>NC_080399.1:32147500-37147500 GCF_030265065.1 Corythoichthys intestinalis | reverse complement strand
AGCCTCAAACGGTATAAAAAATAAAAACAGGAGGATCTATGTACAACTAAAGAACAATTGGCTAACTTAGATAGCAAAAGTCCGCTAGTTTCAATGCTATAAAATGCTAAATTTTTAACAATGCTCTTAACAAATGGTTCAGTCACATATTCCCACAACAAATAGACTAAATATACCTATCAACTAAATTAGAAATGCATAAAAAAAAACATTAGCTCAAACAAAAACGTAGCTTATGTTGGTTTTCACAGGGAGCACCTGGATTCAGCCATGTGAAATGAGGCAGACTAGAAGGCAGTGTATCCACCCAAATCAATAAAACTGAAAGCAAACACTTTCAAAATAAACCACTACGACGCCACTTTAATTAAAAATACTCAAAGCAGCAAAATTTAATTCAAACCTTTTTTTCTAATCGAATACTCGAGTTAATCGATTAGTCGTTCCAGCGCTAGACCTAAGTAACTTTTCATCTAAAATGCTCCTAAATCGGCAAAATCTTGACTTAAATCTATCTTTAAATGATGAAACAGTTTTAAAACTTACACACGTCGAAAGTATACGGAAGGGAACTAATGCAATAACGGGAGCAATTTTAACAACTTTAACGGTTGATTTACAACATTAAATGACTTCCACACGTAGCAAAGGTTACTATCTAGCTATCGGCAATATCCGCAATACCGCTGTGTCTAGTTAAGTTTAGGGTAAAGAATTGGACTAGGGCCAATTGTCCCAAAAACCCTTTAAACTTCGCATTGTGTGACCTTTTTTGAGAAAAAAAAAACAACAAAATGAAAATTATCACCAGTTACTTTGCCAAGTAACAAATTACTCTTACATTCAGGTAACTGAGTTACTAACGCAATTACTTTTTGGGAGAAGTAATTTGTAACTGTAATTAATTCCTTTTTTAAAGCAAGATTAACAACACTGGTTACAACTACCAATTTGCCCCCGTTTGGGCCCCTCGCTCATCCATAACCTGAACAAAAAACACAATGGATATTTAAAATTAACATTCCAATTGTAAGAAAATAACATTTACAATTAAAAATGCACTTGCATGTGTCATAAAACAACACCTTGCATGTTTAAAATTAAAAATATAAATAAATAAATACAAGTGAAAAGGAATATCACAATTTAGTGTTAAAAGTATTTTAATGTGTTATTAAATAACACTGAGTGTCAGATATTTACAACTATTGGTGAGTTAAAATATCAACACAAAAAAGGCAAGAAGACTAGTACACAAGGCTAAATACCTTGAGCATACAAATAGACTGATCTTGGAATCCAAGGAGTTAAAATTCCTAGATCTGGTCAAATTTAAAACGACCATAATCATGTTTAAGACATGGAAAAACGCATTAGCTGGAAATATACAAGTTCTGTTTTCAAATAGACAAAGAGGGTATAATCTGAGAGGGGGAGTTAAAACTTTAAAAATCAGTATCACCGTACAGCAAAAAGCATTTGTTTTTCAATTTGTGGTGTGGACTTGTGGAATAAATTTACTGAAGACTTAAAGAAAAGCGCTAATTTTAGCGTGTTTAAGAGAAAATACTAGGATCTTTTTTCTGTAATTATAGAAACGAATTATATAATTTATGTTGAGAAAATGTTGAGTAATGCCAACCATTGTTCTTTAGGCATTATTGAACTGTTGTGAATTGTATTTGTTTTGTCTGATTCATGCTGATTATTATGTAGCGGACAAAGGGGTAGGATTCATATAAGTTTTTTTTACGTCTTCATACTCCTTTTCGAATCTTATCTTTTCTTTGTATTCTTGTATGTCTAATATGGGATGCATGTTTTCAAAATAAATTCAATCAATCAATCAATCAATCACTTTCCAAACTTTAACTCAAAACCTGTGAGAATTATATAAACTCAGAAAAAGTGTTGTTTTTCAACTCTGAGTTTAAATAACACTTGTGAGTTTGCTGTGCACATAAGTAAGGCTCAGTGAATTGAGGAATAGCACAACAAGGTGACCTTGTTACTTGTCTTTGGCGTACTACTACGCACTGCATAGGGTTAAAGTGACGAAATTAATTAATGAAGCAGAGGAAAAACAGCTTTCTTTTCGAAGCCAACAGATGACAAAAAATAAATCTGACACTAGGGGGCGAAATAAACATATTGTATAACTGCACCTTCTCGTCATCATTCTTACTTCTTTTCAGCAAGGGTGTCCAAACTTCTTCCGATGGCCGCTTTCAGAAGAATTGAATGATGCAAGGGCCACCTTGAAATTCTTTAATCATTGAAACCAAGGGCGTAGGTTTGGTCTCAGTATTGGTAGGGACGATATAACAGCATAAACTGCATGAACACATTTTGCTGGGGACAGGACATCAATAAGACCAAACAGATTGAGTGAACCGCGGTCAGGGCTACATTTCTCACCAATAAGAACCTAATTAATTGATAGGCTAAATGATTTATGCAAAATACATCTGTATGGACTTGGACTAACTTTCACATTGCAAATTTTACAGTATAACGTCTTCATCTGATAATTTTTCTTAAACCTAGTTGAATAATTTTTTCATCTTGTTTAGAGTTTTAAAGGCTAGTTAACAGATAAATGAGTCAGATTCTCTCCCTTACTTTTAGTAAATATTGCCATTTATTCCTATTAGGCCCATATATCTAAAAGTTTTTCACCTATATCAAGAAAAAAATGCTTTCAGATAATGTTTTGAACAATATCTATTCTTGAATTAAGAACATTTCAAGTTTTTTTTAGGATTAAATATACAAACTTTTTGTTTTAAATAAGTGTTGTATTTAGCTAGCAATTTTTATTTAAAAAAAATCTGAGTAAAATTTATTTGAAGCACTGGCAAATAATTTTAAATTTCTAGTAGATTTACACTGAAAACAAGGGAATTCAGCTAGCAATTTTTATTTCATGAAATCTGAGTAAAATTTACTTGAAGCACTGGCAAATAATTTCACTTATTTCTAGTAGATTTACACTGAAAACAAGGGAAGTTTTTTTTTTTTTTTTTTCCTTCAGTTTTAAGGAAGTGGGTTTCGCAGTGCATATGTTGTTAGGTTTTGTATTTGTTTTCTCCTAGTGTAACTTGTCCCTGTGATTGCCCATTGATTTCACCTGATGTGCCTTCTCCTTGCCTATCCCCCTGTGCTCACCTGTTCCTTGTTGTCTCGTTAACCCTTGTTTGCTTGTGTGTATATAAGCTCCCATTTTCTGTTCACTCCTCGTTGCGTCATTGTCAATGCCTGTGTCTGCGTCAAAGTTGAAGTCCTGTCCTAGCCCTCGTGTTCGTCTCAGTAAGTTTTTGATATTCAGCCTTTGTTAGTGACCTAAGTTATCTGTTGATAGTTTTTTGATCACCACAGCCTTTGTTTTGTACTTTGTGCCTTTTGTTAGTTATCATTAAAGCCTTTTGAGTTCTCTGCCACCTGCCTTGCATTTTTGTTTCACTGCTTTTGGGTCCACACAACCTACCTGCCTGCCCGCGCATTCCCTGACAGAATGACGCAACCACTAGTGGACCCAGCGGGAAACAACCGGCACCGGCATGCTCGCCGACGGCTTTCTGCCCGTTCCCCCGATTTTGTGTTCCCTCGGCATATATTTTTGGAGTCTGATTCTGACTCAGACCTGGATTTTGATTTCACGCCCTCCGTTTCCCCTGGTAATTTTTCCTTCCACCCGTCGCACTTTGTGTCCCGTTCTGAAATCTTGGCCAAAGACTCCTACCTGGGATCCCGGTGGGCCATCTATCGGGGACCCCCCCGGGGTGGTCTGCGGGGACGCCCAGGCTCACTGCGGCCTAATGGGGCTATTCTGCCGCCCCTGCCACCTGAAGGCACTCAGCAAAAGCCTCGGCGTGGCCGTCAACGCCGACGGCGGGCGGCGGTGCTGACGTCGTGGGTTCCCGAAGCTCCCGCGCCGGCTCCACGCAGTCAAGTTCCTCCCGCGCCGGCTCCACGCAGTCAAGTTCCTCCCGCGCCGGCTCCACGCAGTCAAGTTCCTCCCGCGCCGGCTCCACGCAGTCAAGTTCCTCCCGCGCCGGCTCCACGCAGTCAAGTTCCTCCCGCGCCGGCTCCACGCAGTCAAGTTCCTCCCGCGCCGGCTCCACGCAGTCAAGTTCCTCCCGCGCCGGCTCCACGCAGTCAAGTTCCTCCCGCGCCGGCTCCACGCAGTCAAGTTCCTCCCGCGCCGGCTCCACGCAGTCAAGTTCCTCCCGCGCCGGCTCCACGCAGTCAAGTTCCTCCCGCGCCGGCTCCACGCAGTCAAGTTCCTCCCGCGCCGGCTCCACGCAGTCAAGTTCCTCCCGCGCCGGCTCCACGCAGTCAAGTTCCTCCCGCGCCGGCTCCACGCAGTCAAGTTCCTCCCGCGCCGGCTCCACGCAGTCAAGTTCCTCCCGCGCCGGCTCCACGCAGTCAAGTTCCTCCCGCGCCGGCTCCACGCAGTCAAGTTCCTCCCGCGCCGGCTCCCCGCAGTCAAGTTCCTCCCGCGCCGGCTCCCCGCAGTCAAGTTCCTCCCGCGCCGGCTCCCCGCAGTCAAGTTCCTCCCGCGCCGGCTCCCCGCAGTCAAGTTCCTCCCGCGCCGGCTCCCCGCAGTCAAGTTCCTCCCGCGCCGGCTCCCCGCAGTCAAGTTCCTCCCGCGCCGGCTCCCCGCAGTCAAGTTCCTCCCGCGCCGGCTCCCCGCAGTCAAGTTCCTCCCGCGCCGGCTCCCCGCAGTCAAGTTCCTCCCGCGCCGGCTCCCCGCAGTCAAGTTCCTCCCGCGCCGGCTCCCCGCAGTCAAGTTCCTCCCGCGCCGGCTCCCCGCAGTCAAGTTCCTCCCGCGCCGGCTCCCCGCAGTCAAGTTCCTCCCGCGCCGGCTCCCCGCAGTCAAGTTCCTCCCGCGCCGGCTCCCCGCAGTCAAGTTCCTCCCGCGCCGGCTCCCCGCAGTCAAGTTCCTCCCGCGCCGGCTCCCCGCAGTCAAGTTCCTCCAGCGCCGGCTCCCCGCAGTCAAGTTCCTCCAGCGCCGGCTCCCCGCAGTCAAGTTCCTCCAGCGCCGGCTCCCCGCAGTCAAGTTCCTCCAGCGCCGGCTCCCCGCAGTCAAGTTCCTCCAGCGCCGGCTCCCCGCAGTCAAGTGCCCGCGCCGACGTCCAAGCTGCCCGAGGTGCCCGTCCCGGCACCTCGTCGCCTAGTCCCTGTCCCGGCGCCTCGCCGTCTGGCCTCCGTTCCAGTGCCTGCGCTGATTCCACGCAGTCCAGTGCCCGCGCCAAAGTCCAAGCTGCCCGAGGTGCCCGTCCCGGCACCTCGTCGCCTACTCCCTGTCCCGGCACCTCGCCGTCTGGCCTCCGTTCCAGTGCCCGCGCCGACTCCACGCAGTCTAGTGCCCGCGCCAACGTCCAAGCTGCCCGAGGTGCCCGTCCCGGCGCCTCGTCGCCTAGTCCCTGTCCCGGCGCCTCGCCGTCTGACCTTCGTTCCAGTGCCCGACGACTCCGCTGCTGTTCCGCCAGCAGACTCCTGCGACTCCGCCGCTGCTGTTCCGCCAGCAGTCTCCTGCGACGCCGCCGCTGCTGTTCCGCCAGCAGTCTCCTGCGACGCCGCCGCTGCTGTTCCGCCAGCAGTCTCCTGCGACGCCGCCGCTGCTGTTCCGCCAGCAGTCTCCTGCGACGCCGCCGCTGCTGTTCCGCCAGCAGTCTCCTGCGACGCCGCCGCTGCTGTTCCGCCAGCAGTCTCCTGCGACGCCGCCGCTGCTGTTCCGCCAGCAGTCTCCTGCGACGCCGCCGCTGCTGTTCCGCCAGCAGTCTCCTGCGCCGCCGCCGCTGCTGTTCCGCCAGCAGTCTCCTGCGCCGCTGCCGCTGCTGTTCCGCCAGCAGTCTCCTGCGACGCCGCCGCTGTTCCGCCAGCAGTCTCCTGCGACGCCGCCGCTGTTCCGCCAGCAGTCTCCTGCGACGCCGCTGCTGTTCCGCCAGCAGTCTCCTGCGACGCCGCTGCTGTTCCGCCAGCAGTCTCCGGCGACGCCGCTGCTGTTCCGCCAGCAGTCTCCGACGACGACGACGACGCCTCAGTGCCTGGTCCGCCCGACTCCGACGACGCCTCAGTGCCTGGTCCGCCCGACTCCGACGACGCCTCAGTGCCTGGTCCGCCCGACTCCGACGACGTGCCTGACTCTCTTTACGATGACGACGACGTCGCTCCTCGCTTCCTGCCACGGCTTAGTGGCATGAACGGCAAAGTCCTACCTCGCCCGGGGCGCCCGCCTGATCATCCTGTGCGGTCACCCAACGTCTGGCGCCCCAAACGCCCACCCGGTCGACCCGTGCGATCGGCCCACGTCTGGCGTCCTGGACGCCCGCCTGACTAGCCCTGACGGGCTAATGTTGCTCCCTCCTTCAGCATCCTTCTTCTCGCCGTGTTTGGGACTTTGTTTTCATCGGGACGTCTGGGATCCGTCCCTTGAGGGGGGGGTACTGTTAGGTTTTGTATTTGTTTTCTCCTAGTGTAACTTGTCCCTGTGATTGCCCATTGATTTCACCTGATGTGCCTTCTCCTTGCCTATCCCCCTGTGCTCACCTGTTCCTTGTTGTCTCGTTAACCCTTGTTTGCTTGTGTGTATATAAGCTCCCATTTTCTGTTCACTCCTCGTTGCGTCATTGTCAATGCCTGTGTCTGCGTCAAAGTTGAAGTCCTGTCCTAGCCCTCGTGTTCGTCTCAGTAAGTTTTTGATATTCAGCCTTTGTTAGTGACCTAAGTTATCTGTTGATAGTTTTTTGATCACCACAGCCTTTGTTTTGTACTTTGTGCCTTTTGTTAGTTATCATTAAAGCCTTTTGAGTTCTCTGCCACCTGCCTTGCATTTTTGTTTCACTGCTTTTGGGTCCACACAACCTACCTGCCTGCCCGCGCATTCCCTGACATATGTATTGGTTCAGGTTATACACCATTCGATTGTACCCTTTGTTTTAAAAAACTAGTGAAGACACATTTTGAAAACTTCCAGAATAAATGTCTGGATTTTATTAGCAAATTTAAATTGCATTATTTGAACACAAATTGTATTAATATACACATGAAATACAAACTTGTTCATCATCTCTTAAGTATCCAGGAATGCAAAAGAAAAAAAACATTTTTCTTATCTCTAAATAAATAATTTCTTTCTAAATAAATTAAATATAGCAAAAAAAAAAGTTCTTAGTCATAGAATAACAAAAATAAATAAAAATGGAGCCTTCTTTCAGGATTAACACTGTTAATAATGTAATGTAAAAAAAAACTTCTAATATGCCTCCTCTTCGAAGCGGGCAGAGAGGGCATGTCGAGATGCAACGTAATTCTGAACTGTGAGAGTGGGGGGGGGGGGGGTAAGGCGGGGGGCGAGGGTCAAGTCATCAGCCAATCAAACGTGCGTTTGAGGGAAAAAAATGGAGCGGCACATTAACCAAATGAAAAAGAGGTAAATTTAAGTCTGAACATAATGAAAATAGTTCGTTTAACAATGATAGGGTCAATTCAATCCTTACAACATATGGGAAGACATATGAATGACCTAAATGACCTATATAACTGAACACATTATATAATGCAAATAAGGTTGCTTAAAAGTTGGTGAGGACAATTTGACTATCCTGAAAAGTTAGTAGTGTTTTGTCCCTACCATCCCTAGGCAAACCTACGCCCTTGATTTAAACATCATAAAGCATTATCCACCTTGCCATTATACACACTGAACAAGTGCAATTTTTAACCATGACTTCAAGAAAATTTCCTGAAGTACATGTGGTGTTAGTTTTTTGCACATTTCCCAATTTCATAGTTGGCAAACCCCACTCAAAATTCTAGGTGAGTAGTATATTTTTTCCTAATCCATATAAAGGGACATAAATTGGCTGATTTGGATACGTACTTTAAACCTACAGATGGCTCGATCCCTTGAAACTCTCACCCCATTATGATCGCTCATATTTTCTGTTATTTTCAACAACAAAAATTTATTTTTAATTTGATAAAATTGTCTTAAATTGCACTATACACAGGGGTGCACATAAGTGGTCTGCATGCGCGCATGCGTACTGGACGTAGACAAACGCGCTGGCCCTCAACGGCTTCCATACGCTTTTGCGTACCAATGGCTGACCATTGTATTTGCGGCGGACATGAGAAAATCACTTCTCAACATGTCAAAGAGGCAGGCCCCACTGAGTAATTATTTCAGTGTTCCCCCACCCCCGTCATAAGACAGACAGACGACAGAGACGTCACCGGAGCTACCGAAAAAAAGGACTTTTGCTGAAAAGTGGCTGCAAGAGGTACCATGGCTAGAAGCAAATGATGCTCGCATGGAAATGTGGTGCAACATTTGCCGTGAGAATCCCCATGTCGCTAATAAGAGCAGCGCATTTTATGTAGGGTCAAAGAATTTTAGCCATCCAAACTTTGAAAAGCACAAAAAAAACAGAGCATGTGGCAATTAAGCAAACTATCGATGCGATGTCAGACAGGACCCCACTCGCCCTATGGACAAGTGGCGGAATAAAGTTATTAAAGAACAGCGCCATGCACTGACAAACGTGTTTTTGCTCGCATTTCACAAAGCTAAACATGCATGTTCAATGAGCTCTTATATGAGGAGGACATCCCACTTTTACAAAGGCTTGGAGTTAATGTGAGAGCCGCATATGAATGCCCTTTATTTTGAATTAGTGCTTTTATGTTTATTTCTTTACATTTCACTTCAAAGTAATGGCAATTTTGTTGTGCCAGTTGATGTTAATCAAGCGTTAATTGTTTATATAATTAATTAAAGGTAATTGGCTCTAAGTAAAGCCTGTCATAATTTTATCGCATCAGGCGGGCCAGGGGTCGCGTTAACCAGAAATTTTCCGTCGTTGACCGGTTTTTTAAAACGGTGACGGAAAAAACTGAAGTCCGTCAGTCATTTTGACAGGTTGCAATTCACACCCCAGACCACAGGGTGGCGAGTTAGCATATTAATTAGCTATTGTCTCTCTTAATGCATGACGTCGTTGGCTATTCTGTCAGAATATTGTAGTGTAACCGGGGTCTGGCGGCGGCACCGTGATAGACACATCAACGCGAGGTTCTTATTGGTGCACCCGGTGTGCCAGCGCGTCATCCAATTGATGGACAAGATTGCCGCCTGTGTATAGACCCCAATCACATTACGTCACAACTCCGCCCCCCTGACCGGAGCCGCCATATTGTGTGTCAGCCCGTCATGTTTATACATTACCGCTACGTACATGCCTCCTATTACGGCGTGTTTTTCTGCTCGTTAATATTAATAATCAAAATGGTGAAGACGTGTGTGGCGGTTGGTTGCGGTAACAGAGAAGATAGACGGAGAGACTTGAAGTTCTACCGTATTCTGAGAGACGCGAAGATGAGAGCGAGATGGACTGCTGTAATTCGACAAGAAATCTGGGCACCAAACGATCACCACAGACTATGTAGTAGTCTTTTTATATCTGGTAAGATGCATTAATATATATTTAGAAGATTTTGGGCTGACAACCACAATTAAGATCATTGTGTGACGTTGGTGATTGGGGTCTATATCGCTGCCTCCTTTTCTTTGGGGGCGGAGTTGTTGGCGGTAAGCAGAGTAAAAAGGGAGAAAAATACCACGACTTCCGTGTCTAATTTTTCGCCGCCAAGCAAGCGTTACAATATTAATTAAAAATGAATGAAAACTAAATACTATTGAATATGTCATCATTATCATTTTAAAAATTTAAGTGACGGGTAAAAATAGACTATGACCGGATTTTTATGACCCTGTCAGTCAAAATGACAGACAACGAAAATGTCTAGCGCAACCTCTGGGCGGGTCGGCTCTCAAGCTCAATGAGGACCAAGTCACATCTCCAGGTCCTCCTCTGAGAACCTGGGCAAAAAAAATATGTGCACCCCTGACTATACATATATACTGTATACAGTCATTGACTAAATTATTGGCACCGCAGGAATTTTCCAGAAAACACAAAATTTCTCCCAGACATTCATGCAGTTTTCAGTGTGAATGTGTTTATTTTTTTGTATTTGCATTGGAAAAACACAAAAAAGCTGAGGAGGAAAGCCAAAATGTAAAAAGGGCTGGATTAAACTGTTTGCACCCTTAACTCAATAGTAGTCGCTTCCTATAACCATCAACAAATTTTGTGCACCTCTCAGATGGAATTTTGGACCACTCTTCTTTTGCGAACTGTTCCAGGTCTCTCAGATTTTCAGGGCGCCTTTTTGCAACAGCAATTTTGAGATCTATTCATTGATGTTCAACGGGATTTAGAGACAGACTCATCAATGGCCACTTCAGAATTGTCCAGCACTTCGTCTACAACAATTTCTTGGTCTTATTTGAGGTGTGTTTTGGGTCATTGATCTCTGACGCAGACGGAGTTTTCTGACACTACAGCCTACATTGCGGGCTAAAACAATTTGATAGTCTCCAGATTACAGATTATACTGTACCTCACAGAATATACAGCAATGATGTCATTCGGACGAGATAAGTGTGGGCAAATGGTATCCAGAAGAGAGAAGGTGATCTCAACTGAAGGGGCTAAAATACCTGAAGGCAACATAACAGATGTGCAGGACAGCTACAAATACCTGGGGGTCCCACAGGCAAATGGGAACCATGAGGAAGCAACTAGGTCTGCCACAACCAAATACTTACAGAGGGTGAGGCAGGTCCTCAAGAGTCAGCTGAATGGCAAGAATAAGATCCAGGCCATTAACAGCTATGCCCTACCAGTAATCAGATACCCTGCTGGCATCGTATCCTGGCCACTGGAAGAAATGCAGGCTACCGACATCAAAACAAGGAAGCTCCTTCCAATGCACGGAGGGTTTCACCAGTCCAGCATCCTGAGGCTCTACACAAAGCGGAAAGAGGGAGGCCGAGGACTAGTGAGCATCAGAGCCACTATCCAGGAGGAAACTACATCCCTCCAAGAGTACATCATGAAAATGGCCCCCAGTGATGACCTGCTCGGTGAATGCCTCAGGCAACAGAAGCCCAGTAAGGAGAAGGACAATGAGGAGATATCATGGAAGGACAAGCCTCTGCATGGTATGTACCACCGACAAATTGATGGGGTAGCTGACATGGGAAAAACATACCAGTGGCTGGAAAAGGCCAGACTGAAAGACAGCACGGAGGCACTGATCAAGGCAGCACAAGAACAGGCCATAAACACAAGACCAAAAAAGGCCAGGGTCTATCACACCAGAGAGGACCCCAGGTGACCCCAGCACATCACAGCAGGGTGTAAGATGCTGGCAGGCAAGGCATACATGGAACGACATAACCAGGTAGCAGGCATAGTGTACAGAAACATCTGTGCCGAGTACGGACTGGACAACCCCGGAGTCAAGGTGGGCGACACCTCTAAAGGTGGTCGAGAACAACCGAGCCAAGATCCTGTGGGACTTCCAGATCCAGACGGACAAACTGGTGATGGCCAACCAGCCTGACATAGTGGTGGTGGATAATCATCAGAAGACAGCAGTAGTGATAGATGTAGCAATCCCGAGCGATAGCAACATCAGGAAAAAAGTACACGAAAAGCTTGAGAAATACCATGGGTTGAAGGAAGTGTTTTCACTTCTCAGCCACTGTAATTGCCATATATTCTTTAAAAAACAACAACATTTGAACATTTGGAAGTTTTTTGTTTTTTTTTTAATTCAAATGAAAGATCAGATAAAAAACATTAAGGCAGACAAGCAGCGAGCGTTGAACTGAAAAATGCAAAGTCTCGAGTTAAAATGTACACGGCTTGATACCAGTCATTCAGAAACAAAACATTTCTTGTGTGTAATAGTGAATATGTTTTCTTGTTGGTGTGTCAGCTGAAACTGGGCCAAGTTCCTAAAAAAAACTGTTTGTTATGGCGGCTTTGATGTACAACTTTTACAACAGTACAGAAAAGTACTGTAGAAGATATTGGATATAGAAGATTTTACTGTAAAAGCAAAATCTCGCTCAGGAGATTAGCAGCACAAACGTAACACGACACTCGACTACTGGAAACTTCAGCAGGAATCATAGACCCGACAACTGAAACAACCTCCTTCTCATCATCATCTCATGGAAGATGCTTATTATATCAGCATTTCATCTGCAAAATGATTATTTTGAAAAGGGCTAAATGCATTTAGATGTGTTTAGAGCAGTGGTCCCCAATCATTTTTGCACCACATTCATGAAAATGGTTGATTATTATTATTATTATTATTTATAACCCATACAGGGTTGACTGACTGGCTGCCATTGATGCCATCAATGGCACTTTAATACTCACAGCCAGTCTTCCTGGTTTAAATTAATTAGACATCTACCCCTTTTAATGGCATGCAATGAGTTGTATACTATTTAAAAAAAAAAAAAAAAAAACTTGAGAGCGTTACTGGTGGCCGTAACCATTGTGTATACCTGTTTTCATTCTTTTTTAATCTTACTTTTTATTATAGGGATCCTCAGATAGACTTGTAGTTCTTAAAAGATAAACGTTATTATGAGTTAAAATAATTTGATGTTGAAACCCCTCTTGATGTTTTCATTTTTATACAATTTGTAAAATTTATTTAATTAGTACGTCACCATTGTTGTTGACGTCGCAGGGGTGTGACGTCTTATGGTTACGCTGCCGGGCTTCCAGAGTATGACTCTAGCGACATAAACATGTAATCTGTTCAACCCTTTCAATTTGAACCTGAGAGGGACATTAACGAGCATGCCAGCACTGTTGATATGTCACTAAATGAGCAGCAAAAGAAAAATGAACAGGAAAGACGGGATGAGACGAGAGTAGGGAAAAAAAAAAACAGTTCTGCCAAAATGTTCTACATTGGCGAAACGTCCTACAAGAGGCGAAATTGACAACCAAAGTACTACCGTGCGCTTTCAGCATGTTTTGTTTAAATGCATACATTTAACATACTAAATATGCCTTAAGAAAATACATACATTTAGTAATATCCAATAAGGGTGGTTTAAACACACTACGTGACTAATGTGGTTAACAGATCAACAATCTGCTTTAAAGCTACCACAAAAAAACACAATGCTTAAAAGTACGAGAGGTAAACACATGCAAAAAGTATTTTGAGGCAATGAAAATGTAATAATGGACTCAATAAAAACACAAATAGTAAGTACTCGCCGCTTTTAACCAATGAGCACCGATCACCACGTAGAATGAATTGCAGTAACCTGGTAGTATTCGTCGAGTGACAGTGACAATCTAAATCATCACCCCAAGGGTCTACAGCGCGCCTAAAACATGGCACCCTCAGTAGGTCAAAACATGTACTAAATATTATAGATTTTTAAATAAAATGGCAATATTTTATGTGTTTCTCATAACATATTTAAGGAAAAGAGAACAATTGCGGCTTATTAGATCCTACAAGTCTTTAAGTCCGAGGTTCCCTTTAACATTTAGTTGATTTAGAAATGTATAACTCCAAAACATGTATAAAAATACAATAATGATTAATTAATACAACTAAAAAAATAACTGCTAATATTAATTTTTGTTAAATGACAAAAATAGTCCCTTGCCCTATGAACGGTTAAAGGTCTTATGTGTTAAAAAAACAAAACTTTTTAAATGACCAAATACAGTGCATCACAGAAGTGAGTACACCCCTCGCATTTCTGCAGATAATTAAGTAAATCTTTTCATGGGACAACACTGACAAAATGACACAATGAAAAGTAGTCTGTGTGCATCTTATATAATAGATTTAATTTATTTTCCCCTCAAAATAAAGCCATTAATATCTAAACTCCTGGCAACAAAAGTGAGTACGGCCCTTAGAAACTACGTACATCCCTAAATGTCCAAATTGAGTACTGCTTGTCATTTTCCCTCCAAAATGTCATGTGACTCGTTACAGGAGTGCTGTCAGCATTGCTGCAGAGATTGAAGAGGTGTGGGGTCAGCCTATTAGTGCTCAGACCATACGCCGCACTCTACATCAAATTGGTTTGCATGGCTGTCACCTCAGGAGGAAGCTTCTTCTGAAGACGATACGCAAGAAAGCCCGCAAAGTCTGCTGAAGACATGTCAACAAAGCACATGGATTACTGGAACCAAGTCCTATGGTCTGATGAGACGGACGGGCTTTCTTGGACATTTAGGGATGTACGTAGTTTCTAACGGGTGTACTCACTTTTGTTGCCAGGGGTTTAGATATCAATGGCTATATTTTGAGTTATTTTGAGGGGAAAATAAATTAACTCTCTTATATAAGCTGCACGCAGACTAATTTTCGTTGTGTCAAAGTGTTATTTTGTCAGTGTTGTCCCATGAAAAGATATACTTAAATATCTGCAGAAATGCGAGGGGTGTACTCACTTTTGTGATACTTTGTATAATGACTTGCTCTATAAAGGGTTAAACTTTTGAATAGCGGTCCACTGTCGTGACACTGACCCTGAAAGCGTTAAAATATCGGAAAACATTAAGTGGCTAAAAATTATAACTCACTATATTGCTTAACCACTCAGACAAGCGTAGGCACAGGCCAATGTTACATTGAAAAAAATGTTTTTCAAAATAGAACACCTTTCAGACACTACTCATCATTACAACGGGAATATCATGAATTATTCTTTCTGAGCAGCCTGTTAAAAAAAAAGCCTGATGGAACAGTACGGTGGTGCGGCTGGGTGGTCAGGGACCACTGATGTAAAGGAGGACTAAAGCCTATTATATTCAACTCTTTGAGTAGAAGTGTCATGCAAAAACAGCTTCTAGCTTCATTATTTGACTTGCCAAACATGTTGTGTGCCTATTTTAACTAAATACTCAATTTTACTGTAAAGCAGTGAGGAAATATAATTTCAAGTTTAATACTGTTTATTATTATGAACTTTTGTGCATAACTACAATAAGAGGTATGATAATTATTTTAGTCAATGTTACGTGTGTTGTGTGTTTGTGTGTTTTAGGCAGCACGGTATCTATCACCCCTGGAGAGCCCATCCTTCAGTTGCTTCCTACACCTGGATACCGACACACTTGACTGCCTTAATTGGCCTTTCAGAAAGCTGATTGGTTGTTACCAGTCTAGCGAATGTTGGCGTTTGAAACTATTTTTTTTGTAACTAGACTATACAACTGTGCATACCGAGAAATTTTAGCAAATACAGGGGAAGGATTTAAACACAAGTAGAACATACAGGGCATGTGCTTTCTTTTGAAAAAAATCTGGTTTTTTTTCTTTTATGTCTATCTTTGAATTCATCCTTCAGTCAGTCTTCTTGGCCCATGCCAGGTCATCCGATCGAGGTTTTTGACCCGTCAGACGCTCGATTAGATGCTCCATGCACCTCCAGAAGCCCAGCTGGTCCAGGGGATAGTTACACCAGCCTGGATGGACATAACATCACATCATAAGAAAGAAGGGATTTTATTGATTAAAGCAGGAAAATAGTCAATCTGTTAAATTTTCTTCAGGAGTTTGAAACTGAAGTCTTTCAAGGCTGCCAGCGAGGAACAAAAGAGGATCCAAGTGCAAGGAGACAATGGCGAGGACTGGCATTGGTGTGAAAATGTTTAATAATGAAAAGGTCCAAAAACAGGAGATCAAGCTAAAGACGGACGGAAAACAACTTACTATAAGAACTACCGGTAATTTACCCGAACCAAGGCAGGAGGAGGACGAGAATGACGCAACAAAAAATGACAGCACATGGGGAGCTTAAATACCAATATGGGGTAATGAGATGACGAACAGGTGGGTGACACAATAGTTACAGTGGGGCAAATAAGTTTTAGTCAACCAACAATTGTGCACGTTCTCCAACTTGAAAAGATTAGAGAGGCCTTTAATTGTCAACATGGGTAAACCTCAACCATGAGAGACAGAATGTGGGAAAAAAAAACCAGAAAATAACATTGTTTGATTTTTAAAGAATGTATTTCCAAATTACAGTGGAAAATAAGTATTTGGTCACCTACAAACAAGCAATATTTCTGGCTGTCAAAGAGGGCTAACTTCTTCTAACGAGGTCTAACGAGGCTCCACTCGTTACCTGTACTAATGGCACCTGTTTTAACTCATTATCGGTATAAAAGACACCTGTCTAGAACCTCAGTCAGTCACACTCCAAAATCCGCTATGGCCAAGACCAAAGAGCGTTCGAAGGACAGAGACAAAATTGTAGACCTGCACCAGGCTGGGAAGACGCTTGGTGTAAAGAAATCAACTGTGGGAACAATTATTAGAAAATGGAAGACATATAAGACCACTGATAATCTCCGTCGATCTGGGGCTCCATGCAAGATCCTACCCCGTGGTGTCAAAATGATAACAAGAACGGTGAGCAAAAATCCCAGAACCACACGGGGGGACCTAGTGAATGACCTACAGAGAGCTGGGACCACAGTAACAAAGGCTACTATCAGTAACACAATGCGCCGCCAGGGACTCAAATCCTGCACTGCCAGATGTGTCCCCCTGCTGAAGAAAGTACACGTCCAGGCCCATCTACGGTTCGCTAGAGAGCATTTGGATGATCCAGAAGGGGACTGAGAGAATGTGTTATGGTCAGATGAAACCAAAATAGAACGTTTTGGTAGAAACACAGGTTCTCGTGTTTGGAGGAGAAAGAAAACTGAGTTGCATCCGAAGAACACCATACCCACTGTGAAGCATGGGGGTGGAAACATCATGCTTTGGGGCTGTTTTTCTGCAAAGGGACCAGGACGACTGATCTGCGTAAAGCAAAGAAGGAATGGGGCCATGTATTGAGAGATTTTGATTGAAAATCTCCTTCCATCAGCAAGGGCATTGAAGATGAGACGTGGCTGGGTCTTTCAGCATGACAATGATCCCAAACACACAGCCATGACAACTAAGGAGTGGCTTCGTAAGAAGCATTTCAAGGTCCTGGAGTGGCCTAGCCAGTCTCCAGATCTCAACCCCATAGAAAATCTGTGGAGGGAGTTGCAAGTCCGTGTTGCCCAATGACAGCCTCAAAATATCACTGCTCTAGAGTAGATCTGCATGGAGGAATGGGCCAAAATACCAGCAAAAGTGTGTGAAAAGCTTGTTAAGAGTTACAGAAAACGTTTGGTTGAGGCTTACCCATGTTGACAATTACGGGCCTGGCTAATATTTTCAAGTGGGAGAACTTGCGCAATTAGTGGTTGACTAAATACTTATTTTCCCCACTGTAGATACACAAGGTGCAGGCCATATTCGGTGAAATCAATGGGCAATCACAAGAACAAGACACACCAGGACAAAAACGAGACAGAACCTAACTCAAACCATGACAGTGTCAGTATCAGCATGCTTTGGGTATGCCCTGGACTTGTTGCCAGCCAATCATAAGCAACAAAATGGTAATGTCAAGCATGAAAAGGGCAAACGCTGCCTGGCAGTGCCTCAGTTTTAAAATCAGCTGAGCTTCCGCCGTTCCTCTGCTCTTTCAACTGCCGGACAAGATGAGATCATTTTTAATCACGCGTTGCTTCACGTATCATTAGTAACCCTCATGTCCATCTACGAGTGTCTTCATATGTTCTCATTCGTATTGCGACATCAGATTTCACTCATCTCACACCTGCACACGCAACTCCTCAGTGCTGTTTGGTGGTATTAAGAAAGCTTACACAGGTTATCTTACTTTTCAATTTACAATATCAGAGAGAAGTTCTTTCATTTTCAGTTAAAACTAGTGTACTAAACCACTTCTTGGTAATGCATAGGTGAATTTTAACTAATACCTGCCATTGACGGTAAAGGATTTATTAGGCTAGGTTAATACCGCAGGTTTTAATGCACAAATCTGATTTTTTCGTGTTTTTCCGACTCGAGTCAGGCATTAATTGACGGTCTGAATGGGACAGGTCCGATAATAGTGAACCATTTTAAATACGGTCTATAGGTCACTTTTGTATGTGGTTAAAATCCAATCTGGGCCACATTTTTCCAGAATATGGCTGTGGTCTGAGCTGTAAAGTCCCCATAATCGGAATTCATGCAGCAATTACATCAGCAAAAAGCGAGAGAGACAGGGCGCAACTTAGCGATGGTGCTGTGCATTAGCGTTAGCGCCTAACTTGAATGTCATAAACAATTAAATGGGGGGGGGGGGGGTCTATCCAACAAATGAGCTATATTTCAAGATTGCTTACACGGCCAAGAGTCGGGGCAAGCTGTCCATATATGTGTGCATCATCCATGCACAGTGCATGCATGCTATCATATAAACCATGAATATAAGACTAAGCAGGGATTATTTATGACTGTTATTTCTCTTTTTGGAAATCAAAATATGATCACCCTAGAATGACGTTGAGCCAGCATTTGTTTTGATGCTCCTGCGCATGCAGTTCAGTTTGCACAGTGCATCTCGGACTGCGAATTAGTGCATATGCGTGATACTTGAATTGGCTCAATGGACAAAGGCAGTTCAAACGGGCACGCCAAAAAACGTGACTAAAAATCGGAATTGTGCATTAAGACCTGCGGTATGAACCTGGCCTTTTAATTTCTTTAAAATTAATTTTTGAATTGATCACACAGTAAAAATGGCGTATTACCATTGACAGCAATCAAATTAAGGAAACACATCATCAGCCGCCCAACTGTTCTAACGGCATTAATGTTATTTCATGAACTAATTGGCTGCCATTGAAAGCGATAGATGTCTAATCGATTTTGATTGGGAGAGGCTTGCATTGATCGTTGTATAACAGTCAAAATGGATTAGAAGGTGATAGACGTTAAAAGCACAGAAACATGATCATTCAATGCCAGCCATCCCATTTCAAATCAATTTGATGTCTACCGTCATGTCAATGGCATTGAATTGGTAAATCACATTTGAGCTTAATTTTTTTATATAACGTACTACATCACTAATCTTAATGGGTCTATTTAAAAAAAAAATTTTTTTTAATTATAAACTGCCAACGTTTTGGTTCGTCTATCTATGCCAGGACATGTAGTGACAAGTAGAAGAAGGAAATATTGGATGACAATAGAGAACAAGAAGCTGAATAAATGTACAGTGCACAGTGCATGAACAACGAAATGCGAATATACTGTCCTCACCAGGACGCTACGGCTCGGTCCTGGCTATACAGCGAACTCTCAAATGACGATGCTGAAAGTCCGTATAATTTGCTGAATCAATATGGTCCTCGATACCATACAGGTTCGCATCAACGTAAACCACACAGCTGGCTCTAAGTGTCCGATCGCAGGTGGAAAACACAACAACAACAACAACAGAAAAGATGATACACACAGGCGTTGCCTCTGTAGAGATATTTTAAAAGCATAAACAATGAACGTAGGTTCGCAGCCGTGTTTCTCTCTTGCTAAGTCGCCCACTCACTCAGAGCTACGTAGCTGTCCGTCTTAATCTGGCGTGTGAGCGCTCTTCTTCGAGTAAACAAGTGCGAGTGTGCCCCCACGTGGGCGTGAAAGCGCCACAAACTAAAAGCATGCATTTCAATATAAAAAAGTCAGCAATACAATTGAACACACATTGCCAAAGGCAGAACGCGAACGTGGCCATAGCTATTAAGAGTTATTCAGATAACTATAGCATAAAGAACAAAACCATTAGTGTCACTCCAAAAAACCAAAATAACATGTGAAATGATATCATAATGTGTTAATGATTTCACACATAAGTCGCTCCTGAGTATAAGTCGCACCCCCAGCCAAAATATGTAAAAAAAACCCCACGACTTATAGTCCGAAAAATACAGTACTTCAGTTGTGGGTAATGAATAAAATATATGAAAGTCTAATGTTTATCAGTACATTACAGAAAATAATGAACTTTATCACAATATGCTAATTTTTTGAGAAGGACTAGTATAATTTGAAATGAATTCACTGCCAACTCAGGGAATATGTAACAAACTGTGCCGTGGAAGTTAGTAAAATGTATATTCAAACCACTATTAACGACGATAGACGTCAAATCTATTTTGACTTTGAGCTATGAATTGGACCCGTTTGGATTGATACAACAGTAATTGTGTCACACACTGATGAGGTAAACTAGGAGTAAAGACTAAATTATCAAGTCTTAAGTACTTTGTGATATTCATATGATGAAATAACAAATATTCAGACACAACTATGTGCTGTGTCTACTCTAGGTACCCTTGTGCAATGCCCGCGCAAGGCCACCAGAAGTGACGTGTTTACATTGGGTGCAAGCTATGCGGGTATGCCGTGTGTGAGTGTGTATGTCGTGTCCCTTCAATGACCCGCCCTCTGCTAGGAGACGGCAAAGCAGCCAGAAGTTGTGTTTGATTTCACTCCGCCTTCAACCAACACACTCCTACTCTCCCCCTCAAAATCTCTGCTTCCTACCCTTCCTCATCCTCCCTCTGCCTGTGAAGTCCTATTTGTTAGAACAGACAGCAGGTTAGCATTAAATATACATGGGGATTGTCAGCTAGTGGCAAACACAAAGGCAGCTAGGCGAACCCCAGTGGAATCTGAGCCCGGCCCGGACTGCTATGCTGGGGGAGATTGAGGTGGTGGTGGTGGTGGTGGAGGGGGGCGGGGGGGGCGTCACAGTCCCTTGTGGGTCCTGGACTGCCACCAACTCACACAGGTACACACACAGGTTAGAAACCGTGAAGGGGTCACAAAGACTAGGTTGAGCACAGATGCTAAAGTATGCAGATGCGGGCGAGTGCGTGCGTCTACAAACACACAGTTTCCCCGCCGACACCCCCCTCAGCTCGCCGGCGCACATCTGGCGTCCGCTGGGGCACTAGGGTGACGTACGAGCTCAACCCCCCTTGTGTATCCCACTGCTTTGCTTCTCCCTCTCACCCACATGCGTGGAGAACAGCCAATGCGGTTCTAATATGGGCACCGCGTCCCTGAAGACGCATAAGCACGCAAACAACATTTTCTTTTGAGTTATTTAAAAGCCGCCACCATTTTGTCTGACTTTTTAAGTGAAGTTATTCTGCTGTCATTGGTTTCGATTAAGCCAATATAAAATGGCCGCCAAACACACGCTCTAGCTGATGCTATGCACATGAGAATTTCCTTCATTTTTAAGAGGTAACTTATCTAGTCCCTAATATGTACATCAAATGGAACATCAGGGTTTTTTTCTGTACAAGCAGAAATGCTCTCAAACATACTAGCCTAGTGCACAAGTAAAAGAAATAACAATTTATTGCAATTTAAAATACAGCAAGTATTCCGTTAATGATGGTACTGACATTATGAGGGTTATGAAAGGTGCATGATGAACAGGTTTATACAGCAATCAAGCAATACATAGTCACACAGACATGAAGGTGCACTTGGTGATGGACAGTTCACATAATGACATATATTTGTTTCAAATTTATGGCCTACAAGTGACAAACATTTACTGTAAATGTGACTTTTCAACTATTATTTAACGATTTGTTTGTACACATTTGGGTAAACTGCTGCTCCCTATATTAAAAGTGTCCTTAACCCTTTAACACCGAACGTGTCGGCGGCGACGTGTTTACGCATATCATCTTTGAAGCCTCGTCACGCTGTAATTACGTCACCCACGTGCTGCTGGATCCTCTCATTTGAAAGTGCGGAAGTTTATGTCCCCACCAGTTTTTATTTGAAGTCAATCGACCGAGTAAAACGGGAGATAATGTCATTTGAGTTTTATAGTTTTACTGCACTCATAAATAAGCATTAAAACGCTGCATGGACAATGTGTTTATCTCCGTATTTCCATCATTTCTTGTCCTTTTTCAAAACCGAAAGCAGCATGAAAGACTACATATCCCAAGAGCCGTTGTGTATGGGGCTTTGTGCAGTGGCGCCTCCAGAAATTTTTCATAGGGGTGGCCAGATGGGGCCACTTAAAATCTTGGGGTGGCACACCAAAACTAAAAGCCATAATTTCAGGTTTTCATTATATTATTGCAGTAAAAAGGTCAGGGAAAAACTATCAGAAAGACTTAAGGACACGGCTACTGATATACTTTGGTGTATTGTGTAATATTTGATGTTACTAATGATGATAAGCGGGGTGGCCAGTGGGGTGGCCAACAAATTTATTGGGGTGGCCGTGGCCACCCCCTGGTGGCGCCACTGGCTTTGTGAGGTCAAGAAGGACTAACCTAATGTGAACATGTTTAATAAATTGCTGAGCGAGGCGCCACCTAAGGAAAGGGAGACATGCGAAGCGATCACCGGCCGATTGGATTGCGCGAGCGACTTTGAAACGTGCAGAATGTATCGAAAACTAAATTTAGCGCAAGCTAATGCTTTATTTCATTAACTCAAGGAAGAGGATGAGACATTTTTGTCGTTGTTTTCCTCGGATGAGTCGGCGTCTCGGCGAGTAGAAGTAACAGCGCGCAGACGGCGGAAGAGTGGGCTGTGCGACGTGTGTGACATAGCTTTGTGTCCTGTTCAAGAGGAAACTTTATTGAGTCGCAAAAAAAAAAAAAAAAAAAACTATTTAGTCACTTGCCTGAAAAAATTGAACTGAAGTACTTGTCATTATTTTTTAAAATACTTTTTTTCAAGATTTTTTTTCTTCATTATCAATCTTTTCAATTTGTATATAGATGTGTGTGTTCGAGAAGCTTGATTGCATGTATGTATATACTTTTGATAAGGTGATGAGTACAATACCTAACCTCACAGAGATACCCTCTAAACCCTTCTTGTGTTAGATGATATATATATATATATATATATATATATATATATATATTTTTTTTTTTTTTTTTTTTTTAAGTTCTCCCTATTTTGTACTGTATATAACCTGTTTTGACCATAGTATGTGTAAAGGTCAAAAACGCCTATGACCATACCTGCTGTTTGTGTTGAATTGTCAAACATAAAACTACCAAGTCTTATCTTTTTCTATTGAATGATTATGCTAAGAAGTTGAATAAATATTATCAAGCTTCAAAACGGTTGGTCGAGCATGTTTGATTGTCAATGAGACATCAACGAGACAAATTTTGAAAAAAAGATTTTGGGATTTTTTTGGTCTTTTTGGGTCCAAAATGTTGATTATAATTGGTCAGTGAAGAAAACAACAGATTGGACATGGAGGTTATGGTGTCCTGAAAAAAGGGACCCAACCTGGCCATTGTGAACAATTTTTTCTTTGAAATATAAAGGCAACATCAAAGGCATGCAAATTCGGCCAAAATACGCTTAGGTGTTAAAGGGTTAGTTAGGAAAACAACTATATGATTTAGAAAACAAGTCACATTTATTCTAAAGTAACTTTAACTCATTTACTGCCACTGACTGTGATGCACATCCAATCCATTTCAACTACCAGGGTTTGGCAGTATATTATCGGTGACCCTCCCAGTTGAAAATGATTGGATGTTTATTGCCATCAATGGCACTGAAACATGATTTTCACTGCAGACCCTCCCAGTTCAAATAGATTGGACACCTGTCGCTGTCAATGGCAGTGAACGATTCAATAAGAATATGTTCTTGCAGTGTATTAAAGCAAGTGAGGGCATAGTCTTACCTGTAGTAATACAGTAGTATGTCTCGTGTGGCGAGACGTGGTGGATGCGGTGGTGTTTCCGTGGCAACACCACGTGCCAGTCCTGCAGCAGTGTGACCCAGCGCGGGAGCCCGAAGTAGGAGTGACTCCACTTGTGAATCTGGTTGGTCAAGGTGACGAAAACGGCCAGGGCAAAGACGTAGCAGTCCCAGGGATAGGATGCCGCCAAGGCCTCTGAAAGTTTACGTGACAGTGACTGAGCTAAGACGAAGTGATTAGAAGACTTTTTTTAAAGTGTTATGACGAGGGCCAACACAAAGGCGTAGTACTCCCACAGAGAGAATGCTGGCGGGAGCCTCGTTGAGATGAAGGGATCGAGGGAGGGGGTGAGGAATGTGGGAGACAAGAAGACAGAACTGGGGAGGAATGTTAGCAGGGGAGAGATGAGGAGAGGACAAGTCGGGTACCACATGACACAGATTGGTGAATTTGCACTGTTGATGATCAAAACTGACCGGCAAAGACGACTAAAGGGAGACAAAAATGGACTACAATATGAAAAATAATAATTTTAAAAAATGTGTTTGTTGAATTTTCCATTTGCAGGATTCTATAATTGCTATTTAAGTTAATGAATGAAAAAATAGTACTTTTTTATTGCAATAAAATGGTGGTAGTTGTACATTAGCCATATTGCTTATTTTGATTTCATAATTGCAGCGGTACCTTGACATTTTAATTTAATTCGTTCCAGGACATGGTTTGTAGAGGTTGGAATCTTTGGGCACCTAACGATTCAATTACGATTACGATTCAGAGGCAACGATTCGATTTTAAATCGATTATTGATGACAACCACAAACCCCCCAAGCTATTAGCTGCTTTCAATGCTTTCAAGTACATTAGTTACAAAAATTGTACAAAAAAGCCTCTCAGGCTTAATTAAACAACTATTTCAGTGTCAAGTTAACAGTTCAAAACAGTAAATAAAATACTCAAGTCCCCATTCTGTATCAGCAGCTTTAAACTACATTCAATTAATTTAATGTCGTGAATGAACTGTTAAAGTTGTTAAAATTGCTCCCTTTATTCCATAATTTCCCTTCTGTCTGCTTTAGACATATGAAAGTTTTAAAACTGTTTTAAATATTTTGCCGATTTAGGAGTATTTCAGTTAAAAAGTTAATTAGGTTCGCTACAACAGAGCCTTCTAGAGAAGTCTCCTGCTTTAAGATGCTTTAAGATTTAACCCTGGTTACTAACGCCGGCAAGTCTGTCATTTCGCATTTAGTTTTCAATACATGTGCTGCTAACGCCGTTGAGTCTGTCATTTTGCATCTAGCTCTATATTGTTATGATATCTATTACCTACCGTAGCATGATGTGGACGCAGTTTGTAGCGGCTGTCGGCAGCAGTCAGGTATTAATGTTTTTTTTATCTAGCGGCATGAGTTGAACCAGAGCCGTGAGTTGAGCTTTGTCATTAACCGTGTAATGACAAGCATGATGTTTACTCTCGGGACGCAATGAGCAACGGACTGCATTGCCTGAAGACCGCAATGACTGTGTTTTAGTTCCGCTTTACTTGACATATTTCCATAATCGGAATTTGGATGTTTGTGAATCGTTCTCGAATCTTGCACGGCCGAATCGCGAATAATCTAAGAATCGGAAATTTTGCACACCTCTAATGGTTTGTATGCCAAAATGGTTGTGTGTTGAGACAGATTTCCCATTAGGAATATATTATAATTCGATTAATTCGTTCCCAAAAACCTAGGATAAATCCTTATTGAATACTGCAGGTACAATTACAAAGAGTAATTACACACAGAAAAATAAATTATGAATAAATTGGAAATAAAAAAGCATTTTTATTGTCACCTTAAATTATAGAGACTGGTATGTGGAGGTAGAGGAGGACACGGTGAGTCGTGTTCTGTCTAATTCCAGTTCCAGTTCACGCACACCACGCTCATATCTTTCTATGATTTCTTTTATCATTTCAATGGTAAGAGTCATCTTTTTCACCACTTCTACAACTTGCACAAACCTTCCTGGGACCCATGATGCTTTCACTCACGAGAAAACCTGACGTATTTTTCAAATTGGGACGCTACCGTAAATCGTCATATCTCGAGCATTTCGTCGAGACAGATGACGAGTCAAAGTTTACGTCGTATGTCGAGGTACTACTGTAATGGAGAATCTGTTATCATTTTCTCCTATATTGTATGCACAGCTTATACATATATACAGTGTTGCCAGTAACACGTTACCGTACGTTACGTTACTGTAATCTGATTACTTTCGTTCAGTAACGAGCAATCTAACGCACTAATTTTTCCAAACCAGAAATCTGATTACTTTTCTTAGTGCCTGTGCGTTACGATTTTATTGTTGCCTCATAATGTACAGTGGGGCAAATAAGTATTTAGTCAACCACTAATTGTGCAAATTCTCCCACTTGAAAATATTAGAGAGGCCTGTAATTGTCAACATGGGTAAACCTCAACCATGAGAGACAGAATGTGGAGAAAACCCCCTCCAGAAAATAACATTGTTTGATTTTTAAAGAATTTATTTGCAAATCCTGGTGGAAAATAAGTATTTGGTCAATACCAAAAGTTCATCTCAATACTTTGTTATGTACCCTTTGTTGGCAATAACGGAGGCCAAACGTTTTCTGTAACTCTTCACAAGCTTTTCACACACTTTTGCTGGTATTTTGGCCCATTCCTCCATGCAGATCTCCTCTAGAGCAGTGATGTTTTGGGGCTGTCGTTGGGCAGCATGGACTTTCAACTCCCTCCTCACCCCGTGGCGTCAAAGTGATAACAAGAACGATGAGCAAAAATCCCAGAACCACACGAGGGGACCTAGTGAATGACCTACAGAGAGCTGGGACCACAGTAACAAAGGTTACTATTAGTAACACAATGCGCCGCCAGGGACTCAAATCCTGCACTGCTAGACGTGTCCCCCTGCTGAAGAAAAAACACGTCCAGGCCCGGCTGCAGTTCGCTAGAGAGCATTTGGATGATCCAGAAGAGGACTGGGAGAATGTGTTATGGTCAGATGAAACCAAAATAGAACTTTTTGGTAGAAACCCAGGTTCTCGTGTTTGGAGGAAAAAGAATACTGAATTGCACCATACCCACTGTGAAGCATGGTTGTGGAAACATCATGCTTTGGGGCTGTTTTTCTGCAAAGGGACCAAGACGACTGATCTGTGTAAAGGAAAGAATGAATGGGGCCATATATCGAGAGATTTTGGGTGAAAATCTCCTTCCATCATTAAGGGCATTGAAGATGAGACGTGGCTGAGTCTTTCAGCGTGACAATGATCCGAAACACACAGCCAGAGCAACAAAGGAGTGGCTTCGTAAGAAGCATTTTAAGGTCCTGGAGTGGCCTAGCCAGTCTCCAGATCTCAACCCTATAGAAAATCTGTGGAGGGAGTTGAAAGTCCGTGTTGCCCAACAACAGCCCCAAAACATCACTGCTCTAGAGGAGATCTGCATGGAGGAATGGCCATAATACCAGCAAGAGTGTGTCAAAAGCTTGTGAAGAGTTACAGAAAGCGTTTGGCCTCTGTTATTCACATTCTGTCTCTCATGGTTGAGGTTTACCCATGTTGACAATTACAGGCCTCTCTAATACTTTCAAGTGGGAGAACTTGCACAATTAGTGGTTGACTAAATATTTATTTGCCCCACTGTACATTGTTAATTCTTACAGAGGATTTTCCTTCAATGCACATGTGGAATTATGTACTTGGCAAGAAAAGTGAAATAACTGAAAACAAGTTTTATATTCTACATTCTTCAAAGTATCCACCCTTGAGGTGTGTCCAAACTTTTGGCCTGTACTGTATACTGTATATATACATCTTGACACTGTTCGTGTTCAATCCTCAGTTCAAGCTCAGTTGTTGTTGGTAGCTTTTGAAAGCTTAGATTTATAGAAATTCTAAATGTCCATCTTGCCTCCTTATGTGTAGGTTTGGCTAAGCAAAGCAAAGGACCATCTCTAATGTGCTGGTCACATGATCTGTTCAAAAAATTATTCTTACCCATTATGAAATACTTTGTAGGATTCTTGTAAAGCAAACAACAAAAATCAATTAAATGAACAACTTTTGTAGAAAAAAATTTAAAGGCTAGGTTTTTATTTTTAAGGGGAAGTTCTGGATTACTGGATTACTTTTTTGAGGCATAATCAGTAATCAGTAATAAAATTATTTTTTCAAGTAATCGGTGACAACACTGCTTATATAATAGGAGTGCAAGGATACATTGATTTGGATGGGACAGTTGTTTATGCAGATCAATCGAAACACAAAACACTGATCAATATCGTCATCCTTTAGATAGGCCCTTTTGTCCAAATGCAATTTATTATTATGTGATTAAAAATAAATAAATAAATAAATAAATAAAATTTAAACATTTTAATTTTTTTAAAAAAAATTTAAAAATTAAAAAAAAACAAAAACAAATGTAATGTATTAATTTTTTGGTCAGCTACTTAGGCACAGAGAATGGTAAACCTGAGTGTCTTTAAAGTGCCTATGGCAGCAAAAAGCATGTTTATTTTATATTTCACAAGGTATTTTATGTTCCTGAATGAAATGGACTGCTTGGATGTGTGTGGAAGCGATCGATATATTTATTAAAATTTTTTAATCCCGCACCATGAAGTGACTTCATGGATTGACGAAGAATGCGAATGTGAAGTTGGCGGGCTGATCATGAGTATACAGCCAATACTACAGTATTTAGAACGACTGTGGATTCAGTTGATTTTGCAGATTATTTTGTTTATTTTTCGCATCATGCCAGCCAAATATGCTGCAGGCTTTTGTTGCTGCACCAGGAAGATGCGTGTGAGCCTTTTTGGGTTTCGAAAAGTTCCTCTTCACCGCGGATAATGGCCAAAACAAGTCCGACAACTGTTAGACCATTGGACCGACGAGGAAGTAAGTAAGCTACGTGTTTTATATTATGTCAAATACTGGTATCATGCAACACGTTTTAATAAGGTGGCTTACATTTTTGGGGTGACAATGCTCCTTGTCCACCGAGAAGGCCACTCGACCGACGACCGGCAGCTTGTCACACCCCATGGTCACTTCCACCCCCGAGCACTGCCAGTCCGCCGTGGCCGCAGCAGAACGACGAGCCATACCTTGCTCGCCGCCAGGGGCTGGCCGATTCAGCCCACTCGGTCCTATTTGCGTGCCCGCCGAGAATGCGCTTTCCTCCTCTTGGCCCCGAGCAGCCCCTCGCTCCATCGTCGGCCAGTTTGACTACCGAGAATGGGCTATTTTTGGCGTTCATTCCTGACAACGAGCACAGCCAGCGCGCCGTGGCCGCAGTAGAGCAACGAGCCGAAACTTATACGCCGCCGGGGGCTGCTCGATCGGTGAAGTCAATCAACCCCGCCGCCGTGTGTGACATGAGTCGGGATAGTGATTTTTTGTTTTCGAAATGCGAGAATAAGACTTGGAAAAGCTGCTCGGTTTGGGTTAGCATGTCGGCTAGCTATCACGTCTCCTGTTTTGTTTACGCTCTTTCCTCTGTCTCCAAAGCCGGGGCAGGGAAATGACAAAAGCCGGACTAACTCCGGTGGCATAAAATACCGTTCGGGAGAGGAAGAAGTCGACAGTTTTGACCATTATGCAGTAATTTTGCCCCATCGTACTGAATAAATGCATTTTTAATATTTCATATTCCATTTAGCACAAGACTGTTATTTGTCATGACCATAGCATTTATTTAGCAATTGGGGAAAATACTTCGATAAAAACAATATCCTGTAAAAATATTGGAGAAGAGAGATTGAAACAATCATGACATTTTGCTGCTCTGTCTTTTTTCCTAGTCCTGAATCTTTCCCCTCAATGGGCTGAATTCTAAATCAGATGAAACAGTGACCCTGCCAACGTCATCATCCAGCTGGGGACCCTAGAGCGCTATAAAGACTGGCGGGTCAAAACGGCAAATTAAAAGCCTAATTTCTCGTCATCTGCACTTTGCCAAATTGTTGTCGAATCGTCTGAAAATACAATTCTAATAAACATAATAATGTTATTTAAGATTTTTTTCATGCCGTCACAGGGACTTTAAAGGCTGAAACAGTTTTAATGTGCCACACTGGAGTTTCGTGTACTCCCATTGTGGTTGTTTATATTATGCTGTTTATTCAGAGAATGCAACCATCCAAAAAAGGGTTTTGGGAGACACAGACAAAGAAGGACCAGAGGGAATCGTGATACCAAAACATGACTGAATATCCAGTATATGGCAACTAATGTATGTGGTGTGATATTTGATATGACTACTCTTACCAAGGGGACACCATGTGGTGAGAGGATATCAGGATCCAACAGTTTTATATTTATTTTATAATACTTCTATATTTATACTTATTGGTGTGTGTCTAATGGCACCTTGTTATGCATGTACCCACTCTAGCGTGAGTGTTACTCATGCGGAGAATTAAACTGTTGTATAGGAACTGTCGGACAAGCCTGCCACCCCCTGGCCATTTCGCCAGGGAGCAGGCACGTCAGGCCCCGCCGCCCACAGCCATAGCCGATGGGACTTTATCCACGCCCTAGGACCCAGGGCCCTACCCGTCCGACTTACCCCCAACTAGCCTTCGGGAATAGGACGTGGGTGCGCGTGACCAAAGCATCTGTTCAGTTTGACTACTTCTGACACTTGTGTGGTTAACTTGTAGCTGTTTTTCTCTTTGTCTTCTTTGCATATCCAGATCTTGACATTCGGTTCAAGTGCAGACGTATCCGCTGGATGTCCCTTCACCTTCTCCGCGAGTATACGTCTTTGTCCGGTGACCGCTTTCGACTGTGAGGCGCTTGACACAACATGTTTATATGTCACCTCACCGCTACATGACGGTCATACCCTCCCATACACCCTTGTATGGGGTCGAAGCCATTGTTTAAACTCAAAATGAAGGAAACTACATCCTTGAATCTTGCGAAGTGATGTAACTTCTCCATTTCAGGGCCTATCGTGACCTTTTAAAGTGAAGTGGCAGCCTGGTTAATAATAGGTCGCACTCTTTCAACGTTGTGACTTCCTCCAAACCTGCCCTTGTCCATGTGCGCTTTTGAGGTCAGTGCACATGATTACCAGTACAACTCCCCCAATGTTTTCACTCACTTCAGCCAACCTCGCAAGCTGTGCCATCTCGAGTAAAACAGCAACACGTCAACATGCTCAAAGTCACTGTCGGTGACCCTGCTGGGGCACTTTCAAAAGTTTTCATACTCCCAGTGTCTGAATGTACATCTTTTCAACCAAACAATAGGTATCGCATGTGCTCAAGTGCAAGATCTGTATGAAGAAAAAAAATCCTGTACGTATTTTTAATTCATTCTCATTGTTCATTTGATCTTTCTAATATAACAAAATAAGAATATTAGAAATTCCTGTTAAGTATGTTTCAGTGCATTTCTGCTCCTTTTGTATTACTGTTTAAGTAGTCCTCTATTTTTCGTCTGCAACTTGTTTAAAATGCTGCTGCTCAATTTTTACACCCAGATGTTAACATATTACCCCTGTGCTATCATCGCTCCACTGGCTTCCAGTTCATTTTAGAATTGATTTTAAACTTTTACTGTTTGTTTTTTTCAATTCTATTAATGGACAGGCTGCTTCTTATTTGTCGGAGATTTTAACCCTCCGTAACTCTGGCAGGGGTCTTCGTTCTACCGGCCAGCTTCTTCTACAAGTTCCAAAGTCGAGACTTTAACTCATTCACTCCAAGCCATTTTCATCGGTGCAACCCCCTTCGCTCCCGGCCGTTTTACTGGATTTTGACTGATTTCGCAAGGCCCACAGAAAATTCGGTTCTATTGCTCTATAAACATGGAACTCACCAAAAGAAAGATTAGACTCTCTTCTTTCAGCAGGAAAAAAAGTTAGTTTATATCTTTTTCCACTCTTTAGAAATCAGCATTAGAAAATAGCTCAGTTTGAGCAATTTTCCAATTTCTGATGAAAAAAAAAAACAGAGAAATTGAGCTTTTTGTAAAAGCATACATTTCTAACATAACTTTGACTTTAACACAGCTATTTTTTGCTTTTGTGACATCCCAAACATCTGAATAATGTTTTCCTTCTACAAAATAACATAACCAACAAGACAAATAGAGCTTTTGTTAGAAAAGTAACAATTTATTTACACATAACTAAACTATTGAACTGAGAGATGACGCTATTGTGGCTGCGACAGCCGGGGTAAACTTTTCCCTCATCGCTGTAATATATTGAGAGGATGATCTATGTAACCCTAGATCGATTTGGTTCGCCCTGGGAAGCACATCCTTGTTTGACATGTCATGCCTGGGTCTGCGGGGAACATATGTTTATGTTTGATGTGTGCGGCGCAGTGCAAAGTACTGAGATTAAAGACGTGTGCTACACGGTTTTCACCCACAACGGCCTGATCATTCTAATATTTATAAGTGTAATAAATACACAACAATCGCCGCCTGTCTCATCAAGATGGATTTTTTTGAGTCCTTCTTTTGTGGTGACCACTGTCTCATGGCGGAGTTCGCCTGATGAACTTGTGTGGGGCATGTTGTGTTTCTGGGGGGAACTGGTTCAGCCGTGCGCATTTCCGGCTGAGTCGTGGGACACTGGAGGGTAGCGAGGGACGCGAGCGGTCAAGCACGGCGCCGCGGGCTATGCTCAGTGGGCAGCACAGACTCAACGGCATTGTCCGCTGCACTGACTCTGACTTCCCGCGCCTGGCATCCTGGTCGTCCATTCGGTCGTCTTCCGCCGATGCCCTGGTCGTGCGGCCCGGCCGTTCGTTCCGTTGAATTAAGTTGCGGGTCTTAGAAAATACGCTACTGCCCTCCAGTGGCCAGTTTTATTGCTTTAAATGGATTTTTTTTATTGCTTTAAAATGGATTTTCAGCATTGTGCTTTGGAGCTAAGTTGCATCAGAACCTAGAGATATCTCTTGTGAAAAAAAAGGTAAAAGACGTATAAATACGTCTTTGGGACACTGAAACAATTAAAAATAGAACGTACTTATACGTTTTTGGGACCAAATGAGTTAACAGTAGGGTGTTCGATCTTTTGCAGTTGCTGCGCCCAGGTTGTGGAATAGCCTGCTGCTGAAAGCCGCACCATTAGCAATTTAGGACTTTTTAAACGCAGTTAAAGACTACTTTTTTAGACTCGCCTTTTTTCCTGACTAGTGTAGCCCGGTTATATTTCTTAAGGGTTTTAATGTGTTCGGATTTTATCTGTTTTATTTTCGGTTTTGACTTTTAGCGCGGTGCATTGTTTTTTTTTGTCTCTTAATTTTATTGTATAATACTTTCCTGCCTTTTATTTATCATTGTTGTAAAGCACTTTGAGGACCTTTCAGGTTTTTATAAAAGGCTATATTAATATATTTGATTTCATATTGATTTATCTGCGTTTCTGAGTGCACAAGCTCAGATTCTACAGTATATACTGTGTGCGTGTTACCTGGTGTATAAGTGGAAAACTTGTAGGCCATGTGCACCAGCGGCAAAATAGGGATCATGCAGTTGTCGCCATTGGTTTCAATGAAGTCATGGCGAGTGATGGCTGTCGGGTCTATGTGGTGCTCCCGAAACGGCCGAATAAATGCCTGCAGAGACAGAACACCACATTATACTTCTCATTTATAGACATTGAAATTGCTCCCTTTATTGTGGAGCCAGTTTTCAATATTTTCCACAATTTCCAAGGGAATAATAACTGGTTTCCTAATGAGAATTTATTGGCTGTGTGTACTGATATCAGTCACACACAATAAATAAATAAATAAATAATCAAAGTAACTCACTCAGGCTCCATGAAGCACCGCCCCCCCCCCCTTTTTTTTTTTTTTTTTTTTTTTTTAAATATGTACTCCAATTAGGAGAACTACATTTTTCTTTTTGGGATGAAACATTGAGCAAAGCAAAGTCTAATGTGAACTATAGCACACACAAATACACACCAACACAAAAAAACTCAAAACTGTGCATGGCACTCAGCAGTGGCGCAAACCCAAAACTCACATCCAGCATCTTAATAGTCCACAGAACAGCAGTCAACTTGCAAAAATGCACTCACACACACAAATGACCCTCCGACAACCCGTACACATCCAAAAGTGTGCATTTCCCGATACACATAGATACCCATGCACGCGCGTGGCGCCGAGGCATACACCTCTCTGTGAGTGCACAAGGGACAGCAAATAAAAGAATCTGCATCTCAGACGCACAGAGGGCACAAAAAGCAGCTCAAACACTCACACAGAGCGTAAAGATAATTTATTTACAAGTGTGAAGAAAGCCAAAAGGGAAGGTGTGTATCTTTACGATACACGAGGCCGTGGAGACATCAGCGGGAAAACTCATTATCGTTGCACGTCGGCACAATGGCGCGTGCTTGTTTGCTGATTTTGTTGCTCTTCGCCACTGGTATCTTGACAATTAGAAGCTCTTTCCTCCGGCCGCCTTTTTCCACCTCCGTCACCCCCGTCTTCGCGCCGCAGCCCTCAGCCACATGAAAGCGGCGGAGGTCGTGCCGAGAGGGGCGGCCTCACTCGCTCCCGGTTAACGGCGGGCCACCGGTCACTGCGTGTCCTCTAATCCCACACCGTTTAAAGGCCCACCTCGCACGACGTCCGCTAATCACCAGCTCACATCACCCATTGCCCTGGCAACCAGCGCTTTCCCACTGGTTGCGCAGACACGCCCTGCCGCCCCCTTACGCCCCCTTCTCACTCGACCTTCCTACTGTAATTTCGCCAATATTTTTTCTGATTCCCCTCATAAATCTTGTTGCTGTGCCTCTGGCACTGTTTACTATACAGCTGCATTTCTTTTGACACGACTGGCAAGATTCAAACTGACATTTTGTAAAAGTAAATGATAAGACATGAATACAAGAAAATGGTGATGCTTTGCTCTCTCTAAATTTCAAGGGTCTAATCCTGTAGATTTTCAGTCACTTCCTATGAATTTCCGAGTCACTACCTTGTTAACTCATAGGCTGCCATTTCCGTTGCGACACGTCCAATCCAATTGGACTGGGAAGGGTGACCGAAGATTAATACGGTGTGTGCGGTGCTTCCGTTGTTGACATTTTGCAACCGTGATGTAGCAATTTGCCTTAGTGTTTTTTTTTTTTCTTTTGCAAAGTGTACTAATAATTTCTTATAAATTTCCAATTTGTATGGTAAATAAAATCAAATGTGATGACAACTAGGGATGGGAATCGAGAACCGGTTCCTACAGAAAACCAGTTCCTTGTGTTTCAATTCCATGGAATCATGTGGCAGTTTATTTAAAGATTCTCTTATCGATTCCAAACAGGACAATTGGGGTCATGTAACTTACGCATGTTTCACACTTTTGATTCAGCAAGTGAGACTACATGATTATTCAAAGAGGGACCAACCACCAAGTATAACCTGAGGAGTTGTGGCCGAGTGATTATGTATTCATTTTCACAGGCCAAGTCTTTATTCATGAGACTACTTAAAGAAATGGTGATCTTTCCAAAAAAGTATTCCTCGTCGATAACTCTATGAGAAAAATATAACATATATGCATCTAAAATAATCCTAAACGATTTTATTAGCAATCTTAATACTCCCGTTAGAATGGTTCCTTGGGTATGCGTTCGTTCCCATAGCAACCAGTCAGTTACTTCCTGTTTTTGTCCTACGTCACATGCGCTATGTATTCTGGGACCGAGAATAGGCGTAAGGTGCGCATTTCGAGCAGGGAGTAATCTGTGTGCGTCTATGAACGAATGTAAGTATTTCCTCTTCATGTCATAAAGTTATTATGATAAGTTAGAGCCATTATCAGCGCGACCGTTTCGTGTTTTTAATTTTACGTCGGCTGGTTGCTCCCGCTCGCCCTCGCTGCGTCTCCCGCTCGTCCTCTCTGCGTCGAGGAGAGTGTTGTTTACATTATATTCGCGTTGAACATTTGTGATAAGAGGGAATGTGTTAGTTTGGCATCTTAAGATGATGTTGTACTTCCATATGAGTGTACAGTGCTTAGTTTCCGTCACTTTTATGGCCTTTTATGGCACGCCACGCGCATCCGGGTTGTGCACGCGCACTCGCGCCCCCCGACCTTGTGTTTATTACACTGTGCGAGTCATGTATGTGTGTTATTGACTGATTTACAGTCAATTTGCATTGTTTATTGCATCAGCACTAATTTTCTTTCCTTTCAGAACCACACATATACCCACACATCCCAGTCTTCTTTCACACACATAAAAATACATGAACATCTTTCCACGCATGCTCTCACCTGCTCATTGAGTGATTCTCATATCAACTGCCATTGCCTGTATATAGTTGCCTGTTGCCAAGTTGGATTAAAAATGCCAAAGACCAACTCCACTCTCCGCTCCTTGTGTTCTAACTGACACCACGAGGCGAATGAACCATAAAACATATTGAACCCAGAACCTCATACAGTCCATTAGTCCAAATTAGAATCGATAAGAGATTCAATAAAGAATCGAATCGTTAAGCAATATCGATAATGGAATCAGAATCGTTAAAATCTTATCAATTCCGATCCCTAATGACAACAAACCTTAAAGGGAACCTCGGACCAAATGACTTGTAGGCTCTAATACTGTAAGTCACAATTGTTCTATTACTAAAATATGTCATTAGAAACACATAAAGTATTGCCATTGATTTAAAAATGTATAATAGTTGGTATGTTTTGACCCTACAGAAGGCGCCATGTTATATGCGCGCAATGGATGCTCGGGGTGATGACGTAGTGGTCCCTCCACCAACACTACTGTGTGTTCTGCAATTCCTTCTACGCGGCGAAATGTCCAACACATGCGCAAATCAGTTAAAAGCGGTGAATACTTACTATTTGTGTTTTTGTTGAGTCTTTTGTTCCCTTTTCATTACCTCAAAATACTTTTTGCATGTTTTTCCCTCTCATTCCTTTAAGCATTGTGTTTTCTTGTGGTAGCTTTAAAGCAGATTGTTGATCTGTTGACCACATTACTCACGGAGCTTGTTTAAACCACCCTTATTGGATATTACCACATTTAAGTGCTTATTTTCTTAAGGCATTTTTAGTATGTTCTGTCTGTATGGATCTGTACATAACAAGCTGAAAGTGCACAGTAGTACTTTGGGTGTCAAATCCGCCTCTTGTAGGACGTTTCACTGGTGTAGCACATTTTAGCAGAACACCGGTCTACTCCCGTCTTGTCTCATCCTGTCTTTCCTGTTCATTTTGCTTTTGCTGCCCGTTTTGTGAAATATCAACAGTGCTGTCATGCTCATTAATGTTCCTCTCGGGTTCAAATTGAAAGGGTTGAACAGATGACATGTTTATGTCGCTAGAGGCATACTCTGGAAGCCCGGCAGCGTAACCATAAGACGTCACCTCCCTGAGACGTCAACAACAATGGCGACGTACTAGTTAAACAAATTTTACAAATTGTATAAAAATGAAAACATCAAGAGGGGTTTCAACATCAAATTATTTTAACTCATAATAACGTTTATCTTTTAAGAACTACAAGTCTTTCAATCTGTGGATCCCTTTAAAAAGGAAGCGCAGGTATTTTGTATTAATATTAATTATTAATTAATTAATCTTACTAATGTGGTTAATGAGGGTCTGAATGCCTTGACTTATCTAATTAGATCAGTGGTGTACAAGCTACAGCCAGTGGCCCAACTGCGACCCGCTGCCCAGTTTTGGCCCGCAGCAAAATATGAAGATATCACTGAATACCGCCCACACACAAGAATCTTAATTTCAGCCCAGGTTCTATTGCACTTCTCAGCTTTAACACAAGTCACTTAAACAGCGCCTCTCCACTGGCTCAGAGGTCAAAGCATAACATGCTGACAATGTGTAGGAAAGTGTGTAGAAATTCTGTATTTTGTTTTACATAAATACATTTGTATTACAATAATAATCCAGTGTGATACAGTGTATCACAAAAGTGAGTACACCCCTCGCATTTCTGCAGATATTTAAGTATATCTTTTCATGGGACAACACTGACAAAATGACACTTTGACACAATGAAAAGTACCGGAATTTCCCGAATATAAGGCGCACCCATGTATACTGCGCACCCCAAATTTACTTGTAAAATCTAGGGAAAATTATTGTACCTGTGTATAACGCGCACCCTAATTTTAGCACCAATAAATAGAAGAATACAAGATTACAGCTCGTGTACAGATACAGAAATGTAATTTTACTGACTGGTGAAACACAGCACAAGCATAGCATATTGGTAGTTCAAAACATTACCATAAACTGACAATATTTACGGTAATAATATGATTTGACAACTTCTCCAATTTGCCAGAATCTAGGAGAAAACAAAACAGATGTGACTTTTCTTTAAAGGCCGCTGTATAACTTGCTCGTTTCATCATGAAGAATAAATGTTTCTTCCATGGATTGATACGGTTAAATGAAAGTGAGAACACAAGTTGGAAATCCGAGAGAGCTCATCGCTTTTGACACTGTGACATATTGGTATTTTATGTTATGTTGTTCTATGGTGTGGCACTGGTGGATCCCTGCTGCTGTATTGTCATATCTATGTTGTGATTGTCTATGAGCCAGAGGGCCGCTGAGGCTAGACAAAAGAGCGCCGCATTATAGCCGGACTGTCGGCATTTAAGTTCATTGAAAGCAAGAAATAAAACGTTGAACACGGCACTCGGAGTATTCTAGTTTTTTTTTCAAGAAAAGATAAAACAGACACGACAGTAACAATAGGAACTATTGTTATTTGGGTTAGTTGACAGACACACACAGAGAGTCTGTGTTGTTACATTTGTTATGGTCCGAGTTGCGGAGCTGCAATAAACGATGACTCAAATGAGTTCAAGAATCTAAATTTTGTGCTCTATGAAGAGTGAAAAAAGCAGAATTTAACACAGAGTGAAGTACTACCGAAACAAAATGGTGACGTCAGATACCGTAATGGTCGGCAACGGATCACCACATACGTTTCTTCAACACAACGTGGCCGTGTCAATAAAAAAAGATCGGTTTATATATATAAAATATATATATACACACCATGATTTTACAAGTTGATTTTGGAGAAAAAAAGTGTGCGTTACATTCGGGAAATTACGGTAGTCTGTGTGCAGTTTATATAATAGAGGTAATTTATTTTCCCCTCAAAATAACTCAAAATATAGCCAATAATATCTAAACCCCTGGCAACAAAAGTGAGTACACCCCTAGGAAAAAACGTACATCCCTAAATGTCCAAATTGAGTACTGCTTGTCATTTTCCCTCCAAAATGTCTTGTGACTATTACAGGAGTGCTGTCTGCATTGCTGCAGAGATTGAAGAGGTGAGGGGGGGGTCAGCCTGTTAGTGGTCAGACCATACGCCGCACTCTACAGCAAACTGGTGTGCATGGCTGTCACCCCAGGAGGAAGCCTCTTCTGAAGACGGTACACAAGAAAGCCCGCCCGTCTCATCAGACCATAGGACATGGTTCCAGTAATCCATGCGCTTTGTTGACATGTCATCCAAAAACTGTTTGCCGCCTCTGTTAAAATCAACAATATTGAAAACATCTTGTGTTTTAGAATCGGTTCTACAAATAAGGAAATCTTTATTATTTTGCTTCAACTACATCAAATTATAATCAATTGAATAATTTACACTAATGCTTTGTCTTAACTCCCAGCGATGTACATGCATGTAAAGTGCGTAGGGGCTCACAGCTACATTATCCCTATTTAATAATGCGACTTTTGTTTCTCGTAGCAATATTACGACTTTAATCTCATTCTTTTTTTAAAAATGTATTTATTTGGCCCTAATACTCCGTCGTAGCATCGTATCAACGTGCATCGCTAAGTTCATTTAACCTAATTGTTTATTAGTGATTTATTACTGCTATTTATGTGTTTATTTGTACTTTAATAAAGAATTTAAGTGTTCCAAAATGTTTTTGTGAATTAATTATCGTCAACAAAAATTTAATAGCAAGATTATAAAAAAAAAAAAAAAAAATTGACTCGTCGACTCATCATTAAAAAATCTGCAGACTAATAGGGAGAAAAAACCCTAATCCCTATACCTCTGGATTACTTTGTTGCTGGTACCCCTCAACTCATTCATTGCCATTGACGATCATAAACGTCAAGTCCATTTCAACTGGGAAAGTTGCTATTGACGGCGATAGATGTTCGATCGCTACCAGACACCCAGTCAAATCGAATTGAACATCTATCACGTTCAATAGCAGTCACTATATCCCAAAAAATATATACCTATTTATATATAATATATATATATGTGTACCTCTACATACAAAGTTAATTCGTTCCAGGACCTTTTTTGTAAGTCGAAATGTTCAGCAGGATTTTCCATAAGAATACATTATAATTCCATTAATTCGTTCCACAGCCCAAAAACCTACTCTAAATCCTTAATAAATATTGCTGTTACTATTGCAAATAGCAATTACAAAGACCAAAAGAAATAAATTATGAATAAGAATCATAATAATATAATAATAAATAATACTAATACCTGTAATAATGTAACGAATTGGGTTTATAATAATAATAATAATAAAATAATAATAGTAATAATAATAATACCTGTAATAATGTTACGAATTGGGTTTATAATAATAATAATAAAATAATATAATAATAACAGTAATAATAATAATACCTGTAATAATGTAACGAATTGGGTTTTAATGTGGCTGACTTTTTTTTGCTGTAGCTGAACGCATCGCGGGGCTGACGTATCAGACGTGACAGTGAGCAAGAGTTTACTCTCTGTTTTGATGCTGGCGTCCGCTGCTGTTGCACAAGTTGGTGGAATAAATGGTTAGAAACCTGACAAAGCTGGGGATTTCTTAGGCGATTTTACTGGCGATGGTAACACAATAACGATTGTCACCTTAACTTATAAAGACTGGCGAACGAAGGAGGACCGCCAGCCGAGATCGACATTTCACAGCTGGATTGTTGACCCAGTTCATGGATGCCAACACCATGCTTATATGTTTCTATCATTTACATCTTTATTTCAATGGTAAGCCTCACCTTTTCTCTTTTTTCTCCACCTGCGCTAACCTTTTTGGATCCAGTCTTGATTTCTCTCACATGAAAATCCGGCAAAACAAAGAAACTGCGGCGCTGTCAAAAATCGCCGTATTTCGAGCATATCGTCGGATGTAGAAACAAATGACGGGTCAAATTTTACATAGGATGTCAAAAAGATCGTGTGTCGAAGCGATCGTATGTCGAGGTACCACTGTATTTTAAAAATTTGACAACCCCCATTTCTGATCCTCTGTTTAACAAATGAAAGTTGAAGGAGTTGGGCCTCACATCCTTTGATTCTTCTTAAAGCAGCCCTTAGAGAAAAAAGTTTGGATACCCCTAATCTAGTTAGATACACTTGCGCTTTCTTACAGCAGTTCAACAAATGCTTATCTGGTAGGTGGGAGTTGAGCCCCCCAGATATTCAGGCATGCTTTGTTGATTGGGCTACACCTGTTATGGTGGCAAGACGGTGTGACCCAAAAGCACAGCAAAGAGAAGTTAGAAATCCAAAGTCCAAGATGTGTTTATTAAATAAAGGAAAATTGGTGAGAAGTGGTGGCTCTGCAGTTTTCTTGAATGTGCTGGAAGGCTGGATTGGCTCAGTATTGCTGTTGAGGAAAAATAAGCACAGATGAGTTGCAAGGTGAGCAAAAGGAAGGCCTGTACTTTTACCATGCGTGGTGAGGTGAAGCTCTGGCGCCAAATGTTGTGCAGACCGGTCTCTTATACTGGCAGGTGGTTGATTGTGGAGTGGAGGCAGGTGTGGTGATTGGTGACAGGTGTGCAGAGCAGAGTCAGTGGGGAGAATGTGAAGGTGAGGAGGAGTGAGCCGTAACAGTACCCCCCCTCCGAGGGGCGCCTCTTGGCGGCCGACCAGGGGCATCAGGGTTTGCCTCGTAGAATTCTCGAAGAAGAGAGGGACACATGATGAGGCGCTTCGAGATCCAGCAACGTTCCTCCGGGCCGTAACCCTCCCAGTCTGCCAGGTACTGAAAGCCGCGGCCACGACGACGGACCTTCAGTAGACGCCGGACCTTCCATTGGGGATGCCCATCAACCAACTGGGGCGGCGGAGGAGCTGGGGCAGCGGGCATGAGAGGGCTCGAAGAGACAGGCTTGATCTTGGAGACGTGGAACACCGGATGCACGTGCTTCATGGCGGCAGGGAGTTTGAGGCGAACAGCTGTGGTACTCAGAACACTGTCAATTGTGAAGGGACCGACATACCTTGGAGCTAACTTCTTAGATGACACTTGTAGCGGCAGGTCGGCGGAGGAGAGGTAGACCTCTTGTCCGGTCCGGTATACTGGGGCAGGGGTACGGCGACGGTTGGCCCCACGGCAGGAGCGCACGTTGGCACGTTGTAGGGCGGAGCGGACCTCCCCCCACACCCGTTGGCAACGCCGAAGATGGGCCTGGACAGAGGGGACAGAGGCTTCGGACTCCTGGACTGAGAAAAGAGGGGGTTGGTATCCCAGAGAGGCCTCGAACGGAGACCTGCCGGTGGCGGAACAGGTCAGGGTATTGAGAGAATATTCCACCCATGGCAGATCCTTGCTCCAGGAGGTTGGGTGAAGAGCTGACACACAGCGGAGGGCTGACTCAAGGCTCTGGTTCGTGCGTTCAGCCTGTCCGTTAGTTTGGGGGTGATACCCAGAGGAAAGGCTAACGGCGGCACCAATACCTTTGCAGAAGGCACGCCAGACCTGAGACGTGAATTGGGGTCCCCGGTCGGAAACAATGTCGCAGGGAAACCCGTGGAGCCGGAACACATGCTCCTCAAGGCTACGGGAGAATACCAGGATGTCGTCCAGGTAAAGGACTACAAAAACATCTAACATGTCCCTGAGTATGTCATTCATGAGTGCCTGGAAGACAGCAGGGGCATTGGTGAGGCCAAAGGGCATAACAAGGTACTCGTAGTGTCCACGGGGGGTCTTGAAGGCCGTTTTCCACTCGTCCCCCTCCCGGATACGGACAAGGTGGTATGCATTTCGGAGGTCCAGCTTTGTAAAGACTGTAGCACCGATGAGTGGTTCAAAATTTGAGCTCATGAGGGGGAGCGGATACTTATTTTTGATAGTGATGCTGTTGAGCTGTCTGTAATCGATGCATGGTCTCAGGTCTCCACCCTTCTTCTTGACGAAAAAGAAGCCAGCAGCCACCGGAGATGTGGACGGGCGTATGAGACCTTCAGCCAGGCACTCATTGATGTAACTGTCCATCGCTGCCTTCTCAGGGGGGGAGATGTTGTAGAGGCGACTGGCTGGAAGTTCAGCTCCAGGACGGAGCTCAATGGCGCAGTCGTAGGGTCTGTGCGGAGGAAGGCTACAAGCGCGCTCCTTACTGAAAGCCTCTCCCAGGTCGTGGTACACAGGAGGAACCTTGGTGAGGTCAGGTGGAGCGGGACTGGGTCGTTCAGCCAAGGATGGTGTCGGAGCGGACCGAAGGCAGCGGGCGTGGCAAGGGATACTCCAGCAGAGAATGCGACCAGAACGCCAACAGACATGCGGTGTGTGGAGTTCCAGCCAAGGTCTGCCTAGGATGAAGGGTGTGTCAGGTGAGGCGATAACGTAGGGACGGATCATCTCCACGTGGTTACCCGAGACTGTGAGGGTGAGAGCCTCACACCGATGAGTGATGGGAGCCATGGGGTGACCATCCAACGCAAACGCTGAGAGCGACCCCTCCAGGGGCGTGATGGGGAGTCCAACCTTTAGGGCATAAGAACGGTCGACAAAAGATTCATCAGCACCAGAGTCAATCATTGCTGGGACAGTGATTTTCCGCTCCAGCCAGGCGAGAGTGACAAGGAACCTGGCTCTGCTGGAGCGGGGATTGGACAAGCGGCTTACACGGAACGTCCCGACCGAGTGAGCCGTGTCTTTAGGGGTTCGAACTGAGGGAGCTCTTGGAGACAGGCTTGGACAAGAGCCAACAGAGTGTGCGGAGCTAGCACAATACAAGCAGAGCCCCCATAGTCTCCGGTGTTCACGTTCGGCTGGAGTCAAACGGGCCCCTCCCAACCGCATGGGCTCCCCCTCACCAGTAGGTATCAAGGAAGCAGGGGAGAGCTGAGAAAGCTGGTTGCGACTCACCGGAGGTGAAGGAAGTAATCTGGTCGCAGCATGACACTGGTGAGCCCTCTCTCGCTTGCGCTCACGGCGTCGCTCGTCAAGGGATATAGAGAGTGTGATGAGCTGGTTCAAAGAAGTAGGCCTCTCTATACCCACTAAGGCGTCCTTTATGGGCTCCGCCAGACCTCGTCGGAACGCACTGAACAGAGCAGGCTCATTCCATTGAGAGCGAGCCGCGAGGATACGAAATTCAGTGGCATACTCAGCTACTGAAAGAGAACCCTGCTGGAGGGTTGAAAGGGCAGTGTCCGCGTCCTGCCCAGGGGCCTCATGATCGAAAACCATCCTGAATTCCTTGACAAATGCTGTGTAATCATGCATGTAAGGTGCAGAGCCCTCTCGGCTAGCCATAACCCACCGACGGGCCTGCCCTGTGGTGAGGTTAGCGATGTAGGCTATACGAGCGGCGGTAGTAGAATACATGCTTGGTTGTAGTTCAAATATGTACTCACACTGCATGAGGAATTCACGGCAGAGCGAAAAAGAGCCGTCATACAGGGCCGGAGCAACAAGGTGGGGCTCCTGGGCAGAGGGTGCGTCTGGCAGAGGGACTGTGGCAGGAGGAACCGGAGGGGAAGACATTTGTGCGCTGAGAGCGGCGACTCGGTCAGTGAGAGCTTGAACCAGAAGTGTGAGTTGGCTGACCTGGGACTGTTGTTCAGATGCCTGGGCCTGCTGGAGACCCGACACCGCCCGGACCTCCTCCCTCAATCCAGAGAAGAGAGCAGCAGCCTCCGAAAGCTGGTGAGAATGTTGTGCCAACAGTTGGTCCTGGGGCCGACGTGGATTCGGAGCCGTGGGCCTCTCTGACTGCGACATGCTGGCTGGGTCCCTTGGCCAGAGCTTACTGTTATGGTGGCAAGACGGTGTGACCCAAAAGCACAGCAAAGAGAAGTTAGAAATCCAAAGTCCAAGATGTGTTTATTAAATAAAGGCAAATTGGTGAGAAGTGGTGGCTCTGCAGTTTTCTTGAATGTGCTGGAAGGCTGGATTGGCTCAGTATTGCTGTTGAGGAAAAATAAGCACAGATGAGTTGCAAGGTGAGCAAAAGGAAGGCCTGTACTTTTACCATGCGTGGTGAGGTGAAGCTCTGGCGCCAAATGTTGTGCAGACCGGTCTCTTATACTGGCAGGTGGTTGATTGTGGAGTGGAGGCAGGTGTGGTGATTGGTGACAGGTGTGCAGAGCAGAGTCAGTGGGGAGAATGTGAAGGTGAGGAGGAGTGAGCCGTAACAACACCAACTCCCATATTGTCAGCCAATTGTAGGAAGAGCAACAGATCACTTTTGTTCATACTGTGATTTAAAATGTCTTGGACCACACGATGTTGGAGGGGAAAATGGTAAACTATTGAACGGCCTTGAAAAATAGATTTTTGGAACATGCCTATTTGTACATGGTGGAAAACACTCTGGTGACTTGAAGTTACGCTCTGAGACCCCAATTTAGCCAACTTTCAGAATTGCCCGATATGCATGTGTGATACATCATTGGAAAGTTTAAAATCTCAATTATCTGGGGGAAGAAAAATTTTGAACAGGAGGGCATTTTTTTTTTTTTTTTTTTTTAAACAGCAAAACCCTATCTGGAGGTGAGAGCACGCGAGAGCAGAATTACAGACGCCATGACTTTAAAGAGATATTATTGCGTACCTACCTTGTTTCGATCCAAAAACCCCATGTAGCATGTATCACCGAGTGTCAAGACACAGCTGTGAATGACCACAGCCGGATTTTGGGGGGATTTTATGGGTGAAACATGGTAATATAAGAAGGGTCGCGATGCAGAAATCGCAGACATCAATGAGTGGTCGAGATTTTCATATATTTACCATTTTAAACGTCTTTTTTCAATTATTTTTTTGTTTGGATCGATTATTTATCATCTAACATATCGGAAAAGATGCGACAGTAACAAAAAAAAAAATGCAATTAAGCGATAGTTATGAGGTAGATATCCGTGACTTTTTTACAGATGCCATTTTTTTCATTGTGACATAATTTGTTTAAAAGTTTAAAATATGTGAGTGAATAATTTTTTAGTCTTTTAAAAAAAAAATTTTTAAACAAAATATGAGACATCAATTAATGATTCTAAGCTAAAAAACGGCAGACATTTTGAATAATAAATATTAGAGATGTTGATGTCCCGATCGATCGGGATGCTGATCGATCGGGTCCGATCGCGTCATTTTCAACGTATCGGAATCGGCAAAAAAATATCGGCCATGCGTTTTTTTAATTAAATCGTTTTCTAATTGTATTTAACGCTACAGACATAATATCACTCTTCCAGAGTCTTTAGTTTAGGCTTAAGGTAGGGTTATCAAATGTATCCTAATAACGGCAGTAATAACATTTTTTAAAAAATGTATCACGTTAAAATATTTACCGCAATTAATGCATGCGCTGTACGACCCACTCACGCATTGTCGCACTCATTCTGTAATGGCGCCTTTTTACCTATATAGAGAGATAAAAGGCAGCGTAAAATGAGTAGAGTGAATTTTGGCAGCCTTTGGAGCCTTTTTTTAATTGGCTAAAACTAGGGGTGTCAAACGATTAAAATTTTTAATCGAGTTAATTACAGCTTAAAAATTAATTAATTGTAATTAATCGCAATTAATCGCAATTCAAACCATCTATAAAATATGCCATATTTTTCTGTAAATTATTGTTGAAATGGAAAGATAAGACACAAGATGGATATATACATTCAACGTACGGTACATAAGTACTGTATTTCTTTATTATAACAATAAATCAACAAGATGGCATTACCATTATTAACATTCTGTTAAAGCGATCCATGGACAGAAAGACTTGTAGTTCTTAAAAGATCAATGTTAGTACAAAATATAGAAATTTTATATTAAAACCCCTCTTCATGTTTTCATTTTAATAAAATTTGTAAAATTTTCAATCAAAAAATGAACTAGTAGCCCACCATTGTTGATGTCAATAATTACTTACACAATGCTCATGGGTGCTGAAGCCTATAAAATCAGTCTCACCCAAGCGCCAGCAGAGGGCGCCAAAACTCCAAAAAAACACAACAAGTACACATTTCAGTGTGCAGTCATTTTAATCTGTCTGAGCGGGGCATTTGTGTGTTAATTGCATCAAATATTTTAACGTGATTAATTTAAAAAATTAATTACCGCCCGTTAACGCAATAATTTTGACAGCCCTAGCTAAAACCTTACAATCCCTCTCCCTATGATTAGAAATATTATGGGAAGCAATGTGGGGAAGCAAGTTAGCAATTGAGCTTTATCTTAACACATTATGTTATTTGCCAACGCAGAGAAGATATATCAATTGGTAGCACTACGCACAGTCATGGTTCCACTTCCCATCATGCATCTGGGCATGACTACAGTATCATTTACTGAAAGCTCAACAAATACACTAGATAGCAATATTTAGTCACAATATACAAAGTCACAAGTCTTTCTATCCGTGGATCCCTCTCACAGAAATAATGTTAATAATGTAAATGCCATCTTGAGGATTTATTGTCATAATAAACAAATACAGTACTTATGTACTGTATGTTGAATGTATATATTCGTCTGAGTTTTATTCATTTTTTTCTTAATGCATCGCCAAAATGTATATGATCGGGAAAAATTATCGGGAATGATTGGAATTGAATCGGGAGCAAAAAAAAGCAATCGGATCGGGAAATATCGGGATCTGCAGATACTCAAACTAAAACGATCGGTATCGGATTGGGAGCAAAAAAACATGATCGGAACAACCCTAATAAATATAATTAATTACCTTCGTTTTATGGCTGGGTTGAAACAAAAGCGGTTCTGCAACGTCTGTAAACGGGGGTTTTCAGGGTAAAACGGACAAATTAAAAATAGTTTGGGGGCTTAATGTGCCATGAATCTGCTATGGCAGCATATAGACATTGTTCTATCAAACACAACAGTTGTTTTGGCTTAAAATACAGCAGTTTCTTTTAAAGAGGAGTGCAAGAGCAGAAACTGCTTTTTCAGTCTTGTCTGTGTTTTCCGCCACATACACAGTAGGAGAAGACAAAATACGTAACAATTTGTTTGAATGGCTCGACAGCCACTGTAAGCCACCGCTATTAGCCTCAGGTGTTCCCTGGCCTGCTTGCTTTTCATATTCAAATTAGCTCCAAATAGGTAAACAGGACGTCTTCATCCTCAACCTCAAAACACGAAGGAACTCAACAAAACAACTGCGGTGCATTATTATTACAGACTTTTGTTGTTGTTTTTAAATACACAATATTTCCTTCCTACTGTTCATTCTTGTGGTACATGCCGTGCAAATGTGGGACTGTTGCAGGGTCTTCTGGCCCTTTGGCGTTCCCAGAAGACCCAAAAAGCCTCATGCAAAATGATCTTCGCACACACATTGCCTTGAGCTAGGAAATATGATTAAAAACAATTAATATTATCATAATAAGTGGTGCTACATCATTCAATATTTTGTAGATCTTACAAACCTCGAAGTTATAGCAGACAGAAATGTACCAGGTTTGCGAGAGTTCACAGTGCAGGGGAATGATGCTCATTTAGATTTTTTTCCCCCAAAAAACAGAGTCACCTGGTGCAGTATTTGTTTCCTCATGATGATACTGTATAGGTCATGATGGATAAAAGTTATAATGGAATGCAGAAAGATTATTTTAATTCAAAATAGAGTGCAGAGCAGTTTACCTTGGCGCTGATATACGTTCACCTTTATTTACGTGACATGAGTAAAAGTAAACCATGAAATTGCTTTCATATTACATACAGTCCCTGACAAAAGTCTTGTCGCTCATCCATTTGGTAGAAACAATTGCTAATAAACTGACTTTCAATTATTCAATTGGTTTCAGAAATGGCTCATATGAAAGGCAAGACCCTCCCAAATGGTGTAGAATGTACAAAAATATTATTTGTTTCACTGAAAAAAGATTTATCATTTAATGAAAACATAAAGGTCAAATTTTGGCAAGACAAAAGTTTTGTCGCTTAAAGAAAGTAGTGTGAAAATTGAACAAAAAATGTACTTCAAATAAAAAAATATGTTGCATAACAAAAGCGAATTAAGTAGTGGTGCTGTGAGATCCAAATTTAATATTTTGTATGACTTCCATGGGCTTGAAGGACTGCATCCATGCGGTTCGGCAAGGATTCAAACAATTTATTGATGAAGTCATCAGGAACATCAAAGAAAGCAGTATTGCATGCCTCCCAGAGTTCATCAACATTCTTGGGTTTCGTCTTCCATGCTTCCTCTTTCATCCTACCCCAGACATGCTCAATGATGTTCATGTCTGGTGGGCTGGCCAGTCCTGGAGGATCTTGATTTTCTTTGCCTTGAGGAACTTTGAGGTAGAGATTGAAGTATGCGATGGAGCACCATCCTGCTGCAGAATTTGTCCCCTTTTATGGTTAGGAACGTAAGAGGCAGTTAAGATTTGTTGATATTTCGGACTATTTATGTTGCCTTCCACCCTGCAGATCTCTCCAACACCCCCATACTGGATGTAACCCCAGACCATAATTTGGCCACCACCAAATTTCACTGTTTTCTGAGTGAATCTCAGATCCATGCAGGCTCCAGTAGTACACAAAAAAGCCCGCTCGTCTCATCAGACCATAGAACATGGTTCCAGTAATCCATGTGCTTTGTTGACATGTCTTCAGCAAACTGTTTGTGGGCTTTCTTACTAACTCAATTACTTTTAGGGCTAAGTAATTTGCAACTGTAACTTATTACTTTTTTAAAGTAAGATTAACAACACTGAATGCGGCAGGCCCATAATGCGAGTGCTCAAAGGAAGTATAGTGTATTGTGTTTGGATTGATACTGTCCAATGGTAAATGGTTAACGGCGCTGACGATCTTGATTGTCATTGTTATAAAATACTAGCATGTTTTGTTGCCATGACAACTACTACCACAAAGTGAGCATTGCCACATTGTTGTTTTTTCCTAGGATGTGTGTGCTCGAGCTCACCTTGCCAATCAGAGGGATGTCAACAGATCCCCAAGTGTCCGCCCCCCAGTGTACCATCCCTGATGCAAAGTCTGCTGTCAATATTCCCAGAACTACAACACAAACAGAAACAAGTAACAGAAAAAAAACAGGGAAGAAAAGCACACAACAAAATTAAATAACAATAACAGCAGTGTTGTGAACAATATAAGAGTGAAATAGTTTTTTGTTTAAAATACTCTCAAAAATGTTCCAAGATCTATGCACAACTCATGAAAAACTCAAGTGTTGCTGTAGATGATGTAGAACTTTGAAATGAAATTGCATAGGTTGTGATTTTTGAACCAGGTTAATTTAACTCACAATTTAGCCATTTTGATTTCATAGAAATAATGTACTCAGTTTAATTTTTATTATTTCCGGTCCAACTCACCGACACCGGGGATGATCTTGTAGACGTGTAAGGCGGAGAAGTGCAGGAGGAGCAAGGTGAAGTTAAGAACGAAGAGAACGAGGCACACTATGACGCAAACCCACTCCTGGAGACGCTTACCTGAGGACAAACAAATATTATGTGAAGCCCAATTTGAACACAGAGACACAAGAAAGTTGAGAGTTTCATGAACTGGAGGGTCATAGTGTGTATGTGTTTAATATAGAATGGGTCAAATGAAGACAAGTGTTCTCTGGGCTTTGGGGTCAGGACCTCTCATATGTGAAACACCAACGCTGACGCAGCCTCGAGCTCGCTCGGACTCATGCACTCGGGTCGGTTCAGGTGGGACTTCGGCCTCATCAGAGAGGTCAGGGGTATTCATTTAAAGACAGCACGACCCCTTTCTTCCATTCTTAATTCGCTTATCAGCACTTTTATGAGTGAGGGACACACACTTGGTAAAAGTAAATTATTCGAAAAACATTGCACTGATTTCATTAAATATTATAAAAGTAGGTTCTGTTCCTTCCATGATTTCTCTTTCTTACGGAGCTTGCAGGTCAGGTGACACCTAACAGCCAATTGGATTTGACAAGTATACAAATAAACAAAAACTGGTCTTCTTCATCTTAAAAGTTCATTCTACTTTCATCTCCTTCCACTCTTCCTCTTAAAAGTTTAATGTGCTCCGATCCTCCATTATGACAGCATTAGCAGCCTATAAGATATTAATGGCAGTTTTTGAATAAAACGCACAGATCTCCAAGTGTTAGCGCCTATAGAGCAGAGCGACTATTAATATGCTCTCATAAAGGAGGCAGCAAAGTGGTCACGGGAGATTTGGGAGATCTGATTATGGATATTTCACGAATTGTCAAACGTGACCCTTCACCTTCTGGAAACTGAATCGAAGTATAGGAGAGCAAAATAAGAATTGAGTTGGGGTCCTTCATGGCTTTAACTTCAGTCATTGGGTTTCTTTTTGGAATTAAACACTCTCAATGAGTTAACTCACTGCCCGCCACTGACAGCAACAGAATGATCACGGTAATGGCAGCCAAGGAGTTAAGCATCACCAGCAACTACAAAGTACTAAAGCGATGGACCGTCCATGTCACATCATGTTTTGTAAGCACTTTTGGCATTGTGTGATATGGCATTTTGAGCCCTGATGATTTTGATAGCGGTTTAAAAGTACTTGCCACAACTGTAGACAATCCATGGGGAGAAATAAGAAAAAAAAAATCGTTTCTATACCTATTGCTGCTTTAATACAGTATAGTGGGATTATTTATACAAACACTGAGGATGCGTGCACAACGTGGCTGCAGAAAGCAAGCTCAAAGAGCACCCGACTACTACTTTCAATGAGAAGAGTACACTTGTGGGAATTAGCGGTGGGTTTTTTTAGTTTATAAATTGGCCTGCGATGTTGTCCAGGTACTATTATACCTGATAACTATATCACTGAATGACAAAAGCAGTTAAACTGCTAAACTATGTGACGGTCAACCATGTTCAGGACATACTGCTCTATGATTACAAAGTTGAAAACTCTTAAGACTGAGGTGCTGCCTAGTCAAAGACAAGGAAAGAGGCAGAGGTGGGTAGAGGAGCAAAAGATTTGACTCAAGTAAGAGTAGCGTAACTTGAAAATAACATTACTCAAAGTAAAAGTAGTCATTAATAAATTTACTCAAGTACAAGTAAAAAAGTATTCGCTGAAAAGAATACTAATGTAATAAGATAAGATTTTTTTAAAAAAATTTAAATAATGGTCATTTTTTTCCCAGCACAACTTCATTTGTATTAACTGTTATTATTATATAGTCAGGGGTGCACATAATTTTTTTGCCCAGGTTCTCAGAGGAGGACCTGGAGATGTGACTTGGTCCTCATTGAGCTTGAGAGCCGACCCGCCTGATGCGATAAATTTATGACAAGCTTTACTTAGAGCCAATTAACTTTAATTAATTATATTAACAATTAATGCTTGATTAACATCAACTGGCACAACAAAATTGCCATTACTTTGAAGTGAAATGTAAAGAAATAAGAAGCACCAATTCAAAATAAAGGGCATTATGCGGCTCCCACATTAACTCCAAGCCTTTTTAAAAGTGGGATATCCTCCTCATAAGACCTCATTGAACGTGCATGTTTAGCTTTGTAAAATGCGAGCAAAAACACGTTTGTCAGTGCATGTCGCTGTTCATTACCTTTATTCCGCCACTTGTCCATAGGGCGAGTGGGGTCCTGTTTGACATCGATAGTTTGCTTAATTGCCACATGCTCTCTGTTTTTTTCGTGCTTTTCAAAGTTTGGATGGCTGAAATTCTTTGACCCTACATAAAATGCGCTGCTCTTATCGGCGACATTGGGATTCTCACGGCACATTTTGTACCGCATTTCCGTGCGAGCATCATTTGCTTCTAGCCATGGTACTTCCTGTAGCCACTTTTCAGCAAAAGTCCTTTTTTTCGGTAGCTCCGGTGACGTCTCTGTCGTCTGTCTTTTGACGGGGGTGGGGGAACACGGAAGTAATTTAGTGATGGCCAAATGAAGCCTCATGAAGCAATGAAGCTTTGCAGCCAATTGGTTTGCACATGTAGCAAAGCTTCATGGTGCTTCATTTACCCTATGGCGCCATCAAGTGGTCTAGAAGCCCAAGAGGTCAACATTGTTAAGAATTCAATGGCTATTTGCTTAAGACAAAGATATGAATGTGCTTGTGTTAGTAATTTAGTATGTGAACAAAATACAACACGTGCTAAGGGTAATTTGTTATTCATTTTTACTTAGAAATGATAGCTTTCCCACAGTGGCTGGCTTTAAACAGTTTCTTTTTTTGGGGGAAAATATTTCACCAGCTTTAGAAAATATTCTTTCACAAGGCACAGATGAAGCTGGGGTGCAGAGAAATGTGAGTGCCAGTTTATATAAATTTGGGTAGGTATTCTTTTGTGCCTCCCAGTACACTAATGGATTGTTCATTCTGTTGATGTTTGGTTCAGATAGGTACACACACACACTCACATTTATATTAAAGTAGTTTTTCTCCTTTACCTTATTGAAAGCAATCAAATCAAAATGTTCCCATACAGGGGAGGATCGCTCTTTTCGCGCAGGTTCCATCGCAAGCAAAGGACAAGGCTCGAAAAAAGATTGCACTGGTTGCACTGTCGCGCACAGATGTAACAAGTACAGGAGCCCGAAATCCACAAAATGTGAGATAACAGGCGATCGCCATTGCGTTTTGCAACCAATTTATACCGTAGTCTGTCCTGTTTTTGCAATGTGCGCCAAACGTTGGATCACTTCCGAAGCACTCACGAGATTCAGCCGGCCGCCGGCGAGGCTTCCCACGTCATCATTTCCTGGTTTTGCCGAAATGAAGCGCGCCTCGCTACAAGCTTCGTGGAAACCCCCCTCCCATTACTCGACACAAGCTTCGGAACCTCGGCTCATTTCGTCCCATCACTAAAGTAATTACTCAGTGTGGCCTGCCTCTTCAAAATTTTGAGAAGTTATTTTCTAGTGGTCAGCCATCGGTACGCAAAAGCGTATGGAAGCCGTTGAGGGCCAGCGCATTTGTCTACGTCCAGTACGCATGCGCGCATGCGGACCACTTATGTGCACCCCTGTATATAGTACTACAACCTATTACATGACCATATTAGGCCAAAAAGATGACACAAAAATGATTGAACTCAGACCAGAACAAGACTATGACAACATCACTCGTCCAAATAGCATGATTGCCCCCTAGTGGAGAAAAAAACATTGTTACCTCTGGTTGGTATAACGGAGTCATGTGGTTATTGTTGCAACGTCACATTGGTGAAAGCCACAGTCAGCGTTTCTGGCAAAAATAAGGTCAATATGAAGAATAAAGAGGAAAAATGTAACGACTCTCATGTTGCCCAAAGTAGCAGAGAAAGAGTACTTTTTCTTCACAATTCTACTCATGTAAAAGTAAAATGTATTGTGTGGTAAAACTACTCTAAGAAGCACCCTATTTTTCGGACTATAAGTCACAGTTTTTTTTTCCATAGTTTGGCTGGGGGTGCGAATTATACTCGGGAGCGACTTATGTGTGAAATTATTAACACATTATGATATCCTTTCACATGTTATTTTGGTGTTTTGGAGTGACACTGATGGTTTGGTAAACTTGTTAGCATGTTCTTTATGCTATAGTTATTTAAATAACTTAATAGCTATGGCCACGTTCGCGTTCTGCCTTTGGCAATGTGTGTTTAATTGTATTATTGACTTTTTTGTATTGAAATGCATGCTTTTAGTTTGTGGCGCTTTCACGCCCACGTGACGGCGCACTCAGACTTGTTTACGTGAAGAAGACCACTCACACGCCAGAAGAAGACGGACAGCTACGCAGCTTGAGTGAGTGGGCGAGTTAGTGAGAGAGAAACATGGCTGCGAACCTACGTTCATTGTTTATGCTTGTAAAATATCTCTACAGAGGCAACGCCTGTTTGTATCATCTTTTCTGTTGTTGTTGTGTGTTTTCCACCCGCGATCGGACACTTAAAGCCAGTTGTGTGATTGTTTGAACGATGTGCTAATGCTAGCGAACACATGCTAACCGTTTGTGTCATTGCAGTAACAGCTCCTAATTATCATTTATTCACGTTGATGCGAACCTGTTTGGTATCGAGGACGAAATTGATTCCGCAAATTATACGGACGTCAAGCATCGTCATTTGGGAGTTTAGCTCGCTGTATAGCCAGGACCGAGCCGTATAGCGTCCTGCTGAGGACAATATATTCACATTTCGCTGTTCATGCACTGTACACTTATTCAGCATGTTGTTCTCTATTGTATTTTTATATTAAATTGCCTTTCAAGATGACAGGTCTGTTCTATTTTATCAAGTAAATATCCCCCAAAATGCGACTTATACTCCGGTGCGACTTATATATGTTTTTTTTTCTCTTCGTTGGGCATTTTATGGCTGGTGCGACTTATACTCAGGTGCGACTTGTAGTCCGAAAAATACGGTAGGTTTTTCTAAAAAAAATTACTTGATACAAGGCCAAGTACAAACATGTGGCTTGCCACATCCCAAAGAGGGGTGAAGCTAGCCAGCTTGAGCAAAATCTGCATCAACAGGCCAGTGGACGGACAGCGGCTTCATAAACCAGTCAGAACAAACCAACAAAAAGTCGATGTCAACGGGATGAGTTTTTTAAAGTCAAATTATTTATATTTATCAATAAATACTGCAATCACCATGGAGCAGGAGCATGGAGCTTCAAATGCTGTACCACTAATCACCAAATGATGGAGTAAAAACATACATATTTTGGTTCACAATAGGCAATTGTATTGTTACTGACAATACAATACTGTGCTGTATTCTACACAATATGTTTTTACATGTCATTTAACATTTATTTTAAGGTGTATTCAGTGGTTACAGAGGAAGACATCACGAAACTGACACTGGTCAGACCTGAGAAAAGAAAACGTGCTGCTCTACACCTCAGTGAAGCAAAGGAGAACTGCAAAGTCCTGAGGATTTCCTTTTGTTGTTAATTCTCAGCTTTCGGTTTGTTAATGGCATATGTTGGTTGTCACACTCTGTATCAAGTTGTGTGCACTTCTTCTTGAGGTCATCATGGGCAGTATTTGGGACTGGAACTTCTGGGGGGAAAAAAAACAAATAATTCAGAAAAACCCAAATGGGTTCACAGACTTCTTGGTCAGACTAGTGAGGGTATTTCTTACCGTTACAAAGATTCTTACTAAGTGGAGTCATGCTGGAAAATGTAATCAGACAACAAACAAGCACAAATATGTTATACTTACCACTCAATTTTTGACGGAGTGTTTTGAGAAGATAGAAGGGGCAAAGTCAGGAATTTCAAAGTCACCAGAAGCCTCTCCTGCACAAATAGTGTAATGACATAACGATAAAACAGCATGTGGTTGATGAGAGTTGTCATGCCCTGTACTTGTCGTTATTAGCTTTTATGTGAGTAACGTAATGTAAAGCGCAGTGGTGGCTATCTAAAAACATTGCCTCTGTTAGCTGTTAAGTTTTTTTTATCTTAAGTTTAGAATCATTGCAAATAGTTGTCGTTATGCTCTAATGTAATTCTGAAAGGTCGCTTTTAAAAAAACAGCTATGCCTATTAGCAGTTTAGCTTTTTAGCCATAGTTTTCAATACGAGCAACTTGCCAAAACAAAATAGAATATATATCTATTTGGCTGAGGCTTACCTGATATCAAGTGATCGTTGCAGATTCTTTAATTCTTGATCATTTGCTAGTTCCAGCTGATTCCTTATATGGATTGCAACCACAAACCTTTTTTATTAGTACTTAAAACGGTCCAAGTCGATGGTAAACTACATTTTTGTGTTGTTTTTGTGTTAGTGTATCCCACTACAACACATTACATTGTCATGGTTTTTGCAACCACCAAGTGCAGCCTACCTAACAGTCGTAAACTGATAATCACTCTATGCATCAGTGCATATCTCTTAATACAATCCAAACAGAGTTGGAGAGCAGTCGCTGCGTCTATCAGTACGACAAAAAACACTATTCACACAAAATGACACTCCAACTGACGGATCCCCTAACTCGCTCTCACGTCATTTTAGCACACACTCGTGTCAAACACGCATTCAAACACTCCATTAGGAAACTGCGCGCGCACACACATACACATAGCGTAGGGTCGCGGAGCAGAGGGGCGGCTGTCAGGTGATGTGCGTCAGTCCTTGGATCCTCAGGCTCCCTGGTGAGGGGAAGGAAACTAGGACAGGTCTCCACTGAGCGCGTGCGCAAACACACTCGCGCGTGCACGCACATAAGCTCATGTCCCTCAGGCCGTGGCATTGCTGGATATCACACAGCTACGGACAGACGCACAAAAACAGTCTTCACAAAGCACGTGGACACAAAAAAAAATAAACAACTGCAAATGCTAAGCAATTTCAGACACAATATCTTAATTAGGGTGCACACACACATGCTATGTCAATTACAGCTGGCGCAGGGACAGAAAAATTAGAAGTTGCACACACAAGCGCACTTAAAGTTGGCACCAAAACAGAAAAATGAGAGGCCCAAAACACACGTGAACACAGCAACCCTCATTAATATTATTCTGACAACAACCCTCAGCGGAAAGTCCTCTGCCATCGCTCACCCTGCAGCACCCCCTGCCTGAGAGCGTGCACGTGGGCGTGCGTGGCAATTTAACCTGGGCGGGGCCAGGGGAGGCAAAGCAGGCGCGCTAATAGGCTGAAATTAATCAACGCGCCTGATTTGCCGTCTGGGGAATGAGTGGCGGCCAGCAGGCGGCCGACACATCCAGAATACTAATGCACACTTGAATACACAACGTAGTTTGACACTATTTTATGGAGGGAATTACACTAAAGAAGAAATGGCATCTCTGTGCTGTTTTGAAGGAAAGGTGAAGTCTGGGCCAAATAGAAGCCATCACATTAAGAATGGTGTAAAATCACTTTTTAAGCCTTCGTGTAGCTCTGCGCTGCACAGCCTCCCTGAAGTCGTGTACTTTAGTTTTTTTATGAGACCGCAATGACTAACATATGTTGTGTAAAGAAACAAATGTCCAATCAGGAGCTCGTTCAGACACGCAAGTGCTGTTTTATTAGCTTTAATGTGATTTATCCCTGCTTCAGAATTTAATAATGTTCAACGAAGAGCATAGTCATTAAAATGTGCTTCTTCAATAAAATTCAGTATACAACTTGAAGAAGAGTGGGGGGCAATGGGGCAGCTTCACCCAAGAAAAGGCAGATGGTCCAGCAGTGAATGAAGGTTGTTACTGTGTAGTAAAAAGTAAAATATAATCTGAATTGGGTAATTTTTATTTAGGGCAATTTGGTACAAAGGTCAAATTGTACTTTAAATAAAACTAATTTGCAATTGTAATGGTAGATTTGGTGCCAAAGTACAGTTGTATAAAAAAGTATTTCAAACCTTTTGGAATTTCTCACATTTCTGATATTTTTTGTCAAAATCACACAGATGTAAAAACTGTGTCTGATTTAACTAAAACCGTCCAAAAATTTATAGGTTTTCATATTTTAATGAGGATAGCATGCAAAATATTAAATGTGATGGTTCACTTGCTTATTGTTTTCATATGTTTGCATACTATCCTTATTAAAATACGAAAACCTGGGTGGTTTTAGTTAAAACACTGTTTTTTCATCTGTGTAATTTTGACAAAGATCAGATCACATTTGATGGTGATTTTATGCAGAAATGTGAGAATTTTCAAAAGGTTCAGATTTGTTTTTTTATACCACCGTAACTTGCAGTTGTAGCGGGAGCAACTTGTACAATCGAACATGTAGTTATTGCTAAGATAAGTTAAATTTATTTGAATTGTTTTTTCGAATCGATTGTTTAATCAATCAGTCAATTATCGAAAAATTACGTAGAGATGTATTTTGCGTAAAAATGATTGCAAAATGTATTCATTTTCAACTACTTTTTTAAAAAATGTACTGTTATTTGTTATTAATTTAATAATTAGACAACCAAATAAACATTTTAGCAATATCCCACAAGAAGGAATGATGGTGTACCCACCAATATTATCGAAACTAGGAACTACTTTTTGAATACTTTTTCATACGAAGGGCTACAAGTTTAAAACATACATGCGAGGCTGATCTGATACAGCCGCATTACAATTTTCTCCAAACTGAAATGATTTTTTTTTTTTTCCTCTTGAGTGACGATTTAGTTACTGGTTTGATCTCAGATATCAAAAATGGGTACAAATATTGATCATCACAATGTCTCTCCTTTCTTGGAAGGCAAAAATCTGAGTGTATGTGGTGTGAAAAGGGATGATTTTTGTTGGCAAGTCAAATAATAGCTCAAAATGGTTAATCGAGTGTCATAATAGTTGTCACTGAGTTTGATTAGTTGTTGATGAATCAACTAATTACAACAGGCCTAATCATGTGCTCATTGAATCTGGCCACAAGGAATCACAAGATATTTTCCCACCAGATTTACCTCAAACTGCCAGCTGCTAATGTTACTGTACATTTTGATTATTTTTGGAAACTGGACGGCAACACGCTTTTTGAATTTAGCAGCAGTTCCATTCAAACCACTGTTGTTTTCGTCAACGTTGTCGACAACAAAAACATTTCGTTAATGCACATTTTTTTCATGATGAGGACGTCATGATGACGCGCCGAAAACATCTTGGATGACTCTAACGTGACGAAAAGATTGGCAATTTACGTCTGACGAGACAACAACGACATGAAAATGTGCCATCGTACCTGATATATGTTCACAATGCATGGCATTTGCTAGTTGTGCACGTAGGGTTTTTTTTTTTTTTTTTGGTGCTGTCAGCCTGCTTTCGAGTCATCATTCACGTGATTAACTTACCCCCTCCCAAGGACCTATTAACAACAATGGCGGCTGCAAGCGCGAGGATTCATGGTCGCATTTTACTGTCATAACTGAAATGCACTGTCTCCGTGGGACACATGGGTGGCGGCTGTGGCCACCCGCTTGGTGGAGAAAATACCTAGAGGGAGCGGCAATGTTAGACGGTAAAAAAAAAACTTCCAGAAACTTCCAAGTAAGTAGTCTAAGAAAAATAACAATCCCTGATCATAAGCGGATTTTAAGGGGGGACCGAAAAGTGTCATTGCATGAAATTGACTTTCCTATATATATATATAAAGTTGGAAAGCAATAAAACTGCAACAAAAATGAATGAAATGAAATAAAAAAATAATATTTTTTTATAATGGGTCAAAATTTTCGAACAGCTCATGTGACTAGCACCTTAGACAGTCATTTGCTTTGCATATGATATCCCCCCCCCCCCCCCCCCAAAAAAAAAAATTAGGGAAGGGCAGTTTTATTTTTCAAATGATTTTTTTTTTTTTCTTTTTTTTGATTAAAGCAACTTATTTTGGGGATTGAATGATTTAGACACAAATGTCTTACCCATAAAAAGGATTGCTTCAATCAAAGAAAACTTTTTGAATGAAAAATTAAGTGTTCAAATGCAAATTTTTCAATCTCAAATATTTTTTCGCATTCAAAAACATTTTCTATGATTGAAATTTTTCTTTTCTTGATTGAAGTGATTTTTCTTTTTGAATATATATATATTTTTGAAGCAACTTATGTTTTTTGATTGAATAATACAGACAAAAACGTCCTAGCCAAAATGTCGGCCAAACACATATCAACACTACTTCAATCAAAAAAAGCTGCTTCAAAAAAAAACAACAACAACAAAAAAACAAAAATCAATCAAGGAAAAATAGCTTTCACATGCATTTTTTTAGTTTCAATTTTATTTTTGCATTCAAACATTTTTTTTTTTACTGAAGCGACTTATTTTTGATTGAAAATAGATATTTTGATCGAAGCAATTTTTTTTTTTTTTTTTACTGAAGCAACTTTTTTTTGATTAAATAATAAAGACACAAATCTACCTCCATATGGCTCCACCCAGGGGATACAATTTTTGACTGGGTTAAGGACATTGGCACGACACCGGTGGGCGTACCATTTTCAATGGATGACGATCTTGGCGAAAAGTATTGCCTAAGCAGCCTGATTTAGAATTCCCCTCAATGGATGGGAAACAAAAAAACGCTCATTGTCAACTTATTATTATAAATATTCTTGTAAGTTAATTTTATTGCTGACACTGCGTTTCGGGGTCATCAATATGTTGTGTCCCCCCTGCATCAAAAGTCAAACTCCGCCTATGTCCCTGATAATTTAAAGTTAGTCATTCACATTTTATTTTAAGCTAGAAGGTGTTGGAGACGAGTCCAGTCCGTATTGAGCCAAGGAGAGGTAAGGTTCCTGGTGAGTTTCTTATATGTGCTAAATTGAGTTAGTGTTTTATGTGCGCTAAACAATGTGGAAAAATCCACACGTAAAATTATTAAACCAGGCAGGACAATACTGTTATGGACAAAGATTTGTGATAGGAGTTCTGTTGTTATGTCAGTTATGTTGAAGAGCGGTGAAAAATTAAAAAAAAAAAATAAAAAAAAAAGTGTTTTAGCGAACTTTTCAATTTAGCATTAGCACAAGAGCTGTGCTTGTAATAGTAGTTTTTTTTTTTTTTAATTCAGGTAGCCCATTACTGGTCCGTGTATTGTATTGTTTTGCACTTTGAGTAACGATCCTTCACATTTCGTGCAGGTCGTTGTTTTTTTTCTGCATGGGGAGAAGGGTTACACAGTGCAATTCAATGTTTCCTTAAGTTCTTTATAAATTGTAAGTCACATATAACTTGTACCTCCCTGCACAGCAGGAATATTATTTTACTGCATTCATTGTGTAAATCTCACCAAATAAAGCTAGTGTTATATAAAATAAGTGCTTACTTGACTGTCAATGTTCATTCGAAATCGTTGGAAACCTTTTTTTTTTTCTTACTAAAACTTTGTGTATCCGTCAACCAATACTAGTCTAAATTTTTTTGAGTTTTCGTCAACTAAAACTAGACTAAAACCTGTTTGAATATTCGTCGACTAAAACTAGACTAAAACTAATACATTTTTAAATGACTAAAATACAGTGTTGTTAATCTTACTGAAAAAAAGTAATTAATTATAGTTACAAATTACTTCTCCCAAAAAGTAATTGCGTTACTAACTCAATTACCTGAATGTAAGAGTAATCAGTTACTTGGCAAAGTAATTGGTGATAATTACTTTTTTTTTCCCTCAAAAAAAAAAACAAAAAAAACAAAAAAAAAACAAAACAAAAAAACATTGGCCACACTATGTGAAGTTTTTTGTGGAGATTTTTGGTACAATTGGCCCGAGCCCAATTCTTTACCCTAATTTGCCCTTTACCCTGAATCAACTGTTAAAAGTTGTTAAAATTGCTCCCATTATTGCATTAGTTCCCTTCTCTCTACTTTCGACATATGAAAGTTTTAAAACTGTTTCATCATTTAAAGATAGATTCAAGTCAAGATTTTGCCGATTTAGAAGTATTTTAGATAAAAAGTTACTTAGGTTCGCGAGGAAGGTTCTCTACAACAGAGCCGTCCTAAAAAGCCTACTGCTTTAAGATGGCGGCTGTCATTTTGCATCTAGTTATATCTATATACAGTATATGGGATATCTACCATGTCTACCATATCTACCATAACATGCGGGCGTAGTTTGTCCGGCTATCGGCTACAACATGTATTATTGGAGCTACCTAGCATCGCGTTTGCTCGGCGTCACAACTTTCTTGCCTCCTCCCCGCTCCTGCTCTGCTCTGTCATCTCGGTGAGTCCGTCTCCCTCAGACTTTTCGACCAATATAGTAACGCATAGTAACGCATGCCTTTCAGTCCTCAGTAACGGTAACGGCGTTGCCAAGATGAGAAAAGTAATTAATTAGATTATCCACTACTGAAAAAAATAACGCCGTTAGTAACGCCGTTATATTGTAACACCGTTATTAACAACACTGCTAAAATATGACTAAGACTAATAAGTATTTTCGTCCAAAAGACTAAGACTAAAATTAAAATGGCTGCCAAAAACAGCACTGATTCAAACATGTTGGAACCTGCTTGAAACCAAGTAACTTAGGGGTTTTGTCAAGCAGTTTTTCCAATATGGTCTTGTCAAGCTGTTTTCTCACTATGCACGCTCAAACAACCCTTTAGAAAGCAAACCTGGAGGTGAATGTTTCTGGAGTAAGAGTTCACCCGTGACATTTTGTCACATCAGGCAATCTCAAAGTAACCTTTCATTTTCTAGAAAAACAACATTCATAGAGGTGCGGAGAGTGAGCACAATAAGGATGCACACCACAAAGGACAATAACAAAACACAGACGGCTGTGCAACTGTTTTTATTCTGCGTCTCTCTTTGTGTGTCCCCGGTTTGTTCTCAGTAGACCGTCTTCAGATGGGACGTGGAGCGAGCGAGGGGGGTTGTGGGTGGTAAAAGTGGGTCACATGCTTGGAGAGAATGAAAGAGGCATAGGGAGATGGGGGAGACAGACAGTATCAGGGTGAGAGGGGCGAGGGAGGGACGCACAGAGGATGGGGGGTGTTAAATTCCCTTGTTCAGGAGGAGTGGATCAGTCACAGGCCTCATTCCTTTCATGTGATCTCGACGGACCCCAGAACTTGGGACACGCACACACACTCGCACTTATTGGCGCACACACAAAACCAACATGAATGCAAAGTACACATACAAGAGAGGACGAAACAATTCACACACACACATTGGTGCCAGACAAACTTAATAAATCTATTACCCTGTAGATTCAACAGCAACAAAGAGAGGAATGTGGCAAATGAGATTCACCGAAGCACACACACACTTTTTGAGCCACATGAGATTGAGTGTAAGTAGGCCCTGCTCCAGCCTCTCGCCCCTGTAGAGACGCACACAGACACACACACAAAAGATTGGACGGATACAATCGTGTGTATGTTTGTGTGTGTGTTGGACGGCACTCTCTCCTCCCTTGGGTTTTCATCTACCACCATATTCATCTGTGGCCCTCATCATAATAATTGCATACACACACACACACACACGGTCAAGGTCAACAGCAGAGTGGTCGCTAGCAGGCTTGCCTGAAGCCACGGTATGTGGTTTTGTATATTTGAAACTGTTGTGTCATTCAGAAAAAGTATCTCTCAAAAGCATCGTTTGCATTCCTAAAAAATGTTGGGCTTAATACAAACCATTTTACCATCCAAACTAAAAATGGTCATGGTTTCCAACTTACTGCAGGGGGAATTACATTTACAAAAGATGTAAGACAATATCTGCACTACTTAATGTATTTAGAGGGTTTTTGCTACATGTCATTCAGGCTAATTCAAGTATTCAGCTGAAAAAATCAACAACACACACACACAACCACACACTTATTTGGCTTTTTTAAATTTCTCAATATAAATTAGCACTTCTCTTCCTCCAAACACCATCTAGTTGAGACCAAAGAGCTTGATTTCGGTCTCATTTGACCACAGTACCTTCTCACAGATTTTCATACATTCATTGGCAAACTTGAGGTAGACCTGGACCAGTGTTGTTAATCTTACTTTTAAAAAGTTATTAATTACAGTTACAAATTACTTCTCCAAAAAGTAATTGCATTAGTAACTCCGTTACAGGAATGTAATAGTAATTAGTTACTTGACAAAGTAACTGTTGATAATTTTCATGTTTTTTTTTTCTCCCTAAAAAAAAACCAACAAAAAAAACTTGTCACACAATCTGAAGTTTAAAGTGTTTATGGGACAACAGGGGTATTGCCGATATTGCGATAACTAGATAATTATAATAACCAGATTATAACCTTTGCTATGTGTGGAAGTCATTTAATGTTGTGAATCAATCATTAAAGAGCATATGACACGAGAAAAAAAGTCTTAAATGGCATTATTATGTGAATTAGAATAATATTTTGAGACGATTCGACTATATACAACAAATTAGCAAGGCACAGATGACGAAAAATTAGCCTTTTAATCTGACGGTTAGCCACGCCTACCATTATAGGGCTTTAGCGTCCCCAACAGGTGGATGACGTCAGCGGTAGACTGGGCTCATCGGTTTTACTATTCAGCCCATTGAGGGGGAATTATTCAGAACGAGGAAAACTCGACAAAGAGAGCCGCAAAATGTCATTGTTTCAGTCTCTCTACTCCAATATTTTTACAGGATATTCTTTTTATCCAAGTATTTTTCCCCAATAGCTATATAAATGGCTTGAGAAGGACCCGTCAGCCCGTCGAGGGGGAACTATTCACAACGAGGAAAACGCGACGAAGAGAGCGGCAAAATGTCATTGTTTCTGTCTCTTTACTTCAATATTTTTACAGGATATTCTTTTTATCCAAGTATTTTCCCCAATAGCTATATAAATGGCTTGAGAAGGACCAGTCAGCCCGTCGAGGGGGAACTATTCACAACGAGGAAAGCGCGACGAAGAGAGCGGCAAAATGTCATTGTTTCTGTCTCTTTACTTCAATATTTTTACAGGATATTCTTTTTATCCAAGTATTTTTCCCCAATAGCTATATAAATGGCTTGAGAAGGACCAGTCAGCCCGTCGAGGGGGAACTATTCACAACGAGGAAAGCGCGATGAAGAGAGCGGCAAAATGTCATTGTTTCTGTCTCTTTACTTCAATATTTTTACAGGATATTCTTTTTATCCAAGTATTTTCCCCAATAGCTATATAAATGGCTTGAGAAGGACCAGTCAGCCCGTCGAGGGGGAACTATTCACAACGAGGAAAACGCGACGAAGAGAGCGGCAAAATGTCATTGTTTCTGTCTCTTTACTTCAATATTTTTACAGGATATTCTTTTTATCCAAGTATTTTCCCCAATTGCTAAATAAACGGCATGGTCATGACAAATAACAGTCTTGTGCTAAATGGAATATGAAATAATAAAAATGCATTTATTCAGGACGACATGGCAAAATTACTCCATAATGGTCAAAACTGTCGACTTCACCTTTACTGTCGCACCTAAATCGGACATGTCATTTCCCTTCCCCGGCTTCAGAGAATGTAAACAAACCAGAAGGCGTGACAGCTAGCCGACATGCTAACCCGAACCGAGTGATGTTTCAAAGTCTTCGAAGCGGAAAATCACACATAACTATCCTGGATTATTTGACATGACGACCCGGTTGTCGATTGTCATTGCGGATCGGCAAACCGCCCGGCGGAGAGCAATTTACAGTTCGTTCCCCGGAGGAGGGTGGCTGGAGTTGTTGTGCAGCTAACGTGCTGCTGCTAATGAGCATTAGGAGAGCTTTTTACATGCCTATCAATGATCAAACGTAAGTAGTCCTTCATTTAAAGAAAGTTTGTAGTGTTTACTTTGTAATCGCTGTATTCGTATTTGACATAATACAAAACAAGATGTTTACTCACTTCCTCGTAAGTCCAATGGTCCCACAGTAAATATCCACGGTGAATGGGAACCTTTTGAAACTCCAAAAAGGTGCATACGCCTCTCCCTCATACAGAATGATTTTTCTGCAGCCGTTTGGCTGGCGTGATGCGAAAAATAAACGTATTAATCCGCAAAATCAGCCGAATCCTTCTTCCTCATACACAACAGTACACTGTAGCGTGAAGAGGACGTCTTCTACCGTACACGTCACAGCGCCCTCCTCCTCAATGCAAGACCGAAGCCGGAAGTCACTCATTTTCATGGCGCGGGATTAAAAAAACTAAATAAAAATAGCGATCACTTCCACACACATCCAAGCGGCCCATATCATTCTGGGGCATAAAATACCGCGTGTATTATGAAATAAACATGCTTTTTCATGTCACAGGCACTTTAAAGTTGTTAAAATTGCTCCCGTTATTGCATTAGTTCCCTTCCGTCTATTTTCGACTTGTGTAAGTTTTAAAACTGTTTCATCATTTAAAGATAGCTTTATGTAAAGTTTTGCCGATTTAGGAGCATTTTAGAAAAATGTGACTTACCGGTAGGTTCGCCAGGAAGGTTCTCTACAACAGAGCCTTCATGAGAAGTCTACTGCTTTATGATGGCGGCTGTATACTAACGCATCTAGTTCTTTATTATATATGTTGCTAATGCCGCAGTGTCTATCATTTGCATCTAGTTCTGTATATATGTGATATCTACCGAAGCATCATGTGGGCGTAGTTTGCAGGCTATAGGCTACATTATTGGAGCCACCTAGCATAGTAGCATCGAGTTTACAACGACGTCACACTCCCTTGCCTCCTCCCCACTCCTGCTCTTATGTATATAGTACTAGATGCGAAATCACGGACTCGGCAGCGTTAGCACATGTAAAGAGAACTAGATTTGAAATGACAGACTTGCCGGCGTTGGTAAACATCTGCCATCTTAAAGCAGTAGACTTCTCTGACAGGCTGTTGTAGCGAACCTTCCGAGCAAATCTAATTAACTTTTTATCAAAAATATTCCTAAATTGGCAAAACTTGACTTGAATCTATCTTTAAAAGTTTTTAAACTTTCACATGTCGAAAGTAGACAGAGGGGAAATTATGGAATAACGGGAGCAATTTTAACAACTTTAACGGTTGATTCAAAACATTAGATTCATCAAATCCAGATTTAAGCTGCTGATAAAGAATGGGGACTTGAGTATTTTATTTACTGTTTTGAACTGTTAACTTGATAGTAAAATAGTAGTTTATCTAAGCCGGAGAAGATTTTTGTACAATTTTTGTAACTAATGGGGGGGGTGCATCAATGATCCGATTTTTAATCGAATCGTAGCCTCTGAATCGTAATCGAGTTGATAGGTGCCCCAAGATTCCCACCTCTAGTACATATGTAACTACACATAAGTTTTTTTAACTAGTCATATCATTTGCTGCTATTCCTTCACATTCATAATTATTTAAATAGGTATGATACCTTACAGATATTTAAATGTAATCCATCATTTTTTTTTTTTTTTTTTAATGAACAGCACTTATTTTTGCTTTTTGGTTAATATCGGTTTTTAATTCTTAATATTGTTGAAGAAAAAGCTCTTGCTCGGTAATAATAAATTGTTTCGCGCATGCGTTGTCCATAGTTCCAGCGCTGATTCTGTGATCGATTTCGTGGAGTTGATGAGAATGCTATGCCCGCGCGTTCATCTTAAACATCCACACCTGGCTTGAATCAACTGCATCTCTTCATCCTGTCATGGAAAACGTGCAACCAGTTCATCCAAGAAAGCGCCGATCAGGCCAAGTCAAACCCTTTCACAATTACAGTTTGATTCTAAATCCTACTTTTGTCCAATACCCCACTGATCTTAAAAAGGGAAAAAAGATTTTGTATTAATATCCTTCATGTGAAAAATAGTTGCTCAAACAGTCTTAATATCCAAATTACACATTTCTTAGAACTATGAGTAACTCAGTAATTGTGTAAATGTTTAAACACAGAAAATTACACAGCTAAGAGACACTGCAATTTTGGGACAAATATGAAATGCTCCATGCACCTTTGCGCTCGAGGTAACTTTAGGTCTGCCAGCCAGGATGGTAAATGGTGTTATACTTGTATGTGTCTGAATGCCTCTGAGGGCTACAGGTTTATCAGTGACGTGGCAAAATAAAATGCCAGATGATGTTCCTAACTCAGACCGTTGAAGCAATGATTCTCAAGTTATGTGTCGGAAAGTGAAAGCTTGGAATTGGCATCTTCATTGGGAGAAGAATAAAGGTGTCAATCAGAGCAAAGTGAAGAACCCAATGTGGGGGCGAATCCTTTATCTTACTAACATACTGTATGTTTCGAACTATAAGCCTCTACTACAAAGGAGTGGACCCAAATACTCTAAAAACGGGACGGCTAGGCAGGATGGTGGATGCAACTCAAAAATGCTTTAATTGAACACAAACAAAGTACAAACAAAACTTCTACAATCACAGTACAAACCCCTAGCAAAAACTATGGAATCACCAGTCTCGGACGAGCACTCACTCAGACATTTTATTATGTAGAACAAACTAAGATAAAAAGCTTGGAAAAATATTGAATTAGTTCAAAAGTGCAACTCTTTAGCGTTCAGAAACACTAAAAGAAATGGATAAAAAACATTTGGTGGTCAGTAAATGTTACTTTTATAGAGCAAGTGCAGGGAATTAAATACAGAATGACTCCATTCTGAGGAAAAATATATGGAATCATGAGAAACAAAGACATAACAATCAAAACACATCTCTAGTACTTAGTTGCACCACCTCTGGCTTTTATCTTGCATGGACTTGATGACTGACAAAAAGTATTCTTCATCAATTTAGTGCAAACTCTCTTTGATTGCAGTTGTCAGATCATCCTGGCAGGTCGGAGCCTTGCTGTGGACCATTTTTTTCAATTTCCACCACAGGTTTTTAATACAGTTGAGATCTGGGCTCTTTGCAGGCCATGACATTGACTCGATGAGTCTTTCTTCATGGAATGCTTTAACAGTTTTAGCTCTGTGGCATGATGCATTGTCATCTTGGAAAATGATTTCATTACCCCCAAACACATTTTCGATTGAAAGGATAAGAAAGTTGTCTAAAATTTCAATGTAAACTGCATTTATTGAAGATTTAACCACAGCCATCTCCCCAGTGCCTTTGCCTGACATGCAGCCCCATATCATCAAGGACTGAGGGATTTTTTATATTTTCTTCAGGCAGTCATTTTAGTAAATCTCACTGGAACGGCACCAAACAAAAGTTCCAGCATCAACACCTTGTCCAATGCAGATTCCTGACTCATCACTGAAGATAACCTTCATCCAGTCATTCACAGTCCATGATTGCCTCTCCTTAGCCCATTGCAGTCTTGTTCTTTTCTGTTTAAGTGTCAATGAAGGTTTCCCTTTAGCTTTCCTGTATGAAAATCCCATTTCCTTCAGGCAATTTTGCACAGTTCTGTCACATACATTGACTCCAGCTTCCTCCCATTTCTTCTTCATTTGTCTTGTTGTACATCTTCTGTTTTCAAGACATATGGCCTTTAGTTATTTGTCATGACGTTTGGATGTCTTCCTCGGTATACCAGTATGCTTAACTTTAACAACATTGCCATGCTGTTTGTACTTAGTCCCGATTTTTGATACAGCTGACTGTGAACAGCCCACATCTTTGGCAACCATACGTGTAGCGTTACCTTCTTTCAAAAAGTTTGATAATCCTCTCCTTGGTCTCAAGAGACATCTCTCTTGTTGGAGCCCTGATTCTTGTGAATCCACTTTTAACTGCTGACTAACGAGCAGATCTAATCTGAGGCAGGGGCCCAATTAAGGAAAGGAAATTGACTGGGTGTGTCTATTTTTTACTCAAAATGGAGTGATTACATATTTTTTTCTTCAGTATTGAGTGATTCTATATTTATTTCCCTGCACTTGCTCTATAAAAGTAACATTTACTTACCACCACAATGTTTTTTTCTTCGTTTCTTTTTTAGTGTTACTGAATGCCACGTTGCACTTTTGAACTAATTCATTATTTTTTCTAGCTTTTTATCAGAGTTTGTTCTACATAATAAAATGTCTGAGTGCGTGCTCTTCCAAGACTGGTGATTCCATAGTTTTAGCTAGGGGTTGTACGTGTATTGTTTAAGTATTTTAGCTGCAATCAGTAACTCAAACCCTCAGATGAAAACCAACAAATCTGTTACGGTCCACGAATGCGGAAGCAAGGTGGACCGTAGAGCAGACAACAATGACAAAGGGATTGAGTACAAGGGTTTATTAAACACACACAATAGAATGTGCGATAGGGAAAAGGGAGATGACCAAAAAAAAAAAAAAAACGGTCCACGACAGCAGGTCGAAGGGGATCAATAAAAGAAACTCGAGGGTAAACCGAGATGAGAGGCAAAGTGCCAAAAAAGCAGGGTGAAAACAAATAACGCACTTAAATGCCTGTACAGGGTTGAGGATTCCAAAAACGACAGCAGCAGAGGATCAAAAAAACAAAAGCAAGGGTGCAACTAGCTAAATACAACGAATGGAACGAGAATACAAATTATCAAATGGCGACTAGACATTATCTCGGCAACCCTGCCTAGGATCGCCTGTGCTTAAATACACTGCTGATGAGCTGGGATTGGATGCAGGTACAACATTGGGAACTCAAAAACATCCGGCTCTGTCACATAACAATCTGACCAGAACCAGGATGTGACAAAATCATACTAGTCATTATACTAGCTTCGCAGGTATCAAGCACAGCTATTCTCCCAGTCGGAACCAATCTGCGCCATCACCACCAGCATACATTGTAAAACACGGTGTCCTCTGTAAGTCAAGATATCTCCTAACTATAATATATTTTTAATTCAATTGCAATATTTTTTGTGTTTCTAATAATATATTTTAGTACACGACAACAATTGTGGCTAATTAGGCCCTACCATGGTTCCTTTAAAATAAATACAGACTTGGGGTAACGAGACAAGGAAGCACAGGTGAGTGAGAAGACGCCGATTGGTTGACACACAAGGAGCAGGCCAATCACACAGCAAGAATAACGGGACGTCACTATCAAGTGCGGGCCCCCAAACAGTTTGTGCAACTCGAGCTTATTGTATACCTACACTGGGACAAAATGATGTTGCATTTAGAATGCGTCTCTAACGACAAGCTTAGTGTTCCACTATGACAGAAATCTTAAGTTACCCACATGCTCTCATGGTGTACTTTTTTCTTCATACGTACCCTTAGATAGTGATAGATCCATAAGCTCAATTTGTGAGAAAACTAAATTACGGTGCATGCTGGGTTTTTGTCAAGATAAGATCCATGCTGCCACGACTAAAGAACAATTTTAATCTGACAATGGATGATTAGACAATTAGAGCAATCAGAGGACTTTATTGCCCAGGTAGGATCTGTCCGATGCACAAGTGTACAGTGGGGCAAATAAGTATTTAGTCAACCACTTATTGTGCAAGTTCTCCCACTTGAAAATATTAGAGGGGCCTGTAATTGTCAACATGGGTAAACCCAACCAAGAGAGACAGAATGTGGAGAAAAAAAAACCCAGAAAATCACATTGTTTGATTTTTAAAGAATTTATTTCAAAATCATGGTGGAAAATAAGTATTTGATCACCTACAAACAAGCAAGAGGTCTAACTTCTTCTAACTAGGCTCCACTCGTTACCTGTATTAATGGCACCTGTTTTAACTCATTATCGGTTTAAAAAAAAACCTCAGTCGGTCACACTCCAAACTCCTCTATGGCCAAGACCAAAGAGCTGTCAAAGGACACCAGAGACAAAATTGTAGACGTGCACCAGGCTGGGAACACTGAAACTGCAATAGGTAAAACGCTTGGTTTAAAGAAATCAACTGTGGGAGTAATTATTAGAAAATGGAAGACATACAAGACCACTGATAATCTCCCTCAATCTGGGGCTCCATGCAAGATCTCACCCCGTGGCGTCAAAATGATAACATGAACGGTGAGCAAAAATCCCAGAACCACACGGGGGGACCTCGTGAATGACCTACAGAGAGCTGGGACCACAGTAACAAAGGCTACGATCAGTAACACAATGCGTCGCCAAGGACTCAAATCCTGCACTGCCAGACATATGCTGACGACAGTACACTTCCAGGCCCGTCTGCGGTTCGCTAGAGAGCATTTGGATGATCCAGAAGAGGACTGGGAGAATGTGTTATGGTCAGATGAAACCAAAGTAGACCTTTTTGGTAGAAACACAGGTTCTCGTGTTTGGAGGAGAAAGAATACTGAATTGCATCCGAAGAACACCATACCCACTGTGAAGCATGGGGGTGGAAACATCCTGCTTTGGGGCTGTTTTTCTGCAAAGGGACCAGGACGACTGATCTGTGTAAAAGAAAGAATGAATGGGGCCGTGTATTGAGAGATTTTGAGTTAAAATCTCCTTCCGTCAGCAAGGGCATTGAAGATGAGACGTGGCTGGGTCTTTTAGCATGACAATGATCCCAAACACACAGCCAGGGCAACAAAGGAGTGGCTTCGTAAGAAGCATTTCAAGGTCCTGGAGTGGCGTAGCCAGTCTCCAGATCTCAACCCAGTACAAAATCTGTGGAGGGAGTTGTGTTGCCCAACGACAGCCCCAAAACATCACTGTTCTAGAGGAGATCTGCATGGAGGAATGGGCCAAAATACCAGCAACAGTGTGTGAAAAGCTTGTGAAGAGTTACAGATAACGTTTCGCCTCCGTTATTTCCAACAAAGGGTACATAACAAAGTATTGAGATGAACTTTTGGTATTGACCAAATACTTATTGTCCACCATGATTTGCTAATAAATTCTTTAAAAATCAAACTATGTGATTTTCAGTTTTTTTTCCACATTCTGTCTCTCATGGTTGAGGTTTATCCATGTTGACAATTACAGGCCTCTCGAATATTTTCAAGTGGGAGAACTTGCACAATAAGTGGTTGACTAAATACTTATTTGCCCCACTGTACACTTGTGCAACGGACAGATCAATTATATAAATACTTATTTGCCCCACTGTATGTGCGTGTGTATATTACTTGAGTATTGCACCCTATAGTATGTCCAGGGCACAGCAACGTGACGAAGTGTATGCGGGCCGAGGGTGACTCTTCAGTCCCTCGGGGACGGTATGAGATGAGGAGGGGCCGAGGGGAAGGAGCGGGAGGAGAAGTGAAGCGGCAGAGACAAAACGCAGACGTCTCCAGCTGTTTGTCCATCCAGGCTGTGCCGTAATGAGGCCGCATTTGGCTCGACAGAGCGTCTCGGCCGCCTCATCTAACTTGTCCAAAGTCTAACAAGGCAAACTACTATTTAGATTTACCTCCCGCCAGCGCCGAGACCGAGCCAAACATCTGAGCGCGTAACAGTGTGGCGCTGCCTTAAATGGACTCTTTGGCATTTAGAATTGAGCCTGTTTAGTTGTCTTTAACAGACACTTGTCAGCATGTGGGAAGCATTTTTACTTTTAAGTTTGCCTTAAAATGTCCTGGTGGCATTGTTAGTGTGGACGAGCGCATCCTCTGCCTGTGGCCTGCTGGGCCCTTTGCCTGTGAGCACCAAAACAAATCAGTCTTTTTGATTCTACCTGCTCCAAAAAAACTGACTGACTGCAACTTAGAAAACTGTATAATCAAAATAATAATATTAATAACATTTAACAGGTGCTACTTTTGGTCATTTTGCCAATTACTAAGCATAACATTTTACAATAGAACAACATTTTCCTCCGAAGGCATCGTACAGAAATGTTTATCTGGAGAAATCAGATGACAGCACGATTCAATTTTTGAGCATGGGATGTTTAACTATGTTCTACTTAAATATACAGTAATCACTCGTTTTTCGCGTTTAATGGGGACCACCCTGTGATAACAGAAAATCCGCAAAGTAGGGGCGGAGCTTATTTACATTAAATAAATAAAAATATATACATTATATATATGTATATATATTTATATATATATATATATATATTCCCCCCCCCCCCCGCAAAGTAGGGGCAGAGCTTATTTACATTAAATAAAAAAATATATATATACATTATATATATGTATATATATTTATATATATATATATATATATTTTTTTTTTTTGGTGTGCTCACTATATTTATTCAGATTAAGCATTGGAAAAGGATACATATAACCCATGGTTTTTTCAACCCCCCCCCCCCAAAAGTATAATAATAAAATAAATAAATAAATAAATAAAAGTTTTAAACCTATTCCTGTCCCACCGAATTAATTTTTAAACCAGAATAACGTATCAAAATGTTCAGATTTTTTTTACATTAGGCTTAATCTTTGAGGTAGCGGGGGTTTAATTAGTTGGTGGAGTTGATTTCAACAAATTCCGTGCAGTTTTGAAGTTATTTGTTAGTTTTAGGGTTCCGGAGTGACTAAGCTAGCGCAAGTCAATGGGGCCAACTTAGCATGCCAATAAAAAAACGATACAGATCTACAAACCAGTGTTGTTTTCGTCAACGATGACAATAACCACAATTTTTTCATGACGATAACGCTCTAAAAACGTGTCTTGGGTGACGAAGACATGACGAGGTGGATGCCAGTTGTTGTCTTACGAGACATGAACGAGATGAAAATTCGCCAGAGTTTCAGTTATAAGTACATTTATACAAAAATTTTTATCGTATGTGTGGTTAGCATGCATTTTAGCAGTGTTTGGTCGTTTCACTCATGTGACGTGCTGCGCCCACTGCCCCCTCCCCACACAGCGATGAGTAAGTGTGTGCCCATTTCAGGCTCTGTTTGCGAAACGTGTCAGGTGCTGCTTGGTAAGTTTTGCTTTTTTTATCTTGGCTAGATCTGCCATGTTGCTTTGGCCTTTAACTCATTTGCTCCCAAAAACGTATAAATACGTTCTATTTTTTAATTGTTTCAGTGTCCCAAAGACGTATTCTTTTACGTTCTTTTTAACAAGAACAATTTTTTTTTTTAATTTTTTTTTTACTAAATCTGTCCAGTTCAGCTGTTTGACAAGAAGAATGGAAGTCTAAGTGCCCGGATAGTCTGAACAGTTTGAATGTTTCACATTGAGAGTCTGACATACTACCATTGTGATCATTCAACATACCTCGTTTATTATGACAAAGCAGCGAACAGGAAGAGGTTATGGGGGAACAGAAGAAAAGAAACACAAGAGAAGAAAGAAAAAGACAAACTACCACAAGAAATACATTGAACATCTAGACCAATTACTAATATGTTGGTGCTATCGTCAGCTAGATGTATTTCCGGTTGACACCATGTAGGGGGCCTGTTGACCAGGGAAAGAGGGACATCTCTAGGTTCTGATTCAAATTAGCTCCAAAGCACAAAGCTGAAAATCCATTTTAAAGCAATAAAACTGGCCACTGGAGGAGATGTATTTCCGGTTGACACCATGTAGGGGGCCTGTTGACCAGGGAAAGAGGGACATCTCTAGGTTCTGATTCAAATTAGCTCCAAAGCACAAAGCTGAAAATCCATTTTAAAGCAATAAAACTGGCCACTGGAGGGCAGTAGCGCATTTGGTAAGACCCCCAACCCGATTTAACGGAACGAACGGCTGGTTGCACGGCCGGGGCGCCGGCAAAAGATGAACGGATGGACGTCCAGGATGCCAGGTGGCGGACGACTGAGCAGAACAACCAGGAGGAAGCCCGGGATGTCAGGCGCTGGACGACCGAGCAGAACGACCGGGACCACCAGTGCAGCGGACGATGCCATTGAGTCCGTGATGGAAAGACTAAAAAAAAAATCCATCTTTATGTGACATGCAGCGATGAGGGAAAAGTTTACCCCGGCCGTCGCTGCCACAACAGCGTCATCTCTCAGTTAGTTATCTGTTAATAAATTGTTACTTTGCGATCAAAAGCTCTATTTGTCTTGTTGTTTATGTTATTTTGTAAAAGGAAAACATTATTCAGATGTTTGGGATGTAACTAAACCAAAAAATAACTGTGTTAAAGTCAAAGTTATGTTGGAAACGTATGCGTTTACAAGAAGCTCAATTTCTGCTTTTTCATCAGAAATTGGAAGATTGCTCAAACTAAGCTATTTTCTAATGCTTATTTCTAAAGAATGGGAAAAGATATGAATTAACTTTTTTTCCTGCTAAAAGAAGACAGTCTAATCTTTCTTTTGGTGGGTTCCATGTTTATATAGCAATAGAACAGAATTTTCTGTGGGCCTTGCAAAATCCTTCAAAATCCAGTAAAACGGCCGGGAGCGAAGGGGGTTTCACCGGTGAAAATGGCTGGGAGTGAATGAGTTAAAGGTCTGTGATAAGTGATCATCACACACTTAACTAACTTGTAACGTCAGCATAGAGTTCGCGTTAGCATAGCGTTTGAGTTAGCATTTAGCGCGGTGAGTGTCGTCTTAAACTCCTGGAAAATGTTTTACATACAGTTCGCGGCATCCAGATGTGTTTAATTAATTGCAAATAATGTGCTGTTTTCCTGCTGAGTGTGTATTATCATCATGAAGATGGTGATGTCTTTGTAGACTACATTTATATGCTCATCTGTCAATGCCCAATCGTTTATTTATTTATTGATTTATTCATGGGCTAAAACTTTTGAAGTTTATAGACGAACAAAAAATATTTTGAGAATTGCAGACTAAAACTACACAAAGAGGAACACATTTTGAAATAACTAAAATATGACTAAGACTAATAAGTGTTTTCGTCCAAAAGACAGACGAAAATTAAAAGTGCTGCCAAAAACAACAACGCTACGAACAGATCCAGCATAAATAAATTCAAAATGCATATCACTGTTCCAAAACACTCATGTGGGCAAAACAATGTCACCAAAAAACTGCCGTTATTCATTTCATTCTGCAGGACTATTTTTTTTAGATGCGTAATACTACCACAATAGAGAGGAGTGCTTTGGCCACTTGTGCTCACACTGCATTCGAAGAAGGTGGGAAGTCAGACTTATCCCGCTCAGAGGGTACAAGTTGTGACTTCAAAGCGTTCCAAGCGAATGTAAACATTATAGATGGCTGATCGCGACAGGTTGTTTTTTATTTTGGCCATCAAAAGACATTTTGACATCCATCAAACCTGCCTTCAGCGATCAAGTAGTGGAGCCATTCCAATGATATTTTTCCAGATTGGAGGTTGGAAACTCTGAATTCACACCTTCCTCGAATGAAGCATCAGTCTGCTGACTTAAATGAATGTCGGCAACATGGTGAAATGTGCATTTAGAGGCTGTGGAAACAGACAGAAGAAATGGGCAAAGGAAAGTTTCCGCAAACTCGCTATGAAGGACGAGGAACAACATAAACCTGTTACTTGCTGCTGGCTACGACATAAAAAAATCAGCAGTGAAAAAAAAAACGATGCTATATCACTCCGCCCTGCTCCTCTGCAGAGCTTCTAGATTGCAAATGTTGCTGTTTATACTGCAATTATTGATATGCAATGGTAAATTTTAATAACTTCATCCTAAAAACATAGCCAACACCATTGATTGCCTGGGTCATCGATGATTTTCATGTGAGCATATGTTGTATTTGATTGGCATGCTAAGTCGGCCCAATTGACTAGCGCTAGCTTAGCCACTCCGGAGCCCTGAAGCCAACAAATAACTAACAAACTACACGGAATTTGTTGAAATCAATGCCACCGACTAATTAAACCCACACTAACTCGAACTTTAAGCCTGATGTCAAAAATTCTAAAACTCCCCTTTAAATGCTTCATTGAGTGAGTACACTCAAATCCACTCACGCTGCTTGGACCAGCCTCTGGTACACAATGAGTAGCAACAACACACTACCACTGTGTGTTTAACAAGCTAAACGATAATTGACAAATCTGCGGCTTTGAAGATAGCGCTACCAAGTTTTTAGGCACCTCCGTCACTCATCATTAACTTTAACAAGCAAACTCCAGCTGCCTGCTGAGCAAGAAAAGCAGCAAGAAGGAAAGGGAGAGACTGTACGTGATCGGATCGGGACGTCTTTATAAAATACTGTATTTCTTTATGTTTTTTGTTTTAAATTAAAAAAAAATAAAAAATCTGCGATGGACTGAGGGCGCGAAGTATGAAGCGCGAAGTAGCGAGGGATCACAGTATTATCAAACTACATTTTACCAATCAACAGGCCTGTTTAATGGAGGGAATTTATTTCAACTGGTAGTGTTCCACATGCCCGACTAGTCTGGATTATTTTGACTGTTTGGGCACAGCGTGCTAACTAAACAGCCACTAAGTGAGAGGATAAAGTGTCGGGACCCCAAATGCATGCATGATCCTCTTAAGCATCAAAATACACAGCAAAACGCGACTAATCGCTTTTTGGACAATTACATAAAAGTTGGTACGGCTCATTTAGAACAACCAACAATCCAAACCATTCTGAAGAACACAAATAATGCTATATCTTCCACTTGTGGAAGTGAATGATAATGTTTAAAGTGCCAAAAGACCGACAAGACTGGGAGGTGCTGGCAGAGAATCACATCTATCCCCGTCAGTAGCGTTGAATGATTTATTAACAAAAGTGAATGAAATGAGCAGCTTAAGAGTTTGTTTTGGTGAGAGACGTCATGGCGACAGATGTTCGACCACATCAAGTCTTAAAAGGTCACGAGCGAGCCGTCACATCAGACGACCATTTGGAGTTCAGTCAGTCAAGCTGAGGCCATGTGACAGGAGGCAGTGAAAGATTTGGGGGTCTTTGTGCCCCTACATGATCTAAACCTATGATGTGGTAAAAGCTCCATATTTACTATACTAACATCCCAAACAGCTCCTTGACATTAATCATTGTAGTTTTGTCATGTACCGTTACGAGATTTTGTCCTTTCCCATGTTTTGTATTGTAAAGTGGGTTGCAACACTTTGTGATAGACTGCATTGCGCCATCTACTGTACAGGAAGAACCTAGCGGTCGCAGACTTCATTATGCAACTGGCTTTTCTCGTATGGAACCCTAAAAGAGTCATAAATAAATAATTAAAAACATTTTGAAATGAATACAATTTTGATAACGAACAGGCAAATAATGTGAAACAGTGGCACCGCTAAGTTAATTCGTTCCAGGACCTTGTTTGTAAGTCGAAATGGTCGTATGTCAATCAGGATTTTCCCATAAGAATACATCAAGGTTTCCCTTACATACAAGATATTGTGGTGGCACGCCACACTACAAGAAAAGCCGCCACGCCTTGCAAATGAGATGTTTTTTTTTTTTTTTTTTTTTTTTTAATAAATTATTTTTATTTAATTTGTTTTTTTAAAGCGTTTCAAACTAGCAGCAGCCTAGTGTGAAGGGTTCAGCGGCAACCTATTCATTGTGTATTGCAATGTCCGTAATTATGCGAGGCCCCCTTAAAAGACGAGCTGTGACATAGAAGGAAGCGAGAAGGAGAATGGGCGAGCTAGGGAGAGATAGCTGTCATACGTTGCGGCAGCCTGCTGTTATTTTGTAATTGTTTTTCTTTATTATTGTTACCACAATAAAGTGGGTGAGCCAATACAGACTTCTCTCCTTCTTCCCCATATCCGGGGCATTATAGTAGTTTGGATTGGACATTTCGGCGATAGTGAGCGTTGGACGGCCGTCTTGGACGGAAGGCCAAGTTTGAATGAATTTTCACCGAGAGCCTTGCTCGAGTTCCAGAGCGCTGCCACCTGCAACGAGGGGTAGGCGTACTTAATCTGTGCCATCCGGCTGTTTCGGCCGACGCAATCACGGCTGACGAAACCGTGATAAATGCACTTTTTTCAAGTTTTGCGAGCTCTGGGACAATCCAAAAATGACTGTCATGCCTCTACTTGCTCGGTTAATGGTACCTCAATGTGCTTTTGCGTGTAAATGTAGTTCACGAACAACAACGAAAAAAAAAACAATTCACCTTCTCACCGTAACTAGTAAAACTCTTTACACAGTGATTAGAATTTCCCCGTTTGTTTGTTGTTTGTTCTTCTTTTTCCCCAAATTAGAATCGATAAGAGAATCGATAAAGAATTAAATCGTTAAGCAATATTGATAAAGGAATCGGAATCGTAAAAATTGTATCAATTCCCATCCCTAAGAAACAAAAGTCAAAAGTTTGGACACCATCATTTTTGCATTTTATATATTTTCTATACTATTGTAAATACTCACTGAAGACATCAAAACTATGAATGAACATGTGGAATGGCAAAAAAAATTGAAATGACTGAAAACAGGTTTTGTATTCTATATTCTTCAAAGTATCCACCTTTGAGGTGTCTCCAAACTTTAGGCCAATACTGTATGTGTATATATATATATATATATATATATATATATATATATATATATATATATATATATATATATATATATATATATATAATGTATACAGTTGATTGAACTCGAACAGTGTCAAGATGTATATATATATACAGTGGGGAGAACAAGTATTTGATACACAGTCAATGGGAAAACCCATTGGCAGTGTATCAAACACTTGTTCTCCCCACTGTATATACATCTTGACACTGTTCGAGTTCAATCAACTGTTCAAGTTGTTGTTGGTAGCGTTTGAAAGCTTAGGTTTAAAGAAATTATAAATATCCATCTTGCCTCCTCTGGTGTAGTTTTGGCTAAGCAAAGGATAGTCTCCAAGGTTCTAGTCACATGATCTGTTCGAAAAATGATTTTGTCCCATTATGAAAACTTTACGTTGTAGTATTTTTGTTCATTTCATTAATTTTCGTTGTTTACAACTTTTATAGACAACATTTTAACGGCTAGGTCTTTATTTCAAAGGGGAAGTTCAGAATTTTTTACATTAGGCTTAATCTTGGAAATAGCGGGGGTTTAATTAGTCGTTGGAGTTGATTGAAACAAATTTCGTGCAGTTTGTCAGTTATTTGTTATTTTTAGGGCTCTGGAATGGCTAAGCTAGGGCGAGTCAATGGTGGTCGACTTATTAAACCCCCGCTAACTCAAAGATTAATCCTTATGTGAAAAACTCAATTACACGCGATGACATTTTTCTATTATTTTTATGTTGAGGCAGCAAAAGGAGAAAAATTGGTAAAAAGTAACTAAGTTACTTTTAAAGTAACTTAGTTACTTTGACAGTAAAGTAATCAGTAAAGTAACTAGATTACTTTTTTTAGGTGTAATCAGTAATCAGTCATTAAATTACTTTTTTAAGTAATCCGTGACCACACTGATTATTACATAGGGTAACGTAGCTAGAATCAGCTACGCATTTTACATACATGTACCGTAGCTGAGAGCTACAACATTAGCTTGAATGAAATATTTCAAATATATGTTTGTTATATTTCTTCTTGGGGGGCAAAAACATGGGGGAAACATTTTTGGCCGTGGCACCACATAGTGAGGCTATCTGACTCCGATGCAGCCCACCACCACAGCTTCAAAAAATCCTAGAGGAAACACTGTACGTTATAATTACATTAATTTATTCCACAGCCCGAAAACCTACACTAAACCCTTCATAAATACTGCTGGTACTATTGCAAATAGTTACAAAGAGCAAAACAAATAAATGAAGGGAAGTCATATTTAAAAACATATTAAAATAATGAAACAATTAAATGTATTTGCTACAAGGAAGTTAAGACTGTTTCTCTAACACCCTTTTGACAAGAGACCACTTGTGACTCCTGATGGAGATCAGGAGGGAGAAAAGCAGCAAAGGTCAACAGGCCATAGGAAGGCCATTCACTTTGGAAACTCCCTAGGACCAGTGGACAACAAGAGCACCAGTCTTCAGGTCGGATGAAAATGTGGGGGCGCCAATCAGTCCGGCAATAACGACAGCAGACGTCTTAGATTATCATTCATCACATGTGACAATAATGACTGGAAAGCCCATGGATATACAGTGCGCTCCATAATTATTGGCACCCCTGAAAAAGAGGTGTTTCTTAGCTTCTAATTGTTTCTTTTTTTTCAAATAATATGGGACCTTAATGGAAAAAAAGAGAAAAATCCAACCTTAAATACAAGTGCATTCATTCAGTGGGGAATAAATCCCACATAAAGAAAAAAATATTTGACATCAAATAATGTGTGTCACAATTATTAGCACCCCTGGTGTAAATACTTTGTACAACCCCCTTTTGCCAACAAAACAAGGTCTGGGGACTGAGATGGCCATGGGAGGAGCTTGATTTTGTGTCTGGTGAACCATTTCTGTGTAGTTATGGCCACATTTAGGGTCATTGTCTTGGTGAAAGACCCAGTGATGACCCCGCTTCAGCTTTCGGTCAGAGGGCAATAGATTTTGATTTAAAATGTCCTGGTATTTCAAAGCATTCATGATGCCATGCACCCTAACAAGGTTCCCAGGGCCTTTGGAAGCGAAACAGCCCCACAGCATCACTGACCCACCCCCATACTTCACAGTGGGTATGAGGTGATTTTCAGCATGCGCATCTTTCGTGGCACGCCAGACCCACTTAGAGTGTTTGTTGCCAAAAAGCTCAATCTTGGTCTCACACAAAAGCCTGGGACCGTGTGCTTTGGTCAGATGAGACCAAGATTGAGCTTTTTGGCAACAAACACTCTAAATGGGTCTGGCGTGCTACGAAAGATGCGCATGCTGAAAAGCACCTCATACCCACTGTGAAGTATAGTGCCCATCTCAACAGTGAATTGTGAGATTTTTCTTCAATGAACAGAGTGAGGCATTGTACAGAACTGTACAATGTAAGTTTGAGATGCTTGAGTGTCTTCATTTCCTAGATATCATTTTTTTCTTATTCCTGTTTAGGTGAAGTTAGACTTTGGGAACAGGGGCACCATCTTGCAGCATGCCTCACATTGACTATAAATTGACCAGCTATTGCTGATTCCCAGGAAAATCAAGTGTTCCCAGGCAGGAAGCAAACTTTGCAAATAGATCTTAGTTATGGTTCTTGGAAATAAAATAAATGCTGTTAAAAAAATCTTATTTGTCACGATATGAAACAAATTCGCCGCGGCACAACATGATGGGGTTGTCAGACTCCGACGCAGCCTACCAACACTACAGCTTCAAAAAATCCCAGGGTAAACCCTGACTTGAATTTATGCATTTAAGGTATAAAGCCCGTGTATGACTTGTAGTAGGTGAGTATTTGTTCTCAATTTCTTTATCATTGAAGCTAATGCAAAGCTAATGATGTCTCAGCTGTGACACAACACACAGAATTGTAGTCAAATTGAACATAAATGTACCTGTTATCCCTTTGTGGTGGAATAGTCTTAGTTCCACATCTGCCTTCATGAACACAAAATTCCCATATTCATGTATTAGGACACATTTAACTGGATGCTTTGAAGATTTTCAGGTCCCTGATTGCATTTCCATCCACTGCCATTGAATCAATAAAATACAAAACTATTATAATTGTGGTGATTCTAAGTCATTTCTTCATGTTGTCCTCCCATGTCGTGATGATGGCATATGGATGCGGCATTTCCAAACAGTCTTTTTTGAGGGGTTTTCATCATAAGTGGAGTTTAAGGGGGGGCAGGGGGTCCAAGCCCCTCTGGTGACCAAAAAGTGTCATTGCATGTATTTGACTTTCCTATATATTATATATATATATATATATATATATATATACAGTATATATTAGAGGACTTCCAAAAAATCGATTGTTACATGCATCGCGATTCGACACGTGACGATTCGATTACGATTCATAAAGGTTCAAAAACGATGTTTTTCCCGCATAGCTTTATGGCAGCCGCTCGTAGCAGAACAAAATTCAACACACTTCTGCCGCTGGGCACCGTTAACAGGCGCGCGCACGTTATGATGGATGCTGCTGGTTACTGAGAGAATTACTCATTTTTAAAAGACTGGAAAATAAATTTGTGTATGAGAGAGGTAGAAACAGAAGCGCAACCCGGGCTTGCACTTTTGTGCGCAAGTTTTTTTTTTTTTTTTTTTTTTTGAGCAAGAGGGGAAGAGAGATAGTTCGTTGCTCCTTGTCATTTAGATGTCCAGCAGTAGTTTTAAGCAGTGTTGGGAGTAACGCCATTCCGTAACAGCGTTATTTTTTCAGTAACGGGGTAATCTAACTAATTACTTTTTCCGCCGTTACCGTTACTGACGGTCAAAAGCGGTGCGTTACTTACTCTGAATAAATTGAAGAGAGTACCAGCCGTGTCGAGTCGACTCTCTGCTCTGTTGATTTGTCATCCAAGACTTAGGGTGCGTTCAGGTTCGAGAATAGCGCACGTACTTCTGACTCCAAGCTGTTTGTCCCTGCTCATTCAATTAGACAATGCTTTCCAAAGTTTGGTAACGTTTCTGTGTTTGCTACACCTGATGCTAGCCTCGTTCCCATCTCCCACTGTCAGCCAGCAATATTTCTGCTTCCATCTTGAGGACGGCAGACGCTTTGAAGGCGACGTGAATTGTCGGGAAACGGGCCTACCTTAATGCGGCCCCTCGAGAAATGCGATGGAAGTGATTGTGATTGGCTGAGGGTTAGAGTCATGTGTCGTGGTAAGCCAATCAGAGCCGGTGATTTCACAAGCAAACCGGAACAGCGCGTGCGGCAAACACACACGCAAGACAGATGCACAGGGTCGGGATGGCAGAGCATTCAGAAGAAAAAATGTCCTTTAAGAGGTGGAGATATAGACACTATTTCAAATTTGGAAGGTTAAAGGAAAGAACCTGCATGTAATGTGTAATTGATGTCCCGGGGCAAAGCTTTTGTCGACATCTGTGGTAAGCAATTCAAATCTGCTGAAGCACCTAACAAGTTAACTACCTGACACCTGTCTGTTCTTCTCTATCCCACTGACTCGAATATTGCTCAGAAAATTTCAAATTCTTTGACATACAACAAGTTCTTTTTAAAGTAACGGAAAATAAGTACTTTCCCTGGTAACTAGTTACTTTTACTATAGAGTAATTCAGTTACTAACTCAGTTACTTTTTGGAAGAAGTAGTGAGTAATGTAACTAATTACCTTTTTAAAGTAACGTGCCCAACACTGGTTTTAAGGCATTTCAATTGAAAAATGTCCTGAGTGTGTTGCTAAGACCAGTATGCATCTAAAAGAGTACACAAACCCACTTGTACTGTTTAGCCTTTATTGTTGTTGTTTTTGAGATGTTAATAGTTAGCAACACTAAGCTAATTAGCTAATTTGCTAACGTGTATTTCATATGCAGAACATGAAAAACCACGATTAAGTACAGCTGTAACACTACAAACATTTGAAATAGTACAGAATTCTGTGAAAACAAAGTAGATTGGTTAAAAGAAGAGTTATTTCTAAAGACACTTTGTTTCCAGAAAATGTGGAATTCATTCCACCTGTGTAAATTTTATTGTATTGGAGAGAAATAAGTACTCCCTTTAAAATGGTTAATGTTTTTGCACTTTCCTGTAAAAAATAAATAAATAAAAACACAGCTTAAGGGCAGCTTTTTGTTGTATGGACATGTTTCCATCGTTCCTGTTGAATCATTAGGATATTTTAAATAAATAATGGACATGAATTTGTTTGGCTACTGTTTTAAGTAGTAATGTACGATGCATCAGTAATCGCGATAATTGCAATAACAGCGATCATCGTCAATACCGCAATCATCGTTTAATAATCGTAGCACCCAGAATCGTAATCGAATCGAATCGTGGGGTGCCTAAGATGGCACACCCCTAATATATACAGTATATCTATAAGTGGTAAAGCAATAATACAAACAACAAAAATGAATTAAATGAACAAAAACATTTTTATAATGGGTCAAAATTATTTTTCGAACAGATCATGTCACGAGCACCTTAGACATTTGCTTTGCATATTATTTCCCCCCAAAAAATTAGGGGAGGGCAATTTTATTTTTCAAATGATTTTTTTCTTTGTTTGAAAATATTTTTTTGATTGAAGCAAGTTTTGGGGGGGATTGAATGATTTAGACACAAATGTCACACAAAAAGGATTGTTAAAATCAAAGAAAACTTTTTAATGAAAAATTAAGTGTTCGAATGCAAATAATTTAGTCTCAAATATTTTTTCGCATTCAAATACTTTTTTTCCATGATTGAAATTGTTCTTATTTTGATTGAAGTGATTTTACTTTTGAAAATATATATCTTTTGTTTGAAGCAACTTATTTTTTGATTGAATAATAAAGACTCAAATGTCCTAGCCAAAATGTGGCCCAAACACAAAAAAACATTACTTCAATACCAAAAAAAATTGACTTCAATTAAAAAAAAAAAAATTCAATGAAAAATAGCTTTCTAATGCATTTTTTTTTTTTTTGAGTTTCAAATTTCTTTTTGCATTCAAACATTGTTTTTATTTATTTATTTAAGTGACTTTGTTATTGAAAATATATATTTTGATTGAAGCAACTTTTTTTTTTTTGGATCGAATAATGAAGAAACAAATCTATGGCTCCGTCCGGGGGATACAATTTTTGACTGGGGTAACTACATTTGCACGACATCTGCGGGCATACCATATTCGATGGATGACGATCTTACTGAAAAGCATAGCTGTCCTTAGCAGCCTGATTTAGAATTCCCCTTAAGAATGATGGGAAACAAAAAACGCTCATTTTCAACTTGTGAATCCATTTGAAATGGGAGGGTGGCAGCGATTGGAAATGGATTGGACGTCTACTAGTGATAAACTCCAAACACTAAATTCCACTTCACAGCAGAAGCTTGTTTTTCTGTTTATTATTCGTTTGTAGAATATCATTGAATCATTTCCGGACCAGCGAATATTCATTCATTCGCTGCCATCCCTCCCACTTCAAACGGATTGAACGTCTGTGGCCGTCAGTGGCAGCCAATGCCAGGCAATGAGGTAATTTTGGGCCATTTAAGGTCATCTACCTGTTGATTTTCAGTTACTTCCTGTTGATTTTGGGGTATTTTATGGGTCACTTCCGGTTTATTTTGAGTTACATAACAGGAAGTGACCTGGGATTTACCCAAATGAATTGGCAGTGACTCAAACTCAACAGGAAATGACCTGTAAATGCCCTACAATGAACAGCAAGTGACCTGTAAATGCCCTGAAAATCGGACAGAATGACTGTAAATGCTCTGGTTTCGAATGAACGAACGTTTCTATTCTAAATGGATTGGGCGTCGAGCACTGTCAATGCAACCTTAGAGTGAACTGAGACACTATTATAGTGGAAGATTTTGGTAGCAACTTGTTGGTTCCTTTTTATTTATTTTTTATTAGACATTGACACCTTTTTAAACCGATATCTCGATTCTTTGCAGGAGCATATCAGTAACCTTTGGGGATACAAAGTATCACGATATATCACCATTTGGATATTTTGTCACACCCCTAATAGGGATGGGAATCGAAATCCGATTCCAATTCGGAACCGGTTCCTAGTGTTTCGAGGCCTCGACATCACAATAAAAAAGCCATAACGATCCCTTTAACGAGTCCTGAAGACGCATATTGCGTCGTGACTGTCTTGTTGTCCAAACGCATCAAACTAGCATGGCGCCAAGAACCACCCGCTCCAAAGTGTGGCTACACTTCACCAGGAAAGGGGGTGAAAATGAAAGGTTAAGGTGGTTTAGCACAAAGCACGAGCATTGCAGTCGTAAACATAACAATGACAGCGCGTAGGCTCAAACGCTCGAAAGTGTGTCTTCACTTTACGAGGAAAAATTACAACAAAACAACTTGCAATCATTGCAAGGTGGAGATAACTGCATTGGGAGGGAAGGTGGAGATAACTGCATCGGGAGGGAATAGACTGCACTGTCCTCACCGAGACAGCTATACAGCTAGCTAAACTCCGAAATGACGATAAAGAAGACGTTGGTATAATTTGCTGACTTTATTCAACCATCACTTGAAGAGTGAAAGTAAAAATAGAAATGAAACAAATCAATTTTGTCCCCAATAACAAACAGGTTTGCATCAAAGTAAATCAGCGATGATTAGCTGCTAATTCAGTAATAACAAAACAGTTAGCATGCGTTCGCTAGCATTAGCACATCGTTCAAACCACTACACAACTGGATTTAAGTGTCCAAACGCGAGTGGAACCACACAACAATAACACAAAAGATGATACATACAGGCGTTGCCTCTGTAGATATTTTACAAGCATTAACAAAGAACGTAGGGTCGTAGCAGTGCTTCCCTCTCTCACTAACTCGCCCACTCGCTTGGATGCGGCATTTCTTCTTCGCATGTAAGCGCGCTCTTCTTCACGTGAGCGCGTTCTTCTTCGCGTGAGGAAGCGCAAGGGCGCCCCCACTTGAGCGTGAAAGCGCCATAAAAACTAAAAGGCATGCAGTTCAAGATACTGGACAGGGGTCCCCAAATTACGGCCCGCGGGCCGTATACGGCCCGCCCCGACATTTGGTCCGGCCCCCTGAACAATACCAGCGAGCATTTTGAATTTTTTTTTTTTTCTCAATAGTGTTATTTATTTTCTGGCCTTTTTCTGTGAAGAACTCAGTGAGGGTTATTTGGTTATTATCTATTTGATTAATAGTGTTACTATTATTAATTATTATTATATTATATTATTATTTTTATTTTATTTACTTTTGTTCCGTGAAATATCCAGAAAGGGTTATTTGATTGAGGCTTTCTGAACAACAATAATTTTTTACATTTAGGCACTCCTGCAATCGTCACACTTTTTCTGTTACAAACTGACCCCGGACCCTCATCAGAGAAAGGAAAAGTTATGTGGCCCTCACTGGAAAAAGTTTGGGGACCCCTGCAAGTTTAACACATATTGCTAACGGCAGACCAACGACCTATATGCCAATATATACCAATATTTTTTATTTCTATTAGAAAAATGTTTCAGTAAAATGTTAAACATTCTTGTGCATTTGCCACTTATTACCACAGTTAATATTGAGGCTTTGGGCCTCTTTTGACCTTGTTGTGAGTTTGTAAGGTTGTGACTTCTGATTTAACAAACTCGATGCCAATCAAATCGTTTGTTCTTCTTTTCCCCCAAATTAGAATCGATAAGAGAATTGATAAAGAATCGAATCGTTAATCAGTATCGATAATAGAATGGGAATCGTAAAAATCCTATCAATTCCCATCCCTAACCCCTAATGTGCATACAGCACATTGACTTATGGTGCTTATGTTGTCAGCAGGTTAAGGCTTAAGCCTGAGTTATACTTCCGCGTCAGACCTACGCCGTCAAGGAAGAATCGAGTTACGACCCTACGCCGTAGCCTGACGCGCACCTCTCGATTTTTGTAACCTTCGCGTCGCGTAGACGCGTATGACGTAGCGAAAACGGACTGTGATTGGTCCGCTCAGACTGTTGTTTCCGGTTTACCGCGAAAACACCGCCATTGTACAAGAGAATCAAACATTGTTTTCTACACGCAAAAATGGACCAAGCCGACGGGAGTATCATCGAAGAGCAAGTCTCGTCAAGAAATTATTATTGTGATTGCCAAATGGCAAGGTCGGCGATCGAAAAAATAAATAAATGGAAGAACCACCGAGACGTGGGTGGTCGGAATCGAGTGGCCACACGAAGCGGTGACCAGTCGGCCAAAAACTGCCAACTTTTTATCACTTTATGTCGTATTTTTGGTTGGTGCACTTCATCATTTACTGTGTACATATGTTTGCTGTGAGTCTGTGACTTATTTACGTGTCACACTTCAAGTATATAAAGAATAAAGCACATATTTGGTGTCAAGAGTTGTTTTGATCTTTAATTTTCAATAACAGACAGTTCACACACACGATACATCATCACTGATTGAGAGTGCCTCGGTGCTTTTTATGATAACCTTAAAATCAAGCCTCCCAACGCAGTTTGGGAAGTTCCCTAGACGCCAGAAATCTGCTATGGCTTCCCACTGGCTGGTTGTAGGACACGGCAAACAAATCGGGCTGGAGGGCTTTGCAGACCTTGAACGCAGTGCTCGACGCCAGTTTGAAGCTAGCCGCCACAGCTAGCTCTCTCCACCTGAGTCTAAAACTCTGTGCGGCATCAAAAGTCGGCCAGACCGCCTCGAAACCGTCTTCTGCGTCGCCTGCCCCTCAACATTTGTATGTTCAATATTTATTCAGTGTTGATGAGCAGAATATTTACTTTCAAGAGTTCCATATTGCATTGTTTATTTTTCTCCGACTAGCGGAAGTAAACAAGCATGCCCCAAAACCGTACAAACATAACGCCACATCCCTCTAGTGGCTTGGCGGTGAATTACAGAGCAACGCGTTCCCTCACCGCAGAACTATCGAATGTCGAATGACGCCGTAGTCGCTACGCCGTCACCGCAACGCGGGAGTATAACTCAGGCTTTAGCCAGTAGCGGGCATGTGCGCACAGCCTTCAGCCTCTAGTGAAATTTAAAAATTTAAACATTATGTTATCCATTACCAGCGGTCTAAGAATGAAATATTTTGTGCAGCCGTATTTCACATGAAAGTAATTTATACTAGGTGTTGCCAATTGCTGATTTGCTACCATTGACAGCCATAGAGGAGCCATTTGAGTGGGAGGTAGAGCTGGGCGGTAAACCGAAAATTTACCGTCACCGAAATTCTTCACGATGACCGACGTAATTTTGACCATGTCGGTAAATTCGGTAAATTAATAAAACAAGAAAATAGTCTTTTCATCCCGCTTTGACTCTGTTGTTCGTCTATGGTCATTCCCCTTTAAGAAAGCAGTGAATGTACTTACGTAGGGAGTCACGTGATCATCAGGAAGCCAATCAAACAGAAGCCCGGTAAGCTAACGCTAGCAGCTAATGCTACAAGCAAAACGTGATGGAGTGTGGCTTAAGGGAGGCTCGCCAAACTTTCACCCGACATTTAATAGACTCTTGGTGGCATCCAGACGGGCTTTCACCAGCTGTCCTCCCTTGTTCTCACAATTTCCGGAGATGGTGCTTTCAGTGCTTTCTACCGGTAGCCAGGCCACAGGCTAACGCTAGCCGCTAACGCTAGCGGCTAACGCTACAAATGAACGTGATGGAGTCGGATAGCTTGTCGAAACGGCTGAATATAATGAGTGGATTGGGCATGGACTGCATCTAGCAATTACTATGTCGCGTTATTTTGTATCTGACTGTGTGTGATTTCTCTGATAGCTTTTGTGATGGTAAAGCATTCAGCATAAAGCACAAATGGCCCCAGCTATTTTTCTGTATGTGCTTAATTCTGTGTCATTATTGCTATCATAAAATCTTAAGTGTTTCATTTGCAGAAGATCAATATAGCTTTAATGTGTGTCTGTCTGTCTGTCTGTTTGGGGGTTCATGTATGTGTGCATTTATTAAAAAATGCACTGGGGGGGGAGACCCTGAAACCATAAAGTAAACACTTGTATTGAATAATTATGTCACAGCAGCCATTAACAATAAATTGTCTTTTTGAAGTGTACTGTTCGAGCTGCAAGTCATTTGTGTTACAATGACATGTTTGCACAGGCATATCGATTTTGACAATGTACATTGTTCAAGCCATACACTCTGTTATAAATGCTCATACTTGAATTCTTATTGTTTACTATTCATTTGTATAAACCTAATGTCTAGACTGCATGTACATTTGTTAAATATATCAAATTGAATGCTGGTAACTAAATCAACAAGAAACTGTTAATCTGTATTTCATGCATTGATTCAGATTTTCAAATTATATAACAGTCCGCTTGGACGACTTTATCGTCATTTATCGTTATCGAGATAAATCTGCTCCATTTATCGTGATACATGTTTAAGGCCATATCGCCCACCCCTAGTGGGAGGGGCTGACTAACAGTGAATGTTTCAACGGTAATAGACGTCCAAGTCTTATTGCCTGGTGCCAGCCCGGCTGCCAAAATGGATTGGACGTCTACAGACGTCAGTCGCAGCCATTGAGTTAAACTAGGTGTAACGTGTAAGAGATATAGATTCCGTGTTCCCTACTAGATGACACTCGTTGCTAGTGAGGCCCGTCCCCATACTTTATATATGCAGTGATGACAGCTGCAACACAAAGCTGAGTCAAGGAGTGTTGACTCGTCGGTGCTCACCGGGAGAGTAGAGCCGAGCCAGCTGCCGGGCTCCAGCGTGTTGCGGTCCCCAGCGGGGCGCCGAGCTGTGTGCGGCCGCCCCGTGCTCGTTACCGTTCGGATCCTCCTCCGCCATGGACCGGTGCCTGATGTCGCTCTCGGAGAGCAGCGACGCCGCCATAGTAACAAACGTGCCTGCCTCGCGTCCCACTGTCGTCGTCTTTCAGCTAGTGCATGCCATGTGTGTCGTGGGGGGGTTGTTTAGCCTGGCCTGGACGAGTTTGTGGCGGACGAGCTGCTCGCGATAGCAAGCAAGGTGCCGGTGACAGCTCACTCTGTCCACCTGAAAACAGACACGCGGTGCCGCTGTTTGTCGCCTCGGTCAAGCTGACGCGTAGACCGGTTGACACGCGTGAGTCACTCACGCGCGTGCCTAAAGCCGTTTAGGACCTCTACATACTAAAGCTTGGCTTTGAATGCACTCATTTTAATACCAAAAAATGGGTCTACTTCCAGTTCAACGGTCACCATGGCAGGGACCGTCTGCGTTTTGTATTCGTGGGATAAAGTGGAGGTGATGCAAAAATATTTTTCAAATTGTAATCACTTCATTAGGAACATTAATTAACCAACCGCCACTTTTTACAACCACCACTATCCGATGGAAAGATTATTATACTGTATAATCAAAGCTCGTGGCACCCTAAATCACTAGTATTTACTAGAAACTGCAATTTCTGGAGAAATTACTCTGGGTCTTTGCTCTGTGGTGATACAGATCTTAACCTCACCCAGGTTGGCTTGGGGACATTTCGGGGACAATATCCAGTCACTTCCTGTTGATTTTTTTTTTTTTTTTTTTTACCATTGAAAATGAATGAGAAAAAATTTGGACGTCCGTGGACGTCAATGGCAGCACCCTCCATAAGCATAAATGGAATCGGGGACATTTGTGGGACACGTCGTATTGATATCTGGTCATTTCCTGTTGATCTGGGGAAATTGTTGGGGTTTTTTTTGCCTTTGAAAATGAATGGGAAAAATTGTGGACGTCCGTGGACGTCAGTGGTATCGACTTACATAGGCGTCAATGGAATCCAAGTACATTAGCATCAATAGAATGAAAAACCATGATTAAATGCCATTGGAAATGAATGGGAAGTTTGGACGTCATGGACGTCAATGGCAGCACCCTCCATAAGTATCAATGGATTCGGGGACATTTGGGGGACATGTCCTATTAATATCTAATCATTTCCAGTTGATTTGGGGACATTTTTTTTATCCATTGAAAATGAATAGGAAAAAATTTGGACGTCAATGGCAGCACCCTCCATAAGCGTCAATGGATTCGGGGACAATTGGAGGACACGTCCTATTAATATCTGGTAATTTCCTGTTTATTTGGGGACATTTTTTTTACCCATTGAATATGAATGGGAAAAAATTTGGACATCCATGGCCGTCAATGGCATCGACTCACAGATGCGTCAATGGAATCCAAGTACATTAGCATCAATAGATTTGACATACATGGCCGTCAATGGCAACAATGCAATGCAAATTCTATTGGAAATCCCATTGAACGTGAATGGGACATTTCCCATTAAAAAGGAATGGCTACGTTTTTGTCAAATTTCCGGGGAACCGTAAATTTTTTTCAAATTCTGCATATAACTTTTATGCCCCTCACCGTCCCAGAATTTTCTATGCCGAAATTGTGTGATTTTGTCAAATATTGAAGTACGACAAACATTTTGAAACTTTTTTTAGTTTCCCATTAAAAATGAATGGGCAAGTTTTTGGCAAATTTCCGGAAAACAGTACATTTTTTCCAAATTCTGGACACAACTTTTATGCCCCTCACCATCCCAGAATTTTTGATCCCCAAATTGTGTGATTTGGTCAAAAATTGAAGGACCAGATACATTTTAAAACATTTCTTTGTTTCCCACTAAAAATGAATGAGCGGGTTTTTGGCGAATTTCCAGGGGACCGTAAATTTTTTCAAAATTCTGTCTGCAACTTTTATGCCCCTCACCGTTCTGGAATTTTTGATGGGCAAATTGTGTGATTTGGTCAAAAATTGAAGGACTAGATACATTTTGAAACTTTTCTTTGTTTCCCATTAAAAATGAATGGGCAAGTTTTTGGCAAATTTCCGGAAAACCGTAATTTTTTCTATAAAAAATTTCTCTGTGACTTTTATGTCCCTCGCCGTCCCGGAATTTTTGACGCCCAAATTGTGTGTTTTGGTCAAAAATTGAAGGCCTAGATACATTTTGAAACTTCTCTTTTTTTCCCATTAAAAACGAATGGCCAAGTTTTTGGCAAATTTCCAGGGAACCGTAATTTTTTTTTCCAAATTCTGTGTAAAACTTTTATGCCCCTCACCGTCCTGGAATTTGAAACATGCCTTTGTTTCCCACTAAAAATAAATGGGCGGGTTTTTGGCGAATTTCCGGGGGACCGTAAATTTTTTTCAAAATTCTGTCTGCAACTTTTATGCCCCTCACCGTTCTTTTCACCGGAATTTTTGATGCCCAAATTGTGGGATTTGGTAAAAAATTGTAGGACTAGATACATTTTGAAACTTTGTTTTTTTTTTTTTCAGAAAATTGCCGTTTGCGGCGCAACGGAACATTTTTCGGAGCGGTTTGAAAAATTCCCTGCGTCGTGCAAAAATTCCGGATGTGTCGATACTTGAACGGTGTCGATCGGTGAAGCGGTTTGGGCTGCGCCGCGCGCCGAATAAATCCCTTTCAAAAAACAAAAAAAAAAACAGAATAACACTATCTGGGTCTTTTCTCAAAGACCCAGATAACTAGTATTGGTTGATTGGGTTTCCTGCAGCTGATTCACCCTATACCAACAATCCTAAAATATGCATGTGGCTGACACGCAACCAGTCCAGGGTATACCGCTGGCGATGTAATGATAATGCACTTATTTATATACTGTACACTGCTGGCCAAAAGTATTGGCACCCCTGCAATTCTGTCAGATAATGCTCAATATCTCACAGAAAATGATTGCAATTACAAATGTTTTGGTAGTAATATCTTGATTTATTTTGCTTGCAATGAAAAAACACATAAGAGAATGAAAAAAAAACGTTTTTTTTAATAATTATCATTTGACACAAAACTTCAAAAATGGGCCGGACAAAAGTATTGGCACCCTCAGCCTAATACTTGGTAGCACAACCTATAGACAAAATAACTGCGAACAACCGCTTCCGTTATCAATTAATAAGTTTCTTACAATGCTCTGCTGGAATTTTAGACCATTCTTCTTTGGCCAACTGCTACAGGTCTCTGAGATTTGAAGGGTGCTGTCTCCAAACTGCCATTTTCAGATCTCTCCAAATCTGAATCTATGGGATTCAGGTCTGGACTCACTGCTGGCCTCTTTAGAAGTCTCCAGTGGTTTCTCTCAAACCATTTTCTAGTGCTTTTTGCCGTGTGTTTTGGGTCACTGTCCTGCTGGAAGACCCATGACCTCTAAGGGAGACCCAGCTTTCGCACACTGGGCCCTACATTATGCTGCAAAATTTGTTGGTAGTCTTCAGACTTCATAATGCCATGCACACGGTCAAGCAGTCCAGTGTCAGAGGCAGGGAACCTCCGCCATCCATGTTTGACTGTGGGGACTGTGTTCTTTTCTTTGAAGGTCTCGTTTTTTTTCCTGCAAACTTTATGTTGATGCCTCCCAAAAAGTTCTACTTTTGTCTCATCTGACCAGAGAACATTCTTCCAAAACGTTTTTGGCTTTCTAGGGAAAGTTTTGGCAAACTCCAGCCTGGCTTTTTAATGTCTCTGGGTCAGAAGTGGGGTCTTCCTGGGTATCCTACCATAGAGTCCCTTTTCATTCAGACGCCGATGGATAGTACGGGTCGACACTGTTGTACCCTCGGACTGCAGGACAGCTTGAACTTGTTTGGATGCTAATCGAGGTTCTTTATCCACCATCCGCACAATCTTTCGTTAAAATCTCTCGTCAATTTTTCTTTTCTGTCCACATCTAGGGAGGTTAGCCATAGTGCCATGGGCTTTACACTTATTGATGACGCTGCGCATGGTAGACACAGAACACTCAGGTCTTTGGAGATGGACTTGTAGCCTTAAGATTTTCCATGCTTCCTCAAAATTTTGCTTCTCAAGTCCTCAGACAGTTCTTTGGTCTTCTTTCTTTTCTCCATACTCAATGTGATACACACAAGGACATAGGACAGAGGTTGAGTCAACTTCAATCCATTTTAACTGGCTGCACGTGTGATGTAGTTATTTCCACCACCTGTTATGTGCCACAGGTAAGTTACGGGTCCTGTTAATTACACAAATTAGAGAAGCATCACATGATTTTTAAAAGGGTGCCAATACTTTTGTCGGGCATACAGTGGGCCAAATAAGTATTTAGTCAACCACTAATTGTGCAAGTTCTCCCACTTGAAAATATTAGAAAGGCCTGTAATTGTCAACATGGATAAACCTCAACCATGAGAGACAGAATGTGAAAAAAAAAAAAAAAAAAAACAGAAAATCACATTGTTTTATTTTTAAAGAATTTATTTGCAAATCATGGTGGAAAATAAGTATTTGGTCTATACCAAAAGTTCATTTCAATACTTTGTTATGTACTCTTTGTTGGCAATAACGGAGGCCAAATGTTTTCTGTAACTCTTCCCAAGCTTTTCACACACTGTTGCTAGTATTTTGGCCCATTCCTCCATGCATATCTCCTCTAGAGCAGTGATATTTTGGGGCTGTCGTTGCGCAACACGGATTTTCAACTCCCTCCTCACCACGTGGCGTCAAAATGATAAGAACGGGGAGCAAAAATCCCAGAACCACACAAGGGGACCTAGTGAATGACCTACAGAGAGCTAGGACCACAGTAACAAAGGCTACTATCTGTAACGCAATGCGCCGCTTGGGACTCAAATCCTGCACTGCCAGATGTGTCCACCTGCTGAAGAAAGTACACGTCCAGGCCCGTCTGCGGTTCGCTAGAGAGCATTTGAATGATCCAGAAGAAGACTGTGAGAATGTGTTATGGTCAGATGAAACCAAAATAGAACTTTTTTGTAGAAACACAGGTTCTCGTGTTTGGAGGAGAAAGACTACTGAATTGCACCATACCCACTGTGAAGCATGGTTGTGGAAACATCATGCTTTGGGGCTGTTTTTCTGTAAAGGGACCAGGACGACTGATCTGTGTAAAGGAAACAATGAATGGGGCCATGTATCGAGAGGTTTTGAGTGAAAATCTCCTTCCATCAGCGAGGGGATTGAAGATGAGACGTGGCTGGGTCTTTCAGCGCGACAATGATCCCAAACACACAGCCAGGATAACAAAGAAGTGGCTTTGTAAGAAGCATTTCAAGGTCCTGGAGCGGCCTAGCCAGTCTCCAGGTCTCAACCCCATAGAAATTTTGCGGAGGGAGTTGAAAGTCCGTGTTGCCCAACGACAGCCCCAAAACATCATTGCTCTAGAGGAGATCTGCATGGAGGAATGGGCCAAAATACCAGCAACAGTGTGTCAAAAGCTTGTGAAGAGTTACAGAAAACATTTGGCCTCCGTTATTGCCAACAAAGGGTACACAACAAAGTATTGAAATGAACTTTTGGTATTGACCAAATACTTATTTTCCACCATGATTTTCAAATAAATTATTTAAAAATCAAACAGTGATTTTCTGTTTTTTTTCTTTTTTCTCCACATTCTGTCTCTAATGGTTGAGGTTTAACCATGTTGACAATTACAGGCCTCTCTAATATTTTCAAGTGGGAGAACTTGCACATTTAGTGGTTGACTAAATACTTATTTGCCCCCCTGTATTTTTGGAGTTTTGTGTAAAATGAGAATGATTTAAATTTCTTACCCATTCTCCTTTGTTTTTTTTTTTGTTTTTTTTTTTCATTGCAAACAAAATAAATGAAAATATTACTTCCAAAGCATTTGTAATTGCAATCATTTTCTGGGAGAAATTGAGCATTATCTGACAGAATTGCAGGGGTGCCAATACTTTTGGCCTGCAGTGTATAGTCATCATTCCTCACTCACTGTCATTGACAGCTATACAAGTCGAATCTATTTTAACTAGGAGAGCTGGCCGTGAATGACGTAACCAATTTATGACGATAGACGTCCAGTTCATTTTGAGGGAGGTCTGTTCAAATCATGAATTTGGACGTCTGTTGTCGTCATTGGTAGTGAGTGAACTTAATACAGACCCAGCAATGGTGCAGTTTAAACCATCAATATGCAGTACCTGTAAGCACTCAGTTCATTTGTCCATGTAATGCATTCATAAAGTATTCACACTCTATGGTCATTTGCATATTACAGAATTTATAGAAGAGCACTGTTACACGAGAAAAGCATTATATTAAACCAGGTCTTGTGACTCCCCAATGGCAAAACAGTTAGCTTTGTGTTTGTTAAGTATTGTGCAAATCATGTTCTGCACAAAAGTGGCACTTAAGGTAACTTTCCTTTACATTGACAACAGACCTGATATGTTTTGTGCTGGTTATACTGGTCCTTCCAAAAAAAAAAAAAAAAAAAAAATAGCATATTGTGATAAAGTTCATTATTTTCTGATGATGATTAGGTTAGTAGCTTCTTTACAGTACCTTTTCATGATATGCTAATTTTTTGAGACAGGGATTTTTGGTTTGACTTTTTGGGCAAAATCATCAATATTAAAACAAGAAAAGGCTTAAACTACTTCAGTTGTGTGTAATGAATCTAAAATATATGTAAGTGTAATGTTTATCAGTACATTACAGAAAATAATGTACTTTATCACAATATGCTAATTTTTTGAGACGGACAAGTACATCATTCCATTTTCTTCAGCAGTTGTCCTTACTGAGCTGGAGCCAATGACAGCTGCCTTTGAGCAAGAGGCAGCGGACGCCTGGACTGGTCACCAGCCAATCACGGAGTTCAGACAGACAGCAAAAACGTGTGACACATTTTGAATTAAACTAACATGTTTTAGAAAAGAGGAGCCTAAGAGGAAGTGGGTTCTCTGCAGACCACCAATGAAAACATGAGAATTTACAAACACAATACACGAGAAGTCCTGAACCAAGATTTACACAGAATTAACATTTAATGTTTGCAAATTGTAAATGAATGGAACTGCAAGGTTATTAAAATACAGTGGTACCTCTACATACGAAGTTAATCCGTTCCAGGACCTTGTTTGTAAGTCGAAATGGTCGTATGTCGAGCAGGATTTTCCCATAGGAATACATTATAATTCCATTAATTCGTTCCACAGCCCAAAAACCTGCACTAAATCCTATTACAAATGGCAATTACACGTAGCAAAACAAATAAATTATAAATCAAAATTGGAATAATGTAATAAAAAGAATAATAATAATTCCTGTAATAGTGTAACGAATCGGGTTCTAATAAGGCGGACGTTTTTTTGTGTACCTGAACGCACCGCGGGGCTCATGTGCCAGAGACGGACCGGTGAGTTTGAGTTTCACTTTCAGTTTGAATGTTCTCTTGAGAACACCGTCAATTGCGGCAGACAGCATGCCTTTTGTGTTGAATAAGTTGTGAAAGAAATGATGAAAGCTGGCGATTTCTTTGGAGACAATAAGAATTGTCAGCTTAATTTATAAAGACTGGCGAACGATGGTCGGAGGAGGACCGTGGAGATGTATTGTTGAGCCATTTCACGGATGCCCACCCCACGCTCATATTTTTCTGTCATTTGCATCTTCATTTCGAAGGTAAGCATCAACTTTTTCCTTGTTTCACCACCTGTACCAACCTTTTCTGAAACCTGTGTTGATTTGTCACACAAGAAAATCCGCCGTGCATTCGTCTGCGGTGCTGCCATTGTCGTCGTATTTCGAGCATGTCGTCGGATGTAGAAACAAATGGCGAGTCAAATTTTACGTCGGATGTCGAAAATTTCGTGTGTCGAAGCGATCGTATGTAGAGGTACCACTGTATTCTATTAAAGTGTAAAGCAAAAATAAGTAAGCCTGCCTATACATTCAAATCCTAATGATAGATCATTAGTTTGCAAATTTTGGCTTGAACACCCCCAATGTTCTTGTGTGATTGTGAGAATTATGTTATCATCATTTCATTTCATCCACCTGAATATTTCCCAACGATACAATAATAACAAATAATAAAGTCACTCCACACATCTTGCCTTCATTTGTCATGTATTTATTTATTTATTTATTTTATTTATTTATTTTTGTCTGTGCTGTATTATTGCCATCTGGTTAATTCACATTTTAAAAGGAGTCATTGACCAGATGCACTGAAATTTTTTTATTTTATTTTATTTTTTTTACAATAACCTTTAGAGGCGACAGAGACTAAAAAAAGAAACATCTTCAAGGTTTTCTGCATTTTAATTTTTCCTTTTTCTTTCATAGTAATTACAAAAAGGGAAGAAAATATATATATAACAATAATCATAGAAAGGAGATTTGGGAGGGAAACTTACAACTGGAGGACAGACAGTCACAAGTACACGGCACGAGTACCTACTCACGGCGAGAACTCAAAGACAAAAAGCAAACGATCCAAAAATGTATGAAAGAAAGAAGAAATACGTATGAGCACAGATGAATTTGAATACTAACTCAAAATGATCCAAAATGAGAGAGGTGTGTTTTTTCTTACAAAAAAAAAAATAATAATAATAATAATAATAATGACATAAGAACAGAATTTGGCAGGGACGATTAAAAATACTGCACATACAATAATACCTTGTTTGACTACTCCTTGCTCCCTTTCATCCTGCTCGCCTTTCTTTATTTAATAGCATATCCCATTAATATTCTTTTCCCCCGCTGCTGCTAATAGCCACACCCAGTGGTGCGATCGTTACACTTTTACATGTGAGTGGCAAATGACACTTTGATTGGCTGTGATGTGGAGATGTAGCTCCCCCGCCGGCTCCGGGTCGGGGGCCCCGACTGAGCCCGGAGATCCTGCCGGTTCTCGGTCTCACTGCGCGTGCTGACTCAGTGTGTGGTTCTGGAAGGGAGGTAGGGAAGGGAGAAGTGAGAACACATGATGGGAGAAATAATGGGCTCTGTAAGCACAGTGCCGTTCTCTCGCCCCCGTTTTACCCAGCCCTTGATAAAGAAAGAGACGCACCAACAGGATGGGCGGCAAGGACGTTGCGTTAAAGAACAGCTGATGACCCGAGACCGGAGGTCAAAACAAAGAAAGCAGACCATGTGATGCTCACTTGCTGCATCAGCATATGCAAAAACGCACGCAGGTGAAATTCAACTCATGTGCAAGATCGAAAATGTTTACTAAGTCATTATATCAAAAGGCCGTCAAACGTCACCCATCCATCATTGTAATGTATGGTTTATTTATTTGGTTAAAGTGCGTACGACAGGATTAAAAAAAAGTCTTAAATAGCATTATTATGTGAATTAGAATCATATTTTGAGACGATTCGACTATATACAACAATTTGGCAAAGCAGATGACGAAAAATAGTCTTTTAATCCGCCGTTTAGCCACGCCTACCATTATAGGGCTCTAGAGGCCCCAACAGTAGAATGACGTCGGCAGGGTCATGGTTTCATCTGATTTAGAATTCAGCCCATTGAGGGGGAATTATTCAGAGCGAGGAAAATGCGACGAAGAGAGCCGCAAAATGTCATTGTTTCAGTCTCTTCACTCCAATATTTTTACAGGATATTCTTTTTATCAAAGTATTTTTCCCCAATTGCTAAATACATGGTTTGGTCTTGACAAATAAGTCTTGTGCTAAATGGAATATGAAATAATAAAATTAGGGCTGTCAAAATTATCGCGTTAACGGGCGGTAATTAATTTTTTAAATTAATCACGTTAAAATACTTGACGCAATTAACGCACATGCCCCGCTCAAACAGATTAAAGGGCAACTGAAGAGCTTTCCGGATTTTGGTGTAATTTTACGAATATAAACTTTGGACGAGTTCGTCAAAACAACCATGCCATTATCAACACGTAATTGCAAGGATAATTTGTGTTTTTCTTTAGTTTTTTTGCACTCCGTTAAATGTCCCTTCCCGAACCCGGAAGTGTGATGTAAATTCCCCGGCGCAACAGACGACTAGTATCCACAACTAGCATAGCAGCAACACCTATATCAGTGATATTTCCACCAAAGGTAATCATTCAGGATCGCTCTTTCGTGACGCTACCGATGGCATGGCTCCCAGGAAGGATGATCTACAATTAATCCCTACATGTTTGAACCTGAGGCGTCAGATGACGACGATTTACTTGACACATGACGCCAATTGACAGTTCGACACTTCACGAACGGGAGAGTGAGTGGTAAGCCTAAATCCAGAATCGTGATTTTTCTTTTTGAGCGAATGCAGTTACATGGTTGTATATATTTTCCATGCTCTCCACATAGCTAAAACTGGATATTAGGTTATGGGACAGCTTCTACGGATCTAAATATGGTAAAGCTAGCCCAAATGTGGCTAAATAAATGATATATGTTATTGATTTTTCAAAATAAATGACAAAACGATTTTATTTTCCAGGTGTTGCTGTAAACCTTCAAGTAATTACCCTTCCAAGAGTATGCCTGTTTCGTCAGGAGATCCCAGACGTGAGAGCCAAACTTGAGGAGGCTGAAGCACTGACGGGCATGAATTACATAAAAAAAAAATAAAGCTATAAATTGTAAACAACACTGACATATTTTGTTGACTGTTTAATGTATTCTATTGGTATATAATATATTGTAATTATATTACATTCTGAAACAATATTCAATAGGCCACAATAAGTGAGACCAGATTTATGTTGAATCAGCATCAGCTTTCGCTGTCAGATTGTGACACAACATAGAAAGCTAAGTTATACCAAGCAAACAATGGCACACATCAAAGAACAATAAATTTAGTAAGCAACACAAAGTTAGGATAGCGATGGACTAGCGCAACATTGAAAAATGATCATGCAAAAGACTGAGAAGCAGTTTAGAGTGGAAAATATGTATTTATTTTTTTCTGTAGCATTAAGTGTTCTCTATACAAAGATAAATCATTCTTATTAAAATATGAAGGTAATTAGATTTTTCTTTAAAAAATGTGTACTGTATATATGACTAGTTTATGATTTCATTTCATCAAAATTTGCTACATTTATTTCTCTTAAGTCATTGTCATCTGATGTCACAGACGGAAGAAATTCAGCATTTGGCAGGCTTCATAGGATCTCTAGACTTCAGTTGTCATCGCTGGACACCGCATCACTTGGGTCATCATATGACTCGACCTACTCTCTGTTGATTTTGGGAAACTGGGTGGCGATTGACTTGCAACGCTTTTTTTCATTGTGTTGAGGGTTTCCACCGCTTAATTTCTATAACTTGTACTAACATTTATCTATTAAGAACTACAAGTCTTTCTATCCATGGATCGCTTTAACCGAATGTTAATGTTAATGCCATCTTGTTGATTTATTGTTATAATTAACAAATACAGTACTTATGTACCGTATGTTGAATGTATATATCCGTCTTGTGTCTTATCTTTCCATTCCAACAATAATTTACAGAAAAATATGCCATATTTTATAGATGGTTGAATTGCGATTAATTACGATTAATTAATTTTTAAGCTGTAATTAACTCGATTAAAAATGTTAATCGTTTGACAGCCCTAAATAAAATACATTTATTCAGTACGACATGGCAAAATTACTCCATAATGGTCAAAACTGTCGACTTCACCTTTACTGTCGCACCTCCCGACCGATATTTTATGCCTGCTCCGGCTTCAGAGAATGTAAACAAACCATGAGGCGTGACAGCTAGCCGACATGCTAACCCGAACCGAGTGACGTCTAGGCCTGTCGCGATAACAAATTTTAGTGTGCGATAATTTATCTCATAAATTATTGCGATATGCGATATTATTGCGCCCCCCCCCATTTTTAAAAAAAAAAACAATTTACAATAACACAGTGGGAGAATACAGTATATATTAATAGATCAAGTACACCCATTTAAACGCGATAAATATTTACTCTTAAATTAAAAAATACTTTTTAAGAAATCACAACTAAAAACAATAGACCATGCCTCTTAAGTAAAAGACAACAATATTAATACTGCACAGACACACAGAATAAATTAAATGTGTTTTTCAAGAAAAATAAATAAAATTGCACTTAATAACTTAAGCATTTAGGCAAATGAAAATTTTCCCCTCATAGCTTCTGCTATGGTGTTCCTTACGGATGCAACGATACAGTCAACTCACGGTTCGATATGATTTTCAAGCAGGGGACACGATTTTCAATTCGATTCAATACATTTAATGCTCTGAAAAGAAAATAACAATTTAATTTTTTGTTTCGGGGTTTTGTTTTTTTTATTTGCTAACAATTTGCTAATACATGTTGGCCATGATGCGCGTCCATGTCGCTCGATGTGTGGGTATGCGTCACTAACTGCTGATGGATTGCCCAACCAGGTCGTCAAAGATACCAAGAAATCAAAAACTACTAATCATAGGAAAACCGTTTTCCATATTTAATTAGAGGGGAACAGTAATCCAATTGCAGCAAAACCCATTTTCAAACTAGAAACTGCAATTTCGGGAGAAATTACACACCTTGGTCTTTCCTCTGTGGAGATACAGATCTTAGCCCCACTCAGGTCTATCAATAGAATGGATCATAATACCAGTCATTGGCACAAAACAAAAAGCCATTAGAAATGAACTGGAGAATTGGACGTCCATGGACGTCAATGGCGGCACCCTTCATAATTGTTAATGGAATCGGGGAAGTTTGGGGGACACGTCCTAATGATATCTAGTCATTTTCTGTTGATTTTGGGAAAAAAAAAAAAATCCCATTGAAAATGAATGGGAAAATTTTTGGACGTCCATGGACGTCAATGGTATCAACTTACATAAGCGTCAATGGAATCCAAGTACATTGGCATCAATAGAATGAACAAACATGAAGAAATGCCATTGGAAATGAATGGGAAGTTGGGACGTCCATGGACGTCAATGGCATCACCCCCCATAAGCGGCAATGCAATCGGGGACATTTGGGGGACACGTCCTAATGATATCTAGTCATTTTCTGTTGATTTGGGGAAAAAAAAAAATTTCCCATTGAAAATGAATGGGAAAAATTTTGGACGTCCATGGACGTCAATGGTATCAACTTACATAAGCGTCAATGGAATCCAAGTACATTGGCATCAAAAGAATGAACAAACATGAAGAAATGCCATTGGAAATGAATGGGAAGTTTGGACGTCCCTGGACGTCAATGGCATCACCCTCCAAAAGCAGCAATGCAATCGGGGACATTTGGGGGACAGGTCCTATTGATATGTAGTCATTTTCTGTTGATTTGGGGAAAAAAAAAAAATTCCCATTGAAAATGAATGGGTAAAATTTTGGACGTCCATGGACGTCAATGGCAGCACCCCCCATAAGCGTCAATGGAATTGGGGACGTTTGGGATATACGTCCTATTGATATCTGGTCATTTTCTGTTGATTTGGAGAAATTTAGTTTTTTCCCCATTGAAAAGGAATGGGAAAAATTTTGGACGTCCATGTAAGTCAATGGCGGCACCCTTCATAAGCGTCAATGGAATTGGGGAAGTTTGGGGGACACGTCCTATTGATATCTGGTCATTTTCTGTTGATTTGGGGTAATTTTGTTTTTTCCCCATTGAAAATGAATGGGAAAAATTTTGGACGTCCATGGCAGTCAATGGCATCGACATCCATATAATCAATTGAATCCAAGTACATTGGCATCAGTAGATTCGACATGCATGGCCGTCAATGGCATCAATGCAATGTAAATTCCATTGGAAATCCCACTGGAAGTGAATGGGACTTTTCCCATTCGAAATGAATGGGATAGTTTTTGGCAAATTTCCGAGGAAGCGTAATTTTTTTCCAAATTCTGTATACAACTTTTATGCCCCTCACCGTCCCGGAATTTTTGATGCCCAAATTATGTGATTTGGTCAAAAATTGTAGGACTAGATACATTTTGAAACTTTTTTTTTTTTCACGGAAAATTGCCGTTTACGGACGAACGGAAAAATTTTCGGGGCCATTTGTAAAGTTTCCTGTGTCACGCGAAAATTCCGGTCGTGCCGATACTTGAACGGTGCCGATCGGTCTAACGGTTCGGGCTGTGAAGCGCGCGGTTTTTTTCCATTCAAAATGAATAGGAAAGTTTTTGGCAAATTTCCGGGGAACCGTAAATTTTTGCCAAATTCTGTATACAACTTCTTATGCCCCTCACCGTCCCGGAATTTTTGATGCCCAAATTATGTGATTTGGTCAAAAATTGTAGGACTAGATACATTTTGAAACTTTTTTTATTTTTCGGAAAATTGCCGTTTACGGGCGAACGGAAAATTTTTCGTGGCGGTTTGAAAAATTCCCATCGTCACGCGAAAAATCCGGTCGTGCCGATACTTCAACGGTGTCGATCGGTGCTACGGTTTGGGCTGTGCGTTGGCTCAAAAAAACGCGGAGAATTATTGAATAATAATAATAACTAGAAACTGCAATTTCGGGAGAAATTACACACCTTGGTCTTTCCTCTGTGGAGATACAGATCTTAGCCCCACTCAGGTCTATCAATAGAATGGATGATAATGCCAGTCATTGGCACAAAACAAAAAGCCATTAGAAAAAATGAACTGGAGAATTGGACGTCCATGGACGTCAATGGCGGCACCCTTCATAATTGTTAATGCAATCGGAGACATTTGGGGGACACGTCCTATTGATATCTAGTCATTTTCTGTTGATTTGTGGAAAAAAAAAAAATTCCCATTGAAAATGAATGGGAAAAATTTTGGACGTCCATGGACGTCAATGGTATCAACTTACATAAGCGTCAATGGAATCCAAGTACATTGGCATCAATAGAATGAACAAACATGAAGAAATGCCATTGGAAATTAATGGGAAGTTTGGACGTCCATGGACGTCAATGGCATCACCCTCCATAAGCGGCAATGCAATCGGGGACATTTGGGGGACACGTCCTATTGATATCTAGTCATTTTCTGTTGATTTGGGGAAAAAAAAAAAATTCCCATTGAAAATGAATGGGAAAAATTTTGGACGTCCATGGACGTCAATGGCAGCACCCCCATAAGCGTCAATGGAGTTGGGGACGTTTGGGGTATACGTCCTATTGATATCTGGTCATTTTCTGTTGATTTGGAGAAATGTAGTTTTTTCCCCATTGAAAATGAATGGGAAAAATTTTGGACGTCCATGTAAGTCAATGGCGGCACTCTTCATAAGCGTCAATGGAATTGGGGAAGTTTGGGGGACACGTCCTATTGATATCTGGTCATTTTCTGTTGATTTGGGGTAATTTTGTTTTTTCCCCATTGAAAATGAATGGGAAAAATTTTGGACGTCCATGGCAGTCAATGGCATCGACATCCATATAATCAATTGAATCCAAGTACATTGGCATCAGTAGATTTGACATGCATGGCCGTCAATGGCATCAATGCAATGTAAATTCCATTGGAAATCCCATTGGAAGTGAATGGAACTTTTCCCATGTGAAATGAATGGGATAGTTTTTGGCAAATTTCCGAGGAAGCGTAATTTTTTTCCAAATTCTGTATACAACTTTTATGCCCCTCACCGTCCCGGAATTTTTGATGCCCAAATTATGTGATTTGGTCAAAAATTGTAGGACTAGATACATTTTGAAACTTTTTTTTTTTTCACGGAAAATTGCCGTTTACGGACGAATGGAAAAATTTTCGGGGCCATTTGTAAAGTTTCCTGTGTCACGCGAAAATTCCGGTCGTGCCGATACTTGAACGGTGCCGATCGGTCTAACGGTTCGGGCTGTGAAGCGCGCGTTTTTTTTCCATTCAAAATGAATAGGAAAGTTTTTGGCAAATTTCCGGGGAACCGTAAATTTTTGCCAAATTCTGTATACAACTTTTATGCCCCTCACCGTCCCGGAATTTTTGATGCCCAAATTATGTGATTTGGTCAAAAATTGTAGGACTAGATACATTTTGAAACTTTTTTTATTTTTCGGAAAATTGCCGTTTACGGGCGAACGGAAAATTTTTCGTGGCGGTTTGAAAAATTCCCATCGTCACGCGAAAAATCCGGTCGTGCCGATACTTCAACGGTGCCGATCGGTGCTACGGTTTGGGCTGTGCGTTGGCTCAAAAAAACGCGGAGAATTATTGAATAATAATAATAACTAGAAACTGCAATTTCGGGAGAAATTACACACCTTGGTCTTTCCTCTGTGGTGATACAGATCTTAGCCCCACTCAGGTCTATCAATAGAATGGATCATAATGCCAGTCATTGGCACAAAACAAAGTAAAAGCCATTAGAAATGAATGGGAGAATTGGACGTCCATGGACGTCAATGGCGGCACCTTTCATAATTGTTAATGGAATCGGGGAAGTTTGGGGGACACGTCCTAATGATATCTAGTCATTTTCTGTTGATTTGGGGAAAAAAAAAAATTACCATTGAAAATGAATGGGAAAAATTTTGGACGTCCATGGACGTCAATGGTATCAACTTACATAAGCGTCAATGGAATCCAAGTACATTGGCATCAATAGAATGAACAAACATGAAGAAATGCCTTTGGAAATGAATGGGAAGTTTGGACGTCCATGGACGTCAATGGCATCACCCCCCATAAGCGGCAATGCAATCGGGGACATTTGGGGGACACGTCCTAATGATATCTAGTCATTTTCTGTTGATTTGGGGAAAAAAAAAAATTTCCCATTGAAAATGAATGGGAAAAATTTTGGACGTCCATGGACGTCAATGGTATCAACTTACATAACCGTCAATGGAATCCAAGTACATTGGCATCAAAAGAATGAACAAACATGAAGAAATGCCATTGGAAATGAATGGGAAGTTTGGACGTCCCTGGACGTCAATGGCATCACCCTCCATAAGCAGCAATGCAATCGGGGACATTTGGGGGACAGGTCCTATTGATATCTAGTCATTTTCTGTTGATTTGGGAAAAAAAAAAAATTTCCCATTGAAAATGAATGGGAAAAATTTTGGACGTCCATGGACGTCAATGGTATCAACTTACATAAGCGTCAATGGAATCCAAGTACATTGGCATCAATAAAATGAACAAACATGAAGAAATGCCATTGGAAATTAATGGGAAGTTTGGACGTCCGTGGACGTCAATGGCATCACCCTCCATAAGCGGCAATGCAATCGGGCACATTTGGGGGAAACGTCCTATTGATATCTAGTCATTTTCTGTTGATTTGGGGAAAAAAAAAAAATTCCCATTGAAAATGAATGGGAAAAATTTTGGACGTCCATGGACGTCAATGGTATCAACTTACATAAGCGTCAATGGAATGCAAGTACATTGGCATCAATAGAATGAACAAACATGAAGAAATGCCATTGGAATAAATGGGAAGTTTGGACGTCCCTGGACGTCAATGGCATCACCCTCCATAAGCAGCAATGCAATCGGGGATATTTGTGGGACACGTCCTATTGATATCTAGTCATTTTCTGTTGATTTTGGGAAAAAAAAAAAAATTCCCATTGAAAATGAATGGGTAAAATTTTGGACGTCCATGGACGTCAATGGTATCAACTTACATAAGCGTCAATGGAATCCAAGTACATTGGCATCAATAGAATGAACAAACATGAAGAAATGCCATTGGAATAAATGGGAAGTTTGGACGTCCCTGGACGTCAATGGCATCACCCTCCATAAGCAGCAATGCAATCGGGGATATTTGGGGGACACGTCCTATTGATATCTAGTCATTTTCTGTTGATTTGGGGAAAAAAAAAAAATTCCCATTGAAAATGAATGGGTAAAATTTTGGACGTCCATGGACGTCAATGGCAGCACCCCCCATAAGCGTCAATGGAGTTGGGGACGTTTGGGGTATACGTCCTATTGATATCTGGTCATTTTCTGTTGATTTGGAGAAATTTATTTTTTTCCCCATTGAAAATGAATGGGAAAAATTTTGGACGTCCATGTAAGTCAATGGCGGCACCCTTCATAAGCGTCAATGGAATTGGGGAAGTTTGGGGGACACGTCCTATTGATATCTGGCCATTTTCTGTTGATTTGGGGTAATTTTGTTTTTTCCCCATTGAAAATGAATGGGAAAAATTTTGGACGTCCATGGCAGTCAATGGCATCGACATCCATATAATCAATTGAATCCAAGTACATTGGCATCAGTAGATTCGACATGCATGGCCGTCAATGGCATCAATGCAATGTAAATTCCATTGGAAATCCCATTGGAAGTGAATGGGAACTTTTCCCATTCGAAATGAATGGGATAGTTTTTGGCAAATTTCCGAGGAAGCGTAATTTTTTTCCAAATTCTGTATACAACTTTTATGCCCCTCACCGTCCCGGAATTTTTGATGCCCAAATTATGTGATTTGGTCAAAAATTGTAGGACTAGATACATTTTGAAACTTTTTTTTTTTTCACGGAAAATTGCCGTTTACGGACGAACGGAAAATTTTTCGGGGCCATTTGTAAAGTTTCCTGTGTCACGCGAAAATTCCGGTCGTGCCGATACTTGAACGGTGCCGATCGGTCTAACGGTTCGGGCTGTGAAGCGCGCGTTTTTTTTCCATTCAAAATGAATAGGAAAGTTTTTGGCAAATTTCCGGGAAACCGTAAATTTTTGCCAAATTCTGTATACAACTTTTATGCCCCTCACCGTCCCGGAATTTTTGATGCCCAAATTATGTGATTTGGTCAAAAATTGTAGGACTAGATACATTTTGAAACTTTTTTTATTTTTCGGAAAATTGCCGTTTACGGGCGAACGGAAAATTTTTCGTGGCGGTTTGAAAAATTCCCATCGTCACGCGAAAATTCCGGTCGTGCCGATACTTGAACTGTGCCGATCGGTGCTACGGTTTGGGCTGTGCGTTGGCTCAAAAAAACGCGGAGAATAAGATGAATAAATAATAAGTACAATAAAGTTGCACAATAACAATACCTTGTTCTTTCTTTCAGAAAGACCAAGGTAATAACTAGAAACTGCAATTTCGGGAGAAATTACACACCTTGGTCTTTCCTCTGTGGAGACACAGATCTTAGCCCCACTCAGGTCTATCAATAGAATGGATCATAATGCCAGTCATTGGCAAAAAACAAAGTAAAAGCCGTTAGAAATGAATGGGAGAATTGGACGTCCATGGACGTCAATGGCGGCACCTTTCATAATTGTTAATGGAATCGGGGAAGTTTGGGGGACACGTCCTAATGATATCTAGTCATTTTCTGTTGATTTGGGGGAAAAAAAAAAATTCCCATTGAAAATGAATGGGAAAAATTTTGGACGTCCATGGAAGTCAATGGTATCAACTTACATAAGCGTCAATGGAATCCAAGTACATTGGCATCAATAAAATGAACAAACATGAAGAAATGCCATTGGAAATGAATGGGAAGTTTAGACGTCCATGAACGTCAATGGCATCACCCTCCATAAGCGGCAATGCAATCGGGGACATTTGGGGGAAACGTCCTAATGATATCTAGTCATTTTCTGTTGATTTGGGAAAAAAAAAAAAAAATCCCATTGAAAATGAATGGGAAAAATTTTGGACGTCCATGGACGTCAATGGTATCAACTTACATAAGCGTCAATGGAATCCAAGTACATTGGCATCAATAAAATGAACAAACATGAAGAAATGGCTTTGGAAATGATTGGGAAGTTTGGACGTCCATGGACGTCAATGGCATCACCCCCCATAAGCGGTAATGCAATCGGGGACATTTGGGGGACACGTCCTAATGATATCTAGTCATATTCTGTTGATTTGGGAAAAAAAAAAAAAAATCCCATTGAAAATGAATGGGAAAAATTTTGGACGTCCATGGACGTCAATGGTATCAACTTACATAAGCGTCAATGGAATCCAAGTACATTGGCATCAATAAAATGAACAAACATGAAGAAATGGCTTTGGAAATGATTGGGAAGTTTGGACGTCCATGGACGTCAATGGCATCACCCCCCATAAGCGGTAATGCAATCGGGGACATTTGGGGGACACGTCCTAATGATATCTAGTCATTTTCTGTTGATTTGGGGAAAAAAAAAAAATTCCCATTGAAAATGAATGGGAAAAATTTTGGACGTCCATGGACGTCAATGGTATCAACTTACATAACCGTCAATGGAATCCAAGTACATTGGCATCAAAAGAATGAACAAACATGAAGAAATGCCATTGGAAATGAATGGGAAGTTTGGACGTCCCTGGACGTCAATGGCATCACCCTCCATAAGTAGCAATGCAATCGGGGACATTTGGGGGACAGGTCCTATTGATATCTAGTCATTTTCTGTTGATTTGGGGAAAAAAAAAAATTTCCCATTGAAAATGAATGGGAAAAATTTTGGACGTCCATGGACGTCAATGGTATCAACTTACATAAGCGTCAATGGAATCCAAGTACATTGGCATCAATAAAATGAACAAACATGAAGAAATGCCATTGGAAATGAATGGGAAGTTTAGACGTCCATGAACGTCAATGGCATCACCCTCCATAAGCGGCAATGCAATCGGGGACATTTGGGGGAAACGTCCTAATGATATCTAGTCATTTTCTGTTGATTTGGGAAAAAAAAAAAAAAATCCCATTGAAAATGAATGGGAAAAATTTTGGACGTCCATGGACGTCAATGGTATCAACTTACATAAGCGTCAATGGAATCCAAGTACATTGGCATCAATAAAATGTACAAACATGAAGAAATGGCTTTGGAAATGATTGGGAAGTTTGGACGTCCATGGACGTCAATGGCATCACCCCCCATAAGCGGTAATGCAATCGGGGACATTTGGGGGACACGTCCTAATGATATCTAGTCATTTTCTGTTGATTTGGGGAAAAAAAAAAAATTCCCATTGAAAATGAATGGGAAAAATTTTGGACGTCCATGGACGTCAATGGTATCAACTTACATAACCGTCAATGGAATCCAAGTACATTGGCATCAAAAGAATGAACAAACATGAAGAAATGCCATTGGAAATGAATGGGAAGTTTGGACGTCCCTGGACGTCAATGGCATCACCCTCTATAAGTAGCAATGCAATCGGGGACATTTGGGGGACAGGTCCTATTGATATCTAGTCATTTTCTGTTGATTTGGGGAAAAAAAAAAATTTCCCATTGAAAATGAATGGGAAAAATTTTGGACGTCCATGGACGTCAATGGTATCAACTTACATAAGCGTCAATGGAATCCAAGTACATTGGCATCAATAAAATGAACAAACATGAAGAAATGCCATTGGAAATGAATGGGAAGTTTAGACGTCCATGAACGTCAATGGCATCACCCTCCATAAGCGGCAATGCAATCGGGGACATTTGGGGGAAACGTCCTAATGATATCTAGTCATTTTCTGTTGATTTGGGAAAAAAAAAAAAAAATCCCATTGAAAATGAATGGGAAAAATTTTGGACGTCCATGGACGTCAATGGTATCAACTTACATAAGCGTCAATGGAATCCAAGTACATTGGCATCAATAAAATGAACAAACATGAAGAAATGGCTTTGGAAATGATTGGGAAGTTTGGACGTCCATGGACGTCAATGGCATCACCCCCCATAAGCGGTAATGCAATCGGGGACATTTGGGGGACACGTCCTAATGATATCTAGTCATTTTCTGTTGATTTGGGGAAAAAAAAAAAATTCCCATTGAAAATGAATGGGAAAAATTTTGGACGTCCATGGACGTCAATGGTATCAACTTACATAACCGTCAATGGAATCCAAGTACATTGGCATCAAAAGAATGAACAAACATGAAGAAATGCCATTGGAAATGAATGGGAAGTTTGGACGTCCCTGGACGTCAATGGCATCACCCTCCATAAGTAGCAATGCAATCGGGGACATTTGGGGGACAGGTCCTATTGATATCTAGTCATTTTCTGTTGATTTGGGGAAAAAAAAAAATTTCCCATTGAAAATGAATGGGTAAAATTTTGGACGTCCATGGACGTCAATGGCAGCACCCCCCATAAGCGTCAATGGAATTGGGGACGTTTGGGATATACGTCCTATTGATATCTGGTCATTTTCTGTTGATTTGGAGAAATTTAGTTTTTTCCCCATTGAAAATGAATGGGAAAAATTTTGGACGTCCATGTAAGTCAATGGCGGCACCCTTCATAAGCGTCAATGGAATTGGGGAAGTTTGGGGGACACGTCCTATTGATATCTGGTCATTTTCTGTTGATTTGGGGTAATTTTGTTTTTTCCCCATTGAAAATGAATGGGAAAAATTTTGGACGTCCATGGCAGTCAATGGCATCGACATCTATATAGTCAGTTGAATCCAAGTACATTTGCATCAGTAGATTCGACATGCATGGCCGTCAATGGCATCAATGCAATGTAAATTCCATTGGAAATCCCATTGGAAGTGAATGGGACTTTTCCCATTCGAAATGAATGGGATAGTTTTTGGCAAATTTCCGAGGAAGCGTAATTTTTTTCCAAATTCTGTATACAACTTTTATGCCCCTCACCGTCCCGGAATTTTTGATGCCCAAATTATGTGATTTGGTCAAAAATTGTAGGACTAGATACATTTTGAAACTTTTTTTTTTTTCACGGAAAATTGCCGTTTACGGACGAACGGAAAAATTTTCGGGGCCATTTGTAAAGTTTCCTGTGTCACGCGAAAATTCCGGTCGTGCCGATACTTGAACGGTGCCGATCGGTCTAACGGTTCGGGCTGTGAAGCGCGCGTTTTTTTTCCATTCAAAATGAATAGGAAAGTTTTTGGCAAATTTCCGGGGAACCGTAAATTTTTGCCAAATTCTGTATACAACTTTTATGCCCCTCACCGTCCCGGAATTTTTGATGCCCAAATTATGTGATTTGGTCAAAAATTGTAGGACTAGATACATTTTTAAACTTTTTTTATTTTTCGGAAAATTGCCGTTTACGGGCGAACGGAAAATTTTTCGTGGCGGTTTGAAAAATTCCCATCGTCACACGAAAAATCCGGTCGTGCCGATACTTGAACGGTGCCGATCGGTGCTACGGTTTGGGCTGTGCGTTGGCTCAAAAAAACGCGGAGAATAAGATGAATAATAATAATAACTAGAAACTGCAATTTCGGGAGAAATTACACACCTTGGTCTTTCCTCTGTGGAGATACAGATCTTAGCCCCACTCAGGTCTATCAATAGAATGGATCATAATGCCAGTCATTGGCACTAAACATAGTTAAAGCCATTAGAAAAGATTGGGAGAATTGGACGTCCATGTCCGTCAATGGCAGCACCCTCCATAATTGTTAATGGAATCGGGAAAGTTTGGGGGACACGTCCTATTGATATCTAGTCATTTTCTGTTGATTTGGGAAAAAAAAAAAATTCCCATTGAAAATGAATGGGAAAAATTTTGGACGTCCATGGACGTCAATGGTATCAACTTACATAAGCGTCAATGGAATCCAAGTACATTGGCATCAATAAAATGAACAAACATGAAGAAATGCCATTGGAAATGAATGGGAAGTTTGGACGTCCATGAACGTCAATGGCATCACCCTCCATAAGCGGCAATGCAATCGGGGACATTTGGGGGACACGTCCTAATGATATCTAGTCATTTTCTGTTGATTTGGGGAAAAAAAAAAAAATCCCATTGAAAATGAATGGGAAAAATTTTGGACGTCCATGGACGTCAATGGTATCAACTTACATAAGCGTGAATGGAATCCAAGTACATTGGCATCAATAGAATGAACAAACATGAAGAAATGCCTTTGGAAATGAATGGGAAGTTTGGACGTCCATGGACGTCAATGGCATCACCCCCCATAAGCGGCAATGCAATCGGGGACATTTGGGGGACACGTCCTAATGATATCTAGTCATTTTCTGTTGATTTGGGGAAAAAAAAAAAAATTCCCATTGAAAATGAATGGGAAAAATTTTGGACGTCCATGGACGTCAATGGTATCAACTTACATAAGCGTCAATGGAATCCAAGTACATTGGCATCAATAGAATGAACAAACATGAAGAAATGCCATTGGAAATGAATGGGAAGTTTGGACGTCCGTGGACGTCAATGGCATCACCCTCCATAAGCAGCAATGCGATCGGGCACATTTGGGGGAAACGTCCTATTGATATCTAGTCATTTTCTGTTGATTTGGGGAAAAAAAAAAAATTCCCATTGAAAATGAATGGGAAAAATTTTGGACGTCCATGGACGTCAATGGTATAAACTTACATAAGCGTCAATGGAATCCAAGTACATTGGCATCAAAAGAATGAACAAACATGAAGAAATGCCATTGGTATTTAATGGGAAGTTTGGACGTCCATGGACGTCAATGGCATCACCCCCCATAAGCGGCAATGCAATCGGGGACATTTGGGGGACACGTCCTAATGATATCTAGTCATTTTCTGTTGATTTGGGGAAAAAAAAAAAATTCCCATTGAAAATGAATGGGAAAAATTTTGGACGTCCATGGACGTCAATGGTATCAACTTACATAAGCGTCAATGGAATCCAAGTACATTGGCATCAATAGAATGAACAAACATGAAGAAATGCCATTGGAAATGAATGGGAAGTTTGGACGTCCGTGGACGTCAATGGCATCACCCTCCATAAGCAGCAATGCAATCGGGCACATTTGGGGGAAACGTCCTATTGATATCTAGTCATTTTCTGTTGATTTGGGGAAAAAAAAAAAAATTCCCATTGAAAATGAATGGGAAAAATTTTGGACGTCCATGGACGTCAATGGTATAAACTTACATAAGCGTCAATGGAATCCAAGTACATTGGCATCAAAAGAATGAACAAACATGAAGAAATGCCATTGGAAATGAATGGGAAGTTTGGACGTCCCTGGACGTCAATGGCATCACCCTCCATAAGCAGCAATGCAATCGGGGACATTTGGGGGACAGGTCCTATTGATATCTAGTAATTTTCTGTTGATTTGGGGAAAAAAAAAAATTTCCCATTGAAAATGAATGGGTAAAATTTTGGACGTCCATGGACGTCAATGGCAGCACCCCCCATAAGCGTCAATGGAATTGGGGACGTTTGGGATATACGTCCTATTGATATCTGGTCATTTTCTGTTGATTTGGAGAAATTTAGTTTTTTCCCCATTGAAAATGAATGGGAAAAATTTTGGACGTCCATGTAAGTCAATGGCGGCACCCTTCATAAGCGTCAATGGAATTGGGGAAGTTTGGGGGACACGTCCTATTGATATCTGGTCATTTTCTGTTGATTTGGGGTAATTTTGTTTTTTCCCCATTGAAAATGAATGGGAAAAATTTTGGACGTCCATGGCAGACAATGGCATCGACATCCATATAGTCAATTGAATCCAAGTACATTGGCATCAGTAGATTCGACATGCATGGCCGTCAATGGCATCAATGCAATGTAAATTCCATTGGAAATCCCATTGGAAGTGAATGGGACTTTTCCCATTCGAAATGAATGGGATAGTTTTTGGCAAATTTCCGAGGAAGCGTAATTTTTTTCCAAATTCTGTATACAACTTTTATGCCCCTCACCGTCCCGGAATTTTTGATGCCCAAATTATGTGATTTGGTCAAAAATTGTAGGACTAGATACATTTTGAAACTTTTTTTTTTTTCACGGAAAATTGCCGTTTACGGACGAACGGAAAAATTTTCGGGGCCATTTGTAAAGTTTCCTGTGTCACGCGAAAATTCCGGTCGTGCCGATACTTGAACGGTGCCGATCGGTCTAACGGTTCGGGCTGTGAAGCGCGCGTTTTTTTTCCATTCAAAATGAATAGGAAAGTTTTTGGCAAATTTCCGGGGAACCGTAAATTTTTGCCAAATTCTGTATACAACTTTTATGCCCCTCACCGTCCCGGAATTTTTGATGCCCAAATTATGTGATTTGGTCAAAAATTGTAGGACTAGATACATTTTGAAACTTTTTTTATTTTTCGGAAAATTGCCGTTTACGGGCGAACGGAAAATTTTTCGTGGCGGTTTGAAAAATTCCCATCGTCACGCGAAAATTCCGGTCGTGCCGATACTTGAACTGTGCCGATCGGTGCTACGGTTTGGGCTGTGCGTTGGCTCAAAAAAACGCGGAGAATAAGATGAATAAATAATAAGTACAACTAGAAACTGCAATTTCGGGAGAAATTACACACCTTGGTCTTTCCTCTGTGGAGATACAAATCTTAGCCCCACTCAGGTCTATCAATAGAATGGACCATAATGCCAGTCATTGGCACTAAACAAAGTTAAAGCCATTAGAAAAGATTGGGAGAATTGGACGTCCATGTCCGTCAATGGCAGCACCCTCCATAAGCGGCAATGCAATCGGGGACATTTGGGGGACACCTCCTAATAATATCTAGTCATTTTCTGTTGATTTGGGAAAAAAAAAAAATGCCATTGAAAATGAATGGGAAAAATTTTGGACGTCCATGGACGTCAATGGTATCAACTTACATAAGCGTCAATGGAATCCAAGTACATTGGCATCAATAAAATGAACAAACATGAAGAAATGCCATTGGAAATGAATGGGAAGTTTGGACGTCCATGAACGTCAATGGCATCACCCTCCATAAGCGGCAATGCAATCGGGGACATTTGGGGGACACGTCCTAATGATATCTAGTCATTTTCTGTTGATTTGGGAAAAAAAAAAAAAATTCCCATTGAAAATGAATGGGAAAAATTTTGGACGTCCATGGACGTCAATGGTATCAACTTACATAACCGTCAATGGAATCCAAGTACATTGGCATCAATAGAATGAACAAACATGAAGAAATGCCATTGGAAAAGAATGGGAAGTTTGGACGTCCATGGACGTCAATGGCATCACCCTCCATAAGCGGTAATGCAATCGGGGACATTTGGGGCACAGGTCCTAATGATATCTAGTCATTTTCTGTTGATTTGGGGAAAAAAAAAAATTTCCCATTGAAAATGAATGGGTAAAATTTTGGACGTCCATGGACGTCAATGGCAGCACCCCCCATAAGCGTCAATGGAATTGGGGACGTTTGGGATATACGTCCTATTGATATCTGGTCATTTTCTGTTGATTTGGAGAAATTTAGTTTTTTCCCCATTGAAAATGAATGGGAAAAATTTTGGACGTCCATGTAAGTCAATGGCGGCACCCTTCATAAGCGTCAATGGAATTGGGGAAGTTTGGGGGACACGTCCTATTGATATCTGGTCATTTTCTGTTGATTTGGGGTAATTTTGTTTTTTCCCCATTGAAAATGAATGGGAAAAATTTTGGACGTCCATGGCAGTCAATGGCATCGACATCTATATAGTCAATTGAATCCAAGTACATTGGCATCAGTAGATTCGACATGCATGGCTGTCAATGGCATCAATGCAATGTAAATTCCGTTGGAAATCCCATTGGAAGTGAATGGGAACTTTTCCCATTCGAAATGAATGGGATAGTTTTTGGCAAATTTCCGAGGAAGCGTAATTTTTTTCCAAATTCTGTATACAACTTTTATGCCCCTCACCGTCCCGGAATTTTTGATGCCCAAATTATGTGATTTGGTCAAAAATTGTAGGACTAGATACATTTTGAAACTTTTTTTTTTTTCACGGAAAATTGCCGTTTACGGACGAACGGAAAATTTTTCGGGGCCATTTGTAAAGTTTCCTGTGTCACGCGAAAATTCCGGTCGTGCCGATACTTGAACGGTGCCGATCGGTCTAACGGTTCGGGCTGTGAAGCGCGCGTTTTTTTTCCATTCAAAATGAATAGGAAAGTTTTTGGCAAATTTCCGGGGAACCGTAAATTTTTGCCAAATTCTGTATACAACTTTTATGCCCCTCACCGTCCCGGAATTTTTGATGCCCAAATTATGTGATTTGGTCAAAAATTGTAGGACTAGATACATTTTGAAACTTTTTTTATTTTTCGGAAAATTGCCGTTTACGGGCGAACGGAAAATTTTTCGTGGCGGTTTGAAAAATTCCCATCGTCACGCGAAAATTCCGGTCGTGCCGATACTTGAACTGTGCCGATCGGTGCTACGGTTTGGGCTGTGCGTTGGCTCAAAAAAACGCGGAGAATAAGATGAATAAATAATAAGTACAACTAGAAACTGCAATTTCGGGAGAAATTACACACCTTGGTCTTTCCTCTGTGGAGATACAAATCTTAGCCCCACTCAGGTCTATCAATAGAATGGACCATAATGCCAGTCAATGGCACTAAACAAAGTAAAAGCCATTAGAAAAGATTGGGAGAATTGGACGTCCATGGCCGTCAATGGCATCACCCTCCATAAGCGGCAATCCAATCAGGGACATTTGGGGGACACGTCCTAATGATATTTAGTCATTTTCTGTTGATTTGGGAAAAAAAAAAAAAATTCCCATTGAAAATGAATGGGAAAAATTTTGGACGTCCATGGACGTCAATGGTATCAACTTACATAAGCGTCAATGGAATCCAAGTACATTGGCATCAATAGAATGAACAAACATGAAGAAATGCCATTGGAATTAATGGGAAGTTTGGACGTCCATGAACGTCAATGGCATCACCCTCCATAAGCGGCAATGCAATCGGGGACATTTGGGGGACACGTCCTAATGATATCTAGTCATTTTCTGTTGATTTGGGGAAAAAAAAAAAATTCCCATTGAATATGAATGGGAAAAATTTTGGACGTCCATGGACGTCAATGGTATCAACTGACATAAGCGTCAATGGAATCCAAGTACATTGGCATCAATAAAATGAACAAACATGAAGAAATGCCATTGGAAATGAATGGGAAGTTTGGACGTCCATGAACGTCAATGGCATCACCCTCCATAAGCGGCAATGCAATCGGGGACATTTGGGGGACACGTCCTAATGATATCTAGTCATTTTCTGTTGATTTGGGAAAAAAAAAAAAAATCCCATTGAAAATGAATGGGAAAAATTTTTGACGTCCATGGACGTCAATGGTATCAACTTACATAAGCGTCAATGGAATCCAAGTACATTGGCATCAATAGAATGAACAAACATGAAGAAATGCCTTTGGAAATGAATGGGAAGTTTGGACGTCCATGGACGTCAATGGCATCACCCCCCATAAGCGGCAATGCAATCGGGGACATTTGGGGGACACGTCCTAATGATATCTAGTCATTTTCTGTTGATTTGGGGAAAAAAAAAATTTCCCATTGAAAATGAATGGGAAAAATTTTGGACGTCCATGGACGTCAATGGTATCAACTTACATAAGCGTCAATGGAATCCAAGTACATTGGCATCAATAGAATGAACAAACATGAAGAAATGCCATTGGAAATTAATGGGAAGTTTGGACGTCCGTGGACGTCAATGGCATCACCCTCCATAAGCAGCAATGCAATCGGGCACATTTTGGGGGAAACGTCCTATTGATATCTAGTCATTTTCTGTTGATTTGGGGGAAAAAAAAAATTTCCCATTGAAAATGAATGGGAAAAATTTTGGACGTCCATGGACGTCAATGGTGTCAACTTACTTAAGCGTCAATGGAATCCAAGTACATTGGCATCAAAAGAATGAACAAACATGAAGAAATGCCATTGGAAATGAATGGGAAGTTTGGACGTCCCTGGACGTCAATGGCATCACCCTCCATAAGCAGCAATGCAATCGGGGACATTTGGGGGACACGTCCTATTGATATCTAGTCATTTTCTGTTGATATGGGGAAAAAAAAAAATTTCCCATTGAAAATGAATGGGAAAAATTTTGGACGTCCATGGACGTCAATGGCAGCACCCTCCATAAGCGTCAATGGAGTTGGGGACGTTTGGGATATACGTCCTATTGATATCTGGTCATTTTCTGTTGATTTGGAGAAATTTAGTTTTTTCCCCATTGAAAATGAATGGGAAAATTTTTGGACGTCCATGGAAGTCAATGGTGGCACCCTTCATAAGCGTCAATGGAATTGGGGAAGTTTGGGGGACACGTCCTATTGATATCTGGTCATTTTCTGTTGATTTGGGGAAATTTTGTTTTTTCCCCATTGAAAATGAATGGGAAAAATTTTGGACGTCCATGGCCGTCAATGGCATCGACATCCATATAGTCAATTGAATCCAAGTACATTGGCATCAGTAGATTCGACATGCATGGCCGTCAATGGCATCAATGCAATGTAAATTCCATTGGAAATCCCATTGGAAGTGAATGGGAACTTTTCCCATTCGAAATGAATGGGATAGTTTTTGGCAAATTTCCGAGGAAGCGTAATTTTTTTCCAAATTCTGTATACAACTTTTATGCCCCTCACCGTCCCGGAATTTTTGATGGCCAAATTATGTGATTTGGTCAAAAATTGTAGGACTAGATACATTTTGAAAGTTTTTTTTTTTTCACGGAAAATTGCCGTTTACGGACGAACGGAAAAATTTTCGGGGCCATTTGTAAAGTTTCCTGTGTCACGCTAAAATTCCGGTCGTGCCGATACTTGAACGGTGCCGATCGGTCTAACGGTTCGGGCTGTGAAGCGCGCGTTTTTTTTCCATTCAAAATGAATAGGAAAGTTTTTGGCAAATTTCCGGGGAACCGTAAATTTTTGCCAAATTCTGTATACAACTTTTATGCCCCTCACCGTCCCGGAATTTTTGATGCCCAAATTATGTGATTTGGTCAAAAATTGTAGGACTAGATACATTTTGAAACTTTTTTTGTTTTTCGGAAAATTGCCGTTTACGGGCGAACGGAAAATTTTTCGTGGCGGTTTGAAAAATTCCCATCGTCACGCGAAAATTCCGGTCGTGCCGATACTTGAACTGTGCCGATCGGTGCTACGGTTTGGGCTGTGCGTTGGCTCAAAAAAACGCGGAGAATAAGATGAATAAATAATAAGTACAATAAAGTTGCACAATAACAATACCTTGTTCTTTCTTTCAGAAAGACCAAGGTAATAAAGTTGCACAATAACAATACCTTGTTCTTTCTTTCAGAAAGACCAAGGTAATAAAGTTGCACAATAACAATACCTTGTTCTTTCTTTCAGAAAGACCAAGGTAACTAGAAACTGCAATTTCGGGAGAAATTACACACCTTGGTCTTTCCTCTGTGGAGATACAGATCTTAGCCCCACTCAGGTGTATCAATAGAATGGATGATAATGCCAGTCATTGGCAAAAAACAAAGTAAAAGCCGTTAGAAATGAATGGGAGAATTGGACGTCCATGGACGTCAATGGCGGCACCTTTCATAATTGTTAATGCAATCGGGGACATTTGGGGGACACATCCTAATGATATCTAGTCATTTTCTGTTGATTTGGGAAAAAAAAAAAAATCCCATTGAAAATGAATGGGAAAAATTTTGGACGTCCATGGACGTCAATGGTATCAACTTACATAAGCGTCAATGGAATCCAAGTACATTGGCATCAATAGAATGAACAAACATGAAGAAATGCCTTTGGAAATGAATGGGAAGTTTGGACGTCCATGGACGTCAATGGCATCACCCCCCATAAGCGGCAATGCAATCGGGGACATTTGGGGGACACGTCCTATTGATATCTAGTCATTTTCTGTTGATTTGGGGAAAAAAAAAAAAATTCCCATTGAAAATGAATGGGAAAAATTTTGGACGTCCATGGACGTCAATGGTATCAATTTACATAAGCGTCAATGGAATCCAAGTACATTGGCATCAATAGAATGAACAAACATGAAGAAATGCCATTGGAAATTAATGGGAAGTTTGGACGTCCCTGGACGTCAATGGCATCACCCTCCATAAGCAGCAATGCAATCGGGGACATTTGGGGGACAGGTCCTATTGATATCTAGTCATTTTCTGTTGATTTGGGGAAAAAAAAAAATTTCCCATTGAAAATGAATGGGTAAAATTTTGGACGTCCATGGACGTCAATGGCAGCACCCCCCATAAGCGTCAATGGAATTGGGGACGTTTGGGATATACGTCCTATTGATATCTGGTCATTTTCTGTTGATTTGGAGAAATGTAGTTTTTTCCCCATTGAAAATGAATGGGAAAAATTTTGGACGTCCATGGAAGTCAATGGCGGCACCCTTCATAAGCGTCAATGGAATTGGGGAAGTTTGGGGGACACGTCCTATTGATATCTGGTCATTTTCTGTTGATTTGGGGAAATTTTGTTTTTTCCCCATTGAAAATGAATGGGAAAAATTTTGGACGTCCATGGCCGTCAATGGCATCGACATTCATATAGTCAATTGAATCCAAGTACATTGGCATCAGTAGATTCGACATGCATGGCCGTCAATGGCATCAATGCAATGTAAATTCCATTGGAAATCCCATTGGAAGTGAATGGGACTTTTCCCATTCGAAATGAATGGGATAGTTTTTGGCAAATTTCCGAGGAAGCGTAATTTTTTTCCAAATTCTGTATACAACTTTTATGCCCCTCACCGTCCCGGAATTTTTGATGCCCAAATTATGTGATTTGGTCAAAAATTGTAGGACTAGATACATTTTGAAACTTTTTTTTTTTTCACGGAAAATTGCCGTTTACGGACGAACGGAAAAATTTTCGGGGCCATTTGTAAAGTTTCCTGTGTCACGCGAAAATTCCGGTCGTGCCGATACTTGAACGGTGCCGATCGGTCTAACGGTTCGGGCTGTGAAGCGCGCGTTTTTTTTCCATTCAAAATGAATAGGAAAGTTTTTGGCAAATTTCCGGGGAACCGTAAATTTTTGCCAAATTCTGTATACAACTTTTATGCCCCTCACCGTCCCGGAATTTTTGATGCCCAAATTATGTGATTTGGTCAAAAATTGTAGGACTAGATACATTTTGAAACTTTTTTTGTTTTTCGGAAAATTGCCGTTTACGGGCGAACGGAAAATTTTTCGTGGCGGTTTGAAAAATTCCCATCGTCACGCGAAAATTCCGGTCGTGCCGATACTTGAACTGTGCCGATCGGTGCTACGGTTTGGGCTGTGCGTTGGCTCAAAAAAACGCGGAGAATAAGATGAATAAATAATAAGTACAATAAAGTTGCACAATAACAATACCTTGTTCTTTCTTTCAGAAAGACCAAGGTAACTAGAAACTGCAATTTCGGGAGAAATTACACACCTTGGTCTTTCCTCTGTGGAGATACAGATCTTAGCCCCACTCAGGTCTATCAATAGAATGGATCATAATGCCAGTCATTGGCAAAAAACAAAGTAAAAGCCCTTAGAAATGAATGGGAGAATTGGACGTCCGTGGACGTCAATGGCGGCACCTTTCATAATTGTTAATGAAATCGGGGAAGTTTGGGGGACACGTCCTAATGATATCTAGTCATTTTCTGTTGATTTGGGAAAAAAAAAAAAATTCCCATTGAAAATGAACGGGAAAAATTTTGGACGTCCATGGACGTCAATGGTATCAACTTACATAAGCGTCAATGGAATCCAAGTACATTGGCATCAATAAAATGAACAAACATGAAGAAATGCTATTGGAAATGAATGGGAAGTTTGGACGTCCATGAACGTCAATGGCATCACCCTCCATAAGCGGCAATGCAATCGGGGACATTTGGGGGACACATCCTAATGATATCTAGTCATTTTCTGTTGATTTGGGAAAAAAAAAAAAAATCCCATTGAAAATGAATGGGAAAAATTTTGGACGTCCATGGACGTCAATGGTATCAACTTACATAAGCGTCAATGGAATCCAAGTACATTGGCATCAATAGAATGAACAAACATGAAGAAATGTCTTTGGAAATGAATGGGAAGTTTGGACGTCCATGGACGTCAATGGCATCACCCCCCATAAGCGGCAATGCAATCGGGGACATTTGGGGGACACGTCCTAATGATATCTAATCTTTTTCTGTTGATTTGGGGAAAAAAAAAATTTCCCATTGAAAATGAATGGGAAAAATTTTGGACGTCCATGGACGTCAATGGTATCAACTTACATAAGCGTCAATGGAATCCAAGTACATTGGCATCAATAGAATGAACAAACATGAAGAAATGCCATTGGAAATGAATGGAAATTTTGGACGTCCGTGGACGTCAATGGCATCACCCTCCATAAGCAGCAATGCAATCGGGCACATTTGGGGGAAACGTCCTATTGATATCTAGTCATTTTCTGTTGATTTTGGGAAAAAAAAAAAATTCCCATTGAAAATGAATGGGAAAAATTTTGGACGTCCATGGACGTCAATGGTATCAACTTACATAAGCGTCAATGGAATCCAAGTACATTGGCATCAAAAGAATGAACAAACATGAAGAAATGCCATTGGAAATGAATGGGAAGTTTGGACGTCCATGAACGTCAATGGCATCACCCTCCATAAGCGGCAATGCAATCGGGGACATTTGGGGGACAGGTCCTATTGATATCTAGTCATTTTCTGTTGATTTGGGGAAAAAAAAAAAATTCCCATTGAAAATGAATGGGTAAAATTTTGGACGTCCATGGACGTCAATGGCAGCACCCCCCATAAGCGTCAATGGAGTTGGGGACGTTTGGGGTATACGTCCTATTGATATCTGGTCATTTTCTGTTGATTTGGAGAAATGTAGTTTTTTCCCCATTGAAAATGAATGGGAAAAATTTTGGACGTCCATGTAAGTCAATGGCGGCACCCTTCATAAGCGTCAATGGAATTGGGGAAGTTTGGGGGACACGTCCTATTGATATCTGGTCATTTTCTGTTGATTTGGGGTAATTTTGTTTTTTCCCCATTGAAAATGAATGGGAAAAATTTTGGACGTCCATGGCAGACAATGGCATCGACATCCATATAGTCAATTGAATCCAAGTACATTGGCATCAGTAGATTCGACATGCATGGCCGTCAATGGCATCAATGCAATGTAAATTCCATTGGAAATCCCATTGGAAGTGAATGGGACTTTTCCCATTCGAAATGAATGGGATAGTTTTTGGCAAATTTCCGAGGAAGCGTAATTTTTTTCCAAATTCTGTATACAACTTTTATGCCCCTCACCGTCCCGGAATTTTTGATGCCCAAATTATGTGATTTGGTCAAAAATTGTAGGACTAGATACATTTTGAAACTTTTTTTTTTTTCACGGAAAATTGCCGTTTACGGACGAACGGAAAAATTTTCGGGGCCATTTGTAAAGTTTCCTGTGTCACGCGAAAATTCCGGTCGTGCCGATACTTGAACGGTGCCGATCGGTGTAACGGTTCGGGCTGTGCAGCGTGCGTTTTTTTTTCATTCAAAATGAATTGGAAAGTTTTTGGCAAATTTCCGGGGAACCGTAAATTTTTGCCAAATTCTGTATACAACTTTTATGCCCCTCACCGTCCCGGAATTTTTGATACCCAAATTACGTGATTTGGTCAAAAATTGTAGGACTAGATACATTTTTAAACTTTTTTTTTTTTTCGGAAAATTGCCGTTTACGGGCGAACGGAAAATTTTTCGGGGCCGTTTGAAAAATTCCCATCGTCGCGCGAAAATTCCGGTCGTGCCGATACTTGAACGGTACCGATCGGAGCTACGGTTTGGGCTGCGCGGCGCGCCGAAAAAAACGTCAACAATTATTGAATAATAATAATAAAGAAAAAGTACAATAAAGTTGTACAACAACATAACCTTGTTCTTTCCCTTGGAAAGACCAAGGTAATAACTAGAAACTGCAATTTCGGGAGAAATTACACCTTGGTCTTTCCTCTGTGGAGATACAGATCTTAGCCCCACTCAGGTCTATCAATAGAATGGACCATAATGGCAGTCAATGGCACGAAACAAAGTAAAAGCCATTAAAAATGAATGGGAGAATTGGACGTCCATGGACGTCAATGGTATCAACTTACATAAGCGTCAATGGAATCCAAGTACATTGGCATCAATAAAATGAACAAACATGAAGAAATGCCATTGGAAATGAATGGGAAGTTTGGACGTCCATGAACGTCAATGGCATCACCCTCCATAAGCGGCAATGCAATCGGGGACATTTGGGGGAAACGTCCTAATGATATCTAGTCATTTTCTGTTGATTTGGGAAAAAAAAAAAAAAATCCCATTGAAAATGAATGGGTAAAATTTTGGACGTCCATGGACGTCAATGGCAGCACCCCCCATAAGCGTCAATGGAATTGGGGACGTTTGGGATATACGTCCTATTGATATATGGTCATTTTCTGTTGATTTGGAGAAATTTAGTTTTTTCCCCATTGAAAATGAATGGGAAAAATTTTGGACGTCCATGTAAGTCAATGGCGGCACCCTTCATAAGCGTCAATGGAATTGGGGAAGTTTGGGGGACACGTCCTATTGATATCTGGTCATTTTCTGTTGATTTGGGGTAATTTTGTTTTTTCCCCATTGAAAATGAATGGGAAAAATTTTGGACGTCCATGGCAGTCAATGGCATCGACATCTATATAGTCAGTTGAATCCAAGTACATTGGCATCAGTAGATTCGACATGCATGGCCGTCAATGGCATCAATGCAATGTAAATTCCATTGGAAATCCCATTGGAAGTGAATGGGACTTTTCCCATTCGAAATGAATGGGATAGTTTTTGGCAAATTTCCGAGGAAGCGTAATTTTTTTCCAAATTCTGTATACAACTTTTATGCCCCTCACCGTCCCGGAATTTTTGATGCCCAAATTATTTGATTTGATCAAAAATTGTAGGACTAGATACATTTTGAAACTTTTTTTTTTTTCACGGAAAATTGCCGTTTACGGACGAACGGAAAAATTTTCGGGGCCATTTGTAAAGTTTCCTGTGTCACGCAAAAATTCCGGTCGTGCCGATACTTGAACGGTGCCGATCGGTCTAACGGTTCGGGCTGTGAAGCGCGCGTTTTTTTTCCATTCAAAATGAATTGGAAAGTTTTTGGCAAATTTCCGGGGAACCGTAAATTTTTGCCAAATTCTGTATACAACTTTTATGCCCCTCACCGTCCCGGAATTTTTGATGCCCAAATTATGTGATTTGGTCAAAAATTGTAGGACTAGATAAATTTTGAAACTTTTTTTATTTTTCGGAAAATTGCCGTTTACGGGCGAACGGAAAATTTTTCGTGGCGGTTTGAAAAATTCCCATCGTCACGCGAAAAATCCGGTCGTGCCGATACTTCAACGGTGCCGATCGGTGCTACGGTTTGGGCTGTGCGTTGGCTCAAAAAAACGCGGAGAATTATTGAATAATAATAATAACTAGAAACTGCAATTTCGGGAGAAATTACACACCTTGGTCTTTCCTCTGTGGAGATACAAATCTTAGCCCCACTCAGGTCTATCAATAGAATGGACCATAATGCCAGTCATTGGCACTAAACAAAGTTAAAGCCATTAGAAAAGATTGGGAGAATTGGACGTCCATGTCCGTCAATGGCAGCACCTTCCATAATTGTTAATGGAATCGGGGAAGTTTGGGGGACACGTCCTATTGATATCTAGTCATTTTCTGTTGATTTGGGAAAAAAAAAAAATTCCCATTGAAAATGAATGGGAAAAATTTTGGACGTCCATGGACGTCAATGGTATCAACTTACATAAGCGTCAATGGAATCCAAGTACATTGGCATCAATAAAATGAACAAACATGAAGAAATGCCATTGGAAATGAATGGGAAGTTTGGACGTCCATGAACGTCAATGGCATCACCCTCCATAAGCGGCAATGCAATCGGGGACATTTGGGGGACACGTCCTATTGATATCTAGTCATTTTCTGTTGATTTGGGAAAAAAAAAAAAAATCCCATTGAAAATGAATGGGAAAAATTTTGGACGTCCATGGACGTCAATGGTATCAACTTACATAAGCGTCAATGGAATCCAAGTACATTGGCATCAATAGAATGAACAAACATGAAGAAATGCCTTTGGAAATGAATGGGAAGTTTGGACGTCCATGGACGTCAATGGCATCACCCCCCATAAGCGGCAATGCAATCGGGGACATTTGGGGGACACGTCCTAATGATATCTAGTCATTTTCTGTTGATTTGGGGAAAAAAAAAAAAATTCCCATTGAAAATGAATGGGAAAAATTTTGGACGTCCATGGACGTCAATGGTATCAACTTACATAAGCGTCAATGGAATCCAAGTACATTGGCATCAATAGAATGAACAAACATGAAGAAATGCCATTGGAAATTAATGGGAAGTTTGGACGTCCGTGGACGTCAATGGCATCACCCTCCATAAGCGGCAATGCAATCGGGCACATTTGGGGGAAACGTCCTATTGATATCTAGTCATTTTCTGTTGATTTGGGAAAAAAAAAAAAAAATCCCATTGAAAATGAATGGGAAAAATTTTGGACGTCCATGGACGTCAATGGTATCAACTTACATAAGCGTCAATGGAATCCAAGTACATTGGCATCAAAAGAATGAACAAACATGAAGAAATGCCATTGGAAATGAATGGGAATTTTGGACGTCCATGGACGTCAATGGCATCACCCTCCATAAGCAGCAATGCAATCAGGGTAATTTGGGGGACAGGTCCTATTGATATCTAGTCATTTTCTGTTGATTTGGGGAAAAAAAAAAATATGCCATTGAAAATGAATGGGTAAAATTTTGGACGTCCATGGACGTCAATGGCAGCACCCCCCATAAGCGTCAATGGAATTGGGGACGTTTGGGATATACGTCCTATTGATATCTGGTCATTTTCTGTTGATTTGGAGAAATGTAGTTTTTTCCCCATTGAAAATGAATGGGAAAAATTTAGGACGTCCATGTAAGTCAATGGCGGCACCCTTCATAAGCGTCAATGGAATTGGGGAAGTTTGGGGGACACGTCCTATTGATATCTGGTCATTTTCTGTTGATTTGGGGTAATTTTGTTTTTTCCCCATTGAAAATGAATGGGAAAAATTTTGGACGTCCATGGCAGTCAATGGCATCGACATCCATATAGTCAATTGAATCCAAGTACATTGGCATCAGTAGATTCGACATGCATGGCCGTCAATGGCATCAATGCAATGTAAATTCCATTGGAAATCCCATTGGAAGTGAATGGGACTTTTCCCATTCGAAATGAATGGGATAGTTTTTGGCAAATTTCCGAGGAAGCGTAATTTTTTTTCAAATTCTGTATACAACTTTTATGCCCCTCACCGTCCCGGAATTTTTGATGCCCAAATTGTGTGATTTGGTCAAAAATTGTAGGACTAGATACATTTTGAAACTTTTTTTTTTTTCCGGAAAATTGCCGTTTACGGGCGAAGGGAAAATTTTTCGGGTCCGTTTGAAAAATTCCCATCGTTGCGCGAAAATTCCGGTCGTGCCGATATTTGAACGGTGCCGATCGGTCAAACGGTTCGGGCTGTGCAGCGTGCGTTTTTTTTTTCATTCAAAATGAATAGGAAAGTTTTTGGCAAATTTCCGGGGAACCGTAAATTTTTGCCAAATTCTGTATACAACTTTTATGCCCCTCACCGTCCCGGAATTTTTGATACCCAAATTATGTGATTTGGTCAAAAATTGTAGGACTAGATACATTTTGAAAAAAAAAAAAAAATCTGGAAAATTGCCGTTTGCGGGAAAACGGAAAATTTTTCGGGGCCCTTTTTAAAAAAGCCATCGTCGCGCAAAAATTCCGGACGTTTCGATATCCGAACGGTGCCGATCGGTGCAGCGGTTCGGGCTGTGCGGCGCGCCGAAAAAACGCGGAGAATAAGATGAATAATAATAATAACTAGAAACTGCAATTTCGGGAGAAATTACACCTTGGTCTTTCCTCTGTGGAGATACAAATCTTAGCCCCACTCAGGTCTATCAATAGAATGGACCATAATGCCAGTCAATGGCACTAAACAAAGTAAAAGCTATTAGAAAAGATTGGGAGAGTTGGACGTCCATGGCCGTCAATGGCAGCACCCTCCATAAGCATCATTGTAATTGGGGACATTTGGGGTACACGTCCTATTGATATCTGGTCATTTTTTGTTGATTTGGGCAAAAAAAAAAAATTCCCATTGAAAATGAATGGGAAAAATTTTGGACGTCCATGGACGTCAATGGTATCAACTTACATAAGCGTCAATGGATACCAAGTACATTGGCATCAATAGAATGAACAAACATGAAGAAATGCCATTAGAAATTAATGGGAAGTTTGGACGTCCATGGACGTCAATGGCATCACCCTCCATAAGCAGCAATACAATCGGGGACATTTGGGGGACACGTCCTATTGATATCTGGTCATTTTTTGTTGATTTGGGGAAAAAAAAAAAAATTCCCATTGAAAATGAATGGGAAAAATTTTGGACGTCCATGGACGTCAATTGTATCAACTTACATAAGCGTCAATGGATACCAAGTACATTGGCATCAATAGAATGAACAAACATGAAGAAATGCCATTAGAAATTAATGGGAAGTTTGGACGTCCATAGACGTCAATGGCATCACCCTCCATAAGCAGCAATACAATCGGGGACATTTGGGGTACACGTCCTATTGATATATGGTCATTTTTTGTTGATTTGGGCAAAAAAAAAAAATTCCCATTGAAAATGAATGGGAAAAATTTTGGACGTCCATGGACGTCAATGGTATCAACTTACATAAGCGTCAATGGATACCAAGTACATTGGCATCAATAGAATGAACAAACATGAAGAAATGCCATTAGAAAAGATTGGGAGAGTTGGACGTCCATGGCCGTCAATGGCAGCACCCTCCATAAGCATCATTGTAATTGGGGACATTTGGGGTACATGTCCTATTGATATCTGGTCATTTTTTGTTGATTTGGGCAAAAAAAAAAAATTCCCATTGAAAATGAATGGGAAAAATTTTGGACGTCCATGGACGTCAATGGTATCAACTTACATAAGCGTCAATGGATACCAAGTACATTGGCATCAATAGAATGAACAAACATGAAGAAATGCCATTAGAAATTAATGGGAAGTTTGGACGTCCATGGACGTCAATGGCATCACCCTCCATAAGCAGCAATACAATCGGGGACATTTGGGGGACACGTCCTATTGATATCTGGTCATTTTTTGTTGATTTGGGGAAAAAAAAAAAATTCCCATTGAAAATGAATGGGAAAAATTTTGGACGTCCATGGACGTCAATTGTATCAACTTACATAAGCGTCAATGGATACCAAGTACATTGGCATCAATAGAATGAACAAACATGAAGAAATGCCATTAGAAATTAATGGGAAGTTTGGACGTCCATAGACCTCAATGGCATCACCCTCCATAAGCAGCAATACAATCGGGGACATTTGGGGTACACGTCCTATTGATATATGGTCATTTTTTGTTGATTTGGGCAAAAAAAAAAAATTCCCATTGAAAATGAATGGGAAAAATTTTGGACGTCCATGGACGTCAATGGTATCAACTTACATAAGCGTCAATGGATACCAAGTACATTGGCATCAATAGAATGAACAAACATGAAGAAATGCCATTAGAAATTAATGGGAAGTTTGGACGTCCATGGACGTCAATGGCATCACCCTCCATAAGCAGCAATACAATCGGGGACATTTGGGGTACACGTCCTATTGATATCTGGTCATTTTTTGTTGATTTGGGGAAAAAAAAAAAATTCCCATTGAAAATGAATGGGAAAATTTTGGACGTCCATGGACGTCAATGGTATCAACTTACATAAGCGTCAATGGATACCAAGTACATTGGCATCAATAGAATGAACAAACATGAAGAAATGCCATTAGAAATTAATGGGAAGTTTGGACGTCCATGGACGTCAATGGCATCACCCTCCATAAGCAGCAATACAATCGGGGACATTTGGGGGACACGTCCTATTGATATCTAGTCATTTTCTGTTGATTTGGGGAAAAAAAAAAAATTCCCATTGAAAATGAATGGGAAAAATTTTGGACGTCCATGGACGTCAATGGTATCAACTTACATAAGCGTCAATGGATACCAAGTACATTGGCATCAATAGAATGAACAAACATGAAGAAATGCCATTAGAAATTAATGGGAAGTTTGGACGTCCATGGACGTCAATGGCATCACCCTCCATAAGCAGCAATACAATCGGGGACATTTGGGGGACACGTCCTATTGATATTTAGTCATTTTCTTTTGATTTGGGAGAAGAAAAAAAATTTCCCATTGAAAATGAATGGGAAAAATTTTGGACGTCCATGGACGTCAATGGTGTCAACTTACATAAGCGTCAATGGAATCCAAGTACATTGGCATCAATAGAATGAACAAACATGAAGAAATGCCATTGGAAATGTATGGGAAGTTTGGACGTCCCTGGACGTCAATGGCATCACCCTCCATAAGCAGCAATGCAATCGGGGACATTTGGGGGACACGTCCTATTGATATCTAGTCATTTTCTGTTGATTTGGGGGAAAAAAAAAAAATTCCCATTGAAAATGAATGGGAAAATTTTTGGACGTCCATGGATGTCAATGGCAGCACCCCCCATAAGCGTCAATGGAGTTGGGGACGTTTGGGGTATACGTCCTATTGATATCTGGTCATTTTCTGTCGATTTGGAGAAATTTAGTTTTTTCCCCATTGAAAATGAATGGGGAAAATTTTGGACGTCCATGGAAGTCAATGGCAGCACCCCCCATAAGCGTCAATGGAATTGGGGAAGTTTGGGGGACACGTCCTATTGATATCTGGCCATTTTCTGTTTATTTGGGGAAATTTTGTTTTTTCCCCATTGAAAATGAATGGGAAAAATTTTGGACGTCCGTGGCAGTCAATGGCATCGACATCCATATAGTCAATTGAATCCAAGTACATTGGCATCAGTAGATTCGACATGCATGGCCGTCAATGGCATCAATGCAATGTAAATTCTATGGAAATCCCATTGGAAGTGAATGGGACTTTTCCCATTCGAAATGAATGGGATAGTTTTTGGCAAATTTCCGAGGAAGCGTAATTTTTTTCCAAATTCTGTATACAACTTTTATGCCCCTCACCGTCCCGGAATTTTTGATGCCCAAATTATGTGATTTGGTCAAAAATTGTAGGACTAGATACATTTTGAAACTTTTTTTTTTTTCATGGAAAATTGCCGTTTACGGACGAACGGAAAAATTTTCGGGGCCATTTGTAAAGTTTCCTGTGTCACGCGAAAATTCCGGTCGTGCCGATACTTGAACGGTGCCGATCGGTCTAACGGTTCGGGCTGTGAAGCGCGCGTTTTTTTTCCATTCAAAATGAATAGGAAAGTTTTTGGCAAATTTCCGGGGAACCGTAAATTTTTGCCAAATTCTGTATACAACTTTTATGCCCCTCAACGTCCCGGAATTTTTGATGCCCAAATTATGTGATTTGGTCAAAAATTGTAGGACTAGATACATTTTGAAACTTTTTTTATTTTTCGGAAAATTGCCGTTTACGGGCGAACGGAAAATTTTTCGTGGCGGTTTGAAAAATTCCCATCGTCACGCGAAAAATCCGGTCGTGCCGATACTTCAACGGTGCCGATCGGTGCTACGGTTTGGGCTGTGCGTTGGCTCAAAAAAACGCGGAGAATTATTGAATAATAATAATAATAATAATAATAATTATTATAATAATAAAGTTGCACAATAACAATACCTTGTTCTTTCCCTTGGAAAGACCAAGGTAATAATAAGTACGATAAAGTTGCAGAACAGCATTACCTTGTTCTTTCCCTTGGAAAGACCAAGGTAATAAAGTTGCACAACAACATAACCTTGTTCTTTCCTTCAGAAAGACCAAGGTAATAATAATAATTATTATAATAATAAAGTTGCACAATAACAATACCTTGTTCTTTCCCTTGGAAAGACCAAGGTAACTAGAAACTGCAATTTCGGGAGAAATTACACCTTGGTCTTTCCTCTGTGGAGATACAAATCTTAGCCCCACTCAGGTCTATCAATAGAATGGACCATAATGCCAGTCAATGGCACTAAACAAAGTAAAAGCCATTAGAAAAGATTGGGAGAATTGGACGTCCATGGCCGTCAATGGCATCACCCTCCATAAGCGGCAATCCAATCAGGGACATTTGGGGGACACGTCCTAATGATATCTAGTAATTTTCTGTTGATTTGGGGAAAAAAAAAAAATTCCCATTGAAAATGAATGGGAAAAATTTTGGACGTCCATGGACGTCAATGGTATCAACTTACATAAGCGTCAATGGAATCCAAGTACATTGGCATCAATAGAATGAACAAACATGAAGAAATGCCATTGGAAATGAATGGGAAGTTTGGACGTCCATGGACGTCAATGGCATCACCCTCCATAAGAGGCAATGCAATCGGGGACATTTGGGCGACACGTCCTATTGATATCTAGTCATTTTCTGTTGATTTGGGGAAAAAAAAAAAATTCCCATTGAAAATGAATGGGAAAAATTTTGGACGTCCATGGACGTCAATGGTATCAACTTACATAAGCGTCAATGGAATCCAAGTACATTGGCATCAATAGAATGAACAAACATGAAGAAATGCCATTGGAAATGAATGGGAAGTTTGGATGTCCATGGACGTCAATGGCATCACCCTCCATAAGAGGCAATGCAATCGGGGACATTTGGGCGACACGTCCTATTGATATCTAGTCATTATCTGTTGATTTGGGGAAAAAAAAAAAATTCCCATTGAAAATGAATGGGAAAAATTTTGGACGTCCATGGACGTCAATGGTATCAACTTACATAAGCGTCAATGGAATCCAAGTACATTGGCATCAATAGAATGAACAAACATGAAGAAATGCCATTGGAAATGAATGGGAAGTTTGGACGTCCATGGACATCAATGGCATCACCCTCCATAAGCGTAAATGGAATTGGGGACGTTTGGGGTATACGTCCTATTAATATCTGGTCATTTTCTGTTAATTTGGGGAAATTTAGTTTTTTCCCCATTGAAAATGAATGGGAAAATTTTTGGACGTCCATGGACGTCAATGGCAGCACCCCCTATAAGCGTCAATGGAGTTCGGAACGTTTGGGGGAGACCTACTATTGATAACTGGTCATTTTCTGATGATTTGGGGAAATTTAGTTTTTTCCCCATTGAAAATGAATGGGAAAAATTTTGGACGTCCATGGACGTCAATGGCAGCACCCCCCATAAGCGTCAATGGAGTTGGGAACGTTTGGGGTATACGTCCTATTAATATCTAGTCATTTTCTGTTGATTTGGGGAAATGTAGTTTTTTCCCCATTGAAAATGAATGGGAAAAATTTTGGACGTCCATGGCCGTCAATGGCATCGACATCCATATAGTCAAATGAATCCAAGTACATTGGCATCAATAGATTCGACATGCATGGCCGTCAATGGCATCAATGCAATGTAAAGTCCATTGGAAATACTATTGAAAGTGAATGGGAAATTTTCCCATTAGAAATGAATGGGATAGTTTTTGGCAAATATCCGGAGAACCGTAAATTTTTTCCAAATTCTGTATACAATCTTTATGCCCCCCACCGTCCCGGAATTTTTGATGTCCAAATTATGTGATTTGCTCAAAAATTGTAGGACAAGTAGCGTTTTGAAATTTTTTTTAAAAATTGGAAAATCGGCGTTTACGGCCGAACGGAAAAATTTTCGGGGTCGTTTGAAAAATTCCCATCGTCGCACGAAAATTCCGGTCGTGTCGATACTTGAACGGTGCCGATCGGTGCTACGGTTCGGGCTGCGCGGCGCGCCGAAAAAAACGTCAACAATTATTGAATAATAATAATAATAAAGAATAATAATAAAGAAGTACAATAAAGTTGTACAACAACATAACCTTGTTCTTTCCCTTGGAAAGACCAAGGTAATAAAGTTGCACAATAACAATACCTTGTTCTTTCTTTCAGAAAGACCAAGGTAATAAAAAATAATAAAGTTGCACAATAACAATACCTTGTTCTTTCTTTCAGAAAGACCAAGGTAACTAGAAACTGCAATTTCGGGAGAAATTACACACCTTGGTCTTTCCTCTGTGGAGATACAAATCTTAGCCCCACTCAGGTCTATCAATAGAATGGACCATAATGCCAGTCATTGGCACTAAACAAAGTTAAAGCCATTAGAAAAGATTGGGAGAATTGGACGTCCATGTCCGTCAATGGCAGCACCCTCCATAATTGTTAATGGAATCGGGGAAGTTTGGGGGACACGTCCTATTGATATCTAGTCATTTTCTGTTGATTTGGGAAAAAAAAAAAAATTCCCATTGAAAATGAATGGGAAAAATTTTGGACGTCCATGGACGTCAATGGTATCAACTTACATAAGCGTCAATGGAATCCAAGTACATTGGCATCAATAAAATGAACAAACATGAAGAAATGCCATTGGAAATGAATGGGAAGTTTGGACGTCCATGAACGTCAATGGCATCACCCTCCATAAGCGGCAATGCAATCGGGGACATTTGGGGGACACGTCCTAATGATATCTAGTCATTTTCTGTTGATTTGGGAAAAAAAAAAAAATCCCATTGAAAATGAATGGGAAAAATTTTGGACGTCCATGGACGTCAATGGTATCAACTTACATAAGCGTCAATGGAATCCAAGTACATTGGCATCAATAGAATGAACAAACATGAAGAAATGCCTTTGGAAATGAATGGGAAGTTTGGACGTCCATGGACGTCAATGGCATCACCCCCCATAAGCGGCAATGCAATCGGGGACATTTGGGGGACACGTCCTAATGATATCTAGTCATTTTCTGTTGATTTGGGGAAAAAAAAAAAATTCCCATTGAAAATGAATGGGAAAAATTTTGGACGTCCATGGACGTCAATGGTATCAACTTACATAAGCGTCAATGGAATCCAAGTACATTGGCATCAATAGAATGAACAAACATGAAGAAATGCCATTGGAAATTAATGGGAAGTTTGGACGTCCGTGGACGTCAATGGCATCACCCTCCATAAGCAGCAATGCAATCGGGCACATTTGGGGGAAACGTCCTATTGATATCTAGTCATTTTCTGTTGATTTGGGGAAAAAAAAAAAAATTCCCATTGAAAATGAATGGGAAAAATTTTGGACGTCCATGGACGTCAATGGTATCAATTTACATAAGCGTCAATGGAATCCAAGTACATTGGCATCAATAGAATGAACAAACATGAAGAAATGCCATTGGAAATTAATGGGAAGTTTGGACGTCCGTGGACGTCAATGGCATCACCCTCCATAAGCAGCAATGCAATCGGGGACATTTGGGGGACAGGTCCTATTGATATCTAGTCATTTTCTGTTGATTTGAGGAAAAAAAAAAAATTCCCATTGAAAATGAATGGGTAAAATTTTGGACGTCCATGGATGTCAATGGCAGCACCCCCCATAAGCGTCAATGGAATTGGGGACGTTTGGGATATACGTCCTATTGATATCTGGTCATTTTCTGTTGATTTGGAGAAATTTAGTTTTTTCCCCATTGAAAATGAATGGGAAAAATTTTGGACGTCCATGTAAGTCAATGGCAGCACCCTTCATAAGCGTCAATGGAATTGGGGAAGTTTGGGGGACACGTCCTATTGATATCTGGTCATTTTCTGTTGATTTGGGGTAATTTTGTTTTTTCCCCCATTGAAAATGAATGGGAAAAATTTTGGACGTCCATGGCAGTCAATGGCATCGACATCCATATAGTCAATTGAATCCAAGTACATTGGCATCAGTAGATTCGACATGCATGGCCGTCAATGGCATCAATGCAATGTAAATTCCATTGGAAATCCCATTGGAAGTGAATGGGACTTTTCCCATTCGAAATGAATGGGATAGTTTTTGGCAAATTTCCGAGGAAGCGTAATTTTTTTCCAAATTCTGTATACAACTTTTATGCCCCTCACCGTCCCGGAATTTTTGATGCCCAAATTGTGTGATTTGGTCAAAAATTGTAGGACTAGATACATTTTGAAACTTTTTTTTTTTCCCGGAAAATTGCCGTTTACGGGCGAAGGGAAACATTTTCGGGTCCGTTTGAAAAATTCCCATCGTTGCGCGAAAATTCCGGTCGTGCTGATATTTGAACGGTGCCGATCGGTCAAACGGTTCGGGCTGTGCAGCGTGCGTTTTTTTTTTCATTCAAAATGAATAGGAAAGTTTTTGGCAAATTTCCGGGGAACCGTAAATTTTTGCCAAATTCTGTATACAACTTTTATGCCCCTCATCGTCCCGGAATTTTTGATACCCAAATTATGTGATTTGGTCAAAAATTGTAGGACTAGATACATTTTTTAACTTTTTATTTTTTTCGGAAAATTGCCATTTACGGGCGAACGGAAAATTTTTCCGGGGATTTTGAAAAAGTCCCTGCGTCGCGCGAAAAATCCGGTCGTGTCAATACTTGAATGGTGCCGATCGGTGGTACGGTTCGGGCTGCGCGGCGCGCCGAAAAAACGCGGAGAATAATTTGATGATATAATAATAATAACTAGAAACTGCAATTTCGGGAGAAATTACACCTGGGTCTTTCCTCAGTGGAGATACAGATCTTCGCCCCACTCAGGTGTAGCAATAGAATGGACAATAATGCCAGTCATTGGCATTAAACAAAGTAAACGCCATTAGAGATGATTGGGAGAATTGGACGTCCATGGCCGTCAATGGTGGCACCCTTCATAAGCGTCAATGGAATTGGGGAAGTTTGGGGGACACGTCCTATTGATATCTGGTCATTTCCTGTTGATTTGGGGGAAAAAAAAAAAATCCCATTGAAAATGAATGGGAAAAATTTTGGACGTCCATGGACGTCAATGGTATCAACTTACATAGGCGTCAATGGAATCCAAATACATTGGCATCAATAGAATGAAAAAACATAATTAAATGCCATTAGAAATGAATGGGAAATTTGGACGTCCAAGGCCGTCAATGGCGGCGCCCTTCATAAGCGTCAATGGAATTGGAGAAGTTTGGGGGACACGTCCTATTGATATCTGGTCTTTTTTTGTTGATTTGGGGAAAAAAAAAAAATTCCCATTGAAAATGAATGGGAAAAATTTTGGACGTCCATGGACGTCAATGGTATCAACTTACATGACATTGGCATCAATAGAATGAACAAACATGAAGAAATGCCATTGGGATTTAATGGGAAGTTTGGACGTCCATGAACGTCAATGGCATCACCCTCCATAAGAGGCAATGCAATCGGGGACATTTGGGCGACACGTCCTATTGATATCTAGTCATTTTCTGTTATTTGGGGGAAAAAAAAAAAATTCCCATTGAAAATGAATGGGAAAAATTTTGGACGTCCATGGACGTCAATGGCATCACCCTCCATAAGCATCAATGCTATCGGGGACATTTGAGGTAAAGGTCCTATTGATATCTGTTGATTTCCTACTGATTTGGGGACATTTTGTCTTTTCCCCATAGAAAATGAATGGGAAAAATTTTGGACGTCCATGGCCGTCAATGGCATCGACATCCATATAGTCAATAGAATCCAAGTACATTGCCATCAGTAAATTCGACATGCATGGCCGTCAATGGCATCAATGCAATGTAAAGTCCATAGGAAATCCCATTGGAAGTGAATGGGAACTTTTCCCATTACAAATGAATGGGAGAGTTTTTGGCCAATTTCCGGGGAACCGTAATTTTTTGCCAAATTCTGTATACAACTTTTATGCCCCTCAACGTCCCGGAATTTTTGATGCCCAAATTATGTGATTTGGTCAAAAACTGTAGGACTAGATACATTTTTAAACTTTTTTTTTTTTCCGGAAAATTGCCGTTTACGGGCGAACGGAAAATTTTTCGGGGGATTTTGAAAAATTCCCATCGTCGCGCGAAAAATCCGGTCGTGTCAATACTTGAACGGTGCCGATCGGTGCTATGGTTCGGGCTGCGCGGCGCGCCGAAAAAACGCGGAGAATAAGATGATGATATAATAAATAATAATAATAATAACTAGAAACTGCAATTTCGGGAGAAATTACACACCTTGGTCTTTCCTCTGTGGAGATACAGATCTTAGCCCCACTCAGGTCTATCAATAGAATGGATCATAATGCCAGTCATTGGCAAAAAACAAAGTAAAAGCCGTTAGAAATGAATGGGAGAATTGGACGTCCATGAACGTCAATGGCATCACCCTCCATAAGCGGCAATGCAATCGGGGACATTTGGGGGACACGTCCTAATGATATCTAGTCATTTTCTGTTGATTTGGGAGAAAAAAAAAAATCCCATTGAAAATGAATGGGAAAAATTTTGGACGTCCATGGACGTCAATGGTATCAACTTACATAAGCGTCAATGGAATCCAAGTACATTGGCATCAATAGAATGAACAAACATGAAGAAATGCCTTTGGAAATGAATGGGAAGTTTGGACGTCCGTGGACGTCAATGGCATCACCCCCCATAAGCGGCAATGCAATCGGGGACATTTGGGGGACACGTCCTAATGATATCTAGTCATTTTCTGTTGATTTGGGGAAAAAAAAAAATTCCCATTGAAAATGAATGGGAAAAATTTTGGACGTCCATGTACGTCAATGGTATCAACTTACATAAGCGTCAATGGAATCCAAGTACATTGGCATCAATAGAATGAACAAACATGAAGAAATGCCATTGGAAATTAATGGGAAGTTTGGACGTCCGTGGACGTCAATGGCATCACCCTCCATAAGCAGCAATGCAATCGGGCACATTTGGGGGAAACGTCCTATTGATATCTAGTCATTTTCTGTTGATTGGGGGAAAAAAAAAAAATTCCCATTGAAAATGAATGGGAAAAATTTTGGACGTCCATGGACGTCAATGGTATCAACTTACATAAGCGTCAATGGAATCCAAGTACATTGGCATCAAAAGAATGAACAAACATGAAGAAATGCCATTGGAAATGAATGGGAAGTTTGGACGTCCCTGGACTTCAATGGCATCACCCTCCATAAGCAGCAATGCAATCGGGGACATTTGGGGGACAGGTCCTATTGATATCTAGTCATTTTCTGTTGATTTGGGGAAAAAAAAAAATTTCCCATTGAAAATGAATGGGTAAAATTTTGGACGTCCATGGACGTCAATGGCAGCACCCCCCATAAGCGTCAATGGAATTGGGGCGTTTGGGATATACGTCCTATTGATATCTGGTCATTTTCTGTTGATTTGGAGAAATTTAGTTTTTTCCCCATTGAAAATGAATGGGAAAAATTTTGGACGTCCATGTAAGTCAATGGCGGCACCCTTCATAAGCGTCAATGGAATTGGGGAAGTTTGGGGGACACGTCCTATTGATATCTGGTCATTTTCTGTTGATTTGGGGTAATTTTGTTTTTTCCCCATTGAAAATGAATGGGAAAAATTTTGGACGTCCATGGCCGTCAATGGCATCGACATCCATATAGTCAATTGAATCCAAGTACATTGGCATCAGTAGATTCGACATGCATGGCCGTCAATGGCATCAATGCAATGTAAATTCCATTGGAAATCCCATTGGAAGTGAATGGGACTTTTCCCATTCGAAATGAATGGGATAGTTTTTGGCAAATTTCCGAGGAAGCGTAATTTTTTTCCAAATTCTGTATACAACTTTTATGCCCCTCACCGTCCCGGAATTTTTGATGCCCAAATTATGTGATTTGGTCAAAAATTGTAGGACTAGATACATTTTGAAACTTTTTTTTTTTTCACGGAAAATTGCCGTTTACGGACGAACGGAAAATTTTTCGGGGCCATTTGTAAAGTTTCCTGTGTCACGCTAAAATTCCGGTCGTGCCGATACTTGAACGGTGCCGATCGGTCTAACGGTTCGGGCCGTGAAGCTCGCGTTTTTTTTCCATTCAAAATGAATAGGAAAGTTTTTGGCAAATTTCCGGGGAACCGTACATTTTTGCCAAATTCTGTATACAACTTTTATGCCCCTCACCGTCCCGGAATTTTTGATGCCCAAATTATGTGATTTGGTCAAAAATTGTAGGACTAGATACATTTTGAAACTTTTTTTTTTTTCCGGAAAATTGCCGTTTACGGGCGAACGGAAAATTTTTCGGGGCCGTTTGAAAAATTCCCATCGTCGCGCGAAAATTCCGGTCGTGCCGATACTTGAACGGTGCCGATCGGTGGTACGGTTCGGGCTGTGCGGCGCGCCGAAAAAAACGTCAACAATTATTGAATAATAATAATAAACTAGAAACTGCAATTTCGGGAGAAATTACACACCTTGGTCTTTCCTCTGTGGAGGTACAGATCTTAGCCCCACTCAGGTCTATCAATAGAATGGATCATAATGCCAGTCATTGGCACAAAACAAAGTAAAAGCCATTAGAAATGAATGGGAGAATTGGACGTCCATGGACGTCAATGGCGGCACCTTTCATAATTGTTAATGGAATCGGGGAAGTTTGGGGGACACGTCCTAATGATATCTAGTCATTTTCTGTTGATGTGGGAAAAAAAAAAAAAATTCCCATTGAAAATGAATGGGAAAATTTTTGGACGTCCATGGACGTCAATGGTATCAACTTACATAAGCGTCAATGGAATCCAAGTACATTGGCATCAATAAAATGAACAAACATGAAGAAATGCCATTGGAATTAATGGGAAGTTTGGACGTCCGTGGACGTCAATGGCATCACCCTCCATAAGCAGCAATGCAATCGGGCACATTTGGGGGAAACGTCCTATTGATATCTAGTCATTTTCTGTTGATTTGGGGGAAAAAAAAAAATTCCCATTGAAAATGAATGGGAAAAATTTTGGACGTCCATGGACGTCAATGGTATCAACTTACATAAGCGTCAATGGAATCCAAGTACATTGGCATCAAAAGAATGAACAAACATGAAGAAATGCCATTGGAAATTAATGGGAAGTTTGGACGTCCGTGGACGTCAATGGCATCACCCTCCATAAGCAGCAATGCAATCGGGGACATTTGGGGGACAGGTCCTATTGATATCTAGTCATTTTCTGTTGATTTGGGGAAAAAAAAAAAAATTCCCATTGAAAATGAATGGGTAAAATTTTGGACGTCCATGGACGTCAATGGTATCAACTTACATAAGCGTCAATGGAATCCAAGTACATTGGCATCAATAGAATGAACAAACATGAAGAAATGCCATTGGAATTTAATGGGAAGTTTGGACGTCCATGAACGTCAATGGCATCACCCTCCATAAGCGGCAATGCAATCGGGGACATTTGGGGGACACGTCCTAATGATATCTAGTCATTTTCTGTTGATTTGGGGAAAAAAAAAAAATTCCCATTGAAAATGAATGGGAAAAATTTTGGACGTCCATGGACGTCAATGGTATCAATTTACATAAGCGTCAATGGAATCCAAGTACATTGGCATCAATAGAATGAACAAACATGAAGAAATGCCATTGGGATTTAATGGGAAGTTTGGACGTCCCTGGATGTCAATGGCATCACCCTCCATAAGCAGCAATGCAATTGGGGACATTTGGGGGACACGTCCTATTGATATCTAGTCATTTTCTGTTGATTTGGGGAAAAAAAAAAATTTCCCATTGAAAATGAATGGGTAAAATTTTGGACGTCCATGGACGTCAATGGCAGCACCCCCCATAAGCGTCAATGGAGTTGGGGACGTTTGGGGTATACGTCCTATTGATATCTGGTCATTTTCTGTTGATTTGGAGAAATGTAGTTTTTTCCCCATTGAAAATGAATGGGAAAAATTTTGGACGTCCATGTAAGTCAATGGCGGCACTGTTCATAAGCGTCAATGGAATTGGGGAAGTTTGGGGGACACGTCCTATTGATATCTGGTCATTTTCTGTTGATTTGGGGTAATTTTGTTTTTTCCCCATTGAAAATGAATGGGAAAAATTTTGGACGTCCATGGCAGTCAATGGCATCGACATCCATATAATCAATTGAATCCAAGTACATTGGCATCAGTAGATTTGACATGCATGGCCGTCAATGGCATCAATGCAATGTAAATTCCATTGGAAATCCCATTGGAAGTGAATGGGACTTTTCCCATTCGAAATGAATGGGATAGTTTTTGGCAAATTTCCGAGGAAGCGTAATTTTTTTCCAAATTCTGTATACAACTTTTATGCCCCTCACCGTCCCGGAATTTTTGATGCCCAAATTATGTGATTTGGTCAAAAATTGTAGGACTAGATACATTTTGAAACTTTTTTTTTTTTCACGGAAAATTGCCGTTTACGGACGAATTGAAAAATTTTCGGGGCCATTTGTAAAGTTTCCTGTGTCACGCAAAAATTCCGGTCGTGCCGATACTTGAACGGTGCCGATCGGTCTAACGGTTCGGGCTGTGAAGCGCGCGTTTTTTTTCCATTCAAAATGAATAGGAAAGTTTTTGGCAAATTTCCGGGGAACCGTAAATTTTTGCCAAATTCTGTATACAACTTTTATGCCCCTCACCGTCCCGGAATTTTTGATGCCCAAATTATGTGATTTGGTCAAAAATTGTAGGACTAGATACATTTTGAAACTTTTTTTATTTTTCGGAAAATTGCCGTTTACGGGCGAACGGAAAATTTTTCGTGGCGGTTTGAAAAATTCCCATCGTCACGCGAAAAATCCGGTCGTGCCGATACTTCAACGGTGCCGATCGGTGCTACGGTTTGGGCTGTGCGTTGGCTCAAAAAAACGCGGAGAATTATTGAATAATAATAATAACTAGAAACTGCAATTTCGGGAGAAATTACACACCTTGGTCTTTCCTCTGTGGAGGTACAGATCTTAGCCCCACTCAGGTCTATCAATAGAATGGATCATAATGCCAGTCATTGGCACAAAACAAAGTAAAAGCCATTAGAAATGAATGGGAGAATTGGACGTCCATGGACGTCAATGGCGGCACCTTTCATAATTGTTAATGGAATCGGGGAAGTTTGGGGGACACGTCCTAATGATATCTAGTCATTTTCTGTTGATGTGGGAAAAAAAAAAAAAATTCCCATTGAAAATGAATGGGAAAATTTTGGGACGTCCATGGACGTCAATGGTATCAACTTACATAAGCGTCAATGGAATCCAAGTACATTGGCATCAATAAAATGAACAAACATGAAGAAATGCCATTGGAATTAATGGGAAGTTTGGACGTCCGTGGACGTCAATGGCATCACCCTCCATAAGCAGCAATGCAATCGGGCACATTTGGGGGAAACGTCCTATTGATATCTAGTCATTTTCTGTTGATTTGGGGGAAAAAAAAAAATTCCCATTGAAAATGAATGGGAAAAATTTTGGACGTCCATGGACGTCAATGGTATCAACTTACATAAGCGTCAATGGAATCCAAGTACATTGGCATCAAAAGAATGAACAAACATGAAGAAATGCCATTGGAAATTAATGGGAAGTTTGGACGTCCGTGGACGTCAATGGCATCACCCTCCATAAGCAGCAATGCAATCGGGGACATTTGGGGGACAGGTCCTATTGATATCTAGTCATTTTCTGTTGATTTGGGGAAAAAAAAAAAAATTCCCATTGAAAATGAATGGGTAAAATTTTGGACGTCCATGGACGTCAATGGTATCAACTTACATAAGCGTCAATGGAATCCAAGTACATTGGCATCAATAGAATGAACAAACATGAAGAAATGCCATTGGAATTTAATGGGAAGTTTGGACGTCCATGAACGTCAATGGCATCACCCTCCATAAGCGGCAATGCAATCGGGGACATTTGGGGGACACGTCCTAATGATATCTAGTCATTTTCTGTTGATTTGGGGAAAAAAAAAAAATTCCCATTGAAAATGAATGGGAAAAATTTTGGACGTCCATGGACGTCAATGGTATCAATTTACATAAGCGTCAATGGAATCCAAGTACATTGGCATCAATAGAATGAACAAACATGAAGAAATGCCATTGGGATTTAATGGGAAGTTTGGACGTCCCTGGATGTCAATGGCATCACCCTCCATAAGCAGCAATGCAATTGGGGACATTTGGGGGACACGTCCTATTGATATCTAGTCATTTTCTGTTGATTTGGGGAAAAAAAAAAATTTCCCATTGAAAATGAATGGGTAAAATTTTGGACGTCCATGGACGTCAATGGCAGCACCCCCCATAAGCGTCAATGGAGTTGGGGACGTTTGGGGTATACGTCCTATTGATATCTGGTCATTTTCTGTTGATTTGGAGAAATGTAGTTTTTTCCCCATTGAAAATGAATGGGAAAAATTTTGGACGTCCATGTAAGTCAATGGCGGCACTGTTCATAAGCGTCAATGGAATTGGGGAAGTTTGGGGGACACGTCCTATTGATATCTGGTCATTTTCTGTTGATTTGGGGTAATTTTGTTTTTTCCCCATTGAAAATGAATGGGAAAAATTTTGGACGTCCATGGCAGTCAATGGCATCGACATCCATATAATCAATTGAATCCAAGTACATTGGCATCAGTAGATTTGACATGCATGGCCGTCAATGGCATCAATGCAATGTAAATTCCATTGGAAATCCCATTGGAAGTGAATGGGACTTTTCCCATTCGAAATGAATGGGATAGTTTTTGGCAAATTTCCGAGGAAGCGTAATTTTTTTCCAAATTCTGTATACAACTTTTATGCCCCTCACCGTCCCGGAATTTTTGATGCCCAAATTATGTGATTTGGTCAAAAATTGTAGGACTAGATACATTTTGAAACTTTTTTTTTTTTCACGGAAAATTGCCGTTTACGGACGAATTGAAAAATTTTCGGGGCCATTTGTAAAGTTTCCTGTGTCACGCAAAAATTCCGGTCGTGCCGATACTTGAACGGTGCCGATCGGTCTAACGGTTCGGGCTGTGAAGCGCGCGTTTTTTTTCCATTCAAAATGAATAGGAAAGTTTTTGGCAAATTTCCGGGGAACCGTAAATTTTTGCCAAATTCTGTATACAACTTTTATGCCCCTCACCGTCCCGGAATTTTTGATGCCCAAATTATGTGATTTGGTCAAAAATTGTAGGACTAGATACATTTTGAAACTTTTTTTATTTTTCGGAAAATTGCCGTTTACGGGCGAACGGAAAATTTTTCGTGGCGGTTTGAAAAATTCCCATCGTCACGCGAAAAATCCGGTCGTGCCGATACTTCAACGGTGCCGATCGGTGCTACGGTTTGGGCTGTGCGTTGGCTCAAAAAAACGCGGAGAATTATTGAATAATAATAATAATAATAAATAATAAAGTTGCACAATAACAATACCTTGTTCTTTCTTTCAGAAAGACCAAGGTAACTAGAAACTGCAATTTCGGGAGAAATTACAAACCTTGGTCTTTCCTCTGTGGAGATACAGATCTTAGCCCCACTCAGGTCTATCAATAGAATGGATCATAATGCCAGTCATTGGCACAAAACAAAGTAAAAGCCATTAGAAATGAATGGGAGAATTGGACGTCCATGGACGTCAATGGCGGTACCTTTCATAATTGTTAATGGAATCGGGGAAGTTTGGGGGACACGTCCTAATGATATCTAGTCATTTTCTGTTGATTTGGGAAAAAAAAAAAAAATTCCCATTGAAAATGAATGGGAAAATTTTTGGACGTCCATGGACGTCAATGGTATCAACTTACATAAGCGTCAATTGAATCCAAGTACATTGGCATCAATAGAATGAACAAACATGAAGAAATGCCATTGGAAATGAATGGGAAGTTTGGACGTCCATGAACGTCAATGGCATCACCCTCCATAAGCAGCAATGCAATCGGGGACATTTGGGGGACACGTCCTAATGATGTCTAGTCATTTTCTGTAGATTTGGGGAAAAAAAAAAATTTCCCATTGAAAATGAATGGGAAAAATTTGGACGTCCATGGACGTCAATGGTATCAACTTACATAAGCGTCAATGGAATCCAAGTACATTGGCATCAATAGAATGAACAAACATGAAGAAATGCCATTGGAATAAATGGGAAGTTTGGACGTCCCTGGACGTCAATGGCATCACCCTCCATAAGCAGCAATGCAATCGGGGATATTTGGGGGACACGTCCTATTGATATCTAGTCATTTTCTGTTGATTTGGGGAAAAAAAAAAAAATTCCCATTGAAAATGAATGGGTAAAATTTTGGACGTCCATGGACGTCAATGGCAGCACCCCCCATAAGCGTCAATGGAGTTGGGGACGTTTGGGGTATACGTCCTATTGATATCTGGTCATTTTCTGTTGATTTGGAGAAATGTAGTTTTTTCCCCATTGAAAATGAATGGGAAAAATTTTGGACGTCCATGTAAGTCAATGGCGGCACTCTTCATAAGCGTCAATGGAATTGGGGAAGTTTGGGGGACACGTCCTATTGATATCTGGTCATTTTCTGTTGATTTGGGGTAATTTTGTTTTTTCCCCATTGAAAATGAATGGGAAAAATTTTGGACGTCCATGGCAGTCAATGGCATCGACATCCATATAATCAATTGAATCCAAGTACATTGGCATCAGTAGATTTGACATGCATGGCCGTCAATGGCATCAATGCAATGTAAATTCCATTGGAAATCCCATTGGAAGTGAATGGGACTTTTCCCATTCGAAATGAATGGGATAGTTTTTGGCAAATTTCCGAGGAAGCGTAATTTTTTTCCAAATTCTGTATACAACTTTTATGCCCCTCACCGTCCCGGAATTTTTGATGCCCAAATTATGTGATTTGGTCAAAAATTGGAGGACTAGATACATTTTGAAACTTTTTTTTTTTTCACGGAAAATTGCCGTTTACGGACGAACGGAAAATTTTTCGGGGCCATTTGTAAAGTTTCCTGTGTCACGCGAAAATTCCGGTCGTGCCGATACTTGAACGGTGCCGATCGGTCTAACGGTTCGGGCTGTGAAGCGCGCGTTTTTTTTCCATTCAAAATGAATAGGAAAGTTTTTGGCAAATTTCCGGGGAACCGTAAATTTTTGCCAAATTCTGTATACAACTTTTATGCCCCTCACCGTCCCGGAATTTTTGATGCCCAAATTATGTGATTTGGTCAAAAATTGTAGGACTAGATACATTTTGAAACTTTTTTTATTTTTCGGAAAATTGCCGTTTACGGGCGAACGGAAAATTTTTCGTGGCGGTTTGAAAAATTCCCATCGTCACGCGAAAATTCCGGTCGTGCCGATACTTGAACTGTGCCGATCGGTGCTACGGTTTGGGCTGTGCGTTGGCTCAAAAAAACGCGGAGAATAAGATGAATAAATAACTAGAAACTGCAATTTCGGGAGAAATTACACACCTTGGTCTTTCCTCTGTGGAGATACAGATCTTAGCCCCACTCAGGTCTATCAATAGAATGGATCATAATGCCAGTCATTGGCACTAAACATAGTTAAAGCCATTAGAAAAGATTGGGAGAATTGGACGTCCATGTCCGTCAATGGCAGCACCCTCCATAATTGTTAATGGAATCGGGGAAGTTTGGGGGACACGTCCTATTGATATCTAGTCATTTTCTGTTGATTTGGGAAAAAAAAAAAATTCCCATTGAAAATGAATGGGAAAAATTTTGGACGTCCATGGACGTCAATGGTATCAACTTACATAAGCGTCAATGGAATCCAAGTACATTGGCATCAATAAAATGAACAAACATGAAGAAATGCCATTGGAAATGAATGGGAAGTTTGGACGTCCATGAACGTCAATGGCATCACCCTCCATAAGCGGCAATGCAATCGGGGACATTTGGGGGACACGTCCTAATGATATCTAGTCATTTTCTGTTGATTTGGGGAAAAAAAAAAAAATCCCATTGAAAATGAATGGGAAAAATTTTGGACGTCCATGGACGTCAATGGTATAAACTTACATAAGCGTCAATGGAATCCAAGTACATTGGCATCAAAAGAATGAACAAACATGAAGAAATGCCATTGGAAATGAATGGGAAGTTTGGACGTCCCTGGACGTCAATGGCATCACCCTCCATAAGCAGCAATGCAATCGGGGACATTTGGGGGACAGGTCCTATTGATATCTAGTAATTTTCTGTTGATTTTGGGAAAAAAAAAAATTTCCCATTGAAAATGAATGGGTAAAATTTTGGACGTCCATGGACGTCAATGGCAGCACCCCCCATAAGCGTCAATGGAATTGGGGACGTTTGGGATATACGTCCTATTGATATCTGGTCATTTTCTGTTGATTTGGAGAAATTTAGTTTTTTCCCCATTGAAAATGAATGGGAAAAATTTTTGACGTCCATGTAAGTCAATGGCGGCACCCTTCATAAGCGTCAATGGAATTGGGGAAGTTTGGGGGACACGTCCTATTGATATCTGGTCATTTTCTGTTGATTTGGGGTAATTTTGTTTTTTCCCCATTGAAAATGAATGGGAAAAATTTTGGACGTCCATGGCAGACAATGGCATCGACATCCATATAGTCAATTGAATCCAAGTACATTGGCATCAGTAGATTCGACATGCATGGCTTTCAATGGCATCAATGCAATGTAAATTCCATTGGAAATCCCATTGGAAGTGAATGGGACTTTTCCCATTCGAAATGAATGGGATAGTTTTTGGCAAATTTCCAAGGAAGCGTAATTTTTTTCCAAATTCTGTATACAACTTTTATGCCCCTCACCGTCCCGGAATTTTTGATGCCCAAATTATGTGATTTGGTCAAAAATTGTAGGACTAGATACATTTTGAAACTTTTTTTTTTTTCACGGAAAATTGCCGTTTACGGACGAACGGAAAAATTTTCGGGGCCATTTGTAAAGTTTCCTGTGTCACGCGAAAATTCCGGTCGTGCCGATACTTGAACGGTGCCGATCGGTCTAACGGTTCGGGCTGTGAAGCGCGCGTTTTTTTTCCATTCAAAATGAATAGGAAAGTTTTTGGCAAATTTCCGGGGAACCGTAAATTTTTGCCAAATTCTGTATACAACTTTTATGCCCCTCACCGTCCCGGAATTTTTGATGCCCAAATTATGTGATTTGGTCAAAAATTGTAGGACTAGATACATTTTGAAACTTTTTTTATTTTTCGGAAAATTGCCGTTTACGGGCGAACGGAAAATTTTTCGTGGCGGTTTGAAAAATTCCCATCGTCACGCGAAAAATCCGGTCGTGCCGATACTTCAACGGTGCCGATCGGTGCTACGGTTTGGGCTGTGCGTTGGCTCAAAAAAACGCGGAGAATTATTGAATAATAATAATAATAACTAGAAACTGCAATTTCGGGAGAAATTACACACCTTGGTCTTTCCTCTGTGGAGATACAAATCTTAGCCCCACTCAGGTCTATCAATAGAATGGACCATAATGCCAGTCATTGGCACTAAACAAAGTAAAAGCCGTTAGAAAAGATTGGGAGAATTGGACGTCCATGTCCGTCAATGGCAGCACCCTCCATAATTGTTAATGGAATCGGGGAAGTTTGGGGGACACGTCCTATTGATATCTAGTCATTTTCTGTTGATTTGGGGAAAAAAAAAATTTTCCCATTGAAAATGAATGGGAAAAATTTTGGACGTCCATGGACGTCAATGGTATCAACTTACATAAGCGTCAATGGAATCCAAGTACATTGGCATCAATAAAATGAACAAACATGAAGAAATGCCATTGGAAATGAATGGGAAGTTTGGACGTCCATGAACGTCAATGGCATCACCCTCCATAAGCGGCAATGCAATCGGGGACATTTGGGGGACACGTCCTAATGATATCTAGTCATTTTCTGTTGATTTGGGGAAAAAAAAAAAAATCCCATTGAAAATGAATGGGAAAAATTTTGGACGTCCATGGACGTCAATGGTATCAACTTACATAAGCGTCAATGGAATCCAAGTACATTGGCATCAATAGAATGAACAAACATGAAGAAATGCCTTTGGAAATGAATGGGAAGTTTGGACGTCCATGGACGTCAATGGCATCACCCCCCATAAGCGGCAATGCAATCGGGGACATTTGGGGGACACGTCCTAATGATATCTAGTCATTTTCTGTTGATTTGGGGAAAAAAAAAAATTTCCCATTGAAAATGAATGGGAAAAATTTTGGACGTCCATGGACGTCAATGGTATCAACTTACATAAGCGTCAATGGAATCCAAGTACATTGGCATCAAAAGAATGAACAAACATGAAGAAATGCCATTGAAAATGAATGGGAAGTTTGGACGTCCCTGGACGTCAATGGCATCACCCTCCATAAGCAGCAATGCAATCGGGGACATTTGGGGGACAGGTCCTATTGATATCTGGTCATTTTTTGTTGATTTGGGGAAAAAAAAAAAATTCCCATTGAAAATGAATGGGAAAAATTTTGGACGTCCATGGACGTCAATGGTATAAACTTACATAAGCGTCAATGGATACCAAGTACATTGGCATCAATAGAATGAACAAACATGAAGAAATGCCATTGGAAATGAATGGGAAGTTTGGACGTCCGTGGACGTCAATGGCATCACCCTCCATAAGAGGCTAGCAATCGGGGACATTTGGGGGACACGTCCTATTGATATCTAGTCATTTTCTGTTGATTTGGGGGGGAAAAAAAATTCCCATTGAAAATGAATGGGAAAATTTTTGGACGTCCATGGACGTCAATGGTATCAACTTACATAAGCGTCAATGGAATCCAAGTACATTGGCATCAATAGAATGAACAAACATGAAGAAATGCCATTGGGATTTAATGGGAAGTTTGGACGTCAATGAATGTCAATGGCATCACCCTCCATAAGCGGGAATGCAATCGGGGACATTTGGGGGACACGTCCTATTGATATCTAGTCATTTTCTGTTGATTTGGGGAAAAAAAAAAATTTCCCATTGAAAATGAATGGGAAAAATTTTGGACGTCCATGGACGTCAATGGCAGCACCCCCCATAAGCGTCAATGGAGTTGGAGACGTTTGGGGTATACGTCCTATTGATATCTGGTCATTTTCTGTTGATTTGGAGAAATTTAGTTTTTTCCCCATTGAAAATGATTGGGAAAAATTTTGGACGTCCATGGAAGTCAATGGCGGCACCCTTCATAAGCGTCAATGGAATTGGGGAAGTTTGGGGGACACGTCCTATTGATATCTGGTCATTTTCTGTTGATTTGGGGAAATTTTGTTTTTTCCCCATTGAAAATGAATGGGAAAAATTTTGGACGTCCATGTAAGTCAATGGCGGCACCCCTCATAAGCGTCAATGGAATTGGGGAAGTTTGGGGGACACGTCCTATTGATATCTGGTCATTTTCTGTTGATTTGGGGTAATTTTGTTTTTTCCCCATTGAAAATGAATGGGAAAAATTTTGGACGTCCATGGCAGTCAATGGCATCGACATCTATATAGTCAATTGAATCCAAGTACATTGGCATCAGTAGATTCGACATGCATGGCCGTCAATGGCATCAATGCAATGTAAATTCCATTGGAAATCCCATTGGAAGTGAATGGGAACTTTTCCCATTCGAAATGAATGGGATAGTTTTTGGCAAATTTCCGAGGAAGCGTAATTTTTTTCCAAATTCTGTATACAACTTTTATGCCCCTCACCGTCCCGGAATTTGTGATGCCCAAATTATGTGATTTGGTCAAAAATTGTAGGACTAGATACATTTTGAAACTTTTTTTTTTTTCACGGAAAATTGCCGTTTACGGACGAACGGAAAATTTTTCGGGGCCATTTGTAAAGTTTCCTGTGTCACGCGAAAATTCCGGTCGTGCCGATACTTGAACGGTGCCGATCGGTCTAACGGTTCGGGCTGTGAAGCGCGCGTTTTTTTTCCATTCAAAATGAATAGGAAAGTTTTTGGCAAATTTCCGGGGAACCGTAAATTTTTGCCAAATTCTGTATACAACTTTTATGCCCCTCACCGTCCCGGAATTTTTGATGCCCAAATTATGTGATTTGGTCAAAAATTGTAGGACTAGATACATTTTGAAACTTTTTTTATTTTTCGGAAAATTGCCGTTTACGGGCGAACGGAAAATTTTTCGTGGCGGTTTGAAAAATTCCCATCGTCACGCGAAAATTCCGGTCGTGCCGATACTTGAACTGTGCCGATCGGTGCTACGGTTTGGGCTGTGCGTTGGCTCAAAAAAACGCGGAGAATAAGATGAATAAATAACTAGAAACTGCAATTTCGGGAGAAATTACACACCTTGGTCTTTCCTCTGTGGAGATACAGATCTTAGCCCCACTCAGGTCTATCAATAGAATGGACCATAATGCCAGTCAATGGCACTAAACAAAGTAAAAGCCATTAGAAATGAATGGGAGAATCGGACGTCCATGGACGTCAATGGCATCACCCTCCATAAGCGGCAATGCAATCGGGGACATTTGGGGGACACTTCCTAATGATATCTAGTCATTTTCTGTTGATTTGGGGAAAAAAAAAAAATTCCCATTGAAAATGAATGGGAAAAATTTTGGACGTCCATGGACGTCAATGGTATCAACTTACATAAGCGTCAATGGAATCCAAGTACATTGGCATCAATAGAATGAACAAACATGAAGAAACGCCATTGGAAATTAATGGGAAGTTTGGACGTCCGTGGACGTCAATGGCATCACCCTCCATAAGCAGCAATGCAATCGGGGACATATGGGGGACACGTCCTATTGATATCTAGTCATTTTCTGTTGATTTGGGGAAAAAAAAAAAATTCCCATTGAAAATGAATGGGAAAAATTTTGGACGTCCATGGACGTCAATGGTATCAACTTACATAAGCGTCAATGGAATCCAAGTACATTGGCATCAATAGAATGAACAAACATGAAGAAATGCCATTGGGATTTAATGGGAAGTTTGGACGTCCATGAACGTCAATGGCATCACCCTCCATAAGCGGCAATGCAATCGGGGACATTTGGGGGACACGTCCTAATGATATCTAGTCATTTTCTGTTGATTTGGGGAAAAAAAAAAATTTCCCATTGAAAATGAATGGGAAAAATTTTGGACGTCTATGGACGTCAATGGTATCAACTTACATAAGCGTCAATGGAATCTAAGTACATTGGCATCAATAGAATGAACAAACATGAAGAAATGCCATTGGAATAAATGGGAAGTTTGGACGTCCCTGGACGTCAATGGCATCACCCTCCATAAGCAGCAATGCAATTGGGGACATTTGGGGGACACGTCCTATTGATATCTAGTCATTTTCTGTTGATTTGGGGAAAAAAAAAAAATTCCCATTGAAAATGAATGGGAAAATTTTTGGACGTCCATGGACGTCAATGGCAGCACCCCCCATAAGCGTCAATGGAGTTGGGGACGTTTGAGGTATACGTCCTATTGATATCTGGTCATTTTCTGTTGATTTGGAGAAATTTAGTTTTTTCCCCATTGAAAATGAATGGGAAAAATTTTGGACGTCCATGGAAGTCAATGGCAGCACCCCCCATAAGCGTCAATGGAGTTGGGGACGTTTGGGGGACACGTCCTATTGATATCTGGCCATTTTCTGTTGATTTGGGGAAATTTTGTTTTTTCCCCTTTGAAAATGAATGGGAAAAATTTTGGACGTCCATGGCCGTCAATGGCATCGACATCCATATAGTCAATTGAATCCAAGTACATTGGCATCAGTAGATTCGACATGCATGGCCGTCAATGGCATCAATGCAATGTAAATTCCATTGGAAATCCCATTGGAAGTGAATGGGAACTTTTCCCATTCGAAATGAATGGGATAGTTTTTGGCAAATTTCCGAGGAAGCGTAATTTTTTTCCAAATTCTGTATACAACTTTTATGCCCCTCACCGTCCCGGAATTTTTGATGGCCAAATTATGTGATTTGGTCAAAAATTGTAGGACTAGATACATTTTGAAACTTTTTTTTTTTTCACGGAAAATTGCCGTTTACGGACGAACGGAAAAATTTTCGGGGCCATTTGTAAAGTTTCCTGTGTCACGCGAAAATTCCGGTCGTGCCGATACTTGAACGGTGCCGATCGGTCTCACGGTTCGGGCTGTGAAGCGCGCGTTTTTTTTCCATTCAAAATGAATAGGAAAGTTTTTGGCAAATTTCCGGGGAACCGTAAATTTTTGCCAAATTCTGTATACAACTTTTATGCCCCTCAATGTCCCGGAATTTTTGATGACCAAATTATGCGATTTGGTCAAAAATTGTAGGACTAGATACATTTTGAAACTTTTTTTTTTTTCCGGAAAATTGCCGTTTACGGGCGAACGGAAAATTTTTCGGGGCCGTTTGAAAAATTCCCATCGTCGCGCGAAAATTCCGGTCGTGCCGATACTTGAACGGTACCGATCGGAGGTACGGTTCGGGCTGCACGGCGCGCCGAAAAAAACGTCAACAATTATTGAATAATAATAATAAAGAAATAAAAAATAAAGAAGTACAATAAAGTTGTACAACAACATAACCTTGTTCTTTCCCTTGGAAAGACCAAGGTAATAAGTACAATAAAGTTGCACAATAACAATACCTTGTTCTTTCTTTCAGAAAGACCAAGGTAATAAGTACAACTAGAAACTGCAATTTCGGGAGAAATTACACACCTTGGTCTTTCCTCTGTGGAGATACAAATCTTAGCCCCACTCAGGTCTATCAATAGAATGGACCATAATGCCAGTCATTGGCACTAAACAAAGTTAAAGCCATTAGAAAAGATTGGGAGAATTGGACGTCCATGTCCGTCAATGGCAGCACCCTCCATAATTGTTAATGGAATCGGGGAAGTTTGGGGGACACGTCCTATTGATATCTAGTCATTTTCTGTTGATTTGGGAAAAAAAAAAAATTCCCATTGAAAATGAATGGGAAAAATTTTGGACGTCCATGGACGTCAATGGTATCAACTTACATAAGCGTCAATGGAATCCAAGTACATTGGCATCAATAAAATGAACAAACATGAAGAAATGCCATTGGAAATGAATGGGAAGTTTGGACGTCCATGAACGTCAATGGTATCACCCTCCATAAGCGGCAATGCAATCGGGGACATCTGGGGGACACGTCCTAATGATATCTAGTCATTTTCTGTTGATTTGGGAAAAAAAAAAAAATCCCATTGAAAATGAATGGGAAAAATTTTGGACGTCCATGGACGTCAATGGTATCAACTTACATAAGCGTCAATGGAATCCAAGTACATTGGCATCAATAAAATGAACAAACATGAAGAAATGCCATTGGAAATGAATGGGAAGTTTGGACGTCCATGAACGTCAATGGTATCACCCTCCATAAGCGGCAATGCAATCGGGGACATTTGGGGGACACGTCCTAATGATATCTAGTCATTTTCTGTTGATTTGGGAAAAAAAAAAAAAATCCAATTGAAAATGAATGGGAAAAATTTTGGACGTCCATGGACGTCAATGGTATCAACTTACATAAACGTCAATGGAATCCAAGTACATTGGCATCAATAGAATGAACAAACATGAAGAAATGCCTTTGGAAATGAATGGGAAGTTTGGACGTCCATGGACGTCAATGGCATCACCCCCCATAAGCGGCAATGCAATCGGGGACATTTGGGGGACACGTCCTAATGATATCTAGTCATTTTCTGTTGATTTGGGGAAAAAAAAAAAATTCCCATTGAAAATGAATGGGAAAAATTTTGGACGTCCATGGACGTCAATGGTATCAACTTACATAAGCGTCAATGGAATCCAAGTACATTGGCATCAATAGAATGAACAAACATGAAGAAATGCCATTGGAAATTAATGGGAAGTTTGGACGTCCGTGGACGTCAATGGCATCACCCTCCATAAGCAGCAATGCAATCGGGGACATTTGGGGGACACGTCCTAATGATATCTAGTCATTTTCTGTTGATTTGGGGAAAAAAAAAAATTTCCCATTGAAAATGAATGGGAAAAATTTTGGACGTCCATGGACGTCAATGGTATCAACTTACATAACCGTCAATGGAATCCAAGTACATTGGCATCAAAAGAATGAACAAACATGAAGAAATGCCATTGGAAATGAATGGGAAGTTTGGACGTCCCTGGACGTCAATGGCATCACCCTCCATAAGCAGCAATGCAATCGGGGACATTTGGGGGACAGGTCCTATTGATATCTAGTCATTTTCTGTTGATTTGGGGAAAAAAAAAAAATTCCCATTGAAAATGAATGGGTAAAATTTTGGACGTCCATGGACGTCAATGGCAGCACCCCCCATAAGCGTCAATGGAATTGGGGACGTTTGGGATATACGTCCTATTGATATCTGGTCATTTTCTGTTGATTTGGAGAAATTTTGTTTTTCCCCCATTGAAAATGAATGGGAAAAATTTTGGACGTCCATGTAAGTCAATGGCGGCACCCTTCATAAGCGTCAATGGAATTGGGGAAGTTTGGGGGACACGTCCTATTGATATCTGGTCATTTTCTGTTGATTTGGGGTAATTTTGTTTTTTCCCCATTGAAAATGAATGGGAAAATTTTTGGACGTCCATGGCAGTCAATGGCATCGACATCTATATAGTCAGTTGAATCCAAGTACATTGGCATCAGTAGATTCGACATGCATGGCCGTCAATGGCATCAATGCAATGTAAATTCCATTGGAAATCCCATTGGAAGTGAATGGGACTTTTCCCATTCGAAATGAATGGGATAGTTTTTGGCAAATTTCCGAGGAAGCGTAATTTTTTTCCAAATTCTGTATACAACTTTTATGCCCCTCACCGTCCCGGAATTTTTGATGCCCAAATTATGTGATTTGGTCAAAAATTGTAGGACTAGATACATTTTGAAACTTTTTTTTTTTTCACGGAAAATTGCCGTTTACGGACGAACGGAAAATTTTTCGGGGCCATTTGTAAAGTTTCCTGTGTCACGCTAAAATTCCGGTCGTGCCGATACTTGAACGGTGCCGATCGGTCTAACGGTTCGGGCCGTGAAGCGCGCGTTTTTTTTCCATTCAAAATGAATAGGAAAGTTTTTGGCAAATTTCCGGGGAACCGTAAATTTTTGCCAAATTCTGTATACAACTTTTATGCCCCTCACCGTCCCGGAATTTTTGATGCCCAAATTATGTGATTTGGTCAAAAATTGTAGGACTAGATACATTTTGAAACTTTTTTTTTTTTCCGGAAAATTGCCGTTTACGGGCGAACGGAAAAATTTTCGGGGCCGTTTGAAAAATTCCCATCGTCGCGCGAAAATTCCGGTCGTGCCGATACTTGAACGGTGCCGATCGGTGGTACGGTTCGGGCTGTGCGGCGCGCCGAAAAAAACGTCAACAATTATTGAATAATAATAATAACTAGAAACTGCAATTTCGGGAGAAATTACACACCTTGGTCTTTCCTCTGTGGAGATACAGATCTTAGCCCCACTCAGGTCTATCAATAGAATGGATCATAATGCCAGTCATTGGCACTAAACATAGTTAAAGCCATTAGAAAAGATTGGGAGAATTGGACGTCCATGTCCGTCAATGGCAGCACCCTCCATAATTGTTAATGGAATCGGGGAAGTTTGGGGGACACGTCCTATTGATATCTAGTCATTTTCTGTTGATTTGGGAAAAAAAAAAAAATTCCCATTGAAAATGAATGGGAAAAATTTTGGACGTCCATGGACGTCAATGGTATCAACTTACATAAGCGTCAATGGAATCCAAGTACATTGGCATCAATAAAATGAACAAACATGAAGAAATGCCATTGGAAATGAATGGGAAGTTTGGACGTCCATGAACGTCAATGGCATCACCCTCCATAAGCGGCAATGCAATCGGGGACATTTGGGGGACACGTCCTAATGATATCTAGTCATTTTCTGTTGATTTGGGGAAAAAAAAAAAAAATCCCATTGAAAATGAATGGGAAAAATTTTGGACGTCCATGGACGTCAATGGTATCAACTTACATAAGCGTGAATGGAATCCAAGTACATTGGCATCAATAGAATGAACAAACATGAAGAAATGCCTTTGGAAATGAATGGGAAGTTTGGACGTCCATGGACGTCAATGGCATCACCCCCCATAAGCGGCAATGCAATCGGGGACATTTGGGGGACACGTCCTAATGATATCTAGTCATTTTCTGTTGATTTGGGGAAAAAAAAAAAATTCCCATTGAAAATGAATGGGAAAAATTTTGGACGTCCATGGACGTCAATGGTATCAACTTACATAAGCGTCAATGGAATCCAAGTACATTGGCATCAATAGAATGAACAAACATGAAGAAATGCCATTGGAAATGAATGGGAAGTTTGGACGTCTGTGGACGTCAATGGCATCACCCTCCATAAGCAGCAATGCAATCGGGCACATTTGGGGGACAGGTCCTATTGATATCTAGTCATTTTCTGTTGATTTGGGGAAAAAAAAAAAAATTCCCATTGAAAATGAATGGGAAAAATTTTGGACGTCCATGGACGTCAATGGTATAAACTTACATAAGCGTCAATGGAATCCAAGTACATTGGCATCAAAAGAATGAACAAACATGAAGAAATGCCTTTGGAAATGAATGGGAAGTTTGGACGTCCATGGACGTCAATGGCATCACCCCCCATAAGCGGCAATGCAATCGGGGACATTTGGGGGACACGTCCTAATGATATCTAGTCATTTTCTGTTGATTTGGGGAAAAAAAAAAAATTCCCATTGAAAATGAATGGGAAAAATTTTGGACGTCCATGGACGTCAATGGTATCAACTTACATAAGCGTCAATGGAATCCAAGTACATTGGCATCAATAGAATGAACAAACATGAAGAAATGCCATTGGAAATGAATGGGAAGTTTGGACGTCCGTGGACGTCAATGGCATCACCCTCCATAAGCAGCAATGCAATCGGGCACATTTGGGGGAAACGTCCTATTGATATCTAGTCATTTTCTATGGATTTGGGGAAAAAAAAAAAATTCCCATTGAAAATGAATGGGAAAAATTTTGGACGTCCATGGACGTCAATGGTATCAACTTACATAAGCGTCAATGGAATCCAAGTACATTGGCATCAATAGAATGAACAAACATGAAGAAATGCCATTGGAAATGAATGGGAAGTTTGGACGTCCCTGGACGTCAATGGCATCACCCTCCAAAAGCAGCAATGCAATCGGGGACATTTGGGGGACAGGTCCTATTGATATCTAGTCATTTTCTGTTGATTTGGGGAAAAAAAAAAATTCCCATTGAAAATGAATGGGTAAAATTTTGGACGTCCATGGACGTCAATGGCAGCACCCCCCATAAGCGTCAATGGAATTGGGGACGTTTGGGATATACGTCCTATTGATATCTGGTCATTTTCTGTTGATTTGGAGAAATTTAGTTTTTTCCCCATTGAAAATGAATGGGAAAAATTTTGGACGTCCATGTAAGTCAATGGCGGCACCCTTCATAAGCGTCAATGGAATTGGGGAAGTTTGGGGGACACGTCCTATTGATATCTGGTCATTTTCTGTTGATTTGGGGTAATTTTGTTTTTTCCCCATTGAAAATGAATGGGAAAAATTTTGGACGTCCATGGCAGTCAATGGCATCGACATCCATATAATCAATTGAATCCAAGTACATTGGCATCAGTAGATTCGACATGCATGGCCGTCAATGGCATCAATGCAATGTAAATTCCATTGGAAATCCCACTGGAAGTGAATGGGACTTTTCCCATTCGAAATGAATGGGATAGTTTTTGGCAAATTTCCGAGGAAGCGTAATTTTTTTCCAAATTCTGTATACAACTTTTATGCCCCTCACCGTCCCGGAATTTTTGATGCCCAAATTATGTGATTTGGTCAAAAATTGTAGGACTAGATACATTTTGAAACTTTTTTTTTTTTCACGGAAAATTGCCGTTTACGGACGAACGGAAAAATTTTCGGGGCCATTTGTAAAGTTTCCTGTGTCACGCGAAAATTCCGGTCGTACCGATACTTGAACGGTGCCGATCGGTCTAACGGTTCGGGCTGTGAAGCGCGCGTTTTTTTTCCATTCAAAATGAATAGGAAAGTTTTTGGCAAATTTCCGGGGAACCGTAAATTTTTGCCAAATTCTGTATACAACTTTTATGCCCCTCACCGTCCCGGAATTTTTGATGCCCAAATTATGTGATTTGGTCAAAAATTGTAGGACTAGATACATTTTGAAACTTTTTTTATTTTTCGGAAAATTGCCGTTTACGGGCGAACGGAAAATTTTTCGTGGCGGTTTGAAAAATTCCCATCGTCACGCGAAAATTCCGGTCGTGCCGATACTTGAACTGTGCCGATCGGTGCTACGGTTTGGGCTGTGCGTTGGCTCAAAAAAACGCGGAGAATAAGATGAATAATAAACTAGAAACTGCAATTTCGGGAGAAATTACACCTTGGTCTTTCCTCTGTGGAGATACAAATCTTAGCCCCACTCAGGTCTATCAATAGAATGGACCATAATGCCAGTCAATGGCACTAAACAAAGTAAAAGCTATTAGAAAATATTGGGAGAGTTGGACGTCCATGGCCGTCAATGGCAGCACCCTCCATAAGCATCATTGTAATTGGGGACATTTGGGGTACACGTCCTATTGATATCTGGTCATTTTTTGTTGATTTGGGCAAAAAAAAAAAATTCCCATTGAAAATGAATGGGAAAAATTTTGGACGTCCATGGACGTCAATAGTATCAACTTACATAAGCGTCAATGGATACCAAGTACATTGGCATCAATAGAATGAACAAACATGAAGAAATGCCATTAGAAATGAATGGGAAGTTTGGACGTCCATGGACGTCAATGGCATCACCCTCCATAAGCAGCAATACAATCGGGGACATTTGGGGGACACGTCCTATTGATATCTGGTCATTTTTTGTTGATTTGGGGAAAAAAAAAAAATTCCCATTTAAAATGAATGGGAAAAATTTTGGACGTCCATGGACGTCAATTGTATCAACTTACATAAGCGTCAATGGATACCAAGTACATTGGCATCAATAGAATGAACAAACATGAAGAAATGCCATTAGAAATTAATGGGAAGTTTGGACGTCCATAGACGTCAATGGCATCACCCTCCATAAGCAGCAATACAATCGGGGACATTTGGGGTACACGTCCTATTGATATATGGTCATTTTTTGTTGATTTGGGAAAAAAAAAAAAAATTCCCATTGAAAATGAATGGGAAAAATTTTGGACGTCCATGGACGTCAATGGTATCAACTTACATAAGCGTCAATGGATACCAAGTACATTGGCATCAATAGAATGAACAAACATGAAGAAATGCCATTAGAAAAGATTGGGAGAGTTGGACGTCCATGGCCGTCAATGGCAGCACCCTCCATAAGCATCATTGTAATTGGGGACATTTGGGGTACACGTCCTATTGATATCTGGTCATTTTTTGTTGATTTGGGAAAAAAAAAAAAATTCCCATTGAAAATGAATGGGAAAAATTTTGGACGTCCATGGACGTCAATGGTATCAACTTACATAAGCGTCAATGGATACCAAGTACATTGGCATCAATAGAATGAACAAACATGAAGAAATGCCATTAGAAATTAATGGTGAAGTTTGGACGTCCATGGACGTCAATGGCATCACCCTCCATAAGCAGCAATACAATCGGGGACATTTGGGGGACACGTCCTATTGATATCTGGTCATTTTTTGTTGATTTGGGGAAATACAAAAAATTCCCATTGAAAATGAATGGGAAAAATTTTGGACGTCCATGGACGTCAATGGTATCAACTTACATAAGCGTCAATGGATACCAAGTACATTGGCATCAATAGAATGAACAAACATGAAGAAATGCCATTAGAAATTAATGGGAAGTTTGGACGTCCATGGACGTCAATGGCATCACCCTCCATAAGCAGCAATACAATCGGGGACATTTGGGGTACACGTCCTATTGATATCTGGTCATTTTTTGTTGATTTGGGGAAAAAAAAAAAATTCCCATTGAAAATGAATGGGAAAAATTTTGGACGTCCATGGACGTCAATGGCAGCACCCCCCATAAGCGTCAATGGAGTTGGGGACGTTTGGGGTATACGTCCTATTGATATCTGGTCATTTTCTGTCGATTTGGAGAAATTTAGTTTTTTCCCCATTGAAAATGAATGGGGAAAATTTTGGACGTCCATGGAAGTCAATGGCAGCACCCCCCATAAGCGTCAATGGAATTGGGGAAGTTTGGGGGACACGTCCTATTGATATCTGGCCATTTTCTGTTTATTTGGGGAAATTTTGTTTTTTCCCCATTGAAAATGAATGGGAAAAATTTTGGACGTCCGTGGCAGTCAATGGCATCGACATCCATATAGTCAATTGAATCCAAGTACATTGGCATCAGTAGATTCGACATGCATGGCCGTCAATGGCATCAATGCAATGTAAATTCCATTGGAAATCCCATTGGAAGTGAATGGGACTTTTCCCATTCGAAATGAATGGGATAGTTTTTGGCAAATTTCCGAGGAAGCGTAATTTTTTTCCAAATTCTGTATACAACTTTTATGCCCCTCACCGTCCCGGAATTTTTGATGCCCAAATTATGTGATTTGGTCAAAAATTGTAGGACTAGATACATTTTGAAACTTTTTTTTTTTTCACGGAAAATTGCCGTTTACGGACGAACGGAAAATTTTTCGGGGCCATTTGTAAAGTTTCCTGTGTCACGCGAAAATTCCGGTCGTGCCGATACTTGAACGGTGCCGATCGGTCTAACGGTTCGGGCTGTGAAGCGCGCGTTTTTTTTCCATTCAAAATGAATAGGAAAGTTTTTGGCAAATTTCCGGGGAACCGTAAATTTTTGCCAAATTCTGTATACAACTTTTATGCCCCTCACCGTCCCGGAATTTTTGATGCCCAAATTATGTGATTTGGTCAAAAATTGTAGGACTAGATACATTTTGAAACTTTTTTTATTTTTCGGAAAATTGCCGTTTACGGGCGAACGGAAAATTTTTCGTGGCGGTTTGAAAAATTCCCATCGTCACGCGAAAATTCCGGTCATGCCGATACTTGAACTGTGCCGATCGGTGCTACGGTTTGGGCTGTGCGTTGGCTCAAAAAAACGCGGAGAATAAGATGAATAAATAATAAGTACAATAAAGTTGCACAATAACAATACCTTGTTCTTTCTTTCAGAAAGACCAAGGTAATAATAAGTACAATAAAGTTGCACAATAACAATACCTTGTTCTTTCTTTCAGAAAGACCAAGGTAATAAAGTTGCACAATAACAATACCTTGTTCTTTCTTTCAGAAAGACCAAGGTAATAATAAACTAGAAACTGCAATTTCGGGAGAAATTACACACCTTGGTCTTTCCTCTGTGGAGATACAAATCTTAGCCCCACTGAGGTCTATCAATAGAATGGACCATAATGCCAGTCATTGGCACTAAACAAAGTTAAAGCCATTAGAAAAGATTGGGAGAATTGGACGTCCATTTCCGTCAATGGCAGCACCCTCCATAATTGTTAATGGAATCGGGGAAGTTTGGGGGACACGTCCTAATGATATCTAGTCATTTTCTGTTGATTTGGGAAAAAAAAAAAAATTCCCATTGAAAATGAATGGGAAAAATTTTGGACGTCCATGGACGTCAATGGTATCAACTTACATAAGCGTCAATGGAATCCAAGTACATTGGCATCAATAAAATGAACAAACATGAAGAAATGCCATTGGGAATTAATGGGAAGTTTGGACGTCCGTGGACGTCAATGGCATCACCCTCCATTAGCAGCAATGCAATAGGGCACATTTGGGGGAAACGTCCTATTGATATCTAGTCATTTTCTGTTGATTTGGGGAAAAAAAAAAAAATTCCCATTGAAAATGAATGGGAAAAATTTTGGACGTCCATGGACGTCAATGGTATCAACTTACATAAGCGTCAATGGAATCCAAGTACATTGGCATCAAAAGAATGAACAAACATGAAGAAATGCCATTGGAAATGAATGGGAAGTTTGGACGTCCCTGGACATCAATGGCATAACCCTCCATAAGCAGCAATGCAATCGGGCACATTTGGGGGACAGGTCCTATTGATATCTAGTCATTTTCTGTTGATTTGGGGAAAAAAAAAAATTTCCCATTGAAAATGAATGGGAAAAATTTTGGACGTCCATGGACGTCAATGGCAGCACCCCCCATAAGCGTCAATGGAGTTGGGGACGTTTGGGGTATACGTCCTATTGATATCTGGTCATTTTCTGTTGATTTTGAGAAATTTGGTTTTTTCCCCATTGAAAATGAATGGGAAAAATTTTGGACGTCCATGTAAGTCAATGGCGGCGCCCTTCATAATCGTCAATGGAATTGGGGAAGTTTGGGGGACACGTCCTATTGATATCTGGTCATTTTCTGTTGATTTGGGGAAATGTAGTTTTTTCCCCATTGAAAATGAATGGGAAAAATTTTGGACGTCCATGGCCGTCAATGGCATCGACATCCATATAGTCAATTGAATCCAAGTACATTGGCATCAGTAGATTCGACATGCATGGCCGTCAATGGCATCAATGCAATGTAAATTCCATTGGAAATCCCATTGGAAGTGAATGGGAACTTTTCCCATTCGAAATGAATGGGATAGTTTTTGGCAAATTTCCGAGGAAGCGTAATTTTTTTCCAAATTCTGTATACAACTTTTATGCCCCTCACCGTCCCGGAATTTTTGATGCCCAAATTATGTGATTTGGTCAAAAATTGTAGGACTAGATACATTTTGAAACTTTTTTTTTTTTTCACGGAAAATTGCCGTTTACGGACGAACGGAAAAATTTTCGGGTCCATTTGTAAAGTTTCCTGTGTCACGCGAAAATTCCGGTCGTGCCGATACTTGAACGGTGCCGATCGGTCTCACGGTTCGGGCTGTGAAGCGCGCGTTTTTTTTCCATTCAAAATGAATAGGAAAGTTTTTGGCAAATTTCCGGGGAACCGTAAATTTTTGCCAAATTCTGTATACAACTTTTATGCCCCTCAATGTCCCGGAATTTTTGATGCCCAAATTATGCGATTTGGTCAAAAATTGTAGGACTAGATACATTTTGAAACTTTTTTTTTTTTCCGGAAAATTGCCGTTTACGGGCGAACGGAAAATTTTTCGGGGCCGTTTGAAAAATTCCCATCGTCGCGCGAAAATTCCGGTCGTGCCGATACTTGAACGGTACCGATCGGAGGTACGGTTCGGGCTGCACGGCGCGCCGAAAAAAACGTCGACAATTATTGAATAATAATAATAATAATAATAACTAGAAACTGCAATTTCGGGAGAAATTACACACCTTGGTCTTTCCTCTGTGGAGACACAGATCTTAGCCCCACTCAGGTCTATCAATAGAATGGATCATAATGCCAGTCATTGGCAAAAAACAAAGTAAAAGCCGTTAGAAATGAATGGGAGAATTGGACGTCCATGGACGTCAATGGCGGCACCTTTCATAATTGTTAATGGAATCGGGGAAGTTTGGGGGACACGTCCTAATGATATCTAGTCATTTTCTGTTGATTTGGGGGAAAAAAAAAAATTCCCATTGAAAATGAATGGGAAAAATTTTGGACGTCCATGGAAGTCAATGGTATCAACTTACATAAGCGTCAATGGAATCCAAGTACATTGGCATCAATAAAATGAACAAACATGAAGAAATGCCATTGGAAATGAATGGGAAGTTTAGACGTCCATGAACGTCAATGGCATCACCCTCCATAAGCGGCAATGCAATCGGGGACATTTGGGGGAAACGTCCTAATGATATCTAGTCATTTTCTGTTGATTTGGGAAAAAAAAAAAAAAATCCCATTGAAAATGAATGGGAAAAATTTTGGACGTCCATGGACGTCAATGGTATCAACTTACATAAGCGTCAATGGAATCCAAGTACATTGGCATCAATAAAATGAACAAACATGAAGAAATGGCTTTGGAAATGATTGGGAAGTTTGGACGTCCATGGACGTCAATGGCATCACCCCCCATAAGCGGTAATGCAATCGGGGACATTTGGGGGACACGTCCTAATGATATCTAGTCATTTTCTGTTGATTTGGGAAAAAAAAAAAAAAATCCCATTGAAAATGAATGGGAAAAATTTTGGACGTCCATGGACGTCAATGGTATCAACTTACATAAGCGTCAATGGAATCCAAGTACATTGGCATCAATAAAATGAACAAACATGAAGAAATGGCTTTGGAAATGATTGGGAAGTTTGGACGTCCATGGACGTCAATGGCATCACCCCCCATAAGCGGTAATGCAATCGGGGACATTTGGGGGACACGTCCTAATGATATCTAGTCATTTTCTGTTGATTTGGGGAAAAAAAAAAAATTCCCATTGAAAATGAATGGGAAAAATTTTGGACGTCCATGGACGTCAATGGTATCAACTTACATAACCGTCAATGGAATCCAAGTACATTGGCATCAAAAGAATGAACAAACATGAAGAAATGCCATTGGAAATGAATGGGAAGTTTGGACGTCCCTGGACGTCAATGGCATCACCCTCCATAAGTAGCAATGCAATCGGGGACATTTGGGGGACAGGTCCTATTGATATCTAGTCATTTTCTGTTGATTTGGGGAAAAAAAAAAATTTCCCATTGAAAATGAATGGGAAAAATTTTGGACGTCCATGGACGTCAATGGTATCAACTTACATAAGCGTCAATGGAATCCAAGTACATTGGCATCAATAAAATGAACAAACATGAAGAAATGGCTTTGGAAATGATTGGGAAGTTTGGACGTCCATGGACGTCAATGGCATCACCCCCCATAAGCGGTAATGCAATCGGGGACATTTGGGGGACACGTCCTAATGATATCTAGTCATTTTCTGTTGATTTGGGGAAAAAAAAAAAATTCCCATTGAAAATGAATGGGAAAAATTTTGGACGTCCATGGACGTCAATGGTATCAACTTACATAACCGTCAATGGAATCCAAGTACATTGGCATCAAAAGAATGAACAAACATGAAGAAATGCCATTGGAAATGAATGGGAAGTTTGGACGTCCCTGGACGTCAATGGCATCACCCTCCATAAGTAGCAATGCAATCGGGGACATTTGGGGGACAGGTCCTATTGATATCTAGTCATTTTCTGTTGATTTGGGGAAAAAAAAAAATTTCCCATTGAAAATGAATGGGTAAAATTTTGGACGTCCATGGACGTCAATGGCAGCACCCCCCATAAGCGTCAATGGAATTGGGGACGTTTGGGATATACGTCCTATTGATATCTGGTCATTTTCTGTTGATTTGGAGAAATTTAGTTTTTTCCCCATTGAAAATGAATGGGAAAAATTTTGGACGTCCATGTAAGTCAATGGCGGCACCCTTCATAAGCGTCAATGGAATTGGGGAAGTTTGGGGGACACGTCCTATTGATATCTGGTCATTTTCTGTTGATTTGGGGTAATTTTGTTTTTTCCCCATTGAAAATGAATGGGAAAAATTTTGGACGTCCATGGCAGTCAATGGCATCGACATCTATATAGTCAGTTGAATCCAAGTACATTGGCATCAGTAGATTCGACATGCATGGCCGTCAATGGCATCAATGCAATGTAAATTCCATTGGAAATCCCATTGGAAGTGAATGGGACTTTTCCCATTCGAAATGAATGGGATAGTTTTTGGCAAATTTCCGAGGAAGCGTAATTTTTTTCCAAATTCTGTATACAACTTTTATGCCCCTCACCGTCCCGGAATTTTTGATGCCCAAATTATGTGATTTGGTCAAAAATTGTAGGACTAGATACATTTTGAAACTTTTTTTTTTTTCACGGAAAATTGCCGTTTACGGACGAACGGAAAAATTTTCGGGGCCATTTGTAAAGTTTCCTGTGTCACGCGAAAATTCCGGTCGTGCCGATACTTGAACGGTGCCGATCGGTCTAACGGTTCGGGCTGTGAAGCGCGCGTTTTTTTTCCATTCAAAATGAATAGGAAAGTTTTTGGCAAATTTCCGGGGAACCGTAAATTTTTGCCAAATTCTGTATACAACTTTTATGCCCCTCACCGTCCCGGAATTTTTGATGCCCAAATTATGTGATTTGGTCAAAAATTGTAGGACTAGATACATTTTTAAACTTTTTTTATTTTTCGGAAAATTGCCGTTTACGGGCGAACGGAAAATTTTTCGTGGCGGTTTGAAAAATTCCCATCGTCACGCGAAAATTCCGGTCGTGCCGATACTTGAACTGTGCCGATCGGTGCTACGGTTTGGGCTGTGCGTTGGCTCAAAAAAACGCGGAGAATAAGATGAATAAATAATAAGTACAACTAGAAACTGCAATTTCGGGAGAAATTACACACCTTGGTCTTTCCTCTGTGGAGATACAGATCTTAGCCCCACTCAGGTCTATCAATAGAATGGATCATAATGCCAGTCATTGGCAAAAAACAAAGTAAAAGCCGTTAGAAATGAATGGGAGAATTGGACGTCCATGGACGTCAATGGCGGCACCTTTCATAATTGTTAATGGAATTGGGGAAGTTTGGGGGACACGTCCTAATGATATCTAGTCATTTTCTGTTGATTTGGGGAAAAAAAAAAATTTCCCATTGAAAATGAATGGGAAAAATTTTGGACGTCCATGGACGTCAATGGTATCAACTTACATAAGCGTCAATGGAATCCAAGTCCATTGGCATCAATAGAATGAACAAACATGAAGAAATGGCTTTGGAAATGATTGGGAAGTTTGGACGTCCATGGACGTCAATGGCATCACCCCCCATAAGCGGTAATGCAATCGGGGACATTTGGGGGAAACGTCGTATTGATATCTAGTCATTTTCTGTTGATTTGGGGAAAAAAAAAAATTCCCATTGAAAATGAATGGGAAAAATTTTGGACGTCCATGGACGTCAATGGTATCAACTTACATAAGCGTCAATGGAATCCAAGTACATTGGCATCAAAAGAATGAACAAACGTGAAGAAATGCCATTGGAAATGAATGGGAAGTTTGGACGTCCCTGGACGTCAATGGCATCACCCTCCATAAGCAGCAATGCAATCGGGGACATTTGGGGGACAGGTCCTATTGATATCAAGTCATTTTCTGTTGATTTGGGGAAAAAAAAAAAAATTCCCATTGAAAATGAATGGGTAAAATTTTGGACGTCCATGGACGTCAATGGCAGCACCCCCCATAAGCGTCAATGGAATTAGGGACGTTTGGGATATACGTCCTATTGATATCTGGTCATTTTCTGTTGATTTGGAGAAATTTAGTTTTTTCCTCATTGAAAATGAATGGGAAAAATTTTGGACGTCCATGTAAGTCAATGGCGGCACCCCTCATAAGCGTCAATGGAATTGGGGAAGTTTGGGGGACACGTCCTATTGATATCTGGTCATTTTCTGTTGATTTGGGGTAATTTTGTTTTTTCCCCATTGAAAATGAATGGGAAAAATTTTGGACGTCCATGGCAGTCAATGGCATCGACATCTATATAGTCAATTGAATCCAAGTACATTGGCATCAGTAGATTCGACATGCATGGCCGTCAATGGCATCAATGCAATGTAAATTCCATTGGAAATCCCATTGGAAGTGAATGGGACTTTTCCCATTCGAAATGAATGGGATAGTTTTTGGCAAATTTCCGAGGAAGCGTAATTTTTTTCCAAATTCTGTATACAACTTTTATGCCCCTCACCGTCCCGGAATTTTTGATGCCCAAATTATTTGATTTGGTCAAAAATTGTAGGACTAGATACATTTTGAAACTTTTTTTTTTTTCACGGAAAATTGCCGTTTACGGACGAACGGAAAAATTTTCGGGGCCATTTGTAAAGTTTCCTGTGTCACGCGAAAATTCCGGTCGTGCCGATACTTGAACGGTGCCGATCGGTCTAACGGTTCGGGCTGTGAAGCGCGCGTTTTTTTTCCATTCAAAATGAATAGGAAAGTTTTTGGCAAATTTCCGGGGAACCGTAAATTTTTGCCAAATTCTGTATACAACTTTTATGCCCCTCACCGTCCCGGAATTTTTGATGCCCAAATTATGTGATTTGGTCAAAAATTGTAGGACTAGATACATTTTGAAACTTTTTTTATTTTTCGGAAAATTGCCGTTTACGGGCGAACGGAAAATTTTTCGTGGCGGTTTGAAAAATTCCCATCGTCACGCGAAAAATCCGGTCGTGCCGATACTTCAACGGTGCCGATCGGTGCTACGGTTTGGGCTGTGCGTTGGCTCAAAAAAACGCGGAGAATTATTGAATAATAATAATAATAATAATAATAATAAAGTTGCACAACAACATAACCTTGTTCTTTCCTTCAGAAAGACCAAGGTAATAAAGTTGCACAATAACAATACCTTGTTCTTTCTTTCAGAAAGACCAAGGTAATAATAAAAAGTACAATAAAGTTGTACAACAACATAACCTTGTTCTTTCCCTTGGAAAGACCAAGGTAATAATAAAGTTGCACAATAACAATACCTTGTTCTTTCTTTCAGAAAGACCAAGGTAATAAAGAAAAAGTACAATAAAGTTGTACAATAACATAACCTTGTTCTTTCCCTTGGAAAGACCAAGGTAATAAGACGAATAAAGTTGCAGAACAGCACTACCTGGACTTTCCATAGGAAAGACCCAGGTAATAATAAGGCGAATAAAGTTGCAGAATAACAATACCTTGTTCTTTCCATAGGAAAGACCAAGGTAATAATAAATGACCTTAAGTGAAAATCCGTCGACTAGAATGTGAACGTGGAGTGCCAACGATGGTGCTTTCCATCAATTATAAGTTTTTACACGGATAAGTATGATAGAGTCTTGGCTTGTGTTGAGATTAGGCGTGTGCTGGTATGAGATTTGGACCTTGAGGAAAAATACCGCGGTTTCATGGTATTGTAATTATAGCTCCAAAATGTGTTATTTTGAGATGTATGGGTTTAAAAAAAAAAATTAAAAAAAAAAAAAAAAAAGGAAAACCTTTTTCCGGGATAATTTATTTATTTTTCAGAACATATTTGCAAATAGGAAAATGAATATAATGTTAAAATAGATACACAAAAAAATATTTTAAATACAATTAAAATCAATTGAATTTATAAACTACCCACAGCCACAGCTCAGGTTGCTCAAGATTATAGCAAGAACAAAATAATTGCTATAAAAAGTAAAAACACTTCTAAATAAATTTAAAATATATATATATTTTTTTTTTTGAGGGGGCAAAAAGCTCGAGTGAATTTTCGCCATTTTCAGCCACTGTGACATAAAGAATTCATAAGTTATAAGTTAAAAATGTATAAGTTAGTTTAAATGTAAATATTGTTGTGTAAAGGTTTCATTTAAAAAACATCGGGAGTGAGACCTCTCCTCTCCTGTCCAGCGAACGTGCATTTGTGCTTAGAGCAAGATCATCTGTCACAATTAGCGATATTTGATGTTATCCCTTTTTCTTTATTTAAGCTTGTTGTGGCCGTGAGATTTATAACCTCGACGAAGTTGCCCTCGTAGCTAAGACTAGGCTAACATTCGTCTTTGTAAGTTTTTAGTTAGTTTGTATCTTGAATTTGAAAGGAAAATGTGTTTTGTTTTTTGCAAAACTTTTCATGGCGTTCATGGATATGACTTCCTCACATTCTGCTGTGTTTTTGCTAATGAAGCTACTCACACGTATAAGAAATACTATTGTACAACGTTTTAAATGTATTCGTTTTGTTTATTTCAGTTTCCATGATTCGAGACGTCCATAAATTCAAGAAAAGTACGCCTTGTGTTTGGAGTGCTTCTTTTTTGGTTCGCTGGCTGTATAGCAGAATAGCGTCACTGAAACACACAGCAACAACCGGAGAGGGAGGGGTAAGAGCTGCCCCTCCAAGACACTTCTGGCTGTATTTTTGGGAAATGTATAATAGCGGATACCGTTCTACGGTATGACGGAAAATTTTAGTGGTTTTGAAAATGTGAGGTTTTCATACCACGTTAAACATTGAAATTGGTAACCAGCACATGCCTAGTTTAGATTCATACAGTATGTTAAAAAGTCCTGAAATCAAAGCAAATGTCAGCAAAGGCAGATGAGTGGTCAGCACGTCTGCTTCACAAGTTCAATCCTGGGCTCCGGCCTTCCTGTGTGGAATTTGCTTAGCCTCTGTGCTTCTGTGTGGGTTTTCTCTGGGTACTCATGTTTCCTCTCATATGCCAAAAACATGCATGGTAGGCTGATTGGACGCTCCAAATTCTCCATGTGTAGGTGTGGTTTTGAGTGTGAAAGGTTTGTTGTCTGTATGTGCCGATCGTTTACCAACCGGTTCATAGTTCTCAAGCACCCAAGCACAACTGTCATGAGGATAAGAAGTAAAGAAAAATAATGAATGTCAGCAAATGGTCACTTTTGGATGACAGCATATTTGGCAAAATGGCAAAGCTCTGTAAAGCTTACATTTAAAAAGCTTCAATTCATAATTTCAATGACAAAGAGTGAATTGGAAATTTCTGTATGAAAACCTTTTAACGTAGTATAGTTAAAAAAAAAATTGTTACAAAGAACTGTCTTCTTATGTTAGGTAAGGCATGTACAGTACAGAAAATGTCACGCGAGACGCGAGCACATATCTCCTAAGTCAGTCCCCCGTGGATCCTGCCTATCGGCTGCTGAACTGATAATCTGGATTTGTTGGTTTGGAACGCAAAGCCATCACATCTAATGCAGGGAAAATACTCCATTCGACACTGTGTGGTGTGTGTGTGTGATGGCAAGATGATTGGAAAGATTTCCCTGGGAATCCACGTGTGTGTATCAGAGAGAAATTTCCTCCCGAATGCTTTCCTCCTCCTCTCCTTATTTTCCCTCGACTGTACAGCTTGTCCCGCGAAACGTTCCTTATCGCTCCTTCCACATACGCACGCGCATGAACACTATTCCCAGTGAGATATTCCCAATCAACGCCCACCCTGGACCCCAGCTCCCATCAGCACCCCTTAAAATGCAGCTTCTCTCAGATTAATCACCCTGGCTCTCAGATAGGCCTCGCTACAGACGGCAAGAGGGAGAGCAATGAGGGGATGGAAGGAAGAAAGCGAGGAAAAGCAAAAGAACACAACACAGAAGAGAGTAGGGCCAGTTGGGGACAAAAATGTGAAGGATTATATGTGGTTTTGGGTTGATAATACTTATTTGTCATTCTGTGGCCCTTATCTTTCTGAGCATGTTCCATTGAGCCTTTTGCTAAGCATGACAGAGCGAAGAGAGAGTGAGAAAGAAAGAGAGTGTGTGTGTGTGTGAGAGAGAAATAGAGAGAGCAAGAGTGTTTTGAGAGTATCTGTCATTCGGCTTTACTGAGGCCAGTATGGGGGGAATGAAAGCATATTAATGAAACACACACACACATACACATCCATCCATTTCATATTACGCTTGTCCTCAATCGGGTTACGAGTGAACTGGATCATCTCCCCGTTGACTTTGGGCCCAGAGGCAAGCTAAACCCCAAACCGGTCACTATAAACAATAATGGGAAATACAGGTACATTGTCTATTGTATGTAGGTGTATTGTATGATTAAGGCTTCATTAAGCTATACCTGAAAAACAAAACAGCACCCATTACGGAGTTAATTGTTAAAATTGTTTCCATTTTTTCCAGTGAATTATTAATGTTTTTTTTTTTTTTTCATTAACATCAATCTTTTCACCCCTGTATCTGTATACATATGAACACCCATACATTCCACATGGCGAGAATGCACATTCCACACTATGTGTGCGTGCGTGTTGATGTGTAAAGGTGTCTCCAGTAACGTCACATATTGCACGAGGAGAATACTGACCCCATTATGACAGAAACCTGCTCTCTCACCCACCCCATTCTCTTCCTCTCTTTCCTTGCAGTTCTTTTCCAAACCAGCGGAGGTCATGCTCATTCCTGTTTAAGGCTTTGAGAGGCAGGTCCTGTCTTCCAGGTCCTCCACTAGGTTAACACCACATCCTCTCCTCCATTAAATCAAAGTAGAGCTCTACAATGGGAGTAGCAGTGTTCAAGGGGCACTTCCACCAATGATGACTGTGCACAATATTTAAATACATATCTGTGTCACAGGTTGCAACGTGTAAATTATGCTAAGATATTATAACAGTGTGTTTCAGCTTTATTAGCAATCTGCTGAAAGCTCACGTGAACATCTCAGTCTGCTGCTGACTTATTGATTTTTAGATGTCGCAAGCAAGGCATGAAACATGAGGGTGGGGGAGGCTGGCAGAATGGAGTGAAACTTCCTGGAGGGAGCAGATGACCAAACAGGAAGCAAATGTAACATGACGCCCTTGCTACCCTCTCAACTTGTATGTGTTTATGCTGAGAGTTTATTATTGATCATGCTGTGTGGTGATAAATCAAAAGTGCCTTACCAAATGTGTGTGAGCCACTTGCTAGGTAATATAAGAAAAGGACAAAACTATTTATCTCTTAACTCATTAGATGTCATTGACGGCGATAGAAGATGAATCCATTTGAATTGGCACTAGAACTTGATCTTTTACTGCCAGTCCTCCAAGTTCAAATGGATTGAACGTCTATTGTTGTCAATGGCAGCAAATAAGGTAATCAGTGAAATAATGAGTCGGATATTGGTTCTAATAAAAACATGGTTTCTTATGTAATATTTGCATTTCATGAGATAGTGAATTTCATGTCTACACTAAGCAAAGTCATCAGGATTTTGATCTCTGTCTGTAATAAAGTCAGGAAAACTGTTTTGCATAACGTCTACATCGTCAAATGAGATGTCTTCCAGGCATGACCGGACAGGTCCATATCGAGGCCTGTCATTGTTTTTCCTAAACTGCTTAGAGTGAGCGAATGGAAAGCCAGCAGAGCCCCAGGCCCAAGGGAAATATGTCCTCGTCGCATTACCCGACCCATACCACTGCCAGACGCACACATGGGAACGTATTCATGGCCTTGCACTTGCAGCTAAGAGCACATGCAAGCACCCACCCCCTCCAATCAACATACACACACATTTATGTACACTGAATATGTACACACACGCACCAATACACAGTCTCCTGTAGAAAGGTAGAAGGGGACCACATAGGGAGAGAAGATGAGATGGAGAGAGAAAATGTAATCTACTTTGTCGTCGCAGTTATCTTTGGCATTGCACACAGAACACATGTGTGTGCATTTGGGCTGGGTTTTTGTTATCACTTTTGCAGATCCTCTTTGTGTGTGTTCATGCATTGATCATGTGGGAAAGTTAGAAGCATGGCTCATGTCTGTCTTAAAACTGTCATTTCTTCCTGTTTCATTTTATTTTTTTAAACTCAAATTGTTGACAATATTAGTTTGCTCTTATTTATATTGATAATGCATTCTGACTGGAAGGGGCTGGCAGAAAAATGGATTGGACATATTCTAGTCCTTCTCAGAAAATTAGCATATTGTGATAAAGTTCATTATTTTCTGTAATTTACTGATAAACATTAGACTTTCATATATTTTAGATTCATTACACACAACTGAAGTAGTTCAAGCCTTTTATTGTTTTAATAATGATGATTTTGGCAAAAAAAAAAAAAAAAAGTCAAGAAAAAAAACAAAAATCCCTATCTCAAAAACAGCATAGTTCATCCGACCAATACAAAAAAGTGTTTTTTAATACAAAAAAAGTCAACCTTCAATTATATCAGCTATGCACTCAATACTTGGTCGGGAATCCTTTTGCAGAAATGACTGCTTCAATGCTACGTGGCATGGAGGCAATCAGCCTGTGGCACCGCTGAGGTGTTATGGAGGCCCAGGATGCTTCGATAGCGGCCTAAAGCTCATCCACAGTGTTGGGTCTGGTATCTCTCAACTTCCTCTTCACAATATCCCACAGATCCTCTATGGGGTTCAGGTCAGGAGAGTTGGCAGGCCAATTGAGCATAGTGATGTCAGTAAACCATTTACCTGTGGTTTTGGCACTGTGAGCAGGTGCTAGGTCGTGCTGAAAAATGAAATCTTCATCTCCATAAAGTTTTCAGCAGATGGAAGCATGAAGTGCTCCAAAATCTCACGATAGCTATCTGCATTGACTCTGCCCTTGATAAAACAGAGTATACCAACACCAGCAGCTGACATGGAACCCCAGACCATCACTGACTGCGGGTACTTGACACTGGACTTCAGGCATTTTGGCATTTCCTTCTCCCCAGTCTTCCTCCATACTCTAGGATCTTGATTTCCGAATGACATGCAAAATTTGCTTTCATCTGAAAAAAATACTTCGGACCACTGAGCAACAGCACAGTGCTGCTTCTCTGTAGCCCAGGTCAGGCGCTTCTGCCGCTGTTTCAGGTTCAAAAGTGGTTTGACCTGGGGAACGCGACAGCTGTAGACCATTTCCAGCACACGCCTGTGCACGGTGGCTCTGGATGTGTCTACTCCAGACTCAGTCCCCTGTTTCTGCAGGTCCCCCAAGGTCTGGAATCAGCCCTTCTCCACAATCTTTCTCAGGGTGCGGTCACCTCTTCTGGTTGTGCAGCGTTTCCTGCCACACTTTTTCCTTCCTATTGAGGTGCCTTGATACAGCACTCTGGGAACAGCCTATTCACTCAGAAATGTCAATCATGGCCTTCTGGACAGCAGTCAGGACAGGTCGGCAGTCTTGCCCATGATTGCGGTTTTGAGTAATGAAACAGGCTGGGAGTTTTTAAAAGCCTCAGGAATCTTTCTCAGGGGTTTTGAGTTAATTCGTTGATTCAGATAATTAGGTTAGTAGCTTCTTTAGAGTAGCTTTTCATGATATGATAATTTTTTTAGAAAGGGATTTTTTTTTTTTTTTTACTTTTTTGCCCAAATCATCAATATTAAAACAATAAAAGGCTTGAACAACTTTAGTTGTGTGTAATGAATCTTAAAATATATGAAAGTCTAATGTTAAACTTTACATTACAGAAAATAATGAACTTTATCACAATATGCAATTTTTTTAGAAGTACTAGTATATTGCCATTAATTATAGGTAACGCACGAAGTTGTTAGGTGTGTAAAGATGTACAGTGTGTGTATGTGTGTGTGTTTGTGAATGCTACCCTCATGTATCATGGAGTGTCTGTCAGCACATAAATGTGAGTCGAGTACATGTACATCCGAGGGTAATTGGAGGCACTCCAAATGTGCGTGTTGCCCTTTTTAAAAGCAAATGAAAAATCACCTTAGTGGCCTTGTGGCCTTCTTTGAGTTCAACGTATTTATAGCTCAGTTAACATTCTTCCAACAAGGTGTGTGTCTGTGTGGGTCCAGGACGAGCAGATGGGCCTGCCCGTTCGCCCCCCTCCCTGGCTTGCCTTTAACCCCACCCGTGCTTCCTAGAACAGGATGCTGCCTCGGGAGTAGCTTGAGAATAAATGCACCCGCATTCCCTGCTCCCCTCACATACACTACTCTAACTCCCATGGTGACTTGTTTACGTGTCTCCCTGTAACTTCTCCATCTTTTCAGCTGAGTGGTAAACGACAGCTGCTCAATAATCAAAAGCATTGGTTCTTTAGCTTATAGTGGCGATTTTCCTCTTCCACAAACTCACCCTGCGTGACCTCCTGTTAAGAGTGTTTTCTCCCAAGGGGACTTCCCCTCCCCTCTGCCCCAGACAGTAAGGTTTGGACCACAAAACAGTCCCAAAATAAACTCACAGCATGGAAGGGCGCGCACCCAAAACCGCAACACGAAAGGCAAAGGCACTCAGTGCTCACCACCCCACCTGTGATTCACAGCAAAGGTGCGAGCTCCCTGTTGGAAGCTGTTACACAAAGGAGGAAGTGACCTCACTTCCAGCACAGCCAGCTAATCACACCGGCGCACCACACGACACATTTGAGTCACACCAAGAGAGCCACACGCATATGCAAAAAAAAAACAAAAAAACAAAAAACAAAAAAAAACAAAGAAGACAAAAGTACTCGGAGGAATGTGGTTCATTCAGACTTGAGTCAGAAGCACGAGCACACACATGTATTACAAGACTATACGGCAAACAAAAATATACCCAAACAAGCACAAAATAAATACAGTTGTACCTCTACATATGAAGTAAATTTGTTCCAGGATCTTGTTTGTTAGTCGAAATGGTCGTATGTCGAGCAGGTTTTTCCCATAAGAGTAAATGATAATTCCTTTAATTTGTTCCACAGCCCGAAAACCTACACAAAATCCTCAATAAATACTGTTGGTACTATTGCAAATAGCAATTACACACAGCAAAACAAATAAATTATAAATACAAATCGGAATTTCAATATAATAATAGTAATAATAATATTAATACAGTTACTGTAATAATGTAACGAATTGGGTTGAAATGTGGAAGATGTGTTTTGCGTCAGTTTTGTACCTGAACGCTTTGCTGACCTAACAGAGTGAGAGAGGTGCATTAGAGTTTTTACTTTCACTTTTCATGTTCTGTTGTTGGCATTAGCTGCGGCGGACAGCAGTCGTGTTGTGTTTCAAACAAGTTCTGAAATAAATGATTAAAAACCTGATGAAGCTGGCGATTTCTTTGGCGATGTTACAATAATAATAATCGTCACGTTAACTTATAAAGAATGGCGAACGGAGGTCGGTGGAGGACCGTCAAGTTCGTAGACATTTTACGGCGCTATTGTCAGGCCATTTCACGGATGCGCACACCACACTCATATTTTTCCATCATTTCTATCTTCATTTCATTTCGAAGCGTCACCTTCTTCCTTTTTTACCACCTGCACTAACATTCTTGGAACCTATGTTGATTTCTCTCACAAGAAAATCAGCCGTGCGTCCATCTTGTGGGAAAACAGAAAAACAGCGGTGCTGTCATAAACTGTCATATTTCGAGTATGTCGTCGAATGTAGAAACGAATGGCAAGTCTAATTTTATGCCGAAATGATCGGGTGTCGAAGCGATTGTGTGTCGAGGTACCACTTCATATATTATTATATGCAGTACAGTTTGTGCATGAATGGGTTCATTCTAGCGGTTGTGAGCATCGTTCATAGCCTCGTTTATGAGTTCACAATTAAACACACTAAAAAACAAACCTCAATAGTGGAAAACTATCCAACCTGGTAACCCAAGCTGCCCGTCACGGCTGTGTTGTTTTAGAAAATAAGGCAGCATGGACAGAGGCGACAATAGCTCTCGTAAACCAGTGTTCTGTTAGATTTGGCTCCCGACGCTTATATGGCAGGGAATAAGCATTCTTTTACATTCAGTTGGACTCTCAATATTATCCAAAGGTGCTAAATAAACAAGTTACATCATAAACATACATGTGCAACATAAGTATGGTGTAAATAAATGCTTAGCGGCAAGGCGAAGACGTTAACGGTGAGATAGCGCTGTGCAGTCGAGTTGAGGACAGCCACATTGTTGGATGTGTGTGAGAACTTTCCTTTGTGTGCGTCCATGACCAAACGTAAGTACTGATGCTTTTCTTCACAGAAAGTTTTTGGGTGTTTACCTCAGAATCGCTGCATTCTTAACAATACGCACTAGCGCAGAACCGCAAAGTTGCATTTTTGGATAGGATGCAACATCTAACAGAACACCAATCCAGTACAAATATTTAAGCTAGTTTTACGAACAGGTCAGTACTGACTCGAATTTGAAATTGAATATGCAGATGAATCTGAATCAGTGTTAATGTGGATAAAATAATTGCTGTATGTGGTTCTAGATTGAGTCTATCAATAATAGCTTGCAGAAATTATTGGGGAGAAGAAAGAACAGAACAACAAAAATTTTTTTGAACGATGAACTTTAGTTAAAAATTTTGAATAATGAACTATGAACTGAACATTTCTTTTTAAACCTTGTGAACTGCAATTTGAACTAGTTCATGTAGAAAATGAATTTCCCCAACACTGTATGAGTGTGTATATACAGGGTTGGACAAAATAATAGAAACACCTTGAAAAAATCAACAAGAAAAAAAATCATTTAATATGGTGTAGGTCCGCCTTTTGCAGCAATTGCAGCCTCAATTCTCCAAGGTAATTGATTCATACAATTTGTGAATTGTTTCTAAGGGAATTTTAAGCCATTCTTCAGTTTGAATACCCTTTAACTCTTTCAGAGGTGATGGCTGTGGAAATCGACATCTTAATTGAATCTATAAAACTGACCGTTAATGCTCAATAATGTTGAGGTCTGGGGATTGTGCCGGCCATACGAGACGCTCAACTTCATTAGAATGTTCCTCATGTTATTCTTTAACAATTATGTTCAATGATTATGATGCCAAAATGTTAGGTGTTTCCATTATTTTATCCAACCCCTGTATGACAAAATGCCATGAATTCAAAACTGTGGAAAAACATTCTGGGCAATTAACAATGATCTAATATCAAAGGGCCATTTAAGGACTTTCACCCGCCAAAGCAGTCCAACATTTAAATGGCCAAAGGAAGACAAAAATATAATTAATTGCACATTTCTTTTTCTGTTAAAAAACAGAATAATAAATGGATATTTGATAGGCCTAAAACTCTAAAAAAAGTTTAGCGAAAATATGTGGGTGAATTATGTAAAGACTAGCACATTATATTATATACAGTAAATAAGTATTTAGTCAACCACCAATTGTGCAAGTTCTCCTACTTGAAAAGATTAGAGAGGCCTGTAATTGTCATGGGTAAACCTCAACCATGAGTGACAGAATGTGGGGGAAAAAAAACAGAAAACCACATTGTTTGATTTTTAAAGAATGTATTTCCAAATTACAGTGGAAAATAAGTATTTGGTCACCTACAAACAAGCAAGATTTCTGGCTGTCAAAGAGGTCTAACGTCTTCTAACAAGGTCTAACGAGGCTCCACTCATTACCTGTACTTACGGCACCTGTTTTAACTAATTATCGGTATAAAAGACAACTTTCCACAACCTCAGTCAGTCACACTCCAAACTTCACTATGGCCAAGACCAAAGAGCTGTCGAAGGACAACAGTCACAAAATTGCAGAACTGCACCAGGCTGGGAAGACTGAATCTGCAATAGGTAAAACGCTTGGTGTAAAGAAATCAACTGTGGGAGCAATTATTAGAAAATGGAAGACATACAAGACCACTGATAATCTCCCTCGATCTGGGGCTCCATGCAAGATCTCATCTCGTGGCGTCAAAATGATAACAAGAACGGTGAGCAAAAATCCCAGAACCACACGGGGGGACCTAGTAAATGACTAACAGAGAGCTTGGACCACAGTAACAAAGGCTACTATCAGTAACACAATGCCCGGCCAGGGACTCAAATCCTGCACTGCCAGATGTGTCCCACTGCTGAAGCCAGCATGTCCAGGCCCGTCTGCGGTTCGCTAGAGAGCATTTGGATGATCCAGAAGAGGACTGGGAAAATGTGTTATGGTCAGATGAAACCAGGTTCTCGTGTTTGGGGGAGAAAGAATACTGAATTGCATCCGAAGAACACCATACCCACTGTGCAGCATGGAGGTGGAAACATTATGCCTTGGGGCTGTTTTTCTGCAAAGGAACCAGGACGACTGATCCGTGTAAAGGAAAGAATGAACGGGGCCATGTATCGAGAGATTTGGAGTGAAAATCTCCTTCCATCAGCAAGGGCATTGAAGATGACACGTGGCTGGGTCTTTCAGCATGTCAATGATCCCCAAACACACAGCCAGGGCAACAAAGGACTGGCTTCGTAAGAAGCATTTCAAGGTCCCGGAGTGGCCTAGCCAGTCTCCAAAACTACACCCCATAGAAAATCTGTGGAGGGAGTTGAAAGTCCATGTTGCCCAACAACAGCCCCAAAACATCACTGCTCTAGAGGAGATCTGCATGGAGGAATGGACCACAGCACCAGCAAAAGTGTGTGAAAAGCTTGTGAAGAGTTACAGAAAACGTTTGGCCTCCGTTATTGCCAACAAAGGGTATATAACAAAGTATTGACCTTTGGTATTGATCAAGTACTCATTTTCCACCATAATTTGCAAATAAATCAAATAATGTGATTTTCTTTTTTTTTTTTTTTCACATTCTGTCTCTCATGGTTGAGGTTTACCCATGTTGACAATTACAGGCCTGTCTAATATTTTCAAGTGGGAGAACTTGCAAATTTAGTGGTTGACTAAATACTTATTTGCTCCACTGTATTTGCACAAACACCTGTGATAAAATATAAAAGTTTTATACAGTTTTGTTACTGTAATCTCATTACTTTCGTTCAGTAACGAGCAATCTAAGGCGTTCATCTTTCCAAAAAAGTAATCTAATTAAAGTTAATTTCCTTAGTGCCTGCGCGTTACTATTTTGTTGTTGCCTCACAATGTATGTAGAATGAAGAATACTGTAGTCATGTACGAAGAGCATTTCGAATGGAAATTGTTGCTCCTGACATCACATGTTACGTTTTCCCATCGGTATAAAAAATAAATAAATAAATAAAAACAAAAAATGGGTATTACAATGTACTACAATGCTGTCTGAGCACTGTTTGGTGTCTGCGGAGGCGGCCAACAACATAGCCTGGCTACCTCGTCAGGACCCTAACAAGAGGCAAGAGAGATATCACAAACGGCTGCATTTGTTCACTGGAAATACAGACATTACTTCACATTTCTGTCCAATAAAGATGACAAAAATATCTCCGTGTGTTGCGAACTTTGCACTGACTCAAAAAAACTGTCGACCGCTAAAAACTCCAGATCCTATTCAAGGAACCACTTGGAATCACAGCACAAAGCGACAATACTCGAAACAAAATCTACAGGTAACGAGACAGCCAGCACTTCTACAGTTTATAATCAGCCTTTAAGTACATTTTATAGTTACAGTTTGTAACCAGTGGTGAAAGTGGCTAGAATTTCTTGGCGGAACTCCCCGACGTGAAGGTCGCCACGGAGCATGAAATTTTGTTTATTTATTTATTTATTTATTTTTGGGGGGTGGGGGGTGCAAACCTCTTAAACTACTGAAATGCAAAGAAAGCTGTTTTAGCACAGTTATTTCTATAACACATACAAAAACTGATTTTTATTCAAATTTGTATTTTTTTTCAATGATTTGCAAAATAAACGTTAACAAAAACAGCAATAACCCCAACCTACATCTCCTAATTTTTATTTTAACTCATTTCTTCACATACGAAATGCCAAATTTTAATTACTTAAGAAAATAGGATATAGATTAAAATTGAAGTTAATGTATACATTGACTTTTTTTTAATAGTAAAGATATAAGTAACATACATTCAGAAAAATAAGTACAAATGACTTATATTATGCAGAGTGAAATGGAATATATTTTGAAGATCGCGCAAACATTGACTTTTTAAAATCATAAGGAAATGAATAAATAGCCTAACATAAATGAACAAATATAAGTCCAAAGTGCACATTGACAGCTAAGATGTTCTGAACCTCCCCATCAGGGTAAATAAAACTAAATATGATAAATAAGCCTCCTCAACTCTTTCGTTGCTCTTAATGATTTGATCCATTATATGTTGCATTACCCTTTTTTTGTTGCATTAATTCAACAAGCTTTTTTTGCTGTTCCAGAAAAATGCACATTGGAACCAATCAGAGCTAACCATCTCTGGTGATCACATGTCAGCATGTCAGCCAATTGAACGGATAATTGAGTCCAGGCGTTTTGCTTTGCTGCGTGCATTCGCACACTGACGTGACTCATCATCGTCAGACTCAGAAAACTGCAGCAGCTGGGGAAACCTCCATGCCGTCCGTGGAATAAAATCAATCAATAATAAATATTGGTGGAAACAGATTACGCTACACAAGCCCTTTATTATGCTTGTTGTTAACACTTGTGTATGTAAATCTGATGTTGGGAGATTGTTTTCTTCTTGGAGCTGAAATGCATGTGTGGCAGCTTAGCATTTTTTTTGTTTTTTTACATAGCGTTTTGACAGTTGCTGTCATATTTTCGGAATCAAAGCACCGTGTACCGGAACAGCATTCCGGCCCTGAATCTTATACCGGAACTACGTTCCTGACCGTTCTGGCCAACTTTCACCCCAGTTTGTAACTATAGGCAGAGTCTGACTTTTGTGGGACGGGCGGGGTGCCAAACATGTTGATGACCCTGAAACAAAAGTCAAAAGTTTGGACACACCTCATCATTTGTGCGTTTCATATATTTTCACTACTATTTACATTGTAAATTTTCACGGAAGGTATCAAAGCTATGAATGAACATGTGGAATTATGTACGTACCGTGAAATAACTGAAAACAGGTTTTATATTCTACATTCTTCAAAGTATCCACCCATGAGGTGTGTCCAAACTTTTGGCCTGTACTGTGTATATATATACATCTTGACACTGTTCGTGTTCAATCCTCGGTTCAAGCTCAGTTGTTGTTGGTAGCTTTTGAAAGCTTAGGTTTAAAAGAAAGGTTTTAAGAAAGAAAGGTTTTAAAGAAATTCTAAATGTCCACCTTGCCTCCTTAGGTGTAGTTTTGGCTCAGCAAAGCAAAGGACCATCTGTAATGTGCTAGTCACATGATCTGTTCAACAAATAATTCTTATCCATTATGAAATGCTTCGTAGAATCGTTGTTCATTTCATTAGTTTTTGTTGTTTGCGTCACAACTTTTATAGACAACATTTTAATGGCTAGGTCTTTATTTCAAAGGGGAAGTTCAGAATTTTTGACATTAGGCTTAATCTTCGAGTTAGTGGGGGTTTAATTAGTTGCTGGAGTTGATTTCAACAAATTCCGTGCAGTTTGTCAGTTACTTGTTAGTTTCAGGGCTCCGGAGTGGCGAAGCTAGCGCGAGTCAGTGGTGGTTGAAACGAACTCCATCGACTAATTAAACCACCGCTAACGCGAAGATCAAGCTTATGTGAAAAATTCAATTACATGTGATGAAATTTTTCTGTTCTCATTCTTATGTTGACGCAGCAAAGAGAAAAATTGGTAAAAAAGTAACTGACAGATTACTTTTAAAGTAACTTAGTTACTTTGAAAATTAAGTAATCTGTAAAAAATTAGATTATCTGTACTTTTTTTGAGGGCTAAACAGTAAACAGTAATTAAATTACTTTTTCAAGCAAACTGTGATAACACTGGTTTTATGACATGAGCTGGATTCTACCTAGAATTGTAGCAAATAGTATTTTTGATTATGGTATGTAATGAATGAATGGTTTAACTATTGACACCTTTTACATCTTTCCATTGAAATGATTTCACAGTTCACATACAATTAAAATCACTTTAAAGTGGACCTTTTTAAGAAAGAAAAAACATACCTTATAAGGTAAAACTGCATGTAATTGTTGGATACATGCTGCTGACCAACTCCTGGCCAAAGTCACCAGGGATAGGCTACAGCATACCTGCCACTGCAAATCAGGGCAACAGGCCAGCTAACTCAATAATTGTTGCTTGTACAAAAATACTGGACTTATGTAGACTTTCTCAGACACTTATTTAAAATAAAATAAATAGAATGCCAAACGACCATTGATATGATTGCGAATAAGAGTGTGACAATATCTCGATACAGCGATAAATCGCGATATTTTGCAACCTGATTGGTTATCGATATGCTCCCGCCAAGTATCGATACTTTTATTTGACATAATGGCCATTGGATGATGTAAACTGCTCAATGTTTGTTGAGCAATTCCTTGGCGGTCCACTAGGGGCACTCAAGAATGGCGGTGAAGGTAAAGTGCGCACATGTCGTCTAGAGAAGAAGAGAGGAAGTTCCAAGTGGGTTGGAAAAAATAAGAAAGCTTCGTGGGAACGGTGGAGGAAAAAGTGACAAAAATATTGCTACAAATCACACATGTGGACACACTTTAGATTTTACACCAACAAGAAAGGAAGTAAGGTGAACAAGGACTTTGCTGTATCCAAGAATTGTCTAACAAAAATAAGGTTTACTGGCAGCTGGTGATGAAGTGGACACGGATTTCTTCACTGCTTCGCTTTCATCACTTGAGGTAAGAAAGTTTTGCAATGTAATTGAATTTTTAATTTACATGTATTATTTTGATGGCATTTGGTGTTGAGTGATATAAAATAAACCAGGACCCTAAACTGGATGAAAATGAATATCGAACAAGGCTGCATAAATTTACTGATTAATTTGATATTATTTGAGAACCACTTTCCATCTAGTTTACTACACAAACTGTTATTACTGCCATTTTGATGCAATAATCTATAAAAATGGTTTGAATAGCTTCCAAGATATAGAAGATGATGTGCATGATAATTAATGTAGCCTACATATTAAAAATAGGTATTTACTGCATTTTTAATTTCTATCCATTCAATTCATATTTTTTAAATTCACTCAATACTTCCAACACACACAAAAAAATTAGGATTTCAGCTCAAAAGCTATTACGTACCTAATATTTTTTGTTTTATTTTGTTGTTTTTAAGGTGAGGAAAATTGTGAGTCTGACATCTCAAATGCTGAAACAGATGGTGGAAGTGCTCAAACCAATGGTTTTGGCAACAAAGATCATATACGAAGAAAAGACCCACCAATTTTATCTTTGCCTCACTCCAAGCTCAACTGCTGACTGACACCGACAGCACTGTTTTTTTTAATTTTTTTTTTTTTAAAGATTATAAACTTTAAAGAAATTAAGGGTGCCATTCATCATGATCTCTCAAAGAGATATCAGTGGTTGTGGTTTGTTTCCTCTATATGTGCAGGTACACAATTAGCAGTAAATTCATATTTTACAGCAATGTTGCACAGAAAAGGTGTCACTGTTTAATAAATGACTTAAAAAGATATTTCAAAATAGAAAAAGTACTGTTTTTTTTTTCTCGTTTCAACAGTTATATCGTAGAATATCATGTATCAAATTTCTGACCAATATATCGATGATCGCTGCATCGTGATATCGTGAGATAATCGTTATCATGAGCTTTGTATCGCGAATCGTATCGGATCGTGAGGTGCCCTCAGGTTCCCACTCCTAATTGTGAAGTCTAAATTTTTCATATGGCGCTCTATAGTCTCATTAGATAGTGTATGTGTATATACAAGCTTTGGCCTTTCAGTGCAAAAACATCACGTTTTTTAATTGCATCTAAATCCATTGTTGTGTGTGAATGCAAAACTATAATATTCAACACCGCTGGGATGCAGCTCAGGTGGAGAGACACAACACACGTGTGTGGCAAACTATCTCCCCATCCATTCATTCACTGACCAGGAATCCACCCATCTAGTGTTTATGCAATATTAACAAGCGCTAAAGGAGAACAACAGATACTGAAAAATCAAGAAGAGGTTTGACCGTGGAGGTTTGCTGATGGAAGGATGAAGGCAGAACAGCACCCCCCGGAGGCCAAACTACGGAACGTGATTGTGAAAAAAATGTTACATTGACAGGCAGAAAGCAGGAAAAAAAAAAAAAAAACAACAAAAAAACGAGGGGGAAGAAAGCTTGGGATTAAATGAGATAGAGAAGGACCTCGCTGATCAGGGCCACAGCATTTCTTATTTACTCACACTCTCTCAGTCCCCCACACAAACACCCATGCACAAAGACACACAGTAAAACATCTCTTATTTACAAGCTTACGTCTGCACTATTTATGTGGCACCAGGGAGTGGCACAGAGGAGAGGAAGAGAGGAGAGGGGCTAAAATATGCATAGGGGCTGCTTCTTCTGGGACGCATGGGGGGAGTCAGCAAGCGAGAGGCAGGAAGACAAAAACGTGAAGCAGAAAAGACCGGAAGAGTGAACAAGTTCGATAGGCAATATGAGGGTATGACAAGAAACAGGACTTTGTATGAAAAATTAGGGACAGAGTTGGGAGCATGAAAACGAGGGAGGAAGAGTGCATTATGCAGCGATGTGTCCGTTCTACAATGACCCCTGGGTGTGTGTGTGTGTGTGTGCACGAGTGTGTGTGAGCGAGATAGAGGATGACTTGGTGAGCTGGACACCATATAAACCCTCTGAGAGCTTGAAAGAGGCCAAAGCTTCTTTTTCTGAGCTCGCCAAGCAGCCGTCTTCATCCATCCGCACCTCATTAAAACACACACACAAATACCTCCATTTTACACACACACACACACACACACACACTATAAACACTAGCGGTGGCATTAACCTCGTTGGTAGGCGCTCTTCATCTCCGCCAGTCGGCCTTTTCTGTCAAAGCCCACTTAGAGAGCCCTCCTGTGGGATGATGGAGCAGTGGCACGGCTGACTAAGGCTAGTTATCACAAATGTACAAACGCACACTTGGAATGGGCACTAAAGAGTTAATAAGGTGGATACAGCCCCAAGTACCGCAGCCAAATGGGAGAGAAACAGTCTTAGTTGGATGCCCCCCCCCCCCCCCCCCCCACACACACACACACACAAAAATCTTTCACAGCCTTAAAAAGTCTTTCGTTTCTTGATATGGGCATAATTAATGGAGCAATGCAATTTTAGTTGCTAGGGTAGATGTACTTAATCCTGACTGATCAATACATCACTGGCATGGAAGATCTTCAACTGAAATAGATTGGACAGCTATCGCCGTCAATGGCAGCGGCACACTTGGAATTCACAGTAGAGTAGACGTAGACATTACTACACCTGTCCTCGTGTAAAAACAAACATTGAAAGACGTACAAACACATTTTTGGCACTGAATGAGTTAAAAATAATACTTACGTTCTTATATTTAGTGTAGTTTCATCATTTGTTTTGCTTGGTAAATCCTTCATAAATGACAATATTTGAATAATTTAACAATAATGAACAAGTTAATGTTTGGAAAATGTCTTAGTTTATTTACCTCGCTAAATCAATGAACAAATTATTATTATTATTATTATTTTAATGACAATAATGATAATGTAAATCCTCCATTATTAATTCAATCATTTTAAGGCTCATCATTTCCATAAATGAGGAGTTAACTGTCACTGTGTGAGATTAAGACAAATGACAGTGTCTGAGTTGTGTCTGAGTGGACATTAACCGACAGGGTCCAACAGTCATCCTGCTGTTAAATGGACTGGCAGACCATATGCCAGCACCTTCAGTCCTACATCACTGCTACTTTGTGCCTTGTGGCTGCATGTATGTCTAAATGTTGTATCTATAAATAAGTCAATAGCCAATGAGTCAAAAATGGTCAACTTTAATTTATTTATGAAGTGGATCAGGCAGTGAGTATGGTTGCTTTTAATGCTTCTGAGATAGAATTACCGTAAATGCTGAGTTCAAGAAAAGTCAAAAATGATAGATTGCAGTCATTCCTTCAACGCAAACGTTGAAGATTAGTTGGTATTTTACTTGGTATTTAACCAAGCAGATTGATTATTTTTGCAAACTAAAAATGAGAGCAGCGGTTGTGTCACAGAATTCATAAAAAACTTTTGCAATGGGACCTTTAAATTGTGTTTTGTTTATTCTGCATCAATTATTAATTCTTTCATCTGTGCGCTGCAAACAAAATGCTCATATTTATCATAGTTTGCAAATAAAACCACTGAATACATTTGGTATAAAAGCCGTTGTGTAGAGTTTGCCATTTTTGTCCAACATTAAGATGCAGATTGTAGAAGGACACTTTTTCAGCTTTTGATCAGCAAGGGGGAAACAGGCCCGATATGGTCGACGGATTTATCAGCTCACTGTTCTGGTGTGAGATGACTAATTACATGATGAAATAAACACTTTTAAACTAACCAGACTACAGCTTGCTTATAACATAAGACTCTGGCTGCTGCTAAAGCTAAAACTGAGTTTTCAGTTGCTGTTGCCCTCATTCACACCTGATGACAGGTGATGACAGTCCCCAAAAGTGTGTGATGCAGCCAGCCTACCTGCAGTTCAGTCTGAAAGAAGAACTTCTGAGGACACTGCGAACAGTCATAAATCTTGTCTTCTTGACCGTGGACCGCAAAGATGTGCTGCTGCAACTTGTTGGCCTGTACAAATACTGGAGGAGGAAGAAGATACCTTAAACACTGAAGCAGAAATATATAGATGAAAAACAGCAACAGTAAAATTAGGGGGGAAAACAGTACCGTATTTTTCGGACTATAAGTCGCAGTTTTTTTTTCATAGTAATGCTGGGGGTGCGACTTATACTCAGGAGCGACTTATGTGTGAAATTATTAACACATTATGATATCATTTCACATGTTATTTTGGTGTTTTGGAGTGACACTGATGGTTCGGTAAACTTGTTAGCATGTTCTTTATGCTACAGTTGTCTGAATAACTCTTAATAGCTATGGCCACGTTCGCGTTCGGCCTTTGCTTTTGAGGGCGCACTCGCATTTTTTTACACGAAGAGGAGAGCTCACACGCCAGAAGAAGACCGACAGCTGCGCAGCGTCTCAGCGAGTGGGCGAGAGAGAGAGAGAGAAACACGGCTGCGAACCTACGTTCATTGTTTATGCTTGTAAAATATCTCTACAGAGGCAACACCTGTGTGTATCATCTTCTCTGTTGTTGTTGTGTGTTTTCCACCCGCGATTGGACACTTAGAGCCAGCTGTGTGGTTGTTTGAATGATTTGCTAATGCTAGCGAACGCATGCTAACCGTTTGTGTCTTTGCTGTAATAGCAGCTAATTATAATTTTTTTACGTTGATTCGAACCTGTTTGGTATCGAGGACGAAATTGATTTGTATTATTTCTATTTTTAGTAGTGTTGCACCGATACCATTTTTTGGCCCCGATACCGATACCTGGCTGTGCAGTATCGGCCGATACCGATACCATACCGATACCACCCCGTTTATATATATATATATATATATAATTTTTTTTTTTCCCCCAAGAGCTACATAAATGGATGTGAAATCATTGCTATCAAGGCTTTGTCAGGCTGTTGCTTACCTTTGCAAAATAGGAAAAAGACTAGTACAAAGTATAATACTAGCCCAACAGTAAGAAAGTAAAAATAAGTTCATAATAATAAACTCTGAATGAACTGAGTAAACTTTTTTAAACCTCTCAAAGGCCAAACAGTGCAACTTTCATGAAATTATTGTCACGTTCTGCTGCTGGTTAGATTGTGCTTTGTTGCTGGGCTGTTAGTGGGGGCGTTCCTGACGTCGCACCTGAATCCAAAGTAGGCTCATCAACGCTGCATTTAAGCACGGGTGAGCTCAGAGAAGGCTGCCGAGATATTTGCTTTACTGATCGCCATTTGACATCTCGCACTATAGTCTCGCTACATTTGCTTGTTACGCCCCTGCATTGGGTTTTTTCTGTGAGTGTGCTGCACTCGTTTGTAACCTCTACCCTGTGCAGGTATTTGAGTGTTTTAATTTTGGCTTTTTGGCTCGCTGCCTATCGTCTTAGTTAACCTTCGAGTTCGTAGTATTGAGCTTCGTCGACCTGCTGTCACGGACTCCTTTTGTTATTTCTACGATCCCGCGATCACGTGTTATTTTTTGTTTGCAATCATTAAACCCTTGTACGTATCCCCCGCTTGTTGTCCGCTTCGAGGTCCAACCTTGTTTCCGCATTTGCGGACGCTAACAATTATAAGTAATAATAATTGACCACAGCATCCCGTCTCTCTATTAGCCTCCTTTTTTCCGGAGGGGGGCAGTCCCTTATTTCTATTTCTGAAAGGTGGCAACCCTACTTTGGTAACAGTTCCCAAATTACTGCAGCATTTCTTTAAGTAAAAGACAAAGTAAAGTTGACGTAGTGAACTGACCAGAGATTGGTGCACCGGTCTAGCGCCCTTCCTCTGGATAGCAGTCCTGCTCTTGCAGGCTCAAACTCGTTGTGTTCGTTCACGTTTCGTCTTCAAATGTTTTATCAGGTTCGAGGTATTGAAACTGGCCGATTTAACTCCACATCTCGAAACTTTCAGGCTGCAAATCTTGCATGCAGCCATTGATTTTAATTGACGGGATTTCTATTTTGGAATATTTCCCGACCGCCGCCATGTTGGCGCCACCAAGCGGCCTTGTCATTGGTCAGGAGTGGCTATTGGCCCGTTCTCATTGGTCTGGAGCAGGCCAATAGCGATAGCTGCTTGGTGTTCACGTGTCATGACATAACACAGAGACAGAGTGTAGTGAGCGCCAGGAGAAAAAAAAGGCTGCGGTCAAATGTTATAATAATGGACCGGTAAATGGTATCGGTGCCGTCTTTGTTGGTACTCGCCGATACCGATTCCACCATTTCGGGCTGGATCGGCGCCCCCTGCCGATACTAGTATCGGTATCGGTGCATCTTTAATTTTTAGTTTCACTTTTCAAATGATGGTGTCATAACGATGGCCAAAATAAAGTCAGCAAATTATATGGACGTCCAGCATCGTCATTTGGGAGTTTAGCTCGCTGTATAGCCAGGACCGAGCAGTAGCGTCCTGGTGAGAACAGTATATTCGCATTTCGTTGTTCATGCATCATGTAACATTATCAAACTGTACACTTATTCAGTATGTTGTTCTCTATTGTATTTTTATATAAAATTGCCTCTCAAGATGACATATCTGTTTGATGTGTTGGATTTTATCAAGTACATTTCCCCCAAAAATGCGACTTATACTCCGGTGTGACTTATATGTTTTTTTTTTCCTCTTCGTTGGGCATTTTATGACTGGTGCAACTTATACTCAAGTGCGACTTATAGTCCGAAAAATATGGTATTTTATTCAAGTTTAATAAGATCAGAAGTATCAAAATATTTTGTAAACAACTATTTGAACAGGCATCTACATGGTGGAAATGCTGCACTGTGTGACCTCTAGTCTCACAACCATTAGCTCTCATTTATGCACTGAGGAGCTAAATGGCTGGTACAAAAAATAGCAATGTAACAGTACGAATCACACGATTAAAGGAAACGTCAAGTAATGGTAGCGTATGGGAGAGCAGAAAAAAGGAGGAAGCGAGGGAAATAAGCAGAGAAAACAAAAAGAGCTATCCTCAGAAGACCTTGTGATATTTATCAATAAATTATCTCTTCTTTTTAACTTCTGCACAAGGGTTGTTTCATAGGGTTTTGTTTTAAATCGGTACTTCTTTTGTTCGCCTTTTGTTTCAGTAAACTTCTGGTTTCCACTGAGTTGTGTATGTGTTGAATTATTAAGACCTCCCCATAGGAGACGTGGCCATTTTACTAATTCATGGGCCACTGAGGAATAGAGTAAAAGTTTAAAGCATAGCTGTGCACCTTGGGAGGGACACACAACACCAGACTCAACTCAACAACTGGGGAAGGCTAAGCGAGATGAAGTGACATGGAGAGCAAGTGCACGGAGGGTGTGCGTGGTTAGAGAAGTCAACCCATTTCCTCCATTTGTTTCTATCTATTATCCATGTCAAGGGTCTTTGTTTTTATTGTTTTAAGGATCCCAACTGTGGAGGCCATTGTAAAGATTACACAGGAATAGGTCCAGGTGACGCGATGCACGATTGCGGCGATTTAGTATCTGCAACAAATCAAACAGCTACAAAGGGAAAGGCTACACTTGCATCCCAGCGGAAAGAGACTTGTTTAATAAATTGAAAAAACACAGAATTTTAATTTTCTTAAGTGAAGCAGCAAGAAAAAAAAGAATATATAGGATGCAGTGTTTCTAGGAAGTGACTTGTGGGGCAAGATGGGGCAAGATAATTTATCAATGTCGGTATTATTTTAGATAATCAAATGCAAGTATCCCATATTGCCTGCCCTTCCTTGTGATGTCAGTAATACCCAATATTGACATGGGTTGTGCTTGAGTCGGTGTGTATTTTCGTGGGTATAACTGACGTCATAATACGGTTATGCTTGTAAGCGCTGAATTTTTTTGCATTTCAACATTTTTTGTATTATCAGAAGTCTGCGAAATGTCTCCATTTTGCACACATAAAAACTGAGCAACTTCTTTCACATGAAGGTCATTCACTAGGTGTTGTATATTCTTTCAATGTGTGACAACAGTTTTGACTTTCGATTCAGAGATAAACTGTGCTCACGGTGAGGTAATATATGTGTCTAAACCTTTTTCACACCTGTCTACTTAACGCGATAGAGGCCTTGAGTTGCAACGGCACAGGGTGAATGCCCGTGTTGCCAAGTATTATGTTAGAAGTGAAATGCCCTTATAAAACCTGATCCATCCTAATAATGATGTTGTGACAAAATGTCAGAAATTATATAGAGTTTCTAAAAGCAAGCTATGTGCTCATTTTCATTTTCAACCTAATCTGAAGATGACCTGCAAAAGTCTATTTCGACATCTGTTAGTTTAAGTAAAATAAGTACCGTGTTTTTTCGGACTATAAGTCGCTCCTGAGTATAAGTCGCACCGGCCATAACCTGCCCAACGAAGAGGGAAAAAACATATATAGGTCACACCGGAGTATAAGTCTCCGTGTTGCCAAGTATTATGTTAGAAGTGAAATGCCCTTATAAAACCTGATCCATCCTAATGATGATGTTGTGACAAAATGTCAGAAGTTATAAAGAGTTTCTAAAAGCAAGCTATGTGGTCATTTTCATTTTTAACCTAATCTGAATATGACCTGCAAAAGTCTATTTCGACATCTGTTAGTTTAAGTAAACTAAGTACCGTATTTTTCGGACTATAAGTCGCCCCTGAGTATAAGTCGCACCAGCCATAAACTGTCCAACGAAGAGGAAAAAAACATATATAGGTCACACCGGAGTATAAATCGCATTTTGGGGTCGAAATTTAATTGATATAATCCACCACATAGAACAGATATGTGAAAGGCAATTTAATATAAAAATACAATAGAGAACAACATGCTGAATAAGTGTACAGTATGTTAATGTTACATGATGCATGAACAACGAAATACGAATATACTGTCCTCACCAGGACGTACGGCTCGGTCCTAGCTATACTGCGAGCTAAACTCCCAAATGACGATGCTGGACATCCGTATGATTTGCTGACCTTATTTTGGCCGTCGTTATGACACCATCGTTTGAAAAGTGAAACTAAAAATAGAAATAGGGTTGCTCCGATCATGTTTTTTTGCTCCCGATCCGATCCCGATCGTTTTAGTTTGAGTATCTGCCGATCCCGATATTTCCCGATCCGACTGCTTTTTTTTTTTTTTTTTTGCTCCCGATTCAATTCCAATCATTCCCGATAATTTTTCCCGGTCATATACATTTTGGCAATGCATTGAGAAAAAAAATGAATAAAACTCGGACGAATATATACATTCAACATACAAGTCATAAGTACTGTATTTGTTTATTATGACAATAAATCCTCAAGATGGCATTTACATTATTAACATTCTTTCTGTGAGAGGGATCCACGGATACAAAGACTTGTAATTCTTAAAGGATAAATGTGACTTTGTATACTGTGACTAAATATTGCCATCTAGTGTATTTGTTGAGCTTTCAGTAAATGATACTGTACCCATTTAACTATTCTGCCCAAATGCATGATGGGAAGTGCAACCATGACTGTGCATAATGGTACCAATTGCTATATCTTCTCTGCGTTGGGTAATAACATAGGGTGTTAAGAAAAAGATCAATTACTACCTTTCTTTCCCACATTGATTCCCACGATATTTCTAATCACAGGGAGAGGGAATTAAAAAAAGGCTCCAAAGGCTGCTAAAATTCTCTCTACTCATTTTACGCTGCCTTTTAGCTCTATATATAGGTAAAACGGCGCCATTACAGACTGAACGCGACAATGTGTGAGTGGGTCGTGCAGCGCATGCGTTAATTGCGTTAAATATTTTAACGTGATAAATTAAAAAAATATAATTAATTACGGCCGTTAACGGGATAAATTTGATAACCCTACCTTAAGCCTAAACTGAAGACTCTGGATGAGTGTAACATAATATGTCTGTAAAGTTAAATACAATTACAAAACGATTTAATTAAAAAAAATATATATATTTAAAAAAGCATGTCCGAAATTTTTTTTGCCGATTCCGATACTTTGAAAATGACGTGATCGGACCCGATCGATCGGCATCTCTAAATAGAAATAATACAAATCCATTTCGTCCTCGATACCAAACAGGTTCGAATCAACGTAAATAAATGATAATTAGCTGCTATTACAGCAACGACACAAACGGTTAGCATGTGTTCGCTAGCATTAGCACATCATTCAAACAACCACACAACTGGCTCTAAGTCTCCGATCGCAGGTGGAAAACACACAACAACAGAAAAGATGATACACACAGGCGTTGCCTCTGTAGAGATATTTTAAAAGCATAAACAATGAACGTAAGTTCGCAGCCGTGTTTCTATCTCTCTCTCTCACCCACTCACTCAAGCTGCGTAGCTGATCGTCGTCTTCTGGCATGTGAGCGGTCTTCTTCACGTAAACAAGTGCAAGTGCGCCCCCACTTGGTTGGAAAACGCCACAAACTAAAAGCATGCATTTCAATATAAAGTCAATAATACAATTGAACACACATTGCCAAAAGCAGAACGCTAACGTGGCCTTAGCTATTAAGAGTTATTCAGACAACTATAGCATAAAGAGTATGCTAACAAGTTTACCAAACCACCAGTGTCAATCTAAAACACCAAAATAACATGTGAAATATCATAATGTGTTAATAATTTCACACATAAGTCGCTCCTGAGTATAAGTCGCACCCCCAGCCAAACTATGAAAAAAACTACGACTTATAGTCCGAAAAATACGGTATTGACCCTTGAGCAATGTTTTGTTATCACGCCACAAAGCACAGCTTCCAAAAGGTATTGGAATGCAATGTCAACAAACGATTCAAAAGATCGAACTACAACTTGGTGACTCAGGGGCTGCCAGGGTAATCAAGCATACATAGCCCCAACGGTTCCCTGTGGACTGTCCTTGAAGGTGAATCTGTGCGGTTTTTCTCTCACCTGTGAAACAGACGGGACACTTGAAGGTACCTCCCATGCCTTCAAAACTGTGTTCTATCAGGTGGCAGAGCAGCTTGGCAGGTGAATCAAACATCTGGTTACACAGCTTGCACTCGTGATTGATGCCCTCCTCTGCAAATAGGACACAGATACATATGCACGTGAAGGCTGGATTGAGCAATATGAAAAAACAGGAACATATTTTACGCTTAATAATACAGCATTCATGACAGATGTTTGGTGCCGATTCAGCAGGTAGACCAACACAGTCAGGTAGTGACAGAAGTGTGTAGGTGCTGTCTCTGAAAAGATTTGGAGCCTTTAAACATCATCATGTTTCAGTGACATTGACGGCGATAGACGGCCAATTGGCAGCCATAGTACAATGCAATATTTTTTCTGACAAGAGTGAAAGACACAAATAACCCATCCACCTGAAAATTTCATGGGAACAACTATGGGGGTTAAAAGTGATGACATGATGGATCAGAGTACTAATCAGAGCAGGATTTTCCGAGATTGTCCGAATACTAATGACTAAGAAGCTGCTTTTAAAAAACATGACCTTGCTGGAGATAACAGATGAAAGAAATTTCTTTGTTAAGCAATGTGTACTTTCGACTGTGGGGGACATTGACTTTGCGATACATCAGTCTCGTCCATTCTCTTCTCATCTCTTCCACGTTCTGCTTTTATTTTCCATTCCCTCTTGTACACTTAACACCCAACAGTCCCAGTGCTATGCATGCCCCAACTGGTAATTGCCTGTCCTCCCCACTGGGGCTGTGAGTGATCTATCTCCATCCCGTAGCCACCCTTCCCTCTCTCGGTCCTCGTTATCCTACCACCCCCACTGTCAACTGCATCCCCCACTTAGCCCGTCACTCACTTCATTTATTCTCATCTCTGTCCCTCAGTTGCTGATTAATTTGAATGGCCCAAAGCCCATTTCCTTGTCCCATTAAAAAATTGGACATAACGTTCATAATCCGAATATATTTTAGAATGACATTCAAGTTTTTATTGAACATTTTATGACTGCACATCTGCATGCTTTTGTGTGTCACGCTTTTTCACAACATGCTGTACATGGCCACAACTCACAATTGCACAGTGTGCCGGGATATAATTGTATAAAAAAGGGGAAAAGGCCTGGCAGCTCATTTTTACAAGGCCATGTGTCCATCTGTTGTCTGCATCTGCATTTTTTTAAATGTCCCTGCTTGCGTCATGGATCTGTAGGTCGGCAAGAATTCTACTTGCAAAACTATGAAAAACTTGAATTCATAGAGTCAGTGTCACTGCCCATCAAACGAATGTTTCCTATCTACAGTATAAGAGCCACCAATTTCACCACACCACTAATTCACTAGATATGCACACATTCCAATATGAAATAATAAGAAAAACATTATACACTATAACTCCACCATGCACATGTCTACAAATATTACGTACGAATACCTACAGTAAGTCCTACTGATTGATATATTGTTTTACTCAAGTCTATACAAGACGTGCGATGATTGACACAAAAGACGCCACTTGTGTACGTACAACACGCTGCAAGCGGTTTTGAGGTTAATAACATCTTCAGTCATAGATCCATGACATCCAAGTTGACAAGTACAGACACAAACACCCCCATATCCCCTTGGCTCAAAGGCCGACAACAGTGCCTTAATCCTGCTTCAATAGACGTGAGGTGTGGGTGTTGTGTTGGGTGCTGCAAATGCTCATGACGATGGTATGCTCCACCCTGGCATTCCGATACACCCCCGAGTCCACACACAAACAACATCAAAGGTTGCTGGGTTGTGTGGTGCACCAGTGTGTCAGAGGCATAGCTAGGCTGACAGAAGTTGATCGTTGATTAGGAGATTGAAGCGGCACAGGCAGGGGTCACATAGTAGGAAGTACATAGTGAAAGTGGGAGTATTCTAGGAGGAGACGTCTTTAAAAATGATAGTAAACGATGTATCCTCATAGATTCCTTCTTTCCACGGGTGTAGGTTTGCATAGGGACAGTAGGGACAAAACACTACCAACTTTTCAGGATGCTCAATTTGTCCCCACCAACTTTTAAGCAGCCTTACTTGTGTTATATAATGACTTCATTTATATGTCAGATTGTCATCTCATATATTTTAATTGTTGTAATTGACCCCACCATTATTAAGTGAATTATGTTCAGATTTACATGTACCTCTTTTCACTTGCTGAATGTGCCGGTCCATTTTTTCCCCTCCGAAACGCTTATTTGATTGGCTTATGACTTGACCCCCACTGCCCCCCTCCAACAAACACACACACATTAGATATCAGGAATATTAGAAGATTTTTTCAGCCAGTAGCAGCCACTGCAAGCAATGTAAAAAGACATCAATGTTGTGGTAGTGGGGAACACACCACTAAATTTGCTACTGAAAGTCTGACCTGCATCAGAGTTAGCGTAACAATAAACTGTTTGAACTTGCTAACTTGCAAAACTCGAGTAGGAAGCTGCTTAAAGACAAGGATCCTCCTGTATGTGTTTTTTACTACGTTAAATTAACTGTGAGAAATGTAGTGAACCGAGGTCCACCCTCTTCTCCCCAATTTTAATTTTAATTTTATTTATGTGGTCTTAAAGCAGCCCACACGAGCTTTCTTTTTTTGTTGTTGTTGTTTTTTGTTGAGTTTGGCTGTGCTTGTGGACAAAAGCAGTAGTGTTTTACCAGAAGGACAGCTCGATTTTTGTTTCTTTTTTTGTTATTCCCTGACAAAGAAGTTTTTTTCAGTTAGATTTAATTTCTTTATTTAGACAATGTTCAGTGGTCTTAAGACAAATGTTTATATATATATTTTTAATTCCTGGATCGTTAAGATATGATTAACAAGCTTGTATTTATTTTCTACGTTAATATAATTTATGTTCAATGCAAAATAATGCAGTTTAAATTTGCTCTTAAAATCCGCACATTTTTTCCTGAAAGTTTTCGAAATGTTTCTTTTGTAGTTTTTGGAAAACAAAGGTTTGAATTGAACAGTGCAGGCTGAACTAATACCCATAAAAGTTTGTAAAAATCAGTAGATTTATTTTGCATTGATCTTTATGAATGTCCCGTCCCCAGCAAAAAGTGTACATGCAGGTTATGCTGTTATATCGTCCCTACCAATGTTGAGACCAAACCTACGCACTTGCTTCTATCATCAATTTTAATACTATACTATAGAAATACACTGCACTCAACGCTACAGTGGTGATATTTCTTAAAGAGGCATTTGAGTAATTTTCCAATATCTTAAACTCTTTCATACATGTGATGCGATGTGTACTTTTTATCTGGTTCAAATTGCGTTTGCAAGTTGCAAATCATTCAGAAAACAGTAGGTTTTTGAATTATCCACGGTATGATGTCACACCAGGCCTTATAATGCAAGTATCTGCCCTCTTTGTTCTTCCTCCACACTCACTAATATCTTGAGCACTGAGCTCGATCGGATAAAGCATACAGTATCTAAAAAAAGCATTATTTAAATCCATACTGTACGTGTGATTTGCTGCTGTTCAGTACAATAGTTCTGCTACATTTCTGTCTTTGTTCATTTTTTTGCCACAACCTGCCACTTCACCAGCAAACCAGGGGATTGACAAATCACCACAAAACAAAAATATAGGGTGTCAGTAATCGGCTAACTACTGGCTGCCATTGATGGTTATAGAATTGGGACAGAGGCATGAAATATCATAGTCATCATGATGATTGAATGGATATGAATGATCATTTTTCACTACCGTTGACGAAGATGGATGTCCTGTCCACTGAAGCTGGCCAATGGATTGGACATCCATTGCTGTCAATGGCAGAGAATGAGTTCATGAAAGTGAACATACCTAGCCACTACTAATGGGAAATAATCAGCCAGTAACAAATACAAAGACATAAAGTGTTCATTAATATTTTTTCACATATAATTACTTTTTCCATCAAATAATGAAAAATACAAAACATCTTAGTTATCATTATGCAAAATGGTCTACATTATGATCGTCTCTTTTTCTTTATCGCCCAGCACTAGTTTATAGCACTGCATTTAAAGCAATACAGAGCAACATAATTAAATAATAATTGACATAATTGAGCTGTCTGGAACAAGGTCATGGGCACAGGACTCCAACCACTGTATGTGTGCATGTGTCATGAAAGAGTTCTCTTTTGTCACAAATACTTTGTTTTGATCAGTATGTGTGGGGACCGCCCACTCGGGACGTCGTCTCCCTCTGAGACTGAGCCCCTATAAGAGCGTTTGTGTATGTGACCCATAGTGAGATGACAAAGTCTCAGAGCATCCTGCCGCTACACTTTGTTTCGCAGCGTGCGTTAGACGCACACGTGTGCACACAGGTTTGCACACACACACGCACCCACACACAACCATGGAAAGCCCATGCTGGGACAGAGAACACAGGAGAGCGAAAGGGAAGAAAGAGACCAAAAGAGACAGCCAGGGTGAAGGTTAATACTCTGAATTTTTAACAGAACAATAGACAAAGCATTTTAGGTAGAAGTGAAGCGCTTCTGGAGTATTTTTTTTTTTCATCATTTTCCACATACATGCATGCTGTTCATATTTTTCCACATACATGCATGCGGTACCTTAAGTTGGCTGATTATTCAAAGGCTTTTTCCAGCTGTGCTGAAAATTCTTATAATATTATCCACTGTGCTCCATTGGTTGCTATGACAAAGCTAATGACAGGCAACATACAAGGAAGACATTTTGCTTTATTTCTTCATTGGGGGTCAAGTGTGCGACCCTGACTTTCTTTCAAAGACTCACAGATTCCTGGAGGTTCTTGGTTTCAGAGTGAGAGCTCTATGTGAGGTTGACATACGACTCACATATTTTTCATTCTGGGATTTTAAGTATATTCCAGATTGTAAAATCTGAGAAAATGGCCCAAAAACATATATAAGATAGAAAAACATATTTGGATTTTAATTATAAGTTATTTAAAAGAGAAAAAAACGAAATTATACTTTATAACACACACTATGCCAACAGTGGAACTCATATGCAATTTTGACCCTGCGTGAAGCATCTGTGTTTTGGTGGAATGGGATACAATGGCATGTTGCAACAGAGCTTCAGGTCATTTTCTAATTGGTTAATGTTCCCTTTCACGTAGGGGTCATGAATATTGAAACAAATGATCTTTTTCAATTGCCGGCCGCAACTCTTTTTCAACATCTTTGATGGGCTTTGATATCATTGCCTTTGCTGACTAAGACATTGTCAATATCTGTGTACCCCTCTTTACCTTGGGTTTCTCTTCTTACCCTCCATTCTTCCTCTGCTAATTGACCAGAGGAGAGGGACCAGGTGGCATCACCATACACACACACAAACACACACAGTATACGCACACAGAGTGAAACATGCAGCAGAGCATAAATGAGCTCACAGATCCCTAAGGTGGCTGCCTACCCCGATTACATACCACATTCAAACCCCCCCCAACACACACGCTCATCCGGTCTTGCTATAGAGTCCTCAGAGTATTCAGGCACCCACTAACCCCAAAAACTCCACGCCCCTTTTTCCTCTCTTGCTATCTCAACACTGGCTGCAGGCATTCCCTTGGGTACCAACCCTCCATTACTGCCCCTCCTTGCACTTGTCAAGGCCCTCCTTCCTAAAACATTGTGAAGATGTGTGTGGGTAAAAGGGGGTAGGAGCGCGTGAGTGCGTTTGCTCTCTCATGGCACAGAGGCCGTCAAGGATGCCAGGCGATAGATAGCGAGGACAGCAAGGCGGACGGCAGCCAAAAGCTAGGAATGGAGTGAAAAAGAAGGATGAAGTCGGAATGGAGGGAGTGAGATGCCTGGATGGAAGATGAGCTGGGAAAGAGGGGGTGACGGAGACAGTGGGAGATAAAGTGCATCCGGGAGGAGAGCGCTGGATGGTAGGTGGAGGAATATGGACCTCTCTAGGGGGTTCACTCAAGGTGTGTTTCCATAGCAACCAAGTGGTGGGGGGTTGCGGGGGTTCAGGGGGTGAGATTGACCCATTGGTAGTGTGGGGGCTGGACAAAACACACACATACACACAAAACCTGCTGCTGCAGTGCTGGAGGGGTCCCAAGTGTACCCCCACCTTACTCTCTCTGCCTCTCTAGCTCCCCCCCACACACACTCACACGGACAAAGAATGCTGCAGTGTGGGGTCCCTCGGGTCTCCTCCACCCACACACACACGCACACTTTCTCCCTTTCTCATTTTCTATCTCGCCTCTAATTCTATCGCTTGCTCTGTGAGGTAAATGTCAATATTTTCATCATCTGAATACGCCTTATCTCTGTGTGGATTTTTATTTTTACTTTACACTGAATGACAATGACAATGTTGCAGAATCTCTCATTGCTATAGGGATAATTTGTAGGTTTCAGCCATCAAAAAAGACCCTGTAACTGCAGTTGTGAAGGAGTTGGCAAGTGTTATTTTCAGTTTACTTAATAGTGTTTGTCTTGGAATCCTCTTTGGGATCTCCATCTACACCATAGCAAAAGACAGACAGTACTGAAACCAAGGTGGCAAAAACTTCAACAAGGAATTTGAGCAGTCGCAGTTCAAAGATCCATTAGGTCAATAAAAACAGCTGGCAGCAGTGGCTGAAGCTGTAGTAAAAGACTGTAAGCCAAAACGCTGGAATGCAATCATTAGGATACTATTTACGGCAGAAACATGGTGTTATGTTTATGGTGTTATACTTATATAGCGCTTTTCCAACTTCAAAATTATTTAAAGTAAAAACAAAACAAAACAAAAAAACTGCAGTTAGCATTTCTAATGCTTCCTAGCAAATAAATTCAAGAAGAAATAAATGACATAACAAAAAGACAACACCTTGGTCACTTGCATCCCAGCGGAATTAATCTTGTTTAGCTTCTTTTTATCTATTTAGAGTGCATCAGTGTTATTGTGCTGTACGTTTGTCAAGCAATGCCTGTATTCATAAGTGGTGTCATTTTTGTGTGTGTAAACATTACAACTAAGAAAGGTGGAATTTATTTTGCATACGTATATACAGTGGGGCAAACAAGTATGTAGTCAGCCACTAATTGTGCAAGTTCTCCCACTTGAAAATATTAGAAAGGGCTGTAATTGTCAACATGGGTAAACCTCAACCATGAGAGACAGAATATGGAAACCCTCCGCCAGAAAATCACATTGTTTGATTTTTAAAGAATATAAGTATAAAATAAGAAAATAAGTATTTGGTCTATACCAAAAGTTCATCTCAATACTTTGTTATGTACCTTTTGTTGGCAATAACGGAGGCCAAACATTTTCTGTAACTCTTCACAAGCTTTTCACACACTGTTGCTGGTATTTTGGCCCATTCCTCCAGGCAGATCTCCTCTAGAGCAGTGATGTTTTAGGGCTGTCATTGGGCAACACGGACTTTCAACTCCCTCCACAGATTTTCTATTGAGATGCTTCTTACTAAGCCACTCCTTTGTTGCCCTGGCTGTGTGTTTGGGATCATTGTCATGCTGAAAGACCCAGCCATGTCTCATCTTCAATGCCCTTGCTGATGGAAGGAGATTTTTACTCAAAATGTCTCGATACATGGCCCCATTCATTCTTTTCTTTACACAGATCAGTCGTCCTGGTCCCTTTGCAGAAAAAAAACCCTAAAGCATGATGTTTCCACCCCCCATGCTTCACAGTGGGTATGGTGTTCGGATACAATTCAGTATTCTTTCTCCTCCAAACACGAGAACCTGTGTTTCTACCAAAAAGTTCTATTTTGGTTTCATCTGACCATAACACATTCTCCCAGTCCTATTCCGAATCATCCAAATGCTCTCTAGCGAACCGCAGAAGGGCTTGGACGTGTACTTTCTTCAGCAGGGGGACACGTCTGTCAGTGCAGGATTTGAGTCCCTGACGGCACATTGTGTTACTGATAGTAGCCTTTGTTACTGTGGTCCCAGCTCTCTGTAGGTCATTCACTAGGTCCCTCCGTGTGGTTCTGGGATTTTTGCTCACCGTTCTTGTTATCATTTTGACGCCATGGGGTGAGAGCTTGCATGGAGCCACAGATCGAGGGAGATTATCAAGGGTCTTGTATGTCTTCCAATTTTCTAATAATTGCTCCCACAGTTGATTTCTTTACACCAAGGGTTTTACTTATTGCAGATTCAGTCTTCCCAGCCTGGTGCAGGTCTACAATTTTGTCTCTGGTGTCCTTCGACAGCTCTTTGGTCTTGGCCATAGTGGAGTTTGGAATGTGACTGACTGAGTTTGTGGACAGGTGTCTTTTATACCGATAATGAGTTAAAACAGGTGCCATTAATACAGGTAACGAGTGGAGCCTCGTTAGACCTCGTTAGATCTCGTTAGAAGAAGTTAGACCTCTTTGACAGCCACAAATCTTGATTGTTTGTAGGTGAACAAATACTTATTTTCTACTCTAATTTGGAAAAAAAATCTTTAAAAATCAAACAATGTGATTTTCTGTTTTCCTTTTCCACATTCTGTGTCTCATGGTTGAGGTTTACTCATGTTGACAATTGCAGGCCTCTCTAATCTTTTAAAGTAGAACTTAAAAGGAGTAAAGGAGAACTTGCACAATTGGTGGTTGACTAAATACTTACTTGCCCCACTGTACATACACACAGCAAAACATACACACTGTTGGCAAGCACGACTGGCATATGGCGATGACCAGTTAGTGTTTGTGTAAAATGAAAGCAAGCACAAATTGAGCAAAGCTGCATGGTGCACAAATATATGTGTGTCTTGGAAACAAGATGGTGTGCGTGTGTGTTTATATGTGCGTTAAAGATGGGTTTTCCCTCCAAGATTACATAACAGTAGAATTGCTCTGTGAAACACTGCGGTCCCAAATACAAGAAAACTTGCAAACTTTTCTTTAAACCAACCATTCAATTCACACAAAAATGCACATAATTCTTCAGGACGGTTTGTGTATCTTCCAATATGTGCTATAAAAATTCTGCTTTGTGGTGCTTTGCCATTTCAGCGCATGCTGTAGCTGTGATTGCAACCTCTCTATTGCAAACCTAGTGGGGAATGTAGTTTAGTATTGAACTGACTGAAGGGTATTTATTTTTATCTTTTGGATTAGTGATTCTTACAGTCCATGAGATTTGAATATACAGTGGTGCTTTGAGATATGAACAAACCACTGAGGACTTTTTCAAAATTTTTACCGTTTGTCAATTTTTTGGGGGGGCTAAACTAAACATAAAACAAAGACAATTACGCGTTTCAATATTTAAACAAACACTTCAACAGACACTTCTGAAGCTGTTGACTGTGACGATACCTTTTGTTATATGGGGTGTGGTTGTGGGGGTTTAAATTGCATCGAATCAATTCAAGTTCCAATTTCAATTCAAATACTGTAATTTACTATAGAAAGCACTAAACACAATTTAAGAAAAGTGGCAAGTTCATCACAATGAGCTGGGCCGCGCAACAAAATGAAAATGTCATTTCCTACTCAAAAAATATGCATAAATAACCAGCTTTGTTAGAAAACCTGCAGGGTACAAACACAGAGAAAGTAATGGCTTATAGTCCCATGAAAAACTGTAATTACTTGGCTGAAGTCTGATCGTTACAGAAATAATTGTTTTGAGTCAAAACAAGCGCGGTCTCATTAAACTTTTATCTCAAGTCACTACATCTAGTAACAAATGGAGGTACGGTAATTTCCCGAATATAACGCGCACTTTTTTTCCCCAAAATCAACTTATAAAATCATGGTGCGCAATATAAACGGGTACATGGATGGAGACATGGATGGAAATATATATATATATGTATATATTAAATATATATAAAATATATATATTATTTTATAATATATATAAAAAACAATTTTTTTTTAATTGACACGGCCATGTTGTGTTGAAGAAATGTACGTGGCGATCCGTTACCGACCATTACGGTACATGACGTCACCATTTTGTATCGTAATACTTCACTCTGATCGGCCGAATGATTTCGTCTGTGTTAAATTCAGCTTTTTTCACTCTTCATAAAGCACAGAATTTAGTTTTGTTGAACTCAAGTTCCTATTGTTACTGTTGTGTCGACAGCGATGAGCTCTCTCGGATTTCCGACTTACGTTCTCACTTTCATTTTACCACATCAATCCATGGAGGAAACATTTATTCATCATGTTGAAACGAGCAAGTTATACAGCAGCCTTTAAAAGAAAAGTCACATCTGTTTTGTTTTCTCCTGGATTCTGGTAAGTTCAAGAAGTTATCAGATCATATTATTACCGTACATATGGTCAGTTTACGGTAATGTTTTGAACTACCAATGTGCTATGCTTGTGCTGTGTTTCACCAGTCAGTAAAATGACATTTCTGTATCTGTACACGAGCTCTGTTTTCTTGTATTCTTCTGTTTAGTGGTGCTAAAATTAGGGTGCGCGTTATACACGGGTACAATAATTTTCCCTAGATTTTACAAGTAAATTTGGGGTGCGCGTTATACACGGGTACGCCTTATATTCGGGAAATTAAGGTAATTATGTCAGTATCCAGTAATAATAATAACAAAATGTCAACTGTCAAAATGCTGCACAATTCTCGCTTGCTAAACATTGTTGTTTTTGGCAGCTCTTTAAATTTTCGTATTAATCTTTTGGACGAAAATATTTACGCATATTTAAGTCATTTCAAAATGTGTTTTCGTTTAGTTTTCTTTGACGAAAACTCGAACTGTTTTCATCCAGAAAATTCAAGGTTTTCGTCCAAAAATAAATTAAGGTTTCCAACAATTTCAAATGAACATTGACTGACAAGCACATATTGTAGTGTCCACAAGGACTACGACAATACTCAATCACCAGGAAAACGGTATATTATTTTCAATTACCGAAATTTTCAGACTATAGGCCGCTAGTTTTTTTCCCCTCATTTTGAATCACGCGGCTTATAGTCCAGTGTGGCTAATTTGTTGATTTATTTCGGTTAATAGGGAACACTCTATTTGGCAGCAGCGTCATAAGACTGCCACATAAGACCGTCATAATTATGACATGACATTATCATGGGCATTAATGAATGCTTACGACAGATGTCATTAAGTGTCATCCGGCAAATTATGTCACTAACTCCATCTATGTCCAGCTAGGATCTTTTACATCCATTCAAAAGGGAGATAATTCGCTGGATGACACAAAATGGCATCTGTCATAAGCATTCATTAATAAGTGTTGCACATAAGTGTTACCAAATTCCATAACTAGCAATTAATGAAACAACTAGAACAGTAACTGAAGAAATAATTAGTAAAGAACATGAATTTTGATTTGTTATTGACAGCTCTAGCACTGCTATACATGCTAGGAGGCATGTTGGACGACAACAGTGTTGACATCAGGTGGCAGCAGAGGTTGACACTTTCCCCAAAGAGAACAGTGATGGCCAAATGAAGCATCTTGTGGCGTTGAAGCTTTGCAGCCAAGTTAATTTGGTCTTATGACAGTCTTATGATGCCGCTGTCAAATAAACTGTTACCGGTTGATACATTTTGGTGTAAATATCCCATAATGCATTGAGGACAGCTGTGGCTTATAGTCCAGTGCGGCTAATCTATGAATAAATGCAATTTTCATGTCAATTTTGGTGGGTGGGGGCTTATAGTCAGGTGCACCTTATAGTGCGAAAATTACGGTAATTACACCCTCCAGGATGCCACGTACTGTATGTAAAAAAAGCTTGCTGCGCTAAAGTTTATGCTAATGATTTCACAAACGCGAAACTAACACTAACAATTACATTTAATGTGTGAATATCATACATTACAAACCTATAATGGCTAAAGCAACGTTGCATATTCTCTCTTGCAAAGATAAGAAAGCAAATCTTACCTTGTGTTTCAAAACAAGCAAGCCTGGAGTGGACACTAAAGAGTAGGAGAAGGGGTGGGGGGGGGTGCGGCACCAATTACCAGAGTGACAGAATCAAACACTGCTATGATGCAGGCTGACTACATGTACAATAGAAAATGTCACACATTCTGAACATATGATGCACACTATAGCATATTTTCGTCCCGTTCTCGCCTCGTCAGACGAAAAGTGCTATTTGTCTCGTTGTGTTTTCGTCTCCCAAGACATGTCATCGTCTGGAAAAAATTGTTAGTTGAAAAAAACGACTTTATTGCCAAATCTATCGGTGAAAACACAAACAAACGAAAAAATATAATCACTGTAACACCATCACAGGATAAACGTGGCGCGCACTTGACCGCAACAACGAGCAGCTAATATGAATGTCTTGTATCTTCCTATCATAATGAGAATTTAATTAGCATTCAACAAGGAGAGCAGCACACATCATTGCTCCAGCCTTGGAATCATCGCTCAGGATTTCACAGGAAAATAGGGAATTACCGCTTCCTCCAACAAACACACAGAAAGCCAAACGCACAAAGGTGCACACACACAAACCCACACCCCTGCACACACTCTTTTTTAGCTTGTTAGGAGGGATGAGGGTAATGAATGCGGAGTATATTTCTGTTTAGAATCTTAATTGAAAGCTTGAAAGTAGCCAGGAGGGAATAAGCTTAATCAGTGTGAATAAACCATAAACACACATCCATGAACATGCAAAGCTTGAGAGAAGGCTGACACCTATGATAGTGTTTAGAAGGCAATGACCATAGATCCTGTTGATAGATTTGATCAACACTTTTTCTTCAAGCACTTGAAACACTCATGCATACCTATAGTACGGTCATGCTTTTCCTCACATGGGTAAACCCTTGACTAGCCTATCACAGGGCACATATTAACGAGCATAAATTCGCATTCACATCTACAGTAAGGACCATTTAAAGTTGATTTTTTAAGGCAATGTTCGATGGAACGGTTTCTACTATATTAAATTGATCTGTCTGTTAAGTAGAAAATTATTTATTAACTTTTTGCCGAATTATGAACTTGGCCAAGGGGCAATCTTGATTAGAATGTGCACGTTGGCCTCCTCGTCAAGGTTAGCACTCACGTCTGCATCTGAGGCAAATCACCATGGCAACCACAATCAAGGATCTGATCACATAGTTGTCAAGGCAATAGAGAAAGCGTCATTTTTGAAAATGTGCAATTTTCTTGTGTGTGGTCAAAAAATGTTAAATACAAAGCATGTGATGGGATTTCAATGACAGAAGGGTAACCAGAGAAATTTGATTTACTGATTAGGGTTTTGCCATCATACCTTTGGAAAAATATCTATGAGATGCGAGCAAGGGTGTTTACCCATATTTATATAATCATATCATGCAGTTAGAGTGTGTGTATCATAAATATTTGTTTTTGTCTGTTTGTATTTGTGTGTTTTTTAATCTGCCTTTTTAGGGTGGCTAGGAGAGAGCAAGGTGTCTTATCCCCGCATCTTTGAAAGCACGAAAACACCTATTACAGCTTTTCTCAATTGCTTTGGTACATTTCTCAGATCAGAATTGAAATTCTAAAAACTACTTTTTCAATCCTCACAACATGTCGCACAGGTAGCAAAACAACATGGATTACCTGCAAAAGTTTTCTGTGAAAAATACTTAGTCTATTGCCAAAAATTAGTCAATGAACATGTCATTGCTGTCAGAGTGACGAGTCCGTGTTTCATTGTGTACAGACAAGACAGTCAAACAGCTTAGTTATGCTCTCAATTGAGACTGGTGTAAGGCTCTGATGCTGAAGATGGTTTACATAAGTTTTGATGAAAATTGCAAATAACACCTTTGAGTATGGGAGATTGATTGCATAAGACTGGGCAAGATTCAGTTTACATGGTTTTAGAAAATTCTTGACAGACCATGTCACTGCAATACAAAAAGCAAAAAAACAACACTAAGTATCGCAAAGAAAAAACAAAAACAAAAGGAAAATTAGAAATGTGAACATAAGACAATCGGCACAACTACATTTTGGGTGCTACATGTCGGGATTTTTCCCCCCATTCTTTCTACACATCTTGACATTCCTCCCTGTTGGGCCACACATTTTCATCCACATCACAATGGATTAAGGATGCAACAATAATCGGTTTTATATTGAACCGTTCGATATGCCCTCTTCGATTCAATACACAAAAACATTCAATCCAAATGAAAAGCTCCCAAAATGTATTTTCCGAATTTATTTTTGTCGTCTCTCTCGCTAAAATGTCTGGCGCAGCTTTGACTTGAAAAAAACAAACTCTGCCGCTTGCAGCCAAACTGCATTAATAGGTGGGACCTGTGGCGCACGAGGATCATTGCTCGTGAGGAAATACAGAAACCTAAATAGGCGGCTTACCGGCTTCAATATCGTACAGATCCATTGTTTTGCAGCATTTTGGGTGAACTGATATGCTATCCCCACTCGTACATATTAACCAAAGACTGTCTTAACGGATACTTACAGCAAAGTCTGCCACTATATTCTTGCCGATTTGGATGCTGCGAATAGCCTCGGTTTGACACCGGCACACCCTGGGACACAGATAGCTATCTCGCGGTTACATTAGGCCTGTCGCGATAACAAATTTTAGTGTGCGATAATTTATTTAAAAAATTATTGCGACATGCGATATTATTGTACCCCCCCCCCCCATTTAAAAAAAAATACAATACAATAACACTGTGAGAATACAGTATATATTAATAGATCATGTACACCCATTTAAATGCAATAAATATTTACTCTTAAATTCAATTATACTTTTTAGGAAATCACAACTAAAAACAATAGACCATGCCTCTTTTAAGTAAAAGACAACAATATTAATAATGCACAGAAACACAGAAGAAATAAAATGTGTTTTTTAAGAAAAATAAAATTCCACTTAATAATTTAAGCATCTAGGCAAATGAAAACGTTTCCCCTCATAGCTTCTGCTATGGCGTTCCATGTGTAATACAGTGGTACCTCTACATACGAAGTTAATTCGTTCCAGGAGCTTGTTTGTAAATCGCAATGGTCGTATGTCGAGCAGGATTTTCCCATAAGAATACATTATAATTCCAATCATTCGTTCCACGCCCAAAAACCCACACTACATCCTTAATAAATACTGCTGTTACTATTGCAAATAGCAATTACAAAGAGCAAAACAAATAAAATATGAATACAAATCAGAATAACAATAATATAATAATAGCAATAATAACAATAATACAGTACAGTACCTGTGATAATGTAACGAATTGGCTTCTAATGTGGCGGACTTTTTTTGCTGTACCTGAACGCACCGCGGGGCTGACGGTGAGCAGGAGAGCGTTATTTTACTTTCTGTTTCGATCCTGGCGTCAACACTCAACAGCAGTGGACACTCGGCGAGTTGATGGAATAAATGATTTGAAACCTGATGAAGCTGGCGATTTCTTAGGCGATGTTACCACAATAAGAACTGTCACCTTAACTTATAAAGACTGGCGAACGGAGGGGGACCGCCGGCCGAGATCGGCATTCTACGACCCAGTTCATGGAAGCACACACCATGCTTATATTTTGCTATCATTCACATCTTCATTTCAATGGTAAGTGTCACTTTTTCTTTTTTTTCAACTTAAACTTGAACTGCGCTAAACTAAAAACAGAACTAAAATGCATTTTGCGTAGTTGGTAACAAGGAAGCCGAACTTTTAACAGCACGTCAGCCGCACGCGCGCATGCAGGTACACGCGAGGCGATAAATCGCAGCGGAAAAATTATCGCTTTCATTTTTATCTACCGTGCGATAAATGGAATTATTGCATATTGCGACATGCTTAGGTCACATGATGAACAATGAGCGGCAAATTAAGAGCGGTGTACTTCAAACTCGTCCTCTTTATGAAAGTTGATTGTCAAATGCTGGTGTTGTGCAGTAATGAGCAGTCTGTGGTGTTTGTTAACTTTTTTTTAATGCCCCGACAACACTTGCACGCCCACACTATATATCATCAAAGAGCAACCTAGATGTGCCACGTTAGATTCTCAGCACTTTCGTACATAATTTCTTCAGATCAGTAAGAAGTGTGCACACAAATATTATGCACTAAAATGCGTGTTTATATGATGGCATTGTAATTTTTGCTTATTAGCAAAATAAAAAAAACGAAAAAATAAAAATAAAAAAAAAATAATAATAACACTTGTATTTTTTGTTTAAATTTAAATTAAATGTATTGAATCGAATTGAAAATCGTACTGAACCGTGACTTAACTGTATCATTGCTTCCCTATAATGGATGTCCTCTCTTGCTATACAGCGTGGAAAGAATCTTCTTAAATGCCTTATCCAGCCTGAGCAGGCATTTATAGTGATGTCTCTGCATGCTGCATTCATGGCATCCAAAAGAGTCATCTGAGTGTGAGGCTGGCGATCATACCCTTGCCATCTCCATGTGGAGGAAAATTCTTCTATAAAATTGAGGAATATGGAGTATGGTAGGAGGAACTCCATTACCATTCTGTTGTGGGTTGCAAACCATTCCCTGATTATGTTGGAGTGGTGGAAACCCACATTGTCCCAAACTAGCACAAATTTTGGCAGGTTAAAATAAGTTACGTAAAATAAGTAACGAAAATGCTTAGAAATAAGCACACACATGTTGACATACAGTATTCTGAAAACATGTTCATGCATGCTGCATGTAAAGGCTTATGCAATGAAGTAATGACTAAATGTTGTGGTTGGCGAGACTATTCAATAGAGACCCACGATCATCCATTTTGACCATCATGACAGATGCAACTGATAATGCAGGAAACAGCAGAGAATTGTACAAAATCATTTGCATGGATGCACAAAAACATCTACAACTTGCTCAAAGAAATGAGAACTTGCTTTTTTGATGTGCACTAGTAATACGATGTTGCGAGGATTGAACAAGTAATTTTGAGAATTTCAATTCTGATCTGAGAAACGTACCAAAGCAATTGAGAAAAACTGTAAGATACACACCAGGCCATGTAACGCGCACTTTTGGTTGACAGACCTAAATGTAAAGCATGTTCATTTTTTAACATTCCAACTTTGTATTGTTCATTCCAACACTTCACAATCACACCTTTGCAGTCCCCGTGAATTTGCTTGATCAAAAAGCAGGAGTCCTAAAAGAGCAGGAAGGAAGAGAGGAGCTGAGCCAATAAGCGCGCACAGCAGGATGCTAATAATGCAGCTCCAGCTGTTCAGGTTAACCTGCAAGCTGCCCATCTGGACCCAGAGAGAGGGAGAAAGGTGGAGTATGGACAGACAGGAGATAACAGATAGACCGCATGTGTTTTGCTGCAATTTGACAGCTGATTTAGTCTCTATTAAAACAATACCAATGGAATTAATGGTACAGTTAACCTTTATCAAAAGCGATGGGGAGAATTCTTGATTCTTTTCAAATAAGAGCAACAACATTCATCACAAAATACAGAAAAGAACGAGATTACATCTTCTGCTATCATGTGGGTCACGTGGTCATGCCTGTGGACCATGAAAACTCACACACACAACAAACACTAGGAGTGACCTTGCTTCCAGCCTGTCCGCCATGTCCTCGCCCTACACGCCCCCCCACCAAGTCCTACTGCCTGCATCCATGAAGCCCTCCCTAGCAATGCCAGGCCAGGGCATGCCAAGATGCACCTTGCTGTGGCCTACAAACAAAACAAGCAGGGTTTTACAACATTTATTTTCTGATAGTAGAATTACAAAGACATTTTTAGGGGAGCTGACGCAAGGATCTTTTGATTCATATCGATTCCAGACTTTTGGAAAACACCAACATGAAACTCACCAACTCTGGCCCACCCTAAAGCAATATGCATCGCCCACACATACACACCCACACACATCAGAGTGATGGCATGCTAATGAAGACATTAAATCATGACTAGGTCACACGTGGAAAAGCTTGCCAGATACCTACATCATGGCTGGGGAGCTCCCACTGCATACATGTGTGTGTGTGTGTGTGTGTGTGTGTGGGGGGGGTCGTGTATGGGGAGTGGGGGGGAGGGGGGTACGTGCTTTTCAATTGAGTTAAAAGTTTGTGCGCCTATTACCGCAGTGATAGTGTTTTCATGTTTGGGTCGACCGACACCAGGTGATCATCATGAAATGTACAGAGCCTGCTTGTGGCATTACTAATCTACACAACAAAGCCATGCATTCTCTGAAGGGTCCAAGATCTTAGGCTGGATTCGAAAAGGCTGAGATCACGCGAATGCAGGTGATTGCAAAACACAAGCGAAAGCTGTTATACTAATGTGCAGACTAGCCTATGGCTGTCATATGCAATTATAATTGGGATCTCCCGATCCGATCAAATGATCGATAATCAGGTCGATCGCGCCATTTTTCAGAGGATCGGAACTGAGTGAAAAGGATCAGGTTTTTAATTTTTAAAAAATCGAGTTATGCTTTTCTGCTTAATGCTCGTTCATTGCCACAGCCTCTCATCCTCTCAACTGCTAAGCCGTGCAACCAAACTGTTCATTTTGGTCACCAGTACAGTTGGAGTTTGGTACTTAAAGTTAACCATGATTGAAAGGTTTGTAGCTTTGATCTGGCCAGAGAAGCCTCGGCAGCTCTACGATCAAGAGTACGAATGTGTTAATCATCGTTAAACATGCAGCCCACTCTGTGAGAGGCTGTGGAAGTGAGAGGCTGTTCTCGGCAGCGTGAGCGTCAAATTGTGAGTGAATTTTAGTGGATTCACTCATACGAATTTTATGAATGTTATGAAGAGTGATTAAAAGTATGGAGTTAAATAGGGCTGCAAATACAATTATTTACATAATCAATTAATCTAACAATTAATTAAACCGATTAATTGGATAAATGTCACTTTTTCTTTTACCTTCACAATTTAACTTGAAGTCGTTTTAGGCATATTGTAAGTAACAATGAAGACAAAATGACTAGTTCCTTCAAAAAGAATATTTTTTTTTTACAGCTTCCTCACTTAACTGTACTGTAGTCTACAATTGTACTGTTTTAAATACATGAAACTTAAATTTTGAATAAAGGTTCTGAGTATAAAAAGAAATTCTCAGTACACAAATCAGACAAAGTCCTGCTCATTCAAAAAAAAAAAAAAAAAAGTGCTGCTGATTGACATTTTTTCTTGTGGGCAAAGTGCTGATATAAATTGTGTCATTGACTCATTGATTTTCTTTAAACAAACAAACTATAAGAACTATAAATATACATCTAAATATTATATATATATATATATATATATATATATATATATATATATATATATATATATATATATATATATATATATATATATATATATATATATATATATATATATATATATATATATATATATATATATAAAATATTTGACGCAATTAACGCACATGTCCCGCTCAGAAAGTATTCTGCCTTTTGGTAAGTTTTACAGCAAGGGTTTTTGTGCTGTCCAACAGCGAACTCTTGTGGTCGCTTTGCGACATGGTATTGTTTTCTTGCCAGTTCATTATGGCTGCACGACGTCTCGGGCTGATAATGTTGTGCTTATATGATCCTTGGACAAGATTTGTCCGTAAGTATGGTTGTAAAGAATGTACATATTATGTTAGTAAGCGAAATGTTATATTTTTTGTATGAGACGCTTTTTGTTTATGTTTATTGAACCTGTATAGCGTGCTAAGCTAATGTTGTTGCTAATGCAATGCTTGTGTACTTTTTGTAGTTTTACGACGGTCTAAAGAGGACAATGGTTTGAGGCCATTTTATTAATAAATCAGATGAAAAAGGAAGAAGTCTAATTATTAAGGCGTCGTTCAATAGCTGTCTAGCTTTGGAAAAAGTAGACGCTTCGGAGTGTGGACAGCATAGACAGATTTAAATGACAGTAGAGTGAAATGCCCACTACAGTCTTTATGTACCGTATGTTGAATGTATATATCCATCTTGTGTCTTATCTTTCCATTCCAACAATTTATTTTACAGAATATATATATAATTTACAGAAAAATATGGCATATTTTATAAATGGTTTGAATTGCGATTAATTGCGATTAATTACGATTAATTAATTTTTAAGCTGTAATTAACTCGATTAAAAATTTTAATCATTTGACAGCCCTAATACATATATATATTACTTTTTAATTGCTAAAAAGTAACAAAATAATCCAGAAATACTAGTAATAACCCATTGCCAAAAGATAAAAAAGATATATGTATTTTATACTCTGCAACACGCCCGGAAAACGCAAAGAGGAAGTACTGTAAAAATACAGTACTGTATCACGTTTGGAAATTTTTGTTCAAATGAAAACAAAGAGAAAAAACTTTTCGGGCCTCAGTATCGGTAGATTCTCAAAATCAGGTGACTTGGACTCGGGTGCAAAAATATGCAATCGATATATCCCAAACTTTAATTGCCAGAGAGTTATTGCTTTAGCACAGTATCTTAGCCATGATAGTTACTGGCAGAAATCTGGTTTTGGCAGACATTGAAAAACACTTGTATCTAAAAAGCAAATTAGGTAATATTGTTAACGCAGTGGAGTACAGTACAGTGGAAGCCACCAGAACAATATAGTTGTGTTCGAATCAATACCCTGAGAATGAAACAACCTGGATGAGTGAGGGTATACAAAGGTGGTGCAGTGATGAGTGCAATGATCTCTACATTGAAGACATTAAACACCTGCAAAACAGATCCATGACGCTTCAATGCTGAACAGCTTTCTCAGGTCCAGAATCAGTTTCCTGAACGAATTTGGAGGTTTGAGGACTTAACTGTCATCTGTCCATAACAATGTCCTGAAATTTTTCCCCCAAAACTGGCATCATTCAATGAACTGAGTGGCCCTGACGAGCTGTTTTAACACAAGATGAGTGAGCGACTGACTGGTGTGCAACAACACATCGTTGAATTAGGTCTGCATTTATGAAAAAGAAACATGAGGCAGAAAATACAAATGATTTTCTAATCAGATTGGTTAATGTCCAAAAATGTGTACACAGTTGCACACCTGATCACATTGGAGTTATTTCCCAAACACAAAGGAATCATTTTGCTAACCATTTCCAAGAGTGGAAACCTGGCCAAACTATTTAAATTGCCAATGCACTCCATTTAAATAATAAACTACTTGCTTTTTCTTGCTTTCACCACTTGCACACAAAAACACACTTTCTCTTTGTCTGCTTCAAATACAAACAAATAAATAAATCAACACATGGCTATTAATTATTCTGAGGCAGGAATCAAATATACATGTGCCTAGAGATTTGTGTGTGCATGTGTGTGTGTGGAAGTGCAACTTGTAAAGAGAATCCCCATAGATGGATGGAAAGGCAGCCCCGCAGAGCAACTGACACACAAGAGCAGAGCAATGAAGAACAGTCAGGTAAACAGTAGCATTTGAGAACATAAAATGGTAAAATGATGTTGTATTTTGCTCCATTAAAGCATCCAGTCCTGATTCGTTAATTAAACAGCAAAAATGTATGCTGCACAAATACTTTAAATTAGGTGGATCAAGTCTGTTTTCCAGAAGATACCTACACAGGCGTGGCCAAAGACACAACAATCCCAACAGACCTCTTCGGGAATGTGTCAAGCATTCTAATAAGCAGTGGATGAAAGCTGCTAAATTACATGAAAGGCATGAGCAATTAAAGCTTCATCAACGTTGGAACAATTGAATCAAAATCATGGTTCAATCTTTCATAATTGGCATTGTCTGAAAGCCATTAAATGCATTCTACTGAAAGATGGTTTAACTGACAGTGTGGCAAATAAGTATATAGTCAACCACCAATTGTGCAAGTTCTCTTACTTGAAAAGGTTAGAGAGGACTGTAATTGTCAACATGGGTAAACCTCAACCATGAGAGAGAGAATGTGGACGAAGAAAAAAAACAGAAAATCACATTGTTTGATTTTTACAGAAATTATTTCCAAATTAGAGTTGAAAATAAGTATTTGGCCACTTACAAACAAGCAAGATTTCTAGCTGTCAAAGAGCTTTAACTTCTTCTAACAAGGTCTAACGAGGCTCCACTCGTTACCTGTATCAATGGCACCTGTATTAACTCATTATCGGTATAAAAGACACCTGTCCACAACCTCAATCAGTCACACTCCAAACTCCACTATGGCCAAGACAAAAGAGCTGTCGAAGGACACCAGAGACAATATTGTAGACCTGCACCAGGCTGGGAAGACTGAATCTGCAATAGGTAAAATGCTTAATGTAAAGAAATCAACTGTGGGAGCAATTATTAGAAAATGGAAGACATACAAGACCACTGATAATCTCCCTCAATCTGGGGCTCCATGCAAGATCTCACCTCGTGGCATCAAAATGATAACAAGAACGGTGAGCAAAAATCCCAGAACCACACGGGGGGACCTAGTAAATGACCTACATAGAGGTGGGACTACAGTAACAAAGGCTACTATCAGTAACACAATGCGCCACCAGGGACTCAAATCCTGCACTGCCAGACGTGTCCCCCTGCTGAAGCCATTATACATCCAAGCCCGTCTACGGTTTGCTAGAGAGCATTTGGATGATCCAGAAGAGGACTGGGAGAATGTGTTATGGTCAGATGAAACCAAAAAAAACTTTTTGGTAGAAACACAGGTTCTCGTGTTTGGAGGAGAAACAATACTGAATTGCATCTGAAGAACACCCTACCCACTGTGAAGCACGGGGGTGGAAACAGCATGCTTTGGGGCTGTTTTTCTGCAAAGGGACCAGGACGACTGATCTGTGTAATGGAAAGAATGAATGGGGCCATGTATCGAGAGATTTTGAGTGAAAATCTCCTTCCATCAGCAAAGGCATTGAAGATGAGACGTGGCTGGGTCTTTCAGCATGACAATGATCCCAAACACACAGCCAGGGCAACAAAGGAGTGGCTTTGTAAAAAGCATTTCAAGGTCCTGGAGTGGCCTAGCCAGTCTCCAGATCTCAACCCCATAGAAAATCTGTGGAGGGAGTTGAAAGTCCGTGTTGCCCAAAGACAGCCCCAAAACATCACTGCTCTAGAGGAGATCTGCGTGGCAGAATGGGCCAAAATACCAGCAACAGTGTGTGAAAAGCTTGTGAAGAGTTACAGAAAACGTTTGGCCTCCGTTATTGCCAACAAAGGGTAAGGTACATAACAAAGTATTGAGATGAACTTTTGGTACTTACTACTCAAAGAAGGCTACTTAGGCTACTTAAACAAATCATCAGTGAGTGTGTGAATAAACTATATTTCCTTCAGTCTCACAGAATTCTTCTAGCCTAGCTATGGATTGAACACATTTGTGTTCATACAGCAAACCAAAGAGTGAGATAGAACATGGCCTTAACTAAGCCTCTTCACTATTTCATCTAGATTTTCCTTCTGGAGTTCAAATCAAAAGCTGATCCAGTTAACCGTCACTGGCAATGGCAGCAATTGATTAAAAATGGACTGGACATTTATTACCGTCAGTGGCAGCCAAAGAGTTCATAAGCAAATTGTTAAACAACCAATAAAACACACTGATGGTAACAATGGAAAATTCTATTGAACAAATGGAAAATTTTACACTAAATGAGCCTCCAACGCATGGGCACGCATTATGCGGAACAAATGGTGAAAACATATCCTATGCTAAAAAAGCATAAAGTAGCTGATAAAGGATTAAAGATTTGGTTTGACGCGCACACACATACACACAAGTGTGCACACATCTACGGGAGCTCAGTCAAACAGTTCTCCAGCCTACTTAAGAGAGTTCACATGTAGAGCAAAGCCACTACTGGGAATCACAGTTTAGCCTCTTTCTCTCTCATCGCCTGGGTCTCTGTGACTCATAAACACCCAGAGATGCAAGAACACACAAATGGATTTATATTCACAAAGTCTCACACATTTCCGACACAGTGACTGTGTCTCTTTGTCAAGGTTTCAGGTTTTATCATTAATTATATTTGACGTCTCTTGGTGTGTGTGTGAATGTGTGTGCCTCTCCTCTACAACATGTCCCGAGGGGCTGAGTAGGGAAAGTGAGGTTCAAAGACCCCCTGACAGAATGCTAAATCAATATTAATACATGCTTGCACACGAGCGCGGCTAAGTATACACACACCTCCAACAAAGAGACGCCGGTGTGGTGGTTAGAGGGCATTGTTGCATTGTCTCTGCTGTCTTGTTCCACAGCAAGTCTTTGTCTTCCTTCTCTAAAAACGTGTGTGTACAGTATATTGGATTACGTGTTAACCTTTGTGATCCTACCAATCAGGTCGTCTTAGGTTTATACACACTGTCTATGTTTACATTTTGCTGTTGTTGTATTTATTTTTTAAACATCCATATTGTCACGTTTACCGGAGCGAACCTAGAATTGTAAATCAATGTGCATATTCCGCAGAAAAAAACCAAAAAAAACCAAAAGGGGAATATGACCATATTCAGTTTGTTTAACTTGCTTACATGGCCTTTGGAATCCAGGTTGCTAACAACAATCAGATTGTGAAATGGTTTACTGTCTGGAGGTAAGCGTATCCACTTTGGACTAAAGTTTTAGTGGGTATCCTGCATTCATGATACCGCAAGGAATTGAGAGTAAAAAACCAATAGGAAGAAAATAATTATTACTTGAAGTTGTTGTGACTGTCGACATGACAGTTGATTCAAGTGACTGTTGTTGAAGTCATTGATGTCGTTGATACTCATACGATTTTCCCCCAGCGATGAAACACATTCAGGCTGTTTCGGTTGCACGGATTTACTTGTAGCTTAACGTCCACACTAAAACAGATATGCGCTTGAACATAAAATTTTTATTCAATACCAATAGATGTATAATTGTACCCAGACCTCAGACTTCATTATTTTACAACATTTGCAAGGAGACTAAATGATTTAATGAGGAAACCAAAGGCACTTAATAGTGATACTGACCGAACTAACTAATGGGTGCATCTTACACTCACTTTATTTAGCACCAGGTTATTAAATTTCAAGCTCAAGATACAGTGGGGCAAATAAGTATTTAGTCGACCACTAATTACGCAAGTTCTCCCACTTGAAAATATTAGAGAGGCCTGTAATTGTCAACATGGGTGAACCTCAACCATGAGAGACAGAATGTGGAAAAAAAAAAAAAAACAGAAAATCACATTGTTTGATTTTCAAAGAATTTATTTGCAAATCATGGTGGAAAAAAAGTATTTGGTCAATACCAAAAGTTCATATCAATACTTTGTTATGTACCCTTTGTTGGCAATAACAGAGGCCAAACGTTTTCTGTAACTCTTCACAAGCTTTTCACACACTGTAGCTGGTATTTTGGCCCATTCCTCCATGCAGATCTCCTCTAGAGCAGTGATGTTTTGGGGCTGTCGTTGGGCAACATGGACTTTCAACTCCCTCCTCACCCCGTGGCGTCAAAATGATAACAAGAACGGTGAGCAAAAATCCCAGAACCACACAGGGGACCAAGTGAATGACCTACAGAGAGCTGGGACCACAGTAACAAAGGCTACTATTAGTAACACAATGCACCGCCAGGGACTCAAATCGTGCACTGCTAGACGTGTCCCCCTGCTGAAGAAAGAACACGTCCAGGCCCAGCTGCGGTCCGCTAGAGAGCATTTGGATGATCCAGAAGAGGACTGGGAGAATGTGTTATGGTCAGATGAAACCAAAATAAAACTTTTTGGTAGAAACACAGCTTCTCGTGTTTGGAGGAAAAAGAATACTGAATTGCACCATACCCTCTGTGAAGCAGGGGGGTGAAAACATCATGCTTTGGGGCTGTTTTTCTGCAAAGGGACCTGGACGACTGATCTGTGTAAAGGAAAGAATGAATGGGGCCATGTATCGAGAGATTTTGAGTGAAAATCTCTTTCCATCAGCAAGGGCATTGAAGATGAGACGTGGCTGGCCCTTTCAGCATGACAATGATCCCAAACACACAGCCAGGGCAACAAAGAAGTGGCTTCGTAAGAAGCATTTCAAGGTCCTGGAGTGGCGTAGCCAGTCTCCAGATCTCAACCCCATAGAAAATCTGTGGAAGGAGTTGAAAGTCTGTGTTGCCCAACAACAGCCGCAAAACATCACTGCTCTACAGGAGATCTGCATGGAGGAATGGGTCAAAATATCAGCAACAGCTGTGAAAAGCTTGTGAAGAGTTACAGAAAACGTTTGGCCTCCGTTATTGCCAACAAAGGGTACATAACAATGTATTGAGATGAACTTTTGGTATTGACCAAATACTTATTTTCCACCATGATTTGCAAATAAATTCTTTAAAAATCAAACAATGTGATTTTTTTTTTTCTTCACATTCTGTCTCTCATGGTTGAGGTTTATCCATGTTGACAATTACAGGCCTCTCTAATATTTTCAAGTGGGAGAACTTGAACCATTAGTGGTTGATTAAATACTTATTTGCCCCACTGTATATAACTAAGGTGTGATTGGAGTTCATTATTTGTTTGGTTTTGTGTGATTGTGGTAACAAGAATATTTCTTTAACGGCATTTGACACATTTTGTTAGCAAATGCGACCTACGGCGGCATGGTGGAGATTAGTTGACACGTTTGCCTCACAGTTCTGAGATCAAGGGTTCAATGCCGCGCTCTAGCCTTCCTCTGTGGAGTTTGCATGTTCTCCCAGTGCCTGCATGGGTTTTCCCCAGGAATCCCAAATTCCTCCTATATTCCAGGAACAGGCATGGTAGGCTGATTGAACACACCAAATTGTCCTTCGGTAGGAGTGTGTGCATGAACAGCTGTTTGTCTCCTTGTGCTCTGCGACTGTCTGGCAACCACTGCCAATAGTTAGCTGGGATAGGCTTCAGTACCTACTACCTCCATTTCCCTCGTGAGGATAAGTGGCACGTAAGTTGCATGAATGAATGAACACTAGTGTTGTATCGGTCGTGAACGATTCGTTCTTTTTGAACGAATTGTTTGGGTGAACGAGACCGAACTAATCACCTTCTGCACTGATTCCTTCTATGAAGTTGGGGCTTGTTAGCTGCGTGGGAGGGCGATGAGCAAGCGGCAGCGTCTTCTGACATCGCACATGACCAATCAGACACAGGCCGCATCGCGGGCAGGGGAGGGAGCAGAAACAGAATCAGGGCGTCTGTCACTCACTTCCAGGTGTGGCCAATAAGCAGCCAGTGTGCACGCAGGGGGCAAGACTGAGTTATGTCACTTCCCGTTCACTTACTCGGTCCTCCGGCTCCTGACCGAGCTTGTTGCTATCTTGACTTTCCAGTCATGCGGTGAACGAGTCAAAAAAAAAAAAGAAAGGAAACGACTTTGTCACATATTTGTTAGGGTGGAGCCTATCATATGCTGCTCAAACAGACAAAAACACCACACAAACCTAGCGAGCATGGTTTAGTGTACTACTTTTCTCAACAGATTCGGGACTACATATGACAACATACTATCAAATTTACAGTAGTTTAAAACACTTTCGCTACGAGGCAAGCAAAAGCTCAGCTGCGGTCGCGTGACGGCAGTGCAGGGGGGAGAGAACTGTCATTGTATGAAGGCTTCATGGCAGCGATATTTACCTCACATGTGCACAGAAAAAATAATATTTTGTATGATCACCATAATACTGATTTGCAATGAAACTGTATATACATGTCCATTTTTCCCCCCGAGTGTTTTATTTATTTATTTATTTATTTTCTGTGTCAGAGCGTGTCGGGTGTTGGTTGGTTTGACAAATTATGTCCATCAATCCATCCATCATGTGCTACTCAAGCGCCCAAACAACGCACGCGGGCACGGGATATGTCGCAATATGTCTACATTTTTCTTAACAGACTAATGAGAGTAGAAAGGCGACATCGTAAAGAGCAAACAATTATTTCTCGTCAGCATTTGACGATCTGTAATGAGGGGACGACAAGGGAGCTGACCGGATTATTTATTAATACCAGTGATTTGCAATGAAATTGTCTAATATCAAAATGTAGTATTGTTTTCATTTCAGAGCAACACATTTGACAACTAGCTATTTACACTTTAGTTTTAACAATAGTTATCAAAAATAATAGTGATGAGCATAAAAACGAAAACACAACAGAGCGTGAGGTAAATATGATGTGTTGGTCGTTCCGTATTTAGAAATTAAACTTTCGATTTATTTGTATTTTCGTGACAGCAAGCATGCTGCGTTGGCTGGTAGCAGCAGCATTGTATATTTGATCAAAATCATGCTAAAGAAAGTCCGTGCGCACCCGACCCCAAACCCCCACTCCCCCCACAAAAGGAAAATGTTTAACCGTGTCCTAAATCGAAATGCAAGCACGAGCCATGACTTTGATCCCATAGAAATACGACAGACGATGCGGAAGTTCTCCCTCGCTTTTGCAGCAGAAGGAGGGAGACGAAGCTGGGAAAGCAGAATGATATCGTCTGTCACTCATTTCTGAAACTACGACGAGCAGTCAATGAGGAGCCTGTGTGCAAGAGAGGGAGGGACCAAGCAATGTCACTTCCCGTTTAGTTATACTGCGAAGCGGTCTTTGGTGATTCGTTCGGCAACGTCACTTCCCATTCACTAACCGAACGATTCATTTGGGCGGGGAGGGGGATGGGGGGGGGGGGCGATTCGTTGAACTATTTGTTTGAACGAGTCTTTTTACTGAACGAACTGGAATGGATTCGTTTCCTCAAGTGAACGACAGATCCCGTCACTAATGAACACGCCAGCCACCTAGTGTGCCACAGTTGAGCGGAGGTGTGACATTAGCCACGTTTACATGCTGACTTTTATTCATACCGATTCAAATCATTCCGAATGGAAATTTCACATCAGCTGTTTACATGTCACTTCATCTATTCCGATCCAGCGTTTACATGTGACTGCCTTTATTCCGAAAGGACGTTTGACAACTGCCGTCTGACATGCGCAGATTAATCAAAACAAAGCGTCACGTTGCAAAACATGGAGATCGATTGTCAGATCAGCTGCTGTTTTAACTTTTCGAGTGGAAACAAAACTTCAGAATGATACGCCGTTCATTTAAAAAGTTGTGTGGGTGCGCTGTGCGTGTGCTTGGAAGCCATGTTGCAAGTGACGTTACTTACGTCACCAAGTGACGTCACCACGTCAGTACGGAGCATGCGCAGAAAGAACGCAACCAGACACCATTCCGCTTCCCTGTTTACATGATATAATTTTACTTCTAATCGGTTTGGGAAAAGAAATATTCCACCCCTGTGAATCGGAATGAAATTCCATTCGGTTTGGGCCTGTTCATTCCGAATGAGGTGTTTATATGGAACACATTTATTCGGTTTGAACAAATATTCCGATTGTAATTGGAATATTTGGCTCCATGTAAACGTGGCAAATCTTCAACCTATTACTGACTCAAATATTTTTCATGGAGGGTGTGAGCGCAGGATTGTTTTCAGACTCTTTCCAAATGAATACCTGCATTTTGAACTAAAGTTACAAAACAAGAAAAAATGATCACCAGAGTGTAAAATGGGCTCAAGCCCAACATCTGTCTATGGTGAGCAGAATATAAAACCAAATTGGTGTTTACAGTAATAGCATACATCAACACTTGTTTGCATTAACTGGAGCGCATGCATACAGCCGCATGTACGCACATGAACATAATAGGCTCATTTGTAGGTACACAACAGCTGGAGTTGGAAAACCACTGTTTAGCCAGCCATGCACATGTAGCTTTTACTAATTGCCTCTCCAGCCAACCATGCTCGACCAAACATTGTCTCATGGCTGACTTCATAGCTGAGAAACTGCGTGTGTGTGTGTATCATTAGTTCATTGTTATACTCTTTGTCCCTTTATCACTGAACCTTCAATCAACATCAAAATAACATCTGTCAACCTTTGTCTAAACACACCTGAAAGACACAGCTGCTGTCTGGACACACTGAACACACACACTTTTTCAAACAGAACAAAAATGAGCGAAAGCTTTTTTTGTTTGTTTATTCGAATGGGTGTGTTTAAACACAAAGAAGCACATCTGGGTGTAAAGTGCCCAGTGTGTTCCAGACACGTTTTCAACAACAACAAACCTGAACATCAACACCCCCCCCCCCACATCCCTTCACTTAAGGCTAAAATACTAAAAAAGCATTCAAATCCCACTGTATGTAATGCCTTGTATTGATGAGGCTATGACGTTTTAATTTTTTCCCGTCAGCACCCTCTCGATCTGATCCCACAAAGAACGCACAGGTGGAGGACACGCTGCCTGCGAAGCCCCAGGAAATGAAGGCAGAGGACCCTTCTAATGGCTTAATTGAGCTAATTAACAGTGATAAGACATCCAATCAGTATGCTGCCTTCCTGAAAGGCTCTTGTTAGGAACTAATTAAGGAACCAATCACAGCGGGCAAGGAGGTGGCGAAGAGTCACAGTAATTGAGCAAGCTGAAACACTATCAACAGTCTGAACAAGAGTTTGTAACTCTTTAAAAATGCACTCCAAGAATATATGCACTGACCCTTTTTTAGTTTTAGTTGTTTAGGTTCTATATACATACCAAACAGTTAGATGTATATATGTGTTGTATATAGGTCTATATTATCTTTATTCTATTAACGCCTTCTCTATTTCACTCGTACTTCCTTCTCTTGTCTTCCATGGGTAGTGTTCATGCAGCGTGCCATTTTCTCTCCTACTCCCACCAAACACCCCCCCCACCAACCCCCTCAATTTGGGCGCCACGCTGCGCCGGTTTAATTGCAACAGCACCCTCGTGTGCAAGCTGGGCAGTACGTATGTGTGTGTATGTGATGAAGAGACAGACGGGGGGCAAGATGGAAGGCGAGACCACCTAAGAGTGTTCAAGGATAAGCAGCAGGATGCAGGCCACCTTCCTATCTCATCTCCCACCTTGTTTCGCATACCCTCTGTAACTCTACCTTCTCTTTCAAGCATGAGCTTCCAAGCCACCACTTTTCCAAGTCAACACTGCTCCCTTTGGTTATTCCACCCATTTTCTTTTCCCCAAAACACAATGTGAGGACTAGATTCACTTTCAATTCATGTTTTGATCTTATCAATATAGCAATCGGTGTTCTATCTCGACTTGTCTGCTTCCCACCATCCCCCACCCAATGGCCAGGCCACTCTCCTGGTCTCACCTCCCGTGATGCCTATGGAGACGTCCTGTCAGAGCATCCAGTCTTTCCTTAATCAGCTGTCAAATATCAAACTCCCATTGAGCTCCTCTTATGCCCCACATCCAAAATGCTGAACATGCACACGCGTAAACCAGCAATCCCCCACATGACTGAATTTATATGGCTTTACACATGTGACTATCCGTGTTTTTATATCATCTATAATATTAACTGTATTAATGTGGAGGAACCTGAGTTGAATGCCACTGAACATGGTCACTATTTTTCAATTGAACTCGTTTTATATAGAACTAGAAAATCAACACAATTTCAAACAAGTGCTGCATATAAAATAAAGTAAATAAAAGTAAACAGTAAATAAAAATTTAACATAAGACAAGATCAAATAACAGGACTTTTAAACAAAATGAAGTTCAACCAGAATTTAAAATGTACTTAAATTTGGGTCTAAAAAATGTATTTAAAAAATTTTGCATTTCAGGAAATAACGGTACATCTGTATTTTATTTTTGTTTTAATATAAATATTATATTTGGTTAGAACTAATCTAGGAGGCTGCGACCCTCGTGAGGATAAGCAGCACGAAAGATGAATGAATGATATAGGAAGATTTATTTTAATTCTTTAAATGAGCACAAATCACCGCTAACAAAAGATAAATGATTGGAATCGACTTGAAAAAAAAAAGTGCTTCCTCAGCGTTTGTTTTAAATTCACAGATGACCTAAATCACGACGACTGCACGTGTGCATCAAGTACAACACAACCGCCACATTCACTATTACATTATTATTATTATTCTGATTTGTATTTATTATTTATTTGTTTTACAATGTGTAATTGCAATTTGTAATTGTACCTGCAGTATCTATGGAGGATTTAGCGTAAATTTTTGGGCTGTGGAACAAATTAATCGAATAATTTTTAAACTCTTATTATTTCCTTATGGGAATATCGACATATGACCATTTCGACTTAAAAACCAGGTCCTGGAACAAATTAAATTCATATGTAGAGGTACCACTGCATGAAAAAAAGAAAAAAAAAAAGGTTGACAACGACAAATTGAGTTTTAAAATTTGCTAATTTGAGAAAACGCCATTGAAGCATTGAAGGGTGGCTCCTGGCTGATGACCCTATCGGAACCATCAAAGGTGCGTAGGCGGAAACGCCTTACCTGTGGTTTCAACTAGTTTGACTGTTGACGTCATGACGCACCGACTAGTCTTGACAGCACTATTGCAAAAGTGAAAACATTTATGGTAACTTAAACATTTTTTACATATAGTAGTATGTATGTGTATGTGTCGTATCTTTGACTTTCATTTTGACAAGATAGAAGAATAAAAATGACTGCAACAAATTTGATGTCAGCTAGAGCTGAAACGAATACTCGAGCAACTCGAGTAACTCGAGTTTAAAAACTGATCTGAGTAATTTTATTTGCCACGAGGAATCCTTTAACTTTGCCAGCTCTAAGCATCAAGTTTTGCCTGGACTACTTTTAATACGGGGCAACACGCTGACGTCACATCCGTAGAGGAAGACGCAATAATACCGGACTGCAGCCGACAGCCGCTACAAACTATGCCGACGTTGCTAAAAACTACGCCCGCATGATGGTATGGTGGTAGCAGGTAGAATCTGAGGCGTCTGCTAAATATCACATGTATATAGAACTAGATGCGAAATGACGGACTCGACAGCGTAGTAAACAGTCGCCATCTTAAAGCAGTAGACTTCTCAGCGCTAATAAATAAGATTAATGTTACTGTCCCTTGCTCACATAACGTTAGCCGTGCGGATGGCTAGGTTTCTATTAATTATGACTACCGTCAATGCGTGGCTAACGTGTCTTACATACAGGCTTTTTTTAATCTGTAAAAACGTAGTGCTGTAGAGTGATGACGGTGTAAAATTAGGGCTGTCAAAATTATCGCATTAACGGGCGTTAATTAATTTTTTAAATTAATCATGTTAAAATATTTGACGCAATTAACGCATGCACTGAATGAGCCGCTCTCGCATTGCCTCAAACAGATTTCAATGAGGCCGTTTATGGACATTAAGAGTGAAGAGAATGCCACCGGCCGCTTGTGGGCAGCGCAGCGCCGTTCCATACTAATGTTATTCCTTCTAATAGTGGGAGAATTAGTAGTTGTGAGACGTTTATGCTGTTGCTTTGTGCTCCACACATATTTCGGTAAGTTTGCTTTCTTTTAGTGGCAATTATGTGTCTCTTGTTGTATTTTGGGTAAGATATGCTCAGAGATATATCTGTTATAAAGGCCAGTGGACACAGGCGTTCTTTGGGCTGCGCTGTTTATTGGCATACGCTTCTGCAACTCCTTCACAACAAACAGAAGTATCATTTAGTGAAAGCACAACAAAAATAATATTGCTATCTCTCAATAATAAAATAATGTTCACAAAAAGAAAAGCACTTCAGTCTGTAGTAATGAGGCCCTATTCTCACACAGCTAAACAACAATGCAAAGTGAACTGGCATTACTCTGGCATTAGTTTGGTCACTCAATTCTTATTATTGTTATTTTTATTCTTCTTATTATTATATTAACTCTACTTTTCATTGAGGGGTTTTAATATAAAATTATTATAACTTGTAACTATAACATTTATCTTTTATGAACTACAAGTCTTACTATCCATGGATCACTTAAACAGAAAGAATGTTAATAATGCCATTTGTGGATTTATTGTTATAATAAACAAATACAGCACTTATGTACAGTATGTTGTATGTATATATCCGTCTTGTGTCTTATCTTTCCATTCCAACAATAATTTACAGAAAAATATGGCATACTTTAGAGATGGTTTGAATTGCGATTAATTACGATTAATTACGATTATTTAATTTTTAAGCTTTAATTAACTAGATTAAAAATTTTATTTGTTTGACACCCCTATGTAAAATACATACATAATAAAGCTGCCTGTCAATTTTAGCTCAGTAATCATTGCTGGATAAAACACCAAGTAGCACTGCTCCTTAATGTGCTCCAATACAGCAGGTATCATACATTTATTTTGAACACTGCAAAAACTCAAAATCATATGAGGACTTACAGTTTAGACTAACTTAAAACTTAACTAGAATTCAAAAATAGCTTGCCACAAATGAAAATTCAATTGAAACACGTGGGGAAAAACACCTAACTTTTAAGTGATGTGTGTTATCAAGCGTAATGACATTTTTAGGTAAGAAATAAGATTTTTTTTTTTTCATCGAGAAGTTGTTTGAGTAAAAGGAGTGAATTAGTCTTTTTTTTCCCCTAGTCAATTCCAATTTCAATGGCTGTTTTCAACAATGTACATCGGAAATAAAGACATTGATTGACTGAAAATGGTTCAATAATGAAATGTCTTGTTTTCTCATGTATATTTATAATTGCTCTTAGCCTAAAAAAATATGTTTCATCCGATTACTCGATTAATCGATAGAATTTTCAGTCAAATACTCGATTACCAAAATATTCAATAGCTGCAGCCCTAATGTCATCTTTGAAACCTGAAATGGAACTTGCAAAATAAAGTGCATATGCTTCTCAGTGAGACATGTTGAATGCAGTTTTGCTAAAGTGACTGTAAGACGACAAGAAAGACATAATATGCACACAAAAAAAATCTGTCGTTTTAAGTCTTGACGATAAGAAGCAACTGCCTTTAGACGTTAAAATACACAAGCACACAGCCACCATCTATGAGTGTTCTCCATAACTCACACTGATAATGATGGAGTGCTGGCGTTTCCCACTTAATGACAGCAAACGATGAGGCCAATCTGTCAGCACTGCTGTGTGCTCACGTAAGAGTGTGTGTGGGCTTTATTAATGCATTCATGTCCTAATGTTATGCAGCTGGGGAGGAAGCCATGGAATGATGATTAGCTACCATACATGAGGAGGAAGAGGAAGGAGAGGATAGGGAGCGAAAAAAAGGGTAGAGGCAGAAAGAGAGCGAGATGAACGGGTGGTCCAAAGATGATGAAGGGTTGAGGGAACGTTGTTTAATCACCCCAGGAAACATCAGCTGTTTCCAGACATGCAACAATCACACTGTCTAAATGATTAGTTATTAGTCTGTGATCACTGGCAGATGGAGCTCACAGCCAAGTGGCAGGCAATAATAAATTTGACACAGCCATCATTGTATATTGAAATAAGAGCCAAACGCTGAATCATTTCTGGCTACGTCTCACAATAGTAGAGGCCTTTGACATCAGGACCCAAATAGAAAGTCAGCAATACTGGAATATCTTACAATACATTAAACCTTCATTTATTATCATATGTCTTGAGCTTTCACAACTCTGAGCTTTCATGCCAAATCATAGTTTGCAAAAAATCTGATCAGACCATGGGTGGTCAACCAGTCCGAGGCTAAGAGGCCACAATATAAACACGGGCACACGAAAACTGTACCCACTTTTTACCCCAAACATGCAAGTGAGATGCACTTATGTACCTATCGCTGGAGAAAAGATGAGCACATTTTTCCATACGTTTCTGCGGGACATTGTGTTTTCAGGCTGGCTAAAGTGCATTGGATTGGTTTGAACTTAATTGGCTGTGCAATCCCTCTTCAGATTTTGGCTAGAGGAGTGCAGCTAAGAGCACCACGTGCTCACTGCAGAGTTTCTAGTTTCATATCAGTTCGTTCGTTATTAGTGATACACTTGGTCTTGACAATATTCGTTAAGCAAGGTTATAGTTTTGCTGCATAAGAACAGCGGCATACTGCTTAGGAACCGTAGGTTGGCTAGGCCCACACTAGACAATCAAAGTAGAGCTAGTGGTATTAGTAGTAGCAGCTCCTGGTTGAGATGTCCAGTTGGGCCCCTTTAAAACTCCTCCCATTTTAGCACACTACCCACATTATCAGCAGCCTGATCCCTGTCCGCAACTGCCGTAGCAGCCCTACAGTATCTTACTGTTAGTGAAACAGTTGCTTATTCAAGTTCAGGATGCATTTTCTTCCAACACACAGCTACAAATGAGGGTTTTGGACCAATAAGGTAGGGATAATATGGCGTTAAAGAAAGGATAATACAGTTCATGTACTCATCTTGACAGGCATTCAGCACTGATAGTCACAAAATTTGTTTAACATAACATTTATGTAGGTCCTTTCTGGTTCAAGAGCTAGTAAAGAGCTGATTTTATGTTTGCTATAGGCAACCTTGTGTACAATTCTCATTGCTTTCTTTTAATTAACAGTGGTTCTAAAATTGAATCTTAGATACTCACATTTGATTGGCTAAAATTAGGCATTTAAATTTGCCTGACAACGAAGACTATGCCTACTTCCAGGAAATATTTATGTTTTTCTCCACTATTATACATCACAAAAATAAATTCTGTCTTTTCAGTTAAGTAAACAAAATTCTTTCCGGTGGGATGCACATTATCAAGGTATTGTCCGTCCCTTTAAAGAACCACACTTTCGGGTTTGGGTAATGAATGCTGTTAAAAATTATTCCTTGACAGACAATGTTCACTTACAGTATCCAGATTACAATAAAGGCTGGAAGCCAGAATAGAACTTCTAATTGTTTGAATACACATTGTGCACCATGCTTCCCTGAGAAATACCAGCACATGTGTTGTGTCCTGATCTCCCGGTCCACGAGTCTCCTCTTTTCCTTGTTTTCTTTCATTTAAAATGTCTTTCCTTCAAACGACACAGTTATCTGGTAAGCGGCATCACTTTAACATAGGCCCGTAACAGGGCCACAGAGACACAGGACAGCAAAAGCAAGTATGTTAAAAAGACACAAAAGAACTGAAAAAATGGATCCTAATGACTGGACAAACCCCCCGCTTGCTCCCTCAAAATAAAAAAGGGCTGAGATGGAAGGATGTGGGCAGGTACGGCACTGAGGCTGCGAAGGGGGAATAGCAAAATTTAACAAGCAAGGAGGTGGAGGTCATGGCGGGATGGCTGTGTCTAGTTTACACAACTGGAGAGACACAGTAGAGAATGATCAAGAGTGGACGTGACACTGGGAGGTGGGAAAATGTGGGGGACATGGCTAAAACCAAAGAGGGACAAAACATGACACCGTGTGGGTGTTTACTTTTTTTCAAAAGAATAAGGAAACATTTGATGTTTTGGCAATCACATTATCATCCTACCAGAGTTAACAATTCAACCTAATTAAAGTGATGAAGGGATCGTTGGGTGTGTTGTTATTGTATGCAACAAAAAGCTTTTCTTCTGTCATGTTCAAACTTGCTATCCAACATGATAGAATCATCTCATGATGCCAAGTGGTACTACCAGTTATAAACAAAACAAACATAAATAATTATGTGAAAACATGGATTGATTATGTTCCAACTAGATGTCAATCCACTGTATAAATGTACAGACTCGCTCAATGTAACAATTCAAATGGAATGGTAATGGTAAAAAGCCAAGGGGGCGAGCTGTGTAATAAAGAAAGGGATGGAAAAGAGAAAAAAAGGAAAAAAAAACATGATTTAACATGAACATGCGTAGAGGACGGATGGGGGTAGGAAGGGCGGCAGGAGGGGGTCTGATGAAGGGATGATGTGGGGGGCTGAGATCTAAGCCACACCACTCCTCCCTACACTCCTACCTAGGAAAAGAGGGATTTGCGCTCCCTGGGTGGGATGGAGAGATAGAGGGAAGAGAGATGAGCAGAACAGGAGGACTGCTGGGAGGGGGGGGTGATGCGGAGGTGGCTGCGGTGAGCTAAGCGGAGTGGGGGACTGGCGATGAAGGTATAAAGATCAAGAGGCGAATGAAAAAAAGGAAACATTATGAAAATTGTTGAGGGTGAAAGTTGGCTCAAAGCTACCTGGTTACAGATGATCAGGAGACTAACGCTAGGTTCATACTACAGGTCTTAATGCACAAATCCGATTTTTTTGCCATATCTGTTTTTTTGGCGTGCCCGTTCAGACTGCCTTTGACCATTAGACCGTTCAAGTATCACGCATGCGCTCTAATTCGTAGTCCGTGATGCACTCAGTAAAGAGACCCGCATGCGCAGAAGCATCAAACAAATCACATGCTAGCGGTATGTCATTCCAGAGTGATCATATTTTGATTTCCAAAAAGAGCACACAAATAACAGACATTAATAATCCCCGTTTAGTCTTATATTCATAGTTTATATGGACTGATAGAATGCATACACGCACACACCTCAAGGTGATGTGGGTGCGTCAGTTTGCCCCGACTCGGCCATGTGTGCAATAATGAAATATTGCTCATTCGGCGCACAGAATGAAAATCGAAAATTGTAAGGCTTATTCTTTTCTTCATTTTATTTTTTTTATGACTGTGGTCAAGCCCGTTTCGTGATTAAAAGCAGAGTTCAAGCTAGGCGCTAATGCCTACATGGCTCCCGTCCTCCGTGCCTCTTGCTCTTTGCGGGCGTAATTGCTGCATGAAATCCGATTTGGGAGTCTTGACAGTTCAGACCGCCGGTCACGTTCTGAAAATATGTGGCCCAGATCGGATTTGAACCACATACAAAAGTGACCCAGATCGTATTTGAAATGGTCCACTTCTATGCGACTTGTCCCATTCAGACCGTCAAGTTAATGCCTGACTCGAGTCGGAAAAACACAAAAAAATCGGATTCGTGCATTAAGACCTGTAGTATGAACTTAGCCTAAGTGCATCCAAACAGCATATAGTAAAACATTTACTTTTTACTATTTTTGATGAGAGCTTGAAGAGCACGAATTTGCTTCCTTACTACCAAACAAACACTACGTATAAAATATTGGAGAGACGAGTACCAATTGTCAACTTGCACAAAAATCAGCCATTGACGGAAATGCACACATGAACGGAGATTTGTCAAGTGACGTGGCATTTTGACTTGCCAAAAGTAAGCTCCAACGTCATTCAGAAGATGAAGATATATTTCAAAACATTAACATAACATTGCGTTTAATTTAAAGTAGGGCTGTCAAACGATTAAAATTTTTAATCGAGTTAATTACAGCTTAAAAATTAATTAATCGTAATTAATCACAATTAATCGCAATTCAAACCATCTATAAAATATGCCATATTTTTCTGTAAATTATTGTTGGAATGGAAAGATAAGACACAAGATGGATATATACATTCAACATACGGTACATAAGGACTATTTGTTTATTATAACCAGGGGTGCACATAAGTGGTCCGCATGCACGCATGCGTACTGGATGTAGACAAACGCGCTGGCCCTCAACGGCTTCCATACGCTTTTGCGTACCAATGGCTGACCTCTGTATTTGCGGCGGACACGAGAAAATAACTTCTCAAAATGTCGACGAGGCAGGCCACACTGAGTAATTACTTCCGTGTTCCCCCACCCCCGTCAAAAGACAGACAGACGAGAGAGACGTCACCGGAGCTACCGAAAAAAAAGGACTTTTGCTGAAAAGTGGCTACAGGAGGTATCATGGCTAGAAGCAAATGATGCTCGCGCGGAAATGCGGTACAAAATGTGCCGTGAGAATCCCAATGTCGCCGATAAGAGCAGCGCATTTTATGTAGGGTCAAAGAATTTCAGCCATCCAAACTTTGAAAAGCACGAAAAAAAACAGAGAGCATGTGGCAATTAAGCAAACTATCGATGTCAAACAGGACCCCACTCGCCCTATGGACAAGTCGCGGAATAAAGGTAATGAACAGCGACATGCACTGACAAACCTGTTTTTGCTCGCATTTTACAAAGCTAAACATGCACGTTCAATGAGGTCTTATGAGGAGGACATCCCATTTTTAAAAAGGCTTGGAGTTAATGTGGGAGCCGCATAACGCCCTTTATTTTGAATTGGTGCTTTTATGTTTATTTCTTTACATTTCACTTCATAGTAATGCCAATTTTCTTGTGCCAGTTGATGTTAATCAAGCATTAATTGTTAATATAATTAATTAAAGTTAATTGGCTCTAAGTAAAGCTTGTCATAAATTTATCGCATCAGGCGGGTCGGCTCTCAAGCTCAATGAGGACCAAGTCACATCTCCAGGTCCTCCTCTGAGAACCTGGGCAAAAAAATTATGTCCACCCCTGATTATAACAATAAATCAACAAGATGGCATTAACACTATTAACATTCTGTTAAAGCGATCCATGGATAGAAAGACTTTTCTTAAAAGAAAAATGTTAGTACAAGTTATAGAAATTTTATATTAAAACCCCTCTTAAATGTTTTCGTTTTCATAAAATTTGTAAAATTTTTAATCAAAAAATAAACTAGTAGCCCGCCATTGTTGATGTCAATAATTACTTACACAATGCTGATGGGTGCTGAAGCCTATAAAATCAGTCGCACCCAAGCGCCAGCAGAGGGCGGCAAAACTCTATAAAACACAACAAGTGAGCGTTTCACTGTGTACTGTCATTTAAATCTTTCTGAGCGGGGCATCTGCGTTAATTGTGTCAAATATTTTAACATGATTAATTTAAAAAATTAATTAACGCCCGTTAACGCGATAATTTTGACAGCCCTAATTTAAAGGTTAGTCTTTGAGCACAGTGTGCCTCAGATTTCTAATGAAATTGTATGAGCTAAATGAGTATACACTTCCACTAATAGAAATAAATAAATTTTATTTTGACCAGGAGAGCTAGCAGTGAATGATTTCAGTGCATAGTTTGGATGTCTTTCGCTACCACTGGCAGCCAATGAGTTAATCCGTTTGTATAAAGCGGCCCACATAACACGAAAACTGTACTACTAGGCAAGTTTGTGTTTGGTTCTCTCACGCCAAAATCAACTCCCATATTGTACATTATGCCCAACCTTTAGAGCAGTGGTACTTAAACTTGCACAAGGTACCGAACCCAACAAGCTTCACATGTACAATCACTGAACCCTTCAAAATAGATAATAAAGTATTACTTTTTTTCAAACTCAAAACTGATATAGCTAAGCTAGCAAGCTAATATCTAATCTAATATCTAAGTGAATTCCCGTTCAAATGTCTTCTTAGAAAGTGACTTTTTTAAAATAGATTTATATTTAATACTTTTATTTTTACAGATAATAAAGATGCTTGAAGCGTGCATCTGGAATGTAGTTGGCCTGCACCTATTTCAGCCTCACATGTGGCCAAGGCTTGCCCATTGAACAGATCTTGGAATATTTCATTCAGGTTTGGAGAAAAAAAAAAATCTTACATTGTTCATCATTAAGCCTGAATCACATACTCTTTTCATGGCGTTAAATATGACACAAATGTGTGTGTGTGTGTGTGTGTGTGTGTTTTTTTTTTTTTTTTTTAAATGGCAGCGCAATCCACATTGCCCTTAGGCCTGTTGTACTTCTTGAAACCCAGTGCGAGTCAACCTTCCACTAAGCCAACCAGTTTCTTCTTTCAGATAACGGAATTTGAAAGAAATGGAATGAAATCTGTAAATTGGGGGCAAATCAATCCACAGCCTGGTCTCAAACGCCACTTTGCCTAGATTTAGTCAGCGTACGAAAATAGGGCCCTGCATGTCTGAACCTTCGCCGAACCCCTTAGACTTATCGCTTCAGAGGTTTCGCTGCTTTATCATGACTATGCACATTGACACAATGTTTAACATGTGACAAAACAGGTCTAAAATACTTGTATTTTAAGATAACAATAAGGATTGAATAAAAAAGATGACTTCCTATCTATATTTTGCAATATTAAGAAGGAACTTTGGAGAAATCTCTGGGTCAGTGCCCCTCAGGGATGCTGGGAAATACGAAAACAGAAGCAGCTGGTACTGACATGACTCCTCTTACAACTCCAGCCAAGAACCCCCCATCACCTCCCTCACCAGACCCACCCCTTGCATACTTCCTACGAGCAAACGCTCAAAGTGTCTCCCCGTTGTCTTCCTTGCAGCCTTAACTTAATATTTAGCATCCTTCCTTCTAGTCTCTTTTTTGTACCTTCATTTCCTTGCCTTAGAATTATCACTTCTTTCTAATAGTCTTGCTGTAAGTAGGATCTTACACCAAGAAGTATGGAGGTATGTGCTCTATACGGTAGTATAAAGTTCTCACCACATACGATATAATCTCCAATCATACTACTAATGTCCATCTTGCCAGGTTCTGTTGCTGGTGTGAATTCAGTGATATGACAGCCTTCTTTAAAATGTGGCAGCAGGCTTGACAAGTCCCTGTCAGCAACACAGCAGATTTGTGCTCACAGACATTGATAGGATGCCAAGTAGTACCATAGCTCACTGCACATGAGGAACTAGTCTATAGCATCTTTTTTTTTGCTGTCTTTTTCTATTGAGCCAAGTTTGCTTAGGCACCAATCTTTATTTTCAAGCCCACTTTCCACGTCTTCTCTTGCATCACAAAACTCAATTAGTAAATTAGTTCCAGCTCGCTAAGCGATAAACAGCAGCCTGGGAACACATAAACACACGCGGTCTACCCCATTAGGGCTTCACAAGCACCACGCAACACAAAACCTTCGTTACACAGGTACACACTCATCCCAGAGTAATTAATTTATCGATTCACCAAGGAGTTTACGCTTAAACAAAAAGTCTACGTGCATACTGTACAGTATACGCAGGATTACCTTGACTGATGGGCCTGCAATCAGCTGTACGTAGTATTAGCAGTCTGTCTTCATTTGCTAAATAGAGAGTTTTGGTGCCCAATGCTTTGGTATTTTTATGCTAATTTTGAGTATGCCCTGAAGCATGAAAAGGAACGATTTTATTAAACAATGTGATTTTTGACATTTATTTGTTGCTCACCTGATATATTGCAGCATTTCAAGTGTCTTTTTTTTTTTTTAACTTAATATACAATACAAGTTATATCATGACTGTCTTTAAACAAGGGATGGGACTTTATTGTCTACACTGATAGATAGCTTAATTGAAAAGTAAAATGCTTTTAAACAATAACAATTAAAGGGAGATGACCTAATGAAGAAAGCAGCAGTGCGCGGTATTTATTAAAAATATCAGTGAATAGTGGGTGGAGTTATTCATTCATTCATTTTCCAACCCGCTTATCCTCACGAGGGTCCCGGGGGTGCTGGAGCCTATCCCAGCTACTAATGGGCAGTAGGCAGCGTATACCCTGAATCGGTTGCCAGCCAATCGCGGGGTAAAAGGAGACGAACAACCATTCATTTTTAGAATCAATAACAGGACAAATGAAGTTGAACAAACATATTAAAAAAACCAAGGTCTAAAATATATTTTATCGTACAAAATTAAACGTGGCGGCACGGTGGCTGAGTGGTTAGCACGTCTGCCTCACAGTTCTGAGATCAAGGGTTCAATCCCGGGCTTCGGCCTTCCTGTGTGGAGTTTGCATGTTCTCCCCGTGCCTGCGTGGGTTTCCTCCGGGCACTCCGGTTTCCTCCCACATCCCAAAAACATGCATGGTAGGCTGACTGAACACTCTAAATTGTCCATAGGTGTGAGTGTGTGCGTGAATGGTTGTGTGTCTCCTTGTGCCCCTGCCTACTGCCCGAAGTTAGCTGGGATAGGCTCCAGCACCTCCGCGACCCTCGTGAGGAATAAGCGGCATGGAAAATGAATGAATGAATGAATAATGAAACGTTAACACAAAACTATGGTCGAGTGGAATGTAATTATTTACATATACGCATTCCACTTAACAAGCAAGTGGCCATCTTAAGAACGAGCCATCGTGGTCTTGAAAAATGAACGCACATGAGCTCAATTGCTCAGTGGAGTATCGTGAGAATGTTGCTAACCATAGGCAAAGCACTTAAGCTGCCGTAATTAGCCTAATAACAGTGGCGACCAAGAAAACGTTCCTTTCATCCCTTTATTTTACAACTGGCATGACAGGGAAAGGGCATGTTTATGGCGTGCGGCGTCTGATGATGTCATCGCAGCAAGAGAGTTTGCAGTTCTGTTTATACGGCTGCGTAGCATGCCTAACAATCGAATCATTGCACTTGGAAGCCCGCATTTAAAAGCTTGTGTCTTTGCTCTGCAGATTTACTGTCACCATCAAAATGTGACACCAGTCAGCAACACAATCACTGCAGATTGCTGTGTAAACGGCCCCTAAGACGAAATGACGCAACACGAATACACATGCACAACAGAAATGTGTCTTGGATGAAGAATTGAGCCTGAGGGTTGGAAGCATTGCTCTCATGCAAAAACGAAGAACTGCACACACGTAGCCACAGCATGAGAAGCAAAGAGAAACTTGGTGTAGTACCAAATGCTGACTGTACAAATGTGAAAAGCATAAGCGCCTGTCTTATTTGAACTTCTTAGAAATTGGAGGAAGGGGACGCTTCCTGTTGGAATTTCCGAACATACAGTTAAACCAAACAGACTCCATTCACTATTGCTTCACTTCAATTTGGAGAACCGGCTAACCGATGCAGTGAACAAGCGAAAGACAGCTCGGAAAATGAAAGAACAAAAAGAACAAGAGAGGTGCGGTGGAGCAAAGCCAGCAATGAACAAAGAAGTACACAAAGAGTCCGCTGGCCTTCCAGCTGCTCACTGCACACACAGTGTCGAGGTTCTGGCCTTGGAGATCGCCATGTGTGTGTATACATCTACTTGTGTGTGTGTTGAGATGTGCAGCATAAATCCTTGTAGGAGTCCATGCTTTCAGTGGTTGCACTGCCAACTCCTAAACCCCCCGCCTCCCATTTCCCCTCCTTTTTCTACTGCAGGAATAAAAACAAGAAAGAAGGAAAGCCGGACTTAAAGCTCGAGTACCACACGGTTGAGATATTCTATTAATGCTCTCACAAGGCCTAACAAGTGTCTAAGCTTAAGATCAGATACTGTAAGGCGGCCATGCAAACAGTTTGTCCACTGTTCTGACACCACACACAGTATTTATTAAAACATAACCCCACATACGCAGACAACCTGCTGTTGTAATTAAAGGTGTCCTTGATTATGAGCCGGTCCACTTTCACACCCTCGCACCTTGGAATGACGTCTGATTTAGACGTGTGTGTCTATACAAACTTACCCACTCACAGAAAGTCGCACATTTCCCTCCTGATATACACCCCATTTTTTTGCATGGTGCATCTGGTGAGTTCACACAACTGGCAGTCTGTCATAAGGTGTTAATGTGGAAACCAGGTACTTTTACAAAGAATGACGCCGAATTTTTTTTTTCCCCTTAATTTTGGATGAATGACTAAGTACAATGAGTAGGTAAAATGGCAGCTCTGCATCAGGCAATAAATACTGTATGACCTAGCCTGTGCTGAAAGCTTAGTGTTACTGCAGCACATTGGGACTGCTATGCATATTCAATCTGTATGCGGGGTGTGTGTGCGCGACAGACAGAAAAAAATTAAACGACGACAGACAGGGTCACTGAGTGTGTTTGTTAATCTGTATGTATATGATAGATCCAGGTGCTGGGACCGAAGCATATCCCTTGGCAAGAAAAGCATCAGTCCCTGGACTCCCCTCTACTCAGTGCTAACGAGATATACAGTATACACATCCCCACACACCCACACGGCAGGCACATTGATCAGGGCAGGGATGAGGGTCGCTCTGCACCCCGTAGCCAAACACTAAGGACCGAGTGCCTGGGGCCACACCGAGCCCCCCCTCCGCCTACATACGCACACACACAAACATTCAGGAAAACACATGGCTATCTCATCTGGATTCTGCTGGAGTATAAGACTCCCAATACTGTGCCACATACTAAACAGGCACTTGTGCATCGTTACTGGAATATGGAATGTGTGCCATAGCAACAAGTGATGAATTATAGCACAGCTTGGCTTGAACTGACTTTGAGGGGGAGGATGTTGATATTTGATGCAAAGTGTAGCATGTGAGTGTATCTACACAATAGTTGTTTGCGTACATATGCACCAATATAATTGTGTATATATATATATATATATATATATATCTATCAGGGGTCGCGTTAACCGAATATTTTCCGTCGTTGACCGTTTTTTTAAAACGGTGACGGAAAAAACTGAAGTCCGTCCGTCATTTTGACAGGTTGCAATTCACACCCCAGACTACAGGGTGGCATATTAATTAGCTATTGTCTCGCTTAATGCATGACGTCGTTGGCTATTCTGTCAGAATATTGTAGCGTCACCGTGGTCTGGCGGCAGCACCGTGATTGACACATCAACGCGAGGTTCTTATTGGTGCACCCGGTGTGCCAGTGCGTCATCCAATTGGTGGACTAGATTGTCGCCTGTGTATAGACAAGTTTCCGAGGTATTTCCGGTTTACTTCCTTATGTCTTCCTTCCTCTTCCGTTTCCGCCTGTTTACCGTTGAAGTCAATGGCGGTGGAATCGAAGTTGGGAGGTCTTTATACAAGATCCTGGGAATGTTATTTTGATGTAGGCGGGTGGAGAACCAAGCCAAGGCCTCCATGCTTCGTACCATGTCGATTTCCAAACCATGGGTGCTCGTACTCGTCATACAGGTGGGAGGGAAGGAGATGGACAAAACTGACAGCTCCTGCAGTCATGCCCCCACTGTTATGGAAGGTAATGTGCTCTAAAAATACGGAACCTAAAATCTGGCGCATGAAACGACTTGTTGCCTTTGCTATTGATATTACGATGAGGATTGTAATTACGAAGTTTAATCATTTTTACAACAACTAGCTTCTGCTACTGCTGCTAGCCGCCTGTTGCTAATCGTGTTTGAATGCACCGCATAAATCCAAGTGTTACACGTTTTTATTCGTTTGTTTACAGCTGGGAAATGCTGTTATAAAAGAGAAGACAACTTGACTTGTACGTTGATGGACATATATTGAACATATATAGTTTGCGTTCCACAATGATGATGACAGCTCGACTCCCGGGAGAGGCCGAGAGAGGCAGGAATTGTGACAGACGGTGGTTCGCCGAGATCGCCGTGATCCAACTACGAACTTGTGAACGGTAGCGTCTTTAAATATATGCTATTGGAGCTGGAATTACCGAGGACGGGAAAAAAGCACATCTAAATGCCGCCAAGGGTCTCCGTGATTTCGCTATTTGTTCACGAGGCTCCGGAGCTCTGCGGTCTGATATCACATTCTCGTATGGTATTTTTGCAATACTTTTATAAATGTGATTTATTGACCTGTTTTGGAGTGCACCAATCGTTTTAAATAAAACAAGAAATTGAATCATGTCTAAATGTTTTATTGCGATCAATGCCTGCAATAAAAAAAAAGAATGACATACTATTTGTGTTTACATCATATGTACATAACCTTGTAGCATTTCCTTGTAACAAAACAATCCATGTCAGCCCTTCTGCAGTCGGCAAATGTAATATAACTTGTAATTTCACCACATTTTGGTCACTAATGGCCGTAGTATCAATCCATTCCTCACGTTAACACAGGCTGACCGTTGTTAATAATTTTGTCCACGAATGATCAACGAAGTGACACGAACTGCCATCCAATCTCATCTACGTGTCATCTAGGTCGTGCTGAATCAATTTTTGAAGATTCCATGGGTTTCTCTGGCTTGATTTCGTAGTTTTATTGTCGTCAATACACTGCTAATACACTGCTACTCGACCGGACATTAAAACATTTTTTTGTTGTATCCAGCACCCTGCCTTGCCTCTGCGTTTTTTGCTATGTTTGGGTCCACCGCGCCTCCGCCTCGTGACAGCGCTAATATAAATTGTGTCAATGACTCATTTATTTTCTTTAGACAAACTAAACAACAAAATCGAATAAGGAGGAGGAAGGCTGTAATGATTCTTTTCTTTAATAAACAGTTGTTCATAAATGCAATACAAATCCAATTTCAAAGCACACTCTCTTGTATGAGAATTTACAGTTTGAGATTGTTGAAAGAAAGCTGTTGTATGAATGGGTTTATGTCTGTGGTTCCTTTATAAAATGAGACAACTTTATCTAACAATAACTCAAGTGGTAATATACTTATCAAAACAAAACACAGACACTTAAGACACTAATTAACATTATCGCTACTAGCAACGTCTCATTGACAAAGAATACAAAAACAATACACTTGGTTTCATTTACTTATGTCTGACAGGGGAACACTGGATCTAACAACACAAAAGACAATCTAAGGGGCAGTTTACATGGCGACTCTGCGACACGAAGACGCAATGACTGTGTTGCGGAGTGGCCTCGCGTGCATTTGGTGTCAACGAAGACAAAAAATTCTGAAACCTGCCTCCAAAGTGGAAGAATTCGATTGCGGGGGATTGAGGGGGGCTTCCTCGGCATGCATATCAAAGGCTCCCGCGGCGCGGGACCGCGCTGATATGTCAGCACTCGTACACGGCACATTAGGCGTGCACAGTGGTGCTACTAAACATTAAAACAGCAAATATGGCGGAATGTCGGCTTTAATTTACTGTTTTAATAATATTTTTAAATTAAATATGTTGAATGTTTCCATTTTTGTGCCTTTTTGAACAAAAGAAAAATGCCATTGCTTCGAGTGGGCAGGCATATTTTTTTCCGGGCTTAGGAACTTTGGTGGGGTCAAAGTGCATCATTCGCTGTCGCCTTGTAAGTCTGCACTGCCCCCTAGGGCCTGTCATGAATTCTACATCGTTTTCACGCGGAATTGTGACATTGTTCGAATGGAGACGGGGCCCATATAAATGCTAATTTTTCGTATTCTCAGAGAGTCACCATGTAAACGGCCCCTAATTCTTGACACTTCGTAATATTATTGATTCAGCAACCCAACAACAGAAGCAGCACTTGCAGCAGTGAACTCTCGCTCTCTTGCGCTAATCACCGGCGCGCGGACAGCCTCATATTACACACAAACAAGGTTCCAAACGGGACTGCTCATAGCTGCAGGCAAAAATTGATTATCAATTTAATTGGCAACTAATTTATTAATCAATTTTAATTGAGTTAATCGGTTAGTTGTGGCAGCTTTAATTGAGAGCAGAGCTGCATATATTGATTATTTTTGTCGCGTATTAATCTATTAACTAAATAGTTCGAATGATCAAGTAATCGGATGAGGTTTTTAATACGTTGCAGAATAAATTTTAGGAGATGTAAAACAAGGGCTTCCTAAGATTGCACTTTCAAAAGAGCATTAAATGTGAAAACAAAAGATTCCCGAGTGCTTCTTCAAACTATGCAGAACTGAACTTTCATTCAACAACAATTAATTAATAAATGAAGATCGAAGTACAACAAACACATATTCTAACAAAAAACAGCTAAATATACCTATAAACCACATTACGAAAGCATAAAAAATAACAGATTGGCTCAAACAAAAACTTACCTTATGTTGGTCTTAACAGAGAGCAGCTGGATTCAGCCATGTTAAATGAGTTAAGTCATATTCTATGTTGCCAATACAGGTCAGTGTATCTACCCAAATCAATAAAACTACATGCAAATACTTTCAAAACAAACCATTGCAATGCCACTCTTAATTAAACAAATACTCGAAGCAGCAAAATTTGATTCGCAGCTTTTTATCTCATCGAATTACTCGAGTTAATCGATTAATCGTTGCAGCACTAAGTGAGAGGCTTTTTGAAATTTGGGTTTGTGTCTGAGGTGGGGTTTCCATGACAGTTTGTTGGCAATTATAACGTCAAAATATTTTCATTTGGTATACCTTCAATATTAAATGATAGTTCAGAATTTATTTTTAGATCACCAAAAATCATTGCTTTAGTTTTATTTAATATTTAATGATTATTTATATGCATCCATTTCTTTAATTTAGTTCCTTGTTTACACTGTTACAAGTTCAGTGTCTGTCACTACTGAAGAATATATTATTGTCATCTGCGAACAGAATGAGTTCACTACTTGCGATAAATTAAAAATATCATTAAAACCACAATGAAAAGTTTAGGCCCCAACGCTGACCCCTGGGTAATCCCACATGAAATAATGCCGGATTTTTACATATTTCTCCCGCCCTGTTGGATAACTCTCCAGCCAGTCCACAGTTATCCCCCCCAAATGATATTGGTCCAATATGTCTATTAGTCCATTTAAAGAACTTTATGTTTATTTTCATTAGAAAAGCAGCTGCAGTGTCTGCCCAAATACAGTCTCTTCACTTCCTTGCATGAATAAACCTTCAATACATGTAGTTGTTTCCTTGATCTTTTAACAACATTTTAGAGCATATTTTCAACAACACATATGTCTACTTACTAGAAAATGTTAAGTGTTTTTTTTTTTTATGTAAATATGCATTTTTACCCGCCATTTTCAACCAGAGCAAATATTGGATTGCGGCTGAGAAAACAAACGGTGAGTCTGCACTCCCAATGTGTGTGTATGTTTTTATTTGTGCGCACACATTTGTGATGGTTCGGGTGTATGAATAATTCAAATCCATGGAGACGACAGCCTGCCGTGTTAATGAGGAGGACATGCAATGATACCAAATATCGCTGGTGGGGAGCTATTGATCCGATAAGCCATTTGTCCAAACTTAAATCAGGAAATCAGAGCTCAAATGTTCTTTACAGCGACACACTGATGGATAGAGAGAATGGCACATTAGGATTCTGTTGATATTAATGATTAACTGTGTGTGTTTACATGAAACCCATCCACAAAATTGGGGTTTTCTATAGTCTGATTCACATGAGATTAGGATTAACTGTGGACCTCTGGTGATTTGTAATCATTAAGGAGAACGTCAGGGATCTTAATCCAATACAAATATGCCATGTCTGTAATTTGTAAAGTAAAAATTCCTCCTACAAAGATCTGACTTGCAAAACACAGATGTTCAACTTCAGACTAGTCCCGTGCAAATCTGAATGTCTGTGTTTCGTTATCGTAATTGCGTGACTTTCCTATATTTGTATTTTTTTAATGTCAGTGTTTTGTTATCATAATTGCGTGACTTTCCTGTTTGTATTTTTTGTGCGTTCTTTATTATTTATTAGAGTTATGCCACAAATATGCCATGTCTGTAATTTGTAAAGTAAAAATTCCTCCAACAAAGATCTGACTTGCAAAACACAGATGTTCAGACTAGTCCCGTGCAAATCTGAATGTCAGTGTTTCGTTATCGTAATTGCGTGACTTTCCTATATTTGTATTTTTTTAATGTCAGTGTTTCGTTATCATAATTGCATGACTTTCCTATGTTTGTATTTTTTGTGCGTTCTTTATTATTTATTAGAGTTACCACCCTTTCTGTATCTATCCTGGATAATGGAGGCTGTGGTGTACATTTAACTTGGCATTTTTCCCAGAGAAAAAAATTATAATACAGCCTCATATTGAACTATATGAAAATCGATCAGCAAAACTTCAAGCATCCCGACTCCCTTGTACAGTGCCTTTCGTTGTTTTGCAGTCACTTGCCGTTATCAGAATGAGCAGATTTTTATAATATATATTTGGAACATAGACTGTAAAAACGCTTCAGCCAAATTGACATCTGCTGCTGATTCTTTATCTTGGCCACCTACTGTAATTTCGGTTAGACTAATTTACAGATTCTGTGTTATTCCATGCGAATCTGTTGCAAGTAACAGAGGTTGAACAATAATTTCTGTGCAAATAGGTAATATGCATGCAATAGCTGTAGTTGTTTTCTTTTAAAATATAGTAAAGACTTGGACGGCTAATAAGCCATTTAATTTCAGTGTTTAACTCAACAAAGTATGCAGTGTGAACGTGATACCAAGGTTACAGTATGACATGGTAATGATTGGTCTAAAAATAAGAGCCGATTGATTATGCTGGAAAAGATAGTGGTCATGATAATTGACGATGAACCACTTAGCTAGCAGTTCTGGTGTCAAGAAATTAGCTAGCAGTTCTGGTGTCAAGAAAAAAAGGCTAAAAGAGGACGGGGTTAAAAAGTTAGCTCCAAAATTGAGTGGGTCGGCAATGCGTATTGCTCCCATGATCAGGTCCCTGGATGTCATTCATACAACTGGTGCTTTTTTGGTTACCTGCGGCGCTGAAAGCATGGGTATGCAGGTTTTCTTTTTTTTTTTAAGGGTGGGCGGTGTCTCTAGACACCTTTCACACAGCCCAGTTGCTTTTGGCACTGCGGTAAGCCTGGCATATAATGGAGTTGGGAGACAAACACAACGCTATTGTGAGCCACCACAGCAGGTTATATGGAAGTCTGACACTCGCACCCACACATGTGCCTGACAACTAATCACACTATGAAAGCACTGAGCAAGATTTGGTATAATTAAGGACACACTAACACTCGCCTCCAACATTTTATCAGCTAGTAGACGGCTATGAATTTGGCACCCCTTGACGACGGCAGGGCTCCAAAACAATAGTGTGCTTTTTCGAGGGAAATTAAGCTCAGGACAAATTTCATATTAGAACATTTACCTGGATGCTTTGAAATCTGAGAGCCCACTGTTTTACTTTACTTATACTCACATATTTTGTTGAGAGGAATCTAGCCACAATAACTTTAAAACTTGGTTGGAGTTTAAAATGATATTCCTGTGAAGAGTTTAGTACGATATTACAGTGGAATGGAGGTTGGAATGGCTTCCTCACAGACCAAATATTCTTTGTGTACTGCCAAATTACCTTTCAAACACGTTTTTTTTTTTTTTCTCAGTACCCATGAATTCTACACCAGCCCAATTTGGTGGTATACATGCTCCAAAAAATTAAGAACTGTATTGCTGTATGAAATGAGCATGTAATGTGTTCTCATACATTTTTCTGACAAATGGGCTCTTGAATGCTGAGCCACAAACCTTTCCCCTATGCGGAGAGCACTATGATGGATTTTCTTAACTTGACTTGTGCTCATGTATTATGTGAAGCCACGCCGCACACACAGAATTTTTAGCAAAACATTGTCCACCCATTATACATGAGAAAATTTGTTGATTTTTCTCCAAATAAAAATAAATATCTAACCCATTGCTGTAAGTAACTATTTGCATTTATTTTGAGATTTTCAATGACCGGCAACCCTACTGACCATACAAACTCTAGAAAATGGATGGATGTTATTTATCGCACACCAAGTGAACGAGTGCAATGACTGAATTTTCATGCAGTGTTTGGATTTCAACAACCAGTTTTTACAAGTGGCTGACTGTTGTCAGCTATCGTTGCTGAAATTTGAATAGCAGTGAAATTTTAATAGCAGATGAAGGCATTGCAAAGTTATTTATCATTAAGTCCAGACTTGTGTCCAAAAATTAAAAAAAAAAAAAAAAAAAAAAAAAAAAAAAGGGAGAGTCTGTCATTGGAATGCATTACTGCAGTGAACAGGACCAGCTATTTCTCTTTCTCTTCCATCGCCAGAATGTGAACATTAACAATTGACATAATCAACAGAAGTATGACTGACGAAGACAACATGCAAGACAAGATTCTTGTCACGAACGCTGCTATTGACAGCAATAGAATCCCAGTCCATTTCGACTGCTAGGGCTAACAGTGAATGATCACTGTGAATGATTAGACAGTTCAAATGGCTTGGATATTCAACACCACCAATGGAACATGAAACATAATCTTTCACTGCCATCGATCCCAGTTCAAATGGACTGGACGTTTACCGTCAATGGCAGCGAATGAGTTAAAAGAGAGACGGCCAGTTGCATCTAGGACACATCCAACTCCTCAACTATAAAGAAAAACATCTGGATGCCATCCAAAAGCACCATGCATCAACACACTCTCACACGCACTCTAATGAAGCCCCGGTAGTGACGAAGAGCAGCAGGGAGCAGCGCGGATCGCCGAAGACAAGCGCGCGTGAGCTTTCGTCACAATGTATGTGTACGCTTTGCACGAGCGTGCGTCTCCGGCGGGATAATTATGGTGCTCCTCGGCAGCTGAGCGTGCCAGATGTACTGGGAGACGAAGGAGGCGGGGGAGGAGGGTGAAGGAGGAGGACGACGAGGAGGCGGTGGTGGTACAGCACAGTACAGAGAGGGAGCACAGCACCAGGGGCAATGCAGCGGGGAACATACAGAGTGTTACGTGACTACATGTGTACATGTATGCATGTTGTGTTTGGAAGCACTGACGTGTGTCCGTGTGAGTCCCGCTTGCAGCACTGACTGTGTGTAAGCCTGCATAAGAGAGCATCTCAGCATGTGTATTTCCAGATGGATGTCCATGTTTGTACACACTAATGCACTATGGCGAGTGTGTGTGTATTTGGCATGGTCACTTTTGTTGCTTGCCATCCACTAATAGCAGGCTGGATCAGTCGCAAATGAGAAGCTTTCGTCCAGGACAAATGATGAGAGCGGATGGAGAACACTAACTTGGTTGTTAGAGAAAATCTGGATCAAGTCTTGAGACTAGCCACTGGCACAACTTTGCCCCTCTTTTGCAGTAGTGGAATGCAATGAACTAAAAGTACTTTGTTACTGTACATTTTTTGTACTTAAGTACATTTTTTATGTATCTGTACTTTACCTGAGCACAAATATGAAGTGGTACTTTTAATTTTACTTCACTACATTTTACAGCACCTATTTGAACTTTTTACTCCACTACTTTTCAAATTGTCGCCTGTGTTACATGTTACTTTTGTTTGTTTCTCAATGCAAATTCATAGTTTTGTTTTCATGCCTCCGATGCAATCGATAAGCTCCATGCAACTAAACCGCAATTGAGCACTAGTGGCGGCAACATGAGCACAAGCAAAATTAGGCAGGTGAACAAGATATTGACCAAAAAACAAACAAACAACAACAACAACAGAGTGAGAGCAGCGCGGCTTAAGATGAGTGTTTCACACTCTTGTACAGTAGATGGGGTATGCACCTGATTGTTGCTTGCAATCCACCATTCACAAAATTTTGGAGTTTTTTTTTTTTTTTTTTTTAGCTTGTTAAGCTTCTTTTTACATTGCAGTCAATTTTATTGCTTTTTTTCATTTTGCACAGTTTTGAAAAGTGAAAAAGAAAATGGTAATATTGTGGGTGCAAAAGTACTGTATGCACATTCTCTTTTATCTGACATTTATGTTTGTGTCGGGAGAAAATAATTTTGTTTTTTACTTGTAAAGTGAATTTTAAAGCAAGTAATTTGTACTTTTTTGTACTTTTTTTTTCTTAGATACTTGTACTTTTACTTAGGTATTTTTTGCCTCCGTATCTGGCCTTTGGTTAAAAAAAATAAATAAATAAATAAAAAATAAAGATTACTTCATCCACCACTGTTCTTTTGACTGTACCGACATGTGAGGTGTGGAGGTGATGAAAGTCATGAAATAAAGTAGTTTGCGCAGTGGCACAAATGTATTTCACTTATTGTTTGTCATTTGAACATTTTACAACATTTTTACTGTCTGCACTTCTGCATTAGTGTTGCACACAAATTCGGGTTATGTCACCCCCCTCCACACAGGAACATTACAATTGTAAAATGAGGACCCCAATTCTGTATTAAGAGAAACCCTATAAAAGCGACCACACAGTGGAAACAAAACGAGAAGAGAGTAAATAAAAATTCAAACAACAGCTTAGAACAGCAGAACAGAAAGTAAGATTCTCTCCTCTGGTTGGCTTTGTCACCTCGCTCACCCGAGGGGGCCCAGAGCAAAGCACCATGGGAAATTACTGAAAGCAGAATGCATTGATTTATCCCGGATGATATGTGTGTGCGTGTGTATATGTCACACAAGGCCTGAACAGCAATAAAGAGAACAGCCTGGTCGACATCTGCTTAGAGACAACAGATAAGAGCGTCAATATATACTGTTATTTTTCTTCTCTTCCTCCATCTCCACACTACAGTCTCCTATCTTGTGCTATGTAATTAAGAGTCAAAGACGACCCCCTTCAGCCACTCCCAGCATGGCTTTGCATTCCATCTCCTGCTGTGATGGTGCTGCTATTTTCCTTCTTCTCTTTATGGGATCTGCAGCATATTGTGAACCTTGCCTTGAGCGCAATTTGGAAAGGAACCATTGCAAATAACAGCTTGTTTTAATCTTCACTCATGATAGCTCACTTAACAATTCAATTACTTCACATTTGATAAACATCACATGATCAAGTGTGAAACAACCACCAAAAGGCCCAAAAATCCAGCGTACGCACAATATATGTCCATAAAGTATTGGAAAACATGATGCATCTACTCATTTTATGTGACATGATACCAGATATGAATGGTCAAAACCCCATTAATGCCTAGTGCTGTCCACCAATCACTCTGCTGGTTCAATCAAGGCTAGCAAGAAAGGTGACCCTGAATCCAAGTGTGTGTGAGTGTGCATATGTAGCTGTGTGTATGTACTTATAGGCACACACGTGAGTACGTGCACTCGATCCCTGTAATTAACACAGGCCATTAATGAAGTCCAGCTGCTCAGCAAGAGGACTGAGCCCAAGCCAAAAGCAGCCACAAATCACTCTCCTCCCTCTGTGTTCTCCATCCTGTCTCACCTTCATGTTCCTTGTTCAGCTTCACGTTTATAAAGATGCTTCCCTTTATTACACACTGACTTTATCATTTTTTTTTTTCCCCCTCACGTGAGGAAGAGCCATTTTAACTTAGTTTGCCTTGGCTTATTTGTTAGATAGCATGGTGACACAAAACATACTGATTACAACTAAGAGTGTGACAATATCTCCATACAGTGATATATCGCGATATTTTGCAACCCGATGGGTTATCGATATGCTCCCGTCAAGTATCGATATTTATTTGACATATTGGCCATACAATGGAGTATGGATGCTGTAAACTGCTCAATGTTTGTTGAGCACTTCCTTGGCGGTTCATTAGGGGGCGCTCAAGAGTGGCGATTAAGGTAAAGTGCACACAGGTCGTCTAGAGAAGAAGAGAGGAAGCTCCAAGTGGGTTGAAAAATAAAAAAAAGCTTCGCGAGAACGGTGGAGGAAAAAGTTAGAAAAATATTGCTACAAATCACACATGTGGACACACCTTAGTTTTTACACCAACAAGAAAGGAAGTGAGGTGAACAAGGACTTTGCTGTATGTGAGAATTGTCTAACAAAAATAAGGTTCGCTGGCAGCTGGTGACAAAGTGCACACCGGATTTCTTCACTGCTTCGCTTTCATCACTTGAGGTAGGAAAGTTTTGCAATGTAATTGATTTTTTAATTTACGTGTATTATTTTGATGACATTTGGTGTTGAATGATATAAAATAAACCAGGACCCTAAACTGAATGAAAATGAATATCGAACAAGCCTACAGGTACATGAATTTACTGATTTATTTGATATTATTTGAGAACCACTTTCCATCTAGTTTACTACACAAACTGTTATTACTGCCATTTTGATACAATAAGCTGTAAAAATGGTTTGAATAGCTTCCAAGATATAAGGTGATGTGCATAATAATTAATGTAGCCAACATATTAAATATAGGAATTATTGCATTTTTATTTCTATACATTCAATTCATACTTTTTTAATTTACTCAATACGCCCAACACAAAAAAAACAGGATTTCAACTCAAAAGCTTTTAGGTAGCTAATATTTTTTGTTTTATTTTGTTGTTTTTAAGGTGAGGAAGAATGTGACTAAATGAGTCCGACATCTCAAATGCTGAAGCAGTTGGTGGAAGTGCTCAAAGCAATGCTTTTGGTAACAAAGGTCTTAATGAAGAAAAGACCCACCAATTTTATCATTGTCCCACTCCAAGCTCAGCTGCTGACTGACACCTACAGCACTGTTTTTTTTTTATTTTTATTTTTTTAAAGATTTAAAATTTAAAGAACTTAAGGGTGCCATTCATCATGATCTCTCCAAGGGATATCAGTGGTTGTGGTTTGTTTCCTCCATATGTGCAGGTACACAATTTGCAGTAGATTTATATTTTACAACAATGTTGCACAGAAAAGGTGTCACTGTTTAATAAATGACTTAAACAGTACTTTTCTCTATTTTGAAATATCTTTTTTCGTTTCAAAAGTTGTATCGTAGAATATCATGTATCAAATTTCTGACCAATATATCGATAATCGCTGTATTGTGATATCGCGATATAATCGTTATCGTGAGCCTTGTATAACGGATCGTATCGTATCGTGAGGTGCCCTGAGGTTCCCACTCCTAATTGTAACGCAGCTAAAGTTCAATGAGTGCTTACTTGATTTTCATTGTTGACTCTGTGTCACGTCTCGGAAGACTTGTTAATGTTTTGTGTTGGTTCATGTCAGATTCATTTATTTTGGTAGTGCCCTGCCTCCTTGAGCCAACTTTACTTCCTGCTCTTGCCAATCAGACTGATCAGGTCCACCCGTGACCTTCTGTATAATTAGCCTGCTTCTAACCTTGCCCAGTGTCGTTTTGCCTGCTATCCTGCCACGTCCTACGCTACATCCTTGTGTAAGCCCTTTTTGACCACGATTCATGTTTTTGAACCAATGCCTTTTGTTTCTAGTGGAAGTTACTCAGTTGATTGGTGTCCACCTGTTGCTATGATTTTTTTGTCTTTTTTTTTTTTTTTTATGAGCCTTATGAGCTGAAAAATACATTTTTGTTTGGACTGAACTGTTGAGCATTTGGGCTGGTATATGATGCAGTTGATATTATTTGATATGCACACTAGTGTGCCTTAAGGGATGCCAATCAATACATATATGGCGGAAAACACTCAGGTAACTTGAAGTTCTGCTCTGAGACTCCCAATTTGGCCAACTTTCAAATTGTCCGATATGCATGTGTGATACATCATTGGAAAGCTTAAAATCTCAATTTTCTGGGAGAAGAAAAATTTTGAACAGGAGGGCATTTAAAAAATAAATAAATAAAATAAACAGCGAAATCCTATCTAGAAGCGAGAGCATGAAAGAGCAGAATTAAAGACGCCATTACTTTAACGAGATATTATCGCGTACTTACCTTGTTTCGATTTAAAAACTCCATGTAGCATGTATCACTAAGGCTAGGTTCATACTACAGGTCTTAATGCACGAATCCGATTTTTTTCGTGTTTTTCCGACTCGAGTCAGGCATTAACTTGACGGTCTGAACGGGACAAGTCGCATAGGAGTGGACCATTTCAAATCCGATCTGAGTCACTTTTGTATGTGGTTTAAATCTGATCTGGGCCACATTTTTTCAGAACGTGACTGGCGGTCTGATCTGTCAAGACTCCCAAATCGGAATTCATGCAGCTATTACGTCAGCAAAGAGAAAGAGGCACGGAGGACGGCAGCGATGTAGGCATTGGCGCCTAGCTTGAACTCTGCTTTTAAGCACGAAGCGGGCTTGACCACAGTCATAAAAAAAAAAATAAAATGAAGAAAAGAATAAGCCTTACAATTTTTGATTTTCATTCTGTGCCCCGAATGAACATTATTTCATTAGTGCACACATGGCCGAGTCGGGGCAAACTGACTCACCCACGTCATTTCACGCACACACGTCAAGGCTCGTGTGTGTGTATGCTTTCTATCAGTCCATATAAACTTTGAATACAAGACTAAACGAGTATTATTAATGTCTGTTATGTGTGTCCTCTTTTTGGAAATCAAAATATGATCACTCTGGACTGACATACAGCTAGCATGAGTAATTTGTTTTGATGCTTCTGCGCACGCGGGTCTCTTTGCTGAGCGCATCTCGGACTGCGAATTAGTGCGCATGCGTGATAATTGAACGTTCTCAATGGACAAAGGCAGTCTGAATGGGCACGCCAAAAAAACATATGGCAAAAAATCGGATTTGTGCATTAAGACCAGTAGTATGAACCTAGCCTAAGTGTCAAGACACAGCTGTGAATGGCCACAGCTGGATTTTTTTTTATATAACAAGGGTCGCGATGCAGAAATCGCAGACATCAAGGAGTGGTCGAGATTTTCTTTTTCATATATTTACCCTTTTTAAATGTTTTTTTTTTTTTTTTTTTTAAACAAAATATTAGACATTTAATGATTCTAAGCTAAAAATGACAGACATTTTGAACAATAAATATAATTAATTACCTTCGTTTTATGGCTGGGTTAAAACAGGAGCAACTGCGCGACGTCTGTAAACGGGTTACCAGGGTAAAAGGGACAAATTAAAAATATTTTGGGCGCTTAATGCGCCATGAATCTGCTATGGCAGTATATAGACATATTGTTCTATCAAACACAAGTTGTTTTGGCTTAAAATACAGCAGTTTCTTTTAAAGAGGAGTGCAAGAGCAGAAACTGCTTTTTCAGTCTTGTCTGTGTTTTCCGCCAGATACCGAATGCATTTGATGGTACCTGTCTATCAACCTGTTACCATAAGCATGCCAGCTAACGTTTCATGATCCATTAAATGTTACGTCTACTAAGTGAACAATTAAGTTTTTCAAATTAAACAAAAAAAAAAAAAAAAATAGGCTGATAGGATCGATGCAGATAGACCCAAGAATAACCTAGGAGTAGCAATTTTATTTAGTGCTCCTAAAAACAAGTAGAACAAGAACAAAGTGAGTGCGTGACCTTTTGAGCTCAACCCCGCGTGGTCTAAAAAAGTAAGCCAATTTACAATTGTATAGATGCAGATTCTCTTCCACACATACACGCTGCCGCCTCCCAACCAGCTGTGACAGATGTGCCTGTCACGGCAGAAAATGAATTCAAAATACTTAGCAAATTAAGCAACGAGTTAATTGTTGCTTGGCCTCTGTTTATGAAGCGCATAAAGGCAAAGCGCCTCGCAAAGAAGAAGAACCACAGCACATTTTGAGCATGTGTGTATGTGTGTGTAATTGGTGTTTCGCAGCTGGCGCTGCCACACCTGGACGGCTTGAGTCAAGAACAAGAATACAAACGGGGAATGCAGGTAAGTAAGCTATACAGTAGGCACAATACAGTACACTCTCAGGAAACACAATATGGATAAAAAAGACATCAGTCACTCAAAGAACACTACTTTTACTGTATATACAAGTGAAATCAAGTGTTGCTGTCGGTACAAATATCCTCCCAGGTACAGTTTTGCTGGCATGCCAGACATGACTGTTCTACTGACTATACTGTTCATGTCTCTCCTGTCTATTTGTCAGCGTGTCCTATTAGGTTTCCAAACAGCTTGTAATGACTGGTAATAAACAGCAGAAGAAAGAAGTAAATCAAGCGAGAAGACGACAAAATGAGCTCTCCAGGGGGCCTGCATAGTCCCTGTTTTCAAGACACACACAAACACACAAATGGAAACACTAGCAACTCTTCTCTACTAGTGTAAGGTATATTTCTGGTTGACTTTAAATGAGTAATGTTCCAGACACTCACAGAGGAAGTGCAGACCGGTTGGTGACGATGGTGGAGAATTCAACACACTTAAGAATAAATATATCATCAAAATGATTAATTCTCTGACAGCAAATTCTCAGATCTTATTTATTTTGTCTTTTTTTCTCCCTTCATCTAACCCTCTGTGATCCTCCCTTCCCAGTCCCTTGTCCCTTCGCTGTCACTCCCTCCCAATGGTGTCACGGCTCGCTGGCTCCAGGTGGCGAGGGAAGATGGGAAGCAGAGAGGAAGGGGGATTGCTAGATGGATGACAGAGGAGAAGGGCGTGCTGTCATCTACTCCTATGTTCAAACCAGCACTACAGACAAGCGTCTATAGCAGTGGTTCTTAGCCTTGTTGGGGCTACCTAACCCCACCAGTTTCATATGCGCATACACCGAACCCTACTTTAGTGTAAAAAATATATGTATTTTTTTCCCCCCAAATTAAAGGCATATAGTTTTCCTACTGGTGCACAAAATGAACCATGCAGAACATAACCAACATAGTGCATGAACTCACAACTAATTACATGCCGTATTTTTCGGACTACAAGTCGCACCTGAGTGTAAGTCGCACCAGCCATAAAATGACCCACGAAGAGAACAAAAAACATACTGTATATAAGTTGCACCGGAGTATAAGTCGCATTTTGGGGGACATTTACTTGATAAAATCCAACACATAGAACAGATCTGTCATCTTGAAAGGCAATTTAATATAGAAATACAACAGAGAACAACATGCTGAATAAGTGTACAGTGCATGAACAACGAAATGCGAATATACTGTCCTCACCAGGACACTACGGCTCGGTCCTGGCTATACAGCGAGCTAAACTCCCAAATGATGATGATTGACGTCCGTATAATTTGCGGAATCAATTTCGTCCTCGATACCAAACAGGTTCTCATCAACGTAAATAAATGATAATTAGGTGCTGTTACAGCAATGACACAAACTGTTAGCATGCGTTTGCTAGCATTAGCACATCGTTCAAACAACCACACAACTGGCTTTGTCGAATCGCGGGTGGAAAACACACAACAATAACAGAAAAGATTATACACACAGGCGTTCCCTCTGTAGAGATATTTTACAAGCATAAGCAATGAACGTAGGCTCGCAGCTGTGTTTCTCTCTCGTTAACTCGCCCACTCACTCAAGCTGCGTAGCTGACTGTCATCTTCTGGCATGTGAGCGGTCTTCTTCACGTAAAGAAGTGCAACTGCGCCCTCACGTGGGCGTGAAAGCGCCAAAAACTAAACGCATGCATTTCAATATAAAAAAGTCAATAATACAATTGAACACACATTGCCAAAGGCAGAACGCGACTGTGGCCATAGCTATTAAGAATTATTCAGATGACTATAGCATAAAGAACATGCTAACAAGTTTACCAAACCATCAGTGTCACTCCAAAACACCAAAATAAGATGTGAAATGATATCATAATGTGTTAGTAATTTCACACAGAAGTCGCTCCTGAATATAAGTCGCACCCCCAGCCAAATTATGAAGAAAAAAAACTGCGACTTATAGTCCGAAAAATACGGTACCTGCTTTGCGTAGGGTATGCAACTTCATATGATGTTGTGAGAACCGGATTGTTATTGGGTACAAATCAAAGAGCAGGCAGAGTGGCCTGATCATCAAATCTGGCTCTGTTCACCTTGAATTTAGCAAGTGTTGTGTTCTTGTATTCCCCATCCCCATGCAGCTTCTTGAAGTCTTTAGTTTTGGTCGGTGCGGGGCTAGAGTTGCTCAACTTGGTATTGCAAATCATGCAGCTAGGACGCTGACTCCCATCCCGTTCCGTGATATACGAGAATCCATATTGTACATATACGTCCGACCACTTTCTTTTTTGCTCGACATACAGTAGTATGGATTAAAATATGAAGAAAGTAACTATACGATATACTACGATGACATTTACACGTTGTATGGCTCCTGAGTGCACTAAATTCTTCGCAGCACTGATTGGCCAAGCAATGCCACGTGATCATCTGCAGCCAGTGATGGCCAAGTCGGTGTGTCTTGACCTCAGCAGCAGAGGCTCGACCGACTCGCCGACTCATCGAACCTAGGTTAAGAACCACTGTTCAATAGACTTCTATATCGGTAGGCTTGGTTTTTTTAGTGGATTATGAAAAAATAAATAAATAAATAAAATTATTATTATATTATTATTCAGCACTCCAGAACAGAATGGGAGGAGAGAGTTGACTATATGCATGTCATCTTGTTGTTCTACATGTGTAAAATAACCACTAAATATTAAATCTTGAAAGTAATGGGGGGGAGGGGTACTGAGCAGTTATTCAATGCTATTATTTTATTTAATGTCACTAAGTATAATCCAAAAGACGAACGTGCATTGTTCATCACCTTAAGGCAGTAGCACCTCAGATGAAGCTCCTCATTGCCATTACTTAGCAAAGAGGTACTTTTTTGTTTTTTAAGCAGTTTAATAACGCTTTAGTGTGCTGCAGAATTATATTTAGAATGTAAAAATGGCTAGGTTTATTTAATTGTTGTTGCTGAAATTCTGATCACAGTTCAAATTTGATGAACTGCGCAGCCTTAAAACACCTTGGGTTGGTTGTCTATAGCTGCGTTTCCATTACTCTTAGTACATCACAAAATTTTTGTAATGAAAAACTGGTAATGGAAACATGAATTCCAAAACACTCAAATATTGGAAAAATGTTTTAACCCTTTCATGAAGAGTTTTTTTCAGACGTTTCAATATTAAAATATATCGCAAGAAAGGTTTCAAAACCCTGAAAAAAAAAAAAAAATTAAGAAATAAACAAACAGGTTTTGGGCATCCATCTTCCTTCAGAATAATAGATTTACAAGATTTTTCCGTAAAACAGGATTGAATAACACTACCAAGATTTTTTAAATATCACTTTTATTTTGCAAAAAAAACCAACTCGAAATTCAGCGATCGACCGGGCACATTACACATTTAGACAAAACAACCTTTCATACTCACATTCACGCAGATAGTCAATATACTGAAGAGACGTCAGTGGACTAACACGCATGATTTTGGAACGCGGAAGGATGATAGAACCAACTACTTGTGGCACTTTAGCGAGAAAGTTGGTCAAATTCCAAACGTTTTGGTCCTAAAGCTCTCAATTAATAGGCTACTGCAAAGAGTGCAATTGGGGGTCAGTGTGTAAAAATGCTTTTAATGGTTCAATCTTTTAAGAAACAACAGCTCATTTAAACATATCCACAGAGACAAGACATTTCCTGTGGTGTTTCAAAGTCTCTCAGACCGGACGCTTGTGCCTATGATGGGATTAGCCATGTTCCTTAAGTACCTCTTTTCCCCCAGTTTATTTAAGAATTTAGTCAGCTTTGATAGTTGCTGTTGAGGAACGTTGGCAAATCTCCCTATGCTTGTTGTGATATCAATTTCATGTAAGACTGGTGAGCCTAAGTGTTTCCTTAAGTACAAAGCATTAGTGAAGTCACACACCAAGAGAGAAAAGGGCAGATTAGTCAAAGGCTTATTAGTTCAGGTGTGGCACAGCAAAAGAAAACACCAATGTGTCTCGCTAGCTGGTAGCAAAGGCACACACACTCATACACACGCTACATGAATGAACTGTGCACCACATTATCCACCTCCTTTCACTCTAAAAGCCTCTTACGCGCCTCATTAAGTCTTCAGCGACACAAGAAGTAACCAGGCCAGACCTTGCTTATCGGCACACATACACACACGCACACACACATATTGTTGATTGTATTGACGCACAAGTGTAAAAGGAAGGTTATGTACAGAGGACAGTGAAGCAGAGAGACACCAGCTCCACAACTGCCACTGGGATGGCTGCTTAGACAGCAGACAGACTTCATGAGTCAAGCGCATCAGTGATTTCACTGAAGGCTACTATAGTTGGTGACTACAGGCAGAGGTGGACTGGCTATCGGGCGTACCGGGCACTTCCCGGTGGGGCAAAACACATTTTTGGGCCGATGATACTGTTTATTTAATAAAAAGTTTCTTGGCCATCGCAACCCATTCGTTGGTCCAATTTTTGTTAGTCCAATGAAATATCTCAGTGCCCCCCCCCCCCCCCGGACAACTAAGATGGAATTGAATGAGAGGGAAGTGCGCAGACACGGCTGAAAAGCCTACAGGTTGATGTGGAGAAATTTGGAAGAATAACTGACTTTTTTTTTTTTTTTTTTTTTTTTTCAAACTAACAAACCATATTAACATGGCTATGATTCAGGCTATTTATTTTTTAACTACTTAAAAATACTGTTGGGGGGGGGTAGATTCTGTAACTGTCTTTTCAATTTTCACTAGGGATATTTTCTTGTTGTAAATCTGATTAAATGCATTTGTCAAGTGTTAGCAATGTTCACGTACCGTTCAGTCAACCACTAATTGTGCAAGTTCTCCCACTTGAAAATATTAGAGGCCTGTAATTGTCAACATGGGTAAACCTCAACCATGAGAGACAGAATGTGTGAAAAAAAAAACAGAAAATCACATTGTTTTTTTTAAAGAATTTATTTGCAAATCATGGTGGAAAATAGGTATTTGGTCAATACCAAAAGTTCCTCTCAATACTTTGTTATGTACCCTTTGTTGGCAATAACGGAGGCCAAACGTTTTCTGTAACTCTTCACAAGCTTTTCACACACTGTTGCTGGTATTATGGCCCATTCCTCCATGCAGATCTCCTCTGGAGCAGTGATGTTTTGGGGCTGTCGTTGGGCAACTCGGACTTTCAACTCCCTCCACAGATTTTCTATGGGGTTGAGATCTAGAGACTGGCTGGGCCACTCCAGGACCTTGAAATGCTTCTTACGAAGCCACTCCTTTGTTGCCGTGGCTGTGTGTTTGGGATCATTGTCATGCTGAAAGACCCAGCCACGTCTCATCTTCAATGCCCTTGCTCATGGAAGGAGATTTTCACTCAAAATCTCTTGATACATGGCCCCATTCATTCTTTCCTTTACACAGATCAGTCGTCCTGGTCCCTTTGTGAAAAAAAACCGGCCCCAAAGCATGATGTTTCCACCCCTATGCTTCACAGTGGGTATGGTGTTCTTCGGATGCAATTCAGTATTCTTTCTCCTCCAAACATGAGAACCTGTGTTTCTACCAAAAAGTTCTATTTTGGTTTCATCTGACCATAACACATTCTCCCAGTTCTCTTCTGGATCATCCAAATGCTCTCTAGCAAACCGCAGACGGGCTTGGACGTGTACTTTCTTCAGCAGGGGGACACATCTGGCAGTGCAGGATTTGAGTCCCTGGCCGGGCATTGTGTTACTGGTAGTAGCCTTTGTTACTGTGGTCCCAGCTCTCTGTAGGTCATTCACTAGGTCATCACGTGTGGTTCTGGGATTTTTGCTCACCGTTCTTGTTAACATTTTGACGCCACGGGGTGAGATCTTGCATGGAGCCCCAGATCGAGGGAGATTATCAGTGGCCTTGTATGTCTTCCATTTTCTAATAATTGCTCCCACAGTTGATTTCTTTACACCAAGCGTTTTACCTATTGCAGATTCAGTCTTCCCAGCCGGTGCAGGTCTACAATTTTGTCTCTGGTGTCCTTCGACAGCTATTTGGTCTTGGCCATAGTGGAGTTTGGAGTGTGACTGAATGATGTTGTGGACAGGTGTCTTTTATACCGATATTGAGTTAAAACAGGTGCCATTAATACAGGTAACGAGTGGAGCCTCGTTAGACATCGTTAGAAGTTAGACCTCTTTGACAGCCAGAAATCTTGCCTGTATTTGATCACCTACACACTTATTTTCCACTCTAATTTTGAAATAAATTCTTTAAAAATCAAACAATGTGATTTTCAGTTTTTTTTTCCCCACATTGTCTCTCATGGTTGAGGTTTACCCATGTTGACAATTACAGGCCTCTCTAATCTTTTGAAGTAGGAGAACTTGCAAAATTGGTGGTTGACTAAATACTTATTTGCCCCACTGTATGTGCATATTTGATTTGGTCATTCACTAAGATCTATTTAAAAAAAAATAAATAAATGAAATATATAATGAAATTATAAAAATATTTTTTTTTTATTTATTCCAACCCCAATAGACACATACACATTTGCACAGCAGATTAGACTAAATTTCACTCGGGTGCAATCAAAAGGAATATCTTTTGACCTTGTGATTAAGTAGAGATTTTAAATATACGTTAGATTCAGTATATCTATTCTACTCATAACCACTTCAACCACTAAACCAAAAAACATCCCCCAAAATAGTCATTTTTAATAATAATTTTTGTTTGTCCGTGCTCGAGAGATTTCCCCAATATAAAATAGGTACCTTTGGCTTGATGAACGTTGGGGAAACACTGCCTCAGAGTTATGGGTGATTAAGAAGTCATCAGTAGAATGCGATTAGGTAAGGTCAGCTAATGTTAGAACATTAATGATAATAGTAACGTTCATCCTGAAGACACATCATTAGCAAGCGCTCTCCACTGGGAAATCCAGGTGAATGGACAACCAAATATTATTTGTGTGTCGGTGTGTGTGCTGGTATATGGAGTTGGAAGGACAATGAAGCATGCAGCTGGGATCGAGGGAGTGGGTGTGAAGGACCATATCCAGCTCTAACTGTGTCAATGTTTTAAATATTCCATTGTTAAGAACATCTACAGTTTTACTACAATTCGTTCTGCTTTAAAGTTTGCTTACCACATCATGCAGTGTGGTTGAGAAACAAGATAGGTGTGCCATGTTAAATTAGGCATTGCAAGTCATAAACTGTCAATGAGATGCTGATGGGCGGGTAGTGAGGCAGCAGAATGCTTGCTGCCTTGCTCAGAGGGTGAGACAGAAAGGGGACAAACCTTGCCGACAGGTGGGCTCTTCTACAGGCCGTCCCGATGGCAGGTAGGGTTGGGAAGAGTGGAGGAGAGAATGGGCACGGTTAGTCATATGTACTGTTAATGTTGTGAGCGTGTTTGGGGATGGAGGGCAGGGGATTAAATCATAATGACTGTCATAAAGACTAGTCATCCGCATACAGTGGATTAAAAGCAAAATAAAAATGTCTAATAAACTTTAGACCGAAGCATCCAAGAAATACCGAGGTGAAAATGAGCTAATACTGAAAGTAAAAAGTTTTTTTGTCTAAAAAGAAAAGTGCACGGACAGGTTTACCTGACTATACACAGGCAATGGTCACAATCAGTATGCTAATTGGTACCTTGTACTGATTAGAGGAAGCAGAAGTGGGGAGCGAATGAATTGCTCAGTATGTGGTCACAGAGTGCACGTTTGGAGCAGACATCATGATGTTAAGCATGTGTATTACAAGAAAGAGACAGAGAAAGAAGGTGCAAATATTAAGCGGGCATTTATACGCGTAGTAGAGGTCGGACCTCATGCTGGGGAATTCAGATTGGGGGTTTTCAGTGGGACATTAAAGTCTGCGTACAACACTGATGATGTACGATCTAGGACTTAGTTGTCTATATGTGTATATTGACAAACTTTGATCAGCTCAAAACTGTACACCTTGAAACAAAAAACAAATCCTGTACCCAATGACAAAACCACAACCCCTGAAAGTTAATACGGAAAAACAAACTGGCAATTGAAAAAAAAAAAAAAAAAACTACATTGGCAAAACGTATAAAACAAGAGTTGGTACATACAGGAGTGATTAGAGATAAGTTTTAAACATGATCAATGCTATTTTATGTTGGGACTTATTCAATGTAGTCACCATAATAGAATACTTTTACAACACACACTTAGGACATTTCTATTATAATATGGTAACCAGCAACTTGTTTAAAAGCAGGGGCCATAAAAAGACACTCAAAAAATTAAGTTTATGTCGATTGCCTATTCTTTTTGGGTACCTTTTTGCAAGAAAAAACGGTGCTGCAAGGGTTCCTCTCCTGACAGGATACAGCGGACCTCTCCTTTTTCTATCTGCAGAATGTTGTCTCTCTCACTCTTTATCTGACAGCGTAATTAACGGGGCCACAGGGGGCATCATGTATTACCCATGGAGCCATGTGACAGTCACATTACTGGCCTTGATCTTCTCTCCACAGCCAGTCAGTGCTATGATAAGTTACATATCTGACATGTATTTTTTTCATCTGTGGAAGCTAGTATGCCAACTTATTGATAGAGTAACTCCTAAAATGAGAATGAATTCTTTAATCAGATTTGTGCTTGGAGTGGGGAGGTTACTGCTTGTAGGTGACATAACTGTGTCATTATGAGTTACAGGTCACAGTATTGATATTTCAGTAGCAAAATGAAAGTACACCAAAAGGAGGAAATCTCTGTCAACATTTGGTCATGTGGTCTGCCTTCCTGATCGAGTGTGCCACAAATGTAACAATGCAACCTTCTATGCAACCTTCTCAGAATAATCTGCCTCAATTTCATAATTACTCTGTGCTATGCTTTCACACAATTAGATTGTTAATTAACTCAAACTACTACGATCATGTGTGTGTGTGTGTGGGGGTGTTAGTCAAATGAGAAACAAGAGGCAAGTTACAAGCAATGAGCATTAAAGGCTTAGAAGACAAATAAATCAAATAAAGGAACTTTGCACTGTGAAGCAGTAAAAAGTCCAGTACACAATCAGTAGTGGATGAGAGAAAATGCCATTGGGGTTTTATTCATGTTGCGAATCTGGGAGTATAAGGTTATGTGCCAATGGTGTGCCCACAAGTCAGAATGACTCAAGCGGTGGGTTTACAATGCTCATCAAGTCTCCATACGTTATTGGAAGACGCTGAGCAATGTCAGCAAATGAACACTCACAGCTTCTATCACAAACGTTTTTTTCTCCCCTTGAGAAGCACTCATAAGTCCACTTTGTTCATCTCCATGGCAACAGAGATGCTAAGGTAGCAGTTTCAGTAGCTAGAGAAGAAATTGTCTGCAAATCTGGGTTGTAATATTTGATGAGGGGAAAAAAACACACATTTCATTGTCGTTCATTGACTGAATGACATTACACGCCAAGGGCGTAGGTTTGCATAGGGACGGTAGGGACATATCACTACCAACTTTTCAGGATTCTCAAATTGTTCCCACCAACCTTTAAACAACCTTATATGCATTATAATGAGTTCAGTTATACAAGTAATTTAGATTGTCTTCCCATATGTTTTAAGGAAAGAATTGGCCCTACCATTATTAAGTGCATAATTTTCATTATGTTCAAACTTACATTTACCCCTTTTCACTAGCTGAATGTGCTGGTCCACCCCTCCAAATGCATGTTTGATCGGCTGATGACTTCACCTGCCCCCGACACACACACAGCCCCGGTAGGAATACATGTCTACAACATGCTGCCTCCTCCACCCACTTTGAAGACGAGGGATATTAGAAGTTTTTTTTCGGCCAGCCCCAGCCACTGTAAGTAATTTAAAAAGACACCAATGTTGTGGAGGTGGGAAACACACTACTAATTTTGCTACTGAAAGTCCGAACTGCAAGAGAGCATAACATTAAACTGTGTGAACTTGCTAACCTGCAAAACTAGAGTAGCAAGCTGCTGAGAGAGAAGTATCATTCTGTTTGTGTTTTCTATTAACGTTAAATAAACTGAGAAATTTAGTGAACTCTGCTGGAAACTATAGAACCAGCGAAACGTGAGCAAGAAGCTGCTTAGAGAGAGATGGGTTCTGCATAACCTAAAATGTTGCTCACACAACACAACATAATCATAATTAATTATGTACTTAAAAAATAAATAAATAAATAAATAAATAAATTTAAAAAAGGGGTGGGGGGGGCATGCCGCGAGCTACCCACACTAGCGTTACAATCGACTGGTCCATCATGATCCATGTATGAGCACCCCTGTTTTAGCATACCAATTAATTAGGTTTATATTCATGAGAAATGTAGCCCTGGCCCCCGTTTACCCAATTTGTTTGGTCTTATTAATGTCCCATCCCGAGCAAAAAGTGTAAATGCATGTTATGCTGTTATATCGTCCCTACCAATGTTGAGACCAAACCTACGCCCTTGTTACACGCACAGACAAATATGCATTTCCTCACGCATACACGAAGGGAATAACAGGGGAAAAGATGGACCTCACTCACCGATCATGTGATTTGCAACATGAATCTGGATCTCTCGTTCCGTCTCAAACGTCATTTGGCACTTAATACACTGGTAGGTCTTTTTCTGTCAAACACAAAAAAGACAAATGCATTCTTTAAAATAATCTGTCAACACAAAAGGTCTGTAAGAATGACGGTTTAAACATGAGATGGCATTGATTTGTTTGACATAGGTTCATGAGCATTAAAATTATTACACACTAAGATAATGAATATTAATCACTCTAAAATCCTAAAATATTCTATGTGGAATATGTGTGGAAAGAGAGTGTACAGGAGAAAAAGGTACTTAACAGTTACTATTAGCTAGAAAGAAGCATAGGGCCTGTTTACTCATTCATTGCACACAGTGATCACTCATGCACAAACAAAATATACAAAGGCCCCAATACCACTGTGTCTTTGCCGTTTGCACCTTGATAGACATGTATGCACAAGTACACACAAACACACACCCATATCCCATTTGGTCCTCTATGAGCTGTCAGACTATGCCGAAACAATGGTGTGAGAACGACAGAGGGTTCCTGAAAACTGCCTCCCACGCACACCCTAACACACGCACAAAAATACGTGCACAAATACAGACATGCTGCTGGTCCCAGGGAGCCTGACTGTCAATATCAAGTACAGCACACAGCTCCCATCATGCCACAGCTCACCCCTGTCGCAGGACCCAGTGCGCAAACCCCCGACACAAGCAAGCTGTAGAAAACAACAGTCGTCCAACATAGCAACACTTCAGTTCTTGAGGAAGTCACCTGACCGCATGACATCACCTCCAAAATTCCCTTTATAAATGTGCTTCGGTTTCATATGAGTTGCATAGTGTGCATTTGCTTGCATTTTTTTTCTCAACATGCCACAAAATGACTGGTGTTAATAATCGCATCTCACCTTAGGCGCAGGTGAAGCTTCAGGCTTCTTGCTCGCTAAACTCGTGTCAGGGCTGACATCAGGGTGATCTGTCTGGACATGGTTCTCCAAGTCTTCCAGGCTTTCAAACTTCACTCCGCACTCAGGACACCTGAGCCCAGTCACAGGCTTCTCTCCCTGTGTGTCTCCAGGTGTGAGAGCCCCTCCTTGGTTGGGGCTCTGGCCGTTAGTACCCCTGATAGAATTAAAAATCAAATTGCCTCCAGTTAAAACTAAGGGTCGTTTACATGGTGACGCTCCGACAAAAACAACAGAATACGACCCATTTCGTGTTTGCATTTGACATAGTTCCGTCTCCGTTCGAACAATATCACAATTCTGCGTAAAAACAATGTAGTATTCATGCCAGGCCCTAGGGGGCAGTGTAGTTTTACAAGGCGACAGCCAATGATGCACTTCCTTGACAACAAACTCTTCAGACCGGAAGACAACATATCCGCCTACTCAAAGCAATGGCGTCCACGCGTTTTTTAATTTAATTTATTTTTTTTGTAAAATGCTGCAATTTCAGAAGCTTTTGCTTTAAAAGGCACAAAAACGCGAACATGTGGTGCGCCACACAAAGAATAAGCTGACGTTCCACCGTGTTTTCTGTTGTGAATGTTCAGTAGCAGTGACTGCACATGTCCAAAGTGATGTGTGAGTGTGCCGACGTCATCAGAGCTAGAGCGGTTCGTTTAATTGGCTGTGGAGCAAGCCCAGCTTTCGAATCGTTCCACTTTGGAGGCCGGAATCAAAAGCTTGCGTTTTCGCCTTCCGTTTTCGCAGTCATTTCGCAACACAATCGTTGCGTCTTGGTGTCGCAGCGTCACCATGTAAACGGCCCCTAATAATACAATACTCACAATAATATTTTACATTCCTGTTATTTATTACCTGCTCATGCAGCTGGCACAAAGTCCATAAGGCAGGCCGTTGACATCCAGCTTAACCAGCTCTCCTTTGTTTTTAAACTCCTTTAGACAGAAGGCGCACTTATACAGCTTGTGATGTTGCAGCTGCCCGTTGGGAGAGGAAGATGCTGAACCGTTCCCTCCGCCGTTCCCAGAGCCCCCTCCAGTTCCTCCAAGAGCGGAACCAGTGGACAGTTTCTGCATGTGGAAAGTGCCATGGATCTTAAGTTCTAGGGTGGAAGTAACGGTCTGCATGCAGACAACGCAGCGGAAGCCCGTAAGGGAGTTTCGGAGGTCGGGGTGCATCTGACAGTGCTCGATAAACTCCTCCTCACTGTGCAGGGGCATCTTACAGATTCTACAGGTTCCTGTGTCCAGGCTCTTACTGTGGGTCACCTGTGATAGGAAATGTAGGATATGTGAAATATGTCACAAAAGTAGAGCCCAAATTGTGTCTAAGATCTTCAAGGAAAATTGAAGACATTATGTGAGAAGTAGGGCTGCAGCTATCAAATATTTTAGTAATCGAGTAATCGACTGAAAATTCTATCGATTAATCGGATAAAACAAATAAATTTTTAGGTGAAGAGCAATTATAAATATACATGAGAAAACAAGACATTTCATCTAATCTTGAACCATTTTCAGTCATTCAATGTCTTTATTTTCGATGTATATTGTTGAAAACAGCCAACAATTGCGTCTCAGATGTAACTAGAATAAAAAAAAAAGACTAATTCACTGCTTTCACTCAAAAAACCTTTAGACCTTATTAAAATATATATATATATATATATATATATATATATATATATATATATATATATATATATATATACCTAAAAATGCCTTTACGCTTGATAACACACGTCACTTAAAAGTTAGGATTTTTTCCCACGTGTTTCAATTGAATTTCTATTTGTGTCAAGCCATTTTTAAGTTCTAGTTAAGTTTTAAGTTAGTCTAAACTGTAAGTCCTGATAGGATTTTGAGTTTTTGCAGTGTTCAAAATAAATGTATGATACAGGCTGTATTGGAGCACATTAGGGACTAGTGCTATTTGGTGTTTTATCCAGCAATGACTACTGAGCTAAAATTGATAGTTAGTGTTATTGAGTTTTTATTTTACATCCTCATCACTCCACAACGCTATGTTATGTTAAAGCCTGTATGTAAGACACGCTAGCAACGCATCGAAAGTGGTCATAATTAATAGAAACCTAGCCCTCCGCAGAGCTAACGTTACGTGAGCTAGTCACAGTAACATTAATCTTATTTATTAGCGCTTTAGCGCTCTTTATTAGCGCTTAGCGCTCTTTATTAGCGCTTAGCGCTCTACTGCTTTAAGATGGCGGCTGTTTACTAACGCTGCCCAGACGCGGCCGAGTCTGTCAATGCACATCTAGTTCAACATACATGTGATCTCTATGAGACTCATCAGACGCTACCTTCTACCAACCATCGTGCGGGCTAGTATTTAGCAACGTCGGCGTCGTTTGTAGGGGCTGTCGGCTGCAGTAAGTTGTTTTTTTTTTTTGCTTCTTCCTCTACGCACGTGACATCAGCGCGTTGTCCCGCATTAAAAGTAGTCCGAGCAAAACGTGATGATTAGAGCTGTCAAAATAAACGATTACTCGAGGTGAATAAAATTACTCGGATCAGTTTTTAAACTCGAGTTACTCGAGTTGCTCGAGTATTCGTTACAGCTCTAGTGAGAAGTATACTTTGCAAATCAGATGTAGAGGTGTGAGATTTTTTTTTCTAAGTACACACTGACATGGGTGAAATAAATGAAAACAAGCATTTTAAAATTGACAGAAAGCTACACTGCTAAGGAATATTTGTTTTGAATGATTTGCCATCGGTCATAGTATTAAAAAGGCATGTGCAATAGTGTTAAGATACCTTGTGTTCTGTAAGGGTTAACAGAGAGGGGAATCGTTCGCCACATATTGGACACATGTAATGCTTGGCGGGTCCACGGTGCGTCTGCGCATGTTCACGAAGCCCGGTCTCGGAGAAGAAAGTTCTGGAACAGATGTTGCACTTGTGGTTCCCCTTAATGAAGTCGGCCTTCTTTTTCCGAGAGCCTATTTGTCAGGAAAACATTCACAGTTGACACGTCAGAAAAGCTAACCATCGATTGTTAATCAAACATGCATTTTAACAAAAAAAGCGCTAACCAGCATCATCTTCTCCTGGTCGGATGTTATGGTCACGCAGCCGATGGTTCTGAAGAAGGGACTCCATGGTGTAGGCTGCACCACAAATGTCGCAAGCGTACATGGGCTCAGAATTGTCTAGCTCCTCCTCACCCCCACTGGCTTCGTGACTGTTTGCCGTTTCTCCTCCTCCACTGGCGTTGCTGTTCTTCAACAACATGTTCTGAAGGTCAGCCTGCTCTGCGGTCGCCACTGACGTCCTTTCGCCAGCACCAGGACCACCACCGCCTGTGCTCCCTCCTCTCTTTACTGACTGAGTCAGCCCATTCGGGGTGCCATTCTGGCTGCCGCTGCTGCCCGTGCCACCTCCGTTGCCGGTGATGTTGCCCCCATCGAAAATGCAGTGTTTCTCCCTGAGGTGTCTTTCTAACAGTGAGATGGCGTGGAAGGATTTGCCACAGAAACGACACGTGAACTTCTTGCTGTGAGTGGTAATGTGACACTGTAGCTCCACTTCTGTTCCAAATGTCTCGCCACAGAAGATGCACTTCCTGGGCTTCAGACCTTCAACGGAAAAAAAAGATTAGAAAAAATCATTTACAGACCCATCTACCAGTCCTATGGGCCTCTGAGAATCAGTGTTATTATTACTACCAACTTCTAACTTTCTCTTCAATCTAAAGTTTAAGTTCTGTGAAGCCATTTTCTGTCCCATTTTTTCATTGTGTCAAAAGATTTTATTTAACCCTTGAGAGTCGAAGGACGCGCCAGCGCGTCCTCAGCGCACGTCGTCTTTGAAGCGCCCTCACGTTTTAATTACGTCACCCACATGCCGTTGGTTGGTCTCGTTTTAAAGTGCGGAAGTTGCGGTTTACTCTCGTTATTATTTGAAGTCAATCGACCAACTAAAACGTGAGATATTGTCATTTAAGTTTTATAGTTTTATTGTCCTCTCAAAAAAACATTAAAAGGCTGCATGGATCATTTGTTTATGTCTATATTTCCATCATTTCTAGTCCTTTTTCAAAACGGAAGCTCCATGAAAAAAACACAAATCAAACGAACCCTTTCGAAGTCACAGTGGAAGCACAAAATGCGTTTTATTTTTAATAAATATAATTTCCGTGCGAGGTTCCACCGAACGAGAGGGAGGAGTGTTCTGAAGCAGCGAGGGGGCGAGTGAAGATAGTGACGGATTTGAACACGTGGGTGACGCCATCGACGAGCAGAGGTAAGCAAACTCACATTTTTTTTTAATACTGAAAAAGTTTCTTTTGAAAGTTTCTTTTGATATTGCAAGACAAAGTTAATTTTGATGCAATATAAGTGTGTGTTTGTGTATATAATAATAAAATGTGCATATCAGATCAAAGTCGTACGTGCACTGTGTGTATCCAAGGCAGGAATTTATAATTGTGGTGTTCTTCTTTCTATATGAAGATTAGAGATGTAGCACATATTCAGCTATGGTATTATTTCTATTGTCATACATATAGATTTCCATTATTATTTATTCCTGTATATATTTTTATTTTATACTTTATTATTTTCATAAATACTGACTTTTTTTCATGTACATTTATAGTAACAATGAAAGTAAAGTGAAATGAAAATGGAAGGGTGGAAAGAGGACCGACACCCCATGGAAGTGTGGGCTGTGTGATGTCGCCCTGTGTCTAATTCCAGGGTGAAGCTGCTTTTCGGAGTGGCATGCCTGAAAAAAATTTAACTTGTTTATTGTAAATATTTTTGAAAATATTTTTTTTTCCAATGTTATATATATATTTTTTTTTTCCCACAATCAGTCTTTGTGTATATAAATGTGTGTTCAAGAAGCTTGATTGTGTGTACATAGTTTTCATCAGGTGATGGGCCGCAATACCTAAACTCATAAAGAGATGGCCTCTAAACACTTTTTGTGTTAGATGGTATATATTTTTTCACTGTTCGGTCTGCTGTATATAACCTGTTTTGACTAGAGCATGTATAAAGGCAAAAAACGCCTATGGCTATACCTGTTGTTTATGTTGAATTGTCAAATATAAGACTATTTATTCTAAATTTTTTTGGTTGAATGTTAATCCTAACATGTTGAATAAATATTACAAAGTTTCAAAACGGTTCGTTACGCATGTTTGGTTGTCAATTGGACATCAATATTAAAAATTTTGACAAAACAATTTTGGAATTTTTGGTCTTTTTGGGCCCAAAATGATGATTCATAATTGGTCAGTGAAGGAAACAACAGTTTGGACATGAGGTTCAAGGTGTCACAAAAAAAGGGACCAAACCAGGCCATCGTAAACAATTCTTTCTTTGAAATATAAAGGCAACTTCAAAGGCATGCAAAATCAGACAAAATAGGCCCAGACCTTAAAGGGTTAACTGTGTACAGAACTTGTAAAACTAACATATTCATTCCCACTCATATTCCCACTCATATATATTGCAGGCATACCTGCACCGATCCCTCCTGGGAGGCCTGACCTCTGGCCCACATGGTTATGCTTAACGTGGAGCTGAAGTTCTGTCTCCTTCCTGAAGTCCCATGCGCAGGCTGTGCAGCGAAATAGCTTCTTTTCATTGCTGTGCTTCACTGCCAAATGAACCTAAAAACAAATAAAAACTCTTCTTTACCTTTATATCCAACCAGTTTAAACAGTAAGAATATGAACATTACTCCTTAGTGTAGTTTCTTCACCTGTATTGAGACCTTGGAGTCAAAGACCTCCTGGCAGAGTGTACAGTGGTACAGCACAAAGGTGTGCATGTCCAGCAAGTGTTTCTGCAAGTCATCCACTGAGGAGAACTGTTTGTCACAGCTCTCACACATATATTGAGTGGATGTGGTCATGTAGTGCACAGTCAGGTGTTGCAGCAAGGCCTCCTGGGATTCAAAGTCCTCTTTGTTACACTGTGGACACGACTGGCGCCTCAGAAGCATCTCCAGATGTGACTTCAGGTGGGCTTGGAAGCCCTCAAAGCTGGTAAATCGCATATCACACTGGTTGCACGGATAGTCCCCGTTGCTCCCTACCGAAGGTGTGGAGTCTCCTCCGAGTCGGTGGCGTTTCGGGGAGGAGATCTCCACGTCGGAGGAGGCGGGGCTAAGGTCAGCTACCTTTGCCTGTCTCTTGTTGTTAGCCAACGGAATGTTCTTGTGGTTTTCCTTTATATGCTTAGTAAGCTTGAGGAGTGACCCAAAAATTGGAGAGTTGGTGCAGTACGGGCAAGAGTAAACCTGCATGTAGAAAATAAAGTTTAAATGTCCTTAGAGGGTAAAAGAAGAAATGGTCTCGCTCACACATACAAAACATATCTTTTCAGTAGATATACTTTATTATTCCCACAAGGGAAATTAAGTAGATGATAAACTGCGCAGTTACATTGGATTTGGTGGTCTAATGAGAAAGCACCTAACTGTTAACAAGCAAAGAAAAGGTACGCTGGACAATAAAGTTACATTATGTGTACAATTTTGCTTTTTACCTCCATGAATGATTGGGATGCAGACTGTAGTACAGGAGATTCCAGTTTAGCCAGTGCTCCCCCAGAGGATGCCCCGCTCCCCACAGCTGAAGTGCAATGAGTCTGTTGAATGTGTTCGGTCAATGAAGACTCTGTCAGGAATCCCATGGAGCACTGGTTGCAGAAGAAGGCGTGATTCCCCTCTATGGTGGAGTAAAACAATTTACTGTGATATGGCTGTGTTTAAAACACTTGGCCAAGATAATTCTTAATTTAACAATAACAACAAAATACCATGAACATAAAGTAACATTCTCCCATGTGCTCAGTCATATACTGTGGATCAATATAGGAACAACTTTTACACTGATTTTCATGTTCAGTTTCAAAAGCTCACATATTAGGTGGGGAGATTCCTTTTTTGACAAATTGTCCTTGACTGATTGTTCTCACAACAATTGTGGATGCGAACAATTTGATCCAACCTCTCCGAATGTCACAACCCCTCCCCCCCTTAGGCATTGAACAACCATATTCTTGATCTTCTCTAGACTGCTGTTGTTGTGGGCTAAACAGTCGCTGTATCAAACACTGCCTCTGCAGTTGCACCCTGAATTTTGCCACAATACGTCTTCACGGAACCATCCATTCTTCACAATCTGAAGCATACTTTTATATCTACTGTCTACCTCATTAGTTTATATTTCTTACCTAATGTGGTGGACCCTGCCATAATTCCACTAGGCAGACAGTGAGACACTCTAATGTGTTCTTGCAACGAGTTAATGTCTCCGAACATATCAGGGCAGTAGTTACAATGGAATGCTGTCACGTTAGTGAACTGCAGAAGGGGAAAAGCCGCTGCTGCCGGGCTTGCGGCTCCTCCGCTGGAACGGTGAGCTTTGCGCACATGTTCGTTGAGATTGTAGAGCGTCGGCAGTGTGTCCAGGCAGAGCTGACAAGTGTGGCTCTGCTGTGGTTTGTCGGCGTGGATGGTTTTTAAATGGATCTCTAACACTGCTAGGCTATTGAAGTCTCTCTTGGAGCAGTAAGGACAAGAGTATGTCACTTTAGCCCAGTTTCCTCCTCCACCTACGGAGGTGGACAGTTAAATGTATATTTAAGCGAACTTAGTAGAGTGCTTAGAGGCTATATCTGACATACGGCCTACTCAAGACGTACCTCCACCCGGATGCACTAAGCTTATCCCCATCTCTTCCCCACTGTCGTTGCCTCTTCTTCTGCCTCGTTCACTGCCTTGGCCGGGCTTCAGGGTGGAGTCGGGGGTGGATCCTCTCTCCAGGCTGGCACTTGAGTCCGGAGTGGCCGAACTCATTGAGGCCACACTCCCTAATGCAGGGTCAGGGCTAGCGGCACTATGATTGGAAGAGTCAGGCTGGCGGTGGCTGTCAAGGTGGCAGTAGACATCCTCCACAGAGGGGAATTGTTCTAAACAAACAGGACATCTGCAGATAAAAACAAAACAAAACAGATGTTCACTCATTCACTGCCATTGAATGGCATAGCCATTAAATCCATTTTAAACGGGACTGCTGGCATTCAGTCATCATCTTTCAGCACCATTGACGGTGACAGACATCCAATCCATTTTGACTGAGATGGCCGGCATTCAGTGACCAAGTGTAAGTGCCGTTGACCAAAGTAGAATCCATTTCGACTGGGTTGGATTGCAATCGTTGACATTTTCTCCCAGTCAAAATGGATTGGACCTCTATCGCCGTCATGGCGGTCAATGAGTATAAGTACAGTCCATTTACCATTTTACCATTTAATTCATTCATAACATTAAAACCATTAGAACAGTAGGAAGGTTACTGATCTGTTCCTAAAGGTTCAGTGTTGTAAGTGGTAACAGGTCAAAGTTACAGTGCGGTCTATGAAAAAAAGTTATTTTTTTCTAGCAACTCTGGTTGCAATGGAATCCTCACAGGGTGACCAGGGTGGCTACACCTCCCCATACATTTACTGTACTGGCTACCCCACTGGGCAGTAAGGGTGTTGAAAAATATCAATTCTGAGATATATTATGATTCAGTTCTCGTATCGATTCAAAATCTATCTGTATTGATCCTCACATGTGTTTTTTGGTGGAAATAAACAATACAGTGGGTGCACTTCTACTCCCGTCCACTAGTTAGCAGTGCACACCTGCTTTGCCTCGCCCTCTGCTGAAGTAATAACCACATCTTGCTAGAATTATCCTGAGTGGCTTCTTTATACTATAGTCTCGCGGGATTTGGCGCCACGAAGTTTCAAAATGGTGGAGGTAGATATATGTGACGCGTCAAAACACTTTTACAAGTCTGAAAATTTGGGCTCATTTTGGCTTTTACTGCAAAAACGGAGGCATGAAGTGTGACAAGAGCCACACTATATGCAAGCAGTGCAAGCTGTGCAATGCAAAAGAATACTGTGGAAACACGTTAGTTTTAGTCTTTTGGCCCTGTGGTCGTCAGTATACATGGTTGCTCAAGCTAATGTTTTGACCTGCCATTTTTTTCAATAAGTGTTCATTATTAACATACTATACATCCTTTAATAAGTTTTTATTTTTTTCATATTCAGAATCCTACATTTAAGCAGGTTTGGACTAAAGCTGGTTTGCACTAAAAAAGAGAAAATGTTATAATGATAGCCATAGTTGTTCAAACATAAAACAAACATTTAAAACACCTTTGAGTGCTGGGTGAGGTTTGAAGAATTAATGGATATAAATGTACTTTTATGTCCATTTTGATGTGTTTTTTTTCAAAAGTGATATAGCTACCAATTTCACAATAATCGTCTTAAGTGGAGTATCGGGATTAATCAGGATCGAATTGAATCGTGATACGAATCGTATTGCCAGATATGGGACAATACATACCCCTACTGGCTAGTAGACTGTAGATTTTAATACATCATATACAAAATTCCAATAATAAAAGCAATAATAATAATGATACCTGTAATAATGTAACGAATCGGGTTATAATGTGGCGGACTTTTTTTGCTGTACCTGAACGCACCACGGGGCTGACTTCACTTTCTGTTTCGATCCTGGCATCAACAGCAGTGGACTCGAGGCGAGTTGATGGAATAAATGATTAAAAACCTGATGAAGCTGGCGATATCTTTGGTGATGTTACCAGAATAAGAATTAGAATAAGAGGAGGACCGCCGGCCGAGAGCAACATTCTACTGTATTCTATTGTTGACCCAGTTCATGGATGCACACACCATGCTTATATTTTGCTATCATTCACATCTTCTTTCAATGGTGTCACGTTTTCTTTTTTCTCCACCTGCACTAACCTTTTTGATCCAGTGCTGACTTCTCTCACAAGAAAATCAGCCGCGCGTCCGTCTTCCGGCAAAACAAACGGCGGCGCTGTCAAAAATTGTCGTATTTCAAGCATGTCATCGGATGTAGAATCAAATGGCGAGTTAAAATTTTACTTTGGATGTCGAAAAGATCGTGTGTGGAAGCGATTGTATGTCGAGGTACCACTGTATTTGCCCTCTAAGCAGCTGAACAGGACAGGTTTTAAAAAAACAACAAGAAAACACTATTAGGATTAATTGGGATCGAATTGAATCGTGATACGAATCTTATTGCCAGATATGGGACAATACACACCCCTACTGGCTAGTAGACTAGATTTTAATACCTAACACACATAACTCCCATTCGCTGCCCTCTAAGCAGCTGAACAGGACAGGTTTAAAAAATACAACAAAACACTATTACTAGGATGTGCATATCAGATCATTAGTAACATTAAATATAACACAACATACTAAAGTATATCAGTGAGCATTTCCCTTAAGGGGACAGACAACACCTAGAACAAATTAACCCTATGTGAAAATACAGTTGCTCAAAGTATTTGATGATGCAAATAGTCAATTTCTTTGACCTCTTATAATGGAAAAGATAATGTTTAAACATAAAAAAAATACACAGCGCATACGAGCACAGTCATTGTGTGCCGTCACTTATACCGGCGCACATACAAACTGATACCCACTCGAGCACAGGTGCATGTGATAACGGGTATTAATTAAGTCACGCGGAAAGGCAGAAAATCTGGAATACACACAGTTAATTGGCTTAAATATTACCAAAATTGATCAAATGTCTGCCCGCATTAAAAGTGGTCACTTCCTTGAAATGTTTACGATTTTCTCCACTAATAAACATCAGAAAAATGACATTCTGTATTTTTTTCAATTTATTAAACAAGATTCCTCCTGCTGGAATGCTGTTGTCTGTCGTTTTAAGCCTGTCAGTTTTCTACTGGCCTTTTTACTACAACAGTATGATATCCTGAAATTATGGCCTTTACTTTAAGTGCGCCACCCCAATATTTGAAGTGTCGTCATTTGGCCACAGCAGGAAAAAAAAATTCTGGAGGTGCCACTGAGTCTATCACCGTCAATGGATGCCAATGAGTTAAGATGCTTTGTCTCTCCCCTCTCAAATAATACCATTGAAAAGCAATGCAGTCTTAGGGCATGTCTACACATAGGAGAGTATTTGGCAAAATGAAGAGCTTTTTCTACGGTTTGGCCTATCATCCACACATTTAAACGAGGGTTCTTAAAAACTGCGTCCAAAGCGAAGATGTGCAAATTCTGCGTTTGTGGTGCCATCATGTGGACACTAATAATCGAAAATGTAACTGTTGAAACGTCACTGACAGCAACAAATTTTGTCCCTGCGTCATACATGAGACCAAAGTTCACATTTTGAGTAAATTAGAAAGGTGATTTTTTTGCTTCCATTTATTTACAAACTCTTGCAGTGCTTCACATTAAAGAACACATGCGAAGGATGGAGGTATTATGGACAATTATTTTTCGCGCATTGCTATGAATGTACTTAAAAATGAATCAATATGGTTGGCTGTGGAGGCTTTTTTTTTTTCTTCCAACGTGCTAGAGTGGATGTAATTTATTCCCGACGTATTAGGGCAGGATCCCTGGTTTAATTTTTTTTTTTTTTTTTAAACGCTAGGTGTAGACATGGCCTTATACTTGTGTTTGCGGTTGGCATGTTGCATGTCAATATGATTTCTTCCCAAATAATAACATTGAAAAGGAATGCAGTTTTATACTTGTGTTTGCGGTTGGCATGTTGCGTGTCAATATGATTTCTTCCCAAATAATAACATTAAAAAGGAATGCAGTTTTATACTTGTGTTTGCGGTTGGCATGTTGCGTGTCAATATGAGTGAGGAGCGAGGCCTCGTCCAGGAATATCTCAGGGCAGTGGATGCATTGCAAGTCTGCTCGGTCAGACAGCTGGGGGTGACGGGTCACGACGTGTTTCTCCAGCTCGTCGGTTTGGCTGAAGGTCTCTTCGCAGTAGTCGCACATGTAAAGGTCCTGCTCCAGGTCTACCTCTCCCACCGCTCCCTTTTTGCCGCTGTCCTTTTCGCTCCTCAGCGCTACATGCTCACGGTTCTTGCGATGTGCCTGCTTGAGGAAAGTTTATTAGAAAAACTACATTTCAAAGGACTATTTTTTGGAACAAAGCCCATACAAGAAGACAGTGTAGCTTACCTGCATGTGGCTCTGCAAGGATGATGTCGATGAGAAGCCTCGTTTGCAAACGCTGCACTTAAATGGTTTGCTGGAGCTAAATTTGTGGAGTGACAGACTCGGGTGTAATCAAAAGCAATATCTTTTAAACTTGTGATTAAGTAGACATTTATTGAATATACATATTATAACAGCAAACATTAAAAAGGTAACATATATATATATATATATATATATATATACATATTATAACTGAAAACATTAAAAGGTAACATGTATATGGCACTTACCTGTGTGTCTTGAGATGGATCTTTAGATGGTCAGAGCGGGAAAATGCAGCCTCACACTCTTGGCAACTATATTTCTTGTCTCCTGCAATAGTTGACAAATTAAGAAAGGATCATTATCAGACATAAAAAGAATAGCTAAAAAAATGCATGAAACAACAAAGAAAAAATATTATGAAACTGTCCTTCCATTTTCAATAACGCTTACCCTAAAATGTCTGACTTAAGATTAGTTATATCACCAATAATGACAACGAATAACATGTGACTGTCTACCTGTGTGGAGTTTGACGTGGCGGTCTCTGCTCCGCTTGTGTTTAAAGAGGCGGCTGCAAAAGGTGCACTTGAAAGGCAGTTTGTCACTGTGGATCTGCTCGTGGCGCTTCAGGTAGCTCAGCCGACTGAAGAAAAGAATATGAGAACTCAAGAAGTGAAGTAATTGTGCAGGTAGGAAGACAGGTGCACAGGGGTTCATTGTTTTGTTTTATTGCTATAATTATGACTGAAACTGAAGCAACAAGTAAATACAGTTTCTCATTATATTTATATAGGTACATTAAAAAGAGAAAATGATCTCATTTATAAAGTCAATAAACTCATCATATCGATATCAACAATTATAATTGATGATTTTCTATGCCAGATTGAAATTTCTTCAAGTGATCCTCTACCTTAAATACATGTAGGCTCTCATAAACCACAATTGTTCTCTTGTACTAAAATATGTTGTTAGAAACACAAAAAATGTTAAGTCAATGGCAATATTTTATAATATTTACTACATATTTTGACCGTTAGTTGGCGCCATGGTTTGGGGCTCGCAGTGATGACGTCATTGGGATTTTTCCAAATGTGTAGTGTGTTCAACAATTGCTTATTGCTGCCTAAACTCGCGAAGTAAAATGCCACGATGTGCTGCTTTTGGATGCAATTTGCAGTCAAATGGATACAAGGGGAGTGACGTGAGTGGTCAAGGTGGGAATATTATTTTTAGTGAATAAATGTGCATAAGTGGAAGCTTCTCCCCCTTTTCGGTCCCTGTATGCACGTATCCTACCCACCACGCATTACAACTGGCGCCCGAACATTTTTCCTAGATCCTCAGTCAAGTAAGGGATCCGTCTGTTTTCTGGATGACGGTCCCACCGCGTCTGCAATATTGGTTTCGGATCTGTCTATTTTTTTTTATTCGTCGGTCCCACAGCGGCTTTTCGGATCAGTCTATTTTGTGCAATCGAGGCCTGATCGTGGCTGCGACATTGCCACGGGATCGGTCTAATTCCTGGATCTTCGAGTGAGTAAAAAACGCAGATTTGGATTACTATTGCTATCTTTTTTGTTGACTATTCTTCGTAGGAGTTTTCCCCAAATCATACCAAATAATCAAAGCACTATGGCACGCTACAGTGACGACAGTGACTCTGACATGGACCTTACAACAATGTTGGAGTTCGTCAGGGAACACGTGTTTGCGTACTGCTGAGCTCCCGAGTGACGAGTGGTCAAGGTGGAAATATTATTTTTTGTGAATAAAATTTGCATAGGTGGAAGCTTCTCCCCTTTTTGGTACTTTTATACACGTATCCTACCTACCACACGTTACAATGTACAAGACATGGATTACACAAGGTGTGCTCTTTGGCCTGTACTGTATGTAAAGCACACGACAGCTCTGGATGCTAACAATCTACATAATTATATTGGGATAAGTTTGAAAACGCAATATGCTTACCTTGAATATCTGCTAATAAAACCGGAGTTCCCAACAGCATACACTCTCGCTCCCAACCGGAGTTCCCAACATCATACGCTCTCTCGCTCTGTTGTCATTGAGACTTTTGCCCAATTTTTGTCTTATCAGGTATTTGCTGCACGCATTTTTCCCTGAAGCTCGTCTTGTGAACGACCGACAGTGCTGTCCTGCTCCTCACTTTTCAGATCTGGTTCAAATAGGAAGGGTAGAACCGACAACATGTTGGGAAAGCTAACGAGTGACCCGCTGGAATTTCGGCAACGGGCCTGGTGATGTCACGCACTGCGACATAACAAGAATGGCGACCTATCACTTAAAATAATTATACAAACTTTATTAAAACAAAAACATTAAGAGCGGTTATAATATCAAATTATTATACTCACACTAACATTTATCTTTTAAGAATTACTTGTCTTAAAAATAGAGGATCCCTTTAAAAAGTTTGGGTTTATAATTTTGAAAAAACCTTTATGGTATGAATCTCACTTATTGAACTGAACTATTGGAAAAAACAATTTTGCAATTTACCAATTGTACACAGTTGCGAGCATAAATAAAGACATAATTAAGGGTGGAACTTTAACAGGTTGATTATGATGATTTCATCACAACATTTGATTAATAAACATGAGTTCTACTGTTTGGTACATTTCTGTTGATTCAAATGTGACAAGTTTGATACCTGAAGGACTTGTCGCAGAATTGACACGGGTATGGCAGACCGGCACCGCCTTCCTCCTCGCCACCTGTAGCCATGCCGAGGTCGCAACATCCGTCGGGCATCTGTGAAGGTGATGCCACGTCTTTGCTGGAGGGCGAGGACGGCACCCAGGACAGCCCCGCTGGGTCATCATCGCCGTCTGGGAGGCGGAGGAAAGCGTGTTGTGTTTTAAAATACTTTAGATTGATGCACCACCAAATAGGAAAAAGTACATAGCCACAGGATTTCCCAAAAAATTGCAATTAGAGCACAGACAGAGAGAAGGGGGTAAAACAGGGAGCATTAGAATGATTAATAAGAAGTTACATCTTTCTTGGAAGGCAAGAGACAGCCTGTGGGAGTTCTCAAATGAGAGAGAGGCTATAAACAAAAAAATAAAATAAACACATTTATCCTGGTTATACACACCCATGCAAACACAGACGGCAAATGAGGGTGGCAGAGATAAAGAGAAAGAAATAGAAGAAAGACACACTCCACAGCAGCAGCAGCAACATCTAAATAGAAGGCTCCAAGAACTATGTATCCCCGACGGGGCCCCGAAATAAGGACAGAGTGTATTTTCTCTCCCTTCATCCTCCCTCTGCAGCCATCCCTCATTCCATCCCTCCCTCCCAGCCCTTCACTCATCCCTGAGGACCAGAGATCCGCCTCATCATATTTTCATTAGGGCCTTGGCAGATTGAAATGTCTGAATAGCGATTAGAACACATACACAACTGAGAAAGACCGATTTGCTCATTCCTTATATCAGTGGGCATTAGTCTTTTTTTCTTCCCTCTCTTGACTATGCAAGAGGTTAGCTCATGTGGAGTTTACTAGAGGAGCAACTGCAAGCGTCTTTAATGCACACTTTACAAAAAGGTTTTACAAAACTAAAAGGGGGCAAAAATTATTTTGCCATTATTCTATCTGCTGCAGCGAGTTTACTTGTTTTCAAAATTAATACAAGCGATATTTCCTTTTTTGTTTTTAATCTAACAGCTATCAGAAAGCAGAAAATATTGAGAGATGATTTTAGAGGCAAATTTCTGCAGGTAGTTTTGCAAATCTTATCAACACAAAGCATTTTACTTTGTAGGTGTTGTCTACCGTGTATACCTTTCACAGAGTGCATTGAAACAAAGTCTTGTGATGACTTGATTGCCGGGAAAATGTTGACCCAGCGACGGGCAAATAAAACTCAACAAGGGGTAAAATCTGACACTGAAAATGTATGAATTATAAACTTAGCAAGAAAAAAAGAAAAAATGTGAATGAAAAAATAGTGAGTGAGTGAGTGAGTGAGTGAGTGAGTGAGTGAGTGAGTGAGTGAGTGAGTGAGTGAGTGAGTGAGTGAGTGAGTGAGTGAGTGAGTGAGTGAGTGAGTGAGCGAGTGAGTGAGCGAGTGAGCCAGATGAGAAGAAAAAATCTGTTATCTGTTAAAATCTGTTAAAATATGTTTTGCATCCTTAAACCTGTTTATCGTCATTAAAAAAAAAAAAAAAAAAAAGACGGCACACCAAGATAATCCGAGTGATGAACACAAACATTTTAGTGATTTGGACACATACATTAAGGCACACATTAAGAGAAAAACACTTCTGCTTTGCTTAATAAACTGACTAAAGCACTGAAAGGATGAACTATGACAACAAAGGACGACATCAGACTTGGCGTCACAAAAAAGACTGGGAAAGGAAATTGTTGCAGTTATGTAAATCTGACAGATAAAAACCCAAATGTTTGTGGAGGTTACTCTACTAACAAGTGTCATCAAAGAGGTAATTGGAAATAAATTGTCAAGGGCAAATTAAAAACACATTTGTGATTTTGTTTTGTTTTAAAGATGGAAGCCACTGTTTAGCTGTTCGATATGTCAGTAAAATTAAATCACAGTTGTGCTGAAAATATATTTAATATTAATAATAATAATTAACAAAATATATATATTTTTTTACAAAACCAAAAAAAACAACTATTACAAATTAAAAGGGATGAGACAATGTTTTGTATGAAAATTAGAACCTGTAATATTTCATTTTTTAGTTTCCATTATGACATGGCACCAACAAAAAAATAAAATTAAAAAAAATTCTAGTAGGCCTTGAAAGCGCAGTCAAAATTCCAGAAACGGGTTGGCATTTTTCGGGGTTGTCCTTCGGGAAAATGGCTGGCACCGAAAGAACACTGGATCCTGAATGGCCTTGTCCCCAAATGTTTGATAGTTGGGAGTCGAAAGGCAAGGCGGAAAAGCAAAGCAGATGGGGAGAATCAACTCTGTTTAAGGCAGACTTAGTCGGTTAGAATGTAACACTTGTGAAGTTGGAAAGCAGGAGCATTGAAGATGAGAAGAACGAGAAGAACTGAACAGACCGAATCGGTCCGAGCCAAAGGGAGAAATCACTTTTTGAAGGGTGGGGTGTCGGGGTGTCGAGAAAGAAAGGGAGAGGAGATTAGCGTCATTAAAGAGCCTTAATCCTCTGACTAGCGTGGCTGGCGCTAAAATGGAGGATCACACGGCATTTTAACGCCGTCTTTGTCAGTCGGCCACGAGGGGACCTGGCAAGACAAGGCCGAATGGCAAACTGGGAGGAATAGCATGATGTGGAGGGAAGGGGGCAAGACATTTTCAGTTAAATGTTAAATTATAGAAGAAACCTCAAGAGGAGACAATAAAGCGTGGATTGAGGTCTTTTTTAAGGAGAGACAGCTTGGGAGGAAAAGTGGGAAATGTAGGGTTTTTTTGTTTGTTTTTAAGGGGGCGGTGGTGTAACACATACTATTTTTTCGCTCACCCCCGCCCTCTTTTTCTCTTTTTAATGAAAGACAACGAAGGGAAAAGTGGAGAAGCGTGAGTCCCCAAGTGTTGTGTTGACGCTTTATCCCTTTCTCTGCCCATCTCTTCGTGCGTCAACCTTCTTTATGTCCACAATAGTCTTTCTACTCTTGTGCCTTCATCCCTCCGTCAGTTTTCATGTTGTTACTCATTGAAGCATTCCATTCCAGTCCCTACGACAAGCTCCCTTATTGGTGCTGGCCTTAACCTCTCTTTCTCATCCTGGACATAACTGAAGCAGGTGGGGTTAGAGATTTAAGGCAACATGTGTCATATAATATAGGGAAGAACTATTGAAAAACACTGACTCTCAACTTGTAAAAGCATTTTTTTTTTTTTTTTAACTATCCATGATTTTTCTACAGGCCTCGTCCTCATTGGGGTTTCAGGGGACTTAAAGCCCATTCCAGCTGTCTTTAGGCAATTTGCAAGTTGTTTTGATCACCAAAAACCTATCCATGAGAGCCTGAAAATGCAAATATTTGAAAGTTGGTTATGCCAACTATTGGCCTGGCCAAGGATTTACAGCGTCTCATAAAGACTGTTTTAATCATTAGGTTAAAGCTCTGCAACACCCTAAAATATAATGTTTTAATTCTCTCTTACACATAAATGTACTCTAAATTAGGGCTTAACAATATTGGAAAAAAACTGACATTGCCATTTTTTCTGGGGGTTGCAATATATATTGCACTATTAAAACGAGAAGAATTTTCACCAGACCTCAATAGCTCTGTTTGGGAAGACTCTGGTTGACTCACTGACCAAATTGTATTAAATAGAGCTGTCCCGATCTGATCACATGATCGAAAATCGGACCGATCGCGCCATTTGTCAGAGGATCGGAATTGGGTGAAAAGGATCTAGTTTTTAACTAAAAAAATATATTTATCTTTTTCTGCTTCATGCTCGTACAACCTGTCATGGTTTCTCTTGAAAAGCAGTATGACCAAACTGTTTTTCTTGGTCACCAGTGTAGCTGGTGTTTAGTATTTAAAGTTAACGATGATTGACAGGTTTTCAGCTTTGATCTGGCCAGAGCCTCGATAGCTCTACGATCAAAGGCACAAATGTGTTAATCGTCGTTAAGCTTGGTACACAGTCTGAAGTTTGCTGTGGAAACTTATCTGTTGTGTAAGTTAGAGGCTCTTCTCAGCAGCGTGAGTGTCAAAGCAAAAAAATCATCGGCAGATTCTCAAAACCAGGTGACTCGATGCTATCGGGACATCCCTAGTATTCATATAAATACCATTTAATCCAGGCTAAGGGGGTTTATCTGTGAATGATGAAGATTGGTGTATATAAAAGGGACCCAGGAAGCCATGTCTCTGCACAATTGCTGTGTTGCCTCCTGTTTTGTTTAGGCTCTTTCCTTAATCTGGGAAGGCGGGCAGGGAAATAACAAAAGCCTTACTAACGCCGGTGGCATAAAATACCATTAAGAAAGTTTAAGAAGTCATCAGTTTCGACCTTTATGCAGTAGTTTAGCCCTGTTGTGCTGAATGAATGCATTTTTAATATTTCAGATTCTATAGGGTTAGCACAAGAGTGTTATTTGTCATGACCAGTGTTGTTAATAACGGCGTTAGAATATAACGGTGTTACTAACGGCGTTATTTTTTTCAGTAATGAGTAATCTAATGAATTACTTTTCTCATCTTGGCAACGCCGTTACCGTTACTGAGGCGGGAAAGGCGTGCATTACTATGCGTTACTAAGTTGGTTGAATAAAAAAAGAGTCTGAGAGAGACAGACTCACGGAGACAAGACAGCAGAGCAGGAGTGGGGAAGACGCTGTTGCAAACGCGATGCTAGGTGGCTCCAATAATACCTGACTGGAGCCATAGCCTACAAACTACGCCCACATGATACGGTAGATATCGCATATTATAGAACTAGATGCAAATCAAAGACACGGCTGCATTGGCAACATGTTTTAAGGACTACATGCGTTAGTAAACAGCCGCCATCTTAAAGCAGTAGACCTCTCAGGAAGGCTATGATGTAGAGATCCTTCCTCGCGAACCTAAGTAACTTTTTTTTTTTTTAATCTAAAATGCTCCTAAATCGGCAAAATCTTGACTTAAATCTATCTTTAAACAACGGAACTGTTTTAAAACTTACACATGTTGAAAGCAGACAGAAGGGAACTAATGCAATAATGGGAGCAATTTTAACAACTTTAACGGTTGATTCACAACTTTAAATGACTTCCACACATAGCAAAGGTTACTATCTAGTTATAGCAATACCCTTGTGTCTAGTTAAGTGGAGGGTAAAGAATTGGGCTAGCAATACCCTTGTGTCTAGTTAAGTGGAGGGTAAAGAATTGGGCTAGGGCCAATTGTCCCCAAAACCCTTTAAACTTCACATTGTGTGACCTGTTTTGTTTTGTTTTGTTTTTTTTGAGAAAAAAAAAAACCTAAAAATTATCACTAGTTACTTTGCCAAGTAACTAATTACTCTTACATTCAGGTAACTGAGTTACTAACGCAATTACTTTTTGGGAGAAGTAATTTGTAACTGTAATTAATTACTTTTTAAAAGTCAAATTAACAACACTGGTCATGACCATACAATTTAATTAGCAATTGGGGAATAATACATAGGTAAAAAGAATATAAGAATATCCTGTAAAAATATTGGTGTAGAGAGATAAAGACAATGATTACATTTTGCTGCTCTCTGTCGCATTTTCCTCGTTCTGAATCTTCCTCCTTCATTGGGCTGAATTCTAAATCATCTGAAATCGTTACTCTGCCTATGTCATCACCCAAATGGCGGTGCCAGAGGGCTATAATGACAGGAGTAGCTAAACAGCAGATTTAAAGATTATTTTTTTGTCATCTGCACTTTGCCAAATTTTTGTAAATAGTCGAATCATCACAAAATGTGATTTTAATTCACATGATAATGCTATTTAAGATTTGTTTCTGGTTTTTTTTATGCAATTAAGGCCATAAATGAATTCATTGCCTTTTAGACTTTTCAAGAATCAAGGATCTGTGGGAACTCTGCATGTAATTGCCACTTGTAGCACAAATGATCTCAAATGTAATTAGGGTCACCTCAACTTACTAAACAAAAAAATGTATTCCTCCAACAGCCTCTGCCTCGCCCCCCTACCATTTTGCCACTTCCACCTTCCACCAGCCCTTTACCCTGCTTCCCTCCAATGCCTCCACCCTTCACTTCTCTTGTGCACTGCTACCAGGCTCCCTGCGATGGCCCCAGGCCGCTTTAGCATGAGCGCGCACAGCCACAGACTCACCATGGGGAGCAAAAAAACAACTTTGCACTCTGTATAGCACTGGACAAACTCATGATTGCCATAAAAAGAACCCTGAATGAAGTTTTTTTTTTTTTGTTGGTTTTTTTAAACGGTCTTCTTTTTTTGATTTGCAGCACAGCAGCCTACATGGAGGGGGTCAAAATACAACTTGTGATTGGGTTTAAAGAACATGAGAAATGACGTGAGACGCCTACCTGTTAGTGTGGTTATCACGTGAGTTGGCATGGCAACTGATAATTGAAGCACAGATTTGTGGTTGCTATGCATCACGTGAATTGCACCGCAGGAACATGTATTTGACCAGTCGGATTGTTTGTTTGAAACTACCTGTTGCTGATGGCACTGTGAAAGAAATTGGTAGCAGCCATTCTTTTCCCTGAATGTAACATTGACAATACATCCGTTTCTACATTTTTTTCAGTATCAGTTAATCACATATGTCTAAATGCAGCACTGAAATGCTTGTGGGGGAGCACAGACCTCTGCTGGCGTCCTTTAAGTTCGCATGGGATGCAGTCTATTGGGACATGCATACACTACATACTGGAACACAAGGACGATAAAGCAGTCTGTCCGCGTTAGGGTTATGCCGATACTAACGGATGGATAAAAACACACACAAACACACACTAGGCTGACAGTGGGGACCCTCACCTTCTGCCCTGGGAAAGGGTCCGGCTGCTTTGGACGCTTTTGGGCGCCAACTGTTCCATATGGGCAGTGACTATGTGTCTGTTTGTGTGTTTGTGCCAGTGTGTCTGAGGGCAGAAGGTTAGGAGCAGGGGGCTAAAGATGGGGTGGGCGGACGGTCTACTTTGTGAATATCTGTTTAATGTCACATTTGCAAATAGAGCACATAGGAAAACATCCAATTCAAAACATATAAAAAGAATCTATAAACTTGTTTTAGGTTTGTCAAGAAGTAGCCTATGAGATGCTACAACATTAAGAAATCTAAGGCACACTAGGTGTGTTCTCACACTGTGTGTTCTCTTGTTTTTGATGAAAGAATGAGATGTCAATTCAAATTTGTAAGACTTAATTCTGACTATAAAGGTTGGCACTTGTGAATGTATTGTTTTCTATTTATTTATTTTTACATTTGAAAATTGGAGATGCATGAGACATTTCAACAATCCAGCTCAGTTTTTCAATGAAATTCAGTTTGAGTGAAGGTAGGTAGTGTAAGTTTAACCTGTTTTTAAACTCCTTTGACTCTGTGAAATCACCCAAAAATTAAAACTTATTTTGAAGTGAGTTGACTTTAATTGGGCATTAAAAAAGTTTGACCGTTAATCCAAAAGGCATTGTATATAGTGTGAAAGGGTTTGTCTCTATTCTGCAGAGATGTTACTCTTACAATTTAGTCTTGATGAAGGCATCTGGAGTAATAGCTAAAACTTTTTCAACAGGAAAAGTCCAGTTACTTCACTTCACCCTTTGCAGATTACCATTTTTTGTAAGATAAAACAGCTAATTAGGAATATCAGAACATTAATAGTGGTTCTTCTGTGTGTTCATATGACAAGTATTTTTTTTGTGTTGTCATCAAATTCTTACTCATCTACCTTGTACCATGATGCGGGCTAATTTGTTTAAAACTGATTAACAATGGTCAGAACAAGGGCTGCAGCTATCGAATATTTTAGTAATCGAGTAATCGACTGAAAATTCTAACGATTAATCAAGTAATCGGATAAAACCTTTTTTTTTAGGTAAAGAGCAATTATAAATATACATAAGAAAAAAAGACATTTAATCCAATATTGAATCATTTTCAGTCAATCAATGTCTTTATTTTCGATGTACATTGTTGAAAACAGCCAACAATTGCATCTCAGCTGTGACTAGAAAAAAAAATTCACTGCTTTCACTCAAAAAACCTCTAGATCTTAAAAAAAACAAACAAACAAAAAAAAAACATATTTCTTACCTAAAAATGTAATTACGCTTGATAACACACATCACTTGAAAGCTGCGTGTTTTTCCCACGTGTTTCAATTGAATTTCCATTTGTGTCAAGCTATATTTAAGTTGTAGTTAAGTTTTAAGTTGGTCTAAACTATAAGTACTGAGAGGATTTTAAGTTTTTGCAGTGTTCAAAATAAATGTATGATACCTGCTGTATTGGAGCACATTAGGGACCAGTGCTACTTGGTATTTTATTCAGCAATGACTACTGAGCTAAAACTGACATTTAGCTTTATTATGTTTTAATTTACACCCTCATCACTCTACAGCGCTGTGTTTTTACAGATTAAATAAAGCCTGTATATAAGACACGTTAGCCACGCATCGACAGTGGTCATAATCAATAGAAACCTAGCCCTCCGAAGGGCTAACGTTACGTGAGCGAGTGACAGTAATGTTATATTTATTAGCGCTGAGAAGTCTACTGCTTAAAGATGGCGGCTGTTTACTAACGCTGCCCAGACGCGGCCGAGTCTGTCATTTCACATCTAGTTCTAAATGCATGCTATATCTATGAGACGCCTCGGACATTACCTGCTACCACACTAGCATCATGCGGGCGTAGTTTTTAGTAACGCTGGCGTAGTTTGTAGCGGCTGTTGGCTTCAGTATGTTTTTTTTTTCTGTTTTTTTTTTTTTTTTAAATTGTTTCTTCCTCTACGCACGTGACGTCAGCGCGTTGTCCCGCATCAAAAGTAGCCCGGGCAAAACGTGATGCTTAGAGCTGGCAAAATTAAACGATTCCTCGTGGTGAATAAAATTACTCGGATCAGTTTTTAAACTCGAGTTACTCGAGTTGCTCGAATATTCGTTTCAGCTCTAGTCAGAACATCGAGGTCAGTAGTTCTTTTCCTTGGGCCACAAATCGTCAATGTTCCCTTTGGTGCCCCACTGCAAAAAAAAAAAAAAAAGAAAAAAAAAAAAGTCTTACAAAGAATACATGTCTAGTTCTAGCACAAAAAATATAAATAAGTATTATTTTAAGAGTTTTTACTTTTTCCATAGGCAGATTTTTTTACTTGTTATAAGCAAAAAGTAGAGCAAAAAGTTATATTTTTTGAAGTGACATTTGTTCTAGTGTTTGTGAACCCGGAAATGAGAACCTGCTTCCAGGCAGTGTTAGATCAACAACAGAAATACCATGTCAACGCACAGATACACCACAAATGGGTACTGACATGCATTTACTCAAGCCCGCATACTGTACATCATTGTGTGGTCACCCAGCTTGGGTTATCTATATACATATATCATCTATATCATCTTCTGAGCCTGAAGAGGAGCCTAAACCAAGTCCATTCTGCATAATATGTGGCTAAAAGCTAGCAAATGAGGCAACGAAAACAAATGAACTGAGAGCATTATACCTCGTTGCGAACCGTATTGCTAAAGCCAAGTAACCTTTCACAATTGGCGGTAACTCCCTATGCTTGCAACCAAGGATATGATTCAGCGCATGGTAAGTTACATTTTCCCTGCACTTAAAGCAGAACTTCAGATTTTTTGGCATTAGGCTTAATCTTTGAGTTAGCAGGGGTTTAATTAGTCGGTGGAGTTGATTTCAACAAATTCCGTGCAGTTTGTTCGTTATCTAATAATTTCAGGGCTCTGGAGTGGCTAAGTTACCACGAGTCAATGGTCCCTTCCGAGCATGCCAATAAAAAACGATATTAACAGATCTAACATAGTCAAATAAATTCAAAATGCAGATTGTTATTCAAAATATCCATGCGGCCAAAACAATGTCACACCAAACTGCCGTAATTCATTTATTTCTGCAGGACTTTTTTTTTTTTTTAATGCGTAATGCCACCACAATAGAGAAGAGTGCTTCGGCAACCCATGCTCATGCCACATTTGAGGTAGGTGAGAAGTCAGACTTATCCCACTCGGATGGTACCAGTTGCAACTTCAAAGCTTTCTAAGTGTGTTTTTTTTTTTTATTTTGGCCATCAAAAGAGATACTGACCTCCAGCAAACATGCCTTCTCATAAGCGATCAAATAGTAGAGGAAAACTGACGGCTTAGGTAAATAGACCACACTGTAAACTGCCTTCTTTAGTTTTACTATTAATGGTGTGCTTTTTGACGGGCAGCGCATTTTGTCAAGTGATTTCTGATTGAAGCAACTCGTGAAGTCAAGGTACTTTTTTTTATCTGACTTCGCGACTAGGGCCTCCCAGTTCAAGTGGTGTTTCAGTGATATTTCTCCTGGTAGGAGAACTCCGACTTCCCACCTTCCTCGAATGCAGCATCAATATTGACTGAAGAACGGTAACATAGAGAAACGTGCATTTAGAGGCTGTGAAAACAGAAGAAATGGGCAAATGAGATTCATTCATTCATTTCCCATGCCGCTTTTCCTCACGAGGGTCGCGGAGGTGCTGGAGCCTATGCCAGCTAACTCAGGGGACACCCTGAACTGGTTGCCAGCCAATTGCAGGGCACAAGGAGACATACAACCATTCATGCACACACTCATAACTACGGACAATTTAGAGTGTTCAGTCAGCCTACCATGCATGTTTTTGGGATGTGGGAGGAAACCGGAGTTCCCGGAGAAAACCCACGCAGAGAACATGCAAACTCCACACAGGAAGGCTGAAGCCCGGGATTGAACCCTTGATCTTAGAACTGTGAGGCAGACGTGCTAACCACTCAGCCACTGTGCCGCAATGGGCAAATGAGAGTTTCCACAAATTCCCTATGAAGAAGGAGGAACAATACAAACTGTGGATACTTGCTGCTGGGGATGACAGAAACACACCGGTGGAAAAAATATCACTCCGCTCGGCAGCCTGTTACCTACAGAGCAACTGGATTACAAAATGTTGCTGTTCATACTACAGTTATTGATATGCAATGGTAAGTTTTAATAACTTCATCCTGAAAACATAGCCAAAACTATTGATTGCATGGGTCATCTGGGATTTTCATGCGTGCATATGTTGTTTTTTATTGGCATGCTAGGACGGGCTCATTGACTTACGCTAGCTTAGCCACTCCAGAGCCCTGAAACTAATAAAAAGGTAACTAACTGCACATAATTTGTTGAAATGAACTCCACCGATTAATTAAACCCCCACTTACTCGAAGATTAAGCTTAATATAAAAAATTCTGAACTTCCGGGTGCTGGGGAGGTGCCCTCTGGTGTCATGCCGCGCGCCCCTCCTGGCCCGGGGGTGGGTTGTGGGGGGCGCGCTTCCGTCCCCTTGGTCTGCTTCCGGCCCTGTCCGCCTCCCTGGGCCGCGGCGGCCGCTGCTGCCCCCCGGCCGGCGGGGTCGTTGGCGGGGCCTCTTGGCGCCCGCGGGGCCTTGGGTGAGGCTTGCTGTCCCTTGCCGGTGGGGTGGGCGTCCCCTGGTCGCCGGCGCTTGGTGTGGCGCCTGCTCGGAGTGAGGGGTGGGTGCTCGGTGTGTGTGGGGGGGGGGGGGGGGGGGTTGGTGGGGGCGGTCGCACTTCTCACTTCGGCACTGTAAATATTTTTCACCTTGGCACTTACATGCTCATACATTTCTCCGGGGAGAGTTGGGACGGGGCTTTACAGTCCCGGCCCGGCTCCCCCCTGTTTTTAATGCACCACACACCAAGGTTGTGGGATGGTTGGGACCTGTTGGGGGTGGGGGTACCTCACGGGTGCCTCCTCACCACAGGCCCCGCCATCTCTGCACCTTTTTTAAATGCACCACACATCATACTCCACAGGAGAGCTCTGGCAAAGGGCGGTGGGACGGGCGGCTGGGCAGAAGCTCCATGCTGCGGTCCCACTGCCCCAAGCCAAGCTCTCCTATTTTAATGCATACATTGCACTACCCTCCCCTCACACCCCCATCACGGTGCTGGGTGATGGCTGCCAGTCGGGAACCTGGCAGCCACAGTAATAGGGTGGTAGGTGGGTCCCACACTTTTTTATATGGCGTGGCTCCTGGGGTGTGGCCTCCCCTCTGCCTCGGCTGCCGGCCGCGGGAGTAGGTTGGGGGGTCGGGTCTCCGATCTTGCATCGCCCCGTGGCAGTTCCTGGGCGTTCTCCTGCCTCCGCCTTCCCCTCTCTTCTCTGGCTGGGCATCCGCCCTGCGCTCCGCCGCGGGTCGCTGACTGGGCGCCGGTGTATCAGCGGGGTGTCGCCTGCACCGGCGGGGGACCCTGCCTTGCCTGGGGCTTGGTGGGCCGCTGGGGGTCCCGTGGCGTGCCGTGCCGGTTGGGGGGCTGCGGCTGTGGCTCGTGGCCCGGGTGGGCGGGCGGGGGTGGGTGTAGGCGTGGGGTTGGTGATGCGTCCCCTCCTGCCATCCCTGAGGGCCGGTTGATGGGTGCGCGGGTGGCCCGGGGGACCACCCTGGGTCCCGGGGGGGGGGACGATGGCTCCTTTGCTGGGCTGCGGGAGGAGGGATGGGCTGCGCATGGCCCCCCGCCCCCGCGCCCGCCCTCCCTCCCTCCCCGGGCTGGCTGGGTGGGGGCTGTGGCCCTGGGTTGGCGCCCGCGCGGCTTCTCCGCCCGTCTGCGTGGCTGTCGCGCGCCCGGTGGGGCCTGCGTGCTGCTGGATGTGGTAGGGCATTCTCGGGTCGGGGGTCCCGGTGCCGGGATTGGCGATGCGGCGGCGTAGGGTTGGTCGCCAACGGGCTTACTCATAAGAGATTCACACGATTACTGAGTTCTAGATCACAGAACTGATTTGTGTACACTCTACCCCTATCAATCACTTAGCTTATAGGCTTATAGACACCCCCACCCCCATTCTCCTCTTTCACTGGCCAATAGGCCCGCACATGGTGTAAACCGGAAATACATCTCGCTGACGATAGCACCAGCATATTAGTAACTAGTTTAGATGTTCAGTGTATTTCTAGTTGTTGTTTGTGTATGTGTTTCTTTTCCTTCTTCTCTTGTATTTCTTTTCTTCTTTCCCCCCATAATCCCTTCCTGTTCGCTGCTTTGTCATAATAAAAAGGTATTTTGAATGATCACAATGGGAGTATGTCAGACTCTCAATGTGAAACATTAAAACTGTTCAGAATCTGGGCACTTAGACTTCCATTCTCTGTGTCAAACAGCTGAACAGGACAGGTTTGAAAAAAAAAAAAAAAAAAAAAAAAAAAAAAAAATTCTGAACTTCCTCTTTAATGTTAATCTTTAGCCCCGTCATGTTATTTTAAATTTACTGTAATTTTCTGCCACACATTCCGTGTAAAAAAAAGGCCCATGTCACACCGGTTCATGGTGCAAAAAAGGTTGCTCACTGATTTAGAGACTACATTGTCCTATCCCCGCCATCCTGGAACAAATCAGATAAAGCAGATAACCATTTTGATACGATGTGCCTCTGTCACCAGGCCTGATTGAAAAATGCTTGTCCCACCTCCTGACAACGTCCGCTCTTGGATCAAGCTCTTTGCAGCAGTACGCAATGGTTGGACAGGCGCTGGTCTTCTAATGTGACCACTCATCCATTCCAAGACACACACACTATGACTTTATGCCACCATATCTTGTAATCTGACACTTTGACCATTAGGAATAAACCAAAAAACTGTGTAGTTTAATCAGGCATGAGTCATACATACAGAATAAAAATGCACAGAAAAATTGTTCTTGTGGACACTAACTTTGAAGTCCTACTCCACAGTCATTCCAGAAACGATCATCTTATAACTTGCAATGTAGCATACGTCAGTATCTATAGATACTTGGAGCTAAATTATTCTATGGCAGGGATGAGTTATATATTGCAGAATGATGCTATTTATTAGCATTATCCAGTAGAGGGCAGCTTTCTATAGGTCAGGAATTTGACAGTAAAAGTTAGTGCAGAATTATTGTTTCCTGTAGGTTACGAGTAAGCCAGTAGAGGACACTTTTCAGCCTATAGACCCTACCCACCGACGTCACAAAATCACATGCTCGCTGTATGGTTCCGCCCCCTTGTCCGTCATTTTGTGTCTGTATTATCAATGGTCTCAATTGATCGAGCAATTTATAATGCATTTCATGGAAGACCCGGTGCTTTCGGATGCCGTAAACTCACTTGATGCGTTGCATAAAAGGCGTTATGTGGAAAAGCTTCAGTTTATCCATTCGCCAGATCCATATTTGATGCCTAAATCGATGTTTTTCGACCCGCTGTCTCCGCCGTATTTGCCTGACATCTGCTAGCTACCCTGATATGTACAACTATCTTGTCCACACAAAATCAGCCTATTCTCACGAAAGTTTGAAAAACTTTAAGAGCTTGGAGGCTTATAAGTACTTCGTTGCTGGTTGGGTGAAACAGGTCCTCGTCCACGAAAAATCGGCAGGAATCTATCTTGTGCTTGGAAAGGTGAGTTACGAAATTTTCAATTCAAAATCTTTTGTTATTGCTAACATCCACTGTCAAGTCTAATGTATTTCATGTCGTTTGTCAATGGAGTTAGGGCTTTTAATGTTTATATGGTTTAGCGATAGCACTCTCACTACATACATACGTGTATGTTGTCGGCGATTAGCCTAGCAATGATCTTAATTGTGGTTGTCAGCCCAAAACCCTCTAAATATATATTAAATGCATCTTACCAGACATAAAATGACTACTACATAATCTGTGGTAATCGTTTGGAGCCCAGTTTTCTCGTCGAACTGCAGCAGCCCATCTCGCTCTCTTCTCTCCGGGTCTCTCGGAATCCGGTAGAACTTCCAAGTCTCTCCGTCTTCTCCGTCTATCTTCTCTGTTATTGCAACCGACCGCCACACACGCCTTCACCATTTTGATTATTAATGTTAACGAGCAGAAAAACACGTCGTAAATAGGAGGAATGTACGTAGCCTAAACAGGTAAACATGATGTGTTGACGGACAATTGGGCGGCACCAGTCAGGAGGAAGGAGTTGTGACGTCACGTGGGTAGGGTCTATATTAGCACACAGGTACTTATTTACACAAGTACTCACAAAGTTGTAATAATGCAAACATTGATAAATAACACCAGTCAGGTTACTTTTGAACTACATTACTATCTTCTGCATAATAATAGATCATTGGCGTTCAGCAAGAGCATCCTATAGATCCATGGGTGTAATTATCGTGAGACAAACATCTACAATCCTGCAATTGGACCCAACTGATATTGGAATATACCCCCCGTGTTATCCCGATGTAACGTCCTTCCTCATTAACCTACGTGTATGTGGGACTTATAAATAAGTGATGCAGGCAGCTGGAGCTCGCATCTCAAAACACAAACATGCAGTTATGCACATTAGAACACAGGTTAAAAAAAAATTCATTCAGTCATTATTTTTTCCGAGCCGCTTATCCTCGCGAGGGTCACGGGGATAAATGAATAAATAAATAAATAAATAAAAAAGGAAAGCTCCTTTTTAACATAAATATGGCATAAATATGCCAAACAAAACATTATCTGTGCAGACAGGAAATTTACTGAAGCTTCTGAATCAAAACTGACGCAATGCAGAAACATAAACTCTCGATGATAAGGGGCAGAGAGCGATAAGAATATAAAATGAGGGGAATGTGAGAGTAAGGCAATGAGGCTCTTAAAACCCTGGGGAGTGAGGTAGAGGGGGTCTTGTGCCCTGGGGAACCCAGAAAGCAAGCTGCGGGAGGCGGGTACCTCCCGCCTGCCATTCCCCTTCCCTCCCTTGCCTTCTGGAGGATAGAATCCCGGACAGCCCCCTAGTCACAACTCGTAAACCCCCCACGAGTGGAATACATGTGAGCACACACACATACACGCTAAAGAGAGGTTCCCAGGGGAGAGGAGAAGCAGAGCAGAACACCTGGACCTGCCATTAGTGGCACATTCAGGGATTAGGGGCGCAGACGGCAAGAGAGAATGCACACTGGGATCAGTGCTTATACACTATATGCAGAAAGTAATAAATAATAAACATTCACAGATATTTACAATCCCAATGCACATTTGTGCAGTTTTTTTCTAACAAACTCCTTCCAAAAAGGTAAGGAGTAGGAGTAAATTTGACTGCTTTTATGCCACCTGGACGTACTGTATTGTGGAATAATTAATGATGCAATAAACCATTCACTCCCCAAGAGAGTTGATATTAACAATTGAGGGTCAAGGACAGAAACGGAAAAGGAGAAATGGTCAGGCGAGATGAAGACTCAAAAGTTAAAGTGAAAAGGGGGAACAGAAAGGGGTAGGGTAGGGTAGGGTAGGGTAGGGTAGGGTGCATAGAATAGTGCTTTTTGTATATTTAGTCACACTAAGAAGGCACATACAGTAGAATCACTTTAACAGTAGAGAAGTTCCAAAAAATCAAGTATTACATGCATCGCGATTCGACACGTGACGATTCGATTACAATTCGAAAAACGATGTTTTTCCCTCTAACTTTATGGCAGCCGCTCGTAGCAGAACTAAATTCAAGACACGTCTGCCACGGGGCACCATTAACAGGCGCGGGCACGTTATGATGGATGCTGCTGGTTACTGAGAGAGAGATTTACTCCTTTTTAAAAGACTGGAAAATAAATTTGTGTGTGAGAGAGGCAGAGACAGAAGCGCAACCCGGTGGTCGCGCTTGTGTGCGCAAGTTATTTTTTTAGAGCAAGAAGGGAAGAGAGATAGTTCGTTGCTCCTTGTCATTTAGATGTCCAGCAGTAGTTTTAAGGCATTTCAATTGAAAAATTTCCTGAGTGTGTTGGTAAGACCAGTATGCATCTAAAAGAGGTGAGTCCACGAATCCTCTTGAACTGTTTAGCCTTTATTGTTGTTGTTTTTGAGATGTTAATAGTTAGCACCGAGCGCTAAGCTAATTAGCTAATTCGCTAACGTGTATTTCATATGCAGAACGTGTAAAACCAAAATTAAGTACAGCGGTAGCACTACAAACATGCGAAATAGTACAGAATTCTTTGAAAAAAAAGTATATTGGTTAAAAGAAGTCTTATTTCTAAAGACACTTTGTTTCCAGAAAATGTGGAATTCATTCCACCTGTGTAAATTTTATTGTATTGTTGAGAGAAATAAGTACTCCCTTTAAAATGGTTAATGTTTTTGCACTTTCTTGTAAAAAATAAATAAATAAATGAAAAAGCAGCTTAAGGGCAGCTTTTTGTTGTATGGGCATGTTTCCATCATTCCTGTTGAATCATCAGGATATTTCAATAAATAATGGACATAAATTTGTTTGGCAACTGTATTAAGTAGTAATGTATGATGCATCGATAATCGCGATCATTGTCAATACAGCGATCATCGTTTAATAATCGGATCGTAACACCCTGAATCGTAATCGAATCGAATTGTGGGGTGCCTAAGATGGCACACCCCTATTTATCAGGCATTATATTTGCATTCATTACATCTCTAAACAGTCACAAAATAGTGCTTTGTGTGCTTTACGTGTATATCACAACCTTATAACAACTTTTTTTTTTTTTACTTTGACACTTCAAAGGTTAACTCCTTTTCTACTAGCTATTGTTGACTTTTTACCAGACAAATTCACACAAACTGGGAGGGGAATAATCCCTTAGTATCAAGTCCAAAGTGAGTAGGACAGGGACGTTTAAAAACAACTGTCCAGAAAAAAAGGCCCCTGGGTGAATAAAAGACCACACGCTGGTTATAACAAAGAGCAAAGCTCAGACACACATAGGGAGGGATGCATGGACAGAAACAAAGGTGGGCTTAGTGCTTCGGTTTCTGTATGTGCGTGTGCATGCGTGTGTGTGAGTGGGTGACATGAAACAGATCAAAGTGGAGGGAGGTCAATAGGGCAGGGAGGGAGAAGAGGGACAGGGGGTCCCATTACTGCAGCATGCATCTGCAAGTTGTAGTGCAAGTTTGTCATCGTAAATTCTAGTAGCAGCCTTAGAAGTGGGATTTTATTTAAAAGTAGGCTAAATTTAGCAGAAGAATGTACAATTTAAGAAATGGAAAAGGTAAGGAACGAAAGCAAGTTCTGTTACACAGTAATACACATAATGTAATACAGACGGGTGCACTGTCTCCAGTAGATATGATATCCCAAGCCCACTGAGGTGAACTGAACTTTACCAGCGCCCTCAGAATACTTCTTGTATGTCTATACCAGAGTACAACTTTCACTTACATGTTGCATCACTGGAAACACACCAGATTTTGCTTTGACCAATCCAAGGCTGACAATTGTGAAATAACCTCCTTTTGGATCTTTCACCTGCGTCTGCACTCACAAGTTAGCTCCTGTCTCTCTCCTTGTCTTTCCTAGCCTCTCTTCTATGGAGGAGAGAGCGAAAAGAACAAGCATGCCCCAAAATTAATTTAGATGGTGGAATTAAATTAAAAGCATAGCCTCTGGAGTTTTATTATGTACTAATGTTTGAACCGTTAACTTGGTTTGTATGACTAAAACATGAATAATTAAGTACTAATGGGGTTATTATTATTTCAGGAAAGAAAATCACATTATGGGACTTCAATGGATTTATTAGTCTTTGAATGTGTGGGTTTGGGAGGTAGGAATTAAGCAGAAGGGACATTAGAAAAACATGGTTCATTACACGATGACTGTGTGGGTAGACTTTACCGTGAAAGAGTTTATATCATAATGTCACATAATCCCCTTGTTTGCTAATGTGTATTGACGAGCACAACAGATTAAAAAGGCAGGTGGAAGTCCACTTTTTCACCTAATTGTAGCACATACACACATAGACACTATTTTCTGACGCTAGGTAGCACATTTCTTTCTAGAACACCTTGATAGTCTTATGATTCCATTATATCCTCCTCGGACGACATTCTGTCCCAGATGTAGCAAAGCAGCTCCGGAGCATAAAAGAGCCTTTGCCATGTTTCACATCAGGGATAGTTTGTTGATGAGAATATTTTATTCATTTTAAAGGTGTTTGTTCAGGCTGAGGTCAGGTTCTCTGCACCAAACCTATCCAAAAGTACCTTGTGGTTATTTTTTTGTGTGTACAGAGGGAAGAAAAAAGCCTTTCTGAAACTTTTAAAGCACAGCATTCAAATATTTTAAAAAATGTGTTGATCAAGGACGGGGAATTTGATTTGGTGTGTCCCAATACTTTTGAAAAAGTCCTGACAAGCATCAGTCAAGTTTTCGTTAACCTGGCTTGGTCAGTGAGACACATGTGCGTTTGTCTTAGGCACAACGAAACTATGAAACGTCTCTTCACGTCTTTTATACAGAAACCCCTCCCTTATCAGGCAGCAAGCAGTCAGCCCCTAGCGCCCCTTCTGCAGCTGTCACTGCAGCCCTCATCACAAATAGTATTCTCAGAGGACAAAATTCCCAACATACAGGACAAATACCCACATCTACTCAAAGTGGATAGTACAACAAACACGGACGCATATCTCTGTGTTCAAGACTGAAGCATTCTTTACTCACATTCACACACAATTTTATCTGCTAATTCACAGACCGCATGTTTTGGCAGCTGACAAGGGGTAGAAATACTCATAGCCTCTAACCCCCCCCCCAAAAGTCTGCCATCTACTATGCACACGCTCAATACAATGAGCAAATCTAAGCCAAAAATACGAAGATGCAAATGACGAAGGAAGTTGGAAACTACATTTGTTCAATTTCAGATGTGCTGAGGTGAAAAAGAGAAGACGGAAACATGTACAAACATACAAAGCGCAGTGCTGTGCAATTCACAAGTTCAACAGTCCTCATTAGAACACAGAGGAAAGTCAAGAAAAAATCTAAAAGACTGAGAATCTGACAAATGAAGAGCAGAGGGAAAGAGATTCATGTGACTTATAATAGTTTCTGGGTGGATGTATGGATTGATTCAATGATTCAATGGATCGATCATAAATCAATGGGATTGCCTTGACCCCACCCCCCTTTCACTCTCCTGCTTCCCTTTTTATCACTATTGTTGTGTGTGTTGTTTATTTGAAAGGCCCTGTATTACCACTATCCTCAGCAGCCCCACTCCTGACTTATTTAGCAGTATGTTTTCGATCATATTTGAAAAATGAAGAGCAGTTTGGTTAATATTTCAAGACATCCCACTTGCACGAGACAGAGAGACACAAAGAGAGAGAGGGAGTGCTAACTACATCAGGGGAATGGAAAGGAGGGAATACGAAGGAGAAATTCTCTTGTTTCCTAACCCCAATTCGAGTAGACGGGAACAGAAACATACAGTGCAGAACAACAAACATATTTTACAACTATTAAAACAGTGACAATAATCCTTAAAAGGAACCATGGAAAGAAAAACATGTAGTTCTTAAAAGATAAATGTTAGTACGAGTTATGATAATTTGATATTAAAACCCCTCTTAAATTTCTTGTTTTAATAAAATTTGTAAAATTAGTTTAACTAGTACATGGCCATTGTTGTTGACGACGCAATGCACTCTCGGCGGTGACGTCAAATGGCCACGCTGCCGGACTTCCACAGCGTCATTCTTTAATTACATGAACATACCTGTCAACCCGAGGCCATTGGCAATCTTACTAATAGTGACGTATGCCCTTAAAAATCGTTGACTAATCTTACAACGTTGTACAGTGGGGCAGATAAGTATTTAGTCAACCACTAATTATGCAAGTTCTCCCACTTGAAAATATTAGTGAGGCCTGTAATTGTCGACATGGGTAAATCTCAACCATGAGAGACAGAATGTGGAAAATGAAACAGAAAATCACATTGTTTGATTTTTAAAGAATTTATTTGCAAATCATGGTGGAAAATAAGTATTTGGTCGATACCAAAAGTTCATCTCAATACTTTGTTATGTACCCTTTGTTGGCAATAACAGAGGCCAAACATTTTCTGTAACTCTTCACAATCTTTTCACACACTGTTGCTGGTGTTTTGGCCCATTCCTCCATGCAGATCTCCTCCAGAGCAGTGATGTTTTGGGGCTGTCGTTGGGCAACACGGACTTTCAACTCCCTCCACAGATTTTCTATGGGGTTGAGATCTGGAGACTGGCTAGGCCACTCCAGGACCTTGAAATGCTTCTTACGAAGCCACTGCTTTGTTGCCCTGGCTGTGTGTTTGGGATCATTGTCATACTGAAAGACCCAGCCACGTCTCGTCTTCAATGCGCTTGCTGATGGAAGGAGATTTTCACTCAAAATCTCTCGATACATTGCCCCATTTCCCCAGATCAGTCATCCTGGTCCCTTTGCAGAAAAACAGCCCCAAAGCAGGATTTTACCACCCCCATGCTTCACAGTGGGTATGGTGTTCTTCGGATGGAATTCAGTATTCTTTCTCCTCCAAACACGAGAACCTGTGTTTCTACCCAAAAGTTCTATTTTGGTTTCATCTGACCATAACACATTCTCCCAGTCTTCTTCTGGATCATCCAAATGCTCTCTAGCGAACCGCAGACGAGCCTGGACGTGTACTGGCTTCAGCAGGGGGACACGTCTGGCAGTGCAGGATTTGAGTCCCTGATGGTGCATTTTTTTACTGATAGTAGCCTTTGTTACTGTGGTCCCAGCTCTCTGTAGGTCATTCACTAGGTCCCCCCGTGTGGTTCTGGGATTTTTGCTCACCGTTCTTGCTATCATTTTGACGCCACGGGGTGTGATCTTGCATGGAGCCCCAGATCGAGGGAGATTATCAGTGGTCTTGTATGTTTTCCATTTTCTACTAATTGCTCCCACAGTTGATTTCTTTACACCAAGTGTTTTACCTATTGCGGGTTCAGTCTTCCCAGCCTGGTGCAGGTCTACAATTTTGTCTCTGGTGTCCTTCGACAGCTCTTTGGTCTTGGCCATAGTGGAGTTTGGAGTGTGACTGACTGAGGTTGTGGACAGGTGTCTTTTATACCGATAATGAGTTAAAACAGGTGCCATTAATACAGGCAACGAGTGGAGCCTCGTTAGACCTCGTTAGAAGAAGTTCAACCTCTTTGACAGCCAGAAATCTTGCTTGTTTGTAGGTGACCAAATACTTATTTTCCACTCTAATTTGGAAATGAATTATTTAAAAATCAAACAATGTGATTTTCTGTTTTTTTTCCCACATTCTGTCTCTCATGGTTTACCCATGTTGACAATTACAGGCCTCTCCAATCTTTTCAAGAAGGAGAACTTGCACAATTGGTGGTTGACTAAATACTTATTTGCCCCACTGTATATAGCGTGCAATATGAAACAAAAATAAAACTCAATTTTTAAAATAATATGAATTTATTGGTAATATTGTAACATATAACCTGGTGCAATCATCAAAGAACAAGCAATCTCTTCAGCTACGTCATGATTACTAAAATTTAACAGTGACTTTTGTTATAAATGTACTGTATGTAGCACTTTTGGCAATTTCTATCATGTCTTGATGGCTGCACTTCATGGCACTTCAGCTCGCAATTCAGTTTGACTTGAAGGTTGTTCGTTAGTGTGTCCAATTATAAATTAAAAAGGTCAATTGATAAAATTAACTTACCGATGCAATCTTTGAGTCAGCGAACATTTCTTTTGCTAATTCTGAGAAGTGATCAGTAATAGTTGCAGGCAAATTGTGTTCGACAACAAAATGGCAGAATAAAATCTCCGCTTTCGTCACTTTTCATTCTACAGACTTCATCTTTATGACAAGTGTTGTTAATCTTACTTTTAAAACGTAATTAATTACAGTTACAAATTACTTCTCCCAAAAAGTAATTGAGTTAGTAACTTAGTTACTTGAATGTAAGAGTAATTAGTTACTTGGCAAAGTAACTGATGTTCCGTTTTTTTTTTTTCAAATACTTATTTTCCACTCTAATTTGGAAATAAATTCTTTAAAAATCAAAAAATGGGATTTTCTGGGTAACATGGGTAAACCTCAACCATGAGAGACAGAATGTGGAAAAAAAAACAGAAAATCACATCAATCATTTAAAGAATTTATTTCCAAATTAGAGTGGAAAATAAGTATTTGGTCACCTACAAACAAGCAAGATTTCTGGCAGTCAAAGAGGTCTAACTTCTTCTAACGAGGTCTAACGAGGCTCCACTCGTTACCTGTATTAATGGCACCTGTTTTAACTCATTATCGGCATAGAAGACACCGTCCACAACCTCGGTCAGTGACACTCCTAACTCCACTATGGCCAAGACCAAAGAGCTGTCGAAGGACACCAAAGACAAAATTGGAGACCTTCACCAGGCTGGGAAGACTGAATCTGCAATAGGTAAAACGCTTGGTGTAAAGAAATCAACTGTGGGAGCAATTATTAGAAAATGGAAGACATACAAGACCGCTGATAATCTCCCTCGATCTGGGGCTCCATGCAAGATCTTACCCCGTGCGGTCATAATGATAACAACAATGGTGAGCAAAAATCCCAGAACCACACGGGGGGACCTAGTGAATGACCTACAGAGAGCTGGGACCACAGTAACAAAGGCTACTATCAGTAACACAATGCGCCGCCAGGGAGTCAAATTCTGCACTGCCAGACGTGTCCCCCTGCTGAAGAAAGTACACGTCCAGGCCCGTCTGCGGTTCGCTAGAGAGCATTTGGATGATCCAGAAGAGGACTGGGAGAATGTGTTATGGTCAGATGAAACCAAAATATAACTTTTTGGTAGAAACACAGGTTCTCGTGTTTGGAAGAGAAAGAATACTGAATTCCATCCGATGAACACCACACCCACTGTGAAGCATGGGGGTGGAAACATCATGCTTTGGGGCTGTTTTTCTGCAAAGGGACCAGGACGACTGATCTGTGTAAAGGAAAGAAAGAATGGAGCCATGTATCGAGAGATTTGGAGTGAAAATCTCCTCCCATCAGCAAGGGCATTGAAGATGAGACGTGGCTGGGTCTTTCAGCATGACAATGATCCCAAACACACAGCCAGGGCAACAAAGGAGTGGCTTTGTAAGAAGCATTTCGAGGTCCTGCAGTGGCCTAGCCAGTCTCCAGATCTCAACCCCATAGAAAATCTGTGGAGGGAGCTGAAAGTCCATGTTGCCCAACAACAGCCCCAAAACATCACTGCTCTAGAGGAGATCTGCATGGAGGAATGGGCCAAAATACCAGCAACAGTGTGTGAAAAGCTTGTGAAGAGTTACAGAAAACGTTTGGCCTCCGTTATTGCTAACAAAGGGTACATAACAAAGTATTGAGATGAACTTTTGGTATTGACCAAATACTTATTTTCCACCATGATTTGCAAATAAATTCTTTAAAAATCAAACAATGTGATTTTCTGTTTTTTTCCCCACATTCTGTCTCTCATGGTTGAGGTTTACCCATGTCGAAAATTACAGGCCTCTCTAATATTTGCAAGTGGGAGAACTTGCACAATTAGTGGTTGATTAAATACTTATTTGCCCCACTGTATGCTCCCTTGTTTCTTCAGGACATTCTTTTGACAAGTTTGACTTGTCCTTTTGAGAGCTTTAGTCCGCTTTAGTCAGCTTTTGTCGGAAAAATATGTTCATATGACAAAATATAGCACCAATCTATTTTCTACCAGACACTAGAGAAGGGAGGTATACCGAAAATGTACCTTTAAGGAGATGATTCACGATGACCAATGTAATTTTGACCATGTCGTTAAATTCAGTATTTTAATGAAATGAGAAAATTAAAGTCTTTTGTGCCCGCTTTGACTATGTGTTGTTAGGCTATTCCAGGGGTCGGCAACCCAAAATGTTGAAAGAGCCATACTGGACCAAAATAACAAAAAACAAATATGTCTGGAGCCACAAAAAATTGAAAGCCTTACATATTCCTTACAAATAAAGCAATACATATATATATTAGCTAGCTATATTAGCAATGACTAAGCTACAAACACATAATGAGCGTACATGATTTCCGTATTTTTCGCACTAGAAGGCGGCCCTGAAAGCCTTCAATTTTCTCAAAAGCCGACAGTGTGCCTCAAAATTGGTTAATAATGGCATGACATTCCATTTAGCTCAGCGCCATCTTGTGGATGCATAACGCAACGCCAACCACTACTACTACTACAACAACTACTACACATAACAATGCAGTGCGCCCTATACATGAAAACGGTTCTAAAATAGGCCATTCATTGAAGGTGCCGCCTCAAGTTTAAAGTGCCTACGACAAGCTAAAAAAGTCTTTAAAAGCATTATTATGTGCATTTGAATCATATTTTGAGACGATTCGACTATATACAACAATTTGCCATGGCGCAGATGACGAGAAATTAGTCTTTTCATGTGAAGTTTAGCCACACCTACCATTTTAGGGCTCTAGCGTCCCCAACAGGAGGATGACGTCGGCAGGGTCATGGTTTCATCCGATTTAGAATTCAGCCTATTGAGGAGGAATTATTCAGAATGAGGAGGATGACGTCGGCAGGGTCATGGTTTCATCCGATTTAGAATTCAGCCCATTGAGGAGGAATTATTCAGAATGAGGAAAATACGACGAAGAGAGCCGCAAAATGTCATTGTTTCAGTGTCTCCAATATTTTTACAGGATTTTCGTATATCGAAGTATTTTTCCCCAATTGCTAAATAAATGGTATGGTCATGACAAATAACAGTCATGTGCTAAATGGATTATAAAATATTAAAAATGCATTTATTCAGTACGACATGACAAAATTACTCCATACTGGTCAAAACTGGCGACTTCACCTTTACTGTCGAACTAGGCATTAATGAAAAACTGATTTCCATTCAAAATATGAATATTCAAATCATTTTTTCACTGATTTACAAAATTCCATATAAAACACCATCTAATTTTTATAAGAGCAAAACCTCAATTTTAACTATTCAGAACATAGGATATGCTTTAAAATTGAAGATAATATACTGTAAACACTGGCTTTAAAAAAAATAAAATAAAGATAAAAGTAAATACATTTAAAAAAAAAAAAAGAAAAAAATGACTTATATTATGCACAGTGAAATGGTAGAAAATATTTTGAAGACAAAGCAAAAAGACTTTTTTTAATCACAAGGAAATAAATAAGGAGCCTTACATAAATGAACAAAAATAAGTGCATATTAACATGGAAGGTGTGCTGAACCACCCAAATAAAATAAATTTAAGAATTACAAAACAATTAACTCTTTCCTTTCGCTTAAATATCTGATCAATTTTTCATTGCATTGCACCTTTAATTCAACAATTTTTTTTTTTTTTTTTTTGTAGAGGATAGATCTTCAGCTCGAACCCAACCCGACCGGACCCGAATTTCAGGCCGGGTCAGGCCCAAAATCTGAATTATTTTCGTTCAGGTCGGGCCGCACTTCTCTCTCGCTAACTTTTTTTTTTTAATAAATATATTTATATATGTATACTAAAACGATGTAAGGATGTTAAAACTAAGGAATATAAAAAAGGAGAGTGGGGCATGGAAAGGCAGAAACTTGTGTCGGCTTTGCTGAATGTAAATGAATGTGACGCTTTGCTCTCATACGAGAAAAATATTTAACAAACTTTTCCAGCGTTATTTTGATGTGTAAATGCATTTATAATGATCGTAAAAATATATAGACTATTTAAACATTGAGAAAACTTGAGAAAATAATTGTTAAATCCACTTTCTGCCTGTTAGACGAGACACACAAAGATAAAGGATATAAATGTTTATTGTTTAACTCGGAGAATTTGTTACAAAAGACATGCTTTAATTTGTTATCTTTATGGACAGGCATCATCACAAATGTGATCACACAAAACACAACCACGCATCGCATCCCCGCATTTCCTCCTTATCCTGAGTCCTAACAAATAAAACATAAAATTTCCGGGTATTTTTTCAGGTTCGGCCAGCATATCAAGCTAATTGATTGGGCCGGGTCGGGCTTCAACACCCGCGGGCCGGGCTGGACTGGATTTTTTAGGCCCGATCTAACCACTACTTGACGCTGGGAAGAACTACGGAGAGTAAATAAATGAATAATAAATATCGCTGGAAACGGATGACGCTACAAAAGCTCTTTATTATACTTGTTAACATTTGTGTATGTAAATCTGACGTTATTAGATTGTTCTTATTGGAGATGCGTGTATGGCAGCGTGGCAGGTTTTTTTTTTTTTAAACATTGGGTTTTGACAGTTGCTGTCATATTTTCGGGATTAAAGCACCGAATGCCAGAACAGTGTTCCGCCTGAAAATGCCGGTACGCCGTTCTGCCTCATTCCGGCTCACTTTCACCCCTGCATTTGTTATCAAGGTGAATCTGCTCAATTTACTATAATAAAGCCATATCGTCCAGCCCGAACAGACACATCATCATGATGTATTTCACAGGAGAGCATATCACAGCTTTTAGACTGTTGGCAATATCTGGATGTCCAATCTTTATATATTATATACTATACCATCACCATAAATAGCCGCGAATGACCTGACAAAGTGTTTCAAACAAAACTTTCTGAAAACTTATTTTTGTTTTAGGATGAGATGAGCTTGAGAACATAAATACAAGATAGTCCTTGCGCTCATTTTTCTGCCTTTTCCTGAAAAACATTTTGTAAACACGTTGAAAGCATCTGAAATGACCACGGGTCTTTCGCTCTCACACAAAATATGTCTGAACACCATGATCACCGCACACATAGAGAGCTACATATTTTCACGTGTACTTATATGCGGAATAACAAACTTCACAATGGTGTTCCCCTGAGACTTCCCACAGTGTAGTGAATTCTAATCAGGCAGTTAGCAAGACAGCTATTTCAGGGGACGAGGGACAGAGAAAGTGAGGAGGGTGGAGGGAGAGTGAACAGAGGATATGGAAACAAAAGGTTCTGGTAGCACCCAGGGGAGAAGCCCCAGAGCAGTTGACGTCAGTGTGCGTGTGTGTTCGGCATCAGATTGGGTGAATAAGAGTGGGAGGCTGGCAGAGACTGTCCTGATACTCCTCTGGGAGCTCTTGAGGCAGGGAGAGAACAGTACTGAGCAGGACTTGCAGCCCACACGTAACAAGGTGCCCAGACAGACAGCCTGGCACACACAGCTCATTCACGAGACTCAACTATCACTTGACAGAGATGTGTTCATTTTTTTATGATTAAATTTTACAAGGTGGCTGCTTATTTCAGAAAAGGTTGTGTCACAGTACACAGGGCACCTTCCAGAAGGTAAATCTATCCCACGTCACACTACATCATTTCCACTTCGTCCTATTCTGCTTCTCCCCAGAGTTGTGCTTTTCTCTGACATTTGGCTGGACAAAGGACACTCACACCTGAGAGCTACGTTAAAACTACAATAAGCGGTATCCCTATGGTATGCTGGCCTTTGCCACAACCGTCTGTGAAACTGTGCATGAATGCATGGAAAATGTGGATATCAAATAGTGATGCACGATAATACATTTTTCAACCGATACCAATAACCGATAATTTCCTCCTCATTCCAACCAATAACCGATAATGTCAAGCCGATAATTCTATTAAAAGATTTATGTAAAATTAAAGTATACACAAAAGAAAATATTACTGTGCAAAAGTATAATTTATTGCTCTTTTTTTCAACATAAAATATGAACAAGTATTCAATTCCAACATCAATGACAGATTGTCTGACATTGTGTAATGGTAAACTTTTGGCAACAATTACTTACAGAGTAAATACCTAAGTTGCACAAAAATGCCTTTAAAAGTAGCCATTCCTAACATATATAACATTAATACACTGCAAAACACACCTCCTTAAAACTAGTCAGTTTTAAGTGTAAATCTATTGGAAATAAGTGAAATTATCTGCCAGCTCTTCAAGTGTATTTCAGATTTCTTGGAAGAAGAATAGTTAGCTGAAAATAATCTTCACAGCCTTATTTTAAGCAATACATTATTATACTTAATCCTAAAAAAAATAAAAAAATTAAAAAAAAATTGGAAGAAGGAAAGATTTTGAATAATATTTGTGGCTACAGAATATTATTGTTATTTCATTACAACACAAATGTGCTTATTTAAATTGATAAGTGTTAATAAGTGCCAATAAGTTTTGATTATCTACTGTGACTGTAATTGAGCAGACAAATAAGTTAAATAATTTGAAAAGTGATTGCTAATGTTATATGCTTTGTTGCACACTGTGAAAATGATTAACTCAAAAGAGCGAGATGTCATGTACCCATTCTGAAGCGCTTTGTTTACATTTGCGGCACTCACGACATTTGCTTACCGCAGCTAAACTGATACACGGCAGTACTATTTGGACAGAGTTGGAGCTCGCATCCACGTGCGTGTTGTTTTGTGCCTGAGTTTTGTTAAGCCGAAAATAAAGGCAGCGTTACAAAGTCATCTCGTAATTTTACACACTGAATGCATTATTGACTGGCTGAGTTTGTTTTCTCTATGTTTGAATTATCATCTAACCACTGTGCCGTCATGATAAGCTTGCTTACTGGACATCACTTGTCCAAATGTCCGTGGTTAAAAAATGATGTGATTGGCATGTTTTTCATGAAGAATGGTGGTCATATAAACTGCATTTTTTTATCCAGGGCTTTGGTTACCGGGTCATTTCGGTAAAAAAAAAAAAAAAATCGTGTCATGTCTCGGCGGCGGCAGCTACGTTCGTACCGGATAATCTGCTCGCCCCGGCCGGTCCGCCGCAGTGTATTCAGGTTCTGGTTCTGCTCGCACCCCGTGGGGGAACGCTCGAGAAACCGTGGTGTTCGCCGGGGAACCGGGCTCGGCCCGCCCCGCCGTGGCCTGCCGGACCGGCCAGAGCGGCGGGCTCCGTCGGAAGACAGCTACTTGCCGACTATCGGTCTCCAGTCGTGCCGGTGTTTAGCCTTAGATGCGAATTTACCACCCGCCTTGGGCTGCATTCCCAAATAGCCCGACTCTGTATCGTCACAAGCCCTGTAGTTTAACTTAGTTTGTGTTTACAATAGCTTTAGCATTCCCGCTAGCAGCAGCCTCGTATTCGTTCCAAAAATCTTTGTGATGCAGTTTTAAATGGCTGCTGGGTTAGTGGTTTTGAATGAGGACGCTTTCTTTCCGCGGTACATGTTTCGCAGATGGCGAGAGCGTCGTTTTTTTTCGTAACAGCCACCATAATATTCAACTACTTCTTGTCGTGTAACTCCACCTCCTCAACCCCTCCTCCCTCAGGGGCCTCAGAGTTGAGGCCCAGGTTGAGGTGGCAGCGTGCTGAATTCTTCGGTTGCGCACATTTGGAGGCTAAATCAAGTATATAATTATCGGATTGCATTATCGGTTGAATTTTTTTTTTTATCTGGATTATCTGTGTGATGTCATAATTGCCATTATCAGCCGATAATTATCGGTGACCGATATTATTGTGTATCTTTAATATCAAACTTAGCATACATTGGCTCTATACTAAATGCAATGAGCTTCGTGAGTGCATGTGACTTCGTCACTGTGAAAAGGCATTCTTTGGAACTTAACTATTGACTCAAGTTCTGAAAAAGAATGACATCCAGAACAACCTGAATGGAAAATATCTTTCACATAAAAAGCCTGCACTGTTTCCAAAAGAAACTGAATCGAGAGAGACTGGAAACACATTTAATGTTTTTGTATGGGTTGGAGAAACTTCAGTTACCAATTCAGACTCTTCCTAAACCACTGTGAATTTAGATATAACAGGGTGCGGTTACACTTTCTATATTGAAGCTATATTACAAATGTAATGTTTTGACTCTCACTTAATTGTCTTTACGTTGGCGTCATGGTACATATTTTTTTATTCAGTTGCCGAAAAAAATGTCCCAAAATGGCCAAATAGAACACATAATTGATGAAGAATAAATATAAAACGACAAATGGTTGGTGAAAATACTTCTCAAACCCAACTTGAATCAAGGGCATAAAAAAATCAAAGTCCTCAAAGCGGGTATGGAAGACAGAGGTTGGTTGGAAAAACGAGTGGAAAAACAGAGGGAGGAAGACAAACAGGGGCTGGGGCCAGTCGCCATGGGGTGTGGGTGTATGTATGTGTGTGTCTTGGGATGGCACAGTGGGGAAGTTTGGGGGCATGGTGGAAAGGATCAGAGCTTTGGGGCCAGCTCAGTGGGGAACAGAAGAGTTTGGGAGAGAATGGCAGGAGGCGAAAGGGGGGAAGGGAGTCAAAGGGTGAGCGGAGGGGATGCGGTCAGTTTGGGGTTTGAGAACTCAGTGGGGAGTTACAGCAAAGAGGGAAGGAGGGAGGGAACATAGGGAACGGAGGAAAGGATGCAGACACCGAGGCCAATGTGCTGGGAGGCGAGTGGCATGTGACTTGTGATCCAAAGATGAGTAGGAGGGATAAAGAATAGGGAGGGAAGGTAGAAAGAAAGAATGTATAAAATAAGGGGGACATGTGTTCCACTTGAGAGGGAGAGAAAAAAGGAAGCTGGGAGGGAGGGGGAAATGGAGAGAAAAAAATCCCAGGTGTCAGCAGGAGGGGTGAGGAAAAAAAGAAAAGAAGAGGGGGGTTGAGGTTCTAGGGGTCCTGGTTGTTGGCAGGGGTGCAAGAATCCAAGGGAATGGCCTGTTCCTCATTATCCAGACACCCCCTACACACACAGGCCCCTCATGGCCCCATGACAACTTTATCCAGGCCCATTTAAAACATGCACTGACAGAGACATAAAACACATATAAGATACATCAATTATACTACAAATAGTATGTTGTTTATCCTCCCAAAATGATTAAAATGCATGTTCATAAACACTGGTGTGAATTATGTTGCTAGAAAATCGGTACAGTCATCTCATATGTTGTGCAGGTTACAAAAGATAGGCCCATTCTTAGATTTTAGTCAGAAGGGATTTTGGTGACATCTGCTGCTTCAGGCGGCAATAACAAGTATATCATTCAGGCTGAACCACCGAAGCTTGTAATTTCATAAAGAAGATACAACATCAACCCATAGCTTTTCAGCTACCTGCTACAGCTACACTATGGTATACTTTTTTATGACACCGTTAGAGCCCATGGTTACAAAGGGAGAGTGGAAATGAGCACTCACATCTGTGAAATATTGACAATGAATGTTACATTTCTAAAACATGTAGCAAAGTTTTATTATAAGACTGATTATGGAATGAAAGGGTGCCAGTACAGAGCCCGGGAAACTCTAGGTTGTTAAACCACAGTGGACGCTGGCAATAGATTATTCAGGGTTTGTACACCAATTCCATTGCCATATTCACGACCTTTTTAAGCACTTTCAAGATCAATTTTCCAGTTTTTCCAGTTCCTTTTCAAAAATATCTCAATGTTTTTTGTGTTTTTTTTTTGTTTGGTTGGTTGTTTTTTTACAATCAGGCGATAATAAAATACTACTCACAAGTACGCAAAAGTCTTCCAAAAATGTCCTACAACCCCCGAGGCTCGACAAATTTAGTTTGAATGGTGGTGATTCTAGAGCTGTCCCGACTAGTCGACGTTGACGACGTCATCGATGACGTAAATGCTTCGACGGTCAAAACATACCGTCGACGGGTAATGACGGGTTTAAAAAAAAATTACATGCGGATAAAGTTTAGAATGGCGGGCGCTCGCGATGCAAGCGGTTGTTACTAGCACCCCTAAGGGGGCTACTGTTATTTCAATGTGTGTTATTGTCAGATTGAGCAAAGAGGAAGAAAGTGGGCGAGCAAGAGAGAGGGAGCGAGATTGGTGAGTTGGGAAAGCGTGCGGGTAGCGCAGAGTTCAGTGGCTGCATTCCTCACGTTTTTGTTTTGGTCAATAAAAGTATCCATAAAGAGCCAGCCGACGCCTCTCGGTGTTTTTATGCACGCCGCCGCCTTCCTGAGGAGGAAATCGGACGAACCGATGACAACGAGCCATGTGAATCACCGGTTCACTCTTCACTACGGCGAAGAGTTGAAAACACCGCCAATTACCAAAAAGGGCAGAATTGGTGACAAGTGAAAGTGGCATAAAGCCAAAAAAGCAGACCAGAATAGCCAGAGCATGGAATTATTTCAAGCAAAATATGGACGGTGCCACTGTGTGTACTCTTTGCTAAGCTGAGCTCGCATACCACGGTAGCACGTCGGCTATGAATGAACATTTGAAGCGCCGTCACCCAAGTATAATTTTCGAAGACAACAGGAAACAACAAGCTAGCGGATTGTAAATCCATACAACTTTCTAAAGATTTTTTTTTTTTTAAATGGAAGTTACCTTTATGTGTGTCGTATCAACGTGCATTTTTATTTAATAAAATAATTTATGTATATATATATATATATATATATATATTATGTAATTATATAATTATATAATTTTTAAAAAATCATTATTAAATTTATTAGGATCATGGAAGCTCCCACTTGGGGAAAATATATACATATATCCTGTATATACATAATAAAAATATATATGGAAACAGCACTGGCCTGCTTACTGTAATCCATGACTGAACTAATGTTAGTTACTTTATATTATAAAGTATCATATATATATATATATATATATATATATATATATATATATATATATATATATATATATATATATATATAGTAGTATACTATATTTAAATAAATACATTAATACTATATATTTAATTTTTGTTACTGTGAGTATGTGTGCCTCTCATTCAAAATAATTGTGGTAATATTTCAGTGTGCCCTCTACTTTATCTATTTTCAGGTTAAAACAAACAAAAGTTGAACAGTTTTTGCCCTCCCCCCAAAATGCGGAATGCACACCAGAAAAAGCATCTGAACTCACACAAAGTATTCTTAAAATGGTTGTCTGGGATATTGCAATTCATTTTAACATTTAGAACAATATAGACAATGACATACCACAAAAAGAGTAAGAATTGTTTTGACTCCTGTTAAAGAGGTGAAGTCTCAGTGTTTCCGTTTACATTTGTTTCGCACTAGTTTAATGCCAGCAGCATTTGACCTCATTGTTTGCGATTTATTATTGATATTTATTATGCTATTTGTTTATACGTTAATACAGAATTTAGGTGTTCCAAAATGTTTTTTTGTGAATTAATAAGCTTCAACAAAAATTATTATTATTAAAGAAGTTAAAAAAAAAAAAAAAAAAAAAAAAATATATATATATATATATATATATATATATATATATATATATATATATATATATATATATATTAGATTAGTCGACTAATCATAAAAATAGTCGGGTGACTAATCGGGAGAAAATTAGTCGCTTGGGACAGCCCTAGCTGATTCTGAAACCCCATGGGAGGGTTGGAAGCAGTGAGCATTTTGGCATTTTTGTGGAAAACTGAACGCGTCCTATAATAAAGGTGCCAGCTTAGTGATAGATAGCATGCTATTTGGTGGACAAAGACACGCATGTCAAGGCCGAGGAAACCTTGATAAATGTGCTTTCTTGAAAGTTTGCGACACTTGAAAAATAGCTCTGACGCCTCCAATTGCTAAGCCGAATGATATCTCGATGTATGTTTATGTGGAGTTTTAGTTTACAACAACAACAAAAAAAACTATTCTGTTCTTGCTGAAACTAGTACAACTCTTTACAATGCTATGACAATCTCACCTACTCCTTAAAATAAGACTCGCTGTTTTTCTTTGCAACAAGGGGAGTCGATCGAGTCCTTGTAGCGACAAAGCTGAACGAAGTGATTCACAGCCGGATTAAATGGCAACTGGCAACGGGTGTGGAAGTCGCGGAAAAAAATGTGAGAGAAACCGGAACTGGTCATGCGATAAAAGTATTTTACTAAACCACGGCAAAATGCGCATTTATGCATTTAATACTACTTTATTTGTATACAGTTCACTTGATTAAACTCAAGCACGGACTCAAATGCACTGTACTCTTGGGAGGGATGATGTGACACGGGACATTAAGGGAAAGCACTTTCAGATGGTGCGTGTAGCAGCGATGAAGCAAATTTATTTTATTTTCCTTTGTATTTTTAGACAGTGTGCTGAAAAATGTGTGCCTCACACTTCCAGGCTTTTTTAGGGCTTTACGCAAAAGCATTAATGAAACAATAAAATCCAAGCATTTTCAAGGATTTATGCAGACAGCCCTCAAACTGCGGGCTTTGGACCGATGTTTTTGACATTGGACGACTTCCATCTACCAAATTTAATCTTCGCCAGGGTGGTAAGAACGGTTCACGTTTCACTGATTCAGTGTATCGCGAACTAGTATTCATAAAATTTTTTTTTAAATATGCATTGTTTCATTTTGAGGCACAGGAGACATTGTTTTGCAGCAAGGCAGACATGACTCAGGGGCCTTGTATGTAACTATAAGCACTCATACAAGACGTGACATTGGTTAATGCTGCAATTTTGACACATTAGCGCACCAGTGAGCACCAGTGCAGCCTCTCCAACCGATGAGACCGCCAATAAGAGTGGCTTCACCCCTTGATCGCAGCATCCCCCATTATAATCAACGGACGACTCCACCAATAAAAGTGGTCTTATCTCTTGAGTCGATTGGCTGCGTACTGTGGCAGCCTCCCCTATGCTGATTGACGAACAAGAACAAACAAAGAACATAGAACAAATTGGAGTGGATTTATCATGTGAGCTGATTGGCTGCACACATCGCAGGCTGACCCAGCCTCTTTCCTTGTTCCAGCTCTAGTCCAATGGGGGAATTTGAACAAGAAGAATTTCTACCCCTAAATGAAGCATCATATCCCTGCTACATGTTCTCTTCGCTCAGGAGTGGACTTACACGACATCCAGGAGGTGTGCGAAGTTTCCCAATGCATCACACGTGTACTGTAATTAAACCCTACTTTGCAGTTTTTACTTTTAGCGAGGGGTTCTGGTTCTCATTAACTGCAAAAAAGGAGGGATCACTGTGTAATAACAATGATCTCCGCTGGTTTCAACAGGTCAAATTTAAGACTTTTAAAGATTATATAAAGACCGTATTGAATACAGTTTGAGACCCGATTCATGTCAATGCTGGCATAAAAAAGGAAAATGAGCGGGTATCACAGGTAATTCCGCTTTGTTGTAAGACCCAATTCACATTAATGCTGGCATAAAAAAGGAAAATGAGCGGGTATCACAGGTAGTTCCACTTTGTTGTAAGGTTTTGGCTTCCACAAATATTGAAACATTTACTGTAAAAGCGAGACTGCAGTTTATGCATTTTCTACATAAAAGAAATGTCAATAAATAACACCTTTCACAATCGTATTTAAGATCATTTGCGAAATTTTGGGAGAATTTGAGACATTTTAAGGCCTTAAATTCAAAGGATTGGATTTATGAATTTTTTTAGACTTTTTTTTAATACCCTGCTGATACCCTGAATAATAATGACATAATATTTTCCTTGTCACAAGCCATTTCAATTCAGCATTGGTGATGTGGCAATTTGGCAGCACACACCCAGGTGATGCATTCATTGACAAGCAATTGATTAAACTTCCAGTTCTCAACTGATTGAAGAAAAGTATTGTTTTTGAACCATTTGCCATCATTGGGCAACTTAACCTCTAATGCAATACTGTATATTAACTCTTTTTGGACAACAACAACCACTTTAACTGAAAGCAAATGGTCTTTCCATGTAACATCACGTAATTGCTCCATAGCTGACAGTAAGATGGAAAATCCGAAAACTAAACAGAAAATGTGACTGCAGAGAGCAGGCAATTTATTTATTCAAAGATATGTAAATGTATATCTTCTTAATCTGACTGTGTAAATATTTGATCAATAAACACAAACACAGAGATAAAAAACAAAAAATCTGCAAAACCCTTTGGCTGAAGAATTCTAATGAATGTTTGGAAACAGAAGCTGTCGCCTGGCTGTCTCGCCATCATTCACACACACACACACACACACACCGCCCCCCCCCCCAAGACACACACATACTGTATGGTTGACCAGGAATGGAGGCTATTAGCTGACTACATCCACATCCACACACAAATATTTACCCTCTGCAAGATCTACACACAAGGCACACGAGGACACTGAGTGAGTGAGGCAAGATGAGAGGGAAACAAGAGGGGAAGTTACATTTTTAATTGAGTGCTTCTTTTCCTTTGAGCATGTGGGGCTGAATACAAGGAGCAAGCTGGTGCCAACACACACACGTACACGCACATACTAGTACAATCTTGTGTCCTTTGGCAAATTCTTGGTTTTACCCTTACTTAAGTCAGAGAAAAGAAAAAATAGTTGAAGTAGTAGGAGAAATGGAAGGAAAAGGTGAGGAACAGCTGAAAATGAAGGGATACGAGGAGAAAAGAAGAGAGAAAATGTCCCCACAGAGTCTTTCTCCCTTCCTGGAGCGAGCTCAGGCCCCTGCAGCGCCGCCTGTGTAATTTCCAGCGGCAGTGAATACAGGTATTAATAAAAGCCTCACAGGGAAGAGCATACAATATAACCCTACATTTTCAGGCATTATGAAAGGACGCCCCTAGGGGTCCTTGGGCTCAAATTTCTGAGATGCAGGCATTGTAAAAAGACGCCCTGGGGGAGAAGCCCGCAATAGAAATCTGCTGAATTCAAAGCATTTCCAGAGCCCTGGTGGGAGCCATTACTCCCACTGGAGGGGGAGAGATCTTTTTCACACTCTCCTCTCTCCTTCCAACCGCGCTCTCTTTTTTACCAAACATGTGTTGCTGACATGTTGACAGATTGCTCAGTGAGGTGTTTAGGTGCATGCACAAGGCGTTTCTGCCGAGACACCGGCTACATCCTTCTCTCGTCCCGTCTCTCCTTTCCCTTGCCAGTTCCTAATTCGCCCCCACCCTCCAATCCGCCTTCCCCGAACTGCTAACCCTCTCAGCGCACCCAAAACTGCTCCCATCCATATTTCATAAAGGAGAAACTAGGCTGAAAGAGAGATGGCGAAGGAAGGAGGATGGAAAGAGTTTGGGTGCAAAGGCAAGAGAATTGGGAGGGGAGGGGGGGTTTAGATAAACAGAGACAAAGCGGGATCAAGGGAGGGGAGCAGGAGGAGAGGACAGATAAAGAGGAATAGAGCGATGAAGTCACTAGACGAAGTACGGTGAAAAATGAACCCTGTGATGAAAAATGACTCCAAACAACCCTCCGCCATTGCAGCATGCTGTGACCCCCACATCCCCTTCTCCTCCTTCTACTGCTCCATCCCCCTCTCTTCTCCCTGAAAAACCTGAGCGGGAGCCAGCTGTGTCTGAGCGGTGTTACAGTGCACGTGTGCGCACACTTGTATGTATGCCAAGGGCTAAGCACAGGAATGTTTTGGCGACCCCCCGGGTACACATACACACACATAGCAAAGAAGGAGCAAGGCAGGCAAGGTAATAAAAAGAAATCAAAAGAAGAGGCGTGATTCAGAAATGAGACTAATAATTACTTTGTCATTCACTTGCACTTACTGGATGAGAAACACACACATACTGATGGAGTCAGAGTGCAGGAGGTTGTCTGTAATTCTGCTTCTGATGAAGCTCCTCCTCCCTTTCCTTCTAGTAGAAAGTGATCTGTGGTTTTAATAAGAGTCTTGGCCTCCCAGGACTCAGCTGTTATGCTGTCGACAGACGCAGTGAGGTGCGTGCGTGTGAAAGAGAGAGAGAGAGAGAGCGGGTAGCAACAGATGGTTGGAGCTTAGCAAAGAGCAGACATCCCACAGGGGGCAAACCAGTCACCCAAGGGCCCCTGCACTAACAGCCCTGCTCTCCTTCCTGCTTTCCATTTCCTCCATGTTTTTTTCTCCCTGTAGTTGCCCCTCCTCACAGTCAACCACTTTCCTTCTCCTCACCTGTCTCCTCTCTTACTCTTTGCTCTCAGTAAGACCTGCCGGTAATGTCCTTCTTTGCTTGACTGGTAGAAGGAGGAGGAAAAAAAACAAACGTGCAGTTGGATGTGCTCAACAACTTCACAAATACTTTCCTTAGGAAATGATATGCAGTTCCGACACAATTGCTTCAACTCACCAAGATGCATCTGGCTGGGTTAATGACTCGCTATTTGTCACTGACAGCAACTGTTTGGGCCTTCCTGCTTTGACAGACAGCTACATCCTTTTCTATTTGTCAATTCCTTCTGTTTATGTCTCCTTTTTAAGCATCACTTTGTGTGTTTTTCTTGCTAACACCCGAACCATATTGTTTTTGTGTTTGTGTGCGTGAGTCCTGAGGGGAGTTCCTGTTTCACGGTGGTCACAGGTTTGAAAAAAATATTTAGAGGTCACTTATTTCGACTATTTACCATTTAAAATGATTCCAGTAAGTTTTATAGTGTAATGTATTCAAAAGTGTAAATCACAAATTTCATGAAAATATGATATCTATTCCTTGGACAACTGTGCGATTAGAGGTGGGAATCTTGGGGCACCTAACGAATCAAATACGATTCAGAGGCTACGATTCGATTATAAATCGATTATTAATGCATCCCGCCAGCTATTAGCTGCTTCTAATGTTTTGTACATTTGTTACAAAAATTGTACAAAAATCCTCACAGGCTTAAATAAACTACTATTTCAGTATCAAGTTAACAGTTCAAAACAGTAAATAAAATACTCAAGTCCCCATTCTGTATCAGCAGCTTTAAACTACATTCATTTAATTTAATGTTGTGAATCAACTGGTAAAGTTATTAAAACTCCCGTTATTCCATAATTTCCCTTCGGTCTACTTTCGACATGTAAAGGTTTTAAAACTGTTTCATCGTTTAAAGATTGATTCAAGTCAAGATTTTGCCGATTTAAGAGTATTTTAGATAAAAAGTTAATAGGGTTCGCTACAACAGCCTTCCAGAGAAGTCTACTGCTTTAAGAGGGCGGCTGTTTACCAACACCTGAGACTCTGTCATTTTGCATCTAGTTCTATATATATGTGATATCTACCGTAGCATTATATGGCCGTAGTTTGTAGCGGCTGTCGGCCGCAGTCAGGTATTATTGTTTTTTTATTTAGCGGCATGAGTTGAGCATGGTGTTCCAGAGAATCTGGCGGCAGCCAGCCTCTCTCGGTACCCTGCGCCGCTCGTGTTTACTCTCGGTCCGTTCCTCATTGCGTCCCGAAGACCGCGCTGACTGTGTTTTAATTCCGCTTTACTTGGCATATTTCAATAATCGGAATTTGGATGTTTGTGAATCGTTCTCGAATCTTCCAAAGCCGAATCGGGAATCTAAGAATCGGAAATTTCACACACCTATAGGTACGATAGATGTCGATATAAAGTATGCCACAAATAAATTCCATTTGATTCAAGGGCCTTTGATCAATTTAATACAATATGTCCACATGTAACACAGTTAAATTTTACTTGAAAGGATATCAAATCTAAAAGATGAGATGTTGACAGATGTTTTGCATTTTGATCCATTTCAATTTGATTGTGCTTAACCATTCGATTTCATTCCAGATCGATGTATCCTTTTCCCCGCATTCAACCGAATTATAAAAAACTATACATTTCGAACATTGAAAATGCAAATGCCGAAATTACGCTGCACACAAATAAAATTGATTCTCTTGCTTGTTGTGGACAGTTACAAATCCTAATGTTTATACATCCTATAGGCACTCAACCTTCTTGAAGAAACAAATACACTATATACATTACATAAAATGCAATACATAATACAATGCATAAATTGTACAAATGATAATAATATAATTTCAGAATGGAGATTAAAGGTTAGGTTTAGGTTACATCTATGTGAGCATTTGAGTGGATACAGTGAGGCCAGAAAATGTTCTTCATTTGATCTGTGGGATTTTTTTTTTTCCTGCGCTCTTCCTCTCCTCAGGGAGCCTCTGCTCCACATTCTGACTCCTACTGAGACCCATCGACACTCCCGCGACTCTCTTGCTCGCTCTTTCTCTTGCACGCACAGCACACCCACAGGATATATACCCCAATGTAAAACACAAAAAGTACCAGACACAAACATACGCAACAAACACTGTTGTCAGATGAAATTGCATACCTAATACAAAAATAAAACACACAATATAGCTTTACTTCAAATGTATTTTTGGTGAGCACAAAAAAAGTGTAATTTTTGGAGTTATATACATGGTTGATTTGGTGCGCACACATTAACGTGTCATTGATCTGTGCCACACTGTGTGTACGAGTGTGTTTGTCCAATTTGTTCTCAAATTAATGGTGCCTCTTTATAGGCCTTCTGCTAGAGTGCCACTGAATTACTTGGTGCTTCACAGTTGCACCTGGGACCCATTCAGTGTTATAGCTGTAGCTCCATGCTAACTCGGGACTCATTCGCCACAAGAGTATACAGGGTGTGCTCCAACGTCATTTCCTTGCCACTATGAGCCTACTCAGGCAGATTAATTTGTGAAATTTGCTGCAAAATGAGAGGACATGAATGCATTTTTCTGTTATTTTACAGTATTCTTCTGTATCGCTGTGGTGATCACTTTTAACTCATTCACTGCCATTGACAGCAATTATATAATGTATAATGTTTCAATGTCATTAATGGCAATGGATGTCAAATCTTCATTAATTGGAAGGGGTGGCAGCGAATGGCGACTCAAGCCAGTGAGTAAACCGTGTCAACAAACCTGGAACTCACAGTAGAGCAACTTTTGACATTACTAAACCCACAGATGTGAAAAACCCTCAAAGATTTTACAAATAATTTGAAGGTGGGGTAGTTAACATGCAGTAGTTAATGGGTATGCATTTTTAGTTATCAATTTGACAACTGTATATTTACTAATAGAGGAAAACTGCTATTTCTGAAAGGATTTCAGAGCTTACTGATACTACGATAACCTGTTCTTGTGAATTTTAAAATGAAAAATCATATGTAACATGTCTCCAAACCTCCCTGCTCAAGAACAAGAAGAATGTTCATGCATTACATTATTTCTGAAGTAAATACAGTTGCCACCGAGGAGGAAGATAACTTTTTTTTTTTAATTTGGGTATTGTGTTTATCCCTAGAAGGCGGTGTGTGTGTATCCCATTGGTCCCGGTACAGTGGCTCCCAGGAGCATGAACCAGAGAACATAAAAGGATTCTTTAGTCCACGCTTTTAATTCAGGCTGCACCACAATAATAATCAGAAAACAACGGTTCCTCAACATCATTCATACACGTTGCTATACGAGCAACTCATAGATGAATGTATATATGCAAACCAGCACATGCGAGCACATTTTCCAAACTGTGGGATTACACTGTAATCTGAATCTTTCTCCAGGGAGCAAAAAACATTCATCATTTCATTCCATTTCTTTCTCCTGCTCTCCCTGTTGCTCTCTCTGCGCTCTCTCGCTCAGTAACATCTCTGCCTCCCTAGACTCCTGTGCTGAAAATCACAGGCCACATCCAATGCTCTGACAGCGACACTGCTTCTAAAAAAGCTCAGTATGAAAAAAGACAAACATGTGCTGCAGGGCCTTAAGTGGATTGTAAAAAAACAACAGCAATTAAGAAAGCTGAACGAAATGAATCTTATGTTCTTGCTAATTTTCTCTTACATCACAAATCACATTTTTGTAATTAAACTGACGTCTTTTGGTTAGCCATCTAGCCTAAATTCACACATGCCTTCCAAATTGTCAAAAAACAAACGATTCAATGAAGGGTGACTTTTTTTTTTCATTTGAGATTTTAGGATGGGAACCAGAGTACACTGAGGTTTTCAAATTCCAAATGGTGAAATACATATGCGAATCCATTGGCTGAACAAGCTGGATGCGCGGCACATGGGCCTATCAGTTGTGACTGGATGTTGAAGCAGCAGGTGAATATGAGGTTGCTCATTATACACAGTCTGTAAAAACACCATCTTTAGCACTTTCAACAAATTCCCCCGCCCACACTCCCATATCAAAGTCATGCATCCCCCCCACACACACACACACACAGACGCTTGGTGGCAGGACAACGTCTTGCACCCTGAGTGCGCACGCGTGTGTTGGCTTGTTAAGTAAGCATTTCGATTTAAGGGTGGGAGCCAAATGCCCCGGCCCAATCGTTTCAGTCTCTCCATTAACCCGTTCATGTATGAATTACGATAACCTATATCAGGATACTTTCCTCAAGTGTTTTTAGAACTCTACTGTATAGGCATGATCAGAAATAATAACCTAGCTGTTAATTGTAGTGACCACTGTACCTGACAGGGCTAATTACAGCAGTGCTAGTAATGACTATGACTCAGTGAATATGTGTGTGTATTGTAACTGGAGGTACCAAGTATCAAATTTCGTTTTGTGGTAACAAGATCATGACGCAGGGAAATAATACAGTGGGGCAAATAAGTATTTAGTCAACCACCAATTGTGCAAGTTCTCCCACTTGAAAAGATTAGAGAGGCCTGTAATTGTCAACATGGGTAAACCTCGACCATGAGAGACAGAATGTGTAAAAAAAACAGAAAATCACATTGTTTGATTTTTAAAGAATTTATTTCCAAATTAGAGTGGAAAATAAGTATTTGGTCAAGCCAGATTTCTGGCTGTCAAAGAGGTTTAACTTCTTCTAACGAGGTCTAACGAGGCTCCACTCATTACCTGTATTAATGGCACCTGTTTTAACTCATTATCGGTATAAAAGACACCTGTCCACAACCTCAGTCGGTCACACTCCAAACTCCACTATGGCCAAGACCAAAGAGCTGTCGAAAGACACCGGAGACAAAATTGTAGACCTGCACCAGGCTGGGAAGACTGAATCTGCAATAGGTAAAACGCTTGGTGTAAAGAAATCAACCGCTCTGTCAGCACCTACAGGACAATAGTTTATTTGAACAGTTCCAGTCTGGCTTTCGAGCTCATCATAGCACTGAAACCGCATTAGTTAAAGTAACTAATGACTTGTTACTTGCCGCTGACGTTGGATTAGTCTCGATCCTGGTTCTGCTGGACCTGAGCGCAGCCTTTGACACAATCGACCATAATATCTTATTGCAGAGATTAGAATGTGACATAGGCATTAGAGGAGCAGCCCTCTGCTGGTTTAAATCATATTTATCTAATAGGTACCAGTTTGTCAATGTAAACCAGCAATCATCATCGTACTCTAGAGTTAGTTATGGTGTGCCGCAAGGATCTGTCCTCGGGCCCATCTTGTTTACGCTGTATATGCTTCCTCTAGGTAACATCATCAGAAAACATAGCATTAACTTTCATTGTTACGCTGACGACACACAACTGTATTTATCAATTAAACCTGAGCAGGTCAGGCAAGTAGAAAAACTAAGCGCCTGCGTCCGAGATATAAATACCTGGATGAGCACTAACTATCTTCTACTTAACCCTGAAAAGACAGAAGTCCTTATAATAGGCTCGAAAAGTGTTAGAGACTCTTTATCTGCCCAGATAGTCACTCTGGACAATGTAAGTGTAGCCTCCAGCGCCACAGTTAAAAACCTAGGAATTTTATTTGACCCTGACTTATCGTTTAAAGCACACATTAAACAAACCTGTAGAACGGCTTTCTTTCACCTGCGCAACATCGCCAAAATTAGAAATATTTTATCTAAAAGCGATGCAGAAAAATTAATTCACGCGTTCGTTACATCGAGATTGGATTACTGTAACTCCCTACTTGCAGCTTGTCCTAAAAGCTCTCTAAAAGGTCTTCAGCTAGTCCAAAACGCAGCAGCAAGACTTTTAACAGGAACCAATAGAAGAGAGCACATCACCCCTGTGCTCCAGGCACTTCACTGGCTTCCAGTCGAGTTTAGAATTAAATTTAAAATACTCCTTCTTACATTTAAGACCATTAATGGGTTGGGGCCATCTTATCTCACCGATGCTCTGGTTCCATACCGCCCCAACAGAACACTCCGATCTCAGAATGCAGGTCTACTGGTAGTTCCCAGGGTTCATAAAAGTACTGTCGGAGCTAGAGCCTTTAGCCACCAAGCCCCTGTTTTATGGAATCAGCTTCCAGCTAGTATTAAAGAAGCCGAGACAGTTTGCACATTTAAGATTAGATTAAAAACGTTCCTATTCGACAAAGCTTATAGTTAGGCTAGTTGAAGTCGGAATAGACTCACAGTTTAAGTTGCACTAGAAGCTATAATGCTGGGGGGCAGTACAGCCGCTGAGTTCTATCTCCTTTTCTTACTCTACCTACCACTTGTCTTACTTTATTTCTATTTTCCAATGTTAATATCTAGTTGTCTAGTCTCTTCATCACTAGTCACCCGGTGTCCCCTTTCCCCCCTCCCCTCTGGGGAGGGGCTATTTTTCAGCTGCAGCCTCCTGACTGTCCGGACCCCTGGCTGGATAGACGTCCTCGCTGCTACCCCCGTCTCATCTGACTAGAGGGACCTCTTCTTGCTCCTTTACTCCACTGTATTTTTACGGACTATAATTTCGCTTGCTAATTTCCATTAGCCGTTCTGGGGTTCCTGTCTATCCGTCCTGGGAGTGGATCTCTCCTGACTGTGGTACTCCCCAAGGTTTCTCATTTTTCTCCCAATTGACTCTGGAGTTTTTGGAGTTTTTCCTTGCCGGCATGGAGGGTCTTAAGGATAGGGGATACCCAGGACTTGAACTGTATCTATTCATCTTTGTTGCTTCATTTCTAATTGTGTATCATATTGCCTCTGTAAAGTCCTTTGAGACCTCTGTTGTGATTGAGGGCTATACAAATAAAATTGAATTGAATTGAATTGAATTGAACCGTGGGAGCAATTATTAGAAAATGGAAGACATACAAGACCAGTGATAATCTCCCTCGATCTGGGGCTCCTTGCAAGATCTCAACCCGTGGCGTCAAAATGATAGCAAGAACGGTGTATGTATGTATCGAGAGATTTTGAGTCAAAATCTCCTTCCATCAGCAAGGGCATTGAAGATGAGATGTGGCTGGGTCTTTCAGCATGACAACGATCCCAAACACACAGCCAAGGCAACAAAGGAGTGGCTTCGTAAGAAGCATTTCAAGGTCCTGGAGTGGCCTAGCCAGTCTCCAGATCTCTACCCCATAGAAAATCTGTGGAGGGAGTTGAAAGTCCGTGTTGCCCAACGACAGCCCAAAAACATCACTGCTCTAGAGGTGATCTGTATGGAGGAATGGCCCAAAATACCAGCAACAGTGTGTGAAAAGCTTGTGAAGAGTTACAGAAAATGTTTGGCCTCTGTTATTGCCAACAAAGGGTACATAACAAAGTATTGAGATGAACTTTTGGTATTGACCAAATAATTATTTTCCACCATGATTTGCAAATAAATTATTTAAAAATCAAACAATGTGATTTTCTGTTTTTTTTTTTTTTTCCACATTCTGTCTCTCATGGTTGAGGTTTACCCATGTTGACAATTACAGCCCTTTCTAATATTTTCAAGTGGGAGAACTTGCACAATTAGTGGTTGACTAGATACTTATTTGCCCCACTGTATTCTTTCTTTCCTTCATTTTCTGGATCACTTATACGATTGCATGTTAGTTTGGAAAATCGACCGGATCCACCAAATTTTTACACGAGTGACTTCCGGTCTGCCCGGTCTTCTAGCTAGTAGTATTGATGCAGGAGGGCCGCGTCTCGCGTCAAATAATAAACTCTGCCGTTCTTTCACGTGCATCGCGTTGAGCCGCTTCTGGGACGCGTCTAACACGCGGCCGCACTGCGACTGGTGTGCATTGGCTGATTGACTTTAACGGCCGCGTTTCACTGCGTTCTCGCGGCGGCCACGTTGTCGCGCCGTTGACGTTTCTAATTTACTGTCCTACCGTGTTAGTCATCATTATAGTAGAGAAGACGGAGTAAATATAATCTAGACATAGAAACTGTAACCCGATCAACTCACAGCCTCGAAAAGTAAGGGTTACATTACGTCAGAAACTCGTTCGGTACGCCTCCGTTCCGAACCGAGCACCAAGTACCGAAACGGCTCAATACGAATACATGTACCGTTACACCCTTATAACCGACCATTCAAAGTCAACTTCCTTCTCTATGGAAATTTTAGCTTTAAATTTGCCTTTTTGCATCATCTTGGAATGTGAGAGAAAACCATGCACAGCCTCGAAAAGTAAGGGTTACATTACGTCAGAAACTCGTTCGGTACGCCTCAATTCCGAACCGAGCACCAAAGTACCGAAACAGTTCAATACGAATACATGTACCGTTACACCCTTATAACTGACCATTCAGTCAACTTCCTTCTCTATGGAAATTTTAGCTTTAAATTTGCCTTTTTGCATCATCTTGGAATGTGAGAGAAAACCATGCAGACACGAGGACATAATTGAAGATTCAAACCTCGGATCTCAAAAAGTAATATTGTTGTGCCAATAACATGCTGCCCTCCAAATAAGCATGAAGATGTAAAGTTAGAGACATTGAAAAACCCATAGCAGATTAAGTCGTATGAATGCACACAATACATGCATGCAATGGTTACCCACCTGCTGGACAGTGGTTCGTTCTATGTTCTGTTAGTTCCGCCAAACATTCAAAGTCTTGCTGACAGTTGTCACAGGTGAATATGGAGTCATCGTCGAGCTCGTCGTCATGTTCACCGGGCTCTTCTTGTTCCCTATCCTCAGGAACAGCCCCGCGTTCGTCCTTGGACTCAAGTGCTTTGACTGTTGTTGAGTCTGAGGAAACACGATACATCCATCCATCATGATCATTATTACTGACAACTCTGGTAAACATTTGCATAAACCTTCCTATCATAATCATGCCTAAAAAATGTTTATGGCACATTTTTTATGTTTAAACATAAACACACTAAACAAGTTGACATTAAACATTTTGAAAAAATGCTTTCCCTTGTCACTTGTCATTTTGTGTAGGGTGATTTCAAACATCCTTTCATATTTTATTTAAAAAAAAAAAAAAAAATGCTGTGACATTTTGGATTTTGTTTGTATTCACAAGTAAAAAGTAATTATTCTTTACCAACTACGCCATTTGTGTTCCTTTCATTTTAGCAAGCTGAATGAATTACAGTGACAAATAACATATCTATAAGGCACTCCAGCATGTGGCTTAGCCGGTGTAATTGTGCTCGAGAGTCATGTGCGAGGCAATCAGTGGAGGGTTACCATGGTCCAATGCTCTCTGCCCTATTGTGTCTCCATTTTCACACCTTATTATCACTTTTTAAATGCTGAGATTCCAGTAGGACTGACGCCTATGGCACGGGGGAACAGAATGAAAAATGGCCAAAGAACATGAATGGCACTGCTAGGGTGCTGGGTTGAATTTCATTTCATTCTGTTGTCTGAATTTTATTTTTTTTCCCCAACTTTTACGGCAATATACTGTACGCTGCACTATGGCACGGCCATTGTGTAACAGAAAAAGTCCCTCTTCAACCATAAAGTTGAAAGTTAACTGTACAAAATGTCTTGGTCCAATAGAATGGCGACTGTAGGGTAAAAAAAAATTTCACTGAATCATTAGTTGACTAAGACGTGCTCCCAGATGACACAGTCCATCTCTACCATCAGAGTAAAGTAAATGCAAAGCTGAACATGAGAAGTTATAGTCACCCAAAGATCCAACCACTGCATCTATTACTGACTAATTCATTATGGGAAGGTGTGATGGGAAAGAGGGATACTGGGAGGTGGGGAATGAGGGACTGCAGTGATGAGATGCAGTGGGAGAGGACATTAGTGACGGAAGGATAGAAGGAGGCCGAGATAAACGGATGGGGATGAAGAGAAGGAGGGTGTTGGCCATCTGTCCAGTGGTGAAAGTACCGTCTGGCTGGAGAGAGTGCCTGAATTCTGCACACAGACTTGCAAATTCACATTTAAACAAAAAATACACAATGAATGGACACAGTGATCATAAGAAAATCACTAAGTATTCATGGATACAGTCCAAATTCAGATGCACGCCAACTTCCAGCAATCAGAATTGATGAATGGAGAATGACATATGCAACTGTTGCATTGGATTTCATTCCAATGTACATATGAGAATACCTGTACACTTGCTTCAAAGAAATCCGGTGTTGTGTAGAATATCTACCATCAGCACCATTAAACGCTTGCAAAAATATTACAAAACAATTCAACACTCAGATACAGTACATAAAACGCAACATTTTCCCAAATACAAACACTTACATGCGCACACAAGTGAATTGCAGGGGTTTGTGGTACCAGAGGTGAGGGCAGTGCCAAATCCAGTACATGCCAACACAACCTGCTGTCATGGCAACAGTGGGGCAAGCCAGATGAAACCATCACCCTCACACTCAGGAAGAAACTTAATATTTCTGTGGTGGTGGGGGGGATTGACATGCGTGTGAGTGTGCGTGCCCATGTTGCAGCATTTTGATGCCTTTCATCTCATCGATACCCCCATCCTCACTCTTTTCTTGGGTCAGTTGTGCAATATGACAACACATATCATAGATGGGATATAAAATGCTGATCGTACGTAATACTCTTCAATCGGTTATATTGTTACATTTACCTACTGGGGGAATACTGTCATTTGGGTCATTATGGAGAACATTTGGGCTTCAAAAAAGTTTACAGATCAATGGTAAAAAAAACTTTTTATTGTTAATGTATTTGGCGTTCACAATACTTGGTATAACCACATCAACAGGGTTGCAAAACCGTACAAATTTTAGCTTTCACTCAGGATAGAAGATGTTACTGCTGAACAAGATGACAAATTTACTTTGGAATTAATCTAATTACGCATATGCATAACAGGGTTGCATGAGGTCAACGTTATCAAAATCCAGTAGTTTCAGATAAAGTTGATGATCAATTGGTCGATTACTTGTGGTAGCCGTAGTTTGAAATAATGCTAATTGGAATACATATCACCAACAGCTTCTGAAGTGAAACAAAAAAAACAGCCATATGAAGAGAAACAGACATATGAAGAGAGATTTCATCAGTATGATCAAGTTGGATTCATACGTTTTTTTCTTTTTTCTTTTTCATATACTGTGTGCAACTAGCTGGTTTAACTATTCAAAATGATAAAAAAGTCTTTGGAATGTCAAAGCTTGGAAAATAACAATCATTAAAACGTGCATGTGATCATATGAAATTTAGACGTATACTAAGACAAAGTTTGCATGCATGTCTTGTTTGACAGCATATAAACCTGGATTTAGATGTGGAAAAATGCCTGTTTGATGCCCCAAGGGGTGACATGCAATAAAGTAATGTTTGAGGTTGTAGGCATTGCCCGGAGTAATCTGAGGACAATGGCTTTTTATTAACAGGTACAAATATAAATATGCAAACGGACACCTCAGGAATAATTAGGTCACTTTGCATATCTGCTGGAATGATACATGCCATATTTGTGTGTGTGTGTGTGCGTGGAGTATTACTGAAGCATGCATTTGTGTGTGTGTTTGTGTACACCCTGGGTAATTAGATAAAGAGAAGTGAATTAGCAGTGTCCACGTGCAGAGGGATGTTACACATCCTAACCCCGCCCAGATGAGCCCCGCTAAGCACCACTCGTTAGGCTCATAGAGGAGTGTGTGGGTGCGTGGGTGTGTGTGTGTCTCATTAGCCAAGTTTAAATGAGTTTTTGTGGGCTGTAGTAAGTTATAAACGGTGGGATGCACTATAAAATGTATGTTCATATAGAGCTGACTTATTAGAAAACCTACCCAAGCATAGCATGAATAAATAATCATCTGTATGTCACATTTAAATGTAGACAGGGGGACTGTACAAACCCAAATATTCGGTTTTAAAGTACCTGTGACACGAAAAAGCATGTTTATTTCATAATACATGCGGTATTTAATGGTCCTAAATGAAATGGGCCACTTGGATGTGTGAAGAAGCGATCGATATATTTATTCAATTTTTTGAATCCCGCGCAATGAAAATGAAAGACTTCCGGCTTCGGTCTTGCATTGAGGAAGAGGGCGATGTGACATGTACGGAAGAAGGAGTCCTCTTCACTATACAGCCGTACTGTTGTATGAGATGGACTAAGGATTCTGCTGATTTGGGGGATTAATACGTTTATTTTTCGCATCACGCCAGTCAAACGGCTGCAGAAAAATCTTGCTGTAGGGAGAAGCGTGTGCGCCTTTTTGGGGTTTCAAAAGGTTCCCATTCATCGGTGCATATTGGCCAAAACAAGCCCTACTACTGTGGGACCATGGGACTTACGAGGAAGTGAGTAAACATCGTGTTTTGTATTATGTCAAATACTGGGAACATTTTAATATGTAGGTGGCTTGCATTTTGTGGCTGACATGCTCCTTGTCCCTTCAGCCGACGACCGGAGGCTTTTCGCACATCCCCCCCGCCAGCAGAGCACTATACTCGGCTTATTGCCTTCTTCATATGCCCGGTGTTCTGTCAAATTTTCTGACCGATCAGAAATTGCAACTTTGTGTTAAAAATAGCCGTGAATACAGCGATTACAAAGTAAACACTACAAACTTTTTGTATATAAAGAACTACTTACGTTTGATCATGGATGAGCATGTAAAAAGCCCTCCTCATTCACATTAGTTGCACAACAACTGCAGCTGCTCTCGTATGACTCTCGCTGTTTACGTCTTCACCGTGTAGTAAAGCATTATTTTGCCATATTCGTGTTGACCATTTGGCAGCTACACGCTCCTCCGACGTCGGCCGGTTTGTTCGGCAGTCATTGTCCAGCTGCTTCCCCGGCGAGCTCTCCTGTCCGTAGTAGCAGGGGAACGAGCTGTAAATTGCTCTCCGCTGGGCGGGTTGCCGACTGGCGAAGACAATCGACAACCCAGTCGTCATGTGAAATGATCCGGGCTAGTTATGTGTGATTTTCTGCTTCGAAGGCTTTGAAAAAGGGCTGCAGCTATCGAATATTTTAGTAATCGAGTAATCGACTGAAAATCCTATCGATTACTTGAGTAATCGGATAAAACAAATATTTTTTTAGGTAAAGCGCAATTACAAATACACATGAGAAAACAAGACATTTCATCTAATACTGAACCATTTCCAGTCAATCAGTGTCTTTATTTTCGGTGTACATTGTTGAAAACAGCCAACAACTGCCTCTCAGATGTGACTAGAATAAAAAAAAAAAAACAATTCACTGCTTCCACTCCAAAAACTTTTAGATCTTATATATAAAAAAGTATATATAAAATATATATTTCTTACCTAAAAATGCCATTACGTTTGATAACACACATCACTTAAAAGTTAGGTGTTTTTCCCACGTGTTTCAATTGAATTTCCATTTGTGTCAAGCCATTTTTAAGTTCTAGTTAAGTTTAAGTTAGTCTAAACTGTAAGTCCTGATAGGATTTTGAGTTTTTGCAGTGTTCAAAACAAATGTATTGTAACATATCAGGTTATAATATGGCGGGGATATTTGCATGCGTTCTTGAATGCACTCCGTGACGTGCGGGGGTGAGGGAGGTGCGGGAGTGCGAGAGACGTGCCTTCCTGTTGTTGTTGTCGTTCCACAAGTTCCCAAAAAAAGAAATAATTGCAACCTAACGAAGCGAGTGAGTCTTTGTCAACATTACAGTATGATACCTGCTGTATTGGAGGACATTAGGGACCAGTGCTACTTGGTGTTTTATCCAGCAATGACCACTGAGCTAAAATTGACAGTTAGCTTTATCATATTTTCATTTTACACCCTCATCACTCTACAGCGCTATGTTTTCACAGATTAAATAAATGTATGTAAGACAAGTTAGCCACGCATCGACAGTGGTCTTAATTAATAGAAACCTAGCCCTCCGCAGGGCTAACATTACGTGAGCGAGTGACAGTAACGTTAATCTTATTTATTAGCGCTTAGAAGTATACTGCTTTAAGATGGCGGCTGTTTACTAACACCGCTGACTCTATCATTTCGTATCTAGTTCAACATACATGTGATATCTATGAGACACATCAGATGCTACCTGCTATCACCGTAGGATCATGTGGGCTAGTTTTTAGCAACGCCGGCGTAGTTTGTAGCGGCTGTCGGCTGCAGAAAGGTTTTTTATAATTTTTCATTGCTTATTCCTCTACGCACGTGACATCAGCGCGTTGTCCCGCATTAAAAGTAGTCTGGGCAAAACATGATGCTTAGAGCTGGCAAAATTAATCGTTTCCTTGAGGTGAATAAAATTACTCGGATCAGTTTTTAAACTCGAGTTACTCGAGTTGCTCGAGTATTCGTTTCAGCTCTACTTTGAAACATCACTCGGTTCGGTTTAGCAAATCGGCTAGCTGTCACGCCTCTTGGTTTGTTTGCATTCTCCGAAGCCGGGGAAGGGAAATGACATAAGCCCGATTTAGGTGGCATAAAATATCGTTCGGGAGGTGCAACAGTAAAGGAGTAAAGTCGACAGTTTTGACCATTATGGAGTCATTCTGCCTTGTCGTCCTGAATAAATGCATTTTTATTATGTAATATTCCATTTAGCACAAGACTGTTATTTGTCATGACCTGACCATGCCATTTATTTAGCTATTGGGGAAAAATACTTGGATCAAAAGAATATCCTGTAAAAAAAAAATTGGAGTAGAGAGACTGAAACAATGACATTTTGCGGCTCTCTTCGTCGCGTTTTCCTCATTCTGGATAATTCCCCCTCAATGGGCTGCATACTAATTCAGATGAAATCGTTACTCCACTGACGTCATCCACCGTTTGGGGACGCTAGAGCCCTATAATGGTTGGCGTGGCTAACCGGCAGATTAAAAGACTAATTTCTCGTCATCTGCACTTAGCTAAATTGTTTTATATAGTCGAATTGTCTCAAAATATGATTCTAATTCACATAATAATGCTATTTAAGACTTTCTTTCTCCTGTCGTACGCACTTTAACCATCACATTGAGTGATAACCTGCAAAATTAAAAAAAAAAAAATTCTGATTACGATTTGCATTCTCAAATCAATTTTACAAAACTTTAACAACATTATACCAAATGAGGTGAAAACTACCTGAGAAGCTTGCCACTAAATAGTGTCTTAACGCGCGAGTAGTTTAATTTAGTACTCATCTGATTTCATTTTAGTAAATTGCGCGTATTACATTTGTATTATAAGTTACAAAATGTCACAAAAACATAGCCACTATGGAACAACTTAGAGGCATCAAGTAATGGATTGTGTTCAATTTTGCGAGCTTGACTTCAGTAATTTTTTTTTCTCTGAAAAAAGAAATGTGCTGTTCACTTAAATCAGGGGTCAGTAACGTTTTTGACCGAGAGCGCCAAAACACCAAACAATATTTTAAAATATGATTCCACGAAAGCCATACACTGTTACTGTACATACGGTTGCCAGCTTGCCCAAGTATGTTTTGTGATCATTGTTTTTTTCCGGGAGCGCATTTGACCGCATCATGCGGGAGTGAGAGTGAGGGCATGCTTGGCTTTTACGAGCAGTTGCCGAGTCGCGATTTGCAAAAAATCTTTAGAAAACAACAACTAAAGCCTGACATCTTTAATTAAATTTAAAAATAAAAACAGACAGAGACTGAGAGCTGTTGAAGAAGATTCCTGCCAGTTTTTGGGCTTTGTGTTCATCTTAACAGGTTTCACACTGAGTAAGTATAAATACTGACAAATTATTTTATAATTAAATATACTGTACAGAAAGTAATTTTGGAACATTTTGGTGTGGTGTGCCGCGAGATTTTTTCCAATGTAAAAACGTCCCGTGACTCAGAAAAAGGTTGAAAAACACTGCTCTATTCATCCTATCGTGATCTGTCGTCATTCAATTGAACCAATCTGAGCAGCGAATGAAGGCAATTTCTAGCCAATCACAGATAAGGGGGGCGGGCCGAGGAGCCGGCCATTGGGTACTGCGATTGGATAGGGATTGCTTCGCTTACAGAAATGGCAATTGAGCGGCTCCTCTGTTGCGAATTCGAATTGGAATGGGCATCCGTGTTTTTCTCAAGAAACTAAAGACGAACTCACGCCATGACAAAGATGCGGCCGAAAGTCAACATGAAGGGATAGCGCTGCCACCTCCTGCAGTTTCACTGACTGACACCATCATCAGAAAATATAACAGGTAAAAACGCCACTGTTCAGGCTAAATTTACGTTGAAGAAGTGTGCCCCCCCCAAAAAAATGTAATGCCCCCCCCCCGTAATTTCTTTCTGCAGCCGGGTCTGCTGATTCCACATTTAAAATTACGGGTTGGCGGAGAGCCAGATGCACTCATCAAAAGAGCCAGATGTGACTCGCGAGACAGGTTCCCCACCTCTGTCTTAAATGCTAGTTTAGGACTTTTTTAGCCAATTTCAAGAACAACTTTTGGGTGAAAGGAGAATTGATAAAAGTTGTAGGACTACTGCATTTGTTGCTAAAAAAAAAAAAATGTTTCTTTTAAGCAACAAATAAGGCTTTCTTTGAGATTTGTTGCTTAGAATAGGTGTTTTTTTAGCTTATTCTGAACATCATCAAATCAAGGCCTTTTAATCTTAAAAATATTTCTATGCCTATTTTAAGAATTATTGACTTTGGTTGTGTGCTCTATTTCAAGATTACTGAAGATTTAGTTTGTTTGGTTTTTTTTTTTTTTTTTAATTTATAGCTTTAAAAGGTTTGTCCATCTATAAGTGTTATCTTGATTTTTTATTTTATGATTTTTTTTTTTTAAGAAATTGAAGTTAGTAAAATTCACCATTACTTCACTTGTGTTTAGTAAATTTAAATTAAAACAAACTGTGTATTTGTCTAGTACTAAAGAAGTGTGTTTCTGCAGTGTAGCTTCACTTCCCTCTTTCTCGCAAATGTGAATGAGCTTTTCAGTGCTTTTTTTTTTATTTTTTTTTTATTACTTGTAGTGGACATAGCCACAGTCAGCATGACCATCACCTGGGGAGCTAATGAACTGGGAAATGTTCCTGAACTGTTCCTTAGTGCTAGAAGTCAACTGAAAGACAGTCCCAAAGCAATAGGCCTTAAATGGGAATAAAACATAGTGTAACACTGCAAAGGAAAGGCGCTTACTTACAGTATGTGTTAGATTTGGCAAGCAGAAAGTGGTACTTTGGCTTGACTTGCACACAGCTGCTCAGGGGGATGAATATCTGCAGGCCAAGTGTACATAAAACACCTACATCCACATGCGCATGTCCGCACAAACCTTAAAGAGGCATCAAAAGGTGTGGAAAAGTGTGTGTGGTGCTTCCAGCAGAATGTTTAGAAAGCAAACAGCCCTGACACAAGGCTTTCATTCTGCTCCATGTCGTCACTGCAGCCGAATTCACAGGCACCTGGCTGTATCAAGCACCTTCAGCGGGGCCACCAACAACAAGCTGTGATGTTCAAATCAAACCTGCACTGGGTTGCCCACTGACGTTATTGATGTCTCTTCAGACACGCGCGACCAATGTCACATAGTATGCATCACACACAAGCTGCCCACAGCAGACATGCTCTAATTGGAATGTTACATTAAGCGGTGGGCCAGAGCAAACACTATCTCGTATGTGTGTTCTTGTAATTCTCTTGTTAAAGGTTATAATTGAGTAGTCTGTGTGTCTTTGCCAATCGAGTAATAACTTTATTACATGAAAGAAATGTTAAGCACGATCCAATATTTTACTTTCTACATACCAGGAAATTCCAAAACTCTACCACTACCTGATATTGTTTATTACTTCTTCTCCTTTTGGCAAAAAGGAACCAAAATCTGTGATTAACTCATTCAGTGCCAATGACAGTGATAGACGTCCACACCATTTCAACTGCGAGGGCTGGCAGAGATCAATATATACTGTAATATATATATATATATATGTTACAATTTACACATATCTTGAATAGCAACCTCGTGAGACCAAAGATTTTTTATTTTTGCAATGCATTTTTCCAGGGGTGGCAAAGTCTGATCCTCGTGAGTCTCAATCCAGCCTGTTTTCCAGGTTTCTCTCCTCCAACATGCATGAACAAAATAATCATTGTCTCCGGAGGAGGGTTTTTAGGAGATGAGAACAAATTTTTCAGAATGTTGAAGTTGAGTTATTCAACTTCACCATCGGCTATTGCGTTTTCTTCTCGAGATTCTGCCTGTGGCTCATACATGTATGGTACAGCAATTTTAGGAAGCGTTTCACCATCGTCAGACCATTAATCCTCCTCAAAACCATCTTCCATGAAAACAAAAACATTTTCATTACCGTATATTCAATGTCTGAATAGCTGAAGAAATACGAGTTGTCAGACAAATTGCTCTCTATGGTGATTGTATGTTCTGTTGTGTATGTACACACACCCGCCCGTGATGTGACAGCTGCTAGCACAGTGTTTTTCAACTAGTAAGCCGCGGCACACTGGTGTGCCGTGAGAGATTCTCAGAGGTGCCGCGAGAAATTATCCAATATTGCATTTTTTTTTTTTTTTACGTCGTTGGGCGGAGTTGCAGTAAGAAGGACACACTAGGTAGAAGATTCCGGTTGTGTGCAGATGAGCGAGGTATTTCTTCTGTCGCGTTCAAGAACTGCTCGGATTTCTAGCCATCAGCCACCTTGTTGTCCGCGACAATGTGGAGCCCAGCACGTCTAATGGACATCATTTGATCAGACTCATCAAGTGTTGATATACACAAAAGTGTCCTTTCCATTTTATCCATATGTGACGCCCATCAATCCTCCCCCTGTATTTTATTCCAACACATTGTCGAGGACAGAAAGGTGGCTGATGGCTAAAAATCCGAGCAGTTCTTGAACGCGACATTAGCAGCTATCCAACAGTGCCATGGTGCCAAGCAAGCTTAAACGCCATCTCCAAACGAAACACCCGTCACTTCAAAATAAGTCGATGGACTATTTTGTTCACCTTCGTGAAAACACAGAGGAACAGCCAACTTTTTTGAGAAAAACTAAAAAAGTAAATGAGAAAGCCCTGAAAGCTGTACCTTGTTGCTCAACTGCTAAATCAAAAAAGTCCCACACTGTGGCGAAGACATTAATACAATCTGCCTGCAAAGCCATTGTCAGTGAGATGCTCGGCCCTGATACGGTTCAAGACATTGCCAAAGTCTGATAATGTCTGATAATTTTATGCTTTTCAAGCTAATTGCGATAAAAAAAAAAAAAAAAACAGAGAGAGACTGAGAGCTGTTGAAGATGAGCTTCGTGTGTGTCTTTCTTCCATTCCTGCCAGGATATCATCTTTGTGTCATGGAAACATGCTCATATTTCACACTGAGTAAGTATATGTATTAAGAAATTATTTTATAACGAAATATATTGTACAGAAAGTCATTTTGGAACATTTTTGGTTTGTGGTGTACTGCGAGATTTTTTTACAATGTAAAAACGTGCCGTGACTCAGAAAAGGTTGAAAAACACTGCTAGCAAACAATGTTCAGCCACGCTGTTGAATTGGCCGAGTGTCTCAGAACTCCCGCGGCGTGGGCAAGTGAAATCACCTTTTCTTCAGTAAGTATGGAAAATATTTAACAGAGGGTGACAGGTTATTTCTACATACACTATATAATAATAGAGATTAACAAAATTATGTGATTTTCAGAATGCGACATATTTCTTCTTTAAAACACAGCCTGTCAAGGATGAGAACGAAAATGGCAGAGAAAAGCTGATAATGTGGAGTGATGATGCTGCCAGTCAGTACATGATAGGTTTTGTTTATCAGACATCCCAAGTAGGCTATGAATGGTCATTTTTGTTTATGTTGTTATTCATCATTTCTATTGCTTCCATTCATCAGATTAAATAAAAATTTCATGACTTGACAATGCTGCCCCACAAGTCTCAATGTTGCTTCAATGGTTCTGAGCACAGCAAAGGGGAGCGTGATGGAGAGATTGGCTTCCTCTCCCAGCCCTCAGAAGAGGCGTGCACTCTAGAAAAAACTTCCACAACGCCTAGGACATGGTTGAGTCTCTGTCCGAGAAGCATGGCACGGCCCTGAGGTACCAGTTATATTTGTTTTTCATCCAAGCCGATGTGTCTTTTCACCCAATGACTATGAAATGACAAGGAGTGGGGAAATCATCTTTAAAGTGATCCTCTGATTTAAATACATGCAGGCTCTAATAAACCACAATTGTTCTCTTGTACTAAAATATGTTGTTAGAAACACATAAAATGTTAAAGCAAAGGCAATATTTTATAATATTTAGTCTATATTTTGACCGTTAGTTGGCGCCATGGTTTGCGGGCTTGCAGTGATGACGTAATTGGTATCTTTCCGAATGTGTAGCGTGTTCAACAATTGCTTATTGCTGCCTAAACTCGCGAAGTAAAATGCCACGATGTGCTGCTTTTGGATGCAATTTCCAGTCAAATGGAAAAAAGGGGAGTGAAGTGATTGGTCAAGGTGGAATTATTATTTTTAGTGAATAAATGTGCATAAGTGGAAGCTTCTCCCCCTTTTTGGTCCCTGTATGCATGTATCCTACCCACCACGCGTTACAACTGGCGCCTGAACATTTTTCCTGGATCCTCAGTCAAGTAAGGGTCCCATCGCGTCTGCAATAATGGTTTTGGATCTGTCCATTTATTTTTATTCGTCGGTCCCACAGCGGCTTTTCGGATCAGTATATTATGTGGAATCGACGGCCTAATCGCGGCTGCGATATTGTCATGGGATCGATCTAATTCCTGGATCTTCAAGTGAGTAAAAAACGCGGATTTGGATTACTATTGCTATCTTTTTGTTGACTATTCTTCGTGGGAGTTTTCCCCAAATCATACTAAATAATTAAAGCACAACAATGTTGGAGTTCGTCAGGGAATGCGTGTTTGCGTACTGCTGAGCTCCCGAGTGAAGAGTGGTCAAGGTGGAAATATTATTTTTGGTAATAAATGTGCATAGGTGGAAGCTTCTCCCCTTTCTGGTACTTTTATACACGTATCCTAGCTACCACGCGTTACAATGTACAAGACCTGGATTACAGAGGTGTGCTCTTTGGCCTGTACTGTATGTAAAGCACACGACAGCTCTGGATGCAAACAATCTACATAGTTATATTGGGAAAACGTTTGAAAATGCAATATGCTTACCTTGAATATCTGCTAATAAAACCGGAGTTCCCGAATCCCAACAGCATGCACTCTCGCTCCCAACCGGGGTTTCCAACAGGACTCTCTCACATCACCAGTTTTGCCCAACTTTTGTCTTATCAGGTATTTGCTGCACGCATTTTTCCCTGAAACTCGTCTTGTGAACGACCATCAGTGCTGTCCTGCTCTTCACTTTTCAGATCTGGTTCAAGTAGGAAGGGTATGTTTTAAGAATTACTTGTCTTAAAAATAGAGGATCCCTTTAAGAAATAGATACGTTTCTCTTACAAAATGTTACTTAAAGTGTTTGTTTATTTACCAGTATGGCTGTCCAAAACTTTTTTAAATTGAGAAAAATTTTCATAAGTCTCAAATATCTCTATTTTTATCTCACCTGATTTGACCTACTTTTCAGGTGTCAAAAAATGCCCTCCTGTTCAAAATGTTTCTTCTCTCAGAAAACAGAGATTTTAAGCTTCACCAATGATGAATCACACATGCATATAGGACAATTTTGAAATATGGCCAAATTGGGAGGTCTCAGAGCGAAACTTCAAGCCACATGAGTGTTTTTCGCCATATGTGTATTTTATAAAGGTTTTTTAAGCACAGTAAATTTAATAATTATATATAAATGTATATATATATATATATATATATATATATATATATATATATATATATATATATACAGTGCCTTGCAAAAGTATTCGGCCCCCTTGAATCTTGCAACCTTTCGCCACATTTCAGGCTTCAAACATAAAGATATAAAATTTTAATTTTTTGTCAAGAATCAACAAGTGGGACACAATCGTGAAGTGGAACAAAATTTATTGGATAATTTAAACTTTTTTAACTAATAAAAAACTGAAAAGTGGGGCGTGCAATATTATTCGGCCCCCTTGCATTAATACTTTGTAGCGCCACCTTTTGCTCCAATTACAGCTGCAAGTTGCTTGGGGTATGTTTCTATCAGTTTTGCACATCGAGAGACAGACATTCATGCCCTTTCTTCCTTGCAAAACAGCTCGAGCTCAGTGAGGTTGGATGGAGAGTGTTTGTGAACAGCAGTCTTCAGCTCTTTCCACAGATTCTCGATTGGATTCAGGTCTGGACTTTGACTTGGCCATTCTAACACCTGGATACGTTTATTTTTGAACCATTCCATTGTAGATTTGGCTTTATGTTTTGGATCATTGTCCTGTTGGAAGATAAATCTCCGTCCCAGTCTCAGGTCTTGTGCCGATACCAACAAGTTTTCTTCCAGAATGTTCCTGTATTTGGCTGCATCCATCTTCCCGTCAATTTTAACCATCTTCCCTGTCCCTGCTGAAGAAAAGCAGGCCCAAACCATGATGCTGCCACCACCATGTTTGACAGTGGGGATGGTGTGTTCAGGGTGATGAGCTGTGTTGCTTTTACGCCAAACATATTGTTTTGCATTGTGGCCAAAAAGTTCAATTTTGGTTTCATCCGACCAGAGCATCTTCTTCCACATGTTTGGTGTGTCTCCCAGGTGGCTTGTGGCAAACTTTAAACGAGACTTTGTATGGATATCTTTGAGAAATGGCTTTCTTCTTGCCACTCTTCCATAAAGGCCAGATTTGTGCAGTGTACGACTGATTGTTGTCCTATGGACAGACTCTCCCACCTCAGCTGTAGATCTCTGCAGTTCATCCAGAGTGATCATGGGCCTCTTGGCTGCATCTCTGATCAGTTTTTCCTTGTTTGAGAAGAAAGTTTGGAAGGACGGCCGGGTCTTGGTAGATTTGCAGTGGTCTGATGCTCCTTCCATTTCAATATGATGGCTTGCACAGTGCTCCTTGAGATGTTTAAAGCTTGGGAAATCTTTTTGTATCCAAATCCGGCTTTAAACTTCTCCACAACAGTATCTCGGACCTGCCTGGTGTGTTCCTTGGTTTTCATAATGCTCTCTGCACTTTAAACAGAACCCTGAGACTACCACAGAGAAGGTGCATTTATACGGAGACTTGATTACACACAGGTGGATTCTATTTATCATCATCGGTCATTTAGGACAACATTGGCTCATTCAGAGATCCTCACTGAACTTCTGGAGTGAGTTTGCTGCACTGAAAGTAAAGGGGCCGAATAATATTGCACGCCCCACTTTTCAGTTTTTTATTTGTTAAAAAAGTTTAAATTATCCAATAAATGTTGTTCCACTTCACGATTGTGTCCCACTTGTTGTTGATTCTAGACAAAAAAATTAAATTTCGTATCTTTATGTTTGAAGCCTGAAATGTGGCGAAAGGTTGCAAGATTCAAGGGGGCCGAATACTTTTGCAAGGCACTGTATATATATAGTTTATAAAGGAAAACAACTATTTGTACATATATATATGCATTTATCTTAACGTTTTAAAATAAAATAACAAATTAGACTCCAGTGGCTCCTTTCTTTACTGACAATGATGACGATGATGATAAACACCAGTGTACTTTGACAAAGATGATGAAGATGACAACACACAGGTGTCAAGGGAGCCTGATACAGTACCTCAAAAATCGGTGAATAACTGAAACAGCGAATTTTGAAGCACGACTTGGCGAGGAATATCTGTTTACAAGTATTTTTTTACTGTTTATGCAAGTACTTCCCATCTCTGCCAGTGAGCATTTGAAGAGCACGTTAGAAAAACACAGTGTAGACAGAAAGGGTCCGAGCCATGTTTCAATCACTGAACCTGACTGTGTGACTTTGCAACTATATCACGGGTGAATTTGGCACACGCAAAGCTAATGAGAAAAAACATGCAAACACTTAATAAAACAAAGTTTACAAGCTCTTTTTAAACAGAAAATGACAGCACAATACATCACTTTTTTTTAATTCAACCTGTCATGTCAAAAGATGGCTGCCTTGATTGTGCTTGAATGCACCCCCACCCCACCACTTCCACAAATACAAGCTGAACAGGTGCAGCTGGACACAACAACACAGCCCCCTGCCTCTCTCGCTCCGGGAATGCCCCCCCACCCTCTGCATAACTCTGTTTGTTATTGTGAGTGTGTTTGTTGTGTGAGTGGGGAGTATGGGTGTGTGTGTTCGGTGGCTATATTAAGAAGATATCTCCCCTCACCTCTTCCCCTCTACATCCCACCTCATCTTGTTCCACCACCCATGCTTGTCTGTGTTTTCACAAAACAAGCATGCCCCCAAACCTACACTACCCAACCCTAACAAGAAGAGATCTGTTGAGGCACAGAGTTGCAACTACAACACACAAAAAACATAAACCTATCCAAACTCACAAACACATTCATTCTCTCGCATGCACCTACTTTAATACTCAAGGGAAATGTTGCAGCACGGGAGCACAGCACCCACAACGCCCACTGCGCACAGGTCTGAAAACAATATGATGAAATAGGTGCTCTTGCCAAGGAATAAGGTTTGTCAAAAGGCACACAGACACAGTATTGGTTCACAAACAAACAGGAGCTAGCACCCAAAAGTTGAAAAAGAAGGTGATTGAGTATGACCCATGAGAATTTTGTTGCAAAAATTTTGAATCTGGACAAAGACAACAAACAACTTCTGACAAAGGGTTTAAATGCTGCAATACAGATGAAAAGCCTGTGCATTGTTGCAAGCAGCCAATAATCGTTGACACACAACACACGAGCGCACAGGAACTGTTTTCCTGTGGTATGGCCTTGGGGAAATTAAAACTACATTATGGACCTCAAGAGAGAGCCAGCAAAAGAGGAATGGGGGGGGGGGGGGGGGGGGGTAAAGAATGGCCAGTATCCTTCTTTCCGGCGATCACAAAGAACCAAAATGACGTGTTATTACTGCCTTTTACTAATGTTGACCTTAGTTCCTTTACTGTAAATGGAATTCTGTTCATTCACTCGAGTCCTATTCCGTACAAGACACTGCAGCAGGCATGTCCTAACGAGATGATATTGATAACAGAGGAGCCTCCAGAAGATTAACTATCATTCTTCCCATATAATATGATGAAAAATGTAAATTATCCATTTATAGCCAAGCTGCTAACATCATAAAACTGTATTAATCTACATTTTAAGCAAACCACTACAAAAGCGGCACTGAAAGGTAATAAAACACTCTGCGCTTTGGCAGCACAGTGAAATAGCAGTTAGTATGTCTACCTTACATTCGAGAGGTTCCGGACTGGAATCTCTACTCTGGCCCTCTTTTTATATTTTTCTTTTAATTCTAAATTGACTTTGGCTACCAATTTGAGGCCAGTTATGATAAGACTGCAGGCTTAGGAGGATGACCCATATATATTGTTAATATTTTCAAATTCAAAAACAAATCAAGGGATGGATATCTTTGATTTAAAGGCTGACAAGTTGTTTTGTCTCATTAGGTCATGGTGTTTGAGCTCTTTTGCTGGCTTATAGTCACACAACTATGCACACTGTACTCAAGCTGTGACTGACCAACAATAGTGCAAGTGGTCTCAGTCTCTCGCATTGTGCTTGGGGAGCTGACAAACCTTTTCCATGATGACTCATTGACTGTTTCTGCATGTGACTGTAGTGTTCTCCAAGAGAAATACTGAGTAACTATGTGTGTAAAAATGGTCGGCCTTTGATGACAGACAAAACTTAAAGAAGATACTACAGCAGTGCCTTAGCTTGCAGTATTTTTCTGTCTGAACAAATTTGGATGGTGGGGTACCTTTGGCCTCAGACTGGTCTGCTGTGGAGCGCACAGGAGACGGAGGAGGGAAAGGAGGAGGAAATGGAGATGCAGCAAAAAAGGGAGATGAAGGAGTTGGGGAAGAAAAGATTATCTTGATGCAATTCCCTTCCGAGTCACTATCCCACCTCCCTCTGCCTTCACTCCCGTGGGTCTTTCCAAACTCAACACACATTTTCCAAAGAAAGCAAGGGAGAAACAGACAGGAGGGAGAGGGGGTGGAAGCTTGTAAATTTAATAGCAGGATGGGGAAGTATAGTATAGTGTATTCCTCCAACCTGTCCTTTTCCCCTCTCTTTTTCTGGTTTGCTCACCCGAACCTCACTGACTCTAAAGGAGCGCACAAATCAAGGTCTGGTTTCTTGATTTTCAAACTCATTCCTATGCAACGCAGTAAGTGGTCCAAAAGTTAGAATGAGATCCAAAGGAAATGAACGACAATGACGGAAAGATTTACAAATAGGTATGAATGAGTAGCGCGAGAACTACAACAAATATTTGAGATGGGGGAACCGTCCGTGCAATCTGAAATGTAAGAGTGGCTGAATAATGAAAAATGGCACCGTTTGTTTTTTAAGAGGAGAGGAAAAACTCTGAGATAGCACTGAGTGTGCATGCGCGCGCGGGTGTATGTGGGGGTGTGTGTGTGTGTCATGGGACTTAAGTTTCCTGCAGGAACTGACACACACAGCAGTTCTTGTGAGCCACCCAGGACCTCAGTCAGCACCCCCTGAAACACACACACACACACAGACCCGTATAGCTGCCCCTGGAGGAGCGTGAGCTCAGGTCTGAGTGAGCAGGAGGGTTGGGGGAGCACAAGGATGGGAGGCATTGGTACGTCATAACTCCCCCCCCCCCCCCCCCCCCAAGGGTCATACTTTCCTATGTTTGTCTCCCAGAGGAGCAAAGCAGGAGACAGGGCACGAGAAGAAGCAGGGAGAGCGATAACTTGGTATTTACTGCATTCAGCAGTATCTTATTTCCCTGCTGGGCTGCAGTCGGAGGAAGTGTTTTAACTGTTCTCTGATAGGCTGTAAAAAGTAGCCACAGCTGGCAAACACCTACAGTAGTCCCACTGTATTTGCCGTGTGTAGGGAATTTTGGGATTTTATCTTTGCTAAGCACAAACTACAACAAAGAGGAGGAATCTTCATTTGTGTTTAGGAGATTCTTCCACTCATTTTTCATTTTTTGATTCACTTATTATTGTTCTAGATTACTTTCCTGTGTCTTTTGTTAACAATTGATACGAAATATTAATGTGCCCTGTTTCTCTTGGTAAATGCCAATCATTCACACACACACAAACATTTGAGAGCAGCAGCAGTTGTGTATTTTACTTTCTCTTTTTTTTTCCGGTAGCTTGGGTCATAAAAAAGATATAGAGTGGTACCTCTACTTAAGGACATCCCGACAAACGTAATTTTCAGGTTGCGACACGCCTCATCAGGAAAATATTGTCTCTTGTTAAGAAAGAAATTTCAGGTTATGAAAGGCAAAAATACAAGTGATGTCCCTGGTCCGATCACGTGATCGGAAATCGGTCTGACCGGTCCATTTTTTTAGAGGATCGGAATCAGGTGAAAAGAATCTGGTTTTTAATTTTAAAGGGATCCTCTATTTTTAAGACAAGTAATTCTTAAAACATAAATGTTATTTTGAGTTATAATAATTTGATATTAAAACCCTTCTTAATGTTTTTGTTTTAATAAAGTTTGTAAAATTATTTTAAGTGATAGGTCGCCATTCTTGTTACGTCGCAGTGCGTGACGTCACTGGCCCCGAATGCCGAAATTCCAGATTGTCACTCGTTAGCTTTCCCAACATGTCGTCAGTTCTACCCTTCCTATTTGAACCAAATCTGAAAAGTGAAGAGCAGGACAGCACTGTCGGTCGCTCACAAGACGAGCTTCAGGGGAAAATGCGTGCAAATACCTGATAAGACAAAAGTTGGGCAAAACTGGTGATGCGAGAGAGTGCTGTTAGGAACTCCGGTTGGGAGCGAGAGTGCATGCTGTTGGGATTCGGGAACTCCGGTTTTATTTGCAGATATTCAAGGTAAGCATATTGCATTTTCAAACGTTTTCCCAATATAATTATGTAGATTGTTAGCATCCAGAGCTGTCGTGTGCTTTACATACAGTACAGGTTAAAGAGCACACCTTGTGTAATCCAGGTCTTGTACATTGTAACGCGTGGTAGCTAGGATACGTGTATAAAAGTACCAGAAAGGGGAGAGGCTTCCACTTATGCACATTTATTCACAAAAAATAATATTTCCACCTTGACCACACTTCACTCGGGAGCTCAGCAATACGCAAACACTCATTCCCTGACGAACTCCAACATTGTTGTAAGGTCGACGTCAGAGTCACTGTCGTCACTGTAGCGTGCCATAATGCTTTCACTATTCAGTATGATTTGGGGAAAACTCCCACGAAGATACAAAAAAAAAAACAAGATAACAAGACAACAAAAAAGATAGCAATGCTAATCCAAATCCGCGTTTTTTACTCACTCGAAGATCCAGGAATTAGACCGATCCCATGGCAATATTGCAGCCGCGATTAGGCCGTCGATTCCACAAAATAGACTGATCCGAAAAGCCGCCGTGGGACCGACGAATAAAAAATAAATGGACAGATCCAAAACCATTACTGCAGACGCGATGGGACCCTTACTTGACTGAGGATCCAGGAAAAATGTTGAGGCGCCAGGTGTAACGCGTGGTGGGTAGGATACATGCATACAGGGACCAAAAAGGGGGAGAAGCGTCCACTTATGCACATTTATTCACTAAAAATAATAATTCCACCTTGACCAATCACTTCACTCCCCTTTTTCCATTTGACTGGAAATTGCATCCAAAAGCAGCACATCGTGGCAGTTTACTTCGCCAGTTTAGGCAGCAATAAGCAATAGTTGAACACGCTACACATTTGGAAAGATCCCAATGACGTCATCACTGCGAGCCCGCAAACCATGGCGCCAACTAACGGTCAAAATATGGACTAAATATTATAAAATATTGCCATCGATTTAACATTTTATGTGTTTCTAACAACATATTTTAGTACAAGAGAACAATTGTGGTTTATTAGAGCCTGCATGTATTTAAATCAGAGGATCACTTTAAAACAAAAACTTATTTTGCTGGCTAGAGTAGCCATTGCTAAGAGCTAGTTGACATTTTAAGGTATTTTACTGCCACCTTGTGGTCATAATAATTCATTGCATTCATCGTGTGACACAGTTTGGAACACAGGCTCATTCACGTGCACAGTACACAGCCTGTTGGGCGTATTGACAATGCTGTGTGCTTTCTGTTATGTTTCTGCCTTGGAAACTATGTAAGTACACTGCTCAAAAAAATAAAGGGGAACACTAAAGTAACACATGGTTGATATGAATTAAATATTTTTAATAAATGCTTTGTTTTTTCCATAGTTTAATGTGCTGACAACAAAATCACACAAAGTTATCTATGAAAATCAAATGTTTCAACCCATGGAGGTCTGGATTTGAAGTTATACTCAAAATGAAAGTGGAAAAACACACAACAGGCTGATTTAACTTTAATGTAATTTCCTTTAAACAAGTCAAAATAGGGCTCGGTAGTGTGTGTGGCCTCCTGACCGGACCTGATATGAAAAAAATCCATTTAAAACTGAGTTAGTTAAATTGTTTCAGTTATATTGAATTTCTATTTTATTTATTGCAAAAACATTCAGGGAGCTATTATATAAGTTTTTATTCAACTTTACAAGAGGTGCTGCTGAGCCTGAGAACTTTTTGTTTGAGTATTTTTGTTGTATTGTATTTTCTGTGGATTTTTTTCTGAGCTATTTAACCTTTTAGTCAACTTTATAAGAGATGTCTCTGAGTCTCGGAAATTCAGGCACTTTTGGAGCTATTATTTTCTATTTGTGTGATTCAATAAACATGCTTTAGGCATTTCAATCAAGTTCATTGTTTGCATTATTCAATTTTTTTCCCGCCAATTTTCACATTTTTACTGCAAATGAATATCGGCTCTAAAAATTGGTTATCGGCCCCTCTAATTACTAATAATCAGTATTGGTCCTGAAAAACCCATATCAATCGAGCTCTATTGTGTGTGTGTATATTTGTGTGTTTGTGTGTGGGTGTGTGTGTGTGCGCATGTGTATGTATGCTTCTGTGATCATATTTTATCATAGTTTCATGTCCGAACACTGTCTCCAAAATATATGTGAACATTTCTACTCCAACCTCTGAAAATAAGTTTTAGACAGTCGTAGGAATTTAGTGATATGTTGCATGCGACACGAAAAAGCATGTTTACTTCATAATAAACGCGGTATTTTATGCTCCTGAATGATATGGACCGCTTGGATGTGTGTGGAAGCGATCGCTATATTTATTTAGTTTTTTTAATCCCGCGCCATGAAAATGAGTGACTTCCGGCTTCAGTCTTGCGTGGAGGAGGAAGGCGCTGTGACGTGTACGGGAGAAGGAGTCCTATCCACTATGCAGCTGTACTGTTGCATGAGAAGGACTAAGGATTCATCTGATTTTGCGGATTAATAAGTTTATTTTTCGCATCACGCCAGCCAAACGGCTGCAGAAAAATCTTGCTGTATGAGGGAGAGGCGTGTGCGCCTTTTTGAGTTTCAAAAGGTTCCCATTCACCGTGGATATTGGCCAAAACAAGCCCTTCTACTGTGGGACCATTGGACTTACGAGGAAGTGAGTAAATATCTTGTTTTGTATTATGGCAAATACGAATACAGCGATTACAAAGTAAACACTACAAACTTTCTTTAAGTAAAGGACTAGTTACGTTTGATCATTGATAGGCATGTAAAAAGCTCTCCTCGTGCACATTAGCTGCACGTTAGCTGCACAACAACTGCAGCCGCCCTCCTCCGGGGAACGAGCTGTAAATTGGTCTCCGGCGAAGACAATCGACAACCCAGTCGTCATGTCAAAACATTCGGGATAGTTATGTGTGATTTTCCGCTTTGAAGACTTTGAAACATCACTCGGTTCGGGTTAGCATGTCGGCTAGCTGTCACGCCTCTTGGTTTGTTTACATTCTCCGAAGCCGGGGAAGGGAAATGACATATGTCCGATTTAGGTACCATAAAATATCGTTCGGGAGGTGCGACAGTAAAGGTGAAGTTGACAGTTTTGACCATTATGGAGTAACTTTGCCATGTCGTCCTGAATAAGTGCGTTTTTATTATTTCATATTCCATTTAGCACAAGACTGTTATTTGTCACGACCATGCCATTTATTTAGCAATTGGGGAAAATACTTGGATAAAAAGAATATCCTGTAAAAATATTGAAGTAAAGAGACAGAAACAATGACATTTTGCAGCTCTCTTCGTCGCGTTTTCCTCGTTGTGAATAGTTCCCCCTCAACGGGCTGACTGGTCCTTCTCAAGCCATTTATTTAGCTATTGGGAAAAAAATACTTGGATAAAAAGAATATTCTGTAAAAATATTGGAGTAGAGAGACTGAAACAATGACATTTTGCGGCTCTGTTCGTTGCGTTTTCCTGGTTCTGAATAATTCCCCCTCAATGGGTTGAATATTAAAACCGATGAGCCCAGTCTCCCGCTGACGTCATCCTCCTGTTGGGGACGCTAGAGCCCTATAATGGTAGGCGTGGCTAACCGGCAGATTAAAAGACTAATTTCTCGTCACCTGCGCTTTGCTAAATTGTTGTATATAGTCGAATCGTCTCAAAATATGATTCTAATTCACATAATAATGCTATTTAAGACTTTTTTCCTCCTGTCATATGCTCTTTAAGGTTTGGAAATGTCGATACTCTCATTAAATTTGAGTAAACAAAGATTAAACATATTTTGAAGGGTGATTTTGGGTAGGGTGTGGGCATTGAGCATCGATGGAACCCAGTTCAAACACTCCGATGCTCCCAAAACCGTTCAAATTTTTTAATTTCAATTCCATGTTTCGATGCCCTGACCGCCGAGCGGGAAAAAAATTGCTGCCGAAAACCACGAAGAAGAAGCCACAAAAAGCGTGTGTTTATGCATTGCAACTTGATTACAACCATGGACATGGTGTGGCGGTGCTCAAAACTTTGGCTGAACTTTACAAAAAAAAAAAAAAAAAAACAGACCAGTCAGCTCAGTGCAACATTTGCAACGCAACTATATCATACAAATGTGGCTGCACAACCAATATGAACACCTCCGGCTTTATGGAATACAAATGCCGAGTAGCATAGGTGAATGCCGCGCCGGTCCTCTAAACAGTCAGAACCAGGTAAGTAAAACAATAAATTACATCTGTCCTATGCTGTTCCCGCGATCCGACCCCAGATTAAGCAGTAGACCATGGATGGATGGATGGATGGATGGATGGATGGATGGATGGATATTACTTCAGGCTATTGTCGATATCACATGTATATAGAACTAGATGCGAAATAACAGAGTCAGCAGTGTTAGCACATGTATTGAGGACTCGATGCGAAATGACAGACTCGCTGGCGTTAGGTAACAGCTGCAATCTTAAAGCCGTAGATGCCTCCGTTAAAATCAACAGTATTTAAAGAATCTTTTGTTTTAGAATCTGTTGTGTTGCTTGTTTAGAAGAAGCAGCCATATGAAGCATTCCATTACTTTTTTAATGAAGTCGTATCAGTGACCATATACAGACATCACATAGCATCCTAGCCAGACTCTATCATCTCTTCTTCTACACATTATACATACACACTGCAACACCGCCACTCACTGGCCTAACTGGTATTGTCACAACATAAACATTGCATGTGTCTGTAAATACAACATAATCAGTTTTACAAATAAGGAAACCTTATCATTTTGCCTCATCGACTTTAAATTATAATCAATAGAAGAATTTATATTAATGCTTCTTCGTAGTTCCCACCTAAGGTACATGTATATCAAAATAATATGCGTAAATGTTTTGTTCGTAAGCTTTTGAAAAATAAACATCTTTGTGAAAGTGCACTCCAGTGGAAAGAAACTTCATCACATTCAAGTTCAAAGACTGATATTCATATACAAGTTAAAAGTAGCCCTATGAGAAGTTCAAATAATTCATAAATTCCACATTAACTGCATTAATAATAAATAATCATAAAAATAATAATAAAATAACAATAATAAATAATCATGGATTTTAAATTCATATAATTTCAAAAATCATCGAGAAGTTAATATAAACTAATAAATTTTTAAACTATTAATTTTTTTACCCTGCCTCTTATGAAGAATGGGAATCGAGAATCGTTCGGAGCCGGAATCGAAACATGGAATCGGAATCGAAACCGGAATCCTTCTGTTTCAAACGAAGTACAACCCTAATTTTGGGGCACGTACAATATGCGAAAGTGTATTAAACTTGAAAAATTATAGCAATACATAAAATATGTGGGAAGAGTGAACCAGCCCTCCAGTTAAAACACGTGGAAAAACTAAATCCTGTACAAGAGAGACAATAAAAAGCCGCCCATCTTGCAGACTTCCTCCCAGGATATCACCATACAACAGAGAGCAGTGAAAGAGCACACAAATCTCTCCTGTCTTGCTCTCCATGTCCCTTTTGTCATATCTCTTTCCATTCAGTATTTCTCCAGTGATCAGTGAGTTCGCCATCTCTTTTTACATCTTGCTGGGCTTCTTTCAAATCTCCTTATTTCACCACTTTGTTTTTTTCTTCATCTAAGTAGTTTCATCAATCTCTCCATCCTTCCCTCCCAATGTTCACTCCATCTCTCAGCCCCTCTTGCTCCTACAGTATCCCGTAGAGAAGTCCTTTATAAACCATATGGAATTGAAATTACAAACGGGGTGCCGGTCACTTTGTTTTACTGTACATGAGCGGTATCTACATATCTTCAGCTTCAGAACTGTAGGCCTGCATGCATGACCAAGAGCCTGAGGGTATTTGTATATACTAACCTGTCTGGAGAGTTGATTCATCCCAGGTTCCTCCACACTCTGAAGATTCACCTTCTTCCACTGCTGTGAAGAGAATAAGAAGTTAGAGAAACGCAAAATGTGCACATCAGTTGAGGCTAATGAATTCACATGAACAAGAAGACGAGAAAAACTGTAACCAGTGGGCCAGAACAAAAACTTAACTTAAAATTAGATATCACAACAAAACAACATATTAATCACAGTTATTTGCACATTGCCTGCCATGCTCGAATAAAGGTACACGTTAACTTCTTAGCAAAAAAAAAAAAAAAGTAAAGTAAAAGAACTGCTGAGATGACAATGTCTCAAGAGTCATTGGAAGAGAGCTGGAATGTGACAGAGACTTCCTGGGTACAACAGGAAGGAGGGAAGTACTGCTGCCCCACAAACAGGAAATGGCTGGAGCCACCACACAATGGAGCTTCCTGAGCACCCTCCTAAGTTACATGATTTTTTTCATTTCTCACCTCTGATCTCCTTTTTTCTCTCGCAAGTCCCACACCTCATATTGCTCCTTTTCTTTGTCAGCACCCCTTTGGCAAACAACAACATCTTTGACATACTGAAATTTTAAAGAAACTTTCTTCAAAGACAACATGATGTACAACATATAGGTAGAGAACTATTAGCATGATTCCACCTGTAAATGCTTCACAGACATGCACAAATCTTTAGAGATGATACACCCTAAAACGCCAAGTTAAAATCAACTACCTCAAACTTTTAACCATTCATAGCAGTGTATGTATTTGTGGCAGGATTCCTCTGCTGGCATTCATTCTACTTCACGAAGTTGAGATCTTTCGAAAAGTACAGGTGACGAATCTAAAAGTACTGGAAGCTTTACAGCTAATAAAAACTACCGGTACTCTTTCTTGATGAGACTGTGGGGGATTTGGTGTGTTTCATTAGCCAAGCACACAAAGCTTTATTTAGATTTCCACATCCTCCTTAGAGACACACACAGTTAGTGTGAACCTTGCACACACCAGGGGGTTGTGGGGAACGCGAGTGTGATTGCGAGAAAGCCTCAAGACGCGTGTAGAGACCATGAGTAAGAAAAGAAGAGAATGTTTAATCATTTAAGGGTTATAATGGATTCTAACCAGAACATAGCAACATTCATACATAAAATGGGTCACAAGAATTCAGTGGGTTGCTGCTGCTCCTGCTTTGTCCATCTAGAAGTCTTTCCATCTTCTTTTTTACGTATAATAAAAAGACATGCATGCAAAGAAGCTAACTTTAAATCAGATTTCTATGTCTTTATTGATTTATTTTCTTTAAATATGAATTCTTAATGCTTAGAATTTTAAATAAATAAATAAATATCTATTTTGTACTGACATTCCAACAATTCACAAGGTAAAATAAGATTAAATACAAAATTAAAAATGTTTAACTTGGACAACTATACATTAAATAAATAATGTATTGCATATGAATTGTAGAAAAACCAATTACACTTCTCGAGGTTAAGTGGCAGAGATTTTTTGGGGGGGAGAGTGAATGAAAGGTAGCTTCTCTGTTTTATCACACTGATGTCTGTTCTGCCACTCAATGAGACCATGAGCTGTTCTACTGCCTCCACTGGTAAGTCTGATTCTCTATTCCCACATGCAAGTAGTGCTCTTTGTAGCGCGGGTCCAGTGAAGTCGCTACGAAATACACAAGCTACGAATAGACCTCAGTGAAACAGTGCCGACTAGAGCTGAACGATAAAAAGGAAAAGCTGACATCGGGACTTTTTGGGGGTTTGAAATATATTGTGATTTAGTCAGTGTTGGGAGTAACGCCGTTATAAATAACGCCGTTACGTAACGGCGTTATTTTTTCAGTAACTGGGTAATCTAACTAATTACTTTTTCCGCCGTTACAACGCCGTTACCGTTACTGACGGTCAAAAGCGGTGCGTTACTTACTCTGACTGAATTGAAGAAACTACCAGCCGTGTCGAGTTGACTCTCTGCTCTGTTGATTTGTCATCCAAGACTTGGGGTGCGTTCAGGTTTGAGAATAGCGCACGTACTTCTGACTTCAAGCTGTTTGTCACTGCTCATTCAATTAGACAATGCTTTCCAAAGTTTGGTAACGTTTCTGTGTTTGCCACACCTGATGCTAGCCTCGTTCCCATCTCCCACTGTCAGCCAGCAATAATTCTGCTTCCATCTTGAGGACGGCAGACGCTTTGAAGGTGATGTGAATTGTCGGGAAACGAGCCTACCTGAAAGCACCCCCTCAAGAGATGCGATGGAAGTGATTGTGATTGGCTGAGGGTTGGAGTCATGTGTCGTGGTAAGCCAATCAGAGCCGGTGATTTCACAAGCAAACCGGAACAGCGCGTGCGGCAAACACACACGCAAAACAGATGCACAGGGTCGGGATGGCAGAGCATTCAGAAGAAAATTTGTCCTTTAAGAAGTGGAGATATAGACACTATTTCAAGTTTGTTGAAATTAAAGGAAAGAACCTGCATGTAATGTGTAATTATTGTCCCGGGGCAAAGCTTTTGTCGACATCTGTGGTAAGCAATTCAAATCTGCTGAAGCACCTAACAAGTTAACTACCTGTCTGTTCTTTTCTATTCCACTGACTCGAATACTGCTCAGAAAATTTCAAATTCTTTGACATACAACAAGTTCTTTTTAAAGTTACGAAAATAGTTACTTTCCCTGGTAACTAGTTACTTTTACTATAGCGTAATTTAGTTACTAACTCAGTTACTTTTTGGAAGAAGTAGTGAGTAATGTAACTAATTACTTTTTTAAAGTAACGTGCCCAACACTGGATATAGTATACTGTAATATTAAAACTAAAAGGATTTTCACCAGATGACTTGAATAGCTCTGGAAGACTTTGGTTGACTCACCATGAACACAGTGTATTACTATAACACTGTTTAATCTAGGCTAAGAGGCTTCATCTGTGGATGATCAAGGTTCTGTATATGAAAAGGTAGTACAACATGTAAAAGTATAGCATAACAATGACAATAAAAGCTTTTATGAAGCAAAACAAAAGTTTGTGTGTTCAAAAAAATAAATAAATAAAATAAAACAATTGCATATCCTGCGATGGGACTATCACGCATACGCACATCACAATGGAGATGTTCAAACGATATATTGAGCAAGCCTAGTGCCAACAGACTCCAATGGTTTTGTTTGCACTTCATGGTCTCACAACTTGGAGACAATAAACAACTTTCATAATCATTGATGCATCAAGAGTGCTTATCCCTTTAGTTATCTGCTCTCCTCTGCAGTACCATATGAAGCCAAGACTCTCTTGCGAGAGCATGTGGCACGTGCTTTTCCACTGTAAGTGTGAATAGCTGTGTCGAGCCAACACACCCTTTCACCAGACATGATGCCTCTCGTCGCAAGAGAAGTGCACACTAGCGAGACAGCTCCTTGCTCCAATGCAACGTCCAGTTTCAGAAATGTTATTTCGGTGAAAACGCACACCACATTATTGGTCAAAATTCATCCAAATATTTTCGACCACTGAATTTTCAGTACATCTCTAGTAGATTTTTATTTTGAAGATATCGTTAACTCTTTGGCTGACACTGACGACAATAGACATCCTATCCACCGCCGACCGTGGCAGCTATGAGTCAAATTGCAATGTCAAGCCACCCTTAATACCATGAGGCACACTCAGCGCTCCCCAGCCCCTCGCTTTCCATCTTCATTCTCTCTTTACTTCTTCTCCAATTATTGGGGTTCCCTGACCACTGCTTGCTGTCATGCTCAGTCTTATTCCATCATGTGATTTTTGTACCATTGGCTCACATCTTCCTCACATCCCTCCACAATCACTCTTGATCCCTCGTCTTTGTCTGTGCTGAGCCCCATGAAAGCAGTTACAACCTTAACGAGGAATGCTTTTGTCTTTTTTTCCTTCTTCAAAAACAATACGCACATGTGCACGCACCCCCTCAACCCCCATACACACACCCACGCAGTGTATTAGGGCCACTTATTCCCAAGGCAGCCCAAGGCTTTGGTGTTCCCAGATCTAGTTGATGAACAGGTCATAGCGGCCAATCACACACCGGCCATGAAGCCCAAAGGGGCGGAATGTGGGTCAGTGCAGCCAATGATAAGCTGCTTTCTCCCAGGAGAGACAGTTGATTGACAACTGGTACTGGACAGAAGTCAATAGGGTAATTGTCATCCTATTCCTTCTCACTCTCTCTCTTTTCTGACTGTCTCTTCTGATACTAGACACTTTCCTTTCTTCCCTTAACTGAATGCTGTGTATCCTCTTCTCTTCAACCTACTTCCTGTTCCTCATCTCCCCTCCCCAACCTGTTATGTCCCACCAGCTCCACAAGGACCCGCTCATTGGCTGCCCTTCCCGTCCCCCTGGAACAACTTTATGACACTATTGGCAGAAGATTGATGCCAATCTTTATCCCCAGCTAGCCACCCTTGGGAGTCTCCTCAACTTCAACCGTCTGTGTCAAACACACATGCACATGCAAGGCTCGCTTGTCGGGGGACAGTGCCAGAAGCTGATTAACCAAATACTTTTATCAGCAGTAAAACCGCTCTCTGTGTCTGCCTGCAGTTGGAACAAAACCGCCTTAAAATACAAAACCGTGCATGCACATACAGAGTGCCAGGCCAGTTGGAGGTTTGGGAATGTTTGTGTTTTTGTGCTTTTGTTTGCAAGTGTGCGTGTGTGTGTATGTGTGTGCAAAGGGACAAAGGGTGCAGAGGGCTTAGATGGCTGGAGGAGAAGCAACATCACCACAAAGCCTGACGGACAAGCTTCATTGCACCATCCATATTTTTTTCAGCTCCCTTGTCTGTTCTTCTACTGGCCAAGTGCCCAACTTTTTTTTTTTTACCATTATTTTACTTTCTTCAGTTATAACAATTTCATCCTTGTGCCCTTTTTTAAATTCTTACTGTATATAAAGTCATTATGGTTTTATCATCTGTGCTTTACAGCTGGGTTTCAAGTAATCTCTCGAGCATTACTGAACATACACTGAAACACACAACAAACTTATTATTTACAGCAAAATTACATAATTTGAGGAATACAAACCTTTTACTCTGCAGGAAAACGCATCACTAGTTACTAAACAGGAACACAAAGGCCCCTCTAGAAAAAAAGGAAGCGTCACACACACAACAAACAGTGAGTTGATGTTTCAAGGACAAACAACACAGCGTGAGAATAAAGAGCCTTCTGATCTGACATTTGTTTTGGTTTTGTCTGTGTGTTTTTTTTCTTTAGCTGTCAGCGTCGATAGTAAAAGCGAAACAAGAGTAAAAATGTGTGCGTACTCTTGTCTTTGTGTGGCATAACCCTTGGCATCCCACTTTGATAATGCCGAGAGAGAGAGAGAGAGAGAGAGAGAGAGAGAGAGAGAGAGAGAGAGAGAGAGAGAGAGAGAGAGAGAGAGAGAGACAGAGAGAAGATGGCTTGACCAAAAAAGTGGCACTGGGGAGGTACTACAGAAATAGGAGGAATATCTACCAGCTCCTCCAGTTGGCCGGGAGCACGCCAGTTAAACATGGTACCAAGTTCAACAATGCTAAGGCCGAGTGCAAACATGAGCGCAAACTGGTGAGGAAGCGCAGAAACAGATCGCATGCAAAGAATTGGAGGAGAACAAGCTGGAGGGTGGAGGGCTTCATAATTGCCTTCTCATGTAGTAGAGACTGGGGAGCATTTCGTGGCTGAAGACATCAATTTCACGCTTAGGCAGCATTTTGCTTGATACATACTTGATTAGGATAAGAGGAAATGGCAAATAACCGATTTGTGTCATTTGGGGGGGGTCAGATGAGCTCACTTGTCAAGTTTCTATTAAGACAAAAGGGAATAAACAACATTCACGTGTGAGGCACTATGGGAACATCTATGAATGGTCCAAATAAAGACAAGCTAAATGTTAAGGAACAATAAATTATTTAGCACATTTTGTCTTTTTTGGTTATTTACTGTATTTTTGCATTGTATTTTTAATTTACTTAACTTACTGTAACCATGGTGTAATAGATTTTTTAAGACAGTAACGTTATGCGTGTTTATATTATACGTATGTTTTAGGGGTGTCACGTTACACAAAAATCTCGGTTCGGTACGTACCTCGGTTTTGAGGTCACGGTTCGGTTCATTTTCGGTACAGTAAGAAAACAAAATGCAAAATATAAAAGCTATAAAGCTAGAATTCTGCTCAAAAAGTAGCGGGTATTTAAAAATAATAATCCAACAACAATTTGCCTTTCAGGCCCCGCGTATTGGTCAGCTTTCTTTCTGAAAAAAAAGAAGAAAAAAGAAGTCCTGTGCTAAAGAGAAAAGCAATCCCAATGACAAAGATTTTAATATGTATTTTACAAATGAAATGGCTCAATGATTTTTTTTTTCTCATGAACGGTTTTCAAAGCTTTATTGGTGGATTTTCTCAAGTTAAAGCGCTACACAGAAATTAATAAATTTAATTGTGTAAGCAGGATCTGTGTATTATTCTTATTATTTAATTACAGGTGTTTTAGCTCATTTCAATTTATATTATTTAAATGGGCTATTATTTATTTTATTATGTGTTTGTATTTGACAAATGTGATGTAGTATTCATTTATATTGTATATTTTATGTTGTATAACTTTAGTTCCTATGTGAATATTAGTTCCTACTTGTTTTGTTGTGGTAGGAGGGTTTTGTATTGAACACGGGGCCGTGTTGGTTATTATTATAGCAGAGAAGACAACTGTAAATCAACAAACACAAGTCAACTGTGCCCCGATCTACCATTCAAGAGATCTGATGGACTCAAAAAGTGGGTTCGATTGCATATTAGTTTGAAAATCGACTGGATCCACCGTATTTTTACACGAAAATGAAGGAGGGCCGCGTCTCGCGTCAAATAATAAACTCTGCCGTTCTTTTCGCGTGCATCGCGTTGAGCCGCTTCTGGGACGCGTCTAACACGCGGCCGCACTGCGACTGGTGTGCATTGGCTGATTGACTTTAACGACCGCGTTTTACTGCGTTCTCGCGTCGGCCACGTTGTCGCGCCGTTGATGTTTCTTACTGTCCTACTCCGGGGTGAAAGTGGGCGGGAACGGTCAGGAACGCAGTTCCGGTGTAAGATTCAGGGCCGGAACACAGTTCCGGTATAAGATTTAGGGTTCAAATGTGCATGTTTTCTGAAACAGGGGAAAAAAAAAAAAAAAAAAAGGGCAATGCAACAGAAAATGGATCAAATCTTTAGTAAGGAAAGGGTTAAGGTGGCCTTTTTATCATATTTAGTTTTATTTGCTCTAATGGGGAGGTTCAGAACATTTTAGCTGTCAATGTGCACTTTGGGCTTCTATTCATTTATGTTAGGCTACTTATTCCTTTCTTTACGATTAAAAAAAGTCAATGTTTGCGCAATCTTCAAAATATATTCCATTTCACTCTGCGTAATATAAGTCATTTGTACTTATTTTTCTGAATGTATGTTTCTTATTTCATTATATTATAAAAAAACAACAAAAAGTAAATGTTTACATTATATTCAATTTTGATATACATCCTATGTTCTTAAGTAGTTAAAATTGAGATACGGCATTTAGTATGTGAGGAAATGAGGGAAAATGAAAATTAGGAGATGGAGGTTGGGGTTATAGCCGTTTTGAAAAAATACAATTTTGAATGAAAATCAGTTTTTGTATGTGTTATAGAAATAACTGACCAAATCAGTTTTCTTTGCATTTCAGTAGTTTTGACCGCCCCCAATACCCCCCCCCCCCCCCCCCAAAATAACAATTAAAAAATAAAAAATAAAATAAAATTTCTGGCTCAATGACGACCTTCACGTCGGGGAGTTCCGGCAAGAAATTCTAACCACTTTCACCCCTGGTCCTACTGTGTTGGTCCTCATTATAGTAGAGAAGACGGAGTAAATATAATCTACACACCGTACCGAAACGGTTCAATACGAATACATGTATCGCTACACCCTTAGTATGTATATAATATGTAGGTAGGTAGGTAGGTAAAGACAGTATATGTTTCTGCACAGGGCTTTAGGTTGGAATTTTTGTTGTTTCCTGCTAACTGTGGGCTTGTGAAGCACTTTGAGACTGATTGAGATTTTAAAAATAACATCAATGTAATTAATATGACTCGATTAAACACTCGTCATAGTCATTGTTATTATAAGCAGTGAAATGTAAAGTACACCCCACTATTCTTAGGGCAAAGGAACGAGGCCAGACCATAAAGAGTGCAAATCAATGAATAATTGACACCCAATATAATTACATTGGAAAGAAGGAAAACCATACTGTATACTGTATGTATTTTTTCCAAACCCCAAAATGAGTAAAGTCGTTAAGCTCTAACAGGTCGGGTTGTTTCTCAAACAATAATAAAAAAAAAAAATTCAAATATAAAAAAACTCTTATTTAAGAATAACGTTCAAATGCTAAAAAAAATCCATAAATATGTAAATCTTCAGTTCCCAAAAGGCAAACATGCTTAGCAACACTAGTTGTTAATGCCTTTATTACTTAACCACAAGTGCTTTTAAATACTGTACCAATTATGTTCCCAAGCTGTTGCACTTGAGCTTTTGTGTAAAAATTATTTGTTATTTCTTCAAAAACTATTTTCTGAAACTTAATAATAATACTCTTAAAAGCCCTTAAAAGAGAATTTTAGGACTTTATTCTCCAAACATTTTTTCCACAATTAACACTTGTTCCTCCCACCCTTTCAACATGGCCTTAATACAGGAGTGCCCAATCCCGGTCCTCGAGAGCCCCTATCCAACTTGTTTTCCGTGTCTCCCTCCTTTAACACACCGGAATCAAATTATCAGCTCATCAGCAAGCTCTGCAGCAGCCTGATAACGATCCTGATTAGTTGATTCAGGTGTGTTAGAGGAGGGAGACATGGAAAACAAGCTGGATAGGAGCTCTCGAGGACCGGGATTGGGTACCCCTGCCTTAATACCTCACTGCAAATGGAGGCGTTATTGTAAATTCTAAAAAATATCACTAATTAATGAGCTTCTAGGACCAGCTAATGGGCGAATGCAGTGGCGCGAAATGTAGTATTTTGGCAAGCAGAATTTGCTAGCTGTTCAAGTGTAATAATTTGTAAAAGTTTAATCAAGAATTCACAAAAGTACTGTGGTACCTAAGGTTGGGCATCGTTTGAAATTGATCGATTCTGGTTCCGATTCCACGTTTCGATTCTCGATTCCGATTCTTTTAAGAGGCAGGCTAAAAAAAAATTGCATAGTTTTTTATTCATGTCTTAACTTCTAAATGATTTTTCAGATTATATGCACTTCTCACAGGGCTATTTTTAACTTGTATATAAATATCAGTCTTTGAACTTGAATGTGATGTTTATTTCCACAGGAGCGCACTTTAACAAACAACTTTATTTTTCAAAAGCTCACGGAGAAAACATTTACACATATTATTTTGCCATACATGTACCTTAGCTGGGAGCTACTACGTCGCATTAGTATGAATACTTCTATTGATGATAATCTGATGATCTTTTAATAATGTTGATTTTAACAAAGGCGGCAACGCGCTCCATAAAGTATGTAGCTGCTTATACAGGCTATATAGACTGAGAAGTCTACTGCTTTAAGATGGCGGCTGTTACGTAATGCCAGCGAGTCTCATTTCGCATCTAGTCCTCAATACATGTGCTAACGCTGCTGACTCTGTCATTTCACATCTATATACATGTGATATCTACCATAGCCTGATGTAATAATACGACTTGTTCTCATACTATTCCATCCATTATCTACTGCTTAATCTGGGGTCGGGTCACGGGGACAGCAGCAGACAGACGTAATTTATTGTTTTACTTACTGTACCTGGTTGTGAAAATGTGGCACTCAGCTATGCACTTGGCACTTGTAATCCATGAAGCCGGAGTTGTTTAATCATATTGGTCGTGCAGTCAACTTTGCATGATATAGTTGTGTTGCAAATGTTGCACTGAGCTGACATGTCTTTTTTTTTGGGGGGGGGGGGAAAGTTTAGCCAAACTTTTGAGCGCCGCTGCACCTTGTCCATGGTTGCAATCAAGTTGCAATGCACAAACGTGTTCTTTCTGTGGCGTTTTCTTCGGGGTTTTCGGCAGCAATTTTTTCCGCTCAGCGGTCAAGGTATCCAAACATGGAATCGAAATTTAAAAATTAGAACGGTTCCATAAGCATCGGAGTGTTAGAACCGGATCCCATCGATGCTCGATGCCCAACTCTAGTGGTACCTCTAGATTAGGGCTGGGCGATATGGCCTTAAACATGTATCACGATAAATTGAGCAGATTTATCTCGATAACGATAAATGACGATAAATTCGCCCAAGCGGACTGTTATATAATTTGAAAATCTGAATCAATGCATGAAATACAGATTAACTATTTCTTGTTGATTTATTTACCAGCATTCAATTTGATATACTGTATTTAACAATTGTACATGCAGTCTAAACATTAAGTTTATAAAAATGTATTGTAAGCAATAAGAATTCAAGTATGAACATTTATAACAGCGTGTATGACTTGAACAATGTACATTGTCAAAATCAATATGCCTGTGCAAACATGTAATTGTAACACAAATGACTTGCAGCTTGAACAGTACACTTCAAAAAGACAGCTTATTGTTAATGGCTGCTGTGACATAATTATTAAATACAAGTGTTTACTTTATGGTTTAAGGTTTTTTTTCCCCCCAGTGCATTTTTTAATAAATGCACGCACAATAAAAATAGCTGGGGCCATTTCTCGGTCATTATAAGTATTGCCGTTGGATTGTACTTTATGCTGAATGTTTTACCATCACAAAAGCTATCAGAGGAATCACACACAGACAGATACAAAATAACGCCACATAGTAATTGCTAGATGCAGTCCGTGCCCAATCCACTCATTAAGTTCAGCCGTTTCGACAAGGTTAGAGCCGTTATCCGACTCCATAACGTTCATTTGTAGCGTTAGCCGCTAGCTAGCGTTAGCCTGGCTACCAGTAGAAAGCACTGAAAGCACCATCTCCGGAAATCGTGAGAACAAAGGAGGACAGCGGGTGAAAGCCCGTCTGGATGCCACCAAGAGTCTACTAAATGTCGGTTGAAAGTTTGGTGAACCTCCCTTAAGCCACACTCCATCACGTTTTGCTTGTAGCGTTAGCTGCTAGCGTTAGCTTACCGAGCTTTTGTTTGATTGGCTTCCTGATGATCACGTGACTCCCTACGTAAGCACATTCACTGCTTTCTTAACGGGGAATGAACATAGACGAACAACACAGAATCAAAGCGGGATGAAAAGACTATATTTTCTTGTTTTATTAATTTACCGAATTTACCGACATGGTCAAAATTACGTCGGTCATCGTTAAGAATTTCGGTGACGGTAAATTTTCGGTTTACCGCCCTGCTCTACTCTAGATACGAATTTAATTCATTCCAGGACCTAGTTTTTAAGTCAAAATGGTCGTATGTCGACCAGGATTTTCCCATAAGAATACATTATAATTCGATTAATTCCTTCAACAGCCAAAAAAACTACGCTAAATCCTTCATAAATACTGCAGGTACAATCATAAATAGCAATTACACATAGTAAAACAAGTTATGAATACAAATCGGAATAATGATAATATTATAATTAATCAGAAACGAATGGGGTTGTATTGTGGCGGTTGTGTTTTGCATGCTGTTCCTTAACGCACCGTGTGACTGACAAGAGTGTGAGAGACGTACGGATGAGAGTGTGATAGACGTACGGAAGAGAGGCAAATTTTTACTTAAGTACTCGCCGTTTACAATTTTTCATGTTTTGTTGTTGGCGTCGGCTACGGAGAGCAGTAGCCATGTTGTGTTGCACAAGTTCTGAATAAAAACCTGACGAAGCTGGTGACCTTCTTGCCAATGTTACGATAATAATAATAATAGTCACCTTAACTTATAAAGATTGGCAAACGGAGGTCAGAGGAGGACCGTCGAGATCATGGACATATTCCGGCCGTATTGTCGAGCAAGTTCCCTGACGCGCACACCACGCTCATATTTTTCTATCATTTCAATGGTAAAAGTCACCTTTTTTCTTTTTTCACCACCTGCACTAACCTTCTTGGGACCCACGTTGATTTCTATCACAAGAAAATCCGGCACGCTGCCGTTTTGCGGGAAAACAATGAAATTAGTGCTGCAACGATTAAATGATTAACTCGAGTATTCGATTTGAAAAAAAGATTTGAATTAAATTTTGCTGCTTCGAATATTCGTTTAATTAAAGTGGCGTTGTAATGGTTTGTTTTGAAAGTGTTTGCATTTAGCTTTATGGTTCTGGGTGGATACACTGCCTCAAGTCTGCCTCATTTCACATGGCTGAATCCAGTGGCTCCCTGTTAAGACAAACATTGGCTCAAACAAAAACTTGGCTTGTTTTTTTTAATGCATTTGTAATTTACTTTATAGGTATATTTAGCCGTTTTTTGTGGGAATATGTGTCCGAACCAATTGTTAAGAGCACTGTGTTAAAAAATAAATTTTAAAAAAAAGTTAATATTTTATCGCATTTAAGTTAGCGGACGTTTGCTATGTAAGTTAGCTACTTGTTCTTTTGTTGTACATAGATGCTATTTTATTTTATTTTTTTATACCGTTTGAAGCTCAGCTCAGTTATTTTCATTTTTTATGTTCCTTATCTGAATACTCGATTATTCGAACTAAATAGTTCATCGATTAATCGACTATTAAAATAATCGATAGCTGCAGCCCTAAATGAAATTGCAACGCTAATGTAAATCGTCGTATTTCGAGCATGTCGTCATATGTCAAGACAAAAGACGAGTCAATTTTACGTCGGATTTTGAAAGGATAGTATGTCAATGCGTTTGTATGTTGAGGTACTACTGTAATAATTAACTGAGCTGAGCGTTTTCTCAACTACTAATAAGTGAGCTATCAGTACCTTGATTTCAGTGTGTTTGACAATTTCTCTTCAAATGAACCCTCTCACAATGTCATTCATTACACGGAGTTGAAAACCTTTGACTGTGTTGTCTGTGTAGATTTAAATGTCTTATTTCTCTGCTACCACTTCTATTCTGTTTAATTTCATTAGCTGTCACTGTTACTTTCACACTGTCTTTTGCTGTTACCCCCACTCATTCTATTGTATGGCTCACAGTAGGGCTCACTTGCCCACTTTGACTGGAAGGTAAATGGACTTGGAAAAAACAACTAAAGACTCAAGCACTAAAAACAGGCAATGGTTGCTCTATAGTGAACCTGAATACAAAGGCCGGTCAAAAGGTCCATTGAAAAAGGAACATGACACAGTCAGCTTGTCTTGTTTAAGACTTCACAATACACACTGGTCCGTCTCACACAAACGGAAGGGAGACAGTCATTTGCATGGCCAGAGAGCTACAACAGTGCGCTAAAGCGTTACATAAAAATTGTAGACCTTTGAGGACAGGGCCAAAAAGCAGCAAATCTAATGAATATATTATGAAACAGGGACATATGAAAAGGGGTACTGGTAATTGCCCCCACCACTAATGTTTAATGTACGGCCAGTATCATAAGAGATGGGTTGAGGAAGAAGTTAGGGGAGAATTGCTATTGACCGAATAAAGGACACAGGGAGAAAAGCTTGAGGAATGGAAAGTGTCCACAATTGTGTATTCAAATCATGCAGTGATGACTTTAATGCATTTACCTTCACTGACGGCAAAAGACATCCAGTCCATTTGAACTATGGGATGCTGGCAGTGAATGAGTACCTCAAGCCCTCAAAGTTCAACTGGAATGGGCGTCTATCGCAGTCAACTGCAGCAAATGGATCTAAATGTTAGTCACAAAGGCTCAAGTTGCATAAAAAAGTCAAGTTAAAGTGGATTCCACGTCTATCTCCAGCAATGGCAGTCAATTAGTTAAGTCCTTTGGGACCATCGTGCTGCATAAGTATTGGAGTTAAGGTCCAGTGAGTTCGCAGAAGATAAACAAGGCCAACAAAGCTGCAAAAATGGCACAATCCTGGTCCGTTATGCCTGGTTTCCCCCATACACACACCAATGCACGAGCGCACCAGGTCAGCCACTGATAAGGAATTCATGCCAGCATCCAAACACAATCGCCATTTCTGGTTACAATCACACAAATGCCATACAATATAAAGTGGAGCCAGGCCATCAGATGACATAGCCCTCACACATCTGTCAGCATCAATCCATTTGCAGACCTGCTGGGGAGGGGATCAGTCATACGCTACACTGCCAAACAGTATATAAACATTAAGGGTGTAACGGTTCATGTAAATTAGGGGTGTAACGGTACGCAAAAATCTCTGTTCGGTACGTACCTCGGTTTTGAGGTCACGGTTCGGTTCATTTTCGGTACAGTAAGAAAACAAAATGTAAAATATAAATGTGCTGGTTGTTTATTACACACCTTTGTGCTTTCAACAATAGGAACATTTGCCTATACAAAGCTAGAATTCTGCTTAAAAGGTAGCAGGTATTTAAAGATAATCCAAAAACAATTTGCCTTTAAGACCCCGCGTATTGGTCAGCTTTCTTTCTGAAAGAAAGAAGAAAAAAGAAGTCCTGTGCTAAGGAGGAAAGCAATCCCAATGACAAAGATTTTACATGTATTTTACAAATGAAATACTTCAATGAATCTTTTTTTTTCTTATGAACGGTTTTCAAAAGCTTTATTGGTGAATTTTCTCAAGTTAAAGCGCCACACAGAAATTAATAAATTTAATTGTGTAAGCAGGATGTGTGTATTATTCTTATTATTTAATTACAGGTGTTTTAGCTCATTTCACTTTATTTTATTTAAATGGGCTATTATTTATTTATTATGTGTTTATATTTTACAAATATGATGTAGTATTCATTTATATTGTATATTTTATGTTGTATAACTTTAGTTCCGATGTGAATATTAGTTTCTACTTTTTTTATTGTTGTAGGAGGGTTTAGTATTGAACACAGGGCCATGTTGGTTATTATTATAGCAGAGAAGACAACTGTAAATCAACAAAGACAAGTCAACTGTGCCCCAATCTATCACTCAAGAGATCTGAAGGACTCAAAAAGTGGGTTACGATTGCATATTAGTTTGAAAATCGACTGGATCCACCGTATTTTTACACGAGTGACTTCTGGTCTGGCCGATCCTAGCTACTGGTAGTAGTATTGACGCAGGAGGGTCGCGTCTCGCATCAAATAATAAACTCTGCCGTTCTTTTCGCGTGCGTCGTGTTGAGCTGCTTCTGGGACGCGTCCAACACGCGGCCGCACTGCGACTGGTGTGCATTGGCTGATTGACTTTAACGTCCGCGTTTCACTACGTTCTCGCGGCGGCCACGTTTTTGCGCTGTTGACGTTTCTGGGTTATACTGTCCTAACGTGTTGGTCCTCATTGTAGTAGAGAAGACTGAATAAATATAATTTACACAAAGAAACTGTAACCCGATCGACTCACAGCCTCGAAAAGTAAGGGTTACATTACGTCAAAAACTCGTTCGGTACGCTTCCGTTCCGAACCGAGCACCACGTACCGAAACGGTTCAATACAAATACATGTACCGTTACACCCTTAATGTTAAATGTATTGAACCATCTCGGTTTTTTATGTTCGGTTCGGTTCATTTGCATACCGTTTCGGTTTTGTTTCCTGAACTTTTTTCCTCATAAAATTTAATATTAGCGGCAGCTAAGTGCTGCGTACAGAACCGAAGTCTCGTAGGAAATTCCGTTAGGGGACTTTAAGTGTCGCACAAACAGGGCTCTGAATGATTATTGTTTGCAGGCTCGACAAACTATGGCAACATGACAAATCCAAGCAAGAAGCTTGCGCTAAAAGAGCATGTTACTTCACTACTTTTGGCCCGGCCCGCCTCGAGCAGCCAGGGGCACGGCGATGGGCACCTGGGCCCGGCCGGATAGAGATGGTACCGCCAGTGCCGATGCTATTGAACACTTTTTGGCTGCCCTCGTTACCAATGGACAAAGACATTTGGCTATATTGGATAGTTATGAAGACAATTGCTGCATGGGCGGTGATGGCGCAGTTGGTAGCTTGAGTTGTCCTGGGACCGAAGGGTCAGAGGTTCGATTTACGGCTACGATTTGTATTCAGTGTTATTCGTCGTGTCTGGTAGTCACCATATACAAACAAAAGAACACAAAAAAATACACCGAAGAGGCACAATGAATTGCCACCATCGGTTATTTTTATTATTTACACACAGCTCCAAAAGTAGTTTGTCAAAAAATTTGCTGAGGAAAAAAAAACTGTTAACTCAGGTTTGTTTCATTCGGAGCCTTCAAGAGTGCTATAATTTTGCGTTCAGATCAACGTGAGTCCCATTACATTCAATGCAAGTGCTGCTGGGTTCCACCAATCACCAATTATATTAGCTTGTTTTGTCCCATTAAAAAAATAAAAACTCAAACCTATTCCCCGCTGGGTAGTCAAAGTCAATACAATTTCTAACAAAGCTTTCAAAAAGCCATTTAATGGTTCGACGAGCCTTTATGCAAAGCCAATACAACCTTTTACACAGGAGCGGCCCCTTATTATTAAGCAAACAATAAACTATACACTACACTACACATGCACTATTTTTTTAAAGTAACATGACACGATTGCTATTGATAAGTAGAATTATATTTTGGAATTTCTCTTCAATTTTGGCACAGAATACCTGCCACATTTATTGAGTGCATAGCATGCAGTGTATGGTTGTATGCACTACACTTTTTTTATAATAACGTATGGTTAGAATTCTTGTATGTATACAATCAGCAGCGTGCAGTGCCAAATGATGACATTCAAGCTACTGTAATTATAAAGCCAGATTTGGCTCGAGAAGATAGAAAGCAAAAACCAAGCAGCATGTGTGCAAAAAAAAAAAAAAAAAAAAAAGACAAAAGGACAGATTAAACGTGCTGTAACACAACAACAGTGTGGACTATCACAAAGGTTGTAAAAAGAAGAGTGACAACAATCTGTATGTTGACACGTTGATCAGCCGAGTCTCGTAAAATCAAAGCTCTAAACTGGATCGCAATTTAATGACATTTCCCAACCACAATTAATTTTTTACTTTTTTGGCAGCTTGGTGCCACTTAATTTAATGTCTTGAATACTTAACAGACAATAACATTAAATTGTGGCAATGAATAATTACTGTCCCAGAGTCTCTTATTACATTGACATAACAAAAAGACATTATATTTCACTCCACATCTATTTCTTTTAAAAATATGAAGCGAAACACACTTGTCTCTGCAAAACGACCGCAAACAGGCTTCCAGTAAGATGTGTGTGAAGTGCGGCCAGGCTCAGTTCTTAACAATTCAACTCAATATCTGTTTACATGATGCCCGTAACACTCCGGGAAAGTTAAAATGAGAAAGGGTGAAAACAATATGAAGATGCTGAAAGGAGGCGATTGAGTGAAATTGATGCCATTAGCCTGGAGGAGTTGACTAGCTTGCTCTATCTCCTCAGTCCCTCGCTCTCACAGTCAAAAAAAAAAAAAAAAAAAAAAAAACACGTTGGGCTTGGCTGACTGTAAACAACAATCTAAACAAACCTAACAGACGCTCAAGAGTAAGTGCTCCCTGCTTCACCCCCCTTTACCGTCTCCTGCCGACCGCCGTCTCCCTGTCATATGTACTCAACTCCAGTTTAATGTCCTGCAAATGAAGCGGATTTATTAATGTGTAATTAAGTAATAATCATCACTACATAATGCATGAGGGACTCAAGGGACTAAGAGCTGAGAGCGCGAGTAGAGATAGGATAGAGAGGTTTGCGGAACAGACCGAGCAGGAGATTTTTGCTGCTGCGCCCCACTAAAGACGCACATTAAAAACGGATTAATCCACTGAAATAATATTTTGATAAGACAGAAGCAGCGGTTGCTCACTCGATCGCTCGCTACCTCCTACTCACCCGCCTCTTCTTATCCCGTCATGCATGCATTTCTACCGCCATTTGCCCATGTTAAATTAACAGACTGCAATTAGCCGAGTGCCCCACTGCTCATAGAGACCTGATCAAAAGATGAGACAGAGTTGAAAAATGTTAAGGTTGAAACTTAAAGACTTCAGTTCGCCCATTTTTTTTTTTTATATTGACACTATCTTACAAATGAGACAAAGATGACAACTTTTAAATACACAGACATTAAAGCCTGTTGGACCAGTTGCAAATCGTTAAAACTTCAATCTACTGCATTATGTAGACTGCTATAACTCGAAATCAGACATCTGATGTTATGTTTGTGCTCCTTTACCACTACTGCAACGAGTTGAGACTGAATACAACGGTTTCCCTGCCAAATAGGACAGTCTATTTTGCCCCAACTGCTTTATGATACGATTAACAGCCAATTGTCAAATCAACAGATTTTGTACCGATTAATTGATTATTATTGGCGGCACGGTGGCTGAGTGGTTAGCACGTCTGCCTCACAGTTCTGAGATCAAGGGTTCAATCCCGGGCTTCGGCCTTCCTGTGTGGAGTTTGCATGTTCTCCCCGTGCCTGCGTGGGTTTCCTCCGGGAACTCCGGTTTCCTCCCACATCCCAAAAACATGCATGGTAGGCTGATTGAACACTCTAAATTGTCCATAGGTGTGAGTGTGTGCGTGAATGGTTGTGTGTCTCCTTGTGCCCTGCGATTGGCTGGCAACCAATTCAGGGTGTCCCCTGCCTACTGCCCGAAGTTAGCTGGGACAGGCTCCAGCACCTCCGCGACCCTCGTGAGGAATAAGCGGCATGGAAAATGAATGAATGAATGAATAATTGATTATGGCATGCAGCCTTGTGAAACCAAGCATCCACATATAGCACACAATTGTTTAGGATCAATTATCAGTTCATTATAGCCTTATGCCAAGTGCGACCACAGAGCCAAATAATAGATATGGTAAAATGTGATACTGTAAGATCACAGCATGACCCGTGAGATACCGACTTCCTAAGCTGAAAATGTGATTTCATGGTGTACTCGCTGTCAGTGGGAATGGAAAGCAGGAGATGGATGAAGTGGGACTTGGTGTTTTTCCTCCTATTGTTTTGGCTCGCCAGCGTCTCTGTAAGCCAGCCAGCGAGTCAGAGTTGGGTGAGCAGGTGAAAGACAGGAGAACATGAAAACACCGATAATCCCCCGGCGATGCTCACCTCGCTCTGGCCTCCGTCGCTCCCTCCTGCCTGCCCACTCACCAGCTCTGTGCAAGTGTTGCCCACCCCCAAACACCTCTCTTCCCCCTTTACCCTTCACCTCCCTGTGTTCCCTTCAACTCAATCTCCCACCTTCTCTCTCTACATCCCACAATGTCGGGTCTTGTCAAGCTGTCAGTCGGGCAAGGTGTGAAGGGGAGATAGCAAAAGACATGTACACACACAGATGCGTGACTACACATCGGCTTATGCAAGATAGACTACAAGGCCTGCGTCACCTGAGGTGGATATACACAGAGTGGCAGCGGTAGTAGTGGTAGTCCTTGCCCTCGACTTTGTTTCACTCTGCTTCACCTGACTAAAGCCAAACTGGTTATCCCTATGCTGACATCAGACTGCCTTTATGAGAGGACCATGTTTCCAATGAATGCAAATACAGTAAGAACATGAGAATGAAAATCTCCAAGGCATGTAACAAAGTACCAAGCAGATGATTTGTATGTGGACACTACACCGGCATCAATAATATTGCAGTATCAAAAAGCCACATCGTAGATGTGAAGAAGGAGGAACTCCATGTTTGAATACAATGCTCCAGCCAACAGTATACTGTCAGCACTTCTTTTCACCATCCTATTATGCCATAACATTGGGTACACCTGCATAACTGGGCATCATCGAGTACAAGGTTTGAGGGCAATTATCATCAACTTAAACTTGAATTGCAACAGTGAGTTTATTGATTGACTGTGCCAATGGAAAATAAACATCATTATTATTGTCAAGCCAGAAAATTTGAAACAGCACATACATGTGAACTACTGTGATTAAACTAATATTTTGACAAGTGGGTTTATAATTACTACAGCGGCGATAAGACATACAGTATGTGAACTGTGATTAAACTAATATTTTGATAAGTAATTACTACAGTGGCGATAAGACATTTTCCAATATATACTGTACTTGGTTGGAATTATGATGGCATGTTTTTGTTTTGGGATATGATTTTTTTTTTTTCTTTTGCAACCAACTACAAAAAAACAAAACAAAAAAAATACAAGAAAGTCCATGCAAGAAAATGCCTACATTGTTCTACTTACTACAAAGTTTGGTTTTTCTTGTCCAGCTTTTTCAGTTTAATATAAAGGGGAAATGCAAAAATACACGCAAGAAAAATATATCAGGTATCATCTTTCAAGGCTGTTTGGTTTTAAACATTTATTTTGGTACAATTCCAAAATTTTATGCAATACATTGAAGCGCACTTTTTAATACGCGTAGAATTAATGGAGGTGGTAATATTGAAACTGAGCACTATGTTATTTTAGGAAATATCGGGGTAGTTGGAGAACATGTTCGAGGTGATTCAAAGTGTAACAAATATCTGAGACATTAAATTATGTTCACCAAGAGTAATTGGGAAAAACTGCAGAAGATATTGACTTTTCTGAGACCAACTACAAGTTGATAGACCTTTTGCACTACATCAATGAAAAGGCTTTATCAATTGTCAAGCATAGAAAGTTTATATTGTCAGGCTTGACAAACAATATTATTCAACTGCCACTTCTATACACGCAGATGCTCATAAAATATACATTCAGGAGAAACATAATGTTACAAAATGTTATAAAAAAAAAAAATTTAAAAAAAAACTAATAACCCAATGAGAAATTAGGGGGGAAAAACTTAGTGGTCAAGTGAGGTTTTTTTTCATTTCCCAACTAATTTTATTAAAAAATTGCCTGTTTTGTAAAAACCAGTGGCAGGTTTTAATTGTGTGTAATATTTTTCTAAACTCGACCATTTCATTCTGGAACAGCATCCCGTTTGCACCAGGACTTCTTGTTTGTACTGTACAGATTGACGGATGAACCACACACCGGCAGATGTCTTACAAGACAAGAAATCCTCCTTTACGTCCTAAAGTTCTGTCAAACGCAGTAGCACGTTTGAAATATTATCAGGTCCAGTGGCTTCCTAGAAGTTCCGAGTGGACCAGGCTGTATGGAGGAAATGGGGGAGGGGGTGTCGACCACATGGTCAGCCCATCCCGTCGCCCATCTGGGTCCCATAAAGGAAACATGGAGGCCAAGGCCACCACATGCCCTAATGCATGATGCCCATTCACCCGTGCACTCAAATGAATACTGTGTTGCAGTAATGAAACAGTGGGATCACTTCATTCGTTTCGGAGAAACAAGTTTGAAATAAAATCTGAATTTTGAACATGATGGAAAAAAATAATCTGGCAATGTTATTAAAGCAGTCTGTATACATTCACCTAGAGATGGCATTATGCCAACGAAAGAAGACATGTAAAAGTAGAGAGAGAAAAAAACACTGCCGACTGGCATTCCTTGGATATTGGATGAGGAGCGTCAACACTTATGAAGCGCGATATGATGCAAAACGAAAACGCGTCACAAGATCAATTAAATACAACGGATACGTAGGGGTCAACAAAGTCTGAGTGACAAAACAAGCAGGGATAACACACTCCAGTCGAGCATATTAGAAGATGGAGGCAATTAGAAGACGTCAGGGGAGCCATCCAAAAGTGCACAATAATCAATTTGATACATTGATTTGACAACTATTGGACTGACCAATGCACTTTTCTGTGTTTTTAGTAGACTACAGCAAACAATTTACTCGGTTCCACTTTCAACCTGAGTCGGAAGAAAAGTCAAGTGGCTAAAAGATGCACCAGGGTTGTGCGTTACATCTCCGGTTCTGGCCGCACTGAATTTTGAAATGGAAAGTACACGACATGGGTTGTCTTACCTTTAACCGAACGCGGCTTGGCCTGTTTCCGTCTGGACATTTCTTCTCTCGATTGAAATCGTCTGTTGTTGCAATTTTCTTTCCTTTTTGTGCTCCGTTCCGTGTTTTCAGCTCACCGTGCAGGCGGGCACAGCCGAGGTTAAACCGCCCTCCTCCACCTCCACTCGGCCCCGGCTTCTTCGCCTGTTGCAATGCGGCACCTTCGCTCGCACGAGTCGGCGTCTCGGGGGCTAAGAAAATCACCGCGTGGGTCCGGCGACACCGAACCCAAAGAGCGTGGAGTCGGCAGCACCTAGCGTGAGGTGTTAGCTCAAGCTATACGAAGAGGAAGCAACCTGTAGAATAAATGCATTTGGGCTAAACGCGACACTCTGAAGGAATATGTTCCCTTACTAATGTGAACTAGTGTCTGTTTCTATGTAGTTTAGTTAGTCTTTGCCCTCCGGGAAATCGTCGCGCGGGCTCCGTCCCTCGACTAGCAGTGCTCGGGTGGCACGGACATGGCGCGTCTCCACCCCCCTTGCCTGAGGAATTTGACAACGAACGTGTTATTATTTCCCAAAGCCCTGTGCCCTGTGGTGTTAATAAGAGCCAGATATTCGCTAGCCTCTGTCTCCCTGCTTTTTCTTTGTCCTGACTCTGGCTACCAGTCTCCCTCCTCCTCCTCTGCCTGCCTCTGCTGGCGGGGCTGCGGCGCAGACACACATAATAAAGCCAAGGCAGGCAGTGCTTGGCTGGAAATGTAGCCGCGTCCCAGCAGGGGGATGTGAGAGAAGGGTCCCGGCGGGGGAGCGCTCTGATCCCGCAGGGAGCAGCTCGGCACAGCCCGGGTTGGCTGAGGCAGAGAGGCAGGCAGGGCTTGACGGGGAGAAAGAGAGAGAGAGAGGAGCGGCGAGCGCGGGAGGAAAGTTGGCCGACAGTGCCTACCCGTGGCCAACCGTTGCCACTACGCTTGTGTCGAAGAGACTGCACTAGAAGGAGATAGAGCGAAAATATGGAGTTGGATTCCAGTGAGTTCGGTGAAACTGATTAGGTGATGGGTTTGGTGAAACTGATTAGGTGATGGGTTCGGTGAAACTGATTAGGTGAATCAGTTTTGCAACTTTGAGCCAAAGGGCCATACTTACGGTGGCCCTGAAGTCGCAAAGCATTTGTGATATTTAGCTCAATGTTTAGGCCAGTGCTTCTCAATTATTTTCTGTTACACCCCCCCCCAAGGAAGACGTAAATGTTTCGCGCCCCCCCCCCCAAACTCTGCCGCCACTGTAAAAAGTATCATTTGTCTATAATATTAGTATTATAAGTATGCCTCTTCCTCACATTGTATCCTTTTTTCTGTTAGAGAAAATAACAGAGATCAACTTATAAAGTATAACTTTATTAACATTGTTTTGTTTGTAACAGAAAAGACTTAATGCGCATCAATTTGCCTGAACTAAAAAAAAAAAAGTCACATCCAAACTGTAAAAATACACTCAAGGTACATTTTTGACCATTTGATACTGAAAAATAAAATCAGTAAATACTAACAAATTCTAATTGATTAGAAACATTAACTCATGAGGACAATATGCCAAAAAAATGACCGAAAAAACCAAACTGAATAGAAAAAAAAAAAGTGTCTTTGGACAGAGGGACAGTTTTTATTTTCGCTGCTCACAGTATCACCTCCAGTTTGCCATTGTGTGGTGTTATTTTGTACTGAGCATGCTAACAGTGCTCACTGGTTTACTGATATAACACTGACAAAGCGGGAGGATTGTTGGCAATATTCAGCACGTTTTTGCTAAAAAAACAATCAAGCGGCTTATCAATGAGATTGGGGTCTAATGTCTTTAAGTGGCGTCTTAGTTGATTTGGCTTCCGGCTGTCCGCTATAATCATTTTTAGACACAGTAAACAGTGGTCTTTCCTAATCTACCACTGTATTAAAAAAGCGCATTCTCGCCGGCCGAGGGAGAACCGTAGGTGAGGGCGGTCGTGACAATCCCAAGCCGAAAATGGCACTCCTCGGGCGGACACATGAGAACCGGAGAAGACAGTGGGTCGCTGCGTGGGTCCGGCTGGAAAACGGCTTTCGAAAATGGCGCACAGCTCTCCAGCTCTACATGAGTCTCTTCCGTGTGCTCTTGCTTACTTCAAAAATACTGCACGCACTTTGAAAATGAGAGCGCCACTGCCACCCACTGAGTGGATGTGCAAGTACACTTTATACTAGGCCTGAACGATATATCGTTTAAACATCGCCATCGCGATGTGCGCATGTGCAATAGTCCCATCGCAAGGACGTGCGATAGTTTTTTAATTTCATTTTTTTTAATCCACAAACGTTTGTTTTGAGGAAGGAGAGGGAAAAAAAAGCGCACAGCTTCTCTTTCTCTCCAGCAAGTCATCGGCTCCTCCCCCTCCCCCTGCAACAGCGGAGTGGAGGGAGGAGGGGCCGAACAGCAGAGCGGAGGGAGGAGGGCCCGTTCTCAAAGTGAAAGCAAGCAATCAACACGTTGGAGGAGCAAGGAAGACTGTATCCAAAAGGAGTTTTGTAAGTATTTTGGCAAGAACAAGACTATAAGGGACAAAAAACAGCCCTGTCGACAGTGCCTCGCCATGGTTGCCTCAACAAGAAGTAATCTGTCAAACATGTGGGACCATTTAAAACGCAGGTATCTATGCATTCCTGCTACGAGCTCCCCATCAGAGGCTTTTTAGCACAGGTGGGAACATTGTTACGTGCCAACGTTATTGTCTCAAGGCTGCTATAGTGGATAAACTAATAGTCTTGGCCAAAAACCTATGAGACCCAGTTGAGAATTGCTGAGCAAGGAAGGTGGACGATATGCAGACAAATACATAACACAGCTGAAGGAATGTCTTTTCTTCTTTTAATGTGACAGCTATCAGGAAGGCAGGAAATTTGGGAGTTAAAATGGTTCTGTTATTCATCACAGTTATTTGCAGTTATTCAGGTCAATTATTTACAAGTTCAATTGAGTTTGTTTCTTTTATATTTAAATTTATTGTAAACCGTATTTTTCAAATAACTATATATAGTACAGCTGCACATAAAGTTTTGATACTTAATATTTTTGTTGAAATATTTTTACAACTTTGTTGCCGTTTTGCAGTTTTATATTGTTATATTTTGTGTAAACAACTCAGAGGACTAATGCACTTGCACTTTTATTAGTCAGATTTAATATTTAAGTTCAAATATGTTGACAACTTTGTTGTTTAACTGAGGTTTTTATGTATTGTTATAGTTTGTGAACTCTTTTGTCATATTTAATATTTTTGTTCAAATATGTTGACAACTTTGTTGTTTTACTGAGGTTTTTATTTATTGTTATAGTTTGTGAACAACTCTTTTATTTGTCATATTTAATATTTTTGTTCAAATATGTTGACAACTTTGTTGTTATTTTACAGAAGTTTTTATTTGTTATATTTTGTCAAAAACTAAGGGGACTAATGCACCTGCTCTTTTATTTATCATTTAATGTATTTGCTGCTGTTGAAGTGTAAAATATTGTATTCAATAAATGATCTATTTTGTGCAGACATGACTTCCTGGATACCTTCATACAGAAATCTTCATCATTAACAAATTAAACGGTATTATATGAATACACTGTGGTCACGGTGTGTTATGTAAAGTATTTCCAAACAGCTATTCAAGTCATTTAGTGAAAATTTCTTTAAAAAAGATAGATCTTTTTTTTTTTAATATCGCAATATAATATCGCAATATATTGCAAACCTAAAAAAAATCGCGACAATAGTTTTTTCCAATATCGTTCAGGCCTACTTTATACTAGTACGGCGCAAAAAAAAAAAAAAAAAAAAAGCATGTTCCCCGAGGTCACACGCGCCACCCTTGGCATCGCTCTGCGCCCCCCTGGGGGGGTGCGCCCCACTATTTGAGAAGTACTGGTTTAGGCTGAACCTAAAATATAAATATAGTATTGTAGTGGATGATATTGTTGAGCAGTGATCTCCAAACTATTCCACATAGGGCCGCAGTGGGTGCAGGATTTCACTCCAAGAAAGACCTGACCTTTTCACCAATCTGGTGTTTTATTAGTGGAATCAGTTGATTGCAGTCAGGTGTTGCTTGTTTTAGTAGAAACCACATTGGTTAAAAGGTCTGTGCTTGATCGGTATGAACAAAAACCAGGACCCACAGCGGCCCTCGAGGACCGGTTTGGAGACCTCTGTTGTTGAGTCTCGATAGCTCGTTGAGTAGACGTGTTGCCATGTTCGGCCACTAGTGCCTCTCGTGACTCTAGAGCAGACATGTACTCGACTACGATGCACCGGCCTGCGGCTTACTCGACGACGACGCAGCCGCCTCCGGCCTGCTCGACGACACCCCGCCCGCCTCCAGCCTGCTCGACGACGCCCCGTCCGCCTCCGGCCTACTCGACAGCGTCCCGTCCGGCCCTGGTTTTCTCGACGACACAGCGTCTGCTCTTGGTCTTCCTGGCGACGTCAATCCTGTGCCTGCGTCTCTGGCCACTGCCAACGTCGCTTAAGCACCTGCGCCTCTGGAAGTCTCCGAGGTCACTCCTCTGCCGGCGCCACTGGTCGCCGCCACAGACACTCCAGAGACACGAGCGGCCGAACACGGTAACTCAACAATATCATCCACGACAGCAGAGGTCACGGAACCCCGGACCTGGGTCCGGTTCCGGACCCCAAGCCGTCTGGACCGGATCTCAAGCTGTCCAGACTAATACACGTTGCAACAACAAAATCATTTTTTTCTGCGGGTTTGCAGAGCGGAGATGGGCAACAAAACAAAAACCTTTTAGCGGTGACACGCGTGAGCCAGCCAATGGGAGTGAAGCATTTGAAAGTTATTTTTAGAACAGCATGTCTCACACTCACTTTCCAGACTCCGCGGAGTGACAGCCAAAAACTGAGCCGAATGAAGTTGGAGGAAGAGGCGAAAAGGTACGGCAAATGGCGTGCTCAAAACTACGCAAGATTGATGCAGAAAACAGAGTTTAAGGAGGAGTAGACCAACACATTTTTGTTCATTTTACCTGGCGGCAGCACAAGACCGCTATGCCTCATCTGTTCAGAGACGGTGTTCTGCCAAAATCTGCTACATCAACAAAACGTCCTACATTAGTTGAATTTGACACCCAAAGTACTACCATGCGCGCTAAACTTGTTTTGTTTGGATGCCTACAGGCAGAAGGTACGAAAAATGCCTTAAGAAAATACTTAAATGCAGTTATACCAAATAAGGACGGTTTAAATACGCTACGTGACTAATGTGGTCAACTGCTTCAAAGGTAACACAAAAAAACACAATGGTTAAAAGTATGAGAGGGTAATACACGCAAAAAGTATTTTTCAGGCAATGGAAAGGTTCTAAAAAACAAAATAAAAACAAAAATAGTGAGTACTCGCTGCTTCTATCCGATGTGCGCATCCGTGCGGATGCTTGCGCAAGCGCCCTGAGCATTGTGTAGACGTTTCACCGCGTAGTAAGGAATGACCGAACAACGGAAGCGTCTGTAAAAAGCCTTTGAAAAGGCACTATGAAACGAAGCACACAGCTTTTTCGCAAAGTTTCCCTATGAACTCTGCCATCTGTTCTCAAAAAATAGCGGAATTAAGGGCTCAATATGATCGCTTTATTATTTAATACTAATTAATTATTATTAAATATTATTTATTACTTACTATAATTTTATTTTTTATATTTTATATACATTTTTGAATGTTGTAATTATCAGCATGGCCATGTCAAGATACGTTTGTATTTTTTGGAAAAAAAGAAGCATTAAAAATATTTCCGGACCCGAGATTGTTGTAATTTTTTAATTTCAGACCCAGAGGATTTTTAATTTATGACCCCTGCGCTACAGTATATACATTTTCTAGTATACAAATGTGCACTGAAGTAAAGATGATCTTGTCTCAATTTATACGCACAGTAGGTCTATATCAGAGGTGGGCAAACATAGGGCCGCAATGGGTGCAGTTTTTTTTTTTTTTTTTTTTTTTTTTTTTTTTTTTTTTTGATTTTCTACATATGCAACATTACAAAAGACAAGAACAGACAGAACAAATGAAGGCAAACCAACATTAACCAACAACAACAAAAACAGCAAGCTGGGAATAGCAAGCAAGAACATAATTAAAGATGTGCAGAACAATGAAAGCTATACAAGGGAGAAAGTACGATATTACACAAATGCCCTTGTCAGAATGGCAGAAACATTGTCCTGAGTGTAGTCTAGAAACGGTTTCCACGATTGTTTAAAAACATCCATTTTGGAGTTAAAGCCCAGTGGAATATATTCCATTATTGTCCTGTCCCAACCCGACAGTGAGGGGGCTTTATCCATAATCCAGTGCATGAGGATATTTTTCTGAGCACAGAAAGTCAGAATATTATAAAGTCTTTCTTGATATTTGTCATTAACACGGTCATTTGTAAGACCCAAGAGAAGGGAAACCGGGTTGAAATCAAGGGGTGTATGTAGAATTTTCTGTATTTCAAACAGGACATCATTCCAATATTTCTGTATTTTGATACAGGACCAATAGCAGTGAGTAAGATCACCAATTTTAGTCTGGCATTTAGGACAAACAGAAGAAACATCTTTCCTATATTTAGAGAGACGGTTGGGAGCAACATGTGCTCGATGCAAAATCTTTAATTGAATGGCTCTTGTTCGGTTACAAACAGTAATTTTTTTTTGCGTTCGTCCAAATGTTGTCCCACATTTCCCCAGCTATTTCAACACCAAGTTCCCTCTCCCAGACCCCCCTCAGTGACTCATTTCCCAAACCTGAGCATTTTTGTAAACTAACATATAAGTTCCGAATGGCAGCTTTCCCCTGAGAAAGAAGTACTTGCTTCTCTATTTGTGTGACATCATTGTCCGCAAGTAGATCTTTGGTGATAAAATTTCTGACCTGAAAATAAAGAGGTCATTCCTTGATATGTCATATTTTTCCCTAACTTGATTGAAAGTCATGAGAGTAGACCCAACAAATAGATAACCCAGGGAAGCTATTCCTTTAGTCGTCCAATGCTTAAATGAACCACTTAAGGTCCCTGGTAAGAAATCAGGGTTATCCGTTGCAAGCCTCGATCTGCCTTCAATGTGCCGTGTAATCCTCCACGCCCTAACAGCATTAATTGTAATTGGGTTACAGCAAAGCTTTTTCATACATTTCAATTTATTAATAAAAAGTAGGTTTTACAAAGGGCAGTTGGACAAGTATTTCTCGATATCCAGCCAAATTGAAGCGGCATCGTCTTTAACCCAATCAATTATACATTTTAAGTGGGCACTCAGTTGGTATCTCTTGATGTCTGGAAGGTCGTTGCAGGTTTTTGTTGCAACCCCTCAAGAGAGCACCTTTTCACTAATTTGTTGTTTTACAGTCAGGTGCTTCCTGTGTCCCCGGACCCCTCATTGGTTAAACTGCCTATGCTGGATCAGTTGAACTAAAGACCAGGACCCACGGCGGACCTTGAGAGCCGGTTTGCCCACCCCTGGTCGAAATCTTGGCCTGGTTGTTTGAACAAAAATCTGATAAACTCAGACTGCCAAAACCTATTCTGTTGTGTAATGGCAATATGTGGACACACAGGTTTATTATACCTTCTGCCATTTAGTGAGAGAGCATTTATTGTTTTTTGCGAATGTGTTATTGCACTGTAGGGGTGGAACGATACATCAATCTGATGAGTATATCAAGTAGCACGAAATAATCGATCAAAACGCAAAATATCATGAAGGCACGTTCACATTCGACCAAAAGGACCAGGGTTTAGTTGGAGAGCTACTGTACCTTGCAACAACACTTGCTAATGACTTGTTGACAAAGTTCAGTATTTACACTGGGCCAACTGAACTTTCCGAGGAGGCACACTCATTGATTGGACAAATTTAGAAGAGAAATACTTCAGCATTGAGTGCTGTTACGCTGCAAACGGGGCTAGTGTAAAAGCTCGGTGAAATGCCTCAGCTACAAAATGTCAAAATTCCTTTTTTTTTTGAGGGGGGGTGTCAGATTAAATGTAACTGATTGCATTAAATGTGTGCAAATTATACTGAATCAATTGAATCAAACTGAATTATGACAGGCTTTGTTTTCTATTAGCAAATATCACATTGTCTAGAAAAACGATATGGTATCGTCATGAAATGTATTATTTACAGCCCGTATGGAACACTGCTTTGGGTTCAGGTAGCTTTTCGGAGATCTGCTCAAGTACATATTTTGAACATCACTACAGATGATATTTGTAAGATATTTAAAAATAGATCTGGTGGGTTCACTTCACAGACAGGTCTCATGCCCTCCCTCACATTAGGTGAATGACTCACTCACTGTGGCAACCCCTGAAGAGACAAGACGAAAGTTGCAAAAACAGCATCAAATCAAACAATAGCACTACTCAATGACCTCAACAATCCCTAAAGTATTTTAATCTTGTTAGCTTTCATGTGAACAAAAAACAACATCTGTGTAACACAATTACCAATTTTCACACCGATTTGCTATTTAAAAAAAAAAAAACATTATAAAAACTACTGTACTGGTCACGGATCAACCACAGCGGTCACGTGTGGACAACCTTTCACACACAAAGTCACAACTCCGGACAATTTTGTATTTTAATAGCCAGAGAAGGTGGTTTTGTGAATGTGTTAAGAAGCTCAATCACCTGTAGAAATCCCATGCAAGCACAGGCAGAACACCCCAACTTCTGGCGGGCAAACCAGACATATTTAAAAACCTCACCCATCGCTTATTATTGTAAAGATTTTGGCACGCAACGAGTGATGTTCGATAGAAGCAAAGCAGCCAGACAGCTCAGACATTAAAAAAAAAAAAAAACTTCAAATAGCCTATACATTCATTCATTTTCCATGCCGCTATTTTCCTCAGTATTCTTTTAATTTGTGTGAATGAGAAAACAAAGCACTGGATTCATTTAAACATGAATATTTCTTTGAGTATGTTCCACCTCCAAATGCCTCCTTTGTCTTAAAAGGATTTAATATTTTACTCATTTATAACAATTTCTTCAGGGGAGTCCCTGACAGGATTAGTCTAAGGCTATTCATTTAGGCAGAGCATAGCCTGACCGTGTATTACGAGCATTTATTTTTTTACACTTTAGGTCCAGACCATAGAATGTATGCTCATATTCTGGAAGCTTTAGATATGAGCCAAGAGGGGAAAAGTTACTGTTCTTAAAGCCCTTTATTACATTAAAAGAAAATACCATAGACTCATATGGAAAGAACCATATAAAATATACAAAAAAAAAAATAATTCAATTAGCAAATCAAGTGTATGTGCATAGTATTTGTGTAGGGTGACATTCTTCTTCAAAAGCTTCTTTATGTTCAGAAAAGAAAAGCCGACCACTTGTTTGTGTGTGGACAAAGTCAAGCAGACAAAAGAGGGGAGGGGGGGTGGAAATCACTGGCTGCTTTGTTCTTCCCTCTGTGCTCCAACTGAGTGCTCTCTGACCACAGCTGAGCTTTTGCATGTTCCCTCTCTGGTTGTCATGGATAACTGGGTAACGTGGAGCTCCTGGTGCTAAGCTGCAGGACCACTAGCCTCTACAGACCGTGTCCTCCTGTGGAGAGGCAGAACAGCCATTAAGATTGACCCCTCCCGCCTCCCCCCAACACACACACACTCCAAGTCTCCCTCTTCCTCACCCACCACTCCCTCTTCATGAAATGAGTGCACACCAGGAGACCTGTGTGTAGCGCTTCCCTAATGTGACTGCCGTTGGCAAAGAGGGGGCAAAAGCCTTCACTCGGTGGTTGGTCCCACTCTGCCCCCACTTTTTTTCCCCTCTCCTCGTATCTGCCAGTAAACACAAAAGAGTGTGGAGGGAAAAAAGGGCACATTACAAGCTCCTTAAGGGTCAAGGACAGGCCCATGGCTGAATAGTTTCTAAGAGTGCTATTGTAAAATCACATAGCTTGCGATTACACCCTCTGTCATCTCCGCACGGATTTGACTCCCTTATATACATACACACATGAAGGAGAACAACATCAAGTAGTTGCAACAAAGTAAGTCGCCCGACTGACATGCTATTGATTCCGACTGCACATGAATAGGCCAAACCAGCAAAGCAGGTGCAGTTACAGCTTCCAAGACATGGAGTTGCTGTTAGGATTTTATGACTAAACAACATGCTTTTTGCAGGGGTGAAGCTATGATTTTAATCAAAGTGGAGCTTTCAACTCAAAGTAGAGCTCCAATAACAACATGCAAGAAATGGAACTTCCGACTCGTGTGTGTGTGTGGGTGTACAGTACATTTACATTGGCTAATCAGTGCAGATCCAAATCCAAAACCATGTTCATCCATCCATTTTTCACACATTGTACATTTGGGTTTAAAATAAAAAATCCTCAAGACTATATTGGCCTCATATCACTTATGAACAAAGTTTGATGTCTAAATTCTTTGAGATAACATTTTTTGTTTCTTTTTCAACTAAATTGATTTGTTTTCTATAATTAAGCAGGCAACTGGTTTCGTGTCAAGTGTTGGGAGTGAAAAACTATACATGACCAAAGATATAATGCAGGCAAGGGCGTAGTTTTGAGTCAAACATTGGGGGACTGGAACATTGAGATTTCCACCTGAAGCAGGTACAACTGGTCAAAATTTACTGTTGCCTGTTCAGCTAATCGGCAAAAATAATCATGTAGTCTGTGTTCCCAGCTGTTTTTTTTAATTTAAAGATGACTTTTTAAAATGTGTAGTGCCAGCATAAATGATATGCTATTATTTATAGTATTTGGTTTTTTTTCCAAGTTTGAAAGCCCACAAGAGTTCCCTGTAAAATCAGTTAATTGCGCTATCCAGCGGTTTGAGAAACTGGTAGCTAATATTTCATTTGCACCCCAAAACGTATAAATACATTCTATTTTTAATTGCGTCAGTGTCCCAAAAACTTATATATAGATCTTTTGCGTTTTTTTTTTTTTTTTTTTTTACAAGAGGCATCTATAGGTTCTGCTGTATCTAAGATACAATGCACAAAGCTCAAAACACATTTTAAAGCAATAAAACTGGCCACTGGAGGTCAGTAGCGCATTTGGTAAGAACTCATCTCGGGCCAAGGAAGGAAGTGAAGAAAAATAGGAAACGGAAGTTGGAGGGAGCTTGTGAAGACGTGTGAGAATTTGAGAAAAATGTGGAGAACGATTGGGGTGGGGAAAAGGCAAACGACACTGGAGGGGTGTTTTGAAAAGAAAACGAAACCATCGTCAAAGAAGGATTAAAAAAAAAAAATCTATCTTGATGAGACACGGTGACGCCCACAACAGCTTGAGGTTCCACACGCGTTCTGCAGCGCTCACGTTGCGTTACTCCTTTGCCCAAGGTTGAAACCAACGATGAAGATGATGGAAAAAAAGTGAGACCGATCTTGATCCGGACTCATCGGATCACCTCATTCAACCGGGAGCAGCCGATAGCCTTCCCCAATGTTATGTGCGCAAATAGTTCAACAGTTATGTGTAAATAAATTGTTATTTTGCTATCAAAAGCTCTATTTGTCTTGTTGTTTGTTATTTTGTAGCACAAAAACATTATTCAGATGTTTGGGATGTCACATAAGCGAAAAATAGCTGTGTTAAAGTCAATGTTATGTTTGAAATGTATGCTTTCACAAAAAGCTCTTTTTCTGTTTTTTCATCAGAAATTGGAAAAATGCTTTCTAATGCTGATTTCTAAAGAATGGAAAAAGATATAAACTAACTTTTTTTTCTGCTGAAAGAATAGAGTCTAATCTTTCTTTTGGTGGGTTACATGTTTATATAGGAATAGAACAGAATATTCTGTGGGCCTTGCAATATCAGTCAAAATCCAGTAAAATGGCCGGGAGTGAAGTGCCTTGCTCCGGTGAAAATGGCTGGGAGTGAATGAGATATTGGCATACATGTTGAATTTTTAATAGTCCACTCAATAGTTTCTTCTCATGTCCATTTCTTATAAGAATTATTGTTCAGAAATAGATTAAATCAGTACTTAAAAATAGGGACCTACTTTTCTCTTACTCTGTATATTTAATGAAATGATACATTCCAGATACTGTTATCATTGGTTTAATATTATTTATGAAATAAAGTTGCAAAAAAAAAAAAAGAAATATGAAAAATGAGACAAAATTATCAAAACGCCTGTCTCCCAAAACACTTATAGTATTCATCCGTACATTTAAGAGAGGGTTTGCACCAGTCAATCCGCCTCAGAGTGCGACATTTTGAGTTAAAGCGCCAATTACATTTTGCCTGAAAACATGGATTTCAACCAGATCCTTCGAGTCCTTGCGCCCGAAAAATAGTGAGCTTCGGGCGGCCGCGAGGGAAAGGCAAAGCGTCTGGAGCCTCCATGCTGGAGGTTTTCGTGGTGCTAAAAATGTTCACATTCTTTCATTTTACACGCTCATTCAAGGTTTGTCTGTGTATTGCAGGACAATAAATGCCAGACTCTGCCTCAGAGTGCCACATTTTGGGCTAAAATAGCCAAAGTTATGTTTCGCCTGACATGGGGTTTCCACCCCGATCCTTTGTGTGCTTTTGCCCACATATCGTGCATCTTGAATGCCTGGGAGAGCTCCGCATGGCACCATTGTTGTATTTTCATCCAAACATGCTGGACAACAACAATAATGGGTCGCGCCATGCGGTTTCATGTTCGTCACACCACCTCAACATGTCCCATTTTGGCCATTAATATCTGGATGATTTCTGGATCCCTCCCATAGTTGGCGGCCATTGCGCGTATTGTCTTGAATTCCAAACTATTGCATGAGGGACGGATCATAATTTATCGTGTGTAGCAAAAACTCATTCATTTGAAATAATTTGATGGGGCGGGGGGGGCGGGTTTGGATTTTTTATTGGGTTTTGCCCCCCCCCCCCCCCAACAATTACTATTTACTATTACTAATTATGAAAACGGGTATGTATATATAAGTCTAACGTTTTATGTGTGTTGTGAGCCAATGTGAATGGAACGTGTACTTTGAAATAACTATAGCCTAAACTGCTCAATTTTCAAGTCAGCGTTGCAGTTATTTTACTGTAGCGCATAAGATTAAAAAAAATATCGTATATAACAAAAAAAAAATCAATTAAAACTTTGTTATGAATGTTAATGACGTTTGTAAATCCTGACCAGAATTCAGCAAGTTACTTTTCTAGTACTTTAGTGTAATATATAGGTAAATTAAACATACATTTAATTATTTGACAAATAATGTGAACCCTTTATGAGCTCTTCATTTCAGACAGAAAAGGAACAGGTAGCGGCACAAATATTGTCGACTATCTGCTGTCCTCTACTGGCCATGAATGGTACGTGCAGATTTGCTCAATACCTCGTTTTAAACCGCCGTTAAAAAGACAAGACAGCAGCAATTTAAACGGTAAACAAATGACTGGACAGCAATTAAAGAGTATATTATAATACATGTAATATGCAGCTAAGTTTTTTTTTTAATGTATATAATATATATATATATATATATTTTATTTATTTATTTATTTACATATTTTTATAATAGTGGTGAACTTCTAAATTGGACTTTTATTCAGCCTGCTTAAACATTGTACAGTTGATGTAGCCATTTTGCAATACTAATTACACTAGGTGTTCACAAACGTTTTTTTGTTTTTTTTCAAATATGTATAGTCATTGGCCCTTAAACGCAGCAAAGATTTCCACAGAACACCAGGGATTCTGGCGTCGTATCCTATCACTCTACAAGTGCTATCTGTGGAGGACAAACTTAACCCAATTAATTTGAGTTGTTGTGTTGAGGATTGGCTCGAGAAACAACCAGTGTTGCCAAGCAGGCATCAAGCCAGTCAGCCAGCCAGCCAGGAAACCAACCAGCTGCTTGCATACTACATGACAACCAGACAGCTAACCAGCCAACAAACCAGCCTGCCAAATGCTTAACTGGGTATTCTGTCAGGTAGGCAGCTTATCAAAGAGCTGGTCTCTATACTGGCCTTGACCCATGACTCTGTGTAAGGTGTTGAACTCTTAAGGGCAACACAAGGGTCATTTCAGCAATGGAGTGTTAGCTGTAGGTAAGCCGTAAATTGCCCATGCACAGCAAGCGCAGGACACACACCCCTACATTCATACAGTTTTGGTCGAAAGTTTACATACACTTGTGAAGAACATAATGTCATGGCTCTCTTGAGTTTCCAGTTATTTGCACAACTCTTATTTTTCTCCGATAGAGTGATTGGAACAGATACTTCTTTGTCACAAAAAACATTCATGAAGTTTGGTTCTTTTATGACTTTATTATGGGTTAACAGAAAAAGTGATCAAATCTGCTGGGTCAAAAATATACATACAGCAACACGAATTAGCAATTTCTTGTGAGTGATTATTGACTTGAACAATCATTGACTTGAACAAGTCAGGAAAGTCACTTGGAGCCATTTCAAAGCAGCTGCAGGTCCCAAGAGCAACAGTGCAAACAATTGTTTGTAAGTATAAAGTGCATGGCACCGTTTTGCCACTGCCACGATCAGGAAGAAAACGCAAGCTATCACCTGCTGCTGAGAGAAAATTGGTCAGGAGGGTGAAGATTCAACCGAGAATCACCAAAAAGCAGATCTGCCAAGAATTAGAAGCTGCTGGAACACAGGTGTCAGTGTCCACAGTCAAGCGTGTTTTGCATCTCCATGGACTGAGAGGCTGCCGTGCAAGAAGGAAGCCCTTGCTCAAAAAGCGGCACCTTAAGGCTCGACTGAAGTTTGCTGCTGATCACATGGACAAAGATAAGACCTTCTGGAGGAAAGTTCTGTGGTCAGACGAAACAAAAATCGAGCTGTTTGGCCACAATGGCCAGCAATATGTTTGGAGGAGAAAAGGTCAGGCCTTTAACCCCAAGTACACCATGCCTACCGTCAAGCACGGTGGTGGTAGTATTATGCTGTGGGGCTGTTTTGCTACCAATGGAACTGGTGCTTTACAGAGAGTAAATGGGATAATGAAGGAGGAGGATTACCTTCAAATTCTTCAAGATAACCTAACGTCATCAGCCCGAAGATTGGGTCTTGGGCGCAGTTGGGTGTTCCAACAGGACAATGATCCCAAACACACATCAAAAGTAGTAATGGAATGGTTAAATCGGGCTAGAATTAAGGTTTTCGAATGACCTTCCCAAAGTCCTGACTTAAACCCCATTGAGAACTTGTGGACAATGCTGAAGTAACAAGTCCATGTCAGAAAGCCATCAAATTTAACTGAACTGCACCAATTCTGTCAAGAGGAGTGGTCAAAGATTCAACCAGAAGCTTGTGGATGGCTACCAAAAGCGCCTAATTGAAGTGAAAATGGCCAAGGGACATGTTACCAAATATTAGCGCTGCTGTATGTATATTTTTGACCCAGCAGATTTGATCACTTTTTTCTGTTCACCCATAATAAAGTCATAAAAGAACCAAACTTCATGAATGTTTTTTGTGACAAAGAAGTATCTGTTCTAATCACTCTATCAGAGAAAAATCAGAGTTGTAAAAATAACTGGAAACTAAAGAGAGCAATGACATTATGTTCTTCACAGGTGTATGTAAACTTTTGACCACAACTGTATATGTTGATAGTTACTGCCTAGTTATCAAAACGTATTGCCACAGTAACAGTTTTTCCCCTCTAGTGATAGGAAAGTCATTTGCTTCGATGTACTGAATTCATGTATGGCATCAAAACCTATCATGGGGCACACAAATGCAAAACTAGCTACCCCACATTTTAAACCCTTTTGTTTAAGGACAGCAAGGAGCCTGGTAGAAGGCAAGTGATGACACAATACTAAAAATTACGTAGTGTAGTCATTTATTGACGTCTTCGAATGAAAACCTTTCACCCACGGTCCAGTGAATATAAAAAGTCTGGCATTTGAACAACGGTGTGCAGTTTCTTAAATATGTTTATAAAAAAAAAAATAATAATAATAATAATAATAATAATAATAATTTTGCCTCATTTTCCTCTACGATTCCTACACTTGACCTGGACAATTCAATCTAAATTAATATTCCAAGGAAATAATCATATATCATATTTTGAGGGCATTTGGAATATGAATGATATTTTTGTTAAGTTTAGTTGTGTGGTGCCAACTCACTTGTAGTTTCACAGTATAAAATTTTAGATGCTTGTTGTGAAACCTAATCTGTTTCTCACAAACTGAAAAGACTGCATTAAGAAAACAAAAAAAAAAAAAAAAAAAAAGAAAGCCTGTATTGGCTTAGTCTGCAGGACAGACAAATCCCACATCAATATCTAAAAGACTACTGGAGCACATTAAATCATTTCCCATCCAAAAATGCTTGATTTCAACTTTGTATGCACAGTTCTAATAATAAAGAAATCACATGTTGTCTATTAAAACAGTCAACAATTGAACATTTAACATGAAATTCTTAGCATCACATTGAGGAAATTTTACGAGGAAAAAAAAAAAGAAAAAAAAGAAAATGCAGTATGTTATCTGAACTGGTTTCAACAGGACACATACAGAGGGATTTGTTAATTCTCAGCAATTTGTGCTTTTTAACAATTAGTTTTGCACAACTTTGTTACAAGACCAAAATTTTAAAAACTGTCATTGCCAAATTTCAACAATGTTTTTCCCTCGAGATTTGGACCATACTTCTGAGATAAAAAAATAAATAAATATTCAGAACACAAGATGTAGCGTAAAAAAAAAAAATTAAAAAAAAAAACGCCTCTCGAATTAGCACCTTTACGATGTTTGTGTGTCACTTAAAAAAAAAAAAAGAGAAAAAAGCTGAATGTACAATATATTGTACTGTGAAAATTCCCAACAAGGAAAGATGTACTCAAATCACATAATTTTGCCGAACCATAAACAAACTTCTGAGTCATTCATGTATTTTCTTAAATCACCTAAGCCTTTGAAAAGTTGAATGCTCCAGAGACATAAAAATCTGCGTGTCCGTTCAATACTGTGTGGTTGTTGGATGCTGCATGCTTAGTGCCTGGGGCTACTCAGAGGAGGGACACCTTTGGACAGACAAGAGAACCAAAATGTCACTTATAACCCAAGTCCAGGTTTAACACTTTTAATTTTAGTTACACTTTTGATATTTAGTGCCCAACCAGACATCAAGTTTACCATGAATTCTTATATGTATCGAATTGAACGAAAAGATTACATTTAACCCACCTGGAGTCGCTAATAGTGGGGGACGAGAACTTTTAAGGGAGGGTGGAGCAACTCTCATGCTGTGGGACCCTCGCAGGGCCTGGTTACGTTGTGGAAGAGGACGCATTAGAGGGGTACAAAGCAACCCGGGGCCACCATATAAATTGTGCGTAGATTGGGGTCGATGCAGTGATAGCAGAGGGGGAGGCTTGGTTTTTGGAAAGGAACCTAAAAGTGAGGAAAAAAACAACTGAGCAACTGTGATGAAGGAAGGATACCTCTGAAAAAACTCAACAAGCAAAGCAAATGTCCACGTTCAAATAACCGATTCTCATATCACCCATTATTTGCAACTTGGAAAAAGACACTGCAGAGCTAATTTTCACAGGTGGACCTGATAGCCAGAGGTGCAGCGAGTAAAATTCTGTTTGAAAAATTGAACATTTTTACACACCTCTCACTAAAAGGTTAGAGCGGGATTCTAGAAATTTCACAATTATGACAGGAAGGAAATCACAAGCTTGAACCTAGTCCTCGAAGGTCCTACTGTTTTGGTGACACCGAACAAAACAATTAAGTCTGCAGGTTCACTAGCATTCTCTATTTGGACTCCAGTACTCTGTAATGCCTTACTCATGGAAAGCTGCAGCTTGAGGTTGCTTGGCAGCTACCTCAAAAGAAATGCCTAAATCTTGCCTTTATACTCTGGCTTTTAGTTAACATCATATGTTGTCTATGTTCACAGCCCGTTTTATTGTCAACTGTGGGTCCGTGTAGACCTTTGAGACGTTTGTTAAGGACTATATAAATAGAAAATAACGTGACATGCCTTGACTTGCATTTGGTCAATTCTAACAACGTGTACAATATACACACGATGTGAAAATGTTCTTTGTGGAAGCGTTTCAGAAAACAAATGGTTACATTAAGCTGATCTGTCACCTGCTGACAGCTTATGGTACAGTTAGATTAGCCTGATTGTGACGTATCTCACTGATGTTTCACTTATTGACCTAAGTTACGCTGGGGGATAAGTGTAACGGCAAATCACATCTAACTTAGCGTTTGAAAACTCCTGAAAATTTGTCCAAAAGTATTTGCTTAGTGCTGAGATATTTTCATTTTCAAAATGCACTCAGATCACAAAATGGTTTTCTCGGTTGTAACGAATCGAGTATTGTACGTGCCATTAAAATCAGACCATTTTGTTCAGAAAATTCCCCTTAAACTGATGGAATCATTTAAGTTGTTCTTTGACCGATGTGAAAAATATTTCCAAGTCCCTACTAGTAGTTCCATATTACATGCAAATTCTACATAAGGCGATATTGTACTTGTTGATCTCCAAGTGCTACTACTGTGACCAACACTTTCCTCATTCACTGCCATTGATGGCTTATCGAAGTGAAATATCTCTAAAGGAGGATACATTCCAAAGTCAATTTGAAATTAGATGTAATGGAATAGAGTGTTAATTAATTCAGTATGCAACTGGTCGAATTTAAATTTCGACATTTGGTGAAAACAAAATCTTGGTTTTGGTTTCAGTACAGATTTTCTGCCAAAACAAATTGATGCGTTTTTGTGCACGGGCTACAAAATGGGACCGGATGGATCGGGCCAGAGGGCATTCATTGAGTTTGACACCAGTGGTGTAAGTTCTTCACCTGGTGAAGGTAAGAGTGGCATTGGTGTGGGTGGAGTACAGTCTAGCAGTGGTGGGCGTCCCGCTTCACTTGCACACTGAGGCGGTTCTAGCGGTGTTGGGAGAAGCGGAGGCGGCTTTCCCAGTCCTGAAGGCAGAATGTTGCACTTTTGTTCTCTGTCATTGCTCGCTGGTGAGAATAAAACACAGAGTCAGGGTAATAACCAGAGATGAAAGGAACCAAAAGAGGACAACAGAATAGAGTCCGACCTCTTAAGAATTCCTGACGGGAACGGACATAACCCAAGATGGTTTCTAGCTCCTCAGAGTAAACATGCACGCCCTCGGACAGCAGCTGGAGGGACTGACGTATTTCTGTGGGAACGACGTGGCGCCCGATCTTTTCCCGATCCAGAAAATCCCCAAGCAACTGCGATGCCTGAGACGCAATATCTGCGGGGTCCCTTGGCATACGTTCCTTACCGACGCCACGCCCGTGCTCTGCTACAACAAAATCCATGGCTTGGTCTTTGGGCATGTTGCGGTGAACTGTGGGTGGAAGTCAATGGTTAACGGTAACGTGCTGGACCTTGAACCGGGTGACGTCAAAGAAAACCAGATGGAAGTGAATTTGTTGAGTAGGATTTGAAGCTTAACCTTCCAATTGATTCTACACTGAGGTCGGTAGGCATTAGCATTCTCTGGTGGGTTATATGTTGCAATGTAATTTCATTGGTTGGCTTGGTGACAGGTTAATGAAAAGTTTGCAAAAATCAGATTTGACATTTTAATGTAATTTTTGGAAATGTTTGCTCAGTGATTGAACTTGTTGACTTGTATGATTTTGCTTTCATTGTATTCTGCTATAAGAGGTTGAAAATGATAGGAATGATTTTTATTTATTTAAAATTGAAAATAAACCATGGATTTTTTAAGTGTAATTCTATGGGTGTATATTAAACCAAGCTTTATGACACGTTAAAATTGAAGCTGCGGCCTATTCAAGTGCAGGAATTAGTGAGACGCATGTTTAGAAAAACATTTTGTTACAAATTGGATTTCTGAGCTCGGAAAATTTAAAAATCCATGAACGCTATCTGAAAATCATGAGATTTGTTTTTTAATTTGTTGGCATAAAGGATGGGTGTAAAAAGTTATTGTTGATTGACCAGTCAGATGTCCTAAACATAGGGACATGATTGTTAATTAATTGCATTTTTTTCCTATTTTATTTACTGTACTAATGTAATATACTATATTTGTAATGCGGAGTAGTCAGCAGAGATTCTTCAGTCTTAAGTAGGTAATCTAAACAAGTGAGTGACACCTTTTTCTTGAGCTAAAGATGTGAAAGTTTCATTCCCCATACCCATTACTCTATCAAGACTTGGCCACTCCAATTGGAAGCTAATACTACATCAATACTAAATTGAAGCCAAACAACAACAAAAGATGAATTCACGATTTTAGCTCATTTGTGACTGTGGATGACAAAAGCATAGGGCTGTGGTTAAAGTTCATGATTCCCCCCCCACATCTTTTTTTTTTTTTTTTTTTTTTTTTTTTAATTTTAAATTTAAAAAAAAAAAAAATCTTACACATTGAGAGAGAACGGCCGCAGAAACCCAATTTGTAATAAAATATTGTTTCTTAGTTGAAACATTCATTCTAATATCTATTTTTGGACCAGAATTGATAAACTACTGTGTATCAACTGTGGGCATATTGCAGTCAGTTTGAGATTAATGCACGGTGGTTTTGGTGGTTAAAATGATATGTAGGTAAGATTTATAGGGGGTGCCTATTGTATATTGTACAGTCAGTGGTGGGGACTTGCAAAGAGAATGGAGGTTCATAATTGGAAGTGGTTTTGTGGGGGTAGGGACTTACTTTTGAGGGACTCTGAGAAAATGATAACAGTGCAGGAGGACAGAGCTATGTTTGTCTGCTCCACCAGAATACATAACGGGGAGCCAACACCTCGGACATCCTGCAGGGCTTTGGTCAGGCCCGACTCCGCCTGCAGGTAGAGCATTTCCACCGACAGGCCACGGTCCTGCAAGCACTGGTTTAGCGATTTGGGGTAATCCCTTTGAGAGGAAAAGAAACACATTAACTCAACACCTCTATACTGACTGACTCAACTGGAATTAAGACCAACTTAAATCATATTTAAAAGACTGATCAATTACATTTGGATGACAATTTGAAGTTTTAGACACAGAGTGAGACCAATTGGTTAGTCTCTGCTAAATGAAAACTCGGGAGTATGACACTTGTTAATGGCCTGTATATTGTGTTGAACCAGTAAATTTAACTAATTTTTGAAAACCCAGTTCAAAATACAGTGGGGAGAACAAGTATTTGATACACTGCCGATTTTGCTGGTTTTCCCCACTTGCAAAGCATGTAGAGGTCTGTAATTTGTATTATAAGTTCTCTTCAACTGTGAGGGACGGAATCTAATACAAAAATCCAGAAAATCACGTTGTATGATTTTTAAATAATAAATTTGCATTTAATTGCATGAAATAAGTATTTGATACATCACAAAAATTGAACTTAATATTTAATTCAGAAACCTTTGTTTGCTTTTACAGATACCAAACGTTTCCTGTAGTCCTTGACAAGGTTTACACACACTGCAGCAGGGATTTTGGCCCACTCCTCCATGCAGATCTTCTCCAGAGCCTTCAGGTTTCGGGGCTGCTGCCGGGCAACACGGACTTTCAGCTCCCTCCATCGATTTTCTATCGGGTTCAGATCTGGTGACTGGCTAGGCCACTCCAGGACATTAAGATGCTTCTTACGGAGCTACTCTTTAGTTGCCTTGGCTGTGTGCTTTGGGTCGTTGTCATGCTGGAAGACCCAGCCACGACCCATCTTCAGGGCTCTCACTGAAGGAAGGAGGTTGTCAGCCAAGATCTGGCGATACATAGCCCCATCCATCCTCCCCTCAATACGGTGCAGTCGTCCTGTACCTTTGGCAGAGAAGTAGCCCCAAAAAAATAATGTTCCTCCTCCATGTTTCACGGTTGGGATGGTGTTCTTGGGGTTGTACTCATCCTTCTTTTTCCTCCAAACACGACGAGCTGAGTTTAGACCAAAAAGTTAAATTTTGGTCTCATCTGACCACATCACCTTCTCCCATTGCTCCTCTGGATCATCCAGATGGTCAGTGGCAAACTTCAGACGTGTCTGGACGTGCACTGGCTTCAGCAGCGGGACCCTGCGTGCGCTGTAGGATTTTAATCCATGACAGCGTAATGTGTTTCCGATGGTTTTCTTCGAGACTGTGGTTCCAGCTCTCTTCAGGTCATTGACCAGGTCCTGCCGTGTAGTTCTGGGCTGATCCCTCACCTTCCTCATGATCAGTGATGCCTCACGAGGTGAGATCTTGCATGGAGCCCCAGAACGGGGCAGATTGACTGTCAACTTGAACCTCTTCCATTTTTTAATAATCGCTCCAACAGTTGTTACCTTCTCACCAAGCTGCTTGCTTATTTTCCTGTAGCCCATCCCAGCCTTGTGCGGGTCTATTATTTTATCCCTGATGTCCTTACACAGCTCTTTGGTCTTGGCCATTGTGGAGAGGTTGGAGTTTGTTTGTTTGTTTGAGCATGTGAACAGGTGTCTTTTATACAGGTAACAAGTTCAAACAGGTGCAGTTACTTCCGGTAATGAGTGGAGAACAGGAGGGGTTCATAAAAAAGAACCAAGAGCCGAAATATTTATTAGTTGGTAATGTATCAAATACCGTATTTTTCGGACTATAAGTCGCACCTGAGTATAAGTCGCACCAGCCATAAAATGCCCAACGAAGAGGAAAAAACATATATAAGTCGCACCGGAGTATAAATCACATTTTGAGGGGAAATTTCCTTGATAAAATCCAACACTTACAGTAGAACACATGTGTCATCTTGAAAGGCAATTTAAAATAAAAATACAATGGAGAACAACATGCTGAATAAGTGTACAGTATGATAATGTTACATGATGCATGAACAATTTGAGGGGAAATTTACTTGATAAAATCCAACACATAAAGTAGAACAGATGTGTCATCTTGAAAGGCAATTTAAAATAAAAATACAATAGAGAACAACATGCTGAATAAGTGTACAGTATGATAATGTTACATGATGCATGAACAACGAAATGCGAACGTGGCCGGTATGTCAACGTAACATAGCTATTAAGGATTATTCAGATAACTATAGCATAAAGAACATGCTAACAAGTTTACCAAACCATCAGTGTCACTCCAAAACACCAAAATAATACAAGATATAACAGATATAAAGATATACACTGTATAAGATATAATAACATGTTAATAATTTCACACATACACACGCATTCACACATATACATTCACGCTCCAGAGTCGCACCCCAAGCCAAACTATGGAAAAAACTGCGACTTATAGTCCGAAAAATACGGTACTTATTTCATGCAGTTAAATACAAATGTATTATTTAAAAATGATACAATGTGATTTTCTGGATTTTTGTATTAGATTCCGTCCCTCACAGTCGAAGAGAACTTATGATACAAATTACAGACCTCTACATGGCTTGCAAGTGGGAAAACCAGCAAAATCGGCAGTGTATCAAATACTTGTTCTCCCCACTGTATAGAGCAGAGGTGGGCAAACTATTCCACAAAGGGCCGCAGTGGGTGCGGGTTTTTGTTCAAACCAATCTGGTTTCTTAAAAGTGCAATCAGTGGATTGCAGTCAGGTGCTTCTTGTTTCTGCTGAAAACTCATTGGTTCAACTGTCTGTGCTGAATTAGTTGGAACAAAGACCAGGACCCACTGCGGCCCTCGAGGACCGGTTTGCCCACCCCTGGTATAGAGCTATTTTGTGTCATCCAAATTAGCATTAAAAACTAGATTGATAATGTGATGTTTTCAGGGTGACAAATGTATATGTGTGTTGACGGGAAACAATTATTTAAAGGCCACACATTATACTCTTTTTAACCCAAGCATAGAGCCACGTTAAAATGTTTTAATCATCTAAAGCTGCTATGTGCAACTGAGTACTGTATGTTCCCAAAATCTCAAGAATTTAAAAGAGGCGCTGTTAGTAAAATGTCTCCTTTTCTGACGCATCTTCCTGGGTGAATGATTTACATACATATTGGACCAATCAGGTAGTCCAATTTATAAGGGGAAAAAAGGGGCACACTAGGCTAACTAATCACGTGACAGCTTGGTTGTGCCACACCAACTTGGCCACATATCACTGCCGAAACAGTGCTTAGGTCAGAGAAAGTAAAATTTAACAAACATTTTCATGCATTTTTGTGTAATGGTAGTTACAAGTTACCTCAGCCACAAGTATAACTTAGGTGGCAAAACCCCCCGTTCCTGTTGAGGGGGGGCCTGTGGGGGAATCCATCGCTAACATAAGCTCTGCCACAACATTTAAGTGTAAAGGCGGAAACACACTATAATAGATTTGGTCGCGCAACCCCAGGAGACTTTTCGGAGACACATTACTGAAGATGATGCCCGATGGCTTCAGCCCGCCAAACAGCTTTGCGTGAACACCAGCTAAGCATTCCATGCCCTCAGCCAAAGCGGCGCTCATTGAATACTCGGGCACCAGCATCGATGCCAGTTCGGCACATTCTGTCCCTGGCCAAAGAGAAGCTCTCAATGCAGTGTTGCCAACTACCCAGTATAGGAAAGCCGTCCTAAAAGTTGGTAGGTGACATCATCACCTAATTTGCGTAATTGACAATTTGCATATGAATGTAATAGACACTGTAGGATGTAGTTGTGCAACGGAGGGGGGTAGGTGCGGAGGTTTGGGTGGAGGGAGGGAAAGTGGGATCGTGAAGATGGAGTTTTGAAACTGCTTGTTTTAATTTCAGCTTTGGAAAAATGACGAAACAACAATTTCTCGCGTTCTTTTGGCTTCTAAAGGTTTTCCCTCCGTCGACAATGCCATATATTTAGGTGAAATAGGGTGGAAAAACCTTAATGTGGGTCTAAAGCTGATTTCGAAGTCATGTGTTGAGGACTTTGTGAAATGTGCGAGCATGTCATTGTACATTGCATGTATTGTTACCCATCACAAGCTGACAATTCCATTGAACAGAATTATTTGTGTAAAATAAAAGGCTGTTTGGAATATTAAAAGCACACATGAGTCATACAATATTTTGGCAGTTAAGATATCAGTGTGGCATTTTTGCAGCAATAGACTTGTTAATTGTGGTTGTGTGGTGAAAACTTTTTTGATTTCAGTGTCATCTAAAGTGGTTTTAGGCTCTGGCATGGTTACAAAAATAGTAGTATTTCAGTTAGTTATAAAATTGCAATATTTGGAGGGGTGATTTCAAAATGACTTTAAAACCGCCAACATTGTGAGACAAATTTTTGGATTGACATATTTCATAGAAGGGTAGTGTTTTATTGTGAGAGAACCCATGGAAATGAGTGATTCTGACCATATTTCTATTGTTATGAGCAACCTGACATGTAGCAGCTCTAGGTTTGTTGCTGTGATAAATTTCTTTCCGTTAAGGACCATTCAAGATGTGAAACAATGAGAAGCAAGAGGGAATGAATAAGATGATGAGAGTTGGGCGTTTCCCAGCTATTTACCGTAAAGGATTTACACTATTATAATGTGAGAAAAAAACAACAACTGCATGTTATCATGGAAACGCTTTTTATAACAATATACGAATAGAGTACGCATTACAAAGGCTAAGGTAGAACACATTTAATATTGGAATTTTTAATGTTTGAATTTATCTGTCTCGACAAAGACTTTTTTTTAAATGTTCCACATGAGGCAGTGAGAGGTAACATTAAACCTAGGCGTTGGTGCAATATCACAAACAAGTACCTTGAAGCCAGGCAAACGATCAGGCTCCATGAAGGTGACGTAACAGGATGACTGACTTTTAACTTTTTAATGAAAATAAAAAAGGTGAATATTATCCGTCTATGTATTACTGTGCTATACTCTGCTGGTCAAAAACTCTCACTTCCACGCGAGCTTCATCTGGATCAACTCGCTATGATTAATTACGTGACTGTATGCACAAAGCTTAGTTATACATTTTGTCACATTTTAAGGTAAATTTGCACAAATTAAAAGTATATTAATGCAATAGTCATGACAGTACTTTAAACTGAATTATCAATTATGGAATTAGGAATATGTCAACACTATGCGATAAATATATTATACTAAACTTAACAATAGCTCAATTTGCTCCTACACTTGGCTTCAGCATTTACTCAAGTCATGATTCAAAGTGCTGAAAAGCTTCTCTTAGACTTTCAGGATATTTGCAATTTGTACTCACAAGCACTGGTTGGTCAGGGAAATGATCACACAGTCAGCCACTGTCCGATCCTCCTGCACTTGCTTGTAGAAGTTCTGATACAAGGTTTTCCGCCTTTCTGATGGAGTCATCTCAGGCTTGGCTGAAAGAAGACCAAAGACACCCATTGATGAGAAAAATGAAGGGAGCATGCAAATAGGGGTGTGCCCTCTTAGGCACTCCACGATTCGATTCGATTCGATTAGGAATCAGGCCGCTACGATTTGATTATTGAATGATGATCATGGTATTGACGATGATCACGATTATCGATGCATCATACATTACTAATTAATAAAGTAGCCAAACAAATTTATTCCATTATTTATTTAAAATATCCTAATGATTCAACAGGAACCATGGAAACATGCCCATATAACAAAAAGCTGCCCTTAAACTGCTTTTTTTTTTTAAATAACAAGACAATGCAAAAACAACCATTTTAAAGGCAGTACTTATATTCCAACATGCCTATATAACACACAGCTGACCTTGAAATGCTCTTTTCCACAAGGTGCAAAAACATTAGCTGTTTCAAAGGCAGTACTTATTTCTCCCAACAAAACAATAAAATTTACACTGGTGGATTGAATTCCACATTTTCTGGGAACGGACAAAGTGTCTTTAGAAATAAGGGTATAACCAATATACTTTATTTTCACAGATTTCTGTAGTATTTCCATATTTGTAGTGTTCCCGCTGTATTTAATCCTGGTTTTAAACGTTCTGCATCTGGAATAACTTTTGTACACCACCAAACAACGCACAACTTGACATAGAAATACATGTTAGCGAAGAACCTAATCAGCATAGCGCTCGGTGCTATCTAGTAACATCTCAAAAACAACATGTCGTATGTCGATGCGTTCGTCCGTCGAGGTACCACTTTGTTGTTGAAATCAAAATAGTGCAGAAATTCGTTTTTTTGTGGATCAAGTGCAAGTGCCAATAAGGTACTGCCATATCACAAATGACTCACACAGTGTTTCTGGCACACAGCTTCAGTACAGTGAATAAGTTTATAATTCATTATTTCTCAATCATTTATTGTTCATTTAATTTTTGCACCATGAATGCAAATGGTCTGCTAACATAACAAATCCCAAGCATCTTAGTTTGGACAAATCTAATGGTAAATAAGCGTAACTGCTCTGCGAAGCTGTGACCCGCCCATGTAGAAAGGCAGAAGGATTCTACATTCACTTTGAAGGCAACATACATATTGGTCCAAAACTAATAATGAAAAACCGATGTCAATATTATTCGGTATCATTTTAAAATGCGTTGATCTGCCGATATTATTGGGTAGCCCATAGTATTGGCTCTCTTATTCAGTAGTTATCTTAAACATGTTCTCTTATCCCAGCTACCCAATTATATCATACGACTCAAATAAATATTGAAAAAAAGTTTTTTCACCGTCAACTTAACATAATTTTTAATCCCTCCAACATTTAATTTAATGCTTTTCAAGGCCGTAATTTTGACAAAATCCTTTTGATCACTTTTAATGTTTTTTAATGACCCGCATATATCCTGCAATAGGATTGCTTTTAAAAATACTAATCTCGTGCATATTCACAGTTCGTCTTTTTTTGGTGGTAGTCTGTGGGGGGGCACTACAAACAGTAACAAGTTTGATGTTTTGACCCATTATTCCAATGTCATACTTCACAATTCTACAGTTGTCATTAGAGGTGTGCGAAATTTCCGATTCTTAGATTCGCGATTCAGCCATGGAACATTCGAGAACGATTCACAAACATCCAAATTCCGATTACTGAAGTATGTCAAGTAGAGCGGAAGTAAAACACTCAGCGCGCCGCGTGGTCTTCGGGACACAATGAGGAACGGAGCGAGAGTAGCTAAACGTCATGCTTACCCGAGGGGCCAGGTAATGACAATGCTCAACTAACGGCTCTGGCTCAACTCATGCCGCAAGATAAAAAAACAACAACAATATACCTGACTGCTGCCGACAGCTGCTACAACGTACGTCCACGTAATGGTACGGTAGATATATTTATATAGAACTAGATGCAAAATAACAGACTCGGTGGCGTTAGCAGCACATGTTCAAAAAGCTAGATGCGGGCGTTAGTAAACGGCAGTAGAATTCCCTACATGGCTGTTGTAGCGAACCTTCCAAGCGAACCTAATTAACTTTTTATCTAAAATACTCCTAAATCGGCAAAATATTGACTTGAATCTATCTTTAAAATAGTTTTAAAACTTTCACATGTCGAAAGTAGACAGAAGGGAAATTATGGAATAACAGGAGCAATTTTAACAACTTTAACGGTTGATTCACAACATTAAATTAATTGAATGTAGTTTAAAGCTGCTGATACAGAATGGGGATTTGAGTATATTATTGTTTTTAACTGTTAACTTGATACGAAATAGTCGATTATTTAAGCCCGCGAGGCTTTTTTATTTATTTTTTAAACAGTTTTTGTAACTAATGTACAAAACATTAAAAGCAGCTAATAGTGTGTGTGTGTGTGTGTGGGGGGGGGGGGGGGTCATCAATAATCGATTTATAATCGAATCGTAGCCTATGAATTGTAATCGTAATCGAATCGTTAGGTGCCCAAAGATTCCCACCTCTAGTTGTTATTATTTTAATTCGTTTAAAACTAAGGCAGAAATGGTGCATTTCAGAAGAAGCCATTTTGTTACTTTTCATTTACTTCCATATTGTAATGTGGACAATATACAAAAAAATCTTACCATTCGGTTGATGTTTTGCACCATCGTGCTGACTCCCACTGTAGAGTTGTTTTTGCTCAAGTTCTTTGTAACTGAAAGAGAGGTAGTAAACATGCATTGAGCAATTATTCAATTTTATTTTGAAGGTTCATTCTAAAATGACTCCCCAATAGAGGTGGGAATCGTTGGGCACCTAATGATTCGATTATGATTCAGACGCTACAATTCGATTATAAATCGTTAATTGATGCACCAACCGCCCCCAGCTATTAGCTGCTTTTAATGTTTCGTACATTAGTTACAAAAAATTGTACAAAAATCCTCTCAGGCTCAAATGAACTTCAGTATCAAGTTAACAGTTCAAAACAGTAAATAAAATACTCAAGTCCCCATTCTGTATCAGCAGCTTTAAAGTGTGTACGACAGGATTAAAAAAAAGTCTTAAATAGCATTATTATGTGAATTAAAATCACATTTTGAGACGATTCTACTATATACAACAATTTGGCAACGCGCAGATGACGAGAAATTAGTGTTTTAATCCGCCGTCTAGCCACGCCTACCATTATAGGGCGGGAGACCCGTGCTTAATAATTTTGATTACAATTTTGATTTGCCAACTGATTTACGTAACGAGGTGGGTAGTAACGTGTTACATTGACTCCGTTACATTTACTTGAGCAACTTTTTGAGGAAAAATGTACTTCAAAGAGTAATTTTACTAAGTTATTCTTTTTTACTTTTACTTGAGTAGATTTGTGAAGAAAAAACGCTACTCTGCTACTTTGGGAAAAACAAGAGTAGTTAAATTTTTCCTCTTCATTCTACATATTAGATTTATTTATTTATTTATTTTTGCCATCGATGCCAAATAGCTGTAGAAGTTTCACCCATGAGACGTTGCAACAATAATCACATAACTCCATGATACTAATCAGACACAAGTTTGCCGTTCTATCTTCACGCCAACCTATTCAAACATGTCTGTTCAATCGTGTCTTTGACGCACCATAAAAATATTAAGTAAAGTGGTACCTCTACATACGAAGTTAATTCGTTCCAGGAGCTTGTTTTTAAGTCGAAATGGTCGTAAGTTGAGCAGGATTTTCCCATAAGAATACAGTGCCCTCCATAATTATTGGCACCCCTGAAAACGATGTGTTTTTTAGCTTCTAATATTTTTCTTAATTCAAATAATATGGGACCTTAATGGAAAAAAAGAGAAAAATCCAAGCTTCAATACAAGTGCATTCATTCAGTGGGGAAAAAAATCCCACATATAGAAAAAGTTATTTGACATCAAATAATGTGTGTCACAATTATTAGCACCCCTGGTGTAAATACTTTGTACAACCCCCTTTTGCCAACAAAACAAGGTCTGAGGACTGAGATGGCCATGGGAGGAGCTTGATTTTGTGTCTGGTGAAGCATTTCTGTATAGATTTGGCCATATGTTTACGGTCATTGTCTTGCTGAAAGACCCAGTGACGACCCATATTCAGCTTTCGGGCAGAGGGCGACAGATTTTGATTTAAAATGTCCTGGTATTTCAAAGCATTCATGATGCCATGCACCCTAACAAGGTTCCCAGGGCCTTTGGAAGCGAAACAGCCCCACAGCATCACTGACCCACCCCCATACTTCACAGTGGGTATGAGGTGCTTTTCAGCATGCGCATCTTTCGTGGCACGCCAGACCCACTTAGAGTGTTTGTTGCCAAAAAGCTCTATCTTGGTCTCATCTGACCAAAGCACACGGTCCCAGTTGAAGCTTGGGACCGTGTGTATTTTTGTGTGGCTATTTATGACTTTTATTTTTATCCTGTCACAGGCGGTTTAATAGCTGAGTAACATGATTTTAGAACTGTCCCACTGTCCCATTGTGATAATCGAATAAATTAACCCACCTTTCGAGGGCATCCTTGATATCTTCGGTCCTCTGCTCCCTGTTGTAGGGCGCACTTCTGAACCTCAACGGCTGTGCGCTGCATCACAAAACGCACACATTTAAGAGACATTTTATGATAAAGTTACTCTTCAGCGCAATGACCATGCGCGAACAAACATAGACGGTCTTCAAAAGCTTTGGATGTACAGTATATTTATAGTGTAGTGTAGTATAGTATAGTAGCATGCTAATGCTAAAAGCAACATAAAAACTGACCTCCCGTTTGGGTTACCCTGCTGCCGCCGGGAAGCTTTGGAGGATTTGGGCCAAGATGACATTTTACTGGACCCTTTTGGCCCAAAAATCAGTAAGCTTAATAGTAAACTGAATAAACAAATTCGTAGGGTGTATTTTCCTCACGAATGACAACCTTTTACCACATGTAATCCAGCAGTGAAGATGACTGCTGCTATAGATATAATTTAGTAGAGAGTAGTGCGCAATGGTCGCTGGGAGTAACCGGGACAGTCGTTATCACTTGTCAGCCATTTTGTGTCAGCAATATTGGCTAAATCTAATACATTTTTATCGTCACTTGAGGGTGTACTTTTAATTAGATAAAAATTGCTCAGTTTTCAACCGATTTACAAACCGCTTGGGTCTTCATAAACGTCAGATATACAGTAATTGCTCTATTATATAAGTAGTTACTAAAAAAAACGATTTGCTTTACAAAAAATATATATATATAAATAAACCTCATGACAAACAATTCGGCTTTTTTTTCTTTTCAAATTTCTTTTTATTAGTTTTACTAAAAATACAGAATAACCAAAAAATACAGAACTCCCCTCCCAAACTAAAAAAAAAGCTTCACTCTAAGTTATCTAAGTCTGTCTAATCGTAAACGTCCAAAGAGCCATAGAAAATCCTTCACTGCCATCACTCCCAAAACATAATGATTACAAAATCAAAATAGAATACAATATAGTCAAATGTCGCACCAAATAGGAGCAGCATGGAAAGCGACCGTACCGTTGCCCATCCCCCATAGCTAAATTAATAATATAATAACAATTACAATATAACAGTGCATATGTCATTCCTGGACTTGTGTAGCGGTGCTGTCAAAGAATGAAAGAAAAGGTCCTCATGTGTTATTTCTTTTCAGAACCGCGAAGAATATATCTGATTTTCTCGAGCCTAAGGTTCATCAGCGCATCCCTTATCCAATGCGACGTTGTGGGTGGCATTGTGGATGGCATGGCTTTTGGCAGCCATATAAGAAATAGTTTGGCCCCGTAAATAGGCCTTGAGTGCCTCCAAAATTACTGAAAAAGAAACCTCTGGGGTGGTATTGATATCTAAAAACAACGTAATCTGATCAGAAAGAAAATTCACAAATGCCTCACCTGCTAGTAAAAGTGAGTTAAACCTCCAATTCCTGCTGGTAGCACCTGCTTTTGGTAAATTGAATTTTAGTACGAGAGGTGCATGGTCTGAAATAACTATAGTTTGGTATTCACACGAGCGAACATTGGATATTAGTCTATTATCTCAAAAAAAAAAAAAAAATCTATTCTACAATATGTATGATGTACATGCGCAAAAAAAAGAATATTCCCTATCTTTTGGATGTAAAAAACGCCATATATCAGAAACGCCAAGTTCTATAAAACAAGACTGAAGGTAAGAAGCTGATTTGGATGCAACACCGCCAAACAATTCGGCTTTTTTGGCGCATGTTTTACACACCAGTTTCATAAAATACAACAGCATAGAAAGGTAATTAACCTTAAACAAATAACCTTTGCCATTAGGGAGCAAGGCCGGCCCAGCCTATACGCAGACTATGCAGCTGCTTAGGGCCACCACTCGGGGGCCCCAATCTGTCAACCTCATTTTATACGTTGTTAATAGAGCATCGTGAATAATGTGGCGCGCATTGCCGTTTATCTATGCAAAAATCAATTTTCTTGTAATTACAATCTGGCAACCTGGGGAGTGACGTTGAACCTGCTTTGCCATGATTGGTGATCAAACTTGCTTGGAAAATAGACTCACGAAATATGTCGAAGAGAATTTATCTTTCTGGAGCAGAGAAACGAAAGAAGAAGAAAATCGGAGAAGAAAAGAAACAAGAGTATCAAGGTAATAGAGCATTTTGTTGTTGATGTTGTTGTTGTGCAAGACACTCAGACTTGAACGTTGTTGTCAGCTGAGTTAGTCAATATGTCGTACTGGTAATTGCCATTAGCCGCAGGACGAAGGCCCGGAGCTAATCAAGTAAAGCCGAGCAAGTTATCACCTGTTGACAACGGCAAATGCAGGGCTTCTGCTGATTGTAGTCAAACGAAATATTGGCATAATATGCATTTGGACTGGAGAGCTTAGATATAGGCTACGTCTACACTAGGACGGATAATGGCCTTAAACGTGTAATTACTTGGACTATACCACATGTCGGCTGCACTAGTATGGATTAGTTGTTATACGGTTAATGTAGGCGGGTAATGTAACCCGCCGCCTAGCGCCGCTTTATATGCTGTCACCGTACAACATTCGGATGCTGAGCAAGAGACGTCATACAGGTGTTCTGACAAATTTTGCAACCCATCAAAAATTGCTACCTTGCGGTTTTGCGCATGCGCGTAACGTTAAAAATGGCCGCGAATGCAGAGATTCCAAAGTAAACACTACAAACTTTCTTTAAAGAAAGGAATATTTACTTAAGTTTGGCCATGTAAAGACATGTACAAAAGTTCTCAGACACATCCTACCATGTTAGCTGCACACAGCAACTGCACCCCGCGCTCTCACTGTTAATGACGTCGCCGTGTCGTTAAGTATTAATTTACGCCATTTTCGTGTTGCACATGTATGTTTATGATGTATCTAGTTTAGTTAGCACCTTTGGATAACATTGAGAGTCCAACTGAATGTAAAGGAGGGCATTTTCAGCTCCACAAAAGCTTTGGGAGCAAAATTTTATAAGGGAGCAAATTTTGACAGAACACCGGTCGCTGTTTTTAGCGCGGCATGACAGCATTGTAAACAATGGAGGCGGACGATCACGACGTGGCATTCCTGCTCTTCTCTTTTCCACACATTTTTCTTAAACCTTCAAACTACGTCTCAATAATATGCTTCAATTCAGCCCCACTTGGGGTCCTCCCATCGCGGATGTGGTGGGGATAAGCGTTTTTTAGAGCTCGTCTCCAGAGTTGTCTCCGATCAGAGTAATGCTGCGGGGCTCCCCTCCCAACTCAATGCCGACCGAACATGAATACTGTTTATAAAATACGTAGAGAAAAAAATTAAACCCCGAAAAGTGACCTGCGTGGTACCCCCAGTCAAAGAGGCGCGCGATCAGTTTTTCCCCCAGATATTTTTGCCTGTCAAAACTGCTGCCACTTTCAGGATCGCCACTTTTATGCACATGCAGCCTGGTTGCGGCTTCCAGCCACCCAGCGCCACAACATATGCTCCCATTTGTTATTTTCCAAGTGGTAAGAGCGCAACTGAGCATCGATTGTAACATCCCAAGTAATGATGTCAGGCTTCCGTTGTTTTAGAAAGATTTATTTCAATCACAACACGGCGCCTGCACGTAAAAGCAGAGCGTGCTCTCCTTTCCACTCTCGCTCCTGTGTGATGCGTGTAATTGCGATCACGAAAAAAAACAGTGATCACAAAATAATGACAGTCTAGAAGGAGTAGTAATTTCGAAATTTTCCGTGGGCTAGGAATGAGTTTCCGTTTCAGAGATAAACCGTGCGGGCGATGACGTAACACACGAGGCTTCTCCTTTTTACGCATGCGTAGTTTGTGCATTGAGGGCCAGAACGCAGTTCCGGTATAAGATCAGGGCCGTAATGCTGTTCCGGTAGACGTTGCTTAGACTCCGAAAATATGACGGCAACTGTCAAAACACTGTGTCAAGAAAAAAAAAAAAAAAAAAAATGCTAAGCTGCCACACATGCATTTCATCTCCAAGAAGAAAACAATCTACCAGCATCAGCTACACATACACAAGCATTAACAACAAGCATTATAAAGTACTTGTGTAGCGTCCATTTCCATCAGTATGTATTATTTCTTTTATTCCAGGGACGGCAGGGAAGTTTCCCAGGCTGGTGCAGTTATCTGAGTCTGACAATGATGAGTCACGTCAATATGTGAATGCACGCAGCAAAGCAAAACGCCTGGACCCATTTATACGTTCAATTAGCTGACATGCTAACATGTGACCAGCAGAGATAGTTAGCTCTGATTGGTTTAAATGCGCATGTTTTGTGGAACAGCAAAGAAAAAAAAGGTTGTTTAATTGATGCAACAATAAAAGGGCAATGCAACATAAAATGGATCAAATCTTTAAGAGCAACGAAAGAGTTGAGGAGGCTTATTTATCATATTTAGTTTTACTTGCTCTGATGGGGAGGTTCAGAACATCTGAGCTGTCAATGTGCACTTTGGACTTATATTTGTTCATTTATGTTAGGCTACCTATTAATTTCCTTATGATTTAAAAAGGTCAATGTTTGCACGATCTACAAAATATATTCCATTTCACTCTGCATGATATAAGTCATTTGTACTTATTTTTCTGAATGTATGTACTTATGTCTTTATCATTAAAAAACAAAACAAAAAGTAAATGTTTACATTAACTTCAATTTAAATATATATCCTATGTTCTTAAGTAGTTAAATTTGAGATTTGGCATTTAGTATGTGAGGAAATGAGGGAAAATAAAAATTAGGAGATGGAGGTTGGGGTTATTGCTGTTTTTGTTAACTTTTATTTTGCAAATCATTGAAAAAATACAATTTTGAATGAAAATCAGTTTTTGTATGTGTTATAGAAATAACGGTGCTAAAACAGTTTTCTTTGCATTTCAGTAGTTTAAGAGGTTTGACCCCCCCCCCCCCCCCCAAAATAAATGAAAGAATAAATAAATAAATAAAATTTTTGGCTCCGTGGCGACCTTCACGTTGGGGAGTTCCGGCAAGAAATTGTAGCCACTTTCACCCCTGATTATCAAGTAGTATGTCATGTATCAGCCTATATAGGGAATCTACTTAAATAGTTGCGCACTCCCCACAGTACACGTTTTTGTTGACGAATATTTTCCTGGGCTAAATTTTGTTCCATGTAATCATATTTTGTACTTTGGATGATTCAAAGGCGCTATTGAGAAGTGTCTTGGAACTGGAGGTGGAATGCCGTCCTCTTCACAAAATGATGATTTCCCCAAATGTACAATTCAAGGTAATGCCGTGTACATAGTTATGAGATAAAGAATCAAGAAAGATACACATTAAGTTACAATTTTAATATATTTTTGCAAAAACATGGGCCCTTTGGCATTATTTTGCTTAGGGCCCCCAAATGGCCTGGGCCAGCCCTGTTAGGGAGACATTAAACTTTCATTTTCAACAACATACCTGCTGATCATACGACTAAGTTCAATCCTTGTCACAAGTTTTGTGGAGCAGTAATATCTTGCGTTTGCTGCTTTGCGGGTTTTTGGTCACTAATTGCAGCATGTATTGTGTTCAGATGCTTCATTAAATTTTGAGTTGATCATGGCAGATGTGGACAAATGCTTTCCCCCCCGGACACAATTGAACTTCGTATGTAAGTTCTTGCCCTCCCTCTCATTGATGGTGAAGTAGTGCTTATACTTCCAATTTGTAAAAGGCAACTTTCCCACTTGATCCTCTGTATTCACCATCTCTTCTTTCTGTCACTTTTTACTGGTCGTAATACTGTAAAATAAACTCTACAGGACTGTCTCAGATAATTAGAATATTGTGATAAAGTTCTTTACTTTCTGTAATGCAATTAAAAAAACAAAAATGTCATACATTCTGGATTCATTACACATCAACTGAACTATTTCAAGCCTTTTATTATTTTAATATTGCTGAATTTGGCTTACAGCTTTAGAAAACTCAAAAATCCTATCTCAAAATATTAGAATATCATGAAAAAGTATACAAGTAGGCTATTCAACTAATCACCTGAATCATCTAATTAACTCGAAACACCTGCGAGGGTTTCCTGAGCCTTAAAAACACTCAGCTTGGTTCAGTAAACTAAATCACAAGTATGGGGAAGACTGCTGATCTGACTGCTGTCCAGAGGACCATCATTGATACCCTCCATCAGGAGGGTAAGACACAAAAAGAAATTTCTCAAAGAGCAGGCTGTTCACAGAGTGCAGTTTCAAAGCATATCCACAAAAAGTCTGTTGGAAGGGAAAAATGTGGCCGGAAACGCTGCACAACCAAGAGAGATGACCGCAGCCTTAACAAAATTGTGAAGAAGAGCCGCTTCCAGAATTTGGGGGAGCTTCAAAGACAGTGGGCTGAAGCTGGAGTCCAGGTATCAAAAGCCACAGTTCACAGACGTGTCCGGGAAATGGGCTACAATAGCCGTATTCCCATGGTCAAGCCACTTCTGAACTCAAGACAACGGAAGAAGCGTCTGACTTGGGCTATGGAGAAGAAGCACTGGACAGTTGCAGAGTGGTCCAAAGTCCTCTTTTCAGACGAAAGCAAGTTTTGCATTTCATTTGGAAGTCAAGGCGCCAGAGTCTGGAGAAAGGCTGGAGAGGAGCAAAATCCAAGTTGCTTGAAATCCAGTGTGAAGTTCCCACAGTCAGCAATGGTTTGGGGAGCCATGTCAGCTGCTGGTGTTGGTCCACTGTGTTTCATCAAGTCCAGAGTAAATGCAACTGTGTACCAAGAGATTTTAGAGCACCACATGCTTCCATCTGCTGAAAAGCTCTATGGAGATGAGGATTTCATTTTCCAGCATGATCTGGCACCTGCCCACAGTGCCAAAACCACCAGTAACTGGTGCACTGACCATGGCATCACTGTCCTTGATTGGCCTGCTAATTCCCCTGACCTGAACCCCATCGAGAATTTGTGGGGTATAGTTAAGAAGAAGATGAAAGACACCAGACCTACAAATAAATGAGCTGAAGGCAGCTATCGAAGCATCCTGGGCATCAATAACACCTCAGCAATGCCACAGGCTGATTGCCTCCATGCCATGCCGGATTGATGCAGTAATCCGTGCAAAAGGATTCCCAACCAAGTACTGAGTGCATCAATGGACATTTTCAAATGTTTGATTTAGTTTTGCTGTTATAAAATTATTTTTTTACTTGGTCTGAGGAAGTATTCTAATTTTTTGATATAGGATTTTTGAGGTTTCTTAAGCTGTAAGCCAAAATCAGCAATATTCAAATAATAAAAGGCTTGAAATAGTTCAGTTGATGTGTAATGAATCCAGAATGTATGACATTTTTGTTTTTTTAATTGCATTACAGAGAGTAAAGAACTTTATCACAATATTCTAATTTCCTGAGACAGTCCTGTAATGTTTCTTCGGTGATGTCATGTGACATAACTCGCATCGACGAGTCCGTGTTACTTCCTTCAAAGAAAAAAAAAACCTCCCTTGTTGTATAGACAAGTTTCCGAGGTACTTCCGCATGTCTGCAAGCAACTTCCATTTTAGAATTTCTCCATCCAAAAAAACTGGGGAGCTGGAGTAACATTACTCATCAAAATCCCTTAAAAAAGACAATTTGGAAATACCGCATCCATTTGCCATCATCACGACAGGGGAGGACAACGTGTTCATGAAGGCAGATGTGGAACCAAGCTCGTCCCACCACAAAGACCGGGTGTTTTTGTAGCCATCTTGCTGCTGTCTTATGAAGGTATGTTCTTCCTATCCCTGCATTTTTACGTGTCCGGTGCTCAAAAAATTCTAACGTTAAAATCTTGCGCATGAAACGACTTGTTGATATTGTTACGATGATTATTGTAATTATGATGATCTTTAATATTATTTACTACAACTACTGTATCTGCTGCGAGCCGGTTGCTAATCAGTACATGTTGGATGGCACAATTACGTATGTCAACGCATAAATCCAAGTGTTAAAAGTTTTTTGTTGGTTTGTTTGAAGGTGGAAAACGCTGTTAGGCAAGGTAAGACAAGTTGATGTGCCTCACAAAAAACTTACTTTACGTTGATGGACATATATCAAGACGTGCGTTCTATCCGGGGGCAGCTGAGGGGCTGTAAATGGGAGACGGTGGCTCACCTCGTGGCAGACCGTCAGCTCGATCCCGAGATCCAACTACGAGCTTTTAAACTGGAGCAGCTTTAAGATACGCTATTGTAGCTGGAATTACTGAGGACAGCAGGAGGAAGCCCGTCTGGAGGCCGCTGAGGGTCTCCGTAATTTTGGGGGCAAGTTTGGCGAGGCTCCGGAGCTCTGTTGTCTGATAACACGTTAATATTTTTCTAATAATTTTATAAATTGTGATTTTTTGACCTGTTTTACACATGCGCCAATCGTTTTAAATAAAACAAGAAATGGAATCATGTTGTCCAAATGTTTTATTGCGATTATTATCTGCAATCAAAAAGAATGACATACTATTTTTGTTTATATGTACATACCTTGTAGCATTTTTCTTGAAACAACAAAATCCGTGTCAGCCCTTCTGCATTCGGCAAATGTAATATTATTTTTAATTTCACCTCATTTTGGTCACTCAAGTGGCTGGCGTATCGATTTCGGATATCGGATCTGGTTTCGATTTAAGGCGTATGGCGAGTAGAGCCACACTGTCCCATCTACGTCATGCTAAATCCATTTTTGGAGATTCCGTGGGTTCCTCCGGTTTGATTTTGCAGTTTTACCTTGTTCAACACACTGATTACTTCAACCGCAATTTATGTTGTTCTTTCTAAATCGGACGGAATTTCAGAGCAGAAATTTTCCAAGATGGCGCCGCCCTTATTTCGCTCAGGAAACTTGTCTATAGACCCTACTCACCTACGTCACAAAATGACGTGTCGCTGTATCCGGCCGCCATATTGTCCGTATTTTTTAGACTTATTCTCATTGTTTTCAATTAGTCGTGCAAGTTATAGAGCAATTCATGGATGCCCCGGTGCTTTCAGACGCTGTAAACTCATTGGATGCGTTGCATAAAAGGCGTTATGTGGAAAAGCTTCAGTTTATCCATTCGCCAGATCCATATTTGATGCCTAAATCGATGGTTTTCGACCCGCTGTCTTCGCCGTCTTTGCCTGACACCCCTGATATTTACAACTATCTTGTCCACACAAAATCAGCCTATTCTCACGAAAGTTTGAAAAACTTTAAGAGCTTGGAGGCTTATAAATACTTTGTTGCTGGTTGGGTGAAACAGGTCCTCGTCCACGAAAATTCGGCAGGAATCTATCTTGTGCTCGGAAAGGTGAGTTACGAAATTTTCAATTCAAAATCTTTTGTTCTTGCTAACATCCACTGTCAAGTCTAATGTATTTCATGTCATTTGTCAATGGAGCTAGGGCTTTTAATGTTTATATGGTTTAGCGATAGCACTCTCACTACATACATATATAATATGTAATAAATATGAAGTGCGATAGCACTACTCCAGATTGTCCCGAGTTGAATTTATTTTTTGGCTTTTGACCTCAATAGTGAAATTGTAAATTAATTGTATGACAACTGTCTTGTTATCCCCTTATAATTATATATTTTCAGGTAGTTCATTCACTACGTATGAGTGTATGTTGTCGGCGATTAGCCTAGCAATGATCTTAATTGTGGTTGTCAGCCCAAAACCCTCTAAATTTATATTAAATGCATCTTGCCAGATATAAAATGACTACTGCATAATCTGTGGTAGTCGTTTGGAGCCCAGTTTTCTTGTTGAATTGCAGCAGTCAATCTCGCTCTCCTCTCCGGGTCTCTCGGAATACGGTAAAACTTCAAGTCTCTCCGTCTATCTTCTGTTTTTGCAACCGACCGCCACACACGACTTCACCATTTTGATTATTAATGTTAACGAGCAGAAAAACACGTCATAATAGGAGGAATTTACGAAGCGCTAATGCATTAACATGACGAGTATACGGACAACATGGCGCGGGGGCGTGGCTGTGACGTCACGTGAGTAGGGTCTATAATGACAAATGAAGTTTATTCTATTCGATTCAGATGAGCGCTGTAAAGGATACGCTGAAAGGGTGTTTTACAGCGCTCGTTTCATATTTCATAGCGGCAATCCTTGGTATCTATCGGAAACCTGACTCAAGTAATTGCAGCACAAGTCGTGGTAATGGTTGTGGCGTTGTAACGATGGAAATAACATTTAGTTAGATTACTCATTACTCAGGAAATAAACGCAGTTATTGAGTGCAATGTATTAAAACGCCAAGATTATCAACAGTGAAATGACTATTTTTTTTCAGCATCTAGCCTGAATCATAGCCACGTTAATACGTCTTATCACAAAAAATTTTAAAATTCGTGCCGAGTAAGTGGAGGAAATCACTCACCTAAGTGAGTGATTCCAGAGCCTAACAGAGAAGTCCACTGCTTGAAAATGGCTGCCGGTTAGGAACGCGGCCTTTTTGCATCTAGCTATCTATAAAAGTGATATCTAAGATCGCAGTGGCCAAATCGCTCACAGCTGACGTCAGGACTTTTGTTTGTCGACGGTTAGATTCATTGGCGTTTAAGAGAGGTATGGGGTCAGATTAGTCTCATGAGACTAATCTGACCCCATAGTTCTGGCCATTTGAAACCTACCGCAGTTTTAGACAGCCTCACTATGAGGTCAGATTAGTCTCATAAGTACACACACTCATTTAAAAACTATTTGTGCAATATCCAACATAATTGGTTTATGATGAGGGTAAACATCTTTAGCTACATCGAATACATTTTACATATGCAATATGTGTCAAATTTACTATCAAATCAAATCTGATCCAAGAACAAGTCAGTCAAATGTGTTCATGACCCCCCCCCCCCCAATAAATTTCCTCGCTTCAGCTATTTTAATTATTTCATACATGCATCAGCATTTGCATCTGCTTGTTTGCATTGTTAACAGGGCAGTATACATTACTTTCAGTATATTACATCATGTAATCAATTCATCAACATGTTTTCTACAATAGTAAAGACAAACACAGGGATACCACAGAAATTCTGTCTTATAATTGAATGTATTCACATTACAATATCAACTTAGATCAATGTGTGACAATTTCTAATGATCTTCAAATATATCCATATATGATACATACCAAGAGGCACTTCCAGTATGTCTGGCAATATTGAAGCCACAGTATAGTGTCTAAATTACAAAATGGTAAAAATAAATAATGCTTCTCTAAAAATGTTTTTGTCATTTTAAATTGTCTTTACTGTACAGTGTATATTCATGTTGTACAAAATGGAGCATCACCCTGTAAGGAAAAACTGTATTTGGACAAAATATTCTTAGTACACATGGTAAGTGCAATATACTGGTGAGAGCAAACAAACCTACTGTATCATGATGTTGATGCAATACAAAAATATTGAACAATTTTACATATGGGATTATGAAGCTGGTTTAACTCACAATTATCCTACAAGTGTTTGACGATTAAATAAAAGGAATGAAGACAAACAATGTAACATGCTAACCTAAATCATGTTATATTCTTAGCCCCCAAAGCAATTTAATAGTTTTTGTGGTGACGTGACAATTGTGCGATGAATGTTTAAAAAAGTCAATTGTTGCAATTGAAGATATATACAAATCAACTGTTAGGTCAGAGTGGAAGCACAAGAGAAAATACTGTATGAACACAGGATCTTTGGAGAGCAACTATTTCATCTGAGCACCTCAGAGGAACTGAATGCATTACCTTACCGATATTTACTAAGTGTACTTGCTGCCGTACAGCCACATCAGAAAAAGGACAGCATTGGATATATATACACATTTGCAATTAGACAGTAGATACTAAATGAATAATTTCGTGGAATATACATTCACTAAGCAGTTGAATCAATCCTCGTGGAAGCACCCGCTGTGGCATACATTGAAATGTAAATAAGGCAGCAATAAGCCTGCCAATATGAGTCTAAAAGGAACAATCTAATATGAAATCACCAGATTAATGTCTACCAAACTACACACAGTGACACATTCTTCATTTGGGGCATTTTTGCTTTAAATAAATCTGCATTTTAGTTTGTGATGAATAGTATTATTTTCCACAGAAATTATTTGTTTTGTTCTTAAAATGTCATTGTATGAGAGAAATGTCATATGTCTATGTTCACAACTTTAAAAATGAATCATTATTTTTCAGATTCACTTGACACCTGTTTTGGTGCAAATCACTCAAATGTGAGGAAAGCTCTACACTACAGTATCACTATTGATTTGACAAAAATTTCTGAATGCTCATCTCCTGAAGTGTCAACTTACAGTACTTGATTTGATTTTTCAGTCTGGACTCATCCAGGTGACATTTATTGTTGTTTTTAAATTTGCTCCCTGATTCATATATCCTGTGCTATGTGAGTTAAGGACATCATTTAAAGTAGCTTGCAACAATATCCCAGCATGCTGTTGCTGTTTGCGCAGGTCCTAGAAGAGCTTTAGCATTGAATCTCAACAGTGGAAAGTTTCCTGAGGGTTAAAGGTTCACATATGGAGGAATTTGGTGCACACAGAGAATACAAAATTCAAAGCCTTGAATAAAAAGAGAAATAACAAAACAGTATTGCATTAGTCGCCTGGTCTCTGATGGCCCTCCGAGTCAAAATCGCTGTCAATTGCAGACAATAAATTAATATAATATTCCCTTTAGTCTTCTTTTCTCCTCTCAGGAACATGTGACTGTCTATTCTTTCTTGAAATATGCCAACATGGTATTTAGCTTATTTGTGATTATTCCCGTTTTCGTGGAGCTATGACACAATGGCAAATCTTATTCTTATATTACATGAATATAACACTGGGAGTATGATGAGAATGAAGCATCTGGATTTAAACTATACAGTACATAAAAAATGTAAAGTATAACATTTACAAATGCTTTATTGTGAGATTGATTCATGTTGGTTGAGTGTAATGAAGTGACAGTTACACCAATGCTCATCATTGGATTTACTAATATAATATGCCATAAACATTTTATGGACCGTTTTTGACCCACGCTCAAAAATTCCTGCTGAAACTGAAGCACAAGTACAAGTAACTGGGGTGTCCATGTACAGGTATAATTGCATTCAGAAAATAATTATGTACTGTATAAATTGGCAGCTAATTTTAGCAGTCCTGTGTTACCACGTTGTGGTTGAGGTCTGTGCAGCCAGTTTGCCTCTTCTCGTGACGGTAAGAAAAGAGTCTGTGTTTCAAAGTACATGCATAATCTCGTATTGCAAGACCGAAAGCTCCTTTATTTAAATGTTTGGTGAAATCAAATATTTAGACAAAATGTGTAAAGCACGAAATGTCCCACCCTGTTTTTTTTTTTTTTTTTTAATTCTTTGTAGGCACACATTTCCCAATCTACAGTGTTGTGTCTAAAGTGATGTGCTGGCAAAAACAGGATTCAGTAAATTAGTGTTAGAAAGCAAAAAAATACTTGTCCAAATCCTGAACGTTTCTTTCACTGCAGTTCCTCCTCCACGTCTTGCGTAGATGCAGGCCACTCAGGTTCCTCCACTCCTTCTTCGGGATCCTCACCTTCAACTGGCTCCTCTCTGCTGCCTGGCTCCTCTTCTTCCTCATGAGTAGCTAAACTGAGCTCCGCTACACTGTTCGCGTGGATAGACTCGGCTCCTTGGCCCTGCTTCTGTGCCTCCTCCCCGATTACTTTCTTCCACATCTCGTGGTTTTCCATCAGGTGATGAGTGATCTGACAGAACACTTTCCTCCTCTTCTTGGCTGCTTTCTCTGAGATAAAAGAATAGACATGAAGTGATGAAATATATGATTGACCACAATGTATAACAGCCAGGATCGTCTCGAAATGTAAACATTCTGCTTAAATTTACAGTCTTCAATTAATCTGCAGGATTCTAGTAAATGCATTTTACAGACAACACCTACACACTTACTCATTACTATTTAATCATTCTCTGCTAAATATGTGTTTCCAGTTTTCACATCTTTCAGTTTTCACAGGAAGTGGTGTAGGAATTTCTAAGGCTGTTGTACTTTGAATCCCAAATTTGTCGACAAGGTATACTAATTCGCTACCATTGACAGTGATAGACGTCCAATCCATGTGAACTGAACGAGCTGGCAGCCAATGATCACCCCCCAGTTGAAACGGTTTTGACGTCTATTACCGTCAATGGCACTGAAACATGATCATTCACTGTCATTCGAATTAAGTGCAATGGCACTTTACGTGATGATTCCGAGCTGGTGGATGCATCTTCCTCTGCTGTATCTTCCTCCTCCTCATTCTCTGTGCCCTCAGGTTCCTCCGCATTCATCCTGGGTTCCACCCAACGTCCGGGCATGAGGCATGCCGAATCATAAGAATTGCACAAGGGTCCCACAATGTGCGTGATGAAGGACTCCTGGAGTTTGGCCAACTGAGGTGCGGCTCGGTCCATGAAAGGGCTGATGGGGAGACCAAGACTGGCCTCTTCATCACCCTGCATGCAGCATGACCCTCATTAGCACAAGGTTGTAAACCGAAACATGTGGTATTGATCAAGCAGTGTTCTCTCACCTGTTCATAGAACTCATTGACAATGCCTTCTGTCCACTGGAGATGCAGGTCCTTACACTTTAGCGGTCCATTGATGTCAGCCAACTTTATGCACATTTGGCAGACCAGCAATCTGTCATTCTCATTCGACCAATCAATCCCTGAAGAAGGATCATCTCCCACCTAGGGAATCAACAGAAAAACGTTACTTTTGATGTAAGTATCATTTTTAAATCTGTTTAATCTATAAACTGATAAAGTAGAACTTTTGCATTTTTATTGGTAAATAAATAGAACTTATTATTAGGCTGCAAACCACATGCACAATGGTCAAGTGAAGTCTTGTTTCTACAGTAAATGCAAACCCAAAAGGCAATATATACTGTATGTCAACAGTCATTATGTTCTCATTGTTTTTTTATTTTAAAACCTTGATTTGGCAAAATTAAAAGAAAAAACAACACAATAAATATGTATTTGTGTTTTCAACCATTACATTTCGCCATGGCAAAAATAGATATTATTGTATTTTTCGGACTATAAGTCGCAGTTTTTTTCATAGTTTGCCTGGGGGTGTGACTTATACTCGGGAGCAACTTATGTGTGAAATTATTAACTCATTATGATATCATTTCACATGTTATTTTGGTGTTTTGGAGTGACAGTGATGGTTTGGTGAACTTGTTAGCATGTTCTTTATGCTATAGTTATATGAATAACTTAATAGCTGTGGCCAAGTTCGCGTTCTGCCTTTGGCAATGTGTGTTCAATTGTATTATTGCCTTTTTTATTTTGAAATGCATGCTTTTAGTTTGTGGCGCTTTCACACCCACGTGGGGGCACACTCGCAGAGAAGAGCGCTCACACGCCAGAAGAAGAAGGACAGCTACTCTCTGAGCAAGTGGGCAAGAAAGAGAGAGAAAGAGAGCGAGAGAGAGAGCCAGAGACAGAGAGACAGAGGGAGAGAGAGAGAGAGACATGACTGTCAACCTACATTCATTGTTTATGCTTGTAAAATATCTCTACAGAGGAAACGCCTGTGTGTATCATCCTTCTTGTTGTTGTGTGTTTTCCACCCGCGATCGGATACTTAGAGCCAGTTGTGTGGTTGTTTGGATGATGTGCTAATGCTAGCAAATGCATGCTAACCATTTGATTCATTACTGTAATAGCACCTAATTATCATTTATTTACGTTGATGCGAACCTGTTTGGTGTCGAGGACGAAAATGATTCAGCAAATTATACGGACGTCCAGCATCGTCATTTGGGAGTTTAGCTCGCTGTATAGCCATGACCGAGCCATAGCGTCCTGGTGATGACATTATATTCGCATTTCGTTGTTGACTTATACTCCGGTGCGATTTATAGTCTGAAAAATATGGTATATTGTTTTTTTTTTTTAATTTCATTTATACATTTTTATATGCAATTCTTTGCTATTTGTACCTATTGAAAATGAACAGAAGGGTGTATCTCTAGTTTTAAAATGTAAGTATCCTTACAGTTTTCTTCCCAAAGATGTTTAACATCCAAAACATACATACCTTAGCATTGAACTCTGCAAGAAAATCAAAGTGCTTCTTTAAATCCGTGGCCAGTATGGCCTCAATGACCAGGAAACGGAACCGCTTGAACTCTCTGTGGTCCAAGTTGACGAGGAAGTTGAACTCTGGTCGTGACAACAAGAGGTTCCATGCTGAGGCAGCGTGGTGGTTTTCCAGAACCGAACGGTCATTGTAGAGCACTGCCTGCAAAGACATACAACAAACTTTACAACACTTGCAAAAAAAAAAAAAAAAAAAAAACCCAGAGTGAAAATTATTCTTTTTTAAAGTGACAGCCAAACAAGTTCAATTAAAACTTTACCTGTGGGGCACTTGTAGCCACAAGGAAGGCGTTGGTCCGCCCCGGATGATCGTAGTCGTGCATTGCAGCAGCTACATAGAGAGCCATAAGCTCCAGAGCCGGTATGAGGCCTGACAAGCAGCCGTAACCATCCTCTGACACAGTGTACGTCTTTGACACCAGGAAGCCCATATGACTGTGAGTTATTCCGCTGTCTGAGTCTAGCCACAGGGGAAGCAGAGAAAGGGAGTAAGGTGAAAAAGAAGTTACCGCAGTGTGCACGAACATACATTCGTATATTGTGCTTTGAGCAAATTCTTAAGCACACACACTTGGTTTATACAATTTACGCACAGAGAAACAAAGTTTTAAACTCACAAATCCACTCGCTTTTGGATCAAAGGGAACGCCTTAGTAAGGCATACAAATGAGGGTATGAAAATATGGTTGTGAGGAAATTCTAATCTGCCTGCAATTTCATGCTGCTCAGGACTTCAAATAGTTTTGTCAATGGAAGCGCCCTAAGCTTGAATAAGATAAGACAAACTTTGAATAGGGAAAAAAACCATACTCCTAAAGGTTTTTCTCAAAAGCATCAACGAGGTGCCTTACTGTATAGTGAGGCTCTGGATAGATGGGAAAAAAAAAAAAACTATGTTTATACTTTTAGTTGGAAATAGCAAACGTACATTGGACAGACAAAATGATATTTTATTTTTTAAACTTTTAATTTTTTGAATTAAAAAAAAAAAACTTGATTTTTAAAAAAATTCTATGAATATAATGTATGTATATACATGTACGTATTTTATCCTTACTAGGCCAATGGGTGAGCTGGAATTTTTGGGCAAAAAAACAGGGTACTTACTACTCTGCAAACACGGACTCCGTCAGTATAATGCAAACCAGCAGTTCTCCAAATTTGAAACTTAGTACCACCCCTGAAAATACTGTACTTTCACTCTCCAAGTAGCACCAACATGAACATAGTTATAGTGATCAAGTGTGCATGTAAAAGGTGACCTAAACACTACTAAATGTACTTAAGTGATCTTAAAGTGATCTACATACGTATTGATTAATTCATCTTCTGAACCGCTTATCCTCTCAAGGGGTATATTACAGTATAAATACATATATATTCATACAGTATACACACACACACACACACACACACACACACACACATATATATATATATATATATATATATATATATATATATATATATATATATATATATATAATTTAACAAAATACTTCATAAAAGTTACCTATCTTACTGCATAAAATTTATATACAGTGATACTGTAATCTTAAATCTACTGAAATTGTCAGGTTTAGTTTAATATTAATACATTTATGCTTATTTAAATTGATTTGGTGCCAAAGACCTGTTTTTACAAAATTAACGTATTTTCACATGGAGGGGGTGCCTAAGGCTGCTCTACTGTGAAGTTTAAAATTCCAAGCCAGCACCTCCCAGTTCAAATGGATTGGACGTCTTTCACCGTCATTGGCATTGAAGACATAATTCACTGCAAGCCCTCCCAGTTTATACTTATTCAAGCACGAAGAGAACATGCAAAGTGTGAGGCTAAGTGAAACCAATTAAAAAGCATAATTCTGGGTGACAGTTAATGACCTTGACAAGATGTGCGTGCATACTGATAGACAGACCTGAGTCACTAGCAGAGCTGTGGTCAGCAACGAGGCTGGGCAGACCCGGAACCGGCTGTGTGGTGAGGTACCAAACTGCATGAAGCACATCTGTGGCGTGAACCCTATTATGATCTGGGCCAGGCAACAGTATATAGTCAGTTATTTTTTTCTCCACCAGAGTGCAGTGTTGAACTGCCTCATTGATCCAAAATTTAACCCAATTAACTGTGACAAACAATGCAGTCTTCCCTCAGTGGATGATTTCGATAAAGCTCCAAAATGTAACATAAGCAGACATGATCTGTATGCGCTTACATGGTATGTCTCTGTAACCATTCTCAAGGGCGTGGAAGTAGTTCATGAATTCTTGGATTGGAATTTTGAATGTCTGAAACAAGCCGGTGTCCTCAAAAAGCCTGTAAGAGACCTAGAGAGGGGACATAGAGCATCACCATCCATCCAATCTCTATGCTCCTTATCCTCATCACGTCATTGGGAAGCTGGAGTCCACCGTAACAGTGCCGCGTAACATACTGCCGAAAAAATATTTGTACTCGGCATACAAAAAATGGTCTTCAGCACTTCTCAGAAATTTAAATAAGCACTTCTAACATCAAGATTCAATACAAATAATTTCTAGAAGGTGTTGTAAATCATTTCTAATTATTACTTGATCACAACAACAAAACCTTTTATATTATTAATATTGTTTCATGAAATCACACAAAGGGAAAAAATATATATTACATATAATTAGGGCTGTCAAACGATTAAAATTTTTAATCGAGTTAATTACAGCTTAAAAATTAATTAATCGTATTTAATCGCAATTAATCGCAATTCAAACCATCTATAAAATATGCCATATTTTTCTGTAAATTATATATATATTCTGTAAAATAAATTGTTGGAATGGAAAGATAAGACACAAGATGGATATATACAGTGGGGAGAACAAGTATTTGATACACTGCCAATGGGAAAACCCATTGGCAGTGTATCAAATACTTGTTCTCCCCACTGTACATTCAACATACAGTACATAAGGACTGTAGTGGGCATTTCACTTTACTGTCATTTAAATTTGTCTATGCTGCCCTCACTCCGAAGCGTCTACTTTTTCCAAAGCTAGACAGCTAGTGAATGACGCCTTAATAATCAGACTTCTTCCTTTTTCATCTGATTTATTAATAAAATAGCCTCAAACCATTGTCCTCTTTAGACCGTCATAAAACTACAAAAAAAAAAAAGTACACAAGCATTGCATTAGCAACAACGTTAGCTTAGCACGCTATACAGGTTCACTAAACATAAACAAAAAGTGTCTCATACAAAAAAATAGAACATTTCACTTACTAACATAATATGTACATTCTTTACAACAACCATACTTACGGACAAATCTTGTCCAAGGATCATATAAGCACAACATTACAACGTAGGCGTCAGCCCGAGACGTCGTGCAGCCATACTAAACTGGCAAGAAAACAATAAACCATGCTGCAAAGCGACCACAAGAGTTCGCTATTACAGCACAAAAAGCCTTGCTGTAAAACTTACCAAAAGGCAGAATACTGTCTGAGCGGGACATGTGCGTTAATTGCGTAAAATATTTTAACGTGATTAATTTAAAAAATTAATTACCGCGCGTTAACGCGATAATTTTGACAGCCCTACATATAATATATATATTTACAGTATATATCTAGGTTTAATCACAAAAAGTACAGTTCTCCATCATGCAAGCAAACTACAGGTAGTCCCCGGGTTACGAATGAGTTCCGTTCCTACGTTGGCAACGTAACCTGAATTTCCGTGTAAATCAGAATTAAACCTTTAAATATCCCTAAATACCCTATAAATCTCAAAGTAACTATCCAAAAAAATGAAGCAATTGTACTGTCCTCGCCAAGATGTTGGAGTTAAGTTCTAGCTTGACAGTGAGCTACGCTCCGAAATGACAATGTCAGAGATTTGCGTGGTTTGCTGACTTTATTCAGCTGCTCATGACATCAACACTTGCATTATGTGACTAAAATAAGAATGAAATTAAATCAGTTTCATCTTCAGTAAAAGTAATTGAAATTTGCATTTATACACTCTTCCTCGTGTGTGCTCGTCCCCATGCGCTCTTCTTCGTGTCCCCAAATACGTTCTTCTTTGTGGGTACATGCGCTCTTACTCGCGTGCCATTAGTACTACTTGCTCTACGCTTCCTGCGCCAAGATATAAGCATGCATCACAAAACAAAAATCAACATAATTTTACAACAAAAAATAAATTAAAGAAAAAAAAAGACTCGTGTCGGAAAGTTTAAATTACATAAATTGGGTATGTCATAACCCGGCGACTACCTGTATTCAACCAGATAGAGAACGGATTTGTTTTGAAATTTATAGAACAGGATTATCATTTATGCAGTATCTACTATCATAAAGTAATTTAAAATCTGAAAAACATCCGAGACCCAAATATTACTGCCTGGAAAGAAGTGGCTTTCCTGGGTGGGGATTGCAAGTTCTCCCCATTTTGTTCCAATATTCCACAAAGATGTTAAGTTCATTGAAGAATTTAAATAGCATTTGGTGTGTGTGTTCTTATGGTTGTTTGTCTGCAATACATTCCTTGCGATTAGTTGGCGACTAGTCCAAGATGAATCCTGCACTCTCTCTGCAAGTATCTTGACATATGTTCCTTCACACCGGTTACTCTAGTGCCTTTCTCTAGACCAACTAACCTGACTGAGGATCCGCCCACATTTTCCATTCGTCTTCTCCATCAAGCTGAAGATGGGAAAGTTCCAATTGTTCAGCTGACTCATCGTCGGCTCTAAATCTTCCATTAATAGCGGCTCAGGGGCCAGAATAGGTTTGTCCTATGGAAGTGACACATGATGAAAAGGGGGTTGTTCATTTCACTTATACCTTGGAGTCCACTCCTGACCCGGAGAGCTATTGGAGGGTCTTTATGACTTCCCGTCTTACCTCAGGAGGTATTAGTGGGTGGAGAATTACATTCTGGGAGTGTTTTCCTTCTGTGTCCTCCTCTGTGTGCGCTACATCACTGCTGTCACTGTGATTGGCTTCGTGGGTGCTGTCATAGTCTGATGACACAACCACTTGATCTTCTGCTATTAGAAGAGGCAATAACAACAAATCACGACTGGAGCCTCCAGGAAATGTCTTGTATTCAGCTTTAGTCAGATTTAATAGTACATTTGTTCTTGCAACGCAATGATATATTAGGGGTGGAATAACATGAACATTACTTTTCAAGCTAGTCAGTCTTATAGTTCAGTTTTGTAGCTAATCATAAACAGAATCTTTACTGTGCAGTTTTGTTTTTTGATTCCTGTTATTAAAAGGGTACTTTAGGTGCCATAGCTGTCGAATGAAAAGCATGATTCATACGCTTCCCATTGTTATTATCAAAATTACTTTTCACTGAATTGTTATTTTAACTAGATATCCAGTTCTAAAGGATATAGCAAAAACTTGACCAACATTTTGATCATTTGATTTGAATATATTCAGAAATAGTGGAACTTATTTTGGACATGAAACCATTGGGGGAAATTTAAAGCAATTAACATGTTATTTAATTAATGCAGTTACAATTTTTGTTGTTGTAAAGTCTACAATATGCATCATCATCATTTAAATATGCCATTTTGCGAAAAAGAAGAGTTTTCATTTAAAAGTCTGAAATTTTCCAACAACAAAATTGTCAAATATATTTTTTTTGTTTTAGGTTAACTATAACTGATTAAGTCAAATGTGCAAATAATATTGTATTAAATCAACCGAAAGCCCTAGAATAGAATAAAATCATGGCAGACTTTACAAATATTGTATCTTTGCCCAAAGAATCATATTGTTATAAAATTGGTGATTTAGACCCCTGGCCTACAATACACCTTTATATAGTAAAGTTATAGACAACCACAATTTACTCCATTGCATATGGAACCAGAAAAGCTGTACAACACAATAATCATGATCCAAAAAGAATCTCTCCAATCAAATCCTAAACTTGCGTTTTAAAATGACAATAAATCTTTGCAGAAAGTGTCATGTCTCGGAAGTCATGTTAGTGGGTTCACTAAATCCGGACCTCGGAGCCACTTTTCCTGTCGTGTTTTCCATGTCTCCCTCCTCCAACACACTGAATCAAATAATCAGGATCATTATCAGGCTTCTGGAGAGGTTGCTGATGACATAATCATTTGATTCAGGTGTGTTAGGGGAGAGAGAGAGACATAGAAAACACGTCAGGATAGATGGCATCGAGGTCCAGATTTGGTGAACCCTGTTTTAGTGGGGGTTTTTTTGGTGCAGAATTTCCTGCTTTTATTTTTAGTAGTGGCATTCCGCCTGGTTCCCAACTTTACTTCCTGCTCTTCCCAATCAGGCTGATCATTTCCAAATGTGATCCATTGTATTTATAGTCTGCACTCTGTACCTAACCTTGCCCTGTGTCGGTTCGTCTTGTATCCTGCCATGTTTCATGTTACCAGCTCATGTAAGCCTTTTCTTGACGAAAATTTATTGTATGTTGAGTTCAAATGCCCTTTTTGTTACTTTGTTGACTTTGCTAAGATTTTTGGTGTCCAGCAAGTGCTGTGATTTTTCGTTGTCTCTTTTTGAACTCCCATGAACTGAAAATAAACCTTTTTTGTTTAAACGGAACATTTGTGCATTTGAGTCCTTACTGAATCCCTGTCAGAAAGAGTCCTAACCTCATAAAAAATGAGTAAATACCACTAATCTGTTAGGTCGTTAGGATATCTCAAGTAATGTTCCATGCACAGCAAAGTGCAACTTTGAAGCAAAAGTGAAACTGTTGAGTATACCTGAGCGTGGTATCCTGTCTCCCTTGTCTATAGAGCCCTCTCCGTGGCTCAGTCTGATGTATGGTCTTCCACAACTGTAGGCAAGAGGATCAGACGTTGAACTATTTTATCATTTGAAAAAATATTAAAATATTTAGACAGTCCTTGGAAGAACTCATTAAAATCCAAAACAGGCTTTCAAATTGGCTCGGCATATTAACCAAAATACACTGAAGGTAGAATAGTACACGTGTTTGCTTGTCGAAAACAATGTGCGCAAGGCTTTACTATCAGCCACTTAGCCGAAGAATTCCGTTCAATATATCTGTCTTGGATGTCAAAGCACTTTGAAGATGTTGACAGGAAAACTTAATGAGGAATTCCTGAAAGTATTTTTTGTTGTTGTTGTTCCTTTCAATGCTTGAACAAACACTGCCTGCACAGACACTTCAACAGAAATAAAAATGATTAGTGAATATAATGAGATGCAGACACAAGACAGGCAACTATGATCTAAGTGGTGTGCGTCCATCCTAGATAAATCATTACAGGGAGCCTTTCTGTTGAGAGAAATGGTGGAGGAAATGTTTTGTATTCATAAATGTGTCCTCAGTTGATGTTGAAATAATGTTCCTATTGCTTGTTATTATTGACATATTATCTTTTCGCCACAAGATGGCAGGATGGGACTTAATTGTCTAAAGTGCTACATTTATTACTTGTGTTTGACTTTGATGACTTTGATTTGTGGGATTGCCTGTGAAGACAGCAATGAGAGAGGATGTATCCGCATGTCAATGGAAATTAAATACGCCGAGTTTTGGCTAAAAGACAACTTATTCTCCGTCAATTCTTCCTACGAATGCAACGTTGAGCTGCAACCACCTCAACAGGTTATGGGCCCAGGAGTCATTCGAAGGTAAAGCCAGGAGTCACCATGTAGAAGGTCGCGAAGGACAGCGTGCTCAAGGACTGCTGATTAGCGGAAAAAGCTAACAAGCAACATGGATCCACAAGGAACAAGTAGGTTACCTCGACTGGCATTTGACGGAGATGAAGCTAAATATGAACTCTGGGAAACTAAAATGTTGGGACATTTTCATCTTATCGGGCTAAAGAAGACAGTGCTGGTAGGACCAACCACTGAAGCAGAGAGAGAAAATGATGAAATGAAAAATGCGGACACGTATGCTGAAATGATACAACTACTTGATGATAAAAGCCTTTCATTAATAATGAGAGATGGGCCAAATGCCGGAAGAAAAGCTCTGAAAATATTAAGAGAATATTATGCTGGGAAGGGAAAACCCAGGATTATAAACTTGTACACCATGCTAACATCTCTTCAAAAGGGAAAAGAAGAAAGCATAGTGGACTACATAATAAGAGCTGAGACCGCCATCACAGCATTGCGAAATGCAGGTGAAACAATGGCAGATGGTCTACTTATCGCAATGGTCTTGACGGGGCTGCCAGAAAGTTACAAGCCATTTACAATTCATGTGACGCATACTGATGAGAACATGACATTTGCAGAATTCAAAACCAAACTCCGAAGTTTTGAAGAAACGGAAAAGTTGATGGAATGCAGATTAAGGGAAAAGAAACAAGACCTGAACAAACGTGTGAGATATGCATACAAGGAAAATATATCCAGACTCGAAATAGAGACCCAGATACTCGAGCAGATACACCCTTAAAATTGGTACACTCAAATCTTGCTGGTCCTATAACTCCAGAATCGATTGGTGGTTACAAATATGTGCAGTTATTCACAGATGATTACTCTGGTGCAATTTTCACATATGTCCTGAAAAAGAAAAGTGACACTGTTCTAGCAACAGAACAATTTCTCGCAGATATAGCTCCTTATGGGAAAGTAAGGTGCATCCGATCTGATAACGGGACTGAATATACTTGCAATGAGTTTCAAACATTGTTGAGAAAAAGTGAAATAAGACACGAAACATCAGCGCCGTATTCCCCACACCAGAACGGGACAGCTGAAAGAGGATGGCGTACACTATTTGAAATGTGTAGGTGCATGCTAGTCGAAAGTGAGCTACCAAAATACCTATGGCACTATGCAGTACAAACTGCAGCAATGGTACGCAACAGATGTTATAATAGACGTACAGGGCAAACTCCTTACCAGATGTTGACAAACAAGAAACCAAATATTTCCAGAATGCAAAAATTTGGGTCTGTATGTTACACATACAAACAAGACAAGGGAAAATTGGATTCTAAGTGTGGCCAAGGACAGTTTGTTGGCTATGACAAAAATAGTCCAGCATATCTAGTATACTATCCAGACACAAAGAAAGTACAAAAACATAGGCTGGTAAAGTTTGTGAACAAGGAAGTAATAGAAAAACAGACACAGACATGTGACATGGATCAAGATGAAGAATACAACATGATGCGGTTGCCAAGGGCTGATCGAGCAAGTGTAGAGGAGAAAAACAGAACTGAAGATCCTATAGAACCAAGTGCACATAATGAGAGTCCAAAGGAAGTGACACAATGTGAACTTGAGAGTAGAAGATATCCCTCAAGAGAGAGGAGAAAACCGAGTCATTTAGAAGACTTCATAACAGAAGTCAGAGATAGTGATGGAGTTCATACCACTGTAGACTACTGCTACAGGATGGTTTTTGATATACCTCAAACATACCAGGAGGCCATGAGTTCCAATAACTCAAAAGATTGGTCAAAAGCCATGGATGAAGAAATTCAGTCACTAAACGAAAATAAAACATTTACCTTGACAACACTGCCAAAAGGCAAGAAAACAGTGGGGGGGTAAATGGGTTTACACACTCAAAAACGGATGACATGATAGCTGATATCATGACAAAACCTGTAACAAAGTTAAAATTGAAGAAGTTATTGAAGAAGTGCTATTTTTGGAATTTGAAATGTAAAATTTCATTTGGTTGTTAAAAAGGCATCAACATGAGAACAAGTGGGGGTGTTGAGAGAAATGGTGGAGGAAATGTTTTGTATTCATAAATGTGTCCTCAGTTGATGTTGAAATAATGTTCCTATTGCTTGTTATTATTGACATATTATCTTTTCGCCACAAGATGGCAGGATGGGACTTAATTGTCTAAAGTGCTACATTTATTACTTCTGTTTGACTTTGATGACTTTGATTTGTGGGATGAGAGAGGATGTATCCGCATGTCAATGGAAATTAAATACGCCGAGTTTTGGCTAAAAGACAACTTATTCTCCGTCAATTCTTGCTACGAATGCAACATTGAGCTGCAACCACCTCAACACTTTCAATCAGCCCTGAAGCACCTCTTCTAGTTTCTCCATTGCGGCCAATGTCAGGCTGGAGGTGTTTCCAATTAGAATAGCTCTCTCTAAATGGTGTGAAACAGAGGTATTGCCTGCCGTTGGAGCATGATGTCACAGGGAGCACAAAGACATGCAGTGTGTCCCCCTATCTCCCTCAGATGGATTGTTTGGTGAGCCGTGCCTTCCCCACTCTAGACTAATGGTTCCGAGACCCCGACAAAGAGTTCTGTTGTGTCTCAGCGGCCGGGTCCGACCACTGTGCGTAATGTCTAGCAGGTGTGGAATATAAAATAGTTTGATAGTTTGGCGGGCGAACAGGCAGTGCATTATTGTCAAAGGGGGTCTGCACAAGGCAGGAGTGCTTGGCTTAAAAGCTTTAACTTTTAATGAAACTTGAAAAACTGGCAGCCATGCTTTCTATTCTGCTAATGCAGCAGAATAAGCTCAGTGACTGACATTGAGCTCTCAGCGCAAAATAACAACGCTGGATGTGTTCGCACGCTGCCAGGTATCAAGTGACTTTGCTTTTATAGCAAAAACGTCCTGAGTCTGTGTAGCTTCTTGTTAATAGATAAGAGTGGACTCAGACTGTCATTAGAATTGTTGTGGGGCAAATAATTGACTTCGTGTGGCTTCAACCTGATCTGCACTTGGTCAATACATACAATAGTTAGTAGTAAAGGGAGGAATGTACTGTATACTGTATGTACTGTACATATGGAAAGGTTATTTTCACTGCTATTGTAAATTCTCACTGAAGACATCAAAACTATGAACGAACATGTGGAATGGCAAAAAAAAGTGAAATAACTGAAAACAGGTTTTGTATTCTACATTCTTCAAAGTATCCACCTTTGAGGTGTCTCCAAACTTATATATATATATATATATATATATATATATATATATATATATATATATATATATATATATATATATATATATATATATACACACATCTTGATACTGTTCGAGTTCAATCAACTGTTCAAGTTGTTGTTGGTAGCGTTTGAAAGCTTAGGTTTAAAGAAATTCTAAATATCCATCTTGCCTCCTCTTGCCTCCTCTGGTGTAGTTTTGGCTACGCAAAGCAAAGGATAGTCTCCAAGGTGCTAGTCACATGATCTGTTCGAAAAATGATTTTGACCCATTATGAAAACTGTACGTTGTAGGATTTTTGTTCATTTCATTAATTTTTGTTGTTTTATTGCTTTAAAACTTTCATAGACAACATTTTAACAGCTAGGTCTTTATTTCTAAGGGGAAGTTCAGAATTTTTGACATTAGGCTTAATCTTGGAGTTAGCGGGGGTTTAATCAGTCGTTGGACTTTATTTAAACAAATTTCGTGCAGTTTGTCAGTTATGTGTTAGTTTTAGGGCTCCGGAATGGCTAAGCCAGGGCGAGTCAATGGTGGTTGAAATCAACTCCATTGACTAATTAAACCCCTGCTAACTCAAAGATTAAGCCGTATGTGAAAAACTCAATTACACGCGATTACATTTTTCTGTTATTTTTATGTTGAAGCAGCAAAAGGAGAAAACTTGGTAAAAAGTAACTTAGTTACTTTAATAATGAAGTAATCAGTAAAGAAACTAGATTACGTTTTTGAGATGTAATCAGTAATCAGTAATTAAATTACTTTTTTAAGTAATCCGTAACAACACTGATCACCAATATGAACCTAATTAATTGATAGGTTAAATGATCAATGCAAAAATAAATCTGTATTGACTTGTACTTTTCACACTGCAAATTTATAACGTTTTAATCTGATGATTTTTCTTAAATCTATTCGAATGTTTTTTTTCCATCTTGTTTTGAGTGTTAAAGACTAACAGATTAATGGTCAGATTATCAATTTACTTTAGGTAAATTTTACCATTTGTTCTTATTAAGCCCATCCATCTAAAGGTTTGTTCACCAAAATCAAGTGGGGAAATGATTTCAAATAATGTTTTGAACAATATCACTTTTTTAATCAAGAACATTTCTGACGAAAAAAAAAAAAAAAAAAAGAAATATACTCACTATTTGCTTAAAATAAGAGTGTTAAGATGATTTTCAGATAGTTATTTTTCTTATTTCAAGAAATCGGAGTAAAATTTACTTGAAGCACTGGCAAATAATTTCACTTATTTCTATTATATTTACACTGAAAACAAAGGAATTTAACTAGTCATCAGCCAATCAAACATGCATTTGAGGGGGAAAAATGATGTCACTGTAAGTCTGAACATAATGAAAGTAATTCACTTAATAATGGTAGGATCAATTCTACCCTTACAAAATATGTGAAGACAATCTAAATGACCTCTATAACTGAACTCATATAATGCAAATAAGGTTGCCTAAAAGTTGGTGGGGAAAATTTGAGCATCCTGAAAAGTTCCTAGTGTTTATGGCCCTAACGTCGCTATGCAAACCTACGCCATTGGTCCATTAACAGAAGGACTTGTATTGTTGTGTTAATGTAGTACGTATTAGGGCCAAATAAAAGAAAAAAGAAGGACTACGAGATGTAAGTAGTACTATTGCTACAAGAAAAAAAAAAGTCGTATTAAAACGTAGGGTAATGTAGCTGTAATCAGCTACGCATTTTACGTACATGTACCGTAGCTGAGAGCGACGACATTAGCCTGTCTAATGAAATATTTCAAATAGAGCTTTGTTATGGTTCTTCTTGAAAAACAAAATGTGAAAAAAAAATTAATTTGTCATGATATGACGCAATTTTGCCGTGGCACAACATGGTGAGGCGGTCCGACTCCGATGCAGCCCACCACCGCAGTTTTAAAAAATACTTGGGGAAACACTGTACATGCTATACTAAAGGTGATTGAATACTTTACATCAATTTATGTTCCCTACTAATTGTCCTCATTTATCCCTTCACTGCCATTGACGTCCAATTACCGGTAGTTAAAATTGACAGGAGAGTTAAGACCAAGAAATAATTTGCTTATACATCTCCGTTCACCTCAATATGTTTTGGAAAAGTGACAAGAGACTTGCTCTACCAGATGAAAATTTGAACAATGAACAAACAAAAAAATAACACAGATTTTCCTAAGGTTAAAATGTCTGGCAAACCATGCAACGAAATGCAAATATGGCATGCAATGCACCTATTCATCTGGTGAAGTACAGAAGGACTCACACATTGCATAGTGCAGGACATGGAGTTCATCAAGTTAATTGGCCAGTGAAAACACATTTTAAAGAAACATTTTTCTTCCACAGTGTTTATTTTAAAGTTTTTGGACCATTCTGGCTGGCCTTTGCCTCCTTCTCCTCACACTCTGCAGCAGATTTGATGTCTAACCAATAACTACTCACCGACAAACTAGCTTTGGTCCGAGGCCCAAGCAGACAATAGCCAAGCCACAATAAACACTGCAAACCATTATTTTGCTTCCAGTAATCTACTTTCTCTTTGAGCCAGATGACGTCGAGATGATAGCAGCGTAGCGGCTACAATATGGAAGCTATTCTATTTCTTCACCTTTTAATAAAAACATGTATCATAGTTTTGAAGTGTTGATGTTATTCCTAATTCTAATTCTAAACAGTGCATGAAAGATGACCTAATTGGGATATTCAAGCAGCAATGAAAATAGGCCTAATGTCTAATTAAGATCTCAAAGATATGATGAAGCAGAGAGAAGGAAATGGAAGCCATGTGTTTTTTTTTTTCCTACAATGTATTCTCCTCAATTGCTCAATACATTATGATTACAGCACATCAAGCTCCAAAGATACAGGTTACCTCAGGCCACTCTTTAAGACTATGGAATTAAACAGGTCAATTAGGTCAACAAAGTACTTGCATAATGCAAGATGAAATGACCTTTGAAAATGTTTCAATTCAATAAATAAGATGAGCGCTCTCTTTGCGGCAGTAAACTAAACCGGGGATCTCTTGGTACACTCCGATTTCATGTTTGCCTTTTCCACAAAAAAAAGCACTCATGAGTCGTGACAATGTATCCAAGTGAGAATGGGTGTAATAATTGTGGGGTTCTGGTGACAGGGGAGAGGCCCTGATGTTTATTTATACTCAACACCACCTTAAGTGGTCATAGCTGGAGCCTTCAACAGTTGAGCTGAGGAACAGTAAAAGTGGGCCCCTGTGTAAGAGCTGCTTAGTGTGCTTACATTTGCACAATGTTTTCCTGTAACGCATTCATTGTGTAAATACACAGCTAAACAGCCTGCTGACTGACTAAGTGAGGTACCCACAGACTGAAAGCTCAAAATTATTAAATGCTCAAATATCGCGTCTTAAAAAGGTTATTGTGTGGTGTGTTTAACAACTGACATTTTTTCTCCTGTTGCGCCCAGAGAACAATCCATTTTACTTGGGCTGATTGACTTTAAGATCAAGATGGAAAAACACTTTTTTTAAAAGATAGATCTGGTTAGCACGCGTGTCATATTTAATCAACCAAGACTTTTGAACAGCCACTCAAAAAGTCCATTGTTGATGGTCAGTTCATTACAGTCCAGCTAAGGAAAACTGTAAAGCTAAACAGAGATAACAAAGAAATTTTCAAATATTGTGCACTAAAATACAAAATACTTTTCATTTTTTGAACGCCCACTGGCTTAATCCTAATAAACAACAGTATAGATCCAATTGTATAAAAACTATTTTCTCAAGGACGGTTGAACAGTAAAGTGAAGATGAACCAAGTGCAGAAAAAGGACGTTCAGGAATGACCTGTACATGTACAGTATGAGTGCTGAATTAGAGCCGAGACAGAAAGTTAAAGGAGTGAAAATCGCACTTGATGGGACAGTAATCTTTTTTTTTTTTTTTTTTTTTTTTTTTGGGCACTGATTTTTCAAAGCAATGGATTCATTCCGAGTGAGTTTCCTGAGAAATGTAATAATTAAAAATGTTCTTAAGTGTACCTTGAGGGTTCAATGTGCAAAATATGCAATTTTATTATGGCTCTAAATTTGTTGTATACGTATAATTTTGACTGTTGATAGATCATTTTGAATTTGTCATTTGAAAAGTAGCTGGCTCGGCAGAAAAAGTGTGGCTGAAGTGTACTGAAATACACAGCTGGGATCTTTGGAAATGTATCTTGACTCCACAGCGCTTGGAAACAGGCTCAAAACATGCTCAGCTGTCCTGGATTCCTCCAAACATAATAGCATAGTTACCACAAACAAGTTGTGTGTGAAAGAAAAAAGAATCATTTTTGTACTGATTGCAAAGTATGCCGTAAAAAAAGAATTCATGGCCATTATTATTTGTAAGAAACAAGCAGCTATGCCTTGACTTGTTGCGCATTACTTTCCAAACAAAATGCAATAGTCAATCCTATTTGAAGTCCTAAGCAGACCAAAAACATGACCAGCCTCACGTAAAAACAGCTAACTTTGATTCCAAAACCATCAAACAACACAAAATAATCTATGTACATCCCAGTCATATGAACCCATATACAGAGCATGCTCTTGTGCGATCTTCAGCACTAATGTGCTGAGAGTTTATGCGTGTTTTCGTATTCAGGTTAATGCCTTTGCCTGTGGGCCTTTTTTCCATTCTATCTCTAGTTATACACGCATCCCTTTCGTGCTAAGTACTCTGCCATGACTGCGCAGTCATGCTGATGCATTCGGTTAAACCACTGCCACACTGCTGGGAATAAACCTAATAACCTTAGTATAATATGTCAAAAATGAGAATGCCATTATAAGGGGTCTTCCATATTATCTAATGAAGCATGTGATTCTTGAAATAGAGCGAGCAAAACATGCTCCATCCAAATAAATGGTGCCTCTGCTGATAATAGAGACGCGTGGTGGTCGGCTACCTGCACGTGAGTGTTTCATGATAGGGTTTAATGCTGGCACTGCGGTCCCTCCTCACAGGCCCCGGTTCAATTGTAGGCAGGCCTGTGGCGGAGGTGGTGGTAGTCCATGTGGAGGAGATCCTCCTCAGAAGACCCGGGTGGAGACTCCGTCTTAAACGCTGCACAAAACATGAGAAAAAGCAACAAGGATTAGTAATCGTGTTTGCTTTAACTCATTGGCTGTCGTTAGTGGCAATAGACATGTAATTCATTAGAATTGGGAGGGTTGGCAGTGAATGATCAAATGAAAATGAAAGCACTAAAACATATTAACTTGACCAAACAAGATCTACTCCAATACTCGGTCTTCTTCCTTGAGAACCAAAGTACCCTTTCACATGTGTGATGTTGCCATGTGCTCCATGCCATGCATCAGCTTGGCAAAGAGGCAAGAAAAATGGCAATGTCTCTCCCGCGCTCACTCAGTCTTCTGCATGATGACCCAGTAAATTTTGGCTCAGAATAGTAAATGAGCCCATTCAAAGCATGGTTGCTCTCACACATGCTGATGGCTTTGCTCTGTTTCACTCCTATTAACCTAACCATTTGCATTTTTGTACTATTAGTGTAATTTAACTATGAGCCACATGTACTATATACTAGTACATCTACACTAGATAAGCAATAAAACATTGAATTTACTCATCTGACAAACAACCAAAACAATCGAATGAAATCCAATTAAACAGTAAATGGTTGAATTCTTGTAGTTTTTAGTGGAGAAGTGCTACAGCGCCCTGATATTTTCTCTTTCCTCATTTGTCAATACGAGTTTGTCAAAATTAAATATTGATTTCGCATCTACCTGTCTATATATCTGGTGAGTATAGATAAATTTAACTGAATTCCTGCAAAACACATTAAAAAAAAACATTCATCACCAAAAGATTGATTTTCATTTAAACGGTGTTTTCCTTCAAATATTCAATGCTGCTGTATCAGCTTAGTTTTACCGATAGACTTCACTGAGTTTCCAGTAGTACACCCAACACACTCCGAGACTAAAATACTGTACTTGGGAACCAGTATTCTTAACTCTATATTAAAAATAGTTTACATGCCAAATGGAAATGGCTTTTTTTGTGTGAAAACAACACAGCACCGAGACCGTGCTTATCAAAGTCCTAAATGATATTCGTCGGAATACTGACGCAGGCATATCATCTGTTCTGCTACAAGTATAACACCATTTACCATATTGGATCTCAGTGCTGCATTCGACACGGTTGATCACAATGTACTCAGGGGTGAAAGTGGGCCAGAACGGTCAGGAATGCAGTTCCGGTATAAGATTCAGGGCCAGGACGCCGTTCCGGTATAAGATTCAGGGCCGGAATGCTGTTTCGGTATACGATTCGGGGCCGCAATGCTGTTCTGGAACACGGCGCTTTGATTCCGAAAATATGACGGCAACTGTCAAATCACTATGTAAAATTAAAAAAAAAAAAAATGCTAAGCTGCCACACATGCATTTCATTTCCAAGAGGAAAACAATCTACCAAGATCAGATTTATATACACAAGTGTTAACAACAAGCATAATAAAGTGCTAGTGTAGCGTAATCCGTTTGCACCAATATTCATTATTTATTTTATTCCACGGACGGCATGGAGGTTTCTCCAGCTGCTGCAGTTATCTGAGTCTGACGATGACAAGTCACGTCAATGTGCAAATACACGCAAAGCACAACGCCTGGACTCATTTATCGTTCAATTGGCTGACATACTGACATGTGATCAGCAGAGATGGTTAGCTCTGATTGTTAAAATGTGCATGTTTTCTGAAACAGCAAAAAAAAAAAAAAAAAAAAAAAAAAGCTTGTTGAATTGAGTGACAAAAAAAGGGCAATGCAACAAAAAGTGGATCAAATCTTTAAGAGCAACGAAAGAGTTGAGGAGGCTTATTTATCATATTTAGTTTTATTTGCTCTGATGGAGAGGTTCAGAACATCTTAGCTTTCAATGTACACTTTGGACATATGTTTGTTCATTTATGTTGGGATACTTATTCATTTCCTTATGATTTAAAAAGTCAATGTTTGCACGATCTTCAAAATATATTCCATTTCACTCTGCATAATATAAATCATTTGTACTTATTTTTCTGAATTCATGTTACTTATATCTTTATTATGAAAAAAAGTGAATGTTTACTTTAACTTCAATTTTAATATACATCCTATGTTCTTAAGTAGTTAAAATTGAGATTTGGCATTTAGTAGGTGACGAAATGAGGGACAATGAAAATTAGGAGATTGAGGTTGGGGTTATTGCTGTTTTTGTCAACTTTTATTTTGCAAATCATTGAAAAAATACAATTTTGAATGAAAAACAGTTTTTGTATGTGTTATAGAAATAACTTTGCTAAAACAGTTTTCTTTGCATTTCATTAAGAGGTTTGACCAGCCGCTCCCCCTCCCAAAAACATGAATGAAAAAAAAAAAAAAAAAAAAATTCTGGCTCCGTGGCAACCTTCACGCCGGGGAGTTCCGGCAAGAAATTCTGGCCACTTTCACCCCTGAACATATTACACAGCAGTTGGAACAGTAAGTAGGGCTCACTAACACTGTTTTTCAGTGGTTCACATCTTATTTCCATGATAGGGATTTCTTTGTGTCAATCGGAAACCATCAGTCAGAACGAACCACGTTCACACAACCATGTTCACACTTTTATTTAACATCTATATGCTTTTCCCTAGCTCAGATCATGGAACAGTATGACATCTCCCATCACACCTATGCAGATGACACACAACTGTACATGTCTGTGTCCCCACATGATTATACTCCCTTAGTGTCTCTGAGTAAATGGATTCATCAAATCAATGGATGGATGAACCAGAATTTTCTCCAGCTAAATGTGGGGAAGACAGAAGTGATCATTTTTGGGCCAAAAAAGGAAAGTTCAAAGATAAACACCCGCCTTGGCACAATGTCACTTAGAGCTACAAATCAAGCCAGAAATCTTGGCGTAATCATTACTCAGACCTAAAACTTGATAGCCGTCTAAAGTTCGTCACTAAATCTACCTATTTCCACCTAAAAAATGTAACCAGAATTAAGGGGCTTCTGATGAAAGAAGACATGGAAAAAACTCATGCATGCATTCATTTTCAGTAAATTGGACTATTGCAGCGGTACATTTACAGTAGGAGTGGGAACCTCTTGGTACCTCACGATACGATACGATTTGTGATACAAAGCTCACGTTAACGATGATGTGACGATATGGCGATACAACGATTATGGATACAATGGTCAGGAAATCATTTTAGGACATTCTACAAACAACTAATAAAAAGAAAAACAAGCTTCTGCTGTGAATTGGAATGAGTTTAACCAATGTTCATTCGCTGCCATCCCTCCCACTTCAAACGGAATGAACGTCTATGGCTGTCAGTGGCAGCCAATGCCAGGCAATGAGGTAATTTTGGGCCATTTAAGGTCATTTACCTGTTGATTTTCAGTTACTTCCTGCTGATTTTGGGGTACTTTATGGGTCACTTCCTGTTTATTTTGAGTGACAGAACAGGAAGTGACCTTAGAATCACCCAAATGAATAGGCAGTGACTCAAACTCAACAAGATATGACTTGTAAATGCCCTAAAATGAACCGCAAGTGACCTGTAAGTGCCCTGAAAATCAGACAGAATGACTGTGAATGCTCTGGTTTCGAATGAACGAACGTTTTTAGTTTAAATGGATTGGGCGTCAAGCACCATCAATGCAGCCTTACTGTTAACTGAGACACTATTATCGTGGAAGATTTTAGTAGCAAATTGTTTGTTCGTTTTTATTTTTTTAGAAATTGACACCTTTTTAAAACGATATCTCGATTCTTGGCAGGAGCATATAGATAACATTTTGGGATACAAAACATCACGATATATCCCCATTTCGATTTTTGTTACACCCCTAATTTACAGGTCTTAATAAAAAAATCAGTCAGGAAGCTGCACCTAATACAGAATGCTGCTGCCAGAATCTTACAAATACAAGGAAACTAGACCACATTACACCGGTTTTGAAATTGTTACACTAGCTTCCAGTGAGTCAAAGGATGGAGTGTAAAAATACTACTGCTCATCTACAAAACACTTAATGGCCTTGGAACAAAATACATGCTTGACTTGTTGGATCCCGATGAAGCATCTAGACCCCTAAGGTTGTCTGGAACCGGTCTCCTGTATGTTCCAAGAGCAAGGAACAAGCAGGCTGAGGCAGCATTTAGTTATTATGCTCCTCACCTCTGGAACAAGTTACCTGAAGGTAGAGGTGCACGATATTTATCAGTCCGATAATTATAGGTCCGAAAAATAGGAATTATGACGTCATCCCAATAAATCCGATAACAATATGTTATCGGGCCTATTAATAATATTTTTGGGACTGTGTCGGATTGGGATGTATGCATTTGTTTCCACTCCTGTTTTGCCAGTATGCAAAGTTTTGTTACTGTTCTAGAGTCCATATTTTTCCTTCACTGAGTTATAAACCTTACAATGGCAATTAGCAAATGTTTGCATTTTACAGTGTTATGTTAAGTTCTTAAGAGGCCTTTTGGTTATTGATAGGCTTGCTGTTCTATAATTGCCAGGTTAAGAAAGTTGTTTCATGGACCAAGACCACAAAAGTCTCCTCTCCTGTTGCACCAAATGTTTTATCTGCTGACAAAGCACAATACCTGTTGGGTTTATGTTTGTTTTAGATCAGTGCTCATTGCTCAGGGGAACACATCGTCAATGATATTGACTGATTGATTGTGATTGACTCAAATTATATTTATTTGAAAATATTAATATGGGCACTTTATTTGAAGTCAAAACTCTTCTTGTCTTTGTTCATTATAATAATGTTCATGTCATCATGAAAATTCTGGTTCGGTCAAAGGCAAATGCTATGCTGAATCAACCGCTAGTATTTTTGACCTACAGGTGTTCAACATGGATATCGTGCACCCCTACCTGAAGGTCTCAAATGTGCTCAAACGGTCCTTTAAATCCAGGCTAAAAACGCTTTTATTTATTACAGCATATTCATAACTGTCTATAAATTTTAAATTCAAACTACAATGGGGCAAATAAGTATTTAGTCACCCACCAATTGTGCAAGTTCTCCTACTTGAGAAGATTAGAGAGGCCTGTAATTGTCAACATGGGTAAACCTCAACCATGAGAGACAGAATGTGGAAAAAAAACAGAAAATAACATTTTTAAAGAATTTATTTCCAAATTACAGTGGACAATAAGTATTTGGTCACCTACAAACAAGCAAGATTTCTGGCTGTCAAAGAGGTCCAACTTCTTCTAACGAGGTCTAACGAGGCTCCACTCGTTACCTGTATTAATGGCACCTGTTTCAAGTCATTATCGCTATAAAAGACACTTGTCCACACTCTCAGTCAGTCACACTCCAAACTCCACTATGGCCACGACCAAAGAGCTGTCGAAGGACACCAGAGACAAAATTGTAGACCTGCACCAGGCTGTGAAGACTGAATCTGCAATAGGTAAAACGCTTGGTGTAAAGAAATCAACTGTGGGAGCAATTATTAGAAAATGGAAGACATACAAGACCACTGATAATCTCCCTCGATCTGGGGCTCCATGCAAGATCTCACCCTGTGGCGTCAAAATGATAACAAGAACGGTGATCCCAGAATCACATGGGGGGACCTAGTGAATGACCTACAGAGAGCTGGGACCACAGTAACAAAGGCTACTCTCAGTAACACAATGCGCTGCCAGGGACTCAAATCCTGCACTGCCAGACGTGTCCCCCTGCTGAAGCCAGTACACGTCCAGGCCCGTTTGCGGTTCGCTAGAGAGCATTTGGATGATCCAGAAGAGGACTGGGAGAATGTGTTATGGTCAGATGAAACCAAAATAGAACTTTTTGGTAGAAACACAGGTTCTCGTGTTTGGAGGAGAAAGAATACTGAATTGCATCCGAAGAACACCATACCCACTGTGAATCATGGTAGTGGAAGCAGCATGCTTTGGTGATGATTTTTCTGCAAAGGGACAAGGACGATTGATTTATGTAAAGGAAAGAATGAATGGGGCCATGTATCGAGAGATTTTGAGTGAAAATCCCCTTTCATCAGCAAGGGCATTGAAGATGAGACGTGGCTGGGTCTTTCAGCGTGACAATGATCCCAAACACTCAGCCAGGGCAACAAAAGAGTGGCTTCGTAAGAAGCATTTCAATGTCCTGGAGTAGCCTAGCCAGTCTCCAGATCTCAACCCAATAGAAAATCTGTGGAGGGAGTTTAAAGTCCGTGTTGCCAAACGACAGCCCCAAAACATTACTGCTCTAGAGGAGATCTGCATGGAGGAAGGGGCCAAAATACCAGCAACAGTGTGTGAAAAACTTGTGAAGAGTTACAGAAAACGTTTGGCCTCCGTTATTGCCAACAAAGGGTACATAACAAAGTATTGAGATGAACTTTGACCAAATACTTATTTTCCACCATGATTTGCAAATACATTATTTAAAAAAATGAAACAATGTGATTTTCAGTTTTTTTTCCCACATTCTGTCTCTCATGGTTGAGGTTTACCCATGTTGACAATTACAGGCCTCTCTAATATTTTCAAGTGGGAGAACTTGCGGAATTAGTGGTTGACTAAATACTTATTTGCCCCACTGTATTTGCTTTTTATTCATTTTCAATTTCAATTTCAATTTATTCACACACACATTCATATTTACAATGTGTACTTCATATCAATGCTGAGCCAAGATTTTGTGTGCGGCAGGTCTCCTTAAGAAGCTACTAAAAGCTTATAGTCAGGAGCCCGCAGTCTTCTCATACAAAACATACTAATGAACAACAACAAACTGTACACTGTATTTTCTGCTATATATCCATTTCTGATTTCAATTATTATTAGTTTTCATTCTTAATGAGATTTTTACATATAATTTTATTTCCTGTTTCAATTGTCTTTGTTTTAACTTTCTTTTGATTTAACCCTTTATTTCAAAATGTATCACATGTGATACACCTAAAATTTCATGATTTTGAGAGTAATTCAGAATTTTGACATTTCTTTTTGAAAAAAAAAAAAGATGGCTTCAAGTCAACACATGCATCTGCAGGTTTCATGAGAAAAAAAACCAGGATTTAGCTCAGGTTATAGATATTAGAGCGTTCATTACACATATTCATTTGGACATTTCTTATTTACAAATTTGAAAAAAAAGTTTCATTCGGACCTTATTTTTTCAAATTTTGGGATTCTCTGATAATTGCTTCATGTTGCAGGTCTTTAAGGTTTAATGTGATTTTTACGAATCCTTTTATCTCTGCCCGTGGATTTTCATGTGATGTAAAGCACTTTGAATTGCCTTGTGTTGAATTGTACTATACAAATACATTTGCCTTGCCTTGAAATGGAGGTGTCATATCAGAAAGTATGTTTGTTTTTGTTGTATATCCTGTTGAAAAAAAGTGCTTAAAAAGCCAACATTGTGATGACTGACTTGCTGACCTGCTTCCTTCTGCCCACCCCTTTACACAGACTGAGCTGGACTTGGTGACTTAGGTGAGTCGTAAAAAGTGCAGACTCACGAGCAGTCAGAGTTCAAGCAGTCAAAAAGTCTAGACAACCCTCTGCCAAAAGACAGCCAGGATGGGCGTTGCCTTCAAAAGCACACTTAAAGATATCCAAAGAAGTGCAATGTACATCCATGCACACTGCATTCAGCACCACGTTGCCCTTCTCTCTTCTACAATACAGACACACGCACACATGTCTGACTTGGGCACATCTGTCATGTTGACACAGCTGTGGCCATGAAAGGGAGAAGCAAGTAGACGTGCTCTATTTTTTTTCACTCAACTCTAAGAAAACACACTCCTTTATTCGATGCTAAAAGGTCTGAGAGGCAGCAGCAGCCATTAGTGGCAAGACGGGCTCAAAGATTAACATGTGTGTCGAACGATTTGTGCCCTTTAAATCATTTCGGCCGTAATAAGGTGGACCGTAGTTCCATCTAAGGGTAATTTCACACACTTCCCAAAGACAACTGTAGGGTTTGACATTTGGGCCGAGTGCTCTCATCATGATTTGCACCACATGTTGCCTGTGCGAATTCCCTTACTTTATGGATGGATGTCTTCTCTCCTTTCTCCGGTCCCTCCTCGGAGTCGGAGCAGACGTAGGCGTCCGATGGGTTGAGCAAGGGGGCGGGGCGGGGCCGGTGGAGTGGCTGGAAGGTGAGCTGGGTTGTGAGCAGGCTGCTGACAGCCCGCAGTGAGGTGCAAGTGTTGGAGGGCAATGAGGGGTCAGCCAGCAAGTCTGTGATCAGTCCGTGTGCTTCTCCCATTACGGCAATGTCCACCATGACGCTTGTGCCGGACGACTGGAAGGGAGAAAAACACAATGACAGTGAGATTGGCAATGTTTGAGCAATCCATTTTTCTGAAGTCATAAAAGTGTCTTGTTAAATGTCCTGTTGCAACCAGAGGTGAAATTAATTCATATCAAAATTATTCAAACATACCTTTTAACACATTCATTGTTATTGACAGCAATAGACATCTAATCCAGTTGAACTGGGATGGCAGACCTCCCAATTCAAATGGATTGGTTGCATATCACCGACAATGGCAACCAACGAGTTAATATCTATTTCATGCAATTATATTATATTTTCCCAAATTTATTGTCTTTTTACTTTTACTTTCTTTTGGCTGCACGGCTTCCAATACAGATATACCGTATTCAGATATTTTTGTGTGTGTCCATTCAGAATTCCCTCTCTAATTTACACAGTACAGTATGTACTGATAAGTAAATCCAATCTCCCCTAGGAATTCAGAAGCAGAAGTTCTGCCCGATGTGACTGGAACAATAATGAATGAAAAAAAACAAGATAAAATTGAAAAATCAGTTTTTGTAAATGGAAAAAGGGATTTAGAAAAAAAAAGTGCTAACTAATTGAAACTAAATGTTACATTTAAAAATGCACAAAAACTAACTACAGTATAAATATGGCAAAACTACCTTTTTTTTTTTTTTTTCTTTTTTTTTGCGTTTGTCAATTTCATTCTAAGTATTTAAGGTTGATTCTAGATGTTTTTATTCCTGATTTTGGACATTTTAAATCTTGCTCACTAGAAATAAGACAAATTGAAAAAAAAAATAGTATAAATTAGTAATGGAGGATGATAAAAATGAACAGACTCTTTATAAAAACTATTTAAAACGAACTGAATTAGCAAAAAAGGCACTGTGGATGAATGGTTAGCACATTCGCCTTACAGTTCTGAACTCAAGGTTCCAATCCCGGGCTCTGGCCTCCCTATGTGCAAGTTTGAATGTTCTCCCGGTGACTGCGTGGGTTTTCTCTGGGTACTCTGGTTTCATCCCATTTCCTAAATACATGCATGGTAAGTTGAATATTCCATTTTTTATTCCTTGTGCCCTGCAATTGGATTCAGGGTGGACCTCGTCTAGTACACCCTGATAGCTGGAATAGACTCCAGCACCCCCGCGACCCTCGGGAGGATAAGCGGCACAGAAGCTGAATGAATGAATGAATTTGAAAATTAAAAGTGTTTACAAAACTGTTTAAAAAAAAAACAGCTATTTAAATGTGCCCCACAGCTAACATCAGTATTTTTTGGTTGGAATTGGTTGGTGAAAACAAAACTGAGAAAATAAAACTCCCAAAGTGCTCCCAAAACGTTTGTCAAAAATGTCATGATCATATGAAAAACTAAATTCAAGAGGGAACCAAAATGTCAGTAATCTGCCAACTACGTAGTTTTACTACACAGTAGCTTTACCTAATTTCCTTTCCTTTTAATTATTTATTCAATTATCGTCTAAATAGGGTGATGTACAAGTAGTCTTTCACAGAAGTCTGGGTGGACACGCATGTTGATTTTAGACCAAACAAAATCAGGTTGAAGCGTGTTCACCCCATATGTGTGCTGATGTTGAATGAATGGGCTCATTAGCAACGTCCAAGCAAAACGACACAGTGTTACTGTATTCCTCCCAATGTAACAAGGAACTTTCGAATCTGCCTGACTGTCTGCCCAGTAGCTTTGGACTGAGCCGTCAAAGTGAAAAGTTCACAACCTTCTAATTGAACAACCACACGTGATCTCGGGCCAGTCAGTGAATTGAACCACCAGACTTGATATTTGTCGTTTTGCCCTGTTATTAGATTTTCTCGCCTCCAATGCGAAATTCCCTTTTTCATCAGCTGCTGGAAAGCCATGGATTAAAAAAAAGCATATGTTTATGCTGTTTTAAATTTCCTGGAGCTAGCTTGAACATGACACGTGTATGAGTTTTCTCCTTTCAGCCCCAACATGTGGAAGTATTTCGCCTTTTAGTTTCCCTTCTCCTATCTGATAAATCAGAGTACTATAGTATAAACGTTCCATTCTAGTGTGCAGTACTTGCTATATTGTCGAGTCCAAAAAGCTTGTACTATAGCCACACCCTTAAACTCCCTTTAATGCATGCTGTCAACACCAGATAGAAAAAAAAAGTTTTGCTTGGGTTATTTAATTCCCAATTTAAATGGTTACAAAGGGGCATGGCTGCTGTACAACATCTGTTTGGAAAAAGAAAACAAGGACCCCTGGCGAGTCTCAAATCTTCACACGGTCTTGCATGCACACATCATCTACAAAAAAATCCTGTGAATTTTACAGATTATGAAAGGTTCCACACCTTTCCATAATCAGTCAAATTTACAGTTCAACCAAAAAGAAAAAGTTACTGTCCATCACAATACGAAATGACTGAAAATTTCCTAATTATCATTTAAAAAGATAAACACAAGTATATACTTTTACTTGTTTTTGTGAAAACCTCAGCATTAGAAAGGAGATAGTGATAATAACCATAAAATGGAATCTACTCTGACAATATGAGATATATATACAATTGCGATCGATTCAATGATCTGAGAATAAAACTACATAATGAACATAATGACAATATTGAAAGGCATGTAACTTACAATAAAAAAGATTTCAATCAAAAACCAAATAAAGACAAAACGGTATGAAACAATTGAAAGTAACTATATAGCTGGATTTTAAATGTCATTATTAAAAAAAAATTATGCATGCAAATGATGAATCATAACTATATTGTATTGGGGTACTGTATTGAAATAGCAGTCTGTATTATGTTAAATGCTATTCTATCTTATATAGGGCTTTGTTTCATAGCGAGAAAGAAAGACATAAAACCTGACATACAGTACATAGCTTTGCTGAACTCTCAAAATGGTACTTGGTGCCTGTAAAAGTGGTGTTCAGCTTCCTTTTTATTCCTGCAGAGCGCCCAAAACATTGCCATGAAAATTGAAAGCAATCCATTAGATATTATATTAAAAACCCTAATTGCATTGTTCTTGTCCTGCTTTGTACGTAATTTTTCATTTATTTGTAAATGGGTCATTCTGGCTACTGAAAATGAGATACTGATAACAAAGTATTTTCCAATGAATCAAGAATATGACACATTTGTGTCCTCGACTCCTAACTGACATCATGAATAAATCTGAAACAGATTAAAAATTTTAGTAATATAATCCTATTATTTTAACTATTTCCTGCAATTTTTGATAATCATCATTCATCATTTTATTTGCTGTGTAAACCTTTTCGACATATCTTTAAAACAAAGAAAAAAAAAAACAGTTATCACAATGTTTTATTTCTAGGTTTCAGGAGGTACAGAACAATTCTTTGACTTTTCTTGGATGTACATCAATTTAATGTTTGTAACTTTTCCGAACAGGTTATGAACCACACATAAATCACTGCTGTTTTCTGGAAAAACACTCTTTTATTGCGAAATATTTGGATTGATATGACAAAGGAGTGGGAGTGTGTGAGTAGAGAGTGAGAATTGATTGATGCTTGAGGGTGATATTCGGCTTTGTTGACATGAAACGTTTAAACCGTGAACAAGTATCAATAAACACTGTTTTATGATCAGCTAACCGCCAAGTCAAACACGACGCAATGCGTGAACATTCTGTTGTGACATGGTTAAATGATGGCGGCCTGTGCGATGAAGATTTTTTTTTACTGGCCGTGTGAACTGTTGGACGAGTGCGTCATTAGGCGTGCGGTGGATGAACGCCCAGATTAAGGCCCGTGCACTCAGGAGCCAAGGCTAGTCAAAACAAATCAGCAGTCACATCTGAAGCCTTGTTTGTGTGCACTCGCAGCTTTTGCACACTCGTGGCTGTGAATTTACATACGCCTTTGTGCACACAAGTTCACAATAGTGAAAATGACTTTTACATTCATGAAAATGCATCTACAGTTGAAGCCAGAGGTTTACTTACACTGTGCAAAACCAAACATTTCATTTTTTGTCTCACTGTCTAAAGTAAAATCAGACTAAACCTCTCCTGTTACCGAAATTATTAAATTTTGCAAAATAATTATAAAAAGAATTTCTTTGAGAATGGTATATAATTTTCTTGAAGGTCAAACGATTACATTTTTTTTTTTTTTTTTAGTATCGTGTAGCATTTCTTAACCCTGCGTCTTACTGTATTGTCAAGTGCGGTTTATATGTTGATTTTTACAGGATAATGAGTGTTTTGGAGTGAAAATCCCTGCGGTCAATAGTCCAGTACGGTTAATTAATTAACAAATATCATTTTCTTGCAAAAATTGGTGGGTGCAGTGCTAGTAAGGCGCACGTTATGGTTCAAAAATTACAGTAGTGAAAAAAATTTACGCATTTTATAGGCAGGTTAGTACAAACATAGAAGCTTTCAACACCATTGAACCTTTGTCCTGATAATCTGGTTACTCTGGCGGTCGCATTAGCCTGGCTAGCAGCTACAAAAGTAGAGAAATCGGATACATGAGCATGTTTCATTTAAAAAATATACCCTGATTACAAAAATGTGGGTTTGTGCAGAAGTATCTATTATGTTGGTTTATGTTATGTTTAAATAATTCACCCATAAAACTAAGGGTTGTGAGGATGTTCCGAGTGTGGTTGTTAAGCAGTGCTTCCAGTTTTCCGTTTCCTGTTCTGTGTTACATCTCCTTCAGCACGACTTAAAAATAAGTTAAATATTAAGCTAAATAAGTTATTTCCTCACTTCCGAAACAATTGTGGAGAAACTTGTGCTAATAAGATCTCTATTTATCATACATAACATTTCATATGTGTGCATATAATTTGATTCAATCATACAGGAACCACTGCCATTGAGAGTTATAGACATCTCGTCCATTTTGACTGGGAGGGTTAGCAGCGATCGTTCGATGCCAAGCCGCCTGTCAAACTGAATTGGTCGTCTATTGCCTTCAATTGCAGTGAAACATGATCACTCAATTCCATCCATCCCAATTTAAATGGATTTGATGTCAGTGGCAGTGAATGAGTTAAAATCCTTTTCAATTAAAAAAAAAAAAAAAAAGAACGGAATGGCAAAGTTGCCATTTTTGATGGTATGCAGAATCTGACGGAACACCGGCCCAGTGACATTTAAGTGAGTTTTACGAGCAGGTCATTACGGACGCGGATTAGAAATTGAATATGAAAAAGAACCTGGCAGTTTCAGTGTTAAAGTGGATTACATAATTGCTGTCTGTGGTTCTATATTGACTGTCAATAATAAAGAAAGAAAAAAAAAAAACACGCCCTTTTGCATCCAAACCTCAACAATATACAGGACAGGTCAAGTGTGTTTAGCTAATGAGATGAAAAAACACAGTTCAGCGTGTGGGCGTAGCATGTCAGATGGCTAAAGTTACCCTGCTGGGCAGCGACAACCATAATAGCTGCATTGTCTGTAATTAAAGATGCACCGATACCGAGACTAGTATTGGCAGGGGGCGCCGATCCGGCCCGAAATGGTGGTATCGGTATCGGCGAGTACCAACAAAGACGGTGCCAATACCATTTACCGGTCCATTTTTTTCCTCCTGGCGCTCACTACACTCTGTCTCTGTGTTGTGTGATGACACGTGAACACCAAGCAGCTATCGCTATTGGCCTGATCCAGACCAATGACAAGGCCGCTTTTTTATATGGAGGAAAAACAAACCAGGAGAAATGGCGGCGGTCGGGAAATATTTCAAAATAGAAATCCCGTCGATTAAAATCAATGGCTGCATGCAAGATTTGTGGCCTGAAAGTTTCTAGATGTGGAGTTAAATCGCCAGTTTCAATACCTCGAACCTGATTAAACATTTGAAGACGAAACATGAACGAACACAACGAGTTTGAGCCTGCAAGAGCAGGACTGCTATCCAGAGGAAGGGCGCTGGACCGGAGCAACAAAGTCTGGTCAGTTCACTACGTCAACTTTACTTTTATTGTCTTTTACTGAAAAAAATGCTGCAGTAATTTGGGAACTGTTTCCAAAGTAGGGTTGCCATCTTTCAGAAATAGAAATAAGGGACTCCCCCCTCCCGAAAAAAGGAGGCTAATAGAGAGACGGGATGCTGTGGTCAATTATTATTATTTATAATTGTTAGCGTCCGCAAATGCGGAAACAAGGTTGGACCTCGAAGCAGACAACAAGCGGGGGATATGTACAAGGGTTTAATGATTGCAAACAAAAATAACACGCGATCGCAGGATAGTAGAAATAACAAAAGGAGGTTGTGACAGCTGGTTGACGGAGCTCAATACTACAAACTCGAAGGTTACTAAGACGATAGCATCGAGCCAAAAAGCCAAAATAAAAACACTCAAATACCTGCACAGGGTAGAGGTTACAAACGAGTGCAGCACACTAACAGAAAAAACCTAATGCAGGGGCGTAACAAGCAAATGTAGGGAGACTATAGTGCGAGATGTCAAATGGCGATCAGCAAGGCAAATATCTCGGCAGCCTTCTCTGAGATCACCCGTGCTTAAATGCTCCGTTGATGAGCCTGCATTGGATTAAGGTGCGACGTCAGGAACGCCCCCACTACCAGCCCAGCAACAAAACACAATCTAACCAGCAGCAGAATGTGACAATAATTTCATGAAAGTTGCACTGTTTGGCCTTTGAGAGGTTTAAAAAAGTTTATTCAGTTCATTCAGTTTATTATTATGAATTTATTTTTACTTTCTTACTGTTGGTCTAGTATTATACTTTGTACTAGTCTTTTTCCTATTTTGCAAAGGTAAGCAACAACCTGACAAAGCCTTGATAGCAATGATTTCACATCCAATTATGTAGCTCTTTAGAAAAAAAGAAGAAAAAAAATATATATATAAACGGGGTGGTATCGGTATGGTATCGGTATTGGCCGATACTGCACAGCCAGGTATCGGTATCGGGGCCAAAAAATGGTATCGGTGCAACACTATCTGTAATAACAGAAACGTCTTTTTTTGTTGCATTTATTTACAGCACCGCTTAGCAGCTCAACTATACAGTATTAACTAGAAACTGCAATTTCTGGAGAAATTACTCTGGGTCTTTGCTCTGTGGAGATACAGATCTTAGCCCAGCCTAGATTGTCCTGTTGATTTGGGGACATTTGGGGGGTGTCACTTCCTGTTGATTTGGGGACATTTTGGAGGTGTCACTTCCTGTTGATTTGGGGACATTTTGGGGGCATCACTTCCTGTTGATTTGGGGACATTCTGGGGGCGTGGCCTGTCAAATCAGGTCATTTGGGGGCGTGTCCTAATGATATCTGGTCATTTCCTGTTGATTTGGTGACGTTTTTTTTTTTTTCCCAATGAAAATGAATGGGAAAAAATTTGGACATCCATGGCCGTTAATGGCATCGACTTACAAAGGCGCCAATGGAATCCTAGTACCTTGGCATCAATAGAATGAACAAACATGTCCGTCAATGGCATTAAACAAAGTAAATGCCATTAAAATGATTGGGAAATTTGGAAGTCCATGTCCATCAATGGCATGACCCTCCATAAGCGTCAGTGGAATCGGGGACATTTGGGGGACATGTCCCATTGATATCTGGTCATTTCCTTTTGAATGGGGACATTGGATTTTTTGCCATTGAAAATGAATGGGAAAAAATTTGGACGTCCATGGTCGTCATGGCATCGACATCCATATGCGTCAATGGAATCCAAGTACATTGGCATAAATAGAAATGACATACATGGCCGTCAATGGCATCTGTTTAAATTGGCCTCAATGCAAAGTTAATGCCATTGGAAATTAATGAGAAATTTGGACGTCCATGGCGTTACATATGCCTCAATGGAATCCGAATACATTGGCATAAATAAATCCGACATACATGGGCATCAATGCAATGTAAATTTCATTGGAAATTCCATTGAAAGTGAATGGGGAAATTTTAACGTTGTATCCCATTAAAAATGATTGGAAAAGTTTTTGGCAAATTTGGGAAACCGTAATTTTTTTCCAAATTCTGTATACAACTTTTATGCCCCTCATTATCTCGGAAATTTTGATGTCCAAATTATGTGATTTGGTCAAAAATTGTAGGACTACATACATTTTGAAAAACTTTTTTTTTTTCTCGAAGAATCGGCATTTACGGGCAAACGGAAAATTTTTCGGGGACGTTCGAACGATGCCAATCTGTCAAATGGTTCGGGATGTGTGGCGCGCCGAGACATCTCATTCAAAACAAACAAACAAAAAAAAAACAATAACATTATCTGGATCTTTTTCAAAGACCAAGATAACAACCTTGTTCATTGCCCTTTTTTGAAGCACGTGTGCTTTCAGCTCCCACTCATCGCTTATGAAATGGGCAGTTACTGTAACAAACAATTCTGGGGCTACAGATGTCCTCACATCTCGCAACTCTGTCTACATTCGACTGCGATGACATGATTTTTACTTTAGTCTGCTTGGCAATATAACGCCATACGGGACTGCCGTGTCAGTTAAACGGCGTCGGGATGGGATGACATACCTCGGCTTGCTTTCAACATTCTTCGAAATCCCCTATTTTCTAGATTAGATTTTCTCGTAGAATCCCAAATAATTCCACACGTCTGCTTTTAAATCTATGGGCGCTTGTTTGATCTCACGGAGAGGATAGTTGGTTAGGTCAGCCATGCTTGTTGCTGTTTTGTATCTAGAGGCATGAGTTGTAGATGTGAACTCTCGGTCCGTTCCTCATTGCGTCCCGAAGACCGCGCCGCCTGTGTTTTAGTTCTGCTTTACTTGACATTAGGGCTGCAGCTTTCGAATATTTTAGTAATCGAGTAATCGACTGAAAATTCTATCGATTAATTGAATAATCGGATAAAACTTTTTTTTTTTTTAGGTAAAGAGCAATTATACATACAGATGAGAAAACAAGACATTTCATGTAATATTGAACCATTTTCAATCAATCAATTGCCACGTTTACATGGAGCCAAATATTCCAATTACAATCGGAATATTTGTTCAAACCGAATAAATGTGTTCCATATAAACACCTCATTCGGAATGAACAGGCCCAAACCGAATGGAATTTCATTCTGATTCACAGGGGTGGAATATTCCTTTTCCCAAACCGATTAGAAGTAAAATTATATCATGTAAACAGGGAAGCGGAATGGTGTCTGGTTGCGTTCTTTCTGCACATGCTCCGTACTGACGTGGTGACGTCACTCGGTGACGTAAGTAACGTCACTTGCAACATGGATTCCAAGCACACGCACAGCGCACCTAATAGGAGTCCGGCGGAAAGTTTATATCCATGAATCCCTCCACCAGCCCACACAACTTTTTAAATGAACGGCGTGTCATTCTGAAGTTTTGTTTCCACTCGAAAAGTTAAAACAGCAGCTGATCTGACGATCGATCTCCATGTTTTGCAACGTGACGCTTTGTTTTGATTAATCTGCGCATGTCAGACGGCAGTTGTCAAACGTCCTTTCGGAATAAAGGCAGACACATGTAAACGCTGGATCGGAATAGATGAAGTGACATGTAAACAGCTGATCTGAAATTTCCATTCGGAATGATTTGAATCGGTATGAATAAAAGTCAGCATGTAAACGTGGCTAATGTCTTTATTTTCGATGCATATTTTTGAAAACAGCCAACAATTTCATCTCAAATGTGACTAAAAAAAGACTGCTTTCACTCCAAAAACTTTTATATCTTATAAAAATATATATATATATGCCGGAAAACACTCAGGTGACTTGAAGTTCCGCTCTGAGACCCCCAATTTGGCCAAATTTCAAAATTGTCCGATATGCATGTGTGATACATCATTGGAAAGCTTAAAATCTCAATTTTCTGGGGGAAGAACATTTTTGGACAGGAGGGCATTTAAAAAAAAAAAAAAGTTTTTTAAACAGCAAAACCCTATATGGAGGTGAGAGCACGCGAGAGCAGAATTACAGACGCCATGACTTTAACGAGATATTATCGCGTACTTACCTTGTTTCGATTCCAAAAACTCCATGTCACATGGATCACTGAGGGTCAAGACACAGCTGTGAATGGACACAGCTGGATTTTTGGGGGATTTTATGGGTGAAACATGGTAATATAACAAGGGTCGCGATGCAGAAATCGCAGACATCAAGGAGTGGTCGAAATTTTCCTTTTTATATATTTACCCTTTTAAATGTTTTTTTTTCTCAATTTTTCTTTGTTTGGATTGATTATTTATCATCTAACATATTGGGGGAAATGCGACAGTAACAAAAAAATACAATGAAGCGATAGTTATGAGGTAGATATCCGTGACTTTTTTACAGACGCCATTTTTTTCCATTGTGACGTAATTTGTTTAAAAGTTTAACATATGCGAGTGAATAAATTTTTAAAGTCGTTTTTTTTTTTTTTTTTTTTAAACAAAATATTAGAAATCAATTAATGATTCTAAACCAAAAATGACAGACATTTTGAATAATAAATATAATTACTTACCTTGTTTTCATGGCTGGGTTAAAACAAAAACGGTTGCGCGACGTCTGGAAACGGGGGTTTCCAGGGTGAAGCAGGCAAATTAAAAATAGTTCGGGGGCTTAATGCGCCGTGAATCTGCTATGGCAGCATATAGACATATTATTCTATCAAACACAAACGTTGTTTTGGCTTAAAATACAGCAAATTCTTTTAAAGAGGAGTGCAAGAGCAGAAACTGCTTTTTCAGTCTTGTCTGTGTTTTCCGCCATATATATATATTTCTTACCTAAAAATGTCATTACGCTTGATAACACACATGACTTAAAAGTTAGGAGTTTTTCCTACGTGTTTCAATTGAATTTTCACTTGTGTCAAGCTATAAGTTCTAGTTAAGTTTTAAGTTAGTCTAAACTGTAAGTCCTGATAGGATTTTGAGTTTTTGCAGTGTTCAAAATAAATGCTGTGCTGTATGGAAGCACATTAGGCACCAGTCACTAAAAATGACAGTTAGCATTATTATGTTTTTATTAGGGCTGTCAAAATTATCGCGTAAACGCGCGGTAATTAATATTTAAAATTAATCACATTAAAATATTTGACGCAATCAACGCACATGTCCCGCTCAGACAGTATTCTGCCTTTTGGTAAGTTTTACAGCAAGGCTTTTTGTGCTGTCTAACAGCGAACTCTTGTGGTCGCTTTGCGACATGGTTTATTGTTTTCTTGCCAGTTCAATATGGCTGCACGACGTCTCGGGCTGACGCCTACATTGTAATGTTGTGCTTATATGATCCTTGGACAAGATTTGTTCGTAAGTATGGTTGTCGTAAAGAATGTACATATTATATTAGTAAGCGAAATGTTATATTTTTTGTATGAGATGCTTTTTTTTTTTTTTTTATGTTTAGTGAACCTGTATAGCATGCTAAGCTAACGTTGTTGCTAATGCAATGCTTGTGTACTTTTTTTTTTTGTAGTTTTACGACGGTCTAAAGAGGACAATGGTTTGAGGCCATTTTATTTATAAATCAGACGAAAAAGGAAGAAGTCTGATTATTAAGGCGTCGTTCACTAGCTGTCTAGCTTTGGAAAAAGTAGATGCTTCGGAGTGAGGACAGCATAGACAGATTTAAATGACAGTAGAGTGAAATGCCCACTACAGTCCTTATGTACCGTATGTTGAATGTATATATCCATCTTGTGTCTTATCTTTCCATTCCAACAATTTATTTTACAGAATATATATATAATTTATAGAAAAATATGGCATATTTTATAGATGGTTTGAATTGCGATTAATTGCGATTAATTACGATTAATTAATTTTTAAGCTGTAATTAACTCGATTAAAAATTTTAATCGTTTGACAGCCCTAGTTTTTATTTTACACCCTAATCACTCTACAGCGCTGTTTTCACAGATTAAATAAAGCCTGTATGTAAGAGTTAGCCACGCATCGACAGTGGTCATAATGAATAGAAACCTAGCCCTCCACAGGGATAACGTTACGTGAGCGAGTGAAAGTAATGTTAATCTTATTTATGAGCGCCGAGAAGTGTACTGCTTTAAGATGGCGGCTGTTTTATTAACGCCGCCAAATTGGTCATTTCGCATGTAGTTCTACGTACATGTGATATCTATGACACGCATCAGACGCTACCTGCTAGGCTGCTACCACCGTAGCAACATGAGGGCGTAGTTTTTAGCAACGTCGGCGCAGTTTGTAACGGCTGTCGGCTGCAGTAAGGTATTTTTTTATTGCTTCTTCCTCTACGCACGTGACGTCAGCGCGTTGTCCCGCATTAAAAGTAGTCCGGGCATAACGTGATGCTTAGAGCTGGCAAAATGAAATGATTCCTCGAGGTGATTAAAATTACTCGGATCAGCTTTTAAACTTGAGTTACTCGAGTTGCTCGAGTATTCGTTTCAGCTCTACTTGGCATATTTAAATAATCGGAATATGGATGTTCGTGAATCGTTCTGAAATCTTCTTCGGCCGAATCGCGAATAATCTAAGAATCAGAAATTGCACACACCTTTAGAGCATCCCACTTTAAACATTAGAGTCCCTAAATGACATTGGGTGAATTCAGTCCACAATTTAATGATGATTATTAATGGAGTACACAAAATGAGGTCCCATATTTGCTATTTCAGCTTGTGTCCTCATTGTGCACTTTTAACCCCCCAGCTCCTTTGTCTAAACAGGCCGTGGTTGGAGTCCGCAGTAAGAGGACAGTGATGTGTGGGATTGTTGAAACTGGGCAATAGTGAAAAAAGAATGAGTCTCAAGGGGGAAGTAAACTCTGGGACAAATGGCCTCAGGGGCATACTTGAGAGAAAATGAGGTGTTTGATGTTCCAAGTAAACACATTTCAATCCTATAAGCTATGCATGCTACATGAATTTTGGTCTCATTTTGGGTTTTTACTTATTCCCTTTCAGTGGCAGCACACATTCATTTAATGGCCCTGAATGGATTAGCTGCAGAGTTCTCCTCTTAGAATAACAAAGCAGTGATATAGTGTGAATCATAGCAGAGGACTAACACAGAAGTCCCTCTGGATTCTCCCGGGTCCCAGCTGGACTCCTCTAGCCAAAACTACACCCAGCACTCAGCTTCCAACTTCCCAAACAAGCCCTCGCCCAACTCCCTTCACGATCTCTTTAGAAGCAAGCAAATTACTCAAACTCTGTTGAACACAGTTTCTCTGTTGCAGCACTGCCACAGAATGTAGTTACTCCTGTTTTATTGAAGTCTAAGGCCATGTAAGGGGAAGTGGGGGCAATCAAAATCAAATCAATATCAACGCATTAATTCCAAAAGAGGCGTGCCTTGCCTGTGGAACATTTCAGTTTATTTAGCACTGTTTGTGCACTCAAATGTTATGTTAGAGAATGATTTATTAGAAGCGACGACATACAGTGGGGCAAATAAGTATTTAATCAACCACTAATTGTTCAAGTTCTCCCACTTGAAAATATTAGGGAGGCCTGTAATTGTCAACATGGGTAAACCTCAACCATGAGAGACAGAATGTGAAAAAAAAAAAAAAATCACATTTTTTAATTTTTAAAGAATTTATTTGCAACTCATGGTGGAAAATAAGTATTTGGTCAATACCAAAAGTTTATCTCAATACTTTGTTATGTACCCTTTGTTGGCAATAACGGAGGCCAAACATTTTCTGTAACTCTTCACAAGCTTTTCACACACTGTTGCTGGTATTTTGACCCATTCCTCCATGCAGATCTTCTGTAGAGCAGTGATGTTTTGGGGCTGTCGTTGGGCAACACGGACTTTCAACTCCCTCCACAGATTTTCTATGGGGTTGAGATCTGGAGACTGGATAGTCAACTCCAGGACCTTGAAATGCTTCTTTCGAACCTACTCCTTTGTTGCCCTGGCTATGTGTTTAGGATCACTGTCATGCTGAAAGACCCAGCCACGTCTCATCTTCAATGCCCTTGCTGATGGAAAGAGATTTTCACTCAAAATCTCTCGATACATGGCCCCATTCATTCTTTCCTTTACACAGATCAGTCGTTCTGGTCCCTTTGCAGAAAAACAGCCCCAAAGCATGATGTTTCCACCCCCCTGCTTCACAGAGGGTATGGTGCAATTCAGTATTCTTTTTCCTCCAAACACGAGAACCTGTGTTTCTACCAAAAAGTTTTATTTTGGTTTCATCTGACCATAACACATTCTCCCAGTCCTCTTCTGGATAATCCAAATGCTCTCTAGCGAACCGCAGATGGGCCTGGACGTGTACTTTCTTCAGCAGGGGGACACGTCTAGCAGTGCACGATTTCAGTCCCTGGCGGCGCATTGTGTTACTAATAGTAGCCGTTGTTACTGTGATCCCAGCTCCCAGCTTTTTGCTCACCGTTCTTGTTATTTTGACGCCACGGGGTGAGGAGGGAGTTGAAAGTCCGTGTTGCCCAACGACAGCCCCAAAACATCACTGCTGTAGAGGAGATCTGCATGGAGGAATGGCCGAAAAATACCAGCAACAGTATGTAAAAAGCTTGTGAAGAGTTACAGAAAACGTTTGGCCTCTGTTATTGCCATTTTCTGTTTTTTTTTTCCACATTTTGTCTCACATGGTTGAGGTTTACCCATGTTGACAATTACAAGCCTCTCTAATATTTCCAAGTGGGAGAACTTGCGCAATTATAGGTTGACTAAATACTTATTTGCCCCACTGTATGTGAAATTTCGCCTAGGTTTGCATTGTTTACAATAACTAACAACATAAAACTTGTTACATATGTACTGCAATCTAAGCTGAAATATCCACCATGGGCTTTGGCTTGAGAGTAGAAAAAAATGAAAATCCATACAACGAGTTGTCATGCCACGGTGAAACTGAACCAGCTACAGTGCACCAAGAAAGTGCAGCCGGGGTAAAATACCCTACAGATGGAGAACTCCCATATCTTGTTAGTCAGTTTCACGATTTACTGATGGACACAAGCTTTGCAAAATGACCAATGGCTAACAGGGTGTATCAATCAAATGTGGTGTACTGTTGCACTGACATGTGCCGCCACAGTGAGTTCAAGCAGGAAATTAGACACGCATTGATTGATTACGAGGCATAGCAAGAGTTCTGATCATGTCATTAAAAAATAATTAATGTTACCATCCCACAACAATTTGGCAGGATTTATTATTACTATCTAATCTCACGCTTTCATTACTGTCTTTTTTCGTTTTCTGCTGATAGCAGCATCAAACACACAGGCACGCAAAGTGTCATGCCAACGTCCAAGGGCATTATTTGTTCTCTTTGTCATCTGCAGTGGTGCCCTGTGGCTCGGTGCATGGCAGTTCGATACATCGATGATGCCCCCCACAAAAAATCACGTCCCAAACATGGAGTAGGCAATGTCGAAGTTCTGTGTGCCTGTGTGTATAACAGTCCTCCATCAACTTGTGCCTCGATGCAGTTCGCAGGGCCTTTAATGACCCCAAAGTGACGATATCACAGGAGTTTCACCTACTATTAACCTGTGAAGCTCTGTGAAACATTTGTTGTGACTAAGGGCTATATAAATACATTTGACTTGACAAGAGGATAAAAGCATATGAAGGATGAGAAGATATTTCACTGTGACGTTATAGGTTATTTCTAGTGGCAAAAGTAGATTGGTTTGAAATGTTTTGAGCAGGCATTTGTAACAAAATAGCTCATACAATCCGGTCTCATGCAGTGTCAAAGGCTTGTTAATAGATCTTTTCGAAACCAAACGTTAAGTTTATAAGACATCTTATATTCATAAATGTGTTTATTTTTATTGGGAAGGGTGTTTGAATGTCAGAGGCAGCTCTGCTGTGATATCCAAGTTTGTAGTAAGGTTCATGAGAAAAAGAATGCTACTAGAGGGTAGCCTGGAACTCCAGACTCACTGGGTTCCAGCTATAGAGTCTAGGACCTACTGTACCTCCTTATTGGCCTCTCGAGCCCGAACGAAATCGTCCGTGGAATCAGATTTGTTTATTTACGTGACGTGTTCTTAACGAGCAACGTCACTCTTGCGCATCGGAAGTCGTCTCCACAACAACACAGATGGCGAACGGGAGAGCCGAGAATATGTTCCTATCCATGGTAAATTCAGTTTTAAATGACCAAAACCAAATTGAGTCGCTAAAACCAACAGTCTGTCTCAGGCTAGCTAGTTGAATAAACTTCACTGTTCTCCACGCTCTTCGTATGTTTACGTCCTCGCGCTAGAGTTTCTTGTCGTTTTAGCAATGTCACGACCGCCCCTCGCTGATTGGTCCACTACGCTGTCTGTTTGCCGTGACTTGCTCCGCCCTGAGAATTTGATCCGCTGAACAGTCGCCAGGCTCTACGTATAGCTGGAACAGCAGTGAGTCTGGAGTTCCAGGCTCACTAGACGACACTAATGCAGGAATAGGGCCGAAATGGGACACATTTTCAGCCCTGGAGTTTCATGCTACAGACCGGCCCACTTTGATAATGACCTACCGTATTGAAATATTGTAATAATAATCCTGCTTTCAAGCGATTAAATTTTTTAATTGTGATCAATCGCATGCTGTCAATAGTAAACTTGCGACTGGTGGAAGTTTTTGCAGTGCAAAAAAAAATATATTTTAATTTTGAAATACACCTATAGCACAGGAGTTGACCAATGTGCATACCCTACATCATTAAAATTAAAGCCTCATTAGAAACAAGAAAAGATTTTTTACACTTGTAAAGATGAATTAAACATGAATTTCCCCCCCCAAAAATTGTAAAAACGGAGGCACAGAGAAAGAGTGGTTAGCATGTCCGCTGAACGTCTTGCGATCAAGGGCTCAAGCACGGGTTCTGTGTGGAGTAACCATCTTATTTTTGAGGTACTATCTATAATTTTATCTTATATAAAATAGACTGACTTTTTAATGGCTGAGGAACCTTTTGCAGGTGTTTTGAATTACACATGTGGCAACTGCAGGGTTTCCCCTGGGATTTTTTTAAGCTGTGGTGGTGGTTGGCTGCATCGGAGTCGTAAAGCGTGCCGCGGCAAAATTGTTTCATATCATGACAAACAAGATTTTTTTTCAACAAAATTATTTTTTTTCCCAAGAAGAACCATAACAATGACCTATTTGCAAAGTTTGCATCCTGACCGCACTTAATTATCGTGGATTTAGAAAAAAAAAAAACAAAAAAAAAAAACAATTTAGGGCTCTTTCATAAGGGAAATCAGCAATTGGTGGTCACATTTATAGTCAATGTGAGCCAGTTCCTCCTTGACATTTCTTTTTGGGAAAAAAAATGATGGATGCAAGTCAACACATGCATCTGCAGGTTCCATGAGAAAAAACAGGATTTAGCAAAGGTAATAGATATTAGACCGCTTATTACACATATTCATTTCGACTTGTCTTTTTACAAATTTGGAAAAAAAGTTCATTAGGACCTTATTTTTCAAATGTTGGGATTCTCTGATAATTGCTTCATGTTGCAGGTATTTAAGGGTAAACAAGTTTACTGACAGCTTCATTAAAAATCTACTGGTATATTACGACCGGCCCAAACATCGGGCCGTCCCACCGGGATGTATCCCGACCCTCCCGATTAGCCACTCCGAGCCTGATAATGAATGAGGACAGCATGACGGTGTACATTGGCTGGACGTTGAAGCTTTGTACACTCAAACTGATAATATAGATGTATAGATTTCACAAATAATATCTTGTTGTAGTTTGCAGAAGTATGTGTGTATGTCACAAAGTACAACTGAGATCTTTGACCGTAGTCTTCTCCACTCTGCATTCACTTTTGTTGTTGTTGAATTCCCACCCCCAAAATCAACCTTTGCATTTAAGCTGAGCACTTTCTTGGTTCATATCTCTCCAAATCTCATCATATCAAGTTGTGATTTTTGGTCCCTATGTAGCCTATATGAGCATATTACATTATGTACCAGAAAAAACAGAGAATAAACCTGACTTTCTATTAGATATAAAGATCATTTTCACTGACTTCATTCAGTGATTTTGCAGATTAAAAATGTTTGTAGACAGTCTTGTCTGTGTGTGAGTGTCTGCGAGCGTGCGTGTGCACTATGGTGTGGAGAAACCCACCTGTGATCCTCGGGAGCCTCTTTTGTGTTCCCAGTCTGAACGGGCCAACATCTGTGAAACAGCAAAAAAAAAAAAAAAAGACTTGTCAAACCACTGAAAAGCGACAACATTATTGATATTATAGATGAGCCGCAAGAGTACGTACACTGCCATAATCCAAATGTGTCAAAAAGAACAGATGCATCAAACATTCTGCTTTTGCAGAAATCATAACCATTAGTTATTCTTAGTTTGTCAACCTAAAATACAATTATTATAAACTATGTATTGAACAACTTCACTGACAACAGTAATTTGTTATTTTTAGGTTCTGACAATGATAATCAAAATGAAGCCCTATACTTGACAAGGCAATGTTATATATATACACCAGGGGTCGCGTTAATCGAATATTTTCCGTCGTTGACCGATTTTTTAAAACGGTGACGGAAAAAACTGAAGTCCACCTGTCATTTTGACAGGTTGCAATTCACACCCCAGACCACAGGGTGGCGAGCGAGCATATTAATTAGCTATTGTCTCTCTTGATGCATGACGTCGTTGGCCTTACTCTGAAAAATGTCAAGGCAACTGAGTGTCCGAAGTTTCTTCAAAAAGCCCCAAAACGACGATGGTGTTGATAAAAGAGGTGAAAAAACAGGGACTGCACAAGCGGGCACGTAATTCAAGTTAATGCGCACCAGGAGGAAGGTGTAAGACTCCGTTCAGGCCACAGCAGGTGAACTGTTAATTTCATTGTTCCATAATGTAGCCTACCTACTGGGGCCACAGTCAGCTGTTTTTGTCACTGCGGAGAAAAAGTTACATATTCATCTGCTTGATGTGTGATGGCACGGTGTGGATTCTCTGTTAAGCTTGTTCGGACAGAATATTAATTCAAAATGAATGAAAACCAAATACTATTGAATATGTTGAAGCGGTATGCAATGTTAAGTCTTGTTAGCTCGAATTGCTGTGTCCAGCCGCTGTAGCTCTGCTGCTCTCTGTGAACTCTCTATTCAAGCCGGAACGCGCGCGGCTCTTAAGTGTCTCTGTTACGTGACTGTGTCATAGCCGCTAATGCGCTCGGCCAAATGGACACACAAGTACGGAAGGTGAATTATGCCAAACAAAGGGTCACCACAATGTCATTATCAACATTTTAAAAATTTAAGTGACGGGTAAAAATAGATTATGACCGGATTTTTATGACCCTGTCAGTCAAAATGACAGACAACGAAAAAGTCTAGTGTAACCTCTGATATACACTCACGTTGCATGGTGGCATGGTTGTTGGTGCCAGAAGGGCTGGTCTGAGTAATACACACACACATAAATTATATTATACTGTATATACACGTATCTAGCTCCTGTAGTGGATCGTTTCATGTTAAAAACTATGGATGTCCCAATCACATATTTTTTCATGTGAGTCAGAGTCCACTTTGAGGATCTGCTGGTACCGAATCCCGAGCTGATACCTTGGAAATGTATTTAGGAGGGGTAAAACAGAACATCCAATCCCTTTTCCCCCAATTTGAACAAAGCTAACCCAACATTATAGCTATATAAAAGAGTTGTTAGTACAACAGTAGAATGATTGCTGCCAGCCCTTCCAGTCAAAATAATTGGACATCTATCACCGTCAAAGGCAGCCGATGAGTTAATACTTAAAAATAAATGAATACATTTTAAAAACCCGATCTTTTTTTACCCAATTCCGATCCTCTGAAATCAGGCACGATTTCCCATCATGTGATCTTATCGGGGACATCCCTATTCAAGACATTATTGTGCATTTGTGGTAAAAGAAGCAGAATTACGATTGGCAGGGAAAAAATTCAGAAATGAGTTTGTATCCTTTCTTCCCCCCACTTTCGATTAAGCGCAGACATCTAATACAATTTCACAGTCAGGTTTGGTTTGCTTTGGTTCCTATTGGCTGCCTGAGGGTCTGAGGGAGGCGCAGGATCTGATTACCAGCCACTGTGTCCTCCTCAGGCCTCGCAAAATGCTCCCCCCACTTATTCCAGAGTTACTGCATGCATCATGCACTGATGCATGTTACAGAATTTCTGGACAGTCAAGTCACGACTAAAAACTCTTTGGATGTGTTGTGGCTCTGTGGTCTAAAGACGCCTTGACAAATCAAACGTGTCACTATGACAAACTGCAGTGGCACACACACCAAAATCAAATGTCTTGTTATCGGTGCCAAACGGAGGATTCAGGTGCAATATAATGTCTCACTGGGGGCTTATTGTGTTGCGTCATGATGTGTGGCAAAACATGAGCAAAATGGGGGATCGTGTTTTGAGGACTCCTCTAATGCTCCTTGACACCAAAACAGACACAAATGGGATGAATGGTATTTTCAGATAGAGCATGGATTTTTTTTTTGTTTTCTTTTAAAAAGCAAACAAAGATATATAGCACAAAACAGACTGATGATTTTTTTTGACAACCATGAATCAAAGGGACAACAGAAAGAGACACATGCAACAAAATACTAAATAATGGTCCATATCAAAACTAACCAACTCTACCCAATGGCGGACTGGGCAATTTTGGGCCCTAGGACGAACGTATCCAGGGGCCCTCTGCATGGGTCAGGGGTTAAAAAGGTGAGAAGGGTGTGGAGAAAATATGTTCCGGTACACTAGGGCTGTCCTAAACTACAAATTTTCTCCTGATTAGTCAGCCGACTAGTTTTACGATTTGTCGACTAATCTAATAATTTTCTTTCTTTTTTTTTTTTTTACTAATTTAGCAATGAAATTTTTGTTGACGCTTATTAATTCACAAAACCATTTTGGAACACGTAAATTCTTTATTAAAGTACAAATAATCATGTAAATAACAATAATTAGTCACAAATAAACAATAAGGTTAAATGCTGATAGTATTTACTAGTGCAAAAGAATGGAAAATAAACAGATTCAGAACACTGACTTTGCCTTTCCAACATTATTCAAAACAATTAAAAAAAAATCTAGCATTATTATTATAGTATACTACTATATATAATAGTAGTATAATAATTATAATAATTATTCATTGCCAATCATACTTGTCATAAAGAGTCATTTGAAAGCTATTCTTAGTGCAGAATCTGTATTCTGTAGTATTTACTCTACATATTATAATATTAATTCTGAAGTATGTGGGATTAACTCCAGAAATCGTTATTTATATGACGAACATGACGGGCTTTTATTTTGAAATGTTCACCGGAGGTACGTTCGCTAAACCGTTAACTGAAAGCTTTACACTCCGTAAAAAAACATTCTTCGTCATTGCTTGTGGTGTCACCTATAGATTTAATTTTAATTTAATTTTTTTTGTTAGCAAGTGCTGTTAACCAGCTGATGAGTGTTATTGTATGACTAATTGGAACTGTACTGCATTTTTTCGCCACAGGCGAAGTGCTGTCGTGTATTTTATGTTTGGTGTGAAGAAGAAGAAAGTTAAAAAAGGCATTAGTGGCCTGTTCTTAACTTCTCCGTCACTGAACTTTGGCTCTCATGGAGAACACGTTTGCTCATGTGTTTGAAATAAACGATAGCCGACGTGCAAAGTAGCAAGTGAGCTGCAAAAATAGCGAGTTTAGTGGCGTGAAAAACGCGGGAGAGCTAAGTGAAGCTAACGAACAGCTAAGCGGAGCTAAGTGACGCTAAACGGAGCTAAGCGAAGCTAAACGGCGCTAAATGAAGCTAAGTGACTGATACTCAGTCCGTCGTCGTGGAACAATCCATTGTGGTGCATGTGTGTGGGGGAGAGATAATATAAATGCAGCATTCAAATGGCTTTCCTTTTTTGTTTTGTTATTTGTTTGTTTGGTATGCTGACATAATTATATATGACGAATAGTTGTGGGTGCTGCTGGCTCCGGTGGCCCAATCCCTTGCTCGTTGGGGCAAGGGCAGCTGGTTGGGGGCCCCCTACTGGTTGGGGGCCTAAGGCGATCGCCTACTTCGCCTGAATAGTAGATCCGCCTATGACTCTACCAGTCAATTGCTATGCTAGTGTGGATCGTTCACAGGATAAAAAACAAAAACAAAACACAGTTACACAGTTAATTATGTTGTGTGTGCAACATATATGGTTATGCAACGTACATCAACATAAGTTGTAAGAATGCTCAATATATTTCTCATTAAATATATGGGTACATCATTTTGACTTGCTCATTTCATTAGTAGCTTGCAACATACATTTCTGCTGAGCTTTCTAGGTGCCCTCCACAAATATATATATATAAGAAAAATCAAATTAAAAGTGTAAATAAAAATAATTAGTAAAATATTTCCAGTGATGCGCAGCGCAGCCCATCCCTCCTCCCGCAGCCCAGCAAAGCAGCCATTGTCACCCCCCCCGGGATCCAAGGTGGTCCCCTGGGCCACCCGCGCTCCCATCAACTGGCCCTCAGGGATGGGAAAAGGGAACGCACCACCAAACTCACGCCCGCCCCCACCCCAGTCCGAGTCCCGCAGCCCCCCAACCAGCACAGCACGCCGCGGTACCCCCAGCGGCCCACCAAGCCCAGGGCAGGGAACGGTCCCCCGCCGGAGCAGGCAACATCCAGCCGATACACTGGTGTCCAGCCAGCGACCCGCGGCGGAGCGCAGGGCGGATACCCAGGCAGAGAAGAAAGGGGAAGGCGGAAGCAGGTGAACGGCGAGGAGCCCCGACCTCCCCCCACTCCCGCGGCCGGCAGCCCAGGCACAGGGTAGGTCACGCCCTGGGAGCCACGCCATAGAGAAAAAATGTGGGACCCACCTACCACCCTATTACTGTGGCTGCCAGGTTCCCCGCTGGCAGCCATTACCCAGCATGATGGGATTGTGTGGGGAGGGTAGTGCAATGTATGCATTAAAATAGGAGAGCTCGGCTTAGGGCAGTGGGACCGCTGCATGGAATTTCCCACCGACCTTTGCCGGAGCTCTCCCGTGGAGTATGATGTGTGTGGTGCGTTTTAAAAGGTGCAGGAATGGCAGGGCCTGCCGTGAGGAGGTAACCGTAAGCACCTCCCCCAACAGGTCCCATCCATTCCACAACCATAGTATGTGATGCATTAAAATCAGGGGGGAGCCGGGCCGGGAATGTTTGGCCCCGTCACAACTCTCCCTGGAGAAATGAATGAGTATGTAGGTGCCAGGGTGAAAGATATTTACAGTGCAAAGTGAGGAGTGCGTGAATTAAGAGGAATGCTCCCGTAGGCGTGGCTCCATCCACCAGAACCACCGGCCGCAGGGCGGGAGAAGTGCCAGGGCCCCGATCAACCCCTGCCCCAGAACACCCCTGGTGCACCAGCAACCGCCCACCCCTCCCCCCGCCGCCCGAGCACCCACCCCACACCCGAACAGGTGCTACGCCAAGCGCCGGAGACCAGGGGATGTCCACCCCACCGGCAAGGGACAGCAAACCCCACCCGAGGCCCCGCCGACGACCCTGCCAGCAGGAGGGCAGCAGCAGCCATCGTGGTGGCGGACAGGGCCAGAGACAGACCAAGGGTGACGGAGGTGCAACCCCCCCAACCCACCCCCGGGCCAGGAGGGGTGCGCGGTATGACACTACGGGGCACCTCCCCGTTACCCGGTACAAGGAGACACGGCTCCGGCCGAGCCGACTCGGGAGGGAACTATGGCCGCCGCATACACCATCCACCCCCCACCCCACTCCACCCCACCCTGGCTGGCCAGGGAAGGGCCATGGCCCCGGGGCGACACCGGTGCGGCACCCCCACCCCCCCGCGAGACCACCGCGCGCCCGACGGGACCCCCGCACGACCAGACGCAACCAGACAAGCCCTAGCTGATTGCAGTACTTTCAATTCATATAATCCTTGGAATTATTCTGATGTCATTTTCTCATCAAAGATCTTCTGTTTTGGGGGTGGGGGGAATAATATATAATGACCATTTAACCACTTCATTAGAACTTTGCCAACAAGATGTGCTGACAGACACACAAAATACAATAAGTTTTGAGTTTTCAACTACTTTTTATCGTATTTATTGTTGTATGGGAACTACTCTCACTTGTCTATTTCAACTCTGTGATTGCAGAATTAGTTCAGAAACACCACAAAGACATGTCTGTAGTCTTTTTTACTTGTTTCATAAGACATCATTGCATTCTATACAGTCAATTCACACCTGCAGTCACAAGACTTTTCGCCATGCAAATGAATGTCAAAGAGTCTCAAAACCATTGACCAAGAAGTTTATTGGCTTAGAGCTGGCAGATGACTATTAGCGTCCAACAAATACTAGTATAGTGCAGACTTGCACTACATTGCTGCCACACATTAAAGAAAAAAACTGCAATTGAAAATGAAATTTTACTGTTAAAAAAAAAAAAGTCAGTGCTAAAGTGTATTCCGTTGTCAAATGCTTTAGCAGTCATGCGATTCACCGTAATTTTTGGCCCATGTAAGCGAAACCAAATTGGCAAAAAGGAAACTATATTTGTTCATAAATAAGCCGTATTGGATTATAAATCGCAGGTTTCCACTTTTCATTATAGGATATGTACACCAAAGACAATCAACTTTTTAACCATAAATCAATGAATAAATAAATAAACAAATGAATGAATTAAAAAATCCATAAATCAGCTACCCAGCTCTATGAGCCGCAGGGTTCTAAGTAGTGTGGTAGCAGTTTGTAGTCCGAAAATGAAGGTAATTGTTTCCTGTCTTTATGGGTAACATAGATTGTGTTGATTTCACGATTTCATTGGTTAAGAAGAGATAATTTCATGCAGCTCAGTATTTCATTTTTTTTTTCCATTTTCATTTCATTCGTTTATTTCAGGCCATTATTCCTTGTCAAGACAACAAATATATACAGCTCATATAATCATGTAACAAAAAAGAGCAGCAAAGCTAAGTAACATTGCAACATCAACTACATGCCTGAAAAGGAATGGGAAGAAGAAAATTTATTTAATCCCACCCCTATTCGCATCTAATTAAGAACAAAAAAATTATTGCTACTTCAATCCAAAAATGTAGGCCACCAAAAAATCAGTCCAAACAGTTTTGCACATATACATTTTTGTAACAAATTTTGTCCCTTGTGATGAAGTTACCACAGGTAACACTCAAACCAAAAACAATTTCATACCAACATGGTACAGTACCTTGCAAAAGTATTCGGCCCCATTGAATCTTGCAACCTTTCGCCACATTTCAGGCTTCAAACATAAAGATATGAAATTTAATTTTTTTGTCAAGAATCAACAACAAGTGGGACACAATCGTGAAGTGGAACAACATTTATTGGATGATTTAAACTTTTTTAACAAATAAAAAACTGAAAAGTGGGGCGTGCAATATTATTCGGCCCCTTTACTTTCAGTGCAGCAAACTCACTCCAGAAGTTCAGAGAGGATCTCTGAATGATCCAATGTTGTCCTAAATGACCGATGATGATAAATAGAATCCACATGTGTGTAATCAAGTCTCCGTATAAATGCACCTGCTCTGTGATAGTCTCAGGGTTCTGTTTAAAGTGCAGAGAGCATTATGAAAACCAAGGAACACACCAGGCAGGTCCGAGATACTGTTGTGGAGAAGTTTAAAGCCGGATTTGGATACAAAAAAAATTCCCAAGCTTTAAACATCTCAAGGAGCACTGTGCAAGCCATCATATTGAAATTGAGGGAGCATCAGACCACTGCAAATCTACCAAGACCCGGCCGTCCTTCCAAACTTTCTTCTCAAACAAGGAGAAAACTGATCAGAGATGCAGCCAAGAGGCCCATGATCACTCTGGATGAACTGCAGAGATCTACAGCTGAGGTGGGAGAGTCTGTCCATAGGACAACAATCAGTCGTACACTGCACAAATCTGGCCTTTATGGAAGAGTGGCAAGAAGAAAGCCATTTCTCAAAGATATCCATAAAAAGTTTCATTTAAAGTTTGCCACAAGCCACCTGGGAGACACACCAAACATGTGGAAGAAGGTGCTCTGGTCAGATGAAACCAAAATTGAACTTTTTGGCCACAATGCAAAACGATATGTTTGCCGTAAAACAACACAGCTCATCACCCTGGACACACCATCCCTGCTGTCAAACATGGTGGTGGCAGCATCATGGTTTGGGCTTGCTTTTCTTCAGCAGGGACAGGGAAGATGGTTAAAATTGACGGGAAGATGGATGCAGCCAAATACAGGAACATTCTGGAAGAAAACCTGTTGGTATCTGCACAAGACCTGAGACTGGGACGGAGATTTATCTTCCAACAGGACAATGATCCAAAACATAAAGCCAAATCTACAATGGAATGGTTCAAAAATAAACGTATCCAGGTGTTAGAATGGCCAAGTCAAAGTCCAGACCTGAATCCAATCGAGAATCTGCGGAAAGAGCTGAAGACTGCTGTTCACAAACACTCTCCATCCAACCTCACTGAGCTCGAGCAGTTTTGCAAGGAAGAATGGGCAAGAATGTCAGTCTCTCGATGTGCAAAACTGATAGAAACATACCCCAAGCGACTTGCAGCTGTAATTGAAGCAAAAGGTGGCGCTACAAAGTATTAACGCAAGGGGGCCGAAGAATATTGCACGCCCCACTTTTCAGTTTTTTATTTGTTAAAAAAGTTTAAATTATCCAATAAATTTTGTTCCACTTCACGATTGTGTCCCACTTGTTGTTGATTCTTGACAAAAAATTAAAATTTTATATCTTTATGTTTGAAGCCTGAAATGTGGCGAAAGGTTGCAAGTTTCAAGGGGGCCGAATACTTTTGCAAGGCACTGTAAATGAAAGAAAACCATATCAACAATGGTAAAGGCCACACACACAGAACAAAAAAATTATAAATGGCAACAATAACTATACCAACAACGGTCACGGACAATATACCAGCAATGGTAAGAAACAACCAGCACTCATACAAAGACAATTTATTAATGTAATTAAGTTGCCTGGTACACCAGACTCACCGCTGTTCCAGCTATTGAGTCTGGCCACCATTCAGCGGATACAATTTCCAGGGCGGAGCAAGCCACAGCAAATAGACAGCGGAGTGGACCAATCAGCGACAGGCAGACGTGACGTTAGTAAAATGACGAGGGCAGGAGGAGGGACTTGCGCGCTGAAGTAAACATACGAGGAGAGCGGAGTTTATTCAACATGGCTAGCGCGAGACAAGACTGTTGTCAATGACTCGTGTCGATGTGTTTTTGGTAATTTAAAACTGATTTTACCGTGGATTGGAACATATTCTCAGCTCTCCGGTTCACCATCTGTGTTGTTGTGGAGATGACTTTCGATGCGCAAGAGTGACGTTGCTCATTAAGAACACGTCACGCAAATAAACGAATCTGATTTGTCGATTGATTTTGTACCTGCTCGAGAGGCCGTTAATGGGCTGGTTCCCAGACTTTTCTCTCAGTGTTTGAAAAATACAGGGAGAACAGTCTGGCCGTGCCAGGCAAGTAATTAAGACCTTATATCAGTATACTGTGACCAGACCATAAGTTTGTATAACCTTTTAAATCTGTAGATAGTTTGGCATTGCTTGTGTTGCATTCCCAGATTATTCCAAAGTTTCACTCCACACACAGACACACAAAAACTTTTACGAGTTGTTCGAATTTTTGGTATTAAGAAGTCTCCATATCCTCTTAAGTTATGACTTCTCTCTTTCATTGTAAAAAAGTTTTGCAATTTAATTGGTAATACTTTGTTGAATGCTTTATAGAGGATTATTGATGTATTATACTTTACAAGATTGTTAAATTTTAGCAGTTTTGAATGAATAAACAAATTATGTGTGTGATCAAAAAACCCGACCTTATGGGTGATCCGCACGGCCCGTTTCTGTAAGGTAACTAAAGGATTTATCGTGCTCTGATAAGTGTTTCCCCAGACTTCAACACAATATGAGAAGTATAGGAGATTGAGCTTGTTGAATGAAGTTGTCTGAGAACATTTGTCTTCTTGAACACACCACATAGAAGTAAAGTGGTACCTCAACATATGATACATTCGAAATCCGACATAAAATTTGACTCGTCATTTGTCTCGACATATGACGACATGCTTGAAATACGACGATTTATGACAGCATCACAATTTTATTGTTTTTCCGCAAGACAGACGGACCCATGGCGGGTTTTCTTGTGAGAGAAATCAACATGGGTCCCAAGAAGTTTAGTGCAGGTGGTGAAAAAAGGAGAAAGGGGACACTTACAATTAAAATTAAGATGTAAATGATCGAAAAATATGAGTGCTATATTTCTGAACTTGTGCAACACAACACAGCTACGTCTGCCGTAGCCAACACCAACAACAACAGAACATGAAAAGTGAAAGTAAAAACTCAAACGCACCTCTCTCACTCTCTCATCTGCCACATGGTGCGTTCAGGAACAGCATGCAAAACACAATTGCCACATTGGAACCCGATTTGTTAATTGTTATATATCATTAATATTCCGATTTGCATTTATATATATTTTTATTTAGCATAGTTTTTTTGGGCTGTGGAACAAATTAATCGAATTATAACATGTTCTTACGGGAAAACCTTGTTCGACATACGACCATTTCAACTTACAAACTAGGTCCTGCAATTAATTAAATTTGTATATGTAGAGGTACCAATGTACTTGCAAAGGTTGGTGAATAATCGTTATGGTTGTGAGGACAAAATGATAAGCGTCTCGCAAGCATAATCCATCCAATTCTTAGATGACTTTGCAGATGTTTACCAAATTATACCCAGAGGTACTAGAAAGGGAATGTTCTGTCCACTTTAAGCACACCATGAGCTAAATGTGTAACGCTGATCAGAAAAATACAAAAACAGAAAATGTCTGTGATGCAAGTATTGTACAGGTTAATTTGACTAGAACTAAAAAACTATTTTGTTGTTGTTGACAAATACAAGTTACTCGGTAACACGTTATAATAACTATCCGTTTTACGAGTTAATAGATTATTAGTAAACTGTTGATAAATGATTTATTGTTGATTTGTGAAGTATTTGTTAACAGTGTGTTAAGCATTTAGAGGGTGTTCCAATATGGTTGACCCCATTCTAAATGCCCATGCTAGTTGATGGATCTTAATAAAACTATACACTTTATGTTGAAGGTCATAAGTTTTATTGGTTAAATATACAAAGAAACGTACAAATATTTTTGGTTCTATGGCAGATTTTTATTAATGTGCAACATGAGCGCTGCCTGCAAAATGCCTTATCAAAATGCCTTTTCTTTTGAAGTGAACGGCATTTCTTAACCTGAAAATATAGAAATGCCAAACGTTACACACAAAAACTTGAAACGTTTCTACACAAACTGTGTTTCAGCTTAAGAACACCCTGTAAATGCTTAACAAACTGTCAACAAATACAGTGGGGAGAACAAACATTTAATACACTGCCGATTTTGCTGGTTTTCCCACTTGCAAAGCATGTAGAGGTCTGTAATTTGTATCATAAGTTCTCTTGAACTGTGAGGGACGGAATCTAATACAAAAAAACAGAAAATCACGTTGTATGATTTTTAAATAATACATTTGCATTTAATTGCATGAAATAAGTATTTGATACATCACAAAAATCGAACTTAATATTTGGTACAGAAACCTTTGTTTGCTATTACGGATACCAATCGTTTCCTGTAGTCCTTGACAAGGTTTGCACACACTGCAGCAGGGATTTTGGCCCACTCCTCCATGCAGATCTTCTCCAGAGCCTTCAGGTTTTGGGGCTGCTGCGGGGCAACACGGACTTTCAGCTCCCTCCACAGATTTTCTATCGGGTTCAGATCTGGTGACTGGCTAGGCCACTCCAGGACCTTAAGATGCTTCTCACGGAGCCACTCTTTAGTTGCCTTGGCTGTGTGCTTTGGGTCGTTGTCATGCTGGAAGACCCAGCCACGACCCATCTTCAGGGCTCTCACTGAAGGAAGGAGGTTGTCAGCCAACGTCTGGCGATACATAGCCCCATCCATCCTCCCCTTAATACGGTGCAGTCGACCTGTACCCTTGGCAGGGAAGCAGCCCCAAAAAATGATGTTTCCTCCTCCATGTTTCATGGTTGGGATGGTGTTCTTGGGGTTGTACTCATCCTTCTTTTTCCTCCAAACACGACGAGCCGAGTTTAGACCAAAAAGTTCAATTTTGGTCTCATCCGACCACATGACCTTCTCCCATTGCTCCTCTGGATCATCCAGAACGTCAGTGGCAAACTTCAGATGTGTCTGGACATGCACTGGCTTCAGCAGCGGGACCTTGCGTGCGCTGTAGGATTTTAATCCATGACGGCGTAATGTGTTTCCGATGGTTTTCTTCGAGAATGTGGTTCCAGCTCTCTTCAGGTCATTGACCAGGTCCTGCCGTGTAGTTCTGGGCTGATCCTTCACCTTCCTCATGATCGGTGATGCCGCACGAGGTGAGATCTTGGATGGAGCCCCAAAACGAGGCAGATTGACCGTCAACTTGAACTTCTTCCATTTTCTAATAATCGCTCCAACAGTTGTTACCTTCTCATCAAGCTGCTTGCTTATTTTCCTGTAGGCCATCCCAGCCTTGTGCAGGTTTATTATTTTATCCCTGATGTCCTTACACAGCTCTTTGGTCTTGGCCATTGTGGAGAGGTTGGAGTTTGTTTGTTTGAGCATGTGAACAGGTGTCTTTTATACAGGTAACAAGTTCAAACAGGTGCGGTTACTTCCGGTAATGAGTGGAGAACAGGAGGGGTTCATAAAAAAGAACTAAGAGCCGAAATATTTACTAGTTGGTAATGTACCAAATACTTATTTCATGCAGTTAAATACAAATGTATTATTTAAAAATTATACAATGTGATTTTCTGGATTTTTGTATTAGATTCCGTCCCTCACAGTTGAAGAGAACTTATGATACAAATTACAGACCTCTACATGGCTTGTAAGTGGGAAAACCAGCAAAATAGGCAGTGTATCAAATACTTGTTCTCCCCACTGTACTTCACAAATCAACAATAAATCATTTATCAACAGTTTACTAATGATCTATTAACTAGTAAAACGGCTAGTTATTATAAAGTGTTACTAGTTACTCTTGCTACTACAAAATTTGTTTTCTATTACAACAATTAATTTTTGCAACAAATTCACCACTACACCTGCAGATTAGTTTTGTTATAACTACTGTTTTTCCTTAAAATAGCTATTTCCTTTAATTGCAACTATTTTAAACCATATACTAGTATACCTAAGTTAATTTTGTTGAAATTGGGAAAAAAAAAATCTATGACTACTATTTTCACCAAAATTTTTGTACATACAGAGTGGGTGTCAGGCTGTCTACCCACCGCGGAGGTCCAGAGCCACAACCCACAGCAAGCCTCCATCTGTCTGAGGTGCAGAGTACAAACAAACTTGCTGAAAATATTGTTGTTTGCCTTGTCCTTGCCAATAACCAGGGAAAAAAAGCCACTTCCTACTGGGTGTGAAATGTTGCTCTCTTGAGCCTTGGTCCCCATCGTACTGGCAAACTGGCAAGACTGTCATCATCTTACTGCAAGTGAAACTGTCTCAAAAATGAGCCGGAAACTGCCTCATTCTAAATATAGCTCAGTGCCAGATACAGTATGTGCACGTGTTTCTTAATCATTCATTCACCACTTCATTCGTCCTCGCTGTTCATCTCACTGCATCCCACTTTCCTCTATATTAGAGCCTTCGCACATTGATGTGTGTCTATGCAGGCTGTGAATCGGTGGCCTGAACTGACTGTGACTTCCCTTGAATATCCAGTAAAGGCAATTAAAGGCATGTAACAGAGAAAGGAGTGCTGAGTTTACAGTTGCCTTAGATAAGATCAGTGTGCAGGATTTAGTAGCTTTAACTAGGGATTGTGTGTGCACATCTGCACTGTCCAATTAGTCCAAAGTCTCCTCACCAATTGTAAAAGCTTGAAAAGTCTCTTCAAGTTCAAACAAACAACTATAGATATGAAGAGTACACCTCGCTGAACTTATATTCAACCCTGGCAACTTTGAGGAGACAGACACTTCCCTTTTATTATGTGTCCTTTGTTCTTCTATCAGCGTGCCTTATTGTAGGTAAGCTGACGTCTGCGGCGCTCTCTTTTGACATCCCGCTACACTGCCAGAAACTAGGTCACATCCCGCTAAGTCTTTGACGATGAGATGAGCTCTTTGGATATTACAGCAGTTTAGTGTCATAATCATCCAGGCAACAATATTAAGAAGCCCCTTTTCATAGCTGGTAAATACGAGATGGATCATGATGGCGGGCGCAGGGTGGATTTTGCCCATGACAAAGGAAGTTTTTCAGGTGTGATTAGTTGTCTACCGATTGCTCCAAAATAGATCAATATAATTGAAATTAGACATATGCCTATTACCGGTTTCAAGGTATACCATGGTATGAAAATGTCACGGTTTCAAAACCCCCAAAATTTTTCGTCATGCTGTCCCAAAGGTATTAGCTATTTTTTATGTCCTTAATTTACAATACGAGGAGTAATCCCTCGATCTAAGATTCAAGGCTCAACACTCCCTCACCGGTTGTTGCTCAGTGTCAGTGAGTCAGCTGTGCTACACGATGGCTGGAGGAGGTGAAACTTTTTCCCTCAATCAAAGAAAAGGAAATCGCTGGTATGGAAATACTTTGGCTACAGAAAAGTTACAGACCGCCCCGGCTTATAGGAGGAGGGCCAACCAACATGTAAGACATGTTTGCGGAAGGTGGCTGCTGAGGAGGCAATACCTCCAATATGATTTCGCATTTCTACAGAATTAAAGGTTAGTAAACACTAAGGGTGTAACGGTACATGTATTCGTACTGAACCGTTTCGGTACTTGGCGTTCGGTTCGGAACGGAGGCGTACCGAACGAGTTTCTGACGTAATGTAACCCTTACTTTTCGAGGCTGTGAGTCGATCGGGTTACTGTTTCTTTGTGTAGATTATATTTACTCTGTCTTCCCTACTATAATGAGGACCAACACGGTAGGACAGTAAGAAACATCAACGGCGCAACAACGTGGCCGCCGCGAGAACGCAGTGAAACGTGGCCGTTAATCAACGAATGCACACCAGTCGCAGTGCGGCCGCGTGTTGCGTCCAAGAACCGGCTCAACGCGATGCACGCGAAAACAAGGGCAGAGTTTATTATTTGACACGAGACGCGGCCCTCCTGCGTCAATACTACTAGCTAGCAGACTGGGCAGACCGGGCAGACCGGAAGTCACTCGTGTAAAAATACGGTGGATCCGGTCAATTTTCAAACTAATATGCAATCGTAACCCACTTTTTGAGTCCATCAGATCTCTTGAGTGGTAGATTGGGGCACAGTTGACTTGTCTTTGTTGATTTACAGTTGTCTTCTCTGCTATAATAATAACCAACACGGCCCCATATTCAATACAAAACCCTCCTACCACAACAAAACAAGTAGGAACTAATATTCACATAGGAACTAAAGTTATACAACATAAAATATACAATATAAATGAATACTACATCACATTTGCAAAATACAAACACATAGTAAAATAAATAATAGCCCATTTAAATAAAATAAATTGAAATGAGCTAAAACACCTGTAATTAAATACTAAGAATAATATACAGATCCTGCTTACACAATTAATTTTATTAATTTCTGTGTGGTGCTTTAACTTGAGAAAATACACCAATAAAGCTTTTGAAAAAAAAAAAAAAAAAATCATTGAGGCATTTCGTTGGTAAAATACATCTTAAAATCTTTGTCATTGGGATTGCTTTTCTCTTTAGCTCAGGACTTCTTTTTTCTTTTTGCTTTCAGAAAGAAAGCTGACCAATACGCGGGGTTTGAAAGGCAAATTGTTGTTGGATTATTATCTTTACATAACCGCTACTTTTTGAGCAGAATTATAGCTTTGTATAGGCTACTGTTCCTATTGTTTAAAGCACAAAAGTGTGTGATAAACAACTAGCACATTTATATTTTGCATTTTGTTTTCTGACTGTACCGAAAATGAACCGAACCGTGACCTCAAAAACGAGTTACGTACCGAACCGAGATTTTTGTGTACCATTACACCCCTAGTAAACACTATCATGAACATTTTCTACCAGCTACGAGAGTTAAACAAGAGAGTAAAACGTGTTTTTTTCTTTCTCTCTGGCAACTGTATGTGTTGAGAAAGGGATTGTGTGTATAATGTAAACATGATACAAGTCATACACATGTGCTTTTCATGGAAACGAATTCAATTATTTTTGTTCTGATGGTAATAATGTTGAGCTGTGGCTACTGGTTTACGCTCACATAAAGGACTGCATTCATTTTATTTAGAATATTTCAGTTAGTTTCTGTTATTAAAAAAAAATAATAATAATAATTTAACATTATACTTATGTTCCAATTTGCTAGTGTGTTTTGAATAATTAAAATCCTGTTCAATGGAAAAAAAGTTTTTTTTTTTTTTACCCAATATATCTCAAAGTAACACATTATAGAGCTTTAATTGCAATACTGTGATACCGTGAAACGGTGATATTTTTGCCTAAGGTTAATATACCGTCAGAATCCGGGACATGCCTAATTGAAAATGAATGATGATTTCTTTTTTCCTGAGTGTAAAATAGTGTTAGCCGATTATGATTAAAAATATATCATGATATACTGTAGGTCATTTCACGTCACAATGGCGACATACCATTGCTTTTGCAGGAAAAGTTAACAATTTTGTTGTTAGACTAAAAGCAAAACTGCCTAATTCATATTTTTGCCAAATTGATATTCATGCATGTTACTCTCCACTGCTGGATCATACTGCCTTACTATTTTTTTCCTAAGCCAATCAGAACTGTCCAGAAATTTGTTAAGTATTAAATATGAGTCAGACAATTTTGCTATTTGGCTAACTATGTGTTTGTATTTCTTAATTGTGGATTCTTCACTTCCATTAACTTTCACAGTATTTATGCAATACATGTTAGTGTTGGGTGATTTATCGCACACCTGGTTTTGCTGGTACAGGCACTAGTGGTGGTGGTGCCGCATGATTGATTTAAGTACCAGCACTGTACAGTTAAATAATGTAAAAAATGATCATATATTTATGATGACAGAAAGAATAACACATTTTAGAGCTTTAATTGCAATACTGTGATACCGTGAAATGGTGATATTTTTGCTTAAGGTTAATATACCGTCAGAATCCGGGACATGCCTAATTGAAAATGAATGATGATTTCTTTTTTCCTGAGTGTAAAATAGTGTTAGCCGATTATGATTAAAAATCTATCATTATATACTGTAGGTCATTTCATGTCACAATAGCGACATACCATTGCTTTTGCAGGAAAAGTTAACAATTTTGTTGTTAGCCTAAAAGCAAAACTGCCTAATTCATATTTTTGCCAAATTGATATTCATGCATGTTACTCTCCACTGCTGGATCATACTGCCTTACTATTTTTTTCCTAAGCCAATCAGAACTGTCCAAAAATTTGTTAAGTATAAAATAGATAGTCAGTAATAATAGTATATATATAGTATAATCAATAATAGTCAGACAATTTTGCTATTTGGCTAACTATGTATTTGTCTTTCTTAATTGTGGATTCTTCACTTTCATTAACTTTCACAGTATTTATGCAATACATGTTAGTGTTGGGTGATTTATCACACACCTTAATTTGCTGGTACAGGCACTGGTGGTGGCGGTGCCGCATGATTGATTTAAGTACCAGCACTGTACAGTTAAATAATGTAAAAAATGATCATATATTTATGATGACAGAAAGAATAAATGATGATCCCTAATTTATTATTGTTTTGCCTATATAATTTGTTATATTGCCTGGCACCAACGAAAAATGCATAACATCAGTTGTTTAGTGAAGAATGGACGATCTGGACGGAAAAGGCTCTTTAAATGTAATCTTATGTCAACAAAAAACAGTCAATACATTTCTTAATCATTTTTTTCTATGGAAAAAAAAGGACTAATGTGGGTAACTACTAGCAGTACACTGTTGAGTTCAATCAAGTCCATGGCATTGCAGCAAGACAAAGGGTTACTATAGAAAGGTTCAATTCAAACTGCAGTATCTCAAAACGAGCTGATCCACAGTAGTGGCTCAGTGGGGAGGAGACTTTCTGAAGCTCCTCTCGTCCACCCGCTGATGGGAGAATCTGGAGAGACAGAGTCATTGCTATTCAATCTGGCTAATGTTTTACAGGTTTTAGCGGGAGGGGGGCAGTCATCACAGGTCATTTGCGTCATCACTGGAGGGAACTATTAAGGTGGGCTGCCAAAGCTGAGGGGCCGTGCACAGCAAATGAGAAACACACTTGTGTCTATGCAAAGTTTAACACGATGAAACCACTCTTTCGGCATCTGCTCCACTCTCTATGTGTACTTAATGGGCATCCAACTGCTCACGTGCACTAATATTATTCATGTCTTTTAAACACGATGTGGAAAAGCTAATCTGCCCTTCACGCTTTCTTACTTCGCTTTTGCTTATTGTTGACTAATGTGTGATTAATGAGCTTCATTATATTTGGCTTCCCCAGGGAAAGATTTGCCTGAGTGTACAGAAATCCTTACCGTGCGAGTCACAAAAGGTCACATTGATCCTACATGACCAACACATGACCTACAGTGCACGCACGTAACCCTATTCTGGCTTGAAAAGGCCTCGATTGAATAAAACGTGTTACAGACATTCATTCGTCTGCTTTAAACAACCCAAAGACGGACTGTTATTTCTCTGTACTATTGTTGGTGTGCTCACTCATTTGTCTGGCGCGTGAGTTCAGGTGGGATCATGGAACAAGGTCTTCGCTTCTGTGCATTAGGGGATCTGGCGCGCTGAGACCTGGCAGCCCACCTCAAAGAAGTATGCCAAAGCCATTATAGTATAATAGTCCAGTCAGGATTACTGCGAGGCCAAGGGAAGAACACAGCATTCACTTGTTTGTTTGCTTTACAGTCTTCCGCTCCTTTCCGTCTGCAAGGTGCCAGTTTGCTGTGTGTGTTTTAAATGGCAATCGATTCATTTCAGTGGACAGTGTGTTTGCACCTACTCGTTGACCAAACCTTTCTACAGGGACAGGAAGAGCCCACAAAACAAATGAGGGCACTTAAGTGAAAGCCAAACTGTACATACTGTAGGTCTTGTTGAGAACAAACCAGCCCACTTTAAAGACGGGCATTCATCAATCAAGTGATGAAAAAAATGATTGAATAGAAAAATAACATGTAAACATCTATAGAAAGCTGAGCTACAATTGTGTATCATCACTAAGTACCGTATTGGCCCGAATATAAGACGGTGTTTTTTTGCATTGAAATTAGACTGAAAAAGAGGGGGTCGTCTTGTATTCGCGGTCTAGACGATATACCCATTCACAACACTAGATGGCTCCAGATATCACTGAAGCGATGTTCTGTCATGACAGATCTCAGCTACTCTCAAGTTTAACCAGTTTGCTTTGTTTTATTGCAATGTTTTTCCTTATTCAGATTTGTTTCAAGACTAGTTACAGTTAGACTTCACTTTGATGGATAATGCAGTTATTGCAATTTTGTGGTTTTATCACAATATATTGGTTTATTTAAATTTCAAAAACTAGAAGCCATTCACGAATTACGAACGTGATTGCACTTTAGTTTACATATTTAAATGTTCAGATATTAAGATTTGACTGAGGCAAAATAACATGCTTTTTCTCTCAAATATATTGTTATAATCATTTGTTTCGGATGTACTGTAATTATTTTTTGTATAAAAATTAATTTGGTGTTCAAAAAATTTTTTTTCAAACTTGAAAAAGAGGGGGTCGTCTTATAATCAGGGCTGTCTTATATTCGGGCCAATACGGTATAATAAATAGACAAAAGCATGGGTTCAGAACACAAAACTCTGTGATTAATTCATCCATCCATAGGGATTGTCCTCAGTTAGGGTACTCATAAACTGAAGACTTACACGGATGACTTTAGGTTGAGAGTGAAGCTGTGCCAATCCTACTATTGTCAGTATTAAAGGTGTATTTTGGTGCTGATATGAATTTTGAAATTCGTTATAGTTTGGCTGCAGTGATAGAAACGTAACTGGCTACAGCTTTCTTTGACATCTTGGTTTTCATTGTTGTTAGATACTGAAATTTAAAAACTAAAATTACACTTTTAGACCTAATTTTAAATGGTTGTTACATTTGACTTTTGAGGTTAAATATTACTTTTGTCAATTTTTCTTTCCATTCCAAACTGTCACACACACACAAAAAAAATAATAATAATAACATGTTCGAGACTTGTAAGTGAAAATGTTTTGTTGTTTTGCTTGTTTTGGATTATGTTCCTCACCCTAATAAAGTAGGTCAGTGAAGCTACATCTACACAAAAACAGATAATTTTCTCCCGGGTGTTTTGCAGACTATTGCTATACCTGTCCGCACTACGTTAAAGGTGCGTTTAAGGCCCTCCCACTTCTGCAAGGCACGGCTGCATTTGAGCAAACTACGCATGCATTAAAAAGCAGCAGCCTCATGTGTTATGTCATCGTCTGTGAGGTTTACCTCTGAACCGAAAACTAATTACTCGCTGGCGGGAAATTTCCAAAATTACTAGACCAGGGGTTGGGAACTCCGTTTTGTGATCACTGTTTTTTCGTGAACGCAATTGAACACATCACGCGAAAGTGAAGGGAGGGCACGCTCGTTTTTTTACGAGCAGTCGCCGAGTTGTGCAGCACTGCTGGCTGATCGGAGAATTCATGAGCGAGACGAGCTCTGTAACGCTCATCTCCGTGTAATCCACGATGGGAGGACCACCAATGGGCACTTAATTGAACCATGTTACTGCAACCAATGTTTGAAGGCTCAAGAAAAATGCGTGAATGCATTACCAGCTCACCACAGCTCATTCATGTCGAACGAGCCGGCAGGTAGCACATTTAAAATTACGGGATGGCGGAGAGGCAGATGCACTCATTAAAAGAGCCAGATATGACTCTGAGACACATGTTCTATACTCTATAGCAGGGGTCATGAATTAAAAATTCTCTGGGTCCGAAATTAAAAAGTTACAAACATCTCGGTCCGGAAATAATTTTAATGCTTCTGTTTTTTCCAAAAAATACAAACGTATCTTTATGTGGCCATGATGAAAATTACAACATTCAAAAATGTAAATACAATATAAAAGGTGCATAAAACTAAAAAAGTGCTTTAATTGAATCATTAAATAGGAACATAAGAGCATGTTCGAGACTTCTTTTTTTTTAAATCGTGGATGCTGACAGGGGGGTTTGCTTTATTTTTTGACAAACCTCTTCTTTTTGCTTTCCATCAAGCAAAGTTTCAGCAACTGCACTCATACAATCTTTGACAATCGGTGCGTCACTGAAAGACTTTTTGTTTTGCCCAATATCCACGTTATTCTGAGGGAGCATTCATTTGTGCGTTGCTGTGCAGTGAATAAATGAACCATGAGCCTTGAGTTGCGATCATATTGAGCCCTTAATTCCGCTATTTTTTGAGAACGGATGGCAAGTTCATAGGGAAACTTTGCAAAAAAGCTGTGTGCTTCGTCTCATAGTCCCTTTTCAAATTGCTGCTTTTTTCAAGCGCTAAGTCTCTGAACAGATGAGGCATAGCGGTCTTGTGCTGCCACCAGGTAAAATGAACAAAAATGTGTTGGTCCATTCCTCCTTAAATACTCGGTTTTCTGCATCAATCTTGCGTAGTTTGGAGCACGCCATTTGCCATACCTTTTCGCCTCTTCCTCCAACTTCATTCGGCTCAGTTTTTGGCTGTCACTCCGCGGAGTCTGGAAAGCGAGTGTGAGACATGCTGTTCTAAAAATACCTTTCAATGCTTCACTCCCATTGGCTGGCTCACGCACGTCACCGCTAAGGTTTTTGTTTGTTGCCCACCTCCACTCTGCAAACCCGCAGAAAAAAATGATTTTTGTTGTCGCAACGTGTATTAGTCCGGACAGCTTGAGATCCAGTCCAGACGGCTTGGGGGTCCGGAACCGGACCGAGGTCTGCGGTTCCGTGACCTCTGCTCCATAGGTTAAACAGTAAACAAACGCTGTGGAAAAGAAAAGAGGAGCAGGAATGCCACGACTTGATCATCCAGCTCCATTGTTTACAATGCCCTCATTCCCCATTAAAAGTGGCGATGGCACGCTCAATGACGTCACTTCCTCTGTATCCAATTGTTGTTCGGAGACACTCGTCTATAGTAAGCAGCGAGTAATATTAGCCGGATAACTACTCCGTGCAAGAACTTACACGAATAAGAGATACATTAGTGTAGCCGACATGCTGTATAATCTAACTGATTACATACGTAAGACCATTATCCGTCCTAGTGTAGATGTAGCCTGAGTCAGCACTACCCAGCCATTAGAAGTGCTTACATTAACCTGATACTTCATATATCATTGGCTGCCATTGATGGTGATAAGATGTCCATTGCATTGACTGAAAGGCCTGGCAGTGATCACTCACTGTCAGCTTCCCAGTTCAAAGAGAATGGACGTCTATCGCTGTCAGTGGCACTGAAATATGATCATTCACTCCCAACTTTCCCAGTTGTAATGTATTGGAAGTCTACTGTCATCAGTCACAGCCAGTGAGCTAAAAGAGTCCCATGTGCGAAACATCCGACAAGTCAGAATACTTGGCAGAGGTGGTTCTGTTTTTGATGACTCGGGAGCATATTAAAGCGATTAAATTTGATTTGTGCAAGCGCTGCAAAGCATTGGGTGCAGTTCCACTGTAAATGGTTTTATGAAGCCATAAATCTGACTGGCATAGGCGACGATATTTATCTTGGATGAGTTCATCTACGTCAAGAACAACTTAATGGCGAGTTGAACAACTCGGCAATTTGACCTCAAAACGAGAGCTTTGCAGTCCAAACAGGCGGTAATTTGGATAGCGGAGTGAACTGCACGTAAACCTTTTTGATGTTAAATCCATTGGGACTTCTAAACCACGACTTGGCTGTGAGTTAGTTGATGTAGAATAAAACAAGGGAGTTGAGACCAAAGGCAATGAAGGCAGAATATGAGCGTGCAGTGCAGCCCACGTTGCATACATTAATTCATCTTTTATTCACACGTTTGACTCAGCAGGGTCTGTGCTGTGTCAATGCTCATCAGAGAGGACCACACATAAACGCACGCTCAATGCATGAAGAGCATTTACAATTCCATCAAGTTTCCCACAGGACAAACACACAACCCTGTGATGGCCCACTAATGCATGTTCTTTTAAATGACATCCTCAATAAATCACTGATAGGTAGCTAGAGAAGAGCAAAGCATGAGTACCGAGCCTCTAATAAATGTGGACATGTAAAACGGCATAAATCTCTGCTTCCCCTTTTATTTGAAGGTGGAAAAAGTTCCATTAGAGTTTTAAGAAAGGGATGAGCAAGTCTTATGAGTAGTTTTCCACCATTAGGCTGAGTGAGAGAGTTGACCGTGACATTCCCAGAGGGCACTGGTTCTCTGTGTGGTGGGAACAAGGAATCCGCAGGAAGCGTGAAGGTAGAAAGACAGCTTTCCGTGACCGACGGTGGTTTGTATCTCAAAAGACCTGCTGGCATGACAATGGAGCTTGAAGCTGCTAGCCAGCCTATAGGGAAGCAAAGCTAAATGCAAGAGAAGCTTGTGGTCTTTTGGGAAACACACAAACTTGGACCATGTGAGTAATAAACAGCTTCTTAAAGCTGCACACGCCACTATCAAATATCAGTCATTTTCTAAGGTCAGTCTACGTTCCTAATAGGGTTTTAACAGAAGCATCACAAACTGCGACCACCCACAGTTGTGTTGAGAACAAAGATGTTTGTTATTCTGCATGTTTTGGTTGCAAATACATGATAAAAGGCTGAATCTCTCTATGAAAGCCATTAGACACATTCAAAAGCAATACTTTGTGTTTGCTTTGTGAAAGCATCTGACATACAGTATCATGAAGATACACTGCTGGCCAAAAGTATTGGCACCCCTGCAATTCTGTCAGATAATGCTGAATTTCTCCCAGAAAATGATTGCAATTACAAAGGCTTTGGTGGTAATATCTTCATTTATTTTGCAATGAAAAAAGTAGGGCTGCAGCTATCAAATATTTTAGTAGTCGATTGATAGTAGTCGATTGATCGATAGACTAGTTAGTTCGAATAATCGCGTAATCAGATAAGAAACATGAAAAATTAAAATACCTGAGATGAGCCTCAAAAGATATAATTTTTTATTTTTTTGAGGTGAGTTTTTTTTTTGTGAGGATCTGTGTACAACAAAAGAACAATGGGCTAACTTACATAGAAAAAGTCCGCTAGCTTAAATGCTATAAAATGTAAACGTTTTTTTTTTTTTTTTTTTTACAATGCTCTTAACAAATGGTTCAGACACATATTCCCACAAAAAACCTCTAAATATTCCTGAAAACTAAATTATGAATGCATTAAAAAATATTAGCTCAAACAAAAACTTGGTCGTAACAGGGAGCAGTTGGATTCAGCTATGTGAAAAGAGGTAGACCAGGCAGTGTATCCGCCCTAATCAATAAAACTAAATGCAAACTTTCAAAATAAACCATTACAATGCCATTTTAATTAAACGACTACTCGAAGCAAAAACATTTCTCGATTCATCGAGTATTTTTTTCTAATCGAATACTCGAGTTAATCAATTAATCGTTGCAGCACTAGAAAAAACACAAAAAAGAATGGGGGAAAAAAAATTTATGATTATCGTTTTACACAAAAATGGGTCAGAAAAAAGAATTGACACCCTTTTAAAAATCTTGTGATGCTTCTCTAATTTGTGTAATTAACAGCACCTGTTATTTACCTGTGGCACATAACAGGTGGTGGCAATAACTACATCACACTTGCAGCCAATTATAATGGATTAAAGTTGACTCAACCTCTCTCCTGTCTCCTTGTGTGTACTACATTGGCCATGGAAAGAAGACCAAAGAACTGTCTAAGGATTTGAGAGGCAAAACTGTGAGAAAGCATGGGCAATCCCAAGGCTACAAGTCCATCTCCAAAGACCTGAATGGTCCTGTGTCTGCCATATGCAGTGTCATCAATAAGTGTAAAGCCCATGGGACTGTGGCTAACATCCCTAGATGTGGACGGAAAGGAAAAATTGACAAGAGATTTCAAAGAAAGATTGTGAGGATGGTGGATAAAGAACCTCGACTAACATCCAAACAAGTTCAAACTGTCCTGCAGTCCGAGGGTACAACAGTGTCAACCCGTACTATCCGCCGGCGTCTGAATGAAAAGAGACTGTATGGTAGGATAACCAAGAAGACCCCACTTCTGACCAAGAGACATACAAAAAACAGGTTGGAGTTTGCCAAGATTTACCTGAGAAAGCCAAAAACGTTTTGAAAGAATGTTCTCTGGTCAGATGAGACAAAGGTAGAGCTTTTTGGGAAAAGGCATCAACATGGAGTTTACAGGGGGGAAAAAATGAGGCCTTCAAAGAAAAGAACATGGTCCCCACAGTCAAACATGGCGGAGGTTCCCTGATGTTTTGGGGTTGCTTTGCTTCCTCTGGCACTGGACTGCTTGACCGTGTGCATGGCATTATGAAGTCTGAAGACTACCAACAAATTTTGCAGCATGATGTAGGGCCCAGTGTGAAAAAGCTGGGTCTCCCTCAGAGGTCATGGGTCTTCCAGCAGGACAATGACACAAAACACACTTCAAAAAGCACTAGAAATTGGTTTGAGAGAAAGCACTGGAGACTTTTAAAGTGGCCGGTAATGGGTTCAGACATGAATCCTACAGAACACCTGTGGAGAGATCTGAAAATGGCAGTTTGTCGAAGGCACACTTCAAATCTCAGAGACCTGGAGCAGTTGGCCAATGAAGAATGTTCAAAAATTCCAGCAGAGCATTGTAAGAAACTCACTGATGGATACCGGAAGCGGTTGTTTGCAGTTTTTTTGTCTAACGATTGTGCTACCAAGTATTACGCTGAAGGTGCCAATACTTTTGTCCGGCCAATTTTTGGAGTTTTGTGTAAAATGATTCTGATTTTTCTTTTTTCATTGTCTTTTGTGTTTTTTCATTGCAAGCAAAATAAATAAAGATATTACTACCAAAGCATTTGTAATTGCAATCATTTTCTGGTAGAAATTGAGCATTATCTGACAGAATTGCAGGGGTGCCAATACTTTTGGCCAGCAGTGTACATGTGTAATATATATTACCAGTGTTGAGTGTTGAATTGAGTTAGTAACTCAGTTACCTCATTGTAAGCATTATTAGTTACTCAGCAAAGTAATTGACTTTACTTTTCATGTTTTACATGTTATTACATTATACATTTTATAATATCTTTCACATGAAAGATGTTTTTATTAACTGATTGAATTGAGATTTTTTTCATTCCCCAAACCCCCCCCCCCAAAAAAAACGTAGGTGACACTTTTGACATTTTTTTTTTTTTACTGATATAAGAGTTTAATGGTGTATAAATGCTGTGAAAAAAATCCTTTTTGTTTTTCCTGCTGTACTGAACCCGCACCGAACAGTGAGCGAAGTACCTACTGAACTGTGATTTGTGTGTACCGTCACACCCCTACTATATATTTATTTTTCAATATGCAGGTGAGGATCTGAATCTCATGCCTTGGCTCAAGTTTTTTTTTTTTTTTTTTTTTTAATTAAAAAACATTGCACGAGGTTCATGGATATGTCATTCAAGAAAAGTTTAGTGCAAGTTACTATTTTTTTGTAATTAAAAACTATTATCATATTGTAGCGTCTACAAGTACAATGCCAGCTTGGTGATGACAACGCACACTTAGCAAAAAAAAAAAACAGTACATTATTTTCAATTAATTGTACCCACCTGGACGCCACGAACTTTATGTAAAAAAAAAAAAAAAAAAAAAAGTTGCCCAAGAGTTTAAGATGACGCTAAATGCTAATGACAATGTGAATGCTATGCTAACGCTCCAATCCACTTAGTTTGCAATAGCGTCACCACCCCCTTCCCTCCTCTCTCCTCCTGCTTTGCACTTTCCAGGGCAAGCAGGCAGGCAGGCAGGCAAATGGGTGACATAATCAGACAACTTGCACTTCATTCAACCAAATTGTAGAAACGGACTAACGCGCACCTTCACATTCTCAGTAATGGTAATGGCATTGCAAAGATGGGAAATCTTATTAATTAGATTACTCACTAATGAAAAAAATAACACTGTTAGAAACACCATTATACTCTAACGCCGTTATTCACAACACTGTATATTACACAGTAATGATATAATGGGTTGTAATTAAAACCATGAGAGACATTGTTATATGATAAATTATTAATAGATAACTGCATGACATCATATTAAAGCAGAAGGTGCTTTCATTATCCTTCTCTAGCCAAACTAATACAACTGTGTTAAGTTGTGCAAAGGCAGTTAGTTTCATCATGTGTTTGTCAAGCAGTAGGACTACAGCAAACATTACAGAAAACATTTCCAAACACTTGGTAGAGAGGTGGAACAAGGACTGATAAAAACCCATTCAGTATTAGTCTTGGCCAACAAAAAAAAACAAGGTTTTAATTAGGCCTGTCGCGATAACAAATTTTAGTGTGCGATAATTATTCTCATAAATTATTGCGATATGCGATATTATTGCCCCCCTCATTTTTTTTTTAACCAATTTACAATAACACAGTGAGAATACAGTATATATTAATAGATCAAGTACACCCATTTAAACGCGATAAATATTTACTCTTAAATTCAAAAATACTTTTTAAGAAATCACAACTAAAAACAATAGACCATGCCTCTTAAGTAAAAAAACAACAATATTGATACCGCACAGAAACAGAATAAATAAAATGTGTTAAAAAAAAAAAACTGCACTTAATAACTTAAGCATTTAGGCAAATGAAAACTTTTCCCGTCATAGCTTCTGCAATGGTGTTCCATAAGGATGCAACGATACAGTTAAGTCATGGTTCGGTATGATTTTTGATATGGGGGACACGATTTTCGATCCGATTCAATACATTTAATGCTCTGTAAAAAAAAAAAAAAAAAAACAACATTCATATTATTTGTATCGTTTTTTTGTTGGTTTTTTTTTTTTTTTTTTTTTTTGCTATTGAGCAAAAATTAAATTGACATCATATAAACATGCATTTTAGTGCATAACATTTATGTGCTTACTTCTTACTGCTCTGAAAGAAATTTGTATAAAAGTGCTTAGAACAATCTTTACTGTTTGTAAAGTGAGGCAGGACACACTGTTGATTGCTACAGCTCTCTTAGCAGCTAGGTTTACTACATGAGCAAGACATCCTATTTGTGGTCCGAATCCATCTGTGTCACGTACTGAATTAACAATATTTGCAACATTATCTATAGTCACTGGTATGGATTGATTTGGCCTTCTTAACTTCCATTCAGTCATGACAGTTTCTAATTCATCGATGTAGTATATGGACTACGTGTCCCATAATCACTCTGGGCTCATGTAGCCAATGGCATGGGACATAGCACATCTAGTTTGCCATTTCATGATATCTAGTGTGTGCGCGCATTAAAAAAGTTAGCAACCGCCGCTCAAGTCACGTCTGCTCATTACTACACAACACCAGCATATGACAATCGACTTTCATAAACAGGACGAGTTTGAAGCAGCTGTTCGTTGTCAAAGCGAGGTTGTTCGTAGCAGCCAAGTCGGTAACAATGTTTTGGCAGACTTCGTTGTAAATATCCGGCGTTGTGCTGAAAAATGGCCGCCCCGCGTGAAATGTCACTCCTGACGGGAGCGCCCACACGTCAACAACACCGGCGCGCCATAGATGGTCCACAGTCACTCCGGAGGACTGACGCGGCCGATATACGTTGAACAATAGGTTATAATGGGAACGATTGGCTCTGGCGCTAGTTTTTGCCGGACCTGGAACAAAGATGCATTTTGCGCAGTTGGTAACGAGGAATCCGAACTTTTAACAGCACGTCTGCCGCACGCACGCATGCACGTGCACGCGAGGCGATAAATCGCAGCGGAAAAATTACCGCCTTCATTTTTATTTATCGCACGATAAATGGAATTATTGCATATTGCGACAGGCTTAGTTTTAATTATACTTACTTGCATGAATATTTTCTGACATCCTGAACTATCGGGAAAAAACAAAGGCTACTTAGTGATGCTAAAAACAATTGCCCTTATTTCATGCTGCTGGGATTTAGGAAAAAAAATCTAGTGTGGCGTTTGCACTCCACCTAATAGAAATCTATTGAAATGTAGCTCCCTTCAGCTTTTATGCAGCATTGATCATTTTTAAAAGTTGGGTATTAAATCTTTTTTAAAGGATCTTGACTGCCCATTATTCTGAAATAGGAGCAAGTCAGCACAATTCCTTTTCCTGACATTTAATTTCCTGCTATCTACACACCGTGTTTTGGTAACCCTTTGTGCATGTAGTATGATCATAGCTTTGAATGAGACGAACAGACAACAGGTTCATCTAGTAGTCGCCATTTTGTCAAAAATCCCCTGATGCTGTTGACAAGAGCTGTCCCGACTAGAAGACATAGTGGACGTCAATGATGACGTAAATGCGTCGACGAGCACAACATCCCATCGACGGTTAATGAAGGGTTAAAAAAATATATGCGTGGAAAGTTGAGAATGTCGAACGCTCGGTATACAAGCAGGGAGAGCGGCACAACACCAAAAAAAGCGCACCAGAGTGGCCAAAAAGTTGACTTATTTCAACGAAACTAAGGAGGGTACACTGTTGTGTCCTGTCTCTTCAATGCCAAGCTTGGCTGCACGTCGGCCATGAATGAACACCTAAAGCGCCATCACCCAGTTGTAAGACAGAAGACAACAAGCTGGCAGATCTTAAGTCCATCTAACTAATGACTTGTTTTATTAAAGTTGCTAAGCCTTGCAGCTGGTTGTAATTGGGCGTGCTCAGGTGGGGGGGTCCTGGTGCTGGTATGGCGGTGGGACGGCGTAGGGTCGGTTGCCAATGGGCTTACACTCACAAGGGATTCACACGATTACTGGGTTCTAGATCACAGTGCTGATTTGTGTACACTCTACCCCTCCCAATCACTTAGCTTATAGTCCCCCAACCCTTCTCTCCCTGGTCAACAGGCCCCCCCACATGGTGTTAACCGGAAATACACCTAGCTGACGATAGCACCAACGTATTAATAGTTAGTGTAGGTGTTCAATATATTTCTTGTTGTTGCTTTTCTTTTCTTTCTTTTCTTGTCTTTCTCTGTTCCCCCATAACCCCTTCCTGTTCTCTGCTTTGTCATAATACATGAGGTATGTTGAATGATCACAATTGGAGTATGTCATACTATCAATGTGAAACATTAAAACTGTTCAGACCAACCGGGCACTTACACTTCCATTCTTCGTATATATAGTATACATAGTATATACAGTAGTATACTATAATATTAATGCTAGATTTTTTTTTTTTTAAGAATTGTTTTGAATCATGTTGGAAAGGCGAAGTCAGTGTTCTGAATCTGTTTACATTCCATTCTTTTGCACTAGTTAATGCTATCATTATTTGACCTCATTGCTTATTTGTGATTTACTGGTATTTGTTATTTACGTGTTTATTTGTACTTTAATAAAGAATTTCAGTGTTCTAAAATGTTTTTGTGAATTAATAACCATCGACGAAAAATTTTCATTGCTAAATTAATTTTCCAAAAGCTGGAAAAGCAATTTGAAATGATTTCTTACACAAATACACAAAGCACTTGTTATTTATTTACAAAAAACTGGAAGAGTTTCTCTTGAAGCAACGCCTGAATCATTTTGGTCACAGCCACTAAGGCGACCACACATGCATAGCTATACAAAACCACACTTGTTGTGTTTACCTAGCCATGTGACTGTAGACGCAGTACACACAGCGACGTCATCTTGCATTCCGTGCATTCATTAGGTTTGGTTCTCACTGATAGCGTGCTGGATGCAGTGGTGGAGTGAGCTTGGTTTGAACTCTTCAGCTGCTCCCAAAAAAATGAATAAACATGCACGCTGCTTTGTCTTTGCTATCTGCATGCTCGAGAAACCAAGAGCGCAACTTTGAACTATACTGTGAGGAATATAGTGCACAACGTGCATATATAATGCAGTAAATATCAAGCTCAAGGCCAGCAAACATGAAAAAGCGCAAACAGATGCAAGTAACATCAGCTGTGATCATCACGTATAGACTCAGTTAAAACGTGTACTTTAATTAATTGATGGTGATGAGGGATATACCGTATACAATTATAATGCTCATATTTACCTCCAAGAACTCATTCTAGGAATGTTATATAATAGATTTTATGATTGAAATAATTGGGAGCACCAACCAGTATGCACAACTTCACATTGACAAAAATTAACACCAGCACTGAATGGAAAATGACAGCACCAAATTCAGGCTTTTGAATCTGAACCAATCCGTTGTCAATGATCCACCACCAACTGCAACTACAATAGTCCTTAGCTCTAGTTAAACCATTATTGTCACTACTTGTACTTCCAAAAACCTTTCATGATTATAATAGTGAGGGCAGAAAGTTCTATTCTATTTGCTCTCATTACATTGGGTAGGTGCACCTTCTGCTGTGGTAAGCAGGGGTGAAAGTGGGCGGGAACGGTCAGGAACGCCGTTCCGGTATAAGATTCAAGGCCGGAACGCAGTTCCGGTACAAGATTCAGGACCAGAACGCAGTTCCGGTATAAGATTCAGGGCCGGAACGCTGTTCCGGTATATGGTGCTTTGATTCCGAAAAAATAACGGCAACTGTCAAAACGCTATGTAAAAACAAAAAAATACAAAGCTGCCACACATGCATTTCATCTCCAAGAAGAAAAGAATCTACCAACATCAGATTTACATACACAAGGGTTAACAACAAGTATAATAAAGTTCCTGTGTAGGGTAATCCGTTTCCACCGATATTTATTATTTATTTTATTTCACACGAACGACATGGAGGTTTCCCCAGCTGCTGCAGTTACCTGAGTCTGATGATGACGAGTCACGTCAATGTGCGAATGCACACAGCAAAGCAAAACGCCTGGACTCATTTATCCGTTCAATTGGCTGACATACTGACATGTGATCACCAGAGATATTTAGCTCCGACTGGTTCAAATGTGCATGTTTTCCGAAACAGAAAAAAAAAATAAAATAAAAAAAAAAAAAAAGGCAATGCAACAGAAAATGGATCAAATCTTTAAGAGGAAGGAAAGAGTTAAGGTGGCTTATTTATCATTTAGTTTTATTTGCTCTGATGGGGAGGTTCAGAACATTTTAGCTGTCAATGTGCACTTTGGACTTATATTTGTTCATTTATGTTAGGCTACTTATTCATTTCCTCATGATTAAAAAAGTCAATGTTTGCGCGATCTTCAAAATATATTCCATTTCACCCTGCATAATATTAGTAATGTGTACTTATTTTTCTGAATGTATGTTACTTATATCTTTATTATTAAAAAACACACAAAAAAAGTAAATGTTTACATGATCTTCAATTTCAATATACATCATATGGTCTTAAGTAGCTAAAATTGAGATTTGGCATTTAGTATGTGAGGAAATGAGGGAAAATAAAAATTAGGAGATGGAGGTTGGGGTTATAGCTGTTTTTGGTAACTTTTATTTTGCAAATCATTGAAAAAAATAATTTGAATGAGAATCAGTTTTTGTATGTGTTATAGAAATAATTGACCAAATCAGTTTTCTTTTCATTTCAGTAGTTTGGCCCCCCTCCCCCCACTCCCACTCCCAAAAAAAGAAAAAAGAATATCATTTCTGGCTCCGTGACGACCTTCCGGCAAGAAATTCTAACCACTTTCACCCCTGGTGGTAAGTAAAAAATACTGTACCCGATAGAGAACTCGAGGTGTTTATAACTTATACAGTAATTAGCGCATCAAAACCAACACAACATGATAATTCATATTTCTCCAAAAGTGGGTTTTGATTAGAGATGTCCTGATCCTGTCCTGATTGAATTGGATCGGACGCCGATATGGGCAAAAAAATGCGCATCGGTATCAGATCAGAACACGGGAAAAATTCCGATCCAGAGTTCCGATCCAGTTTTTTTTTAAGTCCGGTCTGGGTTTTCCAGCGCACCGATTTACATAATCCATTCCAGTTTTTGCTTCGGTTTCCCTAAAATCCGGTCCGCATTTTACGGCACACCTTCAACACACTACATTTTACATTACCGTCTCCCAATTTACCGAGAGACTTTATCGGTAAAAATGTCAGCTGTGTGGGAACATTTCACCTTAAAGGACGACAAAGACAAAGAGGCAGAGAGCAACATATGCCACAACAAAGTCAAGCGTAGTGGTAAAGCTGTAAGAAGTTTTAATGCAACCAACCTAATCAAGCATTTCGCGAAATACCACCACAAACAATATGAGGAGTATGTTAAGAAAACCGAAGACAAAAAGAAAGGTCCTCCGCAACTAACACTGGCAGAAACTTTTGCTATGCGTGAAAAACTGGCACTCGACAGTCCCAAAGCCCAGGGAATAACAAGGGTCATTGCCGAAGAATTCATTCTGGATGACGAGCCATTATCTCACGTGAGTAAAGACGCACCATCCAACACGTGATTCGGCCGCTGAAGATTCGAGAACGATTCACAAACATCCAAATTCCGATTATTGAAATATGTCAAGCAAAGCGGAACTAATACTCAGCGCGGTCTTCGGGACGCAATGAGAAACTGACCGCATTGCGTCCCGAAAGTAAACATAACTTGTCTTAGACCCGGGTAATGCCAATGCTCAACTCACGGCTTTAGCTCAACTCATGCCACTGGATAAAAATACACAAGAATACCTGACTGCTGCTGACAGCGGCAACAAACTACGTCAACGTCGTTTTACTGGAGATAATAAATATCATATGTATATAGAACCAGATGCTACACGACAGACTCGACTGCATTAGCAACATTGAAGTATTGAAAACCAGATGCGTTAGTAAACAGCCGCCATCTTAAAGCAGAAGACTTCCCTAGTAGGCTGTTGTGAACCTTCCAAGCGAACCTAATTAACTTTTTATCTAAAATACTCCTAAAACGGCAAAATCTTGACTTGAATCTATCTTCAAAACAGTTTTAAAACTTTCACATGTCAAAAGCAGACAGAAGGGAAATTATGGAATAATGGGAGCAATTTTAACAACTTTAACAGTTGATTCGCAAAATTAAATGAATTGAATGTAGTTTAAAGCTGCTGATACAGAATGGGGACTTGAGTATTTTATTTACTGTTTTAAAATGTTAACTTGATACTGAAATAGTCGTTTATTTAAACATGAGAGGCTTTTTAAACAATTTTTGTAACTAATGCACGAAACATTAAAAGTATCTAATGGCTTGGGGGATTTGTGGGATTTTCCACTGAGGTTGTTGGTGTGTTTTGCTTTTTTAAGACTGTTTACAATATTATTTGCATGTTTTACTGGCTGACTATGCCATTTCTGTTTGTTATTTATAATGTTTTGTGTTTGTCACTGAATAAACAGGTCAGTTTCTTGTTACCAACCATTGTGTGTTATTCAAACTCACCTAGTTCAGCTGGCTAGTTGTTATCAAGGGTACTAAAACCTTTTTCAACATGAGTCTGACAACGCCCGCAGGAGCCTGCCTCTTAACTCACGCACTTCTCACTTCGGCACTGTAAATATCTTTCACTCGGGCACTTACATGCTCATACATTTCTCCGGGGAGAGTTGGGACGGGACTTTACAGTCCTGGCCCGGTTCCCCCCTGTTTTTAATGCACCACACACCAAGGTTGTGGGATGGTTGGGACCTGTTGGGGGGGGGGGGGGTACCTCACGGTTGCCCCCTCACGACAGGCCCCGCCATCCCTGCACCTTTTTTAAATGCACCACACACATCATCCTCCACAGGAGAGCTCTGGCAAAGGGCGGTGGGACGTGCAGCTGGGCAGAAATTCCATACGGCGGTCCCACTGCCCCAAGCCAAGCTCTCCTATTTTAATGCATACATTGCACAACCCTCCCCTCACAATCCCATCACGGTGCTGGGTGATGGCTGCCAGCCGGGAACCTGGCAGCCACAGTAATAGGGTGGTAGGTGGGTCCCACACTTTTTCCGGCCGCAGGAGTGGGGTGGGGGGTCGGGGCTCCGATCTTGCATCGCCCCATTACAGTTCCTCGGCGTTCTCCTGCCTCCGCCTTCCCCTCTTCTTTGACTGGACATCCGCCCTGCGCTCCATCGCGGGTCGCTGGCTGGGCGCTGGTGTATCAGCGGGGTGTTGCCTGCACCGGCGGGGGGCCGTGTCCTGCCTTGGGCTTAGTGGGCCGCTGGGGTTCCCGTGGCGTGCCGTGCCGGTTGGGGGGCTGCGGCTGTGGCTCGTGGCCCGGGTGGGCGGGCTGGGGTGGGGGTAGACGGGGGGTTGGTGGTGCATCCCCTCCTGCCATCTCTGAAGGCCAGTTGATGGGTGCGCGGGTGGCCCGGGGGACCACCCTGGATCCTGGGGGGGGGTATGGCTCCTTTGCTGGGCTGCGGGAGGAGGGATGGGCTGTGCTTACTGGGTTCTAGATCACAGAACTGATTTGTGTACACTCTACCTCTTTCAATCACTTAGCGTATAGACACCCCCACCCCCGTCCCCCTCTTTCACTGGCCAATAGGCCCCCACATGGTGTAAACCGGAAATACATCTCGCTGACGATGGCACCAGCATATTAATAATTAGTCTAGATGTTCTATGTATTTCTTTTTGTTGTTTGTGTATGTGTTTCTTTTCTTTCTTCTCTTGTGTTGCTTTTCTTCTGTCCCCCCATAATCCCTTCCTGTTCGCTGCTTTGTCATAATGAAAAGGTATTTTGAATGATCACAATGGGAGTATACCAGACTCTCAATGTGAAACATTAAAACTGTTCAGACAACCCGGGCACTTAGACTTCCATTCTCTGTGTCAAACAGCTGAACAGGACAGGTTAAATAAATGAGTCTGACAACTAAGTAAGGAGGCTAAATAACTTTAAACTTTAACACATGCTCAGATAGGTCGGTATCGGTATCCGGCAGTATCGGTATTGGATCGGAAGTGCAAAACAATATCGGTATCGGATCGGAAGTGCAAAAACCTGGATCGGGACATCCCTAGTTTTGATACGATGTTTTGTTTTGGGGGAAAAAGAAAAGAAAAGCAATAGTATAAAATTCCAGATCATATTTGAATTGTTTGAAGTGTGTCACAACTGAACTAAATGAACTACTAAAATGTGACATCAGTTATCTTGTGTCTAAAAAGTAAAGCAGCATTCTGTGATGTCCATATCAAATGAATTCAAGGCTTGAAATAGCAAAAAACAAAAAAACAAAAACAAAAACATTGAAAGACGTCAAAATGCTTCAGTTGTGAACACAGCTGTGGAAACAGAAGCCAATGACATCACGCTTTCAGTGCTTTGGTCCAAAGATAACAACAACAGGCTCATCATGCAACCTTCTAAATAGTAGAACTCTACGCCATCTTTAATGAGTGCTGCTCTCCGCAATTTGATGCTCTCGAAATTAGTTATGGCGGTGAAAGTAGCTAATGTCCAACTGAGAATCGCAATCACAAAAAGAGGTGTGCAGCCCAAACCTTGGGCAACTTATCATCTAGAAGGGTTTCTACAAAAAGCAAGCCGAAACAAATATCTGCGCAACTCTTTAAAAGACAGTCATCAACTAGGAATGTTTTCAAAATTGCATTAAAAATGAAAACAAAATAATCATAAAACAGTTAAAAATGCATGAATTAACTGAATTACATTGACATTAAATAAAATAATTTAAAAAATGAACTGAATTATTTAGTAGGCGATACCATAAAAAGGAGCTGTAAACAGCTGTTTTGGATACATAGATTGCAAAATTGAAAGCCAGGACATGTCCCTACAGAGTATTTGCGTATATACTACTATGAAAAAAATTGTTGTCAACAAGATAATAAATAGCTATATTAACAGAGAAAAGGGTGATGGGTGAATATGATTCGTTTCATCTGGGACCAAGTCGTCTGAAAGTATAGTAAACAGTGAGGGCACCACAAATGTCTTTGCGGAAACAATTGAATGTCGGCATATTGTCCTCTCGGCACTTGCGAGGACACATCCAATGACTTTGTCCTTTGCCAGGTTCGATCCATCTGCTGAACTGGCACTTTTACATAAATCTGTATGTGTGTGTGTTTGAAGGGTGGGGTGGAGGGGTGTTTCGGAGGGCCTTTGTTGGCAGAGAACAGCCTGCCTCTGGCAATAAAGTCCTCAAGTGCACCTCATTAGATTAGTGCGCCATACAGCTTCCAGTGTCAAAACTACAGTAACATTAAGTGCACACTAATGTAGTGCTTTGTATGTGTTTGGAAAATCAATGGCAACAAGAAGCCAAGCTGTAGATTGAGGTGGCATTTTTGTATATTTTACTTTGAACAAAAAAACATGGTGGACTAATGGGTAACACGTCTGCCACGAAGTTCTGAGGTTTGACTCCTGTGATTCTGTCATCCTGTGAGGAGTTTCGGCAGGTTTTCATTGTGTACTTCCACAGAAGAAATTTACATTTTATTCCTGCTTAGAGTAAAACACTTGAAAAAACTAAGTAAAGTATCATGATGTTCCGTTGTCCTCTAATTGTTTATACGGCATTGGTTGGCACGAGACACAAAAAGTTAACTCCATTTGTTCCATCTCTTCAAACTGCATGAGTGACATTGAGCCTTTCCCTCTTGATAACTATTGAGTTTGTAATGAAAGGGAGGAAATGGGTGGTCCGGGCAATGACAGCAGACATAACACAGAAAGGATTATGTCCGTCATTATGTCATTGTGCGTGAGGCATTCAACCACATTGTCATGTTCTCATAACTGCTTGTTAGTGAGCAGATTTTGAGAACAAAAAATGCAATATGGTTCATTGAGCAAAGCTTGCCAACATTTTAGTCAATGTCAGAAATTGGGCATATTCTGTGCAGCGCTTCTCATCTGAATTTGTCTAAATTTGATATTGTGGGGTGATCTCCGTGTACAATTCTATCAATTCAAGATCATTGGGTTTCTGGGCCATCCCTCACAGTCAGTGACTATATCAGTGGCTATTCTTCCTCATTCATAATAACAAAGGCCAAAAAGCTAGGCATTAGTTAGAAGTTAGTTAGGTTATAACTTGGGCTGTCAAAATTATCGCGTTAACGGGCGGTAATTATTTTTTAAAAATTAATCACGTTAAAATATTTGACGCAATTAACGCACATGCCCGCTCAAACAGATTAAAATGACAGCACGGTGCAATGTCCACTTGTTACTTGTGATTTTTGGAGTTTTGTCGCCCTCTGCTGGCGCTTCGGTGCGACTGATTTTATGGGCTTCAGCGCCCATGAGCATTGTGCAATTATTGACATCAACAATGGCGGTCTACTAGTTTAGTTTTTGATTTTGAAAACAAAAACATTTAGAGAGGATTAAATATAAAATTTCTATAACTTGTACTAACATTTATCTTTTAAGAACTACAAGTCTTTCTATCCATGGATCACTTTAACAGAATGTTAATAATGTTAATGCCATCTTGTTGATTTATTGTTATAATAAACAAATACAGTGCTTATGTACCGTATGTTGAATGTATATAGCCATCTTGTGTCTTATCTTTCCATTCATTAATTTACAGAAAAATATGGCATATTTTATAGACGGTTTGAATTGCGATTAATTACGATTAATTACGATTAATTAATTTTTAAGCTGTAATTAACTCGATTGAAATTTTTAATGATTTGACAGCCCTAGTTATAACACCTCAGTCTCCAAAACACATCTCCCATCAGGAATTCCGTATTTCATGTTATTTAGGCTTTGTGTAATAACACACGAGCAGCAACACAGTGTTGGAAGAGGGGGAATCATCTAGTGCAGGGGTGGGCAAACCGGTCCTCGGGGGCCGCAGTGGGTCCTAGTCTTTGCTCCAACTGATTCAGCACAGACAGTTTAACCAATGAGTTTTCAGCAGAAACAAGAATCAACTGACTGCAATCAACTGATTGCACTTGTAAGAAACCAGATTGGTGAAAGCCTGTCCTCATAATGGGTATGAACAAAAACCTGCACCCACTGCGGCCCTTTGTGGAATAGTTTGCCCACCCCTGATCTAGTGCCACCGGTAAGCCTTGGAGGCAAGTAGGAATTCATGCAGCGGTGTCCAACACTAGGTGCTTCACGGTCAGTTGCAGTTTGGCCAAGGTACCACTGAATTTCAACAGAGGCCGCTTCCAACAGGTTTCAAAGAGATGCTTCTCCAACCGCGTGTGCCCACAAAGCCTTGCTGGCATGGAGGAAGAGTTGTGTAGGCATAGGAAACAAACTAGAAGAAGTAGCATCCACTTTGCACTTGGCATTTGGAACTTAAGCGGGGCCATGGCTTAAGCACTGTTAGCATATAAATTAAGACCAGCATGCAGAACTGAAGTTTTGTGGGAGAATGCAAAAGAATGTGACAAATGCAACAGAGAAGCCTGAGCTAAAAGACTCTCCTACTTCACCACTGCAGTATCGGCCTGCCTCGAGTGGCTGTTGGTGCAGACGAACATGGCCCCGGCTAACCCTCACTCCTGGGGGATATTGCACAAAACCAGAATAGGTGATTAAGTCCATAAATATTGTTAATTCCGGATGATCTAAACCTCAAATTGGTTGCACAAAAGCAGCTTGTTTCCATACATCCATCTGACTCTGGACAAGTATCCGTGGTGACTGAGCCCCAGCTGTACAGCAGGTTTAACTCCATGGATAAAGTTAATAATTAAGACAATAATAATAATAATTAGAGCTGCCCTGACTAGTCGACGTAGTCGGACGTCATCGATGAAGTAAATGTGTCGACGAGCACACCATCCCGTCAACGCTTAATGCGGGGTTAAAAAAATACATGCGTGGAAAGTTGAGAATGGCAGATGCTCGGGATTAAGCGGGGAAAGTGGCACAAAGCCAAAAAAGCGCACCAGAGAGCCCAAACCATGGACTTATTCCAACCAAACAAAGGAGGGTACACTGTGTAGTCTCTGTAATGCCAAGCTTGCATACCACGGCAGCACGTCGGCAGTGAATGAACACCTGAAGCGCCGTCACCAATGTATAATTTTGGAAGACGACAGGAGACAACAAGCTGGCAGATCGTAAGTCCATATAACGACATTTTTTTTATTGAAGTTACCTTCATGCTGGTCGTACGACAGAGTATTAGGGGCTAATGTTGGGCTAATGTAGCTGAATAAGCAGCTACGTAGTTTACAAAGCGCATTGCCGCTTCTGTTAAAATCAACAATATTGAAAGTATCTTGTGTTTTGGAACCGGTTTTACAAATAAGGAAATCCTTATTATTTTGCTTCATCTACATCAGATTACAATCAATAGAAGAATTTATATTAATGCTTCGTCGTAGCTCCCAGCGAAGGTACATGTATGTAAAGTGCGTAGCTGCTCACAGCCCACACTCACATTAACCTCTACGAAATGAATGAGTAGTACAACTTTAAATTTGTAGTCTTTTTAAAAATGTTTTATTCATTTATTTGGCCTGTATACTCCGTCGTAGCATACAATCATCGTGCATCATTAAGGATTTTTTTTTCATGTAAGTCACTCCGGTGATTCATGACATTTATTTGCTGTGTTGGTGCTCTTTCTAATGCTGAGAACAATATAGACATACCACTAGAAGAGTAAGAATTGTTTTGAATCCTATTGGAAAAGTGAACACACAGTGTTCGGAATCTGTTTAAATTCCATTCTTTTGCAATAGTTAATGCCATCAGCATTTGACCTCATTGTTTCATTGTGATTTATTAATTGTCATCAAAAATTTAATTGCAAGATTAGTAAAAAAAAAAAAAAACTACATTCAACTATTTTAACTACAGTCATTTCATTTGCTTTTATTCATTCATGCTCATTAATATTTAAAATAGATATTATACACTACAGCTATTAAAACAAATCCTGCATGATAATGAAAGGGGGGCAGGTGGGAATTATTCATGTATACAAGAACACAAGGCTAAGACGGAGGGGTTCCATATTATTATGAACTTGCTTTTAACTTAATTAATCTTTCAATTCATTCATTTGGTTTCAGCCAGGAGTTGAATACGGTGCTAATCAAGATTGCTAAAGGAGCCCCGCCTCATTTAACTTTAGTGACACTTCCTAAGGAGTACATTTTATTAACCTACCGCACATGTTTGGGCTGCTTCCACATCATGGCTGTCCACTATTGTATTGTATTGTATGGCAGGATTTAATCTTCTCCTTTTTTAGCAGCATATACAGTGGGGCAAATAATTATTTAGTCAACCACTAATTGTGCAAGCTCTCCCACTTGAAGATATTAGAGAGGCCTGTAATTGTCAACATGGGTAAACCTCAACCATGAGAGACAGAATGTGGAAAAAAAAAAAAAAAAATCACCAACCCAATGCTTCACAGTGGGTATGGTTTTCTTCGGATGCAATTCAGTATTCTTTCTCCTCCAAACACGAAAACCTGTGTTTCTACCAAAAAGTTCTATATTGGTTTCATCTGACCATAAAACATTCTCCCAGTCCTCTACTGGATCATCCAAATGCTCTCTAGCGAACCGTAGACGGGCCTGGACGTGTACTTTCTTCAGCAGGGGGACACGTCTGGCAGTGCAGGATTTGAGTCCCTGGCGGCACATTGTGTTACTGATAGTAGCCTTTGTTACTGTGGTCCCAGCTCTCTGTAGGTCATTTACTAGGTCCCCCCGTATGGTTCTGGGATTTTTATCTCACCGTTCTTGTTATCATTTTGACGCCACGGGGTGAGATCTTGCATGGAGCCCCAGATTGAGGGAGATTATCAGTGGTCTTGCATGTCTTCCATTTTCTAATAGTTTCTCCCACAGTTGAGTTCTTTACACCAAGCGTTTTACCTATTGCAGATTCAGTCTTCCCAGCCTGGTGCAAGTCTACAATTTTGTCTCTGGTGTCCTTCGACAAATATTTGGTCTTGGCCATAGTGGAGTTTGGAGTGTGACTGACTGAGTTTGTGGACAGGTGTCTTTTATACCGATAATGAGTTAAAACAGGTGCCATTAATAGACCCTACCCACCTACGTCACAAAACCACGTGCTCGCTGTATGGTTCCGCCCACTTGTCCGTCATTTTGACTCTGTATTAGCATTGTTTTCAATTGATGGCGGAATTTAAAATGCATTTCATGGAAGACCCGGTGCTTTCTGATGCCGCAAACTCACTGGATCTGTTGCATAAAAGGCGTTATGAGGAAAAGCTTCGTTCTATACAGTCGCCAGATCCATATTTGATGCCCAAATCGATGTTTTTCGACCCACTGTCTTCGCCCTGTCTGCCTGACATCTGCTACGCAGATATTTACAATTATCTTGTCCACACTAAATCAGCCTATTCTCATGAAAATATGAAAAACTTCAAGAGCTTGGAGGCTTATAAATACTTCGTTGCTGGTTGGGTGAAACAGGTCCTCGTCCACGAAAATTCGGCAGGAATCTATCTTGTGCTTGGAAAGGTGAGTTACGAAATTTTCAATTCAAAATCTTTTGTTATTGCTATCATCCACTGTCAAGTCTAATGTATTTCATGTCGTTTGTCAATGGAGTTAAGGCTTTTAATATTTATATGGTTTAGCGATAGCACTCTCACTACATACATACGTGTATGTTGTCGGCGATTAGCCCAGCAATGATCTTAATTGTGGTTATTTGTCAGCCCCGTAGACGAGGCCAGTTTCTTTCACTTGGTACCGGCTAAATATTATTCAAAAAATAACGATGGTGGAAGAAAGGGAAGTCACAAACATCTTGAATTTGAAACTATGTCGTACTACGTCGTATGTTGTCGGCGATTAGCCTCGCAATGATCTTAATTGTGGTTATTTGTCAGCCCCGTAGACGAGGCCAGTTTCTTTCACTTGGTACCAGCTAAATATTATTCAAAAAATAACGATGGTGGAAGAAAGGGAAGTCACAAACATCTTGAATTTGAAACTATGTCGTACTACGTCGTATGTTGTCGGCGATTAGCCTCGCAATGATCTTAATTGTGGTTATTTGTCAGCCCAAAACCCTCTAAGTATATCTTAAATGCATCTTACCGGATATAAAATGACTACTACATAGTCTGTGGTGATTTTTTGGTGCCCAGTTTTCACGTCGAATAGCAGCCGTCCATTTCGCTCTCTTTGGATCCCTCGGAATACGGTAAAACTTCAAGTCTCTCCTTCCATCTTCTCTGTTAGTGCAACCAACAGCCACACACGCCTTCACCATTTTGATTATTAATGTTAAGGAGCAGAAAAACACGCCGTAAATAGGAGAAATGTACATAGCCGTAACAGGTTAACACTATGTTTTGACGGACAAGTGGGCGGTACCATTCAGGAGAGCGGAGTTGCGACGTCACGTGGGTAGGGTCTATACAGGAAACGAGTGGAGCCTCGTTAGACCTCGTTAGAAGTTTGACCTCTTTGACAGCCAGAAATCTTGCTTGCTTGTAGTTGACCAAATACTTATTTTCCACTCTAATTTGGAAATAAATTCTTTAAAAATCAAACAATGTGATTTTCTGTTTTTTTTTTTTTCCCACATTCTGTTTCTCATGGTTGAGGTTTGCCCATGTTGACAATTACAGGACTCTCTAATCTTTTCAAGTAGGAGAACTTGCACAATTGGTGGTTGACTAAATACTTATTTGCCCCACTGTATTTTAACTTTTGTGAATAATGGCTTTTAGTTCTTTTGCTCTATAGGAGTAAATGAATACGTGCGTTGTCTATTGTTCGACCTGTGATTCTGTGATCGATTTTGTCAACTTGTTGAGAATGCTGTGCCCACATATTTATTCTAATCATCCACACCTGGCTTGAATTAACCGCATCTCTTTATCCTAGCACGGCAAACGTGTAACCAGTTCATCCAAGAAAGCGTAGCTCAGCCTTAGTCAAGCCACGGCGTCATTATTATCCTTTAATCTTAAACCTACTGTTTTTGTGCAATACCCCCAGTGGCGCCTCCAGAAATTTTTCATAGGGGTGGCCAGATGGGGCCACTTAAATTCTTGGGGTGGCACACTAAAACTAAAAGCCATAATTTCCTTATATTATTGCAGTAAAAACGTCAGGGGAAAACTATCGGAAAGACTTAAGGACACGGCTACTGATATACTTTGGTGTATTGTGTAATATTTGATGTTACTAATGATTTAATGTGCATAGTCCATAATCCATCGTCCATAGTCCTGGCTGTGCATTTGGGATGAAATGCATAATTGATGCTACAACAATCTAACGATATACTGGTAAGCGGGGTGGCCAGTGGGGTGGCCAACAAATTTATAGGGGGGGCCGTGGCCACCCCTGGCCACCCCCTGGTGGCGCCACTGAATACCCCCTTGGTCCTGGGCCTGTGGCGGGAGAAGACTTTTTGGTTTCCTTGTTAAACTTTCTAATGAACAAAGGGCAAGTGGATAAATCAAAAGTATTTCGCCGTTGCTGCATTGTAAAGCTGCAAAAACTACTTGATTAAATCGATTAAAATCGATTAATAAATTAGTTGCCAACAAATTTGATGATCGATTTTTGCCTGCAGCCATGAGCAGTCCCGTTTGGGTCCTTGTTTGTCTTTAATGTGAGCGTGCGTGCCAGTGATTAGCGCAAGAGAGAGAGTTCACTGCTACACTCAGGTTTAGTTGCTTTGCTGAATCAATAATATTTACACGAGAGTTAGATTGTCTTGAGTCGTGTGTGTTAGATCCAGTGTGCCTCCGTCCGAGGTGGGTAAATGAAGCCAATTGTATTGTTTGTATTCTTTGTTGATGAGAAGTTACTACTTAGTGGAGCCCTAGGTTAGTAAGCGATTATGCTAATCAGTGTCCTTCGTGTCCATTTGTATTGTGCTTTGGAGAAGCATATTAGCACTTGACTTATTGTTGGATAGTAAAGTTGTCTCATTTCTTTTTATAAAGAAACCACACGCACATAAACCTATTCATAAAACAATGTAGAATCTTCTTTCAACACAAACTCCCATTCAAACTGTAAATTGTCATACAAGAGAGTGTGCTTTGAAATTGGATTTGGAATGTATTTATGAACAACTGTTTGATAAAGAAAACTGATTCATTACAGTCTGCCTCCTGTATATTTAATTTAGTTGTTTAGTTTGTTTAAAGAACATAAATGAGTAATTGAAACAATTTATATCAGCGCTTTGCCGACAAGAAAAAAAATGTCAATCAGCAACACTTTTTAAAAATTTTTTTATTTGAATGAACAGGACTTGTGTCTGATTGGTGTAGCGAGAGAATTGTCTTTATGTTTCATACTCAGAACATTTATTAAAAACTTAAACAAATTTTATGGACTTAAAACGGTACAGCTACAGCTAAGTCAGAAAGCTGTAATAAAGTATTATTTTAGAAGGAAATAGTCATCCATTTTGTCATCATTGTTACTTACAACATGTCTAAAACACCTTCCAGTTAAATTGTGATGGTAATTGAAAAACGTGACATTTATCCGATGAATCGTTTAATTAATCGTCCGATTACTCCTTTATATAAAAATAATCGTTATTTACAGGCCTACTGCATGGATTTGTTACTTAATATGGCACCATCCGACAACGAATGTTACATCTACATTTAAGAAAATCAGTCGGAGATTGTCACTGCAACCAGATCTGTGCTTTCTGCAGAAAATGTGGATATATCAACCTTTCTAACAAAAAAACTTTAAGTTTAGATATTTAAATTTGCCATGTTCAGGCTGTTACTTCTTAGGGTGTAAAAATAACAAATTTGCTTATTTATTCATAATATTTTCAAGATTTTATAATTGTTATCATTTACTGTTTTTGGGTTTTTTTTGACTCGTTTTTCTTGAGTTTAATTAATTTGAAATATCCTCCATGAGGGTTGCTTTTTTTTTTTTACACAAGTTTTACTGTTTACATTTTTTAATTGAAAAACAAACAAACAAACAAACAAACAAAAAAATTCAGCCATTTTTTGCACCAAAAATTGACCGCTCCAAGCACTTCTAGAAACTGAACAGAAACGACATTTTAGTGTACTGTTACATCCCTTGTAATTATATAGGAGTTAGTGGGTTATAAATTCATGAATTGAAGTCATATGTTGTTCTAATAAGTGCCGCTCCGTATTACCAAATTAGGTTAAAGAATGACAGATCAGATCTGGTCTGATTAGTAAATTTGCCTTGCATATACTGTAAATTAAACTAGTAGCCACACATCAAATTTGGTTGAAAATATTTGAGGAGCAAAATGACAGCTTTTACTTTTTGTCGATATGGATGAACCTTTCTTGTTTTTTTCTTTAACTCATTTGCTCCCAAAAACGTATAAATACGTTCTATTTTTAACTGTTTCAGTGTCCCAAAGACGTATTTATACGTCTTTTACGTTTTTTTTCACCACAGACATCTCTAGGTTCTGATATAACTTAGCTCCAAAGCACAATGCTAAAAATCCATTTTAAAGCAATAAAACTGGCCACTGGAAGGCAGTAGCGCATTTGGTAAGACCCGCAATCCGATTCAACGGAACGAACGGCCGGGCCGCACCGGCGAAAGACAACAGAATGGTCGTCCAGGATGCCAGGCTGCGGGCGACCGAGCAGAACAACCGGGAGGAAACCTGGGATGCCAGGCGCTGGACGACCGAGCAGAACGACCGGGACCACCAGTGCAGCGGACGATGCCGTTAAGTCCGTGCTGCTCGCCGAGCAGAGCTCACGCTGCCCTGCTCGGCCCTCGCGTCCCCCGCTCCCTCTAGTGTTCCGCGACTCAGCCGGAAACACGCACGGCCAAACCAGTTCCCCAGTTCCCCCAGCAGTGGTCACCACAAAAGAGAGACTAAAAAAAATCCATTTTGATGAAACAGGCGGCGATGAGGGAAAAGTTTACCCCGGCTGTCGCAGCCACAACAACGTCATCTCTCAGTCAATAGTTTAGTTATGTGTAAATAAATTTTTACTTTGCTATCAAAAGCTCTATTTGTCTTGTTGTTTATGTTATTTTGTAGAAGGGAAAACATTATTCAGATGTTTGGGATGTCACAAAGCAAAAAATAGCTGTGTTAAAGTCAAAGTTATGTTTGAAATGTATGCTTTTAAAAAAAGCTCGATTTCTGTTTTTTTTTTTATCAGAAATTGGAAAATTGCTCAAATTAAGCTATTTTCTAATGCTGATTCCTAAAGAATGGAAAAAGATATGAACTAACTTTTTTTTTCCTGCTGAACGAAAAGAGTCTAATCTTTCTTTTGGTGGGTTCCATGTTTATATAGCAATAAAACTGAATTTTCAGTGGGCCTTGCAAAATCAGTCAAAATCCAGTAAAACGGCCAGGAGCGAAGGGGCTGAAAATGGCTGGGAGTGAATGAGTTAAAGGATTCACTTTCTTGTTTGCCACAACAAAATGAAAAAAATCTTTTTCTTGTAGTGAAACAAAGTCTATGGTTTGCTGCAGATTTGTACATCAGAAAATGTTTTATATTTCATAAGACTTTTCTGTTGACAAAAAAGGGCATCAAAAAGCCAAAAGAGATGCAGCAGGACTGGAGGTTGTTTAGAATTCTACAGTGCTTATGACAGCCCAAAGACAAAAAGGACATGTACTTTGTGGAAACTGGAGCGGGATAGTCAAGAGTTGCTGAGTTTGGAGAGGAGAAGAAGAGTCGTGGCGAACGTCAAAATGTGGGTCTCATCAAAAGAGACCTGGAAGGCAGAAAGATGACTCAAATCAAGAGAATGACTCTGTGGATGAAGAGGAAATAAAGACATGATATAAGACTACAAAGTGTGGGATTACAGATCATTGTGAAGGCGCTTTGGGGAACTATGCATTACGGTTTAACTCGAGTCGTCCTGTGCGATGAGTTGTCCGGGTGGTGTTGAACACACCTCTCCAGATTGGGAAGCACTGTGTTGCCATGGAAACAGCCCTGACGTCAGAGCGAGCATTATGTGATTACTCATAGTCTGTTGAGGAGCAGACCAATAAAACAGGGACCATTACTCACACAAGGGAAGATGGCCAAAGCTCAGGTTACACACAAACTCATGTATGCACGTGCACTCACGCACAACCACGTGCGCACTCAGACAATGGACCGATAAATACACGCGTGGCTGACACACTCAATAACTTCCACTAAGGGCTGGGCAATTTTAACTTCAAGATCGAAGACATCCAAGAAATTTTTAGATCGGTCTCAACGATCAGCCATGTCATCCGTAATTGAGCATATGCATATGTACAGGGTGACCCAAAAAAAAGTTTACACTGCCATAATACAACTTAAATGCCATGTTTATTCATCTTAGAATTAGGATTTAATCACAAATTATACATTATTGTAAAGAACATGTACAGTACACTCTATTTTTTAATGTGTCCTCCCTTAAGTGTCACAACAGCCTCCAGGCGCCTGCGGAATGCTTGACAGGTCTTCTTTATGCAGGATGCTGTCATCTTTTCCCAAGATCTAACAATGGACTTCTCCAAGGCTGTCACAGAAGTTTGTGGCTTCTTACAGGCACTGTCCTCCACAGTTGCCCATATGCTATAATCCAGGGGATTGAGATCTGGACTCTGGGGTGGCCACATATCACCTTGTCAATCAACTTTTTGGTCCGCACAGATCGGGTTTTCCAGACCCAGGTTTTCGTGAGGCTGTTCCAGTATCTTTCAGCTTCTTTTTAACTTTGTAGACTGCACATCTGGATATTCTCAGATTTGCTGCAATCTCAGTAGGTGTCAGACCGGCACGCAGCAATTCAGGTACAGCTAAAGTTTTCTTCATTTTCAGCAGAAGCACAGGAGAGAGATTACCAGCTGCATTGAGTGACCTTAATGAATCACGTAAGCATGACAACCTATTTAGATATGTTTCAATGGCTTTTAAACAAGGAGTCAACCGAGTGTAAACTTTTTTTGGGTCACCCTGTAGATGTAAATTGACTAATTTGGCAGATTTTGAACAGTTGCATGAAAAGAGTCCAATGTTGATGAATTTTAAGCAGTATTACATTCCAGGTAAGGTAAACCCCGAAATTCCACTTCAGCCGTTTTCACACACATATCCAGGCAAATTCCCTTGTAAAGAGACACGGGATTTACTTGCGCGATCATTTTCACGCATGTAGAGATGTCCCGACAATGACGCGGGTTGGAGACTTTCACAAAATTGTCCCGTCTTGCCCACTGGCGCTCTCTGTGAAGGGGAGGGCTGCTGGCGCGATTTTACAACCTGGACATTACGTCATTTTTGGTCGGCATTGGCTGCACAATGTTGGTCAAATCGTGTTTTGTTCCAGGGGGGGCGTTCTCAACGTCGTAATTGCAGCCAATTCAAGCTCATCAAGACTGTATTTCAGCCCAGGCGATCCAAGAGAAGGGTGTCGAAATATTAACTTGCTGGGTGCCATTCGACACTTCTGCCACCCTTGTTTTGAAATCCCCTACATTGTGCTGGTATTTGATATCGGCTCTCTGCCTACTGCTTAGGTTAGTATTATTGATCCCTGTCAACCTACAGTCACGGCCCCATTGTATTATTCCCCCTTTTCCGCGATTGCATGGTATTTTGGTTTCTATTTAATAAACCCTTTAACGCGTCCTTCTGTTGTTTTTTGCTTTGAAATACAACCTTGTTTCCGCAATAGCGGACCCTAACATCGGCAGCAAAATAAACCACACATTTCCAAAGATGGACGTTGGACTCTACTCCTCGGCTTTACGATCTCGTAGCAATTTAATTTAGTTATGTTTTCAGTTTATTTAGCTGTTTCCGGCTTGCTATGTTGACAATTGCGATGTTTGTTTAACCGCTTTCCGTCTTACTACTCACTATGTATCCTCCCTGTAATCTTGCCGTACATGTCAGCGTGTCTTTTTGGTAATATTGCCTCACATTGAAGTCTTAAAAAACAGCAAATGTTTCTTTGCAAATGAGGCAGACACAGTTGTTGCGTTTTTTACTGAAGAAATAGTCCAATTTCCACCTATCCTTGAAGCGTCGGCCGTCGCAGTCAACTTTTTTTGTTGTTCTTGATTGTCACCATTTTAGAAGATTTGGAGTAAAGGGTCACATGGGGTAATGTTGCTTAGAGTGCTGCTGCCTTTTAGTGGGTAAATGAGGGGCACCATTTAATGTGTAAGCTACTTCATATGCTGGTAGCAGTATTGCTAACCAATTTATTAAGTCTGTGTGCGGGCCAGACGTTATTGATTTTATGACAGAGGCTGGGGGCCGGATGAAATTTGACCATGGGCTGCATTTGGCCCCCGGGCCGGACTTTGGACATGTCTGCCGTATGGCCTTTTTTTCTATCTGTCCTGTTCAGTTGCTTGACGCGGAGTGTCATATTGGTCCGAACAGTTTTAATGTATCACATGGGAGTATGATATACTCTACTACTATGATATTATTAATTTTGTGTCGTTTATTAGAAGTAAGCAGCGAACAGGAAGGGTTTATCGGGGGACAGAAAGGGAATCAGAAAGGGAGAATTAAGACTATTATACAATGGTAAATGTCATTTTATAGAAACTACCAGATATAAAGCACACTATAAAAAACAAGTTTAGGGGGGAAAAAAATCGAGCTTGGATGATATGAAAAAAATTATGTGATCTTTTTTTTGACTAGATTGCCCAGCCCTACTTGCTCTTGAAAACTAAACCAATAAAATGAAAGGTGAGCTGGTTGAAAATCTTGTCCTAGTAGAGCCACACAAGTGAAATGAAAAATTTAGAAAAATAACGATTCCGATAATGGTAATAAAATGCTGTGATTCATTAGTCTAGAAAGACAAACTCTTAAGTGTCATTGTGGAGGGACCCACAGTTTGGCAAAGTGCCTCAAACATGTATGGCGACACATACACCATTATTGTAGCACACTTCCACATTCCGCCAACTTCCTCTTAACATCTCCCACACATTCTGAAATGGGAGTTAAAAGACTGTTCAAGCTGATAAGGATCCTGACAAACAGTGAGGATAAACAAGGCGATTGTAATTAAGACCACACGGCCAATCAGAGAGGCGGATGCCCAGACAAGCATGTGATGCAGACTCCATTACTGATGTGTTGTACATTCCCAACCCAAAAACCATTTGTCTATTCATCGGGCAAGTGTCACTACTCAAAAATAATGAACACATAGCTCTAGCCGTTTCCATAAAAACATTTCTTCTTGTCCACACCTTTGCTTTTAAGAATGTGCCTGTCCAAAGAATGTCTGCATCAGTTCTCAGTTTTTTTTAAGATGAAAAACAACCACGGTACCAGTCTTTATTTTATTCACATCCCAATGGCTGAATGGGTCTGATGCACAAAAAATGACAAAGAATATTCACAAGCACCTTAACAAGAAGGAAGTGCTTTATCTCAGAATTGCTAACTGCAGAAGTTAAATTTACCTGGGCAGGCAATGTCTGAGGTGACATTTTTCACACAATTACCCGTCATACAAGTTGAAGCATGATTCAAAGGCTATATTCATACAGCAGGTCTTAATGTACAATTCCGAGTTTTTGTCATATCTGGTTTTTTGGGAGCCCGTTCAGACTGCCTTTATCCATTGAGCCCGTTCAAGTTTAATGCATGCGCACTCCAATTCGCAGTCCGACATGCGCTGTGCAAACTGACCCGTATGCGCAGAAGCATCAAAACAAATGACTATACATGCTGGTTCTACATCATTCAAGGATGATCAAAGTTTGATTTCCAAAAAGTAGACACAAATAGCAGACATAAATAATCCCCGTTTAGTCTTATATTCAAAGTTTATATGAATTGACAGAACGCATGGATGCACTGTGCGTGCATGACGCACACACATACGGACAGTTTGCCCCGACTCTCGGCTGTGTAAGCAATCTTGAAACATTGCTCATTTGAACCGCAGAGAGAAAACCGAGCATTGTCAGACTGTTGTCAAGCCCGCCTCTTCTCAAAAAGCCGAGTTTAAGCTGGGGGCTAACACGAATGTATAGCTCCAACGCTGCCGTCCTCCGTGCGTCTCGCTCTTTGCTGATGTAATTGCTGCATGAACGATTTGGGGGACTTGACAGTTCAGACCGTAGCCACATTCTGGAAAAATGTGGCCCAGATCGGATTTTAACCACATACGAAAGTGACCTAGATTGGATTTGAAATAGTCTACGACTTTTTCCGTTAAGACCGTTGAGTTAATGCCTCACTCGAGTCGGAAAGACACGAAAAAATCGGATTCGCGCATTAAGCCCTACGGTATGAACCTAGCCAAATAGTCATGTACATATCTCCATAAGGTCTTTATGATATTTGAGCATCAAATTCAAATCCTTGAGTCCAAGTGGAGCTGTATGACCTTTACACAAGGAGGATATATTTATATATCTATATATATATATATATATATATATATATATATATATATATATATATATATATATATATATATATATATTTTTTTTTTTTTTTTTGCATTTCCACATTTCCTGACGTTATCTCAACATGGAACCTGTTATTCTTAACCGAATAAACCATTCAATATTCAATGTTGAAACAGTGCTATCTACTACAGTATTTAGAACACAAGTTCCTGGCAACAATGATGGATGATCATGACCTAAAGACACTGCTGTGCTTGCTGAGTGACTTCAGCATATCCAAGCAGACAATGCTCACCATGACCGATCGCGTTTTGTACTTGTCCACTGCGTCACATTGTGCCGGCGTCATCGAGCATCTATTTCACTGGAGCATCTATGGACAAGATTGCCTTTAATGTGTATGATGCCAGTCCCAGTTATTACATTTGGGACAAGTGTTCCGTGTCAATTCTCTTCCACAAATGTGACCGAGCGCCAGCCAAACCTAATCTAGCGCACTCTGCATAATGGCTAATTTGGTTACAAAGATTGTGTATCTGAGCTGATGTGGTTAAAGGCTTACGATCCCTACAGATCACCGTTTCTCCATCTGTCCCGATGAACAGCCTTCACAGCAACACCTCAGTGCATGTGGGGGGTGCAGGGGTGTGTGCTGGAGGGTGAGCGGGTGAGTGTGTGCTTGTGCGCAAGCTGCAGTGCACCTGGCAGGCCAGTGAACTTAATGAGTTTCAAATATACAGCATCCCACAAAACAGAGCCTCCATCATCTACCACACACACGTCATCCCTCTACAGTATGTGGTCCGTACCCTGATTTGTCCACTCAACCTGATATTTACATTGAGTATGTGAATGGTCACATTTGTTTACGTGCCTATAAATCGAAACTGAAAGACATTTTTTTAGCGCATGTAGGTGGAGAGCGAGACAGTTGTTTATAGTGAGTGTCTTTGTAAATTGACAGAATGCAGATATACTGTACATATTGCAAGTTATAATGACAGATGTTTCTTAACATTATGTGTCAAAAAATAGACACACATTTGTATACATGATGAATAATATTGAGTATATGTATTTATTAATTGTATGTCAATGGGAAGAGTTATCTTTATGTTGACGTTTGATTACAAAATGTGTTTTATATTACGTGTGCCACAACAGATTGCTTTTAGAGTGAATGCAAATAGGAGATAATTTTGCACGCATTGACCAACATCTGCTAATATTATGTGTTCATGTAAATAAAGGGAAATGTATTTACCGTTTGTAAATACATAGCAATTGGTTTATATACAGTGAGTGTATTCACATTGACTTTATTAATGTTAAGCGTGCAGACAGAACATTTGCTTAAATCATATCATATCATCATATCATACATACATGGACTGTTGCAGTTACAGTGTATCACAAAAGTGAGTACACCCCTCGCATTTCTACAGATATTTAAGTATATCTTTTCATGGGACAACGCTGACAAAAATGACACTATGACACAATGAAAAGTAGTCTGTGTGCAGCTTATATAATAGAGTTAATTTATTTTCCCCTCAAAATAACTCAAAATGGAGCCATTAATATCTAAACCCCTGGTAACAAAAGTGAGTACACCCCAATAAAAAAACGCACATCCCTAAATGTCCAAATTGTGCGGTGGTCCTTTCCCACACTCCCCTCTGCTGGCTTTTATTGGTATAACACTTCCTGTTTTTGATGTATGGAATCACTTTAATCTTGGCTCACCTGGGAGCACACCTGCAGCTCATCAACAATCAACACTGCTCATAAGGATCGGCCTGGGCAGAAAGCAGGTGCCAGATGATTCTGCCAGTCACCATTGGTACATCGGCCAACTAAGCCTGTAGTTTGTGACTCTTTTTGAACTCTTAACTAATTCTGTCTTTTTGCCATCAGGGCACCCACCCATCAAAGCCCTCACAGCCACCACCACAGCTATTGATCATTCAACCCACCAGCCGTTCAACACCTTGCCCTTGTACAATGAATATCACTTCACACTTCATCCGTTTCCGGCTCGCATTTTGGTCCCCATCAACTTTGACAACTTTGCCGTAGCAAATTGAGTACTGCTTGTCATTTTCCCTCCAAATTGTAATGTGACTCGAAGTATGGTAAGCATTGCTGCAGAGATTGAAGAGGTAGAGGGGTCAGCCTGTTAGTGCTCAGACCATACACCACACTCTACATAAAATTGGTGTGCATGGCTGTCACCCCAGAAAGCTTGCAAACAGTTTGCTGAAGACATGTCAACAAAGCACATGGATTACTGGAACCATGTCGTATGGTCTGATGAGATGGGCGGGCTTTCTTTTGCACCGTCTTCAGAAGAGGCTTCCTCCTGGGGTGACACCCATGCACACCAATTTGATGTACAGTGCAGCGTATGGTCTGAGCACTAACAGGCTGACACCCCACCTCTTCAATCCCTTCAGCAATGCTGACAGCACTCCTGTAACGAGTCACATGACATTTTGGAGAGAAAATGACAAGCAGTACTCAATTCGGACATTTAGGGATGTACATTTTTTCATAGGGGTGTACTCACTTTTGTTGCCAGGGGTTTGGATATTAATCGCTATATTTTGAGGGGAAAATAAATTAATTCTATTATGTAAGCTGCACACAGATTACTTTTCATTGTGTTAAAATGTCATTTTGTCAGTGCTGTCCCATAAAAAGATACAGTGGGGCAAATAAGTATTTAGTCAACCATTAATTGTGCAAGTTCTCCCACTTGAAAAGATTAGAGAGGCCTTTAATTGTCAACATGGGTAAACCTCAACCATGAGAGACAATGTGGAACCCCCCCCCCCCCCCCCCCCCCAGAAAATCACATTGTTGTATTTTCAAAGAATTTATTTGCAAGTCATGGTGGAAAATAAGTGTTGGGTCAAAACCAAAAGTTCATCTCAATACTTTGTTATGTACCCTTTGTTGGCAATAACGGAGGCCAAACGTTTTCTGTAAGTCTTCACAAGCTTTTCACACACTGTTGCTGGTATTTTGGCACATTGATCCATGCAGATTTTCTATGGGGTTGACATTTGGAGACTGGCTAGGTCACTCCAGGGCCTTGGAATGCTTCTTACGAAGCCACTCCTTTGTTGCCCTGGCTGTGTGTTTGAGATCATTGTCATGCTGAAAGACCCATCCACGTCTCATCTTCAATGCCCTTGCTGATGGAAGGAGATTTTCACTCAACATCTCTCGATACATGGCTCCATTCATTCTTTCCTTAACACAGATCAGTCGTCCTGGTCCCTTTGCAGAACCCCCCCAAGCATGGCGTTTCCAACCCCATGCTTCACAGTGGGTATGGTATGGTGTTCTTTGGATGCAATTCAGTATTCTTTCTCCTCCAAACACGAGAAACTGTGTTTCTACCAAAAAGTTCTATTTTGGTTTCATCTGACCATAACACATTCTCCCAGTCCTCTTCTGGATCATCCAAATGCTCTCTAGCGAACCGCAGACGGGCCCGGACATGTACTTTCTTCAGCAGGGGGACACGTCTGGCAGTGCAGGATTTGAGTCCCTGGCGGCGCATTGTGTAACTGATAGTAGCCTTTGTTACTGTGGTCCCAGCTCTCTGTAGGTCATTCACTAGGTCCCCTTGTGTGGTTCTGGGATTTTTGCTCACCGTTCTTATTATCATTTTGACGCCACGGGGTGAGATCTTGCATGGAGCCCCAGATCAAGGGAGATTATCAGTGGTCTTGTATGTCTTCAGTTTTCTAATAATTGCTCCCACAGTTGATTTCTTTACACAAAGCATTTTACCTATTGCAGATTCAGTCTTCCCAGCCTGGTGCAGGTCTACAATTTTGTCTCTGGTGTCCTTCGACAGCTCTTTGGTCTTGGCCATAGTGGAGTTTGGAGTGTGACTGACTGAGATAGTGGACAGGTGTCTTTTATACCGATAATGAGTTAAAACATGCCATTAATAAAGGTAACGAGTGGAGCCTCGTTAGACCTCGTTAGAAGAAGTTAGACCTCTTTGACAGCCAAAAAGCTTGCTTGTTTGTAGGTGACCAAATACCTATTTTCCACTCTAATTTGGAAATAAATTCTTTAAAAATCAAACAATGTGATTTTCTGTTTTTTTTCCACATTCTGTCTCTCATGGTTAAGGTTTTCCTATGTTGACAATTACAGGCCTCTCTAATCTTTTCAAGTAGGAGAACTTGCACAATTGGTGGTTGACGAAATACTTATTTGCCCCATTGTATACTTAAATATCTGCAGAAATGCAAGGGGTGGACTCACTTTTGTGATACGCTGTATCTCAGTTATTTCAGGTAGTATAGATGTGACCACACGGTGCGGCTTTGCTGAGCATGATATTGCGAAATAAAAGTTATTTGTGTTTAAATCAGTAAGTTTTCTGAATTAAGACGGGGTTTTTCCATGTATCAGCAAATCTTATTTAATGCTTTTTAATGCCACTTTAAACAAATTTAATACCCATGCCCAATTGCAGATAGTTTTACGCACACAAATTGTAAGTAGAGTTGTCGGATAATGACTTTTTAACCAATATTATCCGAATCAAAAAATCTGATACCGATATCAAATCGATACCGATATATGCAGTCGTGGCCTTAACATATTATGGCTAATTGTATTGTGATGCCCTACTGGATACTTTGATAATGATAAATGTAACAACTTCAAGATTTTCCAATATACATTCTGTGAGAAATAATGGAACAACTTCAACTGAAGTTTTGGAAAATGTGCCTCCATTGCCCCACCAAAACTTACTTGTTGAAATCAAAATAGTGCAAACATAAGTTTTTTTCAAGCTCAAAGTGCCAATAAGGCACTGCCATATCCCATATGGCTCTTATAGTGCTTCTGGCTCAAAATAACAACAAAGGCACACAGCTTCAGTAGAGGTAGTGAGGTATGTTATTATTGTTCATTTAATTTTTGCACCATAAATGCAAATGGTATGCTCACATAATAAATCCCATGCATCTTAGTTTGGAGACATTTAATAGTCAATAGCATAACGGCTGTGTTAAACTGTGACCAACCCTTGAAAAAAGGCAGAAGGCTTTTACACTGCTGGCCAAAAGTACTGGCACCCCTGCAATTCTGTCAGATAATGCTCAATTTCTCACAGAAAATGATTGCAATTACAAATGCTATTCAATTTGACAACATGCATATTTGCCCAAAACTGATAACCAAAAAACGACGTCGATATTATCCGATATCAATGATGATATCGGATGATATAATGATGTTTATCAGCCGATATCATCGGCTACCCGTTAATATCAGACAACTCTAATAAATTATGGGAAAAAAAATTTCATTAACGGTCAAGTTTACATAATTTTTAATGCCTTGAATATTTAGTTTAATGCGTTGTAAGGCCTGAATTTTGACAAAATCCGTTTAATGACTTTTAATGCTTTTAATGACTCATGTAAACCCAGTAAGATCTACAAATTATAAGTCTCGCACTGTAAAATTTGCCTACTTGGCCGAGCCAGTATCCAGAACAGTTTGGTCATAATGAGAATTGTTATGTCTGGAAGAAAAAGGAGGATGTTTGTAAGCATGAGAACACCATTCTAACTGTGAAGTTCATGGGCAGCAACATCATGTTAAGGGGTTGTGTGCTATCAGGAAGGAAAGGTGCACTAAATAAATCAATGGCATTTACAAACCTAAATATTTTTGTTATTCCTAATTGATCTAAAACGAGAAATGCTTGGTCTGATTTCATGTCACACAACGACAACAAATTGCATGTATCATTTTATTTAATGTGTTCCGAATAGCTAATAGAAACCATCTAGGAAAAGTTTGAGGTATGCAGATATGTCAGCTGATTTGCACTCACTTAAATTTGAATTCACTGTCAATTTAACACTATGTGTAACTCATGTTGACCGCTATGATTAAAACCATGACGGAAATTTGTGGAGCCTCAACCAGTGTAAAATCTGCTTGTCCACAAAAACCCCACAAAATTGCCATGAAGAAAACTCAAGACTAACTTATTAGCTCACAGTGAAATCAGTCTTGCTTAAAAACTTAGAACTCAGAATATATCAAGCTATGCCAAATGATTGGACTTCAACGCAAGAACTCAGAATATATCAAGCTATGCCAAATGATTGGACTTCAACTCAAGACAGAAAAACAAGCATTTACAGAACTGCGATAAATCAACATCGGAATAACTCGTGTATAAGTGAGCTTTCCTGCTGAGAAGACGCGACAATCTTAAAGCAACAGAAATATAATACCGCATAGCAGTACTTCAGAGCCATTAACGGCTGCTTCATTAAGCCACGGATCACTTGCTAAGACTCAGATCCAGACAATACAGTTCAACACGCAATCATTTTTTTCCCCTTCTTTTGGAAAATCAAAAGCAATTATTACGAGCCACTAATGCATAGTGAGGCAGTCATCTTCCATCCATTACACATGTGAGAGGAATGTTGTTTTGCGGTGGGCTTAGAAGTCAAATAAAATACAAGAGCTGAAGCGTGTTTGCCCAGTAGAACACATCCTAGTCTGGCCTAGCCCGGCCTGGCCTGTCTCCATACTTGGTCCAGTCCACTCAGACCTAGAAACACAAATACACTAATGAATTGCAGCTGTGGGGCTGGAACTGACGGCCTCCTCCTTACTTTCCGTCCTTAAGACTTTGCTGGGTAAACCCACCTTAAGCCTCCTCTCTCACTAACATACAGTAAGTGAGACCTTCCCACAAGAGAACCATTTCCCTAAATATTACAGCAGTGTGGAGTTTTCCCGCTCGGAACTGAGTGGCTACTTTTTCTCAAAGAGTCCCACTCTCGCACACCCTTAAAGGCTGCTTTTCTTATGACTCAGAGGACCGACTGTGTTCAGCGGTGAAAGCGGGAGCTTATTCGTGACCCCGTCCTGCTAATGTGCGCACGCTGGGTGCGAGTGCTGTCCAACATGCGCTACATCCCTTCCTGTGATGTTTCCCGTCAAATGTAAACCCCTGCTTTCACATCCTCTCTTCAGCTCACTGCCATATGTCAAAGTCCCTGTCTGTCTAATGGGCTGCACAGATGCCACTTTCCTGGAAGGATTCCTCCTCTCTTTAGCCGAGCATGTGTGTGCAAACAGTCCTATGCGTCTGTGTCAATATGTTTCACTGCGGTCTGGAAACAATAAAAAAGGTGCACAGCGAGGCAAGATGAGGGGTGTGGAGAAAAAAATGTGGAAATTGGCGCAAGGAGCATGTGGAAACAGCAGGAAAGTTATGCTGCTGTTTGGATGAGCCTTGTTAAGGGGAAGCAAAAAAAAAAAAAAATGAAGGACAAAAGGAGCGTGTGGTCAGATTGTTGACTTGGTGGCATGATCCAGTGAGTGAGGGGTAAAGAAGTTTCATTTGTGTAGTTTGGATCTGACTGGTGGAATGAATGAAACCTTACACTCAAAACAAAACTTTTCATCTAACTGTGCCATGAATCAGTTTGGTTGTAACGGGCCAGAATCCATATCATAAATACTTGATGAATCCCCAAAAATTGGAAGTTGGACACACACACTGAATACAGTAGAGGAAAAACCAAAAACGGACCATTAATTGCATCCCTGGGGACGAAGACAACATTAGCATTAGACTGGATTAATAAAAAAAACAGTATTTGAATAACAAAATCACACAGGGTAGACGATGACTGAGATCAATAGGCATCCGTGTTTCCATTTTCAGTAGCTTTGGATTTACTTCCCAGAAACATCCAACTCTGTGCCAGTAGCATCTTGGCAGAAAGCAGCAACAATCTGTTAATTGTGAAATGCTATGCTCCCATGATGGTGAGACTCATCCATATGTTGCATGGATAAAATCCCAAACATGCATGAACCGAAGCTAAAATAATGGCAAAACCAGTTAGCGAGGGGTTTGCACGGAGAATTAGTCAAGCCGGTGACGTTCATGTGCAAACCACAAGAACTCTCAGATCGCTGGCTAAATGACAACCTCCAATAAAAGGACAACAAAGGGGCTGGCTGGTGGAGGGTGGTCCATCCATTTATTTGATGGAAAAGTAAAGTCAAATAAAAGGCATAAGGTTTGAAGCTTGAAGGCATGTCATGCGTGTCTTGGGAAGGAGTACTTGGACGTTTTTCTGCCCAAGATGGAGCAAGCAGTCGGAGACTCCGTCAGAATTACGCATGCGAGTGGGGATGCGTTCACACTTTGCGTTTGCTTTCTCTGGCCTCAATTAGCTGTTTCATTTTCCATCTGTTTCTTTTCACTTATCCCAAAAACACGACCGAATAACACGAGATCCTTCTCTTTCTTACGAGAATGCCAAAATGGGTGTCAAATTATAGAACATCTGCCAAACTTTATAACCAATGCCAAGCTTTTGAACACAAAATTTAAAGAGGTGGTTGATTTCATGATCTGACTAACTGCCATGGATGGTGATCATTTGCTGCCGTACCTCCCAGTTCAAATGGACTGGACGCGTCTGAATACGCAGTCTCCCTCAGGCACAAGAAGAGCGCAGTGTGACGTCTGTGAAGTCTTTCGAATCAAGTTTGTTCGACATGACATGAGCGCTGTAGCTCAGCTGAAATACATTTTGTAGCTACTGCATCAAGCTTCAATCAAGCCTCCAGGGACTGGTTCAGGAAAGAAAGAGAGTCTAACAGACTAACCCTTTTTTTCACCTCTTCTGTCAGTGCTCAAGATGAAGACCGCATCAGTTCACGCCTGTACGCAACCAAAAACCCCAAACAGATCTGGCGATCGCTCCCGGATTCATTTTCTCTGGTTTTTATTTTTTTAACTGAAAGATGAAGGCCGAGTAGGTGCCAGTGTGTAAAACTGCACATACATACACGCACACTCATCTGTGCAACATCTGCTCGAGCCGCTCCAGGCTCTTTGCCACTTGAGAAGTGTGTCACGTTTCCCGGTGACGTCAAGAGAACCTCCAGCATCTCCGCTTGGTGGAACTCTGCCAAAAGCACCACACGCCACTCCTCATCCTCACAATGGAGTAGCTGTCTGCTGAGCTCTGATGGACCGGCTGTCAAAAGTGCTCCCTAGTCTCACTTCCTCTAGATGGTTAAGTGAAGCAAGACATAACGCTATAGTAGATCATCTCCACAGGGCCAATGCAATATGGGATGAAAGGGAAGTAATGATCGGAGACAACGCTGTGAGCAAAGGACTCAAGTGTTAGATCACATCAGATGATGAGAGGCTTCAACAGTTGACATTTTAACACCAAACTGTTCTCATTGTTACGGACATCAGTAATAATACAGTACAAAGATTGACACTTTTCAATATGATTTGTTGGAAAAACGTTACGAACCCTTTCTTTTTTGCCAATTACGTATATATTCATGTTGCTTCATTGCAATTTGCTGCACAATAAAAAGACTGAAAACAAGTGCAAGACAGAAATTGTGTTGCCTAAGAAATTAATGGCTCTGACCTTTACGCTCTCCTAAACTAATGATGTGTGAGTTTTATAACAATAAGGCTCTCAACACAAACCTTCAAATGTACAGTAGTAGACCACTGTGTCACATTGACTTTGTAGTTTTCCATCTATCAAGTTTTGAGTCGTAGTTTGATCAGTTTCTTGCTTCGCGTGCCCAGAAAAAGTTTGAGTTATGAGCTGTTGATTATTTGTACCTACTCGCATTTACTCTGCAGTACTCTAGTCATTGGATTAATTTGATTGTTTTTATTCTTTGAGTCACAATCGCTTTAATGAGCGTCAAGTTTGCTAGTTTGACAAACAATATTCCTACAAAAAGAGAAACAAATAATGCTTTTTTTCTTTAGAAAGGTTACAAACATTGTGTGAGTAACGTAATATGGATGTATTCGAAATGAAATTGATCATTTTCTCGATCAACATTGTCATCTTATCTTATTTGCAATTGTTTTTATTCGTTGAGTCACAATCGCTTCAATGAGCATCAAGTTTGCTGGTTTGACAAACAATATTCCTACAAAAAGTGAAACAAATAATGCTTTTTTTCTTTAGAATGGATACAAACGTGTGAGTAACGTAATATGGATGTATTCAAAATGAAATTGATCAAATTCTCGATCAACATTATCATCTTTTAGATGTTGTTTTGTTACAAAAGGTTTTCATTCAGGGACAAACTAATTTGTCAAAAACTGCAAAATTGCACTGTAATTTTTTATTGCTTGAAATGTTAATTATTGCTTAAAAGTGTTAAAAATATCGTATTACATTGAAAAAGGCTATTGCATTGAATCGTGGCCGACTTTGTAATGTTGACAAACATGGTATTATTGTCAAAAGAACCGATATCATATCATGAAATTGGTGATTCACAAGTGATTAAAATGGCTCTAATTGCAGTTAATCCATGTAACTAATGAGTCAACCATGCAATTGGAGCCATTTTAATCACTTGCTAACCTAAGTAACAAACATGGAGGTGTTGTTTTTGCCTAGAACAACATGGCATTGAAATTCTAAAAGAGTTAAAAAGAAACTCGGAAAATAAATGTTGTCTAGAGGTGGGAATCTTGGGGCACCTAACAATTCGATTACGATTCAGAGGCTTTGATTAGAAATCGTTTATTGATGCCCCTCAGCTATTAGGTGCTTTTAATGTTTCGCCCATTAGTTACAAAAACTGTACAAAAATCCTCTCGGCTTAAATAAACTACTATTTCAGTATCAAGTTAACAGTTCAAAACAGTAAATAAAATACTCAAGTCCCCATTCTGTATCAGCAGCTTTAAACTATATTCAATTAATTTAATGTTGTGAATCAACCGTTAAAGTTGCTCATATTATTCTATGATTTCCCTTGTCTACTTTCGACATGTGAAAGTTTTAAAACTGTTTCATCATTTAAAGATAGATTCAAGTCAATATTTTGCCGATTTAGGAGTATTTTAGATGAAAAGTTAATTAGGTTTGCTCAGAAGTTTCGCTACAACAGCCTTCCAGAGAAGTCTACTGCTTTAAGACGGCGGCTGTTTACTAACGCCTGCGAGTTTGTCATTTCGCATCTAGTTTTCTATACAGGTGATATCTAGCGTAGCATTATGTGGTTGTTGTTTGTAGCGGCTGTCGGCCGCAGTCATGTATTAAATTCTTGTTTTTTTATCTACCGGCATGAGTTCAGCATGACGTTTACTCTTGGTCAGTTCCTCATTGCGTCCCGAAGACTGCGTTGACTGCGTTTGACTCACACTTTACTTGGCATATTTGAATAATCGGAATATGGATGTTTGTGAATCGTTCTCAAATCTTCCACGGCCGAATCACAAAGAATCGGTAATTTCGCACGCCTATAATGGTGACAAATTTCATGTTTGCATTTATATGGTATTGTCTCCATTCGAACTATGTTGCAATTCCGCATGAAAACGACGTAGTATTCATGATAGGCCCTAGGGTGCAGTGCAGATTTCCAAGGCGACAGCCAATGATGCACTTCCTTGACACCAATAACTTCCTCCACCCGGAAGACAACATATCCGCCAATCCCAAGCAATGGCATTTTTCTTTTGCACCAAAAGGCACAAAAATGCAAACATTAAACATATTTAAATTAAAATTATTATAATAAATAAAATAATAAAATAATAAATAATAAAATGAAATGTTTTAATAAAAACAGTAAATTAAAGCTGACGTTCCGCCATGTTTGTTGTTTTTAATCTTTATTAGAAGCGCTGCTTGCGCCCAAAGTTATGTATGCGAGTGCTGACTTCATCGCCGCGAGAGCTTTTATATGGTTGCGCAGTAAGCCCCGGAATCGAATCCTTCCACTTTGGAGCCCGGAATCAAAGGTTTGCGCCTCACCTTCCATTTTTGTTGTCACCCGATAAAGGTGAGGCCATTGCGCAACACAATTGTTGCGTCTTGGTGTCTCAGCGACACCGTGTAAACGGCCCCTTAAGCATGCTGTGGAGCAATGAGGTACACTGGAAGAATAGAAAAGAATACAGTGACAGCCAAATTTTCAAATATATTTCATTTAAATCCATTTTATCTTAAACCCAACAAACAATGCTAGAAAATCATTCAAATCAGAATTTAGTCACGCGACTGTATCGTCCCTTAGTGATTACAGCTTGCAAATATGTTGCAAGGACCAGGACGACTGATCTTTGTAAAGGAAAGAATGAATGGGGTCATGTATCGAGAAATTTTGAGTAAAAATCTCCTTCCATCAGCAAGGGCACTGAAGATAAGACGTGGCTGGGTCTTTTAGCATGACAATGATCCCAAACACACAGCCAGGGCAAAAAGGAGTGGCTTCGTAAGAAGCATTTCAAGGTCCTGGAGTGGCCTAGCCTGTCTCCAGATCTCAACCCCATAGAAAATATGCAGAGGGAGTTAAAAATCCATGTTGCCCAACGACAGCCCCAAAACATCACTGCTCTAGAGGAGATCTGCATGGAGGAATGGGCCAAAATACAGGCAACAGTGTGTGAAAAGCTTGTGAAGACTTACAGAATACGTTTGGCCTCCGTTATTGCCAACATAGGGTACATAACGAAGTATTGAGATGAACTTTTGGTATTGACCAAATACTTATTTTCCACCATGATTTGCAAATAAATTCTTTAAAAATCAAACAATGTGATTTTCTGTTGTTTTTTTTTCCCACATTCGTCTCTCATGGTTGAGGTTTACCCATGTTGACAATTACAGGCCTCTCTAATATTTTCAAGTGGGAGAACTTGCACAATTAGTGGTTGACTAAATACTTATTTGCCCCACTGTACATATATACAACCTTGTGCAGCCGATAATTTGACATTTTCACACATAAACTGCATTTTCATACTTCAAGTAGCATTTGAGAATTAATTTCCTTCCTTCAAAGTTTAGTCTGGCTGCAATCATTGATTCAATGAGTTTAATCTGCAAAAAAAGTCTGTTGACAATTTGGATACCAACTGCTAAAGAGTGTATACATTATTTTGGGACACCCTGTATATATGGTATAGATATATATATATATGTATATATATATATATGCATGTAAATATCTACATTAACAACACAAAGTTGCAATAGTCGCAATTTGTACCTGTGTTTTTGGTCATTGTCTCTTACTTTTTGAACAACTGTATGAAATGTGGAAAAAAAACAAAATAACAGATGTGATCTCAAATATTTATAATCACAACAGTCAGGTACTTGTTTAAAAAAAAAAAAAAGTACTGCTCTCATTGTGTTGTAATGCTATTTTGCCAACATACAATATGTTATATACATAATATCTTAATCTTATAAACTGTGTAATTTACTTTGTTTAAACCTTATTTTCTCCATTGTCATCGATTTAAGAAATCCCTGATTTGCATCTTAACATTCATTAAAAATATATTTCACATCAAAGCCATTTATGGTATGCCTCGCCTGTTAATTTAATGACTATGAACATTTTTTGTTTGATACCATTATGTACTCTTTGGCTGCAAATTAAAAAAAAAGGCTCCAAATATAAATTGGGAAGCCTCTTCTTGATTATTTACACATCCGCTGCCATTGATGGCAATAGACGTCCAACCTATTTTAAATGGGAAGGTTGGCACTAAATGATCATTGTCAGCCCTGTCAGTCAAAATGGATCTGTCAACGTCAATCGAAGTGAATGTGTTAATAATGTGTATCAATGCAGAAGAAGAAAAAAAGCATATATGACTTTCTCGAGAAATGAAGAACATTGTCTGTGCTTAAATTGCAGTGTCCATAAAACATAACAGAAATCATCAGACCGGTTTTTAATTTCACACCTCACATCTTACATTTTATGGGAATACTAGTTGTACTTTGAGTGGATAAATACAGGATATGGTTTTTCCCAAGTTTCTTCTAGTTGTTGACATGCATTATCAATGTTGCCCATATTAGTGCATGTTTAGCAGATTTCAAAGTCCCCTTAACTCAAATATTTCAGTCCCTACCAGAGATGAAACAAGCTAATTGACAGATGGGACATTTCTCAGCAAGTGAGTAAAACATGGCATTGAGCAGAGCACCGAACAGCAGAAGCCTTGTTGGCTTTGGGGCCAGACGAGACGCACGGCCAGCCAGTGAGGCAGCGGCAGGCAGGCAGGCAGAGGTTACAATAACACATTTGCTTGCATCACGCCAACAGCAGACGCACACACGCTAATACTTGAACACATTGGACCCTGCTAGTTAAATGCAGGTCTGCAGAATATGTCGCCCCATTTCGAATAATTGGCATTGGCAATTGGTCTTACCCAAAATTTTCTTCAAACATGCACACAATCTGTAAAATGTAACAACATGACATTTGCAGGCTGGTCCACCACACCAGTAACTGCCAACTAATGTGCTTGGAAGCTTTATTGGAAAGAATTGTTCACTGTTCAGTTTACCATCGAGTGCTCACGTCTCCAAATTTTGCTGGTAAGTTACCTGGTTGACTGTTACTGAGAGTATCACTGTCTCTTGTCTTTTTTTTCATTATTCTTTATGCCTATAGTATATGATAGATATACATATAATGTAGTATATATGGATTTACACACATATATACAGTCATACTTTGACATACGATTGCTTCGAGACACGATCTTTTCGACATCCGATGTAAAATTTGACTCGCCATTTGTTTGTACATCCGACGACATGCTCGAAATATGGCAATTTATAGTTTCTTAGTTTTGCCGCAAGACAAACGCACGACGGATTTTCTTGTGAGGGAAATCAACACGGGTTCCAAGAAGGTTAGTACAGGTGGTAAAAAAAAGGAATGAGGTGACGCCTACCATTGAAATGAAGATGGAAATGATCGAAAAATATGAGTGTACTGTGCACTTCCGTGAACTGGCTCGACAATACGGCTGTAGAAAGTACGATCTCAGCGGCCCTCCTCCGACCTCCGTTCGCAAGTCTATATAAGTTAAGGTAACAAGTAATACTGTATTGTGGTAACATCGCCAAATAAATCGCCAGCTTATTTAGGTTTTTAATCATTTATTTCAGAACTTGTGCAACACAACATGCCTACTGTCCGCCGCAATTGACGCCAATAACAAGTGTTAAAAGAGAAAGTAAAATCTCTACCGCACCTTTCTCTCTCAGTGGTGCGTTCAGGTACAGCATGCAAAACACGTCCGCCACATTAGAACCCGATTCATTACATTGTTACACGAATTATTATTATTATCATTATTATATAATTATTCCGATTTTTATACATAATTCATTTGATTTGCTGTGTGTAATTGCCATTTGTAATAGTACCAGCAGTATTTATTAAGGATTTAGTGTAGGTTTTTGGGCTGTGGAACAAATTCATGGAATTATAATGTATTATTATGAGAAATTTCTGGTCGACATGCGACCATTTCACCTTACAAACAAGGTCCTGGAACGAAAATTACATTGCGACTTTTTCGAGTTTTGCGATATATTGCGATATACAGTATATATTGAACTATTAAAACTAGAAGATGATTCACCAGATGACAATAGCTTTGTTTGGGAAGACTTTGGTTGACTCATCATGACCCCATTGTATTCATATAATACAGTTTACTCCAGGCTAAGAGGCTTCATCTGTGAATTATGAAGATTGATGTACATAAAAGGGATCCATCTCTGCACACTTGCTGCTTTTATGAAGCAAAACAAAAGTTTACGTGTTAAAAAAAAAAACAACAAAAAACAATTGCACGTCCTGCGATATGCACATGCACATTCGCGATGGGGATGTTCAAACGATATATTGTGCAGGCCTAGTTTCTATTGTGTCTTTGGTCGTGCCTATTTTTTTAGTTTTTTTTTTTTCTTTCTGTAGTTACTTTTCAATGTTTCTTCGTTATTTTTGTCAGCATTCTTTCTCTTTTTGCATTTCCTAATATATTTTATAGAATGCACAAACTTCTAGTCGGCACTAGAGTGAATAATAGACCCTACCCACCGACGTCACAAAATCACGTGCTCGCTGTATGGTTCCGCCCCCTTGTCCGTCATTTTGTGTCTGTATTATCAATGGTCTCAATTGATCGAGCAATTTATAATGCATTTCATGGAAGACCCGGTGCTTTCGGATGCCGTAAACTCACTTGATGCGTTGCATAAAAGGCGTTATGTGGAAAAGCTTCAGTTTATCCATTCACCAGATCCATATTTGATGCCTAAATCGATGTTTTTCGACCCGCTGTCTCCGCCGTATTTGCCTGACATCTGCTAGCTACACTGATATGTACAACTATCTTGTCCACACAAAATCAGCCTATTCTCACGAAAGTTTGAAAAACTTTAAGAGCTTGGAGGCTTATAAATACTTCGTTGCTGGTTGGGTGAAACAGGTCCTCGTCCACGAAAATTCGGCAGGAATCTATCTTGTGCTTGGAAAGGTGAGTTACAAAATTTTCAATTCAAAATCTTTTGTTATTGCTAACATCCACTGTCAAGTCTAATGTATTTCATGTCGTTTGTCAATGGAGTTAGGGCTTTTAATGTTTATATGGTTTAGCGATAGCACTCTCACTACATACATACGTGTATGTTGTCGGCGATTAGCCTAGCAATGATCTTAATTGTGGTTGTCAGCCCAAAACCCTCTAAATATATATTAAATGCATCTTACCAGATATAAAATGACTACTACATAATCTGTGGTAATCGTTTGGAGCCCAGTTTTCTCGTCGAATTGCAGCACCCCATCTCGCTCTCTTCTCTCCGGGTCTCTCGGAATCCGGTAGAACTTCAAGTCTCTCCGTCTTCTCCGTCTATCTTCTCTGTTATTGCAACCGACCGCCACACACGCCTTCACCATTTTGATTATTAATGTTAACGAGCAGAAAAACACGTCGTAAATAGGAGGAATGTACGTAGCCGTAACAGGTAAACATGATGTGTTGACGGACAATTGGGCGCCACCAGTCAGGAGGAAGGAGTTGTGACGTCACGTGGGTAGGGTCTATAGGCAATTACTGATCATGTTTCAGTGCAGAGCCATCATTCACCGCCAGCCCCTCCCAGTTCAAATAGATTGGACGTCTATCGTTGTTAATGTCAGCCAATGAGCTAAGACGAGAAAATAGCTAACCGTAATTTTTGGACTATAAGCTGCTACTTTTTTTCCCTCATTTTGAAAGCTGCGACTTATAGTCCAGTGCAGTTTATTTGTTGATGTATTTGGGTTAATAGGTAACACTTTATTTGACAGCGTAATAACACTGCCATAAGACCGTCATAATTGTGACATGACACTATCATGGACATGATTAAATGCTTGTGGCAGATGTCATTAAGTATTATCCGGCAAATTATGTCACTAACTCCATTTATGTCCAGCTCAGATCTTTTACATCTATTCATAAGTGTGATAATTTGCGGGATGACACAAAATGACATCTGTCATGAGCATCCATTAATGCTCAGGGCAGTGTCGTGTCATAATTATGATGGTCTTATGACAGTTTTATGGTGCCACTGACAAATAAAGTGTTAGAGAAAGTACAAAAAAAAGAACAGAAAAAGCAATTATTGAAACAACTGGATGAGTAACTGAAGAAATAATTTGCACAGAACATGATATGTGACTGTTATTTACATCTGTAGCGCAGCAATGCATGCTATGAGGCATGTTGGACGACAACAGTGTTTACAGCAGGTGGCAGCAGAGATTGACTGTCTCCCACAGGGGAGCAGTGATGGCCAAATAAAGCTTCTTGAAGCAATGAAGCTTTGCAGCCATTAGGTTGAAAGCTTCATGGTGTTTCATTTGGTCTTATGACAGTTTTATGATGCCACTGTCAAATAAAGTTTTATCAGTTCATATCTCTTGGTGTAAATATCCCATAATACAGAGAGGACAGCTGTGGCTTATAGTCCGGTGCGGCTTATCTCTGAACAAATATTGTTATCGTGTTAAATTTGGTGAAAGGAGTCTTATAGTCAGGTGCGCCTTATAGTCCGACAATTACGGTACTCATTACTCACTTATCACTTGGGGCTTATTCGTAATTAGAAAAATATTTTCATTCTTTTCTCTTATTATTATATATTTTTTTATATTTGGTCTACGGCCTTGTGAATTGACTCATACACTGGACTTTTTAATAATATTATATATTTAAGATTTGAAGGATGGGACATAAAATATCTTCCAATTCTGGAATGACCCATGACATGACTCCTCCCTCCCCTTTCACGTACATACACGGCGGCATAGCAGCCACTCGCGTCAGCGAGACTTGTGAGTCTGTCCATTGATCGAGCAGAGGCCGCCAAACACCTGCTGACAGCCCCGGATGTTGCTGAAGGCTGAGGTCAAATTGGGCAGGGTGGGGGGTTCTTGGCTGAGGTGGGCCCAGCGGCCAGCTAAGGAATGTCCCCTCATGTGAAGGAGCAGTGTCTGGGAGGTGGCCCCCGTGTGGGATTGAAAAGGCCCTTCACGAACATCGGCACACATGAAAGTTCCCACGTGTTGCCTTCACTTCCGCAAAGTGAGGTGCTGCGCTACCGGATACCGAGTGGCAATAATCAACCTTCCATCCTTTAAGCATTGAAAACATTTCAACAGAGCTGGTCCACACAAGCCGCATGCTTGTTTCAAGAACGCAGCAACAAGGATAATTAAGTGTGTGGTATAGACAAGTAGTTATGGAAGTAGTACCTTAAGATAAGAATTTTCCACACTCCTAATTGAAACACTGGCATTTGCATAAATTGTGTCATTGTTTCCCTAAAAAAACTATATAAATGAATACAAAATTTGCTTGACACATCTAAGCCATATGCGGAGGTTTAAACTTTCATAACATTCTCAATCGTCATTTTAAGATCTGAGCTCCTGTTGACCTTACCACTGATAGGTGGTGTTGGAGCATATCGCTGTGGTTCTTCAATTGCACTGTGGATGAGAGGAAGCTGCTCCAGAGGGTCATTAAAATGCCTTAGAGACTGACGAGCTGCCCTCTTCAATCTTTGGAGGACATCTGCAGCATTAGGAGAGCCCGCAGCATCATCAGGAACTCCTCTTAGCCAGGACACCACCTCTTTCAACTCTTTCCCTCGGGTAGACGTTGCAGGGCACTGCACTGTTTTCTGAGTGAATCTCGGATCCATGCGGGCTCCAGTAGGTCCCCTGCAATATTTGCGGTGACTGTGGTGTAATTCAATGGAAGATTCATCTGAAAAATCCACCTTTTGCCACAAAACAGTGAAGTTTGGTGGTGGCAAAATCATGGTCTGGGGTTACATCCAGTATGGGGGAGTGCGAGAGATCTGCAGGGTGGAAGGCAACATAAATAGTCTGAAATATCAACAAATCTTAGCTACCTCTTACATTCCTAACCATAAAAAGGGACAAATTCTACTGCAGGATGGTGCTCCATTGCATACTACAATCAAGATCCTCCAGGACTGGCCAGCCCAGTCACCAGACATGAACATCATTAAGCATGTCTGGGGTAGGATGAAAGAGGAAGCGTGGAAGACGAAACCCAAGAATGTTGATGAACTCTGGGAGGCATGCAAGACTGCTTTCTTTGATGTTCCTGATGACTTGATCAATAAATTGTATGAATCCTTGCCGAAACGCATGGATGCAGTCCTTCAAGCCCATAGAAGTCATACAAAATATTAAATTCGGATCTCACAGCACCACTACTTAATTCGTTTATGTTATATAACATATTTTTGTATTTGAAGTACATTTTTTCTTCAATTTTCACACTACTTTCTGTAGGCGACAAAACTTTTGTCTTGCCAAAATTTGACCTTTACGTCTTCATTAAATGATAAATCTTTTTTCAGTGAAATAAATAGATTTTTGTACATTCAACATCATTTGGGAGGGTCTTAGCTTTCATATGAGCCATTTCTGAAACCAATTGAGTAATTAAAAGTCAGGTTATTAGCAATGGTTTCTACAAAATGGATAAGCGACAAGACTTTTGTCAGGGACTGTATACAGTGCCTTGCAAAAGTATGAATCTTGAATCTTGCAACCTTTCGCCACATTTCAGGCTTCAAACATAAAGATATGAAATTTAATTTTTTTGTCAAGAATCAACAACAAGTGGGACACAATCGTGAAGTGGAACAACATTTATTGGATAATTTAAACTTTTTTAACAAATAAAAAACTGAAAAGTGGCAAGCGACTTGCAGCTGTAATTGGAGCAAAAGGTGGCGCTACAAAGTATTAACGCTGTATGTATAGATATATATATGTATATATATATATATATATATATATATATATATATATATATATATATATATATATATATATATATATATATATATATATACAGTGCCTTGCAAAAGTATTCGGCCCCCTTGAACCTTGCAACCTTTCGCCACATTTCAGGCTTCAAACATAAAGATATAAAATTTTAATTTTTTGTCAAGAATCAACAACAAGTGGGACACAATCGTGAAGTGGAACAACATTTATTGGATAATTTAAACTTTTTTAACACATAAAAAACTGAAAAGTGGGGCGTGCAATATTATTCGGCCCCCTTGCGTTAATACTTTGTAGCGCCACCTTTTGCTCCAATTACAGCTGCAAGTCGCTTGGGGTATGTTTCTATCAGTTTTGCACATCGAGAGACTGACATTCTTGCCCATTCTTCCTTGCAAAACAGCTCGAGCTCAGTGAGGTTGGATGGAGAGTGTTTGTGAACAGCAGTCTTCAGCTCTTTCCAAAGATTCTCGATTGGATTCAGGTCTGGACTTTGACTTGGCCATTCTAACACCTGGATACATTTATTTTTGAACCATTCCATTGTAGATTTGGCTTTATGTTTTGGATCATTGTCCTGTTGGAAGATAAATCTCCGTCCCAGTCTCAGGTCTTGTGCAGATACCAACAGGTTTTCTTCCAGAATGTTCCTGTATTTGGCTGCATCCATCTTCCCGTCAATTTTAACCATCTTCCCTGTCCCTGCTGAAGAAAAGCAGGCCCAAACCATGATGCTGCCACCACCATGTTTGACAGTGGGGATGGTGTGTTCAGGGTGATGAGCTGTGTTGCTTTTACGCCAAACATATCGTTTTGCATTGTGGCCAAAAAGTTCAATTTTGGTTTCATCTGACCAGAGCACCTTCTTCCACATGTTTGGTGTGTCTCCCAGGTGGCTTGTGGCAAACTTTAACGAGACTTTTTATGGATATCTTTGAGAAATGGCTTTCTTCTTGCCACTCTTCCACAAAGGCCAGATTTGTGCAGTGTACGACTGATTGTTGTCCTATGGACAGACTCTCCCACCTCAGCTGTAGATCTCTGCAGTTCATCCAGAGTGATCGTGGGCCTCTTGGCTGCATCTCTGATCAGTTTTCTCCTTGTTTGAGAAGAAAGTTTGGATGGACGGCCGGGTCTTGGTAGATTTGCAGTGGTCTGATGCTCCTTCCATTTCAATATGATGGCTTGCACAGTGCTCCTTGAGATGTTTAAAGCTTGGGAAATCTTTTTGTATCCAAATCCGGCTTTAAACTTCTCCACAACAGTATCTCGGACCTGCCTGGTGTGTTCCTTGGTTTTCATAATGCTCTCTGCACTTTAAACACAACCCTGAGACTATCACAGAGCAGGTGCATTTATACGGAGACTTGATTACACACATTTGGATTCTATTTATCATCATCGGTCATTTAGGACAACATTGGATCATTCAGAGATCCTCACTGAACTCCTGGAGTGAGTTTGCTGCACTGAAAGTAAAGGGGCCGAATAATATTGCACGCCCCACTTTTCAGTTTTTTATTTGTTAAAAAAGTTTAAATTATCCAATAAATGTTGTTCCACTTCACGATTGTGTCCCACTTGTTGTTGATTCTTGACAAAAAAATTAAATTTCATATCTTTATGTTTGAAGCCTGAAATGTGGGGAAAGGTTGCAAGATTCAAGGGGGCCGAATACTTTTGCAAGGCACTGTATATATATACATATGGATATACATATACATATATATATATATACATATATATATATATATATATATATATATATATATACACATATATATATATATATAAATCAATAAAAACGAAATGCGACAATTTCAAAACAAACCATTACGATGTCACTCTAATTCAGTGCTTCTCAATTATTTTCTGTTACGCCCCCCCAAGGAAGACGTAAATGTTTCGCGCCCCCCCAAACTCTCTGCCGCCACTGTAAATAGTATCATTTGTCTATAAAATTACTATTATAAATACGCATCTGCCTAACATTGAGTCCTTTGTTTCTAATAAAGAAAAAAAGTAACATAGATCAACTTATAATAAAGTATAACTTTATTAAAATTGTTTTGTTTGTAACAGAGAAGACTTGACACGCATCAATTTGCCTGAATTTCCAAAAAAGTCACATCCAAACTGTAAAAAATACACTCAAGGTACATTTTTGACCATTTGATAAAGAAAAATCAAATGTAATAAAATCAGTAAATAATAACAAATTAAAATTGATTAGAAACATTCACTCATGAGGAGAATATGCAAAAAAAAATGGACTCAAAAAAACAAAACTGAATAAAAGAAAAAAAGAGTGTCCTTGGACAGAAGGACAGTTTTTATTTTTGCTGCTCACAGTATTTACCTCCTTTGCAATAGTGTGGAGTTATTTTGCAATGAGCATGCTAACAATGTCAATGCTCACTGGTTTACTGATATAACACTGACAAAGCAGGACGATTGTTGGCAATATTCGGCACGTTTTCACTGAAAAACAATCAAGCGGCTTATCAATGAGATTGTGGTCTAATGTCTTTAAGTGGCGTCTTAATTGATTTGGCTTCTAGCTGTCCGCTATAATGATTTTTAGACACAGTAAACAGTGGTCTTTCGTCATCACCCACTGTATTAAAACTCAAAGCTAAAAGGCAAACAGCACGAAAAAAGCGCATTCTCGGCGGCCGAGGTAGAACTGTAGGTGACGATCCCAAGCCGAAAATTGCACTTCTCGGGCGGCGACGTGAGAGCCGGACAAGAAAGTGGGTCGCTGCGTGAGTGAGTCCGGTCGGAAAACGGCTTTCGATAGCGGCGGCGGCACACTGCTCTTCATATCTGTTTTCTGTGTGTGCTGAGTGCTCTTCCTTAGTTCAAAAATACTGCGCGCACTCTGAAAATGAGAGCGCCACTGCCACCCACTGAGCGGATGTGCAAGTACACTTTATTCCAGTACGGCAAAAAAAACCCAAAAAAAGCATGTTCCCCGAGGTCACATGCGCCCCCCCTGGCATCGCTCTGCGCCCCCCCAGGGGGGCGTGCCCCACTATTTGAGAAGTACTACTCTAATTAAACAAATCCTCGAACCAGGAAAATTGTATTTTTAAGTTTTCTAATCAAATTACTCGAGTTAATCCAGTGCTTCTCAATTATTTTCTGTTACGCCCCCCCAAGGAAGACGTAAATGTTTCGCGCCCCCCCAAACTCTCTGCCACCACTGTAAATAGTATCATTTGTCTATAAAATTACTATTATAAATACGCATCTGCCTAACATTGTGTCCTTTTTTTTCCTAATAACGAAAAAAAGTAACAGATCAACTTATAATAAAGTAGAACTTTATTAACATTGTTTTGTTTGTAACAGAAGACGCATCAATTTGCCTGAATTAAAAAAAAAAAAAAAAGTCCCATCCAAACTAAAAAATACACTCAAGTTACATTTTTGACCATTTGATAAAGAAAAATAAAATGTAATAAAATCAGCAAATAATAACAAATTAAAATTGATTAGAAACATTCACTCATGAGGACAATATGCCAAAAAATTTGATCGGAAAAACAAAACTGAATAAAAGAAAAAGAAAAAAAAAAGTGTCCTTGGACAGAAGGACAGTTTTTATTTTTGTACCTCCTTTGCAATGGTGTGGAGTTATCTTGCAATGAGCATGCTAACAATGCTAATTGGTTTACTGATATTACACTGACAAAACAGGACGATTGTTGGAAATATTCGGGCGTTTTCGCTGAAAAACAATCAAGCTTATCAATGAGATTGGGGTCTAATGTCTTTAAGTGGCGTCTTAATTGTTTTGGCGTCTGGCTGTCCGCTATAATTATTTTTAGACACAGTAAACAGTGGTATTTCCTCATTACCCACTGTATTAAAAGTCAAAGCTAAAAGTCAAACGGCACGAAAAAAGGGCATTCCCGGCGGCCGAGGTAGAACCGTAGGTGAGGGCGGTCGTCGTGACGATCCCAAGCCAAAAATGGCACTTCTCGGGCGGCGACGTGAGAACCGGCCGGACAAGACAGTGGGTCGCTGCGTGAGTCCGGTCAGAAAACGGCTTTCGAGAACGGCGGCGGCGCACTGCTCTTCATATCTGTTTTCTGTGCGTTCTGAGTGCTCTTCCTTAGTTCAAAAATACTGCGCGCACTCTGAAAATGAGAGCGCCACTGCCACCCACTGAGTGGATGTGCAAGTACACTTTATTCCAGTACCAGTAGTAAAAAAAAAAAAAAAAAAAAAAAAAAAAAAAAAAAAAGCATGTTCCCCGAGGTCACATGCGCCCCCCCTGGCATCGCTCTGCGCCCCCCCAGGGGGGCGCGCCCCACTATTTGAGAAGTACTGAGTTAATCAATTAATTGTTGTAGTTGTAACGGGTGCACGCAGGTCCATGTGGAGCGTGGAAACCTCCCTGCCGATTCCTTCATGTAAGATCGCTAGCGGCTGTGCCGTTGGCTCGAGCTTATTGGTGTAGTGGTTACCGATCTTGCCTGCCGAGTGGAAGCGTCGTTGGCGCGCGGGTTCGCGTCCCGGCCTAGTCAGAGGTGGGAGCGGAACGCGGGGCGGCGCTGACACAGGGGTTACAATGGTGCCGTGACCCGGATCGGCAGCGAAGGTTTCGGGGGGTGAATGTAACGGGTGCACGCAGGTCCATGTGGAGCGTGGAAACCTCCCTGCCGATTCCTTCATGTAAGATCGCTAGCGGCTGTGCCGTTGGCTCGAGCTTATTAGTGTAGTGGTTACCGATCTTGCCTGCCGAGTGGAAGCGTCGTTGGCGCGCGGGTTCGCGTCCCGGCCTAGTCAGAGGTGGGAGCGGAACGCGGGGCGACGCTGACACAGGGGTTACAATGGTGCCGTGTACCCGGATCGGCAGCGAAGGTTTCGGGGGGTGAATGTAACGGGTGCACGCAGGTCCATGTGGAGCGTGGAAACCTCCCTGCCGATTCCTTCATGTAAGATCGCTAGCGGCTGTGCCGTTGGCTCGAGCTTATTGGTGTAGTGGTTACCGATCTTGCCTGCCGAGTGGAAGCGTCGTTGGCGCGCGGGTTCGCGTCCCGGCCTAGTCAGAGGTGGGAGCGGAACGCGGGGCGGCGCTGACACAGGGGTTACATTGTACTACTTTAAACTACTATAATTGTGTATTATTAATAAATAAATGCCCTATGTTCTACTGCAATTCTATAAACTGCAATAAAGAGTCATTTGAGCAAGAATGCTCCAACAACATAGATCTAAAGTCATTAAGCACGACCAGATTTCATACATAAGGCGCACTTTATGAAAATGAAGAGGAGGAGCCACCTCCACAATCTCTGGACCGGTGTTGTGCATGAAGGTGTTCATCATATTTCTGTCTCATGAACGTTACTGTGAACGCATTCATGCTAGTGGTTGTGAGCGGTGTTCACAACCTCGCTCATGAGTTCAGTATCTAGGCCTTTGTGACAAAATTGCAAATACAGCCATAGGCTGAAAACACACTATTAAAAAAAAATCTTAATCGTGGAAACTTATCCAACCTGGCAACCCAAGCTGCCTGTCATGGCTGTGTTATTTTAGCAAATACGTCAGCTTTTGCCCCCGAAGCTTTTATGGTACAAATAAGTATTCCTTAACATTAGGTTGGACTCTCAATAATATCCAAAGGTGCTAAACAAACAAGTTACATCATAAACATACATGTGCAACATGAATACGGCGTAAATAAAGGCTTAACGGCACAGGGAGGACGTGAACGGTGAGAGAGCAGAGTGCAGTAGAGTTGAGCACAGTCACATGGTCGGATTTGTGTAAGGAAAACATAAGTACAGATTCCTTTCTTTATAGAAAGTTTTTGGTGTTTACTTTGGAATCACTGCATTCGCGGCCGCTTGTAACGTTACGTGCGTGCGCAGAATCGCAGAGTTGGAATTTCTGATGGGGTAAGAAGTCTGACAGAACACCGACCCAGTACCAAAATTTAAGTAAGTTTTACGAACACCCGTTGAATATGAAGATGAATCTTTCAGTTAAGCGTTAAGGTGGAAAAAAATAATTCCTGTCTGTGGTTCTATATCAACTCAGTCAATAATAGCTTGCAGCAATTTTGGGCAGAAGAACAGAACTGCAAAAGTTCTTTTTTTTTTTAACCATGAACTTTAGCTCAAAATTTGAAATCTGAACTATGAACTGAGCAGTTCCTTTTAAAATTTATAATATGAATTATGAACTTAACAGTTCATTTTAAAATTTGTGAACTGCAATTTGAACTAGTTCAAATAAAAATGAACATTCCCAACACTGGTGTGAACTTTAAAGTGCCTATGACAGCAAAAAGCATGTTTATTTCATATTTTATTCTTATTTTATGCTTCTGAATGAAATGGACCGCTTGGATGTGTGTGTAAGCGACCGTTTTATTTATTCAATTTTTTTAATCCCGTGTCATGAAAATGAGTGACTTCCAGCTCCAGTCTCTTGAGGACAAATGCCAATGTGACGTCATCCGGGTCAGCATCTCACAATATAGCATTGCTTTATAGCATGCAGATGGACTGCGGATTCAGCTGATTTTGAGGATTAATTTGTTTATTTTTTGCATCACGCCAGCCAAATGTGCTGCAGAGTTTTGTTGCTGCACCAGGGAGAGCCGTGTGAGCCTTTTTGGGTTTCAAAAAGTTACCATTCACCCCGAGATTGCCCGAAACAAGTCCGACAACCGTGGGACCATTGGATTTACGAGGAAGTGAGTAAACATTGTGTTTTGTATTCTGTCAAATACTGGGATCATGGCACATGTTTTAATATGGAGGTGGCTTGCATTTTGTGGCTGACAATGACAATTGTCAAAGACAATTGACAACCATGCCGCCGTGTGATATGATCCGGGTAGTTTTGTGTGATTTTGCGCTTCGAAAGGCAAGAATAAGACTTTGAAACACCACTTGGTACGGGCTAGCATGTCAGCTAGCTGTCACGCCTCCTGGTTTGTTTACGCTCTCCGAAGCCGGGGCTGGTAAATGACAAAAGCCGGACCAACTCCGGTGGCATAAAATATTGTTCGGCAGGTGCAAGAAGTCGACAGTTTTGACCATTATGGAGTAATTTTGCCATATCATACTGAATAAATGCATTTTTAATACTTCATATTCCATTTAGCGCAAGACTGTTATTTGTCATTTATTTAGCAATTGGGGAACAATGCTTAAAAAGAATATCCTGTAAAAATATTGGAGTAGAGAGATTGAAACAATGATCTTTTGCTGCTCTCTTCATCGCTTTTTCCTGGTTCTGAATAATTCCCTCTCAATGGGCTGAATTCTAAATCAGATGACATCATGACCCTGCCGACGTCATCCTCCAGCTGGGGACGCTAGAGCACTATATTGACAGGCAGGGGCTAAACAGCAGATTAAAAGACTAATTTCTCGTCCTCTGTCTGCGCTTTGCCAAATTGTTGTATATAGTCGAATCATCTCAAAATAAAATTCACATAATAATGCTATTTAAGATTTTTTTATGCTGTCACAGGCACTTTAAGCACAATGTAAATGTTGATAACAGAGAAAAGGGTACAAGCTGTGTTCACCTCTGTTGGTTAACTACAATGAAGACATAATTTTAATGCCTATAATTAATATTTTTGTAATTTTCAGTTGAGTGATTGACTTGACTGGTGACAGGAGGGGGAAAAAATTGGAAAATCCCATTTTAAAGTGTAAGCTGATCGCTTTCATTTGTGACACTTGTATGATTTGAAGACCAGACACTAAAAGACACAAGGCTGATTCAAAACTTTTTTGTTGTCCATGTATTTAAAAAAAAAAAAAAAAAAACGGCAACAAAGACAATCTTATGCAGTTAGATTTCTAAGTTTCAAAAATAATAGAAATGTTAGGTTATCATTAGTGTCAACTTGTCAATATGAAACGATTGTGCCAATGCCAATGATTAAATAGGGAGAGCTAGCAGCTGATTGGCTCATTTTGAAGTTAAAATTCTGAAATTCACTTGATAAATTAGTCAGTAGAAATAAAAAGTATACCGTATTTTTCGGACTATAAGTCGCACCTGAGTATAAGTCACACCAGCCATAAAATGCCCAACGAAGAGGAAAAAAACATATTTAGTTCGCACCGGAGTATAAGTCGCATTTTTTTTGGGGGGGGGGGATTTACTAGATAAAATCCAACACATAGAACAGATATGTCATCTTGAAAGGCAATTTAATATAAAAATACAATAGAGAACAAAATGCTGAATAAGTGTACAGTATGATGTTACATGATGCATGCACAACAAAATGCGAATATACTGTCCTCACCAGGATGCTACGGCTCGGTCCTGGCTACACAGCGAGCTAAACTCCCAAATGACGATGCTGGACGTCCGTGTAATTTGCTGAATCAATTTCGTCCTTGATACCAAACAAGTTCGTATCAACGTAAATAAATGATAATTAGGTGCTACTACAGCAATGACACAAACAGTTAGCATGCATTCGCTAGCATTAGCACATTGTTCAAACAACCATACAACTGGCTCTAAGTGTTCGATCGCGGGTGGAAAACACACAACAACAACAGATAAGATGATACACACAGGCGCTGCCTCTGTAGAGATATTTTACAAGCATAAACAATGAATGTAGGTTCGCAGCCGAGTTTCTCTCTTTCTCTCTCTCTCACTCTCTCTCTCTCTCTCTCTCTCTCTCTCTCTCTCTTTCTTGCCCACTTGCTCAGAGACGCTGCGTGGTTGTCCGTCTTCTTCTGGCGTGAGAGCGCTCTTCTTCGCATAAACAAGTGCGAGTGCGCCCCCACTTGGGCGTGAAAGCGCCACAAACTACAACCGTGCATTTCAATATCAAAAAAGTCAATAATACAATTGAACACACATTGCCAAAGGCAGAACGCGAACGTGGCCATAGCTATTAAGAGTTATTCAGATAACTATCGCATAAAGAACATGCTAACAAGTTTACCAAACCATCAGTGTCACTCCAAAACACCAAAATAACATGTGAAATGATATCATAGTGTGTTGATAATTTCACACATAAGTCGCTCCTGAGTATAAGTCGCACCCCGAGCCAAACTATGAAAAAAACTGTGACTTATAGTCCGAAAAATACTGTAATAAATCCACAGAATTTCAATATTACTGTGGATAGTATTCCACAGTTTTAGTGAAACAGCCTCCTCTGCGTGCATGTGTGTGTTTTGAGGCATCTGTTTGCCCTGTGTCCTTGGATGGCTCCTTTCAAGCAACTGCTCTTGTTATGTTTAAAAGAAGTCATAGTATTTGTCAGGGCTGTTTGCAGTCAGCAATGAATGATGACCCCAATTAGTCCCGACAACAACAACAACAAAAAGGGATGGGAGACTAGTAGATTAGCGTAAAAGACTGATGTGTTTCCTTTCTACTACGAAAAAATATTCTGTAACAGTAACATCACACAAGACCGTTTCAAACAATACCAACAGTCCTTTTTAAGGCACGCACTTACAAGCACATATGCAAATGCGTTCAGCGCTTCTAAAACAGAAACGCACACACTTTGCTTCCAGGAACATTCTGTTCACCTCAACGCATTCTCTTATGCTAACTGATAATGATTGTTTTTGTCTTGAGCAGAAAGCAGAAGGAACCACTGCATGTAACTGGATCATATGGAGAAAACTCCATAATTCCGTTCGGTATCTGGTTGTGTTCTAATGCTCAGTATTTCATAAGCTCCTGAGGTGTTAATATGTCAGTCAAGACAGGAGGCCCGTCTAGCGCTTCCAGCTGTATTGGGTCGAGTCTGTGGTTTGAGGCCCGACGTGGTTGTTGGGGGCGAATTCAAACTCTGGCTTGCAGCAGATGGCAGCCAACAAGCTGCTGGCTACATACACACACACGCGCACACTTGCTTACACACAGTCACCACTTCTGTTATTTCCATAGTAAACAGTAGGGAGTCAGATTAGGTTGATTTTCATGGATTGTCGGGAAGAGGCCAACGAGAGGATTGCACACATACTGCCTCTGAATAGGATATTGAAGTTAAATTTTGACCTGAATATATCCAAATCATTATTTGACCTTTCTTATGAATATTAACCACAAAGCATTGCATTACCTTTTTAAATAAAGAAAAAACAAAGTAATAATAATGACAGCAGTGACTCAATTTTTCAAAACTTGGACAGCCATTGATGAGGAATTTCAACATTTTTTTTTTCAACTGGTGGCAGAGATTTTAGCGCTACTTCGTGTTCAAGATAGGAAATTATTTTGCGTTGTACAGGTGCCGGCAGATGGCAAAAATGCACTTGGATATGTAACAAACCCTGTTTGAGTCGGCATGAGAGGCTACTTAGATCTTCAATTACTAAGGGTGTAACGTTACATGTATTTGTATTGAACCGTTTCGGTACGTGGTGCTCGGTTCGGAACGGAGGCGTACCGAACGAGTTTCTAACGTAATGTAACCCTTACTTTTCGAGGCTGTGAGTCGATCGGGTTACAGTTTTTTGTGTAGATTATATTTACTCCGTCTTCTCTACTATAATGAGGACCAACGCGGTAGGACAGTATAACCCAGATAGGTCAACGGCGCGAAAACGTGGCCGCCACCAGAACACAGTGAAACGCGGGCGTTAAAGTCAATCAGCCAATGCACACCAGTCGCTATGTGGCCGCGTGTTAGACGCGTCCCAGAAGCGGCTCAACACCACGAACGCGAAAAGAACGGCAGAGTTTATTATTTGACTTGAGACGCGACCCTCCTGTGTCAATACTACTACCGGTAGCTAGGATCGGGCAGACCGGAAGTCACTCGTGTAAAAATACGGTGGATCCGGTCGATTTTCAAACTAATATGCAATCGTAACCCACTTTTTGAGTCCATCAGATTTCTTGAGTGGTAGTTCGGGGCACAGTTGACTTGTCTTTGTTGATTTATTGCTGTCTTCTCTGCTAAAATAATCACCAACACGTCCCCGTGTTCAATACAAAACTATCCTACCACAACAAAACAAGTAGGAACTAAGATTCACATAGGAACTAAAGTTATACAACATAAAATATATACAATATAAATGAATACTACATCACATTTGTAAAATATAAACACATAATAAAATAAATAATTGCCCATTTAAATAAAATAAATTGAAATGAGCTAAAACACCTGTAATTAAATAATAAGAATAATACACACATCCTGCTTACACAATTAAATTTATTAATTTCCGTGTGGCGCTTTAACTTAAGAAAATCCACCAATAAAGCTTTTGAAAACCGTTCATAAGAAAAAAAAATGTTTCATTGAGGCATTTCATTTGTAAAATACATGTTAAAATCTTTGTCATTGGGATTGCTTTTCTCTTTAGCACAGGACTTCTTTTTTCTTCTTTCTTTCAGAAAGAAAGCTGACCAATACGCGGGGTCTGAAAGGCAAATTGTTGTTGGATTGTCTTTAAATACCCACTACTTTTTGAGCAGAATTCTAGCTTTGTATAGGCTAATGTTACTATTGTTGAAAGCACAAAGGAATGTAATAAACAACTAGCACATTTATATTTTGCATTTTGTTTTCTTACTGTACCGAAAATTAACCGAACTGTGACCTCAAAACCGAGGTACGTACTGAACCGAGATTTTTGTGTACCGTTACACCTCTATCTATTACTAATAATTCAAAAACAAAATCCTGGATCCGTTTTTTTTTTTTTTTTTTTTTTTTTTAATTTTAGATAGACTATTCTTTTATTTGGTAGATGTAAAGTGGATGAATTGATGGAACATTATTATTTTAAGTTGTTGAACAATGAACATGTGCGCAAATATGGCTCTCAATCAAAGCGTAAATACAGAGTTGTGACTCCTGACGCTGAAATCGTGCATCCGAACTGTTAAGTTAATGCAATTTTTTAATTGATCAATCCTGTTAGTAATGTCTAAGGCTAGGTTCATACCGCAGGTCTTAATGCACGAATCCAATTTTTTGGGTGTTTTTCCGTCTAGGGTGAGGCATTAACTTGACGGTCTGAACGGGAAAAGTTGCATAATGGTTGACCATTTCAAATCCAATCTAGGTCACTTTCGTATGTGGTTAAAATCCGATCCGGGCCACATTTTTCAGGGTGTGGCTGCGGTATGAACTGTCAAGTCCCCCAAATAGTAATTCATGCAGCAACTACTTCAGCAAAGCGCGAGAGAGACGGGGTGATACGGTAGCTGTGCAGCTGTGCATTAGCATTAGCGACTAGCTGGAACACAGCTTTTGGGGAAAGAAGGGGGCATTACAAGAGTCATAAAAAAATAAAATGGGATAGGATAAGGCTGAGAATGGTCGGTTTTCTCTCTGCTCCAAATGAGCAATATTTCAAGATTGCTTACACAGCCAATAGTCGGGGCAAACTGTCTGTATGTGCATGTGTCATGCACAGGCAGTGCGTGCAAACTATCAATCCATATAAATTTTGAATATAAGACTAAACCAGGATTATCTATGTCTGTTGACGTTGAGCCAGCATGTGTGGTCATTTGTTTTGATGCTCCTGCGCATGCGGGTCAGTTTGTTCAGCGCATCTCGGACTGCGAATAAGTGTGAATGAGTCATACTTAAACGGGCTCAATGGACAAAGGCAGTCTGAACGGGCACGCCACAAAAACAGATATGACAAAAAAAATCAGAGTTGTGCATTAAGACCTGCGGTATGAACCTAGCCTAAATGTGTTTTGCTTCCGATTCTATTGCACTTTGATGTCAAAATTCAGTATTTCTATACCTCAGTGGCTACATTTGACACTTTTATTCTGATTAAAAGCCTGATCGGAATAAAAATGCTTCATATATACACACCCAATTGGAAACACTGAACGAGAGGGGTGTCTTATATCGATTAATAATTCCGATGGGCGCGTATGAAAATATTTTTCCAAATTTCCGAATAAACAGTCTTTCCCGCGCATTTCTGTGGTGTCAGAAGGCCTATATGTGTTTCTGCTAATCCCGGAAGCTAGTAGAAGCAGAGCAGGCAGAAGATAGGCAACAGTAAATTGGTCTGTATCCGAGACAAATATGTTGCTGGAGATACTAACATATCTTAAAACTCTTGAAAAAAATAAGAAAAAGAAATAATGAAAGAAATAATGCAAACTTTTAATGTAGAAATGGACAGAGTGATGTTTTGTTGACACGGAAGGCAGTACTGTTTCTTCTTCCACTATATTTATATTATATTAATATATTATATACTGTATACAGTGGGGAGAACAAGTTTTTGATACACTGCTGAATTTGCTGGTTTTCCCAATTGCAAAGCATGTAGAGGTCTGTAATTTGTATCATAAATTCTCTTCAACTGTGAGGGACGGAATCTAATACAAAAAAACAGAAAATCACGTTGTATGATTTTTAAATAATAAATTTGCATTTGATTGCATGAAATAAGTATTTGATACATCACAAAAATCGAACTTAATATTTGGTACGGAAACCTTTGTTTGCTATTACAGATACCAAACATTTCCTGTAGTCCTTGACAAGGTTTGCACACACTGCAGCAGGGATTTTGGCCCCCTCCTCCATGCAGATCTTCTCCAGAGCCTTGAGGTTTCGGGGCTGCTGCCGGGCAACACGGACTTTCAGCTCCCTCCATAGATTTTCTATCGGGTTCAGATCTGGTGACTGGCTAGGCCACTCCAGGACCTTAAGATGCTTCTTACGGAGCCACTCTTTAGTTGCCTTGGCCGTGTGCTTTGGGTCGTTGTCATGCTGGAAGACCCAGCCACAACCCATCTTCAGGGCTCTCACTGAAGGAAGGAGGTTGTCAGCCAAGATCTGGCGATACATAGCCCCATCCATCCTCCCCTCAATACGGTGCAGTCGTCCTGTACCCTTGGTAGAGAAGCAGCCCCAAAAATGATGTTTCCTCCTCCATGTTTCACGGTTGGGATGGTGTTCTTGGGGTTGTACTCATCCTTCTTTTCCCTCCAAACACGACGAGCCGAGTTTAGACCAAAAAGTTCAATTTTGGTCTCATCTGACCACATCACCTTCTCCCATTGCTCCTCTGGATCATCCAGATGGTCAGTGGCAAACTTCAGACGTGTCTGGACATGCACTGGCTTCAGCAGCGGGACCTTGCGTGCGCTGTAGGATTTTAATTCATGACGGCGTAATGTGTTTCCGATGGTTTTCTTCGAGACTGTGGTTCCAGCTCTCTTCAGGTCATTGACCAGGTCCTGCCATGTAGTTCTGGGCTGATCCCTCACCTTCCTCATGATCAGTGATGCCCCACGAGGTGAGATCTTGCATGGAGCCCCAGAACGAGGCAGATTGACCGTCAACTTGAACTTCTTCCATTTTCTAATAATCACTCCAACAGTTGTTACCTTCTCACCATGCTGCTTGCTTATTTTCCTGTAGCCCATCCCAGCCTTGTGCAGGTCCATTATTTTATCCCTGATGTCCTTAAACAGCTCTTTGGTCTTGGCCATTGTGGAGAGGTTGGAGTTTGTTTGTTTGAGCATGTGAACAGGTGTCTTTTATACAGGTAACAAGTTCAAACAGGTGCAGTTACTTCTGGTAATGAGTGGAGAACAGGAGGGGTTCTTTAAAAAGAACTAAGAGCCGAAATATTTACTAGTTGGTAATGTATCAAATACTTATTTCATGCAGTTAAATACAAATTTATTATTTAAAAATTATACAATGTGATTTTCTGGATTTTTGTATTAGATTCCGTCCCTCACAGTTGAAGAGAACTTATGATACAAATTACAGACCTCTGCATGGCTTGCAAGTGGGAAAACCAGCAAAATCGGCAGTGTATCAAATACTTGTTCTCCCCACTGTAGATATATTTGGTCAATTTGTACATGTCAAAATATTTTGTTCTGACCAAAAGTGTGATGCATGAACATGCAAGTCCTTTTGGATCAATATTTTTTGTGTCCTTGAAAACTGCATCCTATCACAATTTTAATCTGAAAATTCATTGGATTAAGGAAATTTTGTCCATGTAAGCGTAGCCAGTGACATTTGTGATGCTATAAGTGGTGTGAAATTCTTCTGAAAATTAATGATCAAGGGAAGGACAGTTAAATGACGAAAAAATAATTTGTTTTATAGCTACGAAGTAGGAAGAATTCCACATTTAACGAGCTATTTATTTGTTCCTTTGTGCTGTGCGGAAGAGGTAACACACACAAATCAGAAAAGAGGGAGAAGCATGCTAAAAGTTAGGCAGTCTATCATGAAGCACTCTTCTACAATTTGGGGGAGTAAGAGCACGGTCACCGTTTTGCCTTGTTACTAAGCCAAACCTCCAATGACCTACTTTCATTCTACCTCAATTCATCCACCACTCATCTCCTCTCACATTCACAGCTAATAGACTATGACTGCATTTGCACCGGGAGCGTGAATGGGATCCACCAATCACAAGTCACACGATGCTCAAATGGTCGCACTGGTGACCTTTAATCTAGAGTGTAAGCTATTTGAAAACGACATGTTAAGGGAAAACGTGGCTGTTTGTTCCCAAGTACAAGCTGCATTTTAGGTCAAGCGCATGTTAAATCGTTACCCCTCAGGCCATCGACAGCCTCCCCCCAATCCAAAAACAATTCAATTACGGAGGGTGCAGCCAAAATAGCGTAGCAGGAAACATTTACTACAGTGGCAGTAATTGTGTTTGGATCCCATTCCACAGGAAGTCATTAACATAGATTTCAAGAATATCTCGATCATCCAAGTTATGAAAGAATTTCCTCCTCCGGCTATGATAATATTTGTGCTGGTGTCAGGATGAGGACAGAGCGCATCGTAAAAGGGAAGGAGATGCGGATGATAAAAGAGTGTCTTTCAAAGCAAAATGTTTTACGTTCAACTTTCTGGGAGCAAAGTGGCTTCTCTGCCATGTTAGTTTGGGGTGGAATAAAAAAATCACCAGCATCAACTGCTGTACATACAGTCAAATCCATAAATATTGGGACTTTGGCAAATTCATTTGCTCCTATGTAGCCAAATGCTTCATTTTCTACACGCGAAAGTAACCAAAGACTTTTTTTAAGGCAAGCACACGGAACGTTATACAATGATCAAATCAGTCACCTGACCTGAATCCAACCGAGCACACATTTAATTTGCTAAAGACAAAACTGAATGAAAAATTGTACAGGCACCGAACGAATAATTTGCGGTGTTAGCGGTTAATCAAGGACATCTTCACGAGTTCAAATAACTTAGAACTATCCTTTCATTTTGATACAACCAAAAACTGTTACCACACTAAAACTAGGTACTACAAATAGCACAGGACCAGGTATGGTCTAGTTTTGACTATGGCAAAGATTCAACAGTGTGCGAATTGTGTGGGATGTAAATGTTGGATTTGTTTTCATCCAAACTCAATATAACAAAATGCCTCGCATAGAGTAATACAGGCGATCACAGCACGCTTGAGAGGATGGCGACCCTGGAAAACTTCTCATGGCTTTATTTATTTTGTAAGTAAACTCTTTTTAGACACCAACAATCAATCTGTAAAAGTGCTTTTTGAAAAAGGCCTGAGAGAGGATAAAACAAAAGTCATTGCATTATTCTTCAGCACAAACGTGAATAACACCAGGCCAACAAAGTGCAGATAACTTCCAGCTACATTTAAACATCCTGACTTAATTGTATGTCTCTCTTTCTACGAAGAGGAAGCACATTACACACACATTCGATTTTGACACTCACCATGTGCTAGTCCCCAAGTAGCCTCCCCATGTGCATCTCAGCCCCTGCATGAGCGAGGCGATGACTAGCGCAGGTCACGATGGGCTTGTTTACACATTACAGACCACACAGACAAGAGACTCTTGTGACGGCATGTGGCGACCATGTGTGTCTCAATTACTGGCAGGTCGTGACTGGTCAACCGCCGCCTGAGATGAGAGGTCCACGGGTGCGCCAAAGGGGTGCATCCATCAAGGTGGGTTGAGGACAAACGGATTCATGATCTTAACTAAATCAGGAGGTAGAATGCGGCACCTGATTGCTCTGCAGACCAAAATGAACGAGCTGTTTCAAAGACCGACAACAAAATAAGAGTGAGATCACAGTACATGCCTCCAAATGGGGCAAATGTGTCAAGCAGCCAGTAATTCAAGCTCAGTTGGCTACTTTTTTTTATGGTCAGCTGTTCTTAAAAAGACAGCAGCATGTGGAGTAATTAGTTGTGTGTACACCTGCTGTGATTTGACATGCATCTTCAAAATCACCAATTTAAATTACAACCCTAACACACAACACTGCAGCGGAGTTGTCTCAAATGAACACTAAAAACTGGAGTCATCTCGGGTAAAAATGCAAAAGCAGTGAAAAACAGTCTATGTGACCACTAAGAAAACAAACAGTACAACTAAAGCGCTAACGAGCGCTATTACGGCAGCCCTAAGTGGGCTGACCGACAGTACACACACTCTCCTCTCTCACAGCTTTGATCACACCTAAAAACCTCACACCTTTTACACACTCAGCACAGCCATTGATGTTCTACAGGCAGGAGCGGATGGGAGCTTGCACGTGTCTATCATGTTCAGTCCTTTACTTTGAAAACAGAAAGCACCATTATCTTGAGGATATTTGCTACTTTTGGCCTTTTAATGGACTGATATGTTATTATTACATGGTGATGCTCTGAGAATACGACACATTTCATGTTTGCATTTACATGGTTCCGTCTTGGTTCCGTCTCCATTCGAACGATGTCACAATTCCGCGTGAAAACGATGTAGTATTCATGCCAGGCCCTATGGGACAGTACAGTTTTGCAACGCAACAGCCAATGATACACTTTCTTGACAACAACAACCTCCTCAGCCCAGAAGACAACATTCCCGCCCACTCGAGGCAATGGCGTCTGCAAGGTTTATTTTCTTTTACTTCAAAAGGCACAAAAATGTGAACATAAAATATATTTATATTAAAAATGTTATAAAAACAGTATAATTAAAGCCAGCGTTCTGCAATGTTTGCTGTTTTGAATGTTTAGTAGCAGCGACTGTGCATGCCCAAAGTGACGTGTGCGAGTGCTGACGTCATCGGAGCGAGAGCAGTGGGGGCCGGGATCAAAAGTTAGCGTTTTCGCCTTCCGTTTTCGCCATCATCGTTTAAAGGCGAGGCCATTCCGCAACACAATTGTTGCATCACCATGTAAACCCTCAATGATGATAATAGTTGTCAGCTTTCTTTTTGTCAGCACTGGAAAGCACTACTTCAAGAAAAATCCATTGTAAAAACAAAAAACACAGGTCAAATTGACAGTGAAATACTGGCAGATGTTGTTGCCAGAATCTTACCATTGAAAACCGGGAAAACCTTGAAAATACGTTGACTATAAAAACGCCTCAGTCACTAAGTATTCCTCAATTTTTTTTTTACTGAAAGCAATGGTATAGTAAAAATGGAATCATATGTATTTTATAGTGTAATCATATGTAACAAGTCTTGATTGTGGTGCTGAAATCACGTCACATCTTTTTCCTGTGGTCCTCCACCTCTTCAACCCAGATTCAAAACCACATAGTTATCTGATCAAACATGCTACCTACTGAGCGACTGCAAACCAGTTGGAGCAAGTGCTATGCATGTTATTAGGAAAAGGTTAGCTAAACATCACTCTTTAAAGAACTTGAAAGACTGTACTGTGTGATGGCTGAAGTTTGGTTGTAGTTGTGCCGGTCACCGGTTTCAAGGCATACCGTATCAAAACATCAAGGTTTCAAAACCACAAAAAAATTCCGTCACACCGTCCCTAAGGTGTTAGCTATTTTTTATCTCCCAAAAATGCATGAAGAAATCCTTCACTTGCAACTGTAAGGCTCAACCCTCCCCCAACGATTGTTGCCCAGTGTCATTGAGTCAGATGTGCTACACGATGGCTGGAGGGGGTGAAACTCCTGAACTTTTTTTCCCCCATCGAAGAAAACGGAATCGCAGGTATGGGAATAATCTGGCTGCAGAAAAGTTACAGACGAGCACAGCTTAGAGGAGGAGGGCCAACCGACATGTAAAACATGTGGGGCTGCAGCTATCGAATATTTTAGTAATCCAGTAATCGACTGAATATCCTATCGATTAATCGAGTAATCGGATAAAACATATATATTTTTAGGTGAAGAGCATTTATAAATATACATTAGAAAACAAGACATTTCATCTAATATTGAACCATTCTCAGTCAATCAATGTCTTTATTTTCGATGTACATTTTTGAAAACAGCCAACAATTGCATCTCAGATGTAACTAGAATAAAAAAAAGACTAATTCACTGCTTTCACTAAAAATTTTTTTTAGATCTTATAAAAATATATATACTTCTTACCTAAAAATGCCATTACGCTTGATAACACACATCACTTAAAAGTTAAGTGTTTTTCCCACGTGTTTCAATTGAATTTCTATTTGTGTCAAGCTATTTTTAAGTTCTAGTTAAGTGTTAAGTTAGTCTAAACTGTAAGTCCTGATAGGATTTTGAGTTTTTGCAGTGTTCAAAATAAATGAATGATACCTGCTGTATTGGAGCACATTAGGGACCAGTGCTAATTGGTGTTTTATCCAGCAATGACTACTGAGCTAAAATTGACAGTTAGCATTATTAAGTTTTTATTTTACACCCTCATCACTCTACAATGCTATGTTTTCACAGATTAAATCAAGCCTGTATGTAAGACATGTTAGCCATGCATCGACATTGGTCATAATTAATAGAAACCTAGCCCTCCGCAGGGCTAACGTTACGCGAGCGAGTGACAGTAATGTTAATCTTATTTATTAGCGCTTAGAAGTCTACTGCTTTAAGATGGCGGCTATTTACTAACGCCGCTGACTGTCATTTTGCATCTAGTTCAACATACATGTGATCTCTATGAGACGCATCAGATGCTACCTGCTACCACCATAGCATCATGCGGGCTAGTTTTTAGCAACGTCGGCGTCGTTTGTAGCGGCTGTTGGCTTCAGTAATTTTTTTTTTTTTTTCTTCTTCTATGCACGTGGCATCAGCGCGTTGTCCCGCATTAAAGATAGTCCGACCAAAACGTAATGCTTAGAGCTGTCAAATTTAAATGAAAACTCAAGGTGAATAAAATTACTCGGATCAGTTTTTAAACTCGAGTTACTCGAGTTGCTCGAGTATTCGTTTCAGCTCTAAAAACATGTTTGCGGAGGGTGGCTGCCGAAGAGGCAATACCTCCAATATAACGTTGCATTTATACAAAATTAAAGGTTAGTAAACACTGTCATGAATGTTCCCACAAGCTACGAGAGTTAACTCCAGTGCGTTAAGTGTGTCTAATGGTGGTAAAACGCGTTTTTTTTTTTTCTCTCTCTCTCTCTGGTAACTTCCTGTGTTGAGAAAGAGAGTGTATATAATAATACATGATACGAGTCAAGCTTCTATTACAATTATTTTTGTCCTGATGGTAATAACGTTGAGCTGTGGCTGTGGGTTTAGGCTCACCTGAACGACTGTATTTATTTTAATTTTATTTAGAATATTTTTTTCATTTTTTTATTTTAACTCAACATTATACTTATGTTCCAATTTGCTAATATGTTTAGAAAATCCTGTTTAAATGATGTTTTTTTTTTTTTTTTTTTTTTTAATTCAGATATCTCAAAGTAACACCTTTTAGAGCTGCAATTGCAATACCGTGAAACCGTGTTAATTTGGCTTAAGGTTATCATACTGTCAGAATATCATACTATTGCCTATTTGGCTGTGCTATTTGCTCAGTAGTTAGCATGCCTGACTGCCACAGTGACAATAGGGTCCAACGCAAGGGGGAGAGTACAAAAAAAGAAATTAGTCAGTGTTGTTAATAACGGCGTTAGAGTATAACAGCGTTATTTTTTCTGTAGTGAGAAATGTAATTAATTACTTTTCCCATCTTTGCAACGGCGTTACCATTACTGAGGATGTGAAAGGGTGAGTTCAGAAAATTTGGTCGAATGAAGTGGGAGTTGTCAGATTTTGTCACACATCTGCCTGCCTGCCTGCCTGCCTGCCCTGGAGAGAGTCGAACGGGAAGAAGGAAGGGGCCACATGACGCCGTTGCAAACGCAATCATGATTGGCTAGGTGGCTCGGAACGTTAGCATAGCATTCGCGTTATTGGTTAACATTAGTATTTAGCGTGGCGAGCGTCATCTTAAACTTTTTTTTTTACATACAATTCCAGTCCAGGTAGGTACAATTAATTCAAAATGTATTGTTTTCCTGCTGAGTGTGCATTATTATCACCAAGTTGGCGTTGTCCTTGTAGACGCTACAATAATAATGTTTTTGTTTTTTTTAATTTATTACCATAAAATAGTCACTTGCCCTAAACTTTTCTTGAATGACGTATCCATTAACTTTGTGTGGTGATTTTTTTTTTTTTTTTTTTTTTTTTAATCAAAACAATTAGAGCAAAGACAGGTGAGGCAGGAGATTCGGAGCCTTAACTGCATATTGAAAAAATATATATAAACATATTAGGGGTGTGATGATGCACACACACTGGTTAGAATGCTCCCTGGACGCATCCCTCAGGAGGTGTTTCAGGCATGTCCAACTGGGAGGAGACCCCAGGGCCGACCCAGGACACGCTGGAGAGATTAGATCTCTCGGCTGGCCTGGGAACGCGTTGGGATTCTACCAGACGGGCTGGTGGAAGTGGCTGGGGAGAGGGCTGTCTGGGCGTCTTTCCTGAGGCTGCTGCCCCCGCGACCCAGATTCGGATAAACGGGAGATGACGATGACGACGACGATGCACACACGTCCGCGATTCAGTACGTACCTCTGTACCGGGGTCACGGTTCGGTGCGGGTTCAGTACAAAAGGAAAAACAAAAAGGCTTTTTCTCACAGCATTTGAAAGTTAAACTCAGATAACAGACCGCCGTTTAAAAGATGTTGGATCAACATTCCGCGGTCGATCTTATATCGTTGAATCAACGTCACTTTTGCACTCTCAGTTAATGTTGTTTCAAAGTTAAAATCCTTACAAAACCGAAACATCATTTCGATTATAAATAGTATTGGAACAACGCTGAATCAATGTTACGTTTTCGACCAAAACGCCCGCTCATCCATAATTCAATGACTTTTCAATCATATTTCCTGGTCAATCATAAATCAACTATTTGTCAACATTAAGGGATCAACTATAAAACAATGTTAACCCAACCATCGCCTGACATACCATAGAACAACATTGTTTCAATGTCACTTGCGGTCGAAAATTTTGATGTCAACCATACTGATGATTTTGATGGAAAATCAACATTTATTCAATGTTGGTCTGCTATTCGCGGTTTGTTTACGGTTACACTATAGGTGGTTTTTTTTTTTTTTGTATGTAAAAAGTGTGACATACGTTTTTTTCCCAATGAAATAATCAATTCAGTCAGTTAATATTAGCATCTTTGAAGTGAAAGATGTTATATAGAATGGATAATGTAATAAAGTGTAACAACAACATTAGTAACATCAGTTACTTTGTTAAGTAACTAATTCCTCTTACAATGAGGTAACCGAGTTACTATTAGTAATTTCTAATTGCAACTATTGCTTTTTTAAGGTAAGATTAACAACACTGCCTTTTTGTAAATAATGTACTGTACTTTGAAGTGGTGCAGCATGCACAATGTGACAAATCAGGCTTCACAGACAAAAAAAAAAAAAAAAAAAAAAAAAAAGATCAACGGAAAATCAAATACACGTTTAGGTGTTCAGGTCGATAATAACCTGAAATAAAAGAAGCTGTTTCCTAACAAAGTGTTGTACAGGATACGGTGACAAACTCTCCAAATAGATGAGAGTTGTCGAAAATACGACGTGACTATTGCAATGAGAGTGTACATTGTGAAGTGAAATGCACAATCAATTTAATCTGCAAAATAATAAAAGTGGAGTTGAATATGGGTTGAATACCTGGTCCCGTTGGATGCATGGCAGAGAGGTCCTGCGATGTGACTTGCTGTTGGACTGACTGTGTGCCATGTCTGTGGATACGACAGAACTGGACCTCCTGCGCCTTTTGAAGGAGGGGACGACGTCTTCCTTGGCTCCGCTCACGGAAGTGCAGCCCTCCTTAAGTGTCCCTTGGCCGGCCAGGAGCCCGTCAGCATACCTCGCCAGCAGGATGCCCACCACTCCCAGCAGGTAGGCCACGTACGGCCTCCAAGCGGTGCGAACTTTGTGCAGCGAGAAGAAGGAGAGCGCGCGTACGATGCCGACGACCACCACCACGGACGAGCCCCGTTCCAGGCGCGCTAGCATCAGTGCGCCGCCGGCCACGCACGCCAACACCAGCGCGGCCGCTACTTCATGCGGGCCGCCCAGGAGGCTCCGAGCCGCCGCTTCGGCCAGCTGGAACACGCTGAGGAGCGAAAGCGCCGTGCGGAGCTGCACGCCGTGGCGGAACAGGTAGACGCCGAGCCAGAAGAAAGCGCACAGGAAATCGAGGAAGGGCGAGAGCGCTGCCCAGCAAGCGAGCGGCAGCTCCGCGAGGAAGCCTGCGAGCGAGTGAGCGCCAATGCACGACTGCTCGCTGTTCCAGTGTGCGCACCTCAGCAGCAACGCGGCCAGCACGAGCGCACACGCCGCGCAGCCCACTCCGCCGCACGTCCACGCGCGGGTCCGCGCGCAGCTCACTGGCTCGCGGCTCAGTGCGCGGACGACACGTGTTTGCGCGTAACCGTTGCGGCTCGGCGCCCCGGGCCCGGAGACTTTTTCGGCGCCCCGCTGTGCAGGCATGACCACCGGAAAGGGCGCGGAGCGGAAAGGGCTCCTGTTACGCACAGGCGCCCATCGCCGCTGGACGCCTGCACGTTCCCTCCGATTTTCTTCCGAGTTGAGTGTGTCAGATGTCGCGGAGGTCCCTATGTCTACTCTCCTTTGTGGCGTAAAACACTGTCCCGTTTGTCATTGTTGCGCCACGATTGTCCCGTCCGCGTGTAGAGCCCACTCCCTACCTCCGTCACGGCGTCCTTTCCCCTCCAGTCGATTCCCCCGTTACTTTTCCGGTACAACGAAGTAGAGCCGCGTGTATGCGGGAAGCTGCAAGCTTATTTCACACCCCCGAGTTCGACACGGCAGCGCCTTCAGAAGAACACCCCCATTCGTAAAAGCAACTCCATCCGGCGGGCGTTTTACTCAGTTTTTCACTGAATGAAACCCTATTAACCGGTTGGCAAAGAAAATCACACCATACCACACCTACTTTCTGCAAACCAGTAAGCATCCCCTTGATCGCAGTGGTGCAGATTGCAGAATAAACTAATAGTCAAGTCTGAAACACAACACATAGGGCCACTGCTAGTCCTTTGATTGTCCTTAAAAAAAAAAAAAAAGATGTGTCTCGCATATTACACAAAATCACAAAACAGTTTTGAATTATGCTTTGATTAGGAATCACTCTACATTTGTGTTATAAAATTCCCTAGCAAGCATAGGCGGAGTTTGACTTTTGGGGCAGGGGGGGGGCACAACATTCTGATGATCCCAAAACGCAGTGTCAGCAATAAAATTAAGTTACAAAAATATTAATAAGTTGACACTAAGCGTTTTTTTGTTTCCCATGCATAATTCTTGAGGGGAATTCTAAATCAGGCTGCTTAGGCAATATTTTTTGCCAACATTGTCATCCATTTATTATGGTACGTCCGCCGGTGTCGTGCCAATGTAGTTACCCCAGTCAAAAATAGTATCCCCTGGGCACAGCCATAGGGAGGTAGATTTGTGTCTTTATTATTCAATCCAAGAAAAAGTTGCTTCAGTAAAAAAAAGTTGCTTCAATCAAAATATATATTTTCAAAATTTTTTTTTTTTTAAAAGTCCTTCGATTTAAAAAAAAAAAAAATGTGTTTCAATGCAAAAATAAATTTGGAACCCCCAAAAAAATGCATTTGAAAGCTATTTTTCTTTGATTTTTTATTTATTTATTCATTATTTTTTTTTTATTGGAGTCAAGTTTTTTCTTTTTTTAAGCAACTTTTTTGATTGAAGTAATGAAGTATGGCCACTTTTTGGCTAGGATGTTTTTGTCTATATTATTCAATCAAAATATAAGTTGCTTCAAAAAATATATTTTCAAAAAGAAAAATCACTTCAATCAAAAAACGAAAAATTTCAATCATAGAAAACATTTTGGAATGCGAAAAAATATTTGAGATTGAAAAATTTGCATTCGAACACTTAATGTTTCATTGAAAAAGTTTTCTTTGATTGAAGCATTCTTTTTTGTGTTTGGGCCATATTATGGGTAGGACATTTATGTCTAAATCATTCAATCCCAAAACAAGTTGCTTCAATCAAAACAAATATTTTCCATGAAAGAAAAAAATTATTTGAGAAATAAAATTGCCCTCTGCTAATTTTGTTGTTGTTGTTGTTGTTGTTGAAAATTATATGCAAAACAAATGACCGTTTAAGGTGCTTGTCACATGAACTGTTCGAAAAATAATTTTGACCCATTATGAAAATATATTTTTTTTGTTCATTTCATTCATTTTTGTTGCAGTTTTATTGCTTTACAACTTTTTATATCTATAGGAAAGTCAATTTCATGCAATGCCATTTTTCGGCCACCAGGGGAGCCTTGCCCCCCCCCCCCCCTAAAATCCGCTCATGCTAGTAAAGGCAAAATGAAAGTTGATATGAGTGTGAGGATGAACAACTTGACAAAAAATTCAAACTGCCCTTTTTTTATAACCATTCATTACCACTGACAATAGATATCAAATCCATTTGAAGAGGGATGACTCGCATTAAATGATTATGTTTCAGTGCCATTGACAGCGCTAGACGTCCAATCCTTTTGGACTGGATGGGGCTGCCATCCCAGTCCAAAAGTTTCATAGTACAATATTGAACCCATTGCGAGCCATTGACGACAAAATATTTCAAACCCATTTAAACTGGGAGGACTTGCCATGAACGCTCATCATTCAGTGCCACTGACGGCACTTGATGCCCAATCCATTTATTGACTAAGGGTGTTGATAGCAAATGATCACTGCCAGCTTCTCCTAAGGTTTAAGTGTCTCTAATCATGAAACACGTCACTCCAATCCAGGGCCGTTCCTGACCAATTTGGTACCCAAGGCAACATATTTGTTGGTGAGCCCCCCCACTCACAACAATAGCTATTTTCACCACAAATATTTAAACACTCCCACTGTACTTCTTTTTCCACAAGCAGTTTGTGTGTGGGAAGGTACTGGACATGGTGGGCTTGGACGTGCTGATGTTGATATAAGGTGGCTGTAAAAGATGGCCCGGGATGTACAGAGGTGGATGGAAAATATTTCAGAGTATCTACAAAGAGAAGAAAGTGGGATGTTACATTATATGAGTCAAATAGATGTCGATTGTGAAACCCGCATGACATAACCATATTAGCTTCTAACTTTAAGAGCCTACTGTACCTGGCTCAATCAGGTGTTCGGATTCAGCCACTAACTTTGACTGGCGAGGTTGAAAAATAAAATAATTTCACGAAGCACTGCAACTACACTGGACCATCCATTAATAACGGATTAAATAATATATGATAATAAAAAATGAAATTGAATATTTTTTTACATAAACGGAATTGCCATTTAAATAAATTAATGACATATTTAATATGTTTGCATTTTTAAATCCATGACTCTTATAGTCCCCCATACCACAAAACTGTAAAATTATTAATTGCATATTTAATGGCGTATTCATTTAATTAACCTTGGCACTTTTAGGCAAAGTAAATTTATTTGAATAGCACAATTTAACACAATGTAAAAGTATAAATCCGCAAGGCGCAATTTTAGGCCCGGATACACCATCTTCAACTTTCTCTGAAATGGGAGAGGGAGTAAATTTAACTGATCAACTGATTAAACTGACCAATCCACAGCTGGCTGAATACTGAAAATATTTATAAAACAACAGGCCTGGCTAATGATACAGTATAATTTAGCCTTAGTACTATGTCATCTAAACTCTTTGTAAATAACCGCTAGCTTGCAATTGCACTAAGTATACGGGTTTATGCAACAAACCTCTGTCTTTTTCACGTTTATGCCCCTATTCTTTCTTCTTCTTTCTAGAAGACCCGGAGGGTTTTTGTCTTTTCATGACGTCTTCACCGTAACATCGCTCAATTGCAGAGGCTAAAAATAACATCTTCAGGTTGTTCGCTGGTCTGCGGGGGGAGGGGAGGGAGTGAGATTAGAGACTATGGTGAAATTACCGCATCAAAGGAAACAGTGAAACGGGCAGAAGGCGCATTAGAAAAGTGATTTCATCATTATTTAAAGATTTATTACTATATGTATTGTTGGTCTTTTGATATATTGTCTTTGATAATTTTTTGAATACTGCTATGATCGAATATTTTTTGAAACATTTTTTTAATGCCCTTTTGGAGGCTGCGACGTGGACCGCACGGGTCTGCTGTAATCGCTCAGAATTGTTTTGATGTGAAATGACTTTGCACTAGTGATGGGACGAAATGAGCCGAGGTTCCGAAGCTTGTGTCGAGCAATGGGAGGGGGGTTTCCACGAAGCTTGTAGCGAGGCGCGCTTCATTTCGGCAAAACCCGGAAATGATGACGTAGGAAGCCTCGCCGGCGGCCGGCGGCCGGCTGAATCTCGTGAGTGCTTCGGAAGTGATCCAACGTTTGGCGCACATTGCAAAAGCAGGACAGACTACGGTATAAATTGGTTGCAAAACGCAATGGCGATCGCCTGTTATCTCACATTTTGTGGATTTCGGGCTCCTGTACTTGTTACATCTGTGCGCAACAGTGCAACCAGTGCAATCTTTTTTCGAGCCTTGTCCTTTGCTTGCGATGGAACCTGCGCGAAAGCCATCCTCCCCTGTATGGGAACATTTTGATTTGATTGCTTTCAATAAGGTAAGGGAGAAAAACTACTTTAATATAAATGTGAGTGTGTGTGTGTGTGTGTGTGTGTGTGTGTGTGTGTGTGTGTGTGTGTGTGTGTGTGTGTGTGTGTGTGTGTGTGTGTGTGTGTGTGTGTGTGTGTGTGTGTGTGTGTGTACCTATCTGAACCAAACATCAACAGAATGAACAATCCATTAGTGTACTGGGAGGCACAAAAGAATACCTACCCAAATTTATATAAACTAGCACTCACATTTCTCTGCACCCCAGCTTCATCTGTGCCTTGTGAAAGAATATTTTCTAAAGCTGGTGAAATATTTTCCAAAAAAAAAGAAACTGTTTAAAGCCAGCCACTGTGGGAAAGCTATTATTTCTAAATAAAAATGAATAACAAATTACCCTTAGCACTTGTTGTATTTTGTTCACATACTAAATTACTAACACAAGCACATTCATATCTTTGTTTTAAGCAAATAGCCATTGAATTCTTAACAATGTTGACCTCTTGGGCTTACCTGGTGATGGCAATAACGGAACGCGGCGACGTAAACTTTTAATTCCGGGCTCTTATTGACAAGCAATGTTATACAATCATTTAAACTTGTAAAGAACTGCAAACAGACAACAAATACGAGATTAAAAAATCTACTGAAAAACTGGGGAAAAAAAAACAGCAAAATAAAACAGAGGGGAAGGAAGGTTGTCAAGGAACTTTATCATTGGCTGTCACCTTTTAAAACTGGACTGCCCTCTAGGGCCTGGCATGAACACTACATCGTTTTCATGCGGAATTGCGACATCGTTCGAATGGAGACAGAACCATACCCGTAAATGCTAACATGAAATTTGTCGTAGTTTTGGAGCGTCACCATGTAAAGGCCCCTAAGGCCAAACCAAACTGAACTAAACCCATCCATCCATTTTCAACAGCCTTTATCCTTGTCAGAGTCGCTGGGTCCTGGAGCCGATCCGAACCCAAACAACAAAACAAGATGGTGCAAATATCAAGAACGGAACCAAACGAAAAAACACAAACAATGATACTGATGCCACGATCGTCCTGATCTTGAATGCAAAGTAGAATGTGCTGAACCTGCCACAAGCCTTTGAGTCTTTCTTAATCCCCACCCCAGCCCCGCCGGTTCATTGAAATATTCATCTCACTTTAAGTGTCACCCATGATGCGTTTTGTCACTGTGGCCTCTTTCCATCAATGTTTCAGCTTTCGGGTCTCAAGAGAGCACAGCGAGTTAACTTAGTTCAAATGCAAATATTCGCTCCCATAACGCAATAGAAAATGGACAAATTGAATACACACCCAACCAGGGGCAGAGTTGGTGGAATATTATCTTTTTGTGGGAGGTGGAGGGGGCCTGTTGCTCAGAGTTGATGACTGTGATAATGTTGACTTGTCAAATGTCTCCTTGTGAGGCAAATGCCCAGCAAAGCAGGGGTCCGTATATTCCACGTCATATGTGTTTAGTCAGAAACAGAGGAGAGGAAGAGGCGCTAACAGGAGGTCTCGATCTTGTCCATCAAGTGGCTGCCACACAGCCTCAATACAGTAGACAGCTGCTAGCTCCATATGTGAGCACATCCTTGTTATAGAAGGATTTTTTTTTTTTAAGAAAAGGGGGGGCTCCAGAACAATTCTCTCTACTGTTGCATTTAATGATGACTGAAACAGAAACAAACTGATGATAAAAGCATTAAACAAAGATAACATTCGAGAAAAGAGTACATTTGGATAAACTAAATGTTCACATGTTGACGCCAGGACCCTCACAGAGAAGATTCATCATAGGGACGCTGACAGGTTCTTCCGTGTGTGTGGGTCTCGCTTTTTTCCCCTTTTCTGCCTTTAGAAAGATAGACGGTTTTACTAAAAATGAGTGCCTAAACATTAGGGTTAGTAAATCTTTTCATTTTTGTTTCTGTTTATGGTAGAACGGCTCACACATTTACTTACTCAGTTTGATATTCATTTATTATGATAATACAGTGATGCCTAGTTGCACTCATCTGTGCTATTCAGTCCTCTAAAATGCTTTCAATTACGGTATTGACAATAAGAACAGAAAGAAAACTGACGGCACAAAACTAGCACGAGAACATTGAACTAATACATTCTTCCTTTCAACTCAATATGTATGAGTTAGGAACTTTAAAAAGAAAAAAAAGAATTGTGTGTTTTCAGCATGCAAATATGGAGAGAACATGAGTGCTGCTCCATTCCCGCAGAATGATGGGGCAGAATATTGAAATGGAATTAGAACTTCATTCAGTGGTGTGGGTGGCAGCGCTTCGGGCCAAGAAAGACGGAATGTTGAAACACTCCCTAAGATGAATAATGCAATTCCGTGCTTTGTGGGAGGGAGAAAGGAGCCCCTCGTTTATTGCTTATACATCCAAGAGTCAGAAAAGTTGTGGAGTAGTTTTAAATATTTCACATCTAAGTTTTCAAAGGAGCATCCTCCAAATCACACGAGACAACAAATACTGTATCTGTTCAAGATGAACGTTAATCATCAGGAAGGCACATTCTATTGAAAGCGGACATACTTGCTGTTTCATTCCAAATAATGTAAAAGCCAATGGCAACTCAGTGTCTGACACAGCAAGGCAGCAAATTTTAATGGGTCACTTTTTGGACAAGTGCACGCGCCAAGAAAAACACAAGCATACTCTGCACAAAACTCAGCTTTCATTCGAGCATCTGGGCCAGACACGGACGGCCGAAAGCCGGCGACCCACTTTTGGTTGTTTTCGACATGGGTTTACATGTTTTTGTAAACACCGGGGATGCCATAGGGAGCGGAGGCCCAGAAACACATTCTTAGGCTCCATTCACTTGTCAGAGAAACACAAGCTCATGGGCAAAGTGCTTTGCAGCAATTTTCCAGTAAGCCAAAAGCACAAGCATGAGAAGCTCTTCTGTTGGTCCAAATGTAAACACTGTATATGTTGTTAGTGACTCAAGTGAATGGTCACTGCCAACCCCCCAGTTAAAACAGATTGGATGTCCATCGCTGTCAATGGCCACAAATGAGTTAAGTACACCATTTTTCCCCAGGGAATAATCATAATATGAAGAGGGAAATAGTCAGTTTTGCATCAGTGAAACCACCCATTCATCCTCCCAGAATAAAAGTGTTACTACCCATCAACCAGGACTAAATCTGCAAACAAATCAGCACATGTACTAAAAAGTACAACACAAACAACAAAATTTACTGGCGGTCCAGACTTGTGCTCAACAGTGTTGTCACTAACACATTACCAGTGTTGGGCACGTTACTTTAAAAAAGCAATTAGTTATAGTTACTCACTACTTCTTCCAAAAAGTAACTGCGTTAGTAACTGAATTACTCTATAGTAAAAGTAACTAGTTACCAGGGAAAGTAACTATTTTCGTTACTTTAAAAAGTTGTTTTATGTCAAAGAATTTGAAATTTTCTGAGCAGTATTTGAGTCAGTTGAGTAGAGAAGAACAGACAGTTGTGTTATAGAACCTTGTAATATTTATTGCACTTTACCAGCAACATTTATCCTACACTTGAAGTGCAACAAAAATAAACAGTAAACAATATAATAAAATAACAATCAGCAGTAAACAATATAAAGTGAGTTTAATCAATTAAATCTAACTCTCACAACCTGAGACAACTGGTCAAGTAGACATAGCCTACTGTACTTCAAGTATTTTGACTTGAAATAGTGTTTATATCTCCACCTCGTAAAGGACAAATTTTCCTCTGAATGCTCTGCCATCATATCCCTCTGCATCTGTTTTGCGTGTGTGTGTTTGCCGCACGCGCTGTTCCAGTTTGTGTGTGAAAATACCAGCTCGGATTGGCTTACCATGACACAAGACTCTAACCCTCAGCCAATCACAATCACTTCCATCGCATCTATCCAGGTGGTGCATTCAGGTAGCCTCGTCCCCCTACTCCTCCCGTCACCCTCAAAGCGTCTGCCGTCCTCAAGATGGAAGCAGCATTCTTGCTGGCTGGCAGTGGGGGATGGGAACGAGGCTAGCATTCAGGTGTAGACACAGACACGTTAGCAAACTTTGGAAAGCATTGTCTAATGAAATGAGCAGGGACAAAAAGCCTGGAGTCATAAGAAGTACGTGCTGTAACATTCAGATACAGAATTATCTGAGGCACCCTAAAGTGCACACCGCGCCAATATTGTTTTGCTCACATGATGCGGGAGTGAATTAGAGACAAGGCCTGCCGAGAGCCGTACGTTTGTGTTAATATTGAAGTTATATGTGCTATTAATTAAACAGAGTGCCAGCACGTCCTGTGTGGTGTATCTTTGCTAAGAAAAAGCACAAAACAAAACACGTGCGTTATTCTCGAACAGAGCAGAGCAGACTCGCTACGGCTGGTAGTTTCTTCACTTTATTCATAGTAAGTAACGCATCGCTTTTGACCGTCAGTAACGGTAACGGCGGAAAAAATAATTAGTTAGATTACCCCGTTACTGAAAAAATAATGCCGTTATGTAACGGCATTATTTATAACGGCGTTATTCCCGACACTGGACATAAATGTTACAGTAACCGCTCATAGTTACTTCCTGTTTTGGTCTCGAGTCACACGCGCTAAGCGTTTTGGGACTGAGAAAGGCGTGAGGATCGGGGGTGCAAATTCGAGCCAAATGCAGCCACCTGTTGAGATGTGCTAAAGAATGTTGATCTGTGTGTGTCCTTGAATGTGTGTATTTTTCCTTCATTCTGGAGTGTTCCAGCAATAGGTTGGAGCCGCTACATACACGGCAGCTTTGCCGTCGCAATGGCGGGTAGTCATCGCTCCAGCTCGTCTTCACCAAGTCGGCGAGCATTGTTTACATCATATTAATGCAGGGGTGCCCAAACCGGTCCTCAAGGGCCACTGTGGCTCCTGGATTTTGTTCCTACCAATTGAGCACAGACAGTTTAACCAGTGAAGTTTCTGCTAAAACAAGCAGCACCTGACTGCAATCGACTGATTACTTGTAAGACACCAGATTGGTGAAAAAGTGTTGTCTTGTTTTGTAGGAATGAAATCCAGCACCCACTGCGGCCCAATGTGGAATAGATTGGACACCCCTGTATTAATGTTTCACATTTGTGCCTTGAGGTGATGTGTTCGTTTAGCATCTTTGGGATGTGTTGTAAGTCTGATTGAGTGTAAAGTGCTAAGTTGCCGCTACTTTTTGTGGCCAAAATGACCGCATGTGTGTACGGCGTTCCCACCTTTGTGTTTATTGCAGTGTGCAATTCCTTTGTGTGTTGTTGATTATTGTGCAACTCAATTTGCACCGTTTTATATTGGCACTGATAAGCTGTTAACCCTAACCTCTAAACCCTAACCCGAAGTTCAGAATTTTTGACATTAGGCTTAATCTTTGAGTTAGCGGGGGTTTAATTAGTCGGTAAAGTTGATTTCAATATATTCCTTGCAGTTTGTCAGTTTTCTGTTTCCGGGCCCTGGAGTGGCTAAGCTAGTGTGTTTCAATGGTGGTTTAAATCAACTCCATTGACTAATTAAACCCCCGCTAACTCAAAGATTAAGCCTTATGTGAAAAATTCAGATCTCTCTTTTAAATTCAATTATCGGAACGTCAGTGACATGTGATGACATTTTTTCTTGTTGTCATTCTTATGTTGAGGAAACAAAGGGAGAAAATTTGGTAAAAAGTGACCGATAAATTACTTTTAAAGTAACTTAGTTACTTTGATAACGAAGTAATCACTAAATTAACCATATTACTTTTTTGAGGTGTACTCAGTAATCAGTAATTAAAATGACTTTTTTCAAGTAATCTGTGACAACACTGGTGCGCAATACAATAGCTTAATAATTTCTTGACATTGCGTGACTGGCTTTATACTTCCTCCTGCAGAGGTATAAATATGCTATGAGAGAATGTGTTCGCTGTGTACAGGAAGTATTTCACAGGCCACTCCAAGTTGTATACGTATATATACCGTATGTTTTTTACATGGCAGACCCAAACTCTCAATTTGGAATAACATAGGGTTCTGTGAGGAACAGGACATTTGGAAATCAACCTTCCTATCTTGAGGCCAAGTCTTCCGAAACCTCAGCAGACCATAATTTTACTCCATCCCTTAACAGGTCCTCAATGATTTGTTAAAGATGTGATTGAAATGTGAGGATTGATTATAGCTTGATGACCCTTCTCCCCCAAAAATAAAGATACCTAAGCAGGGCCAAGAGATTTCCTGTCATTGAGAGAGAACGGCAGCGGATTCTGTGAAGTCCCATGGGTCCAATCCATTTCCATCATATATAGAATGCATTTAACTTTTCCTTGTAAATAACAAGTGAGGTGGGGAGAGCTTTTGGGCTGCCATGCGTCTGCTGACGTCCAGGGAGCTTATCTGCTTTGCCATCATAGAGCAATGCGACGACACATATCAAGGCTGTTGTCGGATTAGATAAAAAGAGGGAAGTGAACCATATACGTAATACGTGGCTCCTTTAGAAAGAGCTCCCACTCATGGAATCGCTCTATCAATAGCATTTTATGAGAAACACTGTACCCCAAACACAGGCTTTTTAAGGCAAAGACTTTTCTCCTAAATGAAATATATTTAAGCAGGGAAGGCAACAGACTTGAAAACCCCTATTTAGTCTTTGGCAGTGGTTGTTTGACGTCATTTGATGGTGGAAAGGTTCCCTTAAGTAAACAGACAAAAATGAGAAACCTCTCAAACAGCTTACAGTTGTCATTTGGTTAAGCCGGAACATTGTAAACAAGGAAAAAATGTGCACGCGCCCTCCTGTTCACAAGGCACGGCACAATGCAATAAGTGCTTCAACTAAAGCTCCATCTCTGAGGACAACCATGAAAAAAAACACATTGAATTTTTAAACAAACTAACTACTGGCTTGGCATGGGTACTTTGACCAACTAGTGTTGAATCATTTTTGTGCGAAGAGGGATTTTCTTCACTTGATTTATATTTTTCTACTCAGTTTTAAATTACAACCCCTAACAAAAAGTATGGGTTCACCAGTCTCGAACGAGCACTCACTCAGACATTTTATTATGTAGAACAAACTCAGATAAAAAGTTTGAAAAAATAATGAATTACTTCAAAAGTGCAACTCTTTAGCATTCAGAAACACTAAAATAAATGAATAAAAACATTGTGGTGGTCAGTAAGTTACAGTAACTGTTACTTTTATAGAGCAAGTGCAGTAAAATAAATATAGAATCACTCAATTCTGAGGAAAAATAGATGGAATCATGAGAAACAAACAAAGAAATAACAAATAACAATCAAAACTAGAGATGTCCTTTCGATCGGGATGCCGATCGAGTCCGATCACGTCATTTTCAAAGTATCGGAATCGGCAAAAAAATATCAGCCATGCATTTAAAAAAAAAATATATATATATATATATATATATATATATATTTTTTTTTTTTTAAATTAAATCGTTTTCTAATTGTATTTAACGTTACAGACATAATATGTTACACTCATCCAGAGTCTTTAGTTTAGGCTTAAGGTAGGGTTATCAAATTTATCCCGATAACGGCTGTAATTAATTTTTTAAAAATGTATCACGTTAAATATTTAACGCAATTAAAGCATGCATTGCACGACCCACTCACGCATTGTCGTGCTCAATCTGTAATGACGCCGTTTTACCCATTTTTTTTAATAGGCTAAAGCCTTACAATCCCTCTCCCTATGATTAGAAATATCATGGGAAGCAATGTAGGAAAGCAAGGTAGAAATTGATCTTTTTCTTAACACCTTATGTTATTTCCCAACGCAGAGAAGATATATCAATCTGTAGCACTACGCACAGTCATGGTTCCACTTCCCATCAAGCATTTGGGTTGAATGGCTGCAGTATCATTTACTGACAGCTCAAGAAATACACTAGATGGCAATATTTAGTTACAATATACAAAGTCACAAGTCTTTCCATCCGTGGATCTCGCTCACAGAAAGAATGTTAATAATGTAAATGCCATCTTGAGGATTTATTGTCATAATCAACAAATACAGTACTTATGTACTGTATGTTGAATGTATGTATTCGTCCGAGTTTTATTCATTTTTTTCTTAATGCATTGCAGAAATGTATATGATCGGGAAAAAATATCGGGAATGATTGGAATTGAATCGGGAGCAAAAAAAAGGGAAATATCGGGATCGGCAGATATTCAAAATAAAACGATCGGGATCTGATCGGGAGCAAAAAACATGATCAAAACAACCCTAATCAAAACACATCTCTAGTATTTAGTTGCATCACCTCTGGCTTTTATGACAGCTTGCAGTCTCTGAGGCATGGACTTGATGACTGACAAACCGTATTCTTCATCAATTTGGTGCCAACTCTCTTTGATTGCAGTTGCCCGATCATCCTAGCAGGTCGGAGCCTTGTTGTGGACCAGTGTTGGGAATAACACCGTTATAAATAACGCCGTTACATTACGGCGTTGTTTTTTCAGTAACGAGGGTAATCTAACTAATTATTTTTTCCACCGTTACAACGACGTTACCGTTACTGACGGTCAAAAGCAGTGCGTTACTTACTTTGAATAAATTGAAGAAACTACAAGCCGTAGCGAGTCTACTCTGCTCTGTTTATTTGTCATCCAAGACTTGGGGTGCGTTCAGGTTCATGGCAATGAAAATAGTAAACACACATAGCCTACCTTTGCAAGAACGATGGAGTTGCTGGCCATGGCATTGGCAGGATTAGTCTTTCTCCAAGGAATGCTTTAACAGTTTTAGCTCTGTGGCATGATGCATTGTCATCTTGGAAAATGTAAAATTGTGCATTTATTAAAGATTTAACCACAGGCAGCTCCCCAGTGCCTTTGCCTGATATGCAGCCCCATATCATCAAGGACCGAGTGAATTTTGATGTTTTCTTCAGGCAGTCATCTTTGTAAATCTCACTGGAATGGCACCAAACAAAAGTTCCAGCACCATCACCTTGTCCAATACAGATTCTTGACTCATCACTGAAAATAACCTTTATCCAGTCATTCATGGTCCATGATTGCCTCTCCTTAGCTCATTGCAGTCTTGTTATTTTCTGTTTAAGTGTCAATTATGGTTTCCTTTTAGCTTTCCTCTGTGAAAATCCCATTTCCTTTAGGCGATTTTACACAGTTCTGTCACATACCTTGACTCCAGCTTCCTCCCATTTCTTCTTCATTTGTCTTGTTGTACATCTTCTCTTTTCAAGTTATATGGCCTTTAGCTGTTTGTCATGACGTTTGGATGTCTTCTTCGGTCTACCAGTACGCTTAACTTTAACAACCTTGCCATGTTGTTTGTACTGGTCCAGATTTTTGATACAGCTTACTGTGAACAGCCCACATCTTTGGCAACCATACGTGTAGCGTTACCTTCTTCAAGAAGTTTGCTAATCCTTTCCTTGGTCTCAAGAGACAACTCTCTTGTTGGAGCCCTGATTCTTGTGAATCCACTTGGTCCAGCAGCCTTCCAAGGTGTGATAACTGCACTGTTTTTAACTGCTGACTAACGAGCACATCTAATCTGAGGCAGGGGTCCAATTAAGGAAAGGACATTGACTGGGTGTGTCTGTATTTTCTACTCAAAATAGAGTGATTCCATATTTTTTTCTTCAGAATGGAGTGATTATATATTTATTTCCCTGCTCTTGCTCTATAATAGAAACATTTACTGACCGCCACAATGTTTTATACATTTCTTTTAGTGTTTCTGAATGCCAAGGAGTTGCACTTTAGAACTAATTCATTATTTTTTCAAGCTTTTTATCTGAGTTTGTTCTACATAAAAAAATGTCTGAGTGAGTGCTCGTCCGAGACTGGTGATTCCATATTTTTTGCTTGGGGTTGTAATTTTTCACATGAAACAAACTCTTGTCAAAATTTTAAGTTATGTAGTGATATGAAATGTTTAGTTTCTATTTACATGTATTATATTCATAAAAGACACAAAATTACCAAACACATTTTTACTCATTGACTTCTATTGACGGTGATTGGGAAACCAGAATTTTTTGTTTTTGTTTTACACTGCCCACAGCTTTGGCATATTAAAACTTGCAACAACTTTCCCACTGTTTTAACAGCTTTATTTTTATTTCATAAAGTACCATTTAATTGTACTGTATTTTTTAAAGTAATGAACCTAAGATAATGCTATTTGATATTTATAATGGAGAAGCTTTGCACCCCACCCATAACGTTTTTTCTTCTCCACTTTTTCAGTGTGCACTTTAATCGATTCCTATACAGTACTTCAAAAAGTTCCAAAAATTCACGTAATGCTGGCGCTCTTTTTAATTTAAAAATGTGTGTTTTTGCGAAAATAAAAAAGCCCCGTTCATTTCCAATGGTAATGACATTTCAAATTTCAAAATATCTCGTCCTCCATTTTCTATCCAGTTCATTGAATTTGGATGTCAGAAAATTCAGAGAAAAAAAATGACTCAAAAGTTGTAAACAGTTTTGTTGTTGTTGTTGTTTTTTTAACGTACGGTTTTAGCAGTGCAATGGTTTGCGGTTCAAAGCCGAACCTTACGGTTCGCCCTGTACGGTTCAATACTTCTTTATGAACCGCGCCTTTTCGGTTTTGCAATTAATTTATTCCGAACGCTTGTGGAATTAATTGGTCGAGCTCTGTGGGCCTGTGTGTGACGTGAAGGACAGCTGTGGAGAAATTCCCGCCCCGCAAGTAAATGTCCGATCGCTGTCAAGCAGCTGTGTAATAGAAGCAGAGAAACGCCCTCTCTCACTTACGAGCGAAGTGAAAGAAAACAAAACGCTATGGCGAGCGGAGGAGGGGAAAGACCGAATTTTGAGGAGGCACCGGTCTCTTTCAAATCTGCTGTGTGGCAACATTTCTGTTTCCCCGTGGACTACAATGCGGAGGGAGGGAAAATATTGAAAAATAAAATTAAACAATTTTCAAGCATTGCTCAGCACTTGTTCCCTATGCTAAAGGCAACACTTATAACATGACTCCGGCACCTCAGCCGGCCGGCATCACCCACAGATATCACTTTCCCAAAGCAGGACTACCCTGAAGAGGACACCGGTGAAAACACACGGCGGGCTTCGTTAATTTATTTGCAACGCTTGACCCGCGTTACATTGTTCCCTCGTGGACATATTTCTCCAACAACGTAATCCCCGACATTTATGAAATGGCACGAAAAGCCATCGAAGATGATTTCGCTAAAGCACATAGTTTCACCCTGACCACTGATAGTTGGACATCCCATGCTACAGAGTGCTACTACCTAACTGTGATGGTCCACTATAATTCATACCTGTCAAGTTGTACGGTCTTGGCGTAATTTGTACAAGTGAGCACTGATTTTTAAATGTGTACGTTTTTCGTGCAGTACGTCTTTTTTTCCTGGGTTCGGATTTTGTCACCCTTTTCAGCAACGAGACAATGTGCGTTAATACATTGGCTGAATGACGCCAGAAAAGTCAGAGACACGGAGAGGGAAGAGTGTTTGTTGTGACGCTGTAGCAAACGCGATGCTAGGCTAGGTGGCTCCAATAATTCCTGACTGTAGCCGACAGCCTACAATCTACGCCTACATATCTCATGCATATAGAACTACATACAAAATGACAGACTCTGTAGCGTTAGTAAACAGCCGCCATTTTAGAGCAGTAAACTTCTCAGAAAGGCTCTGTTGTAGTGAACCTTCCTCGCGAACCTAAGTAACTTTTTATCTAAAATACTCCTAAATCGGCAAAATCTTGACTTGAGTCTATCTTTAAAGGATGAAACAGTTTTAAAATTTTCACATGTCGAAAGTAGACAGAAGGGAACTAATGCAAAAACGGGAGCAATTTTATCTACTTTAACGGTTGAGTCACAACATTAAATGACCTCCAAACATAGCAAAGGTTACTATGTTTTTGTTTTGTTTTTGTTTTTGTTTTTTTTTAAATGAAAAAAAAAAAACATGAAAGGTGACACCAGTTATTTTGCCAAGTAACTTTTTTACTACTGTGTGTGTATTTCAGTAGTTCGTCACTACACTAGCCAAGGAGCTAAGAGGCATTTTAAATGTTTACATTTTAAGTGTTTATTCCACTTTCTTAAAAGGAAAATAAAGGCAGTTTTTTTTTTTTTAAATAAAAAAATGCAAAACGCAAACCGAAACCGAACCGAAACCGTGATCCCAAAACTGAGGTTCAAATCGAACCGTGGGCTAACTGAACCGTTGCACCCCTACGGTTCTACCATCATTTAACAAAAACGTCCCCGTGTATTTACAATGGCCCCATTCATTTCCAATGGGGAAAAAGTGACCTCATCTTAACAGGAAGTCACCCTGAAAGTCAACAAATCAACAGCCGTCAAATTAATGAAGAAGTGACCCAAAATTACCTCATTGCCCGCAATCGACAACAAGCTTCCTAATCATTTGAATTGGGCTGTGATTGTTCATCCTTCAGTGCCATTGATGGTGCTAGAAGTCCAATCCATTTTGACGGTCAAAATATATTGCACGTCTTGCGCCGTCAATGGAAGCCAATGCGTTAAAAAGGAAGACAAAATAATTTCTCGCTTAAGTTATTATTCTATCGTCATCAAATATTCTCTGGTTTGTGCAGAACAACAAGGAACAGAATGTAAAATACGTTTTTCTTCTTCCTTTTTCCTGTGTAGCAATTGTTTATCCACCATGACTTGTGTTTGGTGCTGAAGAGCTCGACTTCAATTTACAGCCGTGTTAGGCAGCCTCTAACATGGAACATTAGCTGTAGTGTCGGCAGTGTTTATAAGAGCCTGGTACATTCACACACACACTCTGTACCAGTTACATCGGTGTTAGCCTTTAAAGGCAAACACAAATGTTAAAACAATGATTGAGAGCCCAGAGTTGAACATGGAATCTTTCACATGTACGGTTGGTATAAAGTAGATTACGTCACACCTGGTTAGTGTTTTTGCGGAATCAGAAGGTGAAGAGAAGGATATCAGAACTACCTGGAGCCTCTAATCTGCTCTGACTTTACTCTGTTAAAAATAAATCAGTAAGCTTTATGTTGAGGTCATCTTTGCACTAACATAACTTAAGGGTTGTCGTGCAACTGAAGTCGTGTTTTGTTTTTATTCTATTGAACAGCTCAGAATCCAAACATACTGTATTATGTTGACACATTTCTCTAGAGCTGCATTATGCCCAAGTTATTCACGCCTCACTGGGAGCGTTCAATAATTAATGTGCTAAAATGGCAAATGCATAAAAATTTAAACAACCCCCATTGCTTTACTGGACCTTTACACTGTTCGTCTCACTATAACTCTCATGTGTCTTTTAGTGTCTTAAAGAGGGTGATTGATGCCCTCACAAAATAAACATCTTCTACAGCACGCTTACCCTCAGGGCTGCGGATAAGCCAGAGCGTATTTTGGAGGCAGGACTGGACTGGACTGGTTGTCCATAAATCGCAAGGCCATAGCGGATTTCAAAATAGAAATCATTGGTTGGCAAGCATCACAGAATCAACTGTGATGAACCTAGAGTTTCCACGTTTCCCTAAAATAGATTCAAAGGTTGCTGGTGCAACTTTTCACATGACTGACTGAATCTGGTAACACCAATCTGTGAACGAGCAGCTTCTTAATCAATGTGTTTTTATGTCCGTTATTGCCGAAAATTTTAAGTACGCAGAACTCAACATATTAAGTACGCAGAATAAAGGTAAGTAAGCAGACATTTAAATTTATTTAATTTAAAATGCTGCACACACACCCATATATACAGTGGGGCAAATAAGTATTTATTCAACCACCAACTGTGCAAGTTCTCCTACTTGAAAAGATGAGAGAGGCCTGTTTGGGTACATGGGTAAACCTCAACTAAGAGAGACAGAATGTGGGAAAAAACAGAAAATTACATTGTTTGATTTTTAAAGAATTTATTTCCAAATTAGAGTAGAAAATAAGTATTTGGTCACCTACAAACAAGCAAGATTTCTGGCTGTCAAAGAGGTCCAACTTCTTCTAACGAGGTCTAACGAGGCTCCACTTGTTACCTGTATTAATGGCAGCTGTTTTAACTCATTATCGGTATAAAAAACACCTGTCCAAAATCTCAGTCAGTCACACTCCAAACTCCACTATGGCCAAAACCAAAGAGCTGTCGAAAGACACCAGAGACAAAATTGTAGACCTGCACCAGGCTGGGAAGACTGAATCTGCAATAAAATGCTTGGTGTAAAGAAATCAACTGTGGGAGCAATTATTAGAAAATGGACTACATACAAGACCACTGATAATCTCCCTCGATCTGGGGCTCCATGCAAGATCTCACCCCGTGGCGTCAAACTGATATCAAAATGATAACAAAAACGGTGAGTAAAAGTCCCACAACCACACGAGGGGACCTAGTGAATGACCTACAGAGAGCTGGGACCACAGTAAAAAAGGCTACTATCAGTAACACAATGCGCCGCCAGGGACTCAAATCCTGCACTGCCAGATGTGTCCCCCCTGCTGAAGCCAGTACACGTCCAGGCCTGTCTGCGGTTCGCTATAGAGCATTTGGATGATCCAGAAGAAGACTGCAAGAATGTGTTATGGTCAGATGAAACCAAAATAGAACTTTTTGGTAGAAACACAGGTTCTCGTGTTTGAAGGAGAAAGAATACTGAATTGCATCCGAAGAACACCATACCTACTGTGAAGCATGGGGGTGGAAACATCATGCTTTGGGGCTGTTTTTCTGCAAAGGGACCAGGACGACTGATCTGTGTAAAGGAAAGAATGAATGGGGTCATGTATCGAGAAATTTTGAGAGAAAATCTCCTTCCATCAGCAAGGGCATTGAAGATGAGACGTGGCTGGGTCTTTTAGCATGACAATGATCCCAAACACACAGCCAGGGCAACAAAGTAGTGGCTTCGTAAGAACCATTTCAAGATCCTGGAGTTGCCTAGCCAGTCTCCAGATCTCAACCCCATAGAAAATCTGCGGAGTGAGTTAAAAGTCTGTGTTGCCCAACGACAGCCCCAAAACATCACTGCTCCAGAGGAGATCTGCATGGAGGAATGGGCCAAAATACCAGCAACAGTGTGTGAAAAGCTTGTGAAGAGTTACAGAAAACGTTTGGCCTCCGTTATTGACAACAAAAGGTACATAACAAAGTATTGAGATGAACTTTTGTTATTGACCAAGTACTTATTTTCCACTATGATTTGCAAATAAATTCTTTAAAAATCAAACAATGTGATTTTCTGTTTTTTTTCCACATTCTGTCTCTCATGATTGAGGTTTATCCATGTTGACAATTACAGGCCTCTCTAATATTTTCAAGTGGGAGAACTTGTACAATTAGTGTTTGACTAAATACTTATTTGCCCCACTGTATAAGGTAACCCAGGTGGGATTGTAACCTGGGTCTCATCAATGACAAAGTGCAATTTTACAGTCAAGTGAGCCACACAGGCTGGGCGTCATGGCTGACTACGTAGTTACCAGTGCACTTCATTTCAGATTAGCACAATTTACATTTCATGTTAGCAAAAATTAGCATTTCAAGATCTACTTACGGTCCTCAGAAGTAAGAATAACAATTCGAGTTAGCAGAAGTCATCTACGAATACTCAAAATAACAAGTTACTGACAACAACTTGAAATTCTGAGTTGTGCTGCCTAAACCTTAAGTTGGCACATTTTTTTTTTTTTTATACATTATATACAAGTTTCCTTAGCGAACACTGGGCAGAGCCATCTTTAATATTTTCTGCTACGGACGTCCGGTTTAGACAGAACACCATGAATTGCGGTTGAAGTAGACGAAGTTTTAAACTGCCCAATCAAACCAGAAGAACCCACGGAATCTCCAGAAATGGATCCAGCACGACGTCGATGAGACTCCGAGACTTTCTGTGCAGCATGTGAACTCCTGGAAGCGCCTTTATATATCATTAGAAGTGGAATGTTTTGAACTGCGTCCAGCTTCAAAGTGTCACTGCTGATCTCTCTCGCCATATGCCTTAAATCGAAACCAGAGCGCAGTTTTAACCCTAAAGGGTCCATCTAAATGATTGCATGTTTTTTCTTATCACTTCGGTTTGCGTTCATGGACAAAATTCTAACAATCAGTGCAGCCTGTGTTAAAATGGGGTGTAGATTGATACGCCGGCCACTTGAGTGACCGAAATTAGGCAAAATTACAAATAATATCACAGTTGCCGAATGCAGAAGGGCTGACACGGATTATGTTGTTACAAGGAAATACTATAATTGTTGATTGATCGATTGATTGATTGATTGATTGATTGATTGATTGATTGATTGATTGATTGATTGTTTTCCGTAGTTTCCCATTTTATCGTTGAACCTAATGCAAATATAATGATGTCCCAGCTGTGACGCAACATACAGAATTGTAGTCAAATTGAACATAGTTGTACCTGTTATTGTTTTGTGGGGCATTGTCTTGGGTTCACATGTGCCTTCATGAACACAAAATTCCCATGTTCATGTATTAGGACACATTCAACTGGCTGCTTCGGAGATTTTCAGGTCCCTGATTGCATTTCCATCCACTGCCATTAAATCAATAAAATACAAAACTATATTGGTTGTGGCGATTTTTAGCCATTTCTTCATGTTATCCTCCCAGGTCGTGATGATGGCAGATGGATGCGGCCTTTCCAAATTGTCTTTTTTGCAGCATGGCCGAGCATGGTGTTTGCCATGTGGCAAAAAACGTTTGCCATGTGGCAAAATGGATTTTGCCTTGTGGCATTTTTTGCCATGTGGAATTTTCTTTTGCCATATTGCAAAATGGATTTTGCCATGTGTCATTTTTTTTTGCCCTGTGGGAATTTTTTTTTTGCCATGTGGCAAAATGGATTTTGCGATTTGGCTTTATTTTTGGGTATATGGCAAAATGCATTTGGTTTGTGGCATTTTTTCTTCTAATAAGAACAAATGGTAATATTTACTAAAAGTAAGTGGAAGAATCTGACGCATTTATCTGTCAACTAGCCTTTAAAACAAAATGAAAAAAAATTATTCGACTATATTTAGGAAAACTTATCAGATTAGGATGTTACACTGTAAAATTTGCAGTGGGAAAGTTTTTACATGTCAATACAGATTTATTTTGCATTAATCATTTAGCCTATCAATTAATTAAGTTCATATTGGTGAGACATGTAGCCCTGACCGCCGTTCACCCAATCTGTTTGGTCTTATTAATTGTCCTGTCCCCTGCAAAAAGTGTACATGCAGTTTATGCTGTTATATCGTCCCTACCAATATTGAGACCAAACCTATGCCCTTGGATTTTTCCATATCTGTCCTAATAAATGATGAATCAAAAATCGCACGTGATACAGAATTGCCCCCTGTCGATTCAGTGATGTCACTTTCCTTCAGGTAAACTCGGAGTAGTCAACTATCGACTACAATTCCTGTTTCAAAGCCCATTGACAGACCATTCCTTTCGGTTAAAGCAAAGGTAAAGGGCAATTGCGAAAGTGAAAGGCAAAGACAGTGAAAAGCTAAATAGAAAAGGCAAAGGAAAAAATGGTATTTTCCACTTGTGTTAAAGTAAAAGCCCATGACGAAAACTGTCCTTGTTTTTCCTGTTTGCGTTTTTTATTGACAAAAAGTAAAAGTCAGTGACTAATTATATTTTCATCTTTTCATTTATTTGTTTATTTATTCATTTATTTCTCTATATTTATTTATTTTATTTAGTCACTCCTATTATTCCATAATATTTGTGTGTTTTTTTTCCCCTGATAATTGTGCGGTGCAGTTTTATGATGTGGAATTACAATATCTGTAATGGTGGAATATATGAGTGTTACTTCCTCAAAATAACTGGCGAAAAAAACATTGCTTTTTGTCAATATTCCACCTCCATTTTCCATAGACAAGTGCCACCTCCACTCCCCAACCCCATGAACACAATTAGGTTCTGTTACAATTAAAGATGCACCGATACCAGTATTGGCATGGGGGGCCGATCCGGCCCGGAATGGTGCTATCGCAATCGGCGAGTACCAACAAAGAGGGTGCTGATACCATTTACCGGTCCAGTATTACACACTTGACCGCAGCCTTTTTTTCACCTGACGCTCACTACACCCTCTGTTGTGGGATGACACTTGATCACTTTGCATGCCCAGCAGCTATCGCTATTGGCTATCCAGATGAAAGGGGCTCGACCGGAGCAAAAATCTCTGGTCAGTTCAGTCTGACTACTTTACTTTTATTGTCTTTTACTGAAAGAAATGCCGCACTAATTTCAGATCTGTTTCAAAAGTAGGGTTGCCACTTTTCAGAAATAGAAATAAGGGACGCACCCCTCACGCACAAAGCCATACAGGCGACGAAAAAAAAGGGACATCCCCAAAACTCCTAAAATGCATAGAAATGTATCTATTTATATATATAGTGTTCCGTATTGGTTCAATATGGAACGCAACTTTTAATTTCCAATTCGTAACAATTCCTTATTTTAAAGGACGGGTGGCAAGCCTATTCAAAAGTGCTGTCGAAGTAAGCAAATGAAGCCAAGCTAAGTGGCTAAGTGTGGTTAGCTGCTGGTGCACAGAGAGGGAGGCTAATAGAGAGACAGGATGCTGTGGTCAATTATTATTACTTATAATTTCATGAATGTTGCACTGTTTAGCCTTTGAGATCCAAAACACAGGGTTTAAATAAGTTTATTAATTATTCATTCATTGTAGTTTTACTTTCTTGTTGTTGGGCTAGTATTATACATGTTTTAATTTCACGAATTTCGCACTATTTTGGCCTTTGACAGCCAAAAGTTTATTTAACTATTGTGTTTGTATATAATATAAATGTGCTAGTTGTTTGTTACACACCTTTGTGCTTTCAACAATAGGAACATTAGCCTATACAAAGCTAGAATTCTGCTCAAAAAGTAGTGGGTATTTAAAGATAATCAAACAACAGTTTGCCTGAGGAAAAAAGAAGTCCTGTGCTAAAGAGAAAAGCAATCCCAATAACAAAGATTTTAACATGTATTTTACAAATGAAATGCCTCAATGAGTCTTTTTTTTTTTCTCTTATGAACGGTTTTCCAAAGCTTTATTGGTGGATTTTCTCAAGTTAAAGCGCCACACAGAAATTAATAAATTTAATTGTGTAAGCAGGATCTGTGTATAATTCTTATTATTTAATTACAGGTGTTTTAGCTCATTTCAATTTATTTTATTTAAATGGGCTATTATTTTGTTTATATTTTACAAATGTAATGTAGTATTCAGTTATATTGTATATTTTATGTTGTATAACTTTAGTTCCTATGTGAATATTAGTTCCTACTTGTTTTGTTGTGGTAGGAGGGTTTTGTATTGAACACGGGGCCATGTTGGTTATTATTATAGCAGAGAAGACAGCAGTAAATCAACAAAGACAAGTCAACTGTGCCCCGATCTAGCACTCAAGAGATCTGATGGACTCAAAAAGCAGGTTACGATTGCATATTATTATTGAAAATCAACCGGATCCACCGTATTTTTACACGAGTGACTTCCGGTCTGCCCGATCCTAGCTACCGGTAGTAGTATTGACGCAGGAGGGTCGCGTCTCGCATCAAATAATAAACTGCCGTTCTTTTCGTGTGCGTGGTGTTGAGCTGCTTCTGGGATGCGTCTAACACGCGGCCGCACTGCGACTGGTGTGCATTGGCTGATTGACTTTAATGCCCGCGCTGCACTGCGTTCTCGTGGCGGCAGCCTCAAAAATTAAGGGTTACATTATGTCAGAAACACGTTGGGTACGCCACCGTTCCAAACCGAGCACCACGTACCGAAACGGTTCAATACAAATACATGTACTGTTTCACCCTTAATATATAATTTATATTTATACAGGGGTGCACATAATTTTTTTGCCCAGGTTCTCAGAGGAGGACCTGGAGATGCGACTTGGTCCTCATTGAGCTTGAGAGCCGACCCGCCTGATGCGATAAAATTATGACAAGCTTTACTTGGAGCCAATTACCTTAAATTAATTTTATTAACAATTAACACTTGATTAACATCAACTGGCACAACAAAATTGCCATTACTCTGAAGTGAAATGTAAAGACATATACAGGGGTACGCATATTTTTTCTGCCTCCCACATTAACTCCAAGCCTTTGTAAAAGTGGGATGTCCACCTCTTAAGAGCTCATTGAACGTGCATGTTTAGCTTTGTGAAATGCGAGCAAAAACACGTTTGTCAGTGCATGGTGCTGTTCTTTATTAATTTTATTCCGCCACTTGTCCATAGGGCGAGTAGGGTCCTGTCTGGCATCGATAGTTTGCTTAATTGACATCATGCTCTGTTTTTTTCGTGATTTTCAAAGTTTGGATGGCTGAAATTCTTTGACCCTACATAAAATGCGCCGCTCTTATCAGCGACATTGAGATTCTCACGGCAAGTTTAGCACCACATTTCAATGAGAGCATCATTTGCTTCTAGCCATGGTACCTCCTGCAGCCACCTTTCAGCAAAAGTCATTTTTTTCGTTAGCTCTGGTGATGTCTCTGTCGTCTGCAGTGTTGTTTATTTTACTTTAAAAAAGTAATTAATTACAGTTACAAAGTACTTCTCCCAAAAAGTAATTGCGTTAGTAACTCAGTTACCTGAATGTAAGAGGAATTAGTTACTTGGAAAAGTAACTAGTGGTAATTTTCTTTTTTTTTTCTCCAAAAAAAAACAAAAAACAAAAACAGGTCACGCAATGTGAAGTTTAAAGGGTTTGGGGGACAATTGGCCTTAGCCCAATTCTTTACCCTCCACTTAACTAGACACAAGGGTATTGCGATAACTAGATAGTAACCTTTGCTATGTGTGGAAGTCATTTAAAGTTGTGAATCAACCGTTAAAGTTGTTAAAATTGCTCCCGTTATTTCATTAGTTCCCTTCTGTCTACTTTAAACATGTGTAAGTTTTAAAACGGTTTCATCATTTAAAGATAGATTTAAGTTAAGATTTTGCCGATTTAGGAGCATTTTAGATTTAAAAAAAAAAAAAAAAAAAAAAAGTTACTTAGGTTCGCTATGAAGGATCTCTACATCAGAGCCTTCCTGAGAGGTCTACTGCTTTAAGATGGCGGCTGTTTACTAACGCATGTAGTCATTAAAACATGTTGCCAATGCAGCTGTGTCTGTCAATTGCATCTAGTTCTATAATATGATATCTACCGTGTCATGTGAGCGTAGTTTGTCGGCTATGGCTACAGTCAGGTATTATTGGAGCAACCTAGCATCGCGGTTGCAACGGCGTCTTCCCCACTCCTGCTCTGGTCTCTCGTCTCCGTGAGTCCGTTTCTCTCAGACTTTTTTTATTCAACCAACTTAGTAACGCATAGTAACGCACGCCTTTCCCGCCTCAGTAACGGTAACGGCGTTGCCAAGATAAGAAAAGCAATTAATTAGATTACTCATTACTGAAAAAAAATAACGCCGTTAGTAACGCCGTTATATTCTAACGCCGTTATTAACAACACTGGTCGTCTGTCTGTCTTTTGACGGGTGTGGGGGAACACGGAAATAATTATTCAGTGGGACCTGCCTCTTTGACATTTTGAGAATAGATTTTCTCGTGTCCACCGCAAATACAGTGGTCAGCCATCGGTACGCAAAAGCGTATTGAAGCCGTTGAGGGCGAAAGCATTTGTCTATGTCCAGTACGGATGCGCGCATGCGGACCACTCATGTGCACCGCTGGTTATAACGTATATGTGCGCTCTATTGATTTTATTGTGATTTTTATGATCTTCGTGTGATGTAAAACACATTTAATTGCCTTGTGTTGAATTGTGCTATATACCGTATTGGCCCGAATATAACACGGTGTTTTTTTGCATTGAAATAAGACTGAAAAAGTGGGGGTCGTCTTATATTCGTGGTCTAGACTTTATACCCTTTCACGACGCTAGATGGTGCCAGATATCATTGAAGCGATTTTCTGTCATGACAGCTCTCAGCTACTGTCAAGTTTAACCAGTTAGCATTATTTTATTGCAATTTTTTTGCTTATTCAGATTTGTTTCAAGACTACAGTTACAGTTAGACTTCACTTTGATGGTTAATGCAGTTATTGCAATTTTGTTGTCTTATCACAATAGATTGGTTTATTTACATTTAAAAATTTAGAAGCCATTCATTTACAAATGTGATTGCACATTAGTTTACATATTTAAATGTTCAGATATTAAGATTTGAATGAGGCAAAATAACATGCTTTTTCTCTCAAATATATTGTTATAATCATTTGTTTCAGATGTACTGTAATTATTTTATTATTATTTAATCGAGTTAATCACGGCTTTAAAAAGTAATTAATCGTAATTAATCGCAATTCAAACCATCTCTAAAATATGCCAGATTTTTCTGTAAATTATTGTTGGAATGGAAAGATAAGACACAAGACGGATATATACATTCAACATACTGTACGTAAGTACTGTATTTGTTTATTATAACAATAAATCAACAAGATGGCATTAACATTATTAACATTGTTAAAGTGATCCATGGACAGAAAGACTTTTAGTTCTTAAAAGATAAATGTTAGTACAAGTTATAGGAATTTTAAAACCCCTCTTAATGGTTTCGTTTTAATAAAGTATGTAAAATTTTCAAGCAAAAATAAACTAGTAGCTCGCCATTGTAGATAATAATAATTATGGTGCTGAAACCCATAAAATCAGTCGCACCCAAACGCCAGCAGAGGGCGACAAAAAAACAAAAAACACAAGTAACAAGTGGAAATGACTCTTTGCTTTCATTTTAATCTGTTTTAGCGGGGTATGTGCGTTAATTGCGTCAAATATTTTAAAGGGATTAATTTTTTAAAATTAACGCCCGTTAATGGTATCGCTATCAATGAAATATACTTTCACTGGCTGAAACAAATAGGCCATCGACTGTATCCCCAAATTTAGTCTTATAAAAATGAAATTGAAAACATATTCGTGACTTATAGGCTAAACTATGGCCTTCAACATACATATATAAATACAATAAATGACAAATAGTATAAAGTTTGTGTTTACAACAGCGGCAAATCGTTTGAACCATACCAAGTCTAGAAGGGCAAAAACACATGGATTGGAAAGAGTGCATAAAGCGTTCATGACGGCAACAGGAGCTCCTGAAGTGTACCCCTGTGCTATCAGATGGCGGGTCTAATGACTTCCAAAGGCCTAGGTCATTTCCCGTCTACACATTGAAACGAGTGCATGTCGGAGTCCGACTTTCCCTGCAGCACCGCGCATGGCCGCACGCTCCCTGTGGAGAGAAGGGCCTCCATGCGGACTGAGCGGTTAAAGACTCACTCAAAGCTCTCACACAGACCAAACCATCAGACCCAGGCCCTGATCTAATCTGTGCTGGCCAAAGAAATGTCCACCAGGGATTGTTATTACTAGGGTGTGCTAGGAAAGAGCTCCTTCCTCCAACACATGCACTCTAATTTTGTCCCCATCAGCCTGATAAGCCTGCAGACTGACTGACCACTCATGAATCCTGAGATAAAGTGTGTGAGCATATAAAACCAAGGCTGAGTGCGGTTGTCAAAACTGAAGCTGCTGTTACAGTGTAGTGCACAAAAACAGACATACAGAGCAATGTAATATATACGAACACAACTGTTTTATGGTATGTGGGAGGACAGCGGAGTATGTGAATGTGTTACGAGCAAACCGGAGAATTGAATCCAGAACCTCAGAACTTTAAGGCAGACGTACAAACCTAAAAGCGACCTTGCATGGAAAGCTCAATCATGAAATATATAGTTTCAACTCATGCTGATTGCTGTTGACTTGGATTTTATTTCTTCGCATTCACGAGCCTGATGTTGAACGTTTCAAACCATCACAATGCTAAGAAAAGTGCTCATTCCTTTCAGGTTACATTGCATGAGTCATTGTGGTTACTCGAATACATCTTCCCAAAACACCACGTTCTACCCTATTTTCCATCCCACATTTAGGAAATAGGATTGGGTTTAGCAATCTGCTCTGAGCCTTATTAATGGAAATAATCACAAGAATCACTACGGCAGCAAATAGTGAGGTTGCTTGGTCTTTCCCGATGGGGAGAAATAACCGCATTGTTTATATGCAAAAACCTCTGTTAGAAAATGACCATCTTATATCACAATTTTGGACAACTGGTCCGTATTTAACTGGTTCCAGTAAAGACAAGTGATCTCCATGCAGATGTTTGGCAGTCTGCTGTCTTAAAAGCTGTAAATTCCTCGAAACCGCCCCAAAAATGACTTGAATCACATTGAAGGAGCCCTAACAGCAGGCATGCATGTGTGGTGATATCCCACTATCACTTTTGTTTTTGTCTGGTCTTTAAACATTTGATCTCTGCTTTAGTTAAAGCACAAGGATGAATAATGAACTTAAACAGCAGACGGTAAATTCTCACGGCTACTCAACTTTTTGGCATGCTTCATCTAATTTCCTACTACCCTTCCTTCAGCACACAAAACAGCTGCTATAGAATTTGAAGAATCAGTGTGTCTTCAGCATGAATGAGCGCTGCATGGGCCAACAACAGGTACTGCAGGTCATAGGGGTGTGACAAAATATCAAAATGGTGATATATCGTGATACTTTGTATCCCAAAAGGTTATCGATATGCTCTTGCAAGAATCGAGATATCGTTTTTAAAATGTGTCAATTTCTTAAGAAAAATAAAATTTAAAAAAAGGAACCAAAAAGTTTCTTCCAAAATCTTCCACCATAATAGTGTCTCAGTTAACTCTAAGGCTGCATCGACTGTGTTCGACGCCCAATCCATTTAGACTGGGAAAGTATGTTCATTGGAAACCAGAGCATTCACAGTCATTATGTCCGATTTTCAGGGCATATACAGGTCACTTGCTGTTCATTTTAGGGCATTTCCAGGTCATTTCCTGTTGAGTTTAAGTCACTGCCTATTCATTTGGGTGATTCCCAGGTCACTTCCTGTTCCGTAAGACAAAATAAACAGGAAGTGACTGAAAATCAGCAGGTAAATGACCTTAAATGGCCCAAATTTACCTCATTGTCTGGCATTGGCTGCCACTGACGGCCATAGATGTTCAATCCGTTTGAAATGGGAGGGATGGCAGCGAATGAACGAATGTTCATTCAATGCTCATTGTAGTTACCTCCGTCAAAAATTGTGTCCCCAGGCCGCCATAGCGCACACACATTAGTTATGAGTTACGTCGACTTAAACAATGAATTGAAGCCAGAACAGAACCATAGGTATATATTTTGGACATCGACGATTAAACTGGAGAAACTCCATACAGGACTTGAATTACAGCAATAACAGCAATAAGTTATCCTATGAGTAAAAACAGTGAAACATTGCTTTTTTTTTTACATTCAGACAGAAAAAAACGTGGGGGTTTTTTGTTTGGGTTTTTTTTGTTTTTTTTTATGATGAATGTGCACCCACTGCCCCAAAAGTCAAACTCTGCCTAGGTGCAAACCTGGTTAAAAACTACAGGAAACGTTTAACCTCTGTATTTGCAAACGGAGGCTACTTTACCAAATATTAACATTTGTTTTATTCAGCTGTTCAAATACTTATTTGCAGCTGTATCACACAAATAAATCGTTTAAAAAAAACATTCATTGTGATTTTTCGATTTTTCTTTTTAGATTATCTCTCTCACAGTGGACATGCACCAACAATGAACATTTCAGAAACCCTGCAAATAGCAGGGTGTTCAAATATTTATTTTCTTCACTATATATTTGTTATCTGACACTTTGTACAAATGTGAAAATAAGTTCAATTCTGTTCACACATTTACTGCTACTGACTGGAAGGGTTGACAGTGTTAAGTCCAAATGGATTGACGTCTATTGCCGTCACTGGCAACCAATGAGTTCATTTATGGAATAACATAAAACCATTATAAAAGTAAGAAGGCTGATGTTTCCTTTCTAATGATTTTGCTTCACTTGAAATGATTTATTTTCTCCCTGCAGCAACCATAGTCAAATAACTAACATTATTACAGTTTCCAGAGTTACTGACATATATTTACTAAAAAAATTTTTTTTAAATAATAATTCATGTAGTTTAAAGCAGGGTCCCCAACGACCGGGCCGCGGACCGGTACCGGTCCGTGGCGCATTTGGTACCGGGCCGCGCAGAAATAATAAATAATTTATTAACGACTGCATTCTGGCCAATTGACTTTGGCCTGTGCCGCTTAACACACCAATATCCCTGTCTACTCTAGATATACAACTACAGGATAGGAGGTCGTCATAGAAATGCATTGATTAGGCTGTTAGCACTAAATCTCGTTTTATATATCTATGCGCGCTTGGACTCGATAATAACGTATGACGTAGGTCGTCGCCCATCACATTTCTTCCCGGAAATACAGTGCCTTGCAAAAGTATTCGGCCCCCTTGAATCTTGCAACCTTTCGCCACATTTCAGGCTTCAAACATAAAGATATGAAATTTAATTTTTTTGTCAAGAATCAACAACAAGTGGGACACAATCGTGAAATGGAACAACATTTATTGGATAATTTAAACTTTTTTAACAAATAAAAAACTGAAAAGTGGGGCGTGCAATATTATTCGGCCCCTTTACTTTCAGTGCAGCACACTCACTCCAGAAGTTCAGTGAGGATCTCTGAATGATCCAATGTTGTCCTAAATGACCGATGATGATAAATAGAATCCACCTGTGTGTAATCAAGTCTCCGTATCAATGCACCTGCTCTGTGATAGTCTCAGGGTTCTGTTTAAAGTGCAGAGAGCATTATGAAAACCAAGGAACACACCAGGCAGGTTCGAGATACTGTTGTGGAGAAGTTTAAAGCCAGATTTGGATACAAAAAGATTTCCCAAGCTTTAAACATCTCAAGGAGCACTGTGCAAGCCATCATATTGAAATGGAAGGAGCATCAGACCACAGCAAATCTACCAAGACCCAGCCGTCCTTCCAAACTTTCTTCTCAAACAAGGAGAAAACTGATCAGAGATGCAGCCAAGAGGCCCATGATCACTCTGGAGGAACTGCAGAGATCTACAGCTGAGGTGGGAGAGTTTGTCCATAGGACAACAATCAGTCGTACACTGCACAAATCTGGCCTTTATGGAAGAGTGGCAAGAAGAAAGCCATTTCTCAAAGATATCCATAAAAAGTCTCGTTTAAAGTTTGCCACAAGCCACCTGGGAGACACACCAAACATGTGGAAGAAGGTGCTCTGGTCAGATGAAACCAAAATTGAACTTTTTGGCCACAATGCAAAACGATATGTTTGGCGTAAAAGCAACACAGCTCATCACCCTGAACACACCATCCCCACTGTCAAACATGGTGGTGGCAGCATCATGGTTTGGGCCTGCTTTTCTTCAGCAGGGACAGGGAAGATGGTTAAAATTGACGGGAAGATGGATGCAGCCAAATACAGGAACATTCTGGAAGAAAACCTGTTGGTATCTGCACAAGACCTGAGACTGGGACGGAGATTTATCTTCCAACAGGACAATGATCCAAAACATAAAGCCAAATCTACAATGGAATGGTTCAAAAATAAATGTATCCAGGTGTTAGAATGGCCAAGTCAAAGTCCAGACCTGAATCCAATCGAGAATCTGTGGAAAGAGCTGAAGACTGCTGTTCACAAACACTCTCCATTCAACCTCACTGAGCTCGAGCTGTTTTGCAAGGAAGAATGGGCAAGAATGTCAGTCTCCCGATCTGCAAAACTGATAGAAACATACCCCAAGCGACTTGCAGCTGTACCTGGAGCAAAAGGTGGCGCTACAAAGTATTAACGCAAGGGGGCCGAATAATATTGCACGCCCCACTTTTCTGTTTTTTATTTGTTAAAAAAGTTTAAATTATCCAATATATTTTGTTCCGCTTCACGATTGTGTCCCACTTGTTCTTGATTCTTTTTTTATATCTTTATGTTTGAAGCCTGAAATGTGGCGAAAGGTTGCAAGGTTCAAGGGGGCCGAATACTTTTGCAAGGAACTGTAATTAGCCCCCACACTAGAATGACTGAATAACAGACGTCTTTGGACAGACTTTTTACGGGGAAAAGGGAACCTGACGAGCCAGAAGATGTGCCTACAACCTTGAAGAAAACAAAATTTATGCTACTTCCCAATCACTAAAAACCCACGAACTGCGAAAGAGTGAATTCGTGACCCGTATGTGAATAAAGCGAGTGATTCGAGCATGTCTGTGCAACAGGAATATCAGCTTGTAGAGATCGCAAATCACGGCGACCTTAAACGTACATTTGAGACAACAACTCTACCGAAGTTCTGGATTAAAGTCATTTCGGAATATCCTGACATCGCTAGGAGCGCGCTGAAAACTGTGCTACAATTTCCAACATCGTGTATTTGTGATGCTAGCTTCTCTCACTCTCCTATCTCGGGACCATCTCGTCTCAACGAAACAAACTCAGGCCTCCCACTGATTCAGCGGGTGAGTTGTATTTTTTCCCTGCACTTAACACGACGGGGCTAAAAGCAAATGCTATTTTATATTTGCTGTATTTTTCTGCCGCACATTGCCGGTGTTCTGACAAAGTTGGCATGCGCGTAACGTTACAAAGGACCGCAAATGCAGCGATTCCAAAGTACACACAACAAACTTTCTTTAAAGAAAGAAATATCAACTTACGTTTGCCATGTTAGGTGCACACAACAACTGCACGTAGCCCTCTCACTTAACGACTTCGCCGTGTCGTTAAGCATTAATTTACGCCATTTCCGTGTTGCACATGTATGTTTATGATGTAAATAGTTTTTTAGCACCATTGGATAACATTGAGAGTCCAACGGAAAATAAAAGAGGGCTTTTTTCACCGCCACAAAAGCTTTGGGAGCAAAATTTTATAAGGGTGCAAAATTTGACAGGACACCGGTCCGTGAAAAAAGACCCAAATCACACCGGTCCGTGGTGCAAAAAAGGTTGGGGACCCCTGGTTTAAAGTAGTCGTAGTTTAATAGCTTCAGTAGACTCAAAGTACACTCATTTAAGTAGAACATAAATAAAACAATAACACAAATAGTAAATAAATTACTGAATTAAACAATAGAAAGTTTAAAAGATTAAGACCAAATGACAATTTGCAGTGAATTGATACATGGATGTGCTTTATAATCCAGTGCTTATGCATGAAAATCGAACTCGTTCATTGATTGTGTGCCTTATAGTCGAAAATATAAGGTAGTTGGTCACATATTAAACATGTAAATCATGTACTTTGCTCCCAATTTGTGTTCAGATCCTGGTAGCGTAGCACCCTCTAGACAGGTCGAAGACAGTGCTTCTCAAATATTTTGTTACGATTTCCCAAGGAAGAACAAAACATTTTTTATAGGCTATTTCTGTTTTCCTTCTTCATAATATAGAATTTAGTGACAGCCGAATCTAAAGCTTGAAACCATTTTTGAATTGATTTCATGGGGATTGTTTGGAACAGATAATTTATTTGTGGTAATGCTTTCATTTTTACTGTTGCTATCCACCCGAAAGGAAAGACAGGTAGTTCCCTTGTTGACTGCCCTTGTGTCGCTGTCGGCAGGAGATGATGACCACACCGAGTTTAGCGCGCTAGATGACTTTATTGCCAGATGGGTTCTGTGGCACAGTATTTGATATTTAAAGCGCACAAAAAATACGATCGGCTTTTTCTCACTGAACACAACCAAAGTGTGCACTCGCTCCCTCAACACTCCCGGGTACGAGCACACTGTGCTCTTATGCACATAGAAAGCCTCTGGAACACAAGGCAGTGCTGGCAACACCATTTTTCTTTTCATCCCTGTGAAAAAACTTGTCTCTTGAGGATTTGTTTACTCTCTTCATTTCAGTCTTAGTCTTGGCTCTCAAAAACTGTGAGCTTGACTTGGGCTTAGTGATTTCTACTTTCGGGCAGAGTAGAATAGAATAGAATAGAATAGAATTGAATAGAATAGAATAGAATAGAATAGAATAGAATAGAATAGAATCTCTGCTTTTTGCAGATGATGTGGTGCTGTTGGCTACATCAAACCGTGACCTCCAACTCTGGAGCAGTTCATAGCCGAGTGTGAAGCAGTTGGGATAAAGATCAGCACCTCCAAATCTGAGACCATAGTCCTCAGTCAGAAAAGGGATGGCGTGCCCTTTCTGAGTAGATGATAACATCCTGCCCCAAGTGGAGGAGTTAAAGTATCTTGGGGTCTTGTTGTAAGGGTAGAAGAGAGCGGGAGAGCGACAGGCAGATCGGTGCAGTGTTGGCAGTGATGCGGACTCTGCACCGGTCCGTTGAGCCAAGCTGAGCCAAAAGGCAAAGCTCTCGATTAACCAGCCGATCTACGTTCCTACCCTCACCTATGGTCATGACCCACAGCTCATGACCGAAAGAACATGATCCCGGATACATGCGGCCTAAATCAGTTTCCTCCAAAGGGTGTCCGGCCTCTCCCTTAGAGATAGGGTGAGAAGCTCGGTCATCTGGGAGGGACGCAGATTCGAGCCACTACTCCTCCCCATTGAGAGGAGCCAGCCGAGGTGGCTCGGGCATCTGGTTCGGATGCTTCCTGGACGCCTCCGTGGCGAGATGTTCCGGGCATATCCCACTGGTCGCAGGCCCTGGGGATGACCCAGGACACGCTAGAGAGACTAATTCTCTCGACTGGCTTAGGAACGCCTTGGAATCTTACCGGAGGAGCTGGTTGAAGTGGTTGGGGGGGGGGGGAGTCTGGGCTTCCCTGCTAAAGATGCTGGCCCTGCGAGCTGATCTCGGATTAAGGTGCAAATAATGGCGGGATAGAATAGAATAGAATAGAATAGAATAGAATAGAATAGAATAGAATAGAATAGATATTGTCGTTGTCATTGTATACAACAAAGTGAACATTGTAAAACAATGAAATTTGACGCGGCACTCCAGGATGATCATATAAAAAAAATTTGAAAAGAAAAAAATTGTCCGGACTTGGTAGTGGTCGATTCCTGAGCAGTTCCTAGATCGTAACTTCAGAAAGGCATTCAACTGTCGTGTATTAGTTTTGCGATTGACTTTTTAAATTGAATTGTTCATTTACTATACTTGGAGATAACAAACATGAAACAAGGATAAAATAGGTGTATACCCCAAGGATGAGAGTCAATAGCATAAACAAATAAAGATAGATAATGTCAATGCTTAAAGATGGCCTCCATTTTTACTATTTAACAGTAAAGTTGTTTCCAATCAAGAGGTCACAGCTAATAGAGTGCTTAAAGGATCACTGAGAATAAATTAAGAATAATAGGTGTGCTTATCCATTTGTACTAGGTGTATGAATCACAGTGACAGCAGTGTATTGAGTGGAGCTACAGGGTGAGTGATAAGAACTGTGGTGTGTTGATGTCCACAAACAGTACAAGGTTTGTGCATGCAGGTGGTTTCAAGCTACTGGGACATTGACAGGCTCCATTAGCCAACACTTGACTCTGACACTGCAGAGTGAACACAGACTGAAACCCCCAGACCCCCCTGGGTCCTTTTTACCTTACCAGACGATAGCCCATGTGACAAGAAAGAATGGAGGCTGTCAGGCCAACACAGCCAGACACACAGTTCAACTATTTAACAGGAAAGCAACATCAGGGAAAGAATAGCACGGATGATGGATCAGTGGTCACTTGAATAATTCAATGTAGGTCTGCGCTACTTGCAGCATGTAATTATGCATGTTCTTTTGATATTTTCTTTGCTGCGCGAACCGAAAAGATGGTAGGCCACTATGAACGAGTTAACCCGTTTTCCCTTGAAAGCCAGAAGCACGAGGAAAACTTTCCAGCTGGTCTGTGTGACTTTGCCGTAATCAAGACAGGAATCCGTTCAGTTAGCAATGTACAATGATTTGGTTTTAGAGCTGGCTTTATTGCTGGAGAGAAGCCTATAATTGGAGAGGATTAAGTCTAATGATGAAAAAGGACTCCCCAGTTTTCCATTGACAGTCTTACCGATTACAAACTCCCATTTCCAAACAAATGGGAACACTAAAAGAAAAGGTCAGGTCCATACAAGTTGAACAAAGTGACTTCAATCACCATCAACTGGCAATATATTCAAATACAACAAAAAGACCACAATGGCAGAGTCAAATGCTAAAATATCCTAATTAGAATCAGAGCCAATTGTCGTTTGCTGAAAATCGGAAACTAACTCACTTTCTGCCAGATATCCATATATTCACTTGAAGCCAACCGTATACTGCTAGCTGATCAAAAAAATCAATTGTGTTTTTCAGCAGGTAGGTATGTATGAAAGGGAGTCTCACTCAGCCACTGTGAAATTCAGAATTGGAACGTGAAAACACAGATGATGAGTTAAAGATAAGGTGGTGAGTGAGAGAGAAAAGACAAGTTTTTGAAAGTGGGGACAAATTAAGTCAACCGTTATTGTGGCAGAGTATTTAAATATATGATAAAAGCCGATTATGTGTCAATGTTATCAGAAAAAAATGTGTGTTATAATAGTAAGGATAAAAATACAGGTAGCCTCCGGGTTACGAACGAGTTCCGCACCTACGCCGACGACGTAACTCGCATTTCTGTGTAAGTCGGAACCAAAAACATATACAGTGATCCTTCGTTTTTTGCGGTTAATGGGGACCAGAACCCGCCGCGATAAGTGAAAAACCGTGAAGTAGCAGTTTTTTGTGTGTGTTCAATGTATTTATTCAGATTTGGCAATGGAAAGAGATCCATATAAGACATATTTATTCACCTTTTTTCCACAAAGTATAATTAAATCTCTCTCTCTCTCTCTCTCTCTCTCTCTCTCTCTCTCTCTCTCTCTCTCTCTCTCTATATATATATATATATATATATATATATATATATATATATATATATATATATATATATATATATATATTGAATATATTGAGCCTACGACTCAATGCCACACACATGGATACTGGAATGCTTGAAGCTGTATAACATCAACAGGACACTAAGGACCTTCCTCCAGAACTCGATGGGGCTGTGGAAGATAACTCTAGAAGCCAACTCGAAGCCAGTTGCACATGTGAGCATCAAATGCGGTATCTACCAAGGAGATGCTCTGTCACCCCTGCTGTTCTGCATAGGCCTAAACCCCCTCAGCCAGATCATCACCAAGAGTGGTTTCGGGTACCAGTTCCGAAGTGGAACAACCATCAGTCACCTCCTCTACATGGATGACATCAAGCTGTATGCCAAGAACGAGCGTGACATCGACTCCCTGATCCACCTCACAAGAATATACAGCAATGACATCGGGATGTCATTCGGACTAGATAAGTGTGGGCGAATGGTATCCAGAAGAGGGAAGGTGATCTCAACTGAAGGGGCTGAACTACCTGAAGGCAACATAACAGATGTGCAGGGCAGCGACAAGTACCTGGGGATCCCACAGGCAAATGGAAACCATGAAGAAGCAACTAGAAGGTCTGCCACAACCAAATACCTACAGAGGGTGAGGCAGGTCCTTGAGAGTCAGCTGAATGGCAAGAATAAGATCCAGGCCATTAACAGCTATGCCCTACCAGTAAAGTAATCAGATACCCTGCTGGCATCGTATCCTGGCCCCTGGAAGAGATGCAGGCTACCGACATCAAGACAAGAAAGCTCCCTACAATGCACGGAGGGTTTTACCCTAAGTCCAGCATCCTGAGGCTCTACACAAAGCGGAAAGAGGGAGGCCGAGGACTAATGAGCATCAGAGCCACGATCCAGGAGGAAACTACATCCCTCCAAGAGTACATCATGAAAATGGCCCCCAGGGATGACCTGCTCGGTGGATGCCTCAGGCAACAGAACCCCAATAAGGAAGAGGACACTGAGGAGCTATCATGAATGGACAAGCCCCTGCATGGTGTGTACCACCGACAAATTGAGGAGGTAGCTGACATGGGAAAAACATACCAGTGGCTGGAAAAGGCCGGACTGAAAGACAACACGGAGGCACTGATCATGGCAGCACAAGAACAGGCTCTGAACACAAGAGCAATAGAGGGTGGGGTCTATCACACCAGACAGGACCCCAGGTGCAGGCTATGCAAAGAGGCCCATGAGACAGTCCAGCACATCACAGCAGGGTGTAAGATGATAGCAGGCAAGGCATACATGGAACGACATAACCAGGTAGCAGGCATAGTGTACAGGAACATCTGTGCCGAGTACGGACTGGAGACCCCAGAGTCAAGGTGGGCGACACCTCCTAAGGTGGTCGAGAACAACCGAGCCAAGATCCTGTGGGACTTCCAGATCCAGACAGACAAAAAGGTGATGGCTAACCAGCCTGACATAGTGATGGTGGATAAACATCAGAAGACAGCAGTAGTGATAGATGTAGCAATCCCGAGCGATAGCAACATCAGGAAAAAAGAACATGAAAAGCTGGAGAAATATCAAGGGTTGAAGGAAGAGTTGGAGAAAATGTGGGGAGTGAAGGCAAGAGTGGTGCCAGTAGTGATTGGGAAACTAGGGGCAGTAACCCCCAAGCTGGGTGCATGGCTCCAACAGATACCAGGAACAACGTCTCCATTCAGAAGAGCGCAATCCTAGGGACAGCTAAGATCCTGCGCAGGACCCTCAAGCTCCCAGGCCTCTGGTAGAGGACCCGAGCTTTAAAGGAGAGACCATACCGCCCGGGTGGGCGAGACGACGATTTTTTAAAAATGTATTGTTTTTAAGTACTTCATATGTAATAATGTTTATTTTATTATTTTAAGTAATTTTTTGATGAAGTTTTTAACATGTTACTGTCACACCAAATTATTTTTAAACAAGAATAATGTAGAAAAATGCTTGATTATTGATTAAATGACTGATGATTGATTAATCTGTAATAAATGCTTCATTGAGTGAGTCCACTCAAATTCGCCCACGTTGCTCACTTACACACAATGAGTTGCCACAGCAAGTGTTTAACAAGCTAAACGATGATTGACACATTTGGCTCTTTGAAGTTTGGGCTTCCAAGCTTCTTTGGCTAGATCAGTGGTTCTCAATTATTTTCTGTTACGCCCCCCCAAGGAAGATGTAAATGTTTCGCGCCCCCCCCCCCCCCCAAACTCTGCCGCCACTGTAAATAGTATCATTTGTCTATAATATTACTATTATAAGAACGCCTCAGCCTCACATTGTATCCTTTTTTTCTATTAGAGAAAATAACAGAGATGAACTTATAAAGTATAACTTTATTAACTTTGTTTTGTTTGTAATAGAAAAGACTTAACGCGCATCAATTTGCCTAAATTTAAAAAAAAAAAAAAAAAAAAAGTCACATCCAAACTGTAAAAATACACTCAAGGTACATTTTTGACCATTTGATACTGAAAAATAAAATCAGTAAATAATAACAAATTAAAATTGATTAGAAACAGTAACTCATGAGGACAATATGCCAAAAAATTTGACCGAAAAAACAAAACTGAATAGAAGAAAAAAAAGTGTCTTTGAACAGAACGACAGTTTTCATTTTCGCTGCTCGCTGCTCCCAGTATCACCTCCAGTTTACGATGATGTGGGGTGATTTTGCACTGAGCATGCTAACAGTGCTCACTGGTTTCCTGATATAACACTGACAAAGCGGGACGATTGTTGGCAATATTCGGCACGTTTTCGCTAATAAACAACCAAGCGGCTAATTAGTTAGATTGGGGTCTAATGTCTTTAAGTGGCGTCTTAATTGATTTGGCTTCCGGCTGTCCGCTATAATCATTTTTAGACACAGTAAACAGTGGTCTTTCCTCGTCTACCACTGTATTAAATGTCAAAGCCAAAAGTCAAACGGCCCGAAAAAAGCGCATTCTTGGCGGCCGAGGTAGAACCGTAGATGAGGGCGGTCGTCGTGACGATCCCAAGCCGAAAATGGCACTTCTCGGGCAGACACGTGAGAACCGGAGAAGACAGTGGGTTGCTGCTTGAGTCCGGCCGGAAAACGGCTTTCGAAAACGGTGCACAGCTCTCCAGGAGTCTCTTCCGTGTGCTGCCGAGTGCTCTTGCTCACTTCAAAAATACTGCGCGCACTTTGAAGTGAGAGCGCCACTGCCACCCACAGAGTGGATGTACAAGTACACTTTATTCTAGTATGGCAAAAAAAAAAAAAAAAAAAGCATGTTCCCCGAGGTCACACGTGCCACCCCTGGCATCGCTCTGCGCTCCCCTGGGGGGGGCGCGCCCCACTATTTGAGAAGTACTGGGCTAGATCAAACCTTAACATCTGTCAATCATCACTAACTTTAACAAGAAACTCCTGTGCACTGCCTGAGAAAGAAGAAGAAAAGCAGCAGGAGAGAGAGTGAGACTATGTGATCGGATGGGGACAGCTTATATGGATTTTTTTTGTAGTACAACAGAAATCCACGATGGACCGTGGGCGCGAAGTTTCAATCTCGAAGTAGCGAGGGATCACTGTGTTATAAGTCATGTTGATAAAATGAAGTAAAAAATAAGATCGCGAATGGCGATAAAATGGCGGATGAGACACTGTTACACGACTAAGATGGACGAAACTCCGGCGTAGTACAGTCGAAACCACGTAGATCGGGCACGTCATTACCCGGGGACTACCTGTACTCTCATCGTTCGTTTCGATGTGTTCCTTTTTGGACAAAAAAAGCTTTGTCTCTTAGCTTTTTGGCTTACTCAAGTTCTACTGACAATTACTAAACAATAGAAAAAGCTGGAAACAAATATTTTCTTTCGTAACAACAACAAAAATTCAGGTAGCCTCAGTTCATAGACGGTTACATAAAACAATATATGCGAGGGTTGAAAGATCACTCAAAATGCTCCAAAACAGCCAAATGGTGAATTGCTTTCAAAGTGAATGAGTTAAGATGTCAAGAAATTTACACTTTCATCCAGATTTGCAGGAATAATGAATAGATAACTACTCGACACTACAGTGGTACCTCTACATACGAATTTAATCCGTCCCAGGACCTGGTTTGAAAGTCGAAATGGTCGTATGTCGAGCGGGATTTTCCCGCTCAAATTTATCACAATTTGGAATAATATTTTAATAATAATGTAATGAATCAGGTCCTAATGTGGCCGTTGTGTTTTGTATGCTGTTCTTGAACGTACCATGTAAATTACGAGAAAGTGCGATAGAGTGGGAAGTTTGTACTTTTTTTCATGTTGTTGTCGGCATCGGCTACGGCGAGCAGTAGCCATGTTGTGTTGTGCAAGTTCTGAAATAAATGATTAAAAACCTGACATAGCTGGCTACTTCCTAGCCGATGTTACAATAATAATAAATCAGAAATAATAAAAGCAATAATAAAAGCTTTTTATTCTCAATTTATAGAGAGTGGTGAACGGCGGTCAGAGGAGTTATATTGTCGAGCCAGTTCACTCACACACACAACACTCATATTTTTCTCTTATTTCTTTCTTAATTTCACATTTTTCCTTTTTTCGCCGCCTGCACTAACCTTCCTGGGACCCATGTTGATTTCTCTCACAAGAAAATCCTCCGTGCGTCTGTCTTACAGGAAAACAATGAAATATCGACGCTGTCGTAAAGCGTCGTATTTTGAGGATGTCGTCATACGTCGAAACAAATGACGAGTCAAATTATATGTCGGATGTCGAAAGGATTATGTCAATCCAACCGTATGTTGAAAATAAATATAAAGTATATTTGACTTGTATTACTGTCAATGCCAGTGAAGTTTTATGTAAACTTAAAGCTGGCATAGGTCACAGCCTCTGCAGCTCACATTTTCTTTTTAGCAAGTCTACGTACTGTATATGTCTGTTAGGATTCCATCATTTATCCTGGTGCTAATCAATGACTAACTCGTCCAGATCAGTCCAAGTCCTGCACAGTGCGGCTCCTTACGGAAACCCAATGTTCTCGCTTTGGGTTGTGATTGTTTTCAACCTGGACACAGTTTAGAGTAGAAACTTATGTTCCGGCTACATCAGACAGGAGGGAAATGGTAAGAGTGTTGCAGCCTGCTAAAATATACACGTTTGATTAGCGTGCAAACACCTGAACAAGTTTGTCTCAGCAGTTTGTTGCCAATTAGATCCAACAAGTAAGTCTCTGCTGGGCATGACATACCCTTATCTCTACACTAACGCAGTAGGGGGCGAGGGGACTTGGGCTCTTTCCAAATTGCGTCAGAGCAGCGCCTCACAGAGGTGCAGTCTCCATAGCCTAATTAGGCGCTCCACTAGCCTCTGTCAGCAGCACTGCCGTAACTTTCAAAGCCAAGGCTCCAGCTTGTGATCTGTCCAAATATTTCTTGCCCGAAGCCCTTCTCATAGCAGGGCGGCGATCACAAAATGGGTCAGTGGGAATGAGGATGAGATACTAGATGTGGTCAGAGGAGCCGGGTAAAAGCATGAGAAGCACTTGTGCATGCCGCCAGTGGAGCCTAGAGGATTTCTGCCATGCATGAAAAATGTCCTTTCATCACTTATACTCTGATGCTGCACGCCACCGCTTAACTCATTTCCTGCCATTGACGGCGATAGGCGTTCAAACCCTTTTAACTGGGAGGGCTGGCTGCAAACATTCCCAGTTAGGGATTCCTATAGGTTTCATCACGTGAAAGTGAAATTGAGGACTTTTTAGGACCACTTAGCATCATGTCCTAAACTCTTAAGCCTTCAGAAAAAGGTAAATGTAAACAATTCAAACTCCCCTAAAATATATTGTAAAATGTAAACTGTATATCCCTTAAAAAAAAAAAAATGGATCGGTCTCAAATCATAGTGGTAAAAATAATAATTTAAACTATATGTACCTTAAAAAAAAAATCCGAATTCGTTCTATGAACGTTAGGATTGGGAATTAGTCAGAGTGTGACGTCACACCGTTCCTGAATATGCAAGTGCCTGCCCTTTTTGATCTTCTTCCACTAATATTCTGAGTGCTGAGCCCTGAGATAAGCCATCTGTGTTTAGCTGTGGTTTAGTGCAATATTTTTGTCGCAAAACAAGTTCCGGTCTTTGCCACTTTTTTTCATGCTATTCGCTGTCTCATCAACTGAGAGCTCTACAGATAATATTTATTATTTTATTATTATTATTATTATTAATACAACTTTTGCAGTAACTCAAGCCAGGAGGACCAACTGAATAGCTTGTATAGTATAAATAGTATAAATAACTAATCTAAATAGCTTGAAAAATGACATTATGGGCACTTTCAACTCAAACTGTTGTGTAAACCTAGTAGAATGGTATTCAAGTTTGTGGAAAAAACAAACAAACAAACAAAAAAACTGTGCTTCGTGGAGAAAAGTGACAAATATAACCCACAACCTGAACAAACTCAATTTCACAGCAAACTGGGTAAAAAAAAAATAGGAAAGAAAGAAAGAAATTAGTAACTCCTAAGGCGCTTTCAGATTTAGGCTAGGTTCATACTGCAGGTCATAATGCACAATTCCGATTTTTTTTGTCATATCTGTTTTTTTGGCGTGCCCGTTCAGACTGCCATGGTCTATTGAGCCCGTTTAAGTAATACACATGCGCACTAATTCGCAGTCCGATATGCGCTGTAGTGACGAGATTTGTCGTTCACTTGAGTAAACGAATCCATTCCGGTTCGTTCAGTAAAAAGATTCGTTCAAACAAATCGTTCAACGAATCGTTCGCCCCCCTCATCTCCCTCCCCGCCCAAACGAATCGTTCGGTTACTGAACGGGAAGTGACGTTGCCGAACGAATCACCAAAGACCGCTTCGCAGTATAACTGAACGGGAAGTGACATTGCTTGGTCCCTCCCTCTATTCCACATTGACCACTCGTCGTAGTTTCAGAAATGAGTGACAGGCGGTATCATTCTGCTTTCACAGACAGCCTCGTCTCCCTCCTGCTGCTGCAAAAGCGAGGGAGAACTTCCGCGTCGTCTGTCCTAGTTCTATGGGCTCAAAGTCATGGCTCGTGCTTGCATTTCGATTTAGGACACGGTTAAACATTTTCCTTTTGTGAGGGGAGTAGGGGGCGGGGGCGCACGGACTTTCTTTAGCAGGTTCTTGATCACACATACAATCACATATACAGCATGTTTGCTGTCACGAAAATAAAAATACATCGAAAGTTTAATTTCTGAATATGGAACGACCAACACATCATATTTACATCTCGCTCTGTTGTATTTGTGTTTTTTAGTATTAAGATGATCGTGTTGAATTTTTGCACTGGTATTAATAAGTAAAATAATCCGGTCAGCTCCCCTGTCGTCCCCGCATCTCAGATTGTCAAATGCTGACGAGAAATAATTGTTTGCTCTTTACGATGTCGCCTTTCTACTCTCATTAGTCTGTTAAGAAAAATGTAGACATATTGCGACATCTCCCGTGTCCGCGTGCTTTGTTTTTGGGCGCTTGAGTAGCACATGATGGACGGATTGACATAATTTGTCAAACCAACCAACACCTGACACGAAAAAAAAAAAAAAACACTCGGAAAAAAATTACATGTATATACAGTTTCATTGCAAATCAGTATTATGGTGATCATATTGTTTTTTTGCACTGGTATTAATAAATAAAATAATCCGGTCAGCTCCCCTGTCGTCCCCGCATCTCAGAGCGTCAAATGCTGACGAGAAATAATTGTTAGCTCTTTACGATGTCGCCTTTCTACTCTCATTAGTCTGTTAAGAAAAATGTAGACATATTGCGACATCTCCCGTGTCTGCGTGCGTTGTTTTGGGCGCTTGAGTAGCACATGATGGACGGATTGACATAATTTGTCAAACCAACCAACACCCGACACGCTGACACGAAAAAAATAAATAAAACACTCGAGAAAAAATTGACATGTATATACAGTTTCATTGCAAATCAGTATCATGGTGATCATACTAAATATTTTTTTCTGTGCACATATGAGGTAAATATCGCTGCCATGAAGCCTCCATATAGTGACAGTTCTCTGCCCGCTTCACTGCCGTCACGCGACCGCAGCTCAGCTTTTGCTTGCCTCGTAGCTACCCGTGTTTTAAATTACTGTAAATTTGATAGTATGTCGTCATAGGCAGTCACGAGTTTGTTGAGAAAAGTACTACTCTAAACAATGCTCGCTAGATTTGTGTGGTGTTTTTGTCTGTTTGAGCAGCATTTGATAGGCTCCACGTTAACAAATATGTGACAAAGTCATTTCCTTTCATTTTCTGATTCGTTCACCGCATAGTCATTACTGGAAAATCAAGTTAGCAGCAAGCTAGGTCAGGAACCGGAGGACCGAGTCACTGAACGGGAAGTGACAAAACTCAGTCTTGCCCCCCTGCCTGCACGCTGGCTGCTTATTGGCCACACGTGGACGTGAGTGACAAACGCCCTGATTCTGTTTCCGCTCCCTCCCCTGCCCGCGATGAGGCTGGCGTCTGATTGGTCGTGTGCGATGTCAGAAGACGCTGCCGCTTGCTCAACGCCCTCCCACGCAGCGAACAAGCACCACCTTCATAGAACGAATCAGTGCAGATGATGATTAGTTCGGTCTCGTTCACCAAAACAATTCGTTCAAAAAGAACGAATCGTTCGCGACCGATACAACACTAATGCGCTGAGGAAACTGACCCGCATGCGCGGAAGCATCAAAACTAAAGATGTCCCGATCGATCGGCATCCCGATCACGTCATTTTCAAAGTATTGGAATCGGCTAAAAAATATCAGACATGGCTTTTTTTAATATATATATATTTTTTTAATTGAATCGTTTTCTATTTGGATATAACGTTACAGACAAATGTCTTACACTCATCCAGAGTCTTTAGTTTTGGCTTAAAGTAGGGCTATCAAATTTATAGCGTTAATGGCGGTAATTAATTTTTTTTAATTAATCACATTAAAATATTTAATGCAATTACCGCATGCGCTGCACGACCCACTCACACATTGTCGCTTTCAATCTATAATGGCGCCATTTTATCTATATATAGAGCTATAAGACAGCGTAAAATGAGTAAAGTTTGGCAGTCTTTGGAGCCATTTTTTAATTGGTTAAAGCCTTAAAATCCCTCTCTCAACGATTAGAAATATCGTGAGAATCAATGTGGGGAAGAAAGGTAGTGGTTATCTTTTTCTACACCCTATGTCATTTCCCAACGCAGAGAAGATATATCAATTGGTGCCACTACGCACAGTCATGGTTGCACTTCCCATCATGCAGTTGGGCAGAACAGTTAAATGGATACAGTATCATTTACTGAAAGCTCAACAAATACACTAGATGGCAATATTTAGTCACAATATACAAAGTCACATTTATCCTTTAAGAATTACAAGTCTTTCTATCCGTGGATCCCTCTCACAGAAAGAATGTTAATATTGTAAATGCCATCTTGAGGATTTATTGTCATAATAAACAAATACAGTACTTATGTACTGTATGTTGAATGTATATATTCGTCCGAGTTTTATTCTTTTTTTCTTAATGCATTGCCAAAATGTATATGATCGGGAAAAATTATCGGGAATGATTGGAATTGAATCGGGAGCAAAAAAAAAAAAAAAAAGCAATCGGATCGGGAAATATCGGGATCGGCAGATACTCAAACTAAAACGATCGGGATCGGATCGGGAGCAAAAAAACATGATCGGAACAACCCTAATCAAAACAAATAACTACGCACTGAGTGTGCCCATACTGTACATAATCCTTTAAGTCAAGTTAAGGCTTCACTCAAGTCGGAAAAACACGAAAAAATCGGATTTGTGTTAAAACTTGCAGTATGAACCTAGCATTAGATTCCGGTAAAATCGCATGTAAGTTGTTTACCCACATCATTGCTTTCAAACATGGAGAGATATCCCGAGAATAACACGGGTTGGACACGTTCATAGACTTGTCCCGTGTTGCCGATTTCGGCGCTGTTTGTGCGGGGAAGGCGGCTGGCGCGATTTTATAACCCGGACACTACGTCATTTTTGGTCGGCATCGGCAACAAAATAACCCACACATTTCCAAAGATGGACGATGGACTCTGTTCCTCGGCTCTATGATCCAGTAGCAATTTAATTTCTTTGTTTTCAGTTTAATTGTGCTATGTCCAGTTTGCAATGTTGATAATTGCAATGTTTTATTACCGCTTTTCGTCTTAGTGTGAAGAAAGAGGAAAGGACGATCGGCCCGCCATGATATTTACGTCGTCAGCCATCGCGCTGTGACCCGGGAATTTAACACCTGCTTTCATACATACTGCTTCCCGGAAAAGTCCCGGACATTATACTAAAACGCGACTTGGTAAATGTCTGAGTCATCTCTGTGTCAGGCGACCCGGGAACTTGCTTTCATACATACAGTGGGGCAAATAAGTATTTAGTCAACCACTAATTGTGCAAGTTCTACCACTTGAAAATATTAGAGAGGCCTGTAATTGTCAACATGTTTAAACCTCAACCATGAGAAACAGAATGTGGAGAAAAAACCCAGAAAATCTCATTGTTTGATTTTTAAATAATTTATTTGCAAATAATGGTGGAAAATAAGTATTTGGTCAATACCAAAAGTTCATCTCAATACTTTGTTATGTACACTTTGTTGGCAATAACGGAGGCCAAACGATTTCTCTAACTCTTCACAAGCTTTTCACACAGTATTGCTGTTATTTTGGCCCATTCCTCCATGCAGATCTCCTCTAGAGCAGTGATGTTTTGGGGCTGTCGTTGGGCAACACGGACTTTCAACTCCCTCTGCAGATTTTCTATGGGTTTGAGACCTGGAGACTGGCTAGGCCACTCCAGGACCTTGAAATGCTTCTTACGAAGCCACTCCTTTGTTGCCCTGGCAGTGTTTTTGGGATCATTGTCATGCTGAAAGACCCAGCCACGTCTCATCTTCAATGCCCTTGCTGATGGAAGGAGATTTTCACTCAAAATCTCTCGATACATGGCCCCATTCATTCTTTCCTTTACACACATCAGTCGTCCCGGTCCCTTTGCAGAAAAACAGCCCCAAAGCATGATGTTTCCACCCCCATGCTTCACAGTAGGTATGGTGCAATTCAGTATTCTTTTTCCTCCAAACAAGAGAACCTGTGTTTCTACCAAAAAGTTCTATTTTGGTTTAATCTGACCATAACACATTCTCCCAGTCCTCTTCTGGATCATCCAAATGTTCTCTAGCGAACCGCAGACGGGCCTGGACATGTACTTTCTTCAGCAGAGGGACACGTCTGGCAGTGCAGGATTTGAGTCCCTGGCGGCGCATTGTGTTACTGATAGTAGCCTTTGTTACTGTGGTCCCAGCTCTCTGTAGGTCATTCACTAGGTCCCCCCGTGTGGTTCTGGGATTTTTGCTTCCCGTTCTTGTTATCATTTTGACGCCACGGGGTGAGGAGGGAGTTGAAAGTCCGTGTTGCCCAACGACAGCCCCAAAACATCACTGCTCTAGAGGAGATCTGCATGGAGGAATGGGCCAAAATACCAGCAACAGTGTGTGAAAAGCTTGTGAAGAGTTACAGAAAACGTTTGGCCTCCATTATTGCCAACAAAGGGTACATAACAAAATATTGAGATGAACTTTTGGTATAGACCAAATACTTATTTTCCACCATGATTTGCAAATAAATTCTTTAAATATAAAACAATGTGATTTTCTGTTTTTTTTTTTTCCACATTCTGTCTCTCATGGTTGAGGTTTACCCATGTTGACAATTACAGGCCTCTATAATATTTTCAAGTGGGAGAACTTGCACAATTAGTGGTTGACTAAATACTTATTTTCCCCACTGTAAGGGCTACCCGTTTAAATCCCGGGATTTTAACGGTGTTTAAATATGCATGAAAGGGGCTCTTGAATATCAGAAAAAAATTCTGACTGAATTTCGCACAATGCAGTACAATTTTTTAATTAAAACCTGCCAGAAGAAATTGAATGCCTTTATAAGACGCTGCGGGAACTCTGATTAAAATGAATTGGACGTAGGGTGGATAATACAGTGATTCTAAGAAATGTTGTTTATCACAAGATAATTTTACTATGATATACGGTATCATGATGTTGGCCTATGTGCAAAAGAAAAGGAACATATTTTGGGGAGAGGGTGGACATTATTTGTTCATTGTATTTTTATTTTATCAATGCTCTCTTACAAAGTGCTGTGTCACAAAGCAGAACATTTATGGCTTTAAATGTGCAAACCATTTAAATTCTGGGTTGTCCTGCATAAAGAGAACGTATGACCAACCTAATTGGTCTAAGTGACACTGAAAAATGATCATTCACTGCAAGTCCTCCTGGGTCAAAAAGATTGGACGTCCATCACTGACAATGCCACTGAAACATGCTGTTTAATCCTCATCAGATGAAGATCGGATGCCATTTGTATGATTTATGACCCGATTCTTGTGAGTTATAATAGGGTGGTCACAAAACGTATCAAATTTATCGCCAGAACCATTTAACATAAAGTTTTATTCAGCAGATGAAGTTCAAGTCATTCAAAATATGTGGAAAAACCAAGCATGAAAAAGTACAATCTGTGGTTGGACTGTCTTTTAAAAAAGCAATCGACATTAGCTCGGGATGGATTAGCCTACATTGCTGGAGCTGAGGCTGGAAAGATGGTCGAGAGTGAGTTCTCCAGACATTCTTAGAGTGCTACTGTCATCACGAAGGCCTGACCATAGCTTTGCAAACACAGACCTTCATCTGCATGTGGACCCCCAGGCACGCTTGCGGTTTTGTGTCTCTTGAAAAACAACCACAAAAAAAAAAAAAAAAAAACATGTCTGCTGTTGGTTAGAGCTTACATAAGATGACTTGGTGGAGATGTGCTGCTTAAAAGAACTGTGGCAGCGGCTGATGACGGCATGCGGCGGGTGCGGTGTGGCTGGAGCGTTCAGAACGCTTACAATCTCGGCAGCCGTCTAGCGCGAATGAAATCAGGTATGTTATGTAAGAATTGCTTTCAAAGGTACTGATCTTAGTTTAAGTGTTCCTTGTGATATGATGACATAAGCGGTATAGAAAGTGAATGGCTGCACATGGGGAAAAAACTGCGGAATCTCTAGGAGAGTCACTTATAGAGAGAACATGCACACGCTTCATGATAGCTTCTTTTTTTTTTTTTATTGCCTGTTCTTTTCTCCCTCACACTGAGTGCTGCTTTATGTAACTCGCTGTGTGGCCATGTTGGCCAGGACTCAACCTGACCACCCTGCTATAAAGTAATAGTGCACTTCCTCTCACACAAAATCTCCATAACAATAAGGCATGTGATCATACACAGCTCCACATTTTGCAACAGGGACAAAAAAAATAAAATAAAGAAAACCTCAACCACAGTTTGAGCTGCTGGAATTTCTTCACTTCTGCACTTCCAGTCCAGGTGTACAGTATGTATAGTACTTACAGTGTATGTGTGGAAGTAGATAGTCAAATGTATATTAAAAACACCTATTTACGGTAATAGACACCCAATCCCTAAAAGGGATTAGACATCTATCACCGTCAATGGCAACCAAAGAAAAAGAAAGACCTTTCTCAACACAGCAGAAAGAATCGTGTTTATTAAATTCACAAAATATATTTTTCTAATGTTTAATAGTTGAGGGAAAACTACCCCAGTACTACTTTAGCCAATCAATTGCAAGTCAAGGTTATCAGTTTTCGATGTATCAGTATAATTTAGGTTAAAATTTCCGCCCTTTAATTCAAGTTATTTCAAAATTGTTTTCAGTTTTGCTAGTTTTTAGTTTTCATTCATTTGAATTTATTAAGTTCAGTTTAGAATTTGTTTTTCATGAATTGAGTTGTTTGACAAGAGTAGGATTAAAAAAATAAAAATATCACAAAACTAAAAAAAAAATACAGGATGTCCATAAAGTCTCTTTACCATTTCAAAAATGTATTAAAAATCCAATTGATTAGATTTTTTATTCAGATTTTTTTCTATTGTATTCAGCGTTTATTGAAGTTTTTTTTTTTTTTTTTTACCTCTTTTAATACACTTCTACATGGGCACTATTAGTTGCACAAAGCACAAATGACTCTTCTGCAAATGTTTACCTTGACCTTTTAACTGAATATGTGGCACCACAACTGAACGACCTTCAACCAACCATAGGGTGACCAACCGTCCTCTTTTGCCCGGACATGTCCACCTTTTACGTCGTGCCCTCGTCATCCAGCCAGGTTTTATAAATTCTTGAAAATGTCCGGTTTTTATGATTTTTCACGGGACCAATTTGAAGATAATATCTCCGGCCGCTGGGGGGCAGCGCTTGCCTGCGTTGTTGGGCTCCTACTAGTAGGGGCAGGAGAAGGAATACAGTTTACCCCGTGTATTATGGGGCATTACCGCCATCACTGGGTTGACGGTTTGACAAGAGAAGAGGCATATACTGTAGACCCCAATCACCAACGTCACACAATCACGTGATCGCTGTATTGTGCCGCCATATTGTCTGTCATTGTGTGTCCGTATTGTCAATGATCGTAGTTTCTAAAGGTGGATTCACTTGCACATTATGGAAGCCCCGGTGCTTTCAGACGCTGTAAACTCATTGGATGAGTAGCATAAAAGCCGTTATTTGGAAAAGCTTCGGTCGATCCAGTCGCCAGATCCATATTTGATGCCCAAACCGATGTTTCCTCCCGTCCGGTCCCGTCCCGTGCGTCAGAGCTCGTCCTGAGACCACAAAATTTCCAATCATACTCCAGTTTATGTCACGATGAGGAGTCGGGTACCCAGAATCGGCACCGGCCCGAAGAGAAGCCGACTTTTGGTCAGCTGAGCGTCAACGTTGTCATGATTGTAAAATGAAACTTGGTCGACAACAGGCCGGTGTGTGCTGAAAAATAGCTGCCGCGCGTGAAATGTCCCCCCTGACGGGAGCGCTTATTTATAACGCTTTATTGACGTGAAAACATCAAATGTTTTCATGGACGCATTACAGTAATGGATTTACGACTGTAAGATCAGTTTTAAATGATTAAATTACACAAAATATTAGTTCTGTGTTTTAGTAACAAATCATGGACTGGGCCACATAACCATCTTTGAACAGAAATGTATTAGCCTACAGGTTTTCACGACCATATCCCAATGACAATCACACAGATATGACATTTATTAGTTCAAGCGGAGTAAAATAATACATATTCACGGTACAAGAAAGTCGTTTCCGTGTGGACGCTCCCGTCAGGGGGGACATTTCACGCAGAGCGGGTATTTTTCGGCACAACACCTGTTGTTGCGCTCACCTTCTTGCTGCGCGACCGTGGCGACAGCTTCGTAGTCTCCTTCTGATGATGTCTTTGATCGTGTTGGCATCATATTGATGTTTTCGCTGCTGTCTGACGGCTGTCGAGACAAGCACATCATGGACCGAGATAAACAAACCGTAGGCTACTGCTTTAGAAATTTGCCCTTTTAACAATGGGCACACAGCAACTACTAAAATGACCGTTTATCTTCTCTGTTACTGCAACCAACCACCACACATGCCTTCACCATTTTGATTAATCAATGTTAACGATTATCTGGAAGGTTTTTGGGTTCGTTTACTAGGCGGTGATTCCTTAGACAAGCAGAAAAACACGCAGTAATAGGAGGAATGTACGTAGTGGTAATATGTAAACACGATGAGCTGACGGACAATATGGTGGCACCAGTCAGGGGGGCGGAGTTGTGACGTCACGTGATTGGGGTCTATACAGACTAAAACAGGGGTCCCCAACCTTTTTTGCACCAGGGACCGGTGTTATTTGGGTCTTTTTTTCATGGACCGGTGTTCTGACAAATTTTGCAACCCATCAAAAATTGCAATGATGCGGTTCTGTGCATGCGCGCTACATTAAACATAGCCGCAAAATGTGCAAATGCAGCAATTCCAAAGTAAACACTACAAACTTTCTTGAAAGAAAGGAATATTAACTTACGTCTGATCATGGAAGGACTTGTAGAAAAGGTCTCCTCAGATACATCCTGCCATGTAAGCTGCACACAACAATTGCACACTGCTTTCACCATTAACGACTTCGCCTTGTCGTTAAACATTAATTAAGAAGCCCGCTTCAAAAAGATACGATGTTGGAAATTGTAGCAAGGTTTTCAATGCTCATGTAGCGATGTCAGGATATTCCAGAATGACTTTATTCCAGAACCTCGGTAGAGTTGTTGTCTCAAATGTACGTTTAATAAGGTCGCAGTCATTTGCGATCTCTACAAGTTGATCTTCCTTTTGCACAGACATGCTCGAATCACTCGGTTTATTCACAAACGGGTCACGAATCCACTCCTTCGCAGTTCGTGGGTCTTCGAGGTTGTAGCCCGTCAGGTGTCCTTTTCGCCGTAAAAATATCTCCAAAAACGTCTGTTTTCCAGTCATCTTAGCTCGTGTGGGGGCTAATTATTTCCGGGAACAAATGTGCTGCGCCCGCGGCCTAGCAATACGTTATTATCAAGGAGACGCGCACATAGATATATTATATACACAAACAAGATGTACTGCTAGGTCGAATCAATGGATTTTTATGATGACATTCTAATCTATCCCGTAGTATTATATCTAGAGTAGATATATTGGTGTGTTAAGCAGGGGCACAGGGTTAATTCAGCCAGAATGCGGTCGTTATTAAATTATTATTTTTATGCGGCCCGGTAGCAAATGCGTCACGGACCGGTACCGGTCCGCGGCCCGGCAGATGGGGACCCCTGGACTACAATAAGGAGTAGTTTTAAGAGACGTTTATAGTGCTCCGTACACCGTTCTGTAAGTTTATCTTCTGTTAATGTCGCTCATGTGTCTTCTGTTATATATTATACAATATATTGGTACAAAGAGATGCAGTATGTTGTATTAGTCTTGTATTAATTGTTCTGCATTCGTGTATTTGGTTTAATGTTATTATTATATTTTAAGTAAGAGCGCCTGCCCAGAGTTTTTTACGATAAATACGTATATAATGGCAACTGTTGACTTCTGTCGGAGCTTTGTACTGGCGTGATCTGTAAAATCCCGTTTGATGTCAAATCGTTGCACTACCGATGATTGTAAACTTAGATAGCAAAGTTTGATTTTGCCTCGTCTCCCGGTACACGCTAATAGGGTTTTTATCAGTGAGCTAAGCCGCGCTAGGCATTATGGGAAACGTAGTTTTGAACTGCTGCATTTGGAATATGCTGGTTGAATAGTTTGTTGGTTGTTATTGTTTGCGTGTAATCTAGAACATTGAATGAGAATAAAAATTGAGTGGGAATAACAATTTCTCAACAACAATTGTCGTGATAGTCATTTATTAAAATAATTATGTGGCACAAGCCTACTGTGTGTCTGTATTGACTGTACTATATTTCCCAAGTCTGCTTGATATTTTTTTTTTTTGTCATTTTTATTATTTATTTATTTATTTTTTTTTTGTAAGAATAAAGCCTGTTAAGTGAAAAACTTATTTCCATATAGTAGATAATATATACTATATGGCATTTTTTTTTTTTTTTTTTTAAATAAAACTGCATTTTTCTGTCCTGACTGAGGAGGCACACTGTAAATATAGTATTAAAGTGATATAGGCCATCTCAAGGCCGGGCCGAGTGTCCTCTTTTTTGGAAATCAAAATATGGTCACCCTAACCAACCATCATTTTTCAGCAAGATGGTGCACCACCACATTGGGGGCTGCATGTCCGTGGGTTCCTCAATCAAACATTTCCAGACCGATGGATTGGAAGGGATGGGCCAATTCCTTGGCCGCCACGTTCACCAGATAGCCCCATAGAAAGAAGTCCAGGGGAGTGATATGTCAAAGATATCGTGTATCGAACAAAGATAAGGGACATTACTGACTTTAAGCGAACGATTACTGATGCCATTGCCACAATTGATGAGGTTATGCTACAGCGGACATGGCATGAAATGGAGTACCGTCGTGATGTGCTTCGTGCAACTAATGGTGCCCGTGTAGAAGTGTATAAGAAGAGGTTTAAAAAAATTCAATAAACGCTGAATACAATAGAACAAATTTGAATAAAATATCTAATCAATTGCATTTTTAATAAATGTTTGAAATGGTAAAGAGACTTTATGGACACCCTGTATATTTTTAAATGCAGTCAGTCCTTTTGAATTTTTGTCATTTTGTGTAAATATTGCTTATGAGGATAAAATGCAACAGGACGAAACTTAAAGACCAAGTGTGAAGTAAGGTTGGCCAACCATGTTTTTGAATAATATCAATGGCTAAACAATTATAAGCATATTTTCGTTATTTTTTTTTTAACACAACCCTTCTTGATTCTTTGTTTAACCCATAGCAACGCCCTTGACAACGAAAATGCTTTTCTTCGACAATCTTCGGAAATCTTCGGATATGACGTTACACCGAGAACTGATAGGGAAGTCCGCCATACACACAGTATTGTTGCATTGCTTCTCGGTAAGATGCCACGGCGGTGTGTGGCGATGTATTGTTCTCAATCTAAAGAAAAGTTGTATGAGTGGCTGAAGGATAGCAGGGCACGTAAATGGCCATCTTTTGTTCGCACTAAGCGAATGAATTTCACACCATCACCGAGTAGTGTTCTCTGCTACAAAGACTTCGAAGACGCCTGCTTCCTCAACCGGTCTGCTTATGATCAAGGATTTGCAAAAAAGTAAGTGTGATTTTTGGATAGATGACTGATGACTTTGTCAAAGCAGAGCTGCCAACTGTTGCGGAATAGTGCTTAATTTGTAAATCATAAGGTGCCGGAACGCAAAGTACATATGACTGCGCAGGGATGACGGCACGTGGACAGGTCCCGGAACATATTGTAATAGCCCGAATAGGGAAATAGAAAGGAGAGGAGTGAATGATGGCTTCCTTCACTTTATTGTGGCAACAGTTAAACAACAAATAACAAAAATAACAGCGGACTGCTGCAACATGCGACCGCCAACTTTGCTCTCATGCCGCACTCTTCTCCTCACTTCCTGCTATGTCACCACTCTGCTGTCCGATGGCGTCTTCACGGGCCCGCACACAGTTATGGACATTACTTTATGCAGAAAACGGTGCTGAAAACAAAACGCAAATGCCCACTTGCCATGCTGTGGGACTTTCCTTTTTTTCTTTCTTTTCTATGTGCTTTTCTGACTCGTTTTGAACCATCTTCCTTCTTTTTGAAAAAAGACATTAAATGCAACAGTCTTTTTAGCATGTTGAAATACCGTTTGATCCTGGCTGCTTGCTCCCAAGATGCCGCAAATTTCAAGTTGTTTTTTTTTTTTTAATGTCAGGAGTGTGATTTGTTGGTCCAGCTTCTCAGTGCACCAACAAATCTACGACTCTTTCATATGACATAAATGTTATAAACTACATGCAATTCTTGGGATTTGTTGTGTAAATGAATTTATGCATATTATTATTTTATTTTATACTGTAATGTCCTAACTGCGTGTAATATTCTGATTTAATGTTTTTCGAGGCACCCTGAAGTGCACGCAACGTTACTCTTGTTTTGGTCACGTGATGCGGGAGTGTGATAGAGAGGCACAGCTCTATCTATCGCTCCGCACAGCCTGCCGAGAGCCCCAAGCTGTGTTCGTACTGTTAGCTCCATGTGTTAATAAAGAAACAAAGTTGTCAGCATGTCGTGTGTTCGATACCTTTGTCAATAAAAAGCTCATAACAAGACACTATGCACGATCTGTTTAAGAGACGCTGGGACTGGAGAGCTGTGAGTAGTAGGAGGCGAGGGGGAGATGAGCGAGAAGCAAAACTTCGCTGTCGAATGTGGCGGCAGTCCGCTATTATTTTGTTTTCTTATTGTTGCCACAATAAAGTGGAGAAAGCATCAATGGCTTCCTTCTTTCCCCCAACGTTTTTATATTATTATTTTATATGCACGAGAGCTGCCAGATCTGCCAAAATGAACATGAAGTCTGATTTTTTTTTTTTTTAAACGATGTCATCAGATAGACAAAAACATAAAATTTTGTGCAAATGCCTGCATCTTCAAATCATGAAAATAATAACAGCCTATATTTTACCAATCTTGTAATCTCGATGGGTCTTGTCTCCATTCCATGTCAGGTAGTCTAGGCACATTGCTTGCATCCTGATTAGCGTCTGGCTAATACATGTTAGGTCCAACATAAAATTCCAACCTCCTCTTCTTCCTCCAGCTCTTCAAAAACTTGGATCTCCTCCCTTGCGCTCGATCTATCGCTTATATCGCTGTTTGAATCATTGTTTGAAGGGCTTTGTATGGCGGCTGTAAGGAGCACTGCCATCGCTGTTCTCGGTGTGACGTATCACTTTCGGGTTTGTCCCCTTTCAGGCTCAAACTTCGGAAACGCAATTATTTTGTCAAATATACAACATATAAATTATTTTTTTCATGCTTTATTTGTTGGACAATGTTTAATTACTTTAATTGTGACCCTATTTGGCATGTTATGAAATTACTTCACATTTGGTATTTAAGCCTACAAGCAGGCACGAGTGTCTCAAGAGTGATTTGCAGAGCTGCCAACTCTCACGCTTAGAGCGTGAAACACACGCAATTGCCTGTTTTCTCACGCACACACGCCACACATCCAATTTCTCACTCAAAAAAAAAAACAATCTGATTTTGGGCCGAGACGCGTTCGTTTCTTTTTCAAACTCTCCGACAGTAGATGGCGCTACTCGCCACTGTAAACCTATTCGCTGTATAAACATCCTGGTTGCGACGGAAGAAGACCTTCAAGAAGATAATCGTGGGAGAAACTCGAATGGAGAAAGAATCTCTGAAGAAAGTCATATCCAATCTGAAGATTACAGATAGAGATTAGGTATGTTATAATTAATGACATATATCGTCAATTAAGTACCCACTCTTTCAACAGGCATGAAAATCATTCACCTTTCGGCGAAATTCGCCATTTTGAAGTCAAAAAGGGTGACATACGTGAATTGCTTAGATCCGAGGAGAAATTATTTTTGGGAGGTGGGTCGGAAGATTTTATTCAATTAATTATTATTATTATTATCATCATGTCATTAACTTTGTACGTAAACTGAGCAATTCAGAAATCGGTCCTTTAAAAAAGTGACACTGGGACAGTCAGCAAATCCTTCTAGATGCTTCGCTGACGAGACCCAATCATCGGCCCAAACTGCTTTCCATTATTCCAATCGCGCGCACTCTTTACGTGTACATGGAGTGCTTGGAGAGCCTTTGGTCGCATTGCAAAGCTGTGAAAACAAAAAGCAGGCCATATCCACACCGGGGCAGACCAGAGTGCAGCATACACACTTGCCTGTATTTGCCAGCAGATTGAATTTGGTGAGTAATGGTTTCAATCGTTTTCATATTTTGCGATACAATAAAGTTATTGCCATTCGTTGCAGCTTACGTTGAACACTGCCAGAGCTGGCCAAATCTTCCGTGAAAAAATAGCTCCAGTTAAATTGCCGTCAAGCTTGTGTATTTAGCGGTATTATAAATGAAGAAACACACTGTTGAGTCAAATTAAGCGGCATGGTCTCGGATGGAGGGGGGCGCCTTGCATCGCTCCCGTTGTCCGCCTGAGACGCGTTATTTACGGCTGGGATTTGAGCTGACTGCCGGTGTAAACTTAGTTCCCATAACAAGCAGCAGGAGATCACCTTGTTAGCCTCGTAGTATTGCCTACTGCAAGCATGCTCAAAACATCAGCTCATATAGCATTGTTTATTTAGTATTAGGCCGTGTTCACACTTGGCGCTTTTTCCCAGAAAAAAGCGCTGCCTCCTGCGCCTACTGAGTGCTTTCTGAGCACCTTTTGAGCGAGTATTCTAAACGGGATTCTATCTTAAACGTCACCATACATAACAGTTAGTAACATTGGTCAACCAAATAGGCTAACGTAGTCCATCATTAGCAAATGCTAATGATGGACTACGTTAGCCTATTTGCCAACTCTCACGTTTTGAGCGTGAGACACACGCAATTGCCTGTTTTCTCACGCACACACGGCACACATCCAATTTCTCACGGTGCAAAATTTTTGTCACCTCCAAAAAAATCTCACTCCTAGGTTTTTCTAAAAGTTGGCAGGTCTGGATTTGGTCGAGGATTCAAGGCGATTATTATAATTTTCGCACCATACATGCATTTTGAAACGCTTATTGTTCCCACTAAGGGTAGAATTGACTAGTGGTGTCAACAATAATCGATGCCGCGATGCATCGCGATGCAGGGCATGGACGATTCGATTCGATGCGGGCAACAAGCCGAATCGATTCAGCGCATTTTAAAATATATAAGTACGTTCAAAAATCTTCCCTGCGCAATTCCGTTGATGCAACGGATTTGGTTTCCCCATTTGTATTATTATTCTCATGTTTCATTTTTTACACACTGCATAACTCTGGTCAAGTTTCCCACCAACCTCGTAGAAGCCAAAATGTCTCCAGATTACTGCTTTCAATGTCTTAGGTGCATCAATAATCTTTCTCGCTCCCTCTTTCTCCGCTTCAACCATTGTTATGTTATGTCCTATCTCTTAGAGGTTAGATCTTGTGCCCGAATCGAATGGGTCGGGTCGGGCCCAAAATGTTAAGCATTCACGTTCGGGTCAGGCCGCCGCGCTGGACTAATAAATTATTATTAAAAATGGGATAAAACCGAGAGCAGGCTCTCTGTATTGTGCATTTGCTTGTGCACGCACATGAAGCAGTGGCGCCGCCCGCTTTTTCTTCTTCTCCTCCGCTGTGGCGCTTGCGATTCGTTACGAAAGACACTTTTATCTATGCACACAAAGGCAACACAAATGTGATCCTTTTGAATCTTCTCCTCTGTGTGTCTGCAAAATCGCATGGTTTTTTTATTTTTGTATTTTTATTAAACTTTCCCAGTGTTATTTCGTTGTGTAAATGCTTTTATAATGATCATAAAAATATGTAGACTTTTTAAACATTAAGAAAACTTGCGTTTTTTTCTGCCAACTCGAAGAAATGAAAATAAATTGCTGCTGCTGCGTTTTTTTTTTGTTTGTTTTTTTTTGCGTCACTCCAATCTGGGTCGGGCTTCAATACCAGAGGGCCGTGTTGGGTTGGGCTGGATTTTTTTGGCCCGATCTAACCTCTACTATCTCTCTGCTCTCTCGATTGAAAAAAAACTGATATTTCCTCATGTTTAAACAGATTGTTATGGCTGCTAAAATGCTGCTGCACTTCATTTTAATTCATTTTTTGTATTGTTATGTGGTAGTTACTGATTGCATTTCTAAGTTGATTGCACAAATATAGTGGGCTAGGCCTACATTTTACTTTTGTTCTACATTGCAATTTAGTTGATGTTTTGTTTGCAACTGATCTGATCCCTGGAATGATATTGCGATAAAGATGCTGCTGCACTACAATATTTTCTTTGTCGTTTTTCTTTAATACTTACTTGAATATTTGTATTGATGGGTCATTGTGACTAAAATACAGTGACTGTTATTACTGATTTTGCACAGGAGTTCAGATGTTGCACTGTGTGAAAGACTGCTACTGTGTGTAAAAAAAAGAGAAAGCCCTGGTCTCATTCAAAGGACCAATTAAATGCTGTTTTTTTTTTTTTTTTTTTTTTTTTTAATATATATATATATATATATATATATATATATATATATATATATATATATGAAAGTATTTTCATTTGACTTCAATCAGGAGTGACACAAGAGCCAATAAAAAGCTGTTTAATGTCTGACCGCTTGTGTTGCCTCATGATTCACGAGAAATATGCTTAGCTTTAGAATTTTAATGCATCCCAGGCTTTAAGGCATTGCGACGCATTGCCGAATCGAATCGAATCGTGACCCTCTGAATCGAATCGAATCGAATCGTGGCCCTCTGAATTGTAATCCAATCGAATCCTGAGGGCAGTGCCGATGCACACCTCTAGAATTGACCCTAACATTATTAAGTGAATTATCTTCATTATGTTTATGTTTGTTAATAAAAACTAGAGATTTATTCTGGAAGTTTTCAAAATGTTTCTTGAGTAGTTTTTGAAAACAAAGGTTTGAATTAGTGATGCACGATAATACATTTTACAACCGATACCGATAACCGATAATTTCCTCCTCATTCCAACCGATAACCGATAATGTCAAGCCGATAATTCTATAAATATAATTTATTGCTCTTTTTTTCAACATAAAATATGAACAAGTATTCAATTCCAACATCTAAATAATGACAGATTTTCTGACATTGTGTAATAGTAAACTTTTGGCAACAATTACTTACAGAGTAAATACCTAAGTTGCACAAGAATGCGTTTAAAAGTAAGCCATTCCTAACATATATAACATTAATACACTGCAAAACACACCTCCTTAAAACTAGTCAGTTTTAAGTGTAAATCTATTGGAAATAAGTGTAATTATCTGCCAGCGCTTCAAGTGTATTTCTCTCAGATTTCTTGGAAGAAAAATAGCTAGCTGAAAATAATCTTAACAGCCTTATTTTAAGCAATACATTAATATACTTAATCCTAAAAAAAACTTGGAAGAAGAAAAGATTTTGAATAATATTTGTGGCTACAGAATATTATTGTTATTTCATTACAACAGGAATGTTTCATTTTCTCCATGTTTAAATGATCATCTAACCACTGTGCCAACATGATAAGCTTGCTTACTGGACATCACTTTTCCAAATGTACGTGGTAAAAATGTGATTGGCATGTTTTTCATGAAGAATGGTGGTCGTATAAACTGCATTATTTTTTTATCCAGGGCTTTGGCTCTCGGGTCATTTCGGTAAAAAAATTGTGTCTCGTCTCGGCAGCGGCTACATTCGTACCGGTTAATCCGCTCCACCGGCCGGTTCGCCGCGGCGTATTCAGGGCCTGGCTCTGCTCGCACGCCGTGAGGGAACGCTCGAGAAACCGGGGTGTTCGCCGGAGGTCCTGAAGCCGGGGAGCCGGGCTCTGCCCGCCCCACCAACGGCGAGGCGGCCTGTCGGACCGTCCAGAGCGGCGGGCTCCGTCTGACCGACTATCGGTCTCCAGTCGTGCCGGTGTTTAGCCTTAGATGCGAGTTTACCACCCGCCTTGGGCCGCTTTCCCAAACAACTCGACTCTGTATCGTCACAAGCCCCGTAGTTTAACTTAGTGTTTACAATAGCTTTAGCATTCCCGCTAGCAGCAGCCTTGTATTCGTTCCAAAATTCTTTGTGATGCAGTTTTAAATGGATCCTGGGTTAGTGGTTTTGAATGAGGACGCTTTCTTTCGGCCTCGTGGAACTTCTGCGGTACATGTTTCGCAGATGGCGAGAGCGTCGTTTTTTTTAGTAACAGCCGCCATAATATTCAACTTTTTCTTGTCGTGTAACTCCGCCTCCTCAACCCCTCCTCCCTCAGCGGCTTCAGAGAGGGGAGGGGTTGAGGAGGCGGCGTGCTGAATTCTTCGGTTGTGCACATTTGGAGGCTAAATCAAGTATATAATTATCGGATTGCATTATCGGTTGAATTTTTTTATTATCTGGATTATCTGTGTGACGTCATAATTGCCATTATCGGCCGATAATTATCGGCGACCAATATTATCGTGTATCTTTAGTTCGAATAAAACAGTGTGTCAACTGAACCAATGCACATAAAAGTTTGTATCAGTCGATACAGATTTATTTTGCATTGATCATTTAGCCCACAAGTGTCAAACCGATTCCAGAAAGGGCCAAGAGGGTGCTGGATTTTGTTCCGACCGATAACGCGCAGAGAGTTTAACCAATGAACCTCCTGCTGAAACAAGCAGCACCTGAAAAAGTTTAACTGATTACACATGTAAAAGATCTAATTGGTGAAAAGATGTCCTCTTCATTGGTTGGAAAGCAAACCTGCACCCACTTGGCCCTTTCTGGAATCTGTTTGACACGTGTGATTTAGCCTATCAATTAATTAGGTTCATATTCATTAGAAATGTGGCCCTTTGCCCCGTTCACTCTATCTGTTTGGTCTGATTAATGTCCCGTCCCCAGCAAAAAGTGTAGATGCAAGCTATGCTGTTATATCGTCCCTACCTATGTTGAGACCAAATCTACGCCCTTGGTTTATACAGCATATGCACGTGTGTATTATATAACTTACATGTTGCATATGGTTATACCATATTGCAGAAAACCACACACATCCATCCTCATAATTCTCTTAAGTAAACCAAAAATAAATCCTGGAATGGGCAGTACCCTGCCCGCCTCCTGCAGGGGCATCATTCTCTGCAAGAATCCCCGGGGTGGAGTATGTGTGCATGGGGAAGGCCAACTCTGAGCCGACGGAGCATTCATTTGGCAAGCACCGCCACATGTGCGGCACCAAATACTGGACCAGCCTAAAGAACTTCATGGTCATCAATAGGCTGGCCCAGCGCCTGCACTTGCTTAAGCTCATCGGTTTCTTCCCCGGGGACGTGGATTCCGACCTGGACCGCGCCAAGTTATAGGAGAAAGAGGATGATAAACATCGACTACCTGGTCAGTAAGGTCCAGGCCAAACAGGAGCTTGCCCAGCAGGAGAACATGGAAATAGCCATGGAGCTCGAGATGGGTGACCTGCCTTCCGTGAAGTTCGACATCCTGGTCGAGCTGGTGGACAGGGGAGAGCTGGGCTGTCCTCAAGCGGCCATCTCTCCCCATGACCCATAGTGACATCCGAATTCAATAAATAATAAGTTGTGATTGTATATAGAATTTATAATTTATTTGAATTAGGGCTGTCAAAATTATCGTGTTAACGGGCGGTAATTATTTTTTTAAATTAATCAGGTTAAAATATTTGACGCAATTAATGCACATGCCCCGCTCAAACAGATTAAAATGGCAGCACAGTGTCATGTCCGCTTGTTACTTGTGTTTTTTGGTGTTTTGTCGCCCTCTGCTGGCGCTTTGGTACGACTGATTTTATGGGTTTAAGCACCATGAGCATTGTGTAATTATTGACATCAACAATGGCAAGCTACTAGTTTATTTTTTGATTGAAAATTTTACAAATTTTATTAAAACGAAAACATTAAGAGGGGTTTTAATATAAAATCTCTATAACTTGTACTAACATTTATCTTTTAAGAACTACTGTACAAGTCTTTCTATCCATGGATCGCTTTAACAGAATGTTAATGTTAATGCCATCTTGTTGACTTATTGTTATAAACAAATACAGTACTTATGTACAGTATGTTGAATGTATATATCCGTCTTGTGTCTTATCTTTCCATTCCAACAATAATTTACAGAAAAATATGACATATTTTATAGATGGTTTGAATTGCGATTAATTACGATGAATTAATTTTTAAGCTGTGATTAGCTCGATTAAAAATTGTAATTGTTTGACGGCGCTAGTTTATATGGATGGCATCAAAACATGGGGTGCGCCTGTAAGCGGTGTCCTTTCATGTGTTTAATCATTATTTTCTTCATTATCAGAGGTCTAAGAAATTGTCCATTTGCAAAAACCTAAAACCTTTGAGGGACCGTCTTTCACGTGATGGTTATCTCGTACTATTGTTGTTTTTTCCTTAAAACGCGGAGAGAAAATGTAGAAAATGACGACTGAATATGTCCATTTGTCTATTGATTCACCGTTAGTTAAAGATCGTATCACCCGGTGCTAGCTAGTGCCACATTGTAGTACCTTACAATGAATTAATGATAAGAGCTAAAGTAAGACAGGTGAAAGGAGGTGGAGAAACAAGTTGGAGTTAAAGCAGGATAACAGCAGACCACTGTGCCATAAAACTCCCAAGCAAGTCCACAGCATACTTTTTCCCAGACTCTATATCAACAACATGTTATCTGCAGCCCGACTGCACACTTCCTCTTAGACACCCATAAATAAAGTGGATTTTGTTTAAGTCTACTTTCACAGATCAGTTGAAACATTGCAGTTTCTTTAAAGGGAACTACCTCCTATTATGGATTAAGACCATTCAAATTATTGGAAGTAACGTGTTATTTCAGTATATTGTACAGTGAGGAAAACAGTACTTCTTCTCATGACTGATTTTAACAGTTTTCATACAAAGAAATAAATGAACAGTAGTTTACAAGCCAGCAATTCTGTACCATTTGGCGCAGTTGGTAGCTGGAGTTGTCCTTGAACCGAAGGGTCAGCAGTTCAATTCCCGTGTACGACTGCCCCCTGTCGAATTGCCCTTGGGCAAGGACTGAACCCTAATTTGCTCCCAATGGGTTGGCAGCGCCTTACATGGCAGCATTGGTGTGTGAATGTGTACATGAACGGGTAAATGTGTGCTAATATAAAGTGCTTTGGGCATGGTAACCATGTAGATAAATGTGCTATATAAGTATTGTCCATTTACCATTTACCATACACATGCATATACAGTACGTAAACATTGATAGACTCGAACACATGTGCATGATTATTGGTTGTTATTACTGATGTCATAAGGAAGGGCGGGCAAGCTGGGATACTTGCATTTGATTTGCTATCATAGTATCATTATATTGCTATCATTCTTTCCACAGGGATGCACATGCTGATGGTGTTGCCTAAGGCCATGTCTACACCTAGCAGGGTTTTTTTTGTTGTTGTTTTTTTTTTTTGTTTTTTTTTTAACCGAAGATCCTACCCTCATACGTTCGGAAAATATGTCTATACCACCACGTTCGTAGAAAAAAAAAAAACATCTACAGCCAACCGCATAATTGCACTTTTTTTCACATATTTGTTGATGTGCTTCCAAGAACAGAGTGAATGAAAAAAGTAAATAAATAGTTCGCCGATCGTATTTTGTCTGTTTAGCCCTTGCTTTGTGAGAACCGTTAGCATGTAAGCACAGGTCGCTATTGCGCGCGGTAGCTTATGTTTTTATATATGTGCATTATATATGTCTTTAATACATTCATGATGCAAAAGTGATGCTGTAAAATTACAAATCCTCTGCGAGCGTTAGCACAGTCTCTGAATGTAACGCAAATATGACGTTCTAACATTTTTTGTCGCCGGCAGTGACGTTTCGACTGTTAAAAAACTGGTTATTATTGTACGCATGGCGACGGATCAAATGCAGATTTTGCAAATCTTCACTTTTTAAAAACCATTGTCTTTAATTCCCATAATGTGTGTCTGCGTGTGGATTATAGGCCAAACCGTAGAAAAAGTTCTTTTTGCGAGACATGGCTTTTTGTAGACATGGCCTTGATCTTTAAAGTCATAGTTCATAGTCTCCAGAATGCTGTGTTTCAAACGGATGCTTGCTTCACCAGCATGGGAAGGGGAAAATGGAGGCATTCTAGTCGGAGACAAAGAGCGTCAGGGGGCACCAAGGATAGAGCTGTCAGTTTGGTACAACACGCCGCTGTCTGTGTGGCATGGTGAAAGGCGCTCATCATTGTACTGCAGCCCTGAGAATGAAAGATCTTTGCTGTAAGTCAACCTCATAAATCAGCTCAGAGGCCACTTTTATTCAGGCTCTCACATTATATGGCTTTATCTTCGCTATTCAACTGCACCAGGGCCTGGGAGCAAAGAAGAACCAGACCAGAGAAACAGGGTCGAGTCAATTTGATCGATCACAGGAGTCACCTATAGAAGTCATGAAATGATCTATCTGAAAGCCCGCGACACTAAAACCCAAAGTGCAACAATTGAGCCACATTGGGATTTTAATGGCCAACACATAACATAGTCAAATATTTGAGATCACAGCCAGTCGCAATTGTTAGGCCAAGTTTACATGCAGCACATTTAATCTGATTTGTGCATTTGACAAATCACAGTGGACATAAGCAGCAAGCAAATATGAAAAAGGGAAGTTTTATTAGGGCTCCCGTATTGCAAGGAAGGTAAGCTGTAATCGAGTCAGAATAAATTTGGGTTAGTTCTGTAAATGTAAATTGATGTTTCAGTTATTTGGCATTTTTATTCAACTTTAAGACACACCCAACAAATTGGACAATATTTTTTTTTATATGTTCATGTTCATATAAGTCGCAGGCATCTACATTATGTTATGGTATATTTACACCAAAAGATATGCAACTCTTGAGGCTGTAAAAATCCACAAATAAACAGAAACATTACTGTAATTTCATATACATAACGATTTTTCCAATTTTAGTTTTAATTAATTATTTCATTTAGTTTTGTTAGCTGTAGTAACTTTGGTTTCGATTCATATACTGTATATTTTTGCAAATGTTACGTTTTCAACTGTTGAATAAATCTTATTTAGAGTTTGACACCGTTGCTTTTGGCCCTTCTTTCTCACCAAACTACAATTGAGCTGAGGTTTATAATTAAGACGATACATGTTATTGACATAGAATATTTAAAAATAAATAAATAAATAAAAATACTTTATGTTCCTTTTCTAAAAATGTGCCATGATCTATTTGTCACTTAAGCCCCACTGTTATGCAAGGGTTTCATTAACTGACATCAGAACCAACGACCCCCAAACCTGGCTCTCAAATGATAAGAGATGCTCACAAGTGTGCAAGCTTTAGTCCGACTATTGGTCTCTACAGAAACGACCTGTTTGATTGCACTGACTTAGGGAAAAACTGATGTGTCCAAAGCAAACTGTGGGGATCCCATTTCAACTTCCCCACTAATCTCCTTCGTGTTACAGTCTCAGACAGAACATTCTTTTGATGCCCAGAGAAGGAAGACATTGTTTCCAAGCTTGGCCACTGTCTGCATTTGTAGAGAACCTGCGAGAGATGAGAAAAACTCCCTTCATTCATTGCTCTTTCCTTACTTATCGCACACAGAACAGTCATGGAAAAGGGCTTATTAAATGAAGCAGCCTCGCTTCTGTGTTTTTCCCCACATTCAACAAATAAAGACACTTTTTTTACTGTAACATCCATAGATGTACTACATCACAGAACAGAATCGTGCCATTGGCAGTGTATTGGTAAAAAATGTGAACCTGGATAGCTTTACTCACTGTTTTTATGTCTTTATTCATTTAGTTGTGTGACAGCAACTGCTAATGCATGACAGCGGTTGAAATGTAAATCATGCTTCACAGCCACATCATTTTTCAATAAAAGCAGGCTACGTTGCACCTAATCCAAAGTGACAGCGTAATCGGATGCCAAAAATTCATAAAATTTCCATTTAGCTCCTACAATTAAAATGGGAAATTTCAATTCCAATGATGATTGCGATTGGCAGCTAATTCTGTGGAAATTCTTGTCTCCTTCCAGACTGAATAGTTCCGCAAGTGCCTTGAATACCAGGGTGGTAGTTGGTTATACTGTAATTTAGAATAGATATACTTTTAAAATCTATTTTTCTGATAGTTTCATGAATATATGATTTCAAGCATGCAGATTTGATTAAAAGTGATTGTTAGTGAATTCTGAACTTTCTTTTCCACTATCAACATTACCATTTAAACTCAATTGAAACAAAACAAATGTTCACCTTTGCAGAAGGGAAGTATGAAAGATATTTATTTTGGCCAAAAAATGCTTAGCCTTGGTACATGGGACCAAAAGACATTTTGTTAAATTTGCAAGATTTTTTTGGGTTGCTCTCTTTGGGATTAAAAAAAAAATGTATATGGCCTTGCACTTGTATATGGCGGAAAACACAGACAATACTGAAAAAGCAGTTTCTGCTCTTGCACCCCTCTTTAAAATAAACTGCTGTATTTTAAGACAAAAGAACTGTTGTGTTTGATAGAACAATATGTCTATATGCTGCCATAGCAGATTTATGGCGCACTAAGCCTCCGAACTATTTTTAATTTGTCCGTTTTACCCTGAAAACCCCCGTTTACAGATGTCGCACAACCGCTTTTTTTTCTACCTAGCCATAAAAAGAAGGTAAGTCATTATATTTATTATTCAAAATGGTTTTTATTTCTAGCTTAGAATCATTAATTGCAGTCTAAATTTTAGTTAAAAAAAAAAAAAAAAAAAAAAAAGACTTAAAAAAATTATTCACTCGCAGTTTTTAAACTTTTAAACGAATCATGTCACAATGAAAAATTTGCCGTCTGTAAAAAAGTCTCAGATATCTACCTCATAACGATCGCTTAATTGTATTTGTTTTTTTTGGTACTGTTGCATTTCCCCCCGATATTTTAGATGATAAATAATTGATCAAAAGAAAATAAAAATAAAAGGTTAACTATATGAAAAAGAAAATCTCAACGGCTCCTTGATGTCTGTGATTTCTGCATCGCGACCCTTGTTATATTACCATGTTTCACCTATTAAAAAAAAATTTTTTTTTAATCCGGCTGTGGCCATTCACAACTGTGTCTTGACACTCGGTAATACATGCTACGTGGAGTTTTTGGATCGAAACAAGGTACAGTGGGGCAAATAAGTATTTAGTCAACCACCAATTGTGCAAGTTCTCTTACTTGAAAAGATTAGAGAGGCCTGTAATTGTCAACATGGGTAAACCTCAACCATGAGAGACAGAATGTGGAAAAAAAACAGAAAATCACATTGTTTGATTTTTAAAGAATTTATTTCCAAATTATACTGGAAAATAAGTATTTGGTCACCTACAAACAAGCAAGATTTCTGGCTGTCAAAGAGGTCTAACTTCTAAAAAGGTCTAATGAGGCTCCACTCGTTACCTGTATTAATGGCACCTGTTTTAAGTCATTATCGGTATAAAAGACACCTGTCCACAATGTCAGTCAGCCACACTCCAAACTCCACTATGGCCAAGACCAAAGAGCTGTCGAAGGATACCAGAGACAAAATTGTAGACCTGCACCAGGCTGGGAAGACTGAATCTGCAATAGGTAAAACGCTTGGTGTAAAGAAATCAACTGTGGGAGCAATTATTAGAAAATGGAAGACATACAAGACCACTGATAATCTCCCTCGATCTGGGGCTCAATGCAAGATCTCACCCCGTGGCGTCAAAATGATAACAAGAACGGTGAGCAAATATCCCAGAACCACACGGGGGGACCTAGTGAATTACCTACAGAGAGCTGGGACCACAGTAACAAAGGCTACTATCAGTAACACAATGCACCGCCAGGGACTCAAATCCTGCACTGCCAGACGTGTCCCCCTGCTGAAGCCAGTACACGTCCAGGCCCGTCTGCGGTTCGCTAGAGAGCATTGGGATGATCCAGAAGAGGACTGGGAGAATGTGTTATGGTCAGATGAAACCAAAATAGAACTTTTTGGTAGAAACACAGGTTCTCGTGTTTGGCGGAGAAAGAATTAGGCTCGAGCGTTTACGTCACAGCAACACAGGATCATGCGAGATTTGCGACAATGCAGCCATATTGGAAGCACGTCTGCATCACGGTACATTTAAACTTAACGGCAAATAAAATTCAACTACGAGTGCCAAAGATGGAAAAAAGTAAGGAAAACTTGCCAGTTCGATACAGAGACAAACTTGTTACCACGGTGAAGGACAGATATGTGAGCAAACTTAAGGATGTGAACAATGTTGACCCTTACGAGCAAGCCAAACACAAATGGAATACAGATGTCGACAAGCTTCCACCACTACGCGAAATGGACATCATGCTGTATTTAGTGTTTGGTGTAAGTTACTACACTCATTAGCAATTCCGAAACTACAAATCGCTACAAAGCTACGAACAGTTTTGCTGCGGATCGGTGCAGGACCTGCACATTATGACTGTAGCAAACGGCAACACCATCGTTCTTGCAAAGGTAGGCAATGTGTGTTTACATTTTCATTGTCATGAACATCTGAATTTGTGCTGTGCTGAGCTGTGATAGTTAAGTGACAAATCAATGCTGTGTTTTAGAAAACAGATTTGTTGCAAACTTGCAGACAATGTTGCCTGTGTACAAATTCTTTGCCACTATCTCACGGCAACATGTTGCAACTTTTTCATTTAGAAACGACAGGAATTATGTCTTATGAAGACAATGCACATGTATGCGTGCTAGTTGTTTAGCTGTAGCTATAGCTAACAACAGGCCGACTTAGGGCATAAAGTTACCGAAATTTGCGTAGACAAACGAACTTAACTTACCGGAGTGGAAGTGCATAGAGCAAACTCTGTGTGTAACTGGAGAATCCCTTCCTTCTGATCGAGGCCACCCATGCCATTCTTCGACGTTTGGTAAGTTCAGATATGAGCTTTCCCTCGCCTTTTCTACATGTAGGGATCCGGAAGAAACTCAATGGGGTTCCTTCGAGCTGTACATTCTCCTTTCTATTCGATCGGGTGTTGCAATTCTTTACCGAACAATAATTTCCAATCCTTTTTAAAGCGCGACCTGAGTCGAAATGCCTCACTGTTTGTTTCCCGGAGTTCTGACACCAAACCTCCTGCTTCCAACATGGCGATAGGCGCGGAAACCTCGCGAGTGCCACGTCATACGCTCGAGCCTAATACTGAATTGCATCCAAAGAAAACCATACCCACTGTGAAGCATGGGGGTGGAAACATCATGCTTTGGGGCTGTTTTTCTGCAAAGGGACCAGGACGACTGATCTGTGTAAAGGAAAGAATGAATGGGGCCATATATCGAGAGATTTTGAGTGAAAATCTCCTTCCATCAGCAAGGGCATTGAAGATTAGACGTGGCTGGGTCTTTCAGCATGACAATGATCCCAAACAGGGCAACAAAGGAGTGGCTTTGTAAGAAGCATTTCAAGGTCCTGGAGTGGCCTTGCCAGTCTTCAGGTCTCAACCGCATAGAAAATCTGTGGAGGGAGTTGAAAGTCCATGTTGCCCAACGACAGCCCCATAACATCACGCTCTAGAGGAGATATGCATGGAGGAATGGGCCAAAATAGCGGCAACAGTGTGTGAAAAGCTTGTGAAGAATTACAGAAAACGTTCGTTATTGCCAACAAGGGTACATAAGTATTGAGATGAATGATGATTGGTATTGACCAAATACTTATTTTCCACCATGATTTGCAAATAAATTCTTTAAAAATCAAACAATGTGATTTTCTGCTTTTTTTTCCACATTCTGTCTCTCATGGTTGAGGTTTACCCATCTTGACAATTACAGGCCTCTCTAATATTTTCAAGTGGGAGAACTTGCACAATTAGTGGTTGACTAAATACTTACTTGCCCCACTGTAAGTACGCGATAATATCTTGTTAAAATCGTGGCGTCTTTAATTCTGCTCTCACGTGCTCTCGCCAATTAGGGTTTTGCTGTTTAATTTTTATGGTTTTTTTTTTTTTTTTTTTTCAAAAATACCGTTCCTGTTCAAAATTTTTGTTCCCCCAGAGATTTTAAGCTTTCCAATGTCCTGTTCAAAATTTTTGTTCCCCCAGAAAATTGAGATTTTAAGTTTTCCAATGATGTATAACACATGCATTTCGGACAATTTTGAAAGTTGGCCAAATTGAGGGTCTCAGAGCGGAACTTCAAGTCACCTGAGTGTTTTCCGCCAAATGGCTTTACTACAGTGGTCTCCAACCCGGTCCTCAAAGGCCCGCTGTGGGTACAGGATTTAATTCCAACCAAACAAATGACAACTGTTTTTCACCAATCTGGTGTTTTACAAGTGCAATCAGGTGATTGCAGTCAGGTGCTGCTCATTTTAGCACAAACCTCATTGGTTCGACTATCTGTGCTGGATCGGCAGGAACAAAAGCCACGACCAACAGCGGGCCTTGGAGGACCGGGTTAGAGACCACTGCTTTACTACCTTCAAGGTACTCAAATTACTTTTGACACTATTTCCTTAGTGGTGATGCAGCATCAGGAGCATCATAGGGTTCAGTATCTTGACCAAGGAAACTTTGGCATGGTCATTCGGCAACGCGACGCTCCAATTGGTGGAGAAAAGTGAGCCTGACGTCTGTGCTGATTTACTGAAGCAACATTCCACTGACAATCTTTGCAAGCGCTACTGTAATAATTAGTATCTCAATTTAGAATTGATGTAATCTAGTTAGACCAACAAAATTGTTGTCTGTACCATTTTGCAACGTAACTCAATGAGCAACAGGTGTCTAGTCAGTAATATGATACAATTCACTTCACTTGCGCTACGCAGCCAATCGTAGCATTGACAGTGTAGTGCATATGTGCCCTGCCCATACGCACCATGCAAGGTAGCTAGCTAACAATAGTGCAGCGAAGTTAAGAGACGCAAATGCTAACCCCTTATCATGGCAAAAGGAACGGGCAGCGATACACTCATCAAGCCAATGTAAAAAAGAAATGCGGTTCTTTTCAAATGGAATGGCTGTCGGAGTATGTGCAAACAGAAGAAGAAGCGGTGAAACAGAGTGAGATTTTTTTCTGTTTTTTTTTAACCTGACCTGTAAACACTGCAAATTTATCTTATATCTCAATCACATATGTTTTCTTAAATCTGGTCAAATAATTGTCTCCCTCTTGTTTTGAGTGTTAAAGACTACCGTAATTTCTCGAATATAAGGCGCACCCGTGTATAATGCGCACCCCAAATTTACTTGTAAAATCTAGGGGAAATTATTGTACCCGTTTATAACGCACACCCTAATTTTAGCACCAATAAATAGAAGAATACAAGAAAACAGAGCTCGTGTACAGATACAGAAATGTCATTTTACTGACTGGTGAAACACAGCACAAGCATAGCATATTAGTAGTTCAAAACATTACTATAAACCAGTACTTCTCAAATGGTGGGGCGCGCCCCCCCAGGGGGGCGCAGAGCGATGCCGGGGGTGGCGCGAGTGACCTCGGGAACATGCTTTTTTTTTTTTTTTTTTTTTGCCGTACTAGAATAAAGTGTACTTGCACATCCACTCTGTGGGTGGCAGTGGCGCTCTCATTTTCAAAGTGCGTGCAGTATTTTTGAAGTAAGCAAGAGCACACGGAAGAGACTCATGCAGAGCTGGACTCACGCAGCGAACCACTGTCTTCTCCGGTTCTCACGTGTCCGGCCGAGAAGTGCCATTTTCGGCTTGGGATCGTCACGACCACCGCCCTCACCTACGGTTCTCCCTCGGCCGCCGAGAATGCACTTTTTTCGGGCCGTTTGCCTTTTGACTTTTAATATAGTGGGAAATGAGGAAAGACCACTATTTACTGAGTCTAAAAATGATTATAGCGGAGAGTCTGAAGCCAAATCAGTTAAGACGCCACTTAAAGACATTAGACCTCTATCTCATTGATAAGCCGCTTGATTGTTTTTCAGCAAAAACATGCCGAATATTGCCAATTGTCACAATCGTCCCGCTTTGTCAGTGTTATATCCAGGGGTGCACATAATTTTTTTGCCCAGGTTCTCAGAGGAGGACCTGGAGATGTGACTTGATCCTCATTGAACTTGAGAGCCGACCTGCCTGATGCGATAAATTTAATTATTAATTAATTAACTTTGATTAATTATATTAACAATTAATCCTTGATTAACATCAACTGGCACAACAAAATTGCCATTACTTTGAAGTGAAATGTAAAGAAATAAAAAGCACCAATTCAAAATAAAGGGCATTATGCGGCTCCCACATTAACTCCAAGCCTTTTTAAAAGTGGGATGTCCTCCTCATAAGACCTCATTGAATGTGCATGTTTAGCTTTGTAAAATGCGAGCAAAAACACGTTTGTCAGTGCATGTCGCTGTTCATTACCTTTATTCCGCCCTATTCCACCACTTGTCCATAGGGCGAGTGGGGTCCTGTTTGACATCGATAGTTTGCTTAATTGCCACATGCTCTCTGTTTTTTTCGTGCTTTTCAAAGTTTGGATGGCTGAAATTCTTTGACCCTACATAAAATGCGCTGCTCTTATCGGCGACATTGGGATTCTCACGGCACATTTTGTACCGCATTTCCGTGCGAGCATCATTTGCTTCTAGCCACGGTACCTCCTGTAGCCACATTTCAGCAAAAGTCCTTTTTTTCGGTAGCTCCGGTGACGTCTCTGTCGTCTGTCTGTCTTTTGACGGGGGTGGGGGAACACGGAAGTAATTACTCGGTGTGGCCTGCCTCTTCGACATTTTGAGAAGTTATTTTCTCGCGTCCGCCGCAAATACAGTGGTCAGCCATCGGTACGCAAAAGCGTATGGAAGCCGTTGAGGGCCAGCGCGTTTGTCTACGTCCAGTACGCATGCGCGCATGCGGACCACTTATGTTATATCAGTAAACCAGTGAGCACTGTGGTGAATCAGCGAAAATAAAAACTTTCCTTCTGTCCAAAGACACTTTCCCCCCCTTGTATTCAGTTTTGTTTTTTTCGGTCAAATTTTTTGGCATGTTGTCCTGAAGAGTAAATGTTTCTAATCATTTTGAATTTGTTATTATTTACTGATTTTATTACATTTTATTTTTCAGTATCAAATGGTCAAAAATGTACCTTGAGTGTATTTTTACAGTTTGGATGTGACTTTTTTTTTTTTTTACTTCAGGCAAATTGATGCGCGTTTTTTTTCTGTTACAAGCAAAACAATGTTAATAAAGTTATACTTTATTATAAGTTGATCTATGTTACTTTTTTTCTTTATTAGAAAACAAGGACACAATGTTAGGCTGAGGCGTACTTATAATAGTAATATTATAGACAAATTATACTATTTACAGTGACGGCAGAGAGTTGGGGGGGCGCGAAACATTTACGTCTTCCTTGGGGGGGCGTAACAGAAAATAATTGAGAAGCACTGCTATAAACTGACAATATTTACGGTTATAATATGATTTGACAACTTCTCCAATTTACCAGAATCTAGGAGAAAACAAAACAGATGTGACTTCTTTTAAAGGCTGCTGTATAACTTGCTTGTTTCATCATGATGAATAAATGTTTCTTCCATGGATTGATACGGTTAAATGAAAGTGAGAACACAAGTCGGAAATCCGAGAGAGCTCATCGCTGTCAACATGACATTAACAATAGGAATTATTGTTATTTGGGTTTGAGTTTCCCAAGGGACAGATATAGTTGACGGACACAGGAATTCTGTGTGCTTACGTTTGTTATGGTCCAAGTTGCGGAGCAATAAACGTTGACTCAAATGAGTTCCAGAAACTATATTCTGTGCTTTATGAAGAGTGAAAAAAGCAGAATTTAACACAGACTAAATCATCTGGCCGATTAGAGTGAAGTATTACCGAAACAAAATGGTGACGTCACGTACCGTAATGGTCGGCAACGGGTCGCCGCATACGTTTCTTCAACACAACATGGCCGTGTCAATTAAAAAAAAATCGGTTTATATATATATATATAAGTAATATACAGTATATATATTTCTGTCTCCATCCATGTACCCGTTTATAATGCGCACCATGATTTTACAAGTTGATTTTGGGAGGGAAAAAGTGCGTTATATTTGGTAAATTACGGTAGTTAACATACTAATGCGTCAGATTATTCCACTGACTTAAAGTAAATATTACTATTTGTTCTTATAAAGTCCATACTTCTAAAAATTGGTCATTTTTCACCTAAATGAAGAATAATTTGCAGACAAAAAATGATTAACACAATATTTATTCTTGAACTAAGAACAGGTGTGACTCTTGAGTGTCCCTATTGTCTGAACAGTTTTAATGTGGGAGTTTGATATACTGTACTCTCATTGTGGTTGTTCATTTTGTTTTATTTATTAACTCACCCATGAAACAACTGGACCTTACCCAGGCCAAAGCAGGACTCTTACTATCGTTAAAGCAGGACTCTCACATATAACATAGTACACATCTCATGGACAACAAGATTTCGGTCTTTTTCATTTTAAGTGGGCCAAATCAATTATATCTAAAGTAAAATAATGAAAATTGCTGCTGTAATTTCATTCTTTCAATAAGCCATGTAACTTGCTATGACCCATGGTTTTGAACAGGCGTGATACTGGTGTTTGGCCACCGTGTACACATCTGATGTTGCTCACTGTGGTCCGCAGTGTGCTCAGGGAGGTAGTGTGTCTGCTCGGACACATGAAAAATTAAAGGGAACATTGCACGATCCCACCTTGTAAAACAGTGTAAATGCAAAAGCCCTATTTTTTGAAATGTTGATTTATTAGTCCTGATAAATGCACATAACCCAGCTCCAATGGCCCCATTGTTATTATTAAAGGGTTTTAAAACACTAAGGGGCTGTGAGATATCAATAGAACCGTTATGTGGCAAGATAACACATATTAATAAAGTTAACAAAAAAATAAATCGCATTCATGAGCAATTATCGAAAATAGATCAAAAATTACGAACATTTCCAAAAGTATTCCGGAAACAGCCGAATGGGGCGGAGACATCATAAGAAGGAAACGAAAGGTCGAGGCAGGTGCAATCGTTGTTTATCGACGAGAGAGTTGCGTTCGTGTTTTATCAAAAAATCGCTAAAATGGTTCAAACCTGTCATGCTATGTGGTCTACAAATAGCCATTTGTCGCAATGTAGAACCCATGAGTTCCCGAATGCGAGAAAAAGAGCTGGACTACGCAGACAATGAGTAAAGTTCGTCCGTGCTAAGAGGGCTAATTTAGCAGACCCAGCCTCCGGCACGGTTTTGTGTGGTGCACATTTTACACCTGAAAGCTATTCGAACTATGGACAAATGAAATCAGGTTTTGCTAAGAAATTGCTGATGAAAGCAGCCACCATACACACGCAGACAACTAAATGTCCCGCGATATCAAGAAAGAGGACGACTGGCTCTGATGAGACCACCCCAGGCTAACCAAAGGAGCGGAGCATCCAAGCTCGAAATGGCCAGAGTGAGTACTCTTTTATAATAAAAACATATCACGCATTGGATATAGGACTGGACACGTGTATAAATTATCGCTCGTAAAATATATAGAACAAATCCTCGAATCCCATTCATATTTGTGTCTGTTGGCAGAGCGAAAACCTATGATAGCACCATAAATGATAATTATTCTATACATTACATTATTTTGCGGTCACGGTGTATCAGCTTCACAAAAAGAAATGCAAAACAAACCATTCGATGTTTCCCAGCCGATGTTGCCGGTGTTTCATCAGTGTGATTGCTCCTCTCAATGATCCTTTCATTAGGCTGCATTGGCTTTCGTTTGGGCTGAAATTGATAACCCAAAACACCAAAGAAAGGTTCATAACTCTCCTCGTCACCATTAGAAGAATGTTCGTTGCGTCGGATTCGTCGCTGCAACTAGAAACAAAATTGTCCGCTATCATCGCCGCCATTCAGTACTAAGCACTGTGCCGGTTGTTTCCTCGTAGTGACGCCACACACACAATATGCTAGATTTCCAGGATCTCATGGGCGGGTCCTTTTAGCTTGACAATCGATCCAAATTTCTATCATTTTCTTGGTGTTGCGATGTGTGTAATTACACAAAGTGGCATGATATGAATCCAAAAGGCATGCGTTTATGGATAAATGATGGAATATTAGCATTTCCCCAGGTGTTGTCATACCCTTTAACTCACTGACTGCACTTGACTGCGATATACACTCACCAGCCACGTTAGGAGGCACACCTGTCTAACTGCTCGTTAATGCATATTTCTAATCAGCCAATTACATGGCAGCAACTTAATGCATTACGGAATCTAGACACGGTCAAGAAAATCTGCTGCTGTCCAAACCGAGGACCAGAATTGGAAAAAAAGATGATTTAATTGACTTGAAATGGAATGGTTGTTTGTGCCAGATGGGTTTGTCTGAGTAATTTAATGCTGCTAATCCACTGTACAATCAGCTCTTGGGTTTACAGACAATAGTCCGAAAAACAGATAACATCCAGTAAGTGGTAATGACTTGTTGATGCCAGAGATCAGAGAGAGTGGCCAAACTGGTCCGAGCTGACGATAGAAAGGCAACAGTAAATCAAATAACCCCTTTTTAGAACCGAGGTACGCAGGAGAACATCTCTAAATGCACAACACGTTCCACCTTAAAGACCACACTGGATACCACTTCTGTCAGCTCAGAACAGGAAACTGCGCAGAGTCACCAAAATTGGACAGTAGAAGACTGGAAAAATTTGGTGTGATGAATCTCGATTTCTGCTGCAACATTCAGATGGTCAACAACACTGACGCATGGATCCATCCCACCGTGTATTAACAGTTGAGTCTATAGGTGGTAGCAATGGTGTGTGGGATATTTTCTTGGCATACTTGTTGGCCCACTAAGTATCAATTGAGCATCGTTGCAATGCCACACCGTACCTGACTTTGTGCTGACCATGTTCATACTTTAATGAGCACAGTGCACCCATCTTCTGGTGGTTACTTCCAGCAGGATAACGTGCTATATTAAAAAACTCAAATAATCACAGACTGGTTACTTCAACATGACAAGAGTTTACTGTACTGAAATGTCCTCTATACTTACCATATCTCAATTCAATAAGAGGTGGAATGGTAGAATGCATCATGGGACATGGGACATGCAGCTGACAAATCGTTAGCAACTGCGTCATGCTATCAAGTTTTTCTGGACCACACTCTCTCAGAAATGTTTCCAGTACCTTGTTGAATCCATGCACGAAAGAGTTCTGAAAACAAAAGGGGGTCCAACCTGGTACTACTGTACCGACTGTACTGTACCAAAGAAATCTGCCGGTGAGTGTACGTCCAATCCATTTGAAGTGGGAGGGGCTGGCAGTTGCAAATGGGAATGAACCAGGTGAGAGGACCAAAACATCAAAAGTCAGTTAAAGATAGGCTAAGGGTTGAGACTGGTAGATTGTGAAAGTGAAAAACCTTTGGCAGCCCTTGCAACTTCCCTGGCAACACCAGAGAACTTTATGTGTCCTATCTTGGACTGTTTCCCCTGTGACCTGGAAAAGCGTCGAGAACATGAATGGCTGGAAGATTTCAATTTGACCAATATATGAAGAACTGCATATTTGTGTTCAATTCTCCCCATCCGCCTCTGTTTTTTTAAACACTACTTTCTAAAACATTCACTATGCATCCCACCATCACAAATGTAGAAGTAATTAATCTCGCCGGGTAACTTGTGATAACATTTGGCATTATTTAAGTTCCAGTGACTCAAATTTAGCTCAGTGTCCCTACAGATTGACAATAGGGTGGTCCCGATGCTCCTGTAAATGTCATATCATACCTCGCAGAGCGGGTTTTGCTGTAATGCTGTAATTTATTATGGAGGCCATCTTGCATCAAAACTGAAAACAAGTAGCAGCAGAGTGAAAATCCAAGAACGTGGTGGGTGGTGGTGTTATTTAGCTTTGGATGAGCTGTTGGCTACAGAGGTTTTCTGCTGCCACCGTCAGTCATGCCAGATTCTGGGATACATCTAAGAATTGGCGCTGTGTCCTGATCTCAATTCATTGGAATGGAAAAAGCAGGACATCCTAACCAAAGTCACTTTGCTTCAATGCCAGATTTTCCACAGTAAAGATTTACTGACATTCTCTATCTTTTCTTTCTTACTGTTATTATTATTATGATTATTTTTTTTTTTTTAACCATGTTGCAGTCACATTCAGTTTGGGATGAGAGGCTGTTCGGTCTCTCTCCCTCCTCTGAGGAGTTCTCTGTGGAGTTGGTGTACTTTTGACAGCCCCTTAGGGAGAGAAAGTATCACGCTGACTACTAACATGAGTGCTGTCCTTGCTTTAAAATGAGGCATTTTGGACAGGGTTCAAACTGGACAAAACAGAAGGGACTGCATGTCAAACTTGAACTATCAATGTTTTAGTAAGTTGTGAAGTACAAATGATGAACAGTCAGCTGTGGAAGGGTTTGCGCAAGTTAGACATGTTCAAGATTATGTAAGTATGGGATTTGGTTTGAGGGCTGTTTGGGCATCATTATTAGTAAAAGTGTAAACCACCAATTTCACTTCAAAACAACAGTCATTCTTTGTATCACTAGAGTTGTTCGATATTATCGGGTAGACAATAATATCGGACAATAAAAGGCATTTAAAATGATATCGGATAATATCGACATCGGATTGTCATTATCTGTTTTGGACCAATATGCATATGGCAGTGCTGTCATGTCCACTTATTGCCTGCCTATGTTTCTGGTGTTTTGTTACCCCCTGCTGGCGCTTAGGTGAAATTAGTTTTGAAAAGTTCCAGCACTTTCTGCTGACGTAATCATATGTCGACAAAAGCTTATTGTGTATAGATGGAACTAAATGGATGAGCTAAAGTCTGTGGCTAATGTACCATGGCAGTTCGTACCATCTCTGTCATGCCTTGAGTTGTGTTAGGTTTGTGCCCTAGTGTGTCCTGTCATGGGATTATCCCTTGATTTTACCTGTTGTGGCCTACTCCTTGTGTGCTGACCAATCTACTGCCTCTTGTGTCACCCACCTGTGCCTCATTGTCTTGTTACCCCATGTCTGTATTTAAGTTCCCCATGTGCTGTCTGTTCTTGTTCGGTCATTGTTTTTCAGAGAGTCGATACCATGTCTATCCAAGTGTCTTTTAGAGTGTCTATTCAGTGTCCAAGCCCTCAAGTTGTTTCTTCCCAAAGCCTGTTTTTTGTCTGATCCCTACTGCTTTTGTTTACACTTTGTTTTTCAGTCTGACTATTATTAAGTATTTTTGAGTTCCCACACACCCTGCCTTTTGTTTCCCTGCGTTTGGGTCCTCCATGCATCCCCCTCGTGATAATCTCACTACGTTGTTTGTGCCTTATACAAACAATGCTTGCAAGTTATATATGTTCATACCTGTCAAGTTGTATGGTTTTGGCGTAATTTGTACAAGTGAGCACTGATTTTTAAATGTGTACGCCGTACGTTCCAAATCTGTACGTTTTTCGTGGATTGTTTTTTTTTTTCTCTGTTCGGATTTTGTCACCGTTTCGGCAACGAGAAAATACGCGTTACTATGCGTTGCTACATTGGTTGAATGATGCGAGAAAAGTCAGAGATACGGGGAGAGAAGAGTGGGAGTGGGAAGGAGGGAAGAGTGTTGTGACGCTGTTGCAAATGCGATGCTAGGCTAGGTGGCTCCGATATTTCCTGACTGTAGCTGACAGCCTACAATCTACGCCCACTTGATGCTACAGTAGATATCACATGCATATAGAACTACATGCGAAATGACAGACTCGGCGGTGTTGGTCAACAGCCACCATTTTAAAGCAGTAGACTTCTCAGAAAGGCTCTGTTGTAGGGAACCTTCTTAGCGAACCTACTGTAAGTAACTTTTTATCTAGAATACTCCTAAATCAGCAAAATCTTGACTTGAATCTATTTTTAAATGATGAAACAGTTTTAAAACTTTCACATGTCGAAAGTAGACAGAAGGGAACTAAGTCAAAAACGGGAGCAATTTTAACAACTTTAACAGGTGATTCACAACATTAAATGACTTCCAAACAGCAAAGGTTACTATGTTTTTTTTTTGTTTGTTTTTTTTTGAAAAAACAAAAACAAAACAAAAAACATGAACACCAGTTACTTTGCCAAGCAACTAATTACTCTTACATTCAGGTAACTGAGTTACTAACTCAATCTTGTTGGAAGAAGTAATTTGTAAATGTATTTTTTTTTTTTTTTTTAAGTAAGATTGACAACACCGCATTGAGAGGAGCCAGTTGAGGTGGCTCGGGCATCTGGTTCGAATGCCTCCTGGACGTCTCCCGGGAGAGGTGTTCCGGGCATGTCCCCCCGGCGGGAGGCCCCGGGGTCGACCCAGGACACGCTGGAGAGACTATGTCGCTCGGCTGGCCTGGGAACGCCTTGGAATCCCGCCGGAGGAGCTGGCTGAAGTGGCTGGGGAGAGGGAAGTCTGGGCTTCCCTGCTGAAGCTGCTGCCCCCGCGACCCGACCCCGGAATAAGCGGAAGATAATGGATGGATGGATGGATGGATGGATGGATGGATGGATGGATGGATGGATGGATGGATGGATGGATGGATGGATGGATGGATGGATGGATGGATGGATGGATGGATGGATGGATGGATGGATGGATGGATGGATGGATGGATGGAAGATTGACAACACTGGTCATAAAGATGGTCTGCAGAATAAAGTCTGCAGGATGAAAAGTGATGAAAGCGGAGATTTCATTCTGCTAATTTGTTGCTGAACACAATTTGCCCGCAACTATTGCTGATCACTTCTCAGACTTAGCAAAAGAAATGTTCCCTGACTCAAAGATTGCATCACTAAGTTAATTTTATCAAATGACCTTTATAATTTATAATTGGACGCAATAAGGAACTACCTTCAAGTCAAACTGAATTGCGAGCTGAAGTGCCATGAAGTACAGCCATCAAAAGACATGATAGAAAATGCCAAAAGTGCTACATACAATTATAACAAAAGTCACTGTTCAATTTTAGTAATCATGATGTAGCTGAAGATATTGATTGTTCTTTGGTTGCACCAGGTTATATGTTATATATATATATATATATATATATATTACCAAAAAATTCATATTATTTTAAAAATTGAGTTTTATTTTTGTTTCATATTGCACACTAAATAAAACGTTGTAAGATTAGTCACCAATTTGTAAGGGCATACGTCACTATTTGTAAGATTGCCAACGGCCCCGGGATGACAGGTATGTATGTATATTATATTATATAATCTATGTTTTGTATTCATTAGTGTTGTGTGATATATTGGAGATTTATATAGTTTACTTTGTTTGCATTTGTGGTAAAATGCGGTTACATTATTTCATCGATTGCAAGCTGTACTGCCAGTTGCTATTCAAATTGACATGTGGTTTATACTTTATTTTGTGACTTTATTTTATATTATGGACACAACGTTTTGTTGTTTTCAGTTTATTAAAAAAAAAAAAAAAATTAAAGTAGCCGCGCTCTTGTCAAGAGAAAGATATGTGAGGCTGCAGAAAGATGACCACAGTAAAGCAAATTCAACTTTACTCCTGTGTGTGACTTTTTTTAAGAGCCTGATTTGTTCGCTATAAGTTTTTCTCTTATTTTCAAAGAATGCTTATTTGGAAAACCTTGAAGCTGTTATATTTATCATTAGTAAAGCATCCAGTGGGGCATCACAATACAATTAGCCATTATACAGTATGTCCACGACCACATATATCTGTATCGGGTTGATATTGATGTCAGATTTTTGGAGTTGGAGAATATCGGGATATTGGGTAAAAAGTCATTATTGGACAATTGTATGAACAACGAAATGATATATACCATATTATAGTTTGTCACAATTCGATTTGATTCAAGGGCCTTCAATTGATTTAAAATTACAGACAACACCTAGTATAAACGACCTTCATGTGAAAAACAGTTGCTCATAGTATTTAAGTATGCAAATGATGAATTTCTTAGACCTCTGATATTGGAGAAAATAATGTTTAAACACAAAAAGTGAAACTGATGTCAGTTATACCCATACACATACATTGATAGACTTGAGTATGGGTGCATGTGATGATGAGTATTTATGACATCACGCGAAAGGGTTGCAATCTCGGATACTCACATTTTCTTGCCTAAAATACAAACAGCACTGATAAAAGGTCTGCCCCAATTTGGGTGGCTACTTCATTTGAAATACCGGCCGTTATAGAAGTTTTTGTTTCCACTATTACACATGCAAAAAACAGCATTCTGTGTTTTTTTCAATTTTTTAAGTAAGATTTTGGAGTTGCTGATGGTGTAGTGTGGTACATTCAACTGACTTCGATGCAGGCAGCGTGGGATTAATTCCACTTGGTAGAGGTGTGATTGCGAGTGCTAATTATTGTCTGTCTCTGTGTGTGCTCTATGACTGACTGGCAACCAGTTTAGGGTATAGTCAGCCTATGCCACTCAGCTGGGATCCAGCACCCCGCAACCCACCCACCCACACATCCGTCCGTCCATCCATCCGTCTGTCCGTCCATCCGTCCATCCATCCATCCATCATCTACCACTTAGTCCTGGGTCGGGTAGTCTCTCCAGCGTATTCCAGGTCGTCCCCGGAGTCTCCCGCTGGTGGGATATCCCCTGATCACCTCTCCAGAGAGGCGTCCAGGTGGCATCCGAACCAGATGACCGAGCCACCTCAGCTGGCTCCTCTCAATGGAGAGGAGTAGCGGCTCGACACCGAGTCTCTCCCGGATGACCAAACTTCTCACCCTATCTCTAAGGTAGAGCCCGGACACCCTGCGGAGGAAACTCATTTCGACCACTTGTATCCTGGATGTTGTTCTTTCTTTCACGACCCACAGCTCGTGACCATAGGTGAGGGTAGAAACGTAGATCGACTGGTAAATCGAGACCTTTGCCTTTCGGCTCAGCTCCTTCTTCGCCACTACGGACCAGTGTAGTCCGCATCACTGCAGACGCTGCACCAATCTGCCTGTCGATCTCTCGCTCCCTCCAACCCTCACTCGTGAACAAGACCCCAAGGTACTTGAACTCCTTCACTTGGGGCAGGATCTCATTCCCAACTCAGAGAGGGCATGCCACCCTTTTCCAACTGAGGAAACGCTTCGGCTGCGCCTAGAAATTCTGTCCATAAAAATTATGAACAGAATCCGTGACAAAGGGCAGCATTGCCAGAGTCCAACCCTCAGTGGGAACGAATTCTACTTACTGCCGACAATCAGACCAAACTTTGACACTGGTCGTACAGGGACCGAATAGCCCTTGCCAAGGGGCTAGGTACCCCGTACTCCCGGAACACCCCCACAGGACTCCCCGAGGCACACGGTAGAACGCCTTCTCCAAATCTACAAAACACATGTAGACTGGTTGGGCGAACTCCCATACCTCCTCGAGGACCCTGCCGAGAGTGTATAGCCGGTCTACTGTTCCACGGCTGGGGCGAAAACAACACTGCTCCTCCTGAATCCGACTTCCCGACGGACCCTCCTCTCCAGCACCCCTGAATAGACTTTACCGGGGAGGCTGAGGAGTGTGATCCCTCTATAATTGGAACACACATCCGATCCCCCGGTCTGCTAATCCAGAAGCGCTGTCCACGATGTCCACGCGATGTTGTAGAAACGTGTCACACCCCGCGACCCTGACAAGGATAAACAGTGCTGAAAATGGATGGAGGATTCTTTCCACTTGGATGCACATGATGAAGGTGTTGTATATGTTTGACAATTTCGATGCTGAAACATTTTGGACATTTTAATTAAAACTAAATATACACGATAATATCGGTCACCGATAATTATTGGCCGATAATGGCAATTATGACGTCACACAGATAATCCAGATAATAAAAAAATTCAACCGATAATGCAATCTTATAATTATATACTTGATTTAGCCTCCAAATGTGCGCAACTGAAGAATTCAGCACGCCGCCTCCTCAACCCCTCCTCTCTCTGAAGCCCCTGAGGGAGGAGGGGCTGAGGAGGCGGAGTTACACGACAAGAAGCAGTTGTATATTATGGCGGCTGTTACTAAAAAAATGAGCTCTCGCCATCTGCAAAACATGCACTGCAGAAGTTCCACGAGGCATTCAACACCACTAACCCAGCAGCCATTTAAAACTGCATCACAAAGATTTTTGGAACGAATACGAGGCTGCTGCTAGCGAGAATGCTAAAGCTATTGTAAACACAAACTAAGCTCAACTACGGGGCTTGTGACGATACAGAGTCGGGTTGTTTGGGAATGCAGCCGAAGGTGGGGGGTAAACTCGCATCTAAGGCTAAACACTGGATAATTTCACTTATTTTTAATAGATTGACACTTAAAACTGACTAGTTTTAAGGAGGTGTGTTTTTGCAGTGTAGTAATGTTATATATGTTAGGAATGGCTTACTTTTAAAGGCATTTTTGTTTATAAGTAATGGTTGCCATAAGTTTACCATTACACAATGTCAGACAATCTGTCATTATTTAGATGTTGGAATTGACTACTTGTTCATATTTTATGTTGGGGAAAAAAAGAGCAATAAATTATGTTTTTGCACAGTGTAAACTCTTGTGTAAACTTTAAAATTTACATAAATCTTTTAATATAATTATCGGCTTGACATTATCGGTTATCGGTTGGAATGAGGAGGAAATTATCGGTTATCGGTATCGGTTGAAAAATGTATTATCGTGCATCACTAATTAAAACCTTTGTTTTCAAAAACTACTCAAGAAACATTTTGAAAACTTCCAGAATAAATGTCTGGTTTTTATTAACAAACATAAACATAATGAAGATAATTCACTTAATAATGTTAGGGTCAATTCTAGAGGTGCGCATCGGCACTGCCCTCACGATTCGATTGGATTACAATTCGGAGGGCCACGATTCGATTCGATTTGATTCAGAGGGTCACGATTCAATTCGGCAATGCATCGCAATGCCTTAAAGCCTGGGATGCATTAAAATTCTAAAGCTAAGCATATTTCTCGTGAATCATGAGGCAACACAAGCCTTTTATTGGCTCTTGTGTCTTGTGTCTTTTGAACAAAACGGCATATCGTATATTTGATAATTTTATTTTTGGCCAATTCAATTGTGCTTAACAAATCGATATATCGCTCCAAATTGATTGTCACACCCCTATCAATTATCGTGAAGTTTTGGCCTCGTCCTGTAAAAGCTTGTGCTGGCGTGCCAGCGGGCACGTGTTCGAGGCTGGTCCCCACTCTGCAGAGGGACTGCTTGGAGATAACCAAGCAACGTCACAGCTTGAACCAGGTCTGCTATCTCTCTCAGACAGCAGTGCTGTGCGTCACTATTTTCACGTTGCCAGACGGGGAGTGAGTGTGGGGTGGGGGTGGCTCGGGGAGGGAAGAGAGACAGGACAGGGACTAAAGCCCCGGCAGGAGGCCACAAATTATTCAGTGAAGGTGAGTGGGACCTACGCCATGGTGACTCCAATGAGTTTTAAATAAGATGAGAAGGGACAAGGCATGGAAGATAATGATATGTAGTCCAGGTGAACTTTCAAGTATTAAAAACGGAATAATAACGTATATGACGACAAATAAACAAATGTGTGCAGTCTGAGGTAAATTTGAAATTCATTGTATAATGATGAAAGACGATTAAGGAAAAAAATGAGGCAAGGTTCGCTTTTGTACTCAAGTGCATCTCCTCTCATTTTAGGCGTTGTTGTGTGATAATTACATTCAGGAACATCTCTTTTGAAGACCACATTTCTCCCTAAGGTCTTCCTCCCCTCATAGTTGCTCCACATCAGCACACAACCACAAACATGCTTTTCATTATCGAGGGGAAAGGAGGCCGTGAGATTGCGGCGGGGGCAAATATGAGCAAATATGTGAAATAGAAGTGTTCTGAAGGAAAAACTGGCAATTACTCATCATATCGGTGACATATTATTTCCGCCAAAATTTTCAATGTTTGTATAACTCAAATATGTGTGATGTCATAGACTAGGGATCAGGTTGAAACCAGAGTACAAAATTGACCCAGAAAGTCAAGACTGGATGTACTTGATAAGCATAAAACATGCGTTTGTGCTAAATCTAATGCAGATAGATGGCATGAGTGAACCGCAAAAGCTCAGCCTCTCCAAGTGAGTCAAGTCAAAATCAACTAGAGGGGGGAGCTTTGAGTGTCAGTAGCCAAAGGAACACCACAATTATTATTAAATGTTGAAGCAGAAAACATATAAGCAACAACAATCATTTTTACAAGAAATGCATGTTACAAGGCTGACATTTGATAGTTGAATGAATGTTCCTTACGGAAAAAAAAAAAAACAAATGTGCCGACCGCAAGAATAAGGTGAGTTTTTTATTAAAAAAAAAAAAAAAAAAAAAAAAAGGCAGGAAAACGGGGAAAAAGAAAGACATCAGAACAGCTGAGGGCTTACGATTGCTGAAGAAGGAGAATGATCGCTGATAACTTTGCCTAGTCAAAATGGATTGGACGTAAAGCACTGTCAATGGCACTGAAATATGAGCATCTATAGCCAGTCCTCCCAGTTTACATGAATTGCATGTCTATCATTGCCAGTGGCAGGCAATAAGTGAAATACTATTGGGAAAAAAACAACAACAACATAAAAGTATTACTTGGGGCCATAACTGAGTGTGTTTTAATTGTACTGCATTTATTTGTTTTTTATTAGTTTATAATTGCATTTATTCATAACCACATTTTTTAAAATAATATATATGGGTATATATACAGGTGTGAAAGTGGCTAGAATTTTTTTTTTTTTTTTGGGGGGGGGGGGGGGGGTCAAACCTCCTTAACCACAGAAATGCAAAGAAAACTTTTGGCAGTTACACCTATAACACACAAGAAAACACAACAGGTTTTACACATGCATTAGGCTACTGCATCAAACATACTATAACAAGACACAATTACAAATACATTTGAGACTGATTTTCATTCATAATTGTATTTTTTCAGTGATGTGTAAAATAGAAGTTATCATAACCATACATAACGTCCATCTCCTAATTTTTATTTCCCCCTCATTTCCTCACATCCGAATGGAAAACCTTGATTTTAACTACTTAAGAACATAGTCTGTACAGTACATCAAAATTGAAGATACTGTAAACAAAACAAAACAAAAAAAGAATATAACATACATTAACAAAAATAAGTACAAATGACTTACATTACGCACAGTGAAGTGGAATATATTTTTAAAGATAACGCAAACATATATATTTTTTTATTTTAAGGAAATAAATAAGTCACCTATCATTGGTAAATAAACAAAAATAAGTCCAAAGTGCACATTAAATATATTGCCAAATGTATCACATTTGAGACTAGCTGTTCTGGACCTCAGTGTAGTTAAAAAAAAACAAAAAAAAACTTAAAACCTAATTGTGTTCAATCTCACTTTAGTTATATTTGTTTTACCATGGGAACTGCATATAATTCTTAATGTATCATTTATGATACAAATTAGAGAACATACAGTGGGGCAAAGAAGTATTTAGTCAACCACAAATTGTGCAAGTTCTCCCACTTGAAAATATTAGAGAGGCCTGTAATTGTCAACATGGGTAAACCTCAACCATGAGAGACAGAATGTGGGGGAAAAAAACAGAAAATCACATTGTTTGATTTTTAAAGAATTTATTTGCGAATCATGGTGGAAAACAAGTATTTGGTCAATACCAAAAGTTCAATACTCAACACTTTGTCATGTACCCTTTGTTGACAATAACGGAGGCCAAACATTTTCTGTAACTCTTCACAAGCTTTTCACACACTGTCGCTGGTATTTTGGCCCATTCCTCCATGCAGATCTCCTCTAGAGTGTGATGCTTTGAGAGTTGGGTAACATGGACTTTCAACTCCCTCCTCACCCCGTGGCGTCAAAATGATAAAAAGAACGGTGAGCAAAAATCCCAGAACCACACGTGGGGACCTAGTGAATGACCTACAGAGAGCTGGGACCACAGTAACAAATGCTACTATCAGTAACACAATGCGCCGCCAGGGACTCAAATCCTGCATTGCCAGACGTGTCCCCCTGCTGAAGCCAGTACATGTACGGGCCCATCTGCGGTTCACTAGAGAGCATTTGGATGATCCAGAAGAAGACTGGGAGAATGTGTTAAGGTCAGATGAAACCAAAATAGAACTTTTTGTTAGAAACGCAGGTTCTCGTGTTTGGAGGAGAAAGAATACTGAATTGCATCCGAAGAACACCATACCCACTGTGAAGCATGGGGTGGAAACATCATGCTTTGGGGCTGTTTTTCTGCAAAGGGACCAGGACGACTGATCTGTGTAAAGGAAAGAATGAATGGGGCCATGTATCGAGAGATTTTGAGTGAAAATCTCCTTCCATCAGCAAGGGCATTGAAGATGAGACGTGGCTGGGTCCTTCAGCATGACAATGATCCCAAACACACAGCCAGGGCAACAAAGGAGTGGCTTCGTAAGAAGCATTTCAAGGACTTTGAGAGGCCTAGCCAGTCTCCAGATCTCAACCCCATAGAAAATCTGTGGAGGGAGTTGAAAGTCCGTGTTGCCCAACGACAGTCCCAAAACATCACTGCTCTAGAGGAGACCTGCATGGAGGAATGGGCCAAAATACCAGCAACAGTGTGTGAAAAGCTTGTGAAGAGTTCCAGAAAACCTTTGGCCTCTGTTATTGCCAACAAAGGGTACATAACAAAGTATTGAGATGAACTTTTGGTATTGACAAAATACTTATTTTCCACCATGATTTGCAAATATATTCTTTAAAAATCAAACAATGTGATTTTCTGGGGTTTTTTCTATATTCTGTCTCTCATGGTTGAGGTTTCCCATGTTGACAATTACAGGCCTCTCTTATATTTTCAAGTGGGAGAACTTGCACAATTAGCGGTTGACTAAATACTTATTTGCCACACTGTATATACCAATTCATTTTTTTAAAATTGTTTAGAATTTTTCATTATATTATGGGATAGGCTCCAGCACCACTCTGACCCTCGGCTTGGAAAATGAACAAATGAATGAATGTTTAAGGACCATATAAATCTCTCAAGTTACAAAAAAAAAAAAAAAAAGAATTTTCTATTCATTATTTCTGAGGTCAAGTATTTTAGGATAACATGGAAAATGTTCTGAACCTCCCCATCAGAGGAGATAAAATAAAATAATCCTCTTCAATGCTTCTCCTCTTCTCCTGCAGATCTGACCAATTTTCCATTACGTTGCCCAATTTTATTGCATTCATTCAACAAACTTTTTTTGTTGTCCCAGAAACATGCATTTAAAACAGTCAGAGCTAACTATCCATGCTAATTACCTATCAGTATATCAGTCAATTGAACGGACAACTGAGTCCAAGCAGGGTGGTTTGCTGCTGCGCATGCGCAGATTGACGCGAGTCGACTGTCTCGTCGGACTCAGATAAACGCTCTAGGAGAACTCTGTGGAACTCCGTGGAATAAATAGAAAATAAATATCGGTGGAAGCAGATGACGCAACACAAGCACTTTATTAGCCTTCTCTTAAATCTTGTGTATGTAAATATGACGTTAGTAGATTGTTTTTTTCCTTGGAGATGTTTGTGTCGGAGCCTTTTTGGGGGGGGGGGGGGGGGGGGGTTGACGGTTGCTGTAGTATTTTCAGGGTCAAAGCACCGTTCTGCCATGTTCCGCCCCTGAATTTCATACCGGAACGACATTCCTACCGTTCCAGCCAATAGTTTTGCTTTTATAAGAACACCAACATCAAAAACAGGTTTGATTATATACAAAAAATAAATAAAACAACATTGACGAATAGGTTGGGATTGCAAAAAAATGCATATTTAGTGATATATCTGCATGATGTGATGGACAAACAGTAATTTAATTACTGTATTGGCCCCAATATAAGACGGCCCTGATTATAAGACGACCCCCCTCTTCTTCAAGACTCAAGTTTGAAAAAAGACTTTTTGAACAACAAATTAATTTTTATACAGAAAATAATTACAGTACATCTGAAACAAATGATTATAACAATATATTTGAGAGAAAAATCATGTTATTTTGCCTCATTCAAATCTTAATATCTGAACATTTAAGTGTGTAAACTAAAGTGCAATCACATTCGTAAATGAATGGCTTCTGGTTTTTGAAATGTAAATAAACCAATCTATTGTGATAAAACAACAAAATTGCAATAACTGCATTAACTATCAAAGTGAAGTGTAATTGTAACTGTAGTCTTGAAGCAAATCTGAATAAGGAAAAACATTGCAATAGAATAAAGCAAACTGGTTAAACAAGTAGCTGAGATCTGTCATGACCGAACATCGCTTCAATGATATCTGGCGCCATCTAGTGTCGCGAATGGGGAGAGTAGCTGAGATCTATCATAACAGAACATCGCTTCAATGATATGTGGCGTCATCTAGCGTCATGAATGGGTATAATGTCTAGACCGTGAATATAAGATGACCCCCTCTTTTTCAATCTTATTTCAATGCAAAAAACACCGTCTTATATTCGGCCCAATACGGTATTATCTTAATTAGTACTGTTCACTTTCCTATACTTACAGTAGGTCTACTAAGGTATTGACAAAACCATTGTCTGAGGTGTCTCAAATTTAGAAGATATTTTCATTTTAACAGGACTGAGATGCCTGGAAATTGTTGTGATTATTTAAAAAAATACAATCAAAAAATAAATTTGTCAAGAGATTATATAGTATTGGTTGCCCTTGCATGTGCAAAGAGCTAGTTGAGTCATTGCTGCAATGGCTGAATATGTTGGAGTATGATGAAATAGTACTCAGATTTCCAAACTGTCAGTTTAAAACATCATCTATGCAAGAAAGTTCCTCACATCAAAGACCCAGGAACAAGTTTGCCGCCGAGTCAGATGTTGCCATTTCTTCTCTTTTAGAGTCAGCGAGCTTACGTCGAGCTGTGCGTCATCACAACACCTCGGCGTGTTTACAGTCAACTTGCGCATCAGAGGATACCCATGTGAAACCTGCATCAAAAGAAAACCTGAAGTCTCTCACTTTGCAGTGCCTGTCAAGGAAATGTGCCGCTGCAGCACACTAGAATGTCATCAAAATTCACAATTTTTGAGCCAATGTTGCAATCTTCCTTTGAGCATAAAATCTACTGTATATTGCACTGTATGCATTCAGACCATTAAACCTTTCAGCGGCATTGACGTCAATGGAAATCCAATCCATTTTAACGAGAGGTACCAGCAGTGAATGATCACTGTCACCGCCTAATCAAAATGAATTGGATGTCCATTGTCATAAAAAACCGCGAAGGAGTGAAATGACCCTGAAAGGTCTGGTAAACAAATCCACCACTCAGTTTTCAGACATGTTGTTGAGTGTGATATATCAACAATTTTAAAAAGGTGATGGTTATTCTCAGCGGAGATGTCAGTAATTGTGAGGTGAGGGACACATCATTAACTTTATAGCACGCACTTTCGAGTGCGGCCACCTTTTAGCTTGAAGAAATTGCTAAGTGCTATTTTAGTGATCCATCTAAGGCCCTCCTTTGAAATGATTTACACCAAGGTGCTCCAAACCAAAGAACACATGAAATTTAAATATGCTAAAGGAACGATATAAAGGAAACTAATGTAACAAGCTGGAACCAGTGTATATATCGGTAAACTGGATGCATGAATGATTGGTGAATAGAGATGAGCCAAGATCTTTAAAATTAGCATTTTGCAATGTCATCTGAATTAGAAACTGATATTTTTTGGCTGCTATTGCCAATTAAATGGCTGTTTTTCTATCAATGTTCTTCTTATTTCATACAAACGACAACAGCACATATTCTTTAAATACTATACATGTAACAGGGCTAAATTGGACACCTACCACAGTCATTGGCGGAGAATGAGTCAATGGGACATTAAGGGAAAAAAATTGTGCGCCTTTAAGACGCTGTACAGTAGAGCATGTTGAATGGATCCTGATGCCCCATTAAGGCCGTTTTCATTCAGAGAACTTGAGGGGGGTTGTTACGTACCCACTCCCATGAAATATTCATCTCCCTATCTCTTCCTTTGCATTTTCTTACAAACTAATTCATGCATGAGGACTGCAGCTGCTATTTTTACACCTGAAAAGGGTGTTTTAGCACTTTTGCACAATGGGTAAAACTACTGCACACTGTGTAACCAAGACGCAGTGGAGCGCAGTCGAATGACATCAATATTGCATGGGCAGTTTATTTGTTCCTACAGATACAGACTATGAGTTGTGTGGTCAAACAAGGATGAAGACGCAAACCCAAATGATGACAAGAGATTAAAGAGATGGGACAGTAAGGATGAGTGATAAATGAAGGAGGAGCAAATGTGAAGAATAGATGTGAATATTACAGGACGGGTGATAACGACCAGACCAGACAAGGTGAAGTGGGCCTTGTGAGCAGAGGAAAAAGTGGAAGAGCAGCCAAAAAAGCGGAAAACGAAAAGAGTCGAGTTTGGTGCATCTGCTTTTAAGAACATCTGGGAGCCATCAGGAGGAAAACGCTGGGCTCAGCTGAAAGCAGCAGCAATCCTGGTTGTACAGCTTGCCTGCTGCATGTCCAGCTCACTCACACCTTTCCTCCAAAGACACAAAGAGGAGGAGGGGGAGAGCAACAGCTCCTTTTACACACGTCACACTAGTGCTCTACGAATTACAGTTACAATTGTTGTATGCATGCACATATACTAAAATGTTAACAAGCAAGGGAAGATAATGGTGGGCACACTTAGGACATTGTTTTAGCCAGTCACTATACAGTGGGGCAAATAAGTATTTAGTCAACCACCAATTGTACAAGTTCTCCTATTTGAAAAGATTAGAGAGGCCTGTAAATGTCAACATGAGTAAACCTCAACCATGAGAAACAGAATGTGGAGAAAAAAACCCCCAGAAAATCACATTTTTTGATTTTTAAAGAATTTATTTCCAAATTAGAGTGCAAAATAAGTATTTGACCACCTACAAACAAGCAAGATTTCTGGCTGTCAAAGAGGTCTAACTTCTTCTAACGAGGTCTAACGAGGCTCCACTCGTTACCTGTATTAATGGCACCTGTTTTAACTCATTATGAGTATAAAAGACACCTATCCACAATCTCAGTCAGTCACACTCCAAACTCCACTATGGCCAAGACCAAAGAGCTTTCGAAGGACACCAGAGACAAAATTGTAGACCTGCACCAGGCTGGGAAGACTGAATCTGCAATGGGTAAAACGCTTGGTGTAAAGAAATCAACTGTGGGACCAATGATTTGAAAATAGAATACATACAAGACCACTGATAATGTCCCTCGATCTGGGGCTCCATGCAAGATCTCACCCCGTGGCGTCAAAATGACAACAAGAAGGGTGAGCAAAAATCCCAGAACCACACGGGGGGACTTAGTGAATGACCTACAGAGAGCTGGGACCACAGTAACAAAGGCCACTATCAGTAACACAATGCGCCGCCAGGGACTCAAATCCTGCACTGCCAGACGTGTCCCTCTGAAGAAAGTACACGTCCAGGCCCGTCTGCAGTTCGCTGGAGAGCATTTGGATGATCCAGAAGAGGACTGGGAGTATGTGTTATGGTCAGATGAAACCAAAATAGAACTTTTTGGTAGAAACGCAGGTTCTCCTGTTTGGAGGAGAAAGAATACTGAATTGCATCCGAAGAACACCATACCCACTGTGAAGCATGGGGGTGGAAACATCATGTTTTGCTTTTTTCTGCAAAGGGACCAGGACGACTGATCTGTGTAAAGGAAAGAATGAATGGGGCCATGTATCGAGAGATTTTGAGTGAAAATCTCCTTCCATCAGCAAGGGCATTGAAGATGAGAGGTGGCTGGGTCCTTCAGCATGACACTGATCTCAAACACACAGCCAGGGCAACAAAGGAGTGGCCTCGTAAGAAGCATTTCAAGGTCCTAGAGTGGCCTAGCCAGTGTCCAGATCTCAACCCCATAGAAAATCTGTGGAGGGAGTCTGTGTTGCCCAACAACAGCCCCAAAACATCACTGCTCTAGAGGAGATCTGCCTGGAGGAATGTGCCAAAATACCAGCAACAGTGTGTGAAAAGCTTGTGAAGAGTTACAGAAAACGTTTGGCCTCTGTTATTGCCAACAAAGGGTACATAACAAAGTATTGAGATGAACTTTTGGTATTGACCAAATACTTATTTTCCACCATGATTTGCAAATAAATTCTTTAAAAATCAAACAATGTGATTTTCTGTTTTTTTCCCCCCACATTCTGTCTCTCATGGTTGAGGTTTACCCATGTTGACAATTACTGTTGACTCTAATATTTTCAAGTGGGAGAACTTGCACAATTAGTGGTTGACCAAATACTTATTTGCCCCACTGTATTTGCCTTTTCACCCAACTACAGTAATGGTTTATTCATAATTTATCAAATTTGCTAGTCAATTTTATCGACTCAAATGATTCACAAAGTCAGCCTCGCAATATGTACCAAGAACAATCTTTTTTTTGTTTTTTTTAGTAGAAAAAAAAACAACCTAAAAGCACATTAGAGAGTCAGTGAGAATACTGTAGCTTTCTACTTTCATTGCGGTTGATGTCCTGTTACAAAACTCTAGAAGCCATGTCCCAGAATGCAGTGCAACCAGCAACAAGGGGTGTGCGAGAAGGATAGTTTCAGGAGGCAGTGCACCTCCATAGATGGTCATTTACGGGTCGACCTCTGCAGGCTATGGGTGGAAAACAGACAGACTTGCAGTTTCCTGTGTGGTCGCAGTGGCGGTAGCACATGGTGGCAGTCGTCCATGTCTTGGCCAAAATGGCACGGCTCATGTGATGGCATTAGCGGAAATGTCAATCTCCGAGTCCCAGTGGTTGTGTAAAGGCCACAATTTCTTTCTCAATGGGAGCGCTAACCGCTATCCACAGCCAATGAGTTCCCATAACTCGTCTCCATTGCATTGTAAAATGAGCAGATGGACACATGTGGGTGAACTTTATGTGTTTGGACCTGAGAAACATCTTTGAAGAATGATTTAAAATGGCTCAGTGGTGTTTACTCATGAAGTTCTAAAGGCTTAGGGATAGCTGGAAAAATATAATTAAATAACACATTGACGCACAGCATTTGCTCGGGGGAGGTTCAAAAATGTCTGCATTTTTCTGAGATAAGCTGAATGAATTACTCAACAACTATGCAGATCATTTGTCAAAGATAAGAAAATGGCACCATTATCAATAGACATGTCACCACTTTTTCCATTTCAATTGTTTTCATGTGAAATATTTTGAGCTTGATGTCAGTTTTGCGTATGTTTATGGAAAAAGGGATCAACTGAGTTCTTGAGACTTTCATGCAGTCGATTAGTTAATTTTCCAGTCTGTGTATTTAAAAATAGTTTGGAGAACATGATTGACTAAATTTTCATTCAGGGTGCAGGATTGCTTCTATGCTATTGTAAATTTACAACTTACTAACTTATTGGCAGTCAATTAGAGGGATAGACATCCAATCCATTTTAACTGGAGAAGGTTTATTGTCGTCAATGGCTAAGAAACCTAATCATTCACTGCCAGCCCCTCAGTTCAAATCGTTTCTCTCAGCTAAACGTTTACAGTCGCTCTGACATAAGTATTCATGTCAGGGGCAGAAAGTGTTATTTCTTCACGGGTCATTTGTAGAACGCCAATTTCGATCAAATCTGTAACATGCTCAATTTCTGTTGGTAATCCCTCCGCGAGGAAACACATTGGTATGCAAATGATTGTCTCTCGGTGGCAAAAAGGTTATTAAAGAGCAAAGCCCAGAAAATGAGTCTGAGATGAAGCCAGTAAAATATGAGTACAGCTGCTTGCCTAACCGTTAGAATGAAATACGTGATCTTTTATGTAATTTTCTCTTTAAAGCTCATCATGAATCAATTCAAAAAATGTTATTGTATTCAAGATTATTTATCTGATTTCAGATCATTAGATGCAGTGGAAATACAGTTACCATGTCATGTCTACTTAATGTGAGTATTCAGTTGAGAATAGTAGGCTTTGTGGGACTGTAAGTCAACAAATGAAGAGCTACTCAAGCCTGGAATGGCGTACCGCAAGCAACACGTCACTTCCGTTCATTAATATTCGTGACATTAGCTATTGTTGCTAAGTAGGGACAAACCACTGTTTGTCCCTAATTGGAAATGAATGGAAATCGTGTACGAAGGAGATGTTTACAGAGCTAAACCTACCAATTCTCTCCGAAAATGATGTGCCTGGTGCCAAATTGACTGGCAAAGATGTGGAAGAACATAAAAATGTTCAGTTAAAGAGATGGCTTTAGTGTCGAAGGTTGAAAAAGACGAAAAAAAACGAGCCGACCTAAGCATAGCTTTAGCTTTTTTATCAACGCGACTGACATTGACATTCTCCTGTTTCAACAAGCTATCCTTTACCATCAGCCCTGTCTTTCTTATATATCCTCTGGTTGTCTTACCGTTCTTGGGGGTAATTTAGTTAGCTTTGTGTAGCGATCGCAAATGCTACTCAGTGACAGCCAACGAACACTTTTAATTTTTTCATTGATAACACATCTTAATCCTATAATTTATTTACACTTCCCCCTTACTAAAGTTGTTTATATATATATATATATATATATATATATATATACAGTGGGGAGAACAAGTATTTGATACACTGCCAACCATTGGCAGTGTATCATAAAAGGTAACAGTGGCAGTCAGATACCAATGTAATTCTTTTCAGGTCATTCATTGTCAGAAGCAGTATGGCACAACGTTACGCTAAAAAAATAAGTTAAAAATATAAAAATGGCTTACCTCCTTGTCCTCTGAAAGACCATGCCAACCCAACATAATGTTTACTGCATATGAAGCATGAATGGATTCGCCAAGCTGGTGTTAAAGTCCGCGCAAGTTGATTCGGTCTTCACATTTTTTCCTCCCGAGTTTTTGGTTTCCGGAAACGTATGAAGAAAACATCCTCATGTGTCGTAATGCATAGAGTCGTTCCTACAAGTTCCATAAAAGCAATGCGTGATCGGCATGTTCGTTTTTGAAAGATTACCGGAGAAAAGTAGCACTAATTACGTTGGGTCTATGCGAGGGCGGGTCTATAATGTCCCACTTCGGCTTTACTTCTGCTTTACGATGCGACGTCACGGTCTAAAAATAGCCTGCGTGCGGTACGCCATTGTCAGAGGTGTACTGAAACTTGTCATATTTTCAACACTCCATTTGCACATCCACATAAATGATGCAGCAATAGCCCATATTCTTTTGTTTATTGTATATTGTAGCCCCGGCTGGTTCCTATCTTTATAAAATATACAGTATATTTTGAGTTATTTTTTTAAAACTAATTTGCTTTCATTGATGTTGATAGTCTTCTAATCCTAATAATAATAATAATTATTATTATTATTATTCTAATAATGGGAGACCTGACAGTGATTGGTCACCATCACTGACAGCGAATGAGTTATCAATAACGAACTCAACTGCAGAAAAAAACAATGCTTATGAATTCGCACAAAACCTTGTAGCTCAAAGCGCCAACATGCAAGACATGGTCTCATATTGCAAACACGCAAGCATTCCTGGATAAAATACAGTATCTCAGAGGAGGAATTTTTTCTTAATCTCTTTCTACTATTCTTGCAAAATCTCATTTTACGTCTTCAAATCAATCTTCCTCATGTGGGTTGTTTGCCACTTTCCAATACGATTAATTCGGGCTTAATGTCAGGATAAAGGGCAGATGAAGAGTTTTTCATAATTCGGTGTAATTTGACGAATTTAAACTTTGAACGTGTTCGTTGAAATGACTATCATTATATTTTTAAAAAATTTATTTCCAAATAAGAGTGGAAAATAAGTATTTGGTCACCTACAAACAAGCAAGATTTCTTCTAACGAGGTCTAACGAGGCTCCACTTGTTACCTATATTAATGGCACCTGTTTTAACTCATTATCGGTATAAAAGACACCTGTCCAGAACCTCAGTCAGTCATACTCCAAACTCCACTATGGCCAAGACCAAAGAGCTGTCGACAGACACCAGAGACAAAATTGTAGACCTGCACCAGGCTGGGAAGACTGAATCTGCAACAGGCAAAACGCTTGGTGTAAAGAAATCAACTGTGGGAGCAATTATTTGAAAATGGAAGACATACAAGACCACTGATAATCTCCTTCGATCTGGGGCTCCATGCAAGATCTCACCCCGTGGCGTCAAAATGATAACAACAACGGTGAGCAAAAATCCCAGAACCACACGGGGAGACCTAGTGAATGACCTACAGAGAGCTGGGACCACAGTAACAAAGGCTACTATCAATAACACAATGCGCCGCCAGGGACTCAAATCCCGCACTGCCAGACGTGTCTCCCTGCTGAAGAAAGTACACATCCAGGCCCGTCTGCGGTTCACTAGAAAGCATTTGGATGATCCAGAAGAGGACTGGGAGAAAGTGTTATGGTCAGATGAAACCAAAATAGAACTTTTTGGTAGAAACACAGGTTCTCGTGTTTGGAGGACAGAGAATACTGAATTGCGTCCGAAGAACACCATATCCACTGTGAAGCATGGGGGTGGAAACATCATGCTTTGGGGCTGTTTTTCTGCAAAGGGACCAGGATGACTGATCTGTGTAAAGGAAAGAATGAATGGGGCCATGTATCGAGAGATTTTGAGTGAAAATCTCCTTCCATCAGCAAGGGCATTGAAGTTGAGACGTGGCTGGGTCTTTCAGCATGACAATAATCCCAAACACACAGCCAGCGCAACAAAGGAGTGGCTTCGTAAGAAGCATTTCAAGGTCCTGGAGTGGCCTAGCCAGTCTCCAGATCTCAACCCCATAGAAAATCTGTGGGGGGAGTTGAAAGTCCGTGTTGCCCAACGACAGCCCCAAAGCATCACTGCTCTAGAGGAGATCTGCATGGAGGAATGTGCCAAAATACCAGCAACAGTGTGTGAAAAGCTTGTGAAGAGTTACAGAAAACGTTTGGCCTCCGTTTTTGCCAACAAAGGGTACATGACAAAGTATTGAGATGAACTTTTGGTATTGACCAAATACTTATTTTCCACCATAATTTGCAAATAAATTCTTTAAAAATCAAACAATGTGAATTTCTGTTTTTTTTTTTTCACATTCTGTCTCTCATGGTTGAGGTTTACCCATGTTGACAATTACAGGCCTTTCTAATATTTTTTAAGTGGGAGAACTTGCACAATTAGTGGTTGACTAAATACTTATTTGCCCCACTGTGTGTGTATATATATATATATATATATATATATATATATATATATATATATAATATTTTTTTTTCTTTTTTAGCAATCTGTCAATGCTGCCTTTCCAACCCCGGAAGTGTGATGTCATTTACAGAAAGCAACAGAAGACATGGTGGACTTTATCCATAGCAGCACCAGCGATAGTGATATTTCCGGCAAAAGTAGCCATCCAGGATCGCTTTTTGTGATGTTAGCGTTGACGAGGGCTTCCAGAAAAGATTCATCCTTACATGTTTAAACCTGAGGCGTCAGATGACGACGATTTACTCAGCACAGCAGACGGTGGTGATGACGCCAATTGGCGGCTCGACACTTCACGTCGTGATTTCTCTCTGAACGTCTTTCCCTTGTCATTCTGTGATTATAATTATCAATAATTGAAAAAAATGGATGAGTAGTGAGTAGTAAGGGTTTACTTGCATCTTTGAAAATCCTAAGGTTGTAGTCTGCTCGGCTTTCAAAGCTGTCGTCGCTGAAGTGTTGAAAACAAAGAAGCGATGATGAATCTCGTGAGTAAAACCCAGAAAATTTTTGCAATATATGGCAAGGATAGTGTTGTGCTATACTTCCGTATTGGAGTGCTGGCGAGGCTTTCTGTAAATTACATCATCGGGTAGCCGCTGGAAGCGAGGTGCATCCCTCGTTACTAAGGTGTTGCTATGTCAGTAACTAAAAACTACGCAGTCAATTTAATTTATTTTATTTTTGGGAGGGGTAATATGAGTTTTGACACAGCGAATGATGCATTCAATACAATTTAACTGAGTAAGGTTCAAGAATTGAACTCTTCATCTGCCCTTTAAATCCAAACCGGGAACTGATTTATTCCATGTTTTGTTGAAAGCAGAACTAATCCTTGTCTCCCCCCAGGAGACGGTTTTTTTTTAACTAGTTTTTCCATCATACTCCAAGACTGACTGATTTGTAATTACAAGCCTCCCATCACGACTCCCTATTTGCTCATTCATTTGTAGCAAAGCCTGCTGTTGTGAAGACAGTATTGATAAAGAGCAAGGGGAAGAAACATGAACCTCATCCTCATCATTGTCATCATCAGCCAGATGAGGAGAGCCAAACATGAGCTGTGTCTGTCCACATCAAGCCGGCTGACAGTCACAAATGCATCTCTTATTCACTCTACTCATCAATTATACACAGGCCAAAGGAGCCCTGAGAGGCAGGAGGCTACAAAAGGCCCCTCTGCTTGTGCCCAACCCCCCCAAAGAAACATTACCGTACTCTGTCCTCCTTCCTCATCATCCGTGCTCTCCTGTGCTCCCTCTGAGAGTGGAAGGCAGCTTGTCATCCTGCCTTTAGCCAATTCTGATATGTACAAAGTATTTCATGCTGAGGTGAGGGTTATGTAACCTGGCCAGCAATGACACGATGTTGGAACAGCGTTCATCTGGGGACCAGTTGCTGTCAAGAGGAGTCACGTTCTATGTAAAGTAAGCGATCATTGATTGTATGTTGAAATATCAACATGAATCACTCATAGGTAATGAAGCACAATCATGTTTGTAATGCACACAACTGCCACCGATAAAGACAAATTATGTGATATTTTGTGATGCTAACTCCGACTGGCACAGCAGCTGCCCATATTCAGAAAATGATCCGGACCACAACACTTTTTCCATATGGAGAAATGCAGCTGGCTTTGGGAGAGCCCCCTTAAAGACATGGATGTAGAAGGGAACATCCATGCCAGAATGCCAGAGTTCACATGAAATGTCCAGGTGTGTGTGACATATCTGCGTGTGTGTTCAGAGGTGGAGAGATAACAAGCACTACCTTAGGTAATCTGACCTGAGCAGGCAGCCCAACAAACCCGGTGACTCAGCTGCATCCCACAAGCTCAGGCCATCAGCTTCATTTGCACGAGAATCCTGACAAAATTGGATCTTGTACTTTGTCATTCTCGTTTATATCACAGTACTTTCATGTGATTTTCATTTTGAATCAGTAGGTGGCATTTCGGTTGGTTTATGCAGCAGCGAGACAAAACACAAGCAAGAGAAACATGCCGGTCAAATAGAGAAGGACGGGGTTTAGAATCACAATTTTTACTCTTTCATTAATGTTCTACCAACACGTCTTAGAATAGTCATTAATTTATCACGCCTACAGGGAATCAGGTTAATATCTTTGCCATGTTTTTAATTTTTTTATTTTTTTACATTTTCCACCACTATTTTAATAGAAATGTATTATCATTGTAACAACATCCCGATGAAGGGGCTAAATGTCACATATTTAAATTGAATTTTCTTAAGAATGAAATTCATTTTTATCATCTTGATAAATAATTACATTGACAAAAATGCATTACCATTAATGTTATCATTAAATTCGAACAGACTTACAATGTTGATTTAACAGAACAGAGCACAATAGAACACATCCATCCATTTTTCAGCTTTTTGGGTAAAAACAAGTCCTTATTGCACTCAGGAACTCATTTATGTTTAGTTTATATACAGACAGACAGCTCTGCAATCTCCAAATAGTATATGCAGGGTTGGTGTGCTTGCACACTACACTACACACTATTGATTGGCTGCCTTCAATTATTTTTCTTTTCTTTTATTCCTGCTACTGTATGTTGTGTACACAAGTGGGAGACAACATCCAAATCCTTTAAAGCACAGGTGTCAAACCGATTCCAGAAAGGGCCTAGTGGGTGCTGGATTTTGTTCCAACCGATAACGTGCAGAGAGTTTAACCAATGAACTTCCTGCTGAAACAAGCAGCACCTGACAAAGTTTAACTGATTACACATGTAAAAGATCTAATTGGTGAAAAGGTGTCCTCTTCATTGGTTGGAAAGCAAACCTGCACCCACTTGGCCCTTTCTGGATTCGGTTTGACACCTGTGCTTTAAAGTGATCCTCTAACTTAAATACATGTAGGCTCTAATAAACCACAATTGTTCTCTTGTTGTTAGAAACACATAAAATGTTAAATGAATGGCAATATTTTATAATATTTAGTCCATATTTTGACCGTTAATTGGCACCAGGGGTCGCATTAACCGAATATTTTAGGTCATTGACCGTTTTTTTTAAAACGGTGACGGAAAAAACTGAAGTCCGTCATTTTGACAGGTTGCAATTCACACCCCAGACCAAAGGGTGGAAAGTGAGCATATTAATTAGCTATTGTCTCTCTTGATGCATGACGTCGTTGGCCTTACTCAGAAAAATGTCAAGGCAACTGAGTGTCTGAACTAAGGCTACATTCATACTACAGGTCTTAATGCACGAATCCAATTTTTTCTTGTTTTTCCGACTCGAGTGAGTCATTAACTTGAAGGTCTGAACGTGACAGGTCGCATAGAATGGGACCATTTCAAATCCGATCTGGGTCACTTTCGTATGTGGTCTAAATCCGATCTGGGCCACATTTTTCCAGACTGTCGCGGCGGTCTGTACTGTCCAGTCCCGCAAATCTGATTTAATGCAGCAATTACGTCATCAAAAAGCGAGAGACGGTACGGTAGCTAAGGTAGCGATGCAGCTGTACGTTATTAGCGCCTAGCTTTCCTTGAACACGGCTTTTTAGGAAGGGTCGGACTTGACAACAGTCATAGAAAAATAATAGGTTTGAGGATAAGCCTGAGAATGTTCGGTTTTCTCTCTGCTCCATATAAGCAATATTTCAACATTGCTTACACGGACGAGAGTCGGGGCAAACTGCCCGTATGTGTGTGTGACATGCACGAACAGTGCGTGCATGCTATTGATCCATATACTTTGACTATAAGCCTAAACGGGGATTATATATGCCTGTAGAAGCATCAAAACAAATGACCATACAATCACACATGCTGGCTGTCATCCGTCATTCCAGGGATATCATATTTTGCTTATTAAAAAGAGGACACAAATAACAGGCATAAATAATCTCTGTATAGGCTTATATTCAAAGTATATGGATCGATAGCATGCACGCACTGTTCGTGCATGTCACACACACATACGAGCAGTTTGCCCCGACTCTCGTCCGTGTAAGCAATGGTGAAATATTGCTTATATGGAGCAGAGAGAAAACCGATCATTCTCAGGCTTATCCTCAACCCCTTTTTTTAGTTTTTTTTTTTTTTTTTTATGACTGTTGTCAAGTCCGACCCTTCCTAAAAAGCCGTGTTCAAAGCAAGCTAGGCGCTAATAACGCACAGCTGCTTGATGTGTGATGGCGCGGTGTGGATTCTCTGTTAAGCTTGTTCGGACAGAATATTAATTAATGATGAATGAAAACTAAATATTATTGAATATGTCATTATTATCATTTTAAAAATTTAAGTGACGGGTAAAAATAGATTATGACCGGATTTTTATGACCCTGTCAGTCAAAATGACAGACAACGAAAAAGTCTAGCGCAACCTCTGGTTGGCGCCATGGTTTGCGCACTCGCAGTGATGACGTAATTGGGATCTTTCCAAATGTGTTGTGTGCTCAACAATTGTTTATTGCTGCCTAAACTCACTAAGTAAAATTACCCGGATGTGCTGCTTCTGGATGCAATTTCCCATCAAATAGAAACAAGGGGAGTGAAGTGAGTGGTCAAGGTGGAATTATTATTTTTAGTGAATAAATGTGCATGAGTGGAAGCTTCTCCCCCTTTTTGGTCCCTGTATGCACGTATCCTACCCACCACGCGTTACAACTGGCGCTCGAACATTTATCCTGGATCCTCAGTCAAGTAAGTGATCCGTCTATTTTCTGGATCCGACGGTCCCACCGCGTCTGCAGTGTTGGTTTCGGATCTGTCCATTTTTTTGATTCGTCGGTCCCACAGCGGCTTTTCGGATCAGTCTATTTTGTGGAAATGACGGCCTGATCGTGGCTGCGTCATTGCCATGAGATCGGTCTAATTCCTGGATCTTCGAGTGAGTAAAAAAACGTGGATTTGGATTACTATTGCTATCTTTTATGTTGACTATTCTTCGTGGGAGTTTTCCCCAAATCATACTAAATAGTTAAAGCACTATGGCACGCTACACTGACGACAGTGACTCTGACGTGGACCTTACAACAATGTTGGAGTTCGTCAGGGAACGCGTGTTTGCTACTGCTGAGCTCCCGAGTGAAGAGTGGTCAAGCTGGAAATATTATTTTTTGTGAATAAATGTGCATAAGTGGAAGCTTCTCCCCTTTTTGGTAATTTTATACACGTATCCTAGCTACCTCGCGTTACAATGTACAAGACATGGATTACATAAGGTGTTCTCTTTGGCCTGTACTGGATGTAAAGCACACGACAGCTCTGGATGCTAACAATCTACATAACTATATTGGGATAAGTTTGAAAACGCAATATGCTTACCTTGAATATCTGCTAATAAAACCGGAGTTCCCAACACTCTCTAGCTCTGGTGAGACTCACTTGCCGTGAGTGCATCACCAGTTTTGCCCAACTTTTGTCTTATCAGGTATTTGCTGCACGCATTTTTCCCCGAAGCTCGTCTTGTGAACGACCGACAGTGCCGTCCTGCTCTTCATTTTTCAGATGTGGTTCAAATAGGAAGGGTAGAACTGACGACATGTTGGGAAAGCTAACGAGTGACACAATGGAATTTCGGCAACGGGACCGGTGACGTCACGCACTGCGAAGTAACATGAATGGCGACCTATCACTTAAAATAATTTTACAAACTTTATTCAAACAAAGACATTAAGAGGGGTTTTAATATCAAATTATTATAACTCATACTAACATTTATCTTTTAAGAATTACTAGTCTTAAAAATAGAGGATCCTTTTAAACTGTTGATAGTGTGACATCTAACTCATGTTTTTGGCTAAAAGCTAAACATCTGGCAAGCAACTAACTGGCAAGAAAATGTAAATCCAAAACTGTCTCTATGTCGTCATACTTTTTAATGGTAACACTTTCATAACTAGGAACATATTGTGTAAAAGCCTATAAAAAGTTAAGTGAATAAGATTTTTTTAAATTAACCTTTTGAAAAAAAATTAATTATCTCCTACTTTAACGCAATACTTCTCAAATAGTGGGGCGCCCCCACAGGGGGGTGCTGAGCGATGCCGGGCATCAGGCAACATACCTTTTTGCCGTACTTAGGGATGGGAATCGAGAATCGGTTCGTTTGGCAGTTTATATAACAATTTTATTATCATTTCCAACCAGCACGAATTACGTCACGTAACTTACGCATGTTACGCATGCTCGATTAAGCAAGTACGACTACTTAGGTTATGCTGGTTCAGCACGCGCATTGCAGCCGTAAACATAACAATGACACCACGTAGGTTCAAACGCTCCAAAGTGTGGCTTCACTTCATGAGGAAAAATGACAACTCATTGTGTCAAAGTGTCATTTTGTCAGTGTTGTCCCATGAAAAGATATACTTAAATATCTGCAGAAATGCGAAGGGTGTACTCACTTTTGTGATACACTGTAATTAATTACTTTTTTGGAGAAGTAATTTGTAACTAATTAATTACTTTTTTAAAAGTAAGATTAACAAAACCGACAGTCACCGGCACAAAAACACGTTTATTTATTACCAGCAGCAGCCAATGAGACAAGTTTACAAAACTTACAGTGGGGCAAATAAGTATTTAGTCAACCACTAATTGTGCAAGTTCTCCCTTTGAAAATATTAGAGGCCTGTAATTGTCAACATGGGTAAACCTCAACCACGAGAGACAGAATGTGGGGAAAAAAAACAGGAAATCACATTGTTTGATTTTTAAAGAATTTATTTGCAAATCATGGTGGAAAATAAGTATTTGGTCAATACCAAAAGTTCATCTTAATACTTTGTTTTGTACCCTTTGATGGCAATAACGGAGGCCAAACGTTTTCTGTAACTCTTCACAAGTTTTTCACACACTGTTGCTGGTATTTTGGCCCATTCCTCCATGCAGATCTCCTCTAGAGCAGTGATGTTTTGAGGCTGTCGTTGGGCAACACGGACTTTCAACCCCCTCTACAGACTTTCTATGGGGTTGAGATCTGGAGACTGGCTAGGCCACTCCAGGACCTTGAAATGCTTCTTACAAAGTCAATCCTTTGTTGCCCTGGCTGTGTGTTTGGGATCATTGTTATGCTGAAAGGCCCAGCCACGTCTCATCTTCAATGCCCTTGCTGATGGAAGGAGATTTTCACTCAAAGGCTCTTGATACATGGCCCCATTCATTCTTTCCTTTACACAGATCAGCCGTCCTGGTCCCTTTGCAGAAAAACAGCCCCAAAGCATGTTACCACCCCCATGCTTCACAGTGGGTATGGTGTTCTTCGGATGCAATTCAGTATTCTTTCTCCTCCAAACACGAGAACCTGTGTTTCTACCAAAAAGTTCTATTTTGGTTTTAGCTGATCATAACAGATTCTCCCAGTCCTCTTCTGGATCAACCAAATGCTCTCTAGCGAACCGCAGACGGGCCGGGATGTGTACTGTCTTCAGCAGGGGGACACGTCTGGCAGAGAGTCCCTCGCGGTGCATTGCGGTATTGAGAGTAGCCTTTGTTACCGTGGTCCCAGCTCTCTGTAGGTCATTCACTAGGTCCCCCCGTGTGGTTTTGGGATTTATGCTCACCGTTGTTATCATTTTGACGCCACGGGGTGAGATCTTGCATGGAGCCCCAGATCGAGGGAGATTATCAGTGGTCTTGTATGTCTTCCAATTTCTAATAATTGCTCCCACAGTTGATTTCTTTACACCAAGCGTTTTACCTATTGCAGATTCAGTCTTCCCAGCCTGTGCAGGTCTTTGTCTCTGGTGTCCTTCGACAGCTCTTTGGTCTTGGCCATAGTGGAGTTTGGAGTGTGACTGACTGAGGTTGTGGATAGGTGTCTTTTATCTTTTATACCGATAATGAGTTAAAACAGGTGCCATTAATACAGGTAACGAGTGGAGCCTCGTTAGACCTCGTTAGAAGTTAGACCTCTTTGACAGCCAGAAATGTTGCTTGTTTGTAGGTGACCAAATACTTATTTTCCACTCTAATTTGGAAATAAATTCTTCAAAAATCAAACAATGTGATTTTCTTTTTTTTATTTTTATTTTTTCACATTCTGTCTCTCATTGTTGAGGTTTACCCATGTTGACAATCACAGGCGTCTCTAATCTTTTCAAGTAGGAGAACTTGCACAATATGTGGTTGACTAAATACTTATTTGCCCCACTGTACTTAATAGGCTTCTTTGGGTAATTTGTGTGCCATTCCAAGACAGTAACAATGAGAATAGGAGGAAAAGACGTCACGGAGAAAAAAAGAACATGCAGCAATTCTTGTAAATCGCTGAAGTGTTAAAAAAAAAAAAAAGAGGGGGGGGGCATGAGCAAAGTACAGCAGGCCAATCACATTTCAAGGGCAACTGTTTCAATCATCTGAAAAAGGAGGCGGTGAAGGAGTTCACTTCAGATAGCAACTACACAGCCTCTCATTTACTCCACTGATACCTCACAGTAAGGGTCTTAATACAGATCAATCACAATGCTCAGTGGTGCTCCACCTTCTTAGACTCACCGCACACACCGACACCGCATTGCAACATTGCATATATAACATCCAATATGATGATCGGAAGGCAATTTTACCTCACCGGGGCCATTGATGATGACAGACAAAGAAGTGTTGCTCTAAAAATGAATTTTTACATTGACCACACCGTCACTTTGGCATATGACCATTTATAACACGCTAACTAAGGAAACACATTATCAACCTTCCAACTTTACTAACTGCTTTAATGTCATTTCATGAATGAACTCAATGGTTACTGTTGACAGTGATAGACGTCCAATACATTCGGACAGGGAGAGGCTAGTCGCGATTGTTCAATCTACTCCAAATGGACTGGACAGCTATTGCAGTCATACAACAGCCTCTCATGATAGTTTAGGCTACTCATTTTGTCAGAGTCCTATATAGTTTGGCGTACAATGAAAATTCGACAACTAATTTTTCATGATGTTTTGGGTCAGTCCATGCCTCTCGGTGTGTAGTGGACTTCGCATTATTATGCGTTGAAAACTACAAAAGGAACATATAAAAGCACATTTCATTCAGCCTGAGGATCCAGAAGTGCTTAAACAAAAGCTGCAAAACCTTATTCCCATATGGTGCCCTCCATTCTTCAGAGAAACATGTTAGGGCATAATCCATTGGCACTGTTTCACAGAAAGTAGAAAAGAAGATGATGCTAAAATGCCTTCACTAATTGGTACTCCCGGGGGACTGGGTTCAAAACGTACACAGAGAAAAAAGGAAAAATAAATGAACTCGGGCTAAGTATTTCTGCATCTGTCATCACCGCACATCGTGTTGCAATCGGCCAATTTGCCGCCCTTGACCTTTGTGATTCCTCCTGTCAAGCTGCCAGATTCAAAGCACATTGTCAAGAATGATGTTGGCCAGAGATCATTAACATCATAGCAAAGATTGGTTAAATCAGTGATCCTGCTTGAAAATATTCTACTCCTGCCACGTGTCTTGCCAATTGAGATGGAACAAAGAAGATCAACGATCAAATTTACATAAGAGAAGGTAGGACTAATGTTTGGATTTGACATATGATAAAGCAGATCCCTGTATCTAATTCAAATAGACAATCTCTTATAGCCCACATTATGAGGTATGACAAATTCATGCATTTTTGCATAATCTCTGAACACTCATAGCCGCATTCTAGTATGAAAATCACAAACACATTTTGTGTTGCTGGTTTTTTATTTTTGTCTTTTTCAATGCAGCGCTCATGACACAACACAGATTGCAGATGAAATAATGTTTTCTATAAAAAAAAAAAAAAAATAATAATAAAAAAAGATATAAACAAAAAAGCTACTGTGATTGTTGAAATGAACAGGCTGATGAAAAAGCAACCAAAGGTGAAGCATGCCGGGTAAATCTAGAACAGTGGCACAGAATCCGCCTGCTGTAATGAGTCTCAAAAAAACACAATGGCAAAACTCGACACTGACTCTATAATAGAGGCTGTGCTATTGCTTGCAGGTCAGATGTAATGATGATTTATATAATCTCATCAAGCAAATCTCAAGTGCTGATATTTTCATGTGAATTTACAGTCAAACAGAATGATGGTGTCGCAGAACCGCATTGTAATTGTTAGAATTGTAACCTATTGAACCATATAATGTACACTAGCTATATATATATATATATATATAAGATATTTGGGGTCATTGTGTAAACAAGGAATTAAATAATGAAATTTTCAATGCTTGAATAATGTATTGGCAAAGTGCCCAGATTAAACAACAACAACAAAAAAAGAAAAAAAATGTGTTTCCCAGTTCATAACAAGTCAAAGAAACTTTAACTCGAGTTCATTTCAGCTCTACACATTACCTGAACGCATTAGATGAAACCTTTTAAGGGCTGCAGAGCACTAAATAGGGAGATTTATTATAGCTGACAATACGCATGATCATGAAAAGTGAGCGTAACGAACCTTAATACAAATGAGAATACTACTTGGTTGCACTCAGATGACAATTAAGCAGCGAATACTGCGATTATTTTAAAATGCCAGTTTCCCGAACCTGCAATTGCACCTGGAAATTGTGCGAAGCACGTCTGACTGACAAAATCATAAATTATAATCGACCAATTGCGAAAACTATTTATTGCTTTTTATTTGTATCGGAGTACAGTACATCTGAAAATATATTGTATTATTCACACACACACACGCCCGCAACCATGCACAAACATCCACGCAAACAGTTGATTTTAAATAGAAAACAAACACAAAAAAACAAAAAAAACAAAAACAAACTCCAAACAATTTTAAGGTCCCCACCAACCATCACCAAAAACTACCTTGAAAGTGTCTTTACAGACACCGTTAGTTCTCGAGTTTAATCAATTCTACATGCGGGAACAGGCAAGTAGACAAGCTCATATATATTTAAAAAAAAAAAAAAACTAAATAAGCACAGCAGACCTTTCCCTGAACTCGTTTTTTAGCATAGGCCGACGAGGGTTATGCCTACTGGCTGAGTACTTAGCTTCTCCGCAGCATAGTCCCAAAGCTTTTTGGTTCGAGGTTTCCAAATAAGGCAATCATTCTCTCCAATGGAAATACAGGAAACACACCGAAAACACTAAAGAAGTATGACTTTTGTTCGTGGCACTTCAACACACCCTCCTCGGTTAAAACAAACCATTTGTCAACTCATGTCAAAAAACTTTTTATTAAAAACAAAAACAACATACAGTAGAAAACAGATTCTTTAAAAAAAAAAAAAAAAAAGAAAGGTTTAAATGGGCGATTTGCAAGAAGTGTGAAACATACAATAGATAGTGTAAAAGGAAGGAGTGAAACAAATGAGGTGACATTCGTTGAGTACTTTTCATGAAATTGGTCATCCAGAATATCATAGTCAGCGTTATTGCCTCTGCAACACACGTATATACTTTCCACATGTTAATATAGTCAGTCAAAATCATTGCAATTCGACAGCCAAATTGTAATACTGGTACGACTCGTCTGATAAAACTTATAAAACCTCCAAGTGTTCCTGCTACCCATGATAAAAATAACTTACCACAGTAAATACGGTTTCATACAAATTCACAACCATGACCTTTTTTTTTGGGTTATAAAAATAAGTTAAAAATGTGCACATACAATTTACACAACACACAGAAATGTCTGTTCCACAAAAAATGTTACAACACTGGGTCCATAGTCAGATTTTTTTTTTTTTTTTTTTTTTTTAAATATTTTTTGGGGGGGTGGTGGAGGGGCTGCTTGGTGGGCAGTATATTTCCTCAAGTTCTTCCTGAAGACAAATAGTTCAGACTGGTCTGTGTCCCATTCCAGAGAACAGTGATGAGGATCGTCCCATCCCAATTAGAAATAAGTTGTATGAGCAAGGGATACAAATTCAGGCCAGAGGAGACTCTTTATAGGCTGAGCGGAATGTAAGAAAAAGTGAGAGATGCGTTTAGTGAGAACATTACTTGTTACGATTATATACAGGATCTTTTTTGGTTCATATACATTGATGTATTTACTGGATGTTGAAGTGATTTAGTTAAGATAAGCTTTTTATTTTTTCTTTGAGATAAATTGTCATCTACGTTCCTGTTAAACATAGGAACATGAATTATTATACAAAATTCCAGCTATGGGATGTTGAGGACCAATGTTGGGTGTAACGCATTACACACTTCTTAATGTAATATCACTTCTTCCAGTAAAGGGTTCTGAAGACCAATGGAGTTGGAGCTCATTACTCTTGCGATATACAGGTAGTCCCCGAGTTACGAACGAGTTCCGTTCCTACGCTGGCGACGTAACCCGAATTTCCGTGTAAGTCAGAATTAACCCTCTAAGTACACCTAAATACCCTACTAATCTAAAAAAAAACTATCCAAAAACATGTATTGTGTGTCATATTAGTAAAACAAAGTAAAAAATCTGGATACTTACCATCCATGCTAATGGAAGGTGAAAAAGGTACGCTAAGTATGCTGGATTGTTCACCAGAGGACACACAAGAGTTCTTCTTTCACTGATGTTTCCAGTAGTTTTACTTTTAAACCACAGACACAACGTAGAACACTTTGGCCTGTGAGTGAACAAACAGGTAAGTTGATGTGACTTATGAAGCTTATTTGGAGCTTGATTTCAGCAACTAAGACAAGGTCGAGCCGCTTATGCTACAGCGTCGCTTGCTATTTTACTTCCTTAGTAGAAAACAGACAGCGACCTGATTGGGTGTGCACTCACTCTAATAAAACTTCTAAATGTTACCATTTTAATTTAACTTGTAAACAAACTATGACTAACAACACAATCCCACAAATTCTACAATGACGACAGGAAAAAAAAAAAAAAAAAAAAAAAAAAACGCACACAAAAAAAAAGAATGTAAATTTTCAATGAACCTCAGTTAGACAACAGCGCCTCTTATTGGCGAAACAAATATTTGCAGGGAAACTTGCCAGCTGTTACACTAAGAAAAAACAAAGCTCAAACACACACTCTACACTGTTACCTTTTAAAAAACACAAAACACAACTGGATACAAAACGGCGGACAAGAGTCCGGCGTCGTAAAGTCAAAATCACACAAGTCGGGTACGTCGTAACCCGGGGACTACCTGTATTGCTTTTTCAGAAATGAGCCTTAACAATGGTGTAATACAGACCTAGAAAAACACTCATGCTTATTCTGTTCTCCTTTTCCATCTAACCCTAACCTTATGCATCTATGCATGATGCATAAGACGGAGAAAGTGAACAGAACAAGAATGAGTGGCTTCCTCTAAAATTGTCTGATCTCAGGCAATTTTTGAATAGGTAGAACAAATTGTAATGAGTAATCTAACTAGTAATACAACTAAGGTTTTAACTTTCTGCAGGGAGTAATCAAGTAAGGTATTTATGACCCTAATATGATATTTTAAATTTATTACTTTTTTGAATAATGAATCCCAACACGGTTTACAACCAACTAATGTTAAGTCATTTTTAAAAGATTGAGCTGACTGAGTGACAACGGTGAATTCCAGTTGCAGTGTATGGGCCAGATTTTTTTTTTTTTTCTTAAATAAGATACTTGAATTTGTGGACTGAAAGTTTTAAAAGTATTTTACTTAGTGAAGTAAGTGAAATGTTACACTGTATCATGCATATGTTAAACTATTTATGGACATACCACATATATGACTGACTGACTTGAAAGGAATACTGCTGAGTTGGTGCGATTTACCTTTGCTTGAGTCGTTTCTGTGGAAGTGCTCTGAAAGGACATGAAAAGAAGGTGAATGATATCAAGTAATAATTACTTACTATCCAGTTTGTATTAATGAATTGATTATTGATCTACTTAATAGCTAATTACGCAAGACCATGATGGGAAAACAAATGTATAATCCTATCATCACAATTGATACAATAAATCTAAACCATTGCAAATATTCCTGATATTAACTTCAATATGGGCTAAATTATCTCACTGACATTTTCTTGCTGCAAACATATCGACAACCATTGTCTTGTGGACTTGATGTAGTGAACAACCTTGATTTAAACTTATTGAGGTGAAAATCATTCAATAGTGAACCCACAGTCCAGTAGCAGCAAATGAAGCTACTTGACCTTCTGGTCCAAATCCCCCCAGCCTTTGTGCTTCCTGTCTGTAAATGTTTGACCAATTTTTGATTTGTTGATTTACAAATTATAACATTTTAGATCTGTTTACCAACTTTTTGATAGTCTTTACATATGTGCAATCATGTAATCAGCAAATGTTTACATTATTTTGTATCATTTTTTTATTTGAAAAGTTGTAATAAAAGCCTTGATAAGGTTGTGCTGAGGACAATGATTCACAAAATGCCTAGCTGGCATCAGCAACTGGTGCCCCCTGGTGGTTAGAATAACATAATTTGGTAACAATAAAATCACATGGAAAATGTGTGTTGGATGCCTAATAACTGAGCACATGTCAAATAAATAAAGAAAGGGCATCACACAGACTCTCACCTGTATATGTTTGGGTCCAGCAGGATGGCGGTTTCCTGCGGCAACTGGGATAAGTGCACCACTTTGGTCTTCATCTGTGATCTCTCTGTTTCGTTCACCCACACGTCAGGCAGGCTGGAAGGAAACGTGACCGGGGAACATGTAGTCAGGCCGTAAGATGTAATGAGAAGGAGGCAGAGAAAAGAAGCAATGAAGTGGCACTCATGATGAATGGGCCAGCGTGAACAAGATGTACAAGGAGGCCCTTTGAGTTGCAGGCATTTTAACACTTTTTTTGACTGAGCGTACACAGAGGTAGACAAGTCCTATGACCCAGAAAGGACAAATATCATACTCATTTAAGTCTGTATCTAGCCTCTGCGTACAGGCATGAAACTCATGCACATGTACTGCAGTGCTAAGCTGCACCTTATGGACTCAGGTCAGCCTGGTCCCCTTGAAAGGAAGGAGTGTGCAAGCTTTTGGCGTGGCAAGTCAAGTTGCTGAAGTCGGAAACAAAGAGCTTAGTCGACTACTGTGCCTCCCCCTCCCTCATGGCCCACCTCCGTCTCTGCTCCTAGCATTCCCCTCGTCACTATGTGCGTCATCGCTGGAGCCCCCTGAGACAGAAGGACGGACACGCAAGCCCACAAAAGCTAAGCAGGCAACCATCCTGCCAAATCACTTATTCACATGCTTTAATCAGTTTGTTTGGTGGGATGGTGTAAAGGTAGTTCACATGCAGTGCATTTAGGCCACTGGAGGAAGAGCATGTAATCGAAAAGCGTATGAAAGTTTTAAGAACGTCAATACAAGGACATCGGAGATCCGTACTGTATGGAAAACTATGTATTTTAGTCGATTTCATGTATTAACAGAACTAGAAGCCGGCAGGTCAAGCAAGTAAGAACAACAATTTTGAAAAGTTGACGGTATTAACTCCACACAGGAAGGCCAAAGCGGCATGGAAAATGGATGGATGGATGGACTGTATTAACATTTTAATTACCGTTTTTTTTTTTGTTTTTTTTTTACTAACAGAGGCTTCCTTTATTTTTGAGACAATTATTTTCTAGCAGCGACCAAGTCGAGCGAAGTCGCTCCCAGCCGGATTAAACAGCGGCTGGCAGAAGGGTTGTGGAAGTCGCGGAAAAAAATAGGAAGTGGTTGTGCTATAAACGTATTGTACTAAACCACAGCAAATGCACACATATTCATTTAAATATTACGTACTCAATTGTATTCTGTCCATTTGATTAAACTGCAAACTTCTCACGCACGGGTTCCAATGCACTGTACTCGACCGTCTCGACGTGACACAGGACATCAATGGAAAGCAACTTCAAAAAGAGCGTGGAGCAGCGATGAAGCAAATTTATTTTATTTTCCTTCATTTAATAATTTCTATATTTCTTTGAAATCTCAAAATACTTCCAAACTTCAGACATGTTGGCTGTGAACCAGTAGTGTTAGCTCACTGTGTTTTGATTACGGTACGTAACCACATGAAGACTAAGGTTCCTCACACTTTTCCGTGGTATGCTTTCGGCCTTTTAACTGAAACCCGAAAATGCAATTTTAGCTATTTTCGGCACCGAATTTTCGGTCACATCTTTAGTATTAATGTAATACAAAAATGCAGGAGCACAGTTGCCCCTAACTTAAAATTTTCAGGGCACAAGCAGAAGATTAAGGGGCCTACACTGTAAATCGACATGCAAACTTTTCCTCTAATTTTCACTGTTAAACCGATAAATGTTTTCATATAAAATATATAACACTACAAACTAATGAATCTATATTTTATTTTCTATCAGTTTTGACATCAAACAGTATACTGCTAACAAATTAGGTGAAATGGGAATTTTGCTCTATTTATGTCGTTGTCATGTCGTTGTAGATTTTTACTTGCATTCAATTAAGTGTTTCGTTTTTTTTCTTTTTAAACGGTTCTAACAAAAACAAGAAGTGGGCTATTTTACCGGTATATCGGTACACCTGTATTATGATATGAAGTGACATAGTATATCGCAACAAAACAACACTTGGTTTTCAATATATTTCATGAATATCTTTTTGAGAAGTACTTCACAATTTTCACTTTATTTTCTTCGTCAATTATTATCACAGACGCCATCTTACCGTGTGACGTCACAGGTCTAGGTCAGATGATTTTCGTTTGAAGCGAGCCACAAACATAAACAATAATTACTAAACACCCCATTTTAATTGAACGTGCCGACAGAACCATGAGCTTCATAATCTCACAATTTTTGTTTACTGATTTTCATAAGGTTTTTAAAAACGCCAAATATGGAAGCCTAGCTATATGGCTATAGCTAGCTGTAAATTATCGAACTCAGCAGCACACCTCAACACATACCACATCACCCCTGTCCTCTGTCAACTCTACTGGCTTCCTGTAAAACAAATAATCAACTGCAAGAGTCGCTCCATCACTGCCAAAGCTCTTTATGGCCTGGCTCCATCCTACATATCCAACCCCCTTTGCATCGACACTCCTTTCCGACTACTTTGCCCATCTTCTAGCCTCAACATTTCTGTCCCCCGTGCCTGTTTCATACCACAGGTTTCAGAGCGTTTAGACACTTTGACCTCCAGCTCTGGAACTGTATCCCCCAACCAATGCAATACAGCTTCTGTGTTATAATGTGTGCCAGTACATTTTGACTTCTATATACTCCTGGGTAATGTCTGCAACTTCATTTAGCTTGTGAAAAAAAGGGGTAGACAAGAAAGAGAAAGAAAAGAGGAAGAAGATCCATAACAGAAAACAGCCTCCTACTGACGCACTATTAATGCGTGACGTCCTTGTACAAAGCAACCTTCAAATGACTTGCTGAGTTTTGAACACTTGGTATACATTCAACTGTGCTCTGCGTGCCCATGTTTGCATGCATTTGCTCAACTCGAGTCAAGAATCACCTGTAACATGTCATCGTGACTGTGCTATATGGCACGAGCTAACCCAACACCATGAAAAGCTTTGATGTTTTTACCTCAATACAATATATATATATATCATATATATTCAATCAATTTCATATATAAATATGTTTAAAACTATAATTTAGTAGCTCAAAATAAGCTATAGCGGTTGTTACTTTGTATTAAAAAAAAATATTAAAGGAAAGGAAGAAAATCTAGTGTCCCAGTAAGCAGCTTTCATTACTGTTGCACTGTGTTCATGGTTCTGAACATGGTGAACGTTTTTGCACCACAAAGGCAAAAAAGATGACTTTAGGGCAGTACCCTGGTACTGTACCAGTACCAGTAGCAGCGTATTTGGTAATGGGCCGCGCAGAAATAATAAATAATTTATTCATGACTGCATTCGGGCCGATTGACTTTGGCCTGTGCCGCTTAACACACCAATATCCCTGTCTACTCTAGATATACAACTACAGGATAGGAGGTCGTCATAGAAATGCATTGATTGGACTGTTAGCAGTACATCTTGTTTTGTATATCTATGTGCGCTTGGCCTCGATAATAACGTATGACGTAGGTCGTCGCCCATCGCATTTGTTTCCGAAAATAATTAGCCCCCACACTAGAATGACTGAAAAACAGACGTCTTTGGACAGATTTTTACAGGGAAAAGGGAACCTGACGAGCCAGAAGATGAGCCTACAACCTCGAGAAAACAAAATCGATGCTACTTCCCAATCACTGAAGACCCACGAACTGCGAAGGAGTGAATTCGTGACCCGTATGTGAGTAAATCGAGTGATTTGAGCATGTCTGTGCAACAGGAATATCAGCTTGTAGAGATCGCAAATCACGGCGACGAACGTACATTTCAGACAACAACTCTACCGAGGTTCTGGATTAAAGTCTTTTCGGAATATCCTGACATCGCTAGAAGGGCACTAAAAACTGTGCTACAATTTCCAACATCAAATCTTTGTGACGTGGGCTTCTCTCACTCTCCCATCTCGGGACCATCTCGTCTCAACGAAACAAGCTCAGGCCTACCACTGATTCACCGGGTGTGTTGTATTTTCCCTGCACTTAACAGGACGGGGCTGAAAACAAATGTTATTTTATATTTGCTGTATTTTTCTGACGCACGTTGCGGTGTTCTGAAAAATTTGGCATGCGCGTAACGTCAAAAATGAACGCGAATGCAGTAATTCCAAAGTACACACTACAAACTTTCTTTAAAGAAAGGAATATTAAATTACGTTTGCCATGTTAGCTGCACACAACAACTGCACGCAGCTCTCTCACTTAAGACGTCGCCATGTCGTTAAGCATTACTTTACGCCATTTTTGTGTTGCACTTGTATGTTTATGATGTAAATAGTTTTTTAGCACTGTTGGATTACATTGAGAGTCCAACTGAATATAAAAGAGGGCTTTTTTTCACCGCCACAAAAGCTTTGGGAGCAAAATTTTATAGGGTGCAAAATGTGATAGAACACCGGTCCATGAAAAAAAGACCCAAATCACACCGGTCCGCATTGCAAAATAGGTTGGGGACCCCTGCTTTAGGGCACTGATTCTTAACCTTGCTAAAGGTAATGAACCCCACAAGTTTCACTTGTGGATTCACCGGACCCTTCGGAATTACATAATAAAGCAATTGTTTTCAAATTCAAAACCAATTTATCTCAGCTAGCAAGCTAATAATTGAGCAAATGTTCGTTCTAAATTCTTCTCATTTTGACAGCATGTTCTATAAACAGGTCAAAATTTGAGACCATGCTGCCCATTGCTCTGCTGTACTCCTTCATACCAAGTGCGAGTCAACCTTCCACTGAGCAAACCAGTTCCTCCTCCCATCAGATCCAGGACTAGTAGTTAAAAGAAATCAATTAAAAAATTTTGCTCATACAGAGCAGAGAGAAAACCGATCATTCTCAGGCTTATCCTTAACCCATTTAAATTTTTTTTAATGACTGTTGCCAAGCCCGAGCCTTCCCCAAAAGCCGTTGTCAAGGCAAGCTAGGCGTTAACGCACAGCCGCACCGCTACCGTAGCAAGTCGTCTCTCTTGCTCTTTGATGACGTAATTGCTGCATGAATTCCGATTTGGGAGACTTGCCAGTTCAGACCGCCGCAACGTTCTGGAAAAATGTGGCCCATATCGGATTTAAACAACATACCAAAGTGACCCAGATCTGATTTGGAATGGTCCACTTCTATCCGACTTGTCCCGTTCAGACAGTCAAGTTAAATGCCTCACTCGAGTCGGAAAAACACGAAAAAATCAGAATAGTGCATTAAGACCTGCAGTATGAACGTAGCCTAAGGTAAGATTGTTTGGACTTATTTTCATATTGTTAAAAGTTAAGTTTTTACAAGGGATGTCCCAATCGCATACTTTTGCACCAAAGTCCTAGTCACCTAATTTTGAGAATCTGCTGATAGAGAGTCCAGTTTTTCACATGTCAAGTTTTTCACATCACTATCCCACCGTTCCACCTTCATAAAGTGAATTATTTTTAAACAAGAATAACAATGAAAAATGCTTGTCTTTATTCGATGCATCATTGATGGAGTCCCCTCAAATCCAGTCACGCTTTAACGCTCACGCTGCTGAGAACAGCCTCTCACTCTCGAGTTTGCACAGCAGACTACGCTAATGTTTAACATGCTAATGATGATTGACACATTTGGGCCTTTGATGATAGAACTACCAAGCTTCTCTGGCAAGGTCAAAGCTGCAAACCTGTCAATCATCATTGAATTTATAGAGCTAACTCCAGGGCAGTGCTGACCAAGAAAAGCAGCAGGAAGGAGAGTGAGAGGCTGTACGAGCATGATGCAGAAAAACATTTATATGGGGCTTTGCCTTGCAAAGGCCCAGATAATTTAAAACACGAACCTTTTCACCCGATTCGGTTCTTTTGAAAAATGGCCTGATCGGCCCGATTTCGGATCACGCGACTGGATTGGGACATCCCTAGTTTGTACGTACGCCTACTTCCCTACCATATTGTGTTATATAACATGTTTTTAGAAATGAATCAAATAGATTTATTACTGTACATTAAATGTTCGGGAGCTCAAACGGTTGATGAAAATACTGACTCATCAAAGCGTTCTGCTCAGCTAGGACAGCTTTGGTAAATGCCCTTCAGTACTGTAATGTTGGGCTTTCATGAGAATCCCACCCAAATGGATGCATTCTGTTTTCTCCAGAAGAAGGTTATTAGTCTTGATAATCAAGGAAACCGAAATGTGTATTGCGAGTGAGGTCTCTTTGGGGAGCGCGACGGGTGATTCCTACTGGAGAGAAGCCCAGATTTAGAATATGGATTGATGACTGCTGCCAAATGGAGATGCTCGCTGAGATGACAGAAGCAATAAGTTCAACACAAATCAGCAGCGTATATTCAATTGTTTATGTATTAAGAGGGTTTATTTGGGACTCAGCAGAATGACTTCAGGATTCAAATCTCATTTTAAAAGACATCACTGTATAAAATGGGTGTGGGGAGGAGTCATGCTACAATAAAAGTGCTTCAGCAGGTGCATTTTTCCTTGCAGCAAAATAATGTTATTTCACATGAAATGATCATAAATCAGTAATACATGTTTCAAACTGACTGCACAGGCTTTAGTCAATGGTCATTGCAAGGCAACTGTCACTGAGCTGAAGTAAAGCATATGTAGAGGTTGGACGAGATCTGATTGAGGTGTTTTATTGTATAGGGAGTGTCAGTTTGCAAAATTCACATTGGCTAAAATATGAACATGTGTTCAATGCCTGATAATTAAAAGACTAGACTCATTTTCAAGTGTTGTTTTATCAAATATGTGCTTGGAATCATATAAATGGTGCAAAACTGGTTGAAAGGTGACTTGTACATATTATAGATGGATGGATATTTTCCAGAGCCAAGAGATGCAGCCAAAGTAAACAATGTGCTGCTGAATGCAAAGAAATTGGATATTCTTCACTGGCTTACACTAAAATCATGGCAAAACATCTCAAGATCAGGCAGTAATTGACCGCTCAGAACTTCAGATCCTAGTGGAAAAAATAAGCAAATTTTAAAAAATGGTAGATTGAAGATTTTTTCGAAATGACTAGTATTGCTCAGAGTTTCACTGCCTTCCCTAACTTTTGTTTTATTATTTTATCATTATTTTGGCAATATTGTGTTTTCATCCTTCTTGTAAGGAGTCTTTGAGTGTCATGAAAAACACACTCTATATAAAATGTATTGTCATTAAAGGTTTAATTTAAACGTTCAAAATGAGTGCTTGAACTAAATTATACTGGAATGACAACTGAGTGTGCGTGTAGAGTGACCGCCCCCAACCACACAAAAGTATCATTGCTGTAAAAACAATCAGACAAAACCTTGACAGGTTGTCTTTACTTCCCTCAAGTAAGATGCAATTGAGACTTGCTTGAATGATCAAACTTTAACATGTTGTTCACATTCACTATTTCTGCCACACTGTGCAGTGTCAAAACTAGGTGTCAAAACTAACAATAGTCATGAGTAAGGCTGCAACTAACGATTAGTTTAGTAGTCGATTAATCGATGAAGTAGTTAGTTCGTATAATCGAGTAATCAGAAAAGGAACATGAAAAATTAAAATTCCTGAGCTGACCCTTAAACAGTATTTAAAAAATAGATAAATGAGGATCTAAGTAAAACAAAAGAACAATTGGGTGAATTACTTAGCAAAAGTCCACTAGCTTAAATGCTAATTTTTCTTTTACAATGCTCTTAACAAATGGTTCCGACATATTCCCACAAAAATGGCTAAATATACCTATGAACTAAATTACAAATGCATTAAAAAACATTAGCTCAAACAGAAACTTAGTTTATGTTGGTCTTAACAGGGAGTAGCTAGATTCAGCAATGTGAAATGAGGCTGACTAGAGGGCAGTGTATCCACCCAAATCAATCAAACTACATGCAAATACTTTCAAAATAAACCATTACAGCACCACTTTAGTTAAACGAATACTCGAAGAAACAAAATTTAATTTGAATCTTTTTCTCAAATTGAATACTAGAGTTAATTTTAATTGTTGCAGCACTAGTCACGAGAGAATGAAGAATTAGAACAAGAGTTTGGCTGTAGAATACGCGGAAGCAGTCTACTTCATGATGCATCATCCAGTCTTATTGGCTCCCACACATCTTTGTCCTACATGCACTACATTTTCTTCCTTTACTGTCTTCCATTATTGTCTGGCCTCTCTTCCATTCATTTTCTCCCTTTACAACTTTTCTGCTTGGTCCCACACTTTTCCTCTAGTGCATGCTCCTTTGCTCTCTGATCATCTTCAGAGGCTGTGCAGTCAAGACTTTAATGGGAGTGCGACAGTGGGCACCCTCAAGCAACAACACAAATAGGCAGAACAGTATTCTGTGAAGCTAACCGATGATGAATCACTGATTCGTTCATAAGTGCCGTGCTGACAATGCATTGCATCTTCAGTTGGTCAATGAACTTGCACAAATGATGCTTTTCACAAAAATTGGGTTTTTGTGCGATCCCTTTACCTAATTCACTGCCATTATCAGTAATAGACATCTAATTCCTTTAACTAAGAGGTCTGGTAGGGATCACTCATCCATTGTTATTTACCCAAATATTATTCTCAACAATTAAATAAGTGACAGCATAATCAATTTAAAATAAACATGAGTTAGAGACCTACTACTACTTTTTATCTATTATTAGCACTGGCAATTCAGTAAGCTGATTTGGTTCAATACATTGAGAAAACAATTGAGAAGGCTTACTGTACGATTCGATACTGTACAGCTTGTTTTGAGATGGGTGTGATTTAGGCCTGCACAATATATTGTTTGAACATCGCCATTGCAATGTGCGCATGTGCAATAGTCACATCGCAGGAGGATCGATTTTTTTTTTTTTTTTTAACGTTAACTTTTGTTTTACTTCATAAAAGCAGAAAGTTTGCAGGTCCTGGATCCCTTTTATATATAGCAAGCCTGCATTAAACGGCATTAAATCAGGGATGTCCTCGATCCGATCACGTGATCGGAAATCGGGCGGATCGCGCCATTTTTCAGAGGATCGGAATCAGGTTAAGAGGATCGGGTTTTTAAATAGAAAAAATATATTCAAATTTTTTTGCTTTATGCTCGTACAGCGCCACAGCCTCTCCCTCTTCTTCCTGCTAAGCAGTGCGACCAAAATGTTTTTCTTGGTCAACAGCGCAGCTGGCGTTTGGTACTTAACCTTAACAATGATTGAGAGTTTTGTTGCTTTGATTGGGCCAGAGAAGCCTTGGTAGCTCTACGATCAAAGGAACAAATCTGTTAATCATTGTTAAAGTTGCAGCCCAGTCTGAACTGTGCCATGCCAACTCATTCATTGTGTAAGTGAGAGGGTGTTCTCGGCAGTGTGACCATCAAAGCGTGAGTGAATTTGAGTGGACTCAGTGAAGCATTTAATAAAGACAAGCATTTTTCTATGTTCCTTTTGTTTAAAAGAAAAAAATCACATTATGAAGGTGGCACAGTGGTTAGCACGTCTACCTAACAGTTCTGGGCTCGTGGGAGCAATTCCGGCTCAGGCCTTCCTGTGTGAAGTTTGCATGTTGTTCCCATACCTGCGTGGGTTTTCTCAGGGTTCCAGCCACATACGTATACTGATTGCACACTTCAAATTGTCCGTAGCTATGAGTGTGTGCGTGAATGCTTGCGTGTCCTATATGTGCCCTGCGACTGGCTGTAAACCTGCTCAGGGTGTACCCTGATTTCTGCCAGGAGTTAGCTGTGATAAGCTCCAGTACCCCTGCGACCCTTGTGAGGATAAACGGTTCAGAAGATGAACGAATGAAGGAATTATATGAATGTTATGGATTATTGGATTGGAGTGATTAAAAGTATGGCGTTAAAGGTGATGCAATGAAAAAATGTGGCTGCACCTACATTTTGTGCTGGTGCACCTTAAGAAAAAAAAGTTTGGTGCAACCAGCGCAAACAATGCTTGAATTTTAATTCCAATGCAGAAGTAGTCTAGAGCTTTGCCAATATACTGTATATCGCAATGTTTATTTATTTATTTTCTAATCGTTCAGGCCTATCCCAAATAGAGCTATTCAAGTTATCTGTCAAAAATTCTTCTTGTTTTAATATCGCAATATGTCGCGACCCCCACAAAAATCGCAATGTTATATTTTTTTTTCCAATTTTGTTGAGGCCCAGTGTGATGCAATATTTTGGTGGTCCTGTTAGGGACAATGGGGGTCAAAGCCATCGAGTTGCACATGAGAGGAGAAAAACACCAGCGGTCTGTGGCAGCAGTTCTGTGTTTACAGTGAAAAAATTTTTTTTTTTTTTTCCTTCAACGGAAATTGTTGCGACATTTTTTGGTTTTGAAGTATATATTTTAGGTCTTACAAATGTCTGAAAAAGCATTAAATTTGACTTTTAAAATTGTGCAAGAACCCTGTCCATGTTTACAGAATGTGGGAGAAAGGCAGAGTTCTCAAAGAATAAACTCCTAAAGCATGGGGAGAACATCTACAGAGAAAGGCCCAAGCTGAGATGCAAACGCAGAACTTCAGAAGAGTGAGGCAGACGTGCTCCCAAATAGGTCAACACAACTGTGCTGCTTTTGATTTCTCTTCAACTGTGAATTATGAATTCTGATAATAATCAGCTTGTTATCAAATATTGGATAATTATGCAAGTTTACTCACATGTCTTCAGGTGTCCAGTGCAAGAGAACCTTCACTTTTCCTGAGCCCTCTTTCCTTTTGGCAAGTACCTACAAAATGACAAATGGAGACAAAACAAATAACCTACTGCCTGTAAAACTATTTGTTTTGTAAAAAAAAATATATATATATATTTGTAAAGGAAAAACAGTTATTCGTTAGACAACAAAACAAACATAGCACACATAATTTAACTTAGATATTAAAGTTGGTGGATACAATTTCAAAGCAAGCTGTGCTCCAACAAGCACGATGGAACCATTCTCCCTTGTGCGTAGAGAAGTAGCTTCAAAGACATGCCCCCTCCCAGGAATAATGAGGCTTCATAATTCAAACACCTCACCGAGTTCTACAGTGGCTGATCATTAACTGCAAGCAGTAATGTAAGGGCTCTTAATAATGCATCCCAGAGTGAAGCTGGATTTCTAGTTTCAATGGATCTTATCCTCCGCTGCCCTTCAACAGACACAGGATGGCCGTTTGATGATATTCTCTTGATCAGGAAAAATGAACAAGCAACTATTGATTCATTGTCATATTTTAATATTATATTAAACATGAACAAACAACCTAAAATGTACGCGTAATCCATTCTTGCTGTATTTAGGGCTTCAGACTGCCCTTAAATAATATATATATATATATATATCTACGGTACTCACGCCTTTATGACCGGTATATTAAACCATTTTTTCATTATTCTTGAATATTTTTTCTTAAACTTCTACACCACACTTGAGTACAAAAGTTGGTGATATTGCACAAATGAGGTAGTAAAGTATTTATCAGTACAATAGTAAACATGAGAAGACATTTTCTTGTACTCCTCCTGGGTGTCTTTAGTGTCGGCAATCTGTTTAAACTGGAGGAACGCAGATCAAACTTGAATCCCAAACCAATCACAGCATGACTGTCAACAATTTAAAGCCTTCAACTTGTGAAAATACAGCTGAGTAGCGGTGGAATGTAACACAGTACTTGTTACTAGAGATGTCCCGATCATGCCGATCGATCGGGTCCGATCACGTCATTTTCAAAGTATCGGAATCGGCAAAAAAATATTGGCCATGCCTTTTTTTAATATACTGTATATATTTTAATTAAATTGTTTTCTAATTGTATTTAACGTTATAGACATAATATGTTACACTCATCCAGAGTCTTTAATTTAGGCTTAAGGTAGTGTTATCAAAAATATCCCCATAACGGCAGCAATTATTTTATTAAAAAATGTGTGACGTTAAAATATTTACCACTATTAATATGTGCGCTGAACGACCCTCTCACTCATTGTCGCGCTCAATCTGTAATGACGCAATTTTACCTATATAGAGAGATAAAAGGCAGCGCAAAATGAGTAGAGTGAATTTTGGCAGCCTTTGTAGCCTTTCTTCAATTGGCTAAAACCTCGCAATCCCTCTACCTATGATTAGAAATATCATGGGAAGCAATGTGGGGAAGCAAGGTGGCAATGGATCTTTGTCTTAACACATTAAGTCATTTCCCAAAGCAGAGAAGATATATCCATTGGTAGCACGACGCACAGGCATAGTTTTACTTCCCATCATGGTTCCACTTCCCATCATGCATTGGGGCATGGCTGCAGTATCATTTACTGAAAGCTCAACAAATACACTAAATGGCAATATTTAGTCACAATATACAGTCACAAGTCTTTCTATCCGTGGATCGCTCTCACAGAAAGAATGTTAATAATGTAAATGCCATATTGAGGATTTATTGTCATAATAAACAAATACAGTACTTATGTACTGTATGTTGAATGTATATATTCGTCCGAGTTTTATTCATTTTTTTCGTAATGCATTGCCGAAAAGTATATGATCGGGAAAAATTATCGGAAATGATTGGAAATGAATCGGGAGCAAAAAAAATATCAGGATCGGCAGATACTCAAACTAAAACGATCGGGATCGGATCGGGAGCAAAAAAACATGATCGGAACAACCCTACTTGTTACTGTTCTTAAGTACATTTTGTGTATCTGTACTTTATTTGACTACAAATATGAAGTAGTACTTTTTACTTTCACTTCACAACATTTTACAGCATTTACCTGTACTTTTTACGCCACTACTTTTCAAATTGTCACTTGTGTTACACGTTACTTTTGTTAGTTTTTTTCTCATTGCGAATTGATAGTTTCAATTTCATGCCTCTGGCGTAATTGATAAGCCATGTGCAACTATACCGCAATTGAGCACTAAAGGCAGGAACATGAGTACAAGCAAGATTAGGCAGGTGAACAAGATAGACCAATTAAAAAAAAACAACAAAAAAAACACAACAACAACAGTGAGAGCAGCGCACCTTCAGATGGGGACTGCACACTCTTGTACAGTAGGTGGGTGTATGCACCTAACAGTTGCTTGTAATCCGCTACTAACTAAGTTTTGAAGTTGTTTTTTTTTTTTTTTTTAGCTTGTTAAGCTTCTGTTTACACTGCAGTCAATTTTATTGCTTGTTTTTCCATTCTGCACAGTTTTAAAAAGTGAAAAAGAAAATGGTAATATTGTGGGTGCGAAAGTACTTAATACATATTCTCATTTTTCATTTTTGGGTGGCGTGGCTAAATCGTAGTTGTACCCCAACCCAGAGGTTGTGGGTTCAATTATCTGCCCGGATGAACTTGTCCAAGTATCATTGAGCAAGATACTGAACCCCACGTTGCTTCTGGTGCTGTGTCACCAGTAAGTTGATGAGGATATAGTGTGAAGCGCTTCGAGGGCCTTCAAAGTTCGAAAGGCACTATACAAGTATAACCCCATTTACCATTTTTGCGTCGGGAGAAAATGCTTTTACTTTTTACTTGTATAAGCAAGTACTTTCAAAATTTTCCCAGCGTAATTTTTTTCCGTAGATACTGATATTTTTAAGTATTTCCCCCCCGTATCTCTACTTTTACTTAAGCAAAAAAAAAAAGAAAAAAAAAAGTGAGTGCTTCATCCACCACTGCAGCTGAGACTATTGAAGTGTTATTCTGGCTCATTGGCCTTTACTTTACATAACATTCCACCGCTCATGTTGTGACAGTTTACAGTGAAACTGGTCTGAAATTCACACAAATATTGTCAGCAGGAAGATGGCGCTGGAAAAATAACCAGCAGCAAAAATAGCCACAGATATAACCTCTTGCGTCAATCCTCTCTTTTATGTTAGGAATGTCTATTTTTAGGATGGCAAATGAGCTCAGAATGAAGAAGTTCTCTGACGCACACGAATATCTGAAATTATTTTTGTTACCCCTGAGACTGGCTGTAACGGATGGAAACTAGTTTGAGGAAAGGATGGAGGACAATCCACCAACGACCGACTTTTCTTCATCCTGGCAGTTTTCACTCCAAAAATATATTTTGTATTTTGACTTTTTTAGATCAATAAGGTCTCTATGCATTTTATTCTTCAGATGAACACCCTAAAAACACAATTTCTTTGGCTACGTAAAGAAAGGAAATCCACACAAAGGAAGAGACATTCGACATTCTAACGTCAACCAAGGGTGCACTGAAAAAAATAACTGGTGGATTTACTTGATAAAATCATTGACAAACCATCAACAATTTGCACTTATTTTATTTTACTGCTTGTGAACTGAACTTAATATTGCAAGCAGTAAAATTTACCTAATAGAAGTGCAAATTGTTACAATGATTTTATCAAATAAATCGACTAGTTATTTTTTTCAGTGTGCTAGCTAAATTGAATGGAACAGCTGCTTTAGTGAATGAAAAACCGAAGTTGGTTGATGATCACAGTCCAAAGACTCACAATCAGGGAATGTAATGTACATGTATTGCAAAGGCTCTACAAAGTGATTTGCTTTTCAGTCTAAGCTGTCGAGAAGATGGAAGGATGAGCACCACGGACATCAGAGTTGCTCCAGTAAAAAAACACTCAGAAGCAAAGGCGGGGGAGGGCAGGCCTGTTCAAATGGGTGCCTGCTTCGTGTCAGCAGGTCGCGCGCCGGATGACGCAGATGGGCGCAATAACAAAAATATCCCATCATAAACATGGCTGACTTGCTCTGGTGTGTCAGCAGGCTCACTGGCCAAACTCCACAGAACCCCCACAGCTGTGCTCCTTCCCGGGCTCAGAGGAGTCCACTGCGGCCTGTGGTCCGTATAATAGTCATTTTTGCCCACAAATCTCCAGGGCTGGAGGAAAAAAATAACAGAATATAGACTCAACTGGCCCAATCCCCTCACCTCCTGATTCCATGACCCGGATATTAGAATAAAGCCCTTTTCTTATCTAGATGCTTCCAGCTCCCACACATTTTCTCTGACACACGGCAACAGCATTGTACATTACAGCAAAACTGCCCATACTCCTTGAAAACAGACCTAACCAAACCTTTCCTTTGCACAGCCGGCCTGTATTGAGCCATAATAATGCTCCATGTAATGCCCCGCTGACAAGTGGTGGGTCATTTTGTTCCAACCAGCTACAACTCTGCCAAGAGCCCGCTGAATTTCTAGCATTACTTCCGGGAGTATCAGAGAATAAATTAGAACCCCTACAACCCCCATCACCAATATACACTAGATCAGGGGTCCCCAACCTTTTTTGCACCACGGACTGGTGTTATTTTGGTCTTTTTTTTCCACAGACCGGTGTTCTGACAAATTTTGCAACCCATCAAAAATTGCAACAATGCGGTTCTGCGCATGCGCGTAACGTTAAACAGCCGCAAAATGCGCAAATGCAGCGATTCCAAAGTAAACACTACAAACTTTCTTGAAAGAAAGGAATATTAACTTACGTTTGATCATGGAAGGACTTGTAGAAAAGTTCTCCTCAGATTCATCCTGTCATGTAAACAGCACACAACGACTGCACACCGCGCTCATCATTAACGACTTCGCCTTGTCGTTAAACATTAGTTAAGAAGCCCGCTTCACAAAGATACGATGTTGGAAATTGTAGCAAGGTTTTCAATGCTCTTGTCGCGATGTCAGGATATTCCAGAATGACTTTAATCCAGAACCTCGATAGAGTTGTTGTCTCAAATGTACGTTTAATAAGGTCGCCGTCATTTGCGATCTCTGTTTATTCACAAACGGGTCACGAATCCACTCCTTCGCAGTTCGTGGGTCTTTGAGGTTGCAGGCTTGTCAGGTGCCCTTTTCGCCGTAAAAATATCCTTTTCGCCGTAAAAATATCGCCAAAGACGTCTGTTTTCCAGTTATCTTCGCTCGTGTGGGGGCTAATTATTTCCGGGAGCAAATGTGCTGCGCCCGCGGCCTAGTAATACGTTATTATCGAGGACAAGCGCACATAGATATATTATATACACAAACAAGATGTAATGCTAGCAGTCCAATCAATGGACTTCTATGACAACACTGTAATCTATCCCGTAGTATTATATCTAGAGTAGATAGAGATACTGGTGTGTTAAGCAGGGGCACAGGGTTAATTCGGCCAGAATGCGGTCGTTATTAAATTATTATTTTTGTGCGGCCCGGTAGCAAATGCGCCACGGACCGGTACCGGTCCGCGGCCCGGCAGATAGGGACCCCTGCACTAGATCTTCTGTCAGGTGTCTATGTGTTTTGTGTAATGTGGGCTTTGTGTAATAATTAATACAGCACAGACGGCCGGTGCCAAACCACAGCAGTGGTGTGTCGTGCTGCGCTGGTCACCGTTCTGGTCGGCTAACTTTCTGCCAAGGGCTGGCTGAATTTTTCGGGTCACTTTTGGAAGTAGTAGCTACATGTAGGAAAAAGGTGGCCATAAGAGAAGATGTTGAAGTTGGCTCTACTGTGGACGGGATCACAATGCACAATGGAGCTGACATCAACAATCAACTTCGACTCCTGCAATGGGTGATCTTTCTCAAGCATGTGAATAGTTGTACCGAAAATTTGGAAGAAAAGAAGCACATACGTGCTCACAAGGCCTCACTGGCACAGTAGATGAGCTGTGTGACCATTGGGAACAAGCTACCCGAGTAGCACACAGACCTATGTTACGACAGATACTTGTCAGTTGAGCGGTTGTGGTTTGAGCAGTCAGCAGACAAGCCTACATTGTCTGAGACCAGCCTAGCCTTACTTTTCCCCAATTATAAGCCTTTTTAGATAATGAAAATGTGGTATTCTTGTTAAACAACACTCTTTTCTTTGATCCAGTCAAATAATCTACCTTAATTTTCGCATTATGAAGCGCACTTGGCTATAATCCGCATGACTGCAGGTTGCATGCGTCTCTCGGGCAGTCTGACCATAAAACTATGACCTAAAAATAAAAAAATGAAATCCACTCAACCTCAACCTCTACGCTTACAACAGACCAAGTCTCTCAAAAATACCCATGGCAGGCTATTTGATTAACTGAGGGCTAACGGATATCAACACTAGCATAGCAGTTTTGTTGTAGCACACAGTAGCTATCTGTCCTCTTTAAACAATTATTCTTTTTTTCTCAGTCGGCAATAAAGTAAACTGAATGTTTGTTGAAAAAGGATAATCGCTGCTAGCATAGCATCCTATTGTCATAGCAAACAATGGATATCGTATGAAGGCCATGAAGTGCCAAACACAATGGCAAATCCAAAAACAAAACGGCAAATCAAACAACAACGGAAAATTCAAGAACAAAACGGCAAATCACATAACAAAAAAATAGTAATTAAAAAACAAAATGGCAAATCACATAACAAAAAACAATTAAAAAAAAAAAAAAGACAAAAAAATAAAACAAAAAACAAAACGCCAAATCACATAACAAAAAACCATTTAAAAAAAAAAAAAAAAAAAAAAAAAAAAAAAAAGGCCCCTACTCTTCTCCTCCTGTCATCATTTGATGTATGCGTGGACTTTGGTTAAAACAAAAAAGAAAAGAAAATGTGATGAGTACTTCAAGGTGTTTGTCTTTTTGTGTGTATGTATTGCAATATGCATAGCACATATTTTTGGGGAAATGTACTCGTGTAGAGTATACAGTTGTATAACTTGACATACATTTCTTCATGCGGTGATTTTTTTTTGTGTGTGGTTGTTTTATATTTTTGTATATGTGTATCTCGTCTCCTGTATGTCAAGGTGACAGTATAAAATGCCAACAACTGATAGAAATTGATAGTCACTGTCTGTTGTTCATTGAAAACGTTTGTAAACTCTTTCCTTGCTCTTAAAAAAAAAAAACACAATGGCAAATAATATAACAAAAAATAAAGAAAAACAACGACAAATCAAACAATGAAACTACATTAAGGAACCAGGAGAGGTAGGTACCAGTAAAAATAATAAAATAAAAAAAATAATAACTCATCGCTGATTTGCGAAATCACTTGAAAGGGTAGGTACTGATGAACTAGGAAGTTACTCCGCTTCCTGCGTGGACTTTCCCAAAACGTGCATTACCAAAGATGCGAACGTTGTTGCCGCGATAAAAGAATACTTTTATTTAGTTGGGTGTTGTGGGACGTATGGGGCAAGGTTTTTTGTCCTCCTGAAAATCCATAAATAATATTCGTTATGAATGATGAATAATACAAATGGAGACTAAAATGTAGCTGCTTATTGTAAAAAGATTATAGTATTAGCGTTGATTCCGATTGCGCAGTCCCTTTAATGTGACAACATACTGCTACAGCTGTAAAAATGAGTGCTTCATGTACCAGTATGTGGAATACTATATTTGAAAATGAAAAAAAAATCTCATGGCTGCAGTTTTTACTGCATTTGGATTTAAGATCAAAACACTTCAGAAGGTTGTTGTCACATTCCCTTGGGGCCTAAACATGCTTTGCAGATTCGATGAACATTAATTTGAATAGTTCAACTAGTTTCAGCCAGGTTAGCTGAACAACTGAAATATACATCATAAAGACATTCTGTATGTTAACGTAGTACATTATTTACTACATTAATGTCTAACCACAGTAATGAAATTACAGTACAGTGGTACCTCTACATACGAAGTTATTTCGTTCCAGAACCTTGTTTGTAAGTCGAAATCGTTGTATATCTTGCAGGATTTTCCCATAAGAATACATTACAATTGAATTAATCGTTTCCACAGCCCAAAAACCTACACTAAATTCTTGGTAAATACTGATGTTACTATTGCAAATATCAATTACAAAGAGCAAATCAAATCAAATATTAATACAAATTGGAATAATAATATAATAATAGTAATAATAATAGTAAACAAACCGGGTTGTAATGTTCCGGATGCTTTTTGATGTACCTGAACGCACCGCGTGGCTGACTTGAAGCCTTTTATTTTCGTTTTGTTTATTTGCAGCGGCAGAAAGAAGCCTGTTGTGTTGCACAAGTTGATGGAATAAATTATTAGAAACCTGACAAAGCTGGCGATTTTTTGGGCGATGTTACCACAATATTAATTGCCACATTAACTTATAAAGACTGGCGAACGGAGGGGGACCGCCGAGATCATAGACTGTCTACGGCTGTGTTGTTGAACCATATCACGGATGCGCACTCCATGCTCATATTTTTCTATCATACCCATCTTCATGTCAATGGTAAGCATAACTTTTTTCCTTTTTTCACCACCTGCACTAACATGGTTGGAACCAATGTTGATTTCTCTCAAGGAAATATGCCCTGCATCCGTTTTGCGGGCAAACAAAGAGACTGCGGTGCTGTCATAGATCGTTGTATTTAGAGCATGACGTCGGATGTAGAAACAAATGGAGAGTCAAATTTTACGTCGGATGTCCAAAAGGTCGCGTGTCGAAGCGATCGTATGTCGAGGTACCACTGTATCCTTAAGAAAAAAATAGTTTCTTTTTTTTTTTTGTACTCTGTTGATTATGTATTAAGTGCGACACTAACTACTGGCATGTGTATGTGTAACATAACCGGCCGATAAAGAAGATTAAATTTGATTAAAAAGTTTAAGATTGACTAAATGTTTATGAAATTGTGTGCCTCACTGCATACAGCAAAATGTTTTTGCAGTCTAGAAGCAGCAGAGGACAGGACGCTTTCTAGTGAAAATCCACAGAAAAAGCAGGTATTCGAAATTTATTACCAAAATAAAATAAATTTAGCAAGTTTGAAAAACCTTTTGACTAAAATAGTGATGGAAATCCTGATTTTATAGATGTTCATTCGAACAGCATGACAAAAGCCTCACATACAAAACAACAAACAAAAAAAGCAATTCAATTTTCCTTCCTGTGATGTTGATTCTGAGAAAAACAACGCAAAGCCTTGCAGCAAAAATGGTTCACGTAGAGTGCAAAGAAAGAAAAAAAATAGCTTGAATCTATAGTGGCATTCACAAAAGTATAACTTCAACGCCCCCTGCTGACCATAAAATAAAATTAAAAAACAATTATTTTGCATAGGCCATGCATTGAAGGTGTGCCTTATATTCCGATGCGCCTTATAGTGTGGAAAATAAAATCCTTTAATTCATTAAACAGAAACAAAATGATCTATAAATAAGATGGACTCACTGTGCTGTTAAAGACCACACTGTGGCCATTGCCCACGCTTTCAATATGTGTAGCGAGGTTGAGACAGATGGCTCTATGACGGATAGCATCCATGGTTTGAGCATCAAAGAAGTCATGGGGCCTAGCTGTTGGGGTCAAAGGACAGATGAAAGAGAAACAAGCAATACCAAATTAACAATGTCAGTGATCATCTTGCATTAAAAGGTCTTTAAAGTCAACTTCAAGATTTGTTTCTTAATACATGAAACATATTTGAACTTATAGTGAACAGTGAACCCAATTTCTTGATTTTTTGTTTTTCATGATACCTAAAACATTAGTTCGGCATCCAAAATACTGAGCATATGAGACCAACATTAGAAGAACCACAAAACACGCTAGGAAGTTTACAAGAAGCATTCCATCAGCTTGTTATAAAGAAAGACCCTTTCATCAAAGGATAAGATAACTTCCAGATCACACTACCAAAACAACAAGGGGTTCATTGTCTAGATGTAAACCCTATACAGTGAGCATTGTAGCATTTTAAGAGGAGACCTGATGACAAAAATCCCTGGCCAAATGAAGTTTGCATTATTTTGTCTGACGTTTAATCTTCAAAATAATTGGCTTCACTGTTTCAAAACATTTGGTGGAGAATTTACATGAAACATGCATGCCCCCATTATTCATGGGTATTAAGTTGATATGTTAGGTGAAATAAGGAAATACAGCAGTGTAGGGCTGCAGCTATCGAATATTTTAGTAATCGAGTAGTCGACTGAAAATTCTATCGAATAATCGGATAAAACATTTTTTTTTTTTTTTTTTAGGTAAAGAGCAATTATAAATATACATAAGAAAACAAGACATTTCATCTATGTAATATTGAACTATTTTCAGTCAATCAATGTCTTTATTTTTGATGTACATTGTTGAAAACAGCCAACAATTGCATCTCAGACGTGACTAGAATTAAAAAAAAAAAACGTATTCACAGCTTACACTCAAAAAACTTCTAGATCTTTTTAAAAAAATATGTATTCCTTATCTAAAAATGTCATTATGCTTGATAACACACATCACTTAAAAGCTAGGTGTTTTTCCCAGCTTTTTTCAATTAAATTTCCAATTGTGTCAAGCAATTTTTAAGTTTTAGTTAGTCTAAACTGTAAGTCCTGATAGGATTTTGAATTTTTGGAGTGTTCAAAATAAATGTATTATACCTGCTGTATTGGAGCACATTAGGGACCAGTGCTACTTGGTGATTTATCCAGCAATGACTACTGAGCTAAAATTGACAGTTATCATTTTTAAATGTTTATTTTACACCCTCATCACTTTACAGTGCTATGTTTTTTACAGATTAAATAAAGCCTGTAAGATACGTTAGCCACGCATAGACAGTGATCATAATTAATAGAAACCGAGCCCTCCGAAGGGCTAACGTTATGTGAGCGGGTGACAGTAACGTTAATCTTATTTATTAGCGCTGAGAAGTCTACTGCTTTAAGATGGCGGCTGTTTACTAACGCCGCCGAGTCTGTCATTTCGCATCTAGTTCTACATACATGGGATATCTATGAGACGCATCAGACGCTACCTGCTACAACCGTAGCATCATGTGGGCGTAGTTTTTAGCAGGTGTCGGCTGCAGTAAGTTTTTTTTTTTTTTATTATTATTTTTTTATTGTCTGTTCCTCTACGCACGTTTTGTCAGCGCATTGTCCTGCATTAAAAGTAGTCAGGGCAAAACGTGATGCTTAGAGCTGGCAAAATTAAACAATTCCTCGAGGTGAATAAAATTACTCGGATCAGTTTTTAAACTCTAGTTGCTCGAGTATTCGTTTCAGCTCTACAGCAGTGTCTGTGTGCACGCACATATAATGTAGTGCTAGTGTGTCTTTTAATTTACGTACGTAGGGAGCACCTGCGTTTGTTCTTGAGCTTCTTTCTCTTGTTGAGACCAGCCTTGGAGGGAGACTCCTCCTTGAGTTTAGCTTGGCTGGACATTTTGGAAGAGCTTTGCTGGCTAAAGTGGCTGGGGACATGACGAGCCAATCCCCCCTGCGATGCAAAGCTTGCAGTGCAGCCACCGACAACACACTAAGCCACAGAACACAAATCAAGGATTTACTGCCTCGTGGAAACAAAACACACTGAACACACAGTGGAGCCAGACATTCTATTTAGATGACGATGACAGTTGTGGTTTCTACCTTGAAGGGCTTGTCTCCACTGTGGGTCAGCATGTGTCTCTGAAGCCAACTCTGACTCGTAGATGGAGTGTTGTATACCTTGCAACCCTTCCACAAACACACAAACACCTGAAGAGCAAGATGGAGAAAAGCTAGGTGTATGGATTACAAACATTTTTAATAAAAAAAAGAGAAGGCCCACACTTGCATTAAATTGTACTAACCCCTCCCCTTTGTCCGTCCACATGGACGCCCCTGATATGTTCAGCGAGGTCAGGGCTGGAATTGAAGTACTGAAGACAAAGGTCCCAGCAGCAGGAGTAAGCCACGGTCTTCACAGCGGATGAGTTGGCGCTGCTCTGTCCGTTCATCATAGCTGGGGTGGAACGCCCACTCGACATGGTGCTCTCCATCTCCATCAAGGTGCTGCTTATGCTAAGGAGAGCAGGAATGGATGGGGTGAAGAGTAAACGTGTATATACACACAAACAAATTACTGAACAACAGTTGTCACATCCAGTAGGACGGAAATCATTCTACTTCTTATCAGCTACTGCAGAGTTCACTAAATCCGGACCTCGGAGCCACTTTTCCGGCCGTGTTTACCATGTCTCCCTCCTCCAACACACCTGAATCAAATATTTAGGATCATTATCAGGCTTCTGGAGAGGTTGCTGGTGAGATAATCATTTGATTCAGCTGTGTTAGGGGAGAGAGACGTGGAAAACACGACAGGAAAAGTGGGTCCGAGGTCCAGATTTAGTGAACCCTGAGCTATTGGATGCCGATTTTTATTTGCACCATGTTTTTGATTGCTCACTCTATGGGGCGCCGTTTGTAAAGCAGCACATGCTGATTATTACCACAACATTTTCTCACATTTAGCACCACACAGCGTTTAAAACATGGTGTGAAATTTTTGGAGTCACTTTTTTTGCACATTTACAACATTGTTTAGCAACTTGAATATTCATTTTTAAATAAGAAGTTTTGTACCTAAATGTTTAAATCCAGAACTAAATATTTAATTTAGATCTTAAATTTATATCCTATATCCTAAATGCTAAATCTGGAAACGGTTGGAACTAAATATTTAGCTTAATATGCAAATTCACATGACTTGAGACCGGAAGCAACAAAATTAAAAGCTGGAGCACATAAAATGCTCATTAAATAGTTTCTCCCAAATATGTATTTTACATATATATTGTTATTATCACAATGACTTATGTCTAAGAGCAGACTGCCACCGTTGAGAAGGTTTTATTCATTTTCAAGCAACGTAAACAGGCAGTCTGAGCTGCTCCACCAGCTTTTATTTTGTTACTTCCGGTCTCCAGTCATGTGAATTTACATATTAAGCTAAATATTTCGTTCCGATCGTTTCCCGATTCAACATTTAGGATATAGGATACAAATTTAGGATTTAAATTAAATATTTAGTTCTGGATTTAAAGAATCAGGTCCAAAACTTCTTATTTAAGAATAAATATTTAAGTTGGTAAATAATGTTGTAAATCTGCTAAAAAAAAAGGGACTCCAAAAATTTCACACCATTTTAAACACAGTGTGGCACTAAATGTGAGAAAATGTCCTAATTTTCAGCATGTTGCTGCTTTACAAACAGCGCCCCATATCACTCCACGCAGTGGCGCCACCAGGGAGTGGCCAGGGGTGGCCACGGCCACCCCTATAAATTGGTTGGGCCCCCCATTGGCCACCCCGCTTGCCAGTGTATCGTTAGATTGTTGTAGCATCAGTTATGCATTTCATCCCAAATGAATGCATTTATTTTGTTTTGTTAAATGTAGGGCTGTCAAATTTATCACATTAACGGGCGGTAATTAATTTTTTTAAATTAATCACGTGAAAATAGTTATCGCAATTAACGCATTCGCTGTACGACTCATTCACGCATTGCCGCAAACAGCCTACAATGGCACCGTTTTACTTATATACAGAGATAAGAGGCAAGTGGAGTAGATACAAGCATTCACTGGGGCCATGCTTTTAATTGGCAAAAGCTTTGTCATCTCTCCCATAGCACCTATTAATATTGTGGGAAGCACGTAGGGAAGAATGACAGGAGTTGATCTTTTTCTTAACACCCTGGAGTGTACCCAGCGCAGAGAAGATATAGCATTTGCAGCCACCACACACAGTCATGGTTGCACCACTTCCCATCATGCATTTGGGCAGAACAGTTAGGTTGCTACAGTATCATTTACTGAAAGTTCAACAAATACACTAGATGGCAATATTTAGTCACAATATACAAACTCACATTTATCCTTTAAGAATTACAAGTCTTTCAATCCGCGGATCCCTTTCACAGAAAGAATGTTAATAAAGTTAATGCCATCTTGTGGATTTATTGTTATAATAAACAAATACAGTACTTATGTACAGTATGTTTAATGTATATATCCATCTTGTCTTATCTTTCCATTCCAGCAATAATTTACAGAAAAATTTGGCATATTTTAGAGATGGTTTGAATTGCTATTAATTACGATTAATTCATTTTTAAGCTGTGATTAACTCGATTAAAAAAAATTATCATTTGACAGCCCTAGTTAAATGTACACCTTATGCCTAATATATACATAACACAATAAAACAGAATTGTTGTGGAACTCAAAATGCTGACTGGACAGTTATGGACTATGCACATTAAATCATTAGTAATATCAAATATTACACAATACACCAAAGTATATCAGTAGCCGTGTCTTTAAGTCTTTCTGAATGTTTTCCCATGAGCTCTTTACTGCAATAATATAATGAAAACCTGAAATTATGGCTTTTCGTTTTGGCCACCCCAAGATTTTAAGTGGCCCCATCCGGCCACCCCTATGAAAAATTTCTGAAGGCGCCACTGACTCCACTTTCAAGCGCCACCTGTTCCCCGAGAACAAGTTACAGCGATTACTACCGTACCTATCTTCAGAGTCCATACGGCTCAGCGGTTCGCCGTCGGAGGACGAAATCTCCACACTCGGCCGCCTCTTGTCGTCCGGGGCCGTGTCTCCCCCGCTCAGTTTGTCGCCGTCCTCGCAACTCACTTTACTCCTGTCGCATTCCTCCATACCAGAACACCGACTCTCCTCTTCGGGCTCATCTTTAGTACCTTTTGCCGCGTCGCAGCTGACGCGTTCGGCGTTGTCATCCGCCAAGTTCTGATGGGGCTCGGACAGCACCTCCTCAGATGGTGACTCCGTATCTCCGATAGCCAATAACTCTTCCGGGTTGGCCGCCTCTGAAGCGTCAGTCGGCGGCGCCTCGCTTGCGGCCTGCTCCGCCACCTCACCGGCCTCCGGCTTCAGCTCCACCATTTTCGGCTCCTTGCAGCCGACTGATTCCGCATTGCTTTGGGCGTCACCTTCGGTATTGGTTTTATCCTCGACGGACTCACAGCTCCCAGCACTCAGCGAGGGTGTTAGCTCGGAGGTAGCAGCCGCCATTTCAGTGGGCGAAACACTTTCGGTGTCAAAATTGGACCGTCAGTGGAAGGGGCGGGGTATCATACAAGTTGCCCGCTGATTGGACGGAGAGGACACGTTGTAAAGGCATTTAAAGGTCCAGCAGACGCTTTTTTTTTTTTTTTTTTTTTTTACCATCAAGGCCAGTACCAAAACACACACAAAAAAATCCAATGACATTCTGCAAATCCAATGCAAACCACGACAAATCCAGCAAGGTTGTGTTGGATTAGTTATGTTTTGGATGGTTTGCTGGTAAATAATTCAGCATATGCTGGATTTCTCAGCAGGAATGTCAACAGGTGAGTGGATGGTTTTTGCTAGCCAATAGATTGATAGTCAGTCACACACTGTAGCTTTATTAGTGGACAAGTTTGTGCCATACGGTGGCGCCGTTGCACTATTTAACCCGAGGTTTTGCAGCTGTTGATGTTACTGTAACAATGGAATCTGTGAATTGTAATATTTTCAACACTTGTACACACATAGCTTACTGGCAAGGGCGTTTGCTGGGGATGGTTTATTAGTAAGATCAAACAGATTGGGTACATTTCTCAAAAATAGCTGGTTCCTACGTAAAAATGAAAAACGTTACAGTAAAATTATTTTCATGCGAGAAAGTAATTTTTCAAAATGCTTGCTTCATATAAAAGGAAATTTACAGTGGTTGTGTCTTTTTTAGGGTTAAAAATGTGCATCGGCTGCAAATAAAAATATTTTAATGATGTAGAAAATACACTTTAATCAGGGAATAAATGCACAAAATGAACAGTTGAATTAACGTTAACCGTAGAAAAAGTACAGGAAGACACGTCTCTAAGCAGCGTTCTACTCGAGCTTTACAGGTTAGCAAGTTCACACAGTTTAATGCCTGATGCAGGTCTAGCTTTCAGTTGCAAAATTAATGGTGTGTTCTCCACCTTCACAACATTGACATCTTTTTACATTACACATTAAAGTGGCTGCTGCTGGCCAAAAAAACCTTTCCAATATCCCTCTTCTTCAAAGTGGGCGGAGAAGGCGGCATGTTGACATGTATTTCTGTTAGGATTTTGTGAATGTGGGGGTTCTAGTCATCAGCCAATCAAACGTGCGTTTGAAGGGGGGGGGCAGCACATTCAGCAAGTGAAAATGGGTAAATGTAAGTCTGAACATAATGTAGGGTCAATTGGTGGGGACAATTTGGGCATCCTTAAAAGTTTGTGGGTTTATTTCCCTACCATTCCTATGCAAACCTACGCCCTTGCCTACTGGTGTATACTGATTAATACTGGCTTAAAATATTTTCTTTTCCTTGCAGTTTCCATGTCTTCCCTGTTCTTCCATGGATTTTCTGTCATCCTCACACTTTCAAACATGTTAGGGGTTCTTCGTTATCAATGTAAGCCTGAAAGAATCTTTGTCAAATTTACAAACAACTGACTGATTTGAATTCACCTATGGCAGTAATGACAATGAGTTATACAAAATGGAACATTTCCTGACATGGACTCAACTCTTTACTTTGAGCTTGGAGTTGATCTCATTAATCAGACTGGAACAAGAAGAACACCAAACGGGATTTTTTTTAAGAACAGGAACATTTATTTTATATTATATAAAACATGAGATATGAACATTTGTAAATTAAATCTAGTCTGTGACCACATGTTCGATACATGCTCCCGACATCTGTAGTAAGGACTTTAAATACATTAGTAAGCATCTTAATTACACTTTGTACAGCTGAGAAATATGCAACCCGCATCCACACTTTTGGGTTAATTATTGCTTTTTTTTTTAGTTCTAGGCCTACAAAAATTACATTTCATATAATAGTACCAAACGGAGATATTTCCCCATCTCTCTCTTTCTTTAAATATAAAGCTCAATTACAAAGAAACAAAAGACAAACAAAATTTGAGAAACAGAACATCCATACAACATTTGTCAGTATTTTTAGACAGACTGCTACGTGTTAAATTAAATATTTACATTCAGAAACAGAAACCAAATTAGTCATCAGTACTAAAGTGGGGCCTCACTTTAATTATGTTTGATACACTCAAAATTCCAGGCAACAAATGTTTCCATGTTAAAAAATATATGCTTAAATAACAACTGTTCAACCAAAAGCTTGGGGGGAAAAAAACTGTTAAAGTCTATAAATAATTAGAAAGATAACTCGTAACTTTCCAAGGTTAAGAACAAAACAAAGCAGTGTAGGAGTCCCAAGGATATGAAATGTTATTGGTGATGGGGACATGGGGCGGGTGGGGGGTTGGGGTTCAGATGTCACAGTGATAACAAACAAGTCAGGTTGAGATCTTGGAGATTTCTCACGTCTGCGGGTATGACACCACTATTATTTCCTTCATGTGTACGTTTTGACTGATGCGAGAGCTTGTGCTGAGGAAACAAACAAATAAAGGTTCGATCAAACTTGATGTGGATGTATATCTACTCTAAATGCTCCCAAGTTATTCAACAAAATAAAATAGGTTGTGACTAAATCTAAAACAACATTGATGACAATCGAGTGGAATGGACAAAAGACAACAGGTGATTAAGGCCCTTACTGGTGCTACTACACACACATGAAGTGAGAGCCGTCAGTGAGCTGAGGCGGGGTATTAGGAGATGGTGGGAGGGGTGAGGAAGACGGCAACGGGCTTTTCACTGCAACAAAACACAGCAATACTTTCAATACCCAAGCAAACTAAAGACAGGACACAACAGCTCATGACTAATAAATAGCCAAACAACACACACATCTCGTCGATGACAAAATGGACAGTGTTTTTAGGGTACATCTACTGAATATTGCCAAATTATTTTTCCTTAGAATGTGTGTTCTCATGAACAAAAAGGACAAAAGCATTGAGGCCCACATAAACTCATTCAATGCTGTGGAAATGATTTCAACTTGAATCCAACTGTTTTCTGCCACCGCCAAATTTATTTCCCAAATATATATACTATATATATTTTATTTACCGTTAGACATGGCAATGGGTCTTGCCCAGCTTGCGTGTGGAATAGAGAGTGTCAAGTTTTGTATGGTGTCCCAATACTTTTGTCAGAATAGTGGAGGTAGCAAGGTTTCAGTCCCGAGTGGCTACTTTTCTTTGAGCACTTCAGCCACATTGATTGTGTTTTTAAAAAAAAAAAAAAAAAAAAAAAATTTTTAACATACAGCGATGCGCACTGGCAACGGCAGGGCCAAAGCACATTTGCTTCTCATCTGTCTGCATCTCTTGTCTATTGTGGTCGTCCCTTTTAGTTAAACATCTATTGCTTCTAACACTAATCATAGACGTGAATCAGACCACAGCTCGGAAAACATAAATGACGCAACGCCAGTTCTAGTCACTGATGCATAGACACTTTCAAGTGGGCAGCTGTGATCCAATGGAGAAAATGCCACAGACGTGCCACGCTGAAGTGCTCATTGAAGTCAAGCCAGATGGAAAAGTAGTCTCTAGAAGATTATGAAAATCCTGTCACTTCTATAACAACATTGATCAAAATGTAGCGTACCAGCCAGTTATTTAGGTACCACTTTCATAAACTAAGTCAGAATCATGATAGAGGTTTTATTGTCTTGCTACGAATTGTTGATCAGAAAAATGTATGGATGGTAATGAGACAAATACTAAAGTAGCACCATCAGTACAAATTGAGTCTTTTCTGTTCGCAGCCTACCTGCAACAATTTTACTCCGTTTGGATGCTTCTGCTGCCAGCTCATAGGAGATATTAATCATCTTCTCTTTCTCTTGAATGGTAATCTCCTCCTCAGTCTCCACAGGACTCAATGCTACAGTAGGTATTGCATTCTGCATGCTTAGAGACACGTTAATGTTAAATGTAAGACAGAACCCTTCTACTTTAAGAAAATGTATTCACATTAAAAAAAAAAAAAGCAAATTTGATGTAAAAAAAAAAAAATTCAAGCAGATGTCTCCACAATTATAATGTCGTTTTTTTTTTTTTTTAAATTACCTGTTTTTGGCTATGAGAGCTTTGATGCGGTCCACTTTCTTCTGCTTGTCGGCTTCCTGTTCCGGGCTCAGTGTCTCCTCCGGGTCAGACTCCACGTAGCGTTCAGGTATCAGCACTTTGTCAGGCACAGACAGCTGAAGCGGAATCACATTCAATTCATTTGTCAATGATTTCTGACAATGACTGAACGCCTGGCTTGAGAGTAATTCAGCCTTACTTCTCGAAACACGTTAAAGCGGTCGGAATTTGAGGCTTCTTTGAGACGTGCGATTTCTTCGGCCGGCGTCTCATGCTCCCCCACCACCTCCTGCTGTCTGAGTGAGGCTTCAAGCTCCAGAATGTCTGTGCTCATCACCTCTTCCCTCCGTCTAATTTGAGGCTGAAAAATTTTCAGATAAAAGCGGATTACATGATCAAGTCCAGGATCGATTGGGTATTTGTGTATTGCATCCGTTTCTGCACCTGCACAGTGCGTGAATGGTTATCTTTTGTAAATGAGTTGTTACGGGAAAGCGCGTTCTCTTCACTGCTTCCCCTAATGCGGATGCCCTTTTTCTTCTCCTTCAGGGCACCCTGCTGGTGGCGGCGAATTCTCTCCAACTGCTCCTCAACGCTCATCCGGGGCCGTCCGCTCTCCAGCACGCACAGCTGTTGCTCCATGGCACTGTGGGGACGCTCCTGCACATTGTGAAGAGTAACTTATTGGCCGCCACTAACGACAGACATCCAATTCATTTGAATTGTAAAAACTGTCTGTGGATGATCATCTTTTAGTGCAATTGACGACAATAGACGTCCAAGTAGTTTGAACTAAGGGGGGCCGACAGGAAATCCCCACAGTTTGAGTGGATTGGATGTCTGTCCCCGTCAATGGCCGTGAATGATTTAAGATCCAAGTAGAGCTAGGCAATGCCATCCTTATAATCAAGGTGTGTCTCAATACTTTAGTTTTCATTAGGCATGTGCCAGTATGAGATTTTGACGGTACGATAACCTTGGGCAAAAACATCGCGGTTTAACGGTATCGCAATTATAGCTCCACAATGTGTTATTTTGAGATGTATGGGTTTTAAAAAAATTTTTTTTTAAATCCCGATTTTTTTTTTTTTTTCCAGAATGTATTTGCCAATCGGAACATGAATATAATGTTAAAATAAATAAATAAACAAAACAAACAAAAAAAACATTTTAAATAAAATTAAAATGAATAGAACTTATAGACTACCCGCAGGCCCAGCTGAGGTTGCTCAAGATTAGAGCAAGAACAAAAATAATTGCTATAGGGCGAGATCATCTGTCGGATTTAGCGATCTTTGACGCTATTCGTTTTCCCTTCATTCAAGTTTGTTTCTCAGTGGCCGTGAGATTTATAATCTCGACCAAGTTGCTCTCCCAGCTAAGACTAGGCTAACATTCGTCTTTGTAAGTTTTTAGTTAGCTTGTATTTTGAATTTGAAAGGAAAATGTGTGTTTTATTTTTGGCGAACTTTCATGGTGTTCATGAAAATGACTTCCTCACATTCTGTTGTGTTTGTCCTAATGAAGCTATTCACACGTGTAAAAAGACTATTGTACAACATTTTAAATGTATTCATTTTGTATATTTCAGTTACCATGATTTGAGACGTCCATAAATTCAAGAAAAGTACGCCTTGTGTTTGGAGTGTTTCTTTTTTGGTTCGCTGGCTCTCTAGCAGAATAGCGTCACTGACACACGTAGCAACAACCAGAGATGGAGGGGTCAGTGCTGCCGCTCCAAGACACTTCTGGCTGTACTTTTGGGACATGTAAAATAGCGAATATCGTACTACGGTATCAGGAAAATCTTAGTAGTTTTTGAAACCGTGACGATTTCATACCACGGTAAACCTTGAAACCGGTAACTAACCGGCACATGCCTTGTTGGCATCATGAATTTTCCAAGCAGCATCTACCGTATACACTTGTGTATAGGTAGCTCAGGAAGGTAAGTCGCACCCCTAGTTTGTGTTTAAAAAAGTACGTATTTCAGGTTGACCTTCATACAGGTTTTACCACAATATAGGAGATTTTTGGGCAAATTTGTGGGCCAATTTTCGGTATCAAAGCAACACTAGGGAGCTTTCAGTTTTGGTTGATTTTAGCAGTGCAGGCGGACAAAAGCGGTAGTGTTTTGCCTTAAGGTCAATATGACTGAAACAAATCAAGCTTTGTACATTGTATTGTGATTGAAAGACAATATTTTCATTACTCGACTATTTTTGTTTAGTAACTATTTACATACAGAGTAACAACTATAAGTACACTACACAAACAATGCCAATGTGGTAAATATATTCAGTTTCTAGTTGTATTAAGTTAATTATACCTACACTTATTGATTGGTCGAATTTTTTCTTTTATCCCAGACAATAGTAGGTGATTTAATTACCTGCAGAAGGCGTGAATTGCCTGTAAATCTGACAGGTGAGTCAAGCCTTCATACATCAGCTGATAAGGACAGATCACACCAAACACCAGTGACCCTCTGACAAAGGCGGAAGTGTTCAATGAAACATGTTAGGTAATTAAATCACCTACTATTGCCTGGGATAAAAGAAAAAGTTTGACTAATATTCAGTTTCTAGTTTTTGTTTCTTAGCTGTCTTAACGCTTCCTCCTCATCGTCATCATCATCGGTATTCTGCCTTTGGTAAAGTCCTGAAAGGAGCAGGGTTTTTTGTGCTCTCCTAGAGCGCCCTCTTCAGGTCGCTTGGCGACATTGTTTGTTCTGAAAGCAAAGATGGCTGCACGACATACACTAATGGCGTACTGCAAGCAACACGTCACTTCCGCTCATTAATATTCATGACATTAGCTACTGTTGCTAAGTAGGGACAAGCCACCGTTTGTCCCCAATAGGAAATGAATGGAAATCGTTACGAAGGAGATGTTTACAGAGCTAATCCTACCAATTCTCTCAGCAAATGATGTGCATGGTGCCAAATTGACTGGCAAAGATGTGGAAGAACATAAAAACGTTCAGTTAAAGAGATGGCTTGAGTGTCGAAGGCTGAAAAAGACGAAAAAAACAAGCCGACCTAAGCATAGCTTTAGCTTTTTTATCGACACGACTGACAATGACATTCTCCTGTTTCAACAAGCTATCCTTTACGATCAGCCCTGTCTTTCTTATATATCCTCTGGTTGTCCTACGTCTCTTACCGTTCTTGGGGGTAATTTAGTTAGGTTTGTGTAACGATCGCAATTGCTACTCAGTGACAGCCAACGAACACTTTTAATTTTTTCATTGATAACACATCTTAATCCTGTAATTTATTTACACTTCCCCCTTACTAATGTTGTTTTTTTTATATATATATATAACAGAAATGGTAACAGTGGCAGTCAGATACCATTGTGATTCTTTTCAGGTCATTCATTGTCAGACAGAGGCAGTACGGCACAACGTTACGCTAAAAAAATAAGTTAAAAATATAAAAATGGCTTACCTCTTTGTCCTCTGAAAGACAATGCCAACCCAACATAATGTTTACTGCATATGAAACGTGAATGGATTCGCCGAGCTGGTGTTAAAGTCCGCACAAGTTGATTCGGTCTTCACATTTTTTTCCTCCCGAGTTTTTGGTTTCCGGAAACGTATGAAGAAAACATCTTTCATGTGTCGTAATGTCTAGAGTCGTTTCTATAAGTTCCAAAAAAGCAATGCGTAATCGGCATGTTCGTTTTTGAAAGATTACCGGAGAAAAGTAGCACTAATTACGTTGGGTCTATGCGAGGGCGGGTCTATAATGTCCCACTTCGGCTTTACTTCCGCTTTACGATGCGACGTCACGGTCTAAAAATAGCCTGCGTGCGGTACGCCATTGCAGCTTCGGCCGGTGTAGGCGCACTATCCTATTCCCCTCACTATCCACTCGCGGGGGCCTGTGCTTGTCAGTCACATTCCTTATTCTTGCTATATGATAATACAACTTTAACATTTGTTAATAATACGCTTTGTGTGTAGTATCATCCATCGCTTTTCCTTTTTAAATGGGCACTTTTAAGCGAATGCAAGAAGTAACAACGGGAACATTTTTAAACAGGCATTTCACGGGAGAGCATTTCGACTCTTCGGCCAATCATATAGCGAGAGCGAGTGGATAGTGAGGGGAAGAGGATACACCAGGATGTTGGTCTTTTTTCAGTCCTTAGGCAAGGTTTGTCTGTGAGCACTGTTTGTCTAAAGTACAGTGAATGTATTTGTTACTGTATGAGATGTATTTTTATGTTAGATTGATGATAAATTATAGATGATTTTGAGTGTGACTTGCCTGTAGAATTAGCGTCCATAGCTAATGCTAAGTTGTATGCGTTAATGTTATGCTGTATGTTTTACGACGGTTCAACTGGGCAATGGTCAGAGCGTGTACAGCATATCGGGCGTTTTTGGGTGGACTTTTCAGTAAAGAAACTTCGACCTGTTTATGGTAATTCAGGTAACATAAAATAGCCACAATAATGGTGGTTAATGGGTCATCAGTGTTCCCTCATGCAGAGAACTATAAGTGCTTTGGATGCACCGTGAACGAACAGCTATTCACTGGCACATTCCCACAGAGACCGAGGGCCATTTAATGCCTGAGCATGAGAGGCTCACTATTACCCCTTTTCCACCAAAAGGACGGGTGCATATGGTATTATAGCGTCATATGATTGCGAGGTTCAGATTTAATATTTTTACTTTTAAATTAAAAAATTAAATAAATAAACTTGTCAGAGGCAACTGTTGCATTGCATTGTTTCATTTGTGCTCTTTTGCCCTACAACTAGGGTTGGGCATCTGGCATCGGTGGGACCCGGGACTAACACTCCAATGCTCCTTTGATTTTACAAATAAGGAAATCCTTATTATTTTGCCTCATCTGATCAAATTAAAGTCAATAGAAGAATTTATACTAATGCTATGTCGTAGCTTCCAGCTAAGGTATATGTATCTAAAGTGCGTAGGGCCTCACACCTACCTTACCCCTACATAATATTTGCGACTTTTTCCCGCTTTATCATATTTATGCGTTCAAGCTTCATCTACACCCAGTGAATGTGTGTTCTCCACTGCAGGAGACACTATCTGTCACGCTTACTGCCTGAGAAGGCAGATATGATCATTTTCCTCAACAAAAACTTTGTGATTCTGTACTGTACCCGCTGCTAACCTGGACTGGGTTTTACAAATTGTTTTTTTGTTTTGTTTGTTTCATATTCCGCGCCAGGTGAGCCCATCAAATGCCTGCAGCAGAATGCACTCTAAAATATGGGCAAAAAAATATGTCTAAATGCTTTCTCCTTGAGCTTTTGAAAAATAAACATCTTTGTGAAAGTGCGCTCCTGTGGAAAGAAACTTCATCATATTCAAGTTCAAAGACTTATATTTACATACAAGTTAAAAACAGCCTTGTGAGAAATTCAGTTAATTGAAAGTTTATACTGTATAATTAAAAAAAAAAAATCGAGAAGTTAAGAAATTATTATAAAAAGCCTATTAAAAGAATCAGAATCGAGAATCGTTTGGAACCAGAATCGAAACGTGGAATCGGAATCGTAACAGTTAAAATTCAAATGATGCCCAACCCTTGCTACAACTAGAATGTACGTTACACGTACACGCAACATGCAATCTACATTTGCATTGTTGGGGCCTTTTAGTGCATCCGAGGATCTACACAATGGCTTAATTGTCGTAATGGCAACTGGCTTGCCGAAAGCAGTCTCTTTATTAAGCACTCACAACACACAGAAACAAGGGGCAAAAGCTCTCCACTTGAGCGCCACAGTGAATGCTCGTCGCGGCCGAGGCATGGGGGCTCCTTGGTTGCGTGTAACATCTAGTGAGTCGCAAGGGGTACATGGGAGCGTGTACACCCGCGGCCAAATATTTTGAGATACTTTCTCATCCTACTGAATGGTGAGGTGTCTCAAAACTTTCCTCACGGTTGTAGAAAAAGAAGCAACCGCTGCCAGTTTGCCACCAAGTGCGACATTTCTAAAATGATGCCGAGTATATTCTCATGGCTGTCGACGCATGGAGGTCACAGTGACAATGCTGCACGCAGGTGGCGGCTCGAGAAAGTCCGGCCGAGGCTGAATAGAGCTTGCTCGGGACGCAGGCACACCAGCCGGCAAGCTATCGGCAGCCACACATGGCCCAGTGTCGTGTGTTGTGGCCGCGGGGTTCGAGCTCATGGGTACGAGGGACGGCCAGCAACTTCACCAGTTTAACTCAACGTCAGATGGTGATTGCAACTCGTGGGGCCAACGGGGGCCATTTCTGAGCTCCTTCTTGACTCGACATCTGCCATCTGACTGCTGCTTGCTCAAACCAGCTCCACACCTCTGCCTCATCATGATAAACACACCTCATGATGTCATGAAAAGCTAGCTCTTCTGGCTGTTGTTTAGTGCAGTAGAGGGTTGGTGTCTGCTAAGCAACTGTTTTCAGCCCCTAGATCAGGGGTCAGCAACTCAAAATGTTAAAAGAGCCATATTGGACCACAAAAAACAAGTATGTCTGGAGCTTCAAAAAATTAAAAGCCTTAAATAAGCCTAATAATGAAGGCAACACATGCTGTAAGTATCTGTATTAGCTACAGTATATTAGCCAACTACCAAAATGACTAAATCGGCCAAAAATACATAATGAGCCTTCATGATTTAATGTTCATTTTCCTTGCAGTGCATTCAATGCACCACGTGACTACCGGTACTCTGTTGTATGATGCCACCTCAAGTTTAACTTCATTATAATATTAATTAATTGTTTCATTGCTTTTATGAAATTGTTGAAATGCAATAAAGAAATCCGATTTTGATTTTTTTATTTTGAAGTTTCGAAAAACAACAAAACAGAACTTGCATAACATGCCCCTTATCTGGGCATGTCTTCGATTTTCTTTATTATCTCAGTTTTGTTTTTGAAGTCTGCAAATGGGTGGAATGATATGACGATGAATGTCTCCTCATGTACTCAGCATCTCTGAACAGTTTTCCACGCTTTATCATCTCACCGGTTGCAACAAAAAATGTAGCAGTAGTGGAGTTTGGCGATGCAATCCACTTCTTAAATCTATTTTTGTGCGCCTCAAGTTCTTCAGAATTAATGGAATTGCACTTTTTCTCCCGCTCCCAACTGAGTACTTGGCTGCCGGTTTGTTTACAACCTGCTACCTGCCTGGCATCCCGCCCTGCTAATAGAAACGTAAGTCGCAAGCGATGACGCAAATCTTGATTGACAGAAATGTTAAAATTTAATATTTATTCTACACATTTTTACAGCATTGGGAAATGTTAAGAATGTTTGTGTCATTTCTGTCCACCTAGAAACCAAATCAAAATGAAAAATATATTTCCCTCAACCATCTTTTTCCATTTTCAAACATTTTTTAAAGTGCTCCAGGGAGCCACTAGGGCAGCACTAAAGAGCCCCATGCGGCTTTCAAAACATGGGTTGCCGACCCCCGCCCTAGAACCAACAGAGAGAACCGGTGCTAACCTAAGCACAAGCACAAAACAGGCACAAGCATCAGCTTGGTGGAAAAGAGAGCAATGTGAAGTTGTTCACTATGTGCTCTGCCTCAGGCTAGAAGGAGTTCCTAAATCTAGATTGCGTCCAATACTCCAGAATGCCACAGTGGCTGTCCAAGGGGCTGTTACCCAAGGGCCTGAGATGAACTCCGTGAGGCACTCTATTAGCACTGCAGGCTGAACGCAAGTTAATTAGAACAAAGGCATGCAGCAGGCATTTTACTGTACAACGTTGATTTACTTTTTAATTTTCTATTCTTAATTTTTTCCGAACGGATATGCACCAACAAAAATGATGAAAAAAGGACACACCCTGCCATGTGGCACACTAATAACACAGTTGGTATGTTTGATAGAGTGCTTGGGTGGAAACTGTAGAAACCGAGCTTCTCATTCATTTTTACAAGAGGCTGTTTTGGAGTGGGCTGGACACACCCAGGCCATGTGGTGAGTGGCATACTTGCCACGCACAAGCCTAAAACCTTTAGCTTGATGAACAGGCAGTTAAGAGCAGAGGTGGGTAGAGTTGCCAAAAATTGTACTCAAGTAGTGTTACTTCAAAATAATATTACTCAAGTAAAAGTAGTCATCCAAAAAATGTACTCAAGTACAATTAAAAAAGTATTTGGTGAAAAGAATACTCATGTAATGAGTAACAATGTGGGTAACTGCTTACATTTTTTTCCCCCAAACAATGGTATTTTTTTTCTAGGCACAAAGTTATGTATATGAACTGTTGTTACAATAATACTGTACAATTACCCATTACATAACCACATTAAGCCAAATAAATACAAAAAAAAAAAAAAAAAAATTCACTGAATTCCGGCAAAAGAAAAAAATGACAGAAATGAAGCAATATTCGTCAAAGAGCATGAGTGCCCTCTAGTGGAGAAAATAGTTCCTAGTTTGGGTAGTGAATACTGGAGTAGTGTAGTTTCTTCTTGGTTTCTATTTCTATTATGAATTTAAAAGAATCATATATCTGGTTTTCCATGGTCAATCGGTGCCAAATAAAGACTGGGAGAGAGGTTAAAATCCGTGGTTTCGAGTCATGTTGAGGGCAGCGCTCTATGTAAAATATTTCATATTTTTACGGTGCTTTAAAGACGCCACGTGATTGAAAAGGCTGGCGTGATCATAAAACAGCAAGCTTACGTCTGATGTGTATATTGTAGTCATGTGATTATTGTTGCAACGTCTCATGGTGAAATTGGTAGAGCTACTCTTGGCATGAAAAAAAAAAATCTAATATGTAGAATAAAGAGGAAAATGTAACGACTCCCGTGTAGACCAAAGTAGCGGAGTAAGAGTAGCGTTTTTTCTTCACAAATCTACTCAAATAAAAGTAAAAAGTATGGCTTAGTAAAACTACTCTTACAAGTTCATTTTTCTCAAAATTTACTCAAGTAAATGAAACACAGTACATTTAACGCATTACTACCCACCTCTGGTTAAGAGGCCATTATAAATCAACAAGTGGCGCAGAAAAAAGTTCAGCCAAGCCAATACTATTCAATAATATTTTCTATTGCTTGGTTTTGTGGATAAAAAAATATGTGTCACGAAAATCTAGTTATGCGGCTTCTAAATATCTGTGGGTTAATTCAGTATAAAGACCTTGAGACAAGTCGACTTACCATTCTGGAGTCAGGCTTCTTACTCTTCCTAAGGGTAACATATGAGGCAATTGAGGATGATTCAGGCACTGGGGATTTGGTTCTAGGTGGAACAATGCCAACTGGGTAGGACATCCCTGATAGTGAAAGCAAAGGAGAATAAGTTGAGGCACTGCAAACATCCATGTTTCAATAATGATTTGTAAACATTTTTTATTTTTTAAAGTTTAAATCTCTAACACAGTAATCTTAGGCAACAGCCGGAAGCAGTTGAAGGAATAAAAAAATTGTAAATAATTAACTCATTGTTTGCTATCGATGGTGAGAGACTACGATCCATTTGGACTGGTAGAGCAAACAGTGAATGATCATGTTTTAGTGCAACAGACTGCAATAGATGTCCAATCCACTTAAAAAATAAAATTGGATTTTTAACGTATTCAGTGGTATCCAATGATTTTTTTTTTTTTTTAACTTTACAAAGTCCACCATACAGTGGCAGCTACAGTGGGGCAAATAAGTATTTAGTCAACCACCAGTTGTGCAAGTTCTATTTGAAAAGATTAGAGAGGCCTTTAATTGTCAACATGGGGAAACCTCAACAATGAGAGGCAGAATGTGGAAAAAAAACCCAGAAAATAACACTGTTTGATTTTTAAAGAATTTATTGCCAAATTAGAGTGGAAAATAAGTATTTGGTCACCTACAAACAAGCAAGATTTCTGGCTGTCAAAAAGGTCCAACTTCTTCTAATGAGGTCTAACGAGGTCTAACGAGGCTCCCTCGTTACCTGTATTAATGGCACCTGTTTTAACTCATTATCGGTATAAAAGACACCTGTCCACAACCTCAGTCAGTCACACTCCGAAACTCCACTATGGCCAAGACCAATTAGCTGTCGAAGGACACCAGAGACAAAATTGTAGATGCTGGGAAGACTGAATCTGCAATAGGTAAAACGCTTGGTGTAAAGAAATCAACTGTGGGAGCAATTTTTAGAAAATGGAAGACATACAAGACCACTGATAATCTCCCTCGATGTTAGGCTCCATGCAAGATCTCACCCCGTGGCATCAAAATGATAACAAGACCGATGAACAAAAATCCTAGAACCACACGGGGGGACCTAGTGAATGACCTACAGAGAGCTGGGACCACAGTAACAAAGGCTACTATCAGTAACACAATGCGCCGCCAGGGACTCAAATCCTGCACTGCCAGACATGTCCCCCTGCTGAAGCCTGTACACGTCCAGGCCCGTCTGCGGTTCGCTAGAGAGCGTTTGGATGATCCAGAAGAGGACTGGGGGAATGGTTTATGGTCAGATGAAACCAAAATAGAACTTTTTGGTAGAAACACAGGTTCTCGTATTTGGAGGAGAAAGAATACTGAATTGCATCCGAAGAACACCATACCCACTGTGAAGCATAGGGGTGGAAACATCATGATTTGGGGCTGTTTTTCTGCAAAGGGACCAGGACGATTGATCTGTGTAAAGGAAAGAATGAATGGGGCCATGTATCAAATGATTTTGAGTGAAAATCTCCTTCTATCAGCAAGGGCATTGAAGATGAGACGTGGCTGGGTCTTTCAGCATGACAATGATCCCAAACACACAGCCAGGGCAACAAAGGAGTGGCTTCGTAAAAAGCATTTCAAGGTCCTGGAGTGGCCTAGCCAGTCTCCAGATCTCAACCCCATGGAAAATCTGTGGAGGGGGTTGAAAGTCCGTGTTGCTCAACGGCATCCCCAAAACATCATTGCTCTAGAGGAGATCTGCATGCAGGAATGGGCCAAAATACCAGCAACAGTGTGTGAAAATCTTGTGTAGAGTTACAGAAAACGTTTGGCCTCCATTATTGCCAACAAAGGGTACATAACAAAGTATTGACATGAACTTTTGGTATTGACCAATACTTATTTTCCACCATGATTTGCAAATAAATTCTTTCAAAATTAAACAATGTCATTTTCTGTTTTTTCTTTCCACAGTCTGTCTCTCATTGTTGAGGTTTACCCATGTTGACAATTACAGGCCTCTCTAATATTTGCAAGTGGGAGAACTTGCACAATTAGTGGTTGACTAAATACTTATTTGCCCCAGTGTACATAAAAAGTTCACTTTACAAAATCTCATGGTATCCATGGTAACACATCTTAACTGTTGCTGATCCAGTTTGTGATTAGAAGCAATGATAATTCTAGAACGTGCCAGAGAAGTTGACTTTTAGGCCAAATGTTATGTATTTAACAATTACGTTGCAGCAATCAATTTGCCTTTTGCATGTCATTTTACTGTACCTTTGTTTACAGGATGGTCAGCTGTGTGTTCTGTCCTGTCCTCGCCGTTGCTCTCGTCCACTTCAGCTACCGTCGTCAGCTCTGGCTCACTCTTGTACAGTCGGTAGTCTGGCCCCTGCTAATGAGTTATCATATATTAAGTTATCATATTTTCATTATATATTAAGGATGAAATGGCTTCATTTATTCACTACATATTTCCAGAGAGAAGCGCAAAATTGCCCCCACCCCATGGAACGGCTTCAAAGACAGGGGCCAACTACTGTAATATCTGTGATGATGCTCTGGGTATAGACTTGTCATTTTTGAAAAGTTTTTTATAGAATTTAGAGGAAACAATTCCATGTGGTATCAGATGGACACAATGTTGTATAACAGCCTGCAGGCACATTCAGCCCAGGATAACAACACAAGCTGTCAGTTGTGAAAACATAAATGTTGCAACATACTGAAGGGTGTGTTTCTTTAAATGCAAGAAAAAAAAATGGAATCAAGAAAATGAGATTTGATCCAACAAAAAAATGTCAAAAATATTTTTTTTAGAATTCAAAAGAAAAGAAGATGCACATTTTTAAAAATATAGAAAGCAGGCAATGACACAGCTTCAGGCAAAGTCATTGGGTCAACAAGCTTACGCCATGTGTGCCATTCTTCTGATTGGTCTTCCTGTCCTCCGTTCTGTGGAGGGATGCGGAGCGAACTCCAGCATGGGATGACATGGTGAGGGGGTTGGGCTCATATGACTGGGGTAAAGGCGGTCTTGGGGGTACAGAGTCCTCTTCCTGGGGAATTATACAAGGTATGACAGGAAGCATGGTGAACAGAGGACACCGCAATGAACGGTGTGGGCAACCTCCATCTGGTTTAGGCTCCTGTTATTAACTGCCGAAATGTCCACGTTCACTTTTCTGTGTGTAATACTGTGATACAAGCTTAGGTGTGCATTAGAGAGAAGAATTTTTAAAGGAAATGTATGCCTATATTTGGACATAAGGCATTTTATAATAATACATTATGTTTTCAATAATTGTTCAAACATGAAATAACAACGCTTTGATGCACAGATGTGAATGTCATGTGACTAAACCCAAGAACTGGATTTCCTTCGTATATGTGACGATCTGTGTGTGTGTGTTTTTTTTTTTTTTTTTTTTTTTTTTTTTTGTTCAAACCATTCACGTCATCAATCCACAGTAAAGCTTGTCGTCAGAGATACGATACTGGCTTCTGGGTGTGGTCACGTCCCAGTGTGAAAGCTAATCTTATATTCATTCCCATTTCGGACAAAGCTAAGTGTTGGACAAAATGGCGATGCTTTCACAAGTGTCTGCTCATTAAATGAAAAAATATTTTGGGTTTAGGCCTCCTAAAAATATTTAAAAACATTCAGTACAACAGTAACTGAGCGTGTCTTCTCTTGACACATTATTACGTATTTGAACAATGCTACACAAATTACTGTAGTTTTTGAGCGCTGATTTAAACATGAAAAATACTGTGGGAATTGTGTTAAGAACATTTTTAAATTCAGAACTCATGAACATGTGTTCATTGTTTACCTCTGTTTTCATGCTGAAGTTGGGTCCATACAAGCCCATTGAGCAATCAGCATTTCTCTGGTCTTTATGCTTATTGAGGACTTCCATCACATCTTGGATCTGCCACAGCTCTTTCTGAATGTGTACATGTTGCTGGCTGGGCGGCTCAGTCTGAGAGAACAGTTGCAAATATTATTCTGTTATTGGTATCAGCAGACAAGTGAAAAGTAAGTGTGGTTATTAATTAAGGGTGTAACGGTACATGTATTTGTATTGAACCGTTTCGGTACGTGGTGCTCGGTTCGGAACGGAGGCGTACCGAACGAGTTTCTGACGTAATGTAACCCTTACTTTTCGAGGCTTTGAGTCGATCGGGTTACAGTTTCTTTGTGTAGGTTATATTTACTCTGTCTTCTCTACTATAATGAGGACCAACACCGTATGACAGTATAACCCAGAAACGTCAACGGCGACAACGTGGCCGCCGCGAGAATGCAGTGAAACGCGGCCGTTAAAGTCAATCAGCCAATGCACACCAGTCTCAGTGCGACCGCGTGTTAGACGCGTCCCAGAAGCGGCTCAACACGACGCACGCGAAAAGAATGGCAGAGTTTATTATTTGACGCGAGACACGACCCTCCTGCGTCAATACTACTACCGGTAGCTAGGATCGGGCAGACTGGAAGTCACTCGTGTAAAAAAATGGTGGATCCGGTCGATTTTCAAACTAATATGCAATCGTAACCCACTTTTTGAGTCCATCAGATGTCTTGAGTGGTAGATCGGGGCACAGTTGACTTGTCTTTGTTGATTTACTGCTGTCTTCTCTGCTATAATAATAACAAACACGGCCCCGTGTTCAATACAAAACCCTCCTACCACAACAAAACAAGTAGGAACTAATATTCACATAGCAAGTAAAGTTATACAACATAAAATATACAATTTAAATGAATACTACATCACATTTGTAAAATATAAACACATAATACAATAAATAATAGCCCATTTAAATAAAATAAATTGAAATGAGCTAAAACACCTGTAATTAAATAATAAGAATAATACACACATCCTGCTTACACAATTAAATTTATAAATTTCTGTGTGGCGCTTTAACTTGTGAAAATCCACCAATAAAGCTTTTGAAAACCGTTCATAAGAGAAAAAAAAAGATTCAATGAGGCATTTCATTTGTAAAATACATGTTAAAATCTTTGTCATTGGGATTGCTTTTCTCTTTAGCACAGGACTTCTTTTTTCTTCTTTCTTTCAGAAAGAAAGCTGACCAATGCGCGAGGTCTGAAAGGCAAATTGTTGTTGGATTATCTTTAAATACCCGCTACTTTTTGAGCAGAATTCTAGCTTTGTATAGGCTAATGTTCCTATTGTTGAAAGCACAAAGGTATGTAATAAACAACTAGCACATTTATATTTTGCATTTTGTTTTCTTACTGTACCGAAAATGAACCTAACTGTGACCTCAAAACCGAGGTACGTACCGAACCGAGATTTTTGTGTACCTTTACACTCTTATTAATTGAAAAAAAAATGTAAAAAAGTAGTTGTACAATTTGTTAGAGCACTTAATGAAATATTGACGTGCCCTTTCGAACTCAACTCCGAATTCGCAAAAGAATTAAGTTCGGTTGAGAATAAATGTATTGAATAAACGTACCTGTGGACTTCCCAGTGCATTGAGCTGCTCCAGCAGGTTGCATTTAGCCTGGATCACAGCTTCTTCTAGCTGGTCATACTCGTGCCATGAGCGCTCTAACTCCTGGTTAGAAAAAGAAAAACAGTGTTCTTTCTCTCCTTTGGAAAAAACTAAGAATATAAAACATTACGTATCCCTTAGCTGATCTTACAGATGTGACCCGGGTGATCTCTCTGCAGGTGCTGAGCAAGCCGCTCTGCAGTAAGTCTCTCTGCTGGATGACACTCTGCATGGCAGCTGGGTTGTCTGAGCCCAATTCGATCTCCTGGCTCGCAGACAGCAGCGCTGTCTCCAGAGTGTGCTGCAAGAAGAAGCAATTTATCAATTGCACAATCTGCCTTGCTGGTGAGCAGCATTTTGGAAAAGTTGAACTGAAATTTAGGATCACTGATTAATATCAGACAATTTATTTTTACACACAAAGAGTATAGTATGCGAACAGAAATATTACGAGCACAAATTATTTTTGTCGTCAGAAGTCAACGTTTCTCACCTCCTCCACCGCACAGACCAAATGGAGCATACTTAATAGAATGTACCCAGAATAAATAGCTGTTTTGGATGCTTTCTTTTCCCTATTTTTGCTATAATAAAAACAAAAAGCCCCACCATTGTACAATTCCACAGCTCTGCATTTCAGATTTACCTTGGGCATTAGGATGGGGTGGGGTTGCCACTGACAGGTGACCATTTTGGTGACGTAATAAAAAATCGCACCATGATTTGATTTCAGTAGGAATCACCAGCATGACCCCAGTGGTAAGACCCTTTATTATTGCATTTGTTCGATCTATGGTGTTGTTGTTTAGATCCCTTGCTTTGTTTGCCTGGTTTGCTTTATGTCTGTTGCGCTTTGCTTGCTTCGCTCATTTGCTTTTGACAGAACCACCGCTGCAATCACTGTCAGTAATAGCATTCAAACAATGTGAGCACAAGCCCTATAGTTGAAACTCACAAGTGAGGCGATGTCCATCTGTTTAGTTGGGGTGTTGTCACGTTGTGTTTGTCCGATTGCGTTAGGAAATATAACTGTTTAGTTTGCGTTACAGCTTGTGTTAACACCGACACTTTACTTCCTGGCTTGTGTGTGTAGTTCTGCTTGTATCCACTTGTGTGAAACTTGTGCCATTAGACGGTGCTGAGCAGGTTGACCATGAAATTATAAATACGTTTGATGACATTGTACAATATATTTAATTTGAGAAATAATAAAATCAATGTGTTATAGTAAAATCATGATTAATATTATAGTTGATACCATTATTGTTAAGATGAAGATAATAAAGTCAGTCCTATGTTATTGTTTATTATGTACGTTATTTATTTACAGACACATTTTGTTTATTGTATTTATGTTTATCTGCTGTCATTCAATAAATAATCAGAAGAGTACATGGCGAGTAACCCTATTCAGAGGCCCTATTCTCCTCTTTCTTATAACTGAAAAGCAAAGCAATATCGAGTCATTCAGTAGTGAGTCACCTTCTCTCTGTAAAGCTGCTGAAGTTTGTCCTCATGTGTCCTCACCACTTTATCCTGCTCACACAATCGGCTAAGCTTGTTCTGGGGATGAAGCAAATTCAAGGGTTGTGAACTTGGATGTGTAGCTGAACAAGGCATGTTCATTAAGTAAAACTGAGCATACGTCAATGTCCCCCTCTTCGGGCATGTAGGTGTGTTCTCTGGAGTCTGCTGGGTTTAGCTGTTAAGCAAAAAAAGACATTAGTCACTAAATTCTATTGTGCACTATGCATTATTGTCTTGCGCTCAAATGTAGCAGCAGCATCATCATTCGTTTGTCTCCTTGAGAAATGTACACTATATACATATTGGTAGAAAACCAATAAAATACCAGTTGTCTCGGGGCAGAAACCAATTGTTGTTGGACAATTCATTGCCAGCCGTTTGTCTCCCTCAACACAACCCAGTGGTAATATACAGTGCCTTGCAAAAGTATTTGGCCCCCTTGAACCTTGCAACCTTTCGCCACATTTCAGGCTTCAAACATAAAGATATACATTTTTTATTTTTTGTCAAGAATCAACAACAAGTGGGACACAATCGTGAAGTGGAACAAAATTTACTGGATAATTTAAACTTTTTTAACAAATAAAAAACTGAAAAGTGGGGCGTGCAATATTATTCGGCCCCCTTGCGTTAATACTTTGTAGCGCCACCTTTTGCTCCAATTACAGCTGCAAGTCGCTTGGGGTATGTTTCTATCAGTTTTGCACATCGAGAGACTGACATTCTTGCCCATTCTTCCTTGCAAAACAGCTCGAGCTCAGTGAGGTTGGATGGAGAGTGTTTGTGAACATCAGTCTTCAGCTCTTTCCACAGATTCTCGATTGGATTCAGGTCTGGACTTTGACTTGGCCATTCTAACACCTGGATACGTTTATTTTTGAACCATTCCATTGTAGGTTTGGCTTTATGTTTTGGATCATTGTCCTGTTGGAAGATAAATCTCCGTCCCAGTCTCAGGTCTTGTGCAGATACCAACAGGTTTTCTTCCAGAATGTTCCTGTATTTGGCTGCATCCATCTTCCCGTCAATTTTAACCATCTTCGCTGTCCCTGCTGAAGAAAAGCAGGCCCAAACATGATGCTGCCACCACCATGTTAGACAGTGGGGATGATGGGTTCAGGGTGATGAGCTGTGTTGCTTTTACGCCAAACATATCGTTTTGCATTGTGGCCAAAAAGTTCAATTTTGGTTTCATCTGACCAGAGCACCTTCTTCCACATGTTTGTTGTGTCTCCCAGGTGGCTTGTGGCAAACTTTAAACGAGACTTTTTATGGATATCTTTGAGAAATGGCCTTCTTCTTGCCACTTTTCCATAAAGGCCAGATTTGTGCAGTGTACGACTGATTGTTGTCCTATGGACAGACTCTCCCACCTCAGCTGTAGATCTCTGCAGTTCATACAGAGTGATCATGGGCCTCTTGGCTGCATCTCTGATCAGTTTTCTCCTTGTTTGAGAAGAAAGTTTGGAAGGACGGCCGGGTCTTGGTAGATTTGCAGTGGTCTGATGCTCCTTCCATTTCAATATGATGGCTTGCACAGTGCTCCTTGAGATGTTTAAAGCTTGGAAAGTCTTTTTGTATCCAAATCCAGATTTAAACCTCTCCACAACAGTATCTCGGACCTGCCTGGTGTGTTCCTTGGTTTTCAAAATGCTCTCTGCACTTTAAACAGAACCCTGAGACTATCACAGGTGCATTTATCCGGAGACTTGATTACACACAGGTGGATTCTATTTATCATCATCGGTCATTTAGGACAACATTGGATCATTCAGAGATCCTCACTGAACTTCTGGAGTGAGTTTGCTGCACTGAAAGTAAAGGGGCCGAATAATATTGCACGCCCCACTTTTCAGTTTTTTATTTGTTAAAAAAGTTTAAATTATCCAATAAATGTTGTTCCACTTCACGATTGTGTCCCACTTGTTGTTGATTCTTGACAAAAAAATTCAATTTCATATCTTTATGTTTGAAGCCTGAAATGTGGCGAAAGGTTGCAAGATTCAAGGGGGCCGAAAACTTTTGCAAGGCACTGTAAATGCATGGGTAAGACATGTTAATAATCTGTCTTTCTAAACTGGATATATTCTTTACTAACATTTTAATCATATCCTATCCCAGAGAGTTACGACTTATCCACTGTGCTGGCTGAGTGAGGCCAAATAGCAAATAAACAGCCTGGAGTTTGATAACATTTCAAATTAACTCCACTACTGCATGTCTAATACAGTGATGAACAACTACTGCATGTCTAATACAGTAATGAACATTGTTAATCTGTTGGATCTCATCACAGATTGATTAGCATGTGAGAATCTTCCCCCCAGAACATGCAGATTGTCAAATGGAGTGGTGGGTTGCAAGTGCGACAAACTGCTTAACAACGGAACAGGTGACAATGCAGCTAGAAATCACAACTAAATAATATTTTATAACAGAGGTGTCTAAATTTTACTGTACCCAGGCTCCAGCCCACAAGAGACCTTAAGTATGAGGAAGAGCACTGACAGAATGGTGAAGTGTGCACTTATACTTCTCTTTTCCAAGTCATGTTCTTGTTGCCATGACTTTGCAACATGACAACAGTCAAAGCAATGAATGGCTATACAACATAATACAGGGAGACCAATCTTCATGTAGTGATGACTTGGACGCTGAAGGCAGAGTGTTGCAAAAGATTAAAAAACAACAACAAAAACAAAAACATTTAAAAAGAGCCAACGTGAGGATGAGGCGGAGCAAATCCTTAAGTTGGCCTTACTTGCTTGTAAAGTTGAGGCCTTGGGGCCGAGTTCTCAATCAAAGTGTGAGTCATGATGATTAAAGGATCATTTTCCTTCAGCTAGTCCAGCATGAAGAGGAGCAGTAGTCAGTTTACAACAACACTGCACTTCAAGCATAACACTTACAAAGCTGTTGATTACGATATACTATGCACCATATGTATTTTGAATCAAAACACAGCCACACCAATACTTATAGTTACCAGTGTAACAGTTACCATTAGTAGATTCTCAGTTGTTTTCACTTATTATTGTACTTTTTTAAAAACTGAATGTTTAGGAAGACTGTTAAGAAAATTTGCCTTGCAATAAATGCAATGAACACCAGCTACATATTGCTCATCGAACTATCTCTATATACTTTACTACTTGACAGACAGGTAAACAGCCATATTTAAGGGAAGACAGTGCTATCAAGCAGAAGGACAACAGGTTGACAAAAAAGCAAGGGCCATGCAACCATGCATTACCCCACCTGATTGTCCAAATACATTAGAGTCCTTTGGAGATGATGTGACAGAGCATCGTTCTAGTGTCCGAGGTAAGGAGAAGAAGAGGAAGAAGGATACCAAATGAGGGCCATTCTGTTTTCCTTTTTTTGTCTCACACTTTCATGAATGTCATTGTGTCAAGGCAGAAAAGGGAGGAGGAAAGGGACACTTGAGGACACAGTATACTTGCACTCTACTGAAAAAAAATGAATTCAGCCACTATGACATATCACAGCTGGGCTTAGCTTGTGTCACAACATTTTTTAGTCTGAAGCGATGGCAAACCCTCAACCCACATCCTGCTGACCCAAAATAGTCAAATCTCTAGTCTGACATCTTATAGGCAACCTAGAAATTCGGGAAGGGCGGGGGTGTGGGGTGATTTGACTGTATTACATGGGCCCTACTACTTTAAGCTTGCCAATGGCTTTAAGTTTTGTCCTGACTAACATCTGTCTGGACTCTTTAAAAGAAGCAAAATAATCAGCTACTGTTTGCCCTACTAAAACCAACCTACTGTTTTTTAGAGTGTTGCTCAGTAGTTGATATGCCCTCTATCAGTAAAACAGGTCTTGTTATACAGACTATCAGTATGGATAGCTGAGCTGGGAGATGGATGGCATAAACATCACACAGTAACAAACATGGCTCCAGAGGAATCTTTAGGGGTGCTGGCTGACCTTTTGGTTGTCGCCATCCATGTTAAGTTGCGTAAGCTGTGATAGAGTGTGCTCCCGTATACTGTTTAGCTCTGCCTGCTGCCGACGCAGCTTTATCAGAAGCAAAGTCAGTTCCTCGGGCTGCAAAGGAGGTGAGGTTGTGGTGGGGCGCATACAACCATTATCAAGCAGGGACATCGTAGTGGGAGGAGAAGAAAGGAGAGAACACACCAGGACAGGAGATGCATCAGTGCGCCCAGGTAGTGAATTTTCATGCGGATCACAACAATATGATTAGCCAAGGTGTTGCAGCATGCATATTGCACACTTGCGCCTGAGAAAGAATTGAAGTTTAGGATTGATAACGGAGCGCAGTTCATACACTATCGACAGTAACTTTGACGTACATTCCTGAGCTGGCTTAAAGAGTTGTGAGTGACAGCGTTTTTAAATCTCTGCTGGCACGAAGAAACTTTTGACGAATGACTTAAATCAGGACAGACTTAATTTGAGCACTTGCAGAAAAGACAACTCTGCCTCATTCTGATTCCATCTCAAGAATTTGCCACAAGGTCATCTTGGACAGAAATCACCCAGAGTTAGTCAAGGGAGGATGAAATCGTTAAGACAAAACGTCAAAACAAACCCTACACTTAAACTTATTATAACAGTGTAGTAAATGCATTTTGATAACACATAGCGAATAGACCAATGAAGACTCCTGCAAGACTTACACTTTTGCCTTGGAGAGAGAGGGCAGTGACAGACTGGACCGGAATTCCTGCGGGCATTGACCTCCTATCAGGTGGGTAGCCATACTAAGAGAGACAAACTCAGATAAGTAAATGTTTCAAGACAGAGACAAAAGACAAGACATGTAAGTAAATGTTTGATTCAATCATTTGGAACATTTCGATAGGTTTTCAACGTACAGTACAGGACAAAAGTTTGTATACATCGTCACATTCATGTGTTGTCTTTTATTTCCATGACTATTTTCATTGTAAATTCTCACCGAAGGTAATAAAACTATGAATGAACTCGTGTGGAATTATATACTTAGAAAAAAGAAAAAAAACTAAAAACATATATAATATTCTAGTATCTTCAAAGTAGCCACCCTTTGCTCTGATTACTTTTTTTGCACAATCTTGCCATTCTCTTGATGAGTTTCAAGAGGGAGTCAACTAAAATGTTTTTTGACTTCACAGGTATGCTTTTTCAGGGTTAGTGGAATTTATTGCTTTATCAATGGGGTTGGAACCTGTGTTGCATTAAATGAAATGGGTCCAAACCTTTGGCCTGTACTGGATGTTTGAATAAAGGAAAAACACATTTCTAATTTCTTCTTGGTATAAGAATACCAAATACAATAACATCCCACATAGACATAATTTCATTTTGATTTGACATCTGGTAACAAATCAGTTATATTTGATTAGTCTGCCCATGTAAATATACTGTATTTTTAAAGGTCCATAGTTAAGAAAAAAGCTATTTCATGAAATATTCACCGTTTTATCATGCCATTGAATCAGAATTGTTCTCAATCCCTAATAGTCCAGGTATATGTATAGTATCCACAGAGAATGTGTTTTGGAGGTTATTAGAAGAAGTTTATCCATATTAAAAACACCGATTAACAGCAATAGACGTCCAATCCATTTTGATAGGGTGGGGCTGGCAGCGATCACCAGGGCTGCAGCTATCGAATATTTTAGTAATCGAATATTCAACTGAAAATTTTATCGATTAATCGAGTAATCGGATAAAACATATTTTAAACTCCTCAATAAACTATAATATATCCAGAATTCCGCTGCACACCTTTTCATCCGTACCCCCTATAGGAATCACATTACCCCCGTCTTCCACAAACTGCACTGGCTTCCCACCTCACACAGGATACAGTTCAAAATCATCCTTCTCACATACAAAGCACTTGATAACTTGGCTCCCCCTTACCTCACGGACCTTCTCTGTCCCCACACACCCTCCCGCCACCTCCGCTCATCTAATGGAAACATTCTCGCACTGCCCCCACAAATAACACACCATACGTGGGGGGACAGAGCCTTCTCCGTTGCTGCCCCTTCACTTTGGAACTCACTCCCTAAACCCATCTGCATCTGTTCTGATCTTCCCACATTCAAAAAATTGTTAAAAACTCACCTTTTTAAATTGGCTTTTAATTTGTAATTCTTTTCTCTATTGTTTTTCTTTTTATCAACTGTAAAGCGTCTTTGAGCATTGATAAAACCTTTATAAATAAAATGTATTATTATTATTTATTTTTTAGGTAAAAAGCAATTATAAATACATATGAGAAATCAAGACATTTCAGCTAAAATTGAACCATTTTCAGACAATCAATGTCTTTATTTTCGATGTACCTTGTTGAAAACGGCCAACAATTGCATCACATATGTAACTTTAAAAAAAAAAAAAAAAAAGAAAAAATTCACGGCTTTCACTCAAAAACCTTCGAGGTCTTATAAAAAAAAAAAAAAAATCATATTTCTTACATAAAAATGTTATTACGCTTGATAACACACATCACTAAAGAGTTAAGTGTTTTTACCACGTGTTACAATTGAATTTCCATTTGTGTCAAGTTATTTTTAAGTTCTAGTTAAGTTTTAAGTTAGTCTAAACTGTAAGTCCTGATAGGATTTTGAGTTTTTGCAGTGTTCAAAATAAATGTATGATACCTGCTGTGTTGGAGCACATTAGGGACCAGTGCTACTTGGTGTTTTATCCAGCAATGACTACTGAACTAAAATTGACAGTTAGCTTTATTATTGTTTTATTTTACTCCCTCATCACTCTACAGCGCTGTTTTTATCGATTAAATAAAGCCTGTATGTCGGACACGTTAGCCACGCATCCACAGTAGTCATAATTACTAGAAACCTAGCCCTCCGCAGGGCTAAAGTTACGTGAGCAAGGGACAGTAATGTTAATCTTATTTATTAGCACTGAGAAGTCTACTGCTTTAAGATGGCGGTTGTTTACTAACGCCGCTGAGTCTGTCATTTCGCATGTACAGTAGTTCAGACGCTATCTGCTACCACAGTAGCATCATGCGGGTGTAGTTTTTGGCAACGTCTGCATTGTTTGTAGCGGCTGTGGGCTGCAGTCAGGTATCATTGCTTCCCCCTCTACGCACGTGACGTCACCGAGTTGTCCGGCATTAAAAGTAGTTGGGGCAAAACGTGATGCATAGAGCTGGCAAAATTAAACGATTCCTCGAGGCGATTAAAATTAGTCGGATCAGGTTTTAAACTCGAGTTACTCAAATTGCTCGATATTTGTTTCAGCTCTAGCGATCACCTTCCTGCTTACAACAAAAGCAGGTATGTGTTTCAAATAGTGCTGACCAGCCCATGCTGATGAAAACAGAACCCTTAACAAAGAACTTAATAGTCTTATTTTGTGCTTTTCATTCAGCATTCGACTAACCTTGGGGATTTGTTGCCTTTGTCGCCTGTCGATGCTCATGTCTCTTTGGTAAATGGGAGAAGCGATCTCAGAGCGGGCACTGCTCATGTTGCACGATCGTGGCCGAGGGTAGCCCCCGTACATTGAGAGGGAACCATGGGAGGGTGAGGGTGGGATAGAGTAGGTTGGTGCAGCATGTTCTGAAAGGTTGATCATTGTTTTAGGGCTGGCCATGTGGCCATAGATCCCTGGCGGTCTGCTGTAGGATTGTCGCTGCTGCCACTCGTATAGCTGCCACATTGTGTCAGAGCGTACGGAGCGGCGCTTGTCAGCCGGTGAAGGACCCAGGGCTTGGTCGTACAATGATGGTGACATACTACAGATGCTGTCCCTCTGTGCCATACTGTTTCTGGGCATACTGCGGTAACTGTCGCCATAATGAGGCATATGGAGCATCCGATGGTTTGGCATGTTTCTAGGGAGTGTCTGGTATGATGTGATGCTGTGGAGGAAAAAAAAAACTGAGTATTTCAGAAATATATATAATTACAGTGGTGATTATCCATCGCATCGCCTGTTGAATATCTGAAACGTCACAAAATAACATCATGATAAATCTTCCTTTTTTAACATTATCATCTCAAATTACCAGAATATAGTCACACTAACATACTTCATGTCTATTTAGTCCATAAGAAGAAACAAAAGTACACCAGTGGACGTATTACACCTTTCTAGAGATAACTAAACATTGCTTCACGTTGGTTCAAGTTCAGAGCAGCTGACACTGAAAATGTTGCCATTGATACTTGCTGCATCTGAGCATAACGATCTGTTATGCTTAATAGGTTAGCAATGATATTTTATAAGCTCTCCTGATGATTTGGAACACATGGGAAGATGTATCATGAAAAAAATAATATTTGTCGATTCTAACACAAAAACTTGATAGCCTTTGAATTTTATTGATACAAACAAACCTTCTTGTGTCATCATCCAGTGCTCGTCCTCTTTGAGTGCGAACCCACTGCTCCAGTTGTTGCATTGAGCTCGTTCTACTCAAAGTCTTTTCCGGCTCATAGTTTGAATTTAGCTGAGGGGGAACGCCATTGTTATCAGTTGGATTGGGTTCCCCAGATCCATTGACTTGGGGACTCTGCTGTGCGCCATCAATCTCTGTTGGGCTCCGTGGCATTGGATGTTTGACCGTGACAGCTGCCGTTTGGGCTGGCTGCATTTTAATACTGTTGATCTTGGTGAGAGGGCGATCGTGGTCTCCACCTTCACTATGGAAGCCGTAGCGCTCGGCATCTCGCTGCTTCCTGTCCTCTTCTGACGAATGCTGGCGGTCAGCTTCAAGGTTGCGCTCGTTGTTCTCAATTTCAGGCTGTGTCAACGGTGGCCTGTGATTGGCTATGTGATTAACCCCCTCAGGTCCACACTGTTCCACTTTTAGCTTGTCCATCCTGATAATGGCAGTCAAAGGAGAAACAACCTATGAGCACATCTGCGCTAATACATAATGAGATAGACGAATGGCATCGGGCTCCCATTTTACAATAGAAAAAAATTATAGCACGCAGCCAAACAAAAAAATTAATGAATACTGAAAAAATGATAATCTGACCTCAATTAAACTCAGGAATTTACATTACCTTTTAAAAAGAAAATTACAAAGCAATGTCTAAAGTAGACGAACGGGTGTGTAAAATAGAATGTGATATCACAGTTTAAAAAAAAAATAAAATATAATTATCATGACCACAAAAAAAAAAAGTCTGCCCCCAGGATTATTGAAAGGTGGTGGTCAGTTGCTTGAAATCCTTTTGCAGCTTTCTACAAATCTGGAGGTGGGGTCTGGAGGCAATTGACACGCCACTCCTTGGGCTAAAATAGACTCAAGGTCATCACTTCAAAGATGAGCAAATTCCATTTATCAGGGTTAGGGTTTACTTTAGTGATTGTGCTTGAACATTTTTTAATAGCTAGCACAATCTTTGTCTTGGACAGCCTATATTTACCTAACTGTAACCATATGAAATCAACAAACTGAAATTCTGCACGTGTTGCTATACTTTGACCACCTTTAGCTTCATCATACATTTCGAAGTGCCGTTCAGAGGATTTTAGGCTCTGCAGCACTTCATTGCTACAAAGCACTTTATCATTATGCCTCTGCTCACCCGTGCTAAAAGGGCAATACAGAAGCAGGCTGCTAAATAACATTTAGCACAAAATGTGAAAGACTATCATCTCTGCTTATGAGTTGGTAAGACATTTACAGCATGTACTGCACATTGTGCTGATATGCCTAAAGCGCACATTCGGGTGCATTGGCACATGCGGCTACCCAAGTGAAATTGTCCATGTAAGTTGAGTGATCGTTAAGCAAGTCAACTCTTCTCTAACAAACACAGGAAATGGAAAATCCAAATGCCTGTGTTGAATTGCTGTCAATCAACTTAACCAATTTAGAATGAAATTTTAGCATACTTGTATTGAAATAAAAAGGGAATATAAAAATAGAGAAAGAAAGGTTTTTCTATTATAACATGATGGATGGTGACAATTGTTGATCTTTTACAAACCTTTTGACAGGCTCGGAATGCACAAGAGCAGCATCTGTCATCACTTTCATCCAGGAATCCATCTCTTTGGCTGTGTCAGTGCAAAAGTAGTATGTCCGCATGTTGGGGTGTGTTGCCTGTGTTGACATTGCAGAGGCATCTAAAACAGAAAGTGTCGGATCAATTGAAAATTTGAATTTAACCCATAACATTTAACCCATTTCAAGCATTAAAATCAGAGACAAAAATCAATAAGTTATTTTTTATTGTTGTTATTATTGGTTGCTTAAACTGCTTATCTATGACATCTGGTTTGAATATATAAATGTCTGGGAAAATATGGGGGAGAGAATAGGTTTAAATAGAGAACTGACAGCAAAAGGCATAAAGCAATGGCAATAAGCACATATCAATACAATCCATTTCACAAGATTAGGGCTGTAGTTATCATAGGAAAATTATATTTACCAAGTCATGAATCCTAAAGCAGACACGCTGTATGGTTCAACTGATGCCTCCGAGCCAGCAAAGCAACACATTCGAGTGTGACAGAGAAAAAGAATTGTTATTGGAAAAAGTCAATATCCTGTTTACCACTTTGCAATAAAAATAAAATCCAAACTACCAAAAACAAGTTGCAGAAAATACAGGGTGAAAAAAATGGCAGCAGTTTGCCCTGCTTTTGCATTTCCCTCGTTACCAAGGTTGGAAAAGAAGTGGGCTATGTGGTAGAAGCTAAGCCTGAATGATCTGTCATTTAAACATCGCCATCGCAATAATGCGCGATAACCGCAAGGACGTGCGATTGTTTCTTTCTTTTTCTTTTTTTTTTTTAATACGCAAACTTTTGTTTCGCTTCATGCTTTCCACACAGTCTCTCTCCTGCACTTCATCTCAGCAGTCATCGGCCCCTCCTCCTCCCCCTGCTATAGCAAAGTGGAGGGGCCGAACAGCAGAGTGGAGAAAGGAGGGGGCGTTCTCAAAGTAAAAACAAGCAACACGTTGAAGGAAGCGATGGAAGACTTTGTCCCCAAAAGAAAATCAACATCAGAAATTTGGAAGTATTTTGCCTATCGACAAGATCATTTGGAACAAAAAATAGCCCTCTGTCGACAGCGCTTCGCCGTGGTTGCCTCAACACGAGGTAATACGTCAAAAGTGTTCGACCATTTGAAATGCAAGTATACCTGCAAGTATCTACGCATTCCTGCTACGAGCTGCCCATGAGAGAGGCTTTTTAGTACAACTGGGAACATTGTCACGTGCCAAAATTCTTGTCTCAAGCCCGCAATGGTGGATAAACTAGTATTCTTGGCCAAAAACCTATGAGTTCCAGTTGAGAATTACTCAGCGAGGAAGGTGGTCGATATGCAGACAAATACACATATACAATGTCTTTTCTTTTTATTCCTGTGACAGCTATCAGAAAGCCAGGAATTAAAATGGTTCTGTTATTTATTACAGTTATTCAGTTCAGTTATTTACAAGTTCAATTGAGTTTCTGTTTGTTATATTTAAATTTATTGTAAATTGTATTTTTCAAATAACTCAGAAGTATAGTGCAGCTGCACTTATATTTTTCATATTTAATATTTTTGTATAAAGATTTTTAAGACTGTTTCTGTTTTGCATTTTTATATTTATTGTTATATTTTTGTGAACAACTCAGGAGACAGTGCACTTGCAATTTTATTTGTCAGATTTAATATTTAAGGTCAGATATGTTTACAACTTTGTTGTTGTTTTACTGAGGTTTTTATTTATTGTTATAATTTGTGAACAACTCGGGACTATTGTACCTGCTATTTTATTTGTCATATTTAATATTTTTATTCAAATATGGTTACAACTTTGTTGTCATTTTACAGATGTTTTTATTGTTATATTTTGTGAACAACTAAGGGGACTTATGCACCTTCTCTTTTTTTGTCATTTAATATATTTGCTGCTGCTGAAGTGTAAAATACCGTTTTCAATAAATGATCTATTTTGTGCAGCTACATGGCTCTCATACAGCAGTCATACAGCATTCTTCATCATTCACAGATTAAACGATATTATATTAATACACTGTGGTCACGGTCAGTGAACTACAAGTCTTTCCAAACAGCTATTTAACTCATCTAGTGAAAATTTGAGTTTTAATATCTCAATATAATATTGCAATATATCGCAACCCCCCCCCCCCCCCCCCCCCCAAAATCGCAGCAATAGTTTTTTCCAAAATCGTTCAGGCGTAGTAGAAGCCCTTCACAGATTCCTTAGTGTCTGTTTGGTTGTACTTGGCAAGAGAACTTGTTTACTTTCAGGGTTTAGGAAGGACCCTAGATCATAATTGCACAGACTGAGCCCATAAAATGTGACCACTACACTGTAATGTGGGGCTTTCCTATGTACGTATCTTAATGATTCAGATTGTAAATAATGAATTTTATACTATTGCATGTCAAACTTCAATTATAAAGGACAGACTTGTTGCATACTTTCAGTATGCCGTTAATCACCTCAAACTACATTTTAGAAGGTCTTTGTTCATTCCTTTTCCCTCCATTTACTTTATAATTACTGTTTTGTTCATGAGTTGTTAGATGTTAAAAGTACTGACCTTGAAAGTGTACTTTCTGGTGATGTGATCATCAACAGACAACATAGATACATGGAAACTTGGTAGAAGGATGCTGCCAAGTATGCCTTCCTCTTTCTCATCTGCAAGGTAAATATGGTGTGATGGTCTCATCAAATTTCAGGTCCACAATTTCAGATAAAAATACTGCTGTATGGTGTGGCGATATACATAGTTATTTTTCCATTATTTTTACTGGTACAAAATATGGGTATCGGATTGGTATCAGATAGGTATCGGGTCAGTATTGGCAAAACATATCCTGAAAAAAAATTATGATTTTTTATTTTATTTTTTTTTTTAAACCAAAACAGCTAATTGTCCCCCTGCCCGCTAGCTACACATACAATATGATCCACACAGAAAACAGACAACACAATTCGTCTCGATATCAATATTAATTAACTATTACTGATGACACTATGCTAACATAATACACAGCAGTTTCTAAAAGAAAAATCACAAAAATGTAGGGACTGTACTGCTTCTGTTTACAGTGGATAGTTTTAGGTTGCAGCGCTACTTAATACATTCAAAAATACAATTGTGAAAAGGTGTCTTAATTATTGTAAGCTTTTTAAACAAATAATTTAAAATGTATTATAAATTATAAATGTCAATATTGTGACATAAAATGGTCAACAATGTGATGTATTTTAATTTCCGTATCGCACAGCACTAGAAAAAGAACAGGGAAAAGTGTGTTAAATCAACTGATAACAATGCAGATACGTACTGCAGTTTGTAAAAAATATGAGCATTGATTTAAAGTTCTCTTACGTTTGTAGATGTGGCACCATAATGACAATAGAGCACTCTCCGCAGGGGGATTAGATTTTACTTTGCAGTTTAAGCAAGAAACTAACATCCTACTTTGAAACTTACAATACCTCTGCACACAGCAGAAAGTGTGCTGGGAAACAAAACACATCAGCACATCTGAAGTCCCTGTTTATTTGGCCTTTTTCGTAAATCCCTTTCAATCTACTGGGAAAATGATTGTTCATTTATTAGGTAAATCACTTCAAATTGGAGCAGTGTGTGTAAAGTCCTAGTGAACAATGATTTTGTAAAATTGACTGGGTTTTGGAGCATATCTGACTAGAAATCTCAAATGTTCTCGAAACACACACAAACACAGCAGATATTTACAGGCCATAAGTTGATCCTGCCCAAGATCTAGAGCAGACATGTCCAAAGTCCGGCCCGGGGCCCAAATGCGGCCTGTGGTCAAATTTCATCCGGTCCCCAGCCTCTGTCATAAAATCAATAACATCTGGCCCGCACACAGTCAGCAGTACTGTTACCAGCGTATGAAGTAGCTTACACAATAAATTTACCCACTAAATGGCAGCAGCACTCTAAGCAACATTACCCCGTGTAACCCTTCCAATTTTCTAAAATGGCGGCAATCAACAAAAAAAAAGAAAGTTGATTGCGACGGCCGACACTTCAAGGATAGGTGGAAATTGGACTATTTCTTCACTAAAATATGCGACAACTGTGTCTGCCTCATTTGCAGAGACAGTCGCTGTTTTTAAAGAGTTCAATGTTAGGCGATATTACCAAACAAGACACACTGACATGTACGACAGGATTTCGGGAATGATATGCAGCGAGAAATTGAAGCAACTTGAAGGTAGTTTAATTTCACAGCAGCAGTATTTCGAGATTGTTGAAATTATTAACAAAAAAATAAAAATAAAGCAAATGTGACACACAGAATGGCTTGCTAAAATTTGCTTAAATATATTGTTGTACGTAAAGGACGTCAGCCAAGATCGGCCCCCCACATATTTACGGCACCAAATCTCGCCCCCAAAAAGTTGGTGGACACCCCTGATCTAGAGTGTAGTTTAATTGTGCGATAGACTCAACAGAGAGCAGTTGTTTTTTGTTTGATGACAGGAGAGATCGCGCCCACACCACTCCCTCTGTGGTGATAGATACAATTCCTCAACATGCCTATCTGAGTAAATCCTTTGGGGCCGGTGCTTCTGCCTATGGCTTTTGTCAGTTAGTGGGTGGAAAGAAGGCAAGCACTGTCAGACAGCAGGAAATAACACAGACTTGGTGTCATCCTGATTAGCAATGTGACCTTGTCTGCATTAATTGAGCAGACAGTATCAGCATCACTGGAATATGTGTTTCTATGTATCTGCTGCCTAATGGTAACCCTACAACATATAAACTGCTACTTTTGGATTCAGTGATTCGTGCAACACCAACGAGTCGCTGATTCCAAAGGTGTCATGATATGTCATTGTCATGTCAAGTGTCATGTCATGTCATGTCACTAAGGCTAGGTTTATACTGTAGGTCTTAAGGCCGAGTTATACTTCCGCGCCGTCAAGGAAGACCCGATTTACGACCCTGCGCCGTAGCCTGACGCGGTCCTATTGATTTTTCAAACCCTAGCTTCACGTTAACGCATATGACGAGGTGGAAATAGACTGTGATTGGTTCGCTCAGACTGTTGTTCCCGGTTCAGCGCGAAATCACCGCTATTGTAAAACATTATTTATCTACACGCAAAAATGGACCAAGCCGACGGGAGTATCATCAAAGAGCAAGTCTCGTGAAGACGTCATAAAGTTTGCCAAATGGTAAGGTCAGCGATTGAATAAAAAAGTGGAAGAACCACCGAAACGTGTGTGTTCGGTATCGAGTGGCCACACGAAGCGGTGACCCAGTCGGCCAAAAACTGCCAACTTTTTACCACTTTATGTCGTATTTTTGGTTGGTGCACTACAATATTTATTGTGTACATATGTTTGCTGTGAGTCTGTGACTTATTTACGCATCACACTTCAAGTATATGACAGGCATGAAAAAGGGTCAGGGGTTAAAAAGGTGAGAAGGGTGTGGAGGAAATATGTTCCGGTACACTGTACAACCCAACAAAATATTGAGCTCTGTCGACCCACACTGTGTTTCAGCAGGGCCGTGCAGAGACCGTTGGAGGGGCGGGTGTTCGTCGATCAAAAGGGGCACATGAACAAGTACTTACACAGTAATACACCTTAAAACAACATAACTTCAATTTTAACCAGCTTTAGGTAATAATTGGCTGCAACTGTGACATACTTTAATTAGGAGGGGGCAACAGTGAATAGAAATCAACACTGTCATCAACACTTTCTGGCTGTCACTCAGTCTGTCTGCCCCATTTCTTCCTTCAACCTCTGCATCAAAACTTCCTTCCTCAACTTGTTCATCTGAGAACAAACCACATCAGATGGTCACTGAGCCACCAACAGCTCAGTTTTCTCAAAACTATTATTTCATTATTATCCATACTTAACAACTCTAGCACCTAATAATTAATAAAGCAACGGCATAAAATCCTATAGAAAAATAACATTGTAATTGAGTTTATAATTGTATTTTACACCCGACTATCATTGCAAACTTATTCTTACCAAGTGTGCTATTCACCCAGCTGATGAGGTATCCACTGCCTTTAGCAGATTCATTCAATTCTTTTTTTTTTTTTTAATCCCTCAATCTCCTTTCCTTACAAGACATATCTATATAATAAAATATAAATCTTATTAACAAAAAAAACAAAAACAAAAAAAATCAGACTCCCCGGTGGCTTTTATTTTTAAAGCTTTCTTAATTTCTATCTCTCTCAACAACTATGGAGGTGGATTTGTGTCTTTATTATTCAATCCAAAAAAAAGTTGCTTCAATCAAAAACAAAGTTGCTTCAATCAAAATAAATATTCTGAATCCCAAAAAAGTCACTTCAATAAAAAAATTAATTGTTTTTGATTGAAAAAAATTAATTTGAGACCAAAAAAAAGCATTTGAAAACTATTTTTCTTGATTGAATCATCTTTTCACATTGAAGTAATGTTGTTTTGCGTTCGGGCCACATTTTGGCTAGGAGATTTGTGTCTTTATTATTATTCAAACAAAAAATAAGTTGCTTCAAACAAAAAAAACAACAACAACAAAAACTCACTTTAAAAAAATTCTATCATAGAAAAAGTTTGCACATGTGTCCATCATCGTTTAACAAAGTGAGCAGCCTCAGAGGGTTTGAGTAGACTCACTATGAAGCATTTATTAAAGCCAACCATTTTCTTCCTACTTTCTTGTTGTTTAAAAATAATTCGGTGGGGCAGTAACATGTTTAAAACATGTTAATTCTTACATTTTGAAGTGCTTAAAAAACATTTATAAATGATACTTTGGGGGGAAAAATTGAAAAAACATGTCTTATATATGTATCTTTTCCCAATGTAAAATCTGAATAAATGCATTGAACACGCGGAAAAAAATTGTGGGGGGTAGAGGGGGGGGGGGGGCGCTACTTCGCGGTTTTCACTTGTTGCGGCGGGTTCTGGTCCCCATTAACCGCGAAAAACGAGGGATCATTGTATTTCTGAAACGCTTTAAGAAGCAAGAATCATTCCCGCCACTCGTCGGGCCGGTGGACACCGGCCGTCATCTCAAGTCCAAGCCGAAAATAACGCGTCTCAGGCGGACGACGGGAGCGATGCGAGGCGCCCCCCTCCATCCGAGAGCAGGCTGATTAATCTGGCTCAACAGTGCGTTTTTTCGTTTATATTACCGCTAAATACACAAGCTTGACGCCAATTTAACGGGAGCTATTTTTTCACGGGAGATTTGCCTAGCTCTAGCAGTGTTCAACGCAAGCTGCAACGAATAGCAGTAACTTTATTATATCGCAAAATATGAAAACGATTGAAACCCTTACTCACCAAATTCAATCTGCTGGCAAATACGGGCAAGTGTATGCTGCGCTCTGGTCTGCCCCGGTGTGGATAAGGCCTGCTTTTTGTTTTCGCAGCTTTGCAATGCAACCAAAGGCTCTCCTAGCACTCCCTGTACACGTAAAGAGTGCGCGCGATTGGAATAATGGAACGCAGTTTGGGCAGATGATTGGTTCTCGTCAGCGAAGCATCTAGAAGGATTTGCTGACTGTCCAAGTGTCACTGTTTTAAATGTCACTGTTTTAAAGGACCGATTTCTGAATTGCTCAGTTTCCGTACTAAGTTAATCACATGATGATAATAATAATAATAATTAGATTAAATCTCCCGACCCCCCCCCCCCCCCCCCAAAAAAATAATTTCTCCTCGGATCTACGCAATTCACGTAGGTCGCCCTTTTTGACTTCAAAACGGTGAATTTCGCCGAAAGGTGAGAAATTTTCATGCCTGATATGAAGAATAAAGCACAGGTTTGGTGTCAAAAGAGTTGTTTTGATCTTTTATTTTCAATAACAGACAATTCACACATGATACATCACTGATTGAGAGTGCCTCGGTTAGAGCAGGGCGATAAACCGAAAATTTACCGTTACCGAAATTCTTCACGATGACCGACGTAATTTTGACCATGTCGGTAAATTCAGTAATTTAATAAAACGAGAAAATATAGTCTTTTCATCCCGCTTTAACTCTGTGTTGTTCGGCTATGTTCATTCCACTTTAAGAAAGCAGATAGTGTGCTTACGTATGGAGTCACGAGGTTTTCAGGAAGCCAAACAAACAGAAGCCCGGGAGGCTAACGCTAGTGGCTAATGCTACAAGTAAACGAGATGGAGTCGGGCTTAAATTAGCTTCGCCAAGTCGCCAGTCGGATAGCGGCTCTAACCTTGTCGAAACGGCTGAAATTAATGAGTGGACTGGGCACGGACTTCATGTGGCAATCATTATGTCACGTTAATTGGTATCTGTGATTTCTCTGAAAGCTTTCATGATGGTAAAGCACTCATCATAAAGTATAATCCAAAAGTGAAGCTAATATATAATCTAACAGTTTAATGGCTACAGCTATTTTTCTGTATGTGTTTGCTCTATTCTGCCATCATAAAATCTTAAATGTTTCATTGGCATCAGAGCAATACAGCTTTAATCTGGTTGTGTCTGTGTGGGTGGTGCATGCATTAAAAAATGTTCTGGAAAAAAAAAAACTGAAACCTTGACGTAAACACTTGTGTTGAATAATTATGTCACAGCAGCCATTACCAATAAGTTGTCTGAAGTGTACTGTTAAAGCTGCAAGTCATTTGTGTTAGAATGACATGTTTGCACAGTCGTCATATTGATTTTTATAATCTTGTACATTTTTCAAGTCATACAAGCTGTTATGAATGTTCACAATAGAATTCTTATTGTTGACAATATTTTTTTAATACTTATGTTTAGCCTGCATGTGCAATTGTTAAATTGAAAGCTGGTAAATAAATTTAACGAGAAACGGTTAATTTGTATTCCATGCATTGATTCAAATTTTCAAATTATATAACAGTCCGCTTGGGCGAATTTATCGTCATTTATCGTTATCAAGGTAAATCTGCTCAATTTATCGTGATACGTACTCAAGGCCATATTGCTCAGCCCTAGCCTCGGTGCTTTTTATGATAACGTTAACATCATGGCTTCCAACGCAGTTTGGGAAGTTCCATAGACGCCAGAAATCTGCTATGGCTTCCCACTGGCTGGTTGTAGCACACGGCAAATAAATCGGGCTGGAGGGCTTTGCAGACCTTGGACACAGTGCTCGACGCCAGTTTGAAGCTAGCCGCCACAGCTAGCTTTCTCCACCTGAGTCTAGAACTCTCTGTGCGTCATCAAAAGTTGGCCAGACCTGCGTCACCTGCCCCTCAACATTTGTATGAACAACATTTATTCAATGTTGATGAGCTGAAGATTTACATTCAAGCGTTCCATCTTGCATTATTTTTTTCTCCGTTAAACTAGACTAGCAGAAGTCAACAAGCATGCCCCAAAACCACACAAACATAACGCCACCCCCCCCTAGTGGCTTGGCGGTGAATTACAGAGCAACGCTTTCCCTCAACGCAGAACTTTCGAATGCTCATTGACGCCGTAGTCACTTCGCCGTCACCGCAACGCAGGAGCATAACTCAGGCTTTAATGCACAATTCTGATTTTTTGTCATATCTGTTTTTTTGGAGGTGCCAGTTCAGATTGCCTTTGTCCATTGACCCCATTCAAGTATAATGCACGCACTCTAATTCACAGTCCGACACGCGCTGAGCAAACTGACTCGCATGCGCAGAAACATCAAAACAAATAACTACACACTGTGTGTGCATGACGCACGCGCATAAGCCTTATGTGTGTGTGTCAGTTTGCCCCCGACTCGGCCATGTAAGCAATATTCAAATATTGCTCATTTGGCGCAGAGAAACTGAGCATTATAAGGCCTATCCTTTTCTTCTCTTCATTTTATTTTTTTATGACTGTAGTCAAGCCAGCCTCCTGCGTAGTAAATGCCGAGTTCAAGCTAGGCGCTAACACTATTGAATAGCTACATCGCTGCCATCTTGCGTGCTGCTCTCGCTCTTTGCTGACGAAATTGCTGCATGAATTCCGATTTGGGAGACAGTTCAGACCACCGCCACATTCTGGGAAAATGTGGCCCAGATCGGATTTAAACCACATATGAAAGTGACCCAGATTGGATTTGCAATGGTCCACTTCTATGCGACCTGTCACGTTAAGACTGTCAAGTTAATGCCTCACTCGAGTCGGAAAAACACAAAAAAATCTGATTAAGACCTGTGGTGTGAACATAGCCTAATAGCACCAAAATGATGGTACTTTGTAATTTAAAGAAAAATAATGTGATTTAAAATTACCGCAATTTCCCGAATATAACGCCCACTTTTCCCCTCCAAAATCAACTTGTAAAATCATGGTGCGCATTATACACGGGTACAGGGATGGAGACAGAAATATATATATATTATATATATAAAGACCGATTTTTTTTTTTTTTTATTGACACGGCCATGTTGTGTTGAAGAAACGTACGCGGCGATACGTTGCCGACCATTACGGTACGTGACGTCACCATTTTGTTTTAGTAATACCTCACTCTGATTGGTCGAATGATTTTGTCTGTGTTAAATTCGGCTTTTTTCACTATTCATAAAGCACAGAATTTAGTTTCTTGAACTCATTTAAGTCAACGTTTATTGCAGCTCCGCAACTCGGACCATAACAGACGTAATACAACACAGACTTCCTGAGTCCGTCAACTATATCTTTCCCTCGGGAAACTCAAACCCAAATAACAATAGTTCCTATTGTTACAGTCTAGTGTACAGCGATGTGCTCTTTCTGATTTCCGACGTAAATCCTCACTTTTATTTTACCGTATCACTCCATGGAAGAAATATTTATTCATCATGATGAAACGAGCAATTTATACAGCAGCCTGTAAAAGAAAAGTCACATCTGTTTTGTTTTCTCCTGGATTCTGGAGAGTTGAAGAAGTTGTCAGATCATATTATTACCGTACATATTGTCAGTTTACAGTAATGTTTTGAACTACCAATGTGCTATGCTGGTGCTGTTTCACCAGTCAGTAAAATGACATTTCTGTATCCGTACACGAGCTCTGTTTTCTTGTATTCTTCTATTTATTGGTGCTAAAATTAGGGTGCGCATTATACACGGGTACGATAATTTTCCCTAGATTTTACAAGTAAATTTGGGGTGCGCGTTATACACAGGTGCGCCTTATATTTGGGAAATTACGGTATTTAAAAAAAAAAAAAATAATACTATTCTTGGCAGAGGTGAGGTGCATACTTTCTGTTAGATTTTGGAATTATAAGGGCGTCAGAAGATGTCATCAAGACAATGAGGATTTATGAATGTGCAACCACAATGTAATAGGAGCTCGCTTGATTCCTGGAAACTTTACAGAACTCCAAATCAGTGTGAAACACATTTTCCAGTTCAGCTTTCTTTGTCAAAACCATATTGGGAGCCATAATCCAAGCCCTCTTTCTCATATAGCCACTTTTAAGTGTCTTGTACAACCATAGGATTGAGTCCAGCTAGACAGCAGTCGCCAAGGGCATGGCTTAAGGCGAGACAGCATTGTTGAGAGCCTTGCTGAGAGCACTGCTGTTGCAAGTATGCTTTTAGTTGTTATGACTCACCTCTGTAATAGAAGAGACACAAGTCTGACAGCACAAACCACCTCTTTTTCCACAGCTTCATCCCTGTACTGTCCTGTAAACAGAAGAATAGGGAATTTCGTTCATGAAAAATTCAATATTTAAGTTGCTTGATTGAATAGAATTGTGGGTATTTGACCATATATTCTTGATTCATAATGTGGAAAATGAATTTTAGGTTACTGCTTTAATAATATTGAATTGCTTACTGAATGGTCTGAACTCCATTTTTTTTTTTTTCAAAGTCTTGAAAAGATATTTGTGCTCTCTGTGAAGCTCCTCTTAGAACGGTCAAGCATGAGCTTGGCGGAGGAGTACCCTAATTTTCGGACTATAAGCCGCTACTTTTTCCCCTCATTTTGAATCCCGCGGTTTATAGTCCAGTGCGGCTTATTTGTTGATTTATTTGGGTTAATAGGTAACACTTAATTTGACAGCGGCATCATAAGACTCACATAAGAACATCATAATTATGACATGACACTATCATGGGCATTACTGAATGCTTATGACAGATGTGTCATGTGGCATATTATTTCACTAACTCCATTTATGTCCAGCTCAGATCTTTTACGGCCATTCAAAAGTGAGATAATTTGCTGGATGACACTAACCGACCTCTATTATAAGCATTCATTAATGCTTATGACCTTGTCATGTAATAATTATGACTGTCATATGACAGTATTATGGCACCACTATCCAAGAAAATGTTACCAAATACCATAACTAGCAATTAATGAAACAACTGGAACAGTAACTGAAGAAATAATTAGCACAGAACATGAATTTTGATTGCTTTTTACATCTGTAGCACCGCAATGCATGCTAGGAGGAATGTTGGATGACAACAGTGTTGAAAGCAGGTGGCAGCAGAGGTTGACTGTCTCCCCAAGGGAGCAGTGATGGCCAAATGAAGCTTTTAGAAACAATAAGGCTTTGCACCCAATTGGTTCAAAGCTTAATGGTGGTTCATTTGGTCTCATGACAGTCTTATGACGCCACTGTCAAATGAAGTGTTACCAGTTAATATCTTTTGGTGTAAATATCCCATAATACAATGAGGACAACTGCGGCTAATAATCCAGTGCGGCTTATCTATGAACAAATGCCGTTTTCATGTCAAATTTGGTGGGTGGCGGCTTATAGTCAGGTGCACCTTATAGACCAGAAATTACAGCACTACACATTCATAGGCCCCCAATGGACAGAAGAGGGGTTTTACTGCTTTTTCATGAAGGACTTCAATAGTGTATAACTTTTAAAGAGGCGTAAAAACATAAAAATCCTGCTTTTATTAAGAGTTGCAGAATTGTCAGTCGGTGGTTGATCTCCATCACCCTGATTGAGCTCTTAGAGAAAAAGCGGCTGGCAGCTGAGTCAACGGAAGCCTTCACGCATTGAAAGGACGGTGCCGGGAGGCTGCAATCCAAACTAAATGAGTCCGACACTGAGGACGCCTGCAAGTCCTGCCTGGCAAACTTTTGCCTCAAGTGTCCCCTTTTCACCCTGCTGCTGTGAGCGGAGCCTTCATTAAGAATTGATATTCAAAGAGGAGCTTGTACTGCCCCAGTAGCAAAACCGATAAAGAACACAGGCACCAAATATGCATTTTATACCTAGTAATTTATAATGGATATAAAAAGTCTACATGTCAACGTTTTATATAGTAAATTTAAATTTTTTTTGTGAAACAAGATACTGTATTTTTCAGACTATAAGTCGCACCCGAGTACAAGTCGCACCAGCCCAAAAATGCGCAATGAAGAGGAAAAAAAACATAAGTTGCACAGGAGTATAAATCGCATTTTGGGGGGAAATTTACTTGACAAAATCCAACACATAGAACAGATATGTCATCTTGAAAGGCAACTTGAAATAAAAATACAGTAGAGAACAGCATGCTGAATAAGTGAACAGAATCATGCATGAACAACGAAATGCGAACATGGCTGGTATGTTAACGTTTAAACATAGTTAACATATGTTAAGTAGAGGCGTGCAAAATTTCCGATTCTTAGATTATTTGCGAGTCGGCCGTGAAAGATTCGAGAACGATTCACAAACATCCAAATTCCGATTATTGAATTATACCAGTAAAGCAGAACTAAAACAGTCAGCGCGGTCTTCGGGACATCACATACATGTAGAACTAGATGCAAAATGACAGACGACGGCGGTGTTAAAACATATAAAGACAACTAGATGTGAAAAGACAGACTTGCCGTTTAGTAGTTGCCGCCTTGTAAACAGCCGCCATTTTAAAGCAGTAGACTTCTCTAGAAGGCTCTGTTGCAGCGAACCTAAATAACGTTTTATCTAAAATACTCCTAAATCGACAAAATCTTGACTTGAATCTATCTTTAAATAAAGAAACAGTTTCAAAACATTGACATGTCGAAAGTAGAAAAAAAATTATGGAATAACGATAGCAATTTTAACAACTTTAACGGTTGATTCACATCATTAAATTAATTGAATGTAGTTTAAAGCTGCTGATACAGAATGGGGACTTGAGTATTTTATTTACTGTCGCTAACTGTTAACTTGATAATGAAATATTAGTTTGGTTTAGCCTGCGAGGATTTTTAATCAATAATCTATTTGTAATCGAATCGGAGCCTCTGAATCGTAATCGTAATCGAATCGTTTGGTGCCCAAAGATTCCCACCTCTACTATTAAGAGTTATTCAGAAAACTATAGCACAAAGAACATGCGAACAAGTTTACCAAACCATCAGTGTCATTCCAAAACACCAAAATAACATGTGAAATGATATAATAATGTGTTAATAAGTTCACACATAAATCGCTCCAGAGTATAACTCGCACCCCCAGCCAAATTATGAAAAAAACTGCGACTTGAAGTCCAAAAATTAGAGTAAACCATTTCCAAAAATATTTTCCATATAGCCCAAACATTTTTGTGCTTTTGCAAAACGTTGACATGCTGGAATGTTTTTTTTCTAAGGTTTCTGCCTTCCCTACGTATCTGATATCCCAGACATAGTGTATGAAGAAGACAGGAGATTCTTTCAACATGTAATAAACTGCCAACACTTGCTAGAAATTTTTGCAGCTTCTTACACATTGGTGTTGGCCTATTGTCAGACTAATAGGTGTTCTTCTCATTGTTTAATGAATTTTGAAGGCCCATCCAGGTCATTGTTATATCAATCTCAGTTGGATATACTGAATTTACATGGCCTCTTAAGCCCCTCCTCCCCCATTTGAGTTACAGTGTATCACAAATGTGAGTACACCCCTCGAATTTCTGCAGATTAAGTATATCTTTTCATGGGACAAAATTGACAAAATTACATTTTGATACAATGAAAACTAGTCTGTGTGCAGCTTATATAATAGAGTTAATTTATTTTCCCCTCAAAATAACTCAAAATATAGCCATTAATATCCAAACCCCTGGCAACAAAAGTGAGTACACCCCTTAGTGAAAGTTGTCAATATTAACATGTCAATATTTTGTGTGGCCACCACTATTATCGAGAACTGCCTTTACTCTCCTGGGCATGGAGTTGACCAGAGCTTCACAGGTTGCTACTGCAATGCTCTTCCACTCCTCCATGACGACGTTGCGGAGCTGCCGGATATTTGAGACTTTGCGCACCTCCACCTTCCGCTTGAGGATCCCCCAAAGATGTTCTATTGGGTTCAAGACTGGAGACATGCTTGGCCAATCCATCACCTTTACCCTCAGCCTCTTCAGTAAAGCAGTGGTCATCTTGGAGGTGTATTTGGGGTCATTGTCATGCTGGAACGCTGCCTTGCGACCCAGTTTCTGGAGGGAGGGGATCATGCTCTGCTGCAGTATTTCACAGTACATGTTGGAGATCATGTTTCCCTCAATGGAATGTAACTCTCCAACACCTGCAGCACCCATGCAGCCCTAGACCATGACATTCACACCACCATGCTTGACTGTAGGCAAGACACACTTATCTTTGCATTCCTCACCTGGTTCGCGCCACACATGCTTGAGACCCTTGGAAGCAAACAAATTATTTTCGTCTCATCAGACCATAGGACATGGTTCCAGTAATCCATGTGCTTTGTTGACATGTCCTCAGCAAACTGTTTGCGGGCTTTCTTTTGTACCATCTTCAGAAGAGGCTTCCTCCTGGGGTGACAGCCATGCACACCAATTTGATGTAGAGTGTGGCGTATGGTCTGAGCACTAACAGGCTGACCTCCCACCTCTTCAATCTCTGCAGCAATGCTGACAGCACTCCCGCGACGATCTTTCAAAGAAAGCATTTGGATGTGACGCTCAGCACGTGCACTCAGCTTCTTTGGACAACCAACCCGAGGCCTGTTTTGAGTGGACCCTGCTCTTTTAAAATGCTGGATGATCATAGCCACTGTGTTGCAGCTCAGTTTCAGGGTGTTGGCAATCTTCTTGTAGCCTTGGCCATCTTCATGTAGCGCAACAATACGTCTTTTAAGCTCCTCAGAGAGTTCTTTGCCATGTGGTGTCATGTCGGAACTTTCAGTGACTAGTATGAGAGCGTGTGAGAGCTGCACTACAAATTTGAACACACCTGCTCCCTATGCACACCTGGACCTAGTAACACTATCGAGTCACATGGCATTTTGGAGGGAAAATGACAAGCAGTACTCATTTTGGACATTTATGGATGTAGTTTCTAAGGGGTGTACTCAATTTTCTTGCCAGTGGTTTACATTAATGGCTATATTTTGAATTATTTTGAGAGGAAAATAAATTAACTCTATGAGCTGCACACAAACTACTTTTCATTGTGTCAAAGCGTCATTTTGTCAGTGTTGTCCCATGAAAAGATATGCTTAAAGTGCGTATGACAGCAAAAATCATGTTTATTTCATATCTTCCGCGGTAGTTTATGCTCCTGAATGAAATGGACCGCTTGGATGTGTGTGGAAGCGATCGCTATATTTATTTAGTTATTTTTTTTAAACCCACGCCATGAAAATGAGTGACTTCCGGCGCCAGTCTCGAGTTGAGAAAGAGGGCACTGTGACGTGTTCGATATGAGGAGTCCTTTTCACTATCCAGCCGTACTGTTGTATGAGAAGGACTAAGGATTGAGCTGATTTGGTGGATTAATTTGTTTATTTTTTGAATCATGCCAGCCTTTTTGGGGTTTTAAAAAGGTTCCCATTCACCGGTGGATCTTGGCCAAAACAAGCCCTACTACTGTAGGACCATTGGACTTACGAGGAAGTGAGTAAACATCATGTTTTATATTATGTCAAATACTGGGATCATTTTAATACGTAGGTGGCTTGCATTTTGCGGCTGACATGCTCTTTGTCTACTCGGCTGATGACCGAGTCGCACATCCCCCCCGCCAGGAGAGCAATATACTCGGTTTATTGCCCCCTCATGTGACCGGTGTTCCGTCAAATTTTCAACCCCATCAGAAATTGCAACTTTGTGTTAAAAATGGCCGCGAATACAGAGATTACAAAGTAAACACCACAAACTTTCTTTAAATAAAGGACTATTTACTTACATTTCATCATGGATAGGCATGTAGGAAAGATCTCCTAAGACACATTCTGTCTGTCATGTTAGCTGCACAACAACTGCACGCCGCTCTTTGTTTACATTGTCGCTGTGTAGTAAAGCATTATTTTTCATTATATTCTTGTTGACCATGTGGCAGCTACGCGTTTCTCCGACGTCGGCCGGTTTGTCCGGCGGTACTCTTCAGCTGCTTCCTCGGCAAGCTCTCCTGTCCGCAGTAGCAGGGGAACGAGCTGTAACTTGCTCTCCGCCGGGCGGGTTGCTGATCGGCGAAGACAATCAACAACCCCGCCGCAGTGTGACATATTCCGAGCTAGTTTTGTGTGATTTTTCACTTTCAAAAGCGAAAATAACACTTTCAAACGTCACTCTATTTGGGTTAGCATGTCGGCTCGCTATCACGCCTCTTGGTTTGTTTACATTCTCCAAAGCCAGAGAAGGGAAGGAGGTGCGACAGTAAAGGTGAAGTCGACAGTTTTGACCATAATGGAGTAATTTTGCCATGTCGTACTGAATAAATGCATTTTTATCAATTCATATTCCATTTAGCACAAGATTGTTATTTGTCATGACCATTTTATTTGGCAGATGGGAAAAATACTTCGATAAAAAGAATGAATATTATGAATAATTTCCCCTCAATGGGCTGCATACTAAATCAGATGAAACCATTCACCCGCTGACGTCATCCACCTGTTGGGGACGCTAGAGCCCTTAACAGTAGGCGTGGCTAGACGGCGGATTAAAATACTAATTTTTCGTCATCTGCGCTTTGCCAAATTGTTGTATATAGTCGAATCGTCTCAAAATATGATTCTAATTCACATAATAATGCTATTTAAGACTTTTATCCTGTCATACGCACTTTAAATATCTGCAGAAATGCGAGGGGTGTACTCACTTTTGTGATACACTGTATTTTGGTATAATTTTGTATACCACACAATATGGCTTTTTGAAGTGAGGTGAGTAGAACTTTAATATCCATTGTAAATCTGAAAGGGAAAACTGAAAATATTTGGCAACGCTCATCTATTCACTAATAAATACAAATTCTGTAAAGCTTCAAGGCTATTATGATATAGATTTTGTGATTCATAATAAACATTACTTCTAGATGAGCATTCTTGGAATAAGTGACTGCACAGAAAATACCTACAATTATGAAAAGAGCTTTGCTTACTTGTTTATAAAGCCAGTTCCTCTTGATAACTGGAGCACTGGGATTTCTCCTAATAGAATTGGATCTCTTCCCAAAATTGTGGAGTTTTTTAGGGGGTCTCGGTGCCTACAAATACAATATGAAAGGAGAACATCAATATTCATCATAGTTCCACTTGGTTCACTTATATTTCCAAAATTTTGACCATTAATCTTTGTGTTACTCACTCTTGCTGCTGCACTGGATTGGTTTGCAGCACAGTCAGATCCATCCATGTTGTTGGAGGCCTCGCTCATGGTGCTTCTTACCTGTTCCTTTTTTTCATTCACTGGCACTTTGGCGGCAGATCTAAACATGCACACAATCCAAACATGAGCACATGAAGTTCAACATTGCAACACCAGTAAAAAGCAGAGAATACACGCAAGCAGTCTTTTGTCAAATGACCTGTCATTCCACTTTAGTCCAGACTTTTGTCATGAGATCTCAGCTTGGAGCCATGAATCAACCCAATTACACCCACAAAGTCAGTTCAGAAAACATTTCCAAGACTGACATATTGAAATATAGTCACTGGTCATGCTAGAATGCCTGTTATATGAATCTCATGGCACATTCACAAAACCTGTCATTGAGTTGAGCACCATGTAAATCAAGTTGTGTCTGGCCCATGGGGATGTCCTACATTCTTTAGGAGGGGAACAACATTGTAATCTAGTTGAAACATGACACCACAGTGAAGCAGAAGCACTGCAGCACTGACAGCGTTATACAGTGTTTTGGGTCACTGACTCCGTACTTGCATGTCAATGCATTACATTACATTGTGTACATTGCGTACTCAAAATCCTCAGATTACATAGTGTCGTGCGTGACACTAGTACTTATCTTTTCATTTTGGCTGCCATTGACCATGTTACACACGAGCCCGCGAATATTGAAGCAAAGACACCCAGATTCCATGCTGACATTGTCAAGGTGCACAAACAAACACAGTGAGATTTTAAAGAGGAATAGCATTGGCTCAGTTTGAAAAGGCAGGCACCACTTGCACAATGCTTCATCTCATGCAGCACAACAACTTGCCTAAAATAGACACTCAATACTTCAACACAATCAAGTGATATTATCTTACCTGTATTTGAATTTTGAGTTAAGCTTCGTTAGTCACATAGAGGCAGCAACATTTTTTCATTAACATTATATAATGCCTAATAACTATGCATTAGGATTGTTCTTTCATTATTAAATGACTGTTGTGTCAGGGGACTGAATAACAGTTCTATTCAGCATTTAAGTCCTGTGATGGACAAGCAGCTGACAAGTGTTCCTTTGAATCACAGTGGACAAAATTTCTAACCCTAAAATAGTTTCCCTTGAAAAGTGATGAGTGGCCACTGAGATTTGGCTCCTTTGGTTAATGAGTTCTGAAGATTTGCTGCACTTGCATTGAGAAGAAGACTCTTAAGTGACCCATAATCAATGTTAAGTCGACTAACATCAAAATGCAAAGTGTAAGCGCCATCATGGGGACTGCCATAAACTACCGTATTGGCCCGAATATAAGACGGCCCTGATTATAAGACGACCCCCTCTTTTTCAAGGCTCAAGTTTGAAAAAAGACTTTTTGAACACTAAATTAATTTTTATACAGAAAACAATTACTGTACATCTGAAACAAATGATTATAACAACATATCTGAGAGAAAAAGCATGTTATTTTTCCTCATTCAAATCTTAATATTAAAGATGCACGATAATACCGGTTACCGATAATTATCGGCCGATAATGGCAATTATGACGTCACACAGATAATCCAGATAAACAAAAATTAAACCGATAATGCAATCCCATAATTATATACTTGATTTAACCTCCAAATGTGCGCAAACAAAGCAGCCCCCTTTCTCTGAAGCCCCTGATGGGGGAGGGGTTGAGGATTATGGCGTCATAGAAGAGGCGAAGTTACACAACAGAGTGGCATTATAGCGGATCTCACTAATGTGGGTTGTTTTCTGTGTGGTAAACAAATGTCGCTCTCGCCATCTGCAAAACATGCACTGCAGAGGTTCCTCGAGGTGGAAAGAAAGAGTCTTCATTCAACACCACTAACCCAGCAGCCATTTAAAACTGCATCACAAATATTTTTGGAACGAATATGAGGCTGCTGCTAGCGCGAATGCTACAGCTAAACACACATAAACAAGCTAAACTACGGGGCTTGTGATGATGGAGAGACGCTGCAGCCTTCCCTTCCCGGAGTCAGCTTGTTTAGGAATGCAGCCCAAAGCCGGTGATAAACTCCATTTAAGGCTAAACACCGGCAAGGAGACCGAAAGTCGACAAGTGGCTGTCTTCCGAAGGAGCCCGCCGCTCTGGCCGGTCCGGCAGGCCGCCGGCGGGGCGGGCAGGCAGCCCGAGCCCGATTGCCCGGCGGCAGGACCTCCGGCGAACACCCCAGTTTTTTGAGCGTTCCCCCACGGCGTTTTGGACGCGAAGCAAGCGCCTCCGTCCGGAGCAGAGCCATGCCCCGAATACGCCACAGCGAGACAGCCTGGGCGGGCGGATATAACACCGCCACTCATCTCCGTTTCAACTCATCGTGCACTACGGCGGCCGGACGGACTGAAGGGCACAGGCGGGAGGGGATGCCGGACGAGAGACGTTTTATTTTACCGAAGTGACCAGAGAGCCCAAGCCCAGGATAAAAAAAAAATTCAGTTTATTATACGACCACCATTCTTCGTGAAAAACATGACGATTACATGAGTTTCACCATGGACATTTGGACAAGTTATGTCAAGTAAGCATGCTTCCGCACAGTGGTTAGATGATAATTTTAACATGCACCAAACCACTCACAAGAAGTCAGTAATGCATTCAGTACGTTGTAAATTTATGACGTCTTAATCAGATCATTCTTCTTATATCTAGTCAAATAATTTTCCCCATCTTGTTTTGACTGTTAAAGACAACCGTAATTTCCCGAATATAACACGCACTTTTTTCCCACAAAATCTACTTGTAAAATCATGGTGCGCATTATAAACGGGTACATGGATGGAGACAGAAATATATATTTATATATAATATACAGGATATATAAAGAGTTTTTTTATATTGACACGGCCACGTTGTGTTGAAGAAACGTATGCGGTGATCCGTTGCCGACCATTACGGTACGTGACGTCACCATTTTGTTTCGGTAATACTTCACTCTGATCGGCCGAATGATTTCGTCTGTGTTAAATTCTGCTTTTTTTCACTCTTCATAAAGCACAGAATTTAGTTTCTTCAACTCATTTGAGTCAATGTTTATTGCAGCTCCGCAACTCGGACCATAACAAACGTAACAACACAGACTTCCTGTGTCCGTCCACTATATCTGTCCCTCGGGAAACTCAAACCCAAATAACAATAGTTCTTATTGTTACTGTCGTGTCGACAGCGATGAGCTCTCTCGGATTTCCGACTTACGTTCTCACTTTCATTTTACCGTATCAATACATGGAAGAAACATTTATTCATCATGATGAAACGAGCAAGTTATACAGCAGCCTTTAAAAGAAAAGTCACATCTGTTTTGTGTTCTCCTAGATTCTGGTAAGTTGGAGAAGTTCTCAAGTCATATTGTTACCGTAAATATTGTCAGTTTATGGTAATGTTTTGAACAACCAATGTGCTTTGCTTGTGCTGTGTTTCACCAGTCTGTATCTGTGCACGAGCTCTTCTATTTATTGGTGCTAAAATTAGGGTGCGCGTTATAAACGGGCACAATAATTTCCCCTAGATTTAGGGATGCGCATTATACACGGGTGCGCCTTATATTCGGGAAATTACGGCAATTAATAGATGAATGCTCCAGATTTTTCCACTTACTTGAAGTAAATATCGCCATTTGTTCTCATTAAGCCCATACATCTAAAAAAAAAGAAAGAAAAAAAAAAGGGGAAAAAAAAGGTCCTTTTTCACCTAAATCAAGAAAAAAATGCTTTCAAATAATGTTTGAACCATACCTATTCTTGAACATTTTTTAACATTTCTGACTTTTTTTTTTTTTAGGATTATGTATAATTTATTGCTTAAAATTAGGCTGTTAAGCTTATTTTCAGCTACCTATTTTGTTTCAAGAAATCTGAGTAAAATATACTTGAAGTGCTGGCAGATAATTTCACTTATTTCCAATAGGTTTACACTGAAAACAAGGGAATTTCACTAGTTTTAAGGAGGTGTGTTTTTGCAGTGTAGTAATGTTATATGTTAGGAAGAGCTTACTTTTAAACACATTTTTGTGCAACTTAGGTATTTACTTTTTAAGTAATTGTTGCCAAATGTTTACCACTACACAATGTCAGACAATCTGTATTTAGATGTTGGAATTTACTACTTGTTCACATGTGAGTTGAAAAAAGGAGCAATAAATTATATTTTTGCACAGTAATATTTTCTCTTGTGTATACTTTAAATTTTTACATAAATCTTTTAATAGAATTATCAGCTTGACATTATCGGTTATCGGTTGGAACAAGGAGGAAATTATCGGTTATCGATATCGGTTGAAAAATGTATTATCGTGCATCACTACTTAATATCTGAACATTTAAATATGTAAACTCAAGTGCAATCATATTCGTAAACGAATGGCTTCTTGTTTTTGAAATGTAAATTAACCAATCTATTGTGATAAAACAACAAAATTGCAATAACTGCATTAACCATCAAAGTGAAGTCTAACTGTAACTGCAGTCTTGAAACAAATCTGAATAAGGAAAAACATTGCAATAAAATAATGCAAACTGGTAAACTTGAGATAGCTGAGAACTGTCATGACAGAACATCGCTTCAATGATATCTGGCGCCATCTAGCGTCGTGAATGGGAATAATGTCTAGACTGCGAATATAAGATGACCCCCACTTTTTCAGTGTTATTACAATGCAAAAAACACCGTCTTATATTCGGGCCAATACGGTATTTAACAAAAATTGAAAGTCTTGTCTGGATATATTTAATGTTTGTAATCATTGTTGTTTTTGTCAACAATCACTCATATATTTCGTCAACGACAAATTTTTTCATGACGATGATGAAACTGTAATGAGCTAAAATCGAATTTTAGGGGACTAAAACACAACAAGACAAATGCCAGGTTTTGTGAGAGAGACCAGAACTAGACGGAAATGCGCCATAGTTTCCGTCGTATGTTTACAATGTGTGACATTTTCTTATTGTATGTGTTGTTTGTCAGCTTGCATCATAGCAGTGTTTGGTTGTGTCACTCATGTTACGTGCTGCGCCCCACTCACCGGTGTCCGCTCCAGGCTTGCTTGTTTTGAAACACATTATAAGATTTGCTTTCTTATCTTTCCAAGAGAGGATATGCAATGTTGCTTGGGCCTTTACTTTAAAGGTCTGAGCTGAGTGATCATCACACAGTAAATGTAAATCATAGCATCAGCAAAGCATTTGTTTTGGCATTAGCATCATTTTTAGGATGGCTATTGTCCTTTTAAACTCTTGGACAACTTGTTTATACAGACAGTTCCTGGCGTCGATGTGGGTATAATTAATTCAAAATAATGTATCGTTTTCCTGCTGAGTGTTTATTGTCATCACAAAGGTAGCATTGTCCTTATAGATGCTACAATATGTGCTCATCTGTCAATGTTCATTCAAAATTGGTGGAAAGTGGAAACCTTTATTTATTTATTTATATTTGGACCAAAAATTTTGAATTGAATTTTACAGACAAAAACATTTTGAATAATAGTCGACTAAAACTAGACAAAAAGTGTTTTAGATTTTGTCAACGAAAACAACATATTTTTCAATGACTGAAACATGACTAAGACTAATAAGTATTTGCGTCCAAAAGACTAAGACAAAAATTAAACGGGCTGGCATAAACAACAGGTTTGTAATATCATTAAGCGCTTGGGATGTTTCTCATTTACTTGGTGTACTTCAATAATGTCCTCTCCCTTTTATTCGTTATGGCCCAAAAGATGGGTACTCGCATAGGCAAAAAAATGGACAAACTACAAAGCAATTTAAAATCATGACAATAATAACAAAAGAAAAAAATATTTGCACACCAGTGTTAGCTGCATTTTATAGGGACAGCACTTAATCTCCATAGGTCTGCAGCTATCAAATATTTTAGTTATCGAGTGTTTTACTGAAAATTCCGTCGATAAATAGAGTAATCGATAAAACTTTTTTTTTTAGGTAAAGAGCAATTATAAGTAGACATTTCACCTAATATTGAACCATTTTTACACAATCAATGTCTTTATTTTATTTTATTATTAAAACAGACAATTGCCTCTCAGATGTGACTAGAAAAAGAAAGCAACAAATTCACTGCTTTCACAAAAAAAAAAAAAAAAAAAAAAAAAAACTTAGTGAAGAGTATGAAAACACCTGGGGAAATGCTAATATTCCATCATTTATCCATAAGCGCATGCCTTTTGGATTCATATCATGCCACTTCGTGTAATTACACACATCGCAACACCAAGAAAATGATAGAAATTTGGATCGATTGTCAAGCTAAAACGACCAGCGCCCGAGATCCCGGAAATCTAGCATATTGTGTGTGGGACGTCACAACTAGGAAACACCCGGCTTAGTGCTTAGTAGTACGTAGTAGAAGTACATAGCTGCTTATTCCGGTTTTTATTCTCATACTATTAATTCGACATTCATTCTTGTAGCAATAGTTAAGACTTTTTTTCTCTGGCCTCATCTACATCAAATTATTATCGATAGAATGATTTATGCTAATGCGTCGTCGTAGCTCCAAGTTAAGGTGCATGTACATGAAGTACGTAGCGTTTAAAGCTACAATACCCCTCCATAACAATCCCCCCCCCCCCCCCCCCCCCGCGCATTTTCCGTAGCAAATCAAATCCTGTAGGCATTTTTTTTTTTTTTTTTTTTTTTAATTTGGCCCCAATACTCCATCATATATGTAGACCGTCATGTTTCGAAATATTTCAAATAGATCTTTGGTTCTTGGGGGGGAAAAATGTTAAAAAAAATTCACATTAGTCATAATATGAAGCAATTTCGCCGCGGCACAACATGTGGGGCTGTCCGACTTCGATGCAGCCCACCACCACCACAGCTTCAAAAAAAATCCTAGGGGAAAGCCTGTTCATGATTTGTTTACAAACTGTTTCAGTTTGGATTGGACATGCAGAGGCCATATTTACAGAGTTGTTTTGGGGGTTTAAGTTGTAGATCAACTCAACACCATAACGTTTATCATTAGGACTTGACCAGACAGTAACAATCAGCATAAAATAAGAGAACTACACACCAGCCATGAACGTGGACAGCAACGTCATTTCCTCTATCTGAATTTGAAGCATTTTGTATTTTGAATGATTACTGGTTCCAGTCAGGAATAAACATGCATGCATGCATGCATGCCCATTAATGAGTCAAAAAGGAGGATGGAATGAGCATGCTGTTGACACTTTTCCAGGTTTTCTTTTATATTCCTGCACTTATAGTCTTCACTTCTGATTCCAGAAAACTTCTAACCCTTACTACTTTGTTACTATCCTAAATTATTAAACAATAACTCCAAATAAACTCAATAAACTATGTGGTTCACACTGCTGCGTCACATATCATTATAAAGGCATTATCATTTCAACACATGTGCCCTGCTCTTTAATAGCTAATGGTCAGAGAGTATGTAATAGGGTCAGGAAAGCTAACACTTCAATGAGGCTTGGCACTGTTTATAGTGATGGTAGGTAGTGATTGGGAGCAACTGAACAGAGACTGGCTGAGGGTGCATTTTTAAATGACCACGCAGCGTTTCCAAAGAAAGAACTAACACTTTTGTTTGGTAATGAACCAGACCCCCTTTTTTGTCTTTTGGTGGACAAAAGACTTGGATCAGGCAGGATACAGTGAAGCGCTTAGCAGTGAAGAACAATTTACAGGTATTTAAAAAGCTCAACTAGCCTTATCACAAGAATGTGTCTCTTTTCTGTGCAAGTAAGCAACAAGGTGAGAATATGCTTACAGCAACATGTTTCTTCAGCAAAGAAACACAATGTGTAATCCAACTGGCATGTTATCAAGCAGAGTAAGAGATTTGGTGTTTCCCTGGAAATCAGTACACATTCAACACTGTGCCCTGTATGGTGGTGATATGAGAGAATTATCTACCGTAGGAGCTCAGTCTTAAAAAAAGTTATAACACTTTCAACTTTCAGATAAGAGATTTTTGTATTAGTTCACTGTGTTATGTTGGTTGCTTGCCAGGACTGGGATGACCACAACAGACTCAACTTTGGAATTTAAAGGCATAACAGGTTACAGTATCAGGCAAGACGGCATTCAAACCCGCAGTTTGTTGTTAGTGTGCATTATCATATCACACTGAAATGTTCAAGTGCTTTATATATATTGATACACAGTTGTAGCCAACATTATTTTACCTGTGACATGCTGGATGAAACATTTTTCCACAATACACGCTAAAAAACAGAGGAAAGAAAGCTGTGTTTATTCTGTACTTTATATCAGATAACCTTGCTGGAACGTGTCGCAAATGAGCAGTACTGTCATTTTCAAATGAAAAAGTTACAGTGGAACCTCTAAGATTCAAACACTGAAAAAATGTGTTGGTGCAATTGTTTGAAGTTTCCACTGTTGAATATCAAAATCCCAAAGCTGAGGTACTCCTTTGATGTTCTCCCTGAAGTATCTTCATCAAAGACAGTGGTTCAAACATTCAAGTTTTGAGCGATTTTAGGGATTTTTGGTTTTTAAACAAACTCAGATTTGTTTGACTTTCAAGGTTCCACTTTAATCAAATATCCAATAACTAAAACTATAATAAATCAAAATACATTTACATAAGGTTGAGTTTGGTAAACATGTCATATGTAAGCTTTCCAAACATTTACTGTCAGCATGGACATAGTCATGGGGATGGATAAAAATAGCTTGAAACATGTACAGTAATGACAGAATGCTGACACAGTGGGTTGGGAACATGGTCACATTTGATCTCAACACGAGCAGCAGAGCAGGAAACTCAAATAAGAAGTGAAAGATGTCTGTGGCGCAAAGCTGCATAGACACTCGGAGGGACCGTTAGGAACAGAAAGTGGTATCAAAAGCAGAAAAACAAATCATGTTAACCACTGAAGCGACAAGGAAGTTAATCAGATGAACAGTTTGCCCTGGACAATTGAGGAAACTAGTAGAAAAGAAACCTGAAAGATTAAAGCATTTGTGAAGTCATGTCACCAGTGGAATAGTTTTAGATAACAACTAAGATTTGAATTTGTTTTTCAGTTGTTTTATCATTTCCCATACTGTATGTCTTACTACTGTTTGTTTTATAGCGATTGGTACATAGGGCATTTGTTTGTTATTTGAAGGCTAGATGCCATACCATGCCAAATTTGAGTGTCATCATTGTAATTTTCCACATGGCCTGTTTATCTTTGTGGCACATTAACCCTCACATTTACTCTGCGTTCAGGGACTATTTTCCCTTTTTTAATTTTCTATTGAATAACTACGATTGGGACAACTGTTCCTGAACGTGTTTATGGTCAAAATAAGCTGAGGCTAGAGCGAACCCGCCTGGCAGACCGGCATGACACATTATAGTTGTTTTCGAGTATGTTTGGATGAAACTCTCCCAACCACCAGGCACTTCGCGCTGCTGTCGTGGCTGCCCGAGACAAACTATTTTTGGCCACAACGGCAGAGAAGATGTGTGTGAAATCCCTGTTGTCCGGCTAGGCGCAATTTTGTCTTCTTAGCCCAAAATGTGGCACTTTGAGGCGGATTGACTGTCACAGACGCAGTGGGGTGTTTGACACAGCCCAATTATGGCATTTATTGTCATTTATGACCTGAAAATGTGCGCAGATAAACTGTACAATCAATCATTGAAGTCTTCCTGTGGAATAGAACAAGAATGGAATTGATGTTGAAATAAGTGCTTTGGGGCACAGGCCTTTTGGTGAGTTGTTATTTTTTTCCTAACTTTTCATATTAATGTTTTGTTTATTTTATTTGGTATATTAAAATATCAAATCAATGATAACAAATTATAGATTTTATTAAAATATATCTATATGCCATAGATAAATAAACATATATAAAACAAAGATATGTCGAATTAAAATATAAATGTTTACAAATTGTACCCCGCCACCCCCTTAAAAAAAAGAACGCCTTAGCTTAGAGAAAGCCCACGCCATTATTCATGTTTAAAAAATTTAATTCCTGGACAGCCATAATATATATATCGTTTTTACAACAAGTCAAATACAAAGTTCATAGATTTTTGTTGTGCTTGTTTCCAATTTAGAGGACATCTTGCACCAGCATGCTGTGCCTATTTATGTGAAGAGCAGCAGAGAAGTGAGCAACGCAGCCAGGGGAGGAATGTGTCGAGAGAGTGCAGCATGACAGCAACAGTTCTTGTACGACAAGCCTCAAAACTTAGCAATGTCTCTATTTTTGTTCAATGAAAGGACTTACAAGGATTTGCTGACATTAAATTAATTAATTAAGTTTTACAGATTTATATTTCAGATCTGGGTCAATAATTTGCACAGCTACCTCTACTCAACATAATTAACACCAGTTGTGTTGACGTTATTATTATTAAATTATATCAAAACTTAGTAGAATGTGCGAGGGCTGATATTTTCATCATTCATCTATTTGCAGTCGCTCATCCTTGCTTTAGGCCAAAGTGAGGTACAAGTTTACCAAAAAGTTAAGATATTTTTTTCTGTCGGTCAGCCATATGGAAGGAACAGCATTCAAGTGCGAGTTGTTTCCCTGAACTCGGCTGATCGTGGTAGGAGACACTCACTGTATGACTTCAGAAAAGGTCACAAATGTGTCCGGGTTGTGAGGAACTAGAATGTGATTTCCTAGTGAATGTTGTATACATGATTCAAAGGCTGTTTTATTTTCAGCCCATATCTTTTAAATAATTGGCAAGCGCGTATAGGGCTGGGGAAGAGCACCCTTTGAATGATAAGGGAGGAGCTGCAATTAGAGGCTCGGGTGCAAAGGGATCGGAAGTTTCAACAGCATGTTGTGGTGCTGGAAATGTGACTCAGTGACATTCTGGAGAAAGAAAAAGCAAAACAAAAGACTTACTGTTCGTTGATGACAAAGATGCAGTTGTCTTGAGATGGCAAACCAGAGACGGGATGCTTGCAAGTCACCTTTCGCTCATTATGGCTATGAAAGAGAATGGACAGGTGAGAAAGTCCTGTTTATATTTTAGCACCATATACACATTTCCTACTAGCTTGACCAATCAAGTTGCACGTTCTCCCAATACCTTACTGTGGTAACAAATTGCAAATTTATTCTCAGGTCACTCTATCGATCACAAGTGTACTTTTGTGGGTTGTAGTAGAATACTGCCTGGAAGGGAGGTAAAAAGTTTTCAAGACAACCAGAAAAATCCACTTGCCAATGATTCAATGCCCTGAGAATAAAATGAGCTGGAATAATGAGAATATTCATAGGCATTGCAATTTTATACAAGGAAAACAAATGTTCAGCCAATCAAAGAAATACTTTGTCTATCTTAAGCACATTGATAGAAAGTAGAATTTTTCAAAATGAGCAAAATGATTCCATTCTGACAAAAATAACACAAATCACCACGATCTAAAGTATGAGGTGTGGCTTACTTATTTGCCATCCGGTGTGGCTAACCCTCGTCCAAACTATAGCGCAACAACACTAGCCAGGTTATTTCAAACACAACATGATTTGAATTCCAGGACACCAGCCACACATTATCACTAGGTACAGCTTTCCAGTAAAATGGTCAGAGTTGCGTGTAATGCCAATGTCTGGGTAAGCATCACCATGAATCATGTGCTTAACAGTGGATTTGGACCCATGACAAGGGCGCATAATTTATCCAATACCAAGCTTCAACGTTTCACTCCGCACATATAACATTTAATTGTCAGTGCATTGTATTTTTGGGGTGGTATTTAATAAATGGGGAAGGTTGTCGATATAAAGTAAAGCTCGGTCGGAGTGAGTGCTGGAGCAATTAAATGAAAATTCATGTTATATAAGTTAGGAGAGGCAACGTCAACATCAGTCTTTGGTGCTGTGGTCTCCTCCATGTGCTTTTACATTTCAACTAACTCAGCCTACACCACCAACAGAAGGGAGTCAAACTGCAGCCCAAAAATAACATAGCCATCAAACACAAGCTTCACGTGTGCTGAAAAGAGCAAATACCAGGAGTGAAATAGGGGGTTTGATTTCAGTTTAGCATGGAGAGTAATAGTCTCCACAGTTCTACTCCATAATTACAGGAGGCACTGTTGGCTGCAGAGTTCTATATGCGGTCTAGGGACAGACAAATGGCACCATTATTCCCTAAAACGCCTGCACTTCGTATGCCTCACAGGCTGGCTGGTTTTAAATGCAGCATTCAAACACTATGAATTGATGCACACAGCAGACATTAAAATAAATATGGAATAGGTTAAGATGCAGTCAATAAAGAGCATGCCCTCCTTCGGTTCGGGCTTCAACTGTGTGACCACATTGCTCCGTTTCTATAGTTACGACACATACTTGAACTGAATATAACGATGTGGTATTGAAGGAAAAATACAATGACCATGATATAAATATATATTTCCAAGTCCGTGGGTTTTGGATTGCCACACTGCACTGTCCAGAATATTGGAACATTTGAAGTCTATTAGCCTTGTTTGATGATACATCCTCTGTATGAGTAACACTGATCCCAATCAGAAATACGTACATTTTACTCCATGCCTACTTACTTAAAGGTGGAGGTAAAAATAAAAATATGCAGGCAAGATTATTTGATCAATCATTACAAGGGCTTATTTTCTGTTGGTTTTGAAGTTTCATATACCGACATCTAAATTCTAGTGATAATGAAATGAAGCCTCATGAGGCGTTGCACCACTTGAGCCAATTGGTTCGAGAAAGGGTTCATTTCTCGGAGCTTCATGTGTCCACGGAACCACCTGCTGGCTAAGTGTATAATCACAGTCATTTGTCTCCCAACCACATGAGTGATTTTTGTATGTGTGTCTGTTGGGAAGGTATTATTTAGCAAAATATTGTCTGACCAAATCCTCGATGTACATAGATTTTCAGTGTATAATATATATACATATATTAGGGCTGCAGCTATCGAATATTTTAGTAATCGAGTATTCGACTGAAAATTCTATCGATTAATCGAGTAATCTGATAAAACAAACATATTTTTAGATGAAGAGCAATTATAAATATACATGAGAAAACAAGACATTTCATCTAATCTTGAACCATTTTCAGTCAATCAATGTCTTTATTTTCGATGTATATTGTTGAAAACAGCCAACAATTGCATCTCAGATGTAACTAGAATTAAAAAAAACTAATTCACTGCTTTCACTCAAAAAACCATTAGATCTTATTTAAAAAAATATATATATATATATATATATATATATACTTAAAAATGCCGTTACGCTTGATAACACACATCACTTAAAAGTTAGGATTTTTTTATCACGTGTTTCAATTGAATTTCTATTTGTGCCAAGCCATTTTTAAGTTCCTAGTTAAGTTTTAAGTTAGTCTAAACTGTAAGTCATGATAGGATTTTGAGTTTTTGCAGTGTTCAAAATAAATGTATGATACAGGCTGTATTGGAGCACATTAGGAACCAGTGCTACTTGGTGTTTTATCCAGCAATGACTACTGAGCTAAAATTGATAGTTAGCATTATTGAGTTTTTATTTTACACCCTCATCACTCCACAACGCTATGTTATGTTTAAGCCTGTATGTAAGACACGTTAGCCACGCATCGACAGTGGTCATAATTAATAGAAACCCAGCCCTCCGCAGGGCTAACGTTACGTGAGCTAAACGTTAATCTTATGTATTAGCGCTTAGCGCTCTACTGCTTTAAGATGGCGGCTGTTTACTAACGCTGCCCAGACGCGGCCGAGTCTGTCACTTCGCATCTAGTTCAACATACATGTGATCTCTATGAGACTCATCAGATGCTACCTACCTATCAACTAGCATCGTGCGGGCTAGTATTTAGCAACGTCGGCGTTGTTTGTTGCTGCTGTCGGCTGATGTAAGTTTTTCATTTTTATTTTTTTGCTTCTTCCTCTACGCACGTGACATCAGCGCGTTGTCCCGCATTTAAAGTAGTCCGAGCAAAACGTGATGCTTAGAGCTGTCAAAATAAACGATTACTCAAGGTGAATAAAATTACTCGGATCAGTTTTCAAACTCGAGTTACTCGAGTTGCTCGAGTATTCGTTTCAGCTCCAATATATATACATATGTATATGTATACATACATACATATATATTATATATATTAGGGCTGTCGCGTTAACGCGCGGTAACACGTCAAAATATTTGACGCAATTAACGCACATGTCCCATTCAGACAGTATTCTGCCTTTTGGTAAGGTTTACAGCAAGGCTTTTTATGCTGTCTAACAGCGAACTCTTGTGGTCGCTTTGCGACATGGTTTATTTTTTCTTGCCAGTTCTATATGGCTGCACGACGTCTCTGTTGTGCTTATATGATCCTTGGACAAGATTTGTCCGTAAGTATGGTTGTTGTAAAGAATGTACATATTATGTTAGTAAGCGAAATGTTATATTTTTTGTATGAGACGCTTTTTGTTTATGTTTAGTGAACCTGTATAGCGTGCTAAGCTAACGTTGTTGCTAATGCAATGCTTGTGTACTTTTTTTTTTGTAGTTTTACGACGGTCTAAAGAGGACAATGGTTTGAGGCCATTTTATTAATAAATCAGATGAAAAAGGAAGAAGTCTGATTATTAAGGCGTTGTTCACCAGCTGTCTAGCTTTGGAAAAAGTAGACACTTCGGAGTGAGGACAGCATAGACAGATTTAAATGACAGTAGAGTGAAATTCCCACTACAGTCCTTATGTACCGTATGTTGAATGTATATATCCATCTTGTGTCTCATCTTTCCATTCCAACAATTTATTTGATAGAATATATATATAATTTACAGAAAAATATGGCATATTTTATAGATGGTTTGAATTGCGATTAATTGCGATTAATTACGATTAATTGATTTTTCAGCTGTAATTAACTCGATTAAAAATTTTAATCGTTTGACAGTCCTAATATATATATATATATATATATATATATATATATATATATATATATATATATATATATATATATATATAGGGATGTGCCGATCCAGGTTTTTGCACTTCCCATCCGATACTGATATTGTTTTGCACTTCCGATCCAATACCGATACTGGCCGATACCGACCTTTCTGAGCATGTGCTAAAGTTTAATGTTATTCAGCCTCCTTACTTAGTTGTCAGACTCATGTTGAAAAAGGTTTTAGTACCCTTGATAACAACTAGCCAGCTGAATTAGGTGAGTTTGAATAACACACAACGGTTGGTAACAAGAAACTGACCTATTTATTCAGTGACAAACACAAAACATTATAAATAACAAACAGAAACGGAATAGTCAGTCAGTAAAATGTGCAAATAATATTGTACACTGTCTTAAAAAAGCAAAACACACCAACAACCTCAGTGGAAGATCCCACAAATCCCCCAAGCTATTAGATGCTTTTAATGTTTATGCATTAGTTACAAAAATTGTATTAAAAGCCTGTCAGGTCTAAATAAACGACTATTTCAGTATCAAGTAAACATTTTAAAACAGTAAATAAAATACTAAGTCCCCATTTTGTATCAGCAGCTTTAAACTACATTCAATTCATTTAATTTTGCGAATCAACTGTTAAAGTTGTTAAAATTGCTCCCGTTATTCCATAATTTCCCTTCTGTCTACTTTCGACATGTGAAAGTTTTAAAACTGTTTTGAAGATAGATTCAAGTCAAGATTTTGCCGATTTAGGAGTATTTTAGTTTAAAAAGTTAATTAGGTTCGCTTGGAAGGTTCACAACAGCCTACTAGGGAAGTCTCCTGCTTTAAGATGGCGGCCGTTTAGTTTTCCATACTTCAATTTTGCTAACGCAGTCGAGTCTGTCGTGTAGCATCTTGTTCTATATACATATGATATCTATTATCTCCAGTAAAACAACGTTGACGTAGTTTGTAGCGGCTATCAGCAGCAGTCAGGTATTCTTGTGTTTTTTATCCAGCGGCATGAGTTGAGCTAAAGCAGTGAGTTGAGCGTTGGCATTACCCGGGTCTAAGACAAGTTATGTTTACTTTCGGGACGCAATGTGGTCAGTTTCTCATTGCGTCCCGCTTTACTTGACATATTTCAATAATCGGAATTTGGATGTTTGTGATTCGTTCTCGAATCTTCCACAGCCAAATCGCGTGTTGGATGGTGCGTCTTTCCTCACGAGAGATAACGGCTTGTCATCCAGAATGAATTCTTCGGCAATGACTCCTGTTATTCCCTGGGCTTTGGGACTGTCGAGTGCCAGTTTGTCACGCATAGCAAAAGTTTCTGCCAGTGTTAGTTGCGTAGGACCTTTCTTTTTGTCTTCGGTTTTCTTAAACTACTCCTCATATTGTTTGTGGTGGTATTTCGCTAAATGCTTGATTAGGTCGGTTGCATTAAAACTTTTTACAGCTTTACCACTACGCTTGCCTTTATTGTGGCATATGTTGCTCCCTGCCTCTTCGTCTTTGTCGTCCTTTAAGGTGAAATGATCCCACACAGCTGACATATTTACCGATAAAGTCTCTCGGTAAATTGGGAGACGGTAATGTAAATTTAGTGTGTTGAAGGTGTGCCGTAAAATGCGGACCGGTTTTTAGGGAAACTGAAGCAAAAACTGGAATGGATTATGTAAACCCGGACCGGAGTTTTAAAAAAAAACTGGATCGGAAGTCTGGATCGGAATTTTTCCCCTGTTCCGATCCGATACCGATGCGCATTTTTTTGCCCATATCGGCGTCCGATCCGATCCAAATATCGGATCGGGAAATCTATATATATATATATATATATATATATATTTATACGTATATATTCATATACATATTGAAACAAAAACGCACACATAGACATAAACAGTACCTCACAGTCATAAAAAATATACTGTATGATATGGTGATGTCTCCTGTAGGTCAACAGTGCCAAGCAGCTCCCCAAAAATCAACGTACAACAAATTATACCAATAAACGTATGAACTTTTGGGTCCAGTAAGAGGAGTGGCCATAGCCAGTCATAGCCATGAAGTCAAGTCACTCATGAAGTAAAACCTACAATATTTTTTTAAAGTAGTGTGTGTATGTGTGAAAATGACTCCATAAATGGCAATTGCATAATGTTAAGGTTAAGATAAGGTTGTGCAATGTTTTATTCTGAAAATACCACGTACGTATGCAGCCGATGTTGCATGGATCCATGCCGCGATCCGTTCTCCTTGCCCAGGACAAGACTCAAACCCATGCACATGACACATTCAGCACGGCAGTTGGATGCTATGACCACCAAGCCAACAGCCCAGGTAACCACATTTACCTGCCAGTGCACCCACATGAAGGCATCGGGAAAGAGGTTTCCACACGCCGCACACAACGGACCTGCGTTTATCCGTTACACGTAATCAGAGAGAGTACAGTAAACGTGTTTGTGTAACATGAAAAAGGGTACTGATTATGCTTGTGTAATTTGACCATTAATGTAGCTACAGGATGGTGGGGATTTTCATTCTGTTTTATTCAAATATATTTCCACAGAGAGGAAGTCCTCCTTCTTGCTGGCTCCACCCTAGTATCAACTTCTGTACCATTCTTTCAACTAGAGCTGAAACAAATACTCAAGCAACTCGACTAACTCGAGTTTAAAAACTGATCAGAGTAATTTTATTCACCTCGAGGAATTGTTTAATTTTGCCAGCTCTAAGCAACACGTTTTGCAAGGACTACTTTTAATGTGGGACAACGCGCTGATGTCACATGTGTAGAGGAAGAAGCAATAAAAAAAACCTTTCTGCAGCAGATAGCCGCTACAAACTACGCCGTCGTTGCTAAAAACTAGCCCGCATGATGCTGTGGTAGCAGGTAGCATCTGATGCGTCTCATAGATATCACATGTATGTTGAACTAGATGCGAAATTACACAGTCAGTGGTGTTAGTAAACAGCCGCTATCTTAAAGCAGTACACTTCTCAGCGCTAATAAATAAGATTAACATTACTGTCACTCGCTCACGTACATAACGTTAGCCCTGCGGAGGGCTAGGTTTCTATTAAGACCACTGTCGATGCGTGGCTAACGTGTCTTACATATAGGCTTTATTTAATCTGTGAAACATAGCGCTGTAGAGTGATGAGGGTGTAAAATGAAAATATGATCAAGCTAACAGTCAATTTTAGCTCAGTAGTCATTGCTGGATAAAACACCAGGTAGCACTGGCCCCTAATGTGCTCCAATACAGCAGGTATCATACTGTAACGTTGACAAAGAGTCACCCGCTTCGTTAGGTTGCAATTTTTTATTTTTTGGGAACTTGTGGAACGACAACAACAACAGGAAGGCACGTCTCTCGCCCCCCCGCACCTCCCTCACCCCCGCACGTCACGCGGTGCATTCATGGAATTATGGGATACGTAGTCCATATACTACATCGATGAATTATAAACCGCCATGACTGAATGGAAGTTAAGCAGGCCAAATCAATCCATACCAGTGACTATAGATAATGCTGCAAATATTGTTAACTCAGTACGTGACACAGATGGATTCGGACCACTAATAGGATGTTTTGCTCATGTCGTAAACCTAACTGCTCAGAGAGCTGTAGCAATCAACAGTGTGCCCCGCCTCACTTTACAAACAGTAAAGATTGTTCTCAGCATTTTTATACAACATTTCTTCAGATCAGAAAGAAGTAAGCACATAAACATTATGCACTAAAATGCATGTTTATATGATGGCAATTTAATTTTTGCTTGTTAGCAAAAAAAAAAAAAAAAAAAAAAAACCGAAACAAAAAATACAATTGTTATTTCTTTCAGAGCATTAAAGGTATTGAATCTAGAGCTGAAACGAATACTCGAAAAACTCGAGTAACTCGAGTTTAAAAACTGATCCGAGTAATTTTATTCACCTCGAGGAATCGTTTAATTTTGCCAGCTCTAAGCATCACGTTTTGCCCGGACTACTTTTAATGCGGGACAACATGCTGACGTCACGTGTGTAAGGGAAGAAGCAATAAAGCAAAAACAAAAAAAAACTTACCGCAGCCGACAGCCGCTACAAACTACGCCGACGTTGCTAAAAACTACGCCCGCATGATGCTAGTAGCAGGTAGTGTCCGATGCGTCTCATAGATATCGCATGCATTTAGGACTAGATGCAAAATGACAGACTCAGCCGCGTCTGGGCAGCGTTAGTAAACAGCCGACATCTTTAAGCAGTAGACTTCTCATCGCTAATATTGTTGTCATTTACTTAGAGGCATGGTCTATTGTTTTTAGATGTGATTTCTTAAAAAGTATTTTTGAATTTAAGAGTAAACATTTATCGCGTTTAAATGGGTGCACTTTATTAATATACGTATACTGTATTCTCACTGTGTTATTGTAAATTGTTTTTTAAAAAATGGGGGGGGGGGTGCAATAATATCGTATATCGCAATAATTTATGAGATAATTTATCGCACACTAAAATTTGTTATCGCGACAGGCCTAGTCTTAACATGGAGCAGCAGCTGAATCCAGCCTGTTGGATGAGTTATGTTATATTCACTGTTGCCAACAGAGGGCAGTGTAGCCACCTAAGGCAATAGAACTAAATGCGAACACTTTCAAAACAAACCATTGCAACAGCACTCTAATTAAATGAATCCTAGAAGCAGCATAATTTGATTCGAGGCTTTTTTCAAATCGAATAACTCGAGTTAATCGATTAATCAATGCAGCACTAATGTGTAGTAAAACATAGCACCGAGGAAACCAAAATCAACAGTTGAACTGGAAATGGCAGTGGAAATTCTTGCAGACAATTTTGCTCTGCTAACCCAGTACAACATGTGCAAGCATCTCTTTGCACATGTACCAGCTCAAAGGTTCAACTGTGTCTAATTCAAGCTTCACTCACACAAACAGTTGGCCTACCAGTGACCAGTCCACGAAACAGGAAACTCGCATACATGTGAGTTTATACCACATAACGCAAGCGGTCTCCGGCTGCTTTCTAAATTTTAGACAACGCGTGACAGAAGGTAGTATTACAAAAAATAAATAAACAGTGGATGGTGAAAGTCACAAATTATTTGTAGATTGCTCTTCAATAAATATATTTTGTCAAAACATATCTGTGTAATTAAATTTGGCAACAACATCATTTAAAAGTCGCACATGCAATGCGGGATGTGGTCTGCGGTCCTCAAAATCACCAATAAGTTTGGTGTTACCTCCTATTGAATTCCCACAAAAGGCAACATCTGGTAACATTTTTGTGCTTTAAAAAAAAAAAAAAAGTGAAAAGATGACAGTATTTAAATTATTTATTTTCATGAGGAAAACATTATTTTATGAGGTGGATCTTGCCAAAGGATACTTCTTGGCATTTAGATTTAAAGTGGTTGAGAATAAGAGGACAAGGCATACATGAGGAGTTGACCGCCTCACATTGGGGAGGGTGGGGCTGTCTCTGGGTTCTGGACCGTCTTGTCCATATAATGAGCAGTGAACTGCAGTAATGGGGAGCTTAGGTCATGGGGTTAACACATCACAGGCTAAGCTTTTATTGTATTGATGGGTCTTTGATCATTTACTCCTCTTCTTCTACTAGGTCAAGCTCCAAGAGCTTCTCTACATTGGGAGTGCCCAAACAGCAGATGTTATTTTAACAACCGAGGTTGGGGGCCATTTTATTTATTATTAGGGCGGCAGCTATCGTACATTTTAGTAGTTGATTAATCGATGAACTAGTTAGTTCGAATAATCGAGCAATCGGATAAGGAACATGAAAAATTAAAATACCTGAGCTGAGCCTCAAAGGGTATATATATATATATATATATATATATATATATATATATATACACATATACATAGAGAGAGAGAGAGAGAGAGAGAGAGAGAGAGAGAGAGAGAGAGAGAGAGAGAGAGAGATGAGGATCTATACACAACAAAAGAACAATTGGCTAACTTACATAGCAAAAGTCCGCTAGTTTAAATGCTATAAAATGCTAACTTTTTTTTCAATGCTCTTAACAAATGGTTCAGACACATATTCCCACAAAAACAGCTAAATATGCCTATACACTAAATTATGAATGCATAAAAAACATTAGCTCAAACAAAAACTTAGCTTACGTTGGTCTTAACAGGGAGCAGTTGGATTCAGCCATTTGAAATGAGGCAGACCAGAGGGCATTGTATCCACCATAATCAATAAAACTAAATGCAAACACTTTCAAAACAAACCATTACAACGCCACTTTAATTAAACGGATACTTGAAGCAATAAAATTTTAATTCGATTTTCTTTTTATAAATCAAACCAGAATGGTTATTTGAAATGCTTTTGACCAATAAGGGGGGATTCATAATAGTGGAAATGGAAAAACTGGTACCGGTATGGAATTGTAAGTACTCTTTAGATCCCATTTAGTAAGTATTCAAACTAAACTTCTGTATTAAAGAAAGGATGGAACGATACCTTAAACTCACAAAATGATGCAGTTCGATAGGCCAAGGTCACAATACGATATCAAATTAAGGATAAAAAATAAATAAATAAATAAATAAAAAAAAGCTAAGCACTGGGGGTAAACTATTATTTCTAAATACAAAGGGAAAGCTAATAATTCTAAATAAAAATGAATAATGAAATTTGTACAAAACAAGTAACAAAACACCATTGGCTCTTGGACTTCAAGACCACCTGATAGCTCCATAGAGAACCACGTAGCTGCAAAGTTTCATTGCTTCAAGAAGCTTAATTTGGCCATCATTGCTGACTTCCCTTGTGATGGATAGACAACTTCTACTGCCACCTGCTGTCAACACTGTCGCCGTCCCAAAATATTAGAACTCTTGCCTCTTAGCATGCAATGCGGTGCTGATGCTATAAGTACAGTCACTTTCAAAGTTCATGTTCTATGCTAATTATCTCTTCAGTTAGTGTTCCTGTTCCAGTTGTTCTATTAATGGGTAGTTATGCTATTTAGTAAGGGTGTAATGGTACATGTATTTGTATTGAACCGTTTCGGTACGTGGTGCTCGGTTCGGAACGGAGGCGTACAAAACGAGTTTCTGACATAATGTAACCCTTACTTTTCGAGGCTGTGAGTCGATCAGGTTACAGTTTCTTTGTGTAGGTTATATTTACTCCGTCTTCTCTACTATAATGAGGACCAACACGGTAAGACGGTATAACCCAAAAACGCCAACGGCACGACAACATGGCCGCTGTGAGAACGCAGTGAAATGCGGGCGTTAAAGTCAATCAGCCAATGCACACCAGTAGCACTGCGGCCGCGTGTTAGACGCATCCCAGAAGCGGCTCAACACGACGCACGCGAAAAGAACGGCATAGTTTATATTATTTGACGCGAGACGCGACCCTCCTGTGTCAATACTACTACCGGTAGTTAGGATCGGGCAGACCGGAAGTCACTCGTGTAAAAAAACAGTGGGTCCAGTCGATGTTCAAACTAATACGCAATTGTAACCCACTTTTTGAGTCCATCAGATCTCTTGAGTGGTAGATCGGGGCACAGTTGACTTGTCTTTGTTGATTTACTGCTGTCTTCTCTGCTATAATAATAACCAACACGGCCCCGTGTTCAATACAAAACCCCTCTACCACAACAAAACAAGTAGGAACTAATATTCACATAGGAAATAAAGTTATACAACATAAAATATACAATATAAATGAATACTACATCACATTTGTAAAATATAAACACATAATAAAATAAATAATGGCCCATTTAAATAAAATAAATTGAAATGAGCTAAAACACCTGTAATTAAATAATAAGAATAATACACACATCCTACTTACACAATTAAATTTATTAATTTCTGTGTGGCGCTTTAACTTGAGAAAATCCACCAATAAAGCTTTTGAAAACCGTTCATAAGAAAAAAAATGATTCATTGAGGCATTTCATTTGTAAAATACATGTTAAAATCTTTGTCATTGGGATTGCTTTTCTCTTTAGCACAGGACTTCTTTTTTCTTCTTTCTTTCAGAAAGAAAGCTGACCAATGCGCGGGGTCTGAAAGGCAAATTGTTGTTGGATTATCTTTAAATACCCGCTACTTTTTAGCAGAACTGTAGCTTCGTATAGGCTAATGTTCCTATTGTTGAAAGCACAAAGGTGTGTAGTAAACAACTAGCACATTTATATTTTGCATTTTGTTTTCTTACTGTACGGAAAATGAACCGAACTGTGACCTCAAAACCGAGGTACGTACTGAACCGAGATTTTTGTGTACCGTTACACCCTTACTATTTAGTGTGTTTTAATGTCATACATTTAGTGTTGCTTTGAAATTGTGTGTTTGAATGATGTTTTATTTAATCACCTGCAACTACTTGCCATACTACTTGTCAAATAATGTAGCGTTGTATCTAGTCTATTTCTCGCGATCCACTTTTTTTCAAATGTGATGCGTAACGTGACATTTCATATTGTGACGTATCGTCAAACGACATTTTGTCCCAAATCTTCCGTAAAGTTAGTGCAGAGTCGGCCATCCATCCTTCTTCCCTCAGGATATCCCAGATTGGTTGCTTTAATCAATCTACTGCCCAGTAGGATCGCATCCTTCCTCTGGCAATGGTCAAATTTTATGACCCGATTAAAAAAATCGGCAGGATATAAAACTCTCGCTCTTTCCACTAATAACCTTGTTTCCTATCTGAACAAGCCACACTCCACTCTCCAGTCACACATCTGAAGACATTTATGACCTAATCAGAATGCTTGTGTGGATATGACCTAAATGAAACATGTTACAGTCACATTATCGTTTAAATAAAATGGTACCTCAATGCTTGAACACAATATATTAAACTACTGATTACAGGACCAATCTGATGATATCATTAAAACGTTTAGGACTATTTTTTAGTAATATCTTCACAGACAAATGCACGAGAAAGGTAACTATTGTTAACGCAATAAAAAATACAGCTACTCTGTCTTGACAATTACGAAAAAAGGCAAAATACAAAGATGATACGTCAAACTTATATTTGAACCTTCTTAATTGTTACACAAGTGTAAACAGGTATTTGAAAAAAAAACTTTTGAAAAAGGCACATTGTTACAGTGAACAAAATTACAGGTATCCGCTTAAATGTTTAATTTATTCTAGAGCTGTCCCGACTAGTCGACATAGTCGACGTCATCGATGACGTAAATCCGTCGACGAGCACAACATCCCGTCGACGGTTAATGAAGGGTTAAAAAAATATATGCGTGGAAAGTCAGAATGTCGGATGCTCTGTTTGCAAGCGGGGAAAGCGGCACAAAGCCAAAAAAAAGCGCACCAGAGTGTCCAAAACATTTACTTATTTCAAAGAAACAAAGGAGAGTACACTCTTCTGTCCTGTCTCTTCAATGCCAAGCTTCGCTGCACGTCGGCCGTGAATAAACACCTCAAGCGCCTTCACGCAGTTTGTAATTTTTTTCCCCTCATTTTTTGTACACCAGAGGGTGCTGTCGCCTTACTAAATAATAATGTTTCATTGACAATGAGCCTATAAATGCTATTAGTATTGTTCTTAATGCTAATTGAAAGGTTTATTTTATGGTATAGAAAATTATATAAGGTTAAAAGGAAGGTCATAAATATATACAGTATATACAGTGATTGCACTCAAGGGAGAGATTGTCAATGATAAGGTAATACATTAAGGTAAAGGCAATTCATATAGGCAATTCATTGATATATAAATAAGGTTTAAAAGGAAAAAGGTGAAAAGTTTTTGTTAATTTCTAATTGTGTTGCTTTATTTGTGTGCACCGTAGCTCTTACGGTGTGTTTACATCAAGGATGGAAAAAAAGTTGTAAACCATCAGTTTAAGAGACCATCTTTTCAATCGGGATGCTACACTAGTTAATTCTATCAGCATTTGAACTCATTGTTTATTTGTGATTTATTATTGTTATTTACGTGTTTATTTGTACTTTAATAAATCATTTGAGTGTTCCAATATGTTTTTTGTGAATTGATAAGCGTCAACAAAAAATTCACTGCTAAATTAGTAAAAAAAAAAAAAAAAAAAAAAAAAAATTATTATTAGATTAGTCGACTAATCGTAAAACTAGTCGGCTGACTAATCGGGAGAAAATTAGTCGTTTGGGACAGCCCTAATATTCAGTAACCAAACTGAATAATTAATATACGCACATATCAATTTAATATCCCCCAAATATAATCCCATAGTTTCTGTTCTATCTGCCCCTCAAAACACAATTGGGTTAGGGTGACAACAGGTATTATGCTCCACTGAGCCCCAACCACGGAACTGATGTACTACAGTAAAATGTTCTATATCTTTGCTGGTGAGTTAAGGTACATTAAGAGCTTCATACAAATTTCCTGACCAATAAGGGAATAGATAGCAAGGTTTGTTTGATGTGACCATTAAGGCTGTTCTAAAAAACTGGACCACGGGAATATATAGTTGCAGGCCTGTTGACATTGGCAATATACGTTGCGATACAGAGGCTGCAGAATCATTACAAAGATTCTGTATCGATTCATGTTCATCCATTAAGAATTTTCCAAGATCGCCTTGTAGTCCACGTATCGGGATACACATGTTACATGATACATACTGTATCATGAACCCTGTCTCATGATATGTATTGTATCGTGATGCTGTTAGCAAGACCCAGCCCTAGTGACCAATGGCCATGAACCTGTAGTTTCATCAGAAGTTGGGGATTAATGCCCTATGGAGCCAAAATGGCTGTTGGGCAGTCATCAAAGTGCCACTGTACTGGGCTTCCAACAGAGTCTTCTTCATTTGTATGCAAGCCTAACCTGGCACGCTATATTGATTGTTCCATATATCCATGAAAAATATATGCCACATATCAATCTGGAAAAGATCCAGTCGAGACATGTTTTATGGGAGGAACCTTCAAAAAATATACGGCTGCTGGTTGGAAGATGGCTCTTCTCGCCACACTAAAAATTGTTTCCCGTCAAAAAAAACAAACAAAAAAAGATTTTACCGACGTTCCTTGCTCCTCTTTTAATGAGGAAATTAAGTGTATTTCACACAAAACAACTGACCAATCTACAAAAAACGCTTTTCATTCTACCATAATCCTGGCTATGTCTCTTTTCCCTGATTGGCTTGCCATTAAAAGGTGACCAGTCCACATTAAGCCACAGTATGACGTTAGGCATGTGCAGGTTACCGGTTTCAAGGTTTACCGTGGTATAAAAACGTCACGTTTTAAAAACGCTAAAATTTTCCGTCATACCGTAGTACGGTATTCACTATTATACATTTCCCAAAAATCCAGCCAGAAGTGTGTTGGAGTGGCAGTGCTCACCCCTGCCTCTCCGGTTGTTGCTGTGTGTGTCAGTGACGCTATACTGCTATACAGCCAGCGAACCAAAAAAAAAAAAACACTCCAAGACAAGGTGTACTTTTATTGAATTTATGGACGTCTCAAATCATGGTAACTGAAATAAACAAAACGAATACATTTAAAACGCTGTACAATAGTATCTTAACACGTGTGAGTAGCTTCATTAGCACAAACACAGTTCAATGTGAGGAAGTCATATCCATGAACATCATGAAAAAGTTCGCCAAAAATAAAACACAAATTTTCCTCTCAAATTCAAAATACAAACTAACTAAAAACTTACAAAGACGAATGTTAGCCTAGTCTTAGCTGCGAGAGCAACTTAGTCAAGGTTATAAATCTCACGGCCACTGAGAAACAAGCTTGAATGAAGGAAAAGCGATAACATCAAAGATCGCTAATTGCGACAGATGATCTTTCTCTAAGCACAAATGCACGTTCGCTGGACAAGGAGAGGTCTCACACCAAATGTTTTTTAGATGAAACCTTTATACAACAATATTTACATTTTAACTCATACATTTTTTAACTTAATAACTTATGAATTCTTTATGTCTTTTTAACACAAAGGCATGACATGTAGACTAGAGTTGATACAGTGGCTAAAAAAAAAAAAGTCGTACAGTAGATATATTTTAATTTTATTTAGAAGTGTTTTTACTTTTTTATAGCAATTATTTTTTTCTTCTTGCTCTAATCTTGAGCAACCTGAGCTGTGGCTGTGGGTAGTCAATAAGTTCTAATGGTTTTAATTTTATTTAAAATACATGTTATTTTTTTGTTCATTTATTTTAACATTATATTCATGTTCCAAATTGCAAATATATTCTGAAAAATTAAAATAAAAAATCCCAGAATTTTTTTTTTTTTTTTTAACCCATACATCTCAAAATAACACATTTTGGAGCTATAATTGCAATACCATCATACTGTGAAACCGGGGTATTTTTCCTCTAGGTTATCGTACCGTCAAAATCTTATACAGGCACATGCCTATACTGTATGATGTATTGCTGGATTCACCAAACTTGGACCTCGATGCCACCTATCCTGCTCTGTTTTCCAGGTCTCTCTCCTCCAAAACACCTAGATCAAATGATTATGTCATCAACAAGCTCTCCTGAAGACTGATTTCAGTGAACACGTTTCTTTGTAAAAGTTCATAAATTGGAACCAATTAAACTTGAAGCAACAAGAGATAATGCCATACGATCAGGTGAGTGCCCCCAACTAGGCCTGAAAAGAGTTGAACTGCAGAGGAACTCCTCAATACTACATGGACATTGACAAGGAGCATGAATAGCCTTCCTCACAAAAGCTGGGCTGAATAGGCAGAATAAGCAGTTTGGTTGAGGGCATGTGGGGGGCAACAGAAAAAAAGGCCTAAAAGACAAAACAACTTTGCAGCCCCCCTCTCCAAGAGGCCACCTAAAATGCAGCAAGTGCTGTCACAAAACTACAAAGCCATGTACATACGCTGTAATACTATATTTGTGACTACAACAAAACATGGCAAATTTAAACTTTCACCTTATAACCTTTTCACTTAACTATTAAAAACAGCTGCTCGTTCAGGCTACAAATCAGATTTTTTTTGTGTGTGTGCAAATAATTCAATTAAACCCTACCCGAGGCAGTACTGACTGTGTTAAAACTGTCAAGGTGACACAGCTGAACAAGCAGTTTGAGCACCATGGTGACAAGTTGCCTTCTGAAATATAAAGGAAAGGAGGTTGCTATTTGGCTTCTTAGTGAAAATCCGAGAAAAGTACAGTAAAATACAGAGCCCACTCAGGAACTCACACTGTACTCTTTTGGAGCGTAGGGTCACTGCGAGACAAAGTAAAACACGTACCGAGCCACCCAAAATAGTATGCAGAACTGTTAATCAAGGTCAGCTCCTTAAAGAAAAAGATTAACACAGAAGCTGAGATACCGCAGTCTCATTTAAGACTATTGAGTAGTGCATTACTGTCATATTAGACACAAGAAAAAAAATACTTCATTTGATTCAAAATGAAACAGGCCACAACACAATTTGAATTTGACAAAATGATGACTAGGTGAAGTGATGACTAGGTGAAGTGATGTTATTGTTTATCGCCTCATGACATTCCCACCCTGATTGATGTGTTTTGTCCGGAGAGCTGGCCCAGCAATTAGCAGTGCAACCCGCCTGTACATCTGCATGGCAGCTAATCCGCTGGTTAATGAGGCCGCAGCAAGAAATTTAATTCATTTGAGTTCTCCATCTAAGCAGCTCAATTCCCTCAACGGAGACATTGGCTGATGTTATGGCCAAGGCTTTAATGACAATGTACCCTGCCCCCCAGCTCCACAGACCACCGTCAATGTTTCCAACATTGAAGACTACATGAAATCAGATGACTTTTTGGGTGGTAAACCTTCAGTACATAAACTTACTTGAATTTGTGTTTTCAGGCATTTAGGCCATGTCTACACTAGAGCTGTCCCGACTAGTCGACGTTGTCGACGTCATCGATGACGTAAATGGGTCGACGGGCAAAACATACCGTCGACGGGTAATGACGGGTTTAAAAAAATTACATGCGGATAAAGTTTAGAATGGCGGGCGCTCACGATACAAGCGGTTGTTACTGGCATCCCCAAGGGGGCCGCTGTTATTTCAATGTGACCGGCGTTGTCAGACTGAGCAAAGAGGAAGAAAGTGGGCGAGCGAGCGAGAGAGAGGGAGCGAGATCGGTGAGTTGGAAAAGTGTGCGGGTAGCGCCGAGTTGAGTGGCTGCGTCCCCCACGTTTTTGTTTCGGTCAATAAAAGTATCCTTAAAGAGCCATCCGGCGCCTCTCGGTGTTTTTATGCACGCCGCCGCCTTCCTGAGGAGGAAATCGGACGAACTGATGACAACGAGCCAAGTGAATCGCCGGTTCACTCCCCACTTTGGCGAGGAGTTGAAAACACCGCCAATTACCTAAAAGGGCAGAATTGGTGACATGTGAAGGTGCCATAAAGCCAAAAAAGCGGACCAGAATAGCCAGAGCCTGGACTTATTTCAAGGAAAATATGGAGGGTGCCACTGTGTGTACTCTTTGCTAAGCTGAGCTCGCATACCACAGTAGCACGTCGGCTATGAACGAACACTTGAAGCGCCGTCACCCAAGTGTAATTTTTGAAGACAAAAAAGAAACAACAAGCTAGCGGATTGTAAGTCCATACAACTGTCTAACGATTTTTTAAATGGAAGTTGCCTTTAGAGCTGTCCCGACTAGTCGACACAGTCGACGTAATCGATGACGTAAATCCGTCGACGAGCACAACATCCCGTCGACGGTCAATGAAGGGTTAAAAAAATATATGCGTGGAAAGTTAGAATGTCGAATGCTCTGTTTGCAAGCGGGGAAAGCGGCACAAAGCCAAAAAAAGTGCACCAGAGTGTCCAAAACATTGACTTATTTCAAAGAAACAAAGGAGAGTACGCTCTTCTGTCCTGTCTCTTCAGTGCCAAGCTTGGCTGCACGTCGGCCGTGAATAAACACCTCAAGCGCCTTCACGCAGTTTGTTTTTTTTTTTTTTTTCATTTTTTTGTACACCAGAGGGTGCTGTCGCCTTACTAAATAATAATGTTTCATTGACAATGGACCTATAATTGCTATTAGTATTGTTCTTAATGCTAATTGAAAGGTTTATTTCATGTTATGGTTTATTTTATGTATAGAAAATTATATAAGGTTAAAAGGTCATAAATATATACAGTATATACAGTGATTGCACTCAAGGGAGAGATTGTCAATGATAAGGTAAAGGCAATTCATATAGGCAATTCATTGATATATAAATAAGGTTTAAAAGGAAAAAGGTGAAAAGTTTTTGTTAATTTCTAATTGTGTTGCTTTATTTGTGTGCACCGTAGCTCTTACGGTGTGTTTACATCAAGGATGGAATAAAAGTTGTAAACCATCAGTTTAAGAGACCATCTTTTCAATCGGGATGCTGCACTAGTTAATTCTATCAGCATTTGAACTCATTGTTTATTTGTGATTTATTATTGTTATTTACGTGTTTATTTGTACTTTAATAAATGATTTGAGTGTTCCAATATGTTTTTTGTGAATTGATAAGTGTCAACAAAAATTTCACTGCTAAATTAGTAAAAAAAAAAAAAAAAAAATTTAATTATTAGATTAGTCGACTAATCATAAAAATAGTCGGCTGACTAATCGGGAGAAAATTAGTCGTTTGGGACAGCCCTAGTTGCCTTTATGTGCGTCGTATCAACGTGCATTTTTGTTTAATAAAATAATTAATATATATATATATATATATATATATATATATATATATATATATATATATATATATATATATATATATATTTTTTTTTTCAAATTATTATTAAATTTATTAGGATCATGGAAGCTCCCACTTGGGGAAAATATATACATATATCCTGTATATACATAATAAAAATGTATATGGAAACAGCACTGGCCTGCTTACTGTAATCCATGACTGCACTAATGTCAGTTACTTAATATTATAAAGTATTACTAATAGTAGTATACTATAAAATTTATACTATATATTTAATTTTTGTTACTGTGGGTATGTGTGCCTTTCATTCAAAATCATTGTGGTAATTTCAGTGTGCCCTCTACTTGATCTATTTTCAGGTTAAAACAAACAAAAGTTGAACAGTTTTTCCCATCCCTCCAAAATGAGGAATGCACACCAGAAAAAGCATCTGAACTCACACAAATTATTCTGAAAATGGTTGTCCGGGACATTGCAATTCATTTTAACATTTAGAACAATATAGACAATGGCATACCACAAAAAGAGTAAGAATTGTTTTGACTCCTGTTAAAGAGGTGAAGTCACAGTGTTTCCGTTTACATTTTTTTGCTTTAGTTAATGCCAGCAGCATTTGACCTCATTGTTTGTGATTTATTATTGGTGTTTATGTTATTTATTAATACGTTAATAATGAATGTAGGTGTTCCAAAACGTTTTTTTTTTTTTTTGTGAATTATTAAGCTTGAACAAAAATTTCATTATTAAAGTAGTAAAAAATAAATTTTAAAAAATTATTAGATTAGTCGACTAATCGTAAAAATAGTCTGCTGACTAATCGGGAGGAAATTAGTCGTTTGGGACAGCCCTAGTCTACACCTACGGTTTTTTTTTTTGCTTTTTTTTTTACTGAGGATCCTGCCCTCAATCATCAGGAAATAAATGATTACGTCCACACCAGCAGAAGAAAAAAAATATATAATTTTTTAAAAAAAAAAAGCTTCCACAGCCAACCACATTCATTAATTTTTAAGTACATTCATAACAATGCGTGAAAAATAATTGTCCGTAATACCCTCATCTTACTGACATACTGAAATAGTAGTTTGGTTTAGCCTGAAAGTATTTTTGAACAATTTTGGAACTAATGTACAAAACATTTAAAAAAAAAATTTTTTAAATAAAAAAGGAGGGGGGGTGCATCAATAATCCTTTTTTAATCGAATCGGAGCCTCTGAATTGTAATCGTAATCGAATCGTTAGGTGCCCAAAGATTCCCAGCTCTAATCAGTATCCACATAATGGCGCCACAAACGCAGAATTCACAAATCTCTTTAGACGGCTTTTTTAAGAACCCTTGTTTAAATGTGCGAGTGCATGATAGGCCAAACCGTAGAAAAAGCTATTCTTTTTGACAAATACCCTGCTACGTGTAGACATGGCCTTAGTTCCATGTACTGCCATACTTGCGATAGATGTCAAATACATTTTGACTGAGAGTTCTGGTAGTGAATGAGTAAAGCCAACCCTTTCAGGCAAAATAGATTTGATGTCCATCACCATCAATGGCAGCGAATGAGTTAACACTGCAAAAAGAGCCAGTAATACTGAGGCCATCATAGACAAGACAAACATCTGCTTTGACAAGCAAACAACATATGGGGTCCACAGACAATAAAATGAAGTGTGTAGGAACATTATTCTGCTAGGACACAAGTTTATATGAGGCTTGGCTTCAAGCTAATAACATTAAGTATACAAACACTGGCATGATGGAAAAATGAGGGTGAAATTGATTTGTAGAAATGAAATTTTGCATAGAAGCTAACACGATTCATAAAAGCAAACCCTGTGCAATGTCTCACTAAAGATGATGCTCTGCAGATTTGGTTTTGGCGGCTTGTAAGGAAGATGTGAATTAATTGCTGTTTAGGATAAACCATAACTGGCTAATCCAAGCCCTAAAAGATCAACCACAGCCAGAAATAAGAATTTTCCTGGGAGGAAACTATGGTTTCTGCTTTCGACCGACTGCTTGGAATCAAAATAAAGGTCATACAGTGAACAGGATGTATACACATACATAACAAGTTCAACACAAGAACGCAGTTTAGGGTAAAACATTCAAAACCTGCTTCCATCCATTTTCTATTCTACTTCTTATGAACTGAATTGAAATGAGACCTGAGATTGGCTGGCAACCGATTCATGGTGTAGCCCGCCTAGTGCCCGTGCTTAGCTGAGACCCTCGTGAGGATAAGCGGCTCGGTCGGAAGATAAATTAATTCAACTAAACTGGAGCCTGCATAAGCGGGGAACAGTACCCCCAAGTCAGGTCGTCACTCGTCAGCCAATCACAGTAATTGTTTTTCTGGACCAATGAAACTATCTTTTAACAACGACACAATGTATTGAATAACAATTTAAGTAGAATATATATTTTGTCTATCTTCCTTACGTGAACGTGTTCCCTGGTCTAGATTTCGCAGCTCGGTCGTTAACTTCCAACTCCAAGAAGGCAGTAACACGCGATTTTTTTTTTAAAAAAAAAAGAGGGGAAACAACTGACCAACCTTCCAAAAGTGGGCACAAACAGAAAACAACATGTAGTAAAATCCCATTTACAATACAATGATTACCACAAACTGCTTCTGTTTTCTTTTTTGGTTCTTTTTTTCTTTTACTCACATTACTCTCCATAAAGTCCACGCTGTTCAAGAAGCACAGAAAGGATGAAAATAAAAATAAAAAAAATCCTCGCGTATCCGGGGAAACTATTCAAGCTAAATAGTTGGTTTCTTGTTGTTCCGAAATAGACGTTGGGATGCTCATTCGCCCTGCAGCTGTGCTTTCGAGACGTCCTCCTCTTGCTAACTGACGAGCAGCGCGCGCCAGCACTACAAGCAACCACACGCATGCACATTCAAGCGCGCGCACGCACTGTAGTGAAACCTGAGAAGCGGTGACGTCACAGCATGGCTCTGAGGCAAGGTGCACTGTCATTAGATTAGACTAGGCTTGTGTGGGTCAGATCACGATCACTGTAAAACCTGGCCTTCTAGGTTACTGTACTAGTGTTGTAATTGTAGACATGAATGGAAACTACAATAAAGTCAAACCTCTCATAGTTTCCACAAACTACTAATAAATGACACATCGAGCTGTTTGGTCAAATTTGGAATAGTTTTCCATCAGAAAAATTATAATAAAGGAAATATTGTCAAACAATTATGTGGAATTTGGGGGGATATTGACATCGACATTGATATTGGGGGGCTTGGTTGCCAAGATATTGACTGATACTTCACTTTCCCAAAAAAAAGTCTATTGTTCTTCCAAGAGCTATTTTAACAATTTTTAAACAGCATATATTTATAAACGATTCGGTATCGATAAAGACTTTATTGATTCCTCTGCACTCTTGTAAATATACAGTACACATATAGGACTTTCTTAATTTCTGATAGGAAGTACTGTTTCTGGCATTTAATGAGTGGAGCATAGCTGCATGTATCCATTGGCTCATTCTTCAGCAAGCCCTGACAAAGAAGGCCTGTTGAGAAAATAAATATTGGTACACTCTGCTGTTAATGGCTCATCCTGAAACTATTTGACTCCCCTCAGATAAAGTGGTTGTGAATATGTTGCACACAGTTCAAGGAACTGTGTAGCTGCATACGCTCTAGTGACAAACGAGAGAGGAATGCAAAATGAAATACTGCTATACCCAAAACAAAACCATCAAATCTAATACAGTACTTATTTCTGTTGACTTTTTTATTGAATACGGATATATCACCCCCCCCCACCCCCCCTATTAGATTGTATAGGTGTACCCAATCATGTTGTAATGCACAGCCTCCATTGTAAAAATGAGATGGTAAGTGAGAGATGAAAATAAATATAAAAATACAGCCAGTTGAAAATAAGAAGCCTGCAGCCATTGAGCAAATGGAAGCCCAGACAATGACCTCGTCCCCCGCCCAGTAGTCAAACAGTGCTTCCACTCATCAACCTGCTATTAGGAGTCAATGGGGCACAAAGTTGTCTACGGCCGGTCAACCCACTCTAGAGGCTGCTTTTCTCCCACACTTAGGTTCTTTTACCCTTTTAATATTGCTACATTAAAACCTAGATATTAATTCCCATATGACAACATGACACCCATCATGGCAAAGTGAAAAACCTCGGCCAGCTTTGGTACATCAATTATTCACCATATATCTGTTACAAAGTCAGCCCTTCAGATATCATTGCAAGCTCCTCTCCCCTGGAGACTTGGGATTTCGCTACCACTTGGAATACAGAATTGACATATCTAGAGGATATGGTATGATATTCAGTAGCTGGATCCATCAAAGAAGAATCTGTGGCTTAAGAGTTTTTATTCAAATTTACTATGAAAAGGTGTCAAAGGTGAGTGTCAAACCAAGCCGTTAAGCCTTCTGTTTAAGTGATGCCTTGCTTCAGAAGAAAATATCTTTCTATCAAGGATAGAGGAATCCTCGTTTGTTATCATTGCCCAACCCATCATCCTGTTTTTTCCCATGATGAGCCCAATGAGTCACCATCAAATCTCACCAAAGACAGTATAGAAAACACATAGACAAAGCATGATATCTTACTTTGCGAACCAGTCTAGAGCTGAAACGATTACTCGAATTATTTGAGTAACTCGATTTTAAAAATTGATCTCCGCCTTGAGGAATCGTTTAATTTTGCCAGCTCTAAGCATGACATTTTGCCCGGACTACTTTTAATGCGGTACAACGTGCTGACGTCCAGTGTCTTAATGGACGTTTAATTACTTTAAAAAAGTAATTAATTACAGTTACAAATTACTTCTCCCAAAAAGTAATTGCATTAGTAACTCAGTTACCTGAATGTAAGAGTAATTAGTGACTTGGCAAAGTAACGTGATAATTTTCATGTTTTTTTTTTTTCTAAAAAAAAAAAAAAAAAAAAAAAAAAAACAATTGGCCCTAGCTCAATTCTTTACACTAAACCTAACTAGACAAAGGGGTATTGCGGATATTGCGATAACTAGGTAGTAACTATTGCTGTGTGTGGAAGTCATTTTATGTTGTTAATCAACCGTTAAAGTTGTTAAATTGCTCCCGTTATTGCAATAGGTCACTTCTGTCTACTTTCGACATGTGTAAGTTTTAAAACTGTTTCATCATTTAAAGATAGATTTAAGTCAAGATTATGACTAAGATTAAGATAAAAACACTTAGGTTCGCTCGGAAGTTTCTCTACAACAGAGCCTTTCTGAGAGGTCTACTGCTTTAAGATGGCGGCTGTTTATTAACGCATCTAGTTCTTTATACATGTTGCTAATGCCGCCTTGTCTGTCATTTGCATCTTAGTTCTATTTTACGTGATATCTACCGTAGCATCATATGGGCGTAGTTTGTAGGCTATTAGCTACAGTCAGTTATTTTTGGAGCCATGTAGCATCGCGTTTGCAATGCTGTCACAACTCCCTTGCCTCCTCCCCACTCCTGCTCAGCTCTCTTGTCTCCGTGAGTCAGTCTCTCTCAGACTTTTCTCGCGTCATTCAACCAACATAGTAACGCACGCCTTTCCTGCCTCAGTAACGGTAACGGCGTTGCCAAGATGAGGAAAGTAATTAATTAGATTACTCACTACTGAAAAAAATAACACCGTGAGTAACGCCGTTATATTCTAACGCTGTTATTAACAACACTGCTGACGTCACGTGCGTAGAGGAAGAAGGGAGAGGCTGCGGATATATTTGATTTCAACCACGCATGAATATACAGGTAACGACGAAGAAGCCGATGAAAGGGAAGAGAAAGGCACCAAGAAAAAGCATAAAATGTCAAAAGTGCAGGAGCATTTCAAGCTGGATACAAAGGCGACAGCTACCCATGGCCCCGCCGACACTTCCGCACCCCTGGCTGGACCCCGCGACCGATGACTGCCCCCGAAACGCGGGCCGGGCGCCAACACGCAAACCTGCCTGCCTAGCCCCCGCTCCACCAAATGTACCACAGAGGAGACATTCTCGGGACAAGGTAAAATTAAGTTAACGTAGCGCTAATAAATATGATTAACGTTACTCTACCATGCTAACATAACGTTAACCCTGCGGAGGGCCAGGTTTCTATTAGTTATGACTACTGTCGATGCGTGGGTAACATGTTTTTCATACAGGCTTTATTTAATCTGTCAAACCACAGAGCAATAGTGTGATTAGGCTTTAAAATAAAAACATAATAAAGCTAAATGTCAATTTTAGCTCAGTAGTCATTAATGGATTAAACACCAAGTAGCACTGGTGCCTAATGTGCTACAATACAGCAGGTATAATACACTTATTTTGAACACTGAAAAAACCCAAAATCCTATCAGGACTTACAAATTAGACTAACTTAAAACTTAGCTAGAACTTAAAAATATCTTGATACAAAAGGAAATTGAAACGTGGGAAAAACACCAATCTTTTAAGTGAAGTGTGTTATCAAGCGTAATGACAAGTTAGGTAAGAAATAAGATTTTTCCCCCCCCTTTTTTTATAAGATCTTAGAGTTTTTTTTTTTTTAAGTGAAAGCAGTAAATTTGTTGTTTTTTTGTTTTCTAGTCACACATGAGATTCACACGTATACCAGTGCCTCCAAAACCGTGACAAGTAGCGTGTACAGCAGTACAAAATGTTGGTCAGGCCCAACACAATCACATTTTTTGAACCATTCAGACGACTGATAAAATTAAACATGTATACCCTTAAAACAGACTGGAGGGTGTTCACCCGAGCTGCTACAAACATTTCTGAAGCACTGGTCCATCTGGGCCTTTTCAACAAGATTCTCAGGGAATCGTTATATGCTACTTGTAATCTCTGGAAATTTGCTTTGTTATAATTAGACCATAGATGCGCAGTGTAGAGTGGTGTACAATAGGCCTTAAAAAGAGCCACCTTGACCTCATCAGAGCACTGACCAAATTTACGGGAAAGGATATTCGCTTGGACATATAGAGAACGGCATTGGCGAAATATGTCCTCATTGTCTGTCAGCGTGTCGGTGATCATATGGCCGAGGTATTTCACCTGACTGCAGGACTTTAACACTTGACCAGCCAACTTAAAGTCAGGGAAGACCAATTGTTTATCCCCATTTGACCTTACGATCATGACGACACTCTTAGCATCATTATATTTGATATCGTGTAGTTCCCCGTACCTGGCACAAATAGTGAGCAGCTGCTGGAGACCAGCTGAACTTGGACTAAAAAGCACACAGTCATCGGCATACATAAGATGGTTCACCACCAACCCACCAGCCATGCAGCCGGTTTTACATCTACTTAACTGCTTTGACAAATCATTCATATAAAAATTGAATAAAATTGGAGATAAAATGCTCCCCTGTCTAACCCCATTGGTAACTGTTTATAATTGCTCTTTACCTCAAAAAAAAAAAAAAAAAATCCGATTACTCGAATCAATCGATGGAATTTTCAGTAGAAGTTTTACAATAGTAACTTCAGTTGATACTATCAATTAGAAGTGGTTTGGCTCCATATACTCTGAGAACGTTTTGTTAATGGGAACACAGTGTGTGAAGGCAGGTACAATACCATTAACTGCGCTTTATATTTCAGATTTAAACAATAAAAATGCTGATGTCATCTTTTTGCCTTCAGAAATAGGTACAGTACAAATGGAATGTTAAACCATGATCTCGCTTGTGTTTTGACCACAGGGCGTGAATGAAAGTGAGCTGCATCAGTTGCAAGAATTGTGAAATACCATACGAGCAACAGTGAAACCTATGAATTCATCAATTATGTCCATTCATCATCCTATAGTCTGACCTGTGACTGCCTAGTATGTGACTGTAAAGTACACTACGATAAGACAGAAAATTAGTTGAAGTAAAAGCCTATTTGAGTTCTTTCAATTCTTGTCAATATTGAAAACTGACATACTCATAACATACTGTCAATACTACTTACATACTCTTTGGACTGCAATCTTTCGTGTTCCACCTTTTCAGTGTTTGTGTGTGATTGCGCCTCAGCGCAATTACATACAGTATTTTTGACTGTAAAAAAACAATTGTATAATAAATATCTTAACTGTCTTGTGATGACTCAATTAACATTTATTTCTTTATTTTCACTTCCCTTTTTTCAGCATCAAAATAAGTTGTTTTGATGTTTTTTCATCCACATCCTTCTAAGTTGTCTATCAGACTTCTTCTGTTAGCAATTGAAGCTGTACAAAATTCTCATATTAGTATTCTGTCTTTGTCCAGGGTTTAAAGCAATGCTCATTACACAGCATCATTATAACAGCGTCAAATTTTTGGAAATTATGTAAATGCTTATTTAGAGCTTTTAAGTAATTTTGCAAAAGCACTCAGGGTTGTGCCCACAACAGCATCTAAAAGCATCCAAAAATAAGATGCATAAGAAAATACAAAGGCTTTTGGTAGAAAGGTCAAACACTCACAATTTTCCCCTAATTGCTAAAGGGTGCGGGATCCTCCCTGAACACCAGAAAATCATTTGACTGGTACTTGTGCAGTAACACAGACATTGTCATATTTTAAAAACTCCAAAATCATTCTACAGTGGATAAGATTGCCAAGGGGCAATATTCAACACTTATGGAAAAAGCATATATTCAGATAAAGAGTAGGTCATCTCTCCACTGGGACAATTATTAATGACAATGGCTTATTGCATTCCAACTCCATTAGAGGCGCCCCCTTGTTATCAGCGACAGCTGTACCCAAGAAGCTTTCAGACTCATCAACTACCCACACACAGTAAGGGACTTGCTAAGTGTTCTCATGTTTATATATCCTCAGAGGGTTTTTTTTTTTTCTCTACCTACTCATTTGCTCTGGACCCTGGCTCTTACCTCATCCACCCACACACCCACGTGCTCTTTTTGTAAGTGAAGAGCAGGTTGTTACCTACTGGAGTTAGGAACAACAGCCGCAGACAGCTGGGCTGCAGCAGAAGCGTCATTGTGAAGACAGCATTACTTTATCAGAAATAGCACAGGCCAGCAGACTATAGGGGCCGTTCCTACTGGGTGATGACAAAAAAATATATAGATTGCATAAATTGTCCCGTTATTAGCTGATCGGCAGGAAGCCAGTGACAAGGTGGACTGAGGTGACCATTCTTTGGGTGTGCTGGAACAAGGATAGAATTATTCCTGTAATTATTAGTGGTGCAACGGTTTGCGGTTCAAAGCCGAACCGTTCGGTTCGCCCTGCACGGTTCAATATGCCTTTATGAACCGCGCCTTTTTGGTTTTGCAATTAACATATTCCGAACGCTTATGGAATGAATTGATCGAGCTCTGTGTGGCTGTGTGTGACGTGAAGCACCGCTGTTGAGAAATTCCCGCCCCGCAAGTAAATGTCGGATCGCTATCAAGCACCTGTGTAATAGAAGCCGAGTAACGCCCTCTCTCGCTTACGAGCGAAGTGAAAGTGAAACAAGAAAGAAAACAAATAGCTATGGCGAGCGGAGGAGTGGAGAGACCGAATTTTGAGGAAGCACCGGCTTCTTTCAAATCTGCGGTGTGGCAACATTTTGGTTTCCCCGTGGATTACAATGCGGAGGGAGAGAAAATATTGAAGAAAAAAAAAAATTGCAAGCATTGCTCAGCGCTTGTTCCCCATGTTGATGGCAACACTTATATAACGTGACTCCGGTACCTCAGCCAGCATCACCCACAGATATCACTTTCTCAGGGTAGGACAACCCCAAAGATGACACCAGTGAAAACACACGACGGGCTTCGTTAATTTATTTGCAACGCTTGACCCGCGTTACATTGTTCCCTCGCGGATATATTTCTCCAACAACGTAATCCCCGACATTTATGAAATGGCACGTAAAGCCATCGAAGATGATTTCGCTAAAGCACATAGTTTCGCCCTGACCACTGATAGTTGGAAGTTGGACGTCCCATGCTACAGAGTGCTACTACCTAACTGTGACGGTCCACTATAATTCATACCTGTCAAATTGTACGGTCTCGTCGTAATTTGTACAAGTGAGCACTCATTTTTGAATGTGTACGCCGTACATTACGTTCAAAATCTGCACGTTTTTCGTGCATTACGTTTTTTTTTTTGTGTGTTTTTTTTTAATCCGTTCGGATTTGGTCACCGTTTCTGCAATGAGACAATGCGTTGCTTGAATGACTCGGAGAGGGAAGAGTGGTTGTTGAGACGCTGTAGCAAACGCGATGCTATGCTAAGTGGCTCCAATATTACCTGACTTAGCCGACAACATAAAATCTACGCCTAGATGTCTCATGCATATAGAACTACATGCGAAATTACTTGGTAGCGTTAGTAAACAGCCGCCATTTTAGAGCAGTGAACTTCTCAGAAAGGCTCTGTTGTAGTAAACCTTACGAGCGAACCTAATCAACTTTTTATTTAAAATACTCCTAAATCGGCAAAATCTTGACTTGAGTCTATCTTTAAAGGATGAAACAGTTTTAAAATTTTCGAAATTTTCGAAGTTTTAAAAATGTCGAAAGTAGACAGAAGGGAACTAATGCAAAAACAGGAGCAATTTTATCAACTTTAACGGTTGGCTCACAACATTAAATGACCTCCAAATATAGCAAAGGTTACTATGTTTTTGGGGTTTTTTTTGTTTTTTTTCTAATGAAAAAAAAAAAAAAACATGAAAGGTATCACCTGTTACTTTGCCAAGTAACTTTTTTACTACTGTGTATTTCAGTAGTCAGTCACTACACTAGCCAAAGAGCTAAGAGGCATTTTAACAGTCGAAAATGTTTACATTTTAAGTGTTAATTTCATTTTTTAAAAAGCAAACTAAAGGCAGTTTAAAAAAAAAAAAAAAAAAAAAAAAAAAACGAAACCGTGATCCCAAAACCGAGGCTCAAACCGAACCGTGGGCTAACTGAACCGTTGCACCCCTAATAATTATAGGTTTGTCGTGTCCTCTTTTCAGTCTCAGAGGTGAAAACTCAACTTTATTATAAAGGTCAGAACCGGCAAGAAAAAAGTATGTTCAAACTTTAACTGAAATTATTAAATTAAGGTCACCCGAAAACAAAACGTTCCAAAGTAATTGTAATTTATTTTTCGGATCATTATTATTTTTGTAACCATTTCTAGTACTGTATGCTTGAGGATGCAAACATCCAAGCATGAATTTAATGAATTCGAGTAACATTGTTGCATGCCTCTTCAATAAAAATATAAATTCATTCTCAAATCACACAAAAACTGCAGTGATAAAACATTTAAGTAAGGATATTTTGTTTTAGTTCTAAGAAATGAAAGGTACTGTATTGTGTCTTTTTCATATTGTCCATTTTGAACACCGAATGTCCTAAAAGTAGGAATAGTGCTATTAAAAGTGGCAAGACGCAACGTAATGTACCCTTTCACATTCAGTCTTAGAACAGTACAAAACAATAAACTTTGCGTTTATAATAAATAATAATTTTGTTACCCTCTCCATAAAAAGACAGGAAATAAGTGTCCATTTTGTATTTCAAACAGCTGCTAGTCTACAAGGTTGTCAAATAGCAAGAATGAACAACTGCACTTTCCAATTCTGTTGTGGTGCTGATAATGTGGAAAACCCACACGGCACAACCGCCATTACAGTTGCATCTATCTGTTTTTTTTTTGTTTTTTTTTTTAACGGATATAATGACAGGAAAATACTTCCGCTGACAAGCCAATTAAAAGCTGAAGAGGAACACAGCTAATTTTTCACAAGCATAATAAATGAACAAATCAATGAGGAAGTCAAACTCTACCAAGTGCCTGGCTGATAGGACTCTTTAGTGAGCCATACACCCCGCTGATAATAATTACATGCTCTGACTAAAAATCCCAGAGCTAATGACTCATTGAAAATCAATGGGTTGTATCTAGGATTTGTATCATACTTGAGACACAATACAGGCGCAAAAACAAAATCTGAAAGCACGGTAAATGTATAGTTGCATACTTAAACAAAGCTACTAAAGTCCAAATAAAGGAAAAAGTGTTTGCATAGGGCCAGCGGATTACTGAACATTGAGCTGTTTTCAAGCACGCTGGCCCAAGTGAATGAAATCACAAGAGGTCATCAAGAGGACATGGTAGACAGCCTCACTTTATGGCCAAGACTAGTTTTTAAGTCTTCACTTCATCACTGTTGAAAATTCCAAATTTTGCATGCCAAGCACCACGTATTCCCTTTCACATCAGCCCTCAACACTGCAACCCGAACAAAGCACGCAAACACATTTTGGTCAGCCTCTGACAACGTGCTTATCAAGCTTGACTTTTATCTTTTCCCATTAAGGATAAAAGATTGTACCGGCTCCAAACCCCACCTTCAGGACATACACATGATAGGTGAAGATTTTTGTTAGCTGAAATTTTAATCCCCTAATTCAGTGTTTTTCAACCGGTGCCGTGAGAGATCGTCAGGTGTGCCGCTAAAGTTCTCGGTCGTGAGCAGATGAGCGAGGTATTGCTCGTGTAGCGTTCAAGAACTGTTCGGATTTCTAGCCATCAGCAACTGTATATAAAAGGCTACAAAGTCAAGTGATTGTTTGATAAGATATTCACAGTTTATCGTTCAGTGCATTCAGCATCAGTTGATTCCCACATTTGGCTGACGTAAATATGTGAAAAGTTGGATTACGCATGCACCTACCAGAATGCGGAAGTCAATAGGGAATGGGACGTACTACGTCATTGTTTGGACCCGCCTCCATGCTGGCAATATAATTCACTTCCGGGCCGGCAGAGTCAATGCGGATTGTAACGTGTGGTAGTGCTAAGCTAACTCTTTCGGTGTTTTAGAAAGAAAATATGGGTGCTTATTGTTGCGTTACCGGGTGCAACAGCGTCTCCTACGACAAAAAAAGGGGTTAGGAAAAATGGACTCACTTTTCACCGTTTTCCTGCATGGAGGACCAAATATCAGATCACGAAGGTACGACGGATGGCTGGATTGCAGCGGTTCGTCGGAAAAGCATTTCTTATGATCATATTTCTGCTGGAATGAGAGTGTATTCCCCTCATCTCTACTCTTGTAAGTTGAACGATTTATCCGTTTTGGTTTCAATACGTTTTTTGTTTTTGTCTTTACTGTTGTGTAAATCTGCCTCGGTAGCAATGCTAACCTACTCCTCCTCATCACCTACCTGTTGTGTTACTAGGAAAACCTGCATATGAAATGCTGACAACACATCCCGATTGGTCACCATATCTCTTCTTGGGTTATTCTGAGGTCAAGCGCACCACATCGGAGCGTTGAGAGGTTGGAAAGGCGAAGAGTGCACGCTGAAACTTCAGTTTGCTCTGATCTTACAAACACGATCCCAAGTGTTATGAAAAGTCAATAAAATATGAATACCAAAACATGACTTGAACAACTTCTTGACAAACTGTAACTGCTTGTTGTTTACTTCAGGTCTTCATAATAAACTGGTGTAATAATTACAAAGTCAGGTGACTTAATTTTGTTATTCTATTTGGAATATGCATTGACAATTTTTGGACAGTGTTGTAGACAAGAACTGGGACTGATAAGTTGCAATAGATTTATTTCAAGTAATGCAATTTCTCCAATACGATATTTGAATTGACAGTTTAAAATCTTTAAATTAGTGCAAACAAGGCCCACCCTCTGACGGTGGCAGCAAATATTATATAATTATAAGTAATACACAAATACAAGATCACAATAAACGTGTCTTTGTCAAAGCAGTTTAAAACACTATTTACTGGCCTTGGGTAAATTGCCAGACAGGATAAATATGTGCTTTAAAGTTCTTGCATTTCCATTTTAAGTATTGCAAGTACTAGTCTCCAACACAGTATTTGAACTGACAGTTTAAAATCATTTTAGTACAAAATGGCCCACACTCTGGCAGGGGGCAGCAAATATTATAATACATAATACATTATAAAAAGCTATATACTATATAAATACAAGATCACAACAAAACCTGTATTTTTCAAAGCAGTTAAAAAACATCCAGTCGCCTTAGGTAAATAAAGGTGTATAAATATGTACTTTACAGTTCTTGCATTTCTATTTTAGGTATTGCAACTTTTCCAACACTATTTGAATTGACAGTCTAAAGTCTACATAAGTGCAAATAAGAATATTATAATTTAAAAATAATAATAGAATATATAAATTCAACATTACAATGAAAGGTGTCTTTGTCAAAGTGGTTAAAAAAAAAAAAAAAAAAAAACGTCACTGGCCATAGTTAAATAGCCAGGCAGAATAAATATGTGCATTAAAGTTCTTGCATTTTCACAAGTTAAAAGCCCGCAGTTCATCGACGAGAAGGGCAGACCCAGATGGCGTCTGCTGCAGGGGCTTGTTTGAGTCCGACACAGGACAAATGGAACCACTCCATTGAACAAATTTTCTTTGTCAAATGATCCAAGAAGAGAGATGGTGACCAATCGGGATGTATTGTCAGCAGGTTTACCTAGGAACACAACAGGTAGGGGAGTCGTAGTAGGCGAGCATTGCTACCGAGGCAGATTTACACAACGGTGTAAAAAAACAAAAACGTATTGAAACCAAAAGTGGATAAATCGTTCAACTTACAAGAGTAGAGATGACAGGAACACACTCTCATTCCAGCAGAAATATGATCATAAGAAATGCTTTTCCGACGAACCGCTGCAATCCAGCCATCCGTCGTACCTTCGTGATCTGATATTTGGTCCTCCATGCAGGAAAACGGTGAAAAGTGAGTCCATTTTTCCTCACCCCTTTTTTTGTCGTAGGAGACGCTGTTGCACCCGGTAACGCAACAATAAAGCACCCATATTTTCTTTCTAAAACACCGAAAGAGTTAGCTTAGCACTATCACACGTTACAATCCGCATTGACTCTGCCGGCCCGGAAGTGAATTATATTGCCAGCATGGAGGCGGGTCCAAACAATGACGTAGTACGTCCCATTCCCTATTGCAAGAAATTCACGGGTAGATGCACGACAGGAGCGTGCGTCTAACTGTGTGTTTGTTCAGTGCTGTGCGTAAATGAAAAGTGAGTATCCCAAGCATCATTCATATTTACATAAACACATTGTTATGAGTACCTTTTGTTGTTGTTATTATAGTTCGTCCTATTGTTTCGCATGGTAGTCCGTTAGCCTGTTGCTATGCTGCGATTCTCAACCAGCGTCAAGTTGCGGCATAGCGCAACGGAAGTAGGATTAATTCGCCTTCGAAATAAGTGCACTAAACCGGAAGTGCTCCGTTGGAGCGTAGAAAACAGGTCAAGCTTAACAGCGAATATTCCATCTACATGGTTTGAATTTAAGCAATGAATATTTATTTATTATTTTTATGTCTTTTGTGCAGATAAACCACACACACACAAACACCTACTCAAGCACACAACCATTCACACATCCACATGGACAGTTGGGATAAAAGGACTGTATAAAGTTTATTCAAAAAGGAATTGTATTAAAGGAAAAGGAGAAATCCAGCAGCCTGTCCCAGTGTCATTATTGCCTCTGCTTTGAGCCGGCCTTAATTGGTGTTTGGCCAACAAATTGACGTGAACACAGCTAAAATCATCCTAAATCAGCGAGAAACCAGTTTTCTCCATTACAGCGACCTTGCTGTCTGCGACAATTTGGACCCCAGCATGTCTACTGCACATCATTTGGTTACTCGTCATGTGTCGATATACTCAAAAGTGACCTTTCTATTTTATCCATATGTGACGACCGTCAATCCTCCCCGTGTTTTATTCCAACACATTGTTGAGGACAGGAAGGTGGCTAATGGCTAGAAATCCGAGCAGTTCTTGAACGTGACACGAGCAGCTATCCAACAGTGCTTTTCTGCCGAGCAAGTTTAAACGTCATCTCCAAACGAAACACCTGTCATTTCAAAACAAGTCGATGGACTATTTTGTTCGCCTTCGTGAAAACAGAAACAGACAACTTTTTTGACAAAAACTATAAAGGTAAATGAGAAAGCCCTCAAAGGCAGTTACTTTGTTGCTGAACTTGTTGCTAAATCCAAAATGTCAGACACCGTGACAGAGACATCAATACTACCTGCATGCAAAGCCATTGTCTGCGAGATGCTCGGCCCTGATCCGGTTAAAGATATTGCTCAAGTACCCCTGTCTGATAATTCTGAGCTTTTTCAGGCCTAACTGCTATTAAAAAAAATAAAAACCGAGAAAAACTAAGAGCTGTTGAAGAATAAGGATTTCAGCTTTGTGTTCATCTAAACAGGCTCAAGTTTCACACTGAGTAAGTATGCATACTGAGAAATTATTTTGTAATTAAATACACTGTACACTGTACACTTGAAAATATTAGAGAGGCCTGTAATTGTCAACAAGGGTAAACCTCAACCATGAGAGACAGAGTGTGGGAAAAAAAAAAAAAATCACATTGTTTGATTTATAAAGAATATATTTCTAAATTAGAGTGGAAAATAAGTATTTGGTCACCTACAAACAAGCAAGATTTCTGGCTGCCAAAGAGGTCTAGCTTCTTCTAACGAGGCTCCACTCGTTACCTGTATTAATGGCACCTTTTTTAACTCATTATCGGTATAAAAGACACCTGTCCACAATCTCAGTCAGTCACACTCCAAACTCCACTATGGCCAAGACCAAAGGGCTGTCGAAGGACACCAGAGACAAGATTGTAGACCTGGTCCAGGCTGGGAAGACTGAATCTGCAACAGGTAAAACACTTGGTGTAAAGAATCAACTGTGGGAGCAAGTATTAGAAAATGGAAGACCACTGATAATCTCCCTCGATCTGGGGCTCCATGCAAGATCTCACCCCGTGGCGTCAAAATGACAACAAGAACGGTGAGCAAAAATCCCACACGGGGGCACCTAGTGAATGACCTACAGCAGGGGTGCCCAATCCTGGTCCTCGAGAGCCCCTATCCAGCTTCTTTTCTGTGTCTCACTCCTTTAACACACCTGAATCAAATCATCAGCTCATCCGCAAGCTCTGCAGCAGCCTGATAACGATCCTGAATAGTTGATTCAGGTGTGTTAGAGGAGGGAGACACGGAAAATAAGCTGGACAGAGAGCTGGGACCACAGGAACAAAGGTGACTATTAGTAACAAATAACAAATCCTGCAATGCCAGACGAGTTCCCTGCTGAAAAAAGTACACGTCCAAGCCCGTCTGCGGTTCGCTAGAGAGCATTTGGATGATCCAGAAGAGGACTGGGAGAATGTGATATGGTCCGATGACACCAAAATAGAAATTTTTGTAGAAACACAGGTTCTCGTGTTTGGAGGAGAAAGAATACTGAATTGCATCCGAAGAACACCATACCCACTGTGAAGCATGGGGGTGGAAACATCATGCTTTGGGGCTGTTTTTCTGCAAAGGGACCAGGACGACTGATCTGTGTAAAGGAAAGAATGAATGGGGGCATGTATCGAGAGATTTTGAGTGAAAATCTCCTTCCATCAGCAAGGGCATTGAAGATGAGACGTGGCTGGGTCTTTCAGCACGACAATGATCCCAAACACATAGCCAGGGCAACAAAGGAGTGGCTTCATAAGAAGCATTTCAAGGTCCTGGAGTGACCTAGCCAGTCTCCAGATCTCAACCCCATAAAAAATCTGTGGAGGGTGTTGAAAATCCGTGTTGCCCAAGGACAGCCCCAAAACATCACTGCTCTAGGGGAGATCTGCATGGGGGAATGGGCCAAAATACCAGCAACATTGTGTGAAAAGCTTGTGAAGAGTTACAGAAAACGTTTGGCCTCCGTTTCTGCCAACAAAGGGTACATAACAAAGTATTGAGATGAACTTTTGGTATTGACCAAATACTTATTATCTACTATGATTTGCAAATAAATTCTTTAAAAATCAAACAATGTGATTTTCTGTTTTGTTTTTTTTTCAACATTCTGTCTCTCATGATAGAGGTTTACCCATGTTGACAATTACAGGCCTCTTAGTGGGAGAACTTGGTTGACTAAATACTTATTTGCCACACTGTAACTTGACGCAGTAAGCAGTTTTTCTCCAAGGTTTACGCTGCATTTGACACAACTAGGTCCCAAATACAAAACAACCTACTTGGCCCTTTTAAAAACCGAACTCAAAATGATACAGTGAAACTTAAACAGATAATACGACTGACAATCGTGGTGAGATCGTACCATAGGTAGACTTCATAATGATATTGACGGGTCACATTCATCAGACACTACGCCTCGCCTTCAAGTAGGGGGCCGTCCTACACTCCGCTTCAGTCGGTCGAAGTCGGTCGCAGTTATTCTCCAATGCCGGATTTAGGTTGAAAAAGTATGAAAGCTGTACCGTATACAAACAGGAAGGATTTGTTCAAGGATTCCAGGTACAGTAATCGTTGCATTTTTCGTACCATGCATGCATTCTGAAACGTTGTGAAAAAAATCAATGGGAGAAATTAACCGCTACGGCATTGGCGTCATAAATCGCAGTATTTATGTAAAATAAATGCTAAATGCCCGTTTTTTTTTTTTTTTTTTTTTTTTTTGCTTTTAACCAAGAATGGAGATTGTTTTACAATCATATCTATAAATAATTCAGGGATTTAAGCATTTATTCCCAAAAAATTCAACGTAAAAAGGTCTTTGTGATGATAAGTCGGCACCACAGTGGCTAAAAGACGAGCAGCACATTCGCCATATTTACGTAAAATAAGTGCCAACTGCCCGATTTTTTTACTTTTAACCAAGAATCGAGACTGTTTTACGTACATATCTATAACAAATTCAGAGATTTAAGCATTTATTCACAAGAACTTTAAACATATTACAGTGTTTGTCTGTTTCCACTCGGTTAGCTTTGACAGAGATAGGCCCCCTATTAATTAGCCTCACACACAGTGTTATGAAGTCTATGATAGTACAAGCTTTGTTTGTGAACAGACTGTTGGTGAGCAGCCCACAAGAACAACCTAATCTGTTTGGCAGCCTTGATCAAGTTAAAAAAATAAGCTTATTTTTTAACGAATACCCAACAATAACCAAACTTGGTCCAGTTGAGTTCATGGTTTTGTACAGGCTATCCAACATCCTACTGCTGTATTCCATGAATGTGGACAGTAAAACCTTGGTTTTCGCATGCCCTGGTTTTCATGATTCCACTTTTTTTGGTTTATATTTTGATTCATTTTCTGTATATATGCTAATTTTTCATACAAAAAAAATCCTGCTGATTCCTTTTTTCTCCTAATTTAGTAAGCATCATTCTGCATGCCCATCAGAAGTATTTCAGCAATTCATAAATTGTGTAATGAGCTGAAAGGCGAAGCTCTCTATTTACCGGTCGATCTACGTTCCTATTCTCACCTATTGTCACAGGCTGTGAGTCGTGTCCGAAAGAACAAGTGGCCAAAATGGGTTTCCATTGCTGTGTGTCCGGGCTCTCGCTTCGAGATAGGATTAGAAACTCGATCATCTGGGAGGGGTTCGGAGTAGAGCCGCTGCTTTTCCACACAGAGAGGAGCCAGATGAAGTGGCTCGGGCATCTGGTTATGATGCCTCCTGGACCCCTGAAAGTGAGGTGCTCCAGGCCCATATAATTAGTAGGAGGCTGCGGGGCTGACCCAGGACACGCTCGGGAGACTATGTCTTCTGGCTGGCCTGCGAACGCATTTGGATCCTCCTGGATCTTAGTGCCCCTGCCCCCTAAGCCCCGCTCCTCCTCCCTGTGTGTGTGGGTGTGTTTGTGTGTCTACCTTGATTGCAGGACTGAACAGATAAGTGAACCTGGGACTAGGTGCTGATAATCATCGTCAACAGCTTCCTTAAACCGGTCTTTGGCCTCACTTCATTACCAGATGAATGCATCCACTCAAGCCTAAACTTAGTCTTCGGATCCAATAATGTTGTATTGAGCTTATTTTGCCTTTTGTTTCCAAGATCCCGTATCGCTTGCCTGGAGGGCCTGCTCACCCACCAAATCACCCACCTCATTCTTCGGAGACCATCTGCCATTCTGTCAGTAAACTATCGTTATTACTACTAGTTTTCCTCATTTATCTGCGCTTAGGTCCCCTGCTACCCCAGAGCCCTACCACCAGAAGAGCTAGATAAAGTGTCTCGGGAGAGGGAAGTCTGGGACCCCGGGACCTGACCACGGAAGAGCTGGAGAAAATGGATGGATGGATGGATGGATAAACTGTGTAAAACAAAAAATAAGGTCAAGACTTTAAAAATAAAGGGCCATAGAAACACCAGTTAAACTGCATTATTGGCATGCTTTTATTTTAAAGGTCTGACTTTGAGAGGATTATAGCACTGATGTCACCTAGATTTTTCAAAATGGTAATAGTAGATCTGGAGAGTTGTTGCATTGTCATATACGCCTATTTGGGTTTTTTATTTTATTTATTTTTTTTTTTTTTTATAAACAATTCAAAATGAAGTTTCAAGTTCAAGACATTTGATTTGAAAAAAAAAAAGCGAGCTGTTTAACATAATTTAAGAAGGAACTAGCAAAGTATGAAAATGGCGAGTTGAATGAAAATGACAAATTGAATTTATGCGGGCAATACTGCTTTGCAGGGTTTCTACATGCTTCCTCAAGTTAAATTTAAGACTTTTTAAGCCCTAATTAAGATCTTTTTTTTTTTTAAACCTAATACCTATTTCACAGCTATATCGACAAACAAAGACAAAATCCTTGAATTTGTGTATTTCTTGAAAGTGAAAATGTGGAATGTGTGCAGGATGTTACAATGCAGCATATTGAATAGGCTACTCACGCGACACCACCGATTTGGCTACGTAGGCCGTTTTGTCGGCACCACAAGTAAAAGTGTTGGCAATGTCTGAGTTCGGGAACATGTACCTGAAATGCCTTCATTGCCATTGTAAATGGTAAATGGTGTTATATAGCGCTTTTCCACCTTTCAAGGCGCTCAAAGCGCTTTACACTATCTCGCCATCCACCTACTGGTGACGCAGCACCAGGAGCAACGTGGGGTTCAGTATCTTGCTCAAGGACACTTAGGAGAGTTCATCAGGGCAGAGAACTGAACCCTCAACCTCTGTGTTGGGGGACAACTACTCTACCACTGAGCCACGCCACCCCATTGTAGGAATTGTGTTTAGCAATGGTGTGCAGAGTCTGCAACACCTCTACTTTCATTGTTGCTGTGGACCCAAACGATATGCGTAGAGCCACTCTCGCAAATCCACAAACAACCGCAGCTGGGCTGGGATGCAGGGTGTCTGCAGCACTAGCAGCTAGCTGGCTCGTGTTGGCTTCTGTTGCTTCGCTTACATTAGCAGCTTGCTGGCTGGCTTTAGCTCTCTCTCTTCAGGCTCGTGAGCAGCTGGCTGGCTTAAACAGGCAGATTGAAAATCGCCAGCAATGGAGGGAGTTTGTTTCTTTCCTCTCATGGAGTTTACTGTATCTGCTTGGACAATTTAGCATGGGACTCTAGTGCCTTCATGCCCATTGTACCCAGCTGATTTTTTTTTTTTTGTGTGTGTGTACGATGCAAAAAGCCTCAAACACACTGCTATCCACTGGGTTGAGCCAAAGGCGATAGACTTGTTTACTCAACCACGCTTGAATTTACATTTTCCAATCTCTCTAAGATGAAATGTATGGCTAGGTGTAAAAAAAAAAAAAAAAAAAAAATGCATCCGTGTAGTGGAGAGCATGACATTTTGTCGGGACCCCCGTTGTGACATGGGATTTAGGCGGGAATCAGGACGGGGCGTGAATGAAAATCTGTATAATAATAGTGATCTTTTTTAGCTGGTCGTACAGCACACCAAATTGAAGAAGCAGCCATATTTGTAGTCATCTTTCAGTGAGCCAACGCTGTTTTGACTTGGGTTAGCAAGTCAAAAGAACTACACAATACCATCAGTGCTTGCAATCGACGATTTTGACCTGAGGTTGTGTTGCGTTGTCAAGGATTGGCTCCTCCACCCCCGTTTATTTATTTAGGCTACTTTATTTAATCAAAATGACAAATGACACTTTTGAGGAGAAATGAGACGCAGAGAAGTTAAATACTGTACATCATAAACTTTAAATCCAAGATATAAAAGTTCAATACTTTTCTAAGACTTTTTAGGTATTATTTCCAAATTCATAAATTCAATCATTTTAAGACTTTTTAAGACTCTGCGGGAACCCTGGCTTTGGCTTTAGTACAATTTGGGTATAGTCAGATTTTCTGTGATGGATTAATCAGAAAAACAATATTCCAGATTGTGATTACTTGTATCATGTACATGAGTTATTTTTTTTTTTTTTTAATTGGGAATCAGTCCATGGTGTATTCCATCTCCTAGCAAAGAACTCTAACTTTAAGATGAATTTCATTGTACTACCTCTTCAGAGGTTTCTAACATATTTTTTCTAGCCATCTGGTCAGAAATGTCAGACTCACTAAATGCCTGGAACACAACATAACAACTTCAGGGAATGTACACCGTGGTTATTTTGAGTTGGAATTGTGACAAATATGTAGAGTCACTTGAAGTGTTATTACTGTATTTGGGGAAATATTCATGACTTACTCCCCCAACTTTCACATCCACCTACAAATAATTATACTTCCTCTTATTAGAGGGTTCAAGCCAGCGCACACGCTCATTTTCAGACTTGACAGATGACGTGTTCAGATGCTTCCTGGGTCTAATGACTCATCCACTCTTGTTTTGCCGTAATGAGCCTGTTGTGGGCTATATGATTGTTTTGAAAAGGGTAAACCCTGCTATGACCCCTACAAGACATATTAAAAAATATGTAAGTGATGAAAGTGAAAGAAACAGATTTCCATCCAACCCCTACAACATTGGGTGACTACTTCCTCAATTATCAGGTTTCTAAGGTTTGTCCACTTTATCCCCTACATGGCTTAACATCACAAATGCCCCTCACTAAAAAGCTTTACTGCACTAACTTATTTGCAGACCAATCCTGTTCTAATATGATAATAAGAACAAAGATCTGGAATTACAGCCTGAAGAATGCCTATGAGTCTGACGGGCTGTAGTCAGGAATGGCTTCAGCAGGTGCACATATTTGGTCTAATGTGACCTGTGTAACATAGGTCAGAGAAGGGGAAAGCTGGAGAATTGGTGGCATTTTTGGAATGTTTGTGCTTGTGTGACATTAAGAAACATTAGCTGAGATAGTGATTTTAAAAGGCAATAATGCACTCATTAGATGAGATAAAGAGTTTCTAAGTAAATTCATATAATATCCTCAAACACTACTAGAAGATGGAAAAGGGCACAAGAATTCAAAGCTGTGAAGGTAACTATTTTGCAAACAATACAATGCAATGCAAATGGATTAACAGATCGAAGGCTTTCTGTGGCTTTTGAATTTGAGGCAATATTTTGACATGTGCTAAGAAAGAACTGCATACTGCTACCAAGCAACAACTAGGGGCTACATGAAGGGGAAGGGGGAAGTAACAACAACAACAAAATAGGAGTCTGTCTACGTACATGATCTTCTCTGTCATGTATTGACTACTACATTAATTACATTTGTCTCTTGTGTCAGACAAGAAGTCCATTTCTCACCATGACCTTTTTAAAGCATATGGTGGAAAACACATGACAGGCTGAAAAAGCAGTTTTAAATAAACGACTGTATTTAAAGAGAAAAGATGTGTAGTGTTTGATAGAACAATATGTCTAGATGCTGTCGTAGCAGTTTCATCGAGCATTATGCCTCCGGATTAATTTTAATTTGTCCGATTTACCCCTGAAACTCTCGTTTACGGACACATCGCAACTGCTTTTGTTTCAACCCAGCTATAGTACAAAGTAAATAATTACATTTATTATTTGAATTTTCTATAATTTTAAGCTTAGAGTCATTATTGATGTTTATTATTTAGTTTAGAAAAGAAAAATGACTTTATAAAGTTACTCACCCGTGTGTTTTTAACTTTTAAAAACATCCCGTCACAATGAAAAAAATTGCGTCTGTAAATAAGTCACGGATATCTACCACATAACTATCGCTTTATAGGATTTTTTTGTTTCGCTCGTATTTTCCCGATATTTTAGATGATAATCGATCCAAACAAAGAAAAAGTGAAAAAAGATGTTTAAAAGGGAAAATATTTGTCCTAGAAAACTACGAAAAACCTAGACCACTCGTTTTGTCCACGACTTTCATCTCGCGCTCCATGCGAAATAACCATTTTTAAGATATAAAAGCCAAACAAAGCCCGGTTTTGCCCATTCACAGCTGTGTTTTTACACTCGGTGATAAATGCTAATCAGAGTTTTTGGATCGAAACAAGGTAAGTATGCGACAATAAATAGTTAAAATCATTGTGTCTCTAATTCTGCTCGCGCTTGATCACGCGTCGAGTTTCTGGAAATGTAGCACGAGTCATAAAAAAAGACTTACTTTGCTGTCAAACGCTAGCGCGAGAAGAATAACGTACAGAGCAGGCTAACTGACTAGCGTGCTATCCATCATCTTTTCGACCTGTGTTAACATTTGGATTGCTTATTATGGGATGATATAATTTATTACATACAGTACATTAAATGCTTAAATCATAAAGCCTAGGCTTCTAAGACACAGTAAACACAAAAACATGGATGGATGGATGGATGGATGGATGGATGGATGGATGGATGGATGGATGGATGGATGGATGGATGGATGGATGGATGGATGGATGGATGGATGGATGGATGGATGGATGGATGGATGGATGGATGGATGGATGGATGGATGGATGGATGGATGGATCTTTTTATGGGAATTCTCCATTCACCTTCACAATATTGCCTGAATTGCTTTTCAGAAGTCATCATGCCACATAGATCTAGTGGAGATACTGTATGTGGAGTAGAGAGGTAGAATGACCCGGATAAATACGAAATGCGGTGGGATGCTATTATAGATGTGGGGAGGACCGTGTGGTCAGGGAGGCCCACATCTTCATGACAGATGACATCAAATAGGACCACAAGGCAGTCAACGAGTTCACAACACAGAACCTGTCAAGGATGAGCACAAAAATTACAGTGAAAAGGCTGACAATGTGGAGTACAAAGTAGGTTTTGTTTATCAGACTTCATCAGTGTGTTACGGGTATTTTGTTTTTGTTCATGTCGTTATTCATCATTTCTATTGCTACCATTCATCAGAATAAATCAACATTTCATGCCTTGACGATGCTGGCCCACAAGGCTCAATGCTGCTTCTATGGCTCTGCGCAATGTCACGTCTCGGAAGTCTTGTTAATGTTCTGTGTTGGTTCATGTCAGATTCTTTTATTTTGGTAGTGGCGTGCCTCCTTGAGTTAACTTTACTTCCTGCCCTTGCCAATCAGGCTGATCGTATACACCTGTGACCCTCTGTATAAATCGCCTGCTTCTAACCTTGCCCAGTGACGGTTTGTCTGCTGTCCTGCCAGGTCCTATGCCACATCCTTGTGTAAGCCCTTTTTTGACCATGATTGATGTTTTTGAACTAATGCCTTTTGTTTTTTGGAACTGACTCGCTAAATTGATTGCTGTCAAGCTGTTACTGTGATTTTTTTGTTATCTTCCTTTTTTGAACTTTACGAACCAGAGAATAAAAACTTTTGTTTGAGCACAACTGTCGAGCATTTGGGTCCTTGGTGCATCCTTGTCAGTACAAACCGACCAGTATGGACCCAGCCGATACTGAAAAGTTCAAGTATGCAATGCGGCATCAAGGCAGTTGTTTGCAGCAACACCAGGAACAGCTGTGTGCTGTTGACCAAGGGATCAGGGAGCTTCACAGCCAACATAGTGAATCGATCAACAAGCAATAAAGACTTTTTTTCAGACCAACTCCAATAGTTTCTGACCCCAGGGAGTGGCCCACCTCCCGGATCATCACCTACTGCTGCCACCTGTTTGTCTCCAGGAGTACCTGCAAACCCCGTGTCAATCCGCCTGGCTGCTCGGAAAAAGTTTTCCGGGGCTTCTGGGGACTGCAGACCGTTTTTGGTACAATGTGAACTGCATTTTAGTCACCAACCTGCCATGTACCAGACTGAACAGTCCAAAGTGGCCTTCATGATATCCCACATGACTGGCAGAGCAGCAACCTCGGCCACCGCCGAGTGGGCACGTAAGTTAGAGATTTGCAAGTTGTCTCAGATCTTCAGACGGACACTGAAGAAAAATTTTGATCATACCACCCCAGAAAGGGAGGCGGCTCGGGCATTAGTTGGGCTGAAACAAGGCCAACGCAGAATTTCAGACTATGCTATTGAGTTCCGCACACTAGCGGCCGATAGCGGTTGGAACGATATGGCCCTACTAGACTCCTTTTTGCATGGACTTTCTGATTCCATCAAGGACCAGCTTGCTCCTCTGGACCTTCCCTCTGACCTGGATTCTGTTATAGCCATGGCCTCCCAGATTGACAGCAGAATCCGTAACAGAACCAGAGACAAGAATAAGAACTCACAGTTGACGATCCCTCCATGGGGGCGCTCCCACGTTCAGTCGACCAGAGTTCCACCGGCTGCACCCCTCCCTGCTAGAAAAACCGCGCCCTCAAGCGACTCAGGTGAACCCATGCAACTGGCGAGGACAAAGCTAACTCCAGAAGAACTGTGGTGAACGGGGACATATCCTGGCAGTCTGCTCGGCAAAAGCAGGTCCATCAAGCAGCAGAAAAGCGTTGGAGAGTCCTTCACAGGTTTCTGTCCTCCGTTCACACACCTTGACTCAGGTAAAGTTGCAATTCCAGGGGCGTAACGAATCCGTTGGTGTTTCAATTGATTCAGGGGCTGATGAAAGCCTAATGGATTGGACTTTAGCTAAAAATGGGGCCTACAAAATGAGGCCTTGGAACAAACCCCTAAATGCTAGGGCGCTAGATGGCAAGCTCTTGTTCAGTGTGACCCATGTTTCTGAATCCGTAGTCTTGATAATGGCAGAGGAACATTCCGATGAAATCCGGTTCCATCATTTCCAATCTGCACAATACCCTTTAGTCCTGGGTTATCCCTGGCTTGTTAAACACAACCCTCACATTGACTGTGGATCGGGAATGGTATTGGAGTGGGGGGAGCAGTGCAGGAAAGACTGTTTTAAAAATGGGAAAAAGCCAACTGATACCAAAGGTCAAGAACTCTATCCAGACCTGTCCAAAGTACCTGACTGCTACCTTGATTTGAAAGAAGTGTTTAACAAGGCCAAGGCCACTTCTCTTCCTCCCAACAGACCCAGTGACTGCGCTATTGAACTCCAGCCAGGGGCGGTCATCCCAAAAGGGCACATCTACTCCATCTCCGGACCGGAGAGGGAAGCCAAGAACGAGTACATCACGGCATCTCTAAAGGCAGGACTCATCAGGCCCTCTCCTTCACCAGCAGGGGCAGGTTTCTTCTTTGTGCAGAAGAAAGATGGAACACTACGTCCGTGCATTGACTACAGTCATTTGAACATTACAATAAAAAAACGTTATCCCCTTCCACTCATGAACGAAGCCTTCGATCTCTTACAGGGGGCCAAGATATTCACAAAGTTGGACTTCCTCAATGCCTACCATCTGGTGAGAATTTGTGAAGGGGATGAATGGAAAACTGGGTTCAACACACCCACAGGGCATGATGAGTACCTCGTCATGCCTTTTGGGCTGACGAATGCACCAGCTGCATTTCAGGGACTAGTCAATGATGTCTTGAGGGACTTCCTGAACATTTTCGTTTTTGTGTATCTGGATGACATTCTCATATTTTCCCCAAATGAGAAGACACACGTTCAACACGTTAGATTAGTATTGCAGAGACTATTAGAAAATAAACTATTTGTTAAGGGCGAGAAGTGCGATCTCCACGTCCCAACCATCTCCTTCCCCGGTTTTATCATCGAACCAGATCAGACATAGATGGACCACGCTAAGATCAGTGCAGTGCTTAACTGGCCAACACCCACTAGCAGAAAGCAGGTTCAACAATTCCTGGACTTTGCAAATTTCTACAGGTGTTTCCTCAGTAATTTCAGCTCTGTGGCCGCACCACTCCATGCCCTGACCTCAGCTAAAGTTCGCTTTGAGTGAAATCCACAAGCAGACACAGCGTTCCAACGGCTTAAAGGCCTGTTCACTTCTGCCCCTATTCTCACTGTTCCAGACCCACAGCGCCAGTCCATTGTGGAAGTAGATGAATCCAACGATGGCTTAGGAGCCATCCTGTCTCAACGCTCTGCCGGCACAGACAGGCTTCATTCATGTGCCTTTTTATCGCGCAAATGCTCGTCGGCTGAGCGCAACTACGATGTCGGTGACCGTAAGCTCCTTGTCGTTAAAGCTGCTCTAGAAGAGTGGAGACAGTGGTTAGAGGGGGCTAAACACCCGTTCATTGTTTGGACAGACCACAAAAACTTAGAGTAAGAAAAGCTAAGAGATTAAGTGCACGTCAGGCCAGATGGACATTGTTTTTCAACAGATTCAACTTTATACTGTCTTATCGACCCGGTTCCAAGAATGGTAAACCGGCTGCACTGTCTAGACTGTTTCCACTTACAGGCAATCCTAAAGAGCCAGAGCACATCATGCCGTCAGATCGTGTGGTCCGGGCCGTCACGTGGCAGACTGAGTCTGTTGTCAAGCAGGCCAACAGTGGATGTCCAACACCTAGTGGCTGCCCTTCAGATCGTCTGTTTTTGCCAGAGAGTAAGAGGTCCCAAGTCATTGGGTCATTCATTGGGCTCACACGTCTCTTCTTACCCGTCATCCAGGGGTGAAGCGCATGATGTTCGTCATCAAACAGAGGTTCTGGTGGCCCTCCATGGAAAAAGAGGTGGGGGAAAATGTGGCAGCCTGCACTGTTTGTTGCAGAAACAAGCCTTTCTCCAGAGCACCTAGGTGACTCCTGCATCCACTCCCCATTCCCAAGAGACCCTGGTCACTTGGACACTTAGACACTTCATTGCATTGCCCAAGCTACCGTCAGCCAAACAGACGGCTGAGATCATGATGAATCATGTGTTCCGAATCCATAGGTTCACAAAGGACATTATCTCAGATCATGGTCCACAGTTCATATCACGTTTCTGGAAAGAATTCTGCTCCCTCATTGGTGCTTCTGTGAGCCTTTCCTCAGGATATCACCCATAGTCCAATGGGCAGATGGAACGGCTCAACCAAGAATTGAAGACAAGCCTGCAGTGTCCCGTAACCCAGAACCCTGCCTTGTGGAGCACTCACCTTACCTGGGTGGAGTTCGCCCACAACACCCTTTCTACCGCAGCAACAGGACTGTCTCCTTTCCAGTGTGCCTACGGCTACCAGCCTCCTCTGTTTCCTGAGAGGGAAAGGTCAGTGGTGGTTCTGTCAGCTCATGCCCTTGTTCCACGCTGCCATCGGGTCTGGGCTGCGAAACGGAAGGTGCTCACCCACAGCGCTGCGCGAATGAAGAGGGTAGCAGATCGTCGTCGGTGTCAAGCTCCAGACTACAAAGCTGGGCAAAGAGTCTGGTTGTGTGCCAAGGACCTGCCCCTTCGGGTGGCTTCCAGGAAGTACACACCTCGATTTGTGGGCCCTTACCCGATTGCCAAAATAATTAACCACGTCTCTGTGCGCCTCCGTCTTCCCAGGTCCCTCCGTTCATCCCACCTTCCACGTCTCCAGAATTAACCCAGTAAAGGAGAGCTCCCTCGTCCCACCTGTCAAGCTGCCGCCTCCACCTCGCATTCTGGATGGGGGTCTTGTCTATGCGGTCCGCCGGCTTCTGGATGTGAGGAAACGTGGGCGAGGTTATCAGTATCTGGTGGACTAGGAGGGGTATGGCCAGGAGGAGAGGTCTTGGATTTCTGCGAGTTTCATTGAGGACAAGGACCTTATCAAGGACTTTGAGGCACAGCGGTCTTGCGGGTCGTCTGGAGTTGCTCTTAGAAGGGGGGGTACTGTCACGTCTCGGAAGTCTTGTTAATGTTTTGTGTTGGTTCATGTCAGATTATTTTATTTTGGTAGTGGCGTGCCTCCTTGAGTTAACTTTACTTCCTGCCCTTGCCAATCAGGCTCATCGTGTCCACCTGTGACCCTCTGTGTAAATAGCCTGCTTCTAACCTTGCCCAGTGTCGGGTTGTCTGCAATCCTGCCAGGTCCCACGCCACATCCTTGTGTAAGCCCTTTTTTTGGCCACGATTGATGTTTTTGAACTAATGCCTTCTGGGTTTTTTGGGGGGAATTGACTCAGTTGATTGCTGTCCAGCTGTTGCTGTGATTTTTTTGTTATCTTCCTTTTTTGAACTTTACGAACCAGAGTATAAAAACTTTTGTTTGAGCGCAACTGTCGAGCATTTGGGTCCTTGGTGCATCCTTGTCATGCAAGGCAAAGGGGAGATTGGCTTCCTCTCCCAGACCCTCAGAAAAGTTGTGCACTCTGGACAAAAAAAAAAAAAACTCAACACCAAGGACATGGTTGAGTATCTGTCCGAGAAGCATGACACGGCCCTGAGGTAACGGTTCCATCTCTTTTTCACGCAAATCGATGTGTCTTTTCACCCAACAACTATAAAATGACAAGGAGTGAGGAAATTATCTTTAAGAAATGGAGAAAATAAAGTTTCTGTTACCAAATGTTGCTTGAAGTGTTTGTTATTTGCTATATACCAGGGTGGGTGTCCAAAACCTTATTTTAAATGAGAAACTTTAAGAAAATTTCAAAGGTCTCAAAAACGTCTTTTTTAACACACTTGGTTTGACCTATTTTGAACATGTCAAAAATTGCCCTCCTGTTCAAAAAGTTTCTACCCCCAGAAAATAGAGATTTTGTGCACATAAGGCAATTTTAAAATTTGGCCAAATTGGGGGTCTCACAGCGGAACTTCAAGCCACCTGAGTATTTTCAACCATATTGTAAATGTATTTTCAACAGAAGAAAATTTAAAACATCTAAAACGATTCAGTACTCTTACTTAAATTCCAGCTTTATCGCAACTTGTAATTTACATGCTCGTTGCTCATTATGTGGTATCAAGAAAAATGCCTTAAAAAGTGCTTTGCCAGCGTAAAACAAACCTAAGACTTGTGGTGGACCGTCCAATCTATGAAAAATGGCTTGTGTTACACAAATGGTGCAAAAAATAAAATGCTCTCGTGACTGCTGCAGTATGCTATTTACTTCCTTGCAACATATTTTATGAACTAAGCATTTTTTCCTCTAGGAAAAGGCACTTGTAATTATATCAGAAAAAAAAAATCCAGCTTTACTCCATTGTGCAGGATGAGGAGTGACATTTTGATCCACCACTCGCCTTTGGCAGTGATGATCGTGCTCAGCCGGCCTGCCAGAGGACCGAGGTCCTGCTTTGTCCTACTTCTGAGAGGCACATAATGTCATGGAAACTGTCCTTAAAGTGAATGTGTGTGCGCACTAGTGACAGTACAACATGCTTGCGTGGCCTCAATGGAGGAGCACGCCACAATTCCATCAACCGCAGCTTTAAGTAAATATGTTATTTCCCCCTTATGAATGAGTCCATTGATCCATCTATAAACTATACAAAAGCACACTGTGGATGGATAGTGTATCATCTAAACAAACACCAATGATGAAAAAAAAGCAAACGTTGCACGAAAAAAAGCAATGAAGGGTATGTTAAGCTCTTTTTCCTCAAGACCACAGGCCTTGTTAGTGAGCATGGGGACAGGTCACTGTTACACACACTGACTCAACTGATAAAAAGATGACCAACAGAAATAGGTCAACCATGAGTGGGACACACCATATAGACTAACAGAGTGGCAAAGAAGCATGTATAAATAAGAGTAAATTACATCACATCAGAAGTATGACAAATGGGACTTCACAAAGATCAATGATTACCAGATGCGAAATGTAACTAAATAAAAAAAAAAAAGACACTGATGTAATGCACTATATTTTACATGTTTCACCAGTAGTGTTTATGCAGCTTGATAAAGCCCTACTCACAATACCAGCCCAGGATTTCTAAGTGCTGTAGCAGTGCAGTGAAAATTGCTCAGCGTCATTTTTTTTTTTCGAGCAGCACAAAAGTAATGTGGCACTTCTTTGGTGTATAGTGAATAGTAATGTACATCTCTTTAGTTTCCACGAGAGACCATTTTCAGTACTCATAGACTCTAAGTAGATACTGAAAAGTGAACCGTCATCAATTTTTTCACTTTTAAGACCATTTTTAAGTTCCATAACACAAAAAAAGATATTGATGATAACTGGACCAGAATATTTTCATCTTGACACAGGCAGAAGCAATCATCACGTGTTAACTTCTTAATGTCAAATAGGAGTGGGAACCTCTTGGTACCTCACGATACGATACGATTTGCGATACAAAGCTCACGATAACAATGATCTGACGATATGGCGATGCAACGATTATTGATACATTGGTCAGGAAATCATTCTAGAATATTCTACAAACAACTAATAAACAGATAAACAAGCGTCTGCTGTGAATTGGAATGAGTCTATCACTAGTAGACGTCCAATCCATTTGAACTGGGAGGGTGGCAGCGAATGAACATCCGTTCATTCGCTGCCATCCCTCCCACTTCAAATGGATTGAACGTCTATCGCCGTCAGTGGCAGCCAATGCCAGGCAACGAGGTAATTTTGGGCCATTTCAGGTCATTTACCTGTTGATGTTCAGTTACTTCCTGTTGATTTAGGGGGTATTTTATGGGTCATTTCCTTTTTATTTTGAGTTACAGAACAGGGAGTGACCTGTGAATCACCCAAATGAATAGGCAGTGACTCAAACTCAACAGGAAATGACCTGTAAATAACCTAAAATGAACCACAAGTTACCTGTAAATGCCCTGACAATCAGACAGAATGACTGTGAATGCTGGTTTCGAATGAACGAACGTTCCCAGTCTAAATGGATTGGGCGTCGTGCACCGTCAATGCAGCCTAAAGGTTAACTCAGACACTATTATGGTGGAAGATTTTGGTAGCAACTTGTTGGTTCCTTTTTATTTATTTAATTTTTTAGACATTGACACCTTTTTAAAATGATATCTCGATTCTTGGCAAGGGCATATCGATAACCTTTTGGGATACTAAGTATCACGATATATCACCATTTCAATATTTTGTCACACCGCAATGTCAAATATTGCTATTTTGAAATTCAAAACTCACCAGTTACGTGTTTGTTGCTATTAACAGATTGGCTTTCAAAAGTTTTAGTACATGAACTGTAGCATATTCTGGTTCATCAACCCCAGTTCAAAATAATTTGATGTCTATCACTTAGCAGTGAATGAGTTAAAAAACAAACAAAACAAAAAAACACGATAAACTTGTAAACATGGCATTTTTAAGCAATGGGACTGGAATGCAGTGACAGTGGTTTTGCACATGATGATGTGATACAGTGTAGCAGTATCCAAGTAATCCATATTTGAAATGGGGCAATCAATGCCACGCTAGAACAAGTGCTAGGCGGTGAGAGGAATGCACAGATGACGAATTGAGGGCAGCTTTCAGAGATGGCCAGTGACTAACTCAATCCAGAGAGAGAGCCACAGACTGAGTGTAGAACGTTCTAGCTTTTATTGTGACCTCTGCCAATTTTTTTTCACATTTACGCTAGATTTAATGCTTGCCTGGCTAGCCTCTCTATTTTAAACACTTCATTGGAGCACAAAGCCACATTAGGTCAGCTTCCAAGGGAGTGTCTCCTCTTACGTTGCCCAATGCTGTTTTTGTTGGGGGAGCGGCATTGCTCAACTCCGCTGAGAAAAAGCGAATCAAACTTTTTGTTGTGATCAAATCATGTTCGCTTGCAGTCCAAGGAATCTGGTCTACTTTTTTAATGACTAGGGGAGTTTTTATTTCCCATTTAAAAAATATGCAAATTCTTATAAGAATATTAAGGTTACTACCATTTGATAAATTGCAGTATGTCTCAGGTGCAAAAAGACACATCTATATTTGTATGCAAAATACAATTAACACTGACATTCACGGCTCTGTGGTATTTAGAGTCTTCCATCGACCTAGCACGCATGTTTTTGGAATGTGGGAGTAAGGAATGTGCAAACGTGCTTACCACTAGATAGTGGATATCCACTGTCCTGCTCATAAGGCATCAAATATCTGAACAGCTTTTTTTTTTTCCTCAGGTGATTGAAAGCTTTCAGCTCTTTCAATGTGCTTTAAACTGAGCTCTCACAACTCTTATAGAACTTAAGATATCAATTATACAGACGAAGATTGAGTAGTTCGCAATAAGTGCATGAGTCAACAGGAAGAAAGAAGGAAAGAAGGCAGGCACCTTGTTGGACACCCACTCCACTGCAAACACATCAAGGAAAAACCTACTTGTCCATCCACCCACTTCTAGGAGACAGAAGGCTTTTATCATCGACTCTAAATTTAAAATGACGGAGGTAGTTTTTATCTGGTGCAATAACGGAACATGATAAAAAGGAGGTGAGGCATAGAAAGAGTGAAAAGGATGAAAGGACGTAGAAAGATATGAGACGGTCCATAAACTCAATAATTAATTTCAAAGCATACTGTACTATCTTTTTAATGGACTTTCTCTTCCATAGTTGGAATTTTTTGGGTAGTATCACAATACTGCTCTCTCGTGGCTTATATGGAGCATTACAGTAACACTCTAGGTCAGGAAATATGGCAACACAAGCAATAAATAACAATTTTTTTATGTATGAAATTGTCTATTTGAGTCAGATACGTTGGCTGTTTTTACATCATTAGATTTCCCCTCCCTTCATTTCATTTCATTATTTTTTCTATGTTCAATACATACGTACAGTATGTGGATAATATTAGGTAGTATGCAATAAATTTGATTTATAAATAGATTTTCAATGACTAGGTTGACAGGTGGAAAAATGCTGCTTTTTGTTGCATTATTAGCAATTACATTTTGTCAAGAAAGACATTTCACTAGGATGAATATATGATTTGAATAACGATTCATCACCTAAAATCTCTGTAAATTAAGAATAAACATACTACTAGACCAGGGGTCGGCAACTCAAAATGCTGAAAGAGCACTACTTGACCAGAAAAACAAAACAAAACAAATATGTCTGGAGCCATAAAAACAAATAAATAAAAGCCTTATCTAAGCTTTATAATGAACGCAACACATGCTGTATGTATCTATAATAGCTATATTAGCCTACTATCAAAATAACTAAGTTTGATCCAAATACAGTACATAATGAGCCTTCTGATTAAATGTATATATGTATTTATATTTTCCCTGCAGTGCTGCCTCAAGTTGAACTTCATTACAATATTAATGAATTACAAGAATGTTTGTGTCATGTTTGTTCTTCTACAGAAACCATATTAAAACAAAAAAATATATTTCCCTCTCCCATCTTTTTCCATTTTCAAACATTTTTGGAAAAAAACAAGGGAGCCACTAGGCCAGCGCTAAAGAGCCACATGCGGCTCTAAAACCATGGGTTGCTGACCCCCATACTAGACTATATAGACTGCCTAATTCACTGTGCTCTAAAGCGGCTAAAACAGCACAGAGGCCCGTTCAACACGCCAACTGCAAAGTTTAATTACCCCCCACTCCGGCCCTCTATTTTAACCAAACAATGCCTTATACAGTATGTATGAGTCATTATGATTGAAAATGAACCTTTGTGCAACCTCATATCTCCTGATATACAGTATGTCATCATAAAAAAAGAAATAACAAAAAAAAAATTTTGAGTATAATGGCCAAATCAAGTTACAAGAGTAGTGTTGAGACACAAGAGGTGTCACAAATATCCTAGTGGTCAACTGTTTAATTGCAAAGACAGCCTGATTGTTGTACTGTGCTTTCTCCATTGCTAGTGGTTCCCAATCATAAGTGTTACCAGTATTATAACCGAGAAAGAAAGAGACAAGATTTATTGTCAATTTATAAAGCATTACAAATAAAAAATGAATATGCTGCCAATTACGGAAGGATTTAATGGCCTTACAGCATCTGCAAGTTAACACTTGTTTAATCCGCCTCAAACACAAGGCAAAGCAGATGAGCCTCAGTTCTTAGGGATACACATTACTGCTAAATAGTGGGGAGCTTTTCCAATGAAAAAGCTTCCGAGTACCTTCTGGGCTTGGGAATAAAACCACTGGAGAAAAAAAATGCTCTTCATAATGCAATTTCAATTCTTTATATGGCATGGACATACTGCATAAGAGTGTAGAAAAACTCTTTGTCCATGATCAAAATGCTTGTTTCAGCAATGCACCTACCATTCACTGAGTGAATGTGTGCAGGAAAGTCTATGGCAAAGGATTCAAAGACTTGACGGCAGTGTGGCGGATTTCTATGGAATCTTTGATATGGCAAATAAAGCTCTGAGGCATTACCGTTTTGTAAGTGTGAAGTAAAGTCCCACCTTTTTTAAAGCTTGTCAATGAACAACCTTCTTCGTCGCAACTTGCAAACATCTTGTGTACATATTAGCATTGCTTCGGTGAATGACTAATGAGGCTCTCTTCTCCATAAATAAACAATAAAAACTCACAAGCACAGAGGTAAGTAGAGCTTCTTTTACACAGCTTGCTACAGCAGAGATTAATTTGCCATCCTCAATGTTGCCGTTTTCTGGTTGAAGTAAACTTTCACAAAAGTCATGCACCAAAAAATTACCTTGGGAGGTCGTATCAGAGCTGTAATAGCCAGACAGGTCGCTTCTTTTACAATCTTGTTGAAAATAAGGTCGTTGTCTGACATGAACTTTCACATTACAAACTGATGCTTATTTCATCATGCATGTCTGACCGCATAGGCCATATTACCATGTGAAAGCATATCCAGTTCTAGCAAGGTCCTGTCTTTGCTGTGTATTAAAAAAAGCAATAATTTCTTTGGTCCCAATGCAACTGTTATGGAGGACCTGAATGAAATTATACAGCTGAAAACAAATGTAAACTAATTCATTGCAATGTTGTCAAAATCTATTTCAACTTAGTTAAGATACAGTAGGCCTATAATTGACATCTAAAACTGTCAATGGTAGCCAATGTGTTAACTAGAGCTGAAACAAATACTCGAGCAACTCGAGTAACTCGAGTTTAAAAACTGATCAGAGTAATTTTATTCACCTCGAGGACTCGTTTAATTTTGCCAGATCCAAGCATCACGTTTTGCCCGGACTACTTTTAATGCGGGAAAACGCGCTGACGTCACGTGCGTAGAGGAAGAATAAAAAAAAAAAAAAAAAACCTTACTGCAGCCGACAGCCGCTACAAATTACGGCGACGTTGCTACAAACTACGCCCGCATGATGATAGTGTGGTAGCAGGTAGTGTCCGATGCGTCTCATAGATATCGCATGCATTTAGAACTAGATGCGAAATGACAGACTCGGCCGCATCTGGGTAGCGTTAGTAAACAGCCGCCATCTTTCAGCAGTAGACTTCTTAGCGCTAATAAATATAACATTACTGTCACTCGCTCACGGAACGTTAGCCCTTCGGAGGGCTAGGTTTCTATTGATTATGACCACTGTCGATGCGTGACTAACGTGTCTTACATACAGGCTTTATTTATTCTGTAAAAACACAGCGCTGTAGAGTGATGAGGGTGTAAAATTAAAACATAATAAAGCTAACTGTCAGTTTTAGCTCAGTAGTCATTGCTGAATAAAACACCAAGTAGCAATGGTCCCTAATGTGCTCCAATACAGCAGGTATCATACATTTATTTTGAACACTGCAAACACTCAAAATCCTATCAGTACTTACAGTTTAGACTGACTTAAAACTTAACTAGAACTTAAAAATAGCTTGACACAAATGGAAATTCAATTGAAACACGTGGGGAAAAACACATAGCTTTCAAGTGATGTGTGTTATCAAGCATAATTACATTTTTAGGTAAGAAATATGTTTTTTTTTTTTAATAAGATCTAGAAGTTTTTTGAGTGAAAGCAGTGAATTTTTTTTCTAGTCACATCTGAAATACAATTGTTGGCTGTTTTCAATAATGTACATCGAAAATAAAGACATTGATTGACTGAAAATGGTTCAATATTGGATTAAATGTCTTTTTTTTCTCATGTATATTTATAATTGCTCTTTACCTAAAAAAAAAAAAAAAAAGAAAGTTTTATCCCATTACTCGATTAATTGATAGAATTTTCAGTCGATTACTCGATTACTAAAATATTCCATAGCTGCAGCCCTAGTGGTAACCTTGTCTGAAACCACAGAATTCATTGAACAGCATCATTCCTACATCCCTCCACCTGTGAAAAAACACAAAAGATGTAAAAACACACTTCCATTGTTAAAATTATTTGTCAAGTGTCAGAATTATACACTACTCTTGCAAAAGAAGTACTTTTTCAGTCATGTTTTTTTTTTTTTTTTTTTTTTTTTTTTCTCAGCGAAGCCCACAAAAAAAAATCTTTGCAATCATCACATCACATCACACTCAAAGTTGAGGGAGCATTGATGAGAAGCACCAACATGAGTCTGAGAGCGATTGGGTTGCCACAAATCTGAAGAGGTGGCTTGCCTCCGCACACTAATTTGTGAAGGGCAGCACAGTGGTGAGGAGGCCTCTATTATTCTTGCATTCTTAATAATCAGTTACATGATATCTTGGGAGGTTGTGTTACTGCCATTTGATTGCTCAGAGCTACGACTGCAGTTAGGGAGCACCTTGTCATTTCACTCCACAGACACATGCACACACAAATACTTAATGCCAATTTCAATTTATGGTTTTTAAATAAATGATTTTCTGATTCTAAACACTACATTAACAAGCCTGAGGACTGTGGTGTATTGGTGTGACTGGTGGACGCAGATGTTAGACTGCAAAATCAACTTGTATCTTACGGCAGCACTTTTCCCTTGATCCCTTTATGAGCATCCCTGGATTATTTGCGATTATCAATACAAGTTATTGTTTGTATTTATTTTTTTCACTGTTGACCTCTCAATGTTTGAATAGCCTTGAAAACTGAGAAACAGGTATTGAATAATGAATCAGTAACTTAAAAAGGTCTGTCTATTAAAAAATTGTGGGAAAATGGAGAACACTTCCTTGCTCGATTTAAAAATAAAAATAATAAAAACAATAACGTGTCAAAAATCATAAATTATTCATGGCATGACTTTAAGTACAATGAGTTAAGACTAGAAATTAATCAAATACATTAAATGAATAGCAGTAAAATTATAGAGGTCTGAATAAATAGAGAGCAAGTCACTTCTGCTTAACATATTAACAAGGTAGGTATTCCGTCTGTACAGAATGGAATCACAGCAAAGAGAAAGTAATTTAACACAGCCCCATGCACATTTCTTTTTTCTATACCAGTTCATGTCCCCGTGTTGTTGATTCTCGGAGAAATCAATAGTATGTTAAGGCATTCTTTCAGTAACTGCTGGCGATGCCTTGGTGAGAAACAAAAGTACAATATCAATCAAGAACACTAGCACACGCAGTTCAAATATTTGTTAAGCCAGGGACATTCAGATCTTACGACAGAGGTGTGAAAGACTCTCACAACAGGGGCGTAGCCCTCAGCTGGGCAATAAATATAAGATAATATTATCCAGAATACCTCCATCTCAAATTTAATCCTTCATCAAGATCGGAAATAGAAGTGTGCATTCTATTATATTATATTTGTTGTAAATATGAACTATATGATTCTGAATACTGTATATCATTGATATCATTTTTTTTTTTTGCAGCAGCAGCAGCAGCAGTCAAGATGACTATAGAAATATTTATAAATGTCCAAAAGCAAAATGTATCGTATTATAAAAATACATTTATAGAGCGCATATACGTAGACAGATGGATAGATGCAAAATACAATGTAAATAGCTGAATTTGAAACAATTTGTTATAGGAAACAGTTGACTGCTCCACATTTCAACACAGTGTTCCAAAAACTCACAGCTGTACAGTGTTTTTGCAGAGTAACGGCTTCCAAAAGCTGTCTAATCAACACAGACCATCTGGAAAACAAATAGGCTGTTTACTGTCCATTGGACCACGGGAAACATGGAAGAGAAACACTGAAGGAATGACAGAGGGAGTGAAAACATGCTTGGTTGTCAAGGCAAACTGGGACAGCTGTGCTAAGGTTGAGACACATTTGCTACCCAGATCATGACAGAGCAGATGTTTGGAACTTAAAAAATTGAAACACAATTATATGAACATCCATAGAAAGGTGCTTTCTACCAATGCGTTTCAAAAGCAGCCAAGTCTGTCAGTTTTAAACAGTCTTTTAAAAGAGAAGACAAACTAGTGTCAGATTAGTCAAACTAACCCAGTCTACGATTAAATGCTGCAAAATGATGCTTCCAAATATAATACTCTGCTGACCAAAAATCACATACAAGAAATGAAGCCACATAAAGAAGATACAGCACACCATGTTGTGGCACATTGCAGAAAAAAATATTGCTGTATTGAGGAATGGCATCAATTCGATCAGATTCTTTATGAAAACAAAATTCTGGAGAATGCCAGTCCAGCAACAGCAAGACCCCCATGACATCAGCTGTCCTTCAATTTAACCTGGCACCACATCAGCAAAGGGCAGCTCACTGCAGATTATTATAGGGATTACTCAATGCTCTCGCAGCATTAAATACAAGATAGCACAAATCTAAGAGGCTTTTGGACCACGAATTACTGTATGCTAAATGTAAATCTCAAGAGGTGGGACTACAGTCAAATGATATTCATAGTGTGGCTAATGTGCACATGCTCTTAATAAGAATACATTTTATTTCTAGAGCGCTTTTCAAACCACACAAAGACGCTTCACAAGAGACATGGAATCACAGTACAATAAAAAGGTGTTAAAAGTATAAAAGATTAAAAGCACAATAAAAAGAAGTAAAAATATAACAGAGCTAGGGGTTATGGTGGGTAAGAAAGAGTGAACAGGTGTGTTTTCAGTCTGGATTTGAAAAGTGATAGGGTAGATATGCTGCGAAGATCAGGGGGTAGGGAGTTCCAGAGCTGGGGGGCACACTGACTAAAAGCTCTGGAACCAAAGGTGGAGAGGCGGACACTGGGGACGGAGAGGGGAAGAATAGTGGTAGAGCGAAGTGAGCAGATTGGATTGTTTAGACGGAGAAGATCACAAAGGTAAGGAGGGGCCAGGCCATGGAGTGTTTTGAAGGTGATGATGAGGATCTTGTAATTGATTCTTTGTTTGACGGGGAGCCAGTGAAGTTGACGGAGGATGGGGGTGATGTGGTGTGTTGCGGGGGTTCGAGTGATGAGGCGTGCTGCTGAGTTCTGGGGGAGCTGCAGTTTCTGGAGGGACTTGTTAGGGAGACCGAAGAGCAGTGAGTTGCAATAATCGAGCCGGGAGGTTATTAGATTACACACCAGGGTGGAAGCGGTATGGCGGGTGAGAGGAGGAGGCGAGAAATGTTGCGAAGGTGGAAATAGGCTGATCTGGTGAGGATGTTGATATGTGACCGGAAGGAGAGTGTGCTGTCGAGGATTACACCCAGACTCTTAACCTGAGACGAAGGAGAGATCGGTAAATTGTTGATGGTAATAGAGAATTTATGGACATTAGAGAGCATTGCGGTGGTTCCAACTAGGAGGACTTCTGTTTTGGAGCTGTTGAGTAGGAGAAAGTTAGAGGAGAACCAGGAGTTAATGTCATCTAAACAGAGGGTGAGGGAGGGAGCTGGGAGGGTGGCGGTTGCTTTTGAGGAGATGTAGAGCTGGGTGTCATCCGCGTAACAGTGGAAGTGGAACAGGGGGAGAATGTAAATGATAAAGAGGAGCAGCCCCAGGACAGAGCCCTGGGGCACGCCAGCGGAGACAGGGAGGGAATTGGATTTATGCGAGCCGAATTTGACGAATTGTGTGCGGTTGGACAGGTAGGAAGTGAACCAGGAAAGGGGTGTGTGGATAATACCAATGGAGGAGAGTAGGTCGAGAAGGATTGTGTTGGAAATGGTGTCGAAGGCGGCAGTGAGGTCGAGGAGGACGAGAATTGATAATAAACCGGACTCGGATGCTATGAGGAGGTCGTTTGTAATTTTAAGTAAGGCTGTTTCGGTACTAAGGAGGGGGCGGAAACCGGATTGAAAGTGCTCGTAAATGTCATTGGTAATTAGGTGGTTATGGAGTTGGGATGCAACGGTTTTTTCAAGAATTATAGAGTCTATTATAGAATCTTAGAGTATATTGAACCCTATGAGAGACATATGAGACACAGCATATACACTATGAATGGAAGAATTTTGCCAGTATGATGAATGATTATTATTACGCTTTCTAGAAAATTAACAGATTCCGGCGTAGTATAGTTAGCACCATTGTTGTTTTTTGTCATTTATGACAGTAAAGAAAATATCTCCATGGTCCTCAGCCGGAAAAGGGTGGAGTGCCCTCTCCGGGTCGGGGATGAGATCCTGCCCCAAGTGGAGGAGTTCAAGTATCTTGGGGTCTTGTTCACGAGTGAGGGTAGGAGGGAGCGGGAGATTGACAGGCGGATCGGTGCAGCGTCTGCAGTGATGCGGACTCTGCACCGGTCCGTTGTGGTGAAGAAGGAGCTGAGCCAAAAGGCGAAGCTCTCGATTTACCGGTCGATCTACGTTCCTACCCTCACCTATGGTCACGAGCTGTGGGTCGTGACCGAAAGAACAAGATCCCGGATACAAGCGGCCGAAATGAGTTTCCTCCGCAGGGTGTCCGGGCTCTCCCTTAGAGATAGGGTGAGAAACTCGGTCATCCGGGAGGGGCTTGGTGTCGAGCCGCTACTCCTCCGCGTTGAGAGGAGCCAGTTGAGGTGGCTCGGGCATTTGGTTCGGATGCCTCCTGGACGCCTCCCTGGAGAGGTGTTCCGGGCATGTCCCACCGGCGGGAGGCCCCGGGGTCGACCCAGGACACGCTGGAGAGACTATGTCGCTCGGCTGGCCTGGGAACGCCTTGGAATCCCGCCGGAGGAGCTGGCTGAAGTGGCTGGGGAGAGGGAAGTCTGGGCTTCCCTGCTAAAGCTGCTGCCCCCGCGACCCGACCCCGGACTAAGCGGAAGATAATGGATGGATGGAAGAAAATATCTCATCGACAAACAATATTTTCATTACGATGACGTGATGATGACTAGCTAAAAACGTGTCTTTGGAGACTAAAGCATAACGAGACGAATGATAATTTCATGTGACAAGACGACAAATAGACAAACGTGTCTAGTTTCTGTCATGTTCAGAATGCGTGACATTTTCTTACCGTATGTGTAGGTAGTCAGCCTGCATCGTTGCAGTATTTGGGTCGTGTCACTCATGTGACATGTGCTGCACATCCCCACCACCACCAGTGTTTAGGATGTGCATCAAGCTAGGCTGTGCTCCAAGCTTGCATGTTTTGAAAAACATAGTAAGATTTGTTTTCCTATCCTGACAAGAGAGAATATGCAATATTGCTTTAGCCTTTAAAAGTCTGTACTGGGTGATCATCACACACTACCCATAGTGCTAGCATACCATTCGCGCAAGCATTGGGATGAAATCTAGCGTGGTGTCATCTTAAACTCTCGGACAACCTTTTTTAACCCTTTTTTACATACAGTTCCTGGCTTATAGGAGGTTATAATTTATTGAAAATAATATACTGTTTTCCTACTGAGTGTGTATTATCACGTTATCAAGTTGTTGTCGTTGTAGATGCTACAATATGTGTTTGTCTGTCAATGTACATTCAAAATTCGAAACCTTTATTTATTTATTTATTCGTTTATTCAAAGTGATAGGAAAATACATGTTATGCACTTGACTGATTCACTTGCCCTTTAGGTGAAAATTTTGGATCACAAGCAGAAAATCAAGAGACACATATACAAATACAGATACACTTATATATTCCAGTTCCACATATTCACATTTCCTCTCAATTAAACTATTATAACTGAAAACCTTAAAATTGTTGTAGTGCAAATGCAGATACTGTGTGAAACCGGTCCAAGAACAAACCCCGATTGATTTCAATAAAATTGGAACATAGCGTAAAATGTCAATTAAAACAATATATCGCAAATCCTTTACAAACGACAGTATATTTACTATAATACACTACAAAGACGAGATATTTCAAACGATAGACAAGTTCCCAGAGCGAAATATGGGCGGCGTCATCTTGGACACTGTCTGCCTCGAACTTCCAGTTTAGAAAAAAACCTCATGAGTTGCAGTTTAAGTTAGCAGTGTGTTGACAACGTTAAAACTGCGAAATCAAGCCAGAGGAACCCACGGAATCTTCAAAAATTGATTCAGCACGATCTAGATGAGACGTAGATGAGATTGGATGATTGTTCTTATCACTTCGTTGATCATTCGTGGACAAAATTATAACAACCTGTCAGCCTGTGTTGACGTGAGGTATAGATTGATACGCCGGCCACTTGAGTGACCAAAATGAGGTAAAATTACAAATTATATTACATATGCCAAATACAGAAGGGCTGACACGGATTTTGTTTTTATACATACTACAAGGCATGTAGATATCATATAAACAAAAATAGTATGCCATTCTTTTTTATTGCAGACAATGATCGCAATAAAACATTTGGACAACATTATTCCATTTCTTGTTTTACTTAAAACGATTAATAAATCACAATTAATAAAATCATTAGAAAAATATCGACAAAGGTTAAGCTTGCGAGGAGAAAGTTATCAGACAGCAGGGCTTTAGGGAGCTTCTCCAAACTTTCACCCAACATCACGGAGACCCTCGGCGGCACCCAGACGGACTTTATCCCGCTGTCTTCGGTAATTCCAGCTCCAATAGCATATCTCAAATTTGCTGCAGTTAAAAAGCTTGTAGTTGGATCTCGGGATCAAAATGTTGGTCCGCTTCGAGGCAAGCCACCGCCTCCAGGCCAAGCCTCTCGCCTCCCCCCCCCAGTAGAAAAACGTATGCTCGATATATGTCCATCAACGTACAGTAAGTGTTGCTGTGAGGCACATCAACTTATATTACCTTGTCTAACAGCATTTTCCACCTGTGAACAAACAAATACATGTAACACTTGCTTTTATGGGGAGCTATCCAACACGTACTGATTAGCATTAGGCTGGCAGCAGTACTTCTAGTAAATAATATTAAAGAGCATAATTACAATCATCGTAATATCAATAGCAAAGGCAACAAATCGTTTAACGCGCCACATTTTAGGTTTCATATTTTTGGAGCACATACCTTCCATGAGATAGCGGCAGCATGACTACACGAACGCCCGGGACCCGCAGGACAGCCTGCAGTTTGGACGTCTCCCTCCGGTGTTAGGCTGGCTTGAACGCAGTGGTTTGTGGTACGGAGCATTGAGGCACTGGCTTGGTTCTGCATCCGCCTTCATGAAGACAAAATTCCCGTGTTCGTGTGTGAGGACACAGCCAACTTTGTGGCAGCGGAGGTACTTGAATGCCTAAGAGCTTCCTGATGGCGTTTCCATCCACTGTCGTAGAGTCAATAAAATACGATAATATTTTACTTGTGGTCACCTTCGGCCACTTCTTTATGTTGTCATCCCATGTTGAAATGACAGAAAGATGCGGTATTTCCCAATCGTGGTTTTTAGTGAGTGATGCCACTCCAGCGCCATTGAAGTCAATGGTAAAAAAATTGGAAACGGAAGTGGTAGGCAGACATAAGGAAGCGGAGGTACCGCAGAAACTTGTCTAGATGGGGTTAAATTGCTAAATTCTTATCAATTCCCACTCTTTCTGATGCTAATCTGTGTTAAGGACAACCAAGGAACAAAACCTTAAGGTTACAGTTTGAATCATTTGCTGCATTTCATGTCATGAATCTGAGATAGTGCAACATTAAATGTGCTGTACATAAACACATCACCAGGTATTAGGATTCAGTATCTAAAATTAATTTGAGAGATGAATACTTCACAGTAAATGTAAGACTGGAATGGATGATTTTTACAGACAAATTGGCCTAAATCATGTCTGGAGGAAACCACTGGCATCAAATGATCTCTGAAACATATGTTCACACACACAACAGCCAAACAATTAGATGTTTTTTTTCTGGCGTTGTAGGCCAGATGGCAATTACTGTAGTGAAGAACCTTGTCTCTTTCTATATGCTTATTGCTTTCACAAGAAAAGACAAGAGACACTCACTTATTTTGAACCTCTTTGACCATTTTTTTTATTCAATGTAGATACTGAATTCCTTTTGAAATGGACCAGCATTTATATTAAGAATTTCATCACATACTATTTCAGGTCATTTAAGAGGCAAATTCACTGTGTGCATCTTTTTATTGTGACTATATGTTCTGAAAGGATCAGGCAATTTAAAGAATCCACACTATAAAAATGAAGTAATAGCTTCCTGGCTCTATTACACTGAAGGTTAACTGTGTAAATATTGGAGACTGCAGCTGCAATCATGTTTTGGGAAGACAGAGGGCTCAATCACAATGCAATTGATATAAACATTTGTGAGCGGTCACATACTTTACTTGAAGTGGGTAGCACTCAATCTGATGAACTAAAGCTCTAAAAATCCATGGTCCATATATCATTTTGGCTCAGTAAATGTTGATGCCAATTTGTTATGAATAAAGCGAGGAAATTATTATAGGCACGACAGGACTGGATTTTCAAAATTACAAAAATAGGAATGAGTCCCAACACCGAGCCTCAAACATGCCCTTGGAGTAAATGACAGCGGAGGACAATAGTTACAAAGTTAAAAGGTTCTGTTTTTCGCTCAGTACTGATGTCTTGAGGGTTTTACTTGGACCCTCAAGTAAATCCACTTGTTATACCATTACATCCATGTTCCATAGCTTTTATTATCCTGTTTAAGGGTACACCTACACAAGTATTTCTGTGCAGTACTGTTACTCGGAAAAAAGCTTTCATACTCCCAATAGACCTGATGTAAGTCGTTTGAAGACATAGATTACATCACATTTAGGCCACTGTAAATGATGTTTCGCAAAATGGAAAAACTTTATTGTTCAGGCCAGTACAACAAACACTCAGTTTCAGGTACCAAGCTGTCTTCTCTGCTGTCCATACAAATTGATGAGTTGTGATTGTTCTGTGGAGTATTTGATAATTAATTAGGTGTTCATGTTGTATTGTCATGTTTTGGACTTAACCCCTATATACAACTTTCGTTAATTATGTCCTCATTCCCCAAATGATGACGCAGTATCAGGACCAACACGGTGTTCAGTCTTTTGCTCAAGGTTACTTCCTCATAACAAATGGTGGGGGATTCAATCCACAACCTCGAGGATTAAGAGACAACTACTCTACCAATGAGCCAAGCTGCCCCAGTATATGACATGTAATATTTTGCAGACAGATGAAGAGATTTTCTGCATTGAACTAATTGTTTTATGTTTTGTGTAGATGAAGTGCAGCAAGTAATTCAATGCATTTCTGTGTGAGTTTTAAGGGAATTTCTTTTGTTTCTATGTTGATGCTTCCCAAATGCTCTGCAGGGGCTCTTTTTTTTTTTTTAAATTATATAAAATAGCTGTAAAGAAACCTACTCCTCTATTGTCCATGCATGCCAATAACTATCATGATACATGCATTAATCATCTCCTTCCTTTCAAGTAAAGTACTTGGATTAAACTTCTGTATAAGTCATCATCTGACTCTAGTAAAGTTCTTCTGTTCTTGGAATATTTCTTGAAAAGAAATGCAAGCTCTTGGCAGTAACAGTTCTGAAGGTTTTCTTCTCTTCTCAATTTAATGAGAACTATGTATTCCATCCAGAATTATGTATTCAAATTTACTGAACCATTTAACAATGAAAGAGTCACTTGTTAAAGCCTGTGAAAAAGAATCCATTCTTTATGCCTTTGATTTCACGGCAGTGGTGCCTTCAAGTGTCACAGAAGTGTAGGCAACAATGGATGAGGACAATGATGATGACAACTATGAATATTATCATTGCAGTGAAACCCATTTCTGTATATTACTGATGGCATATAAATGGATAATGTTGCTCCCTTCTGGATTTGTTTCATTGTGTATAAAAAATCTTTTGTTCTCTAATCTAATCTCATCTAAACTAATGTATTTATATGATTCATTTGAAAGGCAAACTCAGTAGAGAGGTACTTTATAGTTACTAGTATCTCAATTAGAAAAAAAAAAAGGCAATTGGCCAAATTTCGATGTGACTAGGCGCTTTCTTTTTCAGGTTGGGTTGTTAAATAATACAACAGTGCAAGTGCGCAGCCTTATGAAAGCAGTGACTGCTGAGCACAGTTAACAGTATTTCTGATTTTATGTCGTGTTTCATGTTAATGCTGCTGCAAATTGCACACTAAGGACGCTCTCAAAAATATTACTGTACAGTATGAGACGAAGACAAGAATGTCATTGAACCAGACTGGCTTAATGCTCTGTGAGACTGTGCTGTTCCTTATCATTTCTTTGTTCATTTGTCAAAGAAGCTGGTCAAAATTGGCTCTATTCCAAGCCTAAACGAGAAAAAACATTGTTAGAAACCAAAGAAACAAAGTTAGTATTTATCTTTTTATCAACACTAGTGCTATATACATTTAGCATCAATGTTCAAATTATTCCACAAAACAACAGGAGCAAATTCCCAGAAAATTACTCCATGGACCATCTTTATGCAGTTAAATTAGCTTCAAATCTCTTCAAATAGATATATTCATTGGTAAAAAGAATGTAATGTATATTCAACTCTATGTACTTTTGAAAAAAAGTACACAAAACTTGCTACATGAACAAGCTCCATGAAAACCAATTCAGCAGTGCCGTTTGAAGGAAAAATGAAAACCAAGAACGCTACTTATGTTTTAAAGAACCAAAAAAAAAACAAAAAAACATTTGTTTAACTAAAATGCAAATATATATATATATATATTTTTTTTTTTTAGTGTACCATCAAGCCACAAAAAGCATCATGTCATCAAAAGTATCAGTATTGCTAATCAGTCTTGTCTCATACTACCGGTACTCACAATTGTACTTATTATGAAATCTAGGCCTATTTAATTGGACTTAAAACTGATATACTCACTGGAAGCTATGACTTAGATAAATGGCAAAAGGTGGAGACACAGTCTCCTTGTACATTTTGCCATCTAACTGAAAGCGATTTCATTGCTTTGCTAGTCATTATACATCACTGGCATATACAGATGGAAAAAGATCCATTTGTTCTTATCAAATAATAATATTTAGACAAATTAAGTTAAATTTGGTCATTTTCCACAGCACACTAGTGCAGTTACGGCTCCCTGGTTAGTAAACATTATAAATGCCAAATAAAAATCTAAAAATGATAAGCAAGAGAAATGTGTAGAAGTCAATGACAAAAGTGTTAAAAAATAATAATAAAAAAAAAAATTCTTATTCACTCAAAAACTAAAATTAAAAATAATCATAATAATTCAGTCCTGTGCCTCATTTTATGTTCTGCCCTGCTGAGTTTAAGCTGCAAATATAGGTTTAGACATGTCCTATCAAATCCACAGAGAAAAGTTGTGCTACCAGTGGTATAGACATACAGTATTTATTCTTATAATAGGCAAAAAGCAATGACAATGCAAATTACGAATAATCACTAAATGTTTGCAAAGATTGAAACAAAGGAAAATAAAAAGTAGCAAATACCAGGAAGGAAGTCTGCTAGCCACTGTTTGTTAGAGTTATGAACACTGATCAAATTTTGGTTGGAAAAAATGCTGAACGATTAAAAGGAGAAAAAACTTTGCTGTAGTGTTCCTAGTGTATATGTGCCAAAACCACTAAATACCTGGATGTATTTCTATTTTCTAATTTATCACAGTGAGGGCAGAGCCAGAAGCCACTGGATTTACTTGAATACATTAGTGCTAATGCGTTGGCTACTATTGACCCATTCCTCTCTACTCAATGAGATATAGCAAATTGAAAAATAAAGAGACACTTGGTACTACGTATTTGGCATTTTGCCTTTCTAAAGTGACATGTTCTGGTAGACCACATGAACAATCATTAAGTTTGAATAACAGAGAGTATGTAAAAGGGACTAGCTATGAGCTGTGTCATGCATAATAAGTACTATGTTCCAAAATGGAGATGTTTTGCCAGGATTTCAAATTTGCCAAGTTTTCAGATATTTTAAACTGATTTGACAATCATAAAAAAGCAATACAAAATCTAGAGTTGGGTGCCATTATTTACTATAGTTAGTGTGGGTCAGTTTTTGGTTGTAGGGGAAGCAGTGAAGAAAATGGGTACCAGAGCAGGCCTGTACGCTTAGCTCTTTCATCACAAGCTAAGGTGCTCTCAAATGATAAATTTAGGAGCACAGAAAAAAAATTGGGAGCACTTTTTTTTTTTTTTTTTTAATAGCTAATAGTGCACTTTTATGATAAACACCAAACAATGTACACATACACGTACTACATTGGTTTCTAAAGACAAAAAACATCGTTGCCCCATTTCTTATAGTCAAGTCGCCGAGCACGCTTGGCTGATTTCATCCAGCGAGCTACAGCAGGAGTTGGGTTAAACTCCTCTCGACTTGGCCCCTCCAGAGTGATCCTCACTAGGTCCTCTGTTGATACTGCCAGGCTTCTTCTTTTAGAGCTCTTAACCCCAGTTGATATACGCAGCACCATCAGGTCTACTACTAATAATCACCAACCTTGGCCAGAACTGAATTTATTCAAAATTGTGGATTTACAGTACCACAAAAATGAGAACTGTAATCTGATTAAAGTTCACATGCAGGGCTTTTAATTCATTTTTCCAAATATTGGTAGAGTAAAAATGCACAGTTTTGAGTATGGCAGTAGTCAGAGAGGTCCACTACTAAGATTCACCAACCATGGCCAGTAGTTATTCAGATTTGTGGTTTACAGTGCCACAAAAATGAGAACTGTAACCTTCCATCTAATAAAACAACATGTTGCTAAGAGGAATCAAATAATATTGTACTGTCGTGACAGCACGCATAAAGCACATGTAAATGGAGCAGTTTTAAGATCAACCAACTTTATTTCATTTTTAAATGATGACAATGGTGACGTTATATATTTTAGAGCAGGGGTCCCGAACCACCGGGCCGCGGACCGGTACTGGTCCGTGGCGCATTTGGTACCGGGCCGCAAAAGAAATAATAATTTATTAACGACTGCATAATGGCCAAACTAACTTTGGCCCGTGCCCCTTAACACACCACTATCCCTGTCTACTCTAGATATAATACTACAGGATTGAATGTCGTCATAGAAATACATTGATTGGACTGCTAGCAGTACATCTTGTTTTGTATATATATACAGTGCCTTGCAAAAGTATTCGGCCCCCTTGAACCTTGCAACCTTTCGCCACATTTCAGGCTTCAAACATAAAGATAAAAAATTTTAATTTTTTGTCAAGAATCAACAACAAGTGGGACACAATCGTGAAGTGGAACAACATTTATTGGATAATTTAAACTTTTTTAACAAATAAAAAACTGAAAAGTGGGGCGTGCAATATTATTCGGCCCCCTTGCGTTAATACTTTGTAGCGCCACCTTTTGCTCCAATTACAGCTGCAAGTCGCTTGGGGTATGTTTCTATCAGTTTTGCACATCGAGAGACTGACATTCTTGCCCATTCTTCCTTGCAAAACAGCTCGAGCTCAGTGAGGTTGGATGGAGAGTGTTTGTGAACAGCAGTCTTCAGCTCTTTCCCCAGATTCTCGATTGGATTCAGGTCTGGACTTTGACTTGGCCATTCTAACACCTGGATACGTTTATTTTTTAACCATTCCATTGTAGATTTGGCTTTATGTTTTGGATCATTGTCCTGTTGGAAGATAAATCTCCGTCCCAGTCTCAGGTCTTGTGCAGATACCAACAGGTTTTCTTCCAGAATGTTCCTGTATTTGGCTGCAGCCATCTTCCCGTCAATTTTAACCATCTTCCCTGTCCCTGCTGAAGAAAAGCAGGCCCAAACCATGATGCTGCCACCACCATAATTGACAGTGGGGATGGTGTGTTCAGGGTGATGAGCTGTGTTGCTTTTACGCCAAACATATCGTTTTGCATTGTGGCCAAAAAGTTCAATTTTGGTTTCATCTGACCAGAGCACCTTCTTCCACATGTTTGGTGTGTCTCCCAGGTGGCTTGTGGCAAACTTTAAACGAGACTTTTTATGGATATCTTTGAGAAATGGCTTTCTTCTTGCCACTCTTCCATAAAGGCCAGATTTGTGCAGTGTATGACTGATTGTTGTCCTATGGACAGACTCTCCCACCTCAGCTGTAGATCTCTGCAGTTCATCCAGAGTGATCATGGGCCTCTTAGCTGCATCTCTGATCAGTTTTCTCCTTGTTTGAGAAGAAAGTTTGGAAGGACGGCCGGGTCTTGGTAGATTTGCAGTCGTCTGATGCTCCTTCCATTTCAATATGATGGCTTGCACAGTGCTCCTTGAGATGTTTAAAGCTTGGGAAATCTTTTTGTATCCAAATCCGGCTTTAAACTTCTCCACAACAGTATCTCGGACCTGCCTGGTGTGTTCCTTGGTTTTCATAATGCTCTCTGCACTTTAAACAGAACCCTGAGACTATCACAGAGCAGGTGCATTTATACGGAGACTTGATTACACACATTTGGATTCTATTTATCATCATCGGTCATTTAGGACAACATTGGATCATTCAGAGATCCTCACTGAACTTCTGGAGTGAGTTTGCTGCACTGAAAGTAAAGGGGCCAAATAATATTGCACGCCCCACTTTTCAGTTTTTTATTTGTTAAAAAAGTTTAAATTATCCAATAAATGTTGTTCCACTTCACGATTGTGTCCCACTTGTTGTTGATTCTTGACAAAAAAAATAAATTTCATATCTTTATGTTTGAAGCCTGAAATGTGGCGAAAGGTTGCAAGATTCAAGGGGGCCGAATACTTTTGCAAGGCACTGTACGTTTGTCCTTGATAATAATGTCTGACGTAGGGCGGGCGAATCACACTTGTTCCCGGAAATAATTACACCCCCCCCCACCACCACCACCACCACGCTAGAATTACTGAAATACACACGTCTTTGGACAGATTTTTTAAGGGGAAAAGGGCACCTGACGAGCCAGAAGATGAGCCTACAACCTCGAAAAAAACTAAATCTACGCTAATTCCCAATCACTAAAGACCAACGAACTGCGAAGGAGTGGATTCGTGACCCGTTTGTGAATAAACCGAGTGATTCGTGCATGTCTGTGCAACAGGAGGATCAATTTGTAGAGATCACAAATGACGGCGACCTTAAACATACATTTGAGACAACAACTCTACCGAGGTTCTGGATTCAAGTCATCCTGGAATATCCTGACATCGCTAGAAGAGCATTGGAAACCGTGCTACAATTTCCAAAATCGTATCTTTGTGAAGCAGGCTTCTCTCACTCTCCCATCACACATTGATGGAACCACCTCAACAAAACAAGCCCAGGCCTCCCACTGAGTCAGCGGGTGAGTTATATTTTCCCTGCACTTAACACGACGGGGATAAAAACAAATGTTACCTAACCCTAAACCCTAACCCTATATTTGCTGTATTTTTCTGCCGCACATTGCTGGTGTTCTGACAAATTTTGCATGCGCGTAACGTTAAAAATGGCCGCGAATGCAGCGATTCCAAAGTAAACACTACAAAATTTCTTTAAAGAAAGGGATATTAACTTACGTTTGCCATGTTAGCTGCACACAACAACTGCACGCAGCTCTCTCACTTAACGACTTCGCCGTGTCGTTAAGCATTAATTCACGTCATTTTTGTGTTGCACATGCATGTTTATGATGTAAAATATATTTTAGCACAGAAGGATAACATTGAGAGTCCAACTGAATATAAAAGATGGCTTTTTCACCGCCACAAAAGCTTTGAGAGCAAAATTTTACAAGGGTGCAAAATTTGACAGAACACCGGTCCGTGAAAAAAAAAAGACCCAAATCACACCCGTCCGTGGTGCAAAAAAGGTTGGGGACCCCTGTTTTAGAGTGTTGAGGGTGTTAATTTTAAGGGCCGCTCATTTGACCACAGGAACACGAACGTCCGCTGACTTGACCGGAGTTTGCTTCTGCCGTTTGCAATATTTATAGAACAAACGATTGTCTTCTAGCGTTAGCCAAGGGAAGATTTTAAGCCATTTTGATCGGAATTGTAAATCTTGCTAACAGTGTTTCTGCTAACAATGGCTGTTGGCATATCTTCGGAATAGATACCGTCAAACTCAGAAAGCATCTCCTGCTGCATTTCTCCTGCCAATTTCCTTGCAAATCTCTTATATTTTGCAGGAGTAAAATGCAAATTAAAAGGGTAAAATCTGTGCTCGCACTCGTGCTCCCAACGTTTTTTCTCTACTCGCATCACATTATTTTTAGGCACAAATGTGAGCAAAGCGATCGCACTGTACAGGCCTGCAGAGTGTCAAACACATATAAAATAATCATATCAAATACAAATTTCACACCATCATACCAATGCCCTGCACTCATTCTCCCATTCACAGGAGAGCTGACATCAGCACAATCTGCTCCACGATATTCACACTGTGTAACCCGATGATGACAGCCAAGACATGCGTCCGGCATTAGAGCGGGTCAGATCTTTTTACAGCATTAAAAGTGTCAGGTCTGAGGGATACTTGAATAATCTACTTAACTCAAGGTCTGAAAAAACAAAGTGGGTGTTTGATCTTAACTGAAACTATTAATGAAATGATTGAAATGTGAGACTGAATAACAGTGAGATAAATAGATTAATAAGTGGTGCATGGTGTCCCCCAATCACATGGTCCTGGGCACTTTTATGAAGCTTTTACAAGCTACTTGACTTATAGTACAGTCTCAAATTGTACACTTTCCAAGATACCTATCATCTTACCTTAACTTTTTTTCACATTCACATGTAGGGTTCCTCAAGGGTCCAGTTTATTATATCCAGTCCGCTTCTATTCAACATCTACTAGTATATGCTTCATTTAACTTAGATTATGGAACAGTACAACATCTCCTATTACATCTATGCAGATGACACACAACTCCACATACCAGTATCCCCACATGACTATAGTCTCTTATTTTCATTGAGTAAATGTATTCATCAAACTAATTAATGGATGTGCCAGAATTTTTGCCAGCTAAATGCAGGAAAGACAGAGGTGATCAATTTTGGGCTAAAAAAGGAAAGGTCAAAGATCAGCACTTACTTTGGCAAAAGTCACTTACGGGAAGAAATCGAGCCAGAAATCTTTGCGTGATTATGACTCAGACCTAAACTTCGACAGCCATCTATTGTGCATCACTAAGTTTGCCTATTACCATCCAGGATTTCCCCTACCAATTAAATATTGTGGCGCACCGCCACAACAAAATAAAAGCCGCCACGCTATGCAAAGGAGATGTTTTATTTTTTTATTTTATCTATTTTTTAAAGCCGTTTCAAACTAACGGCAGCCAAATGTGAAGGGTTCAGCGGCAACCTATTCATTATACTGTATATTTTAATGTCCGTTACTATATGGGGCCATCTCAAAAAGTGACGATCGGACTGGGAGCTGTGACGTAGAGGGAAGCGGGAACGAGATAGCGGTCGCATGTCGCGGAAGCCCGCCGTTATTTTGTTATTCTTTTTCTTTATTATTGTTGCCACAATTAAGTGGCTAAGCCAATACAGACTCCTGTCTTTCTTCCCCCCATCCGGGGCATTACTGTATTTTGGATCGGACTTCTCGGCGAAAGTGAGCGGTGGACGGCCGTCTTGGACGGAAAGGTAAGTTTGAATGAATTTGCGCCGAGCGGCGGGTCAGAGTGCCACCGCGCTAATGTGTCAACAGCGCATTCAATAGCAGAAAATGCAGGGCTGCTACAGCGGACGGATATGTGCAATCACGGCTGACAAAACCTTGATAAATGCGCTTTTTTTCCCCCAAAGTTTCACGAGCTCTGGGACACTCGAAAAATGTCTCTCTTACCTCTCCTTGCTAAGCTAAATGGTACCTCGATGAGCGTTTGTGTGGAAAAGTAGTTCACGAACAACAACAACAAAATTCACCTTCTCACCGAATCAAGTAAAACTCTTTACACGGCAATTAGAATTTCCCCCTGCACCTTCAAATGGCTCCATTACAAGGACATAGGGTTGGTCTCAATATTGGTGGGGACGCTATAACAGCATAACCTGCATGTACACTTTTTGCTGGGAACAGGACATTAATAAAACCAAACTGATTAGGTGAACGGGGATCATGGCTTAATTTCTCACCAATATGAACCTAATTAATTGATAAACTAAATGATCAATGCAAAAATAAATCTGTATTGACTTGTACTAACTTCACACTGCAAATTTATAACGTTTCAATCTGATAATTTTTCTTAAATCTATTCGAATATTTTTTTTCCATCTTGTTTTGAGTGTTAAAGACTAGTTAACACATTAATGGGTCAGATTATTCAATTTACTTTAGGTAAATATTAACATTTGTTCTTATTAAGCCCATACATCTAAAGGTTGGTCATTTTTTTCACCAAAATCAAGGGAGGGAAATTATTTCAAATTATGTTTAGAACAATATCACTTCTTGAAAGAAGAACATTTCTAACGAAAAAAAAAGCTTTTATTAAAGATTAAATATACCCACTTTTTGCTTAAAATAAAAAGTTAAGATTATTTTCAGATAGCTGTTTTTTTATTTCAAGAAATCTGAGTAAAATTTACTTGAAGCACTGGCAGATAATTTCGCTTATTTCTAGTAGATTTACACTGAAAACAAGGGAATTTAACTAGTCATCAGCCAATTAAACGTGTGTTTGAGGGGGAAAATGGTGTCATTGTAAGTCTGAACATAATGAAAGTAATTCACTTAATAATGGTAGGGTCAATTCTATCCTTACAAAATATGTGAAGACAATCTAATTGACCTCTATAACTGAACTTATTATATAATGCAAATATGGTTGCCCAAAAGTTGGTGGGAACAATTTGAGCATCCTGAAAAGTTCCAAGTGTTATGTTCCTTGCGTCCCTATGCAAACCTACGCCATTGGTCCATTAACAAAAGGACTAGTATTGTTGTGTTAATGTAGTACATTAAGGACTATGAGATGTAAGTAGTACTATTGCTACGAGAAAAAAAAGTCGTATTATTACGTAGGGTAATGTAGCTGTAATCAGCTACGCATTTTACGTACATGTACCGTAGCTCAGAGCTACGACAATAGCCTGGCTAATGAAATATTTCAAATAGATATTTGTTATGGTTCTTCTTGGGTAACAAAATGTGAAAAAAAATTAATTTGTCATGATATGACGCAATTTTGCCGTGGCACGACATGGTGAGGCCGTCCGACTCCGATGCAGCCCACCACCGCAGCTTCAAAAAATCCTAGGGGAAAACCCTGCCACCTAAAAATAAATAGTTAGAATTATGGGGCGTGTAAGAGCTATATTCATGATTTGTGTTACTATTTGTAATTTTACTCCTTGCCACTAGAAGCTGTCAATCGTGTCTTTCTACTGACATGGAATCAGCCACGGTAGGCTTAAAATGACAGCTAATCATGCACAGGTGTTGGTAGTTAGGAGGGGCAAAACAGTTTTTGACTGTGGCTTAGTGCATTGAGCTTGAATGGATTGTACTCATTTTTGTTTGTTCCGTTTTGAATATGTTTTTGAGTGTTTGGGTTTGTTACTTTTATTTGGATAAAGAACATTTGAGATAAGTTACAAGACACCACCAAAATAAACTATTGGAACTGAGAAATGGACTCGCTGTGTTTGCTTCGCTTCTTCAACTACACTGGGCGCACGTCATAACAAACTCCTATCATCCAGTACTTGACTAGGTACAGGGCTTAGTCAGTACAGGGCATTTGTCCAAACCAGACATGGAAAACTTATCCATGCATTCATTTTTAGTAGATTGGACTATAGGATTGGCATATTTACAGGTCTCAACAAAATATCAGTCAGGAAGCTGGAACTAATACAGAATGCTTCTGTCAGAGTTATTACAAATACACGGAAACTGGACCATATTACACCGGTAATGAAATCGTTACACTGGTTTCCTGTGAGTTAAAGGATATACTTTAAAAGATTACTGCTGGTCTACAAAACACTTAATGGCCAAAATACACGCTGTATTTGTTTGATCCCTACGAAGCATATGGACTCCTAACGTCGTCTGGAAACCATCAGCTGTGCGTCCCAAGAAGAAGAACCAAGCAGGGCGAGGCACCATTCAATTACTATGCTCCTCACCTCTGGAACAAGTTCCATTCAGGTCTGAAGTGTGTTCAAATAGTTAGCTCTTTTAAATCAGGAATAAAAACGCTATTGCAACAGCATATTCATAACTGCTCTTATATTTCAAAATTTCAAGTTTTTAACTTTTGCTTTTATTCATTTTTTGTTTTATTTCTATTTTCTGTTTCAGTTGTTTAACTGTCTTGATAATTTAATGGGCATTTTATGTATTATTTGTATTATTTTATTTGTGATTCACAATTTTTTTGTGGTGTAAACCACTTTTAGTGTTGTTGAATTATGTTGTATAAACAAATTTACCTTGCTTTGCCTTGAGTGAGTCAGAGAGAAATTAAGAATTGTTGGGCAGAGCGTGTATGTACAACAGTCTTTCCAACCACTCAAGTCGAGAGGTAACAGGCCCCATGAAAACGATTCATTATTAAAGTTTTATCACGATTAACACCACTGGACTTTAGAACTTGAAAATGCTTCTTCAAGAAGTACACTGTGGATAAAGTACGCATGAAGGCCTACAACATCGGGTAGTTTGATGATTTTATTCATTAACTATTATTCTGGGATCCTCGATGTTACGCAGTTATGTTGCAGGGTGAGATTTTAAAAAAAAAAAACACACATAAGGGTACTGTTGGGTTACAATCCACAAACAACACTTACTTCTGGGGTTGGGGCAGCAAATTTTCTGGACAACTTCTAACAGTGTTATAGTTTGCTAAGCCGGCTAAAAGGCTGGAAATACTGACAGACATTTGTCTGTTACCCTGCAAAATCCACATTAACCCACAACCACAACATCTGAAGTGCTATCATGCACAGAAGTGTCAACACTGTCAACAGACTGCAGAACTGCACACAGTTAGAAAATGAAGAGGAAGTCGAGCCTTCTTGTGCTGAAGAAGAGTTGCAGGTTTTCACATTTTAAGACACTCTGGGCCACACTATGCAAAGCATAGCCACTAAATAACAGTGTTGTCTGCTAGTCAGAAAATGTGTCAACAGAATGAGCTGTGAATGAGTTTTATGAGTAACTTAATTGCATGCGATTTATGCCTTCACGTGTATCTCTTTAGAATTGCTGCACATTGACACACAGCTACAGGTAATTACACATCAGTGCATATACAGTGGGGCAAATAAGTATTTAGTCACCCACTAATTGTGCAAGTTCTCCCACTTGAAAATATTAGAGAGGCCTGTAATTGTCAACATGGGTAAACCTCAATCATGAGAGACAGAATGTGGAGAAAAAAAACAGAAAATCACATTGTTTGATTTTTAAATAACTTATTTGCAAATCATGGTGGAAAATAAGTATTTGGTCAAACCAAAAGTTCATCTCAATACTTTGTTATTTACCCTTTGTGGGCAATAACGGAGGCCAAACGTTTTCTGTAACTCTTCACAAGCTTTTCACACACTGTTGCTGGTATTTTGGCCCATTCCTCCATGCAGATGTCCTCTGGATCAGTGATGTTTTGGGGCTGCCGTTGGGCAACACGGACTTTCAACTCCCCCCACAGATTTTCTATGGGGTTGAGATCTGGAGACTGGCGAGGCCACTCCAGGACCTTGAAATGCTTCTTACGAAGCCACTCCTTTGTTGCCCTGGCTGTGTGTTTGGGATCATTGTCATGCTGAAAGACCCAGCCACGTCTCATCTTCAATGCCCTTGCTGATGGAAGGAGATTTTCACTCAAAATCTCTCGATACATGGCCCCATTCATTCTTTCCCTTACACAGATCAGTCGTCCTGGTCCCTTTGCAGAAAAACAGCCCTAAAGCATGATTTTTACACCCCAATGCTTCACAGTGGATATGGTGTTCTTTGGATGCAATTCAGTATTCTTTCTCCTCCAAACACGACAACCTGTGTTTATACCAAAAAGTTCTATTTTGGTTTCATCTGACCATAACACATTCTCCCAGTCCTTTTCTGGATCAGCCAAATGCTCTCTAGCCAACCGCAGACGGGCCTGGACGTGTACTGGCTTCAGCAGGGGGACACGTCTGGCAGTGCAGGATTTGAGTCCCTGGTGGCGCATTGTGTTACTGATAGCAGCCTTTGTTACTCTGGTTCCAGCTCTCTTTAGGTCATTCACTAGGTCCCTCCGTGTGGTTCTGGGATTTTTGCTCATCGTTTTTGTTATCATTTTGACGCCACGGGGTGAGATCTTGCATGGAGCCCCAGATCGAGGGAGATTATCAGTGGTCTTGCATGTCTTCCATTCTCTAATAATTGCTCCCACAGTTGATTTCTTTCCACCAAGCGCTTTACCTATTGCAGATTCAGTCTTCCCACCCTGGTGCAGGTCTACCATTTTGTCTCTTTAATGAGTTAAAACAGGTGCCATTAATACAGGTAATGAGTTGAGTCTCGTTAGACCTCGTTAGAAGAAGTTAGACCTCTTTGACAGCCAGAAATCTTGCTTGTTTGTAGGTGACCAAATACTTATTTTCCACTCTAATTTCGAAATAAATTCTTTAAAACTCAAAAAACGTGATTTTCTTTTCTTTTTTTTTCACATTCTGTCTCTCATGGTTGAGGTTTACCCATGTTGATAATTACAGGCCTCTCTAATCTTTTCAAGTAGGAGAACTTGCACAATTGGTGGTTGACTAAATACTTATTTGCCCCACAGTTAATTGTGCTTCTCACTTGTCAAACAATCAATACACACCAGTCATAGAGCAAAAGATGATCCAACCCATTTCATAATCACTCATTCATGAAATCAGGGTAAACCCTCAAACTTATCAACTATTGATATTGAGTAGGATTGAGGAAATAGTGGCAGCGTGTTTGTTTTCAGCTGATAGGTGTGGTGTACGGGAGGTTGCAGTGAATGTTACAAATGATAAAACAAAGTGACTGACTGACTGACTTTCAGCTTGACTGCCTGACAGCCTGCCACATGGAGCTGCTCAAATTCATAAGAAAGTCAAGTGTGAGAGTGAATTCATAGTAGCACAACTTTTCTATCGACTGCCATGCAAAGTCAAGTCCCTTGTTTTTAAGGAAACACAAGCAATATGACCAAGTTTCTCCTGCGTGTTCTGGCACAATGCATGTTGGACAGCCAAATTGAGGGACTGGAAAAAGTAACAACGATGAAACAAGTTTCTTGTTATATTGCTTCTGCACACATACTTGACACTTATTGGGTGACATGGCTCAGTGGAGGACTATTACTTCCCCAACCCAGAGGTTGTCGGTTGGACCCCCCCCCCACCCTGGAGGTGACCATGTCGAATTGTCTTAGCAAGATAGTGACCCCCTTGTTTCTCTTTACAAAGTACATATTAAACATATACTAAACGCGTGGCACAAAAACCAAGGTCAGGAATGTGAGATGGACTACCAAGTGTCCACCTCTACAACATAGCATTGATATGGCAAACTAAGGATGATTACAACTAAGGATCAACATTTCAGTTTCTTGAATTGGCGGGAAAATTCATCATCAATTGATCAAGAAAGTGTCCTTCTTCCTTAAATATTACTGTACTTCTTCATGTACAAAGACGCTTCTTCTTTCATTCATGAGTCACGAGTGATTAGCGTCTAATAATGGAATACACATGCATATTTTACAGCTGTAGTAAGTTGCCAGAGCCATGTTAGAAAACTGCATGATTTTCAAAAGGATACCACGAAAAGGATTGCCTCACAGGAAAACACCACATCTGTACCTTGTCTAGTCATTTGTGGCAAAAAAATATTTAGCGGGAATGGCAACATAATTTTATGCTGTAATTAATATTTACCTCATGTTTTAAAGCAGGGGTGTCAAATAAGCGGGGGTCAGTTCTGACCTGCGAGGTTGTTCTGCCTGACAGGCTCATTGTAGCTTATTCATACTGTGTAGGGCTGCAGCTATCGAATATTTTAGTAATCGAGCAATCGAATGAAAATTCTATCGATTAATCGAGTAATCGGATAAAACATTTTTTTAGGTAAAGAGCAATTATAAATATACATGAGAAAAAAAGACATTTAATCCAATATTGAACCATTTTCAGTCACTCAATGTCTTTATTTTCGATGTACATTGTTGAAAACAGCCAACAATTGCATCTCAGATGTGACTAGAAAAAAAATTCACTGCTTTCACTCAAAAAACTTCTTGATCTTAGAAAACAAAAAAAAAACAAAAAAACATATTTCTTACCTAAAAATGTAATTATGCTTGATAACACACATCACTTGAAAGCTACATGTTTTTCCCACGTGTTTCAATTAAATTTCCATTTGTGTCAAGCTATTTTTAAGTTCTATTTAAGTTTTAAGTTAGTCTAAACTTTAAGTACTGATGGGATTTTGAATGTTTGCAGTGTTCAAAATAAATGTATGATACCTGCTGTATTGGAGCACATTAGGGACTAGTGTTACTTGGTGTTTTATTCAGCAATGACTACTGAGCTAAAACTGACAGTTAGCTTTATTATGTTTTAATTTTATACCCTCATCACTCTACAGCGCTGTGTTTTTACAGATTAAATAAAGTCTGTATGTAAGACACGTTAGCCACGCATCGACAGTGGTCATAATCAATAGAAACCTAGCCCTCCGAAGGGCTACCATTACGTGAGCGAGTGACAGTAACGTTATATTTATTAGCGCTGTGAAGTCTACTGCTTAAAGATGGCGGCTGTTTACTAACGCTGCCCAGACGTGGCCAAGTCTGTCATTTCGCATCTAGTCCTAAATGCATGCGATATCGTTGAGACGTATCGGACACTACCTGCCACCACACTAGCATCATGCGGGCGTAGTTTTTAGCAACGTCGGCGTAGTTTGTAGCGACTGTCGGCTGAAGTTTTTTTTTTTTTTTTTTTGTGCTTCTTCCTCTACGCACGTGACGTTAGCGCGTTGTCCCGCATTAAAAGTAGTCCGGGCAAAACGTGATGCTTAGAGCTGGCAAAATTAAACAATTCCTCCAAGTGAATAAAATTACTCGGATTAGTTTTTAAACTCGAGTTACTCGAGTTGCTCGAGTATTCGTTTCAGCTCTAATACTGTACATACAAAATCACATGCTTTTATCTTGACATCGCTGCCATAAAATCAGAGATTTGTGATTTGTGTGATCGAGTGCGTGCAATATGACACAAAATGGATTGAACGTCTAGCATCGTCAATGGCAGCCAATGAGTTATCAAGGAAGTGACCCAAAAATGACCAACAGAAAATTATCTAAAATGTACAGGACGTGACCCCGAGATACCCCAAAATGTACAGGAAGTGAAGTGCAAATGTCAGTGTAAGTACCCTAAAATTACAAGTGACCCAAAATGAACTCTTTGGCTTCCACTGACAATGATCGATGTACTCTTGACCTAAACTGGATGGCCTGGACTGAAGGTCTTTCAGTGTAATTGACGGCAACGAACGTTCATTCACCCCTCCCGGCAAATTTTATTGGACGTCAAGCGCAGTCAGTGCCAGCCATTTGGCCAAAAATAAACTTGTTTGGCCCACATGAGATCTTATTGCCATTAATCTGGCCCGCGAACCAAAATGAGTTTGACACACCTGTTTTAGAGGACACCAAACTGCAGTGCTAAGTAGAAGAACAAAAACAATTTACGAAACATTTTTGTTTTACGGATTTTCAAAAAATGGATTTAAGATTAGCAAACCATTTGGACGGAAACCTGACTGCAGCCAGCGACTGAAATAATTTATGTATATCCAAGTCTTCAAGCCGAGCGAACAGAACATCTCAACAGCTCTTCAAATTGCTGTAATGCTGCAGGCTGGCACAAACCTGAGAACTGTTTTTCATCTATTTAAAAAAAGCAGCATTTCAAAGTGTGAATACACTGTACACTAAAACGGGAGAAGGATAACAGACCTGATTACATAGCTCAAGCTCTTTAAGTGGGCTGAGGGCAAAGAAGTCTGCTCATAAAGACAACAACCACACTTTGCCCATGTCTGCCATGTACTAACGCAACCTTTCTATGTGTAATCATTAACCACATTAACTGTTTGAAAGGCCACTCGTGAACAGATATGGAGAGCAGAACTAACAAATTCACAACCAGGAAATTTATACAACAATCAAGGCTGAATGACATTGGAACAAACTTACATTTCGACTTTTAGGGGTTTGCAGTATAATGCGATATATATTGCAAGATTAGAATTTTCACCAGATGACTTGAATAGCTCTGTTTGGGAAGATTTTAGTTGACTCATAATGTTTTTTATAACAATTTATTGCATTCATTATTTTATTAGATTTTTTTCCTGAGTTTCTCCATTGTTTTCCTCATTTATCCTTGTATTCCTAATTTGTTCTTCATTTTATATTCTTTAAGCAATTTATCATAGCCTTCATTAGAAAAATGTTATCTTAGTTTCTGTAATTTTTATTGTTGCATTAGAATTAAGGTGCTTCAATTTATTTATGTATTCATTATATATTTATTTTAAAAATTCATTTCTTTTCTTATTTAAAAAAAAAAATGAAAGTGCAAAAGACTGCAAAACTGCGATATATGATTGTATTCATATATTACCGTTGAATCCAGGCTAAGGGGGTTTATCTGTGAATGATGAAGATTGCTATAAGTTAAAGGGATCCATGTAGCCCTGTCTCTGCACACTTGCTGCTTTTATGAAGCAAACCAAAAGTTTACGTGTTCAAAATAATAATAATAATCGCTAGAGCTGAAACGAATACTCGAGCAACTCGAGTAACTCAAGTTTAAAAACTAATCCGAGTAATTTTATTCACCTCGAGGAATCGTTTAATTTTGCCAGCTCTAAGCAACACGTTTTGCCCGGACTACTTTTAATGCGGGACAACGTGGTGACGTCACATGCGTAGAGGAAGAAGCAATAAAATAAAATAAAAACTTTCTGCAGCCGACAGCTGCTACAAACTACACCGTCGTTGCTAAAAACTAGCCCGCATGATGCGGTGGTAGCAGGTACCTTCTGATGCGTCTCATAGATATCACATGTATGTTGAACTAGATACGAAATGACAGAGTCAGCGGTGTTAGTAAACAGCCGCCATCTTAAAGCAGTACACTTCTCAGCGCTAATAAATAAGATTAACGTTACTGTCACTCGCTCACGTACGTAACGTTAGCCGTGCGGAGGGCTAGGTTTCTATTAAGACCACTGTTGATGCGTGGCTAACGTGTCTTACATATAGGCTTTATTTAATCTGTGAAACATAGCGCTGTACAGTGATGAGGGTGTAAAATAAAAATATGATAAAGCTAACTGTCAATTTTAGCTCAGTAGTCAATGCTGGATAAAACACCAAGTAGCACTGGCCCCTAATGTGCTCCAATACAGCAGGTATCATACTGTAAGGTTGACAAAGAGTCACCTGCTTCGTTAGGTTGCAATTATTTTTTTGGGGAACTTGTAGAACGACAAGAACAACAGGAAGGCACGTCTCTCTCTCTCCCGCACCTCCCTCACCCCCGCACGTCACGCGGTACATTCAGGAATGCATGCAAATATCCCCGCCATATTATAACCTGATATGTTACAATACATTTATTTTGAACACTGCAAAAACTCAAAATCCTATCAGGACTTATAGTTTAGACTAACTTAAAACTTAACTAGAACTTAAAAATGGCTTGACACAAATGGAAATTCAATTGAAACATGTGGGAAAAACACCTAACTTTTAAGTGATGTGTGTTATCAAGCGTAATGGCATTTTTAGGTAAGAAATATATATATTTTTTATAAGATCTAAAAGTTTTTGGAGTGAAAGCAGTAAATTGGTCTTTTTTATTTTATTCTAGTCAAGTCTGAGAGGCAATTGTTGGCTGTTTTCAACAATGTACATAAAGAGATTGATTGACTGAAAATGGTTCAATATTAAATGAAATGTCTTTTTTTCTCATGTATATTTAGGGCCCGAGCACTAAGCGTGCGAAGGCCCTATTGTTTTGCAAAGGATTATTTTATTTTTTTTTTTTTTTTTTTTTTTTTTTCAGGGCAAATGAAAACGGCCAATTTGGAGGCCTGAACATGCACGAAAAGTCACCAAAATTTGCACATACGTCCGGAAAATTGTAAATTTCGATAATTTTGCAACGTTGCAAAAAAATATAACAAAATGGCTCAGTGGCGCCCCCTTGAAATTTTAAAATTGGCCTATAACATTAGGGTCTGTCAGCGTAGAGCAATGAAATTTGGGGGGTCTATACCTTGTCCAAAACCGCTCCAAAAAAGCATTTACACGCATATTCCAAACCCAACAGGAAATCGGTTATTTTGGATCAAATATGAAATTTTTATCGATTTACAGGGTGCACATTTGAGACCTTTTCGCCGAGGGAGTTAGTTGGATCATCTTCAAAATTGGTGAGACTGTTCAGGAGACATATGAGATCTTAAGTTTCTAAAATGGTGTGTTTTCATTCACGGGTCTGACCTGGGCGTGGTGCCAAAGTCGGCCATTTTTTCGGCAAAACACCGAATTCAGTAAATGGCTAATAATTCCTTGACACAACTTTCAATCTTTTTCATATCTGCCATGTATATGCGGTATCCCACCCTTAACACGAGTGCATTGAAATATTACCCATTAGGTCTAGCGCCCCCTAGTGAGAACAGGAAATGCCTTTTTTTACGAGACAGGTTCCTCCTCCAAGGGAAAAAAATCTGTTGACCTCAAACCTGCATCAGGGGAGCCTTAAGACATGTGTTCAGATGCCTGATGAAAAATATTGAGGTTTCGTTGAGGCGGAGGGGTCCAAACAGGAAAGTGAAAATGAACTTCAACAATTTGTCACGCAAAAAACTTTGAACAGTCATAACTCGGCAGATATACAACATATCTGCGCCAAACTTCCCGTGTTTGTTGAGAGTCATACCCTGAAGGTTCTTGTAGGGGTCATTTGCATCAACTCTACAGTGCCAACTAGTGGCGACAGAAAGAAGTTTTAAAAAAGGCCTTTCCTATTGGGTTTTTTCAACATAGAGCAAGGAAATTTGGGGAGTAGATACCTTATGCAAAACTGCTCCAAAAAGTCTCTTGCACCCATATTCCAAATCCAAAAGGAAATCGGGTATTTTGGATCGAATGTGAAATTTTCATGGGTTCACAGTAGGAGTTTACATTTGGAGGCTTGAATATGCACAAAAACTCGTAAAAAATTGCACATACATGCGGCTTTAGATAACGTTCGATAATCTTGCAATGTTACGAAAAAATGTAGCAAAATGCCTCAGTGGCGCCCCCTTGAATTTTTCAAAAAGGCGTTTCCTATTAGGTTTTTTTAACAGAGAGTGATGAAATTTGGGGAGTCGATACCTTGTGCAAAACTGCTCCAAAAAGTCTCTTGCACCCGTATTCCAAATCCAACAGGAAATCGGGTATTTTTGATCGAATGTGAAATTTTTATCGGTTCACAGTAGGAGTTTACATTTGGAGGCTTGAACATGCATAAAAACTCACCAAAATTTGCACATACATGCGGCTTTGGATAACGTTCGATAATCTTGCAACGTTACGAAAAAATTTAACAAAATGGCTCAGTGGCGCCCCCTTGAAATTTTCAAAAAGGTCTCTCCATTTAGGTTTTTCTAACATAGAGTGATGAAATTTGGAGAGTCAAAACTTTGTGCAAAACTGCTCCAAAAAGTCTCTTGCACACACATTCCAAATCCTACAGGAAATCGGGTATTTTGGATTGAATGTGAACTTTTTATCGATTTACAGTGTGCACATTTTACACCTTGGCACCTAGGGAATTTGTTTGATCATTCTCAAAATTGGTGAGACTGTTCATGAGGCATATGAAATCTTAAGTTATAAAAATGGTGTGTTTTCATTCATGGGCCTGACCTGGGCGGGGCGCCAAATTCTTCCATTTTTTCGCCAAAACACCGAATTCGGAAAATGACTGATAACTCCCTCATACAACGTTCAATCTATTTTAAATCTGGCATGTGTGTGAGGTATACCAGCCTGAGCAGGACTGGATTGAAAATTTACCATTTGTGCCTGGCGCCTCCTAGTGGGAACAGGAAATGCCCTTTTTTACGGGACACACTCCTCCTCTAAAGGGAAAAAATCAATCTACCTCAAACCTGCATAAGGGAAACCTTAAGACCTGTCTTCAGGTGCCTGATAAAAAATATTGAAGTTTCGTTGAAGCGGAGGGGTCCAAACAGGAAAGTGAAAATGACTGTCAACAATTTTTCTCTCCAAAAACTTTAAACAGTCATAACTCGGCAGATATACAAGATATCTGCGCCAAACTTCCCGTGCTTGTTGAGAGTCATACCCTGAAGGGCCTTGTAGGGGTCATTTGCATCAACCCTACAGCGCCAACTAGTGGCGATAGAAAGTCACTCGTTTTTCCAAAACATGTCCAGTTCTTTTCATGTTGGTCATTGTAGTTTCAAGACCTATTAAAATACTTTTTTACGGCCCATGTCCACGTGTCTCTGTCTGTTGCCGTGACGACCCTTTGTTCGCCATTTAAAGGAAATATTTTTTTTCAGAGACTCAGGGAGCTTATAGAGCCACAATAGTTGGCACACTTGGTCGAATTGGCCCAGTTAGAAGATTAATTTTGGTTTTGAATAAGGGCTTGGCTGCACAGCTCAGTAGTGGCTCCTTTTTTGTAGTACTCTCTCCAATAGGGGTTTTTATCTCTTGGGTGTGGGAATGTAAATAGGCGACTTTCGAGCATGTTAGGTTCTAATGAGATGATTAGAGAGGAGGATCTGCCACCACCCTGACCTGCACACAGTCCGAGTTGCGTGACGTCCGAGTTGCGCTAGATTGCGAGGGCCCGTTCAGTCCTGCTTGCAGGCCTAGTTATAATTGCTCTTTACCTAAAAAATATGTTTTATCCGATTACTCGATTAATCGATTGGATTTTCAGTCGATTACTCGATTACTAAAATATTCGATAGCATCAGCCCTAATAATCGCACATCCTGCGATAGGACTATTGCACATGGCGCATATCTCGATGGCGATATTCAAATGATATATTGTACAGGCCCAACAACAATGCAGATATTTTGGATCATACAGTATTTACTGTATTTCTGATATTCATTTGGGTAAAATTGTGACTTGGGGGTGTCACTCACTTGATGAAGCATCTTGCACCCTCAAACGTATATCCTTCTTCCCATCCGGTGGGTAAATCTGTGAAATTCAGACAAGCCAGTTGTGAATACCATTCACAATCAAAATAGCAGCATTGGTTTGTAATTGTGTTTGAATAGTTGTTTGTGGTCGTTAGTGAATTAGAATGTCAATCATTTTCTATGATTTGATTTGATTTGTTTGTTTCATTTTAAAAGTCAGGGAGAGGGAGAGGGGTAATGCAGGGGTTGGCAGGTGAATTGTGATTTGAATTTGTGTTTCACATTTTGTACTGGCCCTGACCAATAACTGATTAGTCATCAATATAAACCGCAAAGGAATCAGCAATTTACAAACATAAATAAATAAATAAATACGAGGCAGGCAGTTGCTGTGTAATCAAAAATACTAATCAGCTAACAGCAATGGATTAGAATAGCAACGAAAAATTAAACAGAAGGTAGTTTGGGACAAGCTAGCTATCTTAAAATGATTTAAAGAAAACAAATAATTGTACGATGATAATGAAATTAGTGTTGTCGGCCATTGCCACCTCGAGAGTAAGTGTCACGACTTGGTTAAAGGTGGGCATATCGGAGCTTCCACTTTGTCACAGCCCATTAAACAGACAGTGCGGATGTCACCGCCTCGCTCACTAGTAAAATGTAAGAGTTAGATTAAAAGGTTTGGGCAAGAACTAGCCATGACGACAAGTATTAGAGCGGAGCAAAGTGCAGCTGCACCTGGAGTTTTCCTGTGTCCGGTAACGACCGCCTCGCCATTGAGAGGATGCAGCCAGGTTGTACTCTTGGCTTCTTCGCTGTGGAGACAGCGGGACGCATTACATTAGCACTCGACGACTTTTTTCGAATGCGCCGAGGGCAGCCGTTTGTGAACAGGCGCCCTTTACTTCTTTTGGGAGACACTTACTTGACGAAGAAGACGCGTCCGTCACGAGTGAGCCCATAACTCCAGGATGAAGGCAGACCGCAAATCCACTCGGGCTGGAGGTCTGCCGCCATGTCTGCCAACGGAGTGAGGCGCGCGCAAGCAGGCAGGCAGCGCGTACACGGAAACCTTGGCAACGGCGGATGGTAGTGGCCAGGTACGCTTCACGAGTTGCCCACTCTCCGACGTGACATTATCAAAAGTTGGCCCTTCGCATTTGACTTATGTCTCTTCAACAATTCTAAAGTGTTCTTCTCTCATGGTCTTGCCACACACAACCGGCTAGCCCGGTGCGTGAACAATCAAAGGAGCGGGCAGGGCGGGATTATATCCAACCGTGACGTCTAGTGACAGAATTGATGGACGTGTAGTTAAATTAAAACAAGAAAAACGGTTGGCAATGGAGTCACTTATCCCACCATTGATGGCTACTCCCAAGAGCTGTGCTCATAATTTTGATAAACCTAGGCAGAATTTATAAGCAACCAGCTGGATGTTCATTTAAAATTTCCCTGTTTTCAGTGGCGCCTCCAGAAATTTTTTATAGGGGTGGCCAGATGGGGCCACTCAAAATCTTGGGGTGGCCAAAACTAAAAGCCATAATTTCAGGTTTTCATTATATTATTGCAGTAAAAAGTTCAGGGGGAAAACTATAAGAAAGACTTAAGGAAACGCCTACTGATATACTTTGGTGTATTATGTAATATTTGATGTTATTAATAGGGCTGTCAAAATTATCGCGTTAACGGGCGGTAATTATTTTTTTTAAGTTAATCACGTTAAAATATTTGACGCAATTAACGCACATGCCCTGCTCAAACATTAAAATGACAGCACAGTGCAATGCCAACTTGTTACTTATGTTTTTTGGAGTTTTGTCGCCCTCTGCTGGCGCTTGGGTGCGACTGATTTTATAGGCTTCAGCACCCATGAGCATTGTGTAAGTAATTATTAGCATTAACAATGGTGGGCTACCAGTTTATTTTTTGATTGAAAATTTTACAAATTTTATTATCTTTTAAGGATTACAAGTCTTTCTATCCATGGATCGCTTTAACAGAATGTTAATAATGGTAATGCCATCTTGTTGATTTATTGTTATAACAAACAAATACAGTACTTATGTACCATATGTTGAATGTGTATATCCATCTTGTGTCTCATCTTTCCATTCCAACAATAATTTACAGAAAAATATGGCATATTTTATAGATGGTTTGAATTGCGATTAATTACGATTAATTAATTTTTAAGCTGTAATTAACTCGATTAAAAATTTTAATTGTTTGACACTCCTAGTTACTAATGATTTAATGTGCATAGTCCATAACTGTCCAGTCAACATTTTGAGTTCCACAACAATTTTGTTTTATTGGGTTATGTATATATTAGGCAGAAGGTGTACATTTAACAAAACAAAATAATTACTGGGGGAAAAACAGGTGCTAGCAGATTTGAATTTGGGATGAAATGCATAATTGATGCTACAACAATCTACGATTTAGTGGCAAGCGGGGTGGCCAGTGGGGTGGCCAACAAATTTATAGGGGTGGCCGTGGCCACCCCTGGCCACCCCCTGGGGGCGCCACTGCCTGTTTTAGCTCATTAGCTTCCAAAAATGGCAATAGACGTACAATTCATTTTGACTGGGAATACATTTTGACTTCCCAGAAAATAAACAAATAAAGTAAATTTGAATAGACTTGAACTGAATATACAACAATTTAGCTAAGCGCAGATGAAGAGAAATTAGTCTTTTTATCTGCTGGTTAGTCACGCCTACGATTATAGGGCTCTAGCGTCCCCAACAGGTGGATGACGTCAGCGGAGTCACGATTTCATCTGATTTAGTATGCAGCCTATAGACCAGGGGTGGGCAATTAATTCCACAAAGGGCCGCAGTGGGTGCGGGTTACCCATCATGAGGACAGCCTTTCACCAATCTGGTTTCTTACAAGTGCAATCAGTTGATTGCAGTCAGGTGCTCCTTGTTTCCACTGAAACCTCATTGGTTATATTGTGTGTGCTGAATCAGTTGGAACAAAGACCAGGACCCACTGCGGCCCTCGAGGACCGGTTTGCCCACCCCTGCTATAGACCCTACTCACCTACGTCACAAAATGACGTGTTGCTGTATCCGGCCGCCATATTGTACCTATTTTTTAGAACTATTCTCATTGTTTTCAATTAGTCGTGCAAGTTATAGAGCAATTCATGGAAGCCCTGGTGTTATCTGACGCTGTAGACTCATTGGATGCGTTGCATAAAAGGCGTTACGTGGAAAAGCTTCAGTTTATCCATTCGCCAGATCCGTATTTGATGCCTAAATCGATGTTTTTCGACCCGCTGTCTTCAACATCTTTGCCTGACCCTGATATTTACAACTATCTTGTCCACACAAAATCAGCCTATTCTCACGAAAGTTTGAAAAACTTTAAGAGCTTGGAGGCTTATAAGTGCTACGTTGCTGGTTGGGTGAAACAGGTCATCGTACACGAAAATTCGGCAGGAATCTTGTGCTCGGAAGGTGAGTTACGAAATTTTCAATTCAAAATCTTTTGTTCTTGCTAACATCCACTGTCAAGTCTAATGTATTTCATGTCATTTGTCAATGGAGCTAGTGCTTTTAATGTTTATATGGTTTAGCGATAGCACTCTCACTACATACATATATAATATGTAATAAATATGAAGTGCGATAGCACTACTCCAGATTGTCCCTAGTTGAATTTATTTTTGGGCTTTTGACCTCAATAGTGAAATTGTAAATTAATTGTCTGACAACTGTCTGATTATCCCCTTATAATTATATATTTTCAGGTAGTTCATTCACAACGTCTGAGTGTATGTTGTCGGCGATTAGCCTAGCAATGATCTTAATTGTGGTTGTCAGCCCAAAACCCTCTAAATATATATTAAATGCATCTTACCAGATATAAAATGACTACTACATAATCTGTGGTAGTCGTTTGGAGCCCAGTTTTCTCGTCGAATTGCAGCAGTCAATCTCGGTCTCCTCTCCGGGTCTCTCGGAATACGGTAAAACTTCAAGTCTCTCCGTCTATCTTCTCTGTTTTTGCAACCGACCGCCACACACGACTTCACCATTTTGATTATTAATGTTAACGAGCAGAAAAACACGCCATAATAGGAGGAATTTACGAAGCGCTAATGCATTAACATGACGAGTATACGGACAACATGGCGCGGGGGCGTGTCTGTGACGTCATGTGAGTAGGGTCTATTGAGGAGGAATTATTCACAAAGAGGAAAACGAGCTGCAAAATGTCATTGTTTCAGTCTCTCTACTCCAACATTTTTACAGGATATTCTATTAAGCCAAGTATTTTTCCCCGATAGCTAAATAAATGGCTTGAGAAGGACCAGTCAGCCCGTTGAGGGAGAATTATTCAGAACGAGGAAAACGTGACAAAGACAGCTGCAAAATGTCATTGTTTCAGTCCCTCTACTCTAATATTTTTACAGGATATTCTTTTTATCCAAGCATTTTTCCCCAATAGCTAAATAAATGGCATGGTCATGACAAATAACAGTCTTGTGCTAAATGGAATATGAAATAATAAAAATGCATTTATTCAAGATGACATGGCAAAATTACTCCATAATGGTCAAAACTGTCAACTTCACCTTTACTGTTGCACCTCCTGAACGATATTTTATTCCACCTAAATCGGGCTTATGTCATTTCTCTTCCCTGGCTTCGGAGAATGTAAACAAACCAAGAGGCGTGACAGCTAGCTGACATGCTAACCCGAACCGAGTGATGTTTCAAAGTCTTCGAAGCGGAAAATCACACATAAGTAGCCCGGATCATTTCACATGATGACTGGGTTGTCGATTGTCTTTGCCGATCGGCAAACCGCCCAACGGAGAGCAATTTACAGCTCCTTCCCCTGCTACTACGGACAGGATAGCTTGCCGGGGAAGCAGCTGGACAATGACCGCTGAACAAACCGGCCGACGTCGGAGGAGCATGTAGCTGCCAAATGGTCAACACGAATATGGCAAAATAATGCTTTACACGGCGAAGTCGTAAACAGCGAGAGACTCGCTGTTGCAGTTGTTGTGCAGCCAACATGTGCAGCTAATGTGTATGAGGATAGCTTTTTACAGTACATGCCCCTCCATGATCAAAGTAAGTAGTAGTAAGTAAGTAAGTAGTCCTTTATTTAAAGAAAGTTTGTAGGGTTTACTTTGTAATCGCTGTATTCGTGGCTATTTTTAACTCAAAGTTGCAATTTCTGATCGGTCGGAAAATTTGACAGAACACCGGGCACATGAAGAGGGGAGTAAGCCGAGTGTAGTGCTCACCCGGCGGGGGGATGTGCGACAAGCCGCCGGTCATCGGCCGAGGGGACAAAGAGCATGTCAGCCACAAAATGCAAGCCACCTACATATTAAAATGATCCCAGTATTTGACATAATACAAAACACAATGTATACTCACTTCCTCGTAAGTCCCATGGTCCCACAGTAGTAGGGCTTGTTTTGGCCAATATCCACCGGTGAATGGTAACCTTTTGAAACCCCAAAAAGGCTCACACGCCTCTCCCTCGTTACGGCAAGATTTTTCTGCAGACGTTTGGCTGGCATGATGCGAAAAATAAACGTATTAATCCGCAAAATCAGCTGAATCCTTAGTCGTTCTCGTACAACAGTACGGCTGTGTAGCGAAGAGGACTCCTTCTTCCGTACACGTCACAGCGCCCTCTTTCTCAACTCAAGACTGTTGCCGGAAGTCACTCATTTTCATGGCGCAGGATTCAAAAAACTAAATATAGCGATCGCTTCCACACACATCAAGCGGTCCATTTCATTCAGGAGCATAAAATACCGCGTGTAGTATGAAATAAACATGTGTTTTCGTGTCACAGGCACTTTAAATACCACAGGTGTTAAGTTCGCGGCTGGGGTGGCAGATCTGGCCAAGCACATCATTTTGTGTTGCCCAAGAAAGCCATTCATTTGTATAGACGTCATGTTTGTCGCTCAAATAATTAACAAATTTGAAATAAATCTCCTTCGTCCACAATATTATTTTTTATTGATTGATAAAAATAAAAAATAAAAAAAAATAAAAAACACACACACATTTGAAAAGAGAATATTTATTGTTGTGGCATGGTGAATGAGATCAAGGGTTAAATCTCAGGTCCAGTCTTCTTCTGGCGTGTGCACATGAGCGCTGGAGGTCAGTCATAACAAGGGGCGCTGAGGATGTTTTTTAGTTTTTCCCATCAAAAAACAGCCGTTTCGATCCGAATTTGTCATGCTTGCGCGTTTTCTCCATACAAGGCGTGCACAATGGCAGTACACACGCATGCTGGATAGTTGGCATACTACTACTAGGCTACTTCAAAGACAACGTTCTATTTGACCTTCAGTGTGTGTTGGCGTTTTTTGTATTGGAAATTAAAGGGCCCATCTACTATAATCAGGGGTGCACATAATTTTTTTGCCCAGGTTCTCAGAGGAGGACCTGGAGATGTGACTTGGTCCTCATTGAGCTTGAGAGCCAACCCGCCTGATGCGATAAATTTATGACAAGCTTTACTTCGAGCCAATTAACTTTAATTAATTATATTAACAATTAATGCTTGATTAACATCAACTGGCACAACAAAATTGCCATTACTTTGAAATGTAAAGAAATAAAAAGCACCAATTCAAAATAAAGGGCATTATGCGGCTCCCACATGAACTCCAAGCCTTTTTAAAAGTGGGATGTCCTCCTCATAAGACCTTATTGAACATGCATGTTAAGCTTTGTAAAATGCGAGCAAAAACACGTTTGTCAGTGCATGTCGCTGTTCATTACCTTTATTCCGCCACTTGTCCATAGGGCGAGCGGGGTCCTGTTTGACATCGATAGTTTGCTTAATTGCCACATGCTCTCTGTTTTTTTCGTGCTTTTCAAAGTTTGGATGGCTGAAATTCTTTGACCCTACATAAAATGCGCTGCTCTTATCGGCGACATTGGAATTCTCACAGCACATTTTGTACCGCATTTCCGTGTGAGCATCATTTGCTTCTAGCCATGGTACCTCATACTTTTCAGCAAAAGTCCTTTTTTTCGGTAGCTCCGGTGACGTCTCTGTCGTCTGTCTGTCTTTTGACGGGGGTGGGGGAACACGGAAGTAATTACTCAGTGTGGCCTGCCTCTTTGACATTTTGAGAAGTTATTTTCTCGTGTCCGCCGCAAATACGGTGGTCAGCCATCGGTACGCAAAAGCCGTTGAGGGCCAGCGCGTTTGTCTACGTCCGGTACGCATGCGCGCATGCGGACCACTTATGTGCACCCCTGACTATAATGCTATTCCTGCAGCTAGACAGCGCAATGACACACAAACAAATTTAAAAACTAAAAGGTCCGATAAGCCTCGGTTTAACGCCCCCTTTTCACAATTAGCGCCTTATTCAACGTGAGCCAGGACTACTATTGACCGAGTTAAATGTCCTGTCCATTTATTTATTTATTTATTGTCATCATCATCGGTATCATTGCAGTTACAAGATGGCTTTGTGATATGATTAACCCGAAGAAAAAAACGAAGAAAATACAAGGACTGACGGGAGGGTGTGTTAATAAATTGTGATTGTCTGAAAACTCGGCAAATGTGCTTGAGTGGCCCAGCCAGAGCCTAGAATTGAGCCAACTGATCATCTCCGGGGAGATCTAAAATTTGCCATGCATCAATGCTCTCCATCCTATCATATAGGTGTAGCAAGCATATGCTACAATACAAATACAAAAAGAAGCATGTATTTTTTTATTACATGCAATATTTTATGCTCCTGAATGAAATAGACCGCTTCACTGTGTGCGAACGCAATCAATATATTTATTAAACCTTTTGAATCCTGTGCCATGCAAATAAGTGACTTCTGTCCAGAGTCTCAGATTGAGGAAGAAGCCAGAGGTCAGTGGTTGAGCACTTCACCTGGCAGCTACATTTGTTTTGCTTGAAGTTCTGTGGATTAATTTGGCCTTGTCATACTGAATAAATGCATTTTTCATATTCCATTTAGCTCAAGACATTTAAATGTCATGAAAACAGAATTTATATTATATATATATATATATTGTATATATTTTATATTTATATTAACATGAAGGCCACTGAGGCCGGCATCAATACTTATACGTATATCGATATGCATACAGTATATGCTTATAGTATATCCAGTAATAATATTGGAGTAAGAGAGATAAAAGCTATGATGACATTTTTTTGCCCAGTCTGCTCTGGTCATCCAGGGAGAAAGCCTTGGTTTGTTGACTCTGTCGCCTTTGTCTCGTTCTGAATATTCCTCTTCCTCCAAATACGACTCAAATATATATGGCAGTATGCCACAGACTTCCCATGGATCGACAATATCGTTCAAAAAATCCCCACTTGAATAGCTGAAAAACACTTCCTCCTCCATTCTGCTCAATGCTAAATCCACTGAAATATTTCCCCAGTGACGTCATCACCAAGATGGAGGTGCCGGAGCACTATGATGACCGGATAAATTTAACAGCAAATTTAAAGACTGATTTCTCATCATCCACGCTATGCCCAATTGTTGTAAATAGTTAAATCCTCTCAATAAGATTTTAATTCCAATAATAATGCTATTTAAGATTCCATTTTAGGTGTTGTATACACTTTAAGGATGTAATTGATGCCAAAGGTACATCAACAAATTGTTGTGCAAAGTTTGTGATTCCTTGGATGCATGACATACCATCTTCATTATTTATTTCAATGAGTTTTGCAAACATTTCAAGATCGTGTCAACTTGTCATGTGGTATATATTTTCCATCAATCAAATCAATCCATCTATCTTCTCTTCCTCTGTCCCTACTGATCCTTGTCAAAAATGAAAAATTAGATTTTGACCGTTTGCTCACATTTATTGGAAGTCTTAGAAACAGCCCTCGTGAAACAATTTAAGATTGGGATACGTGCTCATGTTCTATACCGACGTAACTGGCATGACACACGACACAGTTCTTAGTTTGTAAATCATAAGGTGCCGGAATGCAAAGTACATATGACAGCTCAGGGATGCCGAGACGGGCACAGGTCCAGGAATATACGCAGAAAATGGTGCTGAAAATAACACGCAAATGCCCACTTCCCATGCTGTGGGATTTATAAGCCTCAATTTCAGATAATATCCATGGTATAAATGTTATGACAACAATTTACAATTATTTAGCCTATACTCTTTTAAAAATTGCCCACATAACCACAGGTGGGACTTACAGTACACAGTCAACAATTAGTTTTTTTGACAGGTCTAACTTGTAAAACATTTTTAAAAAATCAGAGATTACAATAAATAACACAAACCCATTCTTTTGCCAATGCCCCCCCCCCCCCATCTTCTCTGGCCCCAAAGTTCCCACCGCCTTACAAATTGTGCAGCCAAAACCCGAATTTCCCATAAGGGTACTGGCCTGTTGCTCCGGCTGTTGGTGGTCCACCTGGCTGACTGCTGGCGCTGTTGCCGGCCCCCACTCCAGGTGGCCCTGAACCTGACCAGTTGCTGCCACGGTAGCAGCCTCCTGCCCCGGCTTGTGTGGCTGTCCGTGAACCTGGCTAGCTGCTGCGGCACTAGCCTCCTGCTGCACCCGGTCCTGCCCGTTATCATGATCGCTGCGGCTGCCCTCATCGCCAATTGTTGGTTTTCTGACTCATTTTGAACCATCTTCCTTCTTTTTGAAAAAAGACAGTAAAATGCAACTGTCTTTTTTGGCATATTGAAATACCGTTTGATCCTGGCTGCTTGCTCACCAGATGCCACAAATTTCCAAAGTTTTTTTTTTTTATGTCGGGGTCAAGATTTGTTGGTCCAGCTTTTCAGTGCATCAACAAATCTCCGACTCTTTCAAATGACGTTAAATTTTTATAAACAACATACAATTCTTGGATTTGTTCTGTAAATGAATTTATGCATATTATTATTTTATTTTATACATTTTTAAAAACGTTTTCATATAATTATTATTATTCTCTCTACACGAGAGGTGCCGGATCTGCCCAAATACTGTAAGTCACGGAATACAGGGAGGCCAGAGTCAAGAGGTGCCGGATTTCGTTCCTGCAGGATCCGGCACAAATGAACCCCTGACACTACAGTTACAAAAGTATAAATTACTAATATGTAGGTGACATTGATCGTTTGGTCTGCTTCAGTGGCTAAAATACTTATCATTTTACTCATGTTTTGTCCAAAATCAAAGCCAGAAAAGAAATGCATTAATATACTCCATTATAAAAAAATATGCACTCTAGGCACGTTTTTGTCTTTCATTCGTTGTCTATTGTAACCTACAATATGGAAAATATGAAGCTAAAGTCAATATTGTGTTTGACCAAACCTGACAAGTTGTAAGAAATCAAAGGGTTTTCAGGTTAGATTTAAAGAAGTGACATAATTTCCATTTCAGAACTGTGTTGAGAGTAAAAGATGTGTTGAGTGATGTGATGCCATTAGCTTGCACTTACTTGCATACACACTGCATAGATACTCTTTAAACTCATTACCTTTAGGTTATTGCCGCCTGTCTTCTGTCATTGAGCTGTGAAAGTGCAGTATCAGCCTTTCACACCAAACAAAGACAAGTCATCCAACACCCCTGTCCCTCGCTTGCTTGTTCACATTGTTTTCTATTGTGTGCTGGACACATGGTACCTCACTGCTGTAAGGTGAGGGGGGTGTTTGATGATGGGAAGGGGATATAGCTACTAAATGCAAGGTCATCTCCTTTAGAGACTTATTCTGAGCAGACGGGAACCAAGGCAATGATGCCTGTCTAGTAATGAGAGAAAAAGCACTGAACAAAGTGATTTTGCAAAAAAAAAAAAAAAAAAATCAGTTTTGCCTCAGGTAAGTAAAGCAATAGCGTGTGACATCACAATTTTCATCAACCCAAGCTTTATGTGTCCTTCTAATTAACCGTATATTGATCAGAGTTGCAGAAGCTGTGTTGCATACTGAATTACCAAACACTTGCCATTGACCAAAACTTAAGTTACTTCTTTTTTTTTTTCCCCCTAAAATATCAACTAAGTAGGTCCGTTAGCTAGGAAATAATTGGATTAGAGCTTGATACCTGTGTGTGATTGTGTATCCTTATGGGACTTGGAGGGAGGTCATGTCTGTAGCTTGTGCTATTTGAATTCAAATTTTTAACAGGCAATTTGGAATCAGCATTCGGCGTGTTAATTAACATTCAACAAATAGGCCAAAACCTGTTTGCCAAGATATAATAGGCAAGTCTAGAACAGTGTTTTTCAACCTTTTCTGAGTCACGGCACGTTTTTACATTGGAAACAATCTCGCGGCACACCACAAACCAAAAATGGTCGATAATTATTTTTTGAACAGAATATTTAGTTATAAAATAATTTGTCAGTATTTATACTTACTCAGTGTGAACTTGAGCCTGTTTAGATGAACACAAAGCCGATATCCGGGCAGGACAGTTCTCAGTCTCTGTTTTTGGTTTTTATAGCAGTTAGGCTTGAAAAGCTCAGAATAATCAGACAGGGGGACTTTAGCAATGTCTTTAACCACATCAGGGCTGAGCATCTCGCTGACAATGGCTTTGCAGACAGGTAGTATTATTCTCCCTGCCACAGTGGGCCTTTTCGGATTCAGCAACAAGCTAACTAGCTTTGATGGCTCACTTACCTTTGTAGTTTTTCTCAAAAAAAGTTGTTTCTGCCTGCTTCTCTGTGTTTTCACGAAGGCAAACAAAATAGTCCATAGTTGAAGCGATGGGTGGTTCGTTTGGATATGACGTTTAAGCTTGTTTGGCACCATGTCGCCATTGCGTAGCTGCTCTTGCCGCGCTCAAGAACTGCTCAGATTTCTAGCCAACAGCCACCTTGCTGTCCTCGGCAATGTGTTGGAATTAGGCATGTGCCGGTATGAGATTTTCACGGTACGATAACCGTGAGCAAAAATACCGCGGTTTCACGGTATCATGGTATTGCAATTATAGCTCCAAAATGTTGAGATGTATGGTTAAAAAAAAAAAAAAAAAAATCCATTGAACATGATTTTTTCAAAACATATTTGCAAATTGGAACATGAATATAATGTGAAAATAAATAAATTAACAAAAAATAACAAATATTATATAAAATTAAAATAAATATATTTATTTTAATTTTATATAATATTTGTATAGTCTAGGTTCTATAGAACCTAGACTATACCCACAGCCACAGCTCAAGTTGCTCAATATTAGAGTAAGAACAAAATAATTGCTATAAAAAGTAAAAACACTTCTAAATAAAATTAAAAATATATACTGTATGACTTTTTTTTGAGGGGGGAAGCTCAAGTGAAGTTTCGCCATTTTCAGCCACTGTGTCAACTCTAGTCTACATGATGATGATGAAGCCTTTGTGTTAAAAAGAACAAAGAATTCATAAGTTAATAAGTTAGTTAAAAATGTATAAGTTAGTTTTATAAATTAGTTAAAATGTAAATATTGTTGAGGAAAGGTTTCATCTTAAAAAAAAAAAAAAAAAAAAGTGAGGAGTGAGACCTCCTCTCGCAATTAGCGATCTTTGACGCGATTCTTTTTCTTTCCCCCCTGCATTCAAGCTTTTCTCTCACTCAGCGGCTGTGAGACATAAAAGAAGCTGCTCTCCCAGTTTAGCCCAGGCTAACATTCGTCTTTGTAAGTTTTAGTTAGTTTGTATATTGAATTTGAAAGGAAAATGTGTGTTTTGTTTTTGGCGAACTTTTTAATGGAGCTACTGCTATCCTGTTGAACCTAATCACACGTGGAAAAATACAATTGTACAGCGTTTTAAATGTATTTATTTGTATATTTCACCACGATTTGAGAGCTCAATAAAATGAAGAAAAGTATGCCTTGTGTTTGGAGGATTTGTTTTTGGGTTTGCTGGCTGTTTAGTGACACTCACGGCAACAAACGAGAAGGTGTGAGCGGTGCCGCACCAAGCCACTTCGGCTGCATTTTGACACATGAAAAATAGCGAATACTGTACTAAGGTATGACGGAAAATTTTTGTGGTTTTGAAACCGCGACGTTTTCACACCACGGTAAACCGTGAAACCGGTAACCGGCACATGTCTAGTTGGAATAAAACACGTGTAGGATTGACGGTCGTCACATATGGATAAAATATAAAGGACACTTTCGTGTATCTCGACACTAGAGGAGTCTAATCAAATGATGTACAGTAGACGTGCTGGGGTCCACGGTGTTGCGGACAGCAAGGTGGCTGATGGCTAGAAATCCAAGCAGTTCTTGAAGGCGACACGAGAAATACCTCGCTCATCTGCACACGACCAATAACTTTCTGCCTACTCCTTCTTTCCTACTGCAACTATGCCTGACAACGTAGAAAAAAATGTGATATTGGATAATTCTTCGCAGCACACCTGACGATCTCTCATGGCACACTAGTGTGTTGCGGCACACCAGATGAAAAACACTGGTCTAGAATATGAAAATCGACTCAGCATGGAACTCTACATACTGGCCAAGCTTCTATTTAGTATGCTGTAATGGCAACCTATGTCCTCTGACTTTGGGACACCCCGGAGTCCTGAGTGAAATGGAGGCCAAATATACATCATACAATCATTTACATTCGCATCCATTTTCAATTGACAAAAAAAAAAAAAAACGTATTCTGAGGGCTTGTAAGAAGAATCCACAGTACCTGGAGAAAACTGATGCCCAGCATGATTATATATTGCCTCTTGTTACAGCCAATCATCAACAGGATCTTTTGAGGTCACCTTTGAAATTCAGGCAAACATTTTTCACTTGCCAATATGAATGATACATGATGTACTTGAGATCTTCCCATTATCATTGAAGCAACCCAATACCATTTAAGTGGGAGCATAAATGAAAGTGGGCCAAAGTAGTAGCAAGGTGGAAGAAGACTTGCACATGTGGTCCTGGATGTCAATTTGGAGAAATATGAAGGAACTGCAAGCAAATTTGGAGCCAATTTATCATTTACCCTTGATGCACTCTATTTTTTTCTCAGTCATTTTCCTAACTGAAGCAAGTTTAGACAAATTGCTATTTGGAAAAAGTTACAAAATAAATATACAACTAAATCGCAAGAGTCTTTACCTGGTTTACTTTGCATGATTACATAATATTCTTCATGTCCAGCCAGTCTATGCTTCTCTTCTCATTTACACAGTGCAGACCTGCACCATCACAATGTTCAAGTAATTAATGATTGTAAGTGATCAAGCAACGGCTTTGTTCTGGTGTGCGTTCAGAAGTAACCATGTGCATGTTTGCACTTTGTGAGAGGCACATACTACTTTAGACTGGTGAATAACTTGGCATCTGTGCAGCTCTCATACCAGTCCCTGACAAAAGTCTTGCTGCTTATCCATTTTGTAGAAACAATTGCTAATAACCTGACTTTAAATTATTCAATTGGCAGCATAAATAGTCTGAAATATCAACAAATCTTAGCTGCCTCTAACATTCCTAACCATAAAAAGGGACAAATTCTGTAAGAGGATGGTGCTCCATCGCATACTTCAATCTCTACCTCAAAGTTCCTCAAGGCAAAAAAGCTCAAGATCCTCCAAGACTGGCCAGCCCAGTCACCAGACATGAACATCATTGAGCATGTCCGGGGTAGGATGAAAGAGGAAGCATGGAAGACAAAACCCAAGAATGTTGATGAACTTTGGGAGGCATGCAAGACTGCTTTCTTTGATGTTCCTGATGACTTCGTCAATATATTGTATGAATCCTTCCCGAACCGCATGGATGCAGTCCTTCAAGCCCATGGAAGTCATACAAAATATTAAATTTGGATCTCACAGCACCACTACTTAAATTCGCTTATGTTATGTAACATATTTTTGTATTTCAAGTACATTTTTTGTTCAATTTTCACACTACTTTCTGTAGGTGACAAAACTTTTGTCTTGCCAAAATTTGACCTATATGTCTTCACTACATGATAAATCTTTTTTCAGTGAAACAAATATATTTTTGTACATTCAACATCATTTGGGAGGGTCTTAGCTTTCATATGAGCCATTTCTGAAACCAATTGAATGATTAAAAGTCAGGTTATTAGCAATTGTTTCTACCAAATGGATAAGCGGCAAGACTTTTGTCAGGGACTGTAGATGCTGTGGACAAAGACATCAGCCACATTGTACTTTGTGAATTTTGAACATTTAAAGTTTTAAATGGGAGCTGTTGAACCGATTCGGTGAGAATGTTAAAATTATGTAATTCGCCAAACATAACTGAAGGATCTGGTTTAGAGAGAGACCATAGAGGGACCAACCTTAATGATATCCTATTCATATTCGTGTCATGTTCAGCAAATAGCTCACAGGTTGTCCTGTATGAAGTCATTTTGTCCTCAGATTTCAAGATGCGGTATTATCTGACCAACGTGAAAAAGCCACTGGCTAATCGAACACAGGAAATGAGCAGTGTAGGTCACTAGTTTATGGAAAGTTTAGTTTATGTTCTCACCTCTGACTCAGTCGACACGCTGACTTGAACTGTCATTAGTCTAAAACTGCCTAGCAAAAATTGGACCTTTGTGGTTTTGTTCACCCACCACAGTGGTGATATCATAAAATCTATGGTGTGTTTGAGGCTTTGTTTCCAATTTTGACAATATTTCCAAGTGATATGGGTCATTATGTCTCAAAGAGCTGGTATTCTCCGTGTAATTAGAGGATCGTGTCTGTTATATGATCGAGAAGACTGTGACGTGAAATGCTTTGCAGCTGTAAAATGTCCATGACAAACACAAAACTGTGCACCCAGGACTAGCTTGTTGTAGTTCAAGTGAGCAAAAAGTACAACGCAAACTCTGAACTCAAACACAACAAGTTCAGAGATGCTATCATGTTTATTTATATTTCAAAACAATCTAATTACGATAAAATATTGGAAAGAATCCAGCTCAAAGTCGTACTATTGCTGTCATAATACCGTGTGTAGCTTTCAAAGCAAAACCAAATGTAAAACCCTCCCACAATCTTGAAGTTGCACAAAGCATTTCTCTAATGAATATAGGCGCTTGTATGACTTTAGAGGAATAACGTTCCCAAAACTTTTTACCTCTGAAGCTTACAACTTCAAAGGCATATTTGGAGTTACATCAACCAAATGTACTCGGCAGATCTGCCTCAAAGTCATGTAAAGTTGGCATATTTGTGCGGGTTTCCTCCATGTTCTTTGTTTTCTAAAAGTATTTTTGTTTGAGCAATTAGGGACTCCAAAATGTGAGAAGGTAGGAATGGTATTTGTGTACATGTGCACTGTGATTGAATGAATGGATGACCCATTCAGCTTTACAACAGAACCCATTGACTATTTTGAGTATGGGTTAGCAGCCATCAATGTTTTCCTTTCTGCTGACATATCAGATTCAAGTGTGCTCCACTTCCTACAATCATTATCTCGAGTTTATTTCACCACCTTTAAGTGGTTTTATTGCAGATTATAAATCAATTCTTTCCATTCCAATGAATAACAATTAAGTGCATAATATATAAGCGGACTGAAAATGGAGAATGCCGACATTAGATTTTAAAGTTTAACAGCAACATCTGCTTGTTTGTTTCTACATGCCATTCTCCCATGTTGACACACATCCTGTGTTTGATGGGAAAGCAAATAGGTCATGACCATCTTCTTTAAGAGAAGTTGGGGTCAAGTGAGTTGAGGTAAGATAGATAGTGTCTGACATTCGTGTTCTCAATCATAAAAACAAGAAGTCCTCATGAACATGGAGTAAATAGCAAAGGGATCTTGATTCAGGGAAATGAACTTGAGCATGCTTATCCCATTCCAGACTTTTCTCCATTGTTAAATGTAATGAAATCCAAAAGCATCTGTTCTGTTCTGTGAGGTTTCCACACCAAAAAAAAAAAAGAAAGTTGGATAGAGTGCGGACACAGCACCAAAGACACTGATTCAGATTTCACTCAGATTTTTTCCTTTTTAAATATGAGTATTCACAAGATAAACATCACCTGTTGTTCACACCTATTAGTGGAAAAGTTGTGGTTTGGAGTTTAACCACAATAACATTCGAGACGCACTGAAAATTTGGGGCTGAATTCAACTAAAAATGTGATTTTGAGTTCGGTCCAAAACGCCTTTACACCACAATATCGTACCGAAATTGTAAGTTGCTTTGATGTAAGCAAATATCTGGGCACTCTTGCTAAAAGAAGATATATCTGAAAGAGGTTGTATAGTGCAACTATTAGCACTTACCGTGGAACAGCACCTGTGACATTCACTTCCCACCTTCAGATCGTCTCTCCTTGCCCCCTTTAAACAGCTAAAAATGGGCCTACCAGGCTGTCTATCCAGCTTTGGAAACTGTCATTTCAGCGTGCAGGCAATCTCTCTTTTCTGACCGTGACTCAACTGCACCCACATTCGCATAACTACAGGGTGTATTCAAGAGACACTCTGAAGAAAACAATTTCAAAATGATTATTTAATTACCATCTGGAAAAACAGATAAAAGCGACGGAACTCCAAAATATAGTATGGATAGCGAAATCAATGCACAACAGGGTTGTCTGTGAACCAATAACGAATTATAATGAGCATTTTAAACGTGCTTTTTACTCTGTAGTGGGTCAAGTTAAAAACAAAATTTTGCTCTTTATTGTTATTTTTTTGTTTTGCATTGCACCCAAAAATACTTAAAATGCATTAAAAAAATAGTATGCTTTGGTCAGATGAGACCAAGACTGAGCTTTTTGGCAACAAACACTAAGTGGGTCTGGCGTGCCACAAAAGATGCGGATGCTGAAAAGCACCTCATACCCACTGTGAAGTAGGGGGGTGGGTCAGTGATGCTGTGGGGCTGTTTCGCTTCCAAAGGCCCTGGGAAACTTGTTAGGGTGCATGGCATCATGAATGCTTTGAAATACCAGGACATTTTAAATCAAAATCTGTTGCCTTCTGCCCGAAAGCTGAAGATGAGTCGTCACTGGGCCTTTCATCAAGACATTGACCCTAAACATATGGCCAAATCTACACAGAAATGGTTCACCAGACGCAAAATCAAGCTCCTCCCATGGCCATCTCAGTCCCCAGACCTTGTTTTGTTGGCAAAAGGGGGTTGTACAAAGGATTAACACCACGGGTGCTAATAATTGTGACACACATTATTTGATGTCAAATAATTTTTTCTTTATGTGGGATTTTTTTCCCCACTGAATGAATGCACTTGTATTGAAGGTTGGATTTTTCTCTTTTTTTCCATTAAGGTCCCGTATTATTTGAATTAAAAAATATATATTAGAAGCTAAAAAACATCTTTTTCAGGGGTGCCAATAATTATGGAGGGCACTGTATATCTATACACATACATGCAGTATATAGACACACAGACTGTATGGCTCTCATGAAATCATATTTTAAAATATGTTGGGTGTTTTGGCTCTCTCGTTCAAAAAGGTTCCCGACTGATGGTCTAGCCGGAAGTCACTCATTTTGCATATCCTGGGCTTCAAAAAGTTAAATAAATATATCGATCGCTTCTGCACACATATCCAAGCGGTCCATTTCATTTCGGAGCATAAAATACAGCGTGTAATATGAAATAAATATCCTTTCCGGTGTCACATGCGCTTTAAGAATTTTTTTTTTTTTTAAATAAAGAACAGAAAAAATATTCTGAATAATGTCTTCCATTTTTAAATTATATAATCTAAAAAAATATACAATATAATAATATTTTGAATAATTTCTGCCTCAGAGTCTTTTCACAGGTCACAATGTTTATTAAAATTACGAAAGCTAAAATGCTAAAAGGCTAAAAATGCTAAAAGGGTAAAAGTCACAGTCCTACAATAAGAGGAGGGCGCTGGTGTGCGCATCGGGTGGAGTCCAAGGTCCTTCATGACTCCCACTGCTGAGGGTTCTCGCCATCGTAGGCAGGCCTGGGACTGTAAAACAACAACCACCAGTGCGGGTTCCTGGATCTCAAATGCCCCTGACGATCAAAACTTTTCTCCCCCATGTGCCACGCTTGTCTTTCAGATACTCACAGCCGAGGCAGAGCCTGTTGCCCTGCCGCTGCGGTTGTTTCATATTGTGACACATCAGACAGAGCCTTCGCGTGGTCATTGCCCCCTCTCCTGTAGTCTTGGCCTGGCTTCCTTCTGGCTCTTTCCTCTCTCGCTCGTTCCTCTCTCCCGTGTCCACCTGTCCCTTTTGTTGACCAGGGTCATTACTTTGTCCCGCCCTTGTCGGCTTCCAATTGGCTTAGTCCTCAGTCTGTTGAGATTGGCCCGAATGCTAGAGCAGGGGTTCCCAACCTATTCCACTAAGGCACACTGTGGGTGCAGGATTTCATTCTTACCAAACAAGATGACAACACTTTTTCCCCAATCTGGTGTTTTACAAGTGCAATCAGTTGATTGCAGTCAGGTGTGGCTTGTTTTAGCAGAAGCCTCATTGGTTCAACTGTCTCTGCTGGATCGGCTGGAACAAAAACCAGGACCCACAGTGTGCCTTGAGGACTGGGTTGAAAACCCCTGTGCTAGAGGTGTCCTGCATAAGTGTTCTAAGTGGTGTCAATTAGGCTAGAAGTTTAAACACTACAAACAGTGAATACAAAAAGCAAACCACATCACACAAAACCAAAACAAAATAATATTCAAACACTTCCATGATGTGACACGTACATCCCAGAATTTCAATGGATATGAGCATACAACAGTCTACATTCTTGGTTAAAAGCAAAAACCAGGCAGTTATCATTCAATTTATGTAAATATTTAGAGTTACGCTAATTTTTTTCCATGCATTTTTTTCACAACATTTCAAAGTGCATGCATGAGGCTATTTCATAATAATAATTACCTTGAATCCTTGACCAAATAACTCTTAAGACACTCCTGCCTGCTTGTATGCAGTAAAACCTTCGTCCTCAACAGGAAGGCGTGGCGCAATGTTTGTGGGAGCTGTCTTGTCAACTGATGGTAAAGTCTATGGCTCAGGCAATGACCTACAATATATTGTACTACCTTATCAGATCTAAAATGATGAAATCCATGCAGACTTCATAAATCAAATATTAGAATCCAAAATCTCCACCACAAACCTTTAAATTTAATGAATATTATAGGACAAAATATATTTTCCGTTGGTGTATTCTTTTTTCTCTGCACATGTTTGAGTTATCGCATAGGCCTGACAAAGGCCTTGTAACACGTAAAAAAAAAAAATAGGTGTGCGTTTGGACGAGAATCAATTGGTTTGTTGGAAAAGACAGCTGAGCCCTGTGGAGAAGTTGACTGTGGGCAACTAAACGTATCCATGTGCTGCACACCGCTGAGTACACAAGGCCATCTGCCGCTTGGGCCGGGAAACAAAGGTAAAAGGGGCTGAGAGAGAGAGAAGACCCTCTTGTGGCGACTCCATGAAATCAATACATATTGATTGCACTGTTATCTCAAAAGCAGCTTGGCTGATGAGATGTCAGACACGTGCTCCTTTGCAGTCAGGGAAAAGCCAGGAATGGATGTCGGTGGGGTAAGCACTGTGATGTGAAAACCAAGGTAAAACATTTTAACTAATTTGGTGCCATTGACGGCAATAACTGTCCAATCCATTTTGACTGATAGTGCTGACAGTGAGCAGTCACTGTTAGCCCTACCAGTGTAGTTGAATTTCCACTCAGTAACCACTCAGACCTCTCAGTGAATAATTGCCGCCTTACCAACTCAAATGGATTGGACTTTTCTCGCCGTCAATGGCATTGAAACATGATTATCTATAGCGTTCTCAGCAACCACAACCACCAAGAAGTCTCCCTCTTTTCATTTCACTGCAGACAATTAATCAGTGGCTTACACTCATTCACTGCAATTGCTGAGCTGTGCAGAAACCAACTAGATAGAGGGTGACTAAACCCTTAAAAGTGACAGCTTTGTTGGTGGGGTGTATGCATTGATAGATGGATGCATAAACGAAGGGAAGGATGCTTATACAGTATAGCGCAAACATCTTATGCCACCATTAGATTTGTTGTGTTAGCATTGCTACAGTATAACAGCCTCATACAATGGAAATGTCACTCAAAAGAGCTCCTCCAAAACCAAACCGTGAACAAAAATGAGAGTAAAAAATTGTGGCCACACTTTTATTCTTGTCAATAGCTGGACCAATTCTTAATACACAAAAAGAAGAACAATGCAGTAAGCTGTATATGAAGCTGGATAAAGTATCATAATTTTTCTGATACAATTTGTCTTTAGACTTTCAGCAAAGCTTCTTATCCGCCACAGGGTCACCAACCGAATTTTGAGTCATATAGACCCTACCCACCTACGTCACAAAACCACGCGCTCGCTGTATGGTTCCGCCCACTTGTCCGTCATTTTGACTCTGTATTAGCATTGTTTTCAATTGATGGCGGAATTTAAAATGCATTTCATGGAAGACCCGGTGCTTTCTGATGCCGCAAACTCACTGGATCTGTTGCATAAAAGGCGTTATGATGAAAAGCTTCGTTCTATACAGTCGCCAGATCCATATTTGATGCCCAAATCGATGTTTTTCGACCCACTGTCTTCGCCCTGTCTGCCTGACATCTGCTACGCAGATATTTACAATTATCTTGTCCACACTAAATCAGCCTATTCTCACGAAAATATGAAAAACTTCAAGAGCTTGGAGGCTTATAAATACTTCTTTGCTGGTTGGGTGAAACAGGTCCTCGTCCACGAAAATTCGGCAGGAATCTATCTTGTGCTTGGAAAGGTGAGTTACGAAATTTTCAATTCAAAATCTTTTGTTATTGCTAACATCCACTGTCAAGTCTAATGTATTTCATGTCGTTTGTCAATGGAGTTAAGGCTTTTAATGTTTATATGGTTTAGCGATAGCACTCTCACTACATACATACGTGTATGTTGTCGGCGATTAGCCTAGCAATGATCTTAATTGTGGTTATTTGTCAGCCCCGTAGACGAGGCCAGTTTCTTTCACTTGGTACCGGCTAAATATTATTCAAAAAATAACGATGGTGGAAGAAAGGGAAGTCACAAACATCTTGAATTTGAAACTATGTCGTACTACGTCGTATGTTGTCGGCGATTAGCCTCGCAATGATGTTAATTGTGGTTATTTGTCAGCCCCGTAGACGAGGCCAGTTTCTTTCACTTGGTACCAGCTAAATATTATTCAAAAAATAACGATGGTGGAAGAAAGGGAAGTCACAAACATCTTGAATTTGAAACTATGTCGTACTACGTCGTATGTTGTCGGCGATTAGCCTCGCAATGATCTTAATTGTGGTTATTTGTCAGCCCAAAACCCTCTAAGTATATCTTAAATGCATCTTACCGGATATAAAATGACTACTACATAGTCTGTGGTGATTTTTTGGTGCCCAGTTTTCACGTCGAATTGCAGCCGTCCATTTCGCTCTCTTTGGATCCCTCGGAATACGGTAAAACTTCAAGTCTCTCCTTCCATCTTCTCTGTTAGTGCAACCAACAGCCACACACGCCTTCACCATTTTGATTATTAATGTTAAGGAGCAGAAAAACACGCCATAAATAGGAGAAATGTACGTAGCCGTAACAGGTTAACACTATGTTTTGACGGACAAGTGGGCGGTACCATTCAGGAGAGCGGAGTTGTGACGTCACGTGGGTAGGGTCTATAGGCCAAAATATCCCAAATGTGTGAACACAGTAGTATGTGCAAACTAGGTCTTAATTGTAATTATATGAATAACTATTTTGTATACTGTATATGTTTTATAAAATTATGAATCATAGTAAGTTAATTAAAAAAAATAAATGTAAAAAAATTCAAACACACTCTATAGTTGATATAATCAAATAATAATAACGATTTACATTTTTTAAAATTCAATTTTTTTTTATTTTAATAAAACATTAAAAATGAATAAAATAATTTTTAAAAAAGAGCATAACTGCAGTTAAAAAAAAGATATTTGAGAATATTTATTATTAACTTATTGCCTGCTCTAGCTGTCGCAATAAAAGAATCAATCAAATATCCTAAGAGACGTTATACCTGCCATTGACAAAAATAGGTGTCCAATTCATTTAACCCAGGAAGAGTGGCTATGAATACTTTTCTTTCAGCTGTCATTCGGTGTAGCCCTTCCAGTCGAAATGGATTCGCCATCTAGAGCTGTCAATGGTAGCCAATGAGTTCACTGAGTGCCCTATAAAGGGTTAAATGACAACTTCTTAGTTTATAGGGGTGCGCCCAGTAATTTCATGATGATACGCTACGATATTGATTGTTTACATTAAGCAAATCAACTTTACATACAGCGCCTTTCACATACCGATTTCATGTTTGTAGATATTACAATGTCTGGCTCGAATTTAAGAATGAACTCTTAAAACTCTGGGTTAAATTTCAACTGAAGCAATAAAAAGGACAAGACAATTTGGACATTTATGACATTTTTTTTTACCAATACACTTCAGACATTTGAATGAAAGTTATTCTTTTTTAAAAAGAAACAAAACATCCTCACGAGGACGATGTTGATTGATGTTTTGCGTTTCCATAGATTCGATTCCATTGTTGCTTAAAGTGCCTGTGACAGCATAAAGCATGTTTATTTCATGTTTCACGTGGTATTTTATGCTCCGGAATGAAATGGACCATTTGGATGTGTGTGGAAGCGATCGTTTTATTCATTCAATTTTTTTAATCCCGCTCCATGAAAATGACTTCCGGTTACAGTCTCGGGTTGAGGACGAATGAGAACGTGACGTCATCCGGGTCAGCATCTCACAATACAGCATTGCCTTATAGCATGCAGATGGACTGCGTATTCAGCTGATATTGCAGATTTTTCGTTTATTTTTCACATCACACCCGCCAAATGTGCTGCAGATTTTTGTTGCTGCACCAGGAAGAGGCGTGTGAGCCTTTTTGGTTAGTCGAATTTTTCTTTTATCCCAGACAATAGTAGGTGATTTAATTACCTGAAATGTTTCAGCGAACACTTCCGCCTTCGTCCTACGAGCCTTTTTGGTTTTCTAAAAAAACGTTCACCCAGGAGATTGGCCACAACAAGTCAGACAACCGTGGGACCGTTGGACTTAAGAGAAAGTGAGTAACGGCGTGTTTTGTATTATGTCAAATACTGGGATCATAGTACACTTTTTAATAAGGAGGTGGCTTGCATTTTGTGGCTGATTGTCCACCGAGAAGGCCACTCCGCCGTCAACCGGCGGCTTGATGCACACCCCCTCGGTCCTCTTCGCTTGCCAGCCGAGGGAACACTATACTCGGTTTATGCTCGTGAAGCCCCCCACTCTCCTCTGTGGTTCGGCATATCGTCCAGACTTCCAGCCCCCTCTGCCGTCTTCGTGTGCCCAGCAATAGATCACTATCCATGGGTTGGGCTCGGGCAGCCACACGCTCTTCTGACATCGGCCGGTTTGTCCGGCGGTTATTCTCCAGCTGCTTCGCCCTCAACGAGCATTCCTGCCAGCAGCAGGGGAAAGGACGAACTTGCTCACCGTTGATCGATGAAGGCTGTCACCCTCGCCGCCGTGTGTGACATGAGTTGGGGTAGTGTTGTGCTTTTTTTTTCATTTTTGAAAGGCAAAAAAGATTGGAACAGCCGCTCGGCGGTCATTCTCCAGCTTTTTCCCCCTCAACGAGGACTCCTGCACACAGCACGGGAATGACGAGTTGTAACCTGCTCGCCGCAAGTTGTCCGGGGAAGACTGTCAACCCCGCCGCCGTGTGATTAGATCCGGGGTAGTTTTGTGTAATTTTTCGTTTTTGAAAAGCGTGAATAAGACTTGAAAATGCAGCTCGGTTCGGATTAGCATGTCGGCTAGCTGTCACGCCTCCTGCTTTGTCTACGCTCTTTCCTCCGTCGCCGAAGCTGGGGCAGGGAAATGACAAAAGCTGGACTAACTCCAGTGGCATAAAATACCGTTCGAGAGGTGCAAGAAGTCAACTGTTTTGACCATTATGCAGTAATCTTGTCGTACAGAATAAATGCCTTTTTAATATTTCATATCCCATTTAGCACAACACTTATCTTTCATGACCATACAATTTATTTAGCAATTGGGGAAAAATACTTCGATAAAAAGAATATCCTATAAAAATGATGGAGTAGAGAGATTGAAACAATGATGACATTTTGCTGCTCTGTGTCGTATTTTCCTTGTTCTGAATCTTCCCTCTCAATGGGCTGAATTCTAAATCAGCTGAAATCATGACCCTACTGCTGTCGTCCTCCAGCTGGGGACGCTAGAGCGCCATAATGACAGGCGTGGCTAAATGGCAGATTAAAAGACTTTGCCTGCGCTTTGCCAAATTGTTGTATATAGTCGAATCGTCTCAAGATATGACTCTAATTCATATAATAATGCTATTTAAGATTTTTTTATGCTGTTGCAGGCACTTAAATCAGTCGATATAGCAATCTTGATCGATGTACAGTTACACCCCTATTAATTTATTGTGCTCCTCCTTCTCCTAAAAGGGTTTCATTGTCCCCTGCTCTGGGACGCCTTCCGCCCGCCCTGCTTGGGGTTTTTTAGTCTGACTTTGTGACATCTGGGATCCATCCCTTGGGGGGTCAGGGGGGTTCTGTCATGCCTTCAGTTGAGTTCTGTTAAGTTTGTGCCCTAGTGTGTCTGGTCTTTGTGATTGCCCATTGATTTCACCTGTTGTGCCTGCTCCTTGCGTGTTGACCAAACCGTTGCGTCTTGTATCACCCACCTGTGCCTCATTGTCTTGTTACTCCATGTCTGTATTTAGGTTCCCCCTGTGCTGTCTGTTCTTGTTTTGTCATTGTCTATCCTATGGTCTATTCTCGTCATGTACCGTGCATCATTCTTGCCCTGGTTATCCTGTATCCCCGTAAGTTATGATTCCTGGTCTTTTGTTTCATCCCCGCAGCTTTGTGTTTTGTTAACTGACATTAAAACATTTTGGAGTTTACTGCCACCCTTCCTTGCCTCCTTGTTTCCCTGCGATTGGGTTCACCTCACCTCTACCCCCGTGACAGACAGAGTGCAATACGTACTCCATGCGCACACTCTGATAATGAGAGGACCACTGCCATCTACTGTAGTGCATGCACAATTACTCTTGATTCCAAGCCAGAGAGGAAAAGGCATGTTCTCTGAGATCAAATGGAGCCATTCCCAATTTCCGTGTACTGTAATTTGAGTTGTTTCTTGTGTTCCTGACCTAAATTAATCACTTTCCCTTCAAAAGATTAGATGCTACTAATTGAGCAATTGGCCAGTTAAATGTTCTCCCTAACTATATAGCAAATAACTGAAATGAAATGTATGAGCGTGTCAGTTTAAGATGGATGATAAAGGGAACTTTCACCTTAGACCAAGAGCACCAAGGTCTGGTTGGAGAGCTACCTCACAACAACACTTGCAAATGACTTGTTGAAAAAGTTCAGTAATCACACTGTGTCAACCGGACTTTCAGAGTAGCATCACGTGGACGAAAGGCATACTCATTGATTGGACTATTTTGGAAGAGGAAGTACCTGTCTCCTGCGGAAAACCCCCCCCTCACATCATCCCTGCCGGAAGATGCTGCACGTACTGTAGCATAAGCGCACCCGGCTCCAGTTGCATTCAGAGGCGAAGCAGGGTGCACTTAAAGCGGACCGAGACCCATGATTTTTGAGCAGACCAGAGTTCGTTTGTTTGGTCCAAACTAGTGTTTGGATGCGCGTTCACGTTACCAAAATGAAGCGGATTATCTGAGAAAAAGAACTCTGGTCCGTTTAAAAAGGACCAAACAGTGCCATTGTGAAAGCGGCCAAAATGTCATTCTTCATTTGCTGAAGGTACCTTTTAACCATATTAAAAGCACACAGAGCTAAAAAGACAAATAAACAAATTGCATTTGTAACTACCATGACATCACGTGAACTAAATGAGTTCTTTTGGTCCTTATGTGCAAATTGTGATTGCAGCACAATTCAATTAATAGACTGCTGCCTAATTTTCTCAGTTGAGATGAATGAGGTCCGCTTAGCACAAGAACAGTTCAGCAAACAACAATTAATTCTCTGTTGGCAGTGGGTATTTTTCCTGTCTGTGACAATTTGAAAAAATGCAATTAAAATTAACATTAACATTGGTTGCTATTGACAGACAAAAGATGTCTAACTCATTCCGCCTGGGACAGTGATCATTCACTGCCAGCCTCTCCCAGTTCTAATGGATTGGACGTCAGCCGATGTCAGAATGAGCAAATAAATTAAAATTTTTACCTGAAAAAAAACCGGAAAACTCAATATCACATTAGCAGCATGCCGGTGAAAGGTCATGTCATGTGTATTGCGAAGAGGGCACAGACTTCCTTCTTTTAAGCATGCAGACCACATTCATCTGTGAGGGTGATAGCAAATAACTGGAGAAGCCTCTAATATTAACAGCTTTGTAAAGCGTGATTGAAAGAGGAAACAATTACAAAGCCACTAAGTCTCACTGTATCTAATATTAATGCCCTGCGAGCATTTTATTCCACCATAAAACAGAACATGATTAACTGACTGAAGCAGGAAATATGAATAAGACTGTAGTTGAAATACTGTAGTGCTATGTCTGCCTGAATATGCAAATGTCCTTGTCAGGCTCATTGTTCCTGCTAGGTATTTACAACAGGCCTGATGGGCTTTACAAAGACTTAACTTCACTTCCATCCATCTTTCCTTAACAGCATTGGCATAGCAAGTGTTTACAGGCTCATAGTTTGCTTTCAGTACATCATAGCTTGTCAGATATAGCCATTCTGAATGTGTCTTGACACGGTGGAGTACAGCTCACGTTGCAGAGCTGCAGTGGAATTGATGTGATTTCTAAGGAGAAAGGGCTTCAAAACCTGTGACAGCTTGTGGGATGAGTAGGGAAAAGAGAAAGCACAACAACCACCCGCAAATACAAACTTCATCTTAGATGATGATGATGATCTGATTTACCTACATAATCGAACATTTAACTAATTGGCTGCCATTGATGCAAAACACATCCAATCCATTTCAACTGGGATGGCTGGCAGTGAAAAAATCACTAGATAAAATGAATTCCAAAATAATATAATGATAAATAAAATAAATCCAATAAATGACAGTGCAAAAGAAAATATTTATTATTACAATATTTATAAAACTATAAAAATTGAATGTGAATCAAATATTTTTTTTTCAGTAACTGGGTAATCTAACTAATTATTTTTCCCGCTGTTACAACGCCGTTACTGTTATTCACGGTCAAAAGTGGTGCGTTACTTACTCTGAATAAATAAAGGAAACTACCAGCCGTAGCGAGTCGACTCTGCTCTGTTTATTTGTCATCCAAGACTTGGGATGCGTTCAGGTTCGAGAATAGCGCACGTGTTTTGTTTTGTGCTTTTTCTTAGCAAAGATATACCACACAGGACGTGCTGGCACTCTGTTTCATTAATAGCACATATAACTTCAACATTACCACAAACGTACGGCTCTCGGCAGGCCGTGTCTCTAACTCACTCCCGCATCATGTGAGCAAAACAATATTGGAGCCGTGTGCACTTTAGGGTGCCTCGGATAATTCTGTATCAAGAATATTACAGCACATACTTCTTATGACTCCAGGCTGTTTGTCCCAGCTCATTCAATGAGACAATGCTTTCCAAAGCTTGCTAACGTTTATGTTTTTGCTACACCTGAATGCTAGCCTCGTTCCCATCCCCCACTGTCAGCCAGCAAGAATGATGCTTCCATCTTGAGGACGGCAGACGCTTTGAGGGTGACGGGAGGAGTAGGGGGACGAGGCTACCTGAATGCACTACCTGGATAGATGCGATGGAAGTGATTGTGATTTGCTGAGGGTTAGAGTCCTGTGTCATGGTAAGCCAATCAGAGCCGGTGTTTTCACACACAAACCGGAACAGCGCGTGCGGCAAACACACACACGTAAAACAGATGCGGAGGGATATGATGGCAGAGCATTCAGAGGAAAATTTGTCCTTTACGAGGTGGAGATATAAACACTGTTTCAAGTCAAAATACTTGAAGTACAGTAGGCTATGTCTACTTGACCAGTTGTCTCAGGTTGTGAGAGTTAGATTTAATTGATTAAATTCACTTTATATTGTTTACTACTGATTGTTATTTTTATTATATTGTTTACTGTTTATTTTTGTTGCACTTCAAGTGTAGGATAAATCTGTTGCTGGTGAGGTGCAATAAATATTACAAGGTTCTATAACACAACTACCTGTCTGTTTTTCTCTATTCAACTGAATCGAATACTGCTCGGAAAATTTCAAATTCTTTGACATACACCAACCTCTTTTTAAAGTAACGGAAATAATTACTTCCCTGGTAACTAGTTTTACGATAGAGTAATTCAGTTACTAACTCAGTTACTTTTTGGAAGAAGTAGTGAGTGACTATAACTAATTACTTTTTTAAAGTAACGTGCCCAACACTGTTTACTACAGACAGATGACAAATCAAAGAGGAAAATAATGAGAATATTCGAAGGCAAGGCTTGCTCCAATTCATATGTATTCACCCGGCGTATTACATTCAGTACGCGTATATACATTATCACCACACATGTTGATATTTCACCCACAAACACTTGTAAAATTATAAATATTGAATTTATGTCTATGGATTGACGGTTTACTGCGTCCCTCGCACATAAACCTAAAAAATTGTGCTGTGTATTCTGATTAGGTAGTTTCCAAAATGAGCATGTAGTTATGTAGTTTGATGTGACGTCGCACAACAATAGCCAGTGCAATAAATCATAACAATTAAAAAAATTTAAAAAAAAGTTTTCTGGTGTTTTTTTGGCTATGAAATTAAGTCCCTTTCAGTTCTATATTTGAACTGGAAGTGATCTTTTTCAGCCATCCCTCCCATTTCGAATGTCCATGTCTGATCGTCTCAAGTAGGGAAGTCACCGATCTGACCACATGATCGGAAATCAGGCCATTTTTCAGAGGATCAGAATCAGGTGAAAAGGATCGGGTGGGTGGGGGTTTCGGGGCTCCGATCTCGCGCCGCCCCGCGGCGGCTTCTCAGCATTCTCCTGCTTTGGCCTTCCCCTTTCTTCTCTACCTGGGTGCCCGCCCTGCGGTCCGGCGCAGGTCGCTGGCTGGTTGCCGCTGGGTTGGGTGGGTGGCTTGGTGGGCCGTTGGGGGTCCTGCAATGTGCCGTTCCAGTTGGGGGGCTGTGGCTCGTTTGGGATGGGGTTGGGCATGGGGAGTTGGTGGTGGTGCGTCCCCTTATCCCATCCCTGAAGGCCGGTTAATGGGGGCGTGGGTGGCCCAGGGGACCACCCTGGATCCCTGCGGGATGACAATGGCGCCTTTGCTGGACTGCGGGAGGAGGAATTGGCTGCGCTGGCTTACTTATCTCTCAGACCCACTCCTCCCTTTCCTTGGTTATCAGGCCCCCCACATGGTGTCAACCGGAAATACAACTAGCTGACGCATAGACTTCATAACCTATTGACATGACACGTGAAACGGGGCCGATTCGTAGGGGGCCTATTTTCAAAAACTTCAAATTCAAATTCTTACAAAACCGAAGCTGCTACAGACCTAAAAACCCAAACTACCTTACCCATATATGAGTCTCCATGAGCAGCGGCATAAAAAAATTCAAAGCCGTTCCCTCATAAAATCCTGATTAAATATTTTCTATATAGAGTGTATGACAAAAGTGAGTAGACTCCTCGCATTTCTGCAGATATTTAAGTATATCTTTTTATGGGACAACACTGACAAAATGACTCTTTGACACAATAGAAAGTAGTCTGTGTCCAAAATGTCATGTGACTCGTTACAGGAGTGCTGTCAGCATTGCTGCAGAGATTGAAGATGTGGGGGGTCAGCCTGTTAGTGCTCAGACCATATGCCACACTCTACATCATTTTGGACTTTTTGGAGGGAAAATGACAAGCAGTACTCAATTTGGACATTTAGGCATGTACGTATTTACTAAGGGGTGTACTCACTTTTGTTGCCAGGGGTTTAGATATTAATGGCTATAGTTTGAGTTATTTTGAGGGGAAAATAAATTCACTCTATTATATAAGCTGCACACAAACTACTTTTCATTGTGTCAAAGTGTCATTTTGTCAGTGTTGTCCCATGAAAAGATATACTTAAATATAAGCTTGAGAAAGATAAACCGATACGACCGGATATCCGGTTTTCCAGGTGAGAGATACAGATGTATCGATAGTAAAGTTACCATTCGACAGTAATTAGCCATTAAATATTCAGTGAACCAATAGTAGAGATAGAATTCGGCTATCGTGAGCACAAGAATCGGCTTCTAATGCCTAGTTCAATGCATTGCTTAATATGATAATTTAGCTTTTACTTCACATGCTGCGCTTGTGTCTTTCAGTGAATGACACAAGTGCGCGTCATTCACCACACAGCACACACTTAGATCGAGACCGCACGCATGATATAATATGGACAAGCACTACTCACAGTCGTGGTTGCCACAAGTTACTTCCCATGCATTTCGGCAGAACCGCTACTAGTCGCCGTCATTACCCGATCGTCACGGGCGTGTCATAACAACGCGAGAGCTAACGAAACCACTGTAACACACGCAGCCCAAAACGAAAACGAAACTAGTAGTGGCAACGAAGCAACATGCTAAAACAATGGACAGTGTGATCACCGACGGCAGCGACGTGCTGAGATTGATTTTCAATGCACCCAGGAAAACAAAAGTCGGACTTTGAAGTGATGAAGGCAGCCAGATCTGTTCGCATGGCGTGGCTCCTGTGGTGTGGCCTCCCCTCCGCCTGGGCTGCCGGCCATGGGAGTGGGGTGGGGGGTCAGGGCTCTGACCTTGCATCGCCCCGTGGCAGTTCCTCGGCGTTCTCTTGCCTCCGCCTTCCCCTGGTCTGACTGGACATCCGCCCTGCGCTCCGTCGTGGGTCGCTGGCTGGGCGCCGGTGTATCAGCGGGGTGTCGCCTGCTCCGGCGGGGGGACCCTGCCTTGCCTGGGGCTTGGTGGGCCGCTGGGGGTCCCGTGGCGTGCTGTGCCGGTTGGGGGGCTGTGGCTCGTGGCTCGGGTGGGCGGGTGGGGGTAGGCGTGGGGTTGGTGGTGCGTCCCCTCCGGCCATCCCTGAAGGCCGGTGGATGGGTGCGCGGGTGGCCCGGGGGACCACCCAGGGTCCCGGGGGGGTGGGGGTGGCTCCTTTGCTGGGCTGCGCTTGGTCGCCAACGGGCTTACACTCATAAGAGATTCACACGATTACTGGGTTCTAGATCACAGTACTGATTTGTGTACACTCTACCCCTTTCAATCACTAGGCTTATAGACACCCCCACCCCCACCCCCATCTTTCACTGGCCAATTGGCCCCAACATGGTGTAAACCGGAAATACATCTCGCTGACGATAGCACCGGCATATTAGTAACTAGTCTAGTTGTTCAATGTATTTCTTGTTTTGTTTGTGTATGTGTTTCTTTTCTTTCTTCTTTTGTATTTCTTTTCTTCTGTCCCCCCATAATCCCTTCCTGTTCACTGTTTTGTCATAATAAAAAGGTATTTTGAATGATTACAATGGGAGTATGTCAGACTCTCAATGTGAAACATTAAAACTGTTCAGACTATCCGGGCACTTAGACTTCCATTCTCTGTGTCAAACAGCTGAACAGGACAGGTTTAAAAAAAAAAAAAAAAAAAAGATCTGTTCGCATGGGACAGAGCTTGTGTGAAGTGTGGAGCGGTACAGAAATCGTGAGTTTTAACCCTGAAAAATAACCCACTACAATGCTGGAAAAGGCGGCATATTGTTTCCACGAAACGCAGTCTGCTTAAACATTAACATGTGGATTAGTTGATCTTCCTCAAGAAAAATCTGCCCTTCAAAAAAAGATATGGACAGTGATGAGCAATAAAAAATGAGGACGCACGGGCATAAGTGAATGACTTTGCTGTGTATTAGGTTAAAGTAATGATTATTGACCTGTCTAAAATGCTATGTTTTTATTCCCCCAATTATACCAGTCGTAAAGCATAATTTATTATTTATTTATGATAACACTAGCAGGTTTAATTTTTTTTCAAGAGCTGCTGCATATAATTAATATTTTTTGTTTGTAAGATGTTTACATTGAAAGTTTGCACTTAAATTACTTACCTCTTGTGTTAAAAACACCAGGAAATACAGTAATTGAATTACTGCACTTTATTGTTGTCTGTGACTGGAGTTTTATTGTATTATCAATCCCATCCAACAAAATGATGGTCATATAGGAAGCCTTATTTTTTTCTCATAAAAAATAAAACATAACATTGGTATGAAATTTTGTTAATTTTGCTATTAAAAAAATGTGGTCTTTTTTATATTTTTAAAATACTGTACGAACACACACAATAAATGTTTACTATCGTATCGTTTTCACTCTGTATCGAACCGTATCGTTCTTAAACTGTATCGAATCGTATCGAATCGCTCGGCCTTAAAAATGTATCGTTTTTTAATCGAATCGTAACCTGTGTATCTAGATACATATCCCAACCCTACTTAAATATCTGCAGAAATGCGAGGGGTGTACTCAGTTTTGTGAAACACTGTATAAATAATAATTTGGTTTCGGATCGGGACTTGGTGTCAGCAGATTCTCAAAAAAAAAAGAATGCAATCGGCACATCCCTAGTCTCAAAACACTTCGATACAGCAATGTGTCTCCTACACTGTTATTGCACAGAAAAAAAAACGAGACATAAGGGCAGATTAGATCAAACATAAGTCAACCATAATTAAAACAGTCATCAACAAAGGTTTGTTGATTATGGTGTAACACACACAATTGCTCTTGTATTTTAGCTAAAGGTTTTGTATACATTGTTCTTGTCAATTCATTAACAGATGCTCAACACAAGTACAGTACAGTGGGGTGTATTTTGACAACTGCAGCTGAAGATAATGGGGAAAATACTGTAATACAAGGGCTAATCAGAAAGTCACCACATGCATTTTCTGCCAAAATAGTGACAAGAGTCATCATTTCTGTCACTGAAAACAGAACACATTTTGAATATATTGTGAATCTGCCATCAGGACGCCGTCTTATCTCTCTTAATTGTGTTCATAAGAGTGAGAAGTTCTGTTCTTTATGCCTGAGTAACTAGCCAGAGTGTCCAGAGGCAAGTCAGATGATGTGAAGGACCTGCCACATGAGGAAGGTGTTTGCATGTATGTATTCTTTTGATTTTATGTGACTGCATGGATTCTTGCTTCAATCTGAATTGAATAACAAAAGAATATTTTTGGGCTGAGCTATTTGGCAATAACTATACAGTAACTGCCTTCTTTATTGTTGAGGAACATTATGGCAGAAAATGATGACTGGGATGCTTCAAAAACATGTGTGCTAGATTTGGATTTTTCTTTTACGGATGACCATTCGCCCAAAGCTGTGTTAATGCCTACGGTGCCAAATAAAATGCCAAATACCTCAAACTCAAAAACCTCAATCAACCATGAGAGACAGAATGTGAAAAAAAAAAAACAGAAAATCTGATTTTTTGATTTTTAAAGAATTTATTTCCAAATTAGAGTGGAAAATGAGTATTTGGTCACCTACAAACAAGCAATATTTCTGGCTGTCAAAGAGGTTTAACTTCTTCTTACGAGGTCTAACGAGGCTCCACTCGTTACCTGTATTAATGGCACCTGTTTTAACTCATTATCAGTATAAAAGAAACCTGTCCACAATCTCAGTTAGTCACACTCCAAACTCCACTATGGCCAAGACCAAAGAGCTGTCGAAGGACACCAGAGACAAAAATGTAGACTCGCACCAGGCTGGGAAGACTGAATCTCCAATAGGTAAAACGCTTGGTGTAAAGAAATCAACTGTGGGAGCAATTATTAGAAAATGGAAGACATACAAGACCACTGATAATCTCCCTCGATCTGGGGCTCCCTGCAAGATCTCACCCCGTGGCGTCAAAATGATAACAAGAACAGTGAGCAAAAATGCCAGAACCACACGGGGGGACATAGTGAATGACCTACAGAGAGCTGGGACCACAGTAACAAAGGCTACTTACTATCAGTAACACAATGCGCCGCCAGGGACTCAAATCCTGCACTGCCAGACGTGTCCCCCTGCTGAAGCCAGTACACGTCCAGGCCCGTCTGCGGTTCGCTAGAGAGCATTTGGATGATCCAGAAGAGGACTGGGAGAATGTGTTATGGTCAGATGAAACCAAAATAGAACTTTTTGGTATAAACACAGGTTCTCATGTTTGGAGGAGAAAGAATACTGAATTGCATCCGAAGAACACCATACCCACTGTGAAGCATGGGGGTGGAAACATCATGCTTTGGGGCTGTTTTTCTGCAAAGGACCAGGACGACTGATCTGTGTCAAGGAAAGAATGAATGGGGCCATGTATCTAGAGATTTCGATTGAAAATCTCCTTCCATCAGCAAGGGCATTGAAGATGAGACGTGGCTGGGTCTTTCAGCATGACAATGATCCGAAACACACAGCCCGGGCAACAAAGGAGTGGCTTTGTAAGAAGCATTTAAATTAAGGAAAGAAAGCAAATTTATCTTTTTTTTTTTTTTTTTTTTTTTTTCGCAAATTGAGGTTAACCGCTGAAGGATAAAATAAAAGAAGTTGGTAAAGGTACTAACTTCTTAAAACTCCTGAAAAAAAAAATCATATAGTGAGAACTGTAGGCATTTTAGGATTGCTGCATCCGCCTTGCCTTGGGTGGGACATTGGGTGAGTGGTCAGCTAGTCCACCTCGCGGTTCTAAGATCAAGGGTTCAATCCAGGGCTGTCCCAAATGACTAATTTCCTCCCGATTAGTCAGCCGACTATATATATATTTTTTTTTACTACTTTAATAATGAATTTTTTGTTGAAGCTTATTAATTCACAAAAAACATTTTGGAACACCTACATTCTTTATTAACGTATAAACAAACATAAATCAATATAATAAATAATAATAATAAATTAATAAACCACAAACAATGAGGTCAAATGATGCTGGCATTAAAAAATGTAAACGTAAACACTGAGACTTCACCTCTTTAACAGGAGTCAAAACAATTCTTACTCTTTTTGTGGTATGTCATCGTCTATACTGTTCTAAATGTTAAAATTAATTGCAATGTCCCGTACAACCATTTTCAGAATACTTTGTGTGAGTTCAGATGCTTTTTCTGGTGTGCATTCCGCATTTTTGGGGGAGGGGAAAAACTGTTCAACTTTTGCTTGTTTTAACCTGAAAATAGATAAAGTAGAGGGCACACTGAAATATTACCACAATTATTTTGAATGAGAGGCACACATACTCACAGTAACAAAAATTAAATATACAGTATTAATTTTATAGTATACTACTATATGTATATACACAATGATACTTTATAATATAAAGTGACAAACATTAGTGCATTCATGGATTACAGTAAGCAGGCCAGTGCTGTTTCCATACATTCATTCATTATATTATGTACATACAGGATGTATGTATATATTTTCCCCAAGTGGGAGCTTCCATGATCCTAATAAATTTAATAATAATTTTTAAAAAATTATTTTATTTATTTGTATTTGAAATTATTTTTATTAAATAAAAACGCACGTTGATACGATGCACATAAAGGTAACTTCCATTTTTTAAAATCGTTAGAAAGTTGTATGGACTTACAATCCGCTAGCTTGTTGTTTCTTGTTGTCTTGGAAAATTATGCTTGGGTGACGGCGCTTCAAGTGTTCGTTCATAGCCGACGTGCGACCACGGTATGCGAGCTCAGCTTAGCAAAGAGTACACACAGTGGCACCCTCCATATTTTCCTTGAAATTATTCCAGGCTCTGGCTATTCTGGTCAGCTTTTTTGGCTTTATGCCACTTTCATGTGTCACCAATTCTGCCCTTTTTGGTAATTGGCGGTGTTTTCAACTCCTCGCCATAGTGAGGAGTGAACCGCCGATTCACTTGGCTCGTTGTCGTCGGTTCGGCCCATGTCCTCCTCAGGAAGGCGGCGGCGTGCATAAAAACACCGAGAGGCGTCGGATGTCTCTTTATAAATACTTTTATTGTCCAAAACAAAAACGCAGGGGCTGCAGCCACTGAACTCCGCGCTACCCGCGCACTTTCCAAACTCACCGATCTCACTCCCTCTCTTTCGCTCCCTCTCTCTTGCTCGCCCCCTTTCTTCCTTTTTGCTCAATATGACAATGCCGGTCACATTGAAATAACAGCGGCCCCCTTGGGGGTGTTAGTAACAACCGCTTGCATTGCGAGCGCCCGCCATTCTAAACTTTATCCGCATGTAATTTTTTTGGGAAACTCGTCAATACCCGTCGACTAGTGTTGTATCGGTCGCGAACGATTCGTTCTTTTTGAACGAATTGTTTTGGTGAACGAGACCGAACTAATCATCATCTGCACTGATTCGTTCTATGAAGGTGGTGCTTGTTCGCTGCGTGGGAGGGCGTTGAGCAAGCGGCAGCGTCTTCTGACATCGCACACGACCAATCAGACGCCAGCCTCATCGCGGGCAGGGGAGGGACCGGAAACAGAATCAGGGTGTTTGTCACTCACGTCCACGTGTGGCCAATAAGCAGCCAGCGTGCAGGCAGGGGGGCAAGACTGAGTTTTGTCACTTCCCGTTCAGTGACTCGGTCCTCCGGTTCCTGACCTAGCTTGCTGCTAACTTGATTTTCCAGTAATGACAATGCGGTGAATGAATCAGAAAATGAAAGGAAATGACTTTGTCACATATTTGTTAACGTGGAGCCTATCAAATGCTGCTCAAACAGACAAAAACACCACACAAATCTAGCGAGCATTGTTTAGAGTAGTACTTTTCTCAACAAACTCGTGACTGCCTATGACGACATACTATCAAATTTACAGTAATTTAAAACACGGGTAGCTACGAGGCAAGCAAAAGCTGAGCTGCGGTCGCGTGACGGCAGTGAAGCGGGCAGAGAACTGTCACTATATGGAGGCTTCATGGCAGCGATATTTACCTCATATGTGCACAGAAAAAAATATTTAGTATGATCACCATAATACTGATTTGCAATGAAACTGTATATACATGTCAATTTTTCCCCGAGTGTTTTATTTTTTTTTTTTCGTGTCAGCGTGTCGGGTGTTGGTTGGTTTGACAAATTATGTCAATCCGTCCATCATGTGCTACTCAAGCGCCCAAAACAACGCACGCAGACACGGGAGATGTCGCAATATGTCTACATTTTTCTTAACAGACTAATGAGAGTAGAAAGGCGACATCGTAAAGAGCTAACAATTATTTCTCGTCAGCATTTGACGATCTGAGATGCGGGGACGACAGGGGAGCTGACCGGATTATTTTATTTATTAATACCAGTGCAAAAAAACAATATGATCACCATAATACTGATTTGCAATGAAACTGTATATACATGTAATTTTTTTCCGAGTGTTTTTTTTTTTTTTTCGTGTCAGGTGTTGGTTGGTTTGACAAATTACCGGTATGTCAATCCGTCCATCATGTGCTACTCAAGCGCCCAAAAACAAAGCACGCGGACACGGGAGATGACGCAATATGTCTACATTTTTCTTAACAGACTAATGAGAGTAGAAAGGCGACATCGTAAAGAGCAAACAATTATTTCTCGTCAGCATTTGACGATCTGAGATGCGGGGACGACAGGGGAGCTGACCGGATTATTTTATTTATTAATACCAGTGCAAAAATTCAACACGATCATCTTAATACTAAAAAACAAAAATACAACAGAGCGAGATGTAAATATGATGTGTTGGTCGTTCCATATTCAGAAATTAAACTTTTGATGTATTTTTATTTTCGTGACAGCAAACATGCTGTATATGTGATCAAGAACCTGCTAAAGAAAGTCCGTGCGCCCCCGCCCCCTACTCCCCTCACAAAAGGAAAATGTTTAACCGTGTCCTAAATCGAAATATAAGCACGAGCCATGACTTTGAGCCCATAGAACTAGGACAGACGACGCGGAAGTTCTCCCTCGCTTTTGCAGCAGCAGGAGGGAGACGAGGCTGTCTGTGAAAGCAGAATGATACCGCCTGTCACTCATTTCTGAAACTACGACGAGTGGTCAATGTGGAAGAGAGGGAGGGACCAAGCAATGTCACTTCCCGTTCAGTTATACTGCGAAGCGGTCTTTGGTGATTCGTTCGGCAACGTCACTTCCCGTTCAGTAACCGAACGATTCGTTTGGGCGGGGAGGGAGATGAGGGGGGCGAACGATTCGTTGAACGATTTGTTTGAACGAATCTTTTTACTGAACGAACCGGAATGGATTCGTTTGCTCAAGTGAACGACAAATCTCGTCACTACGGCGTCGACAGTATGTTTTGCCCGTCGACGCATTTACGTCATTGATGACGTCGACAACGTCGACTAGTCGGGACAGCTCTAGTTCAATCCCAGGATCCGGCCTTCCTGTGTGTGTTCGAGCCTCCGCCCCTCCTGAGCCCTGCCTCAGGTGAGGGGAGTTTGGCTGATTTCAGGTCAAACGTCAGACAGATGCAGCGGCCACAGCTGAGAGCGGTTAACATCAGCCAGCTTTAAAAGCCCAGCAAACACACCACCACGTCGCCCGATCAACTTGTCTGGTTCCTCCGTCAGTTGTTTCTCGCACTGCTTTGATACTTTCCTCTGATCACCGGCTCATGACTTGTTTTTTTTCTCGCCCCACAGTGGCGGTCCTGGCTACTTTCGCGCCCTTGGCGAACCACCCCATCAGCCCCCCCCCCCCCCCCCCGCCGACATCAAACACAAGAATGTGTTACGTTTTTTACGTTATTTTATTAAATATATTATTGAACAAGGCCTGTGTGGCTGCAGAGGTAGGTGGCTCCTCATTTTGTCCAGTGGGAGCTGCTGCTCCAAAATATTTCAGAAGTGCCCCTGAATTTACAATTAAGATACAATATGTAAGTTAGATCACACTTAACATGCATCAGTTACCCAATTAAAATAAATCATAATAATGCACAAATTATTATCATTTGTTAACATCTTGTAACATCTCTTGTTAATAGTTTATATCTCTTTTTAATAGTTAAATCTTTAATTTTTTAATAGTTTATTGACCGCATGCACCAATATCACCACAGCAAATTCCTTTTATGTGTAAAACCGTACTTAGCAATAAAGCGTTTTCTGATTCTGATTCTGATCCTATTGACACACTACAAATTATTCAAAAAGCTATATCACATAAAGCTTACAAAACATCATGTCAATGTATATGACATGAATGTTATTTAAGTTAGCATAGACCCACGCATAGCATTAAAAATTCCACAGTCACGGCGTACTATTGTTTACCATACCAATTCCCAGACTAATAAGCCTGTGTGAACTTGCACTTGTTGTGTTGTAAACACAAACTAGCCTACTGGAGAACTGGTAGCTGCTAGTTCAGCAAGGCTAACAATACAGTCGTCTTCTGTGGCTAAGTAGCAACATATTAGCAAGAGGATAATAACATAGCGTATAGGCTACTGTTTCATTACATGCACAATTAACGTCACTCATGCATACCTTTATCTTTTGAACGTTTCTCCTCTTCTTCTTTCCTTCTCTTCCTGAACTGGGCACCTGATGTTTTTTTGGTCGTTTGTCCATGATGCAGCACCCTTGACTCGACTCGACATCATCACCTTTTCCGTCCGTCAACCACCAGAGTCAAGATTGACCTGATGTAAACAAATACACGTTGATGCAGGCACAGATTCGTTGTTCTTTTTTTAAAATTTTTTTTTTAACATTTTACAAAGACATTGGGTTATGTCATAACCCGATACATTTAATAATATCTATGTTAATTTCATGAATTAAATAGAATTTATTTGGAAGCAGGAGTTTGTGTTGTGTGGCCTGGGATCATGAGAGGTCAGTCTATCCCCCGCCCCCCTCCTTGCTTTTCCTCTGAGAGTGAGTGAGACTCGTCCTGCTCACTCACTCTGCAGTTGCGAGCAGCTGATCCCCCTCCCGTCTCCCCCTGCCTTTTCTTCTGACACACACGACTTTCAGCAGCAGTTGACATGATAGTAAGGGGCGCCCTAGCGCCCACTCTACTAACTTGACGTGGAAATGAGCGGTATTAGTCTAGAAAACTAGCGGATTTTTTTTTTTTTTTTTTTTCTCGAGGGCGCTTGTGCGCCCCCAAATAGATTGCGCCCCGGGCGGTCGCCCACATTGCCCATAGCAAAAACCGCTTGTGTCGCCCCAGGACCTGTTCTCTGCACGCCCCCCAATCAGAGCAATCTTCAATGGTGACATTCTTCCTTGTGGTCACTAATAAATCATTGCTCATCACAAGCCCTGTTTGTCTGCTCTGAGATCCTCTACTTCTCACGCTCCCTAACAATGTGGAGTTTACATGTTCTCCCTTGCCTGTGTGGATTTCCTCTGGGTACTCCAATTTTCTCCGACATCCCAAAACATATAAGTGAATGGTTGTTTGTGTCATTGTGCCTTGCGATTGGCTGGCAACTAATCAGGGTGTACCCTGCCTACTGACCATTGTTAGCTGGCACAGGCTCCAGCACCCCTGCAACCCTTGTGAAGATAAGCGCCACGGAAGATAAATGAACTCAATCAAGCTGAGGTTTTGTTTAATTTTGAGGGAGATTTTTTAGTGCCACCTTTGTAATGTCAGCTTTTGGAAGGTTTGTTGTATTACAATATTGTATTTTTCCAAGTATTCTGTTGTTAAAACATTTATAAAAAGCTAATGAATGGTCAACAGGAAGCTCATCAAGCCTTCTTTGACAACTCGGTTGTACTTCTCTGACACACTGACAGCCACCATCATTTGGCTTCCTAGCTGACTCATAGGCCCAATGACTCACTTAAGTATCAAATGAGTTTATTATATCTCACAAGCATGACCTTGACAAACCGAAAGTCCAAAACTGTCTCATCTCACAATGTTCAACTTGAGCGGTGAAATTCAAGTGACCGAGTACGTGTAGGAACGCGGTGAGCCGCGTACAGACTCCATATGCTTATTGATGTTTCCATGAAAACCTACTGATGTTTATCTAGCACCATCTGCACAAATGCACACAGTAGTGAATAACCTGCACACCGTGCGGGTAGGTGCACCGATGCAGAGACAGAAGCCAGACCCTGGCTGGCTTCATGCTTACTGGCCGGGAATTATCACATCAACCATGCACGGCCAATGCTCATGACAGGCTTGGCGTTGAGCCGTTTCAGCCCAGTGTAGAGCAAGCTCTGTGACCGGCGTTGTGCACCAGTGACTTCCCACGCCAGCAATCACATTCGACTCAATGGACAAAACACGGAAGGAAGTTTTTGCCGAGTGCGCTAAATCAACAAACGATAGTCAGTCAGAGATCATGTGTTGATTAAGCATTGCTGACATTTGCACACATGAATGCTTGTGATTTGTTTGGATCTAAATCAGTGTTATCATGGAGGTGAATGTGGATTTTTTGGGGTGAAAGTAGTCAGCATAACTACAGCAACTATTGATGTGATCAGTGCTATTTATTTCCAGAAAAGATGACTAAAAGCATTCTGGAGAATGAGTCGTATAAAGTAATGTTTGAATCTATGCTCTGGTGAATATTTATAACCAATACAGGACCCTCACATTATGAGTTTTTCAGAAATCCACGAAACGGGACTGTTGTGAGTCTTTAATATGACTCACATGAGTGAGTTTCAATTGGCATTCAAAATACAGTCATCATATTTTCCTTTGTTAATGTGCTCCACAAAATTTAGCGGAACACTTCACAATAAGGGTCCCTTAATTAACATGAATTTTATTAATATATTAATTAATTGAGTTAATGCATTAGGTAATACATTAGTTAATGCATTAGGTAATGCATTAGTTAATCAGACAGTAACTAATAGTTTGGTAAAATTAAAAATATATATGGGCCTATATAGGGTTAGGGTTTAGGGTTAGGGTTTGTTAACTTAGCATTTATAATTTTTTTGTTAAGTATTACTTAACCTTAATTAACCATTACTGAATCTCTTTTGAACACATTGTAAAGTGTAGCACACATATCCCTTAACTAAGAAATTATAAATGCTTAAGTTCCCCCATCTTAACCTTAATTAGCCGTTACTGAATGTTTTTTGGACCCTTATTGTAAAGTGTAGCACATGTGTCCCTTAACTAAGAAATTATAAATGCTTAAGTTGCCCCCCCTCCCCCCCTTAACCTTTATTAACCAATACTGAATGCTTTTTGGATCCTTATTGCAAAGTGTAGCACATGTGTCCCTTAACTAAGAAATTATAAATGCTTAAGTTAACAAACCCTAAACACTAACCCAATATAGGCTTATATTTTTTTTAATTTTACCAAACTATTAGTTACTGTCTGGTTATGCATTAACGAATGCATTAACTCATGTTAATTTGTATGTTAATAAATGTTAGATAAGCAATTATATTAATTACTGTAATGTTACTTAAACATGAGTTATTGTCTTAAAATGCATTAACTAATGCATTAACTCATGTTATTTAATATACTAATAAATGTTAGATAAGGGATTAAATGAATTATTGTCATGTTACTTAAACACGAGTTACTGTCTAAAAATGCATTAACTAATGTTAATTAAGGGACCCTTATTGTAAATTCAGCTATAACTCATTCGCTCCCATTGGTGGCAATAAGCATCCAATGCATTTCAACTGGGACTGCTGGCAGTGAATTATCATGTTTCAGTGACACCGAGGGCGATAGGCATCCAGCCCATTAGAACTGGTAGGGATTTCAGTGATGTTGACGGCAGCCAATGAGGTAACAAGAGTTTCAGTTGATTACAAAAATGTTTGACTTGTCTCAGGATCCAAACAAATCTAGTAATCGATAAACTTTGACACATCCATTCAATTTTTAGAAAGCATGTCGTAATTAAAGACAGCCCATAGCAAAATTTTTGTTGCTCATCTATTGCTCAATCTCAACTTTGAGACATAACTATTGCTCCTCATTTTTATCTCATTTTGTGATCATTTGTTGCTGCGGTATTGCTCCTAAGAGGCCCTTAGAGCAATGGATGGATTAAAAAGGGAAACAAAGTATAAGACGCATCTGAGAATGGTGAGCCCTTATCGAGATCTCATCACTATCACTTCTTTCCTATTTGAGCCACACATGAGAAACATTTAAGAATTTTTGCACTTCCGATCTGATACCGATATTGTTTTGCACTTCCGATCCGATACTGGTCGATACCGATACCGGCCTATCTGAGCATGTGTTAAAGTTTAAAGTTATTTAGCCTCCTTACTTAGTTGTCAGACTCATGTTGAAAAGGGTTTTAGTACTCTTGATAACAACTAGCCAGCTGAATTAGGTGAGTTTGAATAACACACAACGGTTGGTAACAAGAAACTGACCTGTTTATTCAGTGACAAACACAAAACATTATAAATAACAAACAGAAATGGCAGAGTCAGTCAGTAAAACGTGCAAATAATATTGTAAACTGTCTTAAAAAAGCAAAACACACAAACAACCTCAGTGGAAAATTCCACAAACCCCCCGAGCTATTAGATGCTTTTAATGTTTCGTGCATTAGTTACAAAAATTGTATAAAAAGCCTCTCAGGTTTAAATAAACGACTATTTCAGTGTCAAGTTAACATTTTAAAACAGTAAATAAAATACTCAAGTCCCCATTCTGTATCAGCAGCTTTAAGCAACATTAGATTTATTTAATTTTGTGAATCAACTGTTAAAGTTGTTAAAATTGCTCCGGTTATTCCATAATTTCCCTTCTGTCTACTTTCGACATGTGAAAGTTTTAAAACTGTTTTGAAGATAGATTCAAGTCAAGATTTTGCCGATTTAGGAGTATTTTAGATAACAATTTAATTAGGTTCGCTTGGAAGGTTCACAACAGCCTACCAGGGAAGTCTCCTGCTTTAAGATGGCGGCTGTTTACTAACGCATCTAGTTTTCCATACTTCAATGTTGCTAACGCCGTCGAGTCTGTCATTTTGCATCTAGTAGTTCTATATACAGTACATATGATATCTATTATCTACAGTAAAACGATGTTGACGTAGTTTGCAGCGGCTGTCAGCAGCAGTCAAGTATTCTTGTGTTTTTTATCCAGCGGCATGAGTTTAGCTAAAGCCGTGAGTGGAGCATTGGCATTACCCGGGTCTATGACGATGATGTTTACTCTCGGGACGCAATGCGGACCGTTTCTCACTGTGTCCCGAAGACCGCGCTGTGTATTAGTTCCGCTTTACTTGACATATTTCAATAATCGAAATTTGGATGTTTGTGAATCGTTCTTGAATCTTCCACGGCCGAATCGCTCAATGATGTAATGACGGCTGGGCATGTTGTACCGTGGTTCTAAGTGTTGGATGGTGCGTCTTTACTCACGAGAGATAATGGCTCATCATCCAGAATGAATTCTTCGGCAATGACTCTTGTTATTCCCTGGGCTTTGGGACTGTCGAGTGCCACTTTGTCATGCATAGCAAAAGGCCAGTGTTAGTTGTGTAGGACCTTTCTTTTTGTCTTCGGTTTTCTTAACATACTCCTCATATTGTTTGTGGTGGTATTTCGCTAAATGCTTGATTAGGATGGTTGTATTAAAACTTCTTACAGCTTTACCACCACGCTTGACTTTATTGTGGCATATGTTGCACTCTGCCTCTTCGTCTTTGTCGTCCTTTAAGGTGAAATGATCCCACACAGCTGACATTTTTACCGATAAAGTCTCTCGGTAAATTGGGAGACGGTAATGTAGTGTGTTGAAGGTTTGCCGTAAAATGCGGACCGGATTTTAGTGAAACCGAAGCAAAAACTGGAATGGATTATATAAATCGGTGCGCTGGAAAACCTGGACCCAAAAACCAGACTTTTAAAAAAACTGGATCGGAAGTCTGGATCGGAATTTTTCCGTGTTGTCCGATCCGATACCGATGCACATTTTTTTGCCCATATCGGCGTCCGATCCGATCCAAATATCGGATCGGGACATCTCTAACATTGATGTTCTCAGCACATTACAGCCCTTTATAAAACACATACAACTTACAAAACATTTGATTTACTATAACAATAAACGAGATGTGGAACATCATAAAATTTAATCGCTCCTCCAACTAATCATTGGCGTAGTGTTTGTACAATGAAAGGAGTCTGCATCTCAAAGAATGGGATTCCTCTTATTTTAAACACTAATAAAAATATCACTAAAAAAATTAACAATGGAGTTATACAGTGTTTCACAAAAGTGAGTGCACCCCACGCATTTCTGCAGATATTTACAGTGCCCTCCATAATTATTGGCACCCCTGGTTAAGATGTGTTTTTAGCTTCTAAAAATGTTTTTTTTTAATTCAAATAATATGGGACCTTAATGGAAAAAAAGAGAAAAATCCAACCTTCAATACAAGTGCATTTGTTCAGTTGGGAAAAAAATCCCACATAAGAAAATAATTATTTGACATCAAATAATGTGTGTCATAATTATTAGCACCCCTGGTGTTAATACTTTGTACAACCCCCTTTTGCCAACAAAACAAGGTCTGGGGACTGAGATGGCCATGGGAGGAGCATGCTGAAAAGCACCTCATACCCACTGTGAAGTATGGGGGTGGGTCAGTGATGCTGTGGGGCTGTTTCGCTTCCAAAGGCCCTGGGAACCTTGTTAGGGTGCATGGCATCACGAATGCTTTGAAATACCAGGACATTTAAAATCAAAATCTGTTGTCCTCTGCCCGAAAACTGAAGATGGGTCGTCACTGGGTCTTTCAGCAAGACAATGACCCTAAACATATGGCCAAATCTACACAGAAATGGTTCACCAGACACAAAATCAAGCTCCTCCCTTGTTTTGTTGGCAAAAGGGGGTTGTACAAAGTATTAACACCAGGTGTGCTAATAATTGTGACACGCATTATATGATGTCAAATTTCTTTATGTGGGATTTTTTCCCCACTGAATAAATGCACTTGTATTGAAGGTCGGATTTTTCTCTTTTTTTTCCATTAAGGTCCCATATTATTTGAATAAAAAACAATTATTAGAAGCTAAAAAACACATCTTAACCCGGGGTGCCAATAATTACGGAGGGCACTGTAAGTATATCTTTTCATGGGACAACACTTGCCACGTTTACATGGAGCCAAATATTCCAATTACAATCGGAATATTTGTTCAAACCGAATAAATGTGTTCCATATAAACACCTCATTCGGAATGAACAGGCCCAAACCGAATGGAATTTCATTCCGATTCACAGGGGTGGAATATTCCTTTTCCCAAACCGATTAGAAGTAAAATTATATCATGTAAACAGGGAAGCGGAATGGTGTCTGGTTGCGTTCTTTCTGCGCATGCTCCGGACTGACGTGGTGACGTCACTCGGTGACGTAAGTAACGTCACTTGCAACATGGTTTCCAAGCACACGCACAGCGCACCCACACAACTTTTTAAATGAAAGGCGTATCATTCTGAAGTTTTGTTTCCACTCGAAAAGTTAAAACAGCAGCTGATCTGACGATCGATCTCCATGTTTTGCAACGTGACGCTTTGTTTTGATTAATCTGCGCATGTCAGACGGCAGTTGTCAAACGTCCTTTCGGAATAAAGGTAGTCACATGTAAACGCTGGATCGGAATGGATGAAGTGACATGTAAACAGCTGATGTGAAATTTCCATTCGGAATGATTTGAATCGGTATGAATAAAAGTCAGCATGTAAACGTGGCTACTGACAAAATGATACTTTGACACAAGGAAGAGTCTGTGTGCAGCTTATATAATAGAGCTAATATTTTTCCCCCTCACAATAACTCAAAATATAGCCATTAATATTTAAACCCCTGGCAACAAAAGTGAGTACACCCCTTAGAAACTACGTACATCCCTAAATGTCCAAATTGAGCACTGCTTGTCATTTTCCATCCAAAATGTCGTGTGACTCGTTACAGGAGTGCTCTCAGCATTGCTGCAGGGATTGAAGAGGTGGGAGGTCTGCCTGTTAGGGCTCAGACCATTCGCCACACTAAACATCAAATTGGTGTGCATGGCTGTCACCCCAGGAGGAAGTCTCTTCTGAAGACAGTACACGAGAAAGCCCGCCCGTCTAATCAGACCATAGGACATGGTTCCAGTAATCCATGTGCTTTGTTGACATGTCTTCAGCAAACTGTTTTCGGGCTTTCCATATTGTCCAATTGAGCTCGTTAGCTGTAATTGGACAACCATCGCCATTGATGGTGGTGAATGAGTTACTGAACAACAGAGTGGAATCTTAGTGAATAATTGCCGTTAAATACAAGATAGATTTAAATTTTTGCTGTCAATAACTTTACGGGGTATGCCCTGGACATATCATTCTACCTGCAAAGGACTATAAAGCTGAGTAGACTTTGTGCAGATTGATTAATTTCATCTAAATTACATTGCACAGTGTCAAACAGGCAATGCCCGACTATGAAATACAACATCATCTTCAGATTTTTAATCGTCCTCCTAAAAACTATTCTGAGGCGTCAAGAGTGTGAATTGAGGTAGTAATCAATGTGGTTGTTTAACATTTAACATGAACTGCTCCTTCAAACAGCTTCGGAGGAGGAATGGTTGTCACCATGGTAACTACTTAATGGTGTATCCCACGAGTCTGTTGGGAAAAGTCCGGCCACTACATCTGTTTTATGCATATTATATTGCATACAGTCAGACTGTTTTGCACAATTTACAATGTATTTATGGCACTATCTAACACAATTCCCTGTGTGTCAATGCTACAACAGAAATCATCAGAATATCATGATTCTTAAATTATGCAATGTAGCAACACTTTGATGGCCTTGCAGATGTTGCATTTGCATTGGGAAAACCGTCTATGTTATCAGCATTTTGAAGATGTGAAGGCAAAGACTCGGACCATTTGAAAGGTGATGTCATAAAGAAGCACTTATGTGGAGTAGAGTGTAAGGAAAAGGCGATAAGCAAAGGCTTATTAAGTGTTAAATTAGCTGTATCTGGCAAGCAGATGAGGGTATGTATTCCATGCTTAATGAACCTTGAACGTATATGTATTTCATCTGGATATATACAAGAAGAGATTTCTTTATTATGTCAGCCTGGTTATGAAAATGTAATATTTGAGTTGAAAATCTTCTGCATTGCTAATGGCATTTTAACTCATTCACTGCCATTGACTAGGTGGGGCTGGTCATTGCCAGGCCCTTCTAGTCAAAATGGATTGGACGATTATCACGATCAATTGTAGCCAATTTTTTCCACTTCGACAGCCATCTAACGTTTTTCACTAAACCAGCCTATTAGTACCTACAAAATATGGCAAGCATTAAAATGATCCTCTGATTTAAATACAAGTAGGCTCTAATAAACCACAAATGTTCTCTTGTACTAAAATATGTTGTTAGAAACACATAAAATGTTAAATCAATGGCAATATTTTATAATATTTAGTCCATATTTTGACCGTTAGTTGGCGCCATGGTTTGCGGGCTCGCAGTGATGACGTAATTGGTATTTTTCTGAATGTGTAGCGTGTTCAACAATTGCTTATTGCTGCCTAAACTCGCGAAGTAAAATGCCACGATGTGCTGCTTTTGGATGCAATTTCTAGTCAAATGGAAAAAAGGGGAGTGAAGTGAGTGATCAAGGTGGAATTATTATTTTTAGTGAATAAATGTGCATAAGTGGAAGCTTCTCCCGCTTTTTGGTCCCTGTATGCATGTATCCTACCCACCACGCGTTACAACTGGTGCCCGAACATTTTTCCTGGATCCTCAGTCAAGTAAAGGTCCCATCTAGTCTGCAATAATGGTTTTGGATCTGTCCATTTATTTTTATTCGTCAGTCCCACAGCGGCTTTTCGGATCAGTCTATTTTGTGGAATCGACGGCCTAATCGCGGCTGCGATATTGCCATGGGATCGGTCCAATTCCTGGATCTTCGAGTGAGTAAAAAACGCGGATTTGGATTAGTATTGCTATCTTTTTTGTTGACTATTCTTCGTGGGAGTTTTCCCCAAATCATACTAAATAATTAAAGCACTATGGCACGCTACAGTGACGACAGTGACTCTAACGTGGACCTTACAACAATGTTGGAGTTCGTCAGGGAATGCGTGTTTGCGTACTGCTGAGCTGCCGAGTGAAGAGTGGTCAAGGTGGAAATATTATTTTTTGTGAATAAATGTGCATAAGTGGAAGCTTCTCCCCTTTCTGGTACTTTTATACACGTATCCTACCCACCACGCATTACAACTGGCAGCCGAACATTTTTCCTGGATCCTCAGTCAAGTAAGGGTCCCATCGCGTCTGCAATAATGGTTTTGTATCTGTCCATTTATTTTTATTCGTCGGTCCCACAGCGGCTTTTCGGATCAGTCTATTTTGTGGAATCTACGGCCTAATCGCGGCTGCGATATTGCCATGGGATCGGTCTAATTCCTGGATCTTCGAGTGTGTAAAAAACGCGGATTTGGATTACTATTAGTATCTTTTATGTTGACTATTCTTCGTGGGAGTTTTCCCCAAATCATACTAAATAATTAAAGCACTATGGCACGCTACAGTGACGACAGTGACTCTGACGTGGACCTTACAACAATGTTGGAGTTCGTCAGGGAATGCGTGTTTGCATACTGCTGAGCTCCCGAGTGAAGAGTGGTCAAGGTGGAAATATTATTTTTTGTGAATAAATGTGCATTAGTGGAAGCTTCTCCCCTTTCTGGTACTTTTATAGACGTATCCTAGCTACTACGCGTTACGATGTACAAGACCTGGATTACACAAGGTGTGCTCTTTGGCCTGTACTGTATGTAAAGCACACGACAGCTCTGGATGCTAACAAGCTACATAATTATAGTGGGAAAACGTTTGAAAACGCAATATGCTTACCTTGAATATCTGCTAATAAAACCGGAGTTCCCGAATCCCAAAAGCATGCACTCTCGCTCCCAACCGGCGTTACCAACAGGACTCTCTCGCATCACCAGTTTTGCCCAACTTTTGTCATATCAGGTATTTGCTGCACGCATTTTTCCCTGTAGCTCGTCTTGTGAACGACCGACAGTGCTGTCCTGCTCTTCACTTTTCAGATCTGGTTCAAATAGGAAGGGTAGAACTGACGACATGTTAGGAAAGCTAACGAGTGACAAGCTGGAATTTCGGCATTCGGGGCCAGTGATGTCACGCACTGCGACGTAACAAGAATGGCGACCTATCACTTAAAATAATTTTACAAACTTTATTAAAACAAAACATTAAGAGGGGGTTTTAATATCAAATTATTATAACTCATACTAACATTTATATTTTAAGAATTACTTGTCTTAAAAATAGAGGATTGCTTTAAGGGGCTTTTGTCCAAGTTATATGACTTTTGCTTTTCATTCTTTGTTTTTGTTTTTTTTATTTCCATTTCCTGTTTAAATTGTTTTTGTTTTACCTATCTTGATGATTTAATGTGATTTTTATGTATAATTTTGTGTTCTGGGATTTTTTTTTTTTTTTCATTTTATGAAATGCGCTTAGAATTACCCTGTGTTGAATCGTGCTATTCAAATAAGTTTGCCTTGCTGAAGTAGTAGCTGTATTCAATAAAGCAGTTAGAACAGTTGGATGTTTGCTGGTCTGTTTCCCTGATTCCAGAGTTGTGAGTGGTAATGTGCCAAAATTACTTTGTGGTCAGTGCTAAAATAGTTCATCTAAATAGAAAATAGTAAAAAATAAAATAGTAAAATAGTTCGTTATCAATGTCAATTGCGGCCAATGTGTTAATTCAGTGTTTTTGTCGTCAAATCAGATTTGGATGATATGTGACCGTCAGTGACACACCATCATTTTCTGGTACAAGACTAACACGATGTTGCGTGATGGTAACTGGACCCACACTGCATGCATTGCAGCGAAGCCGCACAACACATGATAAGCAACCCAAGAAAAAAGTATTTTTCATAACACTGACAAATGAACTTTGAAGGATTGCAGTACATTCAAGTTGAAACAAAATTCCTTTCAAACGACTGATGTATTTTACTGTGAACACTGAACTATAATGTATTGATTGGAAAAAAGTATTTTGCATGTCATTGACAGAAACCCTTTGACTCAAAAGAGATGGACCCACTAAATCTTGAAAGACATCTTCTCCAGAGGTCACTGATGCAAAGAAGCCTGACAGTGCTGCCATGAATACCGTTGGAATACATTCAGAGTTGAGCTTGTCTAAGATGTGTGGTAATAATTCACTTTACATGATTTCAAACAAAGATAGTATTTTCTTTTCAAGTACAGACAGGCTTCCTGAGCGAAACATGGGCGGCGCCATCTTGGAAAATTTCTGCTCCGAACTTCCGGTTTGGACAAAACATCATGAGCTACGGTTCAAGTTAGCAGCGTGTTGACAAAGTCAAAATCAAATAAAAGGAACCCACTGATTCTTCAAAAATGGATTCAGCACAACGTAAATGGAGGTCTAGGACTTTCTGTGCGAACTCTTGGAAGCGCCTAAATATATGGTTTGAAGGGGGATGTTTTTATCACTGACCAGCTACAAAGCGCCACTGTGGATGTATCCCGCCATACGCCTTACATCCGAAACCAGCAGACAATTTTTATATTTATTTAGATTTTATACTTGCAAGTCACTTTTGAAATTTTACCTTATCCTGCACTGTAAAGGGAGATGCTCCACAATTTCATTGTACAACTGTATCATGACAATAAAGGGCTATTCTATTCTATTCTATTCTATTCTATTCTATTCTATTCTATTCTATTCTATTCTATTCTATTCTATTCTATTCTATTCTATTCTAATATTTCAAGAATGTGGATTGCTTCTCTTCACTTAAAGGGTATGAAAACGCAAAGGGGGTGTGAGACATCAATAGAACCGTTATGTGCCAAGATAACAAATATTGATAAAGTTAACAAAAAAATCAATCACATTAGCAAGCAATTATCTAAAATAGATCAAAAATGACGAACATTTCCGAAAGTGTTCCGGAAACAGCCGAATGGGGCGGAGACGTCATAACAAGGAAACAAAAGGTCGAGACAGGTGCCATCGTTGTTTATCGACGAGAGAGTTGCGTTCGTGTTTTATCAAAAAATCGCTAAAATGGTTCAAACCTGTCATGCTATGTGGTTTACAAATAGCCATTTGTCGCAATGTAGTACCCATGAGTTCCCGAACGCGAGAAAAAGAGCTGGACTACGCAGAGAATGAGTAAAGTTCGTCAGTGCTAAAGGGCTAATTTTGCAGACCCAGCCTCCGGCACGGTTTTGCGTAGTGCGCATTTTACACCTGAAAGGTATACGAACTATGGGCAAATGAAATCAGGTTTTGCTAAGAAATTGCTGCTGAAAGCAGATGCGGTGCCCGGTGAAAGAGGACGATGACTGGCTCTGATGAGACCACCTCACCACCCCAGGCAAAGCAAAGGAGGGAAATGGCCAGAGTGAGTACTCTTTTATAATAAAAAACATATCACGCATTGGATATAGGACTGGACACATGTATAAATTATCGCTCGTAAAATATATAGAACAAATCCTCTAATCCCATTCATATTCGTGTCGGTTGGCAGAGCGAAACCGATGATAGCATATTAAATGATAATTATTCTATACATTATTTTGCGGTCACGGTGTATCAGCTTAAAAAAAAAAAAAAAAAAAAAAACATTCGGTGATTCTGTTGCCGCCGGTGTTTCATCAGTGTGATTGCTCCCCTCAATGATCCTTTCATTAGGCTGCATTGGCTTTCATTTGGGCTCAAATTGATAACCCAAAACACCAAAGAAAGGTTCATAACTCTCCTCGTCACCATTAGAAGAATGTTCGTTACGTCGGATTCGTCGCTGCAAATAGAAACAAAATTGTCCGCCATCATCGCCACCATTCAGTACTAAGCACTGAGCCGGTTGTTTCCCTATAGTGACATCACGCACACAATATGCTAGATTTCCGGCATCTCGGGAGCGGGTCCTTTTAGCTTGACAATTGACCTAATATCTATCATTTTCTTGGTGTTGCGATGTGTGTAATTCAAAAGGCATGCGTTCATGGATAAATGATGGAATATTAGCATTTCCCCAGGTGTTGTCATACCCCTTAAAGGCTCCACCTAAAAGATGTTTTTTTTCTTATCATGACATTCATAACAAACCCACCAAAGAACGTCCTTTCCCGGAACTTTGGTTGTGTTGCTGTAGTAGCAGCTACAGCAGCAGCATTAGTTCATACATTCATTCATTCATTTTCCATGCCGCTTTTCCTCACAAGGGTCGCGGAGGTGCTGGAGCATATCCCAGCTAACTACGGGCAGTAGGCAGGGTACACCCTGAACTGGTTGCCAGCCAATCGCAGGCAGCATTAGTTGTATTAAAAAAAAAATTTAAACTTCATAATTACAATCATCATCGTAATATCCATAGCAAAGGCAACTAGTTGTTTCATGCGGCAGATTTTAGATTTCCTATTTTGGGAGAACATACCTTCCCTCACACAGCGGCAGCATGACTACACAAGCACCCGGGACCTGCGATACATGTACAGCCTGCAGTTTCGATGTCTTTCTCCTTTGTTACTAGCATCCATGCTTTGTGGTACGGAGCATTAATTATTATACTGTACGGAATTACAGACACTACAAATAATATTCAAACAAAATACGATGCATTGTCTGGAAATATAGACAAGTTTCCGAGGTACTTCCACTTTACCTCCGTATAACTGCTCGCAACTTCCGTTTTAGCATTTCTCCATCCAAGACAACAGTGGAGCTGGAGTAACATTACTCATCAAAATCCCTTAAAAAGGATAATTTGGACATACCGCATCCATTTGCCATCATCACGACAGGGGAGGACAACATGTTCATGAAGGCAGATGTGGAACCAAGCTCCTGCCACCACAAAGACCCGGTGTTTTTGTAGCCATGTTGCCGCTGTGTTATGGAAGGTATGTTCTTCATATCCCTGCATTTTCATGTGTCCGGTGGTCAAAAAAGTACTAAAGCTAGCATGCTCCAATCGTTTTAAATAAAACAAAAAATAGAAAAATGTAGTCCAAATGTTTTATTGCGATCAATATCTGCAATAACAAAGAATGACATACTATTTTTTTTTATATGTACATACCTTGTAGTATTTCCTCGTAACAACAAAATCCGTGTCACCCCTAACTGCATTCTGCAAATGTAATATAATGTGTAATTTCACCTCATTTTGGTCATTCAAGTGGCCGGCGTATCAGTCTACAACTCACCTCAGCACAGGCTGACTGGTAGTTATAATTTTGTCCACGAATGATCAACGAAGTGATAAGAACAAACGCACAACTCAGAAATTCGTGGAGCTTCATCTCTGTCGTGCTCAATCCACTTTTGGAGGTTCCGTGGGTTCCTTTGGTTTGATTTTGCAGTTTTAACTTTGTCAACACACTGCTTACTTCAACCGCAATTTATGTCGTTCTTTCTAAACCGGAAGTTCAGGGCAGACATTTTCCAAGATGGCATATTGGAACAATAGCATATTTAATTAAAGTATAATAACGCCTCGTTCTCATAGAGCGCTTTTTAGGACACTCAAAGTGCCCGGCTTCTACTACATTAGGACATAAAACTGCAGTAACATAGTACACTCACCGCTGTCTTGCTACTTTTCCTCCTCTTCTGCTTTTTTTTCCTTTCTTTTGTCGCTTCCAGAAGGATAATTTCTCTTCATTTTGGATATACCCCAATTTAAAAAAAGCCAAATCGCCGCCTCTGCCGCCGCCGCTCATGGTTCACTCAGGAAACTTGTCCATACACAAAAAAAATGCTACAATTTAAGAGAAGAAATTCCTTTTATATGTGGACAAAAATCTTAAATCTGGCTTTGATGAATATATAAAATATGAACACAATTCAAGAAGAGCCCTCTGAAAGTGCAGGCGTTCACTTTCACCTAAGCAGCCAAATTCACAGGGTCTGTGACCTTTGCCCTCATTACCCCCAAATGTATTCACCTCTTCTTTTTCATATTATAAAGATATCATGCAAGTTGGATAATAATCACTTTATGTGTTTGTGAGTTATCTTAAACAGAAATACACACACATAAAATCCACCTTCAGTTGGTTTTAGCTACTAGTTAGTCAAAGAAAGTAAGAGGAAGGACCTTCTGTGTAATTTGTTGTGGAAACAAAACTATAAAACAATCAGGATTAGAGGTTCAAATTATGTCCAATCATATTTTAGTTAAAGAAAAACAACAACAGCAACAACAAAAACAACTAAAAAGATGATATACTATAATATGACGGTGATGAACTAATACAAAGCAGTTATCGAAAATTCACTTAGTTAGGGTTTTATTTACTTATTTGGTGTTAAGATTTTGAGTATTAATGTATGTTGTAGCTAAATTCAGGAAAACAGACAACTTAAAAAAATTAATACGGGGATTCATTCCTTCTGTTCCTTTTTAAATGTCTAAAAATTTGAATCATATCAGTTTCTTTTGTCGGATTTGTCCATTTTGTGTAGCCATCGTTTTATTTAGGGGTGTTACATTTCGGAAATATAATTGAATTGTATTCTAAATCCAGTCAAAATTTATAAACTAGCTCCCTTCTATCAAAAGGGAGCAACAAATGACTTTATGCACTCTGATTTTATTTTAATTTTATCATATCTCTGCTCATTTAGAAAATATTGCTGTCAGTATAAGTTTTTTTGCAGCAAGATTCTGGAACTGGCTGTCTATAAGCAAAGTACTGCCATGGAGCCTTGAAAATTTTGACTTTACATCCCATTCCTTTAACATCAAGGAGCGTATTGCTCTCTGGACACTCGTAGGTGTATTACATCAAAACAGGCGCTCCCAACACAATAGAAAATGTCAATTATTATAATTTTTCATGCAGAAAATGACTTTTAGTACTGCTCAAAGCTGTGGTGTGTACTTGCTGTGCTCAGTATGATGACTTTATGCAAATGATAAAAAGGGGAAATGTCCACTTTATATGAAATATACTGGTATGTGCAAATGTGTCAATTTGGACAAAAATAACAGGGAACAGGTACATCAATATTAATAGGTCTTTAGAAATGGAGTGCCTCTGTTTATGTTTTGTGTCAATTGATGGGAATCTGAATGTAATGATGTAAAGAACTTTAGGACGATGTCAACAAGAGGATTTCTATCCAACTTGAAAGATGATGTCATATAGTACAGGGCTCTGTGTCCTGGCAGTATTTTTTGTACTTCAAACAAGTCCAAATTTTAATAGCGATTGAATTTGGGGGAAGGGGGAAAAAAGGGCAGAGCAAGTCTTGAAATCACCCTTAGCATGTTAAAGAGGTATGTAAGTACGATGTGCCGCACAGTATTATTTATAACATGATGACAGGTAAAAATGATACATACTAGTATTTACAATCATCTTTAGTTTTCACTGCATCTGAAGGAACGAAGATGTCAATTACGTCTGCGCTTCATCATTCAAGTCGAGGGACTGCTACAGGTAAAGCTGTCAATCATTCAAGCCTTAATTGTTCTTTTTAACTCTTTTAGTGCCATTGACAGCAATAGACGTCCTATTTATCTTCATCTGGATGGCTTGCAGTAAAAGTGCATGTCTGTAAAACCTTTGAAACCCACCTTAGCAATGATATCCTCCGTACCGCTTTTCACTCAGCTTTACTGTTGGTAAAGTGACAAACTGGCTGATTTGTTAATAAGTACACCGCAGCCTGTTCTTTCATGAGCACTGCAGGCGCAGATGCCCTTTGTATTAATGAAGATGATAGGACAGCCTGTTCCTTTGTGTGCATTGCACAGGGCACAAATGCAGTGAAAGGTCTGTCCGCTGCTGGGTACCCATTAATTTTGAGTTTGAGTTCTAACCAGTGTCAAAACTATAAGGTGCTGTAGAAAGCAGAATGAAGATTGATAAGCATAGCTGCTGGTCACTGACATGGGCTTTGCATTTGATCATGGAAGAAGCGTGCCGTGTGCTTAGGTGCAAATGAGACAGCATCCAAACCCTGAGCCAAGTGCAAAGTCCATGAATTGCACTGAATGAATGGAATGAATGAAAAATAAAATTTGATAATATCTGTCCTTTAAAATACATACCGTATTTTTCTGAGTTTAAGTTGCACATGAGTATAAGTCGCACCAGCCATAAAATGCCCAACGAAAAGGAAAAAAAAGTTGCACCGGAGTATAAGTCGCATTTTGGGGGGAAATTTACTTTATAAAATCCAACACATAGAACAGATATGTCATCTTGAAAGGCAATTTAAATTAAAAACACAATAGAGAACAACATGCTGAATAAGCATACAGTATGATAATGTTACATGATGCATGAAGAACGAAATGCGAACGTGGCCGGTATGTTAACGTAACAAAGCTATTAAGAGTTATTCAGATAACTATAGCATAAAGGACATGCAAACACGTTTACCAAACCATCAGTGTCACTCCAAAACACCAAGATAACATGTGAAATGATATAATAATGTGTTAATAATTTTACACATAAGTCGCTCCAGAGTATAAGTCGCACTCCAAGCCAAACTATGCAAAAAACTTCATAATTTGTTAAGAGAACAACAACAAAAGTAAAAGAAGGACATGTATATTACCAACAACCGATTAATCTCATGATATAAATACACTAACATGAACTCATTATCTGGCATTGATGCCGATAGATTCAACTTATCAGTTAAAATGGATTGGAAGTCCATTTCTGAAAATGGCACTGAAACATGATCAGTCATTACCGGCGCTTCCATTTCAAATTGATTGGATGTCTTTTACCATCAATGGCAGCCAATGGGTACAGAATGTCAAAATGCTTATTTTGATGAATGGATATGAGCATTATACAATACAAAAGGCTTGGATGGGGAGTCCAATAGTACAAATGGTTGTTTGCAGATCAAAATGAGAAAGAGCAAGGCCCCATCGACCAGAAGAGGAGAGATCCAGAACCTCTTTAACAATTATGCCTCGGGCCAGACCACATTACCTGCCTCCTCCCTACTCGGGTTCCTCCACAAAGAACAGATGGAGCTCGATGCTGATGAGGCCGCGGCTGAGAGTTTGATCGAGAAATATGAAATCGAGGAGAAGGGTGAGTCAGGAGAGCTGTGTGGCGTGTCGGATAACCGGAATTCTAATTATGACCCCGCTTTCTGGTGCTCTTGCAGCCGTTGAAAGTCAGTGCATGACATTTGAAGGCTTCCACCGCTACATGGAGTCCAAAGACTGCTGCATTTTTGAGCAGACCCACACATCTGTCTACCAAGACATGAACCAGCCGCTAACAAGCTACTTCATTTCGTCGTCACACAACACTTACCTTATAGGTGATCAACTGGTAGGCAAAAGTCACCTGGATGCCTATGTTAGGTAAGCCCACTGGCTTCTTTATATATTCTTGGTGGCGACTGGCTGTCTCGACTCAGTGTCATGCAAATTTGGGAGGGATGGTAGGGAGTGATCATCTTTTTGTTCCATTAACGGCGAAAGAACTCCAATCGTTTTAAACCGGGAAAGGCTGACAGTTGAATGATTACATTGATCAACAAAAAAGCGGGGCAAATAAGTATTTAGTCAACCACTAATTGAGCAAGTTCTCCCACTTGAAAATATTAGAGAGGCCTGTAATTGTCAACATGGGTAAACCTCAACCATGAGAGACAGAATGTGGAAAAAAAAGCAGAAAATCACGTTGTTTGATTTTTAAAGAATTTATTTGCAAATCATGGTGGAAAATAAGTATTTGGTCAATACCAAAAGTCCATCTCAATACTTTGTTATGTACCCTTTGTTAGCAATAACAGAGGCCAAACGTTTTCTGTAACCTTTTCACAAGCTTTTCACACACTCTTGCTGATATTTTAGCCCATTCCTCCATGCAGATATCCTCTAGAGCAGTACTTCTCAAATAGTGGGGCGGGCCCTCCCAGGGGGGCGCTGAGCGATGCTAGGGATGGCGCATGTGACCTTAGGGAACATACTTTTTTGCTCTACTAGAATAAAGTGTAATTGCACATCCACTCAGTGGGTGGCAGTGGCACTCTCATTTTCAGCGTGTGTGCAGTATTTTTGAATCAAACAAGAGCACACAGCAAAGAGCAATTAAGATATGAAAAGCTAAGATGAGGAAATATGACGAAGCGTATGTAGCATTTGGATTTTGGCTTTGACTTATAGTACAGTGGGGGATGAGGAAAAACCAGTCTGTTTACTTTGTCAAAAAATGTTTGCAGTGGACAGCAGGAATTTTTTTCAGCGGAAATGTGCCGAATATTGCCAACAATCGTCCAGCTTTGTTGGTGTTACATCAGTAAACCAACGAGCACTGTTAGCATCATATAAGGGGGCATAACAAGTTGCTCAGTGCTCAGTAACCTCACATTATAGCAAAGGTGCTGATACTGCCAGCAGCAAAAATAAAAACTGCCCGTCAGTCCAACGACACCATCGTTTTTGTTCTATTTTTTTTGTTTCGGTCGATTTGTTTGGCATATTGTCCTCTTGTGTTAATGTTTCTACCCAATTTGAGTTTATTATTATTTATTGTTTTTATTAAATTTTATTTGTCAGTATTAAATGGTCAAAAAAAATATCGAGTGTCTTTTTCCAGTATGGATTTTATTTTATTTTTTTCACTTTATTGTAAGTTGATCAATATTACTTTTTTTTCTTTGATATTAAAACGTGCAAAATATTATGTAGAGGTGTACTATTAATAGTAATAGGAATTTTATAGACAAATGATACTGCAGTATATTTACAGTTGCGGCAGAGAGTTGGGGGGCCGTGGAACATTTATGTCTTCCTGGGGGGTTGGGGGGGGCATAGCAAAAAATAATTGAGAAGCACTGCTCTAGAGCAGTGATGTTTTGGGGCTGTCGTTGGGCAACACGGACTTTCAACTCCCTCCACAGATTTTCTATGGGGTTGTGATCTGAAGACTGGCTAGGCCACTCCAGGAACTTGAAATGCTTCTTACGAAGCCACTCCTCTGTTGCCCTGGCTGTGTGTTTGGGATCATTGTCATGCTGAAATACCCAGCCACGTCTCATCTCCAATGCCCTTGCTGATGGAAGGAGATTTTCACTCAAAATCTCTCAATACAAGGCCCCATTCATTCTTTCCTTTACACAGATTAGTCGTCCTGGTCCCTTTGCAGAAAAACAGCCCCAAAGCATGATGTTTCCACCCCCACGCTTCACAGTGGGTATGGTGTTTTTCGGATGCAATTCAGTATTCTTTCTCCTCCAAACACGAAAACCTGTGTTTCTACCAAAAAGTTCTATTTTGGTTTCATCTGACCGTAACACATTTCCCATAGTCCTGTTCTGGATCATCCAAATACTCTCTAGTGAACCGCAGATGGGCCTGGACGTGTACTGGCTTCAGCAGGGGGACACGTCTGGCAGTGCAGGATTTGAGTCCCTGGTGGCGCATTGTGTTACTGATAGTAGCCTTTGTTACTGTGGTCCCAGGTCTTTGTAGGTCATTCACTAGGTCCACCTGTGTGGTTCTGGGATTTTTGCTCACCGTTCTTGTTATCATTTTGACGCCACGGGGTGAGATCTTGCATGGAGCCCCAGATCGAGAGAGATTATCAGTGGTGTTGTATGACTTCCATTTTCTAATAATTGCTCCCACAGTTGATTTCTTTACACCAAACATTTTACCTATTGCATATTCAGTCTTCCCAGCCTGGTGCAGGTCTACAATTTTGTCTCTGGTGTCCTTCGACAGCTCTTTGGTCTTGGCCATAGTGGATTATGGAGTGTGACTGACTGAGATTGTGGACAGGTGTCTTTTATATCGATAATGAGTTAAAACAGGTGCCATTAATACAGGTAACGAGTGGAGCCCCGTTAGACCTCATTAGACGAAGTTAGACCTCTTTGACACCCAGAAATCTTGGTTGTTTGTAAGTATGCGAATACTTATTTTCCACTCTAATTTGGAAATAAATTCTTTATAAATCAAACAATGTGATTTTCAGTTTTTTTTCCCCACATTCTGTCTCGCATGGTTGAGGTTTACCCATGTTGACAATTAAAGGCATCTCTAATCTTTTCAAGTAGGAGAACTTGCACAATTGGTGGTTGACTAAATACTTATTTGCCCCACTGTAATTCTGGGGTTCTGAATCCAAATGTGACCTTTTTTTTTTTTTTTTTTTTTTTTTAGCAAATCAAGATTGATATTTTTAACAATGTGGTTATATAACTTGCACTTAAAATAGCTCAAATGAAATATATGTTGCATAATAATAACTGTTATGCCATGTTTTAGACAACTGCAGACACGGGGGACCAACAATAGGGACAATGTGGCATGTGCTGTATTGCACTGCTGCTAAAGTGCTCCAATATGTAAAAAATAAATCAGCTACTTGTATAACAAGCTCATGTTGACACCAATTCAGAAAAAATGATATAACAATGGACAATGGAAATGAGTGAAACTTCAAATTGGTACTGGGTGAAAAATTGAAACTATATGAAGAATCCATTTAAAATTCTCGTAATAAAAAATATTCAAAATGCTCAATGCATGAAAACTAAAGCGTGCAGTAAAAAACATCCAAGGCAAACTCGAAACCTGCAACTAAATTGTATAAAATCATTTAAATATAGCAAAATGAATCGTTGGCCAGTTTTATTTTTCAGTGCCATCGACTAGATAGATGTCGACCAATTTGGACCGCGGGGACTGGCAGTGATCATTCGCAATGGCAGAAAATGAGTTAAGAAAATGCACAGTGGAAAAAATGTCTCTTTTAACTGTAAATGTTCGCAAGTGGGTTGAAACCTTCCTATTGCGAAGACTGGTATTAGCAGCCAATAAGTTGATTTATGAATTAGTATTAAAGCAGTTACAACAGTATGAAGGTTGTTGATCTTTTTCCTTAGTTTCAGTGCTGCAAGTTGAAATCTGCCAACGTTACTATTTGTTCAATGTAAAAACAGTTCTTTTTTAGAGTAACCATCGATTGTCTGTAACCGGGGTCCTCAATTAGCGGACCGCGCTCCACGACCGGACCACGGCACACCTCACTGCGGAACGAAAAAAAACCCGAGAAAAATAAAAAAACTTTTTTCAACATATGAAATGAAATGTTTATTGTCATCATCATCGGTATCATTGACAGTTGCAAAATGTAATATGATTATCCCGAAGAAAGGAAGAACCGAAGAAAGACAAGGGCAGATGGGAGAAGCATATGCTTATCAAGACCCGTCCCCTTGCAGCCAAATTATATATGTATCATCTGTATGAATCTATCGCTATGCGCTACTATTCTATCGCTAAATTCTGTTCCATTCTTAGTCAAATATCTTCCATGTTCTCACTTCTGTTGTCATCTCTATAACAACGACGCGCTGATTGGCTGAGAGAGTGTGCATGGATGCACTGATTTGCTGAGAGCACCAGCATGCTACTAGCTAACGTGGACGGACCGCAGCAGTGTCAGCAACCTCAAACACGAATCGCACCCAGCACTTTGCAATCTGTTTGTACATGCTGTCGTGTACGTTACTTTTCATTCAAGAACGTGAGTCATACTGTGAGCAAACGTGATTTATTTATTTCCACGTGTTACCCCGGCACTCTCGCTGCATGCGGGCAATGTTCAAGCACAAAAAGTTAAGCAACGTTCACTAACACCCCACATGCCACCAGTAGAAGACTGAATCTAACAAAATGGCATGCTCAAGTTGACCAAGAGAAGAAAAGTGGACAACGAAAATCGCCGTTTCGATAAGGAATGGAATGACATATATGCGTCCATTTTACCAACTGCAAGTACAGTGGGGCAAATAAGTGTTTAGTCAACTGCTAATTGTGCTGGGATGGTAGGGAGTGATCATCTTTTTTTGTTGCATTAACGGTGAAAGAACTCCAATCGTTTTAAACCGGGAAAGGCTGACAGTTGAATGATTACATTGATCAACAAAAATAATTTTGCAGGGATGTCATGCTTGTTCTGACATACAGCGGGGCAAATAAGTATTTAGTCAACCACTAATTGAGCAAGTTCTCCCAATTGAAAATATTAGAGAGGCCTGTAATTGTCAACATGGGTAAACCTCAACCATGAGAGACAGAAGGGGGGGGGGGGGGGGCATAAAATCACGTTGTTTGATTTTTAAAGAATTTATTTGCAAATCATGATGGAAAATAAGTATTTGGTCAATACCAAAAGTTCATCTCGATACTTTGTTATGTACCTTTTGTTGGCAATAACAAAGGCCAAACGTTTTCTGTAACTCTTCAAAAGCTTTTCACACACTGTTGCTGATATTTTAGCCCATTCCTCCATGCAGATCTCCTCTAGAACAGTGATGTTTTGGGGCTGTCGTTGGGCAACACGGGATTTCAACTCCCTCCACAGATTTTCTATGGGGTTGAGATCTAGAGACTGGCTAGGCCACTCCAGGAACTTGAAATGCTTCTTATGAAGCCACTCCTTTGTTGCCCTGGCTGTGTGTTTGGGATCAATGTCATCCTGAAAGACCCAGCCAAGTCTCATCTTCAATGCCCTTGCTGATGGAAGGAGATTTGCACTCGAAATCTCTGGATACATGGCCCCATTCATTCTTTCCTTTACACAGATCAGTCGTCCTGGTCCCTTTGCAGAAAAATAGCCCCAAAGCATGATGTTTCCATTCCCATGCCTCACAGAGGGTATGGTGTTCTTCGGATGCAATTCAGTATTCTTTCTCCTCCAAACACGAGAACCTGTGTGTAGCCCCTATCTATACCCTCCTGTATGTACACCGATAGGAGCTGCAATCTAGGTTCGGTTTATTTGGTTTGGCTACGATAACCACGTCTAACATCAGGTTTAGGCAATCGGAATGCTTTTTTTTTTGTATATTTTTTAATGAACAATATTAACAACAATTTTTTAAACAATTAAACAACAATGAATTAGAAATAACACACTATAAAATTCACAACAAGAAAGATAGAAAAAAAATAGTCTTGAGTCTCAGTCAATTGTTTTGTCAGTCAAAATTTGTCCAATATTAGTTGTAGTGGCAACTAATTCAATGTCTCAGTTTTTCTATTGCAATAGTTTTCAATGTTCGTTGGAGTGCACTCTTTTCGAAGAAAAAAAATGTATGTATCAGTCCGATGACTGATACAATCCTACCACACAGACAGTCCGTCTGTTATTCCAGAATTTTCGATGTTCTTGGTTCTTCAAATCACTCTGGGTTAGCTCGCCATCGTTGAATCCAATCTGATGATCTTTCTTTTTTTTCCCAATCAGAAAAAAAACCTGACCTGTATTTAACACAGGTCTTGGGTTACAATCTTTTCAGTTTCAATGTTTCAGTTTCATTTTTGTTGTACAACTTTTTCAAACACTACTGAGTGTAAACACTCAAGAATATACTTCTAGTCATTTACAAAGCATTTTGTACGCAATAAATGACATTTCCATTAAACAACATTAATAATTACATTTCTTTTCCTTTCAAATGGAACTATAGTTTATACCATTTCAAACAGCAGTATATTTTGATAAAATTATCTCACCGAATAGTCTTAACTGACGACGCCTGGTCCTCTTCTTCTCACACAAGGCTTTTGGCCTGCATGAATAAGGCGCTAGCAGTTAGCCATGAATGCAAATTTAGCATTAGCGAATTAGCGAATCGTTTCCACATCTTACCGAGTGGTTTCTGCTCAATATTTTCACCACGTGACCGTCTGAATTCGCTTCACGCAACAGACGCCACACAGCAACAGTTGATGCATTCGTCAATTTGCTTTTTTTTCTCTTTTTCTCATTTCTTTCTGGGCGAACAAAACTTTTCCCCCTTAGTTAGAAAAGCCAACGTTCCAAAAGGAAGTGCGCATGCGCTGACGTCATAGTTGTGAGTCTCTGACTTCATTCAAATGTCGCTCATGCCCTCTAGTGTTGTTATTGGGTATAACGCTTTAATATTTTTCTCTGGCCTACATTATTGGCTTGCTTCAATATTTTGCTTTGGGCTACATGTGTTTATACTAAAAAGTTCTATTTTGGTTTCATCTGACCATAACACATTCTCCCAGTCCTCTTCTGGATCATCCAAATGCTCTCTAGCCAACCGCAGACGGGCCTGGACGTGTACTGGTTTCAGCAGGGGGACACATCTGGCAGTGCAGGATTTGAGTCCCTGGCGGCACATTGTGTTATTGATAGTAGCCTTTGTTACTGTGGTCTCAGCTCTCTGTAGGTCATTCACTCGGTCCCCTCGTGTGGTTATGGGATTTTTGCTCACCGCTCTTGTTATCATTTTGACGCCGCGGGGTGAGATCTTGCATGGAGCCCCAGATCGAGGGAGATTATCAGTGGTCTTGTCTTCCCAGCCTGGTGCAGGTCTACGATTTTGTCTCTGGTGTCCTTCGACAGCTCTTTGGTCTTGGCCATAGTGGAGTTTGGAGTATGACTGAGGTTGTGGACAGGTGTCTTTTATACCGATAATGAGTTAAAACAGGTGCCATTAATACAGGTAACGAGTAAAGCCTCGTTAGACCTCATTAGAAGAAGTTAGACGATGTTTCCTCCTATATCAGAATTGAGAAGGCAAGAAATTAACAGGTTGAAGCAGTCAAGCAATGTAATTGTTAAATCTAAGACACAACAACACATTGCAACGAAGTGCTCACTCAGAGTGTCATGGTGTTTGCCAAACATAAGAAGCAGTTCTCTGATTGAGAAATAATAAAATAGTCTAGACTGAAGTAATCACAGCAATGTTCAAAGGGAAAGAAAACGAGGAAATGCCAAGAAAAATCAAACAAATCTCACTCTCAGATGTATCAACGACAAGACGCACTGAAGTACTGGCTGATGATGTGAGTAAACAGCTTTGTGACCACCAAATGCCATTTCTCTCGTTGAGCAGTGTTTTACAGTTAAAGTTACTGTCAATAATTGTTATGTTTGCACCTTAATGACAGAGCTTGTCATTTATATTCTGAACAAGTGAACATGTACTCTACTACTTTGCACGTTTTCTTTTTTGTCCAGCGGTGTTTTAGTTACAAAATGTACTGTCAGGAGTTATTGTTTGCACTTATGTTTTTTTTTTTTTTTTTTTTTTGTATTTTTAAGTCAAAAAAGGTTTTGTTTATTTTTATTTAATCAGAATGTACATTGTATTTTTATTTGATCAAAAGAAAGCCACCTTTACCACCTTCGACCTGCCTTGTACTTGACTGACATTAATAAATGGACCCATGCTTGTATGAAAAAAATAATTGTGGACCTTCAAGATTTGTATTTGAGGACCCCTGGTCTATAATCATCAATGACAGCCAATGAGTAAATAAATGTATGTTCCCAGTGCTCTGAGGAGAGGTTGCCGCTGTCTGGAGATAGACTGCTGGGATGGGCCAGGTATGGAGCCCATTGTTTACCATGGTTACACCCTGACAACAAAGATCCTCTTCAAGGATGTAATCACAACAGTAGAACAGCATGCCTTCGAGGTAACACTTAACTGGCTTGAGTTAAACCCTGCTGTCATCCAAATGTTTCCCTATGGTCGCCCCCTAATGATATTACAGTGGGGCAAATAAGTATTCAGTCAACCACTAATTGTGCAAGTTCTCCCACTTGAAAATATTACAGAGGCCTGTAATTATCAACATGGGTAAACCTCAACCACGAAAGACAGAATGTGAAAGAAAAAAAAAAGACACCGAAAATCACATTGTTTGATTTTTAACGAATTTATTTGCAAATCATGGTGGAAAATAAGTATTTGGTCAATACCAAAAGTTTATCTCAATACTTTGTTATGTACCCTTTGTTGGCAATAACGGAGGCCAAACGTTTTCTGTGACTCTTCACTAGCTTTTCAAACACTGTTGCTGGTATTTTGGCCCATTCCTCCATGCAGATCTCCTCTAGAGCAGTGATTTTTTTTGGGGGCTGTCGTTGGGCAACACGAACTTTCAACTCCCTCCACAGATTTTCTATGGGGTTGAGATCTGGAGACTGGCTAGGCCACTCCAGGACCTTGAAATGCTTCTTACAAAGCCACTCCTTTGTTGCCCTGGCTGTGTGTTTGGGATCATTGTCATGCTGAAAGACCCAGCCACGTCTCAACTTCAATGCCCTTGCTGATGGAAGTAGATTTTCACTCAAAATCTCTGGATACATGGCCCCATTCATTCTTTCCTTTACACAGATCAGTCATCCTGGTCCCTTTATAGAAAAACAGCCCCAAAGCATGATGTTTCCACCTCCATGCTTCACAGTATGTATGGTGTTCTTGGGATGCAATTCAGTATTCTTTCTCCTCCAAAAACAAGAACCTGTTTTTCTACCAAAAAGTTCTATTTTGGTTTCATCTGACCATAACACATTCTCCCAGTCCTCTTCTGGATCATCCAAATGCTCTCTAGCGAACAGCAGACGGGCCTGGACGTATACTGGCTTCAGCAGGGGGACACGTCTGGCAGTGCAGGATTTGAGTCCCTGACGGCGCATTGTGTTTTTGATAGTAGCCTTTCTTACTGTGGTCCCAGCTCTCTGTAAGTCATTCACTAAGTCCCCCCGTGTAGTTCTGGGATTTTTGCTCACCGTTCTTGTTATCATTTTCACGCCACGGGGTGAGTTCTTGCATGGAACCCCAGATCGAGGGAGATTATCAGTGGTCTTGTATCTCTTTCATTTTCTAACAATTGCTCCCACAGTTGATTTCTTTACACCAAGCGAAGAGTGAAGAGTTACAGAAAACGTTTGGCCTCTGTTATTGCCAACAAAGGGTACATAACAAAGTTTTGAGATGAACTTTTGGTATTGACCAAATACTTATTTTCCACCATGATTTGCAAATACATTCTTTAAAAATCAAGCAATGTGATTTTCTGTTTTTTTTTTCCACATTCTGTCTCTCATGGTTGAGGTTTACCCATGTTGACAATTAAAGGCCTCTCTAATCCTTTCAGGTAGGAGAATTTGCACAATTGGTGGTTGACTAAATACTTATTTGCCCCACTCTATATGAATCCATAAGTGAAACTCATAAATCCCTTTCTTTGTAATTTGTTGATTGACTTGCATGTGCTGATTGCCTTCTGGCAGGTGTCTGTTTACCCGGTTATCCTGTCTCTGGAGAACCATTGTTCCAAGGAGCAGCAGGAAGTCATGGCCCACTACCTCACTTCCATACTGGGGAACAAGCTGCTAGATGTGCGTTTGGATCACCAAACCACGGGAGACCTTCCAAGCCCGAACGTAAGATTTTGTTGAAACATGCTATGCCAACAAATGTCGTAATCTTGTTGTTGGGGCACTGGGTTGAACCATTTAAGACCAGTTGAAGATATCTGGACAGCTCTAAAATCTGCCTTGTAAAAATTTATTTCTATGTAAAGTTTAGATATTGTTTTGATTCTACACAATATTTAATTAGGGCAAGCTTTTAGTGTTTCTTTTATTCAGACTACTCCAGTCAAAGCATTGCATCCGTTAGTTACTGAACAGAAGATTGACAGATGTGTGCGCTCTCACTTCAGCCAAAGCCAATATGATGAGTTGGACGAAGGGCTTTTCTCTTAAAGTGGATGCTTTTGTGGGCTTACTCGTCTCAGAGCTTCCTTTCTTTCTTGTTAGAAATTTTTTGAAAAAAAAAAAAAAAAAGTATTTTGATGGTGTGAGAGCTTGAGTAATAGCTCTCAAAAGCTTTCTCAAGAAATGATTTAATAGAATGAAAAAAAATGAAAGCTGTAATGTCTTGTTTAGGTCAAAGTTTTTTCTGGATGTTGCATCAATCCCGACAAAAATGACATACAAGTACATCAGTCTTTACTGTTCAAAACCTTTTTTAAAAAAGTCTTTTCACATAGAAATGAATCAGAACAAGTCAGTCTCTGGCCAATTACATACATACTATAGAGCCTACCCACCAACGTCATAAAACCACGTGCTCGCTGTATGGTTCCGCCCACTTGTCCGTCATTTTGACTCTGTATTAGCATTGTTTTCAATTGATGGCGGAATTTAAAATGCATTTCATGGAAGACCCGGTGCTTTCTGATGCCGCAAACTCACTGGATCTGTTGCATAAAAGGCGTTATGAGGAAAAGCTTCGTTCTATACAGTCGCCAGATCCATATTTGATGCCCAAATCGATGTTTTTCGACCCACTGTCTTCGCCCTGTCTGCCTGACATCTGCTACGCTGATATTTACAATTATCTTGTCCACACAAAATCAGCCTATTCCCACGAAAATTTGAAAAACTTCAAGAGCTTGGAGGCTGATAAATACTTCGTTGCTGGTTGGGTGAAACAGGTCCTCGTTCGGCAGGAATCTATCTTGTGCTTGGAAAGGTGAGTTACGAAATTTTCAATTCAAAATCTTTTGTTCTTGCTAACATCCACTGTCAAGTCTAATGTATTTCATGTCGTTTGTCAATGGAGTTAAGGCTTTTAATGTTTATATGGTTTAGCGATAGCACTCTCACGACATACATACGTGTATGTTGTCGGCGATTAGCCTCGCAATGATCTTAATTGTGGTTATTTGTCAGCCCCGTAGACGAGGCCAGTTTCTTTCACTTGGTACCAGCTAAATATTATTTAAAAAAATAACGATGGTGGAAGAAAGGGAAGTCACAAACATCTTGAATTTGAAACTATGTCGTACTACGTCGTATGTTGTCGGCGATTAGCCTCGCAATGATCTTAATTGTGGTTATTTGTCAGCTCCGTAGACGAGGCCAGTTTCTTTCACTTGGTACCAGCTAAATATTATTCAAAAAATAACGATGGTGGAAGAAAGGGAAGTCACAAACATCTTGAATTTGAAACTATGTCGTACTACGTCGTATGTTGTCGGCGATTAGCCTCGCAATGATCTTAATTGTGGTTATTTGTCAGCTCCATAGACGAGGCCAGTTTCTTTCACTTGGTACCAGCTAAATATTATTCAAAAAATAACGATGGTGGAAGAAAGGGAAGTCACAAACATCTTGAATTTGAAACTATGTCGTACTACGTCGTATGTTGTCGGCGATTAGCCTCGCAATGATCTTAATTGTGGTTATTTGTCAGCCCAAAACCCCCTAAGTATATCTTAAATGCATCTTACCGGATATAAAATTACTACATAGTCTGTGGTGATTTTTTGGTGCCCAGTTTTCACGTCGAATTGCAGCCGTCCATTTCGCTCTCCTCTTTGGATCCCTCGGAATACGGTAAAACTTCAAGTCTCTCCTTCCATCTTCTCTGTTAGTGCAACCAACAGCCACACACGCCTTCACCATTTTGATTATTAATGTTAAGGAGCAGAAAAACACGCCGTAAATAGGAGAAATGTACGTAGCCGTAACAGGTTAACACTATGTTTTGACGGACAAGTGGGCGGTACCATTCAGGAGAGCGGAGCTGTGACGTCACGTGGGTAGGGTCTATAGGGGGGAACAGGGAATGTTGTCACACTTTTTATACCCACATATTTCTTGAAACCAACAAAACAAGTGCAGTACAGGCCAAAGGTTTTTCTTCTTATGCTGTGATCCTTTATTTTCATGACTATTAACATTGGAGATTCTCACTGAAAGTATCAAAACTCAGAATGAACATATGTGGCATTACGGTATGTACTTAGAAAATATATCAAAAGTCGCCACCCTTTGCTTTGAATCCTTTTTTGCACTCTCTTTGCATTCTCTCGATGAGCTTCAAGAGGTATAATCAACTGAAACGGAATTCACTTCCAACATATATGACTAATCAGGGTTAGTTAATTAGTGGAATTTCTTGTTTTATATTTGAGGTTGGGACCATCATTTGTGTTGCATTGAATGAGGTGTGTCCAAACTTTTGGCCCAAACTGGATATGAAGAAAATATAAACCTGGTGAAAAACCAAAGTCTCAGGTATATACAGTGGGGCAAATAAGTATTTAGTCAACCACTAATTGTGCAAGTTCTCCCACTTGAAAATATTACAGAGGCCTGTAATTATCAACATGGGTAAACCTCAACCACGAGAGACAGAATGTGAAAGAAAAAAAAAAACACACAGAAAATCACATTGTTTGATTTTTAAAGAATTTATTTGCAAATCATGGTGGAAAATAAGTATTTGTTCAATACCAAAAGTTCATCTCAATACTTTGTTATGTACCATTTGTTGGCAATAACAGAGGCCAAACATTTTTTGTGTAACTCTTCACAAGCTTTTCACACACTGTTGCTGGTATTTTGGCCCATTCCTCAATGCAGATCTCCTCTAGAGCAGTCATGTTGTGGGGATGTCGTTGGGCAACACAGACTTTCAACTCCATCCACAGATTTTCTATGGGGTTGATATCTGGAGACTGGCTAGGCCACTCCAGGACCTTGAAATGCTTCTTACGAAGCCACTCCTTTGTTACCCTGGCTGTGGGTTTGGGATCATTGTCATGCTGAAAGACCCAGCCACGTCTCATCTTCAATGCCCTTGCTTATGGAAGTAGATTTTCGCTCAAAATCTCTCGATACATGGCCCCATTCATTCTTTCCTTTACACAGATCAGTCGTCCTGGTCCCTTTGCCGAAAAAGAGCCCCAAAGCATGATGTTTCCACACCCCATGATTCACAGTGGGTAGTGTGTTCTTCAGATGCAATTCAGTATTCTTTCTCCTTCAAACATGAGAACCTGTGTTTATACCAAAAAGTTTCTATTTTGGTTTCATCTGACCATAACACTTTCTCCCAGGCCTCTTCTGGATCATCCAAATGCTCTCTAGCGAACCGCAGACGGGCCTGGACGTGTACTGGCTTCAGCAGGGGGACATGTCTGGCAGTGCAGGATTTGAGTCTCTCGCGGCGCATTGTGCTACTGATAGTAGCCTTTTTTACTGTGGTCCCACCTCTCTGTAGGTCATTCACTAGGTCCCCCTGTGTAGTTCTGGGATTTTTGCTCACCGTTCTTGTATCATTTTGATGCCACGGGGTGAGCTCTTGCATGGAGCCCCAGATCGAGGGAGCTTATCAGTGGTCTTGTATGTCTTCCATTTTCTAATAATTTCTCCCACAGTTGATTTCTTTACACCAAGCATTTTACCTATTGCAGATTCAGTCTTCCCAGCATGGTGCAGGTCTACAATTTTGTCTCTGGTGTCCATCGACAGCTCTTTGGTCTTGACCATAGTGGAGTTTGGAGTGTGACTGACTGAGGTTGTGGACAGGTGTCGTTTATACCGATAATGAGTTAAAACAGGTGCCATTAATACAGGTAACGAGTGGAGCCTCGTTAGACCTCGTTAGAAGAAGTTAGACCTCTTTGACAACCAGAAATCTTGCTTGTTTGTAGGTGACCAAATACTTATTTTCTACTCTAATTTGGAAATACATTCTTTAAAAATCAAACTGATTTTCTGGGGTTTTTTCCACATTCTGTCTCTCATGGTTGAGGTTTACCCATGTTGACAATATCAGGCCTCTCTACTCTTTTCGAGTAGGAGAACTTGCACAATTGGTGGTTGACTAAATACTTATTTGCTCCACTGTATTTTGTATTCATGCCAATTTCATATGTCAGTGTGGAATTATAAGCAACCTAATGGAGAGTGTAACTATGTGAGGAGTCGACACACTACAATAAAATATGATATTAAGAAATAAATCACTATTTGGGTTATTCAAGGGTCACCCTCTCAAGGGTCACCACAGTGAAACAGTAATTTCGCATGGCAGATTTGGCATGCATGTTTTATCCTAGATGCCGTTCCGGACACAACCCACAAGTGGGAATCGAACCCTGGCTTCCACAATGGCAGCATGGTGCTAGACCACTGATTCATTGATTTATAGAATAAAAAATGATAATATACTAAATAAAAAAATATTATAAACAATGGAATTTACTGGTGGAGATTAATAAGCAATCAATTATCTGGAGAAAAAAACTGATGCCTAAGTCCACATCTATTGGAGATAACAAAATCACAATTTCCCATAAGAGAGGTACCATAATTTTTGGACAATAAGGCGCACCTGACTATAAGCCGCCACCCAGCAAATTTGAAACAAAATGTCAATAGACCCTACTCACATGACGTCAAAACCACGCCCCCGCGCCATATTGTCCGTCAACTCGTCACTGTTGATGCATTACCGCTACGTAAATTCCTCCTATTATGGCGTGTTTTTCTGCTCGTTAACATTAATAATCAAAATGGTGAAGGCGTGTGTGGCGGTCGGTTGCAATAACAGAGAAGATAGACGGAGTGACTTGAAGTTCTACCGGATTCCGAGAGACCCGGAGAGGAGAGCGCGATGGGCTGCTGCAATTCGACGAGAAAACTGGGCTCCAAACGATTACCACAGATTATGTAGTAGTCATTTTATATCTGGTAAGATGCATTTAATATATATTTAGAGGGTTTTGGGCTGACAACCACAATTAAGATCATTGCTAGGCTAATCGCCGACAACATACACTCAGACGTTGTGAATGAACTACCTGAAAATATATAATTATAAGTGGATAATAAGACAGTTGTCATACAATTAATTTACAATTTCACTATTGAGGTCAAAAGCCAAAAAATAAATTCAACTAGGGACAATCTGGAGTAGTGCTATCGCACTTCATATTTATTACATATTATATATGTATGTAGTGAGAGTGCTATCGCTAAACCATATAAACATTAAAAGCCCTAGCTCCACTGACAAATGACATGAAATACATTAGACTTGACAGTGGATGTTAGCAAGAACAAAAGATTTTGAATTGAAAATTTCGTAACTCACCTTCCCGAGCACAAGATAGATTCCTGCCGAATTTTCGTGGACGAGGACCTGTTTCACCCAACAAGCAACAAAGTATTTATAAGCCTCCAAGCTCTTAAAGTTTTTCAAACTTTCGTGAGAAAAGGCTGATTTTGTGTGGACAAGATAGTTGTAAATATCAGGGTAGCAGATGTCAGGCAGAGACGGGCGAAGACAGCGGGTCGAAAAACATCGATTTAGGCATCAAATATGGATCTGGCGAATGGATAAACTGAAGCTTTTCCACACAACGCCTTTTATGCAACGCATCCAATGAGTACAGCGTCAGATAACTCCGGGGCTTCCATGAATTGCTCTATAAATTGCACGACTAATTGAAACCATTGAGAATAGGGCTAAAAAATGACGGACAATATGGCGACCGGATACAGCGACACGTCATTTTGTGACATAGGTGAGTAGGGTCTATTCTTCACAGCACCACTGCACCGGACCATATGCCGCAGCTGTCCTTATCGTATTATGGGATATTTACACCAAACGATATTAACCGGTAACACTTCATTTGACAGTCATATGATCGTCATAATTATGACGTCACTGTCATGAGCATTAATGAATGTTTATGACTGATGTCATTTAGTGTTATCCGGCAAATTATCTCACTTTTGAATGGATGTAAAATATTCGAGCTGGACATAAATGGTGTTAGTGACAAAATTTGCTGGATAACACTTAATGACATCTGTCATAAGCATTCATCAATGCTCATAACAGTGTCATGTCATAATTATGACGGTGTTGCCTATTAACCCAAATAAATCAACAAATTAACCAAGAAAGGACTATAGACCAATTTCCCTAGTGAAATATGGGCGCAAGCCCATCGACAGGGGGTGTCGTTGTCCAGGGCCCCTGAATGACCCTTAATTTATTTTACTTTTAACCCCAAATTTACACTGTCATTGCTTGCAAAGCGTTAAAGTACTGCGTATGTTGTCGTGACAAGCCGTTGGCAGGGGTGGGGTGGGGGGCCCTATAATGGTCTCTTGTCCCCGGGCCCCTGCAAGTCTGTTGACAGCCCTGTATGGGCTGCACCATCTTGGAAAATTTCTGCTTCGAACTTCCGGTTTAATAAAAACCATGAGTTGCGGATTATGTTAACAGTGTGTTGACGAAGTTAAAACAGCAGAATCAAGCCAGAGGAACCCACGGAATCTCAAAAAATGGATAGCACGACGTAGATGAGATTGTATGATTGTTCTTATCACTTTGTTGATCATTCGTGGACAAAATTATAACAACCTGTCAGGCTGTGTTGACGTGAGGTATAGATTGAGACGTAGGCCACTTGAGTGACCAAAATGAGATGAAATTACAAATTACATTGGTATGAAAAAGTATCTGAACCTTTTGAATTTCTCACATTTCTGCATAGAATCACCATCAAATGTGATCTGATCTTTGTCAAAATCACACAGATGAAAAAACAGTGTCTGCTCTAACTAAAACCACGCAAACATTTATAGGTTTTCATATTTCAATGAGGATAGTAAGCAAACAATGACAGTAGGGGGAAAAAATAAGTAAGTGAACCATCACATTTAATATTTTGTGGCCCCCCTTTGGCAGCAATAACTTCAACCATGTAGCTGCAAATCAGCCTGGCACATCGATCAGGACTGATCTTGGCCCATTTTTCTCTAAAACACTGCTGTAGTACAGTCAGATTCCTTCGATTTCTAGCATGAATTGCTGTCTTTAGGTCATGCCACAGCATCTTAATGGGGTTCAAGTCTATACTTTGACTTGGCCACTCCAGAATGTGTATTTTGTTCTTCTGAAACCATTCTGAAGTTGGTTTACTTCGGTGTTTTGGATCATTGTCTTGTTGCAGCAGCCATCCTCTTTTTAGTTTCAACTATCTGACAGACGGCCTCGGGTTTCCCTGTAAAACATCATCATAAACTTTTGAATTCATTCTTCCATTAATGATTGCAAGTCGTTCAGGCCCTGAGGTAGAAAAACAGCCCCAAAACATGATGCTCCCTCCACCATGCTTCACGGTGGTGATGAGATGTTGATGTTGGTGAGCTGTTCCATTGTTCCTCCACACATGACGTTATGTATTACTCCCAAACAAGTCAACTTTGGTTTCATCAGTCCACAAAATATTTTGCCAAAACTTCTGTGGAGTGTCCAATTGCCTTTTTGCGAACATTAAATGATTAACAATTTTTTTTTTTAGACAGCAGTGGCTTCCTCCGTGGAGTCCTCCCATGAACACCATTCTTGGCCACAGTTGTACATATAGTTGATGTGTGCACAGAACTATTGGACTGTGCCAGTGATTTCAGTAAGTCTTTATCAGACACTCTAGGGTTCTTTCTTACCTCTCTGAGTATTCTGCGCTGAAATCTTGGCGTCATCTTTGGTGGATGGCCACTCCTTTGGAGAGAAGCAACAGTGGCAAACTCTCTCCATTTGTAGACAATTTCTCTGACTGTTGATTGATGAACATCCAGACTTCGAGACTGTTTTGTATCCTTTCCCAGCTTTATACAAATCAACAATCCTTGATTGCAGGTCTTCAGACAGCTCTTTTGACCGAGCCATGATGCATATTAGACAATGATTCTCATCAAGACATTTCTTACCAGGTGTGTGTTTCAATGTGGGCAGGGCAGCTTTAAACCACTCATCAGTGATTGGGCACACACCTGACTTAAAATTTTGGTAAAGATTGGTTTCAATTGCTCTTTAAGTCTCCTTAGGCAGAGGGTTCACTTATTTATCACCCTTCTGTCATTGTTTGCATGTTATCCTCATTAAAATTTTAAAAGCTCTAAATGTTTGGGTGGCTTTAGTTAACGCAGACACCGTATTTTCATCCGTGTGATTTTGACAAAGACCAGATCACATTTGATGGCAGGCATGAAAATGGGCCAGGGGTTAAAAAGGTGAGAAGGGTGTGGAGGAAATATGTTTCGGTACACTGTAAAACCCAACAAAATATTGAGCTCTGTCGACCCACACTGTGTTTCAGCAGGGCCGTGCAGAGACCGGTGGAGGGGTGGGTGCTCGTAGATCAAAAGGGGCACATGAACAAGTATTTAATACACCTTACAACAACATAACTTCAATTTTGACCAGCTTTAGATGATAACTGGCTTACTGTGACATACTTTAATTGGGAGGGGGCAACAGTGACTAGAAATCAACACTGTCATCAACACTTTCCGGCTGTGACTCAGTCAGTCTGCCTCTTTTCTTCCTTCGACCTCTGCACCAAAACTTCCTTCCTCAACTTGTTGTTCATCTGAGAACAAATCACATCAGATGGTCACTGAGCCACCAACAGCAGTTTTCTCAAAACTATTATTTCATTGTTATCCATATTTAACAACTCTAGCCAATGGCGCCACCAGGGGGTGGTCAGGGGTGGCCACAGCCCCCCCTATAAATTTTTTGGCCACCCTACTGGCCACTGGGGCCAGTATAACAGTGTCGCGAGAAGTGGGGTCTTGAGGGTGCTGCAGCACCCCCTGGTGTTAAACCGAGGCTTATTGGACGTTTTATTTTTCAAATGTATTCATGTGTCATTGCCGTCTAGCTGCAGGGAATTGCATTATAGTACATGGGCGCTTTTATTTCCAATACAAAAACTCCAACACACACTGTAATAGAACGCTGCCTTTGTAGTAGCCTAGTAGTAGTACGTAAACTATCCAGCATGTAGGGAGAAAATGCGCAATCATGACATATTTGGACCAAAACGGCTCTGCTTGGATGGAAAAAACTAAAAAAGCTGTGATTGACTTCCAGCGCCGCTGCAGTATAATGTCAGATTGTAGTAGCTGTGGAACTCAAAATGTTGACTGTACTGTTATGGACTATGCACATTAAATCATTAGTAACATTAAATATAGCACAATACACCAAAGTATATCAGTAGGCGTGTCCTTAAGTCTTTCTGATAGTTTTCTTCTGGCCTTTTACTGCAACAACATAATAAAAACCTGAAATTATAGCTTTTAGTTTCGGTGTACCACCCCAAGATTTTAAGTGGCCCTGTCTGGCCAACCCTATGAACATATTCTGGAGGCGCCACTGACTCTAGCATCTAATAATTAATAAAGCAATGACATAAAATCTTATAGAAAAATAAAATTGTAATTGGGTTTATTGTATTTTATACCCGACTATCCTGGCAAACTTATTCTTACCAAGTGTGCTATTCACCCAGCTGATGAGGTATCCACTGCCTTTAGCAGCCTCATCCAACTTTTTTTTTTTTTTTTAATCCCTTACGAAGCAAGTCTATATAAGGAAATAATAATCTTAAAAAAAATCAGACTCCCCGGTGCCTTTTATTTTTAAAGCTTTCTTAATTTCTTTCTCAATAACTATGGAGGTAGATTTGTGTCTTTCTTATTCAATAAAAAAAAGTTGCTTCAATCAAAAACAAAGTTGCTCAATCAAAATATATATTTAATCCCAAAAAATACTGTATTTTACTGTACTATGATACTCTGGGGAAAAAAAAGTGGAAAAAATATGTCTTATATATGTATCTTTTTTCCAATGTTAAATCTGAGTAAATACATTGAACACGCGCAAAAAAAAAAACGGGAGGGGGGCTACTTCGCGGTTTTCACTTATCGCGGCGGGTTCTGGTCCCCATTAACCATGAAAAATTCCAAATGAGGAGCATTAGTTAGCCTAACAAAATAAGATGTTCTTTATGGGTACATAAATTCATTCTATATTGATTGATAATAAACGCATGTTTCAAAAAAAAATCAACATTCCTGAAAATAATCAACCATAGTAGCAACTGAAATAGCCTAGCTATGCTCCTATCAATGCAAGCTGTATGAAGGTAAATATAAATATAGCCTATATGTTATCCATATACAAGAGCATAATGCCATACCAAATCAAGCTCAGGGGATGTTTCAGGTACAAAGAATTGTGACGAAGGCTCTTCTGGGATCATAGATTCCGTTTGTGGAGGTCCCCTGCAGCATACTGTTTTACACCTCCGTGAGACACTGCAAAAACATTCCTGCCTGCCTTGCAGTTCTCTTTATAATCATCATCAGTGACTCTATCGAGCCACGGGTTACCCTCTTGCAACTCCAATCTATTTTTTGGAGACGTTTCCCCTTTTGAGGATGAGGTTGGGGTGTCCTGAGCTTCTGCTGTTGAAGACATCTTTGTTTTGAAAACGCGCGGGGCGGTGTACTGAGCAGAGCGAGGTAACTAGGAAACGAACCCGGAAGTGGAGCGCATTGCAGAGCAGACAGCAGCGGGCAGGCAGATATCTTGCTGTCTTTAATATCTCCTGCCCTTCTTGTTCATTATTGTTGGCTCAGTGGTCACTCATGAGCGCAGGTGTGTGTTTGTGTGTGACAGACGTGCATGGGCTGGGCGCACCGCCGTCAGACCCTCCCCGCCGCCGGAGCCGCGGGTCGCGAGGGGGTCGGCCCATGGGACAATTGTGAAATACGGAATAAACTGCGTTCCAAATTGAACCAATACGGAACGCAACTTTTAATTTCCAATTATGGAACGATTCGGTATTTCAAGGGATGGGTGGCAAGCCTAGCCATGCTACACGTACTGATTAGCAGCAAGCTAGCAGCTGACACAGTTGTTGTAGTAAATATCAAATATAATCATAATTTGAATCATAATCGTGATAACAATATCAAAAGCAACAAGTTGTTTTATGCCGAGATTTTAGCTTTAGTATTTTTTGAGCACCGGACACATAAAAATGCCGGGATAACTTCCAAAACACAGCTGCAACGTGGCTACAAAAACACCCGGTCTTTGTGGTTGTACGAGCTTGGTTCCACATCTGCCTTCCTGAACATGTTGTCCTCCCATGTCGTGATGATGGCAGATGGATGCGATATTTCCAAATTGTCTTTTTTAAGGGATTTTGATGAGTAATATTAGTCCTGCTCCACTGTTGTTTTGGATGGAGAAATTCTAAAACGGAAGTTGCTTGCAGACATAAGGAAGTAAAGTTGAAGTACCCCGGAAACTTGTCTATAAGCCGCAGGATTTAAAATGAGGGAAGAAAGTAGTTGCTTATGCAGTGATACCTCAGCTCACGAACATAATTGGTTCCCAGAAAGTGTGTGTAAGGTGAAAAGTTCGTCTTCCGAACATTTATTTCCCATAAGAAACCATTAAAATGAGAATAATCCATTCCCAGGTCCCCATAAAACATAATTTTCTACTAAATAAGCCTTAAAACTACACAAAAATATACCTTATTTTATGTATAATAAATGTGCTATTGTATTATAATTAAAGAAATAAACTGTACTGTATAATAAAGTCGTTTTATTTACCTTTGTGATGGTAGTTGATGGCTTGATGGAATGGAGTGGGAGGAGGAGGGAGGGAGGGAGTTACTGTTTGGAAGGAGAGTGTTACCGGCAAAGTGCGCAGTTAGCGTAGACTCCACTGCTGTGCCCCCCACATGCTTTTGGTTGTTAATAAAAGTGCCCACAAAAAGCCATCCCACGCCTCTGGGTGTTTGTATGCACGCCGCCACCTTTCTGGAGAGGAAATCGGGCGAACCGAAAACAACCGACGACAACGAGCCAACGTGACTCGCCGGTCCACTTCTCACTACGGTGGGAAGCTGAAAGCACCGCCAATTACCAGTCGAAGGCGAATTGGTAACACGAGTCACCTTCCATAAGGACTGTAGGTAACTCTTTTTCGGTCCCATAATAGCAAAAGTACACTCAATATGGTCCAAAATGTCTATCAAACACAAACCACGTCCGCACTCAACGAATGTGATGGGGACGACCTGGGACGCCGTGAGCGTGCGTCAGCTTCTCGTGGCGCTTTTCGACCGCGTGAATTGGTTCGTCCGCCGAAAACTAGTTCGTCAGCAGAGACTATATGCTCGCGAATTTAATGTTCTTGAGGCGAAAAGTTCGTGAGCTTAAGCGTTCGTGAGCTGAGGTATCACTGTAGTCCGAAAATTGCGGTAATTGTGTTTGATTTTCGGAATTTGTGTTGAAAATGGTAGGGAAAAGTAGAGGGGAACTGCACTGCGCTGCCGATGAAACAAGGAATGGGGAGGACACTCTTCCTCGGTAACTAAATAGGATGGTCTTACCTGGGGTACTCCCAAGGGGCATCACCGCCATTCCCTGATGTTGTTTTAGAACTTTAAAATCTACAGCATGTAAGAATTGAAATAAAATTTAAACCTCAAACATTTAAATGGATATTTTTACTGCATCAAGTTGAAGGATGCATTACTCAGCATTAACAGTCACAGACTTTAATTGAATCTGAATACTTTATGTGTCATGTCGCCATTAGATGCTGCCATTGAAATTGATTACTTCAAGCTGCAGCAGCATTAGCAGCAGGCAAGCATTCCGAGTAAGATTAGCAACAAGAACTGTGAAAAGTGTCGTCGGGAGTACACTTCCAAATTGTCGCAAAATGGCTGACAAGGAGTGCGTGAGAGGAGTGTGTTAGCAAAGTGTCCTTCTGGTTTTAATGAATTGGGACAGCATTCGGAGTGATCCCTTCAAATGGACACTTTGTTGTTGTTGTTGTTGTTTTTTAACCTGTCCTGTTCAGCTGTTTGACACGGAGAATGGAAATCTACGTGTCCGGATGTTTTGAACAGTTTTAATGCTTTACATTGAGAATATTACATACTCCCATTGTGATCATTCAACATAACTCGTTTATGACAAAGCAGCGAACAGGAAAGGGGTACGGTGGAAGAGAAGAAACACAGTAGAAAGAAAAGAAACATAAAGAACAACAAGAAATACATTGAACGCCTACACTAACGAGGAATATGTTGGTGCTATCGTCAGCTAGATGTATTTCCGGTTGACACCATGTGGGGGGCCTGTTGACCAGGGAAAGAAGGGGATGGGCGTCGGGGAGTCTATAAGCTAAGTGATTGAGAGGGGTAGAGTGTACACAAATCAGCTTTGTGATCTACAAACCATTAATCGTGTGAATCCCTTGTGAGTGTAAGCCCGTTGGCAACCGACCCTACACCGCCCCATCGCCAATCCCGGCACTGGGACCCCCACCCGAGCACTCCCAATCACATTCAGCCGCGTGCGAGTCCCACCAAACACGCGACAGCCACGCAGACGAGCGAAGACGTCGCGCGGGTGCAAACCCAGGGCCACGGCCCCCACCCAGCCCGGGGAGTGAGGGTGGCGTTGGGGGGGCGAGGTGGGGGAAGAAGCGCAGCCCACCCCTCCTCCCACAGAGGGGACGCACCACCAACCCCACACTCAGCCCCATCGCTGACGAGCCACCCGGCCCACGAGCCACAGTCGCAGCCCCCCAACCGGCGCCGGGGGTCCCCCCTAGCGGCCCACCAAGCCCAGGGCAGGGCAGGGTCCCCTGCCAAAGCAGGCGACACCCAGCCGGTACACCGGTTTCCAACCAGCGACCCGCGATGGAGCGCAGGGCGGATACCGAGGCAGAGAAGAGAGGGGAAGGCGGAAGCAGGAGAACACCGAGGAGCCACCGCAGGGCGACGCGAGATCGGAGCCCCAACCTCCACGACCTCCCGCGGCCGGCAGCCCAGGTAGAGCGGGAGCCTTGCCATAGAGAGAAAGTCTGGGACCCACCTACCACCCTATTACTGTGGCTGCCAGGTCCCCGGCTGGCAGCCATTACCCAGCACCGTGATGGGATTGTGTGGGGAGGGTAGTGCAAAGTATGCATTAAAATAGGAGAGCTCGGCTTGGGGCAGTGGGACCGCTGCATGGAGATTCTACCAAAGCTGCCCCTCCCACCGCCCTTTGCCAGAGCTCTCCCTTGGAGTATGATGTGTGTGGTGCGTTGAAAAAGGTGCAGGAATGGCGGGGCCTGCCGTGAGGAGGTAACCATGAGCACCCCACCACCACCACTAGGTCCCACCACCACCACTAGGTCCAATCTATCCCATAACCTTGGTGTGTGATGCATTAAAATCAGGGGGGAGCCGGGACAGGACTGTATGGCCCCGTAGTTGAGACACATATAGAGAAAGTACAGCAAACAGTTTGATACAGAGTTATAGAGTATGTCCACATTTCAAACTAGTAGCCCCTTTGAAGAGGGGGAAAAAATGCAAAAAAAAAGTTTTAAATCTGTAGTCTTAACCATGTTGAGCGGGCGTGTTATACTCGTGATTCCTTTTGTTTTTGATAGCTAGTGGCTAATGTCACGGATGTAACTTGTTTACATTGAAACAAGGACATGGTAAAAGGCACTGAAATTGGGTGTTGAAATGTTTTCAGAAAGGCACTGTGTCGACAAGGGTACCAAATAGTAGCCTTGATTGACTGCTTTTTACAAAATGCCATTTTTCATTTTTTTACAATATTTGAGTCTTGAAAATGCAATGTTGAATCAGTAGGTGTTTATGAAATGTTCATTAAGGGTGAATAGTTATCATTGTCGCCTTTTATCTCTAAATGTATCAGTGCGACTTCACATTTTGCTATGCCAGGTCCCATATGCATATGTGCTTGTGTGCGCTTGTGCGTGTGTGTGTAAATGGTCACACAGGACCTAAAGTATAAGATCCTGATCAAGAATAAAAAGCTAAAGCCGCGCACTAGGATAGAAGGAGCATCAGGGACAGAGGCAGAAGACAGTGCAGATGAGGGTGAGGAGGAGGAGGAAGAGGAGGAAGAAGATGAGGAGGAGGATCAACAGAGCAGATCAAAGTTCTGGTCCCCGAGAAAGGCAGGCTCAAAGAAGAAAGTGAGTCAGGGCCATTGAACCAGGTTGAGCCTAGAAAGCTAGAACACTATCAAAACAAAAGTGGTGTAACAACAAATTAGAGCCATATTTGTTACAAAGACATGACTGCCTTCTTGTTTCTGTCCACCTAAATGTAATGAGTAGAAAAAGAGGGTGGTGGTGGCGGAGAAACTGTCCGACCTTGTCATATACACCGTGTCTGTCAAGTTCATCAGCTTTGGTCACTCGAAAGACAGTCAGAACTCCTGTGAGAACACATCTATGGCTGAGAAAAAAGCCCGCAAGCTGGCAAAAGTTTCAGGTAAAGTCACACTCAAAAAGGCAAGCTTGAGTTTGACATTTCAGTTTTGCGTCAGAAAAAGCCAAAATGCCATGACAAATGGAGTTTTGGAAGTAACTTAATGAGTGCATGTAAATATTTGTATCACCTTATTGAACGTGCTGTGCATTTTCCTCAGGTAAAGACTTTGTTCTACACAACCAGAGGTTCCTAAGTAGGATTTATCCAGCGGGCTCCAGGACGTCGTCATCCAACTACAACCCACAGGAGTTTTGGAATGTTGGCTCGCAGCTTGGTAGGTCAAAAGAGGCAATGGGTATTGGCTGTGTGGGAGCACTGTCTTGATGGATTCTGGTTCACAGCCCAGTCCCCTAATGAGTGTTTTACCTGAAAGCCTAAAATTCAACAGTGCTGAACTTGATTTCTTTCTTTTTGAATTCTGGCTGATTCTGATTTCACACGGGCATTTGCTGCTTTGGTTTTGACTGATGTCGCATCTGCCGCACGGCTCGTTTTCATCTGCAAAGACAGCTTGATGTGAATCCTTACAGACTACCGGTGCGGGTTGGGCAGATGGTGGCATTTTTCTATGCGAAACGCTGCAGTGTCTGATCGGCCGGAATAGATCAATCCCAGTTAAATCAGCAGAACATTCTCTAAAGTGATGCAGACGAGCGCTTACAAATGATGATTATGGTTACGACCTGATAGAAAATTTTCCCTAAAGGATCACATCTGTTGTTTGTGGTGCTTTTTTACTCTAGACATTATGCATAGAGGAGACATTTGGTGTTCTCGAATGCCTCCCTGATGCAATACAAAGTACATTGTTGCAAGTCCTTGTAGCACTATCATTAAAAAATTTAAGACGTGCTACAAGATCTGAGCAATTTTTGGGGGGTTACTTTCATTATCTTACCACTGCTCTGGTGGACTTTGCAGTGGCACTCAATTTCCAGTCCCCAGGATTGCCTATGGACCTTAATGATGGCCGTTTCCAAGACAACGGAGGCTGCGGCTACGTCTTGAAACCCGCCGTGCTCATGACCAGCGAAAGGTGCTTCGATCCCAGCTGCAGTCAGCGCGGCATTCCACCAACACATTTGCTGCTCAAGGTATTATTACATATTATTATTATGTATTATTAGTATTTGGCTACACGCAACAAATGTGTGTAATGCATGTGCTTAAAAGATTTTCAAACAGGTGTCAAAAGGGTTCAACTCTAAATGAGTGTCATAAACAGCTTGAACAGTTGCCAGTGAAAACTGCATAAAGAAAAAATTACCTTCATGTGAAAGACAGGTCCTCAAAATCTCATTAATAGTTTTTCTCGAATGTCAGAACACATTTCAGCAAACTCCCCTCCGTTTTCTCTAAACACTTTTCTCAAGCTAGCTCCGCAAAAACTCGCATTCTCTTTGCAAAACGAAACTCTCACTCCAAAACTCCAACTTTCCCTCACAAAACCTGAACTTTCACCACAAAACTATTTTTCCTATGGCCAAAACCAAACTTTGACAACAAAATGGTCCTCACAGCTTGCAAAAATTTAAACACTTTTAGATATCTATTGCACACTTCAATAAAAATTGAAAAAACAATGTTCAGGGTGTGATGTTCTAAATATCCCGTCATCTGTATAGTAATGACATTTCTTTAGTAATCAATAGTAAGTCACAGATTATTTTTAGGGGAATTGAACCCCCATTTATTGATGACAACCAGTACAAACGTACTTTTCCCAAAACAAATATTTCAAAAGAGAACAAAAGCATACATGGGGAAACATGCCACAAATTCTTCTTCTCTCCACTATATGGTTCCCGGTCATACACCTTCTACCGTCATGATGAGAACTCCTCCTCTATGTAGTTGAGGAAAGGTGAGTAGACATACATTGAGGAATTGTTGGTGTATATTGAACCACTTTTATCTGGTTGGTGCGGTGAAAACCGACGTTGTCCCAGATGATGATATAGATAGGAGGAGGCTCGGCTGGAACCAGATTCTGCTGCTCACGGTCAGTCAGGATGACCCGAAGCTCTCCCAGGAATGTGAGGAGATGCTGGGTGTTGAAGGACGTCTCTTCAATTTTGAGTCACTGTGTTTAAGCAATGACGCCCGTGCTTTCATTGTGTTTAACTTTTGATGTCTGAGTCTACCATTTTGCATTGTGTGAGCAAAATGTGTTCAGTGAATGACAATGTGTTCATATGATTGTCCAAAGTGTGTTTTAGCAAGTGCGAAAGTGTTTAGCATAAGTGTGAATGTGTTTAGAGTTTTGTGAAAACGGAGATTGAGGTGAAATGTGTTTGTAGTTAAGCCAACTAGAGGCCTGATTTATTAAATGTGTTTAGGCAACTGGTCATTGTGGTCAGAGATCTACAAATTGTGCTTTAGCAATCGAGAAAAACTAATACGCATGACATTTCCGCACCTCATTTTCTAAGGGTACTAGTTTCAGCCATCAGCTAGTATGCCTTACAGATTGCTACACAATTTAAAAGTGCGGTTAACAAATGCAAAAATGCTGGGGGAGGAGGGCTGGGCTGGCCCCCCTCCCCCCGTCCGCCCTCCCTCCCCGGGCTGGCTGGGTGGGGGCCGTGGTCCTGGGTTGGCGCCCGCGTGGTGTCTTCGCTCGTTTGCGTGGCTGTCATGTGTTTGGTGGGACTTGCGCGTGGCTGGATGTGATTGGGCACGCTCGGGTGGGGGATCCCGGCGTCAGGATTGGTGATGGGGCGGCATAGGGTCGGTTGCCAACGGGCTTACTCTCACAAGAGATTCACATGATACTGGTTTCTAGATCACAGAGCTGATTTGTGTACACTCCCCCCCTTCCAATCACTTAGCTTATAGACTCCCCCAGACCCCTCCCCTTCTTTCCCTGCTCAACAGGCCCATGGTGTGAACTGGAAATACATCTAGCTGACGACAGCACCAACATATTCATCGATAGTGTAGCCGTTCAATGTATTTCTTGTTGTTGTTTGTGTTTCTTTTCATTCTTTTTTCTTCTGTTCCCACATAACCCCTTCCTGTTCGCTGCTTTGTCATAATAAACGAGGTACGTTGAATGATCACAGTGGGAGTATGTCATACTCTCAATTTGAAACATTAAAACTATTCAGACCATCCGAACACTTAGACTTCCATTCTCCATGTCAAACAGTTGAACAGGACAGGTTAAAAAAAATGCTAAAATTTGGCACTGTAGAATCACAATGTGCATCATCAACACGCGCAACCTGTACTGTTTCCAAATATATTGATGCCATTTAAAAGGCATTAAAATTTTTACCACGTCCCTTTCCTACAGGTGATCACTGTCCCCACTGCTATAGACAATGATTTTTCATTTAGGTTGCTCAGTATGTACTTCAAAGAAGCTTTTCGACTGCATAGATGAAATATAAATGCACTGCATTCTCTGCTAGGATGGGGAGGCGCAGTGGAGAGCATCACCTTTGTTCAAATTGTCATCATTTATTATTTGATCCTTTCAGTAGAAACTTTCCTCGAGCCATTGCCGCGGAATCATGAATAACATCGAGTCACCCAAACTTTGAAATTATTCATGTGCTCAGGAAAACGGTCCCCTCTTGAAATTTGTTGATGGTGTTTAGCATTGGGACTAGCAACTTGATGCAAACATCAGTTTACCATAAATCTAAAACAAGCTCACTAGAAGAAATAGAAATTAACATGTTTTAAAGGACACAAGCAGGCTTGACATCAAAGAGGGTCCCTTTAAGCCAGTACTTCTCAAATAGTGGGGCGCAGAGCGATGCCAGGGGTAGCACATGTTTGCCTGGCACCGCCAAACTATTTTCCATGTATTTTTCAAAACACTGTGAGAAATAGTCTGGGACCCAGCCCATTAACGGCCTCTCGAACAAGTATAAAATCAACCGTCCAATCAGATTCGTTTATTTGCGTGATGTGTTCTCAACGAGTAACGTCACTCTTGCGCGCCGACAGTCATCTCTACAACAACACAGATGGCGAACGGGAGAGCCGAGAATATGTTCCAATCCGCGGTAAAACCAGCTTTAAATTACCAAAAACACATCGACACAAGTCATTGACAACAGTCAACATGGCTCGCGCTAACCATGTTGAATAGACGTCTCCATTCTCCACTCACGCTAATTACTTGTCGCTTTAACAACGTCACGTCTGCCCGTTGCTGATTGGTCCACTCCGCTGTCTGTTTGCTGTGGCTTGCTCCGCCCTCGGAATTTGATCCGCCGGACGGTCACCAGACTCAATCGCTGGAACAGGGGTGAGTCTGGTATAGACCCCAATCACGTGATCGCTGTATTGTGCCGCCATATTGTCCGTTATTGTGTGTCCGTATTGTCGTTGATTGTAGTTTCTAACGGTGGATTCACTTGCAAATTATGGAAGCCCCAGTGCTTTCAGACGCTGTAAACTCATTGGGTGAGTTGCATAAAAGCCGTTATTTGGAAAAGCTGCGGTCGATCCAGTCGCCAGATCCATATTTGATGCCCAAACCGATGTTTCCTCCCGTCCGGTCCCGTCCCGTGCGTCAGAGCTCGTCCTGAGACCAGAAAATTTCCAATCCTACTCTAGTTTATGTCACGATGAGGAGTCGGGTACCCAAAATCGGCACCGGCCCAAATATAAACCGACATTTGGTCACCTGAGCGTCACTGTTGTCAAAATTGTAAAATGAAACTTGATCGACGACGGGCCGGTGTTCCGAAAAATACGTAGCTGCCCCGCGTGAAATGTCCCCCCTGACGGGAGCGCTTATTTATAACGCTTTATTGACGTAAAAACATCAAATGTTTTCATGGACGCATTACAGTAATGGATTTACGACTGTAAGATCAGTTTTAAATAATTAAATTACATAAAATGTTAGTACTGTATTTTAGTAACAAATCGTGGACTGGGCCACATAACCATCTTTGAACAGAAATGTATTAGTCTACAGCAGGGGTGTCCAAACTTTTTGCAAAGGGGGCCAGATTTGGTGTGGTAAAAATGTGGGGGGCCGACCTTTGCGGACGTCCTTTATGTAGAACAATATATTGAAGCAAATTTTAGCAAGCCATTCTGTGTCACATTTGCTCTATTTTTTTTTTTTTTTAATTATCGTATTTTTCGGAGTATAAGTCGCAGTTTTTTTTTCATAGTTTGGCTGGGGGTACTACATACTCTGTAGCGACTTATGTGTGAAATTATTCAAACATTATATCATTTCACATGTTATTTTGGTGTTTTGGAGTCACACCTATGGTTTGGTAAACCTGTTAGCATGTTCTTTATACTATAGTTATCTGAATAGCTCTTAATATATGTTACGTTAACATTCCGGCAACGTTTGCATTTCGTTGTTCATGTATGATGTAACATGATCATACTGTACACTATTCAGCATGTTGTCCTTAATTGCATTTTTATTTTAAATTGCCTTTCAAGATTACATATCTGTTCTACGTGTTGGATTTGATCAAGTAAATTTCCTCCCAAAATGCGACTTATACTCTGGTGCGACTTATATATGTTTTTTCCCTCTTTGTTGGGCATTTTATGGCTTATGTGACTTATACTCAGGTGTGACTTATAGTCCGCAAAATATGGTAATAATTTCAAGAATCTCGCAACTGGCCTTTGTGGCGTTCTCTTTCGACTCTCAGCCTCTTGCGAAATACTAATGCTGTAAAATTAAACTAGCTTCAAATTGCTTCAATTTCTCGCTACATATCGTCCCTGTAATCTTGTCTTACATGTCAGTGTGTCTTTTTTGGTAATATAGCCTCACATTGAAATCTTTAAAAACAGCAACTGCCTCTTTGCAAATGAGGCAGACACAGTTGTTGCGTATTTTAGTGAAGAAATAGTCCAATTTCCGCCTATCCTTAAAGTGTCGGCTGTCGCAGTCAGCTTTCTTTTTTTTTTGTTGATTGTCGCCATTTTAGAAAATTGGGAGTAAAGGGTCACACAGGCTAATTTTGCTCAGAGTGCTGCTGCCTTTTAGTGGGTAAATGAGGAGCAGCATTTAGTGTGTAAGCTACTTCATATGCTGGTAGCAGTACTGCTGACCAATTTATTAAGTCTTTGTGCGGGCCAGACGTTATTGATTTTATGACAGAGGCTGGGGGCCGGATGAAATTTGACCACGGGCCGCATTTGGCCCCCGGGCCTGACTTTGGACATGTCTGGTCTACAGGTTTTCACGACCATATCCCAATGACAATCACACAGGTATGACATTTATTAGTTCAAGCAGAGTAAAATAATACATATTCACGGTACAAGAAAGTCGTTTCCGTGTGGGCGCTCCCGTCAGGGGGGACATTTCACGCAGGGCGGCTATTTTTCAGCACAACACCTGTTGTTGCGCTCACCTTCTTGCTGCGCGACCGTGGCGACGACCTTCATAGTCTGATGATGTCTACGATCGTGTAGGCATCATATTGATGTTTTCGCCGCTGTCTAACGGCTGTCGACACAAACGCATCATGGACCGAGATAAACAAACCGTGCTGCTTTTGAGATTTGCCCTTTTAACAATGGGCACACAGCAAGTACTAAAATGACCGTTTATCTTCTCTGTTACTGCAACCAACCACCGCACATGCCTTCACCATTTTGATTAATCAATGTTAACGATTGTCAGGAAGGTTTTTGGGTTCATTTACTAGGCGGTGATTCCTTAGACAAGCAGAAAAACACGCATTAATAGGCGGAATGTATACGTAGCGGTAATATGTAAACACGATGAGCTGACGGACAATATGGCGGCACCAGTCAGGGGGGTGGAGTCGTGACGTCATGTGATTGGGGTCTATACCAGGCAAGGGGGGAACATGCTTTTTTTTTTTTTTTTTGCCGTACTGAAATAAAGTGTACTTGCACATCCACTCAGTGGGTGGCAGTGGTGCTCTCATTTTCAAAGTGCGCGCAGTATCTGAAGTAAGCAAGAGCACACAGAAGAGAGATATGAAGAGCTGTGTGCCGTTTTCGAAAGCCGTTTTCCGGCCGGACTCACGCAGCGACCCACTGTCTTCTCCGGTTCTCACGTGTCCGCCCGAGAAGTGCCATTTTCGACTTGGGATCGTCACGACGACCGCCCTCACCTACGGTTCTCCCTCGGCCGCCAAGAATGCGCTTTTTTCGGGCCGTTTGACTTTTGGCTTTGACATTTAATACAGTGGTAGATGAGGAAAGACCACTGTTTACTGTGTCTAAAAATGATTATAGCGGATAGCCGGAAGCCAAATCAATTAAGACGCCACTTAAAGACATTAGACCCCAATCTCATTGATAAGCCGCTTGGTTGTTTTTCAGCGAAAACGTGCCGAATATCGCCAACAATCGTCCCGCTTTGTCGGTGTTATATATCAGTAAACCAGTGAGCACTGTTAGCATGCTAACTAACTAACGTTTATCTTTTAAGACCTACAGCTCTTTCTATCCATGGATTGCTTTAACAGAATGTTAATGCCATCTTGTTGATTTATTGTTATAATAAACAAATAAATTACTTATGTACAGTATGTTGAATGTATATATCCGTCTTGTGTATTATCTTTCCATTCTAACATTTATTTACAGAAAAATATGGCATATTTTATAGATGGTTTGAATTGCCATTATTTATGATTAATTAATTTTTAAGCTGTAATTAACTCAATTAAAAATCTTAATTGTTTGACAGCCCTAGTTTTGAACAATATCTATTCTTGAATTAAGAACATTTCTGACAAACAAGTTTTTAAATATTAAATATACATTTTGCTTAAGATAAGTCCTTTAAGAAAAATACCTAGCTGAAAATTAGCTTATTTCAAGAAATCTGAGTAAAATTTAATTGAAGCACTGGCAGATAATTTCATTTATTTGTAGTAGATTTAAACTGAAAACAAGGTAATCTCCCCTGCCCCCCAGTTTTAAGGAGGGGTGGTTTTACAGTGCATATGTATTGGTTTAGGTGGTACACCGTTCGATTCAAAACTTTGTTTTCAAAAACTATAAAAGAAATATTTTGAAAACTTCCAGAATAAGTGTCTGGATTTTATAAACAAATCTAAATTGCAATATTTGAACACAAATTATATTAACATACACAAGAAATATAAACTAGTTAATCATCTTTTAACTATCCTGGAATACAAAAAAATAAACGCTTCTGCGCATTCGTGTAATGTTGAAAATCGCCGCGAATGCAGCGGTTCCAAAGTAAACGCTACAAACTTTCGATGAAGAAAGGAACATTTACTTACGTTTGAGCATGGACGGTGATGGGGGAAAATATTACATTATGCCTTTGTGATGTATGATTGCTTCTGTGACCTAGATTGTAACAATTTCTATTGTTTTTTACCTTGAGTTTCATAGTTAGGAGGGAATCTCACGAGATAACTTGTTTTGCACCATAGCACGCGCTTGAGTCCCATAGTTAGGAGGGAATCTCATGAGATAACTTGTTTTGCACCATAGTATTGTTTCTAACACGCCTGGGTTCCATAGTTAGGAGGGAATCTCACGAGATAACTTGTTTTGCAGTCATAATATTTACTGTGGGAACACAACATCTGCTACCGGACGGCACAACCTGGGAACCACGCAGGGAAAAGCCGCTTTTTCGAGGGGCTGAACCAAAAGTAGCTTTGTCATTGGACGGGGCTGCGCCGCCTGGGAGCAGAGGTTGGCCGTCTCCGCCCCCGTGTGGAACGTTCCTACAAAAATTGGGCATTTCCGGGCGACCAGTGAAGTCTGCCAGCGGGTCACGTACGGATCGCCTGGCTTTGTTCCTTCGCCGCCTTACTGGAGCGTTGGCTCCCGCTCATTTGTCACGGTAAGCGATTTTCATTGCTAAGGAACACCTGGTTGTGCTGTAACGGTAGCGCGGGGATTCTGGGATTGACGAACTCAATCTAGCGTCATCGTTACCCTTGTTATGCTCGTTTTTGATGCTTGTTGCTTGCTCTTGTAGGATTGTAATCAATAAATCTCATTTATTCTGCATTTTCTAATCAATAAACATCGTCTATTGAGCAAAAGTGTGCCTGGTTGCTGACTCACCGCGAACCCGGAAATTTCGGAAAACAGACGGACATGTAGAAAAGTTCTCCTCAGACACATCCTGCCATGTGGCTGCACACAACTGCACGGCGCTCTCTCACTGTAACGTCTTCGCCGTGTCTATAAACATTTATTTTGGGGCTGTCAAACGATTAAAATTTTTAATTGAGTTAATTACAGCTTAAAAATTAATCATAATTAATTGCAATTCAAACCATCTATAAAATATGCCATATTTTTCTGTAAATTATTGTTGGAATGGAAAGATAAGCCACAAGACGGATATAAAAATTCAACATATGGTACATACCGTAATTTCCCGAATATAACGCGCACTTTTTTCCCCAAAATTCACTCGTAAAATCATGGGTGCGCGTTATTCACGGGTACAGGGACGGAGACAGAAAAAATTGATCATGATTCATGTTCCATTGTAAGCATGGACCAGCACAATATCACCTAATCCGAACAACAGTGATATACTAAGTTTCATGTGGTAAATAATTGTTTGCGTGATATTTTTCACATCTAATAAAATCAAAATGTTTTTTTTTGTACTATTCGTTTATTATTTACCGGTACATTTTTCTTACCTTATCGTTGCAACATGCCGGCACATGGCGATGTTGTCTTGAAGAGAACATAAAGGCGATCCGTTTCGTATAAATGTTGACCGTGTGGCGAGCTAGGACAGGAGTCTGAGGAAGAGTGTCGAACCACTGAGCCAAGCTGCGTTGTTTTATTTACATTGAAACTCACAAAGTAACAACGTACGTCTTGCACGCAAATCGCGGGACATTTCTTTACTTCCGGCTGTTCCCTTAACTAAACTCTTCCCCCCGGGAACTACACAACTTGCCAACATTAGTTCCGCTGGTGAAGTCTGTTAAAACTCGCTACAACTCCTTACTTTGTTAAAATTATTATCGTATACTGTGAGCAATTTTACCACAGAAAATTACTATTCTATTTTTTAGAAAAAATATTTGACAGAAGGATTAAAAAATGCTGCAACCGCTTACTTTATATAAGTTTGAGACACGAGACTCATATTTTGTGGTGCTAAAATTAGGGTGCGCTTTATACACAGGTACAAGAATTTTCCCTAGATTTTACAGGTAAAGTTGGGGTGCGCGTTATACACGGATGCGCGTTATATTCAGGAAATTACGGTAAGTACTATATTTGTTTATTACAACAAGAAATCAACAAGATGGCATTAACATTATTAACATTCTCTTAAAGCAATCCATGGATAGAAAGACTTGTAGTTCTTAAAAGATAAATGTTAGTACAAGTTATAGAAATTTAATATTAAAACCCCTCTTAATGTTTTCGTTTTATTAAAGTTTGTAAAATTTTCAATCAAAAAATAAACTAGTAGGTCGCCATTGATGATGTCAATAATTACACCATGCTCACTCATTGTGCTGAAACCCAGAAAATCATTTGGACCCAAACGCCAGCAGAGGGCGCCAAACACCAAAAAACAAGTAACAAGAAGACATTACACTGCTGTCATTTTAATCTGTTTGAGCGGGGCATGTGCGTTAATTGCGTCAAATATTTTAACATGATTAATTTAAAAAATTAATTACCGCCCGTTAACGCGATAATTTTGACAGCCCTATTAATGCCATATTCATGTTGCACGTGTATGTTCATGATGTAACTTCTTTAATACCTTTGGATAACATGAGTCCAACTGAATGTAAAAGAGTTCTTCTTCACCACCACTAATAAATATTATCAGGGTGAACAATTTGACAGAACACCGGCTGTGAACGCGCGCGCGTGTGTGTGTGTGTGTGGGGGGGGGGGGGGGGGGGAGTCATGTTAACAGCCAATCAAACTTGCGTTTGAGGGGTGGGTGGGTGTGTGGACTAGTGCATTTAGCAAGTGAAAAGGGGTCAATGTAAGTCTGAACATATTGAAAGTACTGTAATTCATTTAATAATGGTAGAGTTAATTGTATCCTTACAACATGGAAAGACAATCTAAATTACCTATATAATTTAAATCATTATATGTTGCAAATAAGGTTGCGTAAAAGTTGGTGGGGACAATTTGAGCATCCTGAAAAGTTGGTAGTGTTTTGTCCCTACCGTCCCTACGCCCTTGCTTTAAGATGATGATGAATGATAAATGATCATTCCCAGTACTGTCCATCTTACTTTACGTTCTGTATGCACGTCATCAGGTGATTAGTGGGTCCAATCTACCATTACCCAAGAGCGGCAAGACTCTGGACCCATTTGTCAGAGTTGAGATTCATGGGATTGGATCCGACTGCAACAGAAAAAACACAAGCACAGTCAAAAACAACTGTGAGTACTTAAGCACTCAGTATGTAACAACTCATCACATTTCAAGACTTGAGTTCAAAATGCTCGATTCAGCTGAGAGGCATCAGTCTTATTTTTGGGATAAAAAGTCAGAAATTGTTGAATGTTCACCAAACAAAACATTAAATAACCACAAATTTTAAAAACACTAAGCATTAATTCAAATTCAATTAATAAAATGTGACTATTTGTAACCATGTTCAATATTAGTAGGAAAATATGACATTGACCAAATTTGGGCTTAACTTATTCACTACCATTATTGATTGCAGCGCTGAATCCTTTTTGGGATACCGACATGAACTTCCGCATCAGCGTTCCGGACCTGTGCCTGGTCCGTTTCTGTGTCCGAGACCAGACCGGCTTTCTATCCAGTGATTTTGTGGGTCAATACACGCTTCCCTTCAGCAGCTTAAAGAAAGGTCAGCAGTTTTTTGTTGTTGTCAAGATTCCTGTTGATTGCATTTTTGGCTATCTTAAAGATTCTCCCCAACTCCAGGCTATCGCTGGGTCCCACTTTGGTCCCGAGACGGATGCAGCTTGGATCCAGCGTCTCTTTTCGTCTTTGTCTGGTATTCCTAAAAAGATCTCAAATCGACACTCGCATGCTTATAGAAAAACAAGTGCCACCGACGGAGATGAGTGCAGCACAGCAACACAACAAAAAGATGCAAATAAATCAGACGGTTGCATCTGCTGTTATAAATACCAGTTTTATTGTTTGAAAATAGATGTGCCATATTCCTGCTAGTGCTGCACAAGGGAAAAGACCAGAATACTCCAACAAACCAACATCTCTATTTTACAGCTTGTATAAACTGAAGTGAAGGGGAAAATCCCTGGAGTGAAATTGTAGTTTCCTGGTGACAAAATTAATATTTGAAGCCAGATTCAGTTAATGTGAGCAAAGTTGTTTTCCCTCTCAGAACGATAAATGCTATGCTTTTATTGTGGTTGGGACCTAACAAGTGGTGCCAGGTTACACTAACACTCCACTTAGCTCTACTATGAAAGAAAGGATCTTCTTTTTTCATGCCCCAAAGCATTACTCTTTCTCTCCCACGTGAGGAATCCAGCAGGGAATCATATAAATAGCATCCACAGAGGTATACATTATTGAAGTAAATCCAATGAAGCAAAGTCTATTTCTGTCCGGCTTCATCACCAAATCCAAAATCCCATAAATGAGACTTTCAGAGGAGAGCTGAGCAGGCCTGTCAGCTGGAGGATGGCATGAAGATAACATGAGGACCTGCCCGGCATACCTTACAGCTCTGTGGTAGCTGTGTGGGTGGTACCCACTCATGTGGGAAGTGTAGGTTTCAAGTTAAACTTAAGTCCCATGGGCCAGGTCTCGAATGTGTTGCCTCCATGAAAGTTAGTCTCCAGTTCACATGTGAGTCGTTGCCTCATGTACAAGTCATACACAAGTAAATGGACTGCAGCTCAACTTTATGGTTATCGTTGTGCTTTTGGCTCAAACTTGAAAAATGCGTTAATACAGCAGTATTTCAACAGCCTGCAGATACAATAACAAATGAAGCTTTTTGAACTGTTGTTGACAAAATAATATATTTGAGCTGTTGCCGTTCTATTATAGGTGTCATCGACTCTTGTTTAAACCAAAGTAAAAATTTTGGGGATTCTTTAAAATGTATAGTAAAGTAAAAAGCTACAAAAGAAATACTCATCAAAGTTAAATCCAGCTGAATTGTCATGAAGCAGTGATTATTTCATATAACCTACACTTAACTTAAATTACTACTTAATTCATGCCGGTTTTGTCACAAAGAAATCAGTGCCTTTCTGCCATGAATATCTATCTATATATAGTATATATTTGATAGTGATCCCTCGCTACTTCGGTCTTCAAACTTAGCATCTTTAGTCCATTGTGGATTTTTTTTACAATTGAAAAAGAAATAAATAAATGCAGTATTTTATAGAGCTTTCCCGATCCGATCACGTCGTCTTTCACTCTCGCTCCTGCCGCTTTTCTTGGTCAGGCAGTGCACTGGAATTGCTTCTCAAAGTAAACTATGATTCACAGACGTAAATGTTTGATTTCGCTATAGACGCATGGAAGCCGAATTTTCAAAGCGCAGCATATGTCAATCATCGTTTAATTTGTTAAACAGTTGCTGTGGCAACTTACTGTAAGTGAGCAGCTTGAACAGATATGAGTGGACACACTCCATGAAGCATTCAATAAAGACAAGCATTTTTCTATGTTGTTCTTGTTTAAAAATAATTCAGTGGTAACGTTTAAAACTTATCATAATTATTATATTTGAAATGATTAAAAAACAGTTATTAAAATATATATACAACCGTCCCAAAGTTTGGGGTCCCTTTGACCCCAAACCTTTGAACCGGAGTGTACATAATGAAAAATCCCATATGATACACTCCCCAAACTTTTGAACGGTAGTGTATATCCCTAAAAGTTTTTTTTCTTCCCATTATACTTCGGGGGAAAAAAGGGGAAAAAAACGTCTTATGTTTTCCAATGCTAAATCTGAATAAATATATTGAACTTACAACTACTTTGCAGATTTTCACATCACGGGGAGTTCTGGACTCCATTAACCGCAAAAAATGAGGGATCACTATATATACAGTCTCCCACAAAAGTGAGTACACCCCTCGCATTTCTGCAGATATTTAAGTATATATTTTCATGGGACAACACTGACAACATGGCACTTTGACATAAATGAAAAGTAGTCTGCTTATATAATAGAGAATTTATTTCCCCTCAAAATGACTCAAAATATAGTCATTAATATCTAAACCCCGGGCAACAAAAGTGAGTATACCCCTTAGAAACTATATCCCTAAATGTCCAAATCGAGTACTGCTTGTCATTTTCCCTCCAAAATGTCATGTGACTCATTAGTGTTACTAGGTTTAGGTGTGCAAAGGGAGCAGGTGTGTTCAAATTTGTAGTGAAGTTCTCACACTCTCTCATACTGGTCACTGAAAGTTCCAGTGCGAGGATCCTAAAAGACATATTGTTACGCTACATGAAGATGGCCAAGGCTACAAGAAGATTGCCAACACCCTGAAACTGAGATGCAGCACAGTGGCTAAGATCATCCAGCGTTTTAAAAGAGCAGGGTCCACTCAGAACAGCCCTCGGGTTGGTCGTCCAAAGAAGCGTCACATCCAAACGCTTTGAGAGATCGTCGCAGGAGTGCTGTCAGCATTGCTGCAGAGATTGAAGAGGTGGGGGGTCAGCCTGTTAGTGCTCAGACCATACGCTGCACTCTACATCAAATTGAGGTGAATGGCTGTCATCCCAGGAGGAAGCCTCTTCTGAAGACGGTACACAAAAAAGCCCACAAACAGTTTGCTGAAGACATGTCAACAAAGCACATGGATTACTGGAACCATGTCCTATGGTATGATGAGACGAAGATTAATTTGTTTGGTTCCAATGGTCTCAAGCATGTGTGGCGGCGACCAGGTGAGGAGTACAAAGATAAGTGTGTCATGCCTACAGTCAAGCATGGTGGTGGGAATGTCATGGTCTGGGGCTGCATGAGTGCTGTAGGTGTTGGAGAGTTACATTCCATTGAGGGAAACATGAACTCCCAACATGCACTGTGAAATACTGCAGCAGAGCATGATCCCCTCCCTCCAGAAACTGGGTCGCAGGGCAATGTTCCAGCCTGACAATAACCCCAAACACACCTCTAAGATGACCACTGCTTTACTGAAAAGACTGAGGGTAAAGGTGATGGCCAAGCATGTCTCCAGACTTGAACATAATAAAACCTCTTTGGGGGATCCTCAAGCGGAATGTGGAGGAGCGCAAAGTCTCAAATATCCGGCAGCTCCGCAACATCGTCATGGAGGAGTGGAAGAGCATTCCAGTGGCAACCTGTGAAGCTCTGGTCAACTCCATGCCCAGGAGAGTAAAGTTCTGGATAATAGTGGTGGCCACACAAAATATTTACAGTTGACATGTTGTTTGTTAATATTGACAGCTTTCGCTAAGACAGTACTCAACTTGGACATTTAGGAGTGTGGTTTCTAAGGGGTGTACTCACTTTTGTTGCCAGGGGTTTAGATACTGATGGCTAGATTTTGAGGGGAAAATAAATGAACTCTTATATAAACTGCACACAGACTGCTTTTCATTGTGTCAAAGTGTCATTTTGTCAGTGTTGTCCCAGGAACAGATATACTTAAATACCTGCAGAAATGCGAGGGGTGTAATATATATATATATACAGTGGGGAGAAGAAGTATTTGATACACAGTCAATGGGAAAACCCATTGGCAGTGTATCAAATACTTCTTCTCCCCACTGTAAATATATATATATATATATATATATATATATATATATATATATATATATATATATATATATATATATATATATATAAATAAATATATATAAATATATATATATATATATATATATATATATATATATATATATATATATTGCAGACGTGTTCAGTCCACAAACATGTTGTTATAGGTCAACTATAGGTCAACTACAAAGTGGCCACTATGGATAAAAGTTTGATCCCTGTCTCAATACCTTGGTCCAGCCAATGTTACATTCACTGACAAAATTGCGTTAAATTAATAATTCATCTTCCATACAGCGTATCCTCACGACGATCTTTACAATTCTAACATTTGCTCAGTTGTAACATCATCCACAGTACAAGTTGAAACGATACAGATTGTGTTTGCATCCCTCTTTGGCCGCAGGACTGCAGTCCAACAATTTAGGTCAAAGCGCCGCGTTTCCGAGCTTGAACCAAGTTTCTTTGTTGAGCAGCTCCTCGTCCAATTTAATGTTTGTGGCAGCTATGAATGTCTTCTTGCTCTTTACGCTCACTTCTAGAACCATCCCGTACAGCAGTGGGACGCTGACGTACTCCAGCTGTCAATGATAAAAAGATTTTGTCAAACTAAGCAGATCTGTGTTTCAAATCTAGTTTTAGACATGCGCACTTTGGACATTGTCATTGGCATTGACATAGGTCATCCTACAACAATGCTTGAAGTTCATATTCTAATGTATTTAATGTGTGGTTTCACATTTTCCATCTGTTCCAGGTGACGTTTTTTATTATTTATTTTTATTATGTTTACCACTTGTTTATTAGCGTATGAAAATATAGTCAGCATTTGTTGACATCCTGTCTTATATTTTTGTGTGAGGTCTTATTATTTTGCACTTGTGTCAATCACTGTACATGGTTACAATAACATGCATATAAGAGATAAAATTATTGTACCAATTCATTGAAAGTGGGGTTGTCATTATTCCGAACCACTTTGGTCTTTCTCTTAGACCTATGCTGGGGGTCCGGTCTCAGATACGTCACTACATAGGCATCGGGGTTGGAGCCATTAGCTGTCTTCTGTAATAAAAATGGAGAAATATATGAATTGACAGATTTAACATGCAGCGTTTTGTCTCCGGCGTGGCAGGCTCACAATGTTCTTGAGGTGTTTTACCAAGACGGAGAGCTTGCGGTCCTTGTAAGAAATTAACAGCTGGATTTGTGGATGAGCTTCTGTACGGGAAATCAAAAGTTTAAACTTTTTGGTCCACCGTTAAAGTAAAATGAGGTACACCACAATGTTCCCTCTAATTTTTCATGTGTGTGAGCAGACACACAAGCTCCCTGAGCACACTGAGGACCACCGTGAGCAACATCAGATGTATACGCTGTGCCCACACACCAGTATCATGCCTGTTCAGTTACATGGCTTATTAAAAAATAGAAATTACAGCAATTGCAGCAATTTTTATTTGTTTCCTTTTAATATAATGGATTTGGCCCACTTAAAACAAAAAATACAAAAATGTCATTGTTCATAAGATGTGTAATACAGTATGTGAGAGTCCTGCTATAACCATAGGAAGAGTCCTGCTCTGGCCTGGAAAAGGTACTATTGTGGCATAGGTGAGTTAGTAAATAAAACTACTGGTGCTCGATAATTATCGGTCCGATAATAGGAATTATGACGTCATCCCAACAAATCCAATAACATTATTATTAAGACCGATACTATGTACTGTGCTGACTTTACAGTTTACACACTCGTATGGGAAAGCAGTTGACCATTTGCGGGGCATTGCTCCCACCTGCTGGTCAGAATACCAGAAATCCAGAATACCAAAAATCGCTGCATCTATTTTGGTTACAGTAGTTTGGTTCACATTGTAAGCTCATTCACATACACATTGCGGTGTCTAGCACTAGCATTGACAATCGTGAATGCTTTCTGTTACGTTTCCGCCTCGGAAATATTTATAAGTATTTTATGTTTACTATAACATATGGATGTGCACCATATGTTAAATTCTGTGGTGAAGGGTCATATGTACAGAACCTAATACATTTTATACTGTAGAAGCCAGCCAATGCTTTAGTAGCTCAAGCTAGTGTGCTATGCTATACATAAGTGTATTGTGCAGTTTGTAGTACAGTGGGGCAAATAAGTATTTAGTCAACCACTAATTGTGCAAGTTCTCCCTCTTGAAAATATTAGAGAGGCCTGTAATTGTCAACATGGGTAAACCTCAAACATGAGAGACAGAATGTGGAAAAAAAAAACAGAAAATCACAATGTTTGATTTTCAAAGAATTTATTTGCAAATCGTGGTGGAAAATAAGTATTTGGTCAATACCAAAAGTTCATCTCAATACTTTGTTATGTAGCCTTTGTTGGCAATAACGGAGGCCAAACATTTTCTGTAACTCTTCACAAGCTTTTCACGCACTGTTTTGGCCCATTCCTCCATGCAGATCTCCTCTAGAGCAGTGATGTTTTGGGGCTGTCATTGGGCAACACCGACCTTCAACTCTCTCCACAGATTTTCTATGGGGTTGAGATCCAGAGACTGGGTAGGCCACTCCAGGACCTTGAAATGCTTCTTACGAAGTCACTCCTTTGTTGCCCTGGCTGTGTGTTTGGGATCATTGTCATGCTGAAAGACCCAGCCACGTCTCATCTTCAATGCCCTAGCTGATGGAAGGAGATTTTCACTCAAAATCTCTGGATACATGGCCCCATTCATTCTTTCTTTTACACAGATCAGTTGTCCGGGTCCCTTTGCAGAAAAACAGCCCCAAAGCATGATTTTTCCACCCCCGTGCTTCACGGTGGGTATGGTGCAATTCAGTATTCTTTCTCCTTCAAACAGGAGAACCTGTGTTTCTACCAAAAAGTTCTATTTTGGTTTCATCTGACCATAACACATTCTCCCAGTCCTCTTCTGGATCATCCAGATGCTCTCTAGCGTACCGCAGACGGGCCTGGACGTGTACTTTTTTCAGCAGGGGGACACGTCTGGCAGTGCAGGATTTGAGTCCCTGGCGGCGCATTGTTTTACTGTCTTTGTTACTGTGGTCGCAGCTCCCGGTAGGTCATTCACTAGGTCCCCCCATGTGGTTCTGAGATTTTTGCTCACCGTTCTTGTTATCATTTTGACGCCACGGGGTGAGGAGGGAGTTGAAGGTCCGTGTTGCCAAACGACAGCCCCAAAACATCACTGCTCTAGAAAAGATCTGCATGGAGGAATGGGCCAAAATACCAGCAACCGTGTGTGAAAAGCTTGTGAAGAGTTACAGAAAACGTTTGGCCTCCATTATTGCCAACAAAGGGTACATAACAAAGTATTGAGATGAACTTTTGGTATTGACGAAATACCTATTTCCCACCGTGATTTGCAAATACATTCTTTAAAAATCAAACAATGTGATGTTCTGTTTTTTTTCCCACATTCTGTCTCTCATGGTTGAGGCTTACACATGTTGACAATTACAGGCCTCTCTAATATTTTCAAGTGAGAGAACTTGCACAATTAGTGGTTGACTAAATACTTATTTGCCCCACTGTATAGTGAATATGTGTATTTTTCTGTTGTACTTTCACAATATTAAGATGAGTGTCTTCCCATAAAAGCAAAAAAGACCAAGCCTTGTGGTTTATGGAAGTGCATTCATTTTTAGCTGTCTGTCGGGCAGTGCAGAAGTGAAAACGCACGGTTTTGTTCATGTCATTACGAAAAATCTGGTGAGATCACAGGCAAATCTATGTTGAATCCACCACTAGTTCTTTTTTTTTTTTTAAACCTCCAGGTGTTCAAACACTCAGGTTATACATTTAAAAAAATTATATTATCGGTTATCGATATCGGTATCGGCTTTGAGGAGCAGGAAGTTATCGATATCGGTACCGGTTTCAAAAAATGGATATTGTGCACCCCTAAATAAAACATTGAAAAACCACAATGGGAGTGTATCAGACTTCCACATTAAAACTGTTCAGACAATAAGGACATTCAAGATTCCTATTCTCCTTGTCTACGCCAGCTATAGTTAAAAAAAAAAAAAAAAAATCTCACTCACTTTCACCGCTTGTTCTTCTACTTGCACATACTGTACTCTGACAGCCATTCCATCTTAAAGAACCCATTTTTTTTTTTTTTTACCTTGGCTTGATGACTGTAGTATCGCTGCCTATTCCTTTCGCCATGATAAAGGGTTAGCATTTGCGTCTCTACTCCGCTGCACAGTTGTTGGCTAGCCAACCTGTATGGGCTACGTAGCATAAGCGATTATTGGCTAGACACCATGTTGCCCATTGAGTTACGTTGCGAAATGGTACAGAAAACAATTCTGTTGGCCCAATTAACTAGATTATATCAGTTTTAAAATTACATATTCATTAGTACTGTAGTGCTTGCAAAAATTGGCAGTGGAATGTTGCTTCCGTAAATCAGCACAGGAGTTTAGCTCACTTTTCATTCTATATTTTTCTCCGTACCCACCTAGGTCATGCGCCTCACAAATGTATACAATCGTGGTATAGTAACTCACCAATGGGAGCGTCGCATTGCCGTATGGAACGCACCAATAAGAGCGTTGCGTTGCCGTATCGAACGCTCCAATAGGAGTGTCGTGCTGCGGCGCCTACAGTAGTCCTAGTGACACTATACGTTTCTGTTGAATTTTATTTTGTGCGCTGCATCAATGTTCTTGTCCGGCGAGGTTGTGCAAGCAGTGCGCGATTGCGCACGCGCGCAGCTTAGAGGGAGCATTGGTACACCGGCACAATTGAAAGAGTGAATGTGTTGCGCTTTAAAGTCTGCCCTTATCATTTTCAATTTTGATTTCTGGCATTTTGTTCATCATAAGGTAACAAATAATAACCGTTTTCAATATGATGCAGTACAATTGGCCGATGAGATCATATTCAGAAGGAGAAATATACCTTTTACCACACTTTCTTGACCCATTTTGGGCCCATCCAAGAACAAGCTGCACACAAATTCATTCTGAAAGCAGGTGAGCAGATTTGCAATTAGTTTTACAAATATAAGTGACAAGCAGGATTAAACATACCCCTTTGCAGGGTCCCTCAAAAAGCTGTTTGAGGTATTTGTTCAGCATAGTCATCTTCCTGTTGGGTGTGAATGACATCATATACCAGGACGGAAATCTGAAGAAAAAAAAAGGTGATAGAGTGTACTTTGGCAGCGCAGGAATGCTTGTCGTCTCTGACTCACTGAGGCAAAGCAGACTCGATGAAGTGCTTCTGCAACTGCTTGTGGATCAGCTCAAAGCCCTCATATGTCATTGTGTTATACCAAAAGCCATCGTCAATCGTCACCTCCAGGTTATAGATCTGACAGAAGAGTTCATAATGTTTAAGAAGGGAGTTCCTAAAATTGATAACAGCTTCTTAACTCATTCACCGCTATGGTTGACTTTAGATGTCCATTTTATTTGAACTGGGCACTGCTAACCGTCCCATTCCAAATGGATCGGACATTTATTGCCAGTACTACAGTGGAGTGTACACAAGAATATTAACACTAAAACTCGGTCCCACCGCAACTCTATCCTTGATGGTGAAGTCCTTGATCACAGCATCTTGAATGTTTGTACTGGGGCCTGGAACACCATCGTGTATCGATGATGCCTGCTTCTTCTTTTGGGCCATGCTGTGCGTCAAGAAGTTTAACTTGGCTGCCACGGAACCCATGCTTTCCTTGATTTTCCTAAACAATACACAAAATGCAACAAAGCATTGGATTGAATTCAGAATTGACACCCACCAAAATGTTTCTAATGGCTTTACTCTGTAAAGTAAGAAGTGGCTTCCAGGTCAGTGTGCTGAAGTCGGAGGTTTCTCTGGACATAGTGCAGGTCATTACAGTCCTTCAATTCCGGCATTTCTGCATTAATCATCTGGGGCCAGTGATAACAGCATGAATGAATGAAAATGTATTTCATTACTTCTATTAAGTACAAAAAAAATGGACTTGAGTGAATGAGCTGTGCTTGTCCTTACCAGCTCCAAGAGACTGAGTATGAGGCCTGATCGGTGTCTGATGATGTTGTAAGCTTCACAGCAGAGTTCGACAAATCGATGCAAGCGTTGAGGTTTCTGACCACCGCCGGTGATGAAGTGCTGCATCTCTGACGTGAAAACGAACGGTGAGCGGTCCCTGCATGGTTAAAAAAAAAACAAAAAAAAAAAAAAAACAAAAAAAAAAACAAGTGATTGTTTCTATTTGATTTCATTGCAGATTGACATTCCTTTTAACGTTTGCGATCTTCTGTGCGTTGCCCATGATTTTTCCGAAGTCGATGTGGAACATGTGTCCACTGTGCTTCAACATGATGTTATCGTTATGGCGGTCGCAGATCCCCAGGATGAAGGTGGCCACGCACCAACCTGCGCACGAGTGAATGAAGTTCATCACGGCCTATAACAACAAACAGGAGCAGAAGTTCATGAGGAACTCTGCAGATCCAAATGTATGCGAAAGTCCGCCAACCTTGTCATAGTCCTCTTTTGTTTTGTTCCACATGTGAAACCACTTCTCCAGGGTGTCATGTCGAAGGGTACCCCCCAGGCCCCACTCCTGCTGGATCTTCGCTAGCGTCACCGCCTCAGGAACAACTTCTATGAGGCCTGTCCATTCGAAACAACGAAACAAAACACGTACAGTTGCATCTCTTCACGCAAAGTTAGGATTTTTCTTACAGTAACATCGCTCGTCACAACAAGAAGAAAACAACGGAATTAAGGTATTCAGTTGCTATTTAAAGAAAGAAATGCTTGCAATGCTGAAATCAAATCACCCTGAGTGCTGCCAGTAGAAAGACATCTGTAGGTGACCATTCTCAAGTCCAACCCTTCTTGGAGCCACACCCTGTCCATTATACGGACTATCTGTAGTACCAGCATGTCCTGGCGCAGGCTATCTCCTGTCTGAAGACAGCACATCCACATGAGCGATGGAAAACGTTCTTTAGAAAGTGTACAATTTGCACTTAAAAGTTCTGGGTTAGTTCAAGTGGCCATGAGCTCACGGTTCTCCTTGATGGGGCCAAACTCAAATCAACAAAGTTTTGCTCTATGACCAACCTTGCAGATTACAGCGATGTTCTTGGCGAGAGGGTCCGTGCAAATGAAGGACAGCCCCAGAGGAGAGGTATTGGAGTTGTAAAATTTACAGGCCTGGAAATGAAAGCTCACATTGTAAATGAAAAATGCATGTTTGAATTCTATTGATGATGTGGAACATTTACATCCAAGTCCACTCCCTTGACGCGAAATGCAATGTCTAGAGGCAGACAACAGCTTCCCCCAGCACTGAAGAACTTCTCGATATTGCTCTTTTCTTTGTTCAGAATATTCTAAAAGAAAACCAACACAATTCTTTAAATATTAGACTGGTTGCCAAGGCCCAACCGGCCAACGAGTTCGAAAGACCTTCCGTCGCGTCTTCTCTGACATGCGGATCTTCTCGGCCAACTGCACAACCACTGACAGCAAGCGTCTCTCTCGCTCCAGTTCCTCCCTTAGCCCTTGACTGCAGCAAAAGCGCAGGGCCGCGTGCACTTTACTGAACCAGCTCTGGTAGTGCTGCTCACTGCAAGCGTCCTCAAGCAGCCTACCACCGGTACATCATGAACAGAGCAGAGGTCTCACTTTAAAGTAGTGCTGGGTGATATGGTGATGTATATTGCCAAAGCAAAAGTAAATGGTGTATCTTCAATTTGACAGTGCAAATATATATGGCAGAAAACAGACAAGATTGAAAAAGCAGTTTCTGGTCTTGCACTCCTCTTTAAAAGAAACTGCTATATTTTAAGCCAAAACAACTGTTGTGTTTGATAGAACAATATGTCTATATGCTGCCATAGTAGATTCATGGCGCATTAAGCCCCCGAACTATTTTTAATTTGTCCGTTTTACCCTTGAAACCCCCATTTACAGACGTCGCGCAACAGCTTTGTTTCAACCCAGCCATAAAATGAAGGTAATTAATTATATTTATTATTCAAAATGTCTCTCATTTTTAGCTTAGAATCATTAATTGATGTCTCATATTTCGTTTAAAAAAAAAAAGGACTTTAAAAAAATTATTATATACTCGCATATTTTAAACTTTTAAACAAATTATCTCACAATGAAAAAAATGGCGTCTGTAAAAAAGTATATCTACTCATAACTATCGCTGTATTGTATTTTTTTGTTACTGTCGCATTTTCAACGATATGTTAGATGATAAATAATTTGAAAAAATGTTAAAAAAGGGTAAATATATGAAAAAGAAAATCTAGACCACTCCTTGATGTCTGCGATTTTTGCATCGCAACCCTTGTTATATTACCATGTTTCAGCCATAAAATCCCCCCCAAAATCCAGCTGTGGCCATTCACAGCTGTGTCTTGACACTCAGTGATACATGCTTCATGGAGTTTTTGGCTCCAAACAAGGTAAGTACGCGATAATATCTCATTATTGCCATGGCGTCTGTAATTCTGCTCTTGTGTGCTTTCACCTCCAGATAGTTTTTTTTTTAAATGCCCTCCTGTTCCAAATTTTTCTTCCCCCAGAAAATTGAGATTTTAAACTTTCCAATTGATGTATCACACATGCATATCGGACAATTTTGAAAGTTGGCCAAATTGGGGGTCTCAGAGCGGAACTTCAAGTCACCTGACTGTTTTCCGCCATATATATGTAAATAATGATGCTGAAAGGCCACAAAATGCCATTTTACCAGGAAATAAGAGTTATGATAAATCACCACTTAACACAAACACATGGTGCATACGTTAACCGGTAAAATAACTGACTTCCTTTGATGGTGACAGACATAACAAATATGTAACAGTAATTAACTTTATTTTATCTACTTTTTTCATCAAATATACTAAATTTTGACATTATTACTGTAAAATGCCCCATTTGGCGAGAGATACAGTATTCCCCAACCCTACCCTAGAGTATGCTTTTTAAATTCTCTCAACTTGTTCACTGCTAGTGAGTAAATTAACGTAACTGTGAGAAACCGAACATTGTCATACATAAACCCATGGTTCAGTTTTGTTACACACCAAAAGAGTTGATGGGCAATCCGAATGTTCTTTAGTGATCTCTCCAGCAACAACATGACCAAAGGACCATCCAGCTCCCACTCACTCTTCAAAGCCTACATGTTCAGCAACAAGCTATTGATGATGATGGACTGGAGGCGAACAGGGAGATGTAGACTCTCGCTCACCTGGACAAGCTGCGGTAAAAACAGCTCATACTCCTCATCAGGTATTTGTTCAAAATACTGTACAGCACTCTTACGCACGGTCTGGTCTGGGAAACTGGACGAGAAAAAAGTGGTTTCTTTGTTCACTGGAGCAAACTGGCGATTGCGGCAGCAATCGGAGTTGATACCTATCAGTAAGTAGGAAGAGAGCTTCCTCTGGAAGGTGGATGGCCCAGTGATCCAGAACTGTGTAGATCTCTGTAAGGTCCTCAGTCTGCCATTTGGCGCCACCCAACACAAGGTGGAGGAAGGTATTTGCTTTGTCACTACTGTGTCGTTTACTCCACAGAAAGTTCTTGTCGTTCTCTGTTAGACTGGAGACAAAAGTTGAGCTGTCATCTTTCATTCGTTGGGTTAAATCTTCTCAAAGTGGAACATATTTTCCTTGACTCACAGGCAAAGACACAGCTTGTTTGACACACTTAACATTTTCTTTTCCAGAGCTTCGCAAGGGGAAGAGAATATAAAAGACCCAGGGAGCGCGATGGGCCTATGGTACGTCCACTTCACCTCATCTGGGAACTCAAGCTACATGAGAGAGCATAACTCGTGCTTTTGGTTTTGTTTGTTTAAGGCCTTCTACTCCAGACATGACTCACCTGCAAGATGACCCCCGTTGTTTGTCTGTGACTGTCAAACAGGGCTGGGGAGGGAGGCGAAGACAACATGGCCAACATGGACAAACTAAGCAAGACTGTCCCTCTTACCAGGGTTCTACACAGAAACAGACTTTGGTTAGCATTTACTCGTACTAAAGTGTAATGAGAAAGAGTTTTGCAAATGTGATTAAGTTTCTGTATGAGGTCCTTAAGTCATACCCGTTGCTATAAAGAGGCATAACGGCCCAGGCCAGCAAATTGGGGCTCTTCCCTCGTTTTGAGCCCATCAGCTGGAAGGTCAGCATGCACTCATACGGCAACTGCTTGATTGGCACAGGAAACGCCATCCTAACATTCCAAAGCACAAACTTAACCGTTTTATTAGCATTTACACCATATTTAGGGCCCATTTAAAATACTATGAGTTATATTACATTAATTGACAGCCATTGATCAGGATAAACATCCAATCCATTTGAACTGAGAAAGCTAGCGATGAATGAGCTCTGCCAGATCAGTCTAAATGGATTGAATGTCTATCGCTGTCATTGGTACCAAAGCAAGATCATTGACTGCAAACTCGATTGCAGTGGCCTGATTACAATAGCAGCAAATGAGTTAGAGCAGACATGTCCAAAGTCCGGCCCGGGGGCCAAATGCTGCCCGTGGTACAATTTCATCCGGCCCGCAGCCTCTGTCATAAAATCCATAACGTCTGTCCCGCACATAGACTTAATAAATTGAGCAGCATATGAAGTAGCTTATACTAAATTCTGTTCCTCATTTACCTACTAGAGGGCAGCAGCACTCTGAGTGACATCACTGCTTATGACGCTTTAGCCCCAATTTTCTTAAATGGCGACAATAATCAAAAAAAGGAAAGTTGACTGTGAGGGCTGGCACTTCAAGGGTAGGTGGAAATTGGACTATTTCTTCACTGAAATACGCATGTCTGCCTCATTTGCCAGGAGACAGTGGCTGTTTTTAAAGAGTTCAATGTCAAGCGACATTACCAAACGAGACACGCTGGCATGTACGACAAGATTGCAGGGAAGGAACGCTACGGGAAATTGCAGCAACTTGAAGCTAGTTTGTTTAACAACAACAACAACAAAAAAGTGAATATTCAACTGCATGTTTCAAATGAATCAAAACACATGCTTAAGATTGTTGAAATTATAATAAAAAAGCAAATGTGAAACCGAATGGCTTGCTAAAATTTCTTTAAATACATTGTTGTTTTATGTAAAGAACCTCAGCCAAGGTCGGCCCCCCACATTTTTGCCACACCAAATCTGGCCACCTTTGCAAAAGGTTTGGACACCCCTGAGTTAGAGCCATTATCAATTTTAGAAACTCCCATTTTAAATATGATTGACTTACTACTCTCTGGCACTGAAACATGATCACTGACTATTAGAGAGTTATGCACCATATGAAATTTAAAAAACTCAGTGGAACTATAAAAAAATTTAACAATTTTTAATTTGATGTAAAAGTGAGACTCAAAAGTCAGCTTCATTAACCCTGGAGCTAATTCATTTGCAGCATATTTTATCGGAAAAAGCATTTCTCTACTTCACTGTAAATAAAAGTGATATGTGAACTCACATGCGGTTACAACGTATTTTTTTCTCAAAGGACAAAGCCGTGCTGATGTTTTCTGAAACCACGGTGGAACAAATCTGCGTCTCTCCGTACGTCAGCTCACAGGAAATTGAGAAGCAGTCGAATCTGGAGAAAAACAGAAAGTGTAAAGATTAGGGTTTTAGGACACTGCTTTCGTACTCTGCTTCCCACATCGTACGTGGTCACCCAGTAAGGTTGTAGTTTATAGAGGGCGGCTACGTTGAACTGTAAGAGTTCACTGTTGTTTTCCACGTCGCGGATCTCGGGCTGGCTGGCAACATCCTCTGTTCTAAAGTTGGACAGGAAGTTTTCAAAGAAACTCTGCATGACGTTGAGCAGGGACTTGTGAAGCACCTGCAAGGCTATGAGACACAACAGGTCATGATCTTGATGTAAATTTTTTGTGTATTAAATGTGCAAACAATTTTTTTTTTCTCGCTTGTTTTTACACTCTACTGTTTTCAGATCACAATTGAACATTTAATAATAGAACAGGATTGACTCACCACTCTCACATTCAGACATTTCCTCATAACTCTGCAAGAGGGAGGAGGACACACATAATCCATTTATCAGATATGTACTTAGAACATGGATAGGGTGATGTGGGGAGTTATCGTGAACAAGGCAGGAGGCGCAACACAGACGTGCTTTCCTACCAGAGGTATGGGGTTGACTCTGTTCACCCGACCAATGGCGTCCTCCAACTCCCCGCTCGAGAAGCCACACAGAAGGTCGGTAATGGTGCGAACATGGGTCACCAGGACATTGATGTTAATCCCCGACTGCACATACAGTAGAGAGTCACTTTAAAATGCTTCTTCCACAAATATTTGACACGTGAACCTAATTATGTGATCTATCTTTTACTGACTTTACTTCTCTTCAGCATGGCCTTCTCCCTGCTGTAGCTCAAGGGCACATTCTGCAGACTCAATCTGAGAAAAACAATTTTGAGGTTAAACAAACACATGCGCGCACACCTCCTTTAGTCAATATTTCCTGCAAACACTAAAGACTGTGACCTACTAAGGTGTCATTATGACAGGGTGTGTCTGCATGTTATCTTACTTGCATGTGTTGAAGACGCTGACAGGACGCACAAGCTCGTAGAGATGACTTGAGGGTTTGTCCTCCCCCTTCTTGAGAAAAAAAATCACAGTTAGCATTAATGATGGCACGATTTTTTTGGGGAAACACTGATATAGCACGTAATCTCACAATGTGCTTTCTTTCACCATAATCATCATTATCATCAAACGAGGCTTCTTTAAGCAATGGGAACAAATCAGAGCTTTCTCTTTACCTAAACCGTACCTCTTCCTGGGGAGACTCATCACTTCATTAAACATTATTACTTATAACTCATTTGCATTGCAAAGGCTTTACACCAGACACCTTCGAGACAGCTGTTATTCAAGCCTTAAACTCCAATCACCACCCTGAGATTCTTTGTAATTATAGGCAAGCGCCATTGCCGTTTAAAATCTACTGAATAATTTATCTCAAAATTTCTTGAAAATATTTTGAACAAAACATGGCCTCTAGCAATTTGAACTTTGTCAGTCAGGATTCAGAGCAGCTCACTCTTCCGAGACAACCCTTCTAAACACGACTCCAGCTCTCCCTTGAATGTCAGCAGCAGCCAGTATGTGATTTGTATACAGAACAAAGTTTAAAAACTGCAGGTGGTGTGTCTGAGAGCAGCCAGGATAAATACGTTGCAGCGTAAGCCTTCGGATATTGGCCAATGATTAACGTTTGACAGAGTTTGAAGTGACTCACAACCCTTGCCAGGCTGTGTCTCAAGTTGCTGGAGTGTAGCAGTCGAAGGGGAAGATCCATGTTGAACTTGCAGTGTTTTTGAACAACCTCGTGCATACCCAGGAGCTTGTCACTGTTGAGACAGGCGAGCGATTATACAATAGCAGAAAAAATAGCTTTGAATGAAACTACTTACTTGTGAAGGTACTCCTCAGAGTTGCACAACTTGAGAACATAATAGCCTGTTGGCTTGCGAGCGAGCTGCAGCAACTGGAAAATCTCTTGGATTAAATTTAGCACTGTTCTGTTCACTGGACAAAAGACACAAGATCACCTGAAAGCTTAATATCCCTAACCTTTTGTGAGGAATGGACTGAATTTGTTATATCTTGACCAGACTGATGTTATACCTGAGGTCGGGATCGGAAGTTGGTGACTTTGATATTCGGTAGCGACGGTGACGGTCAACTCAACCTGCTGCAGCAGTGCTGGATGGATATGTGACATTCGAGCCTGCACCACGCTGCAGTTGTCAGCACTTTGTGAGGCCTTGTGGCGTGAGATCAGACTGCAGGCAGACAGCTCAATGATGAATCAAAGCGAATATATTCTCATAGCAGGCATTCTTTTCAACTTCCCTGTACTAATTTTTAATTGCAATAATTACAACGGAAGATCGGGTCCAAATGTCATTTTATAGACAAAGACAGAGCAGTTACACCCATAGGGTGTGCTTTTTTCATCCAGGAGAGCATTGTTAAAGCTTAACTATATTTTGGGCTTCCGACTGTTTACACGCCCTTGTGGTCCCACCAAGTAGGACGTATACAATTGTCCAACAAGGATCAATATATGTAATATGAATATTTAGTGACATAGTCAAACACAAAGGTTGTGGTGAGACACAGCATAATTCATAAACGCTCACAACAACACCCGTGGAGCCTAAACCTAACGTGTACATTTTTGAATGTAGTAGGAAGCCGGAGTCCCTCAAGAAAATTATAAAGACGAGACTTGAATGCAGAAACCCCAAAATGTCCTAACCACTAAGATTCCGCGCTAATCCCATAAGATTTATAACTAAATTGAAAGGTAGAAGCGCCACGAAAGTGTAACATTTATGGTACTTTAACACTGGAGGTCATTCCTGATTTCATTGCTCATATGTGACAGGAATCTATTTCTCTAATCTCCAATTCCAAATTTTTCAAATCCGACTTGGCGTTCATATACAGTAAGGAGCAGAAGTATTTGCACCCCTTGTGATTTTGCAAGTTCACCCACTTGGAAAATTGGTAGAAGTCTGAAAATTCAATCATAGATGCATTTCCACTGAAGAGACATAATCTAAAAAAATCTCACATTGCATGCCTTTTAAAATAATTTTTAATTTTCTGGGGTTCATAAGAATTTGTACCCCATAGAATCAACAATAATTATGACACTCAAAGAGTTGTCAGTCTACCTTTAAAAAAGGTCCACCTTTACACCATGAGTAACCACCAACCCATCACCCGTTTTAGCTCATTATTGTCACCTATGCACCCCGCAGTCAGTCATAATCCAACGGCAACCATGGACAAGACCAGAGAGCTTTCGAAAAGACACCAGACGAAAAATTATTGAGCTCCTCCAAGCTGAAAAAGGCTATGGGAAAATTGGAAAGCAACTTGGTGAAAATAAATCAACAGTTGCAGCAGTTGTTAGAAAATGTAAAAGGCTAAACATGAGTTATAAACTACCTCGGACTGAGGCTCCATGTAAAATCCCTCCTCATGGAGCATCACTCAAAATGAGAAAAATGAGGACCCAGCCTAGAACTACATGGCAGGAGCTGGAAGAACAGTTTCAAAGTTTACTGTCAGTAGAACACTACAGTGAAATGGTTTAAAATAATGCATTGCTCAGAAGGTTCCCCTGTTGAAGCCAGTATATGCGAAGGCTCGTCTGAAGTTTGCCAAGGACCATCTGAATGATGCAGAGGGGTCATAGGAGAAAGTCTTGTGGTCAGATGAGACAAAAGTTGAAGTTTTTGGTGCAAAATGTAATTGTTCTGTGTGGAGGAAAAAGAAGGATGAGTACAATCCCAAGAACACCATCCCCACTGTGAAGTATGGGGGTGGAAACCGCATGCTTCTGGGCTGCTTTTCGGCGAAGGGGACAGGACAACTGTACTGTATAAAGCAGAGGATGAATAAAATGTATCGTCAGATTTTAAACCAAAACCTCCTTCCCTCAGTCAGAGACTTGAAGATGAGTCGTGGCTGGATATTCCAACATGACAATGATCCGTAGCACACACCAAGCTGACCATGGAGTGGCTGCGTAAAAAGCATATCAAAGTTCTGGAGTGACAGTCTTCAGAAAATCTTTGGATGGAGTTGAAACTACGCGTCTCTCATCGACAGCTCTGACAGATTTAGAGAAGATTTGTGTGGAGGAACGGGCCAAATTCCTGTTTCCATATGTGAAAACCTGGTGAAGAACTACAGAAAGCGTCTGACTTCTGTAAATGCAAATAAAGGCTTCTGCACTAAATATTAGCCCCGATTTTCTCAGGAGTACAAATACTTATGAACCCCAATAAATCACAAATATATTATTGAAAAATCATACAATGTGAGTTCCGGATTTGTTTTTGGATTATGTCTCTAAGTGAAAATACATCTATGATTGAAATTTGAGAGCTCTACCTATTTTCTAAGTAGGTGAACTTGTAAAATCACAAGGGGTGCAAATACTTCTGATCCTCACTGTATACGTAGATATAAATAATATCTATCTGATGCCTCTGTAGTGTGAACACACATCCATACGCATCCGACATGTGAAATACATCACCACTGTTCGACAAAACGAATGACAGGTGCAAATGAGGAAGAGCAAGCGAAGGCGCAGAAAATACCATTTACTTCCTGAAACCACACAAGAAGCCTAGGTAAAGAAAATGTTGACTTTGGTGGCATGAGATCCTCAAAATTGCCCCCAAAAAACTAGAGTTGGGAATCTCTGGTATGAAGCCGATTCGATATGTATCTAGATACTCAGGTTACGATACAGTTAAAAAACGATACATTTTTAAGGCCGAGCGATTCGATACAGTTTAAGAACGATACGGTTCGATACAGAGTGAAAACGATACCATAGTAAACATTTGTGTGTGTTCGTACAGTATTTTAAACATATAAAAAAGATTAAAGATTAAACAACAAAATTTCATACCAATGTTGTGCTTTATTTTTTTATGAAAAAAAAATAAAGCTTACTATATGACCGTCATTTTGTTGGATGGGATTGATAATAAATTAAAACTCCAGTGACAGACAACAATAAAATGCTGTAATTTAATTACTGTTTTTCCTGGTGTTTTGAACACAAGAGGTAAGTAATTGAAGTGCAAACTTTCAACGTAAACATCTTACAAGCAAAAAATATTAATTATATGCAGCAGCTCTAGAAAAAAAGAATTAAGCCTGCTAGTGTTATCATAAATAAATAATAAGTTATGCTTTACCACTAGTATGTCTGGGGGAATAAAAACATGGCATTTTAGACAGACGGTTCTATAATCATTACTTTAACCTTATACACAGCAAAGTCATTCACTTATGCCTGTGCTTCCACATTTTTTATTCCTCATCACTGTCTATACTCTATATCTTTTTTGAAGGGCAGATTTTTTTTGAGGCAGATCAACTGATCCACATGTTCATGTTTAAGTAGACTGCGTTTCTTGGAAAGAATATGCCGCCCTTTCCACCATTGTAGTGAGTTATTTTTCAGGGTTAAAAACTCACGATCTCTGTACCGCTTCACACTTCACAGTAGCTCTGTCCCATGCGAACAGATCTGGCTGCCTTCGTCACTTCAAAGTCCGACTTTTGTTTTCCTGGGTGCGTTGAAAATCAATCGCTGCACGTCGCTGGCGTGGTGCGCAAACTGTCCATTGTTTTAGCATGTTGCTTCTTTGCCACTACTAGTTTCGTTTTGGGCTGTGAAGAAAACGCTACGGAGCGTGCGTTTCAGTGGTTTTGTTAGCTCTCGCGTTGTTATGACATGCCCGTGACGATCGGGTAATGACGGCGACTACTAGCGGTTCTGCCGAAATGAATGGGAAGTTGAGGCAACCACGTCGGTGATCACAATCTAAGTGGGCTGTGTGGCGAATGACACAAGCGCAGCATGTGAGGTAAAAGCTAAATTATTATCATATTACACAATCTATTAAACTAGGCATTAGAAGCCGATTCTTGTGCTCGCGATAGCCAAATTCTATCTCTACTATCGGTTCATTGAATATTTAATAGCTAATTACTGTCGAATGGTAAATTTACTATCGATACAGCTGTATCTCTCACCTGTAAAACCGGATATCCGGCCGTATCGGTTTATCGTTCTCAAGCTTAAAAAAAAAAACGTGACGATGGGGACTTGCCAATTTATGTGAACATATATGTCCCTTTGCGGTCACATTGTAGTCCCACTGCAAGTCAAATATGTTTTTGCAATGCGAACAGCAACGTTTTAAAAAAAATCGTCTTTAGCAAAAGATTCGAACTGGGCATCACACCATGCATTAACAATGTACAGTAGACCTGATGTAGGCATAAGAAAGATGATTTTGTACGACTGTACTTCTCTACCAAGGATTTGATGCCTTGTACAGTACAGTATATCAGGCATCATCTTACTTGGATGTGGCCTGACAGAATGCAGCCATGACTGAAGTGCTCCCTTCAGGGGTGTCTTTCAGCTTGATGAGCCCTGCATCCTAAGGTGAAAGACAGGCTTTCATGATGTCTATTTTCTCCCGTAATGCAGCTTGAAAAACAATGGCATGTACTTACCGGGTCATCTGTTTGTGTGTTGGAGCGGGTCAGCTTGTGGATGGGGACTGTCAGGTCACAGGAGAACCTGGTTTTGTTGTGGCTGAGGGGCACGTGCTTCCTTGGGGGTACTGGTGGGGAAATGTGGTCCCGTCCGCTTGGCCCTTTCGCATTCGGGACCGGAGGGGCGGTACGACGCGGTCGGAGAGGCCTTTGTGTTTCTCGCTGTTCACCGTTAAGCTGTCCTTGACTCTCAGCCTGTGTATTCAAACATTGCGACTTGTTCCGTTTGGGAAGTTGCCTGTTATGAATATCGATGTACTCGTAAACATGGTTGTCATATTCATTCTCTGTGACGGTCGGGGAGAGGTCATCGTTTGCATTTTGTCTGTGGAGCACTCTAAGTGTTGGTCGAGGGGGTAGTGGTGGTTGCGGCCTGGGGCGATCCATCGCATTGTAGCCAAACTGAGTCTTGACACTGCAGTATGTCACGTTACAGCAGAGAACACTGCAAGAAATGACAGTGAACGTTAGGGATGTTCATCTTTGGGGTAAATAATGATAGCCTAACTAAATGCAATTTAACTTAATTTGACAGAACAATGTAGAAGAAGAAGAAACTAGGAAATGCATTGGCATATTCATGAATCAAACATGTTGTAAATTTTGCCTCGTCCTTGTTGGAAAACAATGTTAGAAGAGTGTTAAGTACTGACAGATTGAACAGTGTGAAGTCAATTCCCATGAGAATTCAAGAGTTTAGACAATGTTAAGTTAAACTCACCTGGCTGTGAAGTCTTTCTAAAATGTCAAACCAAAAGCCAGATATCCAAAACGTTTTGTATGTGATTTAACCCTACAGTTGAGTCTAATCATTAACAGCCTTTCAAATCTTAGCAGGAAATACTACAAATGTGCTACAATGTCTCATGGGCTGTTAGGTACACAAATCGTAACATGACAACCAATATGAAAAATACAACAATCAAAACACTGCGTCTTATGCCCCCCCTCCCCAAATATAAAGTGTACTTGAACCCCCAAATGTAATGCAGTATAATAACACACTTTTAGGGTGTAATGAAATGCAAATAATAGTCTCAAAATATGTAATTCGTGACTTACCATTCGATATCTGCTTGTGGCCTGTTCTTTCTTGTAAACTGCGGACGTCATGCTCAGCAAGTTAGACCAGAACAATTAGTGGTGACACTCATACATTTACTCCTCCCACTGGAAGTGCTTTTCCTACTGGCCTCTCACGTCAACTACACCGGTGACACGCTCTCTACTGGAGGAAAGCCACTATCACATGAGGATATATCTGTGTACACCTGTCTAATTTAAGTTAAGGTCAACAACTTAAGGGGAGCCTCAGACCTGAAAAACAGCTTGGAAAGAAGGCAAATGCATAGCTTTAACTATAGGGCTAGAGATAGATGTGATAGCTTCAAACCCTCACTGGATAAAAATAATATGTACAGTATGTATGTATGTAGGTAGGTATGTAGTTATGTAGGTAGGTAGGTCGTGATGCACGATAATGCATTTTTCAGCCGATACCGATAACCGATAATTTCCTCCTCGTTCCAACCGATAACCGATAATGTCAGGCCGATAATTCTATTAAAATATTTATGTAAAATTTTAAAGTATACACAAGACAAAATATTACTGTGCAAAAATATTATTGCTCTTTTTTTCAACATCAAATGTGAACAAGTAGTAAATTCCAACATCTAAATAAAGACAGATTGTCTGACATTGTGTAATGGTAAACTTTTGGCAACAATTACTTACAGAGTAAATACCTAAGATGCACAAAAATAGCTTTAAAAGTAAGATAGTCCTAATGTATAACATTAGTACACAGCAAAAACACAACTCCTTAAAACTAGTTAAATTCCCTAGTTTTCAGTGTACATCTGTTGGAAATAAGTGAAATTAACTGCCAGCACTTCAAGTATATTTGACTCAGATTTCTTGAAGAAAAATAGCCAGCTGAAAATAAGCTTAACAGCCTTATTTTAAGCAATAAATTATTATACATAATCCTAAAAAAAAAAAAAAAAAAAAAAAAACTTGTCAGAAATGTTCTTTATTCAAGAATATGTATGGTTCAAAACATCATTTGAAAGCAATTTTTTTCTTGATATAGGTGAAAAATGACCTTTTTTTTTTTTTTTTTTTTAATGTTTGGGCTTAATAAGAACAAATGGCAATATTTAGTTCAAGTAAGTGGAGTAATCTGGCGCATTCATCTGTTAACTAGTCTTCAACACTCAAACAAGATGTGGAAAATTATTTGACTAGATTTAAGAAGAATGATCTGATTAAGACGTCATAAATTTAAAGCGTACTGAATGCATTATTGACTGGATGACTTTTGTGTGGTTTGGTGCATGTTACAATTATCAACTAACCACTGTGCCGTCATGATAAACATGCTTACTTGACATCACTTGTCCAAATGTCCGTGGTAAAACTGATGTGATCGGCATGTCTTTCACGAAGAATCGTGGTCGTATAAACTGCATTATTTTTTCATCCAGGGGTTTGGCTATCGGGTCATTTCGGGAACTTCCTCCTGCCTGTGCCTTGAGTCCGTCCGGCTGCCAAATTAGCACCCGCGCCAGGCCTCTGTCTTGAACTGGAGTTGCGGCGGCAGCTAAGTTCGTACCGGATATCCGCCCTCCCCGGCCGGCTCGCTGCGGCGTATTTGGTGCATGGCTGTGCTCTGCCCGCCTAGGGCGAGGCGGCGGCCTGCCGGACCGGCGGGCTCCGTCGGAAGACAGCTATTTGTCGACTATCGGTCTCGTGAGGTGTTTAGCCACAGATGGGAGTTTACCACCCGCTTTGGGCTGCATTCCCAAAGAACCCGACTCCGGGAGGACCGCAGCGTCTCTGTATCGTCACAAGCCCCGTAGCTTCCTTTATAGTTTATTTGTGTTTACAATACATTTAGCATTCGCGCTAGCAGCAGCCTCGTATTCGTTCCAAAAGTCTTTGTGATGCAGTTTTAAATGGCTGCTGGGTTAGTGGTGTTCAATGAGGACGCTTTCTTTACGCCTCATGGAACTTCTGCAGTGCATGTTTTGTAGATGGCGAGAGCGTCGTTTATTTCATTTCACACACGGGAAAATCAACGCACGCTAGTGAGAGCGCCTCAACACTGATAACACCGCCTCCTCTATGATGCCGTACTCCTCAACCCCTCCTCCCACAGGGGCTTCAGAAAGGGGAGGGGTTGAACAGGCGGTGGTAGAGAAGTGGAGAAAACTGCTTGGTTGCGCACATTTGGAGGCTAAATCAAGTATATAATTATCAGATTGCATTATCGGTTGATTTTTTTTTAATCTATTATCTGTGTGACGTCATAATTGCTATTATCGGCCGATAATTATCGGTAACCGATATTATCGTGTATCTTTAGTAGGTAGGTGGGTAGGTTAAGAAAAAAAAAAAGTCAATATCAATGCTTTGTTCTGGCAGTTTCAATAAAATGATGCTCTCTTTCAATCCTGATTATGGTAGTGTAGCTAATGTTGGAACTTTTGATGGGAAACCAGCTTGATGCAGTTTGTTTGAATACGTAAATTATTTCTTTGGCACAATTGCTGCCAGCATTGTTTGTTGTTATAATTCATCGATAAACAAAGCTTTAGTGTACCTGACTTCCACGCCTATACTTTTGCAAGAATGTTACTAAACAGGTTAAAGGAAGGCAATATATGGTGAAAGCACTACTTCTTGCCAAAAATGATCCAACATTGCTGTGGATCTGCTTAACTCTTTCTTAAATAGCACCACCCATGTTGCCTGTGGCCTTGCTCAAAAAATAGCTCCCCAGTAACGGGACATTGTGCTAACCTAGGTATGATGTTGAACTGATTATATGGCACCAAAACATATCATTCACAGCCTGTATGTAAAACAGGCTCAGTTGTATCAATCATTAACTGCCAATATTGTGTACTCAAAACATTTTGAGCAATTACATAAAATAAGAAAGAAAAAAAAAAAGCTGCAGCAAACGTTTCGTCTTAAACTAATCATTTACAATTATTAGAAATTACCTTTATTTAAAAATAAAAAAAAAAGTCGCCACACATACTGTAACACCTATGAAAATTTGATGATTAGATCTCCTTACAAGAAGGAGATGGACACCACATTATAATGTTGGAATGAAGAGGTCAACGTTTGAAAAAAACACCAAATGTTTGCTAATTTATCGTGTTTACCACCATTTAGCAAAGATAATTAGATAATATAAAAAAATAATACCTTGTGTGGGGATTAGTCTGAAAATATAAAATTATACTGACAGCAGTCACACAATGAACCAATAGATGGTGCTGTTGACACATGATACAAATGCCTCAAATGTGGCGTTTGTGTTTGTGAACACGCCATGATGCGTTATTGAAATCACCAATTTGACATGTTTCTCAGACCTCATATATATATGATCTGGCATGCGAGCAAACTTGTGTCATCGCAGTCAAGGGTCAAGGAGGCGATGAGAGGCAAGTAAGAACAAACAAAAAAAACTTCGAAACACACCTGTTGCTGCTTGGCAATCAGTGGGAATATATAATCCTTGGAGTTTGAGACATTTGACGTATTCATCCTTGTTGTCTGGGGCCTCTCACACTGCTTCAAATGGCAGCACAAGGAAAGCAGAGGAGGTAAGCCACACAAGTATAGGTATCTGTTAGGTGAGGTGTTGGTGGGCTATATAGACGACCAATGGGCAAGTTTTGACTTAATGAAGACTGAAGGAGTGAATCTGATCTGAATCATTCTCTCCCTCTGTATTTCCTGATCACTCGAATGATTTTAAGATGTTGTAGAACCCCTTGACCATTTCCTGCAAATAATTGCTATAAATGAGTTATGTTATATACATGTATAGGTGGTAAACAATTAATTTGAAACCTCTGGAGTTCGAGTCAAACCAAGCATCCAAGACTTTTCTGTTAATATAGCCTATTCCGCTTGTACAAACAAATCTAGATCTGTGTTTGAGACCACTTTACCTTTTTCTTAAATGTCATTTTGATGTATTAAAATTGTGAATAGAAGACCAGGAATGCCAAAAGTAAATGTCATTAAAATGTTTACACATGATTAATTTTGGCAATTTAGTTCCTTTGCGTAGTGTGAAATTTTCTGTTGCTGCCCTGCCTAATGTCCACAGAAGCGAAAGACTGAAAATTTTATGCTGCACAAGGGAAGTGTCTCAGTGTTGAAATTCAGTGGTTAAGATTGTCAAAGGCATGAATAAATATTTTGAACGATTTTTAATTTCTCAAATTAATGCTGATAAAGCATCAGAAAAAAAAGTTTGCACTGGTGAAATGAAGAATTGTTTTCCAAACTCATTGTTCCTAACGACACTTACTGTAGCCTTGCAGTGTTTGGCATCCTGGTGGCTGCGGCTCTCCTCATCCCGTCCTGGTGCCACATGGGTAAACTCCAGTGCCACTTCTGCCCACTGCAGACCAAAGAGGCCCCGTGCTTCAACCTGACCACTGAGTGCTCGCCGGGCCAACACTGCGCCACCTCCAGGGGCTTCTATGGAGCCTATCACGCATTGTCCCAACAGGGCTGCGTTGATCGCCAGCTCTGCGACGGAGCCCCCCGGGTGGTTTCCTACATGGGGGTTGAGTACCGGGTGAGGCATGAATGCTGCTGTAGGGACAAATGCAATATGGCACCTGCGTCTGAGAGCGTCCTGAAGATGCTGCTGAACATCATGGCAGAGAAGGAAGAGTATGCTGCTCGTGTGCTGAGGAAGCGTCTCTGGGGGTCCTGTGAAGATGACTACAATACTCCTTCACCATCAGCCTCTGTGTCATAGTGTTCTGTCTGTGTGGGTGCGTGTGTGTCAACGAAAGAGCCGGTAGCCAAAGGCTCTGGCCTGGGTCTCATAACATAATCATGTGTTTGTTTTAGCAGGAATCACTATCATGATGTTTTGCTCCAGAGAGAAAAAGGTGGATTTGTCAACCCTCCTGGATTATATAGTAAAAGTATTAAAATCTGTAACTTTGCACTTTGGAAATGCTGTCTTTTTAAAACTGTGCTTTTCAATTGTCTTTAATTTTTTACTTTTGTACATTCTTTCTGTTCCCAACATTTTTTAGACATGAGCAACCTACTGGTCTTGCGTCTTCCACCATAGTCACAGTGAAGCCTAGTACTGACTTGTACTTTTAAAGTGTAAGACCCAGGTATTACATGAGTTTTTTTTTGTTTGTTTTGTTTTTGCCACCCCGCCCCCAAGCAAAAATGACAATGCCATCATATGAACATTTTTAGTGCATAACATTTGTGTGCTTTCTACTTATTGATCTGAAGAAATTTTGCATAAAAGTGCTAAGAATCTTTACTATTTGTGAAGTGGGTTCGGGAGAACTGTTGATTGCTGCAGCTATGTTTACCACATGAGCAAAAACATCCCATTTGTGGTTCAAGTCCATCTGTATTACGTACTGAATTAATAGTAGTGTTATCCACCGTCACTGGTATGGATTGATTTGGCTTAACTTCCATTCAGTCATGGCGGTTTTTAATTCATCCATGTAGTATATGAACTACGCGTCCCCATAATCACTCCGGGCTCACGCAGCTAATGGCATGTGACTTGGGTGGAGGGGGGGGGGGGGTCTAATGTAGCACATCTAGGTTGCTATTTGATATCTAGTGTGTGCGCGTGAGTGTTGTCGGGGCATTAAAGTTAACGCCACAGAAGTCACGTCTGCTCATTACTGCACAACACCAGGATTTGACAACTTTCATAAACAGGAGTTTGAAGTACAGTGCTCTTAATTTGCCACTCATTGCCCGTGTAACCATGAGTTAGCTCTGTGTCCCAGGGTGTGCTGGTGTCAAACTGAGGCTATTCGTAGCAGCCAAGTCGGCAACAATATATTGACGGACATTGCTGTGCATATCCGTAAAGACAGTATGTTAAACATGTACGGGTGGGAATAGCGTATCGGCAAACTAAATGCTGCCACACAACGGATCTGTACAACATTGAAGCCAGCAAGCCGCCTCTTTAAGCTTCTGTCTTTCCTCACAAGCATCGATCCTCGTGCGCCACGGCTCCCTCATTTCAGGCAGTTTGGGGAAGGTATGAGGGAGGGGGGCTAGCAGGGAGGAGTCTACTCATACTTTTTTTTTTTTTTTTTTTTTTTACAAGGCAAAGATGTGTCGGACATTATAGCGAGAGACCACTAAATAAAGTTCAGAAAATACATCTGAGGAGCTTTTTTAATTAGATCGAATGTTTCATCATATTGAATCAAAGAGGGCATATCGAACGGTTCAGTATAAAACCGGGTATTGTTTCGTCCTTAATTTCAAAATATTAAATCAATACACAGAGATAATTATGTTTTTGCAAACTCAAGAGTGCCACCTACTGCAGAGGATGTGCAACAAACGAGCATGGTGAAAAAGGGTTCTGGGCTCCTATTTGAGGAGTGCTCCAACCTGCCCATCCACAGTAATCCTTACAATAGCAACTTTGCTAAATCAGGGTTGGGGCTAAATTTGATTTTTGGGCCACATTAATGAAGATTTGAACTCAAGTGGACTGTGCTGTGATACAGTATTTTTGTTCTAAGTTACAGTATAAATGGCCCCTGACAGGAACCTTGGCTGGTTAGTGCTGGCCTGTGGGCTGTACATTTTTTCACCATAAATGGATTTTTTGGGATTTTCTCCAAATGATCAAGAATCCAGAACCTTTTGAGTAATGTAGGATATATTCTAGACCCCCCCAAAATATTTTGGACCAAGTGTTTTTCACAGGACAGCAAAGATCTGTAATCCTGCAGTTTTGGGTATGAGATGATCAGAATTTGTCCCTTTTTTTACCACAACAGACAGACATTGGACCTCTTAAATAGTTTTTCAGTTTATTCAAAAGAACCATTTCATCAAATGTGTTCCTGAAATACGTATGTACACTGATATTTATTTTATAGGCCACCTTGGGATCATTGTTGTCAGTCGACAGTGTCGACATGGCAGTTAATGTATTACATTTTCAAATCAAAACATGGACAATGATTTAACTCCAATATTTTAACTTGTTGAACGACAGTGAGCCATCCATTTCTGTAATACTGATTGTACAATATGGTTAAATGCCATTTGCCAAATACCGGTTTGTCTCCAGAATATGATTTTTCCCTTAGAAATGACATAACTTAATTGGTGAAGAACAAAGTTTATCTCAAGATTTGAGTGACTACAATCAGTGTTGTATCGATCGATCCTGGACCTCCACCTGTGTCCCACAACAAAAGCCAGGAAGGAGCTGTAAAGGAAACACTGATTTGTAACTAGTTCTTATACCTTTGTAGTCATAGACAAAAAGAGCTAAAAAAAAAAACAAAAAACAAACAAAACTGCCAATTCTGGGCTTGAATGTCAGTTGAGCTCCTTATTTAGAGCATTTGGTGAGTTGGCCGGATCAGTCGCCATTCCACTCTTGTTGCCAGTGCCCGGGCATGATGCCATTTCCTTGACCCTCTGAATGGTGAGTAAGAGCCCAGTTTTAACTATTCATCTACCAGAGGTCAATAATATGTCTCAAGACCACCATGTGAAATATAATAAAATTTACAAAATAGTGCAAGCATCAGAACATTGTTTTTTGTGTGCAATGTTGCTCATTGCAATATACAATATGTAAATATATGAGAACACAATAAAACAATGAAAAGCTTAAAAGCTGCTTCCTTTAAAAGTTGACTGTATTAGTGGACCAAGTCCAATCTATCAATATTGGGGGGGGGGGGGGGGGGGGGGGCTAAAACATTTCCTGTACACGCATTGGAATGAAGAAGAGCTGATGGCCATGCAACAAAAACGTTAATGATGGACAGCCTAGACCTAATTAGACCAGAAATAACTTTCATTTTGAAACCTAACATAGACGACATTCGACAGAACAAATTCGTTCAGGAAAAAAACCCACTAGAAGACACATTAAACTGGATCTTGCCTAACTAATTTCTTTCCTAATGCAATACAATGAGACTGCACCTGTCTTGTAATTCAAGCAGGTGTGTGTGTAAAGATCAAGGCGTGTCCTAAACCGATATGTTCAGGTCAGTTGCGCCTGACTGAAACGAGCTCTGCAAAGCTCTGTTCTCTGGACTTCTACATCCAAGACATTTGTAAGTATTGATATTACTTTAAAAGATGCTGTCACATGCACTTGAGGTGATCACCCATGGGAAGCACAATACCTGTTTGCATCTCATGATTGTCAGACTCTGACTTTCATTCATAAAGGCTCAAATTAAATACGATGAGCAGTGAGATTGTGATTCATATAAGAAAACGTTTACACTGGATATTTATTATAAATAAATCAACCTGTTAAGAACAAAAAAGTCAATGATTCACTTGTTAGTTGAACCATATGCTGCACACAGTACCATTCTTACTTAACAGTTATAAGGTTTGGGAATGGAATTGTTGGCCGCGTGGTTTGCAACCAGCTTCAAAATATTCATTTGGCATTGAAACCATTACGCTGCATTGCATCATCTTACTTTAGGGTGACCATGTGGCAGCTCCTACATTCTACAATCTTCATCTTCTACCTCATGCCAGCCGTAGTATGTGGCAATCTGCGCTGCCTCTTCAGGCCCATCCTGGAGAATGAGTACAGATTTGAGCCCATCGCAACTGAGTGTCCCCCGGATGAGGTGTGCTTCAAAGCGGAGGCTCGCTATGGCAACTACAGCGTCCTATCTGCAAGTGGCTGCCTGCCGAGGATTGTCTGCAGGAAGGAGCGACACCTCTCCTTCAAAGGAGTTGTATACATCATGAGCTATGCTTGTTGTGAGCGGCCGTATTGCAACACCTGTGTGGGCCTCGTTGCCAATGTCTTCATCACTGTAACACTTGTGACTGTTTCTATGATGGTTGGAAGCTGAAGACCTTTAGCTGTACAATACATGTTTTTAGAATATTATCATTTGCATGAAACCTAAACTTTTAATAAATCATAACAACAGTTTGAAAACATCCACTCATTCTCTTCTAACATACCAAGAGTGTGTTATTTATTTTATATTATTTTCCCTTTGTGACCCAGGTGCCTGTAAAATCTTTTGAGCATTTTTAACCCTTTATTGCCAAATGTATCACATTTTGATACACCTAAAATTTCATGATTTTCGGACTAATTCAGAATTTAGACATTTTTTTGGGGAAAAAAAAAAAATATATATATGGAGGCAAGTCAACACATGCATCTGCAGGTTCCATGAGAAAAAAAAAAAACAGGATTTACCTCGGGTCATAGATATTAAAGCGCTTATTACACATATTCATTTTGACTTTTCTTTTTACAAATTTGAAAAAAAGGTTTCATTATGACCTTATTTTTCAAATTTTTGGGATTCTCTGATAATTGCTTCATGTTGCAGGTATTTAAGTAAAATGCCAAACTTCAATATTCCAAAACTGTTGGCCAATGCAGTGGGCTAATGTCGCCCTCCTTAGTCCAGTTTTGTTATTGCAATGTCATAAATAAAATCCATCGAAGCGAATACATTTCTTTTTCATGAGACTTGGTTCCGGGTTATATCAGAATTTATCGAATCGACAAAAAATGTTACTTTCATTTCGACTTCAAAGGGCTATTAGTGGGTTTAAATCTTGAGCGGAGCTAAAACGCCATCTCCCATAATGCTCAGCGCAAAGCCTGACGGACATCCGGTTCTTCACTCACGTGGGATTGAGTGCTAGAGCGACTTTTGAATCCGTGCTGTGTATTTTTACATTTTGTAATCTTGCAATTTCTTACTCTCTGAGACAAACCCAACAGCATGTTCCTCCAGTACCACACGGACGAGAATGGAGACCGGGTGTACAGGAATCAACTGAATAAATTAACCACTGAATTATGAACTAATCTACTGGATATAATCAACATAACGAGCACATTGTGAAAATGAACAATCAGAGGGGATGATTAAAAAACAAACAAAAAACAAAAACGCAATCACTACTGTTATGTACTTCCTTAATCTAAGTACATGTAAGGCCGAGACTTGAATGGAACAACACTTCTTTATTCAGTGTGCTTCTCATCATATATGTCAGAGACATAACAGAGATTCCTTTTTATACTGTAATATCACGCCCACAGGAAGTGCACACTATGGCAACAGCAGTGTGACATAAATATGTAACAACTACGAAATCTGAGTGTCAAAAATTGTTATTCGATATTTTCTGCGTCCTATAGACCCTACTCACCTACGTCACAAAATGACGTGTCGCCGTATCCGGCCGCCATATTGTCCATCATTTTTTAGCCCTATTCTCAGTGGTTTTAATTAGTCGTGCAATTTATAGAGCAATTCATGAAAGCCCCGGTGTTATCTGACGCTGTAAACTCATTGGATGCGTTGCATAAAAGGCGTTATGTGGAAAAGCTTCAGTTTATCCATTCGCCAGATCCATATTTGATGCCTAAATCGATGTTTTTCGACCCGCTGTCTTCGCCGTCTCTGCCTGACATCTGCTACCCTGATATTTACAACTATCTTGTCCACACAAAATCAGCCAATTCTCACGAAAGTTTGAAAAACTTTAAGAGCTTGGAGGCTTATAAATACTTCGTTGCTGGTTGGGTGAAACAGTTCCTCGTCCACGAAAATTCGGCAGGAATCTATCTTGTGCTTGGGAAGGTGAGTTACGAAATTTTCAATTCAAAATCTTTTGTTCTTGCTAACATCTACTGTCAAGTCTAATGTATTTCATGTCATTTGTCAATGGAGCTAGGGCTTTTAATGTTTATATGGTTTAGCGATAGCACTCTCACTACATACATATATAATATGTAATAAATATGAAGTGCGATAGCACTACTCCAGATTGTCCCTAGTTGAATTCATTTTTTGGCTTTTGACCTCAATAGTGAAATTGTAAATTAATTGTATGACAACTGTCTTATTATCCCCTTATAATTATATATTTTCAGGTAGTTCATTCACAACGTCTGAGTGTATGTTGTCGGCGATTAGCCTAGCAATGATCTTAATTGTGGTTGTCAGCCCAGAACCCTCTAAATACACTGTAAATTCTAACAAGTTAAGTTCACTTAAATAAATTGAGGAAACCGATTACCTTGGGAAAAGTAAGTAAACAATCTTATTTTGTTAAGTAGTGTAGAATTATCAAATTTAAGTGAGTGGTACTTTTTTTTTAAGTAGTGAGAACTTAATGTATCTTAGTAAAGTTAAATTCAAATCAAGTTGTTACAACTCAATTACTTTGAGTCGAATGAACTTTAATATATTGTGCCAAAACAAGTGGGCTTTACTTGAAATTTGTATTGCTTTACTTTGAGGTATCTTAGTGTAATCCACTTCAATAAAGTTGACATGAACTCAATAAAGATAAGTAACAATAACTTAATATACTATGCCGAAGTAAGTGGGCAGTACTTAAATTGTCTGGGCAGAGCCCAGTCATTTTCAATGGCAAAAAAACAAATGTCCCCAAATCAACAGGAAATTACCAAATATCAATAGGACATGTCCCCCAAATGACCTGATATGTCCAGGACACGCCCCTTAAATGTCCCAAAATGACCAGGTCACGCCCCCCAAATGTCCCAAAATGACCTAATATGACCAGGACACGCCACCCAAATGTCCCATGACCTGATATTACCGGGACATGTCCCCCCAATCAACAGGAAGTGACCTGATAGGACCAGGACATGTCCCCCAAATGTCCCCAAATCAACAGGAAGTGACCTAATATGACCATGACATGTCCCAGAAATGACCCCAAATCAGCAGGAACTGGCCAGATATGGTCTCTGAAATGTCCATAAACCAACATGGGCGGGGTTAAGATCTTCATCTTCACACAGCAAAGTCCAGAGTAATTTCTCCAGAAATTGCAGTTTCTATAACATATCTAGTTTCGCCAACTTTAAAATAAGAATTCACAAAATGACATTATGAACATGTTTTTTTTTTTACTTTAGTATTTCCAAACAATATGATAACACAGCAAAAAACTGACTTCGCAACAAAAAGGTTTGGCAACATTTAGTCTGTAAAAATAAAAATACAAACTGATAAATAAAAACTAACATTCAGAACACATCATTTCCCATTACACATATTCCTTGCCAGAACATCTACGGCCTAGAGCTGCAAGCTGCAAACACTAGGCCAAAAGTACATTCTTTAATGTTTGCAGTTTTGGACTTAGCTTTTGGTGTCCCAGGTTCTACAAAACCTTCAGAAAAAAATCAAAAATGTTTTTCATAGTTTTGGGGTATTCATGATGCAGTGCAAAAATTAAAGCAAAAACATGACAAATTGCTTTCGACATTGTGGGAACCTCATCCATAACAAGGTTCCCTTCAAGGATGATCGCAATGCTGCATGGCGTTAGTGGCATGTCCTCCGGTATGACTTGCAGAACCCCAACAGGAACTTGGACAAAGTCATCGGAAGAGTCTGAATCCTGCATTTAAAATAAAAACACAAATAAATTCAATGAAGATGGTAAGACATCACACACAAATTATAGTGTGGTCACTTTGATGATTGCGGTGCCTGCACAAAATCACAGAGAACAAACCAAAACTCTAATACTGTCTTAGAGAGCTCTTTAGATTACGAGCAGGTGGAAATGGCTGCATTTCATCACTAAACCTGCACAAAAAGGTTAAAAAAAAATCACATGTGGGACATCAAATTTGTAACTCCCAACTGATTCAGAATACGTCACTTTTTGTGACATCCCCACTTAAATTGGAAAAAGTATTTTTTTTCCTTTGCATTTGGCACCTTATTTTTTGAAGTAAAACAACATTTAACTCACTCATATCACTTTTTTATCATTTGACACCTTATTTTTTAAGTAAAACACATCGTTTTACTCACCCATATAGCTTTTTTCGCATTAGGTGCACTTCTCAAGATATTGTGTCAGACGATATCCCAATTTTAACTTTAACAACTTTTTGGACGTGTACTGATTCAGAGAAAAGGCGCCTATAAATGTAACATAACTGACGTTACACACGTCTACATCCCAGCAGTAGCATGACTTCACGGAGCCTACCCCTCTAAACACGCGCACACACACCACCGCATCCACACACACTTCTCACCCGAAATTACAGCTTGTTACAATGAGCTAAGTAGTTAACTCAGAAGCATCACGCAAACAGCTCACAGACAGGAACGGCCGGTGTTCTGACAAATTTTGCTCCCCATCAAAAAATGCAACTTTGCGGTTCTGCGCATGCGCACGGCATGCGGCTACGTCATTCGTGTTACGCCCATAGTTTTTTGCTACCTGCTTTCTAGAACATTAAAGAATATTGCTCTTTCCGTTTTTAAGAACATTCGTGACCTTCATCGGTGACTCCAGCACTTCACACGACTTCGTTCTGGTAAAATTGCATATTTTCTTCGTTGTTAAATACACCTATTGATTACTTTCGGTTCGTAATTACTATACTGCGTGCCTACACGTGCGGTGTTTTCAGATAATGGCTGCACGTCTGGAAAAATTGCGTATTCTTTTTGCTGTTAAATACAACTATTGATTACTTTCTGCTAATTTATATACTGCGTGCCTACACGTGTGGCGTTTTTAGATAATGGCTGCACGTCTGGTAAAATTGTATATTTTCTTCGCTGTTCAAGCCTACACATGTGGCTGCACGTGAGGTATTTTAAACATAATTTTTGCTACCTTTTTCAAGAATAACAGTCAAGAAGATTTTTGCTACAACATTCTAAGAAGTACATCAGCGACTACAGCACGTCACTCCACTTTGTTCTGGTAAAGTTGCTTATCCTTCACTGTTAAATACAACTATTGATTACTTTCTGAGCCAATTATCATCCCTATTGACTTATCCTGTGTGAACTAAGGTACTTTGTTTAAAAAAAAAAAAAAAAAATCATTTTAATGTTGAAGCCTATACTTTAAATATTTAAGGTGTATTTTTCCTTCATCTTATACAATTCAATTTCAATCATCAGTATGTTTCAATACAATAATTTCCCCCCAGACAGTTTCACTAATGGAGAAGAAGTGGGATGAGGTGTACAATTTGCTTGTACATGGCACATATCCTTCTGAATTTGAGAAAGCCCAGAAACTCAACCTGAAGAGGTTTTGTAAAAAATTCAGTGTGAAGGGTGAGTATCTGAAGTGCATTCCAGTGTATGTAGCCATTGATAGATTGGCTAAATTAATGTTTTTTTTCTTTCATGAAATCTTGTAGATGGTGAACTCTTTGTTCAGGGACGGAAGGCCATTAAAAAAAAGGAGGATGCAAGAAAATGTTTTGAGGAGTGCCACACCACCTCAATTGGTGGACATTCGGGCATCCTAAAAACCAGGGAAGCCGTTTCCTCGAGATTTTATTGGAAAGGAATGTCATATGACATCGAGAACTGGGTATGTTTGAGGTTTCTAGTTGTGCTTTTTATTTATTTATTTTTTGACAACTCACTTTTTTCTTTTAAGGTTCTGGAGTGTGATAGGTGTCAGCGGGTTGGAAAACTGCTGGCAATACCGCAGCCATTACAATGCATAAAGGTAAATATGTATACCTGTACTGACACTTCCTCGTCGAACTTCAGTTGTGATAAGACTATTTCTAAACATCTTCAAAAAGAGTGAATGCACAGATGAATGCACTCCATGGCAAGTCTGTTTTTGAAGTTGCTCCTGGACTCCTCACTCAGTTGATTTCAGTAATCTTTCATTTCCTGTTACCTCACAGGTGTCAGCAGTCTGGGAGCTTGTTGGCATCGACCTCATAGGACCATTCCCAGAAACCCCAAATGGGTTTCGCTATATCTTCACTGCTACAGATTATCTTTCTAAATGGGTGGAAGCTTACCCGTTGCGCACTAAAAGTGCACGGGAAGTATGCCACCACATTTGTTCCATAATCTATAGACATGGATGTCCACAAAGGATCCTGTCGGATCAGGGCAGAGAGTTCGTGAATGATGTGGGTTTCATGTCCTATAATTGGATGTTCAATCCAGAATATTAAACTTTGTTGATCTTGTTTTAACATGTTTTATTTTATTTTTTTTTATAAAGCTTAACAACAACCTCTGTGAGATACTGGGCATCGAGAGAAGCATCACAGCGGCTTACCACCCCCAGACGAATGGCTTGGATGAAAAGACCAACCATAACATCAAACGGCAAGTTTTATAGCTGCACCTTTTTGGACAGAGACCCAATGACATGTACAATTAGCTGGGACATTTGCTTGAAAACTAGTAATGCAGTCAACCATTATGACTAATATGCCCATTTACATGCACGACATTAAATCTTCGTGTTTTTTGGGGGGGGAATACAAATTGACCCATTTATTATATTTTTTTCCACACCTTAGAGCCCTCACAAAAATGGTCAATGAAAGGCAAGACAACTGGGATGTCTATTTAAAGCCTGTGTTGTTTTCACTGCGATCAAAAATCCACACAACAACTAAGGTCACACCATTCATGATGATGTATGGGAGGGAGGCAGTGTTTCCCTGTCAGGTTCCTGTTGACCTGCCGGTATGGATACTTTTAATTGAATTTGGGAAATGTATGATATTATTCATTGAAATTCATTTTCTTATACTTTGTCAGCTTTCCAGCATAATTCTCCCAGATGCGAGCACCTACGTACTGGCAGTAGAGGAAAAGAAGAAAGTAATGGAGCTTAAGAAGGATGTGGCCACAAAGAATATTGCAGTGAGCCAGGACTATCAGAGGGAGGCTTATGCCAGGAAATGCCTAAAAAAATACAAGAACTGTATTTACACTGTTGGGGATGATGTACTCCTTTTTAACATGAGGAAACGGGGGAGGAAAGGAGGCAGAATTGAGCCCGACTTCTCTGGACCTTATATAATCAAGGCTATAACTGGCAAGCTTGTCACCCTCTCTAGTCCTGATGGCAGTACTTTAAAAACTAAGTACAGCCTCAGTCACTTAAAGCCGTATCGAAAGAGCCAGAAATCTGTGGTAGGCTTTATAATTACATATATAATTGTAATTATGTTGTTGGATTGACATCATTTTTCTTTAAGGCTGCACCTATGCCTGAAGAGATGGAGTCCTCCTTCCCTGAGCCCCAACGCAAATGTGAGATGATTGAAGATCTACCCCTTCCACAGAGACCTTCCGTCATCCATTTTGCCCCAAAGAGATGCCTTGAGACCGACATAATGAAGGTAAAGAAGCTAAAGCTCCACATTTTAATAGGCAGAAGCTTAATTAAGATAACTATTTACAAAGTTTTCATAATTCTGAGCAAGTTTTTGTTCAAGGCAGCCTGTCATACCTTTTAAGTATGTTGACATTTTTTTAAAATTTTTTCAATGTCTGGTAAGCCAATATCATAACACAGGAGATCATATGTACATGCAACCGTGTATGTATGGAAAGCGATATTTATTCAATAATTTCTATGCTTGAGAAGAAACAGGAATCTACATATCGAGATGACAACATTGGAAACAGAGGTTAATCTGGAAACTTGTTGGTCATTCTTCAGTTTACCCCTGTTCTTGTTTGCATGAAGGGGTATTGTTTTGTTTTTTTAAATTGTTCGAGCTGTTCCAGTTTGACCAGTTGGTCTTTTTTCAAGCTCACCCCTGTTCTTGTTTGCATGAAGGGGTGTTGCTTCGTTCAAATTGTTCGAGCTGTTCGTTTGACCAGTTGGTCATTTTTTAGCTCACATTTGCATGAAGGGGTGTTGGTACTTTCTAACTGTATTGAGCAGTTAGATCTATTTCATTTATTTTGAGCAAAAGGTAATGTATGATCAAAAAGTTCACTTTGTAAAACTCTTAAACTGTGCTTTCAGTTCAAAGGCTGTGGGCTGCCAAAGATCACGGGCAGGTGGAAGCTGTTGTCGGCCCATTCAAATTATATGACACGTCCTTTCGAAGCCTGCATGGGACCAACTGGCTGGCTGATGATGTAAGAAGATGCATTGTCCAATTTAATGTCATATTATGTAATGGCATAAAAGTGTAATTTTTTTTTCTCACCAGATTATTGATGCATACCTTCATTTGCTTAATGGAAGATCACAGGTAATGAAACGCAACATAAAATATTATTCCATTGTAGTGCTTTTTATTGTGGCTGAGTGATGAGATTTGTTTCATAATAGAAACCTATGAAGTTGCTTACCGCTTCTGTAGCAAGTTCATTGTTTTCTGGTCGATTTGGGCCCCTCAAAAAGGTAATGAATTTGACAGTCATCATATTAAATGTGAAAATTATTTGATACAGTATCATTTCCCTAGATGAAGTTTCCAGCTGAAGATTTCTGGTTGTGCCCTGTAAATTCTGCCAATCACTGGATCTTGGTGGTTTGTTTTCAACTATATTTTTTTTTTCGTTCAAATGTAAGAAAGTAATTATCCCAGGTTGATGTTGTTGACTTCAATTCTATGAATATTTTTAGATTGTCAAAATGTCTGCGAGGGAGCTTGTAGTCATTGATCCCCTGGGCAATGAAGTGTCTTATAAAAGAAAGCTGCTCAGAAACTGGAGGTAATATGTTCAATACTTTGCTTCACATTTGTTTCAAGTGAGCCGTTTGTTTTCTTTGTGTGAATATTGTTTCTACTCTTGTACAACCACTAGGAACTACTTGAAGATCGCTGGTGTTGTGCACCAAGAAAAATGGATAATAAACACGATGCTCCACAACACACAGGATGACGCCTGGAGCTGTGGCATTTTGGTGTTGATGGTATATAGTAGTTTGTTACCTCCTGCAGAAATGTTAAAATATTTAAACTCACTGTAGTGGTGCAACAACTGTTTTAAAATATATTAGTGACCAAATTTTTCTAGCTGTGCTGCAGCTATTGTCATTTTCCCTTTAGGTTGGGTGTCTATGTAATAATTTTACTGTATTTTCACACACAAGAACATTTAGTAAAACTGACCCCTCCCCCCTTTAGTTTGCAGAGGAGTTTTTGGAGCATGGCAACATCAGCCATGTCCAGACATCTCCACAGGCTGTTGGCCAGGCACGGTTTGGTGTTGCTTGTGCTCTGCTTCAACACCCAGGTCAGTGATGTCAGTCTAATATTAGTTGATGCATATTGGTGTACTTTCTATTTTAAATCATCTACTGAAATACTGTTTTTAGGGAATGTTGAAGATTATTGTGTCGTGTGCTCTTTGCTGGAAGCAGACTGTGATAACGACATGATAGAAATGGTAAAGTATAATAAAGTGTGTGCTTGTCTGCTTCCTCACAGATGAATATTTGTGAACCAATTTCTTGTTTCTACAGGTGCAGTGTGACACCTGCTTAAGGTGGGCACATTTGGAATGTGTACCACATTTAAACACAACTGGTGGAAAATATCGTTGCCCAAAATGTACAAAATTGTAAATAAAAGTCCTGTGTCTGTCTCCATTGTTCATACGTCACTGGCCACAAAATCTTTACAATTTAAGATTAATAATAAATGCCAGAGGGGTATGGAGGGGAATATCATCAATCTATTATTGCATGGACTACTGGGAGCATTGTTTGGTAGGATGTAAGGGAACTATCTAAAACGCATCAACTAGTTGGGAGATTTATAGGGGAATTTGAATGGGCTCCACATTTTAATGAAACGCAGCATCAATATTTTATACTATTTCTTTGTCCTCAGTGTTTTCATTTTTTAAACCCAAAACGGCACTTCATTAACCATTTACAATTGGGCGCAACTGAAGTCATCGATCAATTATTGGATTGAGTCCTGGGAGCAATATTTGATAGGGGCAATGTGACCATCAAAAAATGCTTCTGCAGAAATATACTTATTTAAAAACGCCTCCAAATAATTATGGATTACGTCACAGGCGTATTGAAGTGAATATCATTGATCAATTATTGGATTGAGTTCTGGGAGCAATATTTGATGGAGGTCAATGGGACCATCAAAAAATGCTTCCGCAGAAAAATACTTATTAAAAATGCCCCCAAATAAGTATGGATTACGTCACAGGCGTATTGAAGTGAATATCGTCGATCAATTATTGGATTGAGTCCTGGGAGCAATATTTGATAGGGGCAATGTGACCATCAAAAAATGCTTCTGCAGAAATATACTTATTTAAAAACGCCCCCAAATAAGTATGGATTACGTCACAGGCGTATTGAAGTGAATATCATCGATCTATTATTGGATTGAGTTCTGGGAGCAATATTTGATGGAGGTCAATGGGACCATCAAAAAATGCTTCCGCAGAAAAATACTTATTAAAAATGCCCCGCAATAAGTATGGATTACGTCACAGGCATATTGAAGTGAATATAATCGATCAATTATTGGATTGAGTCCTAGGAGCAATATTTGATGGGGGCAATGGGACCATCAAAAATTGCTTCTGCAGAAAAATACCGAATAAAACGGCGACCCAGTCAAGTAAGAAGAATGTTGGTTCATTCACAAAACGTTAACATGATTACATGGTCACAACAATAATGTACAAAACAAAAAAGAAAACGGGTAGAAATTTTGACAAAGGAGCAAAAACTGATAGACGCGTCTATCAGAAAATGCTTCGGTAGCAAATTTTGATGAGGGAGCAAAATTTGTCAGAACACCGGCGGAGACATGTTAGCACAACACGTAGCTCACGGCTACACGACTGGTCTATGAACCCGCAGGCAGACACAAACAGGCGAACATGCCAACACGAAGTCTAAGAGTGGACTTCCTTCCAACAATTCTCATTTTAAACATTAAATGATATTGACAAGGTTAGAAACAAAAGGTTTACTTACCGAAAAGTCAGAGCAACATTCAGTTGGTGCAATGGTTCTGTTCTGACCGCTTTCTCGAATTTTCCTCCAGTGGTAGATTCGCGCCACCCGGAATTGGACTTGCGCACTACAGGTGCGCGGCTCTCATACCACAAACCATGCTACTCACTTAGTAGATTCAAGTTCATACAACTTAATAAAACAAGTAAGCAGGTAAAAAGTGCAGACAACTCAATATGAGAAAGTAAACTTTAAAAACTAGTATGAATTAAGTGATATGAACTATGTAATCTTGAGTCAGGACAATTTTTGCATTTACAGTGTATATATTAAATGCATCTTACCAGATATAAAATGACTACTACATAATCTGTGGTAATCGTTTGGAGCCCAGTTTTCTCGTCGAATTGCAGCAGCCCATCTCGCTCTCCTCTCCGGGTCTCTCAGAATCCGGAAGAACTTCAAGTCTCTGCGCCCATCTTCTCTGTTATTGCAACCGACCGCCACACACGCCTTCACCATTTTGATTATTAATGTTAACGAGCAGAATAACACGCCATAATAGGAGGAATTTACGTAGCGGTAATGCATCAACAGTGACGAGTTGACGGACAATATGGCGCGGGGGCGTGGTTGTGACGTCATGTGAGCAGGGTCTATATGGTATACTGGGGACGGGTTTCAATAAGCTTCGGCTTCTCCCGTCTACCCTTTTCTTTTTGGGTTGAATGAATTGTAAACACATATAAATGCTGTATGTTTGTTCGGATTTGTCATGCCTGAAGGGAAATAAATAAATCTACCACCAAAGAAGAAGAAAAAAAGTTAAGCTGCCAGCACGGTGTTTGAATGTTATACCAAACTGCCTTTTGAATTGTAAAATTCATCACTGTTGTTAAAAAATTAGACTGTATGTGGCAGTTATGGCAGAACGTATGGAATCACAATACTGCCAAAGTAAAAAAAAAAAACACATGACTAAATATAAAGATAAATAAATGAATAGATAGTAAGAAAGTAACTTTTTTATTGACTTTCACTTTTGGCATTACAAAAAGGGGGAAATTTTTTTTTTTTCATTGATGTTTCTAGTTCGCTTTTCTTTTGCTTTTAACGAAAGTAATGGTCTGTCAATCAAATGGCATTGGGAGGGACTGAAACAAAACTTCAAATAGGTTAAATGCATTTAAACAACAAATTTGTCTACAAATTATAAGGTATCGACAAATAAAGAATTGCCAAAATAAAATTTGATACAAAACTAATAATTTGATAATTCCCTGGTACCGACATATTGCAATCAAGCGCGAAATACGTCTCCGGCTTATTGACATGAGTCGCCGTGCATTTTGTGCGATGTAGAATAATGGTGCCACCATGGGGTGGCCAGGCCTGGCCACGGCTCCCCCCAATGAATTTGTTGGCCACCCCACGGGCCAGTATAATGTTAGATTGTAGTAGCTGCGAACTCAAAATGTTGATTGATTGACTATTATGGTCTATGTGCATTAACACAATATAATAGTGTACAAAATACAATATAACACAATCAACAAAAGTATATCAGTAGGTGTGTCCTTAAGTCAATCTGACAGTTTTCTACTGGCCTGTTTATTACTACAACATAATAAAAACCTGAAATTATGGCTTTTTATTTTTTGGTGTGCCTTCAAGGTTTTAAGTGGCCCCATTTGGCCACCCTTATGAAGAATTTCTGGAGGCGCCACTGATTTGGAATTGGCAGTATAGCGCTACTCCAAAACCTTTACGTCCATTTACGTCTTTCGCTCCCCTCTGCCCACTTTACCTCCGCCCTCCAAGTGGCCTCCGTGTGACGTCATAGCAAGTGCTTTGGGCAAGTGAGCGAGGGCAGCTCAAACCGTGATTGGAACGCAGCCACAGTATTAACCAACCCTGATTCATTTATTACGTACGTGACAATTCTGAACCATCTGCTATAACTTGAACACCACCGCAGTATCGGTATTGAAATGATCAAAACTGCCCAGAAAAAAACGGATCAACTGGATCAGTTTTATCTTGCAAAACTATAATTTACCAAATTATAACTAATCGGTTTAGATATTTTCAGAATCCAATTTTTCATATGGAGATAGACCACGGTCCTCAATTCTCTTGAAAATATTGAGAAAAAATATATTTTTTGGTCTATTGGCATTGTTTTCATCTGGAAATGCTAATTAGCAATAATTAAACTAATTGACTAATAAAAGATAAAACATTGGTTAGTTTTCATATGGATGTTTTATCCCCACTGTCCAGAAAATTTCACTAGAAAATGTAGACACAAAAGTTATTTTATGCTATTTGCGGTTACACTTTTACATGAGACACAATGGAAAACAATAGGCCTTAAATTCCCCAAAAACCCAACATTAAAACCGTTTTAAATTTTAGTTTTTCAAAATATTGGCACTAATATAGAAGTACTCTATGTACTATATAAAGTAATACTTTTAAATATATATTTTATATATACAGTGCCCGCCATAACTATTGGCACCCCTGAAAAAGATGTGTTTTTTTTAGCTTCTAATATTTTTTTAAAAAATTCAAATAATATGGGACCTTAATGGAAAAAAAAAAAAAAAATCCAACCTTCAATGCAAGTGCATTCATTCAGTGGGGAATAAATCCCACATAAAGACAAAAATATTTGACATCAAATAATGTGTGTCACAATAATTAGCACCCTTGGTGTTAATACTTTGTACAACCCTTTTGCCAACAAAACAAGGTCTGGGGACTGAGATGACCATGGGAGGAGCTTGAGTTTGTGTCTGGTGAACCATTTCTGTGTAGATGTGGTCATATGTTTAGGGTCATTGTCTTGTTGAAAGACCCAGTGACGACCCCTCTTCAGCTTTCGGGCAGAGGGCAACAGATTTTGATTTAAAATGTCCTGGTATTTCAAAGCATTCATGATGCCATGCACCCGAACAATGTTCCCAGGGTCTTTGGAAGCAAAACAGCCCCACAGCATCAATGACCCACCCCCATACTTCACAGTGGGTATGAGGTGCTTTTCAGCATGCGCATCTTTCGTGGCACGCCAGACCCACTAAGAGTGTTTGTTGCCAAAAAGCTCAATCTTGGTCTCATCTGACCAAAGCACACGGTCCCAGTTGAAGCCTGGGACCGTGTGTATTTTTGTGTGAGCCCAAGATTGAAAGCTTTGACATTTTAAATCAAAATCTGTTGCCCTCTGCCCGAAAGCTGAAGATGGGTCGTCACTGGGTCTTTCAGCAAGACAATGACCCTAAACATATGGCCAAATCTACACAGAAATGGTTCACCAGACACAAAGTCAAGCTCCTCCCATGGCCATCTCAGTCCCCAGACCTTATTTTTTTGGCAAAAGGCGGTTGTACAAAGTATTAACATCAGGGGTGCTAATAATTGTGACACACATTATTTGATGTCAAATAATTTTTTCTTTGTGTGGGATTTTTTTCCCACTGAATGAATGCACTTGTACTGAAGGTTGGATTTTTCTCTTTTTCCATTAAGGTCCCATATTATTTGAATTAAAAAAAATATTAGAAGCTAAAAAAAACATCTTTTTCAGGGGTGGCAATAATTATGGAGGGCACTATATATATATATATATGTATATATATATATATATATATATATATATATTTTTTTTTTTTTTAAATGTCAGAGGCAAATCTAAGTAGCGTTTAAGTTAAAACATTAATCTTCCAGGCCACTCTTTAGGATTGCGGGAGCCTGTCCCAGCTACTGTAACTATGGCCAGTAGGTGGTTTTATAACCTGAAACGGTTGCCAGCTAATTGCAGGCCAAAAGGAGAAAAATAACCATGTACACACCCACAAATAGGGAAGATTTGGAGTCTTCAATCTGCTAGTCATACATGTTTTTACCATGTTAGTACCTGAAGAAAAAACTTACGCAGACACTGGGAGAAGATCCAAATTCCACATAAGAAGGCCGGAGCCAAGGATTGTACCCTTGGTCTAATAACTGTGACACAGATGTGCTAACCACTCACTCCGATGCCGCCGGAATAGAAACAAACCAGATAGCAGACTGACATTGAATAAACGTTGATTTCAAAACCATCAGTATAGTTGACATCAAAATTTTCGACATCAAGTGACGTTGAAACAAGGTTGTTCTATGGTATGTCAGGCGATGGTTGGGTTAACATTGTTTTATATTTGATGAACTTATGTTGAAAAATAGTTGATTTATGATTGACCGGGAAGTATGATTGAAAAGTCATTGAATTATGGATGAGCGGCCGTTTTGGTCAAAAACATAACATTGATTCAGCGTTGTTCCAATATTATTAATAATGGAAATGAAGTTTAGGTTTTGTAAGGATTTCAACGATGAAACAACATTAATTGAGGGTGCAAAAGTGACGTTGATTCAACAATATAAAATCGACAGCTTAATGTTGATCCAACATCTTTTCAACGTCGTTCTGCTACCTGGGAATGTTTTTTTTTTCCTTTCTGTTGACAGAAAGTAGCACCTAACGGGCAACCTACCAGCTCAGCCCATCCTTAAGTTCTCTCGACCCCGGCTGACGCTGAAGAAACGCTTTGGACTTCTCCTCACACAGCAGCCAGAGCCTGTTCTGTCATGGAGGCTAAGAAATGGAGCTGACTGAGAACTGGAAAGCGGACTGTTGTGCGAAAAGTGCTGAGAGTCGACGTCAAACTTATTTTCATACCTATTTTGTGTATATTGCTGTTTTTATTTCCCCTTTAAACAACTGAGATGTGTGACAGCAATTGTAGCTCAGACTTAAAAAAAAGCTGCTACAACAACAAGGGGAGGAGTAGGGGGGCGAGGCTACCTGAATGCACCCCCTGGATAGATGTGATGGAAGTGACTGTGATTGGCTGAGGGTTAGAGTCATGTGTCATGGTAAGCCAATCAGAGCCGGTGTTTTCACACACAAACCGAAACAGCGCGTGCGGCAAACACGCACATGCAAAACAGATGCAGAGGGATATGATGGCAGAGCATTCAGAGGAAAATTTGTCCTTTACGAGGTGGAGATATAAACACTATTTCAAGTTGGTCGAAATTAAAGGAAAGAACGTTCATGTAAAGTGTAATTTATGTCTCGGGGCAAAGCTTTTGTCGACATCTGTGGTAAGCAATTCAAATCTGCTGAAGCACCTAACAACTACAAACGCTACCATAAAGCTAGTGGCGAAAAATTTGACTGTTTATTTTTGTTGCACTTCAAGTGTAGGATAAATCTGTTGCTGGTGAGGTGCAATAAATATTACAAGGTTCTATAACACAACTACCTGTCTGTTCTTCTCTATTCAACTGACTCGAATACTGCTCAGAAAATTTTCTTTGACATACACCAACTTCTTTTTAAAGTAACGGAAATAGTTACTTTCCCTGGTAACTAGTTACTTTTACTACAGAGTAATTCAGTTACTAACTCAGTTACTTTTTGGAAGAAGTAGTGAGTATCTATAATAAATTACTTTTTTAAAGTAATGTGCCCAACACTGCCAAACAATGCTTTTCATACTATACCGCAACACAAAAACTGCCCTTCAACAACAAAATATTTACAATTGCAGAACATCATCATCTGGCCTCGGCCAAAAAGGCAAAGACCCAGATAAATATAACTCTACGAGCCAGTTACATGTTTGCGTGTGTGCGTGTGGAATTGTGTGTACTCTTCAAGGAAGACAACTTTATTTCCCAATCAATCCTCTACACTCCCCACCCATAGAATGACGAAGAGAACGTACTGCCAAAATAGCCCAATTTGGGCTTCATGAATGCTGAAAGGAAAACATAGTGGTGCCAGGGCCAGTGAAAAGCAAGGTTCAAATGCAGAGGGTCAACGTGAGGGGTGACATCACCATTGCTATGATTGGTTCTTGTTAACAATCTATGGAACTGCCCCGCAAAAAAATCATAGGAACTATATTTCTACGTATTTGGTAGCAAAAATACGTGTTCCTGAAGATGTATACAGTATCTACGTCTATGGTGGTGAATGGCTTTTAATTGAAGATGCCAATTCATTGCAGTGAAAACCATTGAGATTACAAAACAGGATTTTTATGCCCCAAATGCACACACATACATTGATGAAAACCATAATCTGGTAATGAAATTTAGCCACAATTATTGAATTGTGGAAAATATGGTCCATGATTTTGTTTGGAACAAATGCCGATGAAGAGTTATAGCAAAGTGTACAATATGAGGTTTGGGCAGTTCTTTATTTCCCTTTTATAAGGCTGCTGGGTCTCCCCATAGTGGATATACATGTATGTACAGGAGCTTTGCGAGACTGAAGTTACACTGAGGGCAGAGGGTCCATATTACAGAGACTTCAAAAACAACACGTACAGTGCCTCACCTTCAGGTATCAGTAATCAGCAGAGAAGGACAGAGGAAAGGGAGAACAGCACAAGAGAAGATGATGCAGTATAACAACTTGACTGGACTGCCTAATAACTTGAAAATAACGTACATTTCACGCACAGTGCATCTTAAATAGGTCACGTGAAGAGCCATATACCATAAATATCTGTATTTTTGGGGAATCAACATATATAAAATGATTTTTTAAAATTGATCCAAAAGCAACATTATTCAGTCCTTTTTTTCCCCCAAAACAACTCATTTCAACCATCTTATATTATGCCATGTGGTTATTCCACTCAATCCACTCAACTGGGGAAAAGGGAAGCTGAACCCAGCGCCCCCTTTTAAAAGCATAAGAATTAGTAGAAAACAAATGAACAAATACCACAGTGAATTCAGCACAAAAAGAACCCACAGACACACAAGAACAGCAAGAACACAGTATTATATAATAATTTTTTTTTTTTTTTTTCCAAACATCCCAACTTTCCAAAACCGTTTGTTCTTCTTCATGGTCTGTATCATAGTCGTGGTCTTTCTCGTGGCGTACGAGACTGGTTGATTGGAGCCATCCCCCCTGCGGCTCAGTGGAATTGGCGGGAGGCCAAATTGGCTGGTCAGTTCAGCAGTGATATATTATCTCTCAATTTCACAGTGTGGTTGGAAAAGGGGGAACAGAGACAGGAGGGACTGGCAGGAGAAGGAGCCAGGTGGGAAGAGGAACCACATCAACAAAACAATTTAAAACCCTAACCGTCTACAGTAGAACGTCAACAAAATGGCCTTGACACGCTTGTCTTCTGAGCTTCATCCACGCCAAAGCCTTGTGAGCACGAGACAGGTCAGATTTGGGCTAAAGCATGAACTTGATTTGGTGTTTACATCATCAGGAGACAAAGGGACAAGTGCGGATGGGTCAGTGTGTGGTTGGCAGGTCAAAAGGGGTGGGGGTCCGTCTCCGGAGGCTCAGGCGCGTTGCTGCAGTGCTCGCCGCTTGCGGCTGTAGTAGTGACGCAAGCCGTTTTGTCTGGCAAAGTTCATCATGTAGTTTTGTTTACGGGTGCTGTTGGAATACAAGCACAGTGAAAGAGGGAAGGAAGAAAATTAGCTTGTGAGAAAAGTCAGAGCAGTCAAGAGGATCCAGCAGACAGACAGGCAACACACGAGATGATGGTCCGATGCTGCTCATTTAGTCTGGCATCATACATGTCTCAATAAAGAATTCCAAATAAACAGTGTGCTGCTACGCAACAAAAGAGGCTTTGTTTATGTTATGCAGAGTGACAAAGGACACACTACCAGAGCTTGTTCTACTACCTTTTCACAAGTTTGATGAGTTAATTTAACCATCTTTATGCTGTTTGCAGTACTTGCTTTCAACTATATGTTGTCTAGTTCAGGGGTCCCCAACCTTTTTTGTACCACGGACTGGTGTGATTTGGGTCTTTTTTTCACAGACTGGTGAAATTTTGCACCCTTATAACATTTTTCTCCCAAAGCTTTTGTGGTGCTGAAAGAAGCCCTCTTTTATATTCAGTTGGACTGTCAATGTTATCCAACGGTGCTAAAAAACTATTTACATCATATACATGTGCAACACGAAAAGGCGTAAATTAATTAGGGCTGTCAAAATTATCGCGTTAACGAGCGGTAATTAATTTTTTAAATTAATCCCGTTAAAATATTTGACGCAATTAACGCACAAATGCCCCGCTCAAACAGATTAAAATGACAGAACAGTGAAAGGTGTACTTGTTGTGTTTTTCGGAGTTTTGCCGCCCTCTGCTGGCGCTTGGGTGCGACTAATTTTATAAGCTTCACCACCCATGAGCATTGTGTAAGTAATTATTGACATCAAGAATGGCGGGCTACTAGTTTATTTTTTGATTGAAAATTTTACAAATTTTATTAAAACGACAATATGAAGAGGGGTTTTAATATAAAATTTATATAACTTGTTCTAACATGTATCTTTTAAGAACTACAAGTCTTTCTAACCATGGATCGCTTTAACAGAATGTTAATAATGGTTATGCCATCTTGTTGATTTATTGTTATAATAAAGAACTACAGTACTTATGTACCATATGTTGAATGTATATATCCATCTTGTGTCTTATCTTTCCATTCCAACAATAATTTACAGAAAAATATGGCATATTTTATAGATGGTTTGAATTGCGATTAATTGCAATTAATTACGATTAATTAATTTTTAGGCTGTAATTAACTCGATTAAAATTTTTAATCATTTGACACCCCTAAAATTAATGCTTAACGACACGGCGAAGTCGTTAAGTGAGAGAGCTGTGTGCAGTTGTTGTGTGCAGCTAACATGGCAAAGTTAATATTCCTTTCTTTAAAGAAAGTTTGTAGTGTGTACTTGGGAATCGCTGCATTCGCGGTCATTTTTAACGTTGCGCGCATGCCAAACTTGTCAGAACACCGGCAATGTGCAGCAGAAAAATACAGCAACTATAAAATAACATTTGTTTTTAGACCCGTCGTGTTATGTGCAGGGAAAATACAACTCACCCGCTGAATCAGTGGGAGGCCTGAGCTTGTTTCGTTCGTTTCAGTGCTCTCCTAGCGATGTCAGGATGTTCCAAAATGACTTTAATCCAGAACCTCGGTAGAGTTATTGTCTCAAATGTATGTTTAAGGTCGCCGTGATTTGCGATCTCTACAAGCTGATATTCCTGTTGCACAGACATGCTTGAATCACTCGGTTTATTCACATACGGGTCACGAATCCACTCCTTCGCAGTTCGTGGGTCTTTAGTGATTGGGAAGTAGCATAGATTTTGTTTTTTTCGAGGTTGTAGGCTCATCTTCTGGCTCGTCAGGTTCCCTTTTCCCCATAAAGAATATGTCCAAAGACGTCTGTTTTTCAGTCATTCTAGTGTGGGGGCTAATTTTTTCCAGGAACAAATATAATGGCCGACGACCGACGTCATATGTTATTATCGAGGCCAAGCGCACATAGATATACAAAACAAGATGTAGTGCTAACAGTCCCATCAATGCATTTCTATGACGACCTCTTATCCTGTAGTTGTATATCTAGAGTAGACAGGGATATTGGTGTGTTAAGTGGCACCGGCCTAAAGTCAATCGGCCAGAATGCAGTCGTTAATAAATTATTTATTATTTCTGCGTGGCCCAGGACCAAATGCGCCACAGACCAGTACCGGTCCGCGGCCCGGTCGTTGGGGACCCCTGGTGTAGTTGACTTGCAGTTAATTATTTTTGTTAACCACTACTAGAGGGGCATTCACAAATGCTCTTTACCAAACAGATGAGTCACTTAAAGGGAAACACAAAACCTGGTATAAAAGTTTTCATGGGAAAGACGGTTGCTCAAAGTTAGTATATCCATATAATGTTTAACCCTTTCAGGGACAGTGGTCACTACAGTGGACAGTTATTCAAAAGTTGACCTTTTAACCCTTTATAGGGCAAGTGGCTGTTTTTGGTCATTTGAAAAACAAATATTAGCAATTTTCAGTATTATATGATTGTATTATATATATATATATACTGGACTGTCTCAGAAAATTAGAATACACAATATTCTAATTTTTTGAGACAATATTCTAATTTCCTGAGACAGTCAGGAAATTAGAATATTGTGTATTCTAATTTCCTGAGACAGTCCTGTATATATACACAGGACTGTCTCAAAAAATTAGAATATTGTGTATTCTAATTTTCTGAGACAGTCCAGTATATATATATATATATATATATATATATATATATATATATATATATATATATATATACACCGTATTGGCCCGAATATAAGACAGAGTTTTTTTGCATTGAAATAAGACTGAAAAAGTGGGGGTCCTCTAATATTCGCGGTCTAGACGTTATACCCATTCACGACGCTAGATGGCGCCAGATATCATTGAAGCGATGTTCTGTCATGGCAGATCTCAGCTACTCTCAAGTTTAACCGGTTTGCATTATTTTATTGCAATGTTTTTCCTTATTCAGATTTGTTTCAAGACTACAGTTACAGTTAGACTTCACTTTGATGGTTAATGCAGTTATTGCAATTTTGTTGTTTTATCACAATAGATTGGTTTATTTACATTTCAAAAACCAGAAGCCATTCATTTACGAATGTGATTGGACTTTAGTTTACAAATTTAAATGTTCAGATATTAAGGTTTGAATGAGGCAAAATAACATGCTTTTTCTCTCAAATATATTGTTATAATCATTTGTTTCAGATGTACTGTAATTATTTTATGTACAAAAATTAATTTTGGTGTTCAAAAAGTCTTTTTTCAAACTTGAGTCTTGAAAAAGAGGGGGTCGTCTTATAATCAGGGCCGTCTTATATTCGGGCCAATACGGTGTATATACAGTGCCTTGCAAAAGTATTCGGCCCCCTTGAACCTTGCAACCTTTCGCCACATTTCAGGCTTCAAACATAAAGATATAACATTTTAATTTTTTGTCAAGAATCAACAACAAGTGGGACACAATCGTGAAGTGGAACAAAATTTATTGGATAATTTAAACTTTTTTAACAAATAAAAAACTGAAAAGTGGGGCGTGCAATATTATTCGGCCCCCTTGCGTTAATACTTTGTAGCGCCACCTTTTGCTCCAATTACAGCTGCAAGTCGCTTGGGGTATGTTTCTATCAGTTTTGCACATCGAGAGACTGACATTCTTGCCCATTCTTCCTTGCAAAACAGCTCGAGCTCAGTGAGGGTGGATGGAGAGTGTTTGTGAACAGCAGTCTTCAGCTCTTTCCACAGATTCTCGATTGGATTCAGGTCTGGACTTTGACCTGGCCATTCTAACACCTGGATACGTTTATTTTTGAACCATTCCATTGTAGATTTGGCTTTATGTTTTGGATCATTGTCCTGTTGGAAGATAAATCTCCATCCCAGTCTCAGGTCTTGTGCAGATACCAACAGGTTTTCTTCCAGAATGTTCCTGTATTTGGCTGCATCCATCTTCCCGTCAATTTTAACCATCTTCCCTGTCCCTGCTGAAGAAAAAGCAGGCCCAAACCATGATGCTGCCACCACCATGTTTGACAGTGGGGATGGTGTGTTCAGGGTGATGAGCTGTGTTGCTTTTACGCCAAACATATCGTTTTGCATTGTGGCCAAAAAGTTCGATTTTGGTTTCATCTGACCAGAGCACCTTCTTCCGAATGTTTGGTGTGTCTCCCAGGTGGCTTGTGGCAAACTTTAAACGAGACTTTTTATGGATATCTTTGAGAAATGGCTTTCTTCTTGCCACTCTTCCATAAAGGCCAGATTTGTGCAGTGTACGACTGATTGTTGTCCTATGGACAGACTCTCCCACCTCAGCTGTAGATCTCTGCAGTTCATCCAGAGTGATCATGGGCCTCTTGGCTGCATCTCTGATCAGTTTTCGCCTTGTTTGAGAAGAAAGTTTGGAAGGACGGGCGGGTCTTGGTAGATTTGCAGTGGTCTGATGCTCCTTCCATTTCAATATGATGGCTTGCACAGTGGTCCTTGAGATGTTTAAAGCTTGGGAAATCTTTTTGTATCCAAATCCGGCTTTAAACTTCTCCACAACAGTATCTCGGACCTGCCTGGTGTGTTCCTTGGTTTTCATAATGCTCTCTGCACTTTAAACAGAACCCTGAGACTATCACAGAGCATGTGCATTTATACGGAGACTTGATTACACACATTTGGATTCTATGTATCATCATCGGTCATTTAGGACAACATTGGATCATTCAGAGATCCTCACTGAACTTCTGGAGTGAGTTTGCTGCACTGAAAGTAAAGGGGCCGAATAATATTGCACGCCCCACTTTTCAGTTTTTTATTTGTTAAAAAAGTTTAAATTATCCAATAAATGTTGTTCCACTTCACGATTGTGTCCCACTTGTTGTTGATTCTTGACAAAAAAATTAAATTTCATATCTTTATGTTTGAAGCCTGAAATGTGGCGAAAGGTTGCAAGATTCAAGGGGGCCGAATACTTTTGCAAGGCACTGTATATACAGTCCCTGACAAAGTCTTGTCGCTTATCCATTTTGTAGAAACAATTGCTACTAATCTGACTTTAAATTATTCAATTGGTTTCAGAAATGGCTCATATGAAAGCTAAGACCCTCCCAAATGATATTGAATGTACACAAATATATATTTTTTTCACTGAAAAAAGATTCATCATTTATTGAAGACATAAAGGTCAAATTTTGGCAGGACAAAAGTTTTGACGCCTCCAGAAAGTATTGTGAAAATTGAACAAAAAATGCACTTCAGATATAAAAATATGTTACATAACATAAGCGAATTAAGTAGCGGTGCTGTGAGATCCAAATTTAGTATTTTGTATGACTTCCATGGGCTTCGGCAAGGATTCATACAATTTATTGATGAAGTCATCAGGAACATCATAGAAAGCAGTCTTGCATGCCTCCCAGAGTTCATCAACATTCTTGGATTACGTCTTTCATGCTTCCTCTTTCATCCTACCCCAGACATGCTCAATGATGTTCATGTCTGATGACTGGGCTGGCCAGTCCTGGAGGATCTTGATCTTCTTTGCCTTGAGGAACTTTGAGGTAGAGATTGAAGTATGCGATGGAGCACCATCCTGCTGCAGAATTTGTCCCTTTTTATGGTTAGGAATGTAAGAGGCAGCTAAGATTTGTTGATATTTCAGACTATGTTACCTTTCGCCCTGCAGATCTCTCGCACACCCCCATACTGGATGTAACCCCAGACCATGATTTTGCCACCACCAAACCACTGTTTTCTGAGTGAATCTCGGATCCATACGGGCTCCAGTAGGTCTCCTGCAATATTTGCGGCGACTGTGGTGTAATTCAATGGAAGATTCATCTGAAAATTCCATCTTTTGCCACTTTTCCAGCGTCCATCTTTTTGACAGGCTGTGGGCCTTGGCAAATGCCACACGGTTTTTTAATTGTCTGCACCCTTAGGGATAAATAGTCTGAAATATCAACAAATCTTAGCTGCCTCTTACATTCCTAACTATAAAAAGGGACAAATTCTGCAGCAGGATGACGCTCCATTGCATACTACAATCTCTACCTCAAAGCTCCTCAAGGTAAAGAAGATCAAGATCCTCCAGGACTGACCAGCCCAGTCACCAGACATGAACATCATTGAGTATGTCTAGGGTAGGATGAAAGAGGAAGCATGGAGGACGAAATCCAAGAATGTTGATGAACTCTGGGAGGCATGCAAGACTGCTTTCTTTGATGTTCCTGATGACTTCATCAATAAATTGTATGAATCTTTGCCAAAGCCATTGGAAGTCATACAAAATATTAAATTTGGATCTCACAGCACCACTACTTAATTCGCTTACGTTATGTAACATATTTTTGTATTTGAAGTACATTATTTTGTTCAATTTTCACACGACTTTCTGTAGGCGACAAAACTTTTGTCTTGCCAAAATTTGACCTTTATGTCTTCAATAAATGATGAATCTTTTTTCAGTGAAAAAAATATATTTTTTGTACATTCAACATCATTTGGGAGGGTCTGAGCTTTCATATGAGCCATTTCTGAAACCAATTGAATAATTAAAAGTCAGGTTATTAGCAATTGTTTCTACATAATGGATAAGCGACAAGACTTTTGTCAGGGACTGTATATATAAATTTCATTATAACTCCCGATTGTATAATTCATAATTGTTATGTAATTATGGATATACGTATTTATGAATTATTAAAATGTTAATGAAAACAAAATTAAAAAGAATAATAACAGAAATGCACACAAGCAAGGTCGTAGGTTAGCATAGGGACGGTAGGGACATAACACTACCAACTTTTCAGGATGCTGCAATTGTCCCCGCCAACTTTTAAGCAACCTTATTTGCATTATAGGATTTCAGTTATATAGGTCATTTAGATTGTCTCCCCATTTGTTGTAAGGATATAACTGACCCTACCATTATTAAATGAATTATTTTCATTATGTACAGACTTACATTTACCCCTTTTCACTGCTGAGTGTGCCAGTCCATATTTTCCCCTCAAATGCATGTTTGTTTGGCTGATGACTTTGACCCCTGTCCCCCCACACAGACACAAACACGCACACACTCACAGCCCCAGCCCCATGCCGCCTCCTCCACCCCCTTCGAAGAGGAGGAATATTAGAAGGTTTTTTTTCTGACCAGCTTCACCCAATGTATGTATGTAATGTAAAATATGTCAATGTTGTGGAGGGGGGGAATACACCACTGATTTTGCTACTGACAGTCCGACCCGTATCAGCGTTAGCAGAACATTAAACTGTGTGAATTTGCTAACCGGCAAAACTTGAGTAGGAAGCTGCTTAGGAAGAAATATCTTCCTGTATGTATTGTCAACTGTTAATTTTAATTAAACTGTGAAAAATGTAGTGAACCGTGGTCCCTTTCTGCCCAATTTTCATTATTTATGTGGTTTTAAAGCAGCCCAAAGAAGCTTTCATTTTTTTTGTTGAGTTTGGCTGTGCTTGTGGACAAAAGTAGTAGTGTCTTACCTGAGGGAAGGCTGAATTTTTATTTGTTTTTGTTTATCCCTGATTAATGTTTTTTTGTGTTTTTTTCTAATGTATATTTTTTATATATTAAATATATGTTATATTAATTTCTTTACAATGTTGAGTGGTCTTAAGAAAAATGTTTATTTTTTGCATTCTGGATAGTTAAGAGATTATTAACAAGCTTGTATTTATTGTGTATTTTAATATCATTTCAGTATCATTTGAGTATCATTTGAAATATAAATTTGCTAATTAAATCCAGACATTTATTCTGGAAGTTTTCAAACTGTTTCTTTAGTAGTTTTCAAAACAAAATGTTTGAATGGAACAGTGTATAACTTGAACCAATACATATGAAAGTTAGTATTAGTGAATACAGATGTATTTAACATTGATCGTTTAGCCTATCAATTAATTAGGGTTATATTGGTGAGAAATGTTTCCCTGACCCCCATTCACCCGATCTGTTTGGTCGTATTGATGTCCCGTCCCCAGCAAAAAAGTGTACATGCAGTTTATGCCGTTATATCGTCCCTACTAACATTGAGACCAAACCTACGCCCTTGCACACAAGTTATGGCCCCAAGTTACACTCTAAAGTCGTTTTTGTGATTTTCGTAGTATTTAACTGAGTTAATGCCAACAGATGACATTAGATGTCCAATCCATTTAAACTGGGAAGACTGGCTGTGAATGCTCATGTTTCATTGCCATTGACGGCGTTAGATGTCCAATTCATTTTGACTGGGATGGGGTGAATGAACGAACATGTAGCACTGTCAATGGCAGCCATTGAGTTAACCTGAAAGGGTTGAAAAAATATAATAATCAACAATGTGCATGAAAGTGTTAAACACAAACAAAATAGACAGCACTTACGAGTGCAGCCATTTTGTGACATCAGTTATACCCACACATTGATAAAACTCCAGTACCGGTGAATGTGAAAAGTGGTATTACTAACATTATGTGGAAGGGCTGGCAATCTAGAGTATACCTGTATTTGATTGGCTAGAAGTACTGGCATTTAAATGGACATTCCACTCATTTTGATGAATTGTTTCTAAATACATAAAATATCTTTGAAGATAAGTGCTAAAACATGCAGAGGCTGAAAAATATTGAGTTATAGCAAGTAGGAGTTTTGGGCGGGCCTAAAAAGAGGGTTGGGTTATGTCACCCAGAATGCTCGCTTTCTGGCCCACACCTTCCATTATATATGAACTCAGTGGGCTGTCGTCAGTGGCTTTCTGCCCGGCATAATTTTGTATTTTTGATACAAATGGAATTTCAACGGAATTGTGAAAAATCTTTTTGATGTAGAAACTTATTAACAACTAATTAGTCACTTTTTTCATCTTGATTGCTAATTGAAAACAATAAGTACGAATGATGCACACATTCTCATCCACTCGACAAGTCATTGCACACAGACAAACACACACATACTCTGACAGTGTTTTGGCGGTCAGAGTAAAGAGTGGAAGAAAAAAAAATCACAAAAGACGAGTGGAGCAGGGCAGACAAGTGGTAGAAACGAAATGCTGGCGCGTCGCTCTCGCATAGTCTGTTCATTGCCTCTTCATTCCAGCAGGGCGGTGCCAGTCAGCCAGCTGTGCAGCCACTAGAGGCAGTGGGGGACTCTGCAAAGCGGGGGCAGCTGAGAGAGGGGTGGAAGTTTGTATGCTTGATGTTGTGAAGATGGAAGGACGAGCGCATGCTGATGACGGCAACATTACAGCAGTGAACGGGCTGTTCTCATTTCTCGTATTTGCACTTTCGAACTCTATCCCGTCCTCAGGGAGCTTTTACGCCGCCATATTATTATGCTAGAAGTTGGGCATCTTAAAACGTCCATAAAATAGCAAATGTTAGTGGGATTATTATATTTTCGGAGGTTGAAGTGAGGAGGAAGTGATGTGTACACATTTATTTTGGTGACAAATGTGTCATCAAAGACTTATTTGTCTTTAGCACATTTTGTCCCATTTATGGGAGATACAAGTTGAATCCATTTGAACAGGGAGGGCTGGCAGTGAATGGTCATGTTTCAGTGGCAACAAATTAACACTTGCGCACTCCTCATGTAGCCTCATGAACCTGGGAGGACCAACAGTAGGTTTGTGCTCGAGTTCCATGTTCAATTGTTAAAACAGATAGTCATAATGTGTACGTACAATAGTTAATTTAATAAAATAATTATTAATATTCACATTATTTTTCTGAATTCATATCTTTATTAATATGCTACTAATATTACTTGGAGTGTAAATTTTTGGACGATATGACATTTACAGTTGTTACAAAGCCTGCCACGGCATTGGCCTTTGATTAATTTAATACGATCTTATGTACACATTAAACACAATCATAAAAAAATAAAAAAATAAACAAATATATATATATATATATATATATATATATAGTTTTTTTCTTAAATGTTGCTGCTTAAACATTTAATATTTTTGAATGAAAGCAATTTTGTCCTCAACAAAATACCATTTCTGAAAGATGACAGTGTTGATCGAAGTATTGCGTTTTGATCAATTCCAGTTGTGCTTCACCAACTGGTATATAAATCTAGATTGACTTATGGTCACACCACTAATACTTATTTAAGTCATTGAATAAATGAAATAGTGCTGCAACGATTAATCGATTAACTTGAGTATTCGATTAGAAAAAAATATTCAAATTAAATTTTGTTGCTTCAAGTATTCGTTTAATTAAAGTGGTGTTGTAATGGTTTATTTGGAAAGTGTTTGCATTTAGTTTTATTGATGAGGGTGGTTACACTGCCCTCTGGTCTGCCTTTTTTCACATGGCTGAATCCAACTGCTCCGTGTTAAGACCAACGTAAGCTAAGTTTTTGTTTGAGCTAATATTTTTTAATGCATTCTTAATTTAGTTTTTAGGTATATTTCGCCGTTTTTTGTGGGAATATGTGTCTGAACCATTTGTTAAGCGCATTGTAAAAAAAAAAAAAAAAACTTTCGCTAGTGGACTTTTTGTATGTAAGTTAGCCAATTGTTCTTTTGTTTTGTATATACAGCGGGGCAAATAAGTATTTAGTAAATCACTAATTGTGCAAGTTCTCCCACTTGAAAATATTAGAGCCCTGTAATTGTCAACATGGGTAAACCTCAACCATGAGAGACAGAATGTGGAAAAAAAAAAACAGAAAATCACATTGTTTGATTTTTAAAGAATTTATTTGCAAATCACGGTGGAATACTCAATCAATACTTTGTTGGCAATAACGGAGGCCAAACGTTTTCTGTAACTCTTCACAAGCTTTTCACACACTGTTTCTGGTATTTTTGGCCCATTCCTCCATGTAGATCTCCTCTAGAGCAGTGATGTTTTGGGGCTGTCGTTGGGCAACACGGACTTTCAACTCCCTCCTCACCCCGTGGCATCAAAATGATAACAAGAACGGTGAGCAAAAATCCCAGAACCACACGAGGGGACCTAGTGAATGACCTACAGAGAGCTGGGACCACAGTAACAAAGGCTACTATCAGTAACACAATGCGCCACCAGGGACTCAAATCCTGCACTGCCAGACGTGTCCCCCTGCTGAAGAAAGTACACCTCCAGGCCTGTTTGCGGTTCGCTAGAGAGCATTTGGATGATCCAGAAGAGGACTGGGAGAATGTGTTATGGTCAGATGAAACCAAAATAGAACTTTTTGGTAGAAACACAGGTTCTCTTGTTTGGAGGAAAAAGAAAACTGAATTGCACCATACCCACTGTGAAGCATGGGGGTGGAAACATCATGCTTTGGGGCTGTTTTTCTGCAAAGGGAACAGGACGACTGATCCGTGTATAGGAAAGAATTAATGGGGCCATGTATCGAGAGATTCTGAGTGAAAATCTCCTTCCATCAGCAAGGGTATTGGAGATGAGACGTGGCTGGGTCTTTCAGCATGACAATGATCCCAAACACACAGCCAGGGCAACAAAGACGGGGCTTCGAAAGAAGCATTTCAAGGTCTTGGAGTGGCTTAGCCTGTCTCCAGGTCTCAACCTCATAGAAAATCTGTGAAGGGAGTTGAAAGTCCGTGTTGCCCAACGACAGCCCCTAAACATCACAGCTCTAGAGGAGAGCTGCATGGAGGAATGGGCCAAAATACCAGCAACAGTGTGTAAAAATCTTGTGAAGAGTTAAAGAAAACGTTTGGGCTCGATTATTGCCAACAAAGAGTACATAACAAAGTATTGAGATGAACTTTTGGTATTGACCAAATACTTATTTTCCACCATGATTTGCAAATGAATTCTTTAAAAATCAAACAATGTTATTTTCTGTTTTTTTCCCCACATTCTGTCTCATGGTTAAGGTTTACCCATGTTGACAATTACAGGCCTCTCTAATATTTTCAAGTGAGAGAACTTGCACAATTAGTGGTTGACTAAATACTTATTTGCCCCACTGTAGATCCTCATTTAATTTTTTTCAAAATTTCGTTTGAGGCTCAGCTAAGGTATTTAAATTTTTCATGTTCCTTATCCAATTACTTGATTATTCAAACTAACTAGTCCATCGATTAATCGACTACTAAAATATTCGATAGCTGCAGCCCTAAAATGAAACTCATTTTAAAAAGAGCAAACTGAGGATCAAAGATACTGGACTGGGGTTTGCAAATAAGGAAAGGAGATCACCCCAATGCATTGAGCCATGCATGGAACACAATGGAGCAGATGAAGTTCTTTAAATGTTTGATGTTGTATGTATAACTGAAGTAGGTGCGTGGACTAAAAAGAGCATCGCAGGCAATCTGTGACCAAAGCTGAACCTCATACACTACTTGTCAGCTTGTAAATTGAGCAGCCAAGTCAAACAACACAGATAAAAGTGTCGCGATGGGCTACATAGTACATACAGTACAAACCACATAACGTTACAAAGACATTTGTGTTAATTTGTGCTGGAAAAAACATTGTCTCTAGTAGCTTTTCTTCCTTTCCTGTCGTACAATCAACCCCTTTCAATTGGTTTCGTTTCTTGTTGAAAAGAAGTTACGGAGCTTCCGCCTGGACTGCGTGGGATTTGAGATAAAAGCCAGCCATGGAGATGACTGTGGTGATGATGAGCGGGGTTTCCATTGTTGTGTGAAACCAAGGGAGAGTGTGTATGTGCTTTGTGAGGAAGACGGTATAGGTGTTGTGAGGTTGGGGGGCCATGGGGGGGGGGGGGGGGGCTTCATTCGGGAAGAGGCGGTGAACTCACCTGACGCTACAGCCATGCCAGAGGGAGCAGAATACAGAAGAGAGCAGAGGTTAGAGCGCGAGAGGGGAGGAGCAGGTGAAGGGGACTGCTGTCTAGGAGAAAAGTGAAGGGGGGTGGGAGCCATGGCCTGAGGAGGGATGGGGCGGGGGGCCCCGGAAGTAAGGAGAGGAGGAGAAAAGAAGATGAGAAATAGAATCAGCGGGGCAAGAAGTGGACAAAGGAGTGAACAGTTTGAAAAGAGAGAGAAAAAGAAACAGAGGTCATCCACCCGTCATAAAGTAGAGTGTGAAGATGTGAACATGGAAGATGAGGGGGAAGAAAGGTTGGATACAAAGCGGCACAAGCAGAAGGACGCAGCAAAAGCATGTGTGGAGGAGAGAAGTGAGCAGAGAGAACTAAACAAGACTGAGGATCATGGTCACACTTGCAGACGCTGTTTAATGCCGTGCATAGGGAGTTAGAAGGATTATGGGAAGGGTTGACGGCCACAGAGGCCAGGAGACAGCTCAGGTTTAAGCACTAAAAGCAGGTTTCCATCAAACGCTCCAGTTCAGTTCAGTTTAAACACCTGATAGCAGGGTTCTATGACAATAAAGCAGAATGCAACATAGAGCATGCGTAAGCAAAACAAAGCCAAAGGATTTGGAATCAAGTCAAAATATGCACTTGACTAATACAAGTCAGCCAAAAGGTGGTATTGTTCGAAATATCATTCCAGTAATTTATAACAACTACGTTGGGGCATATAGAGAAATAATAATCTTTTTATCATCGATATTTGGTGACAGGCATAACAATTAAATGCTCTACCACTAGAGGGCAGAAGGTACGAGTACTGCAATTCGTGAGGAGTCATTACATACTGTATCTTTTGTGGGTAAATTGCGACAAGATTATGATTTTCTCTGTTCATATTTGTGATATAATGCTCAGCTGAACTGGACTGCACTGTTTAACCCTTTCTTGACAAATGTATCCCATTTGATACACTTAGAATTTAATGATTTTGAGACCAATTCAGAATTTTGAAATATCTTTCCTAAAAAAAAAAAAAAAATGGATGCAAGTCAACTCATGCATCTGCAGGTTCCATGAGAAAAACAAAACAAAACAAAACAAAACAAAACAAAACAAAACAAAACAAAACAAAACAAAACAAAACAAAACAAAACAAAACAGGATTTAGCATGGGTTATAGATATTAGAGCGCTTATTACACATATTATTTTTTTCCTTTTTACAAATTTGAAAAAAACGTTTCATTAAAACCTTATTTTTCAGATTATGTGATTCTGACAATTACTTCATATTGCAGGCATTAAGGGGTTAAAGGGGAATAAAGACAAAAGCTTGTGCGTGAGTTTTTTAGTTAGCAGGTTTTAACGCATTGGGTTTAGATCTGAATGATCATTGAGCATCTATAATACCTGAACAACATGCAGGAAATGTACTCAAACAGTTTTACAGTGCCAAACATATTCATTTGCTAGCTGATAAGATACCACCATACTGTCAGTGTCCAGTGGAATTGTGTGTAGTAGTACAAAATTAGGTGAGATAAGTAGATTTAATGAACCATTTAGTTTCTTTTTCAAAATGTAATTCCACAGTTAGACGCTGAACATATGATAACATGTTAGCAAACCACAAACAGGACCCTTAAAAGCAAAGCACACTAATGTTCCTGCTTGCCTGACACCAGAAACAGTGATGAACTTCACTGTTGGTGTATTTGTGTGTACATTGTTCCTGTGTACGTGTGGAGCATAAAGGGGGTGTTATTAGCTACATTTGTTGCGGGATCAGACAAGGGCAGATTTGGGCTTTGATGAAGGAGTGGCCCAGTGGTTGGCCAGCACTTGGGTACTCACAGAACAACTTCAACATGGTCCAGCGCCCACTGGTCGTGTTCTGCTCCATCGTGCCGCGGCTGCCACCATCGCAGCATCACTCCTTTAACCCTCGCCTCTCTGAACAAAGCGTAAAGATTCTGATTCAGTGAGCAATGCACTGTTAAAAAACATAACAAAACAAAACAAAAAACTGTTCAAACCCAAAAACATTTACAGTAAAATCCTGGCAGCTGTTTTTTTTCTGTTAAAATTATGTGAAAACTTTAAAAGATTTCAAAATTAACAAAAACTACTGTAAAAAGAATGGAATTTAAGAATGTGACTCCAGTTCTATGAATCCCGTATGACTATGACGTCCAGAGTAGGAGTGGGAACCTCTTGGTACCTCACGATACCATACGATTTGCGATACAAAGCCCACGATAACGATGATCTGACAATATGGCGATACAACGATTATCGATACATTGGTCAGGAAATCATTCAATGATATTCTACAAACGACTATTAAACAGAAAAACAAGCTTCTGCTGTGAATTGGAATGAGTTTATCACTAGTAGACGTCCAATCCATTTGAATGTCTATGGCCGTCAGTGGCAGCCAATTCCAGGCAATGAGGTAAATTTGGGCCATTTAAGGTCATTTACCTGTTGATTTTCAGTTACTTCTTTTTGATTTTAGGGTATTTTATGGGTCACTTCATGTTTGAGTTACAGAACAGGAAGTGACCTGGGAATCACCCAAATGAATAGGCAGTGACTCAACTCAACAGGAAATGACCGGTAAATGCCCTAAAATGAACAGCAAGTGACCTTAAAATGCCCCGAAAATTGGACGGAATGACTGTGAATGCTCTGGTTTTGAATGAAAGAACGTTCCCAGTCTAAATGGATTGGGCGTCGAGCACCGTCAATGCAACGTTAGAGTTAACTGAGACACTATTATAGTGGAAGATTTTGGTAGCAACTAGTTGGTTCCTTTTTATTTTCTTTAGACACTGACACCTTTTTAAAACGGTATCTCGATTCTTGGCAGGAGCATATCGATAACCTTTGGGGATACAAAGTATCGCGATATATCACCATTTCCACATTTTGTCACACCCCTAGTCCAGAGGGTGGTACTGAAAGAACTGAATGATCCATTTGCGCATGAGTCTTAAGTATGTATACCAAAAAATCCCTATAAAAATACTTATCCAAGCCCTTCTTTGCTGTGACACATTACATTTTTGTTTGATTTGCTGTAACAAATCTATTAAATATGAAATATATGTACATTTAATAGTGTCAACGTAATAGTTTCATCTTCACATTCAGAAGTCAAAACTAATGTGTTTCATTTGAAGTGGGACCGCCCGTTGCGCATGTGCAATGTAACGCGCGCTCAGCCTCTGTTCATCCAGGTGTTCGGCCATTCCTTACTACGTGGCGAAACGTCCTACACAATGCTCAGTGCGCTTGCGCATGCATCCACACGCATGCGCACATCGATTAGAAGCGGCGAGTACTCACTATTTTTGTTTTTATTTAGTTATTTAGAACCTTTTCACTGCCTCAAAGATACTTTTTGCATGTATTACCCTCTCATACTTTTAACTATTGTTTTTTTTTGTGTTAGCTTTGAAGCAGTTGACCATATTAGTCACGTAGTGTATTTAAAACATCCTTATTTGATAAAACTACATTTAAGTATTTTCTGCAGGCATTTTTTTAGTACGGTATTCCTGTTTGCCTCTAAACAAAACAAGTTTAGAGCGCACGGTAGTACTTTGGGTGTCAAATTCGACAAATGTAGACGTTCGCCGATGTAGTAGATTTTGGCAGAACACCGGTCTGGACTTGCTTTTTCACCGACAACTTCTTTCAGCACTGCTGCGGGGTTATACTTTACAGAGACGCTCAAAGGTGCTGTAATCCCACTCAATGGTGAGTACGTGATTATGTAATATTTTTAAAAGCTTGCTGTGAAAAGACAGTGAGACAAATTTCACCGTCAGTGAAGTCAGACATTGCGGGCTTGCTAGCTAGCTAGCTAAACTACACGAAGGAGAGTTTATATAAATTGTGTAATGCGACAAATGGCATCGGCACTCTTGCACCTAGCATAATCTATTATATCGTGGGGCTAAATGTAACTGTGCATTTATATTTTGTATATGATTTTCTGTTTGATGTTTAGCGTTTTACTTAAATTTGTTTTCTGCGTTCTGTCATCTGCTGCTGAGGATGCAGAAAGGGACATCGCCACCACAGTCATGGGGATTTACACAATCAGAAGAGATGGACATGAGGAGCCGGAGGACGTGGGAATTGTGATTGAGGGCATATGGATAGGCTGACTGGACTCAAAGAAATTTAAATGCTTTTCAGGTTCTGTTTTGTACTCTACATGTGTGTTGTACGTGTATATTTAATATGTGTTTTCAGGCGTTACATTTTGCACTTTATGGTAGGATTTCATGTTCACTTGGAGCTGGTTATACCATGCCTTAGCCTTTGCAAATATTGTAGTTGTATTATTGTTGTACGTGTACTTGTGCTACTTTGTTTGAACCACTTCTGAAGTCAGCAGATTACTTTTCTAAATGTGATAGGTCATGCACTGTCTTCATCATAGAGGAAAAAAACTTAAGAGAATGTTTTTCATCATTAATTTGATGAGTTCCATGTTGATGATAGGTATACTGTAAATTGGGATGTGTTTTTATTTGTTTTAAATAAAAACACTAACATGATTTTGTGTTCAGTCTGATAAGTGGGTCAAATGAAGTATGAAAAAAATCAATATTAGACTATATTAATTTGAGTTAAACAAATGCAAATAAGTTGAGGGCAGTTAAAGTACTAATTTTATTTGGGCAGTATTTGATAAAAATGAGTTTGATGAACTCAATTAAATCATATTAGAAGGAGGTACTTAGTTTGAGTTGGGGCTACATAAATTTAATGGATGGAAATCCTGCCCAATTTATTTGTGTTCATCCAATGAGTTATTTTTTAGTGTAGTAGTGACCCCTGGTTGACCTTTGACACAGGTATACAGTAAGTTCCAATGTTATCACAGGTCCAGTCCCTACAGAACCTTCTCACGTGAGCATGATGAGTCTGAGAGACAGAACGCTCTGGCTGTCATACAGGATTCATTGAACAGTAGTTACATTCGTAGATTACTATCTACATTACTTTTTTATTTTTTTATTTTTTTATTTTTTTTTACTGCTGTCCCCAAAATTACCTCAGATGCATAGGAAGGAGAAAGAGAACAGAAAGATTATTTGTTCTTCAGTGTCTTTATTATGCCAGTGTTAGGGCTCATTACCCAAAAAGTAAAATTGATTATTACACACAACGTGCTACATGACAGCAAGGGAAATTTTAGTGGCTGACGAGCCTCATATCTGCTGCTTATGTAATTGCCTAAAATTTCTAGTCGAGTCTTTGCAAATAACTCACAATGGAATGTTGTAGGAAACCCTCTGGGCCTTGATGAAGTCTTTGGGTTGGTGCTGAGCGATGACGTGCCAGGTGACCCCGTTGTTTACGCTGTACTGTAGCAGAACTGCTCTGTCAACTGTGTCTGTGCGGTCCAGAGCGATATTACAACTATCTGTCTGTGCCACGCTGCCAATCTGTAGCACAAACATGATCTTACTGCAAGGAGACACAGAATGAATGGTAGAGCAACAAGGTTAGAGGGAGACTTTGTCCTCAGGGTTTTCAGTACATTTAATTTAGGAAACACCACTGTGAAAATGTATTTTTTCTGTTTTTGATTTCAGACTTTCCCCCTTATTTTTCAAAAGTGTTGTTCAAGTTACTTTTAAAAAATAATACGTAGTTTTCCGACAAGGTAACTAATTACTTTACTAGTTTTTCAATTATGAAAGTACTTACTAATTACTAATTACTTAACTAGTTATTCAATTATGATAGTAATTAGTTTAATTCACTTTTCTTAAAAATATTCAAAAACAATTTTGAAAATTAAAAATGTTTGTATTCCCACCCTGAAAAGCCTCCACTCTCAAAGTGTCATACATATTTCCCATTACAACGTGCGTTAGTGTTCATTCAACTGGAATTTTGTGTCTGTGCATAAACTGGGTATGTGTGTCTGTGTTTAGTACAGCCCAAAGCGAGTTGCGACACTCCCATAGGGATCCATTATATGATTTTACTTCCGGGTTCTTCCGGGTAATGAGGCCCCGAATAGTTCCAAACTTTGCTTCGACGAGGGCGGACACCATTGAGATAATCAAACAAGCACTGTACTTCGATACGTGATTTTATAAATTTTTACCATAAATGTCGCAATTACCGCTGTCAGTTCCCTCGAAAACCATTACAGTGCACTTGTGCTTGGAACTATTTAGGCCTACGTGAACCACGTGACCACCCGCTGCGAGTTGAGCGAGTGTCGCAACTCTCTTTTTACATAGCTCTGGTGCAGCTATACTCGTAAGATCCACCCTACTCTGTCAGACTGTGTCTGATTGGCATACCCTGACATCTTGCCCTATGTTAGCCAAACAATAACCTGTTCTAGCATGGGCTGTGTTCATGTTAAAATGAGAAGATCTATGTGGACTCTGAGGCTAGTATGAGAGATTTGCATTTGGGATGAAATGCATAACTGATGTTACAACAATCTAACGATATACTGGCAAGCGGGGTGGCCAGTGGGGTGGCCAACAAATTTATAGGGGTGGCCGGGGCCACCCCCTGGGGGCGCCACTGTGGGCAACACAGACTTTCAACTCCATCCACAGATTTTCTATGGGGTTGAGATCTGGAGACTGGCTAGGCCACTCCAGGACCTTGAAATGCTTCTTACGAAGCCACTCCTTTGTTGCCCTGGCTGTGTGTTTGGGATCATTGTCATGCTGAAAGACCCAGCCACGTCTCATCTTCAATGCCCTTCCTGATGGAAGGAGATTTTCACTCAGAATCTCTCGATACATGGCCCCATTCATTCTTTCCTTTACACAGATCAGTCGTCCTGGTCCCTTTGCAGAAAAACAGCCCCAAAGCATGATGTTTCCACCCCCATACTTCACAGTGGGTATGGTGTTCTTCGGATGCAATTCAGTATTCTTTCTCCTCCAAACACGAGAACCTGTATTTCTACCAAAAAGTTCTATTTTGGTTTCATCTGACCCTAACACATTCTCCCAGTCCTCTTCTGGATCATCCAAATGCTCTATAGCGAACCGCAGATGGGACTGAACGTGTACTAGCTTCGGCAGGGGGACACACCTGGTGTGCAGGATTTGAGTACTTGGCGGCGCATTGTGTTACTGATAGTAGCCTTTGTTACTGTGGTCCCAGCTCTCTGTAGGCCATTCACTAAGTCCTCCCGTGTGGTTCTGGGATTTTTGCTCACCGTTCTTGTTATCATTTTGACGCCACGGGGTGAGATCTTGCATTGAGCCCCAGATTGAGGGAGCTTATCAGTGGTCTTGTCTGTCTTCCATTTTCAAATAATTGCTCCCACAGTTGATTTCTTTACACCAAGCGTTTTACCTATTGCAGATTCAGTCTTCCCAGCCTGGTGCAGGTCTACAATTTTGTCTCTGGTGTCCTTCGACAGCTCTTTGGTCTTGGCCATAGTGGAGTTTGGAGTGTGACTGACTGAGTTTGTGGACAGGTGTATTTTTTACCGATAATGAGTTAAAACAGGTGCTTTTAATACAGGTAACGAGTGGAGCCTCGTTAGAAGAAGTTAGACCTCTTTGACAGCCAGAAATCTTGCTTGTTTGTAGGTGACCAAATGCTTATTTTCCACTCTAATTACCTTGGTCTTTCCAAAGGAAAGAACAAGGTAATGATATTCTACAACTTTATTGTACTTATTATTATTACCTTGGTCTTTCTGAAAGAAAGAACAAGGTATTGTTATTGTGCAACTTTATTGTTCTTATTATTATTATTACCTTGGTCTTTCTGAAAGAAAGAACAAGGTATTGTTATTGTGCAACTTTATTGTTCTTATTATTATTATTATTATTATTACCTTGGTCTTTCCAAGGGAAAGAACAAGGTATTGTTATTGTGCAACTTTATTATTATAATTATTATTATTATTATTATTATTATTCAATAATTCTCCGCGTTTTTTTGAGCCAACGCACAGCCCAAACCGTAGCACCGATCGGCACCGTTGAAGTATCGGCACGACCGGATTTTTCGCGTGACGATGGGAATTTTTCAAACCGCCACGAAAAATTTTCCGTTCGCCCGTAAACGGCAATTTTCCGAAAAATAAAAAAAGTTTCAAAATGTATCTAGTCCTACAATTTTTGACCAAATCACATAATTTGGGCATCAAAAATTCCGGGACGGTGAGGGGCATAAAAGTTATATACAGAATTTGGCAAAAATTTACGGTTCCCCGGAAATTTGCCAAAAACTTTCCTATTCATTTTGAATGGAAAAAAAACGCGCGCTTCACAGCCCGAACCGTTAGACCGATCGGCACCGTTCAAGTATCGGCACGACCGGAATTTTCGCGTGACACAGGAAACTTTACAAATGGCCCCGAAAATTTTTCCGTTCGTCCGTAAACGGCAATTTTCCGTGACAAAAAAAAAAGTTTCAAAATGTATCTAGTCCTACAATTTTTGACCAAATCACATAATTTGGGCATCAAAAATTCCGGGACGGTGAGGGGCATAAAAGTTGTATACAGAATTTGGAAAAAAATTACGCTTCCTCGGAAATTTGCCAAAAACTATCCCATTCATTTCGAATGGGAAAAGTCCCATTCACTTCCAATGGGATTTCCAATGGAATTTACATTGCATTGATGCCATTGACGGCCATGCATGTCGAATCTACTGATGCCAATGTACTTGGATTCAATTGATTATATGGATGTCGATGCCATTGACTGCCATGGACGTCCAAAATTTTTCCCATTCATTTTCAATGGGGAAAAAACAAAATTACCCCAAATCAACAGAAAATGACCAGATATCAATAGGACGTGTCCCCCAAACTTCCCCAATTCCATTGACGCTTATGAAGGGTGCCGCCATTGACTTACATGGACGTCCAAAATTTTTCCCATTCATTTTCAATGGGGAAAAAACTACATTTCTCCAAATCAACAGAAAATGACCAGATATCAATAGGACGTATACCCCAAACGTCCCCAACTCAATTGACGCTTATGGGGGGTGCTGCCATTGACGTCCATGGACGTCCAAAATTTTTCCCATTCATTTTCAATGGGAAATTTTTTTTTTTCCCCAAATCAACAGAAAATGACTAGATATCATTAGGACGTGTCCCCCAAATGTCCCCGATCGCATTGCCGCTTATGGAGGATGATGCCATTGACGTCCATGGACGTCCAAACTTCCCATTCATTTCCAATGGCATTTCTTCATGTTTGTTCATTCTATTGATGCCAATGTACTTGGATTCTATTGACGCTTATGTAAATTGATACCATTGACGTCCATGGACGTCCAAATTTTTTCCCATTCATTTTCAATAGGAATTTTTTTTCCCCCCCCAAAATCAACAAAAAATGACTAGATATCATTAGGACGTGTCCCCCAAATGTCCCCGATTGGATTGCCGCTTATGGAGGGTGATGCCATTGACGGCCATGGACGTCCAATTCTCCCAATCTTTTCTAATGGCTTTTACTTTGTTTAGTGCATTGACTGGCATTATGGTCCATTCTATTGATAGACCTGAGTGGGGCTAAGATTTGTATCTCCACAGAGGAAAGACCAAGGTGTGTAATTTCTCCCGAAATTGCAGTTTCTAGTTATTACCTTGGTCTTTCTGAAAGAAAGAACAAGGTATTGTTATTGTGCAACTTTATTGTACTTATTATTTATTCATCTTATTCTCCGCGTTTTTTTGAGCCAACGCACAGCCCAAACCGTAGCACCGATCGGCACAGTTCAAGTATCGGCACGACCGGAATTTTCGCGTGACGATGGGAATTTTTCAAACCGCCACGAAAAATTTTCCGTTCGCCCGTAAACGGCAATTTTCCGAAAAATAAAAAAAGTTTCAAAATGTATCTAGTCCTACAATTTTTGACCAAATCACATAATTTGGGCATCAAAAATTCCGGGACGGTGAGGGGCATAAAAGTTGTATACAGAATTTGGCAAAAATTTACGGTTCCCCGGAAATTTGCCAAAAACTTTCCTATTCATTTTGAATGGAAAAAAAACGCGCGCTTCACAGCCCGAACCGTTAGACCGATCGGCACCGTTCAAGTATCGGCACGACCGGAATTTTCGCGTGACACAGGAAACTTTACAAATGGCCCCGAAAATTTTTCCGTTCGTCCGTAAACGGCAATTTTCCGTGACAAAAAAAAAAGTTTCAAAATGTATCTAGTCCTACAATTTTTGACCAAATCACATAATTTGGGCATCAAAAATTCCGGGACGGTGAGGGGCATAAAAGTTGTATACAGAATTTGGAAAAAATTTACGGTTCCCCGGATATTTGCCAAAAACTATCCCATTCATTTCTAATGGGAAAAGTTCCCATTCACTTTCAATAGGATTTCCAATGGACTTTACATTGCATTGCCATTGACGGCCATGCATGTCGAATCTATTGATGCCAATGTTCTTGGATTCAATTGACTATATGGATGTCGATGCCATTGACTGCCATGGACGTCCAAAATTTTTCCCATTCATTTTCAATGGGGAAAAAACTACATTTCCCCAAATCAACAGAAAATGACCAGATATCAATAGGACGTGTCCCCCAAACGTCCCCAACTCCATAGACGCTTATAGGGGGTGCTGCCATTGACGTCCATGGACGTCCAAAATTTTTCCCATTCATTTTCAATGGGGAAAAAACTACATTTCCCCAAATCAACAGAAAATGACCAGATATCAATAGGACGTATACCCCAAACGTCCCCAACTCCATTGACGCTTATGGGGGGTGCTGCCATTGACGTCCATGGACGTCCAAAATTTTTCCCATTCATTTTCAAAGGGATTTTTTTTTTTTTCCCCAAATCAACAGAAAATGACTAGATATCAAGAGGACGTGTCCCCCAAATGTCCCCGATTGCATTGCTGCTTATGGAGGGTGATGCCATTGACGTCCACGGACGTCGAAACTTCCCATTCATTTCCGATGGCATTTCTTCATGTTTGTTCATTCTATTGATGCCAATGTACTTGGATTCCATTGACGCTCATGTAAGTTGATACCATTGACGTCCATGGACGTCCAAAATTTTTCCCATTCATTTTCAATGGGAAAATTTTTTTTTTCCCTAAATCAACAGAAAATGACTAGATATCATTAGGACGTGTCCCCCAAATGTCCCCGATCGCATTGCCGCTTATGGAGGGTGATGCCATTGACGTCCATGGACGTCCAAACTTACCATTCATTTCCAATGTCATTTCTTCATGTTTGTTCATTCTATTGATTCCAATGTACTTGGATTCCATTGACGCTTATGTAAGTTGATACCATTGACGTCCATGGACGTCCAAAATTTTTCCCATTCATTTTCAATGGGAATTTCTTCTTTTTTCCCCAAATCAACAATAAATGACCAGATATCAATAGGACGTGTCCCCCAAACTTCCCCAATTCCTTTGACGCTTGTGAAGAGTGATGCCATTGACGTCCATGGACGTCCAAATTTCCCATTCATTTCTAATGGCATTTAATTATGTTTTTTCATTTTATTGATGCCAATGTACTTGGATTCCATTGACGCCTATGTAAGTTGATACCATTGACGTCCATGGACGTCCAAAATTTTTCCCATTCATTTTCAATGGGAATTTATGGGACGTCGGCGTCATCCGCACGTTGGACTTCGTCGACTGGACGTCGGCGTCATCCGCATGTTGGACGTCGGCGCCGTCCGCTCGTTGGAAGTCGGCGCCGTCTTTATGTTGGATGTCGGCAGCGTCAGCACTTTGGACGTCGGAAGCGACAGCAATTAGGACGTCGGTGACGTCCGCTCGTTGGACGTCGCCAAACTTTGGACGTCGGCGTCGTCCACTCTTTTGACATCGTCACCATCCGCTCGTTGGACGTAAGACGGCGCATTCTGCACTTTTGACGTTTGCTTGTTGAACGTCGTCATTGTCCCACGTTGGACGTCGGCACCGTCCGCTTGATGGACGTCGGCAGCGTAAGCACTTTGGACGTCGGTGACGTCCGCTCGTTGGACGTCGGCGCCGTCAGCAGTTTGGAAGTCGGTGATGTCGGCTCGTTGGACGGCGCATTCTGCACTTTGGACGCCGGTGACGTCCGCTCGTTAGACGGCGCATTCTGCACTTTTGACGTTTGCTTGTTGAACGTCGTCACTGTTCCACGTGAGATGTCGGCACCGTGCGCTCGATGGACGTCGGCGTCATCTGCTCTTTTGAGGTCTTGGACGTCGGTGACGTCCGCTCGTTGGACATCGTATTCTGCACTTTTGACTTTTGCTTGTTGAACGTTGTCACTGTCCCACATGGGATGTCGGCGTTATCTGCTCTTTTGACGTCGGCCTCTCACGCTAACTTTTGACGTCGGCGCCGTTTGCTCGTTGGACGTCGTCACCATCCGTTTGTTGATCGTCGGGGACGTCGGCGTCATCTGCTCTTTTGACGTCTTGGACGTCGGCTCGTTGGACATCGCATTCTGCACTTTTGACGTTTGCTTGTTGAATGTTGTCACTGTCCCACGTGGGATGTCGGCATCATCTGCTCTTTTGACGTCGGTGACGTCAGCCTCTCGCGCTAACTTTTGACGTCGGCGCCGTTTGCTCGTTGGACGTCGTCACCATCCGTTCGTTGATCGTCGGCGCTGTCCTCTCGATGGACGTTGGCGTCATCCGCTCTTTTTACGTCGGCGACGTCCAATCCACTCTGAGGTATACGCATAAAGTAGGAAACTGACCGGGGATCGAACCACCATCCTCTCATACCAAGGTCAGCGATATTAACACTGAGCTATCCATCTGCTAAATGCAGTGTTGTGTGATATGTATATAAAGTTATCATGTATGTGATACAGGCATTGACAAAAGCTAACTTGGTATTGACAGGGGTTCGATCCTGCGACCTCCCGCATCAAAGTCATTTTCAATTGGAATTTTTTTTTTTCCAAAAATCAAAAGAAAATGACTAGATATCAATAGGACGTGTCCCCCAAACTTCCCCAATTCCATTTACACTTATGGAGGGTGATGCCATTGACGTCCATGGACGTCCAAAATTCCCATTTATTTTTAATTATGTTTTTTCATTCTATTGATGCCAATGTACTTGGATTCCATTGTAAGTTGATACCATTGACGTCAATGGACGTCCAAAATTTTTCCCATTCATTTTCAATGGGAATTTTTTTCCCCCCCAAATCAACAAAAAAACGACCTGATATCAATAGGACGTGTCCCCCAAACTAGTCCAATTCCATTGACGCTTATGAAGGGCGCCGCCATTGATGGCCATGGACGTCCAAATTTCCCATTCATTTCTAATGCCATTTAATTATGTTTTTTCATTCTATTGATGCAAATGTACTTGGATTCTATTGACGCTTATGTAAGTTGATACCATTGACGTCCATGGACGTCCAAAATTTTTCCCATTCATTTTCAATGGGAATTTTTTTTTTTTCCCCAAATCAACAGAAAATGACTAGATATCAATAGGACGTGTCCCCCAAATGTCCCCGATTGCATTGCTGCTTATGGAGGGTGATGCCATTGACGTTCATGGACGTCCAAACTTCCCATTCATTTCCAATGGCATTTCTTCATGTTTGTTCATTCTATTGATGCCAATGTACTTGGATTCCATTGACGCTTATGTAAGTTGATACCATTGACGTCCATGGACGTCCAAAATTTTTCCCATTCATTTTCAATGGGAATTTTTTTTTTTCCCCCAAATCAACAGAAAATGACTAGATATCATTAGGACGTGTCCCCCAAATGTCCCTGATTGGATTGCCGCTTATGGAGGGTGATGCCATTGACGGCCATGGACGTCCAATTCTCCCAATCTTTTCTAATGGCTTTTACTTTGTTTAGTGCCATTGACTGGCATTATGGTCCATTCTATTGATAGACCTGAGTGGGGCTAAGATCTGTATCTCCACAGAGGAAAGACCAAGGTGTGTAATTTCTCCCGAAATTGCAGTTTCTAGTTATTCATCTTATTCTCCGCGTTTTTTTGAGCCAACGCACAGCCCAAACCGTAGCACCGATCGGCACCGTTCAAGTATCGGCACGACCGGATTTTTCGTGTGACGATGGGAATTTTTCAAACCGCCACGAAAAATTTTCCGTTCGCCCGTAAACGGCAATTTTCCGAAAAATAAAAAAAGTTTCAAAATGTATCTAGTCCTACAATTTTTGACCAAATCACATAATTTGGGCATCAAAAATTCCGGGACGGTGAGGGGCATAAAAGTTGTATACAGAATTTGGCAAAAATTTACGGTTCCCCGGAAATTTGCCAAAAACTTTCCTATTCATTTTGAATGGAAAAAAAACGCGCGCTTCACAGCCCGAACCGTTAGACCGATCGGCACCGTTCAAGTATCGGCACGACCGGAATTTTCGCGTGACACAGGAAACTTTACAAATGGCCCCGAAAATTTTTCCGTTCGTCCGTAAACGGCAATTTTCCGTGAAAAAAAAAAAAGTTTCAAAATGTATCTAGTCCTACAATTTTTGACCAAATCAAATAATTTGGGCATCAAAAATTCCGGGACGGTGAGGGGCATAAAAGTTGTATACAGAATTTGGAAAAAAATTACGCTTCCTCGGAAATTTGCCAAAAACTATCCCATTCATTTCGAATGGGAAAAGTTCCCATTCACTTCCAATGGGATTTCCAACGGAATTTACATTGCATTGATGCCATTGACAGCCATGCATGTCGAATCTACTGATGCCAATGTACTTGGATTCAATTGACTATATAGATGTCGATGCCATTGACTGCCATGGACGTCCAAAATTTTTCCCATTCATTTTCAATGGGAAATTTTTTTTTTTTCCCAAATCAACAGAAAATGACTAGATATCAATAGGACGTGTCCCCCAAACTTCCCCAATTCCATTGACGCTTATGAAGGGTGCCGCCATTGACTTACATGGACGTCCAAAATTTTTCCCATTCATTTTCAATGGGGAAAAAACTAAATTTCTCCAAATCAACAGAAAATGACCAGATATCAATAGGACGTATATCCCAAACGTCCCCAATTCCATTGACGCTTATGGGGGGTGCTGCCATTGACGTCCATGGACGTCCAAAATTTTACCCATTCATTTTCAATGGGAATTTTTTTTTTTTTCCCAAATCAACAGAAAATGACTAGATATCAATAGGACCTGTCCCCCAAATGTCCCCGATTGCATTGCTGCTTATGGAGGGTGATGCCATTGACGTCCAGGGACGTCCAAACTTCCCATTCATTTCCAATGGCATTTCTTCATGTTTGTTCATTCTTTTGATGCCAATGTACTTGGATTCCATTGACGGTTATGTAAGTTGATACCATTGACGTCCATGGACGTCCAAAATTTTTCCCATTCATTTTCAATGGGAAATTTTTTTTTTTCCCCAAATCAACAGAAAATGACTAGATATCATTAGGACGTGTCCCCCAAATGTCCCCGATTGCATTGCCGCTTATGGGGGGTGATGCCATTGACGTCCATGGACGTCCAAACTTCCCAATCATTTCCAAAGCCATTTCTTCGTGTTTGTTCATTCTATTGATGCCAATGTACTTGGATTCCATTGACGCTTATGTAAGTTGATACCATTGACGTCCATGGACGTCCAAAATTTTTCCCATTCATTTTCAATGGGATTTTTTTTTTTTTCCCAAATCAACAGAAAATGACTAGATATCATTAGGACGTGTCCCCCAAATGTCCCTGATTGCATTGCCGCTTATGGAGGGTGATGCCATTGACGTTCATGGACGTCCAAACTTCCCATTCATTTCCAATGGCATTTCTTCATGTTTGTTCATTCTTTTGATGCCAATGTACTTGGATTCCATTGACGCTTATGTAAGTTGATACCATTGACGTCCATGGACGTCCAAAATTTTTCCCATTCATTTTCAATGGGAATTTTTTTTTTTCCCCAAATCAACAGAAAATGACTAGATATCAATAGGACGTGTCCCCCAAATGTGCCCGATTGCATTGCTGCTTATGGAGGGTGATGCCATTGACGTCCACGGACGTCCAAACTTCCCATTAATTTCCAATGGCATTTCTTCATGTTTGTTCATTCTATTGATGCCAATGTACTTGGATTCCATTGACGCTTATGTAAGTTGATACCATTGACGTCCATGGACGTCCAAAATTTTTCCCATTCATTTTCAATGGGAAATTTTTTTTTTTCCTCAAATCAACAGAAAATGACTAGATATCATTAGGACGTGTCCCCCAAATGTCCCCGATTGCATTGCCGCTTATGGGGGGTGATGCCATTGACGTCCATGGACGTCCAAACTTCCCATTCATTTCCAAAGGCATTTCTTCATGTTTGTTCATTCTATTGATGCCAATGTACTTGGATTCCATTGACGCTTATGTAAGTTGATACCATTGACGTCCATGGACGTCCAAAATTTTTCCCATTCATTTTCAATGGGATTTTTTTTTTTTTCCCAAATCAACAGAAAATGACTAGATATCATTAGGACGTGTCCCCCAAATGTCCCCGATTGCATTGCCGCTTATGGAGGGTGATGCCATTGACGTTCATGGACGTCCAAACTTCCCATTCATTTCCAATGGCATTTCTTCATGTTTGTTCATTTTATTGATGCCAATGTACTTGGATTCCATTGACGCTTATGTAAGTTGATACCATTGACGTCCATGGACGTCCAAAATTTTTCCCATTCATTTTCAATGGGAAATTTTTTTTTTTTCCCCAAATCAACAGAAAATGACTACATATCAATAGGACGTGTCCCCCAAACTTCCCCGATTCCATTAACAATTATGGAGGGTGCTGCCATTGACGGACATGGACGTCCAATTCTCCCAATCTTTTCTAATGGCTTTAACTTTGTTTAGAGCCAATGACTGGCATTATGGTCCATTCTATTGATAGACCTGAGTGGGGCTAAGATTTGTATCTCCACAGAGGAAAGACCAAGGTGTGTAATTTCTCCCGAAATTGCAGTTTCTAGTTATTATTATTATTATTATTATGCAATGGTTTCTCCGCGTTTTTTCGGCGCGCCGCGCAGCCCGAACCGTACCACCGATCGGCACCGTTCAAGTATCGACACGACCGGAATTTTCGCGCGACGATGGGAATTTTTCAAACGACCCCGAAAATTTTTTCGTTCGCCCGTAAACGGCGATTTTCCGATTTTTTACAACTTTTTCAAAACGCTACTTGTCCTACAATTTTTGACCAAATCACATAATTTGGACATCAAAAATTCCGGGACGGTGGGGGGCATAAAGATTGTATACAGAATTTGGAAAAAATTTACGGTTCTCCGGATATTTGCCAAAAACTATCCCATTCATTTCCAATGGGAAAAGTTCCCATTCACTTTCAATAGTATTTCCAATGGTCTTTACATTGCATTGATGCCATTGACGGCCATGCATGTCGAATCTATTGATGCCAATGTACTTGGATTCATTTGACTATATGGATGTCGATGCCATTGACGGCCATGGACGTCCAAAATTTTTCCCATTCATTTTCAATGGGGAAAAAACTAAATTTCCCCAAATCAACAGAAAATGACCAGATATTAATAGGACATATACCCCAAACGTCCCCAACTCCATTGACGCTTATGGGGGGTGCTGCCATTGACGTCCATGGACGTCCAAAATTTTTCCCATTCATTTTCAATGGGGAAAAAACTAAATTTCCCCAAATCATCTGAAAATGACCAGTTATCAATAGTACGTCTCCCCCAAACGTTCCGAACTCCATTGACGCTTATAGGGGGTGCTGCCATTGACGTCCATGGACGTCCAAAAATTTTCCCATTCATTTTCAATGGGGAAAAAACTAAATTTCCCCAAATCAACAGAAAATGACCAGATATTAATAGGACGTATACCCCAAACGTCCCCAATTCCATTTACGCTTATGGAGGGTGATGCCATTGACGTTCATGGACGTCCAAACTTCCCATTCATTTCCAATGGCATTTCTTCATGTTTGTTCATTCTATTGATGCCAATGTACTTGGATTCCATTGACGCCTATGTAAGTTGATACCATTGACGTCCATGGACGTCCAAAATTTTTCCCATTCATTTTCAATGGGAATTTTTTTTTTTTCCCCAAAATCAACAAAAAATGACTAGATATCATTAGGACGTGTCCCCCAAATGTCCCCGATTGCATTGCCGCTTACGGAGGGTGATGCCATTGACGTTCATGGACGTCCAAACTTCCCATTTATTTCCAATGGCATTTCTTCATGTTTGTTCATTCTATTGATGCCAATGTACTTGGATTCCATTGACGCTTATGTAAGTTGATACCATTGACGTCCATGGACGTCCAAAATTTTTCCCATTCATTTTCAATGGGAATTTTTTTTTTTCCCCAAATCAACAGAAAATGACTTGATATCAATAGGACGTTTCCCCCAAATGTGCCCGATTGCATTGCTGCTTATGGAGGGTGATGCCATTGACGTCCACGGACGTCCAAACTTCCCATTAATTTCCAATGGCATTTCTTCATGTTTGTTCATTCTATTGATGCCAATGTACTTGGATTCCATTGACGCTTATGTAAGTTGATACCATTGACGTCCATGGACGTCCAAAATTTTTCCCATTCATTTTCAATGGGAAATTTTTTTTTTTCCTCAAATCAACAGAAAATGACTAGATATCATTAGGACGTGTCCCCCAAATGTCCCCGATTGCATTGCCGCTTATGGGGGGTGATGCCATTGACGTCCATGGACGTCCAAACTTCCCATTCATTTCCAAAGGCATTTCTTCATGTTTGTTCATTCTATTGATGCCAATGTACTTGGATTCCATTGACGCTTATGTAAGTTGATACCATTGACGTCCATGGACGTCCAAAATTTTTCCCATTCATTTTCAATGGGAATTTTTTTTTTTTTCCCAAATCAACAGAAAATGACTACATACCAATAGGACGTGTCCCCCAAACTTCCCCGATTCCATTAACAATTATGGAGGGTGCTGCCATTGACGGACATGGACGTCCAATTCTCCCAATCTTTTCTAATGGCTTTAACTTTGTTTAGTGCCAATGACTGGCATTATGGTCCATTCTATTGATAGACCTGAGTGGGGCTAAGATTTGTATCTCCACAGAGGAAAGACCAAGGTGTAATTTCTCCCGAAATTGCAGTTTCTAGTTACCTTGGTCTTTCTGAAAGAAAGAACAAGGTTATGTTATTCTACAACTTTATTATTATTACCTTGGTCTTTCCAAGGGAAAGAACAAGGTTATGTTGTTGTACAACTTTATTGTACTTCTTTATTATTATTCTTTATTATTATTATTATTCAATAATTGTTGACGTTTTTTTCGGCGCGCCGCGCAGCCCGAACCATAGCACCGATCGGCACCGTTCAAGTATCGGCACGACCGGAATTTTCGCGCGACGATGGGAATTTTTCAAACGGCCCCGAAAAATTTTCCGTTCGCCCGTAAACGGCAAATTTCCGAAAAAAAAAAAAAGTTTCAAAACGCTACTTGTCCTACAATTTTTGACCAAATCACATAATTTGGGTATCAAAAATTCCGGGACGGTGAGGGGCATAAAAGTTGTATACAGAATTTGACAAAAATTTACGGTTCCCCGGAAATTTGCCAAAAACTTTCCTATTCATTTTGAATGGAAAAAAAACGTGCGCTTCACAGCCCGAACCATAGCACCGATCGCCATCGTTCAAGTTTTGGCATGACCGGAATTTTCGTGCGACGCAGGGTCTTTTTCAAACGGCCCCGAAAAATTTTCCGTTTGCCCGTAAACGGCAATTTTCCGTAAAAAAAACAAAAGTTTCAAAACGCTACTTGTCCTACAATTTTTGACCAAATCACATAAATTGGACATCAAAAATTCCGGGACGGTGGGGGGCATAAAGATTGTATACAGAATTTGGAAAAAAATTACGGTTCCCCGGATATTTGCCAAAAACTATCCCATTCATTTCTAATGGGAAAATTTCCCATTCACTTCCAATGGGATTTCCATTGGAATTTACATCATTGATGCCATTGACGGCCATAAATGTCGAATCTATTGATGCCAATGTACTTGGATTCAATTGACTATATGGATGTCGATGCCAATGACGGCCATGGACGTCCAAAATTTTTCCCATTCATTTTCAATGGGGAAAAAACTACATTTCCCCAAATCAACAGAAAATGACCAGATATCAATAGGACGTGTCCCCCAAACGTCCCCAACTCCATTGACGCTTATAGGGGGTTCTGCCATTGACGGCCATGGACGTCCAAAATTTTTCCCATTCATTTTCAATGGGGAAAAAACTAAATTTCCCCAAATCAACAGAAAATGACCAGATATTAATAGGACGTATACCCCAAACGTCCCCAACTCCATTGACGCTTATGGGGGGTGCTGCCATTGACGTCCATGGACGTCCAAAATTTTTCCCATTCATTTTCAATGGGGAAAAAACTAAATTTCCCCAAATCAACAGAAAATGACTAGATGTCAATAGGACGTGTCCCCCAAACTTCCCCAATTCCATTTACGCTTATGGAGGGTGATGCCATTGACGTTCATGGACGTCCAAACTTCCCATTCATTTCCAATGGCATTTCTTCATGTTTGTTCATTCTATTGATGCCAATGTACTTGGATTCAATTGACGCTTATGTAAATTGATACCATTGACGTCCATGGACGTCCAAAATTTTTCCCATTCATTTTCAATGGGAATTTTTTTTTTCCCCCAAATCAACAGAAAATGACAAGATATCAATAGGACGTGTCCCCCAAACTTCCCCAATTCCATTAACAATTATGAAGGGTGCCGCCATTGACGTCCATGGACGTCCAATTCTCCCATTCATTTCTAATGGCTTTTACTTTGTTTAGTGCCATTGACTGGCATTATGGTCCATTCTATTAATAGACCTGAGTGGGGCTAAGATTTGTATCTCCACAGAGGAAAGACCAAGGTGTAATTTCTCCCGAAATTGCAGTTTCTAGTTACCTTGGTCTTTCTGAAAGAAAGAACAAGGTATTGTTATTGTGCAACTTTATTTGTACTTATTATTTATTCATCTTATTCTCCGCGTTTTTTTGAGCCAACGCACAGCCCAAACCGTAGCACCGATCGGCACAGTTCAAGTATCGGCACGACCGGAATTTTCGCGTGACGATGGGAATTTTTCAAACCGCCACGAAAAATTTTCCGTTCGCCCGTAAACGGCAATTTTCCGAAAAATAAAAAAAGTTTCAAAATGTATCTAGTCCTACAATTTTTGACCAAATCACATAATTTGGGCATCAAAAATTCCGGGACGGTGAGGGGCATAAAAGTTGTATACAGAATTTGGCAAAAATTTACGGTTCCCCGGAAATTTGCCAAAAACTTTCCTATTCATTTTGAATGGAAAAAAAACGCGCGCTTCACAGCCCGAACCGTTAGACCGATCGGCACCGTTCAAGTATCGGCACGACCGGAATTTTCGCGTGACACAGGAAACTTTACAAATGGCCCCGAAAATTTTTCCGTTCGTCCGTAAACGGCAATTTTCCGTGACAAAAAAAAAAGTTTCAAAATGTATCTAGTCCTACAATTTTTGACCAAATCACATAATTTGGGCATCAAAAATTCCGGGACGGTGAGGGGCATAAAAGTTGTATACAGAATTTGGAAAAAATTTACGGTTCCCCGGATATTTGCCAAAAACTATCCCATTCATTTCTAATGGGAAAAGTTCCCATTCACTTTCAATAGGATTTCCAATGGACTTTACATTGCATTGCCATTGACGGCCATGCATGTCGAATCTATTGATGCCAATGTTCTTGGATTCAATTGACTATATGGATGTCGATGCCATTGACTGCCATGGACGTCCAAAATTTTTCCCATTCATTTTCAATGGGGAAAAAACTACATTTCCCCAAATCAACAGAAAATGACCAGATATCAATAGGACGTGTCCCCCAAACGTCCCCAACTCCATAGACGCTTATAGGGGGTGCTGCCATTGACGTCCATGGACGTCCAAAATTTTTCCCATTCATTTTCAATGGGGAAAAAACTACATTTCCCCAAATCAACAGAAAATGACCAGATATCAATAGGACGTATACCCCAAACGTCCCCAACTCCATTGACGCTTATGGGGGGTGCTGCCATTGACGTCCATGGACGTCCAAAATTTTTCCCATTCATTTTCAAAGGGATTTTTTTTTTTTTCCCCAAATCAACAGAAAATGACTAGATATCAAGAGGACGTGTCCCCCAAATGTCCCCGATTGCATTGCTGCTTATGGAGGGTGATGCCATTGACGTCCACGGACGTCGAAACTTCCCATTCATTTCCGATGGCATTTCTTCATGTTTGTTCATTCTATTGATGCCAATGTACTTGGATTCCATTGACGCTCATGTAAGTTGATACCATTGACGTCCATGGACGTCCAAAATTTTTCCCATTCATTTTCAATGGGAAAATTTTTTTTTTCCCTAAATCAACAGAAAATGACTAGATATCATTAGGACGTGTCCCCCAAATGTCCCCGATCGCATTGCCGCTTATGGAGGGTGATGCCATTGACGTCCATGGACGTCCAAACTTACCATTCATTTCCAATGTCATTTCTTCATGTTTGTTCATTCTATTGATTCCAATGTACTTGGATTCCATTGACGCTTATGTAAGTTGATACCATTGACGTCCATGGACGTCCAAAATTTTTCCCATTCATTTTCAATGGGAATTTCTTCTTTTTTCCCCAAATCAACAATAAATGACCAGATATCAATAGGACGTGTCCCCCAAACTTCCCCAATTCCTTTGACGCTTGTGAAGAGTGATGCCATTGACGTCCATGGACGTCCAAATTTCCCATTCATTTCTAATGGCATTTAATTATGTTTTTTCATTTTATTGATGCCAATGTACTTGGATTCCATTGACGCCTATGTAAGTTGATACCATTGACGTCCATGGACGTCCAAAATTTTTCCCATTCATTTTCAATGGGAATTTATGGGACGTCGGCGTCATCCGCACGTTGGACTTCGTCGACTGGACGTCGGCGTCATCCGCATGTTGGACGTCGGCGCCGTCCGCTCGTTGGAAGTCGGCGCCGTCTTTATGTTGGATGTCGGCAGCGTCAGCACTTTGGACGTCGGAAGCGACAGCAATTAGGACGTCGGTGACGTCCGCTCGTTGGACGTCGCCAAACTTTGGACGTCGGCGTCGTCCACTCTTTTGACATCGTCACCATCCGCTCGTTGGACGTAAGACGGCGCATTCTGCACTTTTGACGTTTGCTTGTTGAACGTCGTCATTGTCCCACGTTGGACGTCGGCACCGTCCGCTTGATGGACGTCGGCAGCGTAAGCACTTTGGACGTCGGTGACGTCCGCTCGTTGGACGTCGGCGCCGTCAGCAGTTTGGAAGTCGGTGATGTCGGCTCGTTGGACGGCGCATTCTGCACTTTGGACGCCGGTGACGTCCGCTCGTTAGACGGCGCATTCTGCACTTTTGACGTTTGCTTGTTGAACGTCGTCACTGTTCCACGTGAGATGTCGGCACCGTGCGCTCGATGGACGTCGGCGTCATCTGCTCTTTTGAGGTCTTGGACGTCGGTGACGTCCGCTCGTTGGACATCGTATTCTGCACTTTTGACTTTTGCTTGTTGAACGTTGTCACTGTCCCACATGGGATGTCGGCGTTATCTGCTCTTTTGACGTCGGCCTCTCACGCTAACTTTTGACGTCGGCGCCGTTTGCTCGTTGGACGTCGTCACCATCCGTTTGTTGATCGTCGGGGACGTCGGCGTCATCTGCTCTTTTGACGTCTTGGACGTCGGCTCGTTGGACATCGCATTCTGCACTTTTGACGTTTGCTTGTTGAATGTTGTCACTGTCCCACGTGGGATGTCGGCATCATCTGCTCTTTTGACGTCGGTGACGTCAGCCTCTCGCGCTAACTTTTGACGTCGGCGCCGTTTGCTCGTTGGACGTCGTCACCATCCGTTCGTTGATCGTCGGCGCTGTCCTCTCGATGGACGTTGGCGTCATCCGCTCTTTTTACGTCGGCGACGTCCAATCCACTCTGAGGTATACGCATAAAGTAGGAAACTGACCGGGGATCGAACCACCATCCTCTCATACCAAGGTCAGCGATATTAACACTGAGCTATCCATCTGCTAAATGCAGTGTTGTGTGATATGTATATAAAGTTATCATGTATGTGATACAGGCATTGACAAAAGCTAACTTGGTATTGACAGGGGTTCGATCCTGCGACCTCCCGCATCAAAGTCATTTTCAATTGGAATTTTTTTTTTTCCAAAAATCAAAAGAAAATGACTAGATATCAATAGGACGTGTCCCCCAAACTTCCCCAATTCCATTTACACTTATGGAGGGTGATGCCATTGACGTCCATGGACGTCCAAAATTCCCATTTATTTTTAATTATGTTTTTTCATTCTATTGATGCCAATGTACTTGGATTCCATTGTAAGTTGATACCATTGACGTCAATGGACGTCCAAAATTTTTCCCATTCATTTTCAATGGGAATTTTTTTCCCCCCCAAATCAACAAAAAAACGACCTGATATCAATAGGACGTGTCCCCCAAACTAGTCCAATTCCATTGACGCTTATGAAGGGCGCCGCCATTGATGGCCATGGACGTCCAAATTTCCCATTCATTTCTAATGCCATTTAATTATGTTTTTTCATTCTATTGATGCAAATGTACTTGGATTCTATTGACGCTTATGTAAGTTGATACCATTGACGTCCATGGACGTCCAAAATTTTTCCCATTCATTTTCAATGGGAATTTTTTTTTTTTCCCCAAATCAACAGAAAATGACTAGATATCAATAGGACGTGTCCCCCAAATGTCCCCGATTGCATTGCTGCTTATGGAGGGTGATGCCATTGACGTTCATGGACGTCCAAACTTCCCATTCATTTCCAATGGCATTTCTTCATGTTTGTTCATTCTATTGATGCCAATGTACTTGGATTCCATTGACGCTTATGTAAGTTGATACCATTGACGTCCATGGACGTCCAAAATTTTTCCCATTCATTTTCAATGGGAATTTTTTTTTTTCCCCCAAATCAACAGAAAATGACTAGATATCATTAGGACGTGTCCCCCAAATGTCCCTGATTGGATTGCCGCTTATGGAGGGTGATGCCATTGACGGCCATGGACGTCCAATTCTCCCAATCTTTTCTAATGGCTTTTACTTTGTTTAGTGCCATTGACTGGCATTATGGTCCATTCTATTGATAGACCTGAGTGGGGCTAAGATCTGTATCTCCACAGAGGAAAGACCAAGGTGTGTAATTTCTCCCGAAATTGCAGTTTCTAGTTACCTTGGTCTTTCTGAAAGAAAGAACAAGGTATTGTTATTGTGCAACTTTATTACCTTGGTCTTTCTGAAAGAAAGAACAAGGTATTGTTATTGTGCAACTTTATTACCTTGGTCTTTCCAAAGGAAAGAACAAGGTAATGATATTCTACAACTTTATTGTACTTATTATTATTCATCTTATTCTCCGCGTTTTTTTGAGCCAACGCACAGCCCAAACCGTAGCACCGATCGGCACCGTTGAAGTATCGGCACGACCGGAATTCTCGCGTGACGATGGGAATTTTTCAAACCGCCACGAAAAATTTTCCGTTCGCCCGTAAACGGCAATTTTCCGAAAAATAAAAAAAGTTTCAAAATGTATCTAGTCCTACAATTTTTGACCAAATCACATAATTTGGGCATCAAAAATTCCGGGACGGTGAGGGGCATAAAAGTTGTATACAGAATTTGGCAAAAATTTACGGTTCCCCGGAAATTTGCCAAAAACTTTCCTATTCATTTTGAATGGAAAAAAACCGCGCGCTTCACAGCCCGAACCGTTAGACCGATCGGCACCGTTCAAGTATCGGCACGACCGGAATTTTCGCGTGACACAGGAAACTTTACAAATGGCCCCGAAAATTTTTCCGTTCGTCCGTAAACGGCAATTTTCCGTGAAAAAAAAAAAAGTTTCAAAATGTATCTAGTCCTACAATTTTTGACCAAACCACATAATTTGGGCATAAAAAATTCCGGGACGGTGAGGGGCATAAAAGTTGTATACAGAATTTGGAAAAAAATTACGCTTCCTTGGAAATTTGCCAAAAACTATCCCATTCATTTCAAATGGGAAAAGTCCCATTCACTTCCAATGGGATTTCCAATGGAATTTACATTGCATTGATGCCATTGACGGCCATGCATGTCGAATCTACTGATGCCAATGTACTTGGATTCAATTGACTGTATGGATGTCGATGCCATTGACTGCCATGGACGTCCAAAATTTTTCCCATTCATTTTCAATGGGGAAAAAACAAAATTACTCCAAATCAACAGAAAATGACCAGATATCAATAGGACGTGTCCCCCAAACTTCCCCAATTCCATTGACGCTTATGAAGGGTGCCGCCATTGACTTACATGGACGTCCAAAATTTTTCCCATTCATTTTCAATGGGGAAAAAACTACATTTTCTAAATCAACAGAAAATGACCAGATATCAATAGGACGTATACCCCAAACGTCCCCAACTCCATTGACGCTTATGGGGGGTGCTGCCATTGACGTCCATGGACGTCCAAAATTTTACCCATTCATTTTCAATGGGAAATTTTTTTTTTTCCCCAAATCAACAGAAAATGACTAGATATCAATAGGACGTGTCCCCCAAATGTCCCCAATTGCATTGCTGCTTATGGAGGGTGATGCCATTGACGTCCAGGGACGTCCAAACTTCCCATTAATTTCCAATGGCATTTCTTCATGTTTGTTCATTCTTTTGATGCCAATGTACTTGGATTCCATTGACGCTTATGGGGGGTGCTGCCATTGACGTCCATGGACGTCCAAAATTTTACCCATTCATTTTCAATGGGAAATTTTTTTTTTTCCCCAAATCAACAGAAAATGACTAGATATCAATAGGACGTGTCCCCCAAATGTCCCCAATCGCATTGCTGCTTATGGAGGGTGATGCCATTGACGTCCAGGGACGTCCAAACTTCCCATTTATTCCAATGGCATTTCTTCATGTTTGTTCATTCTATTGATGCCAATGTACTTAGATTCCATTGACGCTTATGTAAGTTGATACCATTGACGTCCATAGACGTCCAAAATTTTTCCCATTCATTTTCAATGGGAATTTTTTTTTTTTCCCCAAATAAACAGAAAATGACTAGATATCAATAGGACGTTTCCCCCAAATGTCCCCAATTGCATTGCTGCTTATGGAGGGTGATGCCATTGACGTCCACGGACGTCCAAACTTCCCATTCATTTCCAATGGCATTTCTTCATGTTTGTTCATTCTATTGATGCCAATGTACTTGGATTCCATTGACGCCTATGTAAATTGATACCATTGACGTCCATGGACGTCCAAAATTTTTCCCATTCATTTTCAATGGGAATTTTTTTTTTTTCCCCAAATCAACAGAAAATGACTAGATATCATTAGGACGTGTCCCCCAAATGTCCCTGATTGGATTGCCGCTTATGGAGGGTGATGCCATTGACGGCCATGGACGTCCAATTCTCCCAATCTTTTCTAATGGCTTTTACTTTGTTTAGTGCCATTGACTGGCATTATGGTCCATTCTATTGATAGACCTGAGTGGGGCTAAGATTTGTATCTCCACAGAGGAAAGACCAAGGTGTAATTTCTCCCGAAATTGCAGTTTCTAGTTGTACTTATTATTTATTCATCTTATTCTCCGCGTTTTTTTGAGCCAACGCACAGCCCAAACCGTAGCACCGATCGGCACAGTTCAAGTATCGGCACGACCGGAATTTTCGCGTGACGATGGGAATTTTTCAAACCGCCACGAAAAATTTTCCGTTCGCCCGTAAACGGCAATTTTCCGAAAAACAAAAAAAGTTTCAAAATGTATCTAGTCCTACAATTTTTGACCAAATCACATAATTTGGGCATCAAAAATTCCGGGACGGTGAGGGGCATAAAAGTTGTATACAGAATTTGGCAAAAATTTACGGTTCCCCGGAAATTTGCCAAAAACTTTCCTATTCATTTTGAATGGAAAAAAAACGCGCGCTTCACAGCCCGAACCGTTAGACCGATCGGCACCGTTCAAGTATCGGCACGACCGGAATTTTCGCGTGACACAGGAAACTTTACAAATGGCCCCGAAAATTTTTCCGTTCGTCCGTAAACGGCAATTTTCCGTGAAAAAAAAAAAAGTTTCAAAATGTATCTAGTCCTACAATTTTTGACCAAATCACATAATTTGGGCATCAAAAATTCCGGGACGGTGAGGGGCATAAAAGTTGTATACAGAATTTGGAAAAAAATTACGCTTCCTCGGAAATTTGCCAAAAACTATCCCATTCATTTCGAATGGGAAAAGTCCCATTCACTTCCAATGGGATTTCCAATGGAATTTACATTGCATTGATGCCATTGACGGCCATGCATGTCGAATCTACTGATGCCAATGTACTTGGATTCAATTGACTATATGAATGTCGATGCCATTGACGGCCATGGACGTCCAAAATTTTTCCCATTCATTTTCAATGGGGAAAAAACAAAATTTCCCCAAATCAACAGAAAATGACCAGATATCAATAGGACGTGTCCCCCAAACTTCCCCAATTCCATTGACGCTTATGAAGGGTGCCGCCATTGACTTCCATGGACGTCCAAAATTTTTCCCATTCATTTTCAATGGGGAAAAAACTACATTTCTCCAAATCAACAGAAAATGACCAGATATCAATAGGACGTATATCCCAAACGTCCCCAATTCCATTGACGCTTATGGGGGGTGCTGCCATTGACGTCCATGGACGTCCAAAATTTTACCCATTCATTTTCAATGGGAAATTTTTTTTTTTCCCCAAATCAACAGAAAATGACTAGATATCAATAGGACCTGTCCCCCAAATGTCCCCGATTGCATTGCTGCTTATGGAGGGTGATGCCATTGACGTCCAGGGACGTCCAAACTTCCCATTCATTTCCAATGGCATTTCTTCATGTTTGTTCATTCTATTGATGCCAATGTACTTGGATTCCATTGACGCTTATGTAAGTTGATACCATTGACGTCCATGGACGTCCAAAATTTTTCCCATTCATTTTCAATGGGAAATTTTTTTTTTTCCCCAAATCAACAGAAAATGACTAGATATCATTAGGACGTGTCCCCCAAATGTCCCCGATTGCATTGCCGCTTATGGGGGGTGATGCCATTGACGTCCATGGACGTCCAAACTTCCCATTCATTTCCAAAGGCATTTCTTCATGTTTGTTCATTCTATTGATGCCAATGTACTTGGATTCCATTGACGCTTATGTAAGTTGATACCATTGACGTCCATGGACGTCCAAAATTTTTCCCATTCATTTTCAATGGGATTTTTTTTTTTTTCCCAAATCAACAGAAAATGACTAGATATCATTAGGACGTGTCCCCCAAATGTCCCCGATTGCATTGCCGCTTATGGAGGGTGATGCCATTGACGTTCATGGACGTCCAAACTTCCCATTCATTTCCAATGGCATTTCTTCATGTTTGTTCATTTTATTGATGCCAATGTACTTGGATTCCATTGACGCTTATGTAAGTTGATACCATTGACGTCCATGGACGTCCAAAATTTTTCCCATTCATTTTCAATGGGAAATTTTTTTTTTTTTCCCAAATCAACAGAAAATGACTAGATATCAATAGAACGTGTCCCCCAAACTTCCCCGATTCCATTAACAATTATGGAGGGTGCTGCCATTGACGGACATGGACGTCCAATTCTCCCAATCTTTTCTCATGGCTTTTACTTTGTTTAGTGCCATTGACTGGCATTATGGTCCATTCTATTGATAGACCTGAGTGGGGCTAAGATCTGTATCTCCACAGAGGAAAGACCAAGGTGTGTAATTTCTCCCGAAATTGCAGTTTCTAGTTGTACTTATTATTTATTCATCTTATTCTCCGCGTTTTTTTGAGCCAACGCACAGCCCAAACCGTAGCACCGATCGGCACAGTTCAAGTATCGGCACGACCGGAATTTTCGCGTGACGATGGGAATTTTTCAAACCGCCACGAAAAATTTTCCGTTCGCCCGTAAACGGCAATTTTCCGAAAAACAAAAAAAGTTTCAAAATGTATCTAGTCCTACAATTTTTGACCAAATCACATAATTTGGGCATCAAAAATTCCGGGACGGTGAGGGGCATAAAAGTTGTATACAGAATTTGGCAAAAATTTACGGTTCCCCGGAAATTTGCCAAAAACTTTCCTATTCATTTTGAATGGAAAAAAAACGCGCGCTTCACAGCCCGAACCGTTAGACCGATCGGCACCGTTCAAGTATCGGCACGACCGGAATTTTCGCGTGACACAGGAAACTTTACAAATGGCCCCGAAAATTTTTCCGTTCGTCCGTAAACGGCAATTTTCCGTGAAAAAAAAAAAAGTTTCAAAATGTATCTAGTCCTACAATTTTTGACCAAATCACATAATTTGGGCATCAAAAATTCCGGGACGGTGAGGGGCATAAAAGTTGTATACAGAATTTGGAAAAAAATTACGCTTCCTCGGAAATTTGCCAAAAACTATCCCATTCATTTCGAATGGGAAAAGTCCCATTCACTTCCAATGGGATTTCCAATGGAATTTACATTGCATTGATGCCATTGACGGCCATGCATGTCGAATCTACTGATGCCAATGTACTTGGATTCAATTGACTATATGAATGTCGATGCCATTGACGGCCATGGACGTCCAAAATTTTTCCCATTCATTTTCAATGGGGAAAAAACAAAATTTCCCCAAATCAACAGAAAATGACCAGATATCAATAGGACGTGTCCCCCAAACTTCCCCAATTCCATTGACGCTTATGAAGGGTGCCGCCATTGACTTCCATGGACGTCCAAAATTTTTCCCATTCATTTTCAATGGGGAAAAAACTACATTTCTCCAAATCAACAGAAAATGACCAGATATCAATAGGACGTATATCCCAAACGTCCCCAATTCCATTGACGCTTATGGGGGGTGCTGCCATTGACGTCCATGGACGTCCAAAATTTTACCCATTCATTTTCAATGGGAAATTTTTTTTTTTCCCCAAATCAACAGAAAATGACTAGATATCAATAGGACCTGTCCCCCAAATGTCCCCGATTGCATTGCTGCTTATGGAGGGTGATGCCATTGACGTCCAGGGACGTCCAAACTTCCCATTCATTTCCAATGGCATTTCTTCATGTTTGTTCATTCTATTGATGCCAATGTACTTGGATTCCATTGACGCTTATGTAAGTTGATACCATTGACGTCCATGGACGTCCAAAATTTTTCCCATTCATTTTCAATGGGAAATTTTTTTTTTTCCCCAAATCAACAGAAAATGACTAGATATCATTAGGACGTGTCCCCCAAATGTCCCCGATTGCATTGCCGCTTATGGGGGGTGATGCCATTGACGTCCATGGACGTCCAAACTTCCCATTCATTTCCAAAGGCATTTCTTCATGTTTGTTCATTCTATTGATGCCAATGTACTTGGATTCCATTGACGCTTATGTAAGTTGATACCATTGACGTCCATGGACGTCCAAAATTTTTCCCATTCATTTTCAATGGGATTTTTTTTTTTTTCCCAAATCAACAGAAAATGACTAGATATCATTAGGACGTGTCCCCCAAATGTCCCCGATTGCATTGCCGCTTATGGAGGGTGATGCCATTGACGTTCATGGACGTCCAAACTTCCCATTCATTTCCAATGGCATTTCTTCATGTTTGTTCATTTTATTGATGCCAATGTACTTGGATTCCATTGACGCTTATGTAAGTTGATACCATTGACGTCCATGGACGTCCAAAATTTTTCCCATTCATTTTCAATGGGAAATTTTTTTTTTTTTCCCAAATCAACAGAAAATGACTAGATATCAATAGAACGTGTCCCCCAAACTTCCCCGATTCCATTAACAATTATGGAGGGTGCTGCCATTGACGGACATGGACGTCCAATTCTCCCAATCTTTTCTCATGGCTTTTACTTTGTTTAGTGCCATTGACTGGCATTATGGTCCATTCTATTGATAGACCTGAGTGGGGCTAAGATCTGTATCTCCACAGAGGAAAGACCAAGGTGTGTAATTTCTCCCGAAATTGCAGTTTCTAGTTATTATTCATCTTATTCTCCGCGTTTTTTTGAGCCAACGCACAGCCCAAACCGTAGCACCGATCGGCACCGTTCAAGTATCGGCACGACCGGATTTTTCGTGTGACGATGGGAATTTTTCAAACCGCCACGAAAAATTTTCCGTTCGCCCGTAAACGGCAATTTTCCGAAAAATAAAAAAAGTTTAAAAATGTATCTAGTCCTACAATTTTTGACCAAATCACATAATTTGGGCATCAAAAATTCCGGGACGGTGAGGGGCATAAAAGTTGTATACAGAATTTGGCAAAAATTTACGGTTCCCCGGAAATTTGCCAAAAACTTTCCTATTCATTTTGAATGGAAAAAAAACGCGCGCTTCACAGCCCGAACCGTTAGACCGATCGGCACCGTTCAAGTATCGGCACGACCGGAATTTTCGCGTGACACAGGAAACTTTACAAATGGCCCCGAAAATTTTTCCGTTCGTCCGTAAACGGCAATTTTCCGTGAAAAAAAAAAAAGTTTCAAAATGTATCTAGTCCTACAATTTTTGACCAAATCACATAATTTGGGCATCAAAAATTCCGGGACGGTGAGGGGCATAAAAGTTGTATACAGAATTTGGAAAAAAATTACGCTTCCTCGGAAATTTGCCAAAAACTATCCCATTCATTTCGAATGGGAAAAGTCCCATTCACTTCCAATGGGATTTCCAATGGAATTTACATTGCATTGATGCCATTGACGGCCATGCATGTCGAATCTACTGATGCCAATGTACTTGGATTCAACTGACTATATAGATGTCGATGCCATTGTCTGCCATGGACGTCCAAAATTTTTCCCATTCATTTTCAATGGGGAAAAAACAAAATTACCCCAAATCAACAGAAAATGACCAGATATCAATAGGACGTGTCCCCCAAACTTCCCCAATTCCATTGACGCTTATGAAGGGTGCCGCCATTGACTTACATGGACGTCCAAAATTTTTCCCATTCATTTTCAATGGGGAAAAAACTAAATTTCTCCAAATCAACAGAAAATGACCAGATATCAATAGGACGTATATCCCAAACGTCCCCAATTCCATTGACGCTTATGGGGGGTGCTGCCATTGACGTCCATGGACGTCCAAAATTTTACCCATTCATTTTCAATGGGAAATTTTTTTTTTTCCCCAAATCAACAGAAAATGACTAGATATCAATAGGACCTGTCCCCCAAATGTCCCCGATTGCATTGCTACTTATGGAGGGTGATGCCATTGACGTCCAGGGACGTCCAAACTTCCCATTCATTACCAATGGCATTTCTTCATGTTTGTTCATTCTTTTGATGCCAATGTACTTGGATTCCATTGACGGTTATGTAAGTTGATACCATTGACGTCCATGGACGTCCAAAATTTTTCCCATTCATTTTCAATGGGAATTTTTTTTTTTTCCCCAAATCAACAGAAAATGACTAGATATCATTAGGACGTGTCCCCCAAATGTCCCCGATTGCATTACCGCTTATGGGGGGTGATGCCATTGACGTCCATGGACGTCCAAACTTCCCAATCATTTCCAAAGCCATTTCTTCATGTTTGTTCATTTTATTGATGCCAATGTACTTGGATTCCATTGACGCTTATGTAAGTTGATACCATTGACGTCCATGGACGTCCAAAATTTTTCCCATTCATTTTCAATGGGATTTTTTTTTTTTTTTCCCAAATCAACAGAAAATGACTAGATATCATTAGGACGTTTCCCCCAAATGTCCCCGATTGCATTGCCGCTTATGGAGGGTGATGCCATTGACGTTCATGGACGTCTAAACTTCCCATTCATTTCCAATGGCATTTCTTCATGTTTGTTCATTTTATTGATGCCAATGTACTTGGATTCCATTGACGCTTATGTAAGTTGATACCATTGACGTCCATGGACGTCCAAAATTTTTCCCATTCATTTTCAATGGGAAATTTTTTTTTTCCCCCAAATCAACAGAAAATGACTAGATATCAATAGGACCTGTCCCCCAAATGTCCCCGATTGCATTGCTACTTATGGAGGGTGATGCCATTGACGTCCAGGGACGTCCAAACTTCCCATTCATTTCCAATGGCATTTCTTCATGTTTGTTCATTCTTTTGATGCCAATGTACTTGGATTCCATTGACGGTTATGTAAGTTGATACCATTGACGTCCATGGACGTCCAAAATTTTTCCCATTCATTTTCAATGGGAATTTTTTTTTTTTTCCCCAAATCAACAGAAAATGACTAGATATCATTAGGACGTGTCCCCCAAATGTCCCCGATTGCATTACCGCTTATGGGGGGTGATGCCATTGACGTCCATGGACGTCCAAACTTCCCAATCATTTCCAAAGCCATTTCTTCATGTTTGTTCATTTTATTGATGCCAATGTACTTGGATTCCATTGACGCTTATGTAAGTTGATACCATTGACGTCCATGGACGTCCAAAATTTTTCCCATTCATTTTCAATGGGATTTTTTTTTTTTTTTCCCAAATCAACAGAAAATGACTAGATATCATTAGGACGTGTCCCCCAAATGTCCCCGATTGCATTACCGCTTATGGGGGGTGATGCCATTGACGTCCATGGACGTCCAAACTTCCCAATCATTTCCAAAGCCATTTCTTCATGTTTGTTCATTTTATTGATGCCAATGTACTTGGATTCCATTGACGCTTATGTAAGTTGATACCATTGACGTCCATGGACGTCCAAAATTTTTCCCATTCATTTTCAATGGGATTTTTTTTTTTTTTTCCCAAATCAACAGAAAATGACTAGATATCATTAGGACGTTTCCCCCAAATGTCCCCGATTGCATTGCCGCTTATGGAGGGTGATGCCATTGACGTTCATGGACGTCTAAACTTCCCATTCATTTCCAATGGCATTTCTTCATGTTTGTTCATTTTATTGATGCCAATGTACTTGGATTCCATTGACGCTTATGTAAGTTGATACCATTGACGTCCATGGACGTCCAAAATTTTTCCCATTCATTTTCAATGGGAATTTTTTTTTTTTCCCCAAATCAACAGAAAATGACTAGATATCATTAGGACGTGTCCCCCAAACTTCCCCGATTCCATTAACAATTATGAAAGGTGCCGCCATTGACGTCCATGGACGTCCAATTCTCCCATTCATTTCTAACGGCTTTTACTTTGTTTTTTGCCAATGACTGGCATTATGATCCATTCTATTGATAGACCTGAGTGGGGCTAAGATCTGTGTCTCCACAGAGGAAAGACCAAGGTGTGTAATTTCTCCCGAAATTGCAGTTTCTAGTTATTATTTATTATATCTTCATCTTATTCTCCGCGTTTTTTCGGCGCGCCGCGCAGCCCGAACCGTACCACCGATCGGCACCGTTGAAGTATCGGCACGACCGGATTTTTCGCGCGACGCAGGGACTTTTTCAAAATCCCCCGAAAAATTTTCCGTTCGCCCGTAAACGGCAATTTTCCGAAAAAAAAAAAAAGTTAAAAAATGTATCTAGTCCTACAATTTTTGACCAAATCACATAATTTGGGTATCAAAAATTCCGGAACGATGAGGGGCATAAAAGTTGTATACAGAATTTGGCAAAAATTTACGGTTCCCCGGAAATTTGCCAAAAACTTTCCTATTCATTTTGAATGAAAAAAAAACGCACGCTGCACAGCCCGAACCGTTTGACCGATCGGCACCGTTCAAATATCGGCACGACCGGAATTTTCGCGCAACGATGGGAATTTTTCAAACGGACCCGAAAAATTTTCCCTTCGCCCGTAAACGGCAATTTTCCGGAAAAAAAAAAAATGTTTCAAAATGTATCTAGTCCTACAATTTTTGACCAAATCACACAATTTGGGCATCAAAAATTCCGGGACGGTGAGGGGCATAAAAGTTGTATACAGAATTTGGAAAAAAATTACGGTTCCTCGGAAATTTGCCAAAAACTATCCCATTCATTTCGAATGGGAAAAGTCCCATTCACTTCCAATGGGATTTCCAATGGAATTTACATTGCATTGATGCCATTGACGGCCATGCATGTCGAATCTACTGATGCCAATGTACTTGGATTCAATTGACTATATGGATGTCGATGCCATTGACTGCCATGGACGTCCAAAATTTTTCCCATTCATTTTCAATGGGGAAAAAACTAAATTACCCCAAATCAACAGAAAATGACCAGATATCAATAGGACGTGTCCCCCAAACTTCCCCAATTCCATTGACGCTTATGAAGGATGCCGCCATTGACTTACATGGACGTCCAAAAATTTTCCCATTCATTTTCAATGGGGAAAAAACTAAATTTCTCCAAATCAACAGAAAATGACCAGATATCAATAGGACATATATCCCAAACGTCCCCAATTCCATTGACGCTTATGGGGGGTGCTGCCATTGACGTCCATGGACGTCCAAAATTTTACCCATTCATTTTCAATGGGAATTTTTTTTTTTTTCCCCAAATCAACAGAAAATGACTAGATATCAATAGGACCTGTCCCCCAAATGTCCCCGATTGCATTGCTGCTTATGGAGGGTGATGCCATTGACGTCCAGGGACGTCCAAACTTCCCATTCATTTCCAATGGCATTTCTTCATGTTTGTTCATTCTATTGATGCCAATGTACTTGGATTCCATTGACGCTTATGTAAGTTGATACCATTGACGTCCATGGACGTCCAAAATTTTTCCCATTCATTTTCAATGGGAATTTTTTTTTTCTTCCCCAAATCAACAGAAAATGACTAGATATCATTAGGACGTGTCCCCCAAATGTCCCCGATTGCATTGCCGCTTATGGGGGGTGATGCCATTGACGTTCATGGACGTCCAAACTTCCCATTCATTTCCAAAGGCATTTCTTCATGTTTGTTCATTTTATTGATGCCAATGTACTTGGATTCCATTGACGCTTATGTAAGTTGATACCATTGACGTCCATGGACGTCCAAAATTTTTCCCATTCATTTTCAATGGGATTTTTTTTTTTTTCCCAAATCAACAGAAAATGACTAGATATCATTAGGACGTGTCCCCCAAATGTCCCCGATTGCATTGCCGCTTATGGAGGGTGATGCCATTGACGTTCATGGACGTCCAAACTTCCCATTCATTTCCAATGGCATTTCTTCATGTTTGTTCATTTTATTGATGCCAATGTACTTGGATTCCATTGACGCTTATGTAAGTTGATACCATTGACGTCCATGGACGTCCAAAATTTTTCCCATTCATTTTCAAAGGGAATTTTTTTTTTTTTCCCAAATCAACAGAAAATGACTAGATATCATTAGGACGTGTCCCCCAAACTTCCCCGATTCCATTAACAATTATGAAAGGTGCCGCCATTGACGTCCATGGACGTCCAATTCTCCCATTCATTTCTAACGGCTTTTACTTTGTTTTTTGCCAATGACTGGCATTATGATCCATTCTATTGATAGACCTGAGTGGGGCTAAGATCTGTATCTCCACAGAGGAAAGACCAAGGTGTGTAATTTCTCCCGAAATTGCAGTTTCTAGTTATTATTATTATTTATTCATCTTATTCTCCGCGTTTTTTTGAGCCAACGCACAGCCTAAACCGTAGCCCCGATCGGCACCGTTCAAGTATCGGCATGACCGGAATTTTCGCGTGACGATGGGAATTTTTCAAAACGCCACGAAAAATTTTCCGTTCGCCCGTAAACGGCAATTTTCCGAAAAAAAAAAAAAAGTTTCAAAATGTATCTAGTCCTACAATTTTTGACCAAATCACATAATTTGGGTATCAAAAATTCCGGGACGGTGAGGGGCATAAAAGTTGTATACAGAATTTGGAAAAAACTTACGGTTCCCCAGAAATTTGCCAAAAACTATCCCATTCATTTCTAATGGGAAAAGTTCTCATTCACTTTCAATAGGATTTCCAATGGACTTTACATTGCATTGCCATTGACGGCCATGCATGTCGAATCTATTGATGCCAATGTTCTTGGATTCAATTGACTATATGGATGTCGATGCCATTGACGGCCATGGACGTCCAAAATTTTTCCCATTCATTTTCAATGGGGAAAAAACTACATTTCCCCAAATCAACAGAAAATGACCAGATATCAATAGGACGTGTCCCCCAAACGTCCCCAACTCCATTGACGCTTATAGGGGGTGCTGCCATTGACGTCCATGGACGTCCAAAATTTTTCCCATTCATTTTCAATGGGGAAAAAACTACATTACTCCAAATCAACAGAAAATGACCAGATATCAATAGGACGTATACCCCAAACGTCCCCAACTCCATTGACGCTTATGGGGGGTGCTGCCATTGACGTCCATGGACGTCCAAAATTTTACCCATTCATTTTCAATGGGAAATTTTTTTTTTTCCCCAAATCAACAGAAAATGACTAGATATCAATAGGACGTGTCCCCCAAATTTCCCCAATTGCATTGCTGCTTATGGAGGGTGATGCCATTGACGTCCTGGGACGTTCAAACTTCCCATTCATTTCCAATGGCATTTCTTCATGTTTGTTCATTCTATTGATGCCAATGTACTTGGATTCCATTGACGCTTATGTAAGTTGATACCATTGACGTCCATGGACGTCCAAAATTTTTCCCATTCATTTTCAATGGGATTTTTTTTTTTTTTTCCCAAATCAACAGAAAATGACTAGATATCATTAGGACGTGTCCCCCAAATGTCCCCGATTGCATTGCCGCTTATGGAGGGTGATGCCATTGACGTTCATGGACGTCCAAACTTCCCATTCATTTCCAATGGCATTTCTTCATGTTTGTTCATTTTATTGATGCCAATGTACTTGGATTCCATTGACGCTTATGTCAGTTGATACCATTGACGTCCATGGACGTCTAAAATTTTTCCCATTCATTTTCAATGGAAATTTTTTTTTTTTCCCCAAATCAACAGAAAATGAGTAGATATCATTAGGACGTGTCCCCCAAATGTCCCCGATTGCATTGCTGCTTATGGAGGGTGATGCCATTGACGTCCACGGACGTCCAAACTTCCCATTAATTTCCAATGGCATTTCTTCATGTTTTTTCATTCTATTGATGCCAATGTACTTGGATTCCATTGACGCTTATGTAAGTTGATACCATTGACGTCCATGGACGTCCAAAATTTTTCCCATTCATTTTCAATGGGAATTTTTTTTTTTTTTCCCAAATCAACAGAAAATGACTAGATATCATTAGGACGTGTCCCCCAACCTTCCCCGATTCCATTAACAATTATGAAAGGTGCCGCCATTGACGTCCATGGACGTCCAATTCTCCCATTCATTTCTAACGGCTTTTACTTTGTTTTTTGCCAATGACTGGCATTATGATCCATTCTATTGATAGACCTGAGTGGGGCTAAGATCTGTATCTCCACAGAGGAAAGACCAAGGTGTGTAATTTCTCCCGAAATTGCAGTTTCTAGTTTGCAAATAAATTCTTTACAAATCAAACAATGTGATTTTCTGTTTTTTTTTTCAGGCCTCTCTAATCTTTTCAAGTAGGAGAACTAGCACAATTGGTGGTTGACGAAATACTTATTTGCCCCACTGTATGTCAAAAATGCTGTTGGCAGTGTGATGATTTAGGGCTGCTTTTCTATTTGAGGAACTGGATATCGTACTGTGAACCAGTTATTATGCTGTGGGGATTTACTTTTTAGCATAGGGTCAGATAGATTAAAATTGATGTGCTTATCTGAAACATTTAAGCGTAGTAAAAAAGGGAAAAATGAAATCATGAAAGGATCAAATTCTTTTTCGTGAGGTTAATTTCAGCCAATGTGATTTGTGTTTTGGTTGTACCTGTACCTGGCTCGAGTGAGGTCCAGCGGTTTAGTCACAGCTTGCCTCATTTTACAGCCATTGAAATAAAGTGAATCTCCATGGGCATGTGGCGACAGCTGGCCACACCCACTGCCCACTCCTCCGCCTTGGATAAGCTGCCAACTTTCTTGGGACACGCTGCCTGACTCAAAGTTGTCTTTGATTGAGCTGGGTAAGTCGTTGCTAGAGAGGGAGCAGTCGTCACCTGTAAACGTAGGCGCAGAGGGGAGACAATGATGAAAATATGAAAAGCATCATAATTGAAACAAGAGGTAGTATCTTTCAGAAACCAGGATGCACATATAAACTTTTTGTCATCAGATTTGACTCCAGTTAAAATTCCGATATTTCGTCAAAATCATAAATAAAGGAGGCGATGTAGAAAACTAGAGTCCTTTGTTTGTGGCCCACCATGATATCCCTCATCACAGATGCAGACCATTCCGCTTGTGCAGTAGCCATGTCCGCTACAGAGTCCTGGGCAGGCCTCTCCGATGTAAACACGGTCAACTCCCCAGCTTTGACGCTCTCCTGTTCCCTCCTTTTGAATCCAGCGGAACTGTGTTGCCCTAAAAATTGATAACATATCACCATAGGTACACATAAGACAGGCAACGAATGAATCCATCAAAGAACTCAATCACGGATTAAAGAAATAATACAAAGTAATTACGCCGAAGAGACGTGGTCAGGCAGTTGAATTGTGACCCTGGTCCACGTTGAGCTGTTGACAGGACTGAAGATGGTGGACTCGTGGAACTGGAAGGGAGAGCAGCCCACGTTGTTGACTGAGGAAGGAAGACACTCAGACTGGACCAACTGCCACGAATCAGACCTAAAAGGTGAGTGTGCCAAATACAGTACTCAATTTCAGGCAGAACGAATACAACAGACACTATAATCGGTGTCAGAGTCTACCTTGCATCCTTCCTGTACTGCAGCAGGACAGAATGATGGTCCTGACATGTGTCGGCCTCACAGCCTACTACTATCTAAAACAGTGAGAGATCCACATCAATCAGCCAAGTAAAACACAGACCAATGTAGACTTGGAATTAAATTAAAACCTTGAATTGTAAGACATATCCAGGCTGCACTATGAGTTCTCGAGTGGCCAGGATGTTGTGTGCCCTATCTTGGTTCTTATTGGGCCAGTAAAGATGGAAGGAGGGGTTTCCACAGAAGCCGGCAGTTCGCACAGCATTGGGGTAGAAGCTCCAACTTTCTTCATGAGATACACCCTCTATAAAACAGAGCAAACTTGCTTACCTCTTCACCAACAAACAGTTTTTTCATCAACTTACCATCATCAAATGTGTCATGCAGTGTTGATGGGTTAATATCTGACCCTCCAACCAAGATGTTGTCTATGGCCCACTGGGCTCTTTCCAGGCTGGGAGTGGCCAAGCCAGAGGAAATGGTAAAAGGCTGCCACCAACGCAGGCGAGTGGCGTTGGTCAAGGCTCCTTCTGGAAGGACTATGTAATCCCTTCTCACCGATACGTATTTGAGATAGTCCATCTCGTGCAATAGAATCCACGAAACACCTGAACAGCATATAAACACATTCACCGAGTGGAACACGAAAAGGGAGACGATGCTACGACATGTTGTAAAGCACACCTCCATCAGTAGAATAGTCCAACAGTACTCCCTCTTTCCGACATGTTGGACGGTGGCACATGGACATGTTATTTTCACTTCCAATCCGGGCCCAGTACTCCACAAACCTAAAGTCAGACAACATTTCATAACAGTTTATGCAGACACACATACTATCAGGCCAAAGTTTTGCTCCATTGTGGCTTCTGCAAAGGTCTTCAATACTGCTATGTTCGAGTAAACTGAACTTGAATTAATAAGTGGTGTGAAACGGTTGCAATCTCCCTCCTCATGCCTTCAAAATAACTGTAACATTCAGCTCAGTTGTCTGTGTGCCCTGTTGCCTTGGTATTGGCGCTTGCTCGATCCTCATTTGGAGAAAAATAATGCATCTTAAACTGAAGTCCAATTTATTTCAATTGATGAGTTCAAAAAGTCAACTTTTTCTTGAGTATTCCATTAAAACGTGTAAAAGTGAAATTTGTTGACTTGAAATTTTAAGCTGAAACATTTTTTTTCAATGTCAGTGAATGAGTTAACATTTATAAAACATGCAACTTTCTCAGACTTCAGTACTGACTTGGCTCCCCGAAGGTCCAAGTCAGCGGTAACAGCTTGTCTGGCGTCAGCTCCTCCAAAATACAGAGCTGTACCCTCGACCAAAACACCACAGTCCGTACAGGGTCTGCCCCCTTCCAGAACCTGCCACTGAGGCCCGGCTGCTCCTTCCCAGTCGAAACGTTCCTTTAAAGATGCCTAAAGTAGAAAAAGGGATATTTGTAGTTTTGCAAATACATTATTTAACATGCAACGGCATGCCAGACATATTTTACTGGCATGTCCCAGTATTGACCTGCAGTGCCCCGGTATAAATTTTGTCGGTTAAAAATAAACAATACAAAAAACTTTGGAGATTAAGTCATCATAGCATAATCTACAGAATGTGCCTATTTAATACATTCATATTACTCTATTCACTCCATATAGACAATCTGCACATGGCTTCTTAATATGGTAATTTATGCACGGAACTTTGACTCTAATAGGCATATGAGTTGACACTTCCGCAAAGCACCTTCGGGAGATATGCTGAGTTCAAGTGTGTCAGGAGATCTGAGCTCCCAAGTTGGAAAATTATTCTGATGTGTTGTAAAGTCGTTATGTGGCATAAAAAACATGATTGCTACAAAGAAGAGTAGCTTAGACACCATGTAACAGAGTAATTTTTTCGATTACTCCAACAACAAGGGAATGCAGCATCAATATCACGGTGCGTGTGCCAATCATACAGTCGAAGGTGCAATTGAAATCTTCCCACCAACTGCCCAGTATTGTATTAGGTCTAGTGACGCCCCTGTGCAACGGGCTCGTAGGACAGTTTCAAAAACAAACGTTACCTTCAGAGCTGTACTGGCATAGCAGTTTGGTCCAGTGAATCCTGGGTCACAGAGGCAACGTTGATCCAAGCAGTCTCCATGCCCGCCACAATGGCTGTCACACGCTGGCCCGATGTAAAAGTTCTCCACTCCCCACTGCACATCTGAGTGCTGCTGGTAGAACCTGAAGCGTACCGAACTAAGGGAAAAGAGAAGGAGGCTAAATCCTTTGGGTCGTGTAAAGATTTAGTTGAACAACACGCACCAGCCTTTTCAAGATTTAGATGACAAAAGTTTAAATAATTGATATTTTAACAATAAAAAGATCTATTAATAATGCATCTCGTGTATGATGGTGCATGAAATATTAAGTGTGCGACATGTTTAGCAACTTCTTGACCCACGTGCCAGCCAGGCCATCGGGCAAGGGATAGACGGCCCGCTTCCATCCTTGCGCGGGGAAGAAGACGGACGGCGGTGAGACGTGACCTCCACAGCGGGGATCAGCAGGCAGACACTGAGGGACTAGGTATTTCCACGTCACACCGTAGTCTGCAGAGTACTGAACGTGGACCTGTCTGTCTGCGGTGTGATCTGGCACAACGCAGCCCACCGCAATCTGGAGAACAGCCACAAAATTGTTTTACTGATTAGAATGATCTTGTTTGTTAATGGGGCTGCCACAGTGAATCAACTAATCAACACCTAATTCACTGTAAAATTGATGAATATTTTATTAGTTGATGAATCATTTAGAGAAATTGTTGACATAAAAACCTTTCGTAATACGTTTTTGAGGCTTGTAAGCGCAAACATTACCATTTCAACTCAATGGCTTTCATTGACGGTGATCGATTAACCAGTTTCTTTAAAAATGAACTGTTTTTACATTGGCCACAAAATAATTACCACTTACAACTTTGGATCAAAGGAAACACATCAACAACCTCCGTATCATTCTAGCTGTTTTTAATAAAGTAACAATAAGTTAAGTAACATCAAGTTCAAACGATCACTGCCAACCCTTCCCAGTGCAAACGTCTATTATAACGTCAATGGCGTGAAAATATGATAATTCAATCTGTCAATGCCTCATCATTGTATATGGCAGTAAATGAGTAAATTTTTTATTTCCATTTTTAAAATAAAAAAGGGAATAATACAGTAAATATTTTTGTAATTTTTTTAAGTGTTATGTATTATTTAAAAAAAAAAATTAAAAAGTAAATGCACTGTACTTTTTAAACCATATATACTAGTATTAGGGCTGTCAAACGATTAAAATTTTTAATCGAGTTAATCACAGCTTAAAAATTAATTAATCGTAATTGCAATTCAAACCATCTCTAAAATATGCCATATTTTTCTTTAAATTATTGTTGGAATGGAAACACAAGACAGATATACATATACATTCAACATACTGTACATAAGTACTGTATTTGTTCATTTTAACAATAAATCCACAAGATCGCATTAACATTATTAACATTCTTTCTGTTAAAGGGATCCACGGATAGAAAGACTTGTAGTTCTCAAAAGATAAATGTTTGTACAAGTTACATTTTATATTATAACCCCTCTTAATGTTTTCGTTTTAATAAAATTTGTAAACTTTTCAATCAGAAAATAAACTAGTAGCTTGCCATTGTTGACGTCGCCGAGCGGTGACGTCACAGCCGTTCTTCCACAGTGTCTTTAATTAAGTAAGATAGTGATTGAAATATACCACAATGTGTCAATGGCGAGTTTTAAATTACTTAGAAATCAACCCAATGAGTGTGTTTTATCCCTTGACTGACGCCGTAGCTCGCTGTTTTTTTTAAAGACTGGGTTGATTGTGATTCACTTTCATTTGAGTGCTGGCTTCACAACGTATGTGACCACTGATAGTTTGTATATTGTGACTAAATGATGGCATCCAATGTATTTGTTGAGCTAAACGAAATGTTTGAATATAGTTTGACCAAAGTCTGAGTAAGTTTTATGTGTATTTTGCATAGCTATTTTGATTGGGAATGCCAGCTTTTCTTTTCGTGAACATTATTTTTTTGAGAAATAGGAAAATTATTTTTGTTGTGCTTTCACTAAATGATACTTATGTTTGTTGTGAAGGAGTTGCCGAAGCTTATGCCAATAAACGGCGCGGTCCAATGAACGCCTGTGTCCACTGCCTTTCTCTGCCTCTTAGCTCTCAATGGGCAAAAAACAGCGTCATTGTAATCTGTTTGAGGCAATGCATGAGCGGGTCATTCCGCGCATGCGTTAAATGCGTCAAATATTTTAACGTGAATAATTAAAAAAAATAATTACCGCCTGTTAACGCGATAAATTTGACTACACTAATATATATATATATATATCTACACATATATTTTAAGTCTGCCAAACAATTAAAATTTTTAATCGAATTAATCACAGCTTAAAAATTCATTAATCGTAATTAATTAATTAATTCAAACCATCCCTAAAATATGCCACATTTTTCTGTAAATTATTGTTGGAATGGAAAGATAAGACAAAAGACGGATATATATATATATTCAACATACTGTACATAAGTACTGTCTTTGTTTATTATAACAATAAATCCACAAGCTGGCATTAGCATTATTAACATTCTTTCTGTTAAAAGGAACCACAAAAAAGACTTGCAGTTCTTAAAAGATAAATGTTTGTATAAGTTATACTAATTTTATATTAAAACTAGGGCTGTCAAACGATTAAAATTTTTAATCGAGTTAATTACAGTTTTAAAATTACTTAATCGTAATTAATCGCAATTAATCGCAATTCAAACCATCTATAAAATATGCCATATTTTTCTGTAAATTATATATATATTCTGTAAAATAAATTGTTGGAATGGAAAGATAAGACACAAGATGGATATATACATTCAACATACGGTACATAAGGACTGTAGTGGGCATTTCACTCTACTGTCATTTAAATCTGTCTATGCTGTCCTCACTCCGAAGCGTCTACTTTTTCCAAAGCTAGACAGCTAGTGAACGACGCCTTAATAATCAGACTTCTTCTTTTTCATCTGATTTATTAATAAAATGGCCTCAAACCATTGTCCTCTTTAGACCGTCGTTAAACTACAAAAAAAAAGTACACAAGCATTGCATTAGCAAAAACGTTAGCTTAGCACGCTATACAGGTTCACTAAACATAAACAAAAAGCGTCTCATACAAAAAATATAACATTTCGCTTACTAACATAATATGTACATTCTTTACAACAACCATACTTACGGACAAATCTTGTCCAAGGATCATATAATCACAACATTACAACGTAGGAGTCAGCCCGAGATGTCGTGCAGCCATATTGAACTGGCAAGAAAACAATAAACCATGTCGCAAAGCGACCACAAGAGTTCGCTTTTAGACAACACAAAAAGCCTTGCTGTAAAACTTACCAAAAGGCAGAATACTGTCTGAGCGGGATATGTGCGTTACTTGAGTCAAATATTTTAACGTGATTAATTTAAAAAATTAATTACCACGCGTTAACGCGATAATTTTGACAGCCCTAATTAAAACGCCTCTTGATGTTTTCGTTTTAATAAAATTGGTTAAACTTTCAATCAAAAAATAAACTGGACTAGATACACTAAATACACCACAAGGTGTCAACGGCGAGTTTTAAATTAACTTAGAAATCAAGCCAAACATTATGTTTTGTACATCAACTGACGCAGTAGTTTTCTGTTTACTCGTCCATCCATTGTAATTCACGTCATTTGAGTGCTGGCTTGAAGTGGCTTCACAACGTACTTTTACGTCTGGTCGTTTGTATATTGTGAGTAAATATTGCCATCCAGTGTATTTGTTGAACTAAACAAAATGTTTTAATAGAGTTTGACCAAATTCTGAGTAAGTTTTATGTGTATGTTGCATAGCTATTTTGATTGGGAATGCCAGTTCTCTTTGCACTGTTGTTTAACTGTGTGAGAATAGGGCCTCATTAATACAGCGCTTTTCTTTTTGTGAACATTATTATTATTTTTTTTTAGATATTATCTTTGTTGTGCTTTCTCTAGATGATACTTATGTTTGTTGGGAAGGAGTTGCCGAACCTTATGCCAATAAATGGCGCGGTCCAATGAACGCCTGTGTCCACTCGCCTTTTGTAATATTCTGATATAGAATTATCCGAGGTACCTTGAAGTGCACGCGGCGCCAATTTTGTTTACTCACATGATGCAGGAGTGAGTTAGAGTTACGGCCTGCCGAGAGCCGTAAGCTGTGGTAATGTTGAAGCTGAATGTGCTAATAAAGAAACAAAGTGCCAGCACGTCGAGTGTGGTATACCTTTGTTAAGAAAAAGCACAAAACAAAACACCTTTCTCTGCCTCTTAGCTCTCAAGTGAGTCATTGTACTCTGTTTGAGGCAATGCATGAGCAGGTCATTCCGCGCATGCATTAAATGCGTTAAATATTTTAACGTGATTAATTTAAAAAATTAATTACCGCCCGTTAGCGCGTTAAATTTGACAGCCCTAACATATATATATATATATATATATATATATATATATATATATATATATATATATATATATATATATATATATATATATATATATATATATATATATATAATACACATATATGTATATATTAAAATTAAATAATTATTCAATTTTTATTATCATTTTTAAAAATTATTTAAAAAATCTTGACATTACTATTAAATTACTATTAAAGTTTGTAATAAAAACAAATAACATAATATTTTATTTTTATTCATATGTTTTAATTTTTAATTGTACTTATTTTTTAAAAGACTATAATAAATCAAAAAGGAAAAATACAGTGATTTGTCTTTATTTCTATTTTTATTTCTATTTCCTGCCATATAATGGAAGTTTTTGTGCTTTTTTGCTCATGATTCACCTTAAACTGCATGACCCAACCCTTTTCAGGGATGATGTCGTGCGTGACAGCATAGACCTCCCTGCCATCAGCATTGCCGCACGCCATCACTCCATCAGGGGAGCTGCAGAAACGCTGAACTGAGCAATCTTCTGAGAACAACCAATGCTCGCTCACTGACAACAAAACAAAGCGACATGCTCACATTTTGTATTTCATTTTAGTTAGAATGACGCTTTAATTACGATAATCAATCCAACTGCGCCGTACCGATAGGTGTTTCCTCCAGCTCGGCCACGTCACTGTTTGGGTCTGCGGTTTCATCAGCCGGAGCTCTCTCGTGGTTGGGCAGTGCCACGCCGCCGAAGGTGTCAGAAATCTGTGTTCTGGTGTCTGAACCGGAAATAAGGACGTTATCCAGAGCCCAATCGCTCTGATCCACTCCGTCATGCTGAGGCTGCCACCAACGCACACGCACGCCTTCTTGGCGGGCGGCGGGAGGCAGCAGAACATTCACAAACCTGTATAAAAGCAAAGTAACACACAAGTTGTGTGACAAATGCTCCCGCCACTTCCCATCCACGAAATGAATGGTACTCACCCGGGCTTTGTGTACAAATCATAGAAGATCTCTGTCAGCAGATGCCAGTGGATTCCTCCGTTCAAGCTGTACTCCAGGAGCACGCCCTGATTACGGTTGCTAGGCGGGATCATGCAGCCGTACATGAAGTAGAACTGAATGAATTCGGCGTTGGTCAGGTTGAGGTCAACTGTCACCAACTGACGGCTGCAACTCTGCGTAAGGTGAAAAATGCCGCCCGAATGACAGTCACAAATGTGAGCGAGCTGCTGTGTTTAATCGATTAATTGGCAACTAATCGATTTGATAATTGATCAACTCAGTCGAAAATTACTTTGATCATCAATTAATCATTTAGACACATTGTTGAACTCAGACATGTTCAAATATGATTTCTTTAGCCTCCCCTGGCATTGGCTACCTTTCGCGGCAGTAGATGCCCAATTTTGACAAGAAGGGCGGACAAGCGATCGAATTATCATTGTCAATGGTCGTGAAGGAGTTAATTGTAAAATTCTGTCATCGTATAATATAATATAGTAATTATTGTCTCAGGTATTGAAAAAAAAAAATTTTAGAAATGATTTCTTTTCATTAAAAAATAACAATAATGACAACCAATGAATATGTATTTTTAGTTTTAAACAATTATTGAAGGGAAAAAGTCAATATTTTTTCATTTTAAAATGTTTACATTTTTTCTTTTCAAATAACTAAGGAAAAATTCACTAAACATTATTTTTTTCATCGTTTTTTTGTTTTTATTATTTCATTTTAAAAAAAGAGTGGGTGGGGGGGCAAAGAAAATATTACCTGAATTCTGTAATATAGTAAATCATGTGTTTTATATATTGCCCTCTTTAGTCGACTAATTGAAACAAAACAAAAACAATTAAAATATAATTTTGTGGAAGCCCTTGTTCAATGATTCCAAAACTGCAAGAATGTCAGGAAGTACTTACGCCACTAAAGTGCAGAGCTGATCCAGAGGCCACAGCCCCACACACAGTGCTGAGCTTTCCTCCAGTGAGCGTGTGCCAGTGACTTAGTGAGGGCGTCCGACTGAAGCTGTCCTTCAGCTGGGAGGGGAGAAGAGCCACCGGCTCATCACAGTATTCGCCACCCCACTCTGAATCACACCTGATGAAGGTACAGTATGTGGTTCATTAGCATAATAAAACTACAGTTGTAGTTGTATATCTGATGTCTTTCAGATTTCTATCCACATTTGGAAAAGAGCTCATAGTGCCATAAAACCATGCATTTTTTTTTTTGTTCTTTAACATTTCTATGATGAATATTTGAATTGTCTCATTTGAACCGTGAATCTTTGTTACTTACACACAAGTGCTCTGTTGGCACCTTCCGTGTCCAGAACACATATCTGGACAGCCATCTCCGATATAGAGATTATCCAGGGCCCAGGTCTGCTGCTTGTCAAATGGGGCCTGTTGGAACCAGCGGAACCTTGTGGCTGGAGATCTACAAACAAAAGGGATCCAATTTTCAAATCATCTGTAATCTATGAGTTTTAAGGGTAATGAAAGACAAAAGTTGAAAATACACGAATAATCGCTTAACCGATAACCAATCAGTTATCATATTAGTTGACAACTATTTTGATAGCACTGGTCTACAAGCAAAATGCTTCCTGGATTAAGGTAGTGAGATTTTACTACATTAGGGTCACTAAAAAGGAAAATTTAGGTCAAAAGTGCCAACTGGCTATAGTTTTTGAGATACAGTATGTGGCCGAAACGTTAAAATCCAAGCAATTTAGGAGAAATGTATCGCATAAACCCTCGTGTTTTGGAAGTGGACAAAAGGCATTAATGTAGATTTCATAAGCGGTGGCACACACTGATATATCCATCTCATGTCAAATGTAGCAACTTGTAAAACTGATATTATTTAATTCCACCAATATATCTTTGTAGTAACTAACATCTTGCCTTGAATACTTTAGCCAGATAGCACAAAAATCTTTTATTTTCTAATCCATGTTACCACAGCAAGAACGATTTAGCCATTTTTTTTTTTAAACTTCCGAATATCAGTATATGAATTGATGAAGAATATGAACAGTATATCTGAATTATATCTGAGACATTAATGTCGACCTCAGAATTTTTTTCCAGAACTTTTTTTCCCCGAACTCTTAGTAGTAAACATTCTCATGTCGTTTTTATTTTTATTTTATTATTTTAAAAAAGGGAGAATCACTGTAAACATTCTCTCATTTAATTATTATTATTATTATTATTATTAAAAAAAAATGGGGATGTTTTTCCACAAGTTTTTGAATCAGAGATTGTGGTATATACAAGATTTAAACATTTATTTATTTATTATTTTTTTTAATGTTAGCAATGGTTTTAGTTACAAGAAAGGAAACGTGCTGACCTTGCATATGATGGGATATGTAGAGTCACCCGACCCCACTTGTTGTATGTATCAGAAATGAGCAGCCTCTGCAGCGTGTAGGAGGAACAGTCGGGGCTTGTCGGTAAACAGTCTCGAATGACAGGTTGCCACGTAAGACCTAAATCCAGAGAGTACTCTAGCTCCACCGCTATATAGTGATTACAGAAAGAACGACATTTAAAATGTTAAGCTTCATTCTTTTCTACAAATATTATTCTTATCTCTACATTTTCCCTTGCTTACAGTAGCAGGAGTTGGTTACAGAGCAGGATGCCGAAAAGTCAAACTGAATGAAAGCGTCTTGACCCAAACTGATGTCCGTGGTGACTGCGTAGCGGGTGTTAGACTTCTCTATAAAAGCAAAAGCAGGTCCGTCCGAGCCACAAACTGGCATTCTGGTTCCTCCTGGGTGGTGGAGCCATGAACGTCCATCGATAGATGAGAAATCATCTTCAAGAGGGCCCCAGCCACTGGCACTACCACCAACCACCACCTAATGTTTAAAGAAAGTGTCAAGTTGTTCTCGACTAATATGATGATTGAGGCAGACAAAGTTGCTCCCCTTTTTGTCCCCACGGTACCTGGTCAATAACCCACGGACTGTAAAACTGTCCATTCTCAGAAGGCTGCCACCAGCGCAGGCGAGTGGATGAAGTGCGAGCGCGCAGTGGGATCTCAAGAGCCACCAGGCGAGCCTGATTACTGCTGTTGCTGAAGAGAAATTCCTGGAGGAGACCCCAAGTCAGACCTCCATTCAGAGAATACTGCAGCAGAACTGGCTGGGAGCGAGGGTCCGGTGCTGCCTTACCGCAGCCGAGACGCAAGAAGAACTGAACAAACCTGGCACCATTAACAGTCACGAACTGTTTTAGAACATATATATCCATAACAACATAATGGAGAAATTGTCAAACTAAACAATACCTGGCATTAGATAAATCCAATTCATTGGTGACCAACATGCGTAGACCATCCTCACTGAAGAACAGATGGTTCCCACTGGACATAATACCACATTTTCTGGATGGTTTTCCCCCACTCAGCTGTTTAAAAAGGTCAACATCCACTGCTCCACCTAAATGCAAACAATAAATTCCTTTACATGATTACAACACAACTAATGAGCTACTGTTACTAGGCTCATTCCAGAAGTGGAGGACATTTTGGCTTCAAAGCTTTTCAGATTTTCTGCTACATATACATTAACAGTAGGTAATAAACTATGAAAGGTGCAATCTGCTCAACTTATAGATCAATGATAAAATTTTAATTACATGACTTTTTAGATGTTGAATATTGGCCTAATCACGGTAACATGGTTGCAAATGCGTACTAACGTTAGCTTTTTTCAGGAGTAGAAGCTAGCTCTTTATCTAGCTGTTACTTCAGTCCCAGTGGACAATCGTTTTTAAATAAGTAAAATAAACATAAAAAAAAGACTTTCATACCAATTTCATAACAATTAGAATTTTCTGCTATATATTCATCAATAATGCGTAATAAATTATTCATGACTTGATTAGCTCAGTTTAAAGATCAATAGTAAAAATGTTGTTACACTATTTTTGTTGTATTTTACAATATTTGGCATAATCACAGTAGCAGGGTTGAAGATAACACGGTTGCATTTCTGAACTAATATTCGCTTTTACTCAGGAATAAAAGCAAACCATTCCGACTAACTTAGGAAAAACACATTTAAATAAGAAATTAGAAAAAAAGAATACATTAATAAGAAAGAAAATATAGTATATTGTCTTATTGTAGTCATGTTCATTATAAGGTTGCATAAATGACCAGGAGAGAAAGTGGCTAGAATTTCTTGCCGGAACACCCCGACGTGATGGCCGCCACGGAGCCAGAATATGTATTTATTTATTTATATTCTTTCATTTTCGGGGGCTGGGGTCAAACCTCTTTAACTTCTGAAATGCAAAGAAAACTGTTTTAGCACAGTTATTTCTATAACACATACAAAAACTGATTTTCATTCAAAATTGTATTTTTTAAAATGATTTGCAAAATAAAAGTTAACAAAAACAGTAATAACCCCAACCTCCATCTCCTAATTTTTATTTTCCCCTCATTTCCTCACATACTAAATGCCAAATCTCAATTTTAACTACTTAAGAACATAGGATATATATTAAAATTGAAGTTAATGTAAACATTTCCTTTATATATATATATATATATATATATATATATATATATATATATATATATATATATATATATATATATATATATATATATATGTATATACATATAATGGAAGTAACATACTTTCAGAAAAATAAGTACAAATGACTTCTATTATGCAGAAAGAACTGGAATATATTTTGAAGATCGCGCAAACATTGACTTTTTTTAAATCCTAAGGAAATGAATAAGAAGCCTAACATAAATGAACAAATATTAGTCCAAAGTTCACATTGACAGCAAAAATGTTCTGAACCTCCCCACCAGAGTAAACAAAACTAAATATGATAAATAAGCCTCCTCAACGCTTTCGTTGCTCTTAAATATTTGATCCATTTTATGTTGCATTGCCCTTTTTTTGTCGCATCAATTCAACCTTTTTTATTTTTGCTGTTCCAGAAAACATGCACATTTGAACCAATCAGAGCTAACCATCTCTGCTGAACACATGTCAGTATGTCAGCCAATTGAACGGATAAATGAGTCCAGGCGTTTTGCTTTTCTGCGTGCATTCGCACATTGACGTGATTCATCATCGTCAGACTCGGATAACTGGAGCAGTTAGGGAAACCTCCATGCCGTCTGTGGAATAATAAAATCAATAATAAATGTTGGTGAAAACGGATTACGTTACACAAGCACTTTATTATGCTTGTTGTTAACACTTTGTGTATGTAAATCTGATGCTGGTAGATTTTCTTCTCGGAGCTAAAATGAATGTGTCGCAGCCTAGCATTTATATATTTATTTTTTTTACATCGCGTTTCGACAGTTGCTGTCATATTTTCAGAATCAAAGCACCGTGTACCGGAACATCATTCCGGCCCTGAATCTTATACCGGAACTACGTTCTGGCCCTGTATCTTATACCGGAACTGCGTTCCTGACCGTTCTGGCCCACTTTCAATGGAAAAAAAGTTTATGCTAACAGAGTTGTGTGCATGTTGTGGTACAGACCTTCCATGAATAATAAATAATATTTGAAAATGTTTATTAAAGCATACATTTGGTCATTAGGAGCAGGTGGGACAATAGAAAATTAGCATTTTACGGGGTACTCCAGACTTATTTGGTTCCAGGACAGGACACTTTACTCAGAAACAGCATGTTTGTGTATTTGTATGCGATGTATTTAATTTTTTTTCTGGAATGACCCACTGCTATTCTATGTGACAAATGTAATGTTCGGCTACGCCGTTGTACCGTACCTTCAAAGTCCTCTTTAAGGAAGTCCGCATTGGGAATGTCGGGCACAGAGCAGTCACTACCAGAGTAGTTGGGGTCACACAAACAATGGGTGCCCCCAACGCAAGCTCCATGTCCACTGCACATGTCCTGACACTGAGGACCAATGTAGACATTATCTAGAGCCCATGTTGGAGGAGCAGATCCAGTTGAAAAGAAGCCCTGATACCAACGGAACCTCACAGACCTGAGTAATCAAGTACAGAAGCAAATAGATGGTGAAGAAAGAAATACAGAGCTAGGTACAGAAAGAGAGGTTGCATCGATGTTCACCCGCAGAGATGCAGTTTGCCAAAGTGTATGACTTCTCTTCTCCAGCCCTGCGTGGCGCCAGGAAAATAAACACTGGCCGGGTGGAGCTCGGTGGAGCACAGGGAAGATGGCTGCGGCCCACCGTCACACAGCGGTACCAGCAAGTGCCAAGTGGCACCGAAGTCCCGTGAGAACTCAAGGCGCACTGGGTGTGCGGAGGAGCTTTCGGCCGTGCAGCCGATATTTATCTGTAAAGAAAAACAAGACATCCACCTTATGATTGAAATCTCGTTTGAGTGTGTGTTCGTGTACCTCAAACTGGATGATTGTGTTCTCATTCACGTCAATGTCCCTGGTGGTTATGGAATGCTCCCCCAGCTCGCTGGAGACAAACACCATGGCTGACTCATCCTCCTCTCTGCGTTGACGCACAAAAAGGAAAAAGATTAGTCAAGGTTAAAATCATCTTTTTTGCTGATCACATCACCCTCGGGTACGCTCATTTCAAAGATAAACGAAATCTACGAAACAAGTCTTTGTTAACATTCAAAGTTAAAAACTTTTCTTACAAGCCCGTCTTCTGGTAGGGGCAATAGAGGCCAGTATTTCCCCCCGGGTAGAACAGCCAGTTAGACTGGTTAGGGCCTTCTTCAAAGCTGTCTATAACTACTTGCCGGCTGTGTAAGGAGCTACCATCGATGATGAGGTCATCTATCACCCACACCTCCTCCTTCTTACCTGATGGACACAAGAAAATCTTATTAGGCTTTTAATAAATGATTCCTCAAGCTATCATCAGCCAGTTTTGTTTACTTTTGTCGTACACTTTGTTTTATTTAGAAATAGATTTTGGCAGAGTTCTTGCTTGAAAAGGGAATTTTGAATATGGAAGCAATTTCCATGTGAAATTTTATTTGCTGCCACATCTTGATCCCAGTTGGATAAAATGTCATTCCAGAATCGAGGGACATTTTATTTTCCCACGCTTCAAATTTTAAATAATCCACACCCAAAATACTAAAACATGCAGTTTCTAACATGTTCTGGGGGACCAAATTGTGGAAACATTTCTTATCACAGACATAATGTTCCAAATACGAGGGGTATTCAAAAAGTAATGCACCCAACTTTATTATGTACAAACAAATTATAATAGCAACATATATTATACATCAAAAGAAAGGTACAAGTGTGAGGATGACATTTTTACTTCTCCACATAGTCTCCACCTCTCTCAAAAGCTACAGTCCACCTATGAACGAGGGCATGTATACCAACCAGTGCTGTAGAACTCAGCCGGTTGATCTCTAAGCCAATTTTTGACAGCAGTTTTTACTTCATCGTCATTGCCGTATCGGTTGCCCCGAAGTCCTCCTTTCATTGGACCAAAGAGGTGATAGTCTGATGGTGCCAAATCAGGAGAATATGGCGGATGTGGTATCACAGTCCATCCAAATGAAGTGATGACCTCCATGGTCCTGATGCTTGTTTGAGGACGTGTATTGTCATGCTGGAGGAGCACATTTGCCATGTCCAAGTTGGGCCGAACAAGTCGAATTCTTGCTTTGAGCTTCCTAAGAGTTTCAATGTATACCTCAGAGTTAATGGTTTCCCCCTTCGGCAAAAAATCCAAATGGATTACACCTTGAGAATCCCAAAACAAGGTGGCCATAATTTTGTCAACTGACTTTTGGGCCTTGAACTTTGTGGTCCTTGGTGATTTCTCTCATTCACTGTCTTCATGGTCTTCAGTATTGTTTTTAAATCGCTGTACCCATCTTTTTACAGTACTATAGTCTATGGTATCATCCTTGTGGACATTTTCCAGCCGGTTGTGAATCCTCAGAGGGGTTTCTCCCTCTGCAACAAGGAATTCGATTACAGCTCTTTGTTTCTGACGAGCTTCATGAGGGGCAGCCATTTTGGAAGCTAGTTTAAGCTTTAAAAATCTGAAAATAAGAAAAACACATATAACAATCGCAAAAAGGTGTGTCCTATCATATTTGTGCCAAATATAAACAAGATTGGTAAAATCCTGTACGAGCAATGCACTTGAGTGCATTACTTTTTGAATGCCCCTCGTATAAATTATGATTGGTGAAGTGTGTCTCCCATAACCAGGGGTGAAAGTGGCTAGAATTTCTTGCCAGAACTCCCCGACGTGGAGGCCGCCACGGAGCCAGAATATGTATTTATTTATTTATATTCTTTCATTTTCGGGGGCTTGGGTCAAACCTCTTTAACTTCTGAAATGCAAAGAAAACTGTTTTAGCACAGTTATTTCTATAACACATACAAAAACTGATTTTCATTCAAAACGGTATTTTTTTCAATCATTTGCAAAATAAAAGTTAACAAAAACAGCAATAACCTCAACCTCCATCTCCTAATTTTTATTTTCCCTCATTTCATCACACACTAAATGCCAAATCTCAATTTTAACTACTTAAGAACATAGGATGTATATTAAAATTAAAGTTACTGTACACATTTCCTTTTTTTTTTTTTTTTTTTTTTAAATAATAAAGATATAAGTAACATACATTCAGGAAAAATAAGTACAAATGACTTATGCAGAGTGAAATGGAATATATTTTGAAGATAATTGCATTTTAGGGGGTACTCCAGACTTATTTGGTTTCAGGACAAGACACTTTACTCAGAAACTGCATGTTTGTGTATTTGTATGCGATGTATTTACATTTTTTTCTGGAATGACCCACTGCTATTCTATGTTACATATGTAATGTTGGGCTACGCCATTGTACCGTACCTTCAAAGTGCATTGACTTTTTTAAATCAGAAAGAAATGAATAAGTAGCTTAACATAAATGAACAAATATAAGTCCAAAGTGCACATTGACAGCTAAGATGTGCTGAACCTCCCCATCAGAGCAAATAAAACTAAATATGATAAATAAGCCTCCTCAACTGTTTCGTTGCTCTTAAATATTTGATCCATTTTATGTTGTATTGCCCTTTTTTTGTCGCATCAACCTTTTTTTCTTTTTTTCTTTGTTTGCTGTTCCAGAAAACATGCACATTTCAACCAATGAGAGCTAACTATCCCTGCTGATCAGATGTCAGTATGTCAGCCAATTGAATGGATAAATGAGTTGGGCGTTTTTGCTTTGCTGCGTGCATTCGCACATTGACGTGACTCACCATCGTCAGACTCAGATAACTGCAGCAGCTGGGGAAACCTCCATGTAAATCTGATGTTAGTAGATTGTTTTCTTCTTGCAGATGGAATGCATGTGTGGCAGCTTAGCATGTTTTTTTTTTTTACATAGCGTTTTGACAGTTGCCATCATATTTTAGGAATCACAGCAGAGTGTACCGGAACAGCATTCCAGCCCTGAATCTTATACCGGAACAGCATTCCGGCCCTGAATCTTATACAGGAACTGCGTTCCTGAGCGTTCTGGCGCACCTTCACCCCTGTCCACAACTTGCATGCGACCCTCTTACTATAATCTTTTCATCATGACAGAAGTAGAAGAAAGATGTCATGCCTCGTAATTCTTGTTAATGTTTTGTGTTTGTTAATGTTGGATTTTCTGCTTTCATTTTGGAAGTGGCGTTTTCCTTGTTTCAGCTTTACTTCTTGCTCTTCCTAATCAGGCTGATCGTATCCCCCTGTGACCCTGCGTATAAATAGTCTGCGTCTGCCTTTACACTTTGTCGGTTCGTCTGGTATCCTGTCACGTCCGATGCCACCACCTTGTGTAAGCTTTTGACCAAGATTTATGTTTTAAACCAATGTATTTTCATTACTTCATGGACTTTACTCAGTTGTTTGGTGTCCAGCTATTGCTGTATTTTTCATTGTCTACTTTTTTTTTTTTTTTTTTTTTTTTTTAAACCTTATGGACTGGACAATACACCTTTTTGTTTGAACTGAACAGCCGTGCATTTGGGTCCGTACTCCGCAGTGCATCTTTGTCGAAAGAAGTGAATCACATGATATAATGTTTCCAACAGAATGGTTAGTGGAGACTTCTCGCTTCTATTTTTACATATTTTCATAAAATAGCCTTGATTGTAGTTATGTTGAGATAAAGCTTCATGAGGCGTTGAACCACCTGAGCCAATCGGTTCGAGAAAGGTTTAATTTCTCGAAGCTTCATGTGAGAACGGTACCACCTACAGGCTAAGAGTATGTTGTCTCAACCACATGAGTGATTCATTGATTTTTGTGAGTGTGTGTGTGTCTGTTAAGAAGGAATAATTTTATAAAATACAGTATTGTTTGACCAAATCCTCTATGTACATAGAGTATCACATATGTATAGACAGTCATCCTTCACTTATCACTGTTAATGGGAACCATAACTGACTAAGTGAAAAAATGTGAAGTATTGTAACGCTCCCACCCCTTTTTGAATACAGTGGGGCAAATAAGTATTTAGTCAACCACCAATTGTGCAAGTTCTCCTACTTGAAAAGATTAGAGAGGTCTGTAATTGTCAACATGGGTAAACCTCAACCATGAGAGACAGAATGTGAAAAAAAAACAGCAAATCACACTGTTTGATTTAAAAAAAAAAAAAAATTCCAAATTAGAGTGGAAAATAAGTATTTGGTCACCTAAAAACAAGCACGATTTCTGGCTGTCAAAGAGGTCTAGCTTCTTCTAACGAGGTCTAACGAGGCTCTACTCGTTACCTGTATTAATGGCATCTGTTTTAACTCATTATCGGTATAAAAGACACCTGTCCACTGTCAGTCACACTCCAAACTCCACTATGGCTAAGACCAAAGAGCTGTTGAAGAACACCAGAGACAAAATTGTAGACCTGCACCAGACTGGGAAGACTGAATCTGCAATAAGTAAAACGCTTGGTGTAAAGCAGTGCTTCTCAATTATTTTCTGGTACGCCCCCCCAAGGAAGACGTAAATATTTTGCGCCTCCCCAAACTCTCTGCTGCCACTGTAAATAGTATCATTTGTCTATAAAATTATTATTATAAGTTCGCATCTGCCTACATCGTGTCCTTTTTTTCTATTAAAGAAAAAACAGTAATATAAATGAACTTAGAATAAAGTATAACTTTATTAATTGTTTCGTTTGTAACAGAAAAGACTTAACACACATCAATTTGCCTGAATTTAAAAAAAAGTCAACATCCAAATTGTAAAAATACACTCAAGGTACATTTTTGCCCATTTTATACTGAAAAATAAAATCAGTAAATAATTTTTAAAAAATCAAATTGATTAGAAACATTAACTCATGAGGACAATAAGCCAAATATTTGACCGAAAAAAAACAAAACTGAATAGAAGGGGGGAAAAGTGTCTTTGGACAAAAGGAAGAGTGTCTTTGGACAGAAGGACAGTTTTTATTTTCGCTGCTCACAGTATTACCTCATTTACAAAGGTGTGGGGTTATTTAGCACTGAGCATGCTAACAGTGCTCACTGGTTTACTGATATAACACGGACAAAGCGGGACGATTGTTGGCAATATTCGCCAAGTTTTCGCTGAAAAACAATCAAGCGGCTTATCAATGAGATTTGGGTCTAATGTCTTTAAGTGGCGTCTCAATTGATCTGGCTTCCGGCTGTCTGCGATAATCATTTTTAGACACCGTAAACAGTGTTTTTTCCTCTTCTCCCACTGTATTAAAAGTCAAAGCCAAAAGGCAAACGGCCCGAAAAAAGCGCATTCTCTGCGGCCGAGGGAGAACCATGGGTGTGGGCGGTCGTCGTGACGATCCCAAGCCGAAAATGGCACTTCTCTGGCTGACACATGAGAACCGGAGAAGACAGTGGGTCGCTGCGTGAGTCCGGTCGGAAAACGGCTTTCGAAAACGGCGCACAGCTCTTCAAAAATACTGCGCGCACTCTGAAAACGAGAGCGCCACTGCCACCCACTGAGTGGATGTGCAAGTACACTTTATTCTAGTATGGCAAAAAAAAAAAAAACATGTTCTCAGAGCTCACATGCGCCACCCCTGGCATCGCTCTGCGCCCCCCCAGGGGGGCGCGCCCCACCATTTGAGAAGTACTGGTGTAAAGAAATCAACTGTGGGAGCAAATATTAGAAAATGGAAGACATACAAGACCACTGATAATCTCCCTCGATCTGGGGCTCCATGCAAGATCTCACCCCGCGGCATTAAAATGATAACAAGAACGGTGAGCAAAAATCCCAGAACCACACGGGGGGACCTAGTGAATGATCTACAGAGAGCTGGGACCACAGCAACAAAGGCTACTATCAGTAACACAATGTGCCGCCAGGGACTCAAATCCTGCCCTGCCAGACGTGTCCCCCTGCTGAAGAAAGTACACGTCCAGGCCCGTCTGCGGTTTGCTAGAGAGCATTTGGATGATCCAGAAGAGGACTGGGAGAATTTGTTATGGTCAGATGAAACCAAAATAGAACTTTTTGGTAGAAACACAGGTTGTCGTGTTTGGAGGAGAAAGAATACTGAATTGCATCCGAAGAACACCTTACCCACTGTGAAGCATGGGGGTGGAAACATCAGGCTTTGGGGCTGTTTTTCTGCAAAGCGACCAGGACGACTGATCTGTGTAAAGGAAATAATGAATGGTGCCATGTATCGAGAGATTTTGAGTGACAATCTCCTTCTATCAGCAAGGGCATTGAAGATGAGACGTGGCTCGGTCTTTCAGCATGACAATAATCCCAAACACACAGCCAGGGCAACAAAGGAGTGGCTTCGTATGAAGCATTTCAAGGTCCTGGAGTGGCCTAGCCAGTCTCCAGATCTCAACCCCATAGAAAATCTGTGAAGGGAGTTGAAAGTCCGTGTTGCCCAACGACAGCCCCAAAACATCACTGCTCTAGAGCAGATCTGCATGGAGGAATGGGCCAAAATGCGAGCAACAGTGTGTGAAAAGCTTGTGAAGAGTTACAGAAAACGTTTGGCCTCCATTATTGCCAACAAAGGGTACATAAAAAAGAATTGAGATAAACTTTTGGTTTTGACCAAATACTTATTTTCCACCATGATTTGCAAATAAATTCTTTAAAAATCAAACAATATGATTTTCTATTTTTTTTTTTTTTGCACATTCTGTCTCTCATGGTTGAGGTTTACCCATGTGGACAATTACAGGCTTCTCTAATATTTTCAAGTGGGACAACTTGCACAATTAGTGGTTGACTAAATACTTATTTGCCCCACTGTATACATTTTTTTGTGTGTCTATGTAATATCAGTAAGTGTATATAAAACCTGATAAATGCATATGTTATCATTAGAACATGGTTTGAAACGTTAATAAAATATTAATACTATAAATAAAACATGAATTAATGTATAAATAATACAGACTGTACATTCATTCTCACTCTTTCATGATACATGTGTGGAGGTGTGTGTAAGTGCACATAAATACATACCGGTAGATGAAAATAAAGTAAATTTGTCTTTAGAACTTTTTTTATTTTTATAACAAGTTACTTTTAACAAGATAAAAAAATCAGCGATGCACTGACTGTGCGAAAGTTGAGCAGCAAAGCAGTGAGGGAACACTGTAAGAAATCGTGTATAGTGTGTGCGTATGAAAATCATTCCCCAAATGGTTTTACCATAAGTTGTGCGATGCTTTTTCTGAAAAGGACAGTAAAAGTGCTTGTGTAACCTTGAAAATTGATGTACTTGATGTGGGTGCGGGAGGGGTGGGTGGGCAAATAGGGGAAGTTCTCTTTCTTGCTGGCACCATCCTATCAACTACTGCACTATTCCTTCCCTCCCCACTCATAAACATTTCACTCTCCAAACAATCCGAACTCTCGCCTGATTGCCTGAACTTTCCTTCAAACATTCACATTTTGAATCCAGGCAGAGGTGTTTATGTACTTTAGTGAGCTGTCAAACCGTACGGCAAAATCTAAAGTACTCCCTGAAGCAATCATGTGATACAGTTGGCCAGCCAGGCTTCGGACGTCATCGTTTTCGGAACCTCGCCTAAATGAAGCAAGCCACGGTACGTGCTTCGCGGAAGCCTCCCTTCATTACTCGACACACGCTTCGAAGACTTGGCGCACCTCGTTACATCACTACTTGGTTGTATGTCGCTCTACCTAATTGCAACACTGATGTGCATATTTTCTTTACTTATTCACATAAGTCAAAGTCTTGGTCAAAAGTAACAGCTGACTAAACAGTTAGCTTCAAATCCTGAGAAAAAAGCTAACAATAGTAGAGATTTGCAACCATATTAATTGCGAATCTGCTACTGTGATTATGGCAAATATTAAATAAAAATCATGTACTGTAATAAGAATTTTGCCATTGCTTTCTAAGACGAGCAAATAAAGTCTTTTATCATTTACTACATATTCTTGAAGAATCTGCAGCTAAAAATGAGAAAGTGAAGGCGTATTTTTCAAGACTTTTGAAGCCTAAATCTGACTCTTATACCCTTTCACATACTGTAAATGACAAATGACTATGCTGATTCCGTTTTTTAAGTAAATAATGTGTCTTTTTACCACTGTTGTAAGGTTGCCAGAGTCTGAAGCGGGTGGCGTTGGTCTGAGCGCTAGTGGGCAGCGGCAGGTGGAGGAACAGTGTATCCGTGGAAGCTGGGAAGTAAAACTCATCCAGCAACACCCAGCTAATTCCTCCATTCACAGAGTACTGCAGCAGCACTGAGTGGGAGCGCTCAGGTACACCTAAAAAGCCCATTAAAATGATGAAAGTACTATCACTTAACATTGAACAAAAAAGACAATTATGTACCTTTCGTAATGAACTTGAAGGAGAATTGAATGTAGAGCGTGTTGGTACAATCCAGATCTCTTGACACCAACATACGCAGGCCATCCTGCAAAGAGGGTGATTAATCAGATGACAAAATAAAAATCGCAAAATAAACTTTCAAGACAGGTACCCCTTTAAAGATGAGGGCGGTTCCAGATTTAAGAGGCTCTCCACTAAGGGTTCCCCTCTCAGCTCCATAAACCTCAGGCCAGGTCTCCTGTTGCAGGTGCTCATTGAAGTCTTCTCTCAGTACAGATGGGAGGGGTACTGCTGGTACACAGTGTGCACCTTCATAACCCTCGTCGCACCTTGGACAGGAAGAAGACCCACCAACATGAATGTACAAATTTAAAACTTAAAACACTATTTGTGTCTGGCATACACGCAGTGTCCATTGTCACATAGGCCGTGACCAGAGCACATCCACGGGCATCCGGGTGCAAGTAACACATTATCGAGAGCCCAACCCTCAGCCCCTGGAGTGAAATGGGTCTGGATCCAACGAAATCGAGTTCTTGGAGAACTAAGGCAGTCAGAAGTGAGAATTAAGGATGAACACATACTATCTAACAGGTACATTGGCTTGTAACCTGGATGTAATGCATACTTTGCAGCACTTGGCAAGTACACAGTTATCCTCCTCCAGTGTTTATACTGTGTGGACGTATAGATGGAGCTCTGAGTGTAAGCGGCACAACCGATAGCTGGGGGGACACACTCTGGAGTGATGAGGGACCAGTGGCGTCCACAGTCCGTGGAGTATTCCAGACGCACGCCGTGGGAAAAGGAAGTGGACTTGCTGCAGCCCATACTCAGCTCGAACTGCAGGAAGGATGAGCCTGACACCTCAAAGTCCCAGCTCTCGGCATACCTTGGCTTCTCTACAATGCAATGAAAACGTTACTTTGCTTATCTTAGAGGTGTAAAGTCCAAATCATTTTGTTGTTCAAAGAAGAAAAAAAAAAAAAAAAAAAGGACATTTTGTATATTGCTATATGTGTTTTGTGACCATCTCTACGGACCTCTGTGAAGTTGCCCCCCCATCAGACGCAAATTTATATAAAAATGATGTCCATCGTTTGTGCTGTTAAAGTTTTGTTTGTGCTGCTTTTAGAGATATTTACAATTCTTAATTCGAATGGTGACGTCACTCGTAGCTTTTCCTTAGCTTAGCTCCCGCGGCTAAAGGAGTGTACCGAATCGATCAGTAACAGTGGGGTGTCCCAGCAACTAGCATGATCATAACACAAAAAAATTCGGGTTCATTTTGAAGTAAATCTGGGGGCTTGGGATATTAATGTTGAGTGAGCCCCTCATTCACTCCAAAATGGTCCCAAAGTGTTGCCATTCATTTGTGCTACGTTCGTGCTAGTGGTTCGGACACCCCTTTGTTATCGAGAGAGTTGGTACGCTCCATTAGCCGCGGGGAGCTAAACGAGTGACGTCCCCACTCATAATTAATATCTCAATAAAAACATAATACTGTATCTACAAAACATAGCTGACTTCAAATTTACCTATAAAATAATTGTAGCTATCTCTAAAACGAAAGCAGCACAAAAAAAAACGTTTACAGCAAAAACGATTGTCATCATTTTTATATATACTAGTATTTGCGGAGGTCCGTAGAGATGGTCACAAAGCACATATAGCAATATACAAAGTGTCGTCCTTTTTTTTTTTTTTTTTTAATAACTTCCGGGTCATCCTCTTGCCGTCGTGCTGCATGATTTTGCTGTTGTGCTGCGAGCCATTTGCTGTCGTGTTGTGGCACTTGGGGTTCGTGCGTTTGCCAATTTGCAATCGCGCTTTCGGAATTGGGGATCGTGTTGTGGCAGTTTGCGTTCGTGCTTTTTTCTTTTGCAAAGCATTTGCAATGGGGGTTCGTGATTTTGTGCTATTTGCAAAGTGTTTGTATTTTGCATTTCGCATGACACCTCTCGGCCACCGTAGGAAAGGATAAAGTTAATGCAAATTTCCCAGTGGGTTTCCAGTCAAAATGGATTGGCTGTAGTGCTGGGCGATATAACGATATACAGTGGCACCGTGACATACGATCGCTTCGACACACAATCCTTTCGACATTCGATCTAAAATTTGACTCGCCATTTGTTTCTACAACCGACGGCATGCTCTAAATATGAAGATTTATGACAGCGCCACAGTTACGGATGTTCTTGCTAGAGAAATCAACATGGGTTCCAAGAATGCTAGTGCAGGTGGCAAAAAAGGAAAAAGGTGAGGCTTACCATGGAAATGATACAAAAATATGAGCATGGTAGGTGCGTCAATGAACTGACTTGACAATACTGCCGTAGAATGTCTAGAATCTCGACGGTCCTCCTCCGACCTCCGTTCGCTAGTCTTTATAAGTTACGGTGACAATTATTATTGTGTTAACATCGCCAAAAAGTATCCAGCTTCTTCCGGTTTTTAATAATTTATCTCAGAACTTGTGCAACAAAACATGCCTATTGTCCGCCCCAGCTGAACAAAGTGAAAGTAAGCGTCCTCCCTCCCTCTGTCAAGTCAGCCTTCAGTGCATTCAGGTACACCACGCAAAACACATCTGCCACATTAGAACCTATTCATTACAACATTACAAGTATTATTATTATTATTACTAATATTATATTATTATTCAGATTTTTATGCAGAATTTGTTTTGCTCTGTGTAATTGCTATTTGCAGTAGTACCAGTAGCACTTGTTAAGGATTTAGTGTAGGTTTTCAGGCTGTGGAACGAATTAATGGGATTATAATGTATTCTTATTGGAAAATCCTGCTCGACATACAACCATACCGACTTACAAACAAGGTCCTGGAACAAATTAACTTTGCATGTAGAGGTACCACTGTACTGTATATTGCCAAAACAACAGTAAATTATATATCATCAATAAATTCCTTCTTTACTGTCACAAAGTTTAACAATATATTGTAAAAATATATTCGATGCAACTCCATAGTGTTGCTGATGTGCAACAGCCACTAGAGTTGCCTATACCGGCAAACCAGTAATGTGATAAATCACCACACAGCACAAACAAATGGTGCATGAATAAAACAAGCTGTTAATGAAAATTAAAGGGTTATGTACACATATGTATGGCCCAGAGGTTGCGCTAGACTTTTTCGTTGTCTGTCATTTTGACTGACAGTGTCATAAAAATCCGGTCATAATCTATTTTTACCCGTCACTCACATTTTTAAAATGATAATAATGACATATTCAATAGTATTTAGTTTTCATTCATTTTTAATTAATATTCTGTCCGAACAAACTTAACAAGAGGCAAACAGACAGCGGAGTGCACCAATCAGCGACGGGCAGACGTGCCGGTTAGCAAAGCGACGAGGGCAGAACGAGGGACTTGCGCTGAAGTAAACATACGAGGAGAACGGAGTTTATTCAACATGGCTAGCGCGAGACAGACTGTTGTCAATGTCTCGTGTCGATGTGTTTTAGCTCATTTAAAACTGAATTTACCGCGGATTGGAACATATTCTCGGCTCTCCCGCCATCCGTGTTGTTGTAGAGACGACTTTCGGCGCCCAAGAGTGACGTTGCTCGTGAAGAACACGTCACGCAAATAAACAAATCTGATTTGTCGATTGATTTTGTACCTACTCGAGAGGCTGTGTCCCAGACTTTTCTCTCAGTGTTTGAAAAATACAGGGAGAACAGTCTGGCCGTGCCAGGCAAACACTCAGTTGCCTTGACATTTTTCCGAGTAAGACCAACGACGTCATGCATCAAGAGAGACAATAGCTAATTAATATGCTCATTCGCCACCCTGTGGTCTGGGGTGTGAATTGCAACCTGTCAAAATGACGGATGGACTTCAGTTTTTTCCGTCACCGTTTTAAAAAAACGGTCAACGACGGAAAATATTCGGTTAACGCGACCCCTGGTATGGCCGCTACTACTAGTTTGGGAATGAATCAGCCACTTACTAGACCAACATGTAATTATTAATTTCTATTTTTTTTTTTTTTTTTCTGTTCCTGTTCAGCTGTTCGACACGGAGAATGGAAGTCTAAGTGTCCGGTTGGTCTGAACAGTTTTAATGTTTCACAGTGAGAGTATGACATACTCCCATTGTGATCATTCAACATACCTCGTTTATTATGACAAAGCAGCAAACAGGAAGGGGTTATGGGGGAACAGTAGATAAGAAACAAAAGAGAAGGAAGAAAAGAAACACAAACAACAACAAGAAACACATTGAACGCCTACACTAACTATTAATATGTTGGTGCTGTTGTCAGCTAAATGTATTTCCGTTTGACACCATGTGGGGGGCCTGTTGACCAGGGAAAGAAGGGGATAGGGGTGGGGGAGTCTATAAGCTAAGTGATTGAAAGGGGTAGAGTTTTAATTTTATGAAATAATATTAAAGCTGTTAGAACAGCAGGAAGGATGTTGATCTGGTTCCTTAGTTTCCATGTTGTGTTAATATGTCGAAGTTACAGTGAGGTAATTTATTTATTTATTTATTTATTTTTTCATTTTTAGAGCAGCTCTGGTTTGCGTATCACGTCTATGGCAGCCGCTGATTTTATAATGTTTTTCAATCCATCAAGTAATTAAAAATATGCTAAATTGTGGCAAGCTTTTATGTGATAGCAGATTTTTTTCATATTGCCCAGCACTAATTAGACATCTATCGCCGTCAATGGAAGCGAATAAGTTAACTCGTTAATCTGCACCCCAGGTTTTTACGTGCATACGTGTGTTATTAAGAAAAAAACAAAAAAAAAACTACTGCGCTCTCCCAAAGAATAAGCCAGCTACAAAGCCTTATTTACAGAAAGTAAATGTGCTCACAGCTTGCTGCTCTCATAAAAACAGGCAGGATTTTCAATCAAGTTTGCCCTCTTTCATAATGGGCCATTCATGGTGCCACAGTAAATGGGTGATTTAGTTTCAGCCTGTTGTGAGTTATGTTGCTCTGAAGCCATTTCACTGCTATTCTCTCTCTGTGCTGTATGAATACAGAATGTAATTGCAATGCCCTCTATGCATGTGTGTACATTGGGTGTGTTTGTTTGCGTGACTCACTATCAATGGCTTCAGAGTTGAAGGTCAGAGCCGTGTCCAGAGACAAACAGTCCACAGTCACTTCCCCACCCTGAATGCGGTACCAGTTGTGTCTAAGTGGTGTGGTGCCGTCAAACTTGTCATGGAAACCAGTTCTGGAGCTGTCGTTCATACCAATTAGGACATCATCCAGAGCCCACTGAGCTGAGTGTTTCCCTGAAAACATGACCAGAAAACAACAACAGCACAATAAATCAAAGAAAAAGAGAGTCATTTCACTTGGCCTATTAAATGAACTCATTGCACCAACCTTGCTGGGGCTGCCACCACCGAAACACTGTGTAAGGTGATTTGGCATGAGGTGGCAATTCAACGGTCACTACTTGGGGCTCCAGGAAAGAGCTGAAGTCTAGTTCTCGCAGGAATTGCCACTCGACACCGTTGTTGGTTGAAAACTGTAGAAGGACACCTGAAGACAAATACAGTATCGATGTCCTTTTTATTTAATTTAATCAATAACAGTAAAGTCATGTTTCATGCCACCTTGGTTGAATTTGGGTAAACGTCTCTCTTTTTTCCCAGTAGCTATATTGACTATTTAAAACTTTTGACCTGAAACGTGAAGGCAATCCTTCAATTCATATCCTTGACAATCGTGAACTTTTATTTGGGAAACATAACAGTAAATATATTTTGTTCAATTAGAAGTTTTTTTTTTTTTGGAAACAATAACAATATTAGTTTTGATTGATAACGCCTTATAATTCCAATACAGCAGTAAAATTAATTGATTTTTGAAAGTAAATTAATTGGGCTTTACCATGAAATGCACTAATAACATCAATGAACCACAAACAAAGGGCTCCTAAAGTATACCGCATAGTACCAAAATTTATAAAAGTGTTACCTTCATTGCGTGAACGGGGCCTGGTGCAAGTGGGTCCCAAACTTTTACTGCCTATTCGTATGTAGAATTGCACCAACCTGTGCATTAAAAGTTGAAGGATGCACTAAAATGATTTGACTCAAAAAAAAACAAAAAAAAACCTCGAGTAACAAAAGAGAATCCACCCACCGAGTGTTGGTGGTGTCGAGCGGCACCGTGCGAGCCTCCCTTCTTCCAGGGCTACTGAAGTAAAGCGCCTTGCCCTCACTAATTATTCCACAACCACCTCCGATTTGCCCTCCACTTATGCTCTGCCAAAGTGGACTTAGCTTGCCCTCAAATCCCTCAGTCAGTTCAGTCGGACTGCTAATAGATGGGACACAACTATCCTGTTCAACTAAGGAAAAAAACAATGAGAATAATTATATAAGGTTTATTACTGTACTTATAAATAAAAACATGCTTCAAATTGGTTATCATCCACTTTACCTGTGTACCCCATGTCACAGAAGCAGACTCCAGAAATACAATCACCATGCCCGCCACAATGATTGGGACAGGGCTCGGAGATATAAACTCCATCCAGTGCAAAAGCTGGAGCATCTCTATAAATGCTGCTCTCCTGGAACCAGCGGAAGCGGGTTTTACTGAGGAAATGGATCAAATAGAAAATTAGATCAAGGACAGAAAAAATGTTTCAGTTTACAATAATAATAATAATACATATGGTTTCTAGAGCGCTTTTCTAGACATGCAAAGACGCTTTACAAGAATGATGGGAACACAATAGCTCAACAGGATTAACAAAACAACCATAAAATCAGGCATGAACAGATGTGTTTTGAGTCTAGATTTGAAAAGTGAGAGGGTAAATACAGTGCCTTGCAAAAGTATTCAGCCCCCTTGAATCTTGCAACCTTTCGCCACATTTCAGGCTTCAAACATAAAGATATGAAATTTAATTTTTTTGTCAATAATCAACAACAAGTGGGACACAATCGTGAAGTGGAACAACATTTATTGGATAATTTAAACTTTTTTAACAAATAAAAAACTGAAAAGTGGGGCGTGCAATATTATTCGGCCCCTTTACTTTCAGTGCAGCAAACTCACTCCAGAAGTTCAGTGAGGATCTCTGAATGATCCAATGTTGTCCTAAATGACCGATGATGATAAATAGAATCCACCTGTGTGTAATCAAGTCTCCGTATAAATGCACCTGCTCTGTGATAGTCTCAGGGTTCTGTTTAAAGTGCAGAGAGCATTATGAAAACCAAGGAACACACCAGGCAGGTCCGAGATACTGTTGTGGAGAAGTTTAAAGCCGGATTTGGATACAAAAAGATTTCCCAAGCTTTAAACATCTCAAGGAGCACTGTGCAAGCCATCATATTGAAATGGAAGGAGCATCAGACCACTGCAAATCTACCAAGACCCGGCCGTCCTTCCAAACTTTCTTCTCAAACAAGGAGAAAACTGATCAGAGATGCAGCCAAGAGGCCCATGATCACTCTGGATGAACTGCAGAGATCTACAGCTGAGGTGGGAGAGTCTGCCCATAGGACAACAATCAGTCGTACACTGCACAAATCTGGCCTTTATGGAAGAGTGGCAAGAAGAAAGCCATTTCTCAAAGATATCCATAAAAAGTCTCGTTTAAAGTTTGGCACAAGCCACCTGGGAGACACACCAAACATGTGGAAGAAGGTGCTCTGGTCAGATGAAACCAAAATTGAACTTTTTGGCCACAATGCAAAACGATATGTTTGGCGTAAAAGCAACACAGCTCATCACCCTGAACACACCATCCCCACTGTCAAACATGGTGGTGGCAGCATCATGGTTTGGGCCTGCTTTTCTTCAGCAGGGACAGGGAAGATGGTTAAAATTGACGGGAAGATGGATGCAGCCAAATACAGGAACATTCTGGAAGAAAACCTGTTGGTATCTGCACAAGACCGGAGACTGGGACGGAGATTTATCTTCCAACAGGACAATGATCCAAAACATAAAGCCAAATCTACAATGGAATGGTTCAAAAATAAACGTATCCAGGTGTTAGAATGGCCAGGTCAAAGTCCAGACCTGAATCCAATCGAGAATCTGTGGAAAGAGCTGAAGACTGCTGTTCACAAACACTCTCCATCCAACCTCACTGAGCTCGAGCTGTTTTGCAAGGAAGAATGGGCAAGAATGTCAGTCTCTCGATGTGCAAAACTGATAGAAACATACCCCAAGCGACTTGCAGCTGTAATTGGAGCAAAAGGTGGCGCTACAAAGTATTAACGCAAGGGGGCCGAATAATATTGCACGCCCCACTTTTCAGTTTTTTATTTGTTAAAAAAGTTTCAATTATCCAATAAATTTTGTTCCACTTCACGATTGTGTCCCACTTGTTGTTGATTCTTGACAAAAAAATAAATTTTTATATCTTTATGTTTGAAGCCTGAAATGTGGCGAAAGGTTGCACGGTTCAAGGGGGCCGAATACTTTTGCAAGGCACTGTATATTGCGAAGATCGAGGGGTAGGGAGTTCCAGAGCTGTGGGGCACAATTGCCACGTTTACATGGAGCCAAATATTCCAATTACAATCGGAATATTTGTTCAAACCGAATAAATGTGTTCCATATAAACACCTCATTCGGAATGAACAGGCCCAAACCGAATGGAATTTCATTCCGATTCACAGGGGTGGAATATTCCTTTTCCCAAACCGATTAGAAGTAAAATTATATCATGTAAACAGGGAAGCGGAATGGTGTCTGATTGTGTTCTTTCTGCACATGCTCCGTACTGACGTGGTGACGTCACTTGGTGATGTAAGTAACGTCACTTGCAACATGGCTTCCAAGCACACGCACAGCGCACCCACACAACTTTTTAAATGAACGGCGTGTCATTCTGAAGTTTTGTTTCCACTCGAAAAGTTAAAACAGCAGCTGATCTGACGATCGATCTCCATGTTTTGCAACGTGACGCTGTGTTTTGATTAATCTGCGCATGTCAGACGGCAGTTGTCAAACGTGCTTTCGGAATAAAGGCAGACACATGTAAACGCTGGATCGGAATAGATGAAGTGACATGTAAACAGCTGATGTGAAATTTCCATTCGGAATGATTTGAATCGGTATGAATAAAAGTCAGCATGTAAACGTGGCTAGTGACTAAAAGCCCTAGAACTGAGGGTGGCGAAAAGGACAAGAGGACCGAAAGGTGGAGGATGTGCGATGTAGGGCTGGGCGATATGGCCTTAAGTACGTATCACGGTAAATTGAGCAGATTTACCTCGATAACGATAAATGACGATAAATTGTAAACTGTTTCTCGTTGATTTATTTACCAGCTTTCAATTTAACATATTTAACAATTGTACATGCACTCTAAACATTAAATATATCAAAAAAATATATTGTAAACAATCAGAATTCAAGTATGACCATTTATAACAGCTTGTATGACTTAAACAATGTACAACATTATGCAAATTAATGCGACGACTGTGCAAACATGTCATTATAAAAAAGATGACTTACAGTTTGAAGCAGTACACTTCAAACAGACAACTTATTGTTAATGGCTGCTGTGACATAATTACTCAACACAAGTGTTTACGTCAAGGTTTTAGTTTTTTTTCTCCAGAGCATTTTTAATACATGCGCGTACATATGCACCCCCCAAACAGACACATACACACATTAAAACTCTTTTGCCAACAAAACATTCAAGATTTTGCACAGAATAAAGCAAGCACATACAAAAGAATAGCTGTGGCCATTAAATGATCATAATATAGGCTTCACTGTTGGATTATAATTTATCATGAATGCTTTACCATCATAAATGGGATATCAAAGAAATCACACAGATACAAAATAAAGCGTAACACTAATTGCTAGATGCAGTTCGTGTCCAATCAATCCACTCATTAAGTTCAGCCGTATTGACAAGGTTAAAGCCGCTGTCTGACTCCATCACGTTTATTTGTAGCTACCGTTAGCCTTTGGCCTGGCTTCCAGTGGAAGGCAGTGAAAGCACCCTCTCCTGAAATCGTGAGAACCAGGGAGGAAAGCGGGCGAAAGCCCGTTTGGAGCCCGCCACTCTACTTAATGTCGGGTGAAAGTTTGGCGAAGCTCCCTTAAGCCCGACTCCATCACATTTGCTTGTAGTGATAGCCGCTAGCATTAGCCTACCTGGCTTCTGTTTGTTTGAATTCCTGATAACCATGTGACTTCATACGTAAGCACACTGACTGCTTTCTTAAAGGGGAATGAACATAGCCGAAGAACAGAGTCAAAGCGGGATAAAAAGGACGATATTTTCTTGTTTTATCAAAATTGTCGAATTTACCGATATGGTCAAAATTATGTCGGTTATCGTGAAGAATTTCGTTAACGATAAATTTTCGGTATATCGTCCAGCTCTACTGGACTGTCTCAGGAAATTAGAATACACAATATTCTAATTTCCTGAGACAGTCAGGAAATTAGAATATTTTGTATTCTAATTTCCTGAGACAGTCCTGTATATATACACAGGACTGTCTCAAAAAATTAGAATATTGTGTATTCTAATTTCCTGAGACAGTCCAGTAGTGCAAAGTGAGTGCTTCTGAGTTTTGGAAGTGCTCCAATTTCTGGGGTCTGGGGAGATCAGCGAGTTACAGGAATCGAGCTAGACTAGACTACAGACAAGAGTATAAGCGGTATGGCGATATATTTGTATGTATATATATATATATATATTAGTTTATATGCAGTATTGAGACACCAAGAATACCACAATCAGGGCAAACATTAACTCATTGTCTGCCATTAACAAGGCTTGATGTCCAATCCTTTTAGACTGGGAGAGGCTGAAGTGATATAAAAAGGAGTAAAAAGAGATGTGTTTTCTCTCCTCGAATATATTTCATTTTTAAATCTGCTGTTGTATGATATGATATTCTGTAGTTACCAACGTACAGAGAAAGTATAGGACTAGGTAAGTATTTTCCTTCCTTCCTACTTCCCTGCTCCCTTTATATAATACCGTCACTCACTCACTCACTCACTCACTCACTCACTCACTCACTCACTCACTCACTCACTCACTCACTCACTCACTCACTCACTCACTCACTCACTCACTCACTCACTCACCTGGCTGCAACATTCCGTGGAAGGACCACAGTGACCCTGGTCCACTCTTCATAGTCTCCAGTGTTGAAAACGGTGGGCTCCCTAAGCTCCCGGCCACTGCCTTCACAGTTTCCTGCTCCTGGGGACCCGGGGTAACAACCCTCCTTTACCAAAGCCCAAGTACGTCCAGCGTCGTGGGAGTACTGCAGCAGGACTGGTGCAGATGCACTGAACTCTGACTCGCAGCCTATGTTTAACTAGTGGAAAAGAAAAACAGATTATGAAAAGACAATGTGCGAAGGACTGTGGGCATGTTCCCTTTTAAAACAGATTATTTCAACATTTTTAAAAGAAAAGGCAATCTGCGTAGGTCTGTGGGCATGTTCCTTTTTCAAGGTTTCACCTTAAACTGGAGGGTGTAGCCTGGCCTCAGCGCAAGGTCCCTGGTGACCGCCACTCTGTCCCCATCGGAGCGCCCAAACACCATGGAAGACGCAGTTGGAGCACAGAAGCTGTCGTTGCTGTCCCTCTCCATGCCTTCGTTACCCAACATCAGCCACACGCTCATCTGGTTTAGTGGGTAGTCGAAAGCTGGCTTCTCATAGAAGTTCTGATGGATGGTTTTTATTCATTAGCTACATTGTACCAAACGTATTGACAGCACTTGAATTATCTTCCCCATTTTTGGAGGCAAACCTGTGGAAGAGTAGGGCTTGCCACTGGGATGATGTGCTTCTCCCGCTCAGATAAAATGATGACATCATCTATTGCCCACTGGTCATAGCCCTCTCCAGAGTGAAGAGGCTGCCACCAACGAAATCTAGTGCAGGGTGTCTTTGAGGCCAAAGGAAGCTCATAGTGGACAAAGCTGGTGAAGAAATGATTGAAATGATCTTTTTGAAAGGAAGGAGCCAATGTTGACATTGGCACTGTTTGACTCACCGAGGCTTGGTGAAGTCAGTGAAGTACATCTCAGCAATGAGGCCCCAGGTGATGCCTCCATCGTTGCTGTACTGCAGCAGCACTCCCTCCTCTCTGCTGTCCGCCTGGTTACAATCTGCCAAGTCTCCACCCACACGCAGGTAGAACTGGACAAACTCCGCCCATTCCGTGTCCAGGTCCCAACTTAGAAGCTGCCGCAGGCCAGCCTTGTGAAATGCGCAAATTTAGCTTTAGAATAATTCTTTGTGATGCTACAACAGAATGGGTTCAAGTTTAGACAAGTGAATAAAAACCATTTGGAAGTTATTCAAAATAAGATATGGCGATTATCTGTGAGGTGCTGTTCGTAAAGTGGCTCGTTAAGATAAAGCAACATGTTTTCTCATTTAGCGTCGAACAATGATTAAAATTCTGGTGTGAATATTTGAGTCATTATTTTGCACATTTATATGTAAGTTGACAAATATCTCTGTCTCAGGTAGTTCCATCCAAACAGTAAATGTTACACCTAAATGTTAAATCTAAATCTGAATTAAGACTGTCGCGATAGGCAATAATTCCATTTATCATATGGTAAATAAAAATGAAAGCGGTAATTTTCCCGCTGCGATTCATCGCCTTGCGTGCAAGTGCTTGCGCGCGCGCGTGCAGCAGATGTGCTGTTAAAAGTGCGGCTTCCTTGTTACCAACTATGGAATATGCTGCAACGAGGACTCAGGGCTCAAATACACCAGATGCATTATCATTCCAGGTTCGGCCCGGCTCAGGCAAAAAATAGCGCCTGAGCCAATCCGTTCGCATCATTTCCTATTGTTTAACGTATACCGGCCGCGTCAGTGCTCCGGATTGACTGTGGACCACGGTATAGGATATTTTCTGTTTTTTCCGGCGCCGCATCAGTCAAAATGGGCGGGATCCAGGCCTGAAGTTAACAGTCTTATTCACGGTTTAAACACCAGCGAACATGGATGAAGAATGTTAAATTTATCGAGTTGGAAAGTCACAAAGGGATTTATGATGGAGCAGATCATTTTTTTAAGGACAGCATTAAAAAGGAAGCTGCAAGGTGTCCTATTATGTGTGTTTATCTGGCAATGATATCAAACACACGACGTGCTGGCAGCATTGTTTTTATTAACACACGGCGCTAACAACACTTCCTCAACCTGTGGCTCTCGGTAGACTGTCTCTTTCTCACTCCTGCATCACATGAACAAAACGACATCACCGTAGCGTGCACTTCAGGGTGCCTCGGAAAAAATCCAATTAGAATATTACACATGGAACGACATGGCAGGAGCTATGAGGATGACCGGGGAGTTTTAATGCAAGTAATGTAATTTAAAACAGTAATTAAATAGTATCGCAAACTCATGGTACAAGCAAAAAAAAAAAAAAAAAAAAAATCGGGGATAAACTATTCAATCAAATCAAGTCCACCTCTCTCTCTCTCTCTCTGCTTCTCTGATGAGTACAGACTCCGCATGTTTGTCTTTGTTTTGAATGCCACATTATGACAGGACGAAGTTGGCCACGCAGCCGTGCGCAGCCGGTATGTTTTGCCTATTTTTGACGTACTGTGGGGCACGTTGTCAACACAGAGCCATGCTGGACCTGGAATGATGATGCATCTTCGTGCTGACAACTTTGTTTTTTATTAACATGTGGCGCTAACAACACTTCCTTAACCTTTGGCTCTCGGCAGGCTGTGTCCGTGTCTCGCACTGCCGCGTCACATGAACAAAACAACATCACCATTGCTTGCGGTTCAGGGTGCCTCGAAAAACATCAGAATATTACACATGGAACGCCATAGCAGAAGCTATGAGGGGAAAAGTTTTCATCTGCCTAAATGCTTAAGTTATGAAGTGCAATTTTTTTTTCTTGAAAAAGACATTTTATTTATTGTGTTTCTGTGCGGTACTAATATTGTTGTCTGTTACTTAAAAGAGGCATGGTCTATTGTTTTTTTAGTTGTGATTTCTTAAAAAGTATTTTTGAATTTAGGAGTAAATATTTATTGCGTTTAAATGGATGTGCTTGATCTATTAATACAGTGGAGCAAATAAGTATTTAGTCAACCACTAATTGTGCAAGTTCTCCCACTTGAAAATATTAGAGAGGCCTGTAATTGTCAACATGGTTAAACCTCAACCATGAGAGACAGAATGAGAAAAAAACCAAGAAAACCATTGTTTGATTTTTAAAGAATTTATTTGCAAATCGTGGTGGAAAATAAGTATTTGGTCAATCCCAAAAGTTCATCTCAATACTTTGTTATGTACCCTTTGTTGGCAATAACGGTGGCCAAACATTTTCTGTAACTCTTCACAAGCTTTTCACACACTGTTGCTGGTATTTTGGCCCATTCCTCCATGCAGATCTCCTCTAGAGCAGTGATGCTTTGGGGCTGTCGTTGGGCAACACGGACTTTCACCTCCCTCCACAGATTTTCTATGGGGTTGAGACCTGGAGACTGGCTAGGCCACTCCAGGACCTTGAAATGCTTCTTACGAAGCCACTCCTTTGTTGCCCTGGCTGTGTGTTTGGGATCATTGTCATGCTGAAAGACCCAGCCACGTCTCATCTTCAATGCCCTTGCTGATGGAAGGAGATTTTCACTCAAAATCTCTTGATACATGGCCCCATTCATTCTTTCCTTTACACACATCAGTCGTCCTGGTCCCTTTGCTGGAAAACAGCACCAAAGCATGATGTTTCCACCCCCATGCTTCCCAGTGGGTATGGTGCAATTCAGTATTCTTTTTCCTCCAAACAAGAGAACCTGTGTTTCTACCAAAAAGTTCTATATTGGTTTCATCTGACCGTAACACATTCCCCCAGTCCTCTTTTGGATCATCAAAATGCTCTCTAGCAAACCGCAGACAGGCCTGGACGTGTACTTTCTTCAGCAGGGTGACACGTCTGGCAGGGCCGGATTTGAGTCCCTGGCGGGGCATTGTGTTACTGATAGTAGCCTTTGTTACTGTGGTCCCAGCTCTCTGTAGGTCATTCACTAGGTCCCCCCGTGTGGTTCTGGGATTTTTGCTCCCCGTTCTTGTTATCATTTTGACGCCATGGGGTGAGGAGGGAGTTGAAAGTCCGTGTTGCCCAACGACAGCCCCAAAATATCACTGCTCTAGAGGAGATCTGCATGGAGGAATGGGCCAAAATACCAGCAACAGTGTGTGAAAAGCTTGTGAAGAGTTACAGAAAACGTTTGGCCCCTGTTATTGCCAACAAAGGGTACATAACAAAGTATTGAGATGAACTTTTGGTATAGACCAAAGACTTATTTCCCACCACGATTTGCAAATAAATTCTTTGAAAATCAAACAATGTGATTTTGTTTTTTTTTTTCCCCCACATTCTGTCTGTCATGGTTGAGGTTTACCCATGTTGACAATTACAGTCCTCTCTAATATTTTCAAGTGGGAGAACTTGCACAATTAGTGGTTGACTAAATACTCATTTGCCCCACTGTATACAGTATACTGTATTCTCATTCTGTTGTTGTAAATTGGGTGGGGGGGCGCAATAATATCGCAATAATTTATGAGATAAATTATCGCCCACTAAAATTTGTTATCGCGACAGGCCTAATCTGAATATTTTAAATCTCAATGTTGAATCCAAAATCTAAACGTTAAACATAAATCTCGATCTAAATGTTCAATCTAGATGCTCAATCTAATTGGATTGGGGGGAATCTAAGGTTAGGCATTTGAATTTGTCTATAAGACAAATATTATCTGTATATCTTACAACATTTAGATTGAGTATTTACTTTTAGAATTATATTTGATGTGTAGATTAGATTGAGCATTTTAAAATTTCAATCTCGGATTCAGATTAAACATTCATATTCCGAGCCGCTTATCCTCACGAGGGTCACGGGGGTGCTAGAGTCAATCCCAGCTAACTATGGGCACTAGGCGGGGGTACACCCTGAATCGGTTGCCAGCCAATCGCAGGGCACAAGGAGACAAACAACCATTAGGGCACACACTCATATTCAGAGATAATTTAGAGTGTTCGATCAGTCTACCATGCATGTTTTTGGGATGTGGGGGGAATCCGAAGTATTCGGAGAAGACCTGCACAGGTTCGGGGAGAACATGCCAACTCCACACAGAAGGCCGCAGCCCGGGATTGAACCCTTCATCTCAGAACTGTGAGGAGGACGTGCTAACCACTCTGTCACCGTGCCGCCAGATTAAATATTTAAGATTTAATATTTAGCTTTAAAAATTAGATATAACATTTAATGCTGTATTTTGATTTACCTATATAAAATGTATATGTCTATCTTTAGAAATACTGTTGTAAATGTGTAAAAAAAATAGTGACTCACAAATAATCATTGCTTGAAACTAATTGTCACAACACTTTGCTGATATTTTCAGCATAAGCCTATTTAAAAATGGCACACCAATAATTCTTTACCTTGCTGAAGTAAAGGGATGAACCAGATGATACCACCCCACATCCAACATCAGGGCTGACCACCTCACCACCGATTACTTCTTGCCAAGTAGCTTGCAGTGCATCCTGGGACTCAAAGTCTGAGAAAACACTCGATGAGAGTGGCGACGAGGGCAAGCAGTCTGTACCAGAGTAACCATCGTCACACCTGCCACAGAATAGCTTTCAGCCTCTTACATGTCAAAAATCCAATTTGTCCAAATGTTGTGACCTTAAACGCTGACCTGCAGTGTCCGTGGTCACACCAACCGTGTCCGTGGCACATGTTAGGACATTGCTGGCCGATATAAATGTCATCCAGGGCCCATTCATCCTGCTCTCCGTAGTAGTTCTGGATCCATCGGAAGCGAGTAGCGCTGGACCTGAACATGTATGGGACACAGACATGTTTCATTTGAGATAGACACATTCAGAATTTGCATGGTAAGTACCTCCTTTTATCAAATCCAAAATCATTAAATTAGGGCTGTAAAAATTATCGCGTTAACGGGCGGTAATAAATTTTTTAAATTAATCACGTTAAAATATTTGACGCAATTAACGCACATGTCCCGCTCAGACAGTATTCTGCCTTTTGGTAAGTTTTACAGCAAGGCTTTTTGTGCTGTCTAACAGCGAACTCTTGTGGTCGCTTTGTGACATTGTTTATTGTTTTCTTGCCAGTTCAATATGGCTGCACGACATCTCGGGCTGACGCCTACGTTGTAATGTGCTTATATGATCCTTGGACAAGATTTGTCCGTAAGTATGGTTGTTGTAAAGAATGTACATATTATGTTAGTAAGCGAAATGTTATATTTTTTGTATGAGACGCTTTTTGTTTATGTTTAGTGAACCTGTATAGCGTGTTAAGCTAATGTTGATGCTAATGCAATGCTTGTGTACTTTTTTTTGTAGTTTTACGGACGTCTAAAGAGGACAATGGTTTGAGGCCATTTTATTAATAAATCAGATGAAAAAGGAAGAAGTTTGATTATTAATGCGTCGTTCACTAGCTGTCTAGCTTTGGAAAAAGTACACGCTTCGGAGTGAGGACTGCATAGACAGATTTAAATGACAGTAGAGTGAAATGCCCACTACAGTCCTTATGTACCGTATGTTGAATGTATATTTCCATCTTGTGTCTTATCTTTCCATTCCAACAATTTATTTTACAGAATATTTATACAGTGGGGAGAACAAGTATTTGATACACTGCCAATGGGCAAACCCATTGACAGTGTTCTCCCCTCTGTATAATTTACAGAAAAATATGGCATATTTTATAGAGTTTGAATTGCGATTAATTGCGATTAATTACGATTAATTAATTTTTAAGCTGTGATTAACTCGATTAAAAATTTTAATCGTTTGACAGCCCTACATTAAATTAATAGTTAAAGCAGAACATGATCAAATGTGTTGATAGTAAAGGATACATATTGTGTTTTTGCTTGTACGTCCAGCTGCACAGCTGTGACAAGCAGTAATAAAATCACCTCAGAACCCTTCTGACCACCACCGCTATATTTCCAAATTACAGCCTTGACCCCTTGACCTTTCACCACACTGCAGGAGATAAGCTCACGCTTATCTATAAGTAGGAAAGGCATGAAGGTCAAAATGATTTGTGTGCTTTATGTGCTTTGATGTATGTGCAACCTATGGCTGATGGCACATGCAATCATCATATCTCCAGAGATATGATAGGTTCATAATACCAATCGGTTAGGCCATGTCAACCGTGTGAGTAATGGCAGTACAACAATTGTGGACGACAAGTCACATTACAGGGCCAAAAGGACACAATCGAGTCATGTTGATGATTGCTGCTGCTATTTCTACTACTTCATCTGGTGTATGAAAATTGTTTTACCATGTTTTTTGAGGCAGAGAAAGGGTGATGCGTCTCCAGTTCGTGAACTCTGATGGGTGGTAAACACTGGCAGCGGTAAACTCTGAGCAGCTTGGCATGCCAGGCAGACAGGCCTAAATGGGAGAACAAGACTTGACATATCTTTTCTACCACCACCAGGATCATTTTTTTTTTTTTTGCGCATTTACTTTGACTCATTTTGACTGTAGCCAAGTGACAACAGTAGCGCATACAATGTGTTAATGTACACCGAACATTCGTCCCTGCGCATGACTATACACTTCATTGCATATGAGGAAACAATTGTGATCACACACAAAAGATCTCACTCAGGCCAGGAGTGGCTAATCGGGATGACCGGGACACTTCCCAGTGGGCCGACCTGACCATTGGACCGGTCGTTATATACATTTTTCATGAAGCTGTCAGTTAAACTCACTAATAACGGCATTAACGCAACCTCCCTTTGCGTGATAAATTATAGCCCTTGTAGCATCCCGTAGTTTTGAATTCAAGATCACGCGACTTGCTCTCAATGCCGCCAGCTCTAGGAGAGAGAAACATGCTGTTTCCTTGATCTTGGTAAAACTTAATTTTGGGTTTTAATGGCCGAAATGAGGCACGTTGAGGCAGCGTGACATGCGTGAACCCGTCTGGCTGTTGGCGCGACCCATTATGGTTGTTTTCGAGCATATTTGGATGAAAGTACAGCGATGAACCTATCAACGTGTTGGGCAGCTGGCCGCCCGAGACGCAAAAGCATGCACGGGCAAAAGCACACGGAGGCTCTGGGTGAAATATCCTTGGCCGGCGAAACGTAACTTTGTCTTTTGTAGACCAAAATGTGGCACTCTTGTCATTCATTACTACAATGCAGAGATACAGTAAACTGTGAATGGACATGTAGAATCAAAGAATTTTAATGAGAGCACCACTAAAACCTCCAGCATGGAGGCTCCAGGCACTTCGTGCTTCTGTAGCGGCCGCCCAAAACTCACTATTTTGGGGCACAAAAAGATTAAACCAACAAAGTTGTATATGTCAATTTGCTTGTGATGGCTCATCTCAAGCAGTTCCTCTTAGTACCCCCAAAATAAAATCCACCCAGAGCCCGTGCTTGAGCCCTTGATCTCAGAACTGTCAGCCGACATGCTAACCATTCTTCCTCTGTGCCTCCCTTTTTACAAGTTACTGTATTTGGGGAAAATTCATGTTTACTTCATCTTTACAAGTGTAAAGCAATACGCTTTTCTTGTTTCTAATGAGGCTTAAATTTGATGTAAGGTAAGCACATTGGTTAACTACTTTGCTAATAGGTGTATTTAAAAATCAAAATATAATTTTTCATGAAAAAAAAATGCTACTAATCGCAAGAACTATTTACAGCATGCGATTAATTGCAATTAAAAATTTTAATCGCTTGATAGCACGATTATTACTACAATACTGTATGTCAATACGGTAGGCCATGATATAAAGTGGGACAGTCTGTGGTATGAAACTCCCGGGCTAAAAATGAGTCCCACTCTGGCCCTGAGATTGTCACCCCTCATAAGTGAGAAGATAACCCTTCTTAAAGATTAGTCTTTCCATGTATTTGCCTAAAGCAAAGGGATTATAAATCACTGCGATCATTTCTGTTAGACAAATGGCTGCATTTTAAGCATCCCATTACTTAAACAATACTAAGGGGCTTTATTATGAAACTTATATTCATAATTGTGAATACAGTACGTCTTTCATTGCTCCTTCAAGATCTTTCCACAGGCTTTTTCTAAATCCATCTAATTTCTATCCGGCCTTAATCTGTTCAGTGTCATAGTAGTTTATACCTGCTGACATCAGTGAAAATGGGGACAACACCCTGCACTTGTTGATCATTTTAATATAATGGTTTCAAGAGGTCATGCCGTCTTTCCCTTACCTCTTTGACCAGGTGCCAAGTCAGGCCATGATTGGTGGAGAACTCCAGACGGACTTGAGTGTCAATGTGAGCAGACGATTCACGACCACAGCCCATAACCAGTGAAAACTGCAGACTGTAGGAGGCCCCGATCTGCATTGATTGAGTCTCCACATAGCGAATACTGGAACCAGGGCTGGGCTCACCGGAGAAACTTGAAGGCAAGATAGTAGAAGAAAGCCATTCTGAATCATGGTGTTTATTGGCTGACTGCTTATAATGTGACTTGATAAAAACCCTCTTTGCCTACCTGAGGGTCCAGTCATGCCGACAGTACGGCTGGACGTGACCAAGGTAAAAACCAAGACTTTGTGTGACATCCAATACATTGCTGAAGTCCAGACTTATGGTGTTAAAAAGCACAGAGGTCATGCTGATTTCATCCAGGGCCCAAACGTCATGACCACGTCCTGAGTGGTAAGGTTGCCACCAGCGGAATTGCGCACCAAACTTTCGTGCACCAGTTGGGAGCTCAACAGACACAATTCTATTCAGGAGGGTGGAAAATATTGTGATTCAAAATGTTTTTCTGTGATGTGATCTCGAATTACAACACTGGTAAGGAGGGAATAAGCAATGGTAACAACAATAGCACGAACGTGGTAAAAAATTGATGCCAAGATGTTTTTGTTTTTGTTTTTGAAAATACACCACATGTAAACCACTTTGCTTTATGCTTTCTTTTGTTACTGTCGACAGTAAACCTAAACTGAAAGTGTCAATTAACAGCTTGAAGCCTCTTTTTGAAGGATATTTAATCATTTGACCCGATGCTGCTACCTTTCAGTGTTCATTGTAATTCAAGTTTGTGCTCATATTTCAAAGCAAAAAAATCCACGACATGAAAGTTTGTTAGTATTTTGAAAGCTTGTAAGTCAGGTTCCTCATATGTCAGGGCACTACAGGAACACAGTTCAAAAGCAAGTGTAGTATTGCCACATGGGAGCCGTTCCAGCAGAACAAGGCACTGAGACTGAAAATTGGATAAGGAGGATTTTAGCTATCCCTATTGATTTTTGATGAGCTTTCCAAAATTGCAAAGATATTTAAAATCTGATGAGCGTTAATAAAGCAATCACATTTTTTGTCCTTACAATTTGAGGCTATTCAAAATCATCAAATCTGAGAAAATGATCAAAGAAAACAAGGCACATTTGCCTTTTAAAAGTCATTACAACCAACCAATTTGCAGAATAAATAATGACTGATTGATAGCGTCTTACTTTGACTACACACTAAAGTCGAACATACTTCTCCCGTCTGGCTGTTTTTGTGCCCCACTTAGTCTTCATTGCAGACAAAGATGGCACTAATTGCCTCAATGGGTCCCAGTGGCCCATACAGTCAGCACAAGCTACAAAGTGCTACTGATTTGAATGCTAATAAATTCTTGCCATTCCACTGGAATCTTATACACACACAAACCTTGGCTCATGAAACCCCTGGTAAGCGTAGTGCTGCAACAGAGTCCAGGTTATGCCATTGTCTGTGGAGTAGTGCAACAGAACACCCTCTCCTGCCTGGTCTGGGGCAGGGCAGGAGCTAAGAGTACTTCGGCTGCCCAGTCGGAGGGTGAACTGGAGGTATCTGTATCGGATGAGAGCAGAAATAAGTTTAGCACTGCAGCGTAAAATATAAATAAAATTCACAGAGAAAGCCAAGTTGATTAAACGAAGGGGGGAAAGCTGATCAAGTTTGTGCAAGAAGGAGGAGAATTCATAAACAAAGTCAGAGGTTGTGCGGGGCATTGAAATGATAGATGAGATGATCAAATAAATGAGGACTAAATTAAAGAGCGAAGGCAGAGGCATGAGTGTAAAGTGAGCAAGTTCACATGAGAGCACCACCCATGCATTGTGTTTATATTTATGTGAGACTCAGATTCCTATTTGGCCAGAGATAATCATCTTGCTATTACTGTAGGCAATATTTATTATAACATCTAATCCTTAGTCTGAAGCCAGCAGTGTGGACTGCCACCTCTCTGTCCTTGATCTGGACTTTCATTAGCAGAAGCAATTGTCTGTTTAGGCAGATGCTTACTTAATGATTCATGAAAATGTCATTTAAACACTCGTCCGCTGGCACACAGAGACCTGCAATAATATTCTGTCTAAGATAGTATCTCTAACTTCATCATGATCAAACGTTTTCTGCCTTCCTCTCCTGCCAGTGCTTTCATCTGTAATCAGATTTTTTCTCTCCACCACTCACTGAGCACACTAAATATGATTGAAAGAGGGATTCAAACGAGAGTGAATGCTGAATGACTGGAACATCGCTTGGATCAATCACAAGTGAAGACACCTGAGAAATCAGATCCTACAATGTTATGACCACTTCAATTACCTGGCCTGAGAGCTGTCCAGCGGTGCTGTGACTAGGTGCCTCCTGCTGTCCCTGTTGAAGACCAGTGCCTTGCCGCTTGCCAGAACCCCACAGCCAAAACTGACCTCTGCTCCACGGAGAGAGGAGAAGCTGTGGTAGGAGGAAAGGCGAGGGCTAGAGAAGCCCTCGGACAGGAAGGCCGGGAATGTCTGGGAGGCCAGCTCGCAGGCTGGGCCACTGAAGCCTGGGTCGCATCTGAGAATAAAAGAAGTCCAGATGAGAGGAAGGGAAAACTATGACGACTAATGAAAGATAACATATTTGAATATTTCTGGGTAGGCTGTAAGTCATTAAGTGGATGATACATTTTGCAGCATGGATAGTATCTAAAGAAGAAGGACTTACTTGCAGCCAGTGCGAGAACAATGTCCTCTCCCAGAGCAGAAGCGGAGACAGGCTGGACCAATATACACTGAAGTACACACATGGAAATTGAATGATGCTCTCCTATAATTATTTGGGTTTGACTACAGAAATGAGTCTTCATACACAAGCTTATTGTATTGCAATGTATCTGCTAAAGGATATGGAGCAAAATAACTTAGATGGTTCTAACCATTGTCAATGGCCCACATGTTGCCCAATCCGGTGCCAGACTGTTTCCAGCGAAAGCGTGTGCTCTCAGTCAGGGCAGCGTTGGGCAGAGGAATAGAGATCCTGGTCCACCTGCAGAAATGCAACACAATGCATCACACATTGACATCATGCACATGCAGTGAGTCCTGTGTGTCCTACCCGCTGTAGTTGTCAGAAGAATAGATGGTACTGTGAGGCAGGTGAGGTCCAGCACAAAGCTCTGGCAGACACTCAGTGTGGAGAAGAGACCAAGAACGACCGTGATTGGTGGAAAAATCCAGACTCACACTGAGGACAAAGACAGATTAGTTAAAAAACAAACAAACAAGAACCTAATATCTTACATGCTATGTAAATATATTCCACAGCTGCTGTTCATGCCGCAGGAACTGTTAACGCTTGTAATACTTTTTAAATTGCTTAAGAACAAAAATGTTGAACGATTGTTTTACCCTATTTTTTAATGCAACCCACCTGTTGGCAGGCTGGTAGGAGCCGCAGCCGAGGTTGATGGAAAACTGCACAACATGTGTGTGCGTACCAGGCAACACAGGCAGGAGCTGCATGAAATCCATGGCCCACACGTGGCGGTTGGCGCCCCCGTGTGAGACCTGTTCGAGGCAGATCTGAGAGGCTGGTGTTTGGAGCTCAGAGGGCAGTGCCACCGAAACCACCGCAGGTGTCTACGCAGGAAGATTTACAATAGAGGGGGAGATGAGGAGTAGTGGGTACCTTACGGGGTCATTCCATGAGAACACAACCAAAGTTGAAAAAATATTTTCAGGTGAACGATTATGATTTGGCTCAAGATTATTCAGGAGCTACCGTCACATGAGTAACCAGCACATGCACAATTCCATATCTATATTCTAATTGGTTTCGTGGAAAAATTGGGTTTGATCCCATCATTTTTTTGGCCCTATTGATCGCAAACTTATATTTATAGAGGTTTTGGTGGTCAATACAATAATTTCAAAATAAAGCAGCGTTAAAAGCTGAAATTTGATTCTTGATAAACTTGATAATCTATATGATATTCTTCTGTCAGAATTGTTCTATTTTCAGCTTCGAGTTATGAGACTCAAATGTGTGTCTTTATGTAAGCGGAAACTTAAAAAGTCAATTTTTAACACCCCCTTTTGAGGAAAAGAACACTTAAAAGACAGTAAATTATGTTAGATTGAGGACAGGTCTGTGTGATTAAAAAAGACTGGCTGGATACCAGCATCATTTCACTATTTTTTTTTTTTTTTTGTCAGGATAAAAAGAGACTGGAGCTACAACTACTATATTTATTTTTTTTAGAACATCATACATAATATTAAATAGGTTTTAGCTCCAGTCTCTTTTTATTCCGGAAAAAAAACAAGAAATGATGTGTTTTTGGGCTGTTACCCTGTATAACTACTGTAATTTTTGTCAGTTCCAGACTTTTTACTGCACAAGTGTCAATCATAAGGTTTAGGGTAACACATTTTCCAGAATACCCTCCTTGACTCAAGTTACAGTAGGTGCTGAATCTAATTTGTGGCTGCATCTCACCCGATAGGAAGAATATGGAAGGGTGTCCAGGATGACACGTTCCCTCTTGCCTTCCGACCTTCCAAATAGAATCACATTGTGATCATGTGACTCCCCAGGATCGCATTCACCACCACCTGCAGAAAGAGGACCACCCTCAGGAATCTAAAGTCAAATAATAGATTGTTGTTTGTTGTGTACCCATAGAAAAGTGGAAGCGGAGGTTGCCATATGAAGTTGTGTCGATATACGGCGTACACACTCTCCTTCGCCCGTCCATCTCAAACACCAGCGCCGAGCCAGACTCGATCTCACCACACTGGGTGCCGTAGACAGCTCCTTGTATGTCCCAGCTGAGGGAAAGCACGCAAATGGTCAGTTTGAATAGAAACCAGGAAAACCTACGAAGCTACGTTTTTCCAGGATGGATGGCGTACAGTGTCTGCAGACATGTTTGTGCACAGTTGTGAGATGATCCTCATAATCACCGACAGAAGTTAACTCAGTGTGTCAACCCTCCCCTAGGTTTCCTTATCCCTTCTGCTTCCGTTACGAGAATGTAAAATAATATTATGCAGGCTGGTGCCTGTTTGTGTTTGTCAGGGCTGTCCTATTGGGTTAAATAATGTTGGTGGTGGGTATCATTACCACAATTCTGACTGTGTGAGCCCATGACACCTGACGAGTGTGACAGGCCCGCAGTGAAGGATGATGGTGGAAAGCCACACTAGTGTCATGCTTGCCTCAATCTGGTAGAAAAATGCACGGGTAGATAATTGTTTTGTGGGAGTAACACACATTGCTATTTTTTACTCTCTACTATTAGACATGGGCCACTGGCAATACTTTGGCTCTCTGCTAGTACGTGTTTCTCACTGTGAACAGATGGATTTCTGTCTGTGAAACAGTCAGAAGCATGACATACCTGCATGTCACATCACATGACAGGTGCACATGCACATGGCACCTTTGCTTATCACTAGTACCGATTGGACTTTTTGTAAGTCGCTCTCATTTAAGACTCATCTTACTTCACACAGATTGGTTATTCAAACAAATCGCAGTCAGGAGTTAAGTACAGCTTTTTACACATTGTTCTTTTATCACCGTGGGATAAAACCCAGAGGGCATAATAATGCTCCTGCATTGATCCTAAGGACCTCAAGATTACGTTTAAAGCTCCCAAGAGGTTTAGCTGTGTAAAAATAGTTCTGATCATTATAATTGTAATAGGTAAGAGCTTACAATGACCTCATTCACTGACGGCGATAGCAGTGAACTCCATTTTAAAGAAAAAGTTTAAACCATAAATATACCACAAACTCTGATTCCAAAACATGTTTTCAACTAATCAACTCATCGATTCATTTACCAATAAATTCATATGGCGGAAAACACAGACAAGACTGAAAAAGTAGTTTCTGCTCTTGCACCCCTCTTTGAAATAAACTGCTGTATTTTAAGCCAAAAGAACTGTTGTGTTTGATAGAACAAAAACTCATTGGCAGTGTATCAAATACTTGTACTCCCCACTGTATGTTGCCATAACAGATTCATAGTGCATTAAGCCCCCGAACTATTTTTAATTAGTCCGTTTTACCCTGGAAACCCATTTTACAGACGTCGCACAACCGCTTTTGTTTCAACCCAGCCATTAAAAGATGGTAATTAATTATATTTATTATTCAAAATATCTGTCATTTTTAGCTTAGAATCATTAACTGATGTCTAATATTTAGTTATGTCTAATATTTAGTAAAAAAAAAAAAAAAAAAAAAAAAAAAAAACTTAAAAAAAATTATTCATTCGCGTATTTCAAACTTTTAAACAAATTACGTACCAATGAAAAAAATGGTGTCCGTAAATAAGTCACGGATATCTACTTCATAACTATCTCTTAATTGTATTTTTTTTGTTACTGTCGCATTTTCTATGATATATTAGATTAAAATCGATATAAACAAAGACAAAAAAAACAAAAAAACAAAACAAAAAAAAAACGTTTAGACTGGGGAAATATAGGAAAAAGAAAATCTTGACCACTCCTTGATGTCTCCGATTTCTGCATAGCGAACCTTGTATATTACCATTTTTCACACATGAAATCCCCCCAAAATCCGGCTGTGGCCATTCACAGCTGTGTCTTATACATGCTACATGGAGTTTTTTGATAGAAACACGGTAAGTACCCGACAATATCTCGTTAAAATCATGGCATCCATATTTATGCTTTCATGCTCTCACCTCTAGTTAGGGTTTCACTGTTTACATTTAATTAAATTTAAATGCCCTCCTGTTCAATTTTTTTCCTCCCTCAGAAAATTGAGATTTTAAGCTTTCCAATGGTGTATCACACATGCATATCGGACAATTTTGAAAGTTGGCCAAATTGGGGGTCTCAAAGCGGAACTTCAAGTCACCTAAATGTGTTTTCCGCCATATACTGTATGTGTGTGCGCGCGTGTGTGGGGTGTGTGTGTGTGTGTGTGTGTGTGTGTGTGTGTCATCAAACCTCCTAAAACCACTGAAATGCTGATAAAACTGCTTTAGGCAGTTATTCCTCTAACACAGTGCTTCTCAATTATTTTCTGTTACGCCCCCCCCCCAAGGAAGACGTAAATGTTTCGCGCCCCCCCAAATTCTGCCGCCACTGTAAATAGTATCATTTGCCTATAATATTACTATTATAAGTACGTCTCTGCCTCATATTGTCATTTTTTTCTATTACAGAAAATAACAGAGATCAACTTATAAAGTATAACTTTATCAACATTGTTTTGTTTGTAACAGAAAAGACTTAACGCGCATCAATTTGCCTGAATTGGGAAAAAAAAAAAAAGTCACATCCAAACATCCAAACTGTAAAAATACACTCAAGGTACATTTTTAAAATTTGATCATCAAAAATAAAATCAGTAAATAATAACAAATTCAAATTGATTAGAAACATTAACTCATGAGGACAATATGCCAAAAAATTTTACTGAAAAAACAAAACTGAATAGAAGGGGGGGGGTGTCTTTGGACAAAAGGACAGTTTTTATTTTCGCTGCTCACAGTAGCACCTCCAGTTTGCAATAGTGTGGGGTTATTTTCCACTGAGCATGCTAACAGTGCTCACTGGTTTACTTGTATAACGCTGACAAAGCGGGACGATTATTGGCAATATTCGGCACGTTTTCGCTGAAAAACAACCAAGCGGCTTATCAATGAGATTGGGGTCTAATGTCTTTAAGTGGCGTCTTAATTGATTTGGCTTCCGGCTGTCCGCTATAATCATTTTTAGACACAGTAAACAGTGGTTTTCCTCACCTACCACTGTATTAAATGTCAAAGCCAAAAGGCAAACGGCCCGAAAAAAGCGCATTCTCGGTGGCCGAGGGAGAACCGTAGGTGACGGCGGTCGTCGTGACGATCCCAAGCCGAAAATGGCACGTCTCGGGCGGACACGTGAGAACCAGAGAAGACTGCGCTGCGTGAGTCCGGCCGGATGCCGCCGGAAAACGGCTTTCGAAAACGGCGCACAGCTCTTCATATCTCTCGTCTGTGTGCTCTTGCTTACGTCAAAAGTACTGCGCGCACTTTGAAAATGAGAGCGCCACTGCCACCCACTGAGTGGATGTGCAAGTACACTTTATTCTAGTATGGCAAAAAGAGAGCGAGAGAAAAAAAAAGCATGTTCCCCGAGGTCACATGCGCCACCCCTGGCATCGCTCTGCGCCCCCCTGGGGGGGCGCGCCCCACTATTTGAGAAGTACTGCTCTAACACATGCAAACAAAATAATGCTTTTCATTCAAAATTGGTTTTTCTTTCAATGATTGGCAAAATAAAAGTTAACAAAAACAGCAGTAACCTCAACCTCCATCTCCTTATTTCCCCCCACATTTCTTAAATGCAACAACGTAAATTTTAACTATTTGAGAAGATAATGTAAACGTTTACTTTTCATTTTTTTCTTTAATTAAGATATACGTCAAACGTTCCTCCAGTACAACCAATATGCAAATTTAGTAAATAATATCACCCCAATCTGCAAAATAAAGTCAGCTAGCTTAGATGCTACGAATGCTAACGTATTTACACTTCTCTCAGGGCAAATTGCTAAACATAACTAAACAAACAGTATCGCCAAACGTAACCACAAATGCCTACACAAACATACAGTCCATCAACAGACACAACTTACAGCCCCATGTGGGCCAAACCAGAGCTTAGCTGTCACTTAGCCATGTCAGACATGTCTGGTTCTCAGTCATAAAAGGTAAGAGTCCAGCTGCACTCAACACCGCCACCAGAGGGCATCATTTGACAAAATACAATACTTTAAAGATAAACCATCACACTTTGGGTTTTGACAGTTGCCAGCGTTCCGGCATACCGGCTGGGAAAGTCATGGCGGAACGGCGTTCCGAGCCGTTCCGGCCCACTTTCACCCCTGCCCACAACAAAATGGTAATGGAGCTCCTCCCACCATACTTCCCATTACTCAATCCCATAAGAGAATTTTTCTCCACATGGAGATGGCAAGTGTATGATCGCCAGCCTCACACTCAGATGATTCTTCTGGATGCCATGAATGCAGTATGCAGTGACATCACAGCGGATGCATGCACAGATAAGGCCTTCAAGAAGATTCTTTCCATTTGGTATAGCAAGAGAGGACATCCATTGTGACGTGGATGGTGGCCCAACAGGGAGGAATGTTAAGATGTGTAGAAAGAATGGGGATAAAATCCTGACATGAAGCACTTAAAGATTAGTTGTGCTGATTGTTTATGTTTACATTTCTAATTTTGCTCTTGTTTTTTTCATTGTGATACTCAGTACTGTCTTTTGCTTTCTGTATCACAGTGATATGGTCTGTCAGGAAATTGTATAAACAGCAAAAGTGTCAACTGAATCTTGTCCAGTCTTATGCAATCACACACAATGGTGTAATTTGCAATTTTCTTACGTAAACCATCTTCAGCATCAGAGCCTTACCCCAGAGTAACTGTTCAATTGAGAGCATGACTAAGCCATTTGACTTTCTTGTATGTCCACAATGAAACAAGGACTCGTCACTTTGACAGCAGTGACATGTTCATTGATACAGAAATTTAATTTTGAGCGATAGACTAAGTAATTTGCACAAAAAACTGTTTTTTGCAGGCAATCCATGTTGTTTTGCGACTTGTGCGACATTTTGTGAGGATTGAACAAGTAATTTTGAGAATTTCAATTCTGATCTGAGAAACATACCAAAGCAATTGAGAAAAACTAAGTATATACATATTTATATGTATATACAGTAATGTACACTCACCGGCCACTTTATTAGGTACACCTGTCCAACTGCTTGTTAACAATTAATTTCTAATCAGCCAATCATATGGCGGCAACTCAGTGCATTTAGGCATGTAGACATGGTTTAAGACAATCTCCTGCAGTTCAAACCGAGCATCTGTATGGGGAAGAAAGGTGATTTGAGTGACTCTGAACGTGGCATGGTTGTTGGTGCCAGAAGGGCTGGTCTGAGTATTTCAGAAACTGATCTACAGGGATTTTCTCGCACAACCATCTCTAGGGTTTACAGAGAATGGTCCGAAAAAGAAAAAATATCCTGTGAGCGGCAGTTCTGTGGGCGGAAATGCCTTGTTGATGCCAGAGGTCAGAGGAGAATGGCCAGACTGATTCGAGCTGATAGAAAGGCAACACTGACTCAAATAACAACCCGTTACAACCAAGGTAGGCAGAAGAGCATCTCTGAACGCACAGTACATCGAACTTTGAGGCAGATGGGCTACAGCACCAGAAGACCACGCCGTGTGCCACTCCTTTCAGCAAAGAACAGAAAACTGAGGCTACAATTTGCACAAGCTCATCGAAATTGGACAATAGAAGATTGGAAAAACGTTGCCTGGTCTGATGAGTCTCGATTTCTGCTGCGACATTCGGATGGTAGGGTCAGAATTTGGCGTCAACAACATGAAAGCATGGATCCCTCCTGCCTTTGTATCAATGGTTCAGGCTGGTGGTGGTGGTGTAATGGTGTGGGTAATATTTTCTTGGCACTCTTTGGGCCCAATTGGGCATCGTTGGAATGCCACAGCCTACCTGAGTATTGTTGCTGACCATGTCCATCCTTTTATGACCACAATGTACCCAACTTCTGATGGCTACTTTCAGCAGGATAATGCGCCATGTCATAAAGCTGGAATCATCTCAGACTGGTTTCTTGAACATGCCAATGAGTTCACTGTACTCAAATGCCCTCCACAATCACCAGATCTCAATTCAATAGAGCATCTTTGGGATGTGGTGGAACGGGAGATTCGCATCATGGATGTGCAGCCGACAGATCTGCACCAACTGTGTGATGCCATCATGTCAATATGGACCAAACTCTCTAAGGAATGCGTCCAGCACCTTGTTGAATCTATGCCACGAAGAATTGAGGCAGTTCTGAAGGCAAAAGGGTACCAACCCGTTACTAGCATGGTGTACCTAATAAATATGTTATAAATTCACAAAGCTTCACAAACGTTCAATTTGCAAACACTGCCTGTGACGCGAAAGCCTTGTTTACTTAGACATCAGCATGGAATGCGGCCTCCTCACTGAGAGCGAGGTTAGTTTTTTCCCTCAACTCTTCCTCTTCCAGCTTATAGGGTGTCATTTGCACACTTTCCTTTATGACAAGCCAAAGTGTTATATGACAAATCTAGGTTTCCATAGATGCTCTTCTGACACACTTTCTTGAGGCTTCACACAAATGTTTCCAGCTGATTGACGATTTCTTCCATTTTAATTACGGAAAAATGCATAGTATGTCTGCTCTTCTCTAAGCTCAGTTTTTACTCATTCAAATTTTTGACCAGTTGAGTGAGAACTAACTGATTTTAGAAAACAAAATGATGTCAATGCTTTTAAGACATTGTAAAATATCAGTCAGTTGAAAGTGGTGATTGCGTATGACCATTATCTTGACTTACTTTGAGGGTGGGTTCTCAAAATCCTCTTCCCAGTAGCTTCTTCCCTCTTCACGGTGCAGGTCAATGTCTCTGCTGGAGGCGAAGTTGTACCCGACTGCCTCACCCCCATGGAAATACAAAGAGTTCCCCTCTGACTGGCAAGCATGCTGTAAACAAAGTTTATTGTGTAAGATGATCATATTTGAGAAAAATCATGGTTTGGCTATCGTTTGTGAGGTACGGACACTTCAATTATGTAAGCATACTTTGACAGTAGCACCGGGGAAAAAGAGCCAATTGGCAGTGTCTGGGGGGTCCAGATTGTCCTCCATGAGGGGAACTTGATGGACAGCATTGACCAGCAATACATTGTCCAATCCCCAGCAGGACTCATAGCCTTCGGGGTCTTGTGGAGCTTCCTGAGACCAGCGCAGATGGACATTCTCTGCCTTGGACCTCTGTGGCATTGGAAGAAGGTGGACGAAGGTGCTGCTGTTGGTAGGAGCTCTACAAGACACACAGTTTATAGGTTTTGAATCACTTAGGTGTGGTGGCTATATTTGCAAATGAAGTACACACAGCTATTTAAAAAGAGGGAAGGGACCTGATCTTCTCCAATGTGATCCAGTCAGAAGTGTTGGTGTTTCCGTTAAGGCTGTATGATACGATGATGCTGGGGTCTGAGTAACTGAAACGACAGGAGCCTGAACCTGGACAACAGAAATAATGTTAAGATGCTGGTAATGCAAACTCAATATGTAAAATTATCATTTCTTTTAGTATTTCTGAGTTCCATTTACACTTGTCACATTAAATGTAACAATGTAGAAATAAGTGACAGGAGAATGCTGTTGAGGGATTGGATTGGGATGTGTCGAAAAGAAATTCTCATAATAACTAGAAAATGCAATTTCTGGATAAATTACATCAGAATGCTCTCATGCTGGTCAGTATACTCCTGTAGATTTTGGTACACTAATGATTTTGGGGACAGTTGTAGGCCACTTCTTGTTAAATTTCGGTCACGTCCTGTTGATTTTGGGGCAATTCTGGGATACATTCTGTAGATTTTTGTTCACTTCCTATTGGTGTTATACTTGTATAGCGTTTTTCCACCTTTCAAGGTGCTCAAAGCGCTTTACGCTATTAATTTCGTGCTTTTCCAGGTTACCTCCCGTTTATTGTTGGAGCATTTTGGAATTTCTACCTGTTAACTTAACGTCACTTAAATGAATTTAAAAAAAAAAAAAAAGTTTTTGTAGGGTCCTATTTAAATATCAGTGAGATTTAATTGGTGATTTAAAGTGTGGACATCTGAGGAGTGTCAATATACAGTGTATGTGGCAATATGTTGAAACTAGGGCTGTCAAAATTATCGCGTTAATGGGCGTTAATGAATTTTTTAAATTAATCACGTTAAAATATTTGACACAATTAACGCATGCACTGAATGACCCGCTCACGCATTGCCTCTAACAGATTACAATGACGCCATTTATGGACATTAAGAGTGAAGGGAATGCCACTGGCCGCTTGGGGGCAGCGCCGTTCCATACTAATGTTATTCCTTCTACTAGCGGGAGAATTAGTAGTTGTGAAACGTTTATGCTGTTACATTGTGCTATTTGTCCTCCACGCAGTTTTCTTTCTTTTAGTGGCAATTATGTGTCTCTTGTTGTATTTTGGGTAAGATATGTACAGAGATATATACAGGCGTGCAAACTTGCCACCTTTCGGTGAAATTTCGCCGTTTTGAAATCAAAATGGGTCATTCTTCTAAATCACGAAGATCCGAGGAGGAAAAAAATGGGGGGGGGGGGGTTGTCAACAAGCGAGTGAAACCGTTAACTTAAAAACCGTAGTCCATGCTCAAAACTACACTCTAGTCCAGGGGTCCCCATCTGCCGGGCCGCAGACCGGTTCCGGTGCGCATTTACTACCGGGCTGCACAGAAATAATAATTTAATAGCGACCGTATTCTGGCCCAATTAACCCTGTGCCCCTGCTTAACACACCAATATCCCTGTCTACTCTAGATATAATACTACGGGATAGATTAGAATGTCGTCATAGAAATCCATTGATTGGACTACTTTTAAGAACTACAAGTCTTTCTATCCGTGGATCACTTTAACAGAAAGAATGTTAATAATGCCATTTGTGGATTTATTGTTATAATAAACAAGTACAGTACTTATGTACAGTATGTATATATCCGTCTTGTGTCTTATCTTTCCATTCCAACAATAAGTTACAGAAAAATATGGCCTATTTTAAAGGTGGTTTGAATTGCGATTAATTACGATTAATTAAATTTTAAGCTGTGATTAACTCGATTAAAAATTTTAGTCGTTTGACAGCCCTAGTTTAAACATAAATGATGTGCATTGGAAAAGTACAGTATTTGAACGTGTAAAATGACAGTTTGTAAACTATTTTCTAGTTTATGAAACAGAAATAAAGAAAATTGTATGACGCAACAGAATTATTCAAAACCACAAATATCTTTTTAGGCCAACCACATGAATGGCTGTCCATTTTCAAGTGGTCAAATAAATTATTCTTTAAAACCTTGATATGGGTCGACTACTTTTGTGACGTGATTGTGCGTCTGCTTTGGAACGTGGTGGGTTCAAAGGTCTCTAATGGAGGATGCCAGTGCCTGCATCCCCAACTGTTTACTCCCGCTGACGGTGTACAACATCTATAGTTTGTCAATGTCCGTAAGTACTGTACTGCACTGCTCCCTACATGAAGCATCCATCACTTAACTGCACAGTTTCGACTGTATGAACCCACATGTACGACAAAACAGTACTACAAAAGCGAAAGATGAAAGGGAAAAAGGGAATGATGTGTTCAGTTGTGCCTTCCCATGAGAACCTCCGGCTGCATATAATGGCCATGAAAAATAGAACATCTCTAAAAACTCTGCCATGGCCTTCTGGGTGCCTCGAGTAAAAGATTCATAAGTGATGTGGATGTGAACTGTTTTGTGTACACAAAGGCAAAGTGACGTTAGCACAAGAGATGTCTATTTCCCGGAGCTACATGAGCACTTATTGTCCAGACTGAAGATTGACGCATGCAGCCTCTTCGGTGTTTGGACAAAGTTAAAATGCCTCGCGCGCAAGCTTATTTAATACAAAATGTATTGCCGTCAGCAGTCGAAAATGATTTTGATTCTAAGGGTTCGAGAAAAATGCATTTTCAATTCATGGCATTTAGGTGGCGGGGCCCAAATCCCTGGCGACACCCTGAGTGCATGTAATACTTACCCAGGGCAAATTGAAGGACAGATGCTGTGCTGGTGTTGAGTGCGACAGTGGTCTATAGGGCAAAGAAAAAAGGGGGATTCTAGGACATTATTGCATCACTATCAAATGAGCCAAAATTAGAAGAATCATCATATATCCAAGCAAAAAAAGTTGTGTGATTTTTTTTTTTTTTTTTTAAATTTGTGCAATCTTACCAGCTCACGCTCTCCACGGGACTCACAGAATGTTATTGCTCTGCCATGCATAAGAACCCCACACTGCTCACCTAGCTCACAGTTTGTGCACTCAGACCTGCGCAGGAATTGCAACATCACAAATTTGAACAAGAGAGTGAATGTGACTCAAAAGATCGAAAAAGGATCCGATATTTACCAGATTGTTGTATCCAGCTCCCCTTCCAAATTGGAATCAAAGTCATCACGCAGCACAGCATGGTTCGCGTGGACTTCCACTACACACGCACATGCATACAATTTGCTCCACATTAGACACTATTTGCACTTCATAATGCTTTAAGACAGGAAAAGAAATGACTCACATAGACTTGGTCTCAAAGGGGACTCTGTTGGAGCTGAAACAGAAAGAAACCGAGTCACTATCAGAAGCAAGAAAGATTAGGAATTGATATGTAGTCCCTGACTATAAGTCTTCTACGACTGGTGTGAGTTAAATTTCCCTTGTGGAAACTACACTTAGTAAATTACAATTGGAAAGTTTTAGATCAATAATTAAATATAGTGAAAAAACAATGTACCGTATTGGCCCGAATATAAGACAGTGTTTTTTGCATTGAAATAAGACTGAAAAAGTGGGGGTCGTCTTATATTCGCGGTCTAGACATTATACCCATTCATGACGCTACATGGAGCCCGATATCATTGAAGCGATGTTCTGTCATGACAGATCTCAGCTACTCTCAAGTTTAACCAGTTTGCATTATTTTATTGCAATGTTTTTCTTTATTCAGATTTGTTTCAAGACGACAGTTACAGTTAGACTTCACTTTGATGGTTAATGCAGTTATTGCAATTTTGTTGTTTTATAACAATAGATTGGTTTATTTACATTCCAAAAACCAGAAGCCATTCATTTACGAATGTGATTGCACTTTAGTTTAAATATTTAAATGTTCAGATATTAAGATTTGAATGAGCCAAAATAACATGCTTTTTCTCTCAAATATATTGTTATAATCATGTTTTTCAGATGTACTGCAATTATTTTCTGTATAAAGTAAGTTTATCTACGAAAAACATGGACCTTAACAACCACATTGTATGCCATTGAGGATAGTATGCAACCAATTTAATTGGTTTCATCTTGGGCCACAGTTTAAAGGGAAAGAAAGAACCTTTATCATGTGCATCACAAACAAACAAACAAACAAACAAACAAACAAACAAACAAACAAACAAACAAACAAACAAACAAACAAACAAACAAACAAACACAGAACTTAAATTGTTGTGAGCTGTAACAATAGAGAAAAACATATGCCTGTATTTCCAGGAAGTGGCCTCCCAACATGGGGACTAGGGAGACTCTTGTAATCTACTTGTAGACTTGGCCACATATGTGGAGTATAACATTCAAAACCAATTGTAGCCTGGTGCAGTAGTATTATGTTGCATTATATACCATCATAACAGTATACTGTATGTGTCATCTTTAAGAGAATAGATGTGATGGAGGGATTACTGTAAATCGTCCCTGTGGGGATTTGGGTAATAAACATAGAGTAACTTAAATAATTGTAAACGATTGTAATCAACATTTACCAGGGATTTTATCTGCAATTGAGAGTTGTAATACCCTCATCATGGCAAGCAGGAATTTGCATGTTGAATTTCAGCCCATTCTATGTACTAATCCAAGAAGAGATTTGTGTATGCCGCCCTCTAGTGGTTGGATGCCATTACTGGGGTGCCAGCCCAGCGTCAGTCAATGTAAACAGTAACGTTAGCTGCTGTTGGATGTGTGCTCACTTCTGCTATGGCGGACGGAGTATTTCCAGTCGTTTTGGTTGGATTCGTCAATATATGTTGCGACACTTGTCCAACTCATCATCCCTCAACTATAATTTTTACTTTGCGTTCCAGGACTTTATGATTTACAAATTAAGCACTTGGTATAACTAACATTACACAATGGTTGCACTTGTAGCGATACATTTTTTGTGTTTAAATATTATTTTCTCAGTTATCAGAAATAGATTTGCGATTTGCATACTTGAATACATTGACCAACCTTCATTCAAATGAAGGTAATTTTTAGGGGTTGCCTGTCCCTTTTAATAATATAACTCGAAAATTGGTTCAGAAAAATGCCCTAACCTTATCAAAACTGAAGCAATATTTATTGCTTGAGTACATAAGCGGTGACCAAAAAGTGTCATTGCCTGACTTTCCCATATATGAATCTGAACATACAGTATGAATAAAAATTATTTTTCGAACAGATCATGTGACTGTTACTAGCATGGGCTAAGCTACTAATCAAAAATTTATCATGTAAGTTAATTTTATTGCTGACACTGCGTTTTGGGGTCATCAACATGTTTCTCAACCATCCCACAAAGTTAAACTCCGCCTATGCTTGCGTAGTGCAGTTTATTTCAACCTAATCCAATTTAAACTCTGCCTGATCTTCCACACATGCAAAAGTGCAAACAAATGATGGCTACAAGCCAAAGCAAAGTTTCCTGCAGTGGTATACAATAAATGTACTGTATGTTATTCATGATACAGTATATGTATTTAAGATTTTATTACAGCCATACTCAAAGTTGCTCAACAATCAACCTCGAGGTAGTTCGGGCTGCGCAATCCTGCAGACAGAAAAACATGTTCTGTGTGTACAAGCATTCACAAACTAAATACATTTTTGTGGGCCCAGTCTTAAATCATGCGGTTGCCGAACAAACTTAAGGGTTGTCCCGGCCGGCCGCAGCTGTGGCCTTCTGGCTGCAGATGTTAATTCCTTTCAGTCATGAAGGGCCGGGCAGCCGTGATTAACGGTTCACTGCCAATTAACCGCCGTCCTCCCTCGAGTCATCCTTGTGCTCTAATGCTGAAATCTGCGGCCCGGGCCAAGCTAGCACTCGAAGATGTCACTCTCCTCAGGGATAAGCGAAAAAGTATTAGGACTTAATGAATAAAACTTAACTTGAATTAGATTTAAAGAAAAAACTGTTTTGAAATATACAGCCCATTTGACAGTTGTGCTTTAACTCGTTCTACGAAACTCCTTGATATCATTGGCTGCCATTAACGGCACTCAACGTCCAATCTATTCTGACTGGGAGAGGCTGGCCTCCCAGGCAAAATTGACTGGACATCGAGTGCCATCAGTGGTAGGCAAGGCAAGGCAAATTTATTTATATAGCACAATTCAACACAAGGCAATTCAAAGTGCTTTACATCACATGAAGACCATAAAAATCACATTTACATCAATACAACGAAAAAACCAAGACATTCAAAATAGGAAATAAAATTATACATAAAAATCGCATTTAATCACAAATAGACTAAAAATATATAAATAAATCATGAGTCATCACCTTATCGTGGTGGAGGGGTTTGCGTGTCTCAATGATCCTAGGAGCTATGTTGTCTGGGGCTTTAAGCCCCTGGTAGGGTCACCCATGGCAAACAGGTCCTAGGTGAGAGGCCAGACAAAGTATGGCTCAAAAAGACCCCTTATGATGAGCAAGATTATTGAACCCCAGTTTCCCTTGCCCGGACGCGGGCTACCGGGGCCCCCCTCTGGAGCCAGGCCTGGAGGTGGGGCTCGAAGGCAAGCGTCTGGTGGCCGGGCCTGTCCCCATGGGGCCCGGCCGGGCTCAGCCCGAAAAGGCAACGTGGGTTCCCCTTCCCATGGGCTCACCACCTGTGGGAGGGGCCAAAGGGGTCGGGTGCGTAGGGAGTTGGGCGGCAGCCAAAGGCGGGGGCCTTGGCGGTCCGACCCCCAGCTGCTGAAGCTAACTCTTGGGACATGGAATGTCACCTCTCTGGCAGGGAAGGAGCCTGAGCTGGTGTGTGAGGCAGAGAAGTTCCGACTAGATATAGTCGGACTCTCCTCCACACACAGCTTGGGTTCTGGTACCAATCCTCTCGAGAGGGGTTGGACTCTCTTCCACTCTGGAGTTGCCCATGGTGAGAGGCGCCGGGCAGGTGTGGGCATACTTATTGCCCCCCGGCTTGGCGCCTGTACGTTGGGGTTTACCCCGGTAGACGAGAGGGTAGCCTCCCTCCGCCTTCGGGTGGGGGGACGGTTTCTAACTGTTGTTTGTGCTTATGCACCGAACAGCAGTTCAGAATACCCACCCTTTTTGGAGTCCTTGGAGGGTGTGCTAGAGAGCGCCCCCTCTGGGGACTCCCTCGTTCTACTGGGGGACTTCAACGCTCACGTGGGCAATGACAGTGAGACCTGGAGGGGCGTGATTGGGAGGAACGGCCCCCCCGATCAGAACCCGAGTTGTGTTCTGTTATTGGACTTCTGTGCTCGTCACGGTTTGTCTATAACGAACACCATGTTCAAACATAGGGGTGTCCATATGTGCACTTGGCACCAGGACACCCTAGGCCGCAGTTCGATGATCGACTTCGTAATCGTGTCATCGGACTTGCGGCCGCATGTTTTGGACACTCGGGTGAAGAGAGGGGCGGAGCTGTCAACCGATCACCACCTGGTGGTGTGTTGGCTCCGATGGCGGGGGAAGATGCTGGCCAGACCTGGCAGGCCCAAACGTATTGTGAGGGTCTGCTGGGAACGTCTGGCAGAATCCCCTGTCAGAAAGAGTTTCAACACCCACCTCCAGCAGAACTTCTCCCTTGTCTCGGGGGAGGTGGGGGACATTGAGTCCGAGTGGGCCATGTTCCGCACCTCCATTGTTGAGGCGGCCGATCAGAGCTGTGGCCGTAAGGTGGTTGGTGCCTGTCGTGGCGGCAATCCCCGAACCCGCTGGTGGACACCAGCGGTAAGGGATGCCGTCAAGCTGAAGAAGGAGGCCTATCGGGCCTTTTTGGCCTGTGGGACTCCGGAGGCAGCTGACAGGTACCGGCTGGCCAAGCGGACTGCGGCCTCGGCAGTCGCCGAGGCAAAAACTCGGACATGGGAGGAGTTCGGTGAGGCCATGGAAAACGACTTCCGGATGGCTTCGAGGAAATTCTGGTCCACCATCCGGCGTCTGAGGAGAGGAAAGCAGTGCACTATTAACACTGTGTATAGTGAAGATGGTGTACTGCTGACCTCGACTCGGGACATCGTGAGTCGGTGGAGAGAATACTTCGAAGCCCTCCTCAATTCCACCGACACGCCTTCCTTTGAGGAAGCAGAGTCTGGGGACTCTGAGGTGGGCTCTTCGATCTCTGGGGTTGAAGTCACTGAGGCGGTTGATAAGCTCCTCGGTGGCAAGGCCCCGGGGGTGGATGAGATCCGCCCGGAGTTCCTAAAGGCTCTGGATGTTGTAGGGCTGTCATGGCTGACACGCCTCTACAACATCGCGTGGACATCGGGGACAGTGCCTCTGGATTGGCAGACCGGGGTGGTGGTCCCCCTTTTTAAAAAGGGGGACCGGAGGGTGTGTTCCAATTATAGAGGAATCACACTCCTCAGCCTCCCCGGTAAAGTCTATTCAGGGGTGCTGGAGAGGAGGGTCCGTCGGGAAGTCGAATCTCGGATTCAGGAGGAGCAGTGTGGTTTTCGTCCCGGCCGTGGAACAGTGGACCAGCTCTACACCCTCAGCAGGGTCCTCGAGGGTGCATGGGAGTTCGCCCAACCAGTCTACATGTGTTTTGTGGATTTGGAGAAGGCGTTCGACCGTGTGCCTAGGGGAATCCTGTGGAGGGTGCTCCGGGAGTACGGGGTACCGAGCCCCTTGGTAAAGGCTGTTCGGTCCCTGTACGACCGGTGTCAGAGTCTGGTCCGCATTGCCGGCAGTAAGTCGAATTCGTTCCCAGTGAGGGTTGGACTCCGCCAAGGCTGCCCTTTGTCACCGATTTTGTTCATAGCTTTTATGGACAGAATTTCTAGGCGCAGCCGAAGCGTTGAGGGGGTCCGGTTTGGTGACCTCAGCATTGAATCTCTGCTTTTTGCAGATGATTTAGTGCTGTTGGCTTCATCAAGCCGTGACCTCCAACTCTCACTGGAGCGGTTCGCAGCTGAGTGTGAAGCGGTTGGGATGAAGATCAGCACCTCCAAATCCGAGACCATGGTCCTCAGTCGGAAAAGGGTGGAGTGCCCTCTCCGGGTCGGGGATGAGATCCTGCCCCAAGTGGAGGAGTTCAAGTATCTTGGGGTCTTGTTCGCGAGTGACGGTGGGAGGGAGCGGGAGATCGACAGGCGAATCGGTGCGGCGTCTGCAGTGATGCGGACGCTGCACCGGTCCGTAGTGGTGAAGAAGGAGCTGAGCCGAAAGGCAAAGCTCTCGATTTACCAGTCGATCTACGTTCCTGCCCTCACCTATGGTCACGAGCTTTGGGTCGTGACCGAAAGAACAAGATCCCGGATACAAGCGGCCGAAATGAGTTTCCTCCGCAGGGTGTCCGGGCTCTCCCTTAGAGATAGGGTGAGAAGCTCGGTCATCCGGGAGGGACTCGGCGTCGAGCCGCTACTCCTCCGCGTAGAGAGGAGCCAGCTGAGGTGGCTCGGGCATCTGGTTCGGATGCCTCCCGGACGCCTCCCTGGAGAGGTGTTCCGGGCATGTCCCACCGGCGGGAGGCCCCGGGGACGACCCAGGACACGCTGGAGAGACTATGTCTCTCGGCTGGCCTGGGAACGCCTTGGGATCCCGCCGGAGGAGCTGGTTGAAGTGGCTGGGGAGAGGGAAGTCTGGGCTTCCCTGTTAAAGCTGCTGCCCCCGCGACCCGACCCCGGAACAAGCGGAAGATAATGGATGGATGGATGGATGGATATATAAATAAAATTAAAACAAAAAATACTACTACTAATAATAATTGAAATCAGCAATGGAGATAAGCGCAAGAGAAATAGAAAGCAAATAGATTGAAATATACAGTATACAGTTATGGATATGCAGTGCTAAACAAAAGCGTTTTTAGCCCTGATTTAAAGGAGCTAAGAGTTTGAGCATACTTCAGACGTTAAGGTAACTTGTTCCAGAGGTAATGAGCATAATAACTAAATGCTGCCTCACCCTGCTTGGTTCTTGTTATTGGAACATGCAGGAGACCGGTTCCAGGCAACCTTAGGGGTCTAGATGTCTCATAGAAATCTAACAAAATCAAGCAGGTATTTTGGTCCAAGGCCATTAAGTGTTTTGTAGACGAGCAGTAGTATTTTATAGTCTATCCTTTGACTCACTGGAAGCCAGTGTAGCGATTTCAAAACCGGTGTAATGTGGTCCCGCTTCCTTGTATTTGTGAGGACTCTGGCTGCAGCATTCTGTACTAGCTGCAGCTTCCTGACTGATTTATTTTATCATGGCCCGTAAATATACCGTTGTAATAGTCCATTCTGCTGAAAATGAATGCATGAATAAGTTTTTCCATGTCTTGTTCAGTGGTACTGAAACATGAGTATTCAAAGCTAGTCCTCCCAGTACAAATGAATGAAGGATTACTATGAATTAAAAGTAAATAATTGATTATTTGATTTAAACATTTTTATAGTTTCTAAACTAAGAGGATGTAAACAATCATTTGTTTATCTATTTTTCTTTTTATAATAAAACTGATTATTACTTATATCTATTTTTATATGTTGATACCTTTTTAATTTTTCTAAATTAAAAAAGGATTGAAATTATATTTATTCTATTTTATTCACACAACTTTAGAGTGGCATTAGAAGCCTTTTTTTAATTTTTTTTTTTTTACAATTTTATTAATCTATAATTTTATTTATTCATTTTACATAAATATGTTTAAAAAATACACGTGGACACCTCATTTTACACAATCCGTAATCTACCTCCATATTTTTCACTCCAGGACGAGTTCACCCATCTGATAAATCACACTGAGCTAGAACCAAAAGAACTAAAGTAACTCTCCTATACTGTTCATAATCTAATACGGTGGTACCTCTACATAAGAAGTTAATTCATTCCAGTACCTTGTTTGTAAGTCGAAATGGTCGTATGTCGAGCAGGGTTTTCTCATACGTAGGAATACATTATAATTCCATTAATTCGCTCCACAGCCCAAAAACCTACACTAAATCCTTAATAAATACTGCTGGTACTGTTACAAATGACAATTACACATAGCAAAAACAAATAAATTATTATAAATAGAAATCGGAATAATATAATAATAATAATAATTCCTGTAATAATGTAACGAATCAGATTCTAATGTGGCGGACGTTTTTTGCTGTAGCTGAACGCATCGCGTGGCTGACGAGACAGTGAGAGGGAGCGATGAGCTTGAGAGTTTACTTTCACTTTCAATGTTTTCTTGAGAACACCGTCAACTGCGGCAGACAGTAGGCGTTTTGTGTTGGATAATTTGTGAAATAAACGATAAAAACGTGACGAAGCTGGCGATTTTTTGGGCGATGTTACCACAATAATAATTGTCCCCTTAACTTATATAGACTGGCAAACGGTGGTCGTCGGAGGACTGTGGAGATGTATTGTTGAGCCAGTTCACGGATGCGCACCCCACACTCATATTTCTCTATAATTTGCATCTTCATTTCGAAGGTAAGCGTCAGCCTTTTCCTTGTTTCACCACCTGTACCAACCTTTTTGAAACCTCTGTTGATTTCTCACACAAGAAAATCCGCCGTGCATTCGTCTGCGGTGCTGTCATGTCGTCGTATTTCGAGCATGTCGTCGGATGTAGAAACAAGTGGCGAGTTAAATTTTACGACGGATGTCAAAAAGATCGTGTGTCGATGTGATCGTATGTTGAGATACCACTGTAAATCCAAAGTAGGGGAGACAACTTTCTCAAATAACACGGCTTCACTTCATAGGTCAACAAGAATCATTAATGCCAATTATAGAAAAAGAATCACAAAATCACACAGTTGTGATAAAATGTGACACACAGCAGTTCAATGGGCTGATGTGGTGTTCTTTGCTGTTCTGTCTGCGGTGGTAGTGCACTCTCCACGAGCAAGCCCATTAAAAGCAGATCAAAGGCCTCCCGGCTAATCCTGCAAATTCTAAACACACTCACAACAGCTATGTAGGACTCCTAAACTGCATTCTTTGAGCATCTTATTTACATCCTTTCTCAAGTGTTATGAAAAAAGGATAAATAGTTGTCTCGCCAGTTTACATTCAAAGAGACATTCCTAAAAATCCATTCACTCAAAATTCTGTAAAGCAGAATCTTAGTTGACACTCTGCTGTCTTCTGAATTACAGCAGAAAATCAAAAGTTTGTCTTTTCTTTTATTGTGAGGGAGCAAGTAATCCATCCTTTCTTAGCCCAAATTGACTCATTTACAGTTTTCTTTCTCCATGCTTCATCAAGCTCTCGCTTGCCGTCCTATCACGCAGAGCCGCTTTAACCTCATGGCTTCCAGACCAGACAGTGGTGCTCATTTCACTGGGATTAATCCCCTCTCACTTCCTTAAAGACTTCAATTACTGCCTCCACTATTAGCAGCTCATCTTTGCTAATGCCGGTATCTTCTGAGCCAAGGCTTATAATTGAGCATGCGCACACAATGTCTCTACTGCCAATTCACAAGCACACACAAACAGGAAAATAAATAAGTAGAAATGTTGTGGAGCAAATAAAGGCAGAACAGTGCTGATGAGCCTTTTTCTGGGTGAGTACATGTAACAAGTGTAAGCTTGTGCGGATTTATACAAGTGTGCACAAATGGAGCAGGCACAAGTCATGTTAAAGCTTCTCCTATTCGCTCTCTAATCTCCCCTCTCTTGGCTTTTTCTCGCCACTCCGTAAAAACCATCCGTCTTCCTCACCCCCCTCCTCTTTGTCCCTTCTTAACTCTGTCTGATTCACATTCTGGACGAGGCGAGACACGTTTGAAGTTGCGTTTACTGGCGCTTGCAATTACGCTCTTCCCAGGACTCAGGATGCTGTTGTTTTTTGCTTTAATGAATTACTAGTTGGGCATGCAACCACTCAACCCAGCCTTGGGTCAAGTGGGGTTTCTGTGTGGTTTTCAAGTGGCATGACAGGGTACCCGCGGGTTATTAAAAATATTTAAAAAAGCATTGAATTTAGTTTTCCATTATTAAAGGTATCAAAAGTATTAAATTAGCTGTCGTAAGTCTGGAATTTTTTCACCGTGGTTTTAATTTTGAAGAACATCTCAGTGCAACCTAAATTATATCCGTGATGTTTTTTTTTTTTTAAATCCATAACGAAGATGACGCGTAGAATTTTTACGATGCACTGCACTACAAATCATAATGCACCTCGTGCGTGCGTGCTGTTAGCATCATTAGCATCAACATCACAACAGCAAGCAATTGCACAGTACTGTGTGCTAACGTAAGGAACTGCTCAGTGCCTTAGTTGTTATGTTCGACGAAAGCCTCAACAAGACAATCAAGTCCAAACAGTTGGACTAGCATGTGAGGTATTGGATCGGCAACCAAGTCGCATCCAGATACTTTGGGTCGCAGTTTATGGGTCATGCGAAGGCAGTGGACCTGCTTAACATTTCAAAGTAAGTTGCCAATTTCTCCAATTAAAATGTGTTGGATGGAATATTGTATTTCTGCACGGTTTGCCTTTCGAATGAATGTGAATTTCATAGTTTTAACTCAAGAGTTAGCCATTTTCAATGGGGTATTGGCAGGTGCACTAGCCTTAGCATGGATAAACCGGAGTCGTAGATCCACTATCACCCTCAGATACACAACACGGTTGACGCTATTATTGAAACGAGTGCGGGGTAACGTTGATCTGAATAACATGGCATGGTGATAGGTAAATTATAATGTAGGTGATAGTAAAACACCTCCTGGTATATTTAAATGTTTTTCTTGATTGAATAAGAGTATGGATTTTCTCTATCTGATTAAAAGAAATGTCTTCAATAGCCAACAAAGGATTAACATGTGTTTTGTATACTTCTTGTAATGTGATTAGAAAAAAACAATTTCCAAGGGAAAATCGTCATGTGTAGCTTTTTTATTTTGTGGTAATTAATGGTAAACTACTGCCATTTAGTGGCTGTTTTTTAAACTTTCACTGCCAATTGCAAGATTTTCCCAAGCACTTTACAGTTAAGGTGACCAACTTGACAATCACCAACCTACCACCTTGACTAGGTCCTCTTAAAAGGGAAACCTGTTGTATTGCAAATGTAATTTCTGAAATTGCTTTACAAAAATAGTGTAAAATCCAGTAGTTATTGAAAGGAGTAGAGTGTACACAAATCAGCTCTGTGATCTAGAACCCAGTAATCGTATGAATCCCTTGTAGGTGTAAGCCCGTTGGCGACCGACCCTACACCTCCCCATCGCCAAACTCGGCACCGGGACCCCCACCCGAGCGCGCCCTATCACACCCAGTCGCACGCAAGCCCCACAAGACGCGCGACAGCCACGCAGACGAGCGGAGACGCCACGAGGGCGCCAACCCAGGGCCACAGCCCCCACCCACCCAGCCAGCCCGGGGAGGGGGGGTGGGCGGGGGTTTCAGCGCAGCCCATCCCTCCTCCCGCAGCCTGGCAACGGAGCCATCGTCCTCCCCCCAGGATCCAGGGTGATCCCCAGGGCCACCCACGCACACATCAGCCGGCCTTCAGGTGGTGCACCACCAAACCCACGCCCACCCCCACTCCCGTCAGCTCACCCAGCCCGCGAGCCACAGCCTCCCAACCGGCATGACACGCCACGGGACCCCCAATGGCCCACCAAGCCCAGAGCATGGCAGGGTCCCCCGCTGGAGCAAGCAACATCCAGCCGATAAACCTGTGCCCAGCCAGCGACCCGCGACGGAGCACAGGGCAGATACCCAGTTAGAGAACAGAGGTGAAGGCGGAGGCAGGAGGACGGCGAGGAGCCGCCGCGGGGCGACGCAGGGTCGGAGCCCTGACCTCCTCCCACTCCCGCGGCCGGCAGCCCAGGTAGAGGGGAGGCCATGCCCCGGGAGCCACGCCATAGAGAAAAAGTGTGGGACCCACCTACCACCCTATTACTGTGGCTGCCAGGTTCCCGGCTGGCAGCCATTACCCAGCACTGTGATGGGATTGTGAAGGGGGGAGGGTGGGGGGCGGGTTGCAATGTATGCATTAAAATAGGAGAGCTTGGCTTGGGGCAGTGGGACCGCAGCATGGAATTTCTACCCAGCCGCCCGTCCCACCGCCCTTTGCCGGAGCTCTCCTGTGGAGTATGATGTGTGTGGTGCGTTAAAAAAGGTGCAGGGATGGTGGGGCCTGCCGTGAGGAGGTAACCGTGAGGCACCCCCCCTAACAGGTCCCAACCATTCCACAACCGTGGTGTGTGATGCATTAAAAACAGGGGGGAGCCAGGCCGGGACCGTATGGCCCCGTCCCAACTCTCCCCGGAGAAATGAATGAGTACAGGGTGACCCAAAAAAAAGTTTACACTCAGTTGACTGCTTGTTTAAAAGCCATTGAAACATATCTAAATAGGTTGTCATGGTTAAGTGATACATTAAGGTCACTCAATGCAGCTGGTAATCTCTTGTCTCTACAATTCCTGTGCTTCTGCTGAAAATGAAGAAAACTTTAGCTGTACCTGAATTGCTGCGTGCCGGTCTGACACCTACTGAGATTGCAGCAAATCTGAGAATATCCAGATGTGCAGTCTACAAAGTTAAAAAGAAGCTGAAAGATACTGGAACAGCCTCACGAAAACCTGGGTCTGGAAGTGACGATCTGTGCGGACCAAAAAGTTGATTGACAAGGTGATATGTGGCCACCCCAGAGTCCAGATCTCAATTCCCTGGATTATAGCATATGGGCAACTGTGGAGGACAGTGCCTGTAAGAAGCCACGAACTTCTGTGGCAGCCTTGGAGAGGTCCATTGTTAGATCTTGGGAAAAGATGACAGCATCCTACATAAAGAAGACCTGTCAAGCGTTCCGCAGGCGCCTGGAGGCTGTTGTGACACTTAAGGGAGGACACATTGAAAAATAGAGTGTACTGTACATGTTCTTTACAATAATGTATAATTTGTGATTCAATTCTAATTCTAAGCTGAATAAACATGGCATTTAAGTTGTATTTATTTTTATGTATTATTTTTTTGGGTCACCCTGTATTTAAGTGCCAGGGTGAAAGATATTTACAGTGCCGAAGCGAGAAGTGCGTGAGTTAAGAGACAGGCTCCTGCAGGCGTGGCCCCGTCCACCGGAACCACCTGCTGCAGGGCGGGAGAAGCGTCGTAAAATTTCAATATTTTTGCTCAAGGTTACTAACAATAAACGTGAGTGCTCAGAGAGAAACAAAGCTGTAATTTGGCTATTGAGCTGAAAAAGTTTACACACATATTTTTAAGGATTCCAGACCCAAATAGTGGACACTTCAAACATTTGATTTCAGCTTTGTTTAAGGTGAACAGCTCTAACAGCCAGGAGTGGGTATGATTGAGATGGCAAGAGCGAGACGAGGAGGCCCTCAATCACTAATCTTTTGCACCATGATCAATCGTCCCTCGGGTAGCAGTGGCCTCTCTGAGTTATAAGTCCTTGTAATAATCCATCTGGGTTGCAGTGTACTGGTCTGAGCCCATAAAGAGCAGATTTATTTTGTTGCTGGAAATGAGGACCCGACAACGCCAGGCAGAATGCTGTCAGGAGGCTGAGCTGATAGACTGCCTGCTGGCACGATAGGCGCAAATGCTTCACCCGCCTCTGACCAAGCGTAATGCACAGGTCACATTCAGATAATGGCGTACTTTTCCGCATACAAATGTTTCCGTGCGACATATTAAGTGTACAACATTTAAAAGGAATCAGAGGCGCTGCTTTGATTGCTGGTGAATGGGGCTGGATGTGTCCACGCCTGGAACGGTGGGCTACTTTCATGAAAAAATCTCTCCTGAAAAATTTTTCACTAATTATATCTGCTAAGCTGCTACATTTTCTAAAGTGAGTTGTAGTTTACTAACACCATACAGTGCTTGTATCCCAAATGTTTGCCTGCAAGTCAAATAAAAGAAAAAAGTACTGAACAATGGCTCATATTCTGTAAAACTTGGCCACTTGTATCCTGAGACACGACAATGAAAATTTTTGCCCTCTCCCTGTAAAAATCCGGAATCATACATCATGATGTGTTAAAGCAACACTTGGTAACCTTTCGGTTTTTTTATCGACTTTAGCGACGCCGGTGGACAAAAGCGGTAGTGTTTTGCTTTAAGGAAGACTGCGTCTCCCATGAGGACCAGTGCTGCATTTCCCATGAGGACCAGCGCACACCCACATAGTGTCGTAAAATCATGATGGTCTGTTGCAAATGGATTAAACAACATTTCTGTTTCCACGGGCTGTGTGAAGGATGAAAAGTAATAAGCTTAGCAACCGTGCGGCTAACCCTTTCCACCCCACTCGAACTCGTCAGCGCTACGTCACGCCAGCGAATGAAAGCTGGGTCATAGACTTCATAACCTATTGACATGAGACGGGATACGGGGCCGATTCGTCGGGGGCCTATTTTCAAAAACTTCAAATTCAAATATTTTCAAAACCAAAGCTGCTACCGCCCTAAAACCAAAACAGGCACCTACCTTAGCCATAGATGAGTCTCCATGAGCAACAGCATCCAAAAATTCAAAGTCGTTCCCTTATAAAATCCTGATTGTTTTTTATATAAGTGTAACGCAACTTAAAATGGCTATAAAAGTCTCAGAATTTACACTAAATGCACAAAAATCACCAAATGCAGAGATAATCACCTATATTTTCAGGATCAATAGCAATATTTAACATATCATATAAGTTTTTGACCAACATAGCAACTTAATTTTTTTTTAGTTTTCAACCACTAATAAATCACTCAGTTTAACATCAGAAACTTAATACTTGAGGAAAACATGTAGAATCAATTATAAATAATATGTAAATAGATTATTAATAAATTCTGTATACAGTGGGGCAAATAAGTATTTAGTCAACCACTAATTGTGCAAGTTCTCCCACTTGAAAATATTAGAGAGGCCTGTAATTGTCAACATGGGTAAACCTCAACCATGAGAGAGACAGAATGTGGAAAAAAAAACAGAAAATCACATTGTTTGATTTTCAAAGAATTTATTTGCAAATCATAGTGAAAAATAAGTATTTGGTCAATACCAAAAGTTCATCTCAATACTTTGTTACGTACCCTTTGTTGGCAATAACGGAGGCCAAACGTTTTCTGTAACTCTTCACAAGCTTTTCACACACTGTTGCTGGTATTTTGGCCCATTCCTCCATGCAGATCTTCTCTAGAGTAGTGATGTTTTGGGGCTGTCGTTGGGCGACACGGACTTTCAACTCCCTCCACAGATTTTCTATAGGGTTGAGATCTGGAGACTGGCTAGGCCACTCCAGGACCTTGAAATGCTTCTTACGAAGCTCTGGCTGTGTGTTTGGGATCATTGTCATGTTGAAAGACCCAGCAACGTCTCATCTTCAATGCCCTTGCTGAAGGAAGGAGATTTTCACTCAAAATCTCTCGATACATGGCCCCATTCATTCTTTCCTTTACACAGATCAGTCGTCCTGGTCCCTTTGCAGAAAAACAGCCCCAAAGCAATGTTTCCACCCCCATGCTTCACAATGGGTATGGTGCAATTCAGTATTCTTTTTCCTCTAAACACGCGAACCTGTGTTTCTACCAAAAAGTTCTATTTTGTTTTCATCTGAACATAACACATTCTCCCAGTCCTCTTCTGGATCATCCAAATGCTCTCTGGCAAACCACAGACGGGCCTGGACGTGTACTTTCTTCAGCAGGGGGACACATCTGGTAGTGCAGGATTTGAGTCCCTGGCGGCGCATTGTGTTACTGATAGTAGCCTTTGTTACTGTGGTCCCAGCTCTTTGTAGGTCATTCACTAGGTGCCCCCGTATGGTTCTGGGATTTTTGCTCAGCATTCTTGTTATCATTTTGACGCCACGGGGTGAGGAGGGAGTTGAAAGTCCGTGTTGCCCAACGACAGCCCCAAAACATCACTGCTCCAGAGGAGATCTGCATGGAGGAATGGGCCGAAATACCAGCAACAGTGTGTGAAAAGCTTGTGAAGAGTTACAGAAAACGTTTGGCCTCTGTTATTGTCAACAAAGGGTACATAATAAAGTACTGAGTTGAACTTTTGGTATTGACCAAATACTTATTTTCCACCATGATTTGCAAATAAATTATTTAAAAATCAAACAATGTGATTTTCTGTTTTTTTTTTCCACATTCTGTCTCTCATGGTTGAGGTTTACCCATGTTGACAATTACAGGCCTCTCTAATATTTTCAAGTGGGAGAACTTGCACAATTAGTGGTTGATTAAATACTTATTTACTGTACAATCACAACTTATTATAGAATAGAATAGCCCTTTAAAATCATTATACACTATATACAGTTAGCGAATGAGGCTAGCGGCCCCCTGACGTAAACAGAGCTTTTCTGGCGAAAATTCATGTGAATAAATGTTTAAATCCCCAAATTCTTCATAGATATGGACGTAAAACACTCTCGATTCTTGGTTAAAATCAAAGAAACCATGTAGTTAGAGTTTATTTTACGTATATTGTCGAAGTACAATGCTACTCTTTTAGCGAATGAGGCTAGCGGCCGCCTGGCGTGAACAGAGCTTTTCTGGTGGAAATTCTTGTGGACAAATGTTTAAATCCTGAATTCTTCATAGATATGGATGTAAAACAGTCTTGATTCTTGGTTACAAGCAAAAAAACGCGCATGTAGCATTTATTTTGCGTAAATATTGCCAACTATGAGGCTAGTCAGTTACAAAAATTAGCCGCCTCCATGTGTAAACAAAGAAGAAAATTCTTGCGAATAAATCCTTCAATCACGCATGCATGGTACGAAAAATATCTTTACCTTGAATCCTCGAACAAATCACTCCTGATACAATCCTTCTTGTTTGTATACGGTACAGCTTTCGTAGTTATTCAAAAATCCAAGCTTAAGTCCGATATGGGCGTGTGACGTCTTCGGCTATTACTAAATGAAGCTTGGCCGCCTCTGTTAAAGCGTTACGCAAAAAATGACAAAGTGTCACGTCAATAGGTAATGAAGTCTATGGCTGGGCCAATGTTTATTCTTTATATTCTGGTAGCCGCCCTTTCTTTTTCCTCCTCAGACCAAACTTTTTGTCTCTGTTGGTCTGCCATTGTTGCAGAAATCGCGTGAAAGCGTTAGCATCGACTTCTGACTTTAGAATAAAAGGGGAAAGTGATACAGATACCCTCCAGATATAAAAGAGGTGTCATTCAACTAGTTGTCAGTCGACATATCATCACAAACGTTATGAATATATTTTGTAAAGGTTGAAAAGTTACCTAGTGTAGCTTTAAAGTCCAACATTGTATCATTTATTTTTAGGGCCATATTTTTCTAGGACATTTTCAGTGGAACAATAAATATGTATTACTTTACATTTAGTTTTGTTGGCGGTGAAGCGATCAATCTCTCGGGCAGCAAGATGAAGTGCATCAACAGACATCATTTGGAAATATAATCTCTTGTTTACGATTACATTTTATTATCAAAAAGGCATAAAAAGTGAAATGACAGCTCTTTTCCCTTTCTTCCAAGTAAAATTTCACCGTGTGGAGGAGTCCACAAGTAAACAAGGGGCTTCTTGCTGTAAGCAAGCGATTAGACTAACTCAGCATGCAGAGTTGGACTACTCTGTCTGGTAAAAGCTACTTAAGGCTGTCACAGAAAGTGGATTTAAGCAGTGAGTGCCATAAAGTATAAATCTCTGACAGTAGGAGAGCGCAAAGGAGAGGGTTAAAAAGCTGACTTGAGTGTAAAATGAAATTAATCTGGCAATATAAAGCCTGTAAGCATCTATAGCTTCAGTGTTGACGTAGATTCGAGAAAGAGCTTCCTTATGCACTTAAACAATGACAGTTGTAACTTCCAAGACGGCTCTTGGTCTCAACTCCCTAAAGTCTAGGTTTTTTGTAGTTTCCTACTTAAGTCAGGCCACCATGCCTTCATTCAAGTGGGTGTGTATATTTACACTTACCTCCCTGTTCGCATAGTTGCTGGGCAAGAGCATCCTTGAAAAGGATCTGTCCTCGGTGTGTGGCTGTTGCTCTGAAAGAATGTAAGACAGTAAATTCAACAATTAAATCAAGAAAAAGAAAAAAAATTCTTGTAACTTAATGTAAATGATGCAGTTTAATTTTGTTGCTCTAATAACAAAACTCAAAGGTATGACATTTAAAATACAGTCTCACAATTAAGGACTTGTCGTTCGTCCTTAACGATGGTATCATTCAAATATTTTGGTGGTTGTACAGTACTGTACTTTTTGTGCATGTCAAATAAAATATGAATCCACCACTTGACTTCTTCTTTTTTTTTTTTTTATTGTGGAATTGTGTTACTCATTTGCGCGTTGCTGTGCAGTGAATGAATGAACCATGAGCCTTGAGGTGCGATCATATTGAGCCCTTATTTCCGCTATTTTTTAAGAACGGATTGCAGAGTTCATAGGGAAACTGCGCAAAAAAGCTGCATGCTTCGTCTCATAGTGCCTTTTCAAAATGCTGCTTTTTACAAGCGCTACCGTCTCTGAACAGATCAGGCATAGCGGGCTTGTGCTGCCGCCAGGTAAAATGAACAAAAATGTGTTGGTCCACTCCTCCTTAAACAATGTTTTCTGCATCAATCTTGCATAGTTTTGAGCATGTAATTTGCCGTACCTTTTCGCCTCATCCTCCAACTTCATTCGGCTCAGTTTTTGGCTGTCACTCCACGGAGTCTGGAAAGCGAGTGTGAGATAAGGATGGGCGAATCGATACCAAAATATCGATATTTCGATCCAGCGCGTTAAGTTTTAGGTATCGATCCCCAAGCGAAAGTATCGATATTTGGAAATAATATATTTTCTTTGTCTCTTTTTTGAGTATATTTTTGTGCACTTTTTGTACGACTTTTGCCTTTCGCGTTCTACACGCACGTAAGCAGTGCACGCACATAGGCAGAGCACCGGTGTCTGCTCCCGCCCCCATTTACGTCCCTATCATATGTCGATCAGCATGCTTTTCCTCCGCCCCTCTCATGAGGCACCAACAGTCACAGCAAACGAACATTTGGAAGCTAGTGGTAGCATGGCTGCGGCATCGACGACGGATCGTAAAAGAAGTCTGGTTTGGACATATTTCATTTTAATAAATAGCAATAAGGCTAAGTGCACAGTTTGTGCCGAAACTGTCAGATATTCTGGTTATACCAAAAGCCTCACGAAACACTTAAGAAACGTGCATCCTGAAGCACACGTCGAATTAAATGAAAAACATGCCGCTCAAGCCGAGGAGGACACGAGAAAAGACAAGAGCACGCCGCCGAAGCAAAGCAACGTACTTTAGAAGGGGCGATTGCAAAAGGCAGGACTTATCCAGGTAACGTAGGTGCTAATAGATAATCAGAGACGATATAAGCATTAGTGGCTGATGTGCAATATGAAATGATAAATATGGCGTTAGTGGGCGGTAACATGCTACTATTAATTCCTTCTTTAATTAGATTCAAAATATTTAACAGGTGGATTATAATTTGATCAAATACAACGTGTAGCAGGGAAATGTTCTGTGCATATGAATTTAAGGGTCATGTTTAAACAGTGAGACTGACTAATCAGATTTTGTTGTTGATGGATTGGTTTGTGAGTTTGTAGGGAAGCCGCTTTGCTAGTTATTAAAAGCAGCAGTTTTTCCATCGCAATGCATATTTGACACAAAGAGACTTCATTAGTTTTTGAGTGCTTGCTTTTGTTGTACATTAGATATCATCAGAATGGCTGAGAACTCTGCAGGGTTGTACAGCGGGGAGAACAAGTATTTGTTACACTGCCAATGGGAAAACCCATTGGCAGTTTATCAAATACTTGCCCTCCCCACTGTATATATATATACATGTATGTTTACACACACACACACACACATATATATATATATATATATATATATATACACACAATATGAACATCCGGTATCGATATCGGATCGGCATCGCAATATTTGGCCTTGGTATTACTTGGTATCAGATCGAATCCAAAATCACTGGTATCGCCCATCACTAGTGTGAGACATGCTGTTCTAAAAATAACTTTCAAATGCTTCACTCCCATTGGCTGGCTCACGCGCGTCACCGCTAAGGTTTTTGTTTGTTTCCCACCTCCGCTCTGCAAACCCGCAGACAAAAATGATTTTTGTTGTTGCAACGTGTATTAGTCGCGACAGCTTGAGGTCTGGTCCAGACGGCTTGGGGGTCCAGAACCGGACGAGGTCCGCGGTTCCGTGACCTCTTATTTATATGAAGCTATAAAAATCGTTTTCCTTACATATAGTCTTTGCTTCAGTTTACAAGACAGTTGGATGTTACTGACATATACTATACGTTTGTAAGTTTTACCAACAATTTTTTTTAACACGACAATAAGACACTTAGAAAGTATTTTCTAGGAAAAGAAATGTAAAGAAATGGAAATTCCTAGCCGAAAACCAAAACTGATTGTGTGAAAACAGGCTACCAACCAAACCCAATTGTTATTCAAAATATTTTTAATATATATTTTTTAAGATATTTATATATTTTATATATATATGTATATGTGTGTGTGTGTGTGTAAATAGGCCAATTATTATCAGATTAGTATTTTTTAATGTTATACATTAAATTACGTTGTATAGCCGTTTCTAAATGCGTTAATCTACATTATATTTATTCATTTAGAAGATAAAATAAACGAAATACGAATTATAACACTTCAAATTAAAAAACTATTTTTATTGATATTATAGATTTGGTACAGACATTTCAACTATGCACAACATGGAATTACGGTAAACACAAAGTTAAATGTTTCACTCACTAAAGATTAAAAGTAAGTTCAAAATTATAATAATAATAACCTGTTAATGGTTCACAGACATTCCCCTTGTACTCTGTTTTCACTATTCGTGATATACTGTATGTTGTTGTCCCTTTGATTGAATTTGTGTTTGAGGAAGGTAACTGAAGGGAACATTTTGAACATTTTTCTCAGAATTCCTCTTGATCGCACCGTGTAATGCAATCAAGTCACCATTAAAAAAAAAGAGAACGTTTGCCTGCACAGAGAAATTAGAGGAAAGAAAAAAGTTTCCAAAGCTGGACAGACAACCTTGTAGCTGCTCAAAGGTAGCAAGAAGCAAGACGTGAATGTCACGGGTGCTCTTCCACTGTAAGTGCTAATAGCTGCGCCAAGCCAACACACACTCATTCACCTCTAGTAGCAAGAGAAGACCATACTACAGAGCTGTTTCCTTGCCATAATGCAAATTCCGGTTTTGGTCATTTATTTCGGTGAAAAAAAAAGCGTTCAGGAGAAAAAAAGAAAAAAAAAAAACAGTTTTAGTCACATTCAGCCGCAAATATTGAGCCACCGAATTGTTGGTGCATCTCTAGTATTTTCCAATTTTGGCTAAATTTAGTAACTGCTCATATTTCACAGTCCTCTTGTTATTCTGTATGGAATATTGCAACATGTGCACCTGCCCGAGCATGCAACCCTTTTGTAAGCAACGTTCGTCCCTGCTCATGAATAATGAAAACAACCCTCATTATTTAGTAATAGCTCTTGTGCCGGTGCAGAGCTTAGGGGAGAAAAACATGCTTAATTATAGTCATATTTCAGAATTGGTTGAGAACTAATTTGAGTTTGGTATCTATGAATAAAAGATGATGCATTTCTAACAGTAGGTTGCAATGTAGGAACAAGCCTCTTAAATATTTACTCAATCCAGGTTCACAAAACATGAAAGCACATAAGTTAGCTGTAGGATCATTTATACAAAAATGAATTAGTTGGAAATATTGTAGAAATATTCCGCTTGAAGGTGAACAGAAAATAATCATTCATTTCCCTATTTACCATTTCTGTGGCTATTAAACGCATTGTTGTCAAAGAAGATGTATTGTCAACTGAACTGCATTTCACTCATCAAGTAATCAGAAGAATCTTAGCTCATCCAACCATATTTGTCCGATTAATATTAATTAGAGTGTAGTGATGAATTAAGAATACGTGCTTCAATACAGCGATAGTTATAGGGATCACATTAGTCGACAAGTGTGTGTGTGTGATTGTTGCAGCGTGACACTCGCGCCTGCCCTGCTGTCACACTCCAGTAGGTCGGGGTGTGTGTGGTAGGTGTGAAGGGTCCTCATTACACACATGTACAGCACACGTGCACGCACAAAACATTTGTTGAACATTTAAATGTAAATTGGGACTTTTGCTGGGGAGGAAAAAAAGCAATTAGTGGCCTAAACGTTTCCTCTTCATCTATAAACGGGGAATTATTCATCTTGTGAAAATAACTGTCATTCTCTCCTTTTTCATTCTCTGCGAGGAAAAAAAATGAAGATGGAATTGTGACGAAATGCGGAATGTGTATAAAAAGGCGAGAGAAAGAAGGTGTTGGGATTTGGTTAGAGGAAACGGAGCATGTTGAGATGGCTTCGTCTCTGAAATATTTCGAGTGCACATAAAAGCTGGGCATTAACAGACACGCACGCACGCACGCACACACTTCGAGGCATATATGAGCTTTAACATGTATGCAGACGGACAGCCTGTCACTCAAAGAGCTCCCAAAAGGGCCTGGAGTGGGTAATTACGAAGCATGTCTTCCATGTTAGATTACATGTTGCTGTCGGCCATAAGCGTCCCCCAGGAGCCACTTTGTCAACCACCCGCTCAACACACACCCAACACACATGAACACACACCAGCCAGGAGCTGTGCCTACTACAGCCAAATTACACTCAAGCCTCACATGTACTTGCAGTAAAAGAAAGAAGAAGAAAACCCATTTAAAAGAATATACATTTGGCGCATCCAAATGAAAATGAACCCTTTTCCCTCAAACACTGAGCAATGCAAATACTCCTTCAGTTTTTGTCCATCTACAGTCCCTGACAAAAGTCTTGTCGCTTATCCATTTTGCAGAAACAGTTGCTAACAACCTGACTTTAAATTATTCAATTGGTTTCAGAAAAAGCTCATATGAAAGCTAAGACCCTCTCAAATGATGTTGAATGTACAAGAATATATTTGTTTCTCTGAAAAAAAGATTTATCATTTAATGAAGACATAAAGATCAAATTTTGGCAAGACAAAAGTTTTGTTGCCTACAGAAAGCAGTGTGAAAATTTAAACAAAAATTGTACTTCAAATACAAAAATATGTTACATAACATAAGCGAATTAAGTAGTGGTGCTGTGAGATCAAAATTTCATATTTTGTATGACTTCCATGGGCTTCAGCAAGGATTCATACAATTTATTGATGAAGTCATCAGGAACATCAAAGAAAGCAGTCTTACATGCCTCCCAGAGTTCATCAAAATTCTTGGATTTCATCTTCCATGCTTCCTCTTTCATCCTACCCCAGACATGCTCAATGATGTTCATGTCTGGTGACGGGGCTAGCCAGTCCTGGAGGATCTTGATCTTTTTTACCTTGAGGAACTTTGAGGTAGGGATTGAAGTATGCGATGGAGCATCATCCTGCTGCAGAATCTGTCCCTTTTTATGGTTAGGAATGTAATAGGCAGATTAGCTTTGTTGATATTTCAGACTATTTATGTTGCCTTCCACCCTGCAGATCTCTCGCACACCCCCATACTGGATGTAACCCAAGACCATGATTTTGGCAATGATGTAACCACCAAACTTCACTGTTTCCTGAGTGAATCTCGGATCCATACGGGCTCCAGTAGGTCTCTTGCAGTATTTGTGGCGACTGTGATGTAATTCAATGGAAGATTCATCTGAAAAATCCACCTTTTGGCACTTTTCCAGCAATCATCCTTTTGACAGGCTGTGGGCCTTGGCAAATGCGACACAGTTTTTAATTGTCTGCACCCTGAGAGATAAATAGTCTGAAATATCAACAAATCTTAACTGCCTCTTACATTCCTAACTATAAAAAGGGACAAATTCTGTGTCAGGATGGTCCTCCATCGCATACTTTAATCTCTACCTCAAAGTTCCTCAAGGCCAAGAAGATCAAGATCCTCCAGGACTGGCCAGCCCAGTCACCAGACATGAACATCATTGCGCATGTCTGGGGTAGAATGAAAGAGGAAGCATGGAAGACGAAATCCAAGAATGTTGATGAACTCTGGGAGGCATGCAAGACTGCTTTCTTTGATGTTCCTGATGACTTCATCAATAAATTGTATGAATCCTTGCCGAAGTCCATGGAAGTCATACAAAATATGAAATTTGGATCTCACAGCACCACTACTTAATTCGCTTATGTTATGTAACATATTTTTGTATTTGAAGTACATTTTTTGTTCAATTTTCACACTACTTTCTGTAGGCGACAAAACTTTTGTCTTGACAAAATTTGATCTTTATGTCTTCATTAAATGATAAATCTTCTTTCAGGGAAACAAATATACATTCAACATCATTTGGGAGGGTCTTAGCTTTCATATGAGCTATTTCTGAAACCAATTGAATGATTAAAAGTCAGGTTATTAGCAATTGTTTCTACAAAATGGATAAGCGACAAGACTTTTGTCAGGGACTATTTACATTTTATTGTTATTTTTTAAGCATGCAACGGCATTGGAATATGACCATTCACAATACCACATTCCAGTTTAAATGGATTGAACGTCCATCATCATTATCAATGGCTGCAAATGAGTTATAAACAATGAACAATAAAAAGAAAAATGAACTAAACAACAAAACCAATTCTCGGTAAAAAAAAAAAAAAAAAAATCTAAACTCGAAATGTGTAAAATCTACCCTCAAATAATGTTTTACTTTTTCTGAGGACAAACTCATATGAGCTAAAATTTGGGAAAATAACACCAGAATTGTGAGAAGTGTCATGACACAAATTTCATCACCATTAAGATGGTCGGACATCCTTGAGAGGAGTTAACGGGCAAAGTGGAGCCAAATTCGACCCCCTTCTTTCTTATGGCACTAAATTAATTGAGAGGGGCTCCTGGAGCTCATGTAAATGTAATGGAGCTCAACAGAGAAGAGCTCTGGGAGCTATTTGACGCATTACTTACTTGTTAACACGGGTCATAGAGAGCTACCGCTGCTCCAAAAAGAGGCTGCAAAAAGCAAGCCAACCTTCCCGTCAAAGTACTAATGGTCAGGGTGGGGTAAAGGTGGGAGTAAAATATTACACACTTGGTTGAAGGTCAAATTACGACAAGTAGGGGAAAGAAATAAGATTCTTCAGTCTTTTTGTTTTGCAGGAATTCAAACACATCCATCCACATTTTTCACAAAATTCAGGAGGAGATGAGCTGTCTTCCATGTGGAATATTTCACTTTGTTGCATCTAAAATGAAGTGTGCTTATTCCCCATTTCCACACTCCATTTCATCTGGCATTCATAGTTCCCAGCAGGTGGGCATGTGACGCCCTGGTGAGACATACACTTGGTGGAGCGTGGATGAGACGACGACGATTTGCTCCAGCATTGATCACAGAACAAAACGGCAATGCAAATACGGTTGGATCTATGTGAGTGTGTCTCAGGTGTATATTGTATTGTATATCAGGTGCAATTTCTGGGGTCATGGATAGATCCTTTAGAAAATTCCCCGAAGTTATAATTAATACTAAATTTCCCCAAAAAATGATGTACAAAACACCATGGAGACATCGGTATTATGTACCACATACACCTGAATTTCTGTTTGAGTTAATCCTGACAGGAGGTCAAGCCCACAATATTACAGAGAGTGGCCAGGAAAGGATTAGAGAATGACTCCAAGTTTACAAAGTCTAAATTGGAAATTTTCATTGTAAAAGCAGCTTTTAATCACACATAAAAATATGATCCTAGGTTGCTTGGACTTGTTCATTTCAGTGGATTTGTCACATGACGCCAGGCCAGGACATTTAATAAAGAAGGGAGCTCATTAACCACTGATTTTATTTTAATATTGTCTGCGTTATTGATTTGAACACATGCGAAATCAATGACAAAGGCGATAAACGGAGAAATTAGGTGTGCGATAGGTCATCTGCCAGTTTGACGCCTGAACTCTGACCCCTTACTGAAATTGGAAGCTGTCTATCATCACTCCTGTCAGGATAGTGGGGGTGGGTCGACAAATAGAATAGATTGCGAAAACTGAAAGGCCAAAGGAATACAGGCATGAATTGATCATTTCATTCTTATTTCATGCATTGTGTGTCATTGACCTATAGGAACAAATAGAGACCCGGTACTAACTGCCTGCAGGCTGCAACTGAAGCATAATAAAACTGGAAAGAAAGGGGGAGACAGCAGAGTGTGCCAGGAGAAACCCTGAACCATTTTCACCTTTGTGGTGTGCACCGAACATTTGATACAATCAAAAGAAGTCGATGGTCACACCAGAGCACAAAGAATAAAATATGGGTCAATGCTATGTTTTAATGGCTTCACGCTTTGATTTCAATGAATGTGTCACAAAAGCATCAGTGGATAGAAAGACTTGTAGTTCCCAAAACATAAATGTTATTAAGACTTAAAATAATTTGATATTGAAAGTCCTCTTGATGTTTTTGTTTTTATACAATTCGTAAAATTAGTTTAAAGGGTATGTAGCGGCAAAGGGCGTGTGAGACATCAATAGAACCGCTATGTGCCAAGATAACAAATATTGATAAAGTTAACAAAAAAATCTATCACATTAATGACCAATTATCGAAAATAGATCGAAAATGACGAACATTTCCGAAAGTGTTCCGGAAACAGCCGAATGGGGCGGGGACGTCACGACAAGTGATTGACAGTCGAGGCGGAGCCAGGTGCCATTGTTTTTTATTGACGAGAGAGTAGCATTCGGGTTTGTTTGACCAAACCATCACTAGAATTGTTCAAAACTGCTGTGCTAAGTGGAGTACAAATAGCTATTTATTGGAATATAGTATCCATGAGTTCCTGAACGCGAAAAAAAAAGCTGGACTACGCAGACAATGGGTAAAGTTCGTCCGTGCAAAGAGGGCTAATTTTCTAGACCCAGCCTTCGGCACGGTTTTCTGTTATTTTCCACCTGAAAGCTTCTCGAACTATGGACAAGTGAAATCGGGTTTTGCTATAAGATTGCTGCTCAAAGGAGATGCGGTGCCGACCATACACGCGCAGCCACCTAAATGTCCCGACATATCAAGAAAGAGGACGATGACTGGCAAAGGATGCTAAGGCTAAGCAAAGGAGGGGAGCAGCCAAGCTCGAAATGGCCAGAGTGAGTACTCTTTTATAATAAAAAAATGTCACGCATTGGATACAGGACTGGACACATGTATAAATTATCGTTCGTAAAATATATAGAACAAATCCTCTGATCCCATTCATATTTATGTCTGTTGGCAAAGCGAAAAGCTATGATAGCGCAATAAATGATAATTATTCTATGCATTCCTTTATTTTGCAGTCACGGTGTATCAGCTTCACAAAAAGAAATGCAAAACAAATCATTGGTGTTTCCCACACGATCTGCTGCCGATGTTTCATCAGTGTCATTGCTCCCCTCAATGACCGTTTCATTACGCTGCATTGGCGTTCGTTTGGGCTCAAATTGGTAACCTAAAACACCGATTAAAGCTTCGTAACTCTCCTCGTCACCATTAGATGAACATTCGTATGTCCTTCTACGTCGGATTCGTCGCTGAAACTAGAAACGAAATTGTCTGCCATCATCGCCACCATTCAGTATTAAATCACTGAGCCTTTTTCTTGTTGAAGAAACACCCCTCACTGTCAATTCTGACTTCTCTTTTATTAACAACGAGGGGTGTTTCTTTATGAGGGAACCTGGAATATGTGCAGGATGAACACAATGCATCAGCATAAACAGCTCAAAACACCCCTAATTTCCCCCTCACTAGAAGGAATTATATTGATGCAGACAGGCGCTGCCCCCCTAGTGGCCGGTGGCACTCTCTTCACTTGTCGTGACGTCTCACACACACAATCTGCCAGATCTCGGGCGCCGGTTGTTTTAGCTTGACAATCGAGCCAAATTTCTCTCATTTTCTTGTGTGTAATTACACGAAGTGGCATGATATGAATACAAAAGGTATGCGTTTATGGATAAATGATGGAATATTAACATTTTCCCAGGGCATGACATACCCTTTAAAGACCAAATGTGAAGTAAGGTTGGCCAACCATGTTTTTGAATAATATCAATGGCTAAACAATTATAAGCATATTTTCGTTATTTTTTTAAACGCAACCCTTCCAGATTCTTTGTTTAACCTATAGCAACGCCCTTGACAACAAAAATGCTTTTCTTCGACAATCTTCGGAAATCCTTGGAAATGACGTCACACCGAGAACTGCGAGGGAAGTCCGCCATACACACAGTATTGTTGCATTGCTTCTCGGTAAGATGCCACGGCGGTGTGTGGCGATGTATTGTTCTCAATCTAAAGAAAAGTTGTATGACTGGTTGAAGGATAGCAGGGCACGTAAATTGACATCTTTTGTTCGCACCAAGCGAATGAATTTCACGCCATCATCGAGTCGTGTTCTCTGCTACAAAGACTTCGAAGATGCCTGCTTCCTCAACCGGTCTGCTTATGATCAAGGATTTGCAAAAAAGTAAGTGTGATTTTTGGATAGATGACTGATGACTTTGTCAAATCAGAGCTGCCAACTGTTGTGGAACAGTGCTTAATTTGGAAGTTACATTTGACTTGTTGAAGTACTGTAGTTTGAGTTCAACTTGTTTGAGTTGTGTATTTATCTGGATATATGTGGACTTCCCTGTTCATCTTCCCCCTCTCCTCCAAGGCCTCGCCTTACCTTACCTCTGTAATTTACAGCCACAAAGAAAATGAGTTCTTCTGGATGTTCACGTCTGTGCACTCCATCATGCACCGCACGGTGATGTGCTGCCACCAACCTTCTCAGGATATCAGCCATAAAACTGCTCTGCTGCCACATTTTAATGCTCGGCTCTGGCCTTTTGAAGGACACTGGATGTCTGTGGCTCTAATTCAAACACTCACGGACGCTGCATGGACACTCAATCAGAGCCCGAGCGCTACAGGCAAGGGCAGGGTATGATCAAGTGTAATTTGTATTACACCCAGAGGACCTTTTTTTTCTTTTTTTTTTCTTTTAGCTTATTCTAACCCCAGTTGGCATTTTTTCAGAGTTTGGGTTCCATTTTCATGTATGCCTCAAACATAGGAAGCAGCGCATCTTGAGTTTTATGCCAGCGCGAACCTCGCTGTGCACTTGTTTGGGAATATGGGGGATCGTGTGCATTTTCTGTTGCTACTGACAAATTAAATTGATGTTAAGTTAAAGTTGTCATATTTTCTGAGAGGCTGCCATATTGGTGGATCAAATATAAAGGCAACACAATTGCTAGTTCAGTACTAGAAATGACAACACGGCCGCCAAGGTCGCATGCTGAATTTCCCCAAGAGTCGCATCAGTGAACACCAGGGACGCGTCATTGTGGAGGACAATTTAATGGTGAAGATGGGCACCGCAGGAATTTGTGTGTGCGTTGGTTGGATTGTGACTGGCTGACATTGATAAGGTCAACAACAGGGGCTTGTGTTGTCACGTAGTACAGCGGACACCATTGTGTTGTTCTATATACTGACACACAGCAAACAATACAGACAAACACAAAAGTACTTGGAAATGCACCATGCTCATAAGCTGACACACACTCAACAGTAAATGTGTTTGCTGGCAGACACAGAAATCCAGTAAATCTGTTTGGCTTTGTGAGCACTGTCTAAATAGCAGCTACACTTCACCAAATTCCCCTGCTGAATCCGTTTTTTTGTCAGTCGGACCATAAAAGTCTCTGTCAGTTAGTTGGCATTCATTAGTTTTTTGTGATTGCTGCTAAAATGCTTCATTCTCTTGAGGTTTTTGTCACACATTGATGTGCAATTAGCTTGTTTTTTTTTTTTTTTTTTTCGAGAGGACAACTACCGTATTGGCCCGAATATAAGACGGCCCTGATTATAAGACGACCCCCTCTTTTTCAAGACTCAAGTTTGAAAAGACTTTTTGAACACCAAATTAATTTTTATACAGAAAATAATTACAGTACATCCAAAACAAATGATTATAACAATATATTTGACAGAAAAAGCATGTTATTTTGCCTTATTCAAATCTTAATATCTGAACATTTAAATATGTAAACTAAAGTGCAATCACATTCGTAAATGAATGGCTTCTGGTTTTTTAAATGTAAATAAACCAATCTCTTGTGATAAAATAACAAAATTGCAATAACTGCATTAACCTTCAAAGTGAAGTCTAACTGTAACTATAGTCCTAAAACAAATCTGAATGAGGAAAAACATTGCAATAAATAATGCAAACTGGTTAAACTTGAGAGTAGCTGAGATCTGTCATGACAGAACATCGCTTCAATGATATCTGGCGCCATCTAGCGTCGTGAATGGGTATAACGTCTGGACCGCGAATATAAGACGACCCCCACTTTTTCAGTCTTATTCCAATGCAAAAAACACTGTCTAATATTCGGCCCAATACGGTACTTCAGAAAAAGGAAACAAACTATTCTATTTTTAGCTATTCTGACATTAACACACAGATGATGTCCATCAAGTGTTTACATTTTGATCTGTACTTGAATTTCTCCCTTCTTTTAAAGCACATATTTGCTACTTCGCACTGAGTACTTAGCTGGTCTTATTTTTTCAGTCCACGTTTCTCCGGCACATGCTTTTGACTGCAAAACTAACTAATAAAAGGCATGTGGCTTTAATTAGCAACAAGCCTGCTAAAGGTAATTCATGAGAGGTTTTAGTAGGGTGACCAAACATCCTCTTTTGCCCGGACATGTCCACGTTTCCTGTCCGTGGTGTCCTGCCGGGTTTTATAAATTCATTTAAATGTCCGTTTTTCACGAACCAATTAGCGTGTTTTTTTTACGATCAATAATCAAGTGCTCATGTATCCAAAAGAGTAATTAAGTCGAAAATACCTTTATTTTACTTTGGATGAAAATTTGTGCATGCGTGCACAGTCACAGAGTGGCTTTATCATGGCATTAACTGTCAATTCTCATTCACAAACAAACTTTCGTCATGACAGGAGCTCACTGGCTACAGGTACGCTTGCTAAACTTACTTTTTGGCAACTGTGGACTTCTGTTAGAGCTTTGTACTGGCGTGATCTGTAAAATCTCGTTTGCTGATGATTGTAAACTTTTATAGCAATGTTTGATTTTGCCTGGGCACCTGTGCTCGCTAATAGGGTAGCTATCAGTGAACTAAGCCGCACTAGGCATTATGGGAAATGTTGTTTTGAACTGCTGCGTTTGGTACATGCTGGTTGAATAGTTTGTCCGTTTATTTCAGTTATTGTTTGCGTGCAATCTAGAACATTGAATGAGAATAACAATCTAGTGGGAATAACAATTTGTCAAAGACAATTGTCGAGATAGTACTTTCTAAAAATGCTCAGTTGGCATATAAACTACTGTGTGTGTGTATTGACTTGATTGAATAGACTACATTTCCATGGGTCTGGTTATTATTTTTTATCATTGTTGAATTTTTTGGTGTGTGTGTGTTTTTATTGTTTGATTATTTTTTAGGAAGAATAAAGCCTGTTGAATAACCTCTGAGAATTTGAATTGTTCTTTGGTTATATACATATATATATATATATATTCTATCCAGACGGAGGAAGCACACTTTAAATATATTAAAGTTCTATAGGCACCTTTGAGTGAACTCCGAGTAAAATTCAAGTATCTTGAGGCCAGGCCGAGTGTCCTCTTTTTTGGAAATCAAAATATGGTCACTCTAGGTTTTAGTAAATGGTTGTCAGAAAGAGTACACACTGTTTCGTTTTTAGCTCATTGCCCTCCAGGTGACTGAATAGCATACTTAGCATCCAGTCTTTGCTCCATTTGAGCTCATAAAGTATTCTCGCAGCCAGTGGGTCAAAACAAGGCCACACGAAAGTGATGAATAACACTGTCTTCCTGTCTGATGAGTGTATGGATGTCTTCACAAACCTGGCCATTCATTTGACACATTACTCTCCCCTGTTGAAAAAAAAAAAAACAGACAGTCTTACAGAAAAGTGACTTACAGGAAGTTGACGCAGCCAGTGCCAGGAGGTGGTGCGATCCAGACAAAACTAAAACTGGTGGACGGCTGGTGGCTCACATGGGAGGCGACCACGCTGCAAACAAACTGGGTGCCACTGAACTGACGATCTGGCAATACACCTGGAAGAAATAGACAACACACAATACATTACGACTGTGTGATATAACTGCTCTGAAAGCAAAATCTCTGCTTTGTTGCTCATTATCAGTCTGCTATTTACCTTTTTTTTTTTTTTTTTTAACTTTTATGACGCTGTAGCTGATCGTTACCAGAAGAGTAGTCAGCATCGTGTAGGTAAACCTTTATCTGTCGATGTGTGGTATGAGACAAGCAATAATCTGATACTAAGAAGGGAAAGTGTTCATTTGTCCTTAGTCGATGATTGACATTTATTTACGTGTTTGGTATAAAAAAATTTGATTTTTTTTTTCAGTCAACCCTGCAGATAATAAATATATATAATATATATATATATATAAATATTTTCTGCTGCACCTTTCATTGTCCTTTCCACAGCCATTGTGTCACAGCAATCTCCCCCTCCCCACCACCTGACATAACAATGCTCTTATTCATGAGGGCCTATGTTTGCCTCAGAGAAACTACATCATGTACATAATCTTCATATCACAGAGGGCATAGGCGTGACACTGGCTGATTCATCAATGCAGACATTCAGAGTGCTTTAATATTTCACTGAAACTAAATGGCTTTCTAGTACAAGCATAGAGGCATCTGGGCCATGAAGTAAATACACTGCTGGAGTAAATAATTTAGACACAAAGATAATTGTGTGATAATCCTGTAAATTCGACACTAAATCATCATTTGTAGGCCAGTGCGCCCAAACGTCAAACAGCACACCTAAAAAGAATGTTACAATCGTGAAGATGTGCCGTGAGCTGTAAGATCTGCACACGAAACGCGGCCCTTCCGTTGTAACGCTCAGTCATAACTCAAAACACTGAGAACATAATCATTGTCAAAAAAGATTTATATCTTTGGAGCTGTAATATTCCCCCCGAACTACCGTCCAAATCAATATGCAAAATTGTATGTTCGACCCACCACAGATGACTTCATGGAAAATCATTCCGGCCGTTGCTGCCTGTAAAAATGTTGACCCTCCAGTTAATGTATGTAAATAACGCAACCTTGACAACACTATGAATATTGTAGATCAACTCATCCAACTGTGTGTATGTAAATATTCAGACTAGGGATGCCCGCGCTAAGATCACGAGATCGGAAATTGGGCCGATCGCGTCATTTTTCAGAGGATCAGAAAATAATAAGATTTTTAATTAAAAAAAATATTTACATGGGCTAAAAAGTAATACAATAATCCAGAAATTTAATGGCATTGCCGATAAAAACAAAAATATCTACGTTTTATACTCCGCAACACTCCCGGAAAAAGCCGAAGAGGAAGTACTGTATCCAGTACAGTACGGAAACGTGTGGAACTTTTGTTCAAATAAAAAATTTTTTTTTAAATCAATCAGGAGTTTTAAAAATATGCAATCGGGACATCCCTAATTCAGACGTTTGCCAACTTTCCTGTGTTACAAAAGAACCAACTTTCAAGTTGAACATGCAGGTTGTACCAGGCTTATAGAGCCGAAACACTAAGAATGGGAACATTTTAATAATATATTTATATGGAATTAGGGTACAACTACAGCAGGTTTTACAGGACAGAACCAACCTTACTCCAAGCCAGGTATGTGATTGATTGCATTTTAAATTTGCCTTAGCACCAATTAACTTCCAAAACAATAAATGTTTCTGCTAGCAAACATGCAAAACACTCCGGAGTCCTGTGCCAATATAGTGTTTCTCATGGACAAACTGTAAAGAAACTTACTTGACTTCTGTAAAGGAACTGTGGGGCCGTTTACATGGTGACGCTCCAAGAATACGACACACTTTATGTTTGCATTTGCATTTACATGGTTGCATCTTGTTTCTGTCTTCATTCGAATGATGTCACAATTACGCTTGAAATCCATTTAGCAATCATGCCAAGCTCTACTGTAGGGGGCAGTGCAGTTTTATAAGGCCAATGACGCACTTCCTTGACAACAGCCTCCTTAGACCGGAAGACAACATATCCTCCCACCCGAATCAATGGCGTCCACGCGTTTTTTTCTTTTGCTTCAAAAGACACAAAAATGTGAACATTAAATATATTTGAATGTTTAGTAGCAGCAACTGCGCATGCCCAAAATGATATGTGCGAATGCCCAAAATGATATGTGCGAGTGCTGATATCATCGAAGCGAGAGCGTTCTATTTATAAGGTAGCAGAGCAAGCACAACAATCGAAACAGAATCAAAAAGAAGAATCAAGAGTTTGCGTCTTCACCTTCCGTTTTCGCCGTGACCAAGGCGAGGCCATTCCGCAACACAATCGCTACGCTTAGGTGTCGCAGCGTCACCATTTAAACGGCCCCTAAGTGTCAGCGCCCCTGCTCCTACTCTCTGCATGTGTGGGGATGTGTGTGCCTTGGTTGCAGTATTGAACAGGTGGGTGAGCCTGGGACCAGGTGCAGGTGATTGTCATCAATAGCTTACTTAAACCGGTCTTTGGCCTCACATCATCGCCAGATCTACAACTCTATAACTCTCCATGAGTTTGTGACTCTAGCTTTCGCTTTGATCCAGAATCCTGTATTGGTTCTATTCAGTTCTGTTAGGGCCTCTGCCCCTCCTTCCTAATTACAGGTCAGACGGGTGGAGTGGCCGCAGCTGTGAGCAGTTACAATCAGCCAGCTTTAAAAGCCCAGCGGACGCACCACCACGTCGCCAGATCAACTTGTCTTTCTTCTCAGACCTGATCAGCGCGCCCCTCGTCGGATACCTCAGCTTATCTTCTGACCCGCTCAAGCCGACAGCCGCCGACATCTCACGTTGGCTTCAACTTGCAACAACTCCTCCTTCCGTCTGAGTAATCATCGTGTGTTCAATAAACTTGTCATCTCCCCACTCACGTTCCCTGTTGTCTGCGTTGGGATCCCCCACCACTTCCGCGATCCTTAACAAGTTCATTCTGCCTTTGTTTATAGATCCCGTATTGCTCGCCTGCCTGAACAGCTCATCCGCTCGCTCACCAGATCCTTTAGACACAGACTGCCTTCAATTCCAGCAATAAACATTTTAAAGCTGAAACGAATACTCGAGCAACTCGAGTAACTCGAGTTTAAAAACTGATCCGAGTAATTGTATTCACCTCGAGTAATCGTTTATTTTGACAGCTCTAAGCATCCCGTTTTGCTTGGACTACTTTTAATGCGGGACAACGCGCTGATGTCACGTGCATAGAGGAAGAAGCAAAAAAAAAAAAAAACTTACTGCAGCCGACAGCCGCTACAAACGACGCCGACATTGCTAAATACTAGCCCGCACGATGCTACGGTGGTAGAGGGTAGCGTCTGATGCGTCACATAGAGATCACATGTATGTTGAATTCGATGCGAAATGACAGAGTCAGCGGCGTTAGTAAACAACCGCCATCTTAAAGCAGTAGAGCGCTAAGAGCTGATAAAGAACGTTAAGCGCTAATAAATAAGCGCTAATAAATAAGATTAACGTTACTGTCACTAGCTCATGTAACGTTAGCCCTGCGGAGGGCTAGGTTTCTATTAATTATGGCCACTGTTGATACGTGGCTAACGTGTCTTACAAACAGGCTTTACCATAACATAGCTGTGGCATGTAACCACAGCCACAGGGTAATGTTACGACGGCGTGACGTCACGGCCGTAAAGTGTGTTTTTGCGGGAAGAGTGCTGTGTGAGGAAGACGGCGACTTACAATAAACAGCAGTGAGCACACAGTCAGTTTCCGAGCGTTTTATTGAACATAACATTGGCGACGAAGATGGAGCTTCCGCTCTCTCCTCTTCCTCCGTTCCTCGCCCTGCCTGGCGAGCCGCCAATCCCGTGGCCCCGCTGGTTGGAGTCCTTCGAGATTTTTATTGAAGCCATCGGGCTAGCCGGCGCTAGCGATGCGCGGAGGCGGGCAATGCTTATCCATAGCCTGGGCGGCGAGGGCCAACGCATCTTTCGGACCCTCGGACCGGCCACGACATTTACGGACTGTATTGCGCTGCTCTCCGGCCACTTCGCTGCTCCACAGAGCGTCATGGTGCGGCGGATTATTTTCCGGCAGCGTCGCCAGCGGCCCGGTGAGTCGGTCCACCATTACGTCGCCGACCTCCGGGGCCTGGCCAGCGTCTGCAGGTTCGGAGATTTGGAGGACGAGATGATTAGAGACCAGCTAGCCGAACACACGACGGACCTTAAACTGCGGGAGAAGCTGTTTTTATCGCCAGACGACACGTCGCTGTCTAGAGCCGTGGAAATGGCCTTCCAACTTGAGTCAGCGGCCCTGCTAGCGTCCCAGCTAGCCGCCTCGGGCCCGGCTCCAGCCCTTCCCCACCTCGCCCCACATCTTTCTCCTTCTCATACGGTTGCTCTCGCGGCCCCACTCCCCGACACCGCCGCCCCTCTCGACGAGCTGGAGGTTAATGTCGCGGGACGTCGGGGCGCCACGACAGGACAACATTGTGGAAACTGCGGCTCCTCGTCACACCGCACACGTGCGCCCACGTGCCCGGCACTTGGTCAAAGATGCCAACGTTGTGGTAAGATGAACCACTTTTCTAGAGTCTGCCGCTCTGCTCCTGCACCTGCGAACCCCGGGCCCCGTCCACCCAACGCATCTGGCTCCACCACAATCCACTCGGTGGGCGCCATCACCAGGCCGTTCAAGTGGTGCACAGTCGAGCTGGACGGCGTGTGCCTGTCGCTGCTGCTGGACACCGCAGCCTCCAAGTCGCTCCTAAATGAGTCCACAGTCCGGCGACTCTTCCCTCGAATGGCTGTTAAACCAGGTACAGAGGACCTATTTGGTTATGGACACACCAAGATCGACATGGTTGGCACTGCAACTTTTTCGGTGCGCTATGGCGCTCGGACCCTCCCGGCTTTCACCTTCCAGGTGTCCCGCAAGGGCGCCAACCTCCTCGGTTTCGACCTGTTCTGTGCTCTAGGCTTCTCCATTACAGACAACCTGGGTGCCACCATTCTAACCGTCGCCACACCCTGGTTGCACCGCTGGCCATCGCTGTTCACTGGGCTGGGCTGCCTCACTGCCTTCAACCACCAGCCACTCCTGAACCCAGAGGTGACCCCAGTCATCCAGCCTCTCCGCCGTCTGCCCCTCGCTCTACGTGATGATGTTTCAGCCGAGCTGCAGAAACTTCTGGACGCTGGCGTCATTGAACGGGTGGACGCTTCACCATGGATCTCCAACCTGGTGGTGGCACGGAAGAAGACGGGTGGCTTGCGCCCCTGCATCGACCTCAGGCAGGTGAACAAAGCCGTAATCCCTGATAAATATCCTCTGCCCACTTCAGAAGAGCTCTCCGCCAAGTTTCACGGCTCCTCAGTCTTCTCCAAGCTTGACCTCCGCCAGGGTTACCTGCAGGTTCCGCTGCATCCAGAAAGCCGCAACCTCACCGCTTTTGTGTCGCACATGGGCGTTTTCAGGTACACCCGCATGCCTTTTGGTCTTAGCTCCGCCCCCAGCTGCTTCCAAAAAATCATGACCACCATCTTTGCCGGCATACCTGGCGTTGTCGTGTACCTGGATGACATAGTGGTGCACGGTGCGACAGCAGCTTCACACGACGACCGCCTCTCCAGGGTGCTTGAGGTGCTCACCCGCCACAACCTCACGTTGAACGGGGAGAAATGCATCTTCTCCGCGCCTGTCATCGAGTTTGTGGGGTTTCGCCTGACCGCCGACGGCCTCAGCCCACTCCACTCAAACGTGGAAGCCATCCTGAGTCTGCCTGAGCCCTCCTGCCCTGCACAGTTGTCCTCATTCCTGGGCATGACTGCGTTCTACCTGCGTTTCCTTCCACACTACTCTGAGACCACGGCACCGCTACGCGCCCTCCTCAAGCAGGATGCTCCCTGGTCCTGGACACCCACGTGCTCCGCAGCAGTCCGCCTGCTGAAGACGCAGCTCACCTCCCCTCCAGTACTCGCGCACTTCGACCTCCGGAGCCCTACGCTGGTGACCTGTGACGCGTCCAACACGGCGATAGGGGCAGTCCTGTCCCAGCTGCACGGGGGGACCGAACGTCCCGTGGCGTTTGCCTCACGATCCCTGACTCCCACGGAGCAGAGGTATTCTGTAGGGGAGAGGGAAGCGCTAGCCTGCGTCTGGGCGTGCGAGCGGTGGCACATGTACCTTTACGGGCGGCACTTCACACTCCGGACCGACCATCAAGCACTCACAGCCCTCCTGGCCACGACAGGGTCGGGACACAAACCGCTGCGCCTGTACCGGTGGTCGGAGAGACTACAAGCCTACAACTTCACGACGGTGTTCACGCCCGGTAGAGATAATGTTGTGGCTGATCTGCTCTCCAGGGCCACGCCCAGCTCACCGCCTGACATCGCCCCGGACGGCTCGGAGTCAGAGCTAATCCTCATGCTGCACGAGCCCCTCCAAATAACTGTCTCCCTGCAGGAGCTCCAGGCGGCCTCCGCACAGGACCCTGTGCTCGTACAGCTCCGCACATTTATCCGAGAGGGCTGGCCTGCAAAGGTGCCAGAGGAGCTGGCGCCCTTCCACCGGGTCAGAGACGACCTTTCCTGCTGGAACGATGACTGCGTCGCCCGGGGGCTGTGCACGGTGATCCCCAGCTCCCTACGACAACGCATCCTGAACATGGCACACGACGGTCACCTGGGCATCGTGAGGGTGAAGCAGCGCTGCAGGAGCCTGGTTTGGTGGCCAGGCATAGATAGAGATATTGAAACGATGGTGAAGGACTGCACCGCCTGCCTTATCAGCGGTAAGACGGGCCCGCCCCCTACGCCGCCTTTGCAGCCCCTCCAATGGCCTGCGACGCCGTGGTCCCACATCCAGGTGGACATCTGTGGGGAGTTCCATGGCACTCCTCATCACCAGCGGTTCCTGTTGGTGGCCTACGACCTCCACTCCAAGTGGCCGGAGGTCCTCCCGGTGAGTTCTGTAACCACACAGCAAATCACTGACTTTCTTTCCTCCCTGTTTGCACGCTGGGGTGTTCCTGACGCCGTTACCACCGACAACGGGCCCCAGTTCATCTCAGCTGACTTCGCTGCCTTCACGGGGGAGAAAGGAATTAAACACATCAGGACGGCCCTGTACCACCCGCAGGCCAATGGTGGGGTAGAGAGGTTTAACCAGACCCTCAAGAACGGCCTGCGAGCGCATCTGGCCGAAGGTCTCCCATTCAGCACGGCACTGCAGAACACAGTACTGCACTACAGAGCTACGCCACATGCCACCACAGGTAGCTCCCCAGCCTTCCTGATGCTAGGACGGGAACTCCAACTTCCCATGGATCGACTGCGTCCTCCCAAGAGAGATTCTCCAGGCCCTCCAGCAGCAGGAACCTCTGTCGGCGACAAGGTGGCAGAGAATCAACGCCGTATGAAGCACCGCTACGACATGGCACGTCGGGTGAGAGGACACACACTGAAGGTGTCGGACTGGGTCCGTATCCGCCGGCCCCATCGGTCCCACAAGCTACTGTCTTTCTGGTCCTCACCCCAACAGATATTAGCACAGTTGGGCCCAGCTACGTTCCGCCTGGCTGACGGCTCCCGTTGGCATGCCAGCCGCCTTAGGCGCGTCAACCCGCCATCAGCACAAGAACTGGCCGCCGCGGCTGATCCTCGCCACACTGCGGGGGACTGGGATTTCCCTCCAGTAGCGCCGGGAATTCCACCCGAACCCGAGGCGCCGGGTGACGCCCTCGGACCGAGGCCCCGCCCTATTCGGGCTCGGCGTAAGCCCCCGTATCTCAGAGACTATGTCCTTCACTCACGTTTAGGTTAGCGCATAGCCTGTTATGTGGCAGAATAAACCACTTGGCTATGCGGGTAAACAGGTAGTCTACCCTGTTTACCCAGATAGGTTGGCCACGTTCCGGCCTTAATGTCGTGTTCTGTTAATATGTTTGAATGTTTTTGCACTTTGAAAAAAGGGGGGGGTGAATGTGGCATGTAACCACAGCCACAGGGTAATGTTACGACGGCGTGACGTCACGGCCGTAAAGTGTGTTTTTGCGGGAAGAGTGCTGTGTGAGGAAGACGGCGACTTACAATAAACAGCAGTGAGCACACAGTCAGTTTCCGAGCGTTTTATTGAACATAACAATAGCGTTGTGGAGTGATGAGGGTGTAAAATAAAAACTTAATAATGCTAACTATCAGTTTTAGCTCAGTAGTCATTGCTGGATAAAACACCAAGTAGCACTGGTCCCGAATGTGCTCCAATACAGCCTGTATCATACATTTATTTTGAACACTGCAAAAACTCAAAATCCTATCAGGACTTACAGTTTAGACTAACTTAAAACTTAACTAGAACTTAAAAATGGCTTGACACAAATAGAAATTCAATTGAAACACGAGGGGAAAAATCCTAACTTCTAAGTGAAGTGATGATCAAGTGTAAGGGCATTATTAGGTAAGAAAAAAAAAAAAAAAAAAATATATATATATATATATATTTTTTTTTAATAAGATCTAAAACTTTTGAGTGAAAGCAGTAAATTAGTGTTTCTTTTATTCTAGTAACATCTGAGATGCAATTGTTGGCTGTTTTCAACAATATACATCGAAAATAAAGACATTGACTGAAAATGGTTCAAGATTAGATGAAATGTCTTGTTTTCTCATGTATATTTATAATTGCTCTTCACCTAAAAATATATTTGTTTTATCCGATTACTCGATTAATCGATAGAATTTTCAGTCGATTACTCGAGTACTAAAATATTCGATAGCTGCAGCCCTATAACATTTATTACCACTGCCACCTTGCCTCCCTTCTCTGCACTTGGGTCACCCAGAACCATAACACTCAACCTAGTTGAATCAGAATCAGAGTGCCTTTATAGTCATTGCAAATGAATACAACGAAACTGCCCATACCAAAGCAAAATTGAAGATGAGATCTTGTTCATGTCTCATTGACATCTCTAAGAAGTAAATCAGCAGTAATCGAGACCAGAGTGGTTTTCTCAAATTTGTCTCGTGAGAAGTCTCAGACTGAGCATTAAATGAGAAGATCTTGAGAAATAGTTCTACTAGCACGATTTCTCAATAATGTCTCACAGCTGTCTCCTTTCAAGATCTCACCAAGAAACAACTATGAGATCTTTTGTTGATCTCAAAGGCGGCTTAATTTGATCTCCTTAATTGGACTCATTATCTCAGTCATGTCTCAGTGAAAGATATTGCTAAGCAAAGTACCTTAATTCTTAAACTTTCCTCAAAGCTGCTTCATTTCCTGATCATGCCAACCCACCCCATTTTGGGCCAGTTACAAATATTTCTCAAATTTCATCTCCTTCCAGTCTGTAATAGCTCATTTTGGGTTCTCAAGATTCTTTCATTGTAAGAAAATAGTGTCTGCTCTGACATGTCCGATTACATCTTAGTTAATCTCGTGCCAAAATATGAGAAAATAATATAACTGGGCAAGTAATTCAATAATATCATTTACACAATTTAAAAATGTATGTGATTGAAAACTGGGCGCCTAAAACTATCGGCAGAAAATAGCTAAAATGCATTATCGGTTTTCAAGACCGAAAGAAACACCGAATAGTGTGAAGAACCTCAGTTCTCTGGTGATTACGTACGTAATTAAAACACGGCGAGAAGCAATACGCTGTCTGACCGTTTCGCTAGAACTACTCACAGCCAACATGTCCGCAATTTGGAAGTATTTCGAAGTCACAAAGTAATTTATAAATTATTAACTGAAGGGGAAAAAATTGCTTCATCGCTGCTACATGTTCTTTCTGAAGTTGCTTTCAATTGATGTCCCACGTAACATCGAGTACAGTGCATTTGAGCCCGTGCAAGACTCAGTGGTAGAGTAATCGTTACCCTATCTAGAGGTTGTGAGTTTATTTCTACTGTATGTCCTGATGAACTCGTCTAAGTATCCTTGAGCAAGACACTGAACTCAACATTGCTCCTGGTGCTGGGTCACCAGTAGGTCAATGAGGATATAGTGTCAAAGCGCTTTTTAAGTATAACTCCATTTTCTATTATGAGAATTTCTGTTACTTGTCAAATATTGCTCAGATCTGGTTTTCTCATCTCAAATTCATCTCACAAGACGAGAAAAAGAAACAGCAATTCATAAATTTTTACTATGGGTTGTTCAAGAATGTTGCAATGAATTGGTTTCAAAAATATGGCAGGGGCTTAAAACGAAAGTTACGTAGGTAACTATGGTTCTATGAATCCTGAATGACCGCCAGAGGCGTTGCTGTAAGCACTGAATGATCCCTTTGCGCATGCGCAGTGCGAGTAATAATACCAACGAAGTCACCTTTGACCCCCCCCCGGCAAAGGTATAACTTCCGGTGTCAACCGAGTTCCAGTCCCTACAGAACCTTCTCACGTGGGCACGAGGATTCTGAGTGACGGAATGCTCAGGCGGTCATTTGGGATTTATAGAACCGTAGTTACCTATGTAACTTTTGTTCTATTCCATCCCTGCTGACCGCCAGAGGTGGTGCTGTAAGCAGTGAATGACCAATACCAGCGGGGTCACGAAGAATCACTGACCCAAACTTCACAGGGACCCGAAGACCACGCTCAGCGGGTGAGGGAGGTGACATGAAAACCAGGCCCCGACCATGAGGCAGCGGCACAGATGTCCTCCAGGGTTACTTCAAGGCAGCCCAAAAAGCAGCAATGCCCCTGGCAGAGTGACTGCGCACCCCAGATGGCAGGGGGCATCTGATAAGAGTGACAATTGGATCCACGACCCAATGAGGGAGGCACTGCCTGGATAGGGCAGACCCCCTGCCACAAACCCCGTAGCAGACAAAAAGTTGTGAAGACTTACGAAAAATTGCCACAGAGTCCACATAAAGCCCCAGGGCCCTCACCAGACACAACAGTCCCTGTCCTCCGCAAGCGGGGGCAGTAACAAGCAAGGCATAAAGGCTGATCGCAATACGAGCCAGCCAGTACCTTGGGCACAAAGGCAATAGTAGGCTACAGTGCGACGCCCGAGCCCTCAGAGTGCCAAAACATGCACTACGGGCTAACCGAGAGCGCGAGCAATACACCAACCGCCAAGAAGAGCCAATGGTCAGCAGGAACAGCGCCTTGCAGGCTACTCATTGAGGGTCGACCGCAGCTGGTGGCTAGAATGGGGGGGTGGCACAAACAGTTGGGCATCGACCGCAGATCCCAAACAGGGGCACAAGAACACCTGCGGATGCGGAGCCTCAGGGCCGACTTGAGAAATGCAGAGACCAGGCTGTGGCTCCCTACAGAGCTACTAGAGACCCTGGTGTGAGGAGCAGAGATCGAGGCAATGTAGACCTTGAAGGTGGATAAAGAATGACTCAATCACAAAGGGGCAGCAAGAAGTCCAGAACAGTGGTAATAAAACAACACACCGGGTCATCCCTACAGCCCGCACGCCACTCCACAAACAACCACCACTGACCGGCATACTCAAGCCGGGTGGGGGGCACCTGGGCATGCAATAGTGTCCGCCTGACTGAAACTGAGCAGCCGCCAATCAGCAAGTCGGTCCCTTTCAGCGGCCAGACTTGCAGGCGGAGATGGCGACGATCGGGATGCGAAACCTGGCCCCCCAACTGGGACAGTAAATCCACCCCGTAGGGGAGGCCACAAGATTGCCAACAGCCAGCACAAAGGGGGCCACCGGCAGCAACGAGTGCCCCTCCAGAAGGACCCTCTAAAGCAGACGTGTCCAAAGTACGGCCCGGGGGCCTAATGCGGCCCGTGATCAAATTTCATCCGGCCCCCACCCTCTGTCATAAGATCAATCATGTCTGGCCCGCACACAGACTTAATAAATTGGTCAGCAGTACTGCTACAGCATATGAAGTAGCTTACACACTAAATGCTGCTCCTCATTTACCCACTAAAAGGCAGCAGCACTCTAAGCAACATTACCCCGTGTGACCCTTGACTTCCAATTTTCTAAAATGGCAACAATCAACAACAACAAAAAGTTGACTGACTGCGACGGCCGACGCTTCATGGATAGGTGGAAATTTGACTATTTCTTCACTAAAATACGCAACAACTGTGTCTGCCTCATTTGCGAAGAGACAGTAGCTGTTTTAGAGTGGTAGTAGTAGTAGAGTTCAATGTGAGGCGATATTACCAAACAAGACATGCTGACATGTACGACAAGATTACAGGGAAGATATGCAGCGAGAAATTGAAGCAACTTGAAGCTAGTTTTATTTTACAGCAGCAGTATTTCACAAGAGCCCGAGAATCAAAAGAGAACGCCACAAAGGCTAGTTGCGAGATTGTTGAAATTATAAATTTAAAAAAAATAATGAAGCAAATGTGACACACAGAATGGCTTGCTAAAATTTGCTTATATTGTCCTACGTAAAGGACGTCAGGCAAGGTCGGCCCCCCACATTTTTACCACACCAAATCTGGCCCCCTTTACAAAAAGTTTGGACACCCCTGCTCTAAAGTGTCAGCCAGATCAGCGGGAGTGGCGGGAAGGCGAAAAGCAGGCCCCCAGGCAAGGGTGGGCTAGCGCATCCCGACCGAGCGGGCTGGAGCGCTCTCCCAGAGAAAACCAGAGAGGGCAGCGGGTTGATTCCCGGGAGGCGAGGAGAACGACCCCAGCCCTGCTGAAAACACACCAAATCGTGCGCACCACATCGGGATGGAGGCGCCACACCCCCGGTGGGAGACGACGGCGGGATAGGGCATCTGCAAGCTGGCCGGGAAGAAAGGAGGCTTGCAGACTTGCAAGGGGGCCGGCCACACAAGAAGACGGGAGGTCTCCAAGAGACTAGCAGACTTTGTGCCCCGGTGGATGTTATCGTACACCATGGCAGCACTGTCCGTCAGCACAGCACAAGTCCCCCCGCAGGCACGGGCAAAAATGCCTGAGAGCAAGGTGAGCCGCACGCAGTCCCAGCACATTGCTGTGGTCGGCGTGGTCCAGTACAGACCAGCCGCCCCGAGCAGTCCTGTTCTGCCAACAGCACCCCAGCCCAAGCGACTAGAATCCGCAGTGACCAAAACGCGCCGGACAGGGGCTACAGCCAACGGTACGCCCTTCAACAGGTAGACACCATTCCTCCACAACTTCAAGGCCACTGCGCATCGGCTGGAGACACTAAGCCTCCGTTGCCGGTGCCGTATGGCAACCAGGCGAAAGGCTTCAGCCAACGTAGCAGGTGGCGCAATAAAAGAAGACCCAGGGGTACAACAGCGGAAAAGCACGTCAACACGCCCAAAAGTCGCAGGAAGGCCACATACGGGCGCACCTGATCAACCTGAAAACGCGAGAGGAGGCGCAGAGCGTCCTCCCCCCGGCGGGACAACGGAGGAGCCAACATGGCCACCATGTCCAGTGACACCCCAAGGAAGGCACCCTATTGAGAGGGGATCAGGAAAGACTCCCCATATCGACCCAGATGCCCCAGGGAGCCACGTGGGCAAGAAGAACCGTCCGATCGCCGCACGCCCGAGTGCACGACGGTGCTAATATCAGCCAGTCGTCGAGGCAGGACAGAATCTTCTTGCCCGCCGGCTGGAGGGGAGTAAGAGCCAGCCTCACAAAACGGGTGAACACCCTTGGGGAAAGGGAGAGGCCAAAGGGGAGCACCCCGAACCGCCAGTGGCGACCCACGTAGGCAAAGTGGAGAAAACGCCTGCGGCGAGGAACAATGGCCACACAAACGTAGGCGTCCTTCAGGTCCACAGAAGTGAGCCACTCCCCCTGGGCGACCACCCGCAAGACGTCCTCAGAGGTAAACATGTGGAACGGGATAACCTACAGGAACCGACTGAGGCCCGTCAAGACGAGAATCGGTCAAAACCGCTGGTCCTCTCCGGAACCAGGAAGTAACTCGAATAAAAACCCTGGGGGCAAGCCCAAGGAGCCACAGGCTCGATGGCCAGGAGACAAGACAGCACCAGGTCCAGAACCAGAACCGTCACCGGGCCAGTGACCGTAGCCACCCTGACCTGGTGGGCCACAGAGGGCCAGCGCAAAACAGGGGCACGAACCTGTGGGTCAAGGTGGATACCACCCACGGGTCCGAAACACGAGTAGCCCAGGAACTGAGCTACTGTTGGCCTGTACCAACCCTTACAGTTACTGTTTGGTTTAGGGAAATGCATGCCATTGGCATACTTGACATTTAAGGGGGGCCCAGGGAGCGTGCCAGGCCCCCGCTGGTGTGAAAGTCAGCTCCGCTCATGGTCATTGGTCGACCGTTAGGGACCACTACAAGTAAGCATCACCGGGTAGCCCACATCTGCAAACCCCCCGCAAAAATCGTCAGACAGGTCTATCAACTATCTTGATATTCGATAAGTTATTTTATAGACACTGTTGACCTCAAAATGTTCAAATCCTCTTTTTCCAGCCTCTTAATAGCAAATATTTCCCCATGGTTCATTTTAATTCATTAACATTTTTTTTTTTAATAAAAACAAAAAAGGTGGGAACAGTAAGTATTTTCTCAATTTATTTATGAATATTCATAATCTTTCTTTAATTAAAAACAGGGAAAACATCATATAGTTTTTTTTTTTTTTTTTTTAAGAATTATTTATCTTAAAAGCAAACACGATAAAAGAGGAAATGTCTGGAGTCCTTGATCTTTTTATCAAGGACTACAAAAATTAAATATACTGTAGATTTTCATTTTAGAAAGATACATAAAGTTGATGCATATAACGGACCATCATTTACTTTATTTTTAAAACAATGTCCTGTTTCATCTTCCACACCAAACGATGCGGTGGATCGGATCTGGCCCCTAGGCAGAGAGTTTGACGCCTGTGACAGAGCATTCCACATAAAGAACGTAGCAATTGTTAAGTGAGGTATGTGAATCATTTTAAAACATTTTCGAATGACAAAAAAGGGGGTAACATGCCCTGCCCACCTTCTTGTCCAAAGTTTGGTGGGGTAAACTCCAGCACACCAGCAACCCAAGTGAGGATAAGTGACATAGAGAATGAGTGGATGGATAGTTTGACACAGATAAACTGTATTTTTGAAAATATCAAATATACTGTATGTAGTTAAAGCTTTTGGTATATACCATTTGTGACGAGACACTTGAGAAAGAGACGCTGGAAAATAGGGGGGAAATAAGTGGCTGCAGAGAAGCGAGGTAAAGATGAAAAGGTAGTCTGAAGCACTCCAGGACAGCTCACGAAATTTCAATTCCCATTGGAAAAATACACTCAGGCATAAATGCAAATAACCGAACTAGTCCTCTTTCATGTTGAGGGGTGAGTGGGAGAAAAGATCACTATTATTCAAAGAAATCCATGCAACAAATGTTTCAGTTCAGCTATGAGCTTTGGCTCTGAACGGGCGGATAAGCAAATGAGGAAGGAGAAAGGTGCCTTTATCACTCTGAAATGCAAATATGTAACAAAGTGCTAAGCCCCATGTGACCATCCCATTGTTCATTCACTTTTCTCTTTTCAATAATAGTATAACATATTTCAACAACAGATGTTGAAATCTTTTGGCATTGACTGAAGTTATTTATTCAAGATGCTGACCCAGGATATTTTTTTTATGTTTTGTTAGCACTGAAAGATAATGTTCCTTTTCCCCCCCTAATTTAATATTGCATAATTTCATCCATCTACTGCCAAAATCAGTCATATGCAAGAGTTGCACATATTTGAGCAGTTTTCACTGCCCTTAGGGAAATTGGACGATGTTTTGAGAGATTTTTTTTTCTTCACATCAATTTCTTTTTTTATATACATATACACATTTCTTTAGGGTTGACTCCCATAGTCCAACTGGCCAACGAGGGGTTTCATAAAAATATGCGGTACAATAACATGCCTTAATCCCCTCCATATACATAGAAAGCAGTACATTTTTTTTTCATACGCGAAGAATTATTGTCATTTCCCATAACAAAGCAAAATTGAAGGTGAGATCTTGTTCATGTCTCGCTTACATCAGAAATAAATCAGCAATAATCGAGACCAGAGTGGTTTTCTCAGTTTTCTCAAATTTCTCATGAGATGTAAGTCTCAGACTGAGCATTAGATGAGAAGGTCTTGAGAATAGTTCTACTGGCACGATATTTCAATAAAGTCTTACAGCTGTCTCCTTTCAAGATCTCACCAAGAGACAACTATGAGTACTTGCGTCAGTCTCGAATGTTTTTCAATTTTATCTCTTTACTTGGAGTCACGATCTCAGTAATGTCTCAGTAAAAGATATGGATGAGCAAAGTATTTTATTTCTTCAACTTGCCTCAAAGCTGCCTCTTTTACTGATCTCGCGGAGCAACCTCATCTTGTGCAAGTCACAAATGTTTCTCAATTTGATCTACTTCCAGTCTGCAATTGCTCATTTCTTGTTTTCAAGATTCTTTCATTGTAAGAAAGAGTAGTCTGCACTGACATGTCCAATCACATCTTAATTCATCTCATGCCAAAATCCGAGAAAATATTAGAATTGGTCAAATAATTAAATAATATCTGGTTCATTTGGTTGGTCTTGTTCAATCTAAAAATGAGAGATGTGACCGAAAATTCAGCGCCGAAAACTATCGGCCGCTACAAATGCTTTATCGGTTTTTGGTTTCAAAGACCAAAAGTTTACCACAAAATAGCGTGAAGAACCTTAGTCCTCTTGTCTGATGACGTAATTGAAACAGGCAACATACTGGCTGACGATGTCTCGCTTAAATCTATTGACTCACAGGCAACATGTCTGCAATTTGTTTTTTTGTGAAAAAGCAAAGAAATATATAAATTAGTAAATGAACCAAAATACAATACATTTTCTTCATCGCTGCTACACGTGCTTTCTGAAGTTGCTTTGCATTGACGTACCGCGTCACATCGAGCACCCTGCATCTGTGCGTGGCTCAGTGGTAGAGAAGTTGTTCCTCAACCCAGAGGTTGTGAGTTCAACTCTCTGTCCTGCTGAATTCATCTAAGTATCCTTGAGCAAGACACTGAACCCCACGTTGTTGTGTCACCAGCAGGTAGATGGGGATATAGTGTCAAACTGCTTTGAGAGCCTGAAAGGTGCTGTATAACTCCATTTTTAATTAAGAGAATTTCTCTTCTCAAATATTGCTCAAATCTGTTTTTCTCAAATCAATCTCCTATGTCTCAGTGATGTCTTTGCTCATTTTGACTCATCACTTGCTCCTAAGGGTACCCTTAGGAGCACAAACTCAGAAAAAAATAAGCAGAGAATGATATAAATTTGAGATGATCAAATTCATCTCAAGAGACGAGATTAAGCAACAGATGAGTAGCAAATTTTTGCTATGGGCTGTTTCAATTCACCTTTGGTTGTCAACACATTGATGAGTGGGAAGGTCTTTTTTAAATATGTTGTCAACACTTTCAGCTATTTCACATTTGTCTTATATGACACAGCATTTTCATCCGTCTTGTTTTCCCCTCATTCCCTTTGCAGAGCTAATGAGCCTTCCACAGCCATGCGCAAATCAAGTCAACTAAATGGAGTAAGTACTGCATCTCCCGATTGAGCAGATGGGCGACTGGTTGCTCAGCCTGGCACTGGCTTCACATTGCAAGAGCAGCAGGAGGCAGCGCACTGGTGCTAGAAATCATCGTTAGTGAGAGGCAACATTCAAGTCAATGTGTGCAAACGCAATTCATATAGCAAGCACCATTCCACATCTGGCCAATAGCTAATATCGAACAAGGTCAAACACTGTGGAACCATGTATGTATGGTGTCAATGGCTAAGCGTAAAGTCTAGCAAATGTACAATAAATCATATGTAATATTTGTTTAATGTTTGCTCTTTTATTAAAGCGATGAAGATTCGGAAAGATCATAAGTGCTTTCAATGTTATTTACAGAAGATTCAGTCAGTTTTTTTTTGGAAGACAAGCAGACACAACCAGTGCTTTCACAATGCATGGGCTCATACACAAAGTTTAAATAATTGGAGTGTTAATATTAATGTGAGGATATGAATGATGACTGTATTGGATTTATTTCTATAGAAATCATTCATTAATTATACAGTATGGTGTTCATTTTGAAATCACAGATTAAAGCAAATATTTTTATATAATGTGCTCCAGGCTCATTTTGTTTATCTGCTAGATAATCGGGAGCACAGGCCCACCCATAATCAACTCATAATATTCCAGACCTATTGGTGCATTGTGATTATTAAAAGGCCTGTGGATGTATGGGAATCCGCCAACAGGGCAGCAGAAGGAACCTGTCAACGTGTTGATGAGAGTGCCACATAAATGCTGACATAAATGATACATCACAGAAATTCTGGCAGCTCCAAATAGGGTCCTACTGAATGAGCCCATGTGAAACATGTATGGCTTTGTGTATTGTGTTGCATTCAGCTACTCTTTACTCTCATGGCCGTGAACTTGAATCTGCTCTGCTATTGGCTGGGACTGACATCCGTCTTGGTTTGTACCGTAGATATGGCTCACTGCTGGTATGGCCACGGCAGGGGTTAAGCACATTGTTGCCAGGAAGAAGCTGTGCATTATTGTGAGTTGTGAAAGATGCCAGTAGTCAGGGAAAGAGGGGAGAAGGCACATTGTGGGAAAATGTGAGTGCACGGGCAAGAGAAAAAGACACCTGGGGGTGAGCGATGTGTAACATTTCGTGGTTTCAATTGAATTTCCTTTCAAGAGATATGAAACATGCTACAAAGTCCCTTTATCATTAATTACACCGAAATTTGAAAGCAGTTCTCCATTTAATTATTGTTAATTAGGCTTCGATGTCTCACATCAAGGCATATACTTTTCCCCAATAAAATATGCAAATACGCATATGCAAACGGTACTGCATAAGTTATTGTGAATAAATGCAAAGGTGTTCTACCCCCACTGCTTAGTAGAGGTGTGCATCGGCACTGCCCTCACGATTCAATTCGATTACGATTTGGAGGGCCACGATTCGATTCGATTCGGCAATGCATCGCGATGCATTAAAGCCTGGGATGCATTAAAATTCGGAAGCAAAGCATATTTTTCGTGAATCATGAAGCATCAGACATTAAACAACTTTTTATTGGCTCTTGTGTCACTCCTGGTGGAAGTCAAATGAAAATACTTTCAGATATATATATTAAAAAAAAAAAAACAGCATTTAATTAGTGTCTTGAATGAGACCAGGGCTTTCTCTTTTTTTTACACATATTAGCAGCCTTTCACACAGTGCAACATCTGAACTCCTGTGCAAAATCAGTAATAACAGTCACTGTATTTTAGTCACAACGACCCATCAATAAAAATATTCAAGTAAATATTATAAAGAAAACGACAAAGAAAATATTGTAGTGCAGCAGCATCTTTATCGCAATATCAATCCAGGGATCAGTTCAGTTGCAAACAAAACATCAACTAAATTGCAATGTAGAACAAAAGTAAAATGTAGGCCTAGCCCACTATATTTATGCAATCAACTTAGAAATGCAATCAGTTACTACCACATAACAATAAAAAATAATGAATTAAAATGAAGTGCAGCAGGATTTTAGCAGCTATAACAATCTGTTTCAACATGAGGAAATATCAGTTTTTTGTAATCAAGAGAACAGAGAGATAGTAGAGGTTAGATCGGGCCTAAAAAATCCAGCCCGACCCGACAAGGCCCGCTGGTATTGAAGCCCGACCCGGCCCAGCCCGAAAAACACGATTTTTTTTTTTTTTTTTTGGAGTGACGCGAAAAAAAACCTCAGCAGCAGCAATTTATTTTCATTTCTTCGAGTTGGCTGAAATAAAACGCAAGTTTTCTTTATGTTTAAATAGTTTACACATTTTTATGATCATTATAAAAGCATTTACACAATGAAACAACGCTGGGAAAGTTTAATATAAAAAATAAAAAAAATAAAAAAAACATGCGATTTTGCAGACACACAAAGGAGAAGATTCAAAAGGATCACATATGTGTTGCCTTTGTGTGCATAAAAAAGTGTCTTTCGTAACGAATTCTCAGTTGGCAGAAAAAAACCCGCAAGTTTTCTTAATGTTTAAATAGTCTACATATTTTTATGATTATTATAAAAGCATTTACACAACGAAATAACGCTAGGAAAGTTTAATATAAAAAAAAAAAAAAAAAAACATGCGATTTTGCAGACACACAGAAGAGAAGATTCAAAAGGATCACATTTGTGTTGCCTTTGTGTGCATAAATAAAAGTGTCTTTCGTAACGAATCGTAAGCGCCACAGCGGGAGGAGAAGAGGAAAAAGCGGGCGGCGCCACTGTGTTCATGTGCGTGCACAAGCAAATGCACAATACACAGAGCCTGCTCTCGGTTTTATCCCATTTTTTTTCTTCTATTTTTATTTATTAGTACGGCGCGGCGACCCGACCCGACCAGAACGTGAATGCTTAACATTTTGGGCCCGACCCGACCCGTTCGGGTTCGGGCACAGATCTAACCTCTAAGAGAGAGGACATAACATAACAATGGCTGAAGCGGAGAAAGAGGGTGCGAGAAAGATTATTGATGCACCTAAGACATTGAAAGCAGACATCTGGAGACATTTTGGCTTCCACGAGGTTGGTGGGAAACTTGACCAGAGTTATGCAATGTGTAAAAAATGAAACATGAGAATAATAATACAAATGGGGAAACCAAATCCGTTGCATCACCGGAATTGCGCAGGGAAGATTTTTGAACGTACTTATATATTTTAAAATGCGCTGAATCGATTCGGCTTGTTGCCCGCATTGAATCGAATCGTCCATGCCCCACATCGGGATGCATCGCCGCATCGATTATTGCTGACACCACTACTGCTTAGTGTAAATATTAGTAAGGTAATGTAATTTTTGGGGAAAATATTTATTATATTTCAGGATTGGAGATAAGTTTGAGATAAGTTTCTTCTCACAGTGTGCAATATGGATTCGTCAATGTTCAGTTTTGTTTCAGATTATGTTTTGTTTGTTCCTTACTGTGTGCTGCTCACTATTTCTTGCTCTTGTCTCCAGATTAGGTATTTATTCCAACCCATTCCCATCAGCCTTTCCCCTTGTGCCAACCAATCAGCTTCCCTAGCCACCTGTGTCTTATTCAGGTGTTCCTCACCGTCTCATCAATTTGTTTGTTGTAGTTCATTGTTGCTGTTGTTTTTTTATTATTCCTAAAAAGGTTTGTCCCCATTATTTATTTGTAACTTTGAATGTGGAATTTCCAAGTCCAAAACGGGGGTGGCGGCCACGGGGCTTACGCAAAGTAGAGGGGTGGCCTCCGCCGGCTTTGCGCCCAGAAATAGGTTGGCGGCCGCCACCCTTGTACCCAGAAAAAGGTGGCGGCTGCCAATCTTGTGCCGCCAAAGCCGAGAAACGGGATGGGGGCTGCAGGAACACCGGGATGGGAGCCTCAAACAGCTGGGAGTTGGAGTGAGAGCAAAAATTAGGGAACAAAGGGAAGGGTGAATGCAACTGCCTGCGTGCCGAGGCAGGCAAACCAAGTTTCCTTCGAAGCCACCCCAATATGGTGTCACCTATCACTGCCACCTCCTACATTCTGTCGTATTCTCCTGCCGTGTCCATCTGTCGTGAATGTGGGTGATGAGGAGCGGACTCAATGTGCAGGGGAAAAGGAGGTAAGGCAAATAGGGAGATTGCGCGAAAAAAAAAAAATTACAAAAAGTCCAAAACAACTGGATCAACAAAAGGATCAGGAAATGAAAAAGTCAGTAACGAAACACATGGAGTCAAACTTATACAGAGGAAACACTGACATTAACAAATGACCTGACCTAACCTAACTGAATTAAAAACTGGTAGTTTATATGCACAAGTGATAATGAGATGACAAGAAACAGGTGGGTGACACAAGAGGCATACAGGCGTGCTTAGTTCGTCCCTTCATATTATTGGCTTTCAAATACAAAGATGAGCTGCACTAAAAATTAACCCCTTTAGCTGTACCAATCCCAATTGAAAATATGATAACTCACTCACAGTATCTGCGCTGTTAAAAAAAAAAAAAAAAGTCTTCACATTGGTTCAGCACTTAAGAATGCAGTCATATGTGTTTTTTCTATTTGTTTTTTTTTACCATGTTTATTTAAAAACGTTTTCAATGAACAAAAAACAAACAACAACAAAAAAGAAATCACCACATGAAGAAATGTACATGAAACTGTACAAATGTATACTCTACACGCGTACATTTCCGCAGAAATATGTGCTGTACATGTTGCAATACATACATACAAAAACACAAACACCTTGAGGTACTCAGTACACTTTTTTCTTTTTTTTTGTATACATCAAATGATGACAGGAGGAGAGGAGTAGGGGTCTACTATAATTTAAGTGTTCTTAAATTGGCTGCTATACAATCAGGAGCTTTTGAGGGTTGCTTGATACCTCGTATCTTAGGTTTTCTATGTGTAACACTCCTGTAAATTCCCTGAGCCAGGTTTCAAAGTGGGGTGGGACATCAGACCATAATGTTAAAATACACCTTATAGCTATTGTCATGCCGTAAGCAACCACAAAAGTCCTATCATGACCCAGTTTTTGCAATGTTTCAGAGAAATCAAATCGAGCAATTATGGGGTCAGGATCAATTGGTGTTTTGAATACTTGTGAGTAGCATTTAAATATTGAAAACCAGAAATCTTGAATCCTTGGGCAGAGCCAAAATTGGTGTGCTAATGTGCTATTCATTATCTTACATCTTTCACATAAAGGTGATGTTTGTGGGAATATTTTGTTTAACCTCACCTTTGAATAATGTAACCTAAGAACTACTTTATACTGAATTATCTGTAGCCTGGAGTTAACAGAACATTTTTGAATGTCACTCAGCGCTCTCTGCCATATATCCTCCCTGATTGTCATATTGAGATCCTCTTCCAATTTTTCTTTAATCAAAGATGTGGAACGAGTATATTTACTCAAAAAAAAAGGGAGACAGTTAAATGTTGGGATATTTTGTCTGACATAACTCTTCACTTGTAAAAATAAAAAAATGACCTTTAGGCAAATCATATTTTATTTGTAATTGTTCAAATGAACAGAATTTGTTGTCAATATACAAAATTTTAATCAACTCTATACCCATTTGACTCCGTTTACTAAAAACCGGGTCTGTAAATGAGGGAGCGAAAGCATGATTATGCCACCTTGGAGCATGAACAGCTGTACTAAATTTTCGAATCTGCAATCAGATTTTCTGAGCGTGCAGCATAACAAAATGTTCTTCTCTGAGATGACAATGGTCTAGGCGAGGAAAAAAGAATTGCCCGGAGAGATGTTTTTGGGACTAAACAATGTTCTATTGTCAACCAAAAGGAAACATTCTCTAACGACACCAAGTCAGGATTAATTTGTTAATACACCATGACTCTTATATTAGTGGCCCAATAATAGTGCAAGGAACATGGTAGGCTGAGACCTCCACATTCCTTGGCTTGTTTCAGGTATTGTTTTGCAATTCTAAGCGCCGTTGTTTTGTTTTAACTATTTAACAAGTTTGAACTGATTAGCAATGCCCGTTTAGCACGTTAGCATTTTAGCATCACCATTAGCACAAAAATTAGCATAACGCAATGTAATGAAATTGCGTTTTATCACCGTTGAAAATGAAATCCTTATATACTCTCTGTTGAGTGCTCCCATCACGTGGACAAAGAGAAAGGAAAGACTGAAGGAGAAATGATTTGAAATGAATTCAAGTTCCGCTTCTAGAACTTCCCTTGTTAACAGCTTCATCACCATCAGCTGCTTCGCGCTACTCAAAGTTCAAGTGGGAAAGGAAATAAGAACACGGAGGTACCATAAACTAATTCTCATCGGTTGAGTAAACGATGCATTCAAGTGCAAACAGGAATTTGGCAGTTCACATTAAAATACAAGTCGACTGGCAGGCGAGGCTGGTGTCCGAACATCATAGCCAATACGAAACAACCAAAACTTTTAAGTCGGAGAATTAAACGGGTGCTTGTGGAGAGCTCTTCATTTTTCAGTTCAGTATGAGATGCATGAACTGAAGCTGGGATAAGAGTAGACCAAGTTCATAGAGAGATTTCTCTGATTTCTCTGCCTGAGATCACAAATAGACACAAAAGTTGAGAAACTCTGAGAAATATATAAGAGCTTGTTGAGATCTCATCTGAAACCTAAAAGGAAACTAAATTGAGATTTACTTCATTTTATTGCTGCCAGAGAAAAAAAACTGAGACACATGAGAAATAAACCTTAGTCTCAGTTTGGCGTCAGATCTCACAGTTGTCTAGAGATGTCAGTGAGACATTTTGGCGATCTCTTTTCAGATTTTTTTTTTCCCTCTGGGTAGAAATGAATTCCTTCAGAAAATCAGACTGTCTAAACCAAAAATGGGGGCCTTGTATAATCCATTAGGTTTTAAAAGGGACTGAAATGCCACGCTGGAGTGACATGACCTGGTGATGGTGGACAGATTGGAGCCTGTGGATGAGCAAACACAGACCGTCAGCCAACAGTGAGCCCAAGGAGACACTTTCCACACAGGGTGGTAAAGTCACGAAGTTGCTATTCCCCTCGTCCTGGTAGTCCTTCAGCACCCACTTTTCCTCCATTCCTTAATCTCTCATCTCGCTACATGTCCATCCATCAGTGACAGCCATGAGCTTTCTGTGGATGTGTGTCACTGTGGCTTGGCAGGCACACATCACAGCAGCTTTACCGGCAGGCGCCAAGGCTAATTTGATTTTTAATTCGACGTGACTCTTCAACTAATAGTTTGAGCCACGGATTAATTAATCTGATTTGACTTGTGCTAATTTCTAGCACCCATGTCTGAATGCTGCGAGACAGCAAATAAACAAACTGGTAAGGCTACGCTGTGCTCTTAGGCTGTATCCTGACACACATGTTGAGAATGAACGACACCAACGGCGACAGGTGGAAAGCCGAGGAGGGGAAGCAAAGCATGGTGTCCTTGCAACGCAGCATGTATGTGACATGGTACTCCAGTTTATGAGTGATTAATTGTGAATATGAACAAGGTTTGGAGCTGAGAGGCAATAGACTCACCACAGCCTGGCTCTGAAGGAGGGCGAAAACAGAGAAGGTTAACAACTATTTTTACTGCCGAAATATGGGTCAGAATGAATCTGGGTGAGCTCCTCACTCCGAACTCAAGTCCTTTTGGGGAGAAGAAATCAGTCGAACACATCATCCTCATCTCGCAGCAACAGAAAGCACTTCAGCTGTTTTAACACTCCCTGTAAGGAAACTTGAAATATAAATAGAGCTCAGAGGCCGTGAAGCCTTTGTAAAATCACCTTTTTCTGCACACCGAGCTCACAGCTGCCCACTCATTTTGCAAGGTGCATGTGTAGGTAAGGAAGATGATGCCACACAAGACACACTTCAAAGTCAACTTGCCTTTTGTGCTGAAACTGATGCAAACTTGCAAGAGTGCACAGAAATACGGCAAACTGAGTGAATCAAATGCCATTGAAATTTCTACCTCTCCTGCTCTCTGGCACTGAACCAATTTCTCAGCATGTGCAAAAAAAGAAAAACTCGAGCTCAAGTGAGACCACACATTGGAGCAACAGCCTACGCCTGCTGCTCTCCTACAAAAAATAGAAAATGGACACCACACAAGGCTTTGAAATCTTTTGCTGCTTTGAATGCATGCGGGAAACACAGCAATGCTGAATGGGAGAGGTGGCAGCACTGCCTGCCTTCCCAGTTAAAATGGATTGGATGTCTATTGCTGTCAGTGGCAGTCAGTGAGTTAATCTATGAAATAACATTAGAGCAGTTCCAACAGTAGGAAGTATGTTGATGTGTTTCTTTTAGGGCCGTCAAAATTATCGCGTTAACGGGCATTAATTAATTGTTTTAATTAATCACGTTAAAATATTTGACGCAATTAACACCCATGGTAATTCTAGTGTTAATGCAGATGCCCCGCTCAGACACATTTAAATGATGGTACAGTGAAAAGCTCACTTGTTAATTGTGTTTTATGGAGTTTTGCCGCCCTCTGCTGGCGCTTGGGTGCGACTGATTTTATAGGCTTCAGCACCCATGAGCATTGTGTAAGTAATTATTGACATCAACAATGGCGGGCTACTAGTTTATTTTTTGATTGAAAATTTTACAAATTTTATTAAAACGAAAACATTACGAGGGGTTTTAATATAAAATTTCTATAACTTGTACTAACATTTTTCTTTTAAGAACTACAAGTCTTTCTATCCATGGATCGCTTTAACAGAATGTTAATAATGTTAATGCCATCTTGTTGATTTATTGTTATAATAAACAAATACAGTCCTTATGTACCGTATGTTGAATGTACATATCCATCTTGTGTCTTATCTTTCCATTCCAACAATAATTTACAGAAAAAATATGGCATATTTTATAGATGGTTTGAATTGCGATTAATTGCGATTAATTACGATTAATTAATTTTTAAGCTGTAATTAACTCGATTAAAAATTTTAATGGTTTGACAGCCCTAGTTTCTTTAGATCCTGTGCTGTAAGTGATTATATGCAAAAGTCAATGTGGTTGATGTGATATTGATATTTTTGGAAAACAGCTCATATAAATGACTTTTGTGAAGGGGAATTGTTTCGAAATAAAGAAGAAAAGAAAATGATGCTTAAACACAAAATACTGACACCACTTACTATCAAAACCATTTTTTAATGTCACTTATACTTGAGCATAGGTCCATATGATAATGACATCACAGGGTAGGGCAGGCAATTTGGGATATTTGACTTTGATTTGGCTAAAATAGAACCAGCCATTATTGACTGTCTGCCCCAATGTCAGGGGGATACTTCCAGAAAATATTTTTTAAATTGCTATTTTCTATATTTAAAACATTAGAAAAATGAAAGTTTTTTTTTCATTTTAATAAACGTCATCTTCTTTCCGCTGGGATGCACATGATAAAGGTTTACAAACAGTTCATGGTCAACAAGGCAAGTACAGATAGAGACGAGCAGACAGAATGAAGTGACTGTTTGGGTTTTTTTTTTTTTTTAAATAATAATAATAATAATACATTTAAGAGTCAGTGTCAGCCAGTACATTTCCAGCAGGGAAATGGGAATATGCAACTCCATCTCACCTGAGAGGCAAGACCTATTCTGCCGGGAGTTACGGCCATTTCTAAAGCACTAGTCTGGACTCTGCTCTTGATATACCTTGAATTAATAATGAAGGCTGGTTTTCTTTGAATTCTTTGAAGGTGGTTTTGCTTTTAACTTGCAAATCAGGGACCTTAGCACATGGACGGACATGACTTGCAGGGCATCATCACCTAAGCATCCTTAGAACTGGGCTACGTTCATTTGTTATCAACCTATAACCATTGCAAGCAGAAAGGCAGCATGCATTACAACGAGCCAGCCCAGTCAATCTCCACTCCCAAGTTTGTGCCTGCTTTCCTGACAACTCATTTCATCTTCTGCACTAATGAATCCATCACGAGGAGGTGTGTGCCTTGGGAAGTCACAGCCGGGAGTAGGAAAAGGAGTAATGGCTTAGATAAGTCATCATTATCATTAATAACATTCCCACAAACTGCGGCCAGCAACAACATGCGTCTCTCCTATTCAACTCCCAAGCCAATCATCAACACTTTGGGACTCTTAAAGCACAACTATCAAACTCGCCACTCGGGAGCCAGACCCGCCAACCACATCATTTGGTCTGGCCCCTGAAGAGTCTTTATAAAATAATATTTACGTATATGAAATTTCTGTTGTCCTTGATGAAAGTTTGCGGACTCCAGAAACAAAAGAAAATTTACAGTTTTTTCATTTTTAAAATGATATTATAATAATATTCACTCACTCATCTTCCATGCCGCTTATCCTCACGAGGGTAGCGGGGTGCTGGAACCTACCTTATGGGCAGTAGGCAGGGTACACCCTGAATTGGTTGCCACCTAATCGCAAGGCATTTTAATTATATAATTTAAAAAAACAAACAAAAAAGTAAATTAAAAAAAAGAACATTTTATATTTCTTCTTTTTGTGTTTTAATTAAATACAAAAAAATAAAAATTGGGAAAAAAAGAGTGTTCACTGTTTTTCACCCTATTTGTTTTATTTTAAAACGTAAATGAATAAAATAATAAAAATGGAAAATAAATAACAGGCTCAAAAAAGAAAATTTGGGCAATTTTGAGGTCAACAATGTGATTCCTTGACTTTCAAAATCGTTGGCGATTCATTTCATAATCAAATAGTTAACGATTAGTCTATTAATCGTGGCAGTCCCAGTTTCAGTGTCATTATATTGACAGCTCTAGCATTTTGACTGTGAGGATTGGTTGACCACTGCCAAAACTCCCAGTATTTCAGGCGCCGTCAATGGCAGCCAAAGAGTTAAATATTTACTTGGGTTGTAGGACATAATGGCTGATGTGCCCCACGACAAACATGATTTTGACACCAAGGGGAACCCAGTGTTGGCGTTCAAGGTTATTGCAATAAAGAATGAAAGTGTGCATCCTGAATGTGAAAGTTGTTTTGTAGAAAGAATAGATAAGTCAGTGAATGTGCGTATTCTCGTGGCAGTGAGAGTATGTGTGTGCATATCTACTACATCGCATGTGTGTATGTATGAAGAAGTGTAAGTGGCACAGTCAGGGAGCTGTCAGCAGAGAACCAGGAAGCAGTCTGATCACAGCAAGGAAACTTGTTTGAAGTCTCCCAGGGACTGACAGCTCCTCTCTCCGATGGGAATCCCTCGCCCCTTACTTCGCTCTGCACCACCCCTTTTCACTATAGCATTCATTTCCCCCTCCACGCATACACTCAGCAGGGAGGTAGATGATGAGAGGTGTAATGCTAGGGCTGGTATGTTGGGTATGAGGAAGCACATGGGCACCCTCTGGGGACTCTCGATGCGTGTGGGAATAGGTAGAGGCTGGAAAACAAGGCTTTGTTCACCAACGTGCATGTGTTTGTGTAAACATCGACATGAAGATCTGCCATCTCTCATCATTCGACATTTAATCGGATCATTGCTGAGAAGGTGAAGACAGCCCGACCCTCACTCATAAGATGGATGACGGTTGAAGCCACAGCTTAAGAATGCAATTAAATGTACTACAGTGGCAGAATTAATTGAATTTTCACCTTGAGCAATATTTCGACAGTTTCGATACAATGAATCTGATTAATTTTTACATTTAAAATGTGGGCTCTGCTGCACAATAATCAGGCACCTTCTCAACAAGTGTTCAGAAAACCAATAAGTAAATATTAATTAGGATATATATATATACAGTGCCTTGCAAAAGTATTCGGCCCCCTTGAAACTTGCAACCTTTCGCCACATTTCAGGCTTCAAACATAAAGATATAAAATTGTAATTTTTTGTCAAGAATCAACAACAAGTGGGACACAATCGTGAAGTGGAACAAAATTTATTGGATAATTTAAACTTTTTTAACAAATAAAAAACTGAAAAGTGGGGCGTGCAATATTATTCGGCCCCCTTGCGTTAATACTTTGTAGCGCCACCTTTTGCTCCAATTACAGCCGCAAGTCGCTTGGGGTATGTTTCTATCAGTTTTGCACATCGAGAGACTGACATTCTTGCCCATTCTTCCTTGCAAAACAGCTCGAGCTCAGTGAGGTTGGATGGAGAGTGTTTGTGAACAGCAGTCTTCAGCTCTTTCCACAGATTCTCGATTGGATTCAGGTCTGGACTTTGACTTGGCCATTCTAACACCTGGATACGTTTATTTTTGAACCATTCCATTGCAGATTTGGCTTTATGTTTTGGATCATTGTCCTGTTGGAAGATAAATCTCCCTCCCAGTCTCAGGTCTTGTGCAGATACCAACAGGTTTTCTTCCCGAATGTTCCTGCATTTGGCTGCATCCATCTTCCCGTCAGTTTTAACCATCTTCCCTGTCCCTGCTGAAGACAAGCAGGCCCAAACCATGATGCTGCCACCACCATGTTTGACAGTGGGGATGGTGTGTTCAGGGTGATGAGCTGTGTTGCTTTTACGCCAAACATATCGTTTTGCATTGTGGCCAAAAAGTTCAATTTTGGTTTCATCTGACCAGAGCACCTTCTTCCACATGTTTGGTGTGTCTCCCAGGTGGCTTGTGGCAAACTTTAAACGAGACTTTTTATGGATATCTTTGAGAAATGGCTTTCTTCTTGCCACTCTTCCATAAAGGCCAGATTTGTGCAGTGTACGACTGATTGTTGTCCTATGGACAGACTCTCCCACCTCAGCTGTAGATCTCTGGAGTTCATCCAGAGTGATCATGGGCCTCTTGGCTGCATCTCTGATCAGTTTTCTCCTTGTTTGAGAAGAAAGTTTGGAAGGACGGCCGGGTCTTGGTAGATTTGCAGTGGTCTGATGCTCCTTCCATTTCAATATGATGGCTTGCACAGTGCTCCTTGAGATGTTTAAAGCTTGGGAAATCTTTTTGTATCCAAATCCGGCTTTAAACTTCTCAACAACAGTATCTCGGACCTGCCTGGTTGTGTTCCTTGGTTTTCATAATGCTCTCTGCACTTTAAACAGAACCCTGAGACTATCACAGAGCAGGTGCATTTATACGGAGACTTGATTACACACAGGGGGATTCTATTTATCATCATCGGTCATTTAGGACAACATTGGATCATTCAGAGATCCTCACGGAACTTCTGGAGTGAGTTTGCTGCACTGAAAGTAAAGGGGCCGAATAATATTGCACGCCCCACTTTTCAGTTTTTTATTTGTTAAAGATGTTTAAATTATCCAATAAATGTTGTTCCACTTCACGATTGTGTCCCACTTGTTGTTGATTCTTGACAAAAAAAAAAAAATTGATATCTTTATGTTTGAAGCCTGAAATGTGGCGAAAGGTTGCAAGATTCAAGGGGGCCGAATACTTTTGCAAGGCACTGTATATATATATGCCCCTTTACTTTCAGTGCAGCAAACTCACTCCAGAAGTCAAAGGTCTTGTATGACTTCCATTTTCTAATAATTGCTCCCACAGTTGATTTCTTTGCACCAAGCGTTTTACCTATTGCAGATTCAGTCTTCCCAGCCTGGTGCAGGTCTACAATTTTGTCTCTGGTGTCCTTCGACAGCTCTTTGGTCTTGGCCATAGTGGAGTTTGGAGTGTGAGTGACTGAGGTTATGGACAGGTGTCTTTTATACCGATCATGAGTTTAAACAGGTGCCATTAATACAGGTAACGAGTGGAGCCTTGTTAGACCTCGTTAGAAGAAGTTAGACCTCTTTGACAGCCAGAAATCTTGCTTGTTTGTAGGTGACCAAATACTTATTGTCCACTCTAATTTGGAAATAAATTCTTTAAAAATCAAACAATGTGATTTTCGGTTTGTTTTTTTTTCCACATTTTGTCACTCATGGTTTAGGTTTACCCATGCTGACAATTACAGGCCTCTCTAATCTTTTCAAGTAGGAGAACTTGCACGATTGGTGGTTGATGAAATACTTATTTGCCCCACTGTACAGGGGTCTGTCAGTCCGGTCCTCGAGAGCCGCTATCCAGCTTGTTTTCCATGTCTCCCTCCTTTAACACACATGAATCAAATAATCAGGATTGTTATCAGGCTCCTGCAGAGCTTGCTGATGAGCTGATCATTTTATTCAGGTGTGTTAAAGGAGACAGACATGGAAAACAAGCTGGATAGAGGCTCTCGAGGAACGGACTTGTCGACCCCTAGCATATACTGACGTCACAGGTAAGGACCGTTTGTTCAAAATTTTGGAATAAAGTGTTTTCATGTGCGCTTATCTGATTATCAGTCGCCATACAGTGATCCCTCGCTACTTCGTGCTTCAAACTTTGCGCCCCTCAGTCCACTGCAGATTTTTTTTCAATTAAAAAAAAAATAAAATAAATACAGATAAGCTGTCCCGATTTGATCACGTAGCCTCACTCTCCCTCATGTTGGTTTTCTTGGTCAGGCAGTGCACTGGAGTTGCTTAGTAAAGTTAACAATGATTGACAGACGTTAAGGTTTTGCTCTTGCCAGAGAAGCCGAAACTTCAAAATAACGCATGCGTCAATCATCGTTTAACTTGTTAAACAGCTGCTGTGGCACTCATTGTGTGTAAGTGAGCAGCTTGAGCAGGTTTGAGTTAATAAAGACAAGCATTTTTCTACTTTATTCATGTTCGGTGGGACAGTAACATATTTAAAACTTATCTTAATTATTACATTTGAAGTACTTAAAAAACAATTATTAAAATATACACTACCGTTTAAAAGTTTGGAGTCGCTTGGACCCCAAACTTTTGAACGGTAGTGTATATATACAGTGGTACCTCTACATGCGAAGTTAATTCGTTCCGGGACTTTGTTTTTTTAAAGTCGGAATGGTCGTATATTGAGCAGGATTTCCCCATAAGAATACATTATGATTCCATTAATTCGTTCCACAGCCCAAAAACCAACACCAAATCCTTAATAAATACTGCTGGTACCATTACAAATGGCAATTACACATAGCAAAACAAATAAATTATACATAAAAATCGGAATAATCATATAATAATAATAATTGCTGTAATAATGTAATGAACCCTAACTATAACAAAATATTTTTCTATCATTTCCATCTTCATTTCAATAGTAAGTGCTACATTTTACCTTTTTTTCGCCACCTGCACTAACTTTCTTGGAACCTATGTTAATTTCTCTCTCAAGAAAATCCACCGTGCGTCCGTCTTGTGGGAAAACAAAGGAGCTGCGCCGCTGTCATAAATCGTCATGTTTCAAGCATGTCGTCAGAAACAAATGGCGAGTCATATTTTACATCAGATGTCGAAAAGAACGTGTGTCGAAGCAATCGTATGTTGATGTACGACTGTGCATACGTTTTTTTTTGTTGTTGTTGAAATTATACATCGAGGAAAAAAGTGAAAAAACATGTCTTATATGTATCTTTTTCCAATGGTAAATTTGAATAAATACACTGAACTCACACAATGTTTTTTTTTTTGGGGGGGGGGGGGGGGGGTACTTGGCGGTTTTTCACTAATCGCGGCTAATTGGGACCAGAATCAGCCGCGATGGATCACTGTAAACCACCCCTCTTGTTTGGAATAGAATCTTGACCGGAATGGGTTGGATCGGGTTAGAATATTCCAAAGAGGATGTTTACATGAAGCATTTTTATTCCAACCAAGGTTTTAATCCGAATATAAGTGTCCATGTAAACATACAGCGTATCACAAAAGGAGGAAGCCTCTTCTGAAGACGGTACATGTCTTCAGCAAACTGTTTGCGGGCTTTCTTGTGTGCCATCTTCAGAAGAGGCTTCCTCCTGGGGTGACAGCCATGCACACTAATTTGATGTAGAGTGCGGCGTATGGTCTGAGCACTAACAGGCTGACCCCCCCCAACCTCTTCAATCTCTGCAGCAATGCTGACAGTACTTCTGTAACGATTCACATGACATTTTGGAGGGAAAATGAAGTAGTACTCAATTTGGACATTTAGGGATGTACGTTTTTTCAAAGGTGTGTACTCACTTTTGTTGCCAGGGGTTTAGATATTGATGGCTTAAATAATAAATTAATTTTACTATATAAGCTGCACACAGACTACTTTTTATTGTGTCAAAGTGTCATTTTGTCAGTGTTGTCTCATGAAAAGATATACTTAATTATCTGCTGAAATGCGAGGGGTGTACTCACTTTTGTGATACACTGTACCTAGTTCAATCCCAGAGAATTATCATTTGCCTGTTTACTTGACTGTTGCTTTCCTTTTAGCTATAGCATGTACCTCCTTTGTGTTTCCTTATAACAATTTCATAAAGCAGTCTCATGCTTTTTGACAACGAAAGTGTGGTTTCATATGTTCACTTGTAAATGGCAGTAAGAAATAAATGTCTTTCTCTGTGTGTACTTTCATGCAAAATGATTGCAATTTTGACCATATACACCCAAGCTGGCACCTCCTCCACAGGTCAAGGTGCAGTCAAATTTCATCTCTAATAGCTCATGTGTTAGCAGGAGGCCATCCGTCATGAGGACAGACTGGGGGCTGGATGTCCCTGTCACTAAGCCATCTCTTTGTCAGCAAGCGAGTTCCATCATACTGAAATGAGGACCGTCCCTCACTAGCAAAGGAGAGTAGCGTCGCAAATACATACACATATGCAAATGAACCGCAAAATAAACATCACCCTGCGCATGAACCATCCATCAATGACTGTGTTCTCAGAAGCTTAGCATCAACACAGTAACTATCTCTCCTCCCCCTCCTCGTTTTCGCCTTTTCTATGCTCATGACTTTTGATGCACATGTCCAAAATCCCCCTCCTGCTTTGCACTCATTGCTTTTGCTTTAATCTCACCACTTTTCTATGCTACCATCAATTTCAGGCATCTTTGCAATACAGACTTTTGTTCGCCTTATAATTTCAAATTTGCGGGATACTTTTACAAGGTACAGTGGTATGAAACCATATCTGAACCTTTTGGAATTTTTCACATTTCTGCATAAAATCACCATCAAATGTGATCTGATCTTTGTCAAAATCACACAGATGAAAAAACAGTGTCTGCTTTAACTAAAGCCACCCAAACATTTATAGGTTTTCCTATTTTAATGAGGATAGTATGCAAGAAATGACAGAAGGGGGGAAAATAAGTAAGTGAACCATCACATTTAATATTTTGTACCCCCCCCCCCCAATCCCCCCCCCCCCCCGCCCCTTTGGATGAGATAACTTGAACCGGATGCTTCCTCTAGCTGCAGAACAGTCTGCCACATCGATCAGGACTAATCTTGGCCCATTCTTCTCTACAAAACTGCAGTAGTTCAGTCAGATTCCTGGGATGTCTGGTATGAATCGCTGTCTAGAGATCATGCCACAGCATCTCAATGGGGTTCAAGTCTGTACTTTGACTTGGCCTCTACAGAATGTGTATTTTGTTCTTCTGAAACCATTCTGAAATTAATTTACTTCTGTGTTTTGGATCATTGTCTTGTTGCAACATCCATCCTCTTTTTAAGGCCGAGTTATGCTACTGCGACAGACCTGCACCGTCAAGGCAGACCCGATTTACGACCCTCCGCCGTAGCCTTTCATGTTCCTTCACAATTTTCTGACTTCACGTCGCGTTAACGCGTCTGACGTGACGGAAATGGACTGTGATTGGTCCGCTCATACTGTTGTTTCCGGATCAGCGCAAAATCACCGCCATTGTCAATTATTTTGCTACACGCAAAAATGGACCAAGCCGATGAGAGTATCAACGAAAAGCAAGTACGACATCTTCGACAATATTTCGTCAAGATATTATGAAGATTGCCAAATGGCAAGCAATTCATGGGAGGATATTGCTGAAAATATGGGGCTGGAGGTCAGCCAGCGATTGAATGAAAAAATGGAAGAACCACCGAGACAAGTATGTTTGTTTTCGGAAGCAAATGGACACACGAAGCGGTGACCCAGTCGGCCAAAAACTGCCAGCATTTTATCACATTATATTGCATTTTTGGTTGGTGCACTTCATCATTTATTGTGTACATACTGTATGTTTGCTATGAATCTGTGACTTATTCACGTGTCACACTTCAAGTATATGAAGAATAAAGCACAGGTTTGGTGTCAAAAGAGTTGTTTTAATGTTTAATTATCAATTAGACAGTTCACACACTTGATAGATCATCACTGATTGATAGTTCCTCTGCGCTTTTATGATAATGTGTTTACCATGAAGGCTTCCAATGCAGTTTGGGAAGTTCCATAGCCACCAGAAATCTGTTATGGCTTCCCACTGGGTGGTTGTAGGACACGGCAAAAAATCGGGCTGGAGGGCTGTCCACAATGCTTTGCAGACCTCGAAAAAAACCCTGGACACAGTGCTTGACGGCAGTTTGAAGTTAGCCGCCACAGCTTGCTGGCTTCCAACCGAGGCTAGTGCGGCATCAACAGTTGGGCAAACCACCTCTGCAACCTTCTTCTGCATCACCTGCATCTCAACATTTGTATTGTAATAGCCCCGGATGGGGGGAAGACGTCGGAGGAGAGAGTCGATGATGGCTTTCCCCATTTTATTGTGGCAACAATAAATAACGAAATAATAGCGGGTTGCCGCAACATGCGACCGCTTTCTCCTTCTTACGTTTTTTCCACATGCTTCCCGCTACGTCACCGCTGCCCAGTCTGATCACCTCTTAAAGGACCCGCTCCTAGTTACGGACATTACAGGATGATCAACATTTGTTCAATGTTGATGAGCTGAAGATCCACATTCAAGCATTTCATCTCTGTTGTGTAACCGGAAGAAAACTAAAGGAAGTCGACAAGAGTCTCCCCAAACCGTACAAACACAAGGCCACACCCCTCTAGTGGCTTGGCGGTGATCTACTGAGCAACACATTCCCTGGCTGCAGAACTATCGAATGCTCATTGACGCCGTAGTCGCTACGCCGTCACCGCAACTCAGAATCATAACTCAGGCTTTAGCTTCAACTGTCTGACAGATGGCCTCAGGTTTTCCTGCAAAACATCATGATAAACCTTTGAATTCATTCTTCCATTAATGATTGCAAGTTGTCCAGGCCCCGAGGCAGAAACCAGCCCCAAATCATGATGCTCCCTCCTCCATAAGTCACGGTGAGGATGAGGTGTTGATATTGGTGAGCTTTTCCATTTTCCCTCCACACATGATGTTGTGTGTTACTCCCATACAATTCAACTTTGGTTTCATCAGCCCACAACATATTTTGCCAAAATTTCTGTGAGTGTCCAATTGCCTTTTTGCGAACATGAAACAAGCAACAATGTTTTTTCTAGACATCAGTGGCTTCCTCCACGGAGTCCTCCCATGAACACCATTCTTGGCCATAGTTTTACATATAGTTGATGTGTGCACAGAGATATTGGACTATGCCAGTGATTTCTGTAAGTCCTAAGCAGGCACTCTGGAGTTCTTTTTTACCTCTCAGATTATTCTGCTTTGAACTCTTGGCGTCATCTTGGGTGGACGGCCACTCCTTGGGGGAAAAGCAACAGTGTCAAACTCTCCATTTGTTGACAAGTTCTCTGACTGTCGATTGATGAAGATCCAGACTTTTAGAGGTGGTGGTGGTCCTTTCCCAGCTTTATACAAATCAGCAATCCTTGATCGCAGGTCTTCGGACAGTTCTTTTGACCGAGCCATGATGCACATCAGACAATGCTTCCCATCAAGACCATTCTTACCAGGTGTGTGTTTTACAGTGGGCAGGGCAGCTTTGAAACAATCATCAGTAATTGGGCACACACCTGACATAAATTGTTTGGTAAAAATTGGTTTCAATTGCTCTTTAAGTTTCCTTAGGCAGAGGGTTCACGAACTTATTTTCCCCCTTCTGTCATTGTTTGCATGCTATCCTCATTGAAATATGAAAACCAAAAATGTTTGTGTGATTTTAGTTAAATCAGACAGTTTTCACATCTGTGTGATTTTGAGAACCATCAAATCACATCTGATGGTGATTTTATGCAGAAATGTGGAGAGAAATTCCAAAAGGTTCAGATACTTTTTCACACCATTGTATATAAAATATGCATTTTTATTTTAAACATTTGTTAGAAAACGTATGCCAATTAAAGGAGCAATTGGAAAATGTATCATTTGTTTCCATCAAGGACCTGCCTCAACATACAATCACAGTGTGGCACTCCAGCTGAATGTTGTTGCGTAAAACCCTGATCAACAGATAAACAGACACATCAGATTTCAGTTGTCCTTAATAGAACTCTCCAGAGGACAATGGTTTAAAGACTGTGAGTTCCTTTTGTGACTGCCAAGGGCTGGAATGAAAACAAAGCGCTCCGAATGGAATACATGTTGTCAAACGGGGAATAACACAAAGTCAACGGAATTCTCCAGCAACTGAGTCAGGCCACAATGAAATTGCTTTTCAGACAAGGACTCCACTTTTCAGTGCAACAGACCAACAGAACCTCTTTACACACTAACCCACATTCCAAGTGTGTGTTGTGAATGTGAGACTCCCAAAATACCACACTGAGAGTCCCTGGCACAGTTATTCAGTCCCACTGCTGTGTCAGTCAATTTAATAAAAACAAAGTCATTGTACACCCTGTCTTAAGCATGACTGGCTACCACAAACAATGTTTTCACCTCTAGTTTGACTGATTCCACAATCACCACAGCCTAGTAACAACATTGTGACTTTGTTTACATTACCCTGACTAATAGCCCAATCGATCTATTGGGCTAATTTGACAATGAGTGGGTGTAGAGTTCTGATGACGCAGTAAAAAGTCAACTCCCCAAAGCCTTACACTTTTGTGACAAATTCAGTGTGAAATGCCTTGTTATTCTGAATGAAAGAAAGCCAATAAAATGTTCCCTTCACTGTCTCCATGCTGTGGCGTCTGGATGAGTGTGTGTGCTCACTCACAATCGGAGTGACAGAACCCACCACCCACTAATAAAACACATTAAAGGGCCTAAAAGAAGAACAGTGCAGCATGCTGCACCAGTTTTATATGTTTGAGTATGAGTGACACAGTAGACTGGTGAATGATTTCTCAAAGGCCTGTCTGACCACACCAACCACTAAACAACTGTCTAACACAAACCTCCACACACCCTTTCTCAACTGTTTAAACATTCATCCTGCCTGCCTTGCTGACCGTGCAGCCAACAAACACTGACCACAATATTAGGTACGCCTACACTACCAGTCGAACGTTTGGACAGTTTTTCATTCAATCGCATAAAAAACTTGTACAGTTCAGTTTCTGTATTAATGTGGTTGTTGTGGTCTAAAACTGTACTAAATCATGTTGAAATGGGGCTATTAACTCATTGGCTGTTGTTGACAGAGATAGATTCGTCCAGCCAATCCATTTGAACTGGCAGTGAAAGATCATGTCAGGTTCAGCCCTCCCAGTTCAAACTGATTGGATGTCTATGTGGCATTAAACTGGCCACCACACTGTAAACCTCAACGAATTACCAGAACTGAAATAATTAGCATATCAATTGCCTCAAAAACCCAATACCATATTTTAATTTTTGCATTGGGCTTTTAAAATATTGATTTTTTTAATTTATTAATATATCAATATTAATAAAATATGTACAGTGGGGCAAATAAGTATTTAGTCAACCACCAATTGTGCAAGTTCTCCTACTTGAAAAAATTAGAGAGGCCTGTAATTGTCAACATGGGTAAACTTCAACCATGAGAGACAGAAAGTGGGAAAAAAACAGAAAATCACATTGTTTGATTTTTAAAGAATTTATTTCCAAATTAGAGTAAATATATGTACACACACACATACTGTATATCTATCTATCTATATATATATATATATATATATATATATATATATATATATATATATATATATATATATATATATATATATATGTATATGTATATATATATATATACACACAGTATATATACGTAATTTAAGAAAAGTTTAGGGCAAGTGCCTATTTTTGGTTATTAAAAAATATACAGTATATATATATATATATATATATATATATATATATATATATATATATATATATATATATATATATATATATATATATATATACCACTAACTAACTAACTAACTAACTAACTAACTAACAATACTGTATATACATATATACAGTTGTGGTCAAAAGTTTACATACACTTGTGAAGAACATAATGTCATGGCTCTCTTGAGTTTCCAGTTATTTCTACAACTGATTTTTCTCCGATAGAGTGATTGGAACAGATACTTCTTTGTCACAAAAAACATTCATGAAGTTTGGTTCTTTTATGACTTTATTATGGGTGATCAGAAAAAGTGATCAAATCTGCTGGGTCAAAAGTATACATACAGCAACACGAATTAGCAATTTCTTGTGAGTGATTATTGACTTGAACAATCATTGACTTGAACAAGTCAGGAAAGTCACTTGGAGCCATTTCAAAGCAGCTGCAGGTCCCAAGAGCAACAGTGCAAACAATTGTTTGTAAGTAAGTTTGTAAGTGCATGGCACTGTTTTGTCACTGCCACGATCAGGAAGAAAACGCAAGCTATCACCTGCTTCTGAGAAAAAATTGGTCAGGAGGGTGAAGATTCAACCGAGAATCACCAAAAAGCAGATCTGCCAAGAATTAAAAGCTGCTGTAACACAGGTGTCAGTGTCCACAGTCAAGCGTGTTTTGCTTCTCCATGGACTGAGAGGCTGCCGTGCAAGAAGGAAGCCCTTGCTCCAAAAGCGGCACCTTAAGGCTCGACTGAAGTTTGCTGCTGATCACATGGACAAAGATAAGACCTTCTGGAGGAAAGTTCTGTGGTCAGACGAAACAAAAATCGAGCTGTTTGGCCACAATGCCCAGCAATATGTTTGGAGGCGAAAAGGTGAGGCCTTTAACCCCAAGTACACCATGCCTACCGTCAAGCACAGTGGTGGTAGTATTATGCTTTGGGGCTGTTTTGCTACCAATGGAACTGGTGCTTTACAGAGAGTAAATGGGATAATGAAGAAGGAGGATTACCTTCAAATTCTTCAAGATAACCTAACGTCATCAGCCCGAAGATTGGGTCTTGGGCGCAGTTGGGTGTTCCAACAGGACAATAACCCCAAACACACATCAAAAGTGGTAATGAAATGGCTAAATCAGGCTAGAATTAAGGTTTTCGAATGGCCTTCCCAAAGTCCTGACTTGAACTTGTGGACAATGCTGAAGAAACAAGTCCATGTCAGAAAGCCATCAAATTTAACTGAACTGCACCAATTCTGTCAAGAGGAGTGGTCAAAGATTCAACCAGAAGCTTGCCAGAAGCTTGTGGATGGCTACCAAAATCGCTTAATTGAAGTGAAAATGGCCAAAGGACATGTTACCAAATATTAGCGCTGATGTATGTATATTTTTGACCCAGCAGATTTGATCACTTTTTTTCTGTTCACCCATAATAAAGTCATAAAAGAACCAAACTTCATGAATGTTTTTTGTGACAAAGAAATATCTGTTCCAATCACTCTATCAGAGAAAAACTGTAGAGTTGTAGAAATAACTGGAAACTCAAGAGAGCCATGACATTATGTTCTTCACAAGTGTATGTACACTTTTTACCACAACTCTACATATATAAATATATATATATATATATTCATCTAAACTGCTGAAGTCTAGTCTCTATTGGTTCTTACAGTATCTCTGTATTTCTTTTTCTGAACATTGTGTGCACAATAGCTATATAATTAGATGGGGTCCTTATCCGGACAGTGCTGATCTAAAATGATTATGTGCTTTTATTTCATCACTCACCACACCTTATTAACATGAGACACGTGCCGTAATGTTGATGTTTCCATTTACGATACAGAAGCTAAGGAAACCATACAACTTCCATTCAGTTATAACTGCTTTGAATTTATTTAATACATGTACTCATTGCCTGCTATTGATGGTGATAGAAATCCAATCCATTGGGATTGAGAGGACTGGCAGCGAATGCATCGATGCCGACCTTCCTATCTACGGTTATTAGTGTTTTAATATAAATTTTAGTAACTACCACTACCACCACACATACTCTGTGACTACTTGAAATATAACTGGGTTGGAAGGGAATGAATGAAGCACATATTATTTCAAGTAATACCAGGGCAGAGAGAGGATGTTTTAGCCTTTGAGTCCTAAGGTTCATGTTGCTTACATCTGTCAGCCACATGCTCCCCCACCAGTTGTACACAGCTGGAGTGTGGATGAGCATTTTTAGATTGAATTTTTCTGTGCATACAGCCATATGTGTGTAGTTTGTCCCTCACATGCTTCCATTAAGGAGGATTAGAGCCACACCCCTTCCGAGACGCTAGACATGAAACATCAGGATTGCTAAATTCCCTTGTTGAGTTGCGTGACCTTCTCGGGGCCTCTCAGATCCTTTAATTCTTGTCACAACAACAATGCAAATCATGATAATCCTGTTCCAAATCTTGCTCTTCAAAGTATTTTCATCTCTGGCTCTCTCATATACGGCTATGTCAGCAACTTTCTTTGAAATCACTAATTTTTTTTTTTTTTTTCAACAAATGTGAAATCCATTTAAATTACACACAGTTAAATTCCATTTCCATGTAATATGTATACAGTACATATTTAAATGTAACATAATCAGATGAATTGGTGCTTTTTAGGCCATTGCACTAAATTTGTCATAATTCATCTAAAAAAAGATATTACACCCCATACTGTACAGGTGAACGTTTTACTTGCTTGTGCAAAAGTCTATAAGCAAGAAAACTCACAAATTAATACACATATTAAATACAAAAGTTTAAAATGCAAAGGTTTTGTGTATTTACGAGGTATTTTAGCCCAAACATTCAGGACAAGTTGTTTATTTAAATTCTACTTATATAAAAAAATTTTTTTTAAAAACTGACTGACTATAAGTAACAATTGAAAGAAATATATTCCTGACATGTTCGGCAAAACTTCCCCAAACTTTTTTGTGTCCCTACCCCCTCCTATGTATGTGTATGGGTGGAGGGGGCATTTCTTTCCATGGCTGCTCAGCCTGTTTACAAAGAGGCAGCGGCGCAAAGACCAAAGCCCCTTTAAGACGCTAAATTCCCGTGTAAGAATTTTCGTTCTCCCTATTTCAAAGTTGTGATGTTTTTAAAATTTTGAGTAAAGGGAAAGCTTCCAAAAATGCTGGTGCAGACCATCTAGATCCATATGACCGTCAGTTAAGTCCTCATTTTATCAGTCCATATTTAGCTCATATTTTTAACCAAACCCTTCTATCTGGCGTCATCCCAACCTCTTTGAAAACAGCTACTGTAATAAAAATGGTGACATCTCTGACCTCAATAATTACCGTCCAATATCCAAGCTTCCGTTTTTATCCAATTTTCTTGAATCTTTGATCAATTCTCAACTATGTTCTTTTATTGACTCATCTAACATACTTCAGCTGCAACAGTCTGGTTTTCGCCCAGGTCACAGTACAATTACAGCTACAGTTTCTGTCTTAAATAATATTGTCTCCATTCTTGATAATAAAGAGTTCTGTGCTGCTCTTTTCATTGATCTTTCAAAAGCTTTTGATACCAGTGATTAGGGATGGGAATCAAAATCCGATTCCAATTCCAAACCGGTCCCTAGTGTTTCGAGGCCTCGACATCATAATGAAAAAGCCTTAACGATCCCTTTAACGATTCCTAAAGATGCATATTGCGTCGTGGCGTGTTTTGTTGTCCAGATGCATAAAACTAGCATGGCGCCAAGAATCACTCTCTCCAAAGTTTGGCTACACTTCACCAGGAAAGAGGGTGAAAATGAAATGTTACGACGGTTTAGCGATGGTTCCCTAGTGTTTCGAGGCCTCGACATCATAATGAAAAAGCCTTAACGATCCCTTTAACGATTCCTAAAGATGCATATTGCGTCGTGACGTGTCTTGTTGTCCAGACGCATCAAAATAGTATGGCGCCAAGAACCCCTCTCTCCAAAGTTTGGCTACACTTCACCAGGAAAGAGGGTGAAAATGAAAGGTTACGATGGTTTAGCACGAGCATTGCAGCCGTAAACATAACAATGACAGCATGTAGGTTAGGGCTGTCCCAAACGACTAATTTCCTCCCGATTAGTCAGCCGACTATTTTTACGATTAGTCGACTAATCTAATAATTTTTTATTTTTTTTTAACTTCTTTAATAATGACTTTTTTTTCAAGCTTATTAATTCACAAAAAACATTTTGGAACACCTAAATTCTTTATCAGCGTATAAATAAATAACATAAATACCAATAATAAATCACAAACAATGAGGTCAAATGCCGCTGGCATTAACTAGTGCAAAAAAATGTAAACGGAAACACTGTGACTTCACCTCTTTAACCGGAGTCAAAACAATTCTTACTCTTTTTGTAGTATGTCATTGTCTATATATTTCTAAATGTTAAAATGAATTGCAATGTCCCGGACAACCATTTTCAGAATACTTTGTGTGAGTTCAGATGCTTTTTCTGGTGTGCATGCCGCATTTTTGGGGGATGGGAAAAACTGTTCAACTTTTGTTTGTTTTAACCTGAAAATAGATAAAGTAGGGGGTACACTGAAATATTACCACAATTATTTTGAATGAAAGGCACACATACCCACAGTAAGAAAAATTAAATATATAGTATTAATTTTATAGTATACTATTATATGTAAAACTTTATAATAGTAAATAACTAACACATTAGTGCAGTCATGGATTACAGTAAGCAGGCCAGTGCTGTTTCCATATATATTTTTATTATATTATGTATATACAGGATATATGTAAATATTTTCCCCAAGTGGGAGCTTCCATGATCCTAATAAATTTAATAATAATTTTAAAAAATATATAATTATATTAATTATTTTACTAAATCAAAATGCACGTTGATACGACGCACATAAAGGCAACTTCCATTTAAAAAATTGTTAGAAAGTTGTATGGATTTACAGTCCGCTAGCTTGCTGTTTCTTGTTGTCTTCGAAAATTAAACTTTGGTGACGGCGCTTCAAGTGTTCGTTCATAGCCGACATGCTACCGTGGTATGCGAGCTCAGCTTAGCAAAGAGTACACAAAGTGGCACCCTCCATATTTTCCTTGAAATAATTCCAGGCTCTGGCTATTCTGGTCCGCTTTTTTGGCTTTATGCCGCTTTCACGTGTTACCAACTCTGCCCTTTTTGGAAATTGGCGGTGTTTTCAACTCCTCACCGGCGATTCACGTGGCTCGTTGTCGTCGGTTCGTCCGATTTCCTCCTCAGGAAGGCGGCGGCGTGCATAAAAACACCGAGAGGCGTCGGATGGCTCTTTATGGATACTTTTATTGACCAAAACAAAAACGTGGGGGATGAAGTCACTCAACTCAGCGCTACCCACGCACTTTTCCAACTCACCCATCTCGCTCCCTCTCTCTCGCTCACTCGCCCACTTTCTTCCTCTTTGCTCAATCTGACAACGCCGGTCACATTGAAATAACAGCGGCCCCCTTGGGGGTGCCAGTAACAACAGCTTGTATCGCGAGCGCTCGCCATTCTAAACTTTATCCGCATGTAATTTTTTTTAACCCATCATTACCCGTCGACGGTATGTTTTGCCCGTCAACGCATTTACGTCATCGATGACGTCGACAACGTCGACAAGTCGGAACAGCTCTAATGTAGGTTCAAACGCTCGAAAGTGTGTCTTCACTTCATGAGGAAAAATTACAACGAAGCGACTTGCAGTCATTGTAAGGTGGACTGCATCGGGAGGGAATACGACTGCACTGTCCTCACCGAGACGCTAAGGCTCAGTCCTGGCTATACAGCTAGCTACAGTGCCTTGCAAAAGTATTCGGCCCCCTTGAACCTTGCAACCTTTCGCCACATTTCAGGCTTCAAACATAAAGATATAAAATTTTAATTTTTTGTCAAGAATCAACAACAAGTGGGACACAATCGTGAAGTGGAACAAAATTTATTGGATAATTTAAACTTTTTTAACAAATAAAAAACTGAAAAGTGGGGCGTGCAATATTATTCGGCCCCCTTGCGTTAATACTTTGTAGCGCCACCTTTTGCTCCAATTACAGCTGCAAGTCACTTGGGGTATGTTTCTATCAGTTTTGCACATCGAGAGACTGACATTCTTGCCCATTCTTCCTTGCAAAACAGCTCGAGCTCAGTGAGGTTGGATGGAGAGTGTTTGTGAACAGCAGTCTTCAGCTCTTTCCACAGATTCTCGATTGGATTCAGGTCTGGACGTTGACTTGGCCATTCTAACACCTGGATACGTTTATTTTTGAACCATTCCATTGTAGATTTGGCTTTATGTTTTGGATCATTGTTCTGTTGGAAGATAAATCTCCGTCCCAGTCTCAGGTCTTGTGCAGATACCAGCAGGTTTTCTTCCAGAATGTTCCTGTATTTGGCTGCATCCATCTTCCCGTCAATTTTAACCATCTTCCCTGTCCCTGCTGAAGAAAAGCAGGCCCAAACCATGATGCTGCCACCACCATGTTTGACAGTGGGGATGGTGTGTTCAGGGTGATGAGCTGTGTTGCTTTTACGCCAAACATATCATTTTGCATTGTGGCCAAAAAGTTCAATTTTGGTTTCATCTGACCAGAGCACCTTCTTCCACATGTTTGGTGTGTCTCCCAGGTGGCTTGTGGCAAACTTTAAACGAGACTTTTTATGGATATCTTAGAGAAATGGCTTTCTTCTTGCCACTCTTCCATAAAGGCCAGATTTGTGCAGTGTACGACTGATTGTTGTCCTATGGACAGACTCTCCCACCTCAGCTGTAGATCTCTGCAGTTCATCCAGAGTGATCATGGGCCTCTTGGCTGCATCTCTGATCAGCTTTCTCCTTGTTTGAGAAGAAAGTTTGGAAGGACGGCCGGGTCTTGGTAGATTTGCAGTGGTCTGAAGCTCCTTCCATTTCAATATGATGGCTTGCACAGTGCTCCTTGAGATGTTTAAAGCTTGGGAAATCTTTTTGTATCCAAATCCGGCTTTAAACTTCTCCACAACAGTATCTCGGACCTGCCTGGTGTGTTCCTTGGTTTTCATTATGCTCTCTGCACTTTAAACAGAACCCTGAGACTATCACAGAGCAGGTGCATTTATACGGAGACTTCATTACACACAGGTGGATTCTATTTATCATCATCGGTCATTTAGGACAACATTGGATCATTCAGAGATCCTCACTGAACTTCTGGAGTGAGTTTGCTGCACTGAAAGTAAAGGGGCCGAATAATATTGCACGCCCCACTTTTCAGTTTTTTATTTGTTAAAAAAGTTTAAATTATCCAATAAATGTTGTTCCACTTCACGATTGTGTCCCACTTGTTGTTGATTCTTCACAAAAAAATTAAATTTCATATCTTCATGTTTGAAGCCTGAAATGTTGCGAAAGGTTGCAAGATTCAAGGGGGCCGAATACTTTTGCAAGGCACTGTATACTCCCAAATGATGATGCAGAAGACGTTGGTATAATTTGCTGACTTTATTCAACCATCACTTGAAGAGTGAAACCAAAAATAGAAATGAAACAAATCAATTTCGTCCCCAATAACAAACAGGTTTGCATCAACGTAAATCAGCGATGATTATCTGATAATACAGTAATAACTGGATTGGTGACACAACTGGATTTAAGTGTCCGATCGCGAGTGGAAACACACAACAACAACATAAAAGATGATATATACAGGCGTTGCCTCCGTAAATATTTTACAAACATTAAAAAAAAACGTAGGCTCATGGCGATGTTTCCCTCTCACTAACTCGCTCACCCGCTTGGATGCAGCACTTCTTCTTCGCGTGTCAGCGCGCTCTTCTTCACGTGAGCACGTTCTTCTTCGCGTGAGGAAGCGCAAGGGCGCCCCCACTTGAGCGTGAAAGCACCATAAAAACTAAAAGGCATGCATTTAAATATAATGGTAAATAATACACATTAACACAGGGGTCCCCAAACTACGGCCCGCCTCCACATTTTGTCCGGCCTCCTTATACCCCCTCCAATACCACAGAGCATTTTTTTTTTTTTTTCTCAATAGTGTTATTTATTTCCTGGCCATTTTCTGTGAAGAACTCAGAGAGGGTTATTTGGTTATTATCTATTAAATTAATAGTGTTGTTGTAATTATGTATTATTATGATATGATATGATATGATATGATATGATATGATATGATATGATATGATATGATATGATATGATATGATATGATATTATATTATATTATATTATAATTTTATTTAATTCACCATTTGTTCCATGAAGAATCCAGAAAGGGTTATTTGATTGTGGCTTTCTGATAAAAATTTTTTTTTTTTTACATCTAGGCACTCCTGCAATTGTCAGTTTTTCTGTTACAAACTGACCACGGCCCCTTATCTGAGAAGGGAAAAATTATGTGGCCCTCACAGGAAAAAGTTTGGGGACCCCTGCTTTAACACAAATTGCCGAAGGCAGAACAACGACCTATATGCCAATATGTACCAATATTTTTTATTTCTATTAGAAAAATGTTTCAGTAAAATTATACACATTCTTGTGCATAAGCCACTTATTGCCACAGTTAACATTGAGGCTTTGGGCCTCTTTTGACCTCGTTGTGAGTTTGTAAGGTTGTGACTTCTGATTAAACAAACTCGATGCCAATCAAAACGTTTGTTCTTCTTTTTCCACAAATTAGAATCGATAAGAGAATCGATAAAGATCGACTCGTTAAGCAATATCGATAATGGAATCGGAATCGTAAAAATCGTTCCCATCCCTTCCCGTTCCATCCCAAAAAATTCCCATCCCTACCGTTGATCATAAAATTCTTCTTCTAAAACTGCAGGCCATAGGTTTAGATGTTAATGCTCTCAACTGGTTCCAGTCCTACCTTACAGACAGAATACAAACTGTTGCTGCTGACGGCGTTCAATCAAGTCCACTTACAGTTACAAATGGGGTGCCACAGGGGTCTTTCCTTGGACCACTTCTTTTTACGTTATACATTAATAATATTATTCTTACTAATCAATATTGTAATGTCCACTTTTTTGCTGATGATTGCATTCTATATGATCCCGGTACTTCCCCAGCTCTAGCTTTGACTCATTTACAGACTGCTTTTGATTCTTTACAAATATCTCTTCATAACCACAGATTAGTTTTAAATGCTGAGAAAAATAAATACATGGTTTTCTCCACTTCCACCATTACTGACAATGATTTACCCAGAATCAATTCCCTAAATGGTACCCAAGTTACTCTTACTGACTCATACAAATACTTAGGAATTTGGATTGACAATAATTTATCATTCAAAACCCATATTCACCATCTAATCCGTAAATTTATGTAAATTCATACTTAGCTTCCTGTATAGAATCAAAGGCTGACTGTCAACTTCTAACCGAAAAACCTTTCTGTTATCTTCTTTTGTTTGTGTTCTTGATTATGGGGACATCCTGTATTGTCATGCAGCTCCATCAACTCTTCATCAGTTAAACCCGGTCTATCATAGTGCACTACGTTTCATCACCAATGACAATTTCGGCACTCATCCTTGTACCCTTTACACACGTTGGATGGTCTTCACTACAGTCAAGAAGAAATATCCACCTCATGTTATTCATCTAGGCTTTACTGTGCAAACTTCCTAACTTCCTCACATCTCTCCTGTCATTTAAATCCAGTAACTACAAAACACGATCAACTAACTACTTAACCCTAAACATTCCACTCACACGCACTAATGTTGGCAGAACTTGCTTTAGCTATTATGCTCCTCTTAAGTGGAACGAATTGCAATCTACTCTTAAACTACAGTCAATGATTCATCTTGGTGATTTTAAATCTCTTTTGTCTGTTTTTACTGATTATTGTAACTGTTTCCGTTAGTGTATTTTGTGTTGTCTGATATTTGTGAATGTTTCTTTGTCCTCAGGCCTCTCTTGTAAAAGAGATATTAATCTCAATGAGACTGCCTGATAGAACAAAGAGTAAATAATGTGACGCTGGATTTTAGACATTGGGAGATGTACCGTGAGATACGGGGACACTTTCAGACGTGTCCCGTGTTGGCGACTTGGCGCTCTCTGTGCATGCAGAGCGAGGGACAGGATTTTATAACCCGGAATTTATGTCATTTTTGGTCAGCAACGGCAACAAAATAAACCACACATTTCGTAAGGTGGACGATGGGCTGTCTCTTCCTCGGCTCTATGATTCAGTAGGAAATTAATTTCGTTATGTTTCGAGTTGAATTTTGCTATCTTTTCAGTTAGCCATGTTGATGATAGCGATGTTTGTTTACGGCTTTTTTTCGTCTTACTGCGTAGAAAGAGGAAATGAAGATTGGCCCGCCATGATATTTATGTCATCAGCAGGGGCGTCACTAGGTTTTAAGAACGGTCACCCTGTGACCAGGGAACTAACCGGCTGCTTTCATGCATGTCGCGTCCCGGTGAAGTCCCGGACATCATACTAGGACGCGACCTGGTTAATATCCGTGTCATCTCCGTGTCAGTGTACCCGGGAAATTTCTTTCAGACATAAGGGCTACCCGTTTAAATCCTGGGATTTAAATGGAGTTCAGCGTATGTCTAAAAGGGGCTCAAGATGCATGATGCTGCGTTTAATCGACTAGTAAAATATGAAACGTTTAATTATGAGTAGACAGTTAAACGATTAAACAACTAGTCGCGCACATCCCTAGCTCCATCTTGGTTGGTTTATCTTGGTTGGAAGCGATGTCACCGACCAGTTACTGTACATATGGCTATGGTACGCCATTCCAATAGGCTGCCTATTTAACCCTTTTGGTAACGCCGACTCATCACCAAATCGACTCTCTTGTGCTTATAGTTAGACATCCAGCATTTACTTCTGTGCAACCTTTTTTAGACACCGGGTAAGCAGACTTTTTGTTCATTCCGCAGACCACCTCCTGGCTAACTCCTAGCCTGTACTGTCTTCTGATCCTCCCTGGACCTCTAGACCCCGTACTACAAAATTCTGCTTGTCGCCTGTCTCCTCTGGTTGTCCATATTTTCTGAAAATCAGTAAACTCTTGTTTAATTGAATCCCAGAACTGTGACCACGTCTGAGTCCCCAGTGCTGCGTTTTGCAACATTACTGGTAAAATCCAGATTCTTGCTACTAGTATTTTACCATAAATTTGGCTTTTGTTTTGGTTTTTTAATATAGCAGAGGATATTGTTTCTTGGACCAGTAGGACTCTCTTCCTTCATCGTTTTTTGGTCCATTGCCTGGAGAAATCTCCACTGCACTGAAGAGCTTCGACCATACACTTTGGACTTTAAGCATTCTCTTTGTTTGTTCAGAAATACTGGTGGGCTTTGACTCAACTGCTTCTGGCTGCGTCAATACATTTACCCTGAATATATTCCCAAGTGAGATGAAATGCAGAATATTTTATAGTATATGGTGTACATGTACCACTGCATTATGTGTAAACTCAAATCTAGTATTGATTTAAATATGTCCAAATATGTTGCTATAAAAATATTATTTGATATATTAATTGAGCAGTTTCTTTATCACAGAAGTCCCTACTTTTTCAACGCCATGAAACAGTTTTCCATAAATTCATTTTTGAGCTAGAGCCTAACCCAGATGACTTTGGTCAACAAGTGGGAGACACCCTAACCTGGACCAGAAACACTGACAATCACACCTTTGGAGAATTTAGAGTTTTCCGTGAAGTTAAAACACATGTTTGTAGAATGTGGGATCAAGCCTGGGTATATGTGGAGAAGATGGGATCCGCATACAAGATGGCTAGAGAGTCAAACCTGCAACCTCAGTGCTTTGAAACAGACCAGCTAACTATGAGTAAAACACCCTTCATTTTTTCTCGAAAGTCCAGTCATCTAATTCAGTCTTGAGCCTTTCTTCTCCCAGAGATGACATAAAAGTCATCTGGCAGTCCCCGCTCATCATCTATCATTGCCTGTCACAAGAGGAGCAGGGAAATGGTCTTATACAATCTGGGAACGGATGTGGACTACTGAGCTGGGTCGCGCACCCTGTGAAACTTCATCATTCCTGTCTGTAGTTGAGCATGCAATGGCGAGGTCACTGCTGAGCCCGTCACACTGAGTTTAACATCCGAGACTTACCGAAACCAAAAGCAGCCGGCGGAGGGATGGGAGCAGACTGGACAGGTGTGGAAGTGTAGAGGCCAGTCACCAGTAGTCCGTCGAAGGACACGCTGGTTGAGATGCTCACTGTGGGTAGAAGAATATTCCAGATTTAGGAGTTGGATACTAAATACAGTATGACACCTGGTTTGAAAGTGTGTGAGCACACGTGTCAACTTAGAGTATATTCATAGATTTTGTTTCTGTACTGAGATTCTAAACAATTTCATATGAGAACCTAATGCAGTAGTTTCACTGCAAAAAATTCAACTTTCAAAACAAGGGGAAAGACTACAAAAAAAGATGTTATAATCTTTAAAAATGAACAATTATTTGCCAATGGAACAAGAAAATTTTGCTTGTCCAGATTTCATAAAAAAAGTAAAAATATCTATAAACATACCAGAGAATGAATGCATTTTAACTAACAAGTGCATTTTCCTAATTCTGATGAAATACAGTACATGCAACCTATGGTAGGCCTCCAGGGTCTAGCTTGATTCTCAGGGCGTTGAATCAGTTGCAACAGGACAGATCTGGTTATACTGTATCTGAATACAGTAGGTAGTGCTGTTCTAACTAAGCTAAGCTAAGCTTCATGAACTGATGACGCCTCCTTGGATGAGAGACAAAACATCTTTTAAGGCCAGAACAGTCTAATTACGATTGATTCAATACTCAGAGTTAAATTATCGGTTAACGTAAAATGTCTCCAGAGTGGATGTCATTCAGTGTAGTTATATATAACATGACATATTTATGAATGAACTACAAAATCCTTATACAGTGCTATGATATAGCCTGACATCAACAAAGCTGATAAGCTAATTGGCAGTGATCCTTACAGTCGAATTAGGCTTGTTGTCATTTTGAGTCACCACAAACAGCTTTTGGGCAGAAATCGACCACAGGTTTATTTTTCAGTGGTTGAGATCTACAGCTTAGTGTAACCCATAGCAAGTTAACTATTGATCCACCCTGTAAATAAAACCGTGAGTGATGGGACCACAGAGCCAGCAGATTTGCCGCTGGACAGCTTCCAGCCAGACAGACAGTTAAACACGAGAGAGAAGTCTAGCCTCTTGAAGAAAATACATTTTTATAAAGGGAGGAGCGAAAACAAATAACCTGGAGTCAGCAGTGAGACCGGAATTACCTTCTGGATTTCGAGGAATAAGAAAACTCAGTGACACCCACAGCGTGTTTTTACTATGGAATGGCAACATGACAGTTTGGTCTCAGGCCTTTTCTTTTTTGGGGACTTGCTGTGTTTGCATGTCAGATCCAAGGCAGTTCAGACTGTGTGGCCTAGCCTCCCGCTCTGCCTGCCTCCCTGCCTGTCTGGGTGACTCCATTAAGACTTAAACACGCAAGGCGCCTAATGTTTGTGTATGGGCGCGTGTGGGTTCGAATGCGTGCATTCTGTGTTTGTTTGAATATCTGATGTGCTTCACCCTCTCTTAAGAGTGCAGCACCCTTGCTCCTTCATATTAAAGCCTCAATAATTTAGCTCACAACTTATTCTGTGTAATGCTGACATATAAACCTCTCCTCTGATTCTAGAGTTCATATGTATGGTGCTTAGCAAAAATAACTCTTAAGAAAAACACTACTACATTAGTAGTAAATTACTTAATTAACATTACTAAATACACAAACTGTTAATTTTTCCCAGATTTGAAAACTCCTCGCAGTGCCGAGAGGCCCCCCCTCAAAAAAGATACAAAACAATAAAAAATCGGGCTCCAAGGTTCGATGCGTATACATCCCGAGAATTTCGTCAATATCAACAAAATATCATTTTGATCCATCCACGAATAATGAAGGAATAGATCAATAATTGATAGTGTAAACAACAACAAAATGAGGCTTGACTTGACCATCTGTAAAATATTTATGTATATAAATATTAATAATTTAAAAATTGATTTTAGATGCATTCAAATGAATGTGATTTTGTTTTCAAAGGCAAAACAACATGGCAAAGATGATTCAAAGGGGAAAAAATACTTAACCTAAGTCGCTTACTTTGTCTGTCGCTAGTTTAATTTTCCGTAATTTTCGGACTATAAGCCACTATTTTTTTCCCATCATTTTGAATCCTGCGGGTCATAGTCCAGTGCAGCTTATTTGTTGATTTATTTGGGTTAGTAGGTAACACGTTATTTGACAGCGGTGTCATGAGACTGCCGTAAGACCGTCATAATTTAATATTATATACAGTAATTTTTTTAATGGACAAATACTTTCTCTATATAGCTTATTTAATGTGTACTTAACCATTAGTTTAGTTACTTTCTGGTTAGGCATTAACTAATGTTAATTAATATTTTAATCAATGTAAGATAAGGGATTACCGTAATTTTTGCACTATAAGGCGCACCTGACTATAAGCCGCCACCCACCAAATTTGACACAAAAACGACATTTGTTAATAGATAAGCCACACTGGACTATAAGCCGCAGCTGTCCTCACTGTATTATGGGACATTTACACCAAAAGATATTAACTGGTAACACATTATGTGACAGTGGCATCATACGACTGTCATAAGACCAAATAAACTATGAAGCTTTCAACCAATTGGCTGCAAAGCTTCATTGCTTCAAGAAGCTTCATTTGGCCATCACTGCTTCCTTGGGGGAGACAGTCAACCTATGATGTCACCTGCTGTCAACACTTTTGTTGTCCAACATGCCTCCTAGCATGCATCACAGCGCAACAGATGTAAATAACAATCAAAATTTATGTTTTAAGCCAATTATTTCTTCAGTTACTGTTGCAGTTGTTTCTTTAATTGCTAGTTATGGTATTTGGTAACACTTTATTTGGCAATGCCGCCATAAGAATGTCATTAGACATTCATAATTATGATATGACACTGTCATGAGCATTAATGAATGCTTATAACAGATGTCATGAAGGGTTTTCTGGCAAATTATGTCACTTTTGAATGGATGTAAAATAGCCGAGCTGGACATAAATGGAGTTAGTGACATACAGTGGGGCAAATAAGTACTTAGTCAAACACTAATTGTGCAAGTTCTCCCACATGAAAATATTAGAGAGGCCCGTAATTGTCAACGTGGGTAAACCTCAACCATGAGAGACAGAATGTGGGAAAAAAAAAACAGAAAATCATATTGTTTGGTTTTAAAGAATTGATTTGCAAATCATGGCGGAAAATAAGTATTTGGTCAAAACCAAAAGTTTATCTCAGTACTTTGTTATGTACCCTTTGTTGGCAATAATGGAGGCCAAACGTTTTCTGTAACTCTTCACAAGCTTTTCACACACTGTTGCTCGCATTTTGGACCATTCCTCCATACAGATCTGCTCTAGAGTAGTGATGTTTTGGGGCTGTCGTTGGGCAACACGAACTTTCAACTCCCTTCACAGATTTTCTATGGGGTTGAGATCTGGAGACTGGCTAGGCCACTCCAGGTCCTTGAAATGCTTCTTACGAAGCCACTCCTTTGTTGCCCTGGCTGTGTGTTTGGGATCATTGTCATGCTGAAAGACCCAGCCATGTCTCATGTTCAATGCCCTTGTTGATAGAAGGAGATTGTCACTCAAAATCTCTCGATACATGGCCCCATTCATTCTTTCCTTTACACAGATCAGTCGTCCTGGTCCCTTTGCAGAAAAACAGCCCCAAAGCATGATGTTTCCACCCACCATGCTTCACTGTGGGTATGGTGTTCTTCGGATGCAATTCAGTATTCTTTCTCCTCCAAACACGAGAATCTGTGTTTCTACCAAAAAGTTATATTTTGGTTTCATCTGACCGTAACACATTCTCCCAGTCCTCTTCTGGATCACCCAAATGCTCTCTAGCGAACCGCAGACGGGCCTGGACGTATACTTTCTTTAGCAGGGGGACACGTCTGTCAGTGCAGGATTTGAGTCCCTGGCGGCGCATTGTGTTACTGATAGTAGCCTTTGTTGCTTTGGTCCCAGCTCTCTGTAGGTCATTCACTAGGTCCCCCCGTGAGGTTTTGGGATTTTTGCTCACCGTTCTTGTTATCATTTTAACGCCACGGGGTGAGATCTTGCATGGAGCCCCAGATCGAGGGAGATTATCAGTGGTCTTGTATGTCTTCCATTTTCTAATAATTGCTCCCACAGTTGATTTCTTTACACCAAGCGTTTTACCTATTGCAGATTCATTCTTCCCAGCCTGGTGCAAGTCTACAATTTTGTCTCTGGTGTCCTTCAACAGCTCTTTGGTCTTGGCCATAGTGGAGTTTGGAGTGTGACTGACAGTGGACAGGTGTCTTTTATACCGAAAATGAGTTAAAACAGGTGCCATTAATACAGGTAACGAGTGGAGCCTCGTTAGACCTCGTTAGAAGAAGTTAGACCTCTTTGACAGCCAGAAATCTTGCTTGTTTTTAGGTGACCAAATACTTATTTTCCACTGTAATTTGGAAATAAATTCTTTAAAAATCAAACAATGTGATTTGCTGGTTTTTTTTCCACATTCTGTCTCTCATGGTTGAGGTTTACCCATGTTGACAATTACAGACCTCTTTAATCTTTTCAAGTAGGAGAACTTGCACAATTGGTGGTTGACCAAATACTTATCTGCCCCACTTTAACTTGCTGAATGACACTTCATGACATATGTCATAAGCATTCAGTAATGCCCATGATAGTGTCAAATATAGTGTTATCTATTAACCCAAATAAATCAACAAATAAACCGCACTGGACTATATGCCGCAGGATTCAAATTGAAGGAAAAAAATAGCGGCTCATAGTCTGAAAATTACAGTACATGAACCATTATAATGTTACTTAAACATTAGTTATTGTCTAAAGATGCGTTAATTAATGTTAATTTATGAACCCTTATCGTAAAGTGTTAACAAATTCTCAATATTTGTTAGTTGATTTTTTTGTTTTGTTTTATCCATGACAATTGCTTTACGTTGTTTTGATTGCTTGACATGTTTTGGTGAACACTTCCGCCTTCATCAGAGAGTCACGGATGAAGGTGTGACGTGTCTTTATCAACTGATGAATGAAGGAAACAACCTAAAGCAATTGTCTTGGATATAAGAAAAAAATCAACTAATCTAGAAGTGTACACAAAATAAACTCTGTGCAACCAATTCTCAATGCTTAGTTCAATTTAAGATTAATTCATTGGAATGCATAAGATTGTTGTCCGTCCCTTTAAACCACTAAATTTATGAAAACGGCCTTATCAATCCATTTCCGAGTTTGTACTGTGAATTTGTGTTTGGTTTTTTTGTGTTCCATTTTTTTCTTCCCGAAGCATATTCAACAGATGCAGTCCACAGTGCAGCAGTGTGACAAATTATTCAGTTTTTAAATTACATGCATTGATCCAAGGCCATGCAAGGTATGTTGTGCTCAAGGGCGTAGGCTTGGTTTCAACATTGGTAGGGACGATATAATTATATTATGCATAACCTACATGTACACTTTTTGCTGGGGACCGGACATTAATAATACCAAACAGATTATTGAACGGGGGTCAGGGCAACATTTCTCACGAATAGGAACCTAAGTAATTGATAGGCTAACTGATCAATGCAAAATAAATCTGTACTGACTTATACTAACATTCTTGTGTATTGGTTCAGGTTATACAAAGTTCGATTTAAACCTTTGTTTTCAAAAACTACGTAAGAAACATTTTGAAATGAAAGTCCCTTTATTAAAAAAACATGGAGCTATCCAAGAATGGGTCCAGTTCCGGGCGACACTGGAGCACTTCTAGACTCAAACTAAAGTATTCTAATAAATAAGTGATTAGGGAAAAAACTAAATGAAAAAAAATCTGAGATATTAAAGGACCGATTTACATCTGAGGCATACTAGACTACCCCAAGACTTGAACCAAAGTACTCTCATGGAATTTTGATGCGTGATTACATTTAGGGATTTTATTTCATGTCAGTTTATTTTCATGTCAGTGTTCCCCTGAAATGGACCCATTCTTGCATAGCTCCCAGTTTTTTTAATAAGGGGACTTACACTCTGAAGCCACCGCATTGCATTACCGTAATGCACATAATGCAAACAATGAACCAAATGAGGGATGGCTAGCTGGACTTCGTTGTTCCTTGCCGAGGCTGGCCTGACCACAGTAGTTTTGCAGGTTAGCAAGTTCATACAGTTTAAAGTTATGCTAACTCTGATGTAGGTCGCACTCTCAGTAGAAAAATTAGTGTTGGTTCCCCCACTTCCACAACATTAAAGCCATTTTACATTAGTTACAGTGGCTGCTAGAGATGTCCCGATCGATCGGGTCCGATCACGTCATTTTCAAAGTATCGGAATTGGCAAAAAAATATCGGACATGCCTTTTTTTAATATACGTATATATATATTTTAATCAAATCTTTTTCTAATTGTATTTAACGTTACAGACATAATATGTTACACTCATCCAGAGTCTTCAGTTTAGACTTAAGGTAGGGTTATCAAATTTATCCCGTTAACGGCCGTGATTATTATTTTTTTAAATATATCACGTTAAAATATTTAACGCAATTAACGCATGCGCTACACGACCCACTCACGCATTGTCGCGTTCAATCTGTAATGGCGCCGTTTTACCTATATATAGAGCTAAAAGGCAGCGTAAAATGAGTAGAGAGAATTTTGGCACCCTTTGGAGCCTTTTTTTAAATTGGCTAAAGCCTTACAATCCCTCTCCCTACGATTAGAAATATTGTGGGAAGCAATGTGGGGAAGAAAGGTAGTAATTGATCTTTTTATTAGCACCCTATGTTATTTCCCAACGCAGAGAATATATAGCAATTGGTACCAATATGCACAGTCATGGTTGCACTTCCCATCATGCATTTGGACAGAATATTTAAATGGCTACTTTATCATTTACTGAATGCTCAACAAATACACTACATGGCAATATTTAGTCACAATATACAAAGTCACATTTATCCTTTAAGAATTACAAGTCTTTCTATCCGTGGATCCCTCTCACAGAAAGAATGTTAATAATGTAAATGCCATCTTGAGGATTTATTGTCATAATAAACAAATACAGTACTTATGTACTGTATGTTAAACGTATATATATTCGTCCGAGTTTTATTCATTTTTTTCTTAATGCATTGCCAAAATGTATATGATCGGGAAAAATTATTGGGAATGATTGGAATTGAATCGGGAGCACAAAAAAAAAGCAATCGGATCGTGAAATATCGGGATCGGCAGATACTCAAACTAAAACGATCGGGATTGGATCGGGAGCAAAAAAACATGATCGGAACAACTGCTGTTAGCCCAAAATAAAAACTAATAGAGGAGGCGTCATGTTGTCGACATGAATCTGTCGTAGCCGTGTGAATGTGCATGTGTGTCTGTGTGGCGGGCGCGGCGGGGGATTGATCAAGTCATCTGCCAATCAAACTTGTGTTTAAAGGTTAAAAAAATGGACCGGCACATTCAGCCAGTGAAACGGGATAAATGTAACTGAATGTTCATTCATTCATTTTCCATGCTGGAGCCTATCCCAGCTAACAACGGGCAGTAGGCAGAGGACACCCTATATGAAAATAATTTCCTTACTAATGGTAGGGTCTATTATCTCCTTACAACAAATGGGAAGACAATCTAAATTACTTATATACCTGAACTCATAAAATAACGCAAATAAGGTTGCTGAAAAGTTGGTGGGGACAATTAGAGCATCCTGAAAAGTTGGTAGTTTTATGTCCCTACCGTCCCTATGGAAACCTACGCCCTTGGATGTGCTTAATCGAGTGGTTGGATAAATTTGTCTGACATGGCTTTACTACCCTATGTAGAGTACATACAATGCAGGTATTACTACAGACCTGCATCACTATTCACTCATACACACAAAAGATTTTTTCACTTGCCGTTTCTTCGAAAAAGACTCCCCTCTACACATTCCTTTCTCTTGCACCTGCCCCGTTTGATGTGAATGTGGAAGGGCGGCTGGGAGCACATTTTATGATCGAGGGGATAATGAGACCGGTGGTCAAAGGTATAAAAAGCTGGTGGTGCCTTCAGAGGAGAGATACCTGATCAATACAAATGCTAGAACTAAATAATTTACACATACCCTCATCAACACCCATTTCACACATGCAGTCGATCAAATGAGTAAATTTGATCAAATACAGGTTTTTGAAGGAGACATATTCACTCATGTACACTCACGCATGTACTGTATGCTCATGTACCTATATCTTCGGGAGTGGCTGGAGGGTTTTGATGGTTGCTTTTAACATTCTCATCCATATTTTTTTTTCATAATTTTATTTCTTTCACTACGGCTTTTAGGTTTTGTTTTTTCCACTTTACAATACTTTTAGCCTTGATTTAGCACCAGAGATGATCCTATAATACATGTTTGAAACAGTGTTTGCATGATGTTTTGACTCACAGAAAAGATTGCGATCAAATCACACACTGTAGATGACAAACCTTAACCAGGTCAAAGTCAAACACCCATTTTGGTCTATATTATCATGAAAGAGTGAAAAAAGGTGGAATTCAATGCAAAGTCACCTTTGAGCATAAATGAGTACTGACAAAAGAAACGATTGATGTACGTAGTAACTAGTGAGTACCTTATTTTTCATTCAAAGCATTTAAGTCAAATTTGACAAAATATACATTTGGAGTGTGCCACTTAAATTAAAACACTAAGTTAAATCTAAGTCAATTAAAATAGCGACAAGAAATACTCTAGTAACCTACATTGTGTGTTTTTCATAGTATGTAAGGTAAGCACAGATTGAAAAGACTCACTTTATGCCACTGACAACCACAATATTAGGTTTATGCATTAATAGATATATGTCCAATCCAATTTGATTGGAGAGTTGCTGGAATTGACTGAGTGCTGCTCCCCTTTGCAGTTCAAAGGGATTGGACTTCTATCTACCACCATCAACAGCAATAAAAGTGTAATCAATCTGTTGCAATTTGGCCACATAAGGAACAAAAAAGAAATCCCTTTAGACTTTAAGAGAACACGTTGCCTAGTCTCATTGCTTTTTCCGACTTTTGTCGTCATGGTAACAACGGCCTATTGACCCAGGAAACCTGTGGTGGGTGAACAGTATAAAGACAAAAACCGCTCCCAAGAACTGAGTACAGTAATACCTTTTTGAGATCTTTTACCATCACAAAAGGTAGTGGTCTTAAATTTTGAGTTTTAAAAAAATGCTTGTCTTATTTAATGGAAAACCATCAAAATTATCAATCATAGGTTATCAGCAAGGGATGGAAACAGCTGGCAGAAGTACTGTTTTATATTTGAACACAGCACAGAGGAGAACCAGTGGCCCCAAGCCAGCATGTAATATTGATGATGTGATGTGGTGTGCCTCATTACAGACACACAACCATGCTGCAGTTTGAGTATTGATGGGCCTTGAGAATTTTTTTTTTTTTTTTTTTTTAATACCACCATGAGTAACGTTACGGCATAACATACCAGCTAGCACATCAAACATGCAAACAAAACACATTTAGGCAAATTTTATATATCCTTCATCCACCACCCTCTAAGTTCATTTGGACACACGACACAATCAAATGTCATGGGAACACGACACAAAGGTCTTGACCTGCCAAGACTGATAGTGTTCTGCTCAAGAGCACGACCTGGAAAAATACATTTTATAATTACAACAACAACAAAAAATCTTTTGTTACTTTATTTCTTATGTTGTTACGAATGCCGGCATTTACAAGTATGATGAAATCTTAGTAATAAAAAAAAAATTTTTTAATTTAAAAAAAAAAAAAAAAAAGGCTTGTAGGAACCACAACACAAAAAGCCCTTCAGCCCGATGCTATCCTCTTCCGTCTTCCTCGCACACCGCTGGACAGCGGTGAAAAAAACCTCTCATGCCGCACTCTTGAGTTCGTTACTTTAATCCAACAAAAATTAATCCAAATGCTTGTCATTCAAAAGTACAAACAAAGGAGCAACTGAGACATCGATATAAAGAGAGGTAGAGATAAAGAGAGAATGGTCAAAAAATTGTTTGGGCTCGTATTTCCCCTTTCCTGCCTACAACAACTGACTCGCCCAAAACAGCTCTTGCACCCATTTATATCGTATTAATACGTTTATTTTTCGCATCACGCCAGCTAAACAGCTGCAGAAAAATCTTGCTTTATGAGGGCGAGGCGTATGCGCTTTTTTGGAGTTTCAAAAGGTTCCCATTCACCGTGGATATTGGCCAAAACAAGCCCTACAATTGGACTTACGAGGAAGTGAGTAAACATTTTGTTTTGTATTATGTCAAATATGAATACAGCAATTACAAAGTGAACACTACAAACTTTCTTTAAATAAAGGACTACTTACGTTTGATCATTGATGGGCATGTAAAAAGCTCTCCTCCTGCATATTAGCTGCACGTTAGCTGCACAACAATTGCAGCTGCCCTCCTCCGGGGAACGAGCTGTAAATTTCTCTCCGCCGGGCGGTTTGCCGATCCACATGAACAATCGACAACCCAGTCGTCATGTCAAATAATCCGGGCTAGTTATGTGTGATTTTCCGCTTCGAAGACTTCGAAACATCACTCGGTTCGGGTTAGCATGTCGGCTAGCTGTCACGCCTCTTGGTTTGTTTACGTTCTCTGAAGCCGGGGGAGGGAAATGACATATGTCCGATTTAGGTGTCATAAAATATCGTTCGGGAGGTGCGACAGTAAAGGTGAAGTTGACAGTTTTGACCATTATGGAGTAATTTTGCCATGTCGTCCTGAATAAGTGCATGTTTATTATTTCATATTCCATTTAGCACAAGACTGTCATTTGTCATGACCATGCCATTTATTTAACAATTGGGGAAAATACTTGAATAAAAAAGAATATCCTGTAAAAACATTGAAGTAAAAAGACAGAAACAATGACATTTTGCAGCTCTCTTCGTCGCGTTTTCCTCTTTGTGAATAGTTCATCCTCGACGGGCTGACTGGTCCTTCTCAAGCCATTTATTTAGCTATTGGGGAAAAATACTTGGATAAAAAGAATATCCTGTAAAAATATTGAAGTAGAGAGACTGAAACAATTACATTTTGCAGCTCTCTTCGTCGCGTTTATCTGGTTCTGAATAATTCCCCCTCAATGGGCTGAATAGTAAAACGGATGAGCCGGGTCTCCCGCTGACGTCATCCACCTGTTGGGGACGCTAGAGCCCTATAATGGTAGGCGTGGCTAACCGGCAGATTAAAAGCAGGGTTGGGAATCTCTGGCATGAAGCCATTTCGATATGTATCTAGATACACAGGTTACGATTCGGTTAAAAAATGATACATTTTTTAGGCTGAGCGATTCGTTACGATTTGATACAGTTTAAGAACGATACGGTTCAATACAGAGTGAAAACGATACGATAGTAAACATTTTTTGTGTGTGTTTGTACAGAATTTTGAAAATATAAAAAAAGAGCACATTTTTTAATAGCAAAATTAAACAACAAAATTTCATACCAATGTTATGTTTTATTTTTTTATGAGAAAAAAAATGAGGCTTACTATATGACCGTCATTTTGTTGGATGAGATTGATAATACAATAAAACTCCAGTGACAGACAACAATAAAGTACAGTAATTTAATTACTGTATTTCCTGGTGTTTTGAACACAATAGGTAAGTAATTTAAGTGCAAACTTTCAACGTAAACATCTTACAAGCAAAAAATATTATATGCAGCACCTCTTGAAAAAAAATAATTAAACCTGTTAGTGTTATCATAAATAAATAATAAATTATGCTTTACCACTGGTATAACTGGGGGAATAAAAATATGGCATTTTAGACAGACAGGTCTATAATCATTACTTTAACCTTATACACAGCAAAGTCATTCACTTATGCCTGTGCTTCCACATTTTTTTTTATTCCTCATCACTGTCTAGAGCTCTTTTGAAGGGCAGATTTTTCTTGAGGATGATCAACTGATCCACATGTTCATGTTTAAGTAGACTGCGTTTCGTGGAAACAACATCTCCACCAGATCGTGCTGCCCTTTCCACCATTGTAGTGGGTAATTTTTCAGGGTTAAAAACTCATGATCTCTGTACCGCTTCACACTAGTTCTGTCCCATGCGAACAGATCTGGCTGCCTTCGTCACTTCAAAGTCCGACTTTTGCTTTCCGGGGTGCGTTGAAAATCAATCGCTGCACGTCGCTGGCGTGGTGCGCAAACTGTCCATTGTTTTACCATGTTGCTTCTTTGCCACTACTTGTTTCGTTTTGGGCTGTGAAGAAAACGCTACGGAGCGTGCGTTACAGCGGTCTTGACGATCGGGTAATGACGGCGACTACTAGCGGTACTGCCGAAATGAATGGGAAGATGAGGCAACCACGACGGCGGTCACAATCTAAGTGCGCTGTGTGGTGAATGACACAAGCACAGCATGTGAGGTAAAAGCTAAATTATTATCATATTAAGCAATGGATTGAACTAAGCATTAGAAGCCGATTCTTGTGCCCGCGATCGCTGAATTCTATCTCTACTATCAGTTCATTGAATATTTAATGGCTAATTACTGTCGAATGGTAACTTTACTATTGATACAGCTGTATCTCTCACCTGTAAAACCGGATATCCGGTCGTATCGGTTTATCGTTCTCAAGCTTAATTAAAAGACTAATTTCTCGTCATCTGCGCTTTGCTAAATTGTTGTATATAGTCGAATTGTCTCAAGATATGATTCTAATTCACATAATAATGCTATTTAAGACTTATTTTCTCCTGTCGTATGCTCTTTAAGAGTCAAGACTGAGAAAAGCGACCAAAATCAAAATGTGGTTTCGAGACTGGTCTCAGGACCAAGACTAGTCCTGAGAGTTGCAACACTAATGACAACGCCAAACTAGCGCCAAAAGCATGTGTGGGTTGTTTTGAAAGTGAAATGGTGAAGTAAAAGATTTGTAAAAGCTTTAAGAATGCAATGTATAAAATATTATCGTTTAGATCACCCCCTAAGAAAAGCTGTGCTTTTAATGCAGTAATGAATGCAGTTGAGCACACAACTGCATTAAACATAAACTATATGTACTGTAAATAAATAAATCTGTAGGCATATCCAAAGTGGGTTTTACTAATGTGAATGGATCACTGTTTGCGAGGTAAACAATCATTTTTCAGCCCCTGTTAAATAGTGCCTACTGGCAAGTTAGAACAATAATGTCTCCTGATGGTGTTGAGAAGCTTGCTCGCCACTGTGGTTGGCAGGGCTCGCTGGCACGGGCTCATTCTTAGGAATCAGCATGGCGGAGGATTAGAGCGGCGCTGGAAAGTGAGAAGAACTGATTTACGTCTCAACCTTGCCCGCTTTCATTGAAGTCCTCCCGGCGTGGCTGGCGGGGCCTGAATGGCTCCCTTTTTTAATGCTCTTGTGTACAAACACACCCACTTTCATAAGCTTCACCGCAGACGGCGCGCTAAGGGTTCTGCGAGCGCAGTATGGAGCGAGCCGCATAGTAACAAATATTCTCAGATGGAAAAACCACAAAAAAAGAGAAGCCAGGAGAACACCCTTTTTCCTTTCCAAATAAATGGTGCTTTTCTTGGCAACAATTTTGATAAAGATAGCCGGCCATCTGACCCATATCCCACAGGCAGACACACGTGCATGTGGAGGACACGGAAATGAAGACTAGGCCGTGGGGATGCTGCAATTCCATCTGTTTGTCCGTGCCACTTCAGTGTGATCTTCCTGAATGCTTCAACCTGTGTGTCGCCTGACATTAAAAATATGGAAGGATCCAAAGGGTCCTTTAAGCAAGTTCCATAAAAGCTAAGCATACTAATTATTAAGTCTGGATCTACCTGTTACATTTTCAAGGGATTGTGCAGGAAGTGTGTCATTCGGTGTTTCAGTGAGGTTTTAAAGGCATCATTCTTTCATTTCATCATTCATTGCGTAACCTTCTGGCACCATCACGGCCTGCTGGCACTGCCATCTGCTATGAGACACTCCATCAAAAATTGGTCACTAAAGCATCTACAGGTCTGCTTCATCATAACATATCCAACACCTTATGCAAATGCTCCAAACAATGCATCGCAGGAGACCAGTTTAGAGCTTTAACGAATGCTGCCAAGGTGTAGTTGTAGCATCCTACTTTATCCCTACGGAGGTTCCTATCTCACTTAGTTTGGCTTCACCCCTGCAACAGCCGTGAAAAGAAAGAGGCGTGCGGTTCAGTCGCAAGCATCCTGTTCTTCACACATAATCTGTGTCACACTAACACTTCATTGTGCTACAATGCAAATGCATGCATCCGTCTGCATTCATATAAGGCTGTGCTGTAATTTTAAAACATGAGTAAGCACAAGTGTTTAACAAAGACCAGGCAGACACGGCTCTATTTAATCCTGAAATCATTTATGATTTAAAGCAACACTAGGTAACTTTTCAACCTTTAGAAAATATTTTCATAACATTTGTGCTGATATGTTGACTGACAACTAGTTTAATGACACCTCTTTTATATCTTAAGGGGGTCTGCATTGCTTTCACAAAAAAAACCAAAAATAAATGCGCTGACTGCTGATTGTTTAGCCACAACTAGATTCATTACCTTATTAGTATTCATCCTTTACACAGCCGCTGGAAACAGAAATGCCGTTTTAACCATCTGCAGGTGACAGGGATATCAAGATTTTACAACACTGTGCGGTTGTGTGCGGGTCGTCATGCAAAACACAGTCTTCCTTAAGGCAAAAAAACTACCGCTTTTTTCCACCGGCATTACAAAAATCAACCAAAACTTAAAAGTTACCAAGTGTTGCTTTAAGGCACAGTTGTCACACCGATTCCAGAAAGGGCCAAGTGGGTGCAGGTTTGCTTTCCAACCAATGAAGAAGACACCTTTTCACCAATCAGATCTTTTACATGTGTAATCAGTTAAACTTTGTCAGGTGCTGCTTGTTTCAGTAGGAACTTCATTGGTTAAACTCTCTGCACGGTATCGGTTGGAACAAAATCCAGCACCCACTTGGCCCTTTCTGTAATCGGTTTGACACCTGTGCTTTAAGCCAAGAAATTGTTGAATCCATAATTTTTCATTACCTCAATATAAATAGTTGAGTCACAGGAGTTCCTGATGACATGTGACATTAGTCCAACTAGAAATGTTCCCAATTGTGACTTGACATATTTTTGATAAAAGCATCTCACAAGCATGTACTTAAAGGGTATGACAACACCTGGGGAAATGCTAATATTCCATCATTTATCCATAAACGCATGCCTTTTGGATTCATATCATGCCACTTCGTGTAAATACACACATTGCAACACCAAGAAAATGATAGAAATTAGGATCGATTGTCAAGCTAAAAGGACCCGCCCCCAAGATACCAGAAATCTAGCATATTGTGTGCGTGACGTCACTACTCAAAAACAACCGGCTCAGTGCTTAGTACTGAATTGCGGCGATGATGGCGGACAATTTTGTTTCTAGTTGCAGCGATGAATCCGACGAAACGAACATTCTTCTAATGGTGACGAGGAGAGTTATGAACCTTTGTTTGGTGTTTTGGGTTATCAATTTGAGCCCAAACGAAAGCCAATGCAGCCTAATGAAAGGATCATTGAGGGGAGCAATCACACTGATGAAACCCCGACAACAGTTCGTGTGGGAAACACCAAATGGTATGTTTTGCATTTCTTTTTGTGAAGCTGATACACCGTGAACGCAAAATAAAGTAATGTATAGAATAATTATCATTTATTGTGCTATCATCGGTTTTCGCTCTGCCAACCGACACAAATATGAATGGGATTAGAGGATTTGTTCTATATATTTTACGAGCGATAATTTATACATGTGTCCAGTCCTATATCCAATGCGTGATATGTTTTTTATTTTATTTTCAAAGAGTACTCACTCTGGCCATTTTCCTCCTTTGCTTTCCCTGGGGTGGTGGGGTGGTCTCATCACAGCCAGTCATCGTCCTCTTTCTTGATATCTCGGGGCATCTGCTTTCGGCAGCAATTTCTTAGCAAAACCTATTTAATTTGTCCATAGTTCGTATAGCTTTCAGGAGTAAAATGCGCACCACACAAAACCGTGCCGGAGGCTGGGTCTGCAAAATTAGCTCTCTTAGCACTGACGAACTTTACTCATTGTCTGCGTAGTCCGGCTCTTTTCAGATGGCTATTTGTACACCACATAGCATGACAGGTTTGAACCATTTTAGCGATTTTTTGATGAAACACAAACACAACTCTCTCGTCGATAAACAACGATGGCACCTGCCTCGACCTATAGACCCTACCCACGTGACGTCACAACTCCTTCCTCCTGACTGGTGCCGCCCAATTGTCCGTCAACACATCATGTTTCCCTGTTACGGCTACGTACATTCCTCCTATTTACGACGTGTTTTTCTGCTCGTTAACATTAATAATCAAAATGGTGAAGGCGTGTGTGGCGGTCGGTTGCAATAACAGAGAAGATAGACGGAGAAGACGGAGAGACTTGAAGTTCTACCGGATTCCGAGAGACCCGGAGAGAAGAGAGCGAGATGGGCTGCTGCAATTCGACGAGAAAACTGGGCTCCAAACGATTACCACAGATTATGTAGCAGTCATTTTATATCTGGTAAGATGCATTTAATATATATTTAGCGGGCTTTGGGCTGACAACCACAATTAAGATCATTGCTAGGCTAATCGCCGACAACATACACGTATGTATGTAGTGAGAGTGCTATCGCTAAACCATATAAACATTAAAAGCCCTAACTCCATTGACAAACGACATGAAATACATTAGACTTGACAGTGGATGTTAGCAATAACAAAAGATTTTGAATTGAAAATTTCGTAACTCACCTTTCCAAGCACAAGATAGATTCCTGCCGAATTTTCGTGGACGAGGACCTGTTTCACCCAACCAGCAACGAAGTATTTCTAAGCCTCCAAGCTCTTAAAGTTTTTCAAACTTTCGTGAGAATAGGCTGATTTTGTGTGGACAAGAAAGTCGTACAGTTCAGGGTAGCTAGCAGATGTCAGGCAAATACGGCGGAAACAGCGGGTCGAAAAACATCGATTTAGGCATTAAATATGGATCTGGCGAATGGATAAACTGAAGCTTTTCCACATAACGCCTTTTATGCAACGCATCAAGTGAGTTTACGGCACCCGAAAGCACCGGGTCTTCCATGAAATGCATTATAAATTGCTCGATCAATTGAGACCATTGATAATACAGACACAAAATGACGGACAAGTGGGCGGAACCATACAGCGAGCACGTGATTTTGTGACGTCGGTGGGTAGGGTCTATTGTTTCCTTGTTATCACGTCTCCGCCCCATTCGGCTGTTTCCGGAATACTTTCGGAAATGTTCGTAGTTTTCGATCTATTTTCGATAATTGCTCATGAATGTGATTTACTTTTTTGTTAACTTTATTAATATTTGTTATCTTGCCACATAACGGTTCTATTGATATCTCACAGCCCCTTAGTGTTTTAATACCCTTTAAGGCTCAAGAAAGCCTTCTAAATATTGAAAAGCATTGGAAGGATGACGTGAGAATTAGTGGTAGAGAGCCTCTAATACCAAAAACACATCAAAATATCAGAGACAAGAAGCAATACTATCCGGTACATAAAACAAAACAAAAAATTGCATATTACTCAGCAAAAGAAGCAGCAATAGCGGTTATCGCAAATTGTTATATTGGATTAGAGTTCAGGAACACCATGATTTTTTTTTTTCCTTCTGTTGATTAGTGACTGCCAGGACTGGAGAGTGAGCTGTCCTTGTGATCAACACCATGTGTTCTGCAGACCAAGACACTGCCTCAGAAATCCCGCTTTCACAAGCACCCTTCAATTATAATAATGAACTTGTTGAATAAATGCAGAAAGCGATATCGACATGAGGGATGCAGAAATCCAATCAGAATGTGAACAGAAATGCTTAAATTACCAGCGCCAAAACACAATTTGAAGCAATGCACAGACAAAAACACACACACATTCACTTTCGAAGTTGGCTTGAGGCATTAAACCACAACCCTGTACAAACTCTGTGGAAATACAGATTCCAGCACAAATGAGGAAATACCACCCAAAAAAAAAAAAAAAACATTCAAGTGGAATAATAATTACTTGAGCACAAACCTCTGCCAGGGTAGATTGACACTCATCGGCAATCGGACGAGCATCAAATTGTACAAATTCTTTAATAACTTTCTGGAATTTGCATTGTGTGATCATGATCATATTTCAGTGCCATTGACGGCGCTAGATGTCCAATCCATTTTAACTGGAAAAAGACCAAATGGATTGGACGTATTGGATGTCAATGGCAGGCAACAAGTTAAGTACTCATTGAGGAGAAGAGGTCAACTCCTGACCAACGAGCGACAGCATTGAGGTTTCTTGTTTTTAACCTAAGGCAAGAATGATTCCCAATAGTTTATGTACTTTAACTCTTCAATTACAAATGGATTCCTGGATGTTTTATCCATAATTGTTTTATATTTATATTGTCTTGTTTAACATCAAATTGCATATTCAATCATCAGAGGGAAAGACTAATATTTTTATGTTAAACAACTTAACTAGAAAATACTTTTTGGAGTCGAAGAGCATAAATCCTTCAACATATCTCCAAATTATATCTGCTTTTTTTTTTCTATATCTACATGCACCGTGCCGACAAACACACAATGGCGCCAAATGTCCTTGTTTACAGTAAGTCGGCATATATTACTTTTCATTAATTTCCTTCAAAAATGTATGGTTCTATAGTTAATAAATTCATATTTTCATTAGCGGCTCAAAGAGCAGATGTTAATTACAGTAAATATTTGTTAACCGTAACTCAGCCATGTCCATCCTTCAATGACAAATATTTAACAGTAACTCAGCCAGTAATTGTGTGACTGGTTTTAATAGAGGTTATTCATACCGAATACAACTCCAAGCAAAAAGTATGGAATCACCAGTCTCAGACGAGCACTCACTTCAACATTTTATCATGTAGAGCAAACTCAGATGAAAAGCTTGAAAAAAATATGGAATTAGTTCAAAAGTGCAACTCTTTAGCATTCAGAAACACTAAAAGAAATGAATAAAAAACATTGTGGTGGTCAGTAAATGTTACTTTTATAGAGCAAGTGCAGGGAAATATATATGGAATCATTCCATTCTGAGGAAAAAAATATGGAGTCATGAGAAACAAGCAAAGAAATAACAATCAAAACACATCTCTAGTATTTAGTAGCACCACCTCTGGCTTTTAAGACAGCTTGCAGTCTCTCAGGCATGGACTTGATGAGTATTCTTCATGAATTTGGTGTCAACTCTCTTTGATTGCAGTTGCCAGATCATCCTTGCAGGTCAGAGCCTTGCTGTGGACCATTTTTTTCAATTTCCACCACAGGTTTTCAATAGGGTTGAAATCTGGCCTATTTGCAGGCCATGACATTGACTGGATGAGTCTTTCTCCAAGGAATGAATTAACAGTTTTAGCTCTGTGGCATGATGCATTGTCATCTTGGAAAATGACCAACATATTTTCAATTGAAGGGATAAGAAAGCAGTCTAAAATTTCAATATAAACTTGTGCATTTATTGAAGATTTAACCACAGCCATCTCCCCAGTGCCTTTGCCTAACATGCAGCCCCATATCAAGGACTGAGGGAATTTTGATGTTTTCTTCAGGCAGTCATCTTTGTACATCTCACGCATCATCACCTTGTCCAATGCAGATCCTTGACTCTTGACCAGTGTTGGGAATAACGCCGTTATAAATAACGCCGTTACATAACGGCGTTATTTTTTTCAGTAACGGGGTAATCTAACTAATTATTTTTTCCGCCGTTACAACGCAGTTACCGTTACTGACGGTCAAAAGTGGTGCGTTACTTACGATGAATAAATTGAAGAAACTAAAAATATGGAATCATGAGAAACAAACAAAGAAATAACAATCAAAACACATCTCTAGTATTTAGTAGCACCCCCTCTGGCTTTTATGACAGCTTGCAGTCGCTCAGGCATGGACTTGATGAGTATTCTTCATTAAATAGTTAAATTGAAGAAACTACCAGCCGTAGCGAGTCTACTCTGCTCTGTTTATTTGTCATCAAGACTTGGGGTGCGTTCAGGTTCATGGCAATGAAAATAATAAACACACATAGCCTACCTTTGCAAGAACGATGGAGTTGCCGTTTGATACGGTCATAATGTGCAGGTCCTGCACCCATCCGCAGCAAAACTGTTCGTAGCTTTGTAGCGATTTGTAATTTCGGAATCGCTGATGAGTTAAGTAACATACACCAAACAATAAATTCAGCAGAATGTCCATTTCACATAATTGTGGAAGTCCCTTGACATCTTTACTCCATTTGCCTTCGGCTTGCTCGTAAGGGTCAGCATTGTTCACATCCTTAAGCTTGATCACATACCTGTTCTTCGCCTTAGTAACGAGTTTCTCTCTTTATCGAACTGGCAAGTTAAAGTTTAATGTCCCGTGAGCCAAACCTGCTTCCAATATGGCTCAAATCTCCCGTGATCCCCCATTCTCTGACGTAAACGCCTAAATGAGCACGTACTTCAGAGCTGGTGTTTTCACACACAAACCGGAACAGCGCGTGTGGCAGACACACACGCGCAAAACAGATGCAGAGGGATATGATGGCAGAGCATTCAGAGGAAAATTTGTCCATTACAAGGTGGAGATATAAACACTATTTCAAGTTGGTCGAAATTAAAGGAAAGAACGTGCATGTAAAGTGTAATTTATGTCCCGTGGCAAAGTTTTTGTCGACATCTGTGGTAAGCAATTCATATCTGTTTATTTTTGTTGCACTTCAAGTGTAGGATAAATGTGTTGCTGGTGAGGTGCAATAAATATTACAAGGTTCTATAACATAACTACCTGTTTGTTCTTCTCGATTCAACTGACTCGAATACTGCTCAGAAAATTTCAAATTCTTTGACATACAACAGCTTCTTTTTAAAGTAACGGAAATAGTTACTTTCCCTGGTAACTAGTTACTTTTACTATAGAGTAATTCAGTTACTAACTCAGTTACTTTTTGGAAGAAGTAGTGAGTAACTATAACTTATTACTTTTTTAAAGTAACATGCCCAACACTGCTCTTGACAAGGTGATTTCCTTCACAATTTATAGTTCTATACGGTTAATAAAGTCATATTTTCATTAGCGGCTCAAAGAACAGATGTTAACAACAGTAAATATGTGTTAACCGTAACTCAGCCATATCCATCCTTCAATGAAAAATATTTAACAGTAACTCAGCCAGTAATTGTGTGACTGGTTTTAATAGAGGTTATTCATATCGAATACAACCCCTAGCAACAATGGAATATTGTAATATTTTGTTGTCTTTGAGTAAGCACACAGAAGTCATTCAGTAAAAAATGATGAGGCTAAGTTATTTTCTGGAGTTTGGCTCTAAATGGAAGCGAAAGATATTCTGCTTGTTGGAAAGGAAGCAGGGATATTTTGCATTGATTTATTTTGTGTGGGGGAAGGGGGGGAGTGACCTTCTGCTCCTACTTGGCATCAGCAATGGAGGTCATAGCCAACATTGTGAACAACTGAAATAATAAATTTGGCTCTGTGGCTTTTGGGTATTGAACGATTGAGTGATTTGAGAAAGGCAGAAGAGTGCAATGTGAAGGGAGGATGATTCATAAAGTCCTAAAGTCAAGGGAAGGGATTGGAGTATTGGAGTAACCGAAAACAAGATACTTTTCTCTGATAGTGGATCAGTTAGCCTAATTGCATTCAAAAAAAAAAAAAAAAAAAAACAGTGTTAATTAACACACCTTTTCGTTCGAACTAGAAGCCCAAAAAATGCACGCTGAAGAGGAAAAAATGCACTCTGAAGAGGAAAAAGGCATATACAGTATATAGGTATATATAATTAGTATTTTTGTTTTGTTTTGTTTTTTTGTCAGGGGCTTTATTTTATCAGGGACCATGTACAAATATTATATTATATAGTATTAATAATAAAATGGAGACCAACAGGTTATAATGGGATTTTTATACTATAACAAAACAACAGTATTTCGATAACTACTGTAATTTTCGGATCATAAGGCGCCACCTTTACTTTTACCCTCATTTTGAAATCATATTCATCATATGAAATTTATCATAAAGTTTAAATGTTTATGTGGAAAAGGGAGGGCATTTCACATCTGCGTATTAGAAAAATTTGATATGTTCAGAGGTCTTCAAACACCAACCCCCCCCCACTCATCTTGTCACTTTGCGTGAGCCGTGCATGTGAGGGGCTGTGTAATCTGCCGCTGCCAGCCTGCCAAGTGGAGCCGGAGCGGGCTAGGCTTTTTGAAGGGGGCCAGTTCTGGAAAAAAGGGGGGAGCAGGGCTGAGGCTAATCCGCCTGCGCCACGCGCCGAGTCAACAGCACTCTGCTACTGAACCACATCGCCTACACAGTAGAGGGTCTCCTGAAGCGCCACAAGGCCCATTGAATGCTATCAGCACATACGATACGTTGCCACACCCCTTCCCCTACAGGGGGGATTACTGAGCTGCCAAAGAAGGAACCAGGCGGACGTTCCAGAGTGGGAAAAGAAGTGGCAAAAGGAGCTGTTCTCCGCCAGGAAGAGGCCATGGATAAGGTAGAAATGCCAATTAACATTAGCTAGGAAACCATCGCAAAGACAATTAGGAACAACGGTGACCAGGAAGGGAGAAGGATCCCATTCCAAGTGGACTCTCACTAGTCCTTGAGGAAAATGGACACGGACCCGTTCTCATGAGGTTGACATTAACGTGCATAAATACATGGTAAAGATTAGTGTGTGTGTCTTAGTGTGTGTGTATGGGGGGTGTAGTGGTGTTAAAAAATACAATAATAGTGGACAAAAAGGTGGTTGAAATGAGACACTCAAAATTTAGCTTGTGCATACATCTAAAAAGTAAGTCACCTTTTCCAAGCAAAAGGTGTGAATAAATAATCGCCTGTAATAATGCTGTAATCAAGGGGGTGGCATTAAGAAAATCCTCTGAGAAACCCTTAAAGGGATCCTCTATTTTTAAGACAAGTAATTCTTAAAAGAGAAATGTTAGCATGAGTTATAATAATTTGATATTAAAACCCCTCTTAATGTTTTTGTTTTAATAAAGTTTGTAAAATTATTTTAAGTGATAGGTCGACATTCTTGTTACGCCGTCACTGGTCCCGTTGACGAAATTCCAGCGTGTCACCTTTTAGCTTTCCCAACATGTCGTCAGTTCTACCCTTCCTATTTGAACCAGATCTGAAAAGTGAAGAGCAGGACAGCACTGTCGGTCGCTCACAAGACGAGCTTCAGGGAAAAATGCGCGCAGCAAATACCTGATAAGACAAAAGTTGGGCAAAACTGGTGATGCGAGAGAGTCCGGTTGGGAACAAGAGCGTATGCCGTCTGGTTTTATTAGCAGATATTCAAGGTAAGCATATTGCGTTTTCAAACTTATCCCAATATAATTATGTAGATTGTTAGCATCCAGAGCTGTCGTGTGCTTTACATACAGTACAGGTCAAAGAGCACACCTTGTGTAATCCATGTCTTGTACATTGTAACGCGTGGTAGCTAGGATACGTGTATAAAAGTACCAAAAAGGGGTGAAGCTTCCATTTATGCACATTTATTCACAAAAAATAATATTTCCACCTTGACCACTCTTCACTCGGGAGCTCAGCAGTACGCAAACACGCGTTCCCTGACAAACTCCCAACATTGTTGTAAGGTCCACGTCAGTGTCACTGTCGTCACTGTAGCGTGCCATAGTGCTTTAATTATTTAGTATGATTTGGGGAAAACTCCCACAAAGAATAGTCAACATAAAAGATAGCAATAGTAATCCAAATCCGCGTTTTTTACTCACTCGAAGATCCAGGAATTAGACCGATCCCATGGCAATGTCGCAGCCGTCCATTCCACAAAATAGACTGATCCGAAAAGCCGCTGTGGGACCGACGAATCAAAAAAATGGACAGATCCGAAACCAATATTGCAGACGTGGTGGGACCGTCGGATCCAGAAAATAACCGGATCCCTTACTTGACTGAGGATCCAGGAAAAATGTTCGGGCGCCAGTTGTAACGCGTGGTGGGTAGGGTACGTGCATACAGGGACCAAAAAGGGGTCTATTCTATTCATCTATTCCATCTATTCACTAAAAATAATAATTCCACCTTGACCACTCACTTCACTCCCCTTGTTTCCATTTGACTGGAAATTGCATCCAAAAGCAGCACATCGTGACATTTTACTTCGCGAGTTTAGGCAGCAATAAGCAATTGTTTAACACGCTACAAATTTGGAAAGATACCAATTACGTCATCACTGCGAGCCCGCAAACCATGGCGCCAACTAACGGTCAAAATATGGACTATATATTATAAAATATTGCCATTGATTTAACATTTTATGTGTTTCTAACAACATATTTTAGTACAAGAGAACAATTGTAGTTTATTAGAGCCTACATTTATTTAAGTTAGAGGATCACTTTAAGACAGCCAGTCCATTGGTAGATCACAAATGTAGTCACCTTTAGCGCCTTAGTTCATTTTACCCTTTTTCAGATGAGCACTCTATTGCAATGTCTTGCTTGGAAAATGTTCCCTCAGCTGCATTCTTTCTTGGATAAAAATCCAATTCTTTCTGACCTTTCTGGATTTTGGACCAGACTTTGTGGGTTAAACCAGTTTTGTGGGAGAGGGAAAAGCAATGATGTGGCGAGAAAATCTACTGCCACCGTCATTCTTTTCATTGGTGTTTTATAGAAGAATACGACTGTTCAACATACTGTACATCAGGGGTGTCCAAACCGGTCCTCAAGGGCCGCTGTGGGTCCTGGTTTATGTTCCTACCAATCGAGCACGGACAGTTTAACTCATGACGTTTCTACTATCACAAGCAGCACCTGACTGCAATCAACTGATTGCACTTGTAAAACACCAGATTGGTGATAAAGTGTTGTCTGGTTTTGTTGGAATAAAATCCAGCACGCACTGCCACCCTATGTAGAATAGTTTGGACACCATTGCTGTACATCATGGTCGGGATGATCCTCTTTACCTAACTAAAAAAAAAAAAAAAGATTCTGTCTCTCCGTTTTCCTGACATTGGCGATGTTGGTCGCTAACCTTTCTCTTCACAGGTTTTGTGAAAGACATGACTGTGTGGCAGGCAGTGTTGTCACGGATAACTTAAAGTAATTTAATTACTGATTACTGATAACACCTCAAAAAAGTAATCTAGTTACTTTACTGATTACTTTATTATCAAAGTAACTAAGTTACTTTAAAAGTAACTTATCAGTTATCTTTTACCATTTTTATTCCTTTTGCTGCCTCAACATAAAAATAACAGAAAAATGTCATTGCGTGTAATTGAGTTTTTCACCTGAGGCTCAATCTTTGCGTTAGCGGGGGTTTAATTAGTTGACCACCATTGACTCGCCCGAGCTTAGCCATTCCGGAGCCCTAAAACTAACAAATAACTGACAAACTGCACAAAATTTATTTAAATCAACTTCAACGAATAATTAAACCCCCGCTGACTCCAAGATAAAGCCTAATGTAAAAAATTCTGAACTTCCCCTTTGAAATAAAGACCTAGCCGTTAAAATGTTGTCTCTAAAAGTTGTAAAGCAATAAAACAAACAACAAAAATGAATGAACAAAAATCCTACAACGTAAAGTTTTCACAATGGGTCAAAATCGTTTTTCGAACAGATCATGTGACTAGCACCTTGGAGACTATCCTTTGCTTTGCTTAGCCAAAACTATACCAGAGGAGGCAAGATGGATATTTAGAATTTCTATGAACCTAAGCTTTCAAACGCTGCCAACAACAACTTGAACAGTTGATTGAACTCGAACAGTGTCAAGATGTGCATATAAATATATATATATATATATATATATATATATATATATATATATATATATATATATATATATATATATATATATATATATATACTATTTTGGCCAAAAGTTTGGAGACACCTCAAAGGTGGATGTTTTGAAGAATATAGAACACAAAATCTGTTTTCAGTTATTTCACTTTTTTTTTCCATTCCACATGTTCGTTCAAAGTTTTGATGTCTTCAGTGAGAATATACAATAGTAGTGAAAATATATAAAACGCAAAAATCAAGAAGTGTGTCCACACGTTTGACTTTCATTTCAGTCTTCAACATGCTTCTCCCCCCAGACCCACAAATGTAAAACTCCGCCTATGATTACAAACTCTAACTATAAAATGTACATAATTACAGATATTATAAAGGCTGGTTACAAACTGTAGAAGTGCTGGCTGTCTCTTTACCTGTCGGCTTTGTCTCGAGTTTTTTTCGCGACGCGTTGTGCTGTAATTCCAAGTGCTTCCTTGTTGAATTGGATGTCGGGTTTTAGAGTGGTCTTTCTGAGCCAGCGCAGAGTTTGCAACGCACGGAGATATTTTTGTCATCTTTCCTGGACGGATATGTGAAGTAATGGCTGTATCTCCAGTGAGAAAATGCAGCCGTTTGTTGTATATCTCCGGCTCCTTTACTGTTAGCATCCTGATAGGTAGCCACTAGCCAGGCTATGTTGTTGACCGCCATGGCAGACGGTGCGCGCACAGGCAGCATGGTAATAAACGTGACCCATTTTTTCCCCCTGATGAGAAAACGTGAGATTAATGTCACTCCCAAACTCAAGCGCAGTATTTTCTTTTCAAATGCTCTTCGTACATGACTACAATTTTCTTCATTCTACATACAGTATGAGGCAACAACAAAATAGTAACGCACAGGCACCGAGGAAACAAACTTTAATCAGATTACTGGCTTGGAAAAATGAACGCGTTAGATTGCTCGTTACTGAAAGAAAGTAATCAGATTACAGCGCATTACTGACAACATTGGTGGCAGGACATATTTTGTTTCTACCTGGTGTCATTTCGGAATTACCAATCAAGTGTTACAGTCATTCACTTTGGCTAACTTTTTGACAAGACTGTTCTCCCTGTATTTTTCAAGAAAAGTCTGGGACACAGCCTCTCGAGTAGGTACAAAATCAATCGACAAATCAGATTTGTTTATTTGCGTGACGTGTTCTTCACGAGCAACGTCACTCTTGCGCGCCGAAAGTCGTCTCTACAACAACACGGATGGCGGGAGAGCCGAGAATATGTTCCAATTCGCGGTAAATTTAGTTTTAAATGAGCTAAAACACATCGACACGAGACATTGACAACAGTCTGTCTCGCGCTAGCCATGTTGAATAAACGCCGTTCTCCTCGTATGTTTACTTCCGCGCGCAAGTCCCTCGTCCTACCCTCGTCGCTTTGCTAACGGCACGTCTGCCCGTCGCTGATTGGTGCACTCCGCTGTCTGTTTGCCTCTTGTTAAGCTTGTTCGGACAGAATATTAATTAAAAATGAATGAAAACTAAATACTATTGAATATGTCGTTATTATCATTTTAAAAATGTAAGTGACGGGGAAAAATAGATTATGACCGGATTTTTATGACACTGTCAGTCAAAATGACAGACAACGAAAAAGTCTAGCGCAACCTCTGAATGCGTGACATTTAATAGCTGTGCACGTAAGTTTTTTTTTTTTTTTTGTGCTGTGAGCCTGCTTTCGAGCCATCATTCACGTGATTCACTCCCCCCTGATTTGCGCACGCCCATCTATTAACAACAAACAATGAAGGCTGCAGGCTTGAGGATTCATGGTTGCATTTTAACTGTAAATAACAGCAATGCACTGTCTCCGTGGGAGAAAAGTGTGGTGGCTGTGGCCACACACTTGGTAGAAAAATACCTATGGGGGAGCGGCAACGTTAGACAGTAAAAAAAAAACCTCCAGAACCTTCCACGTATGATGTCTAAGAAAAATAACACTTCCTGATTATTTAATGTTAGTCATTCACATTGTATTTTAAGCTAGAAGGTGTTGGAGATGAGTCCAGTGCGTATTGAGCCAAGGAGAGGAAAGTTTCCTGGTGAGTCTCCTATATGTGCTAAATTGATGTAGTGTTTGATGTGAGCTAAACAATGTGGAAAAATCCACACGTAAAATTATTAAACCAGCCAGGAGAATACTGATAAGGACAAATATTTGTGATAAGAGTTCTGTTGTTTTGTCAGTTATGTTGAAGAGTGGTAAAAAAAAAAATGTAAAAATAAAAAAGTGTTTTAGCGAACTTTTCAATTTAGCGTTAGCACATGAGCTGTGCTTGTAATAGGAATAACAGTGTTGACTATATTAAAGTCCAATATACAGTATATTCATTTTTTAATTCAGGTATCCCATTACTGGTCTTTGTATTGTATTGCTTTGCACTTTGAGTCACGACCCTTCAAGTTTCGTGCAGGCTGTTTTTTTTTGGGGGGGGGGGTTCGCATGGGGAGAAGGCTTACACAGTGCAATTGAATTTGGACTTGTTCTGAGTGGGCCAAGAGTTGGTTATTAGTTTAATGATGTTTTACAGTTTTCAGGGCTTGGCCTGTTTGAATTTCCAAACATGTTATATATAATTGTAAGCTACATATGACTTGTACCTCCCTGCACAGCAGGAATAATATTTGGTGGCAAAAACAATAACACAGATTGAATATTCGTCGACTAAAACTAGACTAAAACTAACACATTTTGAAATGACTAAAATATGACTAAGACTAATATGTATTTTCGTCCATAAGACTAAGACTAAAATTAAAATGGCTGCCCAAAAAAAAAACACTGGGGTGTACCCTTCCTCCTTCCTGTTGTTAGCTAGGCTCCAGCACCCCCGTGAGGATAAGCAATTCAGACTCAATATGAATGAATGAATAAATCCTAGGGCAGTGATACATGGGCCACACAAACCCTTATCTTACAGTGCCTTGCAAAAGTATTCGGCCCCCTTGAATCTTGCAACCTTTCGCCACATTTCAGGCTTCAAACATAAAGATATGAAATTTAATTTTTTTGTCAAGAATCAACAACAAGTGGGACACAATCGTGAAGTGGAACAACATTTATTGGATAATTTAAACTTTCTTAACAAATAAAAAACTGAAAAGTGGGGCGTGCAATATTATTCGGCCCCTTTACTTTCAGTGCAGCAAACTCACTCCAGAAGTTCAGTGAGGATCTCTGAATGATCCAATGTTGTCCTAAATGACCGATGATGATAAATAGAATCCAACTGTGTGTAATCAAGTCTCCGTATAAATGCACCTGCTCTGTGATAGTCTCAGGGTTCTGTTTAAAGTGCAGAGAGCATTATGAAAACCAAGGAACACACCAGGCAGGTCCGAGATACTGTTGTGGAGAAGTTTAAAGCCGGATTTGGATACAAAAAGATTTCCCAAGCTTTAAACATCTCAAGGAGCACTGTGCAAGCCATCATATTGAAATGGAAGGAGCATAAGACCACTGCAAATCTACCAAGACCCGGCCGTCCTTCCAAACTTTCTTCTCAAACAAGGAGAAAACTGATCAGAGATGCAGCCAAGAGGCCCATGATCATTCTGGATGAACTGCAGAGATCTACAGCTGAGGTGGGAGAGTCTGTCCATAGGACAACAATCAGTCGTACACTGCACAAATCTGGCCTTTATGGAAGAGTGGCAAGAAGAAAGCCATTTCTCAAAGATATCCATAAAAAGTCTCGTTTAAAGTTTGCCACAAGCCACCTGGGAGACACACCAAACATGTGGAAGAAGGTGCTCTGGTCAGATGAAACCAAAATTGAACTTTTTGGCCACAATGCAAAACGATATGTTTGGCGTAAAAGCAACACAGCTCATCACCCTGAACACACCATCCTCACTGTCAAACATGGTGGTGGCAGCATCATGGTTTGGGCCTGCTTTTCTTCAGCAGGGACAGGGAAGATGGTTAAAATTGACGGGAAGATGGATGCAGCCAATTACAGGAACCTGTTGGTATCTGCACAAGACCTGAGACTGGGACGGAGATTTATCTTCCAACAGGACAATGATCCAAAACATAAAGCCAAATCTACAATGGAATGGTTCAAAAATAAACGTATCCAGGTGTTAGAATGGCCAAGTCAAAGTCCAGACCTGAATCCAATCGAGAATCTGTGGAAAGAGCTGAAGACTGCTGTTCACAAACACTCTCCATCCAACCTCACTGAGCTCCAGCTGTTTTGCAAGGAAGAATGGGCAAGAATGTCAGTCTCTCGATGTGCAAAACTGATAGAAACATACCCCAAGCGACTTGCAGCTGTAATTGGAGCAAAAGGTGGCGCTACAAAGTATTAACGCAAGGGGGCCGAATAATATTGCGCGCCCCACTTTTCAGTTTTTTATTTGTTAAAAAAGTTTAAATTATCCAATAAATGTTGTTCCACTTCACGATTGTGTCCCACTTGTTGTTGAGTCTTGACAAAAAATTAAAATGTTATATCTTTATGTTTGAAGCCTGAAATGTGGCGAAAGGTTGCAAGGTTCAAGGGGGCCGAATACTTTTGCAAGGCACTGTATATGTCAAGTAGGAGGCCTGCAAAATTCTGTCCAGTGGGGTCCAAATTGGCCCCAGGCCACAAGTTTGGGACTACTGCTTTTGCGGTTGTTTCTTCTAAAAATGCATAGCACTGACACTGAGTTTATCAACAACAGCAAAGCTTTTCAGCATTTAAACCATAATGTGCTGTATAGAGTGGAAAATATTGTGTCAGAGTTTTTTTTTTTTTTTCAATGGGTGCTTCTGTAGCCACAAACTACAAAAAGACACAAGGGAAGCAAGTGCTTGCTTGGACCACTGCAGCTTCATATCTACTGCATCTGCACAGCCCAGTTATAACTAAATATATACGCATGCTCTTCAACATCTTGAAACTACTTGCACCCACTCATCTGCCCACTCATGGAACTTACTGAAAACGCAATTTGCATTTGCTTGTTCAGAGTTTGTAGGCTTTGGCTTGAAGGGGGAAAAAAATCCATTGAGGAAATGGACAATAAAAAATGTAAGACTTCAGTGCCACGTGGCAAAATGAGTCTGAAGCAGGAACACACCTCATCACACAAATGCTCTAAATGGTTTCTTGCTTTTCGAGCAAACTTTCAACACACAAGCACTAGGAGATTCTTCATGCTCTCATGTTCCGGTACGCAACATCAGTTATCCTTTTTTTTTTTTTTTCAGAAAAGAGCCAACAGACTGACATTATTATCAATCAACTCCCACTTCAGCACCAATTTCTATTCCTGTTATCATGTGTTATTTTATGGTAACACTGTAAAAATTCTAAAAGCCTGCTAATTGGGACATGCTTTTTGAGCTAGTGGAACATCTGACCTGTCTCTTGGTAATGATGGATCACCCACTATGAGCCGCGATCTGCGTGCACGGTCAAGCATGCATGTGTGACAAAAGGGAAATTCCAAATGCATATCCATTCTCATTTCTTGCCCATCTGCTCTTCCATACAAAAGAATTGGACATATCTCAGTGAATAAAAAGCTCTTTAAGTGGTTGATCATTCTTTGTCCACACACAGACGGAACACCCAAACACGCGCAGCACGCCCATGCAAATAGTACTGCACTTGACACACTTCCCTCTACTCAGTGAAGTGACCTATTCAGACAAAGCAGCGGGAGCCTGAGTGACTGAAGAGCTGGAAAGTTAATGAATTCAAAGCGTTCGGTACACTTTAAAGTGCAACTACGCACAGCATGTTGTTTTTCCTTTACTCACAGGAGAGCCCCATCAAACCATTAGCCCCTATCCACTTGCTTCTCTCTTTCCCCCTTTAAGTTTCCACTGTTCTCCAAATTTGGATGGCTCCTTGCAAACTAGGCCAAGTTTTCATTGGTTCACAAACCAATTCTTGCAACAGCTCTTTATTTTGGTAAGCATGTGCAATAATAGAGAAGGTGAAAAGAGAAAAATGATTTGCAAAGCTGATCTAAAATCAAAACATAAAAAATTTCCGAACAGTGAAACCCTTGTGTTAAAAAAAAAAACAGTGTTGGACTTTCTTATTTTTATTCAACCACTCTTAGGTTTATTAGGTGATACTTGGGTGACCGTGACATATTAGAAGGTACTAAAATCACAACATACTACGATAAAACCATTTTGGCCCGCAACAACTTAAAGATGGGAGCTGTGCCTCCATGACATCTTTGTATTGCTTTACCGATAAGAGCAAGTGGCTGGTCTGATAACATCTGCTTTTCCAAATAAGGCCTTGTGCTGCTGACCTTTACCTCAACACGGTTGGCATGTTGTTCAACAAAGAAAAAAAAAACATAGGAAGAGGTGCATAATACATAATGGTGGTGTTTGACTGGGGAAGAGCCTAAAAGGTTTAAGGCTCTGAAGGGAGGGAATTAAGGAATTTAAAAGATAAAATTTATCTCCAAGGTGCCACTAAAGATGTTATTTTGTGGAAAAATACAGTTCACGATGTAGGTATTCCAAGCATCTCATCTAATCTCTACTATTGTCTAATAATTTGCTGTTATATAATTCTAAAAGACTTGAATCATTGCAAAAACCACTAGGCAAGACAGGAGTTCTCCCATATGAGACTAAAACTGGATCTGTTTGTTGCCCTCAGTCAGTCGGAGGAATGTCCATCCCAGATATTTTCTCACACAGCAGAAATTGTATTTTTCTTTTATTTTGAAGGCGTCGCCAGGCTAAACATGGATTTATTTCATGGTCAACCAGTCTGTTCATGATTTGGACCCAACCAATAAGGTCTTATGCTGTTCCCAGCATTTGTTAAAGCATTCAGCTCCTCCAGTTTTTCTTTTTCAATGTGTGTTTCCAAGCAGCTACAGATTACTCATGACCAAAGACCAAAGGAGATGCATTGCTGACTCGCATTTAACAATCGTAATGTGTGGTTGAGGAACAATGATGTATCCGGACAGACATTCTCATACAGTTCAAGGTATAGCCAATGTGCCATCTTTTTTAAAAAATGTTCCAATAATAAGGTCAGTGCAAGTGCAAGTTATCACTGCCATTCAATAGATGAGAAAAATAAAATGTCAATATTGAGGGAAAACAAAACCATTAAGCACCCATGTTGTCTTCTTGGACTCTGTTACAAAATCGCAATATTCGAACATCCAGGTGGAAAAAATGAGACCAGTCTCTAGGACAACATAAAACCTTTATGGTGAGAGACATATTTCCCCAGTTGATACAATAATGTAAAGTTGTGTTTAAAGGGTATGAAAACCCATAGGGGGTGTGAGACATCAATAGAACCGTTATGTGCCAAGATAACAAATATTGATAAAGTTAACAAAAAAATCAATCACATTAATGAGCAATTATCGGAAATAGATCGAAAATGACGAACATTTCTGAAAGTGTTCCGGTAACAGCCGAATGGGGCGGAGACGTCATAACAAGGAAACAAAAGGTCGAGGCAGGTGCCATCGTTGTTTATTGACGAGAAAGTTGCGTTCGTGTTTTATCATAAAATCGCTTAGATGGTTCAAACCTGTCATGCTATGTGGTTTACAAATAGCCATTTGTCGCAATGTAGTACCCATGAGTTCCCGAACGCGAGAAAAAGAGCTGGACTACGCAGACAATGAGTAAAGTTCGTCAGTGCTAAGAGGGCTAATTTTGCAGACCCAGCCTCCGGCACGGTTTTGTGTGGTGCGCATTTTATACCTGAAAGCTATACGAACTATGGGCAAATGAAATCAGGTTTTGCTAAGAAATTGCTGCCGAAAGCAGATGCGGTGCCCGGTGAAAGAGGACGATGACTGGCTCTGATGAGACCACCTCACCACCCCAGGCAAAGCAAAGGAGGGAAATGGCCAGAGTGAGTACTCTTTTATAATAAATAACATATCACGCATTGGATATAGGACTGGACACATGTATAAATTATCGCTCGTAAAATATATAGAACAAATCCTCTAATCCCATTCATATTTGTGTCGGTTGGCAGAGTGAAACCGATGATAGCATATTAAATGATAATTATTCTATACATTACTTTATTTTGCGGTCACTGTGTATCATAAAAAGAAATGCAAAACAAACCATTCGGTGATTCTGTTGCCGCCCCGTGTTTCATCAGTGTGATTGCTCCCCTCAATGATCCTTTCATTAGGCTGCATTGGCTTTCGTTTGGGCTCAAATTGATAACCCAAAACACCAAAGAAAGGTTCATAACTCTCCTCGAAACCATTAGAAGAATGTTCGTTACGTCGGATTCGTCGTTGCAAATAGAAACTAAATTGTCCGCCATCATCGCCGCCATTCAGTACTAAGCACTGAGCCGGTTGTTTCCCTATAGTGACGTCACGCACACAATATGCTAGATTTCCGGCATCTCAGGGGCGGGTCCTTTTAGCTTGACAATCGACCTCATTTCTATCATTTTCTTGGTGTTGCGATGTGCGTAATTCCACCAAGTGGCTTGATATGAATTCAAAAGGCATGCGTTAATGGATAAATGATGGAATATTAGCATTTCCCCAGGTGTTGTCATACCCTTTAAACAGATATTGGATGTTTTATTTGCACATGATCACTCATGAATCCTGTTTATTTGTCATTCAATACACAAAAGACCAACACCATTTATTTAACCAGCTTTTTATATTTTACAAACACTTGTAATGGTGACATACAATATTCCATCTTTGAAAAGAGGATTCAACTGTGATTTCCATTACAACTGTACATGTCATGTCAAAAAAAGGTTGCAATCAACAACCTTGCTCATCAATGTAACAAAAAGCAATTGCCCCCATTCTTGCTCCTGTCCATCCTTTTTTCCAACTCATCAAAAAAAAAAAAAAAAAACTTGTGACCCTCCCCACTCATTGTTTCCGTTGTATTTGCAAATTGTAATTAATGGGTCTACAATAAATTAATAACAGACAATGTTATCTAATGTAATTATTTTTCACTTGATTTGGATGTTAAGATTTCGGTTTCTTCCCACAAATATTATGTTGCTGTTATGCGATGTTTTTTGGCTCTGATCGAGTAAAAGAGCATTTTGTACAGCGCAGCTCTCTGTCAATTGTTAATAAAAGTGTGCCAAAAGGGAAGGCTGTCATTTAATGACTTCTCACGGATTCCGACAAAGTTGGGCAGTATTGATTGATGCCAATACTCTACAGATACTATGCCGTTTGAGAGAATTTTTTTTTTTTTCCAACATTCATAGTTTCATGATAATGTATGTAAATGATATCGGCACATTATTAGTTTGTTAGTACACTTCATGTTACTTGCATCCGTATCTGTACAGCATTACTTTTCAGTTAATGCTGTATTGCCTTGAAAGGTAAAAAATAATGAGAATTCTTCAACACAGATCTCCAAAAATGGGGATTTTTCTTTAGTTCAGCCATTCAGTGTAATCGAGAGGACTGACCAACCAGAAGAAAAACTCTTCAAGTAAAACAAATGCATCTTGAAATGACCCTGTTGGTTATTTTGAGGGCAGCTGAGATTCCAGAGTGACCTTCCTGTGCTTCCCCACTGAAGATAGGAACAGACATAGGCAGTGTGATTGTACGTGTGAGTGACACACGCTTCTGTCAGACACAAACCTAAAGTGCACATAATCTTTTCATTGCACCTTCTCTTTAGTTATAAAGAACTGCATTTCCGTATTATGTTTCTCCATCACAATCCCGGCAGCAGTTGCAGCAGAAGCAGGAACCTTTCTTGACCATTGCATTCTGATAACTTAATACAGTAATCTACAGAACACACATAAACACAGTGACGGCCCACACAACCCAGTCTTATCGCTCCATAGCAACTCGGAAGGAGGCAGAGAGGTCAGGTCAGAAACTCAATTACAGTAAAGCAAATGGGCCACGCAGAATCTTACTTCTGCTTGGCTTTAAAAGCTCGGATGTTTTCGTGAGACTTTCACCTCTTTTCTCTTCTATGAAAAGGTTCACCAATTCAGTTGTGTCATCCAAGTTCCTTTGTAAAGTAACATAGCATTCCTTCAACATTCTGCCTTAAAAGCCTTCGCCAAACACATGGCCGGCATCTCATGCCCGCCACCCACCATTTCCTCATGTAGCTTGCTCAATGGTTAGATCACACATTACTTTTAGGAGATTAATCCCGGGCCTTTGAGCGTGTGAAAATAATGAGCAAAAGCAATGTACTGTACACTCTTTAAATACTAATAACACACACACACAGGCAGCTGTGGTTGCCAGATATTACTGCTAAAAAACTGGTAAAACTGTAAATACACATAAAACTGTATAGTGCTTCAGCAACTGCAGATTTTTACAAAAGATTTTTGTAGAAATTTTTAAAATGGAAAATTATGAGATAAAAATGTTAATGTATCGTATTTTCCGCACTAAAAGGCGCACCGTATTGTAAGGCGCATAGAACCGACGCTACGGTAGAGACTGGGGTTATGTTCTCCGAGTTGCTGTGAGACCTCTTGCGGCTCAATACTCATTGATATAAAGTAGCAAAAATACCTAAATATAACGCACACCCGAAATTCTCCTGTAAAATCTAGGGAAAATTCTTGTACTCGTGTATAAAGCGCACCCTAATTTTAGCACCAATAAATATGAGTCTCGTGCAGTGCTTAATTTGTAAATCATATGGTGCTGGAATGCAAAGTACATATGACAGAGCAGGGATGATGAGACACGCACAGGTCCCGGAACACAGGCAAAAACTGGTGTGGAAAACAACACGCCAATGCCCACTTGCCATGCTGTGGGACTTACAAGCCTCAATTTCAGATAATATCCATGGTATAAATGTTATGACAAGAATTTACAATTATTTAGGATATACTCTGCACAGCACTGGCAATTGCCCATGCATATAAACACAGGTGGGACTAGTCAGCGATAAAACATGGCTATAGACGATTAATACATGGCTAGGGACTCATCACCAAATGTATCACTATACAGCCCTTTTCACACACATATCCAGGGAAATTCCTGTGTAAGGTGACGCGGGATTTGCTCGGGTCATTGCTTTCACGCATGAAAAGATGTCCCGAGAATGAAGCGGGTTGGACGCTTTCACAGACTTGTCCCGTGTTGCCCATTGGTGCTCTCTGTGCGGGGTGGGCTGCTGGCGCGATTTTATAAACCGGACATATATGTCATTTTTGGTCGGCATCGGCTGTCGCAACATTGGTCAAATCATGTTTTGTTCCGGGGGGAGCGTTCCCAACGTCGTTACTCCAGCCAAATTAAGCTCATCAAGACAGTAAGGGGTGGCAAGTGGTAAAATGGGGCCTTACAAAAATCCAGCCCAACCCGAGTCGGTCCACGGGCATTAAAGCCCGGCCCGAGCCCGGTCAATTAACTTGATTTGCAGGCCCGACCCCGAAAAAACACAGAAATTTTATATTTTATTTGTAGGCTCAAGCCTGAACCCCCATCCCCCCGAAATGTTATGTTTTATTTGTGAGGATGATAAGGATGAAAAGGATGGGATGCACCAGTCACACCTACAGCACTGCTTGCTGCTTGGGAAAACGGACTGGTTGTGTTTTGTGTGATCACATTTGTGATGATTCCTGCATGTGTCTTTTGTAATGAATTCTCAGTTGGTTTAAAAAGTCTGCATATTCTTTTGCTCATTATAAATGCATTTAAACAATGAAATAACACTGGAAACGTTTGTTAAATATAAAGAGCTGCGGTTTTGCGGACACACAAAGGGGAAGATTAAAAGGGATCACATTTGTAACAATGTCTCTGCGTAAAAGACGTCTTCGGTAACAAATTCTCAGTTGGCAGGAAAAAAATCGCAAGTTTTCTCAATGTTTAAATAGTCCACATATTTTTATGATTATTTTAAAGGCATTCATACAATAAATAAGGCTGGAAAAGTCTGTTAAATATAAATAAACAGATGCGGTTTTGCGGACACACAGAGGGGTAGATTAAAAAGGGGGCATGGCACTTACTGTTTGCAATGATCATACAGCGCCTTCGCTTTTTTATCCAATTTATTTACTTATAACATTTCTTAGTTTAACATCCATAAATCGTTTGAGTATACGAATATATATTTATTTAAAAAAGTTAGCGAGCGAGAACCCCGGCCCGGTCCGACACAAACGTAATATCTGGACATTTTAATTTCGTTATATTTTCAGTTTAATTTAGCTATTTCCCGCTTGCTATGTTTATGATTGCGATGTTTGTGTACCGCTTTGCGTTTTACTGCGAAGAGGGAGAAAGTGACGATCGGCCCGCTATGATATTTACCTTTATCAGCCATCGTGCCGTGACCCTGGAATTTAAAGCCTGCTTTCATGCACACCGCTTCCCGGTTAGTCCCAGACATGACACTAGGACGCGACCCGTGAAATGTCCGCGTAATCTCCGTGTCAGTTGACACGGGAAATTGTTTTCACACACAACTGCTACACGGGTTAATCCCGCGAAATTCCCGGTGTTTGTGAAAGGGGCTGTAGCTAAGCGTTTGACTCTTTGTCAACGTTACAATAGAATACAATACAATACATTTTTAAAAAAATTTTGATAATATTATCATTTTCTACACACAAGAGGTACGGGATCCCCCCCCAAAAAAGTCCCGGAACACAAGGGACGCCAAAATCAAGATGTGGCGGATCCTGTTTCAGCGTGATCCGGCACAAATTAACCCCTGGTCTCGTGTCTCGAACTTTTATACGTTTCTTACCAGTAATCGGAAAGAGTGGATCACAGTACAAATGAAACGAACTCACTGAAATCATTTGACCAATTAGAGTGAAGTATTACCGAAACAAAATGGTGACGTCATATACCTTATTGGAATAAAACACCTGTAAAATCTGGATTTTGTAATTCTTTTGTCAATGTGAATTTTTTTTTTTTTTTTTTTAAGTAGAATATTAATTTTCTGTGGTAAAATTGCTCACAGGATACGGTAATAATTTTCACAAAGTAAGCGGTTGTAGCGAGTTGTAACAGAATTCACCTGCGGAACTAATGTTAGCAAGTTGTGTACTTCCCGAGGGGAAGAGTTTAGTTAGGGGAACAGCCGGAAGTAAACAGACGTTTCCCGCGAGTTGCATGCGAGACGTACGTTTTTACTTTGTGAGTTTCAATGTCAATAAAACAACGTGGCTTGGCTCCGTGGTTCGACACTCCTCCTCAGACTCCTGTCCTAGCTCGCTACAAGGTCAACATTTATATGAAACGGATCACCGTATACGTCTCTTCAAGACAACATGGCCGTGTCAATAAGCCGGCATGTTGGGACAACAAGGTAAGAAAAATGTACCGGTAAATAATAGACGAGTACAACAAAAGCATTTTAATTGTATTAGTTGTGAAAAATATCATCAGGAAAACAATTATTTACAACATGAAAGTTGATTATTATATCACTGTCGTTCAGATCAGGTAAAATTGTGCTGGTCCATGCTGACACTGGACACATTTCTGCAGATATTTAAGAATATCTTTTCATGGGACAACACTGACAAAAGGACACTTTGACACAATGAAAAGTAGTCTGTGTGCAGCTTATATAATAGAGTTCATTTATTTTCACCTCAAAATAACTCAAAATTAAGCCATTAATATCTAAACCCCGGCAACAAAAGTGAGTACACCCCTATGAAAAAATGCACATCCCTAAATGCCCAAATTGAGTACTGCTTGTCATTTTCCCTCCAAAATGTCATGTGACTCGTTACAGGAGTGCTGTCAGCATGGCTGCAGAGATTGAAGAGGTAGGGGGTCAGCCTGTTACTGCTCAGACCATACGCCACACTCTACATCAAATTGGTGAGCACGGCTGTCACCCCAGAAGGAAGCCTCTTCTGAAGACGGTACACAAGAAAGCCCGCCCGTCTCATCAGACCATAGGACATGGTTCCAGTAATCCATGTGCTTTGTTGACATGTCTTCACAACTGTTTGTGGGCTTTGTTGTGTACTGTCTTCAGAAGAGGCTTCCCCCTGGGGTGACAGCCATGCACATGTAGAGTGTGGCGTATGGTCTAAGTACAAACAGGCTGACCCCTCACCCCTTCAATCTCTGCAGCAATGCTGACAGCACTCCTGTAACGAGACACTTGACATTTTGGAGGGAAAATGACAAGCAGTACTCAATTCAGACATTTAGGGGTGTGCATTTTTTCATAGGGGTGTACTCACGTTTGTTGTCGGGGTTTAGATATTAATGTCTTATTTTTTTAGTTATTTTGAGGGGGAAATTTAAGATTAGATTAAAAACGTTCCTATTCAACAAAGCTTATGGTCAGGCTAGTTGAAGTCAGAGTAAACTCAAAGTTTAGTCTAAGCTGCACTAGAAGCTATAAAGCTGGGGGAAGTACAGCCACTGAGTTCCATCTCCTTTTTCTCACTCTACCTATCACTTATCTTACTTTATTTCTATTTTCCATTGTTAATATCTTGTTGTCTAGTCTCTTCATCACTAGTCACCCGGTGTCCCCTTTCCCCCCTCCCCTCTGGGGAGGGGCTATTTTTCAGCTGCAGCCTCCTGACTGTCCGGACCCCAAGCTGGATGGACGTCCTCGTTGCCACCCCCGTCTCATCTGGCTAGATGGACCTCTTCTTGTTCCTTTACTCCACTGCATCTTTACGGACTGTAACTTCGCCTACTAATTCCCATTAGCGGTCCTGGGGCTTCCTGTCTATCCGTCCTGGGGGTGAATCTCTCCTAACTGTGGTACTCCCCAAGGTTTCTCATTTTTCTCTCGAAGACTCTGGAGTTTTTGGAGTTTTTCCTTGCCGACATGGAGGTTCTAAGGATGGGGGATACCCAGGACTTGAATTTATTTATTCATCTTTGTTGCCTCATTTGCTGTTTCTGATTGTGTATCATATTGCCTCTGCAAAGCCCTTTGAGACAACGTTGTTGTGATCTAGGGCTATACAAATAAAATTGAATTGAATTGAAATAAATTAACTCTATTATATAAGCTGCACACAGACTACTTTTCATTGTGTCAAAGTGTCATTTTGTCAGTGTTGTCCCATGAAAAGATATACTTACATACCTGCAGAAATGCGAGGGGAGCACTCACTTTTGTGATACACTGTATCACTGTATCCGTCTCCATCCTGTGTATAACGCGCACCCATGATTTTACAAGTGCATTTTGGAAAGAAAAGTGTTTGTTATATTTGGGTATTTACAGTATAAGGCGCACCGGATTATAAGGCGTACTGTCGGCTTTCCAGAAAATGTAACCCCTTAATGCTTGGAACATGAAGCAATTGTCAGCGAATTCCAAAACTTAAAAAATAAGGTCCTAATGGAACTTTTTTCAAATTTGTAGAAAAAGAAAAATCTAAATGAATATGTGTAATAAGCGCTCTAATATCTATAACCCTCGCTAAATCCAGGTTTTTTTTTTCTCATGGAACCTGCAGATGCATGTGTTGACTTGCATCCATCATTTTTTTTTTTTTTTTTTTTTTGTTAAATTTCAAAATTCTAAATTAGTCTCAAAGTAATGAAATTCTGAGTGTATCAAATGTGATACACTAGACTAGAAGGCGTTAAGGCTTTTCGGTGCGCCTAATAGTGCAGAAAATAAGGAAAATATTTTATACTGTGATCCATATGTAAGAAGTCATGATGGTGGTGACATCATTACACTCCTTTCCTCTATATCCCCACAGTCAAACCAGGATTAGAACGGAAGTATCATCATTTTAGCAGTCAAGCGCGCTGACTATAGAGGTACTGAAGAGCTGTTGGCGTAAGTGCTGTGCATAATGTTTATATTTATTTATATATATATATATATATATATTTTTTTTTTTTTTACAATGTAGATCGAGCCTTACTAAATTCATGTACGTGGGTCAAGATTTGGGTTGCTGAAGGGTAAAAAAAAAAACTGTTGAAATTTAACAAGAGAATGTTAACTGTGTATGGTGCCACATGCTTCAGCCGGAAGAAATTCTGAAAAAATGGAACCAAGTTTAAAAGTGACGATGAAGTCAAAAGTGTTGTGAGCTTTTTCTTTACGCTTAGCATTATTACGCTGAGGTTACACGGAGGCTTGTGCACAAATGGGAAAAGTGTGTGACAGTGCTGGAAGACTACATTGAAAGAAAAGTAAGCTTTTATCTATATTAGAAGTCCTTATAATGAAAAAAATCACCTTATTTGTTGAATGGCCCTTATATCTAGAATGAAAAATAATATAATAATTGTGATCCTTACTCAGTCACTGCCATTGATAACGATCGATGCCAATCTGTTTAAACTGGGATGGATGACATTGAATAATCCCGCTTCAGTACCATTGACGGCGTGCAGCGTCCAATCCATTTTGAGTGGGAGAGGCTAACAGCAAATGACTGCTGCATGGCCTCCCAGTCAAAATTGGTTGGACATCTATCGCTTTCAATGACAGCTAATGAGTTAATTCCTGAAAAAAAATTAAAGGTGCTAGAACAGTAGAAAGGTTGTGGATCTCTTATCTTTATATGCTAGTTACCGTGTGAATAATGTAAAAACAATTCATTTTCAGAACTGATGTGGCTCATCTACAACCATCAATAGCAGCCACTGACTTGATATGTGCACTTTGTCCCCGGCAAGGATTGTCAATTTCTTTCAGGCAATGAATTTATCACCTGGATGAAGCTATCAAACCACAATATTCCTTCTACTCTGACATTTGGAAGCGAGAACATTCCATTATGACCCATTATTATCGCTGAACTCAGTACACGGGCAGCCATATTTCACTTTTTCACTTGCCATTCAGTCTTCCACCCTCCCAAGTCAAAACCGCAGAAATTTAACAATGAGCCAGCGTCATGGGCCAAAGAACGGGACGGAAAAGAAAAGTGAGCAGCTTGGATGCCTGTAATTTTTCCGTGGAAGCCACGCTGCTGCTGTCTTATCTGTTCAATCCTCTCATCGTCATTCAAATCTCCCCCTCACTCTGTATTAAAAAATCCTCTCCCCTCCCGGTCCACCACGTTTCAAATGCTAATTATTTAAACCTCTCTGTGTGCACCATCCCTCCAATCCACCAGCCTGTTATTCAAATCTCTCAGCTAAAAGGTGCTTGACTCAAAGCCTGATCCATGAGTAATTTCCAGAAAAGGATCAAACTGACTCTTTCATAGTATACTATACTGGCTTCTCTGGAAAAATGCTCTCCTTGGCTTTCATCTGGTCTTTCCCAACAAACTGTGTTGAACAGATCCTGTTTGAATTCAAGAAGTTTATTTGTTCAGAAACACTACAGCTAATCAAGCGAGAATGAGTGTTGGAAGTCAACCACATGAAACGGAAAGAAACCAAAAATGACAACACACAAAATGTGTATATTATTTCACTGTGAGGGTAAATTAAATTAGCAATATAAATCACATTTGTGTACACATGACTCTTGGGAAGAGGACAGTAGCATGGGAACATAACCTCTGTAGAACTGTTCTGGCCCGCGAGGGTCACCGTCCTCAGTGTTAAGTAAGTTAACAGAGGCTGTGCAGAGGAACGGCGAAGCAGTTGGAGTGATCATGGGGGATCACTCTTCTACGAACAGGTGCTAGTGTATCAGCGTTGGAAAAATTCAATTAATCTCTATATTCTCACACTCCAAACCTAGTTTAACTAAATCAAAATCATAAGCATTTTATGCTTCTTTTGTTCCTAGTCCCTCATCGTTTTTGCATACACACTCCTTTTAGTTCAGTCCTCTGATCCTGTCGAGAAGTGTCCTACGCACAGAGCAACGGGATCAGCTTAGTCAAACAGCAAAGATGCTCAACACTGAAAAAGTCTAAATCAATATCACTTTTTTTGTTTTGTTTTGCAGTTACATCAACAATGCTTCCACACAACAGGGATGAAAAACTACATCTAACTGTTTATAGTGTCTATTTTGGACTAGAAACAGAAATGTGTGTCAGATGTAAGATATACAGTAGTTAGAGGTGTGTTGATTTTGGTCTTTTGTCCCTTCAAAAAGTTGATTTTTTTTTTCTTTTATTTGCCTGCCAGCAATTTTAATTATCTACAAAAAAACCTAATTTACTGAATTTAGGTAAAATTTGCAATCAGAATAAGAGAATGCATGCAAACCACTACAATAGATAGGTCAAGTTTGATTCTACATTAAAAAAAAAAAAAAAAAAAAAAAAATGGACACACCTTGGTATTCCTGTCCTGGGGTGTAGGCAGTGGGGTTACCCAGAATCTGGAGGGTGAGCAGCACTTCATCCCCACCTTCAGCAACCCCAACTCCATCCAGCTCTGCATGATGGGTGCACAGGAAGAAAAACGGGTTGAACCGGGGGTAGAAGCTTGCCGGAGGTACCCCAAAGTCCACGCTGCTGCTGCCCAGAACCAGGGCCAGCAGGGTGAAGCCCAAGATGCCCCCAAGCGGGGCCCACGCCGCCACCATTGGCCCCCAAAGAGTGAGGGTGGGTGATAAATGAATAGGGGGAAAGAGGACACAGGTAGATGGATTCCAGGGAGAAGGTTCTGGAGTCCACTGATGGGTAAAAAGTCCAAAAGTGTGTTTAGGAAAGTATGTGCTGCAATATTGTGTCAAATTGTGGCAGAAGCTGTGCTTCTTCTGGTGCTTCCTCTCCCTGTCCTACCTTTACTCAGGGAGTTGAGCGCTTGAGCTGCGCTGTCCTGCTCCAGCGTTTAAATACCTCAACACCCCTCCCCATGGCTCCCTCTCCTCCCTCTCTGCGCTCGTATCGCTCCAACACCAGTTTCTCGCGTGCTGCTAGAGTTCCATAAGACGGCCTCCTGTCTCCTCCTCCCTTTACTCTATCAGCACTTTGTCGTTTACTTAAGCCCTTCCTTGTCCTGTCTTCTCCAGTGTGTCTTCAAGGCTCATAAAAAGCAGCGTTTTGGCACCCTTGGAACACTCACTTGAGACCCGAGATCTCCATGCAGCTTGCATCCTCCCACAATCCCTCCCCACTTTCAATCTACCGCGTTTACAACATCTCCATCGCTCCTCCCTTCTTCGGCAAGAACACAGTTTGTTTTTCCTCTCCCCCTCTGTTGTGTCTTTCAATAGTTTTCCATCAGAATCTCCTTTTCCACAAAATTCTCCAACTTTTCCCCCTTCTTTCAGATGAGGCCACCACTAGCACAGTCACCCGCCATAATGGCGATTTGTAACCCCCACCGAGTTTGGCTGAGAGATGAACATTTCACATGCACAGTGTACACATCCCACATGTCTCCCTTCCTCCTTTTAATCCTCACATACACAGCGCTCCCAAATGAGGACAAAATGAGCTGCGGAGTTCAAGGCCACGCACAGTAATGTCAGCACTTGATCAGTTTCTGCCAAGTCTTGACCAGCAGAGTCTGTCAACTGTCAAATCCTTGATTGAATGGCTGCAATTTTTAGGTATTTTGGACCAAATAAGAGGGAACAGATTTTTTTTTTACAGCTCAACCTAGCATTTCAGGGTTGGAATTCCAAATGTTGCTCTCAGGCTCATTTTTTCCTTACTCTCGCCATTTAACTTGGACGGTAATAGTGACTTTATTGCTAGCCCTCCAAGTTCAAATGAATTGGAAGTCTATCGCCATTAACTCATTTGCTCCCAAAAACGTATAAATACGTTCTATTTTTAATTGTTTCAGTGTCCCCAAAACGTATTTATAGGTCTTTTAAGTTGTTTTTTTTTTTTACAAGAGGCATCTCTAGGTTCAGACGCACCTAAAATGCAATGCACAATGCTCAAAACTCATTTTAAAGCAATAAAACTGGCCACTGGAGGGCAGTAGCGCATTTTGTAAGAACTCATCTCGGGCCAAGAAAGGAAGTGAAGAAAAATAGTCAGGAAACGGAAGTTGGAGGGATCTTGTGAAGACGCGTGAGGAAAATGTGGAGAACGATCGGGGAAAAAAAGGCAAACGACACTGGAGGAGTGTTTTGAACAGAAAATGAATCCATCATCAAAGAAGGATTCAAAAAAATCTGTCTTGATGAGACGGACGGTGATTAGAGAGAAGTTTACCCCATCTGCGAGACGGCCACAACAGCGTCAGGTTCCACACGCGTTCTGCGGAGCTCACGTTGCATTACTCCTGAGCTCGAGGTTGAAATCAACGTTGAAGATGATGAAAAAAGTGAGACCGATCTGGATCCGCATTCATCAGATTACTGGGAGCCACCTCATTCAACCGGGAGCAGCCGAGAGCCTTCCCCGTTGTTAAGTGCGCAAATAGTTCAACAGTTCAACAGTTTAGTTATATGTAAATAAATTGTTACTTTGCGATCAAAAGCTCTATTTGTCTTGTTGTTTATGATATTTTGTAGAGTAAAAACATTATTCAGATGTTTGCGATGTAACAAAAGCGAAAAATAGCTGTGTTAAAGTCAAAGTTATGTTTGAAATGTATGCTTTTACAAAAAGCTCAATTTCTTTTTTTTTTTCATCAGAAATTGGAAATTGCTCATACTAAGCTATTTTCTAATGCTGATTCCTATAGAATGGAAGAAGAAATTAACTAACCTTTTTTTCTGCTGAAAGAAGAGCGTCTAATCTTTCATTTGGTGGGTTCCATGTTTATATAGGAATAGAACCGAATTTTCTGTGGGCCTTGCAAAATCAGTCAAAATCCAGTAAAACGGCCGGTGAAAATGGCTGGGAGTGAATGAGTTAATGGCACCCAGTGAGTTGAATGACCACCTATTAATAAATTTTGGTGATGTCCATCAACTGAATGTATTTTTTTCGCCAAACAAACAAAAAAAAAACACCTTAAGGTAAAATACTGTGACCTTTGATTGCCAAGAGATTACCATAAAAAACACAAAAAATACATGTCAAACAGTATAGTTCTTCAGTAACCATAAATTTTACTGTAGATTTTTTTCAAACGAAAAAAATCATAGTAGAATTTTTTTTTTTTTTTTTTTTTTACATTTAACAGGTTTTGATTATGTGGGTGACATGGCTTTACTTCTTTTCTTCCACCTTTTCAACTAGGGTTCGAACCCACACTGCCATCTTGGCAGGCAAGCATGCTGACTCCTGAGCAACTGAGGCCAGATTGGAGAAGAAATGGCTTGAACTTAAAAGACTATACCGGCAGCTGAAACCATAGACGGAGTTTGACTTTTGTGGCAGGGAGGGCCAAAAATTTTGACGACCCCAAAACGCAGTGTCAGCCATAAAATGAACTTACAAGATATATGCTCATATAGTACCTTAGCCCATGCTCATACATACAGGCATCCCAGCTGTGTGTTTGCGTGTGCGTCCAGGTGTGAGCCTGCGCATTTTTCTGCCTCACCGAGTGGAGAAGTAGACATAGCATCCTTTTTGACTGAATATTCCAGCCAGGAACATTTATAATAGTACGTTGAAAATGAGCGTTTTTTTTTTTTTTTTCCCCATCATTTTTTAGGGGAATTCTAAATCAGGCTGCTTAGGACAGCTATGTTTTTGGCCAAAATTGTCGTCCATTTAATATGGTACGCCCGGCGGTGGCTCTGTTGTACAATCTTTGGTGGGCCAAACTGAAACACCGCTCACCATTTTTGTGGTACTCTCCGATGTTTTATGGTCCACATCTTGAATCCTTGGTTGTCGCTTTTGACAGCTTTGGTTGGAAAAAAATTATGTATTTCCATCTTGCCTCTTCTGTCCTCAGTGTTTTTTTTGTTCGTTTTATTTTTTTGGCAAAGCAAAGCAAATGACCGTCTCTAAGGCGCTAGTCACACGATCTAGTTGAAAAATAATTTTGACCTAATATAAAATATATATATTTTTTGTCCATTTCATTCATTTTTGTTGTCTTATTGCTTTACAACTTTTATAGACAACATTTTCCTGACAAAGTTTTAATTTTTTTTAAATTCATATACTGTCACGGTAAGTCAATTACATGCAATGACATTTTCGGCCACCAGGGGGACCATGCCACCACCCCCTTAATCTCCGTGTATGGCTGAAACTAAACTGGACTGTTGGCTCAGTAGTCAGCATGCTTAACTGCCACACTGGCAACATTTGATTTAAGCCCTGGGTGGAGAGGGGGTAGTGAAAAAGGCAGCACAGTGATGTCACCATCAGCACAGTTACACATAAGCCCCATTCAGACTTATAACTAGCTAAATTCCCATGTAATGTGATGGTTTAACAGTGTCATAGCTTTTATAATGGGGGACACTTTCAGACATGTAGTGTGCCGGCGCGATCTGAGCGGGGAGGGTGGGGAATGGACTTTTTTCAGTCGTTTGCTGTAAAACAACAGTGAAAATAACCCAAACCTTTTTTTTTTTTTTTTGTATTGTTTCATAATTAACCTGGCACAAGTAGATTGGTTGTTCCAAATATCCACAATGAATATATTTTACATATCAATCTGAGAAAGATCCTATCGAGATCTGTTTCAAGGGAAGAACTTTAAAACAAATATATGGCTGATGACTGGACGATGGCTCTTCTCGTCGACTGTTGATTGGAAGATGGCTCCTCTCATTACAATCGCGAAAACGTTGTTTCTCATCTAAAAAGTTTTCAGCGATGTTCTTTGCTCTTCTTATAATGAGGATATCAAGTATATTTCAGAAAAAACTTGGGAAAGTGACCTATCTACTATCCGCCATAGTACTCCTGGTCAGGTCTGGAGCTACTGCCTCTTTTCCCAGATTGGCTCGCCACCAGAGGGCGACCAATCCACAATAAACGATATCATGATAGATATTGGTTCGCGGAAGAGCAAAAGCATAGTTTCCCGTCAAAAAAAAAAAAAGCTGTTCGTGATCTTCCTTGCTCTTCTTTTAATGAGGAAATTAAGTTTATTTTTGACAAAACTCCAGAAATTAACCTATCTAACAGAACCACTTTGCACGCCGACATTGTATTTAACCAGATACTGTATTTTTTTGGACTATAAATCGCAGTTTTTTTCATAGTTTGGCTGGGGGTGCGACTTACTGTATACTCAGGAGCGACTTATGTGTGAAATTATTAGCACATTATTATATAATTTCACATGTCATATTGGTGTTTCGGAATGACACTGATGGTTTGGTAAACTTGTCAGCATGTTCTTTATGCTATAGTTATCTGAATAACTCTTAATAGCTATGTTACGTTAACATACCGGCCACGTTTGCGTTCTGCCTTTGGCAATGTGTGTTCAATTGTATTATTGACTTTTTTATATTGAAATGCATACTTTTAGTTTGTGGCGGTTACATGCCCAAGTGGGGGCGCACTCGCACTTGTTTACGCGAAGAAGAGCACTCAGACGCCAGAAGAAGACGGACAGCTACGCGGCTCTGAGCGAGTTAGCGAGAGAGAGAAAAACACAGCTGCGAATCTACGTTCATTGTTTATGCTTGTAAAATATCTCTAAAGAGGCAACGCCTGTGTGTATCATCTTTTTTGTTGTTGTGTGTTTTCCACCCACGATCGGACAGTTGTGTGTTTGTTTGAACGATGCGCTAATGCTAGCGAACGCATGCTAACCGTTTGTGTCATTGCTATAATAGCAGCTAATTATTATTTATTTACGTTGATGGGAACCTGTTTGGTATTGGGGACGAAATTGATTTCTCTATTTTTAGTTTCACTCTTCAAATGATGGTGTCATAATGACGTCCAAAATAAAGTCAGCAAATTATACGGACGTCCAGCATCATCATTTGGGAGTTTAACACGCTGTATAGCCAGGACCAAGCCGTAGCGTCCTGGTGAGGACAGTAAATTCGCATTTCGTTGTTCATGCATCATGTAACATTATCGTACAGTAGACTTATCCATCATGTTGTTCTGTATTGTATTTTTATTTTAAATTGCCTATCAAGATGACATATCTGTTCTATGTTTTGGATTTTATCAAGTAAATTTTCAAAAATGCGACTTATACTCCGGTGTGACTTATATGTTTTTTCTCTTCGTTGGGCATTTTAGGGCTGGTGCGACTTACAGTGGGGCAAATAAGTATTTAGTCAACCACTAATTGTGCAAGTTCTCCCACTTGAAAATATTAGAGAGGCCTGTAATTGTCAACATGGTTAAACCCCAACCATGTGAGACAGAATGTGGAAAAAAAAAAATACAGAAAATCACATTGTTTGATTTTTAAATAATTTATTTGCAAATCATGGTGGAAAATAAGTATTTGGTCAATTCCAAAATCATCTCAATACTTTGTTATGTACCCTTTGTTGGCAATAACGGAGGCCAAACGTTTTCTGTAACTCTTCACAAGTTTTCACACACTGTTGCTGGTATTTTGGCCCATTCCTCCATACAGATCTCCTCTAGAGTAGTGATGTTTTCGGGTTGTCGTTGGGCAACACGGACTTTCAACTCCCGCCGCAGATTTTCTATGGGGTTGAGACCTGGAGACTGGCTAGGCCACTCCAGGACCTTGAAATGCTTCTTACGAAGGCACTCATTTGTTGCCCTGGCTGTGTGTTTGGGATCATTGTCATGCTGAAAGACACAGCCACGTCTCATCTTCCATGCTCTTGCTGATGAAAGGAGATTTTCACTCAAAATCTCTCGATATATGGCCCCATTCATTTTTTCCTTTACACAGATCAGTCGTCCTTGTCCCTTTGCAGAAAAACAGCCCCAAAGCATGATGTTTCCACCCCCATGCTTCACAGTGGGTATGGTGCAATTCAGTATTCTTTTTCCTCCAAACAAGAGAACCTGTGTTTCTACCAAAAAGATCTATTTTGGTTTCATCTGACCATAACATATTCTCCCAGTCCTCTTCTGGATCATCCAAATGCTCTCTTGCGAACCGCAGACGGGCCTGGACGTGTACTTTCTTCAGCAGGCGGACACGTCTGGCAGTGCAGGATTTGAGTCCCTGGCGGCGCATTGTGTTACTGATAGTAGCCTTTGTTACTGTGGTCCCAGCTTTCTGTAGATCATTCACTAGGTCCCCCCGTGTGGTTTTGGGATTTTTGCTCCCCGTTCTTGTTATCATTTTGATGCCACGGGGTGAGGAGGGAGTTGAAAGTCCGTGTTGCCCAACGACAGCCCGAAAACATCACTGCTCTAGAGGAGATCTGCATGGAGGAATGGGCCAAAATACCAGCAACAGTGTGTGAAAAGCTTGTGAAGAGTTACAGAAAACGTTTGGCCTTCGTTATTGCCAACAAAGGGTACATAACAAAGTATTGAGATGAACTTTTGGTATTGACCAAATACTTATTTGCCACCATGATTTGCAAATAAATTCTTTAACAATAAAACAGTGTGATTTTCTGTTTTTTTTCATATTCTGTCTCTCATGATTGAGGATTACCCATGTTGACAATTACAGGCCTCTCTAATATTTTCAAGTGGGAGAACTTGCACAATTAGTGGTTGACTAAATACTTATTTGCCCCACTGTATACTCAGGTGCGACTTTTAGTCCGAAAAATATGGTAGTTGCTTCCTGGTCACGTCTGCAGATCCCACCTCTGTCTCCTGATTGGCTCGAACATCAGATGACAGGGTAGGTGGTTGGTAAACTGAGGTTTGCAAGATGGTACTGTATGATTAATCAATGAATCAGGAAGTACCGTCTTGCTTGCAAGGCTATTTTTTGATAGTAGTTTACTGTTAGTTTGACTATCGATGGCTTTCCCGTGTCATTAAATAAATTATTATAAAAAAGCTATCCAACAGAGTAAATGAAATTGTAATTTTTAAAAAATTGCCAGCTAGTCGCAAATAAATAAATCAAATACACTGTTGCGAACCAAGATGAAATAAAATCACACTCTTCATAACAGCAATGAGAAACTAGAATGAACTATTACATAATTAGTCATGTGTACAAGCACAAAGGTTTTCAAGATGGCAAAGAAGGAGTTTGTTTACTAACAAATCACATCAAATTGGTGGCTGCCTACTTCATCCAGCATGTTTAAATACAAACACATAAAGCATCAAGCTGGACACACACTCCGGCTGGCTGTTTCTTGTCTAAACAGAGGGACCCACAGCAGGAGTGCATTCAGGCCAGATGCTTTGACATGGCTAAACCCCCCCAGCACACCACATGCAGACAAATACGGGCTAAATGCATATGTAATCTCAAACAAACCACACAGTGTAACCTTGTCTGTATCTGCTTCTTTTCGCCTGACAAAATAAAAAGGGTTTTTGTTTGTGTTTTGGTTTAAGTGAAGCAATTCACCTGCCAGACGAGTTGCTTCTCCAACACCAACACAAGCCAGCATGTGTGAACACAAGATTGAAAGCAGAAATCACACTTAATGAACAGGTGAATGTAGTCGGCTATGGGGAGATCATTTAACATGTCATTTGTAAATTAAGTAAAGACTTAATTCAGGCTCTTGCTGCATGACATTAGCAGTAACAAGGAGCAGGTGTGACACAAGTATTTTTTAAAATTATTATTATTTAAAGTGATCCTCGATGTTTAAGACAAGTAATTCTTAACAGATAAATGTTAGTATGAGTTATATTAATTTGATATTAATTTAAAACCCCTCTTAATGTTTTCGTTTTAATAAAGTTTGTAAAATTATTTTAAGTGATAGGTCACCATTCATGTTACGTCGCAGTGCGTGACGTCACCGGGCCCGTTGCCGAACTTTCAGCGTGTCACTCTTAGCTACCCTAACATGTCATCGGTTCTGCCCTTTCAATTTGAACCAGATCGGAAAAGTGAAGAGCAGGACAGCAGTCGGTCGTTCACAAGACGAGCAGCAAAGGAAAAATGCGAGCAGGAAAGACAGTACCTTATAAGACAAGGGTTGGGAAAAACTGGTGATGTACTCGCGGCAAGTGCGTCTCAATGACAATGGAGGTAGAGAGTGTATGCTGTTGAGAACTCCGGTTTATGTTAGCAGATCCTCAAGGTAAGGGCGTAATCAAACTTATCCCAGTATAATTATGTAGATTTTTAGCATCCAGGGCTGTCGTGTGCTTTACATACAGTACAGGCCAAAAGTCTGAACACACCTTGTCATTCGTGCAGTTTTATTTTCATGACTATTGACATTATAAACTCTCACTGAAGGTAATAAAACTATGAATGCAACAGTATGATAGTCAGGATCGGAGTCTTGTCGTGGCTGACTGTCCTCATTAAATTTGTCATCTGACGGGAACAAATCCTGGATCGAGTGTAATCCATGTCTTGTACATTGTAACGCGTGGTAGGTAGGATACGTGAATAAAAGTACCAAAAGGCGGACAAGCTTCCACTTATGCACATTTATTCACAAAAAAGACCTTTGACCTCAGACCACCATTGACTAAAAAGACTACATGACATGGAATGGAGACAATACCCATTGAGATTACAAGATTGGTAAGATATAGGCTGTTATTATTTTCATGATTTGACGATGCAGGCATTTGCATAGAATTTGATGTTTTTGTCTATCTGATGACATTGTTTAAAAAAAATAATAATCAGACTTCATGTTCATTTTGGCAGATCCGGCAGCTCTCGTGCATATAAAATAATAATATTAAAACGTTGGGGGGAAAGAAGGAGGCGCGTCGTTGATGGCTTTCTCCACTTTATTGTGGCAACAATAAGAAAACAAAATAATAGCGGACTGCCGCCACATTCGACCGCAAAGTTTTGCTTCTTGCTCATCTTCCCCTCGCCTCCTACTACTCACAGCTCTCCAGTCCCAGCATCTCTTAAACGGATCGTGCATAATGTCTTGTTATGAGCTTTTTGTTGACAAAGGTATCGAACACACGACGTGCTGACAACTTTGTTTCTTTATTAACACATGGAGCTAACAGTACGAACACAGCTTGGGGCTCTCGGCAGGAAGTGGCGTCTAATGGCGTGAGGAAATGTAGGTTTTTCACACAAGTGAACAGATTACAAAGCACCACTTCAGTGTTGTCCCGAGACTACATTTCCCATGATTCACTGCGCGCTCGCTGATTCGCTGCCAGACATTAAAAACAACACGCTTGTTGTCAACTGTCACCTGTCAGTGGCTCTCGTAAAAGACAACCTAGAAGGCTAGCAAGCGATCACCGTGTAAGAAAACCCCGAACCGTACAAATGCAATGCAATGCTTGAAGCATGAAGGTGGGAATACATAATACAAATACAAATAAATGTGCACAAACTCACCGGCGGTGTGTGTCTCTTACGGCAACGTGACCGTGAATTACCGCGACGCCGACCCGCTTATATGCACATCCACACCCCTTTCCCGATTGACAGTGGATTAACCCTTTCGGACAAGATCGTAGATGAAGCACAATTTAAACACGCTTAACCTAGCGAACGCAACAACAACTATGATCGGGGATTGCCACAAGTTAGCTTTTGGCTAACGTCGCTAGCTTCTACGGTTCATTCCACAACAGTTAGCAGCTCTGCTTTGACAAAGTCATCAGTCATCTATCCAAAAATCACACTTACTTTTTGGCAAATCCTTGATCATAAGCAGACCGGTTAAGGAAGCAGGCATCTTTGAAGTGTTTGTAGCAGAGAACACTACTCGATGATGGCGTGAAATTCATTCACTTCGTGCGAACGAAAGATGTCCATTTACGTACCCTGCTATCCTTTGGCCACTTATACACTTTTTCATTTGAGTGAGAACAAAACATCGCCACGCACCGCCGTGACATCTTACCAAGAAGCAATGCAACAAACAATACTGTTCTATGGCGGACTTCCCTCGCACTTCTCAGTGTGACGTAATTTCCGAAGATTTCCGAAGATTGCCGAAGAAAAGCATTTTCGTTGTCAAGAGTTAAACAAAGAATCTGGAAGGGTTGCGTTAAAAAAAATAACGAAAATATGCTTATAATTGTTTAGCCATTGATATTATTCAAAAACATGGTTGGCCAACCTTAGTTCACATTTCCGCTTTAAGCAGCAATACGCAATTGTTGTATATGCTACACATTTGGATTCTTAACCTATGTTAAGCATGTGTACTGCACTGGTCTGATGATAAATTGACAAATGACAAAAAGGTGAAAAGAAGAGCTAACTTTTTCAATGGATGTGTTCTCCCAGTAGGTTCAGCCAGATGAACCAATGTGTCAAGATTAAGAAGAGGGGTGAATGGTTATCTCACTCGCAACCAGCCCTGAGGTGCTTCATCATTAAGCACTTTTAATTAACTTGCTGGCAGAAGTTTTTTTCTTCTTTTTTTGTCTGTCTATAGACAAGTTTACGAGGTACTTCCGCATTTCTGCAAGCGACTTCCATTTTCTAGTTTTTTTACCATTGACTTCAATGGCACTGGAGTAGCATCACTCACTAAAAATCCTGAAAAAACATGGTTTGGAAATATCACATTCTTCTGCCATCTCGACATGGGAAGACAATTAAGAAATTAATGAGGGTGACCACAAATAAAATATTATCATATTTTATTGACTATGGCAGAGGATGGAAACGCCCTCAGGAACCTGAAAAGCTCGAGGCACTCCAGTACCTGAACAGCCACAAAGTTGGATGTGTCCTCAAACACGAACATGGGTATTTTGTCTTCATGAAGGCGGATGTAGAACCAATCCAGTGCCTCAATGCTCCGTACCACAAAGCATGGGTGATGGTAACAAAGGAGGGAGACGTCAAAACTGCAGGCTGTACATCAGGGGTTAATTTGAGCCGGAACATGCCGGAACAAGTTCCATCACTTCTTGATTTTGGCCTCCCTGTGTTCCGGGACTTATTTTGGCAGATCCGGCACCTCTCATGTATAGAAAATAATAATAATTAGGGCTGTCAAACGATTAAAGTTTTAAATCGAGTTAATCACTGCTTAAAAATCAATTAATCGCAATTCAAACCATCTATAAAATATGCCGTATTTTTCTGTAAATTATTGTTGTAATGGAAAGATAAGACACAAGACCGATATATACGTTCAACATACTGTAAATAAGTACTGTATTTGTTTATCATAACAATAAATCAACAAGATGGCATTAACATTATTAACATTCTGTTAAAATGATCCATGGATAGAAAGACTAGACTAAGACTAGTTCTTAAAAGATAAATGTTAGTACAAGTTATAGATATTTTGTATTAAAACCCCTCTTAATGTTTTCGTTTTAATAAAGTTTGTAAAATTTTCAATCAAAAAATAAACAAGTAGCTCGCCATTGTAGATGTCAATAATAATTATGGTGCTGAAACCAATAAAATCCGTCGCACCCAAGCCCCAGCAGAGGGCGGCAAAATACAAAAAAACACAAGTAACAAGTGGAAATGACACTGTGCTGTCATTTTAATCTGTTTGAGCGGGCCATGTGCATTAAATGCTTCAAATATTTTAACGTGATTAATTAAAGAAATTAATTAACGCCTGTTTACGCAATAATTTTGACAACCCTAATAATAATATAAAAACGTTTTTTAAAAATGTATTGTAATAGCCCCGAATGGGGGGAAAGAACGAGAGGAGTCGTTGATGGCTTTCTTCACTTTATTGTGGCAACAATAAGAAAGCAATAAACAAAATCACAGCGGACTGCCGCCACATTCGACCGCGAACTTTTGCCTCTCGCCCGTCTCCCCCTCGCTTCCTACTACCTCACAGCTCTTCCTGTGTGTTGCATGTGGCTCCCTCTTTGGGTCATGTGACGCCCCAGACTGGTGCTCGGCTTGCCGTGACCTGTCTGACGTTTCTTGCGTGGGGTTTGGGGCTGTGGGCTTGCTCCGGTGTGGCTTCCTCCCTGTCCATCGCCCGTTGTCCAGGGGCGGAACTGGCTTTTGCCCCGGCGGGGGCCTGGGCCCCCTTCAATATCGCGTCTGCCTATGGCATGCATTCCCCTGGCCCCGACAGTGACTATGGGGGTTGGTGCGGCCTTCCCCCCCCCTTTCGTGCTCGGGGGCGCGTTCTCTTATGCGACGCTGCCCGTTGTCGTTTGTGAGCGCTGTGGTACGTCGGCTCCTGCGTCCGCCCGGAGTGTGGTGGAGGCGGGGGCCGACCGGCTGCTTGCCTCTGGTGTTGGGCTGCTTCCCTGTTCCATGATGACATGTGTGATCAGGCGTTGCGTCTTCGGTGCTCGGCTCTTCATCCTCCTCGCGGGGCTTGTCGCTGGTTCTCCTGACGTTTCCTGGCTGGCGGTGCTGCGCAGCGCATTGGCACGTCTGCGGCTGGATTCGCCTCAACGGCCTGCTTCAGCACCAACGGGCGCTTTTGGCACCGGCGGACCGTTTCAGGTTTTTCTGTCCCCGTTTCGGCTGCCTTTGTGGGGGAACTCCGGGCTGGTTGGTGTGTTCCTGCAGCTCTCTCGCTGTTCTCAGCTGTTGGCTGCGCTCTGGCGGCCGTGCATGGTCTGGCTGCTGTCGGCCTGGACCGCATGGCGGGTGTTGGCCTTGCCGTTGCGTCCCTCATTGTCCCCTGGGGGGTTGGGGGGGGGTGTCTTCATCCTGTTGTGGGCTGCCATCAGCCTCGCCTTATTCTGGCCTCTCGCCGCCCTAGCCGAGGGTGGTGTTGATGCCCCAGTGGTGGGCTTCGGCGGCGCGGCCTTGCACGTGTCCGCCCCCTGCCTCGTTCGGGCTTGTAGCCAGGTTTGCCGTGCTCATTCTCCCCTGGCTGGGGCTGTCCGGGGACGCTCCATGGCGTTCCGGTTGTACCCGGCCATCTTTTCGGCTCTGCCATGGTTTCCTTTTACGGCCCGTGCGGCCAGGCATCGGCTGTCGTGCCTGCGTCGGGACGCCACTCCTGCGGGTGGCTCTATGGGTCCCTCTGCTGCGTTTTTTCATAGTCGTTCGGCGCGCCTTTCCCCTGTTGGGGGCTGGGGTCCCCGGCGGCCTCCTGGCGTTCGGCTGATTCCTTTTGTACCTCCGCCCGCTTGCCTCTGCGTCGGGCGCGGGCGGTTTTGGCCCTCCGGTCCCCCTGGCCTCCTCACAGCTAGGGGTCAGGACTGAGGCCAGTAGGCTGGCCGTCGGTTTTCCCGCCGGCAGCTCGGTTCCTGGGCTGAACGCGTTTCGATCCCCTGGGTGATATCCGCCTTGTCTCACGGGTCCGTGCCCCTGTTCCCCGCTGGCCCCCTGTGGACCACCGGGTCAGGGTGGCTACAGTCGTGGCCGGGTGACGGCTCTGGTTCTGGGCATCGAGCCTGTGGCCCCTTGGGCTTGCCCGTTCCGCATGTTTACCTCTGCGGGTGTTCGCCCAGGGGGAGTGGTCCTCTTCTGTTGACCTGTGGGACGCCTGCTTAGTGTGGCCATGTCTCCTCGCCGCGGGCGATTACTCCGGCTTGCTTTCGTGGATCACCTCTGGCAGTTCAGGATGCTCCCATTTGGCCTCCCTCTTTCCCCGAGGGTGTTCGTCCGTTTCGTGGGGGTGGTTCTGTCTCCCCTCCAGCCGGCTGGCGTGTACATTTTGCCATGCCTTGACGACTGGCTGGTATGTGCACCATCGCGCGCTTGGGCATGCGCAGATCGGGCCGTTGTTCTTGCCCACGTGGCTCACTGGGGCATCTGGGTCGATTTGGGGCTGTTTTGCTTGTTCCCCTCTTGGCGAGTGGCCGTCCTTGGGGTGTCTATGGACGCGGTGGCCATGTTGGCTCCTCCGTCGTCCCGTGGGGGTGGACGCTCTGCGCCTCCTCTTGCGTTTTTGGGTTGATCGGGTGTGCCCGTGTGTGGGCTTCCCGTGACTTATGGGCGGTGTTGGCATCCTTGTCCGCTGTTGTACCCCTGGGTCTTCTTTTATTGCGCCCCCTGCTACGGTGGCTGACCGGCTTTCGCCCGGTTGCCGTATGGCTCCTCGCCGGAGGCTCAGTGTCTCCTGCCGGTGCGCAGTTGACTTGAAGGAACGGTGTCTACCTGTGGTACGGCGTACCGTTGGGTATGGCCCCGTCCGGCGCGGTTTGGTCACTGCGGGTGCCGGTCGCTCGAGATGGGGTGCTGTTGGCAGCGCTGGGCTGCTTGGGGCTGCTGGGCTATACTGGACCGCGCCGATCACGGCGATGTGCTGGGGCTGCTTGCGGCTCACCTTGCTCTCGGGCACTTTTGCCCGTGCCTGTGGGGGTGGTCTCTGCTGTGCGGACGGACAATGCTGCTGTGGTGTACTGTACCATCCGCCGGGGGCGTAGGGTCTGTTAGTCTCTTGTGTGGCTGGCCCCTCCCCTTGCGGGGCTGCTGGCCTTGTTTCTTCCCGGCCTGATGTTCTATTTGCCGGTGCCCTATCCCGCCGTAGTCTCACAACGGGGGTCTGGGGCCTCCGTCCCGGTGTGGTGCACACGTTTGGTGTGTGTTCTGCGGGTTGGGGTCGTTCTTTTCGTCTCCCTGGAGTCGAACCGCTGCCCTCTCTGGTTTTCTGTGGGGGTGCGCTCCGGCCCGCTCGGTCGGGACGCACTGGGCGCACTCCCGGCTGCCTCTCCCTCTGTTCTGGCTGCGCTTCCGAGGGTCGTCTGGCCTTTTGGCTGTCTGTCGGCAATTTTTGTGGCCTCCCCTGCTGTCCCAGTTGGGGGCCTGGTATCACGTCCCGATCCTCGCCGTCTCCGCCGGCATGTCTGGCCACTGGAGGCGACCGGCTCGCTGATTGGCGGCTGCTCGGTTTCCGTCTGGTGGACGCGTTGGACGCCTAGGCGCCCTTCACCCGGCTTCAGTATACTGGTCGGTGGTGGTTGTTTGTAGCGTGGCGTGCGGGCCGTGGGGATGTGTGCTGTTTTATCCATGTTGGTCTAGACTTGTTGCTGTCTCTCCTTGATTGGGTCGTTCTACATCCGCCCTCAAGGTCTGAGCTGCTGCGATCTATGCTCCTCTCGCCAGGGTCTCTGGTGGCTCAGTAGGGAGCCACAGCCTGGTCTCTGCTTTCCTCATGGGGCCCTGCGGCTCCGCCCCGCAAGTGTCCTTGTGCACCAGTTTTGGGTCTGCGGGCGGTGCTCGACTGTTGTGTCGCCCCCCTTCTAGCCTCTGGCTGTGACCGGCCCTCTGTGGGTAGCCCACTGGGCGCCGTTCCCGCTGACTGTTGCCTCTGCTTGGCGTGTCGGCGTATTGCTCGCGCTCTTGGTTGGCCAATGTGCATGTTTTTGCACTTTGGGGACTCGGGTGTCGCGCTGTGACCTGGCGTTACCTTTGTGCCCTAAGTGTTGGCTGACTCATACTGCGATCGGCCTTTACACCTTGCTTATTTTTGCCCCCAACTGCAGGGGGGGAGTTGTTGTCGGGCCGGGGCTGTTGTGCCCGGCCGGGACCCTGGGGTTTTGTGGGAACTCTGTGACAGGTTTTCATAGGTCTTCACGCCTTTTTGCCTGCTATGGGGTTCGTGGCAGGGGATCGGCACTCTCCAGGCAGCGCCTCCCTCGTTGGGTTGTGTATCCAATTGTCGCTCTTATCAGACGCCCCCTACCATCTGGGGCCTACTGTCACTTTACCTGGGGCATTGCTGCTTCCTGGGCTGCCTCGAGGAGGTGGCCCTGGAGGTCGTCCGTGCCGCTGCCTCATGGTCAGGGCCTGGCTCCTTCTTCAGGTTTTACTATTTTTGATGTCACCTCCTCCCACCCACTGCGTGCGGTCTTCGGGTCCCTGGGAAGTTTTGGTTGAAGATTCTTCGTGACCCCGCTGGTATTCGTCATTCAGTGCTTACAGCACCGCCTCTGGCGGTCAGCAGGGATGAAATAGAACAAAAGCTACGTAGGTAACTTCGGTTCTATGAATCCCGAATGACCGCCAGAGCGTTCAGTCACTCAGAATCCTCGTGACCACGCGAGAACGTTCTGTAGGGATGGCATCTAGGTTGACACCGGATGTTATACCTTTGCAGGGGGTCAACCTGGGGTCACAGGTGACAACGTTGGTACTTTTACTCGCACTGTGCATGCGCGAAGGGATCATTCAGTGCTTACAGCACCGCCTCTGGCGGTCATTCGGGATTCATAGAACCGTAGTTACCTACGTAACTTTCGTTATCCCAAAGAGGTCGGTTGCCAGATAAAACTGGATATTACAAGTTTATTGAGGAGTTGAAGGTGCTTTATGCACAGTATTGGCCAGAGGATGCAGATGTGCTATATGGAGAGACGGAGGTTGAGTCACTGTGGCCTACAGAAAGTACAGAGATTCAAATGAAAACAACATCCCTGATCTGATCATGCTGTGCAGAGTATAGCCTAAATATTTGTAAATTGTTGTCATAACATTCATACGACAGATATTATCTGAAATTGAGGCTTGTAAGTCCCACAGCATGGCAAGTGGGGATTCGCGTGTTGTTTCAGCACCATTTTCTACGTATATTCCGGGACTCCCGTCTCGTCATCCCTGCGCTGTCATATGTACTTTGCGTTCCAGTACCTTATGATTTACAATTTAAGCACTGCTGTACATGTATCGCGGATCCCGGGCGTTTGCGTGGTCATGCTGCCGCTGTGTTATGGAAGGTATGTGCTCCAAAAAATACGAAACCTAAAATCTGGCGCATGAAATGACTTGTTGTCTTTGCTATTGATATTACAATAATGATTGTAATTATGAAGTTTAATAATTATTGTAGTGAATTCATTTTGCCTACACTTATAGATTAGTCGAATTTTTTCTTTTATCCCAGACAATAGTAGGTGATTTAATTACCTGACATGTTTCGGCGAACATTCTGACGAAGGAAGAAGTGTTCGCCGAAACATGTCAGGTAATTAAATCACCTACTATAGTCTGGAATAAAAGAAAAAAATTTGACCAAGTTTAATAATTTTTACTACAACTACTGCTGCTGCTGTAGCTGCTACTACAACAACACATGCTAAAAGGATGTTCTTCGGTGGGTTTCTTATCAACGAAGTGATAAGAACAAACATAAAATCTTTTAGGTGGAGACTTCAATTTGAGAGCAGCGATCCACATTCTTGAACTATTGTCTCCTACTGGTTTCCGATGTAAGGTGTATGGCGGGGTACATTCACAGTGGCACTTTGCAGCTGGTCGGTGATAAAAAACATTCCCCTTCAAACCATTTCTTTAGGCGCTTCCAGGAGTTCGCACAGCCACACACAGCACAGAAAGTCTCAGACCCTTGTTTACCATCCATTTTTGGAGAATCAGTGGGTTCCTTTGATTTCATTTTGACTTTGTCAACACACTGCTAACTTCAACCGCAACTCATAAGTTTTTTTTCTAAACCGGAAGTTTGGAACAGAAATTTTCCAAGATGGCACCACCCATGTTTCGCTCAGGAAACTTGTCTATCTCAATATTTTCCATCTATGACGGGTGTGTATAGGATCAAAATGGGGTTCATAATTAGTCCATTTTTATGTTGTTTCAGTTTAAAAATTACAATGTAAAAAGAATAAATTATAAATCTTAATACATGGTAGCTCTTTGCATGTAATGCAAAAGCTACCATCTATGTTATTCTGTTTTATTATTCCTATTATTCTCTTTAATCTTATTAAACTTTTTCGGTATGGTACTCGTTCCACATTTTTTCACTTATCGACTCCGTTCCAACTATAACATACAGTGGTATCGCAACAAACAAATTTAATTTGTTCCATGACCTGGTTTGTATGTTGAGATGGTTGACTGTTGAGACGGATTTTCCCATGAGAATACATTATAATTCGATGAATTTGTTTACAGCTCAAACACCTACGATAAGTCCTTAATAAATACTGCAGGTAAAATTACAAATAGCAATTACATATAGCAAAACAAATAAATTATAAATAAAAAGGAAATAACAAAGCGTTTTTTTTTGGTTTATTTTTTACTTTGTTTTTATTGGGCTTTTTGTTTTCAGCAGTAACAGTGTGGCGCATCAAACATATCAAAATGACCGACAAAGATAAAATACATAAGTAAATTAAAAGGAAAAGAAGGGGGGGGGGGGTGAGCCATCCAGGGCTTATCTATAGGAATGTACGAACTGAGGAATCACAATCCTAAAATTAGAAAAAAAGTTTCCATTTCTCCCAGTATCTTTCACATTTTTCAGCTGACTGTCTTAGGGAAAAGGTCATTTGCTCCATAATGTAAATTTCATGTATTGTGTCCATCCATTCAGTGACAGTAGGTGGTGTTTCCTTTAACAACTTTCGAGTTAAGGTTTTTCTTGCCTGCAGCTTGCAGTATCTGTAGGAGGTTCCTATCTCTTTTTGTAAGTCCATTTGGAATACTGCCCAAATAAAACATATACAAACTTGCTTCTAGTTTTAAACACAAAATCTTCTCAGCAAACATCACTACATTTCTCCAAAAAGAGGAGATCTTGGGGCACTCCCACAAGATATGGAAGTGGCCCACAGGTGAACATCCACATTTCCTCCAACATTTGCCATGTTCGGAGTTTTTTGCTTTGGAGTTCCTTTACTCTGTAAATATTGTGTTGTCAAATAAAAATACTCACAGCTGACAGTAGTTGCTACAATGGAGTCTTTGCAGAAGCCCTGGGAAAATTGTTTGCAACAAACACCTTAATCCTTGACATCCTTACTTCCAGTCTTAAGACATTTCTATTTCCGCCGTTTTTTTGTTTTGTTTGTTTTGTGTGTGTGTGTCGGGGGGGGGGGGGGGGTCAGCCATTCCACAAGGATTCCAACTGGTAAGCTTAAAAGTCAAAGCAGAACAGGCAGTTAGTATCTTGCCAGGTGTTGGCAATAACTGTCTCCTGTCCTACATCCATCCCGATTACACAGTGGCCACTCTCTTGGAAATGTGCTCTAACAGACACATTAACACTTAAACACACATACATAGTGTGCGACTAGGGGCGATCGTTCTCCATTATAAAAACTAGGTCAGGGAGGAATGGGGCAGTAATTATTTTTATCATTATTAATTTCCACCTCCAGGTTCTGCCAGGGCTTTTTTGTTCACTTCAATCTTCATTTCAAACCTCTCGCCTGCATCCATATACGCACACACCACTGCCACCACAACTCTTAATACAGGCTGCGTGCCAAACAAGGCAGAACACAGGGCGGGGGCACAAAAGTGGAAAGAGCTGAAAGGGATGCACAGAGTATGACAGTGAGAGAAAGGCAGAGGATGCAGGAGGGGTATGATGTGTCGCTTCATCACTCTCTGGACCTTAATTTCCACTAACAGGTTGTTTACTAGATATGGTGAATGATAATAAAAGCTGGTGTTGGAGGAGGGTAGCAAAAAGAAAAGCAAGAGCCTGGGGGAGATTTTCAGCTGCAGTGGCTTGCACACTTCAATTACAGTGGACTGCAAATTAGGTGAGTTTGGGAGCAGGCAGACGTGGACGTATTTAAGTCATGGTCTGGTCAAACAAACAGTTAAAGCAAATAATAATGAAAAAAAAAAAACACTATGCGTTCTGATTAATTGAGACATTAAATATATTTGAATACAAGAATGGCTATTGTGGTCTGGCCTGCATTCTGAAAAAATGAAAATTCAGTTTAAAAATGCGGAGCATTATATTTTGACACCAGGAATTCCCACTGAAATATTCACCAATTCAGCCATTCTTCATATTGCCAAAACCATTGTGGACAGTGGAACATTTCCAATTTTGAATTTTTTTTTTCCGTTCCAGCATGGCTGCGTCCCAGGACACAAGGCAAAGTCCGTAAAGTGTGAACCTTGTTTAACTACCCTATCAATGACCTGAAGTAAACCGTAATGAACAGCACACAAAAAAATACTTGATTTGGTCTAGAAGGGTTACTTAAAACTAGTGATGCACGATAATACATTTTTCAACCAATACCGATAACCGATAATTTCCTCCTTGTTCCAACCGATAACCAATAATGTCAAGCCGATAATTCTATTAAAAGATTTATGTAAAATTTTAAAGTATACACAGGGAAAACATTACTGTGCAAAAATATAATTTATTGCTCTTTTTTTCCAACATCAAATGTGAACAAGTAGTAAATTCCAACATTTAAATTAAGACAGATTGTTTGACATTGTGTAATGGTAAACTTCTGGCAACAATTACTTACAGAGTAAATACCTAAGTTGCACAAAAATGCCTTTAAAAGTAAACCATTCCCAACATATAACATTACTACACTGAAAAAACACACCTCCTTAAAACTTGTTAAATTCCCTTGTTTTCAGTGTAAATCTATTGGAAATAAGTGAAATTATCTGCCAGCGCTTCAAGCATATTTAACTCAGATTTCTTGAAGAAAAATAGCTAGCTGAAAATAAGCTTAACAGCTTCATTTTAAGCAATAAATTATGATACTTAATCCTAAAAAAAAAACTTGTCAAAAAGTGTTCTTTATTCAAGAATAGGTTCAAAACAATTCTTTTCTTGATTTCGATGAAAAATGACCATTTTTTAGATGTATGGGCTTAATAAGAACAAATGGCAATATTTAGGTAAATGGAATAATCTGGCGCATTCATCTGTTAACTAGTCTTTAACACTCAAAACAAGATGGGGAAAATTATTTGAATAGATTTAAGAAGAATGATCTGATTAAGACGTCAAAAATTTACACCGTACTGAATGCATTATTGACTGGCTGACTTCTTTGTGAGTGTGGTTTGGTGCATGTTCAAACGATCATCTATTGTAACCACTGTGCTGTCATGATAAGCATGCTTACTTGACATCACTTGTCCAAATGTCCGTGGTGAAACTGATGTGATCGACATGTTTTTCATGAAGAATGGTGGTTGTATAAACTGCATTTTTTTTTTGTCCGAGGCTCGGGCTCTCGGGTCACTTCAACGTCTCTCGTCCGGCATCCCATCCCACTTGTGCCCTTCAGTCCGCCCGGCCCCAAAGTAGCACCCGCGCCAGACCTCTCTGTCTGACTGTAGTGCTCGATGAGTTGAACCTGAGATGAGTGGCGGCGGCAGCTACGTTCGTACCGGATACCCGCCCGCCCCGGACGGCTCACCACCTCGTATTCGGGGCCTGGCTCTGCTCCGGATGGAGACGTGCGCCTCGCGTCCCGCACATCGTGGGGGAACGCTCGAGAAACTGGGGTGTTCGCCGGAGGTCACGGCGGCCTGCCGGACCAGCCAGAGCAGCGGGCTCCATCGGAAGACAGCGACTTGTCGACTATCGGTCTAGTGCCAGTGTTTAGCCTTAGATGGAGTTTACCACCCACTTTGGGAAGGCCGCAGCGTCTCTCCATCGTCACAAGCCCCGTAGTTTAGCTTAGTTTATGTGTGTTTAGCTTTAGCATTTACGGTAGCAGCAGCTTCGTATTTGTTCCAAAAATCTTTGTGATGCAGTTTTAAATGGCTGACCGGGTTAGTGGTGTTGAATCAGGATGCTTTCTTTCCGCCTCGTGGAACTTCTGCAGTGCATGTTTAGCAAGTGAATAGAGTGTGGTTTGTTTCACACACAGAAAAATCAACCCACGCTAGTGACAGAGCCGCCATAATATTGCCTCCACCCTGTTGTGTAACGCCGCCTCCTCTATGACACAATACTCGTCAACCCCTCCTCCCACACGGGCTTCAGAGAGAGGAGGGGTTGAGGAGGCGGCGGTGGAGAAGTGGACAAAACTGTTTCGGTTGCGCACATTTGGAGGTTAAATCAAGTATATATTTATCGGATTGCATTATCGGTGGAATATTTTTTTCATCTGGATTATCTGTGTGACATCATAATTGCCATTATCAGCCGATAGTTATCGGTAACCAATATTATCGTGCATCTTTAATTAAAAAAGTGCTTTTTAATACAAGTCAAGTGGCAGGGCAATTTTATCTACAGTCCGCCAGCAAATGGGGAAGACACATGGCCTGGCACTATTTAAGTGTGATCCATTTTTCAACAGCTGTGAGTCACCGTTGCAGGCGCTGCGCATGGCAAAGTGCGTTTCTCAGGGCTGCATTTTTGCATTTGTTAGACACAGAATGTCAAATTACGTGTTTTCAGTTCTCTGTCACCACCGAGCCCCTTCTCACTCCGCAGTCATGGTAACAAGAGCTGAGGAAGTATCTAGTGAGAAATATGAAATAGGAAAATGACCCACGCAAGTCCACATTGACACGGATGCAAACCGAGAGCAACGTGGTTTCATGTAAAGACAAAAGGACAAGAAAGAATGCAAGAGCCACAAAGTGTAAAATATTTTCATAAAATGCTGTTCAATTCTTTGTGTGTTTTATATTTGTAAGTCTAAAAAATAATAATAATAATAATGATGATGATCACATCCTAATATTGTGATTAATTGAAGGGTTCTATTTTTCAATCAATAAAATTTATTTCTATAGCCCTTTACAAAAACCTGAAAGGCTCTCAAAGTGCTTTACAAAGCCTGTCTGTCCTGGGAGTGGATCTCTCCTGACTGGTTCTCCCCAAGTCTCTCTTTTCCCACTGGGTTTTGGAGTTTTTCCTTGCCGCCATGGAGGGTCTAACGATGGGGGATGTCCATGACATGAACTCATCTCATTCATCTACTGTATCTGACTGTGTATCAATTGACTCTGTAAAGCCCTCTGAGACAACCTTGTTGTGATATAGGGCTATACAAATAAAATTGAATTGAATTGAAAAAAGACAAACATGGTTCATGATACATAAAAGGAAGGAAAGTACTATACTATGACATTAAGAAAAACAAAACGTATCATGATAAAAGTCAAAACAGCAAATAAAACAATAAAACAGATAAAATCCGAAAACGTTAAAACCCTTAAGAAATAAAACCAGACTACCCTAGTCAGGGGAAAAAGCGAGTCTAAAAAGTGCGTCTTTAACAGAGATTTAAAGAGGCCTAGATTGGTAATGGTGCGGATTTCAGGGGGTAGGCTAATCCACAACCTGGGGGCAGCAACTGCAAAAGATCGGTCCCGCCACTGTGTAAGTCTTGACATCGGAACTTGCAAAAGAAGCTGGCCGGTAGAACGAAAGCCCTGCCAGAGTTAAAACGAAGGGTTATAATTTCCGAATAAAAAAAAGGAGCCTGGCCATTAATAGAATTAAAAACAATAAGTAAAAGTTTGAAATCAATTCTAAAATGGACTGGAAGCCAGTGGAGCGATGATAGCACGGGGGTAATATGTTTTTTTAAATGCGAATCTCTAAGAAATGATCTCATACTTTATAATCTCATAAATACAATATTGATTTTAGTGTGGTCGGTGCATCCACGAATTTCTGCAAAACATCTATTTCTGTCTGGCTTTGAGGCATTGTCCTCACTCCACAGTGCAAAAAAAGCACAACATGTTTGGCACACTCATAATAAAAAATAAGTCCAACCCAAAAAATGACACACTGCCACAATGAACACATACATACAAAGTGTAGAGTGAAAAAAGAATCCCAATATGTAATAGAAGAAATGTAAAAGAGCCTGAGCACACATTTGCATGAACATATACTAACAATCCGATCTAAACAGGAAAAAGGGCAGAAGAGAAAGGCGGTGTCTCAGTCCAGGGAAAAAAAAAAAAGGCAAGAAGACACCCTCGAGCTAGAAGCCTAACTTAATGTATAGATAAATGAAAATCTCATTTTGAACCTGTGGCTTAGAGAAGAGACCCCCACCTCCAATATTCCAATCCATCCATGTTTCATTTTAGAGAAACACAAAGAAAACTGGCCATCTCTTCATCGCCATCCATCCTCCCGATCATAATACTCAAGAGAACCCTGATTTGCAGTATTCCCGAAGGCACCCCATGTTTAAATCTGGCACATGACAGTCAAAATTCAGTAGGAACTTGATTTATCCATGCATACCTGTCAGGTTGTACGGTTTCGGCATAATTTGTACAAGTGAGCACTGATTTTTAAATGTGTACGCCGAAAGTTCAAAATCTGTACGTTTTTCGTGTATTACTTTTTTTTTCTCTGTTCGCATTTTGTCACCGTTTCGGCAACATGCGGCTATGGTAGATATCACATATATCTAGAACTAGATGTGAAATCACAGACGACGGCCATGCTAGATTATATACCAAGAACTAGATGCGAAATGACAGACTTTCCCGCGCTAGTAAACAGGCGCCATCTTAAAGCAGTAGACTTCTCTAGAAGGCTCTGTTGTAGCGAACCTAATTACTTTTTATCTAAAAAACAAAACCCAAATCGGCAAAGTCTTGACTTGAATCTATCTTTAAATGATGAAACAGTTTTAAAACTTTCACGTCGAAAGTAGACAGAAGGGAAATTATGGAATAACGGGAGCAATTTTAATAACGTTAATGGTTGATTCACGACATTAAATTAATTGAATGTAGTTTAAAGCTGCCGATACAGAATGGGGACTTGAGTATTTTATTTACTGTTTTTAACGGTTAACTTGATACTGAAATAGTAGTTTGTTTAGCCTGAGAGGATTTTTGAACAATTTTAGAACTAGTGTACAAAAAAATTAAAAGCGGGGGTGGGTTGTGGTGCATCAATAATCGATTTATAATCGAATCGGAGCCTCTGAATCGTAATCGAATCGTTAGGTGCCCAAATATTCCCACCTCTACTAGATATCACATGCAAATAGAACTAGATTCGAAATGACAGACTCGGCGACGTTGGTAAACAGCCGCCATCCTAAAGCAGTAGACTTCTCAGAAAGGCTGTGTTGTATTGAACCTTCCTAGCGAACCTAAGTAACTTTTATCTAAAATACTTCTAAATCAGAAAAGTCTTGACTTGAATCTATCTTTAAATGATGAAACCGTTTTAAAACTTTCACAAGTCGAAAGTAGACAGAAGGGAATTAATTAGGGTTGTTCCGATCATGTTTTTTTGCTCCCGATCCGATCCCGGTCGTTTTAGTTTGAGTATCTGCCGATCCCGATATTTCACGATCCGATTGCTTTTATTTTTGCTCCCGATTCAATTCCAATCATTCCTGATAATTTTTCTCGATCATATACATTTTGGCAATGCATTAAGAAAAAAATGAATAAAATTAGGACGAATATATACATTCAACATACAGTACATAAGTGCTGTATTTGTTTATCATGACAATAAATCCTTAAAATGGCATTTACATTATTAACATTCTTTCTGTGGGAGGGATCCACGGATAGAAGGACTTGTAATTCTTAAAGGATAAATGTGACTTTGTATATTGTGACTAAATATTGCCATCTACTGTATTTGTTGAGCTTTCAGTAAATGATACTGTAGCCATTTAACTGTTCTGCCCAAATGCATGATGCATTTGCATTTGCAAGTGCAACCATGACTGTGCGTAGTGGCACCAATTGATATATCTTCTCTGCATTGGGAAATAACGTAAGGTGTTAAGAAAAAGATCATCTACTACCTTTTTTCCCCACATTGCTTCCCACGATATTACTAATTGTTGAGACAGAGATAGTAAGGCTTTAGCCAATTAAAAAAAGCCTCCAAAGGCTGCCAAAAGTCCCTCTACTCATTTTACGCTGCCTTTTAGCTCTATATATAGGTAAAACGGCGCCATTGTAGATTGAACGCGACAATGACTGAGTGGGTCGTGCAGGGCATGCGTTAATTGCGTTAAATATTTTAACGTGATTAATTTTTAAATAATTAATTACCGCCGTTAACGCGGTAAATTTGATAGCCATACTTTAAGCCAAAACTAAAGACTCTGGATGAGTGTAAGACATTTTGTCGGTAACGTTAAATACAATTAGAAAACGATTCAATTAAAAAATATATATATACAGTATATTTAAAAAAGGCATGTCCGATATTTTTTTGCCGATTCCGATACTTTAAAAATGACATGATCGGGATGCCGATCGATCGGGATGCTGACCGATCAATCAGGACATCTTTAGAATTAATTAAAAAAAAACGGGCAATTTTAACAACTTTAACGGCTGATTTACAACATTAAATGACTTCCAAACATAGCAAAGGTTACTATGTTTTTTGGGAGGGAATGAAAAAAAAAAGAAAGGTAACACCAGTTACTTTGCCAAGTAACTAATAACTCTTACATTCGGGTAACTGAGTTACTAACTCAATTACTTTTTGGGAGAAGTAATTTGTAACTGTAATTAATTACTTTTTTAAAGTAAGATTAACAACACTGGTTATAAAAATGGAGTCTGCAGAATGAAAAGCTATGCTGTGACGAAAGCGGAGATTTTATTCTGCCAATTTGTTGCCAAACACAATTTGCCTGCAACTATTGCTGATCACTTCTCAGAATTAGCAAATGTTCCCTGACTCAAAGATTGCATCAGTAAGTTAATTTTATCTATTGACCTCTTTAATTTATAAATGGACACAATAACGAACTTCCTTCAAGTCAAACTGAATTGCGAGCTGAAGTGCCATGAAGTGCAGCCATCAAAAGACATGATAGAAATTGCCAAAAGTGCTACATGAAATTATTAAAAAAAGTCGCTATTAAATTTTAGTAATCATGATGTAGCTGAAGTTATTGATTGTTCTTTGATTGAGGTTATATGTGACAATATCACAAATACATTCATATTATTTTAAAAATTAGTTTTATTTTTGTTTCATATTGCACGCTATATAAAACGTTGTAAGATTAGTCATCAATTTGTAAGGACATACGTCACTATTTGTAAGATTGGCAAGGGGCTTGGGTTGACAGGTATGTACATGGTCTATTTTCAGAACCTAGTTCGTTGTGTTGGAGGTAAGCAAGAGTTGGGAAAACATTTCCAGGGAACAGAGCACAGGTGTCAAACTCGATGTCCGGGGGCCAGGTCGGGTACATTTTTCTTTCTAAAATTATACATATTCATACAGTAAAACACTTCTACTTGTTATTGGGTTACTGTTTTTGCTTAATGTTTTCTTTTAAATTAAAAACAAAAATATTTGAAGACTTAACAAAAAAATGTTTTTCACCACTTTTTGTTTTTCATTAAAAAATAAAAAGTAAATTTGAAAATATTTTGTATTAAGGGCTCAAAAAAAAAAACAAGATTTAAACCATTTTTAGGTGCACAATATCTCATAAATGAACAATTCATCGACTGCACACTGGTCTACAAGCAAAAATGCCTCATGGATAAAAGTAGTTATGGGTAATTTTTTAAAAAGAAAAATGAGGTGAACAGTGTCAATTGGCTTTAATATCCGTGTAGAGATACAGTATCCGGGTAAAAATTGGGCAAAAATGCATATTAATTTTAATAGAAATGGTTATTTCTGCGTAAACATGTCTACCATTTCAGAATATAATCATGCAGACAAGACCTTTGACATAATATGCTTTTTTCAATGCTGTTTTCAATCCTGGTGTTTTGCAAATGGACAAAATGGATTAATGTATTGTAGACACATTTCAAAAGTGGTGGCACACACTGATATAGCCATCTCATATCAAATGTAACAACTTGTAAAACATTTCAAAAGCGGTAGCACACACTGATATAGCCATCTCATATCAAATGTAACAACTTGTAAAACATTTCAAAAGCGGTGGCACACAGTAGCCACGTTTACATGCTGACTTTTATTCATACCGATTCAAATCATTCCGAATGGAAATTTCTCATCAGCTGTTTACATGTCACTTCATCTATTCCGATCCAGCGTTTACATGTGACTGCCTTTATTCCGAAAGGACGTTTGACAACTGCCGTCTGACATGCGCAGATTAATCAAAACAAAGCGTCACGTTGCAAAACATGGAGATCGATCGTCAGATCAGCTGCTGTTTTAACTTTTCGAGTGGAAACAAAACTTCAGAATGATACGCCGTTCATTTAAAAAGTTGTGTGGGTGCGCTGTGCGTGTGCTTGGAAGCCATGTTGCAAGTGACGTTACTTACGTCACCGACTGACGTCACCACGTCAGTGCGGAGCATGCGCAGAAAGAACGCAACCAGACACCATTCCGCTTCCCTGTTTACATGATATAATTTTACTTCTAATCAGTTTGGGAAAAGGAATATTCCACCCCTGTGAACCGGAATGAAATTCCATTCGGTTTGGGCCTGTTCATTCTGAATGAGGTGTTTATATGGAACACATTTATTCGGTTTGAACAAATATTCCGATTGTAATTGGAATATTTGGCTCCATGTAAACGTGGCAACTGATATAGCCATCTCATATCAAATGTAACAACTTGTAAAACATTTCAGAAGCGGTGGCACACACTGATATAGCCATTTCATATCAAATGTAACAACTTGTAAAACTTATGATTGATATGATATAATTGCACTTGTGTGTCTTTGTAATTACTAACATTAAATATATTGAATACTTTAGCCAACCAGCAATTACATCTTTTTATTTTCCATTTTATTTCTGAAGCAAATTTTTCCAAAATCAGGTAGACCGGTGCTTTAAATCCATTTGATTAATCGATTAGTTGTCAATTAATCATGGCAGTGGTAATTTCACCGTGATTGACGGCACTTGACACCTAATACGTTTTGACCTCCCAGTCAAAATGGATTGGACGTCTCGTGCCGTCAATGGGAGACAATAAGTTACATTCATATATGGGATAGCCGATATACACCGGCCACTTTATTAGGTACACCATGCTCGTAACGGGTTGGACCCTCTTTTGCCTTCAGAACTGCCTCAATTCTTCGTGGCATAGATTCAACAAGGTGCTGGAAGTATTCGTCAGAGAGTTTGGTCCATATTGACATGATGGCATCACACAGTTGGTGCAGATTTGTCGGCTGCACATCCATGATGCGAATCTCCCGTTCCACCACATCCCAAAGATGCTCTATTGGATTGAGATCTGGTGACTGTGGAGGCCATTTGAGTACAGTGATCTCATTGGCATGTTCAAGAAACCAGTCTGAGATGATTCCAGCGTTATGACATGGCGCATTATCCTGCTGAAAGTAGCCATCAGAAGTTGGGTACATTGTGGTCATAAAGGGATGGACATGGTCAGCAACAATACTCAGGTAGGCTGTGGCATTCCAACGATGCTCAATTGGTACTAAGGGGCCCAAAGAGTGCCAAGAAAATATTCCCCACACCATTACACCACCATCACCAGCCTGAATCGTTGATACAAGGCAGGATGGATCCATGCTTTCATTTTGTTGACACCAAATTCTGACCCTACCATCCGAATGTCGCAGCAGAAATCGAGACTCAACAGACCGGGCAACATTTTTCCAATCTTCTGTTGTCCAATTTCGATGAGCTTGTGCAAATTGTAGCCTCAGTTTCCTGTTCTTAGCTGAAAGGAGTGGCACCCGGCGTGGTCTTCTGCTGCTGTAGCCCATCTGCCTCAAAGTTCGACATACTGTGCGTTCAGAGATGCTCTTCTGCCTACCTTGGTTGTAACGGGTGGTTATTTGTGTCACTGTTGCCTTTCTATCAGCTCGAACCAGTCTGGCCATTCTCCTTTTGACCTCTGGCATCAACAAGTCTTTCCGCCCACAGAACTGACGCTCACTGGATATTGTTTCTTTTTCGGACCATTCTCTGTAAACCCTAGAGATGGTTGTGCGTTAAAATCCCAGTAGATCAGCAGTTTCTGAAATACTCAGACCAGCCCTTCTGGCACCAACAACCATGCCACGTTCAAAGACACTCAAATCCCCTTTCTTCCCCATACTGATGCCTGGTTTGAACTGCAGGAGATTGTCTTAAACCATGTCTACATGACCAAATGCACTAAGTTGCCGCCATGTGATTGGCTGATTAGAAATTAAGTGTTAACGAGCAGTTGGACAGGTGTACCTAATAAAGTGGCCGGTGAGTGTAATGGTCCTCCAAAGGAAACCATAACTATGATGGGGCCTACAACAAATATGTGTTTGCCCCCAACAACAGTGAGGCAGTGTAGCTGGAAAAAAAAGTGGTATCTTGATGTTGGCATTGGCCCATTCACAAACAGCTTCATTTCCAATTTTGATTTGGGCTGAATCTTAAATTACTGTATGATGCACACGTTCAATGACCATCGAGTGGTGTCATGTGGTTTGTTTGGTTTACCAGGTGGAACATTGAATCTAGGATGTTTTGGCATGAAAAGCCACCAAGACAAGTGTAACAGAAAGCTAAATATGCACACATGGGGGAGGGCCACAGTAAAGAATGACAAACAGCTGATACAAATGATAATGTGCCCTTCATCTTTGGAGCAGCAAAAAGATGGAGGTCGGGCTTTACCCTTAATCATATGGGTCAGCACACAAGGCTCTTACTTGTGTTCTGACCTGGGATGGGCCAACCAGTCAAACAAATGCACAGACACACACAAAGACAGATCTTTGCTTTGGATAGAGGATCAGTGGACGAAGAAGCCGAGGTGAATTTCTGATTTGTGAAGTGCAAATATGAGGGGATAACAGAATGTGCTTCTTTAATTTCAAATGCAGTTTTCAGGCTACAATCACACTGATCGAGACATCTTTGATCCACTACTGAAATCAGATTTTCAATCTCCTCTTTTAACTCATTTTCTGCCATTGATGGCAATAGACGTCCAATCCATTTGCACTAAGGGTCTGGTAGTGATCAATCTCTGTGATATAGTAAATCCCGACTTTAACTCAAGGTCAAAGATCACGAGAGAGACCAATCAAAGCACAGTCCCAAATAGGACCTGCCACTCTTTTCCCTCATCCTCCCAGCATTTTGCTCTTTCAGTCATCGTCATCCGTTCACACCCTCTTGCTCGGCTGTCATTTCTCACTTCATCTCCTCTAAATAGCCATTGACTTTGCTCATCGAGCTTGAGCGCATCCATTACAAATGGGTCTGCCAATCACGTGCCTTTATACTATGTTCCCAAGCTCAGAGTGACTCTACATGTAAAGGAAGCGTTGCATCGTAATGAATTAGTTGTTGTTGTTCTTTTTGGAACTGTATAACACTTATGTTCTGCAAGTGCTCCTCTGATGGCCTCGAGTCGCAGCAATTGTGTTTTTCTCACCTAAACGCATCCACAGGTGCTCCTTCACTTTTACCCCCTCAGACTCTTACATCACACGATAAGTTGGGAACCAAGGGAAGATCTGTCACCCAACGGGCAGAATTTGCCTATGTCATGAGAAAGTGGCCCTGCTTCAACAATGCAGTACATGGGTGTCTAATTCATGGCCCAAAGCCAGATCAGGCCCGCCACATTATTTGATGTGGCTCACGAAAGTCAACCATGTGCAACAACTTTTTTTCCCTAAAATTTAATTAATATAACATTTCTGTAGTCCTTGCTTGAGGATGTCCAAAAATATAAATAATACAAATATATAAAAATATATAAAAATAATACCCATTATATATATAATCAAATATATATTGTTTTTAATTTTTTAAAACATAAATGAATAATTTAAGAAATAATAGAGAGAATATTTTCAGTAGTTTTTGTTGTTGTTTTTTTTTACAAAAACATCACATCAAAAAATAAATAGAGGATTTTTTTTTTTTTAATTCTTTAGTTTAATAAATTGTGGTCCGCTGTTTTTTATTCAAAACTTTTTTTTTTTTTTTAATTTCTTTAGTTTCATAAATTGTGTTCCGGTTTTTTTATTTGAAACATGAAAAATTAATCAAAACGTAACATGAGAAATAAATAAGAAAATATTACTATTAACAGACTCAAAAAAAGGGAATTTGGACAATTTTTAGGTGAACGCCTCTAAATCATTCATCGACTACCAAAGTCTTTAGAGATTCATTTGATAATCAATTAGTTGCTGATGAGTTGATTAATTGCGGCAGCGCTCGTTTCACTGCCATTGACGATGTTAGACCCCAGGAGATCAAAATGGAACGAATGTGTGGTGCCATCATTGGCAGTGAATGAGTTAAATATACATATGAGTCTGCTAACATATTGGCGCTTCGAAGGAAACCATAACTAGTAGGGGTGTAACGGTACACAAAAATCTCGGTTCGGTACGTACCTCGGTTTTGAGGTCACGGTTCTGTTAATTTTCGGTACAGTAAGAAAACAAAATGCAAAATATAAATGTGCTAGTTGTTTATTACACACCTTTGTGCTTTCAACAATAGAAACATTAGCCTATACAAAGCTAGAATTCTGCTCAAGAAGTAGCGGGTATTTAAAGATAATCCACCAACAATTTGCCTTTCACACTCCGGGTATTGGTCAGCTTTCTTTCTGGAAGAAAGAAGAAAAAAGAAGTCCTTTGCTAAAGAGAAAAGCAATCCCAATGACAAAGATTTTAACATGGATTTTACAAATGAAATGCCTCAATGAATCATTTTTTCCCCTTATGAACGGTTTTCAAAAGCTTTATTGGTGGATTTTCTCAAGTTAAAGCGCCACACAGAAATTAATAACATTAATTGTTTAAGCAGGATCTGTCTATTATTCTTATTACTTAATTACAGGTGTTTTAGCTCATTTCAATTTATTTTATTTAAATGGGCTATTATTTATTTTATGATGTGTTTATATTTTACAAATTTGATGTAGTATTCATTTATATTGTATATTTTATGTTGTATAACTTTAGTTCCTATGTGAATATTAGTTCCTACTTGTTTTGTTGTGGTAGGAGGGTTTTGTATTGAAAACGGGGCCGTGTTGGTAATTATTATAGCAGAGAAGACAGCAGTAAATCAACAAAGACAAGTCAACTGTGCCCCGATCTACAACTCAAGAGATCTGATGGAGTCAAAAAGTAGGTTACGAATGCATATTAGTTTGAAAATCGACTGGATCCACCGTAATTTTACACGAGTGACTTCTGGTCTGCCAGATCCTAGCTACCGGTAGCAGTATTGACGCAGGAGGGTCGCATCTCGTGTCAAATAATAAACTCTTCCGTTCTTTTCGCATGCGTCGCGTTGAGCCGCTTCTGGGACGCCTCTAAGACGCGGCCGAACTGCGACTGGTGTGCATTGGTTGATCGGCTTTAATGACCGCGTTTCACTGCGTTCTCGCAGCGGCCACGTTGTCGCGCCGTTGACGTTTCTGGGTTATATACTGTCCTACCGTGTTGGTCCTCATTATTGTAGAGAAGACGAAGTAAATATAATCTACACAAAGAAACTGTAACCCGATCGACTCACAGCCTCGAAAAGTAAGGGTTACGTTACGTCAGAAACTCGTTCGGTACGCCTCCGTTCCGAACCGAGGACCACATACTAGGGTTGGGAATCTCTGGCATGAAGCCGATTCGATATGTATCTAGATACACAGGTTACGATTCGATTAATAAACGATACATTTTTAAGGCCGAGCGATTCGATACAGTGTAAGGTTCAATATAGTGAAAACGGTACCATAGTAAATATTTGTTGTGTGTGTTTGTACAGTATTTTAAACATATAAAAAGACCAAATTTCTAATATAGCAGAATTAAACAACAAAATTTCATACCAATGTTATGTTTATTTTTTTGTACTATATGACCGTCATTTTGTTGGATGGAATTGATAATAAAATAAAACTCCAGTGACAGACAAGAAAAAAGTGCAGTAATTGAATTACTGTATTTCCTGGTGTTTTTAACACAAGAGGTAAGTAAAACTTTCAACGTAAACATCTTACAAACAAAAAATATTAATTATATGCAGCAGCTCTAGAAAAAACAGAATGAAACCTGCTAGTGTTATCATAAACAATAAATTATGCTTTACGACTGGTATAATTGGGGGAATAAAAACATGGCATTTTAGACACACAGGTCAATAATTATTACTTTAACCTAATACACAGCAAAGTCATTCATTTGTGCCTGTGCTTCCTCATTTTTTATTCATCATCACTGTCCATATCTTTTTTGAAGGGCAGATTTTTCTTGAGGAAGATCAACTAATCCACATGTTCATGTTTAAGTAGACTGCGTTTCGTGGAAACAATATGCCACCCTTTCCACCATTGTAGTGGGTTATTTTTCATGGTTAAAAACTCACGATCTCTGTACCGCTCCACACTTCACACAAGTTCTGTCCCATGCGAACTGCCTGGCTGCCTTCATCACTTTAAAGTCCGACTTTTGTTTTCCTGGGTGCGTTGAAAATCAATCGCTGCACGTCGCTGGCGTCGGTGATCACACTGTCCATTGTTTTAGCATGTTGCTTTGTTGCCACTACTAGTTTCGTTTTTGGCTGTGAAGAAAATGCTACGGAGCGTGCGTTACAGTGGTTTCGTTAGCTCTCGCGTTGTTATGACACGTGACGACAGGGTAATGACGGCGACTAGTAGCGGTTCTGCCAAAATGCATTGGACGTTGAGGCAACCACGACTGTGAGTAGTGCCTGTCCATATTATATCATGCGTGCAGTTTCGATCTAAGTGCGCTGTGTGGTGAATGACACAAGCGCAGCATGTGAAGTAAAAGCTAAATTATTATCATATTAAGCAATGCATTGAACTAGGCATTAGAAGCCGATTCTTGTGCTCGCGATAGCCGAATTCTATCTCTACTATTGGTTCAGTGAATATTTAATGGGTAATTACTGTCGAATTGTAACTTTACTATCGATACATCTGTATCTCTCACCTGTAAAACCGGATATCCGGTCATATCGGTTCATCGTTCTCAAGCTTACTACATACCGAAACGGTTCAATGCAAATACATGTACCGTTACACCCTTAATAACTAGGATGTGGCTCTTAACAAAGATTTGTCACCCCTAATTTATAATAATGCAGTCTAGATCATTCCAGGATCAAGCATACATATTCAGAGTACCGTATGGTGTCTAAATAGATTGAATAAACAGCAAAAGTCACATAGCTCCTTTCAGTTGCAGGAATACATCCTGTATTCAGACACCACAAAGCCTATACAGACAAGCCATGCCTCATTAATCCATCACGGCAACAAGCATCACCCCCTCTTTGCTCCTCCTCCAACATGCATTTGCTACTTGTTTCACTTGAGTGCTTCAGATTTACAGATGCCCTTCTCACCATCAGATTAGAGGAGACTTTCATATACATTAAGCAATTAGAAGTGATATGACAACGATGAGAACAAGGCTTTTTAGCTGCTCCCCTTGGTCCGTTTCTGATTAGTTAGGTTCTACTGCCATAATCTGACAAAGACCAAAGAAACTCATCAACTCTCTCATCAACAGTATTGTAATTATGAGTAATGGAGTAGAGACTTTTATGGCCAAACATGGGCCTGCAACAATTTGTATTACAGCATAAGCAAGAGAAGTACACTCTGTTGAACTGGCAGAAGCATCACACAGATGTGGGATCAAGGTCACCTCAGCAGATCATTACAGTGTGTAAATGATGTTCACTTAGCCAAGATGTTAATGGCTGCCAGCTAATGAGCAGGTCCTACATTTGCAGCCCAGTGATGGTGTATGCACAACAAGACCTTTTGTATAGCCTGCTATCCTCAAACATAGGTTTGTCTCTGTCCATCATCCATTTTGACCTAAATAAAATCAAGTACAGTGTTGCCTTATGTGTTTCATTCCTTCTTTGACCAAGCATGTAACTAAAAAAACATATCTCAAATCATGTTTTCTATGAAAATAATTTCATTCAAACTTCTCAAAGATTCTTTGCAGAGGATAAAGAATGGATGCCTGTGAGTATTATGCAGCATGACAGACTGAAACATAATAAGGAATAGCAAATGATATGACACAGCACATGGTTGTCAAAATTTAAGGCAACTAAAAACCGAAAGAAAAGAAAATGCAATTTGTATTGAGACTCTTCCATATCAATAATATGAATAGCTACTAGCCACCTTTCGCAGAGTTGAAAATATTTCCAAGTATTTTAATTAGGGCTGCAGCTATCGAATATTTTAGTAATCGACTGAAAATCCTATCAATTAATCGAGTAATCGGATAAAACATTTTTTAAGGTAAAGAGCAATTATAAATATACTAGGGCTGTCAAACGATTAAAATTTTTAATCGAGTTAATTACAGCTTAAAAATTAATTAATCGTAATTAATCGCAATTAACCGCAATTCAAACCATCTATAAAATATGCCATATTTTTCTGTAAATTATTGTTGGAATGGAAAGATAAGACACAAGATGGATATATACATTCAACATATGGTACATAAGGACTGCATTTGTTTATTATAACAATAAACCAACAAGATGGCATTAACATTATTAACATTCTGTTAAAGCGATCCATGGATAGAAAGACTTGTAGTTCTTAAAAGAAAAATGTTAGTACAAGTTATAGAAATTTTATATTAAAACCCCTCTTAATGTTTTCGTTTTAATAAAATTTGTAAAATTTTCAATCAAAAAATAAACTAGTAGCCCGCCATTGTTGATGTCAATAATTACTTACACAATGCTCATGGGTGCTGAAGCCTATAAAATCAGTCGCACCCAAGCGCCAGCAGAGGGCGGCAAAACTCCATAAAACACAATTAACAAGTAAGCGTTTCACTGTACCGTCATTTAAATCTGTCTGAGCGGGGACATCTGCGTTAATTGCGTCAAATATTTTAACATGATTAATTTTTTTAAAAATAAAAAATTAACGCCCGTTAACGCGATAATTTTGACAGCCCTAAAATATACATGAGAAAACAACACATTTCATCGAATATTGAACCATTTTCAGTATACCAATGTCTTTATTCTCAATGTACATTGTTGAAAACAGCCAACAATTGCCTCTCAGATGTGACTAGAATAAAAAAAAAAAAGACCAATTCACTGCTTTCACTCCAAAAACTCTTAGATCTTATAAAATATAAATATATATACAATATATCTTACCTAAAAATGCCATTACGCTTGATAACACACATCACTTAAAAGTTAAGTGTTTTTCCCACGTGTTTCAATTGAATTTCCATTTGTGTCAAGCCATTTTTAAATTCTAGTTAAGTTTTAAGTTAGTCTAAACTGTTAGTCCTGATCGGATTTTGAGTATTTGCAGTGTTCATAATAAATATCGTAAGATATCAGGTTATAATATGGCGGTGATATTTGCATGTGTTCCTGAATGCATCGCGTGACATGCGGGGGTGAGGGCGGTGCGGGAGAGTGAGAGACGTGCCTTCCTGTTGTTGTTGTCGTTCCACAAGTTCGCAAAAAAGAAATAATTGCAACCTAACGAAGCAGGTGACTCTTTGTCAACGTTACAGTATGATACCTGCTGTATTGGAGCACATTAGGGACCAGTGCTACTTGGTGTTTTATCCAGCAATGACTACTGAGCTAAAATTGACAGTTAGCTTTATCATATTTTCATTTTACACCCCAATCACTCAACAGCGCTATGTTTCACAAATTAAATAAAGCCTGTATGTAAGACACGTTAGCCACGCATCGACAGTGGTCTTAATAGAAACCAAGCCGTCCGCATGGCTAACATTACGTGAGCGAGTGACAGTAACTTATTTCTCATTTATTAGCGCTGAGAATTGTACTGCTCTAAGATGGCGGCTGTTTACTATCACCGCTGACTCTGTCATTTCGCATCTAGCTCAACATACATATGATATCTATGAGACGCATCAGATGCTACCTGCTACCACCGTAACATCATGCGGGCTAGTTTTTAGAAACGTCGGCGTAGTTTGGAGCGGCTGTCGGCTGCAAAAAGGTTTTTTATATTTTTTTATTGCTTCTTCCTCTACGCACGTGACATCAGCGCGTTATCCCGCATTAAAAGTAGTCCGGGCAAAACATGATGCTTAGAGCTGGCAAAATTAAACGATTCCTCGAGGTGAATAAAATTACTCGGATCACTTTTTAAACCCGAGTTACTCGAGTTCCTCGAGTATTCGTTTCAGCTCTAATTTTAATCAATAAAAAGGCGTATATAATGATTAAAAAAGGATAATGCATTCTTCCAAATTTTAGATGAACCTTTAGATGTTGTTTTAATTCCTGATTCTTAGTATTTGCATTATTGCCAGTGCCTTGTTAGCCTTTTTATTTCTCCCACACCATTCCTATTTAATGCAAACTGTAACAGATATTATTCCCTATGCAAGAGGGGAAAAATGTTAGCTCAGGTATTGATTTAATATTCTCTAGAATGAGATTAGATTTGTTTGCTCTTCTTATGTGGAAACCCCCCATGCAATTAGGTATCAATTCTAATCATGAATGTCAGTTGGGTATCTATCTCCTCATCCGCAGATGACACATTATGGTCATGAGCCGGCACACACTTTCACCAGCAGGCCTGCATCTTCACCCCCACCTCCCTTCTGCTCACCACCATTTTCCGCCAAACTATTTAACAAGCCTTCATGCTGTCTCATTACATGAAACATTACAGTACAATGTTTGACCTGGTACGGCACACAGTCGGTGAAGGGAAGTTGGGGAAGTGGTCATGAGAAGAGAGCATCTTGGGTTCTGCACTATTCATTCATTCATTCATTCATCTTCTGTACCGCTTATCCTCACGAAGGTCGCAGGGGTGCTACAACCCATCCCAGTTAACTATCAGCAGGACGCAGCGTACAACCTGAAGTGACTGCCAGCTAATCAGAGAGCACATAAAAGCAAAGAATATTTCACACTCTAAATCAGCCTAGTGTACATGTTTTTGGCATGTGGGGGAAAGCCGGAGTACCTGGACAAAACCCACACAGCCACATGGAGAGCATGCAAACTCCAAAGAGGAAAGCCCAGGATTCACTCCTTGATATCAGTGCTGTTAGGTAGACATGCTAACCACTCAATAACCGTGCAGCAAAGTACCATAAAAAGAAAAAGGAGTTAAATCCACATTTTCACTTTGGTAGTTGAGCATGCTAAGTCCCTTGATAGTCTTTGTTCACGTCGCATGGTGTGTTACTGGCTTTGAATGAAAGATACTTTTCATGTGACTCCAAATGTAGGTGCCCTGTCTGAGCCCCTAGCCCCTTCTGTGGCTTGTTGGGGCCAAAGCTGGGCTGCTGTTCACTAGCCGAGCAGTGGCCTCCTGCATTGTCACTGCCCAAAGTGATGCTGGCACGTTACTTGAGCCAAATTTTTGCAAGTGGATCCTGACAAGGACAAAATTGTTTTCCAAGTCGTCCCTTTGGGGTCCGAGCCACACTCCATGGATGAAGAGACAGAATAAATCATGCTAGTATGACTGGGAGTGTGTGGAGCCAGAATGCCTGAAGGAACAACAGAGTGGCTTGTGAGCCTCTTTCATATGAACAGGCTTGCCAGGCTCATGGCTGGGGGAGCTGAGCCCTTCCAAGCTCAGGCTGTTGTGAGAGAAACACTGAATTATGTATCCTTGAAGCACCCCCCTTTTTTACCTTCATTGCCATTCACTGACAGATGAGAGCAGCGAGATCAAGTTTCACAGGAGGTCAGGATTGATAGAAACTGTGAGGCGTGTCCCTTCTCCTGTTTTCTGCACCATTTCACAGAAATGGGGGATGGGGTGCCTCTCACTCCGGCCTCTCATCCAAAGGGGGGCCGGGTGAGGAATATCCTCTCGCTCCCGGCGAAGACATGTACTCAATGACACATTAAAGACACATTTTGGCCTGTGGAATCAGCCGAGGGTTAGGGGCTTCTAAAGGTCTACTGCATCGATTCTCAAAGATGAGGAACGTCTTCTGCTACGCCTCCAATGAGCAATGAGGTCAGAAGGTCGTGCTTTAGGAGTAAAATTGATTCCTTGTTCAAAATTCACTTCCATTGGAGGAGGATCCGCATCCCATTTATATTAAGATGGAAGACATTCACCTGTCATATATGATTGTGAATTGTGGTTTATTTCCCTCCTGTTGTTTTGGAGGAATTTCAGAGGTTGATCTTTCTCTCATTAGATGCTCATGCATGGTTCCTGCTCCTCATCCTCCTCCTCATTTGAACTTCTTGCTCCTCGTTCTCTTGACACTTCATTGACAGGCTGTTGCTTCTATTTCTGTCTTTCGCCTTGGGCTATACATTCTGCATATTGTAGACGAAACCCACATTCGTAACACCTGCTTGCTTCACACGTGCACTGTAAAATATGTCTTTTCTTATCTACAATTATTGCACTAGTTGTTTCTGGGTAAATTGGTGTTTTAGTTTTGAATTGATCAATGGTGACTTTAGAGAAATTGTATCAGAATAGTGCTATCTTGCCAAAATGCCTTAAAATAAAGACAATTACAAGCTACAGGCAGTTGTTTGAATAAATTATTTCTGCTATTAGCAAAATACAGTAGTAGGTGAGACTAGACTAACTTTTATTGTAAACCTCGTAAATGTTGTCCTTCAAATGTTTCTGCCAATTACAAGAGCATCACCTTGGGCTGAAAGAGATTCACAGAGAAGTGACCATATTAGATGAGGGAAGGTGCTTCTATAACTACCCGAAGACAGTGTAACAAAAACAATGCTGTTAAATCTGGTAAATCTTTCATCATCATTATTAAACCCAGGTCCTATCTACGTAAGTTTCAAGCACTAATTTTCTCAGTTGTACCAATCGGTTCATTTATTTTGGCCATACATTGATCCGAGACCGTGTGCATTCACAGGTCCATGCAGTGGACATCATGTAAGAATTATTAATCAGATTATACTGATGTCCTGACAATAATTTGGTCGTGCTAACGAGCTATGACAAGTCATTGCTTATTTTCAGACAAAAACAACTAAATTACCGCAAAAGTATAAATGGCATGCTGCAGGCCCGTGGCATGAATATATAGTGTGACCTCCTCTGACTATTGATCCATTTGTGTTTTTTCCCTCCACTTGGAGCTCAGATATATGTATGGCTCAAACACATGAAGTGTTTGGAGCAGAAGCTTTTTAGTGTAATGTTTTTTATTATATGCAGTCATTACCAATGGCTTTTTTTTTTTTTCTCTACTCGAGGTATAATTTAAACTCTCACTGTCCTTCCACTTCATCATTTTACTTATAGATCATATGTCATGTGTGTCTGTGGTAATCTGTAATTTTAAATGTTTCTTTGTGAATGAAGTGTAGACCAGACATACTGTAAGTAGTTCATTAAAAATGTTATTAGCATTACTAAACAATTTCTTGGCCTGGCCAGTGCTGTGTAAAATGTAAGCAGTGGGGGTGGGTCATAATACTCAAGCAACAGTCTGTAAAGCTTACTTGAGGATGCATTCATTTGTTAGGCTTTACTCATACCTTGGAGATTTTCAAGCTGTCATACTATGTATTCATCTTATCATGTCTCATCTGTGACTTTTATAGTTTCATAAATTGTGGTCCCATGTGAGCATACGGCATTGTTCACGACTTGTACTTCCTTTTGAACACAACATCTGTTTTTTTTCCCTCTATTAAGGCCCAACAAGCCATTTCTTTCCCTTCTACGGACTTGCTAAATTTTTACTATTTCATATTGTTGAAAATGACTCATGATACATTTTTCATGGGTGCTATTAAAAATTCAAAAGATCTGTTCCCCCTTCTTTATTCTGAGACTGAAGAACAAAAAAAAAAAAAAAAAAAAAACAAGTTTCAATAATGAATGAGAGATTTGCTCGGAAAGAAAGTCTGCACAGAGCAACGGGTGAAAAAGGTGATATGTATGAAAGAAAAAGTTAGTGATTACTTGTTCCCTTCAAGTATAGAGGCATTTTAGATGTGTAAATGCGATCAACAAGGTGTGAAACATGTCCACGTGTTGTCTTGGTAGGGTGCTTTCAGAGTCATGAACAGCAAACGGAACCTGCTGTCCCAGCCACAAAGGAAACATTGAATAAAATCTAAATACTTGAAGCCTAGCCTCAGCCTCACTGAAATTCTGCATTATCTACATTCCTTGGGGTTCAGTATTGCCAATCACATTTACCTTTAAATCTTCATCTGAAGATTGTTAAAATGCTGCATGTTATCGAAAACATTTTGGGGAGGGTTTACACAGGGTTTAAAGTGGGCCGGAACGGGCCGGAACGTGGTTCCGGCATGTGTTTCAGAGCCGGAACGCCATTCTGGCGTACAATGCTTTGATCTAAAAAATATGACGGCAACTGTCAAAACCCTATGTAAAAAAAAAAATTCTTTAAATTAACTGCCAGGCTGCCACACATGCATCACATCCCCAAAAGGAAAACAATCTACCAACATTAGATTTAACTACACAACTGTTCACAACAAGCATAATAAAGTGGTTGTGTAGCGTCATCCGTTTCCACCGATATTTATTATTTATTTATTCCACGGACGGCCCAGATTTCCCCCAGCTGCTGCAGTTAATAGAGTCTGACGAGTCGAGCCACTGCCTTGGACTCAGTTGTCCATTTATTTGGCTGTCTACTTGTGTTGTCTATCTTATTGTTTTGATAAGTATACGAGGCATAATCACGCTGACTTCTTTAAAAAGCACTTTCAGTTTCGCCCGTGCAAGTTGCATAGTATGGACTGAACTTCCATCAACAGAGCATCATGTGACTCAATGAGTAAACACACTGCATGCTGGGTGTAGTGTAGTTCTAACTAGTGTTGCACCGATACCATTTTTTGGCGCCGATACCGATACCTGGCTGTCCAGTATTGGCCGATACTGATACCATACCGATACCACTCCGTTTATATATGGTGGAAAACACAGACAAGACTGAAAAAGCTGTTTCTGCTCTTGCACCCCTCTTTAAAAATAATTAATTGATGTCTAATATTTAGTTAAAAAAAAAAAAAAAAAACGACTTTAAAAAAATTATTCACTCGCATATTTTAAACTTTTAAACCGATTACGTCACAATAAAAAAAATTGTGTTTGTAAAAAAAGTCACAGATATCTACCTCATAACTATCGCTTAATTGTATTTTTTTTTTTCGTTACTGTCGCATTTTCCCCAATATTTTAGATGATCAATAATCGATCCAAACAAAGAAAAAAAAAATTTTTTTTAATTGTTTTAAAGGGTTAACATGTGAAAATGAAAATCTCAACCACTCCTTGATGTCTGCAATTTCTGCATCGCAACTCTTGTTATATGACCAGGTTTCATCCATACAATCCCCCAAAAATCTGAATGTGGTGATTCACAGCTGTGTCCTGACGCTCGGTGATACATGCCACATGGAGTTTTTGCATCGAAAATAGGTAAGTACGCGATTATATCTCGTTAAAATCATGGCGTCTTTAATTATGCTCTCGCGTGCTCTCACCTCCAGATAGGGTTTTGCTGTTCAAATTATTATTATTATTATCAGTTTTTTTTTTAAATGCCCTCCTGTTCAAAATTTTTCTTCCCCCAGAAAAATTAAGATTTTAAGCTTTCCAATGATGTATCACACATGCATATAGGACAATTTTGAAATTTGGCGAAATTGGGGGTCTCAGAGCAAAACTTCAAGTCACATATACTGTATATATGGCGGAAAACATAGACAAGACCGAAAAAGCAGTTTCTGCTCTTGAACCCCTCCTTAAAATAAACTGCTGTATTTTAAGCCAAAAGAACTATTGTGTTTGATAGAACAATATGTCTATATGCTGCAATAGCAGACTCATGGCACATTAAGCCCCCAAACTATTTTAATTTGTCCGTTTTACATGGGAAACCCCCGTTTACAGGCGTCGCGCAACTGCTTTTGTTTCAACCCAGCCATAAAAAGAAGGGAAGTAATTATACTTATTATTTAAAATGTCATTTTTAGCTTAGAATCATTAATTGATGTATAATATTTCGTTTAAACAGAAAAAAACAACTTAAAAAAATTATTCACTTGCATATTTTAAACTTTTTAAAAAATTACGTCACAATGAAAAAAATGTTGCCTGTAAAAAAGTCACGGATATCTACCTCATAACTATTGCTTAATTGTATTTTTTTTTTGTTACTGTCGCATTTTCTCCGATATGTTAGGTGATAAATAATCGATGCAAACAAAAAAATTGAAAAAAAAAAAAAAAAAACGTTTAAAAGGGTAAATATATGAAAAACAAAATCTCGACCACTCCTTGATTTCTGCCATTTCTGCATCGCGACCCTTGTTGAATTACCATGTTTCACCCATAAATTCTCAAAAAAATCCAGCTGTGGCCATTCACAGCATTGTCTTGACACTCAGTGATACATGCTACATTGAGTTTTTGGATCGAAACAAGTACGCGATAATATCTCATTAAAGTCATGGCGTCTGTAATTCTGCTCTTGCGTGCTTTCGCCTCCAGATAGGGTTTTGCTGTTTAAAAAACTTTTTTTTTTTAAATGCCCTTTCGTTAAAAAATTTTTTTCCCCCAGAAAATTGAGATTTTAAGCTTTCCAATGATGTATCACACATGCATATCGGACAATTTTGAAATTTGGCCAAATTGGGGGTCTCAGAGTGGAACTTCAAGTCACCTGACTTTCTTTTCATTGAACTTTTCTTCGTCACATGCCTCCGCACGTCCAAACAGCACTCGCTAATACGACTATAACTGAGCCTCGGGCCCTGACGGAGGAAGCTGACCGGTTCTTCCTGGCCACCCACCGTTTTGATCATGTACTTAGCAAAACAGGTGAAATAACTAAAATCATGTCCATTTAATATTAATGTATCTTCAAAGTAGCTTCCCTATGCTCTGATTGCTCCGATCTTGCCATTCTCTTGATGAACTTCAAGAGGGAGTTACCTTGCCTGGTACACCAGACTCACCGCTGTTCCAGCGATTGAGTCTGGCCACCATTCAGCGGATACAATTTCCAGGGCGGAGCAAGCCACAGCAAACAGACAGCGGAGTGGACCAATCAGCGACGGGCAGACGTGACGTTAGTAAAACGACGAGGGCAGGACGAGGGACTTGCGAGCGAAAGGAAACATACGAGGAGAGCGGAGTTTATTCAACATGGCTAGCGCGAGACAGACTGTTGTCACTGACTCGTGTCGATGTGTTTTTGGTAATTTAAAACTGATTTTACCGTGGATCGGAACATATTCTCTGCTTTCCCGTTCACCATCTGTGTTGTTGTGGAGACTACTTCCGACGCGCAAGAGTGACGTTGCTCGTTAAGAATACGTCACGCAAATAAACGAATCTGATTTGTCGATTGATTTTGTACCTGCTCGAGAGGCCGTTAATGGGCTGGGTCCCAGACTTTACTCTCAGTGTTTGAAAAATACAGGGAGAACAGTCTGGCCGTGCCAGGCAAGGTGTCACCTAGAATGTTTTTTGACTTCACAGGTATGCCTTTTCAGGGTTAAGTGGAATTAATTGCTTTATCAATGGGGTTGGGACCTTCATTTGCTGTTTCTAATTGTGTATCATATTGCCTCTGCAAAGACCTTTGAGACAACGTTGTTGTGATCCAGGGCTATACAAATAAAATTGAATTGAATTGAATTCATTTGTGTTGCATTGAATGAGGTGTGTCCAAACATTTTGCCTGTAGTGTATGTTACTTATGTATTTATTATTTAAAATAAATAAATAAATAATGAAAAGTAAACATTTACATTAGTTTCAATTTTAACATACATCCAATATTCTTAAGTAGTTAAAGTTTAGGTTTTGCATTTAGGAAATGTAGGGGAGAAATTAGGAAATGGCTGTTGGGGTTACTGGTATTTTTATATTTTTTAACTTTTATTTTGCAAATCATTGAAAGAATACAATTGTGAATGAAAATCCTTTTTTTTTTTTTTTTTTTTTTTAAATGTGTCATAGGAATAACTGCCAAAAGCAGTTTTATCTGCATTTCCGTGGTTTTAGGAGGTTTGACCCCTCCCCCCCAAAAAAGAAAAGAAATTATGGCTCCGTGGCGGCCTTCGTGTCAGGGAGTTCCGGCAAGAAATTCTAGCCGCTTCCACCTCCGGTTTTACAGCAGTTTTTAATGGTTGCTGAATTAGTTTCATTTCACATCACCTTCTGAAATTTCCTATCAATAAAGTCTTCTCTCGTGGTGCCACCTAGTGGTTGATAAGGAGACATGATAAGACTATCTAAATCAAGAGCTTTATTGTTGGTTACACTGCATTCTCGAAAGCAGGCTACTCACTCGCATTCATCCAGCAATTTCCGTTTCATGAAATAAAATATTTACTAGGTATTTCATGTCTAATTGAACAAACGGTATATTTACCTGTAGCACAAATGGAAGAAATTGGTAGAACAATACCCATAAATTCCATGTTCAAAGAGGTTCAAATAAGGTGAAGTAATGACGGTCGGATAGGCAAAAGAATAATTTAAAACTAATTATGTTGCTACAAATGTCTTAAATCCAAAGTCATTTTATGACTATGCCATAAAATTCATCACACCGCCAAACCAGACAAAACACAATTACAATGAGACGAAGAGTAAGTGTCAGGATTGTGATGGTGCCTGCGAGGTCACAGTGGGAGTCAGTGGTACAACGGACAAAACTGAGTGCCAACTGAGGAACAAAAACTCCGGAAACTTCCTCGTAATCTAAACACACCCTTTCAGACACTCAGGATGTGAGGGGACGCTCAGCGGGTTGATTATCTGTCAATATGAACAAAATATTAATTTTGATGCTAATGGAGGAGGAGGTCATTATAGACAGAGAAAGACTTCTTTGTTAGCAAAATTACTGTTTGACCCTTTGTCCATTCATTTCCATGCAAAGCATGAATAATGCATTAGGACTGTCACTAAATATTTTTTCTTGACTGTTAAACTATTGGGAATAGCCTGCTAAAGAAAAATGTCTGATTACTTCCAGGGCACTCATAATACGCCACTTGAGAAAGTGAGCGAATACATTTTAACTACTGGGTTGAATAATTATAATTTCATCAAACAGACTCATCACCTGTCAGGGTTGTGCCAATACGTTAGTGGTTGGGCCTGAAGGCAAAAGAAAGTTAAGACCCTGTGGTCTATGTATTGAGGCGCAACAATTATTCTAAAACAATTACTTTTATTTTAAGACTTCGTAGATAAGTCATCAAGCGTTGAAAAGAAGATATGAAGTATGATTATTTGTGTATCGTAGCAAACTTAAACCATTTGGTATCCCACAGAAAGAAATGTATTAATAGCACATAAACACACAACAACAAACCCTACTTATCTCAACACATGCAGCCTTTCTCTCTTTGGCATTCACTCACACACGCATACACACATATCCTCAGACGGGCCTGTCTTTCATCCCCAAATTCCTGAAAGCAAATCTCTCTCATCCTCTACCAACCATTCTTTCCTCTTCAACTCTTTCAGCCACTGTTCCCTCTTCATTCCCAACACAGTCTCTGAAATCTCCGTTCTGGCAAACACTCAACAGTTCCGCTTTGCAGCTTTGTCCAGTTTCCGTTTCTAAAATAAAATAATAATGAAAGCTACAGCAAAAGCATTAATTCGATTCATATTTAGCCATGAAAAATCAGTGGCCCTCAAAAGGCATTGTGTTATATGGAAGAAACTACTACAACTAAAAAAATGTTTTACTCCATATGGAGCGTTTACAATTAGAAGTAGATGTAGATGCACCTGTAGATGACAGGGAATACTACAAACCTCTTCTCTCTTTAAATGTTTGACATCCCGATGATAGCTTCTTTCACCAGTGGTTGGCTGGCAACAAATCCAGGGAGTACCACGCCTCTCGCCCCAAATCAGATTGGATGAATCACTACTGCAATTCTAGTGAGGTTAAGAACGTCAGAACCATAGACTTCATAATATAATGACATGACACGGGGCGCAGGGCCGATCCGTAGCGGCCCTTTTTTCAAAAACTTCCAAATGCAAATATTTTTAAAACCAAAACTGCTACCGACCTAAATTGAAAAACAGGCACATACCTTAGGCATATATGAGTCTCCATGAGCAGTGGCATCAAAAACTTCAAAGTCGTTCCCTTATTAAATCCCGATTCATTATTTTTTTATATATACAGTGGGGAGAACAAGTATTTGATACACTGCCAATGGGTTTTCCCATTGGCAGTGTATCAAATACTCACTGTACTAGTAAGTATGACAAAACTTCAAATGGCTATAAAATTTTGAGGTTTTACACTAGATGCACAAAAATCACCAAATGCAGAGATAATAACCTATATTTTCTGGATCAATAGCAATATTTAACATATCATGCGAGTTTTAGCCCAAAATAGCAACTTAATTTTTTGAAAACTTAAGTTTTCAAAAGCTTATAAATTACTCAATTTTCACATCAGAAACGTAATACTTGAGGATACAGATGCAGAATCAACTATAAACAATATTCAAATAAATTATAAATTCTATATGGGTTACAATTCATTTTACGTAAATATTTCGAAGTAGCAAAACAAAGAGCTTTTTAAGTTGAAAAATCTTGTGAATAAATGTGTGAATCCCTGATTTTTTTTTTTTTAATAGATATGAATGTAAAACAGTTTAGATTGAAAAAGAGAGCGAATTCGGATTGTGATCTCTCTATGGGTGCATGGAATAAAGCCGGTGACGCTATAATGTCAATCAGAGATTCAAAGAGGCTGTTCAGAATTTATTTTTGGTTTACTTCATAGTATGTCGAGGATGGGTGTGTGTGGTTTTCTGCAGTACAGTTTAACCATATGCAACATGTCAATTGTATAATAAACACACGCATATGCTGTATAAACCAAGGACGTAGGTTTGGTCTCAACATTGGTAAGGATGATATAACAGCATTAACCGCATGTGCACTTTTTGCTGAGGACGGTACATTAATAAGACCAAGCAGAATGGATGAACAGAGCAAAGGGCCACATTTCTCATGAATATGAACCTAATTAATTGATAGGCTAAATGATCAATGCAAAAATAAATCCGTATCGACTGATAATAACGTTTACGTGCATTGGTTCAGGTTACAACATATGGGAAGACAATCTAAATTCCCTATATAACTGAGCTCATTATATAATACAAATAAGGTTGCTTAAAAGTTGGTGGGGACAATTTTAGCATCCTGTAAAGTTGTAGTTATGACCCAACTGTCCCTATACAAACCTACGCCCTTGGTATGAACATATCTACCTAAATTAACACATTTAATATGAATGAAATATACCGCTCACATAATCATATAATTCCTCATCACGGAAAATAATCAGCAAACACATTAAGCTGGAAATTAGAATAACAACCTAGATTGAGAAGTGAATTGGAAACATAACAAACCTTTAGCCTCATCAATGTAGTCAAATTAGCATTAGCAATTAGCACAGCGGTTAGCTCGCGGCAGTTAGCGAATGAAATAGATTATTAGCTGAGGAACCGTCATCAACCAAACGTGTTTATACATTGTTAAGGCACACGTCAACACTATACTTACTTCTCCCATTTGCATACAACTTTCAGATGGTAAGTAAACATGATGGTAGATTGGGGAGTGAACTACACTGCTGTGAAGGGAGTAAAGAGTTGCTCTGGCGAGCTTCGCACTTCTTAAACGGCCAGCATTGAAACAATTAAACTAAAGCACACACAAACACACACAATGGGTTTTCCTACAAGATTATTGGTTAGAGGTACAGCAAATAAAACAGTTATCATTCATACGTAAAAATTTCAAAGTATAACGCTAGTGAGAAATCCAATATGGCGGCCGTAGCAGCTAGTTTTTCGCATTGTATTCACGTTTCAAAATGCATACATGGTACGAAAAATATTATAATTAACTTGAATCCTCGAACAAATCACTCCTGAGACAATCCTTCCTGTTTATATACGGTACAACTTTCGTACTTCTTTAAAAATCCGAGCTTAAATTCGGCTTGGACATGAGCGTCTGCTGCCCTCGAATGACTTACTAAATGAAGCTCGGCCCCCTATGGTAGGGCGTGACGCAAAGAATGATGAAGGTCAAAAGAGTTTTGAAGTCTATGAGCAGAACATTGCTGTACTGGTATTTTGACTCATATTTTTAAACACCCCATCAAAATTAGGTTGTGTGCATCCTGGCATTCTTCTTCTATACCCAAAACATTGTCTCAATTAATGAACATAAGTCAGAGCCACAAAAAACACACACAAAAACTAAGTAACTGCCACAATTGATTATTCAAATCCATTTCTATTTGGCTGTGTTTTTAAACGTTGCAAACTTTGAAAGATATGGTTGCCATAGGCTTAACATAATTATTATCATAGAGTGACCCCTGCTGGGCAGCTACATTACTACGACAGCTGACGGCATTCTGTTTTGCAGCACATTTGGTTACTGTCAAATTCGAGGTGGTTTGACGAACCTGGAGACATTTCAAGTGTGAATGCAGGATCCGGGTGACATATCAAGACGTCCAAATGGGAAGAGGTCAATCAGAAACAAATATTACGGTGAAACGATGAAATAAGTCACTTATGAGTACTTGCTAAAGTCCAGCCTTTCTCAAGGAGTGGTCTGCAGCAGGCGACCACAAAGGGTCCACAAGGTGGCATGCAAAATAAAATTTTTAAAAATCACATTTTTGTCATAATAGCGGTTTCGGAGACCATTTAGATTCAGGTGGTCGGTGAATGTTTCTTTAATGGGTCAATTGGTCTCTGGTTGAATAAAGTTCGATTGAACTACGACCGTCTGGCTTGCTCCCGAAACATCTCATCAGCCCAGAGACACCCGAACAGCACGCATGCCCTCCATTGGCAAACTCAGAACCTACAAGTAACAATAAATCCGCAATTAATAAATCAAAAACAAAAAAATATAAAAAATTGGGCTCAGTGGCCTGTACTACGAATGGAGTTTAACCTCCCCAGAAGTAACCCAGGGTACCAGCGGAAAACCGGGGTTGACAAAACCCAGTTACGTAGTTTAGGGTCAATCGGTGCTACAACGCTGATTATGAGGTTAATTTATTGAACCTGTGTTAACCCAATCAGAGTTACCGCGCTTTCACATAAAAGGGGGCGGATACCAAAGTCAAACACAACTTTTGACGAAGGTGTTTTCTTTTTTTGGGTGTCACAAAGGCATGGGCATCTTATTTCACAGACGAGAAATGCGCAATAATTATGCGGAGTTATGAAGAATTTAAATCCACCCTCACCGCAAAATCCAACACCGCTTCATTGAGTAGAGCGTGACTGGTCTGTTGGCAGCGAATTACAGATCGTGTGAATGCCAGTTGACTTATATCCATGAAAAGAATTAAAGCCTGCTGTCAGGACAATAAGATAGATTTGGTACGTTAAATATAACAAATAATTTATTGTATGTGCATCACCACATGAAGTAGGATGATTGTATATTAAGTCCTCTTGACTGTTTATTCCTCTTTACTGTATGAGTACGTATGTCCTTTGAACATCTTCAGAGTAGAGGTTAGATCTGGCCTAAAAAAATCCAGCCCGGGCCGGCCTGAGCCTGATCAATTAACTTGATTTGCAGGTCCGAGCCCGAAAACCCCCTGAAATTTTATTTTATATTTGTGAGGACTCAAGAGAAGAAGGAAATGCGGTGATGCGATGCGTGGTTTCGTTTTTGTGTGATACATTTGTTACGGGTCGTCTAGGTACACTGTCATTGTCAAGAGGACACGTCTGCGGAGGAGTGCTGTTTAAATAGAGCATGGTTAATCGGAAACCTGGGGTTAAGCAAGATCTAACTCTGAGATGACCAGGTTTGACTTGTGGCGTATGTTGCCATGGCAACTTTTCCCGGTTTCAACATATCCATCTTTCGTAGTCCCAGTTAGCCGGGAAATTAGGCTGCACGTGATTAAGTCACTCATGAAGTTACCCTGATAAGCCAGAAAACCAGCTGTGTGAACGCGCAGTAACTCGGATTGGGTTAACACAGGTTCAACAAATTAACCTCATCATCAGCGTCGTAGCACCGATTGACTCCAAACTAGGTAACCAGGTTTTGTTAACCCCGTTTTTCCGCTGGTACCCTGGGCTACTTCTGGGGAGGTTGAACCCTGTTCGTAGTACAGGCCACAGGTGATCTAAAAAGTTTGAAAAACACTGAAGTGAGAAATAATTATCTCTGATAGACTGATTAAACAGAAATGTTCGCACTCTGTGAATTGGTGGGCATAGCTGATTGGTGCCGATTAAACAAAACAGGAAGCAAAACACAGGCTTAGCCTTTGCTTTGAAGCTTTTACATATGCATAGCAAAACATGTATCCTATCAGTCATTTAGACATGAAAGGCGCAGAAATTTGGTGCTAATCACATTAATGAAGGCTTTTAATGACCAAATTAATGGAATTAGTAACACTTGTGCTCCCTGTGAAAACAGCTGCATTTTCATGAAAACTGTTTTTTATGTGTGCTATAACAGCTAACACAAGTTTGATGTACATAAATGCCGGTTATATTAACGGCACGCTAGTTGAGTGTTTAGCACATTCATCTCCTAGTTCTAAGGTCTGCAGTCTTCCTGTGTGGTGTTTGCATGTTGCCTGAGTTACAACATTTAGACAAAATAACTGCGAACAACCGCTTCCAGTATCCATCAGTGAGTTTCTTACAATGCTCTGCTGGAATTTTAGACCATTCTTCTTTGGCCAACTGTTCCAGGTCTCTGAGATTTGAAGGGTGCCTTCTCCAATCAGCTATTTTCAGATCTCTCCACAGCTGTTCTATGGGATTCAGGTCTGGACTCATGTAATAATGTAACAAACCTGTAATAATGTAACAAACCGGGTTCTAGTGTGGCGAATGTGTTTGCCTGGTGTACCTGAACGCATAGTGTGGCTGACTTGACAGAGTGATGCTTTTTAGCCACAGTGCCATGGGCTTTACACTTATTGATGACACTGCGCACTGTAGACGCAGGAACATTCAAGTCTTGGGAGATAGACTTATAGCCTTGAGATTGCTCATGCTTCCTCACAATTTTGCTCAAGTCCTAAGACAGTTCTTTGGTCTTCTTTCTTTTCTCCATGCTCATTGTGGTACACGCAAGGACACAGGACAGAGGTTGAGTCATCCATTTTAACTGGCTGCAAGTGTGATTTGATTATTGCCACCACCTGTTATGTTGCACAGGTAAGTAACATGTGCTGTTAATTACACAAATCAGAGAAGTATCACATGATTTTTCAAAGGGTGCCAATACTTTTGTCTGGCCCAGTTTTGGAGTTTTGTGTAAAATGCTAGTGATTAAAAAAAAAAAAAAAAAAAAAAAAAAAAAATCAATTCTCTTTTGTGTTTTTTCATAGCAACCAAAATAAATGAAGATATACCAAAGCATTTGTAATTGCAATCATTTTCTGGGAGAAATTGTGCATAATCTGACAGAATTGCAGGGGTGCCAGTGTACTTTTGGCCAGCAGTGTATGACTGGGAGTGAGAATGATTGTTTGTCTATACGCATGTGCTCAGTCATTGATTGCTTGGAAACCAGTTCAGGATGTACCCCGCCTCCTACTCATAGTTTGCTGGAATAGTTACAGCACCCCCGTGTCCCTCGTGAGGATAAGAGGTACAGACGATGAATGAATGAATGCTACCTAAATTTTGTGTGTGCCTCGATTGTTTTTGTTGTTTTCAGTATACAGCACATTCACTGAAGAACTGTTCTAGTGGCTAACACATGTGCTCCACAAGTCTGAAACTTCCGGGAATTAATTTCCTCAATTTCCAAAAGATACTTGTTTGGTTTGTCAAAGATTATAAATGTTCCAAATCTTGAGTGAAATGTGGCTTATTTTTAGATGCTTACGAGTCACAACTCGATTAGGATGTATGAGGCTTTTTGACCCAAGTCAGGATATAAACTCCACCCTCAGTGGCCGAAATAGAAAGAAAAATATAGAAATCGTTTGGATTATAGATGGCCATCACTATATTCATTAGTTTGATTGTTGATGTGCAGTGGTGCATTCATGGTTGTTCAATTGTTCAGATCATTCTTTTATTGCAGATAGCTGTTCTTTAATAAGATTCTTTGAAATAAACGTGGGAAGTTTCACAAAAAAGACTCCCAATCTATCTGAGTTTGAACTCTCTCTGTAAATCCGAAAGTTAATCCATGAGAGGCAAGCATTAAGCACTCAAGCCATGAAGGGGCAAAATTAGGACAATGCAGCTGACTCTGGGCATTTGACATGCATTAATACTCATTGAATGAATAAAAGCTTGAAAGCCGCAGTCGAAATTTAAATTAAATTCCATTGTGGTAAATGTCGACAATTGTATTTTAAACTGAACTGTGATGTCTCTGTGCCATTGATAGCATGGATGGTACACTGTGATGCTGTATCTATATGCTAAAAAAAAAAAGAAAAGAAAAGCAAGAGGACCCTTTTTTGCTGTTGGAAGTGTTTACTTTTGTTCCGAGAGCAGGAGGAAAATATGCCTTTTGAAAACCATAATTATCTGTTTATTTTTTTATTAATTGCATTTAGAAGGGAGTTCTTGGTATTTCCTTTTACCTTAAATTAAATTCTGACACTAAAATGGTCATACTGTTCAGAAAAATGAAAAATAGTTATGAAACACTGATATCAGGATTGCATTTTTTTCTTTGTTCTATTTTCAGTTAGTCTACTTTGTCAGACCCACACAGGCATGGGGACAAGATGCAAATTCCACACAGGCTGGGGCCTGGGATTGAACCCTAGATCTATCTCAGAACTGTGAAACTCCTTATCCATCAATTTCTCCCAGAAAATGATTGCAATTAAAAATGCTTTGGTATAGTAATACTGTATCTTCATTTATTTTGCTTGCAATGAAAAAACACAAAACAGAATGGGGGAAAAAAATAAAATCATTATCATTTTACACAAAACTCCAAAAATGGGCTGGACAAAAGTATTGGCACCCTATGAAAAATCATGTGATGCTTCTTTAATTTGTGTAATTAACAGCACCTGTTACTTACCTGTGGCACTTAACAGGTACTGGCAATAACTAAATCTCACTTGCAGCCAGTTAAAATGGATTAAAGTTGATTCAACCTCTGTCCTGTGTCCTTATGTGCACCACATTGAACGTGGAGAAAAGAAAGAAGACCAAAGAACTGTCTGAGGACTTGAGAAGCAAAATTGTGAGGAAGCATGGGCAATCTCAAGGCTACAAGTCCATCTCCAAAGACTTGAATGTTCCTGCATCTACTGTGCACAGTGTCATCCATAAATGTAAAGTCCATGGCACTGTGGCTAAACTCCCTGGATGTAGACGGAAAAGATACACTGTTCGATTTAAACCTTTGTTTTCAAAAATTACTAAAGAAACATTTTAAAAACTTCGAGAGTAATTGTGTAATTTTTATTCGCAAACATAAACATAATGAAAAAAATCCACCCAATAATGGTAGTGTCAATATTATCCTTACAACATATGCGAGGACAATCTAAATTCCCTATGTAACTGAACTCATTATATAATGCAAATAAGGTTGCTTAAAAGTTGGTGGGGTCAATTTTAGCATCCTGAAAAGTTGGTAGTGTTATGTACCTACCGTCCCTATGCAAACCTACGCCCTTGATATGAACATAGTTACCTAAATTAACATGATCAACATTAAATATAAATGACAAATTGCATATAATTACTCATCATGGACAATAATCAGAAAACACATTAAGCAGGACATTAGAAAAAAAAATAGATTGACAAGTGTATAACAGTTTGTTATGGAAACATAACAGACTGTATGCCTCACAATGTAGTCAAATTAGCGTTAGCAATTAGCACAGGGCAGCTAGTAAGGGTGTCAACAATAATCGATGCGGCGATGCCTCCCGATGCGAGGCATGGACGATTTGATTTGATGCAGGCAACAAGCCGAATCGATTCAGCGCATTTTAAAATATATAAGTTAAAAAATCCCCCCATGAGTCATCACCTTATCGTGGTGGAGGGGTTTGCGTGTCTCAATGATCCTAGGAGCTATGTTGTCTGGGGCTTCAAGCCCCTGGTAGGGTCACCCATGGCAAACAGGTCCTAGGTGAGAGGCCAGACAAAGTATGGCTCAAAAAGACCCCTTATGATGAGCAACATTAATGAACCCCAGTTTCCCTTGCCCGGACGCGGGTTACCGGGGCCTCCCTCTGGAGCCAGGCCTAGAGGTGGGGCTCGAAGGCAAGCGTCTGGTGGCCGGGCCTGTCCCCATGGGGCCCGGCCGGGCTCAGCCCGAAAAGGCAACGTGGGTTCCCCTTCCCATGGGCTCACCACCTGTGGGAGGGGCCAAAGGGGTCGGGTGCGTAGGGAGTTGGGCGGCAGCCAAAGGCGGGGGCCTTGGCGGTCCGACCCCCAGCTGCTGAAGCTAACTCTTGGGACATGGAATGGCACCTCTCTGGCAGGGAAGGAGCCTGAGCTGGTGTGTGAGGCAGAGAAGTTCCGACTAGATATAGTCGGACTCTCCTCCACACACAGCTTGGGTTCTGGTACCAATCCTCTCGAGAGGGGTTGGACTCTCTTCCACTCTGGAGTTGCCCATGGTGAGAGGCGCCGGGCAGGTGTGGGCATACTTATTGCCCCCCGGCTTGGCGCCTGTACGTTGGGGTTTACCCCGGTAGACGAGAGGGTAGCCTCCCTCCGCCTTCGGGTGGGGGGACGGGTTCTAACTGTTGTTTGCGCTTATGCACCGAACAGCAGTTCAGAATACCCACCCTTTTTGGAGTCCTTGGAGGGTGTGCTAGAGAGCGCTCCCTCTGGGGACTCCCTCGTTCTACTGGGGGACTTCAACGCTCACGTGGGCAATGACAGTGAGACCTGGAGGGGCGTGATTTGGAGGAACGGCCCCCCCGATCAGAACCCGAGTGGTGTTCTGTTATTGGACTTCTGTGCTCGTCACGTTTTGTCTATAACGAACACCTTGTTCAAACATAGGGGTGTCCATATGTGCACTTGGCACCAGGACACCCTAGGCCGCAGTTCGATGATCGACTTCGTAATCGTGTCATCGGACTTGCGGCCGCATGTTTTGGACACTCGGGTGAAGAGAGGGGCGGAGCTGTCAACTGATCACCACCTGGTGGTGTGTTGGCTCCGATGGCGGGGGAAGATGCTGGCCAGACCTGGCAGGCCCAAACGTATTGTGAGGGTCTGCTGGGAACGTCTGGCAGAATCCCCTGTCAGAAAGAGTTTCAACACCCACCTCCGGCAGAACTTCTCCCTTGTCCCGGGGGAGGTGGGGGACATTGAGTCCGAGTGGGCCATGTTCCGCACCTCCATTGTTGAGGCGGCCGATCAGAGCTGTGGCCGTAAGGTGGTTGGTGCCTGTCGTGGCAGCAATCCCCGAACCCGCTGGTGGACACTAGCGGTAAGGGATGCCGTCAAGCTGAAGAAGGAGGCCTATCGGGCCTTTTTGGCCTGTGGGACTCCGGAGGCAGCTGACAGGTACCGGCTGGCCAAGCGGACTGCGGCCTCGGTGGTTGCCGAGGCAAAAACTCGGACATGGGAGGAGTTCGGTGAGGCCATGGAAAACGACTTCCGGATGGCTTCGAGGAAATTCTGGTCCACCATCCGGCGTCTGAGGAGAGGAAAGCAGTGCACCATTAACACTGTGTATAGTGAAGATGGTGTACTGCTGACCTCGACTTGGGACGTCATGAGTCGGTGGGGAGAATACTTCGAAGCCCTCTTCAATTCCACCGACACGCCTTCCTTTGAGGAAGCAGAGTCTGGGGACTCTGAGGTGGGCTCTTCGATCTCTGGGGTTGAAGTCACTGAGGCGGTTGGCGGGCTCCTCGGTGGCAAGGCCCCGGGGGTGGATGAGATCCGCCCGGAGTTCCTAAAGGCTCTGGATGTTGTAGGGCTGTCATGGCTGACACGCCTCTACAACATCGCGTGGACATCGGGGACAGTGCCTCTGGATTGGCAGACCGGGGTGGTGGTCCCCCTTTTTAAAAAGGGGGACCGTAGGGTGTGTTCCAATTATAGAGGAATCACACTCCTCAGCCTCCCCGGTAAAGTCTATTCAGGGGTGCTGGAGAGGAGGGTCCGTCGGGAAGTCGAATCTCGGATTCAGGAGGAGCAGTGTGGTTTTCGTCCCGGCCGTGGAACAGTGGACCAGCTCTACACCCTCAGCAGGGTCCTCGAGGGTGCATGGGAGTTCGCCCAACCAGTCTACATGTGTTTTGTGGATTTGGAGAAGGCGTTCGACCGTGTGCCTAGGGGAATCCTGTGGAGGGTGCTCCGGGAGTACGGTGTACCGAGCCCCTTGGTAAGGGCTGTTCGGTCCCTGTACGACCGGTGTCAGAGTCTGGTCCGCATTGCCGGCAGTAAGTCGAATTCGTTCCCAGTGAGGGTTGGACTCCGCCAAGGCTGCCCTTTGTCACCGATTTTGTTCATAATTTTTATGGACAGAATTTCTAGGCGCAGCTGAAGCATTGAGGGGGTCCGGTTTGGTGACCTCAGCCTTGAATCTCTGCTTTTTGCAGATGATTTAGTGCTGTTGGCTTCATCAAGCCGTGACCTCCAACTCTCACTGGAGCGGTTCGCAGCTGAGTGTGAAGCGGTTGGGATGAAGATCAGCACCTCCAAATCCGAGACCATGGTCCTCAGTCGGAAAAGGGTGGAGTGCCCTCTCAGGGTCGGGGATGAGATCCTGCCCCAAGTGGAGGAGTTCAAGTATCTTGGGGTCTTGTTCACGAGTGACGGTAGGAGGGAGCGGGAGATCGACAGGCGAATCGGTGCGGCGTCTGCAGTAATGCGGACTCTGCACCGGTCCGTAGTGGTGAAGAAGGAGCTGAGCCGAAAGGCAAAGCTCTCGATTTACCAGTCGATCTACGTTCCTACCCTCACCTACGGTCACGAGCTCTGGGTCGTGACCGAAAGAACAAGATCCCGGATACAAGCGGCCGAAATGAGTTTCCTCCGCAGGGTTTCCGGGCTCTCCCTCAGAGATAGGGTGAGAAGCTCGGTCATCCGGGAGGGACTCGGCGTCGAGCCGCTACTCCTCCGCGTAGAGAGGAGCCAGCTGAGGTGGCTCGGGCATCTGGTTCGGATGCCTCCCGGACGCCTCCCTGGAGAGGTGTTCCGGGCATGTCCCACCGGCGGGAGGCCCCGGGGACGACCCAGGACACGCTGGAGAGACTATGTCTCTCGGCTGGCCTGGGAACGCCTTGGGATCCCGCCGGAGGAGCTGGTTGAAGTGGCTGGGGAGAGGGAAGTCTGGGCTTCCCTGTTAAAGCTGCTGCCCCCGCGACCCGACCCCGGAACAAGCGGAAGATAATGGATGGATGGATGGAAGTTAAAAAATCTTCCCGGTGCAATTCCGGTGATGCAACGGATTTGGTTTCCCCATTTGTATTATTATTCTCATTTTTCATTTTTTACACACCGTCTAACTCTGGTCAAGTTTCCCACCAACCTCGTAGAAGCCAAAATGTCTCCAGATGTCTGCTTTCAATGTGTTTGGTGCATCAATAATCTTTCTCGCTCCCGCTTTCTCCGCTTCAGCCATTGTTATGTTATGTCCTATCTCTCTGCTCTCTCGATTAGAGCTTAGTTCGGGCCTAGAAAATCCAGCCCGACCCGACCCGGTCCGCGTGTATTAAAGGCCGAGAGCCCGAAATTTTACGTTTTACTTGTAGGCTCGAGCCCGAAAACCCCCCGAAAATGTACGTTTCATTTGTAGGCCCGAGCCCGTTTTATTTGTGAGGACTCAGCAGGAGGAGAAAATGCGGGGATGCAATGCGTGGTTGCGTTGTGTGATCACAATTGTGACGATGCCTATGTGCATAATGATAAATCAAAACCTGTCTTTCGTAACAAATTCTCCCAGATAAACAAGACTGTAAGATGCATATTCAATAAACATTTATATCGTTTATATTTGTGTGTCTGTTCTATCAGGTGGATAGTTCATGCTCATTTACTTGGCAAAATGCATCAACAGACATTTGTTTTAATTTCTTCGAGTTGGCAGAAAAAAACGCAAATTTTCTTAATGTTTAAAAAGCCTACATATTTTTATGATTATTATAAATGCACGTACACAACGAAATAACGCTGGAAATGTATGTTAAATATATTTCTGTTTGGGATATTGTGCTCACATGGACGCGCCTCTCTGACGAGGAGAGGAACAGCTGCATATACAAAAATAAACTAAAAAACTTTTAAATAACATTCTTTATTTGAATGACTTGCATCAGAACACACAAAAGAACAAGCTGCCTTAAGGAGCACTGAAACAAAATAAATAAGAACATTTTAAGGAACACCATGCACGAACTCCACGATCTCCTGCTTAGCACGAAGAGGTGCAGCCCTCAAAACAAATGATAATAACGATGAGTGACTAATATCATCTTTTAGGCTAGTACAGTTTTTAAAATGCCTGCTCAGCGTGAAGGTGCCAGTCCTTCTGCTCTCGTACGAGAGCAAAGCGCGCGCCACATTTGTTGCATTCGGCAAGGCCGACACAGTTTTCTGTATGCATCTTCCACTATCAATTTAAATCCTTTCCACACACCACTCGTGGATTCTTGCCTTTTCAATCCCCCCGTCTTTGGTTTGCTTTTCGCCTCTTGGTGCTCTATATCGAAATTCGAAAAGGAAATACCAGGATGCAGAGTTGCAGACTCGCGGAGAGCACTAGAGCACGAGAGGAAGATTAAAAAGGAGGGCGGGGCCACGGCGTTCATGTGCGCAACCAATGCACTGGCTCAGCTGCGGCTCATGTTTGGGATTACCAAAGCGCCTTCTCTCTGTTTTTTTCAATTTATTTATTTTATAACAAGTATTCCTTAGTTTAACATCCATACATTGTTTTAGTTTACAAATATATATTTATTTTTAAAAAGTTAGCGAGAGAGAAGTCCGGCCCGACACGACCCGCACGTAAATGATTGACATTTTGCGATAAAGATGCTGCTGCACTACAATATTTTCTTTGTCGTTTTCTTTAATGTTTACTTGAATATTTTTATTGATGGGTCGTTGTGACTAAAATACAGAGACTGTTATTACTGATTTTGCACAGGAGTTCAGATGTTGCACTGTGTGAAAGGCTGCTACTGTGTGTAAAAAAAGAGAAAGCCCTGGTCTCATTCAGAGCACTAATTAAATGCTGTGATCTGTTTTTTTTTTTTTTTTTAAATATATATCTGAAAGTATACTATTTTCATTTGACTTCAACCAGGAGTGACACAAGAGCCAATAAAAAGTTGTTTAATGTCTGACCGCTTGTGTTGCCCATGATTCACGAAAAATATGCTTTGCTTTAGAATTTTAATGCATCCCAGGCTTTAATGCATCGCGATGCATTGCCGAATCGAACCGAATCGAATCGTGACCCTCTGAATCGAATCGAATCGAATCGTGGCCCTCCGAATTGTAATCGAATCGAATCGTGAGGGCAGTGCCGATGCACACCTCTATTATGTACCTACCGTCCCTATGCAAACCTATGCCCATGATATGAAAATATTTACCTAAATTAACATGATCAACATTAAATATAAATGACATATTGCATATAATTACTCATCATGGACAATAATCAGCAAACACATTAAGCAGGACATTAGAAAAAAAACTAGATTGAAAAGTGTGTAATTTGACTACATTGTGAGGCATACAGTTTGTTATGACAAACTGTATGCCTCACAATGTAGTCAAATTAGCGTTAGCAATTAGCACAGGGCGACTCGCGGTTAGCTCGCGGCGGCTAGCAAATGCAATACATTATTAGCTGAGGAACTGTCATCAACCAAACGTGTTTATACATTGTTAAGGTACACTTCAACACTATACTTACTTCTCCTATTTACACATAACTTTCAGATTGTAAGTAAATATGACGGCAGCTTGGGGAACGAACTGCACTGCTGTGAAGGAAGTACAGTTACTCTGGCGAGCTTCGCACTTCTTAAAGGGCCAGTATCGCAACTAAAGCTCACACAGACACGCACAATGGGCTTTCCTGCTAGATTCCTGGTTAGAGGTTAAAAAAAAAAATAATAATAAAAAACCAGGCATTTACCATTCATGTAACGTAAATATTTTGAAGTATAACACGTGACAATATCCAATATGGCGGCCGCAGCAGCTAGCTTTCCCATTGTATTCATATTTCAAAATGCATGTATGGCGCGAAAAATATAATAATTACCTTGAATCCTCGACCAAATCACTCTTGAGACTTCCGTGCCTGCGCGTAGGCTTAAATTTCGTCCTATTTCAACCCAAATCCAAACGCAGAGTATGTTTGAGAACTGCTCTCCATGCCAGGGGCCCGGGCTGGTGTGGGATAGGCCAGCCCCCTACCGTCAGGCGTTGCGCAGAGTCAGGGGGAAGTGACTTATCAAGTAAATTATGATGTCTATGACTGTCTTTGTAGTAGCCTAGAAGTAGTACGTAAACTATCCAGCATGCGCTTGTACTGCTATTCTGCATGCTTTATATGGAGAAAAAGCGCAAACATGACAAATTTGGACCAAAATGACTGTTTTTGGATGGGAAAAACAAAATATTCTAAGCAACCCCTGCTGTGAGTCCCTTCTAGCGCCCCTGTGTTTTAGTGCCACTGACAGCAGTAAACGTCTATTCCAGTCAAAGTGGTAGGGATGGCTGGACAATGATTCAGTGCATTTGAAGGCGATGGGCGTTAATTAATTAATTTTACACTGTCAGTCAAAATGGATATAACTTTTATCGCCATCAATGGCGGCCAATGAGTTAACATCGCATATTGAATATTCGGTGGCTCTGTGATAACATGTTGCGTAAAACAAAATACATTGCTGGCATTTAAAGCTCCAACTCTAAATGAGGACGGATAACATCAGGGCAGTGTTTTTCAACGGGTGTGCCACGGAGAGATCGTCAGGTCTGCCGTGAGCAATTATCCAATATTGCTTTTTTTTTTTTTTTTTTGTACGTCATTGGGCGGACTTGCTGTAGGAACGAAGTAGTAGGTAGAAGGTTTCGTCATGTGCAGATGAACGAGGTATTGCTTGTGTCGTGTTCAAGAACTACTCAAATTTCTAGCCATCAGCTACTTTGCTGTCTGCAACAATGTGGACTCCGGCACATCTACTGTACATCATTTTATTAGACTCGTCAAGTGTCGATATACAGTACTGTGCAAAAGTTTTAGGCAGGACACCTGCCTAAAACTTTTGCACAGTACTGTATATATATATATATATATATATATATATATATATATATATATATTAGGGCTGTCAAAATTATCGCGTTAACGGGCGTTAATTAATTTTTTAAATTAATCACGTTAAAATATTTGACGCAATTAACGCACTAGGCCCGCTCAGACAGATTTAAATGCCAGTACAGTGAAAGGCCAACTTGTTAATTGTGTTTTATGGAGTTTTTCCGCCCTCTGCTGGCGCTTGGGTGTGACTTGCATATGTTATGTGGCGTAATGTCGCCCTCTGCTGGCGATTCAGTGCAGCTGATTATTTGGGTTTCGGCGCGCTTTTCTGACGTGATTATATGTCGATGCGAACTCACACTAATAGACAGTGCTCTTCAGACCAGCTAACGTCCGCATCCAGTATTCAGTGGCAGTTCTCATAGCCCCATCACACTGTTTGTGTCTAATACATGCATCGCTTGTGAGTTATATTCCTCCTTTGTTTATATTCATGAGCATGAGATAGTTATTGATGATGTGTATTTGAATTTGTTCACATATATGGTGAAATGCAGTTACATTGTTAGATGCTTGTGAGCTAATTGGCTAGTGATACTGCTCAAATGGACACGTGTGTGTACATTTTATGTTATTTTGTGATTTATGCAAGTTGTTGACACATTGCCTTGTTATTTTCAGTTTTACAAAAATACAAGAAACGTGCTCCTGTCAAAAAGAGATGACTTCAGTAAAGCCCATGCAACTTTGCCACACCGTCTGATTTCTTTTTGGAACTTATGTTCGCTATCTGTCAATTTGTGTACTCACACACATTGAGGACAGAATAGGGCTACTAGTTTATTTTTTGATTGAAAATTTTACAAATTTTATTAAAACGAAAACATTAAGAGGCGTTTTAATATAACATTTCTATAACTTGTACTAATATTCATCTTTTAAGAACTACAAGTCTTTCTATCCATGAATCACTTTAACAGAATGTTAATAATGTTAATGCCATCTTGTTGATTTATTGTTATAATACACAAATACAGTCCTTATGTACCGTATGTTGAATGTATATATCCATCTTGTCTTTTCTTTCCATTCCAACAATAATTTACAGAAAAATATGGCATATTTTATAGATGGTTTGGATTGCGATTAATTGCGATTAATTACGATTAATTAATTTTTAAGCTGTAATTAACTCGATTAAAAATTTTAATCGTTTGACAGCCCTAATATATATATATATACGTCATTCAAGAAAAGTTTAGGGCAAGTGCCTATTTTTGGTTATAAAATATATCTATATATTTATATCTATATATGTATTTTATATATATATATATATATATATATATATATATATATATATATATATATACAGTACAACCTTTCCATTTTATCCATATATGTGACGACCGTCAATACCACACATTGGCGATGACAGCAAAGTGGCTGATGGCTAGAAATCCGAGCAGTTCTTGAACATCACACGAGCAGCTATCCAACAGCGTCATGGTGCCAAGCATGCTTAAACATCATCTCCGAATGAAACATCCGTCACTTCAAAACAAGTTCATGGGCAATTTTGTTCGCCTTTGTGAAAACACAGAAACGGGCAACTTTTTTGAGGAAAACTACAAAGGTAAATGAGAAAGCCCTTCATGCCAGTTATGCATGTTGCTGAACTTGTTGCTAAATCCAAAAATTCAGAGACAGAGACATTAATACTACCTGCCTGCAAAGCCATTGTCAGCGAGATGCTCGGCCCTGATATAAAGACATTGCTAAAGTCCCCCTGTCTGATATTTCTGAGTTTTTCAAGCCTAACTGCTATAAAAAATAAAACAGAGAGCAACTGAGAGCAGTTGAAGAGGATTCCTGCCAGGATATCGACTTTGTGTTCGTCTAAACAGGGTCAAATTTCCCACTGTGTAAGTATAAATACTGAGAAAAGATTTTATAATTAAATATACTGTACAGAAAGTAATTGGTGAACATTTTTGGTTTGTGGTGTGCCACGAGATTTCTTCCATTGTAAAAACGTGCCGTGACCCAAAGGTTGAAAAACACTGCTTTAGGAAATGAAGGAAAGGAATTGTTGGTTGTTGAACTGCATCAGTGAGATGTAGGCATATTATTCTACAGTACTTTGTACACTGCAACAAAAAAAGCAGACCTAATTTATAATGAAAACCTCAGTGCATTCAGTCAGCTCCTGTTTTGGATTCAATTCATAAAGGCTCCCGAAGTGACATTGCAGACCAGCACCCCCTCCAAAAAAAATGTCAATCGATGAAACGTGTGTATGCGCACATGTGTTCGCGCGTGCACAAAGCCACACCGCCCACTCACGCCCCTCCCTCTCCGGCTGACCGGCGAAGCTGTCATCAAACCGGAGAAGAAAATCCGGTGGAGGAAGGAACCCGTCCGGGCAGGCCTCGTCATTCCGTCTCTGTCTCTGACTGTAAACCGCCGCATGCCGACGCTTATCAATCGTTGACTGCCTTTCAAGACTGTCTGTCCGCGCCTCGCTGCGAGCGGTATAGGTCGTCGCTCGGGCTCCAGGGACAACAGGAGATGCGAGCGAGAATAAGCGAGCGCACACGCCAGCCCCACGCTAGTGTGATCGCGGCTTGACGGGGACCAGCGCCCGTTTCGGCGATGCCACGTCACGAGATGAACGTGCCAGACAGATGCTGATGTGCTGCACTTGCACGGCCAGAGATAGGGCTCTTTTCTCCTCCTCTCTCCTCTACAGGGGAAACGCAGCGTTAGCGCCTCTTCCATGTTTTTAGTGCATACAATGATACCTGCCAGCGCCGCATCAATGTTACCGTCTGCAGAAGCTGCCAAATTGTACCAGACCAATTACGTCCGAAACTCCCGCGTCATCGGACTCCTGTGGGCTATATTCACTATTTTGTTCGGCATCGTGAACGTGACCATCTTCTCGCAGCCCTATTGGATCGGCGATGGTGTGGACACGCCACAGGCCGGGTACTTCGGCCTCTTTCACTACTGCATCGGGGACGGGGTGTCCAGAGAGCTGGCCTGCCAGGGCAGCTTCACCGAGTTCTCCGCCATCCCATCTAGGGCTTTCAAGGCCGCCTCCTTCTTTATCGGGATGTCCATGATGCTCGTGGTCACCTGCATCGGCTGCTTCTCGCTCTTCTTCCTGCTCAGCACCTCCACTGTGTACAAGATCTGTGGCTGGATGCAGGCTGCTGCAGGTAATGCACAAGCACAACACACTTCATTTGTAACTCCCTTGCGGCTCTTACAATGCACAATGCGGATTATTGGATGTTAGCATGATGGAGTTTGATCGTTATACGTGTTACTTGAGGTATTGTGTATTTCATTATGGAAACCAGACACACTGGTCGAAAATATGTGTGTGTGTGGGAGGGGGGGGTAGCTTATTTGCTGCCCTTATTGTTCATTTGGCAATATTTCAAAAACTATATTTGAAATCTGGGCCGGCCCAGCCTATACACAGACTATGCAGCTGCTTAGGGCCCCTGACCACTAGGGGGCCCCCCAATCTGGCAATTGTTTAATTTATATTCTATTTTGTTTACTACAGTTTGCTTTATTTGACTTTTGTGAGTTTTGATATTTGATTACAAGCTTAAAAAAAATAAAAGTTCTTCCTTAACTTCTTTCTTTCCTCTTTTAGAAAAAGGTCTGGCGCTATCTACTGTAAGTACTGACAATCATTTGGGGTGAGAAGTTTAAAGTATGCAGTGTAGTGCAGCAAAATCTGATTAATATACAAAATATGGACGTATGGGTTGGATTGCATGTATGGCACTGTGACGAAATGGTGGGCCAAAAATACGGGCCCCTTTGCATTATTTTGCTTAGGGCCCCCAAATGGCCTGGGCCAGCCCTGTTTGAAGTCAATTTAACACTGGCGAAGTGATCAAAATTTTAAAATTCAAGATCAGAAAATGGTCAAATAAGTTATGAGTCCCTAACTTTCAGATAAACTGACTTCTGAACTGTATATTCAAATAATTTATGGAAAATTGGCAGGACCACCACCAGCCGCAGCATTGCATGTACAAAGTGACATATATACTAGTAGATCTTCTTTTATGGTGATAGCTTCTCTAAAACATTCTTTTTTTTTAAGAAATAATCAGATTTGTTAATGTTGATGTTGGGTCTGCTAACAAGCACACACAATTTTGGGCAGAAATAAAAGTCTCTGACGTCAGAATGTATTCATAATCCATTAGGAAATGTCACCCAAAATGTTTTATGAAAGTACTCTCTCTTATATACATCTCATTTTGATCCTGCTGGAGTGTAATCCGGTTTCAGTGGAATGGCTTACTTATTTTATTTCACTGCCTATAACATCCAGCTTTCTTTCTTTGCATTAATACAAATACAAAAAAAAAAAAAAAAAAAACCAGGAACTTTTTAACAATACAATCAAACCAAGAGTGATGGAAAAAAATATTTTGTTCATAGTCATTGAAAGCTTAAAAAATGATTATACAGTGTATCACAAAAGTGAGTACACCCCTCACATTTCTGAAGATATTTAAGTATATCTTTTCATTGGAGAACACTGACAAAATGATACTTTGACACAATGAAAAGTAGTCTGTGTGCAGCTTATATAATAGAGTTAATTTATTTTCCCCTCAAATTAAGTAAAAATATAGCCATAAATATCTAAACCCCTGGCAACAAAAGTGAGTACACCCTTAGAAACTACCTACATCCCTAAACCGTCTTCAGAAGAGGCTTCCTCCTGGGGTTACAGCCATGCACACCAATTTGATGTAGAGTGTGGCGTATGGTCTGAGCAATAACAGGCTGACCACCCACATCTTCAATCTCTGCAGCAATGCTGACAGCACTGCTGTAACGAGTCACATGACATTTTAGAGGGAAAATGGCAAGAAGTACTCAATTTGGACATTTAGGGGTCTACATAGTTTCTAAGGGGTGTACTCACTTTTGTTGCCAGGGGTTTAGATATTAATGGCTATATTTTGAGTTATTTTGAGGGGAAAATGAATGTATTCTATTATATAAGCTGCACACACACTACTTTTCATTGAGTGAAAGTGTCATTTTGTCAGTGTTGTCCCATGAAAAGATATACAGTGGTACCTCTACATACGATCGCTTCGACACACGAACTTTTCGACATCCGACGTAAAATTTGACTCGCCATTTGTTTCTACATCCGACGACATGCTCGAAATACGACGACAATGGCAGCACCGCAGACGAATGCATGGCGGATTTTCTTGTGTGACAAATCAACACAGGTTTCAGAAAAGGTTGGTACAGGTGGTGAAACAAGGAAAAAGTTGACGCTTACCTTCTAAATGAAGATGCAAATGACAGAAAAATATGAGCGTAGGGTGGGCATCCGTGAAATGGCTCAACAATACATCTCCACGGTCCTCCTCCGACCATCGTTCGCCAGTCTTTATAAGTTAAGCTGACAATTCTTATTGTGGTAACATCTCCAGAGAAATCGCCAGCTTCGCCACGTTTTCATCATTTCTTTCACAACTTATTCAACACAAAACGCCTGCTGTCTGCCGCAATTGACGATGTTCTCAAGAAAGCATTGAAAGCGAAAGTAAACTTTCACCCGCTCCCTTCCCCCTTTGTCACGTCAGCGCCGCGGTGCCTTCAGGTACAGAAAAAAACGTCCGCCTTATTAGAACCCGTTTCGTTACACTATTACAGGAATTATTATTATTATTATATTATTAATCCGATTTTTATTTATTATTTATTTGTTTTGCTATATGTAATTGCCATTTGTAATAGTACCAGCAGTATTTTTTAAGGATTTAGTGCAGGTTTTTGGGCTGTGGAACGAATTAATGGAATTATAATGTATTCCTATGGGAAAATCCTGCTCGACATACGACCATTTCGACTTACAAACAAGCTCCTGGAACGGATTAACTTCGTATGTAGAGGTACCACTGTACTTAAATATCTGCAGAAATGCGAGGGGTGTACTCACTTTTGTGATACACTGTATATATTGTACTTTAAATGGCATCTCCCTGAATGAATGCTTTATTGAAATCTACCGTTGAGATTCCCTATTGACCGATGTAACATCTCAGCTGGGATACTGTGAATTTCATCCTGAATTCACCATGGTTACTAAAATTGCAGAGTGTTAACTACTTGCTCAAGGTTTTGCAGTGCTGCCATTTGCTCATGTCTGCACTTTCCTGTTTTTTCAACAGTGGTCCACAGCAGATTTAAAGAATGCAGTTGTACAGGAGGAAACTTTTTAAAGAACGTACTTTTGAAAAATTTAAATTCCATTGTTGTTTCTTAAATTGCATGTTTTAAGGTTTCAATTACTGTGAATGAATATTTTTTCTTCCATCATTTTTGGTTTATTTATTGGAGTGCTAAAAAGCTGTTTTTTTGGGGGGTGGGGGGGGGGTGGGGGGGGGCGGGGTCTCCCTGTATTGCAGTAGACAATTTTTATTCCGCATATTTAAGTATAACAACATACTATCATGCAACATTATATGTTTAGACTAGATTGAAATGTATTTTAATCCTGGCTCAACACTACCTCTTAAATTCTTGTATCAGGACAATATGACAGGTTCATTAGCTGCCATTAATTGTAGGTTTGCATGTGGGACAAACCGATCTAATGGAATCATTTGAGATTTTTGCTGTCGGCGATTTAAAAAATAATGAATTTTAGGAGAGGGGGTTCAACCTCATTGAAGATTTCATTAGAGACAGAAGTTTTACATTTAATAATTCAAAGATGCGGAATTAACTTTTGTTAAACATTTAACAAAATTAAAACTAAAAGTTTTTAAATGTGTTTTGACTTTTTTTTTTTTCAATCTTCTGTACATATTGTCTCCTACAAAAAGTAGGAGAGAGTGGGGAATGGAATTTATGATGAAAAAAGTTTTTTTTTTTTTTTTTTAATTTTACGGTGAAAAGAGTTTTGTTTTTTTCTTCTTCTTTTTTTTTTTATTTAGGCCTTATGAGCCAAACCAAATTAACAGTGATGGATACCCAATCCATTTGAACTGAGAGGGTCTGGCAGTGAATGATGATGTTAACCCTCCTAGAAAAAATGCATTTGACGTCTATTGATGTCAATAGCAATGAATGTGTTGGAGCGTTTGCGGGTGAAATTTTCTGTTGTGACAATCTTATTTCCCTCTAAGGATGAAAAAAGTATTGTTCGTATCTTTATGTTAATCGTCCTGAATGTACACCCCTTTAAAACTCTCCATATCACGCAATGAATTAGCACATCCATTTCATTTGGATTAATATTATTTAAAATGGACTTTGTTTGTCTTTTATCTGGGATTTGTCCAATATTCCAAAAACATGCACGTTAAAGTTAATTGAAGACTCTAAAGTCTAAATATCATCATAGTCAATATTTGTAACTTTAAATGGCTGTCTGCCAACCAGCACCAAGTCACCTGAGAAAGGCGTCAGCTTACTAGTGACACATGTGGAATAATTAATGCAGACAATAGATGTGAGAATCTTAAATGTGTTCTACTGTAAACCTTTTGGTTAACTTTTTTTTTTTCTATCAGTAAAAATGTATACTAACAAAAACAAAAAACAAAAAGAACAGCTTTGCCTGTGCTTATGAAGCCAACATGCACCCATATTATGTGGAGCAGGTCAAGCTACGCGTGTTGTGAATTAATGCATTAAGGCCGTTTTAATGAGCAGGCCACTGCTGCAACTGAGAGATGAAAGAAAAAGCAGAGACGAGAGTCTGACCATGACAAGCTGCTGATCTCTAATGAGCAAGCCTGACTGCTTCACACTGTAATGTCAAGCGGCATGACTCTTAGCTCGAGCTTAACTGCTTTCTCCTGCCTTTTTCTGCAGATGACTTGTTTAAGAAACTAATTAAGTCTCTGATTTGAACTGAGAAGACTTGCATTAAATCATCAAATTACAGTGCCATTGATTGCAATTGACATTAAATTCATTTGAACCGAGAGGGGCAGAAGAATGGATGTTCGAGAGAGAATTTGGAAAAGTACACTTTTATGTAAATTAGAATTCTTAGTTCTTCCTAAAAAATTAAACCCCACACATTTTAGTGTACACACAATACACTCCTGTGGAATCAACGCAGTTTTGCTCTCAAAATTTCCCACTCGTTGTCCGTAAATACGGCACCCATCTAACATCATACAGTTTTAGCAACTTCCCTCCTCCAAGATATTCAATTTGGGTGAACAGAATATAGGCTACTTGCATATTACATAAATTATTACAAAACTTTCCCCATTATTAATTACAAAAAAATTGTATTGGAATAGCTGATTTAATGAGCTATTCACAGTTTCATAGAGGTGTGTAATTTTATATAGATTGTTGGTAGTTTTTTTCCCCTTTTTTTTTTAATCATTTGTGGGGGAGGGGGGAATACTTGTAATTTCATCATGAATAATTAAACTTGAGTTTGTTTATCGATCAATTTTCTTACTGCAGTGTTTGGATGTTTCGTATATTTATTTGGAATATTCCTGAAAGAGGTTTACCAATGTTATGAAATTCAAACATTTTTGCACCCATTTTTTTGTAACGGGGTACGACTCAACTAGCTCAACGACATTTGCCAGTGCACATCTATTTCTGTCCATGCATCAAAACTCTTAACTTATCTTCTTATGTTCCTGTTAAACTCAACTTTGTCGTGGTAGGGATGGGAATCGAAATCCGATTCCAATTCGGAACCGGTTCCGAGTGTTTCGAGGCCTCGACATCACAATGAAAAAGCCTTAACGATCCCTTTAACGATTCCTAAAGACGCGTATTGCGTCGTGACGTGCCTTGTTGTCCAGACGCATCAAACTAGCATGGCGCCAAGAACCACTCGCTCCAAAGTTTGACTACACTTCACCAGGAAAGAGTGTGAAAATGAAAGTTTAAGACGGGTAAGCACGAGCATTGCAGCCATAAACATAACAATGACAGCACGTAGGTTCAAACGCTCGAAAGTGTGTCTTCACTTCACGAGGAAAAATTACAACAAAGCGACTTGAAGTCATTGCAAGGTGGAAGTAACTGCATCGGGAGGGAATACGACTGCGCTGTCCTCACAGAGAGGCTAAAGCTCAGTTCTGGCTATACAGCTAGCTAAACTCCCAAATGACGATGTAGAAGACATTGGTATAATTTGCTGACTTTATTCAACCATCACTTGAAGAGTGAAACTAAGAATAGAAATGAAACAAATCAATTCCGTTCCCAATAACAAACAGGTTTGCATCAACTTAAATCAGCGATGATTAGCTGCTAATAACAGTATGGTTAGCATTCGTTCGCTAGCATTAGCACATCGTTCAAACCACTACACAACTGGATTTAAGTGTCCGATCGCGAGTGGAAACACAACAACAACAACACAAAAGATGATACATACAGGCGTTGCCTCTGTAGATATTAACATTAACAAAGAACGTAGGCTCGTAGAAGTGTTTCCCTCTCTCACTTCGCTCGCTCACTCGCTTGGATGCGGCATTTCTTCGGGTGCCCAAACTCAAATATGGCCCGCCTCCACATTTGGTCCGGCCATTTTGAATTTTTTTTTTTTTTCTCAATCGTGTTATTTATTTCCTGGCCTTTTTCCTTGAAGAATTCAGAGAGGGTTATTTGGTTATTATCTATTTAATTAATAGTGTTTTTATTATTAATTATTATTATTATATTATTATTTTTATTTTATTTACTTTCATTCCGTGAAGAATCCAGAAAGGGTTATTTGATTGTGGCTTTCTGAAAAACAATAATTTTTTACATTTATGCACTTCTGCAATCGTCACACTTTTTCTGTTACAAACTGACCCCAGCCCCTCATCAGAGAAGGGAAAAGTTATGTGGCCCTCACAGGAAAAAGTTTGGGGACCCCTGCTTTAACACATATTGCCAAAGGCAGAACAACAACCTATCTGCCAATATATACTAATATTTTTTATTTCTATTAGATAAATGTTTCAGTAAAATGTTACACATTCTTGTGTATTTGCCACTTATTGCCACAGTTAACATTGAGACTTTGGGCCTCTTTTGATTTCGTTGTGAGTTTGTAAGGTTGTGAGTTCTGATTAAACAAACTCGATGCCAATCAAAACGTTTGTTCTTTTTCCCCAAATTAAAAATCGATAAGAGAATCGATAAAGAATCGAATCGTTAAGCAATATCGATAATGGAATCGGAATCGTAAAAATCCTATCAATTCCCATCCCTAGCCACATCGTAGCTGTGGTTTCCTCTGGAGGCCCATTATGTCAAGCAACCCATATAAATATTTACCGGTAACTAGGTAAAACTGGGGCTGCCACAATTAATCAGCTAATTGATTCTAAAATTATCTTTTTTGAGCCTCTTAATACCAAATGTTTCCTAATTTATTTTTCATTGTTAACTCTTTTACTTTGTTGTCACATTCACACACCTATGGGTTGTTTAGTAATGTTTTTGTTACTGTTTGTTTTTTGTTTTGGTTTTTTTAGATATAGTGGATTGTTCTATTGAATAGAGGATAACAAAATTGTGAATGTGGATGTTATTTGAAAATATAAACCGCAAAATGTTTTAATTTTTATTGGCGAAATGTCTAAACTGCTAGCTTGTTAACACAAGCTCAATGTCACCTTGGGACCCTTCTAGTTACAGTATTTGTACCACATTGTGTGACAGGGCATTACATGCAGAAAAGGACTCATGCAATCAGTTGTAGTCCTGCAGATTCACACGAAAGAAGATGGTGTTGTTGTTTTTTTTTTTTATGCAGAACATCGGGCTGGATACCCACTGGGGCAGATTTATGTAATGCACAAACTGTCTGTTACCATTACACTGTGATGCATTGGGATGTTTCACTCTTCACAAGCTGCAAGTTGAATCTGCCGTAAGGAAATGAGAGAGTGAACTCTTAAACCCTCAGAGGTAAACAAACCACCACCAAGTTTAATAATTTTGCATATTCAGGCATTTTACTTTTAGTCAAGTCTTACACAATAATATGGTTTAGAGGGTAATTCTGCTGCAGTGCAAGTCATCAGCATGTAGAAGATATGCGTGAAGCACTTACTCTATAGGCTACACCCAGTTCAGCAGGATTAAGTATGAAAACCACTATAAGGGAGATTTTGAAATGAGAGGAAAATGAATTTCCTACAGAGTTGCTTACTCGCCCTAAAAAGGGATCTCTTGAATAGAACATTCTTTGAGCATCAGAACAATTTGTAGCTGCCCAAATGTATGCTCTTATGAAGCTAAATGAGAGCTTAAATTATAGAAACTATATAGAACTGTTACTGATCAATTTCCAGATTCAAACAACAGTAATTTAATAATAGTAAATGGCATGTTTAATTTACTCACTGACACAATCGTAATTAAGGCATTGCCAGAGTGCAGGTACAAGACAGGCAAAAACAAAGTGGTCTGTAGGGTTCTGCTTTTCTTCTCCAGATGGAGTGGATTAAAAACTGATAATATATGTGAAGTTAGTTACAGTGTTAAGCAGTGGTGTGCACAGACAATTTGGGGGCTGGGAACTTGTGATAGCAGTCGCACTCCACTGCAGTCCACTGTATTATTGTTTTTATTGTTGTCACATTAAAGTGAGTAAAGCCATTCCTGACTCCTCTCCTTTTCAGCGTAGGGCATTACAATCTATAGTTTTATTATTTTGTTTTCCTACTGACACTGGTTGTGTGCTGGTCGCCACGTTACATCTATTATTTGATTTATGGCAAGCGGCTACCCTAGCTAGTTTAATAGGTGGGATTGGCGGCTAATTTAGAGAGTGGCACAGAGACAAAGGCCACTTCACGAGAAAAATAGCTAGGCAACTGAGGTTTAGGGGGAAACACACATACACATTATGTGTTACCTCTATGTAGGGGCTGCAGGCAGGCCGAGGAGAGGGCGTAGATGAAAGCTACTGTACTATGCGGCTCCTGTTGCAAGTAATGTACCGCCTGTGCGTTCAGGTTGATAAATGATGGGCAATTGGGGTCAGAGGAGCGCGTGTTTCTGCGTTTGGAGAACGGGGTGCTGTCACAGTGATTATGCCTGTTGCGCTCGTTTGACACACACATTCCTTTTTTTTTTTGGAAACTTTGTTTATTGGTCACATAAGTCATAACATAAGTAACAAGATGTGAGCATTTTTTCCTTTTCCACCATATCAAAAGAACACAAAAAAAAACAAAAACAAAAATAAAAATAAAAAAATAAAAAATAAAAAAAACCTCGACCCACCCAAAACCCAAGGCACATATCTCAAAAAAAAAAAAAAAAAAAAAAACTATGATTATTTTCCCATTAAAAGGGGAAAAAGGCACAGCTCAAGAAAAACTAATATTCCCAAAATATTTAGGGCAAAGTTCAAACATCCACACAAAGATGACATTCTGCGCTTTTAACATATACCAAAAAAGGGTTCCAGACGTCCTCAAAGGACTCAGCCGATCCACTGAGTGTCAGTCTAATTTTTTCCAATTTGAGAAAATATAACATCTCCTTGAGCCAGTAGGCTTGCGTAGGTGGGACTGAAGACTTCCATCTTAACAAAATTAGCCTCCTAGCCAGCAAGGTTGAAAATGCTATAAAGTCCCCTTTCTGAGAAGGTAGAAAATGTGCTGCTGGAACCACACCGAACAGAGCAGTCAAGGCATTTGGAGCAATATCCATCCCGGTGATCTTTGATAGAACAGCAAAAATACCAGACCAATATGCAGATAAAGAACAACATAACCAAAACATGTGTACATAATCAGCTGGAGCCTGCTTACATCGATCACAAGTGGAGGAGACCGCATCAAACATTTTGGCTAGCCTAGCTTTGGTATAATGTGCTCTATGTAGGATCCTGCACTGGGTAAAACAGTGTTTAGCACAGATTGAGGATTTGTGCGTCCTACCCAAAATTTCTTTCCAGACCTCTTCAGGTATACTCATCTCCAAACCCGACTCCCACATCGCCCTAAGGGTGTTTAAAGTGGAATCAGAGCTGATTTTGTAAATATTTGAATAGACTGTGGTAATTGCACCCTTTAGCGATGGCAAAGGTTTTAAAAAATTATCTAAAACAGAGGTAGCCGGGAGTATCGGGAAACTTGGCCAAAGTGAGCGAACATAACTGCGGATTTGAAGATATCTGAAAAAATGGCAGTTAGGTAATGAAAACTTTTCAGCCAGCTGTTGAAAGGAAGCAAAGGTTGAGTTCAAATATAAGTCCTTAAATGTTTCAATGCCCAGCCTAGACCACATAGTAAATGTGTTATCCAGTAAAGAAGGGGGGAAAGCATGATTAGGTGAAATTGGAGCCTGAATAGAAGGCGCCTGTAGACCAAAATATGCTCTAAATTGGTTCCAAATTCTGAGACAGGAGAATACAACAAAATTTTGTGAATATGGAGAGGTAAAGGATAAGAGCGGTGAAAACAATAGGGATTTCAATGTCACCGGTTTGACGGAGTTGGCTTCAACATCAAGCCACAATGGGGTGCTATCAGTACTCTCATAGCAGAGCCAATACGTTAAATTCTTAATATTAGCTGCCCAATAGTAGTACAAAATATTTGGAAGAGCCATCCCACCTAGTTCTTTGGGTCTTTGGAGTGTCTGATAGCGCAACCTGGGTTTCTTTTTATTCCATATGAAATCCCTAATAAGAGTGTCCACAGATTTGAAAAAGGAAAGTGGAAGAAAAATCGGAATACACTGGAACAAATAAAGAAATCGAGGGACAATGTTCATTTTAACCGAATTTATCCGAGCTGGAACAGAGAGATTGAGCAAGGACCATCTTTCAAAGTCTTGTTTGAGCTGTACAAGCAGCGATTCAAAATTCATCTTACGGAGGTTGCTCAATGTGTCTGCCACATAAACTCCAAGATAAGCAAAACCTGATTTAGATACTCTAAATGGCAATGTTTCTAACGGATATACTTTGGCTAGCTGATTTACAGGAAATATTTCACTCTTTCCCAAATTCAGTTTATATCCTGAGATTCTACTAAAATCACTTAAAACAGTGAGTGCTGCAGGAATGGAACGCGATAGGTCAGACAAAAATAACAAAAGATCATCAGCATATAATCCAACTTTCAGCTCCACACCATGTCGCACTATACCACATAGGTCAGGGTGACATTTCAGTGCAGCCGAAAGAGGTTCCATGGCCACCGCAAACAACAATGGGCTCAAAGGACAGCCCTGCCTGGTAGATCGAGATAAGTGAAAATATTTGGAATTTGTATTATTAGTTCTAACTAACGCTTGTGGAGACGAGTACAGAAGCCTAATCCAAGATACAAATTTCGTTCCAAACCCAAATTTCCCCAAACAAAAAAATAAATAATCCCATTCCACTCGGTCAAAGGCCTTTTCAGCATCTAGGGCCAACAAGGCCTCCGACCGGGCTTCAGTTGAGTGGTTATACACAACGTTGAAAACCCTTCTAAGATTGAAAAAAGAGTGTCTATCACGAATAAAACCAGTCTGGTCTTGAGAAATAATCAACGGTAGTACTCGCTCTAAACGAAGAGCCAACAATTTAGACAAAAGTTTAAAATCTACATTCAACAAACTGAGAGGGCGATAAGAGCTGCATTTCAATGGGTCTTTACCCTTCTTGAGAATCAGAGAAATACATGCCTGATTCAGCGTTTGAGGGAGAACGCCAAGCTCGAAGGCCTCTGTAAACACCTCCAACAAATAAGGAGCTAATGGCTTCCAAAACGTTTTATAGAATTCACTCGGAAAACCATCCAAACCCGGGCTTCTGCCGCTCTGTAAGGATTTAACTGCCTTTTCGAGTTCAGGTCCAGTAATAGGGCGTTCTAGCTCCTCTCTCAAGGTTTGATTTAGAACGGGTAGCGGTATTTTGCTAAAAAATGGTTCTAATTGTTCAGGCCCAAAGGAGTGATCCGACGTATACAGTAATTTATAAAAGTCTAAAAATGTTCTATTTATTTCTAAGGGATCTGACGTAATGCCTGAGTCAGTCTCCACTCGTGAAATTAGCTGGGAGGATGATCTTTGACGTAGCTGGTGAGCCAAAAGCTTACCAGCTTTATCTCCCTGTTCATAAAATTTTGACCTTGAGAGAAGTAAGAGCCTAGTAGTTTGTTGAGAAATAATGGACTCATACTCTGCTTGAAGAACCATCCGCTCTCTATAAGTCTCAGGCAATTTAGAAACAGCATACTGAGCGTCCAGCGCTGCTATATTCTGAGAAAGTTTGGTCAATTTTGTCATAATTGTTCTCTTTTGATATACTTCATATGAAATTATTTCCCCCCTCATAAATGCCTTCATTGATTCCCATAGTACCGCAGCTGAAATACCTGAAGTTCTATTAACATGAAAATAAAAATCTAATCGCTCTGTCATACGGTCAACAAAATTCTTGTCTAATAGAAGTTGGGTATTAAGACGCCAAGGTGGCCGTGTATTTATGAACTTGCGAAAGTATATCTTCATGGAGACTAAGGCATGGTCAGAAAGAATTATTGAGTCATATTTACAGCCAGAAGTAGCAGTAAGTAAACAGTTATCTATTAAAAAGAAATCGATCCGAGTGAAAGTTCGATGCACGTGTGAAAAAAATGAGTATTCCTTTTTATCTGGATTAAAAAAGCGCCACGGATCAGAGACATCAAACTCGTTCATAAAGGCTCCAATTGTTTTGGCTGATTTTGATTGTGGTACTGAGGTCAAAGAGGAGCGATCCAATGAGGGATCTAGCCAGCAATTAAAATCGCCGCCAAGAATTAATTTATATTGTGCCAAATCTGGTAACATTGAAAAAATCCGTTTAAAGAAACCCTCATCATCCCAATTTGGGGCATATATGTTTGCAAAGACAACCTTCACCTCATAAATATGGCCTAAAACAATAATGAACCTACCGGTAGAGTCTGAAATGGTCTTAATATGAACAAAAGGAATGCTTTTATGTAGGAGTACTGCCACCCCTCTTGCTCTAGTGGTAAAGGAGGAGAGAAATATCTGGCCTACCCAGCTTCGTCTTAATCTAAAGGCGTCTGTATTTTTAAGATGAGTCTCCTGCAAATAAGCAACATGAGCATTAAGTTGAGATAAATGATGTAAAATCTTACTTCGTTTAATAGGGTTGTTCAAGCCTTTACAATTCCAGCTCACAAATTTGACATCTCCACCTAGTTGAGCATTGGCCATCGCAAAGAACGAGTAAAATTGGAAAAGAGTACACCTGATGAGGCCAGTAATGGATCAACTTGACCATATGCATACAAAGAGAGATATGTGCCACCCTCCCCATGTTGAACAGCCCAACTCATCCTGGGCTTCAACCCCAATATAACCCATTGAAAAACAACAAAAGTAACAAAACCAAAAACAAAACTCACTCTTAGCAGAAGCATCCCAAAAGGGGAGCATGCTATCTTACCTAATGACATACTAAACTCTGTCATAACTTAGCAAACTACCGTTCCTTTTAACGGCCTGGGGAATGCTAACATGAATTGTCCATCCACATTACAGTGCTAATATTGAACACACAATGCTCGAGAAAAAAATAAAAAATAGTAGAGCTACACTGTGCTAAGACCATGTAGCATACTATGCGCCGGGTAACACTGCCCATGGTCATACAGGAAGTGAACGATGCCGAGGATCCACAGCATTGGAGGGCAAAACCGAATAATACATTCATAACAATAATAATAAACTTGAGAAAAAAGACAAAAACAAAACAGAAGTCTGCGCACGTTCCCAACATTAATATAGGGCCCGATAACATCAGGACATGATCGGAGGCGAAAAAAAAAAAAAAAAAAAAAAAAAAAAAAGGCCGATCATCCTCCGTAGTTTAGTGTCAAGCAACGTACCTTGTAGGAACAGAATCGCAGAAATTACCTATCTCGAGTCTGAGGTCTCTCCACAGTAGCATCCGGATGAGAGGGAGGGAAACAAAAAAAAATCCAGCCTCCTCCAAGATGCTCAAAAAGTCAAAATTGCTCCAAAATAATTCCAGATTAAGGGGCAGCGTCTGGACAGGGTAAAAAAAAAAAGGCGAGGAGAAAAAATAAAAAAAGTCAAGTTCCCGATTGATCCTGGGATTTCAAGAGAGTTTTGGTGACGAATTCCAAAGCCTTGTTCGGGTCTTCGAATCGATGAGTTGGACCATTAGGGATTGTAATGTGTAGCGTGGCCGGGTATCGGAGTCCAAATCTCACATTAGCACACGAGTGAAGCTCCCGCTTCACCTTAGCAAATGCAGCCCTCTGTTTTGCTACAGTAGGGGTGAAGTCTTGAAAAATATGGAGCCTCTTCCCATTGTGCAGCAATGGTGATGCTTCTCCCGCCCGACGCAAAATTGTGCTCTTTTCCTGGGACATGTGGATCCTAATGATCATCGGTCGCGGAGGTTCGCCATCCTTCGGTTTAGCACGCAGCGTGCGGTGTGCCCAGTCAAGCTCGGGTTCGTTCTCGAGGCTTAGCATGTCGCCCAAGAGCTTAGCAACAAACTTAGTCGGGTTGGAACCCTCAGCACCTTCAGCTAAACCCACAAGTCTAATATTATTTCGTCTTGAACGAGCTTCCAGGTCTTCACATTTCGTGTTTAGGGACACCACCGTTTCCGACAGCTTATCCACCTCAGCCCGTAGGCTAGCCAGCTGAGTTCCGTGCTCGTTAGCCGCACGCTCAAGGTCCGAAATAGTTTCTTTCTGAGCCTCGATCGTCGTAACTACGGGCTTCAGAGCTTGTGCCACTTCTGTTTTAACAGACTCAGAAATTATTGTCTCGAATTTTGTTACAATTTCCGTTCGAAGTTCATCCATCATGCTTCTGATGCTACGTAGCATATCGTCGTTTGCCGTCGGCCGTGGCGGGGATTCGGACGCCGTTCGTTGCTTACCTCGGCCACCTTTCGATGGGTCAGTTCTCTGTCGGAGGCTCGCCATTTCCACAACCGCCGATCTCAAAATACGCAGCAGCACAGTGTGTGCTAAATTCCAGCAGCGGACAGTTTCACGAGTTTGAATAGTGGCATTAAATATAGCATTCCCACGGAGCGCCTGCGACACACGTCCTTCATGGCGCCAGGCCCTCCCCTCTCACACACATTCCTAACATAATAATGATTATGACCTAATAACAGGAGGGAAATAAAGTGGCTAGAATTTTGATTGAACACTCTAAATTGTCCCTAGGTATGACTGTGTGCGCGAATAGTTGTTCGTCTTCTTGCGGCCTGCGATTGGCTGCCAACCGATGGACTGGTGGACTCCCAATGTTACCATCAAATACTGCATTGTGTATGTGATTAAAGATGCACGATCAAACGGCCAAGCGGCTGGCACAGATATTTTAACACTTAAACACTGTATTACAAACCGGGCCCCTTAGCGGTCCAGGCCTGTGTGCAGTCGCACCCCCAGAACCCCCCTAAGTTCCGCCCCTGCTCACAATGCAATTTTTTCTACGAGGCCAGGGAAATGTTTCGCCTAATCAAAAATCAAGAAAACTTTGAACTTGTGTTTTAATTTTTTTTTTTCTTTGTTTGGGTCAATCACGATTTGGCATCTGAAGGTCACCAGAGGTCAGCAATTACTTGCTCCAAATAGTTGCTTTAAGCAATGCTTCACCGCAATCATTTAATTATGCAGTCATTTTAAATTCTGTGTCTGTTTTGTATCTGTTGACCTTGAATTGACAGACCTGTTAGTATTTACAGAGAATTTGAACGATGCTTTTGATCCCCATCACCCTTGCCAGTGCTTATACTCAGCGGATGTCCGCAACCTCTTTCTGGAGCTGTTATGTAAGCTTTGACTCCCTCCGTATCTGAGCTTGATGTGCTTGTCCCTCACCCATTACTCTCCCTCTATCACCCCTACAGTCTATGATATATACAGTATATCAGGGTCTGTTTTAATTTTCTAATCCATATCCCTCAATCATAGGTTATACATTTTTAAAGGGACGATGAACTCAATTTACAGATTAATTGTACAAATTTCAGTTTCACTTTATATATATTTACAATATTTGGCATAATCACAGTAACAAAGTTTACAGGCATCATGGTTGCAAATCTATTATTGTTAGCTTTTTTCAGGTCTTTTTCTCACTATTTTGGAAAACTGTTTGATGATATCAAATCCATCCTATCGTGTTATTCATGATTTCTTCTTCTACCATGATAAAAAATGTTATGGTAACAGAGTTGCATGCATGTTGGATTTGATTATTCAATATTTATTATTTGAAATATTATTTTTATTTGAACAAACAGTCACACAGTTTCAACAGATTCACAATGAAACAAATGATATACCCCTCCAAATCAAATTTAAATTTCATTCCAGCTGTTTTCATATAAGATTCAGTTTGGTCAACATGGAAGATAGAACAAGACAAAAATAACATTTCAGAGGGTACGTCTGACTTATTATTATTTTTCAAATATTTTCAATCAGTTATTATTATTATTATTAGTTTTAGTTTTAGTCTCAGGACAAGTAATTTTGCTCAGAAGCTGCAGGCTTTAGTATATTGTATGTGCACTCAAGTGAAAAGAACAAAATTGAATGACTCACATTCAGTGTTATTAATTTTACCTTTAAAAAATTAGTTACAGTTACTTCTATTTTTCTACAGTTACTATTATTACTTCTCTCAAAAAGCAACTGAGTTAGTAACTCAGTTACCTCAGCGTAAGAGTAATTAGTTACTCGCCGAGTAACTGACATTACTTTTCATGTTCTACACATAATTGCATGATCCATTCTATAATGTCTTTCACATCAATTGTTTATATAAACTGATTGAATTAAACGGTCTTTTTCATTCAAAACAAAATATAGGTCAACCTTTTTACATTTTTTTTAAAATTTCACCTATAAAAGACTGTAATGCTATACAAACTTTCAAATGCTGTGAGAAAAAAAAGCCTTTTTGTTTTTCCTGTTGTACTGAACCCACACCACACCGTGACCCCAGTACCAGGGTACGTACTGGACCGTGATTTGTGTGTACTGTCATACTGCTAATATATATAGATAGATTTTTCAATATCCAGGTAAGGCGCTAAATCTCTTCCCTCTTCTGCCTTTACTCAAGTTGTTTTGATTCTAAAAAATCACACAAGGTTTATGGATACATCATTCAACAAAAGTTTAGGGCAAGTGACTATTTTTGGTAATAAAAAACTAACAAATTGTTATTATATTCTAGCATCTACAAGGACAATGCCCACTTTGTCACTTTAATCTATTTAAAGAAGGGGGACCGGAGGGTGTGTTCCAATTATAGAGGGATCACACTCCTCAGCCTCCCCAGTAAAGTCTATTCAGGGGTGCTGGAGAGGAGGGTCCGTCGGGAAGTCGAATCTCGGATTCAGGAGGAGCAGTGTGGTTTTCGTCCCGGCCGTGGAACAGTGGACCAGCTCTACACCCTCTGCAGGGTCTTCGAGGGTGCATTGGAGTTCACCCAACCAGTCTACATGTGTTTTGTGGATCTGGAGAAGGCGTTTGACCGTGTGCCTCGGGGAGTCCTGTGGGGGTGCTCCGGGAGTACCGGGTACCGAGCCCCTAGGTACGAGAGTTTGATCCGCATTGCCGGTAGTAAGTCGAATTCGTTCCCAGTGAGGATTGGACTCCACCAAGGCTGCCCTTTGTCACCGATTCTGTTCATAACTTTTATGGACAGAATTTCTAGGCGCAGCCGAAGCGTTGAGGGGGTCCGGTTTGGTGACCTCAGCATTGAATCTCTGCTTTTTCCAGATGATGTGGTGCTGTTGGCTTCATCAAGCCGGGACCTCCAACTCTCACTGGAACGGTTCGCGGCCGAGTGTGAAGCGGTTGGGCTGAAGATAAGCACCTCCAAATCCGAGACCATGGTCCTCAGTCGGAAAAGGGTGGAGTGCCCTCTCCGAGTCGGGGATGAGATCCTACCCCAAGTGGAGGAGTTCAAGTATCTTGGGTCTCGTTTAGGAGTGAGGGTGGGAGGGAGCGAGAGATCAACAGGCGGACCGGTGCAGCGTCCACATTACTGAAGACGCTGCACTGGTCTGTAGTGGTGAAGAAGGAGCTGAGCCAAAAGGCAAAGCTCTCGATTTACCAGTCGATCTACATTCCTACTCTTACATATGGTCACGAGCTGTGGGTCGTGACCGAAAGAACAAGATCCCGGATACAAGCGGCCGAGATGATTTTCCTTCGCAGGGTTTCCGGGCTCTCCCTTAGAGATAGAGTGAGAAGCTCGGTCATCCGGGAGGGACTCGGCGTTGAGCCGCTACTCCTCCGCGTTGAGAGGAGCCAGCTGAGGTAGCTCGGGCATCTGGTTCGGATGCCTCCTGGACGCCTCCCCGGAGAGGTATTCCAGGCGTGTCCCACCTGCGGGAGGCCCTGGTAAAGATTTGGAAGAACATACAAATGTTCAGTTAAACAGCTGGCTTGAGTTTCGAGGGCTGAAAAAAGATGGGAAAAAGAGCCGACCTGATCCAGAGTCAGCTTTTTTTAATTGACATCTTCTTCTTGTGTGTATTGCCTTACGTCACTGACAATGACATTCTCCCGTTTCAACAATCTATCCTTTACCACCATATGCCCTGTCTTTTTTATATATTATATCTTCTGGTTGTCTTACATCTCTGACCGTTTTTTGAGGACAATTTACATTGCTATTTGTGTGTAGTGATCGCAAATACTACTCAGTGACAGCCAAAGAACACTTTTAATGTTTTCATTAATAACAAATCTGAATTCTATAATTTATTTACACTTACCCCCTACTACATTTGTTTTTATTACAACAGAAAAGGTAACAGTCGCAGTCAGATAACATTTAAAAAATTTTCAGGCCATTCATTGTCAGACAGAAGCAGCACGGCAAAAACGCCACGCTAAAAAAATAACTAAAAATATCAATATGGTTTACTTCTTCATCCTCCGTAGGACCATGGCCCCCAACAAAATGTTTACGGCATATGAAATGTGAATGGCTTCACCTTGCTGGCATTAAACTGGTCTTTAGAATGTCCGCACAAGTCGATCCATTCTTCATATTTTTCCCTCTGAGTTTTTGGTTTCGGGAAACGTATAAAGTAAACATCCTTAATATGTCGTAATGTCTAGAGTTCCATAGCAGCAGTGTTTGATCGGTAATTCTTTTTTGAAAGATTACCGGAGAAAAGCAGAAATAACATGGACTGTATGCGAGGGCGTGTCTATCATGACCCACTTCTGCGTTACAATGACAATGTCACGGTCTAAAAATAGCATTCGTGCGGTACGCTATTAGCGAGTACCGGGAGCCGAGGCAAAATCAAACTTTGCTATAAAAGTTTACGATCATCGGCAGCGCAACAATGCAACACCAAACGGGATTATCAGATCACACCCCTGCAAAGCTTCGACAGAAGTCAACAGTTGCCATTATATACGTATTTATCGTAAAAAACTTAACAACTGGGCAGGCGCTCAGGGAACACGTCACAGGCAGCAGTACCATACTGTTCTGTGCAAAGTGTCGATTTCAACACACGCTAATTGTGAAGAAATACTACTACGTGTTAATTTTGAATTTCCTTTTATTAACATAGATGACGGAACCCTGAGGCATAAGAAACACAGCTACTTAGAATATAATACTGATGCGAATGCAGAACAATTACAAGACTATTACAATATACTGCATCTCTGTGTACACATATAAGCCAATATACAACACAAGAAACATGATCGACATTAATAGGAGATAAACTTACAGAAAGGTGTACGGAGCCACGTCTCTTAGAACTACTCCTTATTGTAGTCTGTAACTGCCTGATCTTTTCCCAAACCGTCAACCCAGTAGATGGTGGTAATGGCCCATGATACAAGGGGTAAACTGTCAACAAAAACAAGAAGAAGAACTTCTCCTTCCCTGCCTACTAGTAGGAGCCACATAGGCCACTTAGGCAGGCGCTGTCCCCCAGCGGCCGGAGAGATTCTCTTCAAATTGGTCCCGTGAGAAATCATAAAAATCGGACATTTTCATTAATTTATAAAACTTGGCCGGACGCTACGGAAAGGATGTGAAATGAGGACTTGTCTAGGCAATAGAGGATGTTTGGTCACCCTAGTTTAAGATGATGCTCGCCACACTAAATGCTAAGGCTTGCGAGAACACAAATGCTATGCTAACGCTCAGAAGTACGAGCCACCTAGCACCGCATTTGCAACGGCGTCACAACCCCCTCCCCCTCCCGCTCTGCTCTCTCCGTGTCTCTCAGACATCTCTCGCGTCATTCAACGTAGTAACGCACGCCTTTACATCCTGAGTAATGGTAACTGCATTGCAAAGATGGGAAAAGCAACTAGATTACTCACTACTGACAAAAATAATGCCGTTAGTAACGCTGTTATACTCCAACGCCGTTATTAACAACACTGCTTACATTTAGCCATTTATGTAAATGGGCAAACAGGCAAACATACTCCAGAAAGATGAATTGCTTGGCACACAACATTGGAAAATATTGATATAAGAAATCTGCAATAGTAGCAAAATCTGGAAAAGCAAACTGTCACAAGCAATCACTGACACATTCTCCCCATGTGTTTAAATAAAAATTAGTTATTTGCTTTCTTCAGCTGCAGAAGCAGCTGGACAGTTTCACCAAATCCAATTGTAAAACTGCACCGCTATGCTTACAAATTATACTCCGAGTTCACAAGTCAATGGGATTTTTCTCTCGTTATCGATTGGATTTGCTATTCCCTTTGTGCAAATGAGCCATACCATCTGTCTGTCCACAGTCAGATTCTTGTGCGGCGTCATCTGCCCTGCCTGCAGCCTCTTACATAAGCGGCTCTTAGCTTTACTACGATTTCTCAAGCCTGTTTTCCACTCGTATGGTCCCAGTGTTTGCAGGATGGAAGCAAGATATGGGAGGTGTGTGCATTAACCATAGAAGTGTATAAAAGCTGAAAATAGCGCTGCTGAAAGGGGCTAAGGCATTTGGTGTTCCTTGGTGATTGAGTGGTGCATGTACACTAACGGTGAAGCGTGTCACCCTACATGTGTGAGCACCGTCTCTCTCCATCCAGACTGCCTCACACCCTCACTAATCTGTCTTTCCTCCTCTCTGTGCCCGTCCTCACCATGAGAGAAGCCAGAAGGGTAGCATGAGGCCATCGGCTTCCCTCTGCTCTAAATGATTGTTTTTTGTTTTTTTTTGTTTTTTTATTCCATCAGCTGTAAGGCTTGTTTTGCTGCTGGGGATGAGGATTGTTGTTGCTACATTCTGCGGGAGGCAGAATGAGAGATTCATGAAAAAGTATTCTTGGTCTTGGAGCGTAATGGTTAGCAACTGAAGTTGGGGTTCAAATCTCAGCAATGGACTTGATCTTAAGTTTATTTTTGATTCCTGCACTCTTTAAACATTTTCTTAATTCATTTTTATGTACAAATGTGTATCTACAGTACTTACACCCTGATTGTAAGACAAAAACTATTTTCACATATTATCAAGATCTAAAAAAAAATGTTCTACTGTATAATTCTTTTTTCCTGAGGAGAAAAGTTTCCAGTCTACTTTCTGCTTTTCTCTAATAAGCGGTAGAAAATGTATTGGTTTTATTTATAAAAAATTAAAAAAAATGCAACCATTTGTCACAAAAACCTCATATGTGAACTCACGAACTAAGCTGATTTCATGTACAATATACTGTAAGTGGTATGGTGCATTGCTGCAATCTGCTTGCTGTTGTCTGACAGTAAAATTGTTTCTGAAATTCAAAATAACAATGAAGCAGAGTCAACTCCATGTATCCCAAACATTGAACCAATGTATGGATTCTACCTAACGTGGGTGCTCGTCAATAGCAGTGAAAGAGTGTTTTTTTTAATTTATTTAAGAGAATACGGATCATATTCACATTGGTCAGCACTCAGTCGAACAAAACATATTCACACTTATGTACAAAGTTCTATTTTAAGGATGAAAAAGGGAAGGCGAATGGCAGGAGAACAAATATAACCGATAATATTTGCTGTTCTGGTCTGTTATAGCTAGTGTTGGATTCTTGGAGGCCCAACAAATGATTTCTCCAGCAACTTACTTTTGAAGAAAAAATGTCTTTTCTCATTTTGCTACTGTGTATAATGTGTATTGGGCCTTTCGTTGAGTTAAAACGTTATGAATTTAGAGTTTGTTATGTAAGAGGATTCTGCACTTCTGGAATGAGCATGCTTCTGTGTTTGTGGATGAGTTGACTCCAGGCTTCAAATTTTATCTGGGAAAAAAAGGCGTTTTACTGCATGAAGGGCTCGTGTGCTTGCCACGTTTGTGTCTGGAGTCATTAGAGGCCACCGTGCAGACACCGGCCATGTGCGTAGCATGTAGAGCATATTCTATGACTCGCCGCCATATTTTACTGCCCTCTTTTTCACTTCCTCCCCTGATGCTATCACTGCATGACGGGCTACTATTCTTCTTCCTCTGCCTCCGCTTTATCCTTTTGGGTTATGTAAAATTCATGATGGTGCTGAAGGCATGCAGTAGATACCCAAACGGATCTGCTGCAGCTCTTGCTACTACCCTATTAAAAATAACATGAAGCTGAAAGAACTGTAACAATGAGTGCTTCCTTTTTGTTGAGAATAAAGAGACCACAGATATTTTACTAACATTCAAAAAATCCAATTTGAGACAAGGTCTTACATAAAAACGTGAGTTGCCTTATTGTCGTACCTGCATCTGCCAGGTCGGTCAATATGTCAGTCAAATCAAATTAATGCAGTAAAAGACACTCTCAATTGAAAGGTTTTAGAAGTTTACTTTTTTGACCCCTTAGTGACAACTTTCAACTCCCAAACCTTTTTCTCACTGATAAGATTGAGCTACAACACATGCTCAAACATGTACTGGTCTTGCCAAAAACTAAAGCTCTAATTTGTCATGCCAGAACATTGAGCTCTAACTTATCCTGTCAGGATTTTCATCATCTTTCCCTTAGATTTTGAATAGTTTACGATATGCTCATTAAAAACCTTTTTTGTACCCAAACTGTGGAGTTCTGATTGGCTGAATAAGATCAATTTGGTTGGTTTAACTCACATTTTAATCGGTCTGTACAGTTATAAAATATACAGCTGGCCCTTTTTGGGCCGCTAGATCCAAAGGAGACTGCTTCTGGGTCCAGACATGGACTGTTCTTCCAGTTAGTGACCTCTAATCATATAGCATCAGGAACCTATTTAAATATTAGATGCTCTAACAAAATAGCATTAAAAAAATATACAGTACAGAACATTTTCACGTAATCCGTGATTTATAGAATTACTGGTATATGAAGTCTGTGATATTGGTGGTTACTCCACTATATAAAAATCATTTGTATCAGTCTCTTGGTGACTAAAATATACAGTACGAATAAGTAAAAAGATGTTTTTTGTCACATACTGTAAACGACCACTACTTCTATACAAAACGGCAAAATCTGCAATCACAATATGTGTGTCTGTGTGTGTCAAGATGGAGCATGATTATCTGCAAGATTCTTCAGAACGTCTGGCATCCCGTAATACAGTAGGGTGAGTGACACGGGGCCAAGTACACAGTCTGTCAGGTCCAACTTGAATCAGACATGAATCAGAAGGTGCTGTTGTCTGCGACCACCTGGAGGCATTCAATTGTTCATTGACTAAACATGGCTCCAGCCGAAGGTTCCAGAGAACACAGCTCGTCATCACTGGAATTGGCCCCCTCCCTCTATGGTTTTAAGATTCCAAGGAAGGGAAGATGGCGTGTTCATGCCTCTTGGTGACTTTGCAGGGTACTTGCTGTCCACCTGAATCAGAACCAGTGTCTGAGTCTTTGCTCTGTAACTGGCGGGCCCGCATGAATTGCTTATGACAGTTAGAGCCAAGGGGAGCTCGAGAAAGAGGGTGTGCTCTTTTTAATTTTTCTGCTGCATGCATTGCCTTGTCATTCCCTTTGTTCTCTCAGAAGCATCTTGAAATGTCCCCAATGTTGCCATTCAAGATTATATACACTTGTAAGAATGTTTGTGAACCCTTTGAAATTACAGTTTCAGCGTTCCGCGTATCCTCACGAGGGTCATGGGAGTGCTGGAGCCTATCTCAGGTATGGGGAGTAAGCGGGGTACACACTGAATTGGTTACCAGCTAACAAGGAGACAAACAACCAATCATGCACACACTCATTCATAGATGGGAATTGATAAGATTTTTACGATTCCGATTCCATTATCGATATTGCTTGACGATTCGATTCTTTATGGATTCTCTTATCGATTCTAATTTGGACTAATGGACTGTATGAGGTTCTGGATTCAATATGTTTTATGGTTCATTCGCCTCGGGGTGTCGGTTAGAACACAAGGAGCGGAGAGTGGAGTTGGTCACTTTTAATACAACTTGGCAACATGCACAACTACATACAGGCAATGGCACTTGATATGAGAATCACTCAATGAGTAGGTGGGAGCATGCTTGGAAAGATTTTGATGTATTTGTATGTGTGTGAAAGACTGGAATATGTGGATATACTAGTATGTGTGGTTCTGAAAGGAAAGAAAATTAGTGCTGATGCAATAAACAATGCAAATGTAAAGCAGTTAATAACACACATACATGACTCGCAGTGTAATGAACACAAGGGGGGGGGGGGGGGGCGAGTGCACACGCACAAGCCAGAAGCACGCTGCATGCACGTTCTGTCATATTGGCCATAAAAGTGGCAAAAACTAAGCACTGTACACTCATATGGATGTACAACATCATATTAAGATGCTAAACTAACACATTCCCTCTTAACACAAATGTGCAACGCGAATAAAATGGTGGGTGCGCGAGTGCGCGCGCACAATCCACAAGCACGCTGCGTGCACGTGCGGTCATCTTGGCCATAAAAGTGGTGAAAACTAAACACTGTACACTCATATGGATGTACAACATCATCTTAAGAGTCTAAACGAACACATTCCCTCTTAACACAAATGTGTAACGCGAATGTAATGTAAACAACGCTCTCCTCCACGCAGCGAGGACGAGCGGAGCGACTAGCCGACAATAAAAACACGAAACAGTGACGCTGATAACAGCTCTAATTTATCATAAGAACTTTATGGCATGAAGAGGAAATACTTACATTCCTTCATGGACGCACAAAAATTAATAATTCCACTAACAGGTGGCCGTCTGCTTGAAATGCGCACCTTACGCCTATTCTATACGCTGCGCACATGACGTAGGACAATAACAGGAAACTGACTGGCTGCTATTGAAACGAACGCATACCCATGAAATCTTTCTAACAGGATTATTAAAACTGCCAATAAAATCGTTTAGGATTATTTTAGATGCATATATGTTATAATGTTCTTATAGAGTATTCGACGAGAATATGATAGATTCATTAATAGACTTTTTGAGAAAATTCATCACTTCTTTAAGTAGTCTCATGAATAATGACTTGGCCTGTGAACACCACTACTTTATTACTCGGCGGCGACACCTCCTGGTAACTTTGGTAGGTGGGTACACTGTGAGCATTCATGTTGTGATGCTTGCTTGTCGGTGTGTATCATGCGTCAATTCCGTAACATTGATTGTACTGTTAGGAATCTATAAGAGAATCGTTAAATTATCTGCTAAACGATTCCATGGAATTGATACACGCGGAACCGGTTCTCTATAAGAACTGGTTCTCAATTCCCATCCCTACTCATTCATACCTACGGAAAATTTGAAGTGACTTTTGAATGACTAATTTCTCTGTAAATTGGCCATTAATGTGATTTGTTCAAAGTCACAACAATTTTTCCTAAACTAATACACCACACTTAATATGTTGAAAATATTGTTTCTTACTTTGCTCACACCCCACACATTACGAGTTTATTGTTTATTTCCTCTTCTGGCATGACAGGTCCAAACATACAGGATTCAGTTGTGTTTATATTCAGTAAAACTCGAAAAGAAAAGGGCTGACGGGAGAAGCCGAAGCTTATTAAATCCCACCCCCAGTATACCATAGGACGCAAATTATCGAATAACAATTTTGACATTTCAGATTGTGTGATGATTATAAATTTTTGATTTTTTTTCCCCTCCCCTTAATTGTGTGATGTTCATCTTTCCAATAGTCATTGTCGATCGCAGCGATTAGTTCGTTAAGTTGATTTGATCCAGTAGATTAGTTGCTCGATCCAGGATAGGGGATTGCTGAGGACCGATGGCAGCCCGTGCCCACCACCTCCTTTCGTCGATTCAATCCTCGTCGCGGTCTTCATTCCTTGCTGCATTTCGACGAAATGTTGGATGCAGCTAGGTCGCTCTTTACCTGTGATATATCATCACAGGCCCTGTTGAGCCTGGCGTGTATTCCAGCGATAGCGCTCATGTCCGTAGTGGTCAATTCCACTGATTTCCTTTGGCTATCCAGCACTTCTACGATGTTCCGACGAATCCAGTTGGCTCCGAGCCCTTGCAGAAGAATCACAGCCAGCAGCGTAACGAAGAGGAAAATATCCTTGATGTCCTCAACTTCGAGTGTGGTCAGACACAGCAGCCGCCATTTTCCCCAGCTATCCTTGGTAAATCCGGACTTGAAAGTGTTGCCCGGACATGGGCTTTGTCCAGGTTCTGTTCGCATTGTAGAGAAGATCTTGTCCAGAGCACTAAGTGACCAATTGACCAGTTCCATGTCTTCACAGGTTTGGCAGAATATTTATTATCAACAGTCAGAGTTTGCTGTCTGTACTACGCATAGAGAGCCAAATAATTGTCTGACCTTGTGACAGATGTCTACTCTAACCATGTTTGCATTCAGCAATATTTTTTTTTTGGGGTGTGTGTGTGTTTTTCCCTCCTTTGCTTTGGGTAGAGTAAGTTATGTTTACAGTTTTGACTTGTCACCCAGACTTTTTCCCCTTTTTTACAGTTCTTATCATTTCCAAAAGTTAGATTGGTTTAGCAGCATAAGTGTGTAGTATAAATTGTTTGTCTTTTCTCTTAAAAACAGCCAACGACCCTGAGCTGGTCGCTCCAGAATCCAAGTCATTCCAAAGTTGAACACCAGTGTAGGGAATGGAAAGTGATTTCAGTGTTGTTCTGGCATAGTTAAGGTTAAATACATTTTCTCCTCTCAAATCGTATTTCGATTCCCTAGCCTGGAAGCGACTTTGTAGGTTATACGGAAGGCTATTTTTAGACGCTTTGTACATCATCTGTACCGTTTTGAAATATATGAAATCATAAAGCTTTAATAATTTTGATTTAATAAATAACTCGGTGTTATTGCTTTTTTCCGGAGGACCATCAGAGGATGCAGGCGGCCTTTATAAGTGTTTCCCCAAATTTCGGCACAATAAGTCAGATATGGTAAAATTAGTGCACTATAGATTATTTGAAGGGCCCTCTGATCTAGTACATTTTGAGCTCTGAAAAGGATAGAGATGCTTCCAGCTAATTTATTTTTCAGTTGACTTATATGTGTATTCCATGTTAATAAGTCATCAATTATTATTCCTAAAACCTTGTGTTCCCTAACACGTTCAATAGTCAACTGATTAACTTGAATGTTCAGATGTTATTTTAATCCATTTTTACCAAATAACATATATTTTGTTTTACTAAGATTTAGTGACCGTTTGTTTGCATTGAACCACAGTTGTAATTTGTCCAATTCCTCATTGACTTGCTGGGCCAATCTGTTTAGGTTGTCACCTGCGCAAAAAATATTTGTGTCATCAGCAAAAAGCACAATTTTTAATATACTGGAGACCTTGTATATATCATTTATACATAGTATAAACAATTTTGGCCCCAAGACAGAGCCTTCAGGTATGCCACATGTAATTTCAAGTTTTTCCGACCTATTCCCACCAATTGTCACATATTGATATCTTTTAGATAAATAACTGTGTATCCAGTCTAAAGCTGCACCTCTAATTTCCAATCTCTCTAATTTGTCAAATAATATATTGGGATTCACTGTGTCAAATGTTTTTCTTAAATCCAAAAAAATTCCAACAGAATACTGCTTTTGATCAATCGCATCTGTAATAATTTCTATTGACTCTGTCAGCGCTTGTGCAGTAGAATGTTTTTCTTCTAAAACCATACTGGCTATGGTTTAGTAAGTTATGCTTTGATATGAATTTGTCAAGCCTATTATGAAAAAGTTTTCAAGGATCTTGGATAATTGTGGCAGTATTGAGATGGGTCTGTAGTTACCAAGGTCATGTGTGTCTCCTCCTTTATAGATGGGGACAACTTTCGCTATTTTCATCTGATCTGGGAAAGTTCCAGTCATGAATGACAAGTTACATATGTGTGTTAGGGGCTGAAGAATTTCATCTATTATAAGTTTGATGAGTTTCATATCAAAGCCGTGTGCGTCGGTAGCGTCTTTGTTTTCATATTTTTCAACCAGATGTCTTATCTTGGTGTCCTTGACTGGTTCCAAGAACATCGAGTGTAAAGTTCTTTCTTGCATGGTTGTGAACTGTGTATCAGGAATGTTTTCAGCTAGTCTAGGAGCTATTGTTACAAAAAAAAATATCATTAAATTTATTTGTAGTGTCGTCCGTGTTAGTTATCTTCATTTTATTAACATAATCTGGATACGATTGTTCAGATTTTTGATTTTTTATAATCTCATTCGTGATTTTCTGTAGTCTGCAAGTTTCTGTTATCTTCCAATAACTTTGTATAGTACTGTTTTTTACAAGCTCTCATAATTGCATTTAATTTATTTCAATATTTTTTGTATCTATCTTCTGCCTGTTTTGTCTTTTGGTTAATGAAAGTTTTGTACAGATTATTCTTTTTTCTGCTAGCATTTATAAGACACGTAGTCATCCAAGGTTTATTTTTTTTTTATTTTGTTTTCTGAGAATTAACTTTATAGGTCAGTGTTTCTCTGTTAAAAGTCACATGGCCAGAGCCTATGGGATATTTGTGTTTGTCTGTGTCAATGCCTGCATACATGACTTCTCCAAACAAATCATTCATAATGCTGGCCAGCGCTTCAGCATTGAGCATGCCATGCAGTGCTCCCACAAACACAGTCTTGCTGGGGTCCAAACGCTGTGCAGGAAAGGGCACGTAGTTGCTGTCAAAAATGACCTAAGAGATGACCTGCACACCTTGCAACACATTCGGCGACTGGACATTTCCCCCAGAAGTTCACTGCCAGCCCTCCCAGTTCAAATGGAAAGAATGTCTATTGCCGTGAATGACTTAAAAACTTTTCCAATAGATAGTGATTATTCAATAAACCTGTGCAGTTTCAATTCCTACAACAGAATAGGTCTTCTATATCACCTTGGTGTTCAGTTAAGCAGGCCTGCATTCCTCCCTGACTAAATTAGAGTCACATCGGCTCAATAAATGATGGAAAAACTGGTAAGAGGTCATAGGCTCAATCAAACTTGAATTTCATTTGAAATGGTTAGACTATGTTTTTGTTTAATGTGGTTTACTGACTTGACCTTCGCATGTGAGTCTGCTGAATGAAGGTATGGAAAACAATGTATACTTTCTTCAATGAACCACAATATCCGCTTCATTGAGCAGTGTTTGTACTTTATAGGCAAATGTGTTAGCAAGTAGCTATATGTAAAGAGCAATTTATTTCAAATGGCAAGAGCCAGAGAGGAGTCACAGTGATAAAAATGGATGGGATATAATTATAGATCACATTTACATTTAAAAGGTGCATTCATAAAAGAAGATAAAATGGCACCAAAGAGGCAATTTCTTTGTAACAATCAACAATACTGTTGAAGAGGACAAGTGTTCTTCTTTCTTACCTTAACACTCATCAACGTGAGAGTGGAAACAGTGGCGTTAACTAAAGGAAAATTATTGTTTTATTATTGAAGAACAATAAGATCCCATCTTTTGTGAAAAGAGGACATTTCAGATGTCTTATCAGCTAAATAACAAAGAAGTTTTAAATGCAAATAGGTGCCTTGAGATTTAAAGTGCGTACGACAGGATAAAAAAAGTCTTAAACAGCTTTATTATGTGAATTAAAATCATATTTTGAGACAATTTGACTATATACAACAATTTGGCAAAGTGCAGATGACGAGAAATTAGTCTTTTAATCCGCCGTTTAGCAATGCCTACCCTTATAGGGCTCTAGCGTCCCCAACAGGAAGATGGCATCGGCATGGTCATGGTTTCATCTGATTTAGAATTCAACCCATTGAGGGGGAATTATTCAGAACGAGGAAAATGCGACGAAGAGAGCCGCAAAATGTCATTATTTTAGTCTCTCTAATCCAGTACTCCTCAAATAGTGGGGCGGCCCCCAGTGGGGCGCAGAACGATGCCGGGAGTGACGCATGTGACCTCAGGAAAAAAGTGTGATTGCACACCCACTCTGGGTGGCAGTGGCCGCTCATTTTCAGAGTGTGCGCAGTATGTATTAACCAAATAAGAGCACACAGCAAAGAGCACTGGAGATATGAAAAGCTAAGACGAGGAAATATGACGAAGCGTATGCAGCGTTTGGCTTTTGGCTTCGACTTTTAATACAATGGGAGACGGAAAAAGCCCATTCTGTTCTGTGTCTAAAAATGTTTGCAACGGACAGCAGGAAACCAAATCAATCACATCGATAAGCGCCTTTTTCTTTTTTTTTTTTAGCAAAGACGTGGCATTATTGCCAACAACGGTCCCGCTTTGTCAGTTTTACAACAGTAAACCAGCAAGCACTGTTAGCATCATATAAGTTTGCATACCAAATTGCTCAGTGGAAAAAAGCAAAAATAAAAACTGTCCCTCTGTCCAATGACACTCGTTTTTGTTTTATTTTTGGGTTTTTTTGGTCAAATGGTTTGGCATATTGTTCTCATGAGTTAATGTTGCTAATCAATTTGAATTTACTATTATTTATTAATTTTATCAAATTTTTCAGTATTAAATGGTCAGAAAATGTACCTTAAGTGTATTTTTTTACAGTTTAGATGTGACTTTTTTTTTTAATTCAGGCAAAGGCAAATGCTCTTTAAGTATTTTCTGTTACAAACAAAACAATGTTAATCAAGTTATACTTTATTTTAAGTTGATCTAAATATTTTTTGCTTTAATATTAAAAAGGACATAATGTTATGCAGAGGCGTACTTATAATAATAATTTTATAGACAAGATATGATACTATTTACCGAGGCAGCAGAGAGTTGGGGGTGGGGGCCGGAGAATGTAAACAAACCAAGAAGCGTGACAGCTAGCCGGCATGCTAACCTGAACCGAGTGACGTCTCAAAGTCTTATTTTCGCTTTTCGAAGCGAAAAATCGCACAAAACTACCCGGAACATTTCACACGGTGGCGGGGTTGTCGATTGTCTTCGCCGATCGGCAACCCGCTTGTTGGCGAGCAAGTTATAGCTCGTTCTCCTGCTACGGACAGGAGAGCTCGGCAGGGAAGCAGCCGGCCGACGTTGGAGGAGTGCGTAGCTGCCACATGGTCAACACGAATACGGCATAAAATAATGCTTTACTACACGGCAAACACGTAAACAGAGAGCGGCGTGCAGTTGTTGTACAGCTAACATGGCAGGATGTGTCTGAGGTGAATATTTCTACATTTCCGTCCATGATCAAACATAAGTAAATAGTCGTTTAAAGAAAGTTTATGGTGTTTACTTTGTAATCACTTTATTCGCGGCCGTTTTTAACTCAAAGTTGCAATTTCCTATGTAGTTGAAAATTTGACAGAACACCGGGCGTACAAAGAGGGCAATAAGCCGAGTATAGCGCTCTCCCGGCAGGGGAGTGTACGACAAGCTGCCGGTCGTCGGCCGAGTGGCATTTTCGGCAGACAATCAGCCACAAAATGCAAGCCACCTCCGTATTAAAACGTGTGCCATGATCCCAGTATTTGACATAATGCATAATACGATGTTTACTCACTTCCTCGTAAGTCCAATAGTCCCACAGTAGTAGGGCTTGTTCTGACCGATATCCGCGGTGAACGGGAACCTTTTAAAACCCAAAAAGGCTCACACGCCTCTCCCTGGTGCAGCAGAATTTTTCTGCAGCCGTTTGGCTGGCGTGATGTAAAAAATAAATGAATTATTCTGCAAAATTACCTGAATCCGCAGTCCATCTGCACGCTATAAAGCAATGCTGTATTGTCAGATGCTGACCCGGGTGACCTCACGTTCGCATTCGTCCTAAACCCAAGACTGAAGCCGGAAGTAACTCATTTTCATGGCGCGGGATTCAAAAATTGAATATATAAAACGATCGCTTCCACACACATCCAAGCGGTCTATTTCATTCAGGAGCATAAAACACAGCATGAAATATGAAATAAGCAAGCGTTTTAAAATGAGTTTTTAAAAATATTAAACATCTGGAATGAAATAATGTCATGTCAACTAATTTCAATGAGATTTGAGGATTTGAGATATAAACACGGTCAAAGACAGAATGAAACTCCACAACCATTGTCATCATGTGACTTTTGAGTGCGTGTTCTTTATTCTTTAACTCATTATTAGCTGCCATTGAATTCAATAGATGTCTAATCCATTTGGATGGAAAGGCTTAGAGTGATCATTCACTGCGAGCCTCTCCAGTTCAAATGGTTTGAACATCTGTCATCGTCATTGGCAACTGAGCCCAGTGGCGGACTTGGCAATTTTGGGGCCTAAGGCGAACATATCCTGGGGCCCTCTTCTTGGGTCAGGGGTTAAAAAGGTGAGAAGGGTCAGGAGGAAATATGTTCCGGTACACTAGGGCTGTCCTAAACGACATTTTTTTTCCTGATTCGTCAGCCGACTAGTTTTATGATTAGTCGACTGTACTAATAATGTTCTTTTTTTTTTTTACTAATTTAGAAATGAAATTTTTGTTGATGCTTATTAATTCACAAAACCATTTTGGAACACTTAAATTCTTTAATAAAGTACAAATAGTCATGTAAATAACAATAATTAATCACAAATAAATTATGTAATAAAGTACAAATACTCATGTAAATAACAATAATTAATCATAAATAAATAATGAGGTTAAATGCTGATAGCATTTACTAGTGCAAAAGAATGGAAAGTAAATAGATTCAGAACACTGACTTTGCCTTTCCAACATTATTCAAAACAATTCTTTAAAAAAATTCTAGCATTATTATTATAGTATACTACTATATATAATAGTAGTATCATAATTATAATAATTATTCATTGGCAATCATATTTGTCATAACGAGTGTAATTTGAAAGCTATTCTTAGTGTAGGATCTGTATTTTGTAGTATTTACTCAACATATTAAAAAATTAATTCTGAAGTATGTGGGATTAACTCCAGAAATTGTTATTTATTTGACAAACATGACGTGCTTTTATTTTGAAATGTTCACCGGAGGTACGTTCGCTAAACCGCTCACCAAAAGCTTTACACTCCGTAAAAAAACATTCTTCGTCATTGCTTGTGGTGTCACAAACAGATTTTTTTTTTTCGTTAGCATATGCTGTGAACCAGCTGTTGAGTGTTATTGGATGACTGATTGGAACTGTACTGCATTGTTTCGCCACAGGGTGTGCTGTTGTGTATTTTATGTTCGGTGAGAAGAAGAAAGTTAAAAGAGGCATTAGTGGCCTGTTCTCAACTTCTCCCTCACTGCACTTTGGCTCTCATGGAGAGCACGTTTGCGCATGTGTTCGAAATAAATGATAGCCGACATGCAAAGTAGCAAGTGAGCTGTAAAAATAGTGAGCTTAGTGGCATGAAAAATGTGGGAGAGCTAAGTGCTCTAACTAGCGAACGAACAGCTAAGCGATGCTAAACGGAACTAAGCTAAGCTAAACGGCACTAAATGAAGCTAAGCGACCGATACTCAGTCCGTTGTCGTGGAACAGTCCATTGTAGAGCATGTGTGTGTGTGTGTGTGTGGGGGGGGGGGGGGGGGATGTCATTTAAATGCAGCATTCAAATGGCTTTCTTTTTAGTTTTGTTATTTGTTTGTTTGGTATGCTGACATAGTTATACATGATAGTTGGGGGTGCTGCTGGCTCCGGTGGCCCAAGCCCTTGCTCGTTGGGGCAAGGGCAGCTGGTTGGAGGCCCCCTACTGGTTGGGGGCCTAAGGTGATCGCCTACTTTGCCTGAATAGTAGATTCGCCTATGACTGAGCCAATAACTTAATGACACTTGGCCCACTTTTCTTTCGCCCTCTTCGCAGGTGTGTGTCTGGTACTGGGCTGTATGATCTACCCCGACGGCTGGGACAGTGATGAAGTGCGACGGATGTGCGGCGAGCAGACGGACAAATACAGTCTGGGGGCCTGCTCCATGCGCTGGGCCTACATCCTCGCCATTATGGGTATACTGGATGCACTCATCCTTTCCTTCCTGGCTTTCGTCCTCGGGAACCGACAGGACGGCCTCATGACGGAGGAGCTCTTAGCAGAAAGCAAAGGTGGGTGTGACGCCATGACCTGATGTTATATTAGATATCCTCTTGAATTTGCAATCCCGAGCAGAAATAGGAGAAATATGTTTGGTACAGTAGTTAATATGGCTCTAATGCTCTCTGCTGGTCTGTGTGAGTAATACAAGCAGTCAACGTGAAGATGCCTTTGGCAGTGAGTTCTATTAATAGCATGACCTTGCGAGCGTGAACATGCATTTTAATATGGTCTTCCTTTTTCTATATTTTTCAGAGGGAGGCAATGCTTAGCAACATTTTAAGGGGTAAGAAATATTTTACATGCAGATATCACCTCACAGTATCACCTCATTATGTAATTACCCATGGCAAAGTAAAATTGTTAAGTGGTAATTCTACGAAATTGATTGGTTCTGGAAGTAGTTTCGTAACTTGAAAATTTTGTAAGTAGAGACGCGTTTTACATGTAAATGCCCTAATCTGTTCCAAGCCCCCCCAAATTCAGACATAAATATTTTATTATTCATGAAAATCCATCAAAATAACAAATTACATGTTACAATTAGATTATTGCACAATAAACATAAAATCAGAGTTATGCATAAAGTAAAAAACAAGAATAGAGTCAAGAATAAACGTTAATACACTCATGTAAAGCTAACGGAATGCCGACATCCACACCTGACCCTTTCGACAGTTGACGTAAAAATTGGACTCGTCATTTGTCTCGATATATGACGACATGCTCAAAGTTCGACAATTAATGACAGTGCCGCAGTTTCATTGTTTTCCCACAAGACGCACGGCGGATTTTCTTATGAGAGAACTCAACATGGAAAAAGGTGACGCTTAGCATTGAAATTAAGATGGAAATGATAGAAAAATATTAACGTTGTGTACGCTTCATTGAACTAGCTCAACAATACAGCCGGAATATGTCTACAGTCTCAACGGTCCTTCTCCGACCTCCGTTCGCCAGTCTTTAGAAGTTAAGTGACAATTATTATTATTGTAACATTGGCAAGGAAGTCACCAGCTTCGTCAGGTTTTTAATCATTTATTTCAGAACCTGTCCGCCGTGGCCGAAGCCAACAGCAACATGAAAAGAGTCACACGGTGCATTCAGGAACAGCATGCAAAACACAACATTAGAACACGATTCATTACATAATTATTATTATTATATTATTCCAATTTGTATTTATAATTTGTTTTTTCCATGTGTAATTGGTAGTTGTAATTGCGCCAGCAGTATTTATTAAGGATTTAGCGTAGGTTTGTGGGCTGTGGAACGACTTAATCGAATTATAATGTAATCTTATCCCGCTAATCCTGCTCGACATGCGACCATTTCGACTTACAAACAGGTCCTGGAACAAATTAAATTTGTATGTAGAGGTACCACTGAACATATATATACAGTAGGGTAAATGGAGTTAGACTTGTATAGCGCCTTTCCACCTTTAAGGCCGTCAAAGCATTTCACACTACATCCCCATCCACCTACTGTTGTGGTGACACAGCACCAGCAGCAATGTGGGGTTCAGTATCTTGCTCAAGGATACTTAGAAGAGTTCATAAGGCTGGAGAATCGAACCCACAATCTCTGGGTTGGGGATTGACTACCCTACTACTGAGCCACGCCACCCATATTGTATGTATATATTCACGATGGAATACAAGCAATGTATGCACAGAAAATACCAACTGTAACTCTACCAAAGTAACAAATTCCCAAAACATCTAAAGAGGTATGGATTTAAAAATATATACCGGTATGTACTAGTACCGGTATATTTTACCAAGGTACCCAAATGTTCAACCATAGACTTGACTATCAGTTGACAAGACAGCTCCCACAAACATTGCGGCAAGGCCTTCCTGTTGGGGGCCGACCAAGGCAGAGCTGAGTTTGCTTTCACTGTGATAAACTCAAACACACAAGCGCTGAAATTAGATGAAAACAGGACGAATGTTTTACTCAATACAAGCAGGCAGGATTGTCTCAAGAGTGATTTGGTCGAGGATTCAAGGTAATTTTTATATAAAAGAGCCCCATGCACACAATTTCAACTTAAAAAGCTCTTTGTTTTATGATGGCCGCAACATTGGATTACACAATAGCGTAATTTTAGCTTAAAATATCTACGTAAAATGAACGATAACTGCCCGTTTTTTTTCTCCTTTAGGCAAGAATCTACACTGTTCTATGTTCATATCCATAGAAATTCCGGTGATAAACGCATTTATTTACAAGAATTTTCAACTTAAAATCTCTTTGTTTTGTGATGGCTGCCATGTTGTATCCATACACAGTAGCATAAGTTTACATTCAAATTATCTGTTAATTTTTTTCCTAACTGCCCGTTTTCGGCAAAAAAGTTGAAATTTAGACATTTCTGCGTCCACACACACAAAAAAAAATCGCCTTTTACATGTTTTATTTTATGTAGCATTTCAATCTAAAAACGACTAGGGCTAGATAGCCGGCAAGACGTGCCTCCGTGCTGAGTCAATAGTAACATCGGAATTCAACCTAAATAAGTTGTGATTGCATATAGAAAAATGCAAATTTTGCTTTTGTTGAGTAAAATTAAGATGATTTCGCATGCTTTCCTTAGTATTAAGTTTCTGATGTGAAAACTGAGTTTATTGGCTGTTGAAAACTTGCACTGGATAAAAAAAAATTAAGTTGCTATTTTGGGCAAAAACTTATATGATATTGGCTAATGATCCTAAAAATATAGGTGGGTAATCTCCGCATTTGGTGATTTTTGTGCATCTAGCGTAAAATCTGAAAATTTTATAGCCATTTTAAGTTTTGTTGTATAAAAAATTATTTATCGGGATTTTATTAGGAAACGACTTTGAATTTTATTGATGTCGCTGCTCATGGAGACTCATATATGCCAAAGGAGGTGCCTATTTTGGTTGTGGGTCGCTAGCGGCTTTGTTTGTGAAAATATATGGATTTCAAGTTTTTGAAAATAGGCCCCCTACAGATCGACCCAGAGTCCCATCTCCCGTCAACTGATAGTGAAGTTTATGGTTCTTTGCTAGTTTTTACACCTTGTTAAAATTTGATATATTTGTGCTTTGTCTTTGTTACCTGACTCCAAAACGGTCTGTTTTTGTTATCGTCCTTCCAGGCTCCTGTGGTCCACAGAGTTCCATCCCTTCAACATCACATGAAGATGTTTGGTTGAGCTAGCCTCTTTCGATCGACCTGCCAATACCCTCTGCCATTTTGGTCCTCTTCTGTTTGCTTGCGTCCCCTTAAGCCAGTTCCCAGCACATAGCCCGATCACACGTAACCTACGTTCGACTCAGTGAGCCTGCAGAAAAAACACAGAAGGACCATGGCGAGGGCGCAGACTGTTAAGCATTACATCATCAACATTATGCACGGCATACATCATCCAATACAACTGCATCCTGCACCGTACAACACATTTACTATACTCTATGTTAACAATGATCTACAGTATATGTTCGACTGTCAAGATTTGTGTCACAATTAGTCGAGATGAGAAGAATCAATGTACAGTAAAATAGTTGTGTTGCGTCTTTTTTTTTTTTTTTTCATGTAAAGGCTTGACAATGACATGGGAAATTATTTGAAACATTTGTTAGTCTCTCTTTGTTCACATTAAATGAATAATAAATGTAGATTTAAGTATGTACAGAAACTATATTAAGATGCTATTACTCAATCCTTCCTGCACCCGTCTTGCAATCTTTGCACTTCACTTTTCTTGCTTTTTAGTATTTAACCCTATATCAATACTTTGACTGGGGATAGTTCAGTTTTTGTTTTTCTCTTGTGTCTCTAATGTGTCTTAAGCTCTTTGTGTTTCTCTTTGGCCTCTTCATAAGGTAAATAGTTTGTGCATACAGGGTAACAGGGTGCAACATCATGGTGTGGTTTATAAATTCAGTATAGTCGAAATCAAATGGATTTAGCTTCACATGTCTCGTGTAAATAGATGTAGACACAACCTAATAAAGGGTTATCTAATAGTAATTTAAGAGATTCCTTTAAGAATATATTAAGACTTAATAAAGATTTTCACCTGATCACTGTTGTGTTTTCATTGGTATGATGGTGATTAAATTTAACTGTGAGATGACGAATGATTACTATTTCACCAGCAAGTAACAATAGTTTTAGCTAAGTCACATGTCCACACCACCATGGAGACAAGAAGTTAGAGGAGCTTAAAAGGGAGAGTAACTGGGTCATTCTGGCTATTACTGACTTTTCATCCAACTAAAGTTAGTTTAAAATCTGTCTTTTTTGTTTTTGTTTTACATGTATAATATTGTTATTGATAGGTACAAAGCATTTAAAGGGGAAGTTCCAAATTTTTGACATTAGGCTTACTCTCTGAATTAGCGGGGGTTTGAATAGTCGGTGGAGTTGATTATAACAAATTCTCTGCGGTTTGTTATTCATTTGTTAGTTTCAGGGTGGCTAAGCTGGCGTGAGTCAATGGTCCTGTCTTAGCATGATAATAAAAAACAACATATGCACGCATGAAAATCACCAATGACCCATGCAATCAATAGTGTTGGCTATGTTTTCAGGATAATCTTATCAAAACTTACCTTTGTATGTCAATGACTGAAGTATGAACAGAAAATTTGTAATCCAGCAGCTCTGCAGGGAACAGGCTGCAGAGTGGAGGGATATTTTTTTCCACCAGTATGTTTAAGTCGTAGCCAGCAGCAAGTAACCACAGTTTATTGTTCCTCGTTCTGCATTGGTCATTTGCCCATGTCTCCTGCCTGTTTTCACAGCCTGTAAATGGACATTTTACCATGTTGCCGTTCTTCAGTCAACACTCCGTAGACTGATGCTGCATTTGAGGAAGGTGGGAAGTCGGGAGTTGTCCAACCTCGGACCAGGAAATATATCATTGGAACGCCACTCGAACTAGGAGGCCCTAGTCGCGAACTCAGGAAAAAAAAATATAAAGTAACCCGACTTCACGAGTTGCTTCACTCTGACGTCACTCGAGAAACTGGTGCTGTCCGTCGAAAAGTAGTTTGTGAATCCTTGCATCGATTGTTAAAAGACGTGGTTGTTCTCGTATTTAATTTATTTTTAATAACAATTACAAAAAACAAGGGCTGTCAAAATTATCGCGTTAGCGGGCGATAATTAATATTTTTAATTAATCACAATAAAATATTTGACCCATTTAACGCACATGCCCCGCTCAAACATATTAAAATGACAGCAGTGTCATGTGCACTTGTTACTTGTGTTTTTTCGTGTTTTGTCGCCCTCTGCTGACGCTTGGGTGTGACTGATTTTATGGGTTTCAGCACCATTGTGTAATTATTGACATCAACAATGGCGAGCTACTAGTTTACTTTTCCACTGAAAGTTTTACAAATGGTATTAAAACGAAAACATTAAGAGGGGTTTTAATATAAAATGTCTATAACTTGTACTAACATTTATCTTTTAAGAACTACAAGTCTTTCTATCCATGGATTGCTTTAACAGAATTTTAATAATGTTAATGCCATTTTGTTGATTTATTGTGATAATAAACAAATACAGTACTAATCTACAGTATTTTGAATGTATATATTCCCACTTGTGTCTTATCTTTCCATTCCAACAACAATTTACAGAAAAATATGGCATATTTTATAGATGGTTTGAATTGAGATTAATTACGATTAATTAATTTTTAAGCTGTGATTAACTCGATTAAAAATTTTAATCGTTTGACAGCCCTACAAAAAACATGGCGGTCAAAAGTTACATATAACTAGGTGAAGATTATTTTTGCATATTAGGAAATCATATTAAAACAGAAATCAAGGTTGGTGCCGACTATTGCGTTACTTATACAATAGTTAATGGTTCCCAACTTCCCATCAGGGCAATGCCCAGTATTGTTTAGCATAATGATAACTGACATATTCGAGGGACTACAAGGAACAAGTCTTGGTATACAGATGTGAAGAACCCAGAGAGGGTTATTTGGGTATTATCTATTTAATTAATAGTGTTGTTATATTATATTATATTATATTATATTATATTATATTATATTATATTATATTAGGCGGCACGGTGGCTCAGTGGTTAGCACGTCTGCCTCACAGTTCTAAGATCAAGGGTTCAATCCCGGGCTTCGGCCTTCCTGTGTGGAGTTTGCATGTTCTCCCCGTGCCTGTGTGGGTTTTCTCCGGGAACTCCGGTTTCCTCCCACATCCCAAAAACATGCATAGCAGGCTGATTGAACACTCTAAATTGACCGTAGGTATGAGTGTGTGCGTGAATGGTTGTATGTCTCCTTGTGCCCTGCGATTGGCTGGCAACCAGTTCAGGGTGTACCCTGCCTACTGCCCGTAGTTAGCTGGGATAGGCTCCAGCACCCCGTGACCCTCGTGAGGAAGAAGCGGCATGGAAAATGAATGAATATATTATATTATAATTTTTATTTTATTTACTTTTGTTCTGTGAAGAATCCAGAAAGGGTTATTTGATTGTGGCTTTCTGAAAAACAACACATTTTTAAATTTAGGCACTCCTGCAATCGTCACACTTTTTCTGTTACAAACTAACCCGGCGCCTCATCAGAGAAGGGAAAAGTTATGTGGCCCCCCCACAGGAAAAAGTTTGGGGACCCCTGCCCTACAAGGTGTGGTCACCAAGAAGCAGTTTCACACGTGCAAGTGGAGTTTAGGTCTTATGAAAAGGAAATGGGGAAATTTTCAACAGTAATAAAGGACCAAAAAATTGCATTTACAATTAATAATCTACTAGGCGCAGCTGCAACGGTCAAAATTCAGAAATAGTTACATATTTATTGGAAGAAAGCGAGATTAATTAGTAGGACATACAGTACTCCTCTCCCCGCCTTTCTGCTGTTTCACACTCCAGCCCGATAGTTGGCGACAACGAGCCAAGACTTTGGTTTGGCAAAATTATTAACTGACAAATAATCAAAAAGAAGAAAGGAGAAGAAACAAACAACCGCCAACATGGGGGCTGCGCTGGATACACCATCCAAGTGTCCACTGTGCAATGAGCTAACGCGGCACCCCGTCGTTCTCAGGTGTAAGCACAGTTTCTGCCAGCGATGTATCGGCGACCTGTGGAGTATTCAACCCGCCGGGCCGTTCCGTTGTCCGGTTTGGAAGTGTAACACATGTTACCAGACGCTTCCTTTTGACAGCTCAAAGTTATGGCCGCTAAACAGCACTCGACGGCTTTCAAGCCCCAGCAGCTCTGGTACGTTATCCAGAAACGAAACTAACTTTTAGCGCTTAAAGTTTAAACAGTGTCAAAGAAAACGTTATAAAGAAATCACAAACGCAATTTGAACTCATTACTAGTCGAATTCTTTAAAGGGCGGACTGTTGCTTTCGGTGACTTTGAGGATAGATCACGTGTAACGCTGGTTAAACGACATAAAGAGAAATGTATGCTACCGTATGTATTGCTTGGGACTGCTTAATAAGGCTGCGGTACGAATGCGACTGCAGGTTGGACAGTAGGATGATGATCTATTACTACAACTGGAGTCATCAAGGACCACCTTTATTTGTCTGTCAATTTTTCGCTTAGATTGTTCCCTTGGGCTCCCACAATGAGAATACAGTCAGAATTCTGAGAATATAAAGTCAGCATTATGAGAATAAACGCTGGCTGGCAACCGATTCATGGTGTACACTGCCCATAGTTAACTAGGATACAGGCTCCAGCAACCTTGTGCAGATCAGCCGTACAGAAGACGAAAAAATTAATAATGCTAACTAAAGATAGAGCAGTCTTAAAAGTCAAAATCACAAGTATAAATAGATATCTTTATAATTGAGCAAAAATGTGTGTGCTACAGGATAATTGGTATGCATGAAGGAATAATTACACTTCCAAAAAAAACTCATCTGCTGTACCTATCCTGCAAAATTTAAGATGACGCACTGCGCTTTTCAACACACTTTTCAACATGCGCTATTAGTAATGTATTTTTTTTTTTTTTTTTTAAATGAATGTATTTCTCCTTCTTTTCCTTTCGGCTTTTCCCTCCAGGGCTCGCCACAGTGAATCAGTTGTCTCCATCTTAGCCTGTCCTGTGCATCCTCATTCATTTTTATGGTGTAAGATGTGTCATCTGTGTGATGGGAATGCGTGATTGTGTTTGTGAGCCCTGTCGAGGACGAATTTCCTTACCATCGGATTCAGGGACAAACAATAAAGTATTGTATTCTTTTACTAAGATAATTATTCTATGACAAATAATAAAATGGTAAGTAAAGGTTGGGAAAGTATGGCTAGTTTTGGTCAGCGAGTGTAATAGAAATGTAGTAGGTCTGCAGATCTCACTTGGGACACATTTTGCCATTACAATGCAACAAGGTAAAGACCTCTTATTTTCTTGCAGATTGTAATAAACAAGCAATTAGGCCTGCACAATATATAGTTTGAACATCGCTATCGCAATGTGCATTTTGTTGTTGTTGTTGTTGTTTTTTAACATGTAAACTTTTGTTTTGCTTCCTAAAAGCGGCAAGTGTGCAGAGACATGGCCTCCTGGATCACTTGTATAGAGCTGAGAGCTGGATGCACCGTTTCAAAGGCTACTGTCAGTAGAACGTTACAGTGCAATGGATTAAAATCATGTATTGCTCAGAATTTTGAAGCCAGTTGTTGAAGCCAGTCCATGCGAAGGGGTGTCTGAAGTTTAAAAAAAAAAAAAAACTGACTATTCCCCAAGAAAATAACCTGGCACACCAGATTGATTGTTGCATTTATCTGCTACGAATATATTACACAAATCAATCTGAGAAAGATCCAATCAAGACCTGTTACATAAGGGAAACCGTAAAAAAATACAGCTGCTGATTGGAAGATGGCTCTTCGTGTCACATTCGCGAAAACATAATTTCTCATTTTAAAAAAAAAAAAAAAGCTCTGTTCTTCGGGATTTCATCGGGAAATTGACATACTGCTTTGCACCGCTCTTTGATCTGACCCTCATAGGATCTCTGTGCAGATATAGCTGCCCTCATGTGTGCCTATTCAAAAATCGGTTTAATTTAAAAAAAAAAAAAAAAAGGTAAAAAAAAAAAAACATTAGCCTTTGTTGAATAACAAAAAATGATTGGATTTTCGAACAAAATGTTCTCAGTGTCGAGACTCTAACCTGTTTTCTATTGTTTCCCGCAGGACTCCTTGGGAAGAGAAAGGCCAGCGATCCTTCTACAGAGCAGCCTATCGCAAAACGACCTTCGGCAAGTGAAGGATCGGCCGTCATCGAAACACCTGTAATTTCCCAGCCAGGGAAAACAGAGCTTCTCCCCAGTGTTGAGACAACCAGCAACGGGCTGGGTTCAGCATCGGATGATGCTAGATCCTCCTCAGATTATCGTGATGCGCTTCAAAGAAGCTCAGAGCAGGAGGATGACTCCGACTGCTCCGTTGAAGTGGACATGTTTGGTGTCCCTCCTTTAGTGACGCCCCGACAAGACAGCAGAGTGCCTAGTGCCTCCCCTGATGACCTTCCTTCATTTACTGCAGCCTCCACTTCAGAATTATCAGTGTCTCCTGGATGCAATGTCAAGCAATCACCAGTGATCCCAACGCATGCCGCTGACCCATCAGGATCTGTGAGCGGCATTAGCATATTGACCGAGCTCAAGAGAAGAAATTCGGGCCCCGTGCCGTGCCATTACTGCCCAAAAACAGTGCATCAGTCAGCGGTGAGGACCTGTCTGGTGTGTGGGGCATCCATGTGTGCTGACCATCTGCGTCCCCACGTGGAATCTCCCGTGTTCCAAAGTCACACACTAGTTCCACCCACAGAGGACATTTCCATTTGGAGGTGCCAGGAGCACCAGGAGATCAACCGTATCTACTGCCGAGACTGCACCTTATGCGTGTGCACAGTGTGTACGGTCATAGGTGCACACCGCGGCCACGTCTGCATCAGCATCAGGGAGGCAGAGCAAGAGCTTAGAGTGAGTGCGTGCACACATCAGGGCTAGGCATGTGCCGGTATGATATTCTGACGGTATGATAACCTTAAACTAAAAAACCATGGTATTGAAATTACAGCTTTAAAATGTGTTACTTTGAGGTATCTGGGTTTATTGAAAAAAATGTTTTTCCATTGAACAGGATTTTTATTTTTCAAAACATATTAGTGAAGTGGAACATAAGTATAATGTGAAGTTAAAATATTTTTTTAAAATTCCAAATAAAATTAGTAAATAAATACAGTCCTTTAGGTAGAGGTGGAAATCTTGGAGCACCTAACGATTTGATTACGATATAGAGGCTGTGATTCGATTAGAAATTGATTATTGATGCCCCTACCACCACCAGCTATTAGCTGCTTTTAATGTTTCATACATTAGTTACAAAAATTATACAAAAATCCTCAGTATGAACTTAGTTAACAGTTCAAAACAGTAAATAATAGAGGTGTGCATCGGCACTGCCCTCACGATTCGATTCGATTACGATTCGGAGGGCCACGATTCGATTGAGAGGGTCACGATTAGATTCTGTTCAATTCGGCAATGCATCGCGATGCATTAAAGCCTGGGATGCATTAAAATTCTAAAGCAAAGCATATTTTTCGTGAATCATGAGGCAACACAAGACATTAAACAACTTTTTATTTGCTCTTGTGTCACTCCTGGTTGAAGTCAAATGAAAATACTTTCAGATATATATATTAAAAAAAAAAAAAAAAAAGATCACAGCATTAAATTAGTGCTTTGAATGAGACCAGGGCTTTCTCTTTTTTTACACATAATAGCAGCCTTTCTCACAGTGCAACATCTGAACTCCTGTGCAAAATCAGTAATAACAGTCACTGTATTTTAGTCACAACGACCCATCAATAAAAATATTCAAGTAAATATTAAAGAAAACGACAAAGAAAATATTGTAGTGCAGCAGCATCTTTATCGCAATATCAATCCAGGGATCAGTTTAGTTGCAAACAAAACATCAACTAAATTGCAATGTAGAGCAAAAGTCAAATGTAGGCCTAGCCCACTATATATGTGCAATACAGTTTAGATCGGGCTTAAAAAATCCAGCCAAAATCGACACGGCACGCTGGTATTGAAGTCCGATCAATTAACTAGATTTGCAAGCCCAGCCCGAAAAACCCGAATTATTATTATTATTTATTTTTTTATTTTTTTTGAGTGACGCGGAAAAAAGACGCAGCAGCAGCAATTTATTTTCATTTCTTCGAGTTGGCAGAAAAAACGCTAGTTTTCTTAATGTTTAAATAGTCTAGCTTAACAGGTCGGGTCGGGCCCAAAATGTTAATCGGGTTCGGGCACAAGATCTTACCTCTCAGAGATAGGACATAACATAACAGGAGAAAGAGGGAGCGAGAAAGATTATTGATGCACCTAAGACATTGAAAGCAGACATCTGGAGACATTTTGGTTTCTACGAGGTTGGTGGGAAACTTGACCAGAGTTATGCGGTGTGTAAAAAATGAAACATGAGAATAATAATAAAAATGGGGAAACCAAATCCGTTGCATCACCGGAATTGCGCAGGGAAGATTTTTGAACGAACTTAAATATTTTAAAATGCGCTGAATCGATTCGGCTTGTTGCCTGTATCGAATCAAATCGTCCATGCCCCGCAATCGGGATGCATCGCCGCAGCGATTATTGTTGACACCACTTAGAGCCGGGCGGTAAACCGAAAATTTACCGTCACCAAAATTCTTAACAATGACCAACGTAATTTTGACCATGTCGGTAAATTCGGTAAATTAATAAAACAAGAAAATATAGTCTTTTCATCCCGCTTTGATTCTGTGTTGTTCGTCTATGTTCATTCCCCTTTAAGAAAGCAGTGAATGTGCTTACGTAGGGAGTCACGTGATCATCAGGAAGCCAATCAAACAAAAGCCCGGTAAGCTAACGCTAGCAGCTAACGCTACAAGCAAAACGTGATGGAGTGTGGCTTAAGGGAGGTTCACCAAACTTTCAACAGACATTTAGTAGACTCTTGGTGGCATCCAGACGGGCTTTCACCCGCTGTCCTCCTTTGTTCTCACGATTTCCGGAGATGGTGCTTTCAGTGCTTTCTACTGGTAGCCAGGCTAACGCTAGCTAGCGGCTAACGCTACAAATGAACGTTATGGAGTCTGATAGCGGCTCTAACCTTGTCGAAACTGCTGAACTTAATGAGTGGATTGGGCACGGACTGCATCTAGCAATTACTATGTGGCGTTATTTTGCATTTGTCTGTGTGTGATTCCTCTGATAGCTTTTGTGATGGTAAAGCATTCAGCATAAAGTACAATCCAACGGCAAAACTTATAATGACCGAGAAATGGCCCCAGCTATGTTTATTGTGCGTACATTTATTAAAAAATGCACTGGGGGGGAAAAAACCCTTAAACCATAAAGTAAACACTTGTATTTAATAATTATGTCACAGCAGCCATTAACAATAAGTTGTCTTTTTGAAGTGTACTGTTCAAGCTGCAAGTTATTTGTGTTACAATTACATGTTGGCACAGGCATATTGATTTTGACAATGTACATTGTTCAAGTCATACACGCTGTTATAAATGTTCATACTTGAATTCTTATTGCTTACAATACATTTTTATAAACTTAATGTTTAGACTGCATGTACAATTGTTAAATACAGTATATCAAATTGAATGCTGGTAAATAAATCAACAAGAAATAGTTAATCTGTATTTCATGCATTGATTCAGATTTTCAAATTATATAACAGTCCGCTTGGGCGAATTTATCGTCATTTATCGTTATCGAGATAAATCTGCTCAATTTATCGTGATACATGTTTAAGGCCATATCGCCCAGCCCTAACACCACTAGTAAATAAAATGGTCAAGTCCCCATTCTGTATCAGCAGCTTGAAACTACAGAACATTAATGTTGTGAATCAACCGTTAATGATGTTAAAATTACTCCCTGTATTCCATAATTTCCCTTCTGTCTACTTTCGACACGTGAAAGTTTTAAAACGGTTTCATCATTTAAAGTCAAGATTTTGCCGATATAGGAGTATTTTAGCTAAAACGTTATGTAGATTCGCTCGGAAGGTTCGCTACAACAGCCTTCCAGAGAAGTCTACTGCTTTATGATGGCGGCTCTTTACTAACGCTGTCGAGTCTGTAATTTCGCATCTAGTTTCCTATACATGTGCTAATACTGCCGAGTCTGTCATTTCGCATCCAGTTCTATATACACTCACCTGCCACTTCATTAGGTACACCATGCTAGTAACGGGTTGGACCCCCTTTTTCATGGCATAGATTCAACAAGGTGCTGGAAGCATTCCTCAGAGAGTTTGGTCCTTATTGACATGATGGCATCACACAGTTGGTGCTGATTTGTCGGCTGCACATCCATGATGCGAATCTCCCGTTCCACCACATCCCAAAGATGCTCTATTGGATTGAGATCTGGTGACTGTGGAGGACATTTGAGTACAGTGAACTCATTGTCATGTTCAAGAAACCAGTCTGAGATGATTCCAGCTTTATGACATGGCGCATTATCCTGCTGAAAGTAGCCATTAGAAGTTGGGTACATTGTGGTCATAAAGGGATGGACATGGTCAGCAACAATACTCAGGTAGGCTGTGGCGTTCCAACGATGCTCAATCGGTACCAAGGGGCCCAAAGAATGCCAAGAAATTATTCCCCACACCATTACACCACCAGCCCGAACCGTTGATACAAGGCAGGATGGATCCATGCTTTCATGTTGTTGACGCCAAATTCTGATCCTACCATCCGAATGTCGCAGCACAAAAAGAGACTCATCACACCAGGCAACGTTTTTCCAATCTTCTATTGTCCAATTTCGATGAGCTTGTGCAAATTGTAGCCTCAGTTTCCTGTTCTTAGCTGAAAGGAGTGGCACCCGGCGTGGTCTTCTGCTGCTGTAGCCCATCTGCCTCAAAATTCGACGTACTGTGCATTTAGCCTACCTTGGTTGTAACGGGTGGTTATATGAGTCACTGTTGCCTTTCTATCAGCTCGAACCAGTCTGGCCATTCTCCTCTGACCTCTGGCATCAACAAGGCATTTCCGCCCACAGAACTGCCGCTCACTGGATATTTTTTCTTTTTCGGACCATTCTCTGTAAACCCTAGAGATGGTTGTGCGTGAAAATCCCAATGGATCAGCAGTTTCTGAAATACTCAGACCCGCCCTTCTGGCACCAACAACCATGCCACGTTCAAAGTCACTCAAATCACCTTTCTTCCCCATACTGATGCTCGGTTTGAACTGCAGGAGATTGTTTTAAACCATGTCGACATGCCTAAATGCACTGAGTTGCCGCCATGTAATTGGCTGATTAGAAATTAAGTGTTAACGAGCAGTTGGACAGGTGTACCTAATAAAGTGGCCGGTGAGTGTACATGTGATGTCTACCTAGTATTATGTGGGCATAGTTTGGAATGGCTGTCGGGCACAGTCAGGAATTATTAGTTTTTCATTTAGCAGCATGAGTTGAGCATGATGTTTACTCTGGGTTCGTTTCCAATTGCGTCCCGAAGACTGCGCTGACTGTGTTTTAGTTCCGCTTTACTTGGCATATTTCAATAATCGGAATTTGGATGTTTGTGAATCGTTCTCGAGCCTTCCACGGCCGAATTTGCAAATAATCTAAGAATTGGAAATTTCACACACCTCTACCTTTAGGTGAGCCTAACCCCACAGCCACAGCTCAACATTAACCCTTTAACACCTAACCCTATTTTGTCCGAATTTGCATGCCTTTGGTGTTGCCTTTATATTTCAAAGAAAAAAATGTTCACAATGGCCAGGTTGAGTCCCCTTTTTCAGGACACCATAACGTTCATGTCCAAACTATTGTTTTCTTCACTGACCAATTCTAATCAATATTTTGGACCAAAAAATATCCCAAATCTTTTGTCAAAATTTGTATTGTTCATGTCCCATTGACAACCAAACATGCTCGACCAACCGTTTTGAAGCTTGATAATAATTATCCAACATGTTAGATAAACATTCAACAGAAAAAAATAAGACTGAATAGTTTTAAGTTTGACAATTCAACACAAACAGCATGTATGGTCATAGGCGTTTTGGCCTTTACACATATTGTGGTCAAAACAGGTTATATACAGTGCAAAATAGTGTTTAAAAAAAACAACATAAAAATATATATAAATACATACAGTATATATCATCTAACACAAAAGGTTTGGAGGATATTTCTTTGTGGTTAGGTATTGTACCCATCACCTTCTCAAAAGTATGAACATGCAATCAAGCTTCTCGAATATAACATTGAAAAAAAAGTCTTCAAAACTTTTGACAAGTAGTTCAGTTCGATTATTTTCAGGCATGCGACTCAATAATTTTTTTTTTTTTTTTTTTTTTGTGACTCAATAAAGTGTCCTCTTGAACAGCACACAGAGCTACGTCACACACAACGTCACACAGGCTAGTCTTCCGCTGTTTGCGCACTGCTGTCAGTTCTCCTCGCCAAGACGCCGACTCATCCGAGGAAAACAACAACAAATGCAGCTCATCATCTTCCTTGAGATGATGAAATAATGCATTAGCTTGCGCTAAATTTAATTTTCCATTCATTCCGGACGTTTCAAAGTCGCTCGCTCAATCCAACCGGCGGTCGACCCGTCCCTTGTGTCCCTTTCCTAATAGGTGGCGCCTTGCTCGGCAATTTATTAAAATGGTTCACATTAGGTTCATCCTTCTTTACCTCACAACGACTCCTGGGATATGTAGTCTTTCATGTTCGTTTCGGTTTTGAAAAAGGACAAAAAATGATGGAAATATGGACAAACACATGGCCAATGCAGCGTTTCAATGCTTATTTATGAGTGCAGTAAAACTATAAATCTCAAAAGACATTATCCCCCATTTTACTTGGTCGATTGACTCTAAGTAAAAACTGGCGTGGACATCAACTTCCGCACTTTCAAATGAGAGCAACCAGCGGCACGTGGGTGACGTAATTGCAGCGTGACGAGGCTTCAAAAATGATATGGGTAAACATGTCGCAGCCAACACGTTCGGTGTTAAAGGGTTAATACCATCAGAACAAAGCTAAAGTATTCCCGTACCAGCAATTTCGTTTTCTTCGATGGGGAAAAAAGTTCAATGAATTTCACCTCCTCCAGCCATTGTGTAGCACAGTTGACTCAAGGACAGGAGCAACAATCGGTGTGGGAGACTTGAGCCTTACAGCTTCAAGCAAGGGATTTCTCCATGGATTTTTGGGACATAAAAAATAGCTAATACCTTAGGGACGGTATGACTGAAAATTTTTGCGGTTTTGAAACATTGACGTTTTCATACCGCGTTATACCTTGAAACCGGTAATCGGCAAATGTCCAATCAGGGCTATATGAGCCAAATTGTGGCAGGCCTGTCATCAGACACCACGTTAGGGCAATGTTTTTATGATTCTATTTCCTTCCCCATTTTAACTTGGTTCAATGAATAATGCCTTTGAAACAGTAAGCTTCGGGTGGCTTCCGATCTGCCATTGAAGGGCAAAGATATTTTAATCTTGTGCTGTGCATTTGTGCAGGGTAATCTGAAAGAGGAGGTCAAACGACTGCAGAAGGTTGAACAACAGGTAAAAGACCGAGTGACTGAATTCAGTCAGAAAGAAGAAGCCATCAAAGTAAGAAAATAAGTGATCCATACATGTTTTATTAATTAAATATTGCTCTAAATTGTTATTATTATTATCATTTTTTGAAATACCTCATTCTTATTTCTTCCACATCTGCAGGTAGTTTTGAGTGAGGTCCGGGCAAGTGTGAGTCAGCAGTACGCGACAATCAGAGAGGCTTTTCAACAAGAGGAACAATCAGCTCTCCGATGTGTGGAAGAAGAAGAGAGTAGAGTTGTGGGAAGCCTGGAACAGAAGTTGGGCCATCTTCACTACTCTCTGCGCTCCATCCAGAATGGCCTTCACACCTTGGAGACATTAGTTGATGCTAAGGGGGAAAATGTCATCAGGGACCAAGCATTCATTATGGTGAGTATGTATATTTGTAAATATGATGTATATATTGGTTAGACATGACTAAATTATTTTCTTCTTTCTTTAGGAATACAGCAAAGTCACCCAACTGTAAGTCATCCACTTCTACCTTATGAGGGAAAAAATGTTATTTAAGGGGGTCACACGCTTGACAATTTTGAACATCTTAAGCTTGAATTAGGACTTCATTGGTGGATAATTACAACTGTGTGTTCTATTCAGTTTGAAGTGGCTGTTGCAACCAAATTCAGCCTTTTAACATTCTTTTGGAGACAAAGTATTTTGTCTTGTTGCTTCCCTTTGCCGAGACCAATATTTTATTCATATTTGCTACTCATTCCTCCTGTCAGTCAGTTTCTTTCCTGTCTTTTTTGCATCCCTTCTGCTTTTGTGTGGTACTAAATTTATGCATTCTTTTTGTAGCAGTTGGAGTCCAGTACCACTTTAGAATTTACTTTCTTTGTTCCTCATATTATTTAGGGTAACAATTATTATTTAGGGTAATAGACTAGTGCAATTATTTAGGTTAGCAGCAAATAAAATACTACACATGTTCCTATTTGTGTCCCTCTTTGTATTCTATTTATCCATTATTGGTTAACATTGTAACAGCCTTTGCCATTGTAAGATAAGAGTACTGAATAATGTCCACATGGTCTTTGTTCTGTTTATTCAGTTCTAGGAAAACTTGCGCGTATCCGCTTGACGTTCCAGAGGAAATGAATGAAGCCCGGCTGAAATGTCTTCAGCGGTGGACTGAGAAACGTCTGGATGTGGTGGTCATCTCTGAGTCCAAGAAGAACAGAGAGCTATATGTTGTGCTTTGTAAGGCGTAGTCATCTATCGGTAACTCATAGGCTGCCATTGATGATGATGTGTTTTTTGATATGATTATTCTTTTTACTTTGACTGTCTGCACTATTTTTTTATCTTGATATAAACACTGAACATGAGAAAGCTTTCCTATCTTGTTGTACAATGACAAACAAAGTGACACTCTATTTAGGGCTGCAGCTATCGAATATTTTAGTAATCGAGTAATCAACTGAAAATTCTATCGATTAATCGAGTAAACAGATAAAACATATATTTTTAGGTAAAGAGCAATTATAAATATACATGAGAAAACAAGACATTTCATTTAGTCTTGAACCATTTTCAGTCAATCAATGGCTTTATTTTCGATGTATATTGTTGAAAACAGCCAACAATTGCATCTCAGATGTAACTAGAATTTTAAAAAAAAGACTAATTCAAAGACTAATTATAAACGGAAGATGATGGATGGATGGACGGACGGAAGACTAATTCACTGCTTTCCCTCAAAAAACCTTTAGATTTTAGATCTTATTTTTTTAAAAATTATATATATAACCCTAAAAATGCCTTTACGCTTGATAACACACATCACTTAAAAGTTAGCATTTTTTTCCCCACGTGTTTCAATTGAATTTCTATTTGTGTCAAGCCATTTTTAAGTTCTAGTTAAGTTTTAAATGAGTCTAAACTGTAAGTCCTGTTAGGATTTTGAGTTTTTGCAGTGTTCAAAATAAATGTATGATACAGGCTGTATTGGAGCACATTAGGGACTAGTGCTACTTGGTGTTTTATCCAGCAATGACTACTGAGCTAAAATTGATAGTTCGCATTATTGAGTTTTTATTTTACACCCTCATCACTCCTTAACGCTATGTTATGTTAAAGCCTGTATGTAAGACACGTTAGCCACGCATCGAAAGTGGTCATAATTAATAGAAACCTAGCCCTCCGCAGGGCTAACGTTACGTGAGCTAATAGTGACAGTAACGTTAATCTTATTTATTAGCGCTTAGCGCTCTACTGCTTTGAGATGGCGACTGTTTGCTAACGCTGCCCAGACGCGGCCTAGTCTGTCATTTAGCATCTAGTTCAACATACATGTGATCTCTATGAGACTCATCAGACGCTACCTGCAACTAACGTAGCATGTGCAGGCTAGTATTTAGCAACGTCGGCGTCGTTTGAAGCGGCTGTCGGCTGCAGTAAGTTTTTTTTTTTTTTTTTTTTTTTTTTTTTTGCTTCTTCCTCTACGCACGTGACATCAGCGCGTTATCCCGCATTAAAAGTAGTCCGAGCAAAACGTGATGCTTAGAGTGGTCAAAATAAACAATTACTCGAGGTGAATAAAATTACTCAGATCAGTTTTTAAACTCGAGTTGCTCGAGTATTCGTTTCAGCTCTAATTCTATTCTATTCTTGACATCTTATGGCAGCCAATGAGTTTATGGTCAAATCTAGAGTTGTGCTTTGCGGGGTCATAATTAAGTCTCAAGTGATAATTTTTTAGGTTTCAAACATGATACCTTGTTGAAAATTCAGTGAGTGGAGTCCCTACTCAACTTTCATAGCTTGGGGGTTGGCAGGTTTTCACAGACTACACAAAAAAAAAAAAAGCTCTGGTCTAGCACACTGTCTTAAAAAGTATATTTTGAAATCTAAACAAGTTAGACTTGTAAATCTAAACCAAATAATTTTAAAATGATAGTCCTAAAGTTGGCAACATCTAAGTGATTCCAGTCAAATAATGTGACTCCAATCCTCCACATCCACAATTTCTCCTCCTCACTAAGAAGTGTTTCTTACTCCTTTCATGCACAGATGGCACTGTCCCCATCTTGGATGAGAATACAGCCCATCCCAAGCTGCAAATGTCAGATAACAACAGGAGAGTGACCTACACTGAGGCCCAGCAGGCTTTCATCAACCAAGAAGCACGCTTCAGCTCCTTCCCACAGGTGCTGGCCAAGCACGGTCTTCAAGGAGGTCGCTGGTACTGGGAGGTGGAAGTACCTGTGGATGAAGGCCGCTGGAAGGTGGGAATCTGCGATGCACGCATGGAGAGGAAAGGTCAAAGGGACAGCTCCCATTTGGGCCACAACGCATTCTCCTGGTGCCTGGCATCCGACAGGAAAAAGCTGGCAGCGCTGCACAACAAGGCAGCGACGCCTGTGACTGCAGACGGACTGCGACGGGTAGGAATATTTCTCGAATATGACGAGGGGGTGTTAACATTCTTTAATGCGACAACAGGGGGCAGTCTTGCGCCAATGCATTACTACAAGCACACGTTTACTGGGTGTCTGTATCCTGCCATATCTGTGTCGAAAACCCAGCTGGCTATCTGCAGTGATCTATTTGAGCTGTAACTGGCTTTTTTTTCATTATCATCTTTAAGCTAGGAATAACCTACCATTCATTTTCAGGGCAAATTTATTGAATAGAGTTAAAATAGATGTAATGTTTACCATTTTCATGCAACGCAAGTGTTTAAATGCGGAAGAGCGAATTTTAAATCCATCAACATTTCTCAAGCCTCACAAAATCTAGAAAATGCAGGAAACCATTTTCCATGCTTCCTTTGATTCCACAATGTAAAAAACTCATCCTCATCCCATACCTTTAACCAGAGGTGGATAGATAAGCCAAAATGTTTACTCAAGTAAGAGTAGCCTTACTGAGAAATAATATTACTCGAGTAAAAGTAAAAGAAGTCCTCCAAAAAATTGACTTAAGTGCAAGTATTTGGTGAAAACAATATTCTAGTAATGAGTAACTGCTTACAATGTCATATTTTTAAATTATTGTAGATTTTCCTTTCTCAGTCACTTATATGAACTGTTGTTATTATACTCTGTACTATGACCCATTACATGACCAATATTGTAGGCCAAAAATACACAAAAAACAGCCATTCCCAACCACAGAAATCTACAGAAATGAAACATCACCTATTCACAGAGCATGAGTGCCCTCTAGAGGAGAAAACGTTCCCACCATGAAATTAAGATGATTATCGCACCGCTTTTCAGTGGTCTACCGGTGCCAAATAAAAACTGTAGAACAAAGAGGGAAAATGTAGTGTAGCAGAGTAAGAGTAGTGTTTATTCTTAACAAATCTACCAAATTAAAAAGTATGACATGGTAAAACTACTTAGAAGTACATATTTCTCAAAAAATGACTCAAGTAAGTGTAACAGAGCAAATGTAATGCGTTACTACCCACCTCTTTGTTTAATAACATATAAATGTCATCTTAACAACATATAAATGTCATCTTTTTTATTCCAACGTCAAACTTTTCAACTCATTCAAGAGATCTTGGGAACAATTTTCCACATTCCAGTAAGTCCTGCTCCCCAAAATGCACACTAAAAATCCCCAAATTCTGAGATTGTATATTTTTACCTCTTTCCATATTGCTTGACTTATTCAAAACATTCCAACTTCGAAGTGTCAGCTCTTCAGTATTTACACGCATTTTGGTAATAACTCAATTTTACGTTTTTGCATTTTTGCTATCCTAACCTAAGCATGTTTCAGGTGCAGGTAAGCAGTCAATCATTGAATTGTATTCAGTATCTGATCATTTTGTTTGCTTTACAGTCTATCCTGTATTTCAATATTTCAACAGAAATAATTAAGGAAAATAAACATGGAACTTTTATTAAGTCTGTGTGGTCACTCACTGGCGCATCATTTGAGTGGCATTCAAAAGGTACTACGGTGACATGAGCCCCTTTCTCTTTGCTCAAACTAGCACACCCCCACCCGCCATTCTGGTTTTACTGCACAGAGATGAACAGTGTGTGTGGATTTGATACTCTTACCTATCATATGGATAAGCAAGCTACGATGATATCATTCATAGGTTTAATAATAACGTATTGGATTTATATAGCACTTTTCAGGACACTTAAAACGCTTTACGTTGCATTATTCTTTCACTTAACAGTAGGTGGTGGTAAGGTACTATTGTTGCCACAGCTGCTGTGGGGCAGTCTGACAGAAGTGAGACAGCCCATTGGCGCCATAGGTCCTTCTGACCTCAGTCATACTCATACTACTTTCACATAGGTAAGGAGGGTGAAGTATCTTTGGACCAGTGATCAAGTGTTTGTGGACTACCACATGGAGAATATTGGTCCACATGCCCAATTAATCATTTTTTCCCCTCAGGATTATTAACATAGAGCTATTAAAAACACGCATTTCATACAATTAAGGTTTATTATGTGATATTCAATTTGTGCATTTACAGTTGTGGTCAAAAGTTTACATTTGTGAAGAACAATGTCATGGCTCTCTTGAGTTTCCAGTTATTTCTACAACTCTGATTTTTCTCTGATAGAGTTATTGGAACAGATACTTCTTTGTCACAAAAACATTCATGAAGTTTGGTTCTTTTATGACTTTATTATGGGTGAACAGAAAAAAGTGATCAAATCTGCTGGGTCAAAAATATACATACAGCAGCGCTAATATTTGGTAACATGTCCCTTGGCCATTTTCACTTCAATTAGGCGCTTTTGGGAGCCATCCACAAGCTTCTGGCAAGCTTCTGGTTGAATCTTTGACCACTCCTCTTGACAGAATTGGTGCAGTTCAGTTAAATTTGATGGCTTTCTGACATGGACTTGTTTCTTCAGCATTGTCCACAAGTTCTCAATGAGGTTTAAGTCAGGACTTTGGGAAGGCCATTCGAAAACCTTAATTGTAGCCTGATTTAGCCATTCCATTACCACTTTTGATGTGTTTGGGGTCATTGTCCTGTTGGAACACCCAACTGCGCCCAAGACCCAATCTTCGGGCTGATGACGTTAGGTTATCTTGAAGAATTTGAAGGTAATCCTCCTTCTTCATTATCCCATTTACTCTCTGTAAAGCACCAGTTCCATTGGCAGCGAAACAGCCCCACAGCATAATACTACCACCACCGTGCTTGACGGTAGGCATGGTGTACTTGGGGTTAAAGGCCTCACCTTTTCTCCTCGAAACATATTGCTGGGCATTGTGGCCAAACAGCTCGATTTTTGTTTCGTCTGACCACAGAACTTCCCTCCAGAAGGTCTTATCTTTGTCCATGTGATCAGCAGCAAACTTCAGTCGAGCCTTAAGGTGCTGCTTTTGGAGCAAGGGCTTCCTTCTTGCACGGCAGCCTCTCAGTCCATGGAGATGCAAAACACGCTTGACTGTGGACACAGACACCTGTGTTCTAGCAGCTTCTAATACTTGGCAGATCTGCTTTTTGGTGATTCTCGGTTGAATATTCACCCTCCTGACCAATTTTCTCTCAGCAGCAGGTGATAGCTTGCGTTTTCTTCCTGATCGTGGCAGTTACAAAATAGTGCCATGCACTTTATACTTACAAACAATTGTTTGCACTGTTGCTCTTGGGACCTGCAGCTGCTTTGAAATGGCTCCAAGTGACTTTCTTGACTTGTTCAAGTCAATGATTGTTCAAGTCAATAATCACACACACGAAATTGCTAATTCGTGTTGCTGTATGTATATTTTTGAACCAGCAGATTTGATCACTTTTTCTGTTAACTCATAATAAAGTCATAAAAGAACCAAACTTCATGAATGTTTTTTGTGACAAAGAGGTATCTGTTCCAATCCCTCTATCGGAGAAAAGTCTGAGTTGTAGAAATAACTGGAAACTCAAGAGAGCCATGACATAATGTTCTTCACAAGTGTATGTAAACTTTTGACCACAACTGTATCTACAGTGATAAATTTAGGAAATTTTGTGGAGGGGGAGAGAGTAAGAGGTGTGCCTAAAACACCAAGGGTAGTCCTACGACCTTGAGCTGTTTTGGGGTCAAAAGGTCTAATTACCTTGAAGTTATTGACATACTGAGAAGGTAAATTGGAATTCCACTTGCACACGAGGCGAGAATGTTGTAGTGTCTCATGACGCGGGGCAACAGCCAATCATTTTTACATTCCAGGGAGTTTTGGAAGATCTTGTGCATTCTCGTCTTTTTCCCCACATATAGCCAATGATGAGGCTGCCGTAGGGGACACGATGGCACTTTTTTCGGCATCCTGCTATTGAATGTACAACGTAATGTCCCGTTCGAAGCCCGAGAGCGCACCAAATAAAAAAATGAAAAAAACAAATCTGTGTATTTTTTCATACAGAATTTAATGCTTTTGGTGTTTTGATTGGCCTAAAGTAGTAGTTTAATAGTATAGTGTAACAGTGATGTGCTGAGAAAAAATATATACCAAGCAACATATCCAGGACATGTTAAATACTTGTACATGGTATATAGAGAAAAAAAATGTTTGAAAGGGGGAGAGGAAAAAAAGGTCACCCGTAAGGGTTGAATTATACAATTTAAAATTAAGCAGGATATATTTGTTATTCTAGTAATTTAAAAAAATATATTTGTTTTCCATGTGCTATATCACTCAATTTCTCCTTAATAAATTAAGATTTGGGTCAAATAAAAATCACTTTACATAAAGAACTAAAGAGTGACAGTTATCCAGCTCCAACAATGAGTTGTGCTTTATCTTTTTTATGGGAGTATGCAACCTTACTTGCCACGTATTTGCACATGTAGAAAGTTAGGCTGGTTTGCCAGGCTAGCTAACCTAACATTGGCTCAAAACAAGTTTGATATTTTGTCAAACGGTTTGACTCAAACCTAATATCTTCTGAGTTATGAATAACACTGCAAACCTTTAGTCACTTATCGAATCATGACTGCAAGTCCCTGTTACCACACATTTTATTCCCCCTTTTCTAATGCAATGAAAAGTTAAGTCAGTCAACAGGTACTTACAGTATATCCTTTATATAAAATACAATAGAAGCTCTTAGCTTAGGGTAAAAATGGAAATCCATTCTGGGGGTCAAACTTTTGTCATCAAGCTTTATTAAAACGTATGTGCATATATCTACCATTCGGTCAGCGTCCTTCTCTTGAAAGAAAAAAAAAAAAACGCCCTTATTCAATATATACAACCTTTTGCAGTTCACAATTTGACACCAGTAACATTTGAGAATGAATTTTCTTTCCTTGGAAATTTAGTCTGGTCGCTGCCATCGTGGATTCAATGGGTTTAATCTACAAAGAAATCCATCAGCAAATTGTTTAGCAACTAGGGCTGTTCCAATTGCATATATTTGCACCCCAGTGCGAGTCACCTGATTTTGAGAACCTGCTGATACAGAATCCCGATCCGATACTGAAAAAAAGTTGTGCCGCCTTCATAATGTGAATTATTTTTAACCCTTTACTAGTGTTTAATTTGTAAATCATAAAGTGCCGGAATGCAAATTACATATGACAGCGCAAGGATGATGAGACGGGCACAGGACCCGGAACATAAGCAGAAATGGTGCTGAAACAACATGCAAATGCATACTTGCCATGCTGTGGGACTTAAAAGCCTCAATTTTAGATAATAATATATTGAATTTCTAGAGCGCTTTTCAAGCCACACAAAGACGCTTCACAAGAGAGATGGAATCATAGTACCAGCAAAACAATCATAAAAAGATTAAAAGCATAATATCCATGGTATAAATGTTATGACAACAATTTAGAATAATTTAGGCTGTACTCTGCACAGCACGGGCAATAACCACAGGTGGGACTTACAGTACAGTCAGCAATTCGTTTCTCAACAGGTCTAACTTGTAAAACATAAAGATTGGCACGGCGGCCTATTTAGCTTACCATATTTAGTTGTCCAAAACATTCCTGGTTGTCTTTGTTGCTTTTCTGACTCGTTTTTGTCTGTCTTTTAGGCATGTTGAAATACCGTTTGATCCTAAAGTTTTTTTTTATTTATGTCAGGGGCTGATTTGTTAGTCCAGTTTTTGAGCGTATCAACTAATCACTGACTCTTTCAAATGACGTAACATTTGTATAAACAACATTGTTACCAGCATCTCTAAGGGGCCGCTATCCCGTTCCAGTGTGACCAGCATTGCCAATTTGGCGTAGAAAAAGTAGTTGGTAAGCGTATGGGGGAGAGAAAGGAAGCGTGGTGTTGACTTTTACTATGGTTTGGAGTTGAAAGCACCGCTAACCAAAAGTGCTAATTGGAAACAACATACAATTATTGTGATATGTTCTGTAAATTAATCTATCCATCTTTTTATTTTATACATTTTTTAAAAACGTTTTTAAATTGTAGCATCACCGGGGCTGTCATCGGCACGGTAATTTATGAGTCAGCGTCAGCTCTTGTTGGTGCACCAGTGCGACGCTCCGATTGGTGGACTGCATAGCCGCCCGCCAGTGACTTCTTTTGCATTGGGGTGGCGGAAAGAATAATACAACGAGGGGGTAAAAAGCGTCAAGGTTCCTGTGTTATTTTCGCTGCCAAGCTTTCACTTAGCATTACAATTTGAAGCGACTGTTTTCTGTTCAGCCCAAATGCTTGATGAAAAGTGAAGAGAAAAAAATTGAGACTTAATAAGTTTTATATTTGATAATATAACAAAAACAGCAGGTATGGTCATAAGCCTTTTTGTCCTTTCTACATACTATAGTCAAAACAGGTGTTATATAGGAGCCCAATAGTTATATAGACTGTATATAAAATCTGATTTCTCAGAGGCCTTGGTGGAACTGCCAGTAGCAGTTCCTCTCTGACTGGAGACACATGCTCACATTGCATGTGTCACATATCCAGGCAATGCTCCTTTGACAGTTTGTAGCGTTGGCACCCTATGCTGGCACTCTGCGGTGGCACCCTATGACCGCACTGGACTCCAGCATCTCCACAGCAGTCTCAAGGACATAGGCCTCTTGAGGAAGAAGAGGAAGACAAGTACTTATTTTATTGTCATTTCATAGCACATACACGGTATAGCTGTTCCTCATCACAACACAAACTGTAGCAGAGTAGTCGTCACAAACGCTGTGTAGTACCAACAATGTATGGATTACTGCACATACATGAACATTTTAGCTATACTTTGAAACGACTTTGTTACACTGTTCAAAGATGGTTGCTAAGCCAACGAGGATATCTTCTTACATAGTAGATTGCCATGAATTTGTGCACTCTGTATATTGTACTGTGGGCGCCACGTTGGCCGAGTGGTTAGCACGTGTCAACACACAATACATGTTTTATACATAAAGTACCATGAACAAAGTAAAAATCACATTGCAGGGATAGGCGCCAGCACCCCTGCGATCCTCATGAGTAAAAGCGAAATGGAAAATGACTAAGTCAACACAAATACAAACATGTTTTATACATAGTTTCAAATGGAGAGAAACAATTGATACCTTTCTTCACCAAACGTTGCTCCCCCTGTTGCATTTCTTCGCAAAAAAAAAAAAAAAAAAAAAATGAAACCTGTTGTTCTTCGCTGTTTTTTTACCGCTCTCCTGACGTCTCCCATGTGTGTATCTCGGGTTGCATGCGTAAATGCGCCACTGCCAGCACCTCAGAGAATAAAGGAGCTGATTCGCTGGTTTCCTGGCGTTAGGAGAGAGAGACCACAGCAATGACAAATGTTTAGCTGTCAAGTACAAACTCTTTGCTTTCAGGATCTGTTGAAATTTTTTCGATTGCACAAACCGTTTGAGTTACGTTAGTTCAAAGTACGCATGCGGAAATGTGTCGCCGGCGACACAGCCCTCGTTAAAGAGTTCAACAAGAATGACCAAGAAAAATGCTTGTCATTAATAAATGCTTCATTGAGTTAGGCCACACAAACTCACTCATGCTTTGCTCACATCGCTGAGAACAGCCTCACTCTTAAACATGAGTTGCCACAGCATGCTTATGCAAGTTTGACGATGGTGGTGACACATCTGTGCCTTTGTAGAGCTACCAAGCTTCTCTGGCAAGATCAAAGCTACAAACCTGTCAACCATTATTAACTTTAAGTACCAAACGCAAGCTGGACTGTTTGGCTGCACTGCTTAGCGGGGGGAGGTTAAGATGCTGTGGCGCTGTATGAGCATGAAGCAGAAAAAATTTTTTTTTAATTAAAACCCCGATCCTTTTCACCCAATTTTGATTCTCTAAAAGAAATTGTGCAATCGGCCCGAGTTTGATCAAGTGATCGGATCAGGACATCTGCTAACTTGTAAAGAGTTTACACATTTTTTGGGATACCCTGTAAATGTAAAACACATGGGCGGAGTAATCGTACCAAGTGTGGAACTGAGCTCTTTGGCTTGAGGTTGAATTTTTTATTTTTTTCTTGCAACCATCCACGACCTCTTAGCACAGATATTGGGAAACCATTGCCGTTTGACCATTACTAGAATGCCAACGTTAATTGTAATTAATTCACAGTTTGTGTGCAAAAATAGACAACACACCCTTTTCTGAACGGATCGACTGAGGTAAGGACCTCTTTGTACAGATAGTGGGAAACCGTTGCCGTTTGACCATTACTGGAATCCCAACGGTAATTGTAAGTCAATTCACAGTTTATGTGCAAAAAATAGACAACACACCCTTTTTGTGGAGCACGACTCTGGCAACAGTTAAAATCTGGTAATGTGTAATTGTGTAAGTAATTCCAAAACTGAAAAAGCATCTCTTCAAATAATGCAAAAATAAATACTCAAGTGTTTCAGGTACTTCAGCTTTGAAAATATAAAATCCATCCATCATCTGCCGCTTAATCTGGGGTCGGGTCACGGGGGCAGCAGCTTTAGCAGGAAAGTCCAGACTTCCCTCTCCCAGCCACTTCAACCAGCTCCTCCAGTGGGATCCCAAGGCGTTCCCAGGCCAGCCGAGAGACATGGTATCTCCAGTGTGTCCTGGGTCATCCCCGGGGCCTCCCGCCGGTGGGACATGCCCGGAACGCATCCAAACCAAATACCCGAGCCACCTCAACTGGCTTCTCTCAACACGGAGGAGTGGCTTGACACAAAGTCTCTCCCAGATTACCGGGTTTTTCACCCTACCTCAAAGCCCTGACACCCTGCGGAGGAAACTCATTTCGGCCGCTTGTATCCAGGATCTTGTTCTTTCGGGTACGACCCACAGCTCGTGACCATAGGTGAGGGTAGGAACATAGATCGACAGGTAAATCGAGAGGTTCGCCTTTCAGCTCAGCCCCCTATTCACCACTACAGACCGGTGCAGAGTAGGCATCATTGCAGACGCTGCACCGATCCGTCTGTCGACCTCCAGCTCCTTCCTACCCACACTCGTAAACAAGTCCCAAGATACTTGAACTCCTCCACTTGGGGCAGGTTCTCATCCCCGACCCGGAGGGGGCACGGCACCCTTTTCCGACTTAGCACCATGGTTTCGGATTTGGAAATGCTGATCTTCATCCCAACCGCTTCACACATGGCTCCAAACTGCTGCAGTTAGAGTTGGAGGTCACGGCTTGATGAAGCCAACAGCACCACATCATCTACAAAAATCAGAGATGCAATTCTCAGGCCACCAAACTGGAGACCCTCAATGCTTCGGCTGCAGCTAGAAATTCTGTCTATAAAAATCATGAAAAGAATCGGTGACAAAGGGGCAGCTTTTGCGGGGTCCAAACCTCACTGGGAACGAATTCGACTTACTGCCGGCAATGCGGACCAAACTCTCCGAACAGCCTTTACCTAGGGGCTCCCTAAGGTACATGGTCGAACACCTTCTCCAAATGCACAAAACCCATGTAGACTGGTTGAGCGAACTCCAACGCACCCTAGAGGATCCTGCGGAGGGTGTAGAGCTAATCCACTGTTCCATGGCTGGGACAAAAACCACACTGCTCCCCCTGAATCAGACTCGACTTCCCGACGGACCCTCCTCTCCAGCACCCCCAAATAGACTTTACCGAGGAGGGTGAGGAGGGTGATCCCTCTATATTTGGAACACACCTTCCGGTCCCCCTTCTTAAAAAGGGGGACCACCACCCCAGTCTGCCAATCCAGAGGCACTGTCCCCAATGTCCACGCGATGTTGTAGAGGCGTGTCGGCCACGACAGCCCCACAACATCCAGAGCCTTCAGGAACTCTGGGCAGATCTCATTGAATTCTGGGACCTTGCCACCGAGGAGCTTTCCAACCACCTGTGACTTCGGGCCCAGGGATAGGAGAGCCCAGCTCAGAGTTCCCAGACTCTGCTTCCTCAAAGGAAGGCGTGTCAGTGTAATGGAGGAGGTCTTCAAAGTATTCTCCCCACTGACTCACGACATCCCGAGTCGAGGTCAGCAGTACACCATCTAAACTATGCACAGTGTTAATGGTGTTCTGCTTTCCTCTCCTCATGTAACGGGTGCACGCAGGTCCATGTGGAGCGTGGAAACCTCCCTGCCGATTCCTTCATGTAAGATCGCTAGCGGCTGTGCCGTTGGCTCGAGCTTATTGGTGTAGTGGTTACCGATCTTGCCTGCCGAGTGGAAGCGTCGTTGGCGCGCGGGTTCGCGTCCCGGCCTAGTCAGAGGTGGGAGCGGAACGCGGTGCGGCGCTGACACAGGGGTTACAATGGTGCCGTGTACCCGGATCGGCAGCGAAGGTTTCGGGGGGTGAATGTAACGGGTGCACGCAGGTCCATGTGGAGCGTGGAAACCTCCCTGCCGATTCCTTCATGTAAGATCGCTAGCGGCTGTGCCGTTGGCTCGAGCTTATTGGTGTAGTGGTTACCGATCTTGCCTGCCGAGTGGAAGTGTCGCGATCTTGCCTGCCGAGTGGAAGTGTCGTTGGCGCGCGGGTTCGCGTCCCGGCCTAGTCAGAGGTGGGAGCGGAACGCGGGGCGGCGCTGACACAGGGGTTACACTCAGACACCGGATGGTGAACCAGAATTTTTTCAAAGCCGCCTGGAAGTCGTTTTCCATGGCCTCGCCAAACTCTTCCCATGTCCGAATTTTTGCCTCGGCAACCGCTGAAGCTGCCGAAGCTGCAGTCCACTTGGCCAGCCGGTACCTGTCAGCTGCCACCGGAGTCCCACAGGCCAAAAAGGCCTGGTATGCCTCAGTCTTCAGCTTGACGGTATCCCTTACAGCTGGTGTCCACCAGTGGGTTCGGGGATTGCCGCCATTACAGGCACCAACAGCCTTACGACCAGAGCTCTAATCGGCCGTGGGAGGGGGAAGGGCAGTAATGCACTTTAACACCTCTGTAAGTCGTTCTCCTGCCCTAGTGTGTGTTATTTATTTCATAGTACTTCTCAAGTAATAGTATATTATACCGAATTGTATTTATTTCATTTTTAAATAAATGTTATTTGTAATCCTTTTTACTCTAGCACTTTTTTACTATTTTGCGCTCTATACTTTTATCTTTGCTGTTGTGGTATGATTGGCGCTGGAAAGTAATTTCTTGAGGGAACTCTCCCAAGGGATTAATAAAGTTTATTGATTTGAATCAACAATGTCCCTCAACACCCCTGGGATAAGGGTTCTGCCAGAGGTGTGTATTAAAGCTCTTTCTGACAGGGGATTCTGCAAGATGTTCCCATCGGACCCTCACAATACGTTTGGGCCTGCCAGGTCTGGCCAGCATCTTCTCCTGCCGTCAGGGCGAACTCACCACCAAATGGTGATCAGTTTACAGCTCCGCCCCTCTCCTCACCAAAGTGTCCAAAACATGCGGCCGCAAGTCCGATGACACGACTACAAAGTCGATCATCGAACTGTGGCCTAGGGTGTCCTGGAGCCAAGTGCACTTATAGACAGGCCTATGTTTGACATGTGTGATGTGTGTTCGTTATGGACAATCCGGGACGAGCACAGAAGTCCAATAACACCGCTTGGGTTCTGATCGGTGGGGGGGAGGGGGACTTTCCTTTCAATCACGCCCCTACAGGTCTCACTGTCATTGCCCACGTGAGCGTTGCGCTCTCTAGGACACCCTCCAAGGATTCCAGAAAGGGTGGGTACTCTGAGCTGCAGTTTGGTGCATAAGAAAAACAAGTCATGACCCGTCCCCCCAACCAAAGACAGGCAGGCTACCCTCTCGTCTACTGGGGTAAACCCCAACGTACAGGTGCCAAGCCGGGGGGGGGCAACAAGTATGCTCACACCTGCTCGGCGCCTCTCACCGTGGACAACTCCACAGTGGAAGAGGGTCCAGCCCCTCTCGAGAGGATTGGTACCAGAACCCAATCTGCGTGTGGAGGAGAGTCTGACTGTATCTAGTCGGAACTTCTCTGCCTCACACACCAGCTCAGGCTCCTTCCCTGCCAGAGAGGTGACATTCCACGTCCCAAGAGACCCAACCCTTTTTGGTGGTGAGCCCATCGGAAGGGGGACCCATGTTTCCTTTTTGGGCTGTGCCCTGCTGAGCCCCATCGGAACAGGCCCGGCCACCAGACACTTGTCTTCTTCCATTTGTATTTTTAATATAAGGTACTCATGTTTTTTTGTTTTTTTTTTTAAACACTGTGAGTTTTAAATTATGCTTATTGTGAGGTTTAAATTGTGCTTATTTTGGCCAAATACTACAATCAAATTGTGCTTATTTTGACTTAAGAGTTGGCCAAATACTACAATCATTCTAATATTGATTTCCTCAATGTCAGTTCACTAATTTTACACCATATATGATGAAGACATTTTTTAAATATGCATTTAGACACTTGATTTAATAGCAGCACTGCCACTTTGCACTACATATCTGAAGTAAATTGTTAACTTGATCCTTTGTGCAACAATTGGATCTTATCAAATATTTGCAATGTTTTATGCCAGTAAACCACACCTCCATAAATCCTGAAAGTACGCAAAAAAGCCAGTACTTAATTCGGGTACAGTTATGTAACCAAGAACACAATCAATTAAGGCCATGTCTACACTTAGTGGGGCTTTTTAAAACTGAGGATGCTGCCCTAATACCTGTGGGAAAAAATATGTCCACACCAGCACATTTGTAGGGAAAAAAAGCTTCCAAAGCCAAGCACATCCATTCATTTTAAGTACATTCATAACAATGAACCCCCATCCTTCCCATCTGTTCTTCAATATGAACCACTGCAAGAGTTTGTAACTAAATGGAAGCAAAGAAGCACCTGTCTAATTTACTCCAAATGTAAACATTGGTGTCATGTGTGACATATAGGCTGTATTTGGACCATGGACAAAGTGCATAGAAAATGGATTTCGTTCCACTCAAGTGGATCTACATGAACTCTTTACTTTACTTTACTGTGGCATAGTGGTATTGATTCGGTGAAGTAGCCTAGTCGGTGTGTGAAGCTGTTTTAGGTCACGTGCACCAATAGGGCACGAGGATTGTTGCCATTGTTTAAAAAACAACAGACAACATGGCATCGACAGTGTCCAGCTCCGACGCGAGCGAATTTGAACTAAAGATAAGGAAACCCATAGACTTCATAATGGTATTGACAAGTCAATTCAGGCACATACAGCGCCTCCCCTTCAAGCAGGGGGCCGCCCCCATCAGGAGGAGCTATTCACAGACACGCACGCAGCATCTGTAACGCCGGATTTAGTCTTAAAAAAAAAAAAAACCTGTACCGCATACCAACAGGAAGGATTATCTCAGGAGAGATTTGAGGATTCAAGGTAATTATTATAAATCATGCATGCATTTTGAAACGTTGAGAAAAAAATCAATGGAAGAAATTAACTGCTACGGACTAACATCGTTCTTTGACATATTAAAATAAATTCTACCTGCACGTTTATTTTGCTTTTAACCAAGAATCGAGACTGTTTTACATCCATTTGAGGGATTTAAGACGAGCAGCACATTCGACATACTTAAAATTCTACCTGCACGTTTTTTTGCTTTTAACCAAGAATCTAATGTCCATATCTAAAAGGAATTCAAGGATTTAAGCATTTAATCACAAGAATTTAAATGTAAAAAGCTCTTTCGAGACTTGTTTTACGTCCATATCTATGAAGAATTGAGGGATTTAGGCATTCATTCACTACAATTTAAGCGTGAAAAGCTTTGTAAGATGGCGCCACAGTGTGACAAGCAGCACATTCGACATGTTTTTGTAGAATAAATTCTACCTCCACGTTTATTGCTTTTAACCAATAATTGAGACTGTTTTACGTCCATATATATAAAGAATTCAGGAGATTTATTCACAATAATTTTCAACGGAAAAAGCTCTTCGATCAGATTTGACGGAGATAGGACCCCATTAATCAGCCCCGCGCCCGTCAATACCATTATGAAATCTATGGGAAGGCCAGTACCTCGGAAACTGAGGCCGTACACGGACTTGACTGGATGTCGACGCCGCCTCTGGAAACTCCAATCTGGCTCGAAGGACCAATTAAATGTCAAGTTCAAATATGAATCCTTATGTTGAGATTACTGGTGCATGATAATTATCGGTCCGATAATAGGAAGTATGACGTCATCCCGATAAATCCAATAACATTATTAATAGGACCGATAATATGTACTGTGCTGGCTTTACAGTTCAGTTTGGGAAATCAGTTGACCATTTGCGGAGCATTGCCGCCACCTGCCGGTCAGAATAATTCACTCCATCTATTTTTTGATACAGAGTTTGGTTCACTCACTTACACATTGCAGTGTCTAGCGGTAGCATTGACAATCGTGAATGCTTTGTTACGTTTCCGCCTCGGAAATATACTGGACTGTCTCAGGAAATTAGAATACACAATATTCTAATTTTTTGAGACAGTCCTGTGTATATATACAGGACTGTCTCAGGAAATTAGAATACACAATATTCTAATTTCCTGACTGTCTCAGGAAATTAGAATATTGTGTATTCTAATTTCCTGAGACAGTCCTGTATATATACACAGGACTGTCTCAAAAAATTAGAATATTGTGTATTCTAATTTCCTGAGACAGTCCAGTATATCTAAGTATTTTATGTTTACTATCATATGTACAGAACTTCATTAAGTTCTTGTGTTATAGAAGCCAGCCAATACTTTAGTAGCTCAAGCTAGTGTGCTATGCTATACATATAATGGTTGTGTATACAAGTGTATTGTGCAGTATATTGAGTATGGAATATGTGTATTTTTCTGTTGTACTTTCACAAAATTAAGACGAGTTTCTTCCCATTAAAGCAGTGCTTCTCAATTATTTTCTGGTACGCCCCCCCCCCCATGCAAGACGTAAATATTGTGCTCCCCCCCAAACTCTCTGCCGCCACTGTAAATAGTATCATTTGTCTATAAAATTATTATAAGTACGCATCTGCCTAACATTCTTTTTTTCTACTAAAGAAAAAACAGTAATATAAATGAACTTAGAATAAAGTATAATTTTATGAACATTGTTTTGTTTGTAACAGAAAAGACTTAACGCGCATCAATTTGCCTGAATTTTAAAAAAAAAGTCACATCCACATTGTAAAAATACACTCAAGGTCCATTTTTGACCATTTGATACTGAAAAATAAAATGTAATAAAATCAGTAAAAAAAACAAAAAAAATCAAATTGAATAGATGAGGACAATACGCCAAAAAATTTGACCGGGAAAAAAAAAAAACGAAGGGAAAAAAAAGTGTCTTTGGACACAAGGAAGTGTTTCTTTGGACAGAAGGACAGTTTTTTTTTTCGCTGCTCACAGTATCACCTCATTTGCAATGGTGTGGGGATATTTTGCACTGAGCATGCTAACAGTGCTCACTGGTTTACTGATATAACAGGGACAAAGCGGGACGATTGTTGGCAATATTCGCCACGTTTTTGCTGTAAAACAATCAAGCGGCTTATCAGTAGCCACTTTTTACATGCTGACTTTTATTCATACCGATTCAAATCATTCCGAATGGAAATTTCAGATCAGCTGTTTACATGTCACTTCATCTATTCCGATCCAGCGTTTACGTGTCTGCCTTTATTCCGAAAGGACGTTGACATGCGCAGATTAATCAAAACAAAGCGTCACGTTGCAAAACATGGAGATCGATCCTCAGATCAGCTGCTGTTTTAACTTTTCGAGTGGAAACAAAACTTCAGAATGAAACGCCGTTCATTTAAAAAGTTGTGTGGGCTGGTGGAGGGATTCATGGATATAAACTTTCCGCCGAACTCCAATTAGGTGCGCTGTGCTTGGAAGCCATGTTGCAAGTGACGTTACTTACGTCACCAAGTGACGTCAGTACGGAGCATGTGCAGAGAGAACGCAACCAGACACCATTCTGCTTCCCTGTTTACATGATATAATTTTACTTCTAATCGGTTTGGGAAAAGGAATATTCCACCCCTGTGAAACGGAATGAAATTCCATTCGGTTTGGGCCTGTTCATTCCGAATGAGGTGTTTATATGGAACACATCTATTCGGTTTGAACATCTAAACCGATTGCAATTGGAATATTTGGCTCCATGTAAACGTGGCTAGTGAGATTGGGGTCTAATGTCTAAGTGGCGTCTCAATTGATCTGGCTTCCGGCTGTCCGCCATAATCATTTTTATACACAGTAAACAGTGTTTTTTCCTCTTCTCCCACTGTATTGAAAGTCAAAGGCAAACGGCCCGAAAAAAGCGCATTCTCGGCGGCCGAGGGAGAACCGTAGGTGAGGGCGGTCGTCGTGACGATCCCAAGCCAAAAATGGCACTTCTCGGGCGGACACGTGAGAACCGGACGTGAGTCTGGTCGGAGAACGGCTTTAGAAAACGGCGCACAGCTCTTCGTCATCTCTTTTTTTCTGTGTGCTCTTGCTTAGTTCAAAAATACTGCACGCACTCTGACACTGAGTGGATGTGCAAGTACACTTTATTCTAGTGCGGCAAAAAAAAAAAAATGTTCCCAGAGCTCACATGCGCCACCCCTGGCATCGCTCTAGGGGGGGGCGCGCCCCACTATTTGAGAAGTACTGCATTAAAGTAAGAAAAGGCCAAGCCTTGTGGTTTATGGAAGTGCATTCATTCTTACCTGGCTGTCGGGCAGTGCAGAAGTGAAACGCACTGTTTTGTTCATGTCATTAAAAAAAAAAAAATCTGGTGAGATCAAAGGCAAATCTATGTTAAATCCACCACTAGTTTTTTTTAAACCTCCAGGTGTTCAAAAACTCAGATTATGAATTTTAAAAATTATATATTGTATATTTTATTATCAGTTATCGATATCGGCTTTGAGAAGCAGAAAGTTATCGATATCGGTATCAAAAAATGGATATCGTGCATCCCTAGTTGAGATTTATTAAATTACCCAAAATAAGAAGGCACTCAGCTTTTGTGAACTTGCACAAGGAGAGCGGGAAGGACTAAACAGTGAAATGCTAGACTACACTACACAGTCACCAAGATCGCTCTAAACTTACCCCTCCCGCATCCTTTCTTTTTATTACGGTTGGCCCTAGCAACAGACGGGTGTCTTGCCCTAAAAGGGTTAAGGGGAAGCAAGCTGGCGACACCCCTTGAACTTGTTTTGACTATGTGTGTGCATGTGGGTGGATTTATATTTATGTGTGCTAATACATCTTAAGAAGCTATGTGCTTCTTGGCAACAAATAAAATGCAACAGCTGGATTTCTTAATGCAGCAGACAGTTTGAGTTCTTAATATCTGCGGCTCGTCCCCAAGGTTGACCTGTGGAACATAGGCTGGTTTGAACCGGTCAGATTGACTAGGCAGTTTTATTAAGAGCTAAACATGTCTATAGTAATGAATTACTAAAATAACCATTGCAATCAATCCTGAAACATCTATTTTAGCAATCATTCATCAGCAGCAACTCAACTTCATTGTTAGCATTCATCGGCAAAAGCAAATATTTAATAAGCATCTAACAATTATCAGTATATCCATGTATGATCTGTTTTTGAATCAAGGACTTTGCAGGTTTAGGTTTTCACTTTTCTACAATCACCTTGTTAAAAAAAGACGTCATTTTTACTGGATTTCACTCAGATGATTTGCCCCCTGAAAGTAGAAAGGAAAGGGCCATTCACTAGCAGTTCTATTTTCTAAACCATACAGGGTGATACTTGAAATAAATATACAGATGCCTTACAAGTGATTGGACCGATGGTAAGCGGGGGGTTCATTGGAGCGGAATTTGAAACAGAGCGTCGTACGCTCCTCGTGCAAGGCTAGATGATAGGAACAAGTAAAAAGGCATAAGATAACATCACGGGTAAAAAAGCATTAATGGACATGTAAATGTGTTATATATGAAATGAAATACAGTACTCACCGGAATGCATGAGTCACTCCTTGGGTCACACAGGCTGAGTCTACAGTGGAGGTAGACACCTCTGTGTTCTCCATCAATAAGGAAGAATAGGGCAGTAAAACGAGCCCGCATGGATGAACCATTCTCAACCACAAACACTTGTTGGCGGTCAGCGGAACATCTTATACAGCGAAGGGAAGAATATTGTTTATCATCACCTTTCAGTTTTGAATCAATAGTTATCCCAACTGAGCAGATACATACTTGTTGTGGATAAGAGAGTATTGCTCCGGGTAGTCAGGGTTTGATGAATGAGAAGCGAAGCAGTCCTCTAAGACAACTGCCAAACTGGGATCTTTGAGCACAGAGACCCCAACATACAATGGTGAACCCACTGGAAGGACAGCACCCGCTGGATAAAGCTCAGTAAAGTTGGAGTTCCGGAACAGGATCATAGAGGCCATGGCTTTGTCACCAGAGGCAACAATGCCTCCTTCCAGACTGTCAAAAAGAAAAGGAAAAAAATTCTTTCATAATATAGGCCATTTCATATCATATCGGTACGCCATTATGTCATACATTTTTAACTATTTGGTCAACTGACACTTAAAATGACCTGCCACAAATGTTAAATGTATTGCTACAAGAAGTGTTGCGACGTAAAACTAACCGATGTAAACAGAAGCAGCACAGTAGGACATGTATTTTCCTCAAATGTGAATACAGAGTCCCCCCAGAATTGATCAATCTAAATTCAAGACTTTTAAGACCTTTTTTAATGCAATTTCAACTGAAAATTAATACTTTTCTCGCACCCATTATTTAGATAATATTTAATCATATTAAAAAAATAAAGCACTGAACATCAAATTTAACCTCAATTACTAAGTGTGTTTGACAAAAGAATGCTCATTTATTGAAGATACAATTAAAACAAAAAGTTTTGTGCCACAGACCGGCCCTCTTTATGTCATGGCCTACCTTATTAAAATATTGCAATAATAATCATGCTGTCAAGCGATTCATTTTTTAAAATCGCGACTAATCGCATGCTGTGAATAGTAAACTTGCGCTTTTTTAAAATGCATTAATTATAGACTTCAATTTCTAAATACACCTATTAGCACAGGAGTTCATCAAATTTAAGCCTCATTAGAAACAAGAAAAGAGTTTTCTTTTACACTTGTAAAGATGAATCAAATATGAATTTTCCCCAAATAACTTGCAAAAAGGGAGGCACAGAGGAATAGCATGTCTACTGATAGTTCTGAGATCAAGGGCTCAAGCGCAGGTTCTGTGTGAAGTTACCATTTTATTTTTGGGGTACTAGCTATAATTTTATCTTATATTAGACTTTTTAAAGAATGAGGAACCTTTTGCATGTGTTTTGGATTACACATGTGGCAAGTGTGTACAAAACTGAAGCTTTTCATCATATTCATTTTTTTGTTTGTGGTACATGCAAATTGACATACTCAATTTTGTTGGTTTAATCTACCAAAATAAAACAACTTTTACTTGATATTCAAAATTTGGGGGGCGTACTGTATATAGTTTAAATAAAAAATTAATGTAATATATCATTACTTATGAGTGTTTTCATATTATTCATGACATAAAATTACCGCAATTAAATGTGAAAGATTGAATGATTGATTGAAAGAATAATTGAACTCACCAAAACGGCTGTCTCCCAACGCACTTATACAGTTCAGACACCTGTGTATTTCAGGGTAGTTCCCGCTCATCAGTCCACCTCAGAGTGCAATGTTTGGGGTTAAAATGCCCAACTTATGTTTTGCCTTTTCACCCCAATCCTCCGTTTTTGTGCCCAAAAATAGTGCTTGGAGCCTCCATGGTGGAAGTTTTAGTGGTGCTCTGATGAAAAATATTTCATTCTGCTGTTCATTTACGGTTTATCGCTGTACTTTTATCCAAACATGCTCAAAAACAACGATAATGGGTCGCGCCAACAGCCAGACGGGTTCACGCTCGTCATGCTGCCTCAACGTGCCCCATTTCAGCCATTAAAACCCAAAATTAAGTTTTACCAGAATCAGGTCAACAGGATGATATCATGATACTCTTTCCCAGAGGCAGAGCTGGCGGCATTGGATAGTCTTCTATTATTCTTCAGGGCTCCGGAGTGGCTATGCTAATGCAAGTCAATATAGCCAATTAGCATGCTCATGAAAACAACATATGCACGTAGGAGAATCACCGATGACGCATGCAATCAATAGTGTTGGCTATGTTTTCAGGATAAAGTTATTAAAACTTACCATTGTATGTCAATAACTGCAGTAAGAACAGCAACATTAGTAATTCAGTTGCCTTGCACAGAAGAGAACGAGCTGGCTGCGCGGAGGGATATCACATTGGTCTTTTCACTGCTTTTTTTTCCTTTTTTGTGGCAACGAAGCGACTTCCCGCCCCCAAAATGCAGGGAAGAATTGAAGTTGAACTGTTTTCAGAACTCAATAAATGGTTGCAAGTGAACACCAAGACTTTTTCCCACTTCTCAACAAAGGTGTTCTTGAAACTTTTTTCTTCGTAGACAAGACCAACTGGAAAAAAACAGGCAGCTATCAATGAGGTAAGTGGATTCCTGCATGCTTTATTTTGTCGCTGGGCGAATATTCGTATACTCTAAGCATAGTTCTACTTCAGGAAAGCAGCTATATCATCTCAACAGTAATGCATTGTGAGAGTAAAAGCATGTCAATATAAAAAGCAGTAGCAGTATGGCAATTATTTACAAGAATGGCTAAATTATCACGCAATATGTCAAAAATTAAAAATATTATACAACTGACACAGGCAAACGTGTTGAACATAACTTCAAGTATTATTTCATGTATTTCAATTGCTGGTGATTGTCCCCTTAGAGCACTTGATTTAAAAACGAAGTTACGTAATTTGCGGACTGTAAGCCGCTACTTTTTCCCCCCTCATTTTGAATCCAGCTGCATATAGTAGAGTGCTGCTTATGTGTTGGGAATATTGAACATGTGTCCAAGCTAGAGTTCTGTAACTTTTTTAAATAATATAATTTTTTGATCTATCGCATGATGATTTTGGCACTTCCTTTTTTAATCACCCTGTATTATGGTTTTGTTGTTTTAGGCAACTCCGATTGGTGGCATATAGGGTTGTTCTTGAGTGGGCGTTGAAAGGCAAACATCTGGGAAGAGGCCAGCGACGTGTTCTTCCATCATGTGTCGTCTCCTGCATCCGTGACAAGTGCACTTCTGTCATTGGGAACTACATTGGTTTTAGGGAAACTGAAGATGCTTTGCAATTATTCTAAGTACAACTCCTACATACCCAGAAACTTTTGATCTTTTAAACCTTCACATTTCACAAATAAGACAATATGTGTGTTTTTTTTTTATTTTTTATTATAGTACATTCAAAAATATCTATTAAAAAGAAAAAAGGAAAATGTCAGCCTAATTATTTTTTAAATCTACTGACATGTAAAATGACTTGCTTTATCAGGCCTTTTGATGCCTGGGGAATTGTAGTTGGAGGCTTGAAATAAATTCTGGATCAGCAAACTTCACTGATGAACCCTGCAGTCTTTCCAGGACATGCGCCACCAAATTCTGTCAGAATGTCTGCGTTGTTGGCTCGTAACTCCTCCAGGCAACCCATCTTTTTGTTTGCGTTGGAAACTCCAAGCTGTATCTCGAAGTCCCTAACAGAGTAAATTTGAGATATGTACACATAAGACGGGTAGACTGCAACTGTTAATGGGAAAAAAAGTCGATAGAGCCTACCATCAGCATTCCTCGCTTCCTGGCGCCCTTGCCTTCATGGAGTTGAAAACGAAGTGGAGCCTCTTCTGGGTGTACCTAAAGCATCTCCAGGTCACCTAAAGATCACAGTAAAAAGTAGCTTGTTAGATGTGTCATGATAATATGCCTGTGTTGTAGACACAACCGCACCACGGAATAAGGTAAACCCTAATATCTAAAAAAAAAATTTGCGGAATCTCATGTTCAGCAAAAAAGTTTTAGAATTATTTTTTAAATCGTATTTAGGAGCGCTGTTCAACGCTTTCCCAAAGACCAAATCGGGAATTACTTCTTGGTTTATTCCTTTATTTATTACAAGCTAGGTAGGTGTCACTATCTAAGGACATAGAAAACCAAGTTATCACTCTGTACGCTCAAAAGGTTTCTTCGATTTTCGTTGAAAGTGACAGTTCACTCACAATCTTTATTTTAAATAATCCTTCAATAAGTGATTGGCTGAGGTGTCTGGGGCGAATAGTAAAGGTAAAAAAAAAAATTGTATGATTGACATATTACCGGTATTTACATACTACCGACTACTAGTCCCAATGGGAAGAGTCAGAGTACGTGTGTGGGAGTGTGCAAAAAACGGCGGTTGCTCACGCATATAACCTACCAAAGATTCGTAAACCAAATCCAAACCCGAAGATTTACTGCATTCGGGATGGTGATCTGGAAATTGACTGTACTGTTCCCCTTGTGTGTGTGTGTGAGTGAACACAAGTGTACAGTCAGCCAAACTCCATTCAAAATGAATACGGGAGTCGGGAGGTAGCGTCCGAGCTCCAGGTGCTTTATTGTGCTGCACTGTCGCATCCAAAAATGAATCGGGAGTGAAAAGACGAACCCTTCGAAGGTACAAACAACACAACCAGCTCTCACCAAACGACGGATTGACTAAAATACTACAAAAATGGCAGCCACAGTACTTCCTTCCTGTCAAACGGCTGTTAAAATAATAGCACGAAGGAAAAATGCACTTCGTGAGATATTGGACAGAACATTGACCATTGTTTCCAATTTAAAAACGCGAACCATGAATATGCATGGCGTTTGTTACAAGCCTCACTAACGCGAGCTGCGATATCGAGGTGTGCATGCACATATATGTGATATATTTTCATATATGATGTTTTTTTTTTTTTACCTGTTTATCGGAAGCTCTTGAAGACGTTTGGACACTCGAAGGCACAGCAATTGGGTAACAGGAGAGGATACCGATGAAAATGGGCGCTGCAAATACTCCAGAGCAGTACTTTTCCACCGGTGTGTGTGTATGTCATATCCAGCAGAGTAACCACATTTTATATCGTTCCTTGTTCTTCATAGTCAGGCGGTGGAAACTTTCCTTTGTCCATTTCTTCTGTATGTTTCCACAACTTCTAAAAGCACATTTCACCATTTTGACGTCCTTCCGTGAACGCTCTGCATAGCAGACCAAGGTGAATACGAGTGGCCACAGCACTCCCCTCTATTGTGGTGCCATTACGCATAGAAAAAAATAGTCCCGCAGAATTAAATGAATTACGGCAGTTTGGTATTGTGGTGCCATTACGCATAGAAAAAAATAGTCCCGCAGAATTAAATGAATTACGGCAGTTTGGTGAGATATTGTTTTGGCTGCAGGGGTTTCTTGAACATTGGGCTGCGTTTTTAATTTATTTGACTATGTTAGATCTGTGAATATCGGTTTTTATTAGCATGCTAACTGGCCATATTGACTTGCATTAGCATAATCACTGTGGAGCCCTGAAAATAATAAAAGACTAACAAACGATACAGAATTTTTCTCAATCAACTCCACTGACTATTTAACCCTCCCCTAACTCGAAGAATAAGCCTGATGTCAAAAATTCTGAACTTCCCCTTTAAGGCAACATTATTTGTATTATATAATGACTTCAGTTATATTGGTAGTTTAGATTGTCTCCCAATGTGTTGTAAGGATATAATTGACTACCTTTATTTAGTGAATTATTTTCATTATATTCAGACTTACATTTACCCCTTTTCACTGCTCAGTGTGCCAGTCCATTTTTTTCCCCTTCAAATTCATGTTTGATTGGCTGATGACTTCACCCGATCTGTTTAGTCTTATTAATGTCCCGTCCTCAGCAAAAAGTGTACATGCAGGTTATGCTGTTAAATCATCCCTACCAATGTTGAGACCAAACCTACGCCCTTGCTTGCATCACTCACGTACGGTTGGCAGGGAAGCCAATTGGTTAACTACTGAGTGGAAATAGGGACATCTTAAGGCCAATTGGTGGGACTACTATTGCATATAGAATCCCAAAATGTAGTCTGTTAGAATTCTGCTAGCTAAAATATACACTGCAGGGAAAGGTGTAATTATGATAAAAATGACGATAGACATGTAAAATCTGAAAGTTTTATATTGTTTCAGCGATTTTTATTGTCATGTCATATAGCGCTATTTCAAACCACTTGTTATAAATATATAAGGACTGAACATTTGAGTAGCAGTTCAATACGCTCCTATTTGTTGAGATCTTTACTCACTTCATGGATGGTTTGATGAACAGCAGGCTTTCTGTGACCAGGGGATAGGCACATGAGAAAGGAAGACTTACAGGAATAGAGAAGCCTTGCTTCAAAGGGTAGACAAATAAGCTATTGGAGTAGATTGCATGTGTGCTGTTGGTCTGAAAGACAGACATGAGAATGTTAACATTTCATTTGAAAAAGTACTGTTTATGTCTGTTGAGGATATATTGACAATCAGCACTTATGTCACTAAAAATACGTACTGTCATCAAAATAAGTACTGTCATCTGTACCTAAAATATAGCATTTTTGTATTATTTTACGCACATATGCCTTTAATATTGAATAATATCAATATAGAAGAAGCTAATGCAAATACCATTGCAGCTGGGGAGCTTAAATCATGATCAGCAGCATTACTTTGTTTAATATAAATGTGTGCCAAAAGTACATATGTGTGTCAGAGTGTAGTGTTTTGTTTTGTTTTGGGTTTTTTTGTACCGTCAGTGTGTTTCCACAAGCATGTGCCTGGCCATCAGCTTCGTACCATACAAGATTGTCTTGTACCGTGACCAGGGCACAGTTGCGGACTGCCAGGTTGCCAGAGATTGGGTTATAACCAGATTGATTTACGCTATCATAATCCAGGCCCACTTTAATTTTGTCATGGCCACAAACAAGGTGCGAAATCTTGAGTTCACCTGAACCAAACATATAAAGGTTCATTAGTTCAATTATGATTTCAACTAATATATACAATATATAAAAGCGACCTGAGCATTTAATGCTGACATCCTGCTTGTGATAACAGTCGTGGACCCCAAAACCACGGTGTTTGCAGCTTGTTATTGAAGTTTCCTGTCCAGAACAACGGACATCATCCATCCAAATGGGGCCAGTGCCTTTCCCAAAAGCTGCGCTGGTTAAATAGGAATGAGCCTTGCCACACTTCAACTGTCTGCACACCACATTGGCCGCTCTAAAGTCCCATCCGTCGTCACACACAGTTCCCCATTGTCCATTATGATGGACCTCAACCCGTCCAGAGCAGCGGTTGTCAGAGTTGACCAGCCTCACAGGTGAAGAAGCATCTAACACAAGAACAAACGGATAAAGAATTAGGCTGGGAGTACCTTAAAACTAGAAAACATAAGATACTTTGGGGGGGAGGCTTCATGTTCTCACAGAATACACGAGATAGTTCAGCATAATTCTACACTATATTTCTTACCTTCACAAAACACTCCAGCATGTGACTGCATTCACCAAGATTTGATTCATTTCAAGTGCCTCTGACACGATCCAACCAAATGGGCCCTGTTCCATGTCCAAAGCCCCCATAGAGGGCTACCTGGGCCCTGCCACAGCCCAACTGTCCGCACACCACTTGTGCATTCTTCAGGTCCATTAATCATCACACACTGTTCCACAAAGCAAGATTTCCACTTGGCCAGAGCACAAGCCAGTTCCTCCATTAACAAGGCGGACTTCCCCCTCATCTACACTTGGGATTGTCCAAGTAGTTGTAACTGTTGTTGGATTGATACCAATTTCAGTTGTATAATTGATGACGGGGACTGTTGCATTTTTGCTGGTGGCTTCACAAGCTTGTAGTCTACAAGTCCACCTTGTTAATGGAGGAAATGGCTTGTGCTCTGGCCAAGTGGAACTCTACGGGATCTTTGGACATGAAACAGGGCCCGTTTGGTTGGATCGTGTCAGATGCACTGGAAATAAATGAAAAGTTGGTGAATGCAGTCACCAAGGGATTGGAGTGCTCAATTAGAGTCACTCTAAAGATAGGGTGACCATAATTTGATTTCCAAAAAAAGAGGACACTCAGCTCGGCCACGAGATATTTAAATTCTACTCGTTCACTCAAATGTCTTTTAAATATGCCTCCTCTGTATGGATAGAAAATCCAGATATATAACAAAATAATAGCTCTATAACCACAGACACAAATTCTAATTCTCAAGGTTTAATCAACAAGTTTCATTATTCCTAACATTAGAGAACAATAACGTAAAAAAAAAAAAAAACTGGAATTAATAATGATAAGAAAATAATGTCTCTCCTGTATTCCTGAATCATGCTTGAACAAAATAATAGCGGTCTTTTCAATTCTTAATGCACAAATATAAAATCTGAAAAAATGTTTTAAGCAGTGTTGTTAATAACGGCGTTAAGAGTATAACGGCGTTACTAACAGCGTTATTTTTTCCAGTAGTGATTAAATTCTTTTCTCATCTTTGCAACGCCGCTACCGTTACTAAGGATGTAAAGGCGTGCATTACCTTGCGTTACTACGTTGGTTGAATGACACAAGATAAGTCTGAGAGACACGGAAAGACAAGAGCGGAAGTGGGAAGGGAGTTGAGACTTGTGGCGCCGTTGCAAACGCGATGCTAGGCGGCTTCAATAATACCTGACCGAAAGCCTACAAACTACGCCCACATGATGCTACGCTAGATATCACGTGTATATAGAACTAGATGCGAAATGACAGACTCGGCGGCTTTAGCAAATGTATAGAGAAGTAGATGCAAAATGATACACTCGCTGGCGTTGGTAAGCAGCCGCCATCTTAAAGCAGTAGACTTCTCGGGAAGGCTCTGTTGTAGAGAACCTTCCTAGCGAACCGAAGTAAACTTATCTAAAATACTCTTTTAAAATGATGAAACAGTTTTAAAACTTTCACGTGTCAAAAGTAGACAAAAAAGTAAACTTATCTAAAATACTCTTTTAAAATGATGAAACAGTTTTAAAACTTTCACGTGTCAAAAGTAGACAAAAGGGAACTGATGCAATAACTGGAGCGATTTTAACAACTTTAACAGTTGATTCATAGCATTAAATGACTTCCAAACATAGCATAGCATTAAATGACTTCCAAACATAGCAAAGTTTACTATCTAGTTATCGCAATATCCACAATACCGCTGTGTCTAGTTAAGTTTAGGGTTAAGAATTGGGCAAGGGCGAATTGTCCCAAAAACTCTGAACTTCACATAGTGTGACCTAGGTTTTTTTTTTTTTTTTTTTTTTTTAATCGAAAATAAACATAAAAAGTAACACCAATTACTTTGCCAATAATTACTCTTACATTCAGGTAACAGTCACTAACTCAATTACTTTTTGGGAGAAGTAATTTGTAACTAATTTTTTAAAGTAAGATTAAGAACACTGGTTCTAAGTAATACCTCTTCCAGCTTTAACTCAAAGAAGTGAACTAATTTAAACCAAACAGTAGCCTCACAACAATGCTAATTGAAAAAACATCACTTTAGTCTTTATAGTTTTCTTCCTCATCCCTGTATTTTTTCTCCTTGACTTTCTTCATCTTCCTTGTCTACCCATCCTTATTTTGATCTAGTGCTGATCTGTCCCAGCAGTTTTTTGTTGCTCAACTCATCAGATGTTTGTGTCTGATCTTGCCAGAGTCCTGGATTTCAGAAGCGCTGCATCTGTCAGTCATCGTTTAACTTGTTAAACAGTTGCTGTGGCAACTCATTGTGTGTAAGCCGACTCACTATGAAGCATTTGATAAAGCCAGGCATTTTCCTCCTACTTTATTCTTGTCTAAAAATAATTCAGTGGGGCAGTAACATGTTTAAACCATATCATAATTATTACATTTTAAGTGCTTAAAAAAAACATCAATTAAAATATTTTTTAAATTAAACTCTGGGGAGAAAAAAAGAAAAAAACATGTCTTATTATGTATCTCTTTCCGATGCTAAATCTGAATAAATACATCGAACACGCACAAAAAGGTGCACTACTTCTCGGTTTTTACAGAACTTTTTGAAGTGCCAGAGTCTGGAAATGCCCTTTTTAACAAGGCACTAGTGCAATCCATGGACCTTTAACTGTTTGTTATGTATTTAACAGTGTGAAACGCAAACGCACCTTCCGCTGCGTTAACAGCACCCGGTTTTCCTGATATCGCTCAATTTAGCAGAGGAACTCTCACTTCGCACAACTTTTTAAACATGTTTTACTGTGTCCGTGGGAGCTGTCAGGTCTCCGGCACCTTTGTTGGACACCGAAACATATGTGCCAGATTTGCACATGGTGCACTCTTGCCTCCAATGTTTTTTGCCCAGGACGATAATTGGAGATTTTTTTTGCAGCTCATCTGTAAAGATGTACTTGCGCTTAGGCATTTTGGCGGACTGCACTGCTCTGATATCTGTTTTATCTGTTACTGAACATAGCAGAACCAACCAATGGGAAAGCTCTCTGGGAACACGTCACACGCAGTACAGTAACGTAGTATTCTGTGCGTAGCGTCAATTTCAACAAACGCAAATTGGTCCCGTGAAAAAGAATGAAAACCGGACATTTCCGTTACAACCCGGCCGGAAACCACGGATGGAAAAAGTGGACATGTCCGGGCAAAAGAGGAAGTTTGGTCATCCTATGGTATCCCATCGATTGGTGGCCCGCAGTGGTGGGGTGGGGGCCTCCCCTCGAGGGTGCTAGGCAGTGCCCGGCTTTTCCTACAGTTCCTGTGAAGTAGTTCTGCTCACCATATGACTAACATGAGTGAAAGAATAGGTAGACTTATGAATAGGCATTACTTCATACACACTGGGATATACTTTAACTGTTGGTTCTAGTATTGACAATACCACAATGAATATTAGGCCGTTGACTCAATATTTTTTACATGTGATTTGTCATAAACCTAACTGCCGGGAACCTACTAATGCGTAGAGTAAATTTAATGTCCGACACAGCTCGTGTACAGTACTGGTTCCATTTTTTTTTTTTCACCCCTTAAATGAATAACAAATGCGATCTTACTAGAGTTTAGAGTGGGTAAAAACAAAGAAAACCATATAATGAAAAAAACACTATTATATATACTATGATATTCAAAAATATGTTCCTATCCTTTATTGTTTGAGTATTATAACGGCTGGAGATCATATAGGTAATATTGTTAACAATCATACAGTAGTACTTAGTACTGCCCCTTTGCCCCTAAATGCCCAACGTGCCCCTTTTGACTGGGCTTTTTTTTTTTGTGCGTATGTGCATGTGTGCTAGCCGACTGTGCTAGGGACTTTTTTAAATTGAAAATATATAGTTTGATTGAAGAATTATTTTTCTTGAGTGAAGCAACTTTTTTGGGATTGAGTAATAAAAGAAACATATCAACCTCCATACTTCAAAGCAAACAAAAATATTTTCAAAAGAAAAATTATTCAAAAAAGACATTTCAATCACAGAAAAAAAGTTTTTGAATGCTAAAAAATATTTGAGACTCAAAAATTTGCATTTGAACACTTTAATTTTTGATTGAAAATGTTTTCTTTGAAGCAATCCTTTTTGTGGTTGGGCCAGTGTTTGGGCCATATTATAGGTAGGACATTTGTGTCTAAATCATGCAATCCCAAAAAAGTTGCTTCAATCCCAAAAAATATTGTCAAACAAAAAAAAAAATCATTTGAAAAAAATATTAATTATATACAACTTTGAAGTGCAAAAAGTTTTGACCTTTTTTTTTTTTTTTTGGAGGCAAGTTTTTGGGGGACTGTATAATTTAGACACAAATGTCCTACCAATAATATGGCCCAAACACAAAAAGGATTGCTCAGACCAAACCTACGCCCTTGGTTTGAAGCACCATGTTCCTTTCCTTTTTGAGTCTCAAAGTTATTTTTCTCATTCAAACACATTTTAATTGAAGGGACTTTTTTTAAATGGAAAATATATAGTTTGATTGAGGAATTATTTTTCTTGAGTGAAGCAACTTTTTTGGGATTGAGTAATAGAAGACACATACCTACCTCCATACTTCAAAACAAACAAAAATATTTTAAAAAGAAGAATCAATCAAAAAAGACATTTCAATCACAGAAAAAAAGTTTTTGAATGCGAAAAAATATTTGAAACTCAGAAATTTGCATTTGAACACTAATTTTTGATTGAAAATGTTTTCTTTGAAGCGATCCTTTTTGTGGTTGGGCCAGTGTTTGGGCCATATTATAGGTAGGACATTTGTGTCTAAATCATGCAATCCCCAAAAATATTGTCAAACAAAAAAAAAAAAAAAACATTTGACAAAATATTAATTATATATAATAACTTTGAAGTGCAAAAAGTTTTGACTTTTTTTTTTTTTTTTTTGGAGGCAACTTTTTGGGGGACTGTATAATTTAGACACAAATGTCCTACCAATAATATGGCCCAAACACAAAAAGGATTGCTTAGACCAAACCTACGCCCTTGGATTGAAGCACCATGTTCCTTTCCTTTTTGAGTCTCAAAGTTATTTTTCTCATTCAAACACATTTTAATTGAAGGGACTTTTTGGGGGACTGTATAATTTAGACACAAATGTCCTACCAATAATATGGCCCTTACACAAAAAGGATTGCTTCAAAGAAAACATTTTCAATGAAAAATTAAGTGTTCGAATGCAAATTTTTGAGTCTCAAATATTTTTTCATACTCATGAGCTTTTCTATGATTTAAATTTCTTTTTTTGATTGAAGTGATTTTTCTTTAGAATTATTTTTTGTTTGAAGCAACTTAAATATATTTTTTCGCATCCAAAAATTTTTCTAGGATTGAATTTTTTTTATTTTTTTTTATTTAGGTGATTTGTCTTTAGAATTTTTTGTTTGTTTGTTTGTTTGAAGCAACTTATTTTTTGAATGAATAATAAGGACACAAATGTCCCAGCCATAATATGGCCCAAACGCAAAAAAAAAAAAAACTTGTCTTCAATCCAAAAAAATCAAAGAAAAATCGTTTTCAAATGCATTTTTGAGTTTCAAATTTATTTTTGCACTCAAATTTTTGGGATTGAAGTGACATTTTTTTGTTGAAAATATAAATTTTGATTGAAGTGACTTTTTCTTTCCTCGAACTTTTTCTTTGAATAATACACAAATCTACCTCCATACAATCCCAGTTAAAGTTTGTCACAGTCACCGCCAATTATACTGTAAAGATGGATAAAATAGAAGTTATGTTGTTCTTCATGTGCCCCTTTTGATCTATATGAGCACCTGCCCCTCCATCGGTCTCTGCACGACCCCCTGAGATGGGAACATGAATAGATTCGAAGTACTGCAATATATAAGCAAGCGTCCATGACTTGTGAATCTTTAAAGATCAACAACTCACTCGAGTTTAAGAAGGTCGCGAGGGTGGCGACCATCAGAACAAGAGGCGACATGGTGACACCGCGAACGGAGAAAGGCTTCACGCGGGTGAGGATCCTCCAGTGGACTATTTCGGGACGAGACGAGAAGCGCCAAAAATTCTGGATTGCTTATTCGGTGGATGGAGGTATAGAAGTTCCTTAAGTAGGGACCGTCGTCACCGAGGGACTCCGCTCAGACGTCATAAACGCGGAGTTTTGTCAGCACGTGTTTCCTCCTGCACGTACGCGGACTCGCCGAGAGTTGGAGACGAGGCCATGTCATCGCAATCGTCATAAAAGGCTAGTGTCTGTTTTAATCAAAGGAAATCATCATTTGAGTGGCAACATTTCACTTGTCCAAACAAAACTCGTCACAAAGCTTTCGCATTTTTGACAAAAGCGTCCCCCTTTGTGAGCAAAAGAAGCAAAGACTGTAAAGTTCATTGCACACGTTGTCACTGCTATGTTAACATCAACGTGCAATGTAAGATGGCTATTATGCATCCATCACATAGTGTTTTTTTTTGTTTTTTTTGTTTTTTTTGTATGCCATCATTACAAAGTGCTACTTTTTAACTGTGGCTCATAAAAAGCTTCATACGCCCATTTCATGGTGTGGGTGTGTGTTTAAATTATGAAACTGTTACATGGCATTCTTTTTAGTATTTCAATTAGGAGTGGCAAAACTTTCCCTTCATCCCGTTGTGGCGTCATTTTGATCTCTGTCTTCTGTCCCGGCATCCTGCTGGCAGGATGTTGGCTGTCCCTGGGTATGGGTCCGCTCCCACGCTGGACCTTGTATTGAATTCTTGGCCGAAACCGAAAAAATAAAAACCGAAACCGAAAGGTGAAAAATACACATGCATATAATTCTTTTTTTTTTCTCATTAGATATATATATTAGGGCTGTCAAACGATTAAAATGTTTAATCGAGTTAATTACAGCTTAAAAATTAATCGCAATTAATCGCAATTCAAACCATCTATAAAATATGCCATATTTTTCTGTAAATTATATATTGCAATTCAAACCATCTATAAAATATGCCATATTTTTCTGTAAATTATATATATATTCTGTAAAATAAATTGTTGGAATGGAAAGATAAGACATAAGATGGATATATACATTCAACATACGGTACATAAGGACTGTAGTGGGCATTTCACTCTACTGTCATTTAAATCTGTCCTTGCTGTCCTCACTCCGAAGCGTCTACTTTTTCTAAAGCTAGACAGCTAGTGAACGACGCCTTAATAATCAGACTTCTTCCTTTTTCATCTGATTTATTAATAAAATGGCCTCAAACCATTGTCCTCTTTAGACCATCGTAAAACTACAAAAAAAAGTACACAAGCATTGCATTAGCAACAACGTTAGCTTAGCACGCTATACAGTTTCACTAAACATAAACAAAAAGCGTCTCATACAAAAAATATAACATTTCGCTTACTAACATAATATGTACATTCTTTACAACAACCATAATTACGGACAAATCTTGTCCAAGGATCATAGAAGCACAACAATACAACATAGGCGTCAGCCCGAGACGTCGTGCAGCCATATTGAACTGGCAAGAAAACAATAAACCATGTCGCAAAGTGACCACAAGGGTTCGCTGTTAGACAGCACAAAAAGCCTTGCTGTAAAACTTACCAAAAGGCAGAATACTGCGTTAATTGCGTCTAATATTTTAACGTGGATTAATTTTAAAAAATTAATTACCGCGCGTTAACGCGATAGTTTTGACAGCCCTAATATATATATATATATATATATATATATATATATATATATATATATATATATATATATATATATATATATATATATATATATATTATGTCATTATTTTCCAATTTATGTCTTTTGCCTCGGCATTGGTTCTACAGCCCCGGAGGCTCAAGACGTTTAGTTTGAAAGGTGCCGTTTACATTGATGACATACTGATCAGTGGATCAATGACTGAAGAGCGTGATGCTAGACTTGAACAAGCATTAGAGGCCGCGAGTTCACATGGCCCTAACCTAAGTGCAAAAAAAATGTGAAGTCATAAAAACGAAAATAGTATTCTTAGGTAGGGTGACCATATTTGGATTTCCAAAAAAGAGGACAGTCGTCTCGGCCTCGAGATATTAAAATACTTCAATTTGAACAAAGTTCACTCAAAGATGCCTTATCACTTTAGTATATAAGTATGCAACCTCCGTCTGGATAGAAAATTCAGGTTTTTAACAAAAAAGTAGCTATATAACTAAAGACACAAATTCAGATTTTCAGATGTTACTCAACAGGCTTTATTATTGTTAGAACAATACAACAATAACATAAAAAAAGAAAAAAACTGGAATGAAATAATGATTTAAAAAAAACAAAACAAAAAAAAAACCTCTGTATAGCGAATCATCCTTGAACAAAATAATGGCTGTCTTTTCAATCCTTACTGTAGAAATAATCTGAAATATTATTCGAAATAATACCTCTTCTGTAGAAAATCCAGCTTTTAATAAAAAGGTCTTTTCACTCTCTGGTGAAATAATGTAAATCAAACTAGCCTCACAACTATACCATTTTAAAAATAAAAATACGGTCACTTTAGTCTTTAGTTTTTCTTGTGCTTTAAAGCACTTTGCGGGAAGATTACGACGGAGTATTACACACACACACACGCACACACACAAAGGGGACTAATAGATTAAAGCCGTACTACTTCTACGAGAAAAATAACGTATTATTACGTAGGGGTCATGTAGCGGTAAGCCGCTACGCACTTTATGTACATCTACCTTAGCTGAGCGCTACGATGAAGCATTAGATTAGAAATAAATCTAAGAATCCTAATTGATTTAGATGAGCCGAATATACTAAGGATTTCCCTATTTGTAAAACCGTTTCTAAACCACAAGATGCCTTCAAATTCAATATTGTATATTGTAACCGAGGGGGCAACGCGCTATGTAAAGTACATAGCTGTTTAGCCTAAGTAAAAATATGACTTTTATACTCGTATGTTGAATTCATTGTACGAGAATAAAAGTCGAAGTATTACTTAAAGCTAATGTAGCTGAATGAGCAGATACCTACTTGCCGTAGCGCACTGCCGCCTCCGTTAAAATCAATAATGTTGAAAGCATCTATTACGCATGTCTTTCCTCATTTGCTGGCGTCGGTTGAGGGTCTGCAATGCACCCGTCGTTTGTTTTGTTTGTCGTTTTCACATAGCTAAAAATGGATGGCATGGATTGGCCACATATTATATGTACATAATTTATGTATGTACGTATGTTTACATTATATAATGAATGTGTGTGTATATATATGTATGTTTATGTACATACACTACATCACTTATATATACAGTATATATTCATGCAATATGTTGCGGTACATCGCGCTGATTGCAGCTGTGCGCCGAACCTTCGTGCCGTCAACATTCGCTGGAAGTGGTGCTAAGTTCACGCGGTGCCTGCTTTGACGACTGACACCGAATCTCAATGACGCACCAGGACCTATCCAGGTTTCATTTTCGCAACGTGTTCACAGTCTAACCTGGTTTCTGAATGGGAGACATTTAGAAACCTAAAAATAATGCCAGCTTTAACTCCATGGCTGGTAATGACGTTAGGTGTCTGATCATTCGTTGCCTTGCTCTCTCAGTCAAAATGGATTGGACATCCAGCACAGTCTTTGGCATCCAAAATATAGTGTTAGAGAAAGTTTCACATGTGTGTGCGCGCATTTTAAATAATAAAGCCTGTTGGGTAACCTCTGAGAATTTGAAAGTGTCATTGGTTATATAGCTACTATTATGGTATAGAACTGAATTTTCTGTCTAGACGGAGGAGGCACGTTTATATATTTAAAGATTTTGCATCTTTGAGTGAATTTCATTTCAAATTTAAGTATTTGAATATCTCGAGGCTAAGGCGACTGTCCTCTTTTTTGAAATCAAAATATGGGCGCCCTACCTAAATGACCTGAATTCACGTTTTTTTGCACTTAGTTTAGGGCCATGTGAACGGGCGGCCGCTAACGCTTGTTGAAGTCTAGCATCACGCTCTTCAGTTGTTGATCCACTGATCAGTATGTCATCAATGTAAACGGCACCTTTCAAACTAAACGTCAAGAGGGTCCGGGGCTGTAAAACCAACGCCAAGGCAAAGGGCATTAATCTGATTTTTTTTTTTAATGAAATAAAAGAAACGAATGATATGCATGTGTATTTTTCGGCCTTTCAGTTTTTTGGCCAACTGTTTCCAATATGCGGTTTCGGCCAAGAATTCAGTACATCTGGCACCGCTGGCAGTGGGGCCCCCAGGTCCAGCGTGGAAGCGGACACATACCCGGGGAGAGCAACAGCTGCCAAGCAGGATGCTGGAAAAGAAGAGATCAAAACTAGCCACCACGGGAAAGGGGACATTTTGCCGCTCCTAATTGAAATACTCAAAAGAAGAATGCCATGTAATAGTTTCATAATTTAAACACACACACCGTGAAATGGGTGTATGAAGCTTTTTGTTGAAACACAGTTAAAAAGTAGCACTTTGTAATGATGGCATACAAAAAACACACAAAGTAATGGGTGCATAATAGCCAACATAGCAGTGAACAAAGTGTGCAATATGCTTTAAAGTCTTTGCTTCTTTTGCTAACAAATGAGGGTTCTTTTGTCAAAATGATGTCATGTGTATCAATGGCAGCCAATGAGTACATATCTATTAGTTTGTAATTATAGATAATAACAGGGAAAATTCAATACATATGAATATCCTGTTACTGTTTTCCCAATGTGTTGTCTAAAGTGTCTTAGGAAACCACATTAATTTCCCGTCTTTTCTCCCAACCCCGCTCAAGTGCTGAAGTACGGCAAGGGCAGTTTGAAGAAAATGCTAGCCAGCCATTAGCACAGTACAATTACCAAATGCTTGTGTGAGAAGTACTGCAATTCTGCAGTACTCCGGAACGTAAAACTTATTGCGGTGACGTGATTTTTTGGGGGAAATTTAGAAGAATTTGAAGGCTGAGCAATGTGTGTAGAAAATGTGCATAAACCGTCTAAATCGTTCAAATGTCTTATGGTGATAGCCCACTATCACTTTCAATTCAATTCAATTCAATTTTATTTGTATAGCCCTGGATCACAACAACGTTGTCTCAAAGGGCTTTGCAGAGGCAATATGATACACAATCAGAAACAGCAAATGAAGCAACAAAGATGAATAAATAAATTAAAGTCCTGGGTTTCCCCCATTCTTAGACCCTCCATGTCGGCAAGGAAAAACTCCAAAAACTCCAGTCTTCAGGAGAAAAATGAGAAACCTTGGGGAGTACCACAGTCAGGAGAGATCCACTCCCAGGACGGATAGACAGGAAGCCACAGGACCACTAATGGGAATTAGCAGGCAAAGTTACAGTCCGTAAAGATGCAGTGGAGTAAAGGAACAAGAAGCGGTCCATCTAGCCAGATGAGACAGGGGTAGCGACGAGGACGTCCATCCAGCATGGGGTCCGGAAAGTCAGGAGGCTGCAGCTGAAAAATAGCCCCTCCCCAGAGGGGAGGGGGGAAAGGGGACTCCGGGTGACTAGTGATGAAGAGACTAGACAACTAGATATTAACATTGGAAAATAGAAATAAAGTAAGATAAGTGGTATGTAGAGTGAGAAAAAGGAGATAGAACTCAGCGGCTGTACTGCCCCCAGCATTATAGCTTCTAGTGCAGCTTAGACTAAACTTTGAGTCTACTCCGACTTCAACTAGCCTAACCATAAGCTTTGTTGAATAGGAACGTTTTTAATCCATTCTTAAATGTGAAAACTGTCTCGACTTCTTTAATATTATCTGGATGCTGATTCCATAAAACAGGGGCTTGGTGGATAAAGGCTCTAGCTCTGACAGTACTTTTAGAAACCCTGGGAACTACCAGTAGACCTGCATTCTGAGAGCGGAGTGTTCTGTTGGGGCGGTATGGAACCAGAGCATCGGTGAGATAAGATGGCCCCAACTCATTAATGGTCTTAAATGTAAGAAGGAGGATTTTAAATTTAATTCTAAACTCGACTGGAAGCCAGTGAAGGGCCTGGAGCACAGGGGTGATGTGCTCTCTTCTATTGGTTCCTGTTAAAAGTCTTGCTGCTGTGTTTTGGACAAGCTGAAGACCTTTTAGAGAACTTTTAGGACAAGCTGCAAGTAGGGAGTTACAATAATCCAATCTCGATGTAACGAACGCGTGAATTAATTTTTCTGCATCGCTTTCAGATAAAATATTTCTAATTTTGGCTATGTTGTGCAGGTGAAAGAAGGCCGTTCTGCAGGTTTGTTTAATGTGAGCTTTAAACGATAAGTCAGGGTTGAATAAAACTCCTAGGTTTTTAACTGTGGTGCTGGAGGCTACACTTACATTGTCCAGAATGACTATCTGGGCAGCTAAAGAGTCTCTCACACTTTTCGGGCCTATTATAAGGACTTCTGTCTTTTCAGGATTAAGTAGAAGATAGTTAGTGCTCATCCAGGTATTTATATAGAGTCACCGTCATCATCAACATGTATATTAAAATCCCCTACAATTATAATTATATCCCAGCTTAGCAAAATACTGGATAAAAAGTCAGAGAAATCTAACAAAAACTGTGAGTAGGGACCAGGGGGACGGTAAACCACTATGAAAAGAACTGGTTTTTGGTTCTTCCAGTTAGCATCTATAATTGATAGTACTTGACTTTCAAAGGAGTTATAAATGTAATTAGCTTTACTTTTTGGGCTCATACCTAGACAAGGGTGTGATATTACTGCCACCCCCCCCTCCGCGGCCCGTGCTTCTACCTGTGTGAAAATTCACGTGACTTGGGGGTGTGGCTTCATTAAGTCTAACAAAGTCACCCTGCTGAAGCCAAGTTTCAGTCAGGGCCAAAATATGAATATTATAATCCCCAATTAAGTCATCAACTAACAGAGATTTGGGCGAGATTGACCTGATGTTTAATAATCCGCATTTTATATGTTTATTAAGAGTTATTTTATTTTCACTGCTATCAGGGGCTATATGTATTAAATTCTTTGGTCTCGTTCATATAGTACTATGTTTTCTACAGTTCACTATACGAGGCACGTATAGTGAACTGTATACTTTCAAGAATCATAATCATTTTGAGTAGCAATGCTTTACAAATTGCCTGAATACATTTACTTGAATTTACTCAATATTGTCTGACTGAAATTTAACAGAATGCTCATGCTTGATTTGACTCCAAAGAGTCCCCCCCCCCCCCAAATGATATGAAAACTGTTGCCACATCAAAATATAATAATACTAATGCTAATCATACTTGAATCAACATCTACATAGACACAGAATCCTTTCTTACAATTGTTGGTTATACTCGTACCATGTGCATTATTGCAGTCCACTGGAATAAAAAAAAGTGCATTTTTCATGCCTTCTGTTTCTATGAGGCACATTTAGGTCGCCTACTGTGCTCCAGTGGTGGAAAAGCGAAACCTTTGTGATGAGTTTTGTCTATGGCGTTATATTGCTGCCACGATTCTGAGCAAGCAATAATGGATTTTGAGCACAGAAAACTAGATTTCGAGCACAGAAATTATATATTTATATTGAGCGAGCAGTTAAAGATTTTGAGCAAGGAATAATAGATTTTGAGCAAAGAAAATATTATTGATTAAAATGTTTTTTTGACTTCACCGCCACCTGCCTTGCTGCGTTTTTGTTTCCCTGCATTTGGGTCAACACCACCTGCCTGCCTGCGTTCCCTGACACACGCCAGTACAAAGCTCCGACAGAAGTCAACAGTTGCCATTATATACGTATTGATTGTAAAAAAAAAAACGTAACTGTGCAGAACACGTCACAGCAAGCAGTACCGTAGTATTCTGTGCAAATTATCAATTTCAACACACGCCTTTTGTGAAAAAATACTCTTCCGTTTCAATTTTCAATTTCCTTTTAATAACATAGATGAGAGAACCCTAGGAATCAGAAACACAGCTACTAAGAATATAATACTAACATTCAACCAAATACACGAATGCAGAACAGTTACAAGACGAATACAATATACTGCATCTAAGTGTACACATATAACCCAATATACAACAGACACATGATCGACATTAACAGGAAGGTGTATGGAGGCACGTCTCTTAGAACTACTTATTGTTGTCTGTAACTGCCTGATCTCTTGCCAAACTGTCAACCCAGCAGATGGCGGTAATGCCCCATGATACAAGGGGTAAACTGCCAATTTGAAGAACTACTCCTTCCCTACCTACTAGTAGGATCCACATCAACGCAGATAGGCGCTGCCCCCCAGCGGCCGGAGGGATTCTCTTCTAATTGGTCCCGTGAAAAATCATACAAAACCGGACATTTTCATGAATTCATAAAACCCTGCCGGACGATGAGGACACGATGTGAAATGAGGACTTGTCCGGGCAAAAGAGAACATTTGGTCACCCTACATTAGCCATCGATGAAGCTGCTGAAACAGCAACAAAGACCGAACAAGATTTACATGTCCCAGGCAGAAAAGAGAAGTTCTGCAAGCTAAACAAGGGCTCTCATGTAAGTGACACAACAAAGATGGGCACGAGCGAGTGCTATGATTGTAAATGACAACACAAGCCTTCCAAATGTCAGTTTAAACAAGAAAAATGCCATACCTGCAAAAACATTGGACATATATGACATGTCAGAGCAGGGTCCCCAAACTACGGCCCTCCACATTTGGTCCAGCCCCCTGAACATTTTTTTTTTTTTACTTGTGTTATTTATTTCCTGGCTTTTTCTGTGAAGAACCCAGAGAGGGTTATTTGGTTATTATCAATTTGATTAATAGTTTTATTATTATATTATATTATATTATATTATATTATATTATATTATATTATATTATATTATATTATATTATATTATATTATATTATATTATATTATATTATATTATATTATATTTAGGGCTGTCAAATGATTAAAATTTTTAATCGAGTTAATCACAGCTTAAAAATTAATTAATCATAATTAATCACAATTCAAACCATCTATAAAATATGCCATATTTTTCTGTAAATTATTGTTGGAATGGAAACATAAGACACAAGACAGATATATACATTCAACATACTGTACATAAGTACTGTGTTTGTTTATTGTAACAATAAATCAACAAGATGGCATTAACATTATTAACAATCTGTTAAAGGGATCCATGGATAGAAAGACTTGTAGTTCTTAAAAGATAAATGTTAGTACAAGTTATAGAAATTTTATATTAAAACCCCTCTTGATGTTTTTGTTTTATAAAATTTGTAAAAATTTCAAACAAAAAATAAACTACTAGCTATCCATTGTTAATGTCAATAATTACACAATGCTCATGGTGCTGAAACCCATAAAATCACTCGCAACCAAGCGCCAGCTGAGGGCGACAAAACACCAAAAAACACATGTAACAAATGGACATGACACCGTGCTGTCATTTTAATCTGTTTGAGCGGGGTACGTGCGTTTAATGCGTCAAATATTTTAACGTGATTAATTTTTAAAAATTAATTACCGCCTGTTAACGCGATAATTTTGACAGCCCTAATTATATTATATTATATTATATTATATTATATTATATTATATTATATTATATTATATTATATTATATTATATATTATATTTTTATTTTATTTACTTTTGTTCCGTGAAGAATCCAGCAAGGGTTATTTGATTGTGGCTTTCTGAAAAACAATAAATTTTTACATTTAGGCACTCCTGCAATCGTCACACTGTTTCTGTTAAAAACTGACCCCTGCCCCTCATCAGAGAAGGGAAAAGTTATGTGGCCCTCACAGGAAAAAATTTGGGGGCCCCTGTGTTAGAGGAACAACGGTGAACAATTAAGAAACAAAAGGAACAGATAGGTTTTCGTGCACTCAATGTTCAAGAAATAAAGATGGACAGTGACACGGACAGCTCTGACGACCCCTTCACATGGTTCAGATAGTGAATCTCGTCTGAGGAAAGTGGAGCCATATAAGTAGAGCATGGAAAAAATGGGAAAACTTTTTTCGATTGACAGGGGATGCAGCCTGACTGTCATTTAACTCCACCTGGGAAAAGACCCAAACTCCGCATATCCATCCAGTTGGAATACAGCTGGAGACCTACACAGGCCACCCCGTGAAAGTTGTGGGAGCAGCTCATGTCTGAGTCAAGTACAACAATCAAAAAGCGAAACTGTCCCTATTGGTAATGAAAGGAGAAGGCCCCACTCTTCTAGGACGAAGCTGGCTTGAGGACATTTAACTTGATTGGAAGGAGATCAAAGCTTGACTCAGAGGCCGACGTGTGCACCACATCCAGACAGACAAAAAGGTCAACCTGGTAATACAGACATTACAAAAGGCTTTGTGTCAACATGAAAATGTGTTCAAAGATGAGCCACAATTCATGTAAAAGAAAATGCAGTTCCGCATTTCTTTCGGCCAAGGTCAATTCCATACGCCATGAGAGCAAAAGTAAATGAGGAACTGGACAGGTTGATTGAAGAACAAATAATTTCACCTGTGAAGTTCTCTGAATGAGCCGGACCAATTGTACCCATCCTGACACTGACAGGAGCCATCAGGTTAAGTGGAGATTATCAACTGAATGTGAACACAGTGTCATCGCTGGAGCAGTACCACATTCCTCGAGTGGAGGATTAGTTCAATGCCTTAGGGAAGGGCAAACAGTTCTCCAAGCTTGACATGAGCCGAGCTTATCAACAGTTTGTCATGGATGAAAAGTTGAAGAACCCCACAGTGAACACCCACCATGGATTATTCACGTACGATAGACTACCGTTCGGAGTGGCCTCAGCCCCGGCGATTTTTCAACGAACCATGGAGAGTCTGCTGAGTGGTATTCCACTAGTAGCTGTGTATTTGAATGACATATTGGTCAGTGGTGTGTATCATTTAAAAAAAAAAAACATGGACAATGTCTTCACGAAACTGGAAGATGCTGGGCTCCACCTTCGCAGAAAAAATGTGTGTGTGTTCCTGCAGGATGAAGTAGAGTACCTCAGTCAGTCATCGGTAGTGGTCAAGCCGTGAAGAGACATGTGGATCAAGTCTAGAGCTAGATTGCCTGATCCGGATCTTCACCTCAAGAAAGAAGAAAGCTTGACATTTTTTCCTGACAATCCGCCTGATGAAGTTGTAGTCGAGGCAGCAACAGCCTAGCCTTGAGTTGAAGGAACCCAAGCTATGTCCAGGGAAAGATGCTGAGATACTACCTTCACCAAACCTGCTGATTGAAAAGGACTTAACAATGGAACCAGGAATGAGACGATCTGTGAGGGCGAGACGTTCGCTGACAAAAAAAATGTTTGAGTATATTGTTTGCTTGTTAATTTGAAATAAATATGTTTTTGCTTAAAGGTGGGAGAGTGTTGGTATAGTGGATATTATTATGGTAGTTGTAGTACGGGAGTTTGCCAATAGAGGGTATGCATGTCATGTAGATGTGTATCTGTTTGTGCCTTATTCCTTGACTAAGGGAGAGAACAGTGTTGCTGTGGAGAGTCCGGACATATCGCAGCAGAGCGAATCTATAAAAAATAAATTAATTAAATAAATATCTCCATTTCACACCTTATATTCTTTTAACATGTTACCATTTTCTACAATGAAGTAATTATACTATTATTGTACACCTCATGTTACTGCAGTAACATATTGTATTGGCACAACTTATGTGGTAGCTATGTTTAGCTACACTGTAAACGTGCTAGTAAACAGACAGTAAAATTGGCATTAATATAGGGTGACCAAATGTCCTCTTTTGCCCGGACAAGTCTTCATTATATATCCTATTTTTACCGTCCGGCCGGGTTTTATAAATTCACGAAAATGTCTGGTTTTCATGATTTTCACGGGACCAATTTGAAGAGAATCCCTCCGGCCGCTGGGGGGCAGCGCCTCCCTGCGTTGACGTGGCTTCTACTTGTAGAGGGAGAGCAAGTATGCTGTTGTATTGTGGGGTCGCTAGCCTTTTTCAATATGACTGGCATTACAAATATAGTGCAGAAGAAGAAATTGACCAGAGCAAATTAGATAGAGAGGAAGTGCAACATGCAACCGCTAACTTTAGCTTTCTCACGTTCTTACCACTTGCTTCCTGCTATGTCACTGCTCCCCAGTCTGATCGCCTTTTAAAGGACCCGCGCTTTTTACATTGCCCAGATAGCACACCGACGTTAAATAAGCGTTGATATTCCATTAAATTCATCAGTATGGTTGACATGGAAATTTTCGACAATAAACAATGTTGAATCAGCATTGCAAATACCGATGACACCTGACAGTGACGTTAAAGTTCAATGGTATGTCAGGTGTTGTTTGGGGATAACATTGTTTTATAGTTATTGAAATAATGTTATTATTATTTATCATTATTTATTTATTTATTTATTCATTTATTTATTTGTGTTTATTGTATGGTTATTTGGGAAGAATATATTTATCGGGAAGAATAAAGCCTGTTGAGTAACCTGTAGAGTGAAAAAATATATATATATGTCGCTATATATATGGTTTTTTTTCTTATAAAACTGAATTTTTCTATCCAGACGTAGGAGGCACACTTTAAAGAAGTCTCGTGACACACATACATACTCGCGCAGTATAATGAACACAAAGGTGGGGGGGTGCAAGTGCACGCTGTGTGCACGTCAGGTCATCTTGGCCATAAAAGTGGCGAAAACTAAGCACTTTACACTGACTCATATGGATGTACTTACATTCGTTCATGGACCCACACATTTTAACAGGTGGCCGTCCTCTGCTTGAAATGCGCACCTTACGCCATGTTCAATGTTCAAGTAAAAGTTGTATCATGTTTCTGAGAGGAGCAACGAGAGCAGATCCAAGTGTACCTTAGCCGTTGCGAAGAGATGTTGCACCCAGCCATTCATGAAATGTCTGTGAACTTTGAGAGATTTATAGTTTTTAAACTGTTCATATATGTAAGCGCTGATACCGTAAACGAAGTAGTTTGTCATATACGCAGCGATAAAGTTGGAGGCAGTAATGTGGGATCGGAGCTCCATTCTTTTGTAGGGAGGTCGTACGGATCTATATTATTGATTGTCGACAATTTAGCCAAATGCCGATCCCTGGCCTCCTTGATAAGTTTGTCCCTGTACCGTATCCTCTCATCCTTCTTAATCCTCTCCAGATTGGCGACTGAGCAAAAAGTTTTAAAACAGTTTAAAAACTACTTTTTCACCGGCTACTCCTGCTCTGGTTTGTTTACATCCATGGTACACACAAAATGGCGCCTAGGGGCGTGTCCGCTAGTTTGGGCACGTGACTGGCAAAGACCGATTCTCGCTCCCAGAATATACAGCGCTTGTGACGTAGGACAATAACAGGACTGGTTGCTATGGGAACGTACGCATACCCAAGGAACCTTGCTAAAAGGAGTATTAAAATTGCAAATAAAATTGTTTAGGATTAGTTTAGATGCATATATGTTATATTTTTCTTTTAGAGTATTTGACGAGGAATACGATAGACCCATTAATAGACTTTTTTGAAAAATCACCATTTCTTTAAATAGTCACATGAATAATGAGGTGGCCTGTGAAAATCAACATAAAACAACTCGGCAAGGACTCTCTATAGAGTACTTGTTGAGTCACTCTTTAAACTATATTGTGGTATAAATAGCTGATTGGACTGTCTTAACATGTATAATCTACATGACATGGTTAGTGCTGATAGGGATTGATAACAGAATTGATAGATAATCTGCCAAATGATTCCATGGTATTGAAATACTCCCTACACTTGTCGCTGCATCAGTGCAGTAAAGCTGCGTGTGCTAAATCTGTTGCCCCTCTGGTGGCCCCTGCTGGTTAGGGGCCCTGGGCAATTGCCTGGTTTGTCTAATGTGATGAGACGCTTCTGCATAAAATAACATTTAACTGAGCAGTATCAACTGTGATATTTACAGTACAGAATAATGCTGTGAGTTAGTAGTTCAAAATAGTTCTCTAAACAATGCTAATAACCGTTTTTTACAGGAGCCTTCTAATGGGGAATGGGACGTACTACGTCATTGTTTGGATACGCCACGTACTTTCGGTCCGGCAGACTCAACGTGGATTGTGATTTGTGGTAGTGCTAGGCTAGTTCCTTCATTGTAGTCAAAAGAAAACATGGGTGTGTATTGTTGTGTTACTGGGTGCAATAGACCCTACTCACATGACGTCACAACCACGCCTCCGCGCCATATTGTCCGTCTACTCGTCGTGTTGACGCATTACCGCTACGTAAATTCCTCCTATTATGGTGTGTTTTTCTGCTCATTAGCATTAATAATCAAAATGGTGAAGGCGTGTGTGGCGGTTGGTTGCAATAACAGAGAAGATAGACGGAGAGACTTGGAGTTCTACCGTATTCTGAGAGACCCGGAGAGGAGAGCGAGATGGACTGCTGCAATTCGACGAGAAAACTGGGCTCCAAACGATTACCACAGATTATGTAGTAGTCATTTTATATCTGGTAAGATGCATTTAATATATATTTAGAGGGTTTTGGGCTGACAACCACAATTAAGATCATTGCGAGGCTAATCGCCAACAACACACAGTTTCAAATTCAAGATGCTTATTTCTTCCACCATCATTACATTTTGAATAATATTTAGCTGGTACCAAGTGAAAGAAGCTGGCCTCGTCTACGGATCATCAGTTAAACAAGTGTGTCCAAACCTTTTGCAAAGGGGGCCAGATTTGGTGTGGTAAAAATGCGGGGGGCTACCTTGGCCGATTTACATGGAACAATATATTTAAACAAATTTTAGCAAGCCCTTCTGTGTGTCACATTTGCTTTATTATTTTTTTTAATTCATAATTTCAACAGTCTCGTCTTTGTGGCGTTCTCTTTCGACACTCGGGCTCTTGCAAAATACTGCTGCTGTGAAATTAAACTAGCTTCAAGTTGCTATAATTTCTCGCTGCGTATCTTCCCTGTAATGTTGTCGTACATGTCAGCGTGTCTTGTTCGGTAATATCATTATCGCGTCACATCGAACTCTTTGAAAACAGCGACTGTCTCTTTGCAAATGAGGCAGACACAGTTGTTACGTGTTTTATTGAAGAAATAGTCCAATATCCACCTATCCTTGAAGCGTCGGCCATCCCAGTCAACTTTTTTTTTTATTGATTGTCACCATTTTAGAAAATTGGAAGTAAAGGGTCACACGGGGTAATGTTGCTTAGAGTGCTGCTCTTAAAGTTTTTCAAACTTTCGTGAGAATAGGCTGTTTTTGTGTGGACAAGATAGTTGTAGATATCAGGGTAGCAGATGTCAGGCAGAGAGAGCGAAGACAGCGGGTCGAAAAATATCGATTTAGGTATCAAATATGGGTCTGGCGAATGGATAGACTGAAGCTTTTCCACATAACGCCTTTTATGCAACGCATCCAATGAGTTTATAGCGTCTGAAAGCACCAGGGCTTCCATGAATTGCACTATAAATTGCACGACAAATTGAAACCATGGAGAATACGGATAAACAAAGACGGACAATATGGCGGCCGGATACAGCGACACGTCATTCTGTGACGTTGGTGAGTAGGGTCTATAGAGTTTTCCACTACAAAAAGGGGTGAAGAAAACTGTGCTCACTTTTCACCACTTTCCTGCATGGAGGACGAATAAAGGTGACCAAATATCAGAAATCACAAAGGCTCGACGGATAGCTTGGGTCGCGGCGGTTCGTCTGAGAAGCATGTCTTTTGACCATATTTCTGCTGGATTGAGAGTGAGTGTGTGATTGGGAACATTTGGAATAAGAACACTATTTTGTCAGACAAGGTTCCCGTTAGTTTTGTGCTACCACTTAAAAGGGAGGATGTTACCTTCCTTGATAAGCTTGTGGTCTTTTGCTGTGCCCTTACAAACATGAGCTCTAACATGACTTTAAAGGCCAAATGTGAAGTAAGGTGGGCCAACCATGTTTTTGAATAATATCAATGGCTAAACAGTTATAAGCATTTTTTCGTTATTTCTTTTAACGCAACCCTTCCAGGTCCTTTGTTTAACCCATAGCAACGCCCTTGACAACAAAAATGCCTTTCTTCAACAATCTTCGGAAATCTTCGGAATTGACGTCACACCGAGAACTGCGAGGGAAGTCCACCATACACACAGTATTGTTGCATTGCTTCTCGGTAAGATGCCACGGCGGTGTGTGGCGATGTATTGTTCTCATTCTAAAGAAAAGTTGGATGAGTGGCTGAAGGATAGCAGGGCACGTAAATGGACATCTTTTGTTCGCACTAAACGAATGAATTTCGCGCCATCATCAAGTCGTGTTCTCTGCTACAAAGACTTCGAAGATGCCTGCTTCCTCAACCGGTCTGGTTATGATCAAGGATTTGCCAAAAAGTAAGTGTGATTTTTGGATAGATGACTGATGAGTTTGTCAAAGCAGAGCTGCCAACTGTTGTGGAATGAACAGTAGAAGCTAGCGACGTTAGCCGAAAGTTAACTCGTGGCAATCCCAATCATAGTTGTTGTTGCGTTCGCTAGGTTAAGCGTGTTTAAATTGTGCGTCATCTCCGATCTTGTCCGAAAGGGTTAATCCACTGTCAATCAGGAAAAGGGTGCGGATGTGCATATAAGCAGGTCGGCGTCGCGATAATTCACGGTCATGTTGATGTAAGAGACACACAACGCTGGTGAGTTTGTGCACACATATTTGTATTTGTATTATATATTTCCACCTTCATGCTTCAAGCATTGCATTGCTTTTGGACGGTTCGGCATTTCTTTCACGGAGATCGCATGATAGCCTTCTAGTTTGTGTTTTACGAGAGCCGCTGACAGGTGACAGTTGACAGCTAGCATGTTGGTTTAGCGTAGCCATTGAGTCAATCTCGCAGCGAATCAGCGAACGGCGGAGGTCACGCAGTGAATCATGGGAAATGTAGTCTCGGGACAACACTGAAGTGGTGCTTTGTAATCTGTTCGCTTGTGTGAAAAAACTACATTTCCTCACGCCATTAGACGCCACTTCTACAGGCTCTATCACTCAGCACAGCCTGCCGAGAGCCCCAAGCTGTGTTCGTACTGTTAGCTCCATGTGTTAATAAAGAAACAAAGTTGTCAGCACGTTGTGTGTTCGATACCTTTGTGAACAAAAAGCTCATAACAAGACACTATGCACGTTTAAGGCACGTTTAAGAGACGCTGGGACTGGAGAGCTGTGAGTAGTAGGAGGCGAGGGGGAGATGAGCGAGAAGCAAAACTTAGCGGTCGAATGTGGCGGCAGTCCGCTATTATTTTGTTTTCTTATTGTTGCCACAATAAAGTGGAGAAAGCCATCAACGACTCATCTCCTTCTTTCCCCCCAACGTTTTTATATTATTATTTTATATGCACGAGAGCTGCCGGATCTGCCAAAATAAACATGAAGTCTGATTATTATTTTTTTAAACAATGTCATCAGATAGACAAAAACATCAAATTATGTGCAAATGCCTGCATCTTCAAATCATGAAAATAATAACAGCCTATATCTTACCAATCTTGTAATCTTGATGGGTCTTGTCTCCATTCCATGTCAGGTAGTCCAGGCATATTGTTTGCATCCTGATTAGCGTCTGGCTAATACATTTTAGGTCCAACATAAAATTTCAACCTCATCTTCTTCCTCCAACTCTTCAAAAACTTGGATCTCCTCCCTTGCGCTCGAGCTATCGCTTATATCGCTGTTTGAATCATTGTTTTGAAGGGCAGGGTGAGGCGGCATTTAGTTATTATGCTCCTCAACTCTGGAACAAGTTATCTTAAGGTCTGAAGCAAGCTCAAACTGTTAGCTCCTTTAAATTAGGGCTAAAAACGCTTTTGTTTAGCACAGCATATCCATAACTGTCTATATGTTTCAAGCTATTTGGTTTCTATTCCTCTTATGCTTATGTCCATTGCTGATTTTAATTATTATTAGTATTATTAGTATTAGTAGTAGTTTTTTTTTTTTTTTTTTTTTTTCTACTGGTGATTAGATGCGATTTTTATGTGTAATTTTATTTCCTGTTTCGATTGTCTTTGTTTTTACGTTCTATTGATTTAATGTGATTTTAATGATCTTAATGTGATGTAAAGCAATGTAATTGCCTTGTGTTAAATGGTGCTATATAAATTTATTTGCCTTGCCTTGCCTTCTTGGAAACAAAATAAATGTTGTTGAAAAAAAATCTTTATTTGTCATGATATGAAAAAATTTCGCCATGGCACACCGTCCGACTCTGATGCAGCCCACCACCACCAGCTTCATAAAATCCTTGGGGAAACCCTGAAGAGGTAAGTCGATGTGACATATGAAGCTTATTTAGAACTTTATTTCAGCGACTTAGACAAGCTCCAACTGCTTATGCTGCACCATTGCTTGCAGCATCGCACTCTACTTCCTTAGTAGAAAACAGAAAGCGAGCTGATTGGATGTGCGCTCACTGTAATTAAACTATAAATTTCACTATTTTGATTTAACCTGTAAACAAATTATTCCCGATATAGTCCCAAGAATTGCACAATGACGACAGGAAAACAAAAACAATGTATGTAAAAAATAAATTAATAAAAAAAAGAAAAAGTTAAGCGCATCATGTGCTGAAAATTTTCAATTCACCTTAGTGAGGATAAAGGGGCTCTGGCATTAATTCCACCGCTAAAACATGACCAGTTTACCTGGATGTAAAACTCATCAAAAGACCACCGTAGCAATTGACCAACAGAAACTATTGCCAAGATCTACCATCTGAACTGGGAGGGCTGGCAGTATTATGAGCAGTCACTACCAGCCCTCCCAGTTCAAATGGGAGGTCTGCCATTGATCATGAACATACACTGGCAGTCCTCCCAGATCAAATGGATTGGACTTGTATCACTATTGGTGCAACCTAATGAGTTAAAATGTCAATTTCAGTGGGAAGGAAGCTCATGTTTATTTCATGGCATCTTTGTGGACATGATGAGCAAGGTCTGCTGGTTGTCGAGAGAGAAAGCTTAGAGCAAACACAAGGAGCAGGGGTGGGCAAGATCTCAGCGCATGGAGCCGTCATGCCTCATCGCTACGTCTTTCGTCGGCATGGCAACAGCTGGTGAGCTCAGGTGAGTGGGGAGCCTCGCAAATGAGTCACCTGGCAGGCTTGGTACTGCTGCTGGAAATGTGAGACAGGGTTAGCAATGGGGCCGTGTTTGTTTTAAGTCTCGATTCGACCCCCGACATTTGTCGTTGTCATAGCGGGTGTCTTGGTTGTGCAAGTTCCAGTCATTAATCAGTTTTTCTTTATTTCCTTTTTCAGCCAGTCCGATTTCCCCTTCAGTGTGCTTTATTTCAAGTTTGTGAATGACACCATCGGTTGGAGATTTTAGTTTAATGTTGTCTTGTAAGAGCTGGAGGATGGAGGGTCCAAGGATGTGGGATGCCCAGGACATGAACTTTATTCATCTTTGTTTACTTCATTTGCTGTTTCTGACTGTGTATCATATTGCCTCTGCAAAGCCCTTTGAGAAAACCTTGTTGTGATTTAGGGCTATAAAATTGAATTGAATTGAATTGAAGAGCTGTTTTTTCACCAGCTACTTTGACCGTTGGTTTTCCAGCATTATTTACCCAAACACAATTTCTGATTGAAATGATAGTTTTCCAAGTTTTCAATTTGCCCAAAAATTTGTATTGGGTGAATAAAGTCAAAATGTTTAATGTGAAAAAGGTTACCATAGCTTTATGTTTGAAAACAACAAAAATATATGCGGACATTTCTATTGACATCCACCGCAACCTCTGAAAACATCACTAGAGGCCTACATCAATATAAAGGCCAAATTTTGGAAATTTCACACATACAGTGGGGAGGACAAGTATTTGATACACTGACGAATTTGCTGGTTTTCCCACTTGCAAAGCATGTAGAGGTTTGTAATTTGTATCATAAGTTCCCATCAACTGTGATGATATAATACAAAAAAACAGAAAATCACGTATGATTTTTAAATAATAAATTAGCATTTAATTGCATGAAATAAGTATTTGATACATCACAAAAATCGAACTTAATATTTGGTACAGAAACCTTTGTTTGCGATTACAGATACCAAACGTTTCCTGTAGTCCTTGACAAGGTTTGCACACACTGCAGCAGGGATTTTGGCCCACTCCTCCATGCAGATCTTCTCCAGAGCCTTCAGGTTTCGGGGCTGCTGCCGGGCAACACGGACTTTCAGCTCCCTCCATAGATTTTCTATCAGGTTCAGATCTGGTGACTGGCTAGGCCACTCCAGGACCTTAAGATGCTTCTTACGGAGCCACTCTTTAGTTGCCTTGGCTGTGTGCTTTGGGACGTTGTCATGCTGGAAGACCCAGCCACGACCCATCTTCAGGACTCTCACTGAAGGAAGGAGGTTGTCAGCCAAGATCTGGCAATACATAGCCACATCCATCCTCCCCTCAAAACTGTGTAGTCATCCTGTACCCTTGGCAGAGAAGCAGCCCCAAAAAATGATGTTTCCTCCTTCATGTTTCACGGTTGGGATGGTGTTCTTGGGGTTGTACTCATCCTTCTTTTTCCGCCAAACACGACGAGCCGAGTTTAGACCAAAAAGTTCAATTTTGGTCTCATCCAACCACATGACCTTCTCCCATTGCTCCTCTGGATCATCCAGATGGTCAGTGGCAAACTTCAGACGTGTCTGGACATGCACTGGCTTCAGCAGCGGGACCTTGCGTGCGCTGTAGGATTTTAATCCATGACGGCGTAATGTGTTTCCGATGGTTTTCTTCCAGACTGTGGTTCCAGCTCTCTTCAGGTCATTCACCAGGTCCTACCGTGTAGTTCTGGGCTGATCCCTCACCTTCCTCATGATCAGTGATGCCCCACGAGGTGAGATCTTGCATGGAGCCCCAGAATGAGGCAGATTGACCATCAACTTGAACTTCTTCCATTTTCTAATAATCGCTCCACCAGTTGTTACCTTCTCACCTAGCTCCTTGCTTATTTTCCTGTAGCCCATCCCAGCCTTGTGCAGGTCTATTATTTTATCCCTGATGTCCTTACACATCTCTTTGGTCTTGGCCATTGTGGAGAGGTTGGAGTTTGTTTGTTTGAGCATGTGAACAAGTGTCTTTTATACAGGTAACAAGTTCAAACAGGTGCAGTTACTTCCGGTAATGAGTGAAGAACAGGAGGGGTTCTTAAAAAAGAACTAAGAGCCGAAATATTTACTAGTTGGCAACGTATCAAATACTTATTTCATGCAGTTAAATACAAATGTATTATTTAAAAATTATACAATGTGATTTTCTGGATTTTTGTATTAGATTCCGTCCCTCACAGTTGAAGAGAACTTAACATAATACAAATTACAGACCTCTACATGGTTTGCAAGTGGGAAAACCAGCAAAATCGACAGTGTATCAAATACTTGTTTTCCCCACTGTACGCAAAATAAATGTGATGGCCCAAATGAAATGTGTAGCAGTCTGCAATTTTTCTCTCTGGACACTCCTATATTGACATGGGACAGAACACAGAGTTGCATCTTAGTTCAACACTATTATGAGCTGTCACACTAACACACTAATACACTTAACATTCAAATCAATCAGTTGCATTTTAGAATAGAACAAAGTAGAATAGAACGGACTTTATTTGTCATTGTACCTAAATTAATGAGATTAAAAGTAGCAACCCTCCTTCAGTGCATCACACAATGAACTAGAAACTGCAATTTCAGGAGAAATTACACCTGGTCTTTCCTGTGTGGCTATACAGATCGTAGCCCCGCCCAAGGCTATCACTAGAATGGACAAACATGCCAATCAATGGCATTAAACAAATTAAATGCCATTAGAAATGAATGGGAAATTTGGACGTCCATGGCCGTCAATGGCAGCACCCTTCATAGGCGTCAATGCAATCGGGGACATTTGGGGTACACGTCCTATTGATATCTGGTCATTTCCTGTTGATTTAGGGGAAAAAAAAATTTTCCCATTGAAAATGAATTGGAAAAATTTTGGACGTCCGTGGACGTCAATTGTATCAACTTACTTAAGCGTCAATGGAATACAAGTGCATTGGCATCAATAGAATGAACAATCATGAAGAAATGCCATTGGAAATGAATGGGAAGTTTGGACGTCCATGGACGTCAATCGCATCACCCTCCATAAGCGGCAATGCAATCGGGGACATTTGGGAGACACGTCCTATTGATATTTAGTCATTTTCTGTTGATTTGGGGGGGGGGGGGGGGGAATTCCCATAGAAAATGAATGGGAAAAATTTTGGACGTCCATGGACGTCAATGGTATCAACTTACATAAGCGTTAATGGAATCCAAGTACATTGACATCAATAGAATGAACAAACATGAAGAAATGCCATTGGAAATGAATGGGAAGTTTGGACGTCCATTGAATTAACACCATGAAATAAATGATATAAAATAAAATTATCATAAGAAATTTACACAAAGCATACATTTATAAAGGAAAGAGAGTGTTGATGTTGAAATAAATAAACAGATTGAAAAATGATTGACAAATGCTCTTTTGTTTCATCTTCAAACACAGTCTTTAAAATCTGCTATGCTTGACACTTCCTAAAATAACAGACTGGTTCTTCGCAGAGCATCTGTGAGTGGGGCTCACTGACAGTCAAGAGGCGACTCAGAGTCTACATCTTTGTGAATGACATCTTCATTTAGCGAATTCTTTCAAGCTTGGCGAGAATGAGAGGCGATCTATACCCTCCTACCCTGCTGCTGCCTCTCTGATAGCTGCTCTATCCTAAAGGCACACATCAGAATACGCCTCACAGCAAGACCTACCTCTTGTGTGTCCTTAAGGCAGCCATGTTTTCGCTACTTTCTTTGAATTGAAGACAGAACAACAGCTAGTGGTTGGCACGTCTGTGTTATAGTTTCTTGGTGATATTTTAATGGCATTTAAAGGCATTGCATTTCTCAGTAGCTACCATTGACACACATAGCCTCCCAATCCCTATATATTAGTGAAAGATCATTGCCAGCTTCCCTGTTCAAATAGATTGGACGCCTATCGCCATCAATGGCACTGAAATCCAGTCGTTCACTGCTCGCCCTCCCAATTGAAATGGCTTGGACATCTGCTGTCACTTAGCAGCCAATGAGTTAATTACATGGAGTGGAATAAACTCTTACAGTATTTTCTTTCTCCTTCAGATTTTCCAACTTGACTAACTTGGGTCTGTATGTCCCTTTATAGCTCAGTGGTCACAGTCAAATGGAATCAGTGCTCATTTCCCTTCCAAGCTGACAATCATTTACATTTTTGTTTCACTTAAGTATGACTTCAAAGGCTTAAGTAGACCTCGTAATGAATCCTTACATAAAAAAAGTTTCAAAATTGAAGTGTGTAGGTGTTCTATTATCCACAAAGGTGCTGGATAAAATACATTAGGCAGGGCGACTGTGGTAAAATATTACACTTCACATTAGTTTCAGGTCCATTAATTCCATTATCACTATAAAAAAGAGAGTCCGGAAAGGTAATTCAGATTTCATCTTCCATCCTTAATGCGTTAGAGACTACATTTGAGCCATTGGAAGTGTAGCATTTAACACAGCTGACTTTTGTGTAGCTGGTGGGGTCCCAGTACCACTCAATGCACCATCACCCTGTGACTGACAGGTGATTACTATGGGTATAGAGTTGCCAATGCCTGGTACAGCAGTAGTAGTAGTAGTGTAATAAATCAAGTAACCAGAGTAAGTATTACATGAAAATGAAGCCATCAGTTGGCAGTTACAATGAACATTTTTAGCAATTTTTTCGTAGTAACCATGTGACGGGCGTTACATTAGGGAGGTGGAGCCATTTAACTCAGCACATTTGTAATTGCGGCAGTATTTTGAACCCTTCCATCACAGCAAGCTGTCAAAAGTATAATGTGAAGGAAACATTTCTCAAAGTCACAAACCTGGCCTGAACAAAAATGATGGCCCCCCCTTAATATTTTGCTGCACAAAATTTAGATCTAATCAAACAGGTATCCCATCGGAGGTTTGAAATTGCCAAAGAAAGCTAAAAAAAAAAAGAAAAAAAAAAAGATCACAATCACAAGCAGCAATTTAGGTCATCGTGTCAGAGGTAGAGGCACACAAAAGAGCATATTTTCAAAGCACATCCACAGTAGCGTTGAGGACAAACAATCCGGATATTTCAATGCAGTTGTTTGACATAAACATGGAAGAACGCCAAGAAGATGATCTCAGTTCACAGGGTGTGCGACTTCAGAATTGTCATATTTTCATTATTCTGAATTTTGGTTATATTTTATGGAGCCTCTATCCATAGAGTATTTTTGTTTTAACTGTACCCTGTAAAAAATGTCCGTAGAATTAACAGGGAAATACTGTGAATTCATGACATTAAAACAATGTAAATGGGAAAAATGTTTTTCATTGTCAAATTTACAGTTATATTCTGCAAAATACAGATTATGTTGCAATTTACAGATGAGTATAAATATATATATATATATATATGTGTATATATATATATATATATATATATATATATATATATATATATATATATATATATATATATATATATATATATATACGTGGGTGTGCGTGTATGGGTGTGTGTGTGTGTGGGGGGGGGGGTATACACTCACCGGCCACTTTATTAGGTACAGCTGTCCAACTGTTCGTTAACACTTAATTTCTAATCAGCCAATCGCATGGCGGCAACTCAGTGCATTTAGGCATGTAGACATGATTTAAGACAAAGTCCTGCAGTTCAAACCGAGCATCAGTATGAGGGAAGAAAGGTGATTTGAGTGACTTTGAATGTGGAATGGTTGTTGGTGCCAGAAGGGCTGGTCTGAGTATTTCAGAAACTGATGATCTACTGGGATTTTCACACACAACCATCTCTAGGGTTTACAGAGAATGGTCCGAAAAAGAAAAAATATCCAGTGAGCGGCAGTTCTGTGGTCGGAAATGCCTTGTTGATGCCAGAGGTCAGAGGAGAACAGCCAGACTGGTTTGAGCTGATAGAAAAGCAACACTGACTCAGATAACCACCCGTTACAACCAAGGTAGGCAGAAGAGCATCTCTGAACGCACAGTACGTCGAACTTTGAGGCAGAGGGGCTACAGCAGTAGAAGACCACGCCGGGTGCCACTCCTTTCAGCTAAGAACAGGAAACTGAGGCTACATTTTGCACAAGCTCATCGAAATTGGACAATAGAGGATTGGAAAAACGTTGCCTGGTCTGATGAGTCTCGATTTCTGCTGCGACATTCAGATGGTAGGGTCAGAATTTGGCGTCAACAACATGAAAGCATGGATCCATCCTGCGTTGTATCAACGGTTCAGGCTGGTGGTGGTGGTGTAATGGTGTGGGGAATATTGGCACACTTTCGGCCCCTTGGTACCAATTGAGCATCGTTGGAATGCCACACCCTACCTGAGTATTGTTGCTGACCATGTCCATCCCTTTATGACCACAATGTACCCAACTTCTAATGGCTACTTTCAGCAGGATAATGCGCCATGTCATAAAGCTGGAATCATCTCAGACTGGTTTCTTGAACATGACAATGAGTTCACTGTACTCAAATGGCCTGTCCACAGTCACCAGATCTCAATCCAATAGAGCATCTTTGGAATCTGGTGGAACGGGAGATTCGCATCATGGATGTGCAGCCGACAAATCAGCACCAAATGTGTGATGCCATCATGTCAATATGGACCAAACTCTCTGAGGAATGCTTCCAGCACCTTGTTGAATCTATGCCACGGAAAATTGAGGCAGTTCTGAAGGCAAAAGGGGGTCCAACCTGTTACTAGCATGGTGTACCTAATAAAGTGGCCGCTTAGTGTATATATGTTGATACATACACTTAGCAAAGCAATGATATTTTGAAACGGAGCAAATTTTGATGTTAAATATTCATAGAGAGCAGTTTTATGCCTTTATCATTACACTACTTGGATGTTACTTTACAGTTACTGTAAAAAGCCTCATAAATACTGTATAAGACCCTAAATTATAGAGCACTTTTCAGTAGAAAAGACTGGAAAATTCAGTTTAAGAACAGTTTTATAATGCTGGATTTACAGTAAAACGCAATTTTTCAATGAAATTAAATGAGATTTGATATAAAATAAACATTAAATATAGTTAAATTTTATTGAGCTATTTTGTTTTAAAAGCATCACGTTCATGCTGATTTAGCAGCAAAAAGCTGCTGGATTTACTGGTTAAAAACGTTTTTTTTTTTTTTTTTTTTTTTTTTTTTTTTTTTTACAGATTTTAACTGTAAAATATACAGATTTTTCTGTAATGGTATTTACAGTTGAACTGTATTTTTTACGGAATTTCTCTGGCAACCACAGCTGCCAGGTTTTTTTCCGTAAAATTTACGGGATTTTTTTTTTTACAGTGTACCTTAAGTACTTCATTTCATTGGTCTACCCTTCCAAAAATAGCTGCATTGCGCAGGATGAAAATTTGACCTTTAAGATTTTCAGCGCTGTGCAGAAAATGCATATTGTGTGTTGCTGTCGCGTCGATAAGGCACCGAGGGGAAGTGTAATACAACTCGGCTCTCATTATGGATCCCCAGAGAACCGTCATATTTTCATGTGGTGCTAACATTTCACAGGTGTCAGCGCGTCTCACTCAACCTCCAATTTCCAAGGAGAACAGAACAAGTATGATGTATGAGAGTCATAAAATAAGACTAGGCTAAATATGCCAAGCTAACTTTGTTTACTGCTCACTCTGCTAATAGTGACGTAAAAGGGTTTAAATGTGGCCGTGCTTCAGATGTTATTACCTATCCAATAACCTGTAAAATGGTTTTATTGAACCCAAAGAATTAAACATGTTTACTGAAGTTTTTAGTGTGTCTTTGACAGAGCACCGGTGCGTCACACTGGAGAACCTTAATCAAGCATAAATTAGTCAACGTTATGCTCCTTGGCGGATTTTAATGGACTCTCAAGTGCTGTGACAACAGCAGCTTTTAAGGCTGAAAATCTGCTCTCATCAAGGCCTTACATTAAAAGCCTTTGTTCTTTAAAGTTTTGGAACATGGGTGAAAGCAGTCCTTTTCCTGGGGTGTTACGTTAATGTACATAATTAATTTTCTTTATGTATTGCAAACTAGATAATTTGCCCCACAATTAACTCATTTACTGTCATTGATGGCGATAGATGGTCAGTCTATGCCAGTGGTTCCTAACTGGGGTTCAGTCGAACCCCAGGGGTTCGGTGAGTAAGCCTCAAGGGTTCAGTGAAGGTTAAGAAACGCAGAGCCCTATTTTGTACTTTGAGTAAATCTAGGTAAAGTAGCGTTTCAGACCAGGTTTTGGCCTGGTTTGCCCTCAGTTTACTGGCTTTATTCCATTTCTTTCAACTGCTAGCCCTTTATCTAATAGGAGATCGGTTTGATCAGTGGAAGGGTGACTGGCACTGTGTAGGTAAAAAAAAAAAAAAAATTCGTCATTTTACTCCATGAAAATAGTATGAGTGATGCAAGGATGCGACAATAAAATCAGAATGTAGACATTAAAACAAAAAAAGGGAACCGTGTGAATTTAAATGAGTTTAATTTCATTTTCCAATGTGAAAATCAACAGGAAAAGGCAAAATGATTTGTGGTGAATTTGAAATCTGGGCGAAATTTGAACAGTTCACTTAGATGTTAGCTTTCTAGGTTTTGAATTCGTTAAAAAATGGCTTTATTATGAGAATCCGCAGGATTCGGTGAATGCACCTGTGCAACTCATGGGGTTCGGTACCTTTAGCTAGGTTAAGAACCACTCATCTATACTGACTGGGAGGGCTGGTAGTGGCTCCCAGTTAAAATTGACTGGATGTCTATCGCTGTCAATGGCACGGAACCATGTTGATTCACTTCCACCCCAACTAAATATAGTTTTCATAATTCTTTGTTTAATGTGAAAAACAAGTGATTTTTTTCAACAAACACAGGAAGACCTTTGGTTCCCACAGGTTAATTCTGTTTTATGTACTCGACATAATAATCATTAAACCATTATGTGCAGTGATTGTATCAACTTGTGATGAAATATTGTGCTGATGCACCTGCAGCCATTTGCAGGATGTCATAGATATCTACAGTGTTCCTCAAATTTCTCTCAGGCTGCATGCTGTCAAAATGATTATTTTGCATTCATTCACGTGAATTACGACAGTTTTCATACCTGATACTTATAATATTGTTCATACTGTAGACTTCAATTAATGGTGGTGATATGTTCTGATAGAGAGAAATTGGAAAAACTTTAAAGATTCGATGACACGTTTTGTAGATGTGGGAAGAAATATCATTATACAGTAATATGGTTTTCTGTTCATATGGAACTTTTTTTTAATATATAAAACAATTTATATGTAATCTATATGCACAATGGCATAAATAGATTATATGTTTTAGTCCTCATTAATCTGATGTGGCATACCACATGCTCGCATGGGGATGAAAATATAACAACCTTAACAAACTGATATATAGCAATTTGTTAAGTTGAATAGCATAGTAAAAATTTAAATTGAATTGAATCATATTTTCAACAAGGCCCATTCCTATTTTTTGTCACATTAGTCATTAAATGTACACTACCGTTCAAAAGTTTGGGGTCTAAGCTTCCCCAAACTTTTGAACTGTAGTGTAATTTCCAACAATTATTGGTGGCATGGCATGCTGCATTTCAGTTGTACTCTTATCTGTATAACTTTTGAGTTTTTCAAAAATTGAAGAAAAACTAGATATTGATATAAGTTGATGCAAGCAGATTGTGTGAGAAATTGTTTTGAAGGCCATGCTCAGGTCTAGGAGGATGAGGGCATGGTTAATAGTCTGAAATCAGCTGCCATCAGGAGGTCATTAGTAATCCTTGAGAGGGTTGGATCCGTACTGTGGTGTGGATTGTAACTGTTCATGAAAGTTATTATCAAAGAGATAAGTCTGGCCTTACGCTGCTATACTTCTATCAAATTTTTGAAAGAAACGTACAGTAGATGTACAGTAATGATATCTGAATCAATAAATATTAGGATTTTGTAGAAAACTGACATTATTGGAGGAAGGTTGATATGGGCTGAGAGTACTGTAATTCTACAAGAAATTTAACTTGAATTAAATTAAATAATTGGATACATTTTAAAAATTTTAATTATATAATTAGAAATTGCGTTCTTTAATTTGAATCATTCCATTGAAAAACTCAATCTGAATGGCATAATTTGAAATTTAATTTGTTTGAACATTTCACCCCCCTCTGTGAGTCATCAACTTATTGTGGTGGAGAGGTTTGCGTGTCCCAATGATCTCATGAGCTATGTTGTCTGGGGATTTAAGCCCCTGGCAGGGTCACCCATGGCAAACAGGTCCTAGGTGAGGGGCCATACAAAGCATGGCTCAAAATTACCCCTTATGACGAGTAAAATAAATGGACTCGTTTCCCTTGGCCGGACGTGGGTTACCGGGGCCCCCCTCTGGAGCCAGGCCTGGAGGTGGGGCTCGAAGGCAAGCGTCTGGTGGCCTGCCTGTCCCCATGGGGCCGGGCCAGACACAGCCCGAAAAGGCAACATACAGTATTTGCCCCATCCCATGGGCTCACCACCTGTGGGATTGGCCAAAGGGTGCATAGGGAGTTGGGCGGCAGCCAAAGCCGGGGGCCTTGGCGGCCCGACTCCCACCTGCAGAAGCTAACTCTTGGGACGTGGAATGTCACCTCTCTGGCAGGGAAGGAGCCGGTGTGAGAGCTGGTGTGTGAGGCAGAGAAGTTCTGACCAGATATAGTCAGACTCTCCTCCGCACACAGCTTAGGCTCTGGTACCAATCCTCTCCAGAGGGGTTGGACTCTATTCCACTCTGGAGTTGCCCACGGTGAGAGGCGGCAAGTAGGTGAGAGCAGTGGCGGTCCTGGCTACTTTCGTGCCCTGGGCGAACCACCCCATCAGCCCTCCCCCCGACATCCAAACTACCCCCCCCCCCCGCCGACATCAAACACAAGAATGTGTTACGTTTTTTACGTTATTTTATTAAAATAGTCTATCCCCCGCCCAGAGGCGTAGCAAGGGTCCCCGGGGGCCCTAGGCAACAGGCAACATGGGGCCCTTTGAGCATGTGCAAGTAAGGGGGACAGTTGGACTTGTAGCAATAGCATATTTAATAAAAGTCTAATAAGGCCTCGCTCTCATTAAGCGCTTTTTTGGACACTCAAAGTAAACACCCCCCCAATTACATTATTCATTCACTTCACACTATCCTTAATTATTTACACACATTTGCCTTAATAAACAAAATATACTTCAGATTATTATTATTATTATTGTGCTTAGTACACATACCTTTACACATACCGTATTCTACTGACTAGCTGGTAAGTTATATTGCTTTTACTTAATAAGGATAACATTCTGGCACAGAAGTGAATCATGTAACATCTTATCAGTCTGGCTGATCAGTGTGTATGGTGATTCTAAACACTGATTTAATGTTCTAGGTAACATCTTTATGTATGAAGAAACGCTAGCATGCTGCAATGCTGTTAGCAAACGCTAACAAGATAGTTACAACAAGTTAAGGCAGTTAATTGGTTTACTACTACTAGTCTGCAGTGCTTCGACTACATTAGGACATAAAACTACAGTAACATAGTACACTCACCGCTGTCTTGCTTCCTTTTCTCCTCTTCTGCTTTTTTTTCTTTCTTTTATTTCCAGACGGATAACTTTTCATTTTGCCAATTAAAAAAGGGCCCGATCGCCGCCCACTCACTCTGAGTCACGTGACACACATACATATTTGTGCAGTAAAATGAACACGAAGTTGGGGGCGGGGGGTTTGAGTGCGCGCTGCGTGCGGTCATCTAGGCCATAAAAGTGGCGAAAACTAAGCACTTTACACTCATATGGATGTACAACATCATTTTAAGATGCTAAACTAACACCTTCCCTCTTAAAGCAAATGTGCAATGCGAATATAAAGTAAAGAACGCTCTCCTCGACGCAGTGAGAACGAGTGGGATCAACCAGTTGACGTAACAGGAAAAACACGAAACGGTCGCGCTGATGACGGCTCTAACTTATCATAAGAACTTTATGGCTTGAAGAGGAAATACTTACATTCGTTCATGGACGCACAGATTAATCCTAACAGGTGGGGTGGCCATCCTCTGCTCAAAATGCGCACCTTACGCTTACGCCTATTCTCGTTCTCAGAATATGCAGCGCTTTTGACGTAGGACAATAACAGGACTGGTTGCTATGGGAACGTACGCAGCGGCACACCACATACCCAAGTAACCTTGCTAAAATGAGTATTAAAATTGCTAATAAAATCGTTTAGGATTATTTTAGATGCATATATGTTATATTCTTCTTATAGAGTAACGAGGAATATGATAGACCCATTAATGGACTTTCTTGGAAAAAAAAACACCATTTCTTTAAGTAGTCACATGAATAATGAGGTGGCCTGTGAAAAGCTGTACAGGGAACGGGTCACCGCCCCCCTCCTTGCTTTTCCTCTGAGAGTGATTGAGACCCGTCCTGCTCACTAACTCTGCAGTTGCGAGCAGCTGATCCCCCTCCCGTCTCCCCCTGCCCTTTCCTCTGACACACACGACTCTCAGCAGCAATTGACATGATAGTAAGAGGCGCCCTAGCGCCCACTCTACTAACTTGACGTGGAAATGAGCGGTATTAGTCTAGAAAACTAACGGATTTTTTTTTTTTTTTCGAGGGCGCTTGTGCGCCCCCAAATAGATTGCGCCCTGGGCGGTCGCCCACATTGCCCATAGCAAAAACCGCCTGTGGGTGAGAGCATACTTTTTGCCCCCCAGCTTGGCACCTGTACGTTGGGGTTTACCCCGGTAGACGAGAGAGGGTGCCTCCCTAACCCTTTGGGTGGGGGGACAGATTCTGACTGTTGTTTGTGCCTATGCACCGAACACCAGTTCAGAGTACCCACCCTTTTTTGAGTCCTTGGAGGTTGTGCTGGAGAGTGCCCCCCTGGGGACTCCCTCGTTTTCCTGGGGGACTTCAACGCTCACTTGAGTAATGACAGTGAGACCTGGATGGGTGTGATTGGGAGGAACGGCCCCCCCGATCACCATGTTCAAACATAGGGGTGTCAATATGTGCACTTGGCACCAGGACACCCTAGGCCACAGTTCGATAATCGGCTTTGTAATCATGTCATCGGATTTGTGGCCGCATGTTTTGGACACTCGGGGGTCGATGAAATTCGCTTGGAGTTCCTAAAGGCTCTGGAGGTTGTGGGGCTGTCGTGGCTGACACGCCTCGATCACATCGCGTGGACATCGATGACAGTGCCTCTGGATTGGCAGACCGGGGTGGTGGTCCCACTTTTTAAGAAGGGGGACCGGATGGTGTGTTCCAATTATAGAGGGATCACATTCCTCGGCCCCCCCGGTAAAGTCTATTCAGGAGTGCTGGAGAGGAGGGTCCATCAGGAAATCTAATCTTGGATTCAGGAGCAGCAGTGTGGTTTTTGTCCTAGCCGTGGAACAGTGTACCAGCGCTACACCCTCGGCAGGGTCTTCGAAGGTGCATGGGAGTTCGCCCAACCAGTCTACATGTGTTTTGTGGATCTGGAGAAGGCGTTTGACCGTGTCCCTCGGGGAGTCCTGTGGGGGTGCTCCGGGAGTATGGTGTACCGAGCCTCTTGGTAAGGGCTGTTTGGTCCCTGTACGACCGGTGTCAGAGTTTGGTCCGCATTGCCGGCAGTAAGTCGAATTCGTTATCAGCGAGGGTTGGACTCTGCCAAGGCTGTCCTTCGTCACCGATTCTGTTCCCAATTTTTATGAACAGAATTTCTAGGCACAGCCGAAGCGTTGAAGGGGGCCCGGTTTGGTGACCTCAGCATTGCATGTTTGCTTTTGCAGATGATGTGGTGCTGATGGCTTCATCAGGCCATGACCTCACACTCACTGGAGCGGTTTGGAGCTGAATATGAAGCGGTTGGGATGAAGATCAGCACCTCTAAATCCGAGACCATGGTCCTCAGCTGGAGAAGGGTGGAGTTCCCTCTCCGGGTCGGGGATGAGATCCTGCCCCAAGTGGAGGAGTTCAAGTATCTTGGGGTCTTGTTCACGAGTGAGGGTAGGAGGGAGTGGGAGATCGACAGATGGATCGGTGCAGCGTCTGCAGTAATGGGGACTCTGCACCGGTCCGTAGTGGTGAAGAAGGAGTTGAGCCGAAAGGCAAAGCTTTCAATTTACCAGTCGATCTACGTTCCTACCCTCACCTATGGTCAGGAGCTGTGGGTCGTGACCGAAAGAACAAGATCCCAGATACAAGCGGCCGAAATGAGTTTTCTCCGTGGGGTGTCCGGGCTCTCCCTTAGTGATAGGGTGAGAAGCTCGGTCATCCAGGAGGGATTCGGCATCGAGCCGCTGCTCCTACGTGTTGAGAGGAGCCAGCTGAGGTGGCTCGGGCATCTGGTTCGGATGCCTCCTAGACGCCTCCCCGGAGAGGTGTTCCGGGCATGTCCCACCGGCGGGAGGCCCCGGGGATGACCCAGGACACGCTGGAAAGACTTTCTTTCGGCTGGCCTGGGAACGCCTTGGGATGCTGCCGGAGGAGCTGGTTGAAGTGGCTGGGGAGAGGGAAGTCTGGGCTTCCCTGCTAAAGCTGCTGCTCCCGCGACCCGACCTCGGAGCAGGCGGGAGATGATGGTATGGTATGGAACATTTTACCTTATACATTTTTCACAAATTCAATTCAAATTCAGATCACAAAATGTTTTTTTTTTTTTTTTTTTTTTTTTTTGTTAGGCAGTTTGAACATGTGACACTTGGTCTAAGTCAGTGCTTCTCAATTATTTTCTGTTACGCCTCCCCCCAAGCAAGACGTAAATGTTTCGCGCCCCCCCAAACTCTCTGCCGCCACTGTAAATAGTATTATTTGTCTATAAAATTACTATTATAAATACGCATCTGCCTAACATTGTGTCCTTTTTTTCTAATATAGAAAAAAAGTAACAGATCAACTTATAATAAAGTATAACTTTATTAACATTGTTTTGTTTGTAACAGAGAAGACTTGACGTGCATCAATTTGCCTGAATTAAAAAAAAAAGAAAAAGTCACATTCAAACTGTAAAAATACACTCAAGGTACATTTTTGACCATTTGATACAGAAAAATAAAATGTAATAAAATCCGTAAATTAATACAAATTCAAATTGATTAGAAACATTTACTCATGAGGACAATATGCCAAAAAATTTGACCGAAAAAACAATGAATAAAGGAAGAAAAAAAAAAGTGTCCTTGGACAGAAGGACAGTTTTTATTTTTGCTGCTCACACTCAGTATTACCTCCTTTGCAATGGTGTGGAGTCATTTTGCAATGAGCATGCTAACAATGCTCACTGGTTTACTGATATAACACTGACAAAGCAGGACTACTGTTGGCAATATTCGGCACGTTTTCGCTGAAAAACAATCAAGCGGCTTATCAATGAGATTGGGGTCGAATGTCTTTAAGTGGCGTCTTAATTGATTTGGCTTCTGGCAGTCTGCTATAATTATTTTCAGACACAGTAAACAGTAGTCTTTCCTTATCACCCCACTGTATTAAAAGTCAAAGCTAAAAGGCAAACGGCACGAAAAAAGCGCATTCTCGGCGGCCGAGGTAGAACCGTAGGTGAGGGCGGTCGTCGTGACGATCCCAAGCCGAAAATGGCACTTCTCGGGCGGCGACGTGAGAACCGGACAAGACAGTGGGTCGCTGCGTGAGTGAGTCCGGTCGGAAAACGGCTTTCGAAAACGGCGGCGGCGCACTGCTCTTCATATCTGTTTTCTGTGTGTGCTGAGTGCTCTTCCTTAGTTCAAAAATACTGCACGCACTCTGAAAATGAGAGCGCCACTGCCACCCACTGAGTGGATGTGCAAGTACACTTTATTCCAGTCTGGCAAAAAAAAAAAAAAAAAAAAAAGCATGTTCCCCGAGGACACATGTGCCCTCCCTGGCATTGCTCGGCGCCCCCCCCCAGGGGGGCGCGCCCCACTATTTGAGAAGTACTGGTCTAAGTAATCACGTAGGCCTATATTAAATGGGAAAGATTAAGCTAATAAACCTGTTTTTTACCCAATTATGTGTTTTTCTTCCCAAATCAAATGAGAAGGAAGAAAGGGAAATGAAGCTTGGAGGCTGTATGGTCTCCCTGCGAAGTATCATAGGTGCAGTGAGTCAATGTCATCCAACACATAATACTCTTTTACCTGTCTGCAGATCGGATGGGAAAAATATTTGTGTTGAATTTTCAAACTAATACATTCACTTTCAAATTACACTTTTCAGATGCGGGTTTTCTTGGTAATAATTCAATCATTTAATCCAACTATTCATGTCTGACAATTCACATTAAGTTTCTAGACTAGTGACACAACTTGCCCATATGATTGATGTTTCAGTTGGGCAGCATGTAGGAGAAGCGAAAGAAAAGAACAATTTCTTTCCCTTGCCGGTTGAATGGGTGCAAAGGACTTTTTTCAAATTATGTATAACTTCACTGTCCCCATCCATCCACTGTCTACATTTGTTTACCTCTGAGATGTTACGATGCATTGAAATACAAAATATAATGGAAATGTTAAGGTTCAATGGCGTATATCTGCATTAAATTACCCTGAAGTAACTGTCCCCTCTTGCTGTGCTTACACTATCAGCATTATCGTTTTCACCAGCCATTATTAGCTTGTTCTTTCCTCCTTTCAGGAAGTAACTGCAGCCATTGATTTTCTACAATCTTCCTGTCATGATGAGTGGCTCCCCTCAGGTGGCAGCCCTAAATAATCCTTTTCATTAAATGAAGATTATGCTTTTTCTTCTTTTTTGGTGTGCCTAAAATAGCAACATCATGCTTTCGTGTGGGCATTTAGGGATTTGGAGGAGAATTTTTTGATCCATTGTTGGATTGCTGGAATTTCCAAATAATTACGTCGGATAGCTTAGTTTTAAAAAACATCACAAAGAATTTCAATCTAATGCCGAAAGGGTTGTCTAATAGGATTAGCCAAGACGTAGGATGTATGGGAAAACACTGATATGACAACTGCTTTGACTGTATTTCATGTTGGTTCTGCTGTATCTGAAAGGATATTTACAATGAGTTACCATTAGAAGACACTATATGTAGCGCCCCCAAGGTAAAATAGGATATAAAATCTGTTTTTTACATGTCAGTGGTTGTACTCAACAAACTTTATTGTGAAGCCTACAAAAGCATGAAAAAGGAGATCTTACTCCTGTGTTTGGTGGAGGTAATATAAACTCAGTACATTGGTGATTAGGGTTGGCGGTTTTCTGTTAAGCTCTGCAATTTTCTAGTAACCCCGCCAGTCCGCTGTTCTATCCTGCCTTTAAACTTTATGCACCTTTTGCCCTTACACATTGACTGTAATCTTGCCTGTGCTTGCAAATCCTCTGAGCCTATTCCTACTAGCACTCATTCAACACCTTTGCTCAAAGTTGAGGAATTCGTTTTATTAACACCTAGCTGACTCCCATGTTGTGACAAAAGGTGAGTAAAGAAGAACTTATTTTCTCTATGAAATGATAACGGCACAACAAAAAGAAGCACATGCACTTGGGACTGTGTACTTTCAATGTTATTTTTGTGAGGAACAGAAACACTGCAATGCATTTGAGTATTTTTTTCCTTATTTTGTTTTGTTTAGTTTTTTGCATGTAATTGTGACATGATAGTGCTGATATGAAGAGGTTGTACAGTGTGGTGGCGGATTCTTACAGTGTTCATAATCTCCAAATGACATATTTGCATGAAAAACACTTTTTCGCCATAAATATACATCTATCAAATGGAAAAACAGGAAGTACGGCATCGAATGAGCCGGGCTTTTTACACAAATTGCTGACATGTACATCGTCTTTTGAAACTCGTAATCATAAATTCTGTATAGACCCTACTCACCAACGTCACAGAATGACGTGTCACTGTATCCGGCCGCCATATTGTCCGTCATTGTTTATCTGTATTCTCAATGGTTTCAATTTGTCGTGCAATTTATTTTATAGTGCAATTCATGGAAGCCCCGGTGCTTTCAGACGCTGTAAACTCATTGGATACGTTACATAAAAGGCGTTATGTGGAAAAGCTTCAGTCTATCCATTCGCCAGATCCATATTTGATGCCTAAATCGATATTTTTTTGACCCGCTGTCTTCGCCCTCTCTGCCTGACATCTGCTACCCTGATATCTACAACTATCTTGTCCACACAAAAACAGCCTATTCTCACGAAAGTTTGAAAAACTTTAAGAGCAGCACTCTAAGCAACATTACCCCGTGTGACCCTTCACTTCCAATTTTCTAAAATGGCGACAATCAATAAAAAAAAAAAAGTTGACTGCGATGGCCGACGCTTCAAGGATAGGTGGATATTGGACTATTTCTTCAATAAAACACGCAACAACTGTGTCCGCCTCATTTGCAAAGAGACAGTCGCTGTTTTCAAAGAGTTCAAAATGTGAGGCGATATTACTAAACGAGACACGCTGACATGTACGACAACATTACAGGGAAGATACGCAGCGAGAAATTATAGCAACTTGAAGCTAGTTTAATTTCACAGCAGCGGTATTTCGCAAGAGCCCGAGTGTCGAAAGAGAACGCCACAAAGACGAGACTGTTGAAATTATGAATTAAAAAAAATAATAAAGCAAATGTGACACACGGAAGTGCTTGCTAAAATTTGTTTAAATATATTGTTCCATGTAAATCAGCCAAGGTAGCCCCCCGCATTTTTACCACACCAAATCTGGTCCCCTTTGCAAAAGGTTTGGACACACCTGTTTAACTGATGATCCGTAGACGAGGCCAGTTTCTTTCACTTGGTACCAGCTAAATATAATTCAAAATGTAATGATGGTGGAAGAAATAAGCATCTTGAATTTGAAACTGTATGTTGTCGGCGATTCGCCTTGCAATGATCTTAATTGTGGTTGTCAGCCCAAAACCCTCTAAATATATATTAAATGCATCTTAACAGCCCAAAACCCTCTAAATATATATTAAATGCATCTTACCAGATATAAAATGACTACTACATAATCTGTGGTAATCGTTTGGAGCCCAGTTTTCTCGTCAAATTGCAGCAGTCCATCTCGCTCTCCTCTCCGGGTCTCTCAGAATACGGTAGAACTTCAAGTCTCTCCGTCTAGCTTCTCTGTTATTGCAACCAACCGCCACACACGCCTTCACCATTTTGATTATTAATGTTAACGAGCAGAAAAACACGCCATAATAGGTGGAATTTATGTAGCGGTAATGGGTCAACACGACGAGTTGACGGACAATATGGCGCGGAGGCGTGGTTGTGACGTCATGTGAGTAGGGTCTATAGCTACTGCTCACTGATGAACTTTGTAAACACCAGTTTTTTTTATTCAAGCCATACTTTGTGAGGCATCATAACTCTTTGCATTGCTAGATCTTGTGTAAAACAATTCAGTGGGCTCAATTTTTTTGCTGAATATTTTGTCAACTCGCCCATTTTGGGACATGCTGTGCTCTGATAAAACGCAATAAATGTTTGACCTTAACACAAACAACAAATATAGGTAACCTTGTGTTATGCGTTGTTATACAGTCAGCATGAGCATAACATTTGAACCTTCTCCATTTCATCCTCAAGACTTAATTGTTGAGCTATCTGAATTATTACTCATTGTTATGCTGCAGAAAATGCATAGGCCTATTGCAGGGGCGGCCCAGGCCATTTGGGGGCTCTAAGCAAAATAATGCAAAGGGGCCCATGTTTTTGGCCCACCATTTCGTCACAGTGTACTGTGAAACCCATACATGCAATCCAACCCATACAGATTTTGTTGCACTGCATACTTCCAAATTCTCACCCCAAATGATTGTCAGTACTTACAGTAGATAGCGCCTAACCTTTTTCTAAAAGAGGAAAAAAAGAAGTTAAGGAAGAACTTTAGTTTTTTTAAGCTTGTAATCAAGTATCAAAACTCACAAAAGTCAAATAAAGCAAACTGTAGTAAACAAAATAGAATATAAATTAAACAATTGCCAGATTGGGGGCCCCCTAGTGGTGAGGGGCCCTAAGCAGCTGCATAATCTGTGTATAGGCTGGGCCGGCCCTGGCCTATAGAGTCTACCCACGCACCACGTGTTCGCTGTAGGGTTCCGCCCACTTGTCCGTCATTTTGACTCTGTATTTGCATTGCTTTCAATTGATGGCGCAATTTAAAATGCATTTCATGGAAGACCCGGTGCTTTCTGATGCCGCAAACTCCCTGGATCTGTTGCATAAAAGGCATTATGAGGAAAAGCTTCGTTTTATACAGTCGCCAGATCCATATTTGATGCCCAAATCGATGTTTTTCGACCCACTGTCTTCGCCCTGTCTGCCTGACATCTGCTACGCTGATATTTAAAATGATCTTGTCCACACAAAATCGGCCTATTCTCACGAAAAACTTCAAGAGCTTGGACGCTTATAAATACTTCGTTGCTGGTTGGGTGAAACAGGTCCTCGTTTGGCAGGAATCTATCTTGTGCTTGGAAAGGTGAGTTACGAAATTTTCAATTCGAATTCTTTTGTTATTGCTAACATCCACTGTCAAGTCTAATGTATTTCATGTCGTTTGTCAATGGAGTTAAGGCTTTTAATGTTTATATGGTTTAGCGATAGCACGCACTACATAAAGGCTTTTAATGTTTATATGGTTTAGCGATAGCACGCACTACATACATACGTGTATGTTGTCGGCGATTAGCCTAGCAATGATCTTAATTGTGGTTATTTGTCAGCCCCGTAGACGAGGCCAGTTTCCCTCACTTGGTACCAGCTAAATATTATTCGAAAAATAACGATGGTGGAAGAAAGGGAAGTCACAAACATCTTGAATTTGAAACTATGTCGTACTACGTCGTATGTTGTCGGCGATTAGCCTAGCAATGATCTTAATTGTGGTTGTCAGGCCAAAACCCTCTAAATATATATTAAATGCATCTTACCGGATATAAAATGACTACTACATAGTCTCTGGTGATTTTTTGGTGTCCAATTTTCACGTCGAATTGCAGCCGTCCATTTCGCTCTTCTATTTGGATCCCTCGGAATACGGTAAAATTTCAAGTCTCTCCTTCCATCTTCTCTGTTAGTGCAACCAACAGCCACACACGCCTTCACCATTTTGAGTATTAATGTTAAGGAGCAGAAAAACACGCCGTAAATAGGAGAAATGTACGTAGCCGTAATAGGTTAACACTATGTTTTGACGGACAAGTGGGCGGAACCCTACGCGACCACGTGGTGCGTGGGTAGACTCTATAGGCAAATGCAAGCAGAAAATATAGGCAACGACAGGGTGTTATTTTTTTGGGGGTGGGGGGACATTTTCATGAGCACAGTAGACCTTCACTTAGCAACATCTTTCAATTAGAAGGATGGCTTGCTATCAACAAATTTTCATTTTTATGATATTCCAATATGACAGCAGACTCATTAAGCTTGACAACTTGATCTAACTTCACACGTTTATTTATTTATTTATTTATTTATTAAATCAATAGATACGTATGTAAAATATGTATCAATATTATGCATTATGTTCTAATTATGATTGTTAAAATAATACATGCACTACAATTGAATTGAAATATTTTATCGTATACCCTTTTGTGTGAATATTTTGTATCATGTCGATGCCATTTTAGCAACTTTCAGTGATAGCTAGGGCATACGCGGAGCAAATTCTCAGGGCGATGCTCTTTTGTATAGTACGGTAGCTTTAAATGTACGTGGTGAAGCGAGCTTGGCTCATTACGGTAAGTGGGAGCTCGTGGCTGGCTGGCTGGCTTGGTGTTTGTTGAGTGAAAGCTCAGTCACTCAGAACGCGGCGATGATCCTCTTCGCTATCTGCGGGGCTCACTCCTTGAACTAAACCACTACCGTCTTCTTTCAACCAAACACAGGACCCTTTTCTGCTCCACCTCCAGTAAGTTACTTTGCTTTCTTCTTCAAATGTTCTTTTCCCGCAAACGCGGATGAATTTTACGGTGATTTGAGGGATGTTAATGCGCGTGTGCGTGAACGCCTTATTGTGACTGTTGGCTAAAATAAGGTAAATTCACCCCATTACGAGCACGGGAGATTGTTTAACTACTTTTTTTTCATGGTATTTTCATTTATGTGTATTTTTTTCCCGGGGTTTAGTTTATGGTTTGTCGAAGTTTATGTTCAAGTGTGGGCGAAGTTAAGCGTGGGCAGCCTTGCTTAAAACCAATTATAGCGTCAACTCAGAAAACAATGCATGACAAATAAAAGTCATATTTACTGTCTTTTCAACTTGATCGGTTAACTTGCTATATTACACTTGTTTACTGCCGACAGACAAAAAATTCATTTGAACTGAGATAACTGGCATTGAGTGATTGTTTTTAATTGCCATTGACGGTGGTAGGCGTCCAATTCATTTGGACTGGGAGGGTTCCCAGATAGCACACCGTCGTTGAAAAGATGTTGGATCAACAATGTTGTTTAAACGTTGAAATCCTTACAAAACCTAAACGTCATTTCGATTAGTAGTTATATTGGAGCAACGCTGAATCAATGTTATGTTTTCGACCAAAACGCCCGCTCATCCATAATTCAATGACTTTTCAATCATATTTCCCGGTCAATCATAAATCAACCATTTGTCAACATTAGTTCATCAACTATAAAAGTATGTCAACCTAACTATCGCCTGACATACCATAGAACAACGTTTTTTCTCCGTCACTTGACGTCTAAAATGTCGATTTCAACCATACTGATGATTTTGATGGAAAATCAACGTTTATTCAATGTCGGTCTGCTATCTGGGTTACCACTCTCTATCGCCGTCAATGTACCAATTGCAAAGCCCCGCCCCCATGGAAAACTGGCAACTCGAGGCTTTGTAAAATACTCCCATTGAGAGTGACCGAGTGAACGAATGATCTGTGGAAGATGGTAGGAGTAGGCCTGTCGCTATAACAAATTTTAGTGTGCGATAATTTATCTAATAACTTATTGCGATATGCAATATTATTTCGCCCCCGCATTTTTTTTTTAACCAATTTACAATAACACAGTGAGAATACAGTATATATGAATAGATCAAGTACACCCATTTAAACACGATAAATATTTACTCTTAAATTCAAAAATACTTTTTAAGAAATCACAAGTAAAAACAATAGACCATGCCTCTTAGGTAAAAGACAACAATATTAACACCGCACAGAAACACAGAATAAATAAAATGTGTTTTTCAAGAAAAAAAAGATAAAATTGCACTTAATAACTTAAGCATTTAGGCAAATGAAAACTTTCCCTCTCATAGCTTCTGCTATGGTGTTCCATAGGGATGCAACGATACAGTTAAGTCACCGTCCGGACGGATTTTCGATCCGATTCAATATATTTAATGCTCTGACCAAAAAAAAAAAAAAAAAAAAAGTGTTTTTTTTTTTTTTTTTTTTTTTTTTTTTTTTTTACCAGCTAGGTTTACTCCATGAGCAAGACATCCTGTTTGTGGTCCGAATCCATCTGTGTCACGTACTGAATTAACAATATTTGCAGCATTATCTATAGTCACTGGTATGGATTGATTTTGCCTTCTTAACTTCCATTCAGTCATGGTGGTTTATAATTCCTCGATGTAGTATATGGACTACGTGTCCCATAATCACTCTGGGCTCACGTAGCCATGACACGGGACGTAGCACATCTAGTTTGCTATTTCATGATATCATAAAAAAGTTAGCAGACGCCACATTCACGTCTGCTCATTACTGCACAACACCAGCATATGACGCTCATTACTGCACAACACCAGCATATGACAATCGATTTTCATAAACAGGACGAGTTTGAAGCACAGCGCTCTTTATTTGCCACTCAATGTTCATCATGTCAGCTGTCTGTTGTTAAAACGAGGTTGTTCGTAGCAGCCAAGTCAGTAACAATGTTTTTGCGGACTTCGTTGTAAATATCCGGTTTTGTGCCGAAAAATAGCAGCCCCGCGTGAAAGGCCACCCCTGACGGGAGCGCCCACATGTCAACAACACCGGCACGGCGAAGATGGTCCGCAGTCAATCCGGCGCACTGACGCGGCCGGTATACGTTGAACAATAGGATATAATGGGAACGATTGGCTCCGGCGCTATTTTTTGCCGGACCTGGAACGAAAATGCATTTTGCGTAGTTGGTAACAAGGAATCCGAACTTTTAACAGCACGTCTGCCGCACGCGCGCGCACCCGTGCACGCGAGGCGATAAATCGCAGCGGAAAAATTACCGCCTTCATTTTTATTTATCATGCGATAAATGGAATTATTGCATATAGGCTTAGGTGGGAGATCAAATTTCTGAATTTGCACCACCACAGCTGGCAATATATATATATATATATATATATGTATATTTTAAATTTCTTAATGAATTTTGACTAGAAGCCAAGAGAGAGGGTTGCAGTATACAGTGGCGCTGTACGTCAATGGTATTAAATCTAGTGATAGAAAGACTTGTAGTTCTTAAAAGATACATGTTATTGTGAGTTAAAATAATTTGACATTGTAACCTCTCCTGATGTTTTCGTTTTTATACAATTTGTAAAATTAGTTTAACTATTAGGTCATCTTTGTTGACATCGCAGGGTGGTGACGTCACATGGTTACGCTGCCGGGCTTCCAGAGTATGACTCTTGCGACATAAACATGTAATCTGTTCAACCCTTTCAATATGAACCCGAGAGGAACATTAATGAGTATGACAGCACTGTTAATATTTAAAAAACGAGCAGCAAAAGCAAAATGAACAGGAAAGATGGGATGAGATGTGAGAAGAGTAGGAAAAAAAACTGTGCTCTGCCAAAATATGATACACTGGTGAAATGTTCTACAAGAGGTGAATTTAACACCCAAAGTACTATCATGTGCTTTCAGCTTGTTTTGTTTCGATGCATGCAGACAGAACATACTAAAGATGCCCTTAAAGCAGGGGTGGGCAAACCGGTCCTCGAGGGCCGCAGTGGGTCCTGGTCTTTGTTCCAGCTGACCCAGCACAGAGAGTTTAAATCGTTTATCCAATGAGGTTTCAGCAGGAATGAGAAGCACCTGCCAGCAATCGACTGATTGCACTTCAGATTGGTGAAAAGGTGTCCTCTTAATGGGTTGCAACAAAAACCCGCACCCACTGCGGCCCTTTGTGGAATCGTTTGCCCACCCCTGCCTTAAAGGGTACCACGGGTATAAAGACATGTAGTTCTTAAAAGATAAATGTTAGTACGAGTTCTAATATTTTGATATTAAAACCCCTCTTAATGTTTTCGTTTTATTAAATTTGTAAAATTATTTTAAACTAGTAGGTCGCCATAGTTGTTGACGTCGCAGGGCGGTGACGTCACATGACCACGCTGCCAGATTTCCACTGTGTCACTCTTTAACTGCATTAACATGTCCTCGGTACTGCCCTTCCATTTTGAACCCGAGTGGAACATTAATGAGAAGGACAGCAAAAGACGCGAATGAGTCGAATAGCTTTCATGTGTCAAGTTCGGTAGTGACAGCACTCCCCTCCCTGCTCTAGTGATGAGAGCAGGAGAGTGTTTGATGTCAAAACTGTTTGTAGATCTTCACTCTAAACTATTGTGTAATCCAGTTTATTCCAATATTATTATGGAAATAGTAAACATCCAGAGCTGCCGTGTGCTTTACATATAATTAGGGTGTACAGTGAAACACAGCAGTTTGATTATTTTTGCTGATAGCCCGGGGCTGTTCATCCCAACACTCGAAAACGTTTGCCTCTACCGAGATGTCTAATGGCGTCTAATGACATTTTACCTTATTTTTGTCCCGTAAAAGCAGATGTCCAGATTGTTGATCAACCTGCCGGTTGCTTCCCGGTGAATAAGCGACACGGAAAACGAATAAATGGTATTATTGCCCAACAGATTATAATGACGCCATATTTTGCACATTGAGATCTCAGAGGCAGAGAAAGGCGAGTGGACAAAGGCGTTCATTGGACCGCGCCGTTTATTGGCATAAGCTTCGGCAACTCCTTCACAACAAAAATAAGTACCACATAGTGAAAAGACAACAAAAATAATACTCATTTCTCTCAAAAAAATAATGTTCACAAAAAGAAAAGCGCTTCAATCTGTATTAACGAGGCTTCTCACACAGTTAAACAACAATGCAAAGAGAACTGGCTTTCACAATCACAATAGATATGCAAAATCCACATAAAACTTACTCAGACTTTGGTCAAACTCTATTTAAACATTTTAGCAACTCGTTTAGCTCAGCAAACACACTGACACGTCTGTCGTTTCGCATTTAGTTCTTTATACATGTGATATCTACCCCGAGCATTATGTGGGCGTAGTTTGTAGCGGCTGTTGGCAGCAGTCAGGTATTATTGTTTTTTATCCAGCGGTATGATTTGAGCCAGAGCCATGAGTTGAGCATTTTCTTTACCCGGGTAATGACAAGCATGATGTTTACTCTCGGTCTGTTCCTCATTGCGTCCAGAAGACTGCGCTGACTGTGTTTTAGTTCCGCTTTACTTGACATATCTCAATAATCGGAATTTGGATGTTTGTAAATCTTTCTCAAATCTTCCACGGCCAAATCACGAATAATCTAAGAATCGGAAATTTTGCACACCTCTACTAACCCGGTAGTATTCGTCGAGTGACAGTGACAATCGACGTCATCACTCCGAGCGTCCATAAAACGTGGCGCCTTCCGTAGGTTAAAAACATGTATAATCATGTGTAATCATGTTATAGATTTTTAAATCAGTGGCAATATTTTATGTGTTTCTAATAACATATTTTAGTAAAAGAGAACAATTGTGGCTTATTAGAGCCTACAAGTCTTTAAGTCTGAGGTTCCCTTTAAATCTTACAGAGAGGAGACAATTATTGTAGTCGAGGCGAAATGCTATGCAGAACCAGGAGTGCAAAAATTAAATAAATAAATACACATTTAAATAAATTACTAAATGTGTCATTAAATTGCTTTTATTTCAATATTTATTTCAAGTATTGTTTTTTAATTAATTCAATGTATTATATATTTCACTTATTTCAATTTAGTTTTTTAATTTTTATTTAATTATGAAAACATTTATTTCCATTTTTATTTCAACATTTATATCGCTTTTTATTTATTTCATTATTTATTATATTTCAACATTTATTAATTTCATTCTTGCACTCTTGTTCTCCTTGTAACCGCATGAAATAATTTTTATCTGCCATTGTCTCATCAAACTCGGTGGGTGGGCGTGAACTAGGCGGGGTTTGAGTTGAGCGAATCAAGCTACATGGCTCTGGAGTCAAGCTAGTGCTCCCTCCTTCCCAACGTGGCAGCATGGCAGCGATTGCGGAGATTCTGCATGAGCTTTCTTGGGATTTAACAACGGGCATGTTAGACTTACCGTAACACGTTGATGCAGGAAAATCAGACCCTAAACACGTAGCTTACAAAACACAGTGGTTTATTGCGATGATGAATATGCGTATCTTAAATATTTAAATCTTGTGTAGTTAGCTGACAAAACAAACCTCGTCTTGACTTCAAGTCATACAAAATGCTCTCATTGCAGTTGCTTTTTGGGCAGATATTTGAGAAGCACTGCAAGGGAGAGGCGGTGCGGTATGAGCAGCGGGTATGCATAATGTATGGTGAGAGGCTATGCTGCAGTTCAGGTGTGTCATGACTTGTCCTCAAAGCCGTTAAGCAATGCTTCAGCACACTCTGCTAACATCTTCATCTCCTGTTGGCCTGAATCTGAAAGACTCGACTCGACTTAGTGATTATTTTCTGATTGAGAACACACACTTCACAATATTGCCCTCCAATTCCGCGTGGAATGAAGCAACACATAACAAACCCTCAACTCCCAACTGTGGCGTGGGTCAAACTCTAACGCCAATCATAACATGTGTGAAGAAGCATGCTGGCTTTTATATTTCGAAGCACTGCAACTGATTAGCATTGGTGTGTTTTGAGTATGGGGGAGTGTAACATACTGTAAATGTTGCTTGTAGGGATGTCCCGATCACATATTTTTGCACCCGAGTCCGGGCCAGCTAATGATCTGCAGATACCGAGAATAACATAGAAAAATTATTGTCTTTATCAAATGCTTCATTGAATGAGTCCACTCAAATCCCCTCACGGAAGGCCGAGTTATGCTTCCGCGTCAGACCTGCGCCGTTAAGGAAGACCCGATTTACGACCCTACGCCGTAGCCTCTCTTGCTCCTTCTCATTTTTCTGACTTCGCGTCGCGTCAACGCGTGTGACATTGTGGAGATGAACTGTGCTTGGTCCGCTCAGACTGTTGTTTCCGGTTAAGCGCGAAATTGCCGCCATTTGTCAAACATGATTTTTCTACACGCAAAAATGGACCAAGCCGACAAGAGAATCAACGAAGAGCAAGTACGACAACTTTTACAATGTCTCGTCAAGACATTATGAAGATTGCCAAATGCCAAGCAATTCGTGGAAGGAGTTTTCTGAAAATACGTGGCTGGAGGTCAGCCAGCAATTGAATTTAAAAAAAAAAAAAAAAAAAAAAAAATATGGAAGTACCACGAAGACAAGTATGTGTGTGTTCAGAATCGAATGGCCACATGAAGCGGTGACCCAGTCGGCCAAAAACTGCCAGGCTTTTAATCACTTTGTCGTATTTTATGGATGGTGCACTTCATCATTTATTGTGTACATACAGTGCGCTCACTAATTATTGGATTTATAATAATTGTGTGTTTTTTAGCTTCTAATATTTTTTTTTCTAAATAATATGGGACCTTAATGGGGGAAAAAAGAGAAAAATCCAACCTTCAATACAAGTGCATTTATTCAGTGGGGAAAAAATCCCCCATAAAGAAATAATTATTTGACATCAAATAATGTGTGTCACAATTATTAGCACCCCTGGTGTTAATACTTTGTACAACCCCCTTTTGCCAACAAAACAGCACTTAATCTTCTCCTATAATGTTTCACAAGATGGGAAAAGACAGAAAGAGGGATCTTCAGCCATTCCTCTTTGCAGAATCTCTCTAAATCATCCAGAGACCTGGGTCCTCCCCTCTGTACTCTCCTCTTCAGCGCACCCCACAGGTTTTCAATGGGGTTGAGGTCTGGGGGCTGAGATGGCCATGGGAGGATCTTGATTTTGTGTCTGGTGAACCATTTCTGTGTAGATTTGGCCATATGTTTAGGGTCATTGTCTTGCTGAAAGACCCAGTGACGACCCATCTTCAGCTTTCGGGCAGAGGGCAACAGATTTTGATTTAAAATGTCCTGGTATTTCAAAGCATTCATGATGCCATGCACCCTAACAAGGTTCCCAGGGCCTTTGGAAGCGAAACAGCCCCACAGCATCACTGACCCAACCTCATACTTCACAGTGGGTATGAGGTGCTGTCTACACGCCAACAGGCTGTTTGGGAGGCATGCACGGAGAAAACCTTTCCTCACTCACAATCATAAACGCAAATGTCTGGAGTTCGCCAAGTGGTATTGGCTTCAACTGGGACCGTGTGCTTTGGTCAGATGAGACAAAGATTGAGCTTTTTGGCAACAAACACTCTAAGTGGGTCTGGCATGCCACGAAAGATGTGCATACTGAAAAGCACCTCAGCTTTACTCGTTACGGTGAGACAGAATAGTTTTTTTTGTTGTTGTTGTGAACTACAGTTTCACACAAACGTAAATCGGGATCTTGTTTAACTTAGCAATTGGAGGCTTGAATGAGTGACACTCATGAAAAAGCTGCTCTGAAAGACTCTCTGTCTTGGCCACTGTCTCCATGAAATGTGGTTTCCACTTCCAGGAAATATGTGAAGCACCACACCATGTTTCTGTGTCTTATTGTCCAAGCGGTAAATCTGAGTAACCATATTATAAAATCTCAAGTAAGGATGCTTGCCTTTCGTTGTTTTTTTTTTCTCAAGATTTTTATCAGTCACAGCTCTGCGACTGCTCGTAAAAACTGAGCACAATCTCCCTTTCAAATCATGCATTGCTCAGAAGGTTCCCCTGTTGAAGCCAGTACATGTTTCTGTGTCTTATTGTCCAAGCGGTGAATCTGAGTAACCATTTTATAAAATCTCAAGTAAGGATGCTTGCCTTTCGTTGTTTTTTTTTTCTCAAGATTTTTATCAGTCACAGCTCTGCGACTGCTCGTAAAAACTGAGCACAATCTCCCTTTCAAATCATGCATTGCTCAGAAGGTTCCCCTGTTGAAGCCAGTGCATGTAAAGGTCCGTCTGAAATTTTCCAGGGACCATCTGAATGATGCAGAGGGGCCATGGGAGAAAGTCATGTGGTCAGATGAGACCAGAGTAGAACATTTTGATGCAAACTTTTCTCGTCGCGTGTGGAGGAGAAAGAAGGATGAGTACAATCCCAAGAATACCATCCTTGAAGGAGGGGGGTGGAAACCTCATGCATGGGGCTGCTTTTCGCTTTTCGGCAAAGGCAAAGGTGACTGTATAAAGAAGAGGGTGAATGGTGAAATGTATTGTTAGATTTTGAGCCACAACCTCCTCTAAGTCAAAGACTTGACGAGGAGTCGTGGCTGGATCTTCCAACATGACAATGATCCGAAGCACACGGCAAAGCTGACCAAGGAGTGGGCTGTGTAAAAAAACATGTCAAGGTTCTGGAGTGGCCTAGCCAGTCTCCAGACCTCAATCCAATAGAAAATCTTTGGATGGAGCTGAAACTTCATGTTTCTCAACGACAGCCCTAAAATCTGACAGGTCTAGAGAAGATTTATGTGGAAGAATGGCCCAAAATCTCGGTTCCCACATGTGAAAACCTGGTGAAGAACTACAGAAAGCGTCTGATCTCTGTAAATGCAAACAAGGGCTTCTGCACTAAATATTAGCACAGATTTTCTCAGAGGTACAAATACCTATGAACCCCAGTAAACTATAAATTATTGAAAAATAATAGAATGCGAGTTCGAGATTTCTTTTAGATTATGTCTCTGAGTGGAAAAGCATTTATGATGGATGATGGTCACAGTATTGACCTTTTGCACCGACGTCATTAGATCACATGACTGCGCTGTTCCGGACGGCAAAAGAGAACTGACTGCTTACGCGGACAAAAGGAGCTATTGTCATTATTTGTTTCATGTGATGTTGCAAAAAGAAAACATGGCTTCAACGATAGGTTCGTGTAAAATTCAATTGTAAGAACAGTAAATGTAGTCAGGGGTGAAAGTGGGCCGGAACGAGCCGGATCGGCGTTCCGCCATGAACTACGGAGGCTGAACGCCGTTCCGGCATATGGTGCTTTGATCCCAAAAATATCGCGGCAACTGTCAAAACCCTGTGTTTAAAAAAAAAAAAAAAAAAAAAAAAAAAAAGCCTGCCACGCTTCCACACCCGCATCTCCAATAAGAACAATCTACTACACAAGTGTTAACAGTAAGCCTAATAATGAGTTTTTGTAGTGTAATCAGTTTCCACTGATATTTATTATTCATTTATTGTCAGTGTTGTAACGCGTTACTGTAATCTGATTACTTTCTTCAGTAACGAGTAATCTAATCTAGTTTTCCAAGTCGGTAATCCGATTAAAGTTAGTTTCCCTAGTGCCTGTGCGTTACTATTTTGTTTTTGCCTCATAATGTATGTAGACGAGGCAGCGAGGCTGACAGTGAAAGGCAGGATATATACCGCAAATGGATGCCTTTGCTCACTTGAAATACAGCCATTACTTCACATTTCTGTCCAGCAATTATAAATATACTTCAGAAAAAAAGACATTTAATCCAATATTGAACCATTTTCAGTCGATCAATGTCTTTATTTTCAATGTACATTGATGAAAACAGCCAACAATTGCATCTAAGATGTGACTAGAAAAAAAAATCACTGCTTTCACTCAAAAAAACTTCTAGATCTTATAAAAAAAAAAAAAACATTTCTTACCTAAAAATGTAATTACGCTTGATAACACACATCACTTGAAAGCTACGTGTTTTTCCCACGTGTTTCAATTTAATTTCCATTTGTGTCAAGCTATTTTTAAGTTCTAGTTAAGTTTTAAGTTAGTCTAAATTGTAAGTACTGATAGGATTTTGAGTTTTTGCAGTGTTCAAAATAAATGTATAATACCTGCTGTATTGGAGCACATTAGGCACCAGTGCTACTTGGTGTTTTATTCAGCAATGACTACTGAGCTAAAACTGACAGTTAGCTTTATTATGTTTTAATTCTACACCCTCATCACTCTACAGCGCTGTGTTTTTACAGATTAAATAAAGCCTGTATGTAAGACACGTTAGCCACGCATCGACAGTGGTCATAATCAATAGAAACCTAGCCCTCCGAAGGGCTAATGTTACGTGAATGAGTGACAGTAACGTTATATTTATTAGCGATGAGAAGTCTACTGCTTAAAGATGGTGGCTGTTAACTAACGCTGCCCATACGCGGCCGAGTCTGTCATTTCGCATCTAGTCCTAAATGCATGCGATATCTATGAGACACATCAGACACTACCTGCTACCACACTAGCATCCTGCGGATGTAGTTTTTAGCAACGTCGGCGTATTTTGTTGCGGCTTTCGGCTGCGGTAAGTTTTTTTTAATTTCTTTTTTTTTTTATTGACGTCACCGCGTCGTCCCGCATTAAAAGTAGTCCGGGCAAAACGTGATGCTTAGAGCTAGCAAAATTAAACGATTCCTCGAGGTGAATAAAATTACTCAGATCAGTTTTTAAACTCGAGTTACTCGAGTTGCTCGAGTATTCATTTCAGTTCTACTCTTGTCGTACTCTTGAACTTGTATTCAGCTAATTTTGAGGTAGAGTTCTTGCTCTGGAAGCTAGTCACGTGAATGACTTTTTTTTTTAACTGGCTGCTCCCTCTTCGTCACTGAAATCAGTCGTACAAAGACACTGGTCATCTTGCGCCGCGCACATTCATCACGTGACATCAAGGTGTGGAGCCTATTTGGTCAAAATTGCAACATCGTGTCCCGCAGACGCACATTGCGGGTTACCAGGCTGCCTGTTTCCCTTCAACGCACCATTGCATTGACTTTTTGTGGGAACCCACTGCGCGATGAAAATAAAACCTGGCCGGTGAGAACACAGCATAATGTTTAGCTTTTTGTGCTACACAGTAAAACAACTGAGTAAAAAAAATCCACCAGCACTGGTGATTCCATAATTTTTGCCAGATCTTGTGGTGGTAGTAATCCTAGTTTTCAGTTTGGTTACCTTATGACACATGGCAGGCACATTTTCATGTGAAGGGTTATTTAGCATTAGAATTCCATAAGGGAAACAATGCCACCCCCAATAACCAGCAAAGGGTTAAGCACTACCATGCTATGTAGATGATGCATAATTTGTGTGTGCATTTTTAGTGACAAGGCACTGAGATACAGCGGCACAGTGTATGGCTATAAGCAGTCCCTCTGTTTCATTAAATATTCTTTCAGCGGTAGCCGAAACAGATGGTCACACTTTAGTTTATTTTCTCAGTGGAACTCTGTAAGTAACAACTATTTAAAATGTAGGCCATTATGACACAGCCTGCGCAATTAACCGTAGGTTTTTGGTTTTTATGTTTCTATGTTAGTGAAGAGTAGTGCCTAGATCGGGCCTAAAAAAATCCAGCCTGACCCGACTCGGCCCGCGTGTATTAAGCCAGACCCGGTCCGAGCCCGAGCAGTTAACTTAACTTGCAGGCCCGAATCCGAAAAAACCCAAATGTATTTTTTTATTTGTATGCCCGAGCCCCCCCCAAAAAAGCCGAAATTTTACGTTTTATTAGTAGGCCCGAGCCCTAAAACCCCCCGTAATTTTACGTTTTATTTGTAGGCCCAATCCCGAAAAAACCCCCCCGAAATTTTGTTTTATTTGTGAGGATCCAGGAGGAGGAGGAAATGCAGGGATGCGATGTGCAGTCAGACCTGGACAGAGCACTGCTTGGAAAATGGTTGCCTTTTGTGTGATCGCATTTGTGCCTGTGCATAATAACAACAAATTAAAGCCTTTCTTTTGTAACAAACTCTCCCAGTTAAAGAAGACTGTAAGATGCATATTCAATAAACATTTATAACTCTTATATATGATTGTCTGAATGTGTGTCTGTTCTAACAGGTGGATAGTTCATGCGTCATTTCCTTGGCAAAATGCAGCAACAGACATTTATTTTAATTTCATCGAGTTGGCAGGAAAAAACGCAAGTTTTCATTAATATTTAATAATAAGAATTTCTACATATTTTTATGATCGTTATAAATGCATTTTCACAATGAAATAATGCTGGAAAGGTTTGTTAAACATATTTCTGTATGGGATATTGTACTCACATGGACGCGCCTCTCTGACAAGGAGAGGAACAGCAGCATATACAAAATTAAACTAAAATACTTTTAAATAACACTCTTTATTTTAATGACTCTCATCAGAACACACAAAAGAACCTGCCTCAAGGACCACTGAAACAAATTAAATAAGAACATTTTAAGGAACACCACAAACTCCACGATGTCCTGCTTAGCACGAAGAGGTGCGGCCCTCCAAACAAATGATAATAAAAATGTTTGACTAATACCATCTTTTAGGCCAGTACAGTTTTTAAAATGCCTGCTCAGCGTCGAGGTGCCAGTCTTTCTGCTCTCGTACGAGAGAGAGCAAAAGCGCCACATTTATTGCATTCGGCAAAGCCGAACACAGTTTTCTGTAGCATCTTCCACGATCAATTTAAATCCTTTCCACACCCGACTCCTACCGTTGGATTCTTGCCTTTTTAATTCCCCCGTCTTTAGTTTGTTTCTCACCTCTTGCGGTTCCATATCAAATTCGAAAAGGAAGTTCAATTCAATTCAATTCAATTTTATTTGTATAGCCCTATATCACAACAAGGTTGTCTCAAAGGGCTTTGCAGAGTCAATATGATACACAGTCAGATACAATAGATGAATTAGATGAAGTTCATGTCCTGGGCGTCCCCCATCCATAGACCCTCCATGGCGGTAAGGAAAAACTCCAAAAACCCAATGGGGAAAAAGAGAAACCTTGGGGAGAACCACAGTCAGGAGAGATCCACTCCCAGGACGGACAGGCTATAGATGCACCAGGACTGATGGTGGGTATTAGCAGAAGGAGGTCCAGTTTGTAGAGATGCAATGGGGTGAAGAAACAAGAGGGCCGCTCTGTGTATTAGTTCCGCTTTACTTGACATATTTCAATAATCGGAATTTGGATGTTTGTGAATCGTTCTCGAATCTTCCATGGCCAAATCGCTCAAGGGTGTAATGACGGCTGGGCATGTTGTACCGTGGTTCTAAGTGTTGGATGGTGCGTCTTTACTCACGTGAGATAATAGCCCGTCATCCAGAATGAATTCTTGGGCAATTACTCTTGTTATTCCCTGGGCTTAGGGACTGTCGAGTCCCAGTTTGTTACGCATAGCAAAAGTTTCTGCCAGTGTTAGTTGTGTAGGACCTTTCTTTTTGTCTTCGGTTTTCTTAACATACTCCTCATATTGTTTGTGGTGGTATTTCACTAAATGCTTGATTAGGTTGGTTGTATTAAAACTTCTTACAGCTTTACCACCATGCTTGACTTTATGGTGGCATATGTTGCACTCTGCCTCTTCGTCTTTGACGTCCTTCAAGGTGAAATGATCCCACACAGCTGACAATTTTACCGATAAAGTCTCTTGGTAAATTGGGAGACGGTAATGTAGTGTGTTGAAGGTGTGCCGTAAAATGCGGACCGGATTTTAGGGAAACCGAAGCAAAAATGGGAATGGATTATGTAAATCGGTGCGCTGGAAAACCCCGACTTTCAAAAAAACTGGATCGGAAGTCTGGATCGGAATTTGTCCGTGTCGGCCGTTCTGATACCATTGCGCATTTTTTTGCCCATATCGGTGTTCGATCCGATCCAAATATCGGATCGGGACATCTCTATTCTAAACTCGACTGGAAGCCAGTGTAGGGCTTGGAGCACAGGGGTTATGTACTCTCTTCTATTAGTTCCTGTTAAAGTCTTGTTGCTGCGTTCTGGACTAGCTGAAGACCTTTTAGGGAACTTTTAGGACAAGCTGCAAGTAAGGAGTTACAGTAATCCAATCTAGATGTAAAGAACGCATGAATTTTTCTGCATCGTTTTTAGACAGAATATTTCTAATTTTGGCTATGTTGCGCAGGTGAAAAAAGGCTGTTCTGCAGGTTTGTTTAATCTGAGCTTTAAATGATAGCTCTCGGTCAAATAGAACTCCTAGGTTTTTAACTGTGGTGTTGGAGGCTACACTCTCATTGTCCAGAGCAGGGGTCGCGTTAACCGAATATTTTCCGTCGTTGACCAGTTTTTTAAAACGGTGATGGAAAAAACTGAAGTCCATCCGTCATTTTGACAGGTTGCAATTCACACCCCAGACCACAGGATGGCGAGTGAGCATATTAATTGGCTATTGTCTCTTGATTCATGACGTCGTTGGCCTTACTCGGAAAAATGTCCGAACTAGCATTCAGGTGTAGCAAACACGGAAACGTTAGGAAGCTTTGGAGAGCATTGTCTAAGGCTACTTTCATTCTGCAGGTCTTAATGCACGAATCCAATTTTTTCGTGTCTTTCCGACTCGAGTCAGGCATTAACTTGACGGTCTGAACGGGACAAGTCGCATAGAAGTGGACCATTTCAAATCCGATCTGGGTCATTTTTGTATGTGGTTCAAATCCGATCTGGGCCACATTTTTCCAGACTGTCGCGGTGGTCTGTACCATCCAGTGTCCCAAATCCGATTTCAGCTGTGCGTTATTGGCGCCTAGCTTGCAGTGAACATGGCTTTTGGGGAACACGGGCTTGACAACAGTCATAAAAAAATAAAAATGGGTTGAGGATAAGCATGAGAATGATTGGTTTTCTCTCTGCTCTATGTGAGCTATATTTCAACATTTCCTACACGGCCGAGAGTTGGGAGGGGTCTGGCTGCAGCCCGTCTTGGAGAGTCGGGGCAAACTGACCGTATGTGTGTAAGACATGCACGGACAGTGCGTGCATGCTATCGATCCATATAAACTGTGAATATAAGCCTAAACGGGGATTATTTATGTCTGTTATTTGTCTCCTCCTTTTGAAAAGCAAAATATGATATCCCTGGAATGACGGATGACTTGTCATTTGTTTTGATGCTTCTGCGCACCGGCGCGTGTCGGACTGCGAATTAGAGCGCATGCGTAATACTTGAATGGTCTCAATGGACAAAAGCAGTCTGAATGGGCACGCCAAAAAAAACGGATATGACAAAAAAATCGGATTTGTGCATTAAGACCTGTAGTATGAACGTAGCCTAATTGAATGAGCAGGGACAAACAGCTTGGAGTCAGAAGTACGTGCGCTATTCTCAAACCTGAACGCACCCAGAGTCTTGGATGACAAATCAACAGAGCAGAGAGTAGGCACAACATGGCTGGTAGTTTCTTCAATTTATTCAGAGTTGAGTAAGTAACGCACCGCTTTTGACCAACACTGCAATTGAATATGTCATTATTATCGTTTAAAGAATTTAAGTGACGGGTAAAAATAGATTATGACCGGATTTTTATGACCCTGTCAGTCAAAATGACAGACAACGAAAAAGTCTAGCGCAACCTCTGGTCCAGAGTGACTATCTGGGTAGCTAGAGAGTCTCTCACACTTTTAGGGCCTATTATAAGGACTTCTGTCTTTTCAGGGTTTGTTTGTTTGTTTGTTTATTGTCATCATCATCGGTATCATTGACCACTACAAGATAGAAATGGGGTATTATTAACCCGAGAAAACCGGAGAAAAGACTATGGCTGACGGGAGAAGCCTGGGCTTATATCAAATCCCGTCCCCATTTGACCAAGGACGCACATCATTACATGATAGAATAGGCATTTCACATTGTGGTACATGTACAGTTCTTTCTTGTTTCACATGAATTTTCTTCCCAGAAGTCATTGATTCGATGTAACTTGGGTAAAGTTGTCAATCATCTGTTTGCTCATTGATAAGGGTGATCCAGACGTGAAAGTGTTGGAAGGAAATGGGCGTTGGCTTGATGTAGGTCGCATTGTTGAGAAAATCCTTTCCAGTGTACTTAGCGACCAGTTTAGCAGCTCCATTCTACACAATTGTTGCGGATTTAATCAAAGGTGGACAGCATTCGCGTATGTCAGCAGTTGAATGTTCTGTCTTTATGACAGAGCTGATAATTAGTGCATGTTATGACTACCTTATCTTTAGCCTCTGAAATTCCTCCACTTTTTGTTATGGGAACACTATGTGGTGTCTGTGTCTGGCAGAACGCCTTTGTTTGACTCTCGTGCAGTTTTTTCCAATACTGGAGGTCAAACACGGTGGCGACTAAGGATACTGTCCATCTATTTTCTTTTAAACGCTGCTAGGGAACCTATGTTGGTCAGTGCAGGGTCAAGAGCATTCCAGAGGCGAGCGCCAATGTTGAAAATGATTTTAAGGTAGTTCTAACATGGCCATAGGTAAATGCATTGTTCCCTCTCAAATCATAATTCGATTCCCTCGCTTGGAAGCGAATTTGTAAGTTGTATGGAAGACAATTTGAATGGGCCTTGTGGTACATAATCTGAACAGTTTTGAAGTGTATCAAATCATAAAATGTTAAAAACTTGGATTTGATGTAGAGCTCATTTGTGTGTGCTCCATATGGTGCTTTGTGGATGATCCGAATCGCTTTCTTTTGAAGGATCAGTAGAGGGTGAAGGTGTACTTTGTATGTGTGTCCCCAAATTTCTGCGTAATAGTTGAGATACGGCAAAATCAATGCACTGTAAAGTGTTTGGAGAGCCTTCTCTTCTAGCACATTTTGGGCTCTAAAGAGAATAGAAATGCTTCTGGCTAGCTTATTTTGCAGATGGCTTACATGTGCCTTCCATGTTAATAAATCATCAATTACTTCTCGTAAGACTTTGCGCTCTCTTATTCTCTGTATTGTCACATGGTTTATTTGTATGTTTAAGTGCTCCTTGAGATCTTTTCTGCCAAATAGCATGCATTTTGTTTTTTCCAGATTTAGAGATAATTTATTAGCGTTGAACGATTGCTGCAACTTTTCTAGTTCGACATTTATTAGCTTAGTTAGACCTATCAGGTCCTTCCCTGAACAAAAGATATTGGTGTCGTCCGAAGAAGTACCATTTTTAATAGTTCCGGAACTTTAAGTCATTTATGTATAAAATAAACAGTTTAGGTCCCAGGACAGAGCCTTTAGGCACGCCGCATGTAATTTCACGTGTTGATGATCTGCACCCATCAAATGTTACATATTGCGATCTATTACTTAAATAACTGCGTACCCAGTTCAGCACAACACCTCGAATTCCAAATCTCTCTAGTTTGTCAAGTAAGATATTGTGGTTAACTGTGTCAAATGTTTTTTTACAGATCCAGGAAAATTCCCACGGACTACTACTGACTCTGTTAGGTTAAGTAAAAGATAATTAGTGCTCATCCAGGTATATATATCTCGGACGCAGGTACTTAGTTTATCCACTTGCCTGATCTGCTCAGGTTTAATTGATAAATACAGTTGTGTGTTGTCAGCGTAACAATGAAAATTAATGCTATGTTTTCTGATGTAATTGCCTAAAGGCAGCATATACAGCGTAAACAACATGGGCCTGAGGAACGACCCTTGCGGCACACCATAACAGACTCTGGAATACGATGATGATTGCTGGTTTACATTGACAAACTGGTACCTATTAGATACATAGGATTTAAACCAGCAAAGGGCTGCTCCTCTAATGCCTATGTCACATTCTAGTCTCCGTTATAAAATATTACGGTCGACTGTGTCAAAGGCTGCACTCAGGTCCAACAAAACCAGGATCGAGACTAATACATCAGCAGCAGCTAGTAACAAGTCATTAGTTACTTTGATTAATGCAGTGTTAGTGCTATGATGAGCTCGAAAGCCAGACTGGAAATGTTCAAATAAACTATTGTCCTGTAGGTGCTGACGGAGTTGTTTAACTACCACTGTTTCAATAAATACAAGGATGCAGAGTTGCAGACTCGCAGAGAGCGCCAGAGCGGGAGGGGAAGATTAAAAAGAGGGCGGGGACACAACGATCATGTCCCCAGTCCAGTTCCCTCGATCTGGGGCTCCATGCAAGATCTCACCCCGTGGCGTCAAAATGATAACAAGAACGGTGAGCAAAAACAGAGAGCTAGGACCACAGTACCAAAGGCTACTATCAGTAACACAATGCGCGGCCAGGGACTCAAATCCTGCACTGCCAGACGAGTCCCCCTGCTGAAGAAAGTACACGTCCAGGCCCGTCTGCGATTCGCTAGAGAGCATTTGGATGATCCAGAAGAGGACTGGGAGAATGTGTTATTGTCAGATAAAACCAAAATAGAACTTTTTGGTAGAAACACAGGTTCTCGTGTTTGGAGGAGAAAGAATACTGAATTGCATCCGAAGAACACCATACCCACTGTGAAGCATGGGGGTGGAAACATCATGCTTTAGGGCTGTTTTTCTGCAAAGGGGCCAAGACGACTGATCTGTGTAAAGGAAAGGATGAATGGGGCCATGTATCGAGAGATTTTGAGTGCAAATCTCTTTCTGTCAGCAAGGGCATTGAAGATGAGACGTGGCTGGGTCTTTCAGCATGACAATGATCCCAAACACACAGCCAGGTCAACAAAGGAGTGGCTTCGTAAGAAGCATTTCAAGGTCCTGGAGTGGCCTAGCCAGTCTCCAGATCTCAACCCCATAGAACATCTGTGGAAGGAGTTGAAAGCAAAACATTGCTGCTCTAGAGATCTGCATGGAGGAATGGGCCAAAATACCAGCTACAGTGTGTGAAAAGCTTGTGAAGAGTTACAGAAAACGTTTGGCCTCCGTTATTGTCAGCAAAGGGTAAATAACAAAGTATTGAGATGAACTTTTGGTATTGACCAAATACTTATTTTCCACCATGATTTGCAAATACATTCTTTAAAAATCAAACAATGTGATTTTCTGGGTTTTTTTCCCCCCCACATTCTGTCTCTCATGGTTGAGGTTTACCCATGTTGTCAATTACAGGCCTCTCTAATATTTTCAAGTGGGAGAAGTTGCACAATTAGTGGGTGACTAAATACTTATTTGCCCCACTGTATGTCTATTTAGGTGATAGCACCAGTTGTCTTTATTCGAGGCTTCCATTTAAATACAAAAAGACATTGCTTTGGACGACTCCGGAGTAATTGTTAGGATTGAAACAAATTGTGTATTTCGAGTGCAAAGTGGTTCGCTATTTTTAGAATTATGTTTATTTGCTCCATTTTGTTTTGTCTGTAGGGACTCTTTGCATGAGCCAACGTTGATCAGTTTCTTTATGGCGTCTTGCCTCTCAATTCCCCACTGACAGGCAATACGTTTGTTAACTGTGGCTTTAATAATGACCATCTAGCAGATGTGCATGTTTACTTCCCATGAACAAGATAAGCAGAGCTCAGAACATGTGCTTCCTCTGACACTTGCAGTTTTATTGCAACTGTAGGCGTCCAAAGTCATTAATTTGAAGCAAAGGGAAGACATAAAAGCATTTCATGTAGTGACAAACCACAGTAGACAATATTGTGTGTATATTTGAACATTTTCCATTTCAACTAATTGTCTGAAAAAACTCATTTAGCATTTATTGTGTAATAATAATAATAATAATACATTTTATTTATAACGCACTTTACATTTGAATGGGAACAAATCTCAATCCTGTTTTAACTATATTCCACCAGCTGATATTATACCTGGACAGACTACTGGTGAAATTTCGTATCCTCCAATCCCATGGTTTTCATTTTGGTAATCACACCCAGAACTAGAGGTGTGCAAAATTTCCGATTCTTAGATTATTCGCGATTCGGCCGTGGAAGATTCGAGAACGATTCACAAACATCCAAATTCCGATTATTGAAATATGCCAAGTAAAGCGGAAGTACAACACACTCAGCGCGCCGCGCGGTCAATGAGCAACGGAGCGAGAGTAGCTAAACATCATGCTTCTCATTACCCGGCCCCTCGGGTAATGCCAATGCTCAGCTCACGGCTCTAGCTCAACTCATGCCACGAGATAAAAAAACACAACAACATACCTGAAGCTGCTACAAAAGTACGTCATCCACATAATGTTACGGTAGATATCATTTATATAAGACTAGATGCACTATGGTAGCGGTAGCGTTTGCAGCACATCTACAAAAAGCTAGATGCAGACGTAGTAAACGGCCGCCATCTTAAAGCAGTACACTTTTCTGCAAGGCTGTTGTAGCGAACCTTCCAAGCAAACCTAATTAACTTTTTATCTAAAATACTCCTAAATCGGTAAAATATTGACTTCAGTCTATCTTTAAAATAGTTTTAAAACTTTCACATGTCGAAAGTTGACAAAAGGGAAATTATGGATTAACGGGAGCAATTTTAACAACTTTAACGGTTGATTCACAACATTAAATTAATTGAATGTAGTTTAAAGCTGCTGATACAGAATGGGGACTGGAGTTTTTTATTTACTGTTATTTTTGTATATTTTTTTACTGCTATATGTTAACTTGATACTGAAATAGTAGTTTGGTTTAGCCTGAGAGTATTTTTGAACAATTTTGGAACAAATGTACAAAATATTAAAAAAAAAAAAAAAGGGGGGTGTGCATCAATAATCGTTTTAGAATCGAATCGGACCATCTGAATCGTAATCGTAATCGAATCGTTAGGTGCCCAAAGATTCCCAGCTCTACCCAGAACGCAACTAACTTATAATTTCATCATGGGGAATGTATTTTAAAGCATTGCTCTTGTCTTGATTGACAAGTGAAACTTTGTTGACACAACGGGAAATTATTTATAAGACAGCTCCATCATCTTGCCACTTCATGTTCCATTCCTACAATTAGTAAGTCAAATATAGTTCCTTCTAGGACATCCAGTAAGTGGAAATTAGTTCCATGTGAGTTTGTGTTGCTCTTCTCTGGTCCATTGCTTTGTCCATCTATGTCTCTTTTTTTTTTTTTTTTTTGTGCTTATTAAGTTCTCCGGTTGACATATGAAAGAGATTTTGCCAAATAAAATAATTAAAAGAAAGAAAAGTAAATTACTGTCACTTGAGAGGTACTGTCTTATGTTATGGAGGCTAAAAGTTGGAGATGGTTTGCCTAATGTCTTTGCGGACTAACAATATGGGCTTGGCTCTTGGGTGCATTCATAGTATTTTCTGTGTGCTGTGTTTGTAGTGCAAATGTCAGTCACATGCGGTATGCTTTGTAGTAATCAAAAACCTTTTCCTTTTTTTTGTCATTTGAAATTTAAGGTAATTTTAGTTTGTTTTTTCAGAGAAGTCAATTTTGAGCGACTGGCAGAAAACTACAACAAACTTTGGAAAAATATGTAAATGATATGCTAATGCATGCGTTTTCTATTAGTACACACACAGTTTATTTCACAAGTCTCTTGTTGCTGTTATATTACGTAATTTAATTGTTAACGTGTATTTCTTCTAAGGAGTTGATGCTTTCATTGGAATTTATTTTTGTACAAGATAGGGGTGCACGATATCTATTTTTTAAAACTGATATCGATAACTTCCTGCTCCTCAAAGCCGATACCGATATCGATAACTAATAATAAATAATTTTTAAATGCATATTCAACTGAGTTTTTGAACACCTGGAGGTTGGAAAAAAAAAAAAAAACTAGTGGTGGACTCAATATAGACCTTTGACCCAACCATTTTTTAATGATGACATGAACATAATTATAATGAACAAAACAAAGACAAGAACGGTCTCGACTTCAAATAAAGTGTCAATAATATGAATTTTTTCAAATATAATTTGGGTCATTCACAATCAATTAGTCAATGTCATTGAAGATATGTTCCCTGAACGATGAGCACTGAACTAAAACATAAACCCAACAGGTGCCTTGTCATCAGATAAAAAAAATTGGTGCTACCGGAGAGGATACTGTTGTGGTCTTGGTCCATGAAACAACTTTCTTAACCTGGCAATTATAGGACGGCAAGCCTATCAATAAACAAAAGGCCTCTCAATAACTTGCTAACTTAACTTGCTGCTCTTTTCATTTCAAAAGCATTCGATACCGTTGATCATAAAATTCTACTTCATAAACTGCTGTCCTTGGACCACGCCTTTTTACTTTATACATTATTAATATTATTCTTCCTAATCAATATTGTAATGTCCACTTTTTTGCAGATGGTTGTATTCTATATGCTCCCGGTTCTTCCCCAGCTCTAGCTCTGACTCATTTACAGACTGCTTTTGATTGTTTACAAATATCCCTTCATAACCACAAATTAGTTTTAAAATCAGAAAAAATTAAATACATGGTTTTCTCCACTTCCACCATTACTGACAATGACTTACCCGGAGTCAAATCCCTAAATGGTACTCAAATTACTCTCACTGATCCATACAAATACTTAGGAATTTGGATTGACTATAATTTATCATTCAAAACTAATATTCATCATCTAATCCGTAAATTTAAATTCAAATTTAGCTTCCGGATTAGAATCAAATGCAGTCTGTCAACTTCTAACCGAAAAACTATTGTTTTATCTTCTCTTTTTTTCTGTTCTTGACTATGGGGACATCCTGTACTGTCATGCAGCTCCATCAACTCTTCAGCAGTTAAACCCGGTCTATCACAGTGCACTACGTTTCATTACCAATGACAATTTCTGCACTCATCATTGTACCCTTTATCAAAACGTTGGTTGGTCTTCACTATAGTCAAGAAGAAATATCCACATCATGTTATTCATCTATAAGGCTTTACTGTGCAAACTTCCACACTACCTCACATCTCTCCTGTCGTTCAAATCCAGTAACTACAAAACACGATCAACTAACTACTTAACCCTAAACATTCCACTCACACGCACTAATGTTGGCAGAACTGGCTTTAGCCATTATGCTCCTCTTAAATGGAACGAATTAGGGCTGCAGCTATCGAATATTTTAGTAATCGACTGAAAATTGTATCGATTAATCGAGTAATCGGATAAAACATTTTTTTTGGGGGGGGGGGTAAAGAGCAATTATAAATATACGTGAGAAATAAAGACATTTAATCCAATATTGAACCATTTTCAGTCAATCAGTGTCTTTATTTTCGATGTACATAGTTGAAAACAGCCAACAATTGCATCTAAGATGTGACTAGAAAAAAAATTCACTGCTTTCACTCAATAAACTTCTAGATCGTATTAAAAAAAACAACAACATATTTCTTACCTAAAAATGTAATTACATTTGATAACACACATCACTTGAAAGCTACGTGTTTTCCCCACGTGTTTCAATTTAATTTCCATTTGTGTCAAGCTATTTTTAAGTTTTAAGTTAGTCTAAACTGTAAGTACTGGTAGGATTTTGAGTTTTTGCAGTGTTCAAAATAAATGTATGATACCTGCTGTATTGGAGCACATTTATTCATTAATGACTACTGAGCTAAAACTGACAGTTAGCTTTATTATGTTTTAATTCTACACCCTCATTACTCTACAGCGCTGTGTTTTTACAGATTAAATAAAGCCTGTGTGTAAAACACGTTAGCCACGCATCGACAGTGGTCATAATCAATAGAAACCTAGCCCTCCGAAGGGCTAACGTTACGTGAGCGAGACAGTAACGTTATATTTATTAGCGATGAGAAGTCTACTGCTTAAAGATAGGGGCTGTTTACTAACGCTGCCCAGACGCGGCCGAGTCTGTCATTACGCATCTAGTCTTAAATGCATGCGATATCTGAGACGCATCGGACACTACCTGCTACCAAACTAGCGTCATGCGGGCGTAGTTTTTAGCAACGTCGGCGTAGTTTGTAGCGACTGTCGGCTGCAGTAAGTTTTTTTTATTGCTTCTTCCTCTACGCACGTGACGTCACCGCGTTGTCCCGCATTAAAAGTAGTCCGGGTAAAAGGTGATGCTTAGAGCTGGCAAAATTAAACGATTCCTCGAGGTGAAAAAAGTTTCTCGGATCAGTTTTTAAACTCGAGTTACTCGAGTATTCGTTTCAGCTCTAGAACGAATTTCAATCTACTCTTAATCTACAGTCAATCATTCATGGTGATTTTAAATCTGTTTTGTCTGATGTTTTTAATGATTATTGTAACTGTTTCCGTTAGTGTATTTTGTGTTGATATTTGTGAATGTTTCTTTGTGCTCAGGCCTCTCTTGTAAAAGAGATATTAATCTCAATGAGACTACCTGATAAAATAAAAATAAAGATTAAAGAAAAATCTTATAACTAACACTGTAAAATGCAAACATTATATAGTAAGGTTCATCACTCATTCCTAGTTATCAAAAATATGGTCAAACAAAAAGGATTAAGGGCTTGCCTTATAATAATCCATATAAATGGTAGTGAGTGAACCCATTTTCAATAAAGCATGAGGTTTCTTCTCTGCACAGTACGAAATCCTTGTCCAGCCACTGTGCGGTCATACAAGGCATGCCGACAGGACTAACATTACACGTCCATATGTCCGTGGTGAAACTTACGCATGCTTGCCGATCGAAGTATGCAAGTGTGTGGCAATCCCATCATACTTTGCCGGTAAACATTTGGCTTGGAATGATGAACCTGGGCTCAAATGATGAAATAGCCACCTGAATCCTATGTCTTCGACGAGGGAAAAGGGTTTGTAGCGCCATCATTTCTGTGATCATTTTTGTGATCGCTATAGCCCTAGGTCATCTTTGTGAAACTTTTCAAAGGCCTCATTAAATGGTACAACCCCGGCTTTCTTAGCTGGCTTTGGAGTTGAATGGGCAGATTCATTCGCAGCTCTCGCGTCCTTGTACTCTTTTAAAACACCATCGAAGCGACTGTGATCTTTTAAGTGGCTTATTAAGATGTGTTGTAGCTCGACCTTTTTTCCCTCCTCGTGGAACTTCGGTTTTGCATTTGTTACAAATTGCGAGGGAAGCGTTTTCTACTGACAACTTAAAAAAAAAAAAAAAACACTGCCAACGCCACACTTTATTATTATTTTTTTTTTAGCACACTGCTGTTGTTTGAGCGGTACCTCAAAGAAGGGAGCACTTGATTTGTGGCACAACTGTCTTCTTCTCCCAGACAGTCACTGATACATTGGACTGGCAAAACAGGAGGGGAAACGAACACACACATCCCAATCCACAGACACCGTGCCGAAATAATTATACTGTATATTATCGGGCCTATTAATAATGTTATTGTATTTATTGGGATGCCTTTATAATTCCTATTATCGGACCAATAATTATCGTGTACCTATAATACAAGATACTCCGATTACATGCTCTCATGTTTGACTTACTGTATGTGATGAATTGTGACGAGATGATTACAATTTAAATTGAAGTAAACATTTTTTTGGGGGGAAAAAATGACACCCTAAAGAAGTGTAACAAAATCACAATGACTAAAAAATTCATAAGTATACGGTATATAATAAGGCTTCGAAATGGGGATAAATAAGGCTGGCCTGTCAGATCTAAGAAGCTGTAGGCCTGACTGTGCTCAGACCATGTCCGCTTTTAGGCCAAATCTCAATTAACAAACTCTACTAGTTAAGATGTGGAGAAAGGATGCTACTTTGGTGAGCTCATCTCTGTGTTTGTAGAGAAGCATCTCTTAGCCACCTTTTCTGCACGCTTTGCAACCAGCTCTATGCTAATGAGGCTAGCATGTGCTCGAGGAGAAATAACTCGCACGGCTTTATTTTAATAGCACCTTGTTGCAACCTTTGGAGGTAAAACTAGGTTTATGGGCATAATTTTCCTTCAAATTGTGTGAAATTCTTGTTTGTAAATGTGCCTTGTAAGAAAAACTAATTACCTTATAAACATCCTTCCTCAACTTGTTGTTCATCTGAGAACAAACCCCGTCAGATGGTCACTGAGCCACCATGAGCAATTTTTTCAAAAGTACAAGGTGTTCCAAAATGGTTGACCCCATTCTAAATGCCCATATCTCGGAAACTACTTGATGGATCTTAATGAAACTAAAAACACTTTATGTTGAAGGTCATAAGTTTTATTAACAGATATTTGTTGGTTCTATGACAGATTTTCATAAATGTTCAATAAGAGCGCCACCTGTACACGTCGAGTTGGTATTCGAGCTCGTGCCAAACTCGCTGTAGCATGTCTTTGGTAACAGTTTCCAGTGCAGCTGTAGTTCTGTTTCAGTTCTTCAATGTTAGCTGGAAGAGGAGGTACGAAGAAAAAGGCATGCTGCACTGTCTTCGGTGACTGAGTCCGAGCATACTGTATTTTTCGGAGTATAAGTCGGTTTTTTTCAGTTTGGCTGGGGGTGCGACTTGTACTCAGGAGCGACTTATGCGTGAAATTATTAACACATTACGATATCATTTCACATGTTATTTTGGTGTTTTGGAGTGACACTGATGGTTTGGTAAACTTGTTAGCATGTTCTTTATGCTATAGTTATCTGAATAACTCTTAATAGCTATGGCCACATTCGCGTTCTGCCTTTGGCAATGTGTGTTCAATTGTATTAATGACTTTTTTTATATTGAAATGCATGCTTTTAGTTTGGGGCGCTTTAACGCCCACGTGGGGGCGCACTCGCACTTGTTTACACCAAGAAGAGCGGTCACACACACCAGAAGACGACTGACAGCTACACAGGGCGAGTGGGCAAGAGCGAGGAACACTGCTGCGAATCTACGTTCATTGTTTATGCTTGTAAAATATTTTTACAGAGGCAGCGCCTGTGTATATCATCTTTTCTGTTGTCGTTGTGTGCTTTTTCATCCGCGATCGGACACATAGAGCAAGTTGTGTGGTTGTTTGAACGATGTGCTAATGCTAGCGAACACATGTTAACCGTTTGTGTCATTGCTGTAATAGCACCCAATTATCATGTATTCACATTGATGCGAACCTGTTTGGTATCGAGGACGAAATTGATTCAGCAAATTATACTGACGTCCAGCATCGGCATTTGGGAGTTTAGCTCGCTGTATAGCCAGGACCGAGCCGTAACGTCCTGGGGAGGACAGTATATTCGCATTTCGTTGTTCATGCATCATGTAACATCATACTGTACACTTATTCAGCATGTTGTTCTCTATTGTATTTTTATATTAAATTGCCTTTCAAGATGACATGTCTGTTCTATGTGTTGGATTTTATCAAGTAAATTTCCCCCAAAAATGCGACTTATACTCCGGTGCGACTTATGTTTTTTTCCTCTTCGTTGGGCATTTTATGGCTGGTGTGACTTATACTCAGGTACGACTTATAGTCCGAAAAATACGGTACTCTTACACAAGAAATGACTTTTCTTTTGTAGTACAGCATTTTTTAACCTGAAAAGATAGAAATGCCAACAGTACACACAAAAACTTGAAACGTTTCTACACAACCTGTGAAAATTTGAGGTCATTTCAACGGAAATTGTCAATTATTGGCCTCCGAAATGGGGTCAAACATTTTAGAACACCCTGCATTTTTCATTATTATCCATATTTCATAACTGTAACACCTAAAATAAAATCTTATAAAAAAATAACCTCCTCATCATCCTTGCCTTAAGAGGCATGTCTACATATTGAAATATAAATCTTAAATTTAAAAAATCAGACTCCCCGGTGGCTTTTATTTCTAAGCATTCTTAATTTCTTTCCCAATAACTATGGGGGGAAAAGTTGCTTCAATCAAAATATATATTTTCAATAAAAAGAAACCCCCAAAACAGTTTGCTGAAGACATGTCAACAAAGCACATTGATTACTGGAACCATGTCCTATGGTCTGATGAGACGGGCGGGCTTTCTTGTGTACCGTCTTCAGAAGAGGCTTCCTCCTGGGGTGACAGCCATGCACACCAATTTGATGTAGAGTGCGGCGTATGGTCTGAGCATTAACAGGCTGACCCCCCCACCTCTTCAATCTCTGCAGCAATGCTGACAGCACTCCTGTAACGGGTCACATGACATTTTGGAGGGAAAATGACAAGCAGCACTCAGTTTGGATATTTAAGGATGTACGTTTTTTCAAAGGGGTGTACTCACTTTTGTTGACAGGGGTTTAGATATTAATGGCTATATAATGTACTCTATTATATAAGCTGCACACAGACTACTTTCATTGTGTCAAAGTGTCACTTTGTCAGTGTTGTCCCATGAAAAGATATACTTAAATATCTGCAGAAATGCGATGGGTGTACTCACTTTTTTGATACACTGTATATACACTGCTGGCCAAAAGTATTTGCACCCCTGCAATTCTGTCAGGTAATGCTCAATTTCTCCCAGAAAATGATTGCAATTACAAATGCTTTGGTAGTAATATCTTCATTTATTTTGGTTGCAATGAAAAAACACAAAAGAGAATGCACAATTGTTTTAAATCATGATTTTACACAAAACTCCAAAAATGGGCCAGACAGAAGTGTTGGCACCCTCAGCCTAATATTTGGTAGCAGAACCTTTAGACAAAATAACTGAGAACAACCGGTTCTGGTATCCATCTATGGGTTTCTTACAATGCTCTGCTGGAATTTTAGACCATTCTTCTTTGGCCAACTGCTCCAGGTCTCTGAGATTCAAAGGGTGCCTTCTCCACACTGCCATTTTCAGATCTCTCCACAGGTGTTCTATGGGATTCAGGTCTGGACTTATTGCTGGCCTCTTTAGAAGTCTCCAGTGCTTTCTCTCAAACCATTTTCTAGTGCTTTTTGAAGTGTGTTTTGGGTCATTGTCCTGCTGGAAGGCCCATGACCTCTAAGAGAGACCCAGCTTTCTCAAACTGGGCCCTACATTATGCTGCAAAATTTATTGGTAGTCTTTAGACTTCATAATGCCATGCACACGGTCAAGCAGTCCAGTGCCAGAGGCAGCAAAGCAACCCCAAAACATAAGGGAACCTCCGCCATGTTTGACAGTGGGGACCGTGTTCTTTTCTTTGAAGTCCTCATTTTTTCCCTCTGTAAACTCAATGTTGATGCCTTTTCCCAAAAAGCTATACTATTGTCTCATCTGACCAGAGAACATTCTTCCAAAACGTTTTTGGCTTTCTCAGGTAAGTTTTGGCAAACTCCAGCTTGGTTTTCTTGTGTCTTTGGGTCAGAAATGGGGTATTCCTGGGTATCCTACCATAGAGACCCTTTGCATTCAGACGCCGACGGATAGTACAGGTTGACACTGTTGTACCCTCGGACTGCAGGACAGCTTGAACTTGTTTGGATGTTAGTCGAGGGTCTTTAGCCACCATCCGCAGAATCTTTCATTGAAATGTCTCGTCAATTTTTCTTTTCCGTCCACATCTAGCAAGGTTAGCCACAGTGCCATGGGCTTTACACTTATTAATGACACTGTGCACAGTAGTCACAGGAACATTCAGGTCTTTAGAGATGGACTTGTAGTCTTGCGATTGCCCATGCTTCCACACAATCTTGCTTCTCAAGTTCTCAGTTAGTTCTTTGGTCTTCTTTTTTTTCATCCATGCTCAATGTGGTACACACAAGGACACAGGACAGAGGTTGAGTCAACGTTAATCCATTTTAACTGGCTGGAAGTGTGATTTAGTTATTGCCACCACCTGTTATGTGCCACAGGTAAGTAACAGGCGCTGTTAATTACACAAATTAGAGAAGCATCACATCATTTTTCAAAGGGTGTCAATACTTTTGTCCGACCCATTTTTGGAGTAAAATTATATTTTATCTTGTATAAAATTATAATAATTTTTTCCCCCCATTCTCTTTTGTGTTTTTTCATTGCAATCAAAATCATTGAAGACCAAAGCATTTGTAATTGCAATCATTTTCTGGGAGAAATTGAACATTTATCTGACAGAATTCTATCAGCCAGCAGTGTATGTCCACAATGTCCAGTTCAAGTGGACAAGTAACTTCATTCAAGTTTACCTCAATATGACTTGTGCCTCATGTAATGCAAGTAAGTCTGTCTCAGTGTGACAAAGATTCTGACATTTATTATTGCAATGTTGCATAGTCAGGCTAAGTGACATGGAAAATGAATAATTAGAGGTGGAAATCTTGGGGCACCTAACGATTCGATTACGATTATGATTCGGAGGCTAAGATTCGATTAGAAATAGATTATTGACGAACACCCCTCACCCCCAGCCATTAGATGGTTTTAATGTTTCGTACATTAGTTACAAAAATTGTACAAAAATCTTCTCAGGCTTAAATAAACTACTATTTTAGTATCACATTAACAGTTCAAAACAGTAAAATACTCAAGTCCCCATTCTGTATCAGCAGCTTTCAACTACATTTCATTAATTTCATGTTGTGAATCAACTGTTATAGTTGTTAAAATTGCTCCCGTTATTCCATAATTTCCCTTCTGTCTACTTTCGACATGTGAAAGTTTAAAAACTATTTCATCATTTAAAGATAGAATCAAATTAGAGCAGGGTGGTAAACCAAAAAATTTACCGTTACCGAAATTCTTCACGATGACTGCCGGAATTTTGACCATGTCGGTAAATTCGGTAATTTAATAAAACAAGAAATATAGTCTTTTCATCCCGCTTTGACTCTGTGTTGTTCGGCTATGTTCATTCCCCTTTAAGAAAGCAGTCAGTGTGCTTACGTATGGAGTCACGTGGTATTCAGGAAGCCAAACAAACAGACGCCTGGTAGGCTAACGCTAGCAGCTAACGCTACAAGCAAACGTGATGGAGTGTGGCTTAAGGGAGGTTTGCCAAACTTTGACCCGGCATTAAGTAGACTCTTGGCGGCATCCATAGACTTTCACCCGCTGTCCTCCCTTGTTCTCACGATTTCAGTGCTAGGCCACAAGCTAACGCTAGCGGCTAACACTAGCGGTTAACGCTACAAATGAACGTGATGGAGTCTGATAGCGGCTCTAACCTTGTCGAAATGTCTGAACTTAATGAGTGGATTGGGCACGGACTGCATCTAGCAATTAGTATGTCGTGTTATTTTGTATCTCCGTCAGTGTGTGATTTCCCTGATAGCTTTTGTGATGGTAAAGCATTCAGCATAAAGTACAATCCAACAGTGAAAATTATAACATGACCGTTTAATGGCCCCAGCTATTTTTCTGTATGTGCTTAATTCTGTGTCATTACTGCCATCACAAAATCTTAAATGTTTCATTTGCTGAAGATCAATAAAGCTTTAGTGTGTGTGTGTCTGTGTGTGGGTTCATGTGTGCTTGCATGTATTAAAAAATGCACTGGGGAAAAAAAACCTGAAACCTTGAAGTAAACACTTGTTGAGTAATTATGTCACAGCAGCCATTAACAATAAGTTGTCTTTTTGAAGTATACTGTTCAAGCTGTAAGTCATTTGTGTTACAATGACATGTTTGCACAGGCATATTGATTTTGACAATGTACGTTGTTCAAGCCATACAAGCCGTTATAAATATCCATACTTGAATTCTTATTGTATACAATACATTTTTATATACTTAATGTTTAGACTGCACGTACAATTGTTAAATATATTAAAAATGAAAGCTGGTGAATAAATCAACGAGAAACAGTTAATCTGTATTTCATGCATTGATTCCGATTTTCAAATTATATAACAGTCCACTTGGGCGAATTTATCGTCATTTATCGTTATCGAGGTAAAGCTGCTCAATTTACCGTGATACGTGCTTAAGGCCATATCGCCCAGCCCTAATTGAAATCAAGACTTTGCCATTTTAGGAGTATTTTACATAAAAAGTTAATTAGGGTCACTCAGAAAGTTCACTACAACAACCTTCCAGAGAAGTCTACTGCTTTAAGGTAGCGGCTGTTTACTAATGCCGCCGAGTCTGTCATTTCGCATCTTGTTCTATATAGATGTGATATCTACCGAAGCAATATGTGCGGGTAGTTTGTAGCCGCCGTCAACCGCAGTCAGGTATTATTGTTTTTTTTTTTTTTTTTTTTTTTTTTTTTAAGTTCCACTTTACTTGACATATTTCAGTAATCGGAATTGTGATGTTTGTGAATCGTTCTCAAATCTTCCACAGCCGAATCGCGAATATTCTAAGAATCGGAAATTTCGCACACCTCTAGAGACCTTTTGATACCCTAATATTCTGCACTTCTATGCATCTCAATTAAAATATTTAGAAAATCAACAGAAATAGAGCACAGTAGTTCATCCTGGCTGAAAATCACCAAAACACATGAAACTGAGCAGTCGGCCACTGAAGTTTAATTTGCTCTTAAATGGATCAAAATCTCAAACGGTCTCTAGCTGAGGAAACAAATTAAACTAATTGGTCCAAGAGAAATGCAACCTTTTCCGTGATTAGAGAGCAAGAGCTTCATGCATAAACATCAGCGATGCAGTGTAGGAAATGATTTGCTGCTGGCTAAGGTTTATTCTATCATTTGTTGCTTTGTAAACTCTACTGAACCCCCATGGCATTTTGGGAACTTGGTAAAAACCTGATTAGCAAGCTCTGTGGCTGTAGTCATATTTACAAGTCCCAACGTTCAAGCGTTGACATTATTACAGTATGTAAAGATGCATGAATAATATAGACCAAGGCAAAAATCAAAGGCAAATCGGCAGTTTGGTTGGAGCCTTCACTTACGGAAAAGTTTAGGTTTAGATTTTATGATGATTGTATAATGACTTATGAGTAATAGTGTATACCATTATAACACAAGCCAAAGAGAAGATTGTTAGATCTCCACTGATTGAGTTATTTCAGCGTCCAACAGTGTTTCCGATTTTTTTCTAAAGGGGCAAGAGGTGTCGGGGGGGGGGGTGTGTGCTTCTAATTCAAAGCTCTTATCACGCTCTATTTAAGCAGTCTAGAGCGCAAAGAAAATTATGCACATGAATATGAAAGACTCATTGCTGATTTAAAAAAAAAAAAAAAAAAAGTTATTCATTCATAATGTCATTTGTCTTGTTTCGTACAATAGAAAAAAAAAATATTTAAAAGCAGTTGACCGATTGCAGTCATTTCAGGAACCACAATGTTTTGAATTTAAACCAGGTCACAGAATCATTTTGACCTTCAGTATTTTATACAACTAAAAGTTGAAATATATTTTGATGTCATTATATAAAGTTTGGTCCCTTGAAGTTAAAAAAAAAAAAAACCTCAATTAAACCATTATCTGGAAAGCAGCATCTAAGATTTATTGGTCAGTGACTGGCCATTTGTAGAATGATACTTAGACCGGCTGGTTTGGTTGAGGGAGAAACTGATGCATCTTGGGTAAAGTTTCAACTAGCAATAATCGCGCCTTGGATAAACCTCATAGGCTACGATACTTGACAAAACCAATTTAGTTGTTTGTTTACACCAATCTTGATTGCTCTTGGGCCATTTACGTCTCCCATGATGAGGACATTTCAAAGACAATTTGCTCGGTCCTCTTAACCAGAGTTAAAAGAATTCTTTTCTGTGGCACCAGACGGTTAGCAGAAGTATAAAAGACTACTGCCCCTCCCCCTCTACTTTTTATTTAGTGTTTTTTTTTTTTTCCGTCCGATAATATATTTGTGTATTCATGTTGCCATTCAAGACCAATATTGAGTTTTTGAGGATTTATTTAGTTATTTGCTGCCAGTGATGGCAATGGATGTGCTGTCTATTTGTACTACAGTGTTGGCACTGCCAGCCCTCCCAATTCAAATAGTTTGGACATCCATCGCCATCACAGGCAGCGAATTAGTTAATATGCATGTTTTGAACAGAATAAAAAACACGAGATGCATATAAATTTGGCTGTGTTTGTGTCTGCAACCATACAGATGCAAGCAGTGAGAAAGGCGTGCTGTCTTCTCACTGATAAGTGGCAATTGATTTAGGTGATGCTGACAGTTGAGTGTTTGCAGCGATAATCACTGGCTGGTGAAACATTACTTTTTTTGTTTGTCCAGCTGAATGATAATTCACATTGAATTAATTTAAGGAATATCAAATATCCCTTTCATTTCAGGCATTTCAAAGACTGATTAATGATTGCTTGTCAATAAACACACTGTAAGAACTGCAATGTGGACAACTGCAGTGTTTCCTAATTCTGAACCTGGTAACTTTAATTGCTACTGACTCTACTCAAAACCTTATGGGGGGCGGGGGTTAACTTAAAACAGTGATTATAAGCATTTTTGGGTGCATTCTTGTCAGGGATAATGGAGCAAGCCCTCTTTCACGTTATTGCAAAAACCTTTAATTTTCTAAAGAACCTCAATCATTTAGTAGAAAATGGATGACCTATTGGATTTTAAAAGACCTAGTTTTTGACCTTTGCAAAGCCATAAAGTCCATGTGCAGACATTATATGTGACGCAGATTGAGCCCTGAAATTAATTCTCCGCATCATTCGTGAGGCTCCTTAGCAACCAGGTAGCTTAATGAGCAAGACTACTTCCTCAGATAAACCCCAGTTTTGTGACTGAGGCTTTGTAAATATTGCCCTAAAAAGTCCAGAAATCCTCCGTTGATTGGCTCTACCAGCACATGTATGTATGACTTTTAAAAGATACTTTATTGCCATTACTGTTCAGAGACTACTTGATATTGGCTCACCCAAAGACAAGACAAGACTAGAAAAGAAAATGAAAACGAAACATGGGGCGGGGGACAACGTTGATTATGGGTTCATTTTGATTAATGTAAATCTTGATTAGTCGACTATTCTTAGCAAACTTCATTGACAGGGACGGTTTCCATTTGCAAATGGCACATTTGAAAAGAATGAGATTTTATCTTCTCCTTATATATGGCATGATGACATCCTAACACACACCTGGCCATAGAACATCTCAGCAACCAATTTTCCAATACTTACTATATAAACTGCGTTGCTTAATGTTTAATGCATCTCGTTCAATGTCCCTGCATTCTTGAGAGAATTGGTTGTATTGAATTTATAAATATGTAAATATGTTTATAAATATGTAATACATACTTTGTTCTTGCCCAGTTACCATGGACTACAAGCGTTTGACATGATTTCCATGGATTCCTTTGAATCATTCTCATCATCAAGAGAAAACACATGCTATTTAGGTGAAAATGAAATGATTTTGATAGATATGAGTGTGCGTGTCCATATGGAAACTGAAACACTTCTCGTAGTTGCTGTACTGCTTGCTATTTGTGGTGGATTTAACAATAATATATTGTGTCATTCACGGTAATCATCCATTGTTCCTGCTAATTGTTTTTGGAGACGGTGTTCGCACTTCGGCTACATTCACAATGCAGAGTGTGATGTTTTTTAATTCCGATTTTATTGTGTAGCTGTTTACATTGCCCAAATATATACAACTCACAGTGTGAAGCGAATGCCCCCATGACGTCATGCATGCACATGGAATACGTGTGACACATCATCAGGTGTTGAAGTGTTTATTGAAGTCGATATGGTCCCTTTGGAATGTCTTCGCTGTTATGCTTCTGTGGAAACATTTTGTATTTTATACTATGAGTCAACATTTTTAAAACTGGTCTTCAAGGGCCGCTGTGGGGCCTGGTTTTTGTTCCTGCCAATCAAGCACAGACACTTTAACCAATAAGGTTTCTGCAAAAACAAGCAGCACCTGACTACAATCACCTAATTACACTTGTACGACACCAGATTGGTGGAAAGGTGTCTTGTTTTGTTGGAATGAAATCCTGCACCCACTGCATTTTGTTGAAATATTTTAGAAAGGGATCTATTCGTTGGTGGTGCCCATTGTGTACGTATACAGTCTGTTGGCTGTTTTATGAAGGTATGTGTTCGAGAATAAACAAAATATCTGTATGGAATTTTGCTGCTGTAGGAAGAGAACAGGATCATTTTTTTCTTTTACTATTGGCTAAAGGATTGCTGTGCTATAATGTAATTTCATTTTATCTCGGAGGGAGATCTTTCATCTCCGGCCTGTGTGCTTGTCAGTACCGCTTTCCTTAACATACTGTGTCAGGAAATCTCCATAGATAGTACAGTGGTGTGAAAAGGTTTGGACACCACTGATAGTTTTCAAGATTTTTCCTCATTAATAATTGGTTTTATAGATAAGTGTCTAAAATAGCAGGAAAAGTACTATTTGACAGGTGAAAAAGAGGCTGTTTACATGGTGACTCTCAGAGATCAAATTTGCATTTATATGTATCCGTCTCCATTCGAACAATATCGCAATTTCACGTGAAAATGATGTAGTATTTATGCCAGGCACTAGGGGGGCAGTGCAGATTTACAAGGCAAAGCCAATGATACACTTTGACCCCAACAACCACCTCAGTCCAGAAGACAACAAAACAAGGAATGGCATTTTTCTTTTGCTCCAAAAGGCACAAAAATGGAAACATTCAACATATTTAAATTCAAATTAAAAATATTATAAAAACAGTAAATTAAAGCCAACGTTCGTATTTGCTGTTTTGAATGTTTAGTAGCACAGCTGCGCACGCCCAATGTGACGTGTACGAGTGCTGACGTTATCGGCGTGGAAGCCTTCCATTGATATGCATGTAGAGCAAGCCCACGCAGTCGAATACTTCTACTTTAGAGGCAGAATTCGAAGGTTTGTGTCTTCACCTTCCGTTTTCACTTACACTATATAAAGGCGAGGCCATTCTGCCACACAGTCATTGCGTCTCCGTGTCGCAGAGTCACCATGTAAACTGCCCCAAAGTTTATTGGTGTTACGGAAAGTTTATTAATTATTTACACAAAAGAATCTATGTTCAAAGTGCAGTGTTTCTCCTATTCCCTAAAGACTTGCAGCATGGGATCCTCAAATGAAATCTCAAATGACCAAAAACAAAGATTGTATACTTCCTGTAAACCGTGATGCATCGACTTCACTACCATTTGATGGGAAAAACACGTTTTCCGTGTTTTAAGTTTTCAAAACTTAAAATATTTTCAAAACCAAAGCCACTAGCAACCTAAAACAAAAACGGGCACCTCCCTTAGGCATATATGAGTCTCCATGAGCAGCGGCTTGAAAAAATTCAGTTATTCCTTAATCAAATCCTGATATATTATTTTTTATATAAGTATATCAAAACGTAGAATTAGGGCTGTCAAAATTATCGCGTTAACGGGCGTTAATTAATTTTTTAAATTAATCACGTTAAAATATTTGACGCAATTAACGCATGCACTGAATGACCCGCTCGCACATTGCCTCAAACAGATTACAATGAGGCTGTTTATGGACATTAAGAGTGAAGAGAATGCCACCGGCCGCTTGGGGGCAGCGCTGTTCCATACTAATGCTATTTCTTCTAAACGTGGGAGAATTAGTAGTTGTGAGATGTTTATGCTTTATGCACAATGCAATGCAAATTGCTATTTGTGCTCCACACATATTTCGGTAAGTTTTCTTTCTTTTAGTGGCAATTATGTGTCTCTTGTTGTATTTTGGGTAAGATATGTACAGAGATATATATTTTATAAAGGCGAGTGGACACAGGCGTTCTTTGGACCGCGCCGTTTATTGGCATAAGCTTCGGCAACTCCTTCACAACAAGCATAAGTATCGTTTAGTGAAAGCACAACAAAAATAATATTCCTCTCTCTCTAAAAAAAATAATGTTCACAAAAAGAAAAGCACCTCAATCTATAGTAATGAGGCCCTATTCTCACAGTTAAACAACAATGGTAAATGAACTGGCATTCCATATCTAAATAGCTATGCAAAATACACATAAAACTTACTCAGACTTTGGTCACTCTATTCTTATTATTATTTTTATTCTTATTATTATATTAACTCTATTTTTGATTGAAAATTTTACAAATTTTATTCAAACGAAAACATGAAGAGGGGTTTTAATATAAAAATACTATAACTTGTAACTAAAACATTTATCTTTTAAGAACTACAAGTCTTTCTATCCATGGATCACTTTAACAGAAAGAATGTTAATAATGCCATTTGTGAATTTATTGTTACAATAAACAAATACAGTACTTATGTACAGTATGTTGTATGTATATATCAGGGGTCGGGTTAACCGAATATTTTCCGTCGTTGACCGATTTTTTAAAACGGTGACGGAAAAAACTGAAGTCCATCGGTCATTTTGACCGGTTGCAATTCACACCCCAGACCACAGGGTGGCGAGTGAGCATATTAATTAGCTATTGTCTCTCTTGATGCATGACGTCGTTGGCCTTACTCTGAAAAATGTCAAGGCAACTGAGTGTCCGAAGTTTCTTCAAAAGCCCCAAAACGGCGATGGTGTTGATAAAAGAGGTGAAAAAACAGGGACTGTACAAGCGGGCACACAATTCAAGTCCATGCGCACCAGGAGGAAAGTGTGAGACTACGTTCAGACCACAGCAGGTGAACTATTAATTTCATTGTTCCATATGCTACATATGGTAGGCTACCTAACTACTGGGGCCACAGTCAGCTGTTTTTGTCACTGCGGAGAAAAAGTTACATATTCATCTGCTTGATGTGTGATGGCACGGTGTGGATTCTCTGTTAAGCTTGTTCGGACAGAATATTAATTTTAAATGAATGAAAACTAAATACTATTGAATATGTTGAAGCGCTATGCAATGTTAAGAGTCTTTTTAGCTGTAGGCGCACTATCCTAGACCCCTCACTATCCACTCGTGGGGGCCTGCGCTTGTCAGTGACGTTCCTTATTCTCGCTAGATGATTATACAACTTTAACATTTGTTAATAATACGCTCTGTGTGTAGTATCATCCATCGCTTTTCCTTTTTAAATGGGCACTTACAAGCGAACGCAAGAAGTAACAACGGGAACATTTTTAAACAGGCAGTTCACGGGAGAGCATTTCGACTCTTCGGCCAATCATATAGCGAGAGCGAGTGGATAGTGAGGGGACCGCGCGCGGCTCTTAAAGGCTCAAACACACCAGCAACGTGAACGTCGCGTCAACGATCTCGCCGCGATTACGCTTCGAAACGCGGCCGTTAAAGTCAATCAGCCAATGCACACCAGTCGCAGTGCGTCCGCGTATTAGACGCGTCCCAGAAGCGCTAAACGCGACGCACGCGAAAAGAACAGCAATTTGTTTTTTGATGCGAGACGCAGCCCCCCTGCGTAAATACTACTAGGTAGGATCGGGCAGGCCGGAAGTCACTCGTGTAAAAATACGGTGGATCCGGTCGATTTTCTAAATAATATGCAACCGTAACTTCCTATATAAATATAATAAACTGAAATGAGCTAAAACACCTGCAATTAATACGAATGATACACAAATCCTGCTACACAATAAAATTAATTCCTGCGTGGTGCTTTAACTTGAGAAAAAAACATCAATAAAGCTTAGAAAAATGTTCATAAGAAAAAAAATGTTAAAATCTTTGTCATTGGGATTGCTTTTTGCTTTAACACATGACTTCTTTTTTCTTCTTTCAAAAAGAAAGCTCGCCAATACGCGGGGTCTGAAAGGCAAAGTGTTGTTTTATTAAGTTTAAATACCCGCTATTCTCGCGCGATCTTGCAATCCTCGCGTGAACAGATCGAGCCGCTCCACAGACGCGCTGCTCGTGAAACGCGTCCTATGGAAATTGACGCCGAGTGTCAGTGGTGCGTAATCGCGGCGAGATCGTTGACGCGACGTTCACGTTGCTGGTGTGTTTGAACCTTAAGTGTCTCTGTCACGTGATTGTCGTAGCCGGGAACGCGCTCGGCCAAATGGACACACAAGTACGGAAGGTGAATTATGCCAAACAAAGGGTCACCACAATGTCATTATCATCATTTTAAAAATTTAAGTGACAGGTAAAAATAGATTATGACCGGATTTTTATGACCCTGTCAGTCAAAATGACAGACAACGCAGAAGTCTAGCGCAACCTCTGGTATATATCCGCCTTGTGTCTTATATTTCCATTCCAACAATAATTTACAGAAAAATATGGCATATTTTATAGATGGTTTGAATTGCGATTAATTACGATTAATTAATTTTTAAGCTGTGATTAACTCGATTAAAAATTTTAATCGTTTGACAGCCCTACTTAAAATGGCTATAAAAGTCTCAGATTTTACGTAAGATGCACAAAAATCACCAAATGCAGAGATTATCACCTATATTTTTAGAATCAATAGCAACATTTAACTTTTACGTTTTTACCCGAAATAGCGACTTAATTTTTTTTAAATTTCATGCAATTTTGATATACGTTTTCAACAGCTCATAAATGACTCAATTTTCACATCAGAAACTTAATACATGGGGAAAGCATGCAGAATCATCTTAATTTTACTCAAGAAAAGCAAATTTTGCTTTTTTCTTTATACAATCACAACTTATTTAGATTGATGTCACTATTGCATCAGCACGTCTTGCCGGCTATCTGACTCTCGTCGTTTTTGGATTGAAACGCTACTCAAAATAAAACACGTAAAAGCCAAATTAATTTTTGTATGGACGCAGCAATGTCTAAATTACTAGTTTTTTTTTTTTTTTTTCTCAAAAAATGGGCAGTTTGCCGAAAATTACCTGATTATGTAAATGGAAAGTTATTACACTATTGTGTATGGATACAAAATCCAACATATCGGCTATCACAAAACAGAGCTTTTTAACTTCTTGTAAATAAATGTGTAAATCCCGCAATTTTTATGGATATGAACATAAAACAGTATAGATTCTTGGTTAAAAGCAAAAAAACGGGCACTTATCATTCATTTTACCTAAATCTTTCAAGCTAAAGTTACGCATTTTTTTCCATTTCCATTTTTTCACAACGTTTCAAAATGCATGCATAGTGCTATTTCATATAATAATTACCTTGAATCTTTGAACAAATCACTCTTGAGACACTCCTGCTTGCTTGTATACACTAAAACTTTCATCCTGTCGCAGTGAATGCCTCCAGAACGCTCTGCCTGGCCCGGCCCCCTAAGGGAAACCGTGGTGCAATGTCTGTAGGAGCTGTCTCGTTAACTGATAGTGAAGTATATGTGTGATGTTAAACGAAGAGCTTGCTCAGTGATATCAGCTGTCAGTTTTCACTTTGAAGTATATAATGAGGAAATGAGACCACAGGTTCGCTTCGAGTTAAGGCCAATAGTGACAGGCTAAGAAAATTGATCAGGGGAGCCTGAACATTTTTATACTGCTCTGAACACGCGACCCTTCCGATTGTTTGACAAACATATTCACAATGCAACGAAATATGAAACAGATCTCGGTAAGCAATAGCTCGGGACTAGAGTAAGTTAGACATAATGAACCACTCTTGGCATTGGCAAAGCGGTGTGTTTGTTTTTACAGAACCTGTTGGCAAAGTACCCATTTTGCCAAGCATACAAGAATGACAAACTACATTGTACTGCATTTTCAATGGAACATATCATTCCATTATCTTAGGAGTTAATGGGTAAAGTTGACAAGTAATTGCTGTTGGTAAATTGGTACATATTGATATGTCCATTGGTCTAATACAAACAATCTTTGTAGGGAATGTATTTTCCAATATGAAGGAGGAGTCGTTATTACCGTACTCTGAAAATATTCAACATTACACTGGCTAAGTCAGTCGACATGGGAACTTCTCGTGTTATTAACTGATGAGGTAGAGCAACTGCGGGAATAAATAGGAAGTGCTGACTGCTCTCGGAAGAGTTAACAATTTTAATCTTTTTTTCTCCCCCTTCCACCACAATATATTGATGGTTAACTGGAGGATTAGTTCTATACACAGACCGATTATGTTTTATAGACCACAGATTTGAATGATAGGGTGTGTACAGACTAGTCAATTTTGTTACTCCACAATGGCATTTATTTAAAGTGCTGTCAACTATTTGCTAATGTGTTTGTGGCTTGAGGAGGAGTGAGAGCAGAGAAGTCAGCTGAATACAATTAGTCACCTTAAATGATTAAAATGGTCTATTTCTGAATGCAGCTTTCGTGAGGGAGAAACGGCAAAGGGAAAGAGAACGAGGTTCAAGCAGGATTTTGAAAATGAAATATAATACTGTTGTTTTAATAACCCGTTTTTATTCTGAAGATTTTAAAGGTTGGACTTTCCCAGCTATTTGGATTTATACACCACTTAGTCTGTTTTATTATAAGAAACACATTTCTTGTTGTTCGCACCTACACGTTGCCTGGAGTTATTTATTTTTATTTTCCCCCCACTTTTATATCATTGCACTCCCAATGGTTTCCTGGGGAGTTCACACATTTCCCACACTTCCTATTTTTAGCCATTTTGTCATTTTACCTACACATGCTCTGCCGGCAAATCGAGCAAAGGAATGGACACCTTGATGCCTATTGTACACAAACTGGACAAATAGTGTATGTACTGTGCTATTGTATTTATTGTGGCTGTTGATTTGAATTGTGCGTGAAAATTCTCAGTGTATCGCTGTATACAGTAGAGAATTAAGGGCTGCAGGCGTTGATCCACGCTTACTGGGAAATGAAGGGTTGACTACATCATGACTTCATCACCTCTTAATCAGACATGCAGCTAACAACACTCGTGCCTATCGGCATACAATTGTCCTCCTACATAGCTATCTTATTTCTGATCCATCACCCCAATCCTGCAGCATACATTGTCCCACTGTCTGTAACCTCTTTGACATCTTAAGGATGTGTAACTGCAGATTTTTAAAAACTACTCCTGAAGAGGACATGGAGAACATACAGTACACTGAAAGTGACTTGGTTCTTCAATTTTATTTCTCCCAGTCCCTAATTTATGATGACTGACTGTTATGACTGCCTACTATTCTATTTTTAGTATATTTTGAAGTGTCCCATATGATATCAAGAATAATGACATGGAGTCATCAGCGGTTTTCAACACGGACCTCATCAACAGAGCCAGTTGTAATCATGACAGGTGTTTTCTGTGATGAGAAGTTGATTGGTCCATCGGCAGTTGCTAAGCAACTGCATCAGCACTACATTGGCAAGTCAAGAGCCAATGTTAGGGGTATTCATGCAGTGGTATTTGAGCATATGGAAGAATGTGTAGTTTGCTTTGAGTGAACTCTGTTATTTTTTCAGCAAAGAGCAACTGGTCTCAAACCTGTTAATATGTAGTGTAGTTTATGTATGTATGGGTGTTGATCTATCCGGTACTTTATGTATCTTGTATTAACAGGCATGAAAATCTCTCACCTTTCGGTGAAATTCGCCCTTTTGAAGTCAAAAAGGGTGACATGGGTGAATTGTGTAAATCCTAGGAGAACATTTTTAGGGGGGGGGTCGTAAGTCCATCTAACTCACTAACGACATGTTTCACTGAAATTGCTAAGCCTGTCGCGACATGCAATGAGTCCATTTATCGCAAGGTAAATAAAAATGAAGGTGGTAATTTTCACGGCTGCGTTTCATCACCGCGTGAGTGCCTGCATGCATACATTTGTGCGTGCGAGTAGATGACATATGAGACTCCAGTTCTTTTTGCAGATGTTTATTGGTCATCAACAGGCAGATTTACAGTTCAGACATACAAAATAAGGAAACACTTCTATATTAAACACTGTATGAATGTAGCAGTGCTACATTGAGACTAATGGGGGGAAAAGACAACCTACTTTAGCCTGCTATAAAACATTGGCAGTCTTCTCCAAAACGCAAACTTGCGGTTAAAAGGTGACACTTCAAACATGAAAAATCGCCAGTTAACAGCATTTGCAAACTAAACAATGGGGGGAAAAAAATCTATTAGTGACATGTAGGGCTGTCAACACTTGAAGTGGCCCGGGGACAAGAGACCATTATAGGGTCCCCCCCGGCCCTGCCACCAGGTTGGTAAGTGTTATTAATCTTACTTTAAAAAAGTAATTAATTACAGTTTCAAATGACTTCTCCCAAAAAGTAATTGAGTTGGTAACTCAGTTATCTGAATGTAAGAGTAATTAGTTATTTGCAGCGTTATCACGGATTACTTAAAGAAATTTAATTACTGATTACACCTCAAAAAAGTAGTGTAGTTACTTTACTGATTACTTTATTATCAAAGTAACTAAGTTACTTTTTACCAATTTTTCTCCTTTTGCTAACTAAACAAAAATGACAACAGAAAAATGTCATCGCATTTAATTGAATTTTTCACATAAGGCTTAATCTTGGAGTTGATGTCAACCACCATTGAATCGCACTAGCTTCGCCACTCTGAAGCCCTGAAACAAAAAACTGACAAACTGCACAGAATTTGTTCAAGTCAACTCCAACGACTAATTAAACCTCCGCTAACTCCAACATTAAGCCTAATGTCAAAAATTCTGAATTTCCCCTGTAAAATAAAAACTTATCTGTTAAAATGGTGTCCATAAAAGTTGTAAAGCAATAAAACAAACAACCAAAAAGAATGAAATGAACAAGAATCCTACAAGGTATTTCATAATGGGTCAAAAACATTTTTCGAACAGATCATGTGACTAGCACCTTACAGACTATCCTATGCTTTGCTTAGCCAAAACTACACCTGAGGAGGTAAGATGGATGTTTAGAATTTCTTCAAACCTAAGCTTTTAAACGCTACCAATAACAACTGAGCTTAAAGAGCATATGACACCAGAAAAAAAAGTCTTAAATGGCATTATTATGTGAATTAGAATCATATTTTGAGACGATTCGACTAGATACAACAATTTAGCAAAGCGCAGATGACGAGAAATTAGTCTTTTAATCTGCCGGTTAGCCACGCCTACCATTATAGGGCTTTAGCGTCCCCAACAGGTGGATGACGTCAGCGGTAGACTAGGCTCATCGGTTTTACTATTCAGCCCATTGAGGGGGAATTGTTCAGAACGAGGAAAACGCGACGAAGAGAGCTGCAAAATGTCATTGTTTCAGTCTCTCTACTCCCAATATTTTTACAGGATATTCTTTTTATCCAAGTATTTTTCCCCAATAGCTATATAAATGGCTTGAGAAGGACCAGTCAGCCCGTCGAGGGGGAACTATTCACAATGAGGAAAACGCGACGAAGAGAGCGGCAAAATGTCATTGTTTCTGTCTCTTTACTTCAATATTTTTACAGGATATTCTTTTTACCCAAGTACTTTCCCCAATTGCTAAATAAATGGCATGGTCATGACAAATAACAATCTTGTGCTAAATGGAATATAAAATAATAAAAATCCATTTATTCAAGACGAAATGGCAAAATTACTCCATAATGGTCAAAACAGTCGACTTCACCTTTACTGTCACACCTCCCGAACGATATTTTATGACACCTAAATCGGACATATGTAATTTCCCTTCCCCGGCTTCGGAGAATGTAAACAGACCAGAAGGAGTGACAGCTAGCCGACATGCTAACCCGAACCGAGGGATGTTTCAAAGTCTTCGAAGTGGAAAATCACACATAACTAGCCTGGATTATTTGACATGACGACCCGGTTGTCGAGTTTCTTTGCGGATCGGCAAACCGCCCGGCGGAGAGCAATTTACAGTTCGTTACCTGGAGGAGGGTGGCTGGAGTTGTTGTGTAGCTAACGCGCTAACAGCTAACTGCTAATGAGCATGAGGATAGCTTTTTACATGCCTATCAATGATCAAACGTAAGTAGTCCTTTATTTAAGGGAATTTTATAGTGTTTACTTTGTAATCACTGTACTCGTATTTGACATAATACAAAACAAGATGTTTACTCATTTCCTTGTAAGTCCAATGGTCCCACAGTAAATATCCACGGTGAATGGGAACCTTTTGAAACTCCAAAAAGGCGCATACGCCTCTCCCGCATACAGAATGATTTTTCTGCAGCCGTTTGGCTGGCGTGATGCAAAAAATAAAAGTATTAATCCGCAAAATCAGCTGAATCCTTCGTCATCATACACAACAGTGCACTGTATAGTGAAGAGAACGTCTTCTACCATACACGTCACAGCGCCCTCCTCCTCAATGCAAGACCGAAGCCGGAAGTCACTCATTTTCATGGCGCGGGATTCAAAAAACTAAATAAATATAGCGATCGCTTCCACACACATCCAAGCGGTCCATATCATTCAGGGGCATAAAATACCGCGTGTATTATGAAATAAACATGCTTTTTCGTGTCACAGGCACTTTAAACAGTTGATTGAACACGAACAGTGTCAAGATGTGTATGTATATACAGTATAGGCCAACAGTTTGGAGACACCTCAAAGGTGGATACTTTCAAGAAAGTAGAATATAAAACCTGTTTTCAGTTATTTCACTTTTTTTTTTTTTTTGCTATACCACGTGTTCGTTCATAGTTTAGATGCCTTCAGTGAGAATTTACAATAGTAGTGAAAATATTAGGGCTGTCAAACGATTAAAATTTTTAATCGAGTTAATTACAGCTTAAAAATTAATTAATCGTAATTAATCACAATCGCAATTTAAACCATCTATAAAATATGCCATATTTTTCTGTAAATTATTGTTGGAATGGAAAGACAAGACACAAGACGGATATATACATTCCACATACGGTACATAAGGACTGTATTTGTTTATTATAACAATAAATCAACAAGATGGCATTTACATTAACATTCTGTTAAAGCGATCCATGGATAGAGGGACTTGTAGTTCTTAATTTTTATAACTTATACTAACATTTTTCTTTTATCTTTAAAAAATCTTAAAGCGATCCATGGATAGAAAGACTTGTAGTTCTTAAAAGATAAATGTTAGTACAAGTTATAGAAATGTTATATTAAAACCCCTCTAAATGTTTTCGTTTTATTAAAATTTGTAAAATTTTCAATCAAAAAATAAACTAGTAGCTCGTCGTTGTTGATGTCAATAATTACACCATGCCCACTCATGGTACTTACCCATAAAATCAATTGGACCCAAATGCCAGCAAAGGGTGCCAAACACCAAAAAACAAGTAACAAGCGGGCATTACACTATACTGTCATTTTATTCTGTTTGAGCAGGGCATGTGCGTTAATTGCGTCAAATAGTTTAACGTGATTAATTTAAAAAATTAATTACCGCCCGTTAACGCAATAATTTTGACAGCCCTAATTTTTACATGTTGATAGCTATAAAATGTTATGTTTTTATTTTTTTAGATCATTTTGGTGGTGAATATCAACATATTGTATAACCCGTACTGGAATTGCCTCTGCAGACCTGTCCCTTCTTTCAACTCCTGAGTTGAGGCATCAGATATGTACCTTTATCCTTTTGGCTGATGTAATTTTTACTGCAACCTTTATAATTTTTAACTGGGATTAGGCAAACAGTTCTTGGATCGCCTCCCATTGGAAAGCATTTCAAGAATTCTCTCCCTTAAAACAGTTTAATTTTAAGATGGTCTATTTTCCCCCTTAGGCTTTTGGATCATGGCTTCGAAACCCCACCCTCCTCTGATGAAGAAGCACAGTCAGACAGACTTGATAAGCCGTCTGAAAAGCCGAAAAATTCTTGGAGTTGGAGGCGAAGATGACGATGGGGAAGTTCACCGATCAAAGGTCAGATTCAATTATAGTCTTTGGTTTCAGCAAAGGCAAAAAGTTGCTCATGGTAAGAAATGTAAAGCACTGTTAATTCTCATCTTAATGGATATTTTTAAACCAATGCTTACATAAAGGGTGGTTTATACCTGACGCATCTGGATGTTCCATCTGGCATCACACGAAAAAATGACGTATTCTCAATGACCACAACTTTCTGCACGTTGCACGAACGCGTCAGATTTCCGCATCGTGTACCTGCTGATGTTTTCAAACGGCATTGCTCGTACGCCGTACAGGGTTTCCCACAGGATTTTAGGAGACTGTGGTGGGAGGGTCTCTGACCCTCTGGGTAGGGTGTGTGTGTACATTTTCAAGCCTGGTGTATCTCTTTAGGGCATTTTGAGACCACTGAATGTAATATAAATTGCTGTATGCGGTGTCGCCGGATCGCGCCAAATGCAGCAGAATGCAGCAGACAGTCGTCCCGTAGCCTGGTACACCAGACTCAGCGGCAATATGTTCCAATCCGCGGTAAATTCGGTTTTACATGACCAAAAATACATCGAGTCGCTAAAACCAACAGTCTGTCTCGCGCTAGCCATGTTGAATATGTTGAAATGTCTCTCGCTAGTTTCTTGTCGCTTAACCGACGTCGCGTCAGCCCGTCGCTGATTGGCCCGCTCCGCTGTCTATTTGCTGTGGCTGGCTCCGCCCTGGAAATTTTTTTCTGCTTAATGGTGGCCAGACTCATACTCTCATAGCCAGGCATGAAAATGGGTCAGGGGTTAAAAAGGTGAGAAGGGTGTGGAGGAAATATGTTCCAGTACACTGTACACTAGGCCTGAACGATATATCGTTTAAACATCGCCATCGCGATGTGCGCATGTGCAATAGTCCCATCGCAAGGACGTGCGATAGTTTTTTAATTTCTTTTTTTTTAATCCACAAACGTTTGTTTTGAGGAAGGAGAGGGAAAAAAAGCGCACAGCTTCTCTTTCTCTCCAGCAAGTCATCGGCTCCTCCCCCTCCCCCTGCAACAGCGGAGTGGAGGGAGGAGGGGCCGAACAGCAGAGCGGAGGGAGGAGGGCCCGTTCTCAAAGTGAAAGCAAGCAATCAACACGTTGGAGGAGCAAGGAAGACTGTATCCAAAAGGAGTTTTGGAAGTATTTTGGCAAGAACAAGACTATAAGGGACAAAAAACAGCCCTGTAGACAGTGCCTCGCCATGGTTGCCTCAACAAGAAGTAATCTGTCAAACATGTGGGACCATTTAAAACGCAGGTATCTATGCATTCCTGCTACGAGCTCCCCATCAGAGGCTTTTTAGCACAGGTGGGAACATTGTTACGTGCCAACGTTCTTGTCTCAAGCCTGCTATAGTGGATAAACTAATAGTCTTGGCCAAAAACCTATGAGACCCAGTTGAGAATTGCTGAGCAAGGAAGGTGGACGATATGCAGACAAATACATAACACAGCTGAAGGAATGTCTTTTCTTCTTTTTATTCATGTGACAGCTATCAGGAAGGCAGGAAATTTGGGAGTTAAAATGGTTCTGTTATTCATCACAGTTATTTGCAGCTATTCAGTTCAATTATTTGCAAGTTCAATTGAGTTTGTTTCTTTTGTATTTAAATTTATTGTAAACCGTATTTTTCAAATAACTATATATAGTACAGCTGCACATAAAGTTTTGATACTTAATATTTTTGTTGAAATATTTTTACAACTTTGTTGCCGTTTTGCAGTTTTATATTGTTATATTTTGTGTAAACAACTCAGGGGACTAATGCACTTGCACTTTTATTAGTCAGATTTAATATTTAAGTTCAAATATGTTGACAACTTTGTTGTTTAACTGAGGTTTTTATGTATTGTTATAGTTTGTGAACTCTTTTGTCATATTTAATATTTTTGTTCAAATATGTTGACAACTTTGTTGTTTTACTGAGGTTTTTATTTATTGTTATAGTTTGTGAACAACTTTTATTTGTCATATTTAATATTTTTGTTCAAATATGTTGACAACTTTGTTGTTATTTTACAGAAGTTTTTATTTATTGTTATATTTTGTCAAAAACTTAGGGGACTAATGCACCTGCTCTTTTATTTATCATTTAATGTATTTGCTGCTGTTGAAGTGTAAAATATTGTATTCAATAAATGATCTATTTTGTGCAGACATGACTTCCTGGATACCTTCATACAGAAATCTTCATCATTCACAAATTAAACGGTATTATATGAATACACTGTGGTCACGGTGTGTTAAGTAAAGTATTTCCAAACAGCTATTCAAGTCATTTAGTGAAAATTTCTTTCTTTTCTTTTTTAATATCGCAATATAATATCGCAATATATTGCAAACCTAAAAAAAAATCGCAACAATAGTTTTTTCCAATATCGTTCAGGCCTACTGTACACCCCAACAAAATATTGAGCTCTGTCGACCCACACTGTGTTTCAGCAGGGCCGTGCAGAGACCGGTGGAGGGGCGGGTGCTTGTAGATCAAAAGGGGCACATGAACAAGTATTTAATACACCTTAAAACAACATAACTTCAATTTTAACCAGCTATAGATAATAATTGGCTGCGACTGTGACATACTTTAATTGGGAGGGGGCAACAGTGAATAGAAATCAAAACTGTCATCAACACTTTCTGGCTGTGACTCGGTCAGTCTGCCTCTTTTCTTCCTTCAACCTCTGCATCAAAACTTCCTTCCTCAACTTGTTCATCTGAGAACAAACCACATCAGATCGTCACTAAGCCACCAACAGCACAGTTTTCTTCAAACTATTATTTCATTATTATCCATACTTAACAACTCTAGCACCTAATGATTAATAAAGCAATGACATAAAATCTTATACAAAAATAACATTGTAATTGTGTTTATAATTGTATTTAATACCCGACTATCCTTGCAAACTTGTTCTTACCAGGTCTGCTATTCACCCAGCTGATGAGGTATCCACTGCCTTTAGCAGCCTCATCTAACTCCTTTTTTTTATCCCTCAATCTCCCTTCCCTACGAGGCATGTCTATGTAATGAAATATAAATATTTAAAAAAAAACAAAAAACAGACTCCCCGGTGGCTTTTAGTTTTAAAGCTTTCTTAATTTCTTTCTCTCTCAATAACGATGGAGCTAGATTTGTGCTTTTATTATTCAATCAAAAAACAAAGTTACTTCTATCAAAAACAAAGTTGCTTCAATCAAAATACAGTATATACTTTTAATCCCCAAAAAGTCACTTCAATAAAAAAATTGTTTTTGATTGCAAAAATAAATTTGAGACAAAAAAAGCATTTAAAAACTATTTTTCTTGATTGAAACAAATTTTTCCATTGAAGTAATGTTGTTTTGCGTTTGGGCCACATTTTCGCTAGGACATTTGTGTCTTTATTATTCAATCAAATAAGAAAATAAAAGATATAATAATAGAATAGAATAAAAAGAAAAACTTTGCACATGTGTCAATCACCGTTTAACAAAGCCTGAGAGGGTTTGAGTAGACTCACTATGAAGCATTTAATAAAGCCAAGCATTTTCTTACTAATTTATTCTTGTTTAAAAATAATTCGGTGGGGCAGTAACATGTTTAAAACTTATCATAATTTTTACATTTTGAATTGCTTGAAAACCATTTATAAATGATACTTTGGTGGAAAAAAGTTAAAAAACATGTCTTATATATATGTATCTTTTTCCAATGTAAAATCTGAATAAATACATTGAACACGCACAAAAAAATGGGGGGGGGGGGGGGGCTGCGCTACTCCACGGTTTTCACTTATTGCGGCGGGTTCTGGTCCCCATTAACCGCGAAAAACGAGGGATCCCTGTTTTTCTGAAAAGCTTTAAGAAGCAAGAGTCATTCCCACCACTCGTCGGGCCGGTGTTGTGCCGACACCGGCCGTCAGCTCAAGTCCCAGGCGAAAATAACGCTTCTTAGGCGGACGACGGGAGCTATGCGAGGCGCCCCCTCCATCCGAGAGCATGCCGCTTAATTTGACTCAACAGTGTGTTTCTTCGTTTATATTACCGCTAAATACACAAGCTTGACGCCAATTTAACGGGAGCTATTTTTTTTCATGGGAGATATGGCTAGCTCTGGCAGTGTTCAACGCAAGCTGCAACGAATGGCAGTAACTTTTTTATATCGCAAAATGTGAAAACGATTGAAACCATTACTCACCAAATTCAATCTGCTGGCAAATACAGGCAAGTGTGTATGCTGCGCTCTGGTCTGCCTGGGTGTGGATAAGGCCTGCTTTTTGTTTTCGCAGCTTTGCAATGCAACCAAAGGCTCTCCGAGCACTCCATGTACAGTAAGGAGTGCGCGCGTTTGGAATAATGGAACGCAGCTTGGGCCGATGATTGGTTCTCGTCAGCGAAGCAACTAGAAGGATTTGCTGACTGTGTTCTTAAGTGCTCAGTTTACGTACTAAGTTAATCACATGATGATAATAATAATAATAATTAAATAAAACCTCCCGACCCCCCCCCCCCCCCCCCCCAAAAAAGAATTTCTCCTCGGATCTACGCAATTCACGTAGGTCGCCCTTTTTGACTTCAAAACGGCGAATTTCGCCAAAAGGCTCGCGCGGGTAGTAGAGTGGAGTGGGCTACAGCTGTGTAATTGGCTGACTGACGCATCTGATTATTATCTTTTTTTTTTTTCGGCGGGGGGGGGGGGGGGGCAAACGAGACTGTGGCGGCCCGCCACAGTCTCGTTCATTGGTGGGAAACACTGCCGTAGACAAACTTTGCTGCCCCCTGTCGTCAGGGCTAATTTTGGTTTCACCATGGAGGCATGCCGAACAGAGGTGAGCTGAGCAGCACAGAGTACCGGTATACATTCTGAAAAACGTGTGCCGAATGGACTCCGAGCGTCTCGTTTCCGCTCGACCGCTCAACATGTCAGGAATAAACCAGCCTTTACACACGGCCTGCAAATCCCCTTTCAGAAATATTCTAATTGATTCATTGCTTGTATGTATATTAAGGGTGTAACGGTACACGTATTTGTATTGAACCGTTTGGTACGTGGTGCTCGGTTCGGAACGGTGGCGTACCGAAACGAGTTTCTGACGTAATGTAACCCTTACTTTTCGAGGCTGTGAGTCGATCGGGTTATAGTTTCTTTGTGTAGATTATATTTACTCAGTCTTCTCTACTATAATGAGGACCAACGGCGACCAAACGTCAACGGCGCGACAACGTGGCCGCCGTGAGAATGCAGTGAAACGCGGGCGTTAAAGTCAATCAGCCAATGCACACCAGTCGTAGTGCAGCCGCGTGTTAGACGTGTCCCAGAAGCTGCTCAGCACGACTCACTCGAAAAGAACGGCAGAGTTTATTATTATGTTATGTTATTCTAATGACGCGTACCAACTCTCTCAATAACAGAAGGGTGTCCTAACAACTAGCACAAACGAATGGCGCCAATTCGGAACCATTTTGCAGTAAATGAGGGGCTTAGAGGGATGTCATCACTCGAAATTAATATCTCAAGCCCCCCAATTAAACCGCAAAATGGACCCGAATTTTTTTTGTGCTCTGTTCGTGCTAGTTGTTAGGACACCCCTCTGTTATTGAGAGAGTTGGTACGCTCCATTAGCTGCGGGCGTTTAGCTAAGAAAAAGCTACGAGTGACGTCCCCACTCGAAATTAATATCTCAATAAAAGCATAATAATGTATCTAGAAAACCGTTGCAGCACAAACGATTAACATCATTTTTATATAAATTTGCGTCTGATGGGGGGGGGGGGGGGGCAACTTGACGGAGGCCCGTATAGATGGTCACAAAGCATATATAACAATATACAAAGTGACATCTTTTTTATTTATTTATTTTTTAACTTCTGGATCATCGTTTTTGCAATCGTCTTGCGAGCCTTTTGCGGTCGTGCTGAGTGCCATTTGCTGTCGTGTTGTGGCAATTGGCGTTTGTGCTTTTGCCAACTTGCAATTGCGCTTTAGGAATTGGGGATTGTGTTGTGGCAATTTGCATTCGTGCTGCAAGCCATTTGCTGCTGTGTTGTGGCAACTGGGGTCCGTGCTTTTGCCAATTTGCGGTCGCGCTTTGGGAATTGGGGATCGTGTTGTGGCAGTTTGCATTCGTGCTTTTTTTCTTTTGCAAAGCGTTTGCAATTGGGGTTTGGGCTTTTTCTATTTGCCAAGTGTTTGGACTTTACATTTCACCTGACACCTCTCGGCCACCGTAGATAAGGCTTTCACATGTACAGTGTATGGCACATATTAGGCCTGAACAATATTGGAAAAAACTATTGTTGCGATTTTTTGGGGGGTTTGCGATATATTGGGATATTAAAAAAAGAAGAAGGGAAAAAAAAGGAGTATATATATATAATATATTCCTTTTTTTTTAAAGAAATTTTCACAAGATGACTTGAATAGCTGTTTGGAAAGACTTTGGATGACTCACCATCACAACAGTGTACAGTGATCCCTCGTTTTTTGCGGTTAATGGGGGCCAGAACCCACCGCGATAAGTGAAAAACCGCAAAGTGTTTTTTGTGCTCAATGTATTTATTCAGATTTAGCATTGGAAAGAGATACATATAAGACATGTCTTTTCTCACTTTTTTCCCCCAAAGTGATTTAAAAATGTATATAAATAAATGATTTTTGAGCACTTCAAATGTCATAATTATTATCAGTTTTAAACATAACTGTCCAACCAAATCATTTTTGAACAAGGATAAAGTACTGTAGTAGAAACATGCTTAGCTTTATTAAATGCTTCTGTTTATCTACCTTAACTGTGACTCTTGGAGTGACACGTAGAAATTTCAAACTCGTCATGCACAAACGTCTCCACACACACACACATTCATTCCAGCGCGGCTTCCTTGCAGAAACTGTTTAACAAGTTAAACGATGATTGACACATTGCTCCGCTTTGAAGTCCGGTTCTTTGGCAAGATCAAAGACAACGAGCATCGTTAACTTGAAGAAGCAAGTGCTGCAGGGATTGAGAGAAACAAAGGGCTGTGAGGCTGTGCGCAGAGCAGAAAAGCAAGGCGTATGTGGATTAAAAAAAATAAAAACTATCGGATGTGCTTGCGATGGGACTATCGCGTACGCACACATCGCGATGGCGATGTTTAAACGATATATCGTTCAGGCTTAGCACATATGGACTGTGTGTTGTTTCCTAAGGAGTGATTTGAGAAGCTGGTCATTTTAAAATTGTAGTAGAATGATGAAAAAAGGAGGAGGCATTGTTAATGTTTGACAATTTGTGCTAATTAACTAAGCCATTGCAAGTTTTTGTAAATAAAGTCATTTCAATTCCTTCTTTAAATCAGACACTCACCCTGGTTTTGAATTTTAATCGTGTGTATTGACAAAGTGAAATGTTGAAGTTACTGTATTTCCTTGCCATGGCTTGCTTGAGATGGGAAACAACTAAACCCTTGTGGCTTTGTAAACAAAGGAGGGAAGTGCTCCTGTAACGTAAAGTGATGTTTTGGGGCTGTTGTTAGGCAACATGGACTTTCAACTCCCTCCGCAGATTTTCTATGGGGTTGAGACCTGGAGACTGGCTAGGCCACTCCAGGACCTTGAAATGCTTCTTACGAAGCCACTCCTTTGTTGCCCTGGCTGTGTGTTGGGGATCATTGCCACCTGAAAGACCCAGTCACGTCTCATCTTCAATGCCCTTGCTGATGGAAGGAGATTTTCACTCAAAATCTCTCGATACATGGCCCCATTCATTCTTTCCTTTACACAGATCAGTCGTCCTGGTCCATTTGCAGAAAAACAGCCCCAAAGCATGATGTTTCCACCCCCATGCTTCACAGTGGGTATCGTGCAATTCAGTATTCTTTTTCGTCCAAACACGAGAACCTGTGTTTCTACCAAAAAGTTCTATTTTGGTTTCATCTGACCATAACACATTCTCCCAGTCCTCTTCTGGATCATCCAAATGCTCTCTAGCGAACCGCAGACAGGCCTGGACGTATACTTTCTTCAGCAGGGGGACACGTCTGGCAGTGCAGGATTTGAGTCCCTGGTGGCGCATTGTGTTACTGATAGTAGCCTTTGTTACTGTGGTCCCAGCTCTCTGTAGGTCATTCACTAGGTCCCCTCGTGTGGTCCCGATCATTTTGACGCCACGGGGTGAGGAGGGAGTTGAAAGTCCGTGTTCCCCAACGACAGCCCCAAAACATCACTGCTCTAGAGGAGATCTGCATGGAGGAATGGGCCAAAATACCAGCAACAGTGTGTGAAAAGCTTGTGAAGAGTTACATAAAACGTTTGGCCTCCGTTATTGCCAACAAAGGGTACTTAACAAAGTATTGAGATGAACTTTTGGTATTGACCAAATACTTATTTTCCACCATGATTTGCAAATAAATTATTTAAAAATCAAACAATGTGATTTTTTTTTTTCCACATTCTGTCTCTCATGGTTGAGGTTCACCCATGTTGACAAATACAGGCCTCTCTAATATTTTCAAGTGGGAGAACTTGCACAATTAGTGGTTGACTAAATCCTTATTTGCCCCACTGTACATTCAACATACTGTACATAAGTACTGTATTTGTTTATTATAACAATAAATCCACAAGATGGCATTAACATTATTAACATTCTTTCTGTTAAAGGGATCTACAGATAGAAAGACTTGCATTTCTTAAAGGATCAATTTTAGGACAAAGTATAGTAATTTTATAATAAAACCCCTCTTAACTTATTCACTCCCTGCCATTTTCACTGGTGCAACCCCCTTCGCTCCCGGCTGTTTTACTGGATTTTGACTGATTTTGCAAAGCCCACAGAAAATTGTTCTATTGCTATATAAACATGGAACCCACCAAAAGAAAGATTACTCTCTTCTTTCAGAAGGAAAAAAAGTTAGTTCATATCTTTTTCCATTCTTTAGAAATCAGCATTAGAAAATGGCTTAGTTTGAGCAATTTTCCAATTTCTGATGAAAAAATAAGAAATCGAACTTTTTGTGAAAGCATACATTTCAAACATAACTTTGACTTTAACACAGCTATTTTTTGCTTTAGTTACATCCCAAACCTCTGAATAATGTTTTCCTTTTACAGAATAACATAAACAACAAGACAAATAGAGCTTTTAATAGCAAAGTTACAATTTATTTACACATAACGGAGAGATGACGCTGTTGTGGCAGCGACAGCCGGGTAAACTTTTCCCTCATCGCAGCCGTCTGATAAAGATAGATTTTTTTTGAGTCTCTGTGGGCTCTGCTTGGCGAGCAGCACGGACCCAACGACGTCGTCCGCTGCACTGGTGTTCCCGGTCATTCTGCGCAGTCGTCTAGCGCCTGGCATCCTGGGCGTCGCCTTGGTTGTTCTGCTCGGTCGGCCGCCGCCTGGTATCCTTCCGCCGGCGCCCCGGCCTACGGCCCGGCCGTTGAATCGGGTTGCGGGTCTTACCAAATGCGCTACTGCCCTCCAGTGGCCAGTTTTATTGCTTTAAAATGAATTTTCAGCTTTGTGCTTTGGAGCTCAGTTCAATCAAAACCCAATTATAATAGATAAATATAATATATATAAATATATAAATAATATATATATAAATAATAATATATATAAATATAATAAATACGTCTTTGGGACACCGAAACAATAAAAAAATAGAACGTATTTATACGTTTTTTGGAGCAAATGAGTTGATGTTTTCGTTTTAATAAAATTTGTAAAATTTTCAATCAAAAAATAAACTAGTAGCTCACCATTGTTGACGTTGCCGAGCGGTGACCTGCCGTACTTCCACTGTGTCTTTAATAGTGATTGAAATACACCACAAGGCGAGTTTAAATCACTTAGAAATCAAGCCAATGAGTGTGACACCGTAGCTCCCCTTTTTTTTTTTTTTAATAGACTGGGTCTATTGCGATTCAAGTTCATTTGAGTGCTGGCTTCACAACGTACGAGACCTCTGATAGATTGTATATTGTGACTAAATATTGCCATCCAGTGTATTTGTTGAGCTAAACGAAATGTTTGAATAGTTTGACCAAAGTCTGAGTAAGTTTTATGTGTATTTTGCATAGCTATTTTGATTGGGAATGCTAGTTCTCGGCATTGTTGTTTAACTGTGTGAGAATAGGGCCTCATTAATACAGATTGAAGGGATTGAATTTTTGTGAACATTCTTTTTTTTAAGAGATAGGAATATTATTTTTGTTGTGCTTTCCTTAAATGATATTTATGTTTGTTGTGAAGTAGTTGGCGAAGCTAATGCCAATAAACGGCGCGCTCCAATGAACGCCTGCGTCCACTCGCCATTCTCTGCCTCTCAGCTCTTAATGTGCAAAAAAACGGCGTCATTGTAATCTGTTTGAGGCAATGCATGAGCGGGTCATTCCGCACATGAGTTAAATGCGTCAAATATTTTAACATGATTAATTAAAGAAATAATTATCGCCCGTTACCGCGATAAATTTGACATCACTACTTCAGAAATATCTTATGAATATGAACTATCAAAATCCAGAGCAGTGTAGTTTGCAAAATGAGAATCAAACCACAGTCCTCGAGCAACCCAAGCTCCTCACCTTTTCTGGGTTAGGTTTGGAGCGGTGAGGTGAGAGGAAACGAGTTAGCCATCTTGGCATGATAACTAGTCACATTATCTGCCTTGTTAACAAGCTTATGTTATAGTATTTGTTTTACCATTGCTAGACACAGTAAACACGCTAAACTCTCGTAGCTGGTGGGAAACGTTCATGACAGCGTTTACTTAAATTTTGTGTAAAGTGAGGGATTATGGTCACGTAAATGTGAAATCCTGTTTGAGAGGTGCCCCCCCCCCCCCTTGCAACCACCCTCCGCAAGCATGTCTTGCACATCCGCTGTCCTTCCTCCTCTAAGCTGCGGCCGTCGGTTTCTTTTCAGTAGCCGAAGTACGACTTGGTTGTTTTTTTTGAGGGGGGTAAAAGCTCAAGTGAAGTTTCGCCATTTTCAGCCACTGTGTCAACTCTAGTCTACAGCAGACAGAAATCACAGAATAGTGCCACTGACAGACACAGGAACAACCGGAGGGGTAGGGGTGAACGCTGCCGCTCCAAGCCACTTCTGGCTGCATTTTTGGGACATGAAAAATAGCGAACTGTGACATTTTCAAACCACGGTAAACCTTGAAACCGGTAACCGGCACATGCCTAATCGTATCCCTTTGGTAAACTGCTTTGCCGAGCAGAAAAACAACTTTGTGATTGATAGCAATTTTTTTGTACGCACTGTTATTTGGAAACTGATTTTATCTTAATTGCCTTACTGGGTTTCATGCTCAAGTGTTTTTTTTTGCAGTGATGCTCATCTGACCACGAAACGGTAACTGTTTGGAGTTTGGGAATTTCAACCCTTTAGGCAAAATAGTTTGCATTCACAGCCAGTCAAGGGTAATGCTCATTATTAGTTGCTGAGGGGTCGTTTCAAGCACAGAATCCATGCTTTTGCTTTTCTATTTACGACTTTGTAGTATTTTTAGCCAGTTCTCTTGAAATGCAACCCCCCTGCCCCCCAATTACACTGTACTAGCTTAGTCGTGTGAAAGGCACACTTCACCCCAACTGGTTTTAGGGTCTGACTAAGGAGCTGAATACATTAAAAATCTGTAATTAACACCATAAAAGCACTTTCTCTCAGTCAGACTCTTAATTCGGCCTGTTGTTTTGTAAACATGTCTATTGATGTCATTTTAATAATAATGACTCCTTGTCCAATGTCATAACTTACTTTTTTCCTCTTATGTGTCAATTTCTAGATCAGTCAGATGCTGGGAAACGAGATGAAGTTTGCAGTTCGTGAGCCAATCGGGCTGAGGTGAGATTTCAGCTCCCTGGTTGCCAAGCGCAACTGGTAACACAGCCCATACTGCTTCACTCCAAGTAAAGCTATTTAGTTAAATTATGTCTCCTTTTTTAGGATGTGGTTGCTAACATCGGCGGTGGGCTTCACGGTCATTGCCATAATGGTAGGTGCTGCAGATACAACTCCGGTCCTCAAGGGCCCCTATCCAGCTTGTTTTCCATGTCTCCCTCCTCCAACACACCTGACTCAAATAATCAGGATCGTTATCAGGCTCCTGCAGAGCTTACTGATGAGCTGATCATTTGATTTAGGTGTTTTAAAGGAGGGAGACATGGAAAACAAGCTAGATAGGGGCCCTCGAGAACCGGAGTTGGCTACCTCTTGTCTAAATACTGCTCAAATGGTGTCTTTCAGTCATTGTGTAATTTGCAAATACATACTGAATGAAATGTCAGTTTTGAGAAACAGTTCTGTTTTTGTCTGCCTTCTTGCCTCCATGTTCAATATATTCAGTGTTCATGAGTTCATAGAGTGTCTAGCCCACAAATGGGACACAGTGGATGTATTTTGAAAGCTCCATTTAGGAGCATCGTGGGTTGGGGGGTGGGGTCTACAACGTTTGTGTGTTGTAATAGTGATGTTTGTGATGTCCTTTTCCTACACAGGCCTTGGTTTTTCCCAACCATCTATATGAGGTTGTTTTTGAAGAGGAACTGTCTACAACCAGCCTCTCCGTTCGCCTTTACGGAGGGGCACTACTCAGTAAGTCTTGGTTGTAAGAAGCACAGAAACATAAAAGCATAATGCTTTCTAGCTCAGTGAACATTGTGCTGCCATATCAATGGAGACAAGATATTTTTGTAATTTTTTTTTAATGCTTATTCCTTTACATGTGTAGTGGCCAAAAATGGCACACTGACACAATAATTTAATATATGCAGGTATGTTCCGAATAAACTGAACAAGAGGCTAGGACTGGATCAAAACAATGCATTTATTTTGAATAAAAGAAACAAAAGACAGAAACGGGAAAGTGCATGTGCAAGAAATCCTAGTTAGTGGGGCTGGTATAATTTAAAAACAAACCATTTTAATAATCAGTAGCCTGCTTAACAGAACACTGGAAACACGGCAACACTACAAGCCACTTTGGTTAAAATCACAGCAAACGCCAGCCCCACAAATTGCACAATCCCATTAACTTCATAAATAAATAAAAACTATAAACTCTTGAAATACTAATTAGAAAGGGGAAAAAACAGTGACACATGCCAGGGTCCTATTAGATTAAGCAGAAAACATTAAGGCATGTACACAAACTTAAAATACATTGCTTAAATACCTCCTTGAAGAATCGAGGACACACACTTTACTGATGAGGCCAAACAGGTGCCTGGATGCTAAAATTGAATGCCCAGATTAAGTTAATAATGACTGTGACAACAATTTCAAATAAAATAATATTACCTTCTGCTATGTCTAGTGAGCATAGATCCACCGAACGCCACACGCAGCAGTCTTTGGCGTCCGAGCTAACGCACCTGAGGTGAATTGCTCCTGATCATAGGCTTGCCTTTAGGAAAGTGAGTCAGCGCCCCTTGCTGGTAGCTCTCTTTTTAACTGTTCCCCTGGGGCGCTTACCGCCACAAGGTTTTCCCCAAGGCCCTAGTGCCCTTCCCACTACATTCGCCCTCATTTTAAAAGGTCACTGTCCCAGTGACCCATTACAGCCAAGGTCTAAACATTGACTGGACGCTTAAATGATTGGCTGCATGTAGCCCCTGTAGATGAGACTCTACGGTAGCCGATGTTTCGTTTACCGATTTTGGGAGATTGAAGGGATTACTATGCTGCCCTGCTGTACTTCTTTTGGGCCGTGAATGTGATTGATCTGGTTCTACGAATGCCGCCCTGGACCCAGCCTGACCCAGTCCCTCATCTAACTCGTGCGATTGACTGCCCTGACGATGGGCCCCCAGTCTCTGCCTTTCCTGCTTCGGCTCAGAAGAAATGTGGGGTGGTGCTTTGCCATTCTGGCACTCTGGTGCAATCAAAAATATACAATCTTCTGAATCGCTGTCTTCTTCGTGGTTTAGGGTCAGCTGGTAGGGTTGATCATCAACCAAGCCATGATCAGGTAACTGTGGATTTTGGATACTTGGCGATATATTAGTTGTAGGCAGCACTCTGAGCTCTGACCGATGAAGGTTCTTTTCTGGTCCAAAGTCATCCTTAGGTCGAATTTTATAAACGCGTCCTTCTTTGTCCAAGTTTTTCAGTACCTCATACACGACTGGGTCCCACACATCCTGGATTTTATTGCGTCCAATGGGGTGACTTTTCTTGTATACCAGAGTACCAGGAGCGAGGATGGTGTTTTCCGTCGGATGATAATTTCGATTTCTTCGTTCTGCTGCTTGCTGGAGCTGTTCGGTCACATGAGAGTAGATTGAACTCAAGTTAGTTTGGTGCACATCCATCCATTCTTGTACTGACCTGGGCATTGAGTCTTCTTGTGATGTTCCCAGCAAAAAATCCACTGGTAGTTGGGCCTTTTGTCCAAACATGAGTTCATAAGGCGAATATCCAGTTGACTGATGTTCTGTTGTGTTATAGGCAAAAAGCACTTGGGGTAAATGTTTTGGCCAAGTTCTTTTTTTCTCTGGAGGGAGGGTGCGCAGTAAATCATGCAAAGTTCGATTAAATCTCTCGCATTGTCCATTACCCTCTGGATGGTATGGCGTGGTTCTACTTTTTTCAATCCCATACAGGTGACAAAGCCTTTTTAACAGATCTCCTTCAAAACTCTTTCCTTGATCACTGTGAATGCGTTTTGGGACACCGTAGACATAGAACCATCTTTCTGTGAGCACTTTGGCCACTGTACTTGCACGCTGATCGGGTGTTGGATATGCTTGGGCAAACTTTGAAAAGACATCGGTGACCACCAGTACATTTTCTCGTCCATCACTAGCCTTTTCTAAAAGAGTAAAGTCCATAGCAATGACTTCTAATGGTTTTGATGCCGTCAGTCCTCCTCTGAATGTGCGGACCTTTGGTTGTACTGCTTTGGCCAGCATGCAACGGTTACATTCTTTGCAGTATTTTTCGATGTCCCGCCCCATAAAAGGCCAAAAACATCTCTGTCGGACAAGGCTTGTAGTGCGTTCAATGCCTTGATGGCCGTGGTCGTCATGGAGGCCTTTAAGCACTTCAGGTTGCAAGCATTGCGGCAACAAGAGCTGAAGAACAACTTGTCCCTCTCCTGGAGTCTGAACTTGGCGATACAGAATGTCCTCCTTTGCTTTAATCCTGTTCCATTGCTGCGCCAGTTTTCTCACCGCTTGCCCAACCTTGGTCAGCTCTGCTTTGGATGGGGGACTTCCTCTTTTCCAGAATTGCAGGAAGGGCCCAATTACTGGATCGGCAGCCTGAAGTGCCAGCAGATCGGCCTTGGGGCGGGATGGAAATGCCCCAATGGCTTCACAGGTCACAACATGGGGAACTGCAGGCAAGCTTAGAGTCTCTTGTCGAACTTCATCGGGCACCTTCATGCCGCTAAAAAGGGAAGACTGACCTGAGGGGTGTTGTTGTCGTGATAAAGCATCAGCATTGCGGTTACTTGGTCCTGGTCGGTACTTGATTTCAAAGTTGAATACTGCCAGCTCTGATGCCCACCGCTGCTCCACTGCTCCAAGCTTGGCTGATTGCAGATAGCTCAGGGGGTTGTTATCTGTGAACACGACAAATTTAGTGCCCAACAATTATTCTCTAAACTTTTGTGTGACTGCCCATTTCAATGCCAGAAATTCCAGCTTCCTTGAACTGTAATTGGACATGTTCTTTTCTGTGGGTCTCAGGCCCCTACTCGCAAATGCAATTGGTCGTTTTTTTCCATCCTGGTCTTGAGACAAAACTGCTCCTAATCCCATATAGCTGGCATCAATCTCAAGGACAAAGGGTTTGGAAAAATCAGCATATGCCAACACTGGTGCGCTCACAAGAAGTTTTTTTAGTGTCTGGAATGCCTTGTCACACTCACTGCTCCAGCGATCACCGATGCCTTGGCCATACGACTTCCCTTTCTTCTTGGTGCCTTCCATTTCAGCCACGAGTCTGTGGAGGGGTGCAGCATGCTTTGCAAAACTTTCCACAAACCGCCGATAGTAGGACGCAAACCCTAAAAAAGACTGGAGGTCTTTACATGTCAATGGTTGAGCCCATTCGGCCACTGCGCTGATTTTAGAAGGGTCAGTGGCGACACCGGAAGCTGAAATTATGTGACCCAAATAGCGAACTTCTGGCTGGAAGAAATGACATTTCTGAAGCTTTAATTTCAGGTTGTTCTCTGCCAGACGTGTCAATACCAGACCCAATCGCTGTAAGTGCTGGTCAAAAGTTGAGGAAAAAATTACAATGTCATCCAAGTACAGCAAAAGTGACTGGAAGCTCTGGCCACCAAAAATGCGTTCCATCAGCCTCTGAAAGGTGCTAGGAGCATTGCATAAACCAAAAGGCATACGGTTGAACTCAAAAAGCCCAAATGGAGTGCAAAATGCAGTCTTTGCCTTGTCTTTCTCTGCCACTGGTACTTGATTGTACCCACTTGCCAGGTCCAAGGTGGAAAACCACTGGGCACCGGTGAGCGCATCTAGAGATTCTTCAATCCGCGGCAAAGGGTATGCGTCTTTCCTCGTCTTCGCATTAAGCAATCTGTAGTCGACACACAGTCTAATCTCTCCGGTTTTTTTAAAGACCACGACAATTGGCGAAGAGTATGGGCTGCAACTTTGACGCACAATACCTCTGTCCAGGAGCTCCTGAATGTGAGTTTTCACCTGGTCATATTGAGAGGGTGGAAGCCGACGGTAACGCTGCCGCACTGGAGCCTCATCTGTCAAGGGAATTTCATGCTCCACCAATGAAGTACATCCCAAATCGGCCTCTCCTCTGCTAAAAACAGCACTATGGTTCTGCAACAACTTTACTGCTTGTTCATTTTGCACAGGGGAGAGGTTGGGCCATGACAAACTGGACAGATCAAGGGTAGGTTGAGTAACGGTGATCACCTCTTGAACCACAGCCACATCGTGGTCATCATCGGTCTCCTCCAAATGGAAGCTTTTGGATTGTGGGGTGTCGACGACATACAACTCGCCCAGATATGTATGAGATTTCAGCCAGGCATCTTCTGTCCCCACGTTTACTACAGGGACGTGAATGACGCCTTGATGGACAGCAAGAAGGGCCGATGATATCATCACACCTGCTGGAATATTTCCCGTTACTGGAGGTTGAAGAAAAACAGATTGCAGGTTGATGTTAGCAGCAAGAGGGCAAAAAATGCGGATCCACGTTAAGGAACCAGCACGGGCACGAACAGCTTTACTCTGAATTTTGGCTTTTCCTACATAACCTTGTCTGTTTATGGCTTCCACAAGCTGACACTTGACCAAGGTTTCCTTCCACACCTTGCTGGATGCAATAACAGGGGACTCCAAAAGACCAGAACCAAACTGGTCAAATAGGTCCTGCCAACAACGCCAATTATGTAGTGGCCAAAAATGGCACACTGACACAATAATTTAATATATGCAGGTATGTTCCGAATAAACTGAACAAGAGGCTAGGACTGGATCAAAACAATGCATTTATTTTGAATAAAAGAAACAAAAGACAGAAACGGGAAAGTGCATGTGCAAGAAATCCTAGTTAGTGGGGCTGGTATAATTTAAAAACAAACCATTTTAATAATCAGTAGCCTGCTTAACAGAACACTGGAAACACGGCAACACTACAAGCCACTTTGGTTAAAATCACAGCAAACGCCAGCCCCACAAATTGCACAATCCCATTAACTTCATAAATAAATAAAAACTATAAACTCTTGAAATACTAATTAGAAAGGGGAAAAAACAGTGACACATGCCAGGGTCCTATTAGATTAAGCAGAAAACATTAAGGCATGTACACAAACTTAAAATACATTGCTTAAATACCTCCTTGAAGAATCGAGGACACACACTTTACTGATGAGGCCAAACAGGTGCCTGGATGCTAAAATTGAATGCCCAGATTAAGTTAATAATGACTGTGACAACAATTTCAAATAAAATAATATTACCTTCTGCTATGTCTAGTGAGCATAGATCCACCGAACGCCACACGCAGCAGTCTTTGGCGTCCGAGCTAACGCACCTGAGGTGAATTGCTCCTGATCATAGGCTTGCCTTTAGGAAAGGAAGTCAGCGCCCCTTGCTGGTAGCTCTCTTTTTAACTGTTCCCCTGGGGCGCTTACCGCCACAAGGTTTTCCCCAAGGCCCTAGTGCCCTTCCCACTACACATGTGCTTTCGTTAAAACATCTTTATTCAAGTGTTCATAACGTAGGCATCAGCTGACTACAAAACCCTCGAAAGAAATGGCCTGGGCTTGTCATCCCCCTTCTAATTTAATTCATTGCATCTTGAATTTATTAGGGCGTTAAAACCTGGCAGGTATTTTTCAAAAATAACTTCTGCATCCTTATTTATGAATCCGGTTGATTTATATATTTTAGAGTGGAACCTCTGTTCTTCTATTGTGCCAAGATTTGAAAAATAAAACATTCACCAAGTTTTCAATGAAATGAATAGAAGTAAAAGTATTTTTATTTATTTATTTATTTATTTATTTATTATTTATATATATATATTTTTTAAAGTTATGTCTACCTTATTTTTTAGTTGTATGGAATTAAAATGGAGAAAAACCATGAGATAATTAAACAAAAATAATAGAATTGACAACATACTTTTTTCCATTATCCATCTGTTATATACTAACGTTTATATGTTCACTTGTATGCTTTAAGTGGCCCTTTATTCATTTTCATTCAAAGTAATCATGCATTTATATTCTGGTTAGTTTTACATATACCATTTGGCTTTGTAAAACTAAGCCACGTTATCTCATTTCTTGTAGGTTTTTTTAGGTGTAACATTTCCCCTCAGTCTCCTCATGCCTTGTTTAATCAAGTTAGGGGAAGTCACAGCAGGGTTCCCGCAGGGTCTTAAAAAGTCTTAAAAGCATTGAATTTATGAATTTGGAAATAATACCTTAAAAAGTATTGAATTTTCATATCTTGGTCTTAAAATGTGTATGTAACTAAGCCTGTGGCAATATGCAATATGTCATTTTATTGCATTGTACATAAAAATGAAGGCGGTAATTTTCACAGCTGCGTTTTATCGCCGCGTACGTGCATACATTTGTGCATGCGTGTACTCGTGCGTGTTGATGGCATATGACACTCCAGTTCCTTTCACAGATGTTTATTGGTCATCATCAACACGCTGTAGAATTAATGTTCAGACATTAAAACAGGCATGCAAACTTCCCACCTTGCGGCGAAATTTCGCCGTTTTGAAATCAAAATGGGTCATTCTTCTGAATCACGTAGATCCGAGGAGAAAAAAAAATGTGGGGGGGGCTGTCAACAAGCGAGTGAAATCGTTAACTTTAAAACCGTAGTCCATGCTCAAAACTACACTCTAGTCTGATGACCTAGACCTATCACCGCTACTCTCTTCTCGTGACAACAAATGACTGACAATAGTGAGAGACGGGAGCACAGTTATCACCAATCAGCAATGAGGAGGCGGAACCCCTCTCCATCCCAGTTTCTCGCCCGGACCTGTTGGAAATTGCGGCAAGGTAAGGGATTAATGTCAAAAATTGTTAACTTCTTAAAGCTAAAAGTTTGAGTGATGGCATATAATAGTCTTCATAAATCATTCAATCGTGTCATTCTATCAATTCCTGCGCTTGTAATGGTGTCTATAACACAAGTATTCGCTTCATTTCTTGATAACTGACTTCAGATAGTCCTCGATATTTCACCGCCTCGTAGAACGCAGTTACTCGAGGTAGCTCTAACTGCGGAGGGGCTAACTAGTGCGTTTCACACAGGGCTTTGCTAGAAAAGTTAGCGAACGTGAGTTGGGATCTGAATTGTCGCCAGTTGGGGTTGTGACGAGTTATTTAAGGCCCCTTTGTAAAGCGCTTGTTAACGATTTAAAAAAACAAAACAAATCATGAGCAATGAGGTAACCAGAGTGATGAACTAGTGCCTTCCATACAAGTCATGTTCAGGGCTTTGTTAGTAAAGTTCTGAATGGTCACCAGTTATTTTGACGAGTTATTTAAGGCCCCTCTATACTCTCCGATAATTACAGAAAGGGAAGAGTTTTGCGTTGTTGTGGAGGTCGTTTCATTTGTTTAGCCATCGAGAGTTTATCAAACGGGAGAGCTCCGCTACAGGTCGCATTTGAAAGTACCCCCATTCCCGCGCTGTTCGTACACCCCCCCATTCATAAAACAGCCTACAGGTGTACCTCTGTTTATCCAGTATGATGCCCTATCAATCGAAGTTAAGGACCATGGGACTAATTGCTTTGGTTGAATGTAAATAAAGTTATGATCACTACAGTTAATGCTTTTGAAGACTTGTAATTTTTTTTATTCTATCTATCTATCTATCTATCTATCTATCTATCTATCTATCTATCTATCTATCTATCTATCTATCTATCTATCTATCTATCTATCTATCTATCTATCTATCTATCTATCTATCTAACACATAATAGTTAAGTGAATGGAATTTATACTGTACCTGTAAAATCACATTTTATGCTGTACAGCTGTTGTCTGCTTAACGCAAATGGGACATACTGTATCAGTGGCGGGCCGTGCATTTCACACCTAGGCCTTCAGTAGTGCTCCGTCTGAATCAATCCAACCCTCAATATCTATTTTATGGCTTCTACTTCTACTGCAAGTACAGCCACGACACACATAAAACGCATAAAAAAATAACCAGATAAAACTGCATATTATTTAAGAAAAGAGCAACATTTTACTCACCAAAAATCCAGAGTATTTGTACACAAAGTCCATCCTCCTTTCTTTTCCTCAAGAAGATCAGCAATAGCAGCGATCAGGTCATTTTGTATTTTGCCCGACATCCCACTAAAGACTGTTAGTGGACTGGTGGTAATGTTGATCCGTGTTGCTCTCAGCAATGAGAGACAGAAGCTCCACATTATTTCCTCTGTTTTTGGATCTAGCGCTTTCATCGTGCCCCTTAAATGAAAGTTCCTGCTTGCCCCAAAAAATGACAGTCAATCTGTCTTTTCAAAATTTCCCTATTTTTATTCAACTTTTCGTTGTGGTAGTCCGTTTCCCTACGCACCTGCTCGCTCAGCTGTAGATCACGTCTAGTTTCCCGAAAAGTTTTGGAAAGCGCCGTTGCTCGCAACCGGCAGTGCTTTGATGCCTCATTGCTGCTTTGCAAAGGCAAGACAAATTTGCAAATCCAGTGTGGCTCCAAACACCATCTCGCTCAGTGGCAAATAACAAGCACTCCCAGAAATACCATTTGCACCGGTCCTCGGAGTCTGTGAGCCAGGAGTACCACTAATAGTTAGTGGACTGGACGTGGCGGACAAACCGTTTTCCCGGTTGTGACAGGCTTGCTAGCTTCGGAGTTGCCCGACCTTGCTTAACAATGTCCCGCTTTTCTTGAAAAGTCCGTCTTGAAAATGGCTTTGACAGTAAACCTGCGACTAAATCCATTTGTTCTCCTCCTTCAGCCATTGCGGGTTGACAAAACAGCTATTAAAGGATTAAATTTATCGTACAGCTTGCTAGAGTTGAAGTTTGCTAGCTCTGGCTAGTACAGTCTCTGACTAGCCAATCAAAGCGTGGGAATACGCTGACGTTTCCGTACGCCCACTAGGAGGCCTTGGTGTCGCCAACTCAAAATCTGATTGGTTAAAGCAACAGTTTGATCGCCATTTATTTTATGCTACATGGCCCGCAGAACTGATTGCGGAGGCCCCCCCCCCCCCCCCCCCCCCCCCCAGGCATCTTACTATGACCCTGCCTGGTAACAAATAGTGGCTGAATTTTATTGGTTAAATGCTTATATATGAAAATACAAGTCTGGATGCAACGCAACCAAGGGGATAGCAATGAAAGGAATCAGGCAGACCATTTGAAATGTTTTTAATACATATTCATGGACAAAACTTATATAAATAACATCAGTCTGTGATTCAGATTTTTTTAGGCCAGCAGAGAAGGCTTTGCAGGCTTTGACGGCCCACCACTGCTGTATATTTTACAATTTAGATTTTGTATAATTTGCTAACTAATGCGTCTTATATGTTCTGATTTCAGGATGAGAGATTTAGACTTGTATATGTTAAATTATTATGTACTGTGTTTAATTCGAGATGTCTCTGGTTGCACTATGAAATGCACTTTTCCGCGCATGCCGTGTGGCCATGTTACTTTGTCACCTTTTCCACCCCTAACCAGTTTGCGTACCTGTTAAAAATAAGGAAACTATCTATATTAAACACTGTAAAGTGTTAGCATTGCTACATTGAGGCCAATCGGGGAAAAAGACAACGTACTAACCACTATAGCCTGCTTTAAAAAACATTGGCAGTCTTCTCCAAAGGCAAACTCGTGGTTAGAAGGTGACACTTCAAACATGAAAAATCGCTGGTTAACAGGATTTGCAAATGAAAAAATGAAAAAAAATCAATTGCAGATCACATTTATTACATCAATTAAAAGCACGTCATGTTTAACATAGAAAAAAACCATTTCTGTAGTTAATCTCACATATTTCAGATTCTACACTAATAATAGCTTTAAAATGACACCCTTTGTGAAAAATCTGATTGGCAATGAATTATTTTGCTTCAAATTTGCTAACGTGCACTTTGCAGAACAAGATTACTGTCATTTTGGATCAAATACTATGTAAACACTTTTGATGGACTCTAATTGGCATTCGTGGCTGAATTGGTTAAAAAAAATAAAAAAAATTGACAATAACATCGCATATCGGCAATAATTAATGAGACAATACAGTATATCGCCTACTAAAATTTGTTATCGTGACAGGCCAATATGTAACATATCCTCAAAAGTGTCATTTTGATTAAGTAACGTAGCCTAAATAAATAAACTGAGCAGAGGAGCCAATCATTGAGAACGCAACGCAGCCCTGGATAAAAATCGTCAATTGCAAGCACTGATGGATTATGTGATATTGTGTAGTTCTTTTGATTTGCTAACCCAAGTCAAAACATCGTTGGCTCACTGAAAAATGACTACAGATATGGCTGCTTCTTCAGTTTAGTTAGCTTAGCGACCAGCTGAAAAAGATCACTATTAGTATACAGATCGGTGTCACTCTCGATCCTGCACGCTCCTGATGACTATCATTCAAGTCCCGTCCCTGTCACAGGATTAATAAGATTATAAATCCTCTCCTGCGTGAATCCCATGTCACGATGGGAGTCCTGACAAAATGTCATGCTCTACACCAGGGGTCCCCATCTGCCGGGCCGCGGACCGGTACCGGTCCGTGGCGCATTTGCGACCGGGCCGCAAAGAAAAAATAATTTAATAACGGCCGCATTCTGGCCGAATTAACCCTGTGCCCCTGCTTAACACACCAATATCTCTGTCTACTCTAGATATAATACTACGGGATAGATTACAATGTTGTCATAGAAGTCCATTGATTGGACTGCTAGCAGTACATCTTGTTTGTGTATATAATATATCTATGTGCGCTTGTCCTCGATAATAGCGTATTACAAGGCCGTGGTGCAGCAAATCTGTTCCCGGAAATAATTAGCCCCCACACGAGCGAAGATAGCAGGAAAACAGACGTCTTTGGAAATATTTTTATGGCGAAAAGGGCACCTGACGAGCCTACAACCTCGAAGACCCACGAACTGCGAAGGAGTGGATTCGAGACCTGTTTGTGAATAAACAGAGAGATCGCAAATGACTGCGACCTTATTAAACATACATTTGAGACAACAACTCTACCGAGGTTCTGGATTAAAGTCATTCTGGAATATTCTGACATCGTGACAAGAGTGTTGAAAACCTTGCTACAATTTCCAACATCGTATCTTTGTGAAGCGGGCTTCTTAATTAATGTTTAACGACAAGGCGAAGTCGTTAATGGTGAGCGCGGTGTGCAGCTGTTGTGTGAAGCTTACGTGGCAGGTTGAATCTGAGGAGAACTTTTCTACAAGTCCTTCCATGATCAAACATAAGTTAATATTCCTTTCTTTCAAGAAAGTTTGTAGTGTTTACTTTGGAATCGCTGCATTTGCGCATTTTGCGGCTATGTTTAACGTTACGCACATGCGCAGAACCGCATCGTTGCAATTTTTGATGGGTTGCAAAATTTGTCAGAACACCGGTCTGTGAAAAAAAGACCCAAATAACACCGGTCCCCTGCTCTACACTACAGACGCAGTGCAAAATAGCGCTGGGCTGGTTTGACTTTACGTATGGATACTAAGGTTGAGAACGATAAACCGATACGACCGGATATCCGGTTTTACAGGTGAGAGATACAGATGTATCGATAGTAAAGTTACCATTCGACAGTAATTAGTAGAGGTGTGCAAAATTTCCGATTCTTAGATTATTCGCGATTCGGCCGTGGAAGATTCGAGAACGATTCACAAACATCCAAATTCCGATGATTGAAATATGCCAAGTAAAGCGGAAGTACAACACACTCAGCGCGCCGCGCGGTCTTCGGGGCGCAACGAGGAAGAACGCAGCGAGAGTAGCTAAACATCATGCTTCTCATTACCCGGCCCCTCGGGTAATGCCAATGCTCAACTCACGGCTCTAGCTCAACTCATGCCACGAGATAAAAAAAAAAACACAACAACATACCTGACTGCTGCCGAAAAGCTGCTACAAAGTACGTCATCCACATAAAGTAATGGTAGATATCATTTATATAGGACTAGATGGACCATTGATTCGGTAGCATGAGCAGCACAACTTCAAAAAGCTAGATGCGGGCGTAGTAAACGGCCGCCATCTTAAAGCAGTACACTTCCCTGCAAGGCTGTTGTAGCGAACCTTCCAAGCAAACCTAATTAACTTTTTATCTAAAATACTCCTAAATCGGTAAAATATTGATTCGAATCTATCTTTAAAATAGTTTTAAAACTTTCACATGTCGAAAGTAGACAAAAAGGAAATTATGGAATAACGGGAGAAATTTTAACAACTTTAACAGTTGATTCACAACATTAATTGAATGTAGTTTAAAGCTGCTGTTACAGAATGGGGACTGGAGTTTTTTATTCACTGTTATTTTTGTATATTTGTTTACTGCTATATGTTAACTTGATACTGAAATAGTAGTTTGGTTTAGCCTGAGAGGATTTTTGAACAGTTTTGGAACTAATGTACAAAACATTTAATTAAAAAAAAAAAAAAAATTTTTAATTTTTAAAAAAAGGAGGGGGGTGCATCAATAATCGTTTTATAATCGAATCGGAGCCTCTGAATCGTAATCGTAATCGAATCGTTAGGTGCCCAAAGATTCCCAGCTCTAGTAATTAGCCATTAAATATTCAATGAACCAATAGTAGAGCTAGAATTTGGCTATCGCGAGTACAAGAATCGGTTTCTAATGCCTAGTTCAATACCTTGCTTAATATGATAATAATTTAGCTTTTACTTCACATGCTGCGCTTGTGTCATTCACCACACAGCGCACTTAGATCGAGACCACACGCATGATATAATATGGACAAGCACTACTCACAGTCGTGGTTGCCTCAACTTCCCATGCATTTTGGCAGAACCGCTACTAGTCGCCGTCATTACCCGATCGTCACGGGCGTGTCATAACAACGCGAGAGCTAACAAAACCACTGTAACGCACGCTCAATAGCGTTTTCTTCAAAGCCCAAAACGAAACTAGTAGTGGCAATGAAGCAAAATGCTAAAACAATGGACAGTGTGATCACTGACGCCAGCGATGTGCAGCGATTGATTTTCAACGCACCCAGGAAAACAAAAGTCGGACTTTGAAGTGATGAAGGCAGCCAGATCTGTTCGCATGGAACAGAGCTTGTGTGAAGTGTGGAGCGGTACAAAGATCGTGAGTTTTAACCCTGAAAAATAACCCACTACAATGGTGGAAAGGGCAGCATATTGTTTCCACAAAACGCAGTCTACTTAAACATGAACATGTGGATTAGTTGATCTTCTTCAAGAAAAATCTGCCCTTTAAAAAAGATATGGACAGTGATGAGGAATAAAAAATGAGGAAGCACAGGCATAAGTGAATGACTTTGCTGTGTATTAGGTTAGAGTAATGATTATTGACCTGTCTAAAATGCCATGTTTTTATTCCCCCAATTATACCAGTCGTAAGGCATAATTTATTATTTATTTATGATAACACTAGCAGGTTTAATTCTTTTTTTTTTCTAGAGCTGCTGCATATAATTAATATTTTTTGTTTGTTCGATGTTTACGTTGAAAGTTTGCACTTAAATTACTTACCTCTTGTGTTAAAAACACCAGGAAATACAGTAATTGAATTACTGCACTTTATTGTTGTCTGTCACTGGAGTTTTATTTTATTTTATTATCATTCCCATCCAACAAAATGAGGTCATATAGTAAGCCTTTTTTTTTTCCATAAGAAAATAAAACATAACATTGGTATGAAATGTTGTTTAATTTTGCTATATTAGAAATGTGGTATTTTTATATGTTTAAAATACTGTACAAACACAACGAATATTTACTATCGTATCGTTTTCACTCTATCGAACCGTATCGTTCTTACACTGTATCGAATCGCATCGAATCGCTCGGCCTTAAAAATGTTTTAATCGAATCGTAACCTGTGTATCTAGATACATATCAAATCGGCTTCATGCCAGAGATTCCCAACCCTAATGGATACCACTGCAGGAGTTTGTTGATTTCCTATTCATAGGCTACAATCTCCTTTGTGTCCTTTGCCAACCTTTACTCTCTACTAGTAAAAAGGGAAGGTGCTTGAAGTTGGGGTAGATTCTTTTTCCACAGTCAGGGTGTTGCATACCTTTGAACACCGTTCATTTCCACTCTGGTAGTTCTCTACGCCAATGTCTTTAGTGCTTTTGAGTCTTGTCTTGATCTTGTGACAGCCTTTTCACTGTGATCAGGCAAAACTTCAAGTTGCCATAAACCAGGGGTGGCCAACCCTGGTCCTCGAGAGCCGCAATCCAACTTGTTTTTTTCCATGTCTCTCTCCTTTAACACACCTGAATCAAATGATCAGCTCATCAGCAAGCTCTACAGTAGCCTGATAACAATCCTGATAATTTGATTCAGGTGTGTTGGAGGAGGGAGACGTGAAAAACAAGCTGGATTGCGGCTCTCGAGGACCAGGGTTGGCCACCCCTGCAATAAACGCTCAACATGAGTGAAGAGGTTGGCTTGAAGTAGATGACCGGAAGTAAAGAAGCACTGTGCAGAAGAAAAGGCTTTATTTAGGTGCCTTGATGGGCCTTGTAGGGTCCATCCCAAGATTGTCTTGAGTGCTGCTGGACCGTCTGGAGGCCCAAGACGAACTGGCTCTATTGGGAGGATGAGGTGTTGATGGTCAGACCCTATCAAAAGCAGTGGCTGTGCTTGGTCTATAGCAGAAAATGGCAGATCTTTAAGGTGGAGATATTTTCTTCTGAGGGTATCTATTTGGTAGGAGTGACTCCTCAGAGCAAGCTTCTTAGCTGTGGTGGCATTTCGTATTTCATAGTTTTTACTTGGGTTGGTAGCAGATGGAAGTCTGAATGATACAGGAACCATGGACAATACAGGCGTCTTGTCGTACTGTTCTCAGATGCAGACCCTTAGAGCTCCCATGAAGGCCTAGGGCAAGGGTGTCAAACCGGTCCTCAAAGGGCCGCAGTGGGTGCTAGATTTCATTCACAGCAAACGAGATGAATACCTTTTCACCAGTCTGGTGTCTTACAAGTGTAAGGAGTTCATTGCAGTTTGGTGTTGCTTGTTTAAGCAGAAACCTCATTGGTTGAACTGCCTGTACTGGATCTGTTGGAACAAAGACCAGGACCCACTGCGGCCCTTTGTGGAATCAGTTTGACACACCTGGCCTAGGGCTAGAAATGCCTCATGCAGTAGAATGGTTCGCTCTGAGCCATTATAAAGCACAGTGTAGGTATCCAGCGCTGTATTTCCATTTTTCAGGATTACTCGGATGACTTTAAGCAGCACTTTGTTGCTATTAGTAGGCTTATCCAAATAGTGTTTCTACAGTGGAGCGCATAACTTCAGTGTTGTCATTGGCGATTGGAATGCTGGTTGTGGGGCTGTGATCTTGAATTGCATTATTTTCATGGAGCACCTGTAAGTGTTTTCCTTTGCACTTTTTGCATCTTGCCTTGAGAGTGCTTTGTGATGACAAATGTTCACACCCGCATTACCAACATCTCTTTTTCTTGAACGAATCCAATTGTCTATGTGATCCTTTGTTAGGATTTAAAAGTTTGTGCACTGGTTAACAAAATGTTGCGTTTTATTACAGTGGCGCGAATAAGTATTTAGTCATGCAGGTTCTCCCACTTGAAAATATTAGAGAGGCCTGTCATTGTCAACATGGGTAAACCTCAACCATGAGAGACAGAATGTGGGGGAAAAAACCCAGAAAATCACATTGTTTGATTTTTAAAGAATTTATTTGCAAATCATGGTGGAAAATAAGTATTTGGTCAATACCAAAAGTTCATCTCAATACTTTGTTATGTAACCTTTGTTGGCAATAACGGAGGCCAAACGTTTTCTGTAACTCTTCACAAGCTTTTCACACACTGTTGCTGGTATTTTGGCCCATTCCTTCATGCAGATTTCCTCGAGAGCAATGATGTTTTGGGGCTGTCGTTGGGCAACAAGGACTTTCAACTCCCTCCACAGATTTTCTATGGGGTTGAGATCTGGAGACTGCCTAGGCCACTCCAGGACCTTGAAATGCTTCTTACGAAGCCACTCTTTTGTTGCCCTGGCTGTGTGTTTGGGATCATTGTCATGCTGAAAGACCCAGCCACGTCTCATCTCTAATGCACTTGCTGATGGAAGGAGATTTTCACTCAAAAAGTTTTTGCTGATTGTTTGGTTGCACCCAAAGACCCTCAGTATTTGTGTGTCGACTTTTTTCCCCTTAAAGCCTCTAGAACAGAAAATTAGCATGCGGAGTTGTGGGTAAGAGTCTAGAGACAATGCAAATACATCAATTTTCTACCTCTTTCAATTCAAGGTCCCTGCTTGATCAAAACAGTCGGTCCTAAATGGTACACTGACATTTAACAGTTAAAAATGAATAAATAAAAAAACATGACAAGCCGAGACCATGCTGCTCAATGTTAAAGATGACAATGTACAGTGGGGAGAACAAGTATTTGATACACTGCCGATTTAGCTGGTTTTCCCACTTGCAAAGCATGTAAAGGTCTGTAATTTGTATCATAAATTCTCTTCAACTGTGAGGGACGGAATCTAATACAAAAAACAACAGAAAATCACGTTGTATGATTTTTAAATAATTGCATTTAATTGCATGAAATAAGTATTTGATACATCACAAAAATCGAACTTAATATTTTGTACAGAAACCTTTGTTTGCTATTACAGATACCAAACATTTCCTGTAGTCCTTGACAAGGTTTGCACACACTGCAGCAGGGATTTTGGCCCACTCCTCCATGCAGATCTCCAGAGCCTTCAAGTTTCGGGCCTGCTACCGGGCAACACGGACTTTCAGCTCCCTCCAAAGATTTTCTATCGGGTTCAGATCTGGTGACTGGCTAGGCCACTCCAGGACCTTAAGATGCTTCTTACGGAGCCACTCTTTAGTTGCCTTGGCTGTGTGCTTTGGGTCGTTGTCACGCTGGAAGACCCAGCCACGACCCATTTTCAGGGCTCTCACTGAAGGAAGGAGGTTGTCAGCCAATATCTGGTGATACATAGCCCCATCCATCCTCCCCTCAATACGGTGCAGTCGTCCTGTACCCATGGCAGAGAAGCAGCCCCAAAAAATGATGTTTCCTCCTCCATGTTTCACAGTTGGGATGGTGTTCTTGGGGTTGTACTCATCCTTCTTTTTCCTCCAAACACGACGAGCCGAGTTTAGACCAAAAAGTTCAATTTTGGTCTCATCCGACCACATGACCTTCTCCCATTGCTCCTCTGGATCATCCAGATGGTCAGTGGCAAACTTCAGACGTGTCTGGACATGCACTGGCTTCAGCAGCGGGACCTTGCGTGTGCTGTAGGGTTTTAATCCATGACGCCGTAATGTGTTTCCGATGGTTTTCTTCGAGACGGTGGTTCCGGCTCTCTTCAGGTCATTGACCAGGTCCTGCCGTGAAGTTCTGGGCTGATCCCTCACCTTCCTCATGATCAGTGATGCCCAACGAGGTGAGCGCTTGCATGGAGCCCCAGAACGAGACAGATTGACCGTCAACTTGAACTTCTTCCATTTTCTAATAATCGCTCCAACAGTTGTTACCTTCTCACCAAGCTGCTTCCTTATTTTCCTGTAGCCCATCCCAGCCTTGTGCTGGTCTATTATTTTATTCCTGATGTCCTTACACAGCTCTTTGGTCTTGGCCATTGTGGAGAGGTTGGAGTTTGTTTGTTTGAGCATGTGAACAGGTGTCTTTTATACAGGTAACAAGTTCAAACAGATGCAGTTACTTCCGGTAATGAGTGGAGAACAGGAGGGGTTCTTAAAAAAGAACTAAGAGCCAAAATATTTACTAGTTGGTAATGTATCATATACTTATTTCATGCAGTTAAATACAAATTTGTTATTTAAAAATCATACAATGTGATTTTCTGGATGTTTGTATTAGATTCCATACCTCACAGTTGAAGAGAACTTATGATACAAATTACAGACCTCTACATGGCTTATAAGTGGGAAAACCAGCCAAATCGGCAGTGTATCAAATACTTGTTCTCCCCACTGTAAATGTCGAACATATGACTGAATTACCTAACATGTGAAATGTCTTTTCTTTTGTATTGAATGTCAAAAGGTATTTGGGGATTATCAAAGGGGGAGGGGAGAATGATTTCTTTCTGACAAGAAACAACAAAGGAGTTGGTTGAAGGACAGGGTCTCATCATTCAAGCAGTTGCTATCTGGCAGGGAGACTATGCGATCCATCAGCTCTATCCAACATTAAAGCTCACCCCCCGTTTGCTTCTACAGCCACACTGGCGTGTCTCTCATGTGGAGTATGGGAGTGACATGCAGGAACAATAATTGGAAGAATGGCAGGGAGCATGAAATGGAACACTAGCTTTTATCAAAATCAATAAGTCAAAACATTTAACTGAATCAACAGACCACTTATATCATTGTGTACACAATGCCATACTTCACAAAAGAGTTTAACTGCTGCAATTACATATATTCTCTATTAATGTGTTTTGTCTGTTTATTCTAATACCCCTTATTCTACCATTTACCCATGATTATCTCTATATGCAGGCTTGGCCCTCATCATTTGGAATGGCCTCTACACAGCAGAGAAGATTGTCATCCAGTGGACTCTGCTGAGTGAAGCTTGCTACTTTGCAGTGCAGTTTCTTGGTATTTAAAACTCCATACATATTTGTGTACTAACAATTCCCGTCGTTTTATTATCAGCAGAAGTAGCTCTTTGAATCTCAGTGCCGTTCTTTAGTGCAGTATCATTCCATTCAGATTCTGCCCTCTAGTGTTCAATGCGTGGAGTCACGCCTACATTTTTTCAGTTAGTGTTTTTTTTTTAAACGTTTAAGCCTCTTATATGGCTTGACCACTGTACTGACAGAGGTAGGTAGAGTAGCCAAACTTTTGACTCAATTAACAGTAGCATTGGTTCAAACTTTAAAACAAATATTACTCATGTAAAAATGATTACTATTTTTTCAAAAAATGCACTCATGTGGCAGTAAAGTATTGAGAAAATAATACTCAATGAGTAACTGCTTACATTTTTTTTTTCTCAGCACATCTATATGAACTGTTATTATACTGTACTGTAAACTACTACATGACCTTTTAAAGCAACACTAGGTAACTTTTTAACCTTTAAAAAATATTTTCATAAAATTTGTGATATGTCAACAGACAACTAGTTGAATGACACCTCTTTTATATCTTGAATAGGTCTGTATCTCTTTCACAGGCCCTAATTAACTTTGAGAAGAGTGCTGACTGCTTTACGGCATACGTCACTTCCCCCTTTCCCCATTCGTTATAAAGACTGAAGTCGATACTAACGCATCTACACGAATTCTGCAAAGGTGGCGGAGCAACAGAGACATAGTTTTGTCTGCAGAAGAAAAAGAAAGGTTGGCTACCAGGATATACAGAAGTAACTTTGGCCCGGCTTTCTTTCCCCCAACTGAACTCGTCAGCACTGACAAGTTAGGGTGGGGTTCGGGGGTTAGCCACACTAAAGCCTGAGTTATTCTTCTGTGTTGCGGTGACGGCGTGGCGACTGCAATTATAGTTCAATACTTCTGAGGCAAGGGAACGCGTTGCTCTGTAAAAACCACTAGAGGGGTGTGGTGTTGTGTTTGTACGGTTTGGGGAGACTCTTGTCGACTTCCTCTAGTTTTCTTCCGGTTACACAGCAAAGCCAACGGAGATGGAACGCTCGAATGTGGATCTTCAGCTCATCAACATTGAACAGCAACTGTTAATCATACTATAATATCAGTAACTAGCGCGGGTCCTTTAAGAGGCGATCAGACTGGGGAGTGGTGACATAGCATGAAGCAAGTGGAAAGAACGGGAGAAAGCGAACGTTAGTGGTCGCATGTTACGGCAGCCCGCCATTCTTATTTGTTTTATTTTATTGTTGCCACAATAAAGTGGGGAAAGCCATCACGGACTCCCCTCGTTCTTCCCTCCATCCGGGGCTATTAGAATACAGATGTTGAGGCACAGGCGACACAGAAGGCTTTTGCGGTCAAAGCCAGCAAGCTGCGTTGTCCTACATTTTGTCCAATTTCTTTGCCGTGTCCTACTTCCCAGACTGCGTTGGAAGCCTCGATGGTAAACCTGTTACAATAAAAGCAGTGAGGCACTCTCAGTCAGTGATGATGTATCAAGTGTGTGAACGGTCTTGTTGAAAATTAAACATCAAAACAACTCTTTTGACACCAAACCTGTGCTTTATTCTTCATGTACTTGAAGTGTGACCTGTAAATAAGTCGCAGACTCACAGCAAACCTACAGTATGTACACAATAAATAATGAAGTGCACCAACCAAAAATACAACATAAAGTGATAAAAAGCTGGCAATGTTTGGCCGACCGGGCTACGGCTTCGGGTGGCCATTCGCTTCCGAGCACACACATACTTGTCTCGGTGGTTCTTCCATTTTTTTTCATGCAATCGCTGACCTTGCTATTTGGCAATCTTTATAATGTCTTGACGAGACTTGCTCTTCGATGATATTTCCGTCGGCCGTTGTCCATTTTTGCGTGTAGCAAAACTATGTTTGAAAATGGCGGTAAATTCACGCTGTACCAGAAACAACAGTCTGAGCGGACCAATCAGAGTCCATTTGTGTCACGTCACCATGTGCTTACTTGACTTGTGCGGAGGGTCGGAAATCGGGTCTGCCACAGAAGCATAACCCAGCCTTAAGCCACAGGGTTGCTAACTGTCATATGCTATTTTTAGCCACAGCTGGATTCATTACCTTATTACTTTTCATCCTTCACACAGCCGCTGGAAAAAGAAATGTTGTTTAATCTATCTACAGGCGACTATCATGAATTTACGACACTATGCGTGTGTGCGCTTGTCCTCGTGGGAGATGCAGTCTTCCTTAAGGCAAAACACTACCGCTTTTGTCCACCGGTGTCCCCAAAACTGAAAAGTTACCAAGTGTTGCTTTAAGGCCAACCCCCACTCACACAAAATTCATCGAATTCAGACTACAAAAATCTACAGAAATTAAACATCACCTGTCCAAAGAGTATGAGTGCTTTCTAGTGGAGAAAACATATTTCCTACCATGAAATAAAAGATCATATCTCTGGTTTTCGGTGGTCTACCAATGCAAAATAAAAACTGGGAGAGTGGTTGAAATTTGTGCTTATGAGTAATGTTGACAGGATTCCCCCCCACCCTCACAAAAAAATTATTTATTTTAAACGGTGCTTTAAAATGCCACATTATTAAATAGGCCGACGTGTCATAGGACTTCCAACTGCTAGCTTGTGTGTGATAATCTGACTGTACTGTTATCTGATAGGTATAATGGAGCCATGCCATTATTGTTGCAACGTCTCATTGGTGAAACTGGTTGAGCCACTGTGGACATCTCTGGCAACAGATAAAGTAAAATCTAATATGTAGACTAGTGAGTAAAAATGTAACGACTCTAGTGTAGCCCAAAGTAGTAGAGCACGCATAGAATTTCTTCACAAATCTATGTAAGTAAAAGTAAAAAGTATTTTGTGGTAAAACTACTCTAACACATGCATTTTTCTCTAAAAATTGCTCAACTAAATGTAACGTGTTACTAGCCACCACTGAGTCGTGATGAGTTTCAATTTCGGTATTTGTCTTCTGATGATCATGTGATTCATTTGTGGTTGCAGTGACATCCATCACCTTAATTGAGATCGGTGTGTTACCAAACACTGCCATACTGCTGCTACTGAGCAGAGTACTCTTCCTAGTGGTCACAATGGCTTACTACTACCACCTGGGTCGCAGGCCAAAGAAGATCTAAGATGACACATAAGCTGCAGTGGGTGGACAACACCGATCAGCACAGATCACAAAACACGTGCTTGGATTTGGTTTGGATGATAATTTGAAATGGAGCGTTATAGTTTTCCAATGCTCCATCCATCGCAGGGACCCATCTTAAATGTTAACCCCCAAATAGTCAACAAATGAGCACATTATAGACTTAATATGGACAAATAAATGCATAGAAGTGAAAGACGTTGACGCAAATTCCTCCCAATTGCTTGTTATTTAAAAAAAAAAAAAAAAAAAGTTATGTGTTTCTTTGTTCGTATTTGTGTTGCCTTGTTCAGGATCAGATGTAGACTGTACAGAGGTCTGTCACTCTTTTGCTATCACAAGAATATTCTCAAATTTACGGTTTGGCTACTGTTATTTTGTAAGAAGCTGCATTTGGACACTTCCTCCTCATCGTACTTGAGGATGAATCATTTGTGCTGGAGTTTGTTGTTCTTTTTATTCACACTGTGTGTGTGCTAACGTGCTTCTGCGTCAACAGTGCTCAGTGGAAATTAGCACAGTGATGAACTGCATTGTAACTGAGTGCAAATCAAGGATGTGTGTTTATTATTAACTCAATGCTGTCAAAGTAAAGAGTAAAATGTATGCAATGTATTTACAACAGTAATGTTGTCAACATGCAAGGCAGGATGAGCATGAAACAGTTGGCCTTTAGTGTTGAGCTGGCAGCACAGAGTGTCCAAAAAACAGCAGTGGTTCCTCATGGAGATGGTAGCACATTTTTTTTAATATACCGTCATATACATAGTCTTGCCTTCACTATTTAAAACAGTCGCCAACACTGCATCTAGGCCCTAAATGGGCGTATACGTAAATAACATTACATGTGCTGGTGTTGTCAAACGGACATGGAACTTGTTCAGTATTAGCTAATGCTAGCATTTCTCAAGTGTAATTTGATACAACTCTTTTATATGGATGTCATGCATGTAATAATTCATAATTGCAGAAAAGGCTGATACAGTGTAGCATCCAATTAACCAAATGACGTGTTCTCATTGGTGAATGTGGAAATCTCTAAATGATTTGGTATGTTTGAGGGTGACAAAAAGATTAGCGTATTTTTCGTACTATAAGTCGCACCTGAGTATAAGTCGCACCAGCCCAAAAATGCACCATGAAGAGGAAAAAAAAAAAACATAAGACGCACCGGAGTATAAGTCGCATTTTGGGGGTACATTTACTTATACAGTAGAGAACAACATGCTGAATAAGTGTACAGTATGTTAATGTTACATGATGCATGAACAATGAAATGCGAATGTGGCCGGTATGTTAACATAACATAGATAATAAGCATTATTCAGATAACTATAGCATAAAGAACATGCTAACAAGCTTACCAAACCATCAGTGTCACTCCAAAACACCAAAATGTGAACATGTGAAATGATATATGAAATGATTGTGGGGTGGCGTGGCTCAATGGTAGAGTATTGTCCCCCAAACCAGAGGTTGTGGGTTCAATTCTTCGCCCTGATGAACTCGCCTAAGTGTCCTTGAGCAAGATACTGAACCCCATGTTGCTCCTGGTGCTGCGTCACCAGTAGGTGGATGGCGAGATAGTGTAAAGCGCTTTGAGCGCCTTGAAAGGTGGAAAAGCGCTATATAAGTATAACACCATTTACCATATAATGTGTTAATAATTTCACACATAAGTCGCTCCAGAGTATAAGTCGCACCCCCAGCCACACTATGGAAAAACAAACTGCAACTTATAGTACGAAAAATACTGTATGTGTGTTGTCATGGTTACTTGGCTCCCATCATTCACTGGCATTATTCCAATTTAGTCGACGTTTCCCTACCTTTGGCTCGGGCAAGGGAAATTTCTAAAATATTGCCAACTGAAAACAAAACTTAAATTGGTTCATACACATACACTGCCTCCTCCAGGTGGTCCCGCAGTCCCACCCCAGATGGGAGTAGTCCTGAGGTCAGAGTGATTGCGGGTTTGCATTTGCACATCCAGTATTGAGCACGCATGTGCTTTTGCTTGAGTCTGAACTCCAACTAGGAAATACTGCACGTGGGTAAGGTCCCTTGAACTGTTTTAGAGTAATAATTATCTTTTACCAGGGTTTAATTAGATACTGTTCTCTCCAGTGACAGTGTATTACTCTCTTCTTACTAGCCTACTGATTAAGGGGTTTGAGGGGGGGTCCATTTCCATCTCAAATTATCATACTTGACATTTTCAAAGGTTTGAAGTGTGTTTTTAGCACTGATGGACTTTTATGGGCATGGAGAAACCAGCCGACAAAAAAAGTCGTTTTATTCTCACAGTCCTCGGACTTTCCTCTTTTAAAAAAATATAAAATTGGCTGTTCATTTTTGTTGGGTTAAAGATCGAGTGCAGTTGTTTCACTGTGATACATTTCTAAATTAGATATTTCTGTTCTGAATAGCATACCGGGTCAATGTTTCAACTAGTAGCATTTTTTTCTGTATAGACTGTGGATCTTGCACCTCAAATAATTTGTTTGAAATAAAGTACCTTTGTTAATTTTAAAGACTTCTAAATTTATTATGATGGTTGCTTCTTTGTACACCAGAACCGCACTTTGAATTTAACATATTGGACTTTTAAGTGCGTATGACACCAAAAAGCATGTTTATTTCCTATTTCACGTGGTGTTTTATGCTCCTGAAGGAAATGGACCACTTGGATGTGTGTGGAAGCGATCGTTTTATACATTCAATTTTTGAATCCCGCGCCATGAAAATGAGCCATATGCGTGTTGACCATTTGGCAGCTACACGCTCCTCCGACGTCGGCGGGTTTGTCCGGCGGTCATTGTCCAGCTGCTTCCCCGCAAACGAGCTATCTGCCCTCAGCAGGGCAACGACGAGCTCTAACTTGCTCACCGCCGGGCGGGTTGCCGATTGGCGAAGACAATCGACAACCCCGCCATTGTCTGAAATGATCCGGGCTAGTTGTGTGATTTTCCGCTTCGAAGGCTTTGAAACATCATTCGGTTCGGGTTAGCATGTCAGCTAGCTGTCACGTTTGCTCTTGGTTTGTTTACATTCTCCGAAGCTGGGGAAGGGGAATGACAAAAGGCCAACTTCGGCGGTATAAAATATCGTTCAGGAGGTGCGACAGTAAAGATGAAGTCGACAGTTTTGACCATTATGGAGTAATTTTACCATGTCATACTGAATAAATGCATTTTTATTATTTCATATTCTATTTAGCACAAGACTTATTTGTCATGACCATACCATTTATTTCGCTATTTGGGAAAAATACTTGGATAAAAAGAATATCCTGTAAAATTATTGGAGTAGAGAGACTAAAACAATGACATTTTTCGACTTCATTTTTTCCTCGTTCTGAATAATTCCCCCTCAATGGGCTGAAAAGTAAAACAGATGAGACCATTCTCCTGCCGCCGTCATCCACCTGATGGGGATGCTAGAGCTCTATAATGGTCGGCGTGGCTAACATACCCGTCAAGTTGTACGGTTTCGGCGTAATTTGTACAAGTGAGCACTGATTTTTAAGTGTACGCCGTGCGTTCCAAATCTGTACGTTTTTCGTGCATTACATTTTTTTTCTCTTCGGATTTTTTCACCATTTCGGCAACGGGACAATATGCGTTACTATGCGTTACTACGTTGGTTGAATGACGCAAGAAAAGTCAGACACGGAGAGAGAAGAGTGTTTGTTGTGACGCTGTAGCAAATGCGATGCTAGGTTAGATGGCTCCGATATTTCCTGACTGTAGCCGACAGCCTACAATCTACGCCTAGATATCACATGCATATAGAACTACATGCAAAATGACAGACTCAGCGGCGTTGGTAAACAGCCGCCATTTTAAAGCAGTAGACTTCTCAGAAAGGCTCTGTTGTAGTGAACCTTCCTGGCGAACTTAAGTAACTTTTTATCTAAAATACTCCTAAATTGGCAAAATCTTGACTTGAATCTATCTTTAAATGATGAAACAATTTTAAAACTTTCACGTTTCGAAAGTAGACAGAAGGGAACTAATGCAAAAACAGGAGCAATTTTAACAGTTGATTCACAACATTAAATGACTTCCAAACATAGCAAAGGTTTTTTTTTTTTTTTTTTTTTCTTAATGAAAGAAAAACATGAAAAATAACACTAGTTCCTTTGCCAAGTAACTAATTACTCTCAGGTAACTGAGTTACTAACTCGATTACTTTTGGGGAGAAGTACTTTGTAACTAATTTTTAAAAGTAAGATTAACAACACTGGTCATAAAGATAAAGTCTCCAGAATGAAAAGTGACGAAAGCGGAGATTTTATTCTGCTAATTTGTTGCTGAACACAATTTGCCTTCAGCTGTTGCTGATCACTTTTCAGAATTGGCAAAAGAAACGTTCCCCGACTCAAAGATTGCATTGGTAAGTTAATTTTATCAATTGACCTTTTTAATTTATAATTGGACACACTAACGAACTACCTTCAAGTCAAACTGACTTGTGAGCTGAAGTGCCATTAAGTGCAGCCATCAAGACATGATAGAAATTGCCAAAAGTGCTACATACAATTATAACAAAAGTCATTGTTAAATTTTAGTTATCATGATGTAGCTGAAGATATTGTTCTTTCATTACACCAGGTTATATGTTACAATATTACCGATAAATTCATACTATTTTAAAAATTGAGTTCATATTGCACGCTATATCCAACGTTGTAAGATTAGTCACCAATTTGTAACGGCATACGTCACTATTTGTGAGATTGCCAACGGCCTCGGGTTGACAGGTATGGGCTAAACGGCAGATTAAAATAATTTCTCGTCATCTCCGCTTTGCCAAATTGTTGTAAATAGTCGAAAAGTCTCAAAATATGATTCTAACTCACATAATAATGCTATTTACGACTTTTCTCCCGTTGTACGCATTTTATTTTTTAATATTTTTTTCAGATCCGCCACACGCACATAGACATACGTTGTGTGGCAATCACCACACGCATTTCCCACGAGCTTCCGCCTTAGGACACACCCCCACTGACGGCCTATCAGACAAAGAGTGCAAATTGTATCCATTTTTTTGCATAATAATGAGAATCAGAAATTTTCAGAAGGACAAAAAAAGGACCAAATAAAATGGACTAAAAACTGACATTCGGGGCACTTTCAACGCAAATTAGCGTGCCAACCTGTCAAAGTGGCATCCAATGTTATGGGGAAAAAAATGTAGAAATCAAGTGCGTCCAATCAAATTCAGTGTTTGGGGGATATAACTAGTGTGTATTTTTTTTTTCATTTTTTATTCTTTAATAGATAATTATACATCATTATTATATAATTGGTAGTATCGTAGTATGTAATTGTGTTTGTGACCAAGTGTCCACGTATGTGGACATCACATTTTGGGTTATGTAGACCACACTTGTAAACCAAATGTTAATAATGTGACCCAAAATGTGCCGGGTTAGTTTTTTTTTTTTTTTTTTTTTAACAGTTATTTTCCTTATAGACAAGTTTCCTGAGCGAAATATGGGCACCGCCATCTTGGAAAATGTCTGCCTCGCACTTCCGGTCCGGTTGACGTTAGCAGTGTATTGACTACTATAAAACTACGAAATCAAGCCAGAGCAACCCATGGAATCTTCAAAAATCGATTCAGCACGACCTAGATGACACGTAGATGAAATTGGGTGATAGTTTGTATCACTTCGTTGATCATTCGTGGACAAAATAACCTGCCAGCCTGTGATGACGTAAGGTATAGATTGATACTACGGCCACTAGAGTGACCAAAATGTGGTGAAATTACAAATTATATTACATTTGCTGAATGCAGAAGGGCTGACACGAATTTTTTTGTCACAAGGAAATGCTACAAGGTTATGTACATATGATATAAACACAAATAGTATGTCATTCTTTTTTTTATTGCAGGCATTGATCGCAGTAAAACATTTGGACACGATTCCATTTCTGGTTTTATTTAAAACGATTGGTGCATGTGCAAAACAGGTCAATAAATCACATTCATAAAATTATTGCAAAAATAGCATATGAGAATGTGATATCAGACCGCATAGCTCCGGAGCCTCGTCAGCTTCTACCCAACATCATTGAGGCCCTCGGCAGCATTCAGATGGGCTTTTCTCCCGTCCTTGGTAATTCCAGCTCCAATAGCATGTATAGACCCCGTTCACGTGACGTCACAACACCGCCTCCCTGACTGGTGCCGCCATATTGTCCGTCAGCTCATCGTGTTTACATATTACCGCTACGTACATTCCTTCTATTACTGCGTGTTTTTCTGCTTGTCTAAGGAATCACCGCCTAGTAAACATTCATTCATCAAAATGGTGAAGGCATGTGTGGCGGTTGGTTGCAGTAACAGAGAAGATCAAAGGTCATTTCAGTAGTTACTGTGTGCCCATTGTTAAAAGTGTAAATCTCTAAAGCAGCACGGTTTGTTTATCTCGGTCCATGATGCGTTTGTGTCGACAGCCGTCAGACAGCGGCGAAAACATCAATAGTCGTGATGCCAATACGATCGCAGACGTCATCAGACGGAGACTACGAAGCTCGTCGCCACGGTCGCGCAGCAAGAAGGTGAGCGCAACAACAGGTGTTGTGCCGGAAAATAGCCGACCCGCGTGAAATGTCCCCCCTGTCGGCAGCGCTCACACGGAAACGACTTTCTTGTACTGTGAATATGTATTATTTTACTCTGCTTGAACTAATAATTGTCATACCTGTGTGATTGTCATTGGGAAAACCTGTAGATTAATACATTTCTGTTCAAAGATGGTTATGTGGCCCAGTCCATTTGTTACTAAAATACATAGTGCTAATATTTTGTGTAATTAATTTATTTAAAACTGATTTTACAGTCGTAAATCCATTACTGTAAAGCGTCCATGAAAACATTTGATGTTTTCACTTCAATAAAGTGTTATAAGAAAGCGCTCCCGTCAGGGAGGATATTTCCCGCGGGGCGGCTATTTTTTAGCACACACCGGCCCGTTGTCAAACCGCCGATCAAGTTTCATTTTACAATTGTGACATCGGTGACGCTCAGCTGCCCAAATCTCAGTTTATATTCGGGCCGGTGCCGATTTTGGGTACCAGACGCCTCATTGTGACAAACTGGAGTATGACTGGAAATTTTGTGGTCTCAGGACGAGCACTGACGCACAAGACTGGACCGGACGGGAGCAAACATCGATTAGGGCATCAAATAAGGATCTGGCGACTGGATTGACTGAAGCTTTTCCAAATAACAGCTTTTATGCAACTAATCCAATGAGTTTACAGTGTCTGAAAGCACCGGGGCTTCCATAATTTGCAAGTGAATCCACCTTTAGAAACAACGATCATTGACAATACGGACACACAATGACGGACAATATGGCGGCACAATACAGCGATCACGTGATTGTGTGATGTTGGTGATTGGGGTCTATTAAAGATGCTGCCGTTAACAAGTTCGTAGTTGGATCACAGCGATCTCAGCGAACCACCGTCTGTCCCAACCCAAACCCTGCCCTCACTATGGGGAGAGATTTATCATACTTGACACCTGTTTATCTGTTGCCCGGTGTAATGCCAATGTCACACCCCCGTACCGGTGCCCTATATTCGGCTTGGACTCAAGGAGACTCCGATGGCTGGATGGAGCCCTGGTGGCCATTATTCTTGCTTCATACTTTTATGCCATTGGCGTAATCAGCTGCCACTCAAACACACCGGAACTAGCGTTGAAGTTGAATCTTTGTGTCAAAATGATTCAATCGAAAAAAAAGTGCCTTCAAAACTTTTCCCGCTTCAAAAAAAAAAAAAAAAAGGTTATTCAAAACTTTTTCCACTTTGAAAAAAATGATTTTTTTTCTTTGATTAAAAATAGTTTTTTGATTAAAGCAACTTTTATTGCGATTGATTTTGACACAAATGTCCTACCCCTAATATGGCTCAAACACAAAAAGGATAGCTTCAATCAAAGAAAACAGTTTGAATGAAAAATAAAGTGTTCAATTGTGAATTTCTGAGTCTCAAATTTTTTTTCACATTCAAACCTTTTTTTCTACGATTTAATTTTTAAAAATTTTTTGATTGAAGTGATTTTTCTTTTGAAAATATATATTTTTTTGTTTGAAGCAACTTAATTTTTGATTGAATAATAAAGACACAAATGTCCTAGCCAAAATGTGGTCCAAACGCAAAATTGCATGACTTCAATCAAAAATGGCGTTTCAATAAAAAAAAACACTTGACTTAAATAAAAAAATTTAAAAAAAATTCAAACAAAGAAAAAGTTTTCAAATATATTTTTTTGAGTTTCAAATTTATTTTTGCAATCACACACATTTTTTTGATTGAAGTGACGTTTTCTTCGATTGAAAATATATATTTTGATTGAAGCAACTTTTTTTTGATTGAATAATAAAGACACAAATCTACCTCCATATAGACCCTACCCACCGACGTCACAAAATCATGTGATCGCTGTATTGTTCCGCCCCCTTGTCCGTCATTTTGTGTCTGTATTATCAATGGTCTCAATTGATCGAGCAATTTATAATGCATTTCATGGAAGACCCGGTGCTTTCGGATGCCGTAAACTCACTGGATGCGTTGCATAAAAGGCGTTATGTGGAAAAGCTTCAGTTTATCCATTCGCCAGATCCATATTTGATGCCTAAATCGATGTTTTTCGACCCGCGGTCTACGCAGTCTTTGCTTGACATCTGCTAGCTACCCTGATATTTACAACTATCTTGTCCACACAAAATCAGCCTATTCTCACGAAAGTTTGAAAAACTTTAAGAGCTTGGAGGCTTATAAATACTTCGTTGCTGGTTGGGTGAAACAGGTCCTCGTCCACGAAAATTCGGCAGGAATCTATCTTGTGCTTGGAAAGGTGAGTTACGAAATTTTCAATTCAAAATCTTTTGTTCTTGCTAACATCCACTGTCAAGTCTAATATATTTCATGTCATTTGTCAATGGAGCTAGGGCTTTCAATGTTTATATGGTTTAGCGATAGCACTCTCACTACATACATACAGTGCTGCTCGAAAGTTTGTGAACCCCACAGCGATGGTCAGATTTTTTGTAAAAAAAAAACTAAAATAACCTTATTAAATGTTAAGTTATACCCAAATCCACAATACTGACATTCCAAATAATGGACTGAAACAAAAGAAATAGTTATATTGTCATTCTTTATTTAACAAAAGTGGTTGATTTAAGAAAAACTCAGATATCATGTGTGCAAAAGTATGTGAACCCCTTCAGTTAATAGGATATTGCGCCTCCTTTTGCAGAGATTACCTCAACCAAACGGTTTCTGTAGTGACTAATCAGCCTCTCACATCTACTTTGGGGGATTTTTGCCCATTCTTCCTTGCAGAACGCAGTTAGTTGAGGGAGGTTTGATGGGCGTCTGGCATGAACTGCTCGCTTCAGGTCCCGCCACAGCATTTCAATGGGATATTTAGGTCAGGACTTTGACTGGGCCAGTCCAGAACACGAATCTTCTTCTTTTTCAGCCATTCCTTGGTTGTATTGCTGGAATGCTTTGGATCATTATCATGTTGCATGATCCACCTTCTGCCAAGCTTTAACTTCAAAACAGATGGCATCAGGTTATGTTCTAGGATTTGACAATATTCCTCAGAATTCATGATTCCCTGGACTATGTGGAGTTGTCCAGGTCCTGAGGATGAAAAGCAAGCCCAGATCTTGACATTCCCACCTCCATGCTTCACTGTTGGGAGAAGGTTCTTTTGGTGGTATGCAGTGTTGACTTTTCGCCAGACATGGCGGTTTTGGTTGTGACCAAACAGTTCAATTTTGCACCTACATCAGTTGATGAAAACTCTTTTTAATTTAGTCTCGACAACACAACTGTTAAAAAAACAAAAAAAAACTACTGAATTGATTGATTAGGAAATCAGGTTGAAATAATAGAAAATTCCAAAATGTTGAGGGGGTTCACAAACTTTTGAGCAGCACTGTACGTGTATGTTGTCGGCGATTAGCCTAGCAATGATCTTCATTGTGGTTGTCAGCCCAAAACCCTCTAAATATATATTAAATGCATCTTACCAGATATAAAATGACTACTACATAATATATATAATCGTTTGGAGCCCAGTTTTCTCGTCGAATTGCAGCAGCCCATCTCACTCTCTCCTCTCCGGGTCTCTCGGAATCCGGTAGAACTTCAAGTCTCTCCGTCTATCTTCTCTGTTATTGCAACCGACCGCCACACACGCCTTCACCATTTTGATTATTAATGTTAATGAGCAGAAAAACACGCCGTAAATAGGAGGAACGTACGAAGCCGTAACAGGTAAACATGATGTGTTGACGGACAATTGGGCGGCACCAGTCAGGAGGGCGGAGTTGTGACGTCACGTGGGTAGGGTCTATAGACCCTACTCACGTGACGTCACAACCACGCCTCCGCGCCATGTTGTCCGTCTACTCGTCGTGTCGACGCATTACCGCTACGTAAATTCCTCCTATTATGGCGTGTTTTTCTGCTCGTTAACATTAATAATCAAAATGGTGAAGGAGTGTGTGGCGGTTGGTTGCAATAACAGAGAAGATAGACGGAGAGACTAGAAGTTCTACCGTATTCCGAGAGACCCGGAGAGGACAGCGAGATGGACTGCTGCAATTCGACGAGAAAACTGGGCACAAAACGATATCCATAGACTATGTAGTAGTCATTTTATATCTGGTAAGATGCATTTAATATATATTTAGAGGGTTTTGGGCTGACAACTACAATTAAGATCATTGCGAGGCTAATCGCTGACAACATACAGTTTCAAATTCAAGATGCTTATTTCTTCCACCATCATTACATTTTGAATAATATTTAGCTGGTACCAAGTGAAAAAAGCTGGCCTCGTCTACGGATCATCAGTTAAACAGGTGTGTCCAAACCTTTTGCAAAGGGGGCCAGATTTGGTGTGGTAAAAATGCGGGGGGCTACCTTGGCTGATTTACATAGAACAATATATTTAAACAAATTTTAGCAAGCCCTTCTGTGTGTCAAATTTGCTTTATTATTTTTTTAAATTCATAATTTCAACAGTCTCGTCTTTGTGGCGTTCTCTTTCGACACTCGGTCTCTTGCGAAATACTGCTGCTGTGAAATTAAACTAGCTTCAAGTTGCTATAATTTCATGCTGCGTATCTTCCCTGTTATGTTGTCGTACATGTCAGCGTGTCTTGTTCGGTAATATCATTATCGCGTCACATCGAACTTTTTGAAAACAGCGACTGTCTCTTTGCAAATGAGGCAGACACAGTTGTTGTGCGTTTTATTGAAGAAATAGTCCAATATCCACCTATCCTTGAAGCGTCGGCCATCGCAGTCAACTTTTTTTTTTTTTTTTTTTTTTGATTGTCGCCATTTTAGAAATCACACAGGGTAATGTTGCTTGGAGTGCTGCTCTTAATGTTTTTCAAAGTTTCGTGAGAATAGGCCGAGTTTCTGTGGAAAAGATAGTTGTAGATATCAGGGTAGCAGATGTCAGGCAGAGACGGCGAAGACAGAGGGTCGAAAAATATCGATTTAGGCATCAAATATGGATCTGGCGAATGGATAGACTGAAGCTTTTCCACATAACGCCTTTTATGCAATGTATCCAATGAGTTTACAGTGTCTGAAAGCACCGGGGCTTCCATGAATTGCACTATAAATTGCACGACAAATTGAAACCATTGAGAATACGGATAAACAAAGACTGACAATATGGCGGCCGGATACAGCGACACGTCATTCTGTGACGTTGGTGAGTAGGGTCTAAAGGTGTCAGTATGTGATCTCTGTTGACGGGTACTTTTTGACCTTTTTATGCGCTCAATACTGCCACCTATCGGGTGGAAGTTGAGGTGTTTTGATACACGTGAAAATAGTCGGCTTGTTGTGTGAGACACAATCTTGGTCAGGCATCGAGTGACGTTTGTCTCAAAACTAATTGCGCGTGTTCGCTGTTAAAAAACACAGCTCCAACAATTCACAAGCAAAATTGAATGCTTAAAAAATGTCAAGTCATGATAATTGCACGCACATCATTAAAAAACACGTGAAATTTGCGGAACTATTTATGGATTTGAAAAATACCTGTGGAAAACGCGGACGTATTTGTGGATCTGAAAAACATGTGAAAATGACTAATGTATTTGTGAGAATCGCGGATGTATTTGTGAATTTGAAAAACACGTGTGTATCGCGAATGCGCTTGTGTGTGAAAATTTGACCCTTTCTTGTTATGTTTGTCTAAAAAATAAATGTATGCGGCCGCCGATTCACAAGTACAATTCGAATGTTTGCAAACAACAATTCATTATAAGTGCACGCACAACATAAAAAAACACATAAAACTCACGGATATATTTGTGGATTACAAAACCATGGGAAACTCACGAATATATTTGCGGATCTCGAAAATACATGTGAAAATCTTGGATATATTTGTGCATCTACAAAAAATACAGTATGTGTGAATCGCGGATGTATTTGTGAGAATATTATTAAGACAAATCTCTCTCGGCCGCTTCCGGGAGTCGAGCTGTCCATCATCAAAGTGGAACGCACGTAGTTCGATATGTCCATCAACGTACAAGTCGTCTTCCCTTGTCTAACAGAGTTTTCCAGCTGTAAACAAACGAATAAAAACTTGTAACACTTGGATTTATGCGGTGCATTCCAACACGATTAGCAACAGGCGGCTAGCAGTAGTAGCAGAAGCTAGTTGTAGTAAAAAATGATTAAACTTCGTAATTAGTCATCATCGTAATATCATTAGCAAAGGCAACAAGTTGTTTCATGTGCCAGATTTTAGGTTTCGTATTTTTGGAGCACATACCTTCCATAACAGCGGCGGCATTGAAAATAAATAAATAAATTATGAAATAAATAAATAAAAGTTTAAATAAAAAAAGAAAAAATGAAATAAATAGAAGTTGAAATAAATGAATAAAAATTGAAATAAATGAAAATCGAAATAAATTTGAAAATAAACATAATTGAAATAAATAAAAATTGAAATATAAATGGAAATAAATATAAATTAAAATAAATATAAATTAAAATAAATGAATATAAATTGAAATAAATAAAAATTGAAATTAATATCGAAATAAATTAATATTGAAATAGAAGCATTTTAATGACACTTTTAATTATTTATTTAATTGTGTATTTATTTATTTAATTTTTGCACTCCTGGTCCTCCATACAGGAGGGCCCAGGGTGAGATGCGTGTTCAGGCTGCAGTTTGGACGTCTCCCTCCCTCCGTCCCTCCCTCCGGTATTACGAGTACGAGCACCCATGGTTTGGAAAACGACATGGTACGGAGCATTGAGGCCTTGGCTTGGTTCTACATCGTGTATAAAGACCTTCCAGCTTCGACTCCACCGCCATTGACTTCAATGGTAAACAGTCGGAAACGGAAGTTGTAGGCCTACATTAGAAAGTAAAGCGGAAGTGCCTCGGAAACTTGTCTATAAAGGGTTAATAAGTCAGTCCCACGGGGGGAGGAGAAGAGGTGTTCACAGGACTGAACTAGTGACGGGATCTGTCGTTCACTTGAGTAAACGAATCCATTCCGGTTCGTTCAGTAAAACGATTCGTTCAAACGAATCGTTCAACGAATCGTTCGCCCCCCTCATCACCTCCGTGAAGTTGGCCCCCCATCAGACGCAAATTTATATAAAAATTATGTCAATCGTTTGTGCTATGATTGTGCTGGTTTGTGCTGCAAAAAGTTTCGTTTGTGCCATCATCGTTTTGCAGTTATTAAACATTGTTTTTTAGGTCATCCAGAGTTCACCCAGCCCCCCATCTGTGGCGGAATGGAACCCCGGTGGTGTCATTTGATTCTGCCTCGTTAGTGCTGGATTGTGCTGAAAAAAGTTTTGTTTGAACTGCTACGGTTTTCGAGATATTCATAAAAATGTATAGTGATGACGTCACGCGCAGCCCCCCATCAGACGCAAATTTATATAAAAATTATGTCAATCGTTTGTGCTATGATTGTGCTGGTTTGTGCTGCAAAAAGTTTCGTTTGTGCCATCATCGTTTTGCAGTTATTAAACATTGTTTTTTAGGTCATCCAGAGTTCACCCAGCCCCCCATCTGTGGCGGAATGGAACCCCGGTGGTGTCATTTGATTCTGCCTCGTTAGTGCTGGATTGTGCTGAAAAAAGTTTTGTTTGAACTGCTACGGTTTTCGAGATATTCATAAAAATGTATAGTGATGACGTCACGCGCAGCCCCCCATCAGACGCAAATTTATATAAAAATTATGTCAATCGTTTGTGCTATGATTGTGCTGGTTTGTGCTGCAAAAAGTTTCGTTTGTGCCATCATCGTTTTGCAGTTATTAAACATTGTTTTTTAGGTCATCCAGAGTTCACCCAGCCCCCCATCTGTGGCGGAATGGAACCCCGGTGGTGTCATTTGATTCTGCCTCGTTAGTGCTGGATTGTGCTGAAAAAAGTTTTGTTTGAACTGCTACGGTTTTCGAGATATTCATAAAAATGTATAGTGATGACGTCACGCGCAGCCCCCCATCTGCGGCGGAATGGAACGGCGATGATGCCATTTTTTTCTTCGTCGTTAGTGCTGGTTTGTGCTGAAAAAAGTTTTGTTTGAACTGCTACGGTTTTCGAGATATTCATAAAAATGTATAGTGATGACGTCACGCGCAGCCCCCCATCTGCGGCGGAATGGAACGGCGATGATGCCATTTTTTTCTTCGTCGTTAGTGCTGGTTTGTGCTGAAAAAAGTTTTGTTTGAACTGCCACGGTTTTTGAGATATTCATAATAACGTGTAGTGATGACGTCACGCGCAGCCCCCCATCTGCGGCGGAATGGAACGGCGATGATGCCATTTCTTTCTTCGTCGTTAGTGCTGGATTATGCTGCAAAAAGTTTCGTTTGTGCCATCATCCTTTTGCAGTTATTAAACATTGTTTTTTTTTTTTTGTAATGAAGACGGTGCTCAACTTTTTTTTTCGGTCATCAAGAGTTCAATTGACCCACCCCCTCCACTCCTACTTTACCCGGAAATGTTATCTTTCATTTGTCCCGTTAAAAACTATAATTTTTGGTTTGCACTGCTTCGTTTTAATAGATATTGGTGTCGCAACCACAAACAAATGTTTTCTTAATCGATATACATTTTTTATGCTGTAGTGGTCACGTCACCAACACATACTCCTGACGCAGCCTTCATTTGTTTTGGTGCCGTCGCATAAGGTTTGTCTCGTCCAACTACACACAGTCAATTGCTTTTGTTGTTTTTTTTTTCATCACAGGTTTATAACCTGGAATTGACTATAGGTTTTTTTGTTTTCTTAAAAAAAAAATTCTGCCCATTTGACATTCTCAATAGTCAGGATATGCCACTGTTTTGGGGCGAGCTTGCTGCAAATCGTAACATTCGGTGAGTACAGTCAGATTCGTCACAAAAAGAACATTCTAATTCCTCCAAAAATTAATGCATGTGCAATTAAACTGCGGTCACCGCAGTATTAAATTGATGAGTGCCTGTAGAAGAAACTTAAAGAACCATATGCATCGCAACAGTTAAAAGGAAACTTGAAATAATAACTTTTATTTAACATTTAACAATTAGTTTTGTTAAAAAATATATATATATATATCAAACTATATACATTTTAACAATTGAACAATCAACTATATACACCAGATCAATGTCAATATCAAACATTCACTGCTTAAAACATAAACTGTATACACTGTAACAATTAAACAATCAACTATATACACCAGATCAATGTCAAGATCAAACATTCACTGCTTAAAACATATCAAACTATATACACTTTAACAATTAAACAACTATATACACCAGATCAATGTCAATATTAAACATTCACTGCTTAAAACATAAACTATATACACTGTAACAATTAAACAATCAACTATATACACCAGATTAATGTCAAGATCAAACATTCACTGCTTAAAACATATCAAACTATATACACTTTAACAATTAAACAACTATATACACCAGATCAATGTCAATATTAAACATTCACTGCTTAAAACATAAACTATATACACTGTAACAATTAAACAATCAACTATATACACCAGATTAATGTCAAGATCAAACATTCACTGCTTAAAACATATCAAACTATATACACTTTAACAATTAAACAACTATATACACCAGATCAATGTCAATATTAAACATTCACTGCTTAAAACATATCAAACTATATACACTGTAACAATTAAACAATCAACTATATACACCAGATCAATGTCAATATCAAACAGTCACTGCTTAGTATAAAACAAAGCATGTGGGGTGACCTTTATGTTATCTGACTTTGCTTTCACTCCACTTCCAAGGTCATCGTACATCTCCCATGAACATGCAGCCCTCCTGCAGAATGCCACATAATGTCCAAGAGAATCCTGGGTCAAGCCTCTTTGAAATGCTATGACTGCTCTCAAAGTAAAGGTGTTCTCTTGCAGCACCAGACTGGAGGGAAATTCCAGCAAGGCAACTTCTGCAGTACTGCTGCCAAAGTCGGTGTCAATCCACACAAATGCTCCCATACTGTAGCTGTGGCAAACATTCCCTGAACATAGACCCGCTTCTGTAATTTTGCCTTGTTTTTCAAATGCAGATGTGCATTGAGATGTTTTTGGGATTGACCTGAGGCAGGTGGAGTCGGGAAGGCTGAGTCCTGCTTCAACAGCTGCCTGAAGATGAGCCATGCCACAGGTCTGCAGCATGGCGATGTCGGTACACACAAGGGGAACTTCCCTTGTCACCTGTGTGCTGAGATCACATAACTGTGAGGAACATTGTTTTTTCAGGAAAACACTTGGAAGATTTTTCATGGCTCTTCCAATCAGAGTGGAAATGTGGCAATTTGCATCTACTTGGAGAGCACCGGAGGTCAGGTGGACAGATTTGAAGATTTCTCTCAATAGTTCTGCTCTCTGTGAGTACACTTGCTGGGTGACACCCCGTGTAGTAACCGTTTTCACAAGGCTGAAGAATTGGTTGTCACATTCAGGGCTGCGAACAGCATTTTCAAAAGAAACGCTGTCACAAAAAGCACAACATAAACTTTGGAAAAGCGCATCAAATGCACATGTATTTAGGACAGAGATTTTGAATTTGCCAACTTTCACAGGCTGTTGGTGGTTCCCATTCTTTAACACTGGCACCTTAACTTTTTTGCGTCCTACAGATGGATCCACATGGAGCCATTCAGAACATGGCGAGAGATAGGAACTCAGCTTCCTTTTTTTGGGTGGAACCACGAGACCTCTCCAATTTTCAACCTCATTCTCATCCATCTTTTTGTGGGCAGCAGCGTCAGACTCATTACTGGGGTGATCATCATTTTTGTTTTTGTTTTCATCACTGTCAGCCTTTTCAAATTTTTGTTTAGCAGCGCAAATTCTCATGTTCCCCTCAATAAAGGACAGATGACGAGAAATGAAGCGGTCAACACGAAGAGGCAGGCTCTCGTGCTTGAAAAGCCCATTTTTTATGAGGTTGAACTCTGCTTCAACAGCAGCGGAACTTGCAGTGATGCTGGTGCTTTGGAAGAGAGGGACCATTATTCCTGTCCAAAGTGGTAAGTAGCATCCAAGTCTTATTACGTGGGCAATAATCTCAGGGAGGAAATGGATGTTATCTCTGTCCCCATCAGCCTTGGCAAGTGACCTGCTCTCTTCACATATTTCTGTCACCCACTGTCTGGCATCTGTATGGATCTGATGACTATGCGCATCCAGTGGTTCTTGTCCCACAACCTCTTCAACTTGGGAGCTGACAAGTTCTTCAGCAATTTGAGATTTCAGGTACATCTTGCACCTTTCTGATGGGAGAGGGGCTCCAGAACTGTCATTCCCTTCGTATTCACTAAGTGCCACAATAGTGATGGCACTTAGAAGTTTTTTTGCGTGCTCCAAACTTTGTGACTTGACAAGCTGTGCTAATGACCTCACAAAGAAATCTTTAACACGGTATCTTTTATTTTTCAGGCAGTCCCACCGGCAGATCATCTTGATGCAGTGTGCAACATCTACCCTGACAAAACATGGGGGCAGCTTTGCAGGTTGATTGCCAAGCAATACTTTAAAGCATTCATTGATGTAAGTCTTCAAATCAGGATGAGGGGTGAAAGCCTTGACTAGAGCTCCAAGAATGGCTAGAGAAAAATCGCTCACAACCTCTTTTGGAACAGGTGCTCCAGCATGAATCCATTCCTTTAGCCATTGTGTGATCGCACAAACATCATGCTTCTCTGACAGCATCTGCACCACTGGTACACTCGAGCTGTCATGCCCTGTCATAACACCTTGATAAAGGAAGATGTGGCCAGAAGAGCCATTCGGTCTCACCAATTTTTTAACTACTGAGCCAGTAGCATCAAAACATACTGTTGGGTGAGATTTTTTGTGTAGTGTCTTGTACACGTGCATTTGCGTTTGACTCCAGTAGTGACAGAAAAACTTGTCCAGTCCAATGTCTTTAATGCTACCAGTGTGAGGCGCACTGTACTTCATTAATTGCAATGACAAAATGGGATTTTTGTCACCTAATGCCATATCGTTTTTCTCTTGTTTTGCCTTGCGCAGGGTGGCCAAATTTGGTAGATGACTCGGCTCAGGATCTCCAAAGTTCATCAGTTTCTCTGCCTGTGATGCCCGCCATACATGCGGTTCCATCCTGCCCTCCACAAGTTCTGTGGCAATCTGGGAACGCAACTGCCCAGACATGAACCGCTTTGAGTTGCCAGTGTGCAGGGAGTCATCACTGTTCTTAATGTAACAGTTGAGCATCATTGGACTGTTGATTTTGGGCTCTCTGTCACAATTGAGGTTGAGAAGACCATGACACTCCTTGCAGTATCCTCTGATGTCAATATAATTATTTGTTGCCAAAGGATACACCTTAGCTCTTTTAAAAATAAAGGTGCAAGGACTTTTTACTGCTTTCCAGATTTGTTCATTTATAATGTGGGTCCAGGTGCCAGGCTTCAAAATTGTATATTTTCTTTTTTGGGTTTGACAGTACTTATTTCTGTATACAGCCTCTTCTGGAATAAATTTCCTCCACTCATCAAAAGGCACTTGAAGCTGAAATGACCTTTCAGGGTAAAGGTCATCCAATTCAGAGCTTGTGTCGTCATCACTTGTTTGAGGATCAGTTTCATGATGACTGAATCCCAAAGCTGACAAGATGTTGTGTCTGTCTGTTTTAACAAAGGTGTAAAGAGACTTTGCCGACATTTTCCCGCCCAGCTCCTTACTAAGTTCCATCCAAACAGTGGCATTTGGAGTGGCTATGTTGCCAGTTTGAAGTATGGCCTCCTTGAATGAGCAGAGAACTGCAAAAACTGAGTCCCTGTCTACTGCTGGTTGTTTGGGCATCTAGTTTAAGGACAAAAGAAAATAATTAGGATTCATTGCTTCAGTTATATTGGCCTTTACCACCAATTATAATGTGCTATGTGCTATACTTCTAAACACTTGTTACACTTGATGAATGTAACTATTAAAATGCAAAATGAAGATTAATATGGGTCGGCTGCATTCATAAATTAATAGCAGTAGACCATGCTCTGCACATATATACTTCTTATAAATGTATATTTCTTGACTTATTTGACTTAGAGGTAAGAAAAATAATAAGAAAACCTGGAAAATAGCCAGGCAAAACTGCACTAGATGAAGTGTTCCCTTCTTGTGCACTACAGTTGCTAAATTACAATGTGCATTATGTTGGCTAGCTAACCTGCAGGGGGGGGATCATTTATTTTGCAGACAATGTCCCAAAACTAGCAGTGATGGCACACAGTTTTATATGTCGTATTAACTAAGTTTACTTACCCTTACTTTACCCTACTTGAAATTAACCTTGAAACTTGGAACGTAAATGGACCAGAAAGATTCAAATTACGACGAGTATACAGGTTATTTTTATGCACATGCCGGGGCAGGAGGGGCTTAAATTCAAACTGCATGAAATAACTTTTTCTTTCTGTGTCTATTACCGGGCAGGTTGCTGTGGGTGGAGTTGTAATGCGACCCGAGAAAACTTTTTCTCTCGACATGTCTAACAGATCAATGTCCTCATTTGTGACACAAACTTACATCTTTCTCTGCATTGACACAGCATTTCGAGGAACGTACAAATGCCGACAGTTGTGTGAGGCTGGGTGCATTCTGGATGACCTAAAAAGAAGCTTAAAGTTTTGAGAGTTTACATTACAAACCAAACATACTATTTCACCCGTGATCATCACGAGAACAGAGAAATGAAAAAAAAATGTAGAAATGTGTTTATTAGTATGCCTGGACAAAAATGATTGTACACCTTTATTACTGCATTTTGTTTCACAACCTTTTGAGGCAATCACTGCAAACATGACTTTAACCAGAATTGACAATTCCGCACCTCTCAGCAGGCAGTAGGTATTAGCACACTGACGGAGCACTCACGTTATCAGAAATTAAAATTCACAAAGGAACCGCCATATGTGGAGGTGAGGGGGTGAGTCAATTGAACTCTTGATGACCGAAAAAAAAAGTTGAGCACCGTCTTCATTACAAAAAAAAAAAAAAACAATGTTTAATAACTGCAAAACGATGATGGCACAAACGAAACTTTTTGCAGCACTAACGACGAAGAAAGAAATGGCATCATCGCCGTTCCATTCCGCCGCAGATGGGGGGCTGCGCGTGACGTCATCACTACACGTTATTATGAATATCTCGAAAACCGTAGCAGTTCAAACAAAACTTTTTATAGCACAAACCAGCACTAACGACGAAGAAAAAAATGGCATCATCGCCGTTCCATTCCGCCGCAGATGGGGGGCTGCGCGTGACGTCATCACTATACATTTTTATGAATATCTCGAAAACCGTAGCAGTTCAAACAAAACTTTTTTCAGCACAAACCAGCACTAACGACGAAGAAAAAAATGGCATCATCGCCGTTCCATTCCGCCGCAGATGGGGGGCTGCGCGTGACGTCATCACTATACATTTTTATGAATATCTCGAAAACCGTAGCAGTTCAAACAAAACTTTTTTCAGCACAAACCAGCACTAACGACGAAGAAAAAAATGGCATCATCGCCGTTCCATTCCGCCGCAGATGGGGGGCTGCGCGTGACGTCATCACTATACATTTTTATGAATATCTCGAAAACCGTAGCAGTTCAAACAAAACTTTTTTCAGCACAATCCAGCACTAACGACGAAGAAAAAAATGGCATCATCGCCGTTCCATTCTGCCGCAGATGGGGGGCTGCGCGTGACGTCATCACTATACATTTTTATGAATATCTCGAAAACCGTAGCAGTTCAAACAAAACTTTTTTCAGCACAATCCAGCACTAACGACGAAGAAAAAAATGGCATCATCGCCGTTCCATTCCGCCGCAGATGGGGGGCTGCGCGTGACGTCATCACTATACATTTTTATGAATATCTCGAAAACCGTAGCAGTTCAAACAAAACTTTTTTCAGCACAATCCAGCACTAACGAGGCAGAATCAAATGACACCACCGGGGTTCCATTCCGCCACAGATGGGGGGCTGGGTGAACTCTGGATGACCTAAAAAACAATGTTTAATAACTGCAAAACGATGATGGCACAAACGAAACTTTTTGCAGCACAAACCAGCACAATCATAGCACAAACGATTGACATAATTTTTATATAAATTTGCGTCTGATGGGGGGCCAACTTCACGGAGGTCCCCTCATCTCCCTCCCCACCCAAATGAATCGTTCGGTTAGTGAACGGGAAGTGACGTTGCCGAACGAATCACCAAAGACCGCTTCGCAGTATAACTGAACGGGAAGTGACATTGCTTGGTCCCTCCCTCTCTTGCACATTGACCACTCGTCGTAGTTTCAGAAATGAGTGACAGGCGATATCATTCTGCTCTCAGAGACAGCCTCGTCTCCCTCCCGCTGCTGCAAAAGCGAGGGAGAACTTCCGCGTCGTCTGTCCTAGTTCTATGGGCTCAAAGTCATGGCTCGTGCTTGCATTTCGAATTAGGACACGGTTAAACATTTTCCTTTTGAGGGGGAAGTCGGGGTTTGGGGTCGGGGGCGCACTGACTTTCTTTAGCATGATCTTGCTCACATATACAATGCTGCTGCTAACAGCCAACGCGGCATGCCTGCTGTCACGAAAATAAAAATAAATCGAAAGTTTAATTTCTAATTATGGAACGGCCAACACATCATATTAACCTCTCGCTCTGTTGTATTTTTGTTTTTTATTATTAAGATGATCGTTTTGAATTTTTGCACTGGTATTAATAAATAAAATAATCCGGTCAGCTCCCCTGTCGTCCCCGCATCTCAGATCGTCAAATGCTGACGAGAAATAATTGTTTGCTTTATGATTTCGCCTTTCTACTCTCATTAGTCTGTTAAGAAAAATGTAGACATATTGCGACATCTCCCGTGTCCGCGCGCTTTGTTTTTGGGGCGCTTGAGTAGCACATGATGGACGGATTGACATAATTTGTCAAACCAACCGACACCCTCTGACACGAAAAAAAAAAAAAAAAAAAAACACTCGGAAAAAATTGACATGTATATACAGTTTCATTGCAAATCAGTATTATGGTGATCATACTAAATATTTTTTTTTCTGTGCACATATGAGGTACATATCGCTGCCATGAAGCCTCCATATAGTGACAGTTCTCTGCCCGCTTCACTGCCGTCACGCGACCGCAGCTCAGGTTTTGCTTGCCTCGCAGCTACGCGTGTTTTAAATTACTGTAAATTTGATAGTATATCGTCATAGGCACAGTCCCGAGTCTGTTGAGAAAAGTAGAACACTTAACCATGCTCGCTAGATTTGTGTGGTGTTTTTGTCTTTTTGAGCAGCATTTGATAGGCTCCACGTTAACAAATATGTGACAAAGTCGTTTCCTTTCATTTTATGACTCGTTCACCGCATAGTCATTACTGGAAAGTCAAGTTAGCAGCAAGCTAGGTCAGGAACCGGAGGACCGAATCACTGAACGGGAAGTGACAAAACTCAGTCTTTCCCCCCTGCCTGCACGCTGGCTGCTTATTGGCCACACGTGGAAATGAGTGACATACGCCATGATTCTGTTTCCGCTCCCTCCCCTGCCCGCGATGAGGCTGGCGTCTGATTGGTCGTGTGCGATGTCAGAAGACGCTGCCGCTTGCTCAACGCCCTCCCACGCAGCGAACGAGCGCCACCAACTTCATAGAACGAATCAGTGCAGATGGTGATTAGTTCGGTCTCGTTCACCCAAACAATTCGTTCAAAAAGAACGAATCGTTCGCGACCGATACAACACTAGACTGAACGTGGGAGTGTCCTTGGAGAGAGACAATCACGTTCTCACACCAAGCACAAGGAAACTGTTGGAGTCGCACTTTCGTCTCGACAAATCTCGTTGAATTGCCGAGCTCTGCCGAAAGAAACCAAGTAAGTGTCCATTATCATAGCATTTCTCTTGCTACTCGTAATTTTAAACATTGCTGTGTAGCTAACCTTTGTTAATCGTATTTTGGGCGGTAAATACAAGTTTTTCCTGCCTAAAGATGTACAAAGTGTCGCCAGTATTTGGTCATATGTTTTCAATCTTGATAAACTTGGGGATATGTGTTTAAAGCAAGATTTCGTTCAACACGTTAACCTTTGATGTCTGAGTAACGTACGTGCTAAATCTACGTGATACATTTGATGTTGTCATTGTGGCTTTGTAATTGTTTTTGATGATCTAATCTACTGTTTAATTTCGTTGTACCTGAGAATAACATGTTAACCACTTGGTTTGACAGCTTTACATTCACTGGTTCCCGTCTCTAGTATTCTACCCGTGTAGCTTTTATACGTTTAAATATGTCGTCAATGGCAGCCAATGAGCTTATTTGACCAGAGGTGTTAATTTTTAACTGTTTATTGTAGTTTGCCGATGTTTATACTAATGCTGTATGTAATGTAATACATGTTTAATATTACAGTTGTCCTGTGTCAGTAGTTTTCCAACTATAATCGCAATTTGAAATCAAGACACTATATTGTCAATGTTCATACATCTGTTCTACTGACTCCCATTATAGTCAAATTTTTTTGGGACAGATGAGTGTGATGAAACGAACAATCAGCGTGAGATCGTAATGGCAAAACCCTGTCAGTTTCGCATAGGTGTAATCTGGAAGCCCCCTCTTTCTCATCACTGATGAATCACTGTCTGGAGTAGGCAAATACTCCGTGACATCACAATTCTGTAGGGTATCATCTGAACCTTTTCTTGCGTGCTGTCAAATTCTAAGCATCTATTTTCCTTTCAGTTACCTGTTCCAGGGTTACTTGGAAGCTGAAATTTGTCAATTTTCTCAGTACCTCTGAATTGGTTACCTACCGGTACTATTTGAATCGTCAGAGTGCCACTACAATTGGGATAGTCAGTAAAGATAATGGACTACATCCTGTTTTCAGCTGCAGTTGTTGAAGCAGGATTGTGCGACCATATTAAACAGCTTTATTACCAGGATGGTCATGACAGAGTACAGGCTTCACAGATGTTTAAATGGGTCAGCTATTGATATAATAGCAGTGGTTAGAGGTAGGTCGAGGCTTGTTGCCATCAGGGCTGTGTTTGATCCAATGCTGGGCCCATTAGACGTACCCATCTGCCACTCACATTGCCTCTAGTAGGCGTGGGGAGCTTATACAATTCCAAAAACAAGCATGGAGGATTTGTTAAGACAATACACAAAAACACATTTGATTTGATATATCATATTTCCATTTGTTTGATGACCCTCAGGGTTTGTTGGGGGGGGGGGGGGGGGTCCCGTCTGTTACTGATAACTTTCACTGAATAGCTTTATAGCAAATATGACCGGAAACTACCAAAGTTCTACGCTTTAGTCATTGTGGAAAGCAGCTAGGCCGATATCCAATTAGATTTGTTGTGTTATGTCGGGCAGCAATTTTGCATGAGGCGCATTACAAGCAAGCAGAATCACAGCTGAAGCTTTGTAATCTAAACTACTTCCATCCATCAATCTACAATTAAAATCTTCTTTAAGGATTAAATTCTTGCATGGCTATTATTTGTGTGGCATTGGCTTTGTATGCCAAGGCTTAGCACAAAGTTGTTACTATCTGGGTCACTGGCTCCATCCAGTGAGCAGATGCTCTTTTCGCAAGTCAAATGTTTTACGGCTATAAACCAGACACTTTCTGGCTTGTGTTTTCTGACATGTTCAGATCCTCTGAAACTTTCAGTAAATGACCATAGCCAACCCAGGCTGCTGAAATTCAAAACCACAAGCTTGAAAAAACTAAAGGGTTATCTGGAATGCTACTATAGCAGCAGTTTTATTGAAAATTTGGCAAAACTTTTGGTTGGCCTAAAGGCACAATTGTGTAAGCCCTATTAAATATATTTTTACACAAAAAAAAAATTGACAAATTGAAATAATTACTTGAGCGCCCCATGAGTTTAAAATTCTCTAGTGTAATGCTTAACCAGCATCCCTTCTGTAGCAAGACGTTTGTCCTTTAATTTTGTAAAATGCTATTCAGTGTTCTCAGTTTGCTATTATGACTAGTTATGTTTTTAACGTGCCCACTGAAGGAAAAGGCCTGGCAGTGGTAAATATTTACTTCATGCTTTCAGAGCACTGCCTTCTCGTCCGGCCTCCAGGGAGCTCTTTAAAGTGTTACTACTGTTCCTTGTAGTGGTACTGATCTGGCCTACAGCTGTTTCTCCTCAGGAAAAGATTCCACATAAAGAAGCGACTGGGGTGCAGTCATACATGTAGTCTAGTGCAGTCATGCCTTTGTGGCTGTGACACAAAGTAACAAACTTGTTTGGGGGCTGATCTTACCGTAACATGTCCAAACCGTGTGCTATTGGACAGCTTCTGTTCAACTTTCCAACCTTGTACTTCATCTAGTCACACTGTTTGTTGTTTTGCAAACTTGTTTCAGCAAGCACATTAGCTTGCGTGTTCACCACATTATCTTCCTGTTGATCTTGTCATGACTTAAAATTTGACATTATAAGTCTCAAAGCGTTGAATTTGTTAAACAAAAAAATAGAAACACTTTTTACTATGTGGTGTGACCTTTTCCAGGGTAGCTGCCTTTTTAAAACTATCTCTTTCTCCGTCTGTGTTTTTGTGTGTTTGCTCATACTGGCTCTAAAACCTAAACACAGCCTTGTGGTTACTTTATTTCTCGCAGAATCGCAACCATGACCAAAGGATGCACAACCGTCACCAAGTACTTTCTCTTCCTCTTCAACCTCATCTTCTTTGTAAGTAAACTTCACAGTTACATATTACAGTTTCATAAATGTTCACTTTACACTTTATTGTCACTGCCTTATTTGGCATAATGTGATTTTTGTTTTGTTGCTAATTTGACTTTGTTGCTAATACAAAGTATTCCAAACCCACACAGATTCTTCAAGAAGCAACTTGTAAAAATGCTAGGGACTTCTTGTCATTGCAGACATTTAACCTTTTACATGGCTCTAATTTAACTCAATGTCACTAAGAGCATTTATAGTCAGTGCTCATAGTTTAAATGAATTGGAAATCTATTGTTGTCAATAGCAGGCAATCAGTTAAATACTATGAAACTTAACTTTTTTTTTTTTTTATTGGGGGAAAATGTTATTGGGGACCAGTGTATTTTGTATTTTTATTCATTTTGATTTGTATTTAATGTATTTATGAAAAATCACAAAATAATATGTGTGTTGTGTGTTAGATATGGCAGAAAACACTCAGGTGAGTTGAAGATCTGCTCTGAGACCTTCAATTTGGCCAACTTCCAAAACTGTCCGAAATTCATGTGTGATACATCATTGGAAAGCTTAAAATCTCAATTTTCTGGGGGAACAAAAATTTTGAACAGGAAGGCATTTAAAAAAATAATAATAATAAAACGGCAAAACTTTACTTGGAGGCGAGAGCACGCGAGAGCAGAATTAAAGACGCCACGATTTTAACGAGATATTATCGTGTACTTACCTTGTTTCGATCCAAAAACTCCATGTAGTGCACACGTGTCAAACCGATTCCAGAAAGGGCCAAGTGGGTGCAGGTTTGCTTTCCAACCAATGAAGAGGACACTTTTTCACCAATCAGATCTTTTCCATGTGTAATCAGTTAAACTTTGTCAGGTGCTGCTTGTTTCAGCAGGAAGTTCATTGGTTAAACTCTCTGCGCGGTATGGGTTGGAACAAACTGCCAAAAAGCTCAATCTTGGTCTCATCTGACCAAAGCACACAGTACCAGTTGAAGCCTGGGACCGTGTGCTTTGGTTTTTCAAAGCATTCATGATGCCATGCACCCTAACAAGGTTCCCAGGGCCTTTGGAAGCGAAACAGCCCCACAGCATCACTGACCCACCCCCATACTTTACAGTGGGTATGAGGTGCTTTTCAGCATGCGCATCTTTCGTGGCACGCCAGACCCACTTGGAGCGTTTGTTGCCAAAAAGCTCAATCTTGGTCTCATCTGACCAAAGCACACGGTCCAAGGCTTCAACTGGTACCGTGTGATTTGGTCAGATGATGTGGAGGCGTGGCTCAGTGGTAGAGTAGTTGTCCCCCAACCCACAAGTTGTGGGTTCGATTCTATGCCCTGATGAACTCGCCTAAGTATCCTTGAGCAAGATACTGAACCCCACATTGCTCCTGGTGCTGCGTCACCAGTAGGTAGATGGCAATGTAGTGTAAAGCGCTTTGAGCATCTTGAAAGGTGGAAAAGCGCTATACAAGTAGAACACCATTTACTTTTCCAACAGGATTCAAAACAATTCCTACTTTCTATTTTTGTGGTATATTGTTATATACAGTATATTGATATATTGTTGTCAGTATTAGTGAGCACCAGCAGAGCAGATAAATAAATGTCAGGGATCACTGGAGTGAAGTAAGTGAGAAAAACTTTATGATGCACATTGATACGATGCTGCGATGGAGTATTAGGGCCAAACAAACAAACAAAAAAAGAAAAAAGAAAGTGATTAAAGTCATAATATTGCTACGAGAAAAAAATTCACATTATTACGTACGGGTAATGTAGCTGTGAGCTGCTATGCACTTTACATACATGTACCTTCGCTGTGAGCTACAACAAAGCATTAGTATAAATTCTTCTATTGATTATAATTTGATGTAGATGAAAAGAATAATAAGGATTTCCTTATTTGTAAAGCTGATTCTAAAACACAAGATGCTGTCGATATTGTTGATGTTAACGGAAAGTACGTCGCTGCTTATTCAGCTACATTAGCCCGTCATTAGCCCCCAATACTCTGTCGTAAGACCCACATAAAGGCAACTTCAATAAAACAAATGTCGTTATATGGACTTACGATCCGCCAGCTTGTTGTGTCCTGTTGTCTTCCAAAATTATTCCTGGGTGGTGGCGCTTCAGGTGTTCATTCGAGGACGACGTGCTGCCGTGGTATGCAAGCTTGGCATTACAGAGACTGCACGAAATAGTGTAGCCTCCTTTGTTTTGTTGAAATAAGTCTATGCTTTGGTCACCAGTGCGCTTTTTTTGCTTTGCGCTGCTTTCCCGCTTGAATCCCGAGTGTCTGCCATTCTCAACTTTCCACACGTATATAATAAAGCTGCCTTTATTAACTGTCGATGGGATGGGGTGCTCGTCGACGCATTTATGTCATCGATGATGTCGACTTCGTCGACTAGTCGGGACAGCTCTAAAAGACTCCTTAGCAGCGTAGCCACAGCTAAAGATAATGTTTACCAGACTAAAGGCCGAGTTATACTTCCGTGTCAGACCTACGCCGTCAAGGAAGAATCGAGTTACGACCCTACGCCGTAGGCTTACGCGCGCCTCTCGAATTTTCTAACCTTCGCGTCACCTAGACGTGTATGACGTGACGAAAACGGACTGTGATTGGTCCGCTCAGACTGTTGTTTCCGGTTTACCGCGAAAACACCGCCATTGTAGAATAGAATCAAACATTATTTTCTACACGCAAAAATGCACCAAGCCGACGGGAGTATCATCGAAGAGCAAGTCTCGTCAAGACATTATTATTGTGATTGCCAAATGGCAAGGTCGGCGATCGGGAAAAAAAAAATGGAAGAACCACCGAGACGTGGGTGTTCGGAATCGAGTGGCCACACGAAGCGGTGACCCAGTCGGCCAAAAACTGCCAACTTTTTATCACTTTATGTCGTATTTTTGGTTGGTGCACTTCATCATTTACTGTGTACATACAGTGCCTTGCAAAAGTATTCGGCCCCCTCGAATCTTGCAACCTTTCGCCACATTTCAGGCTTCAAACATAAACATATGAAATTTAATTTTTTTGTCAAGAATCAACAACAAGTGGGACACATTCGTGAAGTGGAACATTTATTGGATAATTTAAACTTTTTTAACAAATAAAAAACTGAAAAGTGGGGCGTGCAATATTATTCGGCCCCTTTACTTTCATTGCAGCAAACTCACTCCAGAAGTTCAGTGAGGATCTCTGAATGATCCAATGTTGTCCTAAATGACCGATGATGATAAATAGAATCCACCTGTGTGTAATCAAGTCTCCGTATAAATGCACCTGCTCTGTGATAGTCTCAGGGTTCTGTTTAAAGTGCAGAGAGCATTATGAAAACCAAGGAACACACCAGGCAGGTCCGAGATACTGTTGTGGAGAAGTTTAAAGCCGGATTTGGATACAAAAAGATTTCCCAAGCTTTAAACATCTCAAGGAGCACTGTGCAAGCCATCATATTGAAATGGAAGGAGCATCAGACCACTGCAAATCTACCAAGACCCGGCCGTCCTTCCAAACTTTCTTCTCAAACAAGGAGAAAACTGATCAGAGATGCAGCCAAGAGGCCCATGATCACTCTGGATGAACTGCAGAGATCTACAGCTGAGGTGGGAGAGTCTGTCCATAGGACAACAATCAGTCGTACACTGCACAAATCTGGCCTTTATGGAAGAGTGGCAAGAAGAAAGCCATTTCTCCAAGATATCCATAAAAAGTCTCGTTTAAAGTTTGCCACAAGCCACCTGGGAGACACAGCAAACATGTGGAAGAAGGTGCTCTGGTCAGATGAAACCAAAATTGAACTTTTTGGCCACAATGCAAAACGATATGTTTGGCGTAAAAGCAACACAGCTCATCACCCTGAACACACCATCCCCACTGTCAAAATGGTGGTGGCAGCATCATGGTTTGGGCCTGCTTTTCTTCAGCAGGGACAGGGAAGATGGTTAAAATTGACGGGAAGATGAATGCAGCCAAATACAGGAACATTCTGGAAGAAAACCTGTTGGTATCTGCACAAGACCTGAGACTGGGACGGAGATTTATCTTCCAACAGGACAATGATCCAAAACATAAAGCCAAATCTACAATGGAATGGTTCAAAAATAAACGTATCCAGGTGTTAGAATGGCCAAGTCAAAGTCCAGACCTGAATCCAATCGAGAATCTGTGGAAAGAGCTGAAGACTGCTGTTCACAAACACTCTCCATCCAACCTCACTGAGCTCGAGCTGTTTTGCAAGGAAGAATGGGCAAGAATGTCAGTCTCTCGATGTGCAAAACTGATAGAAACATACCCCAAGCGACTTGCAGCTGTAATTGGAGCAAAAGGTGGCGCTACAAAGTATTAACGCAAGGGGGCCGAATAATAATGCACGCCCCACTATTCAGTTTTTTATTTGTTAAATAAGTTTAAATTATCCAATAAATTTTGTTCCACTTCACGATTGTGTCCCACTTGTTGTTGATTCTTGACAAAAAATTAAAATTTTATATCTTTATGTTTGAAGCCTGAAATGTGGCGAAAGGTTGCAAGGTTCAAGGGGGCCGAATACTTTTGCAAGGCACTGTATGTTTCAAGTATATGAAGAATAAAGCACAGATTTGGTGTCAAAAGAGTTGTTTTGATCTTTAATTTTCAATAACAGACAGTTCACACACACAATACATCGTCACTGATTGAGAGTGCCTCGGTGCTTTTATGATAACCTTAAAATCAAGCCTCCCAACACAGTTTGGGAAGTTCCCTAGACGCCAGAAATCTGCTATGGCTTCCCACTGGCTGGTTGTAGGACACGGCAAACAAATCAGGCTGGAGGGTTTTGCAGACCTTGAACGCAGTGCTCGACGCCAGTTTGAAGCTAGCCGCCACAGCTAGCTCTCTCCACCCGAGTCTAAAACTCTCTGTGCGGCATCAAAAGTCGGCCAGACCACCTCGAAACCGTCTTCTTCGTCGCCTGCCCGTCAACATTTGTATGTTCAATATTTATTCAGTGTTGATGAGCAGAATATTTACTTTCAAGAGTTCCATCTTGCATTGTTTATTTTTTTCTCCGACTAGCGGAAGTAAACAAGCATGCCCCAAAACCGTACAAACATAACGCCACATCCCTCTAGTGCAGGGGTGTCCAAACTTTTTGCAAAGGGGGCCAGATTTGGTGTGGTAAAAATGTAGGGGGCCGACCTTGGCTGACGTCCTTTACGTAGAACAACATATTTAAGCAAACTTTAGCAGCCCATTCTGTGTGTCACATTTGCTTTATTTTTTTTTTTTTTTGTAATTCATAATTTCAACAATCTCGCAACTAGCCTTTGTGGGGTTCTCTTTCGACTCTCGGGCTCTTGCAAAATACTGCTGCTGTGAAATTGAACTAGCTTCAAGTTGCTTCAATTTCTCGCTGCGTATCTTCCTGTAATCTGGTCGCACATGTCAGTCTGTCTCGTTTAGTAATATCGCCTCACATTTTGAACTCTTTAAAACCAGCGACTGTCTCTTTGCAAATGAGGCAGACACAGTTGTTGTGAATTTTAATGAAGAAATAGTCCAATTTCCACCTATCCTTGAAGCGTCGGCCATCGCAGTCAACTTTTTTTGTTGATTATCGCTATTTTAAAAAATTGGAGGTAAATGATCACACGGGGTAATGTTGCTTAGAGTGCTTCTGCCTTTTAGTGGGTCAATGAGGAGCAGCATTTGGTGTAAGCTACACAGCAAAAAGCCTGGTGTTGAATTGATTCTCACAGAGTCAATTTCAACTCCTTTTCAGACTTTATATAGGTCCACACTTTCTAGAGTCAAATTAACACTTTGGAAATAGTTCAATATCAACACCACACCAAGAGTTCCTTCTTTAACTCTTTACCAGAGTTGACGTTCTTAGGCAAATAACACTGCTCTGGGTTAAATGTTTACTCCTTACCAGAGTTAGAATAAATAACACTGTGCTCTGAGTTAAATATTTTACTCTTTCACAGAGTTGAATACCTAATCATTTTACTCCTTACCAGAGTTAAATACAATTGATTTACTCTTTACGAGAGTTAAATAATTAAATGTTTTTTTTACTCCTTCTGAGAGTTGAATAATTAAAAGGTTTTACTCTTTACCACAGTTAAAAATAGGGATTAGACAAATGACAGTTTCACATATAAAACATTTATTAAAACAAATAAAATATTAAAATAAATAAAACATTTCGTTTGGCCATGTTCTCCCCAGTCCAGTCAGTCTTTCATTACAGCAGTATAAAATCAACTATAATATATAGATGTTCATCTGAGGCACTGTATGAGCTCTGAACATCGAACGGTGTGCAACATTTCAGCTCAGACATTTTATTTATACACCTTTCCTCACTTGTGGATACTCTGAAAGCATGACGATGCTCATCAAACATCTCTGTAAACATCATGTTTGACAAAAAATAAATCTGGTCGCGACGCAGCACCGTGTTGGTCTGTTGGCTCATCAAATTCAAAATGAAGTGCAGGTGTGTGAGTCGCGGGAGGAGCTTATTTACATCTATCCTGAGTTGAGTTAACACTGATGTCACACCATTTAAATCAGAGGGTGTTAAAAATTACACTTTGGGAGTCGAAATCAACTCCAGGGCGGAGTGATTTGAATCAACAATTAAACACAACTCCAAACACTTAACCATTACACCAGACAGTGTTAAAACAACACTTTGGGAGTAGTATTAACTCCGATTTCCATCAACTATTTAAAATGACTCCAGACACCTAACCATTACACCAGAAAGTGTTAGAATTGAGTGGTATTAACTCGGGACTGAGTTGGATAACATTGACATGATCAACTCTTTCAAATAACTCCAACACTGAACCCAATTTAAATACAATGGTGTTAAAATGACACATTGGGAGTTGAAATCAACTCTGAAATGTTTAACCCTGGAATTTCAACTCTTTAATTTTTGCTGTGTACTTCATATGCTGGTAGCTGTACTGCTAACCAATTTATTAAGTGTGTGCGGGCCAGACGTTATTGATTTTATGACAGAGACTGGGGACCGGATGAAATTTGACCACGGGCCGCATTTGGCCCCCGGGCCGGACTTTGGACATGTCTGCTCTAGTGGCTTGGCGGTGAATTACAGAGCAACGCGTTCCCTCACCGCAGAACTTTCGAATGTCGAATGACGCCGTAGTCGCTACGCCGTCACTGCAACGCGGGAGTATAACTCAGGCTTAAGAGTAAAATGTGACATGAAAGCCGGCATGTTTTTCTCTAGGTGTTTTTGAAAGCCCATATTTGAATTATTTGGGCTGTACTTTGAAAGACATGAGTTTGGGCTTTGGTAGAGAAAGGTGTCGTATTGGTTCTTTCCTGGTGGAGGGGCTAAATTGCAGCAGACTGTTATTAACCTTTATTGCCATCTCGCTCTTACAAGGCACAACATGAAGTCAAGGCCAGATAAACAAGACTCTTAAAATCGAGTCTAAGGATGTCTGTACTTTTCCAATGAGTTTGTGTTCCTGAAAGGAAGTGTTTGATGTGCCTTTCTAAGAGTGTGTCTGTGTCTGCGAGGACACACATGAATGAAACTGGTGGGCTAATGATGACCGCCGGGGGCTCAATAGTGCCACTAAGTGAACACCTCTTAACCAGGCCTCTAATTATAAGGGTTCATGTGCTAGAGAAGGATTCCAAAAGCACCACTCTTTTACACCCCCATTGCACCCAACACTGCACCCCTCAACTGCCTTACAACAACCATAATCATCACAACAAGGGCGCAAAACTCACAACCTCATTAGTGGTGTACCACAGGTTTTATGAGGCTGTTACACACAAAATCCCATCTATTCTATTTCTACTCACAGTGTGATTATGGCAGCCTGAAATAGACCATCATACATGTCATTGCATTGTTGTTAGTCTGGTCACTAGTTGAAAAGTGAAGGCGATGAGTATAGTGTAACTTGTGGATCACTTAGACCTGTTCCTGGCCTTTTTTGTCTTGAGCAAGAGAATTGGATTTCAACCAGATGTTAGTGACCACCTAAACAAGAGTTCCCTCTCATGAAGGAACACCAGCACCATTTTTTAAGTGGTTGACTCCTGTGTATTTGCCTTTACAGGTCTTTGGAGCATTGATCATGGGCTTTGGACTGTGGGTTCTCTTTGATAACCAGAGCTTCATTGCTGTTCTACGTAAGTGCTTTAACACACATATACAGACACATTTGCCCTCTGACTGCCACATACTGGGGTGATAATTTTCCGTAAATATTCAGTATATTTGACCCATGTAATTTTCGATGTCATGACACTGCCTACTACATATTTGGCTCACCTACCCAAAGGCTTATTGTACAGAGGAACCACTCAGAAATGTTCACACCAAACCCTCCTCAAAAAGCAAGTGAAACATGATCACTTCTTCACGTTAATTGTAAAAGTCACAATCTTGACAAACACACAGAATTTGGGTCAGCTGAGTGAAACTCACCATTTTAAGACTTCATGTTTAGTCTTGCTACTGTGAATGACACCTTGTTTCCCAGGTTGCAACATAATCTCACAACTCCGTACATGTCAGTTTTATTTCTGATTCATTTACTTTATTATTGATGCACAGAAGTGGGCAGAAATGCCGAAAATTTCACTCAAGTAGGAGTACCATCACTTCCAAATATTACTCAAGTAAAAGTAATCACCCCCCCCCCCCAAAAAAAAAAAAAAAAAAATCACTCAGGAACAAGTAAAAATGTATTCGGTGAAAAGACTACTCAAGTACTGAGTAACTGCTTATAATGTCTGATTTATTTGTAAAACAATGTTGTTGTTTTTTCTTAGCACAATGTCATCAAAATGAACTGTTAGTATTATACTATAACCTATTACATTACCATAAATAATAAGCCCAAAAATCATGGCATTCCGACTGGAAAAATATGCAGAAATAAATCATCACTGGACCCGTTCCGAGAGCATCAGTGTCCTCTTTTGGATAAACATATTTTGTACAATGAAAGAACGACTCTAGAGGAGTGAGAATTGTTTTTTTTTTGTTGTTGTGGTTTTTCACATCTACTGAAGTTAAAGTAAAAAATGTGGTGCGGTCAAATTAGTTACTTTGGGATTTTTTTTTTTTTTTTTTTTTTAAAGTCAAGTAAATGTAACTGGTTAACTTACCACCCACTGTACCTCTCGTGCCATGATAGACAAGAATGCCACAATGTCTGAAATAACCTTCTCATGAGGCATTTCTACAAATATTATCCTAATAAGTACCGTATTTTTGCGACAAGAGGGCGCACCGTATTAAAAAGCGCAGGCTCATTTTCGGGTAATACTTTGTGTTTAAACCCCCCCCCCCCCCCCAACCACACGAGAGACACTAGCGTTAGCGTTTTCTTGTTGTTGTTTTTTTTAAAGGCAGCGGTAGCAAAACTGAGTTAATTTAACAAAGGACTCGCATCAATCTTAATCGATCCACAAATCCATTAAAGTCATCCTCTGTATCTGAACTGAACAGCTTGACTAGGGCTCCATCAAACACGGCAGCGTCTTCCTCTTGAAAATTACCACAGGTAGAAGTTTTTTTTCCTATTTTCACGTAGGTGATAGCCGTAAGTTTGAACTGGCTTCGTAAGAGTTTCTCTTTGCAATAGATGCCAATCTTGAAGGTCTGTTGCCAAACCAATGCTGTTTAGCCTAACGCACAAACGCGAACGTTACAGCTACTGGGGGCAAGCCCCCTATACCATGCAACCTTCTCCCTTTAAGGCAGTAGTATCCAACCCCGGATCTCCGAGAGCCCCTATCCAGGAAACAAGCTGGATAGGGGCTTTCGAGGACCGGAGTTGGATAGACCTGCGTTAAGGTTCTCACGCGGCTCTCACTTATGTCCGCCTTTTTTAAAAGATTGCTCAGTCAGATAGACACATAATAGTACTCAGTCCACACAATAGGTGCACCACATTATTAGGTGCACTGTCCATTTTGGAGAAAATTTTAGGTACGACTTACGGACTTTTCACCCTAGCGTCAGCCCAGTGTGAAAAGTGGTCCACGGCAAGCACAAAACGGGAGGAGCCACATAGCCTAACGTAGACGTTGTCAAGATGTGAAAAGCTGCAAGCTTATTTACTATTGTCCCAAGCACCAATGTGTTTATTTTTCATTGTTGCACAATAAAACGGCGACTTATCCTATTTCAAGTAGTGAGGGTCATTATAATAGCCGTGTAAAAAGTTTTACTAGTTTCGGTGAGAAGATGAATAGTTTTTTTTTTTTTTTATTGTTCGTGAACTACATTTCCATAAAAACGCATATCGAGGTACAATTTAGCTTAGCAAGGAGAGATAAGAGAGTCATTTTTCAAGTGTCCCAGAGCTCGCAAAATAAAAAAGCACATTTATCAAGGTTTCATCGGCCGTGATTTGCGTATATCCACAACCCGAAACAGCCTGATAGCACAGATGTAAGTATGCCTACCCCTCTGCTATAGGATGTTGATGACATCAGCGCGGCAGCAATATGAAAATAGACCAAGGCTCCATTTTAGGGCCTCGCCTCTTTTGTCGTTACGCTCAAAACGGCAGCCCACCGCTCACTTTCACCGAGAAGTACTCTCACACATACACACTGAATGTTTTGCCGCTGCATCCGTCACACTAGGCTGCAGCAAGCTTGAAACTGCCCTTATTGTTGTGAAAATAAGGTAGATGTAATGAGGTTAGCACTGATGTCTGGTTGTTGAGCCTGTGTCTTTTCAATTCGAATTAATACAAATGTGTCAAAAGTACATTATTTACTGAGGCTTAACACTAGAAAAGTAACTAATTAAAACATTTAGCATTTTTTATGATTATCTCAATGAGACACATAGCTAACTTTGTAGAGGACTTCAGAATCATGTGTAGGGAATGATCTGGCACTGGTCAGTTTGTTTCATTTTATGAAAATATTCACTGCTGTTTTGTTGTTTTTTTCTTAAACCAGATAAGATAAAACATGGCCATGAATTGGCTCCACTTTATACCCTCTGCGAGCCTCCAGTCTTTTTCAGTCCCCCACCATTTCAGTAGGCAATCAATATATCTTCCAACATTTCTGTTGGATTGTGAAGTTTAAATTGATTCTGGCGCATTCTGGGAGCATTTAACTCTGTCGGATGGAGTTAGGCTTGTATAGTGCCTTTCCACCTTTAAGGCCCACCTACTGGACCAACGTGGGGTTTAGTATCTTGTTCATGGATACTCACTTAGACAAGTTCATCAGGGCAGAGAACCGAACCCACAACCTCTCAGTTAGGGAATTACTACTGTACCACTGAGCCACTCCATCCCACCCTGTTTTCTATGTGGGTGTTTATTATAGGCAAAAATATCACGGTTTCACGGTATCACAGTATTGCAATTACAGCTGTAAAATGTGTTACATTGAGGGTTTAAAAAAAAAAAAAAAAATCTCCATTCAACAGGATTTTTAGTTTTCAAAACATATGAGCATATTGTAACCAGTGTTGGGCACGTTACTTTAAAAAAAAAAAAAAAATAGTTATAGTTACTCACTACTTCTGCAAAAAGTAACTGGGTTAGTAACTGAATTACTCTATGGTAAAAGTAACTAGTTGTGTTATAGAACCTTGTAATATTTATTGCACCTCACCAGCAACAGATTTATCCTACACTTGAAGCGCAACAAAAATAAACAGTAAACAATATAGTAAAATAACAATCAGCAGTAAACAAGATAAAATGAGTTTAATAAATTAAATCTAACTCTCACAACCTAAGACAACTGGTCAAATAGACATAGCCTACTGTACTTCAAGTATTTTGACTTGAAATAGTGTTTATATCTCCACCTCGTAAAGGACAAATTTTCCTCTGAATGTTCTGCCATCATATCTCTCCCCTCTGCATGTTTTGTGTGTGTGTGTTTGCCGCACGCGCTGTTCCGGTTTGTGTGTGAAAACACCGGCTCTGATTGGCTTACCATGACACATGACTCTAACCCTCAGCCAATCACAATCACTTCCATCGCATCTATCCAGGGGGTGCATTCAGGTAGCCTCGTCACCCTCAAAGCGTCTGCCATCCTCAAGATGGAAGCAGCATTCTTGCTGACTGACAGTGGGGGATGGGAACGAGGCTCGCATTCAGGTGTAGCAAACACAGAAATGTTAGCAAGCTATGGAAAGCATTGTCTAATTGAATGAGCAAGGACAAACAGCCTGGAGTCACAAGAAGTAGGTGCTGTAATATTCTGATACAGAATTATCCGACGCACTCTAAAGTGCACACGGCGCCAATATTGTTTTGCTCACATGATGCGAGAGTGAGTTAGAGACACGGCCTGCCGAGAGCCATATGTTTGTATTAATGTTGAAGTTATATGTGCTATTAAAGAAACAGAGTGCCAGGACGTCCTGTGTGGTATATCTTTGCTAAGTTAAAGCACAAAACAAAACACGTGCACTATTCTCGAACCTGAACGCACCCCAAGTCTTGGATTACAAATAAACAGAGCAGAGTAGGCTCGCTACGGCTGGTAGTTTCTTCAATTTATTCAGAGTAAGTAACGCACCGCTTTTGACCGTCAGTAACGGTAACGGCGGAAAAAATAATTAGTTAGATTACCCCATTACTGAAAAAATAACGGCGTTATTCCCAACACTGATTGTAACATAAGTATAATTATAAGTTCAAGATAAATAAAATAACAAATTATCTAAATAAAATTAAAATAAATGCAGTCCTTTAGGTGAGCGAAAACCCACAGCTTAACATTATTATCATCAGAACGAAAATAATTTGGGCTGTCAAAATTATTGCGTCAACGGGCGTTAATTAATTTTTTTATTAATCACGTTAAAATATTTGACGCAATTAACGCATGCACTGAATGACCGGCTCGCACATTGCCTCAAACAGATTACAATGAGGCCGTTTATGGACATTAAGAGTGAAGAGAATGCCACCAGCCGCTTGGGGGCAGCGCCGTTCCATACTAATGTTATTTCTTCTAAACGTGGGAGAATTAGTTGTTGTGAGATGTTTATGCTGTATGCACAATGCAATGCAAATTGCTATTTGTGCTCCACACATATTTCGGTAAGTTTTCTTTCTTTTAGTGGCAATTATGTGTCTCTTGTTGTATTTTGGGTAAGATATGTGCAGAGATATACTGTATATCTTATAAAGGCGAGTGGGCACAGGCGTTCTTTGGACCGCGCCGTTTATTGGCATAAGCTTCTCCTTCACAACAAACATAAGTATCGTTTAGTGAAAGCACAACAAAAATAATATTCCTATCTCTCTCAAAAAAAAATAATGTTCACAAAAAGAAAAGCACTTCAGTCTATAGTAATGAGGCCCTATTCTCACAGTTAAACAACAATGCAAAATAAACTGGCATTCCATATCAAAATAGCTATGCAAAATACACGTAAATCTTACTCAGACTTTGGTCACTCTATTCTTATTATTTTTATTCTTATTCTTATTATATTAACTCTACTTTTGATGGAAAATTTTACAAATTTTATTTAAAACAAAAACATGAAGAGGGGTTTTAATATAAAATTAGTATAACTTGTAACTATAACATTTGTCTTTTAAAAACTACAAGTCTTTCTATCCGTGGATCACTTTAACAGAAAGAATGTTAATAATGCCATTTGTGGATTTATTGTTATAATAAACAAATACAGTGCTTATGTACAGTATGTTGTATGTATATATCCGCCTTGTGTCTTATCTTTCCATTCCAACAATAATTTACAGAAAAATATGGCATATTTTATAGATGGTTTGAATTGCGATTAATTACAATTAATTAATTTTTAAGCTGTAATTAACTCCATTAAAAATTTTAATTGTTTGACACCCCTAAAATAATTAGAATTATTTTCCAAAAAAGCACAGGTGTATGACTAGTATCATGTTTATATTATACACACACTCTTTCTTAACACAGACAGTTGCCAGAGAGAAAAAAAAAAACACGTTTTACCACCGTTAGACACACTAAACATGCTGGAGTTGACTCTCCGACCTGGTGGTAAACATTCATGATAGTGTTTACTAATGTTTAAATTTGTATTAAAATCACATTGGAGGTATTGCCTCCTCAGCAGCCATGTTCCCTCTTTGTCATGTGTCTGAGCAAACACACAAGCTCCCTGAGCACACTGTGGATCGCATTGAGCAACGTCAGATGTGTACACTGTGGCCACACACCAGTATCACGCCTGTTGAAAACCTTGGATCATAACAAGTTACATAGCTTATTTAAAGAATGAAATTACATCAGCAATTTTCATTAGTTCACTTTTAATATTATTGATTTGGCCCACTTAAAATGAAAAAGACAAAAATCTAATTCATGAGATATGTATTATGTTATATATGAGAGTCCTGCTTTGGCCTGGGTAGGGTCCAGTTGTAGCATGGCTGAGTTGATAAATCATAATGAACAACCACAATATGAATACAGTATACCAAACTCCCATATTAAAATTGTTCAGACAATAAGGATTCCTATTCTTTGTCAGAGCAGCTACTCTGCGAAAACACACCTCCTTAAAACAAGTTAAATTCCCTTGTTTTCAGTTTAAATCTACTACAAATTAGTGAAATTATCTGCCAGTGCTTCAGGTAAACTTCACTCACTTAGATTTCGTTGAATAAGCTTGTTTTCAGCTATTTTTCTTAACAGACTTATTTTGAGCCAAAAGTTGGTATATTTAATCGAGGAAAAAAAGCTTGTGAAGAAATTCAGGAATATATATTGTTCCATTATTATAAAGCAGATTTTTCTCAATTTTGGTGAAAAATGAACAACTTTTAGATTTATGGATTTCATAATAACCAATGTTAATATTTACTTAAAGTAAGTGGAATAATCTGACGCATTCATCTGTTAAACTAGTGTTTGACACTTAAAACAAGATGGAGAAAAGTATTTGACTAGAATTTAAGAAATCATCTGATTAAGACTTAAATAAATTTGCAGTGTATACAGAACAGGATAATAAGGGGGAGAAAAAAACATTTCACCGCTTCTTCTATTTGCACATACTCCGACAGCCATTCTATCTTAAAAGAATCACATTTCTCTTTTTTACTTTGGCTTGATGAGTGTAATATCGCTGACCGTTTCTTTTGCCATGATTAGGGGTTAGCATTTGCGTCTCCTAACTCCCCTGCACTGTTGTTAGCTTGCTAAATTGAACGGTGCCTATGGGCAGGGCAGATACAATGTCAATGCTATGATTGGATGCGCAGCGTGGTCGAAGTGAACTGTATCGTATTATTGGTTAGACAACTGAATGGGAGTGTCTATTTGGCGCATTGAACGCCCAATAGGAGCGTCGCGTTGTCGTATTAAACTCACCAATAGCACTCAAACAATAATTAATAAAACATCGATGTTTTTGAAATATGATGTAGTTGGTGTTCGCCAGCCGTGCAGAAACTGCCCCTGAACTTCAGTTACACTTAGCTCGCGCTAATAATAAATTTAATGAGGGGGAAAAAATGCATACAACAAAACCGAAACCGTACGCAAGTGAACCGAACATGTAAAACAATACTGTTCAATACATCCACAAGATAAGTTACACCTACGCACGAACCTGCTTAACTGTGCTAAATTAATTCATTATGTTTTACAGTCGTGTTTTATAGTGCAAATTACATAATACAAGACTACATGAAACATGCTAAGCAAAGTCTATGTTGCCATTTTTGTGTTGTTTTAGTACGATCGTGTGCCTGAGTTGTACTCGAGTCACTCAACGCTGCCATTGTTGTAATGATATACGGTCACAACTGCGCATGCGCTTACATGGAGTACAAATGCAATTAGTTGCCGACAATAATTGATAATCAAATTCATTGACAACAAATTCCTTAATTGAATACTGTCAATTTAATCGAATAGGTGTTGCAGCCTTTATCTCAGGAGTTAGGCGAAGGCTAACTTCAACTTGTTTTAAATTAATTTTACTCAGAAATTGAAGTCTGGCCTACTAATTTGATAAGCTACTGAATACAGCTCATTTGGTTCACAATATGAACTTGATAAAATGAATGAGCAAAACTAAATAGCAAGTTACTTCAGAGATCTTAAGAATTTGAGTCATGTCTACCGGTATGTAATAAAAAAAATCTGAAATTAGCATGATTAGTAGGATGTGTTTTTTTTTTTTTTTTTGATTCATTTTTCACAATGGAGTTCTTTTTGTGTTTTTTAATCCCTTTAATCTCTTACAACTGAGTTTTTCATATTCTTATATACAGAGGAATCATCAGACTCTGTGAAAGTGGCTTCCCATATTCTCATCGGAGTGGGTTCCTTGTCAATGGCCATGGGCTTCTTTGGCTGCATCGGAGCTATCTACGAAATTCGTTGCCTCCTTGGTCTGGTGAGAAATTTCATTTTTCTTCAAGGCAATATCGGGAACGTTTGCTTAGCGAGTGATCTAGGGCTGCAGCTATCAAAGAGCTTAGTAATCGAGTAATAGACTGAAAATTCTATTGATTAATCGAGTAATCGGATATCATCATAAATCATATATTTTTTTTAGGTAAAGAGCAGTTATAAATATACATGAGAAAACAAGACATTTCATCTAATTTTGAACCGTTTTCAGTCAATCACTGGCTTTATTTTTTATGTACATTGTTGAAAACAGCCAACAATTGCATCTCAGATGTACTCTCGGATCACAGAAGCAATGGCTCGCATCAGTCATTTCATGTATTTTTTTTTTTTTTTTTTTTAGGGAAGGGCAGTTTTATTTTTGAAACGGATTTTTTTCTTTGATTGAAAATAGTTTTTTTTGATTGAAGCAACCTTTTCTGGGATTGAATGATTTAGACACAAACGTCCTACCCATGATATGCCCCCCCCCCAAAAAAAGATTGCTTCAATCAAAGAAAACGGTTTAAATGATATTTTATCGCATTCAAAAACTTATTTTCTGTAATTGAATTTTTTTTATTTTTGATCGAAGTGATTTTTCTTTTTTGAAAATATTTTTTTTGTTTGAAGTAACTTATTTTTTGATTAAATAATAAAGGCCCAAATGCAAAACTACATTACTTCAATCAAAAAATTTGTTTCAATCAAAAAAAAAACTTGACTTCAATCCAAAGAAAAAAAAACATCAAAGAAAAAGTTTTCAAATGCATTTTTTTGAGTTTCAAATTTATTTTTGCATTCAAACACCTTTTTTTGATTGAAGTGACTTTTTTGTATTCAAAATATATATTTTGATTGAAGCAACTTTTTTTTTGTTTTTATTGAAGCTACTTTTTTTGATTGAATAACAAACATAGAAGCCTAGCCCTCCGCAGGGCTAACGTTACGTGAGCGAGTGAAAGCTAGCGCCAACTTATTTACTAGCGCTGAGAATCTACTGCTTTAAGATGGCGGCTGTTTACTAATGCCGCCCAGTCTGTCATTTTGCATCTAGTTCTACTTAGATGTGATATCTATGAGACACACTACGCATAAACCCAATACAGCATTCCAGCAAAATAACCTCATACCAACTGTGCAGCATGGAAGTGGAAGTTGTTTTTGCGTAGTTTTTGGCAACGTCAGAGTAGTTTGTAGCGGCTGTCGGCTGCTGTAAGTTTTTTTTCTTTTTATCGCTTCTTCCTCTATGTATGTGACGTGAGCGCGTTGTCCCGCATTAGTTAAAAGTAGTCTCGGCAAAACGTGATGCTTATAGCTGGCAAAATTAAACGATTCCTCGAGGTGAATAAAATTACTCGGACCAGTTTTTAAACTCGAGTATTCGTTTCAGCTCTAGGGCCCTTGTCATGACCACAGAACAAAGTACTGCAATTGTTTTGCTGCATGGTCTGGTCGAACGATGCAAATGCTCTCCACAATCATTCGTGGTCAGTCTCAGCAAGTCATGTTAGTCATCTAAATTTCCCGTAATGTCCTCACATTTCTCCACGCTTAGCCTGAAATAGACGAAAACCATGCTCTGTATCCCCAATATTGACCAAAGTAGTTAATCATCCCGACACTGGTGTGCCCTACTGTGTAATTTCTACCTATTGTTAGAGTAGAAAACATGCTTGAAATTGCACCTGCTTCAAGTCGGCATGTGGCTTTAAAGTGATCCTCTAACTTAAATACATGTAGGCTCTAATAAACCACAATTGTTCTCTTGTACTAAAATATGTTGTTAGAAACACATAAAATGTTAAATCAATGGCAATATTTTATAATATTTAGTCCATACTTTGACCGTTAGTTGGCGCCATGGTTTGCGGGCTCGCAGTGATGACGTCATTGGGATCTTTCCAAATGTGTAGCGTGTTCAACAATTGCTTATTGCTGCCTAAACTCGCGAAGTAAAATGCCACGATGTGCTGCTTTTGGATGCAATTTCCAGTCAAATGGAAACAAGGGGAGTGAAGTGAGTGGTCAAGGTGGAATTATTATTTTTTGTGAATAAATGTGCATAAGTGGAAGCTTCTCCCCCTTTTTGGTCCCTGTATGCACTTATCCTACCCACCACGCATTACAACTGGCGCCCGAACATTTTTCCTGGATCCTTAGTCAAGTAAGGGATCCGTCTATTTTCTGGATCCGACGGTCCCACCGCGTCTGCAATATTGGTTTCGGATCTGTCTGTTTTTTTGATTCGTCGGTCCCACAGCGGCTTTTCGGATCAGTCTATTTTGTGGAATCGACGGCCTGATCGCGGCTGCGACATTGCCATGGGATCAGTCTAATTCCTGGATCTTCGATTGAGTAAAAAACACAGATTTGGATTACTATTGCTATTTTTTATGTTGACTATTCTTTGTGGGAGTTTTCCCCAAATCATACTAAATAATTAAAGCACTATGGCACGCTACAGTGACAACAGTGACTCTGACGTGGACCTTACAACAATGTTGGAGTTCGTCAGGGAACGCTGTTGGAATTCGTCAGGGAACGCTTGTTTGCGTACTGCTGAGCTCCCGAGTGAAGAGTGGTCAAGGTGGAAATATTATTTTATGTGAATAAATGTGCATAAGTGGAAGCTTCTCCCCTTTTTGGTACATTTATACACGTATCCTAGCTACCACGTGTTACACAAGGTGTGCTCTTTGGCCTGTACTGTATGTAAAGCACACGACAGCTCTAGATGCTAACAATCTACATAATTATATTGGGATAAGTTTGAAAACGCAATATGCTTACCTTGAATACCTCCTAATAAAACCGGAGTTCTAAACAGCATACACTCTCCCTCCCAACCGGAGTTCCCAACACCACCAGTTTTGCCCAACTTTTGTCTTATCAGGTGTTTGCTGCACGCATTTTTCCCTGATGCTCGTCTTGTGGACGACCGACAGTGCTGTCCTGCTCTTCACTTTTCAGATCTGGTTCAAATAGGAAGGGTAGAACAGACGACATGTTGGGAAAGCTAACGAGTGACACGCTGGAATTTCGGCAACGGGACCGGTGACGTCACGCACTGCGACATAACAAGAGTGGCGACCTATCACTTAAAATAATTTGACAAACTTTATTAGAACAAAAACATTGAGGGGTTTTAATATCAAATTATTATAACTCATACTAACATTTATCTTTTAAGAATTACTTGTCTTAAAAATAGAGGATCCCTTTAAGAACACAAATTCCTACTGACACTTAAGTCAACAGCACCTCTACATATGGAGGAGGGCTTGCAACGTGTGCTGACTGACGGAGGTGGACTGTGGGGATGCAGGGATAAAAGCTGCTTCGTGCTTCGATGGTAAAGTATGAGTGGGTTTATGTAGCGTATTTTTGGACTATAAGTCGCAATTTTTTTTCATAGTTTGTCTGGGGGTGCGACTTTACTCAGGAGCGACTTATGTGTGAAATTATTAACACATTATGATATCATTTCACATGTTATTTTGGTGTTTTGGAGTGACACTGATGGTTTCGTAAACTTGCTAGCATGTTCTTTATGCTATAGTTATCTATAGTTATCTGAATAACTCTTAATAGCTTTGGCCACGTTCACGCTCTGCCTTTGGCAATGTGTGTTCAATTTTATTATTGACTTTTTTATATTGAACTGCATGCTTTTAGTTTGTGGCGCTCTCACGCCCAAGTGGGGGCGCACTCGCACTTGTTTACGCGAAGAAGAGCGCTCACACGCCAGAAGAAGACGGACAGCTACGCAGCGTCTGAGTGAGTGGGCGAGAGAGAGCGAGAGAGAGAAGCACGGCTGCGAACATACGTTCATTGTTTATGCTTGTAAAATATCTCTCCAGAGGCAACGCCTGTGTTCATCATCTTTTCTGTTGTTGTTGTGTGTTTTCCACCCGCGATCGGACACTTAGAGCCAGTTGTGTGGTTGTTTAAACGATGTGCTAATGCTAGCGAACACATGCTAACCGTTTGTGTCTTTGCTGTAATAGCAGCAATTTATCATATATTTACGTCTATGCGAAACTGTTTGGTATCGAGGACGAAATTGATTTGTATTATTTCTATTTTTAGTTTCACTCTTCAAATGATGGTGTCATAACGACGGCCAAAATAAAGTCAGCAAATTATACGGACGTCCAGCATCGTCATTTGGGAGTTTAGCTCGCTGTATAGCCAGGACCGAGCCGTAGTGTCCTGGTGAGGACAGTATATTCGCATTTCGTTGTCGTTCGTCATGGATCATGTAACATTATCATACTGTACACTTATTTCCCAATGTTGTTCTCTATTGTATTTTTATATTAAACTGCCTTTCAAGATGACATATCTGGTCTATGTGTTGGATTTTATCAAGTAAATTTCCCCCCAAAAATGCGATTTATACGCCGGTGCGACTTATATGTTTTTTTTCCCCTCTTCTTTGGGCATGTTATGGCTGGTGCGACTTATACTCAGGTGCGACTTATAGTCCGAAAAATACGGTACATGGCCTCTTCTGTTGGCCGATAATTGTAGGGCTGCTTGGACCTACTTATTTTCCCAATGGCATTGACCAGCTGCCATGAGGCCTCCAATTAGTCTCACAAACGTACTACAAATGCGTCTGAAACAACGTCTACACAATTACAAATGTGAAGCCTAGCAGACTCAATAAATGTCCTCTCCAGAGTTTCTTTGCTTGAATGCTGCTGAAGAGATCTCCGATAATATCATTCTTCTTCTGTTCCTCCCCAACAGTACTTCACGTGCCTTCTGCTTATTCTTATTGCCCAAGTGACTGCTGGGGTTCTCATCTACTTCCAAAGAGATCCGGTGAGATGCTTCGTCCTAATTTTATTTTTGTTTTTTACACGGTCTACTTAGAATTCTGGCCACTATTGATGCAGCTGTGTTCTGCTGTGTGTTTGCACTTCCTACCACCTCATGCCGCAGCTGTGAGCGTAAGCCTCCTGTTTCCTGTGGTGAAACAATGTTTCATAGCTCAACAAGTGGCAAGTCAGCAAGTGTTGGTTTTAGACTGTCAGTGTTTCCTCTTGAATTTTTTTTCAGCAGCAGGGGAAGAAATAGTCAAATGAATGTTATATTATTTAATTCATTTTTTTTTTATATATATATTTTTAATGCACATAGTTAATTATGTTGTGTGGGCAGCATAACATAATATGCTGCTCGCACATCATAATTATCTATGAATCTTTAAAGAATAAATTGATAAAAAATACTTTTTTTCTTCTATAAACCCTCCCATGTCAGTTAAAAGTTATGAATGTGCACATGGCTGCCACCTCTGCCACTTTTCTCCCACATGCGTCTTCGTCCCCAGTGAGCCTGAATGGCCTGTTAGTATTTAAGGCTTCACCACAGGCCGGGCGGTGCCCCCTTTTCCCAGAATAGGGTGAGGTTGCATCTCCAAAAGAGCTCTAGTGGCCAAAACTCTGCCACAGCTCTGTGATCTTGCGCGCACACACACACACACACACACACACGTGCGTGCGCTGAGGCTGTGTTTATGCTACTCTTCAGTTCAGTGTAAGTACTGTATTTATAATAAAGGTGAGTGTTGTAAATATGAATAAATATCAAGATTTCCTCTGAACTTCACATGAAAATGCAAGTGTGTAATGTCTTTGCAATGCAGGGTAGATTTTACTGTGTACTGTGTAAAATGCTAATACATACTCTTTTTAAAAATGAGTATCATTCCATGATTATTAATGAAAGTTTTTTTATTGTATTACTAGTTAAAAAGTGAAATGTCCACCATCATCAAGGGCATGATCGTCCAGTATACCGGACAGAACAAAACCTCAGAACACACTTGGGACTATATCCAGAGAACGGTGAGTGATATCTCTTGCTTAGAGCCTAGATCTTGAGCCCAAACCCGAATGGGTCGGGCCCAAAATATCAATCATTTACATTCGGGTTGGGTGGGTCTAGTCGGGCCGGACTTCTCTCTCGCTAACTTTTTAAAAATAAATATACGTATATTTGTATATGGATGTTAAACTAAGGAATACTTGTTATAAAATAAATTAATTGGATAAAACAGAAAGAGCGCTGTGGCAATTCCAAACATGAGCCGCAACACAGCCAGTGCATTGTTTGCGCACATGAATGCCGTGGCCCCGCCCTCTTTTTAATCTTCCCCTCGCGCTCTGGGGCTCTCCGCAACTCTGCAACCTCCTATTTCCTTTTCGAATTTCGATATGGATATGATATTGGTCAAACATCTTTATTATTATTTGTTTCGAGGGCTGCACCTCTTCGTACTAAGCAGGATATTGTGGAGTTTGTAGTGTTCCTTAAAATGTTCTTATTTATTTTGTTTCAGTGCTCCTTAAGGCAGGTTGTGCGTTTTCTGATGCGAGTCATTAAAATAATGTTATTTAAAAGTATTTTAGTTTATTTTTGTATATGCTGCTGTTCCTCTCCTTGTCAGAGAGGCGCGTCCATGTGAGCACAATATCCCACACAGAAATATATTTAACAAACCTTTCCAACGTTATTTCGATTTATAATGATCATAAAAATATGTAGACTATTTAAACATTAAGAAAACTTGCGTTTTTTTCTGCCAACTCGAAGAAATTAAAATGAATGTCTGTTGCTGCAATTTGCCAAGGAAATTCGCATGAACTATCCACCTGATAGAACAGACACAAATATAAAAGATATAAATGTTCATTGAATATGCATTTTACAGTGTTGTTTAAATGGGAGAATTCCTTCCTTCTGGGTCCTCACAAATAAAACATAAAATTTCGGGGGTTTTCTGGGCTCAGGCCTACAAATAAAACGTAAAATTTCGGCTTTTTTTCCAGGCTCGGGCCTAAAAATAAAACGTAAAATTTTGACGTTTTTCGGGCTCGGGGATACAAATAAAAAATACAATTTCGGGCTCAGGTCTGCAAGTTAATTGCTCAGGCCGGGTCGGGCTTTCATACACTCAGGCCGGGTCGGGTCGGGCTGGATTTTTTAGGCTCGATCCAGGCTCTACTCTTGCTTCAGTTTTTACAAATATACACTACCGTTCAAAAGTTTGAGCTATAGTGTGTCATATGGGATTTTTCATTATATACACTACGGTTCAAAAGTTTGGGGTCGCTTTGACCCCAAACTTTTGAACAGTAGTGTATAGTAATTTATTTTTTAAGAAACGTATAAAAAAAATGCACTAGATATTTTTATCATGAATGAACTGAAAAATCATCTCTCGATTGTTGGACAAATAAGCAAGCAATGAAACCCCATGCTCTGCCATGTTGTGTAATTTTGGTGACTTTGTGGAAATTTTTTAAAAAGTGTTTTTGTGATGGTTCAGGATGCAGCAGCTTCCCACGCAGCTTACACATTTCTTCTCTTGTTGCAGATGAAGTGCTGTGGGTGGACGGGGCCTATCAACTGGTCTGACAACATGCTGATCAAGAACAGCTCCCAGAACCTCTATTCCTGTTCCTGTCGTAACGAATCCTTGCCTGGCACCGACATCAAGGTGGTGGGCCTGTGCGAGCACCTCTCATCGGAACTTCCAGTCTACCAAACGGTACGGCCTTGTGTTTGTTTATAGTCTCGTAGACCTCATCTTGCTAAGTCTCCTGATTGCTTTAGCTTTTGCCTTGTGTTTATTTGCACCTGCCGATGTTTGGATTTAAATGCCTGAACTGACTTGTACATCCACCATTACCATCGACTTTTTTTTCCTCCCTGCTCACAGGCAAATCATATATTTCTCCACTGATGCGCACTGGGTGTTATGTTTGAATAATATTGTTTTTGTTTATTGTAGCTAACCACATAACTAACCAGTGTTGGAACGAACGCCCTTACATTTGTTACATAACATACCGAAACTACTTTTTGCTGTAACTTCTAACGTAATGCGTTACATTTTCTTTTTAACAGCCCTATAGTTATTGTACGAGTATTACCCAAGTTATTTATGTTAGGTGATCCAAGTGAAAAGATGCCAAAAGATGCGTTTAATGCCACTGTAGTCTGCTGTAAAACTTCTAATGGTGTGCTCGTATGTTTGCTCTATTAATGGCTGTGCACTAACTATAAGAGTTTGGTATTAGTATATGTTGTACAGTATGTTGTCCATAACCTCGACGTGCATCAGCGACTTAAGTTCATTTCCAGGGAAATCTCTGGTGGTTGTAGAGTTGAGCGGGAATATGCAGTGATGGGAAAGTATAAATTTAATCAAAAATGGATGGAAGATAGTTTAAGAGGTGGTTGGCACCTGGTAGAAATAATAACAGAGCCCGGTGCAAAGTAGGGGTGTGACAATATGATAAGTTGATATATTGCTAGAGGTGGGAATCTTGGGGCACCTAACGATTCCATTACGATTCAGAGGCTACGATTCGATTATGAATCGATTTTTTTCATGCCCCCCTGCCTTCAAAACAGGAAATAAAATACTCAATTCCGCATTCTGTATCGGCAGCTTTTAACTACATTGAATTAATTTAATGTTGTGAATCAACCGTTAAAATTGTTAAATTGCTCCCGTTATTCCATAATTTCCCGTACGTCTACTTTCGACATGTGAAAGTTTTAATACTGTCCCATCATTTAAAAATAGATTCATGTAAAGATTTTGCCGATTTCGGAGTAATTTAAAGTTAATTAGGTTCGATACAACAGAGCCTTCCAGAGAAGTCTACTGCTTTATGATGACGGCTGTTTACTAATGCCGGCAAATCCGTCATTTTGCATCTAGTTCTCAATACATGTTCTAACACCGCCATCGTCTGTCCTTTCGCATCTAGTTCTATATATATACATATATATATATATATATATATATATATATATATATATATATATATGATATCTTCCATAGCATTATATGCTCGTATGTTTGTAGCAACTGTGCGTTGTTTGTAGCAGCTGTCGGCCGCAGTCAGGTATTATTGTTTTTTAATCTAGCGGCATAAGTTGTAGATGATATTTACTCTCGGCTTGTTCTCATTGCGTCCCGAAGACCGCGCTGACTGTGTTTTAGTTCCGCTTTACTTGGTGTAATTAAATAATCGGAATTTGGATGTTTGTGAATCGTTCTCGAATCTTCCACAGCCGGATCGCGAATAATCTAAGAATCAGAAATTTCGCACACCTCTATACTGGACTGTCTCAGAAAATTAGAATACACAATATTCTAATTTTCTGAGACAGTCCTGTATATTGTTCTATGTAAAGGACGTCAGCCAAGGTCGGCCCCCCACATTTTTACCACGCCAAATCTGGTCCCCTTTGCAAAAAGTTTGGACACCCCTGCTTTAAATGGTGGATTAATGTACAGGACTGTCTCAGAAAATTAGAATACACAATATTCTAATTTTCTGAGACAGTCCAGTATATCGCGTTACACTGTACCCCAAAACGTGATCGATTTGCTCACGCCAAGAATTAATATATCGTTTTAAAAAGGTGTCACTTTTTAAAAAAATAATAATAAAAAGTAAAGGGAACCCAAGGTTGCTACCAAAATCGGTTTCCATTAGAATAGTGTGAGTTCACTGGCTGCCATTGACCGCACTAGAAATCCAATTCATTTGACTGGATTGGACGTCTAAGTGAACTGTAGTTAGTTTCATATTTGAATAAATAGTAATTAGCTACTTTTTATTTTATAAATCTTAACTACAAAATTTTTCAAAAGTAACTTGAACAGCACTGTAAAAAGTGCTTTTGAATCATGAGTGGAAATAACACATTTCGTGCATGCACAGGATCACAGGATTTTACTTAAACGTTTATAGCATTTAAAGTTTTGAAGTTCTGTAGTCGTTACATTTTTTGTTTTTATTCAACGTACTCGATCGTACCTCGACATAAGATCGCTTCGACACACGATCTTTTCGACATCCGACGTAAAATTTGACTCGCCATTTGTTTCTACATCCGACGACATGCTCGAAATACGACGATTTTTGACAACGCCGCAATTTTTGGTTTTTTTGCCAGAACACGGACGCACGGCTGATTTTCTTGTGAGATAAATCAGCACTGGATCCAAAAAGGTTAGTGCAGGTGGAGAAAAAAAAGGTGACACATAACATTGAAATGAAGACGTGAATGATAGCAAAATATAAGCATGGTGTGTGCATCCATGAACTGGGTCGACAGCAGGGCCGGAGAATGTCGATCTACGTCGGCGGTCCTCCTCCATTCGCCAGTCTTTAAAAGTTAGGGTGACAATTCCTATTGTGGTAACATCACCAAAGAAATCGCTTGCTTCGTCAGGTTTCTAATCATTTATTCAATCAACTTGCCTCGAGTCCACTGCTGTTGACGCCAGGATCGAAACGGAAAGTAAAGTCAGCCCCGCGGTACGTTCAGGTACAGCAAAAAATAAAATTACATATATATATATATATATTAAGGCTGTCAAACGATTAAAATTTTTAATCCAGTTAATTACAGCTTAAAAATTAATTAATCGTAATTAATCGCAATTCAAACCATCTATAAAATATGCCATGTTTTTCTGTAAATTATATATATATTCTGTAAAATAAATTGTTGGAATGGAAAGATAAGACACAAGATGGATATATACATTCAACATACGGTACATAAGGACTGTAGTGGGCATTTCACTCTACTGTCATTTAAATCTGTCTATGCTGTCCCCACTCCGAAGCGTCTACTTTTTCCAAAACTGGACAGCTAGTGAACAACGCCTTAATAATCAGACTTCTTCCTTTTTTATCTGATTTATTAATAAAATGGTCTCAAACCATTGTCCTCTTTAGACCGTCGTAAAACTACAAAAAAAAAGTACACAAGCATTGCATTAGCAACGACGTTAGCTTAGCACGCTATACAGGTTCACTAAACATAAACAAAAAGCGTCTCATACAAAAAATATAACATTTCGCTTACTAACATAATATGTACATTCTTTACAACAACCATACTTACGGACAAATCTTGTCCAAGGATCATATAAGCACAACATTACAACGTAGGCGTCAGCCCGAGACGTCGTGCAGCCATATTGAACTGGCAAGAAAACAATAAACCATGTCGCAAAGCGACCACAAGAGTTCGCTGTTAGACAGCACAAAAAGCCTTGCTGTAAAACTTACCAAAAGGCAGAATACTGTCTGAGCGGGACATGTGCCTTAATTGCGTCAAATATTTTAACATGATTAATTTAAAAAATTAATTACCGCCCATTAACGCGATAATTTTGACAGCCCTAATATATATATATATATATATATATATTTGTTATTGTTATTCTGATTTTTAGTCATAATTTATTTGTTTTGCTCTTTATAATTGCTATATGCAATAGTCACAGCAGCATTTATTAAGGATTTAGTATAGGTTTTTGGGCTGTGGAACGAAGTAATGGAATTATAATGTATCCCCCTGGGAAAATCCTGCTCGACATACGACCATTTCGACTTGCAAACAAGGTCCTGGAATGAATTAACTTCGTATGTAGAGGTAACACTGTATTAAGAGTTTACTAGAGGCATGTGAGGCTTTTGGGGTTTCAAAAGTTTCCCAATTACCGCAAATATTGGCCAAAATAAGCCCTACTACTGTGGGACCATTGGACTTACGAGGAAGTGAGTAAACATTGTATTTGGTATTATGTCAAATACTGTGATCATGGCACACATTTTAATACGGATGTGGCTTGCATTTTGTGGCTGATTGTCCACCGAGAATGCCACTCGGCCGACGACCGGCGGCTTGTCGCATACCCCCCTCGGTCCTTCGCGTGCCCGCCGGGAGAGCGCTATACTCGGCTGATTGCCCTCTTCGTGTGCCTGGTGTTCTGTCAAATTTTCAACCCCATCCGAAATTTCAACTTTGTTAAAAATGGACGCGAATACAGTGATTACAAAGTAAACACTACAAACTTTCTTTAAATAAAGGACTATTTACTTAAATTTGATCATGTAGAAAAGTTCTCCTCAGACACATCCTGCCATGTTAGCTGCACAACAACTGCACACCGCTCTCACTATTTACATCTTCACCGTGTAGTAAAGCATTATTTTACGCAATATTCACGTTGACCATGTGGCAGCTACGTGCTCCTCCGACTTCGGCCGGTTTGTTCAGATGCTTCCCCGGCAAACAAGCTTTTCGGCCCGCAGCTAGAAAACGAATCCAACGAGCTGTAACTGCTCGCTGCTGGTTGGGTTGCCGATCAGCAAAGACAATCGACAACCCCGCCACCGTGTGAAATGATCCTGGGTAGTTTTGTGTGATTTTTCGCTTCGAAAGCCGAGAAAAAGACTTTGAAACATCACTCGGTTCGGGTGAGCATGTCGGCTAACTGTCACACCTCCTGGTTTGTTTACACTCTCTGAGGCCGAAATGACAAAAGCCGGACTAACTCCGGTGGCATAAAATATAGTTTGGGAGTTGCAAGAAGTGGACAGATTTGTCCATTATAGAGTAATTTTGCCATGTCGTACTAAATGAATGCATTTTTAATATTTCATATTCCATTTAGCACAAGACTGTTATATGTCATGACCACTCCATTTATTTAGCATTTGGGGAAAAATACTTCGATAAAAAGAATATCCTGTAAAAATATTGGAGTAGAGAGACTGAAACAATGACATTTTGCAGCTCTCTTCGTCGCATTTTCCTCGTTCTGAATAATTCCCCCTCAATGAGCTGAATTCTAAATCAGATTAAACCATGACCCTGCCAACGTCATTCTCCTGTTGGGGACGCTAGAGCCCGGCAGATCAAAAGACTAATTTCTCGTCATCTGCGCTTTGCCAAATTGTTGTACTAGTCCTTCTAAAAAAATGAGCATATTGTGATAGTTAATTATTTTCTGTAATATACTGATAAACATTAGACTTTCCATACATTTTAGATTCATTACACACAACTGAAGAAGTTCAAGCCTTTTATTGTTTTGACATTGATGATTTTGGCAAAAAAGTCCAGAAAAACCAAGACAAACTAAAAATTCCATCTAAAAAAAAATAGCTTATCATGAAAAGGTACTCTAAAGAAGCTACTACTAACCTAATCAGCTGAATCAACGAATTAACTCAAAACCCCTGCGAAAGATTCCTGAGGCTTTTAAAAACTCCCAGCCTGGTTCATTACTCAAAACCGCAATCATGGGCAAGACTGCCGACCTGCTGTCCAGAAGGCCATCATTGACACCCTCAAGCAAGAGGCTAAGACACAGAAAAACATTTCTGAGCAAATGTTCCCTGTGCTGTATCAAGGCACCTCAGTGGGAAGTCTGTGAGAAGGAAAAAGTGTGGCAGGAAACACTGCACAACCAGAAGAGGTGACCGCACCCTGAGAAAGATTGTGGAGAAGGATGGATTCCAGACCTTGAGGGACCTGCAGAAACAGTGGACTGAGTCTGGAGTAGAACAGGGTACTCGCGGGTTATTAAAAGTATAAAAAAAAGCATTGAATTTAGTTTCCCATTATTAAAGGTATTAAAAGTATTAAAGGGTATATCATGCCCTGGGAAAATGTTAATATTCCATCATTTATCCATAAATGCATGCCTTTTGTGTTCATATCATGTCACTTCGTGTAATTACACACAAGAAAATGAGAGAAATTTGGCTCGATTGTCAAGCTAAAACGACCGGCGCCCGAGATCTGGCAGATTGTGTGCGTGACGTCACGACAAGTGAAGAGAGTGCCACCGGTCACTAGGGGGGCAGCGCCTGTCTACATCAATATAATTCCTTCTAGTAAGGGGAGAATTAGGGGTGTTTTGAGCTGTTTATGCTGATGCATTGTGTTCGTCCTGCACATATTCCAGGTTCACTCATGAAGAAACACCCCTCGTTGTCAATAAAAGAGAATTCAGAATTGACAGTGAGGGGTGTTTCTTCAACAAGAAAAAGGCTCAGTGCTTTAACACTGAATGGCGGCGATGATGGCAGACAATTTCGTTTCTAGATTCAGCGACGAATCCGACGTAGAAGGACGTAACGAATGTTCATCTAATGGTGACGAGGAGAGTTGCGAAGCTTTAATCGGTGTTTTAGGTTACCAATTTGAGCCCAAACGAACGCCAATGCAGCGTAATGAAACGGTCATTGAGGGGAGCAATGACACTGATGAAACATCGCCAGCAGATCATGTGGAAAACACCAATGATTTGTTTTGCATTTCTTTTTGTGAAGCTGATACACCGTGACTGCAAAATAAAGGAATGCATAGAATAATTATCATTTATTGCGCTATCATAGCTTTTCGCTCTGCCAACAGACACAAATATGAATGGGATCAGAGGATTTGTTCTATATATTTTACGAACGATAATTTATACATGTGTCCAGTCCTGTATCCAATGCGTGACATTTTTTTATTATAAAAGAGTACTCACTCTGGCCATTTCGAGCTTGGCTGCTCTCCGCCTTTGCTTAGCCTTAGCCTCCTTTGCCAGTCATCGTCCTCTTTCTTGATATCTCGGGACATTTAGGTGGCTGCGCGTGTATGGTCGGCGATTTCACTTGTCCATAGGTCGAGAAGCTTTCAGGTGAAAAATGCGCACCACAGAAAAGCGTGCCGGAGGCTGTGTCTAAAAAATTTGCCCTCTTTGCACGGACGAACTTTACCCATTGTCTGCGTAGTCCAGCTTTTTTTTTTCGCGTTCGGGAACTCATGGATACTATATTCCGATAAATAACTATTTGTACACCACATAGTACAGCAGTTTTGCACCATTTTTGTGATGTTTTCGTCAAACAAACCCCAACGCTACTCTCTCGTCGTTAAAAAACAATGGCACCTGACTCCCCCTCGACTGTCAATCACTTGTCGTGACGTCCCCGCCCCATTCGGCTGTTTCCGGAACACTTTCGGGAATGTTCGTCATTTTCGATCTATTTTCGATAATTGCTCATTAATGTGATTGATTTTTTTGTTAACTTTATCAATATTTGTTATCTTGGCACATAACGGTTCTATTGATGTCTCACACCCCCTTTGCCGCTACATACCCTTTAAATTAGCTGTGGTAAGTCTGCAATTTTTTCACCGTGGTCTTAATTTTCAAGAACATCTCAGTGCAACCTAAATTATTTCCGTGACGAAGTTGTCGTTTTTTTTTTTTTTTTTTTTTAAATCCATAACGAAGATGACGCATAGAATTTTTACAATGCACTGCACGACAAATCGAAATGCAACTCGTGCGTGCCAAACTACCACAACCGGCATAACGGAGAATCCACCCACCTCTGCATCAGGAATGCGTGGAATGAAAACCCTGCAGGCAGAAGTATTGTGGATTCTGAACATCAAAACAGACCACCATTCATATACTTCAAATGAGTCCATTGGTGATCTGTTTAGGATATTACGTCATTTTTGGTCGGCATCGGCTGTCACATTGTTGGTCGTATTGCGTTTTGTTCCAGAGGGAGCGTTCCCGATGTCTTAACTATCTTTTGTAACAAATTTCAGTTGGCAGAAAAAAACGCACATTTTCTTAATGTTTAAATAGTCTACATATTTTTATGATTATAAATGCATTTACACAATGAAATAACGGGGGAAAAGTTTGTTATAATGTTGGTCAAATCGTGTTTTATTCCGGAGGGAGCATTCCCGACTTCGTAACTGCAGTCAATTTAAGCTCATCAAGACTTTAAAATAGAGGTAAAATCGGGCCTAAAAAATTCAGCCCGACCCGAACTGGTCCGCGGGTATAGCCCGACCCGCGTTTTGTGTGATAACATTTGTGACGATGTCTGCAGAAAAGCCTGTCTTTTGTGACGAATTCTCAGTTGGCAGAAAAAAAACGCACATTTTCTTAATGTGTTAAATAGACTACATATTTTTATGATCATTATAAATGTATTTACACAACGAAATAACGCTGGAAAAGTTTGTTAAATATAAATAAACAGGTGCGGTTTTGCGGACTCGCAGAGGGGAAGATTTAAAAAGGCGTATAGGCACGCTCTGGCTCTGCAATGACCATACAGCGCCTTCTTTTTTTTAATCCAAATTATTTGAAAACAAGTATTCCTTAGTTTGTCATTCATACATCGTTAATATATAGTTATTTCAAAAAGTTAGCGAGAAAGAACCCTGGCCCGGCCGACGTAATAATTGACATTTTAATTTTGGTCATGTTTTCAGTTTAATTTAGTTGTTTCCAGCTTGCTAAGTTTTGGATTGTGATGTTTGTTTACCGCTTTTCCTCTTACTGCGAAGAGGGAGGAAGTTACATCGGCCGCCGCTATGATATTTAAGTCATCAGCCATCTGCTGTGACCCGGGAATTTAACGCCTGCTTTCACGCACACTGCTTCCCATGTCAGTCGACACGGGAAATTGTTTTCACGCATAACTGCTGCACGGTTAAGTCCCGCGATATTCCCGTTGTTTTGGAGTATGTGATAGGGGCTCAAGTTAGACCCAGAAACTTGGTTGCAGTTTATGGGTCATGCGAAGGCAGTGGACCTGCTTAAACATTTCGGTTTACCTTTAGAATGAATGTGAATTTCGCCGTTTTAACTCGAGAGTTAGCCATGTTCACTGGGGTCTTGACAGGTGCACTAGCGGCTAGCCTGTTACAGAAGATGGCTGGTCTGAGTCCTGTCCTCCTCCTCTTTTTGTCTTATTATGTGCGTGTGTGTGTTTAAAAAAAATCTGACTTTATAATGTTACTTTAAATGTGTTTTAATTGTATCTTCAATATTCAGTTTGTGCATTCTTTTGTCAAACACACTTAGTAATTGAGGTTAAATTTGATGTTCACTTCTTTATTTAAAATGAATCAATATGATCTAAATAATGGGTGCAAGAAAAGTATTAATTTTCAGTTGAAATGACATTAAAAAAGGTCTTAAAAGTCTTGAATTTAGAGTTATCAATTCTGGGGGGACCCTGTAGAAACATCCAGAGCCACAGTGAACAGGCGTGTGCTGGAAGTGGGCAACAGGTGCTGCATTCCCCAGGTCAAGCCACTTTTGAACCTGAAACAGCAGCAGAAGCGCCTGACCTGGGCTACAGAGAAGCAGCACTGGACTGTTGCTCAGTGGTCCAAAGTAATTTTTTCAGATGAAAGTTTTGCATGTCATTCGGAAATGAAGGTGCCAGAGTTTGGAGGAAGATTGGGAAGAAGGAAATGCCAAAATGCCTGAAGTCCAGTGTCAAGTACCCACAGTCAGTGATGGTCTGGGGTGCCATGTCAGCTGCTGGTGTTGGTCTACTGTGTTACACTGTATCAAGGGCAGGGTCAATGCAGCTAGCTAGATTTTGGAGCACTTCATGCTTCCATCTGCTGAAAAGCTTTATGGAGATGAACATTTCATTTTTTCAGCACGACCTGGCACGTGCTTACAGTGCCAAAACCACTGGTAAATGGTTTACTGACCATGGCATTACTGTGCTCTATAGAGCCTACCTACCGACGTCATAAAACCACGTGCTCGCTGTATGGTTCCGCCCACTTGTCCGTCATTTTGTCTCTGTATTAGCATTGGTTTCAATTGATCGAGGAATTTAAAATGCATTTCATGGAAGACCCGGTGCTTTCTGATGCCGTAAACTCACTGGATGTGTTGCATAAAAGGCGTTATGTGGAAAAGCTTCGTTCTATACAGTCGCCAGATCCATATTTGATGCCTAAATCGATGATTTTTGACCGGCTGCCTTCACCGTCTCTGCCTGACCCTGATATTTACAACTATCTTGTCCACACAAAATCAGCCTATTCTCACGAAAGTTTGAAAAACTTTAAGAGCTTGGAGGCTTATAAATGCTACGTTGCTGGTTGGGTGAAACAGGTCCTCGTACACGAAAATTCGGCAGGAATCTTGTGCTCGGAAGGTGAGTTACGAAATTTTCAATTCAAAATCTTTTGTTCTTGCTAACATCCACTGTCAAGTCTAATGTATTTCATGTCATTTGTCAATGGAGCTAGGGCTTTTAATGTTTATATGGTTTAGCGATAGCACTCACTACATACATACGTGTATGTTGTCGGCGATTAGCCTAGCAATGATCTTAATTGTGGTTGTCAGCCCAAAACCCTCTAAATATATATTAAATGCATCTTACCAGATATAAAATGACTACTACATAATCTGTGATAATCGTTTGGAGCCCAGTTTTCTCGTCGAATTGCAGCAGCCCATCTCGCTCTCTCCGTGTCTCTCGGAATCCGGTAGAACTTCAAGTCTCTCCGTCTATCTTCTCTGTTATTGCAACCGACCGCCACACACGCCTTCACCATTTTGATTATTAATGTTAACGAGCAGAAAAACACGTCGTAAATAGGAGGAATGTACGTAGCCGTAACAGGTCAACACAATGTGTTGCCGGACAAGTGGGCGGCACCAGACAGGAGAGCGGAGTTGTGACGTCACGTGGGTAGGGTCTATTGGCCTGCCAACTCTCCTGACCTGAACCCCATAGAGAATATGTGGGATATTGTGAAGAGGAAGTTGAGAGACACCAGACCCAACACTGTGGATGAACTTAAGGCTGCTATTGAAGCATCCTGGGCCTCCATAACACCTCAGCAGTACCACAGGCTGATTGCCTCCATGCCACGCCGCATTGAAGCAGTCATTTCTGCAAAAGGATTCCCGACCAAGTATTGAGTGCATAGCTGATATAGCTGAAGGTTTTTTTGTTTTGTTTTAAAAAACACTTTTGTGTATTGGTCGGATGAAATATGCTAATTTAGATAGAATTTTTTGTTTTTTCTCGACTTGTTTGCCAAAATCATCAATATTAAAACAATAAAAGGCTTGAACTACTTCAGTTGTGTCTAATGAATGTAAAATTTATGAAAATAACAAGTGTAAACAGTTGATTGCAGTCAGGTGCTGCTTGTTTTAGCACAAACTTCATTGGTTAAACTGTCTGTGCTCGATTGGTAGGTACAAAAACCAGGACCCACAGCGGCCCTTGAGGACATGTTTGGACACCCATGGACTAGAGTTTAGTTTAGTTTATTCACACACATCGTATCATGGTACATACAAGAACATAGTCGTATACACAAGCAGTTCATCTGACGAGATGCATGAAAGGGACACTCCGAATAAGCTATTTAAAGCTTTTAGTAGGGGCCTAAGAGTATATAGTCGAATCGTCTCAAAATATGATTCTAATTCACATAGTAATGCTATTTAAGACTTTTTTTTTTTTTTTTTTAATCCTGTCGTAGGCACTTTAAGCTATATTATTCATCCATTTTTCGACCAGGTCCAAAGTTGTGTTGTGTTTTGAAATCGCTCCGCTAACGTCCAGGTGGGATCACATTCATTTCGCCTGTGTTTTTGCTGCTTCTTAAATGATTTTCCTCCTCTGCTTCTTTCAGGGTTGCATGACCAGTGTGGAGAAATGGCTCCTAGAGAATTGTGGAGTAATTCTGGGAATATGTGTCGGAGTGGCAGTCGTGGAGGTATGTATACTCTCATTAATTAAACAGTAGTGCTTAAGAAAATAGGCTCTACAATAATCTTTTATCTTATCTCTTCTCATCTCACTTATGCAGCCTTGCAATAGTCTCGGATACTTATCAAATATACTTTGGAAATCTCAGGGAAAGTAGTGGAGGCCTTGTGATAGAAAGTGCACCTGTTTGGAGAATTCATTGGATATTGGCAGCACTGAAGTTGTTAACCAAATCTGATCGATCAACAAACAAATTAAGGGGTTTTAAGATATATAAACTGCAAAGTGAAATGTTAAATAAAAATGGATTTTTGTTTTGTTCTTTTACTTTTAACAAATATGACTTGCAGAGGGAACACAAGATCTTGCAAAGTAACAGTCATGTAAATGGCGTGTAGTTTAAGAGCAATGTATAATAATACATTTGAATGATCTCCACATAAACCTTCATAAGGCAAGTGATTATTTTTGTTAATTAAAAACAACAAACTTAATAATGACCTGGGTCATGAACTAGGTTATGATGTTAATATTTGGTACACAAGTGTGGCCTACATTAGTGGTCCCCAACCTGTGCGTCATTGCGGAGTGCTATAGCTGTTTCGCGGACTTTGGTTTGGGGGGCGCGGTACCAAGTGGCTCGCGGACCGACACCGATATGTGTAAACCATGTCTCAATTATAATTATTTTTGTTTCATTATTCATAATTATTTTTAGATATATTTTCAATAGATACATTATAAATTAATAATTAATAAAACTAACCCCCCAAAAAATACATAATATTTCGAAGTTGCAAAATTTAATTGTATTTTAACTCACTGCCTTCCCTGACAATGGCAGATGTCCAATTCATTGAAACTTGGAGGACTGGCAGTGAATGCTCACATTTCATTCATTGACAGCAGTAGACATCCAAATCCGTTTTGACCGGGACTGTCAGCTTCTCCGTCAAAATGGATTGATGTCTACTGCTGTCAATGACAGCTGATGTGTTCAGTGAGTGTCCTATAAAAGGTTCATTCTCACGGTTTTCTCTTTTCAGCTTCTTGGCATGATCCTCTCCATGTGTCTGTGCAAGAGTATCGTTCAGCAGGATTATACCAAAGTGTCTAAGTACTGATCAACACATACAGTGCCTACATACATGCATGGACTTTCCTTTACTCCCTAAATGAGACCGATGCACGCACACAGAGATGAAGGCAGCTGACCCATGTTTGAACCTCCAGGTCATGCTTTTCACTCAAAACACCATACAATTGGCAGTTGGTGGCCATAAATCACAAGTCATTATTGTTGTATTACTGTTATTATATGTTGTATGTTTAAATGACACTTTGTCAGACCTTTTACTGGGTCAGTTGTTACCCGTTTGAAAGGATGCTACAGCATCAATACTATTCTTTATTTTCTTTAGCGGTTCCTTTTTATTGACCACAATGAAGCGCTTATACTAGAGAGAAATTGACAGGGAGCACTTTACTAAGACAGGATGATGTCGAGATACCTGAAGTGAGTGCGAGATGAGAAGGTATGAGTGGGCTTGTGTGGAATTGATCTCGTTCTGTGATCCTGTGGCTTCTGTTCCTGCTAGTGGAGGAGAAAAAAAGGTTTTGGCCACCCTCACCACTCCTCCAACCTTGTTCTTGCTTAACATCACACAATCAGCCATCCTCTTGGTAACCCAGAGCTCTATTTATGGAATTGCCGAGGGAGAAAAAAATTCCCACTGATATATACACACACACATTTAAGAAGTCCGGGTAATCCATTGCATTTAGTGAACTAACATGAGACTACAGTTTTTGACAATCTCATGTTTGCCCCACTACCACATCCACCACACACACAATGACACAAGTGGAAAAGTCAATTCATCTTGTGTTGATTCCAAGTATTGCTTTATTCTAAATGTTGCTCTTCTTTATGTTGCTCCATTTCAGATATGTTCTTGTTTCATTGGCCAATTTGTAACATTAATTTAACTTAATATGATGAAGGCTTTTTACTGTTTTGTTTTTTGCGCTTTGGGGAAAAAAGGAACAATGGTTCCAACTAATGGATGTGGATTTATAAGTCATGTTTGAAAAATGTTTTTGTATTTTTGTAACAAAAACAATAGAATAAATGGACTTCACAAATCGGTGCTTCTTCATTTCATTTTTGTGTGCATGGGATTATACCGTTCGGCACCAGTAGATAGCAGTATGTACAAAAACAATGTAGTGGACCAAACGTACACGTGGACACTGATGTTTCAATTTAGGTGAAAATTCAATTTAATAAAAGTCACAAAAGAAACAGTTTAACAAAATATCTTGGGGCCCAACATAAAAGAGGCCAACATAACAAAAGGCTTCAACCAAACTGACCTCCATACACATCTCCCTGGCCATTTAAATCAGGGCAGAATCTCCTCTAACGACCACCTGAAGGAGGTATGACAATTTAACCATTGTCAACTTAATAAAACAACAGATTAAAAAATATACATATATTCAAACAATAATTAACTAGTGTGCACATACACAAACTGAAAATTTTACTCCACACAATCATAATTAAATCAACTTAAATATCCCCTTCAGAATGGTAGGTGCCAGATCTTACACAGCTGTGGTCGTTACCTCAAATTGGCAAGTGAAATCCAGTAAGCATTCAGACCAATTTTAACTAAAGTGTGCACCCATTAGCAAATACATGTCCAAAAAAATAGCACATAAATAATAAAATCTTGAAACACTAAATTGGTAAGTAAATTGGTAGCCACCACACAGAACATTGGTATGAGCACATGGTTTTGCGGTGACAATACATGATAATTTGGTATTACGAGCAATTGGTACTACACCACATACAGTGGGGCAAATAAGTATTTAGTCAACCACTAATTGTGCAGGTTCTCCCACTTGAAAATATTAGAGAGGCCTGTAATTGTCAACATGGGTAAACCTCAACCATGACAGACAACGTGGGGGAAAAAAACAGTTTTATTTTTAAAGAATTTATTTGCAAATCATGGTGGAAAATGAGTATTTGGTTTATACCAAAAGTTCATTTCAATACTTTGTTATGTACCCTTTTTTTGGCAATAACGGAGGCCAAACGTTTTCTGTAACTCTTCACAAGCTTTTCACACACTGTTGCTGGTATTTTGGCCTATTCCTCCATGCAGATCTCCTGATGTTTTGCGGCTGTCGTTGGGCAACACAGACTTTCAACTCCCTCCTCACCCCAGGGTGTCAAAATGATAACGATGAGCAAAAATCCCAGAACCACATGGGGGGACCAAGTGAATGACCTACAGAGAACTGGGACCACAATAACAAAGGCTACTATCAGTAACGCAATGCGTCGCCAGGGACTCAAATCCTGCACTGCCAGACGTGTCCCCCTGCTGAAGAAAGTACACGTCCAGGCCTGTCTGTGGTTTGCTAGAGGGCATTTGGGTGATCCAGAAGAGGACTTGGAGAATGTTTTATGGTCAGATGAAACCAAAATAGAACTTTTTGGTAGAAACACAGGTTCTCGTGTTTGGAGGAAAAAGAATGCTGAATTGCACCATTCCCACTGTTGGGGCTGTTTTTCTGCAAATGGACCAGAATGACTGATCTGTGTAAAGGAAAGATTGAATGGGGCCATGTATCGAGAGATTTTGAGTGAAAATCTCCTTCCATCAGCAAGGGCATTGAAGATGAGACGTGGCTGGGTCTTTCAGCATGACAGTGATCCCAAACACACGGCCAGGGCAACAAAGGAGTGGCTCCGTAAGAAGTATTTCAAGGTCCTGGAGTGGCCTAGCCAGTTTCCAGATCCCAACTCCATAGAAAATCTGTGGAGGGAGTTGAAAGTCTGTGTTGCCCAATGACAGCCCCAAAACATCATTGCTTTTGAGGAGATCTGCATGGAGGAATGGGCCAAAATACCAGCAACAGTCTGTGAAAAGCTTGTGAAGAGTAACAGAAAACGTTTTGCCTCCGTTATTGCCAACTAAGGGTACATAACAATGTATTGAGGTCAACTTTTGTTATTGACCAAATACTTATTTTGCAAATGATGGGATTTTCGTTTTTTTTTTTTTTTTTTTTCCACATTCTGTCTCTCATAGTTGAGGTATACCCATGTTGACATTTACAGGCCTCTCTAATATTTTCAAGTGTGAGAACTTGAACAATTAGTGGTTGACTAAATACTTATTTGCCCCACTGTATGTATATGTTTATCACTAATGGCCATCATCATCATCACTTATATCCACACTATGTGATGGTACTTCATCATCTTGATGGCTGTTTGAACAGGATTTATCCAGCAATAACTGACCCCCACACCCAGCCTCAGTTACTGCTCGCTTCCTAAGTAATGCGTTACTGTAATCTGATTGCTCGTTACAGAAAGAAAGTAATCTAACGCGTTCATTTTTACAAGCCAGTAATCCGATTAAAGTTGGGCACTAAGGAAACTATTTTGTTTTTGCCTCATAATGTATGTAGAATGAAGATTACTGTAGTCATGTACGAAGAGCATTTGAATAGAAAATATCACTCTTGAGTTTGGGAGTGACATCACATCTCACATATTCTCATGGGGGGGGAGTGTCACGTGTATTACCATGCTGTGAGCGCTATCTGACACGAAGGTCAACAACATAGGCGCTTCCTCTTCAGAATGCTAACCATGAAAGGCAGGATATATACCGCAAATGGCTGCCTTTGCTCACTGGAAATGCAGCCATTACTTCACATTTCTGTCCAGTAAGGATGACAAAAATATCTCCGTGCGTTGCAAACTTTGCGCTGGCTGAAAAAGACTGTCGGACGCTAAAAACTCTACATCCAATTCAACAAGGAAGCACTTGGAATTACAGCACGACGCGACAAAACTCGAAACAAAGCCTACAGTTACAAGACAGCAGCACTTCTACAGTTTGTAACCAGCCTTTATGCACATTTTATTGTTAGTGTTTGTAACCATAGGCGGAGTTTTATTTTTGTGGGACTGGGGGCAAAGCATGTTGATAACTCTGAAACAAAAGTCAAAAGTTTGGACACACCTCATTTTTGCGTTTTATATATTTTCACTACTATTGCAAATCCCCTCTGAATACATCAAAACTATGAACGAACATGTGGAATGGCAAAAAAAAGTGAAATAACTGAAAACAGAGGTTTTATATTCTACATTCCTCAAAGTATCCACTTTTGAGGTGTCGCCAAACTTTTGGCCAGTACTGTATATGTACAGTGGGGAGAACAAGTATTTGATACACTGCCAATGGGTTTTCCCAGAACGGTCAGAAACGCAGTTCCGGTATAAGATTCAGGGCCAGAACGCGGTTCCGGTATAAGATTCAAGGCTGGAACGCTGTTCCCGTATATGATGCTTTGATTCTGAAAATATGACGGCAACTGTCAAAACGCTATGTAAATTAAAAAAAAAAAAACATATAGCCTACATATATTTAGTAGAGCTGTCAAGCGATTAAAATATTTGATCACGATTAATCGCAGAAATGTCATAGTTAACTCGCGATTAATCGCACATTGATCACAACTTTTTATCTATTATAAATGTCCCTTGAATTATTTTAATACTCTTATCAACATGGAAAAGTAGATAGGCCTGCTTATTTTTTTAAATTGAAAACAATATGTAGCGTTATATTTACCATATGTACCATTCTCACTTTGAGCAGTCATTCACATTTCAAGCAATATCTCACACAATTTCATTCACGTACCTGCAATAATATAAAGAAGCTCTTCAGTGTTGTTAGTCACCTAGAGCTCACTCACTCACTCACTCACTAACTCACTCACAGATAGCCCACACTGGTATCAGTAGTTACAGTAGTATATGGGGAGAGAGGAGGGATATGTCTCTCTCTCCCTCTCTCTCTCTCACACACACACACACACATATTAACATTACTGTTTTGAAACATATCTACCTTGATTATTAATTTAACAGATAGACACATGACATGGACAAGCTATGAGTTACCTGCACTGCTCCAACGCAGCTTTGAGCTTCCTCATTTTCTCCAGCTCGGTAGCCGTTGGCATGGCGACATTGGTTGGGTGGAGGGCCAGCGCATCTCTCAGATGTCCCGTATTCCGCTGGACGTGCTTGATCATTTCAAGGGTACTATTCCATCTAGTTGACACTTCCTGTGTGAGCGACTCTTCTGATGTGTGCGATCTGTTGCTGCTCTAGCTCCACAGTATTTGCTGGGCTGTGTTTGAAATGTCCAACTTTTTGGCATTTTGCCAATGCGATGTCAAACGGGCTGTTGTGCAAATAAACCGTGACTGCTCGGCGCACACGGTGTGCGATGCAAGGCAAGTGTTCAAAAGGAAGCTGTCTGGCCGCGGAAATCAAGTTGCCTGCACTATCAGTGGTCAGTGAGACCACTTTGTGTTCAATGTTCCAGTCTTTGGCTACTTGCATGAAATGCGCTGCAACAACGTAGCTGAAGTGCCTCTCTTCGGTCTTCCTAACAGTCAAAGCATGCGACTGAAGTTCCCACAGTGGGTCGAAATCATGTGCTGTGACTATGTGGTAGTTATCATTACTGAGGGACGTCCAGTAATCTCCAGTGAGCGCGACTGTGTTTGTCTGCTCCAAGGCGTGCTGTACCTTGGACTTCTCCGTGAACTTTCCGTTCAGAATTGTTTTCGTTTCCATTTCGTTTCACTCAGACAGCCTACTCTTTCACAGCGAGTGAGCAGGCAAGATCCCGCACATGCACGGGGCGTGCCTATTGTTTTGTTTCCGGGTTACAACTTTTTTTCTCACGTTGCAACCAGTGGCCACAGTTGATAAAAACTACAAGTCCACTTGGTCACAATGAACGTTAATCTCGCTATTAAAAAAATGACGCCGTTAAAATTGATTTTCGTTAACGCATTAATAACACGCCATTTTTGACAGCAATAATATTTAGGTTTTTTTCTCTGATGGGGAGGTTCAGAACATCTTAGCTCTCAATGTGCACTTTGGACTTACATTTGTTCATTTATGTTAGGCTACTTATTCATTCCCTAATGATTTTAAAAAGTCAATGCGTGATCTTCAAAATATATTCCATTTCACTCTGCATATTATAAGTCATTTGTACTTATTTTTCTTAATGTATGTTACTTATATCTTTATCGTTAAAAAACAACAAAAAATAAATGTTTACATTATCTTCAATTTAAATATACATCCCATGTTGTTAAGTAGTTAAAATTGAGATTTGGCATTTAGTATGTGAGGTAATGAGGGAAAATAAAAATTACGAGATGGAGGTTGGGGTTATAGCTGCTTTTTTGCAAATCATTGAAAAAATTCCATTTTGAATGAAAATCAGTCTTTGTATGTGTTATAGAAATCACTGATCAAAACAGTTTTCTTTGCATTTCAGTAGTTTTGACACCCCCCCCTCCCAAAAAAATAAAAAAATAAAATTTCTTGCTCCGTGGCGACCTTCACGTCGGGGAGTTCCAGCAAGACATTCTAACCACTTTCCCCCCGCATATAAATAAAACTGTTTAAGATCAGTTGTTGTTGGTTGACAGAAATTCTAAATATCCATCTTGCCTCCACAGGTGTAGTTTTGGCTAAGCAAAGTAAAAGATAGTCTCTAAGGTGCTAGTCACATGATCTGCTCGAAAAATGATTTTGATCCATTATGAAATACGTTATTATAGGGTTATTGTTTATTTCATTACTTTTTTGTTGTTTGTTTTACAACTTTTATAGACAATATATATTTTTTTAATGAATAAATAAATAAATAAATATTTTAAAAAAGGGGTTCCAGACGTCCTCAAAGGTCTAAGCCGATCCACTAAGTGTCAGTCTAATTCTTTCCAATTTGATCTCTTTGATCCAGTAAGCTTGCGTAGATGTGACTGGAGACTTCCATCGTAAAAGTATTAGCCTCCTTGCCAGCAAGGTTGAAAATGCTACTAGGTCCCGTTTTTGAGAAGGTAGAAAAGGTGCTGCTGGAACCACACCGAACAGAGCAGTCAAGGCATTTGGAGCATTATCTATCCCGGTGATCTTTGATAAGACAGCAAAAATGTCAGACCAATATGCAGTTAAAGAATGGCATAACCAAAACGTGTACATAATTGGATGGAGCCTGCTTACATCGATCACAAGTGGAGGAGACCCCATCAAATAATTTGGCCAGGCTAGCTTTTGTATAATGTGCCCTGTGTAGGATCTTGCACTGGGTAAAACCGTGTTTAGCGCAGATTGAGGATTTGTGCGTCCTACACAAGATTTCTCTCCAGACCACTTCAGGTATACTCATTTCCAAACCCGACTCCCATACCGCCTCGAGGGTGTTTAAAGTGGGATCTGAGCTGATTTTGTAAATAGTTGAATAAACTGTAGTAATTGCACCCATTAGCGAGGGCAAAGGCTTTAAAAAGGTATCTAAAGCAGAGGTAGCAGGGAGTGTTGGGAAACTTGGCCAGAGTGAGGGAACATAACTGCGGATTTGAAGAGATCTGAAAAAATGGCAGTTAGGTAATGAAAACTTTTCAGCTAGCTGTTAAAAAGAAGCAAAGGTTGAATTCAGATATAAGTCCTTGAACGTTTTAATGCCCAGTCTAGACCACATAGCAAATGTGTTATCCAATAGAAAAGGAGGGAAAGCATGATTAGGCGAAATTGGAGCCTGAATGGAAGGTGCTTGTAGACCAAAATATGCTCTAAATTGGTTCCAATAATAAAAGAATACGACAAATGTTACGACAATACTACCATTAAACACACACTGCTCAAGAAAAAAAAAAAAAAAGTAAAACTTCACTCTGCTAAGACCATACAGTATACTATGTGCCGGTAACACCGCCCATGGTCACGATGCCCATGATCAGGGGCGGACTGGACCTAAAAAGCAGCCCTGGACTTTGACTCAGCCCAGCCCAAAAGAATCGCTGTACGAAGGGAAACACAGACCCTCTAGGGGGGTCCGGGGGCATGCCCCCCGGGAGAATTTTAAAAAATGTTTTATTGTAAAATTCATCAATTTCGTGCACTTTAAGAGAGAAACAAAGAAAATGTGTCTAGACTGTGACTATCTGACTTGGGGCGCTTAAAGTACTGCAAGGCTGAACTGGAGTTGGATTCATCTTCTGCCCTAGCTCTATGATCAACCTGAATAAACAGATTAAAGAAATTATTTTTTAAAACAAGTTTTATGTATCCAATTGATTATAATAACACCTATCCCCTGTGTCTATAAAATGACTTCATTGTTTATGCCATAATTAATCTTGTCACACAAATAATAAATTTCAATGAAAATACAATAAACATGTAAAGACAAATCCTGTATACATAACCTTAATTGGAAAGTATTAACCCGAAAACAAAACGATATATAAATGATTAAATATATATATCATATCAATTTAACTACCTAAACTCTAAAGTAAAACCATTCATTTTATTAATTTTGTTATTTCTTCTGAATGAATATTGCTGCTGTGTGTACATACGTTGTTTTACAGCTAAAATACTAGCCCTTTAGTTGCCATTTATTTCATTTAAATTGTAGCTACCTGGTGGATAACAATTGCCAATATGCCTAACAAGTAACCCTCTTCATTCCATCTCAGCCCGGTGGCAACTAGAAAGTCCGCCAAATCTCATATCGCTCTATCCTGCCCCTTCGTGGGCCAAGGTAAGTCTTTCAGAGTCACAGCGCCTTGGAGAAGTGGAGAGGGGGCCTTGCAACAATGGCCCACTTCTTCTTTCTCCTCCTATCAGATTGGCGGTTAAGAGCCAGGCGCATTGCTGCCACCTGTCGGATTAGGTGCGAACTGTAGATAATCATAGAGGATAGGGGGATAAAAACAGTGATGTGTGTATGGCGGCCGCCGGCCTTCCAGACCACCGGCCGTTCTGTGATCCTCCAGAAGCTATAGATTACCAGTCCGCCCCTGATCACAGGAACGGAACTTGAACGTAAACCGGGGACTACCTGTATTCAGGGGTGAAAGTGGACGGTAACGGACAGGAACGCAGTTCCGGTATAAGATAGGAAAGAGTTAAGGTGGCCTATTTATCATTCTTAGTTTTACTTGCTGATGGGGAGGTTCAGAACATCTTTTATTTGTTCATTTCAATGTGCACTTTGGATTTTTATTTGTTCATTTATGTTAGGCTACTTATTAATTTCCTTATGATTTAAAAAAAGTCAATGGTTGCGCAATCTTCAAAATATATTCCATTTCACTCTGCATAATATAAGTCATTTGTACCTATTTTTCTGAATGTATGTTACTTATATCTTTATTATTAAAAACACAACAAAAAGTAAATGTTTACATTATCTTCAATTTTTAATATACATATACTTCCTATGTTATTAAGTACTTAAAATTGAGATTTGGCATTTAGTATGTGAGGAAATGAGGGAAAATAAAAATTTGGAGATGGATGTTGGTGTTATAGCTGTTTTTGTTAACTTTTATTTTTGCAAAACATTGAAAAAATACAATTTTGATAGAAAATCAGTTTTTGTATGTGTTACAGGAATTTCTTTGCATTTCAGTAGTTTTGCGTGTCCCAATGATCCTAGGAGCTATGTTGTCTGGGGCTTTAAGCCCCTGGTAGGGTCACCCATGGCAAACAGGTCCTAGGTGAGGGGCCAGACAAAGCATGGCTCAAAAAGACTCCTTAGAATGAATAATATAAATGAAAAAGTTTCCCTTGCCCGGACGCATGTTACCGGGCCCCCTTCTGGAACCAGGCCTGGAGGTGTGGCTCGGCGTCTGGTGGCCAGGCCTGTCCCCATGGGGCACGGCCGGGCATAGCCCAAAAAGGCAACATGGATACCCCTTCCCATGGGCTCACCATATGTGGGATGGGCCAAAGGGGTCTGGTGCGTAGGGAGTTGGGCGGCAGCCAAAGGCGGGGGCCTTGGCGCTCCGACCCCCAGCTGCAGAAGCTAAATCTTGGGACATGGAATGTCACCTCTCTGACAGGGAAGGAGCCCGAGCTGGTGTGTGAGGCAGAGAAGTTCCGACTGGATATAGTCGGACTCCTCCACACACAGCTTGGGTTCTGGTACCAATCCTCTCGAGAGGGGTCGGACTCTCTTCCACTCTAGCCTCCCTCCGCCTTCGGGTGGGGGGAGGGGTTCTGACTGTTGTTTGCGCTTATGCACCGAACAGAAGCTCAGAGTACCCCTGGAGGGGCGTGATTGGGAGGAACGACCCCCCCCAATCAGAACCCGAGTGATGTTCTGTTATTGGATTTCTGTGCTCATCACGGTTTGTCCATAACACTATGTTCACTTTGTACCAGGACATACTAGGCCGCTGTTCGACGATCGACTTTGTAATCGTGTCATTGGACTTGAGGCCGCATGTTTTGGACACTCGGGTGAAGAGAGTGCGGAGCTGTCAACTGATCACCAACACGTGGTGTGTTGGCTCCGATGGCGGGGGACGATGCTGGCCAGACCTGGCAGGCCTAAACCTATTGTGAGGGTCTGCTAGTAACATCTGGGAGAATCCCCCGTCAGAGAGAGTTTCAACACCCACCTCCGGCAGAACTTCTCCCTTGTCCCGGGGGAGGTGGGGGACATTGAGTCCGAGTGGGCCATGTTCCGCACCTCCATTGTTGAGGTGGCCGATCAGAGCTGTGGCCGTAGGGTGGTTGGTGCCTGTCGTGGCGGCAATGCCGTCAAGGTGAAGAAGGAGGCCTATCGGGCCTTTTGGCCTGTGGGACTCCGAAGGCAGTTGACAGGTACTGGCTGGCCAAGCGGACAGCAGCTTCGGCGGTCGCCGAGGCAAAAACTCGGAGGTAGGAGGAGTTCGACGAGGCCATGGAAAACGACTTCTGGACGGCTTCGAGGAAATTCTGGTCTATGTAGAGGAAAGCAGTGAGCCAATTAACACTGTGTATAGTGAAGATGAGGTACTGCTGACATCGAATCGGGAAGTCGTGAGTCGGTGGGGAGAATACTTCGAAGCCCTACTCAATTCCACCGACACGCCTTCCTTCGAGGAAGCAGAGTCTGGGGACTCCGAGGTGGGCTCTCCAATCTCTGGGGTTGAAGTCACTGAGGTGGTCGGAAAGCCCCTCGGTGGCAAGGCCCCGGGGGTTGAGGAGATCCACCCGGAGTTCCTAAGGGCTCTGGATGTTGAGGTACTGTCGTGGCTGACACGCCTCTAAAACTTCGCGTTGACATCGGGGACAGTGCCGCTGGATTGGCGAACTGGGGTGGTGGTTCCCCTTTTTAAGAAGGGGGACCGGAGGGTGTGTTCCAATTATAGAGGCATCACACTCCTCAGCCTCCCCGGTAAAGTCTATTCAGTGGTGCTGGAGAGGAGGGTCCTTTGGAAGTGAAATGGACCAGCTCTACACCCTCAGCAGGGTCCTCGAGGGTGCATGGGAGTTCGCCCAACCACTCTACATGTGTTTTGTGGATCTGGAGAAGGAGTTCGACCGTGTGCCTCGGGGAGTCCTGTGGCGGGTGCGCCGGGAGTACGCGGTACCAAGCCCCTTGCTAAGGGCTGTCCGGTCCCTGTATGACTGGTGTCGGAGTTTGGGCCGCATTGCCGGCAGTAAGTTGAATTTGTTCCCAGTGAGGGTTGGACTCCGCCAGGACTGCCCTTTGTCACCGATTCTGTTCATAATTTTAATGGACGTCCGGTTTGGTGATCTCAGCACTGAATCTCTGCTTTTTGCAGATGATGTGGTGCTGTTGGTTTCATCAAGCTGTGACCTCCAACTCTCACTGGAGCGGTTCGCAGCCGAGTGTGAAGCAGTTGGGATGAAGATCAGCACCTCCAAATCCGAGATCATGGTCCTCAGTCGGAAAAGGGTGGAGTGCCCTGTCCGGGTCGGGATCGTGCCCCAAGTGGAGGAGTTCGGGGTCTTGCTCACGAGTGAGGGTAGGAGGGAGCGAGAGATCGACAGGCGGATCGGTGCAGCGTTTGCAGTAATGCGGACACTGCACCGGTCCGCAGTGGTGAAGAAAGAGCTGAGCCGAAAGGCAAAGCTCTCGACTTACCAGTCGATCTACATTCCTACTCTCACCTATGGTCACGAAATGTGGGTCAAGACCGAAAGAACAAGATCTCGGATACAAGCGGCCTCTCCCTTTGAGATACGGAGAGAAGCTCGGTCATCCGGGAGGGACTCGGCGTTGAGCCGCTACTACTCCGCGTTGAGAGAAGCCATCGGAGGTGGCTTGGGCATCTGGTTCGGATGCCTCCTGGACGACTCCCCAGAGAGGTGTTCCGGGCATGTCCCACCGGCGGGAGGCCCTGGGAACGACCCAGGAGACGCTGGAGAGACTGTCTCTCAGCTGGCCTGGGAACGCCTTGGGATCCCGCTAGAGGAGCCGGTTGAAGTGGCTGGGGAGAGTATTTGGGCTTCTGGGTCTGGTCTTCCCTGTTAAAGCTGCTGCCCCCGCGACCCAACCCCGGCGCAAGCTGAAGATGATGGATGGATGGATATTGATCACATTAAAACATTTGGACAACATAATTCCATTTCTTGTTTTATTTAAATAGATTGGTGCATGTGCAAAATATGGCAATAAATCATAATTTATAAAATTATTGGAAAAATAGCCAATGAGAATGTGATATCAGTCAGCAGAGCTCCAGAGCTTCCCGGCTTTCTCCCGCTGTCATCCGTAATTCCAGCTCCACTAGCGAATCTTAAACTTGCTGCAGTTAAAAAGTTCGTCGTTGGATCTCGGGATCCAGTTGACGGTCCGCTGCGAGGCAGGCCACCGCCTCCAGCACCAGCCTCTCGACGACGTAGTCTTGATATATGTTCATCAACGTACAGTAAGTGTTGCTGTGAGGCACATCAACTTATCTTCCCTTGCCTAACAGTGTTTTCCACCTGTAAACAAAGGGAAAAAAAACTTGTAACACTTGCATTTATGCGTTTATACATAATTGTGCCATCTAAACGTACTGTTTAGCAACAGCCTAGCAGCAGATACAGTAGTTGTAGTAAATAATATTAAAGATCATCATAATTACAATCATTGTAATAACAATATCAAAGGCAACAAGTGGTTTCATGCGCAAGATTTTAGCTTTAGTATTGTTTTGAGCACACATGAAAATGCAAGGATAGGACGACATACCTTCCATAACACAGCGGCAACATCGCTACAAAAACACCCGTCTTTGCTTGGTTTTACATCTGCCTTCGTGAACATGTCCTCCCCTGTTGTGATGGCAGATGGATGGATATTTCCAAACTGTCTGTTTTTAAGGGATTTTGATGAGTAATGTTACTCCAGCTCCCGTTTTTTTGGATGGAGAAATTCTAAAATGGAAGTTGCTTGCAGACATGCGGGAGTAGCAGAAACTGTCCAATGACTCTGGGGGATGTTCCCGGCATGTGTAAAAGGAATGTTGTTTGCTTTGCTTCTGAGATGAAAATTCAGTAAAGGACGTGCGAGTGTTTTCTACCGTTATTCTTATGGATCTTTAACTTTATGTACAGAGTATGGTTTTATTCCGAATATCAGTTTGCACATGTTTGATGAAAAAGTTTGAACAAATTTGAACAGGTCCATTAAAACTCTTCTGATTGTGTACCATAATTTTTGATCTTTTAAGCTTCTAGTTTTTTCCCCACATTTTGAATCCTGTGGCCTATAGTATTGTTGGTTAATAGGTAACATTATATTCGACAGTGGCATCATAAGACCATCATAATTATGACATGACACTGTCTTGGGCATTAATGAAAGATAGATGACAGATGTGATTAAGTGTCAACAGGCAATTTTTTTTCACGAACTCCATTACCGTCCAGCTCGAATCTTTTGCATTTATTCATAAGTGAAATAATTTGCTGGATGACACTAAATGACATCTGTCATAAGCATTCATTAATGCTTATAACAGTGTCAATTATGACGGTCTTTATATTTTGGTGTTAAATATCCCTTAATACAACCCCTAGCAAAAAGTATGGAATCACCAGTCCCGGACGAGTACTCAATAAAAAGCTCGGAAAAATAATGAATTAGTTTAAAAGTGTAACTCTTTAGCATTCAGAAACACCAAAGGAAATTAATAAAAAAACATTGTGGTGGTCAGTAAATGTTACTTTTATAGAGCAAGTGCAGGGAAATAAATATGAAATCACTCCATTATAAGGAAAAATAGATGGAATCATGAGACACAAACAAAGACATAATATAAACACATCTTTAGTATTTAGTTGCACCACCTCTGGCTTTCACAACAACTTGAAGTCTCTGAGGCATGGACTTGAGTATTCTTCATCAATTTGGTGCCAACTCTCTTTGATTGCAGTTGCCAGATCGTCCTTGCAGGTTGGAGCCTTGCTGTGGACCATATTTTTTCCCCCAATTTCCACCACAGGTTTTCAACAGGGGTTGAAATCTGGGCTATTTGCAGGCCATGACATTGACTGGATGAGTCTTTCTCCAAGGAATGCTTTAACAGTTTTAGCTCTGTGGCATGATGCATTGTCATCTAGGAAAATGATTTCATTATCCCCAAACATTTTCAATTGAAGGGATAAAAAAGCGTTCTAAACTTTCAATGTAAACTTGTGCAGTTATTGAAGATTTAACCACAGCCCTCTCCCTAGTGCCTGAAATGTAGTGCCATATCATCAAGGACTGAGGAAATTGATATTTTCTTCAGGCAGTCATCTTTGCAAATCTCACTGGAACGGCACCAAACAACAGTTCCAGCATCATCACCTTGTCCAATGCAGATTCTTGACCCATTACTGAAAATAACCTTCATCCAGTCATTCACAGTCCATGATTGCCTCTCAACCCATTGCAGTCTTGTTCTTTTCTGTTTAAGTGTCAATGATGGTTTCGTTTTAGCTTTCCCGTATGAAAATCCCATTTCCTTTAGGTGATTTTGCACAGTTCTGTCACATACCAGCTTCCGCCCATTTTCTTCATTTGTCTTATTGTAGATCTTCTGTTTTCAAGACATATGGCCTTCAGTTGTTTGTTCTTCCTCGGTCTACCAGTACGCTTAACTTTAACAACCTTGCCATGCTGTTTGTATTTGGTCCAGATTTTTGATACAGCTGACTGTAAACAGCCCACATCTTTGGTAACCATACGTGTAGCTTTACCTTTCTGAATGCCAAGGAGTTGGACTTTTGAACTAGTTCAAGCTTTTGAACGGAGTTTGTTCTACATATTGAAAGGTCTGAGTGAGTGCTCGTCCAAAACGGGTGATTCCATACTTTTTGCTAGAGGTTGTACAATGAGGACAGCTGCAGCTTATAGTCCGGGGCACCTCATCTATGAACAAATGCCGTTTTCGTGTCAAATTTGGTGGGTGGCGGCTTATAGTCAGGTGCGCCTTTATTCCGAAAATTACGGTAATAGTGTTTTGAAATCAGTAAAATAACAGTGTTGCATATACCCCTGCCCCCTTCATGCGAACGTTTGACATGTATGTGTAAGCAAAAAATGTTTGCGTGTTGTGCGTTTGTGTGTGTGTGTGTGTGTGCGTGTGTGTGTGTGTGTGTGTGTGTGAGAACATTTAAGTAGGGTGCGTGCGAACGTTAAGTGTGTGTGAAAAGTAATCCTGAATTATGTCCCTAGCTGTCCCCCATAATACTTGAAATTACAATGTTAATATTAAAATAAGCACTTTTAAAGTATCCTCTCAGAATGTTACGATGACATTTTTTAGAATACATTTAAAAAATAAGTAAAAAAAATTGTAAAAAGTATTTAATTTTTTTTTTTTTTTTTTTTTTTTTTTAGAAATTAAAGTGTCAAATATGTAAGAAAAACAGGATAATTTATTTTTATATCATAAAGTACAATTTGTTGAAGTAATTATACAGTATATTACAATTATTGATAATGTGAATATACTTGAAATGCAATTGAGTACTTTTTTTTTTTGTACTTCACCAGGTTACATACACTGGAGAAGCACATGGGAAAAAATCCAGACTATACATGTTGGAGTCCCCTGAAGAAGCATATAGCGATGGCAATGGCAGTGACCTGAAAAGAACAGATGCATTTTGACATGGAAAAGTGGAACATTTCATACTTTACAAATATAGTGATACCTCGTCATACGATCGCTTCAACACACTATCTTTTCAACATCCGACGTAAAATTTGACTCGCCTTTTGTTTCTAAATCCGACGATATGCTTGAAATACGAGGATTTATGACAGTGCCAGTTTGTTTTCCCGCAAGACGGACGCACTGCAGATTTTCTTGTGAAATCAACATGGGTTCTAAGAATGTTAGTGCAGGTGTTGAAAATAGGAAAAAGGTGAGGCTTACCATTGAAATGAAGATGGAAATGATAGAAATATATGAGCGCGTGGTGCGTGTCTGAACTGGCCTGACAATTCAGGTGTAGAATGTCTACAAATTTTTAAGGTGAGAATTATAATGATTGTAACGTTGCCATAAAATCGCCAGCTTCTTCAGATTTCTAATAATTTTTTCAGAACTTTTGCAACAGAACAGGCCAACTATCCGCCGCAGCTGAGCATGAAAAGTGCAAGTAAAAGGTTCTCTCTCACTCTGTCACATCAGGCACGCTCAGGTACACCTGGAAAAACAATTTGTTACATTATTTCAGGTATTATTATTATTATTATTATTATTATGACTATTATTATATTATTATTCATTTTTATTCACAATTTATTTGTTTTGCTATGTGTAATTGCTATTTTCAATAGTACCAGCAGTATTTATTTAGTGGAGGTTTTCGGTAAGGTTGGGAATCTCTGGCATGAAGCCGATTCGATATGTATCTAGATACACAGGTTACGATTCGATTAAAAAACGATACATTTTTAAGGCCGAGCGATTCGATACAGTGTATGAACAATACGGTTCGACAGAGTGAAAACTATACGATAGTAAACATTTGTTGTGTGTTTGTACAGTATTTTAAACATATAAAAAAGACCACATTTCTACTATAGCAAAATTAACAAAATTTCATACTCATGTTTTTTTTTGTTTTTTTTTTAATAGGGAAAAAAAAAAGGCTTACTATATGACCGTCATTTTGTTGGATGGGATTGATAATAAAATAAAACTCCAGTGACAGACAACAATAAAGTGCAGTAATTCAATTACTGTATTTCCTGGTTTTTAACACAAGAGGTAAGTAATTTAAGTGCAAACTTTCAACGTAAACATCTTACAAACAAAAAATATTAATTATATGCAGCAGCTCTAGAAAAAAAAAAAGAATTAAACCAGCTAGTGTTATCATAAATAAATAATAAATTATGCGTTACGACTGGTATAATTGGGGAATAAAAATATGGCATTTTAGACAGACAGGTCAATAATCATTACTTTAACCTTATACACAGCAAAGTCATTCACTTATGCCTGTGCTTCCTCATTTTTTATTCCTCATCACTGTCCATATCTTTTTTGAAGGGCAGATTTTTCTTGAAGATCAACTAATCCACATGTTCATGTTTAAGTAGACTGCGTTTCGTGGAAACATTATGCCGCCCTTTCCACCATTGCAGCGGGTTATTTTTCAGGGTTAAAAACTCACGATCGCTGTACCGTTCCACACTTCACACAAGCTCTGTGCCATGCGAGCAGATCTGGCTGCCTTCATCACTTCAAAAACCGACTTTTGTTTTCCTGGTTGCGTTGAAAATCAATCGATGCACGTCGCTGGCGTGGGTGATCACACTGTCCATTGTTTTAGCATGTTGCTTCGTTGCCACTACTAGTTTCGTTATGGGCTCTGAAGAAAACGCTACGGACCGTGCGTTACAGTGGTTTTGTTAGCTCTCGCGTTGTTATGACACGCCCGTGACGATCGGGTAATGACGGCGACTAGTAGCGGTTCTGCCAAAATGCATGGGAAGTTGAGGCAACCACGACTGTGAGTAGTGCTTGTCCATATTATATCATGCGTGTGGTCTCGATCTAAGTGCGCTGTGTGGTGAATGACACAAGCGCAGCATGTAAAATAAAAGCTATCCTCTTGAGATTCTTGTGCTCGCGATAGCCGAACTCTATCTCTACTATTGGTTCATTGAATATTTAATGGCTAATTACTGTCGAATGGTAACTTTACTATCGATACATCTGTAAAACCGGATATCCGTTCGTATCGGTTTATCTTTCTCAAGCTTAGTTTTCGGGCTGTGGAACGAATTAATGGAATTATTATGTATTCCTATGGGAAAATCCTGCTCGACATACGACCATTTCGACTTACAAACAAGGTCCTGGAACAAATTAACTAATGTAGACATACGTAGCGTAACATATGAAGAGGTACCGTCACCGCCAGATGGCAAGCTTTCCAAACAGAAGGCTATGATAGGGTTCATACTGACCATTTTTTACCCTTTACGGAAAAATATCAACAGATAGAAGACAACCAAAACTATCCGTGTATAATTCGTTCATTCTATGTCTGTTTTAGAAACCAAATTCGGAAAACTGATAACAACTTATTTCATTATTAGTTTTGGAATCCAAAATCGGAAAACCGATGACTCATTTCTCATTTTCAAAGTAAAAATATCAGTGTATCATTCGTTCATTCCATATCTGTCTTAGAATCTAAAATCAGAGAACTACTTCTCATTTTCAAATAAAAAATATCAGTGTTATTTGTTCATTCCATATCTGTTGACCTTTTCGATGTGTTGTGAGCTGGAAGTTGTTGATACATTGATACGAGTTCGCTGTTCTAAAACAGCGTTTTCCTCTCTTTAAAAAGAACGTACACCGTCCTTGACAAAAATGTTAACTCACCCGGTAGAGACTGACTGACCTTCCTGAGAAAAAAAAAAGTTGGGCCACAATTCATTAAAAACCATACAAACAAAAAACAAATAGAACAAAAAAAATCCTTTGATTTGAAAACGACAGATGAAATAATTTTGAATTCTAAAACATATGAAGGAATGATACTGATATTTTTCTTTGAAAACGAAAAATGAAATAAGTAGTTATCCGTCTTTGGATGCTAAAACAAGAAAATGAGATAGTCGTTATCCGATTTTTGATTTAAAAACGAGAAATAAGTCATTATCTGTTTTCCAATTTTGGATTCTAAAACATATGGAATGAACGAATGATACACCGATACAAAAAAAATCTCCATACCTCACAGACCACTACAACGAGAAGAAAGCCTATCCCTCCATAAAGGCCGTTGTCATAAAGTTTCTTGATCTTGTCATAGCAAGGCTGTGAACAAGGGACAAACAGGAAAGGACAAATAAGCCATAGTCATTCTCCAAATATTGGACTCACTGTCTATACATGTTGTCTTCAGATTCATTTATATAGTCTTTCACAAAAACCCAAGGTCCTCAAAGTACTTTACAACAAGGCAAAATATAGTACATAATACAAGGCAGAAGAGTATAAAATTGAGGGGAGAAAAAGGCATTACAACCAATAAAACATAATGAAACGGTATTAAAACATATTTGCATTTTAAGAACTATGTTGTTTTCCAACTAATGTATATTTGGATTTATTTATTTTTTACATTTTCCACTTTGTGTGAGCCACTCCAACAGACTAGACTGCTTTGAAATATTGAAAAATGAGATACTGATCTCCTTACTGTCTTTTGAATGAAATTTTCCAAACGGCCACAATATTTGAAATGCAAAGAATTCAAAATAATCACATTTAAGGAAAAATAGGAACTAAAATGGTTTTGTTTACATTTTTCATAACCTTTTCACAACAGTTTGTATTGAAAGTGCCCAGTCTCATTTCTGCAAAATCTGGATTCTCGTTAATATGTGGCTGTGTGGATCATATTAATTTATTCAATATTTAGATTTCAACTCTTATAAAGGTGCACAATGTAAGGTTTGCACTTTAATTATTCATAATATTTCAATAGATGCATTGCGCATTTTTTTTCTGCCACTCGAAGAAATTAAAATAATTGTCAATGGGCTCCTACATTTTTTCAAGGAAATGAAGCAAGAACTATCCACCTGATAGAACAGACACACAAATATAAAAGATATAAATGTTTATTTAATATGCATCTTGTCCAGGTCTAACTAACGCATTGCATCCCCTCCCTTTCCTCTTTCTCCTGAGTCCTCACAAATAAAACCTAACATTTCAGGTTTTTTCAGGTTCGGGCCTAAAAATAAAACCTAAAATTTCTTTTTTTTTCACGCTCGGGCCTGCAAGTCATATCAATTGATTGGGCTCGGGCTGGGTTGGGCTTTAATTCCCGGGTAGGGCTGAATTTTTTTAGGCCTGATCTTATGGATCCACTGACCAGGGCAAAGCTAAGGCTTTATGTGTGTATATCAGGGTTCACAAAATCCGGACCTCGGTGCCACTTTTCCTGTCGTTTTTTCCACGTCTCTCTCCCCTAACACACCTGAATCAAATGATTATGTCATCAGTAACCTCTCCAGAAGCCTGATAATGATCCTGATTATTTTGATTCAGGTGTGTTTGAGGAGGGATACATGGAAAACATGACAGGAAAATTGGCACCGAGGTCAGGATTTAGTGAACCCTGGTGTATATATTTAATCGGTAATTACATTAAAATGGATGGAGCAATTAAATCGTGGATGCTGTCAATGCATTACCAAATTAATTTTTTGCCAGTGTGCTTATACATTTGAGAAAAGTCCAGTAGTCCTCTCTCACTACGGTCATGTTGACATAAACTAACTTGGACCTTGTATCATATGGAGGACCAGAAGTACAAAAATTAGATAAATACACAATTGTTGAACGTGTGATTAAAATGCTTCTATTTTGTATTTATTTATTTAGTTCAATATTTGTTTCAATTTTTATTTTATTTTTTTTATTTTTTCATTTTCCTTTACTAAAAAAAAAAAAAAAAAAAAGAAACGGAGCTATCCAAGAAAGGGTCCACTGATATGAACATTAACTGGCATGAAAAATTTTTTGGAAATGAAATCAAACATTACAATTTAATGGGAGTACTTTGGTTCGAGTCTTGGGGTTGTCTAGTATGCCTCTGATGTAGATTGGTCCTTGGATATCTAATTCATTTTTTTCACCAAATCACTTTTATATCAAAATACTTCCAGTACCCACTCTTGGATAGCTCCCCGTTTGATAAGGGACTTCCACTCTGAAGCCACTGCGTTGCATTGATGCACATAATGAAAACAATTATCCAAATGAGGACAGCTAGCTAGCGAGACTTCGCTTTTCCTTGTGGAGGCAGGCCTGACCACGGTAATAAATCGCCATGTTTTGTAAGCCACAGGCTCAGGGTCCCAAGTTCCTGCGTCAATGTGTTCTGCTGCGCTCTGTTGACGGCGGAGGGTCTACTCCGTCATTGAGCATTCGAAGTCCTGTGTGAAGGGAACACATTGCTCTGTAATTCACCGCCATGCCACTAGAGGGGTGTGGCTTTGTCTTTGGGGGACTTGTCAAATTCCTTTAGTTTTCCTCCGGTTATTGATAGCAATGGCAACGGAGATGGAACGTGTGCATTTGCAGCTGCAGCTAATCAATATTGAACAACAAATGTTGTTAATACAAATGTTGAAGCATAGACGACACAGAAGACATTTGCAAATGTTTGAAAATGGCGGTGTTGTTGTGCTGAACCAGAAACAACGTTCTGAGCGGACCAATCACAGTCCTCAGACGTTTACGCGTAGTAAGGATTTTTGGGAGGTGCACGTCAGGCTACGGCGTAGGGTCGTAAATCGGGTCTGCGTTAACGGCGTAGGTCCGCCGTCACCGAAACGCAGAAGCATATATCAGCCTTTCATGTCCGTCATTAAATCCGAGAGAGCTCAAGCAGAGCCTCAGCAATCGCTGCCATGTTTGGAAGGAAGGAGCAACAGCTTGACTCGATCAACTCAAACCATGCGTAGTTAACGCCCGCCCACAGAGTTTGATGAGTCAATGACAGACAAAATTATTTCATGCTATGCAGCCCTGGCCGTTTAATTGTTGCTTTATTTTGAGACGTCTCTAGTCAGCTGATCTTTCCCTCCGCCTGCTGGTTGCCTCCCCTCCCACCGTGACGTAAACTGATCTGCTGACCGACACCGAAGGGGCAGATGTCATGGCCACCGCTGATTGGCCACTGAAGGACGCCGCCAAGTTATAAAAGCAGCCGCTGTCAACAATCAAGGAGGTCGCATTTGACAGCCTTCCTGTCGCGTACCTCCTTGCCAGCTGATTTTGCTCGCCACATATTAGAATTTGCCTACAATCTCGTGTTTTCTTTTCTCCCGCTTTTTCAGTGAGGTCTTCTGTATTAGTTTGTTACTGGATCCTTTTTGTTCAACACTGTACATAACAGCATCGAAGCAGAAGGGGTAGCTGCCATTTATGTTAACCCGTTTTTTTCCCAGTTTTGTTTATTGTAGGAAGCCGGGGTAGTGGTAACCTCGTGGCTTGTTTTATGCTGCGTCCTTAGCGAGCCTTCGATTTGGGACGTAACATAAAATAGGGGGCTCGCCATGATAAAGTCTCGAATAACTCCACCAGTCTCGAACTAACAAACGATTTACGAATTTGTCGGCTGGTGAACAGTCAGGCTTTGGCGAGGCAGCCACTTTCAAACACAGCCTTAGACTTGGGTCACATTGCTGAGCCCTTATAGACCCTACTCACCAACGTCACAGAATGACGTGTCGCTGTATCCGGCCGCCATATTGTCCGTCTCTGTTTAGCCCTATTCTCAACGGTTTCAATTAGTTGTTCAGTATATAGAGCAATTCATGGAAGCCCCGCTGCTTTACGCTGTAAACTCATTGGATGCGTTGCATAAAAGGCGTTATGTGGAAAAGCTTCAGTCTATCCATTCGCCAGATCCATATTTGATGCCTAAATCGATATTTTTCGACCCGCTGTCTTCGCCCTCTCTGCCTGACATCTGCTACCCTGATATCTACAACTATATTGTCCACACAAAATCAGCCTATTCTCACGAAAGTTTGAAAAACTTTAAGAGCAACACTCTAAGCAACATTACCCCGTATGACCCTTTACTTCCAATTTTCTAAAATGGCGACAATCAAAAAAAAAAAAAAGTTGACTGCGATAGCCGACGCTTCAAGGATAGGTGGATATTGGACTATTTCTTAAATAAAACACGCAACAACTGTGTCTGCCTCAATTGCAAAGAGACAGTCGCTGTTTTCAAAGAGTTCGATGTGACACGATAATATTACCGAACAAGACACGCTGACATGTACATTACAGGGAAGATACGCAGCGAGAAATTATAGCAACTTGAAGCTAGTTTAATTTCACAGCAGCAGTATTTCGCAAGAGCCCGAGTGTCAAAAGAGAACGCCACAAAGACGAGATTGTTGAAATTATGAATTAAAAAAAATAAATAAAGCAAATGTGACACACAGAAGGGCTTGCTAAAATTTGTTTAAATATATTGTTCTATGTAAATCAGCCAAGGTAGCCCCCCGCATTTTTACCACACCAAATTTGGCCCCCTTTGCAAAAGGTTTTGACACATCTGTTTAACTGATGATCCGTAGACGAGACCAGCTTCTTTCACTTGGTACCAGCTAAATATTATTCAAAATGTAATGATGGTGGAAGAAATGAGCATCTTGAATTTGAAATTTGTATGTTGTCGGCGATTAGCCTTGCAATGACCTTAATTGTGGTTGTCAACCCAAAACCCTCTAAATATATATTAAATGCATCTTACCAGATATAAAATGACTACTACATAATCTGTGGTAATCGTTTGGAGCCCAGTTTTCTCGTCGAATTGCAGCAGTCCATCTCGCTCTCCTCTCCGGGTTTCTCGGAATACGGTAGAACTTCAAGTCTCTCCGTCTATCTTCTCTGTTACTGCAACCAACCGCCACACACGCCTTCACCATTTTGTTTATTAATGTTAACGAGCAGAAAAACACGCCATAATAGGAGGAATTTACGTAGCGGTAATGCGTCAAAATGACGAGCAGACGGACAATATGGCGCGGAGGCGTGGTTGTGACGTCATGTGAGTAGGGTCTGTTAAACTATCACGGTCCACATCGGACTTTAATTCAGCTCCAGCAGGTTGCATCCTAACACTTTCTACTTTCTTGGTAGATACCTTAGGCACTGTCTGCGTCACCTCCACACAGAGGAATGTGTCCTTTAATGAATCGACGTCGCTATTTTACGCACTTGTGCTCGTGTCCCAACACATGACGCAAATAACGCCCTCAGAAATGGACAGCACAGACTCACATACAGGGTCATCACTAACTTCCGCTAGATCATTTCCCAATATGAGATGAACCCCGTCAACAAGTAACTGCTAATGCACGGCAAACTTGGGCAATGCAAATATATGTTATGCAATGGTGGTCAAAATGGGACCATTCTAACTCCCCATACTAACATGTCTTTTACATGACGAGTCATAAGAAAAAGGTAAGAAAAGAGGCTAACAATTGAAAAAGCTCCCAAAATATATTTTCCAAGCTTTTTTTAGTGGCCTCCCTCGCTATAATGTCCGGCACATCTTTGCCTTGTAAAAAAAAAAAGCTATGAGTAGGCTAGCAGCCCCCCCTCCACTCCTGTCCCAAACTGCCTGAAGTGCGGGAGTCGTGGCGCACGAGGATCATTGCTCGTGAGGAAAGACAGAAGCTTAAGGAGGCGGCTTGCCGGCTTCAACGTCGTACAGCTCCGTTGTGTGGCAGCATTTAGGGTTTGCTGATACGCTATTCCCACTCGTACATATTTAACAAAGATTGTCTTTAAGGATATGTAAAGCAATGCCCGCCAATATATTGTTGCCGACTTGGCTGCTACGAGTAGCCTCGGGTTGACACCAGCACACTCTGGGACACAGAGAGCTAACTCACGGTTACACGATGAACAATGAACGGCAAATTAAGAGTGCTGTACTTCAAACCATCCTCCCCTAAGTCCCATGCCATTGGCTGCGTGAGCCCAGAGTGATCATGGGACGCATAGTCCATATAGACCCTACTCACATGACGTCACAACCACGCCCTCGCGCCATATTGTCCGTCAACTCGTCGTTGTTGATGCATTACCGCTACGTAAATTCCTCCTATTATGGCGTGTTTTTCTGCTCGTTAACATTAATAATCAAAATGGCGAAGGCGTGTGTGGCGGTCTGTTGCAAAAACAGAGAAGATAGACGGAGAGACTTGAGGTTGTACCGTATTCCGAGAGACCCGGAGAGGAGAGCGAGACGGACTGCTGCAATTCGACGAGAAAACTGGGCTCCAAAGAGGGGTCGCGTTAACCGAATATTTTCCGTCGTTGACCGATTTTTTAAAACGGTGACGGAAAAAACTGAAGTCCACATGTCATTTTGACAGGTTGCAATTCACACCCCAGACCACAGGATGGCGAGTGAGCATATTAATTAGCTATTGTCTCTCTTGATGCATGACGTCATTGGCCTTACTCTGAAAAATGTCAAGGCAACTGAGTGTCCGAAGTTTATTCAAAAAGCCCCAAAACAACGATGGTGTTGATAAAAGAGGTGAAAAAAACAGGGACTCCACAAGCGGGCATGCAATTTAAGTCCATGCGCACCAGGAAAAAGGTGTAAGACTCCGTTCAGGCCACAGCAGGTGAAGTGTTAATTTCATTGTTCCATAATGTAGCCTACTTACTGGGGCCACAGTCAGCTGTTTTTGTCACTGCGGAGAAAGTTACATATTCATCTGCTTGATGTGTGATGGCACGGTGTGGATTCTCTGTTAAGCTTGTTCGGACAGAATATTAATTTAAAATGAATGAAAACTAAATACTATTGAATATGTTGAAGCGGTATGCAATGTTAATTGTTAGCTTGAATTGCTGTGTCCAGCCGCTGTAGCTCTGCTGCTCTCTGTGAACTCTCTATTCAAGTCGGAACGCGTGCGGCTCTTAAGTGTCTCTGTCACGTGACTGTGTCGTAGCCGCTAACGCGCTCGGGCAAATGGACACACAAGTACGGAAGGTGAATTATGCCAAACAAAGGGTCACCACGATGTCACTATCATCATTTAAAACATTTAAGTGACGGGTAAAAATAGAATATGACCGGATTTTTATGACCCTGTCAGTCAAAATGACAGACAACGAAAAAGTCTAGCGCAACCTCTGGCTCCAAACGATTACCACGGATTATGTAGTAGTCATTTTATATCTGGTAAGATGCATTTAATATATATTTAAAGGGTTTTGGGCTGTCAACCACAATTAAGATCATTGCTAGGCTAATCGCCGACAACATACAGTTTCAAATTCAAGATGCTTATTGTTATGTCGCTCCTTTTTATGTCTAAATGTAAACACTTTTACATTGACACCGAGCTACGCAGACACAGCTGGCGGGTTCACACTTCTTCATTTATTATCTCTTTTTGTTTCTTCTACTTACAATACTCAACATGTAGAACATGGACAACTGATACCATCTTGTGGTAAAATCGTGAATAACATGCACATACATAACATTTCCTTCCCACCAAGATACATTGTCCATAACATTAACTTTTTTTTTTTTTTTTTTTTTTTTTTTTTTTTTTTTTTTTAACAGTTGTACTCTTACAAATTGCAACCAACTTAGTACCAACTTTATAACTAACGCTTACTCGTCACAATAACGAGCAGGTGGTTTTGTAATCCTCACAGGATAGCGTCTTTCTGTCTCCACTATCTTGGTAGGTTCCTTATGTGGTGTTTTAGGTGGATCTGTGATCTTGGGAACTTGATCCGCATCGTCTTGATGGTGAGATGAGTTAGTGGTAGCTGTGATTGAACTATCACTTGATGAAGAACTCAGAGGAATGTTCACTGTGGTCTGTGATGGTACTGATGTGGAACGAGTCAGCATCTGGTCCACATGGCGTTTCCAGGTTCCATGAGGCTCCACATTTACTTTGTACGACACTGGTCCCGTTTTTTCCATCACCACACCTTGTGTCCACTTCTCTTCCCCCTTCCTATAATCACGCACAAGGACTGGCTCTCCAACATCAAACTGCCTGTCCTTTGAGTGTTGTAGACGTCGTTGCTGTTGGTCATCCTGTGATAGGTGCACTGCTTAAGCAACATCAGGTTTCAAACAGTCCAAACGAGAACGCAACTTCCGTCCAATGAACAAAATAGCAGGTGTTTCTTTTGTTGTTGCGTGGGGGGTGTTTCTATATGTCAACAGAAACGCATCAAGCCGCTGTTGTACAGGTTTGGTTCCTCTGGAAGACTTTAAAGCCTGCTTGAACGTCTGCACGAAACGCTCGGCCAAACCATTACTGGCAGGATGGTATGGTGCTGAACGGATATGTTTGACACCATTTGCCTTCAAAAATGTGCTAAATTCTTCTGAACAGAATTGAGGTCCATTGTCACTAACAAGAATGTGTGGAATACCATAGAGACTAAAAAGTCCTCTTAGCACTTGTATTGTCTTATTCGATGTGATACTTTCCATGATGAGTACCTCAGGCCATTTTGAATGTGCATCAACCACAACAAGATACATATGTCCTTCAAATGGACCTGCAAAGTCCACATGTATCCTTTCCCAAGGGCTTGACGGCCACATCCAAGGGTGTAATGGCGCCAATGCAGGGTCTTTTTGCACACGCTGACATGTGTGGCAGGACTTCACTTGATGTTCAATTTGAGAGTCAATGCCAGGCCACCACACATAGCTGCGAGCTAGACTTTTCATCCTCACGACACCTGGATGTGCTGCATGTAGCTCTTCCAGGACATGGGGACGCAATTTTGGTGGTACAATAACTCTCACACCCCACATTAGACATCCTTGTTGAATTGTGAGTTCATGTCGGCGCAGGATATAAGGAGACAGCTCTTCGTCTGCATCCTTAGCGGCAGGAAAACGACCAGTTGCCACCATTTCCAGGACTCTGGACAAGGTTGAATCAATCATGGTGCTATGCTTGATCTTGCTGTTACTGAAAGGTAGAGTATCCAGTTGAGATGCATAGAACACTTCCACTGCGCCTGCTTTCTCAATAGTAGCATGAGGAAGCGGGAGTCTTGACAGTCCATCGGCATTAGCATGTAATTCACCTTTCCTATACTGAATGGTGTAATCATGTGCTGAAAGGAGGAGTGCCCAACGCTGCATTCTCGCCGCTGCCATAGATGGTGTGCTTTTCACTGGACTCAGGATGGTTGTTAGCGGGCGATGATCAGTGAGCAGCGTGAACTTGTTCCCATAAAGGTACTGATGGAATTTGCGTACTCCAAACACAATTGCTAACGCCTCCCTCTCAATTTGAGCATAATTTCTTTCAGCTTTACTCAGAGTTCGGGATGCATAGGCGATGGGCTTTTCATCACCGTTAGGCATAACGTGCGACAGCACAGCTCCGACTCCATATGGTGAAGCATCACAAGCTAAACGGAGGGGTAGCTCAGGATTGTAGTGTGTCAATACCTCCTGAGATACTAGGAGCTTTTTAGCTTTCTGGAAAGCTGCCTCGCAGTCAGATGTCCACTGCCATTTTTTCTCTTTATTTAGCAGCTGGTTCAGCGGTTGTAGAACAGTAGCGAGGTCCGGAATGAAACGTCCGTAGTAATTCAGCATCCCTAAAAAGGAACGTAGCTGACTGACATCACTTGGTGCTGGTGCTTCCACAATGGCTCGTACTTTCTCAGGTGATTTGTGGAGCCCAGCTGCGTCGATGATATGACCCAAATATTCCACCGACTTTTGGAAAAACAAGCACTTTTCTTTCTTGAGATGCAAGCCATATTCCTTTAGCCTGCCCAGCACAGCATCCAGGGTTTTGAGATGTGTCTGTTTGTCAGGACCACTGATTAGGATGTCATCCAAATAACAATGTGTAAATGACAGTCCAAGAAGTACTTGGTCCATAGCCTTCTGAAATAAGGCAGGAGCTGATGCTACTCCAAAAGGTAACCTGTTGAACTGGAACAGTCCTTTTTGTGTTGATATTGTCAGTAATTTCTTTGAGTTCTCTTCAACTTCCATTTGTAGATAGGCATTTGATAAATCCAGCTTGCTGAAATGTTGACCTCCTGCTAGAGATGCAAACAGATCTTCGATGCGTGGAATTGGGTACTTATCCACACATAGTGCCGGGTTGAGGGTGACTTTGAAATCCCCGCACAATCTCACTGTATCATCTCTTTTAATGACAGGTACCACGGGCGTAGCCCAGTCACTGTGTGCCACCGGTGAGATGACCCCTAACTCCGTCAGGCGTTTCAACTCCAGCTCCACACGTGGTCGAAGAGCATAGGGCACGTTACGTGGCGGGCAAAACTTGGGCACACTGTCAGATTTGAGGGTCAACTTGGCCTTAACACCTTTCATTGTGCCCAGCCTAGTTGAGAAAACAGCTGAGTGTCTTTCTAACACTTTCTCCAAACTGTCATCTTGTCGTTGCTCAATTGCATGTACAGTCTTTAAATCTTTCCAGTTCAGTTTAATGACTTTCAGCCATTCCCTACCAAATAAAGGGGGGGCATTGACCTTTACCACGTACAAGGGCAAAACAGCACGCTGTTTGTTTAACTCCACTTGCACTTTAATCACCCCTTCTGGTGCCAGTGGCTCACCTGTGTATGTTTTTAACATAATATCTGTGGGTTGTAATGAAAGTTGACTCCACTGTCTTTTATATTGTTCCCATGGAAGCAATGACACGGCAGCCCCTGTGTCTAATTCCATCTCCATTTTCTTTCCATCTACAACAGGCATTACCGATATGCGTGAATATCTCCCTTTTTGAGACAAGGAATATAATCCCAAATCACTATCTGTATCTGATTTATTTTCACTTTCATCTTCATTTGCGTCAACGCGGTGAATCTTCTTTTTCACTTTATCATAGCGTTTATTTGCATTACCACTCTGTTTAGGTTTTCCATCGTGCTTATTTTCCCTGACTTGGCTGTTTTTAACTTTACTTCTGCACATTTGTTTTGTGTGGCCTCTTTTCCCGCACTGGTAACAATCCTGGTCTTTGTACCAACAGTCATCATCAGTATGATTGTTCTTTCCACAGCGACGACATTTGTCACTTCTTTGCGCTAGTACCGCGTTTACCTTGAGTGAGCTGCTTAATTGTTGCACATCCCGCGCTGCAGTCTCTGCTGATACAGCACAATCCACTGCTTTTTGAAATGTGAGGTCTTTTTCTGTCAAAAGACGCTTCTGGACAGTTTCACATTTCAATCCACACACGAATCTGTCTCGTAGTGCATCCTCCAAATAGCCACCGAAATCACAATGCTCTGAAAGTCTTTTTAGCACTGCGACATACTGTGCCACGGATTCTCCTTCCCCCTGATTTCTCTTGTGAAACCGAAATCTTTCAGCTATAACAAGTGGTTTTGGGGCGAAGTGGGATTGTAGTGCAGCAACAATATCATCATAGTTCATCGTACCAGGTTTCGTGGGAGCCACCAAACTCCGCAGTAATCCATACGTTTTGGGACCCATCACGCTGAACAGCACAGACACCTTCTTAGCGTCCTGTATGTCATTGGCCAAAACGTAATGTTCAAAACGCTCAATATACGTCATCCATTGTTCACCAGCCTCCTCAAAAGGATCCATATGACCGATTATTCCAGCCATAATGTGTCTGCCACCAGTCAATTACACTGTAAATCCACAGTCAATTGATCGCTGGGGGGAAAATCACTTTTCCTTTTCCTTACTAGCTCATTAGCATAGCCGTTCGCCAGACGTGGGTGAACTTTTGCGTCCAAAACTTGCTTCAGACCAGTATCGTTCTTGCTGCCGCTGAGAAACACGTAGGACTCCTCACCTCGTCGCCAATTTATGTTATGTCGCTCCTTTTTATGTCTAAATGTAAACACTTTTACATTGACACCGAGCTACGCAGACACAGCTGGCGGGTTCACACTTCTTCATTTATTATCTCTTTTTGTTTCTTCTACTTACAATACTCAACATGTAGAACATGGGCAACTGATACCATCTTGTGGTAAAATCGTGAATAACATGCACATACATAACACTTATTTCTTCCACCATCTTTATTTTTTGAATAATATTTAGCTGGTAACAAGTGAAAGAAGCTGGCCTCGTCTACGGATCATCGGTTTAACAAGGGTGTAGAATAATACATTTAAAGAAATTTTAGCAAGCCCTTCTGTGTGTCACATTTGCTTTATTATTATTTTTTTTTTAATTCATAATTTCAACAATCTCGCCTTTGTGGCGTTCTCTTTCGACCCTCGGGCTCTTGCGAAATACTGCTGCTGTGAAATTAAATTAGCTTCAAGTTGCTATAATTTCTCACTGCGTATCTTCCCTTTAATGTTGTCGTACATGTTAGCGTGCCTTGTTCGGTAATATTATCGCGTCACATCGAACTCTTTAAAAACAGCGACTGTCTCTTTGCAAATGAGGCAGACACAGTTGTTGCGTGTTTTATTGAAGAAATAGTCCAATATCCACCTATCCTTGAAGCGTTGGCCATCGCAGTCAACTTTTTTTTATTGATTGTCGCCATTTTAGAAAATTGGGTCACACTGGGTAATGTTGCTTAGAGTGCTGCTCTTAAAGTTTTTCAAACTTTCATGAGAATAGGCTGATTTTGTGGACAAGTTAGTTGAAGATATCAGGGTAGCAGATGTCAGGCAGAGAGGGCGAAGACAGCGGGTCGAAAAATATCGATTTAGGCATCAAATATGGATCTGGCGAATGGATAGACTGAAGCTTTTCCCCATAACGCCTTTTATGCAACGCATCCAATGAGTTTACAGCGTCTGAAAGCACCGGGGCTTCCATGAATTGCTCTATAAACTGAACGACTAATTGAAACCATTGAGAATAGGGCTAAACAGAGACGGACAATATGGCGGCCGGATACAGCGACACGCCATTCTGTGACATTGGTGAGTAGGGTCTATACTACATGAATGGAAGTTAAGCAGGCCAGATCAATCCATACCAGTGACTATAGACAATGCTGCAAATATTTTTAATTCAGTACATAACACAGATGGACTTGGACCACAAATAGGATGTTTTGCTCGTGTGATAAACATAGCTGCTATGAGAGCTGTACCAATAAACAGTGTGCCCCGCCTGACTTTGAAAACAGTAAAGACTGTTCTCAGCAATTCTATACAAAATTTCTTCAGAGCACTCAAATGCATGTTTATATGATGGCATTGTTATTTTTGCTTGTTAAATCGAAAATCGTATCCCTCGTATCGAAAATCGGACCGAACCGTGACTTTCTGTCCTAGCTTGTATCAGTGTCTCGCAGGATCTTCATCAGCTGTCATCAGCTAATAGATAGACTTGGCCATCAGAAGTGGATGGCCTATCAGACTCCTCAATATAAATCCCATCTGGTGTTATGTTGCACTGTGCAGAAGATGGCTGGATACAACCGACCATTATGGGCGGGCTGGGGGTCTGCCGCTGTTCCTTCCTTTGCAGGACAGGGCAAACAGCAATCCTATGACCCACCATGTGACAATAAAACCACTCCGCATTGAAAGGAGAAACGGAACTGGGCCTCGACGAAGCACTAGGCCGCGCTTTTTGACTTTTTACAGATGAGTTATTCGAGAGTTCATCGTGGTAATCCATGGAGTCAAAATTGCCAACTACTCTGGTTAATGTAATCATGGTCATTCAGCCCAATATCATGTCGTGAGGTCAAATAACAAATAAAAATGTGAACTTGGCAACAAAACAAAACAACACCCACCTCTGTGGTAATCTATAACGTACACGGTGTATGCGGTTGAAACCTGCCAGCGTTCCACACCTGTGCAGAATGAGTCATTGATACATAGATGCATAGTGATGGCGTCATTGCCACATTGCGTCAGTCAACATAAAAACTGCTCCAACAAAGATATACCTTCTTTACTGCAGGTTCTCCAACGTGAAGTGGTATTCTGGCAACCCTAAGGGGTAGGGTATGCTGGCCGAGAGGTGTCAGGCGAAATGCAAAGTTTAAACACTTTGCAAATACAAAAAAGCACGAATGCCAATTGCAAAAGAAAAAAGCACGAATGCAACCTGCTACAACACGATCCCCAATTCCTATAGCGCGATTGCAAATTGGCAGAAGTACAAATCCCAATTGCCACAACATGACAGCAAATGGCTCGCAGCACGAATGCGAACTGCCACAACACGATTCCAAATTCCTAAAGCGCAACTGCAAACAGTTAAAAGCACTAACCACAATTGCCACAGCACGAATGCAAAAGGCTTGCAAGACGAATGCAAAATTCCGCAGCACGCCGGCAAGACGATGACCCAGGAAAAAAAAAAAAAAAAAAAAGGACGACACTTTATATATTGCTTATGTGACCATCTCTACGGACCTCCGTGAAGTTGCTCCCCCCCTCCCGCCCCCCCATCAGACGCAATTTTATATAAAAATTATGCCAATCGTTTATGCTGGTTTGTGCTGCAACGGTTTTGCAGATACAGTATGATGCTTTTATTGAGATATTGGGGTGTCCTAACAACTAGCACGAACGTAGCACAAACAAATTTGCAGTAAATTGGGGGGCTCGACATATTAATTTCGAGTGATTACTTCCCTCTAAGCCCCTCATTTACTGCAAAATGGTTCCGAAGTGGTGCCATTCGTTTGTGCTATTATAGCTCTATAGCTCAAATTAAATATGAAGTGCAACTCAAAATAAGTCTGGTATTACTGTCGTCCAGATCTGAAACACTTTTCTAGTAATTCTCGACGCAGTACCAGCAGGGCTCACTTTAATAAAAAATATAATTCTTCATCTACTGGTTTCTTTATTTTTTGTATAGTTTTTAAGTGTGAAAATACAAGTACATTGATCCCTCGTTTTTCGCGGTTAAGAGGGACCAGAATCCGCTGCAATAAGTGAAAAACCGCGAAGTAGCGCCCCCTCAATTTTGTGTGTGTGTTGAATGTGTTCAATGCATTTATTCAGATTTATCATTGGAAAGATATACAAATTTCACCCAAAGTATAATTTAAAAAAATCTATATGTCAGTTTTTAAGCACTTCAAATGTGATATTTATGTTTTAAAAATGGTACTGTCCCACCAAATTTTTTTAACAAGAAAAATATAGTTGTCCAATCCATTTATAAAAAAAAAAGTAGAATAATGCTTGTCTTAATTAAATGCTTCATTGAGTGAGTCTACACAAATCCACTCAAGATGCCCACTTACACACAATGAGTTGCCACAGCAACTGTTTAACAAGCCTGACTAAGAAAAGCATCAGGAGCAAGAGTGAGAGACTATGTGATCCGATCTGGAGAGCTGTATTAAATACTGCATTTATTTATTTTTTCATTTAAAAAAATCCACGATAGACTGAGGGCGAGAAGTTTCAAGCGCAAAGTAGCAAGGGTTCACTGTATTGAATGAGCAAAACATCTTGGGAAAAAAATGGGATCGAAGGGTTTAAAAAAAAACAAAAACTTATAAGGTCATCTCTAGTATTATGTTTATTGCAATAAAATATTCAAAATATAAATCACAATAAAGAAATTGATATACTATTATATATATATACAGATAAATATATTTTTTTAATCCTTATGAAGGGCTACTTCCGAGGTTGCTTTTGGTTGAACTACATGCCTTTTGCATTTCATCACAATACAGGCGAAAATACAGTGGTACCTCTACATACGAAGTGAATTCATTCCAGGACCTTGTTTGTAAGTTGAAATGGTCGTATATCGAGCAGGATTTTCTGATAATAATATATTATAATTCCATTAATTCGTTTCGCAGCCCAAAAACCTACACTAAATCCTTAATACTGCTGCTTCTCTTGCAAATAGGAATGGGAACCTCAGGGCACGTTACGATACGAAACGATACGCGATACAAGGCTCGCGAAAAACAATTATCTCACGACATCGGGATACGATTGTCGATATATTGGTCAGAAAATTGATACATGATATTCTACGGTACAGCTGTTAAAACGAAAAACAACATATTTCAAAATAGAAAAAAAATACTGTTTAAGTCATTTATTAAACAGTGACACCTTTTCTGTGCAACATTGCTGTAAAATATAAATCTACTGCAAATTTTGTACCTGCACATATAGAGGGGAACAAACCAGTGATATCTCTTGGTATGATGAATGGCACCCTTAATTTCTTTAAAATTTTAAATCTTTTACATTTTTTCAGCAGTTGAGCTTGAAGTAGGGCAATGATAGAATTGGAGGGTATCTTTTCTTCTTTGTTGCCACAAGCATTGGTTTGAGCACTTCCACCATCTGCTTCAGCTTTGTAGAGTTACATTCTTCCTCACCTTAAAAACAACAAGATAAAACAAAAAATATTAGCTACTTAATAGATTCTGTGTTAAAATCCTGATTGTTTGTGTCGAAAGTATTGAGTGAATTAATAAAATATAGAAATTATAGAAATTAAAAATATATTAGTAGCTCATTTTTAATATGTAGGCTACATCAATTAACATGCAGATCACCTTATGTGTCTTGGAAGCTATTCAAACCGTTTTTATAGTGGAAAGTGGGTCTCAAATAATATCTAATAGATTAGTAAATTTATACAGGCTTGGTTGATATTTATTTTCATCCAGTTTAGGGTCCAGGTTTAATTTATATCATTCAACACCGAATGTCATCAAAATAATACATGTAAAAAAAAATTTTTTTTAAATCAATTACATTGCAAAACTTTCTTACCTCAAGTGATGAAAGCGAAGCAGTGAAGAAATCTGGCTTCCACTTTGTCGCCAGCTGCTAGTGGCTGTGCATAATTATGGTTTTTCCAGTGAACCTGAGTTTTGTAAGACAATTCTTGCAAACAGCAAAGCCCTTGTTCATCTTACTTCCTTTCTTGTTAGTATAAAATCTAAAGTGTGTCCACACGTGTGATTTGTAGCAATATTTTTCTAACTTTTTCCTCCACCATTCTTGCGAAGCTTTTTTATATTTTTTCATCCTACAGGTTCCTCTCCAGACGACTTGTGCGCACTTTACCTTCACCGTCACTCTTGAGCCCCACTAGTTGATCGCCAAGGAATTGCTTAACAAACATTGAGCAGTTTACAGTATCCATACTCCATTGTATGGCCAATATGTAAAATAAAAGTATCGATACTTGGCAGGAGCATATCGATAACCGATCAGGTTGCAAAATATAGCGATATATCGCGATATTGTCACACTCTTTTTACTTTCCTTTTTTCGTTGCACAAGGTCTGAAATAAATTCTTAAAAAGCTGACATTTCATTGGCGATGTTACAATAACAATAGTTGTCACCTTAACTTATAAAGACTGGCTAACAGAGGTCTGAGAAGGACCGTCGAGATTGTAGACATTCGACGGCCGTATTGCCGAACCAGTTCATGAACGCGCAGACACTGCTTGTTTTTTTTTATCATTTCCATCTACATTTCAATGGTAAGCTTCAGCTTTTCCCCTTTTTTCACCACCTGCACTTAGATTCTTGGAACCCATGAGTTCTCTCACAAGAAAATCGGCCTTGCATCTGTTTTGCGTGAAAACAAAGAAACTGCTGCGCTGTCATAAATTGGTATATTTCGAGCATGTCGTCGGATTTAAAAACAAATGGCGAATCAAATTTCACGTCGGATATTGAAAAGATCGTTTGTCGAAGCGATCGTATGTCGAGGTACCACTGTAATTAGTTTTGTTAACAGATTATCCCCCCCCCCCAGAAAAGTGATAATGATTAGGTTGTTTGTTTGGTGTGGACTCTTTCCAAGGCTTTCAATTATAAATTGTTTCTCCCTTGACAGTCATTTGGATTCTTGCCAGAAACTAAAAGGCCTAAAACTACCATTCATTTCATTTGCCATAATTTGCAATGTTGAATTTATTGCATCATAAAAATTTCATAGAGAATATGATTCTTAGCATAAAGAACAATACAAGTATGGAAAATAACCGACCAGGCGATGAGGGATCAGAACTAATCAGCTGCCTGTCACGTCATCACACCAATAGGTAGTTCATATTGACAGACAACAGAAAGTACCTGCTTATGTGTCGGGGTAGTGTCATCACAGATATCCTTATCATCAACTCGACAGCATCTTGGAACGTTTTCTGGTGTAAAATCATCTCTTGAAATTCCACAGCATTCATACTGAAAAAAAGAGTACAACACAATTACAACACAAACATTTTTTAACTTAAATTGCATGTGACACAAGAAAACATGTTTATTTTATATTTTATGCTCCTGAATGAAATGGATCGCTTGGATGTGTGTGGAAGCAATCGATATATTTATTCAACTTTCTGAATCCCGCACCGTGAAAATAAGTGACTTTCGGGTTGAGGAGGAAGAAGAATGTGACGTCAGAATGAGATCATCTCCACCATACAGCCATACTATTGTATGCAGAAGGATTGCAGATTCATAATTCATTTTTTGCGTGACACCAGCCTAATGTGCTGCAGGCTTTTGTTGATACACCAGGGAGAGTGGTGTAAGCATTTTTGGGTTTCCAAAAGATCGTGTTCACTGCGATGAATGGGCAAAACAAGTCCGACAATTGAGGGACCATTGGAAGGACAAGGAAGTGAATAAGCTACATGATTTATACTGTATTATGTCAAAACATAGGATCATGGCATACATTGAGGTAGCTTGCATTTTATGGGTGACATGACCGCCCTCGGCTGACCGGTGGCTTGTCGCACACCATGGTCGCCGAACGATTAAGGTGGGATCGCCCTTGCTTTGGCAGCTACACATTCTCATCTCCGGTTCTCGATTGTGTCGAAAATTCAACCCCCCTTGGCATTCTTCGCATGCCCGCATAGAGCGCTATCCTTTGGTCTGGGCCCAGGGAGCCCCCCACTCTTGTCTCCGGTTCTTGATTGTGTTGAGACTTCCACCCACCTCAGCCCTCTTCGCGTGCCTGCCTGGAAAGCGCTCTACTAGCTTGGGCCCAGGAACCCACGCGCTCTAATATCGGCTAGTTTGTCCACCTAGAATGCGCCACCTAAAATTGTCAGCGTTCATTCCCTGGTTGCACCCACGGCGACGAGCAGTCACATCTCACCGGATCCAGGGCAGTGTCAGCGGGCGCAGGGACCCCGCAGATTTTACAAGAGCCGGACTAACTCCAGTGGAATATAATACCGTTCGGGAGGTTTAAAAAGTCGGTGATTTTGACCTTTATGCAGTAATTGAGCTCTGTCGTACGGAATAATGTCATTTTTAATATTTCATACTCCATTTAGCACAAGATTTTATTTGTCATGACCATTATTTTTATTTAGCAATTGGGGAAAAATACTTACATCCAGTAAAAATATTGGAGGAGAAACAAAAACATTGATGACATTTTGCAGTCTGCTCTAGTCATCATCCTCCTATTTGTTGTCTCTGTCGCCTTTTTCTCCTGAATCTTCCTCTTCATACAAATACGACTCAAAAATTCATATATTGGAGGAAAAACATAACATTGATGACATTTTGCAGTCTGCTCTAGTCATCAGCCTCCTGTTTCTTGTCTGTCGCCTCTTTTTCTCCTGAATCCCAAGTCCCATGCCATTGGTTGCGTGAGCCCAGAGTCATCATGGGACGCGTAGTCCATATACTACATCAATGAATTAAAAACCGCCATGACTGAATGGAAGTTAAGCAGGCCAAATCAATTCATACCAGTGACTATAGATAATGCTGCAAATATTGTTAATTCAGTGCGTAACACAGATGGACTCGGACCACAAATAGGATGTTTTTCTCATGTGGTAAACATACCTGCTAAGAGTGTAATAGCAATCAACAATTTCCCCCGCCTCACTTTACAAACAGTAAAGGTTCTCAGTACTTTTATAGAAAATTTCTTCAGATCAGTAAGAAGCACATAAACATTATGCACTATAATGCATGTTTATATGATGGCATTGTTATTTTTGCTTGTTCGCAAAAAATATATTTTTTTGTTTTTTTGTTTCAGCGCATTACATGTATTGAACAGAATTAAAAATCGTGTCCTTCGTATCGAAAATCGTACCGAACTGTGACTTAACTGTGTTGTTGCATCCCTAATTGTTAGGTTTTGTGTTTTTCTCCTAGTGTGACTTGTCCCTGTGATTGCCCATTGATTTCACCTGTTTCGCCTGCTCCTAGTGTATCCTCCAACCTGCATCCTCCTGTGCTCACCTGTTCCACGTTGTCTCGTTACCCCTTGTCTGCATGTGTGTATATAAGATCCCATTTTTCTTTTCACTCCTTGTTGCGTCATCGTCAATGTCAGTCCTGTCAATGTCAATTTCAAGTCCTGTCCAAACCCTCGTGTACCAGTCCCTCGGATTAAGTAGGGATGGAAAAACCGAGGCTTTCCGAAAAAATGAACCACTTTTGAGACAATTGCCTTAAAGCTGTAATGTGAAGTAATTTCATAACATGCCAAATAGGGTCACAATTAAAGTAATTAAACTGTCACACTTGGATGGAACGGAGCGGACTCACGTGCAGAATTCAGTTCAGTCTTTTATTTAACACAAACAATAAGAAGGTGCGTAGGTGTGGGTGTGTGTGTCCACCCCCCCCCCACACACACACATACTTTTTTTCTTGAAAAAACACTGAAAGACAGGAAAAGACAGTGCCAAAAATACGGATAAAGGAGCAAAGAAAAACTCATCCATTTGTCTGTCTCAGATGGAGAAGCGAGATTGAACAAGTAGTGTAAGAAAGAAAATCATATTCTTTTCACTGTGCTCCTGTTTGTGTGTAACTATTGATTCTTCCGTTTACAGAGGTATAGAAATTCCAGATTTGCATACTTATATTAAGATTTAAAAAAAAAAAAAAAAATGCACCCTTGTTAGTCTGTCAGTGTATACAGTATGTGCCTGGTGTAACACAGGTCACAAAATGGCTGGAGTCATTTTTAGTCTTTAAACATTAATTTTTTTCCATTTTGAGCAACAGTCTTCCACATGAAGAACTTATTTATACTAGGTGTTGTGTTTCCCGAATGGATGTCATGCACGGTGATAGACAAACATGTGTTGCATCAAAAATGAACCGTTTTACATTACCACACAGTAACCAATTGCACTGAAGCATTGTTCAATGCCAGCCAGCCCAGTTAAAATGATTGAATGTTTATCGCTGTCAATGACAATGAATTAATGTGAACTTCCCCATTACATTGTATACAACAATGGACTTACATGCCTCATCACAGCCCTCCACGCTTCTACGTAATCTTGATTAGCCTTGGTAAACTCGGCTCCAAATTTGCTTTTCATATTGTCTGACATTGTCTTTTCCTCAAACTAAAACAGAGAAAACAGACACAATTAACCAAAAACATAATGTATCATTATTTTCCTGTGAAAACCTCAGCAGATACTGGAGTTTACCTCGCTGCGATCCACAAGGACAAGACCAATACCAGCCATCTCAACTATTAGGACCACAAAAATTAACATGCAGAACTGCAAGAAAAGAAAAGAACACAGCATGTCAAGACTGTGGTTGAAATGAAAAATTAGAATCAACTTTAGCAATAAATTCCCCTTCTGACCATATAACTTTGGGTCAGATATGCGAATCTCATAGGCGAAAACAGCACACATACAGTGCGGATCTCGTCTTTTTCTGATAAATTTCTATTGAAGACAACGTTATTGAAATCAACAATAATTGAGAGAAAAAAAAAACGTTCACCGTTTGACAACGCATTACATCACATTTTGCATTGCATTTTCTAGTGCACTGCTGTATGTACTTCCCAACTTTTCATTTGCAATTTTCTTGAAAACAGCAGAAAAACACATTTAAGTTAAAACACGGGAGGTGGTCACCCCCTTTTTGTTATTGTATCAAAGTCTGTTGTTGGGTCCATTGCCACAACAAAACTGTCGCAAAACCACACCCCCATATCAGAAAACTCGGTCACCACCCGTTGAGTTACATATGAATGTACTGTGTGGTCGTGACTGAAAACATTTTTTCTAACTTGAAAATTGCAAAAACCGCCGAATGCAAGCTATGGGTAAGGCTTTGTTGTCGATCACAAACAACTGAATGTCACGACAGTCACAGAAATTATGCTTGTTCAAAGTTGATGACTGATTTGTAATTACATATATGCAGTATATGGCGGAAAACAAGGACTGAAAAAGCAGTTTCTGCTCTTGCACTCCTCTTTAAAATAAACTGCTGTATTTTAAGCCTTGATAGAACAATATGTCTCTATGCTGCCATAGCAGATTCATGGTGCATTAAGCCCCTCAACTATTTTTTTTTACCCTGGAAACCCGGAAACAGACGTCGTGCTAATTATATTTATTAATCAAAATGTCTGTCATTTTTATCTTAGAATCATGAATTGATGTCTAATATTTCGATTAAAAAAAAAGACATTAAAACATTATCCACTAGCATATTTTAAACTTTTAAACAAATTACGTCACGATGAAAAAAAATGGCGTCTGTAAAATGTCACTGATATCTCTTTCATAACTATCGATTAATTGTATTTATATGTTACTGTTGCATTTTCCCCAATATGTTAGATAAATAACCGATCCAAACAAAGAAAAATTGGTTTGAAAGAGTAAATATATGAAAAAGAACCTCTCGATTGATCTCTGCGATTTCTGCATCGCGACCCTTGTTATATTACCATGTTTCACCCATAAAATCCCCCAAAAATCCGGCTGAGGCCATTCACATCTGTGTCTTGACACGCGATGATACATGCTACATGGAGATTTTGGATCGAAACGAGGTAAGTACGCGGTAGTATCTCGTTAAAATCATGGCGTCTTTAATTCTGCTCTCGCCTCCAGTTAGGGTTTTGCTGTTTAATTTTTTTTTTTTTAATGTACTCTTGTTCAAACATTTTCTTCCCCCAGAAAATTGAGATTTTAAGCTTTCCAATGATATATCACACATGCATTTTGGACAATTTTGAAATGTGGTCAAATTGGAACTGCACCTGAGGGTTTTCCGTCATATATATTTGATAGCATGTAGTAGAAACGTAGATTTTAAATGTTAGTTTGCTAACATTTAACTGCCTACTTATTTATTAGCCTGTTACTACACACACAGATAATAGAACTAATCTACAACGTCAAGAGCCCAGCATTTGGTCATGGACACACACGAATGACAGTTCTCACACACCCCTAGTATGTGGCTGCGGTCAACACAACTACATGCTGCTCTCTCAACGTTAACCCCTTGAGCTTTTATTCCACTGTATTTATGTTGCACATATTATGTTTATGATTCAAGTTGTTTGTCAGGAAATAAAACACAACCAGTATTCCATTCTAAGGACAGCTGCAAGGAGAAAAAGCTCACATTCAAATCCAGTTTCTTTTACGTGCACGGGGATTTCATCTCCGACACTTTTTTTTCATCATGCACCCATTTTATTGACAATATCACTTGATTATGCATGGTAACACATGAATATGCAGGAAGTGAGTACATGGCGTGCAGTGATTGGTTAGTTCAGAATAGCAATAGTTTAGGAAGTGCCCTATTTGGTGTTGTTTCTCAAAACTGGATGCTTCAAAATGAAAGTGAAACTGAAGTATCTACTCTGGTGTTTTTCCACAGCTTATGACCTTTGAGAATACGACTGTGGCTGGCACCAAAAGGGAGGGAAAACTTGATAACACAGTTAACTGAACCTTTTTGTATTTTATTAATGTTTATAAATGGTAAATGGTGTTATATTTATATAGCGTTTTTCCAAAAACACATTACTGGTGTGATACTATATTCATTTGTTAGGCTATTCATCCAGGTTCATGTGTTGTATTTCTTAGAACATAACACAAAGAGGTTCAGTTAATTCTGTTTTTCCACAGCTTATGACCTTGAGAATACGACTGTGGCTGGCACCAAAAGGGAGGGAAAACTGGATAACAAAGGTAACTGAGGGGCAGTGTACATGGTGACTCTCCAAGAAGACGAAAAATTTCAAATTGGCATTTATGTGGTTCCATCTCCATTCGAACAATGTCGCAATTCCGCATGAAAACGATGTAGTATTCACACCAGGCCCTAGGGGGCAGTGCAGATTTACAAGGCGACAGTGAATGATGCACTTTGACCTCCTCAGCCTGGAAGACGACATGCCCACCCAATGGCATTTTCTTTTGTTCAAAAAGGCACAAAAATGGAAATATTCAACATATTTAAATTTAAAAATATTATTAAAACAGTAAATTAAAGCAGACGTTCCGCCATTAGCTGTTTTTAATGTTTAATAGCACCGCTGCGCACGCCCAATGTGACGTGTACGAGTGCTGACGTTATCGGCGTGGGTCCCGCACGGCAGGAGCTTTTGATATGCATGCGGAGCCAGCCCCCCTCAAGCTGCCGCAATCAAATTCTTCCACTTTGGAGGCAGGATTCAGAATTTTTCGTCTTCGCCTTCAGTCTTCGCCAACATCATATGCACGCGAGGCAAATCCGCTACTCAGTCATTGCGTCCTCTTGTCGCAGAGTCGCCATGTAAACTGCCCCTGAACCTCTTTGTATTATGTTCAAAGAAATACAACACATGAACCTGGATGAATAGCCTAACAAATGAATATAGTATCACACCAGTAACATGTTTTATAAGCATGAATAAAATATATTCCTTCACATTTATTTAGCACCTCTGGATAATATTGAGAATCACACTAAAAGTACAAGACTGCTCATTCATCACTACAAAAGCTGATTTGTGTGACGTGTTCTTAACGAGCAACGTCACTCTTGCGCGTTGGAAGTCATCTCCACAACAACACAGATGGTGAACGGGAGAGCCGAGAATATGTTCCAATCTGCGGTAAATTCAGTTTTAAATGACCAAAAACACATCCAGTTGCTAAAACCAAGTCTGTCTCGCACTAGCCATGTTGAATAAACTTCTGTTCTCCGCTCTCCTCGTATGTTAATTCCCTCGTGCTAGAATTTCTTTCAATGGCACGTACGCCCATAGCTGATTGGTCCACTCCGCTGTGGCTTGCTCTGCCCTGGGAATTTGATCCACCGAACAGTCGCCAGACTCTATGGAACAGCGGTGAATCTGGTGTAACAGGCAAATGTTTTTGAGCGTTATTGGGCCAAAGACTTAATTTACAGAGATACTTGCTTCAACCTGATAAACCTGCAAGCAAAACATACAGGATGGACTCTCTCACGGACCCATTGTGTAATTCCCCCTTTTCAGCCAGCGATCACATGTATTTTTGTTTGCTGGGCAGCGGCGGGAGAGGCTCTCTCTCCCCTTGCCTCAGGGCCCGCCGAGTTGGAAGGCAGCCGCGGTGCACACAGAAGTCTCGGGATGAAGATCTTGGTGGTAGTAGCAAATATGTATTTAATAACGCATCCCTCCATCGTTTTTTGCTTTGAAATACAACCTTGTTTCCGCAATAAAGAGTAGTAGAGGAGGTGACAATCGGCCCGCCATGATATTTACGTCACCAGCCATCGTGCTGTGACCCGGGAATTTAACGCCTGCTTTCACACACACCGCATCCCGGGAAAGTCCCGGACATGATATTAAGACGCGACCCATGAAATGTTCGGGTAATCTATGTGTCAGTAGACCCAGGGACAGATTCATATGTTGACTATGAAACGAAGCAGCACAAAAGAAGCTACTCACTGAAGGTGGATTGACATTCAAGAAAGCCTCTGAAATAAGTGTGGCAATGGAAATGGCTTAAAGGAGGCTCAACAACTGAAGACAACGAGTAGAACTGGGAATGGGTCGTACTACGTCATTGTTTGGATACCCCGCCGTATTGAAAATTACACATACAGTGGTAAGAAAAAGTATCTGAACCTTTTGGAAGTTCTTACATTTCTGCATGAAATCACCATCAAACCTGAATACATATGAAAAAACAGTGTTTGCGTTAACTAAAACCACCCAAACATTTATAGGTTTACATATTTTAATGAGGATAGTATACAAACAATGACAAAGGGGGAAAAAGAAGTAATATTTGATATTTTGTGGCCCCCCCTTTGACAGCAATAACTTCAGTCAGACGCTTCCTGTAGCTACAGATCAGTCTGGCACATCGGATCAGGACTAATTCTCTCCCATTCTTCTCTACAAAACTGCTGATCTTTAGTCAGATTCCTGGAATGTCTGGCATGAATCGCTGTCAATAAGTCATGCCACAGCATCTCAATCGGATTTAAGTCTGGACTTTGACTTGGCCACTCCAGAACGTGTATTTTGTTCTTCTGAAACCATTCTGAAGTTGATTTACTTCTGTGTTTTGGATCATTGTCTTGTTGCAGAATCCATCCTATTTTAAACTTCAATTGCAAGTTGTCCAGGCCCTGAGGGAGCCAAACAGCCCCAAATCATAATCCACCTTCCACCATGCTTCATGGTGGGGATTAGGTGATGTTGGTGAGCTGTTCCATATTTCCACCAGACATGACATTGTGTGTTACTCCCAAACAATTTAACCTTGGTTTCATCAGTCCACAAAATATTTTGCTAAAACTTCTGTTGCGCGTCCGAGTGCCTTTTTGCGAACATCAAACAAGCAACTTTTTTTTTTTTTTTTAAATACAGCAGTGGCTTCTTCCATGGAGTCCCATCATTCTTGGCAATAGTTTTACATACACTTGATGTGTGCACACAGAGATGTTGGACTGTGCCAGTGATTTCTGTAAGTTTTTAGCAGACACTCTAGGGTTCTTTGTTACCTCTCCGAGTATTTTGCGCTGAACTCTTGGCGTCATCTTTGGTGGACGGACACTACTTGGGAGAGATGCAACAGTGCCAAACTGTCTCCATTTGGAGACAACTTCTCTGACTGTTGATTGATAAACACCTAGACTTTTAGAGATGGTTTTGTATCCTTTCCCAGCTTTATACAAATCGACAATTCTTGATTGCAGGTCTTCAGACAGCTCTTTTGACTGAGCCATGATGCACATCAGACAATGCTTCTCATCAAGACATTTCTTACCAGGTGTGTTTTAAAGTGGGCACGGCAGCTTTAAACCACTCATCAGTGATTAGGCACACACCTGACTTAAATGTTTGGTAAAAATTGGTTTCAATGTCTCTTTAGGCAGAGGGTTCACTTATTTTTTCACCCCTTCTGTCATTGTTTGCATCCTTTCCTCACTAAAATATGAAAACCTATAATTGCTTGGGTGGTTTTAGTTAAAGCAAACATCAGATCACATTTGATGGTGATTTTATGCAGAAATGTAAGGAATTCCAAAAGGGTCCGATACTTTTTCACATCACTGTACTTCCGTTCCAGCAGACTCAACGCGGATTGCAACCAATCTTGCCGTTTACTTCACCGTGGGATTGTGTTTTGCAGGGATAATGTTAAAAAAACCAAAATCGTGGTGGGATTTACAGGAAAACGCTGTCAATAGAGGCTCCAAACCAATACTTTTCTAAAATCACTTTACTCAACAACGTAGACCCATTCTTGTTGCCAAAGAAGGCATGGAGCAACAATTTGGGCGACCTGTCCTCATTGACTACAAACGACATAGCATACCTTGTCTGTGAGTGCCTACACAATGGTTCAGTTCAAAATTTACTAATTTCTTGAGATATGGTTGCCTGTGACAAAGAAAACTATTCAACTGAGTGGTTCCATTTAGTGATGGGATTTTCGGCTCTTTTCGGTGATCCGGTTCGTTTGGATCGACTCAGTGAAAAGAGCCGGCTCTTTTTGGCTCTCAAACGGCTCTTTTAACTTTTGCTTTTCTTTTAAATATTTATGACAAATTTCTCATATATTTTGATAAATGACTTGGTGAACTAAATATTGCACTCTACTGACTGTAAATAGCAACAATTATCAAGCAAAGAAAAGGTTTTTTTTTTTTACTTATTTTATTGAACATTAAAAAGGCAACAAAACTAAACTTCAACCGACAACAATCAAACATGCTGCATCATAACAAAAATAGTGAGTGGTAACTGCAACAGGAACAGCGAACAAAACAAACATAAGCTACTCCTTGCATTATTTTAACAAACATAAGCTACTCCTTGCTTTATTTTAAATTTGCATTCAAGAAAACTAAATACTTCAACTTGGACGGGCTGATCCGGCTCCTTCTATCAGTAATTATTTGTCCAGTCTTTTAGCTAAATCCAGATTTTTTTTTTCACATGGAACCTGCATACGCATGTGTTGACTTGCATCCTTCATTAAAAAAAAAAAAAAAATCACATTTCTATATTAGAGCCTCAAATTAATGAAATTCTAAGTGTATCAAATGTGATACATTAGGCTATAAGACGTTAAGTTTGCAGGCACGGCATTCTGGCCTGTGGTCATGTGACTTTAACCAATTAAAATGTCTCCAAATGTTATTGCGTTTTCTGCTCATCTTGAAGGCCTACAAACCGCATTCGTGTGTTGTCCTTTCCTATATAGACAGACAAACAGAAGGGAAAATGACTGAGCCAGCTTTCGAGGGAGGGTGCCGGCTCTCATCGTTCACTTCAAAGAGCCGGCTCTTTGTAATGGCTCGTTTGCGACCGACACATCACTAGTTCCATTTGTCATTTGTACGTCTCGCCTAATGCAGTCTTCTGATATAATTGAACAAGCATGACCAAGCATGGAGTTGTTTTTCACAGAAACTGCTGATGGTTAGTGTTGCCTCAGATAAACCTGGACATTTAATTACCAACCAGCAAGGCTCATGATCTATTTTGCAAGATCCGCAGGAAGACTTAACCACAAACACACCACATTATTTGTATAAAAGGAAGGCCGAGTCATCTGTTCAGTGTGCATTTACATCTACACGGCTTGTTCTGTAACTAAACGCACCCAGAAATTTCTGAAATTAAATCCGCGCAGTATTGATCTCTTGCCTCCAGTCTTTATTAGGCAATCCAGACTAGCCGTCTCACCTGAATTGAAAACGAACACGCGGAGGACCAACACTGTCCAAACATTCTCAGTGCATATTCCAAATAGAATAACATCCTCACCCTGCAATTCTTACAATTTATTAGGAAGAGCTGAAATATATATATATATATATATATATATATATATATATATAGAGCAAGAGAGAGAGAGAGAGAGAGTTTGTCCAGAACTTGTTAATTGGCTTTTCACAACCACACTTGACCTCATGTTTAAAAGAGCACAGCCAACCACCACAAGCTTATCAAGGAAGGCAACATCCTCCATTTTACACGGTAGCACAAAACTAATAGGAACCTTGTTTGACAAAATGATGTACTTATTTCGAATGTTCCCAATCACCTGCTCCACATGAATGCGGAGGTGTGCAATTTTCCTAGTGCTCTCCACATCACGTGCATCAAGCTAGCTGTGACCTTTAGTAAAAGCAGGGATCTTGCAAACATGAGCCCCACACTGTCTTGTGTATTAAACTCACCAGGAAGTATCTTATCTAGAATCCCACTTGTTTCTGCGACCCAAGCCATCCGTCGTACCTTTGTAATCTCTGAAAAGTGAGTACAGTCTTCTTCACCCCTTTTCTGTCGTGGGAGACACTGTTGCACCCGGTAACACAACAATACACACCCATCTTTTCTTTACGAAGAAACTAAACCATTCAGCACTACCACAAGTTCCGGAACGGAAGTCGTACGTGATATTTTTAATATGGCGGGGTATCTAAGCAATGACGTAATACGACCCATTCCCGATTCACCAAGTTGCAAGTACCCAAAGTGATGTTACAGGTAAAGTAAAACTGGGCATCTTGCCTCCACCTGATAGTGCAAAGAAATGAACTGTCGTAGTTGTGGAATGAAGGGTCATGTTCAGGGCCGCCGTATAGGGGTGAAAAGTGGTACTCATTCTAAGGGCCCATGCCCTGATGGGGGCCCACAAAGAAAATTAGAACATAAGATAATTGTTTGCTAATTTAAGTATTAATCATTATCATTTTAATAGGAATAAAACGAAGGGTTTCGTTTTCTTGTTTTGTTTTGTTTTGGGCAAAAGGTAAACACCCAGATAGCTTATGTATTGCCAGCCACCCCTCCCCCCAACCCCTGTATTTTCATTAAATGGTTTGGTCCGCCCTTCCTTCAATCAGACCGGGAGCAGAGCGGTGCGCATTTACACCACTCAATGACTCGAAGTACGTGCAGCGCGGTACTGCAGAAATGTTTTCAAAACAAAAATCGGGTTTTCAAAAGAGGAAAGAAAAGAAAGCAAAACAGGAGATGGGTAAAAAAGGCCAACAGGATATCACAAAGTACTTCACAAAAACAGGTTGGGGTCTTGTGTCAGTGTAGTGCTGAAAATTAACCTGTTATCTTAGCTACGAAGCGAGGTCCCAGCTCACTCTGCAAGAAATACGGGATTTTCCCGGCCTCAATGAGCAACATGCACCTATTCAAAAACATGAATTCCAAATAATGACGGCATTTTTGGTATCCTACAGATGTTGAAAGTTGGTGTGGGAATGTTCTATTTTAAAATCGGCTTGAATCCAGTTTGTCAAGAATTTATTAAATTTAGTTTGTCATCAATTGAATTAGGCTCGAGCGTATGACGTGGCACTCGCGAGGTTTCCGCCGCTATCGCCACTGTGGAAGCGAGAAACATAAACAGTGAGGCATTTCAACACAGGTCGCTCTTTAAAAATGGTTGGAAATTATTGTGCGGTAAAGAATTGCAACAACCGATAGAATAGAAAGGAGAATGTACAACTCGACGGAACACCATTGAGTTTCTTCCGGATCCCTACATGGAGAAAAGGCGAGGGAAAGGTCATATCTGAACTTACCAAACTTCGAAGAATGGCATGGGTGGTCTCGTTCAGAAGGAAGGGCATAACGTTTGATTCTCCAGTTACACAGAGTTTGCTCTATGCACTTCCACTCCGGTAAGTTAATTTCGTTTGTTTACGCAAATTTCAGTAACTTTATGCCCTAAGTCGGCCTGTTGTTAGCTATAGCTACAGCTAAACAACTAGCATGCATACATGTGCATTGTCTTCATAAGACATAATTCCTGTCGTTGCTAAATGAAAAAGCTGTAATATTTTGACGTGAGAGAGTGGCAAAGAATTTGTACACAGGCTACATTTTCTGCAACAAAAAACTTGTACATCCGTGGTCACAGACTAATGTAAACACACATTGCCTACCTTTGCTAGAAAGATGGTGTTGCCGTTTGCTATGGTCATAATGTGCAGATCCTGCACCCATCCGCAGCAAAACTGTTCGTAGCTTTGTAGCGATTTGTGGTTTCGGAATTGCTGATGAGTGTAGTAACATACACCAAACACTAAATACAGCACGATGTCCATTTCGCGTAGTGGTGGAAGCTTGTCGACATCTTTATTCCATTTGTGTTCGGCTTGCTCATGAGGGTCAACATTGTTCACATCCTTAAAATTGCTCACATATCTGTCCTTCGCCGTGGTAACAAGTTTGTCTCTGTATCGAACTGGCAAGTTTTCCCTACATTTTTCCATCTTTGGCACTCGTAGTTGAATTGTATTTGCCGTTAAGTTTAAATGTCCCGTGATGCAGACGTGCTTCCGAAATGGCTGCGTTGTCGCAAATCTCGCACGATCCCGTGCTGCTGTGACGTAAACGCTCGAGCCTAATTAAGTTTTTAAACAAGGGAGCTGTAGCCTGTAGTGGAGATTGCAATTTTCCAGATGAGGCTAAGCCTACTCCATAATGAAATACTGTAATTGTTAGCTAGCTAGTGTTTGCTCCACTTTTAGTTTACATTTAATCAGTACAGCAGGCAAATCCTTAGCAATTTCTTCATACTAAAACAGTTGTATACTGTAGTGTAGTTAAGTTCAAACAAAACATTTATTGTAAGTCATTCATTAGGGTATTTGCTTTAAGAATATTTCTAATAAAAATATATTTAGATTGTAAAAGATGGCCTTCAGTACATTTCTTATAGATTATATCAATCTATTCATTATTGCTCTATACGCTGTATGTTTACTTAAATATATTTTCATCTTAAATCAATGCAGAAAATGCGCAAATTAGTGTGTAAAGATTCACCAGAATCAGGAAATTACATAGTTGATACGCTAAATGTGTGTGTGTCCCCCGGGTCTGGCGGTGGGGCCCAAAGTGATATCTTTTCATGGGGCCCAAAATCCCTGGCAGCGCCCCTGGTCATGTTGAGCGTGCCTGTCGGAATGAAATAGGCACAAAAAAATGGATGACAAAAAGAAAAAAAGAAATGCAGTATGTCAAAGCAGTAGAGAGTGCCTCTACTTCCGAAGATGACAGTGACATGCACACCATGCATGGAATGAGCATGGACGGAAACTCATTGTGACTAGGTCACACCAAAGTTAGAGGGTCACCCAGTCAAAATACAAATAGACACTGGGTCAAAGGCATCAGTTGTGTCTCACCATCAGACACTGTGTTCAAAGCGTACACTGGGAATGACTGACATTACCGTGCAATGCAATGGGCAAACTGCCAAACTTCCTGTAAGAGCCATATTCCTGATTTGTGTTATTTATAATTTTACTCCTTGCCACTAGGGGCTGTCAATAGTGCCTTGCCAGTGACCTGGAATCAGCCCCGGTAGGCTTAAAATGACAGCCAATCATGACAGAGGTGTTGGTAGTTTTTGACTGTGGTTTAGCGCTTTGTGCTGGAAATAGATTGTACTAATTTTGTTTGTTCCTGTGTGGATACGTTTTTGAGTATTTTGGTTACTTATTTTTATTTGGATAAAAAGCATTTGAGTTTTTAGACACCACCTATAATAAAATATTGGAACTTAGAAATGGACTTGCTGTGTATGCTTCGCTCTTCGAACTGCACTGGGAGCACGTCATCACAAACTCCTCAAAAACGGACACGGACTACGGTCGTCAAGAGGACGTGAAGCTGAATGCAGCGTTGTGGATCTACGAGCTAGTTTGGGAGCAACGGATGTGAGCTGGACAATGTTTGGTTTTGCCGATTGCTGATTGGAGCTGCACCGGAGCTTCGTATGAGACCAGCGGAATATCATCATCTCAGAGGAGCACCAGTCATCAAGCCGGCCAACGCTCGATTGGGGTATGCGTTGATCAGCGCTGATTTGAATGGCCATCTTGATTTGTGTGCACACATTCGATCAAATCTAATGCATCGGTGACGTCATCGAACTCGCAATCGTGTAAAACATTGCGTCGGGACGAGTTGCGCGACACTTCTTTGCAGGCTTTACGCCAGGGGTCCCCAAACTTTTTCCTCTGAGGGCCACATAACTTTTCCCTTCTCTGATGAGGGGCCGGGGTCAGTTTGTAACATAAAAAGTGTGACAATTGCAGGAGTGCCTAAATGTAAAAAAAATATTGTTTTCAGAAAGCCACAATCAAATAACCCTTTCTGGATTCTTCACAGAACAAAAGTAAATAAAAATTTTAAAAAAGGCCAGGAAATATAAAACACTATTGAGGAAAAAAAAAAAAAAAAAATCAAAACCTTGAAACCTGGCTTCAGCAGGATGACTTTGTAAGACTTAAATGAATCCAAACCTCCAAGTCACTTGAACATTCACACAGCTAGAAGCACTGGCCGAGGTGGAGGAGTGGCAGTAATATCACACTCTAGTTTTGGTACAGTGGGGCAAATAAGTATTTAGTCAAACACCAATTGTGCAAGTTCTCCTACTTGAAGTATTGTCAACATGGGTAAACCTCAACCATGAGAGACAGAATGTGTGAAAAAAAAAACAAACAAAATCACATTGTTTGATTTTTAAAGAATTTATTTCCAAATTAGAGTGGAAAATAAGTATTTGGTCACCTTCAAACAAGCAAGATTTCTGGCTGTCAAAGAGGTCTAACTTCTTCTAACGAGGTCAACGAGGCTCCACTCATTACCTGTATTAATGGCACCTGTTTTAACTCGTTATCGGTATAAAAGACACCTGTCCACTGTCAGTCACACTCCAAACTCCACTATGACCAAGACCAAAGAGCTGTCGAAGGACACCTGAGACAAAATTGTAGACCTGCATCGGGCTGAGAAGACTGAATCTGCAATAGGTAAAACGCTTGGTGAAACGAAATCAACTGTGGGAGCAATTATTAGAAAATGGAAGACATACAAGATCACTGATAATCTCCCTCGATCTGGGGCTCCATGCAAGATCTCACCCCGTGGCGTCAAAATGATAACAAGAACGGTGAGCAAAAATCCAAGTACCACACAGGGGGACCTAGTGAATGACCTAAGGAGAGCTAGGACCACAGTAACAAAGGCTACTATCAGTTACACAATTCACCGCAAGGGACTCAAATCCTGCACTGCCAGACGTGTCCCCCTGCTGAAGAAAGTACACGTCCAGGCCCGTCTGCGGTTCGCTAGAGAGCATTTGGATGATCCAGAAGAGGACTGGAAGAATGTGTTATGGTCAGATGAAACCAAAATAGAACTTTTTGGAAGAAACACAGGCTCTTGTGTTTGGACGAAAAAGAATACTGAATTGCACCATACCCACTATGAAGCATGGGGGTGGAAATGTCATGCTTTGAGGCTTCTCCGCCAGGACGACTTATCTGTGTAAAGGAAAGAATGAATGGGGCCATGTGTCGAGAGATTTTGAGGGAAAATCTCCTTCCATCAGCAAGGGCATTGGAGAGAGACGTGGCTGGGTCTTTCAGCATGACAATGATCCCAAACACACAGCCAGGGCAACAAAGGAGTGGCTTCGTAAGAAGCATTTCAGGGTCCTGAAGTGGCCTTGCCAGTCTCCAGATCTCAACCCCATAGGAAATCTGTGGAGGGAGTTGACGTGTTGCCCAACAACAGCCCCAAAACAGAAGATCTGCATGGAGGAATAGGTCAAAATACCAGCAACAATGTGTGAAAAGCTTGTGAAGAGTTAAAGAAAACCTTTGGCCTCCGTTATTGCCAACAAAGGGTAGATAACAAAGTATTGAGATGAATTTTTGGTATTGACCAAATACTTATTTTCCACCATGATTTGCAAATAAAATCTTTAAAAATCAAATAATGTGATTATCTGTGTTTTTTTCCCCACATTCTGTCACTCATGGTTGAGGTTTACCCATGTTGACAATTACAGGCCTCTCTAATATTTTCAAGTGGAAGTGGGAGAACTTGCACAATTAGTGGTTGACTAAATACTTGTTTGCCCCACTGTAACCAAGTTTTACAGACAGAATCTCTATTCCTACTTATGTGTAACCCCCATCGCCCCACCAACTCATGGTGCAAACGGTACCCCCACAGTGGCGCCTCCAGAAATTTTTCATAGGGGTAGACAGATGTGGCCACTTAAAATCTTGGGGTGGCCAAAACTAAAAGCCATAATTTCAGGTTTCATTATATTATTGCAGTAAAAAGGTCAGGGGAAAACATTCAGAAAGACTTAAGGACACGGCTACTGATATACTTTGGTGTATTGTGCAATATTTGATGTTACTAATGATTTAATGTGCATAGTCCATAACTGTCCAGTCAACATTTTGAGTTCCACAACAATTCTGTTTTATTTTGTTATGTATATATTAGGCATATGGTGCACATTTAACTAGGGCTGTCAAACGATTAAAATTTTTAATCGAGTTAATCACAGCTTAAAAATTAATTAATCGTAACTGATCGCTATTCAAACCATCTCTAAAATATGCCATATTTTTCTGTAAATTATTTTTGGAATGGAAAGTTACCGCCCGTTAACGCGGTAATTTTGACAGCGCTACATTTAACAAAACAAAATAAATGCATTAATTTGGGCTGAAATGCATAACTGATGCTACAACAATCTAATGATATACTGGCAAGCGGGGTGGCCAGTGGGGTGGCGAACCAATCTATAGGGGTGGCAGTGGCACTGGCCCCAGCATAACTGATTGAAGAATATGATCAGGTTAATCTCCGTCAAACAATTTGTAGCAATTTGAGCATTTTCCCCGGTTCTTTTCATCCAAAGTCAAATAAGCCAATCGGAAAAAAACTTCAGAAAGAGGTTTTTGGTCATTGCATTTCCTTGAGCTGACGGCCCACATTTGAGGTTGTTTTGCTCATAACATTTAGCAAGCATAGACTCTTCAAAACAGAAACATGCAATGAGTGAAAAACAACAGGTCTATATACAGGGGTGAAAGTGGCTAGAATTTCTTGCCGGAACTCCCCGACGTGAAGGTCGCCACGGAGCCAGAATTTTTTTTTTTTTTTTTTTTTTTTTGGGGGGGGGGGGGGGGGGTCAAACCTCTTAAACTACTGAAATGCAAAGAAAACTATTTTAGCAGTTACTTCTATAACACATATAAAAACTAAAAACTAAAAGTGATTTTCATTCAAAATTGTATTTTTTCAATTATTTGCCAAATAAAAGTTAACAAAAACAGCAATATTCACAACCTCCATCTCCTAATTTTTATTTTCCCTCATTTCCTCATATACTAAATGCCAAATATCAATTTTAACTACTTAAGAACATAGGATGTATATTAAAATTGAAGTTAATGTAAACATTGACTTTTTTTTTTAATAATTAAGATATAAGTAACATACATTCAGAAAATAAGTTCAAATGAATGAATATTATGCAGTTAAATGTAATATATTTTGAAGAGGGCGCAAACATTAATTTTTCTACACTATATATTTTCGCGTCAATTCAACAAACTTTTTTTTTTCTTTTTTTTTGTTTTTGCTGTTCCAAAAAACATGCATATTTGAACCAATCAGAGCTAACTATCTCTGCTGATCACATGTCAGAATGTCAGCCAATTGAACGGATAAATGAGTCCAGGCGTTTTGCTTTGCTGCGTGTATTCACACATTGACATGACTCATCATCGTTAGACTCCGCTAACTGCAGCAGCTGGGGAAACCTTCATGCCATCCGTGGAATAAAAATAAATAAATATTGGTGGAAACGGATTACGCTACACAAGCATTTTATTATGCTTGCTGTTAACACTTGTGTATGTAAATCTGATGTTGGTAGATTGTTTTCTTCTTGGAGATGAAATTCATGTGTGGCAGCTCAGCATTTTTTTTTTTTTTTACATAACGTTTTGACAATTGCCGTCATATTTTTGGAATCAAAGCACCGTGTACCGGTACAGCATTCTGGCCGTGAATCTTGTACCGGAACTGCGTTCCTGACCGTTCTGGCCCACTTTCACTCCTGTCTATATACTAATGTCATATACTTACAGTTAAGAGCAGAAACCTATTACCGCGGAGGGCGCCGCAGCAGCCCACGAAGCCCACGATGAAGAGTCCACCTCCAACTCCCAGCATAAAGTACAATCCTGAAACTAGCGATTCCTTTGTCTGCAACACTGCAACAAGGGCTGAATCAGTGGCGAGCTGTGTCAGCGCCCACAAAGCCGCGAACAGACACCCTGTCATCTGACAAAAAGATGTGGGGTGAGGGTGGGAAGTTAAAATTGCTGCATTATGGACTCACATAAACATTGAATAACATGCACACGACAGCAATTTGACGTGGGGAGGGCAAAAAAAAACAAAACAGGATATATCGATTAACCTTAAGGGGGCCTCAGCAATACAATCAACATTGACACTCACTTTTTCCTTGCAGAATAAATCCTAAAAAATACTTTGGAATGCCCTTGTGTGACTCTGCCGCTCATTAGGTAAACAAGATGAATGTTAGGGGCGCCAGCCAATCAGAGGGCAGCAACTAGTGTAACTGCCCATTTGCAGGATTTTTGTAAAAGGTTGAAATGACTATAAAACAACAGTAACTGTTCACTGAGTCCCAAAACTTTCATATTTTACATGTGAAATACGTAGCTATTGACGTATGAAATTGTTGATCAGTAGGTATTCGTACATCTTGATGCACTGGTTCAAGTGTACACAGCTTCACTCGCAAACCCAGAAGTGGGTGATACAGTGGGGCAAATAAGTATTTAGTCAACCACCAATTGTGCAAATTCTCCACTTGAAAATGTTAGAGAGGCCTGTAACTGTCAGCATGGGTAAAGTTCAACCATGAGAGATAGAATGTGGAAAAAAAAAAAAAACATAAAATCACATTGTTTGATTTTTAAAGAATTTATTTGCAAATCATGGTGGAAAATAAGTATTTGGTCAATACCAAAAGTTCATCTCAATACTTATGTACCCTTGTTGGCAATGACGAACATTTTCTGTAATTCTTCACAAGCTTTTCACACACTGTTGCTGGTATTTTGGTCCATTCCTCCATTCAGATCTCCTCTAGAGCAGTGATGTTTTGGGGCTGTCGTTGGGCAACACGGACTTTCAACTCCCTCCACAGATTTTCGATGGGGTTGAGATCTGGAGACTGGCGAGGCCACTCCGGGACCTTGAAATGCTTCTTACGAAGCCACTCCTTTGTTGCCCTGGCCGTGTGTTTGGGATCAATGTCATGCTGAAAGACCCAGCCGCATCTCATCTTCAATGCCCTTGCTGATGGAAGGAGATTTTCACTCAAAATCTTTCGATACATGGCCCCATTCATTCTTTCCTTTACACAGATCAGTCGTCCTGGTCCCTTTGCAGAAAAACAGCCCCAAAGCATGATGTTTCCAACCCCATGCTTCACAGTGGGTATTGTGTTCTTCGGATGCAATTGAGTATTCTTTTTTCCTCCAAACTCGAGAACCTGTGTTTCTACCAAAAAGTTCTATTTTGGTTTATCTGACCATGACACATTCTCCCAGTCCGCTTCTGGATCATCCAAATGCTCTCTAGCGAACCTCAGATGGGCCTGGACGTGTACTGGCTTCACCAGGTGGACACGTCTGGCAGTGCAGGATTTGAGTCCATCACGACGCATTGTGTTACTGATAGTAGCCTTTCTTACTGTGGTCCCAGCTCTCTGTAGGTCATTCACCAGGTCCCCCCGTGTGGTTCTGGGATTTTTGCTCACCATTCTTCTTCTTATTTTGACGCCACAGGGTGAGATCTTGCATTGAGCCCCAGATCGAGGGAGATTATTAGTGGTCTTGTATGTCTTCCATTTTCTAATAATTGCTCCAACAGTTGATTTCTTTACACCAGACATGTCCAAAGTCCGGCCCGGGAACCAAATGTGTCAGCGCCCGTGGTCAAATTTAATCCGGCCCCCAGCCTCTGTCATAAAATCAATAACGTCTGGCCCGCACACAAACTTAATAAATTGGTAAGCAGTACTGTTACCAGCATATGAAGGAGCTTACACACTAAACGCTGCTCCTCATTTACCCACTAAAAGGCAGCAGCACTCTAAGCAACATTACCCCGTGTGACCCTTTACTTTCAATTTTCTAAAATGGCGATATTACCAAACATGACATGTTGACATGTACGACAAGATTATAGGGAAGATAAGCTGCGAGAAATTGAAGCAACCTGAAGCTAGCATAATTTCACAGCAGCAGTATTTCGCAAAAGCCCGAGAGTCGAAAGAGAACGCCACAGAGGCTAGTTGCGAGATTGTTTAAATTAATAATTTTTAAAAAAATATTAAAGCAAATGTGACACACAGAAAATTTGCATAAATTATTGTCTACGTCAGCGAAGGTCGGCCCCCCACATTTTTACTACACCAAATCTGGCCCCCTTTGCAAAAAGTTTGGATACCCCTGCTTTACACCAAGTTTTTTACCTATTGCAGATTCAGTCTTCCCAGCCTGGTGCAGGTCTACAATTTTGTCTCTGGTGTCCGTCGACAGCTCTTTGGTCTTGGCCATAGTGAAGTTTGAGTGTGACTGAGTGAGATTGTAGACAGGTGTCTTTTATACCGATCATGAGTTAAAACAGGTGCCATTAATACAGGTAATGAGTGGAGCCTCCTTAGACCTTGTTAAACCTCGTTCGAAGAAGTTAGACCTCTTTGGCAGCCAGAAATCTTGCTTGTTTGTAGGTGACCAAATACTTATTTTCCACTCTAATTTGGAAATAAATTCTTTCAAAATCAAACAATGTAATTTTCTGTTTTTTTCCCACATTCTGTCTCTCATGGTTGAGGTTTACCCATGTTGACAATTACAGGCCTCTCTAATCTTTTCAAGTAGGAAAACTTGCACAATTGGTGGTGGACTAAATACTTATTTGTCCCACAGTAGCAGTGTTGTTTTCGGCAACGATGACCAAAATATTTTTTCATGACGAGATGATAACAAGCTAAAAGTGTGTTTTGGGTGATTAAATCAATGAGATAAATGCCAGTTTTCATCTGACGAGACGAAAATGCTCAATAGTTTCCATCTCGTGTGACATTAATATGTGTAGTTAGCCTGCATCGATGCAGAGTCTGATTATGTCACTAATGTGACGTGCTGTTTTTGCACCATCTGCTCACAAAACAAATCACAAGCATTTTCATTTGGAGAATAAGCATAGCTGCTTTGCTAAGCTATGACCAGCCCTTAAACGAAGGCAGGCTTCTACATTTACTTTAAAGGTAACATGCATATTGGCCCAAAACTGATAATGAAAACCTGATGTCGATATTATACGATTTCTTAAAATGCATTTCTCGGCCATTATTGTCAGGTAGCCGATCACTTATGTTTACTCATCCCGGCTACCTGATATTATCAGACAACTCTAATAAATAATTTTTAAAAATCAAATGTATTTATTTATTTTTTTTACCGGCAAGTTTACATAATTATTAAACTAAAGGTTTGAGGCATTAATGCTTTTAAATGCTTTTTATGGCCTGAATTTTGACAAAATCCACTTGAACCGCATGAACACTGTAATAATAATAATAATGCTACATTTTTATTTGAAGGCGCCTTTCTGGCACTCAAGGTTACCGTACAATCATATTAAACACATTTACGCAGATATAAAGTTAAATAGCAATGAAAAATGAATAAGGAAAAATAAAAGTATAGAACATTTAGGACATTTAAAATACTAAACAGATGTAAAAACATGAACAATAACAATAGATAAAAAATGAGTAGTGGAAAACTAAATACAATTTTGCGTACAAAGCCGCATCAATGGATCAAAGAGCCGCGAGTTGTCTACCTGATGCAGAGGAACACTCCATTATTTATTTACCTCATTTTCCAATTATTACAACCTGAGGTGAGTCACAGTACACAAACGAGTAAGAGAAAACGAAAGTTGCATCTGTAATACGGTTCCAGGAATGAATAAATGAAGGGGAGGGGTGGCCGGGGGTGTCATGGAGGCTCACGTCCGCTGTAATCTGCTCCTGAAGATTAGTCGTCATCCGCCCTTGCCTGGTTTCCGCGAGCGAGCCTTTCTTGATCCCGGATGATTTTCGTGACCATTTGAGCGGCACCATCACTTAACGCTGCTTGTTCCTTCCTCACTTGGGACAATTCGTCGCCGATGTTACGAGCAATCTCCATTGCCTCTTTTTGTTGTCGCATCATTCTCACCGAAAATCGGTGTATCCAGAGGGCACCAATAAGCAGCGGGAGGGCGAGCACCATCAGTGAGCCGAAGATAAAGAGGTCTTCGACGTCCTCAATCTGGAGAGATGTGAAGCATATGGGCCTCCATTTTCCCCAGGCATCCTCCGCATATCCAGACGTGAAGGTGTTGGCCGGACATGGCCGTTAGTTTGGTGTAGGTCGCATTGTAGAGAAGATTCTGTCAAGCAGCTCCATTTCAGAGACGTTAAAAGCACACAGCGCGCACGTTGCACTTACAGATCAGTGATCTAAGTTTGCTGCAGGGTATATCTTCAGGGCGTGCAATGTTATGTCTTAGTCTCTATCCCTGACATTTAATCATCCTTTTGTTGTCTTTTTGTTGTGGGAACATTTTGTTGCGGATGTGTGTGTGCAGTGGAGTTATGTGTCATTTTGGTTCGAGTAGCTATTTAGAATGGTTTCCTTGTACATCTTTTTGAAGTAACTAAATTATTCTATACTCGTAAGTGCCGCATCACATGTATTCCATGCCCCAATGTTCGTAATCGAGAAATATTTTAAGGTTGTCCTAATTGTCCGATAGGAAAAGAATCTGATTCCTCTTAGGTCGTAATTTGATCCCCACAGTTGGAATCGAGCTTATAGCGGGACACAGTTTGCGTGGGCCTTGTACATCATTTGAATAGTTTTGAAGTTAATCAAGTCATAAAATTTTAATAGCTTGGATTTGATGTAGAGCTTATTTGTGTGTGCTCTGAACGTTGCATTGTGAATAGAGCTGTCCCGACTAGTCGACATAGTCGGCGTCATCGATGACGTAAATCCGTCGACGAGCACAACATCCCGTCGACGGTTAATGAAGGGTTAAAAAAAAATATATGCGTGGAAAGTTAGTGTCGGATGCTCTGTTTGCAAGCGGGGAAAGCGGCACAAAGCCAAAAAAAGCGCACCAGAGTGTCCAAAACATTGACTTATTTCAAAGAAACAAAGGAGAGTACACTCTTCTGTCCTGTCTCTTCAGTGCCAAGCTTGGCTGCGCGTCGGCCGTGAATAAACACCTCAAGCGCCTTCACGCAGTTTGTAAATTTTTTTTTTTTTCATTTTTTGTACACCAGAGGGTGCTGTCGCCTTACTAAATAATAATGTTTCATTGACAATGGGCCTATAAGTGCTATTAGTATTGTTCTTAATGCTAATTGAAAGGTTTATTTCATGTTATGGTTTATTTTAATGTATAGAAAATTATATAAGGTTAAAAGGTCATAAATATATACAGTATATACAGTCATTGCACTCAAGGGAGAGATTGTCAATGATAAGGTAATAAGGTAAAGGCAATTCATATAGGCAATTCATTGATATATAAATAACGTTTAAAAGGAAAAAGGTGAAAATTTTTTGTAAATTTCTAATTGTGTTGCTTTATTTGTGTGCACCGTAGCTCTTACAGTGTGTTTACATCAAGGATGGAATAAAAGTTGTAAACCATCAGTTTAAGAGACCATCTTTTCAATCGGGATGCTACACTAGTTAATTCTATCAGCATTTGAACTCATTGTTTATTTGTGATTTATTATTGTTATTTACGTGTTTATTTGTACTTTAATAAATAATTTGAGTGTTCCAATATGTTTTTTGTGAATTGATAAGCGTCAACAAAAATGTCATTGCTAAATTAGTAAAAAAAAATAATTAATTATTAGATTAGTCGACTAATCGTAAAAATAGTCGGCTGACTAATCGGGAGAAAATTAGTCGTTTGGGACAGCCCTAATTGTGAATAATCCGAATTGCCTTTTTTTGAAGGATAAAAAGTGGATCAAGGTGAATTTTGTGTGTGTGTCCCCAAATTTCCCAACAGTAACTGAGGTGCGGCAAGACAAGTGCGCTGTAAAGAGTTTGGAGAGCCCTCTCATCTAGCATATTTTGTGCTCTAAAGAGAATGGAGATGCTCCTAGCAAGCTTATTGCACAGCCGCTCCACATGGGCCTTCCATGTTAGTAGGTCATCTAGAACTACACCTAAGACTTTATGCTGCCGTACTCTTTTTATCATAACATTGTTTGTTTGTATGTTTATTCTCGAATGACTGCCAGGGCTTTCCGTCACTCAAAATCCTTGGCATTGAGGCTGAGGGCACCGTACTGTGGGTCAAAGAGACCATTCAAGGGACACAATAAGGGACACGATGGTGGGTTCCACACCTGGTATGTCGTTCAGACCAACAGTTGAGGTATCACGCATGGCCGCCAGAACACGGGTGTCGCCTCTGGCGGTCAGCGGGGATGAAATAGAACTATTATTTGTCTCGTTTTTTCCCGATTGGCTGGCTGTGTTTGACTTACCACCCTGTGCAACTGGATCTTGGACTTCCTTACACACCGCACACAGAGTGACATTTGTAGGAGTGAGCACTTGTTTTTAAATGTGTACGCTGTACGTTCAAAATCTGTACGTTTTTCGTGGATAACGTTTTTTTTCTCCATTCGGAATTTGTCACCGTTTCGGCAGTGAGACAATGTGCGTTACTACATTGGTTGAATGACGCGAGAAAAGTCAGAGACACGGCGAGAGAAGAGCCGGATTGGGAAGGAGGGAAGAGTGTTGTGACGCTGTTGCAAACGCGATGCTAGGCTAGGTGGCTCCAATATTTCCTGACTGTAGCCGACGGCCAACAATCTACGCCCACTTGATGCTACACTAGATATCACATGCATGTAGAACTACATGCGAAATGACAGACTCGGCGGTGTTAGTAAACAGCCGGCATTTTAAAGCAGTAGACTTCTCAGAAAGGCTCTGTTGTAGTGAACCCTTCTAGCGAACCTAAGTAACTTTTTATCTAAAATACTCCTAAATCTGTAAAATCTTGACTTGAATCGATCTTTAAATGATGAAACAGTTTTAAAACTTTCAGGTGTCAAAAGTAGACAGAAGGGAACTAATGCAAAAACGGGAGCAATTTTAACAACTTTAACAGTTGATTCACAACATTAAATGACCTCCAAACATAGCAAAGGTTACCTTTTTTTTAATTTAAAAAGAAAAAATAAACATTAAAGGTAACACCAGTTACTTTGCCAAGTACAGTAACTAATTACTCTCATATCAAAGGTAACTGACTTACTAACTCAATTACTTTTTAGAAGAAGTAATTAATTTGTAACTGTAATTACTTATTTAAAATAAGATTAACAATACTGGTCATAAAGATGAAGTCTGCAGAATGAAAAGTGACGAAAGCTGAGCTTTCATTCTGCCAATTTGTTGCCGAACACAATTTGCCTGCAACTATTGCTGATCACATCTTGGAATTAGCAAAAGAAATGTTCCCTGACTCAAATATTGCATCGGTAATTTTATCAATTGACCTTTTTAATTCAGAATTGGACACACGAACGAACTTTAAGTCAAACTGAATTGCAAGCTTAAGTGCAGCTATCAAGACATGGTAGAAATTGCCAAAAGTGCTACATACAATTATAACAAAAGTCGCTGTTAAATTTTAGTAATCATGATGTAACTGAAAATATTGATTGTTCTTTGATTGCACCAGGTTATATGTGACAAGATTACCAAACAAATTCATAATATTTTGAAAATTGAGTTTTATTTTTATTTCATACTGCACGCTATATAAAACGTTGTAAGACCGGGGCTCCCCAGGGTTGTGTGCGAAGCCCTCTACTCTACACTTTGTTCACCCATGACTGGTCTGCCTCCTTCCCCTCCAACCCCATCGTCAAGTTTGCGGATGACACCACTGTTCTTGGACTTCTCCAACAATGATGAGACGGAATACAGGAAAGAGGTCCAACATCTGTTGTCATGGTGTAACAACAACAACCTGATTTTAAACATTAAAAAGTCATAAGAAATCATTGTGGACTTCCGCAAGCCAAAACACCACAGCCCTCTCACCATTGGCTCTGAGGTGGTGGAGAGGGTCAGCAGTTTTAAGTTCCTGGGGGTGACCATGGTGAGCAGCCGTACATAAAGACTTGCAAACAGTCTGTACCATCAGGCCATAAGACTGCTGAACTCACAAGTATACTGAAACTGCTGTTGTTGTTGTGGGGTCATGAGGATGATTATCATTATTAGTTTTGCACTTGTCACTGTGGGGAGCAAAGGGGGGGGGGGGCATGAATGGCTATCTAAATGTATTGATATTTATTATTTATTCATGGTGGGGGGTGTGGGGGTAGTGGGTACATTTTACCTTTATCCTGCTCTGAACCAAGCACTTTTAATTAAAGATACACGATAATATCGGTCGCCGATAATTATCAGCCGATAATGGCAATTATGACGTCACACAGATAATCCAGATAATAAAAAAATCCAACCGATAATGCAATCCGATAATTATATACTTGATTTAGCCTCCAAATGTGCACAACCGAAGAATTCAGCACGCCGCCTCCTCAACCCCTCCCCTCTCTGAAGCCCCTGAGGGAGGAGGGGTTGAGGAGGCGGAGTTACACGACAAGAAATAGTTGAATATTATGGCGGCTGTTACTAAAAAAACGACGCTCTCGCCATCTGCAAAACATGTACCGCAGAAGTTCCACGAAGCCGAAAGAAAGCGTCCTCATTCAAAACCACTAACCCAGCATCCATTTAAAACTGCATCACAAAGATTTTTGGAACGAATACGAGGCTGCTGCTAGCGGGAATGCTTAAGCTATTGTAAACACAAGCTAAACTACGGGGCTTGTGACAATACAGAGTCGGGTTGTTTGGGAAAGCAGCCCATAGTGGGTGGTAAACTCGCATCTAAGGCTAAACACCGGCACGACTGGAGACCGATAGTCTGCAAGTAGCCGTCTTCCAACGGAGCCCGCCGCTCTGGCCGGTCCGGCAGGCTGCCGCCGCCTCGCCGTTGGCGGGGCGGGCAGAGCCCGGTTCCCCGGCTTCAGGACCTCCGGTTTCTCGAGCGTTCCCTCACGGCGTGCGAGCAAAGCCAGGCCCCGAAAACGCCGCGGCGAACCGGCCGATGCGGGCGGATTATCCGGTACGAACGTAGCCGCCACCGCCGAGACGGGACACGATTTTTTTTTACCGAAATGACCCGAGAGCCAAAGCCCTGGATAAAAAAAATAATGCAGTTTATACGACCACCAATCTTCATGAAAAACATGCCAATCACATTTTCACAGTGTGCAACAAAGCATATAACATTAGCAATCACTTTTCAAATTGATTTAACTTATTTGTCTGCTCAATCAGTCACAGTAGATAATCAAAACTTATTGGCACTTATTAACACTTATCAATTTAAATATGCACATTCCTGTTTTAATGAAATAACAATAATATTCTGTAGCCACAAATATTATTCAAAATCTTTTCTTCTTCCAAGTTTTTTTTTTTAGGATTAAGTATAATAACGTATTGCTCAAAATAAGGCTGTTAAGATTATTTTCAGCGAGCTATTTTTCTTCCAAGAAATCTAAGAGAAATACACTTGAAGCGCTGGCAGATAATTTCACTTATTTCCAATAGATTTACACTTAAAACTGACTAGTTTTAAGGAGGGGTGTTTTGCAGTGTATTAATGTTATATATGTTCAGAATGGCTTCCTTTTAAAGGCATTTTTGTGCAACTTAGGTATTTACTCTGTAAGTAATTGTTGCCAAAAGTTTACCATTACACAATGTCAGACAATCCGTCATTGATGTTGGAATTGAATACTTGTTCATATTTTATGTTGAAAAAAAGAGCAATAAATGATATTTTTGCACAGTAATATTTTGTATACTTTAAAATTTTACATAAATCTTTTAATAGAATTATCGGCTTGACATTATCGGTTGGAATCAGGAGGAAATTATCGGTTATCGTTATCGGTTGAAAAATGTATTATCGTGCATCACTACTTTTAATGGGTACTGACAACAAAGTGTTGTTGGAACTCCAATCTGAATTTCATTGTTATCCTGACAATGACAAATAAATTTTGTTAAATAAAACCTTTGTCAATCGTATGAAAATGCGTATGCCAACTTGAAATAATGATATACAGTTTCCTCGTTATTCTTTGTTTTAAATTCAGTTTGAATGAAGCTCATATACCAAATTTTTATTCCCCATGAACAAGGTCTGCAACGATAAATCTGATGTGGAGTGATCTCACAAAACCATTTGTGCATTAATTGACCAATATTTTGCACAATAGTGAGTAGGGATGGGAATTGATAAGATTTTTACGATTCCGATTCCATTATCGATATTGCTTAACGATCCGGTTCTATCGATTCCCTTATCGATTCTAATTTGGACTAATGGACTGTATGATGTTCTGGATTCAATATGTTTATGGTTCATTCGCCTCGGAGTGTCAGAACACAAGGAGTGGAGAGTGGAGTTCGTCTTTGACACTTTTAATCCCAACTTGGCAACAGGCACAACTATATACAGGCAATGGTACTTGATATGACAATCACTCAATGAGCAGATGAGAACATGCGTGGAAAGATGTTGATGTATGTGTATGGAAGACTGAAATATGTTGGTATATGTGTGGTTCTGAAAGGAAAGCATATTAGTGCTAATGCAATAAACAATGCAAATTGACTGTACAGCAGTCAATAACACACATACATGACTCGTAATATTATAATGACAAAAAATGGGGGCGCGCAAGCGCGCACACAACTAGGAAGCACGCTGCGTGCACGTCATATTGTCATATTGCCCATAAAAGTGGCGAAAAATAAGCACTTTACACTCATATGGATGTACAATATCATTTCAAGATGCTAAACTAACACGTTCCCTCCTAACACAAACGTGCAACGCGAATATAATGTAAACAACGCTCTCCTCGGCGCAGCAAGAACAAGCATCCAGCCGACGTAACAGTAAAAACACGAAACAGTCACACTAAGAACTTTATGGCATGAAGAGGAAATACTTACATTCATGCATGGACGCACAGATTAATCCTCTACAAGGTGGCCATCCTCTGCTCAAAATGCACCCCTTACGCCTATTCTCGGTCACAGAATACACATCACGCATGACGTAGGACAAAAACAGGAACTAACTGGTTGCTATGGGAGCGAACGCATACCCATGGAATCTTTCTAACAGGAGTATTAAAATTGCTAATAAAATCGTTTAGGATTATTTTAGATGCATATATGTTATATTTTTCTTATAGAGTATTTGACGAGGAATTATATAGACTTTTTGGGAAAAATCCCCATTTCTTTAAGTAGTCTCATGAATAATGACATGGCCTGTAAAATGCAAAGCAAATTTACTCGGCAACAACTCTCTCCAGATTACACGTCATGAGAAATCTTGCCAAGGGTAACTATGTTGCCGTGCTTGCCGAATCGAAAGTGTGTTTCTTGTGCTATTTATAACACGTAAAACGTACTGGTTGGAACCGATAAGAGATTCGTTAGATACATTACCAAACGATTCCATGGAATCGGACCACTCGGAACCGATTCTCTTCAAAAACCAGTTCTCGATTCCCATCCCTAATAGTGAGTTGTATTTATCATTGTCCAAGTTCTTCAAATATACTGTACCTTGTATTGTAAAATTTAGAAAATACAGGGCCTTTACCGAGCACCATTATAATGGCAAAATAATTTACAAAGTCTGGAACGTATGGAATTTTAGTTACACTCACAGACTTTCCCAGCCTTTAAAACAACCACAATTTTGTTATTCCTCATTGGGAAATAATGGTTGTAGTATTATTGGAATCATGGTTTCAGGAAGATTCTAATTGTACTCATACCAATTTTTTGTCACATTCCTTTTCTTTTATGCAGCGGCATTTGCAAGTGTCCTAGGCTACATTCACTGAAGGTGTGTGAAATTTCCGATTCTTAGATTATTCGCGATTCGGCCGAGGAAGATTCAAGAATGATTCAAAAACATCCAAATTCCTATTATTTAAATATGCCAAGTAAAGCGGAACTAAAACACAGTCGGCGCAGTCTTCTGGACACTATGGGGAACAGATCAAGAGTAAACATCCACAACTCACGCTTCCTAGATACAAAACAACAACAAGCATGGCTGACCTCACCAGCCAACTTCTCCATGAGATCAGACCTGCTCCCAAAAATTTTTAAAACAGACGTGTGGAATTTATTTTGGATTTGACTAGAAAATCCTCTTCTAGAAAATAGGGGATTTCAAAGAATGTTGAAAGCAATAGAGCTGAGGTAAGTCATCCCATCCCCTACGTTGTTTCACCTGACACGGCACACCGGCTCTCTACAAGCTGACCAAAGTAGAAATTATGCAATCGCTGTCAAATGTAGACAGTCTCCGTTACGTGCAATGCATGAAAACCATACAGTTGTAATATGGCTGAGCTGCTAAGCGGTGCTGTAAATTAACGGAACATCACAAAATAAAAAATAAAAAAAGACATTTTTGTTGTTACAGACAACGCAACTAATATGGTTGTCGCTGGGTAACTTTAGCCATCTGAAATGCTACACACAGCAGAGCACGTTCATCTGATTACGTCGAAAAACTTCGGTTCTTATACAAGCATTTTTCAGTAGCTAAACACACTTGACCTGTCCTGCATATGAGGTTTGTATGCAAAAATTTTTTTTTTAATTATTTGTACCTTAATTTTTACATCTTCACTTTTACACAAACATAAAAAGCAGAAAAGCACTTTTTTGAGCCATTGGTATTGGAGTAGTAGGACACATCGTCTTTCATTTATACCTGTGTGCACTTTTTGGTTGAATAAAAATAATATATTTCAGCAAAATGCTACAATTTATTCTGCTGATAAATAAAATACTTCATTCTGTACTTTTTTGAACTATTAACTTAATACTGAAATAGCAGTTTATTTAAGCCCGAGAGGATTTTTGTACTATTTTTGTAACTAATGTGCGAAACATTCGTCTTGTGTTAGCTTTCTGTTACTTTCCCCGGTGTTCGGGTCATTTTTTGACCCGTGTTTTAAATCTTCCATAGAATACAATCAAAAGACACATATTCATTATCCAATGTGTTTTCTCTCTCTTGGTTACATTGTTAGGCTTCCTTATTCATGAAAACTTGCTTAAAATATTTTCTTGTACCCAATGAGGGCATTTCTTTTGACAGCATACTCGTTTCAATATGAAAAAAAAATGCCCCCCAAAAATCCCAAGACAATTACATAATTTAAGGGTTGTCACGCTGCCAGACTATTCCTGAGGAATAACTGGTTAAGTGTTTATAGTTGTATATATTTTCATTCTATTATTATTAACTATAGTAACATATATGGTGTTAGGGTGAATTTCGACCCGTATATATTTACTTAGAATTAATAAGGGGGGGAATGGTAATTTCTCTGTGGTTGTTTTGGCTGATGTTGAGGTAGGGCTCGTAGAATATGCCGCTGTGGACCTAGAAGTAGTATATGGTCAGCTCTGCAGCTGTCTGACCAACTCTGGTGGTGGTTGAGACTCGGTTTCCCTGCTCCCTTTTTTCAATGTATGGCTTGACAAGTGAATTTCCAAACTTATTGATAAAAATGTTATATGCTTGTTTTGTTGTTGTTGAATTCCACTTTTGGTGAATATGGGTGCACAGCACAAATGCAGGCGAGGACACATCATGGATTTTGTAAAAAAAGAAAAATAAAAAAAACCTTGACCATCTCTTGGCAATTCCTAGACAGGTGTGGGTGGCAGTTAGTTTGTCCAGTTTGTCTGCTCCTTCTTTGTTTTTAATGTAGTCGAATGTAATTTGGGTTTTTTCCACTTCTTGATGACAAAGCTGCACCTCTATGGTGAGTGGACATACGTATGGCATTCAGGCATTTTTTGGGACAGTATGAAACAGCAAAAGCGCTGTCTGTAAAAACAAACTATGATGATAGTGGAGCTCTGTCCTTTACCTGCACCAATTCAGTAGGGAGCTCAGGTTTATTTACTTAACCGAGCCCACCTTGATAAGTTTCCTTCTGAGCAGTTCTTATGCAAGGTCATGACTGGTAAAGAAAAAAAAAAAAAAAAGTTGTCAAAAGTGATGTTTTGACCTTGCAGTTGTGTAGTCTCATCCAAAACAATGCATTTCCCCTTTTTTCCCCATGGGAATACCAGTAGCGGATTTGACAGTGTAAATTTGAAGATTCCAGGCGTAGCATGTGCCTGGGTCAGACTTTCATGCTATGTTTTCCTAGCTTACAGGGCATGTATTGCCAGAAGGGGCATCTTCCTTGGAATGGGAGAAAATGTTCAACTTCACCTCTGGCCCTGGGTTGAACATCAGTGGAAGGAGTTTCACCCATCTCTCCTAGACTCCTAAACAGTTAGAAAGAACTGAGCTCAGACAGATATTGCCACTTTTGGATTAATATGTTTGAGCAGGTGCAGCTTCCTCATGAGTGACTTCTTCAGATAATGTGTCTGTGTCTTCCTTCCTATGGATACTCCACAATGTCTGCCTCCTTAGAACTCTGGTCTTCTGGATCCCAATGCTGCTGAGTCCCCAGCCTCATCATCAGGAAAGATGTGATCAAGAGCTTGGTTTGCAGTGAAAGTTCGCCTCATTGTTGTGCTATGTAATCTGAAATGCTTACGCTGTCAATCACAAACTCCAAACTGACCCTGCCTGACATGCCATGGGAAGTCTTAAAAAAGCTCTAGTAGATTGGGTAGGGGTTTCTTGTGGACTGTTGGCTCAAGTTTGGCACCTATTTTTAGTCTTAAATTTTAACTGGGTCAAAAATGACCCTAACACCACAAATGTCATAATTTTCTTCACAGCATTTTATAAAGACACAAAAATACCTCAATTAAAAATTTTTAGTTGATGATCCTGATAAAGCCATTGAGTCTAAATGTGATACTAAAAAATATGTAGTGTTCATAATTATTTAAAACTGCAAACGGGTCGGTACCGACCCCAACACAAAACAAAGGTTAAAAGCAGCTAAAAAGGGGGTGGGGGGGTTGTGTATCTATAAGCGATGTATAATCGAATCGTTGCCTCTGAATCGTAATCGCAATTGAACTGTGAGGTGCCCTAAGATTCTCACCTCTAACATTCACTGTAGCTCAAATTCAATTATGTTTCCATTAGGCACGGTGAAAAAAATTCCAATTTTCTTCAAATGGAATCTGGATTCATTATCATTTGGATGATATTCCATCTCTGCCTTTTCCCACAGAAGTCTGAATTTTATCAGTTCATGCATTGTTTTTAAGCGTTAACTTTTCAATACGAATGCCACCTTAGTTAAAAACTCTTTACATAAAGACGCAGGCTTGCTGTGATGACAGAAACTTGTTCTTGTTTGACAGGTTGCTAGCCATTGATTAAACATTATTTTAAGGTGGTGCAGTGTCTGTGTTGATGTGAGTGTGTAATGGGCTATGATTGGCTGACTGACATGTGAGACACTCAAAACCCCAATGGTACATTTTTCAATGTTCGCAGTGTAGCAGTTCCAATATTGTCAGTGATGTCACACAAAAAGTCATGTCGATTTAACTGTTTTGAAAGGGTCATTACAGGGGCATCATGTTATTTACAGAATGCTCCATATTGAATTTGTATACTGAAAATGAATTAGTTTAAGTCTCTTGAGTGAAAAAATACAAATAAAGTGGTACCTCTATTTACGACATTAATTGGTTCTGGAAGTAGTCTCGTACCCAAAAATTTCGTAAATAGAGACGTGTTTTACATTAAAATACCCTAATTCGTTCCAAGCACTACAAACACGAATACATTAAATTTTACAATTGGCGTAAAACCAGAATAAAACAACAGCCATACACATTTGAATTATTCCATGTACCGAGCTATCAATATCTGTAAGGATGAATATAATAGAACAAAATGCAGAAATAAGAAATAAATATATCTTGCCTTTTGAGTAAGGCAATGGCCTCTTTCACGAGATCAATGGTGCCTATCTCACTGTTCGCGACAAAAAACGCGACGAGATCTATGCTCCAATGTGCTACTGAAGTAATGAACAGTCTGGGCTGAATAAAACTCTCCTTGAGACAAAAACACCCGGACCCTTGTGCTCATTTGGCTCAGACATCGACCACTATACAGTACCAACAATAACATAGTCGCACCTGAGCACATCATCATACTGCAACACCCAAATGAAACGTCATCAACGATAGGCCAATAGGAGAGCAGAATCCCATTATATACCTTAACATTAGGGCTGTCAAATTTAACACTTTAACAGGCGGTAATTATTTTTTTAAATTAATCACATTAAAATATTTAACGCATGCGCGGAATGACCGCTCATGCATTGCCTCAAACAGATTACAATGATGCACTTGAGAGCTAAGAGGCAGAGAAAGGTGTCTTGTTTTGTGCTTTTTCTTAACAAAGGTATACCACACGCGACGTGCTGGTATTTTGTTTCTTTATTAGCACATTCAGCTTCAACATTAACACAGCTTACGGCTCTCGGCAGGCCGTAACTGTAACTCACTCCTGCATCATGTGAGTAAACAACATGTTGGCGCCGCGTGCACTTTAAGGCGCCTCGGATAATTCTATATCAGAATATTACAAAAGGCGAGTGGACAGAGGAGTTTATTGGACCACGCTGTTTATTGGCATACGCTTCAGCAACTCCTTTACAACAAACATAAGTATCATTAAATGAAAGCACAAAAAAAATAATTCAAAAAAAAAAAATGTTCACAAAAAGAAAAAAACGCCCTTCAATCTCTATTAATGAGGCCCTATTCTCACACAGTTAAACAACAGTGCAAAGAGAACTGGCATTCCCAATCAAAATAGCAATGCAACATACACATAAAACTTACTCAAGACTTTGGTCAAACTCTATTCAAACATTTCATTTAGTTCAACAAATACATTGGATGGCAATATTTATTTACAACATACAAACTATCAGAGGTCAAGTACGTTGTGAACCCAGCACTCAAATGACGTGAATTACAATGGATGGACCAAGTAAACAGAAAACTACGGCGTCTGTCGAGGGAGAAAAGACACTATTTGGCTTGATTTCAAATTTAATTTAAAACTTGCCATTGACATCTTGTGGTGTATTTAGTGTATCTAGTTTTTTTTTGATAGAAAAGTTTACAAATTTTATTAAAACGAAAACATTAAGAGGGGTCTTGATAAGCAAATAGTATAACTTGTACTAACATACAGTGCCTTGCAAAAGTATTCGGTCCCCTTGAACCTTGCAACCTTTCGCCACATTTCAGGCTTCAAACATAAAGATATAAAATTTAAATTTTTTGTCAAGAATCAAAAACAAGTGGGACACAATCGTGAAGTGGAACAAAATTTATTGGATAATTTAAACTTTTTTAACAAATAAAAAACTGAAAAGTGGGGCGTGCAATATTATTCGGCCCCCTTGCGTTAATACTTTGTAGCGCCACCTTTTGCTCCAATTACAGCTGCAAGTCGCTTGGGGTATGTTTCTATCAGTTTTGCACATCGAGAGACTGACATTCTTGCCCATTCTTCCTTGCAAAACAGCTCGAGCTCAGTGAGGTTGGATGGAGAGTGTTTGTGAACAGCAGTCTTCAGCTCTTTCCACAGATTCTCCATTGGATTCAGGTCTGGACTTTGACTTGGCCATTCTAACACCTGGATACGTTTATTTTTGAACCATTCCATTGTAGATTTGGCTTTATGTTTTGGATCATTGTCCTGTTGGAAGATAAATCTCCGTCCCAGTCTCAGGTCTTGTGCAGATACCAACAGGTTTTCTTCCAGAATGTTCCTGTATTTGGCTGCATCCATCTTCCCGTCAATTTTAACCATCTTCCCTGTCCCTGCTGAAGAAAAGCAGGCCTAAACCATGATGCTGCCACCACCATGTTCGATTTATCATCATCGGTCATTTAGGACAACATTGGATCATTCAGAGATCCTCACTGAACTTCTGGAGTGAGTTTGCTGCACTGAAAGTAAAGGGGCCGAATAATATTGCACGCCCCACTTTTCAGTTTTTTATTTGTTAAAAAAGTTTAAATTATCCAATAAATGTTGTTCCACTTCACGATTGTGTCCCACTTGTTGTTGATTCTTGACAAAAAAATTAAATTTCATATCTTTATATTTGAAGCCTGAAATGTGGCGAAAGGTTGCAAGATTCAAGGGGGTTGAATACTTTTGCAAGGCACTGTATATCTTTTAAGAACTAAGTCTTTCTTGTGGATCCCTTTAACAGAAAGAATGTTAATAATGTTAATGCCATCTTGTGGATTTATTGTGAAAAAACAAAGTAATTATGTACAGTATGTTGAATGAATATATCCGTCTTATGTCTGATCTTTCCATTCCAACAATAATTTACGGAAAAATATGGCATATTTTAGAGATGGTTTGAATTGCGATTAATTACGATGAATTAATGTTTAAGCTGTGATTAACTCGATTAAAAATTTTAATCGTTTGACATCCCTACTTAACATATATGTATATAATAGGCATAGGGTAAATATTATGACTAATAGGGTAGCAGGATCTTATGGCTTGACATCTAAAAGCAGCAAGTACAGTACATACGAACATGAAATGATTCTTAACATAACGTGTTGTAACGGCGGGGGGTTTGCATAGATGTTTGTAAGTAGAGGTACCACAGAGTGAGTGTAAGATGAACCGACCATCTGGACGCTACTGGCCCTCTTAATGTTTTTCGTAATACACCTGTATTTTTCAATACGTTAATCGGACTATCATCAACTCGTAGGGAGAGGAAAAGAGGAATACTTACAACAAAGAAGGTGTTCAAGATTAACAAGGTGTACTTGATGCATGATAGACAGTCACCCGTGGTTTGTGTTCGTATCTTTGCCTGTGAAACAAACACACCAGTTAAAGTGACTGTGGAATTCAAGTTAAGATATCAATTTTTTTTGGCCAAAACGTGTTTAACAAGGATCAATAAAAAAGGATGTTAAGCATATGCAATGATCCTTTGTATTAAAATAAAGCTACCTCGTCAGGTGTCTGATCATACGTTACTATCGCTTGTAACAACATGTAAAATGGACGAAAATTTGTTTAAGTGTTCACACAACTTATCTACCAAGGTCAGGAAGCTTTGTTAAACCTGACACTCTGAGAAGTAGCTCTCGCGAGCGGGAAAAAAAACTGGCTGGCGGCAAGCACCAACCCCTCTGGTAGGAGTTTCCGTTACTAGACGCGTACAGTCCGCTACAATTCGCTAGAAATTCTGCACACCCTTGGTAGTATTTTAGGTGCCTGTACGCACATATTGTTTGACACTGCTGCATTAAGCACAGCTTTCCGATGTGGTATGCCACGATGATGCAATGCAGCCTGCTAACAGCCAGTATAGGTACACAACAGTGGAGGATGCTGGTCTTTCTATGAGGGGAGGCTCAAAATGTGTTTGCATGTGATTGCTTTGTGACCTTGGAGGGGCTCGGAGGCACACACTGCTCGGTAGGTACAGAAAAGTGTAGAGCAATAGAAGTGGAGTCTCCAAAAGCAAGCAGCTAAAGAAAAATAGAAGCGCGATTTTTAACAAGTCATTTTTAACAAAATGTTGCTAGGTAGATTAGGAAAGTCTCCAATTCAACTCAGAACAAAAATTGAAAAATGCTACACTGGACATTTCCACCACCGTATCGCGGATTCGATCATGTCGCTGACATGACAGATCATCCAATCATCATGCATAAAGTGCATAGTCTAGGCCGGTTGAGCCCCACCCACTGCTCGTACACCGCCAGAGATGCTGAACATCCCATTGACAGGATTAACCCAACCTTTAGCCAATGACTCGTATCGTTTCGCTGTAGTGGAACAATGTTAGCAGATTCAGCGCAGTCCTCACCGTTTAAAGGACTGTGAATCTGCGCGATTGAAAGCAAGTCAAATCGTAACCAGTGACAAGAAGCTAATGCTGAACAAATGTTATGCGCACCACACAAAACCGTGCCGGAGGCTGGGTCTGCAAAATTAGCCCTCTTAGCACTGACGAACTTTACTCATTGTCTGCGTAGTCCAGCTCTTTTTCTGGCGTTCGGGAACTCATGGCTACTACATTGCGACAAATGGCTATTTGTAAACCACATAGCCTGACAGGTTTGAACCATTTTAGCGATTTTTTGATAAAACACGAACGCAACTCTCTCGTCGATAAACAACGATGGCCCCTGCCTCGACCTTTTGTTTCCTTGTTATGACGTCTCCGCCCCATTCGGCTGTTTCCGGAACACTTTCGGAAATGTTCGTCATTTTCGATCTATTTTCGATAATTGCTCATTAATGTGATTGATTTTTGTGTTAACTTTATCAATATTTGTTATCTTGGCACATAACGGTTCTATTGATGTCTAGCACCCCCTTTGCGTTTCATACCTTTTAAGATCCTGTCAAATTTATTTCTGTCAAATGGAAGTTGGACTTAAGGCTGCTATGATCGACAATTGACTATCAAATTAATTATTTGTTTATATGTTTATTTTTTTATTTTATTTTTTCAGCCGCGTATCATTGAGACATTCTTGACATAAAAAATGTCCAAATACTTTTTGGAGGCTCTTATTTAATATGTTTTCACTTAAAAAGAACAACCTAAAGGTAGTAAAAAGTAGATATTCTCTTCATTATTTTTTTTTTTTACCAGTAATAAAAAAAAAAACAGTAATTATACTATAGATGTCAGGGTGAGCCAATCTGAGTTTGACAGAGTTGGCCCGACCTACTTGTTCGGTTGTGCACACACAAACCCAGCTTATGTACACACAAAGCGGGTTGAACGAACACTACACATGCCATTGCTGCAGTGCCAAGTGCGCATGACACTGAGAGTGGAGAAGTGGAGTGAGTGAACATTTTTAAATATTTTTTTCATATTTAAGTAAATTGACTTAAAGTGGTTACTTTCATAATTGAATTAAGAGTAATTAGTTACTTTTTAATAGACCTATAACACTTTACTATTCAAAAGTGAACAACACTGATGATGGTGGGTTTAACAACACTGATGGGTGGTTTAACTTGCAGGACAGGATTTGAAAATTATTCCAAAAATATTGTTATTTTGTTTAGATGTTTGTTGCCTAGCACTTGTACACTTACCTTTTTGTAATACCGGGTGGCCGGGTAGTGGTCTGCACACTCTACATTGGGTGTGTGCTGTCCGTAAGCAGCAGGCTCTATGCGAGTACGCATCATCTATTGTTGGATGGAAAGAGCCTTTTTTTCCCAGCAAACTTCTACTTTTCCTGATGTGAAGCGGCTCCTTCAGTTCTGAAAGCACAATTTAAAAAAAAGTTCACTTTAGCTCCACAGACAATCTCCTGCGTGGCAAAATTAGGGAGTTTGGTCTGATTGCAGCTTGCAAGATGAGAGCGTGACATGACAAACAAAAAAAAACTATGATGGGCGTGTGACATGACTAAAACTAAAACCTATTCTGAACTCACATCATGACCCCAAAGCACATTACAGCCTCAGTCTTGCAAGCCTCAGAGGGATACACTTGAAATTCGTTTCTGGAATATTGGCATTCTGGAAACTGCTACTGGAAGTACCAAAATTTACAATGAGCAAAATGTTAAAATGTTAGATCTCACCATCAAAATAAACCTGTTTAAAGCCTTGTTCAAACTTAAAATTCTTTGACAATTTTTTTAACCTGTCCTGTTCAGCTGCTTGACAGAGAAAGGAAATCTGAGTGTCCTATTGGTCCGATCACTTTTAATATATCAGATAGGAGTATGACATACTCCCATTGTGATGATTATTCATTGTGTTTCATTTATTAGGATAAAGCAGCCAGCAGGAAGGGGTTATGGGGGGACAGAAAGGGAAATAGAAAAGGAGAGAGAGAGAGATGGAAGAATAAACAACAACAAGAAATACATTCAACGGCTACACTAACTATGAATATAGCAGAACTATCGCTAACTAATTGTATTTCCAGGTGACACCATGCGGGGGCCCTGATTACAGAGGAGGATAAAAACGAGGAGGGGAGTCAGAAAGATGTGATTAGGTGAGGTGGAGCATACACAAATCGGCAATGTGGGGTGTAGAACCCAGTACTGTGTGAATCACTTGTAAGTGTGGATATGTTGAGATCCTATTCTATGCTGCCTGATCACTTATCCTGAGACTGATAGTTTCTCTACTTGAGTGTGTCTAATTGCACCTAGTCATGTGTGAATCCCATCAGATATGTGGTAGTCCTGCAGATGGGTAGCAGACAAGTGGAAATGCTGTACGGACGCCTTCCCAGCCCCCCCAAACCCCAGCAGGGTGAGCCTCCTTCCGAAGCTTCAGCAATGGGGCCGCCGTCATCTCCCTGGGTCCCAGGGTGGTCCCCCGGACCATCTGCGCCCCCATTAACCGGCCTTGGGCGAAGGGATGAGGGGATGTGCCACCACACCCGCCACCCACCACCAAACCAGCCACTGCAGCAACCCCCCAACCGACACGGCACTCCGCTGGACCCCCACAGCCCACTCGACCCGGGGTAGGACAGGGCCCCTTCCCAGAGTGGGCTACACCCGGTCGAATTACCATCACAAGACCAGCGACCCGCCCCAGAGCCCAAGGAGGATACCGCGGCAGAAAAGAGGGAAAGGAGTAAGAAGGAGGGCGCCGAGATGTGCTTTGTCAAACCTCTGACAGCAACTTTGCAAGCAATCTTTGTTAGCTCATGGGCTGCCATAGACGGCGGTACTAACCTGGGAGGGTGGCATCGAGTGAACCAATGTTCTGCTAGTGACAAACAATTTTCAATTCGCAGTAGAAGGAAGGAAAGAGCCACATGACTAGACTATCATTGTCAAAGGCACTGAAAGAGTTAAATGAATTGCCCCTTTTTCCTCTTTCCATCATCCAATAGGATTTCTTTTAAATATCTATTGTCTCGCAACCATTTAAGCAATGTCACATAACTTTTTAAACATTTGGAAAGCAGTTCAAATAAACGGTCTGCTTTCTGCGATTTGTTCGTTAAATGCGATTGTGACAGTACTGTGACAATGAGTGGTTGATCATTGTCAGAAGATGAGTGGCTAGTGCAAATTGACGTGAAAGAAGGTTGCACAGAGTAATTAAGTATGCAAATCATGAATTTCTTAGACATTGAACCATAAGCGTCGCCAGACATATTTCACTGGGGCACGTGCCCCAGTATTGAGCTGCAGTGCTCCAGTTTATTTTTCACCGGTAAACAGTGGTGGGTAGTAACACATTACATGTACTCCATAACATTTACATTAGTATTTTTTGAGAAAATGTTACTTCTAAGAGTGGTTTTACTAAGCCATACTTTTTACTTGAGTAGATTTGTGAAAAAAAAAGGCTAATCTTACTCCTCTACTTTGGGTTGCACAAGAGTCGTTACATTTTTCCACTTTATGCTACATATTAGATTTTTCCCCCAGTGATGTCAAGAGTAGCTCTAACAATTTCACCAATGAGACATCACAACAATAATCACATGACTCCATTACACCAATCTGACGCAAGCTTGCTGTTCTATGATCACACCAGCCTGTTCATTCACGTGGTTGTCTTTCTCTGAAAGAAAGAAGAAAAAAGAAGTCCTGTGCTAAAGAGAAAAGCAATCCCAATGACAAAGATTTTAACATGTATTTTACAGATAAAATGCCTCAATGAATCTTTTTTTTTTTTTTTTTTTTTTTTTTTTTTTTTATGCACAGTTTTCAAAAGCTTTATTGTTGGATTTTCTCAAGTTAAAGCGCCACACAGAAATTAATAAATTGTGTAAGCAGGATCTTTGTATTATTCTTATTATTTAATTACAGGTGTACTCATTTCAATTTATTTTATTTAAATGGGCTATTATTTGTTTTATTATGTGTTTATATTTTACAAATGTGATGTAGTAAGTCATTTATATTGTATATTTTATGTTGTATAACTTTAGTTCCTATGTGAATATTAGTTCCCACTTGTTTTGTTGTGGTAGGAGGTTTTTGTATTGAACAGTAGAGCAGTAAATAAACAAAGACAAGTCAACTGTGCCCCAATCTACCACTCAAGAGATCTGATGGACTCAAAAAGTGGGTTACGATTGCATATTAGTTTGAAAATCGTCCGGATCCACCGTATTTTTACACGAGAGACTTCCGGTCTGCCCTAGCTAGTAGTATTGACACAGGAGGGCCGCATCTCGCGTCAAATAATAAACTCTGCTGCTCTTTTCGCGTGCGTTGTGTTGAGCCGCTTCTGGGACGCGTCTAACACGCGGTCGCACTGCGACTGGTGTGCATTGGCTGATTGACTTTAACGCCCGCGTTTCTCTGCGTTCTCGCGGCGGCCACGATGTCGCGCCGTTGACGTTTCTAGGTTATACTGTCCTACCGTGTTGGTCCTCATTATAGTACAGAAGACGGAGTAAATATAATCTACACAAAGAAATTGTAACCAGATCGACTCACAGCCTCGAAAAGTAAGGGTTACATTACGTCAGAAACTCGTTCGGTACGTCTCCGTTCTGAACCGAGCACCACGTACCGAAACGGTTCAATACAAATACATGTACCATTGCACCCTTACTATTTAATATGGTCATAGAACTCAATTCACTGCATATACACAATCTGCACATGGCTCCTTAATATGGTAATTTATGTACGTAACCTTGGCTATGCATACCGAGTTGACACTTCACGAAGCACCTTCAGAAGATATGCTGCGTTCATGTGTATCGGGAGATCTGAGTTACCAAGTTGGAAAATTGTTCTGATGTGTTGTAAAGTTGTAACATGGGATAAAACATAGTCGCCTCAAAGAAGAGTATTCCATTTTAATGCTCCAACGATACATTACAAGTTGAGTGACCGTTTGCCGCTTTTTATTGACACCATGTAATGGAGAATCATTTTTTTTCGATAACTCCAACAACACGTGAATGCAGCATCAATATTACGGTGCACATGCCAATCATACAGTTGACGGTGCAAATTACATCTTCCCACCTGCTTTACAGGTTAGTGCGAGATAACTGCCCATCCTTGTTCGCTTTTACATCAGTGTTGATGTTAGTTTGGTCACCTATTCCGATGAATTTTGAATTTAAATGGTTTACTTTAGATTTTATGTATTTAACTTGCGCTAAACTACTCTAAACTACACTAAATTGAAGTGCCATCTAATAGCTAACTGGCTATGAATACAATGAGTGAGAGGCTTTCACTCAAAGGCTTTGTCCAATATTGTGTTAATATATGTGGTATTTGAATTATATCAATATTAATGCTATTTATTGCCATTTCTTTAATAGACAAAAATGAATATAATCAATCTGTATGAATTAATTGCCTATCTTTGGGCTATAACCTGTAACAATTTTGTATGTGTGCTTATCATTATTTCCAGCTGTTTTACAAGCATTTTATTTGTTACCGAGTCCCTCTAATCTGTAAAAAGATTTTTTTCATTTCTATTTGACTTATACAGCATTACTTTTGCAAATATTTGTAAGTTATTTGCTCGCAGCAAGGATAATCGGCAAGGAGGAATGAGAGGCAAGCTAGATAACCTAGCTAGGCAACATAAACTACTTTTATGTCACAACCTACCAGTTGAGAAACACTGATTAATTGCATTTGCAGTTACAGTGATGGCAGAGTGCAGGAAGAGGTGAAGGAGAGATGGAAGTTGATGAGCACAAGCAGAGGTGAATTAACCATCAACAAGGGAAGTCCTAATTTTACTTTTGAATACTGATGACTGAAAAACCAATAAAAAGACACTTTTTTTTTCTTTTTTTTTTAACAGATATGTGTATTTTGGTTTGAATATACATTGTTTAAAGTGCTGCCCTTTCGTTTTGTGCCCCAGTATTGTATTAGGCCTAGTGGTGCCCCAGTATTGTATTAGGCCTAGTGATGCCCCTGCATCAAACAAATTTATTTTTCCTACTTCCAGGAAATATTGACTATTATTCACGTTGATGTCTGCGTTTACATGTTGGAAAAATTAAAATGTGTCAATACACTTTATTAAACAAGTTTCTCCCCATAAGGGCACACACGATCGATGTGTTTTGTTTCACTTTAAACCTGCTCTGGAGCATGAATTGTTTTTGTGCAACTAGTAACAGTTTTAAACTATCCGTGATGATCGATATTTACAGACTTAATCCCTTATTCTGGATTTGTGTAATGGCCCCCCTCGACAAGGCAACGACTGGTAGTCTTGTGTGGCATTCCAGAAAACCTTTTAAATTCAGTTCCGCTTGTGTACAATATTTGTTGTGTAGAATACGTCTAAGGTCATTAGTCATACTTACGAAATTAATCGGTCATCCAACCTCTAGTTGCTTCCGTCTTTTGGTGATTTATGTGTCGAACACAAGATTTTGACAACTAACAGAGTATTTAGAACAAAGAATCACGGTGCGCAAAAAAAAAAAAAAAAAAGAAAGAAAAGAAAAGAAAAAAAGAAACTACGTAATTTACGCTTAATTAAAATGTGTTTACCAGTGTACAGGCCGAAGGAAGTGACAGACTTGTTACAAAGGATGCTCTTATACTCACCTAAATCGCCTTGGTGACATTCAAAAGACGTTCAATGTGCGCGACAACGTAGTCCAGTCATTCGTTTGTCGTTTAGAGTCCACGTGCTCTTTAGGTATGTTTAATGACAGAGAGAAGTAGATGACGTCGCAGATCTATTGCTTTTTAGTCATTTTTACACTGGAAGGCGAGTGCGTGTGTGGTAGTAAGACCATGTTTGACATGTTTGAACAGAGACGTGCGTGACCCCCCGCAACAACAGCTACATTTACCACAATTGTTCATGCACTCACACATAACGGCATTGAAATATTTCTTTGAAAATTATTACATTAAATTGTACTACAGTGAAACTGCAACAATTAAAAGAATAATTTCCTAAAACCTATTTTACATTCACCTAAAAAAAAAAAAAAAAACAATACAAAAACATCTAAATAATGTAATAAAATAATTTACAACTGTTTTTAAAACTTTCTATGGACTCTTAGCATGGGAGGTCGACTTTTACATTGATATGATCAGAGGTGTAGCGTCCCATTAGGCATGCGCAGGCAATTGCCTAGGGCCCCCAGCCAGCAGGGGCCCCTAGAGAGTTTACAGATTTGGCACACACTTGGCACCTGGGGTTAATTTATGCCGGAACATGCCGGAACATGTTCCGGTACCTCTTGATTTTAGACTCCACGTGTTCCGGGACTTGTTTGGTCCGTTCCGGCACCTTTTGAGTCTAAATATTCATGATAATAATATGCCGGGTGTTTTAGAGGAGAGCGTAAAGCGACGATCGTCTCCTTTAATGCTGGCGCCCTCTTCAGTACATTACGCCACGACTTGCAGTGGTTTGAAGCACGGAGCACACATTAAATAACACTGGAAACCAACCACCACCCTAAAGTCATGGTTGCCCAAACTTTTCATCGAGCATTTGAAAACAGTTGCTTTAGATTGTAACACTTGCTAGGTGAAAGCTTGGCAGCGAAAATAACACAGGAACCTTGACGCTTTTTACCCCCTCATTTTATTGTTTTTTTTTTTTTTTTTTTGACACAGAGAATGGAAGTCTAAGTGCCCGGATTCTGAACAGTTTTAATGTTTCACATTGAGAGTCTGACATACTCCCATTGTGATCATTCAAAATACCTTTTTTTCTGCCTTCAGGGATGGCAGACCACGCCTAGACCCACAAAAGGGCCGCCCACCCGGGACACGAGCCACAGCCCCCCAACCGGCACGGCACGCCGCGGGACCCCCAACGGTCCACCAAGCCCCAGGCAAGGCAGGGTCCCCCGCCGGTGCAGGCGACACCCCGCTGATACACCGGCGCCCAGCCAGCGACCCGCGACGGAGCGCAGGGCGGATGCCCAGCCAGAGAAGAGAGGGGAAGGCGGAGGCAGGAGAACACCCAGGAACTGCCACGGGGCGATGCAAGATCGGAGACCCAACCCCCCAACCCACTCCCGCGGCCGGCAGCCGAGGCAGAGGGGAGGCCACACCCCAGAAGCCATGCCATATAGAAAAAGTGTGGGACCCACCTACCACCCTATTACTGTGGCTCATTTTATTCTTCTTTCCGCCACCCTAATGCAAAACAAACAACAAGTCACTGGCTGGCGGCTATGCAGTCCATCAATCGGAGCGTCGTGCTGGCGCACCAATAAGAGCCCATAATATTATATAATTTTTTATTTTATTTTTTAAATTCATTTAAAAAAAATAATAATGCGCATAAATTCATTTACAGAAAAAAAATCCCAAGAATTGTATGCTGTTTATTAAAAAAAAAAAAAAAAAAAAAAAAAACGCCCCTCCCCGACATAAAAAAAAACAAAAAACTTCGGCGGCATCTGGAAAGCATGCAGCCAGGAATCGGATTAAACATTATTTCAACATGCCAAAAAGGCAATTGAATTTACAGTTTTTCTTTCAAAAAAAAGAAGATTCAAAACGAGTCAAAAAAGCCACAGCCGGCGAACAGGGAAGCTGCAGCAAACATGCTAACAGTGAGAAGCAGGTGCAGCAGGAGGCTAGTGCCGCAGCAGGTAGCCAGGTTCACGGGGAGCCAGCCAAGCAGAAGGCTACTACCATGGCAGCAGCTGGTCAGGTTCAGCGCCACCCGGATTCGGGACCAGCTACAGCGCCAGCAGTCAGCCAGGGGAACCACCAAGAGCCGGAACAACAGGCCTGTACCCTGGCATCAGCTAGCCCAGTAAAGCAGCCGGAGCGAAAGGCGGGAACCGCCACATCCTCTCGCTCAAAGGAAGGTCTAGAAGGAGAGGAGAGTGCACTGAGCGGAGAAGAAAGCACGACATCCTCCAGCAACGGGGTTTGGACAGCAGCTCAGTTGAAGGTGAAGCAGACTTACTACCCCTGGCTTCTTATGGGAAATTTGGGTTTGGGTTGTACAATTTGTAAGGCGGTGGGAACTTTGGGGCCAGAGAAGACGGGGGGGGGATGAAACTAGCCAAAGAATGGCTTTCAAGCACAGTGACCTCATCTGCTCCAGTTATTAAAAAACAGCAACGCGCACTTAAAAAAAAAAGTATTTGAACATGCCCGTACCACAGTATGGCAAGTGGGCATTTGCGTGTTGTTTTTGACAGCAGTTTTTGCCTGTGTTCCGGGACCTGTGCGTGTCTAGTCATCCCTGCGCACAGGCGGTTTTTCCTATGGGCAATGTGGGCGACCGCCCAGGGCGCACTCTATTTGGGGGCGCACAAGCGCCCTCGAGGAGTAACAAAAACAACAACAACAATAAACAAAAAAAAACTTCGCTAGTTTCTAGACCAATACCGCTCATTTCCACGTCAAGTTCGTAGGGTGGGCACTAGGGCGCCCCTTACAATCAAGTCATTTGCCACTGAGAGTTATGTGGTCAGGGAAGGGGCAGGGGTGACGAGAGTGGGATCAGCTGCTTACAATTGCAGAGTGAGTGAGCAGGACGAGTCTCAATCACTGCCAGAGGTAAAAGCAAGGAGGGAAGCGGGGATTTGTATCCTGTACAGCTTTTCACAGGCCACATCATTATTCATGTGACTACTTTAAGAAATGGTGATTTTTTTCCAAGAAAGTCCATTAATGGGTCTATCATATTCCTCGTTCAATACTCTACAAGAAAAATATAACATATATGCATCTAAAATAATACTAAACGATTTTATTAGCAATTTTAATACTCCTTTTAGCAAGGTTACTTGGGTATGCGGTATGCCACTGCGTACGTTCCCATAGCAACCAGTCCTGTTACGTCACAAGTGCTGCATATTCTGAGAACGAGAATAGGCGTAAATCAAAAAGTAAATCCGAACTTTAAGATTTTTTTTGGTTGAATTTGAATCATATTTCACATCACTTAATATGATACAAAAATAATAAATGCAAGTCTAGTATAAAAGCTCATGCAAAATTGTTTAGTACTTAATTAATTTCCTCTTGAGTTATTATTTTTATTTATTTACTATTTTTTTGTATGTCTAATGATGTAAATATGTTGAGATGGTTATATTCTATGGGAACTAGTTGTTTGTATTATTTGTTATTTGTATGTTTTGTAGTGTTCAATTAAAAAAAAAAAAAAAAAAAAAAAGAGAATAGGCGTACGCGTAAGGTGCGCATTTCGAGCAGAGGGGGCCACCCCACCTGTTTTAGGATTAATCTGTGCGTCAATGAACGAATGTAAGTATTTCCTCTTCATGCCATAAAGTTATTATGATAAGTTAGAGCTGTTATCAGCTCGACCGTTTCGTGTTTCTCGAACCCGTCTCCCCCACCTTTGTGTTCATTTTACTGCACAAATATGTGTGTGTGTCACGTGACTCAGAGTGAGTGGGCGGCGATCGGGCCCTTTTTTAATTGGCAAAATGAAAAGTTATCCGTCTGGAAATAAAAAAAGAAAGAAAAAAAGCAGAAGAGGAGAAAAGGAAGCAAGACAGCGGTGAGTGTACTATGTTACTGTAGTTTTATGTCCTAATGTAGTCGAAGCACTGAAGACTAGTAGTAGTAAACCAATTAACTGCCTTAACTTGTTGTAACTAGCTTGTTAGCGTTTGCTAACAGCATTGCAGCATGCTAGCGTTTCTTCATACATAAAGATGTTACCTAGAACATTAAATCAGTGTTTAGAATCACCATACACACTGATCAGCCAGACTGATAAGATGTTACATGATTCAGCTAGTCAGTAGAATACGGTATGTGTAAAGGTATGTGTACTAAGCAAAATAATAATAATAATAATAATCTGAAGTACATTTTTTTATTAAGGCAAATGTGTGTAAATAATTAAGGATAGTGTGAAGTGAATGAATAATGCAATTGGGGGGGGCACTTTGAGTGTCCAAAAAAGCGCTCTATGAGAGCGAGGCTTTATTAGACTTTTATTAAATATGCTATTGCTACAAGTCCGACTGTCCCCCTTACTTGCACATGCTCAAAGGGCCCCATGTTGCCTGTTGCCTAGGGCCCCCGGGGACCCTTGCTACGCCTCTGGGCGGGGGATAGACTATTTTAATAAAATAACATAAAAAACGTAACACATTGTTGTGTTTGATGTCGGCTGGGGGGGGGGGGGGGGGGGGGGTAGTTAGGATGCTGGTGGGGGGGGGGGGGGGGGCGCTGATGGGGTGGTTCGCCCAGGGCGCGAAAGTAGCCAGGACCGCCACTGTCCCTGCGCTGTCATATGTACTTTGCGTTCCGGCACCTTATGATTTACAAATTAAGCACTGCTTGGTACACAACAATTTAGCACACTCAGCTTCACCGGATTGTTGTAGTTACAAGTATTCGGAGTGATTTAATTCCATGGAATCATTTGGCAGATTATCTAACAATTCTGTTACCAGTCCCAATTGGCATACTTTTTGAAGCAAGTCCAATCAGCTTTATCACTGTATTGTTAAAGCCCCACAGCAGGCCTGTATGTCTTTTCCTTTTTTTTCCCCTCTCCCAGTCATCAGCACTCATTCCACACACCTGTCCTGCACACCTGGTCATTACCACAGCCTCCCTACATAAGCACACACAACAGCCCTCTGCTCCATTGCGAGTTTGTTAGCCCTCGCTGCAACTTACGAGCGTTTCTAGATACCCTGTCTTGCCGGATTTTTGATACACCTTTTGACCTTGTGGATTTTTGCCTCTAGCCTGCTCCTCGTCTGAGCCTCTGCCTTTTCTCTGCGACCTGAACCCTGCTACAGGACCCTCGTGTTCATTTTACTGCGCAAATATGTATGTGTGTCACATGACTCAGAGTGAGAGTGGGCGGCGATCGGGCCTTTTTTTAATTGGCAAAATGAAAAGTTATCCGCCTGGAAATGAAAAAAGAAAGAAAAAAAAAAAGCAGAAGAGGAGAAAAGGAAGCAAGACAGCGGTGAGTGTACTATCTATGTTACTGTAGTTTTATGTCCTAATGTAGTAGAAGCCGGGCACTTTGAGTGTCCTAAAAAGCACTCTATGAGACTGAAGCGTTATTATACTTTTATTAAATATGCTATTGCTCCAAGTCCAACTGTCCCCCTACTTGCACACGCTCAAAGGGCCCCATGTTGCCTGGGGCCCCCTGGGACCCTTGCTACGCCTCTGGATATGATAGATGATATATGTAGTTGTGGTGACCCTTTGTTGTTTGACATAGTTACCGGCTACATCACAGTCACATGACAGATACTTAAGAGCCGTGCGAGCTCCGGTTGAGTGCAGAGTTCATGGGTGTTCAAAGAGAGCAGCAGTGTTACGAGCGGCTGGACACAGCAACGCGAACGAACAAGACTCTCAACATTTCAACCGCTACATTGGCAGTGTTGGGAGTAACGCTGTTATAAATAACGTTACGTAACGGCGTTATTTTTTTAAGTAACGGGGTAGTCTAACTAATTACTTTTTCCCCCGTTACAACGCCGTTACCATTACTGACGGTCAAAAGCGGTGCGTTACTTACTCTGAATAAATTGAAGAAACTACTAGCCGTGTCGAGTCGACTCTCTGCTCTGTTGATTTGTCATCCAAGACTTGGGGTGCGTTCAGGTTCGAGAATAGCGCACGTACTTCTGACTCCAAGCTGTTTGTCCCTGCTCATTCAATTAGACAATGCTTTCCAAAGTTTGGTCACGTTTCTGTGTTTGCTACACCTGATGCTAGCCTCGTTCCCATCTCCCACTGTCAGCCAGCAATAATTCTGCTTCCATCTTGAGGACGGCAGATGCTTTGAAGGTGATGTGAATTGCCGGGAAACAAGCCTACCTGAATGCAGCCCCTCGAGAGATGCGATGGAAGTGATTGTGACTGGCTGAGGGTTAGTCATATGCAGTGTTGTTAATAACGGCGTTACAATATAACGGCGTTACTAACGGCGTTATTTTTTTCAGTAATGAGTAATCTAATTAATTACTTTTCTCATCTTGGCAACGCCGTTACCGTTACTGAGGCGGGAAAGGCGTGCGTTACTATGCGTTACTAAGTTGGTTGAATAAAAAAAAGTCTGAGAGAAACGGACTCACGGGGACGAGAGCAGAGCAGGAGTGGGGAAGACGCCGTTGCAACCGCGATGCTAGGTGGCTCCAATAATACCTGACTGCAGCCATAGCCGACAAACTACACCCACATGACAAGGTAGATATAATATTATAGAACTAGATGCAAATGACAGACACTGCTGCATTGCCAACATGTTTTAAAGGACTACATGCGTTTGTAAACAGCCGCCATCTTAAAGCAGTAGACCTCTCAGGAAGGCCCTGATGTAGAGATCCTTCCTAGCGAACCTAAGTAATTTTTTTAAAATCTAAAATGCTCCTAAATCGGCAAAATCTTAACTTAAATCTATCTTTAAATGATGAAACAATTTTAAAACTTACACATGTTTAAAGTAGACAGAAGGGAACTAATGCAATAACGGGAGAAATTTTAACAACTTTAACGATTGATTCACAACTTTAAATGACTTCCACACATAGCAAAGGTTACTAGCTAGTTATCGCAATACCCTTTTGTCTAGTTAAGTTGAGGGTAAAGAATTGGGCTAGGGCCAATTGTCCCCCAAACCCTTTAAGCTTCACATTGTGTGACCTGTTTTTTTTTTTTTTTTTTTTTTTTGAGAAAAAAAAAAAAATATCACTAGTTACTTTGCCAAGTAACTAATTACTCTTACATTCAGGTAACTGAGTTACTAACGCAATTACTTTTTGGGAGAAGTAATTTGTAACTGTAATTAATTACTTTTTTAAAGTAAAATTAACAACACTGGTCATATGTCGTGGTAAGCCAGTCAGAGCCGGTGATTTCACAAGCAAACCAGAACAGCGCGTGCGGCAAACACACACACGCAAAACAGGTGCACAGTGTTGAGATGGCAGAGCATTCAGAAGAAAAATTGTCCTTTAAGAGGTGGAAATATAGCCACTATTTCAAGTTTGTCGAAATTAAAGGAAAGAACCTGCATGTAATGTGTAATTTATGTCCCGGGGCAAAGCTTTTGTCGACATCTGTGGTAAGCAATTAAAATCTGCTGAAGCACCTAACAAGTTAACGATCTGTCTGTTCTTCTCTAGTCCACTGACTCGAATACTGCTCAGAAAATTTCAAATTCTTTGACATACAACAAGTTCTTTTTAAAGTAACGGAAATAGTTACTTTCCCTGGTAACTAGTTACTTTTCCTATAGAGTAATTCAGGTACTAACTCAGTTACTTTTTGGAAGAAGTAGTGAGTAACTAATTACTTTTTTAAAGTAACGTGCCCAACACTGTACATTGGTGACCCCGACTTGCCTCGTTGAAGTCTCAGAGGCATTTTTGAACACTTTAAGCTATGGCGGACTCTAGCTTTCTCGAGCTAGCTATGTTCAACGAGTCTTCTGCGGCCGCGAGGTTTGCATTCGCGGAGGAGCAGTTAGTCCTCCGGGGTATTTCCAACGATACCATGCGCTTCTACTACGTGGTGGCCGCGTTCGAGTAGTCAACGGCGGTCAAACCACAGCGCTTCGTGGTTTATCTGCCGAAGGTGGACAAGTATACGGGGCTCAAGGCGCTCCTCCTCAGACTTTTTGAACCGTCGTACAAATTGACTTCAGTGACGCCCAAGGTGCCCGCCTCGAGTGCCCTGCTGCCCTGAGGTTCCCGCCTTCGATGGCGGCGCTTCCGCCCTGGTTCCTCGCAGTTGTACTCCTGTCCTGGTGCCGGCGCCACCACAGCCCGCTTCCGCTCTGACGTTGCTGTCTCGTCTCCGGCCCCGCTCTCGCTCGCCTCAACTCCGGTGCTGCTCTCCGTCGACGCCGGCCTGCGGCCTACTTGACGACGGTGCGCCGGCCTGCGGCCTGTTCGACGACACACCATTCGCCTCGGGCCTACTGGACGACGCCCCGTCTGCCTCGGGCCTACTCGACGGCGCCCCGTCCGGCCCTGGTTTTCTCAACGGCGTCCCGTCCGACCCTGGTTTTCTCGATGGCGTCCCGTCCGACCCTGGTTTTCTTGACGGCGTCCAGTCTGGCCCTCGTCTTCTCGACGGCGTCTCGTCCAGCCTTGGTTTTCTCGTTTGGCCTTCCTAACGGTGTCAATCCTGTGCCTGCGTCCCTGGCCGCTGCTGATGTCGCTCCAGCACATGCGCCTCTGGAAGTCTCCGAGGTCACCACATTTCCGGCGCCGCTGGACGCCGCCGCCACTGACCTTGCTCCTGTGCCTCCGGGTGTCTCCGAGGTCAGTCCTCTGCCAGCGCCGCTGGCCTCCGCCGCAAACCTCGCTGCTGTGCCGGCGACTCCGGAAGTCTCCGAGGTTGCACCTCGGCCAGCGCCTGCGAGCGTCGCCCCGACGTCTCTCCTGGTCCACCACTTTTGGACAACGATGACGTCCGGTTTCGACGTTTCCTTCGCTCCTGCTACGACCGGTCGGCTTGGTGCGTTTCGCCAGTTGCCCTCTCCCCCGGCCTCGACTGGTCGGCTCTGACCGCCGTGCCCCTCGCCCTCGTCTGAAGCCTCGACTGGGTGGTCCTGCTCATCGCACGTCTCGACATCGTGCTCAACCGCAGCTGAGCAACGCGTGCCGCCTCTCTCGGAGTCCGCTTCTCTGGCCTCGCCTGGGCGGTGCTGCACGACACGCTCCTCGTCCCGGACGGCCACCTGATCGTCCTGCTCGGTCGTTGACCGCCTGACGTCCTGGACGTCCTCCTGATTGTCGCTTTCGGTCGTCCGCCACCTAGCTTCCTGGATGTCCTCCTGAACGTTGCTTTCGGCCGCCCGCCGCCTGGCATCCTGGGCGTCCTCCAGACCGTTCTGCTCGGTCGTCCCGCATCTGGCATCCTGGACGGCCGCCTGATCGTCCGTTCGATCGCCTTCCACAGACACCCCGGCCGCACAACTCAACCGTTCTGTTCTGTAATTCGGGTTGCGTCTGGCGTCCTGTGTGGGTGAATTCTGGGGGGACCTGTGTGGTGACCCTTTATTGTTTGACATAATTCACCCACGGAAGTTGTGTGTACGTTTGGCCGAGCGCGTTACCGGCAACGTCACAGTCATGTGCCGTGCGAGTCCCGGCTGAGTGCAGAGTTCACAAGAGTTCACAGAGAACAGCAGTGTTACGAGCGGCTGGACACATAAACACGAGCTAACAAGACTCTCTACATTTCAACCGCTACAATGTTCTTTTATTTACAACTTGGTTATTGTATTTCCAGAGAGTGTCTAGATTCCCCTGATTCACTTACCTTTGGTCTGGGAATGGCTGAAAAGCGAGTTGCAAAAGTCTATCCACCCCTCTTCTTCTGATGAAGCTGGAGTTGACTGACCATAAACAGGGGTGAAAGTGGCTAGAATTTCTTCCCGGAAGTCCCCGACGCAAAGGTGGCCACGGAGCCAGAAATTTTATTTATTTATATTTTTTCTGTCTTTTTTGCGGGGGTCAAACCTCTTACACTACTGAAATGCTAAGGAAACTGTTTTAGCACAGTTATTTCTATAACACATACAAAAACTGATTTTCATTCAAAATTGCATTTTTTTTTTTCAACAAAAACAGCAATAACCCCAACCTCCAGCTCCTAATTTTTTATTTTCCCTCATTTCCTCACATAATAAATGCCAAATCTCAATTTTAACTACTTAAGAACATAGGATGTATATTTAAGTTGAAGCTGATGTAAACATTTACTTTTTGGTTGTTTTTTTTAATAACAAAGATATGAGCAACATACATTCAGAGAAGTAAGTACAAATGACATTATGCAGAGTGAAATGGAATACATTTTGAAGATCGCGCAAACATTGACTTTTTTAAATAATAAGGAAATGAATAAATAGCCTAACATAAATGAACAAATTTAAGTCCAAAGTGCACATTGACAGCTCAGATGTTCTGAACCTCCCCATCAGAGCAAATAAAACTAAATATGGTAAGTAAGCCTCCTCGTGTCTTCCGTTGCCCTTAAAGATTTGATCCATTTTATGTTGCATTGCCCTTTTTTGTCGCATCAATTCAACCTTTTTTTTGCTGCTCCAGAAAACATGCACATTTGAACCAATCAGAGCTAACTATCTCTGCTGATCACATGTGAGTATGACAGCCAATTGAACGGATAAATAAGTCCAGACGTTTTGCTTTGCTGCGTGCATTCGCACATTGACGTGACTCATCATCGTCAGACTCATAACTGCAGCAGCTGGGGAAACCTCCATGCCATTCGTGGAATAAAATAAAAAATAAATATTGGTGGAAACGTGTTACGCTACACAAGCACTTTATTATGCTTGTTGTTAACACTTGTGTATGTAAATCGGATGTTGGTATATTGTTTTTTTCTTGAAGATGAAATGCATGTGTGGCAGCTTAGCATTTTTTTTTTTTTTTTTTTTTTTTTTAATATATACATAGCGTTTCGACAGTTGCCATCATATTTTCGGAATCAAAGTTCCGTGTAGCGGAACAGCATTCCGGCCCTGAATCTTATGCTGGAACAGCATTCCGGCCCTGAATCTTATACCTGAACTGGGTTCTGGCCCTGGATCTTATACCGAAACCCGGTTCCTGACCGTTCTGGCCCAGTTTCACCCCTGGTCAACAGTGCTCAGTGGAAATTAGCACAGTGATGAACTGCATTGTAATTGAGTGCAAAACAAGGATGTGTGTTTATTATTAACGTAATGCTGTCAAAGTAAAGAGTAAAATGTATGAAGATGTAACCATGAGAAAAATATTGAAGCGTTATACCCAATAATAACACTACAGGGCATGAGCGACATTTGAATGAAGTCAGAGACTCACAACTGTGACGTCAGCGCAAGCGCACTTCCTTTTGGAACGTTGGCCTTTCTAACTGAGGGGGAAAGTTTTTGTTTGCCCCAGAAAGCAGGGCCGTTCCTGACCAATTTGCCCCCCGCCCCCATTTTCACCACATATATTTAAAAACTCACACTGAAAAAGCACATTATCGCTTTGTAATTTATTATATAAAAAAAAAGACAACGAACAAGTGCATAAATTAAAAGAAAAATGCTGTATTAACTACCATATTTTTTGGACTACAAGTTACACCTGAGTATAAGTCGCACCAGCCTTAAAATGCCCAACGAAGAGAAAAAAAACATATAAACTGCACCGGAGTACAAGTCGCATTTTGGGGGGGAAATTTACTTGATAAAATCCAACACATAGAACAGATATGTCATCTCGAAAGGTAATTTAATATAAAAACACAATGGAGAACACCATGCTGAATAAGTGTACAGTGTACAGTGCATGCACAACGAAATGCGAATATACTGTCCTCACCAGGACGTGACTGCTTGGTGCTGGCTATACAGCGAGCTAAACATCAAAATGACGATGCTGGACGTCTGTATAATTTGCTGAATCAATTTCGTCCTCGATACCAAACAGGTTCGCATCACCGTAAATAAAAGCTAATTAGGTGCTATTACAGCAATGACACAAACGGTTAGCATGCATTCGCTAGCATTAGCACATCATTCAAACAACCACACAACTGGCTCTAAGTGTCCGATCGCGGGCGGAAAACACAGAACAACAACAGAAAAGAAGATACACACAGACGTTGCCTCTGGAGAGATATTTTACAAGCATAAACAATGAACGTAGGTTCGCAGCCGTGTTTCTCGCTCGCTAACTTGCCCACTCACTCAGAGCTGTGTAGCTGTCCATCTTCTGGCGTGTGAGCGCTCTTCTTCACGTAAACAAGTGCGAGTGCGCCCCCACGTGGGTGTGAAAGCGCCACAGACTAAAAGCATGCATTTCAATATGAAAAGGTCAATAATACAATTGAACACACATTGCCAAAGGCAGAATGTGAACATAGTTATCAAGAGTTATGTAGATAACTACAGCATAAAGAACATACTAACAAGTTTACCAAACCATCAGTGTCACTCCAAAACACCAAAATAAAATGTGAAATGATATCATAATGTGTTAATAATTTCACACATAAGTCACTCCTAAGTATAAGTCGCACCCCCAGCCAAACTTAAAAAAAAAAGGTGCGACTTATAGTCCGAAAAATACGGTATTCAAAAGCACCAATAAAAAAAATACTTCAAAAACAAATGCATTAAATAAATTACAACTGTTATTACAATATGATTAACACCCACCCACACAAACCTATATAAAGACACACAGAACACTTTAAAATGAAACTTTTTTTTCCCACCTTGACCTATAACCTTACTCACCTTGCCTTCCCTTATGCAAAAGCATCTATTGCACTTTCATATGACAGTTGTTTTGGAAGGTGCACTTCTTTCCTGGACTTGGTGGGCTTGGACTTGGTGCTGATGTGGATAAGTTCGCTGTAAAAGATGGCCCAGGATGTTAAGAGGTAGAAGGAAAATATTTCAGAACAGCATCTACAACGAGAAGAAAGGGGAATGTTACATTATATTAGTCAAATAGCTGTTGATTATGAAACCAGCATGACATAAACATAATAGCGCCTAAATTCTTGCGGCCTACTGTACCTGTCTATTGGATCTGGCCACTACCTTTGATGGTCGTAGTTATAAGAAAATAAATTCTTTAAGCATGGCAACTACACAGAACAATTCAATAATAATGAATTAAATAATATATGATAGCAAAAAATAATAATAAATTGAAATGAATGTTTTTACATTAACATGATCGCCATTTTAATGAATTAATGACACATTTAATAACAAATGTTTGCATTTAAATCCGTGGCACTTTTAGTCCCCCATACCACAGAACTTTGAAATTATTAATTCCATATTTAATGGTGTATTTCTTTATTAACCTTGGCACTTTTATGCAAGGCAAATTTATTTGAAAATCACAATTTAACATAAGGTAAAAGTGGTTCACATCAAATGAAATTCAGCAAGACAATTATAGTCTCCCATACACTTTGTCCAAATTTCTCTAAAATTGGAGGGGGAGTAAATTTAACTGAAACTAATCCACAGCTGGCTGAATACTGAAAATATTTCTAAAACAACAGCCTGGCTAATGATACAGTATAATTTTGCTTTAGCACTAAGTCATATAAGCTCTATGTAAATAACCGCTAGCTTGCAGTTGCGCTATGTCTGCGCTTATGCTGTTGAAAAAAATTATCACAACAAACCTGTTTTTCTTCACATCTTTGCTCTCTTCTTTCTTTTTCTTCTGACCCGGAGGGCTTTTGTCTTTTCATGAAGTTGACTTGTCACCGTAACGTCGCTCAATTGCAGAGGCTAAAAATAGCACCTTCAGGTAGCTCGCTGTTCTGCTGGATGGTGAGTGAGACTAGGGTCTGTGGTGAAATTTTCGCATCACAGGAAAAAGTGAAACGGGCAGAAGGCACACTAGAAAAATGATTTAATTATTATTTAAAGACTTATTATGAACGTTTTTTTTTTGTTCTTTTGTTTTATTGTTTTGTATAGTTTTTTGAATACTGCAATCATCAAATATTATTTTAATATTTTTTCTTGACACCTTTTGGGTTGCTGGTGCGCCCTGAGGCGGTTGCCTAGATCGCCTTATGGGCGGCACAGGTCTGCCAGAAAGAAATAAAGAAAGATAAAGAAAAGCAAATTGACAAATGCATCAACCACTGCTGTGTGGCGTCTGTTGCTTAAAGCGAATTCAGACGGTCGCGTGGTGAAAATATTGAACGGAGACCACTCGGCCAAAAGCTTTGTGTGAGAGGAAGAGGAACAGGCGTCGTCAGTTAAGACTATTCGGTCAAGTTTTTTTCTGATTGGAAAAAAAAAGAAAGATCATCAGATCGGATTCAACGATGGCGAGCTAAACCAGAGTCATTGAAGAACCAAGAACATCGATAATTCTGGAATAACAGATGGACTGTCTGTCTGTAAGGATCGAATCAGTCATCGGACTGATACATACATTTTTCTTTTCTTCAAAAGAGTGCACTCCTACGAACATTGGAAAAGAAATCTATTGCAATAAAAAGACTGAGACATTGAATTAGTTGCCATTGCAACTAATATTGGACAAATTTTGACTTTGACGAGCGATTGACTGAGACCCAACACGACTATTATTATTTTTTTTTTTACTGTTAATTTTATAGTGTGTTATTAATAGTTTGTTGTTGGTAAATGTTAAAATAATTTTATTGTATTGTTCATTAAAATATATACAAAAGGATTCCAATTGCCTAAACCTGATGTTTGATGTGGTCATCGTATCTAAATCAATTAAGCTGAACCTAGATTGCAGCTCCTATCGTTGTACAAACAAGGGTATAGATAGGGGCTACACAATGTATTTACAACAGTAATGATTGTTGTCAACATGCAAGGCAGGATAAACATGGAACAGTTGGCCTTTAGTGTTGAGCTGGCAGCACTTAAGTCCAAAAAACAGCAGTGGTTCCTCGTGAAGGTGGTGGCACATTTTTTTTAATATACTGCTATGTACATAGTCTTGCCTTAAAAACTATTTAAAACAGTCACCAACACTGCATCTAGGCCCTTACCAGGTATATATGTAAATAAAATTACATGTTGTTTAAAATTACAACTGGTGTTGTCAAACAGACATGGAACTTGTTCAGTATTAGCTAATGCTAACATTTCTCAAGTGTAATTTGGTACAACTTTTTGATATGGATGTCATACATGTAATAATTCAGCAGTGCAGAAAAGGCTGATACAGTGTAGCATCCAATTAACCAAATGAAGACATGTTCTCATTGGTGAATGTGGACGTGAATAAATGATTTGGTATGTTTGAGGGTGACAAAATGATTACAGTATTTTTCGGACTATAAGTCGTACCTGAGTACAGGGCCGGCCCAGGCCCTAAGCAAAATAATGCAAAGGGGCCCATATTTTGGGCCCACCATTTCGTCACAGTGTACTGTGAAACCCATACATGCAATCCAACCCATACGTCCATATTTTCTATATTAATCAGATTTTGTTGCACTGCATACTTCAAACTTCTCACCCCAAATGATTGCCAGTACTTACAATAGATAGCGCCAAACCTTTGTGTAAAAGAGGAAAGAAAGAAGTTAAGGAAGAACTTTTATTTTTTTAAGCTTGTAATCAAGTATCAAAACTCAAAAAGTCGAATTAAGCAAACTGTAGTGAACAAAATAGAATATAAATTAGGGCTGCAGCTATCGAATATTTTAGTATTCGATTAATCGATGGACTAGTTAGTTCGAATAATCGAGTAATCGGATAAGGAACATGAAAAATTAAAATACCTGAGCTGAGCCTCAAACGGTATAAATTAAACAAACGGTATAAATTAATTTGACCAGATGGCAGTGTATCAACCCTAATCAATGAAACTAAATGCAAACACTTTCAAAATAAACCAATACAACGCCACTTTAATTACACAAATACTCGAAGCAACAAAATTTAATTCAAATATTTTTTTCTAATCGAATACTCGAGTTAATCGATTAATCGTTGAAACGCTAATATAAATTAAACAATTGCCAGATTGGTGGCCCCCTAGTGGTCAGGGGCCCTAAGCAGCTGCATAGTCTGCGTATAGGCTGGGCCGGCCCTGCCTGAGTATAAGTCGTACCAGCCCAAAAAATGTCCAGTGAAGAGGAAAAAAAAAACATAAGTCGCACCGGAGTATAAGCTGGAGTATAAATCACATTTTGGGGGAAATTTACTTATGCAATAGAGAACAACATGCTGAATAAGTGTACAGTATAAAAGAACCTGTATTTTAAATTACCTGTTAACTGATCAATCCTCAAGGTTCCATTCGTGTTGGTAAAAGGACTCCAATATCCGTCCGTCCGTCCGTCCGTCCGTCCGTCCGTCCGTCCGTCCATCCATCCATCATCTTCCGCTTGCTCAGGGGTCGGGTCGCGGGGGTAGCAGCTTTAACAGGGAAGCCCAGACTTCCCTCTCCCCAGTCACTTCAACCAGCTCCTCCGGTGGTATCCCAAGGTGTTCCCAGGCCAGCCGAGAGACATAGTCTCTCAAGGGAGTCCTGGACATGTCCTAACCCTAACCCGGGGCTTCCCGCCGGTCGGACATGCCCGGAACACCTCTCCAGGGAGGTATCCGAACAAGATGCCTGAGCCACCTCAGCTGGCTCCTCTCAACGCGGAGGAGTAGCGGCTCGATGCCGAGTCCCTCCCGGATGACCGAGCTTCTCACCCTATCTCTAAAGGAGAGCCCGGACACCCTGCGTAGGAAACTCATTTCGGCCGCTTGTATCCGGGATCTTGTTCTTTCGGTCACGACCCACAGCTCGTGATCATAGATGAGGGTAGGAACGTAGATCAGCTGGTAAATCGAGAGCTTTGCCTTTCGGCTCAGCTCTTTCTTCACCACTACAGACCGGTGCAGCGTCCGCATTACTGCAGACGCTGCACCGATCCGCCTGTCGATCTCACGCTCCCTCCTACCCTCACTCTTGAACAAGACCCCAAGATACTTGAACACCTCCACTTGGGGCAGGATCTCATCCCTGACCCGGAGAGGGCACTCCACCCTTTTCCAATGCTTTTCCGGGCTGATCTTCATCCCAACCGCTTCACACTCGGCTGCGAACCGCTCCAGTGAGAGTTGGAGGTCACGGCTTGATGAAGGAAACAGCACCACATCATCTGTAAAAAGCAGAGATTCAATGCTGAGGCCACCAAATCTGACCCCCTCAACGCTTCGGCTGCGCCTAGAAATTCTATCCATAAAAGTTATGAACAGAATCGATGACAAAAGGCATCCTTGGCGGAGTCCAACGCTCACTGGGAACGGATTCGACTTACTGCCGGCAATGTGGACCAAACTCTGACATCGGTCATACAGGGACCAACAGCCCGTACTCCCGGAGCACCCCCCACAGGACTCCCCGAAGCACACGATCGAACACCTTCTCCAGATGCACAAAGCACATGTCGACTGGTTGGGCGAACTCCCATGCACCCTCGAGGACCCTGCCGAGGGTGTAGCGCTGGTCCACTGCTCCACGGCCGGGACGAAAACCACATTACTCCTCCTGAATCCGAGATTCAACTTCCCAACGGACCCTCCTCTCCAGCACCTCTGAATAGACTTTACCGGGAAGGCTGAGGAGTGTGATCCCTCTATAATTGGAACACACCCTCCGGTGGTGGTCCCCCTTCAGAGGCACTGTCCCCGATGTCCACGCGAGGAGCTATCCAACTACCTCAGTGACTTCAACCCCAGAGATCGGAAAGCCCACCGCGGAGTCCCCGACTCTGCTCCCTCAAAGGAAGGCGTGTCGGTTGAATTGAGGAGGGCCTCGAGTATTCTCCCCACCGACTCACAACATCCTGAGTCGAGGAGCAGTACCCCATCTTCACTACACACAGTGTTAATGGTGCACTGTTTTCCTGTCCTCAGACGCCGGATGGTGGACCAGAATTTCCTCGAAGCCGTCCGGAAGTCGTTTTTCATGGCCTCGCTGAACTCCTCCCATGTCCGAGTTTTTGCCTCGGCGACTGCCGTAGCTGCAGTCCGCTTGGCCAGCCGGTACCTGTCAACTGCCTCCGGAGTCCCACAGGCCAAAAAGGCCCAATAGGCCTCCTTCTTCAGCTTGACGGCATCCCTTACTGCTGGTGTCCACCAGCAGGTTCAGGGATTTTTGCCACGGCAGGCACCAACTACCTTACGGCCACAGCTCCGATCGGCTGCCTCAACAATGGAGGTGCGGAACATGGTCCACTAGGACTCAATGTCCCCCACCTCCCCCGGGACAAGGGAGAAGTTCTGTCGGAGGTGGGTGTTACAACTCTTTTTTGAACCTCACAATACGTTTGGGCCTGCCAGGTCTGGCCAGCATCTTCCCCCGTCATCGGAGCCAACACACCACCAGGTGTTGATCAGTTGACAGCTCCGCCCATCTCTTCACCCGAGTGTCCAAAGTCAATCATTGAACGGCGGCCTAGGGTGTCCTGGTGCCAAGTGCACATATGGACACGCCTTTGTTTGAACATGGTGTCTGTTATGGACAAACCGTGACTAGCACAGAAGTCCAATAACAGAACACCACTAAGGTTCTGATCGGGGGGGCCGTTCCTCCCAATCACACCCCTCCAGGTCTCACTGTCATTGCACCCATGAGCGTTGAAGTCCCCCAGGAGAACGAGGGAGTCCCAGAGGGGGTGCTCTCCAGCACACCCTCCAAGGACTCCAAAAAGGGTGGGTACTCTTGAGCTGCTGTTCGGTGCATAAGCGCAAACAACAGTCAGAACCCTTCCCCCCCACCCGAAGGCGGAGGGGTTAGTACAGGCGCCAAGCCAGGGGGCAATAAGTATGCCCACACCTGCTCGGCGCCTCTCATTGTGGGCAACTCCAGAGTAGAAGAGAGTCCAACCCCTCTCGAGAGGATTGGTACCAGAACCCAAGGTGTGTGAGGAGGAGAGTCTGACTATATCTAGTCCGAACTTCTCTGTCTCACACACCAGCTCGGGCTCCTTCCGTGCCAGAGAGGTGACATTCCATGTCCCATGTCCATGGGACATGGAATGTCACCTTGGCGGTCCGACCCCCAGCTGCAGAAGCTGGGGGTCGGACCGCCAAGGCCCCTGCCTTTGGCTGACGCCCAACTCCCTACGCACCCAACCCCTTTGTCCCCTCTAGCAGATGGTGAGCCCATGGAAAGACTCCAATAACGACGACATTTTCAAGGTCAACAATTTATTGCCATAAGTTTTTGACAGAGGAGTCTAAGCAGCATGCGGGGTCAGTGAACTACTCCTGGACCTCGTCCAAAAAGATCGGAGCAGACTGACCAAGTCTTTCTGGCTTGCCCGGTATTTTATAGATGAGGATGAGGAACTGAGGATGTGAGCTCATGTGATTGGTTGAATGTCCATGGAATTCCTGTCCCTTTATGCCAAATGGGGAGATGGTTATTCTAGATGTCAGCTGTTGGCTTCGACAGAATAGGTGCCCCTACGTGTCCTCTGATCCTTGAAAATGTGTCCTTTGCTCCCTTCGAACTCGCCGAGGAGGGCCATCTCCAGATGGCATGTTGTTCTTTGCTGCCTTCACTCTTCGGGTGCCAATCACTGGTCCGAAGTGCTTTGTTTTCGATAGGGCCCACCTGCTTACAGAAACAGTCTCACACACACTACTGAAACGTTTTCTGCGCACGCATAAATGTGAAATCCTCACACGTGTACATGTGAGACGCTCGCACGCATACATGTGAAATATTTTTTGCGCATGCATACATGTGAAATTCTCGCACGTATACATGTGAGACACTCGCACACATACATGTGAAATCGTCACACGTATACGTGTGAGACGCTTGCATGCATACATATGAAATATTTTTTGCCCACGCATACATGTGAAATTCTCGCACGCATATATGTGTGACACTTGCATGCATACATGTGAAATCCTTGCACGTATACATGAGACGCTCGCACGCATACATGTTGAATCCTCGCACGTATACATGTGAGATGCTAGCACGCATACATTTGAAACATATTTTGCGCACGCATACATGTGAAATTCTTGCACGTATCCATGTGAGATGCTCACACGCATGCAGGTGAAATCCTCGCACGTATACATGTGACATGCTCGCACGCATACATGTGAAACATATTTTGCGCACGCATACATGTGAAATTCTTACACATACATGTGAAATTCTCACACACACGTGAGACGCTCGCACACATACGTGTGAAATCCTTGCACGTATACATGTGAGACGCTCGCACACATACATGTGAAACATTTTTTGTGCACGCACATGTGAAGTTATCTGTAACACTATATTTTGGGTGCCAGAGACTGTGCTAGATGTCCAATCCGTTTTGACTGGGAGAGGCTGGCAACGTACGATTGGACGTCTAACGCTGTCATTACCAATCATGGATTTAAAGCTGGTATTATTTTTAGGTTCCTAAATGTCTCTCATTCAGAAACAGGTTCAACTGTCAACACGTTGCAAAAATGAACCTGGATGGCTCAGGGTGCATCAATGAGATTCGGTGTGTCGTTGTCAAGGCTGGCGTTGTCAAGGCGTCACCACTTCTAGCGAACGTCAACACAATCAGCAAGATGTACCGCAACATATTGCATAATTATATAGAAATGATGTATGTATATACACATACATATATACACACATACATTATACAGGGTGATTCAAAAAGAATGTGCCAAAACCATTGCGGTATATTAAAAAACAAACAAACAACAACAACAAAAAAAACATAACTAGCTGGATACAAGTATTGTATATAATTTGGAAGTTTTTATTTCAGGCTTTACAAGTGCTCAATGTGACCACCACCAGCAGCACGGACAACATCACCGATTTGACTTTTAATTTGTTACTTGTTAAAAAGACTTTAATCCTTATCTAAATTCTTATTAAATTATTGATTTAATTAATAATCCAGTCTATTCCACAGAGTTTGAAATAAATGCGTGATTTTTTTTTTTCTATACATCTTTTTATTTGAGTTTTCAAATACAAGGACATGATTTAATAAGTCGCAGCCATATCAAAAATAACAAATCGATTAGTCTTTTTCATGGCACATTTGGTATAAATGGGGAAAATTAAAAAAAAAAAAAAAAAGATTAAAAAATAAATAAAAAGGATAGGTTGATAACAACACAGTTTTTCCATAATTACAAGGGAAGAACGTAGTTATGTTTGTCTGTATTATGAGCAAGTCCTCATCTATTTTACACAAACCTCACACACGCACACACACCCACACAAACAAAAACAAGATAATAATAATATAAATGAAAGTTTAAAACTAAATAAGTAAATAAAATTCAAAGAAAACAAAAAGCATAATTCAAGCATACTGTAACACGATAGGCATGAATGCTACGATAAACAAAACTCAAAATGAAATTCAAAGGGGAGGTGGTGGGGCAGGGCATCCAGTTGCTATTCTGTGGAGAATATTAATCCATCCAGGTGGTCTCTGAAGGGCTGCCAGGTTTTGTGAAAGATATTTTCCCTACCAGAAAGTGAGAATCTATCTTTTCTGACTTTAAGTGAGTAAGAACCTCTTTGAGCAAACTATTTTATGATGGAGGAAGTGCATGTTTCCACTTGAGCAAAATAAGACGTCTCGCTAATAGGGTCGTGAAAGCGATTAAATGGCGTGTTGGCGCGGATGGAGCAGGTCATAGGGGAGGGCAAACAAAAAGTGCTATGCATGGATCATTCGCCAGATTTGTGCCAGACACGTTTCCCAGAGAATCAAAAATCTGGCGCCAAAAACCAGCGAGATTAGGACATGTCCAGAACATATGTGTATGGTTAGCAGGTGACCGTTTGCATCTATTACATTTGTCAATAGTAGTGGGGTAAATTTTTTCAAGACGAGTGTTGGTTTAATGTACTCTGAAAACTACCTTGCACTGCAATAGACCATGTCTGGCACAAAATGACGAAGAATGGACCAGTTTGCAAATCTGCTTCCACCGATTGTCTGATGTAGTGTCCCAGTCTCATCCTCCCACATATTCTTTAAAGAACGAATATGTAGAGGACTCTGACAATCTAATGACTTACAAATAAATGAAATAGTACACCTGCGGGCAGGGTCTATGTTAAGCACTGACTCGATCAAGGTGGTTGGTGGCAGATTGGGAAAATCTGGATATGTAGCTTGAACAAAGTGCCTAAATTGTAAAAAACGGTAAAAGTGAGATTAAAGAAGGCTGAATTGTTTCACTAGCTCCTCGAAGTTCATGAGGCAGCCATCCTCATACAGATCTTGAGTACGTACCAGGCCTGCGTTGTGCCAAGTCATAAAGGTGGGGTCAAGGTTGGATGGAGAAAATAAATGTTTTTTTTTTATATTGGTGCAAAAGTTGAAGGACCCACCAGACCATAGTTTTTACGAAACTGAATCCAAATTAGCAAGGATCTTCTGATCAACGTTTAAAAGGCTTTGGGCCTACAACTACCACATTCAAGTGGGTCATTTTCCTTCTTTAATTAAAGAGAAATGTTGGCCTCATAAAAAGTTGGGGGTAGTCTACCAATAGAAAAGGCATCCTTGTCGACCTTGACCAGTTGTGGACAGATTGAATCTGAGTGTGTCTCACTAAGTGTGTCTCCTGGTAACCAAACCGGGCCACCCATTCCGCAAACCAACTCAGCATTAACTCTTGGGAAAGTAGGCCTCTCCAGCGGGTTGTCCCCATCCCAAATCGCTGGCGAGGAATCAGACGTGTACAAATCGGAGTAAAATTCTAAAAAAGTTCTGTTCACCAGGTTGGGATTCAATTATTTGTATAGCTCTATATCACAACAAGCCAGTTTCAAAGGGCTTTGCAGAGGCAATATGATACACAGTCAGAAACAACAAATGAAGCAAATAAAATAAAGTTTAAGTCCTGAGCATCCCCCATCCTTGGACCCTCCATGTCGGCAAGGAAAAACTCCAAAAGCTCTTAGAGAGAAAATGAGAAACCTTGGGGAATACCACAGTGAGGAGAGATCCAGTCCCAGGATGGATAGACAGGAAGCACCACGACTGCTAATGGGAATTAGCAGACGGAGTTACAGTTTGTAAAGATGCAATAGACTAAAGGAACAAGAGGAGGTTCCATCTAGCAAGATGAGATGGGGGTGGCAACGAGGACGTCCATCCATCCAGGGGGTCCGGATAGTCAGGAGGCTGCAGCTGAAAAAAAGCCCCTCCCTGGTAGGTAGAGAGAGAAAAAGGAGATAGCACTCAGTGGCTGTACTTCCCCCAGAATTATAGCTTCTAGTCCAGCTTAGACTGAACTGTAAGTCTAGTCCGACTTCAACTAGCCTGACCATAAGCTTTGTCGAATAGGAACGTTTTTAGTCTAATTTTAAATGTGCAGATTGTCCCGGCTTCTTTAATACTAGCTGAAAGCTGATTCCATAAAACAGGAGCTTGGTGGCTAAAGGCTCTAGCTCCGACTGTACTTTTAGAAACCCTGGGAACTACCAGTAGACCTGCATTCTGAAAGCGGAGTGTTCTGTTGGGGCGGTATGGAACCAGAGCATTGGTGAGATAAGATGGCCCCAACCCATTAATGGTCTTAAATGTAAGAAGGAGGATTTAAAATTTAATTCTAAACTCGACTGGAAGCCAGTGAAGGGCCTGGAGCACAGGGGTGATGTGCTCTCTTCTATTGGTTCCTGTTAAAGTTCTTGCTGCTGCGTTTTGGACTAACTGAAGACCTTTTAGAGAACTTTTAGGACAAGCTGCAAGTAGGGAGTTACAGTAATCAAATCTAGATGTAACAAACGCGTGAATTAATTTTTCTGCATCGTTTTTAGATAAATATTTCTAATTTTGGCTATGTTGCGTAGGTGAAAAAAGGCTGTTCTGCAGGTTTGTTTAATATGAGCTTTAAATGATAAGTCTGGGTCGAATAGAACTCCTAGGTTTTCAACTGTGGTGCTGGAGGCTACACTTACATTGACCAGAGTGACTATCTGGGCAGTTAAAGAGTCTCTCACACTTTTTGGGTCTATTATAAGGACTTGTGTCTTTTCAGGGTTAAGTAGAAGATAGTTAGTAGTCATCCAGGTATTTATATGTCGGACGCAGGTGCTTAGTTTATCCACTTACCTGATCTGCTCAGGTTTAATTGATAAATACAGTTGTGTGTCGTCAGCGTAACAATGAAAGTTAATGCTATGTTTTCTAATATTACCTAGAGGAAGCATATACAGCGTAAACAAGATGGGCCCGAGGACCGACCCTGGCGGCACACCATAACTAACTCTAGAGTACGGTGATGATTGCTGGTTTACATTAACAAACTGGTACCTACTAGATAAATATGATTTAAACCAGCAGAGGGCTGCTCCTCTAACGCCTATGTCACATACTAGTCTATGCAATAAGATATTATGGTCGATTGTGTCAAAGGCTGCACTCAGGTCCAACAGAACTAGAATTGAGACTAATCCAAGTCGTTAGTTACTTTGACTAATGCAGTTTCGGTGCTATGATGAGCTCGAAAGCCAGACTGGAAATGTTCAAATTAACTATTGTCCTGTAGGTGCTGACAGAGTTGTTTAACTACCACTCTTTCAAGGACCTTGGTGAAAAACGGTAGATTAGAGATAGGTCTATAATTTGCCAAGATGTCAGGATCAAGAGTAGGTTTTTTCAAGAGCGGTTTAACAACTGCATATTTAAAGGACTGAGGCACGTGGCCAGTAACTTGTCAGGGAACCGCGGGAAGGCAGGTGGTGTGGACCCAATTGCAGGGAAACAAAAAGCAGCAAGGCAGGTGGAGGAGAACTCAAAACACGTTTTAATAACAACTGACCAAAAGCACAAAGTACAACCAAAAGGACTGGGGATCAAAAAGGCAATGTTCAAACAAAAACTTACTTAAACGGAGGGACTGGTACACGAGGGCTTGGACAGGTCTTGACTTTGGCAGACGTAGACATAGACATTGACATAGACAATGACGCAACAAGGAGTGACAAGAAACTGGGTCATTATATACACAGACAAGGGGTAACGAGACGAGGAGCAGCTGGGTAACACAGGTGGATGCAGATTGCAGGATACACTGGGAAAACACACACAGGTGAGAGCAATGGGTAATCACAGGGACAAGTCACACTAGGAGAAACCAACACAAAACCTAACATAACTAATGTGGTGTTTATTATATTTAGGATAATATCAATAGTTAGAAGCAGGGTGTCTTTAAAAAGTTTGGTTGGGATCGGGTCTAGGAGGCACGTTGATAATTTGGAGGACGTAATGATTGAAGATACATCGATTTGGTCTACAGTGGTGAAGTTGTTTAATATTATAGAGGGGTTTATAGGAGATTCTGAATTTTAAGTCTGCACTTTATCAGACCTAATAGTTGGAAGTAATTCATTTATTTTATTTCTAATAGTTGAGATTTTATTGTTAATATTTTTTAGGAAGTCATCAGAGCTGAGGATGGTTGGGATAGAAGGTTCTACTGAGCTGTGACTGTTTGTCAACCTTGCTACAGTGCTGAACAGAAACCTAGGATTATTCTTGTTTTCATCTATTAAGGATGAGTAATATCTGGTTTTAGTCGTACGCAAGGCCTGTTTATAGGTCGCTAAACTGTTTTTCCAGGCAGAGAGCGTGTGCACTGTGTTGGAACGGCGCCAAAGTCTTTCTAATTTACGTGCCGATTGTTTAAGAGAAGGTGTTTCAGCATTATACCAGGGAGAAGCTCGTCTCGGCTTGACAAACGTTAATTTGGGGGTAGCGACTGCATCGAGAGCCGTTCGTAGTGTAAACATGACACTATCAACAAACTTGTCATTAACAGCAAGGCCAGACATTTTTCCTTTACAATCAGACGGCATGGAGGCAAATTTTGGCTAAATTATCTGTTTATACTCTGAAACAGAGCGATCACATAATGTCTTTTTCATCTGAGTTTTAGTCACTAGTGAAGGATTATCTTGAAGTAAAAACTGAAAGGTAATTAGAAAATGATCAGACAGTACGGGGATGTGTGGATGGACACTAAGATTACTAATCTCCGTACCGTAGGTTAAAATCAGGTCCAGGGTGTGCTTGTGACTATGAGTTGGTTTATTTACATTTTGAATGAAGCCAGTCCCATCTGGTAGGTCATTAAAAGCCTTACCAAGAGAGTCACAGACTTTATCAACATGTATATTAAAATCCCCTACAATTATAATTCTATCCCAGCTTAGCAAAATACTGGATAAAAAGTCAGAGAAATCTAACAAAAACTGTAGGGACCAGGGGGACGGTAAACCACTATGAAAAGAACTGGTTTTTGGTTCTTCCAGTTAGCATCAACATTTGATAGTACTAGACTTTCAAAGGAGTTATAAATGTAATTAGCTTTACTTTTTGGGCTCATACCTAAACAAGAGTGTGATATTACTGTTAACCCTCCTCCGCGGCCCGTGCTTCTAGCTGTGTGAAAATTCAAGTGACTTGCGGGTGTGGATTCATTAAGCCTGACAAAGTCATCCTTCTAAAGCCAAGTTTCAGTCAGGGCCAAAATATGAATATTATAATCCCCAATTAGGTCATTAACTAACAGAGATTTGGGCGAGATTGACCTGATGTTTAATAATCCGCATTTTATATGTTTATTAGGAGTTATTTTATTTTCACTGCTATCGGGGGCTATATGTATTAAATTCTTTGGTCTCATTCCTATAGTCCTATGTTTTCTACTGTTCATTATACGAAGCACGGACACAGTCTCTATCTTCTGTCCTGAATGTTGGATTTGTGACCGCTCGGAAAGAGGCGAGTGATCAATATTGACAGAGTTGTGTTTTACACTACAACACGGCGCTCCCCCCCCCAACTCTGAAGTGTCACTTTGGGAGACGGCGGCCATGTTTCGTGTTAAGAGAGCAGCACCGTCCCAAGTCGGATGAATAAAGTCTCTGCGAATGAGCCCGGGCTTCCCCCAGAACGCACGCCAATTATGAATAAACACTATGTCGTTTTCTGGGCACCATCTAGACAACCAGCGGTTAAATGATGAGAACCTATCTGATACTACTGTCCCCAAGATTCATTTTACTCTCGGTATCAGTCTTGAAAGGGCAGTGGATCTAGCTTGGTGAGCAAGAAGTTTACCTGCAAGGATCCTCCTTTCTTGCATCTTTTTCCCTCGCTTGTCTGGTTCCAGATGCCATCAGGTAAATCCAAAAAATGAAAACTACTAGTTACTCCGGGTAGCAAAAAGTTATTGAAATGTCAGGTCATACATCCTACTCCGTTCTCCTCTCCACCGGAAGTCTCAAATACAAACATACAGTCAATAAACAGTGACATTTTATTCATATACCAAAACACTGTCTTGTATCTGTAAATAAACACACAATATGCAGTTCAGCCTCCAAGGCATATTTATTTGACAATTGGAAACAAAGGGGAGCCGGGGGTGGGTCAACACTGTCATTTTATTTTTTTATTATTTCAAAACACAGTTCCAACAGACTTCTCAAAATTTGAAATTTGACCCTTTTCATCAAACACATGCAAACTGATATTCACCATCAAACCACACTCGGTGCAGTAGCTAAAGTTATCATATTCAGTAACTTAACTACTTTTGGGGGGGGGGGGGGGACAAGGTAGTTGCACACATGCAGTTTTCTTAATTCTCATCCCAGAAGCAAAACGAACATTTCTTTTACACATTTTAAACAACTAACCAATCAAAAGAATATTGCGCTCCACCAATTGTGGATAAAATAATGATTTGTTCAACACGTATATCCTGGTCTGCTTGCGTTGTCGAGAAACTGGTGCTCCGATGCTAGGCTAGCTGCAAAGGCTACCCTAAGATGCATCGGCGTGCCCAGGCATTGGTCTCGGGGTTCCTGAGCGGCGTGCGAGAACTCTACCACTGAGCCACCAATACTTGCAATGGAAGACGGGCGGCACGCTGAAATGATTAATCACAGGGAACACAAAGAGAGAGACAACCATTGGCACGAACATTCATACAGTCACTGAGAGACAATTCATCCCGCGCTTCCTTCATCGAAATCAGCAGGAAACTTGGACTTGTTCACATACCGGCCTGAGGCCTTCATTTCAATGGGCCAAATACCGGCGGAACAGTCGACACCCACGTCTATAGACCCTACTCACGTCACGTCACAGCCACGCTCCCGCGCCATGTTGTCCGTATACTCGTCATGTTAATGCATTAGCGCTTCGTAAATTCCTCCTATTATGGCGTGTTTTTCTGCTCGTTAACATTAATAATCAAAATGGTGAAGTCGTGTGTGGCGGTCGGTTGCAAAAACAGAGAATATAGACGGAGAGACTTGAAGTTTTACCGTATTCCGAGAGACCCGGAGAGGAGACCGAGATTGACTGCTGTAATTCGACGAGAAAACTGGGCTCCAAACGACTACCACAGATTATGTAGTAGTCATTTTATATCTGGTAAGATGCATTTAATATATATTTAGAGGGTTTTGGGCTGACAACCACAATTAAGATAATTGCTAGGCTAATCGCCGACAACATACACTAAGACATTGTGAATGAACTACCTGAAAATATATAATTATAAGGGGATAATCAGACAGTTGTCATACAATTAATTTACAATTTCACTATTGAGGTCAAAAGCCAAAAAATAAATTCAACTAGGGACAATCTGGAGTAGTGCTATCGCACTTCATATTTATTACATATTATATATGTATGTAGTGAGAGCGCTATCACTAAACCATATAAACATTAAAAGCCCTAGCCCCATTGACAAATGACATGAAATACATTAGACTTGACAGTGGATGTTAGCAAGAACAAAAGATTTTGAATTGAAAATTTCGTAACTCACCTTCCGAGCACAAGATTCCTGCCGAATTTTCGTGTACGAGGACCTGTTTCAACCAACCAGCAACGTAGCATTTATAAGCCTCCAAGCTCTTATTTTTCAAACTTTCGTGAGAATAGGCTGATTTTGTGTGGACAAGATAGTTGTAAATATCAGGGTCAGGCAAAGATGGCGAAGACAACGGGTCGAAAAACATCGATTTAGGCATCAAATACGGATCTGGCGAATGGATAAACTGAAGTTTTTCCACGTGACGCCTTTAATGCAACGCATCCAATGAGTTTACAGCGTCAGATAACACCGGGGCTTCCATGAATTGCTCTATAACTTGCACGACTAATTGAAAACAATGAGAATAGGTCTAAAAAAATGGGTACAATATGGCGGCCGAATACAGCGACACGTCATTTTGTGACGTAGGTGAGTAGGGTCTATTGCGTCAGGAGCAAACATGTAGCTTATTGGTCAAACTAACGTCATCTCCTCCTTGATCATGCAAAATAAAAGCATGCACATTACGTTAAATAAAAAAAAAAACTTGATTATACACAAAATAAAAAGGTCCACGACATATTTAGATCATATATGTGTATTTATTCTATTAAGAATATTGCCAAGCTTGAATGATCCTTCATACAAGTAAAAATATATCCCTTCCGCCGCAAATACATTTATTTTCAGTACTGTTTCCTAATATATATAGACCTTTCACGCTGTATAGTGAGATTCTATGCACACTTATTACTGAGATCCTCTTATACACACGTGAGATTCTGTGTACACTTATTAGTGAGATGCTCTTATACACACAAGTGAGATTTTGTGCACCCTCATTACTGAGATCCTGTTATACATACAAGTGAATATACACATACGACTGAAAAATACCTCACATTCCTTGTTCAAACATTTGTATAAATGCATGTGAAAACATCCGTACAGACACGAAAGACTTAAAAAATCTCAGATATTCAAACCTGTCAAGTTGTACGGTTTTGGTGTAATTTGTACAAGTGAGCACTGATTTTTAAAATGTGTACGCCATACGTTCAAAATTTCTACATTTTTCGTGCATTAGTTTTTTTTTTTTTATCCGTTCGGATTTTGTCACCGTTCGAGACTATGTGCGTTACTATGCGTTACATTGGTTGAATTACGCGAGAAAAGTCCGAGACACGGTAAGAGAAGAGTTTGTTGTGACACTGTAGCAAACACGATGCTGGGCTAGGCGGCTCCAATATTTCCTGACTGTTGACGACATACTACAATTTATGTCTAGATATCACATGCATATAGAACTACATGCGAAATGACAACAGCCGCCATTTCAAAGCAGTAGACTTTTCTGAAAAGCTCTGTTTAAGTGAACCTTGCCAACTAACCTAAGTAACTTTTAATCTAAAATACCTCTAAATCGGCAAAATCTTGACTTGAATCCATCTTTAAATGACGAAACAGTTTTAAAAATTGGTAACACTTTATAATAACTATCTATTTTACTAGTTAATAGATCATTAGTAAACTGTTGATGAATGATTTATTGTTGATTTGTGAAATATTTCTTCACAATTTGTTAAGCATTAACAGGGTGTTCCAATATGGTTGACCCCAATCTAAATGCCCATGCTAGTTGATGGATCTTAATAAAACTATATACTTTTGAAGGTTATAAGTTTTGCTGGTTAAATATACAAAGAAAAGTACAAATATCTGTTGGTTCTATGGCAGATTTTCATAAATGTGCAACATGAGCGCTGCCTGCAAAATGCCTTATCAAAATGCCTTTTCTTTTGAAGTGAACGGCATTTCTTAACCTGAAAAGATAGAAATGCCAAACGTTACACACAAAAATTTGAAACTTTTCTACACAAACTGTGTTTCAGGTTAAGAACACCTTCATTCATTCATTCATTCATTCATTCATTCATTTGTTTATTTCAGGCCATGATTTTCCTAGTCAAGACAGCAAGTATATACAGCTCATATAAACATATAACAAAAAGAGCAGCAAAACTAACATAGCAACATCAACTAAATGCCTGAAAAGGAGTGGGAAGAAGAAAACTGATTTAATCCCACCCCTATTCTCATTTAATTAGGAACAAAAAAAAATCTTGCTACTTCCTTCCAAAAATGTAGGCAACCAAAATTCAGTTCAAACAGTTATGTACAATTTCATTTTTGTAACAAATGTTGTCCCTTGACATGAAGTTACCACAGGTAACACCCAAACCCAAAAACAATTTCATACCAACATGGTAAGGAAAGTAAAACCATACCAACTATGGTAAAGGCCACACACACAGGACAAACAAATTATAAATGGCAACAATAACTTTACCAACAATGGTAACGGGCAATATACCAGCAATGGTAAGAACAACCAGCACTCATACCAAGACAACTTATTGATGTAATTAAGACCTTAAATCATTATACTGTGACCAGACCATAAATTTGTATAACCGTTTAAATCTGTAGATAGTTTGGCATTGCTTGTGTTGCATTCCCAGATTATTCCAAAGATTCACTCCACACACAGACACACAAAAACTTTTACGAGTTGTTCGAATTTTTGGTTTTTTGAAGTCTCCATATCCTCTCAAGTTATGAGTTCTCTCTTTCATTGTAAAAAAGTTTTGCAATTTTGTTGGTAATAATTTATTGAATGCTTTATAGAGGATTATTGCGCTATTATACTTTACAAGATCGTTAAATTTTAGCAGCTTTGAGTAAATAAACAATTTATGTGTGTGCTCCAGAAATTTATGGATGATTCGCACAGCCCGTTTCTGTAAGGTGACTAAAGGATTTATCGTGCTTTGATAGGTGTTTCCCCAAACTTCAACACAATATGAGAAGTATGGAAGAACCAAAGAGCAGTATAAAGTGCGGAGTGCATTCTCGTCAAGAAATAGTTTCGCTTTATTTATAATTGAGAGACTCTTGGAAATTTTTGTCTTTATATGTCTGATGTGGGGTTTCCATGTCAGTTTACTGTCAATTTTGACACCTAAAAATGTATTCACATCTACGTTTTTCAATTTGGATACCATCAATAATTATGTGCAAATCAGAATTAGTTTTAACGCTACTAAACGTCATAGCTTTGGTTTTACTCAAATTTAACGACAATTTATTTATATCCATCCATTTTTTTAATTGCAATTAGCTCCTTGTTCACGACCTTTATCAACTCATTATAATTATTATTACTATACATTGGTGTCATCTGCAAAAAGAATGAATTTTAGAGATTGAGATGCATCAAAAATATCATTTATGTATAGATTAAACAGTTTTGGCCCCAACACTGACCCCTGAGGAACACCACAAGCAATACCAAGTTGTTTTGATGTATACTGTCCCATTTTGATATACAGTATTGCACCCTTTCGCTTAGATAACTTTTTAACCAATCCCCTGCAAGCCCGCGGATTCCATATTTTTCCAGTTTATGAATTAGAATTTGGTGATTGATTGTATCAAATGCCTTTTTAAAATCACAGAAAATAGCAATTGCATATTCCTTGTAAATGCTTAACAAACTGTTAACAAATACTTCACAAATCAGCAATAAATCATTTATCAACAGTTTACTAATGATCTATTAACTAGTAAAACAGATAGTTATTATAAAGTGTTACCTAAAACTTTCACATGTCGAAAGTAGACAGAAGGGAACTAATGCAAAAACGGAAGCAATTTTAACAACTTTAACGGTTGATTCACAACATTAAATGACTTTTTTTTTTAATGGAAAAAAAACATGAAAAGTAACACCAGTTACTTTGCCAAGTACAGTGGGGCAAATAAGTATTTATTATGCATGTTCTCCCTTTTGAAAATATTAGAGAGGCCTGTAATTGTCAACATGGGTAAACCTCAACCATGAGAGACAGAATGTGGAAAAAGAAAAAACAGAAAATCACATTGTTTTATTTTTAAAGAAATTATTTGCAAATCATGGTGGAAAAAAAGTATTTGGTCAATATCAAAAGTTAATCTCAATACTTTATAATGTACCCTTTGTTGGCAATAATGGAAGCCAAACGTTTACTGCAACTCTTCACAAGCTTTTCACAGCTTGGTATTTTGGCCCATTCCTCCATGCAGATCTCCTCTAGAGCAGTGATGTTTTGGGGCTGTCGTTGGGTAGATGAAGATCTTGCTTCAGGTGGAAGGTGAGGTAGTACTGCTTGTTCATTACTCACCTGCTGTCGGAAACCTTCATCGGCTAGTAGAGTTCGTAATTGGTCCACCCTCAGCTTGGCTGCAGCAATGGTTGGAAAGCTCTCAAGACAATTGTCGACATAAAAACTCTGCACTGAGCAGAGTATTTCTGGATGACTTTCTTCATAATTACGGGCATGCTGTTGAAGTGCGAAGATAGCACAGCAAGGACTACTTGTCGTGCCAAAATGCAATACTTGCCATTCGTAGACATCTGGTGGATTTTCACAGTCCATATCTCGCAAGATGAACCTCAAGAGTGGTGTGTCCTCAGGCAGCAGTCTGACTTGATGAAACATGGCACGGATGTCTCCAATCATTGCAACTTGGAGTTGTCTAAACCGAATCAGGACGCCTACCAGGGATGGACCCAATGTTGGTCCAGGAAGGAGCTGGTCATTCATAGACAACCCTTGATGACGAAAGGAGCAGTTGGGTGATGCCAGTGATTTTGGATTTGATCCGATACCAAGTAATACCAAGGCCAAATATCGTGACCCGATCCTATATCGATACCGGAAGTTCATATATTTAGATTTAGGCTGTCAAACGAGTAAATTTTTAATCGAGTTAATTACAGCTTAAAAATTAATTAATCATAATTAATCGCAATTAATCACAATTCAAACCATCTATAAAATATGCCATATTTTTCTGTAAATTATTGTTGGAATGGAAAGATAAGACACAAGATGGATATATACATTCAACATACGGTACATAAGGACTGTATTTGTTTATGATAACAATAAATCAACAAGATGGCATTAACATTATTAACATTCTGTTAAAGCGATCCATGGATAAAAAGACTTGTAGTTCTTAAAAGATAAATGTTAGTACAAGTTATAGAAATTTTAAACCCCCCTTTTTAATAAAATTTGTAAAAATTTCAATACAAAAATAAACTAGTAGCCCGCCATTGTTGATGTCAATAATTAGTTACACGATGCTCATGGGTGCTGAAGTCTATAAAATCAGTCGTACCCAAGCGCCAGCAGAGGGCGGCAAAACTCCATAAAACACAATTAACATGTGGGCATTTCACTGTACTGTCATTTAAATCTGTCTGAGTGGGGCATGTGCGTTAATTGCGTCAAATATTTTAACGTGATTAATTTAAAAAATTACCACCCGTTAACGTGATCAGTTTGACAGCCCATATACATATATATATATATATAACTGCTGCTTTTAATAATGAGCAAAGTAGTGTCCCTACAAACTCACAAATCAATCCATCAACAACAAAATCTTATTAGTCAGTCTCACTCTAACCATGACCCTTATATTCATATGCACAAACTATTTTCCTGCTACATGTTGTATTTGATCAAATTTTAATCTACCTAAATTAAATATTTTTGATCTAATTAAAGAAAAAATTAATAGCAGCATGTTACCGCCCTCTAATGGTAGATCATTTGAATTTTATTTTACAAACGCAATTTTGAAATAATTGAAACAGACCTTTAAAAAAAAAAAAAAGTAAATAGCAACAAAACATTAGAAATCAAGCATTTAATTGTTTGTAACATAAAACAATATAGAAATTTTAAAATGTTAAGTAATAATTTGTATATATTTTTTTATACCCAACTTGCTTGTTCGTAGTTCATTTGACTATCCTATGGACGGTGATGTAGGCTGATTTGTCCTCATGGCATCAAAAATTAATAAAATGGAGACTCACATTTAGTTTACAGTAATACTTCACAGTTAAATATGTCACTATGGTCATTTTACCTTTTTTATATAATGCGGTATGAACTTTGCTTTTCACAAATAAGATGTAGTTAACTTTCCATTACAAAGCATATTCAATTGTGCTGCAAAGTTATTTTTATGCAAGATGACAAAAACGGCATATTTATCGTTTCATATTTCACATCAGCCACTAATGCTTATATCGTCTCTGATTATCTATTAGCACCTCCATTACCTGGGTAAGTCCTGTCTTTCGCAAACGCAACATCTTAAGTACTTTGCTTTTGCTTCGGCGTCGTGGTCTTGTCTTTGCTCGTGTTCTCCTCGGCTTGAGTGGCAAGTTTTTCATTCATTCCGTCGTGTGCTTCGGGATGCACCTTTCTTTAGTGTTTCGTGAGGTTTGTGGTATTAGGCACAAACTGTGTTGTTGCTGCTATGTATTAAAATGAAATATGTCCAAACCAGACTTCTTTTACTATCCGTCGTCGATGCCGCAGCCATGCTACCAGGCTGGCAGTACCAGCTTCCAAATGTTTATTTGTTGTGACTGTGTTGGTGCCTCGTGTGAGGGACGGAGGAAAAGCATGTTGATCGACACAGGATAGGGACGTAAATGGGGGCGGGAGCAGACGCCGGTGCACTGCTTATGTGCATGCAGAACGCGAAAGGGAAAAGTAGTACAAAAAGTGTGCACAAAAATATACCCAAAAAATAGACAAAGAAAATATAATATATGCATTCCAAATATCGATGCTTTTGCTTGGGGATCGATACCTAAAACCGCGCTGGATCGAATTTTGGTATCGATGCGCCCATCATTATTAAAGACCAACCGTGGCTTATTGTTGTGGCAGACAGGGTGATGTGGGAGATACGTTTCTGCTGACCTTTGTACTTCTTCTGGTTGAAGTATTTTCACGTTTCCAGCTTCAGTAAGCTTGCGAATTTCAGCAGCGTTGATTGTGGCCTTTTCTGGGTCTCTCTTTAGACACTAGAAGACAACAGTCAATTTCTCGTCTCGAACTATGCGCTGCCTTAGCCGGAGCTCAACTAGCTAAACTCCTGGATACCATAATGACGCACCCTAACCAGCAAACCATCTTTTGGTCTGATTCAACCACCGTGCTTGAATGGCTACAATCAGACTCTTGCAGATTTAAAGTGTTTGTTGGACCTCGCGTCTCGGAGATAGAGGGGATAACAGATCGGCAGGCTTGGCGGTATGTGGACAGTCTGAATAATCCATCTGATAATCCAGCCCCATAACTCGGGGAAAAACATTGATGGAGTCAACAGTCTGTTCAATGGAAGCAAGAACCTCAATTCCTAACGCAGAATGTAGAACACTGGCCATAGAAGCCCAAGTATGTCACTAAAGGATTTTACGTGGACGACAAACCATCCGACACCATCAACTCAATTGTCCGTCCTGTCCGTGGTGGCAAGCACAACCAAAGGTTCCCCAGATGGCAGACTTGCCTCCCCAATGTCTAAGACTTCTCTCTCCACCCTACTAGTCAACAGGAGTTGATTGCTTCGGGCCATATTTATTTATATCACACAAGCTTGGCAATATTCTTATTAGTAGTGTTTTTTGGCCCCGATACCGATACCTGGCTGTGCAGTATCGGCAGATACCGATACCATACCGATACCACCCCGTTTATACATATATAATTTTTAAAAAAATTTCCAAAGAGCTTCTTAATTGGATGTGAAATCATCCTATCAAGGCTTTGTCAGGCTGTTGCTTACCTTTGCAAAATAGGAAAAAGACTAGTATAAAGTGAATAGTCTACTAAACCCTAGTAGACAATAGTTGAATAAACCTTTGGCTCTCAAAGGCCAAAATATTGCTACATTTGTGAAATTAATATAACATGTATAATGCTAGCCCAACAGTAAGAAAGTAAAAATAAATTCATAATAATAAACTCTGAATGAACTGAATTTTAAACCTCTCAAAGGCCAAACAGTGCAACTTTCATGAAATTATTGTCACATTCTGCTGCTGGTTAGACTGTGTTTTGTTGCTGGGCTGGTCGTGGGGGCATTCCTGACGTCGCACCTGAATCCAATGCAGGCTCATCAGCGCAGCATTTAAGCACGGGTGGTCTCAAAGACATTTGCCTTGCTGATCGCCATTTGACATCTCGCACTAGAGTCTCGCTACATTTGCTTGTTAAGCCCCTGCATTGTTTTTTTTTTTTTTTTGTTAGCGTGCTTCTCTCGTTTGTAACCTCTACCATGTGCAGGTATGTGAGTTTTTTTATTTTGGCTTTTTGGCTCGCTATCGTCTTACTCAACCTTGGAGTTTGTAGTATTGAGCTCCGTCGACCTGCTGTCACGGGGTCCTTTTGTTATTACTTCTATCTCGCGATCGCGTGTTATTTTTTTGTTTGCAATCATTAAATCCTTGTACGTATCCCCCGCTTGTTGTCTGCTTCAAGTTCCAACTTTGTTTCCGCATTTGCGGACGCCAGCAATTATAAGAAATAATAATTGACCACAGCATCCCGTCTCTCTATTAGCCTCCTTTATTTCGGGAGGGGGGAGTCCCTCATTTCTATTTCTGAAAGGTGGCAACCCTACTTTGGAAACAGTTCCCAAATTACTGCGGCATTTCTTTCAGTAAAAGTAAAGTAGACGTAGTGAACTGACCAGAGATTGTTGCTCCGATCCAGCGCCCTTCCTCTGGATAGCAGTCCTGCTCTTGCAGACTCAAACTCGTGTTCGTTCACATTTCGTCTTCAAATGTTTTATCAGGTTCGAGGTATTGAAATTGGCCGATTTTCAGGCCGCAAATCTTGCATGCAGCCATTGATTTTAATCGACGGGATTTCTATTTTGAAATACTTCCCGCCTGCCGCCATTTCTTCTGGTTTGTTTTTCATCCATATGAAAAAGCGGCCTAGTCATTGGTCAGGAGTGGCTATTGGCCCGCTGTCATTGGTCTGGAGCAGGCCAATAGCGATAGCTGCTTGGTGTTCACGTGTCATCACACAACACAGAGACGGAGTGTAGTGAGCGCCAGGAGGAAAAAAAGGCTGCGGTCAAATGTTATAATAATGGACCGGTAAATGGTATCGGCGCCGTCTTTGTTGGTACTCGCCGATACCACCATTTCGGGCTGGATCGGCGCCCCCTGCCGATACTAGTATCGGTGCATCTTTACCTAGTATAATCACTTGTTTTCCCATAAACATAATGTGCCTGCTTTTATTTTCAAAGGTCGTGGAGATGACTTGTATTGACCAATAATTCTGAGGAAAAATACAGTATATGGAATCATGAGAAACAAACAAAGAAATAACAATCAAAACACATCTCTAGTATTTCATTGCACCACCTCTGGCTTTTATGACAGCTTCCAGTCTCTGAGGCATAGACTTGTATTCTTCATCAATTTGGTGCCAACTCTCTTTGATTGCAGTTGCCAGACCATCTTTGCAGGTCGAAGCCTTACAGTGGACACATTTTTTTTCATTTTCCACCACACGTTTTCAATAGGGTTGAGATCTGGGCTATTTGCAGGCCATGGCATTGACTGGATAAGTCTTTCTCCAAGGAATGCTTTCATAGTTTTAGCTCTGTGGCATGATGCATTGCCATCTTAGAAAATGATTTCATTATGCCCAAACATATTTTCAATTGAAGGGATAAGAAAGCTGTCTAAAATTTCAATGTAAACTTTGTGCACATTTTTGAAGATTTAACCACAGCCATCTCCCCAGCGCGTTTGCCTGACATGCAGCCCCATCTCATCAATGACTGAGGGAATTTTAATGCTGTTCTGACAAGTTTCAATTATACGCTGGTTTAGGAATTTTTCAACGTGCATTCACCATGTGTCGATGTCAGCCGGCAGGATCAGACAAAACGATGTGTCCGATGGTAATCCAAGGTGTCAAATTGTCAATGAGTATGGTCAAGCTAATCGTGGTCATTCAGTCCAAAGTCATGTTGTAAGGTCAAATAACAAAACGCAAAATCTTCTAACTTTCAAACAAAACAACTCTGTGGTCACCTATAACATACACGTGCGTTTGCGGTGCGTGCGTGCGGTCTTTGCAATTGCGGTTGAAAACTATATCCGCCAGCATTCCACACCTGTGCTGAGTAAGTCATTGATTTATACACGCATAGTGGTGATTTCATTTCGCCCATATTGGCGGCGCTGCCACATTATGTCACTCAACATAAAAAAACCCTGCTCCAACAGATGTTTTCTTCGGGCAGTAATCTTTGTAAATCTCACTGGAACTGCACCAAACAAATGTTCCAGCATCATCACCTTGTTCAATGCAGATTCTTGACTCATCACTGAACCTTGAAGAAGTTTGATCATTTTTTTTGTGTGTGTGTGTTTCTGAAAGCCAAGGAGTTGCACTTTCGCATTATTTTTTTCAAGCTTTCAAGCGCCTTACCAATGAACAAATGCCTATTTCGTGTTAAATTTGGTTATATTGCGAAAATTACGGTAATTGTGTTTTGAAATCATAAAAATATAAAATAAAAAGTGTTGCATATACCCCCGCCCCATGCGTGCAAACGTTTGACATGTATGTGTAAGCACAAAATGTGTGTTGTATGTGTGAGAACGTTTAAGTGGGATGCGTGCGAACGTTTAGTGTGTGAAAGGTAATCCTGAATTATGTCCATAGCGGCCCCCCCATAACACTTAAAATTACAATGTTAATATTCAAATGTGCACTTTTAAAGTATCCTCTCAGATTGTTACAATAACACTTTTAGCATATATTTAAAAAATAAGCAAAAATATTTGTAATTTTTTTTTTTCTTTTTAGAAATTAAAGTGTCAAAATATGTAAGAATGACAGGATAATTTATTTTCATATCACATAGTACAATTTGTTGAAGTAATAATGTATTACAATTATTAATAATGTGAATATACTTGAAATGCAATGGAGAACTTTTTTTTTTTTTTACTTCACCAGGTTACATACACTGGAGGACATGGGGAAAAAAATCCTGACTATACATGTTGGAGTCCCCTGAAGAGGCATATACCAATGGCAACGACAACAACCTGAAAAGAACAGATGCATTTTGACATGGAAAAGTGGAACATTTCATACTTTACAAATATAGTGGTACCTCAACATACGATCGCATCGACACACTATCTTTTTAACATCCGACGTAAAATTTGATTGGCCATGTGTTTCTACGTCCGACGATAAGCTAGGAATACGACGATTTATGACCGCACCGGAGTTTGCACTGTGGATTTTCTTGTGAGAGAAATCAACAGGGTTCTAAGAATGTTAGTGCAGGTGTTGAAAATAGGAAAAAAAAAAAAGGGGGGGGGGGGGGGCTTACCATTGAAATGAAGATGAAAATGATAGAAAAATATGAGTGCGTTGTGCGTGTCTGTGAACTGGCCCGACATTTCGGCCGTAGAATGTCTACAATCTTGACGGTCTTTATTTAACAAAAAAAAAAAAAACATTGGAACACATGAACACAAAACTGTCCGTGACAATGTCATCAGTATTATACAGAATGCATACATACATCGGGCCAAACAAATTAGACCTGGTGAGTGAAAAGCAGATACATTTGGATGTTACTCATTATTCACATAGATACAGCATGTTCTGGGTGTGTCTTCAAGAAGATAAGTAGTCCTTCATGCAATGCACTATATACTTGTTCCACCCACTCCCTTTTTAATTTCAAATGTTAAGTGCGTTTCTTGTAGCATCGCAATTGAACATTGCAATGCCCTTTATATTATGACTATGTTCAAACCCTCCATGCTGCAATATTCTTAGTGCTTACTGTCATAATGCACAGAACGTAAAAAACTGATAATTTAAAAAAATAACAAAATAAAACAACGAAAACGGCGATATTGGCTTCCAAGTCCTCAACTGGCTTCCTTCCCAAGATAACCAGTTCCCGTGTGGCTAAACAAAGCAGCTGTAACAAGAAATAGTTTCAAAAATAGTTTCAAAATAGTTTGTATCTTAAAGTATTAGAGATTTCAACCATATGTAATTGAACAACACCATTAAAACATGCAAACGACATTATCTAAATATATCTAATATAAGCAACCTATAGCCAACTGAGCTTCACTATGTAAACAACAATCCCAAAAAGAAAATACAACCTTACTTCTTATGTGCGCCCAGTTATTTCAAGAGAAGAAACATGTCAGGGGAAAAAGAACCTGCAGTCCTCTTCAGTGAACGTGTTTGCTCCACGGCCACCTCTTTTGGTGTTACGTCTCTCCCAGCAGTGTATTGCCAGCTCTCTCCACTTTATCCCACTCGTCCACACGAATTTGAATCCTCAGTTCCCGCAGTTCCGACGCCGCATCCATCCCTGTCTGGAAAGTTTTTTTTTTTGCAACATTTCATCCGTGCTTTTAGCCGCAGATGCAATATGCTGGCTTGCGTTAGCTTCCACAGACCTAGCAGGCTTGTTAGCATCCATTTTCTCCGGCATTTTTTCCTCTCCGTCCTTACTTCGAAATTGGAATCTGGAGAGTCTGTCGTTAGCGTCACTCTTGATGGTGTTGTTGGGCATATTTAAAGCTGAGTATTTTTCATTTGCCGATCGGTAGGTTTATAAATCAGCAGAGCACACGTTTCTGCATGCTACTCGAACATGGCGCCACCAGAAGTCTCTCGCCAGTCTTTTTAAGTTTATTATGATTGTAACTTTGCCCTAAAATCGCCAGCGTCATCAGATTTTTAATAGTTTTTTCAGAACTAGTGCAACACAACAGGCCTACTATTCGCGGCATCAGAACATAAAATGTGAAAGTAAAAGGTTCTCTCTCACTCTGTCACGTCGGGCACGCGGTGCATTCGGGTACACCTGGATAAAACAATGTTACATTATTACAGGTCTTATTATTATCATGGCTATTATTATATTATCATTCATTTTTGTTCACAATTTATTTGTTTTGCTATGTGTAATTGCTATTTGTAATAGTTATTTATTTAGTGTAGGTTTTGGGGCTGTTGAATTAATGGAATTATGTATTCCTATGGGAATCCTATCCTCGACATGCGACCATTTTGACTTGCAAACGAGGTCCTGGAACGAATTCACTAATGTAGCCACACATAACCTATGTAACGTATGAAGAGGTACCACTGCACAATGAAATATTAAGTAAATATCTACAATTGAGCATAATCAAATCTGTACCAGTCACCGCCAGATGGCAAGCTTTCCACACAGAAAGCTCTGATAGGGTTTATATTTGACCATTTTTTTAACCCTTCTGGGAAAAATATCAACAGATAAAAGACAACCAAAACTATCTGTGTATCATTTGTTCATTCCATATCTGTTTTAGAATCCAAAATCGGAAAACTGACAACAACTTATTTCATTTCTAGTTTTGGAATCCAAAATCTGAAAACGCATAACGGCTTATTTCATTTCTCATTTCCAAATAAAAAATGTCAGTATTATTTGTTCATTCCATATCTGTTGACGTTTTCGATGTGTTGTGAGCTGGAAGTTGTTGATACATTCATACGAGTTCGCTGTTTTAAAATAGCGTTTTCCTCTCTTTAAAAAGAACATACACATCCACCATCCTTGACAAAAATGTTAACTCACCCGTAGAGACTGACTGACCTTCCTGAGAAGAAAAAAAAGTCGGGTCACAACCAAGGGTGAAAGTGGGGCAGAACGGTCAGAAAGGCAGTTCCGGTATAATATTCAGGGCAAGAACGCAGTTCCGGTATAACATTCAGAGCCGGAATGCTGTTCCGGTACATGGTGCTTTGATTCCGAAAATATGACAACAACTGTCATAATGCCATGTAAAAAAAAAAACACCGCTAAGATGCCACACATGCATTTCATCTCGAAGAAGAAAACAATCTACCAACATCAGATTTACATACACAAGTGTTAACAACAAGCGAAATAAAGTGCTTGTGTAGCATAATCTGTTTCCACCAATATTTATTATTTTATTCCACCAACGGCATGGAGGTTTCCCCAGCTGCTGCAGTTATCGGAGTCTGACGATGATGAGTCACTTCAATGTGCGAATGAACGCAGGAAAGCAAAATGCCTGGACTCATTTATCCGTTTAATTGGCTGACATCCTGACATGTGATCAGCAAAGATAGTTAGCACTGATTGGTTCAAATGTGCATGTTTTCTGGAACAGCAAAAAATAAATAAAGGTTGAATTGATGCGGGGGAAAAAATGACGCAGTTAAAATTGATTTTCGTTAACGCGTTAATAACGCGCTATTTTTGACAGCAATAATAGTTTTATTTGCTCTGATGGGGAGTTCCTTACGATATAAAAAAGTCAATGTTTGCGTGGTCTTCAAAATATATTCCATTTCACTCTGCATGATATAGGTCATTTGTACTTATTTTTCTGAATGTATGTTACTTATATCTATTATTAAAATAAATAAATAAATAAATAAATGTTTATATCACTTTACATTACTTCAATTTTGATATACATCCTATGTTCTTAAGTAGTTAAAATTGAGATTTGGCATTTAGTATGTGAGGAAATGAGTGAAAATAAAAATTAGGAGATGGAGGTTGGGGTTATTTCTGCTTTTGTAAACTTTTATTTTGCAAATCATTGAAAAAAATACAATTTTGAATGAAAATCAGTTTTTGTATTTGTTATAGAAATAACTGTGCTTAAACAGTTTTCTTTGTTTCTTTGTTTTACCCCTCCTCCCCCCCAAAAAAATGAAAGGGAAAAAAAAATAAATATACAATTTCTGGCTCTGTGGCGAACTTCACGTCGAGGAGTTCCGGCAAGAAATTCTAGCCACTTTCAACCCTGATCACAACACATTCAAAACCATACAAACCAAAAACAAATAGAACAAAAAAAACAACGATAATTCTATTTCCTTATATTCTATTTTTCATTTCAAAACAGCGAAAAAGAGCCCGTTTTCGCTTGCTTTCCGATTTTTGATTTAAAAACGACAGCTGAAAACATTTTGAATTCTAAAACATATGGATGAAACATATGAATGATACTGATCATTTTCTTTGAAAGCAAAAAATGTAGTTATCCGTTTTTGGATGCTAAAACGAGAAAATGAAATAAGGTGTCTAATTTTGGATTTGAAAACGAGAAATGAAATTAAGTTATTATCTGTTTTCCGATTTTGGAATCTAAAACAATTGGAATGAACGAATAATACACGGATACAAAACATCTTCATACCTCACAAATCACTACGACGAGAAGAAACCCTATCCCTCCATAAAGCACATTATCATAAGTGTCCTTGATCTTCCTATAGCAATCCTGTGAGCAAGGGACAAACAGGAAAGGACAAACAAGCCATAGTCAGTCATTCTCCAAACGTTGGACTCACTGCCTATACATAGTCCAGTTGTCTTCAGATTCATTTATATAGTCTTTTACAAACATCCGAGGTCCTCAAAGAGCTTTACAACAAAGCAAAATATAGTACCTAATAAAAGGCAGAAGAGTAATATACAATAAAATTGAGGGGAGAAAAAGTAACCAATAAAACAAAATGAAAGTTATAAAGTAAAACACGTTTGCATTTTTAAGAACTGTGTCGTTTTCCAACTTATGTTTAGTTGGATTTATTTTTATTTTTTTTAATATTTTCCACTTTGTGTGAGCCACTCCGCTGGACTAGAACACTTTGAAATATTGAAAAATGAGATATTAATCTCCTGTCTTTTGAAATTTTCAAAATGGCCACAATATTTGAAATGCAAAGAATTCAAAATAATCACATTTGACGAAAAATAGGAACTAAAATATATATATATATTTTTTTTTTTTTACATTTTTCATAACCTTTTCACAACAGTTTGTATTGAAAGTGCCCAATCTCATTTCTGCAAAATCTTGATTCTCGTTAATATGTAGCTGTGTGGATCATATTTATTCAATATTTAGATTTAAACTCTTAAAAAGGTGCACAATGTAAGATCAATTACTCATGAATTGGCCATAAAATTTCAATAGATGCATTGCGTAAGTTTTTTTTTCTGCCACTCGAAGAAATTAAAATAATTGTCAAATGGGCTCCAACAATTTGTCAAAGAAAAGAAGCATGAACTATCCACCTGATAGAACAGAGAAACAAATATAAAAGATATAAATGTTTTTTTAATATGCATCTTGTCCAGGTCTAACTGACGCATTGCATCTCCTCCCTTTCCTCCTTTTCCTGAGTCCTCACGGATAAATCCTAAAATTTTTTTTTTTTTTTTCGGGCTCGGGCCCAAAAATAAAACCTAAAATTTCTGGGGGGGGGTTCTGGCTCGGGCCTGCAAATCAAATCAATTGATCGGGCTCGGGCCGGGTTGGCCTTTAATTCCAGCAGACCGGGTAGGGCTGGCTTTTTTAGGCCGATCTTATTTAGCATGTGGATCCATTGACCAGTGTTCTGCCGGTGCTATGTTACTTAGCATGTGGATCCACTGACCAGGGCAAAGATAAGGCTTTGTGTGTGTATATATTTAATCAGTAATTACATTAAAATGGATGGAGCAATTAAATCGTGGATGCTGTCAATGCATTACCAAACTAGATATTTTTGCCAGTGTGCTTATACATTTGAGAAAAGTACAGTAGACCGCTCTCACTACGGTCATGTTGACATAAACGTGGACCTTGTATCATATAGAGGACCAGAAGTAAAAAAAAAAAAAAAAAAAAGTACAATTATTAAACGTGTGATTATAATGCTTCTTCGTATTTATTTCGTATTTATTTATTTACTTCAATATTTGTTTCAATTTTTATTTATTTTTTGAATTTTATTTAAAAAAAAAAAAGAAAGAAAGAAACAGGGATCTATCCAAGAATGGGTCCACTGACACAAGGCCGGCCCAGCCTATACGCAGACTATGCAGCTACTTGAGGCCACCACTAGGGGGCCCCCAATCTGGCAACCTCATTCTTTACGTTGTTAATAGAGTATCGTGAATAATGTGGCGCGCATTGCCGTTTATCTATGCAAACATTCATTTTCTTGTCATTACAATCTGGCAACCTGGGGAGTGACGCTGAACCTGCTTTGCGATGATTGGTGTTCAAACTTGCTTGAAAAATAGATGCACGAATATGTTGAAGAGAATTTATCCAAAGCAGAGAAATGAAAGAAGAAGACAATCAGAAAAGAAACAACAGTATCAAGGTAATAGAGCATGTTGATGATGTTGTTGTTGTGCAAGACACTCCGACTTGAACGTTGTTGTCAGCTGAGCTTGTCAATATGTCGTACTAGTAATTGCCATTACCCGCAGGGCGAAGGCCGGGAGCGAATCAAGTAAAGCCGAGCAAGTTGTCACCTGTCGGCAATGTACGGCTTCCGCTAATTGAAATATTGGCATAATATGCATTTGGACTGGAGCGCGTAGATATAGGCTACGTCTACACTGGGAAGGATAATGGCCTTAAACGTGTAATTACTTGTACTATACCACATGTCTGTTACACTAGTATGCCTATTATCCAGATTAGTTGTTAGACGGCTAATGTAGGCGCGTAATGTTACGTGCCGCCTAATATGGACTGCTGTCACCGTCAGTGTTGATAATCTTACTTTAAAAAAGTAAATAATTACAGTTACAAATTACTTCTCCCAAAAAGTAATTGCGTTAGTAACTCAGTTACCTGAATGTAAGAAAAAGTAACTAGTGATCATTTTCATGTTTTTTTTCTCAAAAAAAAAAAAAAAAAAAAAAAAAAACAGGTCACAAAAAAATTAAAAAAAACAGGTCACACAATGTGAAGTTTAAAGGGTTTTTGGGACAACTGGCCCTAGCCCAATTCTTTGCCCTCCACTTAGACACAGGGGTATTGCGATAACTAGATAGTAACCTTTGCTACGTGTGGAAGTCATTTAATGTTGTGAATCAACCGTTAAAGTTGTTAAAATTGCTCCCGTTATTGCATGAGTTTCCTTCTGTCTATTTTTAACAAGTTTTAAAACCGTTTCATCATTTAAAGATAGATTTAAGTTGAGATTTTGCCGATTTAGGAGCATTTTAGATGAAAAAGTTACTTAGGTTCGCTAGAAAGGTTCTCTACAACAGAGCCTTCCTGAGAGGTCTACTGCTTTAAGATGGCGGCTGTTTACTAACGCACGTAGACCTTAAAACATGTTGCCAATGCAGCCGTTTCTGTCATTTGCATCTAGTTCTATAATATGTGATATCTACCGTATCATGTGGGTGTAGTTTGTAGGCTATCGGCTTTATTGGAGCCACCTAGCATTGCGTTTGTAACGGCGTCTTCCCCACTCCTGCTCTGCTCTCTCGTCTCCGTGAGTGTCTCTCTCAGACTTTTTTTTATTCAACCAACTTAGTAACGCACGCCTTTCCCGCCTCAGTATCGGTAACGGCGTTGCCAAGATGAGAAAAGTAAATAATTAGATTACTCACTTCTGAAAAAAGTAACGGCGTTAGAATATAACGCCGTTATTAACAACACTGGTCACCGTACAACATTCGGATACTCAGCAAGGGACGTCATGCCTTTGCTGTTTTTAGTGCAGGATGACAGCATCGTAAACAACGAAGGCGGACGATCACAATGTGGCATTCCTGCTCTTTTCTTTTCCACACATTTTTCTTGAACATTCAAACTACGTCTCAATAATATGCTTCAATTCAGTGCCCATTTGGGGTCCTCGCATCGCGGATGACATGGAGATGAGCGTTTTTTACAGAGCTCGTCTCCGATCAGCCAGCTGCGGGGCTGGCCCCACCCAACTCAATGCCGACCATACATGAGTACTGTATATAAAAATGCGTAGAGGAAAATTAAACACCGAAAAGTGACCTGTGTGGTACCCCCAGTCAAAGAGGCGCGCAATCAGTTTTTTTCCCCAGAGATTTCTGCCTGTCATAACGTACTTCTAGGATCGCCACTTTAATGCACAAACAGTCCAGTCAAGGTTGCCGCTTCCAGGAAATATACTCGCCACACCATATGCTTCTATTTGAGATTTTCCAAGTGCTGAGACTGCAACTGAGCATCGATTGTAACATCCCAAGTAATGATGTCAGGCTTCCGTTGTTTTATAAAGATTTATTTCAATCACAAAACGGCGCCTGCACCTAATGCAGAGCGTGCTCTCCCTTCCACTCTCGCTCCTGTGTGATACGTTTAATTGCGATCATGAAAAAAACAGTAATCACAAAATAATGACAGTCTAGAAGTAGTAGCAGTTTCGAAATTTTCCGTGGGCTAGGAAGGAGTTTCCGTTTCAGAGATAAACCGCGCGGGCGATAACAAAACACGAGGCTTCTCCTTTTTACGCATGTTTGCGCAAATGCAGGCGTACCTCGCAGAAGCGGGGCCCTTAAACGCACCTTAAACGAAGTGTGGACAGGTATAAAAATAGTCGGCAAATACTAGAGGTGTGCAAAATTTCCGATTCTTAGATTATTCGCGATTCGGCCGTCGAAGATTCGAGAACGATTCACTAACATCCAAATTCCGATTATTGAAATATGCCAAGTAAAGCAGAAGTACGACACACTCAGCGCGCCGCGCGGTCTTCGGTACGCAATTAGGGACGGAGCGAGAGTAGCTAAACATCATGCTTCTCATTACCCGGCCCCTCGGGTAACGCCAATGCTCAACTCACGGCTCTAGCTCAACTCATGCCACGAGATTAAAAAAAAAAAAAAAAACATACTTGACTGCTACCGAAAAGCTGCTACAAGCCACATTATGTTACGGTAGATATCATTTATATAGGACTAGATGCATAATAGCTTCGGTATCGTTACCAGCACATCTACAAAAACCTAGATGCGGGCGTTAGTAACGGCCGCCATCTTAAAGCAGTACACTTCCCTGCAAAGCTGTTGTTGCGAACCTTCCAAGCAAACCTAATTAACTTTTTATCTAAAATACTCCTAAATCGGTAAAATATTGACTTGAATCTATCTTTAAAATAGTTTTAAAACTTTTACATGTTGAAAGTAGACAAAAGAGAAATTATGGAATAACAGGAGCAATTTTAACAACTTTAACGGTTGATTCACAACATTAAATTAATTGAAAGTAGTTTAATAGAATGGGGACTGGAGTTTTTAATTTACTGTTATTTTTGTATATTTGTTTACTGCTATATGTTAACTTGATGCTGAAATAGTAGTTTGGTTTAGCCTGAGAGGATTTTTGAACAATTTTGGAACTAATGTACAAAACAAATAAAAAAATAAAAATAAAAAAAAAAGGAGTGGGGTGCATCAATAATCGTTTTATAATCGAATCGGAGCCTCTGAATCGTAATCGTAATCGAATCGTTAGGTGCCCAAAGATTCCCAGCTCTAGCAAATACCCTGGAGAAAATTATCTTTCCTAGTGTAGACGTAGCCATAGTCATTTCATTTATATCGGACATTATTATCAAGTAGTATGCCATGTATCAGCCTATGGTGAATCTACTTAATTAGTTACGCACTCCCCACAGTGCACGTTTTTGTTGACAAATATTTTCCTCGGCTGAATTTTGTTCAATTTTTTACTTTTATTTTGTACTTTGGATGATTCAAAGGAGCTATTGAGAGGTATCTTGGAATTGGAGGTGGAGTGCTGTCCTCTTCACAAAATGATGATTTCCCCAAAAGTACAATTTAAGATAATGACAATGTCATTTAATTAGTTATGAGATCAAGAATCATGAAAGACGCACATAAAGTTACAATTTTAATTCATTTTTACAAATGGCCTGGGCCGGCCCTGCACTGACATGAACATTAACCGGCATGAATTTTTTTTTTTAAAATGAAATCACACATCAGAATTTCATGAAAGTACTTTAGTGCGAGTCTTGGGGTAGTCTTGTATGCCTCAGATGTAGATCGATCCTTGGATATTGAATTCATTTTTTCCCCCCAAATCACATATTAAATAGTTCCAGTACCCATTCTTGGATAGCTCCCCGTCTAATAAAGGGACTTCCACCCTGAAGCCACTTCGCTTTTCCTTGTGGAGGCAGGCCTGACCACGGTAATAAATCGCCATGTTTTGTAAGCCACAGGCTCAGGGTCAGAATTTCCTGCGTCAATGTGTTCTGCTGTTTTCTGTTGACGGCGGAGTGTCTTTGTACGGTTTTGTGGGACTTGTCAAATTCCTACAGTTTTCCTCCGGTCATTGATAGCAACGGAGATGGAACGTGTGTATTTGCAGCTGCAGCTAATCAATATTGAACAACAAATGTTGTTAATACAAACGTTGAAGCGTAGACGACAGAAGAAATTTGCGAATGTTTGAAAACGGCGGTGTTGTTGTGCTGAACCGGAAACAACAATCTGAGCGGACCAATCACAGTCCTCCAACAATTACATCAAACGCAGTAAGGGTGCACCTCAGACTACGCCGTAGGGTCGTAAATCAGGTCTGTGTTAACGGCATTGGTCCGCCGTCACCGAAACGCAGAAGCATTTATCAGCCTTTCATGACCGTCATTAAAGGGCAGCTGAACAGCTTTTTGGATTTCGTTCTTGAGTGTTTTACTCGGTTGAATTGTATTAAATGCATCATTCGCTATCTCAAAAACTCCAAAAAAAAAAAAAATTTGATCATGTAGTTTTTCCTGCCGACCGCTACCTAATGACGTAACTTACAGAGGGCCTCGCCAGCACTCTAAACACGGGCAAAAAATTTCTGGGTTTTACTCGCGAGATTGGTCATGCCATCTCGATGTGTAGCGATGAATTGCTCTCAGGAACACTCTAGACTCTAGGCCCAAAAAAACTTCCCTGCAAATATTTGGCCCGTTTTTGTGAGCATGCATACAGTTTTCATCATTTCAGCTACGACAGCTTTGAAAACCTGCAACAATGCAACCTTGGTTTTACAGAGACATAAGTAGACCCTTACTGGCTTTTCAAATTCTAAAATTTGATGTTCTGTTGATAAACAGAACATCTCAATAAAACAATGACTATTGTATTACAGCATCAACATCAAGGTCTGCCTATTTGAAGAGGGAACAATAGCGTCAAATAGATGCCGCTTTGACTGCGGCATTATTATTATTTGATCACCAAGAAATTATTATTAAAAATTATTAAATTAAAATTTGGATTCATCCTATACTTTCATGCTACTGTGATTTTTTTTGAGGATGCCAAACATAAAAAATAAGCGCCAATCAAATTTTGATTAAATTAAATCATAAATTAGTCATATATAAAGTACACATTTTTGAAAGAAAAATCTAGTTACCTTCATATTTTAATAATTATGATTTATTGCTTTGTTTAGAGAAGACAATTGGTGCTACAGAAAAGAGTAAATACATTTTTCCACTCTAAACTGCTTCTCAGTCTTTTGCCATGATCATTTTTCAATATTGCGCTAGTCCATTGCTAACTTTGTGCTGCTTACTAAATGTACAGGGTGACCCAAAAAAAAGTTACTCAGTTGACTGCTTGTTTAAAAGCCATTGAAATATATCTAAATAGGTTGTCATGCTTAAGTGATTCATTAAGGTCACTCAATGCAGCTGGTAATCTCGTCTCTACAATTCCTGTGCTTCTGCTGAAAATGAAGAAAACTTTAGCTGTACCTGAATTGCAGCGTGCCGGTCTGACACCTACTGAGATTGCAGCAAATCTGGGAATATCGAGATGTGCATTCTACAAAATTAAAAAGAAGCTGAAAGATACTGGAACAGCCTCACGAAAACCTGGGTCTGGACTTGCCGATCTGTGCGGACCAAAAAGTTGATTGATAAGGTGATATGTGGCCACCCCAGAGTCCAGATCTCAATCCCCTGGATTATAGCATATGGGCAACTGTGGAGGACAGTGCCTGTAAGAAGCCACACCCTTTCTGTGGCAGCCTTGGAGAGGTCCATTGTTAGATCTTGGGAAAAGATGACAGCATCCTACATAAAGACCTGTCAAGCGTTCCGCAGGCGCCTGGAGGGTGTTGTGACACTTAAAGAGCATACGACACGAGAAAAAAAGTCAATGGCATTATTATGTGAATTAGATGAGACGATTCGACTATATACAACAATTTAGCAAAACGCAGATGACGAGAAATTAGTCTTTTAATCTGCCGGTTAGCCACGCCTACCATTATAGGGCTTTAGCGTCCCCAAGAAGTGGATGACGTCAGCGGTAGACTCGGCTCATCGGTTTTACTATTCAGCCCATTGAGGGGGAATTATTCAGAACGAGGAAAACGCGACGAAGAGAGCCGCAAAATGTCATTGTTTCAGTCTCTCTACTCCAATATTTTTACAGGATTTTCTTATTAATTAAGTATTTTTCCCCAATAGCTATATAAATGGCTTGAGAAGGACCAGTCAGCCCGTCGAGGGGGAACTATTCACAACGAAGAAAACGCGACGAAGAGAGCGGCAATATGTCATTGATTCTGTCTCTTTACTTCAATATTTTTACAGGATATTCTTTTTATCCAATTATTTTCCCCAATTGCTAAATAAAGGGCATGGTCATGACAAATAACAGTCTTGTGCTGAATGGAATATGAAATAATAAAAATGCATTTATTCAGGACGACATGGCAAAATTACTCCATAATGGTCAAAACTGTCGACTTCACCTTTACTGTCGCACCTCCCAGACGATATTTTATGACACCTAAATCGGACATATGTCATTTCCCTTCCCCGGCTTCGGAGAATGTAAACAAACCAGAAGGCGTGACAGCTAGCCGACATGCTAACCCGAACCGAGTGATGTTTCAAAGTCTTCGAAGCGGAAAATCACACATAACTAGCCTGGATTCATTTGACATGGCGACCCGGTTGTTGATTGTCTTCACGGATCGGCAAACCGCCCGGCGGAGAGCAATTTACAGTTCGTTCCCCGGAGGAGGGTGGCTGGAGTTGTTGTGCAGCTAACGTTCTGCTAATGAGCATGAGGAGAGCTTTTTACATGCCTATCAATGATCAAACGTAAGTAGTCCATTATTTAAAGGAAGTTTGTAGTGTTTACTTTGTAATCGCTGTATTCGTATTTGACATAATACAAAACAAGATGTTTACTCACTTCCTCGTAAGTCCAATGGTCCCACAGTAAATATCCACGGTGAATGGGAACATTTCGAAACTCCATAAAGGTGCATACGCGTCTCCCTCATACAGAATGATTTTTCTGCAGCCGTTTGGCTGGCGTGATGCGAAAAATAAACGTATTAATCCGCAAAATCAGCTGAATCCTTCGTCCTCATACACAACAGTACACTGTATAGTGAAGAGGACATCTTCTACCGTACACGTCACAGCGCCCTCCTCCTCAATGCAAGACCGAACCCGGAAGTCACTCATTTTCATGGCGCGGGATTCAAAAAACTAAATAAATATAGCGATCGCTTCCACACACATCCAAGTGGTCCATATCATTCAAGGGCATAAAATACTGCGTGTATTATGAAATAAACATGCTTTTTCGTGTCACATGCACTTTAAGGGAGGACACATTGAAAAATAGAGTGTACTGTACATGTTCTTTACAATAATGTATAATTTGTGATTCAATTCTAATTCTAAGCTGAATAAACATGGCATTTAAGTTGTATTATGGCAGTTTAATCTTTTTTTGGGGTCACCCTGTATGTTCTTTGATGTGCGTCATTGCTTGGTATAGCTTAGCTTTCTATGTTGTGTCACAATCTGACAGTGAAAGATGATGTTGATTCAACATAAATCTGTTATTATTCTGGCCGATTGAATATTGTTTCAGAATGTAATGTAATTACGATATATTATATACCAATAGAATACATTAAACAGTCAAAAAAATATGTCAATGTTGTTTACAATTTATGGTTTGTTTTTTTAATTTAATAAATGCCCCTGTCGAGGGTGGTACTAGCCCACACTCCCCTCTACTGGCTTTTATTGATGTTACACTTCCTGTTTTATTTGGCATGAGTTCAACCTTGGCAGACCTGGGAGTGCACCTGCATCTCATCACAATCAACACTGCTTTTAAGGAGCGGCCTGGGCAGTAAGCAGGTGCCAGATGATTCTGGGAGACTATATCACAGACTCCTTGGCCTCTGGTATCATTCGTCCTTCCTCCTCCCCTGTCGGCGAAGGCTTCTTCTTCGTGGGCAAGAAGGATGGCGGGCTCCGGCCTTGTATTGATTACCGCCGGCTAAATCAGATAACAATAAAGGACAAGTACCCTTTGCCTCTAAGTGACCCTTCTTTTGAGCCCTTCAGTCACGCCAGGTCGTTCACCAAGCTGGAGCTCCAAACTGCATATCACCTCGTCCGAATCCGTGAGGGGGACGAGTGGAAGACTGCGTTCAACACTCCACTTGGTCATTTTCAATACCTAGTAATGCCCTTTGGTCTAACAAATGCCCCCGCTGTCTTTCAAAGACTCATGAACGACCTTCAGGGACGTTCTGAATCGTTTTGTGTTTATTCCCTAGAGGAGCATCGCCATCACGTCAGGATGGTCATACAGCAACTTTTGGAGTAGCGGATTTTTGTTAACCTGTAAAGTGCGAGTTCCATGTGTTGTCCGTGAGCTTTTTGGGCTACATCATCGCCCAGGGCCAACTCAAACCAGACCCGATAAAGATAAAGGCAGTCGTTGACTGGCCTACTCCCAGTACCCGCAAAGAACTACAGAGATTCTTGGGCTTTGCCAATTTCTATCGTCGCTTCATTAGGGACTACAGCAAGGTGGCACTCCCTCTGACCCAACTTACTTCCACAAAAATCCCCTTTGCCTGGTCTGAAGCCGCCGGTAAGGGTTTTTCCCGTTTGAAGTCCCTCTTCACCTCTGCCCCTATCCTCAAACACCCTGACACCTCACGCCAGTTTGTGGTGGAAGTGGATGCATCAGACACTGGAGTAGGGGCTATTTTGTCCCAGCGGGACCCGACTACCCAGAAATTGCATCCATGTGCTTTTTTTTGGTTGAGCCCTGCCGAGAGAAATTATTATGTGGGCAACCACGAAATGCTGGCGGTTGGTTTGGCCCTGCAGGAATGACGTCACTGGCTGGAAGACGCTAAAATCCCATTCTTAATCAGGACGGATCACAAGAACCTCTCCTACATCCAATCCGCACAGGGTCTTAACCCCCGACAAGCCCGCTAGTCACTGTTCCTTTCCCGGTTCGATTTTACACTATCATACCGCCCTGGTTCACAGAATGGCAAACCTGATGCACTATCATGGATACATTCTCCCCATCTGGACACAGAAGACCCTGGGCCCATTCTTCCTTCAGCCTGCATGGTCGGTGCAGCTAGATGGGAGATCACATCACTGGTCAGGGAAGCTCAGAAGGCTGATCAGCATCCAGGAAACGGTCCCCCAAACCGCCTATATGACCCATCTGGTGTGCGGTCTCAAGTCCTGGAATGGAGCCATTCGTCCAAGCTAACCTGCCACCTTGGGGTCCATAGAACACTCTGTTTCCTCCGACAATCGTTCGGGTGGCCTGGTATGGCCAAAAATGCCCGTAACTTTGTCAATGCCTGCACGGTCTTTGCTTGAGGGAAGGCCTCCCATCAGCCACCTGCTGGTCTTTTATGCCCTCTCCCTGTTCCCAGTCGACCGTGGTCCCACATCGCACTTGATTTTGTAACCGGTCTGCCTCCCTCTGAAGGTAACACAGTTATCCTTACCATTATCAATCGTTTTTCCAAGTCTGTTCACCATGTTCCCCTTCCCAAACTACCCTCTGCTCTTGAAACCGCCAATCTCTTGGTCAAGCATGTTTTCAGGCTTCATGGCCTCCCTTTAGACATCCTTTCAGACCGTGGTCAACGGCCATACGGAAAAAGCCGACCCCTTCCATGGATTGAGTATGCCCATAATTCGCTCATCTGCTCGGCAACTGGTATGTCCCCTTTCATGGCTTGTAATGGCTTTGAGCCTCGGTTGTTCCCAGAGCAGGAAAAGGAAATAGCCGTTCCTGCTGTGAAGGACCATGTCAGCAGGATTAGGGAAATCTGGAAGACTGTAAGGGCTGCCCTCGTTCGCACCGCCGAGAAAAACAAGAGACTGGCCGATCTCCATCGTTCACCAGCCCCAGAATACAGGGTGGGACAGGAGGTCTGGTTGTCCGCCCGGGACCTCCCACTGCAGGTAAAGTCACGCCAACTTGCCCACCGCTTCGCGGTCCCTTACAAAATACCAAAGATCATCAACCCATATGCCGTTCGGTTGGACCTCCCAGCATCCATGAATGTCCACCCTTTCACGTTTCCCTTCTCCTCCTGCCGTTGCACCTCCCCAGCACCTTCTCATTGATGGCCACCCCGCATTTGCGGTCTCCAAGCTTCTTGATGTCCGGCCTTGCGGCCGTGGGTTCCAGTTTCTGGTGGACTGGGTGGGGTATGGCCCTGAAGAGTGGTCATGCCGTAGCCTTGTTTTGGAACCGTCACTCTTGCGGGACTTCTATGCTGCTAACCCAGGGAAGCCAGGCAGGCCGCCAGGTGGCATCCGTTGGGGGGGGGGGGGGGTACTGTGGTGGTCCTAGCCCACACTCCCCTCTACTGGCTTTTATTGTTGTTACACTTCCTGTTTTATTTGGCATGAGTTCAACCTTGGCAGACCTGGGAGTGCAACTGCAGCTCATCACAATCAACACTGCTTCTAAAAAAAAAAAAAAAAAAACCACTGCTTTTAAGGAGCGGCCTGGGCAGTAAGCAGGTGCCAGATGATTCTGCCAAACACCCGTGGACACCCCCCCTTCAAGCCCTCGCAGCCACAGCCACTGCCTGAGCCACATCCACAGCCATAGCCATTGTTCAATAAAACCCCTTCACTCCACTTCCGTTTCCTGGTCGCACTTTGGTCCACCTCGACTTTGCCAACTTTTTCCTAAAACTTGTCAGTGCTTCAGTCTCCTCAAGTTTGGCTCACACGTCTGCGTTCTCCTGACGACACAGGCGTTCTCATGGAAGGGTAATTACTTGAAAGTTTACAGCTACACCTGGAAAATAAAATTGTTTTGTCATTTATTTTGAAAAATAAAATCAATCCCATAAATCATTTATTTAGCCACATTTGGGCTTGCTTTACCATATTTAGATGGGTTGGAGCTGTCCTATCATCTAATATCCAGTTTCAGCAATGTGGAGAGCATGGAAAATATTTACAACCATCGTAATCGCATTTTTTTCTAATAGGAAAATCACGATGCTGGACATAGGCTTACCACTCTCGCATTCGTGAAGTGTCGAGCTGTCAATTGGTGTTATGACAATGTCTGCTGTGTCAAGTAAATCGTCGTCATCTGACGATCATCTTTCCTGGAAGCCTTTGCCATTGATAGCGTCACGAAAGAGCAATCCTGAACGGTTACCTTTGGTGGAAATATCACTGATATCGTTGTTGCTGCTATGCTCGCTGTGGATAGTCTTCTGTTGCGTCGGGGAATTTACGTCACACTTCCGGGTTTGGGAAGGGACCATTAACGGAGTGCAAAAAAACTTTAAAAAAAAAAACAACAACAAAAAACGCAAATTATCCTTGCAATTACGCAGAAATAATGATATTATTGTTTTGGAGAACTTGTCCAAAGTTTAAAGTTGTAAAATTACACCAAAATCCGAAAAGCACTTCAGCTGCCCTTTAAATCCGAGAGAGCTCACTCAACAATCGCTGCCATGTTTTGAAGGAAGGAGCAATAGCTTGACTCGATCAACTCAAACCCTGAGGTCAATGACAGATAAAGTTATTTCATGCTGTGACGGCCATGGACGTTTAATTGTTGCTTTATTTTGAGACCAGCATACCCTGGGACACAGAGACTAACTCACGGTTACACGATGAACAATGAGTTGCAAATTAAGAGCACTGTACTTCAAACAAATTCGGGTACATTTGCTGTAAATTGGGGGGCTTGAGATATTAATTTCGAGTGATGACGTCCCTCTAAGCCCTTCATTTACTTCCGAAGTGGTGCCATTCGTTTGTGCTATGTTCGTGCTAGCTGTATGGGCACCCCTCTGTTAATGAGAGAGTTGGTACGTTCCATTAGCCGCGGGAGCTAAGTTAAGGAAAAGCTACGAGTGACGTCACCACTTGAAATTAATATCTCAATAAAAGCATAATACTGTATCTACAAAACCATTGCAGCACAAACCAGCACAAAAGATTCATTTTTATATAAATTTGTGTCTGATGGGGGGGGGGGGGCAACTTCACGGAGTCCCGTAGAGATGGTCACAAAGCACATATAGCAATATTTTGCTGTTGTGCTGCGAGTGACATCACCGCTCGAAATTAATTTCTCAATTTAAAAAAATTTTTTTTTTTTACTTCTGGGTCATCGGCTTCCCGTCGTGCTGCAGGTTTTCGCTGTTGTGCTAGTTGTGTTGTGCTGTCTTTGCATTCGTCTTGCGAGCCTTTTGCATTCCTGCTGCAAGCCATTTGCCGTCGTGTTGGGGCAATTGCGGTTCGTGCTTTTGCGAATTTGCAATCGCGCTTTAGGAATTGGGGATTGTGTTATGATAGTTCGCATTTGTGCTGCGAGCCATTTGCTGTCGTGTTGTGGCAATTGGCAATTTGCAAATGTGCTTTAGGAATTGGGGATCATGTTGTGGCAGTTTGCATTCGTGCTGCGAGCCATTTGCTGTCATGTTGTGGCAATTGGGGTTTGTGCTTTTGCCAATTCGCAATCTCAGTTTAGGAATTGGGGATTGTGTTGTGGCAGTTTGCATTCGTGCTGCGAGCCATTTGCTGTCGTGCTGTGGCAATTGGGGTTCGTGCTTTTGCAAATTTGCAGTCGCGCTTTAGGAACTGGGGAACGTGTTGTGGCAGTTTGCATTCGCGCTTTTTTCTTTTGCAAAGCGTTTGCAATTGGGGTTTGTGCTCATTTGCAATGTGTTTGGACTTTGCATTTCATCAGACACCTCTCGGCCACCGTAGGAGGGCATTTTGTGCTAGTCAATAATTTGATGTAGCTGCAGTACCATTTTTGGCCATCAATGCTACATAGTGAATCTTAAATTTGCAGTCAGTGGAGTGGATGGTAACAAGCTTGCGCATACATTCATGTAAATGATGCTTTACAGACAGTATACCTAATATGGCACAGTTTAGACCAGGGAAGTGGCACTCCAGACAGCTTTTCTCAGTGCTCAGCATTCCCGATATTAGCAGGTGTGTAATAATATTGATTGCAGAGATCAGGGCTTACATAAAATAGTGTGTCATCACACCATGTGTAATTTCAAATCCTGTCGTTTGGAGACTAGAATGATTTTACTTATTAAAGCGATTGCAATTAAAATAATATTAATAAGAAAAAGCTTCAGGACAGACTTATGCATGAAATATTGACAAATATCAGAAATAATCTGATGAAATGGTCCATGAGGAGTTTTACACTTTCTTAAATCCTTTGATTAAATAAATGCACCCTGCCACCAGGGTATCCTCTGATGTGAAATCTGCTGAAACTCAATGCTATTGATGCATCTACATACAAAAGTGAGCATTAAGACAACTTTTTGGATGCAAACTTTGAAGTGAAAGTTATTGAAAAGATTTTGAGGAGAGTAAAGCTAAAATTAAATATGAAGTGCAATTTGAAACTCTTTTCTAGTAATTCTCGAGCCAGTACCTGCAGGGCTCACTTTAATGAAAAACAATTCGTCATTTACTGGTTTCTTTATTTTTTTTTTTTTTTCGTTTTTGAGTTTGAAAATACAAGTACACTGATCCCTAATTTTTCGCGGTTAAGAGAGACCAGAATCCACCGCGATAATTGAAAAAACCACATAGTAGTGCCCCCTCAATTTTTGTGTGTGTGTGTTCAATGTATTTATTCAGATTTTTCATTGGAAAGAGAATAATTTAAAAAAATGTACATAATAATTATGTTAATAATTAAGTTTTAAACATGGTACCGTCAGTTTTTTTTTTTTTTTTTTAAAGAAAAACAAACCCAAACCATTAAAAAAAAAAAAAAAGAAAAAAGTAGAAAAATGCTCATCTGTATTAAATGCTTCAAATCCACTCAAGATGCTCACTTACAAAGAATGAGTTGCCACAGCAAATGTTTAACAAGTTAAATGATGTTGACGCATGCGGCGTCTCTGGCAAGATCAAACCTTAATTGTCAATCATTGTTAACTTTCCAAGAAAAGCGTCAGGAGCAAGAGAGAGGAGACTACATGATCGGATCGGGAGAGCTCTATTAAATACTGCATTTTTTTTTTTTTTTTTTAATTGAAAAAAACTCCGCAATGGATTGAGGGTGCGAAGTTTGAAGCGCGAAGTAGCGAGGGATCACTGTATTGGATGAGCAAAACATCTTGAAAAACAATCGGATCGAAGGTTAAAAAAAAAAATCTGTATAAGGTCATCTCTAGTATTACGTTTATTGCAATAAAATATATTTAAAATATATATCACAATATAGAAATGGATATACTGTTACATATATACAGACATGTTTTTAATCCATTTTTTAATATGAAGGGCTACTTCTGAGGTTGCTTTTGGTTGAACTACATGCCTTTTGCATTTCATCACAATAAAGGTGAAACAGTGGTACCTCTAGATACGAAGTGCAGGACCTTGTTTGTCAGTCGAAATAGTCGTATGTCGAGCAGGATTTTCCCATAAGACGATACAGCGATTATTGATATATTCGTCAGAAAATTGATACCTAATATTCTACGGTACAACTGTTGAAATGGAAAATTTCAAATTTCAAAATAGAAAAAAATATACTGTAAGTCATTTATTAAAAAGGTACACCTTTTCTATGCAACATTGCTGTAAAATATAAATCTACTGCAAATTTTGTACCTGCACATATAGAGGGAACAAACCAGTGATGTCTCTTGATATCTCACCCTTAATTTCTTTTAAAGTTTCAATCTCAATTTTTTTCAGCAGTTGAGCTTGTAGTAGGGCAATGATAGAATTGGTGGGTCTCTTTTCTTCACATATGGCCTTTGTTGCCATAAGCATTGATTTGAGCACTTTCACCACCCGCTTCAGCATTGTAGATTCATTCTTCCTCACCTTAAAAACAAGATAAAACAAAAAAATATCAGCTACTAAATATGGGTGAATTAAAAAATATTGAATGTATAGAAATTAAAGATGCAATAAATACTCATTTTTAAAATGTAGGCTACATCAATTAACATGCACATCACCTTATACATCTTGAATGCTATTCAAACCATTTTTATAATGGAAAGTGGGTCTCAAATAATATCCAATAAATCAGTAATATCATATAGGCTTGGTTGATATTCATTTTCATCCAATTTAGGGTACTGGGTTATTTTATATCATACAACACCAAATGTAAATTTAAAAAAAATCCATTATATTGCAAAACTTTTTTACCTCAGTGATGAAAGCGAAGCAGTGAAGAAATCCGGCTTCCACTTTGTCACCAGCTGCTATTGGCTGGGAATAATTATGGTTTTTCCAGTGAACCTTAGTTTTGTAAGACAATTCTTGCACAGCAAAGCCCTTGTTCACCTTCCTTTCTTGTTAGTGTAAAATCTCAAGTGTGTCCATACATGTGATTTGTAGAAATATTTTTCTCACTTTTTCGTCCACCGTTCTCTCGAAGCTTTTTTATTTTTTTCATCCCACAGCTTCCTCTCTCGACTTGCGCCACTCTTGAGCGCCACTAGTGGATCACCAAGGAATTGCTCAACAAACATTGAGCAGGTTACAGCATCCAGACTCCATTGTATGACCATTATGTAAAATAACAGTATCGATACTTGGCGGGAGCATATCCATAACTGATCCGGTTGCAAAATATCGCGATATATCGCCATATCGCGATATTGTCATACTCTTAATTGCAAATAGCAATTACACAGAGCAAAACAAATAAATTATGAATTAAAAAACAACAATATAATAATTCTAATAATAATTAAAATACTTAATAATGTAACAAATCAGGTTCTAATGTGGCAGATTTGTTTTGCGTAGTGTATCTGAACGCATCGTGTGGCTGACGTGACAGAGTGAGGACTTTTTACTTTGTGTCAGCTGTGGAGGACAATAGGTATGTTTTGTGTTGCACAAGTTCTGAAATAAATTTTTAAAGCCGACGACCCGCAGACACCGCTTATGTTTTTCTATCATTTCCATCTTCATTTCAATGTTAGCTTCAGCTTTTCCCTTTTTTTCACAACCTGCACTTATTCTTGGAACCCATGTTGATTTTTTTCAGGAAATCCGCCTTGCATACGTTTTGCTTGAAAACAAACTGCGGCGCTGTCATAAACTGGCGTATTTCGAGCATGTCTTCGGATGTAGAAACGAATAGCGAATCAAATTTTACGTCGGATGTTGAAAAGATCGTGTGTCGAAGCGATCGTATGTCGAGGTACCACTGTAATTAGTTTTGTTAACAGATTATTTTCCCCCTAGAAAAGTGATAACGATTAGGTTGTTAGTTTGGTTTGGACTCTTTCCAAGGCTTTCAATTATAAATTGTTTCTCCCTTGACACTCATTTGGATTCTTGTCAAAAACTAAAAGGCCTAAAACTACCATTCATTTCATTTGCCATCATAATTTGCAATGTTGAATTTATTGCATCAGGGAAAATAACCGACCAGGCAATGAGGAATCAGCACTAATCAGCTGCCTGTCACATCATCACACCAACAGGTAGTTCAGATTGACAAACAGAAAGTACCCCAGGATGTTCTTTGAACTCAGTTTGGCACATTTGTTCATCCTCAATTCGACAGCACTTTGGAGCGGGTATTGATGCAGGTTCTGTTGCTGATGCTCGACTTTCTGATGCACTTGCTGCTGCTGCTGCCTCTTTTTTCGTAAAAGCAGTACCTATGCCACAGCATTTGTACTGAGAAAAAAAACAACACAATGACAACACAAACATTTTTTAACTTAAAGTGCATGTGACACACGAAAGCATGTTTATTTTATGCTCCTGAATAAAATGGACTGCTTGGATGTGTGTGGAAGCACTTTCTAAATCCCGCACCGTAAAAATGAGTGACTTTTGGCTTTGAGGAGGAAGGCGAATGTGACGTCAATATATAACATCATCTCCACCATACAGCCCTACTATTGTATGCAGGACTGCAGATTCCTAATTTATTTTTCAAGTGACGCAGGCTTTTGTTGCTATACCAGGGAGAGTGGTGTGAGCATTTTTGGTTTTCCAAAAGATCCTGTTCACCGCGAAGAATGGGCAACACAACTCCGACAATCGAGGAACCATTGGATACACAAGGAAGTGAATAAGTGACATGATTTATACTGTATTATGTCAAAAACTAGGATCATGGCACACATTTTATTAAGGAGGTGGCTTGCATTTTATGGGTGACAATGCTCCCTGTCGTCCGAGAAGGCGGGAGTGGCTGCCTCCCTTGGGTGACCGGCGGCTTGTTGCTCACTATGGTCGCCGAACGATTAAGGTGGGATCGCCCTTGCCCGGAGAGCCCCCCACTCTCGTTTCCGGTTCTTGTGTTGAGACTTCCACCCACCTAAGCCCTCTTCGAGTGCCCGCCTAGAGAGCGCTCTACTCGGCTTGGGCCCAGGAAGACATGCGCTTCGATATTGTCCGGTTTGTCGACCTAGAATGCGCCACCTAAAATTTTCGGCTTTCATTCCCTGGTTGCGCCCACGGCGACGAGCAGTCATGTCTCACCAGACCGAGGGCAATGTCAGCGGGCGCCCGGCTGCCTGCCGGGGCTGCAGCAGGTGCAACGACGAGCCAAAAACTCGGCACCTCTGACCACCTCTCGCCGTGTCTGACTTTAGTCGTGGTACTTTTGTGTGATTTTTCATGTTCGAAAAGCAAGGAATCACTTGGCTTGATTCGAGTTAGCATGTAACCTAGCTCGGACCCTCTTCTTTTGTTTACGCTACTTCCTCAGTCTCCGAGACCCCGCAGAGAAATGACAAGAGCCGGACTAACTCCGGTGGCATAAAATACCGTTCAGGAGGTTTATTTTGACCTTTATGCAGTAATTGAGCTCTGTCGTACGGAATAATGGCATTTTTAATATTTCATATTCCATTTGGCACAACACTGTTATTTTTCATTATTATTTACTTAGCAATCAGGGAAAAAAATACTTACATCCAGTCAAAGTATTGTAGGAGAAACAAAAACATTGATGACATTTTGCAGTCTGGTCTAGTCATCAGCCTCCTATTCATTGCCTCTGTCGCCTTTTTCTCCTGAATCTTCCTCTTCATCCAAATACGACTCATATATACAGTATATGGCTGCATTTCACATACTTCCTCTAGATCGACAATATCGTTCGAAAAATCCAGACTTAAACCAGAATTTCAGAAAATCGCTTCCTCCTCCATTTGGCTCAATGCTTAATCCGCTGAAATCACTCATTCTCTTATGTCATCAAGATGGAGGCGCCGGAGCGCAATAATGACAGGCGCTATACGGCAGATTTAAATTGTTGTATATGGTGCAATCGTCTCAAAATGATTTTAATTCCAAATAACAATGCCATTTCAGATTTTTTTGTCATGTTACATGCACTTTAAAATGCAAAACATTCTGCAGGATGGTTTCAGATATATAAATGGATACTTAGAAATCTGCGTGTGTGTGTGTGGGGGGGGGGTGTTCGTTTGCGATGGGCTCTCAAACGGCTGAGTGGATTACGATGAAATGTACACAATTGTACCATTTCCACTTCTTCTGTTCTTAGATGGATTTGATCCAAGGGCGTAGGTTTATATTGGGAAGGTAGGGACATATTACTACCAACTTCTCGGGATGCTCAAATTGTCTCAAAAACTTTCAAGCAACCTTTTTGCATTAAATTATGAGTGCACTTTTTTTTTTTTTTAGCCTCTCCCGTTTAGCTACTTAACACAGAGAATGGAAATCTAAGTATCCCATACGTCTGAAAAATTTTAACGGGGCAAATAAGTATTTAGTCAACCACTAATTGTGCAAGTTCTCCCACTTGAAAATATTAGGCCTGTAATTGTCAAAATGGGTAAACCTCAATCATGAGGGACAAAATGTGGAAAAAAACAACAACCTGAAAATCACATTGTTTGATTTTTAAAGCATTTAATTTGCAAATCATGGTGGAAAATAAGTATTTGGTCAATACCAAAAATTCATCTCAATACTTTGTAATGTACTCTTTGTTGGCAATAACGGAGGCCAAACGTTTTCTGTAACTCTTCATAAGCTTTTCACACACTGCTGCTAGTATTTTGGCTTTTTCCTCCATGAAGATCTCCTCTAGAGCAGTGATGTTTTGGGGCTGTCGTTGGGCAACACGGACTTTCCCTCCTCACCCCATGGCGTCAAAATGAACCAAACAGGCGGGACCTAGTGAATGACCTACAGAGAGCTGGGGCCACAGTAACAAAGGCTACTATCAGTAACACAATGCACCACCAGGGACTCAAATCCTGCACTGCCAGACGTGTCCCCCTGCTGAAGAAAGTACACATCCAGGCCCGTCTGCGGTTCGCTAGAGCGTATTTGGATGATCCAGAAGAGGACTGGGAGAATGTGTTATGGTCGGATGAAACCAAAATAGAACTTTTTGGTAGAAACACAGGTTCTCGTGTTCGGAGGAAAAAGAATACTGAAATGCACCATACCCACTGTGAAGCATGGGGGTGGAAACATCATGCTTTGGGGCTGTTTTTCAGGAAAAGGACCAGGACGACTGATCTGTGTAAGGGAAAGAATGAATGGGGCCATGTATCGAGAGATTGAGTGAAAATCATCTTCCATCAGCAAGTAAGAAGCATTTCAAGGTCTAGGAGTGGCCTAGCCAGTCTCCAGATCTCAACCCCATAGAAAATCTGTGGAGCGCGTTGATAGTCCGTGTTGCCCAACGACAGCCCCAAAACATCACTGCTCTAGAGGAGATCTGCATGGAGGAATGGGCCAATATACCAGCAACAGTGTGTGAAAAGCTTATAAAGAGTTACAGAAAACGTTTGGCCTCCGTTATTGCCAACAAAGAGTACATTACAAAGTATTGAGATAAACTTTTGGTATTGACCAAATATTTATTTTCCACCATGATTTGCAAATAAATTCTTTAAAATTCAAACAATGTGATTTTCAGTTTTTTTTTTCCACATTCTGTCTCTCATGGTTGAGGTTTATCCATGTTGACAATTACAGGCCTCTCTGGTATTTTCAAGTGGGAGAACTTGTACAATTAGTGGTTGACTAAATACTTATCTGCCCCACTGTTTACACTGTATTGTAATAATGATTTTTAAGCACTTCAAATGCAATAATCATGATAAGTTAAAAAATGTTACGGTCCCTCCGAATTATTTTTAAACAACAATAGTCACAAAATGCTTTGCTTTAAAATCAACTTTTACATTTGGTGGCGTTTATTGCCACGATCGCAACACATCCGGCTGCCTCGAACGTCGTCATACACACATTTATTCCCGCCACCGACCCAACCCTCTCGCTCCCCCAATGCGCACAGAGTCTCGTACCAAAACCTCTCACATACACACAATGAGTTGCCAAAATAACTGTTTGACAAGTTAAACAACAATTGACGTGTGCGGCGCTTCAGAAGCGTGTGACTGAGTTAAAGTTTAATAAGCAACTCCAGTGCACGTGCACTGCTTGCCTGGGGAAACAATGGGCAGGAAGAGAGAGAGAGAGGGAAGGAGCGATAATGAGACTGACTACATGGTCGGCGTGGGACAGCTCATCCGTATTTTTTTTTTTTAATATAAAAAAAAAAAACGCGATAGACTGAGGGCACGAAGTTTGAGCCGTGAAGTAGCGAGGGATCACTGTAGTATCCTTTCATGCATTTTTGTTATAGGAGTTGTTTTTCAGATATAAATATTCTTCCCATATGTTTTAACGATAGAATCGACTCTACATTATTTAGTGAACTATTTTTATTATCAGACGTGGGCAGTAATGCGTTACATTTTCTGTTATTTACTTGAGTAACATTTTGAGAAAATTTACTTCTAAGAGTAGTTTTACAAAGCAATGCTTTTTACTAACAGTTTACCTGAGTAGGGTTACTTCACACTTACATTTACCCCTTTTCACTTGCTAAATGTGCCAGTCCATTTTTCTTCCCGTTAAACCGGGGTACAGCAACCTGTGTTTTGAGAGCCGCATGCGGTTCTTTAGCGTTTCAAAAATGTTTGAAAATGGAAAAATGATGGGGTAAGGAAATATATTTGTTTGAACATTGTTTCTGTAGGAGGACAAACATTACACAAGCAATCTTATTTTCCAATGCTGTAAAAATGTGTAAAATAAATTTTGTGTAACACTTTTTACATTTGCGGCACTCACGACAGTCGCTTTATGGCAGCTCGGCAGATACACGGCAGCACTATGAGGCCGTTGTTGGAGCTCGCATCACCGCACGTGCTGTATTGTGCCCGAGTCTTGTTAAGCCAAAATAAAGGCAGCGTTTACAAAAGTCATCTGACCACTCATCATTTTACCCATTTCAACATTCCTTTCAGCGAAGATTTGCATCACAGCCTACGACGCACATTTCTATCAGCAGGGCGGCTGTTGTAAAAAGAACAACACCGGCGTCTATATGATGGGACACGGATTCCAAAGAGGAAAAGAAAAAAAAAACTGAGGACAATGGATGATTCAAACTTTCTTTGGCTGAATCAATTGCATTCATTGCCAATGCAGAAGGATTTCTGAATGTTTGCTCTCCAGCGAGAAGTTGTCAAATCACAAAAGACATTTGCAGCCGAGTACCCAGTAAGTGCGATTGCATATAGTAGTGCAAAAATAGATTTAAAAAGTGGATTGCATCTCCAAACCCCACTACTGATTCATGTTTTGTTGCAACCCGGGATAAATAAAGCGTAGAAAACTGTTCACAGATGGGGAGTCATTCATCAACATATAGAAGTCGGACATCCGGGCATTAATGATGTCACCAGCCACAACAAAGCGTCGCCATATTGAAAACGGGGCAAAAAACACAAGCAGTTGCTCTGTGGTGCATGGTAATACAAACGCGTTGAACTTTCGTCTTATTTGTGGTCTTTTTTCCGTCAGAATGACTAAATGTTGCTGTGTTGCGGGTTGTCACACAAGGAAGAGTTTGTGCCACATTTGAAGTTCTTCATTCTTCGTGAGAAGAAAAGGAGAAAGAAATGGCTGAGGAACAGTAAAAGACGGTTCCGTGGACTGTTCTCGCCTGTGGCAACCTAAATCCAAGCACAATTACGCTTGCAGCAGACATTTTATTACTGGATTAAACAATCAGTATATTATTGGCCTGGTGGAATTGGTTATTTTGCCGTGACGTGTTCACGGCTAAATAACACTTGGAGGCGAATTACCGGTTTCGGCAGAAATAATCACTCCGTATATAGTGCCAGTTTTCTTAATTCCACACAGTACATATTCCATGTAATTACTCCACTGCAGGCCATTCCTTTGGATTGCAGGCCATTCCTTTGGATTGTTCATTCAGCTATCAGCTGCGACTTTGTATGCAGAGATTTGCAAGCCAATACACAATAATTTTAAATTGCATCGCCTCCTCGCGTCTGTCAGCAGTGACTTGTGATAATAGTAAGCCATGTTTAAGTTTTTATGAAAAAAGACGCAAAACACACCTGAAATATATGAATTTCAGACATTTGTCAATGGTGCCCCCTTCGCAAAATGGCGACACGTTGCTAAGCGAGGTGACGTCATCGTGACATCACACCGACTTCCTCCATCAGAAGAGCCATTTGCAGACTTCAAAAATTACACAGGGAATGCAGAAAATCAAATACCTGCATCTCGCACTAAGCGAGTGAAGGAAAGGGCCATAAAAATGGCAGGCTACTTCATCAATTAGCAAATCAAGGACATTAATTCAGCGGCAGCATACTTTGTGATGAGTCGTGTGATGTGATCTATATTAACACTCACTTTTATGCAGGTACGTGAACTCCGATTACGTATATACAAATGCATTCTGCGTTTTGTTGCACAGTGTTTGTTGCCCAGATAAGGGGCACCTTATGCGCATTCTATTTTTTGTTGTTTTCGAATCTCCAAAATACAAATGACATCAAAATTTAGATTTCTTTATTGTATTTCTTTAATTCATTAATATTGTAATGACGTTAAACAAGGCAGTATTGGACAACAAGTAGTTAAGTCGTGCGTCACCTCCATAGAATGCACCACAAGGAAAATAAACATTTAATAATGAATGCTCATTATGTATTTATAGCCAACTTAGTCATTCTGATCGTAGGCTCATATACAGTGCCTTGCAAAAGTATTCGGCCCCCTTGAATCTTGCGACCTTTCACCACATTTCAGGCTTCAAACATAAAGATATGAAATTTAATTTTTTTGTCAAGAATCAACAACAAGTGGGACACAATCGTGAAGTGGAACAACATTGATTGGATAATTTAAACTTTTAACAAATAAAAAACTGAAAAGTGGGGCGTGCAATATTATTCGGCCCCTTTACTTACAGTGCAGCAAATGTTGTCCTAAATGACCGATGATGATAAATAGAATCCACCTGTGTGTAATCAAGTCTCCGTATAAATGCACCTGCTCTGATAGTCTCAGGGTTCTGTTTAAAGTGCAGAGAGCATTATGAAAACCAAGGAACACACCAGGCAGGTCCGAGATACTGTTGTGGAGAAGTTTAAAGCCGGATTTGGATACAAAAAGATTTCCCAAGCTTTAAACATCTCAAGGAGCACTGTGCAAGCCATCATATTGAAATGGAAGGAGCATCAGACCATTGCAAATCTACCAAGACCCGGCCGTCCTTCCAAACTTTCTTCTCAAACAAGGAGAAAACTGATCAGAGATGCAGCCAAGAGGCCCAGGATCACTCTGGATGAACTGCAGAGATCTACAGCTGAGGTGGGAGAGTCTGTCCATAGGACAACAATTAGTCGTACACTGCACAAATCTGGCCTTTATGGAAGAGTGGCAAGAAGAAAGCCATTTCTCAAAGATATCCATAAAATGTCTCGTTTAAAGTTTGCCACAAGCCACCTGGGAGACACACCAAACATGTGGAAGAAGGTGCTCTGGTCAGATGAAACCAAAATTGAACTTTTTGGCCACAATGCAAAACGATATGTTTGGCGTAAAAGCAACACAGCTCATCACCCTGAACACACCATCCCCACTGTCAAACATGGTGGTGGCAGCATCATGGTTTGGGCCTGCTTTTCTACAGCAGGGACAGGGAAGATGGTTAAAATTGACGGGAAGATGGATGCAGCCAAATACAGGAACATTCTGGAAGAAAACCTGTTGGTATCTGCACAAGACCTGAGACTGGGACGGAGATTTATCTTCCAACAGGACAATGATCCAAAACATAAAGCCAAATCTACAATGGAATGGTTCAAAAATAAACGTATCCAGGTGTTAGAATGGCCAAGTCAAAGTCCAGACCTGAATCCAATCGAGAATCTGTGGAAAGAGCTGAAGACTGCTGTTCACAAACACTCTCCATCCAACCTCACTGAGCTCGAGCTGTTTTGCAAGGAAGAATGGGCAAGAATGTCAGTCTCTCAATGTGCAAAACTGATAGAAACATACCCCAAGCGACTTGCAGCTGTAATTGGAGCAAAAGGTGGCGCTACAAAGTATTAACGCAAGGGGGCCGAATAATATTGCACGCCCCACTTTTTAAAGTTTAAATTATCCAATACATTTTGTTCCACTTCACGATTGTGTCCCACTTGTTGATTCTCGACAAAAAATTAAAATTTTATATCTTTATGTTTGAAGCCTGAAATGTGGCGAAAGGTTGCAAGGTTCAAGGGGGCCGAATACTTTTGCAAGGCACTGTATATATATATATATATATATATATATAATAAAACTAAATATGATAAATAAGTCTCCTCAACTCTTGCGTTGCTCTTAAAGATTTGATCCATTCAACCATTTTCTACTATTCAACATTTTTTTTTTTTTTTGCTGTTCCAGAAAACATGCACATTTGAAACAATCAGAGGTAACCGTCTCTGCTGATCACATGTCAGGATGTCAGCCAATTAAACGGATAAATGAGTCCAGGCGTTTTGCTTCTCTGCGTGCATTCGTACATTGATGTGACTCATCATCGTCAGACTCAGATAACTGCAGCAGCTGGGGAAACCTCCATGCCGTCCGTGGAATAAAATCAATAATAAATATCGGTGGAATTGGATTACACTACACAAGTGTAACCCCAGTTAAAATAATTACATTAAATTACATTAAAAATTGAGAAAATAAGTAATAAATAAACCACCAAACAAGTGAGTCATTTGCATATTAAGAGTGATTGAAAATGGTAATTTTCTAAATAATTAACATTTATAAATATTGAATAAGTTACGAATTTTTGCTTTCACTAATGAAGTTTTTTCAAAGTGAGAGAGCCCCTCCCCTACCCACGCGTTTCAGACAAGAGAACGATGGGAAGCGTAGCAGTTGGCTACAAGCTACCGCTAATAGAGAGACGAATTAAACCATTTTCTCTTCCAAAACGCCGATCCTGATGAGCCTCACTACAAGAGTGGTGTGACCCTTTGGAAGGTTCAAAACTTTAACCAGATGCGTTTTGGCCAGGTTTTTTTCCCCCTTGGGAAAAGCCGCTGAGTTTCTTCCGAAACTCAGACCACCCGATTGAAGAGCGACGACGACGTCAAGGACAACAGGATTCTCGGTAAGAGCCGAGTGGCGAGCTAACCCAAGAGCTGGATTTCCCCTTCTGAACAACGAGTTACCGTCACAACCAAGGTTGCAGTAGGAGTTGGATTTTTTTTTTTTCCTTTTGGATGGATTGAACTGAATGGTGTGTTTCCTATACACCACAAACCCATTGGATCTTTGGAGGACAGTTAACGGACAGCTAAATTGTTCTATTTTTGATTTTGAATGTTGAGCTTTGTTTTAAGAATTTTGAATTTCCTAAGTGCCTTCGAAAATTATTTGAATTTTGTGATTTTGCTTTAAAACTAAACAAAACAGAATAATCACTATAATTAGAAAACCTGACCTGTCAGAAGACAACAAAATTAGGATTAAAAAAAAAAAGAAACAAAACAACTGATTGCACCTACCTTTTATTATAACCTTTAATATAAAATTAAGGCGATTCATAACAAAAGGTATTTTGCACAGGTACACCTTGTAAATTGATGTACATTACTTTTTTGTTAATTGTAGTTTGTCCATTGTCTTGTTAATTTGTTTAGTAAATTGCCGGCTTTGTTTCAAGTAGTATCTGTCTCTGGTTCCTTCTTTTTTTACTTACCACTCCCCGAACCTAGAACTAGTCCAGTAGCCCACATCACCCTCTGCCTAACAGCAGAGGCGCTACACAAGCACTTTATTATGCTTGTTGTTAACACTTGTGTATGTAAATCTGATGTTGGTAGATTGTTTTCTTCTTGGAGCTGAAATGCATGTGTGGCAGCTTAGCATTTTTTTTTTTTTTTCTTTTTTTACATAGAGTTTTGAAAGTTGCTGTCATATTTTCGGAATCAAAGCACTGTGTACTGGAACAGCATTCTGGCCCTGAATCTTTTACCGGAACAGCGTTCTGGCCCTGAATCTTATTGCATTCCTGACCGTTCTGGCCCACTTTCACCCCTGGTGTACACCCCCCCACACACTATTTCTCTTGAAAAACCACTAAAAGACAGGAAAAGGCAGTGCCACAAATACCGATAAAGGAGCAAAGAAAAGCTCATTCATTTTCTGGATTGAGAAGAGAAAGATTTCACAAGTAGTGTAACAAAAAAAAAAAAATCATTCTTTGCTCACTGTGCTCCTGTTTGGGTGTAACTATCGATTCTTCCGTCAGCAGAGGTCTAAGAAATTCCAGATTTGCATACTTATGTGAAGATTAAAAAAAAAAAAAAAAATGCACCCTTGTCAGAGTGTCAGTGTATATATGCGCCTGGTATAACAGAGGTCACAAAATGGCTGGTGTCATTTTTAGTCTTTAAACATTTTTTCCATTTTGAGCAAGTCTTCCACATGAAAAATTTATTCATACTAGGCGTTGTGTTTCCCAAATGGATGTCATGGACAGTGATAGACAAACATGTGTTGCTTCAAAAATTAACCGTTTTACTTTACCACACAGAAATCAACCATCAATTGCATTAAAGCATTATTCAATGCCAGCTATCCCAGTTAAACTGGATTGAATGTCTATTGCTGTCAATGTCAATGGATTAATGTGAACTTGACCATTACATTGTATACAACGATGGACTTACATGCCTCATCACAGCCTTCCACGCTTTTAAGTAAGTTTTAACTGAAGCCGCATCATCCGTTCCGTCTTTTTGAAAATTTTTTATCATAGTAGCTTTCATGGTTTTTTGGTCAAACTAAAACATACAGAAAACAGAAACAATTAAACAGAGACATAATGTATCATTATTTTCCTGTGAAAACATCAGCAGATACTGGAGTTTACCTCACCGCGATCCACAAGGACAAGACCAATACCAGCCATCTCAGTTATTAGGATCAAAACAATAAATGTGCAGAACTGCAAGAAAAGAAAAGAACACAGCATGTCAAGACTGGTTGAAAATTTTGAATCAATTTTAGCAATAAATTCCCCTTCTGACCAAATAACTTCGGGTCAGATATGCAAATCTCAAAGGCGAAAACAGCACACATACAGTGAACAATCAAACCTGTGGATATCGTCTGTTTCTAATAAGTTTCAATTGAAGATACAAAGTTATTGAATTTAACAATAATTGTCAACAACAAATTACACCACATTTTGCATTGCATATTTTGGTGCGTAGCTGTATGTAAATGCATGCTCAATTTCAAGAGCACTTCCAAACTTTTCATTTGCAATTTAAACAGCAGAAAACCACATTTCAGTTAGAACACGGTAGGTGGTCACCCCCTTTTTGTCATTGCATCAAAGTCTGTAGTTGGGTCTATAGACCCTACCCACGTGACGTCACAACTCCGCCCTCCTGACTGGTGCTGCCCAATTGTCCGTCAACACATCGTGTTTACCTGTTACGGCTACGTACATTCCTCCTATTTACGGCGTGTTTTTCTGCTCGTTAACATTAATAATCAAAATGGTGAAGGCGTGTGTGGCAGTCGGTTGCAATAACAGAGAAGATAGATTGAGAAGACGGAGAGACTTGAAGTTCTACCGGATTCCGAGAGACCCGGAGAGGAGAGCGAGATGGGCTGCTGCAATTCAACGAGAAAACTGGGCTCCAAACGATTACCACAGATTATGTAGTAGTCATTTTATATCTGGTAAGATGCATTTAATATATATTTAGAGAGTTTTGGGCTGACAACCACAATTAAGATCATTGCTAGGCTAATCGCCGACAACATACACGTATGTATGTAGTGAGAGTGCTATCGCTAAACCATATAAACATTAAAAGCCCTAGCTCCATTGACAAATGACATGAAATACATTAGACTTGACAGTGGATGTTAGCAAGAACAAAAGATTTTGAATTGAAAATTTCGTAACTCACCTTTCCAAGCACAAGATAGATTCCTGCCGAATTTCGTGGACGAGGACCTGTTTCACCCAACCAGCAACGAAGTATTTATAAGCCTCCAAGCTCTTAAAGTTTTTCCAAACTTTCGTGAGAATAGGCTGATTTTGTGTGGACAAGATAGTTGTAAATATCAGGGTAGCTAGCAGATGTCAGGCAAAGACGGCGAAGACAGCGGGTCGAAAAACATCGATTTAGGCATCAAATATGGATCTGGTGAATGGATAAACTGAAGCTTTTCCACATAACGCCTTTTATGACACGCATCCAGTGAGTTTACGGCATCCGAAAGCACTGGGTCTTCCATGAAATGCATATTAAATTGCTCGATCAATTGAGACCATTGATAATACAGACACAAAAATGACGGACAATGGGGCGGAACAATACAGCGATCACGTGATTTCACGTCGGTGGGTAGGGTCTATTGCCACAACAAAACCATCGCAAAACCACGCCCCTAAACTGGGTCAACACAGGTAGAGTTGCATAGGAATATACGCCAAATACAAGCTATGAGTAGGGCTTTGTCGTCGACCACATAAACAACTGAATGTCAAGACAGTCACAGACACTTATGCTTGCTCAAAGTTAATGACTGATTTGCAAAAAAATATATACACTACCGTTCAAAAGTTTGGGGTCAAGTGATTTTCATATATTTAATAGCATGTAGTAGAAATGTAGACTAAACTATAAACATTAGTTTGCTAACATTCAACATTCAAATTATCAGTGCAATCAGATTCGTTTATTTGCGTGACGTGTTCTTAACGAGCAATGTCACTCTTGCGCGTTGGAAGTTGAGAATATGTTCCAATCTGCAATCAACTCAGTTCTAAATGACCAAAAACACATCAAGTCACTAAAACCAACAGTCTGTCTCGCGCTAGCCATGTTGAATAAACTCCTCCCTTCTCCTCGTATGTATATTCCCTCACACTAGAGTTTGTCGCTTTATCAACAGAATGTCCAACCGTCGCTGATTGGTCCACTCTGCTGTCTGTTTGCTGTGGCTTGCTCTGCCCTGGGAATTTGATCCACCAAACGGTCGCCAGACTCTATAGCTGGAACAGCGGTGAGTCTGGTGTACCAGGCAAATGTTTTTGAATGTTATTGAGCCAAAGACTTTCAATTTACTGAGAAACTTGCGTCAACCTGATAAACCTGGAAGCAAAACGTACAGGGAGATCATGGAAACTCTTGATACACATTTTTCACCCACGACCCTTGTAATTACAGAGAGATTCCGATATCACAGGAGAAATGAGGAGGGGAAATCTGTCAGAGGGGAAATCTGTCACTATAGCCCTTTTCATACACAAATCCAAGGAATTTCCCATGCAAGGTGACGCGGGATTACTCGCGTCATTGCTTCCACGCATGTACAGTGGGCCAAATAAGTATTTAGTCAATCACTAATTGTGCAAGTTCTCCCACTTGAAAATATTAGAGAGGCCTGTAACAACATTGGTAAACCTCAACCATGAGAGACACAATGTGGAGAAATAAAAAACTGAATATCACATTGTTTAAATTTCTAAAGTGCAAATCATGGTGGAAAAAAAGTTATTTGGTCAATACCAAAAGTTCATCGCAATACTTTGTTATTTACCCTTTGTTGGCAATAACGGAGACCAAACGTTTTCTGTAACTCTTCACAAGCTTTTCACACACTGTTGCTGGTAGTTTGGCCCATTCTTCCTTGCAGATCTCCTCTAGAGCAGTGATGTTTTGGGGCTGTCGTTGGGCAACACAGACTTTCAAGGCTAGGCCACTCCAAGACCTTGAAATGCTTCTTACGAAGCCACTCCTTTTTTTGGCCTGGCTGTGTGTTTGGGATCATTGTCATGCTGAAAGTCCCAGCAACGTCTCATCTTCAATGCCCTTGCTGATGGAAGGAGATTTTCACGCAAAATCTCTCGATACATGGCCCCATTCATTCTTTCCTTTACACAGATCAGCCGTCCTGGTCCCTTTGCAGAAAAACAGCCCCAAAGCATGATGTTTCCACCCCCATGCTTCACAGTGGGTATGGTGTTCTTCAGATGCAATTCAGTATTCTTACTGCCCCAAACACGAGAAACCTGTGTTTCAACCAAAAAGTTCTATTTTGGTTTCATCTAACCATAATGCATTCTTCCAGTCCTCTTCTGGATCATCCAAATGCTCTCTAGCGCACCGCAGACGGGCCTGGACATGTACTGGCTTCAGCAGGGGGACACGTCTGGCAGTGCAGGATTTGAGTCCCTTGCGACGCATTGTGTTACTGATAGTAGCCTTTGTTACTGTGGTCCCAGCTCTCTGTAGGGCTTGGGTGTCCAAACCTGTCCTCAAGGGCCGCTGTGGGTCCTGGTTTTTGTTCCTACCAATCGAGCACAGACAGTTTAACCAATAAAGTTTGTGCTTAAAAAAAGCAGCACCAGACTGCAATCAACTAATTACACTTGTGAGACACCAAATTGGTCAAAAGATGTCTTGTTTTGTAGGAATGAAATCCAGCACCCACTGCGGCCCTATGTGGAATAGTTTGGACACCACTGCTGTAGGTCATTCACTAGGTCCCCCCGTGTCTTGTTATTTTGACGCCACGAGGTGAGATCTTGCATGGAGCCCCAGATTGAGGGAGATTATCAGTGGTCTTGTATGTCTTCCATTCTCTAATAAATGCTCCCACAGTTGATTTCTTTTCACCAAGCGTTTTACCTATTACAGATTCAGTCTTCCCAGCCTGGTGCAGGTCTACAATTTTGTCTCTTGTGTCGTTCGACAGCTCTTTGGTCTTGGCCATAGTGGAGTTTGGTGTGACTGACTGAGGTTGAGGACAGGTGTCTTTTATACCGATAATGAGTTAAAACAGGTGCCATTAATACAGGTAATGAGTGGAGCCTCCTTAGACCTCAATAGACCTCGTTAGAAGAAATTAGACATCTTTGACAGCCAGAAATCTTGCTTGTTTGTAGATGTCCAAATACTTATTTTCCACTCTAATTTGGAAATAAATTCTTTAAAAATCAAACAATGTGATTTTCTGTTTTTTTTTTTCTTCCACATTCTGTCTCATGGTTGAGGTTTACCCATGTTGACAATTACTGGCCTCTCTAATCTTTTCAAGTAGGAGAACTTGCACAATTGGTGGTTGACTGAATACTTATTTGCCCCACTGTAGATATGTCCCGAGAATGACGTGGGTTGGACACTTTCACACACTCGTCCCGTCATTTTTGGTCGTCATATGCTGTCAAAATGTTGGTCAAATCGTGTTTTGTAGTTGTTGTGTACCTGATGTCATAACTGCAGCCAATTCAAGCTCATCAAGACTGTACTTAAGCCCAGGCGATCCAAGAGGAGGGTGGGAGGAAGAATCCCGCTGGCTTGACAAGGGAGAATCCCCCTGACTTGGGAAGGAAGAATCCTACTGGCTTTGTTTTGTTGCCTTATCGGCTCTCTGCCTACCACTTTGGTTAGTATTTTATTGATCCCCGTCGACCTACTGTCACTGAACTATTAAGTTTTCCCTCCCTTTTCAGCCAGCAATCGCATGTATTTTTGTATTTAATAAACCATTGAATGCATCCCTCCTTTGTTTTGTGCTCTGAAGTTCAACCTTGTTTCCGCAGTAGATAACCCTAAAACCGGGAACAAAATAAACCACACATTTCCCAAGATGGACGTTTGACTCTCTTCCTCGGTTTCTATTGTCACGGACGCATTGTGTAATTCCCATTTTTTAGCCAGCGATCGCGTGTATTTTTGTATTTAATAAACCATTGAAAGCATCCCTCCGTTTTCTGCTTTGAAGTACAACCTTGTTTCCGCGGTAGCGGACCCTAACTATAGGAACAAAATAAATCACACATTTCCAAAGATGGACGATGTACTCTCTCACAGACCCATTGTGTAATTTCCCCTTTTCAGCCAGCGATCACATGTATTTTTGTTCGCGGGGCAGCGGCTGGGAGAGGCTCGCCTTCTCCCCTCTCCTCAGGCCCGCCGAGTTGGAAGGCAGCCGCGGTGCGCACAGAAGTTTCTGGCGCAGGCCCGGGTAGAAACGCAGCAGGTGCAGATCTTGGTGGTAGTAGCAAATATGTATTTAATAACGCTTCCCTCCATTGTTTTCTGCTTCAAAGTACAACCTTGTGTCCGCAATAATAATAGAGGAAGTGATAATTGGTCCGCCATGATATTTATGTCACCAGCCATTGTGCTGTGACCCAGGAATTTAACGCCTGCTTTCACTCACACCGCATCCCGGGAAAGTCACGGACATGATTCTAAGACGCGACCCGGGAAATTCTTTTCACATACAACTGCTGCACGGTTAAATCCGGTGATATTCCCAGTGTTTCGGCGTGTGTGAAAGGGTATGTTTGTAGCAGCGCTGCGGAAGCTTGCTGAACATTTAAGTTTGGTGAGGTTTTGGAAGAGACATTAAGAGACAAATTCGTATGTGGACTATCAAGTGAAGCAGCACAAAAGAAGCTACTCACTGAGGGTGGATCAACATTAAAGAAACCCTCTGAAATAAGTGTGGCAATGGAAATGGCTTCAAAGGAGGCTCATCAACTGAACTCAGCGAGCATCATGGAAATGGCTTCAAAGGAAGCTCAACAACTGAAGACAACGAGCAGAATTGGGAATGGGTCGTACTACGTCATTGTTTGGATACCCGGCCATATTGAGAAGAACACGTAAAGTGGTATGAAAAAGTATTTGAAACTTTTAGAAAATCAAATGTGAACTGATCTTTGTCAAAATCCCACAGATGAAAAAAAGTGTTTGGTTTAACAAAACTCACCCAAACATTTATAGGTGTTCATAGTTCAATGAGGATAGTTTGTAAACAATGACAACGGGGGGAATGTAAGTGAACCACTACATTTGATATTTTGTGCACCCCCCCCCCCCCTCTCTTTGACAGCAATAACTTCAACCAGACGCTTCCTGTAGCTGCAGATCAGTCTGGCACAACGATCAGGACTAATCTCCCATTCTTCTCTACAAAACTGCTGAAGTTTAGTCAGATTCCTGGGATGTCTGGCATTAATCGCTGTCATTCATGCCATAGCATCTCATTGGGGTTCAAGTCTGGACTTTTGTTCTTCTGAAACCATTCTGAAGTTGATTAACTTCTGTGTTCTGGATCATTGTCTTGTTGCAGAATCCATCCTGTTAAGCTTCAACTGTCTGACAGAAGGCCTCATGTTTACCTGCAAAATAAACTTTTGAATTTATTCTTCCATCAATTATAGCATGTTGTCCAGGCCCTGAAGCAGCAAAACTGCCTTAAATCATGATGCGCCCTCCACCGTGCTTCACGGTAGGAATGAGGTGATGTTGGTGAGTTGTTCCATATTTCCTCCACACATGACATAGTGTGTTACTCCCAAACAATTTAACTACTTTACCATAGTTGTACATATACTTGATGTGTGCACAGAGATAATGGAGTGTGCCAGTGATTCCTGTAAGTCTAGCAGACACTCTCGGGTTCTTTTTTTACCTCTCTATTCTGCACTGAACTCTTGGCGTCCTCTTTGGTGAATGGCCACTACTTGGGAGAGAAGTAACAGTGCCAAACTCTCTCCATTTGTAGACAACTTCTCTGACTGATGACTGATGAACACCCAGACTTTTAGAGATGGTTTTGTATCCTTTCCCAGCTTTATACAAATCGACAATTCCTGATCGAAGGTCTTCAGACAGCTCTTTTGACCGAGTATTGATTCGCATCAGACAATGCTTCTCATCAAGACATTTCTTGTGTGTGTGTTTTAAAGTGGGCACGGCAGCTTTAAACCACTCATGAGTGATTAAGCACACACCAGACTTAGACTTATTTTTCCTCCTTCTGTCTTTCTTGTTCTGTCTTGCGCCCTATCCTCATTAAAATATGAACACCAATAAATGTTTAGGTGGTTTTACTTAAAGTAGACACTATTTTCATCTATGTGGTTTTGACAAAGACCAGATAACATTTAATGGTGATTTTATGCAGAAATGCGAGAAATTCCAAAAGGTTCAGATACTTTTTCATACCACTGTACTCCATTCCAGCAGACTCAACGCGGATTGTAACCAGTCTTGGCACTTACTTCACCGTGGGATTGTGTTTTGCAGGGATAATATTAAAAACCCCAAATCGTGGTGGGATTTACAGGGGAAACGCTGTCAATAGAGGCCCCAAACCTGTACTTTTCTAAAATCACTTTAATCAACAACATAGACCCATACTTGCTGCCAAAGAAGGCATGGAGCAACAATTTGGATGACCTGCCCTCACTGACTACTAGTGCTGGGAATCTTTGGGCACCTAACGATTCGATTACGATTCAGAGGCTCCGATTCGATTATAAAACGATTGATGCACCCCCACCCTCCTTTTTTTTTTTTTTTTTTTTTTTTAATTAAATGTTTTGTACATTAGTTCCAAAATTGTTCAAAAATACTCTCAGGCTAAACCAAACTACTATTTCAGTATGAAGTTAACATAATATAGCAGTAAACAAATATACAAAAATAACAGTAAATAAAAAACTCCAGTCCCCATTCTGTAACAGCAGCTTTAAACTACATTCAATTAATTTAATGTTGTGAATCAACCGTTAAAGTTGTTAAAATTGCTCCCGTTATTCCATAATTTCCCTTTTGTCTACTTTCGACATGTGAAAATTTTAAAACTATTTTAAAGGTAGATTCAAGTCAATATTTTACCGATTTAGGAGTATTTTAGATAAAAAGTTAATTAGGTTTGCTTGGAAGGTTCGCTACAACAGCCTTGCAGGGAAGTGTATTGCTTTAAGACGGCGGCCGTTTACTAACGCCCGCATCTAGCTTTTTGTAGATGTGCTGCCAACGCAACCAAATCTCTAATGCATCTAGTCCTATATAAATGATATCTACCGTAACATGTGGATGACGTACTTTGTAGCAGCTTTTCGGCAGCAGTCAGGTATGTTGTTGTGTGTTTTTTATCTCGTGGCATGAGTTGAGCTAGAGCTGTGAGTTGAGCATTGGCATTACCCGAGGGGCCGGGTAATGAGAAGCATGATGTTTAGCTACTCTCGCTGCGTTCTTCCTCATTGTGCCCCGAAGAACGCGCAGCGCGCTGAGTGTGTTGTACTTCCGCTTTACTTGGCATATTTCAATAATCGGAATTTGGATGTTTGTGAATCGTTCTCGAATCTTCCACGGCCGAATCGCGACTAATCTCAGAATCGGAAATTTTGCACACCTCTACTGACTACAAACAACATCATCGCATACCTTGTCTGCAGTGTGAGTGCCTACACGTTGGTTCACTTCAAAATTTACAAATTCCTTGAGATGTGGTTGCCTGTGACAAAGAAAACAGTTCAACTGAGTGGTTCCGTTTGTCTTGTGTTGGACTCTAACAAGCCCCTGCAGCAGACGCCATCTGGGTCTGCCGTTGTCAATAGACTATAGGCCTTTAACTTGTGTGAAAATTTCCAAAACTTTAATGGTGATATTTATTCTGCCTGGCAGGCACGTGCAGAGGGGGCAAATGGTGCTTGAGCACCTGCCCAAAGTGCTCCTTTTGACGGGGCTTTTTATTTTTTTATCTGTGCGTATGAAGCCCCCCCCGACATACCCCGCACGCTCTTCCTCCGTGAGAGTCCGAGGACATCTGGTGGTTGGAAACGGTGTTACCCTTATAAATTGTGTTTGAGCAAATAGTGCAAATTCTTACACCAGGTGTATTGTGGGGACTTTTGGAAAAATTATTAATACGTATTTTCTCTTATAGTTCCCTCTATATAGGCAACCATATTTGCCCGTTCTCTTCACAACATTATCTAGAAATGTACACATCTTTAGTTTGTTGTTTTAATCTAAATTTAATATTTGCAATTCATCCCTTTATTTCATTTTCTGATTCTGGTGTTTGTATGAATCTTAATGTGATAATTTGGTAATTTCATATGTATTTTGTGGTAAATTTTATTTTTTGTATGTTCCCGCTGGTCACCCTTGTTAAGTGTACTGTCTTCGCTCTCTCCCTCTCTCTCTCTCTCTCTCTCTCTCTCTCTCTCTCTCTCTCTCTCTCTCTCTCTCTCTCTCTCTCTCTCTCTCTCTCTCTCTCTCTCTCTCTCTCTCTCTCTCTCTCTCTCTCTCTCTCTCTCTCTCTCTCTCTCTCTCTCTCTCTCTCTCTCTCTCTCTCTCTCTCTCTCTCTCTCTCTCTCTCTCTCTCTCTCTCTCTCTCTCTCCCTCTCTCTCTCATCAGAACATTATTGAAAGAGAAATTAGCAAAGCTTTTGAAAATAAAAGCACCCGGGGAATTTTTTTTTTTTTTTAAGATGATTAAAATTATTTGTTTTCATTAACAAAACATTTTTTATTCGTCTGCAAATTTATAATTTAAACGCGTTGTTGTTGTTTATCTCTTCGAGATGGATCCAATATTCAAAAGGGGACCCAATGGGTGCCTAATTTTTAATGACTCCCAAGAGGCGACACGGTTCAAGAGGGAAAATGAAGGTAGACCTAGGGCCAGTGTTTAATTTGTAAATCATATGGTGCCGGAACGCAAAGTACATATGACACGGGTAGACGTCCCGGAATATACACAGAAAATTCTGCTAAAACAACACGCAAATGCCCACTTGCCATGCTGTCGGACTTACAAGCCTCAATTTGAGATAATATCCATGGTGTAAATCAGGGTCCCCAAACTTTTTCTTGTGAGAGCCACATAACTTTTCCCTTCTCTTATGAGGGGCCGGGGTCAGTTTGTAACAGAAAAAGGTGTGACGATTGCAGGAGTGCCTAAATGTAAAAATGTATTGTTTTTCAGAAAGCCACAATCAAATAATCCTTTCTGGATTCTTCACGGAACAAAAGTAAATAAAATAATAATAATATAATTAGGGCTATCAAACGATTAAAATTTTTAATCGAGGGTAATTACAGCTTAAAAATTAATTAATCGTAATTAATCGCAATTAATCGCAATTCAAACCATCTCTAAAATATGCCTTATTTTTCAGTAAATTATTGTTGGAATGGAAAGACACAGGACGGATATATACATACAACATACTGTACATAAGTACTGTATTTGTTTATTGTAACAATGAATCCACAAATGGCATTAACATTCTTTCTGTTTAAGTGATCCACGGATAGAAAGACTTGTAGTTCTTAAACGATAAATGTTATAGTTACAAGTTATAGTAATTTTATATTAAAACCCCTCTTCATGTTTTCGTTTGAATAAAATTTGTAAAATTTTCAATCAAAAGTAGAGTTAATATAATAATAAGAATAAAAATAACAATAATAAAAATAGAGTGACCAAAGTCTAAGTTTTACGTGTATTTTACATAGCTATTTTGATATGGAATGCCAGTTCATTTTGCGTTGTTGTTAAACTATGTCAGAATAGGGCCTCATTACTATAGACTGAAGTGCTTCTCTTTTTGTGAACATTATTTTTTGGGGGGAGAAATAGGAATATTATTTTTGTTGTGCTTTCACTAAACGATACTTACAGTGAGGAGAACAAGTATTTGATACACTGCCGATGGGTTTTCCCATTGGCAGTGTATCAAATACTTGTTCTCCCCACTGTATGTTTGTTGTGAAGGAGTTGCCAATAAACGGCGCGGTCCAAAGAACGCCTGTGTCCACTCGCCTTTACTGTATAACATATATCTGTACATATCTTACCCAAAATACAACAAGAGACACATAATTGCCACTAAAAGAAAGAAAACTTACCGAAATATGTGTGGAGCACAAATAGCAATTTGCATTGCATTGTGAATACAGCATAGACGTCTCACAACTACTAATTCTCCCACGTTGAGAAGAAATAACACGAGTATGGAACGGCGCTGCCCCCAAGCGGCCGGTGGCATTCTCTTCACGCTTAATGTCCATAAACGGCCTCATTGTAATCTTTTTGAGGCAATATGGGAGATGGTCATGTACCCAAGCGCCAGCAGAGGGCGGCAAAACTCCATAACAACAAGGGAGCGTTTCACTGTACTGTCATTTAAATCTGTCTGAGCGGGACATCTGCGTTAATTGCGTCAAATATTTTAACGTGATTAATTTAAAAAAATAATTAACGCCCGTTAACGCGTTAATTTTGACAGCCCTAAATATAATATAATAATAATAATAACACTAGTAATTAAATAGATAATAACCAAATAACCCTCTCTGGGTTCTTCACAGAAAAAAGCCAGGAAACAAATAACACTATTGTAAAAAATTTAAAAAATTTGGTTCAGGGGGCCGGACCAAATGTGGATAGTTTGGGGACCCCTGGTATAAATGTTATGACAACAATTTACAATTTTTTAGGATATACTCAGCACAGCATGGACAATTGCCCATATAAACACAGGTGGGACTTACGATATGACATGGCTATAGATGATTAATCCATGGCTAGGGACTCTTCACCAAATGTATCACTACACCCCTTTTCACACACACATCCAGGGAAATTCCCGTGTAAGGTGACGCGGAATTTGCTCAGGTCATTGCTTTCACGCATGAAAAGATGTACCAAGAATGAAGCGGGCTGGACGCTTTCACAGACTTGTCCCGCGTTGCCCACTGGCGCTCTCTGTGCGGGGAGGGCTGCTGGCGCGATATTATAAACCGGACATATACGTCATTTTTGGTCGGCATCGGCTGTCACAACGTTGGTCAAATCATGTTTCGTTCCGGAAATAGCGTTCCCAACATTGTAACTCCAGCCAATTTAAGCTCGTCAAGACTAAGTGGGGGTAAAATGGGACCTAAAAAAATCCGACCCGAGACGGTCCGCGGGCATTAAAGCCCGACCTGGCCCGAGCCCGGTCAATTGACGTGATTTGCAGGCCCGAGCCCGATCAAAACCCCGAAATCTTTTATTTGTTGGCTCCAGCCCGAAAAAAAACGACATTTTATATATTATTTGTAGGCTCAAGCCCGAACCCCCAACCCCCGAAATGTTATGTTTTATTTGTGAGGACTCAGGATATGGATGAAAAGGATGGGATGCGACAGTCAGACCTGGACAGCACTGCTTGCTGCTTGGGAGATCACATTCGTGACGAAGCCTGTGCCTTTTGTAACGAATTCTCAGTTGGTAGGAAAAAAATGATGATTTGATGATTTATGATCATTTTAAATGCATTTACACAATGAAATAAGGCCGGAAAAGTCTTAAATATAAATAAACAGATGCGGTTTTGCGGACACACAGAGAAGAAGATTAAAAGAGGACATGGCACACTCTGGCTCTGGACTTATACTGTTTGCAATGACCATATACAGGTGCTAGCAGTGTATCAAATACTTGTTCTCCCCACTGTAGCACCTTCGCTTTTTTATCCAGATTATTTACTTATAACAAGTGTTTCTTAGTTTAACATCCATAAAATTGTTTGAATATTCATATATAAATATATATTTATTTTAAAAAGGCCCGAACGTAATATTTGGACATTTTCATTTCGTTATGTTTTCAGTTTAGTTATTTCCCGCTTGCTATGTTTATAATTGCGATGTTTGTTTACCGCTTTGCATTTTACTGCGAAGAGGGAGGAAGTGACGATCGGCCAGCTATGATATTTACCTTTATCAGCCATCGTGCTGTGACCCTGGACCGCTTGCAGGGTAAGTCCCGGACATAACACTAGGACGCGACCTGTGAAATGTCCACTTAGTCTCCGTGTCAGTCGACACGGGAAATTGTTTTCACACACAACTGCTACACGGGTTAATCCCGCGACATTCCCGGTGTTTAAGAGTATGTGAAAGGGGCTGTAGCAAAGCGTTTGACTCTGTCAACGTTACAATACAATACGTTTTTTTAAAAAGTTTATATATTATTATTTTCTACACACGAGAGTTATACATTTTTGAAGGTTATTAACTCAGGGAAAAAACATTTTGGAGCACTTAAATTTTTTTTACCCCGTCAATACCCGTTGACGCATTTACGTCATCTAAGACGTCGACATTCTCGACTAGTCGGGACAGCTCTAATGTAAATAGGTTTCGAAATCTGTTTGAAATGAACATGTAATTTCTTGATTTTGTATTGCAGCCTTTTTAAATGTTTTAAGGGCAGTAGGTTTTGGCTGTGCTTGTGGACAAAAGTAGGGTTTTACCTGAAGGAAGGCTCAATTTTTATTTATTTTTGTTATCCCCAGACTAAGAAGTGTTACGGCTCCCATCCTCCTGCACACCTGTCACCAATCTCCACACCTGCCTCCACTTTGCAGTGGATTGTCTGCCGCTATAGAAGACCGGTCTGCACATCATTCGATGCCAGAGCTTCACCTAACCACGTATGGTAACATACAGCCCTCTGTACTGATAAACTTTGCGACTTATTTATTCTACTTTCTCCACAGCAACACCAAACCTATTTGGCCTTCCAGCATAGTCGCAGGGCCGCTTATCACCGGTTTTGCCTTTGTTGAATAAATACACCCTCGGGCTGCTTCTGAATACAGACTTCTCATTGCTGTGCATTTGAGTATAGGGTTTCACTTCACTTGTTAAGGTGGTTATATTTATTTATATCGACAAATGTTGAGTGGTCTTTATGCCTGTCGCAATATGCAATAATTCCATTTATCGCGCGGTATATAAAAATGACGATGGTCATTTCCCTGCTGCGATTTATCGCCTCGCGTGCGCGCGCGTGACGCACGCGCTTGCGGCAGACGTGCTTTACAGCGCAGTTTAAAGTTCAGCTTCCTTGTGCCACTCTGTTTTATTGACTTCTGGGTATGTTCGTTTTATACATTTGAGTTTGAGTGACCGTCATTTAATGGATGGAGGCAGGGCCGAGTGCACTGTCGGCGCACAGCAATGAGCGAGTGGAATGAGGAAGAGGACGAACCAGTCCGCAAAATGTTTCTGGAGGTTGTTTCAACAAAGATGGCCAACAGAATAAATCTACAGTACATGCTCATTTGAAACACTATCATCCTCTCCAGTTTTCACTGCTTAGTAAGAAAACTGCATCGCAACAAGCGGAGCCTCCTCGTCACGTTAATTGACAATTAGAGGTTTTCGCTTGATGTGAGAAATACAGACGACACCGCGCAAAATAGCGTTCCCTCACGGAAAGTGAAGTCCGCTACATTGCTGAAGAAATGAGACCGTTTTACCTCTGTTAAATGATATTTGATACCTTTGGGAGCCAAATTTTTGTTACTGCTACTTAATTAGTCTAGTTTTCTCTGTTGTTGTTGAAGTGCAATTACTTTTACTGCAACTTTATACCTATGTGCCTAAATGCTTCAGTTATTAAGTACAACTTAATTTTTTTCTTGAAAAAAGACATTTATTATGTGTTTCTGTGCGGTATTAATATTGTTGTCTTTTTCTTGAAAGAGGCATGTTCTGTTTTTAGTTGTGATTTCTTAAAAGGTATTTTTTAATTTAAAAGTAAACATTTATTGCGTTTAAATGGGTGTACTTGATCCATTTATACTGTATTCTCACTGTGTTATTGTAAATTGCTTAAAAGGGGACGGGGCTTGATAAGCATATGCTTCTCTCATCAGCCCTTGTCTTTTCGGGTTGATCATATAACATCTTGCAACTGTCAATAATACCAATGATGATGACAAACATTCAGAAAAAAAAAAAAAAAATATATATATATATATATATATATATATATATATATTGTGTGTGTATGTGTGTGTGTGGGGGGGGGGGCAATAATTTGAGATAATTTATCGCCCACTAAAATTTGTTATCGCGACAGGCCTAGTGGTCTTAAGACAAATGTTTATTTTTTATTTTTTGCATTCCTGGATAGTTCAGAAATAATAAATTTATATTTATTGTGTATGTTAATGTGATTGTTTATGTTCAAATATTGCAATTTAAATTTGGTAAAAAGAAATCCATATATTCTGGAAATTTTCAAAAAGTTTATTTAGTAGTTTTTGAATACCAAGGTTAGTATGGAATGGTGTATCACATGAACTAATACACATGAAATTAAGTATAGGTCATTTACCCTTTCAAATGTTCATGCAGGTTATGCTGTCCCTACCAATGTCGAGACCAAACCTACGCCCTTGTAATATACACATTTTGATTAAAATGTTGTTTACTTCATTGTCATTTAGTTGTTGTTTTGCACATTTTTACAACAACATATATTGACCAAAGTGCTTTACTCAATTCAAAACAAATAACAAAATACATGATATAATGAAATAAACACTACTAATAAATAATGCATGGAAACAGTCAATGTCAGTTTAAAGCTAGCTTATTAGGTGATAAAACACACAGTTTTGTCTTTATTTATATCCCAAAGTCCGTGTTGCCCAACGACAGCCCCAAAACATCACTGCTCTAGAGGAGATCCGCGTGGAGGAATGGGCCAAAATGCCAGCAACAGTGTGTGAAAAGCTTGTGAAGAGTTACAGAAAACGTTTGGCCTCCATTATTGCCAACAAAGGGTACATAACAAAGTATTGAGATGAACTTTTGGTATTAACCAAATACTTATTTTCCACCATGATTTGCAAATAAATTCTTGAAAAATCAAACAATGTTATTTTCTGTTTTTTTTCCCCCCCACATTATGTCTCTCATGGTTGAGGTTTACCCATGTTGACAATTCCAGGCCTCTCTAATATTTTCAAGTGGAAGAACTTGCACAATTAGTGGTTGACTAAATACTTATTTGCCCCACTGTATAGTTTCACTCGCTAGCGGCTACTGCTAGCCCCAATGCCACTCTTACTTCTTCCACATCACTAAACAAATTAGCGATCTACTGATATGGCAGTGTATTTGTATGATTATTGACCATTGGACAGCGCAGAGATGGATTTTGCAATTAATTTTCCAAAACATCCTACAATTAGGTGAGAGTGGGTTATTTTCTACAGCATGCCAGACACTATGCAATGTTACACTCGTGTGCCGCAGCACGGTGGTTGAAAAACACTGGGCTAGTCATTAAGGGGTTGAGGTCACAGGGAAAAAAAGTGACAAAGAAAATTGGTCATGTGGCAAAATATATGTAATAAACCACAGCAAATGTATATTGTTATTTAAATAATAATTTTTATACTGTATGCTTAAAGTGCATGTGGCACCAGAAAGCATGTTCATTTTATATTACACGCATATTTATGCTCCTAAATGAAATGGTACGATTGGATGTGTGTGGAAGCAATCGATATATTTATCCACCTTTTTGAATCCCGCGCCATGAAAATGATTGACTTCCGGCTACAGTCTAGGGTTATATATATATATATATATATATATATATATATATATATATATATATATATATATATATTAGGGCTGTCAAAAGATTAAAAATTGTTATCGAGTTAATCACAGCTTAAAAATTAATTAATCGTAATTCATTAATTTTTAAACTGTGATTAACTTGATAACAATTTTTAATCTTTTGACAGCCCTAATATATATATATATAGTTAAGAAGAAAGTGAATGTTGAATGACATCTCCACTATACGGCCATACTACTGTATGCAAAAAGACTGCGGATCCAGCTGATTAATTTGTATTTTTTGCGTCACACCCGCCCAATGTGCTGCAGGCTTTTGTTGCTCCACCAGGGAGAGTGGCGTGAACCTTTCGGGGTTTCCTAAAGATCCTGTTTACTGCGAAGGATGGGCAAAACAAGTCTGACAATCGAGGGACCATTGGATGGATGAGAAAGTTAATTCTACATTTTAAATTATGTCAAATATTAAGATCATGACACACATCATTATAAGGAGGTGACTTGCATTTTGTGGGTGACAATGCTCCCTGTCCACCGAGAAGGCGGGAGTGGCCGCCTCCCTCGGCCGACGACCGGCGGCTTGTCACACGCCATGGTCGCCGGCCGGTGTAGGCGGGAGCGCCCTTGTTCGGGCTTGCCTGGCACGGCCAGACTGTTCTCCCTGTATTTTCCAAACACCGGGAGAACAGTCAGGGTCCAGGTCCTCATTGGCCTCTTAAGCCAGAACAAAATCATCAGTGCAATCAGATTTGTTTATTTGCGTGACGTGTTCTTAACGAGCAATATCACTCTTGCGCGTCGGAAGTAGTCTATACAACAACACAGATGGCGAACGGGAGAGCCAAGAACATGTTCCAATCCGTGGTAAACTTTTAAATGACCAAAAACTCATCGAGTCGCTAAAACCCCAGCAACTGTCTTGCGCTAGCCATGTTGAATAAACTTCTCCGTTCTCTGCTGTCCTCGTATGTTTACTTCTTCGCGCGACAGTTTTTTTGTTGCTTTACCAACGTCACGTCCACCCATTGCTGATTGGTCCACTCCGCTGTCTGTTTGCTGTGGCTTACTCTGCCCTGGGAATTTGATCCACGTAACGGTTGCCTGACTATCGCTGGAACAGCGGCGAGTCTGGTGTACCAGGTAAACGTTTTTTAGCGTTATTGGGCCAAAGGCCATGCTGGAGTTCCAGGCAATGCTCTGGCAGCCACGCGCTCTCCTTGGCTTGGGCTCGGGGATCGCCCCGCTTTAATCTCCGGTTCTCAATTATGTCTAGACTTTCACCCCTCTTCGCGTTCCCGCCTACAGATCTCTATACTCGGCTTGGTCTCGGGCAGCCACTCACTTCGACGTCTGCCAGTTTGTCTACCGAGAAAGTGGCACCCCCTGCTGCGTCGCTGGCGACAAACACTTGCCCTGCCGGGACCCCAGCAGGGCAAGAGGAGCAGAAACTTGCTCGCAGCGGGTGGCTGGCCGATCGGTAACTTTGGGCGACTCTATGCACCTCAGTTCGAGAGTAAGAAGTCGGCCATTTTGAGTAGTATGCAGTAATTAGACCCGTCGTACTGAATAAATGCCTTTTAAATTTTTCATCTTCCATTTATCACAAGACTTTTTTCATGACCATACAATTTATTTAGCAAACGGGGGAAAAAAATACTTAGATACAAAAAATCAGATAAAAACAATGATGACATTTTGCAGTCTGCTCTAGTCATCAACCTCGTGTTTGCCTTTTTCTCGTTCTTGAGTCTTCCTTTTTCTCCAAATACGACTCAAACATATATGGCTCTAAGTCACATACTTCCTCTGGATTGACAATATCGCTCGAAATATCCACACTTGAACCAGAATCACTGAAAAATTCCTCCTCATCCATTGGGCTCAATGCGAAATTCTCTTACATCATCACCAAGATGGAGGCGCCAGAGTGCTATAATGACAGGAGGAGCTAAATGGCAAAATTTAGTGACGCATTTCTCGTCATCTGCGCTTTGCAAAATTTTTTGTAAATAGTCACATCATCACAAAATATGATTATAAATCCAATAATAATGCTATTTAAGATCTTGTCACAAGCACTTTATTACGTCACATTTTAGAGCCAGGAAATAGTTATTCCCAGATGATTTCTCTCAGTATTCAGCACTCCAGAGAATAGTAGGTGCAGAGAAAGAATATGTGAAGAAGTCACACCATGACCTATTTCAAAACCAAAAGTTTGTCGAATTATTTACCTTGCAAACACGATTGCCATCAAATAAACTACAAGATACACTTCAACCAGTACACACTCCCATTTAACCCATCTTATGCATGAAACGGGACTTTAGTGCCTTTAAAGTGATTAAATTTATGGCAAAAAACACAAACAAGGCTGAAAAAGCAGTTTTTGCTCTTGCACCCCTTTAAAATAAACTGCTGTATTTTAACCGAAAAGAACTGTTGTGTTTGATAGAACAGTATGACTATAGACCCATTCACCAATGTCACACAATCACGTGATCACACTATTGTTCCACCATATTGTCTGTCATTGTGTGTCCGTATTGTGAATGATCGTAGTTTCTAAAGGTGGATTCACTTGCAATTTAAGGAAGCCCCGGTGCTTTCAGACGCTGTAAACTCATTGGATGAGTTGCATAAAAGCCGTTATTTGGAAAAGCTTCGGTCCATCCAGTCGCCACATCCATATTTGATGCCCAAATCGATGTTTTTCGACCCGCTGTCTTCGCCATCTCTGCCTGACATCTCCTACCCTGATATCTACAACTATCTTGTCCATACAAAGTCAGCCTATTCTCACGAAAGTTTGAAAAACTTTAAGAGCTTGGAGGCTTATAAATATTTCGTTGCTGGTTGGGTAAAACAGATCCTTGTCCGCGAGAATTCGGCAGGATTCTATCTTGTGGTCGGGAAGGTGAGCTACGAAATGTTCAATTCAAAATCTTTTATTCTCGCTAACATCTCAGTACGTGGATTGCCATGTCCAAAAATAAATGATTGATATACGCCGCTGAATGTGAGGTCGTGTGTTCGATCCTATTACCTTAAATGCCTAACGCTCTAAATATATATTAAATGCATCTCACCAGATGTAAAATGCCGACTACATAGTCTGTGGTGATCGTTTGCTGCCCAGTTTTGTCGTCTAAGTGCAGCATTCCATCTCGCTCTCCTCTTTGGGTCTCTCAGTATACGATGGAACTTCAAGTCTCTCCGTTTATTTTCCCTGTTACTGCAACCAACCGCCACACACACACGCTTCACCATTTTGATTAAACAATGTTAACGATTTCTAAATAAGCAGAAAACATTTGAAGGAAGTCTTAAACTCAACCGGGCCGTTTCGTCGGAAAACGTTCTGTGATTTGGCAGTCCTTCTTGACTTCATTAGCAACCAGTTGCTATACTCCGGACAGCTTCGACGTTACTTTTTTCGATGTATAAAAATTGCCTCGATGTGAAATTTTTTTTTTTTTTTGCTTTGACTCAAAACACTTTTTTGCTACGACCTGTATTTTTTTTACTTCCGTGTTTTTTTTTGTTGTTTTTTTTGCTTTGACAGAAACGAAATCTTCCGTGTCGCTTTAGGGGCACAGTTTTTTTTTTTTTTTAAACGTCAACTTTTCTTTTCCTCTGTCTTTTTTTCTTCTTCCATGTCACCTTAGGGGCTCCGTAAATTTCAAATGTGTCAACAATTGTTTTTGGGTTCGTTTACTAGGCAGTGATTCTTTAGACAAGCAGAAAAACACGCAGTAATAGGAGGAATGTACGTAGTGGTAACATGTAAACATGATCAGCTGACGGACAATGTGGCAGCACAAGTCAGGGGGCGATGTTGTGACGTCACGTGAATGAGGTCTATATGCCGCGCATTAGGCCCCCGAATTATTTTGAATTTGTCCGTTTTACTCTGGAGACCCCCGTTTGCAGACACCACGCCACCGCTTTTATTTTAACCCGGCCATAAAAGGTAGGTAATTACATTTATTATTTAAAATGTCTATCATTTTTACTTTAGAATCATTAATTCATGTCAAATAATTAGTTTTTAAAAAATAAAATAAAATAAAAAAGGACTTTAAAAAATTATTCACTCGCATATTTTAAACTTTTAAACAAATTCATAACTATCGCTTAATTGTCGCTAAATAATCAATCCAAACAAAGAAAATTTTGGGGGGGAAAAAAATGTTTAAAAGGGTAAATATTTGAAAAAGAAAATCTTGACCACTCATGGATGTCTCTGATTTCTGCGCCGCGACCCTTGTTATATTACCGCGTTTCACCCTCAAAAACTCCAAAAGGTCCAGTCTTGGCCATTCACAGCTGTGTCTTGACACTCAGTGAGACATGCTACGCAGATATTTTGTATGGAAACAAGGTATTACAGTGGGGAGAACAAGTATTTGATACACTGCCAATGGGAAAAAACCCATTGGCAGTGTATCAAATACTTGTTCCACTGCAAGTATGCGATAATTTCTCGTTAAAATCATGGTTTAGGGTTTAAAAAAACAACAACATTTAAATACCCTCCTTTTCAAAATTTTTCTTCCCCCAGAAAATTGAGATTTTAATCTTTCCAATGTTGCATATAACACATGCATATAAGACAATTTAGAAATTTGGCCAAACTGGGGGTGTCAGAGCGGAACTTCAAATCACCCGAGTGTTTTCCGCCCCATATTTTTTCATCATCTTAGTAATTTATTTCAACTCATTCACTCCTAAGCATCTTTCACAAGACATCCCATTCTGTACCGGCTATTTGCCATGATTTTGACGGATCTTTCAAGCACCGTGGAATATTGTTCTATCATTATGGCTGCAAAAACACAAATTTACAACAAGAAAGATTAGATTCCCATCTTTCATTATAAAAAAGATTTGTTTCTATTATTTACTTTTTTAGTTATCAGCAGTTTAACATCAAACAACATTGTTTATTAAGTCTTTGGTAGCCAACAAAGGTGTTCCAAAAAAACGTATGATTATCTTTTGTAGTGAATGGGTTAAAACTAATAGTCAACCAGTCAATGAAATGACAATATACAATATTTGACGAGGTTATATGTGTGAAGAAAATAAAACAGGAATTCGAAATAAAACCCATCCTTTACAGTATTGACGTTTTATGTTATAGGCTATGCAAAGGAAAATTATCTGTTTACTTTTGGATTAAAGAATACAGATAAGAACATACAGTTATCTAAAGTTTTTTTTTCTGAAATTGCATTTGTTACATTTGTTTCCCCTCTTCACAAAACTGAATGAAAGACTATGATGGTGAGTATGTACTTACATTGGTCAGAATGTATAGCGCTATGCATGTGTTTAGCCTGAAGGAATTTTGATTAGAAGCCAGACCCCACCCAATAGCATCAAAGGAGTTCAGCATGTTCAAACTTGGTCTGGAGCAGGCTAGCTACAGGAGATAAGTCACCATGGTTACTTGTCCAAAAACAAATTTACCTGCTTTTGTACAACCGATTTGAGACTTAATTCATCCAGCATAACCAAGTTTTACAGACAGAATCTCTAGTCCTACTTCGCCCCACCAACCCTCGGTGCAAACGGTACCCCTGCATAAGTGAATGGAGATCATGATCAGGTTAATCTCGGTCATAAACATTTTGTAGCAATATGAGCATTTTTCCCAGTTATTTTCATCCAAAGTCAAATAAGCTAATCGGAAAATCCTTCAGAATGAGGTTTTTGGTCATTGCATTTCCTTGAGCTGATGGCCCATATTTGAGGTTGTTTTGCTTGTAACATTTAGCAAGCATCAAGTATTCAAAACAAACATGAAATGAGTGAAAGTCAACAGGTCTATATACATGTCATATACTTACAGTTATGAGCAGAAACCTATTACCGCGGAGGGCTCCGCAGCAGCCCACGAAGCCCACGATGAAGAGTGCAATTCCAACTCCCAGCACAAAGTACAATCCTTCAACTAGCGTTTGCTTCGTCTGCAACACTGCTACAAAGGCTGAATCAACGGCGATCTGTGTCAGGGCCCACACACCGAAGAACATACACCCTGTCATCTGACAAAAGGATGTGGGGTGAAGGTGGGAACAGTTGAAATTGCTGCATTATGGACTCGCATAAACATTGGATAAATGCACATGACAGCAATTTGACGTGGGGAGTGCAAAAGAAAATAATTGGGTATATCGATTAACCTTAAAGGGCCTCAGCAATACAAACATTGACTCTCACTTCTTCCTTGCAGAATAAATTTTTAAAAATATAGTTTGGAATGCCCTGGTGTGATGCACAACTCTGCCGCTCATTAGGTAAACAAGACAAATGTTGGGGCAACTGGTGGATTTTTAACTGCCCATTTCAGTTTTTAGTATTTTTGTAAAAGGTTTAAATGACTTTAAAACAACAGTAACTCTTCACTGAATCCCAATACAGTGGTACCTCGACATACGATCATTTCGACATCCGACGTAAAATTTGACACGCCTGAAATATGACGACATGACAGAACGCACGGCGGATTTTCTTGTGTGAGAAATCAACACAGGGTTCAAAAAGGTTGGTACTGGTGGTGAAACAAGGAAAAAGGTGACGCTTACCTTCTAAATGAAGATGCAAATTATAGAGAAATATGAGCGGGGGATGTGCATCCGTGAACTGGCTCAACAATACATGTCCATGGTCCTCCTCAGACCACTGCTCGCCAATCAGTATACGTAAGTTAAGGTGACAATTACTATTGTGGTAAAATCGCCAAAGAAATCACCAGCTTCGTTATGTTTTTATCATACATTTCACAATTTATTCAACACAAAACGCCTACCGGAGTTGACGGTGTTCTCAAGAAAACATTGAAAACGAAAGTAAACTCAAGCTCACCTCCCTCTCTCTCTCTCTCTCTGTCACGTCAGCCACGAGGTGCGTTCAGGTACAGCAAAAAACATCCGCCACGTATGAAACCGATTCGTTACATTATTACAGGAATTATAATCATAATTATTATTATATTATTCCGATTTGTATTTATAACTTATTTGTTTTGCTATGTGTAACTGCCATTTGTAATAGTAATAGCAGAATTTATTAAGGATTTAGTGAAGGTTTTTGGGCTGTGGAATAAATTAATGGAATTACAATGTATTCCTATGGGAAAATCCTGTTCGACATACGACCATTTCGACTTACAAACAAGGTCCTGGAACGAATTAACTACGTATGTAGAGGTACAACTATACTTTCATATTTTACATGTGAAATACGTGGCTATTGACATATGAAATTGTTGATCATCATGCACTGGTTCTAGTGTACACAGCTTCACTCGCAAACCCGGAAGTGGTTGATAGCAGTGTTCTAAAATATTTTTTCATGACGATGACGAGACGATAACAAGCTAAAAACGTGTTTTGGGAGATTAAATCAATGAGAGAAATACCAGTTTTCCTCTGACGAGACGAAAATGCGTAACAATTTCCGTCATGTGTGACATTTATACAGTGCCTTGCAAAAGTATTCGGCCCCCTTGAACCTTGCAACCTTTCGCCACATTTCAGTGTTCAAACATAAAGCTATAAAATTTTAATTTTTTCTCAAGAATCAACAACAAGTGGGACACAATCGTGAAGTGGAACAAAATTGATTGGATAATTTAAACTTTTTTAACAAATAAATAACTGAAAAAGTGGGGCGTGCAATATTATTCGGCCCCTTTACTTTCAGTGCAGCAAACTCACTCCAGAAGTTCAGTGAGGATCTCTGAATGATCCAATGTTGTCCTAAATGACCGATGATGATAAACAGAATCCACCTGTGTGTAATCAAGTCTCCGTATAAATGCACCTGCTCTGTGATAGTCTCAGGGTTCTGTTTAAAGTGCAGAGAGCATTATGAAAACCAAGGAACACACCAGGCAGGTCCGAGATACTGTTGTGGAGAAGTTTAAAGCCGGATTTGGATACAAAAAGATTTCCCAAGCTTTAAACATTTCAAGGAGCACTGTGCAAGCCATCATATTGAAATGGAAGGAACATCAGTCCACTGCAAATCTATCAAGACCCGGCCGTCCTTCCAAACTTTCTTCTCAAACAAGGAGAAAACTGATCAGAGATGCAGCCGAGAGGCCCATGATCACTCTGGATGAACTGCAGAGATCTACAGCTGAGGTGGGAGAGTCTGTCCATAGGAAAACAATCAGTCGTACACTGCACAAATCTGGCCTTTATGGAAGAGTGGCAAGAAGAAAGCCATTTCTCAAAGATATCCATAAAAAGTCGCGTTTAAAGTTTGCCACAAGCCACCTGGGAGACACACCAAACATGTGGAAGAAGATGCTCTGGTCAGATGAAACCAAAATTGAACTTTTTGGCCACAATGCAAAACGATATGTTTGGCGTAAAAGCAACACAGCTCATCACCCTGAACACACCATCCCCACTGTCAAACATGGTGGTGGCAGCATCATGGTTTGGGCCTGATTTTCTACAGCAGGGACAGGGAAGATGGTTAAAATTGACGGGAAGATGGATGCAGCCAAATACAGGAACATTCTGGAAGAAAACCTGTTGGTATCTGCACAAACCTGAGACTGGGACGGAGATTTATCTTCCAACAGGACAATGATCCAAAACATAAAAGCCAAATCTACAATGGAATGGTTCAAAAATAAATGTATCCAGGTGTTAGAATGGCCAAGTCAAAGTCCAGACCTGAATCCAATCGAGAATCTTTGCTGAAGACTGCTGTATACAAACACTCTCCATCCAACCTCACTGAGCTCGAGCTGTTTTGCAAGGAAGAATGGGCAAGAATGTCAGTCCCTCGATGTGCAAAACTGATAGAAAGATACCCCAAGCGACTTGCAGCTGTAATTGGAGCAAAAGGTGGCGCTACAAAGTATTAACGCAAGGGGGCCGAATAATATTGCACGCCCCAGTTTTCAGTTTTTTATTTGTTAAAAAAGTTTCAATTATCAAATAAATTTTGTTCCACTTCACGATTGTGTCCCACTTGTTGTTGATTCTTGACAAAAAAATTAAAATTTTGTATCTTTATGTTTGAAGCCTGAAATGTGGCGAAAGGTTGCAAGGTTCAAGGGGGCCGTATACTTTTGCAAGGCACTGTATGTTCTAGTGCTCAACATTAAACCTGTTTGGTTGCCTTAACCTTGGACGTGCAGTTCCTGTCATGTTTACCTCTCAAATTATATCAAATTTAATTAAAAACTCTGCACAAAATGATTGCCAAACGTGTACAAAAAGTCATTATGTCATAAAAAAAATAAAATAAACATGAGTGTTCTCACAAATCCAATAAACAGTGTGAATTAACAACACATAATTTTGCCTTTTTAATTTGCTTTTCACATTGGAAAATGAAATTAAACTATTCATTCCACACCGTTTCTATTTTTGTTTTCATGTCCACATTCTCATTCTATCACACCCTTGCCTCACATACTATATTCATGGCGTAAAATGTGACACAACTGTTGTTTTATATGTAAACACAGTGCACTAAATGCATATGTCTGTTGTACATCCTCATACCAAGTGAGAGTCAACCTTCCACTGAGAAAACCAGTTTCTCCTCTCATCGGATAGAAGAGGACAAGCAGTTGAAAGAATTAGAATAAATTGGCGACTAACCAGTCCAAAACCTACGTAGTCTAAAACAGGGGTCCCCATTGGTCACGCATTTGCTACCGGGCCGCACAGAAATATTTTTTTATTGACAACCGCATTCTGGCCGAATTAACTTTGGCCTGTCCCCCTGCTTAACACATCAATATTCCGGTCTACTCTAGATATAATACTAGAGTATAGATTAGAATGTCGTCATAGAATTCCATTGGTTGGACTGCATGCAGTACCTCTTTTTTTGTATATATAATATATCTATGTGCGCTTGTCTTCCATCATAACGTATGACTAGGCCGCGGGCGCAGCACATTTGTTCCCCCACGAGCGAAAATGACTGGAAAACAGACGTCTTTAGAGAGATTTCTTACATCGAAAAGGGCACCTGACGATCCAGAACATGAGCCTACAACCTTGAAGACCCACGAACTGCGAAAGAGTGGATTCGTGACCCGTTTGTCAATAAACAGAGTGATTCGAGCATGTCTGTGCAACCGGAGGATCAGCTTGCAGAGATCGCAAATGTACATTTGAGACAATTAAAGTAATTCCGGAATATCCTGACAGTGCTACGAGAACACTGAAAACCTTGCTACAATTTCCAACATCGCATCTTCGTGAAGCGGGCTTCCTAATTAATGCTTGGCGAAGGCGTTAACGGTGAAAGAGCAGTGTGCATCTAACATGTTTGAGGAGAACTTTTGTACATGTCCATCCACGAGCAAACGTAATATTCCTTTCTTTAAAGAAAGTTTGTAGTGTTTACTTTGGAATCGCTGCATTCGCGGCCATTTTTTATTGATACGCGCATGCGCAGAACTGCATAGTCGCAGTTTTTGATGGGTTGCAAAATTTGTCAAAACACCAGTCCGGGAAAAAAAAGACCCAAATCACACCGGTCCGTGGTGCTGAGGTTTATCCGAGGCGCGATTATTGCTAATTGAAACTTTACCCAAAAAAGGTTGGGGACCCCTGGTCTAAAACACCAATTTGCCTAGATTTAGTCAGCGTCCAAAAATAGAGCCTGCGTGTCTTAACCTTCACTGAACCCCTTAGACTGACTCACCGAACCCCTGGGGTCGATCAAACCCAGGTTAAGAACCACTGCCTTAAACGAAGGAAGGCTTCTACATTCAATTTTAGGGCAACATGCATATTGCCCCAAAACTGATCATGAAAAACTGATGACAATATTTTCTGATATCTTTTTAAAATGCATTTATCGGCCAATATTGTCAGGTAGCCGATCACTAATGTTTTCTCATCCCGGCTACCTGATAATATCAGACAACACTAATAAATAATGTAAAAATACTAATAAAAAAATAATAATACAATTTAAAAAAAAAAATAACTGTCAGGTTTACATTAATATTAAACTAAAGGTTTAAGGCATTAATGCTTTTTATGGCCTGAATTTTGACAAAATCCACTTGAATTGCATAAACCCTGTAATTTTAATAATAATAGTACATTTTTATTTGAAGCCGCCTTTCTGGCACTCAAGGCCACCGTACAATCATAAAAAAACATTTAGGCAGATTTAAAGTTAAATAGCAATAAAAATGAATAAGGAAAAATTAAAGTATAGAACATTCAAGACATTTAAAATACTAAACAGATGTAAAAACATGAACAATAAAAATGGATAAAAATGAGTAGTGGAAAACAAATACAATTTTGCGTACAAGCCGCATCAATGGATCAAAGAGCCACGGGTTGTCTACCTGATGCAGAGGAACACTCCCTTATTTGCCTCATTTTCCAATTATTACAAACTGAGGTGAGTCACAGTACACAAACGAGTAAGGTAAAACAAAAGTTGCATATGTAACACGGTTCCAAGAATCTCGAATGACTGCCAGGGCTTTCTGTCACTCAGAATCCTTGGCATTAAGGCCGAGGGCACTATACTGTGGGTCAAATAGACCCTTCCAGGGACACAATGAGGGTCGCGATGGCAGGTTCTACACCTGGCATGTGGTCCAGACCAACAGTCGCAGCATCACGCATGGCCGCCAGTAGAGATGTCCAGATCGATCGGCATCCCAATCACGTCATTTTCAAAGTATCGGAATCGGCAAAAAAATATCAGACATGCCTTTTTTTAATATATATATATTTTTCAATTAAATTGTTTTCTAATTGTATTTACAGACATAATATGTTACACTCATCCAGAGTCTTTAGTTTAGGCTTAAGGTAGGGTTATCAAATTTATCTCGATAACGGCGGTAATTAATTTTTTAAAAGATGTATCACGTTATAATATTTAATGCAATTAATGCATGCGCTGCACGACCCACTCACGCATTGTCGCGTTCAATCTAATGGCGCCATTTTACCTATATAAAGAGCTAAAAGGCAGCATAAAATGAGTAGTGAATTTTAGCAGCCTTTGGAGCCTTTTTTTAATTGACTAAAGCATTACAATCCCTCTCCCTACGATTAGAAATATCATAGGAAGCAATGTGGGGAAGAAAGGTAGTAAATAATCTTTTTCTTAACACCTTATGTTATTTCCCAACGCAGAGAGAAGATATATCAATTGGTAGCACTATGCACAGTCATGGTTGCCCTTCCCATCATGCATCTGGGCATGGCTACAGTATCATTTACTGAAAGCTCAACAAATACACTAGATGGCAGTATTTAGTCACAATATCCAAGTCACATTTATCCTTTAAGAATTACAAGTCTTTCTATCCGTGGATCCCTCTCACAGAAAGAATGTTAATAATGTAAATGCCATCTTGAGGATTTATTGTCGTCATAATAAACAAATACAGTACTTATGTACTGTACGTTGAATGTATATATTCGTCCGAGTTTTATTCATTTTTTTCTTAATGCATTGCCAAAATGTATATGATCGTGAAAAATTATCGGGAATGATTGGAATTGAATCGGGAGCAAAAAAAATTAAAAAAGCAATCGGATCGGGAAATATCGGGATCGGCAGATACTCAAACTAAAACGATCGGGAGCAAAAAAACATGATCGGAACAACCGTAGCCGCAAAAACACAACTGCCGCCTCTGGCGGTCAGTCGGAATGAATAGAACTGTTATTTGTCTCATTTTTTTCCAGATTGGCTGGCTGTGTATGACTTAACACCACCCTGTGCAACTCGATCGTGGACTTGCTCACAAACCGCACACAGAGTGTCAGAGTGGGTAATAACACCTCCTCCATCCTTGCCATCAGCACTGGGGCTCTCCAGGGTTGTGTGCTAAGCACTCTGCTCTACACTTTTGTTCACCCATGACTGCTGTGCCTCCTCCCCCTCCAACCTCCTCGTCAAGTTCGCGGACGACACCACTGTTCTTGGACTTGACTGAATACAGGAAAGAGGTGCAACATCTAGCATCATGGTGGAACAACAACAACCTGGTTCTAAAAATTTAAAAGACCAATGAAATCATTGTGGACTTCTGTAAATGCAAGCCAAAACACCACAGCCCTCAGGTGGTGGAGAGGGTCAGCAGTTTTAAGTTCCTGGGGGTGACCATTGTAGGGTGCCTATCCTGGAACAATCACATTGCCTCAGTAGTTGGTAAGGCGCAACAGTCCGACAATCCCGACACTGGGACCTCTCTCCCAGAGATCAGCACCATCTACAATACACGCCGTCTCAGCAGTGTGCAGAACATCCTGCCGGACCAATACCACCCTGCCTATCACCTGTTCCACCTTCTACCCTCAGGTAGAAATAAGACTGCTAAACTCACAAGTACACTGAAACTGCTGTAGTTGCTGTGGGGTCATGAGGATGATCATAATTATTAGTTTTGCACTTGTCACTATGGGGAGCGGGGGGGGGGGGGGGGGGCATGAATGGCTATGGAAATTTATTGATATTTATTATTTATTTATGGTGGGGGTTGTGGGGGGCACTGGGGACACTTTACCTTTATCCTGCTCTGAACCAAGCACTTTTAATGGGTACTGACTACGTAGTGTTGTTGAAACTACAATCTGAATGTCATTGTTATCTCGACAATGACAAATAAACTCTGAATATGAAGTTTGCCAATATTTCTGTTAAATAAAAACTTTGTTAATCGTATGAGAATGTGTATGCTGACTTGAAATAATGACATACAGTTTCCTTGCTCGTTATTCTTCATTTCGTTTCAAATTCAGTTTGAATGAAGCCCACATACCAAATTTTTTTTGGTACGTCATCCCATCCCTACGCTATTTCTCTTGACACGGCACACCGGCTCTCTAACAGCAGACAAAAGTAGAAATTATGCCATCGCTGTCAAATGTAGACAGACTCTCCGTTACGTGCAATGCATGAAAACCACACAGTTGCTAATATGGCTGAGCCGCTCAGCAATTCAATTCCAGTGCTGTAAATAAATGAAACATCGCACAAAAAATAAATAAATAAAAATATATTTTTGTTGTTGTTGTTACAGACAATGCGACTAATATGGTTGTCGCTGGGTAACTTTAGCCATCTAACATGCTACGCACAGCAGATCACGTTTATCTGAGCACGTCGAACAACTCCAGTTCCTATACAAACCGAGAATTTTCTCAGTAGCTTAACACACTTGACCTGTCCTGCATATTGTTAAGGTTTGGATGCAAGAAATATTTGTACCTTAATGTTTACATGTTAACTTTTACACAAACCTAAAAAGCAGAAAAGCACTTTTTTGAGCCATTTGTGTTGGAGTAGTAGTACACACCGTCTTTTATTTATACGTGTGTACACTTTTTGGTTGAATAAAAATAATGTATTTCTGCAAAATGCTACAATTTATTCTGTTGATACAGAATGATGACTTGAGTATTTTATTTAACTGTGTTGAACTGTTAACTTGATACTGAAACAGCAGTTTATTTAAGCCAGAGAGGATTTTTGTACTATTTTTGTAAATAATGTGCGAAACATTAAAAGCAGCTAAAAAAAGATTGAAAGAGGGTTGTGCAACAATAAGCGATGTATAATCGAATCGTTGCCTCTGAATCGTAATCGCAATCGAGTCATGAGGTGCCCCAAGATTCTCGCTAATATTCACGGTAAGTCAAATTCAATTATGTTTCCATTAGATACTGTGAAAAAAATCCAATTTTCTTCAAATGCAAACTGGATTCATTATCATTTGGATGAAAATCAGTGTCTGCTTTTTTCCACAGAAGTCGGAATTTTATCCCACGCATTGTTTTTAAGCGTTAAATTTTCAATACGAATGCCAGCTTAGTTAAAAACTGTATAGACAAGAGGCTTGCTGTGATGACAGAAACTTGTAGTTCTTGTTTGACAGGTTGCTAGCCGTTGATTAAACATTATTCTGAGGTGGTGCTGTGTCTGTGTTGATGTGAGTGTGTAATGGGCTATGATTGGCTGACTGACATAAGGCACTCAAAAACCCTATGGCACATTTTCCAATATTTGTAGTGTAGCAGTTCCAATATTGTCAGTGATGTCACACAAAAAGGCATTGTCGATTTAACTGTGTTGGAAGGGACACTACAGGGGCATAGTGTTATTTACAGAATACTCCAAATTGAATTTGTATTACTGAAAATCAATTAGTTTAATTCTCTTGAGTGAAAAAAATACATATACAGTGGTACCTCTACTTACGACATTAAATGGTTCTGGAAGTAGTCTCATAACCCAAAAATTTCGTGCAGAGACCTTCGTAAGTAGAAGTACCACTAAGTGAGTGTAAGATGAACCGACCATCTGGACGCTACTGGCCCTCTAATGTTTTTCATAATACACCTGTATTTTCCAATGCGTTAATCAGACTAACATCAACTCGTAGGGAGAGGAAAAGAGGAATACTTACAACAAAGAAGGTGTTCAAGACTAACATGGTGTACTTGATGCATGATAGACAGTCACCCGTGGTTTGTGTTCGTATCTTTGCCTGTGAAACAAACATGCATGTTAAAGTGACTGTGGAATTCAAGATTTCATAAATAGATTTACCCAAAAAGTGTTTAACAAGGATCAATAAAAAAGGATGTAAAGGATATGTAATGAGCCTTCAAGTGTATTAAAATAAAGCTACATCGTCAGGGTGTCTGACCCTATAGGAGCTCCAGCTTTTCTGTGCTCAAACAGACTTACTTACGTTACTATCGCTTGTAACAACATGTAAAATGGACGACAATTTGTTCAGATGTTCACATAACTCATCTACCAAGTTCAGGAAGCCTTGTTAAACCTGACACTCTGAGAAGTAGCTCTCGAGAGCGGGAAAAACAACTGGCTAGCGGCAAGCATCAACCCCTCTGGTAGGAGTTTCCGTTACTAGACGTTGTCGCGGGGTTCTTCCAGCCACTAAAAAAAAAACTGATGGCGTAGTCAGGAGGATATAGATGTTGTGAGTTTTTAATAGGTTCAACCCCAGCAAAACCAAAATGCACCAGTGGAATATGTACAAAAAGAAAAAATATTTAAGTATTTACAGCAAAAAGTCAAAATAACAAAAAAAGGAAGAAAATACTACTTACAAAAAATATGAATGGATTTCCACAGCAACATCCAAACATATAAACAAAAGAAGCAAAAGTGGCATTACGCTCGGACAAAACTACCTTTCTGCTCTGGCATTGACAAACCCACCTCACCCTCTCTTCTACCTGCAGACATGCCTCTTTGTATATTATTAGCTCCTCCCCTCAAGCGCACCTGCTCCCTAATTACGCGGGAACTTTTCCCATTTAAGGGTCCCAAAACCGTCACGACTGTTTGGCTCTCCTGACTTCATCCTTGCCGGTAAGTGATAACTAATCATGAATGGATCGTTTGATTGTATGTGGAATGGATTTATTTAACAATGTGTAGAGCTAGTGATGGTGAGATGAAGCCTCATGAGGCATTGCACCACTTGAGCCAATTGGTTCGAGAAAGGGTTCATTTCTTAGAGCTTCATGTGTCCACGGAACCACCTACTGGCTAACTGTATTATCACAATCATTTGTCTCCCAACCACATAAGGGATTCGTTAATTTTTGTCTGACCAAAGCCTCGATGTACATAGATTATCACATAAGTATAATGTTTATATTTTTTCTTCAACTTTCTTTTCATTGTTTTCCAGTCACAGAAGTTAAATTTGGCATGCATCTTCATTTGGCATGCATCTTCAGCTCAGCAATGGGATCAAACTCATAACCTGAGTGACCTATACATATGAAACAAAAACAGTCATATAAAATATATGATATGATGTCTCTTGTAGGTCAGCAGTGCCAAGCAGCTCCCCAAAAATCAAAGTACAACAAATTATACATATAAATGTTTTAACTTTTGGGTCCAGTAAAAGGAGTTGCCACATACAGTCAGTCTCATATGTCACTCATGAAGTAAAACCTATATGTATATATTTTTCATGTAGTATGTGTATGTGTGAAAATAATTTCATGAATGGCATTATCATAATGTGGTAGGTTGTGCAATGTTATTTCTTTCTGATATTGACATGTGAGTATGTCGCCGGTGTAGCATGGATCCGTGTCGCGCGACGCAATCCGTACCCAGGACAGAACTCTAACTCACTCGCACGACGCGTCCAGCACGGTAGGCAGATACTCTGACCACCAAGCCAAGAAGCCCGGGCTACCCACTTTGCCTGCCAGCGCACCCACATGAGGAAAGGGAGGTTTCGACACAACGGGCTTGCGTGAACCCGTTACACGTAATCAGGGAGAACAGTAAACATGTTCGTGTAACATGAAAAAGGTTACTGATGATGCTTGTGCAATTTGGACATTGATGTAGCGACAGAGTAGGGGTTTTCATTGTTTTATTTTATTTTATTTTTCCCACAGAGAGAAAGTCCTCTTTCTTGCTGGCTTAATCCTAGTGTAAGCAGGATTTGCATACTATTATTATTTTTATTGGTGTTTTGGCTCATTTCAATTTATTTTATATATATATAAGATATTATATATTTTGTTATGCATTTATATTTTCGAATATGACAATGTTTTCATTTATATTTAATATTTTATGTTGTATAATTTTGGTTCCCATTTGAATATTTGTTCCTCCTAGGTTGTGTTGTTAGAGGACGTGTTTAAGTGGGACACGAGAGTTCCTGGCCCCGCGCTGCGAGAATAAAGACGCAGAGTTAAGATTGTCCTGCCATGTCGGTCATTATTTTAGTAGAGAAGACTGAGTAAATGCACCACAACAATTAAACTGTAACCCGATCCACCCACAGCTCCACAGGCACGGAAAGTAAGGGTTACAGACTGGTGGCAGCGGTGTTTTACTCGCTCGTCTTCGTTTCTGCTAAAGTGGCCGAGGCAGTCAGCTAGTTTAGGTGGTGGCCAACTTGTCCGGACGTTTTGTGCGTGCCCTGAGTTTCCACCCGCTTGTTTCAGCTGGTCAGTATTTTTGCCATGTCGATGCAACAACCGCAGCCAGATGACGGCGTTGGGGACAACGGCGTTTTTGCGGTAGGCGATGCAGTTTTGGCGTGAGCAGCTCCGCAGGATACTTCAAAGACTGTTCTTCATTATCGTGTGAAATTGCCGCCATGTTTCCACGGCGACGGAAAAGACAAGGAAAGTTTTTCTTTATGGAAAACCAGATTGGAGCTAGCAGTTAATACCTGTGCAGATGGACAAAAGCTAGATATAGCTACAATACTTCCCACTCGCCTTAGTGGAGATGCATTAGCATACTGGCTGTCTCTGTCACTAGCTGTGAAACAGGACTAAGCCAAATGATGTTTTGGGCAGGAAGCAATTTTTGCTCCATTTTCAAACTTTTGTTAATGCAAGACAGCGCCTGCCTAAAGAACCATTGGAAGTTTATGCTGCTGAAATTACAAGGTTAGTGCTGGAAGCTTTTCCAAATTATGGCGAGCCAGCCATTGCTATGGAGCGCTTCAGGAGATTTGCTGCTGGATTGGACCCCATTCTACAATCAAAATGTCCTGAACATGGCGCAGCAACTTTAGAAGATGCACTAACAGTTGCATGCAAATGGGAGCGTGCTCAAGAGGCGTTGAGAATTCTTCCGCCTACGGGGGACCACCCTGGGTCCCGGGGGGGGGGGGGGGGGGGGGGTGGAACGACGGCTCCTTTGCTGGGCTGCGGGAGGAGGGATGGGCCGCGCTTGGCCCCCCACCCCACCGCCCGGGGCTGGCTGGGTGGGGGCCGTGGCCCTGGGTTGGCGCCCGCGCGGCTTCTCCGCCCGTCTGCGTGGCTGTCGCGCGCCCGGTGGGGCTTGCGTGCTGCTGGATGTGGTAGGGCATGCTCGAGTTGGGGGTCCCGGTGCCGGGATTGGCGATGCGGCGGCGTAGGGTTGGTCGCCAACGGGCTTACACTCATAAGAGATTCACACGATTACTGGGTTCTAGATCACAGAACTGATTTGTCTACACTCTACCCCTTTCAATCACTTGGCTTATAGGCTTATAGACACCCCCACCCCCATCCCCCTCTTTCACTGGCCAATAGGCCCCCACATGGTGTAAACCGGAAATACATCTCGCTGACGATAGCACCAGCATATTAGTAACTAGTCTAGTTGTTCAATGAATTTCTTGTTTTTGTTTGTGTATGTGTTTCTTTTATTTCTTCTCTTGTATTTCTTTTCTTCTGTCCCCCATAATCCCTTCCTGTTCGCTGCTTTGTCATAATAAAAAGGTATTTTGAATGATCACAATGGGAGTATGTCAGACTCTCAATGTGAAACTTTAAAACTGTTCAGACTATCTGGGCACTTAGACTTCCATTCTCTGTGTCAAACAGCTTAACAGGACAGGTTAAAAAAATAAATAAATAAAAAATTCTTCCGCCTCTACTTCCATTGTGACGAGTGTGCACCCCCGGTCGCGCTACCAATGGCGTATTGCACGCATGCTATTTTTAGACCGTGACGTCGCATCGTAAAGCGGAAGTAAAGCCGAAGTGGGACATTATAGATCCGCCCTGCATAGAAACAATGTAATTTGTGCTACTTTTCGCCGGTAATCTTTCAAAAACGAACATGCCGATCACGCATTACATTTTTGGAACTTGTTGAAACGACTCTAGACATTACAACACATGAAGGATGTTTTCTTCATACGTTTCCGGAAACCAAAACTCGGGAGGAAAAAATGTGAAGACCGAATCAACTTGCGCGGACTTTAACACCAGCTCGGTGAACCATTCACATTTCATATGCAGTAAACATTTTGTTGGGTTGGCATGGTCTTTCAGAGGACAAAGAGGTAAGCCATTTTTATATTTTTAACTTATTTTTTTAGCGTAAAGTTGTCCCGTACTGCTTCTGTCTGACAATGAATGACCTGAAAATTACAATGGTATCTGACTGCCACTGTAACCGTATATATATAACACAAATTTAGTAAGGGGGAAGTGTCAATAAATGATAGAATTAAGATTTGTTATCAATGAAAAAATTAAAAGTGTTCGTTGGCTGTCACCGAGTAGCATTTGCGATCGCTACACAAAGCTAACTAAATTACCCCCAAGAACGGTCAGAGACGTAGGACAACCAGAGGATATATAAGAAAGACAGGGCTGATGGTAAAGGATAGCTTGTTTAAACAGGAGAATGTCATTGTCAGTCGCGTCGATAAAAAAGCTAAGGCTATGCTTAGGTGGGCTCGTTTTTTTTTTCGTCTTTTTCAGCCTTCGACACTCAAGCCATCTCTGTAACTGAACATTTTTATGTTCTTCCACATCTTTGCCAGTCAATGTGGCACCTGGCACATCATTTTCGGAGGGAATTGGTAGGTTTGGCTCTGTAAACATCTCTTTCGGACACGATTTCCATTCATTTCCTATTGTCCCTACTTAGCAACGGTAGCTAATTTCATGAATATTAATGAGCCGAAGTGACGTGTTGCTGGCGGTACGCCGTTGTGAGTGAATACTAGGAAGAGAAAAGTGTCCCGATTGTCCAAACAACGGCGTGAGTAAAAAGAAAAAACGTGTGACATTTGCGCGAGCGCAGGTGCCTGCTGCCTATTGTGTGCCTGCGTGTGTGCGTGCGTGCATGCGCACGCTGTCAGTGATGGAGTCGCGTCATTACATCATCCCCCTCCTCCCGGAGATTGGCGATGTGCGGCAATCTGGAGAAGTAGTCTGCTACAACGTTTCACTTGCCAGATCAATGTCGGATGGATAACTTGTAGGGCTGCAGCGAGAGATACCACCGGGTCAGGCGGCTATTGTTGTCTTTCATGCTGTTAATCCAGGTGAGGGCCCTGTGGTCCATTTCCAAATCAAACTCCGTCCAAGAAGATAGTAGCGCAAGCTCTCCAAGGCCCATTTGATGGCCAAGCCCTCTTTCTGCACTGTTGAGTACCTGGTCTCACATGGCTGGAGTTTGCGACTCAGATAAAGGATGGGGTGTTCCTCCCCAGGGTCTCCTTGAGCCAAAAATGCTCCCAGTCCGACAGCTGATGCGTCCACTTGTGCCAAAAACTTGGCAAAGTCAGGGCTCTTGAGAACTGGTAAAGCACAGAGGCAATTCCTCAGAATGTTAAATGCAGTTTCATAGTCCTCTGACCAGGCAACTGGGTTCTTCTGGTCCTTGCACGTCAGTGCTGTAAGAGGAGCTGCAATTGTCGAAAACTGTGGGATGAATCTTCGGTACCAACCAACAAATCCAAGGAAAGATCGATCTTCCTTTTTGGTTTGAGGTCGAGGATACTTTTGGATAGCTTCCACTTTATCCACTTGAGGGCGTACCTCTCCTCCTCCCAAACGGTATCCAAGGTATCTCGTCTCCTGGTGTGCCCATTCACTTTGATGCGAGCGCAGCTGCTGCCTATTGTGTGCCTGCGTGTGTGCGTGCGTGCATGCGCAGCTGACAGTCGCGCCGTCACAGACATGTACAGTCAGCTACTATTCGCTAGAAATTCTGCACGCCCTTGGTAGTATGGTAGATGCTTATGCGCACATATTGTTGGACACTGCTGCATGAAGCACAGCTTTCCAACAGTGGCGGATGCTGGTCTTTTGATGAGGGGAGGCTCAAAATGTGTCTGCATGTGATTGCTTTGTGACATTGGAGGGGCTCAGAGGCACACGCTGCTCGGTAGGTACAGAACAGTGTGTAGACCGGCATGAAAATGGGTCATGGGTTAAAATGGTGAGAAGGGTGTGGAGGACATATGTTCCAGCGTTCTGACAAAATGTCCTAAATCGGCAAAACATCTATATGAGGCGAATTTGACACCCAAAGCACTACCGTACACTCTAAACGTGTCTTGTTTAGATGCATACAGGCAGAACGTCCTCAAAAATGCCTTCAGAAAAGACTCAAGTGTAGTTATATCAAATAAAGAGGGTTTAAATAGGATACGTGACTAATGTGGTCAATTGCTTTAACGCTCCCACAAAAAAACACAATGGTTAAGAGTATGAGAGGGTAATACATGCAAACAGTATTTTTGAGGGAATGAAAAGGTAATAAAAAAGTCAAATAAATCAAAAGTAGTGCGTACGCGCCCCTTTTAACCGATGCGCGCATGCGTGCAAATGTTTCTGCAAGCGCGCTGAGCATAGTGTAGTAGACGTTTCGCTGCGTAGCAAGGAATTGCCGAACACCGGTACACTGAACAACCCAACAAAAGATTTAACTCTGTCGACCAAGACTGTTTCAGTAATCTGCAGGACGCACCACAGACACGTATAGACCTTGTGCTGGCAATGTTTTATTTCGAAACAAAGTTTATTTTGAAGCTAAACGAGTTCGGTGTTCAACACTGTACACGAATGTCGCACTGAAAAAAAGGCGCTACACGTCCCTGAAATACAAATTACAGTGGTATTAGAAAGAAGCTTGCATTTCTTCTTTTATATTACCGTACTTAATGGGAGCTATTTTTTCACCGGCGATTTGGCTAGCTCTGGCAGTGTTCGACTTAAGCTGCAACGAATGGCAGTAACGTTGTTATATCGCAAAATATAAAAAGGATTGAAACCTTAACTCACCAAATTCAATATGCTGGCAAATGCATTCATCTAAAAAATATTGAGAGTGAGACCTCTCTTTGTCTAGCGAACGTGAATTTGTGCTTAGGGCAAGATCATCTGTCGCAATTAGCAATCTTTGACACTATCCTTTTTTTCCACTTCAAACTTGTTTCTCACTCAATGACTGTGATTATAACCTCAACGAAGTGGCTCTCCCAGCTAAGCCTAGGCTATCATTCGTCTTTGTAAGTTTTTAGTTAGTTTGTATATTGAATTTGAAAGGAAAATGTGTGTTTTGTTTTTGGCGAACTTTTTCATGGTGCTAATCTGTTGAAGCTACTCACACATGGAAAAATACTATTGTACAACGTTTTAAATGTCTTGTTGGGATCATGTTTATGAGTGAGGGCAGGAGGGACCAAGAGATCGACAGGCGGATCGGTGCAGCGTCTACAGTAATGCGGATGCTGCACCGCTCCGTAGTGGTGAAGAAGAGCTGAGCCGAAAGGCAAAGCTCTTGATTTACCAGTCGATCTACGTTCCTACCCTCACCTATGGTCACGAGCTATGGGTCGTGACCGAAAGAACAAGATCCCGGATACAAGCGGCCGAGATGAGTTTCCTCCGTAGGGTGTCCGGGCTCTCCCTTAGAGATAGGGTGAGAAGCTCGGTCATCCGGGAGGGACTCGGCGTCAGTGTTGTTAATCTTACTGAAAAAAAGTAATTAATTATAGTTACAAATTACTTCTCCCAAAAAGTAATTGCGTTAGTAACTCAATTACCGGAATGTAAGAGTAATTAGTTACTTGGCAAAGTAATTGGTGATAATTACTTTTTTTTTTTTCCTCAAAAAAAAAAAAAAAAACATTGGCCACACTATGTGAAGTTTTTTGTGAAGGTTTTTGGTACAATTGGCCCGAGCCCAATTCTTTACCCTAATTTACCCTTTACCCTGAATCAACTGTTAAAAGTTGTTAAAATTGCTCCAATTATTGCATTAGTTCCCTTCTCTTTTACTTTCGACATATGAAAGTTTTAAAACTGTTTCATCATTTAAAGATAGATTCAGGTCAAGATTTTGCCGATTTAGAAGTATTTTAGATAAAAAGTTACTTAGGTTCGCTAGGAAGGTTCTCTACAACAGAGCCGTCCTAAAAAGTCTACTGCTTTAAGATGGCGGCTGTCTACTAACTCATTTAGTGCCATGTCTGTCATTTTGCATCTAGATATATCCATGTACAGTACATGTGATATCTACCATGTCTACCATATCTACCATAACATGCGGGCGTAGTTTGTAAGCTATCGGCTACAACATGTATTATTGGAGCTACCTAGCATCGCGTTTGCTCGGCGTCACAACTTTCTTGCCTCCTCCCTACTCCTGCTCTGCTCTGTCGTCTCGGTGAGTCCGTCTCCCTCAGACTTTTCGACCAATATAGTAACGCATAGTAACGCATGCCTTTCCGTCCTCAGTAACGGTAACGGCGTTGCCAAGATGAGAAAAGTAATTAATTAGATTACCCACTACTAAAAAAAATAACACCGTTAGTAATGCCGTTATATTGTAATGCCGTTATTAACAACACTGCTCGGCGTTGAGTCGCTACTCCTCCGCGTTGAGAGGAGCCAGCTGAGGCTGCTCGGGCATCTGGTTCGGATGCCTCCCCGGGGGAGGTGTTCTGGGCATGTCCCACCGGCGGGAGGCCCCGAGGACGACCCAGGACACGCTGGAGAGACTGTCTCTCGGCTGGCCTGGGAACGCCTTGGGATCCCGCCGGAGGAGCTGGTTGAAGTGCCTGGGGAGAGGAGGAGCTGGTTGAAGTGCCTGGGGAGAGGGAAGTCTGGGCTTCCCTGTTAAAGCTGCTGCCCCCACGACCCAACTCCGGAGCAAGCGGAAGATGATGATGAGGAGGATGTTTTAAATGTATTCATTTTGTGTATCTCAGTTACTACGATTCGAGAGCTCAATAAATTGAAGAAAAGTGCGCCTTGTGTTTTGATTGTTTGTTTTTGGGTTCGCTGGAATAGCGTCACTGACGCACAAGCAACAAACGGGAAAGGGTAAGCTCTGCTGTGCCAACCCACTTCTGGCTGCATTTTTGACACATGAAAAATAATAGCGAATCCCGTACTATGGTGTGACAGACGTTTTCATACCATGGTAAACCGTGACACCGTTAACCGGCACATGCCTACACCCGACTACCCCCCCCCCCCCCCACCCGCTCTTAAAAATGTTCTCCTCAGATCTATACAATTCACGTCAGTCACCCTTTTTGACTTCAACACGGCGAATTTCGCCGAAAGGTGAAAGATTTTCATGCCTGGTAGAGCAATAGAAGTCGAGTCTCCAAAAGCAAGCAGCTAAAGAAAAATAGAAGCGTGATTTTTAACTAGTCATTTTTAATAAAGTGCTGCTAGGAACATTAGGAAAGTCTCCAATTCAGAACAGCAGAATAAAAGTTGAAAAATGCTACAATGGACGTTTCCACCACAATATCGAGGCTTCGATCATGTCGCTGTCAATCAAAAAAGGATTCAGCTTCAGACAGATCATCCAATCATCATGCATAAATGCATAATCCAGGCCAATTGAGCCCCACCCACTGCTCGTAGACCGCCAGAGATGCTGAACATCTCATGGACAGGATTAACCCAACATTTAGCCAATGACTCGTCTCGTTTCGCTGTAGTGGAACAATGTATTCTCACTTTAGCAGACTCAGCGCAGTCCTTACTGTTTAAAGGACTGTGAAGCTGTGCGATTGAAAGCAAGTCGAATCGTAACCAGTGACAAGAAGCTAATGCTGAACAAATGTTGCGCGAGTAGTAGCGCATATTTAGTCAACGTCATGTACATACAACTAGTGATGGGTCCGTGAGACCTCATGAAGCGTGTTGACACAGTGTGGATACTGTGTCATTGAATACTGACACCTGCTGGATATAAAAAATCCCTACAGGCAATTTACTTGACAGACTGACACTGAATTGATGACATAGCATGTAAAATCAAATTATTTAAGTCTTTGCATTTATATTGCATTATTCCATACCTTTAAATTATGTGAACATATATTATAATGTGAAAAATGTAAGTAATAATGAATGGGTGAATGAGGATGCTGGTGGACTTTTTGTTCTGATAAAATTTTATTCAAAAACTGTTTTCTAATGTTTAAAATTTAGTTGAAACAAGCACTTTCACCTGCATTGGAAAACACACACTCGCATGGAACCAACGATGCCAGCATGCACAAGAATTTCTTAGCCAGTTGAAAGAGTTTTGGATAAGATGTCCATTGGCTCCTCCAGTATTGAAGAAAATCTGCATTGCGTGCCATTTCAGCTCAGCCATGCATCGTTGCACTTTTGCAAGTTCATCTACAGTTGCATTGCCTCCTTGACTCCCCACTTCGTCATCTAAGTGCTACCGTAGCAGATCAGAAAAAAAAAAGTGGACAAAAAATAAATTATATCTTAATTACCGATTTCTAATAAATTACCAAAAAGCTACTGTGGGAAAGGAATGGCTTTATACGGGTGTTTACCATGGGATTATCAGAAACTTCATTCTCATGCTTGGCCCAATAATGCTTCAGCATTGAGGAGGTGGCTACTGTTTGTATATGACAGGTTGAAAGTACAAAGGCGACATTTCACCTGCAAAAAATATGATCAATATTTTTGGAGCCGCGCCATGCGAAGCGATCAGTTCACCGCGTTCAGACAAGGACTCATACCCGCGCGTATGACGCATCGCGGACGAATGGCGAGTGCTGTGACCACTAAGCCAGCAGGTTTAATGCCAACGAGTACTCGTGAAGGCATCGAAAGGGATATTTCCATGCACGGCAAACGACGGACCCGGATGTACCCGTCACACGAATAAACTAAGAGTTACCTTAAAATTAATTGTATTTTGAATGGAAGATGACAAGTGCGTTTTCCCTGTGTTACGTCCATTTCCACAGACAATGAGGAAGTAACCGTAAGATTTGGATTGTTTCAGCAGCTCCATCGCGTTGACAGACGCGCTTCCTTTTGAACCAGTTTGCCGCGTCATGACTGTGTCGACACAGTTCAATGAGTTCATGCATCAGTCACATGATTTTCTTGTAGCGATACGCGCACGGACGCAGGGGTTGCTCCATGAGCTCGGCGCACGCGCCAGTGCGTTAGTCTCACTGAACCCATCACTACATACAACAGTATACATTTGATCACTTATTTGACACTTTGGGGCAGGGCTGGGCAAACTATTCCACAAAAAACTGCAGTAGGTGCGAGTTTATGATCAAACCCATTATTAGGACAGCCTTTGACTGATCTGGTTTCTTACAAGTGCAATCAGTTGACTGCAGTCAGGTGCTTGTTTACGCTGAAAACTAATTGGTTAAACTGTCTGTCCTGAATCAGTTGGAACAAAGACCCTCGAGGATCAGTTTGCTCACCCCTGCTTTAGGGGAAGTTGAGTTTCCCTTGCAGACTTCGCCACTGGTATACAAACTGTTGGGGAGACTGCTGCCTGCATGTTGCACTCTTCATACTAAGTTTGGCTGAGGAGTTGAAATGCACTAGTGTAAAAGTGCCTGACTAAAAGGGTTTTTTTTATGTTCATGTATGTTTCATGTAAAATGAAATAGAAAACTAATATAGACACACACTTTACAGTGAGTATTTAAGAAAAATTTAAAATGCAGTTATGGTGCGAAGCAGCTTTAATAAAACTATGGGGAAAGAATAAATTTCTTGAAGGGAAAAGTGAAATATACTAGAATTGGCACACTATATATTGTTGATGTGAAGGTTTGCATACTATTTTTTCCCCTCTGAGGAAATTTAGATCCACAGCTAAAACCTACTCTAAATCATATTGATTCTGTTGTATTTATCACCCTGCTGGTCCTTTTGAGCTCAGCCGCCAGCCCAATAGCTTGAGATTTTTTAATTAGGCCCTCTCTGCTCCAAGCCCTGCTAAAAAGTGTAATGACGGCTGAATTGAGATCCCCTACTGTATTCATTTTATTTGTAGATGACAGAAGAAAGGTGTTGGAATGTAAGAAAAAAAAACATTCCAAATTAACCTTTTACACAAGCTACAGGCCAAACAATACTTAGCTCTCCAAGTCTCACCATTAAGATCCTCTCAAATGTATTACTGTCAAATGGAAGTCAGACTAAAGGCTGCTATGATTGACAATTGACTATCAATTTTTTTAATTTTTTTTTAAATTACAGCCGTGTATCATTGAGATTGCCTGGCACTGCCAGACTGTTCTCCCTGTATTTTTCAAACACTGAGAGAAAGGTCTGGGAACCAGCCCATTAACGGCCTCTCGAGCAGGTACAAAATCAATCGACAAATCAGATTCGTTTATTTGCGTGACGTGTTCTTAACGAGCAACGTCACTCTTGCGCGTCGGAAGTCGTCTCCACAACACACAGATGGTGAACAGCAGAGCCGAGAATATGTTCCAATCCAAGGTAGAATCAGTTTTAAATTACCAAAAACACATCGACACGAGTCATTGACAACAGTCTGTCTCGCGCTAGCCATGTTGAATAAACTCCGCTCTCCTCGTATGTTTCCTTTCGCGCGCAAGTCCCTCGTCCTGCCCTCGTCGTTTTACTAACGTCACGTCTGCCCGTCGCTGATTGGTCCACTCCGCTGTCTGTTTGCTGTGGCTTGCTCCGCCCTGGAAATTGTATCCGCTGAATGGTGGCCAGACTCAATTGCTGGAACAGCAGTGAGTCTGGTGTACCAGGCAATCATTGAGACATTCTTGACATAAAATTGTCCAAATACTTTTTGGAGGCTCTTAATTAATATTTTTACACTTAAAAACAACAACCTCAAGGCAAGTAGATATTCTCTTCATTATTATTATTTTTTTTTTTTAAACAGTAATTGTACAATAGATGTCAGGGTTAGCCAATCAGAGTCTGACAGAGTTGGGGACCTACTTGTTGGGCTGTGCACACACAAACACAGCTTATGTACACACAAAACGGGTTGAATGAACACTACGCATGCCATTGCTGCAGAGGGCAAGTGCGCATGACAGAGTGGAGTGAGTGACCATTTTTAAATAGTTTTATATTTAAGTAAGTTAACTAAAAGTGGTTACTTTCATAATTGAATAACTAGTAATGAGTTACTTTTTCAAAGAACTATAACGCTTTACTATTCAAAAGTAATTTGAACAACACTGATGATGGTGTGGTTTAACTTGCAGGACAGGATTTGAAAATGACAACCAAAAAAATGGTTATTTTGTTTAGATGTTTGTTGCCTAGCACTTGTACACTTACCTTTTTGTAATAACGTGTGGCCGGGTAGTGGTCTGCACACTCTACATTGGGTATGCGCTGTCCGTAAGCAGCAGGCTCTATGCGAGTACGCATCATCTATTGTTGAATGGAAAGAGCCTTTTTTTCCCAGCAAACTCTTCTGCTTTTCCTGATGTGAAGCGGGCGATGGTGTATTTTGATTGTATTGTTGATGTTCGTCAACAGCACTTCGTTACAGCTCCTTCAGTTCTGAAAGCACTATAAAAACAAAGTTCGCTTTAGCTCCACAGACAATCTCCGGCGTGGCAAAATTAGAGAGTATGGTCTTATTGCAGCTTGCAAGATGAGAGCGTGACATGACTAAAACCAAAACCTATGATGGGAGTGTGTCATGACTAAAACTAAAACCTATTCTGAACTCCCATCATGACCCCAAAGCACATTACGCCTCAGTCTTGCAAGTCTCAGAGAGATACACTTGAAATTTGTTTCTGGAATATTGGCATACTGGAAATTGCTAATGGTTGTACCAAAATTTACAATGAGCAAAATGTTAAAATGTTAGATTTCACCATCAAGATAAACTTGTTTAAAGCCTTGTTCAAACTAAAAATTCATTGACAATTTTTTTTAACCTATTCTGTTCAGCTGCTTGACAGAGACTGGGAATCTGAGTGTCCTATTGGTCTGATCAGTTTTAATATATCAGACAGGAGTATGAGATACTCCCATTGTGATGATTATTCATGTGTTTCATTTATTAGGAGAGAGCAGCCAGCAGGAAGGGGTTATGGTGGGACAGCAAGGGAAATGGAAAAGGAGAGACAGAAGAACAAACAAGAAGAAGAAATACATCACCAGCACAAGACCAACGACCCGCCCCAGAGCCTAAGGAGGATATCCCGGCAGAAAAGAGGGGAAGGAGTAAGGAGGAGGACGCGCGGATGTGCTTGGTAAAACCTCTGACAGCAACTTTGCATGCAATCTTTGTTAGCTCATGGGCTGCCATAGACAGCGGTACTTACCTGGGAGGGTGGCATCGAGTGAACTTATGTTCTGCTAGTGACAAACTACTCAATTCGCAGAAGGAAGGAAGGAAAGAGCCACATGACTAGACTTCTATCATTGTCAACGGCACTGAAAGAGTTAAATGAATAGAAAGATTGTTGAAGTTAAAAAGTGAAGTTTAAAATAATGTGTAACCCTTCAGTCTTAGCCTCATGGTCATGTGCCAATATTTCCCCCCTTTTTCCTCTTTTCATCATCCTATAGCAGGGGTCCTCAAATACAAATCTTGAAGGTCCAAAATTGTTTGTTTTTTTTCATACAACATTTATGAATGTTGGTCAAGTACAGGGCAGGTCGGATGTAAAGGTGGTTTTCTTTTGACCAAACAAATATACAATGCACATTCTGTTTAAATAAAAATAAATTGACAAAACATTCTCTTGACTCAAAATAAAAATACAAAAAAAACATGCAAGTACAATGTTTACACATGTACACTAAATAATTGACAAGATCTGTCATTAAGGGGCAAACAATAACTAATGACAGTATATTTTGTAACTGTAAAACACTACTGGACAAAAAAGAAAACGTGCAAGTAGTACAGCACATGTTCCCATGTACAGAACATAAATGACAAGCTCTGTCATTAAGGTGCAAACAAAATAATTATGGACACTAACTTTAACTGTAAAACACTGCCTAGTGAGAGAAATGGCATTTGGGGGTCACAAAGCTGTTTTCTCACATCATCAGCCAGTACTTCAGTGCATCTTGTGGTTGATGAATCTCGGAGTGAGATTTGTTTAAATTTGGTTGTCATTTCCTCCTTCTCTTTTCCTTCGAACATTACTGCCATCACTTCAGTCATGCACATGACAATCAGTGAGCACTCCGTTGCAATTTGTTGTTGTGTCATTGATTTAACAATAACCTTGCTTGACTCTTGATATGACTGCTTCAACCTGTTAATTTATTGCCTTCTCAATTCTGATTCAGGAGGAAACTTCTCATCAAAAAAGCTGTGCCCTTTAACATAATTGTGTTTCACACTTTCACTTTTCCATCCATCCATCCATTATCTTCCGCTTGTTCCGGGGTCGGGTCGCGGGGGCAGCAGCTTTAACAGGGAAGCCAAGACTTCCCTCTCCCCAGCCACTTCAACCAGCTCCTCCGGCGGGATCCCAAGGCGTTCCCAGGCCAGCCGAGAGACATAGTCTCTCCAGCGTGTCCTGGGTCGTCCCCGGGGCCTCCCGCCGGTGGGACATGCCCGGAACACCTCTCCAGGGAGGCGTCCGGGAGGCATCCGAACCAGATGCCCGAGCCACCTCAGCTGGCTCCTCTCTACGCGGAGGAGTAGCGGCTCGACGCCGAGTCCCTCCCGGATGACCGAGCTTCTCACCCTATCTCTAAGGGAGAGCCCGGACACCCTGCGGAGGAAACTCATTTCGGCCGCTTGTATCCGGGATCTTGTTCTTTCGGTCACGACCCAAAGCTCGTGACCATAGGTGAGGAAATGTAAGATAAGCTTGTTTTTGGGTGCCAAATATACAGTATTATGCCAGTTTGCTCTTCCACAGCTATTATACGCGCACTCCCAAGCTATTATGAAGAATACAGTTTTAGCCATCGTCATGTGCTTACAGGTCATTGTTCACATTCTGCTGATTGATAGAAGCACACACATATATTGATTCATCACACAACGTCTCAGTACCTTTCCACCAAGCTACAGTACTATGAGTACAAATGTGTGTTTAAAACAATGTTATCTTGCCTGCTCAGGTAATTCAATCAGGAAGTTTTAATCGGGAAGTGTGACTGTTCAATCACTGACTAGAATAAGGAATTTGCCCGACCGAACCTGCCACGTTGGACAACAAGTGTTGTAACTGTACTTTACTCATCAACAAGCCCTCAATAAAAGCTGCACTCCTCAGGATGAAAGTCAGAGAAGCTTGCTGGGAGCCACGAGCTCCCATCAACCTTTTTCTCCTGACAGAGTAAAACCTTATCCCTGTCTCCGTTCTGATCCTCTCTCCGTCCTCCCTCAGGTCTTTTATTATTTTCTTAGTACAGTAGTAAGATTAGACCCAACATTTCTTGGTGCCGAAACCCGGGATCTAAAAATCCGCGTTCATCCGGACCGCCGCGGGGCCAACGGACGCCGCCGGGATATTTACGACCTTTTTCTCATGAACGGACGGCTGCGCCTTTGTTCCTGCGACGACCCGGATTGCCGGTGACAGGTCCCAGACGAACCAGGGCAGGACGGAGTGAGGTAGGATAAAGTTTAATTAAGTTGTTGACGCTTTCGGGTTTAAATACGGGGCGGATTGAATTGTGAAGTCGAAGTACTGACTCATAATAGTTCGAAGTACGGAACATCCGTTAAGTAAACCGTTGAAATTTAAACCATCCTAGTTCGAAGTACTGAACTATTGTGTGACGAATTGCGTGCGTTTAAAGGGTCTAAAAACGTTACGTAAACAGTAATCCTCGAAGGACTGAGGACTAACACACAGGCGATATTTTGCGAAGTAAAGACAAAATATTGCGGAAAGCGGGCCGAAGCACCGAGCCATAAAAAGTTATAAAAACGTCCGAACCCGGAGTCAGAGACAAGGTAAAGCAAACATAATAGCGTGATAAAAAGCAAAAGTGAAAAGTCCGTGCACGGCAATAAAATACAGGCGACCAAAACTGAACACAAAACAACTAGGGGATTAAATAGGCGACGTAAATAAAACGTAAAAGCGTTGCGTTTGAAAACTGATAAAAACCAAAAGTAAAAATGGGAAAAGAACAAAGCAAAGAGCTAGTATGTTTGATAAAAAGAAAATTAAGATTGTTAGAAATGTTCTTCATTCAAGAATAGATATTGTTCAAAATATTATTTGAAAGTAAATTCTTCTGAATTCAGGTGAGAAATGACCAACTTTTAGATGTATCGAGCTAATAGGAACAAATAATAATATTTACTCCAAGTAAGTAGAGTAATTTGAAATAGATCGACTAAATTAGATTTTGAAGTACATGGCAAAATACAGTAAGAACTGTCAAAAAGACTTCCCATTAATTCTTGGGAATGATAATAGATATCAATGCAAGTCTTATAGATAAAGATAGGTCCAAATGTTGATTAGCAAACTCCTGTTGAGGAAGGAGCAGCGGTTTGGTATATGTCACAAAATGAATAAATATTAATAGCTGATGAAAAAAGTTTTAGCAGACGTTAGAGCAATTCTAAACTTGCCGCTTTTTAAGAATGGCAGAAATAGTTTAAACTAGGGAAAAAAGTTGTTACAGGGAGTGTATAAATAATGATAACAAATCAAAAGTTGGGATTAAAAAACATTCTAAAATTCACACGTCAAGCAGATAATTCTACCAACCTGGGGTGAGATACAGGTGGATGTTTTTTAAGTGCACGAAAAAACATTCTTTGTTCTCCTCTAGACTGCTGAATTATCCTCCATTATAAATTATATGGATGTCAGTTGAAAATGATTGGAATTAAAAATTGAATTGAATGCTATAAGAGGTAGTGTTTACTTAGGTGTTAAAGAATAGACGAGAAGTCATAGTGGAATAAAAAAGATTGCTTAAAAGAGTATATCTGTCCCACAATACCCTCCCATTCAAATGAAAAACTTTGCCTGGGTAAAAAAGTCTGATTTTGACTTATGTGGACAACACACTGTGATATGGAAAATTCAAATTTGAAATAGAAATTTAAATTGATTACAAAATTTACCCAAAATATACCCTAGGCCTATTGAGATACTGTATTTGACTAAAAACAATTAATTGAATAGATTATAATTGCGTCATGGAATCGTAATTTTTGGATCACGTGTTGATGAATCTTCAACAGTGACCCAAAGGTGAAAAGACATTTTTGTCAGCTCTAAAGAAATTCCAAAACAAAGACAAATTCATTCCATTTTTGTAATCTTGAGTGGAACATTAAGGCCACTGCAAAACTCAATTTACTGATTAAAATGGGAGCTGACAAAAAATTGATCATAAGCAAATATTGGCATTTGCCAAGTGGAAATTATTATACTGGGAGAATTGTAACTCTGTAACTTTGGGTTGATTGCGGAACGTAAACTGTTTTTGATACGATAATAGTAACGGTAACACAAGTTAAAACAATTACTGGATGTAATCAAACTACCGAATGCGTTAGTCATTTGTAAATGTGAAGCCAAATTGATGGCCTTGATAACGTGTCAATCCAGAACAGGCTAGCAGATGAAGCAGCCAAGATAGCGGTTGTAATTCAACGCAATAAAGCTAAAATACACCTATTGGCTGAAACTGAACCGCAACAACTAATAGATAAAAAACTTAAAGGCTATAAAAACATAGCATCGCAAACAGAAAAACAAAAATGGGCGATGAAAGGTTTCTACCTAAATTATTGATCATATGGGCAGCTGAATTGAGCCACATGATTGTCAAGTGTCTACAGGGGGGAGGATTGAGTTGGTTAATAATTGGTTAATAGACACTATGACAATTGTGGCCCAATGTCTTCAATTCATGCTTGAAAAAATGTCTTCAATTCATGCTTGGAAAACAAAAAATTTTTTTCAACCAGTGTTTACTTTGCATAAACAAGGTTAAGAGAGATGAATAAGAGGGAGGTTCCCAGAACCATCTGAACTATTTCATACATTGCACATGGATTACATTGAGTTAAATAGAGTATTGGGGAAAAGATATTGCCTGGTGATAATAGATATATTTTCTAGATTAGTTAAGATTTTTCGTAACGCATTTGAGGACGAAAAAGCAGTTATTGCATGTACAGACCCCAGTCTGCCGGACTATTGGAAAAGACAAAAGGACAAATTAGTAACAGACTGATGCACAAGGAAAGACTTTGCCACCTTTTAGACTTCCAGATTTAACTCCAGGACCTGTTAAAGGTTCTGGCAGCATTCCAGCTCACATAAAGAAACAGTTTGATCTAAGACAAGTTCGAGACAACAATGATCTGCCAGAATGTTCCGATCCACAGACTCTCAAGGTGCGGGTCGGAGACTTGGTGTTCCTGAAAGTGTTGCAGTGTGCCAGGTTGGACAGTGAACGCTGGGACGGTCCTTAAAGAGATGGTTGGCGTCAGCCCGACTGCAGTGAAAGTCTACGGATGCGCTGGAAGAATTCATCAATCCCAGTGCAAGTTTTCCGGTTGCCAGAAGGACCTAGCGACGCCAGTCCACCAGGCCCTGATTCCTAATGTCCCGACCTCACCTAAAGTCATCAAGAGCGGTGGAAGTGTTTTCCGCCGGCGGAAGGGTTTTCCGCTCTGCTGGCAGTCTGTCCGCTCCTGTGAAAGACCAGAGCCAAGCCTGTCTCTCCAGGGGACCAAGTCTTCATAAAAATCAAAAGAATTGGTCCAGCCCACGTTGGGAAGGCCCCAACAAGGTTCTCATCACCACACCCACAGTGGTCAAGGATGAGTCTGACACGGACAGTGACAACGAGGACACTCTTGTCTAAAGCAGATCTACCGTGCACTCATCGAAGACACCTTGGCACTCTACATATGTCAAAAGAGTTCCTGAATTTACAAACATTTAACTGTCGCATTTATCTACCATATTAAAGTGTATGTTGTCCGTATTTTTTCCAGAGATGCCAGGCAATGAGGCTCTCGTCCCCCCGAAGGGGGGAGGGAATAGGGGAATTTTGGCCTAGCAGGTTTTCGCCCTTATCTGGTTTCTCAACTCCAATGTTGTGGTGTACTGTTGACAATTGTTACTGCAAACCCGTCTTGAGAAAAGTAATGGTTAGATGTTAACGCCAAGTGCCAATTGAAGCACTTTGTTTTAAACCCACAACAGGGGGGAAATGTAAGATAAGCTTGTTTTTGGGTGCCAAATATACAGTATTATGCCAGTTTGCTCTTCCACAGCTATTATACGCGCACTCCCAAGCTATTATGAAGAATACAGTTTTAGCCATCGTCATGTGCTTACAGGTCATTGTTCACATTCTGCTGATTGATAGAAGCACACACATATATTGATTCATCACACAACGTCTCAGTACCTTTCCACCAAGCTACAGTACTATGAGTACAAATGTGTGTTTAAAACAATGTTATCTTGCCTGCTCAGGTAATTCAATCAGGAAGTTTTAATCGGGAAGTGTGACTGTTCAATCACTGACTAGAATAAGGAATTTGCCCGACCGAACCTGCCACGTTGGACAACAAGTGTTGTAACTGTACTTTACTCATCAACAAGCCCTCAATAAAAGCTGCACTCCTCAGGATGAAAGTCAGAGAAGCTTGCTGGGAGCCACGAGCTCCCATCAACCTTTTTCTCCTGACAGAGTAAAACCTTATCCCTGTCTCCGTTCTGATCCTCTCTCCGTCCTCCCTCAGGTCTTTTATTATTTTCTTAGTACAGTAGTAAGATTAGACCCAACAGTAGGAACGTAGATCGACTGGTAAATCAAGAGCTTTGCCTTTCGGCTTTCACTTTTAACAGCGCAATTTTCTTTAAGCAGTTTAAGCACATAGGTTTGGTACATGCAGTTGGTAAAATGGATGCATATTTGTCAGTCCTTTCCTCATTGAAACGGCAATTTTTGTTGTCCATTTTTTTCTCTTGGTCAACTTTGACCATCACATTTTGTTTCATGTAGATTCATGTAAACAAACCGAATAAAGTGCTGGGTGCAACTCGTGTTTCACACTGCTGTGGTCTGTTCACTCTAGCTAGTAGCATGCAGGCTCTCTCAGCCAATCAGCGCATCCATGCACGCTCTCTCAGCCAATCAGCGCATCCATGCACGCTCTCTCAGCCAATCAGCGCATCCATGTATGCTCTCTCAGCCAATCAGCGCATCCATGCAGGCTCTCTCAGCCAATCAGTGCATCATTCTCATAGAGATAACAACAGAAGTGGGAACATGGAACATATTTGACTAAAAATGAAACAGAATATAGCGATGGAATAGTAGCACATAGTGATAGATCGGTGATTCATACAAATAATATATGTTTTTAAAAAGTTTTTATTAAGTGCCATTTGCTCTGGGTCCGCTAAGAGGTGTGCCGTGGTCCGTTCGTGGATTGCGGTCCACTAACTGAGGACCCCGGTCCTCAATTAGGATTTCTTTTAAATATCTGTATTGTCTCGCAACCATTTAAGTAATATGTCACCTTTATTATATAACTTTTTAAACATTTGGAACGCAGTTTAAATAAACGGTCCACTTTTCTTGCTTAAATATTAACATTTTATGTGATTTGTTTGTTAAATGCGAGTGTGACAGTACTGTGAGATTGATTGGTTGATCTTTGTCAGAAGATGAGTGGCTAGTGCAAATTGACGTGAAAGAAGGTAGCACTGAGTAATTAAGTATGCAAATCATGAATTTCTTAGACAATGAATAATGGGCGTCGCCAGACATATTTCACTTGGGCACGTGCCCCAGTATTGAGCTGCAGTGCCCAAGTTTAATTTTCACCGGTAAACAGTGGTGGGTAGCAATACGTTACATGTACTCCATAACATTTACCTTGGTAATTTTGGGAGAAAATTTTACTTCTAAGAGTAGTTTTACTAAGCCATACTTTTTACTTTTATTTGAGTTGATTTGTGAAAAAAAAAAGGCTAATCTTACTTCGCTACTTTGGTGTGCACAAGAGTTGTTACATTTTCCTCTTTATGGTACATATTAGATTTTTTTTGCCAGTGATGTCAAGAGTAGCTCTAACAATTTCACTAATGAGACATTGCAACAATATTCACATGACTCCATTACACCAATCAGACGCAAGCTTGCTGTTCTATGAACACGCCAGCCTGTTCATTCAGTCTTTAAAGCACAATAAAAAATGAAAGCTACAGATTGACCACGGAAAACTGGAGATATGTTCCTTTTAATTTCATAAAAGGAACTATGAAAGAACTATCAACTATTGAAACTAGGAACTAGTTTCTCCACTAGAGGGCACTTACTGCTTTACAAATACTCCTTTATTTCTGTCCTTTTTTTTTTCTCTCGCCGGAATTCAATTATTTTATTTTTTATTTTTATTTTTTCCTTTGGCTGAATGTGGTTATTTAATAGGTTATTGTACAGTATCATTATAACAACAGTTCATATCGATAACTTTGTGCTGAGAAAAAATACCATTGGTAAAAAAAAAAAATGTAAGCAGTGACTAACAAAGTTACTCATAACTTAAGTATTCTATTCACCAAGTATTTTTAAAAATGTAATTGAGTACATTTTTTGGACGACTACTTTGACTTTTACTTCAGTAATATTATTTTGAGGTAACGTTACTCTTACGTGAGTAAAATCTTTGGCTACTCTACCCACCTTTGCTGGTAAAAAAGGAAAAAAAAAGTACTTTGGAGTTTTAAGTCTTTATAGCATAATCCACAGAATGTGCCTATTTAATATGGTCATAGTACTCAAATCACTCCATATACACAATCTGCACATGGCTTTTTAATATGGTAATTTATCTATGTAACTTTGACAATGCCTACCGAGTTGACACTTTGCGAAGCACCTTCGGAAGATATGCCGTTCATGTGTATCGGGAGATCTGAGTTAGTGGAAAATCGTTCTGATGTGTTCTAAAATCATAACGTGGGATAAAACATAGTTGCCTCAAAGAAGAGTAGTTCATTTTAATGCTCCAACGACACCATGTAATAAAGAATCATTTTTTCGATAACTCCAACAACACGTGAATGCACCATCAATATTACGGTGCGCGCGGCAATCATACAGTTGATGGTGCAAATTACATCTTCCAACCTGCTTTACAGGTTAGTGCGAGATAAACTGCCCATCCTTGTTGTTCGCTTTTACATCTGTGTTGAGCTTTGTCTAATATTGTGTTAACATATGTGGTATTTGAACGATATCAATAATAATGCTATTTATTGCTATTTGTTTAATAGACCAAAATGAATATAATCAATCTGTGTGAATTAACTGCCCATCTTTAGCTATAACCTGTAACAATTTTGTATGTGTGCTTATCTTTATTTTCAGCTGTTTTACAAGCATTTTATTTGTTACTGCAGTCCCTCTAATCTGTAAAAAGATTTTTTTTCCCTATTTGACTTAAACAGCATTCATTTTGCAAATGGATATTAGAAAGTTATTTGCTCGCAGCAAGGATAAATCAGCAAGGAGGAATGAGAGAGGTAAGCTAGATAACATACCTAGGCAACATAAACCATTTTTAGGCATGGGTGAAAGTGAGCCAGAACGGTCAGAAACGCAGTCCCGGTATAAGATTCAGGGCCAGAACGTGGTTGCGGCGCACGGTGCTTTGATTCCGAAAATATGATGGCAACTGTCAAAACGCTATGTAAAAAAAAAATTTAAAAAAAATGCTAAGCTGCCACACATGCATTTCATCTCCAACAAGAAAACAATCTACCAACATCAGATTTGCATACACAAGTGTTAACAACAAGCATAATAAAGTGCTTGTGTAGCGTAATCCGTTTCCACCAATATTTATTATATTTCACGGACAGCAAAAAAAAAAAACCAAAAAAAAAAGGTTGTTGAATTGATGTGACAAAAAAGGGCAATGTAACATTTAGATTTGATCCATTTTATGTTACATTGCCCTTTTTTGAGCAAGAAAAGAGTTGAGGAGGCTTATTTATCATATTTAGTTTTATTTGCTCTTATGGGGAGGTTCACAACATCTTAGCTGTCAATGTGCACTTAGGACTAATATTTGTTCATTTATGTTCGGCTATTTATTCATTTCCTTATGATTAAAAAAAAAAGTCAATGTTTGTGCGATCTTCAAAATATATTCCATTTCACGCTGCACAATACAAGTCATTTGGACATTTTTTTCAATGTATGTTACTTATATCTTATTAAAAAAATAAGTAAATGATTACATTAACTTCAATTATAATTTGCATCCTATGTTCTTAAGTAGTTAAAATTGAGATTTGGCATTTAGTATGTGAGGAAATGAGGGAAAATAAAAATTAGGAGATGGAGGTTGGGGCTATTGCTGTTTTTGTTCACTTTTATTTTGCAACTCATTGGAAAAAAATACGAATGAAAATTTGTTTTTGTATGTGTTATAGAGATAACTGTGCCAAAACAGTTTTCTTTGCATTTCAGTAGTTTCAGGAGCTTTGACAACCCCCCCCAAAAATAAAAATAAATAAATTAATTAATAAATAAATATTCTGGCTCCATGGCGACCCTCACGTCGTTGAGAAACACTGATTAATTGCATTCCCCGCTTTTAGGTCACAATCTATCAGTTGAGAAACACTAAATAATTGCATTTGCATTTGCAGTGATAGGAGAGTGCAGGAAGAGGCGAAGATGAGATGGAAGTTGAGCAGAGGTGAATTAACCATCAACAAGGGAAATTCAAATTTTAATTTTGAATATTGATGACTGAAAAACTAAAAGAAGTCACTTCTTTACAGATACGTGTATTTTGGTTTGATTGTACATTGTTTAAAGTGCTGCCCGTTCGTTCTGTGCCCCAGTATTGTATTAGGTCTAGTGATGCCCCTGCATCAAACCAATTTATTTTCCCTACTTCCAGGAAATATTGACAATTATTCACGTTGATGTCTACGTTTACATGTTGGAAAGAATAAAATGTGCCAATACACTTTATTAAACAAGTCTCTTTCCATAAGGGCACACCTGATCAAGGTGTTTCGTTTCACTTTATACCTGCTCTGGAGCATGAATTGTTTTTGTGCGACTAATAACTAAATAATAGTTTTAAACTATCCGTAATGATCTGTATTTACAGACTTAATCCCTTATTTTGGATTTGCGCAATGCCCCCCTAGACAAGGAAACGACTGGTAGTCTTCTGTGGCATTCCAGAAAACTTTTTAAATTCAGTTCCGCTTCTGAACAACATTTGTTGTGTAGAATACGTCTAAGGTCGTTAGTCATACTTACAAAATTATCCGATCATCCAACCTCTAGTTGCTTCGTCTTTCGGTGATTTATGTGTCGAACACAAGGTTTTGAGAACTAACAGAGTAGTTAGAACAAAATCACGGTGCACAAAAAAAAATGAAAGAAAGAAACTACGTACCTTACGCTTATTAAAATATGTTTAACAGTGTACAGGCCGAAAGAAGTGACAGACGTGTTACAAAGGGTGCCCTAATACTCACCTAAATCGCCTTGGTGACACCCAAAAGACGTTCGATGTGCGCGACAACATCATCCATTCATTCGTTTGTCGTTAAGAGTCCACGTGCTCTTTAGGTTGGTTTAATGACAGAGAAAAGGTTTAATGAGCTACACTTGTGGACGCGAATGTGTGGATGACGTCGCAGATCTATTGCTTTTTAGTCATTTTTACTCTGGAAGACGAGTGCGTGTGTGGTAGTAAGACCATGTTCTATCATTGGCATGTTTGAACAGAGCCGTGCCTGACCCCCCCCCCCCCCCCCCCCCCCCAAAAAAAAAAAAACACCCACATCAACCCCCCCCCCCCCCCGCAACAATAGCTAAATTAACAAAAAATGTTCATGCACTCACACATAATGGCATTGAATTATTTCTTTTTCTGAAATCCATTATATTCAATTGTACCATAATGAAACTGCAGCAATTAAAATAATAATTCCCTAAAAGCTATTTTACATACAAGTAAAAAAAAAAAAAACAACAACAACAACAACAATATAAATACTGTAAATAAAAGCAGAATTGCAACAGTCTATTCAGCCCTCTTCTTCTGATGAAGCTAGAGTTTACTGGCCATAAACAATTTCAAGACTGAGCCATACACATGTAATATGTATGGCGGACAACACTCAGGTGACTTGAAGTTCCGCTCTGAGACCCCCAATTTGGGCAAATTTCAAAATTGTCCTACATGCATGTGTGATACGTCATTGGAAAGCTTAAAATCTAAATTTTCTGGGGAAAATATTTGAACAGGAGGGCTTTTTAAAAAAATATATATTGTGATGACCCTTTGTTTGGCACAATTCACCCACCGTACTTGTGTGTCCATTTGGCCGTGCGCGTTACCGGTTACGTCAGTCACGTGACACAGACACTTAAAGGGGAAATGTGAACTAAGGTTGGCCAACCATGTTTTTGAATAATATCAATGGCTGAACAATTATAAGCATATTTTCTTCTTTTTTTTTTTTTTAACACAACCCTTCCAGATTCTTTGTTTAACCCATAGCAACGCCCTTGACAACGAAAATGCTTTTCTTCGGCAATCTTCGGAAATCTTCGGAAATTACGTCACACCGGGAAGTGCGAGGGAAGTCCGCCATAGAACAGTATTGTTTGTTGCATTGCTTCTCGGTAAGATGCCACGACGGTGTGTGGCGATGTTTTGTTCTCACTCAAACAAAAAGTTGGATGAGTGGCCAAAGGATAGCAGGGCACGTAAATGGACATCTTTCATTCGCACGAAGCGAATGAATTTCACGCCATCATCGAGTAGTCTTCTCTGCTGCAAACACTTTGAAGATGCCTGCTTCCTTAACCGGTCTGCTTATGATCAAGGATTTGCCAAAAAGTAAGTGTGATTTTTGGATAGATGACTGATGACTTTGTCAAAGCAGAGCTGCCAACTGTTGTGGAATGTACAGTAGAAGCTAGCGACGTTAGCCGAAAGCCAACTCGTGGCAATAGTCGTGGCATAGTTGTTGTTGTGTTCGCTAGTGTTACGTCCCAAGGACGGCTCGCGAAGGGCGTAACATAAAACGAGCCACACAATTTCACAAGTGGCACAAAGTTATTTACACAACAATCAAACTCGCAATGAATATGTACAAAATGTGGATGAAGCGCGGCTTCAGGGTAAGCCCAGGCCAAAACAACAAACAAAAGGAATCTACACTTGAACCCCACCCGCTAACTAAACCCTGATCATGAAAAAGAACAAAGAAAAGACTGCCACTAACCTAGCTTCTTACGCTAAACAAAACAGGAGAAAACGGGTTGAACAGAAATGGCGACTTACACCTATTGCTTCAGTGCTCTTATTCACAGTGGTGAACAAAAACGATCCAATAACGAATAAACACAAAAGACCTCACCGAAAAAGCGGGAGTGTATCAGACTAGCGATCAAATGCAAACGAGCGTGAATGGCGAGCAAAAAACTGGCGAGGAGGACCGCGGCAGAATGCTGTGAAATGCGACCTCCCAGAGCTTCTAGTTTATGTTTCGCGAGAGCCGCTGACAGGTGACAGCGAGCGTGTTGGCATTGAGTCAATCTCGCAGTGAATCAGAGAGCAGCTCAAGTCACGCAGTGAATCATGGGAAATGTAGTCTCGGGACAACACTGAAGTGGTGCTTTGTAATCCGTTCGCTTGTGTGAAAAAACCACATTTCCTCACGCCATTAGACGCCACTTACTGCCGAAAGCCCCAGCTACTGTTAGCTCCATGTGTTAATAAAGAAACAAAGTTGTACGCACGTCGTGTGTTCGATACCTTTGTCAACAAAACGCTCATAACAAGACACTATGCATGATCCGTTTAAGAGACGCTGGGACTGGAAGTAGTAGCAGCTGGTAGTACGAGGCGAGGCGGAGATGAGCGAGAAGCAAAACTTCGCGGTCGAATGTGGCGGCAGTCCGCTATTATTTTGTTTTCTTATTGTTGCCACAATAAAGTGGAGAAAGCCATCAACGACTCACCCCCCCCCCCCAACGTTTTTATATTATTATTTTATATGCATGAGTGCTGCATGAGATCTGCCAAAATGAACATGCAGTCTGATTATTATTTTTTTAAACAATGTCATCAGATAGACAAAAACATAAAATTATGTGCAAATGCCTGCATCTTCAAATCATGAAAATAATAACAGTCTATATCTTACCAATCTTGTAATCTCGATGGGTCTTGTCTCCATTTGATGTCAGGTAGTCTGGGCACATTGTTTGCATCCTGATTAGCGTCTGGCTAATACATTAGGGTGACCAAACGTCCTCTTTTGCCCGGACAAGTCCTACTTTCATGTAGTGTCCTCGTGGTCCGGGCGGGTTTTATAAATTCATAAAAATGTCTGTTTTTTATGATTTTTCACGGGACCAATTTGAAGAGAATCCCTCCGACCGCTGGGTGGCAGCAGTTGACATGGCTCCTACGAGAATGGAGGGAGTAGTTCTTCTTGTTTTTGTTGGCAGTTTACCCCCATCATGAGGCATTACCGCCATCTACTGGGTTGACGATTTGGCCACAATGCCTGAAGTTTTTTTTTTTTTTTTTTAATGATAAATAATAATAATGGCAACTGTTGACTTCTGTCGGAGCTTTGACTGTAAAATCCCGTTTGCTGTCGCATCAGCGCGCTGCCGATAATTGTAAACTTTTATAGCAAAGTTTGATTTTTGCCTCAGCTAGCTATCAGTAAGCTAAACCGTGCTAGGCATTATGGGAAACGTAGTTTTGAACTGCTACGTTTGGAAACATGCTGATTGAATAGTTTGTCAGTTTATTTCGGTTTTTGTTTGTGTGCAATCTAGAACATTGAATGAGAACATCAATTGAATGGGAATAACAATTTGTCAAGGACAATTGTCGTGATAGTAATTTATAAAAATGTTTAGTTGGCACACAGCCTACTGTGTGTATGTGTATTGACTGGACTACATTTCTATGGGTCTGCATTATATATATATATAATTTTTTTAATTATTTTTTTTAAGTGATTATTTTTTATTTTTTTCAAACTTCATTTTTCCATCCAGAGTGAGGGGGCACACTTTAAATATATTAAAGTGATATAGGCATCTTTGAGTGAACTTCGAGTAAAATTCAAGTATCTTGAGGCCGGGCTGAGGCTGGGCTGAGTGTCCTCTTTTTTAGAAATCAAAATATGGTCACCCTATAATACATGTACGATCCAACATAAAATTCCAACTCCTCTTCCTCCAACTCTTCAAAAACTTGGGTCTCATCACTTGCACTTGATCTATCACTAATATCGCTGTTTGAAGCATTGTTTGGAGGGCTTTGTAGGGCGGCCGTATGCAGCGTTCCCATCGCAGTTCTCAGTGTGACGTATCACTTCCGGGTTCGTCCCCTTTCAGGCTCGAACTTCGGAAACGCGATTATTTTGTCAAATATACAACATATAAATTATTTTTTCATGCTTTATTTGTTGGACAATGTTTAATTACTTTAATTGTGACCCTATTTGGCATGTTATGAAATTACTTCACATTACAGCTTTAAGAGCCGCGCGCGTTTTCAGAGAGTTAACGAGCGTTCACGGAGTGTAGCAGAGCTACCAGCTGGACACAGTAGCACGAGCTAACAGCTAAGACTCTCAGCATTTCAAACCGCTAAACTTATCCTCCTTCGGCGGGGGGGGACCTGTGTGGTGACCCTTTGTTTGGCACAATTCACCCACCGTACTTAAGTGTCTGTGTCACGTGACTGACGTAGCCGGTAACGCGCATGGCCAAATGGACACACAAGTACGGTGGGTGAATTGTGCCAAACAAAGGGTCACCACAATATACTGTATACTTACTTTACCTTGTTTCGATCCAAAAACTCCGTGTAGCATGTAACACCGAGTGTCAAGACACAGCTGTGAATGGCCAAAGCCGGATTTCCGGGGGATTTTGAGGGTGAAACATGGTACTGTAATCTGATTACTTTCTTTCAGTAACGAGCAATCTAATGCATTCCTTTTTCCAAGCCAGTAATCCGATTAAAGTTAGTTTCCTTAGTGCCTGTGCGTTACCATTTTGTGTTTGCCTCATAATGTATGTAGAATAAAGAATACTGTAGTCATGTACGAAGAGCATTTGAATAGAAAATATTGCTCTTGAGTCTGGGAGTGACATCACATCTCAAGTTTTCTTATCAGGGAAAAAAAACGGGTCATGTATTACCATGCTGTTTCTGCGCTGTCTGCCACGGCGTCAACAACATAGCCTCGCTGAGTCGCTGACTCGTCAGAATGCTTACAGCAGGGGTCTCCAACCCAGTCCTCAAGGCCCACTGTGGGTCCTGGTTTTTGTTCCAGCCGATCCAGCAGAGACAGTTGAACCAATGAGGCTTCTGCTAAAACAAGCCACACCTGACTGCAATCAACTGATTGCACTTGTAAAACACCAGATTGGGGAAAAAGTGTTGTCATCTTGTTTGGTTGGAATGAAATCCTGCACCCACAGTGGGCCTTTGTGGAATAGGTTGGGGACCCCTGGCTTAAAGTGAAAGGCAGGATATATACCGCAAATGGCTGCCTTTGCTCACTGGAAATACAGCCATTACTTCACATTTCTGCCCAGTAAAGATGACAAAAATATCTCCGTGCGTTGTGCTGGCTGAAAAAGACTGTCGGCCGCTAAAAAGTCTACATCCAATTCAACAAGGAATCACTTGGAATTACAGCACAACGCGACAAAACTCGAAACAAAGCCTACAGGTAACAAGACAGCCAGCATTTCTACAATTTGCAACCAGCCTTTATGCACATATTATTGTTAGTGTTTGTAACCTTAGGCGGAGTTTTACTTTTGTGGGACTGGGGGCAAAGCATGTTGATGACTCTAAAACAAAAGTCAAAAGTTTGGACACACCTCATCATTTTTGCGTTTTATATATTTTCATCACTATTGTAAATCCTCTCTGAATACATCAAAACTATGAACGAACACATAAGCCGATTTTAAAGGGGGGCGGGGGGGGGCAGGCCCCCCCGTTGGCCAAAAAGTGTCATTGCATGTAATTGACTTTCCTATATATATAAGGGTGGAAAGCAATAAAACTACAACAATGATGAATGAAATGAACATAAAAATATATTTTTACCATGGGTCAAAATTATTTTTCAAGCACTTTAGACGGTCATTTGCCTTGCATATAATTTTACCACAAAAAAATAAAAATAAAAATAAAAAATGATTTTTTTCTTTGATTGAAAATATTTTTTGGGATTGAAGCAACTTTTTTTGGGATTGAATGATTTAAACACAAATGTCCTACCCATAATATGGCCCAAACACAAAAAGGATTGCTTCAATCAAAAACTTTTTCGATGAAAAATTAAGTGTTCAAATGCAAATTTTTCAACCTCAAATATTTTTTCGCATTCAAAAAACTTTTTCTATGATTGAAATTTTTCTTTTTTTTTTTTTTTGATTGAAGTGATTTTTCTTTTTGAAAATACATATTTTTTGAAGCAACATATTTCATGATTGAATGATAAAGATAAAAATGTCCTAGCCAAAATGTGGCCCGTACACAAATCAACATTACTCCAATCAAAAAAGTTGCTTTTAAAAAAAAAAAAAAAAAAAAACTTCAATAAAAAAAAAAAGAAAAAGAACAATCAAAGAAAAATAGCTTTCACATGCATTTTTTTGAGCTTCAAATTTATTTTTGCATTCAAACACATTTTTTTTATATTGGCGCGCATTTTTTTGGTTGAAAATATATATTTTGATTAAAGCAGCTTTTTTTTATTGAAGCAACTTTTTTTGACGGAATATTAAAGACACAAATCTACCTCCATACGGCTCCGCCCAGAGGATACAATTTTTGACTGGGGTAACTACATTGGCACGACGCCGGCGGGCGTATGATATTCAGTGCATGACGATCTTGGTGAAAAGTATTGCCTAAGCAGCATGATTTACAATTCCCCTCAAGAATGATGGGAAACAAAAAAATGCTAATTTTCAACTTATTATTATAAATATTATTGTAAGTTAATCTTATTGCTGACACTGCGTTTCGGGGTCATCAACATGTTGTGCCCCCCCTGCCCCAAAAGTCAAACTCCGCCGATGAACGGACATGTGGAATGGCAAAAAAAGTGAAATAACTGAAAACAGGTTTTATATTCTACATTCTTCAAAGTTTGAGGTATCGCCAAACTTTTGGCCAATACTGTATGTATGTATATATATATATATATATATATATATATATATATATATATATATATATATTAGGGCTGTCAAACGATTATAATTTTTAATTGAGTTAATTACAGCTTAAAAATTAATTAATCGTAATTAATCACAATTAATCGCAATTCAAACCATCTCTAAAATATGCCATATTTTTCTGTAAATTATTGTTGGAATGGAAAGATAAGATGCACGACGGATATATACATACAACATACTGTACATAAGTACTGTATTTGTTTATTGTAACAATAAATCCACAAATGGCATTATTAACATTCTTTCTGTTAAAGTGATCCACGGATAGAAAGACTTGTAGTTATGGTTGACTTGTAGATGATAAATGTTATAGTTACAAGTTATAGTAATTTTATATTAAAACCCCTCTTCATGTTTTCATTTTAATAAAATTTGTAAAATTTTCAATCAAAAGTAGAGTTAATATAATAAGAAGAATGAAAATAACACTATTAAAAATAGAGTGACCAAAGTCTAAGTTTTACGTGTATTTTGCATAGCTATTTTGATATGGAATGCCAGTTCATTTTGCATTGTTGTTTAACTGTGTGTCAGAATAGGGCCTCATTACTATAGACTGAAGTGCTTTTCTTTTTGTGAACATTATTTTTTTGGGGGGGAGAGATAGGAATATTATTTTTCTTGTGCTTTCACTAAACAATACTTATGTTTGTTGTGAAGGAGTTGCCGAAGCTTATGCCAATAAGCAGTGCGGTGCAAAGAACGCCTGTGTCCACTCGCCTTCACTGTATAACATATATCTGTACATATCTTACCCAAAATACATCAAGAGACACATAATTGCCACTAAAAGAAAGAAAACTTACCGAAATATGTGTGGAGCACAAATAGCAATTTGCATTGCATTGTGAATACAGCATAAACGTCTCACAGCTACTAATTCTCCCACGTTTAGAAGAAATAACATGAGTATGGAACGGCGCTGCCCCCAAGCGGCCGGTGGCATTCTCTTCACTCTTAATGTCCATAAACGGCCTCATTGTAATCTGTTTGAGGCAATATGCGAGCGGGTCATTCAGTGCATGCGTTAATTGCATCAAATATTTTAACGTGATTAATTTAAAAAATTAATTAACGGCCGTTAACGCGATAATTTTGACAGCCCTAATATATATACACACAGTATATATATATATATGTAGGGATGGGAATCGCGAACCGGTTCCGCGTGTATCAATTCCATGAAATCGTTTGGCAAATCATTTAACGATTCTCTTATATATTCCTAACAGTACAATCAATTTCACGGAATTGACGCATTATACACACTGACAAACAAGCAAGTATCACAAGTCACAACATGAGTACTCACAGCAGAACCACCTACCAAAGGTACCAGTAGGTGCCCCTGCCAAGTACTGAAACAGTGGTATGCACTGGCCAACTCATTATTCATGAGGCTACTTAAAGAAATGATGATTTTTCCAAAAAAGTCTAATAATGGGTCAATCATATTCTCGTCGAATACTCTATAAATAAAATATAACATATATGCATCCAAAATAATCCTAAGCAATTTTATTAGCAATTTTAATACTCCCGTTAGAAAGATTTCATGGGTATGCATTTGTTCCAATAGCAGCCAGTCAGCTGTCCGTCAGCTCATCGTGTTTACATATTACCGCTACTGACATTCCTCCTATTACTGCATGTTTTTCTGCTTGTCTAAGGAATCATCGCCTAGTAAACGAACCCCAAAACCTTCCTGACAATCGTTAACATTGATTAATCAAAATGGGGAAGGCAGGTGTGGCGGTTGGTTGCAGTAACAGAGAAGATAAACGTTCATTTGTGTGCCCATTGTTAAAAGGGCAAATCTCTAAAGCAGCATGGTTTGTTTATCTCGGTCCATGATGTGTTTGTGTCGACAGCCGTCAGACAGTGGCGAAAACATCAATAGTCGTGATGCCAACACGATCGCAGACATCATCAGACGGAGACTACGAAGCTCGTCGCCACGGTTGCTGTGCCGAAAAATATCCGCCCCGCGTGAAATGTCCCGGGAACACCCACACGGAAATGACTTTCTTGTACCGTCAATATGTATTATTTTACTCTGCTTGAACTAATAAATCTTGTACTCTGAATATGTATTATTTTACTCTGCTTGAACTAATAAATGTCAAACTTGTTTGATTGTCATTGGGATATGATCGTGAAAACCTGTAGACATTTCTGTTCAAAGATGGTTATGTGGCCCTGTCCACGATTTGTTACTAAAATATAGTAATATTTTGTGTAATTTAATTATTTATTTAAAACTGATTTTACAGTCGTAAATCCATTACTGTAATGCGTCCATGAAAACATTTGATGTTTTCACGTTAATTTTATAAATAAGCACTCCCGTCAGGGGGGACATTTCACGCGTGGCGGCTATTTTTCAGCACACAGCGGCCCGTTGTCGAACCGCCGATCAAGTTTCATTTTACAATCGTGACAATGGTGACGCTCAAATGTCGGTTTATATTCGGGCCGGTGCCGATTTTGGGTACCCGACGCCACATCGTAACATCAACTTGAGTATGACTGGAGGTTTTTGCACGGGAGGAAACATCGATTTGGGCATCAAATATCGATCTGGCGACTGGATAGACCAAAGCTTTTCCAAATAACGGCTTTTATGCAACTCATCCAATTAGTTTACAGCGTCTGTAAGCACCGGGGCTTCCATAATTTGCAAGTGAATCCACCTTTAGAAACTACGATCATTGACAATACGGACACAGAATGACGGAAAATATGGCGGAACAATACAGCGATCACGTGATTGTGTGACGTTGGTGATTGGGGTCTATTTGCGTAAGGTGCGCATTTCGAGCAGACGACCACCTGTTAGTGGAATTAATAATTTTTTTGCATCCACGAACGAATGTAAGTATTTCCTCTTCATGTCATAAAGTTCTTATGATAAATTAGAGCCGTTATCAGCGCGACCGTTTCGTGTTTTTACTGTCGGCTGGTCGCTCTGCTCATCCTCGCTTCATGGAGGAGAGCGTTGTTTACACTACATTTGCGTTGCACATTCTTTCTCACTCGCCCCCCACATTTGTGTTCATTACACTGCGAGTCATGTATGCGTGTTATTAACTGCTCTCTGATTCCCCAGGCAAGCACTGCGTACATTGGAGTTGCTTATTGAAGTTAACGATGGTGACAGATGATTGCGCCGCACAGGTCAATCATCGTTTAACTGCCGATAAATGTTAACAAGTTTGATCTTTGTGTGCATACGCGGGTGGGGAGAGATAGGGAAGCGCGCGCTTTAATATGCGTTTGCGCCGAGGTTAGAGGCAGCTGGCCCTGCATCATTGGTGGTGGATAAAATGAATGTGCATGTGTATACAAAAAAAAAAAAACATTTATTACAAGACAGTATATATAAATATATATATTTTATTAGGGCTGTCAAACGATTTAAATTTTTAATCGAATTAATTACAGCTTAAAAATTAATTAATCGTAATTAATCGCAATTAATCGCAATTCAAACCATCTATAAAATATGCCATATTTTTCTGTAAATTATACATATATTCTGTAAAATAAATTGTTGGAATGGAAAGATATGATACAAGATGGATATATACATTCAACATACGGTACATGAGGACTGTAGTGGGCATTTCAATCTACTGTCATTTAAATCTGTCTACAGGGTGACCCCAAAAAAAGTTTACACTCAGTTGACTGCTTGTTTAAAAGCTATTGAAACATATCTAAATAGGTTGTCATGCTTAAGTGATTCATTAAGGTCACTCAATGCAGCTGGTAATCTCTCGTCTCTACAATTCCTGTGCTTCTGCTGAAAATGAAGAAAACTTTAGCCGTACCTGAATTGCTGCGTGCCGGTCTGACACCTACTGAGATTGCAGCAAATCTGAGAATATCCAGATGTGCAGTCTACAAAGTTAAAAAGAAGCTGAAAGATACTGGAACAGCCTCACGATCTGTGCGGACCAAAAAGTTGATTGACAAGGTGATATGTGGCCACCCCAGAGTCCAGATCTCAATCCCCTGGATTATAGCATATGGGCAACTGTGGAGGACAGTGCCTGTAAAATGCCACAAAATTCTGTGGCAGCCTTGGAGAGGTCCATTGTTAGATCTTGGGAAAAGATGACAGCATCCTACATAAAGAAGACCTGTCAAGCGTTCCGCAGGCGCCTGGAGGCTGTTGTGACACTTAAGGGAGGACACATTGAAAAATAGAGTGTACTGTACATGTTCTTTACAATAATGTATAATTTGTGATTAAATTCTAATTCTAAACTGAATAAACATGGCATTTAAGTTGTGTTATGGCAGTGTAAACTTTTTTTGGGGTCACCCTGTATGCTGTCCTCACTCCGAAGCGTCTACTTTTTCCAAAGCTAGACAGCTAGTGAACAACGCCTTAATAATCAGACTTCTTCCCTTTTCATCTAATTTATTAATAAAATGGCCTCAAACCATTGTCCTCTTTAGACCGTCGTAAAACTACAAAAAAAAAAAGTACACAAGCATTGCATTAGCAACAACGTTAGCTTAGCACACTATACAGGTTCACTAAACATAAACAAAAAGCGTCTCATACAAAAAAATATAACATTTCGCTTACTAACATAATATGCACATTCTTTACAACAACCATACTTACGGACAAATCTTGTCCAAGGATCATATAAGCACAACATTACAACGTGGGCGTCAGCCCGAGACGTCGTGCAGCCATATTGAACTGTCAGTGTCAAGAAAACAATAAACCATGTCGCAAAGCGACCACAAGAGTTCGCTGTTGGACAGCACAAAAAGTCTTGCTGTAAAACTTACCAAAAGGCAGAATACTGTCTGAGCGTGACATGTGCGTTAATTGCGTCAAATATTTTAACGTAATTAATTAAAAAAATTAATTACCGCGCGTTAACGCGATAATTTTGACAGCCCTAAATTTTTAAAATACTACTTTTGAAAAAAGTGAAAAAACATGTCGTATACATGTATCTCTTTAAATAAGTACATTGTACCAGGGTGTGGGGTGCGCTACTTCGCGGGTTTTCACATATCGCGGCGGGTTCCAGTCCCCATCACTCTCGAAAAACAAGGGATCACTGTATATCCACACATTCCAGTCTTTCACACACATACAAATACATCAACATTTTTCCACGCATGCTGCTGCTCATTGAGTGATTCTCATATGAAGTGCCATTGCCTGTATATAGTTGTGCATGTTGCCATGTTGTATTAAAAGTGCCAAAGACCAACTCCACTCTCCGCTCCTTGTGTTCTAACCGACACCCAGAGGCGAATGAACCATAAAACATATTGAACCCAGAACCTCATAAATTCCATTAGTCCAAATTAGAATCGATAAAAGAATCGATAAAGAATCGAATCGTTAAGCATTATCGATAATGGAATCGGAATCGTAAAAATCTTATCAATTCCCATCCCTATATATATATGTATATATTAAAAAAATGTTCAAGCTCAGTTGTTGTTGGTTGCGTTTGAAAGCTTAGGTTTACAAAAATTCTAAATATCCGTCTTGCCTCCACAGGTGTAGCTTTGGCTAAGCAAAGCAAAAGATTGTCTCTAAGGTGCTAGTCACATGATCTGCTCGAAAAATTATTTTGACCTATTATTAAATACGTTGTCGGATTCTTGTGCATTTCATTAATTTTTGTTGTATGTTTTATTGCTTTACACCTTTTATAGACAATATTTTAACAGCTAGGGCTTTATTTTAAAGGGTAATTAGGTTGTTTAGTCGTTGGAGTTGGATTGAACAAATTCCGTGCAGTGTGTCAGTTATTTGTTAGTTTCAGGGCTCCAGAGTGGCTAAGCTTGCGCGAGTCAATGGTGGTTGAAATCAACTCTATCGACTAATTAAACCCCCGCTAACTCAAAGATTAAGCCTTATGTGAAAAATTCAATTATATGTGATGATATTTTTCTGGCGACCCTCATGAGGAATAAGCGGCATGGAAAATGAATGAATGAATGATATTTTTCTGTTGTCATTTTTATGTTGAGGCAGCAAAAGGAGAAAAATTGGTAAAAAGTAGCTGATGTAACTTAGTTCATTTGATAATAAAGTAATCAGTAAAGTAACTAGATTACTTTTTGAGGTGTAATCAGTAATCAGTCATTAAATTACTTTTTTAAGTAATCTGTGACAACACTGATTATAACAAGGGTCACGATGCAGAAATCGCATACATCAAGGAGTGGTCAAGATTTTCTTTTTCATATAATTACCCTTTTAAAAGTTTTTTTTTTTTCAATTTTTCTTTGTTTGGACCGATTATTATCTAAAATATTGGGGAAAATGCGACAGTAAAAAAAAAAAAATACAATGAAGCGATAGTTATGAGGTAGACATCCGTGACTTAACACTATTTTTTTCATTGTGACGTAATTTGTTGAAAAGTTTAAAATATGCGAGTGAAATTTTTGGGGGGGGTCATCCCCCCCCCACCCCCGCTAAAAATTAGACATCAATAAATGATTTCTAAGCTAAAAGTGACAGACATTTCGAATAATAAATATGATTACTTACCATCCTTTTATGGCTGGGTTGAAACAAAAGCAGTTGCGCGGTGTCTGTAAACAGGGGTCTCAAGGGTAAAACGGACAAATTAACAATAGTTCAGGGGTAGTAATGTGCCATGAAACTGTTATGGCAGGATATGGACATGTTGTTCTATCAAACACAACAGTCTTTTGGCTTAAAATACATTAGTTTATTTTAAAGAAGGGTGCAAGGGCAGAAAATGCTATTTCAGCCTGTGTTTTCCGCCATATACATCTTCAAATAATTAATTGGTTGCAATATAAAATGTAATGTTTATTGATAAGGCTACAGTGGGACGGATAATTTTCTCCAGGTTATTTTGCACCTGTCCGCACTAAGTTTTAGGTGCATTTCAGGGCGCTTTCACATTAGACCAAGAGGACTAGTCTCCAGTTGGAGAGCTACCTCACAACAACATTTGCAAATGACTTGTTGAAAAGGTTCAGCATTCACACTGCGGCAACTAAACTTTCCGAGTAGCATCACGTGGATGAAATGTGAACTCATTTATTGGACAAATAGACGAGGAAATACCTCCCTCCTGAAGGGGGGGGGGGGGGGGGGCATGGATCTGCACAACTTGGTGCTGTACTTGGAAACGGCACATAATGTGATTAGCATAGCAAGTCACCTCTTGGCCAATGGCAGGGTCGCTCCCTTCTGGCTCAATACCGAGCAAAGTGGAATATATAAAAATGCATAGTAGAAAATTAAACCACAAAAAGTAACCCTAGGGTACCCCTAGTCACACAAGCAGGTGATCGCTCTCATTTTCAGTAATTTTTGGACTGTCAAATTGTCGCTAATTCCAGGACAGCAAGACTTACTAAACAGCCACCTCGAGAGTCTCCGCCTGTCACTGGCCACTGTCACTTTTACATGGTATGTTCAGGAACAGCATACAAAACACAACCGCCACATTAGAACCTGATTCTGCGTATCAAATGCAACTGATTAGCGCAGCATAACAACATTTGGCCATGGTATCATCCGTCATTTTGCCATTGTTAATTTTGAATAGCGTGCAAGCTGTACTTCCGCTTCCGAGGATGTGTGTAGCGCAGTATCACAGCTCCAAGCCGTGACAACACACATAAAGTAGCAAAGCGCACCCTGCTTCCGTTGCATTCACAAGCGAAGCAGGTTGCGCTTAATTGACTGAGACCCACAATTTTTGAGCGGACCAGAGTTCGGTTGTTTGGCCCGACTAGTGTTCTGATACGAATTCACATTTACAAAACAAAGCGTACTATCTGAGAAAAAGAACTCCCGTCCATTTAAAATGGGACCAAACTGTGCTAGTGTGAAAGCATCCTAAAGCCCCCCCCCCCCCCCCCCCCCCAGCTTATGCAAGGTATGCCTGTATTTGTGTAGACTAAAGCCTGAGTTATACTCCCGCGTTGCGGTGACGGCGCAGTGACTACGGCGTCATTCGACATTCGATAGTTCTGCGGTGAGGGAACGCGTTGCTCTGTAATTCACCGCCAAGCCACTAGAGGGATGTGGCGTTATGTTTGTAGGGTTTTGGGGCATGCTTGTTGACTTCCACTAGTCGGAGAAAAAAATAATGCAAGATGGAACTCTTGAAAGTTAATATTCTGCTCATCAACACTGAATAAATATTGAACATACAAATGTTGAGGGGCAGGCGACGCAGAAGACGGTTTCGAGGCAGTCTGGCCGACTTTTGATGCCGCACAAAGAGTTTTAGACTCGGGTGGAGAGAGCTAGCTGTGGCGGCTAGCTTCAAACTGGCATCGAGCACTGCGTTCAAGGTCTGCAAAGCCCTCCAGCCCGATTTGTTTGCCGTGTCCTACAACCAGCCAGTGGGAAGCTATAGCAGATTTCTGGCGCCTATGGAACTTCCCAAACTGCGTTGGGAGCCTTGATTTTAACGTTATTATAAAAAGCACCGAGGCACTCTCAATCAGTGATGATGTATCGTGTGTGAACTGTCTGTTATTGAAAATTAAAGATCAAAACAACTCTTTTGACACCAAATCTGTGCTTTATTCTTCATATACTTGAAGTGTGACACATAAATAAGTCACAGACTCACAGCAAACATATGTACACAATAAATGATGAAGTGCACCAACCAAAAATACGACATAAAGTGATAAAAAATTGGCAGTTTTTGGCCGACTGGGTCATCGCTTCGTGTGGCCACTTGATTCCAAACACACACGTCTCGGTGGTTCTTCCATTTTTTTTTTTTTTTTTTCCAATCGCCAACCTTGCCATTTGGCAATCACAATAATGTCTTGCTCCCGTCGGCATGGTCCATTTTTGCGTGCAGAAAATAATGTTTGATTCCATTCTACAATGGCGGTGATTTCGCGCTAAACCGGAAACAACAGTCTGAGCGGACCAATCACAGTCCGTTTTCGCCACGTCATACACGTCTACGCGACGCGAAGGTTAGAAAATTCGAGGGCGCGCATCAGGCTACGGCGTAGGGTCGTAACTTGGGTCTTCCTTGACGGCGCAGGTCTGACGCGGAAGTATAACTCGGCCTTAAGCATGCGTAGAAAGAAGCAGACTCGTGTGTGACGTGATCATCCGCACGGTTTACTGTACCTCTGAACTGGAAAGTCATTCCTCACCGGCAGGAAATTGTGTAATTACTACACACCTTCAAGACCAGAATTTGGGAACTCCGATTTGTGAGCATTGTTTTTTTTTCTTTTGAGAACGCATTTGAACGCATCACGCAGGAGCGACTGTGAAGGGAGGGCATGCTCGGCTTTTACGAGCAAGCACAGAGTTGTGATTGAAATAAAACTGTAGAACAGGCTTCCTCCTGGGGTGACAGCCATGCACACCAATTTGATGTAGAGTGCGGCGTATGGTCTGAGCACTAACAGGCTGACCCCCCCCACCTCTTCAATCTCAGCAGCAATGCTGACAGCACTCCTGTAACGAGTGCATGACATTTTGGAGGGAAAATAACAAGCTCAATTTGGACATTTAGGGATGTACGAGGTTTCTAAAGAGTGTACTCACTTTTGTTGCCAGGGGTTTGGATATTAATGGCTATATTTTGAGTTATTTTGAGGGGGAAATGAATGAACTCTATTATATAAGCTGCACACAGACTACTTTTCATTGTGTCAAAGTGTCATTTTTTCAGTGTTGTCACATGAAAAGATATACTTAAATTTATCTGCAGAAATGCAAGGGGTGTACTCACTTTTGTGATACACTGTAAATGATGAGTATGATATCGTAGTTTTATTCACCCAACCATTTTGTACAGGTGCCACTACGGTTGTAAGGGGGCAATAGATTGGACATCATAGAAGTGAGTCACTAACCGTCAAAATATAGTTGTTTTAGAGGAATCTCGCCATATGAAAATGAATCTCCAGACCCTGGAAAAAATGCTGAAAAAGAACAAATTGCGGCAGAGACTAAATGATTTATTATTAGAATTATGATTATGTTGCTGCAACACATGCTAACTACGAAGCTAGTAGTACTCAGTACATCTAATGTTTATGTTCAATTTGACTACCCAATTATGTGTTTTGCCTCACAGCTGAGACATCATTAACTTTGCTCAGCATAGTTATACAACGATAAAGAAATGCAAAACACTCATATACTTTAGGTCAAACACGAGCTTCTTACGCTAAATATATAAATGCAAGTGTTAAAGTTTTTTGTTCGTTTGCAGGTGGACAACAGTTAGGCACGCGAAGACAACTTGATTTGCCTACAACACTGACTGTGCGTTGATTGACATACCTATATCGACACTACGTGCATTGTACTTTTTACACATGCAGCCTAAAGTTGTGGATGACTTTGATGATGGAAGCTTCCAGTTATGCTCCACCTTCGTTTGTTGTCGTAACTTTATAAATTGTGGTTTATAGACCTGTTTGGCATATGCACTAATTCTTATAAATAAAACAATGGAATTATGTTGTCTAAAAGTTTTACTGTGATCAATATCTTCAATAAAAAAGAATAACATATTACTTGTGTTTACATGGATGATGAGCTCATAATACTCTAATTATAATCTAACAAGGTGAAAAATACCTTGTAGTATTTCTTTGTAACAACAAAATCCGTTGCAGCATTCTGCATTCGACAACTGTCATATTATTTGTAATTTTGTCTCATTTTGGTCACTCACGTGGCCGGCGTATCAAACTACACCTTATATTAACACAGGCTGCACACATTGTTAGAATTTTGTCCACGAATGATCAAATAAGTGATAAGAACATACAGTGGGGCAAATAAGTATTTAGTCGACCACCAACTGTGCAAGTTCTCCTACTTGAAAAGATTAGAGAGGCCTGTAATTGTCAACATGGGTAAATCTCAACCATGAGAGACAGAATGTGGGGGGGGGAAACAAACAGAAATCACATTGTTTGATTTTTAGATAATTTATATCCAAATTAAAGTGGAAAATAAGTATTTGGTCACCTACAAACAAGATTTCTGGCTGTCAAAGAGGTCTAACTTCTTCTCATGAGGTCTAACGAGGCTCCACTCATTACCTGTATTAATGGCACCTGTTTTAACTCATAATAGGTATAAAAGACACTTGTCCACCACCCTCAGTCAGTCACACTCCAAACTCCACTATGGCCAAGACCAAAGAGCTGTCGATGGACTCCAGAAACAAAATTGTAGACCTGCACCAGGCTGGGAAGACTGAATCTGCAATAGGTAAAACGCTTGGTGTAAAGAAATCAACTGTGGGAGCAATTATTAGAAAATGGAAGACATACAAGACCACAGATAATCTCCCTCGATCTGGGGCTCCATTCAAGATGTCACCACGTGGCGTCAAAATGATAACAAGAAAGGTGAGCAAACCTCCCAGAACCACATGGGGGGACCTAATGAATGATCTTCAGAGAGCTGGGACCACAGTAACAAAGGCTACTATCAGTAACACAATGCGCCGCCAGGGACTCAAATCCTGCACTGCCAGACGTGTCCCCCTGCTGAAGCCAGTACACGTCCAGGCCCGTCTGCGGTTCGCTAGAGAGCATTTGGATGATCCAGAAGAGGACTGGGAGAATGTGTTATGGTCAGATGAAACCAAAATAGAACTTTTTGGTAGAAACACAGGTTCTCATGTTTCGAGGAAAAAGCAAACTGAATTGCATCTGAAGAACACCATACCCACTGTGAAGCATGGGGGTGGAAACATCCTGCTTTGGGACTGTTTTTCTGCAAAGGGACAAGGACGACTGATCTGTGTAAAGCACAGGTGTCAAACCGATTCCAGAAATGGCCAAGTGGGTGCAGGTTTGCTTTCCAACCAATGAAAGGACACCTTTTCACCAATTAGATCTTTTACATGTGTAATCAGTTAAACTTTGTCAGGTGCTGCTTTTTTCAGCAGGAAGTTCATTGGTTAAGCTCTCTGCGTTGTATCGGTTAGAACAAAATCCAGCACCCGCTTGGCCCTTTCTGGAATCGGTTTGACACCTGTGGTGTAAAGGAAAGAATGAATGGGGCCATGTATCGAGGGATTTTGAGTGAAAATCTCCTTCCATCAGCAAGGGCATTGAAGATGAGATGTGGCTGGGTCTTTCAGCATGACAACGATCCCAAACACACAGCTAGGGCAACAAAGACGTATTTAGAGGTCCTGGAGTGGCCTAGCCAGTCTCCAGATCTCAACCGCATAAAAAATCTGTGGATTGAGTTGAAAGTCCGTGTTGCCCAACAACAGCCCCAAAACATCACTGCTCTAGAGGAGATCTGCATGGAGGAATGGGCCAAAATACCAGCAACAGTGCGTGAAAAGCTTGTGAAGAGTTACAGAAAACGTTTGGCCTCCGTTATTGCCAACAAAGGGTACATAACAAAATATTGAGATGAACTTTTGGTATTGACCAAATACCTATTTTCCACCATGATTTGCAAATAAATTCTTTAAAAATCAAACAATGTGATTTTCTATTTTTTTCCCCCCATTCCATCTCTCATGGTTGAGGTTGACCCACGTTGACAATTACAGGCCTCTCTAATATTTTCAAGTGGGAGAACTTGCACAATTAGTGGTTGACTAAATACTTATTTGCCCCACTGTATATACAATCTTTTAGTTGGAAGCGAGCTCCATAAATTACTTTATTGTCACTTGCTCACTTCGGTTTAAGGCGTCCACACTGGCGCTTTGTCGGTGGTCGGTGATCAAAACATTCCATTTCCAACCATATACAGTGCCCTCCATAATTATTGGCACCCCTGGTTAAGATGTGTTTTTTAATTTCTAATATTTTTTTTTAATTCAAATAATATGGGACCTTAATGGGGAAAAAAGGGAAAAATCCAACCTTCAATACAAGTGCATTCATTCAGTGGGGAAAAAATCCCACATAAAGAAAATATTTGACATCAAATAATGTGTGTCACAATTATTAGCACCTATGGTGTTAATACTTTGTACAACCCCCTTTTGCCAACAAAACAAGGTCTGGGGACTGAGATGGCCATGGGAGGAGCTTGATTTTGTGTCTGGTGAACCATTTCTGTGTAGATTTGGCCATATGTTTAGGGTCATTGTCTTGCTGAAAGACCCAGTGACAACCCATCTTCAGCTTTCGGGCAGAGGGCAACAGATTTTGATTTAAAATGTCCTAGTATTTCAAAGCATTCATGATGCCATGCGCCCTAAAAAGGTTCCCACGGCCTTTGGAAGCGAAACAGCCCCACAGCATCACTGACTCATCCACATACTTCACAGTGGGTATGGGGTGCTTTTTCAGCATGCGCATCTTTCGTGGCACCCACTTAGAGTGTTTGTTGCCAAAAAGCTCAATCTTGGTCTCAAAAAAATCTCAACTGGGACCCAGTTGAAGCCTGGGACCGTGTGCTTTGGTCAGATGAGACTTTGTTTCAGACCTTGTTTTGTTGGCAAAAGGGAGTTGTACAAAGTATCAACACCAGGGGTGCTAATAATTGTGACACACTTTATTTGATGTCAAATAATTTTTTCTTTATGTGGGATTTTTCCCCACTGAATGAATGCACCTGTATTGAAGGTTGGATTTTTCTCTTTTTTTCCTTTAAGGTCCCATATTATTTGAATCAAAAAAAATTATTAGAAATTAAAAACCACATCTTAACCAGGGACGCCAATAATTATGGAGGGCACTGTATATCACCGCTTCCAGTTGACATAACGACGCACAGCACAGAAAGTCCCAGAGCTTCATCTACGTCGTGCTGAATCCATTTGGAGATTCGGTGGGTTCCTCTGGTTTGATTTTGAGACACGTTGTGCGAAACGGCACTTGTACACAAATGGTTGGGTGAATAAAACTACTATATCGTACCCATCACTTACTTCATTTTGTCAAGAAAAAGTATACGATACCTTCACAAAGTCAGGGATAAGGTTGCCGTTGAGTGCAACATTTACACCGGCTGGTGGTGCGTCCCCTCTTGCCATCCCTGTAGACCGATTGATGGGTGCGTGGGTGGTCCAGGGGACCACCCTGGATCCCGGGGTGGGGGGGACGATGGCTCCTTTGCTGGGCTGCGGGAGGAGGGATGCCCCCCCCCCCGCCTTCCCTCCCTCCCCGGGCTGGCTGGGGCCCGTGGCCCTGGGTTGGCGTCCGCGTGGCATATCCGCTCGTCTGCGTGGCTGTTGCGTGCTTGGTGGGGCTCGCGTGTGGCTCGATGTGATTGGGCGCGCTCGGGTGGGGGGTCCCGGTGCCGGGACTGGCAATGAGGCGGCGTAGGGTCGGTCCCCAACGGGTTTACACTCACAAGGGATTCACACAATTACAGGGTTTTAGATCACAGAGCTGAATTGTGTACACTCTACCCCTTTCAATCACTTAGTTTATAGACTCCCCCACCCCCGTGCCCCTCTTTCCCTGGCCAACAGGCCTCCCACATGTCGTCAACCGGAAATACATTTAGCTGACGATAGCACCAACATGTTAGTAGTTAGTGTAGGCGTTCAATGTATTTGTTGTTGTTTGTGTTTCTTTTCTTTCTTCTCTTGTGTTATTTTTCTTCTGTTCCCCCATAACCCCTTCCTGTCCGCTGCTTTGTCATAATAAACGAGGTATTTTGAATGATCACAATGGCAGTATGTTATACTCTCAATCAAACATTAAAACTGTTCAGACCAACCGGGCACTTTTAGGCTACGTTCATACAACAGGTCTTAATGCACGAATCCGATTTATTGTCATATCTGTTTTTTTGGCGTGCCCGTTCAGACTGCCTTTGTCCATTGAGCCCGTTCAAGTATTACGCATGTGCACTAATTCGCAGTCTGACACGCGCTGAGTAAGAAGACCCGCATGCGCAGAAGCTCAAAACAAATGACTACACATGCTGGCTGTCCTCCGTCATTCCAGAGCGATCATATTTTGATTTCCAAAAAGAGGACACAAATAACAGACATTAACAATCCCCGTTTAGTTTCATTTTCAAAGTTTATATGGACCGATAGAACGCATACACACACACACGCCTTGACGTGTCTGCCTGAAATGACGTGGGTGCTCAGTTTGCCCGGCCATGTGTGCAATAATGAAATATTGTTCATTCAGCGCACAGAATGAAAATCAAAAATTGTAAGGCTTATCCTTTTCTTCATTTTATTTTTTATGACTGTGGTCAAGCCCGCTTCGTGCTTAAAAGCAGAGTTCAAACTAGGCACTAATGCCAACATCAATGCCGTCCTCCGTGCCTCTTGCTATTTGCTGACGTAATTGCTGCATGGATTCCGATTTGGGAGTCGTGACAGTTCAGACTGCCAGTCACGTTCTGAAAAAATGTGGCCCAGATCTGATTTAAACCACATACGAAAGTGACCCAGATCGGATTTGAAATGGTCCACTTCTATGCGACTTGTCACGTTCAGACCATCAAGTTAATGCCTCACTCGAGTCGGAAAAACACGAAAAAATGGATTCGTGCATTAATACCTGTCCTATGAACCTAGCCTTAGACTTCCATTCTCCGTGTGAAACAGCTGAACAGGACAGGTTTAAAAAAATAAAAATAAAAAATAGATATATTTTTTTTTACCTTCAGGAATAGGTTTCATGTTTTGTTGAGGAAAAAAAAAGGTTTCATCATTTTTTTGTTTTTTTTTTTTTATTAGTGGCGGGAATGGGCTTCCATAGATAACAAATCACTGTTAAAAAAAAAAGATGTGAAAGATGATAAAGATGTCAAATTAAAGCCCAGCTTGTACTTCCTTTTAATAATTGAATGATTATTCTAAAGCTACATTTACACCGGCCGCAAAATATCGCGTGACAACGAGTAACGCGTGTGATGCCGACGCCAAAAGCACTTTTGTGTTCACACCAACGTCGCAAGAAGTCAAAGCCACAACAGAAACAGCTGAAACACTGAATACCATCCTCTCCCTGATGTGAGCGGACTTTCTGGCAACAACGCAACACAAGAGGCCACTGCAGTGCGGGAAGCATTCACCGCCTATTTCACAAATGAAGGTGTATTACAGTAGCAAGACTAAATTATTTTAGGGCTGTCAAACGATCAAAATTTTTAATAGTTAATTACATCTTTAAAATTAATTAATCGTAATTAATCGCAATTAATCGCAATTCAAACCATCTATAAAATATGCCATATTTTTCCGTAAATTGTTGTTAAAATGGAAAGATAAGACACAAGATGGATATATACATTCAACATGTGGTACATAGGGACTGTATTTGTTTATTATAACAATAAATTAACAAGATGGCATTAACATTATTAACATTCTGTTAAAGCGATCCATGGATAGAAAGACTTGTAGTTCTTAAAAGATATATGTTAGTACAAGTTATAGAAATTTTATATTAAAACCCATCTTAATGTTTTCGTTTTAATAAAATTTGTAAAAATTTCAATCAAAAAATAAACTAGTAGCCCGTCATTGTTGATGTCAATAATTACTTACACAATGCTTATGGGTGCTGAAGCCTATGAAATCAGTCGCACCCAAGCGCCAGCAGAGGGCGGCAAAACTCCATAAAACACAATTAACATGTGGGCATTTGGCCTGGCATCCTGGACCTCCTCCTGATCGTCGCATTCGGTCGCCAGCCGCCTGGCGTCCAGGGCGTCCTTCAGACTGTTCTGCTCGGACGTCCCGCATCCTGCATCCTGGACGCCCGCCTGATCGTCCGTTCGATCGTCTTCCACTTACACCCCGACCGCACGACCCGACCGTTCCATTCTGTTGATTCGGGTTGCGCCTGGCGTCCTGTGTGGGTGAATTCTAGGAGGACCTGTGTGGTGACCCTTTATTTTGGAACATAATTCACCCACGGAAGTTGTGTATACGTTTGGCCGAGCGCGTTACCGGCTGCGTCGCAGTCACGTGACAGATACTTAATAGCCGTGCGCGTTCCGGCTGAGTTCAGAGTTCCTACCAAGTGACAAGAGACACATGAGCCGCCGAGCCCGGCAACAAGACTCCATCCAGCGTCCTACCGCCACGAGGTATTATAATTGAATATATGATTGAAACAACAAATGTATTCCGTTTAACCACCTGCTAAGAGGTTAAGTACATAAAAATGTTTGTGTGGATAAATATTATAATCAAGTCTTTATATGCTTGTGACAGTTTTCAGCTAATTTGTTTTTTAAACAAACCTCTGACAATGTAATTTTCAATATGTAAATGGAAAAATGCAATGTGTGAGCCATTTCTTCAACTACACTGTGAAATAATTTTTGGTCAAGATTTAATTAAGTCTGATTGTAATTTGGCTCCTTTGATACACCATACATAATAGACCAGACTGCAAGAGATCAATTTGGTACTAATTAAACTATAATTCCCCACTGCAAAATACACACAATATAATAGTTGTAGAAGAAAAATTCACAGTAAAAAATTTTTTTTTTAAATAACTACTCAGAGCTCCCATGTGCCTTCACATCACAAACTCAAACGCAAGCTGATGCAACTTTAATTGAAGCTCTTGCTGCTTCATCTTTGGAAGTGTGTCGAGAAGCTCTTGTATTGCCAGAAGACAGTGGTTTATTTTGTGAGTTGGTGCATTGTTTCCGTGGAATTTGATGGCTTGGAGAATCTCATTCTCCAGGTCTCTCACGGAGTCTCCCACCTTACGCTTTTTACCTGTATTAATAAAAAGAGGTGGTTCATGCCATTACAACACAATCATAGCATGTCCAAGACAAACATCAGTTACGTCGATTAATGAACTTTATACATACATATATATACACATACATACATACATACTTTGTGGTGTGACTGAAATTGATAGAGGTCTTTCTCAATGCTACAAATTTATCAAGGAACGCCATTAATGTCTTGTATTTTCACGTCTTCCACGTCGGCGCCAAACCAGCCGCTGCTCCGCTCAATTATTGTAAACAAATGAAGCATAGCCGTTTTACCGTTTTGTCCAAGTTGTAGTATGTTTTTGGCTCTAAGTACTGTAGCCCGTAATTTAGCGCTTGGTACCTATTTTGCTTTAGCTGCGGCGTTAAATACTTACCAGAAACATTGAGCGCATCGCTTATTTCCCTCCAGGTGGCATCCTTCTTGTTCGGTCTTTATATGTGGGCAACGTGGTGTTGTAAAGGACAGTATGGTCACTCACAGCAATTATCAAAGCGCCTTCCATTTTACTGAATAGTTCGAAATGTTTGGACTTGTGTTCATTGGAAGTAGCGGCAGGTTTCAAAACCACTGTTGGAAATATCTACAGCATGACATGCAGTCATACATTTAAGCTAAAAAATGATAAAACAAATCCTTTATTACGGTTACTTTGGATAATTCCATCACTATTTTATTATTCTATTTTATCATTATTCAAAAATAATCATAACAACAAAAATAAGGCTGTGATACACGCAGGCAGACAACAACATAACCAGCATTGGTTTATAGCATCAACTCCAGGCGAAGTTAAGATCAATTCCGCATGGAAAGGCAACAAAGCAGATAACATATTTACAGTACATTCTTCCATTTGTCTTGATGTTAACCTGTACTGTTTTAATTTGGTGCAGTGCACATAACCGCTATTGAAGCAATACTGAAGATACCCTCGTATTGCTAACGTGGAACTCATCCAGATGTTGGCTGACATCACCTTGAGTAGGGCTAATTATTATTTCTCTGCAGCACGGTAGCAAATGGATGCAAATTGTACTATACTGATGTTGATTTGATACCAAGATACTGCATTTGCATTTTAAGGAAGGAACGGCATCAGACTGTTTGAAAATTTATTACATCATTACTTCATTCCATCAGATGAAAAACAAATCACTTGTACAAACAGCACCTTGAGCAGTTGTCAAGGTGCTAATTTGGAGGGCTTAAACTCAGCAACATTTTTCAGCTTCTGTCCCAGTGGACGTATAAACACACAATTCTCCAAATTGGAAGTGCAATAATTTAATGCAATGACACATTATATAAGGTCACTACCATAAGTAATAATATTTGGTTGTTATACAAAAAGCATCTTAAAGCCATTAGTAAATTAGAAAGCAATTTAAAGCCCAAAGTACTATTTTGTTTAGAAATAATTTTGAACACGATGTATTTTTGACAACATCATTTAACAATTTAATGGTTTAGGCTGTTTGACCTCCATTACACTGGGTAACAATTTGTGAGAAAAACATTCAGTTGAGTTGGATTTTTATGCTGATTACAACTACATCGGGATGCTAATCCAAAATTGCAATCATTTTTTTCCCCTTGCACATCAAGTTCTTTCTCCTCAGTTTACCCACTTACAATGTTGTTAATACTGTGTTATCAACACAGTTACTGAATGCTGTCATTAACATGCAGTAATAGTGTTAAATAAACATTGCAGTCATGCCCGTTTCCTTAATGTCATTGTTTCTTTTTTGTTCAAAAAATAAAAATAAAAAAGTACACATGTTAAGTAGGGATGCACCGAAATGAAAATTCTTGTTTGAAACCAAAAACCAAATGAGAAAACAGATGCGACCGAAAAGTCTAACAACTGTTTAAAATATATATTGTTTTAAATTTATCCTTTTTATATTAATGGAAAGATAACCACACCTTGCCATGGGCTCACTAAGGAGGTCAGGTGCGTAGGCAGTTGGGTGGCAGCCAAAGGAGGGGTGATTGGCGGTCCGATCCCCAGCTGCAGAAGTTGGCTGTTGAGACGTGAATGTCACTTCTCTGGTTGGAAAGGAGCCAGCGCGACTGCGTGAGGTTGAGAAGTTCCGACTCGATGCGGTCCGGCTCACCTTTACGCACAGCTCGACATCTGGTACCACTCCTGGGTGGTTGGTCACTCTTCCACTCTGGAGTTGCCCACAGTGGGAGGTGACGAGAAGGTGTGGGCATACTTATTGTTATTATACACCTACTTGCTGCCTGTACATTTGGGTTCAACCCGATAGACGAGAGGGTAGCCTCTGTCTGCCTTCAGGTGGGGGGACGGGTCCTAACCGTTGTTTGTGCTTATGCACCAAACAGCAGCTCAGAGTACACACCCATTTCTGAGTCCTTGGAGGTGGTCCTGGAGAGTGCCTTCTCTTGGGACTCCCTCATTCTGCTGGGGGACTTCACTGCTCACGTGGGCAATGACGGGATGGGCATTATTGGCAAGAACCCCACCCCCCCGATCAGAACCCAAGCGGTGCTCTCTCAATAATGAACACCATGTTCAGGCATAAGGGTGTCCATTAGCGTTTTCACACTTGTAGGAAGTAGGGACCAAGAACTCAGGTTTTAGTTTCATTGTCTAAGGTAGGGACTTTCAGTGGGGCCTTAGGAACTCGATTACGTTAGTGTTTGGTGAATTACTGAAATCAGGAGCTACGCTCCTTTCATACTCGCGCGTCTCGAGAAGCCGCCATATCTAAAAACACTTACCTGTACTAAATCTGTGTGCTGCTCCAGTCTCGTCGTTAGATGCTGGATTGACTCGCCACTGAAAACTACTCCCTTTGAACATGCAAGAATTACCGCCCTGTCCTCGACGTTCATTTATTTCATTGTTTTACGTTCAGCTTAGTTTTCAAAGTGAGTGTGACAAGTAAATAATACGTCACTAGCGCAGACACAAACGTCACAGCAGTTCATATCAGGCACAGGACCCATGTCTGAAAATGACTGCCTGATGTTGGATAGTCCCTATTACTGGAGGATAGTTACAGGAACTAAGAACTCAGGTTCCCGCGGTCCGAAAGCGCCTCATATGTGCACTTTGCACCAGAACACCCTACACCGCAGTTCAATGTTTGATTTTGTAGTCGTATCACCGGACTTGCGACCGCAATTTCTTTGATACTCAAGTGAAGAGAGGGGTGGAGCTGTCAACCAATCACTACCTGGTGGTGAGTTGGCTCTGACAGTGGAGGAAGATGCCGGTCCGGTCCAGCAGACTCAAAGGTTTTGTGAGAGTTTGCGGGGAATGCCTAGTGGAGTCCCGTGTCCAAAAGAATTTCAACTCCTATCTCTCGCAAAGCTTCTTCTATGTCCACAAAGAGACGGTGGACATTGAGTCCGAGTGGACATTGTTCCGCGCCTCTATTGCCTAGGCGGCTGACCAAAACTGCAGCCTTCGGGGGTCAATGCCCGTCGTGGCGGCAACTCCAGAAAAGGCTGGTAGACACCAGCGGAGAGGGATGCCGTCAAGCTGAAGAAGGAGTCCTATCACACCTTTTTGGCCTGCGGCACTCTAGAGGCAGCTGATGGGTACCGGCTGGCCAAGCGGCACGAGCCTCTGGCGGTTACCGAGGCAAAAACCTTGGCATGGTAGGAGTCCGGGGTGGGCTATGGAGAATGGCTTCTGGGTGGCTTTAAAGAAATTTTGTTCCTCCATCCGGCGTCTCAGGAGGGGAAAGCAGTGCACCACCAACACTGTTTGTAGTGTGGATGGAGCACTGCTGACGTCGACCTGGGATGTCGTTAGTCTGTGGGCCAAATACTTTGAAGACCTCCTCAACTCCACCGACACGCCTTCCTATGAGGAAGCAGAGCCTGAAGCGGGTCCTTCTATCTCTGGGGTTGAAGTCCCTGAGTGGTTAAAAAGCTCAGCTCAGGGTGAATGAGATCCGCCAGGACTTTCTAAAGCCACTGGATTTTGTAGGGTTGTCATGGTTTATATTTTTAGTCACATTTTGGCCGAAAACTTTAGGCCTCCAAATCTCTGGTGCATCTCCAGTATACTATTGTTCATATCATTTAAGAAAACGAGGATCCTATAGTTCTAAAAATTGACGTGTAAGAGAAAAAACTGAGCTCAGCATTCAACCAGCTGTCCTATCTAACTCAACATAATTGGGTTCCCCAGTGTTATTTAAAATTCTTGTACAAGCAACAGGAAAATAAAATACATTTTGTTCACATTTGCTCAAAATGACATTTCAGTAGTACTGTCATGGAAAAAGCTGCAGTCAAAAGCACAGGAAGGTGGCCCCAAATAGACAATTACGACGTCACTGATTCAAAAGTCAATGAGACCCCACCTACAAGTTATTCAGCCGCATCCAGTTTTTTGACATCTAACAACTACAAGTAGAATTCGGTTCTTTCATTCAGTCACATATTTCATTAATTGTTTTTTTTATTTTCAGCCCGAAACACAGCAGAAATACTACTACAATCCATACTCTTCACGTTCTCCACTCTCTGCACTCCAGGACTATTTTCATCATGTTAACTACTCACAGAATTCTCCAACTGGCCACTACTACACCTGCACCATGTGTCGTATTCTGCAAGTCATTTTTTACTGAGATGGCAGTGAATGAACATGCTTCATTTGACAGCGATAACTGTCCAAATAATTTTGAAATGGATTGGACGTGTATCGCTGCTTATGATGGCATTCTCGCTTATCTCCATTGTGTCGTCCGCAGCAGTGTCTTCCATCTGTACAGCCGCTCCTTGTATATTTGACCTGTGTTAGCATAAGCGCTCACAATAAAACCCCTCACCACAGTGCTCAATACCGGCCGCCCAAGCCAAGCAGCCTGACAGTGTAGGACTTGGTCGGGGACGTCATGTAGCCCAAGAAATGGTGGCGCTGTGCTCCTTGGCCTTCATCCGCAGTGCTGCTATGCTGGAAGACTTGCGGTCCGGATCTACGTTGAGGTCATAGCCGTTTATCCCTCCAACCATTCCAGCTCCTCCAAACAGACCGCCCATCTGCGTCTGTCCCATGTGACTGCTTCCTGGGCTGGGCACACCGAGGAAGTCGGGGACCCCTCCATGACTATGAGGATGAGGGGGCATACAAGGGGGGACACTATCACAAGGCACAATGCAACCTGGTACCGGAGAGGCACCGCTGCTGCCGCTGATCCATGAAGGGTTTTGAATCTGAAAACGAAGAGGAGAAACTGCGAGGTTATAATAAGGTGTTGAATGCATACTGTAAAAAATATAACTTCCTCCTCAGGATCGAAGCACCGTACCGGACAGTTCTGGGCCACTTTCACTCCTTGTTTTGATGGGATTTGCTGCAAATCATCCCATCTAAATAGGAAGTGACAACTAACCTTTGTGGACCCTAAACTGTAAGCATCTAACGATACGTGAAATCGCGAAACAAAGCCACAATTCTGCTGTGTGGTGTAAGACAATCGTGACACAATCTTAAGCACAGTTCGCACCAAGTATCTTTCAGTTGCAAACTCACAAATGCCTGCCTGCCTCCCTGTCTGCATTGAACTAGACTTTCGGAAAAGCAGAGCATGAGAGTAATCCAGGTAAAAACACCTTCATTTTCATCTTGCGGGGGTTTCGCTTAGCGATAAAAAAAAATGACAGCCAAGTGGTTTCACTAAGAAGGGATGGCTTTTACTGACCATGTAACTTACAGTATTTTTAACAATAAATGGCAGTTGTAACTCGCTATTTTCTTCCAAGAACCTTAATACTGCTCTCCTAAAACTAATTAAACGGTATTATATGAATACAATGTGATCATGGTGAGTCAATCAACCTCTTCCCAAAAAGATCTATTCAAGTCATCTGATGGAAATTCTTCTAGTTTTAATATCGCAATATATATATCACAAAACCCCAAAAAGTCGCAAAGTAAATTTTTCCCGATATCGTTCAGCCATAACAGCAAGTCAAATTAATTATCCAAAAAATGTAAAGTTCAACTAACTTTTTTCATAAAGAGTACACCTACTTCTCTAATTACCTGTGCGTAGCTCTCAGGCCGAGTTAGAAGCGGAAGCTCGTAAGCCGTCGAGAAATGCGTTCGAACCTGTTGCATTTGGCCAAAGCGTTCCCTCTTTCTCCACTTGGCTCTGCGGTTTTGGAACCACACCTGCAAAGAAAGCAATTCATCACATGTGGACCAGGTCACCTGTCGACTGAATGCATTGGCATGCAGCCAAAGACATCACCATAGCGTATTGGTGTCCAAACTACGGTCCGCTGCCCCGTTTCTACAGGCCCGTGGCAAATTTAAATATATCATTGAATATGGCCGGCACAAGAAGCTTAAATTCATCCAACATTTTCTTGCACTTCTCAGCTTTAACGCTGAATGGAGGAAGTCACATAAACAGCGCCTCTCCATTAGCTCAGAGGTCAAAACCTGATGTGTTGAAATGAAAAATATAGGAGAATATCTAGTTTTTGTTTTTTAATAGAGAAATAAAAGATGGAATAAACGTTTTAAAAATGAGATTTTTTGTTTTTTTTTTTGTTTTTGTCTTTTCATTTTATAAAGGTCATAAACATTTTTATTTGAAAAAAAAAAAAGTTGAGATTTTTTTTTTTTTAACTATTAGCTCATTCATTTATTGGTAATCTCATTGCAATTCACTTGGAAATGTCACAATACAGAAATACTCGCTTACCATCTTGTACTTGACATAGAAAATCTGTTGAAATGGTCCGAGCTCGTATCTGAGAAATTGTACAAAATGCTGTATAATATATACAGTGCCTTGCAAAAATATTCGGCCCCCTTGAACCTTGCAACATTTCGCCACATTTCAGGCTTCAAAAATAAAGATATAAAATTTTAATTTTTTGTCAAGAATCAACAACAAGTGGGACACAATCGTGAAGTGGAACAAAATTTATTGGATAATTTAAACTTTTTTAACAAATAAAAAACTGAAAAGTGGGGCGTGCAATATTATTCGGCCTCCTTGCGTTAATACTTTGTAGCGCCACCTTTTGCTCCAATTACAGCTGCAAGTTGCTTGGGGTATGTTTCTATCAATTTTGCACATCGAGAGACTGACATTCTTGCCCATTCTTCCTTGCAAAACAGCTCGAGCTCAGTGAGGTTGGATGGAGAGTGTTTGTGAACAGCAGTCTTCAGCTCTTTCCACAGATTCTCGATTGGATTCAGGTCTGGACTTTGACTTGGCCATTCTAACACCTGGATACGTTTATTTTTGAACCATTCCATTGTAGATTTGGCTTTATGTTTTGGATCATTGTCCTGTTGGAAGATAAATCTCCGTCCCAGTCTCAGGTCTTGTGCAGATACCAGCAGGTTTTCTTCCAGAATGTTCCTGTATTTGGCTGCATCCATCTTCCCGTCAATTTTAACCATCTTCCCTGTCCCTGCTGAAGAAAAGCAGGCCCAAACCATGATGCTGCCACCACCATGTTTGACTCTGGGGATGGTGTGTTCACGGTGATGAGCTGTGTTGCTTTTACGCCAAACATATCGTTTTGCATTGTGGCCAAAAAGTTCAATTTTGGTTTCATCTGACCAGAGCACCTTCTTCCACATGTTTGGTGTGTCTCCCAGGTGGCTTGTGGCAAACTTTAAATGAGACTTTTTATGGATATCTTTGAGAAATGGCTTTCTTCTTGCCACTCTTCCATAAAGGCCAGATTTGTGCAGTGTACGACTGATTGTTGTCCTATGGACAGACTCTCCCACCTCAGCTGTAGATCTCTGCAGTTCATCCAGAGTGATCATGGGCCTCTTGGCTGCATCTCTGATCAGTTTTCTCCTTGTTTGAGAAGAAAGTTTGGAAGGACGGCCGCGTCTTGGTAGATTTGCAGTGGTCTGATGCTCCTTCCATTTCAATGTGATGGCTTGCACAGTGTTTCTTGAGATGTTTAAAGCTTGGGAAATCTTTTTGTATCCAAATCCGGCTTTAAACTTCTCCACAACTGTATATCGGACCTGCCTGCTGTGTTCCTTGGTTTTCATAATGCTCTCTGCACTGTAAACAGAACCCTGAGACTATCACAGAGCAGGTGCATTTATACGGAGACTTGATTACACACAGGTGGATTCTATTCATCATCATCGGTCATTTAGGACAACATTGGATCATTCAGAGATCCTCACTGAACTTCTGGAGTGAGTTTGCTGCACTGAAAGTAAAGGGGCCGAATAATATTGCACGCCCCACTTTTCAGTTTTTTATTTGTTAAAAAAGTTTAAATCATCCAATAAATGTTGTTCCACTTCACGATTGTGTCCCACTTGTTGTTGATTCTTGACAAAAAAATTAAATTTCACATTTTTATGTTTGAAGCCTGAAATGTGGCGAAAGGTTGCAAGATTCAAGGGGGCCGAATACTTTTGCAAGGCACTGTAATGTATAGCTTTGTATTGTACTTAAATTTCTTTCAAATGAGTACTATATCTGTAAATCTACCAATATATCCTGCGACAATATATATTGTAATAATGGCAAACAGGGTTGAATTGTAATTAAATTTCCTTCAAAAGAATCTGTGAATCTGTGTTCAAACCTTACCAATATATCTTGCAAAGTTTTTGAAGACAGTTGGCCAATTTTTGTAGTTTGAAAGTAGCAATAAACCCTTTAGTTTATGAGCATTGAGAAGCACAAACTTGAGCCTTCAAAGACATGATTTTGGAGTTAGCAACTCAACGATTTTGAGGGATATTAATTAATTAATTTCACTTTTTTTTTTTTTTAATTTATTTTTTGCCTGAACATTATTAAGCACTGGTCCTTATTTGAAACTGTCTTTGTATTACGCAGGAAAACATGTTCTTCTGACCACAAATACAGTCCCCGACAAAAGTCTTGTCGCCTATCCATTTTGTAGAAACAATTGCTAATAAAATGACTTTTTATTATTCAATTGGTTTCGGAAATTGCTCATATGAAACCTAATACCCTCCCAAATGATGTTGAATGTACAAAAATATATTTGTTTCACTGAAAAAAAGATTTTTTATTTAGTGAAGACATAAAGGTCAAATTTTGGCAAGACAAAAGTTTTGTCGCCTACAGAAAGCAGTGTGAAAATAGAACAAAAAATGTACTTCAAATACAAAAATATATTGCATAACATTAGTGAATTTAGTGGTGCTGTGAGATCCAAATTTAATATTTTGTACGACTTCCATGGGCTTGAAGGACTGCATCCATGCAGTCCGGCAAGGATTCATACAATTTGTTGATGAAGTCATCAGGAACATCAAAGAAAGCCGTCTTGCATGCCTCCCAGAGTTCATCAACATTCTTGGGTTTTGTCTTCCATGCTTCCTCTATTATCATGTTCATGTCTGGTGACTGGGCTGGCCAGTCCTGGAGGATCTTGATCTTCTTTGCCTTGAGGAACTTTGAGGTAGAGATTGAAGTATGCGATGGAGCACCATCCTGCTGCAGAATTTTGTCCCTTTTTATGGTTAGGAATGTAAGAGGCAGCTATGATTTGTTGACATTTCAGACTATTTATTTCCTTCCACCCTGCAGATCTTTTCTAAACCCCACACTGGGTGTAGCCCCAGACCATGATTTTGCCACCACGGGTCTTGGCTTTCATATGAGCCATTTTTGAAACCAATTGAATAATTAAAAGTCAGGTTATTAGCAATTTTTTCAAAAAAATGGATAAGCGAAAAGGCTTTTCCAGGGACTGTAGATTGATTTATTTAAAAGAGGAATAGGTATGGACTCCTGTGGCACATATCTTTTTTTTTTTAAGCATATCTTAAAAATGACAATATGAAATCTTACACAGACGTTCCACAGGTCAGCTGGCAAGAATAGTCTTCCAAAGTTGTAAAGCGATAGAGATGGTTGTGACTACCCCCCAATGTGAGAGGCTGTTGGCCTTTGAATTAAATCATATGTTTGCAAGAGGGCTTGGAGTCTGTTTCATCCCTTGAGGTTTGGTAGGGCTGGGGGTGAATTTTGTTTGATGTTGGCCACATTTTTTGTTTTGGTTTGTTCTCAAAACATTACATTTGTATTTGTAAATAGCACATCATTTAATACACAGGGCTCTGATTGAATGGCTTCACACTTGTCTCCAAATACTGTTGGATTTATTCTGTGACCATGCTTGTAAGTCAAAATGGTCATGTCTCAAATCATTTTTCAAATGGCATTCACTTCAAATGGCATGGATGTATATGAGTTACCAAGGGAAAAAAAGCAATCCGCTGTAGGGAAAAGTGAGGTTGGTTGCCCCAGTTTTTCTTTTACATGATCATTTTCTCAACTATTCTCTTTGAATAGTAATTCATTTATGACAGATAAACTTAATATCTTGGTTTGAATTTGGAATCTTTTTTTCTTTCAACAATTTTCTTCTTACAGTAAATTATTATTCATGAAAGACATCCTGTCACTTTGCACAAACCATCCCCATTGCAGGGTTAGTTGTCACTTCTTATTTCGATTGGAGGATTTTCAGCAAATTCCATCAAAATAAGGGGTAAAAGTGACCCAGTACGGTCCGGTACAGTGCTTCGATCCTGAAAAGGCTGCCAGTGACACACACGCATCTCCAAGAAGAAAACAATCTACTGACATCAGATTTACAGCCACAAGTGCTAATAACAAGTCTAATCCGTTTCCACCGATATTTATTACCTATTTATTCCACTGATTCTGTCCACCAGTTCCATCTCAATGTATCTTACGAGTTGCGTCGATGTGTGCAATCGTAGCAAACCACCCAGAACTCAGTTGTCCTTTCAACTGGCTGACAGACCGACATGTGATCAGTATGGATAGTTCGCAATGATTAGTTCAAATGCACAAGTGTTTTCTGCAACAACAAATAAAGGAAAAACAAACCAGTGCGGTAACGAGTTAATTGATATATTCATTTTATTTTATTTGCTTTGATGGGGAGGTTCAGAACATCTTACATGTTAATGTGCACATTTGGACTTATTTTTGTTCATTTATTTTAGGTTACTTATTTTATTTACTATTATTATCATTTACGATTATATTACTATATTATTTATTTACTACTTTATTAACAGGCAATATTTGTGTTGTCTTTACAACATACTCCATTTCAATGTGCATAATGTAATATCTATATCATTTTTAAAAAGTCAATGTTTACCTTATCTTCAATCTTAATGTACCTCCTATGTTTTAGGATATGTTCTATAGCAGTGTTTTTCAACCGCAGAGATCGTCAGGTGTACCGCGAGCAATGGCGCCACCAGGAGGGTGGCCAGGGGTGGCCACGGCCCCACCTATAAATTTTTTGGCCACCCTACTGGCCACCCCAGAGGCCAGTATAACAGTGGGGCGAGAAGTGGGATGTTGAGGGTTCTGCAGCACCCTCTGGTGTTAAACCGAGGCTTATTGGACCTTTTATTTTTTAAATGTGTTCATGTGTCATTGCCGTCTAGCTGCAGGGAATTGCGTTATAGACCCTACTCACGTGACGTCACAGCCACGCCCCCGCGCCATGTTGTCCGTATACTCGTCATGTTAATGCATTAGCGCTTCGTAAATTCCTCCTATTATGGCGTGTTTTTCTGCTCGTTAACAATAATAATCAAAATGGTGAAGTCGTGTGTGGCGGTCGGTTGCAAAAACAGAGAAGATAGACGGAGAGACTTGAAGTTTTAACGTATTCCGAGAGACCCGGAGAGGAGAGCGAGATTGACTGCTGCAATTCGACGAGAAAACTGGGCTCCAAACGACTACCACAGATTATGTAGTAGTCATTTTATATCTGGTAAAATGCATTTAATATATATTTAGAGGGTTTTGGGCTGACAACCACAATTAACGTCATTGCTAGGCTAATCGTCGACAACATACACTCAGACGTTGTGAATGAACTACCTGAAAATATATAAGGGGATAATCAGACAGTTGTCATACAATTAATTTACAATTTCACTATTGAGGTCAAAAGCCAAAAAATAAATTCAACTAGGGACAATCTGGACTAGTGCTATCGCACTTCATATTTATTACATATTATATATGTATGTAGTTAGAGTGCTATCGCCAAACCATATAAACATTCAAAGCCCTAGCTCCATTGACAAATGACATGAAATACATTAGACTTGACAGTGGATGTTGGCAAGAACAAAAGATTTTGAATTGAAAATTTCGTAACTCACCTTCCCGAGCACAAGATTCCTGCCGAATTTTCGTGTACGAGGACCTGTTTCACCCAACCAGCAACGTAGCATTTATAAGCCTCCAAACTCTTAAAGTTTTTCAAACTTTCGTGAGAATAGGCTGATTTTGTGTGGACAAGATAGTTGTAAATATCAGGGTCAGGCAAAGACGGCAAAGACAGCGGGTCGAAAAACATCGATTAAGGCATCAAATATGGATCTGGCGAATGGATGGACTGAAGCTTTTCCACATAACGCCTTTTATGCAACGCATCCAATGAGTTTACGGCGTCAGATAACACCGGGGCTTCCATGAATTGCTCTATAACTTGCACGACTAATTGAAAACAATGAGAATAGGTCTAAAAAATACGGACAATATGGCGGCCGGATACAGCGACACGTCATTTTGTGACGTAGGTGAGTAGGGTCTATAGTACACGGGTGTTTTTATTTCCAATACAAAAACTCCAACACACACTGTCGGTGAAATAGAATGCTATCTTTGTAGTAGCCTACAGTAGTAGTAGTACGTAAACTATCAAGCATGTATAGAGAAAAGGCGCAATCACGACAAATGTGGACCAAAACGGCTCTTCTTGGATGGGAAAAAATAAAAAAGCTGTGAGTCACTTCCAGCGCCGCTGCAGTATAGTGTCAGATTGTAGTAGCTGTGGAACTCAAAATGTTGACTGTACTGTTTAGGACTATGCACATCAAATCATTAGTAACATTTAATATAGCACAATACACCAAAGTATATCAGTAAGCGTGTGCTTAAGTCTTTCTGATCGTTTTCTTCTGGCTTTTTTACTGCAACAACATAATAAAAACCTGAAATTATGGCTCTTAGTTTTGGTGAGCCACCCCAAGATTTTAAGTGGCCCCATCCGGCCACCCCTATGAACAATTTCTGGAGGCGCCACTAGCCGCGAGAAATTATCGAATGTTGCATTTATATATATTCATTCATTCATTCATTTTCCATGCCGCTTATTCCTCACGAGGGTCGCGGAGGTATAATATATAAATTTGTAATGTCCATAACTGTGTACGGGCCCTTGATGTTGCCATCAAACTGCAGAGTGGTGACGTAGCGGGAAGCAAGCAAGGAGGGAGGGAGTCTCAGGGAGAACGGTGTGAGAGCCAAGTTCACGGTCGCATGTTGCGGATGCCGCTGTTATTTTTTTTATTATTTTCCATTGTTGCCACCATAAAGTGAGTAAGTCATCACTGACTCCTCTCCTTTCTATTTCTCCATTCGGGGCTATTACAATATTGTTTTTTTACGTCGGCGGGCAGAGCTGCAGTAGAAGGAAGGAAGGAGTTGGTGGAAAGTTTGAGAGTTCTCGGTCGTGTGCAGATGAGCGGAGTATCGCTCGTGTCGCGTTCAAAAACTGCTCGGATTTCTAGCCATCAATGACCTTGCTGTCCTCGACAATGTGGACCCCAGCACGTCTTCTGCACATCATTTGGTTAGACTCGTCATGTGTCGATGTAGTCCAAAGTGTGCTTTCTATTATATCCATATGTGATGACCGTCAATCTTCCCCCTGTGTTTTATTCCAACGCATTGTTGAGAACAGCAAGGTGGCTAATGGCTAAAAATCCGAGCAGTTCTTGAACGCGAAACTAGCAGCAATCTCAAAACAGTGCCAAGGTGCCAAGCAAGTTTAAACGTCATCTCCAAACGAAACACTTGTCGCTTCAAAACAAGTCCATGGACTATTTTGTTTGCCTTCGTGAAAACACAGAGAAACAGGCAACTTGATAAAAACTACAAAGGTAAATGAAAAAGCCCTCAAAGCCAGTTACCTTGTTGCTAAATCCAGAAAGTCCCACACTGTGACAGACACATTTAATACTACCTGCCTGCAAAGCCATTGTCTGTGAGATGCTCGTCCCTGATGTGGTTAAAGACATTGCTCAAGTCTCCCTTTCTGATAATTCTGAGCTTTGTCAAACCTAACTGCTATAAAAAAATAATAATAATAATAAAAACAGAGACTGAGAGCGGTTGAAGAATAAGGATATCGACTCTGTGTTTATATAAACAGGCTCAAGTTTCACACTGAGTAAGTATACATATTGAGAAATTATTTTAAATTCTAAATATACTGTGCAGAAAATTATTTTGGAACATTTTTAGTTTGTGGTGTGCTGCGGGATTTTTTCCAATGTAAAAACGTGCCTTGAGTCAAAAAAGGTTGAAAAACACTGTTCTATAGTACCATAGTTAAAATTAGGCTTTTGCATTTAGATTTGAGGAAATGAGGGTAAACAATATGAGGATATGGAGGTTTGGATTACTGTTCTTTTTATTAACTAATATATTGCACATCATTGAAATAAATAAAATTTCCAATGAAAATCAGGTTCTCATACAGTTAGGAAATAAGTATTTGAACACCCAGCAATTTTGAAGAATGATGAGTACCATCCCAAGAACACCATCCCTACTGTGAAGCATTGGGGTGGTAGCATCATGCTTCGGGGGTGTTTTTCTGCACATGGGACTGGACGAATGCACTGTATTAAGGAGAAGATGACCGGGGTCATGTATTGTGAGATTTTGGGGAATAACCTCCTTTCCTCAGTTAGAGCATTGAAAATGGCTCATGTGTAAATATTTCTACTTTTTCTACTATTCGTTGATTCAATAACTTGATTGTTTTATGGTCTGATACAGAATGTTTTATGGTCTGATACAGATTTAAATTGTAGAATATTCTGATTGGGTATCATTCCTTATCAATGTTTTTCTCAAATTGTTTTTTCTATTCCTTGCAAAATATCTACATTTAAATGATACTAATGGGTCCTCTGATTTTTGTCCTAATCCCACCTCTTGTGTCGCCTTTCCCTCCCTCTATGAAGTGACTCATTTTCCTCCCACCTCTTTTTTAAGTCAAAGAAGTGAAGCTGCTATATTGGAAAGTGAGATGGGAGAATGTTCCAACTGGAGTTTGTTTTCAGTTCGTGTTTAATTTCCTGATGCCAAAGCCAGTGGCTTTCCGTGGCCAACCCCTTTGACCTCTCAGAGGCGTGTGGACCAAGGGAGCCCATCAAAAACACACATGCATTTGCATACTGTGTCATTTACAAAAGTCACAATCTATTACCGGCAAAGTTTGAATGCTGTCAACTTAAAAAAAAAAAAAAAAAAGGAAAAAAAAAAGAAAATAAGAAAATAAAGAGCACCCCTCGTCTTGGTTTCGTGTTCTAAGTGAGTCATGTGCTGCTTTGTCTTTGAACGGCAGAAAAAAGGGGACGTGAGCCAAATAGTTTGGAAAAGAGATCATTCAAGGCGCAAGTGTTATGAAGTCATATTTGCCTGTCCAATGCCACACCTTCGAAAGTGGTTGTTCTCAACAAGAACTTACTGAGTTCTCATTATTCTCATACCAGACGATATTAACTCTTTGGCTGCCATTGACAGCGATAACTGTCTAATCCATTTGGACTGAAAGGGGCTTTGTATCAATGCCGGTACTATCTCAGCCAATCACATGTGAGCATCCAAAATGCCCACCCATGCTTTGTCATAATAAAAAGGTATTTTGAATGATCACAATGGGAGTATGTCAGACTCTCCATGTGAAACATTAAAACTGTTCAGAATCCGGGCACTTAGACTTCCATTCTCTGTGTCAAACAGCTGAACAGGACAGGTTTAAAAAAAAAAAAAAAAAAAATGCCCACCCATCCTCCTTACGTCATTAGCCACATTTACATGCTGACTTTTATTCATACCGATTCAAATCATTCCGAATGGAAATTTCACATCAGCTGTTTACATGTCACTTCATCTATTCCGATCCAGCGTTTACATGTGACTGCCTTTATTCCGAAAGGACGTTTGACAACTGCCGTCTGACATGCACAGATTAATCAAAACAAAGCGTCACGTTGCAAAACATGGAGCTCGATCGTCAGATCAGCTGCTGTTTTAACTTTTCGAGTGGAAACAAAACTTCAGAATGATACGCCGTTCATGTAAAAAGTTGTGTGGGTGCGCTGTGCGTGTGCTTGGAAGCCATGTTGCAAGTGACGTTACTTACGTCACCGAGAGACGTCACCACGTCAGTACGGAGCATGCGCAGAAAGAACGCAACCAGACACCATTCCGCTTCCCTGTTTACATGATATAATTTTACTTCTAATCGGTTTGGGAAAAGGAATATTCCACCCCTGTGAATCGGAATGAAATTCCATTCGGTTTGGGCCTGTTCATTCCGAATGAGGTTTTTATATGGAACACATTTATTCGGTTTGAACAAATACTCCGATTGTAATTGGAATATTTGGCTCCATGTAAACGTGGCAATTGTCACATGCACCCATGCTCAAGTTTATCAGTTTGTACAATACAGCAGGGGTTTTCAACCCAGTCCTCAAGGCACACTGTGGGTCCTGGTTTTTGTTCCAGCCGATCCAGCAGAGACAGTTGAACCAATGAGGCTTCTGCTAAAACAAGCCACACCTGACTGCAATCAACTGATTGCACTTGTAAAACACCAGATTGGGGAAAAAGTGTTGTCATCTTGTTTGGTAAGAATGAAATCCTGCACCCACAGTGTGCCTTAGTGGAATAGGTTGGGAACCCCTGCAATACAGTATGTGAATGGGTGCAACTGACATCACAAATGGCTGCGCCTGTAATCAGTGTTATTTTTTGTGTTTAAACATTGTTATTATTATTATTTTTTTTTTTAATTTATTCATTTTTTTGCCGTTGCATTCTTGAATAATTTGAGCCACCATCTTTTACATGAAGGTCATTTATACTAGGTGTTGTCTTTCCTCTTCCTTTCAATTTAGAAGAGTAATAAAGTTGTGGATGATTTTCCTTAGTTTCAGTGTTTTAAGTGGTAATAAGCCAAAGTTACTGTGTAGTCAATCTAAAAACAGTTCAGTTTTAGACCAACTGTGGTTCATTAATCCACGGTGGCTGAGAGGTGTAAGGCAAAATGCAAAGTCCAAACACTGCAAATAGAAAAAAGCATGAACCCTAATCGCAAACGCTTTGCGAAAGAAAAAAAGCATGAATGCAAACTGGCACAACACGACTCCCACTTGCCAAAGCATGACTGCAAGTTAGCAAAAGCAGGAACCCCAATTACCACAACACAAATGCAAATGGCTGGCAACACAAATAAAAATGGCTCGCAAGACGAATGTAAGAAGCCACAGCACGACTGCCAGAGGACAACACCGAAGTAAAAAAAAAAAATTTTTTTTTTAAACACTTTGTATTTTCCTGAATGTGCTTTGTGACCATCTCTACGGACCTCCATGAAGTCGCATCAGACGCAAAATTATATAAAAATAACGTGAATCGTTTGTGCTATAAAAAGTTTTTTTTTGTCCTATCGTTTGAGGTATTTCTAACTCTTTTATAGGGTAACCTGAGGTCAATAAGCCTTCCATTTTGATAAAAAATTGTGTCAATCGTTGTGCTGTAAAAAATGTCGTTTGTGTTGCTATCGTTTTATAGATATTGCGATATTAATTTCGAGTGAAGACGTCATAACTCCCATGCTTTTTGGACCCTTATTGTAAAGTGTAGCACATGTGTCCCTTAACTAAGAAATTATAAATGCTAAGTTAACAAACCCTAACCCTATATAGGCCTATATATCTTTTTAATTTTACCAAACCATTAGTTACTGTCTTGTTATGCATTAACTAATGCATTAACTAATGCATTAGCTAATGCATTCACTAAATGTTAGATAAGCAATTATATTAATTATTGTAATGTTACTTAAACATGAGTTATTTTTTAAAAATGCATTAACTAATGTTAATTAAGGGACCCTTATTGTAAAGTGTTGCCGTATTTATTTTGGTTTACAAAATAAACTCTAAATAAATCTCAAATAGTTCAAAATCAAAATCGTACAGCTCAGTTTTGCAAAAAAAGTTTTAAAAAAATAAAATAAAATAAAAAACAAGAAAAAAAAGTCTCAAAATTGGTTGTGTTAACATTGTCGATGACTCCGCTGTGAATGACGAACTTTATTTTTGTATTAAAGTGTGTCCCCTGGTACCTCCTGCGAAAATGCTTTGTTTACAAATTTTATACAATGCTTTTTTACTAATTTTTGCTCTGTTAACATGGACAAAGTTTCCTTAATTCAATCAGTTTTGGAATATTATGGAAAATTATGATCGGATGCATAGTTTTCATCAACTCTGAAAATATGAATTTGATAAGGGCTTGAGTGTTCACGCGTCACACTGTCGGTCTGAACAAAAAAAATTGACATATACTGGAAATAGCAGTAGAAGAAGAAGCCATACTGACTTCCATGTCAACAAAACATCGCTGTGTCCATTTCTACATAACTACAATATTTTGTGTATTTTACCTGTTTTTCTACCATCAAGTCTTTTGGAAATTTTAAGATCTTTGAATATCTCAAGCTATGTGTTCGTCTCAGATACAGCCCAGTTTAGTCTTGCGTTACCCGGTCTTCTGCTCGCTCTGCTTCTACCAACTTCCAGGAATAAAAGAGACGCATCTAATGTCACGGACAACCTGAGGTGGATAGTAACGCGTTGCATGTACTCCGTCACCTTTACTTGAGTAACATTTTGAAAAAAATTGACTTCTAAGAGTAGTTTTATGAAGCTGTACTTTTTACTTTTACTTGAGTAGATTTGTGAAGAAAAAAACGTTACTCTTACTCCGCTACTTTGCGCTACACAAGAGTCGTTATATTTTTCCTCTTTTCTACATATTAGATTATTTTTTGTTTTTTGCAAGCGATGCCAAGTAGTAGTAGCAGCTGTGGTAGTAGCAAGTAGCTCTTCCAATTTCACCAATGAGATGTCGCAACAATGATCATATGACTCCATTGTACCAAGCTTGCCGTTCTGTCTTCGCGCCAGCCTGTTCAATCATGTGCTGTCTTTAAAGCACCGTGAAAAATGAAGTATTTGATATTAAGGGTGTAACGGTACATGTATTCGTATTGAACCGTTTCGGTACTTGGTGGTCGGTTCGGAATGGAGGCGTACCGAACGAGTTTCTGACGTAATGTAACCCTTACTTTTCAAGGCTGTGAGTCGATCGGGTTACAGTTTCTTTGTGTAGATTATATTTACTCCGTCTTATCTACTATAATGAGGACCAACACGGTAGGACAGTAAGAAACGTCAACGGCACGACAACGTGGCCGCCGCGAGAACGCAGTGAAACGCGGGCGTTAAAGTCAATCAGCCAATAGTGGCTCAACACGACGCACGCAAAAAGAATGGCAGAGCTTATTATTTGACGTGAGACGCGACCCTCCTGCGTCAATATTACTAACTAGCAGACCAGATGTCACTCGTATAAAAATACGGTGGATCCGGTCGATTTTAAAACTAATATGCAATTGTAACTTACTTTTTGAGTCCATCAGATCTCCTGAGTGGTAGATCGGGGCACAGTTGACTTGTCTTTTTTGATTTACTGCTGTCTTCTCTGCTATAATAATAACCAACACGGCCCCGTGTTCAATACAAAGCCCTCCTACCACAACAAAACAAGTAGGAACTAATATTCACATAGGAACTAAAGTTAAACAACATAAAGTTTGCAATATAAAGGAATACTACATCACATTTGTAAAATACAAACACATAATAAAATAAATAGTAGCCCATTTAGATAAAATAAATTGAAATGAGCTAAAATACCTGTAATTAAATAATAAGAATAATAGACAGATCCTGCTTACACAATTAAATTCATCAATTTCTGTGTGGCGCTTTAACTTGAGAAAATCCACCAATAAAGCTTTCATCGAGGCATATCATTTGTAAAATACAGTACATGTTAAAATCTTTGTCATTGGGATTGCTTTTCTCTCTAGCACAGGACTGAAAGGCAAGTTGTTGTTGGATTATTATCTTTAAATACTCACTACATTTTGAGCAGAATTCTAGCTTTGTATAGGCTACTGTTCCTATTGTTGAAAGCACAAAAGTGTGTAATAAACAATTAGCACATTTATATTTTGCATTTTGTTTCCTTACTGTACCGAAAATGAACCGAACCGTGACCTCAAAACCGAGGTACGTACCAAACCGAGATTTTTGTGTACCGTTACACCCCTATTTGATGTAAAGTACTGCCCTCAACATGACTGGAAAGCATGGATTTTAGTTCATAACAAAAAAAAAGAAAATTCATTTAGGCATTTCATTTGTAAAATAGACGTTATAATCTTTGTCATTGCGGTGTTTTTCTCTGTAGCACAGGACTTCTTTTTTCTTTCAGGAAAAATAGCTGACCAATACGTGGGGTCTGAAAAGCAAATGATTGTTGTATTATTGTCTTCAAATACCCGCTACTCTTGCATGATCTTGCAATCCTCGCGTGAACCGATCAAGCCGCTCCACAGACTCTCTGCTCATAAAATGCGTCCTGTGGAAATTGGGGGCGAGCGTCAGTGGTGCGTTGCGTTGGCACAGACAAGTCTGTGTATTACCGGCGTAAGGCTGACAACACAAAAAATCTAAAAAAAAACTCCCCCCACATATACAATGATTAGGTTTGCCTGTGCACTGCTTCGCTCGTGTGAATAGGACTCAAATTCCTCAAGAAGTTGTTTATTTTTTGGGGTCCTTTGATATTCACATGTAACAATTAGGGTTGTTTCGATCATGTTTTTTTGCTCCCGATCGATCCCGATCGTTTTAGTTTGAGTATCTGCCGATCCCGATATTTCCCGATCCGATTGCTTTTTTTTTGCTCCCGATTCAATTCCAATCATTCCCAATAATTTTTCCCGATCATATACATTTTGGCAATGCATTCAGAAAAAAAATGAATAAAACTCGGACGAATAGATACATTCAACATACAGTACATAAGTACTGTATTTGTTTATTATGACAATAAATCCTCAAGATGGCATTTACATTATTAACATTCTTTCTGTGAGAGGGATCCACGGATAGAAAGACTTGTAATTCTTAAAGGATAAATGTGACTTTGTATATTGTGACTAAATATTGCCATCTAGTGTATTTGTTGAGCTTTCAGTAAATGATACTGTAGCCATTTAACTGTTCTGCCCAAATGCATGATGGGAAGTGCAACCATGACTGTGCAAAGTGGCACTAATTGATATATCTTCTCTGCGTTGGGAAATAACATAGGGTGTTAAGAAAAAGATCAACTACTACCTTTCTACCCCACTTTGCTTCCCATGATATTTGTAATTGTTGAGAGAGGGATTGTAAGGCTTTAGCCAATTAAAAAAAGGCTCTAAAGGGTGCCAAAATTCACTCTACTCATTATACGCTGCCTTTTAGCTCTATATATAGGTAAAACGGCGCCATTATAGATTGAACGCGATATTGTGTGAGTGGGTCGTGCAGCGCATGCGTTGATTGCGTTAAATACTTTAACGTGATTAATTCAAAAAAAAATAATTACCGCCCTTAACGCGATAAATTTGATAACCCTACTTTAAGCCAAAACTAAAGACTCTGGATGAGTGTAAGACATTTTGTCTGTAACGTTAATACAATTAGAAAATGATTTAATTAAAAAATATATATATTTTTAAAAGGCATGTCCGATATTTTTTTTGCCGGTTCCAATACTTTGAAAATGATGTGATCGGACCCGATCGATCGGCGTCCCGATCGATCGGGTCCGATCGGGATCTTTAGTAACAATGATTGATTTTAAAAAAGGGTTAGGGTCAGGAGGGCAAACCTCTTAAAACTACCGAAATGCAAAGAAAACTGCTTTTGGCACAGTTATACTAAGGGCGTAGTTTTGTTCTCAACATTGGTGGGTACTATATAACAGCATGACCTGCACGTACGGGACATTAATAAGACCAAACACATTGCGTGAACGGGTGTCAGGGCTACATTTCTTGCAAATATGAACTTAATTAATTGATAGGCTTAATAAACAATGCAAAATAAATCTGTATTGACTTACATACTACAATTTCATATGTATTGGTTCAGGTGATACACCGTTCGATTCAAACTTTTTTTCTTTTTTCAAAGACAACTAAAGAAACATTTTGAAAACTTCCAGAATAAATGCCTGGATTTTATTAGCAAATTTAAATGTTCAGTATTGGAACATAATTTAAATTACATTACAATGCACAATAAAAAAAAACTTGTTAATAATGTCTAACTATCTGTCTATCTAACTGAAAAAAACAAACATTTGTCTTAAGACCACTCAACATTGTCTGTCTAAATAAAGAGATTAAATATAACTGAATAAACTTCTTAATCAGGGAATAACAAAATAAATAAATAAATAAATAAAAATTGAGCCTTCCTTCAGGTAAAACACTACTGCTTCTGTCCACAAGCAGAGCCAAACTGCAAAAAAATGAAAGCTCCTTTGGCCAAATTGGGGTGAAGGTATCAGTACTTGTATCTAAAATTGGATTGGAAGTGGAATGCATCAATGTCAGCCGATGAGTTAATCCCCAAAGTTAGCATCATTGTCGCGGACACATCTGCATAGAAGGAGACTCCGAGCTCAAAGCGATTTGGCAGCGTGACAGTAATAGCTGAAGACGCTGACAGCGAAAGGCAGCTTACAGAACCATTAAGGACCTTTATTTATGCTGCACAGCCAGCAAGCAAAGAAGATGGGGGTCGGGAGGCGAGTGCACAAACTCCAAAAGCAGCTTTGAAGTTGTAGCCTTCCCACCTAATCTCTGTCATCCAGGACCGAAGCGATTGATAGGTTGACTCAGCAGCCACCCTCCTCCACAGCGAGATGGTCGCATTTTTTACTCACGCTGCATGAAATACTCAAACAGCAGAAAAAAGACCTAAACTGTACAGAGACCATGGTTTAACTGGATGAAGACTCTTAGGCATATTGTGGAGAAAACCTGTGTTGTTTCGCAGCTGAAAAGAATTATTATATGGCTTGGCAAGCCAGTGATGCCCTTCAGTATTCCAAAGTTGCATATCCCTGGACTTTGTCCTGACAGACCTTCTCTCACAATTGTGGGATTTAGACTTGATTGCATGCATGTTTGCAGTTTGTTTTGTAGGACACCGGGTCAAACCTCACAGTGACTCAAAAAAGTGGGCTGTATGCCTCTCAGTTGGGAAAGTTAATTATATTCATTTATGGAATAGATGCATCTGTGTGAACCATCATGTTATACTTTTTTTTTTTCTTTCTTTCTTTTAACTGTACCACCACATGGACCGGACAGTCCATGACTTCGTCTCAGACTGCACTTGGAAATTGGAAGTGGCATTTCAATTGCTTTTTATATCCTTCCCAAACAGTCTGATGACTTGGTTTCTCTCAGTGTCCCTCACCTTCTGCCTGCATAGTTTGGTGTGGAAGTAGTTGAAACATAGCTATACAAGAGACAAACCCTTGGCCTCTGACCTTCGCACAACATGTCTGCTGCAAGTAAGCGCTCTGATCTTTGGTTGGCTGGAAGGAAACGGAGATGGAAATGGAGAACACTCGACTTTTCTGTTGTCACACTCTTGTGTGGGTGAAAATTAGCGTTGCTGACAGTCCCGGATTGTGAGGGCCATCCTGGAATTTAGGAAGTTCGGACTGGTACTGCTGGCGGCTTGCCACAGTCGACAGTGGAGAATGCGTGTGTGGCAAGGTACAACTTATGTGTGAAATACCCTGTAAACCCATATCCATTCTAGTGTAGCTGTAGCAATATATTAATTTGATATCTGTTGTCAATGGCACTGAAACATTATCATTCGATGCTAGCCCTCCCAATTCAAAAGGATTGGACGTCTGTCACCGTAAATGACAACAAATTAGTACACAGACAGGGACAACTGCGCAAACATTGTACTGCTGATGTCAATTAAAGCGAAACTCTTTTTGTATGCGATCTGCTCTCACCTGAACACGAGCTTCCGTCAGGTCTGTTCTGAGTGCCAGCTGCTCGCGGGCATATACATCTGGGTAGTGCGTCTTCTGAAAAACCTTTTCCAACTCCTCCAGCTGGTAGCTGGTAAACGTAGTTCGATTGCGCCTCTTCTTGCCTTTGTTGCTCTCTGCCTCATTTTTATCCAAAGGGCTTGAAAGATCTGAGCCCGGATGCTCGGCTGACCCCTTCACTCCCGCGTCCTTTAGATTTAAGTAGCTGCTTTCCATCCCAGGGGGGTCGACACTGGAAGGTAACTCAGACTCTGTCAGGTCGCTGTCCTTTCCTGCATTAACAGATGTAAAGTTAAGATCAGTTTTACCCGGTGTTGGAAAGAATATCTTGTGAATCAAATTGGTTACAATCACAAGTTGCCCCATTGAAAATGGAACAGTCATATTCCATTTCTCTAGCAAAACATTTCATTGTGCAACTCTCTGACCAATTAACGCTGAAGAGAAACAGCGACAGGCAATGAGCAATATGCTCTTTTAAATGTCTGTTGCTTTTGGTGAATGTAACTGCAAAAAAAGAACCCTGTGACTAACGAGTCAGTAATTGCATCTGCACACCATCACATTTTAACATACACACACAGTTGCGGCTACTTTATGCTTACATCACCTCTGTAATGTTTTATTTTGGGGTTCAAAGGCCTAGTCTGTGTATGGTGAATCTACACTTCACTTGTATGTGTTTGAAAGGGTTGTCATGACGCATTGGGGCGACCTGTGACACGGGCTTCTGGGAGGCAGTGCTCACATCTCTCCATCAACGTTGCCTGAAATTCGAGCCGGTGAAAAAAACGGTCTCGTTTTGAGCACTTTATGTCTGTGCGTATGTGGTGGCCCTCATTTGCCTGCTGTCACCCGATACACTTTGGCCCTCACATGTAAACAACATTGTGTTTGTCACTTTCAATTTGGACAGCCCCCCATTTTGTGACAGACCTGGCTCTGTTTCTGTCAGCACATGCCGGCTTTTTTGTTGTTGTTTCCTTTTTGGACATGAAGAAGGCTGTCTCTTCTTCATATAAACATACAAAAGTGTGGATAAATAAGCACGTGCGTATAACTTTGGTGGAAGGCCAGTCACAACGCTTCTCTGTCAGTTTTTCTCTCTGTCTTTGCATTGGCTAGAAAGTTGTGTCCTTTAGTAGTCTCCTCTTTGATGACGTACGCACATTCTTGTATGCATGGAAAAATTCATAATAAATTTGGAATAGAAATTTCTGAAATAAAACCATTGTCATGTATGACAACACAAGAGCTGAACACATTACCATTGAAACAAAGACGATATCTTTTGACTTTTGAGAGTCAAAATGTGACCAAAACCAAGACTATTTTGGGAGTCTAGTTAGAGACCAGACCAAGACCTTCAGAATGTGGTCTTGAACCAAGATTGTGTTACTTTACAACATTGATATATAGAATGTAGGAAACTACATGAACAAGTAATATCACCATTTGATTTTTTATTTTGTTATTATCAGAATTGGGAGTAGTAGTATTTTTACGCAAGGTCCAACAGAAAGGAGCACAGTTTATGCTGTTGTTTATGCCTCTTCTATTTTAAATTTAGAAAATAACATATGTTTGTAAGTAGAGATGTCCCGATATCCCGATAAATCGGGTCCAATCACGTCATTTTCAAAGTATCGGAATCGGTAAAAAAATATCGGACATGCCTTTTTAAAAAAAATTTTAACATTTTTTATTAAATCGTTTTCTAATTGTATTTAACATTACAGACATAATATGTTACACTCATCCAGAGTCTTTAATTTAGGCTTAAGGTAGGGTTATCAAATTTATCACGATAACGGTGGTAATTAATTCTTTTTTAAATGTATCAAGTTATAATATTTAACGCAATTAATGCATATGCTGCACGACCCAGTCACGCATTGTCGCGTTCAATCTGTAATGGCTCCATTTTACCTATAAAGAGAGCTAAAAGGCAGCATAAAATTAATAGAGTGAATTTTGGCAGCCTTTGGAGCCTTTTTTTAATTGGCTAAAGCATTACAATCCCTCTCCTTACGATTAGATACATCGTAAGAAGCAATGTGGGGAAGCAAGGTGGCAATGGATCTTTGTAAATGATCTTTTTCTTAACACCTTACGTTATTTCCCAACGCAGAAAACATATACAGTGCCTTGCAAAAGTATTCGGCCCCCTTGAACCTTGCAACCTTTCGCCACATTTCAGGCTTCAAACATAAAGATATAAAATTTTAATTTTTTGTCAAGAATCAACAACAAGTGGGACACAATCGTGAAGTGGAACAAAATTTATTGGATAATTTAAACTTTTTTAACAAATAAAAAACTGAAAAGTGGGGCGTGCAATATTATTCGGCCCCCTTGCGTTAATACTTTGTAGCGCCACCTTTTGCTCCAATTACAGCTGCAAGTCGCTTGGGGTATGTTTCTATCAGTTTTGCACATCGAGAGACTGACATTCTTGCCCATTCTTCCTTGCAAAACAGCTCGAGCTCAGTGAGGTTGGATGGAGAGTGTTTGTGAACAGCAGTCTTCAGCTCTTTCCACAGATTCTCGATTGGATTCAGGTCTGGACTTTGACTTGGCCATTCTAACACCTGGATAAGTTTATTTTTTAACCATTCCATTGTAGATTTGGCTTTATGTTTTGGATCATTGTCCTGTTGGAAGATAAATCTCCGTCCCAGTCTCAGGTCTTGTGCAGATACCAACAGGTTTTCTTCCAGAATGTTCCTGTATTTGACTGCATCCATCTTCCCGTCAATTTTAACCATCTTCCCTGTCCGTGCTGAAGAAAAGCAGGCCCAAACCATGATGCTGCCACCACCATGTTTGACAGTGGGGATGGTGTGTTCAGGGTGATGAGCTGTGTTGCTTTTACGCCAAACATATCGTTTTGCATTGTGGCCAAAAAGTTCAATTTGGTTTCATCTGACCAGAGCACCTTCTTCCACATGTTTGGTGTGTTTCCCAGGTGGCTTGTGGCAAACTTTAAACAAGACTTTTTATAGATATCTTTGAGAAATGGCTTTCTTCTTGCCACACTTCCATAAAGGCCAGATTTGTGCAGTGTACGACTGATTGTTGTCCTATGGACAGACTCTCCCACCTCAGCTGTAGATCTCTGCAGTTCATCCAGAGTGATCATGGGCCTCTTGGCTGCATCTCTGATCAGTTTTCTCCTTGTTTGAGAAGAAAGTTTGGAAGGACGGCCGGGTCTTGGTAGATTTGCAGTGGTCTGATGCTCCTTCCATTTCAATATGATGGCTTGCACAGTGCTCCTTGAGATGTTTAAAGCTTGGGAAATCTTTTTGTATCCAAATCCGGCTTTAAACTTCTCCACAACAGTATATCGGACCTGCCTGGTGTGTTCCTTGGTTTTCATAATGCTCTCTGCACTGTAAACAGAACCCTGAGACTATCACAGAGCAGGTGCATTTATACGGAGACTTGATTACACACAGGTGGATTCTATTTATCATCATCGGTCATTTAGGACAACATTGGATCATTCAGAGATCCTCACTGAACTTCTGGAGTGAGTTTGCTGCACTGAAAGTAAAGGGGCCGAATAATATTGCACGCCCCACTTTTCAGTTTTTTATTTGTTAAAAAAGTTTAAATTACCCAATAAATGTTGTTCCACTTCACGATTGTGTCCCACTTGTTGTTGACTCTTGACAAAAAAATTAAATTTCATATCTTTATGTATGAAGCCTGAAATGTGGCGAAAGCTTGCAAGATTCAAGGGGGCCGAATACTTTTGCAAGGCACTGTATCAATTGGTAGCACTACGCACAGTCATGGTTGCACTTCCCATCATGCATTTGGGCATGGCTACAGTATCATTTACTGAAAGCTCAACAAATACACTAGATGGCAGTATTTAGTCACAATATCCAAGTCACATTTATCCTTTAAGAATTACAAGTCTTTTTATCGGGAAAAATTATCGGGAATGATTGGAATTGAATCGGGAGCACAAAAAAAAAAAAAGCAATCGGCTTGGGAAATATCGGGATCGGCAGATACTCAAACTAAAACGATCGGGATCGGATGCGAACCTGACAAGGATAAGCACTGTTGGAAATAGATTGATGGATTTACTTGAGTAAAAGTAAAATTACTGTTTTTTAAAACTACTCAAGAAACTACATGTTACACACACACCCCCACACAAAAAAACCTTGTTATAGTTACAAGAGTAAATGTAATTTGTTATTTCCCACCCCTGCTGTTAAGCACCTATTTTCAGCCAATGGAAGCAATGCTTGGTTTGGAGAACCAGAAAGAACTGGTGCTCACCTACAAGCCCAAGCTTAGAATGTGCACCAGCTCGGTGGAAAACAGCCCTTTGACCCTTGGAAAATGACAACCTTGGTTCCAATGTAATGTTGATCTGCTGCTCGACTACATTTGGAGTAATGCTCCGCAGGCATTTTCCTTGCAGCTTTATGTTGACTGCTTTCCGCAGTCCGTCGCCTTAGCAACAAAGTGCATCGTGAGGAAGACTGTTGATATTTTGTGGTGCTGGCGACTCTGGAGGCCATACTTTGAATGTTGAGTAAGCTGGCGGAATAGTTTGGTGGTGATGAAGTTGGGCGGCGGCTGTCTACAACATGCGTGTTTGTTTTCATGAATTAATATTCTCTGGCAATGTGAAGTCAATAGCGGTCCCGCCAATCCACTGCGGCTGCTCTCGGGATCGTGGTCGCTCCGACTAAGACTAATGGAACAACACAGCTTGCCCAGCTGGGGTTCCTGACCTCATATCATTAAGGCCCACCTGTCAGAGCCTTTTACTGTCTCCAAGCACGCAGGCAGATGTTCTGACGTTACCATTCTCTGCTGTGGCTCCCTGAAATGTTTTCATTTAACCACTGAGCGGGAGCATGACTGCAACCTTCAGAAGTGAGATTAGTCCACTCAAAATTTGTGATCGTGCAATCGTGACCTTGAGCAAGGCACATACAGTAAACATGAGGCACAGCTGGGGGTACATATGGCTACGGTTAGGTTTTATGCTCATCCCTACATACAGATCCCACACCCTCAACGTGTACTTTCTTGTCATCAATTCATTTTGTAGCATGCGATTTGTGAGCAAGCGCGACAAGCTAGACTTTTCTTTCTACTCAAGATCAAAAACTCCAATTTTTGCCTTCTTCCAGAAAGCAGAGATTTCATTCAGTGGCACAATGGTGGCCAGGGGTAGCAGTGGCCTCCTGATAAATTTAGTGGCCACCCACTGTCTAGAGTACTGTAGATTTTAATAACTGTACAGTTATTAGTCTGTGCACATTAGATCAATAGTAATTTTTTTAAAAAAGGGTGAAAAAGTATGTAATTCGTGTTACATAGATACAGTGGCGCAAATAAGTATTTAGTCAACCGCTAATAGTGTAAGTTCTCCCACTTGAAAATATTAGAGAGGCCTGTAATTGTCAACATTGGTGAACCTCAACCATGAGAGACAGAATGTGGGACAAAAAAAAACAGAAAATCACATTGTTTGATTTTTAAAGAATTTATTCGGAAATCATGGTGGAAAATAACCATGACAGACAGAATGTAGAAAAAAAAAAAAGAAAATCACATCGTTTGATTTTTAAATAATTTATTTGCATATCAAGGTGGAAAATAAGTATTTGGTCAATACCAAAAGTTCATCTCAATACTTTGTAATGTACACTTTGTTGGCAATAACGGAGGCCAAACGTTTTCTATAACTCTTCACTCTTCGCTTGATGTAAAGAAATCAACTGTGGGAGCAATTATTAGAAAATGGAAGACAAACAAGACCACTGATAATCTCCCTCGATCTGGGGCTCCATGCAAAATCTCACCCTGTGGCGTCAAAATGATAACAAGAACGGTGAGCAAAAATCCCAGAACCACACGGGAGGACCTAGTGAATGACCCACAGAGAGCTGGGACCACAGTAACAAGGCTACTGTCAGTAACACAATGCGCCGCCAGGGACTCAAATCCTGCACTGCCAGACATGTCCCCCTGCTAAAGCCAGTACACCAGGCCCGTCTGCGGTTTGCGAGAGAGCATTTGAATGATCTAGAAGAGGACTGGGAGAATGCGTTATGGTCAGATGAAACCAAAATAGAACTTTTTGGTAGAAACACAGGTTCTCGTGTTTGGAGGAGAAAGAATACTGAATTGCATCCGAAGAACACCATACATACTGTGAAGCATGGGGGTGGAAACATCACGCTTTGGGGCTGTTTTTCTGCAAAGGGACCAGGACGACTGATCTGTGTAAAGGAAAGAATGAATGGGGCCATGTATCGAGAGATTTTGAGTGAAAATCTCCTTTCTCTCCTCTCCCATCAGCAAGGGCATTGAAGATGAGACATGGCTTGGTCTTTCAGCATGACAATGATCCCAAACACACAGCCAGGGCAACAAAGGAGTGGCTTCGTAAGAAGCATTTCAAGGTCCTGGAGTGCCCTAGCCAGTCTTCAGACCACAATAGAAAATCCCATGGAAAATCTGTGGAGGGAGTTGAAATTCCGTGTTGCCCAACGACAGCCTCAAAACATCACTTCTTTAGAGGAGATCTGCATGGAGAAATAGGCCAAAATACCAGCAACAGTGTGTGAAAAGCTTGTGATGAGTTACAGAAAACGTTTGGCCTCCCTTATAGCCAACAAAGGGTACATAACAAAGTATTGAGATGAACGTTTGGTATTGACCAAATACTTATTTTCCACCATGATTTCCGAATAAATTCTTTAAAAATCAAACAATGTGATTTTCTGTTTTTTTTTGTCCCACATTCTGTCTCTCATGGTCGAGGTTCACCCATGTTGACAATTACAGGCCTCTCTAATCTTTTGAAGTAGGAGAACTTGCACAATTGGTGGTGGACTAAATACTTATTTGACCCACTGTATAACACCTAGTATAAATGACCTTCATGTAAAAGATAGTTGCTCAAAGTATTTAAGTATGCAAATGTCAAATTTGCTAATGAAGAAAATAATAAAACAAAAAAATTATACCATGTAGATTTTCAGTGCCTCCATCTGGCCACCCCTGAAAAATTTCACGAAGCGCCACTGCCATGGCAGCAGTTTCATGGAATTCTAAGGAATCTTTTTACTCGACCCGTATCGCGCGTCAACGTACACACATTGGACAAAGTTGACAAACTGCAGATCCCATTTGGTCGGCCGAGGTCACGTGTTTACTAGGGTCAGCCTTTTAATCGCTGCAGAAAACATCAAAGTGTAATTGAACTGGTTGTAATGCAACAAGGCACCCTCTCAGTTTTTATGGAATGGGATGGGGAGGGTCAAGTGAAACCAAATAAGAAACACTATAAATTAGTAACCTGGGGAAGGGTTAATTACCTTGTACTAACGAGGAAGGAGAATGCTTTTAAACGGAGTGTTCTAAGATGTTGCTGTACATCCACTCATCAAACTTCATGAGTAAAATATAAAGAGTGTTTTTATTTGAGTTTTTTTTTTTTCGTTTGTTTGTTTTGTGACTATGGCGCCCTTTTATAGGACTCTTTCCTTGGAAATCTAATTGAAATCACTGCAGAAAGTTTTTTCCCCCTCTCAAAAACGTGTCAATATGACTATATTTAATCTGAATGTGTCATTATAATAAATTGAGATTAAATTTTACAAATGCAATTATCATTAGATTTCCTCGATGAAAGCTTGGACGAAATCATGCTGTTCTGAAAGGCCTTGTCTGTTCACATGCGGTCTGGGCAACAAAAATAACATTGAATCAGGTTTTTGACAAATGACATATGTAGGCGATGCAAAGCTGACTCTGAAAAGGGTATTTTGAATCGGGGACACGGTAGAGGGTAACATAAACGCTGCTGTGGTCCCCAAACTTGAAAAATCAACCAGAAACACACAAAATGCCTTCATGGAGAACTCGGACAATATTTTTGGGAATATTGTTTCCTTTGTTAAAGGAAGGCTCCCAGATGTTCCCGAGGAGAGAGATCTATGGCACCAGCACACAAAGGAATGCCTCTATTCCATGGGAAACCTGCATTCTTTCTGTTTTGTATCAGCGACTGATACTGTAGACTTGACACAGTCATTACCACACCAGTGTCCAAAGACTTTAGGCTTTAGCTGTCACTGTCTCACATCAAAGAGCACAGAAATAGTTTAGGATTATTGTTGAAATGTGGTTCGGAATAAAGTTGCACATCTTCGCCCAAATGGTTATCTAAATATTTGACTACAAAAAGATTTGCTATTGTCCTACAAAATTCTCACGACAAGACTTAAATTTATAAAGGTTGTCACCAAGTCATCCTTTTCCAGTATTCCATCACAATATTGTGACTAACTAGAAACTGCAATTTCGGGAGAAATTACACCTGGGTCTTTCCTCTGTGGAGATACAGATCCCCACTCAGGTCTATCAATAGAATGGACAATAATGCCAGTCAATGGCACTAAACAAAGTAAACGCCATTAGAAATGATTGGGAGAATTGGACGTCCATGTCCGTCAATGGCAGCAACCTCCATAAGTGTCAATGCAATCGGGGACATTTGGGGTAAACGTCCTATTGATATCTGGTCATTTCCTGTTGATTTGGGGATATTGTTTTTTGCCATTGAAAATTAATGGGAAAAAATTTGGACGTCCGTGGACGTCAATGGTATCAACTTACATAGGCGTCAAAGGAATTGGGCAAGTTTGGGGAACACGTCCTATTGATATCTAGTCATTTTCTGTTGATTTGGGGGGGGGGGGGGGGGAATCCCATTGAAAATTAATGGGAAACAATTTGGACGTCCATGGACGTCAATGGTATCAACTTACGTATGTGTCAGTGGAATCTAAGTACATTTGCATCAACAGAATGAAAAAAAATGATGAAATGCCATTGGAAATGAATGGGAAGTTTGGACGTCCATGGACGTCAATGTCATCACCCTATATAAGCGTCAATGCAATCGGGGACATTTGGACTACACGTCCTATTGATATCTGGTCATTTCCTGTTGATTTGGGGAAATTTTGTTTTTTCCCCATTGATAATGAATGGAAAAAATTTGGACGTCCATGGCCGTCAATGAAAGCACCCCCTATAGGCCTCAATGGAGTCGGGGACGTTTGGGGGACACGTCCTATTGATATCTGGTCATTTTCTGTTGATTTGGGGAAATTTTGTTTTTTCCCCATTGAAAATGAATGGGAAACATTTTGGACGTCCATGGCCGTCAATGGCATCGACATTCATATGGTCAATTGAATCCAAGTACATTGGCATCAACAGATTCGACATGCATGGCCGTCAATGGCATCAATGCAATGTAAATTCCATTGGAAATCCCATTGGAAGTGAATGGGAAATTCTCCCATTAGAAATGAATGGGAAAGATTTTGGCAAGTTTCCGGGGAACCGTAATTTTTTTCCAAATTCTGTATACAGCTTTTATGCCCCTAATCGTCCCGAAATTTTTGGATGCCCAAATTATGTGATTTGGTCCAAAATTGTAGGACTAGATACAATTTGAAACTTTTTTTTTTTCGGAAAATTGCCGTTTACAGGCGAACGGAAAATTTTTCGGGGACGTTTGAAAAAGACCCTGCGTCGCGCGAAAATTCCAGTCGTGCCGATACTTGAACGGTGCCGATCGGTTCGGGCTGTGCGGTGCGCCGAAAAAAACGTCGACAATTATTGAATAATAAAAATAAGTACAATAAAGTTGCAGAACAACACTACCTTGGCTTTCCCTTTGGGAAAGACCCAGGTAACTGTGCTTAACCTGATTTTATCTTTTTTTTTTTTTTTTTATCCATTCGAAAATCATTTCAGGGCAGGATCCCAGGTCATCGTTTAGCCATGAACATGGCCAAAATGTGGTAGTCATCATAGCAAATATCCATACATATCCCCTGACATCATTTCCCTCCAATTTCCCCTAGCCATCCAAGTCGAGGACTATATTTTGACAAGATGCTTTTAAAGCTTTGCCAGAACCTCCTTGTGGTCTTGTTTTGTTCACATCCATTGAAAAACATGTTTTACATATCACAGGATGCTCCAATTTCACACTGAGGTCAGAGTGGCTATTTGAACTGCATTATGTGAACATGATCTTACTGAAGAAAAGGCAAAGGAAAATTGGTGCAATCAGTATGTATTATGTGTGTGCTTTTCCTCTATTATCTACTAGTCATCAGTAACAGGCAAAAAAAAAATCTTATCTTACCCAGCTTAAAGATCAATGGTATTTTTTATGACATGATTTATTCGGTGTTCAATATTTGTTATAATCACAGTAACAGGGTTGCAAATCCATACTATTTTTTTTTTTTTTTTTTTTTTTACAGTCGTAGAAACTAGCATTTTAGTTAGCCGTTACTGTTGAACAAAAAGACAAACTCACTTGTATAAATATCGTAGTTTAAAAAAACATGAAAAAAAAAAATTCTCTTATTCTGATCATACGCATAACAGGGTTACATATAGTAAAATGACACATTCAATTAGGCTGTTTCTTCTACAATGATAAAAGGTTATGGTCACAGGGTTATATTTTGTTGGACATATTTGAAAGAGGGAGGAGTTTCAATATCTCGGGATCTTGTTAACAAGTGAGGGTAGGTTCGAGTGGGGGATCGAAAGATGGATTGGTACAGTGTCCGCAGTGCTGTGAGCGCTTGAGAACAGTGTGTTTAGTGAAAAGGGAGATGAGTCGAAAGGCAAATCTCTTGATTTAGTAGTTAATCTACGTTGCTACTCTCACCTATGGCTATGAACTTTGGGTAATGACCGAAAAAGCTGCTGAAATGAGTTTCTTTCGCTGGGTGAATGGGCTCAGTCTTAGAGAGCGCCGTCATCCAGGAGGGACTCAGAGTAGTCTCTGCTCCTCTATGTCAAGGGGAGCCAGCTGAAGTGGTGAGGATGCCCCCTGGACGCCTCCCTAGGGAGGTGTTTCTGGCACGTCCAACTGGGAGGAGACCTCAAGGCCGACCAGACCAGACTAAACACAAAAGAACCTCCTGCTTTTCCCACCTTACTCATTACATATACTGTACATCCAATCTAGCAGGCGGTCGGTCGCCTGTCACGTGCAGGATAACGACGTTCAACAGTCACTTCAGATTTTCCACTTGTGGAAACAGGTTCCGATACCGTTTCAGGTTCCGTTTGTGCATTAGTTGAATTACACATTATTACAGGAGGATTGTTTGGTTTTGACACATCCGGTAAGGTAGACATTTCTGGTATTTTTGGCGCATCCAGTAAGCTAGACATTTCTGGTATAATTACACTGCTAGAATCATCACAATCAATAGGCAGTTCTGGATTAGTGTCTGGTGTTCCCAACAATTGAGCCACATGGCGATGCCAAGCACCTTCAGCTGTCTGAACTGTGTAGGAAACAGGCCCAGTTTGAGCAATGATGGTGGCAGGGGGCCCACTTTTCCTTACTCTGATAACTCCGGGCCATAACAGAGTCACCAGGTGCAAAAACTCGGTTAATGGAATGCAGGTCTCTGTACTTGACTTGTTTCGATTGATCCATTTGAACAGTCTCTCAGGGTTGGTGGTTTCAGCAGGTCCATGCCAGTACGTAGCTATCGAGAAAATATTAGACTCTCTGGCGATACCTTGGTAGTTGCATGCATAGATGTTCGGTATTTGAGGAAAAATTAGCGTAGTCTCTCACGGAGTGTACTTTGCCCTTGGGATGCTTTGAGAGCATGTTTGAGGGTCTGCACAAACCTCTCTGCCAAGCCGTTGGTTGCCAGGTGATAGGGAGCCGACTTGATGTGTTGAACCCCCGTTGGCTTGCAGGAATTCAACCATTTCTTTTGACACAAATTGGGGCCCGTTATCCGACACGAGTTGTGCAGGGGGTCCGAAACGGCTAAACATCTCTCCGAACTTCTCAATTGTCTTTTCCAATGTGGTTGATTTCATGATAGCTACCTCTGGCCACTTACTATGGGCATCCATAGCAACCAACAACATTTGATTTTCCAAAGGCCCCGCAAAGTCAAAGTGAATGCGATGCCAAGGGTCCTGAGGAAAATCCCAAGGATGAAGTGGGCCTGCAGGTGGATTGTTGCGAATCTTCTAGCTAGATGAACACTTTTATACCATCTCTTCAATCTGTTTATCTAATCCTGGCCACCAAAAATAACTTCTCGCCATTTCTTTCATTTTAACAATACCACTGTGACCTGCATGCTGTTGCGCAAGTAATTTACCACGCAGTGACTGTGGCACAATCACTCCCCTCCTCCACAGCAAACAACCCGATTAAACAGAAAGTTCCCACCTTCTATCCAAAAAAGGTTTGAAAGTGGTGTTCTCACACTTGGTTTGTCCTTTATTTACCATGTCCATGACGACTGAAAGTTCGGGGTCGTTCCGAGTTGCACGTTTCACTTGCGAAGCTAAAATTCGTGCATGTTTTACATTTTAGAAATAGAATATGTTCACTGAGGCTGGTTCATGTTTAGTGACAGGAAGCGGCAACCTCGAAAGTCCATCATCATTGCAATGCAAATCAGATTTATGATACTTGATGTCATATGAGTGAACTGATAACAACAAAGCCCAAATCTGAAGACGTGCAATAGCCAGCGAAGGGACTCCTGCAGGAGGTCACAACATCATTGACAGTGGTCTGTGATCCGTTAACAGAGTAAACTTCCTTCCATACAAATATTGGTGGAACTCTGTCACACCAAAAATAATGCTCAATGCTTCTCGTTCCAATTGAGCATAGTTTGACTCTGCTTTGTTAGGTGTTCTCGATGCGAAAGCAATTGGTCTTTCATATCCGTTCTGGAACACATGGGAGATGACAGAACCCACACCATAGGGTGAAGCATCGCATGCCAGCTGTATTGGATATGAAGGGTTGAAATGATTGAGAACCTCTGATGTATTCAGGGCATTTTTCGCATTTTGAAAAACTGTGTTACACTTATTCTTCTATTTCCATTTTACATCGTTGCACAACAGCTCATGCAATGGTTTAAGAAGTGATGCCAAATTGGGAATAAACCGTCCATAATAGTTCAGTAGACCTAAAAAAGATTTAAACTGACTCACATTTTCTGGGGCGGGTGCATCCACAATTGTCTTTGTCTTTGATGGAGCCTTGAGTAGCCCTTCTTGGTCTATCACATGCCCAAGATACTCCACTGATGGTCTCAAAAATTCCCATTTTTCCTTGCACACTCAAAGACAATACTGCCTTAGCCTTTTTAAGACAGCATCCAGGTCGCGAGGATGCTCCTTGTCGTTTGCACCAACGCAGAGAATGTCATCCAAGAAACATTGTACTCCTGGAAATCCACTCAAAAGTTGATCCAAAGCCCGTTGAAACAGAGCAGGAGCAGATGTGATGCTAAAAGGTAATCTTCAATATCTGAAAAGTCCCTTGTGCGTGTTGATTGTCAGCTACACCCATGATTCTTGGTCCACGAGCATCTGCAAATAAGCTTGGTTGAGGTCAATTTTGCTGAATTTTTGACCCCCGCTCAGACCTGCAAACAAATCATCGATCAATGGAAGTGGGCACTGCTCCGCACAAAGCACCGGATTCCAAGTCACTTTAAAAAATCTCCACATGTGCGAATTCCACCATTCTTTTTCGAAACCGGCACAATTGGGTCACCCATTTGATGGTGGTGACTGGTTCCAAAACACCACTTTTGACCAACGAATCCAGGTCAGCCTCGACTTTGTCACGAATAGCATCCAGCACTGTCCTAGCCTTCATAAACACAGGTTTGCTTCCTGGTTTAATGTCCAATTTCACTGTAATATCTATAATGCTGCACAATTCCTCACGAAAAACCTCTTCATGCTTTTCCAGGATGACTTGTAGTTGTGAAGAACAGTCTGATAGCTGCCGAACTTCTTGCTAATGTACACTAAGTGCATTCATCCACAGTCGACCCATGATGGAAGCAAAATTCCATTTTGTGACATAAACTGGAAGTTTGGCAGTCTGCTCATTGCATTGCACAGTAATGTAAGTCATTCCTTTCATGTGCATTTTATGTCCAGTGTACGCTTTGAACATAGTGTCTGACGTTCTTAATGGAAGGTGTCTTAAACACTGTTTATAGACTTTGTAAGACACAAGCGATGCCTTGATACAGGGTCTATTTGCAGTTTGACTGGCTGGCCCTCTAACTTTGGTGTGACCCAGTAACACTCTGAGTTTCAATCCAAGCTCATTACATGCATGGTGTGCACGTCACTGTCATCTTCTGAAGTAGAGGCACTCTCTACTGCTTTGACATATTTGTTTTCTTCTTGTCTTCCATTTTCTTTCCTTTTTCTGTGCTTGTTTTATTCCGACAGGCACGCTCAATTCGGCCCTTCTTTCCGCAATTACGACAGTTCATTTCCTTGCACCAGCAGGAGGAGGCCCCGTTTTACCGCACCTAAAACAGGGACCAGCAACATTACTTTGGGTACTTGCCACTTGGTGTATTCTACTCGTCATGTTCAGTTGTTGAGCCTCCTTTGAAGCCATTTCCATAGCCACACTTACATCAAAGGCTTTCTTTAATGTCAGTCCACTCTCTGAATGTAAATTCTTTTGGGTTGCTTCATTTCTCTGTCCCCATACCAATCTGTCTCTTAATGTGTCTTCTAAAACATCACCAAACTCACAATGTTCAGCCAGCTTCCGCAGCGCAGCTACAAACATAGTGACGGATTCCCCCTCTTCCTAATTTCTCCTGTGAAATCGGAATCTCTGCAATCACAAGTGGCTTGGGTAAAAAAAATGAGCATTAAGAGTTTTCACTATCTCCCTATGCATTCTGCTACCAGGTTTATCAGGTTGAAAAAAAGTTTCTTAGCAAATTGAAAAGTCTCTGGCCCAATAATGCTCAAAAATGTGGGCACCACTTTTTTTTCGCTATTTCGTTAGCTTCCACGAAATAGCCAAACCACTCTGTGTACGAGCTCCACTGTTTCACAAACTCACCAAAAGAACCAACAGAGCCGATAACTCCCGCCGTAGCGCGTGGTTATACAGCACCTTCACGGTCCTTTTGAAATCTCCGCTTGTCCTCCTCCCCACAAATATATTGAAGGATGCATGATGTCCACCTTTGGACACATGGTTAAGCATACATTTCTAGATATTATACAGTACATTACAAACATATTATATTACAAATATGGATTATCTTTCCGTAGATGTTACTGTATATCATAATATACTGTATATATTGTATGTACTGTATACTATATGGCGGAAAACACTCAGGTGACTTGAAGTTCCGCTCTGAGTCCCCAAATTAGCCAACTTTTAAAATTGTCCGATATGCATGTGTGATACATCATTGGAAAGCTTAAAATCTCAATTTTCTGAGGGAAGAAAAAATTTGAACAGGAGGGCATTTTTAAAAAAAGAAAAATGAAACAGCAAAACCCTATCTGTAGGTGAGAGCACGCGAGAGCAGAATTACAGACGCCATGACTTTAACGAGATATTATCGCGTGCTTACCTTGTTTAAATCCAAAAACTCCATGTAGCATGTATCACCAAGTGTCAAGACACAGCTGTGAATGGCCACAGCTGGATTTTGGGGGGATTTCATGGGTGAAACATGGTAATATAACAAGGGTCGCGATGCAGAAATCGCAGGCATCAAGGAGTGGTTGAGATTTTCTTTTTCATATATTTACCCTTTTAAACTTTTTTTTTTTTTCTTCAATTTTTCTTTGTTTGGATCGATTATCATCTAACATATCGGGGAAAATGCAACAGTAACAAAAGAATACAATTTAGCAATAGTTATGAGGTAGATATCCGTGACTTTTTTACAGACGCCATTTTTTTCATTGTAACGTAATTTGCTTGAAAGTTTAAAATATGCGAGTGTATAATTTTTTTAAGTCGTTTTTTTTTTTTTTTTTTTTTTTAACAAAATATTAGACATCAACTAATGATTCTAAGCTAAAAATGACAGACATTTTGAATATTAAATATAATTACTTACCTTGTTTTCATGGCTGGGTTGAAACAAAAACGGTTGCGCGATGTCTGTAAACGGGGGTTTTCAGGGTAAAACGGGCAAATTAAAACTAGTTTGGGGGCATAATGCGCCATAAATCTGCTATGGCAGCATATACACATATTGTTTTATCAAACACAACAGTTCTTTTGGCTTAATATACAGCAGTTTGTTTTAAAGAGGAGTGCAAGAGCAGAAACTTCTTTTTCAGTCTTGTCTGTGTTTTCCGCCATTTTTTTGTTGTTCTTTTTTTTTTTTTTTTTTTTTTTTTTTTTACTTCTGTAGCGCTTTAGTGTTGGATTCAGAGGATATTTACTTGCAGTTACAGCAACTGAAAACTGAATTGACCTCAATCGAGTATGGCAGCAGAGTGCACTCTGCAGGTTACTATGCCGTTAAACCATAGAAACCAATGCATTTGAGAGAAAGGTACATTTCAGTGCCTGTCCATTGTAGTGACCACTATGCACCAGAGAGTTAAGTGTGCACACTTTTTCTACTGTAGAAAAAACACACTTAAATAAAGGGGGGGGGGACCATTTGTTGTACAAGATATCTAAAGTATATCTCCTCAGCATCTTTTCTCCCTGCACAGTTCAAATCGGAGGCAAAATGCAGTATGCTCTCTTCACAGTGTTTTTGTCACTCACTTGAATTTTCTATAAAAACTATAACAAGATACCAGACTGTTTTATCTAACATTGTCTGTTTCTACAGTATATCGGATAGTAAGCCATATCTGCATGGGCTAATGTTTATAACAGTATACACTAATTCAAGATTACCACTGAGCTCTGGGGATTCTTCTTACTACACCTGGGGTTGCACCTTGGTCAAGTCATTGTGCCTACCTTTAAGTCTCAATATTTCTATTTTGTGACACTCTTGCTCATTGAACAACCACCACAGAAAGCTTTACCTTTGAGAGATTTAATTTTCTTGTTTCTACCCATCACTATTACTTTTGAAGGAAAATGGTACTTCTTGTTTGGATTTCAGCTGACAAATTTATACATTGGTTTTGAATTGAAATATTTAGTCAAGAATACTTGATCGACTTGTCTATAAGTGTATGTAAGATATTCCCTCTTTTTTCCCCAGTCCTTTTGGAGCACTTTGCTTGTTTTTACAAGGTCTCGTGTAGAAAGAGGAATGTAAACCAATCGTACTTTATCAGTGCTGCAACTCGTGCTTGACTTAAACTTAGTTTACTGATGATAAACATTTACCTCATTCATGACCATTGTGAGCAATAGACATCCAATCCATTTGGACAGGGTGGCGAACAGCCAGTGATTTAAATATACAGTAAGTTTTTCAAACAAAGAAAAGTGGCTGGTGCTGGATCGCCACTCGTGGGTCTACCTGTGCATCTACCTGCTCATTGGTTGGCATGCACAGCCGCTGAGTCACAACATGTTTTATGAATTGTACATACTGCAATACTATTATTCTTTCTGTTTTTTTCGGGTGGGGGTGGGATTTCCATTGTCGCCGGCCAAATTGTCATTATGGTTTTCTGATTATTGTACATGAACACAAGAAATTACTGGAATTCGAAGTCGTAAAAAATGCAGTTTAATTACTGTTGCAATTTAACCCTTCCATCCATATTTTTCAAAATTGTTTTTTTGTTTTTTCTTAAATGTTTTTATTACATTCAGATCGGACAGGGGTCTCAAACCTGCAGACTGAGGGCCAATTGCGTCCCTCGGGCTAATATTTTAAACAGGAATTAATGATTTAATTGAAAGATACAATTGGGGGGGAGGATCAATAATTTAACTTGTAATAAATACAAAAGAATTTTTTTTTTAAACACAAATTTTAAAAAAAACTCATCAGTTAATAATATATAATTTTCTAAATAAAATAAAGTAATTTGAAAAAAATTAAAATTAAAATAAAACAAATGTTAACAATTTGAAAAAGAAAAAGAAAGACATACTGTAAATTCAAATAAGTGTGGCCCACATGTATTTTGGTTTGGAATTATTGTTGTATTTCTTCCCCTCTCTTGTGACTCTTTGGCTGCCATTGACAGAAATAGACATTCAATCCATTTTAACTGGGAGCGGTTGGATGCAATCATTTGACCGCTTCCAGCTCCTGCCAGTCGTGATGTAAGAGTTTGTTTTGATTGCGTGTCTAAATACTGTTAGTTCAGCCATTATGAACTTCAAGTGCATACAATTTTCAAATCTCCATATGCATTAATATTTCCAGAATGACTGTACAAAGCACATAGCCCACAACAGCTTGGTTGCCATGTAAACAACTTTGCAGATAAGCGCCAAAGTTGGCATACACAACGCTACCTGTATATCACATGAATGTTGTCACTGTGATGCCAATTCATTATCAACTGTGAGCAATATATTTCTTATGTTGGACCACACATAAGATTCCGCTGACACCTGAGGCTTTGACTAGACCCCAAAAGTGTTCTCCTCCTCAGATCCACAGTTCCTTCTTCTGGCTGCAACATTTCAGAGCCTGTTCTGCATAGAGCTGCATAGTCCCTCCCTATATTTTCTGAAAATTAATTTAAGCATGTTAAGAAAGTTTATGTTTCAATCAAATGCCTGAATTGTGAGCCATGATAACTGGTTTTCTGTAACATGATCTACTGTTAGCAAACACAACAAAAGTACCAGTCTGCGTATAGAGAGCTGCAACCACATGTGCTCCAATATCATATTTTAAATCCTTCTGAAGGCTTTAAATATTCTCACAAAATAAAGAGGACATCTATAAATATATGAACACATGATTCTAGTGTAATGTTTGACGGGGAGCAAAGTTACTCTTGACCTGAAATTTCAGGGGCACAAGTAGAACATTTAAATAGTTTTGTTATGTACTTCCTTGATCTAAGTACACGTAAGGCCGAGACTTGAATGGAACAACACTTCTTTATTCAGTGTGCTTCTCAGCATATATGTCACAGAGACATAACAGAGGTTCCCTTTTATACTGTAATACCACACCCACAGGAAGAAAAAACAACAACAATTGGAGATAAAATGGAGGACGAGACTCCGATGTCGTAAAGTCGAAATCACCTAAGTCGGGTAAAAAGTAACCCGGGGGCTTCCTGTATAAATAAAAACTCACTTGTGCATTATCGCTAACAGGGTTTGTCAGCAACCCAAAAGGTTCAAGAACAATAAAATATACACACACACACACACACACACACAAAACAACAACAATACAAAAAAAGGCCAGTATAATTTAATGTAATGTCTGCCAGAATATGACAAATGATCAATTTAGGGATACTCTGAAGCCCTGATAATTTAGTGTGAATGTGTCTATAGAATTTAGAATAAAATTATGGAATGTGAGCTCAATATATTGTCATCATGGTTGTGGTGTACCAATTGACAAAATTATTAAAACACGTTTCTGTTTGTTGCATTTCTGTTAGAGCTTTTACTACTAATTGAACATCATTAATATGCATATTCATATTTTAACCCAATATAGGGTCAATTAACTCATTCGTTGCCATAGACGCCAGACGTCTAATCCTTTTTGACTGGTAGAATCTGGCAGAGAATTAGATCTCGCAGTCAAAATGGATTGGACGTCTATGCAGTAAATAGCACTCAAACACGAGCATTCACAGTCAGGCCGCCTGGTTTAAAGGACATCTATCGTTGTCAGTTCATCGTAAATATGCACCTAACACTTAATTGTTCAAAGGGTTTTTTTCCTCCTTTTTTAATTAAAAAAAAAAAGACGAGAGAGACAAAATATTGTCCTGTTTATTTAATCTTTTTTATTTATTTATTTTAAAAAACTGAAATAAATGAGATTTAAGGCAATTATTATCTTTATTTAAAATTATGTTTGTTTGTTTTTATTAGAAACACAAAAAAATGTTCCATGCTACTTATATTTTTTTTCTTATTTTCAAACTTTAGAGCAGGGTTCACCAAATCCATCGGGGCCCCTTTTCCTGTCGTGTTTTCCCTGCCTCCCTCCTCCAACACATCTGAATCAAATAATCAGGATAATTATAGAGAGCTTGATGATGACATAATCATTTGATTTAGGTGTATTAATGGAGACAGACATGGAAAACACGACATGATATGTGGCATCGAGGTCCGGATTTGGTGAACCCTGCTTTATAGTGTTATTGGTGGCCTTAAGCAGAGTCTATTTCTGTTTTTAACATTTTATTTATACATCATGTTATTTACTCATAATAGATATTATATGATGATTAATCATTTTGAAATATATTATCTGGCCTCGCGTTCACATACATGGACATCACATGTTGGGTCACATATATCGTGCCCTATACATGACCTAAAATGTGATGTCCACATGGACGCCAGATTTGTATGAGTTTATTTTTTTAATTACCGAAAATATAGTCACTTGCCCTATATATAAAGGGTGAAATTCTATGAATATCAACATCTTGTTTTATGAGGCATGGGATCTTTGGATATGCAGCATGTATAAGAAAATGCCACTCACCGTAGAGGATGCCATTGTGGCCCCCGTCCGAGTGCAACTTGCCGCCCTCAGGGGGGGTCTTGCAGGTGGGCCTGTGCATGAAGAGCTGGTACTTGTGGAAGGGGCCCTCTCCCTCTGCGCCGTCCTGTAGCGACGGGCACTCAGTGTGAAAAGGACTCCTAGACTTCTCCCCGTATCCTGGCGCTTTACTCGCCGCGAACGTGGGACTGAATTTGGCTTCGCTGGGGCCGAAAGTCCTAAACGGATTCGCCTGGTGCTCTCTGCCTTGAGAGGCGGACGCATTGTAATACGAATCCAACGAGGTCATGTCGCAGTATGAGACGCACGTATCTGCGTTCATACTTACAAAAAAGTATTTTTTTTTTTGAAAAATTATTATTTATTTTTTTTTAATGGCACAATCCGCGCTGGTCTTCTCGTCCTTCCTCCTAAACGTCTCTCCCCGAACTTCTACACTGACGCGCTCTTGCTCGCTCCAAGTGGCGCATCTGGGACTGTTTTACAGAAGGAAAAAAGAAGAAATGCTGAAAACCCCTCTGTGTGAAGGGGTGCCTGAGTATAGTAAGCCCACCGCGCAGAACTGCACTGACCTTCAAGCCTCAAGCATGCACTCGTAGTAGGGCCGCTCGGCTCTGACTTATTATGCACAGATGGGAGGTCAAAAGCAAGAAACGGAGTGGAGGGGGCTGCACAGGGGCATCGTTTTCTTCTTCTTCTTTTTGTGCCGTTAAACACGTGGGAAACGCAACACATGACATTAATGCCATTAAGAGATGAAGGGAGCGACTTTGATTGCGTGCGCTAAATCAGACTTATTGTTGCTCGCTGCTGTTTTGGGGATTTACATTTGTACTCAGAAAAGATTAAATAACAGGATCAAGAGCGGTCTTTCCACTGTAAAGTCAATATTGTCTGCGATGTATTTGTTTGGCAAGTCTTTATTAACCCTTATAGGTAAAGTGACTAATTTTGGAGAATTAAAAAGAACATTTTCAAACCCATAAAGACATTGCGTCCTCATACTTTCGGTTAGACGCCACGAAATTAACTTTTTGTATCCAAACAGGATGACTTAAAATTTGAGGTCCACCTATATTGCCACGTCTCAATTATAATTAGAATATTGTTTTAATTATTTGTCATTTTTAAAATATAATTTATGATTTAAAGCATCCCGAATAATCAAATATTAATGGAAACAAATTTAAAATGAATGAAAACAAAACAAATGCACTATTTCTGGCCCACAATAACAAGCTAAAGATGATTTATTTAAATATGTAGTAGCTTATTGTCTTTCATAGACAACGATAGACGTCTAATTTATTTAAACTAACAGCACTGACTGTGAATGCTCATCTTTAGTGGCATTGACGGCGCCAAACGTCCAATACATCTTAACTGGAAGGGCTGGCAGCGATCTGCATCTCTCATCAATGGCAGCCAATTAGTTAGACGAGTGCCATAAAGGGTTAAAACAAACTTGAGGCCGCGGCCTAAATTGTGCAGCATGCATGCGCACAAACGACCACTTGATTTATTTGGACGAGCATTAGTCTAAATATTTAATTGTATTGCTAGTTGAAATATTTGGCTTGTCGTACTAAGCCACGCGGGCTCAAATCGGTTAGGAGACAAGTTCGCTCTGTAGCCAAATTGAATAAATCTCAATCGCGTCCTTAATTAGACCGAAAGTCAATGAAGGTAATGACTTGTGTCAACAGAAATTAAAACCATTGAGATTAATCACTTTTAGGAAACTCTCCAACAATGTTGAGGTTGATTTTATTTATTTATTTATTTATTAGGTGAGAGGGGCGACTATAGGCCTCTTAAAATACGATTAGAATGTGATTTATATTCCTTTAAAATGCATTCTGCTTTTAATTTTAATAATCTTGTGGTCTGATAATTAAATAATAATCCGATGAAGTAGTTCACATATAGTCATTTAAGTTTGAATATACTTTGTTATGAGATGTTTGCATTGTTTTGTTTTTTATTTTTTACTACTTTTTTTCAGTCATTTTTTCCGTGAGTAAATTTACCTGTCCTGAGAACCAGTCTTAAAAAATAAATAAATAAATAAAACAACCACAAAGAGAAAAGAATGTTTGAAAATAGTTTTTTAAAGAATTAAGTACCCCCTGAAATGGCATTTTTCTGTTGTCCCACCCCTTTTAATAATCAAATTAAATCTCAAATAAAACTTGAAATTAAAATTTTGATTTTTGGGTATCATTTGATTGGATGCCCCTTGTGAGAACATTTGTTTTAATAAACATCTCATTTGTTTTAATAAACATCTCAAATCTTAATTATTGTTCGTGGATCTAGAGTACAGTATGTCCCACAGCATGCAACCGGTCCGTGTCTCATATTTATCATGGTAAAATAAAGTGAATTACATGATATGCTGTAGACTAAACGTCATCAAACAGACTCTTAGTTTCAAGCAAATTTGTGCCCTCACTTCAACTTTTCATGTTCATAAAAACACTTGTCATTGCTTGAATGTCTAACTCTACCTCCTGTGATCATGTTAAGCATTTGATCAGAATAAGACTTTTTTTTTAATCCCAATTATTTTATTGTTTATTGACTTGGGTTGGCCTCTTTGTTGACATGACAGCTAGCTCAACAGCTTGCTTAACTTCTACACTTGAGAAAAAAACTAATGGATTTGCAAACTTGTTTTACTTAAATTATAAATATCTAATAAATAATCAAATAAAAAATTGCCATTGATATGGAAGATGGGCTAATCAAGCTTTAGCTTATTAGATGAATATGGAACGGATGACCAGAGAATTAAAGGCCTATGTTTGTCAACAATTTTGAAGCCAAAATGTCCTCCAATTGTTAATCTGTATCTGAAAACTAAAATCAAACTGATGAAACAAGAAGATAAAACAGAAAAAGAAAAAAAACTTCAGTTAATAAAAAACAAAATAATAATAATAAGTATTATTACGTTTTGCCAATTTATTTTTAAATTGGGTTGTTGTTATCTGGTAGCTGCTGAGACAGTAAACAGAAGTTATTAGTTTAATAGTATTTGAGTTTTGTAGTAAATAATTTCATAAGTATTTTACGAGTGTGTGTATGGGGGTGGGGGTGTAATAAGATCAGCGATGTGACATTAGAGGTTGTCACAGGTAACCAAATGCTTGTGTGAGTGACAGCTTGGTCTCTACTGGCCTCCAATCCAGTGTTCTGTTTTAATCGGAACCAGTCGTGTGCTTGGGGCTGCTGGCTCGTTGTCAGAGATACGCATCGCCCCTTCATAGCATTTCCTCTAAAAGGTTTTTGCTACATGGTATTTTGCCTATTTAACCTCTAACAGGACCCACGTCCAGTTTGCACCAATCCCAGCCCCTAACTCCCTATAGAAGTAACATGATGGGGCATCTTGTGACACGGTTTAAAAAACAACAACAGCAAAAGGTTGTGTCTGAAATTTGCACTCATGACCAGATAAAAGAGAAAGTTGCACAAAACTGGAGCTGCACTTGAATATATTCAGGCATGTTGAAACTTGAAGAAATAATTTTAAAATAGGATTTTGGGATTAATCACTGAAGAATTGTCTAGATTTGTAGAAACTCTGTGGATTTGATTGATGATTGCTATGATTGTGTGTGTGTGTGTGGGGGGGGTGCTTGTGGGTGTGTGTGGGTGTGTGTGTATTAACACGTTTAAGCCTTTAAGGGACAGTGGTCACTCCAGTGGACAGCAATTCAGTTCATTCAATTCATTTCAGTTGCCACTTAAAGTACCTAAGCAGCAAAAAGCATGTTTATTTCATATTTTCTGTAGTATTTTATGCTCCTCGATGAAATGGACCGCTTGGATGTTTGTGGAAGCGATTGCTATATTTATTTAGTTTTTTGAATCCCATGCCATGAAAATGAGTGACTTCCAGCTCCAGTCTCGAGTTGAGAAAGCGGGCGCTGTGACGTGTACGGTAGAAAGAGTGCTCTTCACTATCCAGCCGTACTGTTGTATGAGAAGGACTAAGGATTTAGCTGATTTTGCTGATTAATTCGTTTCTTTTTCGCATCACGCCAGCCAAACGGCTGCAGAAAAATGTTGCTGCACCATGAAGAGGTGTGTGAGCCTTTTTGCGGTTCCCATTCACCGGTGGATATTGGCCAAAACAAGCCCAGCTACTGTGGGATCATTGGACTTACGTGGAAGTGAGAAAACATTGTGTTTTGTATTATGTCAAATACTGGGAATATTTTAATACGTAGGTGGCTTGCATTTTGTGACTGACATGTTCCTTGACCACTCGGCCGACGACCGAGTCGCACTTCCCCCCGCCGGGAGAGCACTATACTCGGTTTATTGCCCTCTTCATGTGCCCGGTGTTCCGTGAAATTTTCAACCCCATCAGAAATTTCAACTTTGTGTTAAAAATAGCCGCAAATACAGCGATTACAAAGTAAACACTACAAACTTTCTTTAAATAAAGGACTATTTACTTACGTTTCATCATGGATGGGCATGTAGAAAAGATCTCCTAAGACGCATTCTGTATGTCATGTTAGCTGCACAACAACTGCACGCCGCTAGTTTTGTGTGATTTTCGCTTTGAAAACCTAAAAATAAGACTTTGAGACGTCACTCGGTTTGTGTTTGCATGTCGGCTAGCTGTCACGCCTCTTGGTTTATATAGACCCTACTCACCTACGTCACAAAATGACGTGTTGCTGTATCCGGCCACCATATTGTCCGTCATTTTTTAGCCCTATTCTCAATGGTTTCAATTAGTCGTGCTATTTATAGAGCAATTCATGGAAGCCCCGGTGTTATCTGACGCTGTAAACTCATTGGATGCGTTGCATAAAAGGCGTTATGTGGAAAAGCTTCAGTTTATCCATTCGCCAGATCCATATTTGATGCCTAAACCGATGTTTTTCGACCTGCTGTCTTCGCCGTCTCTGCCTGACATCTGCTACCCTGATATTTACAACTATCTTGTCCACACAAAATCAGCCTATTCTCACGAAAGTTTGAAAAACTTTAAGAGCTTGGAGGCTTATAAATACTTTGTTGCTGGTTGGGTGAAACAGGTCCTCGACCACGAAAATTCGGCAGGAATCTATCTTGTGCTCGGGAAGGTGAGTTACGAAATTTTCAATTCAAAATCTTTTGTTCTTGCCAACATCCACTGTCAAGTCTAATGTATTTCATGTCAATGGAGTATTTTGTCAATGGAGCTAGGGCTTTTAATGTTTATATGGTTTAGCGATAGCACTCTCACTACATATATATATATATAATATGTAATAAATATGAAGTGCGATAGCACTACTCCAGATTGTCCCTAGTTAAATTTATTTTTTGGCTTTTGACCTCAATAGTGAAAATGTAAATTAATTGTATGACAACTGTCTTATTATCCCCTTATAATTATATACTTTCAGGTAGTTCATTCACAACGTCTGAGTGTATGTTGTCGGCGATTAGCCTAGCAATGATCTTAATTGTGGTTGTCAGCTCAAAACCCTCTAAATATATATTAAATGCATCTTACCAGATATAAAATGACTACTACATAATCTGTGGTAATCGTTTGGAGCCCAGTTTTCTCGTCGAATTGCAGCAGCCCATCTCGCTCTCCCCTCCGGTTCTCTCGGAATCCGGTAGAACTTCAAGTCTCTCCGTCTATCTTCTCTGTTATTGCAACCGACCGCCACACACGCCTTCACCATTTTGATTATTAATGTTAACGAGCAGAAAAACACGCCATAATAGGAGGAATTTACGTAGCGGTAATGCATCAACAGTGACGAGTTGACGGACAATATGGCGCGGGGGCGTGGTTGTGACGTCATGTGAGTAGGGTCTATTGGCTTTCTATTCTGTTATTGTTATGCGACTGTTCTGTCATTTTGACATGTACTTGCTAGCACAGCACTAAAAGTGGGTGTTTGCAGTCGGATTGGATGAAATAATATATGAAATGGTAGAAGACAGCGAGTTTTGAATGCAAAATTGTCTCCTACATGTAAAATTACAATAATGTATAGTCATTTTGATTTTTTGACATTTGCACAATTTCATAGTGCCTTTAAGACCTTTCACCCTTAGAGAGGAAGCGACTATTTTTAGCATTTTGGGAAGGGGGGACACTCACGACCTTTAACCCTTAAAAGGGCAAGTAACTTTTGGTCATTTAAAAAATATATATTTGCAATTGTTATTATATGTTTTTTCAATATTTTTTAAGATTAATCATCATTAATGTGTTTTTTATGCTTTGAAAAATAACTTTAGATAAATATATAAATAAACACAATGCTGGAGCAAACTAAATTAATTAAAGTGATCCCTTGTTTTCGCGGTTAATGGAGACCGCCGCCCCGCCCTACACCCACCCCGAAAAAATTGAAAATCCAAAAAGTAGAGGCGGACATTATTTACATTATTTATTTATTATGTGTTCAATGTATTTTTTCAGATTTAACAGCATTGGAAATAGATACATATAAGACATGTTTTTCCGTTTTTTCCCCAAATTATAGTTAAAAGAAAAAAAAAATTGAATGTACTGTATATGCATATTTTGATAAGAGTGTTTTTGCACTGCAAATGTAATAAGTTTGATATAAATTACATGTATATAAAAGAAAATGATTTGTAGATGTATACTTGCTTATATCTTAACATTTTTAAATAAAATAGTGTATTCATTATTTTTTTTGATTGAAAAAAATTTGCAATGGACTAAGGGCGTGAAGTTTGAAGCGCGAAGTAGCGAGGTTTCATTGTATTATAATTAATAAAAAACAGAAATACACATTGGTTACAGCCCAACTAACACTCTCCAAAGTAGATTTTTTGTTCATAATATTAAACTTACTGCATGCCATATGTGGTGATAGATATACAGATCATATAAATCAGGGAGACTGGCTGTGAATGCTCACGTTTCTGGGCCAATGATGACACTAGACGTCCAATCGATTTTGACTGGAAGGGATTAATAAGCATTCGTTAATTGGACGTGTAGCATCGTCATTAGCTGTCAATTGCCACGTTTACATGGAGCCAAATATTCCAATTACAATCGGAATATTTGTTCAAACCGAATAAATGTGTTCCATATAAACACCTCATTCGGAATGAACAGGCCCAAACCGAATGGAATTTCATTCCGATTCACAGGGGTGGAATATTCCTTTTCCCAAACCGATTAGAAGTAAAATTATATCATGTAAACAGGGAAGCGGAATGGTGTCTGGTTGCGTTCTTTCTGCACATGCACCGTACTGACGTGGTGACGTCACTTGGTGACGTAAGTAACGTCACTTGCAACATGGCTTCCAAGCACAGCGCACCTAATTGGAGTCCGGCGGAAGGATTGTATTTAATTCAAACTTTAAAAGCATTGAATATAATTGCTCGCTTAGACGGGCGTAAAACGAGGAACAGTGAACTATTTTAAAAAATTCACAAGAGGTTACACGAAGCCGGAATAGACCGGAGCGTTGACCAGATTAGAAATCGGTGGAAAACGCTGACAACCGGCTACTACAAGGCAAAAGAGCAAAACAGCAGAAGCGGATACGACCCCACAAACACAACAAGTGGGTTTAAGTTAAAGCAGCAGCACTCTGACGATCGATCTCCATGTTTTGCAACGTGACGCTTTGTTTTGATTAATCCGCACATGTCAGACGGCAGTTGTCAAACGTCCTTTCGGAATAAAGGCAGACACATGTAAACGATGGATCGGAATAGATGAAGTGACATGTAAACAGCTGATCTGAAATTTCCATTCGGAATGATTTGAATCGGTATGAATAAAAGTCAGCATGTAAACATGGCTATTGAGTTAAATAAGTGCCCTGTAAGGGTCTGGTTGGAGAGCTAAATGACATAATTGAAAAGGTTCAGTATTTACACTACGGCAACCAAACTTTCCGAGTAACATCACATAGACAAAAGACGCACTTATCGATTGGACAAATATAGAAGAGGAAATACTTCCCTCCTTGGAGAGGAGGGAGCGTGGACCTTCACAGCAGCTGCATGTAATGTAGCATAAGCTCACCCTGGTCTGCTTGTATTCACAAGTGAAGCAGGGTGCACTTAAAGTGGACCGAGACCCACGATTTAGAGTGGACCAGAATTCGTTTGTTTGGTCCGAACTAGAGTTGTGATGCGCGTTCACATTTACAAAACGAAGCGGATTATCTGAGAAAAATAAGTAATCCGTTTAAAAAGGACCAAACAGTGCTAGTGTGAAAGTGGCGTAAAAGGTTAAAAAAAAATTTAAATAAAATAATCATCACGTGTTCATGAAATGGTCTGCGACACCATGACAACACACTGTCTATGAGCGCCATCCCGTCAGTGCAGTAGAGTCTTACATATGTTTTTCTCCATAGCATTTAGTGGAGGTCTTTTCAAAGCCAAACTTTAGTAATGATATAATACAATATTTGAACTGTTTTATATTCTAAACCAGTGGTTCTTAACTGGGGTTCGATCAAACCCCAGGGGTTCGGTGAGTAAGCCTCAGGGGTTCGGTGAAGGTTAAGAAACGCAGAACCCTAATTTGTATGCTGACGAAATCTATGCAAAGTGGCATTTTATAGCAGGTTTTGGACTGGATTGCCCTCAATTTAAATTTAAAATTTAAATTTAAATTCAATTTCTTCCAAATGCTAGCCCTCTATCTAATGGGAGGTGAAATCGGTTTGCTCAGTGGAAAGTTGACTGGCACTTGGTATGGAGAAGTATAACAGACCTACAGACAGCGGGAACTGCGTAGATAACTGGGAAAAAGTGTCATTTTACGCCATAAAAATGGTATCTGAAGCAAGGATGCGACAATAAAATGAGAATGTATACCGTAATTTCTGGACTATAAGGCGCACCTGACTATAAGCCGCCACCCACCAAATTTGACATGAAAATGGCATCTGTTCATAGATAAGCCGCACTGGACTATAAGCCGCAGTTGTCCTCATTGTATTATGGGATATTTACACCAAAAGATGTTAACTGGTAACACTTCATTTGACAATGGCATCATAAGACTGTCATGAGACCAAATGAACCACCATTAAGCTTTGAACCAATTGGGTGCAAAGCCTTATTGTTTCTAAAAGCTTCATTTGGCCATCACTGCTCCCTTGCTTTCAACACTGTTGTCATCCAACATTCCTCCTAGCATGCATTGCAGCGCTACAGATGTAAATAACAATCATGTTCTGTGCTAATTATTTCTTCAGTTACTGTTCCAGTGGTTTCATTAATTGTTAGTTATGGTATTTGGTAACATTTTCTTGGATATTGGTGCCATAATACTGCCATATGACAGTCATAATTATTACATGATGATAATGTCATAAGCATTAATGAATGCTTATAATAAAGATCGGTTAGTGTCATCCAGCACATTATCTCACTTTTGAATGGCCGTAAAAGATCTGAGCTGGACATAAATGGAGTGAAATAATATGCCACATGACACATATTGACATCTGTCATAAGCATTCAGTAATGCCAATGATAGTGTCATGTCATAATTATGATGTTCTTATGACAGTCTTATGATGCCGCTGTCAAATAAAGTGTTGCCTATTAACCCAAATAAATCATCAAATAAGCCGCACTGGACTATAAGCCGCAGGATTCAAAATGAGGGAAAAAAGTAGCGGCTTATAGTCCGAAAATTAGGGTACATGAAACAAAAAAAAAAGGAACCGTGTGAAATGAAATGAGTTTGATTTCACTTACCAATGTGAAAATCAACAGCAAAAGGCAAAATTATTTGTAGTAAATTTGAAAATTTTGACAGGAATTCATTTACTGTAGATGTTAGCTTGCTAGGTTTTGAATTTGTTAAAAAAAAAAAAAAGGCTTTACTGTGAAATTCCGAAGGGTTCGGTGAATGCACCTGTTAAACTCGCGGGGTTCGGTACCTTTAGAATGGTTAAGAACCACTGTTCTAAATAAACCTAGCTTTTTTACAATTATTAGGTAGAGTAGGTTGATTGCAGTCAGGTGCTTCTTGTTTCCACTGTACCCTTCATTGGTTAAACTGCCTATGCTAATGCAACAAAGACCAGGACCCACTGCAGCCCTTGAGGACCAGTTTGCCCACCCCTGGTCTCTCCACTCTATTATGGTGTAGGTAACACATACAGTGGGGGGGGGGGGGGGGGGGGGGGGGGGTTTAAATCACCAGTTTCTTCATAATGTTGTATCAATTCTTTATACATTGTCTATATTACAAAATCAGCCACAATTCTATTTGTATTGTATTCGATTTGATGGCCCTCAATGGATTTATTACAATATTGTGTACACATTTATACTAACCCGTTACATTTTATCTGAAGCATGGCAATTTTGTCACTGAAACATTTCAGAGATTTGAATGAAAACCATTCGTTTTAACAAAAGTGCATATGTAAAAGGTGATAATGTCGATCGATATTATGCGTTTTCATAGATCCGAAATGATTCTTGCTTACTCAGGCAATATAGCAATCCAAATTCATATACAGTATCGTTTTAACCCCTAATAAACAGTGGTCCTTGCCATTTTCACCCGTGAACACGCCATCAATATGATTAGCTAATTAGTTATGTAAATCGATAATCGTTGGTCTCAGCAACACCACACCCCAAATGTGTACCACGGGCACACTGCAGTTGTACGTGGAGCTTCAAATTGGTTTCACATGAGTCGAATGCACACTGCATCAGCAGATTCTCTGATCAAATTAAACAGAGATGAGAGGAGAGGAAAAAAGAGGCAGTAGTTGTACCGATGTGTAATTCAATAAACGAAACCAAAAACAAACAGAGGAGATGCTGTGCCGTCTTCATCTTACATCTTCTATGTTTAACTATGCTTTGTTAACTCAACATCAAACCCATAAGCGGATTTTAAGCCCCCCCCCCCCGGTGGCCGAAAAGTGTCATTGCATGAAATTGACTTTCCTATAGACCCTACTCACATGACGTCACAACCACGCCTCCGCGCCATATTGTCCGTCAGCTCGTCGGGTTTAAGCATTACCGTTACGTAAATTCCTCCTATTATGGCGTGTTTTTCTGCTCGTTAACATTAATAATCAAAATGGTGAAGGCGTGTGTGGCGGTTGGTTGCAATAACAGAGAAGATAGACGGAGAGACTTGAAGTTCTACCGTATTCCGAGAGACCCGGAGAGGAGAGCGAGATGGACTGCTGCAATTCGACGAGAAAACTGGGCACCAAACGATCACTACAGATTATGTAGTAGTCATTTTTTATCTGGTAAGATGCATTTAATGTATATTTAGAGGGTTTGGGGCTGACAACCACAATTAAGATCATTGCGAGGCTAATCGCCAACAACATACAGTTTCAAATTCAAGATGCTTATTTCTTCCACCATCATTAGTTTTTGAATAATATTTAGCTGGTACCAAGTGAAAGAAGTTAAACAGGTGTGTCCAAACCTTTTGCAAAGGGGGCCAGATTTGGTGTGGTAAAAATGCGGGGGGCTACCTTGGCTGATTTACATAGAACAATATATTTAAACAAATTTTAGCAAGCCCTTCTGTGTGTAACATTTGCTTTATAATTTTTTAAATTCTTACTGTAATTTCAACAATCTCGTCTTTGTGGCGTTCTCTTTCGACACTCGGGCTCTTGCGAAATACTGCTGCTGTGAAATTAAACTAGCTTCAAGTTGCTATAATTTCTCGCTGCGTATCTTCCCTGTAATGTTGTCGTACATGTTAGCGTGTCTTGTTCAGTAATATCATTATCGCGTCACATCGAACTCTTTGAAAACAGCGACTGTCTCTTTGCAAATGAGGCAGACACTGTTGTTGCGTGTTTTACTGAAGAAATAGTCCAATATCCACCTATCCTTGAAGCGTCGGCCATCGCAGTCAACTTTTTTTTTTTGATTGATGGTCGCCATTTTAGAAAATTGGAAGTAAAGGGTCACACGGGGTAATGTTGCTTAGAGTGCTGCTCTTAAAGTTTTTCAAACTTTCGTGAGAATAGGTTGATTTTGTGTGGACAAGATAGTTGTAGATATCAGGGTAGCAGATGTCAGGCAGAGAGGGCGAAGACAGCAGGTCGAAAAATATCGATTTAGGCATCAAATATGGATCTGGCGAATGGATAGACTGAAGCTTTTCCACATAACGCCTTTTATGCAACGCATCCAATGAGTTTACAGTGTCTGAACGCACCAGGGCTTCCATGAATTGCACTATAAATTGCACGACAAATTGAAACCATTGGGAATACGGATAAACACTGACGGACAATATGGCGGCCGAATACAGCGACACTTCATTCTGTGATGTTGGTGAGTAGGGTCTATAGACCCCAATCACCAACGTCACACAATCACGTGATCGCTGTATTTTGCCACCATATTGTCCGTCATTGTGTGTCCGTATTGTCAATGATCGCAGTTTCTAAAGGTGGATTCACTTGCAAATTATGGAAGCCCCAGTGCTTTCAGACATTGTAAACTCATTGGATGAGTTGCATAAAAGCTGTTATTTGGAAAAGCTTCGGTCGATCCAGTCGCCGGATCCATATTTGATGCCCAAATCGATGTTTCCTCCCGTCCGGTCCCGTCCTGTGCGTCAGAGCTCGTCCTAAGACCACAAAATTTCCAGTCATACCCCAGTTTATGTCACGACGCTGAGTCGGGTACCCAAAATCGGCACCGGCCCGAATATAAACCGACATTTGGGCAGCTGAGCGTCACCATTGTCACGATTGTAAAATGAAACTTGATCAGCGGTTCGACAACGGGCCGTTGTGTGCCGAAAAATGGCCGTCCCGCGTGAAATGTCCCTCCTGACGGGAGCGCTTATTTATAACGCTTTATTGAAGTGAAAACATCAAATGTTTTCATGGACGCATTACAGTAATGGATTTACGACTGTAAAATCAGTTTTAAATAAATAATGAAATTACACAAAATATTAGTACTGTATTTTAGTAACATCGTGGACTGGGCCACATAACCATCTTTGAACTGAAATGTATTAATCTACAGGTTTTCAGACCATATCCCAATGACAATCACACAGGTATGGCATTTATTAGTTCAAGCAGAGTAAAATAATACATATTCACAGTACAAGATTTATTAGTTCAAGCAGAGTAAAATAATACATCTTCACGGTACAAGAAAGTCGTTTCCGTGTGGGCACTCCCGTCAGGGGGGACATTTCATGCGGGGCGGCTATTTTTCGGCATAAACACCTGTTGTTGCGCTCACTTTCTTGCTGCGCGACCGTGGCGACGAGCTTCGTAGTCTCCATCTGATGATGTCTGCGATCGTGTTGGCATCACGACTATTGATGTTTTCGTCGCTGTCTGACGGCTGTCGACACAAACACAACATGGATCGGGATAAACAAACCATGCTGCTTTAGAGATTTGCCCTTTTAACAATTGGCACACAGCAACTACTAAAATGACCGTTTATCTTCTCTGTTACTGCAACCAACTGCCACACATGCCTTCACCATTTTGATTAATCAATGTTAACGATTGTCAGGAAGGTTTTTGGGTTCGTTTACTCGGCGGTGATTCCTTAGACAAGCAGAAAAACACGCAGTAATTGAAGGAATGTACGTAGTGGTAATATGTAAACACGATGAGCTGACGGACAATATGGCGGCACAAGTCAGGGGAGCGGTGTTGTGACGTATATAAAAGTTGTAAAGCCATAAAACTGCAACAAAAATGAATGAAAAGAACAAAAAAAAAGTATATTTTTATAATGGTAAAAAAATTTTTTTTTTCAAGCAGTTCATGTGACTAGGACCTTAGATGGTCATTTGCTTTACTTATAATTTTCAACAACAACAAAAAAAAAACATTGGGGAAGGGCAATTTTATTTTTCAAATGATTTTTTTCTTTGATTGAAAATACATATATATATGTTTTTTTATTGAAGCAACTTTTTTGGGATTGAATGATTTAGAAACAAATGCCCTACCCATAATATGGCCCAAACACAAAAAGGATTGCTTCAATCAAACTTTTACAATGAAAAATTAACTGTTCAAATGCAAATTTTTCAATCTCAAATATTTTTTCGCGTTCAAAAATGTTTTTTATGATTGAATTTTTTCTTTTTTTGATTGAAGTGATTTTGCTTTTTGAAAATATATTTTTTGAAGCAACTTATTTTTTGATTGAATAATAAAGAAAAGAACGTGGCCAATCGGCCAAAATGTGGCCCAAACACATATGAACATTATTTCAATCCCCAAAAAAATTTTAAGAAAAATAGCATTTTTTTGAATTTCAAATTTATTTTTGCCTTCAAACATTTTTTTTAATTGAGCGACTTTTTTTTTATTGAAAATATATACAGTATTTTGATTGAAGCAACTTTTTTTATTGAAGCAACTTTTTTTCTGATTGAATAATAAAGACACAAATCTACCTCCATATGGCTCCACCCAGGGGATACAATTTTTGACTGGGGTAACTACAGTGGCACGACACCGGCGGGAGTACTATATTCAGTGGACGACGATCTTGGCGAAAAGTATAGCTGTCCTAAGCAGCCTGATTCCCCTCAAGAATGATGGGAAACAAAAAACTGTCACGGCGGGGCACACACGGCTGAACTCAAATGCACGAGCAGAGAGGATTGCAATGTCCAAAAAGTATTTAATTCACAAAAGGAAATGTAAAACAGGCTTCAAAGTACAACACAAAACAGGCAATGGCAAAAACATATCTTGAATGACGGTGGTGACGTGATGGCCTACTGATCTCCAAAACATTGAAAACGCACTGGCAAATGGCAACAAACAAGAGGAGTATTTAAGGAGTACAGCTAATGGAGAACAGGTGTTGGCACTCAGGTGATTAGGGGAGGAAGACAAAGCTGACTTAAGTGAACACAAAGTAACCTACCAAAATAAAACAGGATATGGAAAGACTAAATCAATGCCGCTGACGGCGGCTTGTAACAGTACCCCCCCCACCAGGTCCGGCTCCTGACGGACCATGCCGAGAAGAGGCAGCACGGTCAAAATCCTTGATGAGGGTCTTGTCCACGATGTAGCTGGCCGGTACCCACGACCTCTCCTCAGGCCCATATCCCTCCCAGTCGACCAAGAACTGACGGCCCCTGCCGCGGTTGCGGGCAGCCAAGAGCTTTCGGACGGTGTAGACCGGGCCGCCGTCCACCATCCTCGGCGGAGGAGGGGGCGCGACAGGCGGCACCAAGGAGCTCTCACACACGGGCTTGAGTCGGCTAACGTGGAAAGTTGGGTGAACGCGGAGAGACCTGGGCAGGCGAAGGCGGACAGAGACAGGGTTAATGACCTTTGAAATGGGGAAGGGTCCCACAAACCTCGGCGCAAGCTTTTTGGAATCTACTCGCAAAGGTAGATCCTTGGTGGAGAGCCATACACGCTGCCCTGGTTTGTATCCCGGTGCCAGACGTCGCCGGCGATCCGCTGCAGCCTTCATGCGGGCGACCCCCTGCATCAAGACCTTGGAAGCAGCCGCCCACACCCGCCGGCATCTCCTGACCATAGCATGCGCAGATGGCACCCGCACCTCCCTCTCGCAGCTGGGGAACGTGGGAGGCTGGAAGCCCAGGACGCAATGGAAAGGGGAAAGACCAGTGGCGGCTGTAGGCAGAGAATTGTGGGCATACTCCACCCACAACAAGTGTTCACTCCATGAGGTGGGGTTCTGTGACACCAGGCAGCGGAGGCTGGTTTCCAGGTCCTGGTTGATACGCTCTGTCTGACCGTTCGACTCCGGGTGGTAGCCAGATGTTAGGCTGACCGAGGCCCCCAGGAGGGAACAGAACTCCTTCCAGAACTTGGATGTGAATTGGGGGCCTCTGTCCGAGACGATGTCCGTTGGTATTCCATGGATCCGCACCACATGACTGAGAACCACCTGAGCTGTCTCTTTGGCCGAAGGTAACTTAGACAGGGGGACAAAATGGACCATTTTTGAAAACCGGTCTACGATAGTCATGATTACGGTATTCCCCTTGGAAGGGGGCAAACCTGTGACAAAGTCAACAGAGATGTGTGACCATGGCCTGCTGGGAACTGGAAGAGGTTGGAGTAGTCCGTAGGCTCGCTTTGTCGATGTTTTGTTGCGAGCACACACTGTGCAGGCTGCAACATACTCCTTGACATCACGCCGCAGGCCAGGCCACCAAAAACGCTGCTCCAGAAAATAAGCAGTTCTTTGGGAACCAGGATGACAAGTAAGCAGCGAGGTGTGAGCCCAATGAATGACCTGCGACCTCATACCATTGGGTACATACAGTCGTCCAGGGGGGCAACCCCTGGGTACCGGGCTCGCACCGAGTTCGCGTTTTACCTGGTCTTCTATAGGCCAAGACACCGCTCCGACCACACGGGAAGGTGGAAGGATGGGTTCGGGGTCTTTGGCCATAGGTGTCGGGTCATGGAGGCGTGAGAGGGCATCCGGCTTCCCATTCTTAGAGCCGGGCCTGTAAGACAGAACAAAGTTGAAACGACTAAAAAACAATGACCACCTGGCCTGCCTGGGATTGAGTCTTTTGGCTGTACGGATGTACTCCAGGTTCTTGTGGTCAGTCCACACGATGAAGGGAACAGGAGCCCCCTCCAGCCAGTGCCTCCATTCCTCCAGTGCCACTTTGACCGCAAGCAACTCCTTGTCACCGACATTGTAGTTTTGCTCAGCTGGTGTCATTTTCCGGGATAGGAAGGCACACGGGTGGAGGCGGTTGTCCTTCCCGGACCGCTGCGAGAGGATTGCACCAAGACCCACGTTTGAGGCATCAACCTCCACCACGAATTGTCGTTGCGGGTCTGGTATGGTGAGCACTGGCGCTGAGACGAATGCCTCTTTCAGACGGCGGAAAGCCTCGGCGGCCGGGGGCATCCATCTGAATGGCGTAGTTAGTGACGTGAGCGCATGCAGCGGGGCTGCTACGGTGCTGAAATTACGGATAAACTTTCTATAAAAATTAGCAAAACCCAGGAATTGCTGCACCTTCCTCCTATTGGTGGGCACGGGCCAATCCTGAACTGCGCTCACTTTAGAGGGGTCCATTTCCATCTTGCCAGGTGATATTATGTGACCAAGAAAACTGACTGTGTGTACATGGAACTCGCTCTTTTCTGCCTTTACATACAGCTTGTTTTCTAACAGGGTTCGGAGAACTTGCGTGACATGGTGAATGTGTTCGTCGAGAGACTGGGAATATATCAAGATGTCATCCAAATATACGAAAACAAAGCGGTTTAGGTAATCTCGTAATACAGTGTTTATCATGTTCTGAAAAACCGCTGGAGCATTAGCAAGCCCGAATGGCATTACAAGGTATTCGAAATGACCGGATGGTGTGTTGAACCCTGTCTTCCACTCGTCGCCCTCTCGGATTCTGACCAGATGGTATGCGTTTCGCAGGTCGAGCTTTGTGAAAATTCGCGCCCCCTGGAGGTGTTCAAACGCAGTTGACATTAAAGGGAGAGGGTAGCGGTTCTTAATTGTTATAGCATTCAGTGGACTGTAGTCGATACATGGACGCAGAGAACCATCTTTCTTGTCAACAAAGAAAAACCCCGCACCTGCTGGTGAAGATGACGGCCTAATTATCCCGGATTTTAACGAGTCTTTAATGTAAGTGTCCATGTCTGTTGTTTCTTTGTGGGAAAGTGAATACATACGCCCCCTTGGTATGGGTGACCCAGGGACAAGGTCAATCGGGCAGTCGAACTCACGGTGAGGCGGAAGCGACATAGCTTTAGCCTTACTAAATACTTCACGCAAGTGATGGTAGCACGAGGGAACATTGTGCAAGCTTTCACCTTTACTTCGGCCGTCCAGTGTCTCAGAACCGGATTCAGGACGAACCACATTGATCAGACACCCCTTATTACACTCCCTTCCCCATGCAGTAACCTGCCCCGTAGACCAGTTCACAGTTGGGCTGTGTCTTCTTAACCAGGGGAAGCCGAGGACTAATGGGTGCATTGGTGAACTGATTACATGAAACGCCAACCTTTCCACATGGTTGCCTATGATCATGGTTATGGTCTCTGTTCTATGGGTGATTCGTACCAGGTCCCTCCCTGTCAGGGCGCGCGTCATGACTGGGGTGACAAGGGGGACCGTTGTCAGGTGTAAGGTGTTGACGAGCGAGCGGTCTATCAAGTTCTCATCTGCGCCCGAATCTATGAGTGCGTTGAATTCGTGTCTGTATGCTCGAAACGTTAATGTGACGACTGTGGGGGTTCGCTGCGGATAATTAGTTGTGTTGTGGGTTAGGACTCTGATTGGAGGAGACCTAAACAAACGTGACATTATTACCGGGCATGACGGACGCTGATGTCCCTCCTGTCCACAATAAAAACAAAGCCTCGCTCGCAGGCGCCGCTGTCTCTCCTCCTGGGTGAGTCTGGTGCGGCCAATCTGCATGGGCTCCTCGGCTGCAGTAGAGGCTGGTTTGGCCTCTAGCTTTTGGGGGCATGGGTCCTGGCGTGTGAGCGTTGTGTGACGCCTCTCCTTCTCTCGTTCTCGAAGACGAAAGTCCATTCTTGAGGCCAAATCCACCATGGAATCTAGGTCTGCTGGGTTCTCATACGGTGCCAGATGGTCCTTTATGGTCTCAGAAAGGCCTCGACGGAACGAGTCACGCAACGCTGCGTCGTTCCAATCACTACCTGCCGCGGCAGCCCGAAACTTGATGGCGTAATCAGCCACGCTGAGCCTACCCTGCTGCAGATTCTCCAGAGCCCACACTGCCTCCCTTGTTGGGGCTGCCCGATCGAACACTCTTCGGAGTGCCAAAGTGAAGTTCTCTACCGAGGAGCATGCTGGTGAATGTCTGTCCCACTCCGTGGTCGCCCATTCAGCTGCTTGGCCCGATAGATGAGAGAACATAAAAGCTAACTTGGCAGCGTCAGTTTCATAAACATGAGGCATGAGTCTAAAGTGAAGGTCACATTGAAAAAGAAAGGTGCGGCAGTCACCCTTTTCCCCCGAGAACTTGTCAGGTGCTGCTAGGTGGGGGAGCGAAGCGTGACTGTTCCCAGGATCCAGCAAAGGAGGTACAGGAGGGGCAGGTGGTGAAGCAGCGGCAGACGTGGTGTTGGCCGATGCTGGTTCAAGGCGACTCAGTGTCAGCTGCAGGGATTGAGCCAGCTGCTGGATCTGAAGAGCCACGTTTTCTTGCCCTCCGCGCTGTTCCCGGGAAAGCTGCTCAACCGCCTGACTGAGTGCATGAAGGTGTTCTTCTTGCTTTTTGAGTCTGACTCCTTGGGCGCCCAGAGCGGCCCTTAGCCTCTCGTTCTCAGCTGAGTCCATGTTGGCCAGTGCGTTCTGTCACGGCGGGGCACACACGGCTGAACTCAAATGCACGAGCAGAGAGGATTGCAATGTCCAAAAAGTATTTAATTCACAAAAGGAAATGTAAAACAGGCTTCAAAGTACAACACAAAACAGGCAATGGCAAAAACTTATCTTGAATGACGGTGGTGACGTGATGGCCTACTGATCTCCAAAACATTGAAAACGCACTGGCAAATGGCAACAAACAAGAGGAGTATTTAAGGAGTACAGCTAATGGAGAACAGGTGTTGGCACTCAGGTGATTAGGGGAGGAAGACAAAGCTGACTTAAGTGAACACAAAGTAACCTACCAAAATAAAACAGGATATGGAAAGACTAAATCAATGCCGCTGACGGCGGCTTGTAACAAAAACGCTCATTGTCAACTTATTATAAATATTCTTGTAAATTAATTTTTTTGCTCACACTGCGTTTCAGGGTCATCAACATGTTGTGCCCCCCCTGTCCCAAAAGTCAAATTGTGCCTATGATCAAACCATCATCATAATGTCAAACAGTGATAGACTATCCTGAAGGGGCCAAACAGATTAGTGCATCCAAGGGTCTTCCGGGGTCGCTATGCTAGGAAATGAACCCTAATAAGTAACACACTAACAGGGTTTAAAAATTGTGACAAAATACAGATTTATTAAGGCTTTAGCATGTAATCAGTTTTGCAATCGATTTGTTAATGAATGTGTATTTTTAATTAGCAACCCATTTTCATAGGTGTGAAGATTTAATATATTTTCATGAATTCAAACGGTCTCTTTGGAAACATCACTTTGTTTTTTGAAGCTGTCTCCTTAGATTTTTTTTTATATATATATACACGATGGGGGATATTTTATTATTCACTGGCTTATGTTACAGAAAATGTTTTTTTTAATTACAGGTTAGAAAATTACAAACAAACCAACAACAAAAAAATATTTAAACATTGTTGACTCTTGATAAGAAATTGTGGTATCCTTCAATATAACTGTCAGGTACGCGGGCAGGCAGGCAGGTTGTGTGGACCCAAATGCAGGGAAAACGAAAAAGGCAGCGAGGCAGGTGGCAGTGAACTCAAAAAACGTTTTAATAATAACTAACAAAAATCACAAAGTACAAACAAAAAGACTATGGATCAAAAGGCAAGGTTCAAACCAAAACTTACTTAAACAGAGGGACTGGTACACGAGGGCGTTGACCGGACTTGAAATTGACGTTCGCATAGACAGACATTGACATAGACAATGACGCAACAAGGAGTGACAAGAAACTGGGTCATTATATACGCAGACAAGGGGTAACGAGACGAGGAACAGCTGGGTAACACAGGTGGATGCAGATTGCAGGATACACTGTGAAAACACACACAGGTGAGAGCAATGGGTAATCACAGGGACAAGTCACACAAGGAGAAACCAAACACAAAACCTAAAGGTTCAAGTACACTGCATGCGTGATCATTGCGTTTCCGGTCCGACTCCGGTAAAAAATAGTGCCGGAGCCAATCCGTTCCCATTATATCCTATTGTTCAACGTATACCGGCCGCGTCAGTGCTCTGGCTTGACTGCGAACCACCTCCGGCGTGCCGCATGCCCGCCGGATGGTATAGGCTATTTTCTATTTTTGCCGGACACGCATCCGGCAAAATGGGCGGAGCTGGGCCTGGACGTAACAACCCAGGTGCTTAATCACGGTTTAAACACGAGCGAAGATGGATGATGAGGGCTTCATCATGGAGGTGGAAACCCACAAAATCATTTATGATGCAGCAGATCCTTTCTATAAGGACAATATAAAAAAGGAAGCTGCAAGGTGTCCTATTATGTGTGTTTTTCTGTCCTGATCTCATCATGATGCAGTCATGTCTGTCTCTTAATTCCAGATTAACTAAAATATCAGTATGCAAAGAAAATATGTGCTCTCTCTCTCTGCTTCTCTGATGAGTATAGACTCCGTGTGTTTTTCGTTGTTTTAAATGGCACATTATCGCGCGCGATCACGCGAGAGCTCACGGGGGGGACGAGGTTGGCGGACCGCAGCCGTGCAGCAGCCAGTATGATTTGCCTGTTTTTGACGGACTGCGTGGCACGCAGGCAACACTGAACCGGACCGGAACCGCAACGATCACGCATGCAGTGTACTTGGGCCTTAACAATAACCTGTATTTGTTGATCTCAAAACCAGCAGTTTAACATATTTATTTTACTGAATCCGAGAAAACGTTGATCATCTTGATAACAAATGCTTTCTCGTTTTAATTTATAGGAAGTGACCTATATTGGTTAAATGTCAATGACGCACGTATAATGTTCTTCGAGCTATAATGAAATCAAAATTGGGACTATTTGTCATTTTATGACAGTGTGTTTCATTACAGTTGAATGTTTCAGATAATATTAAATTACATCTTCTCCTGCCACTCTTATTTCTGTTACTCTTTTTCACTCTTACAGAGAGTTGGCTGGTTTTTGTCAAACAAATTTTAACATACATTTTGAATGAGCTTTTTTCATATATTTTTTTTACTGCTCTAAATAATGTAGCGGAATAAAGTGGCTTGTCCACTCTACTGCACTCGCTGTAGCAATATAAATTCAAAATTATTACAACATCTAAGGACAGAATTCAATAACAAGACATTTGGAGGCATGTTTCAAGTCAAATATTTTTAAACATCCCTCAGAGACCAGTTACAATTAAATGGACCACTAACGATAGATCAAACATTTGACATTCAGTGGCTAAAATGTGGAATATATTTTATCACTCTGCTGTGTTAACATATTCATGGAGGCGTCCCACACCAATAATTTCAAAACTGAAACAGCACTCATGATTGTTTTAATGCGGGACATATGTAAGACTTCAGAGGACGAACAGTTTGTGGACACATGCTCCAAATGTAACAGCACACGCACACACATACACAGCAGTAAGGCCATCCGCAAGTAGAAACATGTTTATTGTTGTGGTATTGAACACTAGCAGATCACAGCGCAGTCTGTGCAAAATGAACAAAGGATAATTACAATAATAAATCTTTTTTTTTTTTTTTTTTTTTCAATTCCGTGTAAAGTAATTGCAGGGGAAAATGACGTCTTGCGCCTAACATTCTAATAGAATCACGCTCAAGTACTGCAATTGTGACTTTAGCCTCACTGTGATGGCCCGAAAGCCAGATGTGCTCATTCTAGGTCATCACAAAAAACAGCTAGAACTCATTTTACTCCAATGAAGCATTATTTTTACTCCCATGGTGCTCCAATTTTACGCATTTTCGCTTCATTAGTGGTTTTGACATATTTGTCTGATGCTTGTGCCTTCCTATCAACTTTTCCCTGGGTTGATTTCACAAAGTGGTGCATCGAGTTTTGTCTTTGCACATTCAGATCAAATCTGTGAATATAAAAGAGTTTACAGTTACAGATTTTTTAATCTGGGAGTGAGAAAGTAATCTGCAGTTCCATTACATTGATTTAACAATTCAACTGAAAATAAGTGCAACAAGTCTTGATGTTTTGCGTTCATGTCCTTAAATACAAATACTTGCAACTACATGGATATCGCCCATGGGCAACCAAGATGTTTCAAGGGAAAGACATTCTCCATCTCTCTTTTTTTTTTTTTTTTTGGAATGTTTCTTTTATCAGCCTGTTTGATACAGTTTGACCAAATATTTGTATTGTAACAGAGCACCATGTATACGTTGACCCAACCTGATCTTCCCACCACAGTGTCTGGACCAGACCAAGCGATGTACGCAGAGATGCAGGAACAAAGCAAAACAAACGCGTCCGAGGGAACGTGTCTGTCGATCCGGGGTTTGGATCAGCCACACAGGGCTCAAGGAGGACTCCTATCTAGATGGGGAAAGAGCCACATTCCCTTGAAATGAGCTTCTCTGGGATGAAAGCCTTGTGTGAGCTCCGAGGATGACCCACGACCCTGTCTGTATTTGTGCAAGGGGGGTGGGGGGCATGATCGTGGGCTCTGTGCCTCCCTGCCAGGAACCTGAGGAGTCGGGTTGGGTGGCGAGATGAGCCTGCCGTTCTGCCCTCTGGTGTTTTGATTTTGGCACAATGAGTGACCCTCAGATGAGTCGGCACTGTCACAGTATTAAATCTCACCCCAAGAGATTCAGAGGTGGCCTCTCAAAGGGGTTCTGAACACTGAGCTATCCCGTTACACAGTTTGTAATGTGTTGGAAGTGTTTTTCATATAAAACACAGTTTGAGGTTTTAATATTGGCAGCAAATTGTGGGGATCTCTGTCAAAGATCCATATTTTGGCCTCCACTTGCACTTTTCAGTGAACTGGAGGCTCCAGATAACCGTATCTCCGAAAAGGAGCGAAGCTGTCGTCAGGAACCTGTTTGCCGCTTTTATCTCAGACCTGTTGACATCATGATGTCCAACAGGCTCTTTGGGACTGAGATGCAAATACACCACTTTCCAAGGAGGATTGCGAATTCCTGAGCATGAACTGGTAACATTTTTCGATTGGCTCGAAACTTACTTCAGTGCTAACCTCTGCCCTACCCCTCAGGCTTCACAGGATGTCAGCATCAGCTCCAAACATGCAGCCAATGACAAACAAACACAGATGCCCCGAATTCCACTTTCACTTGAAACAGTGGGTGACCCCGCTTTCCCCTCTGTTCAGGTTACCCCTACCTTCTTGCCCCTCAGGCCAGAGTTAATCCAATAGAGTGTCCCTTTAAAAGAGACTGAACAGGAAGACACTGGGGTTGACTGCTGACTAAACGGAACTTCCAAGAAACAGAATCATCATCACCATCATGTAAGGCACACAACTCTGAACGTTAACCAAGAACATAGACTGAACGTTAGAGCGTGGAAATTTTAAGATAAAATAAAATCTGATCAATCTCAAAGATCAGCGGTGCCATGTTTATTCGAATATATGCTTATGTAGATGTAAACTGACCAGTTTGGCAGATTTTGAACAGTCCTTCAAAAGACTCCAATGTTGATGGTCTTCAAGATGTTTGGATTCTATTCTATTCTATTCTATTACTCTACAGTTGAAGTAAATTGTAACACTAAACACACATAAGAAAGAAAATTGCACAAACAAAGCATTAAAATACAAAAAAAAAAATATTTCGTTTTAAGGATGCGCCCCTAACTTAATGTCATCATACATTGTTAGAAGCCATTGTACAAGTTTTGAAAAAAAAACAATGGAAAAGAATCGAGATCAGACTGATTTTTTCCCCCTAGATTATACTGCCTTACATTAACCCCAACACTACATTTCATACACAAGGTAACTGTTTTGCATGAATAAAAGAACATTTTTAATTATATTTAAAAAATATATATATACATATAAAACTAAGATGAATGACCTCTAGAACAACTTGAGATTCTTGAGATTTCATCGTACATTCTGTGCTAGATTTAGCAAAGCAGCCCCAGATCGTAACAGGGCTCCCTCTATGTTTCACAGTAGGGACAGTGTACATTTCTGTTGCAACCCTGGGTATTGACACTTTTTGCGGTCACCTAACCTACAATAAAATAACCAAACACAAGGTGTTATATTAAAAATCCTTGTTGCGTGCCGTTCCAGCAATGACCAATCAATGTGAAGCATTGTCCCATATTTAAATTTGATCCAATCAGCTGCATATTGACCCAAATGTGTTTTCCTGGTCAGCCAGATGAAGAAACCAATGACTATAGTTTGAAAAATGACATTACAAAAGATTATAAAAAATGGTTTAATAGATTGATTGAGATAGGCGTTTAATTCATTTGCTGCCATTGACAACAAAAAATGTCTATACCAGGGGTCCCCAAGCTACGGCCCGCATTTGGTCCGGCCCCCTGAACATTTTTTTTTTTTTTTTTCTCAATAGTGTTATTTATTTCCTGGCTTTTTTTCTGTGAAGAACCCGGAGATGGTTATTTGGGAGTGGCTGGAAGCGATCGAACAATTGCTTCCGCCCCCTCCCAGTTAACATGGATTGGACGTCTATTGCCATCAGAAGGTGTTTTCATGATCAATTTCCCCCTTTTACGAACACAACACATACTCTGTGACTTGATGCAAACGCAACCAAACTATAGTACACAGTCGAAAAATATACTGTCTTGTTTGCTCCTTGATCCAAAATCTGCTTTAAATGAATAATAATGTCTGCCATGGTTAAGTCCTTTGTAGAACGAAGCTATGTTCCCCTCCTGTTTGGTAAACCTGGAACATGGCAGGGCTGCATTTAGATAGCTCACATGGCCCTGGTGCATCTTGGGCTCCCAGGTAGTCACTGAGCACAGAGACAACGTTCCTTCAGACAGACAAACAGTAACATACTCATCGTCCTAATTGCTAGGAATGTTCTCAATGAGACAAGAAAGACGTCTTTTCACATGGTTCCCCTAATCGGAGCCGTACAGCCTGCACTTAAACTTGGGAGGACACTTGTTGAAAAACTGCCTTGTCCTCCTCCAAATGGCTGCAGAGATTCGCCGTCCTTCTCACTGCTGCAAGACCACCACTGGGGAAAGATGGTTCACTGCTTCTTCACTGTCTCTGTAACTTTATTTTCCGTTATTTTCTCTTTTTGATTTGAACTCTTTTAAAAAATTACAAATGTCTTCAAATAAGTGGCAAGATCAGGGGATTCCAAAGACTGCACCTAACAGATTACAGCTACAAAGAAAAGTTATCGTAGCTGACTTGTGTTTGACGTTATGCAACGTCACTTGTTTTATTTCTTGTTTTTTTTTTTAAATAATGTTTTATTCAAAGGAGTACCGTAATTTCCCGAATATAACGAGCACTTTTTTTCTCCAAAATCAACTTGTAAAATCATGGTGCGCATTATAAACGGGTACATGGATGGAGACAGAAATATATATTTAATATATTATATATATATATATATATACCATAATTTTTGGACTATAAGGCGCACCCGACTATAAGCCGCACCCACCAAATTTGACACAAAAACAGTATTTGTTCACAGATAAGCCGCACTGGACTATAAGCCGCAGCACTCCTCGCTGTATTATGGAATATTTACACCAAAAGATAGTAACCGGTAACACTTTATTTGACAGCGGTACCGTAAGACTGTCATAAGACCAAATGAACCACCATGAAGCTTTGAACCAATGGGCTGAAAAGCTTCATTGCTTCGAGAAGCTTAATTTGCCCATCACTGCTCCACCTGCTGTTAACACTGTTGTCGTCCAACATGCCTCCTAGCATGCATTGCAGCACAACAGATGTAAATAACAATCAAAATTCATGTTCTCTGCAAATTATTTCTTCAGTTACTGTTTCAGTTTCATTTATTGCTAGAGATGGTATTTGGTAACTCTTTATTCGAAAGTGGCCCCATAAAACTGTCATTAGACAATCATAATTATGACCTGACACTGTTATGACAATTAATGAATTCTTATACCAGATGTCATTTAGTGTTATCCGGAAAATTATGTCACTTTTGAATGGATGTAAAAGATCCGAGCTGAACATAAATGGAGATAGTGACATAGTTTGCCGGATGACACTTAATGACATCTGTCATAAGCATTCAGTAATGCCTGATAGTGTCATGTCATAATTATGACAGTCATAAGACCAAATGAACCATCATTGCTTCAAGAAGCTTCATTTGGACATTACTGCTCCCTTGGAGAGACAGTCAACCTCTGCTGCCACCTGCCGTCAACACTGTTGTTGTCCAACATGCCTCCTAGCATCCATTGCAGAGCTACAGATGCAAATAACAATCAAAATTCATGTTGTGTGCCAATTATTTCTTCAGTTGCTGTTCCAGTTGTTTCATTAATTGCTATTTATGTTATTTGGTAACATTTTATTTGACAGTCGTGCCATAAGACTATCATAATTATGACATGACACTGCCATTAGCATTAATGAATCCTTATGACAGATGTCATTTTGTGTCATCGGTAAATCATCTCACTTTTGAATAAATTTAAAAGATCCGAGCTGGACATAAATGGAGTTAGTGACATAGTTTGCTGGATGACAATGACATCTGTCATAAGCATTCATTAATGCCCTTGATAGTGTTATAATTATGACGGTCTTATGACGCAGCTCTCAAATAAAGTGTTACCTATTAACCCAAATAAATCAACAAATAAGCCGCGCTGGACTATAAGCCGCAGGACACTGAGGGAGGGAAAAAAGTAGCGGCTTATAGTCCAGAATTTACGGTATATAAAAACCTGATTTTTTTTTTTGTTTTTTTTTGACACGGCCATGTTGTGTTGAAGAAACGTACGTGGCGATCCGTTGCCGACCATTACGGTACGTGACGTCACCATTTTTTTTTTCGCTAATATTCCAATCTGATCGGCCGAATGATTTCGTCTGTGTTAAGTTCTGCTTTTTTTCTCTCTTCATAAAGCACAGAATTTAGTTTCTTGAACTCATTTGAGTCAACGTTTATTGCAGCTCTGCAACTCGGACCATAACAAACGTAACAACACAGACTTCCTGTGTCCGTCAACTATATCTGTCCCTTGGGAAACTCAAACCCAAATAAAAATAGTTCCTATTGTTACGGTCGTGTCGACAGCGATGAGCTCTCTCGGATTACCGACTTACGTTCTCACTTTCATTTTACTGTATCAATCCATGGAGGAAACATTTATTCATCATGATGAAACGAGCAAGTTATACAGCAGCCTTTAAAAGAAGTCACATCCGTTTTGTTTTCTCCTGGATTCTGGTAAGTTCAAGAAGTTATCAGATCATATTATTACCGTACATATGGTCAGTTTACGGTCATGTTTTGAACTGCCAATGTGCTATGCTTGTGCTGTTTCACCAGTCAGTAAAATGACATTTCTGTATCTGTACACGAGCTCTGTTTTCTTGTATTCTTCTGTTTAGTGGTAATAAAATTAGGGTGCGCGTTATTCACGGGTACAATAATTTTCCTTAGATTTTACAAGTAAATTTGGGGTGCGCGTTATACACGGGTGCGCGTTATATTCGGGAAATTACGGTAGTTACAGAAGGAACTGGTGAAATTGCCTTACGGTTGGCGTCATGACTTCCAAGAGTCCAAAACAATTACTGTATAGTAGTACAAACTTTAACAACATACAACTTTTTAAAAAAATAATAATAATAATTAAAAAAAAAAAATTTTTTTTTTAAAGGCCTGTGGCTGCCCCACAAGCTTCTGCTATTGCTCTTGTGCTGCAGGCTATTACTGTAAATCTATGGGTGGTTTTGGCACAGGCACAAAGGCTACAATCCAACAACATGACAGTTGGCAATTGGGCCACTTTAGCACTGAAGACACATGTTTGATATTAATGGCCCAAGGTATTTTATTCCCCTTTTTTTAAGGATGGCTTTTAAATTGCCATTGTAAAACACATTTTTGAGGTACTCATAATAATAATAATGATAATTTTACTGTTCTAATACATCATTGTGATGCTGCAGGTACTGTACTTTCAATTTCTTATAATTGTTTCAACCAAATTCGTATGCACAGCTGGACAGTGATAAATTTGGCCCTCATGATACAGTACTTTGCGAGTAAAGTGTCAGACTTGACGCGAAGTAGTCGTCAGTGATTACAAAGTCAAATGTGCGTTCGCTTATAATTTCTCACCCACAATTTCCAAGTTTTGCTTGCGTTGATGTGTGCTTGATGCCACCAGAAATAGTCGAGTGACTCACATGGCAAACACAAGGCACTAAACCTTCATAATGGATGTAGTTCCATAAGCTGGTAGGCCTGGACAATTAAAATGGAGAGGTCCAGCTGGGGTGATGGCCCGAGGCCTATCAGAGCGCGTGACGGCTGCTGAAAGGTAGCAGCGACGACAGAGTCATGGACAAAGGATCCACTCATCAAGTTCTCTTTTGCTTTACGCCTCCGACTCACGCGCATTGCCCCTCGATTGCTTATTGAGTTAGGTCTAATCACTCAATTAATGTCACATGGAAGAGCATCATCCGTTGTCCCCTGCCCACTACTGGACGGCGGATAACGGCTGCAGTGTTGTCACTCGTGGGAAGCATCAAAACAAGATTTGCAAATATGAGACTGGCATCTAGGATGCGGCAGGGAGTCGTTTTTGATTCATGACGGTTGGAAAATTCCTGTTATTAAACTTAGATGAATGGCCTTTCTGTAATTGTACAGTTTAATAATATGACAGCCAGGGTTGTTCCGATCATGTTTTTTTGCTCCCGATCCGATCCCGATCATTTTAGTTTGAGTATCTGCCGATCCTGATATTTCCTGATCCGATTGCCTTTTTTGCTCCCAATTCAATTCCAATCATTCCCGATAATTTTTCCCGATCATATACATTTTGGCAATGCGTTAAGAAAAAAATGAATAAAATTCGGACAAATATATACATTCAACATACAGTACATAAGTACTGTATTTGTTTATTATGACAATAAATCCTCAAGATGGCATTTACATTAACATTCTTTCTGTGAGAGGGATCCACGGATAGAAAGACTTGTGACTTTGTATATTGTGGCTAAATATTGCCATCTAGTGTATTTGTTGAACTTTCAGTAAATGATACTGCAGCCATGCCGCAAGCATGATGGGAAGTGGAACCATGATGGGGAAAAGGACCCATGACTGTGCGTAGTGCTACCCATTGATATATCTTCTCTGCGTTGGGAAATAAAATTAGGTGTTAAGAAAAAAAGAGCAAATGTTACCTTGCTTCCCCACATTGCTTCCCATGATATTTCTAATCGCAGGGGAAGGAATTGTAAGGCTTTAGCCCAGGGGTGTCCAAACTTTTTGCAAAGGGGGCCAGATTTGGCGTGGTAAAAATGTGGGGGGCCGACCTTGGCTGACGTCCTTTATGTAGAACAATATATTTAAGCAAAATTTAGCAAGCCATTCAGTGTGTCACATTTGCTTTATTATTTTTTTAATGAATAATTTCAACAATCTCGCAACTAGCCTTTGCGGCGTTCCCGTTCGACTCTCGGGCTCTTGCAAAATACTACTGCTGTGAAATTAAACTAGCTTCAGGTTGCTTCAATTTCTCGCTGCGTATCTTTCCTGTAATCTTGTCGTACATGTCAGCATGTCTTGTTTGGTAATATCGCCTCACATTGAAATCTTTAAAAACAGCGACTGTCTCTTTGCAAATGAGGCAAGACACAGTTGTTGCATATTTTAGTGAAGAAATAGTCCAATTTCCACCTATCCTTGAAGCGTCAGCCGTCACAGTCAATTTTTTTGTTGTTGATTGTCGCCATTTTAGAAAATTGGAAGTAGAGGGTCACACGGAGTAATGTTGCTTATCCCTCAAATACCTGCAACATGAAGCAATTATCAGAGAATCCCAAAATTTGAAAAATAAGGTCCTAATGAAACCTTTTTTTCAAATTTGTGAAAAGTCCAAATTAATATGTGTAATAAGCACTCTAACATCTATAACCCATGCTAAATAATGTTTTTTTCTTATGGAACCTGCAGATGCATGTGTTGACTTGCATCCATCATTTTTTTTTTTCCAAAAAAGAAATGTCAAAATTCTAAATAAGTCTGAAAATCATGAAATTTTAGGTTTATCAAATGTGATACATTTGGCAATAAAGGGTTAAAGTGCTGCTGCCCTTTAGTGGGTAAATGAGGAGCAGCATTTCGTGTGTAAGCTACTTCATATGCTGGTTGCAGTACTGCTGACCAATTTATTAAGTCTGTGTGCGGGCCAGATGTTATTGATTTTATGACAGAGGCTGGGGGCCGGATGAAATTTGACCACGGGCCACAATTGGCCCCCGGACCGGACTTTGGACATGTCTGCTTTAGCCAATTAAAATAAGCCTGCCTTTTATCTCTCTATATAGGTAAAATGGCGCCATTACAGATTGAGCGCGACAATGCGCGAGTGGGTCGTGCAACGCATGCATTAACTGCAACGTGATACATTTTTAAAAAATTCATTACCGCTGTTATTGGGATAAATTTGATAACCCTATTTTAGGCTGAAACTAAAGACTCTGGATGAGTGTAACATATTATGTCTGTAACTTTAAATACAATTAGAAAACGATTTAATTAAAAAAAAAAAAAAAAAAAATTTAAATGACATGGCCGATATTTTTTTGCCCATTCCGATACTTTGAAAATGACGTGATTGGCATCCCGATCGATCGGGACATCTCCAATGACAGCTTTCGAGTATAAACCATATCCTACTGAGAAAAAAGGAAACTTTGAAAGGGAAAGACAACACCTTTATATCCCACTGGAAAGAACTTTGTTAAATAAATGGAAAACGCGCAATTGTATTTTACGTGTGTAACAATGGAGAAAAGATGTCATAAAAGCCACAAATTGCCGAAAGTGGGGGATACATTTTTCAACGTGTTACAGATTTAGCCAATCAGAGCCAAGTATTCCAAATTGCCTGCCCTTTCTCGTGACGTCATTAATACCATTTCAAATGCAACTTTGTTCAGGTATACCTGTGCATACGTGCGTCAATATAAGTGACGTCACAGAATGGCTGTAAGTGATGTCAATTTTAGTATTTAAAATTCCAAACATGATTTTCATCATTATTGAAGGCCACAGAAATTTGTGATTCGTTTTTGGTAGGGCTGTCAAACAATTAAAATTTTTAATCGAGTTAATTACAGCTTAAAAATTAATTAATCATAATTAATCGCAATTCAAACCATCTATAAAATATGCCATATTTTTCTGTAAATTAGTGTTGGAATGGAAAGATAAGACACAAGATGGATATATACATTCAACATACGGTACATAAGTACTGTATTTGTTTATTATAACAATAAATCAACAACATTGCATTAACATTATGTTAAAGTGATCCATGGATAGAAAGACTTGTAGTTCTTAAAAGATAAATGTTAGAACAAGTTATAAAAAATTTATATTAAAACCCCTCTTAATGTTTTCGTTTTAATAAAATTTGTATAATTTTCAATTAAAAAATAAACTAGTAGCCCGCCATTGTTGATGTCAATAATTATACAATGCTCATGGGTGCTGAGGCCCATAAAATCAGTCCCACCCAAGGGCCAGCAGAGGGCGACGAAACTCCAAAAAACACAAGTAACAAGTGGACATTGCACTGTGCTCTCATTTTAATCTGTTTGAGTGGGGCATGTGCGTTAATTGCGTCAAATATTTTAACCTGAATAATTTTTTAAAATAATCACCGCCCGTTAACGCGATAATTTTGACAGCCCTAGTTTTTGGCAGTCCTTTTAATTTTATGTCTTAGTCTTTTGGACAAAAATACTTTTTTTTTTTGTTTTGTTTTAGTCATATTTTAGTCGTTTCAAAATGGGTCTAGTCTGTTGTCTAGTTTTATTCGACAATTACTTAAAATGTTTTCGTCTATAAACTTAAAAAGCTGTAGTACAAGAATAAATAAATAAAAGGTTTCCAACAATTTCAAATGAAATTTGACAGACAAGCACATAATTGTAGTGTCTACGAGGACATACCCCCCATCTTCGTGATGATAATACAATCAGCAGAAAAACAGCACATTATTTTCAATTAATTAAACTCACCTGGACGCCACAAACCTTATGTAAAAGGTTTTCCAAGAGTTTAAGACGACATTCGCCGCTCTGAATGCTCATGACAACGCTATGCTAATGCAAACGCTATGCTCCCACGACAAGTTACATTTAGTAGTGAGTGTCTGCGTTGGGAAATAAAATTAGGTGTTAAGAAAAAGAGCAAATACTACCTTGCTTCCCCACATTGCTTCCCATGATATTTCTAATCGTAGGGAGAGGGATTGTAAGGCTTTAGCCAATTAAAATAAGCCTCCAAAGGCTGCCAAAATTCACTCTACTTATTTTACGCTGCCTTTTATCTCTCTATATAGGTAAAATGGCGCCATTACAGATTGAGCGCGACAATGCGCAAGTGGGTCGTGCAACGCATGCATTAATTGCAATGTGATACATTTAAAAAAAACTTATTACCGCCGTTATTGGGATAAATTTGATAACCCTATTTTAGGCCGAAACTAAAGACTCTGGATGAGTGTAACATATTATGTCTGTAACTTTAAATACAATTAGAAAACGATTTAATTAAAAAATATATATATAAATTAAAAAAAGGCATGGCCGATATTTTTTTGCCGATTCCGATACTTTGAAAATGACGTGATCGGACCCGATCGATCGGCATCCCGATCGGTCGGGACATCTCTAATTTACATCTTAAATTTGTATCTTATATCCTAAATGCTAAATCTGGAAATGGTTGGAACTAAATATTTACCTTAATATGCAAATTCACATGACTAGAGACCGGAAGTAACAAAATAAGAGCTGGTGCACACAAAACACTCTTTAGTTTCTCCTAAATATTTATTTTACCTATATATTGTTATTATCACAATGACTCATGTCCAAGAGCAGACTGCCACTGTTGAGTACGTTTTATTCATTTTCAAGCAACGCAAACTGACAGACTGAGCTGCGTCACCAGCTTTTATTTTGTTACTTCCAGTCTCCAGTCATATGAATTTGCATTCATTCATTCATTCTCCATGCCGCTTATTCCTCACGAGGGTCGCGGAGGTGCTGGAGCCTATCCCAGCTAACAACGGGCAGTAGGCGGGGGACACCCTGAACTGGTTGCCAGCCAATCGCAGGGCACAAGGAGACACACAACCATTCACGCACACACTCATACCTACGGACAATTTAGAGTGTTCAATCAGCCTACCATGCATGTTTTTGGGATGTGGGAGGAAACCGGAGTTCCCGGAGGAAACCCACGCAGGCACGGGGAGAACATGCAAACTCCACACAGGAAGGCCGAAGCCCGGGATTGAACCCTTGATCTCAGAACTGTGAGGCAGATGTGCTAACCACTCAGCCACCGATGAATTTGCATATTAAGCTGAATATTTAGTTCCGACCCTTTCCTGATTTAACATTTGGGATATAAATGTAATATTTAAATCATATATTTAGTTCTGGATTTAAACAATCAGGTCCGAAACTTCTTATTTAAAAATAAATATTTAAGTTGCTATATAATGTTGTAAATGTGCAAAAAAAGTGACTAAAAATTTCACACCATTTTAAACACTGTGTGGCGCTAAATGTGAGAAAATGTTGAAAATGTAATTTTCAGCGTGTGCTGCTTCACAAACGGCGCCCCATAGCTCAATGGATTTATTTTCGGCAAAGAGTTAGTAAATTAAAACTGGGGAAAAAGCTTGTTTGTCAGAAAGTTTTTTAATTAAAGAACTGATATTGTTCAAAACACTATTTAAAAGCAATTTTTCTTGATTGAGGTAAAAAAATGACCAACTTTTAGATGTATGGACTTAATAAAAACAAATATTAATATTTACTTAAAGTGGAATAATCTGATGCATGAATCTGTTAACTGGTCTTTAACACTCTCAGTTTAGAGGAAACATTGGTTATGATCATATCATACACACTTTTTGCATAGTCATGTGGGGCATCATTTTCTACATTTTTTCAAATCGTCGTTTAAAGTGCGTATGACACAGAAAAGCCTGTTTATTTCATATTTCACGTAGTATTTTATGCTCCTGAATGAAATGGACCGCTTGGATGTGTGTGGAAGAGATCGTTTTATATAATCCATTTTTTAATCCGGCGCCATGAAAATGAGTGACTTCCGGCTCCAGTCAAGAGTTGAGAAAGAGGGCGCTGTGACTTGTACGGTAGGAGTCCTCTTCACTATCCAGCCATAATGTTGTATGAGAAGGACTAAGGATTCAGCTGATATGGCGGATTAATTCGTTTATTTTTCGCATTACACCAGCCAAACAGCCGCAGAAAAATGTTGCTGCACCAGGGAGAGGCATGTTGGCCTTTATTGGGGTTTTAAAAGGTTCCCATTCACCGGTGGATATTGGCCAAAACAAGCATTTTGCATTTTATGGCTGACATGCTCCTTGTCGCTTGGCCAAAGACACCGGTGGCTTGTCGCACATCCCCCCCGCCGGGAGAGCACTATACTCGGTTTATTGCCCTCTACATGTGCCCGGTGTTCTGTCAAATTTTCCACCCGATCAGAAATTGCAAGTTTGTGTTAAAAATGGCCGCAAATACAGCGATTACAAAGTAAACACTACAAACTTTCTTTAAATAAAGGACTATTTACTTAGGTTTGATCATGGATGGGCATGTAGAAAAATTCTCACTCCAGACACATTCTGTCGTGTTAGCTGCACAACAACTGCACGCCGCTCTCTGTTTACGTTGTCGCCGTGTTGTAAAGCATTATTTTTCATTATGTTCGTGTTGACCATGTGGCAGCTACGCGTTCCTCCGACGTCGGCTGGTTTGTCCGGCAGTACTCTCCAGCTGCCTCCCCGATGAGCTGTCCTGTCCGTAGTAGCAGGGGAACGAGCTATAACTTGCTCTCCGCCGGGCAGGTTGCCAATCGGCGAAGACAGTCGACAACCCAGCTGCAGTGTGATATGATCCGGGCTAGTTTTGTTTGATTTTTCGCTTCGATAACCGAAAATAAGACTTTGAGACGTCACTCGGTTCGGGTTAGCATGTCGGCTAACCCGAACCGCTTGGTTTGTTTACATTCTCTGAAGCCGGAGGGCAGGGAAATGACAAAAACCTGACCAACTATGGTGGCATAAAATATCGTTCGGGAGGTGCGACAGTGAAGGTGAAGTCGACAGTTTTGACCACTATGGAGTAATTTTGCCATGTCTTACTGAATAAATGCATTTTTATATCCATTTAGCACAAGACAGATAAAAAGAATATCCTTTAAAAATATTGGAGTAGAGAGTCTGAAACAATGACATTTTGCGGCTCTCTTCGTCGCATTTTCCTCTTATGAATAATTTCCCCTCAATGGGCTGCATACTAAATCAGATGAAACCATTCTCCTGCCAACGTCATCCACCTGTTGCGGACGCTAGAGACCTATAATAGTAGGCGTGGCTAGACGGCGGATTAAAACACTAATTTCTCGTCATCTTCGCTTTGCCAAATTATTGTATATAGTTGAATCGTCTCAAAATATGTTTGTAATTCACATAATAATGCTATTTAAGACTTTTTTTTTCTCCTGTCATACGCACTTTAAGTAATATGTGGAGCCATTGCAGTGGCACTTACTGAAGAATTTGTGGGTTAAGATGACATACAGTGGGGCAAATAAGCATTTAGTCAACCACCAATTGTGCAAGTTCTCCTACTTGAAAAGATTAGAGAGGCCTGTAATTGTCAACGTGGGTAAACCTCAACCATGAGAGACAGAATGTGGGGGGAAAAAACAGAAAATCGCATTGTTTGATTTTTAAAGAATTTATTTCCAAATTAGAGTGGAAAAAAAGCATTTGGTCACCTACAAACAAGCGAGATTTCTGGCTGTCAAAGAGGTCTAACTTCTTCTAACGAGGTCTAATGAGGCTCCACTCATTACCTGTATTAATGGCACCTGTTTTAACTCATTATCGGAATAAAAGACACCTGTCCACAACCTCATTCAGTCACTCTCCAAACTCAACTATGGCCAAGACCAAAGAGCTGTCGAAGGACACCAGAGACATTGTAGACCTGCACCAGCCTGGGAAGACTGAAACTGCAATAGGTAAAACGCTCGGTGTAAAGAAATCAACTGTGGGAGCAATTATTATATAAATGGAAGACATACAAGACCACTGATAATCTCATTCGATCTGGGACTCCATGCAAGATCTCACCCTACGGCGTCAAAATGATAACAAGAACGGTGAGCAAAAATCCCAGAACCACACGGGGGGACCTAGTGAATGAACTACAGAGAGCAGGGACCACAGTAACAAAGGCTACCATCAGTAACACAATGCGCCGCCAGGGACTCAAATCCTGCACTGCCAGACGTGTCCCCCTTCTGAAGAAAGTACACGTCCAGGCCAGTCTGCTGCTCGCTAGAGAGCATTTGGATGATCCAGAAGAGGACTGGGAGAATGTGTTATGGTCAGATGACACCAAAATAGACCTTTTTGGTAGAAACACAGCTTCTTGTGTTTGGAGAAGAATACTGAATTGCATCCGAAGAACACCATACCCACTGTGAAGCATGGGGGTGGAAACATCATGCTTTGGGGCTGTTTCTCTGCAAAGGGACTAGGACGACTGATCTGTGTAAAGGAAAGAATGAATGGGGCCATGTATCGAGAGATTTTGAGTGAAAATCTTCTTTCATCAGCAAGGGCATTGAAGATGAGACGTGGCTGGGTCTTTCCTGCCTGGTACATCAGACTCACCGCTGTTCCAGCTATTGGGTCTGGCCACCATTCAGCGGATACAATTTCCAGGGCGGAGCAAGCCACAGCAAACAGACAGCGGAGTGGACCAATCAGCGACATGCAGATGGGACGTTAGTAAAACGACGAGGGCAGGATGAGGGACTTGCGCGCGGAAGTAAACATACGAGGAGAGCGGAGTTTATTCAACATGGCTAGCGCGAGACAGACTGTTGTCAATGATTCGTGTTGATGTGTTTTTGGTAATTTAAAACTGATTTTACCGTGGATTGGAACATATTCTTGGCTCTCCTGTTCACCATCTGTGTTGTTGTGGAGACGACTTCCGACGCGCAAGAGTGACGTTGCTCATTAAGAACACGTCACGCAAATAAACAAATCTGATTTGTCGATTGATTTTGTAACTGCTCGAGAGGCCGTTAATGGGTTGGTTCCCAGACTTTTCTCTCAGTGTTTGAAAAATACAGGGAGAACAGTCTGGCAGTGCCAGGCAAGGGTCTTTCAGCATGTCAATGATCCCAAACACACAGCCAGGCCAACAAAGGAGTGGCTTCGTAAGAAAAATTTCAAGGTGCTGGAGTGGTCAAAACATCACTGCTGTAGAGGAGATCTGCATGGAGGAATGAGCCAAAATACCAGCAACAGTGTGTGAAAAGCTTGTGAAGAGTTACAGGAAACGTTTGGCCTCCGTTATTGCCAACAAAGAGTATATAACAAAGTATTGAGATGAACTTTTGGTATTGACCAAATACTTATTTTCTACCATGATTTGCAAATAAATTCTTTAAAAATCAAACAATGTGATTTTCTAGTTGTTTTTTTCCCCACATTCTGTCTCTCATGGTTGAGGTTTACCCATGTTGACAATTACAGGCCTTTCTAACATTTTTAAGTGGAAGAACTTGCACAATTAGTGGTTGACTAAATACTTATTCGCCCCACTGTAATGTTTTGAAAGAAACTAGAAACTGCAATTTCTGGAGAAATTACATCTGGTCTTTGCCGTGTAGAGCTACAGATCTTAGACCCGCCCAGGCTGGTTTGGGGACAATATCAGGTCACAGTTGATTTGGGGACATTTATGGGGCGTGGGCTGATCATATCAGGTCATTTGGAAACATTTGGGTGGCGTTGCCTGGTCATTTCAGGGCATTTAGGGACATTTGGGGGCGTGGCCTATTCATTACCCTGTTTTGTCACCATGTCGATAACCTATAGTTGTACCACTTGTCACAGGTACACAGTTTGGTCACGAAAAATTCACATCTAAGGGTCAAAGCTGTCGTGATACTTTCAGACAACAGCGGATAGCGCTATTGGGAAAAACGGCGACTGCTTGAGTTCAATGAAGATGAAATTATTTGTTAATCCATGAACACAATATTTCTCAGAATGCTGTGTTTTGACCTGTGCAGGTACATAAAACATTTGGGGGGGGGCAACGAATTCAGCTATTAAGCCATTTTTAGAAGTACATGAAATTAAGGTATCCTGTAGTTTAAATATACTATATTATTTTACTGACACGCTTTCATCTGTAGATCGGTCTTTTTTGCCTCAAAATTTTCTATTTTTGCTTTGGTTCATTAAAAAAGTTGAATGTTGAGCTCCTCTTTTTGCGTCGGAGGCTCAGCACTACGCATCAATAGTGTAAAATCCTCATTCTAGCTAGGTAAGGGGTCACAGTGGGGTCCAGGCCCAGTGTTATAGAAGTACTCACAACTTTGTCGTCATAATATGAAGGTCAACCTCCTTAATCATGTGTGCAGACGAATTATTTAAGGGTAGAAAATTAACATTTCTTGGTTGCGGTCTTAGTGTGTGTGGCTAAAGCTTTGCAGGGTCACCTCCAAGGTTTTCTTCATCTATACAAGTTTCATGTGGAGAGCTGCAATGGCTGCGGCCAGTCGGGCGTTGAGAGACATCTGTGTGTGAAAAGGAAATGGGGTCTGGCATGTTGGCTCACGAGTAAATCCCCCTGGACTTGAAACAAGGCTCTTATTAGATTTGAATCGCCCCACAATACTGGACACTCACAGCGAAGAATGACTGATGAAAATGAAATGCACAAACTGGAGGCATTAACTCCTGCAGAAGCTGCAATCAACTCGTGGCAAGAAGCACAATCAACTTGAAAAGCTCAGAAAATAAGGTTTCTCTGTGGCATTCTTTTTCACAGCAATCTGAACATCTGTCTTGTTAAATCACAACATTATTGTATCAAAAGGAGGTGACACAGAACGACTCCAAAATCTACAGGAAGTGACTAAAGAGGAACAAGAAGAAGTGATTCAGAAAGGCCCCTAAATCTATAGAAAGTGACCCAGATTTTGCCCAGTATCAATAGGAAGTGAATCAAAGTTAACAGAAAGTGACTCAAAATATCGCAAAATTAACAACAGGAAGTGTTGAAGTGGAGTGAGATTATTTACCAAAAAGTGAAGTTAGTTTATGGACCACTAGGAAAGCATTCCCATGCATTTTTTTCCAGAAATAACAAATAAAAACTGATAATGTTTTGTATTTTTGTATCGACCAAATGGTATTAAGAGGTGAATTGAGGTGCAGTGGTATGAAAAAGTATCAGAACCTTTCGGAATTCCTCACATTTCTGCATAAAATCACCATCAAATCTGATCTGATCCTTGTCAAAATCACAAAGATGAAAAAAAAGTGTCTGCATACAAAACCATCTCTAAAAGTCTGGATGTTCATCAATCGACAGTTAGAGAAGTTTTCTACAAATGGAGAGGGTTTGGGACAGTTGCTCCTCTCCCAAGGAGTGGGCATCCACCAAAGATGACACCAAGAATTCAGCGCAGAATACTCAGAGAGGTTTAAAAAAAAAAAAAAAAAAAAAACTAGAGTGTCTCCTAAATTCTTACAGAACTCACTGGCACAGTCCAATATCTGTGTGCACATATCAACTATATGTAAAACAATGGCCAAGAATGGTGTTCATGGGAGGACTCCATGGAGAAAGCCACTGCTGTCTAAAAAAAAAGAACATTGTTGCTCGTTTAATGTTTGCAAAAAGGCACTTGGACACTCCATTTTGCCACTCATTCTGGCAAAATATTTTGTGGACTGATGAAACCAAAGTTAAATTGTTTGGGAGTAACACACAACTTCATGTGTGGAGGAAAAATGGAACAGCTCACCAACAATCAACACCTCATTCCCACCGTGAAGCATGGTGGAGGGAGCATCATGATTTAGGGCTTTTTTGCTGCCTCAGGGTCTGGACAACTTCCACTCATGAACGGAAGAATGAATTCAAAAGTTTATCAGGATATTTTGCAAGAAAACCTGAGCCCGTCTGCCAGACAGTTGAAGGTAAAAAGAGGATGGATTTTGCAACAAGATACACGTTTTGGAGTGACCAAGTCACAGACCAGACTTGAACTAAATGAGATGATGTGGCATGACCTAAACACAGGGATTCATGCCAGACATCCCAGGAATCTGACTGAACTATAGCAGTTTTGTAAAAAGGAATAGGCCAAGATTAGTCCTGATCGATGTGCCAGACTGCTCTGCAGCTACAGGAAGCATCTTGTTGAAGTTAGTCCTGCCAAAGGGGGTGCATAAAATATTAAATCTGATGGTTCACTTACTTATTGTTCCCCCTTCTGTCATTGTTTACATACTGTCCTCATTAAAATATGAAAATCTATCAATGTTTGGAAGTTAGTCAAAGCAGTTTTTTCAACTGTGTGATTTTGACAAAGATCAGATAACATTTAATGGTGATATGATGGAGAAATGTGAGAAATTCCAAAAGGTTCAGATGCTTTTTCATACCACTGTATATTAGTCACCTCTAAAGTCACAGGTACCAAATGCAAATGCGACCTGAGATTTTATTAACCTTTTAGCCCAAAAGTGATCCAAAAACTCCCTCCACAATAGCTTTCACCATCAGCATAGCAGATCGTGTGACTTATAATCGAATCAGCAATCATTTCTCAAGGTGATTGAAACAAGGAAGCCAATGCCCCCTCCTGCAAATAGCGAACGATTAATTACTCAAAGGAACATGCTTGAAGGTTAGCAGCTAAGACTCGATTGAAAACAGGACTTTTCCACAACAGGGCGATCCGAGAACACTGAGAGGAAAAAGTGTGAAGAGAAACCGACAATCAAAAACTGGAACTGAGCTTTTATGTTAGGACTGTGATTGTGTTACTGATTGGTTCCAGGTGAGGAGACCGGGAAGGACATCCAATCGTTTTGAACTTGAAGGCCTAGCAATAAATGATCAAGTTTCAGTGCCAATGACAGCAAAAGACGTCCGATCCATTTTGTGTCGGAGGGCAAATGGCGAATGATCGATGCCAGCCCTATCTATCGCCATCAATGGCAGCCTGTAGCCTGACAGAAAGTGGAAGGGAACAGAGTAATTCCACATACATGCCTGGTGAGTTTGGCTCAACAAATACGTGAAAGAGGCCAGTCACATTTACATCCTGTCCACAAGTAGAGCTTCCCTCCCGAGCTTGATTAAACAGAGTAGGACACGAAACCTATGAGGGTCCTATGATGTGGTGTACAACACATAAAGCATGTATGACATCACCCTGTCCCACAGGAACAATGTTTTACATCCTCACTGGTGGAAGAAAAATGTTACCCGAGAGAAAAGCAACCTCGGATGTTGAACTATTTTTGCCATAGTATGTACAGTATGAGTAAAGGATAATGTAATGGGAATCTCTTTTTCATTATCATTTTTAACTAAAGAAAGAGTGCAACTTTGCCCTGGTGAGGGTAAAAATGAGTGAGTGGGGGTAATAAGGGTCAGAGTTTATTAACTGAGTGATTCCTCTTCATCAAATGAAATCTATTACTAACCAACAGTGAGACTGCCTGGTCTGAATGAATCAGAAAGCAGACATGAAAGGAGAATTTAACAGCTTGCTATTGTTTTGAAGAAGTGCACTGTGAATTAAAATTTCAAAAATAAGCTGCAACAGTCTACTTTTTTTAAACGGATCGGATTGTGCTCTATAGAAGGAAATAGGTAAGCGAAACACTGATCTTGTGATGTAGCAAGAACGAAAATATTTGGGTGGAAGAAAAGCAAGGGAGAAAGTGCAGGCGGACTCCTCTGAGGGTCCCATGGGTTTTTCTAGCTCATAAATCCTGAGCACATATTTAATCCAGTCTGAGGACAAGCCCACTGAGAGTTAAAGGATGTACACTTATTACTCACCTATCCACTTCTGGATGTTCTGCTGGAGGGCTTGACCCCACCCCCAAAACCTCCCAAACACCCAAAGTCAACTCCCACAGCTGCCCACCCGCCATCCATCCAGACAGCAGGCGCTACGTGCTATCGGAAAATCAGAGCAGGAATGTGACTCTTGACAGACACATCTCTCAGGACTTCGGCCTGAATATGTTCCCAATTAGCTACATCTGATAAAGTCTGAGTGCAAGTGAAACCCAAGGCGGGTGTGATCAATAGCTCTTGACTCATTTTGTCGTATGCGTTTGACACTGACAGGCCGCCGTGTGATGAATCATTGACAATTATCTGACCACATCTTCAGTGGTAGGTGTCGCTGAAGTCTCCTGTCGTGGCTCCTCACCTTCAGTTCCCTTTTGATCAATCCTTTCTCCAGCTGACAGTTACATACGAAGCACTTATCTGCTCATATTTCACACTGTATTGCAGTGATTCCAGACCAATGTGCAGGAATGACACCCCTTCCAATATGGCCACCACATCGACATGGCCAGAGGGTGCAATTTGTCATAATTTTACTTGACTCCTTGATAGTGATGGCTGCTCAGACATCAAAAGATTAAAGTTATTTGATTTTGTTTTTACACACGTTCCAGCAAGGGCGTAGGTTTGTTCTCAATATTGGTAGGGACCATATAACAGCATAACCTGCATGTATACATTTTGCTGTGGAGAGGACACTAATAAGACCAAACTGATTGGGGGAACTGGGGTCAGGGCAATATTTTTCAAGAACATGAACCTAATTAATTGATAGGCCAAATGATCAATGCAAAAAAAAAAAAACTATTGACCTATACTAACTTTCATGTGCATTAGTTCAGGTGATACACCGTTTGAGTCAAACCTATTTTTTCAAAACCTACTAAAGAAACATTTTGAAAACCTTCAGAATAAATGTCTGGATTTTATTAGCAAATTTAAATTGCAATTATTTATCATAAATTATATTAACATAGTGAGTAAATACAAACTTGTTTATAAGCTCTTACCTATCCAGGAATACAAAAAATAAACATGTCTTAAGCCCACTCAACATTATCTGACTAAATATAGTAAATATTAGGGCTGTCAAACGATTAAAATTTTTAATCGAGTTAATTACAGCTTAAAAATTAATTAATCGTAATTAATCGCAATTAATCGCAATTCAAACTATCAATAAAATATGCCATATTTTTCTGTAAATTATATATATATATATTCTGTAAAATAAATTGTTGGAATGGAGAGATAAGACACAAGATGGATATATACAGTGGGGAGAACAAGTATTTGATACACTGCAAAAACCCATTGGCAGTGTATCAAATACTTGTTCTTCCTACTGTACATTCAACATACAGTACATAAGGACTGTAGTGGGCATTTCACTCTACTGTCATTTAAATCTGTCTATGCTGTCCTCACTCCGAAGCGTCTACTTTTTCCAAAGCTAGACAGCTAGTGAACGACGCCTTAATAATCAGACTTCTTCCTTTTTCATCTGATTTATTAATAAAATAGCCTCAAACCATTGTCCTCTTTAGACCGTCATAAAACTACAAAAATAAAAGTACACAAGCATTGCATTAGCAACAACGTTAGCTTAGCACACTATACAGGTTCACTAAACATAAACAAAAAGCGTCTCATACAAAAAAATAGAACATTTCGCTTACTAACATAATATGTACATTCTTTACAACAACCATACTTACGGACAAATCTTGTCCAAGGATCATATAAGCGCAACATTACAACGTAGGCGTCAGCCCGAGACGTCGTGCAGCCATATTGAACTGGCAAGAAAAAAATAAACCATGTCGCAAAGCAACCACAAGAGTTCGCTGTTAGACAGCACAAAAAGCCTTGCTGTAAACTTACCAAAAGGCAGAATACTGTCTGAGCGGGACATGTGCGTTAATTGCGTCAAATATTTTGACGTGATTAATTTCAAAAATTAATTACCGCGCGTTAACGCGATAATTTGACAGCCCTAGTAAATATAGCTGAAAAAAACTTATTAGTCAGACACTAACAAATAAATTAAAATGCAGCCTTCCTTCAGGTAAAACACTACTGCTTTTGTTCACAAGCACAGCCAAACTCGACAAAAACTGAAATCCGCTTTGGGCTGCTTTAAGACCACATAAATAAAACAAATAAAAATTGGGGAGAAGGGAAACCTCGGTTCACTACATTTCTCAAAGTTGAATTAATGTTAACAGTAGAAAACACATCCAGGAGGACATTACTCTCTAAGCAGCTTCCTCCTCGAGTTTTGCAGATTAGCAAGTTCACACAGTTTAATGTTATGCCAACTATGATGCAAGTCGGACCTTCAGTAGCAAAATTAGTGGTGTGCTCCCCACCTCCACTGACATCTTTTTACATTACTTACAGTGGCCGCTGCTGGCGGAAAAAAACTTTTAATAACCCGCCTCTTCAAAGGGAGGCAGAGGACATGGCATGTTGTTGACATGTTGTCTCTGTCGGCGCTGTGTGTGTATGTGTGTGAACGGGGGGTGGGGGGGTGTCAGGTCATTAGCCAGACAAATGTGCGTTTTGGGGGGGGGGGGGGTAAATGATCTGCACATTGAGCAAGTGAAAATGGGTAGATGTAAGTATGAACATAATGAAAACACTTAATAATGGTAGGGTCAATTCTGTTCTTACAACATATGGAAAGACAATACAACTTACATAAGATATATAAAGCTGCTTAAAAGTTGGTGGGGACAATTTGGGCATTATGAAAAGTTGGTAGTGTTATGTCCCTACGGTCCCTATGCAAAACTACACCCTTGTGTTCCAGTGTTTTTTGCCCTTCATCAGAAATAGATACTTTGTGAGAGTTAGGAGAGAATTCATTTTGTCCGTCAGAAAATAATGATGTTCAAACAAGTTAGCACTAATGTTCACCTTTCTCGGTCAGTCATGTACAGGCAGAATTCAAGACCCTGTTGAATTTAGCTAATTGGATGTAATTGAAGGTGATAGACGAACCACTTCTGCTTGAAAAATGAAGTTTTTACATTGACCTCACAATAAAACAGGGGTGTCCAAACTGCGGCACGCTGCCCAGTTTTTAATGGGCCGTGGGAAATTATGAAAATATCATCGCATATGGCCCGTAGTAGAAGCCTCTGTAAGTAGAGACGAGTTTTCCATATAAATGTCCTTATCCGTTTCGAGCACTACTGAAACGCCACATTAAATTTTATAATCGGGGTAAAACCAGAATAAAACACAAACACATTTGAATCATTCCCTATACCTAGCCTAACCGTTAATACCTGCAATGAAGTAGATTATAGAGCATAATGCAAAGGGGAAAATATATGTATATAGTTCTTACCTTTCAAGTGAGACGAAAGTATTACTGCTTTGATGGCTTCCTTCTCTTTCAAGATGGTGCCTATCGCCTATCTCATGCTTCGAGACGCAAAAATGCGAGGAGACCTGTGCTGTAATGTGCTATGAATGTAGTGAACCGTGTGTGGGCTTAAAAAAAAAACTTCTTGAGACAAAAACGCAGGGAGACATGTGCCTTCTTGGTGAAGACGTCGACCCGCAATGAAAACAACACCACCTTCGCACCTGTGCACGTCATGATTATGCAACACCCAAATTGAAAGGTAATCAACAATAAGCCAATAGGAGAGCAGAATCGCGTTCCTGAAGCATGATAGGAAAGATTATGGCCAGTAGGGCAGCAGGATCTTATGGTGTGACATTTAAATGCAGAAAGCACGAAGTACATACATATTTTTACAGTATTGTATAGAATTTTTGCCTCTCGTAACCTGAATTTTCTTTCTTAACAAGAGCCAATATTTTTCCGTTGAGGCGTGTCGTAACCTGAAAATTACGTTTGTTGAGTAGAGGTACCACTGTGACCACGTATAACACTGAAATTAGGTAAACAGATCAACAGTCTTCCTAATGTTATAACTGCTTTAATGATATTTCAAAAATTACCTAATTGGCTGCCTTTGACTGCGATAGACGTCTATATAAAGACAAACTCGTGCAAATTCATATCTAAAGATTTGGAGGCTCTGGAGCTGGTTCCATTCGATAATTTTCAAGTATAATAAAAAAGTTAAGGGTTTTGTTTCTAAATGCCGTATATTTTACATTAAAGAATATGATTGATGAGAATACGCTGAATGTAAACCTGTGTATCAATTTTTGGTGGCATTTATTTTAATGGCGTCCCACGAGATTATTTTTCCTAATGCGAATCATGTGCCGACAGATTTGGAAACAAAATGTTCTGATGTCGTAGCAACGCCATCTGCTGGCCCTTTTTGAAAATTGCACGGTGCTTCGTTGGTTCTGGAGGTAGATATGTCTTTATTATTCAATCCAAAAAAAGTTGCTTCAATCAAATAAAAAGTTGCTTCAATCAAAATATATATTTTCAATCGAAGAAAAAGTCACTTCAATCAAAAAAATGTTTTTGAATGCAAAAATAAAATTGAAACCCCAAAAAATGTATATGAAAACTTTTTCTTTGAATTTTTTTTTTTTTTTTTTTTTTTTTAATTGAAACAACTTTTTGATTGAAGTCATGTAATTTTGCGTTTGGACCACATTTTGGCTACTACATTTGTGTCTTTATTATTCAATCAAAAAATAAGTTGCTTCAAACAAAAAAATATATATTTTCAAAAGAAAAATCACTTCAATCAAAAATGTTTTAAAGATTCAATTGTAGAAAAAAAGGTTTGAATGTGAAAAAATATTTGAGACTCAGAAATTCGCATTTGAACACTTTATTTTTCATTCAAACTGTTTTCTTTGATTGCAGCAATCCTTTTTGTGTTTTAGCCATATTATTGGTAGGACATTTATGTCTAAATCATTCAATCCCAATAAAAGTTGCTTCAATCAAAAAAATATTTTTAAACAGAAAAAAAAACATTTGCAAAAACATTTTTGAAAATATTTTTTATTTGAAATATATATATATATAATCGAAGTGTCACTTTTTTTGAAAAGCAAAAAGTTTTAAACTTTTTTTCAGTGGAAAATGTTTTGAACGCACTTTTTTTTTTTGAAGTGGAAAAAGTTTTGAAGGCACTTTTTTTCAATTGAATCATTTTGACACAAATATTCCACTTCAACGCTACTTCCGGCATGTTTGAGTGGCAGGTGACTACGCCAATGGCATAAAAGTATGAAGCAAGAATAATGGCCACCAGGGCTTCATTCAGCCATTGGACTCTGCTCGATAGGGCACCGGTACGGGGGGGTGACATTGGCATCTCACCGGAGTACCCGCGACGGTACGTTGCCGTCGCGGCACACTGGTGGGACCCGGATCTCACCCCCAAGGCGCGGAGGCTGGCTGTCGAGTGGACGGCCCGCGAGTGACACGACAATCATTCAAAGCGGAAGCGACGGGGCTCCTGGCTGGGGAGCCGGCGACTCGCCGGTAGTCCACTCGCTAACTGCGCAGGCTAGTGTCGGGCCACTCGCCGGCCACTCCCGTACCGGCGCGTCGCGGATACTCCGGTTGGACCCGATTGCCAACCGTCACGTTAGGGCAGCGGGTGAAGTTCCCCGTGTTGAATCACATTAAGCAGCAGGGCACCGTACCATTGCGGGCACTCCGGTGAGATACCAATGTCACACCCCCATACCGGTGCCCTATTTTCGGCTTGACTCGAGCAGAATCCGATGGCTGGATGGAGCCCTGGTGGCCATTATTCTTGCTTCATACTTTTATGCCATTGGCATGGTGACCTGCCACTCAAACATGTCCGAAGTAGTGTTGAAGTTGAATCTTTGTGTCAAATTGATTCAATCGAAAAAAAAGTGCATTCAAAACTTTTTGCTTTTCAAAAAAAGTGACACTTCAATATATATATTAAATTTTTATTTTTTTTTCTTTTCAAAAAATATGTTTTTGCAAATGATTTTTTATTTTGATTAAAAATAGTTTTGATTGAAGCAACTTTTATTGGGATCGAATGATTTAGACATAAATGTCCTACCCATAATATGACTCAAACACAAAAAGGATTGCCTCAAAGAAAACAGTTTCAATGAAAAATTAAGTGTTCAAATGCGAAATTCTGAGTCTCAAATATTTTTTCACATTCAAACCTTTTTTTCTACGATTGAATTTTTAATTTTTTTTTTTTTTTTTTTTTTTGGGATTGAAGTGATTTTTCTTTTGAATATATATTTTTTTTGTCTGAAGCAACTTTTTTGATTGAATAATAAGGACACAAATGTCCTAGCCAAAATGTGGTCCAAACGCAAAATTACATGACTTCAATCAAAAAAGTTGTTTCAATTAAAAAAAAACAAAAAAACAACGACTTTAATCCAAAAAAATATATATTTCAAAGAAAAATAGTTTTCAAAAACATTTTTTTGAGTTTCAAATTTATTTTTGCATTCAAAAACTTTGATTGAAGTGACTTTTTCTTCGATTGAAAATATATATTTTGATTGAAGCAACTTTTTATTTGATAGAAGCAACTTTTTTTTTTGATTGAATAATAAAGACACAAATCTACCTCCGTAGTTGTCGTCCGCTCCAAAATACAGCTGGATGTGGATGTTTACCAGCGCAAGGCGCCGTGACATGGCCACCGGAGGAAAAAAACAGCAAGCAACAACAAATTAATTTTAAAACATCATGACACTCCCAGCCTTGTACATAGCTGCTACGAATAACACAAGGGATGTCTATTGAGTCCTACTGAGCTCGCTCCACCTTCAGAAAGAGAGACTACTGACGAGTGTGTGCCTGAATGTTTTCAGGTGCGTGGCAGCTGGGACTGCACTTATGCCTAATTTAAACCGGTACAGTTTGCCTCAGTTACCAAACAACTCATTAAAACACCATGGCCTCGAGAGACTCGAATTTTACTCGAAGTTCACTCAAAGATGCCTATATAATTTTAATACATTTAAAGTGTGCCTCCTCCGTCTGGGTAAAAAAATTTCAGTTTTACAACAGGCCTTATTCTTCCGAAATTTTTTTTAAAAAATAAATATATATTTTTTTAAAAACGAATAATGATTAAAAAAAAAAATAATATTATTATGGACACCCATCGAAATGTAGTCCAGGCAATACACACACACACAGTAGGCTATGTGCCAACTCAAACATTTTTATAAATTCCTATCACGACAATTGTCGTTGACAAATTGTTATTCCCACTCAATTTTTATTCTCATTCAATGTTCTACATTGTACGCGAACAATAACCGAAATAAACTGACAAGCTATTCAACCAGCATATTGCCAAACCCAGCAGTTCAAAACTACATTGCCCATAATGCCTAGTGCGGCTGAGCTCACTGATTGCTACCCTATTAGCGAGTACCGTGAGCCGAGGCGAAATCAAACTTTGCTATAAAAGTTTACAGTCATCGTCAGCGCAACGATGTGACACCAAATGGGATTTTACAAATTATGCCAGTACAAATCTTCGACAGAAGTCAACAGTTGCCATTATATACATATTTATCATTTAAAAAAAACCATAAACACAGCTACTTAGAATAGAATTCTAACATTCAACCAAATAAATGAACGCAGAACAATTACAAGACTCATACAATATACTGCATCTCTGTGTACACATATAACCCAATATACAACAGAAGACACATGATCGACATTAACAGGAGATAAACTTACAGAAAGGTGAATGGAGCCACGTCTTAAAGAGCATATGACACCAGAAGAAAAGTCTTAAATGGCATTATTATGTGAATTAGAATCATATTTTGAGACGATTCGACTATACCTGTATACAACAATTTAGCAAAGCGCAGATGACGAGAAATTAGTCTTTTAATCTGCCGGTTAGCCACGCCTACCATTATAGGGCTTTAGCGTCCCAAACAGGTGGATGACGTCAGCGGTAGACTGGGCTCATCGGTTTTACTATTCAGCCCATTGAGGGGGAATTGTTCAGAACAAGGAAAACGCGACGAAGAGAGCCGCAAAATGTCATTGTTTCAGTCTCTCTACTCCCAATATTGTTACAGGATATTCTTTTTACCCAAGTACTTTCCCCAATTGCTAAATAAATGGCATGGTCATGACAAATAACAATCTTGTGCTAAATGGAATATAAAATAATAAAAATGCATTTATTCAAGACGACATGGCAAAAATACTCCATAGTGGTCAAAACTGTCGACTTCACCTTTACTGTCACACCTCCCGAACGATATTTTATGACACCTAAATCGGACATATGTAATTTCCCTTCCCCGGCTTCGGAGAATGTAAACAGACCAGAAGGAGTGACAGCTAGCCGACATGCTAACCCGAACCGAGGGATGTTTCAAAGTCTTCGAAGTGGAAAATCACACATAACTAGCCTGGATTATTTGACATGACGACCCGGTTGTCGAGTTTCTTTGCGGATCGGCAAACCGCCCGGCGGAGAGCAATTTACAGTTCGTTCCCTGGAGGAGGGTGGCTGGAGTTGTTGTGCAGCTAACGTGCTAACAGCTAACTGCTAATGAGCATGAGGATAGCTTTTTACATGCCTATCAATGATCAAACGTAAATAGTCCTTTATTTAAAGGAATTTTATAGTGTTTACTTTGTAATCACTGTATTCGCATTTGACATAATACAAAACAAGATGTTTACTCACTTCCTTGTAAGTCCAATGGTCCCACAGTAAATATCCACGGTGAATGGGAACCTTTTGAAACTCCAAAAAGGCACATACGCCTCTCCCGCATACATAATGATTTTTCTGCAGCCGTTTGGCTGGCGTGATGCAAAAAATAAAAGTATTAATCCGCAAAATCAGCTGAATCCTTCGTCCTCATACACAACAGTACACTGTATAGTGAAGAGAACGTCTTCTACCGTACACGTCACAGCGCCCTCCTCCTCAATGCAAGACCGAAGCCGGAAGTCACTCATTTTCATGGCGCGGGATTCAAAAAACTAAATAAATATAGCGATCGCTTCCACACACATCCAAGCGGTCCATATCATTCAGGGGCATAAAATACCGCGTGTATTATGAAATAAACATGCTTTTTCGTGTCACAGGCACTTTAAAACTCCTTATTGAACTCCTAACTGTAGTCTTATCTCTCGCTAAATCGTCAGTAGATGGGGGTAATTCCCCATGAAACAAAGGGTAAACTGCCAACAAAAAACAAGAAGAAGATCTACTCCTTCTCCTGCCCCTACTAGTAGGAGCCACGTCAACGTGGTCAGGCGCTGCCCCCTAGCGGCGGTAGGGATCCTCCTCAACTTTGTCCCGTGAAAAATCCTAAAAACCGGACATTTTCATTAATTTATGAAAGCCAGCCGGACGCTCCGAAGAGCACGTAATAAGAAGACTTGTCCGGGCAAAAGAGGATGTTTGGTCACCCTAAGCTATTCTAGCTTTCATTTGGAGAAGCTTTGGCATGATATGACTAGCCTTAAAATGCAGCCAATAAATTGATACAAACAGTACATTACTATAGTTTTGTGACACATGCAACCACAAGTCACGTTCTTCAGCTAGATTTGAAGTCCAGGCTGAACACCAAAATCACCCAATTCAAAGTCCGAAGAGATGGTCACACAGCACATAAAGCAATATACAAAGTGTTGTCCATTTTAATTTCCATTTTTATTTTTTTTTTACTTCCGGGTCATTCTTACTCAGAATATTGTGAAAGGTGGGTTAAAAGTGAAATGCCTCCATTGTTTAGAGAACAACTAGTGCACATCAGAGTTGTATTTCCAAATCAATTTTTAATCGTTTTTCATTTGTGAGTCCTGAGTTAGAGTTGCCTGTCATTGTGCAGATTATCATCTTCCAACAAACATTGGATTATCTTATGTAAAACAGTTTCCAAGCGTACTGTATGTGTAGGAAAGCTCTTTGTATTACTGATTGTTCCTCTGTGAGACCGGCTGCTTGTGCTTTTATACCATACTGCTATTGTTGAGTTTGGTCCACTCAAAGATGTCCTGCTCGCAAACAATGTCCGAGTTGATGAGCAGGTAGCGGTCGCCGACGCAGAAGTGCTTCTGGCAGGCAGCGCACTTGAAGCATTCTAGGTGATACACCTTGTCCCGCACGCGCATGGTCATCTCGAATGCTCGGATCCTCTTCTCGCAGGATGCGCAGAGGCCGTCCTGACCAAAAAGCCTTTTGGGAGGAAATGAGTTTATTTTGTCATGGTCATAACTAAAAACTCATATAATCTTTTCCCATTCTATTGAATGGAATTTCCGTAAATTTTGTATCTGATTTTCCTAAATATTCCTAGCAAAGGACGGTAAGCACTTTTTTAAAATTAATATTTACAATTAGCCAACTAGAGTACAATTTCAATTAATCTGAAGAAACCTCCAAAATTGAAAAACTTTCGATGCATTGTTAAAAATTACTATCATAAAAATGAAATAGATAAATAAATTTAAAAAAAAAAAAAATTACACAAGAGGAGAAATTTGTATTTTTGTTTAAATTACAGAACAGTATGCTGTGTTGTTAATCTTACTTTAAAAAAGTTATTAGTTAAAGTTACAAAATACTTCTCCCAAAAGGTAATTGAGTTAGTAACTCGGTTACCTCAACGTAAGAGTAATTAGTTACTTGTCAAAGTAACTGACGTTACCATTCATGTTCTACACATTATTACATGATCCACTGTATAACGTCTTTCACATCAAGTATGTTTATATTAACTGATTGAATTGAACTGCCTTTTTCATTCCAAAAAAAAAACATAGGTCATCCTTTTTACATTTTTCAAAAATTCACCTATATAAGAGTGTAATGGTATCCAAACTTTAACTTTCAAATGCTGTTAGAAAAAATCCTTTTTGTTTTTCCTGTTGTACTGAACCCATACCAAATCGTGACCCAAGGTACGTACTGAACTGTGACTTGTGTGTACCGTCACACTCCTAATATATATAGATATGTTTTTCAATATCCAGGTGAGGCTCTGAATCGTTTCCCGCTTCTACAGCATCTTTGCTCTAGTTGTTTTGATTTTTTTTTAAATCACACAAGATTTATGAATACGTCGTTCAAGAAAAGTCTAGAGCAAGTGACTATTTTGGTAATAAAAAAACAAAAAATGCTTATTATATTGTAGCATCTACAAGGACAACACCCACTTGGTGATGATAATGCATTCACAATAGGAAAACAGTCCATTATTTTCAATTAATCGTACCCACCTGAACACCACAAACTGTATGTTAAAAAAAAAACAACAAACAAACAAACAAACAAACAAAAAAACTCAGAGCCACCTAGCATCGCGTTTGCAACGCCATCACAACCCCATTCTCCTTCTCCCCTCTTTTGCTTTTCTCTCTCCGTGTCTCTCAAACATCTCTCGTCATCTACCAAATTGCAGTAACGCTTGCCTTTGCATCCTCAGTAACGGTAACGGCGTTGCAATGATGGGAAAAGTAATTAATTTGATTACTCACTACTGACAACAATAGCGCCGTAAGTAACGCCGTTATAAACAACACTGACTGTATGTATGGAAATCAAAAGCTATTAAAATCAAAACATCTCTCAAAGGACTTTTGAACACTGGGCCCCTTGTTTGATAGCAGCTTCACAATTCTTCAACCCATTGAACTTAAAAGTTTTCAGTAGAATCTTTTAGCAGGAAGGCGAAATAGCCTGCCAAGCTGCTGTTTGGATGTAAACTGGAGCCAACCCTCACAGATATGAAGCTTCAGGGATCCTACAAATATTCTCACCAAGGATGGGTCAGTTACTCCAGTAACAATCAACAATCAAATAAAGAGAAAAAAAATGATTAAATACCAATACAATATTCGTGTTGTACAAAAGTATGGAGGACCAGGAGTGAAAAAATTAAATAAATACACAATTAAATGATTAGAAGTGTCAATAAGATGCTTCTACTTCAATATAAATGTATTCCAATATTTTTTCCAACATTTCTTTATTTATTTCAATTTATATTTATTCATTCCTATTTATGTTTCTATTTTTCAATTTGTATTTATTTATTTCAATTTTATGTATTTATTTCAACTTTTATATATTTATTTCAATTTTTATTAATTTATTTCAACATTTATTTATTTCACTTTTTATTTGTTTCATTCTTGCACTCTTGTTCCTCGTGTGGCCGCATGAAATAATTTTATTTGTCATTTGCTCTGTCACTGCCTGATCGTGACAGGCTCCCCCATCGCGACGGATTCCTACTGTGCACGCGCAAACCGACACCATTTTCTCCTGAGGAATGACGGGAGATATAGGCATATACGTGATAGATTCAACGATCTAAATACATTTAATACTGTATATATTTATTAAATCGGTAGGGCATGTGAGGTACACCCTGACCCAAGCAACACATGTTTACACATAAAAAGGAAACCGAAAGACTTATATTTCATCATTAATAAATCTTAGGCAGGCTCCAAATTGTTTTGCACATGCGCGAAATGCACCGCCCCTACTGTACCTAAATTTGTAATACCATTGAGAAACATTGTATGTTATAACAATGTCCGTAACGTTTAAAGTTTTTCTTTCAAATTTTACCAGCGTGAATGGTCTCTGAAGGGGTTACTTGGGGTGAGATGAGAGGAAGACATTTAGGTGTATAAGGAAAGCACTTTTTAAATTCTTTAAAGACGCAATATTCATGTATAGAAGGGTGAAGGCACAGGTGATGTACATTTTTGTACAGTAGATGGCAGTATGTACTAAAAGTTGTTTGCAGTCCGCCATTATTAGAAAAAAGAAGAATTTTAACGCGCATGCGCAGATAGCTATCCGATCGTGACGGTTTATCACGTGACTGCGCTATGTCACTTCCTTCGAAGGCTTTATGCTTAGACACGCAAGAGATTCGGACATATAAAGCAATTATTTTTCGAATAGTCTGCCGTGTGGGTTGATTAATAATGTTTTTATACGTCTGAATGTACCACATAAATCACTCTTGGGCATCGCGGCTCCAGTGGGGGTGGTGCATTTCGCGCATGTGCAGAACAATCTGGAGCCTGCCTAAGATTGATTAATGATGAAACAAAGTCTTCCGGTTTCCTTTTTATGTGTAAGTGTAACGGGTGCGCGCAGTTCCGTAGTGGAGCGTGGAAACCTCCCTGCCGATTCCTTCATGTAGGTGCTCTGGCACACGTTATCCGCTGTGCCATCGGCTCTAGCCTATGGCACAGCGGATAACGTACCTACCTGCCGAGTGGAAGCTCCGTGCGCCCGCGGGTTCGCATCCCAGCCTGGTTATAGGGGGGAGCGGAATGCGGGGCAGCGCTGACACACCCGTTACAATGGTGCCGTGACCCAGATCGGCAGCAAAGGTTTCGGGGGGTGAGTGTAACGGGTACACGCAGGTCTGTAGAGGAGCGTGGAAACTTCCCTGCCTATTCCTTCATGTAGGTGCGCTGGCGGCTGTGCCGTCAGCTCGAGCTTATGGCTTGGTTAAGGTACCTACCTGTCGTGTGCGCGTGGGTTCGCATCCCAGCCTAGTCAGAGGTGGGCAACGGTTACGGTGTGTCAGCGCCGACCCGCCCAATTCAGGGAGCCTCTGACTAGGTTGGGACATGAACCCGCACGCACACGACACTTCTACTCGGCAGGTAGGTACGTTAACCGCTGTGCCATAAGCTCGAGCCGACGGCACAGCCGCTAGCGCCCCTACGTGAGGGAATCGGCAGGGAGGCAGGGAATCGGCAGGCTACGGACCTACGTGTACCCCTTACATAAACATGAGTTGCTTTCTCTACCGATTTAGAAAGTATATATTAAATGTATTTCGATCATTGAATCTATCACGTATATGCCTATATGTCCCGTCATCCCTCGGGAGAAAATGGCGTCCATTTGCGTGTGCGCAGTAGCAATCCGTTGCAATAGGGGAGCACGTCACGATCAGGCAGTGAGAGGCTCATCAAACTCGGTGGGTGGGCATGAATTAGGCGGGGTTTGAGTTGAGTGAGTCAAGCTACATGGCTCTGGAGTCAATATAATGCTCTTTCCCAACATGGCAACGATTACTGAGGTTCTGCATCAGCTTACTTGGGATTTAATAACGGATGTGTTAGAATTAGCAGAACAGGTTGACGCAGGAAATTCGGACCCTGAGCACGTGGCTTACAAAATACAGTGGTGTATCGAGAGAGCGCTCATGGAAGGAGCACTAGAAATAAATAAATAAAAATTGAAATAAATAAATAAAATGTATAAATATGTTTTGGAATAAATAAATACAAATGGATATGAATAAATATATTGGAATAAATAAATAAATGTTGAAATAAATAAATAAAAATTGAAAAAATATAAATTGGAATAAATAAAGTGAAAAATATACATAAAAATGAAATAAATAGAAATTGAAATAAATAAATACAGTGGGGCAAATAAGTATTTAGTCAACCACCAATTGTGCTCCTACTTGAAAAAGATAGAGAGGCCTGTAATTGTCAACATGGGTAAACCTCAACCATGAGAGACAGAATGTGGGGGAAAAAAAACAGAAAATCACATTGTTTGATTTTTAAAGAATTTATTTCCAAATTAGAGTGGAAAATAAGTATTTGGTCACCTACAAACAAGCAAGATTTCTAGCTGTCAACGAGGTCTAACTAGGCACCACTCGTTACCTGTATTACTGGCACCTGTTTTAACTCATTATTGGTATAAAAAAACACCTGTCCACAACTTCAGTCAGTCACACTCCAAACTCCACTATGGCCAAGACCAAAAAGCTGTCGAAGGACACCAGAGACAAAATTGTCGACCTGCACCAGGCTGGAAAGACTGTATCTGCAATAGGTAAAACGCTCGGTGTAAAGAATGGGGGCAATTATTAGAAAATGGAATACATACAAGACCACTGATAATCTCCCTCTATCTGGGGCTCCATGCAAGATCTCACCCCATGGCGTCAAAATAATAACAAGAACGGTGAGCAAAAATCCCAGAACCACACTGGGGGACCTAGTGAATGACCTAGCAAAGCAACAAAGGCTACTATCAGTAACACAATGCGCCGCCAGGGACTCAAATCATGCACTGCCAGACGTGTCCCCCTGCTGAAGAAAGTACACGTCCAGGCCCGTCTGCGGTTCGCTAGAGAGCATTTGGAAGATCCAGAAGAGGACTGGGAGAATGTGTTATGGTCAGATGAAACCAAAATAGAAATTTTTGGTAGAAACACAGGTTCTCATGTTTGGAGGAGAAAGAATACTGAATTGCATCCGAAGAACACCATACCCACTGTGAAGCATGGGGGGTGGACATTATGCTTTAGGGCTGTTTTTCAGCAAAGGGACCAGGACAACTGATCTGTGTAAAGCAGGGGTGGGCAAACTATTCCACAAAGGGCTGCAGTGGGTGCGGGTTTTGGTTGCAACCCATTAAGAGGACACCTTTTCACCAATCTGCTGTTTTACAAGTGCAATCAGTCGATTGCAGTCAGGTGCTTCGCATTTCTGCTGAAACCGCATTAGTTAAACTATCTGTGCTGGGTCAGTTGGAACAAAGACCAGGACCCACTGCGGCCCTCGAGGACCGGTTTGCCCACCTCTGGTGTAAAGGGAAGAATGAATGGGGCCATGTATCGAGAGATTATGAGTGAAAATCTCCTTCCATCAGCAAGGGCATTGAAGATGAGTCGTGGCTGGGTTTTCAGCATGACAATGATCCCAAACACACAGCCAGGGCAACAAAGGAGTGGCTTCGTAAGAAGCATTTCAAGGTCCTGGAGTGGCCTAGCCAGTCTCCAGATCTCAACCCCATAGAAAGTATGTGGAGGGAGTTGAAAGTACGTGTTGCCCAATGACAGCCCCAAAACATCACTGCTCTAAAAGAGATCTGCATGGAGGAATAGGCCAAAATACCAGCAACAGTGTGTGAAAAGCTTGTGAAGAGTTACAGAAAATGTTTGGCCTCCGTTATTGCCAACAAAGGGTACATAACAAAGTATTGAGATGAACTTTTGGTATTGACCAAATACTTATTTTACACCATGATTTGCAAATAAATTCTTTAAAAATCAAACTGTGATTTTCTGGGGTTTTTTCCACATTCTGTCTCTCATGGTTGAGGTTTACCCATGTTGACAATTACAATTTTTTCAAGTGGGAGAACTTGCACAATTAGTGGTTGACTACATACTTACTTGCCCCACTGTAAATGTTGAAACAAATATTGAAATACATAAATATTGAAATAGAAGCATTTTAATGACACTTTTAATTATTTAATTGTGTATTTATTAATTCAATTTTTGCACTCCAATTTAGTAACTTTTAAGGAAAAATTCCAAGCAACCAATAAATAGCTGATAAAAAGCATACTTATACCTTAGGTAGTCTCGTCGACACAATTTCCTTCCCAGCTTGTAGTAGAGCCGGCGACCAACTTCCCCGAGGCGACAGCCACACAGGTCGCAGCTAAGGCAATCCTCGTGCCAGTACTGCTCGATGGCCTTCAGGAAAAAGCGGTCGCCAATGCTTTGCTGGCAGCCGCCACATGTAAGCAGAGAAGGAGGCATCTGCAGTACCTCGTCTACTGGCTCCCTGCACCATGCAAACATAACACAGCTAGATATTGTCATTGCAACCAGATATGTGATTTCTGCAGAAAATGTGTAACCTCTATTCAAAGCTTAGTTTTTCTTGTTCATAATTTTAAGATTTGGTAATTGTTACAATTGTTTATTTCTGTTTAAATTTTATAAACTCCGAGGGTAATCACACAAAAGGGACGCTTTTATTCATTTGCACAAGTTCTATTGTTTACATTTTTTTAAATGAAAGCATTTTAGGTATTTTTCCCCTGCCTTTATTGTACCAAAAAGGAACCAAACCAAGTACTTCAAAAACCGAAATTACATTTTAGTGTACCGTTACACACCCTAATATATCTATAATAACAAGAAAATATGTAAAGCCGATTGTTTTTCATATTTTTTTGTAAGAAAATTGAGATCCCATAGTTCAAAAACTGAGAAAAACAAATCAGTTTTGGATTTTTAAAACAACTGTTGGAACTAAAGCATTGTATTCACAAGTTCTATGAACTAAGCAGCCTATTGGATGTAGTTTTAAAACTATCCACACGAGGGAACTATTTATCACTTGACATTTTGGCACAACTGTTACAGAGTTCGTATGGGGGGGAAATCTGGGACATGAATTGAATGGGAAAGTAAGCGTTGCGACGTATTCTTACAGCACGAACTCGTTAATATCGCGCCGTTCGTAACCTCAATCCACTTTGTGTCGTAACCAGGGATACGGGACTGGAGCATAATCTTATTGTTGTGGATGAACAAAAGTAAAGTAGATCTTAACACTACTTTTTATATTGCTAATTTACCTTCTGTTACAAATGTTCTTCTATTCCACAAATGTAATCAATCGTACTGTATTATTGGACTGCTCGGTAATATTTGTCGTTATTTAAATGACGCTCATCTCGAACTGTATTCTACTCACTCATTGGCTTCCAGCGTTTTCCTCTCGATGGTGGACGACATTCCTCTACAAATGACGGTATCCTGGGTGGGTGGTGTGCAGCACCTGCTCCCCCAGCCTCAAAGAGAGCCTCCCCGTGCGTGTGGTGGAGTTTTAGATGGTGTCTGTCATCATTTCCTGCGCGACTCCGTCCCGCTCCAGTGGCAACTTGAATCCATCGTGTTTATATACCGTCCGCGGTGGGCAGCGTAGAAGCACCCCCGCTTCGCTTCGTCTCAGCTCGGCTCACTGCCTCAGGTCTGTGGCTTCCTGCTCACGACCGTGTGACAATGGCAGGAAATGAGCCTTAAAGCGGCGGTTCGAACAGAGCTGCGTCGTGAGTCGTGACTGACACTAATGAGTCCCACTCGGTGCCAACATGTGTGCATGTGCGTGTCTGGAGATGTGGCTGCGTGCTTTCGCTAATTAGATTTCCCTGCAAACTTTGTATAATGAGACATTTAAATTAGTGTTGCACCGATACCATTTTTTGGCTCCCGATACCGATTCATACACTCGGCTGTGTGATACCACAATACGTTTTTTGAAAAAGAATAGGTTTGTTTTTTTTTTCATAGTAAATTACTGCATACTCACTTGAATGCAGCAGCATTGCTATCATGGCTTGCTCAGACACTGTTTTGACTCATTTGCAGTCATTTACGAGAATAGACGTCCAATCCATTTGGAGTGGGAGGGTGGCAGCTAAGCATGTGACGGTATGATTTTCTGACGGTATGATAACTTTAAGCCAAAATTTCACGGCATCACAGTATTGCAGTTACAGCTGTAGAATGTGTTACTTTGAGATATCTGGGTTAAAAAAAAATCCATTGAACAAGATTTTTATTTTTCAAAAAATATTAGCAAACTGGAACATAAGGCTAAAAAAAAAAATGTTCTAAGTAAAATAAATGCAGGTGAGCCAAGACACACAGCCACAACTCAACATTATTACCATCAGAAGGAAAAAAAATGGTATTATTTTCCATAAAAAATCATGTTTACATTATACACACACTCGCTTTCTCAAAATAGACAGTTGCCAGAGAGAGAGAAAAAGCACCACGTTTTACCACCGCTAAACACGCTGGAATTAACGCTCGTAGCTGGTGGGAAACGTTCATGACAGTATTTACTAGACTTTAATTTTGTATAAATACGAAATCACATTGGAGGTATTGCCTCCTCGGCAGCCACCCTCCGCAAACGTGTTTTATATGTTGGTTGGCCCTCCTCCTCCAAGCTGTGGCCGTCTGTAACCTTTCTGGAGCCGAAGTTTTTCCATACTAGCGATTTTTTTTTCTTCGATGGGGGAAGAAGTTCAGGAATTCCACCTCTTCCAGCCATCGTGTAGCACAGTTCAGACTCTCTGACACTGAGCAACAACCGGTTAAAAAAAGCTAATACATTAGGGACGGTATGACGAAATTTTTTTGTGGTTTTGAAACCTTGACGTTTTCATACCACGATATACCTTGACACCGGTAATCAGCACATGTCTGTAGGCAGCATTCATTCGCTTTCTACTAGTGATAAATTAATTTGTAGGAGTGTGCATCTTGGCGAGACGACCAAATTTGGTGTGCGTAGCTGGCTGCCATCTTGGGTCCGTGTTTTTCAGCTGACCACCAGATTTACTCTGTTAGACTAACACATTGTGCTCAATTGCTATATACCAAGACCTGATTTGTATGTCAAAATGGTCGTATGTCGAGACGGATTTCCATATAAGAATACATTATACAGTAGTTAGTATAATTTGTTCCGCAAAGAGTTGTCCGATAATTACTTTTTCACTGATATCCCGATATTGTCCAACTCCAGAAATATGATACGGATATCAACCCCATACCGAAATATGCAGTCGTGGACTTGACATATTTGTTATTTTTCAATCACTTATTGTTTATTTAATTTTTGCACCACGACTGCAAATGGTCTGCTCACATAACAAATCCCAAGCATCTTTGTTTGGATACATCTAATTGGTATTAAGCATAACTGCTCTGCTAAGCTGTGACCAGCCTTTGTACAAAGGCATTCGTTTTAAAGGCAACATGCATATTGGCCCAAAACCAATAATGAAAAACTGATGTTGATATTATTTTATAGCATTTTAAAATGCTTTTGTTGGTCGATATTATTGGCTATCCGATAATATTGGACAGCCAAAAACCTATGATAAAACCGTGATGAATACTGTAGGTACAGTTACTAATAGAAATAGAATAGAAACAGAGCATTCATTCATTCATTTTCCATGCCGCTTTTTCCTTGAAACAGAGCAAAACAATTATAAATGTATACAAAGTAAAAAAGCTTCTTATCGTCACCTTATCATATTGGCAAACGGAGGTCGGAGGAGACAGCGGGTGTGTAGGTAGAGGAGAATACAGTGACCCGTCTTCTGTCTAATTTATAAAATGCATTAAATTAGACACATGTAAAACAACTAAATTATGAATGAATAAGAAATTAAAAAAACATTTTTATTATCACTTTACCCTACTGGTGGACTGAGCTTGGAGTAAGCTGACTGGCCTCCAGGCTTACTGGGTGGTAGGTAGAGGAGGATATGGTGAGCTGCGTAAACAACTACCACCTGCACTCACCTTTTTGGAACCCATGATGATTTCTCCCACAAAAAAATCTGACGTGCCGCTGTCTTGCAGGAAAACAATGAAATTGTGATGCTGTCGTAAATCATCATATCTAGAGCATTTCATCATATGTCGAGACAGATGTCGACTGACGAGTCAAATTTTACGTCTTATGTAAAAAAAAAATGGAATGTTGATGTGTTCGTATGGCGAGCTACCACTATGATGGAAAATGGAAATTTGTAGATTGGTTAGTAAATGGTAAAAGAAAAATAGTTTATTTTAATAGTAACACCTATAAATATATTTCACGATCATGAATTCAACCATCGATTTGCTGGACCAGTCATTTTTGTAAGTGTCGTAAAGAGCAGAAACAAATAGCAAAGGTCAGTTTGGAAGAGTATTTCTGCACATGTAGGAGTATTTGTAATTACTTTAAATGTATATTTCATTATTTGATTTTAGTATTTGACATTTTAACGGATTATATTAGTACAAATGTGAGTATTTAGATTACTTTTAAGGAGTATTTCAGTATGTAACAGCTGTCAATTTTCCCTGCAATTTTTTGTTTCACCAATAATAACCAGAGGTGGGTAGTACCGTGTTACATTTACTTGCGTAACTTTTGAGAAAAATGTACTTCTAAGAGTAGCTCTACTCAGCGGTAGTTTCTACTTGAGTAGATTTGTGAAGAAGAAACGCTACTTTTACTCCACTACTTTGGGCTATATTTTTTTTTACATTTTTCATCTTTATTCCACATACAATATTATATTTTACTTTTTTTTTTTTAGCCAGACGCCAACAGTGGCTCTGCCAGTTTCAGCAATGAGATCTCGCAACAATATACACATGACTCCATTATACCAATCAGATTCAGGCTTGCCGTTCTATGATCACGCCGGACTGTTCAACCACGTGGTGTCTTTAAAGCACCATAAAAAAATGGAAGTATTGACAGAGAGCGCTGCCGTCAACATGACTCAAAAGCGCAGATTTTAACCTCTCTCCCAGTTTTTATTTTGCATCGATTGACCAAACTGGATATTTGATCGTTTAAAGTTTCACAAAAGAAAATATGTTTTCTCCACTAGAGGGCACTCATGCTCTATGGACGAATTATGCTTCATTTCTGTATTTTTTTCCCCACCGGAATTCAGAGATTTTTTTTTTTTTTTGGGCTTAATGTGGTTATGTAATAGGTTATAGTCTTCTTCAAAGTATAATAAAAACAGCTCATATTGAAAAAAAAAGAGACCATTGTTTAAAAAAAAAAACATCACAAGCAGTTACTCACAATGTTACTCATTACTTAAGTATTCTTTTACCAAGCACTTTTCTACTTGTAATTGAGTACACTTTTTGGATGACTACTTTTAATTTTACTCGAGTAATATTTTGAAGAAATGCTACTCGAGTAAAATTTTTGGCTACACTACCTACCTCTGATAATAACAACTCTGTGTCTCCATTTGTGAACAAGCCTGTATACAATAGGTTAAAGTATTTAAGCACATTTAGGAGTGTTAAGTCACATGCACAACTAAACCATTCAGTGACTTCATCCAACAGTTATTCAAACTAATTATTTGTTTGAATATGTCATACTTTTTCCACCTGATCTAAACTTAATGATAAATTATTTTTAGTTGTTTTTTTTTTTTTTTAATAATTCCATCATGTTTTATTTTATCAGACAAACATTTCTTGTCAAGTGTCAAAAGTGGCATCCCAATTTTGCAATGTCGTGTCGATCGTCTCTGGTAAAACAACACAGTGACAGGCGTATCTTCACTGTTGTTGTCGAAGCTGCGAGCTGCTCTTATCTCCTGCCGGCACGCTAGGGGTGCTTGAAGGAGGGAGGGACGCTCGCAGCAGTTTGACTGGACCAGCAGATAAAGCACCTCGGACCAGCAGTCAGCCAGAGTCAGCTACAATGTAGTCTGAATGCATATCCTTAGGCTTGACAGTTGTTATATGCAGTTGACTCGATGTATATTTAGATCACAGCAGTAGTAGAGCTTGTTGACAGAGATAAAACTGAACTCTTTTAAATGAAAATAAGTACAGTAGTTAAACTTTTGTGAAGCCATGTTTTTCATGTTCATTAAAGAGCGCTAACAATCGTTCAGGTTTAACTCATGAAAACAGCCACTTCCTGCTCAAACGAGAGAAAACACAATGGCTGCAAAACGTGCCTCAAAGTCAGAAAGGCATGGGGTCCAGCAAGGTGTGACATTTTCTGATTGAAATACAACAGGCTGTAGAAATGAAACAATCTTCACTTGCACTCACAATCCACTCACAGTCAGCGTTTACCCCGAAAAGAAAACAATGTGAGTGGAACGTTGCAATCAAAACGTTGTGCAGGCCACGCAACCGTTTCCTGTATTTGGGCAAAACAGAAGGAAGGCCTCTTGCAACATTGTTTGGATACCTCAAACACTTTGGTTTGTTTGCTAATTTGTTTTGTTGCAGGATAACATTTATAAAGGTTTTATACGACATCTGTGCTGTCATTTCCCACCATTAAATGCACAGTACACTGTAGTAGGTTGTTGCCAGTACATTGATTTCAAAACTTTATATTATGAAGTCTGCGGCCAATAACACCACTAAGCTTGACTGCAACTTATTGGTGTAACCAAATGCCCAATATGTACCATAGCCGCTTAAACCAGGGGAGTTAACATGGCGACCTGTGGGCTGTTACCAGAAGTGGGTAGAGTAGCCAAAAACTTTACTAAAGTGAGAGTAGCGTTACTTCAAAATAGTACAGTGGTACCCCTACTTACAAACGTCTCCACATAGAGAATTTTTAGCTTAAAACATTGCCTCTTGTTACGAAAGAAATATGAGGATACGAAATGCAAGAATACAGTATGGCTACTGTATATAATTATCCTCTATACTTATAGCTGCTCTGATATTGGCTATTGCCTAGCATTCCTGGCATGTGTGTAATACTGTGTATCCTAGCATCCTCTTCATTAGCTCATCGTGTTCCGACAGCTTTACATGAGTGTATTAACATTTATTCTTGAATCTATTCTTGTTTTTTTACATTATGCACGACTCTGAATTTATGTTTATTGTGCAATAATCTAATTGTAACATGAATTTGTTACATATTTTTATGCATTATAAAGATTTATGTTTAAATTTTGGGGGGCTTTGAACAGGTTAGGGCATTGACATGGAAAATGAGTCTCTAATTACAGAGTTTTCAAGTTAAGAAACTACCATATTTTTCGGACTATAAGTCGCACCTGAGTATAAGTCACACCAGCCCAAAAATGCACAATAGAGAGGGAAAAAAAAAAAACATTAATCGCACTGGAGTATAAGTTGCATTTTGGGGGGAAATTTACTTGATAAAATCCAACACATAGAACAGATATGTCGTCTTGAAAGGCAATTTAAAATAAAAATACAATAGAGGACAACATGCTGAATAAGTTTACAGTATGATAATGTTACATGATGCATAAAGAACGAAATGCGAACGTGGCCGGTATATTCACCTAACATAGCTATTAAGAGTAACTACAACATAAAGAACATGCTAACCAGTTTACCAAACCATCAGTGTTGCTCCAAAACACCAAAATAACATGTGAAATGATATAATAATGTGTTAATAGTTTCACACATATGTCGCTCCAGAGTATAAGTCGCACCCCCAGCCAAACTTTGAAATAAACTGCGACGTATAGTCCGAAAAATACGGTATTTCCATAACCAATTAGTTTCGTAAGTACTGTATTACTCAAATAAAAGTAAAAGAAGTCATCCAAAGAATTTATTCAAGCACAAATAAATAGGTATTCGGTGACAAGAATACTCGAGTTATGAGTAACAGCTTACAATGTTTATTTTTTTAACCAATGGTATAGTTATTTTCTCAGCCCAAGTTATTTCAGTCAAGTTATCTCAGCCCGATGTGGAATAGTTCCCAAACTATTCCACATCGGGCCGCTGTGGGTGCTGGATTTCTTTCCAACAAAACAGGACGACACATGTGTACCAATCTGGTGTTTTACAAGTGTAATCAGTTGATTGTAGTCAGGTGCTGCTTGTTGTAGCAGAAACCTCATTGGTTAAACAGTCTGTGCTCGATCGATAGGAACAAAAACCAGGACCCACAGAGGTTCTTGAGGACCGGTTTGGGAACCACTGATCTATTTGAACTGTTATTATTTTACTGTACGAAAGTGTCTTTTAACCACTGTGCCGCGGCACACACAGCACACTACTGTTTCGTGGGAAATCATCCACTTTCATTATTATTGATTTTGTAGGTGAAAGTTCACCTAATTATTATGTGAAAATGGATGATTTTCCATGGCACACCAGACACTACGTCGCTGTATGCTATGTGCTGCGGCACAGTGGTTGAAAAACACAGCTGAACTATAACCTATTACATCACCGTATTAGGCCAAAGAAAAACAAAAAATCTACAAAAATGAATAATCACACGTCTAAAGTGTATGAATACCCTCTAGGAAAAAACATTTCCTTCCATCTAATGAAAACGATCATATCTTTGCTTTTCTGTGGTCTATCAGTGCCAAATAAAAATGGGGCGAGAGGTTGAAATCCGCACATTCGAATGCTATGTCAAATAGTATACTTTTTATGGTGCTTTAAAGACTCAGTGTGAATGAACAGGCCGGCGTAATCATAGGATTTATGATTGCAAATTTGCCCGTGGTCACGTATTGATAGTATTGTTATGTCTGATTGATATCATGGAGTCACATGATTTTGTTGCAATGTCTCATTGGTGAAACTGGTAGAGCCACTGGGCATCTCTGGCAAAAAAAAAAAGTAAAATGTAATCTGTAGAATAAAGAAGAAAAATGTAAGAACTGTTGAGGGGCGAAGGTTTGGTCTCAACATTGGTAGAGACGATATAACGGCATAACCTGCATGTACACTTTTTGCTTAGGACGGGACATTAGTAAGACCAAACAGATTGGGTGTACGGGGATCAGGGCTATGTTTCTCACAAATATGAACCTAATTAATTGATAAGCTAAATCAGTGGTGCTCATTAAGTCGATCACGATCAACCAGTCGATCGCAGTGCTAGTGTGGGTAGCTTGCGGCACCCAAACAAAAAAATAATATATATTTTTTTTAATGTACATAGTTAATTATGATTATGTTGTGTTTGAGCAACATATGAGGTTATGCAGCACCCCTCTCTAAGCAGCTTCTTGCTAATGTTTTTCTACTTCCATAGTTTCCTGCAGAGTTCACTACATTTCTCACAGTTTAATTAACGTTAGCAGTTGAAAACACAAACAGAAGGACACTTCTCTCTAAGCAGCTTCCTACTCGAGTTTTGCAGGATAGCAAGTTTAATACAGTTTAATATTATGCCTACTCTGATGCAGGTCGGACTTTCAGTAGCAAAATTAACGGTGTGTTTCCCGCCTCCACAACATTGGCATCTTTTTATATTACAGTGGCTGCTGCTGGCCAGAAAAAAAAAAACTTTTAATATCCATCCTCTTCGAAGGGGGCGGAGGAGGTAGCATGTTTTTGACATGTATTTATGTAGGGGTGGTGAGTGTGAGCATGCGTGTCAACTCATCAGCCAATCAAACATACATTTGGGGGGGGGGGGGGACATTTAGCAAGTGAAAAGGTGTAAATGTAAGTGTGAACATAATGAAAGTAATTCACATAATAATGGTAGGGTACCCTAATTCACTCCTTACAACGTATGTGAAGACAATCTAAATTACCTATATGACTTAAGTCATTATACAATGCATATAAGGCTGCTTAAAAGTTGGTGGGGACAATCTGAGCATCCTGAAAAGTTGGTAGTGTTATCCTTACCGTCCCTATGCAAACCTACGCCCTAAGGTAGCGGAGTAAAGTTCCCCCAATAACAATAATAAATGAGATTGATTATTTGATTTGAAACAAGCTTTTCAACAAAAGCTACTAGAAAATATTGTGTTTTTCAAGTCGAGTTAAAACCATTTTCACCCAAAAAATAAAGAATATATTAATTGTCGTTATCAATAGATAAGATTATTAAACCATAAATATACTGGTCTGGCCTGCTTGAGACCAAATCTGAGTAAATGTGGCCCATGGACTAAAATGAGTTTAACACTCCTGAGTACATTGTCATATAATATGCAATTGGCTGGCGACCAGTTTAGGGTCACCCTGCCACTTATACAGCACACTAGCGACCCGAGTCCGACGGAAGATTGTACAGCGACTGCATCGATTTGTCTTTTGTGTTCATCTCTCAAGGTTTATGGACAGCCTGGATTTACTCGTACGGATCCTTACATTGGGAGAGTATATTTTAGATCATTTATTAAATAATTGAGGTCACGAGTGTACAATTATTATATTTTCATAGCCGTCGAAATCTAAAAACCTATAGAGGGCGATTCATAAAAGCAGTAACAATTTTCTTACAATGTGACTGCTTCATTGCATTTGCTGTTGGGTTGAATGAAATGACATACAATGTTACTCATTTCATGAACTGCTGAAGAAACGTGTAGCGTTTGTCTAGCCAACTACACACACACAGCCAATCTAAGCTAATGATTGTGCATTTTTCTACTGAAATTTGAGGGCCCTATGCCTGATTAAATCAACCATAACAATAATGTGTGTCCAGTTAGTTAAACTATTTGTTATTGAATATAACCTTTATTGTAACAAGTATTTGTAGTTTTGCTTTAAATTTGACAACCTTGGCATTTAAAAAAAAATCAATCTTTATTTGTATTTGTGCAGGCAGGCATTGGACAGCACAAAACGGACATTCGCCTCGATAAAGAGTTTCTCCCTCTTTCTAGCCATCTCAGTTGTCGGTGAGGCCGGCGGGGCGGATCCCACAAGGAGTCGAAAAAGAAATAAAAGCAACAAGAGCAACTGTTACAACTTGACCGTATTGTACATTTCGCCATAAAGCTCCCTGGTGGACAAATATATAATAAATAAACAAGGTGGGTAAAATGCCGGAGTGTGTCCCCGCTGGGGCAGGGAGGCTTCCGACCGGCTGCTAAGCTAACAAGAACACACACCGCGAGGCGAGCTATGCTAACGGCAGTGCGGACATTTTAACAAACCTTACAGATCACCGGGCAACTCGCTATATTGAATCCGATCCGATTGAACCCATTTTATCGTTTCTCATCTTAAGAGCGAGAATAAACTTGATCTACAAGAGTTAACGCTTCTTCCTTGATATTTGACGCATTTTCGCCATAAAAGGTTAACGGGCTTAAGTTAATAGGCAGCTTGGTTTTATTGATCTCTTTGAAAACAGCCCTTGTTGTGTATTGTATAAGCTATATGGCACTAAGGCAACAAGAGAGAACACAAGTTTCGTGATATCCATTCTAGTTGTGTATTGTATAAGCTATATGGCACTAAGGCAACAAGAGAGAACACAAGTTTCGTGATATCCATTGTACTACATGAATACGAAAAGTTTTTGTCTTATTCCTCGTTATCATTTTATATTGTTAGTGTTATCAATGTTGATGTGACAATGCCAGATTTTGTTACGTTTAGTTTTCAGATTACTATTTACTTGTCATGTCCGTAATGCATAGTTGGCCCCAACACAGCCTTTGCCATCTTTTAATTTGGACGTTTCCGCCCAGTGTGATTAAAAACTTTTATACTACAGTTGATGACTTCTAAACTTGAATTTTTAGTAGGGGTGTATGATATCCATTTTTTGAAACCGTTATCGATAACTTCCTGCTCCTCATGGCTGATACCGATACGATAAGCGATAATATATGCATATAAAATTCTAAATATATATTCACCCGAGTTTTCGAACACCTTTAGGTCAAAAATAATAGTGGTGGATTCAGCATAGATTTGCCTTAGACCTAACCAGAATTTTCATGATGAAAGGAACATAATGAACAAAACAAAAACAACAGTTTTCACTTCAAAAAAAGTGCCCGTATTTGGTTTTTCAAATATAATTTGAGTCAATCACAATCAGTCAATATCATTGACGATGTGTTCCCCTGAACAATGAGCACTGAACTAAAACAGACATAAACCCGACAGGTATTGTGCTTTGTCAGCAGATAAAACTTTTGGTGCTACAGGAGAGGAGACTTTTGTGGTCTTAGCCCATGAAACAACTTTCCTAACAAGGCAATTATAGGACAGCAAGCCTATCAATAACCAAAAGGCCTCACAACAACTTGAAAACAACGCTGTCAAATGCAAACATTTGCTATTCCCATAGTTAGGTTTATTACCCAGTGATGGAAAAATACGGCGTCTCCAACAGTAACAAAACTTTGCATACTGGCAAAACAGGAGTGGAAACAAACGCACACATCCCAATCCACCGACACCGTGCCAAAAACAGGATACAATATATTATCGGGCCTATTAATAATGTTATTGGATTTATTGGGATGACGTCATAATTCCTATTACTGGACCGATAATTATCGTGCAACTCTAATCTTTAGATGCCCTCCGCGATGAATGCCAATGGGACGGTGCAGTCCGCCAGTCCAGATGTGGGATCCGCTCCAGGCATAGTGGGTGGAAACACTCTCAGCGGGCGGTCTGAAGTCCTGAAGCAGGTGCTCCAAGTCATTGATAAGAAAGCGCGCAACATGGAGAAGAAAAAGGTAAGTGGCATGTGTCCAGGCAGACAGTTACTCCAACACTAGAGGTAGCGTTATTCATGTTATTACTTTTACTATTTACATGCCTTGAGCAACACCTAGCTGTTTTTTTTTTATTCATTCACACCTTGCATCCTCAAATGTCCTTGCTTCTCCTTCTATCTCAAACCTGCTTTTTCTCTGATTTCCTTCTCACCAATTTTCTTTTCTGCCCTTCTCCATTCCCACACCAGCTTATAATAATTCAATATTAAAGGAGATTGTTGAGAATGTGTTACTTTGATAATTAATTGATAATTAGTCTGCTCTCATTTAATAAATCTGACCGTTTCACAGGCTAAAATTTGAAGTTTGTTTGTTCTTTGCATATTGTGATTTCATTCTTGCATATCTCCATTTTGTATCCTTCCTCACTTAGCTTAAAACTTTGTTCATGACTTCTTTTTGCCTTTCTCCACAGTAACTGTGAAATAAAATTTAACTTTCTCTCCCTGCCACAGAGCAAGCTGGATGATTATCAAGTGCGAAAGGATAAAGGCGAGCCTCTTAACCAGGACCAGCTGGTAAGAATATAAGACATATAAGAATATATGGTGTTGGTCTACTGTGTTTTATCAAGGGCAGGGTCAATGCAGCTAGCTATCAGGAGATTTTGGAGCACTTCATGATTCCATCTGCTGAAAAGCTTTATGGAGATGAAGATTTAATTTTACAGCATGACCTGGGACCTGGTCACAGTGCCAAAACCACTGGTAAATGGTTTACTGACCATGGCATTACTGTGCTCAATTAGCCTGCCAACTCTCCTGACCTGAACCCCTTAGAGAATCTGTGGGATATTGTGAAGAGGAAGTTAAGAGACATATGTCCTGTATGTACATCATACTAGTAACAAAGTGACAAGTGGCCACCATTTTGTGGAATGAAAGATTAACTGAGCATTTAAAATGCCTCTGGAGCAGTGTTACTCAGTCATTTTTGAAGCACAGATCACTTTAACGTAGGCATTAGTTCCACAAAGCCTGCCATTCAAACTATGACAGAAAAATACAGCAACTGGTATTTGGGCTAATTTTTTTATGAATGTATCCCGTGACCGAGATAAGTGTCATGACATATTAAGAGGCACGGGCCAATGTTTTTCCATAATAAAGCATCTTTACTACTCGAATTCGAATGCAAATTAAACACATGATGTATTCCTTGCAGTGTTGTTTTTGTCAACGATGACGATTACAAAAATATTTCGTCAATTTTTTTCATGACGATACTGTCACGATGACGCGCTGAAAACGTGTCTTGGGAGACTAATACATAACAACATGGATGCCGTCTGACGAGACGAGAAAGAGATGAAAATTTGCCATAGTTTCCGACATAAGTAAGTCATAAGTTCACAATGTGTGATATTTCATATCGTATGTGTAGTTGGCACGCATCTTAGCAGTGTTTGGTCGTGTCACTCATGTGATGTGCTGCACCTGGCTCTTTGTCAGGTGCTGCTTGGTAAGTTTTGCTTCATTAACTTGGCTAGATGTGCCATGTTGCTGTAGGCCTTAAAGGTCTTTGCCGAGTGAGCATCACACACTAAACTAACTTGTAGCGTTAGCATAGCATTTGCGCTAGCATTAGCATTTAGCGCGGTGACAAGGTGAATGTCTGCTCTAACTCTTGGAAAACATTTTACATACAGTTCGTGGCATCCAGGTGAGTTCAATTAATAGCAAATAATGTGTCTTCCTGCTGAGCGTGTATTATCATCATGAAAATGGTGATGTCCTTGTAGACTACAATTGTGTGCTCGTCTCTCAATGGTCATTTGAAATTGTCGGAAACCTTTTATTCATGGACTAAAACTTTTGAAGTTTATAGGCGAAAACATTGAGAATTGTCGACTAAACCTAGACGAAATTTGAGTTTTCGTGGACTAAAACTAGACGAAGATGAACACATTTTGAAATGACTAAAATATGACTAAGAATAAAGTATTTTTGTCCAAAAGACTGAACAAAAATTAAAATGGCTGCCAAAAACAACACTGATTCCTTGTGTGCGGCCCAGCGGGTAAAGTATGCCTCATGGACCGGGAAGAAGCCGTGGCCCTGTGGTTGGGGACCACTGCTCTTGTAGGAGCCATCTTGTAATCCGATAAAATTCGTGATGTTGAAATTTTGTCACTCTGCTTATAACTGCAAAATTGACTATTTTTTCTATCTTGTCTCTACAGGAGGCCCTATGCAAATACCAGGAGGTCGTTAACAACTTGGAATTTGCCCGAGAGTTGCAGAAGACATTCATTACACTTGGTCAAGATGTATGAATGAGATTTGAGGAGTCTTTTGTCACCCTTATTACACTGTTGCAGACAATGAGATAATCAGAAAGGTTCTTATTAATTGGTCATTACCAGATCCAGAAGGCGGTGAAGAAGTCTGCCCGGCGCGAGCAGCTGCAACGGGAGGAGGCTGAGCAGAGGAGGCTGAAGAATGTTTTGGAGCTGCAGTTCCTCCTGGACCGTCTGGGAGACGAAACTGTGAGACAGGACCTAAAGCAGGGACTTGGGGGGTCAATGCTGCTCACAGATGTGGATCTGACTGCCTTCGATGAGTTCTACAAGTTGGTGGGGCCAGACCGAGACCAAAAAATCAGGTTGATTAATATCTACCGACAAAAAGATTTTTTTTATTTTTTTATTTTTACTGTTTCACCTTTTTTTCTTGGAACCTAATCTCATGTTCTCAGATTGGTTGACCAGTATGAAGAAGCGTCAGTGCACCTTTGGGACCTGCTGGAAGGAAAGGACAAGGCTGTGGTTGGCACGACATGTAAGTCCTCACCAGAAAGAGCCTGCTAGCATTCGTAATAGAGGTGTGCAAAATTTCCAATTCTTAGAATATTCGCGATTCGGCCGTGGGAGATTCGAGAACGATTCACAAACATCCAAATTCCGATTATTGAAATATGCCAAGTAAAGCGGAAGTACAACACACTCAGCGCGCTGCGCGGTCTTCAGGACGCAATGAGGAAGAATGGAGCGAGAGTAGCTAAACATCATGCTTCTCATTACCCGGCCCCTCGGATAATGCCAATGCGCAACACACGGCTCTAGCTCAACTCATGCCACGAGATAAAAAAACACAACAACATACCTGACTGCTGCCGAAAAGCTGCTACAAGTACCTCTACATAATGTTACGGTAGATATCATTTATATAGGACTAGATGCAATATAGTTTCGGTAGCGTTAGCAGCACATCTACAATAAGCTGGATGCGGGCGTTAGTAAACGGCCGCCATCTTAAAGCAGTACACTTCCCTGCAAGGCTGCTGTAGCAAACCTTCCAAGCAAACCTAATTAACTTTTTATCTAAAATACTCCTAAATCAGTAAAATATTGACTTGAATCTATCTTTAAAATAGTTTTAAAACTTTCACATGTGAAAGTAGACAAAAGGGAAATTATGGAATAACGGGAGCAATTTTAACAACTTTAACGGTTGATTCACAACATTAAATTAACTGAATGTAGTTTAAAGCTGCTGTTACAGAATGGGGACTGGAGTTTTTTATTTACTGTTATTTTTGTATATTTGTTTACTGCTGTATGTTAACTTGATACTGAAATAGTAATTTGGTTTAGCCTGAGAGTATTTTTGAACAATTTTGGAACTAATGTACAAAACATTTAATTTAAAAAAAAAAAAAAAAAAAAAAAAGGGAGGGGGGTGCATCAATAATCGTTTTATAATCGAATCGGAGCCTCTGAATCGTAATCGTAATCGAATTGTTAGGTGCCCAAAGATTCCCAGCTCTAATTCGTAGTCATAAAAATTCATCAGCATGATGATTAACACTGAAGTCCAAATTTCCGTGCTTTATTATTACCAACATTCAAAAAAAGAAAAAACAAAATAAAATTTTATTTCATTGAAAAGAAATTATAGCGACAAGCCAATGACTTAATACTTAAAAATTACTAAATTTCAAAAACTCATAATTTTCACCCGACTCCGATACTCTGAAAATGATACGATCGGGCCCAATTTCTGGTCATCGAATCGGAGACATCACTATCTCATAATACTTGTCTTAATTAGGACTGCCACAAAAAAGTTTTGATGGTAGTCGACTAATCACAGTTTACTTTGCTTGAGATACTGACGAACTAGTACAACAATATGCCTGGGATGATTGGTCTCTCCGGCAAACTTTTTGGTGTAAAAAATATTGGTTCCCCAAATGGGTCGTGGACATTGCTTGTTTTGTAGTCTGGAACAATTACCCATTGCATCACAGCTCCCGTGGTGTTATCGGCTTGTTGAACAGAGTTGCAATTTACCACTACAGTTGATTCAGGTCAGCTGCTGCTTGTGATTGGATATTCAAATAGTCTACACATGATAATCTCTTTGCTATTGGAGGAACACTTTGGATTCTTAACCATTCATCAGCTGCTGCTGAACACTGGGTTTGGCTCACCTTCAAACCCATTCGTGCTACTTTTTTCTGTTTAGACAAGGCCCTGAAGGAAAAGTTGGAGCAGCTTTTGCTGAGCGGTTACTTTGACCAGGTGCGAACTCACCAAAATGGAGTTTGTGAGGAGGAGCTCAAGGAAGGAGAAGGGCCGAGTGGTGAGGAAGCAGATGGGGAAGTTGAAGTACTGGCAGCGACCTTGGTTCCAGAAACGGCGGCTGATTCGTCAGAAGCTGAAGAGCAACCTGTTGATGCAGGTCAGTTCTGAAAGCCACACAAGTGCATGTGTTTAGGATTTAATCATGAAGTGACATCTGTGCACAGTTAATATCACTTTTTACAGAAACCGAAATCATTGAAGAATTTGTGGAACCAATGGCTGTGGAAACAAAAGAGGTTTGTAGTTAGTCTGTCCTACCAATAAAGCTTTAGCCCAAATAACTCTACTACTGATTTTTGGCTTTTCTTTTTTTTTTTCATTCTAGTTTGTAAACAGACAGTTCATTCCCAATAGCACATACAGCAGCAGTGAGCAAGAGCAAGGTGATGAGTGGACCACAGAAACAGAGGTACATCGCGCGACCTTTAGTTGACCTTTTGAAGGGTCGGACTCACCATCACATTGCGTCTATTTTGAACCCAGTCGATTCAGCCCAAGCTCTGCTCTTTTTTATTTTATCTGGCTATCGGTCCTCTCTTTTTGTACATCATAGGTGATGACCGTCATGCAGCAGCCACCGGTGCAGTCGGCCCCTCCCGCCATTGTCATGGAGGCCCACCCACTGACCATGGTGGCCCCTCCGCCGCCGCCATCGACCGACCCCATGGTCAGGAAGCAGGTTGTGCAGGACCTAATGGCACAGATGCAGGGAACTTACAATTTCATGCAGGTACGGCTGCACTGACTCACACCAATATACCAATGGAGGTCTATGGGAAATAGATTCATGGATGGTAAATTTGGTCTGGTCGTAGGATTCCATGCTGGAGTTTGACGGACAGGCCATCGACCCTGCTATTGTATCTGCCCAGCCCATGAAGCCTGGTCAGACCATCGACCTGCCACAGTACATGTGTTCTCCAGGTACATATTTTATGTGGATCATTAAAAAACATTAAAGTCATTAAATGGATTTTGTCAAAATTCAGGCCTTAAAAAGCATTAAACTAAAAGTTTGAGGCATTAAAAATTATATAAACATGACAGTTAAAACTTTTTTACATTGTTTATCTAAATCTAATTTTGATGATGCATGTGAGTGTGGGCGCAGAGGTCACATCAGAGAGACGCTGTTTTTTGAGGGCGTGGTGAGGGGGGTGGAAAAAGAAGAAATAGTGTGTTTCGCCATTGACTGCATCTTATAGGTGGCGCACGAAAATGACAAATGCAAGTTTCAACACACTCGTTGTAATCAATTAAATTTATTTTTATAGCCCTCTCTTTTTTTCTGGATGAGTTTGTGTGAGAGTATGGTTGTTTATGCTTTCAGTTTTGCTTCTAAAAGAGTTACGTTGTCTTAAGCCGAGGAATCGCTCTTATGTACCGGTAGTAGGGGTGTAACGGTACACAAAAATCTCGGTTCGGTACGTACCTCGGTTTTGAGGTCACAGTTCGGTACATTTTCGGTACAGTAAGAAAACAAAATGCAAAATATAAATGTGCTAGTTTTTTTATTACACACTTTTGTGCTTTCAACAATAGGAACATTAGCCTATAAAAAGCTAGAATTCTGCTCAAAAATTGAAAATACAATATTCTGAAATGTAGATATTTTGAAAAACTAAAAATAAATAACATTAAGACTTTTTCTTTAAAAAAATATCTGATGTGCAAAATTGAACAGTTGCAACAATGATCAGGTTCAAATTTCTCATATCAACTTTATGACTGTTTCTTCCATGTCTACATTTAACCGTTACCCACGCTGCTCACTGCACTTCTGAGTGGTGCGGCAGCCCTGGCCGTTTAATTGTTCTCTTTTTTGAGACTGTCGGTCAGCTGATCGTTGCGTCCGCTTGCTGGCTGCTTCCCCTCCCAACGTGACATACTCTGATTGAGCTGATGGGCCACCTGAGGAAGGGTGCCAACTTCAGAAACTAGCCGCTGTCTGTCATGTATCCATTGTGCAGCCCTTTGTTTACATTTGCGGCAATAACGACACTTGCTTTACGGCAGCTAAACCGATACAAGGTAGTACTATTAGGCCGTTGTTTGAGCTCGCATCCTCGCGTGTGTGTTGTATTGTGCTTGAGTCTTGTTAACCAAATAAAGGCAGCGTTAACAAAAGTCATCCTGCCGCTAGTCATTCTACAGTCAACACTCAGAGTTTGCATTTGACAGCATACGTGCCGCATACCTCCTCGCCAGCTGTTTGCTCGCCATTCATTCACCTGTGCATTTGATCGCTATTTTGTTACACTCCCGCTTTTTCAGTGAGGTATTTTGTGTTCATTCGTTATTGGAATAAGAGCACCGCAGCAGTAGAGGTAAACTGCCGTTTTCGTTCAACCCGTCTTGTTTAGTGTAGAAGCCAGGGTAGTGGCTATCTTTTTTTTTTCATTTCCTTTTTACGATCAGGGTTTACTTAGCGGGTGGGGTTTAAGTGGTATTTTCATTTTGTTTGTTGTTTTGGCCTGGGCTTACGCTGAAGCCAGCTCCTTCCGCATTTTGTATATTTTGTTCATTGTGAGTTCGACTTATGTGAATAAATTTGTGTCCACTTGCAACTTGTGTGTGTGGCTCGTTTTATGTTACGCACTTAGCGAGCCGTCCGTGGGGCGTAATTAACGGTGGGATTATGGGATGCGTGAGCGGGCATTCCGCGCTTGCGTTAAATGCGTCAAATATTTTAACGTGATTAATTCAAAAAATTAATTACCGCCCGTTAATGCGCTAAATTTGACAGCACTTTACATTACGTCAGAAACTCGTTCGGTACGCCTCCGTTCCGAACCGAGGAGCCCGAACCGAAACGGTTCAATACAAATACATGTACCGTTACACCCTTAACCGGTAGCTACTCTGGTTGCTAATTTTAGGACTGAAGGCAATACCCATCGATGGGCTGCTGGTTTTCCTCTCCTAACCTCTATACATGCATGGCCTTCCTGAGCCTTGTGTTCTCACTGAACATAAGTTGCATCAAGCTGTTGTTACGTTTAAGTTGCATCATAGACTTCATAATATACTGACTTGACACGGGGCGCAGGGTCGATCCGTAGGGGGCCTGTAGGGGGCCTGTTTTCAAAAACTTCAAATATTTTCAAAGCTGCTACCGACCTAAAACCAAAACAGGCACCTACCTTAGCCATATGAGATCCATGAGCAGCGGCATAAAAAAATTCAAAGTTGTTCCCTTATAAAATCCCCATTATTTTTTATATAAGTCTAACAAAACTGAAAATGGCTATAAAATCCTCAGATTTTACACAACACACAAAAATCACCAAATGCAGAGATAATCACATATCTTCAGGATCAATGGAAATATTTAATTAGAGAATAGAATAGCTCTTTATTGTCATCATGCAATTGTACAATAAAAATGTGGAGCATATCTCTTACAGTGCAGGATAAGATAAGTTAAAATCCCAAAGTGACTTGCAAGTATTAATTATGAAATCTAATGAAACATAAATATAAAATGTGTATGAGATAGTCCTATAATTCAGGCAGTGCAAATAATCGCTGCGGCGTTACCAGGATGTGAGCCTAGTCTTTCAACAATCGCATAGCCTTTTTCTATACCTTGCGTTTTCTGGTGTGCTTCCTCGACTTGTACAAGTTCCTGTTCCCCGCAGTCTCCTTTCTACCCTTCTCGACTCTGCTGCTTTTCCTTCTGGCCGGCCACTCCAAGGCCTTGTTCTTCCTCGCTACTGAAGTCTTATCCTTGGAGAAGTTTGCACCAAAATAGTTGAAGAGGGACAGGCAGGAAGTCCAGCAGGGGCTCTTGTGCTTCCTGCACATTAGGGAGTCCCACAGTGACGTTCCGAAGGACGCCATGTGGGCGCTTGAAGACGGGCCGGCCCGTCTCCAGCTCTCCCTTGTCCTCTGGAACATCTCCAAGATGTCCGCCATGTGTGTCTCTGTGTTCCTCCTTGCCCGTGGTCATGGCAAGGACCCTCAGCCTGGCGACCGTCTTGGGGTTGACGACCGCCATGATAAGCCCGATGCTCTTCTTCCCGATCGAAGAGCGTGTCAGCACCTTCTGGATCAACTTGTAGCCGGCCTTGATGGACTTGTAGTTCTCCCTCCTGGCCAGCACCTTCCGGCTCGAGAATTGGGCCATCCTCGTAACCCTGTCTCAATATGCAATAATTCCATTTATCGCATGGTAAATAAAAATGAAGGTGGTAATTATTCCGCTACGATTATGCGGCCGACGTGCTGTTAAAAGTTGGCTTCCTTGTTAGCAACTACGCAAAATGCATCTTCGTTCTGTGTCCGGCAAAAAATACGGCCGCAGCCAATCTGTTCCCATTATATCCTATTGTTCAACGTATACCGGCCACGTCAGTGCTCCGGATTGACTGCGGACCATCTCCGGCGTGCCGGAGCCCGACGGATGGTTTAGGCTATTTTCTATTTTTGCTGGAGACGCATCCGTCAAAATGGGTGGAGCCGCAACAGCCTAGTTGCTTATTCACTATTTAACCAGTGAACATGGACGAAGAACGCTCCATCATGGAGGTAGAAAGTCACAAAGTGATTAATGATGCAGCAGATTATCATTATAAGGAACCATTCAAAAGGAAGCTGTTTGGCGTCCTATTATGTGTGTTTTTCTGGCAATGATATCAAACACACGACGTGCTGACAACCTTGTTTTTTATTAACACACGGCACTAACAACACTTCCTCAACCTGTGGCTCTCAACAGGCTGTGTAGAGATACGGCTTCTCTCACTGCTGCGTCACATGAACAAAACAACATTACCGTTGCGTGCGTACCTCGGAAAACATCCAATCACAATATTACACATGGAATGCCATAGCAGAAGCTATAAGGGGAAAAGTTTTCATTTGCCTAGATGCTTAAGTTAATAAGTGCAATTTTATTTTTTTCTTGAAAAAGACATTTATCCTGTGTTTTTGTGCGGTGTTACCGGTAATATTGTTGTCTCTTACTTAAAAGAGGCATGGTCTACTGTTTTTAGTTGTGATTTCTTAAGTATTTTTGAATTTAGGAGTAAAAATTTTTCGCGTTTAAATGGGTTTATTTGATATATTAATATATACTGTATTGTCACTGTTATTGTAAATTGGTTTAGGAAAAAAATGGGGGGGCACAATAATATCGCATATTGCAATAATTTATGAGATAAATTATCGCACACTAAAATTTGTTAATGCGACAGGCCTACGTCCTCGTCTTCTCAGGCTCCCAATAAACATGTTTGTTGTAGAAAGAATAGAATAGAACACCTTTATTGTCATTACACAAAGTGTAATGAGATTCAAAGCTGCCCAATGGAGTGCACACACACAGACACACAAAGAATGGATTAAAAAGTATGTACACAATAAAAACACAATATAAAAAAAGACTTGTAACAGTGATATTCTTGCAGTATAGGTAAGGTGACCTGTGATAGCAGCATTCAGTAATAAACATTGGTTATTAACAGTGCAAACAGTGCAAAAAAAAAAAGACTTCAGTTAACAGTATGCGTCTATTTGAAGACCGCCGCAGTGATATAGGTAAAGTGACACAATGCTAGTCTGTTAGTGAATGAGGCTAGCGGCCGGCTGACGTAAACAGAGCTTTTCCGGTGAAAATTCTTGTGAATAAATGCTTAAATCCCCGAATTCTTATAGATATGGACGTAAAACAGTATTGATTCTAGGTTAAAAGCAAAAAAAAAAAAAAAAAACGTGGAGTTAGCATTTATTTTGCGTAAATATGGCGAGGTATGATGCCAATGCAGTCCATTGTTTTTTTTTCACAATGTTTACAAATGCATGCACTGTAGGAAAAATATAATAATTACCTTGAGTCATCGAACAAATCCGTCCTGAGACGATCCTTCCTGTTTGTATGCAGTATCGTTTTTATACATTTTCACAAATCCGGCTGAAATCCGGCTTAGGCTCGCTAGATGTGCTGTCTGCGACTACCTCCTACTATATGAGGCGGACTTTGGTCCAGCACCCAACGAGAAGACGTGACGCAGAGAATGACGAAGTGTCAGGTCAATAGATTTTGAAGTCTATAGTTGCATTTTCAAAGATTAAAAATATTAATTGTTTACCACTTACAACTTGTGTGTGTGAAACTATCTGCAGTTGGGCATTGGTAATTAAAAATATTCACTGTTTAACACTTAGTTTGTGTGTGTGAAAGGATCTGCAATTGGGCATGGCCATTAAAATAGTTTAAGTAGCATTAAGAAGCATTAAATTACGATTTGCAGAAACACTGAAGACAGGAGAAAAGAATAGCACACCTTGACAGCGGTCTTATTAATCAAGCCTTCCATGTCTTTTAGTTCATCCCGACTCTCGGCTTTCGCAACCTAACAATGTTCCTGTTCAAGCTGAGCCCGCACATGTAAGTGTGCATGTTTCTTTTATTCCAATCAACTCTGAATAAGAAGACATGTGACTTTGGCTGTGTTGGCAGGTACCCATCGTCTCCCCAGCACCGACACCCATGTATCAAAACTCACACATGCCAGATTCCCGAACAACCGAAGCCGTCGACCCCATCCAGGTTAACTTTGGAAACCTCATAGGGTTTGGGGCTGCCACGACTACCAAATTAACAGATGGCTATTTTGATAGTGGAATAATCATTTAGAGATATTGTTTACCTAAACATCTGTAACTTATTATGTTGTTTATGTGGGGGTGTTATGCAAAGAAAGCTCACAACATATACCGGTAAAGGTTAAATTTATTTTTCCATTTCTTTAGCACGCTGCACAGGCCACATGCACTGACTAAAATGTTGTCTTTTTATCCTTTAATTATAAATCTTTTTGATAAATATGTTTTAAAAACAAGGGGACATGTATTTATTGGAAAAAACTTTTTAATTCCTTTTTTTTATATTCTATATCTTTCAAAAGGAAAAAAAAAAAACTCATTGTGCATTGGCAGCTCTTCGTGGTCAAAATGGATTTGCCATGCATTGCCAACACTAAAACATGTTTACTCTTTTGTGTGCCAGACGTCCATGACGTTAGCAGCAGAGCAGCCCCCCTCCTCGGCGCCTCTCCCACCTGCGTCACAGACCCCCGTCTACCAGCCTGTTCCCAAAGCTCCTCACAGCAGCGGCATCAACGTCAACGCAGCACCATTCCAGTCAATGCAGACGGTAGGCTCATTTTGTCTCCATGCTACATGACTACAGACAAAAACATTTTGTCCAAGTGGGCACTAAGCCTGTCGCCATATGCAATAAGTCAATTAATCCGTGGTAAATAAAAATGAGAGCGGTAATTTTCATGGCTGCGTTTTATCAGTGATGCGCGCGTGCATACACTTGTGCGTGCGTGTAGATGACATGTGAGACTCCTGTTACAGTCACAGATGTTTGTTGGTAATCAACACGCCGTGGAATCACAGTTCAGACATCAAAATAAGGAAACACATGTATATTAAACTCTGTAAACGTTAGCATTACTACATTGAGACTAATGGGGAAAAAAAAGACAACCTACTTTTGCCTACTTTTAAACATTGGCAGTCTTCTCCAAAACGCAAACTAAGCAGTTAAAAGGTGACACTTCAAACATTAAAAATCGCTGGTTAACGGCATTTGGAAACGAAAAAATGAAAGAAAAAAAATCTTGAGTGGCACCATAAGCATTGACGAAAAGTGCTTTATTGCGGCGTGTAAAGCTGTTAGCGGTTTAGCGAACGTACTTCTGGTAAACATTTCAAACTAAAAGCACATCTCGTTCATATAAATAACGATTTCTGGAGTTAATCCCACATACTTCAGAATTAATACTATAATATTTAATTACTATAATCAGGGGTACACATAATTTTTTTGCCCAGGTTCTCAGAGGAGGACCTGGAGATGTGACTTGGTCCTCATTGAGCTTGAGAGCCGACCCGCCTGATGCGATAAATTTATGACAAGCTTTACTTAGAGCCAATTAACTTTAATTAATTATATTAACAATTAATGCTTGATTAACATCAACTGGCACAACAAAATTGCCATTACTTTGAAGTGAAATGTAAAGAAATAAAAAGCACCAATTCAAAATAAAGGGCATTATGCGGCTCCCACATTAACTCCAACCCTTTTTAAAAGTGGGATGTCCTCCTCATAAGACCTTATTCAACGTGCATGTTTAGCTTTGTAAAATGCGAGCAAAAACACGTTTGTCAGTGCATGTCGCTGTTCATTACCTTTATTCCGCCACTTGTCCATAGGGCGAGCGGGGTCCTGTTTGACATCAATAGTTTGCTTAATTGCCACATACTCTGTTTTTTTCGTGCTTTTCAAAGTTTGAATGGCTGAAATTCTTTGACCCTACATAAAATGCGCTGGTCTTATCGGCGACATTGGAATTCTCACAGCACATTTTGTACCGCATTTCCGTGCGAGCATCATTTGCTTCTAGCCATGGTACCTCCTACTTTTCAGCAAAAGTCCTTTTTTTCGGTAGCTCCGGTGACGTCTCTGTCGTCTGTCTGTCTTTTGACGGGGGTGGGGGAACACGGAAGTAATTACTCAGTGTGGCCTGCCTCTTTGACATTTTGAGAAGTTATTTTCTCGTGTCCGCCGCAAATACGGTGGTTAGCCATCGGTACGCAAAAGCGTATGGAAGTCGTTGAGGGCCAGCGCGTTTGTCTACGTCCGGTACGCATGCGCGCATGCGGACCACTTATGTGCACCCCTGACTATAATACTACAGAATTCAGATTCTACACTAAAAATAGCTTTAAAATGACACCCTTTTTGAAAAATACGATTGGGAATGAATATTTTAATTATTTTACTATTATACTAATATATACATGGTACCCGCGAGTTATTAAAAGTATTAAAAAAGCATTGAATTTAGTTTTCCATTATTAAAGGTATTAAAAGTATTAAATTGGCTGTTGTAAGTCTGTAATTTTTTCACCGTGGTCTTAATTTTCAAGAACATCTCAGTGCAGCCTAAATTATATCTGTGACGAAGTTGTTGTTTTTTTAATCCATAACGAAGATGACGCATAGAATTTTTACGATGCACTGCACTACAAATCGAAATACACCTCGTGCATGCGCGCCAAAATTTGGAAGCAAGCAGTGAAGAGTGACTCGGACAACATGGGGAAGTGCAAATTTAATTTCAAATGGCTGCTCCACCCCAAATACTCTTGGGTTAAAGCTGTCCCAAATGAGCGAGACGCCTTCTGTATATTATGCAAAAAAACGTCTCTAGGGACAATGGGGCATGGGGCCTTTGAGTCCCATATGAAGAGCGACAAACAGATCATTAGCATCAACATCACAACAGCGGGCAATCGCACAGTACTGTGTGCTAACGCAACCGGCTAGCAGCACTACCAACCACCACAACCGGCAAAACGGAGAATCCATCCACCTCTGCATCGGGAATGCGTCCGTTTGTCGGTGGAACGAAAACCCTGCAGGCAGAAGTATTGTGGATTCTAAGGACCATAACAGACCACCATTCATATACTTCAAATGAGTCCATCGGCGATCTGTTTCGGATATAACGTCATTTTTGGTCAGCATCGGCTGTCAGAATGTTGGTCAAATTGCATTTTGTTCCAGAGGTGAGCGTTCCTGATGTTGTAACTGTCTTTTGTAACGAATTCTCAGTTGGCAGGAAAAAAAACCACAATTTTTTTAATGTTTAAATAGTCTACATATTTTTATGATCATTATAAATGCATTTACACAATGAAATAATGCTGGAAAAGTTTGTTAAACGTAATGTTGGTCGAATCGTGTGTTTTTTCCCCGAGGGAGCATTCCCGACGTCGTATTTGCAGCCAATTTAAGCTCATCAAGACTTTAAGATAGAGGTAAAATCGGGCGGACTCGCATAGGGGAAGATTAAAATCGGGCGTATGGCACGCTCTGGCTCTGCAATGACCATACAGCGCCTTCTTTTTTTTTTATCCAAATTATTTATTTTATAACTAGTATTCCTTAGTTTAATATGCATACATCGCTAATATATATTTATTTTAAAAAGTTAGCGAGAGAGAACCCTAGCCCGACCCGACGTAATAATTGACATTTTAATTTCGAAATTTGCCCATTTCTCCAATTAAAATGTGTTAGATTCAATAATGTATTTCTGCACGGTTTGCCTTTCGAATGAATGTGAATTTCGCCGTTTCAACTCAAGAGTAAGCCATGTTCACTGGGGTCTTGGCAGGTGCGCTAGCCTGTCACAGAAGATGACTGGTCCGAGTCCTGTCCTCCTCCTCTTTTTGTCCATAATTATTGTGTGCGTGCATGTGTGTTTAAGAAAAATTCTGAAAGACTTTATAATGTTACTTTAAATGTGTTTTAATTGTATCATCAATAAATGTGCTTTCTTTTGTCAAACACACTTAGTAATTGAGGTTAAATTTGATGTTCAGTGCTTTATTTGTTTAATATGATTCAATATTATCTAAATAATGGGTGCGAAAAATGTGTTAATTTTCAGTTGAAATGGCATTAAAAAAGGTCTTAAAAGTCTTAAATTTAGATTTATCAATCCTGGGAGGACCCTGATATAGTACGGTAGTATACTATAATAATAATGCTAGATATTTTTTTTAAGAATAATGCTGGAAAGGCGAAGTCAGCGTTCTGAATCTGTTTACATTCCATTCTTTTGCACTAGTAAATGCTATCAACATTTGAAAGATTAATTATTGTTATTTACATATTAATTTGTACTTTAATAAAGAATTTAAGTTTTCCCCAAAAAATTTGTGAATTAATAAGCATCAACAAAAATGTCATTGCTAAATTAGTAAAAAAAAATATATATATATATATATATTTTTATTTTTTATTTTTTTTTTCCCCTATTAGTCCACTAATCTGAAAAATAGTTGGCTGACTAATCGGGAGAAAATTAGTCGTTAGGGACAGCCCTACTGGAACATTTCCTCCACACCCTTCTCGCCTTTTTAACCCCTGACCCATTTTCATGCCTGAGCTTTAAAATGGCACCCATAATAAAAAATCCGATTGGCAATGAATAATTTGGCTTCAAATTTGCGAACATAGCAGTGTTGTATTTGGCAGCCATTTTAATTTTAGTCGTCCTCCTGACAAAAATACTTACAAGCTTTAGTCTACAGTAGTTTTAGTTGACAAAAACTCAATTTTGGACTGGTATTGGTTGACGGATAGAGTTTTAGAGAGAAAAAAAAAGGTTTCCAACAATTTCGAATAAACATTGACAGTCAAGTAAAGACTTATTTTCACAACACTAGCTTTATTTTGGTGAGATTTACACAATGAATGCAGTAAAAAATAATATTCCTGCTGTGCAGGGAGTTACAAGTCATATGTAGCTTACAATTTATAAGGAACTTAAGGAAACATACACAACATGTTTGGAACTTAAAATAGGCCAAGCTCTGAAAACTGTAAAACAACACAAAACTAATAATCAACTCCTGGCCCACTCAGAACAAGTCTAAATTGAATTGCACTGTCAAAGTTCGCTGAAACTTTTTTCTTTTTCACCACTCTTCAACATAACTGACATAACAACAGAACTCTTACCACAAATCTTTGTCCATTACAGTATTGTCGTGACTGGTTGTATAATTTTACGTGTGGATTTTTCCACATTGTATAGCGCACATCAAACACTAACTCAATTTCGCACATATAGGAAACTCACTGGGAAGCTTTCCTCTCCTTGGCTCAATACGCACTGGACTCTTCTCCAACACCTACTAGCTTAAAAATAAAATGTGAATGACTAACTTTAAATTCTCAGGGAGTATTATTTTTCTTAGACAACTTACTTGGAAGCTTCTGGAAGTTTTTTTAACGTTGTTTCCACTCTCTTTTTAAATTTGTGGGTAGATCGAGAGATGTCGTACATTGCGCTGTGGTGCATCGCCTATAATCGGGGCTCCATTCACACCAAAAATGTGGAAAATACATACAGTGGTACCTTTACATTCGATCGCTTCGACACCCGATCTTTTCGACATCCGACATAAATTTTGACACGCCATTTGTTTCTACATCCGACGACATGCTTGACATACGACTATCTATGACAGCGCCACAGTTTCTTTGTTTTCCCGCAAGATGGACGCACAGCAGATTTTCTTGTGAAAGCAATCAATATGGCTTCCAAAAATGTTAGTGCAGGTGGTGAATAAAAGCAAAAAGGTGATGCTTACCCTTGAAATGAAGATGGAAATGATAGAAAAATATGACCGGCGTGTGCGCATCCGTGAACGGGCTCGACAATACCGCCGTAGAATGTCTACTCTCGACGGTCCTCCGACCTCCGTTCGCCGGTGTTTGTAAGTTAAGGTGACAATTATTATTGTGGTAACATCGACAAAGAAACCGCCAGCTTCGTCAGGTTTCTAATCATTTATTCCATCAACTTGCGCAACACAACACGTCCACTGTCCCCCCGCAGTTGAACAAAGTGAAAGTTGAAATGTCCCATCTCACTCTGTCAAGTCAGCAACGCGATGTGTTCAGGTACCCTACACAAACACATTCACCACATTAGAACCCGATTCGTTACAATATTACAGGAATTATTTTTATTATGACTATTATATTATTATTCCAATTTTTATTCACTATTTATTTTGCTCTGTGTAAGTAATTGCTATTTGCAAAAGTACCAGCAGTATTATAATGTATTCTTATGGGAAAATCCTGCTCGACATACGACCATTTCGACTTACAAACTAGGTCCTGGAACAAATTAACTTTGTATGTAGAGGTAACACTGTATGAAAATGATAACGGACCGTTTGCTGAAGAAAACTATAGGTCAATGATATGTTAGAGACTTGTAACAACTTACCTTCGCATAAATATCATCGTCTCCAACTTTGATGTGCCGCTTGAGATTCATTCTACAGGTATTTTCTCCACAAGTGTGTGGCCATGGCTGCCACACTTGTCTTTCACGGGGACAGTGCATTGCCCGGATTACAGTTGAAATGTGACCATGAATCCTCGCGCTTGCAGCCGCCATTATTGTTGATAGATCACTACTCATCTGGACTGCCTCAGGAGAAGGTTGGGGCGTGCACATGTCATGTGAATGACTGCTCTGAAGCAGGCTGACTGACTACAGCGCCCAAAAAAAAAAAAATCTACGTGCACAACTCTCAAATGGTGCGCATCGTGAAGATATGACGAGTACGATGGCGCATTTTCATGTCGTTGCCTTCTCATCAGACATAAATTGTCAATGTTTTCGTTACGTTAGTCATCCGAGACGCGGTTTCGGCTCGTCATCATGACGTCATCGTCATGAAAAATGTCCGTTAACAAAATGTTTTCCTTGTCATCGTCGTTAACGAAAACAATACTGTAACATGGAAAAGAATTCACTCTTTACAGGACAAGACAGTCGGTTTGAATCAAATGAACATTTTTGTTGGGCTTGAATTGGCAGAGAACAAAAATTGCATTGGGTTTCTCACCCATTTCATATTTTGCACTTAGCTTCCTTTCAAATGACTCGTTATGCATTGAGTTTTTTAAAATTATTTGTATTGTTTGTGTTTTATTTAAGAAACAATATGCATTTGAATCTGTTAAATATTAGGATGTTCTGTCACTACATTAGGGATAAAATTGGTTTAAAAAAAAAAAAAAAAAAGACTATCTCAATCGGCAATCATTTATAAGACAATATATCGCCTGTTAAAATGTGTTATCACGCCAATAAAATGGTGCCATCACATATGAGTGCCCCAACATATACGTTTTATGAGTTAAAAACTGTCACATCATTGGTAGGTGTTTAACCTCAATGCACCAGTCCCGCCCGTGAGTGAGACAGAGGCCTTGGGCCAGCCCGGCCAGTACCAGAACAGCTTCAACCAGGCCTTCAGCAGTCAGCCTCAGCATCCTGTTGAACCAGCAGAGATGCAGCCGGAACAACTGCAAACTGGTGGGTATCTTCCACACCGTTCTCTACATACACACTGCTTTCATATGCAAAAGTTCAAAGGTTTCACATTTTGTTCGCTTCCCACTGTTTGCTTGTCTTAAAACAGTTGGTGCCTTTCATTCCCAAGACCAGTCTGCAGGCCATCAGCAGCCTTCACAGCAAGGCCCAGGATTCAACAGGCAGCCTCAGTCCTTCTACAACAGTAGAGGGATCTCACGTGGTGGACCCCGCAACGCCAGAGGTCTGATCAACGGTTACAGAGGCTCATCCAATGGCTTCAGAGGTTGGCTGACCAAGTTGTTTCCTTCTTGTTGGTTTTAATTTAATTTAATTTAAAAGTCATCACTGTTCGCATGCTGCCAGTACTTAACGGAGCAGAAGGGAATTTTATTTGAAATCTTAGGGAACTACCGTAATTTCCCGAATATAAGGTGCACCCGTGTATAATGCGCACCCCAAATGTACTTGTAAAATCTAAGGAAAATTATTGTACCCGTTTATAATCCGCACCCTAATTTTAGCACCAATAAATAGAAGAATAGAAGAAAACAGCTCGTGTACAGATACAGGAATGTCATTTTACTGGCTGGTGAAACACAGCACAAGCATAGCACATTGGTACTTCAAAACATTACCGTAAACTGACAATATTTACGGTAATAATATGATTTGACAACTTCTCCAACTTACCAGAATCTAGGAGAAAACAAAACAGATGTGACTTTGCTTTTAAAGGCTGCTGTATAACTTGCTCGTTTCATCGTGATGAATAAATGTTTCTTCCATGGATTGATACGGTAAAGTGCGTGTGAGAACGTAAGTCGGAAATGCGTCAGAGCTCATCGCTGTCAACACGACAGTAACAATAGGAACTATTGTTATCTGGGTTTGAGTTTACCGAGGGACAGATATAGTTGACGGACACAGGAAGTCTGTGTGCTTACGTTTTTTATGGTCCGAGATGCGGAGCTGCAATAAACGTTGACTCAAATGAGTTCAAGAAACTAAATTCTGTGCTTTATGAAGAGTGAAAAAAGCAGAATTTAACATAGACGAAATCATTCGGCCGATCAGAGTGAAGTATTACCGAAACAAAATGGTGACGTCACGTACCGTAATGGTCGGCAACGGGTCGCCGCATATGTTTCTTCAACACAACGTGGCTGTGTCAATAACAAAAAAATCGGTTTGTATATACAGTATATGTTATATATATATATTTCTGTCTCCATCCATGTACCCGTTTATAATGCGCACCATGATTTTACAAGTTGATTGGGGGGGGGGGGGGGGGGCGCTTTATATTTGGGAAATTACGGTAACTTGAATAATTACACAATATTTGTTTAGTCATGCACATGTTTTATATATATATATATATATTAGAGCTGAAACGAGTAACTCGAGTTTAAAAACTGATCCGAGTAATTTTATTCACCTCGAGTAATCGTTTATTTTGACAGCTCTAAGCATCACGTTTTGCTCGGACTGCTTTTAATGCGGGACAACGCGCTGTCACTTGCGGAGAGGAAGAAGGGGGGAAAAAAAACTTACTGCAGCCGACAGCCGCCACAAACGACACAGACGTTGCTAAATACTAGCCCGCACGATGCTACGTTGGTAAAAGGTAGCGTCTGATGCGTCTCATAGAGATCACATGTATGTTGAGCTAGATGCGAAATGACTGACTCGGCCGCGTCTGGGCAGCGTTAGTAAACAGCCGCCATCTTAAAGCAGTAGAGCGCTAAGCGCTAATAAATAAGATTAACGTTACTGTCGCTACTAGCTCACGCAACGTTAGTCCTGCGGAGTGCTAGGTTTCAATTAATTATGACCACTGTCGATGCGTGGCTAACGTGTCTTACATACAGGCTTTAACATAACATAGCATTGTGGAGTGATGAGGGTGTAAAATAAAAACTTAATCATGCTAACTATCAATTTTAGCTCAGTAGTCATTGCTAGATAAAACACCAAGTAGCACTGGTCCCTAATGTGCTCCAATACAGCCTGTATCATACATTTATTTTGAACACTGCGAAAACCTCAAAATCCTATCAGGACTTACAGTTTAGACTAACTTAAAACTTAACTAGAACTTAAATCTGGCTTGACACAAAGAGAAATTCAATTGAAACACGTGGGAAAAAATCCTAACTTTTAAGTGATGTGTGTTATCAAGCGTAACGGCATTTTTAGGTAAGATATATATATATATATATATATATATATTTTTTTTTTTTTTTTTTTTTTTTTTTTGATAAGATCTAAAAGTTTTTTGAGTGAAAGCAGTGAATTAGTCTTTTTTTAAAATTCTAGTTACATCTGAGATGCAATTGTTGGCTGTTTTCAACAATATACATCGAAAATAAAGACATTGATTGACTAAAAATGGTTCAAGATTAGATGAAATGTCTTGTTTTCTCATGTATATTTATAATTGCTCTTCACCTAAAAATATATTTGTTGTATCCGATTACTCGATTAATCGATAGAATTTTCAGTCGATTACTCGATTACTAAAATATTCGATAGCTGCAGCCCTAATATATAAATATATATATATGTGTGTGTGTGTGTGTGTGTGTGTGTGTGTGTGTGTGTGTGTGTGTCTGTGTGTGTGTGTATACAATGGGGAGAACAAGTATTTGATACACTGCCAATGGGTTTTCCCATTGGCAGTGTATCAAATACTTGTTCTCCCCACTATATATGGCGGAAAACACAGATGAGGCTGAAAAAGCAGTTTCTGCTCTTGCACCCCTCTTTAAAATAAACTGCTGTATTTTAAGCCAAAAGAACTGTTGTTTGATAGAACAAGATGTCTATATGCTGCTATAGCAGATTCATGGCGCAATAAGCCCCCGAACTATTTTTAATTTGTCCGTTTTACACTGGAAATCCCTGCTTACAGACGTCGCGCAACCGCTTTTGTTTCTATGTAGCCATAAAAAGAAAAGTAATCGTATTTATTATTCGAAATGGCTGTCATTTTTAGCTCAGAATCATTAATTGATGTCTAATATTTAGTTTAAAAAAAAAAGACTTTAAAAAATTATTCACTCGCATATTTTTTTTTAAACAAATTACGTCACAATGAAAAAATTGGTGTCTGTAAAAAAGCCACGGATACAGTATCTACCTCATAACTATCGCTTAATTGTATTTTTTTCGTTACTGTCGCATTTTGCCCAATATTTTAGATGATAAATAATCGATCCAAACAAAGAAAATTTGGAAAAAAAAGTTTAAAAGGGTAAATGTATGAAAATGAAAATCCTGATTACTCTTTGATGTCTGCGATTTCTGCATCGCGACCCTTGTTATATTACCATGTTTCACCCATAAAATCCTCCCAAAATCCAGCTGTGGCCATTTACAGCTGTGTCTTGACACCCGGTGATACATGCTACATGGAGTTTTTTGATCAAAAAGAGGTAAGTACGCGATAATATCTCGTTAAAATCGTGGCGTCTTTAATTCTGCTGTCGTGTGCCCTCACCTCCAGTTAGGGCTTTGCTGTTTAAAAAACTTTTTTTTTTTTTTTAATGCCCTCCTGTTCCAAATTGTTCTTCCACCAGAAAATTGAGCTTTCAAGCTTTCCAATGGTGTATCACACATGCATATAGGACAATTTTGAAACTTGGCCAAATTGGGGGTCTCAGAGCAGAACTTCAAGTCACCTGAGTGTTTTCCGCAATATATACATATATATATAATATAATATATATATATATATATATATATATATATATATATATATATATATATATATATATATATATATATATGTATGTACACACACACACATATACAGTGGGGAGAACAAGTATTTGATACACAGTCAATGGGAAAACCCATTGGCAGTGTATCAAATACTTGTTCTCCCCAGTGTGTGTGTATATATATATACATATATATATATATATATATATATGGTGATTTAAAAAGATGTCCTAAAATCATCACGCGATATGTCAAAAAATGAAAAGCTTCAGGCTTGGACACATATGTTGAACATCAAGTTGGAATTCATATTTTATTAGTACAGTAGTCAAATGTGGCTGTCACCACTGGTAGGGGATGTCCCGAGCTGGGTTTTTGCACTTCTGATCCGATACCGATATTGTTTTGCACTTCCGATCCAATACCGATACTGGCCGATACCGGCCTATCTTGGTCTGTATTAAAGTTTAAAGTTATTTAGCCTCCTTTCTTAGTTGTCAGACTCATGTTGAAAAGGGTTTTAGTACTCTTGATAACAACTAGCCAGCTGAATTAGGTGAGTTTGAATAACACACAATGGTTGGTAACAAGAAACTGACCTGTTTATTCAGTGATAAACACAAAACATTATAAATAACAAACAGAAAGGGCATATTCAGTCAGTAAAACATGCAAATAATATTGTAAACTGTCTTAAAAAAGCAAAACACACAACCTCAGTGGAAAATAAACTATTAACTCAGCATCAGTTCTCTGCTCTTGAACAACTATACCAAGGCTTAAAATCAGTGCAAATAATATTTTAAACCAAAAATGGCTTCTACTCCCCAATCTTCTCCACACTCTGTTGCTCCATCTCCATCTATTCAACACACCCCCTTCAGCTGTTTGCACTGGCTGCAGTCCCAGCATGATGGGGAGATTTTCGTTTGACAAAGACAAGCATTTCAAGATGCTCAGGTGACAGCCTGCTCCTGTGTTCATCCATGATAAGTGATAATGGGCTAAAAAGCCTCTCTTTTTTTTTGCGACGCTGTCATAAATTTCATTTCGAGCATGTCGTTATATGTCTAGAGTCTAGACAATTGACGAGTCAAATTTTACGTTGTATGTCGATGCGATCGTATGTCGAGGTACAACTGTTTGTGTGGATTTTTTTTTTTTTGGGAGAAATGCATATTACAAATTAAAACTACTTTTTTTTTATTCTAGGTGGCTATGATGGTTATCGCCCTCCTTTTTCCAACACTCCTAACTCTGGTTATGGACAGACCCAGTTCAACACAACCCGGGATTACTCAAATGGCAATTACCAGAGGGTATGAAACAATTCGGGTGATTTTTTAATTATTTTTTTTATTTTTATTTTTTTATTAAGGCTTCAAGTCATCATCTAAAATCTTTTCTTGTCGCTGACTGCTCAAGGATGGTTACCAACAGAACTACAAGCGTGGAGCTGGCCAGGGACCCAGAGGCGCTTCGAGAGGCAACGCTCAGGCAATGAGATCGTGAAAAGCGTCTCAGAATGACTGAATATAAGTGCACCACACTGAAAATTCCAAATTCAATAATTCATTTCCCCAAGTTCACTCTTGCTCTCGTTACTATGCTCATTAGTAGTATTGTTCCTGTCTTCTCCAATCAAAGCAATGATTGCTTTGGGATTGGAAATATTGAAATCATTGGTCTGGACACGAGCAAAGCTGTAAATGCAATCAGTGTTTTACAGAGGCCATGTGTTAACAATATTCCTGGAAACTTGAAAGATTTCATAAGTTATTTTTTTGTATTAAAATGCACCTGTCACTGCTGGTCCAATCCATGAGAGTCGATTCCCCTCTCAGTTCTTGTCATTTTGGTTTTGGAGGGGGAAAAAGGGTTTTATTTTCAACAAAGCTCTTTCCTTGTTTGTAAATTGATGTTCCTCAAAGGGTTTCAATAAAGCTGTGTTGCATACCCAAGATTCAGCTTGTATTGACTACTGTGTCAAATTGTGAAGTATGATTGAGGTTACTTGTTCTGAGTTATGGCATTTCATTCTATTTGATAACATTTTTTTTAAACAAAGGGAGCTGAAAATCTGCAATGAGCAGAAGGCCGCCAAGATTTAAAATTGAATTTCCGTTATCACCATGAACATTCTTGCCTGGTACACCAGACTCACCGCTGTTCCAGCTATTGAGTCTGGCCACCATTCACGCGGATACAATTTCCAGGGCGGAGCAAGCCACAGCAAACAGACAGCGGAGTGGACCAATCAGCGACGGTCAGACGTGACGTTAGTAAAATGACGAGGGAAGGACGAGGGACTTGCGCGCGGATGTAAACATACGAAGAGAGCGGAGTTTATTCAACATGGCTAGCGCAAGACAGACTGTTGTCAATGACTCGTGTCGATGTGTTTTTGGTAATTTAAAACTGATTTTACCGTGGATTGGAACATTCTCGGCTCTCCTGTTCAGCATCTGTGTTGGAGGCTACTTTCGACGCGCAAGAGTGACGTTGCTCGTTAAGAACACGTCACGCAAATAAACGAATCTGATTTGTCGATTGATTTTGTACCTGCTCGAGAGGCCGTTAATGGGCTGGTTCCCAGACTATAGACCCTACTCACATGATGTCACAACCACGACTCCGCGCCATGTTGTCCGTCTACTTGTCGTGTATATGCATTACCGCTACGTAAATTCCTCCTATTATGGTGTGTTTTTTTGCTCGTTAACATTAATAATCATAATGGTGAAGGCGTGTGTGGCGGTTGGGTGCAGTAACAGAGAAGACGGAGAGACTTGAAGTTTTACAGTATTCCGAGAGACCCTGAGAGGAGAGCGAGAGGGACTGCTGCAATTCGATGAGAAAACTGGGCTCCAAACGATTACCATGGATTATGTAGTAGTCATTTTATATCTGGTAAGATGCATTTAATATACAGTGCCTTGCAAAAGTATTCGGCCCCCTTGAATCTTGCAACCTTTCGCCACATTTCAGGCTTCAAACATAAACATATGAAATTTAATTTTTTTGTCAAGAATCAACAAGTGGGACACAATCGTGAAGTTGAACAACATTTATTGGATAATTTAAACTTTTTTAACAAAAAACTGAAAAGTGGGGCATGCAATATTATTCGGCCCCTTTACTTTCAGTGCAGCAAACTCACTCCAGAAGTTCAGTGAGGATCTCTGAATGATCCAATGTTGTCCTAAATGACCGATGATGATAAATAGAATCCACCTGTGTGTAATCAAGTCTCCGTATAAATGCACCTGCTCTGTGATAGTCTCAGGGTTCTGTTTAACCCCTGGGTGTTATTTGTCCATTTTTTGGCTTTTTTCGTTTTTTTCTGTGTTTAAAAGGAAAAAAAGCATATGAAAAAATACACTAGGGAGCTGATATTTCCTGCAGGATACTAAATCATGTAGAAGTTCGAAATGGCACCATCCGGCAATTTCTAACTTATTGCAAACAGGCTGGGAAGATTTGCACTAAACTCTTGTTATTTTGCCATTTTTTGGCTCAATGACTCCCATTATAAATCATGATTTTTAATATGCTGTAAACCTGATGTTTTATCATGCATTTTCCGTGATTATTGATGCAATCGCTTCTTTGGCGAGTCAAAAACATGCAGATAAAAAAATTTTTGTGTTGACACCCAGAAGTCACTAGATGGAGCCATAGGCCAATACATGAATTTTCTTGCGAAGCTAGCTTCAGATCGGTCAAAAATTAATGCAATAAAGACGGTTGGCTTTACAAAAAAAATGGTGTCAATGTTGTCTGAGCTCACTTTCAGTCTATTTGGGCATGCGTATTTGCAATTTTGCACGTTTGCACAAGACAATAAAAAGGTACTTCCCGGAAATGCAAAAAAACCAAAACAAAAAACCACGTGTTTATTGTTGTCGTTTGAATTTCAACTTTTATTGGTTGGGTGTTTGAATTTCTTTACTCTCATTGGTTCTGGGCATTTTGGGAGTCTCTGTTCTCGCGAGGATCACCATTTTGCATTTCTTCCAACACAACTTATGATCGATGGCGGCGAGAAGTATTTCACCGCAGGACACGATTCGAATGGTGTTAGAAAATCCTGATTCCGACGACGACGACCTTTGTTCGGACGCTTCTTTGGAGAGCCCAGAAGACATTGAACAAATTCTTCCGGACTTTCGATGCCGGAGGAGGACGGCTTTGATGACGAGGATTAGGAAATAGTTGACAACATAACGAGATGAAAGCGGGGAGCAGAAGGCGGGGGCACGGACATGACCACGTTGAGGCGCATGACGAAAATGACGGCGATCGAGGTAATGACGAGAGTGAGTAAGCAAATGTTTTGCATATCAAGGTTTGTCTTGTAAAAGCTGATCAAAGATCAAAGCTGTTATTGTTGCGTGCGCTTGTGCTTTGCAGGCCTGAGGCACATACTCCTGCCGCCGGCGCGCACTCAGGTAGCCAATGTGTGTTTTTTCACATGCCGGACATTTCGTCATGCAGCGCGTTTGTGCTGTTCACGGAGATCTACCCTCGTTTGTGCTGTTCACGGAGATCTACCCTGAGTGGAACGTGAAGAAAAGCTACAAGCGCCGACTATTTCTTGAGGAACTTGGCAAGGCTCTAATTCGGCCAGAAGTCCTAAAACGGGAACCACCGCCTTCTGCCGAAGGCTTGGTTGAGCAGCGAGCTGGACCCCCGTCCAAGCGCAAACAATGTGGCCTTTGCACAAAGCCACTTCGGGCTTCGAACATAATAATAAATAATAATACATTTTATTTATAACGCACTTTACATTTGAACAACAAATCTCAAAGTGCACATCATGAATTGTGTATGTTGTTATTATGTTAACTGTTATATTGTATGTATGTTTTGTAAAATTGTTAACATAAATTCTATCATCAAATCAGTTATTGTCACGTTGTCACAGTCTTGTTCTAAAACAAAAAATCTATTGTTACGACTTTTACTTATCCAATGATGTAATTATGTAATATAAAATATTTTAGTTTGATTTATATATAGCCTATATAGCATAGTTAGTTTTACTATTAGGATAATGCTGCTATTATTGTCCATAGGGGGCCAAAACAAAAAAACTATATGTTTAGATAGGTCTGATGCCACTGAACATTGTGAGTGGTTGAAAATGAAAACATATTCAGAAATAACTTAGTTATCACACTTCAAAGGAAAAGCCATTTTTTGGACAAAATCACAAGAGTTGAATGTAAATGAGAAAACTGCAATTGTGTAAAAAGTGGGTGTGCATAAAAAAATTGGTTGTTACGACTTGTGGACTTATTCAAGCCTCTAACTATGTGATATGGAATATTCAAATTAGACTTTTGTTTTTTATATATATACAGCATAGTTAGTTTTGCTAGTCGGATAATGCTGCTATTATTGTCCATAGGGGGCATTGAAAAATAAAAAAAATAAAAAACTTTATATGTGTAGATAGGTCTGACGCCACTGAACATTTTGAGTGGCTGAAAGTGAAAAAATATTCAGAAATGACTTAGTTATCACACTTCAAAGGAAAAGCCATTTTTTGGACAAAATCACAAGAGTTTAGTGTAAATGAGAAAACTGCAAATGTGTAAAAACTGGGCATGCATAAAAAAATCGGTTGTTATGACTTAACGACTTATTCAAGCCTCTAACTATGTGATATGGAATATTCAAATTAGACTTTTGTTTTTTATATATATACAGCATAGTTAGTTTTGCTATTCGGATAATGCTGCTATTATTGTCCATAGGGGGCATTGAAAAATAAAAAAAATAAAAAACTATATATGTGTAGATAGGTCTGATGCCACTGAAGATTTTGAGTGGTTGAAAGTGAAAAAATATTCAGAAATGACTTAGTTATCACACTTCAAAGGAAAAGCCATTTTTTGGACAAAATCACAAGAGTTTAGTGTAAATGACAAAACTGCAAATGTGTAAAAACTGGGCATGCATAAAAAAATCGGTTGTTATGACTTAACGACTTATTCAAGCCTCTAACTATGTGATATGGAATATTCAAATTAGACTTTTGTTTTTTATATATATACAGCATAGTTAGTTTTGCTATTCGGATAATGCTGCTATTATTGTCCAAAGGGGGCATTGAAAAATAAAAAAAATAAAAAACTATATATGTGTAGATAGGTCTGATGCCACTGAAGATTTTGAGTGGTTGAAAGTGAAAAAATATTCAGAAATGACTTAGTTATCACACTTCAAAGGAAAAGCCATTTTTTGGACTAAATCACAAGAGTTTAGTGTAAATGACAAAACTGCAAATGTGTAAAAACTGGGCATGCATAAAAAAATCGGTTGTTATGACTTAACGACTTATTCAAGCCTCTAACTATGTGATATGGAATATTCAAATTAGACTTTTGTTTTTTATATATATACAGCATAGTTAGTTTTGCTATTCGGATAATGCTGCTATTATTGTCCATAGGGGGCATTGAAAAATTAAAAAAAATAAAAAACTTTATATGTGTATATAGGTCTGACGCCACTGAACATTTTGAGTGGCTGAAAGTGAAAAAATATTCAGAAATGACTTAGTTATCACACTTCAAAGGAAAAGCCATTTTTTGGACAAAATCACAAGAATTTAGTCAAGATAAAATAACGCCCAAGGGTTAAAGTGCAGAGAGCATTATGAAAACCAAGGAACACACCAGGCAGGTCCGAGATACTGTTGTGGAGAAGTTTAAAGCCGGATTTGGATACAAAAAGATTTCCCAAGCTTTAAACATCTCAAGGAGCACTGTGCAAGCCATCATATTGAAATGGAAGGAGCATCAGACCACTGCAAATCTACCAAGACCCGGCCGTCCGTTCAAACTTTCTTCTCAAACAAGGAGAAAACTGATCAGAGATGCAGCCAAGAGGCCCATGATCACTCTGGATGAACTGCAGAGATCTACAGCTGAGGTGGGAGAGTCTGTCCATAGGACAACAATCAGTCGTACACTGCACAAATCTGGCCTTTATGGAAGAGTGGCAAGAAGAAAGCCATTTCTCAAAGATATCCATAAAAAAGTCTCGTTTAAAGTTTGCCACAAGCCACCTGGGAGACACACCAAACATGTGGAAGAAGGTGCTCTGGTCAGATGAAACCAAAATTGAACTTTTTGGCCACAATGCAAAACGATATGTTTGGTGTAAAAGCAACACAGCTCATCACCCTGAACACACCATCCCCACTGTCAAACATGGTGGTGGCAGCATCATGGTTTGGGCCTGCTTTTCTTCAGCAGGGACAGGGAAGATGGTTAAAATTGACGGGAAGATGGATGCAGCCAAATACAGGAACATTCTGGAAGAAAACCTGTTGGTATCTGCACAAGACCTGAGACTGGGACGGAGATTCATCTTCCAACAGGACAATGATCCAAAACATAAAGCCAAATCTACAATGGAATGGTTCAAAAATAAACGTATCCAGGTGTTAGAATGGCCAAGTCAAAGTCCAGACCTGAATCCAATCGAGAATCTGTGGAAAGAGCTGAAGACTGCTGTTCACAAACACACTCCATCCAACCTCACTGAGCTCGAGCTGTTTTGCAAGGAAAAATGGGCAAGAATGTCAGTCTCTCGATGTGCAAAACTGATAGAAACATATCCCAAGCGACTTGCAGCTGTAATTGGAGCAAAAGGTGGCGCTACAAAGTATTAACGCAAGGGGGCCGAATAATATTACATGCCCCACTTTTCAGTTTTTTATTTGTTAAAAAAGTTTAAATTATCCAATAAATTTTGTTCCACTTCATGATTGTGTCCCACTTGTTGTTGATTCTTGACAAAAAATTAAAATTTTATATCTTTATGTTTGAAGCCTGAAATGTGGCGAAAGGTTGCAAGGTTCAAGGGGGCCGAATACTTTTGCAAGGCACTGTATATTTTTTTAATTATTAAATTAGGATCATGGAAGCTTCCACTTGGGGGAAAATATATACATACAGTATATCCTGTATATACATAATATAATAAAAATTTACAGTACTGTGCAAAAGTTTTAGGCAGGTGTCCTGTATAAAACTTTTGCACAGTACTGTATATTTAGAGCAGACATGTCCAAAGTCCGGCCCGGGGGCCAAATGCGGCCCGTGGTCAAATTTCATCTGGCCCCCAGCCTCTGTCATAAAATCAATAACGTCTGGCCCGCACACAGACTTAATAAATTGGTCAGCAGTACTGCAACCAGCATATGAAGTAGCTTACACACGAAATGCTGCTTCTCACTTACCCACTAAAAGGCAGCAGCACTTTAACCCTTTATCACCAAATGTATCACATTTGATACAGCTAAAAATTCATGATTTTGAGATTTAGAATTTTGATGGATGTAAGTCAACACATGCATCTACAGGTTCCGTTAAAAAAAAAAAAAAAAAAAAAAAAAAAAAAAACGATTTAGCATGGGTTATAGATATTAAAGCGCTTATTACACATATTCATTTTGACATTTCGTTTTACAAATTTGAAAAAAGGTTTCATTACTACCTTATTTCTAAAATTTTGGGATTCTCTGATAATTGCTTCATGTTGCAGGTGTTTAAGGGCTAAGCAACATTACTCCGTGTGTCCCATTACTTCCATTTTCTAAAATGGCGACAATCGACAAAAAAAGAAAGTTGTGACGGCCGACGCTTCAAAGATAGGTGGAAATTGGACTATTTTTTTTCTAAAATATGCAACAACTGTGTCTTGCCTCATTTGCAAAGAGACAGTTGCTGTTTTTAAAGATTTCAATGTGAGGCGATATTACCAAACAAGACACGCTGACATGTACGACAAGATTACAGGGAAGATACGCAGTGAGAAACTGAAGCAACTTGAAGCTAGTTTAATTTCACAGCAGTAGTATTTCGCAAGACCCCGAGAGTCGAAAGAGAACGCCACTGTCATGTTCTGCTCCTGGTCAGATTTTGTGTTGTTGCAGAGCCAGCTGTGGGGCGTTCCCGACGTCGCACCTGCAGCTAATCACTGCTCATCGACAACAGTATAAAGACGTAGGCGATCCACTGGAAGGACGCCGAGATATTTTCCTTGCTGGTCGCCATTTGCCATCCTTGTCATTCGAGTAGCTTGTTGTTTTTGTAATTACGCCTCTGCCGTGGGTTTTGGTCGCCTGTCGCTTTAGTTTGTATGCCTCTACCTTGTGCAGGTACGTGAGTGTATTTAAGTTGTTTTATTGGCTCTCTGCGTACTTCCTTGATTTACCTTTGCATTTGTATACTGATCCCCGTCGACCTCTTGTCACGGACCCATTTTGTTATTTCCCCTTTTTACCGCGATCGCGTGTGTTTTGGTTTGTATTTAATAAACCCTTGTACGATTCCCTCAGTCGTTGGTCGTCTGTTGTGAGTCCAACCTTGTTTTCGCGTTCGCAAATCCTGACAGAATATCTCGGCCAAAATAATGGACTCCGCAGACAGCGAGCCTATAGCCCAGGCGTCTTCGCCTAACCCAAGGCAGCTTACTAACCCGCACGATCGCGTTCTCCGTGAGATAATGTCAGCGATTCATGCACTTACCGTGAATATGTGTTCACTTGAAACCAGGGTAGACCGGGTTTGCGCTCACGGTCCCGCTTCGCCTGCGGCGCCGATGCACGTTCCCCTCGCATCACCTTCCACCCCGGCGTCCACTCCGTGGCTTGAGCCAGATATTCCTCACCCGCCACGCTACGGTGGGGAACCCGGCTTGTGCGGACAGTTTTTGCACCAGTGCTCATTAGTCTTCGACCAACAACCCCTCACATACTCCTCCGATAGATCCCGGGTCGCGTTCATCATGAGCCTCCTCACCGGTCCCGCAGCAGCATGGTCAATGGCAATCAGCAACCAGTACCCCGAGTTTCGTAATTCATTTCCTGGTTTCGTCGAGGAAATGAGGAGAGTTTTCGATCACCCGATTCGGGGCAAAGAGGCTGGTAGTCGCCTGCTAGACATGAATCAGGGCGAACTTTCCGTCGCAGACTATTCAGTCTCCTTCCGCATTCTTGCAGCAGAGAGCGGCTTTGGCGATGCGGCTTTACGTTGTATTTTCCGGAGGGGGCTAAGTCCTTTGGTGAAAGACGAACTGGCAGCCCGTGATGAAACGGCGGATTTGGAAGATCTTATTGGATTGGCTGTAAATTTGGACAATCGACTTCGCGAACGAGAACGCGAGAGAGGTGTGGAGTGGCGGTGCCGATCGAGGAGTGCAGACATTGGGAGAGGTTCTTCAGCGGCGCGCACGGCGGTCTCTCATCCGGCTGCTCTTTCCTCGCCCGACCTTGAGTGGCAGTCGTCGACCCGGGAGGAGCCCATGCAACTCGGCGGGAAACATCTTGATGCAAGAGAGCGTTCCAGACGCATGTTGTCTCAACTCTGCCTGTACTGCGCTGAGCCCGGCCATCGCGTTGCCTGCTGCCCGGCGAGCCCCCGTGCAAGCTCCGGAGGTCATTTCGCCCAGGTACCTACTACGGACGGCAGCCGTGCAGCGAGGCAGCTTCCCACAAGGGAAACTCCATCACCACAGCGTGAGTACCTACCCACGACCGCTAGGACGGCAAGACCACTCAAGAGCACAAGACTGCAATTACCTGGGATTGTTATGGGGTACAATCGCAGTTGTAAGGTAACTGTTTTAGTTGATTCGGGAGCTGACGACTGCTTTGTGGATTATTCGGTTGTAGACTCACTTGGTGGTTCCTTAATCGAACTGAAGGAGCCCCGGGAGGTACGGGACCTTAATGGAGACTTAATTTCCACCATAACGCATGAAACTGAAGCTCTCACGTTGGTTGTGTCTGGTAACCATTGCGAGCGTCGAACGTTTTTTGTAATGCCAACAAAGTTAGCTCCGGTTGTTCTCGGTTTAACGTGGCTAAAGCAGCACAACCCGGACATTGACTGGGAGGTCCCCAGAATAATTAATTGGAGTGTTCAATGTCACTCGCATTGCTTGCGCGCGGCCTCAGCTACTCCTGGAGAGTTTGTAACGCGTAAACCAGAACCGATTGACTTGTCTTTAATACCCCGTGAATACCATGACCTCAAGTTGGTTTTTAGTAAAGACCTTGCACAGTCGCTTCCACCACATCGCCCCTACGATTGTTCGATTGATCTGGTTCCCAATTCTAAATTGCCCTCTTCCAAACTCTATCAGGTGTCCAAACCGGAGCAGGAGGCCCTGAATGAGTACATTACGTCATCCCTTGCGGCCGGGCTAATCAGGCCTTCCAAATCTCCTGTCGGAGCAGGGTTCTTTTTCATCAAAAAGAAAGATAAAACACTTCGCCCATGTGTCGATTATAGGGGCCTGAACGATATCACTGTTAAGAACAAGTACCCCCTACCTCTCCTGGACTCTGCGTTTGCGCCTTTGCAGTCCGCGTCCGTATTTACCACACTTGACTTGCGCAGCGCTTACCATTTGGTACGGATAAAGGAAGGGGATGAGTGGAAGACGGCTTTTAACACCCCCATTGGCCATTTCGAGTACTTGGTTATGCCATTCGGACTCACTAATGCGCCTGCGGTGTTCCAAAATTTGATTAACGATGTGCTTAGAGACATGATCGGCCAGTTTTGTTTTATTTACCTGGATGACATCCTTATTTTTTCCAGAAACCTCGATGAGCACAGGCAGCACGTTCGGCTGGTTCTACAGAGGCTGCTCGCGAACCGGTTGTATGTCAAGGCGGAGAAGTGCAAATTCCACGCCCAGACGGTCCAGTTTCTGGGGTTCGTTGTGGAGAAGGGCCAGTTGAGAGCAGATCCAGCCAAGATACAGGCTGTGGTCGAGTGGCCTTCTCCAACATCAAGGAAGCCCTTGCAGAGGTTCCTCGGATTTGCCAACTTCTATAGGCGCTTCATTCGCAACTATAGCCAGAAGGCAGAACCTCTGACAAGGCTTACATCCATAAAAATTCCATTCAAATGGACCCCCGAAACTGAGGCTGCTTTTGTATCGCTAAAACAAGCTTTCACTCGTGCACCGGTCCTCACTCACCCAGATAATGATTTGCCGTTTATTGTAGAAGTGGATGCCTCGGATTCAGGAGTGGGGGCAGTCCTGTCACAGCGATCCCCAGTCGACCAGAGGGTTCACCCTTGCGCCTTCTTCTCGCGTCGCCTCAGTCCTGCTGAACAAAACTATGATGTTGGTAACAGAGAGCTGCTAGCCATCGTTCTGGCGTTGCAGGTGTGGAGGCATTGGCTGGAGGGGGCGTCAGAGCCGTTTGAAATCTTCACTGACCACAAGAACCTGGCATACATCAGGGCAGCTCAACGACTGAACTCCCGTCAAGCACGCTGGGCGCTTTTCCTCACCCGCTTCAACTATACCATAACTTACCGTCCTGGGTCTCGCAACACGAAGCCGGATGCCTTGTCTAGGATCTTCAGCCCAGTCCACCAGGAGTCTGTTCCGGAGCCCATTGTGCCTGCGGTCCGTGTGGTGGGGGCACTTCTTTGGGAAGTAGAGAGGAAGGTCGCCAGCTCCTTGCAGGATGGGAACGTACCAGTCGGGTGCCCCAAGGACAGACTATTTGTTTCCCAGGAACTCAGGGCAGAGGTACTGCAATGGGGACATACCTCAAAGGTGGCCTGCCACCCAGGGGTCTCACGGACACTGTTCCTGATCTCCCAGAAGTTCTGGTGGCCTGGGATGAGAGAGGACGTCCGAGCATTTGTTCTGGCCTGCTCAGTGTGTGCCCGCAACAAGTCGTCCCATCAGTCTCCCTCTGGCCTTCTGCATCCGCTACCGATCCAGTCTCGTCCTTGGTCTCACATCGCTTTGGATTTCGTCTCTGGCCTTCCTGTCTCCCGGGGGAAAACAGTGGTGCTGACAGTTGTTGACAGGTTTTCAAAGATGGCCCACTTCATTCCTCTGCCCAAGCTGCCGACTGCTCTAGAGACTGCAAACCTGCTCGTGAGTCACGTCTTTCGCATCCATGGCATTCCCACGGACCTGGTGTCAGACAGGGGTCCTCAATTCGTGTCGCGAGTATGGAAGGCTTTCTGCAAAGCCATGGGGGCTACTGCGAGCTTGTCGTCAGGGTACCACCCTCAGACGAATGGCCAGACCGAGCGGGCCAATCAGGATCTAGCAGCTGCTCTTCGGTGTGTCTGCCACAAGCACCCGACTTCCTGGTCCTCCCATGTCCCTTGGGTGGAGTATGCACACAACACGCTCGTCAGCACGGCCACAGGTATGTCTCCATTTAAGACTGCATATGGCTACCAGCCTCCTGTGTTCCCTACCCAGGAGTCGGGCATCTCCATTCCTTCCGTGCAACATCACCTGCGACGAGCCCACAAGGTCTGGCGTGACGCTCGAGCGGCGCTTTCGAGAACGGCAGTGCGCAACCAGCAATTGGCTGATCGCTACAGAAGACCGGCCCCTCAGTACAGACCCGGCCAAAAGGTATGGCTCTCGACCAGGGACTTGAACATTGCCGGGGTTACAAAGAAGCTGGGTCCCCGTTTCATTGGACCATATGAGGTGGACAAGGTGATCAACCCGGTGGCCGTGAGACTCAGGCTCCCTCCATCCCTTAAGATCCATCCAGTGTTCCACGTCTCCCTGCTGAAGCCTGTCTCCTCCAGTCCGCTTTGCCCCCCAGAAACTCCTCCTCCACCTCCACGCTTGATCGATGGTGACCCAGTTTACACCGTGAGGTCCATTTTAGACTCCAGGAGGAGGGGCAGGGGGGTTCAATATCTGGTCGACTGGGAGGGCTATGGTCCTGAAGAACGCCAATGGGTCCCCCGCTCCTGGATCCTGGATCCCTCTGTCATTCGAGACTTTCATACGCGCTGTCCCGGGAAACCAGGTGGGTCGCCAAGGGGCTCCCTTTGAGGGGGGGGTACTGTCATGTTCTGCTCCTGGTCAGATTTTGTGTTGTTGCAGAGCCAGCTGTGGGGCGTTCCCGACGTCGCACCTGCAGCTAATCACTGCTCATCGACAACAGTATAAAGACGTAGGCGATCCACTGGAAGGACGCCGAGATATTTTCCTTGCTGGTCGCCATTTGCCATCCTTGTCATTCGAGTAGCTTGTTGTTTTTGTAATTACGCCTCTGCCGTGGGTTTTGGTCGCCTGTCGCTTTAGTTTGTATGCCTCTACCTTGTGCAGGTACGTGAGTGTATTTAAGTTGTTTTATTGGCTCTCTGCGTACTTCCTTGATTTACCTTTGCATTTGTATACTGATCCCCGTCGACCTCTTGTCACGGACCCATTTTGTTATTTCCCCTTTTTACCGCGATCGCGTGTGTTTTGGTTTGTATTTAATAAACCCTTGTACGATTCCCTCAGTCGTTGGTCGTCTGTTGTGAGTCCAACCTTGTTTTCGCGTTCGCAAATCCTGACAGCCACAATGGCTAGTCGGGAGATTGTTGAAATTATTCATTAAAAAATTAATCAAGCAAACGTGACACTGAATGGCTAGCTAAATTTTGCTTAAATACAGTATATTGTTCTACGTAAAGGACGTCGGCACCCCACATTTTTACTACGCCAAATCTGGCCCCCTTTGCAAAAAGTTTGGACACCCCTGATTTAGAGGGTTTTGGGCTGACAACCACAATTAAGATCATTGCGAGGCTAATCGCCGACAACATAGTTTCAAATTCAAGATGCTTATTTCTTCCACCATCATTACATTTTGAATAATATTTAGCTGGTACCAAGTGAAAGAAGCTGGCCTCGTCTACGGATCATCAGTTAAACAGGTGTGTCCAAACCTTTTGCAAAGGGGGTGTTGGTGTTTGATCTCGACCTTGTACTTACAACGCTGCGCATTCGTTTTCTGTTCTGGAGGCTTTACTACAAACGGAGTCGACACAAAAAGGCTGAGAGTCTCAGGGTGCAGTCAAACAACAAACACAAGTTTTGATGAATGAAGCACACACATTACAGCATCTGACTACAATATATACCTCACATTTTACAATCTAGTGGGCGTTTACTTTACTCATTCAAACCAATGATCAACAAGGAACAGTTCTGGGGGATGTCTTCTGACCTCCCCTGCTTGGATTAACAAAGACTTGAATAGACTGTGGGGTTCATGTTACACCTTTATAATCTTCAAAGGGCTAACATAGAATTCGCTTACTCTTGTGATAACAAATGGTATATGTTAAAACTAACAAGAACGTGAATGCATGATTGCTTTGACTAAGAATAAAAGACTACACAATACATACAAGTAAACATATAAATCTAAGTACATAACAGGGGCCAGATTTGGTGTGGTAAAAATGCGGGGGGCTACCTTGGCTGATTTACATAGGACAATATATTTAAACAAATGTTAGCAAGCCCTTCTGTGTGTCACATTTGCTTTATTATTTTTTTTAATTCATAATTTCAACAGTCTCGTCTTTGTGGCGTTCTCTTTCGACACTCGGGCTCTTGCGAAACTGCGGCCAAGCCACCCTCCACTCGTTAAAACGAAGTCAAGCAGGCCGCCCCTCATTTTGTACATGTCAGCGTGTCTTGTTATTATCGCGTCACATCGAACTCTTTGAAAACAGCGACTGTCTCTTTGCAAATGAGGCAGACACAGTTGTTGCGTGTTTTATTGAAGAAATAGTCCAATATCCACCTATCCTTGAAGCGTCGGCCATCGCAGTCAATTTTTTTTTTTTTTTTTGATTGTCGCAATTCTAGAAATCACACAAGGTAATGTTGCTTAGAGTGCTGCTCTTAATGTTTTTCAAAGTTTCGTGAGAATAGGCCGAGTTTCTGTGGAAAAGATAGTTGTAGATATCAGGGTAGCAGATGTCAGGCAGAGAGGGCGAAGACAGCGGGTCGAAAAATATCGATTTAGGCATCAAATATGGATCTGGCGAATGGATAGACTGAAGCTTTTCCACATAACGCCTTTTATGCAACGCATCCAATGAGTTTACCGCAGGCATGAAAATGGGTCAGGGGTTAAAAAGGTGAGAAGGGTGTGGAGGAAATATGTTCCAGTACACTGTACACCCCAACAAAATATTGAGCTCTGTCGACCCACACTGTGTTTCAGCAGGGCCATGCAGAGACCGGTGGAGGGGCGGGTGCTCGTAGATCAAAAGGGGCACATGAACAAGTATTTAATACACCTTAAAACAACATAACTTCAATTTTAACCAGCTTTAGATAATAATTGGCTGCGACTGTGACATACTTTAATTGGGAGGGGGCAACAGTGAATAGAAATCAAAACTGTCATCAACACTTTCTGGCTGTGACTCAGTCAGTCTGCCTCTTTTCTTCCTTCAACCTCTGCATCAAAACTTCCTTCCTCAACTTGTTAATCTGAGAACAAACCACATCAGATGGTCACTGAGCCACAAACAGCACAGTTTTCTTAAAACTATTATTTCATTATTATCCATACTTAACAACTCTAGCACCTAATGATTAATAAAGCAATGACATAAAAATCTTATAGAAAAATAACATTGTAATTGTGTTTATAATTGTATTTAATACCCGACTATCCTTGCAAACTTGTTCTTACCAGGTCTGCTATTCACCCAGCTGATGAGGTATCCACTGCCTTCAGCAGCCTCATCTAACTCCTTTTTTTAATCCCTCAATCTCCCTTCCCTACGACGCATGTCTATGTAATGAAATATAAATATTTTTTAAAAAAACAAAAAAACAGACTCCCCGGTGGCTTTTAGTTTTAAAGCTTTCTTAATTTCTTTCTCTCTCAATAACGATGGAGGTAGATTTGTGCTTTTATTATTCAATCAAAAAACAAAGTTACTTCTATCAAAAACAAAGTTGCTTCAATCAAAATACAGTATATACTTTTAATCCCCAAAAAGTCCCTTCAATTAAAAAAACTGTTTTTGATTGCAAAAATAAATTTGAGAAAAAAAAAAGCATTTGAAAACTATTTTTCTTGATTGAAACAAATTTTTCCATTGAAGTAATGTTGTTTTGTATTTGGGCCACATTTTGGCTAGGACATTTGTGTCTTTATTATTCAATCAAATAAGTTGCTTCAAACAAAAAAATATATATAAAAAGAAAAACTTTGCACATGTGTCAATCACCGTTTGCCAAAGCCTGAGAGGGTTTGAGTAGACTCACTATGAAGCATTTAATAAAGCCAAACATTTTCTTACTACTTTATTCTTGTTTAAAAAAATTTCGGTGGGGCAGTAACATGTTTAAAACTTATCATAATTCTTACATTTTGAAGTGCTTGAAAACCATTTATAGATGATACTTTGGTGAAAAAAGTGAAAAAACGTCATATATATGTATCTTTTTTCCAATTTAAAATCTGAATAATTGCATTGAACACGCACAAAAAAATGGGGGGGGGGGGCTACTTCATGGTTTTCACTTATTGCGGCGGGTTCTGGGCCCCATTAACCGCGAAAAACGAGGGATCCCTGTATTTCTGAAAAGCTTTAAAAAGCAGGACTCATTCCCACCACTCGTCGTGCCGGTGTTGTGCCGACACCGGCCGTCAGCTCAAATCCAAGCCGAAAATAACGCGTCTCCGGCGGACGACGGGAGCAATGTGAGGCACCCCCTTCATCCGAGAGCATGCCGCTTAATTTGACTCAACAGTGCGTTTCTTCGTTTATATTACCGCTAAATACACAAGCTTGACGCCAATTTAACGGGAGCTATTTTTTTTCATGGGAGATTTGGCTAGCTCTGGCAGTGTTCAATGCAAGCTGCAACGAATGGCAGTAACTTTTTTATATTGCAAAATGTGAAAACGATTGAAACCATCACTCACCAAATTCAATCTGCTGGCAAATACAGGCAAGTGTGTATGCTACGCTCTGGTCTGCCGCGGAGTGGATAAGGCCTGCTTTTTGTTTTCGCAGCTTTGCAATGCAACCAAAGGCTCTCCGAGCACTCCATGTACAGTAAGGAGTGCGCGCGTTTGGAATAATGAAACGCAGCTTGGGCCGATGATTGGTTCTCGTCAGCGAAGCATCTAGAAGGATTTGCTGACTGTGTTCTTAAGTGCTCAGTTTACGTACTAAGTTAATCACATGATGATAATAATAATAATAATTGAATAAAACCTCCCGAAAAAAAAAAAAAAAAAGAATTTCTCCTCGGATCTACGCAATTCACGTAGGTCGCCCTTTTTTGACTTCAAAACGGCGAATTTCGCCGAAAGGTGAGAGATTTTCATGCCTGGTTTACCGCGTCTGAAAGCACTGGGGCTTCCATGAATTGCTCTATAAACTCAACGACTAATTGAAACCATTTAGAATAGGGCTAAACAGAGACGGACAATATGGCGGCCGGATACAGCGACACGTCATTCTGTGACGTCGGTGAGTAGGGTCTATACTCTCAGTGTTTGAAAAATACAGGGAGAATAGTCTGGCAGAGCCAGGCAATGAACATTCAGCATTTCAAAAATTGTTGACGTTTCATTCAAATTCAAGTTTATTGATGTGGAAAAAACTTCGTTGAAATCCAGAAAAAAAGACGCCTGACGGCGGAAATACCCAACAGTTTAATAAGACTGACTAAAAACACATTTACCACATGTAATAAAGAATATATTGACCGGCGATATTGAAGACAGTCGTCGCAGCAATATGACGTCACACCAACGGGTCCTTAATGAATCGTGTCTCACTCCATGTGGGTTTTATCAACAGGATGACGGCAGTACACATTTAAACGCGTAACATTTCGTCTTTGCGTGTGAACAATACAAGGTAACACGGATGATTTGTTTCTGATCTCTCTTAGAGGCTTTTACTCCGGACGTGCATGCTGCGGTTTACTGAACGAACAATAATGTTGGCGCTTGCGATTTGATACACAGAGGATTATTGCTGAACAGTACTTTGCAATCTTAAATCACGTTTGATTTTCTATATTTTGATTTCCAAAAAAGAGGACACTCAGCCCGGTGTTGTGCCGAAAAATAGCCGTGAAATGTCCCCCATGACGGGAGCGCTTATTTATAACGCTTTATTGAGGTGAAAACATCAAATGTTTTCATGGACGCATCACAGTAATGAATTTACGACTGTAAAATCAGTTTTAAATAAATTACACAAAATACTTGTACTGTATTTTAGTAACAAATCGTGGACTGGGCCACATAACCATCTTTGAACAGAAATGTATTCGTCTACAGGTTTTCTATGGAGTCACAGGAGTGCCAAAATTAAAAATAAATAAATAAATGAATACATAAATATAAAGAGAAATAATATATATGTATGTATATATGTGTATATATATATATATACATATATATACATATATATATATATATATATATATATGAACGAATAAATAAATATAAAGAGAAATAAATATATAAATAAAAAAATATATAACGGTATACTTTGTCATTGACATTTACTTTTGGTTATTAACAACCACAAATGAAAAAAACAATGACAATATTTTTCATTGACTTTTACTTTCTGTCATTGAACACCACAAACGGAAAAAACAATGACAATTGTATTTTTTGCCTTTGCCTTTTCTGTTTGGCTTTTACAATAGCCACGTTTACATGGAGCCAAATATTCCAATTGCAATCGGTTTAGATGTTCAAACCGAATAAATGTGTTCCATATAAACACCTCATTCGGAATGAACAGGCCCAAACCGAATGGAATTTCATTCCGTTTCACAGGGGTGGAATATTCCTTTTCCCAAACCGATTAGAAGTAAAATTGTATCATGTAAACAGGGAAGCGGAATGGTGTCTGGTTGCGTTCTTTCTGCACATGCTCCGTACTGACGTGGTGACGTCACTTGGTGACGTAAGTAACGTCACTTGCAACATGGCTTCCAAGCACACGCACAGCGCACCTAATTGGAGTCCAGCGGAAAGTTTATATCCATGAATCCCTCCACCAGCCCACACAACTTTTTAAATGAACGGCGTGTCATTCTGAAGTTTTGTTTCCACTCGAAAAGTTAAAACAGCAGCTGATCTGACGATCGATCTCCATGTTTTGCAACGTGACGCTTTGTTTTGATTAATCTGCGCATGTCAGACGGCAGTTGTCAAACGTCCTTTCGGAATAAAGGCAGACACATGTAAACGCTGGATCGGAATAGATGAAGTGACATGTAAACCGCTGATCTGAAATTTCCATTCGGAATGATTTGAATCGGTATGAATAAAAGTCAGCATGTGAACGTGGCTAATGTCATTTGCCACGTTTACATGGAGCCAAATATTCCAATTACAATCGGAATATTTGTTCAAACCGAATAAATGTGTTCCATATAAACACCTCATTCGGAATGAACAGGCCCAAACCGAATGGAATTTCATTCCGATTCACAGGGGTGGAATATTCATTTTCCCAAACCGATTAGAAGTAAAATTATATCATGTAAACAGGGAAGCGGAATGGTGTCTGGTTGTGTTCTTTCTGCACATGCTCCGTACTGACGTGGTGACGTCACTTTGTGACGTAAGTAACGTCACTTGCAACATGGCTTCCAAGCACAGCGCACCTAATTGGAGTCCGGCGGAAAGATTGTATTTCATTCAAACTTTAAAAGAATTGAATATAATTGCTCGCTTAGACGGGCGTAAAACGAGGAACAGTGAACTATTTAAAAAAGTTCACGAGAGGTTACACGAAGCCGGAATAGACCGGAGCGTTGACCAGATTAGAAACCGGTGGAAAACCGGCTACTACAAGGCAAAAGAGCAAAACAGCAGAAGCGGATACGACCCCACAAACACAACAAGGGGGTTAAAGTTAAAACAGCAGCACTCTGACGATCGATCTCCATGTTTTGCAACGTGACGCTTTGTTTTGATTAATCTGCGCATGTCAGACGGCAGTTGTCAAACGTCCTTTCGGAATAAAGGCAGTCACATGTAAACGCTGGATCGGAATAGATGAAGTGACATGTAAACAGCTGATCTGAAATTTCCATTCGGAATGATTTGAAGCGGTATGAATAAAAGTCAGCATGTAAACGTGGCTAGTGTCATTTGTCGATCGCCTTTCCTCTTTGGGAATGTAAATGGCAAATGCGCAGAGAAACGGTCTGTCAATCAAATGACGTTGGGCGGGGCTTTCCAACCAGGAATGGTAGTCGATAACTGATTATTCCTAGTTTATCTGAAAGAAAGTGATGTCGGTTATCGAGTTGCACGTGCGGTTTTTATGGATAGGATAGACTGGATAGATATGGATATGGATAGACTTTTTACGTGATAGATTCAACGATAGAAATACATTTTTCTAGACCGGTAAAAAACATATATTATAAAATATATTATTCGACACACATGCCAGACCATTCAGAGAATAATTATTTTCTATGTCCGAATCTTCGCGTTTATAATCATGACGACATTGGAGGAAGTGGCGTACTGCAGTCACACAAAACAGCCGCGGTTGCGCTTGGGTAGCCGTACGGCGCATGTGCGGAAAGTTAAGCCAGGAATAATCAGTTATCGACTCCTATTCCTGGTTGGAAAGCCCCTCCCAACGTAATTTGATTGACAGACCGTTTCTCTGCACATTTGCCATTTACATTCCCAAAGAGGAAAGGCGATCGACAAATGACAATGACAATGTGAAAGCCAAACAGAAAAGGCAAAAAATACAATTGTCATTGTTTTTTCCGTTTGTGGTGGTCAATGACAAGTAAAAGTCAATGAAAAATATTGTCATTGTTTTTTCCGTTTGTGGTTGTTAATGACCAAAAATAAATGTCAATGACAAAGTATACCGTTATATTTTTATTTATTTATATATTTATTTCTCTCTCTTTATATTTATTTTATTCATTTATTTATTTATTTTTATTTTTGGCACTCCTGTGACTCCATAGTTTTCACGACCATATCCCAATGACAATCACATAGGTATGACATTTATTAGTTCAACCAGAGTAAAATAATACATATTCACGGTACAAGAAAATCGTTTCCATTTCCATCGATTGGTAAGAAAAAGCTGTTTGTACGAGTGACGTGTGGGCGCTCAATAATAAAATAAATAAACAAATAAATAAAAATAAATAAATAAACGCTCAATAAAGCGTTATAAATAAGCGTTCCCATCAGGGGGGACATTTCACGCCGGGCGGCTATTTTTCGGCACAACACCGGCCTCAAGATACTTGAATTTTACTCGAAGTTCACTCAAAGATGCCTATATCACTTTAATATATTTAAAGTGTGCCCAAAAAATAATAATAATAAGGACTTTTATATATATCTATATACAGTACTGTGCAAAAGTTTTAGGCAGGACACCTGCCTAAAACTTTTGCACAGTACTGTATATACATTTTTTTAATTAATAAATTTATTAGGATCGTGGAAGCTTCCATGATCCTAATAAATTTATTAATTAAAAAAATGTATATACAGTACTGTGCAAAAGTTTTAGGCAGGTGTCCTGCCTAAAACTTTTGCACAGTACTGTATATCTATATATATATATGTATGTATATATATATATATATATATATATATATATATACATATATAATATTCTCAATGTTTTAGATTGCACACAAACAATAACCGAAAAAAACTGACAATTCAACCAGTATGTTTCCCATAATGCCTAGCGTGGTTTAGCTTACAGATAGTTAGCTGAGGCAAAAATCAAACTTTGCTACAAAAGTTTACAATCATCGGCAGCGCAACGATGCGACACCAAACAGGATTTTACAGTCAAAGCTCCGACAGAAGTCAACAGTTGCCATTATATACGTATTTATCGTAAAAAACTTAACAACTGGGCAGGCGTTGTAGCCAAATCGTCAACCCAGTAGATGGCGGTAATGCGTCATGATAGGAGTAAACTGCCAACAAAAACAAGAAGAACTACTCCTTCCCTCCCTTCTAGTAGGAGTCATGTCAACTGCTGCCACCCAGCGGCCGGAGGGATTGTCTTCAAATTGGTCCCGTGAAAAATCATAAAAACCGGACATTTTTATGAATTTATAAAACCCGCCCAGACCACGAGGATACTACATGAAAGTAGGACTTGTCCGGGCAAAAGAGGACGTTTGGTCACCCTATGTTAACTTGAAAATATGTTGTTGACCCACATTTGCTCCTATCAGGGTTAATATTTTTATGAATGATTCAAAACGAAAGACACCCCCTTTGTCATTTCCATCCCAGCGGAAATAATCTTGATAAATACATTTTTAAAAATCATTTTGCTGAAATTACTTTAATATTATTACAGTATTATAATACTAGTTGACAATAACTTACAACACCAATGAAGCCCATATTTCTAGGAAGTGGCTGCGCAATACGGGGGCAGACATTTTATTAATGCTTGTACTATTTCAGCCAATCAAACATAATTCTCAAAATTTTCCCGACCTACCTAGTTATGTCATTAATACCAATTATCACATGCACTTGCGGTCGAGTCTATCATTGTATATTTGCGCGGGTACAACTGACATCACAAAATGGTGTGTACTTTTTTAATCACATTTCTCCATTATCAGAGCTCGTGAGAATTTTGCATATTTAAATATTTTGATCATCTTTTACACGATATTTTTTTACTGTTGCCTTTCCCTTTAAAACATTGTCCTTTTTTTTTATAGAAGTAATATTCATATATTTGACTATTTATGCTTTTTTTCCCTTGCTCTGTCACTTTAAAGTCAAACAACTAAACAGTGCAAGACACATTCTATGACATAATAGCTGTCAAGGTGTGATGCCTCTTTATTGTTTTCTCAGTGAAGCAATGGCAACTCTCCGCAAGAAAGTCGACAACCGCATTCGCGTTCAGATCGAGAATGGAGTTGCCTTGCAGCATCGCACTATGTTTGTAGTGGTCGGAGATCGTGGAAGAGATCAGGTAATGTTTTCATTCTTTTAGGCTTGTTTGCACTGAGCAAAATATCAGTTGATTTGTGTTCACGGTCTAGGTGGTTATTCTGCATCACATGCTATCCAAAGCAAGCGTCCGAGCACGGCCGTCTGTTTTGTGGTGCTACAAAAAAGACCTTGGCTTTAGCAGGTGACTATACTGTACCTTAGGTCCTGTTCTTTCCGACATATTTTTAATAATTAACTAGGGCTGAACGATCTTGGAAAAACCTGACGTTGCGATTTTTGGGGGCTTTGCAATATATCTTACAATATTAAAACTTGAAGAATTTTCACCTGACTTGAATAGCTGTTTGGGAAGTCTATGGTTGACTCAATATGATCACATTGTATTCATTAGAGATGTCCCGATCCGATCACATGATTGGAAATCGGGCCGATCGCGCCAGTTTTCAGAGGATCGGAATCGGGTGAAAAGGATCGTGTTTTTAATTAAAAATAAACACTCACCGGCCACTTTATGAGGTACACCATGCTAGTAATGGGTTTTACCCCCTTTTGCCTTCAGAAATGTCTCAATTCTTCGTGGCATAGATTCAACAAGGTGCGGGAAGCATTCCTCAGAGAGTTTGGTCCATATTGACATGATGGCATCACACAGTTGGGGATTTGAGTGACTTTGAACTTGGACTGTGGACTTTGACTTTGTGTAGGTTAAAGCTGCTAGCCAAATCCTTCAACTACTGCTGGTTTCGATTTAAGGCGTATGGCGAGGTAGATCATCCACACTGGGGCTGTGAAGCTGGACACTGTTCAAAACATTCCACTTCCAAGCACATATTCATATAAATATACACTCACCGGCCACTTTATTAGGTACACCTGTCCAACTGCTCGTTAACACTTAATTTCTAATCAGCCAATCACATGGGGGCAACTCAGTGCATTTAGGCCTGTAGACATGGTTTAAGACAATCTCCTGCAGTTCAAACCGAGCATCAGTATGGGGAAGAAAGGTGATTTGAGTGACTTTGAACGTGGCATAGTTGTTGGTGCCAGAAGGGCTGGTCTGAGTATTTCAGAAACTGCTGATCTACTGGGATTTTCACGCACAACCATCTCTAGGGTTTGCAGAGAATGGTCCGGAAAAAAAAAATATCCAGTGAGCGGCAGTTCTGTGGGCGGAAATGCCTTGTTGATGCCAGAGGTCAGAGGAGAATGGCCAGACTGGTTCGAACTGATAGAAAGGCAACAGTGACTCAAGGCAGAAGAGCATCTCTGAACGCACAGTACGTCGAACTTTGAGGCAGATGGGCTACAGCAGCAGAAGACCACGCCGGGTGCCAGTCCTTTCAGCTAAGAACAGGAAACTGAGGCTACAATTTGCACAAGCTCATCGAAATTGGACAATAGAAGATTGGAAAAACATTGCCTGGTCTGATGAGTCTCGATTTCTGCTGCGACATTCGGATGGTAGGGTCAGAATTTGGCGTCAACAACATGAAACCATGGATCCATCCTGCCTTGTATCAATGGTTCAGGCTGGTGGTGGTGGTGTAATGGTGTGGGGAATATTTTCTTGGCACTCTTTGGGCCCATTGGTACCAATTGAGCATCGTTGGAACGCCACAGCCTACCTCAGTATTGTTGCTGACCATGTCCATCCCTTTATGACCACAATGTACCCAACTTCTGATGGCTACTTTCAGCAGGATAATGCACCATGTCATAAAGCTGGAATCATCTCAGACTGGTTTCTTGTACATGACAATGAGTTCACTGTACTCAAATGGCCTCCACAGTCACCAGTAGAGATGTCGGGATGCCGATCTATCGGGTCCGATCACGTCATTTTCAAAGTATCGGAATCGGCAAAAAAATATCAGCCATGCCTTTTTTTAATATATATATATATATATTTTTTTTTTTAATTAAATCGTTTTCTAATTGTATTTAATGTTACATACATAATATGTTACACTTATCCAGAGTCTTTAATTTAGGCTTAAGGTAGGGTTATCAAATTTATCCCAATAGGTAATTAACTTTTTTATAAATGTATCACATTAAAATATTTAATGCAATTAATGCATGCGCTGCACAACCCACTCGTGCATTATCACACTCCATCTGTAATGGCACCGTTGTGCCTATATAGAGAGCTGAAAGGCAGCGTAAAATGAGTAGAGTGAACTTTAGCAGCCTTTGGAACCTTATTGTAATTGGCTAAAGCCTTACAATCCCTCTCCCTATGATTAGAATTATCTTGGGAAGCAATGTGGGGAAGCAAGGTAGCAATTAATCTTTTTCTTAACACCTTATGTTATAGCCCATCGCAGAGAAGATATATGAATTCGTAGCACTACGCACAGTCATGGTTCCACTTGTCATGGTTCCACTTCCCATCATGCATTTGGGCATGCCCTTCAGTATCATTTACTGAAAGCTCAACAAATACACTAGATGGCAATATTTAGTCACAATATACAAAGTCACAAGTCTTTCTATCCATGGATCCCTCTCACAGAAAGAATGTTAATAATGTAAATGCCATTTTGAGGATTTATTGTCATAATAAACAAATACAGCACTTATGTACTGTATGTTGAATGTATATATTCGTCCGAGTTTTATTCATTTTTTTCTTAATGCATTGCCAAAATATATATGATCGCGGAAAATTATCGGGAATGATTGGAAATTAATCGGGAGCAAAAAAAAAGCAATCGGATCGGGAAATATCGGGATCGGCAGATACTCAAACTAAAACGATCGGGATCGGATCGGGAGCATTAAAAACATGATCGGAACAACCCTAGTCACCAGATCTCAATCCAATAGAGCATCTCTGGGATGTGGTGAAACGGGAGATTCTCATCATGGATGTGCAGCCGACAAATCTGCACCAACTTTGTGATGCCATCATGTCAATATGGACCAAACTCTCTGAGGAATGCTTCCAGCACCTTTTTGAATCTATGCCACGAAGAATTGAGGCAGTTCTGAAGGCAAAAGGGGGTCCAACCCGTTACTAGCATGGTGTACCTAATAAAGTGGCCGGTGAGTGTATATTTGTTTTTTGCTCCATGCTTGTACAGCCTCTCACGCTCCCTCCTGAAAAGCAGTGCAACCAAACTGTTTTTCTTGGTCACCAGTGTAACTGGCATTTGGTACTTGTAGTTGTTGTTTGGTTCAAGTTAACGATGATTAGCTCGATAGCTCTACCATCAAAGGCACAAATGTGTTAATTACGGTCAAGCTTCGTACACAGTCGGAAGTGTGCTGTGGCAACTCATTCATTTTGTAAGTGAGAGGCTGCTCCCGCCACAATGAAGATCAAGCAACAAAAAAAAACAAACAAAAAAACTTTTTCGTTATCGGATCGGGACTCTGTATCGGCAGATTCTCCTAATCAGGAGACTTGGACTCCGATTCATTTGCAAAAATATGCGATTGGGACTCCCGTAGTATTCATATAATACTGCCTAATCCAGGCTAAGGGGGCTTATCTGTGAATGATGAAGATTGGTTTACATAAAAGGGATCCAGGAAGCCATGTCTCTGCACAATTGCTGCTTTTCTGAAGAAAAACAAAAGTTTACCTAATAAAAAATACATAGAATCGCACGTCCTGCGATGGGAATATTGCGCACACTCACATTGTGATGGCGATGTTCAAACGATATATTGTGCAGGCCTACAATTAAAACAATTTGTCCATACAGCAATCGGAAGAAACGGATGAAGCAGCTACAGAAGAAAATCAAAACGGGCACATTGAATCTGAATCAGGATGACCCTTTTGAGCTCTTTGTCGCTGCCACAAACATTCGCTACTGTTACTACAACGAGACCCATAAGATACTGGGAAACACTTTTGGCATGTGCGTCCTACAAGTAAGTCTTTCTTGAGTTTACTGATATTGTCCTCGTATATTACTACTTGCTTTTATTTTCCCTCCTTGCATAGGATTTTGAAGCCCTCACTCCCAACCTCTTAGCCAGAACAGTTGAGACAGTTGAAGGCGGAGGGATTGTGGTCATACTGTTACGGACAGTCAACTCCCTCAAGCAGCTGTACACAATGACAATGGTAGGTCTTTGACCTTTTCTACACATGCCAGATTTACACTGCAGGTACATGTGCCCAATTTTGACTCCTAGCCTTGCTAAGAAATCCAGCATTTGCTGGTGACTGTACCAGCAAAACCAGTACCAAATCCATCTGAACATTGCTGGATTTTGTCATATATCAAATTTCTTGACTTGTTCATCCTTATTATTGTACATACATATAGTAGAAACTAAATTTTCCTTTTCATAAAAGCAGCAAAACTCGACTGGCCACGCATATCTGTTCAGCAAATCATTCATATTAACCAAGCAGTGTCTATGCAGTATCGATCGACATTATTTTGCAACTATTTTGATAGTTTAGAGACCAAATCTAATCTCAGAATTGTCCACGTTTTTTTGTTGTTGTTGTTGTTGAGCGTTTTAGTTCTTTGCATTGGCGGCGATGGATCGCAAAATGGATTTGACGGCTCTTCTCATCAATGACAGCCAATGAAATGAATTAATAATCAATATTCCTTTAATCATTCCGTTTTTAATTTTTAAGAAATATATACAGTATATATTACGGCTGTCAAACGATTAAAATTTTTAATCGAGTTAATCACAGCTTAAAAATTAATCGTAATTAACCGCAATTCAAACCATCTCTAAAATATGCCATATTTTTCTGTAAATTATTGTTGGAATGGAAAGATAAGACATAAGATTGATAATATACATTCAACATACTGTACATAAATACTGTATTTGTTTATACACAATAACAATTACTCCACAAGATGGCATTAACATTATTAATATTCTTTCTGTTAAAGGGATCCACAAGAAAGACTTGTAGTTCTTAAAAGACAAATGTTCGTACAAGTTATGCCAATTTTATATCAAAACCCCTCTTAATGTTTTCGTTTCAATAAAATTTGTAAAATTTTCAATCAAAAAATAAACTAGGTACACTAAATATACCACAAGGTATCAATGGCGAGTTTTAAATTAACTTAGAAATCAAGCCAAATAGTGTGTTTTGTCTCTCAACTGACGCCGTACTTTCCTGTTTTACTGCGTGTTCATTGTACCTTACGTTCATTTGAGTGCTGGCTTCACAACGTACGAGACCTCTGATAGTTTGTATATTGTGAATAAATATTGACATCCAGTGTATTTGTTGAACGAAACAAAATGTTTAAATGTAGTTAGACCAAAGTCTCAGTAAGTTTTATGTGTATTTTGCATAGCTATTTTGATTGGGAATGCCAGTTCTCTTTGCACTGTTGTTTAACTGTGTGAGAATTGGGCCTCATTAATACAGATTGAAGCGCTTTTGTTTTTGTGAACATTTTTTGAGAGATATTATTTTTGTTGTGCTTTCACTAAAGGATACTTATGGTTGTTGTGAAGGAGTTGCCGAAACTTATGCCAATAAACGGCGCGGTCAAATGAACGCCTGTGTTCACTCACCTTTTGTAATAATCTGATATAGAATTATCTGAGGCACCTTAAAGTGCATGCAGCACCAACATGTTGTTTACTCACATTTGATACACTTTCAACATTGGCAGTGTATCAAATACTTGTTCTCCCCACTGTATGTATACAGTATATATGAACTGATTAGTCGACTAATCGCAAAATGAATTGATTTTCCAAATTAAGAATTTATTTTTTTAATTGTCAACCATCAAAGCAATCGTTTGTGGCAGCCCTAATCTCCAGCCTGACGGTACCGCTTTCTTAGTCACAATCATTGCTATTGATCATTCTTCCAGGACGTGCACGCTCGTTACAGAACGGAGGCTCATCAGGATGTAGTTGGAAGGTTCAATGAGAGGTAAGTTTATCTCATGCTTTGGACATTTTTATCGATTGCTAAATAAATGTTGCATTCCTCGTCTTGAAGGTTTATCCTGTCCCTTGCGTCTTGCAAAAACTGCGTGGTCATCGACGACCAACTCAACATTCTGCCCATCTCCAGCCACATGGCCAACATCAAGCCTGTTTCGCCCAAAACACAGGTACAGTTGCTGCACTTCCAACATCAACCGCTAGATCATTGGCCGAATGCTCCGAAAGTTTTTGTGATGCATTCTTCTGCCTTAGGAGGACGGCTTGTCTCCCAAAGAACAGGAGCTGAGGGTCCTCAAGGAGACCCTTCAGGACACTCAGCCAGTGGGAGTGTTGGTGGATAACTGCAGGACCATGGACCAGGTGACGGGCTCTCGAAGATAAATTCACTGGTCTTACTGCTTTAAATTCATGTAATATGCTGTGTACTTTAATTATTATAATTGTTATTATTATTCACTGAAGGCCTGTGATGTCACCACTCATGTTTTTGTTATAGTTATTGTTGGTGGTGTGTATTCATCTTTTTGAGCTATTTCTCTGTTTGGTCATTATATTCTAGGGATGAATAAGCATCTCTGCTCATAGCCCGATTTTGTGTTTGTTTGTTTGTTTGTTTGTGTCCGTGGTGGTTCATTGTAAAAGAAGTTAGCCAGTCGAGGGTGGCCTTCAGTAGATTAAGAATTTGCCTGGAGAGGGCAGCCTTCAGCTTGTATAGCACAATCCATGGGGTGGCGTGGCTCAGTGGTAGAGTAGTTGTCCGCCAAACCCGAGGTTGTGGGTTTGATTCCTGATGAACTCGTCTAAGTATCCTTGAGCAAGATACTGAACCCCACGTTACTCCTGGGGCGGGTACTATGGGAATTCAATAGATATTCTTTAAGAGAGTGCCTTATCGAGCATGGGGGGCCAATTTCTGTTCCACCCATTATTTGACTTTTATTATTAACGATTCAGGGATCAGGGATAGATCGATCTGAAACGTCATCATTATTTTTAAAAGAAAAAGGGGAAAAACTAAATATTCTCTTCTAGTCTTTATCACTATTTTAAACAAAGACAAGGGGGGGGGGGGTTCTGTGGTCCTCGATGAAAGCAGATGATTATAACAAATCAAAATGAGATATTGCCAATATCATTTTGTGCCAAATAAGAGTGGTATAACACTATATATGAGACGATGTCGATATGCCAACTAAACTAAAAAATAACAGGTGATTATCCAACTATTCATTTGTAGAAGCCCGAATTTGTATCATCCGATGATCTGTGTTCTTGTCTAGGCCAAAGCAGTGCTGAAGTTTATCGAAGCCATCTCGGAGAAGACCCTCAGAAGCACCGTGGCTCTGACGGCAGCCCGTGGCCGAGGAAAATCGGCCGCATTGGGGCTGGCGGTCGCTAGTGCCGTGGCTTTTGGGTATGGATGAACCCCCAGACTGTTAAGAGTGGATGAATATAACTATATACACAACACAAAGTTGCAGCAACAACACTATAGCGCAAATGTAACCTCTAACAGTGTTATGTTATTTACAGCTACTCCAACATCTTTGTCACATCCCCAAGCCCAGATAATCTCCACACCATGTTTGAGTTCATTTTTAAAGGCTTTGATGCGCTTCAGTATCAGGTAACTGACATGAGTATGGTGCAACTCGTTTTTCACTTTGTGCCTCACGTCCTTTTTGTCTCCCGCAGGAACATATGGACTATGAGATCATCCAGTCACTGAATCCAGAGTTCAATAAAGCAGTTGTGAGGGTCAATGTTTTTAAAGAGCACAGGCAGACTATTCAGGTATATGCAGTTTCTAAGATAGGAATGTGTGCATTGATTTTAAATACCCAAAATCTTGTCACCTGCAGTATATCCATCCAGGTGATGCTGTCAGACTTGGCCAGGCTGAACTTCTGGTGATCGACGAAGCGGCAGCTATCCCATTACCGATCGTCAAGAACCTGCTGGGACCTTATCTGGTATTCATGGCCTCCACCATCAATGGGTCAGTACAATTTCAATAAATATGTGGATCAGGGATATATTAGGTACACCCCTGTTCAAAGGAAAATAATATAGTATTTTACACCACAAGTATCACCTTTAACTAGGGATGGACTTCAGTAGTCCTGAAATTAATATTGAAGCACAATTTGAACTGCAGATAAATTTGAACAATACAGTATGTATTGTAAATGTACATGTTGGTGTTTAGGTTGCAATACATTATAACTGTATCTGCAAAACTACATTTTATGGCTGGATGATAGTCTGTAAAATTGATATTGCTCTAATCCTTCCTGGCAGGACATGTCATGCACCAAGATTGAACAGTGCTTACTAATTAGCTGTGGGACTGCCACAATTAACTGACTAATTGACAATGAAATTATTCTACAACTATTTTGATTAATTAATTAAAGACACCATGGTTTTAACGAGATATTATCGCGTACTTGCCTCTTTTCGATCCAAAAACTCCGTAGCATGTATCACAGAGTGTCAAGTCACAGCTGTGAATTGCCACAGCCGGATTTTTGGGGGGTTTTATGGGTGAATCATGGTAACATAACAAGGGTCGCGATGCAGAAATCGCAGACATCAAGGAGTGATGACAAGTGCATTCATTTATTCAGTGGGGCAAAAATCCCACATAAAGAAATAATTATTTGACATTAAATAATGTGTGTCACAATTATGAGCACCCCTGGTGTTAATACTTTGTACAACCCCCTTTTGCCAACAAAACAGCACCTAATCTTCTATAATGTTTCACAAGATGGGAAAAGACAGAAAGCGGGATCTTCAGCCATTCCTCTTTGCAGAATCTCTCTAAATCATCCAGAGACCTGGGTCCTCTCCTCTGTACTCTCCTCTTCAGCTCACCCCACAGGTTTTCAATGGAGTTGAGGTCTGGGGACTGAGATGGCCATGGGAGGAGCTTGATTTTGTGTCTGGTGAACCATTTCTGTGTAGATTTGGCCGTATGTTTAGGGTCATTGTCTTGCTGAAAGACCCAGTGACGACCCATCTTCAGCTTTCGGGCAGAGGGCAACAGATTTTGAGTTAAAATGTCCTGGTATTTCAAAGCATTCATGATGCCATGCACCCTAACAAGGTTCCCAGGGCCTTTGAAAGTGAAACAGCCCCACAGCATCACTTACCCACCCCCATACTTCACAGTGGGTATGAGGTGCTTTTCAGCATGCGCATCTTTCGTGGCACACCAGACCCATTTAGAGTGTTTGTTGCCAAAAAGCTCAATCTTGGTCTCATCTGACCAAAGCACACGTTCCCAGTTGAAGCCCCAATACCGCTTGGCGAACTCCAGACGTTTGCGTTTATGATTGTGAGTGAGGAAAGGTTTTCTCCATGCAGGCCTCCCAAACAGCTTGTTGGCGTGTAGACAGCACCTCATACCCACTGTGAAGTATGGGAGTGGGTCAGTGATGCTGTGGGGTTGTTTCGCTTCCAAAGGCCCTGGGAACCTTGTCAGGGTGCATGGCATCATGAATGCTTTGAAATACCAGGATATTTTAAATCAAAATCTGTAACCCTCTGCCCTAAAGCTGAAGATGGGTCGTCACTGGGTCTTTCAGCAAGACAATGACCCTAAACATATGGCCAAATCTACACAGAAATGGTTCACCAGACACAAAATCCAGTTCCTCCCATGGCCATCTCAGTCCCCAGACCTCAACCCCATTGAAAACCTGTGAGTGAGCTGAAGAGGAGAGTACAGAGGAGAGGACCCAGGTCTCTGAATGATTTAGAGAGATTCTGCAAAGAGGAATGGCTGAAGATCCCTCTTTCTGTCTTTTCCCATCTTGTGAAACATTATAGGAGAAGATTAGGCGCTGTTTTGTGCAAAAGGGGGTTGTACAAAGTATTAACACCAGGGGTGCTAATAATTTTGACACACATTATTTGATGTCAAATAATTATTTCTTTATTTGGGATTTTTTCCCCACTGAATAAATGCACTTGTATTGAAGGTTGGATTTTTCTTTTTTTTTTTTCCATTAAGGTCCCATATTATTTAGAAAAAAAAAATATTTGAAGCTAAAAAACACATAATTATTATAAATCCAATAATTATGGAGGGCACTGTATGTATTTCTGTAAGGAGAATGATAAATAAACATTTCTTTAGTCATTGATGAAAGTTTATGGTTATCTTGACAGTGACAGTTATACAATAATCGTGGTCTGACTTTTATCAACTTTTGTTTCAATACACAGTTAAAGCTCAGAGTATTAAATCTGTTAATAATGTGATTTTCATATTTTGTGATACTGATTAGTCAACTAATTGCAAAAAATATTTGATTAGTCGATTGTCATAATGTTCGTTTATGGCAGCCCTACTTAGCACTTACTGTATGCCCAAAAAAAACAAAATGTTTTTTAAACATTGAGATATGCTGTAAAAAGAAAACAGAGCACTTTATTTTTAGTACAAAAGAGGCCTGAGATGTAAACAAGTTAGAAATTTGGCTGCAGTAAACTAAAGATTTCGATGGGACAAAGTTTGATTTTGAGTTTACTCCAATTGACTGTGTGCAGTTACGAAGGCACAGGCCGCTCCCTCTCCCTGAAACTGATTCAGCAGTTGAGGCAGCAGAGTGCTGACAGCCAACAGAACATGTTGGCCGAGAACAGGAGCACCAGTACGGCCAGGCTGGCGGCAGGTATGCAGCAGCTGTTTTTGACTTCCCACCGGAGTTTCTGACTTGTCCGCGGTCTCCCCGTACAGCTCGCACGCTGCATGAAGTCAGCCTGCACGAGTCTATTAGGTACGCAGCCGGTGACGCAGTGGAGAAGTGGCTTAATGAGCTGCTCTGCTTGGACTGCCTAAACATTCCTAGGCTCATATCTGGGTGTCCTCTTCCACAAACCTGTGACCTGTATCCTTATTGAAAAGTCGAATTGTCACAATGGAGATGAAAGTAATCTTCTAAACTTAACAAACTTTGTTAAGATATTACGTGAACAGAGACACACTGTTTTGCTACCACAAAGCATCTGAGGCCTTCCTGCAGCGTCTGATGGCTCTCTACGTGGCGTCCCACTATAAGGTGACACCCGAAGTGGGGGTATAACAAACCGATTTAGATCGATATATCAATTTGTAAGGAACAAAAAAATCCAATCAAAATGCAAAACATCGATTCATATCGTCATCTTTTACAGGGTTCCCGCAGGGTCTTTACACAAGCAATTGCTTTGAACGTGCCTAGAATGGCGTTTTCAAACTACCGGTATTAGTTAGTCTTTTTGGGACTTTTCTCATTAATCTGCATCTGACTGGATCTAATCACTATACTCAATACTCTGATTGGCCATCGTGGAGTGGGTATATCGTTGGGAGGCTCATGGGCCTTGGCAATGCGTGTGGTGACTGACACATTGCAGAAACACGGACTACAATCGTTCTTCAATGACAGGAGGCTTCGCTATTTCACACCTATACAAAAATAAAATATTTACTCACTTAACACTCCCACTTCAGTGTTGTTCCATCCGTGTACGATTATGTGCTGAGTCTTAATTCAGTCAAGTGGCAAGATTTTTCTAGGACTTCCTGGTTCCAAAATGCTGAGATATTCCTTTAATGTTTGTACTTAAAGAAAACATTCACCCAGTTGACACCAACACACTTACACGGTGTGTCAAGGCTGGAGGTCATTGTCGTCTTGCATGCAAGAAAAAGAAAAATTGATCGAGGGCAACTTTTGCTGACCCAGAGTCGAGAAAAGTTCCTCTCGGCCGGCTAGACTGCAAACAGGAATAGAATAGAATAGAGTAGAATCGAATAGAATAGAATATCCCTTTTATTGTCAGCATACAGTTGTGCGAAGGTCGCGGGGGGAAAAGTGACAAAGACAGGAACTGGTCATGCAACAAACCATAGTACCAAACAACAGAAAATTCACATTTTTTATATACTGTATGCCTAATGCAGGACATTTTAGAACCATTTAGGGGCAACCTCCAAACTGCTTTTCTCAGAGTTCAGCACTCGTGATATAAGTGGCCGTGGAGGGACAACAAAGAGGGCAGGTACTTGCTTACTTAATAAGGCACGGTGCGACGTCCCACTATAACCAATTTCAAAACAAATCGTTTGCAGAACTATTTAACTTGCTCGAATGATTGCATTAAAAAAACTACACGGATAAACAGAACATATGCATGAAACATTTCAAAGTAATGGAATATTACTTAAGTCCCTTCATCTTAAATTTACTAATGTTAGTAGTGTTAAAAAGGCATTGAATTTTGTCTAGGTGGTTTTAAATTCTTTGACTTTTAAATTGCAGTGGAGGAAATTGTGACTGGGAAATGTTCTCCCCTTCTTGGGGATTTTTGCAAGGCTGATGGTGAAATTTGCCCCATAATTGGCATTAAATTCTGTAATACCTGGTCTTTAAAAAATCTTAAATTAATTTCATAAAACCTTTTGGAACCCTGTATTAAATATTGGGTTTTGTTAGAAAAGCTTTCACTACTATGTATGAAAACATCAAAATTGCATTCTATTTTTGGTTGTTGGTAAAATATAATTGGTTGTTTTAAATGTGTACATAATGTTGTATCAACTCTGTATAAGGAAAGTGACTATATTTGGTAATAAAAAAAACTTAACCCCATAGACCTGGCCTAATCAGAAAAGGCCCTCGAATCGAATCAAATCTAATTGTGGCAGGCTTTGTAATATGAGCGTGTATTGTATAGGAAATATTGTATCAAGTATTCGTGAAATTGGTGATTTCCACCTCAGCTTCCACTCATTCATTCCGCTTACCCGAATTATTCCCCTCCAGAATTCCCCCAACGACTTGCAGATGTTGTCCGACGCGCCGGCCCATCACCTCTTCTGCCTTCTCCCGCCTGTGCCTCCCACACAGAACTCGCTGCCGGAAGTCCTAGCTGTGGTGCAGGTCAGTGGTCTTCCTCCAGAATACATTCCAAAATCTTCCCACAAATTCACCTATTCTCTGAAAACACGTAGGTTTGTCTAGAGGGCGAAATATCCCGACAGTCCATACTCAACAGTCTCTCCAGAGGGAAGAAAGCCTCAGGTGACCTCATTCCGTGGACGGTGTCAGAACAGGTTCTTAGAGACTGAGCGGAGCATCAAATTGTCTTTTGTTTTCCACATTTACACAAAGAGAGCTCAGTGATCCTTTCGCCTTCAGTTTCAAGATCCGGAGTTTGGCGGCCTGTCCGGAGGCAGGGTGGTGCGGATTGCTGTCAATCCAGACTATCAAGGGGTATAAAACTGTGTTTGTACAATTGTGAATGATCATGTTTCAGGTTCATTAATCTTGTCAATCCAACAGATGGGATACGGCTCACGAGTGCTCGAGCTGTTGCAGATGTACTATGAGGGCAAGTTCCCCACCATGGATGAGAGCACAGCTTCTCAGCACAACAAAATCATGACTGTCAGCAGTGAGGTATTTCAGTCAAACGGGTACTTGTCATGTACTGTATTTTCCGCACTATAAGTCGCACTGGATGGAAAATGTGTCATGATGGTGAAAAACAATTTAGTCAAAGTAAGTCACACTTGACTATTAAGTTGCAATTTTATGGGGGGGAAACTAAATGTTGTCCACCATTTGTCTTTGCTAAGTAGCAGGGATGTTTCTTCCCTAACTAAAGAGAAGTACAAAAGAATTGAATAGTTTTTTACTTGGCATCGAAACGCCATCAGGGCCAGCCGCATTGCACATGGTTGCAAAGTGTAAGTGTCGGCGTCCTTTAGCACAAACAATAGAACAAACATGACAGCACTTCAAGTTCAATGGCCACTTTATTAGGTTTAATCAACATTCGTACATTGTAAAAAAAAAATTTTTTTTTTTAAATTTGGTTGAGCTTGAAAATTCATACTATACCATACCATAAATCTTCCGTATGCTCCGAGGTCGGGTCGCAGGGGCAGCAGTTTTACCAGAAAAGTCCATACTTCCCTCTCCCCAGCCACTTCAACCAGCTCCTCCGACGGGATCCCAAGGCGTTCCGAGGCCAGCCAACAGACATAGTCTCTCCAGTGTGTCCTGGGTCTTCCCCGGGGCCTCCCGCCGGTGGGACATGCCCGGAACACCTCTCCAGGGAGGCGACCAGGAGGCATCCTAATCCGATGCCCAAGCCACCTCAGCGGGCTCCTCTCAACGCGGAGGAGTAGCGGCTCGACGCTGAGTCCCTCCTGGATGACCGAGCTTCTCACCCTATCGCTAAGGGAGAGCCTGGACACCCTGCGGAGAAAACTCATTTCGGCCGCTTGTATCTGGGATCTTGTTCTTTCGGTCACGACCCACAGCTTGTGACCACAGGTGAGGATAGGAACGTTGATCGACTGGTAAATCGAGAGCTTCGCCTTTCGGCTCAGCTCCTTCTTCACCACTACGGACCAGTGCAGAGTCCGCATTACTGCAGACGCTGCACCGATCCGCCTGTAGATCTCCCGCTCCCTCCTACCCCCACTCGTGAACAAGACCCCAAGATACTTGAACTCCTCCACTTGGGGCAGGATCTCATCCTCGACCCGGACAGGGCACTCCAACCTTTTCTGACTGAGGACCATGGTTTGGAGGTGCTGATCTTCATCCCAACCGCTTTACACTCAGCTGCGAACCGCTCCAGTGAGAGTTGGAGGTCATGGCCTGATGAAGCCAAAAGCACCACATCATCTGCAAAAAGCAGAGATGCAATGCTGAGGTTACCAAACCGGACCCCCTCAATGCTTCGGCTGTGCCTAAAAATTCTGTCCATAAAAATTATGAACAGAATCGGTGACAAAGGGCAGCCTTGGCAGAGTCCAACCCTCACTGGGAACAAATTCGATTTACTGCCGGCAAAGCGGACCAAACTCTGACACCGGTCGTACAGGGACCGAACAGCCCTTACCAAGGGACTCGGTACCCCTTACTCCCGGAGCACCTCCCACAGGACTCCCCGAGGCACACGGTAGAATGCCTTCTCCAGATCCACAAAATACATGTAGACTGGTTGGGCGAACTCCCATTCACCCTCGAGGATCCTGCCGAGGGTATAGAGCTGGTCCACTGTTGCACGGCCCGGGACGAAAACCACACTGCTCCTCCTGAATCCGAGATTGGACTTCCCGACAGAGCCTCCTCTCCAGTACCCCTGAATAGACTTTACCGGGAAGGCTGAGGAGTGTGGTCCCCCCCGGTCTGCCTATCCATAGGCACTGTCCCCGATGTCCACTCGATGTTGTAGAGGCGTGTCAGCCACGACAACCCCACAACATCCAGAGCCTTTAGGAACTCTGGGCGGATCTCATCGACCCCCGGGCCCTTGCCACCGAGGCGCTTTAAAATTCAAGTCAACCAAAAATGTTTTTAAATTTTTATGGAAAGCTAAAACTTAACAATACAGAACTTCAAGCTCAGCAATGGCCTCTATATTGGCTTTTTTCAACTTTCGTGCAGTGTTTATTATATAAAAAAGGAAACTTTTTCAAGTGAACCAAGTAGTTTTTCCCCCAAATCTTTGTGGGAAAATTCAATTGTGAACGCAGTTAGCCATTATTCTCCCAGACTATCGGGTTTTAATAGGGATGTGTCGTCACTTATCTGCCATTCTATAAACAACAGTAAATTGAGCATGTACTTTGTCGAAACTGTAGATTGCTCAATTTTCAACCAATTTTCAAACTGCTTGGTTTATCGTTAACATCAGCGATGTTGTAATTGTACTGCAAATTTAAGTGTTCATAATAGTGCTGTCAAGTTTATTGAATTAACAGGTGGTAATCAATTTTTTAAATTAATCACGTTAAAATATTTAACGCATGCACGGAATGACCCGCTCATGCATTGTCTCAAACAATTTACAATGATGCCGTTTTTTTGCATATTGAGAGCTCAGAGGCAGAGAAAGGTGTCTTGTTTTGTGCTTTTTCTTAACAAAGGTATACCACACGCAGCGTGCTGGCACTTTGTTTCTTCATTAGCACATTCAGCTTCAACATTAACACAGCTTACGGCTCTCGGCTGGCCGTAACTCTAACTCACTCCTGCATCATGTGAGTAAACAACATGTTGGCGCCGCGTGCACTTTAAGGTGCCTCGGATAATTCTATATCAGAATATTACAAAAGGCGAGTGGACACAGGCGTTCATTGAACCGCGCCGTTTATTGGCATAAGCTTCGGCAAGTCCTTCACAACAAACATAAGTATCATTTAGTGAAAGCACAACAAAAATAATCTCTCTCAAAAAAATTATGTTCACAAAAACAAAAGCACTTCAATCTGTATTAATGAGGCCCTATTCTCACACAGGTAAACAAAAGTGCAAAGAGAAATGGCATTCCCAATCTAAAAAAGCGATGCAAAATACACATAAAACTTACTCAGACTTTGGTCAAACTCTATTCAAACATTTCGTTTAGCTCAACAAATACACTGGATGGCAATATTTAGTCACAATATACAAACTATCAGAGGTCTTGTACGTCTTGAAGCCAGCACTCAAATCACGTAACTTACAATGGATGGACCAGTAAACTGGGAACTACGGCGTCGGTCGAGGGGCGAAACACACTATTTGGCTTGATTTCTAAGTTAATTTAAAACTTGCCATTGACACCTTGTGGTGTATTTCAATCACTACCTTACTTAAAGACACTGTGGAAGAACGGCAGGGAGCCCATGTCCCAATGGCGAGCTGCTAGTTTATTTTTTTGATTGAAAATTTTACAAATTTTATTATAACGAAAACATTAAGAGGGGTTTTAATATAAAATTAGTATAACTTGTACTAACATTTATTTTTTTGAAAACTACAAGTCTTTCTATCCGTGGATCCTTTTAACAGAAAGAATGTTAATGCCATCTTGTGGATTTATTGTTATAATAAACTAATACATAACTTATGTACAGTATGTTGAATGTATATATCCGTCTTGTCTCATCTTTCCATTCCAAATATGATTTACAAAAAAATATGGCATATTTTTTAGATGGTTTGAATTGCGATTAATTACGATTACGATAATTAATCTTTAAGCTGTGACAAACTCGATTAAAATTTTTAATTGTTTGACAGTCCTAGTTTATAACCTTTTCTCAAAATCCAGCTATAAAACAGCCAAAGTAATACTTTGTTATAATCCTTAAATAAATCAACGAGTTAAGTGTTTTAGTGGAGACAATCACTTCTGCTACAATAGAGCCTGCCAGATAAATCCCCTGCGAAAGATGACCGACGGTTACTTATGCTTCCACTTCAGCCTTTAGACATTGGGCCTGTATTAGGGATGTCCCGATCTGATGACGTGATCAGAAATAAGGCCAATCGTGCCATTTTTTTCAGAGATCGGAATAGGGTGAAAAGGATTGTTTTTAATTTAAAAAATATATTTTATTTTTCTGCTTCATGCTCAAACAGCGCCATAGCCTCTCACCCTCCCTTCTGCTAAGCAATGTGTCCAAATTGGGCTTGTGTTTGGTACTTAAAGGTAATGATGATTGACAGGTTTGTAGCTTTGATCTTGCCAGCAAAGCTTGGTAGCTCTACGATCAGAGGCATGCATGTTTTAATTGTTTAAGTAAGTGGCTGTTCTCAGCAGCAGGGGCGTCAAAGCGTGAATGGATTTGAGTGGACTCACTCAATGAAGCATTTAATAAAGGCAAGCATTTTTCTACGGTATTCTTGTTTAAAAATAAATCACACTATTAAGGCTGACGGGCAGAGTAAGATGTTTGGAACTTTTGTTCACATTTTTGTTTTGTCCGGGAATCGGATCAGGACCCAGTATGTGCAGATTCTCAAAATCAGGTGACTATTACTCAAAAATATGCAATTGGGACATCCCTACCTTGTAAAGTATATGTGATATCTATCACGCAGACTACATTGTACTGACTGCGCATGTTCTTCCAGTTTTGAGATGGGGGGACATATTTATTATTTTTTACATCATGACTAGAGTAAAGTTATACTTTTTGGGCGTGAGAAATGTAAAGTGTGACATCGTGTTAGAGTGGACTGAAATGTGTGAGAGACACTCAAGGTCAGAGGTGAGAACCATGTGCCAATGCGTTCCTTTGATGGCATCACGTGCAGGTTACTCAAACAGCGGTTTGGCCCACATACTTTATCATGTAAGTTAATTCAAACCAGTTAATCAAGTTCACAATATTAATTTGATAAAATGAGCCAGGTAAACAATGAATAACACATTACCATTGTTCTTAATAACAGCGTTCGGGTATAACGGCGTTACTAATGGCGTTTTTTCTTCAAAAGTGAGTAATCTTATTAATGACTCATTTTTGCAATGCCGTTTCCGTTACTGAGGATGTAAAGGCATGCGTTACTATTAGAGCTGGGAATCTTTGGGCACTTAACGATTCGATTACGATTCAGAGGCTCTGATTCGATTATAAAATGATTATTGATGCACCCCCCTCCTTTTTTTAAAATTTTTTTTTAATGTTTTGTACATTAGTTCCAAAATTGTTCAAAAATCCTCTCAGGCTAAACCAAACTATTATTTCAGTATCAAGTTAACATACAACAGTAAACAAATATACAAAAATAACAGTAAATAAAAAAACTCCAGTCCCCATTCTGTATCAGCAGCTTTAAACTACATTCAATTAATTTAATGTTGTGAATCAACTGTTACAGTTGTTAAAATTGCTCCCGTTATTCCATAATTTCCCCTCTGTCTACTTTTGTCAAAATTTTAAAACTATTTCATAATTTAAAGATAGATTCAAGACAAGATTCTGCCGATTTAGGAGTATTTTAGATAAAAAGTTAATTAGGTTCGCAACAACAGAGCCTTGTACAACAGGCGTTGTAATCACGCTGACTTCTTTAATAAACACTTTTGGTTTCACCCGCGCCAGTTGCACAGAACTTCCTTCAACATAACATCATGTGACTCAATGAGTAATCACAATGCATGCTGGATAGTGTAGTTCTAATTCCTTACACCATAACACTGACAAGCGACCAGTAGAAATGGTTACCAATCAGGCATGAAAATCTCTCACCTTTCGGCTAAATTCGCCGTTTTGAAGTCAGAAAGGGTGAACTACGTGACTTGTGTAGATCCGAGGAGAAACTTTTTTTGTTACCGGTGTCACGGTTTACCATGGTATGAAAACGTCGCGGTTTCAAAACCACTAAAATGATCTGTCACACCGTAGTACGGGATTCGCTATTATTTTTCATGTGTCAAAAATGCAGCTAAAAATGGCGCAGGAGCACTCACTCCTTCCCCTGTTTGTTGCTGTGTGTCAGTGACGTTATTCCAGCGAACCCAAAAACAAAATACAAGAGGTACTTTTCTTCAGTTTATTGAGTTCTCAAATCGTGGTAACTGAAATATACAAAATAAATATATTTAAAACGTTGTACAATAGTATTTTTCTATGTCTGAGTAGCTTCAACAGATTAGCACCATGAAGAAGTTCGCCAAAAACAAAAAACATTTTCCTTTCAAATTTAATATACAAACTAATTAAAAACTTGCAAAGACCAATGTTAGCCTAGGCTTAGCTGGGAGAGCAACTTCGTCGAAGTTTTAATTTAAGTTTCACAGCCGGTGAGTGAAGAAACATGCTTGAAGTGGAAAAAAAGGATAGTGTCAAAGATCGCTAATTGCGACAGATGTTCTTGCCCTAAGCACAAATTCACATTCGCTGGATGAGGAGAGGTCTCACTCCCAATATTTTTTTTTTTTTAGATGAATGCATTTGCCAGCATATTGAATTTGGTGAGTAATGGTTTCAATCCTTTCATATTTTGCGGTATAACAAAGTTACTCCCGTTTGTTGCAGCTTGCGTCAAACACTGCCAGAGCTAGCCAAATCTCCGGTGAAAAAATAGCTCCCGTTAAGTTAGCGTCAAGCTTGTGTATTTAACGGTAAAATAAAATAATAAACACAAACTTCTTTCTAATACCACTGTAATTGGTATTTCAGGGATGTGTGGCGCCTTTTTTTCAGTGCGACATCTAACTCGTTTAGCTTCAAAGTAAACTTTGTTTCTAAATAAAACATGGCCAGCACAAGGTATATGCGTCTGTGTTACCTCCTGCAGATTACTGAAACACAGCGTGTTTCGACAGAGCTCAATATTTTGTTGGGTTGTACAGTGTACCGGTGTTCGGCAATTCCTTGCTACGCGGCGAAACGTCTTACACACTGCTCAGTGCTCTTGCGCAAACATTCGCACTAATGCGCACATCAGATAAAAGCGGCGAGTACTCACTATTATTGTTTTTATTGAGTTTTTTGTTACCTTTTCATTCCCTCAAAAATACTTTTTGCATGTATTACCCTCCCATACTTTTAACCATTGTGTTTTTTGTGGTAGCTTTAAAGCAGTTGACCACATTAGTCATGTAGCGTATTTAAACCGTCCTTATTTGATATAATTTTTAAGTACTTTCTGCCTTTATGCATCTAAACAAAACAAGTTGAGAGCGCACGGTAGTACTTTGTAGAGGTGTGCAAAATTTCCGATTCTTAGATTATTCGTGATTCGGCCGTGGAAGATTCGAAAACGATTCACAAACATCCAAAATCCGATTATTGAAATATGCAGAGTAAAGCGGAAGTACAACACACTCAGCGCACCGCGCGGTCTTCGGGACGCTATGAGGAACGGAGCGACAGTAGCTAAACATCATGCTTCTCATTACCCGGCCCCTCGGGTAATGCCAATGCTCAACTCACAGCTCTAGCTCAACTCATGCCACGAGATTATAAAAAAAACACAACAACATACCTGACTGCTGCCGAAAAGCTGCTACAAAGTACATCCGCATAATGTTACGGTAGATATCATTTATATATGACTAGATGCACTATAGATTCGGTAGCGTTAGCAGCACATCTACAGAAAGCTAGATGCGGGCGTTAGTAAACAGCCGCCATCTTAAAGCGGTACACTTCCCTGCAAGGCTGTTGTAGCGAACCTTCCAAGCGAACCTAATTAACTTTTTATCTAAAATACTCCTAAATCGGTAAAATATTGACTTGAATCTATCTTTAAAATAGTTTTAAAACTTTCACATGTCGAAAGTAGACAAAAGGGAAATTATGGACCCTAACCATAACCCTAACGGGAGCAATTTTAACAACTTTAACGGCTGATTCACAACATTAAATTAATTGAATGTAGTTTAAAGCTGCTGATACAGAATGGGGACTGGAGTTTTTTTATTTACTGTTATTTTTGTATATTTGTTTACTGTTATATGTTAACTTGATACTGAAATTGTAGTTTGGTTTAGCCTGAGAGTATTTTTGAACAATTTTGGAACTAATGTACAAAACAAAACAAAAAAACAACAAAAAAAGGAGGGGGTGCATCAGTAATCGTTTTATAATGGAATCGGAGCCTGTTAGGTCTAAACTTACTTGTATCTAGCAAAATAATAAAGACCTAGAGGAGGACGAAGGCAAGGATCAGATAGGAGACAATGATAAGGCTTTACACTGGCGGCCGTCAGGAGAAAAGGTTGATGCGGAGCGAGTAGCTCCCAACAAGCTTATCTAAAAAAAACCCTAAGGAGCGCCAGCCTTTTATTAAGGAGTTGGAGAGCATTCATTGCACATGCGTAAGTTTTGTTTTATCGAGATTGTATCATTTACTGAGAACAGAAACCAGAATGAAACATTATAGTGACATTTACTGAAAACAGAAACTTTGCTCTTCCCATTGTGTAAACACTAAAAAGCATAAGTGAATAAACTTTACTCTTTCCATTGTGTAAACACTAAAAAGTATAAGTGAATAAAGAAAACAATCATAACACCTAGTTTTAAACACACATAATTGCATTTACTATTGTAAATATTGTGAATATTGTTAATACTGTTATTGTGAATATTGTTAATACTGTTATTGTGAATGTTGTTAATACTGTTATTGTGCAAAAGCATTAAAGCACATCTCACAGAGCCTCTGAATCGTAATCGAATCGTTAGGTGCCCAAAGATTCCCAGCTCTAGTACTTTGGCTGTCAAATTTGCCTCATATAGGACGTTTTGCCGATGTAGACATTTTGGCAGAACGCCAGAACATATGTCCTCCACCCCCTTCTCACCTTTTTAACCCCTGACCTATTTTCATGCCTGTATAAAGGTTCAAATGCATGTTTTCTGGAACAGCAAAAAAAAAAAAAAAAAAGAACAAAGCTTGTTGAACAGATGCAAAAAAAGGGCAATGCAACAGAAAGTTGATCAGCTCTTTAAGAGAAAGGAAAGCGTTGAGGCTTATTTTATCTACTGTCCATCATATATTTACTCGTCAAGTGTCAATATAAATTCTCACTGAAGGTTAAAGAACTATGAATGAACATGTGTGGAAGTATGTACAAACAACAGGTGAAATAACCAAAAACGTATTGTACATATAATATTTTTGTATCTTCAAAGTAGCCTTCCTTTTCTTTGAATACTTTTTTGTACACTCTTGCCATTCTCTTAATGTGCTCTAAGAGGGAATCGCCTACAATTGTTTTTGACTTAACAGGTATGCTTTTCAGGGTTAATTAGTGGAATTTATTGCTTTATCAATGGAGTTGGGACCTTCATTTGTTGCATTGAATGAGATGTGTTCAAACTTTTGGGCGTGGACTGTCTGTTACTTATACCTTATTATTTTAAAAAAAAAAAAATGCTTACATTAGCTTCAATTTTAATGTACATCCAATGTTTACAAGTAGTTAAAATTGAGGTAGAACATTTCGGAAATGGGGGATTGGAAATAGGAGATGGAGGTTGGGGTTACTGCGGTTTTTGTTATTTTGCAAATCATTGAAAAAAATACAACTTTGAAAATCTTTATTTGTTGGTATGTGTTATAGGAATAACTTATCAGCATTTCAGTGGTTTCAGGAGGTTTGACCCCAACCCCACCCAAAAAAATAAATAATAATAAATTATGCTCAGTGGTAACCATCATGTCAGTGAGTTTAGGCAAGAAATTTTAGCCACTTTTACCCCTGGTTATATCTACCTAAAATTTTGAATTAGCAGGTCTAATAGTAAGCGTTTTAGTGCAACAGGCACATACATTAAAAGCTCATCAGCAGTCCTGTTATCTTAGCTTGGTTGAGATATAGTAGCTTCTTCTAATCCATGTTCACTTCCAGCTTTGGTTACTCCGTTACTCATTCGGCTCCAACGCATTTGCATCACGTCCATTCGCCGCTCACGGCTGGTGTCTTCCTTTGCTCGACTCCAGAGATGATCCAGATTTTTATAGCTACTTATTGCAGTTCAACAAGGTCCCTCTGTGTCATTGTCGACCAGACTGTTTGCAGGTACTATGGTAAGAAATAAACGTGTAGTGAAATGTCACACAAATTTGGTCTCAGGCCGTCACGCTCTTGGAGGAGGTGGTGACACCTCGCAAGGAGCTCCCGCCACTGCTGTTGAAGCTGAGCGAAAGGAGAGCCGAACGACTGGACTATTTAGGGGTGTCCTATGGACTCACGGCTCAGCTGCTCAAGTGAGAGCATTCGCCAATGGAAGGTTGATCGTTGTTATATGAATGATGACTTCTTTTTTGTTTATTTGGCAGATTCTGGAAGAAAGCAGGTTATACTCCAGTCTACTTGAGACAAACACCAGTAAGTATGGAAGATTCCTCTTTGATTACAAGTAGGCAGAAATGTATTTAATCTCTAGCTGATAAATTTGTTCACTTAATAACAAGACTACAAGACAAATAGATTAATGTTTTTCTCAAAATTGTTGGTGCATGTCTATTAAGCATGACAGTCAAGGTCACCATTGACGCCGATAGACATCCAGCCCGCCCACCTCAAGTGAATTGGACATATATTGCTGCCAGATGTCGCCTGATCTTTGCAGAGCCAGCCTTGAGCATTATAGCTTCAAGTCTCTGCCGGTTGTATTTAGAAGGGCCAAATATCAATTATGAGCCATTTTAGGCCAGTTGATTTGTCAGGACCAAAATATTGTTTTGCTGGTACGTAGACATCAACTCTACCAAAATAATCAATACTTTTTTTTTTCTTCATCAAGAAAAAAAAAAATCAACTTTTTTCTGTTCTTGAGTAATCTGCAGTAAAATATAGGTTGGTTTGATCAAAATGCAGCCATTTTTGTCCTCAGAAACCGCTCATGTAAACAAACTGAAAAGCTGAAAAAATGGTGCTTCTCTGCCATTTCTGGAGGTAAAATTGTCAACCTTGAAATCCTCTTTGAAAAGCACAATACGAATAGCATACTCCTCAATGGAATATGGGGATCTAAATGCCAAAAACTGGGATCAGCCCCAACTGTAGTCATCACTACTGACATGCTCTAGCAATAGGCTTTCGTCACAGTTCTGTCTGTGAGTTTTTCAGGCAGGTCAGCTTGGTCTTCATGCCCATTTGTGCGTTGGCAGAACGACCTGACGGGAGAGCACTCGTGCGTGATGGTGAAGGAGCTGATTAGTGAGGAGGACCAGAGCCGGTGGTTGCCCTCATTCTGGAAAGGTGAAGGTGCCCACTGCTTCACTCATCTTTATTTCATTTCCCCACTAAGCTTTTTATGTCCTTCAGATTTCCGCAGGCGCTTCCTGTCTTTGCTGTCCTACCAGTTCAGCAGCTTCCCACCCAGCCTTGCCCTCAGCATTCTGCAGAACATGAGCACCAAGGAGACCCAAAGCAGTAGGTGGACTCGCAGGCTCTTCTTGGTGTCCTCTCACGAAGCTCAATGGTCGTTTGATCTGTCACAGCATTAAGCGCTTCTGAGCTGGCGGTCCACTTCAGCCCGTACGACCTCAAGCGCCTTGAGTTGTATTCTCGCAGCATGGTGGACTACCACCTCATCATGGACCTTGTCCCAACCGTGGCGCGCTTGTTCTTCCTCAAGCAGTTGGGAGACACCTCTCTGTCAGCAGTACAGTGTGTAAGCAACCGTGTTCTGAAATGCTGTCTCGGGCCACTATAGACAGAAACGGTCTGAAGGAAAAAAATCATTCTAATCCAAACGAAGCCAGTTTTTTTTTTTTACTGCCTAAATTATTTTTATTTTTCAGAGGTATTTATACAGTATGCACTATTGAGAACTACTAGAAAACAATCTCGTTGTGCCCCGTATTGACCCAAAAAATCCTTTAGCTGTTGATATGAAAAACATCCCCATCCAAATTGTGACAACCAACCTCAACTCGTATTTTTGACTAAAATATAAACAAAAGCCAGCAAGCAACTGGCTAGCAAAAAAATAAGTCAAAACATTGCTCTGATATTTTTTAATGGTAATATTTTCATAATTTAAAAGCTGTTTTGTAGAAGCACTTGAAAATAATAGTGAAGACCTTAAAAGTATTGCCTGCAGCACAGACAATTTAAATGTTGTTTAATAGCTTGATAGTTTCAATACTGATGTTGTGCAATACCTCCTTCTGGTGGTCAAGTTATATCAAGTCTAACAACGAACCAGTGTGTCGACCAACCCAGTTTTCTCCTACATCCTCACTGTCTGGTATGGCGGTACCCGTTTTCCAGGCAATGCTGTTGGGCATCGGACTGCAACACAAATCTGTGGAGCAATTGGAAAAGGAGGTGAACCTCCCAAGCTCGCAGCTCATGGGGCTCTTTAACCGCCTTGTGCGCAAATTTGTGCAAGTAAGTTCACCAGCAGTCTCAAAGGTCAAAATAGGCCTGTGATCTGCTTAGTTTGAGATTCATGCCATCTTTGAAGGGGTGGATCTGATTCTGACAATTTGTTAACAGATGTATGATCACGTTTTAGGTGTTTACCAGCATCCAAGAAAAGGCCATCGAAGCAGAGATGGTTGCCACCAAAGATGTCACCATGGAGCCAACTGTCCGAAGCCTTCATGATGATTTGGTATAGTCCCTCGTTCAATCGCTGTCAGCTCCTCCCAGTCCAAACTGACTGGACGGCTATCATTGCCAACGGCAATAAAAGTCATTCAATTTTATAAAATATGACGTTCAAAAGTAAAAATGGTGTTGTCTCGTCAGAATGAGGCAGCAAAGGAGTTTGAAGAGAAACACAAGCAGGATAAAGAGAAAGTGAAGGAACTTGAACTGGAAGAGTGAGTTTGGAACATTTCAGTACCCGCTAAATGTAATAATGTGGATGCCATCTACAGTAATCCTTTGGATTTTCAGGTACAAGATTCGCGGACATGATGAGGAATGGGACGAGGTTCTGAAGAAAGCTGGGAGCACGGCAATGGTCAGCATTAAAAGGTGCGTTAATCAACAATACATTACTAAGGCTGTTAGACTGTTAGAAAATACTTTTAGCAGAACTTGTAATTTCAATTTACTGTATTTCACTGCTCTCATTGCATGTCATTGATGGTGATAGACATTAGAGGTGTGCATCGGCACTGTCCTCACGATTCGATTACGATTCGGAGGGCCACGATTCGATTCGGTTCGATTCGGCAATGCATCGCGATGCATTAAAGCTTTGGATGCATTAAAATTCTAAAGCAAAGCATATTTTGCGTGAATAATGAGGCAACACAAGCGGTAAGACATTAAACAACTTTTTATTGGCGCTTGTCACTCCTGGTTGAAGTCAAATGAAAATAGTATACTTTCAGATATATATATTATTAAAAAAACAAAAAAGATCACAGCATTTAATTTGTGCTTTGAATGAGACCAGGGCTTTCTCTTTTTTTTTTACACAGTAGCACTCACTCTTTCTCCGCTTCAGCCATTGTTATGTTATGTCCTATCTCTCTGCTCTCTCGATTGCAACTGCACATGTCTGTGACGTTACTCCGGTGAGGAAGCGGATTTGGGTTCCTCGTCCACCCTGCATTGCTTTGAATGTAAAGTAACTTCCTCTACAGGTAAACATGAGAATAATAATACAAATTGGGAAACCAAATCCATTGCATCACCGGAATTGCGCAGGGAAGAATTTTGAACGTACTTAAATTGGAGCCTAGTTCGGGCCTAAAAAATCCAGCCCGACCCGACCCGGCCCGGCCTGCGCGTAATAAAGCCCGACCCGGCCCGAGCAATTACTTACCTTGCAGGTCCGGGCCCGAAAAAACCCGAAATTTTATTTTTTATTTGTATGCCCGAGCCTGAAAACCCCCCGAAATTTTACGTTTTATTTGTAGGCCCGCGCCCGGAACCCCCCCAAACATGTACGTTTTATTCGTAGGCCCGAGCCAGTTTTATTTGTGAGGACTCAGGTGGGGGAGGAAATGCGGGGATGCGATGCATGGTTGCGTTTTTTGTGACGATGCAATGTGCATAATAACAATTTAAAGCCTGTCTTTTGTAACAAATTCTCCCAGTTAAACAAGACTGTAAGATGCATATTCAATAAACATTTATATCTTTTATATTTTTGTGTCTATCAGGTGGATAGTTCATGCACCATTTCCTCGGCAAAATGCAATAGACATTTAATTTCTTTGAGTTGGCAGAAAAAAACACAAGTTTTCTTAATGTTTAAATAGTCTACCTATTTTTCTGATCATTATAAATGCATTTACACAACGAAATAACGCCGGAAAGGTTTGTTAAATATATTTCTGTGTGGGATATTTTGCTCACTACGCGCCTCTATGACAATGAGAGGAACAGAAGCATATACAAAAATAAACTAAAATACTTTTAAAGAACATTCTTTATTTTAATGACTCGCATTAGAACACACAAAAGAACAACCTGCCTTAAGGAGCACTGAAACAAAATAAAAACATTTAAAGGAACACCACGATGTCCTGCTTAGCACAAAGAGGTGCAGCCCTCGAAACAAATGATAATAACGATGTTTCACTAATATCATCTTATAGGCCAGTACAGTTTTTAAAATGCCTGCTCAGCGTCAAGGTGCCAGTCTTTCTGCTCTAGTACGAGAGCAAAGCGCCACATTTGTTGCATTCGGCAAGGCCAACACGGTTTTCTGTAGCATCTTCCACTATCGATTTAAATCCTTTCCACACACCACTCGTGGATTCTTGCCTTTTCAATCCCCCCGTCTTTAGTTTGCTTTTCACCTCTTGCTGCTCTATATCGAAATTCGAAAAGGAAATGCGAGGATGCAGTTGCAGACTCGCGGAGAGGCAAAAGCGCGAGGGGAAGATTAAAAGGAGGGCGGGGCACGGCGTTCATGTGCGCAAACAATGCACTGGCTCTGCTGTGACTCATCTTTGGGCTTACCAAAGCGCCTTCTCTCTGTTTTATCAAATTTATTTTTATAACTAATATTGCTTAGTTTAACATCCATACATCATTTTAGTATACAAATATATATTTATTAAAAAAAGCAAGCGAGAAGTCCGGCCGACCCGACCGACCCGAACGTAATTTATTGACATTTTGGGCCCGACTCGGCCCGAAATTCGGGTCGGGTTGGTTCGGGCTCAAGATCTAGGCTATTAGTCTTATATATTTTAAAATGCGCTGAATCGATTCGGCTTGTTGTCCGCATCGGGATGCATCGCCGCATCGATTATTGTTGACACCAGTAATAGACATCCAATGTATTTAAACTGAATAGACTCGCTTTGAATGCTCATGTTTCAATGCCATTGAATGCAATCAGTGCCGTTAATGGCAGCCAATGGGTGTCTTCTAACGGTTACAAAAAAAACAATCCGTGCATGAAAGGGTTAAAATCTTAGACTAAGGCCATGCCTAGACCTAGTAGGGTTTTTTAAAACCTAGGATCCCGCCCTAATACGTTGGGAAAAAAATAACTACGTCCGCACCATCACGTTTGTAGAAAAACGAAAAAGCTTCCGAGGCCGATTGTATTCATCCATTTTTAGTTAAATTCATAACAATGCATGAAAAATAATTGTCCATAATACCCCCATTCTTCGCATGTGTTCTTTAATATGAAGCACTGCAAGCGTTTGTAAATAAAAGGGAGCAAAAAAGCACCTGTCAAATTTATTCCAAATGTAAACATTAGTCTTATGTATGACGTAGGGACAAAGTTTGTCGCAGTGAGTGACGTTTCCACAGTTAAATCTTCGGATATCAGTGTCCACATGATGGCGCCACAAACGCAGAATCTTCTCTTTGGACAGCGTTTTTAAGAACCCTCGTTTAAATGTGCGTGTGGATGATAGGCCAAACCGTAGACATGGCCTTAATTAAGCACACATCTAAAGCAGAAATCCTTTTTTAAAATGTTTTCTTTTTTGTATTTCCGACAGTGACAAGAAGAGGAAACTAGATACAGGAAATGCAGTGGCGAGCAATGGCTGTCTCGAGTACGGGAAGCAAAAGAGGAAGGACAAGCAGCATGGAAAGTTCAAGAAAAATGACAAACATGGTAAATTTGGAAAGAAGGTGTTCAAATGATTGTGACGGAGGGAGATGGACAGTGAGGTTCTGGTTTTTAATTGGATGCAAGAAATGGACAGATGAGTGTTTTTTCGTTTTTTTAATCACGATCATGTGTGCCAAATACAAATATAATGGCTTGTATGTAGTGTCTTTTCAATTATTGGTTAAAGTTGTGCATATCAGCTCAAAACAAAAGTATCAAGTGTTTTCACTTTTTGTAATGTTATGATTACTACCAAGGTTAGTAAAAAGTTAGTCGTTTTCCCTTTTCCATAAAGTGAGGTAAGCTGTCGGCCGGCACAGAGCAAAACCTCTTATTTGAGCACACAAGGCTGTAACTGAGTCCATTTTTGCTCGAGCCGCCGCTTGACGTCGTCTGTGGCAAAGATGCAGTTGATGGCCTGGCGGGACATCGTCCACATGGCCTGGCGACCCAGCCCAAAAGTGGACGCCACCATCTTGTATTCCCAAGATAAGTCTGTACTGAACACGCCCTTGTCGTCCGTCTGCAGGAGGACCAACAATGAAAACTAATTATAGCCAAATGTGTAGTCAATGTTTTAATAATAAATGTAACACAGATGTCCAAATTGAAGAGTCCAATAGTTTTGCCAAACAACAATTGATTATGTTGTTCTTTTTTCCAAAGACTAACTTACACAGATGACACATGGGTGGCCCAACTGGTACCAGTACTTAAAGTGGTGTTGGGCGTAACTTGGGACAGTTTGTCCGATGACGTTTGAAGTCAAGCAAAGCTCTGGTGGGGGAAAATGGATGTACGATCAACACACATACTTTACTTTTAGCACAACTACCATGCAGCTGTACTACTAGTAAGGTGAAAATAAAAGTAAAATATATCTTCTGGCATTTAACAAATATAAATTTCACCTTCATAAGGCAAGTGACTATTTTTGGTTGGTAAATAACTAAATAAATGGAACCTGGCATCAACACATGCAGACATGTGCATGCAAATGTGGATGCCAGGTCTCAATTGATGTTGTCAATCAATATCCTAATACTTTTTATGAATAAAATTTAAGGATGTCCCGATCTCGCATATTTTTGCGTCCGAGTCACCTGATTTTGAGAATTTGCCAATACAGTTCTTATCCGATACCGGAAAAAAAGTTTAAAAAAAAAAAAAAAAGTTTCAAACATGTTACAGTAGACCGTTCTGTACTTTTTACAGTACTTCCTCTTCTGCTTTTCCCAGGCGTGTTACATAGTATAAAACTAGGAGTGGGAACCTCTTGGTACCTCACGATACAATACGATTTGCAATACAAAGCTCACGATAATGATCTGACGATATGGCGATACAACGATTATCGATACATTGGTCAGGAAATCATTCTAATTTATTCAAAAAACAGCTAATAAACAGAAAAACAAGCTTCTGCTGTGAATTGGAATGAGTTTATCACTACTAGACGTCCAATCCATTTGAACTGGGAGGCTGCCATCCCTCCCACTTCAAACGGATTGAACGTCTATGACCATCAGTGGCAGCCACTGCCAGGCAATGAGGTAATTTTGGGCTATTTAAGGTCATTTACCTGTTGATTTTCAGTTTCTTCCTGTTGATTTTGGGGTATTTTATGGGTCATTTCCTATTGGAGTTACAGAACAGGCCTGGGAATCACCTAAATGAATAGGCAGTGACTCAAACTCAACAGGAAATGACCTGTAAATGCCCTAAAACAGGGGTCCCCAACCTATTCCACAAAGGCCCACTGTGGGTGCAGGATTTCATTCCTACCAAACAAGATGACAACACTTTTTCCCCAATCTGGTGTTTTACAAGTGCAATCAGTTGATTGCAGTCAGGTGTGGCTTGTTTTAGCAGAAGCCTCATTGGCTCAACTGCCTCTGCTGGATCGGCTGGAACAAAAACCAGGACCCACAGTGGGCCTTGAGGACTGGGTTGGAGAACCCTGCCCTAAAATGAACAGCAAGTGACCTGTAAATGGCCTGAAAATCAGACAGAATGACTGTGAATGCTCTGGTTTCGAATGAATGAACGTTCCCAGTCTAAGTAGATTGGGTGTCGAGCACCGTCAATGCAGCCTTAGAGTTAACTGAGACACTATTATGGTGGAAGATTTTGGTAGCAACTTGTTGGTTACTTTTTACTTTTCTCTTTAGACATTGACAACTTTTTAAAACCATATCTCGATTCTTGGCAGGTGCATATCGATAACCTTTTGGGATACAAAGTATCACAATATATCATAATTTCGATATATTGTCACACACCTATATAAAACACACATTTTTTGGCACGTCCATTGTATTTGTGGAATATTTTGTTACTTTTTAGCCATTAAAAAGTAATATATATATATATATATAAATTAGGCCTGAAAGATGTTGGAAACTATCATTAATTGGGTAAATGATGAGTCAAAAGGTGCTATGAAATATTGCAGCAAGTGACTTTAAATGATAGCAGACCATATTTTGGACACATTCGTCCAAAATAAAAGTAAAAAGGCTTAATAATGACATTAGATCTTAATTAGTCTTACTTTTTCATCTGCCTTGGTCCCGCACACTAAACAGAAGATGACACCATTATCACCCAGAATGAGCTGCTAATTTTTGTAGTCTGCTAGCATGCTATCAATTAGCTTTCTATTTTCTTGATGCCATGTGACTGTTCTGTTATCCTGTCAACATGTTCTAGCGTAGCGCAGCACTAGAAAGCTTGACAGGCCCACAATTGTGGTTGTGATATCACAACCAGAATTACTGGGAAAAGATGGTGTCCCCTAATGCAGTGTTTTTAACTGGTGTGCTGCGGCACACTAGTGTGCCATGAGAGATCATCAGGTGTGCCGCGAGAAATTATTCAATATCACATTTTTTTAACGTCGTCTGGCGGAGTTGCACTAGGAAAGAAGGAGTAGGTAGAAGGTTGCGGTTGTGTGCAGATGAGCAAGGTGTTGCTCGTATCACGTTCAATAACTGCTCTGATTTCTAGTCATCAGCCACCTTGCTGTCCGTGGCAATCTGGACGCCAACACGCCTACTGTACATCATTTGATTAGATTCGTCAAGTGTCAATATACACGAGAGTGTCCTTTCAATCTTATCCATACGTGACTACGGTAAATCCTCCCCCTGTGTTTTATTCCAACACATTGTCGAGGACAGCAAGGTGGCTAATGGCTAGAAATCCGAGCAGTTGAAGACGACATGACCAGCTATCAATTCCAACAGCGCCCTGGTCATCTCCAAAACGAACACCCGTCGCGTCAAAAGTCGATGGACTATTATATTCGCCTTTGTGAAAACACAGAGAAACAGGCAACTTTTTTGAGAAAAACTACAAAAGTAAATAAGAAAGCCCTCAAAGCCAGTTACCTTGTTGCTATATCAAAAAGTCCCACACTGTAGCAGAGACATACTTGCGTGCAAAGCCATTCTCACCGAGATGCTCAGCCCTGGTGCAGGTAAAGACATTTCTAAACTTCCCTGTCAGATAATTCTGAGCTTTTCAAGCCAAACTGCTATAAACAAATAAAAACAGAGACTAAGAGCTGTTGACAAAGATTCCTACCTGGATATCGGCTTTGTGTTCATCTAAATAGTCTCAGGTTTCACACCAAGTACATTAGGCTTGAGAAAATATTTTATAATTAAATATACTGTACAAAAAGTAATTTTGGAACGTTTTTGGTTTGTGGTGTGCCGGGAGATTTTTTTCCAATGTAAAAACTCAGAAAAGATTGAAAGAGACTACCGTAATGCATTGTTTTTGGGTGAAATAACTGAAAAAAAAAAAAAACCACAAAAAATGCCAGATTTGCGTTGCAAATTGGTTTCTACATGTAAAATTACATTAGTGCAGTTATTTCCATTTTTTGACAGGGTCACCTTTTTATAACACCCTTTAAAATACTTTGCAAAGGGCTAACCAAAACAAAAAATTAAGGATTTGATTTGTGGCTTTAAATAGTGTAAGAGGTTTTTCCCGTTGAAACCGTACACGATACACAATGTTTCAGTGGTCAAACAACAAAAAAAAACTTTTGCCTTACCCAAAGGTATTTTATTCTTTACCACTTTGTCAACAAGGCTATGTGAGCCGCCAACATCGGGGTGCAGAAAGGTGCCGTGACCGATCCGGTCCGGAGGTAGATTAAGCAGGAGCTCCGACTCCTCCAGCTGTGACGGAACCTAATTTTTTTAAAAAACATTTTTTTTTAAACACATTTGTGGGATTCGTGTTTTCCCAATAAATTGGCCCGCGAATGCATGTTGGAATATCTTACTTCTGACAGATGCAGCGACAACTTGAGTCCGCTGTTCTTGGCTTTTTGCAAGGCAGGAAGGAGGTCTCTTCCATGGCCTACCTGAAAATAAGTATATCACTCCAGATTGATTTCCATCACATACTTAATGTACGGCAACAGAAAAACACTACCACAACTTACTATGCTGAGGCCGCCATTTTTACCAAATACATTGCAATGTGTGGTAAACGCTGGACGTGTTAACCGCTTCATTCCCTGATAATGATATGTTGATTCTTTGAACAATATATATGTTGATGTTACAGCCATCTACGATTATACTATGGCTTTAAAATGTAATGCGATATGCACACACTTAACTCAATTGGCAATAAAAAATGAAGCAATTTTTACATTTTTGACCATTTTGTTGCTGGGAAATTTAAAGAACCATTCTAAAAATGTTTATAAGATGACTGTTGAGCGATGCTTTGCATTTCGATTTACTTATTAACTTTGTGCGATCTCAACTCAGAAGTGAGGCAACGCAGCTCTCTGCTGGCGATTTCTTCTCATTCAACCATTTAATTTCACTGTTAGGGCATTGACTTTAAGAACTGGTTCACAGTACAGCTACTTGTAGTCCCACATTGATCCCCATGTAGGGGAAAAAAATGTAAGCGATGTAAAAATACATGCTTTGTGTGCAACATTTGGATTCCAAAAGGTGAATGAATGAAGTCTGAGAAAACTAAGCATAATATCAGTGGTTTACAATAATATTAAAACACACTTGGAGAGTAGTATTTCTGACCGAATAAGTACCAGTATTTGTGTAAATTAAAAAAAAAAAAAAAAAAGATGCATTTAAATGGTTTACGTACATTTGGATCCCCGCTGAGGTCAAGTCCAACCACCAAGCCGTCAGTCGATAACATAAACTCCTCGGCCAGCTTTACCGTTTCCATGGCAACCTTAGTCCCATTTCTGCGATCGATGGCAACAAGGAACCTAAAGGAAAAATGGTGGCCATTAAAAGCATTTTCCCCACTAGAGGACAGTCATGGCATGCATACCTTACGTCAATGTCCACCTCCTCTTCTTTACACTGCTGAATGGCTTTTATAACTGTGTCCACATACCCCTTTTTGGTTAAACCTCAAAAATGACAAAATGGTCGCAATTTAACCCTTTATAGGGCTTTTGTTTAAATACTATGAAATGAAACAACATTATTGGGAGCATAACCAGACTGTATTTGTGTTCCTATTCATTTAAACATTTTGTTAAACATTAAAACATCTAAGGCTGTCAATGGCAGTCAGTTAAATGCCATTGCCTTGTAAGGGTTAAAAAAAAGAAGAAAAAAAAAAAGTTAAAAAAGTTTAAATAAATTGAGCAACTGCCTTTGTTGTCTGGCGCTTTTATATCCCATACCGGTTTTCATCTCTCTTGGTGTACTCCTCAACTCCAGATATTTGACACCATCAGCTGCAAACTCTTTGATTACATCTGTGGCCACCTAGAGTTAATAAAAGTCATTGATTTAGCAACAAAAAGTTTTTGTTTTTTTTTTGGATCACCTGATCCTATCCTTACCATCAAGAGGTCTTCCTCTGTGTCCACCAACTGATGAATGACCTTAAAGACCTGAAAACACCTGTCGCACGATATGTTGAGTCGTTAAAGAGAAAGTTCAGAATTTTTGACACTAGGCTTAATCTTCAAGTTAGTGAGGGCTTAATTAGTCGGTGGAATCAATTTAAACACATTCTGTGCAGTTTGTCAAAATTGTCAGTTATTTGTTAGTTTCAGGGCTACAGAGTTGCTAAGCTAGCACGAGTCAATGGTCCTATCTTAGCATGTCAAAAAAAAACTAAATTAACAGATCTAACAAAGTCAAATTCAAAATGCAGATTATTGTTCCTGTCCAAAACAATCACACCAAACTGCTGTTATTAATTTTATTGTGCAGGACTATTGTTTTAGATGCGTAATGTGACCACAATAGGAGTGCTTCGGCCACTCGTGGTCATGCTGCATTCACGAAAGGTGGGAAGTCAGACATCCCACTCGGATTGTACCAGTTGCAACCTGATGGCGACAAGTGGTTCTCTGTTTTGGCCATCAAAAGAAATTTGGACCTCCGGCAAACCGGCCTTCTTGTAATTGATCAAATCATGGAGGAACAACGACTGCTGAGGTAAATGGCACACGCTGTAAACTCCCTTTCGATGGGCAGCGCCGTTTTGTCGAGTGACGTCAGATTAAAGCAAATCGTAAAGTCAGGGTACTTTTTTCTGAATTCAAGACTAGGGCCTTCCAGTTCGAGTGGAAAATATTTGCAATTACAAATGCTTTGGTAGTAATATCTGCATTTATTTTACTTGTAATGAAATAACCCAAAAGAGAATGAAATTTTTTTTTTTAAATCATTATCATTTTACACAAAACCCCAAAAATGGGCCAGACAAAAGTATTGGCACCCTCAGGCTAATATTTGGTAGCACAACTTTGAGACAAAATAACTGCGAACAACCGCTTCCGGTATCCCTCAGTGAGTTTCTTACAATGCTCTGCTGGAATTTTAGACCATTCTTCTTTGGCCAACTGCTCTCGGTCTCTGATATTTGAAGGGTGCCTTCTCCAAACTGCCATTTTCAGATCTCTCCACAGGTGTTCTATGGGATTCAGGTCTGGACTCATTACTAGCCACTTAAGAAGTCTCCAGTGTTTTCTCTCAAACCATTTTGTAGTGCTTTTTGAAGTGTTTTGGGGTCATTGTCCTGCTGGAAGACCCGTGACCTCTTGGGGAGACCCAGCTTTCTCACACTGGGCCCTACATTATGCTGCAAAATATGTTTGTAGTCTTCAGACTTCATAATACCATGCACACAGTCAAGCAGTCCAGTGCCAGAGGTAGCAAAGCAACCCCAAAACATCAGGGAACCTCCGCCATGTTTGACTGTGGGGACCGTGTTCTTTGAAGGCCTTATTTTTTTCCCCATGTAAACTTTATGTTGATGCCTTTTACCAAAAAGCTCTACTTTTGTCTCATCTGACCAGATAACATTCTTCCAAAACGTTTTTGGCTTTCTCAGCTAAGTTTCGGCAAACTCCAGCCTGGCTTTTTTATGTCTCTGGGTCAGAAGTGGGGTCTTTGTGGGTATCCTACCATGGAGTCCTTTTTCATTCAGACGCCGACGGATAGTATGGGTTGACACTGTTGTACCCTCGGACTGCAGGACAGCTTGAACTTGTTTGGATGTTAGTCGAAGTTCTTTATCCACCATCCGCACAAGCTGTCGTTGAAATCTCTCGTCAATTTTTCTTTTCCGTCCACATCTAGGGAGGTTAGCCACAGTGCCATTGGTTTTACACTTATTGGTGACACTGCTCACGGCAGACACAGGAGCATTCAGGTCAATGGAGATGGACTTGTAGCCTTGATATTGCCCATGCTTCCTCATAATTTTGCTTCTCAAGTCCTCAGACAGTTCTTTGGTCTTCTTTCTTTTCTCCATGCTCAATGTCATACACACAAGGACACAGGACAGAGGTTGTGTCAACTTTAATGCATTTTAACTGGCTGCAACTGTGATTTAGTTATTGCCACCACCTGTTATGTGCCACAGGTAAGTAACAGGTGCTGTTAATTACACAAATTAGAGAAGCATCAGATGATTTTTTAAAGGGTGCCAGTACTTTTGTCTGGCCCATTTTTGGAGTTTTGTGTAAAATTATAATGATTTAATTTTTTTCCCGTTCTCTTTTGTGTTTTTTCACTGCAAGCAAAATAAATGGAGATATTACTACCAAAGCATTTGTAATTGCAATCATTTTCTGGGAGAAATTGAGCATTATCCGACAGAATTGCAAGGGTGCCAATTCTTTTGGCCAGCAGTGTAAGACCAATGCTAAGTTCAAAGCCACTGTGTTTAGGCAACTTGTTGATTATTTCAATAATGGACACTTATCAAAGTGATGAGGGTGGAAAATGATTAGTAGATTTGATATTTTGTTTGCGGTTTTCATCTTATATGACTTGTATGTAAAATATGAAGTTGCTCTGAAGAAGCCACATAATACAAAAATTTCAAATGTCAAGTACAGGTAGTCCCCGGCAGTACCCCTAAATGCCCCCTAGATCTCAAATATCCCAAAACATGTATTATACGCTGTATTAATAGAATAAGATATTTTGAGGTACTTTGTTTTAAATGCTGTTATATTCAATGACTATTCGGGTTTTACTCGCCAGTGAGTCGCCTTGCTAAGAGAAAAGGGCGCTGTAGAAAGAGCAGGGAGGCGAGAGAGAGGGGATATCATGGCCGCTCTGGTCGCCAGCGTCGTGCCTCTTAGCGCGAGCCCGCTGTCCGAACTCAAAACGGATCGGGACTCGCAGGAGAAGTCGACAGTACCATGAGAACAAGGAAGCTAGACCTAACGGTGAATCTCCCGACCGAAAGGAACTGCTGTATGGATGTGACACTGCTGGGGGAGGAGGGGATCCTGAATGAAGAAAGGCAACCGGGATGCTGGTATGTTTTTTTTTTTTTTTTTTTTTTTTTTTTTTTATACTGAATTGTTACAACAACAAAAAAAAAACACCAGAGACAAAATGGCAGACGAGACTCCAGCGTCTCTAAGCATTCTTAGTGCAAGAATTGTGCAAATTTAGCAGCCTAATCGCACTTGGTAAGAACTTCTTTGTCCTGTTGGACTTAAAACAAGGGACTCTGATTCTCCTGCCTGAAGGGAAGACCTCAAATGAGCAATGAAGGGGATGATTTACACAATCCAGTAAGTCATTTGCCTTCCTCATAACCTGCCTCTCATAAATATCCTAAGGAGACCTGTGAACAGCCTATCTTACCAGCCACCTTAACAATATGGTTGATGTTATTTTTCTCCTTCAGGCCGATACCTCCGTACCAGCCAATAAAAGCAAAAGTAAGAACTGATTCAATAAAAGATTTATAGAACAAGGACAAGATAACCTTATCAACATTAAAAGAGTTAAGCTTCCTGAGGAAATACAATCGTTGCTGACCCTCTTGATACAGAGACTATCACAGTACCCAAGTATTTATACTGCTCTACCACCTCTATACTGCTACCTTTTATACAAGTGGGTTGACGAGGAGAAGGTTGTTTCTTCCTGAAATCTATAAACATATCCTTAGTTTTAGAAGTGTTGAGTTGGAGAAAAGATCTGCCACACCAACTATCAAACTCGTCGACCACAGGCCCATGCTGGGATTCATGTTTCTGTAGTAAATTGAAAATGACTGTCATCAGCATATTATTACAATTAGGGCTGCAGCTATCGATTATTTTAGTAGTCGATTAATCGAGTAACCGGAAAAGGAGCATAAAAAATTAAAATACCTGAGCTGAGTCTCAACCGTTAAAAAAAATAAAATAAACGATCTATGTACAATACAAGATCAATTGGCTAACTTACATAGCAAAAGTCCGCTAGCTTAAATGCTCAAATTTTTTTTATACAATGCTCTTAACAAATAGTTCAGACACATATACCTATAAACTAAAATACGAATGCATTAAAAAACAAAAAAACGAGTGCAAACAAAAACTTAGGCTTAGGTTAGTCTTAACAGGGAGCAGCTGGATTCAGTCATGTGAAATAAAGCAGAGTAGAGGGCAGGGTATCCACCCAAATCAATAAAGCTAAATGCAAACACTTTCAAAACCATTACAATGCCACTTTAAATGAATACTTGAAGCAGCAAAATTTCATTAGAATATTTTTTTTCTAATCGAATACTCGAGTTAATCGCTTAATCATTGCAGCACAAATTACAATTGATTATTTCTTTTTGTCCCTGATTTGTCTCATAATCTCTTGTTCATTATGAGAATAAAATAACCTGTTAAAAGAGGAGACTTTTCTTCTTCACTCTATAATTGATCCTAATTTGGATTGGATCATAAATTGTTTTTTTTTTTTTTTAAATCAATGGGTTTTTATCATTGTGTCAATTAATCTTTCACATTTCCCCCAATAACTTCATTTCTATGTGGAATTTTTGCATGAAACAAAAAGTGCTATCCGTTGTCCTGTGAGCCATGTAGAATGGAAACAAAATTTGTGACAATTACAACCTTATTTTTTGTCCAAGGGCCTATTTATTTTAAAGGTTACGGTGCGTCTTCAGAACATTTACATTGCACTTTAATTAACCAAATGTAGATCACAATAAACAATGGGATTTACCATTGTGTCAAAGGGCCAAATGATTCACATTTAACAATATAACTTCTATTACATTTGATTTCTAATTGGAATGTTTAATGAAGTAAAAAAGGGCCACCAATGGGTCCTTTAGCCTTGTAAAACGCAAACAAAAATTACTGAAAGGGATGACTACAGTAGTAGTGCACATAGGTGTTCTACGTACTCGCCCATCGTTCTCCGCTGGGTTTTGTCAATGGCCGTCATATGGTGTTCAATGTTGAGATGTGGCTTCCTCTTAATGAGCTTCTCCATGGTTTGGAAGCTCACCGAGCCGTTGAGATGAGCGTGCAGCTCCTGCAGGAGGTTGAGAAAAGACAATATTTCCAGAAGCCTGCTGCTTTTAAAAAGAATTGGTCGATAAATTTGACCCACCACTTTCGGGAGATCCCGATAAAAGACACGCTCGTCCTTATCCATCGGCAAAATAATATATATTGGCAAGTTTGTGAGCTCTGTAGTGTCTGTAGCACCTGTGTTTTCAGGGCATATTTGACCGTGACACACAGTGCAGAGCACCACACAAATGACTCCCCAAGGATCGAAAACTTGTTCCGTATGATAAAATACAAAAGAATACAGTACTGGACAGTACTTTTACTTTGTTCACTGAGGGAATGTTTTAAAGGATTAATTCCTCCCTCATTTTATACCCGATTTACATCGCGCCAACTCCTAAATGCTCCAAAAATCCATTTCATTTCATTCATTTCCAGCAAAAATTCACTGTTTCACCATTCACTAGTGCTCCTTACTGTTCTGTGGTGTTACTAGGATGCCAGGTGTGGGTGGGCATTAGTCTTACCTGGGGGGGCAAAAAAAAAAAAGCTACAATGCTCAAGTAGGTCGAAATCCAGCGTAGGGTTACTGCACCTTAAAACATGTTTTGTTTTTGCCTTGAGATAACCGTTGCTGTGATTTGGTCTAAACAAATAAAAGTTTATTTGATTTTATTTGACTTAGAACACATCCATAATTGTTCAGTATGGACATGCAAGTGACAATGTTTTTTTTAGGTAATCCATTGTGTAGGGTGACCAAACGTCCTCTTTTGCCCGGACTAGTCCTACTTTCACGCAGTATCCTCGTGGTCCGGGCGGGTTTTATAAATTCATAAAAAGGTCCGGTTTTTCTGATTTTTCAGGGGATCAATTTGAAGAGAATCCCTCCGGCCGCTGGGTGGCAGCGCCTGCCTGCGATGACATGGCTCCTAGTAGTAGGGATGGAAGGAGTAGTTCTTGCCATCTACTGGGTTGACGATTTGGCCACAGCACCTGAAGTTTTTTACGATAAATACGTATATAATGGCAACCGTTGACTTCAGTCGGCGCTTTGACTGTAAAATCCCGTTTGATGTCGCATCATTGCACTGCCAATGATTGTAAACTTTAATAGCAAAGTTTGATTTTTGCCTCAGCTAGCTATCAGTAAGCTAAACCGCGCTAGGCATTATGGGAAACGTAGTTTTGAACTGCTACGTTTGGAAACATGCTGGTTGAATAGTTTGCACACAAAAACCGAAATGAACTGACAATCTAGAGCATTGAATGAGAATATCAATTGAATGGGAATAACAATTTGTCAATGACAATTGTCGTGCTACTAATTTATAAAAATGTTTAGTTGGCACATAGCCTACTGTGTGTATGTGTATTGACTGGACTACATTTCTATGGGTCTGTATGATATATTATATGTATATAGATATATATATTTTTTTAAGTCATTATTTATATATTTTTTTTCAAACTGCATTTTTCCATCCAGAGTGAGGGGGCACACTTTAAATATATTAAAGTGATATAGGCATCTTAGAGTGAACTTCGAGTAAAATTCAAGTATCTTGAGGCCGGGCTGAGTATCCTCTTTTTTGGAAATCAAAATATGGCCACCCTACTATTGTGGTTCCTCGGTTTTATTATTATTACTATTGTTATAGTTGTTCTTTGTTCCGAAGCCCCTTTGAGCTCAATTTGACCCCCTTGGAATGCTTCAAAATGCACCAAAATCGGCAGGCAGGTCAACACAGGTGCAATTTTTGATTCCGTGTAAAGACAAATTCTAAATACAATATCTAGCGCCCCCTAGCAGTCATTCTTTGTCCCGCCGACGCTTTGAGCCCTACTTTGACCGCCTCCGAATGCTAGCCAGGTGAACACTGGTGAAAACTTTGATTAAATGTAAAAAAATAAATAAATAAATAAATAAATAAATGTGTGTAGCGCCCCCTAGGGACAAAACCAACATTTCATTTAATTTTTTTTAAGGTGAAAGAGGAAGTAACAACGCAAAGGTTAAAACTTAGAACACATCAGGGCTGCGTTTCAATCGCGGTATAAATGAGCCCTCGCTCACTTGCCCTAGCCACCGCCCCCGGGGGAATCCCCGCCACCATCTTAAGGGCCGTTCCAATTCCCAAAACAGCGAAGTGAACTTGTTGAGATGGACCCTCAGAGGGCTCCGTGATCGAGTGGAAAAACGATGGTCCCTCCGGAGCTCCCTGTATCCCACAATGCATTGCAGTGGTACACGGAAAATATGTCCATGCGGTGGTGATAATGAAGCTCAAATACCGTTGGCTGCTGTCTATTTACCACCAAAGAAGAAAATGAATGGAGGAGCCAGCACGGTGTTTGGATGTGATACCAAACTGCCTTTGAAATTGTAAAATTTATCATTGTTGTTAATAAATAAAAATTAAAAAATTAGACTGTATGTGGCAGTTATGGCAGGACGTATGGAATCACAGGAATGCCAAAATAAAATAAAATGAAATAAATAAATAAATAAAATAAACATAAAGAGAAATAAATGAATAAATAAAGACGAAAGTGACTTTTACTTTTGTCAGTAAAAAAAAAGAAAAAACTGACAATTTTTGTCATTGATGTTTCTATTTCGCTTGCCTTTTCTATTTTGCTTTTAACGAAAGGAATGATCTGTCAATCAAATGGCGTTGGGAGGGACTGAACTTAAACTTCAAATAGGTTAAATGTATTTGAACAACAAATCTGTTTACAGATTGTAAGGTATAGACAAATAAATAAATAACTGAATAATGAAATGCCCAAATAAAATTTGATACAAAACTTAGAATACTGATAATTCCCAGGTAACAACATATTGCCATCAAGCGTGGAATACTTCTCCGGCTTATTGACATGAGTCGCAGTATATTTTGTGCAATGTGGAATAATGGTGCCACCAGGAGGTGGCGAGGCCTGGCTACGGCTCCCCCCAATGAATTTGTTGGCTACCCCACTGGTCACCCCACTCGCCAGTATAATGTCAGATTATAGTAGCTGCGGAACTCAAAATTTTGACTGGTCTATTATGGACTATGTAATTTAACACAATATAGTGGTATACAATAAACAATATAACACCATCAACAAAAGTATATCAGAAGGTGTGTCTTGACGTCTTTCTGACAATTTTCTACTGGCCTTTTTAATACTAAAACATAGTAAAAACCTGAAATTCAGGCTTTTATTATTTGGTGTGCCACCCCAAGGTTTTAAGTGGCCCCATTTGGCCACCCATATGAAGAATTTCTGGAGGCGCTACTGATTTGAAATAGGCAGTATAGCGCTACTCCAACACCTTGTGGTTGTTCCATGATTTTCTTGCCTGTGAGTGAACAAGGGCAGGTGTGTTGCAGTTACGTCTTTCGCTCCCCCTCCGCCCACTTTCATTCCACCCTCCAAGTGGCCTCAGTGTGACGTCATAGCAAGTGCTCAGGGCAAGTGAGCGAGGGCAACTCAAACCGTGACTGGAACGCAGCCCAGTACTGTATGAATGGGATACCATACGCGGTGCCCAGACTGCCGTTAGTACTACATCCAGTTTTCTTTGAGTGGGCATGAGATTATACATGTTTAAGAAAGTCCAATCAGCTATTAATACCACATGATTGTTTAAAGGGTGACTGACCAAGTTCTCTCTGGAAAGTCCTTGCCAAGTTGTTTTCCGTTGATTTTCACAGGCCACCTCATTATTCATTTGACTACTTAAAGAAATGGTGATTTTTCCAAAAATGTTTAATAATGTAATGCAATCAATTAATCTAAAATAATCCTAAACGATTTTATTAGCAATTTTAATACTCCTTTTAACAAGGTTCCTTGGGTATGCGTACGTTCCCATAGCAACGAGTCCTGTTATTGTCCTACGTCACAAGCGCTGCGAATTCTGGGAGCGAGAATAGGTGTAAGGTGCGCATTTTGAGCAAAGGACGGCCACCGGTTAAAATGTGTGCGTCCATGAACGAATGTAAGTACATTCATATGAGTCAGTGTAAAGTGCTTAGTTTTCGCCACTTTTATGGCCAAGATGATCGCACGTGCAAGCAGCGCGCACTCCTACCATACAACCACCACCACAACCTTTGTGTTCATTATACTGCGCTAGTATGTATGTGTGTCACATGACTCAAAGTGAGAGTGGGCGGCGATCTTGCCTTTTTTAATTGGCAAAATGAAAATAAGTTATCCTTCTGGAAGCGAAAAAAAGAAAGAAAAAGCAGAAGAGGAGAAAAGGAAGAAAGACAGCGGTGAGTGTACTATGTTACTGTAGTTTTATGTCCTAATGTAGTAGAAGCACTGCAGACTAGTAGTAGTTGTAGTATTTTTATGTCCTGAACCAATTAACTGCCTTGACTTGTTGTAACTAGCTTGTTAGCGTTTGCTAACAGCATTGCAGCATGCTAGCGTTTCTTCATACATAAAGATGTTACCTAGAACATAAAATCAGTGTTTAGAATCAATATACACACTGATAAGTCAAACTGATAAGATGTTACATGATTCACTTCTGTGCCAGAATGTTATTTTTAATAAGTGAAAGCAATATAACTTACCAGCCAGTCAGTAGAATACGGTATGTGTAAAGGTATGTGTACTAAGCACAATAATAATAATAATCTGAAGTACATTTTGTTTATTAAGGCAAATGTGTGTAAATAATTAAGGATAGTGATTTTCTTTGTTTTCATTAGTTGTATGAGCAACAGTTATGAATTATGTTATAAAGAGTAATGCATCCCGTAATCTATCTACAATGTAACTAACATTATATATATTTTTCCTATTATTATTTCCCCAGGATCTCTAAGAAGGTTTCTTGAACCAAAAAATGTTGCAGCACCTTCTAATCCAGATAATCCAGATGGTAATTAAGCTATTCTCACGTGTACTTAATTTCCTTTAACATTATATTCATTGTCATGATTCAAAATTCATTGTGTTTAGTGTTACTTCATGCCATTTGAAAAGCATGTTTATAATGCTGAGTTTGTACTTTTGGATATATTTTTACTTTACATACATTTACATACACAGTTGCACCATGTGAAGCTGAGCACTTTTTTCATTTAATATTTTTGTTATTTTCTTTATTTAGCTTTTAGATTGGATTTTAATTTTAACAGCATTATACTGCACTTTTTCTCGACACCTTTGAAAAAAGCTGGGCTCCACTTTTGCACTGAATATAGAGAAAATGTTTTAGTTATTAGTTATGTTATTGATCTTTTTGTTTGTTGCTGTTACTGGATTACATTTGTACATTTTTTGATGTGACTTTTACAATAAAACTTTATATATACATTTTCATCTGGGAATTTTTTCAGAAGGTGTCAGTCTCCCCCAGGGCAGCTGTGGGGGGCACTTTGAGTGTCCTAAAAAGCGCTCTATGGGAGCGAGGCGTTACTAGACTTTTATTAAATATGCTATTGCTCCAAGTCCAACTGTCCCCCTTACTTGCACACGCTCAAAGGGCCCCGTGTTGCTTGTTGCCTGGGGCCCCCGGGGACCCTTGCTACGCCTCTGTCTATATGATGCCATTGCAATTTCACGGTGCATTAAGCCCCCAAACTATTTTTAATTTGTCCGTTTTACCCTGGAGACCCCCGTTTACAGACACCACGCAATTGCTTTTGTTTCAACCCAGCTATAAAAAGGTTAGTAATTATATTTATAACTCAAAATGTCATTTTTAGCTTAGAATCATAAATTGATGTCTAATATTTAGTTGAAAAAAAAAAAAAAAAAAACGTATTCACTTCCATATTTTAAAACTTTTAAACAGATTACGTCACAATGGAAAAAAATAATGTCTGTAAATAAGATATCGGATATCTACCTAAAAAATATCGCTGAATTGCATATTTTTTGTTACTGTCGCATTTCCCCCGACATTTAAGATGATAATCGATCCAAGCAAAGAAAATTGAAAAAAACATTTTTAAGAGGGTAAATACATGAAAAAGAAAATCTCGACCACTCCGTGATGTCTGCGATTTCTGCATCGCGACCTTTGTTATATTATCATGTTTCACCCATAAAATTTCCCAAAAATCTGGCTGTGGCCATTCACAGCTGTGTCTTAACACATACGAGCCACATGGAGTTTTTGGATCGAAATAAGGTAAATACGCGATAATGTCTTGTTAAAATCATGGTGTCTTTAATCATGCTTTCTCATGCTCCAACCTGCAGTAAAGGTTTTGCTGTTTTATTTATTCTTATTTTTTAAATTTGGCCAAGTTGGTTGTCTCAGAGCAGAACTTCAAGTCACCGGAGTGTTTTCCGCCAAATATATTTTAATAAATAGTTTTTAAGCACTTATAATAATTAGAGATGCCGATCGATCGGGTCCGATCACGTCATTTTCAAAGTATCGGAATCGACAAAAAAATATCGGCCATGCCTTTTTTTAATATATATTTTTTACTTAGATCGTTTTCTAATTGTATTTAACGTTACAGACATAATATGTTACACTTATCCAGTCTTTAGAGAGTCTTTAGTTTAGGCTTAAGGTAGGGTTATCAAATTTATCCCAGTAACGGCGGTAATTAATTTTTTAAAAAAATGTATCACGTTATAATATTTAACGCAATTAATGCATGCGCTGCACGACCCACTCACGCAATGTCGCGCTCAATCTATAATGGCGCCGTTTTACCTATATAGAGGGATAAAAGGCAGCGTAAAATGAGTAGAGTGAATTTTGGCAGCCTTTGGAGACTTTTTTTAATTGGCTAAAGCCTTACAATCCGTCTCCCTACGATTAGAAATATCATGGGAAGCAATGTGGGGAAGCAAGGTAGCAATTGATCTTTTTCTTAACACCCTATGTTATTTCCCAACGCAGAGAAGATATATCAATTGGTAGCACTACGCACAGTCATGGTTCCACTTCCCATCATGCATTTGGGCATGGCCTTCAGTATCATTTACTGAAAGCTCAACAAACACACTAGATGGCAATATTTAGTCACAATATACAAAGTCACAAGTCTTTCTATCCGTGGATCCCTCTCACAGAAAGAATGTTCATAATGTAAATGCCATCTTGAGGGTTTATTGTCATAGTAGACAAATACTTATGTACTGTATGTTGAATGTATATATTCGTCCGAGTTTTATTCATTTTTTTCTTAATGCATTGCCAAAATATATATGATCGCGAAAAATTATCGGGAATGATTGGAATTGAATCGGGAACACAAAAAAAGCAATCGGATCGGGAAATATCGGGATCGGCAGATACTCAAACTAAAACGATCGGGATCGGATCGGGAGCAAAAAAACATGATTGGAACAACCCTAATAATAATTATGAGTTAAGTGGGTTAAGTTTTAAACATGTTACCGTCCCACCAAATTATTTTTAAACAAGAATAAAGTAGTAAAAAATGCTTGACTTTATTAAATGCTTCATTGAGTGAGTCCACTCAAATCTGCTCAAGCTGCTCACTTACACACAATGAGTTGCCACGGCAACTGTTTAACAAGTTAAATGATTGACGCATGCAGCGCTTTGAAGTTCGTGTCTCTGGTAACATTAAACCCAAACATCTGTCAGTCATTGTTAACTTTAATAAGCGACTCCAGTGCATGCCTGATGAACAAAGAGCAGGGGGAGGGAGGGAGGGAGGGAGGGAGGGAGGGAGACGGAAGTCTACGCGATCGGCTCAGGACAGCTCATCTGTATTTTATTTTTTTTTTAATTGAAAAAAAAAAAATCCACGATGGACTGAGGGCGTGAAGTTTGCGCGAAGTAGCGAGGGATCACTGTAAATGATTCAACCTTCTGTTTAGTCAGACATCATTCAAAGTAAACATTACATGACATACACAAATCGATACAGTATATGTTTATACAATTTAACGTGCCAAAAGGACACACAGAAGCTATTCAAAGCACCTTTTTAATTTAAATACAATAAATAAATAAAACTATTATTTATTCCTAAAATATTTTTTGTAGGATGTAAAAAGTAGGAGAAAGCTGGAGTACCTTAAGAGACAATCCACACCAACACTCAGCTGATAAAGAGGGCTAATAGTGTATTAAACAAATGGACATGCTGCTTTGTTGTTGTTTTTATTTACGTTTTTTTTCTCCACCAATATTAGATGCCACAATGAACGAACTGGGCACATTACATATAGGTTTCTTTGGTTATCTAAGTGTAAAATAATTACTCAGAAAATTGTCAAATGTAGCCGCTCGTTCAGGAGTTTGAACGTTGGCCGCAATTCATGGTCCGTGTTCCAGCATTGTTTCATGATCATACGAAGAGCTTCAGGACAGCAGTCTGCAAGAGGCATTCGGTATCCACGCTCCAATAGAGGTAACACATTGTTGAATGGCTGCACAGTGGAAAAACCAGCATGAAATTCACATGCATGCGATGCGCACACACATAAGTAATAGCTAAGTGAATGCTTGTTGTTGTTGTTATGGTTTGTAAACTTACAACTTTTTGGTGGGGTGTTTAACCAAATGAGTATATCACCCAAAGCAAAACACAAAGCTCCAAACATCTGATTTGGTGGAGAATTTCTTTTGCAGTAGAGACAAAAAATACTGCTGTAGATGATTTCCAGAGTTCCAGATTTTTGCTGACCTTGTATACATACTGTAGCAAGCGTATTGATCTAATGTAGCCATGGATTTAACAGCTGTCAGTGCATGATCCATGGTCCCTTTCTCAGCCTTACTCACCAAGAGCCCAGCGCCAAGCCTTCTTGCTAGCAAAGTCACTGATCAAATCAGTCTAAAGTCTAGCTTCCTAGCCAACTGACTTTCAATGGACAGCATGGCAAGACTAGAAAGCCTGTCTTGACACGTAGTGGACCTCAAATAGTTCTTTATGAGTTTTAGCTTACTTAAAGCTCTTTCGCCACCTGCAACCATAACAGGGAGTGTGCAAAATATACGTAAAGTGATGCACACTGTCCAAAAATGCTTTGCAGCTGCATCTTACAAATTGCATTCAGGAGACCATATACATATTCTCTCACAGCTGTTTAAGTAAGGGGTTTACCCTGAACCACTTATATTTTTATGTGTGGTGTGGCAGTGTTCAAATTAATTCCTCACCTCCTTCAGATGGGAGTAAAGATGAGGCTGGCTCATAAAGGGGGTCAGGATACAGGGCTGCTTAGCCAGACGCAGCAAGAGGAGTTGTGCCTGTTACAACTGCTTTAGTATGAAGAGCTTGTTAAGGGTTTGCCTGCTGTACTGATTAAATGTAAGCCAAAAGTTGAGCAAACAGAGAGAAGCTAGAGAACAATTACAGTATTTCATAATGGAGTAGGCTTAGCCCCATCTGGAAACTCGCGATCTCCACTATAGGCTACGCTACAGCTCCGAAGCGAGGTCCTTTGTTAACAAACTACATTCAATTGATGACAAACTAAATTCAATAAATTCTTGACAAACTGGATTCAAGCCGATTTAAAAAAAAAAAAGAAAAGAAAATTTCCACAACAACTTTCAACATCTGTAGGATACCAAAAAATGCCGTCATTAGTTGGAATTCATGTTTTTGAATAGGTGAATTTTCATGGGTGAAGTCTGTGTTGCCCAACGACAGCCCCAAAACATCACTGCTCTAGAGGAGATCTGCATGGAGGAATGGGCCAACATACCAGCAACAGTGTTTGAAAAGCTTGTGAAGAGTTACAGAAAACGTTTGGCCTCCGTTATTGCCAACAAAGGGTACATAACAAGTATTGAGATGAACTTTTGGTATTGACCAAATACCTATTTTCCACCATGATTTGCAAATAAATTCTTTAAAAATCAAACAATGTGATTTTCTGTTTTTTTTCCCCACATTCCATCTCTCATGGTTGAGGTTTACCCACGTTGACAATTACAGGCCTCTCTAATCTTTTCAAGTGGGAGAACTTGCACAATTAGTGGTTGACTGTATACTTATTTGCCCCACTGTAAAACAGCAGATTGGTGAAAAGGTGTCCTCTTAATGGGTTGCAACAAAAACCCGCATCCACTGCGGCCCTTTGTGGAATAGTTTGCCCACCCCTGATCGACGGTGAAGACAATTTACTGATTAATTCATTAATATACAAAGACAGAACATCTACAATATATCGTTATAAAGCCGCAATTTCAAAGGCACTGACAACTTTTGTTGGAAGTACTCTAAGCGCTGTCACATTGCGCAAGAGCTTCGTTACATGCGTGATATGCACCTTTGGTGTAAAGATTATATCAGCAACTTGAGACAGATGCTGAAAGTACAGGAAGAAGAAGGGGGTGGGGGGTATTTAGGATTTATATATGTATACATATATATACACACTCACCGGCCACTTTGTTAGGTACACCTGTCCAACTGCTCGTAACACTTAATTTCTAATCAGCCAATCACATGGCGGCAACTCAGTGCATTTAGGCATGTAGACATGGTTTAAGACAATCTCCTGCAGTTCAAACCGAGCATCAGTATGGGGAAGAAAGGTGATTTGAGTGACTTTGAACGTGGCATAGTTGTTGGTGCCAGAAGGGCTGGTCTGAGTATTTCAGAAACTGCTGATCTACTGGGATTTTCACGCACAACCATCTCTAGGGTTTACAGAGAATGGTCCGAAAAAGAAAAAATATCCAGTGAGCGGCAGTTCTGTGGGCGGAAATGCCTTGTTGATGCCAGCGGTCAGAGGAGAATGGCCAGACTGGTTCGAGCTGATAGAAAGGCAACAGTGAGTCAAATAACCACCCGTTACAACCAAGGTAGGCAGAAGAGCATCTCTGAACGCACAGTACGTCAAACTTTGAGGCAGATGGGCTACAGCAGCAGAAGACCACTCCTTTCAGCTAAGAACAGGAAACTGAGGCTACAATTTGCACAAGCTCATCGAAATTGGACAATAGAAGATTGGAAAAACGTTGCCTGGTCCGATGAGTCTCGATTTCTGCTGCAACATTCGGATGGTAGGGTCAGAATTTGGCGTCAACAACATGAAAGCATGGATCCATCCTGCTTTGTATCAACGCTTCAGGCTGGTGGTGTAATGGTGTGGGGAATATTTTCTTGGCACTCTTTGGGCCCCTTGGTACCAATTGAGCATCGTTGGAACGCCACAGCCTACCTGAGTATTGTTGCTGACCATGTCCATCCCTTTATGACCACAATGTACCCAACTTCTGAAGGCTACTTTCAGCAGGATAATGCGCCATGTCATAAAGCTGGAATAATCTCAGACTGGTTTCTTGAACATGACAATGAGTTCACTGTACTCAAATGGCCTCCACAGTCACCAGATCTCAATCCAATAGAGCAGGGGTCGGCAACCTATGACACGCGTGTCAGCACTGGCACGCGAAGGGTTAACCAGTGACACGCCAGCGCATGGCAAAAAAACAAGAAAAAAGCGCCTTTTTACCTGAAATTCAGACATTTTCTGTTGCCCACCCTGTTATTTAAGCCACACACACATCCAAGGGAATTCCAGTGTAAAGCGACATGGGATTTACGTCAGTGCTTTCACGTATAAAAAGATGTCCCGCGAATGGAGCGGGTTGGACGCTTTCACAGACTTGTCCCGTATTGCCCACTGGCGCTCTCTGTGCGGGAAGGGCCGCTGGCGCGAGATTATAACCTCTGAGATTACGTCATTTTTGGTAGGCATCGGCTGTCACAATGTTGGTCATATCGTCTTTTATTCCAGAGTCAGCGTTCCCAACGTCGTAACTGCAGCCAATTCAATCTCATCAAGACTGTATTTAAGAGTGTTATTCCCCCACCAAGATCTGCACCTGCGGCTCCACCCGGGCTGGTATGGGGCTAGATCAGTCTTCTAGCCCGCGCCTTCCTTGGGCACCACGAGAGCAAGCCTCTCTCTCCCCGGGGAAAGGCTCGCTCCTCGCGGCTCCACCCGGGCCCGCGCCCGAGCCTTTCGTGCGCACCGCAAGAGCCAGCCTCCCGGGGGCCGCGGCGGCTCCACCCTGGCCCGTGCCTCTCCCCGGGGAGAACAAGTGTCAAACGTCATTATGAGACAAAACATGAAAATTCATTCAAGGATGAGTCTGACAAGGCAGCGACATTAAAACGTGCATTGTCCAGGTACAGTAAACAAACACACCCTGAAAGCCTTTGTCACTGCTAAAAACACCGCCACCGAAGCAAGCTATCACTTTGCTCACTGCATTGCAAAGCAAGGAAAACCTGATGAAAAAAAGAAAAACTGATGGCGAATATATCAAAGTGGCGATCTTGTCAAGCTCAGAGGTTTTGGTTGATGGCTTGACTAACAAAGAGACACTCAAAAAAAAAAAGGATAAGCAGCTAAAAGTCACAAAGTACAACCCTGAAATCAAAGCTGAGCCAAGGAAAATAAGGCCAGGGATCACATTAAGGTAGGCATCTTTTAACTTTGTAATATAAAACAATATCTAAAATGCTGCATATCATTTACTGTTTAAGTTGATAGTGAACAACTAGCTAGTGAACTGTTGCACTTATTTTCAAGTTTTGACATTTTCTATAATATGCATTTATTTTTTAGTTAATCGAAAAAGAATGGTAGTTATACGATTTCAATATATGTTCATGTTGTTTTCTTTGGGGTAAAATTACAGCTCTGTTGGATATAAAAAATTGGATGTGCGTCATTAATCTCGGTGTGGCACACTGATTGACAAGAAAATTTGAAAATGGCACTCCACACCAAAAAGGTTGCTGACCCCTGCAATAGAGCATCTTTGGGATGTAGTGGAACGGGAGATTCGCATCATGGATGTGCAGCCGACAAATCTGCACCAACTGTGTGATGCCATCATGTCAATATGGACCAAACTCTCTGACGAAAGCTTCCAGCACCTTGTTGAATCTATGCCACGAAGAATAGAGGCAGTTCTGAGGGCAAAAGGGGGTCCAACCCGTTACTAGCATTCCTTCAATCCTTGATATTTCTCCGGCTTATCGTGTTCTTTTTTCCTGATGTTGCTATCGCTATTTACAGTGTATCACAAAAGTGAGTACACCCCTCGCATTTTTGCAGATATTTAGGTATATCTTTTCACGGGACAACACTGACAAAATGACGCTTTGACACAATGAAAAGTAGTATGTGTGCAGCTTATACAATAGAGTTAATTTATTTCCCCCTCAAAATATAGCCATTAATATCTAAACCCCTGGCAACAAAAGTGAGTACACTCCTTAGAAACTACGTACATCCCTAAATGTCCAAATTGAGTACTGCTTGTCATTTTCCCTCCAAAATGTCATGTGACTCATTACAGTAGTGCTGTCAGCATTGCTGCAAAGATTGAAGAGGTGGGGGGTCAGCCTGTTAGTGCTCAGACCATACACCGCACCCTACATAAAATTGGTGTGGATGACTGTCACCCCAGGAGGAAGCCCACCCGTCTCATCAGACCATAGGATATGGTTCCAGTAATCCATGTGCTTTGTTGACATGTCTTCAGCAAACTGTTTGGGGACTTTCTTGTGTACCGTCTTCAGAAGAGGCTAGTGTCAAAGTATTATTTTGTCAGTGTTTTCCCATGAAAAAATATACTTAAATATCTGCAGAAATGCGAGGGGTGTACTCACTTTTGTGATACACTCTACATATAGCCTGGTACACCAGACTCACAGCTGTTCCAGCTATTGAGTCTGGCCACCATTCAGTGGATAAAATTTCCAGGGCGGAGCAAGCCACAGCAAACAGACAGCGGAGTGGACCAATCAGCGACAGGCGGACGTGACGTTAATAAAGCGATGAGGGACTTGCGCGCCGAAGTAAACATACGAGGAGAGCGGAGTTTATTCAACGTGGCTAACGCGAGACAGACTGCTGACAATGACTTGTGTCGATGTGTTTTTGGTAATTTAAAACTGATTTTACCCGTGATGGGAACATATTCTCGGTTCTCCTGTTCGCCATCTGTGTTGTTGTGGAGACGACTTCTGATGCTTAAGAGTGACCCTGCTCGTTAAGAACAAGTCACGCAAATAAACGAATCTGATTGGACGGTTGATTTTGTTCTTGCTCAAGAGGCCGTTAATGTGCTGGGTCCCAGACTATTCTCACAGTGTTTGAAAAATACAGGGAGAACAGTCTGGCCGTGCCAGGCAACTGTACATATACATTATATATATATATATATATATATATATATATATATATATATATATATATATATATATATATATATATATATATATATATATATATATATATATATATATATATATATATATATTAGGGCTGTCAAACAATTAAAATTTTTAATCGAGTTAATTACAGCTTAAAAATTAATTAATCGTAATTAATCGCAATTAATCGCAATTCAAACCATCTCTAAAATACTAAAATATGCCATATTTTCATGTAAATCATTGTTGGAATGGAAAGATAAGACACGCGACGGATATATACATACAACATACTGTACATCAGTACTGTATTTGTTTATTGTAACAATAAATCCACAAATGGCATTATTAACATTCTTTCTGTTAAAGTGATCCATGGATAGAAAGACTTGTAGCTCTTAAACGATAAAGGTTATAGTTACAAGTTATAGTAATTTTATATTAAAACCCTTCTTAATGTTTTCGTTTTAATAAAATTTGTAAAATTTTCAATCAAAAGTAGAGTTAATATAATAAGAATAAGAATAAAAATAACAAGAATAAAAATAGAGTGAAAAGTTTTACGTGTATTTTGCATAGCTATTTTGATATGGAATGCCAGTTCATTTTGCATTGTTGTTTAACTGTGTGTCAGAATAGGGCCTCATTACTATAGACTGAGGTGCTTTTCTTTTTGTGAACATTTTTTTTTTTTTTTGAGAGATAGGAATATTATTTTTGTTGTGCTTTCACTAAACGATACTTATGTTTGTTGTGAAGGAGAAGCTTATGCCAATAAACAGCGCGGTCCAAAGAACGCCTGTGTCCACTCGCCTTTACTGTATAACATATACAGTGGGGAGTATTGGATACACTTGATTTGATACACTGCCAATGGGAAAACCCATTGGCAGTGTATCAAATACTTGTTCTCCCCACTGTATCTGTACATATCTTACCCAAAATAAAACAAGAGACACATAATTACCACTAAAAGAAAGAAAACTTACCGAAATATGTGTGGAGCACAAATAGCAATTTGCATTGCATTGTGAATACAGCATAAACGTCTCACAACTACTCATTCTCCCACGTTTAGAAGAAATAACATGAGTATGGAACGGCGCTGCCCCCAAGCGGCCGGTGGCATTCTCTTCACTCTTAATGTCCATAAACGGCCTCATTGTTATGTTTGAGGCGATATGCCAGCGGGTCACTCATTGCATGCGTTAATTGCGTCAACTATTTTAACGTGATTCATTTAAAAAATTCATTAACGCCCGTTAACGCGATAATTTTGACAGCCCTAATATATGTATGTGTATATATATATATATATATATATATATATATATATATATATATATATATATATATTTTTTTTTTTAACATGATGCAGTTATAGGCCAAAAGTTTGGACACACCTCATTCAATGCAATACAAGAAATTCCACTTATTAACCCTGATAAGACATACCTGTGAAGTAAAAAGAAAAAAAAAAAATTCTGGTGACTGCATCCTGAAGCTCATCAAGAGTGCCAAAAGTGGGCAAAAAAGTCATCAGAGCAAAGGGTGGATACTTTAAAGAAAGTAGAATTTAAAGTTTTATATTCTACTTTTGTAGAGAGAAGTTGAGATCTCCTTTTCTAAAATGCACACAGGAAAGTACAATTAAGAGGCATTTAAAGTTAACGAAAGTTTTAAAAAGATTGGACTTGGTGAAAGCGACAAAAAATTAGGGCCATCATGATGGTTTAGAGTAACATTGAAAGATTTGGCCAACTGTACACACACAAATTAGTGCTGTGGAAGGATTTTAAGTTGACCCTTGCTTCCTTTTAAATTTTCTGAAAGCAGCCAAGGGAGGAAAAATAATTGGACACCCCTTTGTTACATATACAGTATATGCATCCAATATCTGCACAGACAAAAACAAGTATTAAAATGTTGTAAAGATTTACTGTACCAGAGCGAAGTTCAACGTTACGCCAAGCACCAAATCCTGATAGGGACATATCACAGGTGTCCTCAAATGTGACAACAGCTTCCTGTGTGCAAAGCCTTAAAAAAACCACTGAAGCTACGACATGAAACCAACATAACTTTAGTATGAGGAAAGCAAGTCTGATATAAATGTAGGTGGTAACATACAGAAAATGGTGTGATTTACTTAGACAAAAATCTTGATCGAGATATCTTTTAAGCTGGTTGTGTAACTTTGTATGGCAGTGATGATTTGTTTTAAGGAAAAAACTTTTAGTAAGTGTAGCAAAAATAAAAGTACATTTACTATGTTCATTAAAGGTTGCAAAAATAAAAACTCGTCAACTTACAAACGCACACACAATTTCATTTTACGTCAGTACTAAGTTTTAAAAAAAATAATAAAAAAATCAGATCAAGAAATTTTACGTTGATTCTACACTCATGGACATGAATGTCATTACTTTGGTGGGTTTTTTTCATAAATATACAAGCATTTAAAAAAAAAAAAATTAAAAAAAAAAAAAATGGAAGTTAGGCTTTTCTCTGGTCCAAATGTCAGAAATTCAGGTTCATCTTCAGAGCCACTTATCCCCCCAAAGGCCTGGGGTTGCTGGAGCCTATCCCAGCTTTCATTTAGTGGAGTAAAAGTGAAAATACGTTGACTATTAAAAGTTGTAAAAAAAAAACATTGTCAATTTACAAATGCACACACAATCTCAATTTACACCAGCAGTAAGTTAAAAAAAAAATGTTTTTAATCATGAAATTTCCCATTGATTCTACAAGCACTCTTGGGCACGAATGTCATTAATTTGGGGGTTTTTTTAAATTGAAAAATATTCAAGGGTTGCAGGGGTTCTGGAGCCTATCCCAGCTAACTATGGGCAGTAGGCAGGGTACACTCTGCATGGGTTTAAAAAATATATATACTTCCATGTTCCTGCACTTGTTTGTATTGCTCTTCAGGATCAGGTAATGAATGACATGTCCCTTATTTATCATTTGTTTGATGCATGACAAGCCCCGGAATGCTTCATGTATTAGCATTTCATAAAAAACCCCACCTGAGAATAAATTTACACTATTGCTAAACAAGCTAAACAAACAAAAATTAAACACTCAAACATTCAGACAGAACAATTGAAGGCGTAAAAAACAAAACTTAAAAATCAGCTCAATGTTGTAATGTAGAATGTTTTGAAAAATGTCCAATGATAGTCAACTAAGTTTTCAACAACCCAATGCAAATAGAAAAGTCAGAACAGATTTTGTCAGAGGGTTGTGCCTATTTGTCGGAGCTTGTGTTTGATCTGCAGTAATGACTGTTTCAAAGACTCAAAAGTTGGTCGAAAATCCGGGTCCAACTGCCAGCAGCTTTTCATGACATCATACACCTCTGTGGGACATCCGTCCGGGGTAGGCATGCGGTATCCCCGCTCCAAAAGAGTCCCCACATCCTTTAATTGCTACATAGCAGAAACAGAGTTCAACATATACAAATGAAATATTATAGTTATGTGTTGAATTTGATTTCTTTATAGGTGGTGGTGCTATTCCTATAGTGTACAGTAGAATAATGGGAACCTCTGGATATCTCCCGATACAATACAATTTGCGATACAAGGCTCACGATAACGATGATCTCCCAATATGGCGACACAAAAATTATTGATACATGGGTGGGAAAATGAATCTACGATATTCTATGATACAACTATTAAATAGAAAAACAAGCTATTTCTAAATGGACAAATAAAGAATGTTTTTTTCTGCTCCGTCATGAACTGTCAACAACTTATGTCTTCCTCAAAGAATGAGAATGTTTCAGTGCAGCATTTTTGTAAATAAATACATCAAACCTATATAATTACAACATTCTTACAAACAAATGAGTGTCTTTCTTAACACCTGCCAATGACAATGACAGATGTCCAATTCCTTTAAACTGGGAGGACTGACTGAGTGCTCATCTTTGATTGCCATTGATAGTGCTTGGTGTCCAATTCATTTTGACTGGGAGGGGACGAATCATTTGCCCCCTCCCAGTCAAAATGAATTGGACGTCTAAGCAGCCAATGAGTTAACATAGACACTATTCTAGTGGAAAATGTTGGTAGCAACCACTTGGTTCCTGATTGACCAGTGACATCTTTTTAAAATGATATAGTGCACAGTGATACCTCTACATACGAAGTTAATTTGTTCCAGGATCTTGTTTGTAAGTCGAAATGGTCGTATGTCGAGCAGGATTTTCCAATAAGAATACATTATAATTCCATTAATTCGTTCCTCAGCCCGAAAACCTACACTAAATCCCTAATAAATGCTGCTGGCACTATTGCAAATAGCAATTACACAAAGCAAAACAAATTTTATGAATAGAAATTGGAAAAAAAATATAATCGTAATAATAATACCTGTAAGAATGTAACAAATCGGATTCAATTGTGTGCGTGGTGTACCTGAACGCACCGTGTGGCTGACTTGACTTAGTGAGAGAGGGACTTTTTACTTTCACTTTGTTCAGCTGCCGCGGACAGGAGGCATGTTGTGTTGCAAAAGGTTCTGAAATGATTAAAAACCTGACAAAGCTGGCGATTTTTTTGGCGATGTTACAGGAATAATAATTGTCACCTTAAGTTAGGTCGGAGGAGGACCGTTGAGATTGTAGACATTTTACGTAGAGCTGTCTCGACTAGTCGACGTTGTTGACGTCATCGATGACGTAAATGCATCGACAGGCAAAACATACCGTCGACGGGTTAAAGAAAAAAAAAAATTAAATGCGGATAAAGTTTAGAATGGCGCACTGCAAGCGGTTGTTACTGGCACCACCAAGGGGGCCGCTGTTATTTCAATAAGACTGGCATTGTCAGATTGAGCAAAGAGGAAGGAAGTGGGCGAGCGGGAGAGAGGGAGCGAGATCGGTGAGTTGGGAAAGTGCGTGGGAGTTGGCATCCCCCACGTTTTTGTTTTGGTCAATAAAAGTATCCATAAAGAGCCATCTGATGCCTCTCGGTGTTTTTATGCACGCCACCGGCTTCCTGGGGAGGAAATCGGACGAACCGACGACAATGAGCCAAGTGAATCGTCGGTTCACTCCTCACTACGGCGAGGAGTTGAAAACACCACCAATTACCAAAAAGGGCAGAATTGGTAACACGTGAAAGTGGCATAGAGCCAGAAAAGCGGACCAGAATAGCCAGAGCCTGGAATTATTTCAAGGAAAATATGGAGGGTGCCACTGTGTGTACTCTTTGCTAAGCTGAGCACGCATACCACGGTGGCACGTCGGCTATGAACGAACACTTGAAACCCCGTCACCCAAGTGTAATTTTCGAAGACAACAAGAAACAACAAGCTAGCGGATTGTAAGTCCATACAACTTACTCACGATTTTTTTTAATGGAAGTTGCCTTCATGTGTGTCGTATCAACGTGCATTTTTGTTTAAAAAAATAATTAATATATATATAATTATATGATGTATTTTTTAAATTATTATTAAATTTATTAGGATCATGGAAGCTCTCACTTGGGGAAAATATATACATATATCCTGTATATACATAGCACTGGCCTGCTTACTGTAATCCATGACTGCACTAATGTTAGTTACTTTATATTGTAAAGTATTATTGTGTATATACATATAGTAGTATATTATAAAATTAGTACTATATATTTAATTTTTGTTACTGTGAGTATGTGTGCCTTTCATTCAAAATAATTGTGGTAATATTTCAGTGTGCCCTCAACTTTATCCGTTTTCAGGTTAAAACATAAAAGTTGAACCGTTTTTCCCCTCCCCCCAAAATGCAGAATGCACACCAGAAAAAGCATCTGAACTCACACAAAGTATTCTGAAAATGGTTGTCCGGGACATTGCAATTCATTTTAACATTTAGAACAATATAGACAATGACATACCACAAAAAGAGTAAGAATTGTTTTGACTCCTGTTAAAAAGGTGAAGTCACAGTGTTTCCGTTTGCATTTTTTTTTTGCACTAGTTAATGCCAGCAGCATTTGACCTCATTGTTAATGATTTATTATTGATATTTACAATTATTTAAATGTTTATAAAGAATTTAGGTGTTCCAAAATGTTTTTTGTGAATTAATAAGCTTCAACAAAAATTTCATTATTAAAGTAGTAAAAAAAAAAAAAAATTATTAGATTAGTCGACTAATCGTAAAAATAGTCGGCTGACTAATCGGGAGGAAATTAGTCGTTTGGGACAGCCCTAATTCTACGGCCATATTGTCGAGCCAATTCATGGACGGGCACACCACGCTCATATTTTTCTATCATTTCCATGTTCATTTCAATGATAAGCCTCACCTTTTTTCACCACCTGCACTAACATTCTTGGAACCCAAGTTGATTTCTCTCACAAGAAAATCCAACGTGCGTCCGTTTTACGCGAAAACAAAGAAACTGCGGCGCTGTCGTAAATCGTCCTATTTCGAGCATGTCGTTGGATGTACAACAGATGCCGAGTCAAATTTTACATCGGATGTCGAGAAGATCGTGTGTCGAAGCGATCGTATGTCGAGGTACTACTGTGCTGTTGTGTACATCATTGACAAAATATGCACAACAACGCGCGCAAATTTTGTTTAGAATTAGCTTCTTATCACTGGTTACGATGCGGCCTTCTTTTCATCCATTCGCGCAGCGAGTCCTTTAAACTTTAAACAAACCTAAAAATATAACTCTGAACAGTATTGCAGGTCTACTTGGATAAACTTTAAACAAACCTAAAAATATAACTCTGAACAGTATTGCAGGTCTACTTGGATAATCATAATTTGTAGTTAATGTTTTATTTTGTCGTAACCTGGATACTTACAATCTTTGGGTAAGGCATTCGACCAAATGAGAAAATCTCCCAAAGCAAAACACCATAACTCCACACATCTGATTTGGTGGAGAATTTCTGTTGTGAGAGAGAAGGGAAAAACTACTGTTGTACATAACTTACATAACAGCATTTGCTGAATAAAACATGTTCTCACCACTATATGAGAGTCTACCTTTTCTCTGAGAGCTTCTGGTGATGTCCATTTTACGGGAAGCTTGTTAGTATCCTGAAGAGAAGACACCTTTTTGGTCAAACCAAAGTCACTGACTTTGGCGACGAGGTCTTCCGATAACAGAATGTTACGGGCCGCGAGGTCTCGGTGGACAAAGTTGTTTGATTCCAAATACACCATGGCCTCACAGACATGTCTGCACAAGAGACAAAAAGTTCAAGTAGCCTAATTGCATTTCTCTTACAATACTGTGTTGCGGTTGACAAAAGCAGATGTGAAAAGTACGATGTACACACAGTGAAAAATCAGTAAGTGCAACACTCGTGAGTACGGTCCGTCCTCTGGAACGAACGTAGTCCACCAAGGTGCCCTGGGGGAAAAAAGCGGGCCTATCAAGCTAGGTACTAAAGATGTTGACGACAGACGGGAGAGACACTCACGTTTCTCATGTATTCAGTGATAATATACAAAGTGCCATCCTCCTCTGCAATCACGCCAAGCAGCTGGACCAAGTGTTCGTGTCTTAGTTTCCTTTGACATATTAGAAAGTAGAAGTGAACTGGATTTTCGTGAGTTTTTTTTTTTTTTGTGGTCACAAATAATTTAAGGTTACCAATAATCAGGGATGACAATATAAAATGTATCTAGTATGACTCTATGAGGCTCATCGATTATCAGTCCAATCAAATACATAATACAAACAATTATATATGGAATAGCTAGCATTATTTGTAATTATTTACCAGTGTGACAGCAAACAAAGATTTTGCATAGTGCCGTGCGATATAAACAAATTGTTCTGCATCCCGATATCGAACCTAAAAGGACATGAAACTGCTATATATTATCTCAGATTTTTCTCTAGCCATTTGTCAAATGCATTTTATATAGATGAAAAATACTGTATAAAAATAAAAAATAGATACAATAAAACAGTGAGCACCCAAACCGTCCTTCAAAAGCAAAATTTGTGCTGATTTATTTTGTTTAACCACAGAGATAAACTAATAGACAAATTTGTTTAAACTAATGGAAGAATAATAAAGGCTGGTTGGGGAAAAACACTTAAGGCACAGAAGCTTATTTATTCATTTACTGTATACTTGTCTCAGCGTTCATGGACCAATATTTTGTCTTACTCACATCATGACTGATGCCTCTGCAATAAAGGCCTGCGCAGTAGTACTATTTTTAAGACACTTCACAGCAACTTCATTTCCTTGGTAGTATGCCAACATGACCTCTGCAAATGTAAGAAGACTTAATTAGTTGTGACTATGTAAACCAAATAAATAAATAAATAAACAGCCCCCTATTGTCTTCCTGCCTGATGAAACACGATTATTGTTGTGGCTACAGTCTAGATCCCGAGTGTCTTTTGGGCCAATATTCACAGGAAGGGGCCATGTGACGGAGTTAGAGCGATGAGCATTTTTAGTGGATCACTTTAAGGAAGTTAGGCACCTTATACAAGGCTAGTGAGCCAATGAAGATAGCAATTGTTTTGGGGACAGGCAAATGCAGGCAACTTTTGCTTTTTTTTTTTTCTTTTAAACTCTTTGTCAGGTCCTTAGGTCGTCGATTGTATCGAAATTCATGAGGCCATTTCTGTCAACCTAAGAGGTCAACCTTTCTTAATTGAATCCACATATCGCCCGAGTGCGTGCACTGACAGCTTAACTTATTCCCGACGTTATTGTAGGCAGCTGCTCCATTACCAAAAATATTGCCAACACCTTTTAAACTGCAAATGCAAGTTCCAATCACAGGGATACCGGTTCTCTCAGTAAAATTGAACTTATACTTTACTTCTGATTTACATTTTAGCTTTTCGATCACCTGTGAACCTTGTGTAACTGATACAGTTGCAACACGTTTGGTTATATGCGACTCCTACATACTAAACGACAAAAATCAAGAGACTCCGGTTTTTCCAGGAATCCAGCATATATCCAGCTACATTTATTCCTCTAGGGCAGACATGTCCAAAGTCCGGCCCGGGGCCAAATGCGGCTCGTGGTCCAATTTCATCCGGACCCCAGTCTCTGTCATAAAATCAATAACATCTGGCCCGCACACAGACTTAATAAATTGGTCAGCAGTACTGCTACCACCATATGAAGTAGCTTACACACTAAATGCTGCTCCTCATTTACCCACTAAGAGGCAACAGCACTCTAAGCAACATTACCCCATGTGACGCTTCCAATTTTCTAAAATGGCGACAACAAAAAAAAAAAAGAAAGTTGACTGTGACGGCTGACACTTCAAGGATAGGTGGAAATTTGACTATTTCTTCACTGAAATACGCAACAACTGTGTCTGCCTCATTTGCAGAGACAGTTTCTGTTTTTAAAGTGTTCAATGTGAGGCGATATTACCAAACAAGACAAGACATGTACGACAAGATTAGTGCTGCAACGATTAATCGATTAACTCTAGTATTCGTTAACAAAAAAATATTCAAATTAAATTTTGTTGCATCGAGTATTCGTTTAATTAAAGTGCCGTTTTAATGGTTTATTTTGAAAGTGTTTGCAATTAGTTTTATTGATGAGGGTGGATACACTGCCCTCTGGTCTACCTCTTTTCACATGGCTGAATCCAACTGCTCCCTGTTAAGACCAACGTAAGCTAAGTTTTTGTTTGAGCTAATGTTTTTTAATGCATTCTTAATTTAGTTTATAGGTATATTTAGCCGTTTTTTTTTTTTTGTGGGAATTTGTGTCTGAGCCATTTTTTAAGAGCATTGTAAAAAAAAAAAAAAAAAAAAAACATAGCATTTAAGCTAGCTTCTATGTAAGTTAGCCAGTTGTTCTTTTGTTGTACATTGATCCTCATTTAAAATATATATATATATAAATATATATATATATACTGTTTGAGGCTCAGCTCAGGTATTTTAATTTTTCACGTTCCTTATCCGATTACTCAATTATTCAAACTAAGTAGACCATCGATTAATCGACTACTAAAATATTCGATAGCTGCAGCCCTGGACAAGATTACAGGGAAGGTACGCAGCGAGAAATTGAAGAAATTGAAGCAACTTGAAGCTAGTTAAATTTCACAGCAGCAGTATTTCGCAAGAGCCCGAGAGTCAAAAGAGAACGCCACAAAAGGTAGTTGCGAGATTGTTGAAATTATTAATTAAAAACAATAATAAAGCAAATGTGACACACAGAATGGCTTGCTAAAATTTGCTTAAATATATTGTTCTACGTAAAGGACGTCAGCCAGGATCGGCCCCCCATATTTTTACCGCACCAAATCTGGCCCCCTTTGCAAAAAGTTTGGACACCCCTGCTCAAGAGCAAGCGGGCTTCCTTTTGCTTGTTTTTGTTGTCGGGAAAATAGGTCAATTGCATTGACGGACAAATGAAAAATTCCATAATTCTCAGATTTAGAAGGAAATGCAGCAAGAGGCTCAAGTAGATGAGACAAAACCTAGCTCATTACAAAGTTAGCAAGCTGGAAAGACTGTGAGGGGAGCATAATAGAAAATGTTCACCTACATTGAGCACCTGTGAAATCATGCCTCTAAGTTGTAGTGTTTCATTGTGCTTTTCTCGTTTGGTTGAACCAGAGGTGGGTAGAGCAGACATAAAGTTTACTGTAGTAAGAGTAGCGTTACTTCAAAATAATATTACTCAAGTAAAAGTAAAAGCAATCATCCAAAAAATGTGCTCAAGTACAAATAAAAAAGTATTTGGTGAAAAGAATACTCGAGTAATGAGTAACATTGGGATTAACTGCTTACACAGTTTTTTTTTTCTTTTTAAACAACGGTATTTCTTTTCTTCAGCACAAAGTTATCTATATGAACTATTGTTATTATTATATTGTACAATAGCATATTACATCACCACATTAAGCCAAAGAAAAAACAAAAGAAAAATCATTGAATTCTGGCGGGAAAAAAAGCTACAGAAATCAAGCATCATTCGCCCAAAGAGCATAAGTGCCCTCTAGTGGATAAAATGTATGTCCTTTACAAAATTAAAAGTATCATATGTCCGGTTTTCCGTGGTCAATCGGTGCCAAGTAATAACTGAGAAAGAGGTTAAAGTCCACGTGTTCGAGTCATTTTGATGGCAGTGCTCCATGTCAAATACTTTTTTAATTTAATTTTTTTATGCTGCTTTAAGGACGCCACGTGATTGAACAGGCCGGCATGATCGTAGAACGGCAAGCTTGAGTCTGATTGCTATAATTTTGTTGAGACCTCTCATTGGTGAAACTGGTAGAGCCACTGTTAGCATCTCTGGCAAAAAAAAAAAAAGAAGTTAAATCTAATATGAAGAACAAAGAGCAAAAATGCAATGACTAGTGTCGTCCAAAGTACATTGAAAAAAATAACTGGTGGATTTACTTGATAAAATCATTGTAACAATTTGCACTTTTATGAAGTAACTGCAAATTGTTACAATGATTTTATCAAGTAAATCCACCAGTTACTTTTTGTGTATTTCTTCTTTACAAATCTACTCAAGTAAAAGTAAAACGTATGGCTTAGTAAAACTATGCTTAGAAGTACAATTTTCTCAAAAAGTTACTCAAGTAAATGTAATTGAGTAAAAGTAATGCGTTCCTACCCACCTCTGGTTTGAACTGAACAAAACACCAATCTAAATCCAGCTACTTGCCTCCAAACTCTCCCTGTCCGATGGTCTTCTGTAACTGGAGGTCTCCCCTATTCTTCACCCAGCCCCCTTTTTGGAAGTCAAGACAGGAGGGACGTAACAACCAAATAGTCCAGGGGAGTGGCTGTATAGATCAAAGCACTCAAGTCAACCTTACCCCTCAAAAACTCATCTTGGACAGCTACAGTCTTCTGCTCCAACTTTGGCTTGACTAGACTGGTGCACAGACCATCAGCATTGGTTTTGTAGTGCTTAAGAAAAGAAGAAACAGAATGCACAAATATTCTGACAGGCATTTGATTCAATCAATGGATTAAAAAAAAAAAAAAACTCAATATGATTAAGGAAACATTAAGAGGTTTAGGTTGTACCTCAACCAGCTGAATGAGGTTGTCAAAGTATTTTTCCTCATCAATAGTGAGCTTGCCGTTGCCGTATCTAATGTGGTAGTGCTCCACCATGTTGTCGGTGCTCAAACACAGGGTGTAGTCTCCTGGGTAGTTTGTGCTCTCTCTCACCAAGAAAAGGCCCTTCTCCGGTGGAGACAACAAGCTCTCGGCCTGAAGTCGTGTTATTTTGCCGTGAAACCATCTGCAAATGAAAAGCATTGAGGACATTACCATTATTTTAAATGTACGGTATACTGTGCATTTGTACTGTGCAATCGGGAAAAAAATCACAACATCGTTATGCCAAGGTATTATACATTTTTAATTATTTGGTGAAACATTACATGACAAATACGACAGATCCCCTCTGCCCCCACTCACTCTATTTTTTAATTTACCTTAAATCGACGTGCCACAATTCTTTAAGTGCCTATGACAGCAAAAAGCAATTTTATTTCATATTTCACGCTCCTGAATGAAATGGACCGCTTGGATGTGTGTGGAAGCGATCGTTTTATTTATGCAATTTTATTAATCCCGCACTATGAAAATGAGTGACTTCCGACTCCAGTCTCGGGTTGAGGACGAAGGCAAATGTCACCCAGGTCAACAACTCACAATACAGCATTGCTTTATAGCAGGATTAATTTGCGGATTAATTTGTTTATTTTTCGCATCACGCCAGGCAAATGGAGGGTTGCAGCGTTTTGTTGCTGCACTTGGGAGAGGCGTGTGAGCCTTTTTCGGTTTCAAAAAGTTCCCGTTCACCCCGAGATTGGGCAAAACAAGTCCAACAACTGTGGGACCATTGTATTTACAGTACAAGGAAGTGATATATATATATATATATATATATATAGACAGTTTGCAGTTTTAACAGAGTTTGGTCCATATTGACATGATGGCATCACACAGTTGGTGCAGATTTGTCGGCTGCACATCCATGATGCGAATCTCCCGTTCCACCACATCCTAAAGATGCTCTATTGGATTGAGATCTGGTGACTGTGGAGGCCGTTTGAGTACAGTGAACTCATTGTCATGTTCAAGAAACCAGTCTGAGATGATTCCAGCTTTATGACATGGCGCATTATCCTGCTGAAAGTAACCATCAGAAGTTGTGTACATTGTGGTCATAAAGGGATGGACATGGTCAGCATCAATACTCAGGTAGGCTGTGGCGTTCCAATGATGCTCAATTGGTACCAAGGGGCCCAAAGAGTGCAAGAAAATATTTCCCACACCATTACACCACCACCACCAGCCTGAACCGTTGATAAAAGGCAGGATGGATCCATGGTTTCATGTGGTTGACGCCAAATTCTGACCCTACCATCCGAATGTCGCAGCAGAAATTGAGACTCATCAGACCAGGCAACGTTTTTCCAATCTTCTATTGTCTAATTTCGATGAGCTTGTGCAAATTGTAGCCTCAGTTTCCTGTTCTTAGCTGAAAGGAGTGGCACCCGACGTGGGGTTCTGCTGCTGTAGCCCATCTGCCTCAAAGTTCGATGCGTTCAGAGATGCTCTTCTGCCTACCTTGGTTGTACCAGGTGGTTATTTGAGCCACTGTTGCCTTTCTATCAGCTCGAACCAGTCTGGCCATTCTCCTTTGACCTCTGGCATCAACAAGGCATTTCTGCCCACAGAACTGCCGCTCACTGGATATTTTTTCTTTTTTGGACCATTCTCTGTAAACCCTAGAGATGGTTGTGCGTGAAAATCCCAGTAGATCAGCAGTTTCTGAAATACTCAGAGCAGCCCTTCTGGCACCAACAACCATGCCACATTCAAAGTCATTCAAATCACCTTTCTTCCCCATAATGATGCTCGGTTTGAACTGCAGGAGATTGTATTAAACCATGTCTACATGCCGAAATGCACGGAGTTGCCGCCATGTGATTGGCTGATTAGAAATTAAGTGTTAACGAGCAGTTGGACAGATGTTACTAATAAAGTGGCCGGTGAGTGTATATTTATATGTATATGTGCTTGTAAGTGGAATGTTTTGAACAGTGTCCAGCTTCACAGCCCCAGTGTTGATGATCTACCGCGCCATCCGCCTTAAATCAAAACCAGCAGTAGTTGAAGGATTTGGCTAGCAGCTTTAACCTAAACAATCCACCTAAAAGATTTGTTCTTATCACTTCGTTGATTGTTCATGGACAAAAGTCTAATGATATGTCCAGTCTGTGTTAACATGGGGTGTAGATTGATACGCCGGCCACTTTAGTGACCAAAATCAGGCGAAATTGCAAATAATATTACAGTTGCCGAATGCAGATGGGCAGGAATGGATTTTGATGTTCCAAGGAAATACTATTACGTAATTTTAATCTAGTTACGTTGTAGTTATGTTATTATGAGCTCAACGCACATGTACAGTACATATGAACACAAATAGTATGACATTCTTTAATTGCAGCTATTGATCGCAATAAAACTTTTGGACAACATGATTCCATTTCTTGTTTCATTTCAAACAATTGGTGCACGTGCAAAACAGGTCTATAAATCACAATTTATAAATTGCAAAAATATTAACCAAGTTGGAGCATAAATTGATTGATGAATTGATTTATAATTGCCTCTGAATCGTAATCAAATCGTTAGGTGGCCCAAGATTCCCGACTCTAATATAAAATGCATTAGAGATGTCCCGATCCGATATTTGGATCGGATTGGATGCCGATATGGGCAAAAAAATGCGCATCGGTATCGGATCAGAACACGGGACAAATTCCGATCCAGACTTCCGATCCAGGTTTTTTAAAAAAAAATCCGGTCCGGGTTTTCCAGCGTACCGATTTACATAATCCATTCCAGTTTTTGCTTCGGTTTCCCTAAAATCCGGTCCGCATTTTACGGCACACCTTCAACACATTACATTTACATTACTGTCTCCCAATTTACCGAGAGACTTTATCGGTAAAAATGTCAGCTGTGTGGGATCATTTCACCTTAAAGGACGACAAGGACGAAGAGGCAGAGAGCGACATATGCCACAATAAAGTCAAGCGTAGTGGTAAAGGTGTAAGAAGTTTTAATGCAACCAACCTAATCAAGCATTTAGCGAAATACCTCCACAAACAATTTGAGGAGTATGTTAAGAAAACCGAAGACAAAAAGAAAGGTCCTACGCAACTAACACTGGCAGAAACTTTTGCTATGCGTGACAAACTGGCACTCGACAGTCCCAAAGCCCAAGGAATAACAAAAGTCATTGCCGAAGAATTCATTCTGGATGACGAGCCATTATCTCACGTGAGTAAAGACGCACCATCCAACACGCGATTCGGCCGCTGATGATTCGAGAACGATTCACAAACATCCAAATTCCGATTATTGAAATATGTCAAGTAAAGCGGAACTAATACACAGCGCAGTCTTCGGGACGCAATGAGAAACTGACCGCATTGCGTCCCGAAAGTAAACATAACTTGTCTTAGACCCGGGTAATGCCAATGCTCAACTCACGGCTTTAGCTCAACTCATGCCGCTGGATAAAAAACACAAGAATACCTGACTTCTGCTGACAGCCGCAACAAACTACGTCAACATCGTTTTACTGGCGATAATAGATATCATATATATATATATAACCAGATACTACACGACAGACTCGACTGCGTTAGCAACATTAAAGTATTGAAAACCAGATGCGTTAGTAAACAGCCGCCATCTTAAAGCAGAAGACTTCCCTAGTAGGCTGTTGTGAACCTTCCAAGCGAACCTAAGTCACTTTTTATCTAAAATACTCCTAAATCAGCAAAATCTTCACTTGAATCAATCTACGAAACAGTTTTAAAACTTTCACATGACGAAAGTAGACAGAAGGGAAATTATGGAATAACGGGAACAATTTTACCAACTTTAACAGTTGATTCGCAAAATTAAATGAATTGAATGTAGTTTAAAGCTGCTGATACAGAATGGGGACTTGAGTATTTTATTTACTGTTTTAAAATGTTAACTTGATACTGAAATAGTCGTTTATTTAAACCTGAGAGGCTTTTTATACCTGAGAGGCTTTTTATACAATTTTTGTAACTAATGTACGAAACATTAAAAGCATCGCATAGCTTGGGGAATTCTGTGGGATTTTCCACTGAGGTTGTTGGTGTGTTTTGCTTTTTTAAGACAGTTTACAATATTATTTGCACGTTTTACTGACTGACTATGCCATTTCTGTTTGTTTTTTATAATGTTTTGTGTTTGTCACTGAATAAACAGGTTAGTTTCTTGTTACCAACCGTTGTTTGTTATTCAAACTCACCTAATTCAGCTGGCTAGTTGTTATCAAGGGTACTAAAACCTTTTTCAACATGAGTCTGACAACTAAGTAAGGAGGCTAAATAACTTTAAACTTTAACACATGCTCAGATAGGTCGGTATCGGTATCGGATCGGAAGTGCAAAACAATATCGGTATCGGATCGGAAGTGCAAAAACCTGGATCGGGACATCCCTAAAATGCATACCTGTCAGTCTCAACCCAAAGTTTCCCCTATAAAGCATCGGTAATTAGCTTAAAGCTACATTCACACCGGTCGCGTCATTTGCTTGTGGCGCGTCGGGTTTCCATTGAAAGTGAATGTAAACGCGCCGATAGGCGCGTCAAGCCGCCTTGCGTCACGCGTCGGGGCATTGCGAAGACGCCAAATCGACTGACGCACGTCAAATTTAACGCGCCGCAAGGAGATGGTTTGGTTGAACTTTTCTGTGGCAGAGTTTGGCGTCGAGGGGGAAGCAGCCAATCGAATACGTTTTCTCATTCACGTGACTTTAGCTGCCCCGGAGCCGGAAACCTGCCACCACATCCGGTGAACACAAGTCCAAACATTTCGAACTACTCAGAAAATGGAAGGCGCTTTGATAATTGCTGTGAGTGACCATAAAGTCCTTTACAACACGACGTTGCCAACATAGAAGGACCGGAACAAGAAGGACGCTGCCTGGAGGGAAATAAGCGATGTGCTCAATGTTTCTGGTAAGTACTTAACGCCACAGCTAACGCAAGCTAACGCAAAAAAGGTAGCAAACGCTAAATTACGGGCTACAGTACTTAAAGCCAACAACTTACAACAACTTGGACAAAACGGGAAAACTGCTATGCTTATTTGTTTACAATTATTTAGTGGAGCAGCGGCTGGTTCGGCGCTGGTCTTTTTTTTCTTCTTTTTTTGGCACAACACCGGCCGACGTGGAAATGCACGATATTAATGGCGTTCCTTGATAAATTTGTAGCATCGAGAAAGACCTCTACCAATTTCAGTTGTTTGTATGTGCATAAAGTTTCGATTGCATGTGCATTTAAGGTTTCTGTGCGATATGGAAGCAATTAATAAGGAACAAAAAACTTCATATCTGCTCATAGGAATGCCATGATCCCTATGTGACACTGACAAATGCAGCATTGTTACTATGTTTTTTTTTGTTTTTTGTTTTTTTTTTAAATTTACCTGTATCTATTTAATTATTATTATTATTATTTTTTTAACATGAGTCAAGACGAACATCAGAGTTTGATGGAGGACTCCACTCCTTGCATAGAGCCTATCTGTCCTTCGACTACACCCTCAATGGACTGGCCTCCTGGAACACCTGCCTTCGAAGTACGCTGACAGACTGCAGACCAGCCATGGTTCACATCGCAGAAACGCCAGCGGTTGAGCTCTGTGCTACTCCCCTTCCACAGTCAACTGAGGACCCCTCCTCTCTCACCCCGGCAGTCACGCCACAAAGGCCGCGTGGTATGTATAAAGTTTATTAATCGACGTAACCGATGTTTGTGTTGGACTTAAACAAAACTCTTACATCTAAAATTGAAGTATTGCGGATGTGGATGTGCGTGTCCGTGTGGGTGTGTGAAATGCATATAAACCTGACTGTTTCCCGTAGGATTTCTTACTGTACGCTGTAGCTGTTAAAAGGATTGAAAATCCCTTGAAATACGGAATGGTTCCGTAATTGGGAATTAAAAGTTGCGTTCCGTATCGAACCAATACGGAACGCAACTTTTAATTCCCAATTACGGAACGATTCCGTATTTCAAGGGACGGGTGGCAAGCCTAACAGTGCATGAGTGCGGCGGAGTTGAGAGACGCAAAGGCCAACTGCTTATCATGGCGAAACGAACGGGCAGCGACACATCCACTCACCAAGCCAAGGTAAAAAAGAAATGCGATTCATGAAGTGGCTGTCGGAGCATGTGCAAATAGACGAACAAGCAGTGAAACTGTGTGATATTTGCCACGAAGCCAAAGTACCAAGTGAGTTTTCAGAGGGAAAAATGCGGACTGAATGGAAGTTGGACTACCTCAAGTGTCATATTCAGCAGAAAAGCCATTTGAAAGCTGTTGAAAATTACGAAGACTCAAGATGGGACAGGCGATTGGTACATTATTGCGGGAGAATGCAAAAAGACCGACAGAAGAGAAACGAGCTGTCCCACAAAACAAAATCTGACCCAGAGCAAGTTGAAGTTCTCATTGACGATATTTTATTTGCCATCGAAATGAATGCGTCAATGGTGTCAGTTCAACAAATCCGCAAAGTATGTAAGTATACCAGAAAGCTGGCGAAGTAAAAACTATGCCTTTGAATTTGTAAACTCAATAAATGAAATAGTGGAGAACGAGACTATGTGCAGTGTTAAAAATGCACCCTGGCATACACCGATAGTAGATGAGAGCACTGACATATCAGTACACCAAATGCTAGTCCTATATATTAAGATGTGAAAAATAAGGTACAATTTAAGTCAGATTGGTGTGTATTCTAGTGACATTTATAAAGATATTTTAATTATGGATATTAATCATTAAATGCTCTTAATACTAGATAATTTACAGGCAGTAGAAATGCTAATAGGCGTGAAAAGGCGTGATACTGGTGTGTGGCCGCCATGTACCGTATTTTACAGACTATAAATCGCAGTTTTTTTTCATAGTTTGGCAGAGGGTGCGTCTTATACTCTGGAGCGACTTATACTGTATGTGAGCTTATTCACACATTATTATATCATTGTTGCTAGTTAGCATGTTCTTTATGCTACAGTTATCTGAATAGCTCTAAATAGCTATGTTACATTAACATACCAGGCATGTTCTCAGTTCGTTGTTTATAAGTCATGTAATGTTAGCACACCGTACACTTATTCAGCCTGTTGTTCTCTATTGTATTTTTATTCTAAATTGCCTTTCAAAATGACTTATCTGTTCTTGGTGGTGGATTCTACCAAATAAATTTCCCCCCAAAATGCGACTTATACGCGAGTGCGACATATATGTTTTACCTTTTAATTGCGCATTTTCTGGCTGGTGCGACTTATGTTCCAAAAAATACGGTACACATCTGATGTTGCTCACCGTGGGCCGCAGTGTGCTCAGGGAGCAGGTGTGTTTGCTCAGACACATAAAAAATTAGAGGGAACATTGATCCTAGGTAAACCTGCATATGAAATGCTGACAACACATCCCGATTTCTCACCATCTCTCTTTTTGGGTTATTCTGAAGTCAAGTGCAGCACATCGGAGCGTTATGAGGTTGGAAAATGGAAAGGCGAAGAGTGCACGCTGAAACTTCTGTTTGCTGTGCTCTTACAAACATGGGCCCAAGTGTTGTTGTTAAAGGTCAATAAAATGTGAATACCAAAACATGACTTGAACAAGTGCTTGACAAACTGTAACTGCTTGCTTTTTACTTCAGCTCTTCTTAATAAACAGGTGTACTAATTACAAAGTGGGGTGATTTAATATGTTATTCTATTTGGAATATGCATTGACAATGTTTGGACAGTGTTGTAGACAAGAACTGAGACTGTTAAAATGCAATAGATTTATTTCAAGTTATGTAACTTCTCCAATACAATATTTGAACTGACAGTTTTAAAATCCTTACATTAGTGCAAAATGGCCCACACTCTGACAGGGGGCAGCAAATATTATAATATATAATATAATAAATTATAAAAAGCAATATACTATATAAATACAAGATTACAATAAAAGTGTCTTTTTCTAAGCGGTTAAAAAAAACATTCAGTGGCCTTAGGTAAATAAAGGTGAAAAAATGTGTACATTACAGTTCTTGCATTTCTATTTTAGATATTGCAATTTTTCCAACACAATGTTTGAATTGACGGTTTAAAGTCTATATTAGTCCAAACAAGAATAAATTATAAATGATAATAGAATATATAAATACAATATTACAATGAAACGTGTCTTTGTCAAAGTGGTTCCAAAAAAAAAAAAAAAAAAACAACAATTCACTGGCCTTAGTTAAATAGCCAGCCAGAATAAATACTGTATGTGCATTAAAGGTCTTGCATTTTCTTGGCCATTCCTTACAATGATGACCCATAGCCTTAAAGGAGTCTCGTTCAGGCACTGAGAGTGCAAAACCTGTTAGGGCAGAGAGAAAAAAAACAACACAATCCAGTCTTTAGCTCATTGTTTTGAAATCAATGTGAAAGTAAATAAAATCACTAGAGTAAACATGCATTTAGTCATTTAGCAGTCGATTTCAACGTGGATACAGTCAAGCGAAATAGGATAAATGCTGGATCAACAGTTGATCTTGTAAAAAGCAATGGATTAGCAGGAAGAGCATAGGTTTGGTCTTAACATAAAACCAAACAGATTATTGAAGGGGGGTCAGGGCTACATTTCTCATGAATATGAACCTCATTAATTTGCTAATTTTAATTTCAATATTTAAACACAAATTATATTAACATGCACAATAAATACAAACTTGTTACTACTACAGCATATTGTGCTTTAGATTACACTTTCGTGCACCAGGGAACAATGTGTTAAACGATGGTGATATGTTAAAAACACTTTGTGCAGTGTGGTACCGAAATGTAAACAAGGCAAGACAGACACTGTGAGAACCGCACAGCACGTAGCCTACCTGTGGGCAGACGACCGTGTTGTCGTCTGTTGCTTTGAAAATCTGTAGGTCCTGAACCCATCCATTAGTGAACTGGACATGAGCCTCAAGGGATTTGTAATTTTTAAACTGAACCAATGTGTAGGCACTCACACCGCAGAAAAGGTATGCGTTGATGTCGTTTGCTGTCAATGAGGGCGCCATCCAAATTGTTGCTCCATGCCTTCTTTGGCAGCAAGTATGGGTCTACGTAGTTGATAAAAGTTGTTTTTGAAAAGTACCAGTTTTGAGCCTCTACTGATAGCGTTTCCCTGTAAATGCCACGACGACTTTGCTTTTTTAACATGATTCCTGCATAAAAAACTGTCCCAAGGCAAAGTAAACAGAAAGACTGGTTACAATCCGCGTTGAATCTGCCAGACCGGAAGTAAAGGATATTGCCAGCATGGAGGCGTATCCAAACGATAACGTAGTACGTCCCATTCCCTATTAAAGAAAAAATCCCACACAACCGACGCCGTGCTTGTTGTTTACTAGCCAGCAGTGCTGCACACTGCTGTCATTTGAGCGTTACGTCACAGAAAGGATCGCTCGATTTGTGGCAAAACTCACTCTTCCTAAACCACAGACAGTCACTGATACATTGTACTGGTAAAATAGTAATGGGAAAAAACGCACACATCACAATCCACAGACACCATGCCAAAAATATTATATATTGTCGGTCCTATTAATAATGTTATTGGATTTATTGGGATGACGTCATATTTCCTATTATCAGACCGATAATTATCAGACAAATAATTATCGTATACCTGTACAAAATACGGATAAACCAAATGAGCTGACAAGTATGAAAATGTCTACAGTTATATATTGTTTTGGTGATATATATCGTCATACCGTACAAAACTACCGTGTATTTATTTTATGGGTAGGAGTGTTACAGTTTTGTTACAGTATAAACGATCCTGTTTACTCAGACCATGCTGCACTATTAATAAACAAAACAACATATTTGGCCACTCACGGCATAAGATTCAGCTTGCTTTCATGTGTCACAAATTTCGGAATGCTGTTGGTGGGAACTGCCCCTTTACGACCAGCGTCATTTTGAGCTATGTACCACTGTGGATCCTGTAAAACAATGTGTCAAATTTGAAAAAGACCAGTTATGCTCACCAATGAACAGTTGTACATTCAAGCAAAGAGAACATACAAAAAACATATCTTTTTACCCTTTTGGCGTTGATGTTGGTCAACATTTCTCCTTTGTTAAAGGGGAGGTGGTGCTCCGATGAGCTTTTAAATTGGAATTGGCCCACACACTTTGTGCTCTCGGGCCATGGAGTCTACAGAGAATTACACATCACAAATTGTGTAAATATTTTTGGGGGGTGTGCATCAAGCCAAGTCCATCCATCCATCCATCCATCCATCCATCCATCCATTCATTCATTCATTATCTACCGCTTAAACCGGGGTCGGGTCGCGAGGGCAGCAGCTTTAGCAGGGAAGCCCAGACTTCACTCTCCCCAGCCACTTCAACCAGCTCCTCCGGCGGGATCCCAAGGCGTTCCCAGGCCAGCCGAGAGACATAGTCTCTCCAGTGTGTCCTGGGTCGTCCCCGGGGCCTCCCGCCGGTGGGACATGCCCGGAACATCTCTCCTGGGAGTCGTCCAGGAGGCATCCGAACCAGATGCCCTACCAGATGCCCAAGCCACCTCAACTGGCTCCTCTCAACGCAGAGGAGTAACGGCTCGACACCGAGTCCCTCCCGGATGACCGGACTTCTCACCCTATTTTTAAGGGAGAGCCCGGACACCCTGCGGAGGAAACTCATTTCGGCCGCTTGTGTCCGGGATCTTGTTCTTTCGGTCACGACCCACAGCTCGTGACCATAGGTGAGGGCAGGAACGTAGATCGACTGGTAAATCGAGAGTTTCGCCTTTTGGCTCAGCTTCTTCTTCACCTCAACGGACCGGTGCAGAGTCTGTATCAGTGCAGATGCTGCACCGATCCGCCTGTCAATCTCTCGCTCCCTCCTACCCTCACTCGTGAACGAGACCCCAAGATACTTGAACTCCTCCTCTTGGGGCAGGATCTCATCCCCGACCCAGAGAGGGCACGCCACCCTTTTCCGGCAGAGGACCATGGTCTCGGATTTGGAGGTGCTGATCTTCATCCCAACCGCTTCACACTCGGCTGCGAACCACTCCAGAGAGAGTTGGAGGTCGGGCTTCAAGCCAAGTCATAGTTGAATATTTTTTGATTTTACCAGAAAAATACACAACAAATTCGAAAAGAATACAGTAATTTCTAGATTTCTTGTGGATTTGAATGACCTAACGAAGGAAAAACACAACAGCAGAGGTTTTCACCTTTGCCATGCTGAGACAGTCCAACTCCTCTCACGGATTACCTCTTCTGCCTGGAAACATTTCACCCGGTGCACGTATCTAAAGAAACAGTGTGATAGTTAATTTTACAATCACTGCCAACCCTTTCAGTCAAGACAGATCGGACATCTGTTGGCAGTGAATGAGTGAAAGACTGCTCTTCCGGCAGGGTTGACAGTACAGGCAAGTATCAAAGTAGCAACTCTGGAACGTAACATGTTTCCATGACACACACACGCAGACAATAAGTGAGGTATTTATAATTAACTCATGCTTCTTTCGCTCTTGTCATGTCATTGGAGGTCAGGGAGATGATATGGCGCACACAAACAATGAACGTACACCGGTTGCAACACAACGTTATTACTTAAATTGATAAGGTCATAATAATGAACTACAAAAACAAAGTTTTTATAATTCTTTCAAATTGTTATCAAATTCTTCTGGAGATTAATAGAAAACCGTAGTTTAATTTGAGTTTTTTTCTTTTTTTAAGAACTCCTAACCCTATTAGTGCTGTCAAAGTACATGGTTACTTCCTTCAAGTGTTCAATATTTCTCTTTATTTGATCTTCAAGGAAAAACTCTATTGCAGTGGTCCCCAACCTTTATTGCACCACGGACCGGTGTGATATGGGCTTTTTTTTTCACGGACCGGCAATGTGTGGCAGAAAATTACAGTAAATATAAAATAACATGACGGAGCGAACATGACGGAGAGAAAATGTAACTCCCCATACACTGAATCAACCTTTTTTAACAGCACCATTTCCCAAAACTTGACGGCAAATATCCTTGATTGCAGGCCAATTGTGAAAGGTTTCTTGGCTTTAGCAATACAGTTTGCCTTGAGGTATGATGCTCTCACTGCATTCAGTTTTGTTGCCTCATTTTCTAGCTTTTAGCCACAAAATATGCAGAATGGATTTTGTTGTAGCCTCCTCTTCAGTGGCCTTTTCCCAATAAAAAAGCTGTCCAAAGACATTGCCGCCCGCAATACACAGCCAACAGCAGCTAAAGTTAAGTGTTGACATTAACTGACGCTGGGATACTATAGGTAGGAAAACACCCCAGTAATGGCGGCCAACCACTAGAGGACGACTACACAAATCTGTACTCGAATTAGTCAATAGAGGAGACAGGCATCTTGATGTGTCAAGAGGGACAGGCCAGATTGCGGTCGTTAACAAAATGGTTACCATGTCGTTAAATGCGCGATATAACTTGGTTGGGGATCCTGCTCTACTGCATTCAGTTTTAAGGCCGTAGATAAGACCACTATTATGTATTGTCAAACACTGACCACAATATCTAAAAGAACAAGAGGAAAATCACTGAAAACTTGGCAATGGCAGTTATCTAAAATTATTTTGTCAGCAAGATGGATGATATATTGTAGTACATTGTACGCCTGCTAAGACTCTCAGTTGACAAAGAGATAGAATTACTTACTTGTCAGAGCATACAGCAAGTGAACTTTCCAGTTCTTGCCAAGCTTTCCCGCAAGTATCTCTGCATTCCTGCATCAAGGTTTCCCTTGTATTTTTTTAAATTCAAATCCATTTTTACGTTACATTTTTGCTTTGATTTAAAGAATCAAGAATTACTGAATGCTTTAAAGGACATCAAGTTAAAACATTTTTAAACTTATTTATTACAAGTTGTTTAAGTGAATAGGGTTTTGTAAAACCATAATACTTCACATTCTTTCTGGTAAGGACTCAAGCAGTGGTCTCTGTTGTTGCAGTCAAACGAGTTGATCAACATCAAACTCTCATGATCTAGCTCAGGGGTTCCCAACCTATTCCACTAAGGCACACTGTGGGTGCAGGATTTCATTCTTACCAAACAAGATGACAACACTTTTTCCCCAATCTGGTGTTTTACAAGTGCAATCAGTTGATTGCAGTCAGGTGTGGCTTGTTTTAGCAGAAGCCTCATTGGTTCAACTGTCTCTGCTGGATCGGCTGGAACAAAAACCAGGACCCACAGTGTGCCTTGAGGACTGGGTTGAAAACCCCTGAATTCTAGCTCAAATTGAACATTGTTTCCGTTGTAGTGTAGAAGGCTGATCGCACACAACAGAAGGGATCAGGAATGCTGACGTTTAAATCAACCACTGACAGAAATATTGATAAGCACTCCAATGTGTAGCCATAGTCACTCATAAAAACATGGTGTGTACCAGCATCAGGGTGTTTGGAGGGGTCAAAGTATGACCCATATTGCATTCTTTGTTAAGGCATTTAGTGTCATCAATGTGCAGATAAACAATGCATGTGAGATTGCAGATACAGTATTTTATCTTTCCAGTTATTCAGGCAGAAAATACCTAACATTGTGTATAATGCAAATTTGAATTCTATTTTTTGTTTTAAATCTGTTTTTATCATTATTTTGAAATATATATACGTTAATTACTTCATATATGGATAAAAACGTGTTCATGGGGTTGAAATTGTTATTCACTGATTGATGAAAAACTCATTTAAACTTCATACTGACAAACTTGTTCATGAGATGAAACTGAAATTGTTTCCTTGGTAGAAATACATCATATTTCGCATTACAAATGACAAAACATTTGCTCGCCACAATCCATTTATTTGATTGAAATGTGATGTTTAATTGTATATGGCATGGAATTAAGATTGAATCTTGTGATTGCATGCGTAATATTTATCTTTCTGTTTTGTGCCATGGTATTTTAATTCATGTTTTGTGTGCTTGTTGTCAACCTTTTAACTTGTTCACTTCAATGTTGGAAAACGGTTTTAAATCTCAATTCTCTACCTGCCAATGGATCCCATGGACATTGTTAAACAAATAAAAACAGGATTTGCAAATCATGGATGTTTCATACTTGCCTATTTGGAGAATGCACGGATTATTAAGTAATACTTTTTTTTTTCATTATTGAGCTGTTTTCATGAGCAATATTTCAAATTAGCTAAGGTTTGCATTGGTTATCCATTGACGTGGTCTTGTCAATACCAAAACTATTTTGATGCAAGTGACTAACTCCAAGGCTAAAAAGCCAACAAAACAAGGCGGGTTTGAAGGCTACACTAATTAAAACTCTAAAATTTCTTAATACACAAAAAGCACTACAATAGGTATTTACTGTACCTGTATGCAGGTCAAACCGGCTTCAAGTAGTATACAGATGTGCTGCCCACAATTTGTTTTCTTCGTGGGCAAAACACACATTCCCACACACGAAAAACAAAACAGAATAATGAAAAATCACGAGAATGGAGTTACAGGAGTCCCCGAAAGTCCACCAAACCCGCCAGTAGTAGATCACATTACACTGCCACGGAAAATGGCATTACAATGCCATGGAAATCTCTCTCTTTCTCTCTCTCTCTCTCTCTCTCTCTCTCTCTCTCTCTCTCTCTCTCTCTCTCTCTCTCTCTCTCTCTCTCTCGCTCGCTCTAACACTTCTAATGCCGAGCCCTTCAAATTATTGCCTCACCTTAATTTTGTATTACGTAGGCGCTAGGCCTCGCAACACGTACTCAGTCGCAGCATGTCAAAGTGGCCGCCATATTGGATTGGGTAATGCCCAGGAAACGACACCCGTGGCGCTCCAAGGACAGTAGTACTGTAGCATAGTCTAATCTGCATATTTAATCTAACTAATTAAAGCCTGGGGACTGTTCATACAGCCACACACAACTTCAAATTTAACTCACAAGGTAGCTGAATGCATTATCATAATAAATTTCCCACCTTGTGATGGGTTGTTTAGTTACCAGTGGTGATTTCAATGACTGCAAGGGCTCAGCAACCCCAAAAATGTCAAACAAATAATTGATCAAATGTATAATACAGTGGTACCTTTACATACAAAGTTAATTCGTTCCAGGACCAAAAATATAAGTAGAAAGATTTTCCCATAAGCATACATTATAATTTCATGAATTCCTTCCAAAGCACAAAAAACTACACTAAATCCTTAATGAATGCTGCTGGTAATATTGCAAATAGCAATTACATCAGAGACAAACAAATAAATTATACATAAAAAAAACACAGCAATAATATAATAATAGTAATAATTAGAGATGCCGATCGATCGGGTCCGATCACGTAACTTTCAAAGTATCGGAATCGGCAAAAAAAATATTGGACATGCCTTTTTTAATATATATACTGTATATATACAGTATATATATATACAGTATATATATATATATATATATATATATATATATATATATATATATATACACAGTACTGTATATATTTTTTTTTAATTAAATCATTTTCTAATTGTATTTAACGTTACAGACAAAACGTCTTACACTCATCCAGAGTCTTTAGTTTTGGCTTAAAGTGGGGCTGTCAAATTTATCGCGTCAACGGCGGTAAGAACATTAAAATATTTAATGCAATTAACGCATGCGCTGCACCACCCACTCACATATCGTCGCGTTCAATCTATATTGGCACCTAATTACATATACATAGAACTAAAAGGCAATGTAAAATGAGTAGAGAGAATTTACTTTAAAACTTTATTTTTAATTGGTTAAAGCCTTACAATCCCTCTCTCAACGATCAGAAACATCGTGGGAAGCAATGTGGGGAAGAAAGGTAGTAGTTGATCTTTTTCTTAACACCCTATTGTATTTCCCAACGCTGAGAAGATATATGAATTGGTACCATTACGCACAGTCATGGTTGCACTTCCCATCATGCATTTGGGCAGAAGTTAAATGGCTGAATTATCATTCACTGAAAGCTCATAAAAATCCACTAGATGGCAATATTTAGTCACAATATACAAAGTCACATTTATCCTTTAAGAATTACAAGTCTTTCTATCCGTGGATCCCTCTCATAGAAAGAATGTTAAAAATGCAAATGCCATCTTGAGGATTTACTGTCATAATAAACAAAAACAGTAATTATGTACTGTATGTTGAATGTATATATTCGTCCGAGTTTTATTAATTTTTTTCTTAATACATTGCCAAAATGTATATGATCGGGAAAAATTATCGGGAATGATTGGAATTGAATCGGGAGCAAAAGAAAAGCTATCGGATCGGGAAATATCGGGATCGGCAGATACTCAAACTAAAACAATCGGGATCGGATCGGGAGCAAAAAAACATGATAGGAACAATCCTAGTAATAATAATAATAATAATAATACCTGTAATAATGTAACGAATCAGGTTCTAATGTGGCTGATGTGTTTTGCATGGTGTACCTGAACGCACCACGTTGCTGACTTGACAGAGTGACAGAGGGACTTTTTACTTTCACTTTGTTCAGCTGCGGCGTATAGTAGGCATGTTGTGTTGCAGAAGTTTTGAAATAAATGATTAAAAACCTGACGGAGCTTGCGATTTTTTTGGGGCGATGTTATTATAATAATACGAAACGAAAAACAATGGTGCAGTTCTGTGCTTGTAGGAGGAGGTGACAGCGCTATCCCTTCATGTTGACGCCACGCTCATATTTTTGTATCATTTCCATCTTCATTTCAATGTTAAGCCTCACATTTTCCTTTTTTCACCACCTGCACAAAAAACTCAGAAACTGTGGCGCTGTCATAAATCGTTGTATTTCGAGCATGTCGTCGGATGTAGAAACAAATGGCGAGTCAAAGTTTTCGTCGGTTGTTGGAAAGATCGTGTATCTAAGCAATCATATGTCGAGGTACCACTGTACAGTTGTGTACATTATTGACAAAATATGCACTACAATGTGCGCAACTTTTGTTTAGAATTAGCTTTTTATCACTGGGCCCTTCTTTTCATTTATTCATTCGCGCAGCTAGTCCTGTAAACAGTATGGACGCCAGAGTTGAAAGTCCATTGTTCCACTACAGTGAAACGAGATGAGTCACTGGCTAAAGGCTGGGTGTATCCTGCCTATTAGAAGCTGTGCGTCTCTCTAGGTTTATCGGCATTGCGCGGGGCTCGGCTGGCCTGGACACTCTGCTTCCCTGCATGATTGGATAATCTGTCTGAGGCTGAATCCCTTTTTGATTGACAGCGAAATTTGCGAATCAGTGATTTTGTCGTATTAACATCCACGGGAGGTGTTATTCAATTTTCATTCCGTTGTTCTGAGTTGAACCAGAGACTTTCAAAATCATCCTAGCGACACACTTGATTAAAAATGACTACTGAAAAATTGAGCTATTTCTGGTGTTTTTTTTTCTTTTCTTTTTTTTTTTTTTTTTTTTTTAATTGTAGCTGCTTGTGTTTGGAGACTTGACTTCTGGCACTCTAGTTTCTTTCCCTACCAAGCAGCAGGTGCCGCTGAGCCCTTCCTAAGCACCCCATGGTGGTCTCACTTTGAGCTTCCCCTCATTGAAAGACCAGCACCCTCCACTGGTTGTTACGAGCAAAACTTGTTCAACTGGTCTGACAAGTCTGTGATGATTAATACACTTTTAATATAAAAGGCATGTTGTCTCCCCCACACCCCCGAGAATCCAAAAAAGCCCCATTTAAAAGAAAAAAGGGGGAAAAAAACTGCCTCAATAAGACATGTCATCTGTTTATACTGCAGTGTAACCTCCAGTTACAATTGACTGGACATCAATCACTGTAAATGGCAGTGAATGAGTTAACATTCAAGGAAAAAAAGGTTAAAAAAAATAAAGGCCAACTTCTTTAATTCAGCCTGCAGACATTGCAAACATTACAAAACCATGACAATCGCTTCTAGACCAATCAACCACAAATGTTTTAGTACAAGTGGAAAAACAAGTTTCCGAACAGCTTCATAGTATCTTTGATAAATAAATGACAAATCCCACTTGAGGCAGAAAAGACATTCACAATGTTTAGAATCTTTAACACTGGATGCTACATTAGAGGGCTCGTCATATGTGACACGTGCCTCCTCTAAAATAACAAATGTAAATGAACTGAAAATCAATATAAACAAAAAAAAATGTGCTAAGAAATTGCGTCCTACACAAATGAATGTGGTCCCATGTTTATTTTCCTGTCCTCTGACAGTCTCAAGTGCAACACAAACCTGTACGCTTCAAACCTGAATTCTTTTTCACTGTAGTAACGAGAACAAAAAAAGTCCCAATTCCCAACAATCATCTGCTTTCATTGTTGATCCGTCCATAAATGCAGTTCAGCTTTTTTGCTATTAATTTTGTGAACACATGTACCTTTTCAAAAGCGTTTTATATGTATTTTGACAAGGGATCTCATTTGAATTAGTTCTGTCATGAGTTCAAGCTTCCAATGTAAATTGTAGGAAAACATTGAACTGATTGCCAAATTGGACTTTAACTTGTCCTCAGATAGGATGGAAATCAACATTACATCAACATTTTTGCCTCCCCTGCCACAAAAGTCAAACTCCACCTATTCCTATGGAACTGGGCACTTAACTCCATTGTCGAAAGGTTGTCTGAGCAAGATAGTTTGGCAAGATTGGTCCACTGATGAGACCTCTCCCTGATAGACTCCCATTGATGATCCACAATTGATCGGCACCAAACTTCCCAGCCAATCCGCAGTCATGCATGTCTAAATTCACATATACTAGTAACCTATTTTCAATGACACAATAAACTATGAGAAAGCTCCACAGACTTTAACCTGTAAAGTAAAAATCTTTTCAGATGACTGCATCTTGAAGCTCATCGGGAGTGCCAAAAGTGGGCAAAAAAGTAATCAGTGCAAAGTGTGGATACTTTAAAGGAGGTTGAATATAAAAGTTTTATATTCCACTTTTGGAGAGAGAAGTTGAGAACTCCATTTCTAAAATACACAGAGGACGGTACAATTAAGAGGCATTAAAGGTTAATATTTTTTTTTTTCTTTTTTAATAAAAAAAAGATTAGACTTGGTGAGGGCGATTATGATGGTTTAGAGTAACATTGAAAGATTTGGCCAACTACACAACCCCCCCCCCCCCCCCTCACACACACACACACACACACCTCCACAAACACAAATTAGTGCTGTGGAAGGATTTCAAGTTGACCCTTGCATCCTTTGAATTTTCTGAAAGCGGCCAAGGGAGAAAAAAAATGGACACCCCTTTGTTTCAGTATATATAGAGTATATTGTATATGGCGGAAAACACAGACACGGCTGAAAAAAACATTTCTTCTCTTGCACCCCTCTTTAAAACAAACTGCTGTATTTTAAGCCAAAAGAACTGTTGTGTTTGAAAGAAAAATATGTCTATATGCTGCCATAGCAGATTCATGGCGCATTAAGTCCCCAAACTATTTTGAATTTGGCCGTTTTACCCTCCGTTTACAGACGCCGCACAACCGCTTTTGTTTCAACCTAGCCATAAAAAGAAGGTATGTAATCATATTCATTTTTCCAAATGTGTCATTTTTAGCTTAGAATCATTAATCGATGTCTAATACTTAGTTTACTTTTTTTTTTTAATTATTCACTCGCATATTTTAAACTTTTAAACAAATTACGTCACAAGGAAAAAAGTGCCGTCTGTAAAAAAGTCACGGATATCTATCTCATAACTATCGCTTGATTGTATTTTTTTTCGTTAGTCGCATTTTGCCCAATATTCTAGATCAGGGGTGGGCAAACCGGTCCTCGAGGGCCGCAGTGGGTCCTGGTCTTTGTTCCAACTGATTCAGCACAGACAGTTTAACCAATGAGGTTTCAGTGGAAACAAGAAGCACCTGACTGCAATCAACTGATTGCACTTGTAAGAAACCAGATTGGTGAAAAGTTGTCCTCATGATAAGTATGAACAAAAACCCGCACCCACTGCGGCCCTTTGTGGAATTGTTTGCCCACCCCTGTTCTAGATGATAAATAATCGATCCAAACAAAGAAAAGTTGAAAAAAACATGTTTAAAAGGGTAAATATATGAAAATGAAAATCTCGACCAGTCCTTGATGTTTGCGATTTCTGCATCGCGACCCTTGTTATATTACCATGTTTCACCCATAAAATCCCCAAAAAATCCAGCTGTGGCCATTCACAGCTGTGTCTTGAAACTCGGTGATACATGCTCCATGGAGTTTTTGGTACGCGATAATAACTCGTTAAAGTTATGGTGTCTTTAATTATGCTCTCGCATACTGTCACCTCCAGTTAGGGTTTTGCTGTTTTAAATTTTTTTTTACTTTTTTTTTTTTTAAATGCCCTCCTGTTTAAAACAATTTTTTCACCCAGAAAATTTGGATTTTAAGCTTTCCAATGATTTATCACACATGCATACAGGAACATTTTTTAAATATGGCCAAATTAGGGGTCTCAGAAAGGAACTTCAAGTCACCTGAGTGTTTTCTGCCATATACATACAATACCTGCGGAGACAGAAGTATGAAAATGGTGCAAACATTTACTGCAGCAGAGTGAAGTTCAGTGTGACGCCAAGCAACAAATCCCGATAGGGACATATCACAGGTGTCCTCAAATGTGACAACACCTAAAATAAATAAATAAATAAATAAAAATGTGACAACACCTTTCTGTGTGCGATGTCTTGGAAAAAAACACTGCAGCTACAACGTGAAACCAATATAACTTCAGTATGAGGAAAGCAAGTCCGATATTAATGTAGGTGGTAACATACAGAAAACTGTGATTTACTTAGAGAAAAATCCTTCAGACACCTACTTCATCTTTGACCGAGATATCTTTTAAGCTGGTTGTGTAACTTTGCAGTGGGGAATGATTATTTTTGTTTGAAGCAACAACCTTTTAGTTCGTGTAACAAAAGTAAAAATACATTTACTATGTTGTAACAACTCGTCAACTTACAAACGCACACACAATTTCATTTTACATCAGCAGTATGTTTCAAAAATAAAAAGAAATTTCATATTGAGTCTACAAACACTCATGGGCATGAATGTCCCTAATTTAGGGCTTTTCATTTAAAATTATACATAATGTAAAAAAACACACAAAAGATGGAAGTTAGGATTTTCTCTGGTCCAAATGTCAGGTTCATCTTCAGAGCCGCTTACCCTCCGAAGGGTTACGGAGGTTCTGGAGCCTATCCCAGCTGACTACGGGCAGTAGGCACGGTACACTTTGAATTGGTTTTGTATAAATAAAATAAAAAAATAAGAAATAAAAAAAATTTAATTATATGTCCATGTTCCAGGACTTGGTTGGATTCATGTTTGTAATGTTCTTGCGTACGGTATCAGGTAATGAATGACATGCCCCTTATTTATCACTTGTTTGATGCATGACAAGCCCTGGAATGCTTCATGTATGAACATTTAATAAAACATACCTCAGAGTAAATTTACATAGTATTTCTAAACAAGCTAAACAAATTAAAAAAAAAAAAAAAACAGACTTAAACATTCAGACAGAATAACTAAAGGCATAACAAACAATAAAACTTAGAAATCACCTCACAAACAGGGCTCATATCAGCTTAAACAAGATTTTGTGGAAAAAAAAAGAAAATTGAATTATGTTGTAATGTAGAATGTTTTGAAACGTGTCCAATGATAGTCAACAGTTTTCAGTTTTCAACAACCCGATGGAAATAGAACCACTCAGAACATATTTTGTCGGAGAGGTGTGCCTTGATTTCAGCGCTAGTGTATGATCTGCAGTAACGACTGTTTCAAAGACTCAAAAGTTGGTCGAAAATCCGGGTCCAACTGCCAGCAGCTTTTCATGACATCATAGACCTCTGTAGGACATCCGTCCGGAGTAGGCATGCGGTATCCCTGCTCCAAAAGAATCCTCACATCCTTTAAATTCTATATAGCGGAAAAAGAGTTTTTAACATATATTATATTATATTTAGGGCTGTCAAACGATTAAAATTTTTAATCGAGTTAATTACAGCTTAAAAATTAATTAATCGCAATTAATCGCAATTCAAACCATCTATTAAAATATGCCATATTTTTCTGTAAATTATATATATATATTCTGTAAAATAAATTTTGGGAATGGAAAGATAAGACACAAGATGGATATATACATTCAACATATGGTACATAAGGACTGTAGTGGGCATTTCACTCTACTGTCATTTAAATCTGTCTATGCTGTCCTCACTCCGAAGCGTCTACTTTTTCCAAAGCTAGACAGCTAGTGAACGATGCTTTAATAATCAGACTTCTTCCTTTTTCATCTGATTTATTAATAAAATGGCCTCAAACCATTGTCCTCTTTAGATTGTCGTAAAACTACAAAAAAAAAAAGTACACAAGCATTGCATTAGCAACAACGTTAGCTTAGCACGCTATACAGGTTCACTAAACATAAACAAAAAGCGTCTCATACAAAAAATATAACATTTCGCTTACTAACATAATATGTACATTCTTTACAACAACCATACTTACGGACAAATCTTGTCCAAGGATCATATAAGCACAACATTACAATGTAGGCATCAGCCCGCGACGTCCTGCAGCCATATTGAACTGGCAAGAAAACAATAAACCATGTCGCAAAGCGACCACAAGAGTTCGCTGTTAGACAGCACAAAAAGCCTTGCTGTAAAACTTACCAAAAGGCAGAATACTGTCTGAGCGGGACACGTGCGTTAATTGCGTCAAATTTTTTAACGTGATTAATTTAAAAAATTAATTACCTCGCGTTAACGCGATAATTTTGACATCCCTAATTGTATTATATTATATTATATTATATTATATTATATTATATTATATTAGTTAGGTGTTTAATTTGATTTCTTTATAGGTGATGGTGCTATTCCAATAGTGTAGAATAATGGGAACCTCTGGATACCTCCTGATACAATATAATTTGTGATACAAAGCTCACGATAACGATTATCTCACAATATGGCGACACAAAAATTATTGATACACGGGTGGGAAAATCAATCTTCGATTTCCTACGATACAACTATTAAATATAAAAACACTAAATGGTCAAATAAAGAATGTTTTTTTCTGCACTGTCGCAGACTGTCAACTTTTGTCTTCCTCAAAGAATGAGAATGTTTCAGTGCAACATTTATGTAAATAAATACAGCCAGCAACCCTATGTAATCACAACGTCCTTGCCAACAAATGACTGTCTTTCTCAACGTATTGCCTGCCACTGACGATGACAGATGTCCAATTCCTTTAAACTGGGAGGACTGACTTTGAGTGCTCATGTTTAATTTGCCATTAAGAGTGATTGGTGTCCAATTCATTTTGACTGGGAGAGGGCCCCTTCCCAGTCAAAATGAATTGGACTTCTATTGTCGTCAGTGGCAGCCAATGAGTTAGCATAGACACTATTCTAGTGGAAAATTTTGGTACAGTATAATGGAAAATTTTGGTAGCAACCAGTTGGTCCCTGATTAAACAGTGACATCTTTTTAAAAATGATACAGCATATATCGATTCTTGGCGGGAGCAAATTGATAAACTACCAGGACACAAAGTATCACGATATATCACCATACCAATATGTTGTCACACTCTTAGTGTAGACATATAGTGTACGTATAAATGACTTAAATACTGTGTTAGTGACAGAATACGTGTGCTCCAAAATACAACCACGGTTGGCGACAGTGTTGTCGAACTGAACTCTGTTGTAAACTGAGGAATCTCTACATCTTTTGTGCAGGAGCAGTTTACTACTGTAACTAAAAACATAACTCTGAACAGTATTGCAGGTGTACTTGGATCATCATAATTTCAAGTAAATGTTTTCTCTTGTCGTAACCTGGATACTTACAATTTTTGGGTAAGGCATTCGACCAAATGAGAAAATTTCCCAAAGCAAAACACCAAAACTCCAAACATCCGATTTGGTGGAGAATTTCTGGAGCGGTAGAGAAAAGGGAAAATACTTCTGTACATAACTTACATATCAGCATTTTCTGAATAAAACACATTCTCACCACTGTACGAGAATCTACCTTTCCTCTGAGAACTTCTGGTGATGTCCATTTCACTGGGAGCTTGTTAGTATCCTGAAGAGATGACACCTTCTTGGTCAAACTAAAGTCACCGACTTTAGCAACGAGGTCTTCCGATAACAGAATGTTACGGGCCGCGAGGTCTCGGTGGACAAAGTTATTGGATTCCAAATACACCATGGCTTCACAGACATGTCTGAACAAGAGACAAACAGTTCAAGTAGCCTAAATGTATTTCACTTTTAAAACTGTGTTGTGGTTGACAAAAGCAGATGTGAAAAGTTTGATGTACACACAGTGAAAAATCAGAAAGTGCATCATTCGTGAGTACTGTCCGTCCTCGGGAGCGAAGGTAGTCCACCAAGGTACCCTAGGGGAAAAAAGCGGGCCTATCAAGCCAGGTACTAAAGACGTTGACGACGGATGAGAGAGACACTCACGTTTCTCATGTATTCAGTGATAATGTAAAAAGTGCCATCCTCCTCTGGAATCACGCCAAACAGCTGCACCAAGTGTTTGTGTCTTAGTTTCCTTTGATATAGTAGATAGTAGAAGTGAACTGGATTTTCGTGAGTTTTTTTTTTTTTTTTTGTGGTCACAAATAATTTAAGCTTACCAATAATCAGAGATGACAATAGAAAATGTATCTATTATGATTCTATGATGCTTATCGATTATCAGTCCAATCAACTACATAATACATACAATCATATATGCTATAGCTAACATTATCTCTAATTATTTACCAGTGTGACAGCAAACAAAGATTTTGCATAGTGCTATGCGATAAAAACAAAATGTTAGATCCAGATCTGTATCATGATATCTAACCTAAAAAGGACCTTAAATCGCTATCTATTATCTCAGATTTTTCTCTAGCCATTTGTGAAATGCATTTTGTATAGAAAAAAAATAACTGTATAAAAATAAAAAATAGATGAAATTTAACAGAATACACCCAAGCCGCCCTTCAAAATCACCCCAACCCAAAATTTGTGCTGATTTATTTCATTTGATCACAGAGATAAACCAATAGACAGATTCGTTTAAACTAATTGGAGAATTGTTAGGGCTCTTTGATTGCAGGCTGGAGACTAGACATTTGGGGGGGTGGACAGAAAATGTCATTGCATGTAATTGACTTTCCGTTACAGTATATGAATTTTTCAAAATAAGACTTTGCTGGGTAAATGTCTATAAAAGTTGTAAAGCAATAAAACAAACAAAATTTAATGATATGAACAAAAAATATTTTAATAAATGGTCAAAATTATTTTTCTAACAGATCATGTGACTAGCACCATAGAGACAGTCATTTGCTTTGCTTAGCCCCCACCCCCCATAAAAAAACAAATGCGGACAGAAGGCGCAAGATGGATAAACATAACTTTTTCAAACCTAAGCTTTCAAAAGTGACAACTACTGAGCGAGAACCATGCATTGAAGATGTGGACCAGAGAGCACTGCCAATATGGTGAGCGGAGTTTCAGTTTGCGCCACGAAAGATGTTAATTGTACAACAGAGAAACCACCGGCATAGGCAGAGTTTGACTTTTGTGGCAGGGGGCGCAAAAATTATGATGACCCGGAAACGCAGTGCCAGCAATAAAATTAACTTACATGATATATGCTCGGATAGTATCTTAGCCCATGCTCGTACATACAGGCATCCCAGCTGTGCGTGTGCGTGCGTGCGTGTGTGAGCGCGTGCAATATTCTGTCTTACCTAGTTGAGAAGTAGACGCCGTATCCTTTTTGACTGAATATTCCAGCTAGGAACATTTATAATAACATGTTGAAAATTAGCGAGTTTTTTTTTTGTTTCCTATCTTTTTTGAGGGGAATTCTAAATCAGGCTGCTTAGGACAGCTATGCTTTTGCCCAAGATCGTCGTCCATTGAATATGGTACGCCCGGTGGTCATTTGCGGAGATTAGGCGCAGGTCAAGGGGCATATCCTCCCTGGCGGCCGAAATTGTCATTGCATGTAAATAACTTTCCAATACATGAATTTAAAATTAAGACTTTGCGGGTAAAATGTTGTCTATAAAAGTTGGTCATGGTCATTTGCTTTGCTTAGCCAAAACTACCTGAGGACAGAAGAAACAAGATGGATATGCGTAGTTTTTTTCTCTGAGTTTTCAATAGCGACAACAACTACTGAGCAAGAACCAAGGATTGACGATGTGGACCATGAAACACCAGAGTCACACCGCCAAAATGGTGAGCGGAGTTTGAGTTTGTCCACTAAAGACACTAATTGTACAACAGAGCCACAGCCAGGGTGCCATTTTCAAGGGTACGAGTGAGTAGAAAAACTTGGCATTAAATTGGATATCTTCCCGAAATGCAAAAATCAACTTCTCCACAGAAAAACGTGCGCACTCACACACGCATGCACACCCACACACACAGAACTGGGATGCCTGTATTTATGAACATGGGCTAAGGTACTAACCTAGCATATACAGTATTTTCTAAATTCATTTAATTGCTGGCACCGTGTTTCGGCATCATCAACATGCTTTACCCCCCACCCCCGCGACAAAAGTCAAACTCCTCCTATGACGACAGTCATTCTCTTTTGTCTGCTTTGGGGTCCACTTCCTAGCGCATTATAACAAGAATAATAGAAGCTGGATGGAAAAAAAACTTAAGGCAGAGAAGCTCATTTTCATTTACTGTATACTTGTCTGAGCGTTCAGGGAGCAATATTTTGTCTTACTCACATCATGACAGATCCCTCTGCAATGAAGGCCTGCGCAGTAGTACAATGTTTAAAACTCTTCACAGCAACTTCATTTCCTTGGTAGTAAGCCAGCATGACCTCTGCAAGTATAATACGACTTAATTAGTTGTGACTACGGTATGTAAACTAAATAAACAAACAGCCTCCTTTTGTCTTCCTGCCTGATGATAAAACACGACCATTGGTGTGGAAACAGTCCCGATAACGAGTGTCTTTTGGGCCGATATTCACAGAATGAGGGGGTTATGAGACAGAGTTAGAGGGATGAGCATCTTTACTGGATCACTTTCAGGATGTTGGGCACCTTACAAGGCTAGGGAGCCAATGAAGATGACAATTCTTTGTTGACAGGAAAATGCAGGAATCTTACTTCTGCCTTTTTTTTTTTTTTTTTTTTTTTTTAACTCATCAGGTCCTTTGGTCGTGGATTATATTGAAATTTATGGTGGCATTTCTGCCGAGCCAAGAGGTCAACCTTTCTTAGCTGAATCCATGTATCGCTTGAGTGCGTGCACTGACATTTTATCCCATTCCCGACGTCATTGTAGGCAGCTTCTACATCACCAAAAATACTGCCAACACCTTTTCAACTTTGCAATAGATCAGGAAAATGCAACATTCAATCACCACTATACGTGTTGATTCAGTACAAGGAACTTACAGTGTACTTTACTTCTGATTAACATTTTAGCTTTTCGATCACCTGTGACCTTGTGTAACTGACCCAGTTAGAACAGGTCTGGTTATATGCGACTTCCACATTCTAAACGACAAAAATCAAGAGACTCCGGTTTTTCCAGGAATCCAGCATATATCCAGCTACATTTAGTCCTTTAGGACAATCTGGCTCACCTTTGCCTGTTTTTGTTGTTAGGAAAATTGGTTAATTGCAAAAACCAAAATTCCATAATTCTAAGGTTTTGAAGAGGCTCGGGTAGATGAGAAAAAAACAGGTGATTACAAAGTTGGCAAGCTGGGAGGATAAGGCTGTGATGGGAGCATAATAGAAAATGTTCACCTACGTTGAGCACCTGCGCAATCATGCTTCTAAGTCCTAGTGTTTTGTTGTGTTTGTTTGAACCAGAGGTGGGTAGAATAGCCAAAACTTTTACTCAAGTAAAAGTAGTGTTATTTCAAAATAATATTACTCAAGTAAAACTAGTAATCCAAAAAAATGTACTCAAGTACCAATAAAAAGGTATTTGGTGAAAAGAATACTCAACTAATGAGTAACATTGTGTTTTTATTAACTGCTCACACTGTTTATTATTTTTATTTTTTTTTAAACAAAGGTATTTTTTTCTTCAGCACAAAGTTATCAAAATTAACAATTATTATAATACTGTACAATAACCTGTTACATAACCACATTAAGGCAAAAAAAAAAAACAAAATTATTGAATTCTGGCGAGACAAAAAAGCTACAGAAATTAAGCATCATTCGTCCAAACAGTGTGAGTGCCCTCTAGTGGCGAAAACATATATCCTATTATGACATTAAAAGGATCATATCTCCGGTTTTCCGTGGTTAATCGGTGCCAAATAGAAACTGGGAGAGAGGTTAAAATCCACTTGTTCGAGTCATGTTGATGGCATTGCTGTCTATGTTAAATATTTTTTTACGGTGCTTTAAGGACGCCGCGTGATTGAACAAGCCGAAATGATCGTAGAACAGCAAGCTTGAGTCTAATTAGTGTAAAATTAAGTCATTTGATTATTATTAATAATAATAATTATATTATATAGTAAAGTTGTGACGTCTAATTGGTGAAACTGGTAGAGCCACTGTTGGCATCTCTGGCAAAAAAAGTAAAATCTAATATGTAGAATAAAGAAGAAAAATGTAAAGACTAGTGTAGCCAAAAGTAGCACAGTAAGGGCAGTGTTTCTTCCTTACAAATCTACTCAAGTAAAAAGTATGTGTTAGGAGTAAATTTTTCTCAAAAAGTTACATAAATAAATGTCACGGTGTAAATTTAACATGGTACTACCCACCTCTAGTTTGAAATAAACAAAGCAGCAATCTCTATCCAGCTACTTGCCTCCAAACTTTCCCTGTCCGATGGTCCTCTGTAACTGGAGGTCTCCCCTGTTCTTCACCCAGCCACCTGTTTGGAAGTCAAGACAGGCGGGACGTTATAACCACATACAGTGTATCACAAAAGTGAGTACACCCCTTGCATTTCTGCAGATATTTAAGTATATGGCGGAAAACACCCAGGTGACTTGAAGTGCCGCTCTGAGACCCTCCATTTGGCCAACTTTCAACATTGTCCGAAATGCATGTGTGATACATCATTGGAAAGCTTAAAATCTCAATTTTGAATGAAATGAATGAATGAATGAAATATTTATTATCATCAACGGTATCATTGACAATCATTGACTATTACAAATTGTGATACAATTTGCCTGAAGGGAACCGAAGAAAAAGACAAAGGCAGACGGGAGAAGCATATGCTTATCATTTTCCCGTCCCCCCATACAGCTATAGACGCACAATCAGACATGGTACAGTTACATACATCACATGGCCACAAACTGTACAATAACACAATCAACAATCTGGGTTTTCGTACAAGGTTATGGCTTTGTCATTGTCCCTGACATTCTAGCATCTATTTGTTGCGGGAACATTTTGTTGTGGCTATGTGTGTGGCAAAAGTGTTATGTGTTATCACAGCTGGTGTGCAAGTAGCGACTCAAAATGCTTTTCATATAAGTCTCTTTAAAGGGTACATTCCTAAGGTGTACACGGTGGCAACAATTGCCGCGCACAAATATCACTGCAACAGTTTCAATCAGACATGAATGTATGAGGAAAAATCAAACAACACGTTGTACATATTTTATCTCAAGATTAATGTCTCCACAACAAAAGACATACTTATAATTCGCTTTAAACAGTATCTTTTCCATATACTCAGTAAAGAGCTGGACATTTGAATCAGGAGCTCGATAGACACAGCAAATAATTATATTTTTACAATTGGGGATAAGGAGCTCAATTGTAATACATTCCAGGAGATCGTCAATTCTAATTGACATATCATGTAGGATTTCAAACATTAAAATCTTCATTAACAAACAAGGCAACACCCCATCCCACCTTAGATGCCCGATTCATTTGTACCATGTTATATCCGTGCAAATTAAAGTCAGAGCCGTTGTTACTGGACTGTCTCAGAAAATTAGAATACACAATATTCTAATTTTCTGAGACAGTCCTGTACATTAATCCACCATTTAAAGCAGGGGTGTCCAAACTTTTTGCAAAGGGGACCAGATTTGGCGTGGTAAAAATGTGGGGGGCCGACCTTGGCTGACGTCCTTTACATAGAACAATATACAGGACTGTCTCAGAAAATTAGAATATTGTGTATTCTAATTTTCTGAGACAGTCCAGTATATTTAGTAGATAATCCTTAATGTGTTCAAAATTCTTGTAAAGACTCCTGCTGTTGATAAGTTTCAGCTTACCGTCCACGTCCACGGAGTTGTTATACTGGTCCGCTGTGTAGTATTTACAGTTATCTGACATGTTATTGTAGAAGTTGTGGTCCGGATCAAGCTAATCATTTGGGTCATCATGGCACTCTTCAATCTGTTCATCCAATTTTAATCGAAGTGTGGTTTCAGATGTCATCATTAATTTTCGAGTGGGGTCAGCTCCTCGAGACTCCTTACAGCTTTAATCTTCATATCTTGCATCTTGATAAGGATCCTGCAATCCAAGACCCAGGTGTTGGCTATCATTTCCCAGCTTTTTTGAGTTGACGGGCTTTTCTTGCAATTTCGGCATTTTGGCGAGTCAAGTTGTCATTCAAAAAAATCTTCGACCCTTTCAGGTGGCAGCGCTGGTTAAGCAGGGCAGTCTTGGTCTTGTGGTCTGCCAGCTTCATGAGCACCGTCTCCGGTCCTCTCCCCCCAGATGGGAGCAGAAAGCAGCGACGGATGTCCTGCAGTTCCATGTTTATTCCATACTCTTTCAGCTTAGCGATTGCCTGTTGCGCCACTGTATCACCTGGGCTAGATCTAGGCGTCAGTTGTAATCCCGAAATGATGAGCTCATTTGCGCGTCGGCACTGGTCGAGATTGTCAGCCAAAATTTCCAGCCTTTTGATGCAAACATCTCTCTCCTCGACCGCCTGCTTGAGTTTAATCGTTTTCAGCACGGATTAACTGGAGCTCTCTGACAATTTCTTGATTTCTCCTTTGATTTTCTTGATTCTGGCTTTGAATCAAGCCAGTCAAGGAGACCTCCAATTTCTGTATGGAGGATTTTATTTCATCCAAGTCTCCAGATCTCAAATTCTTTGGAGCCATACTGGGAGTTTCTGGGGGAACAAAAATTTTGAACAGGAAGGCATTTTTGAAAAAAAATTTTTTTCAAACAGCAAAACCCTAATTGGAGGCGAGAACATGCGAGAGCAAAATTAAAGACGCCACGATTTTAACAAGATATTATCGCGTACTTACCTTGTTTCGATCAAAAAAACTCCACGCAGCATGTATCACCAAGTGTCAAGACACAGCTGTGAATGGCCACAGCCGTGTTTTTATTTTTATTTTATGGGTGAAACATGCTAATATAACAAGGGTTGCGATGCAGAAATCGCAGACAATAAGGAGTGCTTGAGATTTTCTTTTTCATATACTTACCCTTTTAAACGTAATTTTTCAATTTTTTTTTTTGTTTGTATCGATTATTTATCATTAACATATCGGAGAAAATGCGACAGCAACAAAAAAATACAATTAAGCGATAGTTAGGAGGTAGGTATCAGTGACTTTTTTTACAGACGCCAAATTTTTCATTCTGACGTAATTTGTTTAAAAGTTAAAAATTTGCGAGTGAATAATTTTTTAAAGTGTTTTTTTTTTTTTTTTTTTTAACTAAAATTTAGACATCAATTAATGATTGTAAGCTAAAATGACATGAATTTTGAAGAATAAATATAATTACTTACCTTCTTTTTATGGCTAGGTTGAAACAAAAGCGGTTGCGTGGCGTCTGTAAATGGGGGTTTCCAGGGTAAGATGGACAAATTAAAAATAGTTCGGGGGCTTATTGCGCCATGAATCTGCTATGGCAGCATATAGACATATTGTTCTATCAAGCACAACAGTTCGTTTGGCTTAAAATACAGCAGTTTATTTTAAAAACGGGATGCAAGACCATAAACTGCTTATTCAGCCTTTTCTGTGTTTTCCGCCATATCTTTTCATGGGACAACAGTGACAAAATGACACTTTGATACAATGAAATGTAGTCTGTGTGCAGCTTATATAATAGAGTTAATTTATTTTCCCCTCAAAATAACTCAAAACATAGCCATTAATATCTAAATCCCTGGCAACAAAAGTGAGTACACCGCATGGGAACTACGTACATCCCTAAATATCCAAATTGAGCACTGCTTGTCATTTTCCCTCCTAAATGTCATGTGACTCGTTTCAGGAGTGCTGTCAGCATTGCTGCAGAGATTGAAGAGTTGGGGGGGTCAGCCTGTTAGTGCTCAGACCATACGATGCACTCTACATCAAATTGATGTGCATGGTTGTCACCCCAGGAGAAAGCCTCTTCCGAAGATGGTACACCAGAAAGCCTGCAAACAGTTTGCCGAAGACATGTCAACAAAGCACATGGATTACTGAAAACATGTCCTATGGTCTGATGAGATGAAGATAAATTTGTTTGGTTCCGATGGTCTGAAGGATGTGTGGCGGCGACCAGGTGAGAAGTACAAGGATAAGTGTGTCATGCCTAGAACGGAAACGAATACTCGAGCAACTCAAGTAACTCGAGTTTAAAAACTGATCCGAGTAATTTTATTGACCTCGAGTAATCGTTTATTTTGACAGCTCTAAGCATCACATTTTGCTCGGATTACTTTTAATGCGGGACAACGCGCTGATGTGACGTGCGTAGAGGAAGAAGCAAAAAAAAAAAAAAAAACTTACTGCAACCGACTGCCGCTACAAACGATGCCGATGTTGGTAAAAACAAGCCCGGATGATGCTACGTTGGTAGCAGGTAGTGTCTGATGTGTCTCATAGAGATCACTTGTATGTTGAACTAGATGCGAAATGACAGAGTCAGCGGCGTTAGTAAACAGCTGCCATCATAAAGCAGTAGAGCGCTAAGCGCTACTAAATAAGATTAACGTTACTGTCACTAGCTCACGTAACGTTAGCCCTGCGGAATGGCTAGGTTTCTATTAATTATGACCACTGTCGATGTGTGGCTAACTTGTCTTACATACAGGCTTTAACATAACATAGCGTTGTGGAGTGATGAAGGTGTAAAATAAAAACTTAATAATGCTAACTATCAATTTTAGCTCAGTAGTCATTGCTGGATAAAACACCAAGTAGCATTGTTCCCTAATGTGCTCCAATACAGCCTGTATCATACATTTATTTTGAACACTGCAAAAACTCAAAATCCTATCAGGACTTACAGTTTAGACTCATTTAAAACTTAACTACCACTTAAAAATGGCTTGACACAAATTGAAATTAAATCGAAACACGTGGGAAAAAATCCTAACTTTTAAGTGATGTGTGTTATAAAGCGTAATGACATTTTTAGGTAAGATATATATATATATATATATATATATACATATATATATTTTTTTTAAATAAGATCTAAAAGTTTTTTGAGTGAAAGCAGTGAATTAGTCTTTTTTTATTCTAGTTACATCTGAGATGCAATTGTTGGCTGTTTTCAACAATGTACATCAAAAATAAAGACATTGATTGACTGAAAATTGTTCAATATTGGCTGAAATGTCTTGTTTTCTCATGTATATTAATAATTGATCTTCACCTAAAAATATATATGTTTTATCCGATTAATCGATAGAATTTTCAGTCGATTACTGGATTACTAAAATATTCGATAGCTGCAGCCCTAGTCATGCCTACAGTCAGGCATGGTGGTGGGAATGACCCCCCTCCGCCCCACCTCTTCAATCTCTGCAGCAATGTTGACAGCACTCCTGTAACGAGACACATGACATTCTGGAGGGAAAATGACAAGCAGTACTCAATTTGGGCATTTAGGGATGTACGTAGTTCCCATGCGGTGTACTCACTTTTGTTGCCAGGGGTTTAGATATTAATGGCTATATTTTGAGTTATTTTGAGGGGGAAATAAATTAACTCTCCTATATAAGCTGCACACAGACTACTTTTCATTGTGTCGAAGTGTTATTTTGTTAATGTTGTCCCATGAAAAGATATTTTTAAATATCTGCAGAAATGCGAGGGGTGTACTCACTTTTGTGATACACTGTAGTCCAGGGGTGTCGCTGTGAAGATCAAAGCACTCAAGTCAACCTACCACTCAAAAACTCGTCTTGGACAGCTACAGTCTTCTGCTCCAACTTTGGCTTGACTAGACCGGTGCACAGACCATCACCATTGGTTTTGTAGTGCTTTAGAAAAGAAGAAACACAATGGATAAAAACTCAATATGATTAAGGAAACGTTTTAGGTTTTAGGTTGTACCTCAACGAGCTGAATGAGGTTGTCAAAGTATTGTTCCTCATCAATAGTGACCTTGCCGTTGCGGTATCTAATGTGGTAGTGCTCCACCATGCCGTCGGTGCACAAACACAGGGTGTAGTCTCCTGGATAGTTGGTGCTCTCTCTCACCAAGAAAAGGCCATCCTCTGGTGGAGACAACAAGCTCTCAGCCTGAAGTCGTGTTATTTTGCCGTGAAACCATCTGCAAATGAAAACCATGGAGGACATTATCATTGTTTTAAATATACGGTCTTCCGTGAATTTGTACTGTGCGATTGGGAAAAAAAATATCTTATTGATATGCCAAGGTATATCTACATTTTTTAATTATTTGGTGAAAAATGATATGATAATTAGGCAACTCCCCTCTGCCTCTACTCACTCTATTTTTTGATTAAACTGACATGCTACAAACGTTAACTGTATTGATATCTGGGCAGGGGGAGCCAATAGGCTTACTCTTGAGAAGAGATAAGGACATTTGAGGCCGATTGGTGATACTACTATAGCGTATGGCAGGGGTCCTGCAATACAAATCTTGAAGGTCCACAATTATTTTTTTCATACAAGCATGAGTCCATTTATTAATGTCAGTCAAGTACAAGGCAGGTCGAAGGTGGTAAAGGTGGTTTTCTTTTGATCAAACAAAATTACAATGCACATTGTGATTAAATAAAAATATATTAACATTTTCTTGACTTAAAATTAAAAAGAAAAAAAAAAAACACACATGCAGGTACAATGTTTACACATGTACACTAAATAATTGAAGATCTGTCATTAAGGTGCAAACAATAACTATTGACAGTGCATTTTGTAACTGTAAAACCCAGCTAGACAAAAAAGAAAACGTGCAAATAGCAGTACAGTACATGTTCAAATGTAAAGAACATAAATGACAAGCTGTGTCATTAAGGTGCAAACATGATAATTATTGACAGTAACTTTAACTGTAAACCACTGCTCATTGAGAGAAATGGCATTTGGGGGTCAAAAAGCTGTTTACTCACACCATCAGCCAGTACTTCAGTGTGTCTTGTGGTTGATGAATCTCAGAGTTTTGTTTTTTATTTTTGTTGTCGTGTCCTTCTTTTCTGTTACTTCAAACATTGCTGCCATCACTTCAGTCATACACTCTTATTATTTCTCCATGAGAGAACGGCTTCTTATGTTTGGCCAACACCCACCACACTCTGAGTTAGCACTCTGTTGCAATTTGTTGTTGTGTCATAGATTTAACAATAACCTTGCTTGACTCGTGATATGACTGCTTCAACCTGTTAATTTCTTGCCTTCTCAATTCAGATTCAGGAGGAATCTTATCTTCAAAAGAGCTGTGCTCTTTAACATAATGGCGTTTCACATTTTCACTTTTTATCAGAGCAACTGTCTTGAAGCATATTAAGCACATAGGTTTGGTACTTGCAGTTGGTAAAATGGACGCATATTTGTCAATCCATTCCTCATAGAAACAGCGATTTTCATTGTGCACTTTTCTTCTCTTGATCAACTTTGAGCATGCCATTTTGTAAGATTCGGTCATCTACTTGGACTGTAAAGTGCCGGGTTTGACTCGTCTTTCACACTGCTGCGGTCCGTCCACTCTAGCTAGTAGCATGCAGGCTCTCTCAGCCAATCAGCCCATCCATGCACGCTCTCTCAGCAAATCAACATATCCATGCACACTTTCTCAGCCCAAAGTTGTCATAGAGATGACAACAGAAGCGGGAACATGGAAGATATTTGACTAAAAATGAAACTGAATTCAGCGAGAGAATAGTAGCGCTTTTTATTTTTTTGAAAAGTGCCATTTGCTCTGGGTCCACAGATAGGTGTGGCGTGACGCTACCGTTGGCAAAGGCTCCCAGCAAAGATGATCTACAATTAATCCCTACATGTTTGAACCTGAGGCGTCAGATGACGACGATTTACTTGACACAGCAGATGTCCTCATGACGCCAATTGACAGCTCGACGCTTCACGAATGCGAGAATTAGTGGTAAGCCTAAATCCAGTATCGTGATTTTTCTATTTGAGAGAATGCGATTACATGGTTGTATTTTCCATGCTCTCCACATAGCTAAAACTAGATATTAGGATTAGGTTATGGGACACGAATCCGATCTAAATATGGTAAAGCTAGCCCAAATGTGGCTGAATAAATGAGACATGTCATTGATTTTTCAAAATAAATGACAAAACGATTTTATTTTCCAGGTGTTGCTGTAAACCTTCAAGTAATTACCCTTCCAAGAGTATGCCTGTGTTGTCAGGAGATCCCAGACGTGAGAGCCAAACTTGAGGAGGCTGAAGCACTGACAGGGGCATGAATTACATTAAAAAAAATACAACTATAAATTGTAAACAACATTGACATATTTTGTTGACTGTTTAATGTATTCTATTGGTATATAATATATTGTAATTATATTCTGAAACCAGCGGCTGTCTAACCGCTCGAAGTGTACCGACGCACATTCTGAGCTCCTGAAAGCACGCTGCTATCTTAACTGATAAGCGCTCAGGGCCAGGACCAGCCTGAAAAATACAACTCCAGTATGACTCGGAAAACTCAAACCTGAGGATCTGGATGAAGTCAAATCCTCCATCCAGAAAATAGTGGCCTCTCTGGCCTCTCTGACCAACCTGGAGGCTTCTCTGACTAACCTGATTCAAAGCCAGAATCGGGAAGTCATGAAAGAATTACAGCTGATGCACGCTGAAAACGAGAAGCTCAAGCAAGTGGTTGAAGAGAAGGAGGCTCGCATCAAAAGGCTGGAAATTCTGGCTGATGATCTCGACCAAGGAAGACGCGCAAATGATCTCATCATCTCTAGATTACAACTGACGCCTAGATCATATGCCGAGGCCGCTAGCCCACCTGTGGCTCAACAGGCAATTGCCAAGCTGCAAGAATTTGGAATAAAGGTGGACCCGCAGAACATCCGTCACTGCTTTCTGCTCCCAACTGAGGAGAGGACCGGCGACGGTGGTCGTGAAGTTGGCAGACCACAAGAGCAAGGTTGCCTTGCTGGAGCACTCGCCACCGCCTGAAAGGAACGAAGATTTTTCTGAATGACAACTTGACTCGCGGAAATGCCCACATAGCGAGAAAAGCACGTCAGCTCAAAAAAGAGGGGAAAATTGCCAGCACCTGGGTCTCTGATTGCAAAATCCTTGTCAAGTCGCAAGACATGAAGATAAGCGTCGTGAGAAGCCTGGAAGAGCTGACCTCATTCGAAAATTAATGATGACACCTGTTACCACCTTTTGGATGACCAGATTGATGAGTACCTTGATGACCCAACTGATAATCTTGATCCTGACCTCAACTTTTACAATAACATGTCGAACAACTGTAAGTACTACACAGCGGACTTTAATTTGCACGGATACAACATTGCTGTGATATCACCGACCATCTGCCTCAAGACTGGAATGATGTTTACAATGAAAACCAACGAGACAAAGAATGCAAAACAAACCTTGGATGACCAAGACGCTTATCAACGCTTGCAAAAAGAAAACAGCGCTGTATGAGTTTTTTATCTCCCAAGGACAGGGCCTGCGAGGAGAAGTTTAAGAAATTTAGAAATAAGCTAAACTGGACATCAAATGATACAATGAACCCACTCAAATTGACAATATGTGAAATTCCATGGCAATCAATGACTTTTGAATGATATGTGAAAAAAAAAAAATAATAATAATAACTGATAATAACTGGACTGTAACACAAACATGCTTGACTGTGCATCCCGGGCTGTTGGGGGACGGGTATCGATAAGCATTTGCTTTTTCCCGTCTTTCCTTTGTCCGTCATCGTTTTTCTTTCCGGTAAATTCCACACTCTGAAACTATCAATGATATGATGATGATGATGACAATGACAATGAATTCATTCATTCATTCATTCATTCATATTTAATAGGTCACAATAATGAGTGATACCAGATTTATGTTGAATCAGCATCAGCTTTTGCTGTCAGATTGTTACGCAACATAGGAAGCTAAGTTATACAAAGCAAACAATGGGTCACATCAAAGAACATAAATTTAGTAAGCAACACAAAGTTAGGATAGCAACGGACTAGCGCAACATTGAAAAATGATATTGCAAAAGACTGAGAAGCAGTTTAGAGTGGGAAATATCTATTTACTCTTTTCTGTAGCATAAATCATTATTATTAAAATATGAAGGTAACTAGATTTTTCTTTCAAAAATGTGTACTGTATTTATGACTAGTTTATGATTTCATTTAATCAAAATTTGCTACATTCATTTCTCCTAAGTCCTCGTCATCTGATGTCGCAGACGGAAGAAATTCAGCAGCTGGCAGGCCTCATAGGATCTCTTCAGTCTTCATCGCTGGACTTGCATCACTTGTGTCATCATATGACTCGACCCACTCTTTCTTGATTTTGGGAAACTGGGTGGGGACTGACTTGCAACGCTTTTTTCATAGTGTTGAGGGTTTCCGCCGCTTAATTTTTTCTGTTTGGCTTCCTGGGAAAAAAAAAAAAAAACAGCAGCATGAAACTGTTGGATGAATCCTAATTACAGGCCAAAAAACAACGAGCCAAGGACCTGTTTGGTGCTGGGGACATTTGAATTTACATAATACCTATTGATATAGTAATAAAATCACATGAGTAGACGACATGTGAGCCAACCTATCTACTTATGACAGGCCAACAGCAACAAAAAATGTCGCACTTCAACAAACAGGCAGTAGGAGTCGTTAATCAAAAAAAAGCCAGCAATGTTCTACTTACGTCTTTGTAAAACCAAGGTCGCATTGTTGTAGGTTTTCAAAGCTGTCGTCGCTAAAATGATGAAAACAATGAGCCGATTGGGGACCTGTATGCATGCTCACAATAACGGTCCAAACCTTTGCAGAAGTCTTTTTGGACCACTCATAGAGTCTCGAGTCTTCCTGTGGGTAATTCATCGAGATGGCATGACAAATCTCGCGAGTAAAATCCAGAAATGTTTGCAATATATGGTGAGGATAGCGTGGTGCTATATTTCCGTGTTCAGAGTTGTGGCGAGGCTCCCTGGAAGTTACGTCATAAGGTAGCAGTCGGCAGGGCAGCGCGTCCCTCATTGCTATGGTGTTGCTATGGCCATAACTCAAAAACTACACGGTCAATTATTTATTTATTTTTTTTAATGTGACTTTTTGAGACAGCGAATGATGTATTTAATACAATTCAACCGAGTAGAACACTCAAGAACGAAATCCGAAAAGCTCTTCAGTTGCCCTTTAACCAATTAACTTTCTGCTGAAACAAGCAGCACCTGACAATGATTAACTGATTACACATGTAAAAGATCTGAGTAGTATAAAGGTATCTTCTTCATTGGTTGGAAAGCGAACCTGCACTTACTTGGCCCTTTCTGGAATCAGTTTGATACCTGTGGTGTAGAGTGTCTCTAAACCAGGGGTCAGCAACCCTGGTCCTCGAGTGCCACTATCCAGCTTGTTTTCCATGTCTCCCTCCTTTAACACACCTGGATCAAATAATCATGATCGTTATCAGGCTCCTGCAGAGCTTGCTGATGAGCTGATCATTTGATTCAGGTGTGTCAAAGGAGGGAGACATGGAAAACAAGCTGGATAGTGGCACTTGAGAAACACGGTTGTTGATCCCTGCTCTAAACGCATTGTGCGACTAGAATAAATAGAATAAATTAATAAGCGATGGCATGTTTCATTTGACGTGTTAGTGCTCTCGGTTGCAAATAAACCATTGAAAACCCTAACAGAAGTTGGGGTTGTCATTGTAGACGCTACAATTTTGGTTTGATTTAATTTTTTTATTTTCGTATTTCCCATCAGATTTGTTACTCTACGCTGTAGCTCATAGGATTGAAAATCTAGTACAAAATATGGATAAATTACATGAGTTGACAGGTATGAAAAGTTTTATATTGTTTTGGCAATATATATCGTCATACCGTACAGAACTACCGTGTATATATTTTATCGGAAGTAGTTTTACAGTTTTGTTACAGTATAAACGATCCTGTTTACTCAGACCATGCTGCAGTGCTGCACTATTATTAAACAAAACAACATATTTGGGCACTCACGGCATCAGATTCAGCTTGCTTTCACCTTTCACAAATTTTTGAATGCAGTTGGTAGGAACTGCCCCTTGGCGACCAGCGTCATTTTGAGCAATGTACCACTGTGGATCCTGTAAAACAATATGTTAGATTTGAAAAAGACCAACTATGCTCACCAATGAACAACTGTACATTTAAGCAAAGAGAACATACAAAAAACAAATCTTTTTACCCTCGTGGCTTTGATAATGGTCAACATTTCTCCTTCGTTAAAGGGGAGGTGGTGCCCCGATGAGCTTTTAAATTGGAATTTGCCCACACACTTTGTGCCCTCCGGCCATGGAGTCTATAGAGAATTACACATCACAAATTGTGATAATTTTTTGGGGGGGTGTGCATTAAGCCATTGAATTTTTCTTTTCATTTAATCAGAAATATACACAACAAATTCGAAAGAAATAATTTCTAGATTCTTGTGGATTTGAATGACCTAATGGAAGCAAAACACAACTGCAGACGTTTTCACCTTTGCCATGTTGAGACAGTCCAAATCCTCTCACAGGTGACGTCTTCTGTCCGGAAATATTTCACCCGCTGGATGTATTGTATCCAAAGAAATAATCAATGTGATGGTCAATTTTACAATCACTGCCACTGCTCGCAGTTGAACTGGATTGATCATCTGTTGGCAGCGAATGAGTGAAAGACTGCTCTTCCAGCAGGGTTGACAGTACAGGCAAGTTCCAGAAATCTCTGGAATGTAACAAGTTTGTATGACACACACCCGCAGACAATAAGTGAGGTAATCAGAATTAAAGTGCGTATGACAGGATTTTAAAAAAGCCTTAAATAGCATTATTATGTGAATTAGAATCATATTTTGAGACGATTCGACTATATACAACAATTTGGCAAAGCGCAGATGATGAGAAATTAATGTTTTAATCTGCCGTCTAGGTGAACAGGTGAATGACGTCAGCGGGAGAATTGTTTCATCTGATTTAGTATGCAGCCCATTGAGAGGGAATTATTCATAACGAGGAAAATGCGACGAAGAGAGCCGCAAAATGTCATTGTTTTAGTCTCTCTACTCCAATTTTTTTAAAGGATATTCTTTTTATCAAAGTATTTTCCCATTTGCTAAATAAATGGTATGGTCATGACAAATAACAATCTTGTGCTAAATGGAATATGAAATAATAAAAATGCGTTTATTCAGTACGACATGGCAAAATTACTCTATAATGGTCAAAACTGTCGACTTCACCTTTACTGTTGCACTTTGCGAACGCTATATTATGCCGCCGTAGTTAGTCAAGCTTTTGACATTTCCCTGCCCCCCGGCTTCGAAAACGTAAACAAACCAAGAGGCGTGACAGCTAGCCGACATGCTAAACCAAATCGAGTGACATCTTTGAGTCTTATTTTCGCTTTCGAAGCGAAAAATCACACAAAACTAGCCCGGATCACGTCACACTGCAGCGGGGTTGTCAATTGTCTTCGCCGATCAGCAACCCGCCCGGCAGAGAGCAAGTTACAGCTCATTCCCCTGCTATTACAGACAGAAGAGCTTGCCGGGGAAGCAGCTGGAGAGTACCGCCTGACAAAACGGCCGACGTCGGAGGAACGCGTAGCTGCCACATGGTCAACACGAATATAATGAAAAATAATGCATTACTACCCGGCGTGCAGCTGTTGTGCAGCTAACATGACAGACAAAATGTGTCTTAGGAGATCTTTTCTACCTGCCCATCCATGATGAAACATAAGTAAATAGTCCTTTATTTAAAGAAAGTTTGTAGTGTTTACTTTGTAATCGCTGTATTCGCAGCCATTTTTAACACAAAGATGCAATTTCTGATGGGATTTAAAATTGGACAGAACACCAGGGACATCAAGAGGGCAATAAACCGAGTATAGTGCTCTCCCGGCTCCCTGGCTGTGTGTTTGGGATCATTGTCATGCTGAAAGACCCAGCCACGTCTCATCTTCAATGCCCTTGCTTATGGAAGGAGATTTTCCCTCAAAATCTCTCGATACATGGCCCCATTCATTCTTTCCTTTACACAGATCAGTCGTCCTGGTCCCTTTGCAGAAAAACAGCCCCAAAGCATGATGTTTCCACCCCCATGCTACACAGTGGGTATGGTGCAATTCAGTATTCTTTTTCATCCAAACAAGAGAACCTGTGTTTCTACCAAAAAGTTCTATTTTGGTTTCATCTGAACATAACACATTCTCCCAGTCCTCTTCTGGATCATCCAAATGCTCTCTAGTGAACCGCAGACGGGCCTGGACGTGTACTTTCTTCAGCAGGTCGACACGTCTAGCAGTGCAGGATTTGAGTCCCTGGCGTCGCATTGTGTTACTGATTTGTTACTGTGGTCCCAGCTCTCTGTAGGTCATTCACTTAGGTGCCCCCGTGTGGTTCTGGGATTTTTGCTCCCCGTTCTTGTTATCATTTTGACATCACAGGGTGAGGAGGGAGTTGAAAGTCCGTGTTGCCCAGCGACAGCTCCAAAACATCACTGCTCTAGAGGAGATCTGCATGGAGAAATGGGCCAAAATACCAGCAACAGTGTGTGAAAAGCTTGTGAAGAGTTACAGAAAACGTTTGGCCTCCGATATTGCCAAAAAAGGGTACATAACAAAGTATTGAGATGAACTTTTGGTATAGACCAAATACTTATTTTCCACCATGATTTGCAAATAAATTCTTTAAAAATCAAACAATGTGATTTTCTGGTTTTCTTTTCCACATTCTGTCTCTCATGGTTGAGGTTTACCCACGTTGACAATTACATGCCTCTTTAATATTTTCAAGTGGGAGAACTTGCACAATTAGTGGTTGACTAAATACTTATTTGCCCCACTGTACATAATAAAATGATCCCAGTATTTGACATTAATACAAAACACAATGTTTACTCACTTCCTCGTAAAGTCCAATGGTCCTACAGTAGTTTTGGGCAATATCCACCGGTGAATGGGAACCTTTTAAAACCCCAAAAAGGCTCACACGCCTCTCTCTGGTGCAGCAAAATTTTTCTGCAGCCGTTTAGCTGGCATGATGCGAAAAATAAACAAATTAATCCGCAAAATCAGCTGAATCCTTAGTCCTTCTCATACAACAGTACAGCTGAACAGTGAAGAGGACTCCTTCTACCGTACACGTCACAGCGCCCGCTTTCTCCACTCGAGACTGGAGCCGGAAGTCACTCGTTTTCATGGCGCGGGATTAAAAAAACTAACCAAATATAGCGATCGCTTCCACACACATCCAAACAGTCCATTTCATTCAGGAGCAGTGTTGTTAATAACGGCGTTACAATATAACGGCGTTACTAACGGCGTTATTTTTTTCAGTAGTGGTTAATTTACTTTTCTCATCTTGGCAACGCCGTTACCGTTACTGAGGACGGAAAGGCATGCGTTACTATGCGTTACTATATTGGTCGAAAAGTCTGAGGGAGACGGACTCACCGAGACGACAGAGCAGGAGTATGGAGGAGGCAAGAAAGTTGTGACGCCGAGCAAACGCGATGCTAGGTAGCTCCAATAATACATGTTGTAGCCGATAGCTAGTACAAACTACGCGCGCATGTTGTGGTAGATATGGTAGACATGATAGATATCACATGTACTGTACATAGATATAACTAGATGCAAAATGACAGACATGGCACTAAATGAGTTAGTAGACAGCCGCCATCTTAAAGCAGTACTTTTTAGGACGGCTCTGTTGTAGAGAACCTTCCTAGCGAACCTAAGTAACTTTTTATCTAAAATACTTCTAAATCGGCAAAATCTTGACTTGAATCTATCTTTAAATGATGAAACAGTTTTAAAACTTTCATATGTCGAAAGTAGAGAGAAGGGAACTAATGCAATAATGGGAGCAATTTTAACAACTTTTAACAGCTGATTCAGGGTAAAGGGTAAATTAAGGTAAAGAATTGGGCTCGGGCCAATTGTACCAAAAACCTTTTTTTTTTTTTTTTTTGAGGAAAAAAAAAAAAAAAGTAATTATCACCAATTACTTTGCCAAGTAACTAATTACTCTTACATTCAGGTAATTGAGTTACTAACGCAATTACTTTTTGGGATAAGTAATTTGTAACTATAATTAATTACTTTTTTTCAGTAAGATTAACAACACTGTATCTGAAAATCTGAAAAAACATGCTTTTTGCTGTCATAGGCACTTTAAGTCATACTTCCTCCACGCTTGTCATGTCATTGGAGGACAGGGAGATGACACGGCGGACACAAACAACGAACACAGCTCTGTTGCAACACAACAATGTTGTTACTTAAATTGATTAGGTCATAAAAATTGCCTAAAAAAAGTTTTTATAATTCTTTTAAATTATTATGAAATTCTTCTGAAGCTTAATGGAAAATTGTAGTTTACTATGACTTTTTTTTTTTTTTTTTAAGCGCATTTTCTTACTGTATTTGTGCTGTCAAATTACATGAGGTTGTGTTCTGCAATTGTTCAATATTTCCCTTTATTTATTCTGCAATGAAAAACTCCACTGCATTCAGTTTTCAGGCACCTTAACGCTCGATAGGCTCAGACAACTATCATACTGGCCACAATATCTAAAAGAGCAAGAGGAAAATAACTGAAATCCTAGCTTCTATGCAAGAAAAAAAAGTGGCTGTTTTTTAAAATTATTTTGTCAACAAGACGCATGATACAGTTGTGGTCAAAAGTTTACATACACTTGTGAATAACATAATGTCATGGCTCTTTTGAGTTTCCAGTTATTTCTACAACTCTGATTTTTCTCTGATAGAGTGATTGGAACAGATACTTCTTTGTCACAAAAAACATTCATGAAGTTTGGTTCTTTTATGACTTTATTATGGGTGAACAGAAAAAAGTGATCAAATCTGCTGGGTCAAAAATATACATACAGCAGCGCTAATATTTGGTAACATGTCCCTTGGCCATTTTCACTTAGATTAGGCGCTTTTGGTAGCCATCCACAAGCTTCTGGCAAGCTTCTGGTTGAATCTTTGACCACTCCTCTTGACAGAATTGGTGCAGTTCAGTTAAATTTGATGGCTTTCTGACATGGACTTGTTTCTTCACCATTGTCCACAAGTTCAAGTCAGGACTTTGGGGAGGCCATTCGAAAACCTTAATTCTAGCCTGATTTAGCCATTCCATTAACACTTTTGATGTGTGTTTGGGGTCATTGTCCTGTTGGAACACCCAACTGCGCCCAACACTCAATCTTCGGGCTGATGACGTTAGCTTATCTTGAAGAATTTGAAGGTAATCCTCCTTCTTCATTATCCCATTTACTCTCTGTAAAGCACCAGTTCCATTGGCAGCAAAACAGCCCCACAGCATAATACTACCACCACTGTGCTTGACGGTAGGCATGGTGTACTTGGGGTTAAAGGCCTCACTTTTTCTCCTCCAAACATATTGCTGGGCATTGTGGCCAAACAGCTCGATTTTTGTTTCGTCTGACCACAGAACTTTCCTCCAGAAGGTCTTATCTTTGTCCATGTGATCAGCAGCAAACTTCAGTCGAGCCTTATGGTGCCGCTTTTGGAGCAAGGGCTTCCTTCTTGCACGGCAGCCTCTCAGTCCATGGAGATGCAAAACACGCTTGACTGTGGACACTGACACCTGTGTTCCATCAGCTTCTAATTCTTGGCGGATCTGCTTTTTGGTGATTCTCGGTTGAATCTTCACCCTTCTGACCAATTTTCTCTCAGCAGCAGGTGATAGCTTGCGTTTTCTTCCTGATCGTGGCAGTGACAAAACAGTGCCATGCACTTTATACCTACAAACAATTGTTTGCACTGTTGCTCTTGGGACCTGCAGCTGCTTTGAAATGGCTCCAAGTGACTTTCCTGACTTGTTCAAGTCAATGATTGTTCAAGTCAATAATCACGCACAAGAAATTGCTAATTTGTGTTGCTGTATGTATATTTTTGACCCAGCAGATTTGATCACTTTCTCTGTTAACCCATAATAAAGTCATAAAAGAACCAAACTTCATGAATGTTTTTTGTGACAAAGAAGTATCTGTTCCAATCACTCTATCGGAGAAAAATCAGAGTTGTAGAAATAACTGGAAACACAAGAGAGCCATGACATTATGTTCTTCACAAGTGTATGCAAACTTTTGACCACAACTGTATATTGTAGTATATTGAACGCCTGCTAGCACAGTCATTTGACAAAGAGATAGAGTGACTTACTTGTTGGAGCATACAGAAAGTGAACTTTCCAGTTCTTATCAAGCTTTCCCGCAGGTATCTCTGCATTCCTGCATTAAGGTTTCCCTTCTCTTTTTTAACATCCAAAACCATTTTTACTTTGTATTGTTGCTTCAATTTAAAGAATCAAGAATTATAGTGAACCCTTAAAAGCAAGAATTATAGTGAATCCTTAAAAATCGATCAAGTTCAAAAATACTAAACTTATTTATTACTAGTTAAGTAAATAGGTTGTTGTAAATCCATATTACTTCACATTCTTTCTGGTAAGCGCTCAAGCAGTGGTCTCTGTTGTTGCAGTCAAACGAGTTGATCAACATCAAACTCTCATCTAGCGCAAATTGAGCGTTGTTTCAATTGTAGTGTAAAAGGCTGATCGCACACAACAAGAGGGATCAGAGGTGTTGACATTTAAATCAACCACTGACAGAAATATTGGTAAGCACTCCAATGTGTAGCCATAGTCACTCATAAAAAACATGGTGTGTATCAGCATTGGGGGGGTCAGAGAGGTCAAAGTATGACCCATCTTGCATTCTTTAAGGCAGAAGGAAACGTAATGTCATCAATGTGCAAATAAGCAATGCATATGAGATTGCATATATAGTACTGTAGTTACTTTTTTCTTAGACACCATATAACTATTTGCATTAGTCTAACACATTTATTATAGTAAAGCATTTAACCATAGCTTAAAGAAACAGGCCCCATGCCCTTAGACACAGTAAAGCGAACGAGCCTATCGCCTGATAGGCATAGAAAAAGCGTCATCAGCACTCCGGTAGGGGTCAGGACGCTCTTGCCCTACCAACAACTTGATAGCGCAGGCTACTTGGACGTCAAGACTTGTGTTGGTCGCAGTGGCAACCACGTCCCATCCACGCACGAGCCTAACCGCCCAAAACCGGCCTTCGGCCCAGCCCACTTCTCCGCAGCTTTTAAAAACAGTGGACACTGAGATAACAAATTTGTCGCTCCTAGAAACATTCCTATATAGCCGTTGTGTTGCCGACCCTGGATCCAGCATTGTTCCTCTGTCGTCTGTTTTGCCTTGTTTTTGACCACTGTGAACGAATAAATTGTCAACCTGCTTTCGGTGAGCCTTCTTCAAACTTTTGGAACTTGGAGTCAGTGCAAAGTGTTAACACAGGAACGGGCGGGATTTTGCTTCCTCCTGGTTTGACTCGCGGGGCGGTCTCATCGGAGCACCGTTTCCCTGTGCCCAAGAGTTTTCTTTCTCTTTGTGTTTCTAAGAGAAAAGTAACTATTTCCTTGATTGTTTACCGCTTGTTGTCTTACTGCTAAGAGGGAGGAAGTAACGATCGGCCCGCCATGATATTTAAGTCATCAGACATCGTGCTGTGACCCGGGAATTTAACGCCTGCTTTCACGCACACTGCTTCCCGTGAAAGTCCTGGACATGATACTATAGGGTGACCAAATGTCCTCTTTTGCCCGGACATGTCCTCCTTTTTTGTGGTATTTTTACCGTCTGGGCGGGTTTTATACATTCACGAAAATGTCCGGTTTTCATTATTTTTCACGGGACCAATTTTTTGACTGACGCTTCGCACCGAATACTACGGTACTCCGCTGCGTGTGAGGTGTTCCCAGAGAGCCTGCCCATTGTTTTTTTCTAAGCTTGAGAACGATAAACCGATACAACCGAATATTCGGTTTTACAGGTGAGAGATACACCTGTATCGATAGCAAAATTATCATTCGACAGTAATTAGCCAGGATATATTCTAAGCACCGATAGTGGAGGATTTGGCTATCGCGAGGACAAGAATCGGCTGCTAGTGGCTAGAACAGAGCATTGCTATATATATAATAACAATTTTGCTTTTATTTCACATGCTGCACTTGTGTCATACACCACAGACCGCACTTAGAGTGAGACCGCACACATGATTTAATATGGACAACCACCACTCACAGTCGTGGTTGCCTGACCTTCCCATCATGCATTTCGGCAGAACAGCTAGTAGTCGCCGTCATTACCCGATCGTCACGGTCGTGTAATAACAACGCGAGAGCTAACAAAATCACAGTAACGCACGCTCTGTAGCATTTTCTTCACTGCCCAAAGCGAAACTAGTTGTGGCAACGAAGCAACATGATAAACAATTGACAGTTTGAGCACCGACGCAAGCAGGGATTGATTTTCAACACACCAGGAAAACAAGTCATACTTTGAAGTGAGGATGGCAGGTAGATCTGTATGGGACAGAGCTAGTGTGAAGTGTGAAGCTGTACAGAGATCGTGAGTTTTTAACCCTGAAAAATCACCCCCTACAATGATGAAAAGGGCAGCACGACCCGCTGGAGATATTGTTTCCACGAAACGCAGTCTACTTAAACATAAACATGTGGATCAGTTGATCTTCCTCAAGAAAAATCTGCCCTTCAAAAAAGATATGGACAGTGATGAGGGAAAAAAATGTGGAAGCACAGGCATAAGTGAATTACTTTGCTGTGTATAAGGTTAAAGCAATGCTGTCCAAACTATTCCACATAGGGCCGAAATGGGTGCTGGATTTCATTCCTACCAAACAAGATGACATCTTTTCACCAATCTGGTGTCTCACAAGTGTAATCAGTTGATTGCAGTCAGGTGCTGCTTGTTTTAGCACAAACTTCATTGGTTAAACTGTCTGTGCTCGATTGGTAGGAACAAAAACCAGGACCCATAGCGGCCCTCGCGGACAGGTTTGGACACCCATGGGTTAAAGTAATGGTTATTGACTTCTCTGTCTAAAATGCCGTGTTTTTAGTCCTCCAATTATACCAGTGGTAAAGCATAATTTATTATTTATTCATGATGATAACATTAGCAGGTTTAATACATTTTTTTGTCAAGATGCTGCATATAATTAATATTTTTTGTTTGTAAGATGTTTACGTTGAAAGCTGCACTTCAATTACTTACCTCTTGTGTTCAAAACACCAGGAAATACAGTAATTGAATTATTTCATTTTATTGCTGTTTGTCACTGGAGTTTTATTTTATCATCAATCCCATCCAACAAAATGATGATCATTTAGTAAGTCTTTTTTTTTTTTCCCCAGAAAAAAAAATAAAACATACATTGGTATACAATTTTGTTGTTTAATTTTGCTACTAGAAATGTGGTCTTTTTTATATGTTTAAAATACTGTAAGAACAAACACAAAAAATGTTTACTATCGTATCGTTTTCACATTGTATCGAACCGTATCGTTCTTAATCTGTATCAAATCATATGGAATCGCTCGGCCTTAAAAATGTATCGTTTTTTAATCGAATCGTAACCTGTGTATCTAGATACATATCGAATCGCCTTCATGCCAGAGATTCCAAACCCTTGGGCATTTCTAGACTGTGGCACCGCCAAAAAGTTCAGTAGTGCTCGCACTAAGACTGAAGCCATTGTAAATGGCCTTATAGTGCCCCACTTTCTTGAAGTCGCTTATGAAGCCCTCAAAGAAAACCAGTACTGTGGTGTTTCTACAGACGGGAGTAACCATGGAGCAATGAAAATATTCCCAGTCATAATCTAGTACTTTGACTGGAAGAAGGGTGGTGTGCAAGCAAAATTAATTGAGATTAAAGACACACCAAATGAGACAGCAGAAACCATTGCACAATATCTCACTGAAACACTGGCAAAAAACAAATTATCTGAAAAATGTATTGCATTTACTGGTGACAACTGTAACACAAATTTTGGAGGAATCCGGCATGATGAAGGGGGAATGAATGTGTTTGCATGTTTGAAGAGAATACTGCACAACAAGACTTTGATTGGTGTCGGTTGCCCAGCACACATACTGAATAATTGTGTTCATCATGGGGCAGACACAATAGATGTTGACCTTGAGAATATTATGTTCAAAATCTACAAGCACTTCCACACTTACACTGTGCACTCTGAAAACCTGAAGGAGTACTGTGACTTTGTTGACAATGAATACAGAAGGATGCTTTCTAACAGCAAGACAAGGTGGCTGTCATTGTTCCCAGTGAAGGGAAAAGGTACCGTCATCGCACACACCATATAATTGTTTGCATTAGTCTAACACATTCATCTAACTATTGTTTAAGCAGACTCCACTACATGCCCTTTGACACAGTAAATTCGGGCTAATGAGGGGGAGATGAGAAAAATGGTACAGTTTCTCGTAGGCACCGTCTAACTGTTTGCATTACTCTAACTCACGTAATATAATTAATCAGGAAATAGTATCATTTTCATATTTACGGTAGGACTGCACAACTAATATAAAATAAATAGCACACCATAGTTTAATGAGAAGAAATAGAAGAGATACACAATGCCGTCTTATCACAGAAGCCCAACGCGTGCGTCACGAATAAGATTGGCGCACCAACTCTTGCAATCAGCTCTCCCAGCAAACTCCAAGGATAAAGCGCTTTGTCCTAAAACAAGTAGAGACAGCCCGAACAACAAAGTTGATAACGGGCGTCCCATCCGCGCACGAACCTAAGCCGCCCAAAACCGGCCACAGAGGAGAAGACCCAAAAGCAACGCCCAGACACACCTTCGGACACACCTTCAGCACAGCCCGCTTCACCACGGACTTTAAAAAGACTGGACACTGAGATAACACAGATTTTGCTGCTTAGAAACATGTAGCCTTGTTTTGGATCCAGAATTGCCCGTCCGTCGTCTGTTTTTGCCTTGTTTTTGACCATTGTCGACGAATAAATTGTCAACCTGCTTTCGGCGAGTCTTTTTCAAACTTTTGGAACATGGAGTCAGTACAAAGGGTTAATATCAGAGGTGGACGCGCGAGGTTCGGCTTTCCAGGTCGGCGCGCACGGAGGCAGCATCGGCAGAGCGGCACTTTGTTCGGCTGTCGCTGTTTTCCGTGCGCCTTGGCCGGGGGGGCAAATTTCAACACCAGGCATTGAGAAGATGATACAGATGTTTCCAACTTTAAAGTAAAGATGCACGATAATATCCGTTACCAATAATTATTGGCCGATAATGGCAATTATGATGTCACACAGATAATCCAGATTAAAAATTTAAAAAATCAACCGATAATGCAATCCGATAATTATATACTTAATTTAGCCTCTAAATGTGCGCAACCGAAGCAGCTTTGTCCACTTCTCCACCACCTCCTTCTCAACCGCTCCTCTCTCTGAAGCCCCTGAGGGAGGAGGGGTTGAGGAGTATGGCCTGGCTTGACAGAGGCCTGGTTTGGGTGCTAATTTGGCGGCCGGACGGACTGAAGGGCACAGACGGGAGGGGATGCTGGACGAGAGACGTTTTTTTACCGAAGTGGCCCAAGTCCCGGATAAAAAAATTATGCAGTTACGACCACCATTCTTGGTGAAAAAACATGCCGATCACATCAGTTTCACCGCGGACATTTGGACAAGTGATGTCAAGTAAGCATGCTGGTTAGATGATAATTGTAACAAGTACCAAACCACACAAAGAAGTCAGCCAGTCAGTAATGCATTCAGTACGCTGTAAATTTAATCAGAGCATTCTTCTTAAATCTAGTCAAATAATTTTCCCCATCTTGTTTTGAGTGTTAAAGACTAGTTAACAGATGAATGTGCCAGATTATTCCACTTACTTGAAGTAAATATTGCCATTTGTTATTAAGCTCAAACATCTTTAAAAAAAAAAAAAAAAAAAAGGTCATTTTTCACCTAAATCAAGAAAAATTTGCTTTCAAATAATGGTTTGGACCATACCTATTCTTGAATAAAGAACATTTCTGACAAGTTTTTTTTTAGGATTAAGTATAATTTATTGCTCAAAATAAGGCAGGTAAACTTATTTTCAGATCGTTTTTTTTTCTTCAAGAAATCTGAGTGAAATATACTTAAAGTGCTGGCAAATAATTTCACTTATTTCCAATAGCTTTACACTGAAAACAAGGGAATTTAACTAGTTTTAAGGAGATGTGTTTTTGCAGTTGAGTAATGTTATATGTTAGGAATGGCTTACTTTTTAAGGCATTTTTGTGAAATTTAGGTTTTACTCTAATAAATTGTTGCCAAAAGTTTACCATTACACTATGTCAGACAATCTGTCTTTATTTATATGTTGAAATTTACTACTTGTTCACATTTTATGTATGAAAAAAAAGAGCAATAAATTGTATTTTTGCACAGTAATATTTTCTCTTGTGTATACTCTAAAATTTTACATACATACATACATACATACATACATACATACATACATACATACATACATACATACATACCACTACTGGTGTCCACCAGCAGGTTCGGGAATTGCCACCACGACAGGCACCAACAACCACCTTACTGCCACAGCTCCGATCGTCCGCCTCAACACTGCATACCTGTCAAGTTGTACTGTTTCGGCGTAATTTGTACAAATGAGCACTGATTTTTAAATGTGTACGCCGTACGTTCAAAATCTGTACGTTTTTCGTGCATTACGTTTTTTTGCTCCGTTCAGATTTTGTCACCGTTTCGGCACCGAGACAATGTGCGTCCTCATTACTACGTTGCTTGAATAACGCGAGAAAAGTCAGAGACACTGAGAGAGAAGAATGTTTTGACGCTGTAGCAAACGCGATGCTAGGCTAGGTGGCTCCAATATTTCCTGACTGTAGCCGACAGCCTACAATCTACGCCTAGATATTAAATGCTTATAGAACTACATGCAAAATGACAGACGGCAGCGTTAATAAGCAGACCGCCATTTTGAAGCAGTATACTTCTCAGAAAGGCTCTGTTGTAGTCTGGGCCGGCCCAGCCTATACGCAGAGTATGCAGCTGCTTAGGGCCCCTGACCACTAGGGGGCCCCCAATCTGGCAATTGTTTAATTTATATTCTATTTTGTTTACTACAGTTTGCTTTATTTGACTTTTGTGAGATTTGATACTTGATTACAAGCTTAAAAAAATAAAAGTTCTTCTTTAACTTCTTTCTTTCCTCTTTTAGAAAAAGGTTTGGCGCTATCTACTGTAAGTACTGACAATCATTTGGGGTGAGAAGTTTGAAGTATGCAGTGCAACAAAATCTGATTCATATACAAAATATGGACGTATGGGTTGGATTGCATATATGGGTTTCACAGTACACTGTGACGAAATGGTGGGCCAAAAATATGGGCCCCTTTGCATTATTTTGCTTAGGGCCCCCAAATGGCCTGGGCCGGCCCTGGTTGTAGTGAACCTTCCTAGCGAATTTAAGTAACTTTAATACTCCTAAATCGGCAAAATCTTGACTTGAATCGATCTTTAAATGATGAAACAGTTTTAAAACTTTAACATATCGAAAGTAGACAGAAGGGGACTAATGCAAAAACGGTAGCAATTTTAACAACTTTCAGTTGATTCACAACATTAAATGATTTCCAAACACAGCAAAGGTTACTATGTTTGTTTGTTTTTTATGAAAAAAAAAAACATGAAAGGTAACACCAGTTACTTTGCCAGGTAACTAATTACCCTTACCTTCAGGTAACTGAGTTACTAACTCAATTACTTTTTGGGAGAAATAATTTGTAACTAATTATTTACTTTTTAAAAGTAAGATTACCAACACTGCTCATATAGATTAAGTCTGCAGAATGAAAAGTGACGAAAGCCGAGATTTCATTCTGCCAATTTGTTGCCGAACACAATTTGCCTGCAACTATTGCTGATCACTTCTCAGAATTAGCAAAAGAAATGTTCTCTGACTCAAATATTGCATCGTTAAGTTAATTTTATCAAGTGACATTTTTAATTTATAATTGGACACACTGACGAACTACATTCAAGTCAACCTGAATTGCGAGCTGAAGTGCAATGAAGTGCAGCCATCAAGACACGATAGAAATTGCCAAAAGTGCTACATACAATTATAACAAAAGTCACTGTTAAATTTTAGTAATCATGATCTTGCTGATGATATTGATTGCTCTTTGATTGCACCAGGTTATATGTTACAATATTATAAATGAATTCATTTTTTTTTTTAAATTGAGTTTTATTATTGTTTCATATTGCACGCTATATAGAACGTTGTAAGATTAGTCACCAATTTGTAAGGGCATACGTCACTATTTGTAAGATTGCCAACGGCCTCGGGTTGACAGGTATGACAATGGAGGTGCGGAACATGGTCCACTCGGTCTCAATGTCCACCAACTCCCCTCGGTCAAGGGAGAAGTTTTGCTGGAGGTGGGTGTTAAAGCTCATTTTGTTGTTCCACTACAGTGAAATGAGACGAGTCAATGGCTAAAGGCTGGGTTTATCCTGCCTACTGGAAGCTGTGCGTCTCTCTGGGTTTTCATTCTGTTGTTCTGAGTTGAACCGCACTTTCATAATCATCCTAGCAACACATTTGGTCAAAAATGACTAGCAAAAAATTGAGGTCCTATTTCTGTTTTTTTTTTTTTTTTTTAATTGTAGCTGCTTGTTTGGAGACTTGACTTCTGGCACTCGTTTCTTTCCCTACAAAGCAACGGGTGCCGCTGAGCCCTTCCAAAGCACTCACAGGCGGACATACTTTGAGCTTCTGGTTGTTACGAGCAAAACTTGTTCACCTGGTCTGATTTGATACATTCGTTATGATCAGCACACTGTTAATATAAAAGGCATGTTGTCTCACCCCCCCCCCACCCCCACCCCACATATCCAACAAGTAGTCCCTCCATTTTTAAAAACTGCACTGTAACCTCTGGTGAAAATGGACTGGACATCTATTACTGTAAATGAGTTAACAGCACTTGCATTTGAGCAAAATAAGGTTTTAAAAAAAATAAAGGCCAACTTCTTTAATTCAGTCTGCAGACATTGCAAACATTAGAAAACAATGATTATGAGCCTTTGTTGAAATGAAAACAATCGCTTCTCGACCAACCAACCACAAATGTGATAGTACAAGTGAAAAAACAAGTACAAACGTTTCTGAACCGCTTCAGAGTATCTCTGGAAAATAAATGACAAATCCCACTTGAGGCAGAAAAGCTATCCACGTTTAGAATCATTAACGCTGGATGATACATCAGAGGGCTCGTCATATGTAACACGTGCCTCCTCAAATACAACAAAATGTAAATGAACTGAAAATCAATGTAAACAAAAAAGTGTGCCTCAAGATTGTGTCCTGCACAAATGAATGTGGTCCCAATGAGATTTCGCTGTCCTCTGACAGTCTCAAGTGCAACACAAACCTGCACTCTTCAAACCTGAATTCTTTTTCACAGTAGTAACGAGGAAAAAAAAAAAAAAAAGTCCTTATTCCCAGTCAACAATCATCTGCGTTCATTGTTAATCCGTCCATAAATGCAGTTTAGCTTTATTGCTGTTAATTTTGAAAACACTTCTTTTTCAAAAGCGTTTTACATGCATTTTGACAAGGGATCTCGCTTGAATTAGTTCTGTAATGAGTTCAAGCTTACAATGTAAATTTCGGGAAAACGTGAACTCAAACTGCAAAATTGGACTTTTAACTAGTCTTCAGATGACCCAAATAATGTCATGCTTTGTCTTTTGACTGAATCCCTTTGCATCAGTCTACTTCAACATGGAAAAAGAACCTTGTCTCAAAGAGATTAATACAGTAGCATTCTTAAGCAGCTGCCAGGTTCTCAACTTATTTCAGTGGCGATACTAAGATGTAAATTTTGTTCAAACCCAATAGTGTATACATCAAAATGTTCAAGATTGTCCAACAAGATTTAACACTATTTTATATAAATTTGTAAATAGGCTCCTCTTCCAAATATTATAGATACGATATCAGGTTTAATGCATCTACATCATTACTGCAACCTCTGAAGGTGATACTTTATCCGAGTAATCTCAAATTGTGAAATATTCTCGCATCAATCCGGTCTTGATTGACTAATGCGCTAAACAATGGTCCTCGAAAGGAATGCATGAGAGCCCACATTCGCATTCTGAAAAGTGTGTTACTTGTAAAGAAGTGTTATTGGATTAACTGCACAAGATATGAAACTGAGGAATACAATGCTCCCATGCTGTCTGGGATGGTGAAAGCCTGGAAGTGACGAGTCCTTTTTAACCCGAGTGCAGTGGGATGACAAATTTGCACCCGAAAGGAGAAAGGTACTTGATGCCCACTTCCTTAAACACCTGGCGGGGGACGCCAATGTCGCACAGGTAAACTCTGCCGGCCCCCTCCGCAAGGGGAAGAGGGAGGCAAAGACAGAGGGACCACTTGGCCTCCACTGCTTGTCCACAAACTGGAGGATCTAAACTCAGCACGGGCGCACGGTTCTCGTTTGCCCAGTCTGCGGCCGCACGGTACCAAGGCTGATCCATCAGGGAGGTGTTCTTGTGGCAGTCCAGGCAGTTGATGATTAGATCCACGGGTGTGTCTGGCAAGTCTGAGCAACCAGAAAATGAGAATATGAAGGCATCCCAAACAAGTTTTGGGAAAAACGTGCTCACCTTTGACATTTGACACGAGCTTCCCGCCAGTCTTAATGAAAAGCGTGAGCTCGCTGGTAACAGAGTCGAGCATTTTGCCCAAGTTAGGAAGGAACAGGACCACCTCCACTTCGTGATTGGCCAGGTGACGGCCACAGCTGATGCCCTGAGCCCCCTGCACATGTGGACCACACAGCAACGCCACTGTAGGACGCTGGTGGAGATTCTTTGGTGTGAATCTAGGAGAACAGAAAATGTTATTTTTTTGTTTTTTTCCATTTTCTAGGAGTAAGTCACTAGACCTCCCCCAAAAATGAACAGACTTCCAATAGTTTCACCTTCCATTACTGCTTCCCAAACTCATGCCCACCTGTTTGGCCCACCAAGCAGTGTGAGCGCCATCTGACTTGCACACACACCGGTCATTTCAAGCCGCCGCTCCAACGTGAGACCATATCGCTCAGCGACTGATAGTAAACGCTGGTGCAGTTCATAAGTTATACTGGGTACAACCAGCCCAGAGTCTTAAGAAACACACACAAAATCAATAATTTAACTACTTCCACCTCACCCCGGTAACACACCAGAAACGTCAACAACGCGTCAACTATTCTGCCGCCATAACGCACCAGTGACGCTCGGCGTCAATTTCCATTGGACGCGTTTTACGAGCAGCGCGTCTGTGGAGCGGCTCGATCGGTTCACGTGTGGATTGCAAGATCGCGCGAGAGTAGCGGGTATGAAAAGATAATATTACAACAACATTTGCCTTTCAGACCCTGCATATTGGTCAGCTTTCTTTCTGAAAGAAACAAGAAAAAAGAAGTCCTGTGCTAGAGCGAAAAGCAATTCCAATGATAAAGATTTTAACATGTATTTTACAAATTAAATGCCTCAATCATTTTTTTTCCTTATGAACATTTTTCTAAAGCTTTATTAAAAGTTTTTCTCAAGTTAAAGCACCACGCAGAAATTAATAATTGTGTAGCAGGATTTGTGTATTATTCTTATTAATTACTTAGTTCATTTCAATTTATTTTATTTATACGGGCTATCATTTATTATGTATTTGTTTTACAAATGTGATGAAATATTCATTGTTGGATCATTTTCATTCCTATGTGAATATTAGTTCCTACTTGTTTTGTTGCAGTAAGAGGGTTTTGTATTGAACACGGGGGGTACTGATGCGCCGAGATTAAAAGCAGCGTTGATACTGTCCTGCCGCATTGGTTATTATTATAGCAGAGAAGACAGCAGGAAGCCAACAACAAGTAAACTCAAGGTCCCCCCAGGATTGATAAATCTAAATTCAAGACTTTTAAGACCTTTTTTAATGCCATTTCAACAGAAAATTAATACTTTTCTCGCACCCATTATTTAAATAATATTGAATCATATTAAAAAAATAAAGAACTGAACATCAAATTTAACCTCAATTAGTAAGTGTGTTTGACAAAAGAATGCACATTTACAATCAAAACACATTTAAATATAAGGTCTTTCAGATTTTTTCCCCCAGGATAAAATGGATTTTACACTATTTTTGTAAAGCAACTTCAGAAATTACATTTGCAATACAACAGGTTTCCCTTTTAAGAGGACCTAGTCAAGGTGGTAGGTTGGTGATTGTCAAGTTGGTCACCACTGGTGATTGTCAAGTTGGTCACCTTAACTGTAAAGTGTTTGGGAAAATCTTGCAATTGGCAGTGAAAGTTTAAAAAACAGCCACTAAATGGCAGTAGTTTACCATTAATTACCACAAAATAAAAAAGCTACACATTTTTTTCTAAGCACATTACAAGAAGTAAACAAAACACATGTTAGTCCTTTGTTAGCTATTGAAGACATTTCTTTTAATCAGATAGAGAACATCCATACTCTTATTCAATCAAGAAAAACGTTTAAATATACCAGGAGGTGTTTTACTATCACCTACATCAGGGGTCATGAATTAAAAATCCTCTGGGTCCGAAATTAAAAAATTACAACAATCTTGGGGCCGGAAATATTTTTAATACTTCTTTTTTAAAAAAAAATACAAAAGTATCTTTACGTGGCCATGCTGATAATTGCAACATTCAAAAATGTAAATAAAATATAAAAAATAAATTTATAGTGAGTAATAAATAATATTTAATAATAAATAATAAAGCGATCATATTGAGCCCTTAATTCCGCTATTTTTTGAGAACGAATGGCAGAGTTCATAGGGAAACTTTGTGAAAAAGCTGCGTGCTTTGTTTCATAGTGCATTTTCAAATGGCTGCTTTTTACAAGCGCTTCCGTTGTTCGGCCATTCCTTACTACGAGGCGAAATGTCTACACAAGACGGTTGCAAGCATCCGCACGCATGCGCACATCGGTTGGAAGTGGCGAGTACTCACTATTTTTGTTTTTATTTAGTTTTTTTAGAACCTTTTCATTGCCAGAAAAATACTTTTTGCATTTATTACCCTGTCATACTTTTAACCATTGTGGCTTTTTGTGTTAGCTTTGAAGCAGTTGACCACATTAGTCACGTAATGTATTTTAACCGTCCTTATTTGGTATAACTGCATTTAAGTATTTTCTTAAGGCATTTTTTAGTACGTTCTGCCTGTATGCATCCAAACAAAACAAGTTTAGCGTGCACGGTAGTACTTTGGGTGTCAAATTCGACTAATGTAGGACGTTTCGCCAATGTAGCAAATTTTGGCAGAACACAGTCTCTGAACAGATGAGGATAGCGGGCTTGTGCTGCCGCCAGGTAAAATGAACAAAAATGTATTGGTCTACTCTTCCTTAAACACTGTTTTCTGCATCAATTTTGCGTAGTTTTGAGCACGCCATTTGCCGTACCTTTTCGCCCTTTCCTCCAACTTCATTCGGCTCAGTTTTTGGCTGTCAATCCGCGGAGTCTGGAAAGCGAGTGTGAGACATGCTGTTCTAAAAATAACTTTCAAGTGTTTCACTCCCATTGGCTGGCTCACGCACGTCACCGCTAAGGTTTTTGTTTGTTGCCAATTCCGCGCTCTGCAAACTCGGAGAAAAAAAAAGATTTTTGTTGTTGCAACGTGTATTAGTCCGAACAGCTTGAGATCCGGTCCAGATGGCTTAGGAGTCCGGAACCGGACCGAGGTCCGCGGTTCCGTGACCTCTGACCTACATTATAATTTGCCTATCACCATGCCATGTTATTCAAATCAACGTTACCCCGCACTCATTCCAAAAATAGTGTCAACCGTGTTGTGTATCTGAGGGTGATGGTGGATCTAAGGCTTTATCCATGCTAAGGCTAGTGCACCTGCCAATACCCCATTGAAAATGGCTAACTCTTGAGTTAAAACTACGAAATTCACATTCATTCAAAAGGCAAACCGTGCAGAAATACATCTAACACATTTTAATTGGAGAAATTGGCAACTTACTTTGAAATGTTAAGCAGGTCCACTGCCTTCGCATGACCCAAAAACTGCGAAACTGCGACTCAAAGTATCTGGATGCGACTTGGTCGCCGATCCAATACCTCACATGCTGGTCCAACTGTTTGGACTTGGTTGTCTTGTTGAGGCTTTCGTCGAACATAACAACTAAGGCATCTGAGCTGTTCCTTACGTTAGCACACAGTACTGTGCGATTGCCTGCTGTTGTGATGTTGATGCTAATGATGCTAAAAGCGCGCACGCACGAGGTGCATTATGATTTGTAGTGCAGTGCATCGTAAAAATTCTACGCGTCATCTTCGTTATGGATAAAAAAAAAAAACGTCACAGATATAATTTAGGTTGCACTGAGATGTTCTTCAAAATTAATACCACGGTGAAAACATTCCAGACTTACGACAGCTAATTTAATACTTTTAATACCTTTAATAATGGAAAACTAAATTCAATGCTTCCTTAATACTTTTAATAGCCCGCAGGTACCCTGTAAACTGTGACCCGATCTACTCACAGCCTCAAGAGATCTGATGGACTCGAACAGTTGCGATTGCTTATTACTTTGAAAATCGACCGGATCCACCGTATTTTTACACAAGTGACTTCGGGTCTGCCAGATCCTACCTAGAAGTATTGACGCAGGGGGAACGCGTCTCGCGTCAAATAACAAACTCTGCTGTTCTTTTCGTGTGCGACGTGTTGAGCCGCTTCTTGGATGTGCCCAACATGCGGCCGCACTGCGACTGGTGTGCATTGGCTGATTTAGTTTAACGGCCGCGTTCCACTGCGTTATTGCGGCGGGATCGTTGACGCGCCGTTGACGTTTCTGGTGTGTTACCGGGGTTATACCATCGTTTATTCTATGGAATCATGAAAAAACATACCTGTGCAGTATTCTTTGGCTCCAGGTTGCGGTACGGTTATCTGTCTGTACACTACAGGTTTGCCCTCGATAATGTTCTCGTCATGGCGGTATCGCGAGGGCGTCTGCTCGTGAGGCGTACCTCTTGACCTCACCCCGTTTCGGCGCTCAGATGTGTCAATCTCTGAAAACACGGCTGCTTTGTCAAACAGGGCCAAGTTTCCTTCAAAATCAAAATCCGTGTCCAGGCCGTCGTCCATGCCGTCCCCGAAGCACTCGTCGTCCCTTTGTCTCATCTGGTTACTACCATTTTTCAGCCCATTCTTTTTGGGGGTAGCTTGGTTTGTACCTCGACTGCTTGATGACCCTGCAACAGCGAGCAGATAAAAATCGTATTCTCAGAACAGCTACAAAAAAAAAGTAGAATTTTCAACACTTTTCATATTTACAGGAGTTGTGTCGTCGCCTGAACCCCTTGGGGACGTCTAGATGGCGGTCGCCGTAGCTTCTGGAGCAGTGTTGCGGCGAGTTCACAATCTCTGCAGTCCTAGGATCACTTTTTGGAACTGAGACCGGTGCACTACTCGCATTAGTTGAAACTGGAGCGCTGCTCTGAGCATTTCCATTTCTTATTTCTAAGATCTTGAGGTCCTTTATGTCCATGGCACTGCAGCAGAAAGATTACATAGTTATAGATCAGAGGTCACAAACTCTGGTCCTCGAGGAGACTTATCCAGTCATTTGACTCAGGTGTGTTAGAGGAGGGAGACACGGAAAATGACTGGATAGGTGCCCTCAAGGACTGGAGTTGGTGACCCCTGTTATAGATCATCCATCTATCCATCATTCATTCGAAATATGATCATCACAAACTTTACCTGAATGTGACCTCTGGAACTGGGCACTTAACTCCATTGTGGAAAGGTTGTCTGAGCGAGATAGTTTGGCAAGATTGGTCCACTGATGAGACCTCTCCCTGATAGACTCCCAATGATGATCCACAGTTGATCGACACCAAACTTCCCAGCCAATCCGCAGCCATGCCAGTTTAATTTCACTTAAAACCTTTTTTTTCTATAACACAGTAAACGACGAGAAAGCTTTACAGCAGAGCAATGTCATTAAATAAATGGGGTTGAATTGGGTAAAAAATGTTAAGCTCGTGTATCCAAATAATATTCACGATCCCGTTAGGCTAAGATGCTAATGTTAGCATTGTCTTTCTCGTTAATGAGCGCCGTGAACATAACAATATATGTAGCGTGCCTTGTTTTGAAAGCATTTACACGGAAAATTTGTCAAGAAAACACGACGAAACAGCCAATTTAAGAGCTTCAATTGAAAGAGTTTGAAACTATTACCTCAACTGCGCTTGTTGAATGGCTTGCTAATGCTACTACTCGCATAAGGTTAACAACTTCCGGCTTCCTTTACAATAGCAAAATAAAGTACATACATTTCCCAAACGCACGTTGCCGAATAAAGTAATAAAAGTTGGATTTTACTTTCACCATTGGGGTCATGGTTGTGTTTGTTTTTCGGATTACGTTATTTTATTTTTATTTATCACGTTAAATCTTGCACGCGCGACCCTCGTGAAGAGGTTCAGAAGATGAATGAATGAATAAATCTTTCACGTTCATTCAATTCGGGTTTATTCCCCCAAAACGCCCTATCTACGCAACGACAATGTCCTGGAAATGTTTGAAAAGCTTGACCTTTATTGTGCTTTTATTGTGCTTTGTCCAGTGCAGGGGCGTCACTAAATTTTAAGAATAGGTGGGCTTAGCCTCCACGAGTTATACAGGATTTAAGTGAATGTAGCGTACAAGCACAAAATTTATACATATATTAGGCCTGTCAAAATTATCGCGTTAAGGGGCGTGAATTAATTTTTAAAAATTAATCCCGTCAAAATATTTGACGCAATTAACGCACATGCCCCGCTCAAACAGATTAAAATCACAGCAGACTGTCATTAACACTTGTTACTTGTGTTTTTTTGTGTTTTGTTGCCCTCTGCTGGCGCTTGGGTGCGACTGATTTTATGGGTTTCAGCACCATAATTATTATTGACATCAACAATGGCGAGCTACTATTTTATTTTTTGATTGAAATTTTTACAAATTTTAGTGAAACGAAAAAATTAAGAGGGGTTTTAATATAAAATTTCTATAACTTGTACTAACATTTATCTTTTAAGAACTACAAGTCTTTCTATCCATGGATCGCTTTAACAGAATGTTAATAATGTTAATGCCATCTTGTTGATTTATTGTTATAATAAACAAATACAGTCCTTATGTACAGTATGTTCAATGTATATATGTGTCTTGTCTTTCCATTCCAACAATAATTTATTGAAAAATATGGCATATTTTATAGATGGTTTGAATTGCGATTAATTACGATTAATTATTTTTTAAGCTGTGATTAACTCGATTAAAAAAATAATCGTCTGACAGCCCAAACATATATATACATATATACATATATATATACGTATATACTGTGTGTATATATATATATATATATATATATATATATATATATATATATATATATATATATATATATATATATATACACGGTATATACAGTATATACAATATATATGTGTGTGTATATATACTCACACGTATGTATATATATATGTATATATTATATATTATATATTATATATATGTGTGTGTGCGTGTGTGTGTGTGTGCGTGTGTGTGAGTATATTGTTATCAGTTATAGATAACGCTTAACTCACTGTGTTCATCCCCAAACACAAGGTCACTTGGCTCCTATCTCACGCCTGACGATCCAACTCAATCCGTCTTGAGGTGTTACTTGCTGACCGCCCAGAACATTGGAACCATTAAATCAGTGAAGCTGTGCGACTGGTTCTACAAGGCTGGGATCAAGTGGTGCCTCCAGGTGGTGGCCAGGGGTGGCCACGGCCACCCCTATAAATTGGTTGGCCACCCCACTGGCCACCCCGCTTGCCAGTATATCGTTAGATCGTTGCAGCATCAGTTATGCATTTCATCCCAAATGAATGCATTTATTTTGTTTTGTTAACTTAAATGTACACCTTATGCCTAATATATACTGTACATAACACAATAAAACAGAATTGTTGTGGAACTCAAAATGTTGACTGGACAGTTATGGACTATGCACATTAAATCATTAGAAACATCAAATATTACACAATACACCAAAGTATATCAGTAGCCCTGTCCTTAAGTCTTTCTGATAGTTTTCCCCTGACCTTTTTACTGCAATAATATCATGAAAACCTGAAATTATTGCTTTTAGTTTTGGCCACCCCAAGATTTTAAGTGGCCCCATCTGGCCACCCCTATGAAAAATTTCTGGAGGCCCCACTGCTGGGATCATTAGTACATCAGAAACATTAGTACTTCACAACTGATTGGCAACATGCATGAAGTAGAATGTTGAAATGCTTCTTGTTTTTTGAAAAATAAGAAATCAAAAGAGGACAAGCAATTAAATGTTGTGTTCATTTAAATAGGCCGAGATACCACTATGTCAAGACCAGTGTAATCTGATTACTTTCTTTCAGTAACGAGTAATCTAACGCGTTCAATTTTCTACACCATTAATCTGATTAAATTTAGTTTCCTTAGAGTCTCTGCGTTACTATTTTGTCATTACCTCATAATGTATGTAGAATGAAGAATATTGTAGTCATGTACGAAGAGCAGTTTGAATAGAAAATGCTAAAATAAAAGGTTCCTGGTACGTGTTTCCATGACAACCGCTCAGCTACTTCCTGTTTTGGTCTCACGTCACATGTGTTGTGGGACTGAGAAAGGCATGGGCCAGGCAGGTGGACATTCGGGCCGAGTTCTGAGATGTTGCGAGGGAATGTTGATCTGTAGATATCCATTAATGAAGGTGGGTATTTTTCCTTTATTCTGGAGGGTATCAGCAAAAGGTTGGACCCCCTACATGCGTGGCCGTTTTGTAGCTTTGCCGCTGCAACGACGGGCAGTCATTGCTCCAAGATGGCAAGCTTTGCTTACATCATATGCGTGTTGCACATTTATGCCATGAGGTGATGTGTTCGTTTAGCATCTTTGGGATGTGTTGTAAGCCCGACTGAGTGTAAAGTGCTTAGTTGCCGCCACGTTAAGGCCAAATTGACCGCGTGTGTGTTGAGATGAGTACTTCCGGGTTGTGCACGCACATCTGCGCCCACCACCACCTTTGTGTTCATTGCACTGTACAATCCACTTGTGTGTTGTTGATTATTGTGCAGTCAGTTTGCATTGTTTTACATTGGCACTGATATTCTGTTAACCATAACTCGAAATTCAGAAGTTTTGACATTAGGCTTAATCTTTGAGTTAGCGGGGTTCAATTAGTCGGTGGAGTTGATTTCAACAAATTCCATGCAGTTTGTCAGATATTTGTTAGTTATAGGGCTCCAGAGTGGCTAAGCTAGCGCAAGTCAACGGTGCTTATGTGAAAAATTCTGATATTCCCCTTTGAATTCAATCATCGGAAGGTCAGTTACATGTGATGACATTTTTCTGTTGCCATTCTTGTGTTGAGGCGGCATAGTGAGAAAAAGTGTATAAAGTAACTAATAGATTACTTTTAAAGTAACTTATTTACTTTGATAATGAAGTAATAATTAAAGTAACTACATTACTTTTTTGAGGCGTAATCGGGAATCAGTAATTAAATTACTTTTTTAAGTAATCTTTGACAACACTGGTCAAGACTGAGACGTTTACTAGTTTAGTAATTTTGTTGGATGTGCGGTGAGATGTGTGAAAAAAATTTGGCAAAATTTGTTTATGAAGGAAATGAAATTAAATGCAAATCCTGATCCTCATTTTTTATGTGTCTGTAACAGGAGAAATTCGAGGCTAATACTCTAAAAAGAGTCCATCCGCCTGTTTCTTTAAACAAAAAGCAGGTCACCAAACGCACTCTCATAGATGTCCTGGTTTAATTTCAATTTTAAATTTAAATTTGTGTCCCTATGAAACTATTTGTTGATGAATCCTGACTTTCAATCGGTCCATTTGTACCCGAGGGCATGTAAAACAAGTGGGCTCCACGAGATGGAACAGAAACTGGTAACAGTACAGTGTGAGCAAAAGGTGGAGGTGCACTCTAGAGTCAGCGTGTGCTCAGCTGAAAAAACAAAAAGAATGCAACTCACTAGCGCCCGAGTCAGTGCAAGAGATGCTGAAGTTAAGCGGCGGAACCAAGTGCTCAGGTGAGAAACAGGACAGTCAAGATGAACGCATTACTCTAGTCATCCACTCTAGTCAATAGTCTGCTTTGTTGTCTTCAGGGACTCAGCAGAATTAGACAAATAGAGGCTGCAGCATCAATATGTGTGTTTGCAGGAAGAGGTGCCTGAAATAAAGTACAAACTACAAACACAGAAAGAAGAACATGATACACAAAATAAACAGAAAGTACAGCAAAATGAGAAGCTGAAAACATTGGAGCGTTTGGATTTTTTGGTATATCATCAATTCCCTATAAGCATCTGTAACAGATGCAAATTAATATCGTAAATGGCATAATCGCGGCAGACAGATGATACGATGAGGAAAAGCTGCCAATCATCCATGACGCTCACACATACGTATGTGACCTAATCCTTGCCCCGGTATTCAATCAACAAGGCGTATGGTACATTTTCTGGGGTGTCTGCATTAACACACAGGCGTTCTATAAGCTCACGTGACCCTTCCTCTGCTTTATAAATGATCCGATTTTTCGCTTGTCTGTATGAATTCCAGTCCGTGTAAACGGATGTCAGATTTTTGGGGGGTCCATCTTATCTGTGACAAATTAACTCATCGACTGTTAAAATGTCACACTCACTCTGCCCTGTCCCACGCTGGTCTTTCCTGTCGTCCCTCTTGAGATGTCAATCGCCATCAATGCACTGAATGAATTAAAATGCAGCGTTTCATTTATGCAATGTTATGACACAGAACCCGCATCACTGGAGGCCAATGTCCCTCAAGCCTGATGGAGTTTTCCCCGCTTGGAGTGTAAATTCTGTACCACTGATGAAGAGGATTAGCAAGTTTGAAATGAAATGTTCTTGAAGTTTACGATTGAAGAAATACAGAATGAAAGCGGTAGTTCAGGATTTTTGACATCAGGCTAAATCTTCGAGTTAAGGGGGGTTTAATAAGTCAGTGGAGCTGATTTCAAAATATTCCATATTGTTTGTTAGTTTGTGTGGTTGTAGTTGGTGCAGTTGTGTCTACAACACAGGCATATTATCATGACACATCTAACGAGCTACTTTTTACTTGTGTTATAGAACCTTGTAATATTTATTGCACCTCACCAGCAACAGATTTATCCTACACTTGAAGTGCAAAAAAAATAAACAGATTTGAATTGCTTACCGCAGATGTCGACAAAAGCTTTGCCCCGGGACATAAATGACACTTTACATGCACTTTCTTTCCTTTAATTTCGACTAACTTGAAATAGTGTTTATATCTCCACCTCGTAAAGGACTAATTTTCCTCTGAATGCTCTGCCATCATATCCCTCTGCATCTGTTTTGCGTGTGTGTGTTTGCCGCACGCGCCGTTCCGGTTTGTGTGTGAAAACACCGGCTCTGATTGGCTTCCCATGAAACATGGCTCTAACCCTCAGCCAATTACAATCACTTCCATTGCAAGTGTGTGGCATTGAGTCATAGGCTCTCTTCTAGTCGATCCAGGCAGTGCAGAGGTTGGTGCTCCTGGCCTTGCAGTTTCTGGCGACTGCCCTGTCCACCAGTAGTTGGTGCTTGGCTCCCCTGGTGTTATTGTCAATCCCTGTGCATGTATTGCTCCATGTGCCTGCTCATTTTAGCGGCTATGATGCCTGATAGGAGCTTCTATGTGGTGCTGAGGCAGGTGATGGTCCGGTAGTTGGATGGAACCGTTCCTTTCTGGAGGTCCTTGATGATGAGGACTGTCCGACCTTGGGTTAGCCACTCTGGGTGGGTGCCCGACCGCAGCAGTTGGTTCATTTGTGCTGCTAGGCGTTCATGGAGTGCAGTTAGCTTCTTAAGCCAGTAGGAATGAATCTTGTCGGGCCCTGGAGCTGTCCAGTTCTTCATTTTGGACAGTCTTGTCTGGATGTCTGCTGTTGTGATGACTACTGGGTCTTGTTCTGGGATTGTTCGATGTTCTGACTGCAGGTCTGCCAGCCATTGGGCGTTAGTGTTGTGAGACGCCTCTTTTTCCCAGATACGATACTGGAAGAGTATATGTACCAATTGACTTGCGTTAGCTTACTATGGAGCCCTGAAAATAGTAAGAAATAAACATATATGAAATTTTTTTTAATCAACTTTACTAACTAATAATTCTCCCCACCCCCCTCAACTCGAAGATTATGCCTGATGTTAAAAATCCTGAACTCCACCTTCATATCATCAGTTTTTACTGATATTTTGTTGCTGAGTTTTTGGGGTTAATCGGAGGCAGTTGAAAAAGAGGCAGGCCATTTAACACAATTTTGTGATTGGTCAATTCTCAATACTGCTATGAATAAACATACATGTTTAGACAACATAATAACAAGGATGTAAACCACCAATCACAAAACAAAAAGAAAATACAATGTCGATATGTTGGACAATATTTTCAGAAATGACTAAATCTGAGATGTTTCGATTCAAGAGCCTTTAATCGATTTAATACAATGTCATGGACACATTTAACACAATCAGTTGCAATACATCTAAAGCAATAAAATTTTAATTAAAAAAATAAAGTAATTCTGATGTTTTTTTTTTTTTTTGTATATTTATATTCGTTGCTGAAACATATTTAAATCAAAGCCATTCCCTTCAACAAAAAAGCATATCTAAAAGATTTTGATAAACATTTCAATCGATTTGATTGGATCACTGCTTAACCAATGTTTTGATCAAAATGCAGTATTGTCAAACCAGTTCAAAATAAGGCAAGCCATGTAAAAGTTCCGGGTAACGTCACAGCAATTTTCAGACTATAAACCGCTTCTTTTTTCCCTCATTTTGAGTCCTGTGGCTTTTAGTCCAGTGCGGCTTGTTTGTTTATTTACTTGGGGTAATAGGTTACACTTTATTTGACAGCGGCATCATAAGACTGTCATATGACCATCATAATTAAGACATGACACTGTCATGGGCATTAATAAAGGCTTACGACAGATACCATTATGTGTCATCTGGTAAATTTTGTCACTAACTCCATTTATTTCCAGCTCAGCTCTTTTACATCCATTCAAAAGTGAGATAATTTGCTGGATGACACTAAAAGACATCAGTCATAAGCATTCATTAATGCTCACGACAGTGTCATGTCATAAATATGACGGTATTATGACAGTCTTACGATGCTGCTGTCAAATAAAGTGTTACTGGTTAATATTTTTGGTGTAATCCCATAATACAGTAAGGACCGCTGCAGTTTATAGTCCGGTGCGGTTTATCTTTGAACAAATGCTGATTTCGTGTCAAATTTGGTGGGTCGCAGCTTATAGTCAGGTGCGCCTTGTAGTCCGAAAATTACGGTATTCCAACTTACTGTATTGGCCTGAATATAAGACGGTGTTTTTTTGCAATAAGACTGAAAAAGTGGGGGTCGTCTTATATTCGCGGTCTAGACATTATACCCATTCACGACGCTAGATGGTGCCAGATATCATTGAAGCGATGTTCTGTCATAACAGATCTCAGCTACTCTCAAGTTTAACCAGTTTGCATTATTTTATTGCAATGTTTTTCCTTATTCAGATTTGTTTCAAGACTACAGTTACAGTTAGACTTCACTTTGATGGTTAATGCAGTTATTGCAATTTTGTTGTTTTATCAAAATAGATTGGTTTATATACATTTCAAAAACCAGAAGCCATTCGTTTACGAATGTGATTGCACTTGAGTTTACATATTTAAATGTTCAGATATTAAGATTTGAATGAAGCAAAATAACATGCTTTTTCTCTCAAATATATTGTTATAATCATGTTTCAGATGTACTGTAATTATTTTCTGTATAAAAATTAATTTGCTGTTCAAAAAGTCTTTTTTCAAGCTTGAGTCTTGAAAAAGAGGGGGTCGTCTTATAATCAGGGCCGTCTTATATTCGGGCCAATACGGTATTTTTGGGACCTCTTTCACAGTCTGGTATGTTCCTATGAGGTTTCGGTTTGAACCGTGTGCCAGCGTGACTGCTCCCCTCGCAGGTTGCATACGTCCCTCCAGTGAGCTCGTCCTGCATCTGCGGCCTCAGCACCAATGACGACCCGACCGAGAACTTTGCATTGTGACCTCGTGTGGCTCTGTTATGTGGGAAAGGAAGAAGTTAAATGCGATAAGATAATTAGAGATGAATTCGTGTATCATAAAAGAAGTGTACCTGCATGATTATAAACTCCAACATGAGCGGTAATTGATGGATATCTCCTGGTGGAAGGTCGAACAGAAAGTAGGAGTTCCAAACAGCAAATGACGCTCCTTTTGTTTCTCTACTGCTGATCATAAGCCCCCCGTTATGCAGCTTGATCACCACTTGGTAGTCTGTACAGTGTGGCAGTGAATGATCGTATTTCAGTCCATTTGACGGTAATGGACATCCAAATCCATTTTGACTGGGCGTGCTGGCAGCGCTCGAATCCTCCCAGTCAAAATAAATTGGAGCAGCCAGTGAGTTGAAAGTTTTAGATGGCTGCCTCAGATCCGATATGTGATTTTCCACAAGATGTGATGACGATGTGTAATTGAAGCTACAGTAACATGCAGCATTTTGTTTTGTTGTGTAAATATCCATTAGATCTCCATCTACAAGACTGACCTCCTGTGTTCCGAATTATGAAATAGAGATGATAATGGCCCCACACTGCCACGAGCATAATGCCCAGACATGCTAATGCAAACAAAGATTAGCGCTACCCTGGAGACTGAAACACTTTCCTATGAGGATTGGAACTAGTAAAGGATTAATCCACAATGTCATTTAAAAAGGGATGATCTCCCACTTCATTCAGGTCCTGTAAGACATCCCATAATCTCCTTACCATTAAAAGCTAAAGGGAAATATTTTACCTCTCCCTCTTGCAAGGTTATCTTGGTCCCCACAGCTTAAACACATCTCAATGTATGGTGTCAGGGGTGACAAGTTCAAGTGATTGGCAATTCTACCTGGTGCGGTCGAAGTGTGAACAAGGTTCTCCAGGTTGTCTGCCCTTAGGACGGCCACCTTGATCTGATGTGTGTGAGGGTTAAAGTGCAGAAGAATGAAGATCTGTGGAGGACAGCTAAGCCCCTTACACATCTGTACATCTTGGTAGGTCGCACTCTGCGTTAAAGGGGCATAAAATCAGACAGAAGAGAAGGAAACAGAACATTGAATTTTGTTCTATATGTTATATGTGTCCTCCCAGAAGCTGAGGAAATTTTGACTTCAAAATTCTTGCACAGCTAGTGCAATATGCTACATATTCATCAGTAATAGATAAACTATCAAATGCTTTATTTGCTGAGCTTTTTATGATGTGGTGTTAATAACATTTGGCATAATCACAGTAACTGAGTTGCATATCCATATTAAAGTGAACTTTATTTTTCCACGAGCGTAGAAGCCTACCGTTTAGCTAACTGTTTCTGCTGGCCTTATGGACAAAGGTCAATTATACAATAACAATAATAATTATCTTATTCTCATCATGTGCATAACAGAGTTGCATGAATTAGAATGAGACATTTCATGAAGGCAATTACATAAACAATTTCAAATGAACTACGACCGCTCTACTCGCTTCCAAAACAGCAGAGAGACATCATAAGCATAACCAAAGAGAGTGCATGCTCTTTACTGTCCTAATGAATGAGCCGAGAGGGGAAAAAAATTTAGGCTCTGAGGATCGATATGTATATTACCCTAGAATACACCTACCAACTTTAATTCTGATCTGTCCACAAATACTGGAGGGTTACCGTATTTTTCGGACTATAAGTCGCAGTTTTTTTCATAGTTTGGATGGGGGTGCGACTTATACTCAGAAGCGACTTATGTGTGAAATTATTAACACATTTTTATACCATTTCACATGTTATTTTGGTGTTTTGGAGTGACACTGATTATTTGGTAAACTTGTTAGCATCGTCTTTATGTTATTCTTAATAGCAATGTTACGTTAACAAACCGGCCACGTTCACATTTCGTTGTTCATGCATCATGTAACATTATCATTAGGGTTGTTCCAATCATGTTTTTTTGCTCCCGATCCGATCCCAATCGTTTTAGTTTGAGTATCTGCCGATCCCGATATTTCCCGATCCGATTGCTTTTTTTTTTTTTGCTCCCGATTCAATTCCAATCATTCCCGATAATTTTTCCCGATCATATAAATTTTGGCAATGCATTAAGAAAAAAATGAATAAAACTCGGACGAATATATACATTCAACATACAGTACATAAGTACTGTATTTGTTTATTATGACAATAAATCCTCAAGATGGCATTTACATTTTTAACATTCTTTCTGTGAGACGGATACACGGATAGAAAGACTTGTAATTCCTAAAGGATAAATGTGACTTTGTATATTGTGACTAAATATTGCCATCTAGTGTATTTGTTGAGCTTTCAGTAAATGATACTGCAGCCATTTAACTTCTGCCCAAATGCATGATGGGAAGTGCAACCATGACAGTGTGTAGGGGCACCAATTGATATATCTTCTCTGCGTTGGGAAAGAACATAGGGTGTTAAGAAAATGATCAACAACTACATTTCTTCCCCACATTGCCTCCCACGTTATTTTTAATTGCTGAGAGAGGTATTGTAAGGCTTTAGCCACATAGAAAATGGCTCCAAAGGCTGTCAAAATTCTCTCTACTCATTATACGCTGACTTTTAGCGCTATCTATAGGTAAAACGGTGTCTTTATAGATTAAACGCGACAATGCGTGAGTGGGTCGTGCAGCGCATGCGTTAATTATTTAACGTGATTAATAAAAAAATAATAATTACTGCCGCTAACGCAATAAATTTGATAGCCCTACTTTAAGCCAAAACTACTCTTGATGAGTGTAAGTCATTTTGTCTGTAACGTTAAATACAATTAGAAAAGGATTTAAATAAAATACATATATATTTAAAAAAGGCATGTCCGATATTTTTTTGCCGATTCCGATACTTTGAAAATGACGTGATCGGACATGATCGATCGGCATTCCGATCGATCGGGACATCTTTAATTATCATACTGTACACTTATTCAGCATGTTGTTCCCTATTGTATTTTTATTTTAAATTGCCTTTCAAGATGACATATCTGTTCTATGTGTTGGATTTTATCAAGTAAATTTCCCCAAAAAATGCAACTTATACTCCGGTGCGACTTATATACGTATTTTTCCTCTTCATTGGGCATTTTATGGCTGGTGCGACTTACACTCAGGTGCGACTTGTAGTCCGAAAAATACGGTAGCAGTTTTAGTTAGTGTCTTCACCAAGAAGAAGTAAAATAGCATTCAATAATCACCCACATTCTTTTGGATTAGGACCCCGTGTGACCTTGCTCCGCCAATCTAATGATGTCAGTGTTAGTGAACGTGTTTACAGTAAGGTTCTTGTCCAGTGAGAACCAACATCCTTTTTCGTCTTACCCCAACCTTTTTGGCCACCCGCTTGCTTGACTGGATCTCCTTGGTGAAGTGAATCTCACGTTGCGTATCCCAATCTCTTCCCCAACATTCAGCCTGCAGCTCACCCAATTTGTTGCCAGTCAGTCCATGTGTATCCCCAATGTACACGGCAATTTTTAGGGTGGACCTTTGGAGCTCCTCTGCAGAGCTCACATTTAAAAGCGTGACCTGAGTGAGGCCACCATTGTTGGAAGCATGTACATAACGAGGGTGGAGAGGCTGAAGGCAGGCCCTCACTGACACATCTTCTAGTTTTTGAGATGACCCCCTGAGGCTGAGGATTGTGATTGTCAAAGTTTGTCTGTCTGGGGAGAAGAGCATTGTGAAATTAAGGTGAGGTGTTGAAGGCGCGCAGCTGGCGTTGGAGCCATAATCCAATGAAACCAACGGAATCGGTTCCTCGGGTGTGCTCGGAGAGGCACTGCTGAGCCTGCAGTGCTCCGTATACAATCTCCCGGTACTATCCCCGGTCACAGTGCAGCGTCTCTGCAAGGCCTTGGATAACAGTTTGGGGAACGAAGGAAGGGACGTATGGCTGCTGTCTATGGGCTTATAAAGAGGCGGGTTGCTAAGACGTCGCAGTGAGAAAAAAGTTTTTGGGTGCTCCTTCCGTTCTGATGCAGAACGGGTTTGACTAGAGAAGGACCAGGATGTAAATCGTTCCTCAAAAGCGGCCGGGCTGCTAAATGTGGATGGGTAGTCCAGAGTGTCGCCATCTAGCTCATTGTATTGAAGCGGGGATGGTGACGGGGGCACCGACGAAGGGGGTTCTAAAGTCACAGACTCAGGCGACGTCATACTTTCTTTGTCTTCCTCACAACAAATGCCACTCTGCCACCAGCACAGAACACATCCCGTCAGCAAGCACAGACAGAAAGTAACCAGTCCAACCAGAAGGAGAACTTGAAGGTGAACTGAAGGCAGAAAAAAATTACAGAATTACAAATGCTTTGTTCCGATCTTGTTGAAAATTGAGAAACTTGAAAAAAGTTTACCTTCTAATTGTTTGGTGAAGAGCACCTGCACAAGGAGACAGAAGAAAAGCACAACCATAATGACCTCAATCATTCCCTTGCAGCAAAAGAGCATCACTGACTGCCACAGAGGCTGGCCTGGATACTCCTCGTCGTGATAAGGCATGGAGCCGGTTTAGTCCTGACCAAGCGATTTGATCACGTCAATACAAGATGTCTGTCAGGTTTATTCAAGGCACGGAAACATCCTCAGTTTCAGCTTCCACACGCCCTGTCGAAGCATCCAGATTGTCGATGCAACATGACACAATTAAGCAAAAATATAGATAATCAAAAGAAAACAAAATAGGATATTCCAGAATTTTTAGTGGAGGCGAGAGGTTCTTCTTTGGAATTAGATCCGATTTTTTTGTAGTCACTCCTCATAAATGTAGGACAGTCAGTTCCATGTCTATGCAAGCATTATTGCTATCCGGAGGGTTGGCTTTATGGGCGGTGATTCCTCTCATAATGCCTCTCATGGTCTGTGTATGCTTCTTTCCTAGTCCACACTGAACCAGCTGTCGATCCAGCAGAATCAGCGCGTAATAACCTACCCCGACAACAAATCCCACAATCCGTCCCTGCGACCTCATCCCTGCCACCCATGAAATCTTAGCTGCAGAGTTCATGTTTTTGAGACCGTCATAATCCAAAACACTTGTTTCTCAAATTGCTTTCAACATTTGAAATGACCACACAGACAAAAGACAGCACTTGTAATTGCGCACTCCTTATGCTATGTGAGCACCTTCAGTGACAAGGCAACAGCATAATACAGGAGAACAAATACAGAGCACATACAAAATCCTTTTTGCAAATGATTTTTGTCAATCTTGTGTCTGTCTACACATATTACTTCACTGTTTGTGTATTTGTAATAAATAAATAAACCCCCACATTCTTAACTCCATGGCTGCCCTTTGACAGTGGCAGATATCCAATCATGGACTTCATAACCTATTGACCTGACACTTAGTCATTCTTTGCGTCACACCTTACCGTAGGGGGCCGAGCTTGAAGCTTCATTTAGTAACAGTCAGCCGAAGACGGCACACGGTCATGTCAAAGCCGGATTTAAGCTTGGATTTTTTAAGAACTACGAAAGCTGTACTGCATACAGACAGGAAGGACTGTTTCAGGAGTGATTTGTTCGAGGATTCAAGATAAATATTATATTTTTCGTACCATGCATGTATTTTGAAACAAAAATTAATGGGAGAATGGGAACCGCTACGGCATTTGCGTCATTCTTTGACATACAGTACAGTGCAAAAGTTTTAGGCAGGTGTGAAAAAATGCTGTAAACTAAGAATGCTTTCAAAAATGGAAGTGTTAATAGTTTATTTTCATCAATTAACAAAATGCAGTGAATGAACAGAAGAGAAATTTAAATCAAATCAATATTTGGTGTGACCACCCTTTGCCTTCAAAACAGTATCAATTCTTCTAGGTAAACTTGCACACAGTTTTTGAAGGAACTCGGCTGGTAGGTTGTTCCAAACATCTTGGAGAACTAACCACAGATCTTCTGTGGATGTAGGCTTCCTCAAAACCTTCTGTCTCTTCATGAAATCCCAGACAGACTCGTTGATGTTGAGATCAGGGCTCTGTTGGGGCCATACCATCACTTCCAGGACTTCTAGTTCTTCTTTACGCTGAAGATAGTTCGTAATGACATTGGCTGTATGTGAGGGGTCGTTGTCATGCTGCAGAATAAATTTGGGATTTTTCTTTTGTTCACTCATTTTGCATTTTGTAAATTGATAAAAATAAACAATCATTGTTTATATTTTTGAAAGCATTCTTAGTTTACATAATTTTTTCACACCTGCCCAAAACTGTTGCACAGTACTGTATATACGTAAAGTAGATGCGTAGCTGCCCGGTTTTGAGCTCTTTTAACAAAGAATCGAGACAGTTTTATGTCCATATATATAAAGAATTCAGCGATTAAAGCATTTAGTTGCAAGAATTTTCTTCTTTTGTTTACACATAGGCGGCTAATATTTGTAACTGACTAGGCTCCTGGCTCATTGTTCGCCATATTTGATAAATTTAAATAATGCTACCCGCACGGTTTCTTTTAAACAAGAATCGAGACTGTTTTATGTCCATATCTATGAAGAATTCAGGGATTTAAGCATTTATTCACAAGAATTTCAATGTCAAAACCTCATTGTTTTGTTACGGCGGCCATGTTGGATTTTGCATCTCTATTTTAAACCTTTCTGCGTCCATATTAAAAAACAATCAGCTTTTACATGTTTTATTTTATGTAATATTTCAATCTACCTGTCAACCCGAGGCCTTTGGCAATCTTACAAATAGAGACGTATGCCCTTACAAATTGGTGACTGATCTTACGTTTTATATATCGTGCAATATGAAACAAAAATTAAACTCAATTTTTTAAAATAATATGAATTTATTGGTAATACTGTCACATGTAACCTGGTGCAATCAATATCTTCAGCTACATCACGATTACTCAAATTTAACAAAGACTTTTGTTATAATTGTATGTAGCACTTTTAGCAATTTTTATCATGTCTTTTGATGGCTGCACTTCATGGCACTTCAGCTTGCAATTCAGCTTGACTTGAAGGTAGCTCATTAGTGTGTCCAATTATAAATTAAAAAGGACAGTTGATAAAATTAACTTACCAATGCAATCTTTGAGTCGCGGAACATTTCTTTTGCTAATTCGTCACAGCATAGCTTTTCATTCTGCAGACTGCATCTTTATGACCAGTGTTGTTTATCTTACTTTAAAAAAGTAATTCATTACAGTTACAACTTACTTCTCCCAAAAAGTAATTGAGTTAGTAACTCAGCTGCCTGAATGTAAGAGTAATTAATTACTTGGCCAAGTAACTGGTGCTACCTTTCATGTTTTTTGTTTTTTTTTTTCATTAAAAAAAAAAAAAAAAACATAGTAACCTTTGCTATGTTTGGAAGTCATTTAATGTTGTGAATCAAAAGTTGTTAAAATTGCTCCCGTTTTTGCATTAGTTCCCTTCTGTCTATTTTCGACATGTGAATTGTGAAAGTTTTAAAACTGTTTCATCATTTAAAGATAGATTCAAGTCAAGATTTTGCTGATTTAGGAGTATTTTAGATAAAAAGTTACTTAGGTTCGCTAGGAAGGTTCACTACAAGAGCCTTTCTGAGACGACTACTGCTTTAAGATGGCGGCTATTTACCAACGCCGGTGTGTCATTTGTGTGTGTATCATTTCGCATCTAGTTCATATATATGTGATATATAGAGTAGCATCATGTGGGCGTAGTTTGTAGGCTGTCGGCTCCAGTCAGGTATTATTGGAGCCAACTAGCCTAGCATCACGTTTGCAACAGCGTCACAACTCCCTCTTTCCCACTCCCGCTCTTCTCTCTCCGTCTCTGCCTTTTCTCACGTCATCCAACCAACGTAGTAACGCATAATAATGCGCATTGTCTCGTTGCCGAAACGGTGACAAAATCCAAACGGAGAAAAAAAACGTACAGATTTTGAATGTACGGCTTACACATTTAAAAATCAGTGCTCACTTGTACAAATTACGCTGAAACCGTACAACTTGACAGGTATGTACCATGGTCCTACACCAACCCCTACGCCGACAGCAACAAAGCAGATCTTTGTCTACTTTGACCCCGTGCACCTTTGGAAGAACATCTATAGCAGCTTCCACAACGGCTGTATGGTGCTGCCCAGGTGTCCTGGGGCTGAAGTAAGTGGCCAGCATTATTCACTTTATAAAAAAGATGAATCAAAACACCTATCTTTCTACAACAAACATGTTTTTTAGGAGCCTGAGACGATGAGGACGGCCCGATTCTCGAGCCGGAAGGTGGTGGCCAGGTGGGAGAACTACAAGTCTGTCAAAGCCGGCTACAAGTTGACCAAGAAGGTGCTGGCGCGCGCTTCGATCGAGAAGCAGAGCATCGGGCTCATCATGGCGGTCGTCAACCACAAGCAGGAACACAGGGACACACATGGCCGACATCCTGGAGATGTTCCAGAGGACAAGGGAGACCTGGAGACGGACCGGGCCTGGGCAGTCCTCAAGCGGCCATCTCTTCCCATGGCCCACATAGCGTCCTTTGGGATGTCGCTGTGGGACTCCCTTATGTGCAGGAAGCACAAGAGCACCTGCTGGAGTTCTTGGCGGTCCCTCTTCAACTGTTTTGGTGCGAACTTCTCTTCTGATGTGACATCAGAAGAGAGGAAGAACAAGGACTTGGAGTTGAAAAGGAACAGAGTCGAGGAGGGCAGAAAGAAGATAGCGAGGAACAGGGACTTGTACAAATCAAGGTGACCAGAAAATGCAAGGCATAGAAAAAGGCTATGTGATTGTTGAAAGACAAGGCTCACATCCTGGTAACACCACATCGATTATTTGCACTGCTTGAATTATAGGACTATCTCATATGCATTTTATATTTACGGTATGTTTATTTAAATTTCATACTTGCACGTCACTTTTGAGATTTTAACTTATCCTGCACTGTAAAGGGATGCTCCACAATTACATTGTATAACTGTATGATGATAATAAAGGGCTATTATTTTCTATAATAAGTTGTGATTTTATATAGAATTGATTAGTAATTTATTTACATATTATTTATAATTGATTCTGCATGTTTTCCTCAAGTATTAAGTTTCTGTTGTTAAATTGAGTGATTTATTAGCTGTTCAAAACTTGCAGTAAATAAAAATAAGTTGCTATTTTGGTCAAAAACATGTTAAATATTGCTATTGATCCTGAAAATATAGGTGATTATCTCTGCATTTGGTGATTTTTGTGCATCTAGTGTAAAATCTGAGTCATGTCATTAGGTTATTAAGTCTATGATCCGATCCATTTGACATCGAAAGGGTGGAAGTGAATGATCATATTTCAGTGCAATTGACAGCGATAGATGTCCAAGACCCTGTGGCGGTCCTTGCCCACACTCCCCTCTACTTTGACCTTTATGGTCTGTGACTTTAGTTGGGAATACACCTGCAGCTCATCCGCAATCACCAGTTTTTAAGGAGCGGCCAGGGTATCAAGCAGGTGCCAGATGATTGCCTGTCAACATTGGTAAATCGACCACCTAAGCCTGTAGTTCAGACTCTCGTTGTTGAACGCCTAATTATGTCTTTGCCTTCAGGACACCCACCCAGTGACGCAGGCCTCCTGTCTGAACGAAGCCACCCGCCACAGTGTAAGATGTGCTTTAATGCTTTTGCACGCTAAGGTTAATAATGTGTGTTTAAAACTAATAGCTATAACTACTGTCTTACTTAACAGCCGTTAAGGCCTTACAAAAGAAAGAATGTGAAACTTAACAGATGTCAGCATGACCCAGTGGGGCACATTTCAGTAAAATGAAACAAATAACTACCCGCACCCATTTCTCAAGAAAACCGCTATTTCTCGGAATGTGAAACTTACGCATGCGTGTTGATGCTCTCCCACTTTGTCAATAAAAGGCGCAACCCCAGGGAGGGGGCTGAGAGAGGCTCACTGCGAACGAGCGTACTGCGCTGTCGACCCTCTCCCTTGTGGCCGCCAGTGAAAATTTATCTCCGTCTAAAGTCTGATCCTTCCTCCGTCCTTTCCTAGGTCTTTGTTGTTTTCTTAGTTCAAGTATTAAGTTTAGACCTAACACACAGCCATTCAGACTCACTACCCCTACCAGCCACTCAACACCTTGCCTGTGTTCAATAAATATAACTTCACACTTCATCCGTTTCCGGGTCGAATTTTGGTCCGCACTGGCTTCACCTATCCCCATTTTGAATATGTACAAATGTAAACTTTAAACTTTCTTATCCTTGCAACCAATGTGGCTGTTATTGTGTCATGAGACTATTAAACCAAGATGCGTGACTGATTGGTTAACAATTGTATGAGCTCTGATAAACTTCACGTAATGTAAACGCAAATGTGTAAACTTGAACTGAAAAGTTTTTTTTTTAACAAAACGGCTTTTGACACAACAGGTGTAGAATCTTTTCCCGACAACAAATAATTGTAATTGACTTTGTTCGGATGATGGAGGGGGGAGATTTTTCAGATTACATCTGCATGTGAGTACCTTGGCTAATTTGTCTTTAGAGAGTAGGGGGGGAAAAAAGAACCATTGGACAGCACACGTTATTATTTTAATTCCACATTACCATACATCCACCAAATGTTTTCAAAGAGCAAACACAGGGCCTTGTTGTTTACACTTGTCAAATTCTCAGTAACATTTAGTTTGCAATTTTACTTGATTGTCCGCCTACAGTACATGTCAGCAGATGGCTACATCAGCTCTTGCTGCTTTAACAATTGCATATTTCTCTCGAGGATTGAGGTAGCACTGGTTCAGTCCAACGTGAGGTCAGTAATGATACATTCGTCGCCTATACAAAAATACATAACAGCACAGTTACAGGTCCAGCAGACATTCCTGAGTACAGAAATTTCCACCCAAAACAACTTTTCAAATGAGGTAAGTATGGCATTTCTTCTACACAAACAACTATCAGCAGATATGTTCAAGGCAGAACTACAATAATTAAATAAAGAAAATAAAATACAAACTACAACCAGCAAATGTTTCTAAAAATCCCTCTAATTTCAAATTGTCCTGTGGTACCTGAAAGTGTAAAATTTCCCTGAAATTTCATTGGAAACTACTCGCAACTACCAGCCACATATCGAGTTAAATCATATATAGTGTATATACTGAACACGAAACAGAACTATGACACTGAGCTAAGGCTTCTTTTGGTCTTCACTTTGGCAGCACTGCTGTTCTATTGGCATCGGAACAGGATGATAAACTAGCTAGAGATTTCGCAAAAACACAGTTGATTCTCTTAGCACTGAAAAGACACTTTTACGTGAACATCACTACAATTCCAAAAAAAGCTCACATCAGGAACTAAGCTTAACAAGTTACATCTAGTAACTTCCTGAGGGTACACGCTTAACAATACAGTATGAATGCAAACTAACAGAAAATGTATGGTAAAAAATATCGAGTGTGTCGAGGCTGACGGACTGAGCTGCTTGACTGAAAGAACAAGAAACGAAACCTACTAGCAGACATTTTAAACGGCTCTTGCCTGACAAGGAAGCAACTACCATCTATACCACTTCGTGATAATGGTACAGAGTTAAAAAAAAAAATTAAAAGAAAAAAGCCACAAAAATTAATTTTTAATTTGGACCCTTTGAAGAGGTAGAGGAAGAAGATGAGGGGCTGTGGGAGGAGGAGAAGGCACTGAAACCGCTCGTCCCTGCTTGGTTTACAGCCTGCGATACCACCGGAGCAGCAGACTTCTGAGCAAAGAGTGTTCCTGTTGACAAAAATAAACACAACATTTCATTTGAAATGTGTTTTGAAGAATAAGAATTATACTTTTAAACCTATAATACTATGACTATTTTTGATGATGAGAAAAAAAGCAAACTTAACCTCGTTAAGAACTGGCATTCATATAAGTGGACATCACATTTTGGGTGACTGAGTTCCACATATGTACTGTAGATGCCAGGCCTACATTATTATTACAGTGCCCTCCATAATTATTGGCACCCCTGAAAAAGATGTTTTTTAGCTTCTAATATATATTTTAATTCAAATAATATGAGACCTTAATGGAAAAAAAGAGAAAAATCCAACCTTCAATACAAGTGCATTCATTCAGTGGGGATAAAATCCCACATAAAGAAAAAATTATTTGACATTAAATAATGTGTGTCACAATTATTAGCACCCCTGGTGTTAATACTTTGCACAACCCCCTTTTGCCAACAAAACATCATCTAATCTTCTCTGATAATGTTTCACAAGCTTGATTTTGTGTCTGGTGAACCATTTCTGTGAAGATTTGTCCATATGTTTAGGGTCATTGTCTTGCTGAAAGACCCAGTGACGACCCATCTTCAGCTTTCGGGCAGAGGGCAACAGATTTTGATTTAAAATGTCCTGGTATTTCAAAGCATTCATGATGCCATGCACCCTAACAAGGTTCCCAGGGCCTTTGGAAGCGAAACAGCCCCACAGCATCACAGACCCACCCCCATACTTCACAGTGGGTATGAGGTGCTTTTCAACATGCGCATCTTCGTGGCACGCCAGACCCACTTAGAGTGTTTGTTGCCAAAAAGCTCAATCTTGGTCTTACACAAAAATACCCATGGTCCCAGGCTTCAACTGGGATCGGTGCTTTGGTCAGATGAGACCAAGACATTTGTAAATTATTAAAAACAAAATTATTACAATTAAAACAAAAACAAATATATCCTGGTTATGGCCCCAAATAACACTGACAACGATATACAGTGGGGAGAACAAGTATTTGATACACTGACAATGTGTTTTCCCATTGGCAGTGTATCAAATACTTGTTCTCCCCACTGTACATCCAACTCAATTATACTGGGTGTGACTTGCTGTGAAAGCCTATATTTAAGTGATTAGTGCTGACAGCAGTGGCAGCCGATTACTTAAATGAGCGCCCTATACAGAGTTAACTCAAGTACTACTCACCTGAGTACATGGTGCCGTTGACTTCCACAGACACGCTGATACTGGCCGCTCCATTAGTTGAAATACTCAGAGACAAATCCTGTTTGTTCTCTGTGGGGAAACAACATAAAGCATTAAATTGCCACCCCGTGTGAGACATTGTCGGCTAGTCGTTTTTTAGTATTTGTGTTGTACACTAAATACAATGGGGCATATAAATATTTAGTCAACCACGAATTGTGCAAGTTCTCCCACTTGAAAATATCAGAGAGGCCTGTAATTGTCAACATGGGTAAACCTCAACCATGAGTGACAGAATGTGGGGGGGGGGGGGGGGGGGGCAGAAAATCACATTGTTTGATTTTTAAAGAATTTATTTGCAAATCATGGTGGAAAATAAGTATTTGGTCAATACCAAAAGTTCATCTCAATACTTTGTTATGTACCCTTTGTTGGCAATAACAGAGGCCAAACGTTTTTTGTAACTCTTCACAAGCTTTTCACACACTGTTGCTTGTATTTGACCCATTCCTCTATGCAGATCTCCTCTAGAGCAGTGATGTTTTGGGGCTGTCGTTTTCCGCTATATACACATACACTAAAGCTACCAAATGAATGAGTGGTCTCCCGTCTTTCACCAAGACAAAAAAAAAAAAAATTCTACCATTTTCTGTCATTCCACAATCAGCAGGGAAAGAAAGTGTTTTTAAGAATTCGAGGGACTTCTTTGAAACGAAGAGGAAAGGGTCTTTCTGTGATCCCAAATATGAAGCTGAACAATAACTTGGATGCACATTTTTTGTCTGAGACCTCTAACAGTGGTTTTATTCTCTAAAGCAGCAAAAAAGAGATTTTGAAATTGCTTTTGATAGATAAATAAAATTGTATTTAGCAATTTGTATGCATTTTGACTGGCATAAATCACAGATATCACGTAAACCAGGGGTTTATATTTCTTGGCTTCATAACTGTGGCGCTGCCATCTTCTGGCAACTGCGCAATATCACAAGTGACTCAAACCTGTGGCTCTTTGACAGGGAGGTGAGATGAGTCTTCAAAAAACAAATAAATAAACAAAAATAAAACAAAAAATAACTAAGAAATTAGAAATCTGAGTTAATGTTTTTCCCCCTTTTGGTTTGAGTTTGAACCTCTGCTGCACTGTCATATTGGGATAATACTGGTTATTTATATATGGCGAACAGTGTTGTTAATCTTACTGAAAAAAAGTAATTAATTATAGTTACAAATTACTTCTCCCAAAAAGTAATTGCGTTAGTAACTCAATTACCTGAATGTAAGAGTAATTAGTTACTTGGCAAAGTAATTGGTGCTAATTACTTTTTTTTTCCCCTCAAAAAAAAAAAAAAAAAAATGGCCACACTATGTGAAGTTTTTTGTGAAGGTTTTTGGTACAATTGGCCCGAGCCCAATTCTTTACCCTAATTTACCCTTTACCCTGAATCAACTGTTAAAAGTTGTTAAAATTGCTCCCATTATTGCATTTGTTCCCTTCTCTCTACTTTCGACATATGAAAGTTTTAAAACTGTTTCATCATTTAAAGATAGATTCAAGTCAAGATTTTGCCGATTTAGAAGTATTTTAGATAAAAAGTTACTTAGGTTCGCTAGGAAGGTTCTCTACAACAGAGCCGTACTAAAAAGTCTACTGCTTTAAGATGGCGGCTGTCTACTAACGCATTTAGTGCCATGCAGTGTTGTTAATTTTACTTTAAAAAAGTAATTAATTACAGTTACAAATTACTTCTCCCAAAAAGTAATTGCGTTAGTAACTCAGTTACCTGAATGTAAGAGTAATTAGTTACTTGGCAAAGTAACTAGTGATATATTTTTTTTTTTCTCAAAAAAAAAAAAAAAAAAAAAAAAAAAAAAAACACAGGTCACACAATGTGAAGCTTAAAGGTTTGGGGGACAACTGGCCCTAGCCCAATTCTTTACCCTCAACTTAACTAGACAAAAGGGTATTGTGATAACTAGCTAGTAACCTTTGCTATGTGTGGAAGTCATTTAAAGTTGTGAATCAATCGTTAAAGTTGTTAAAATTTCTCCCGTTATTGCATTAGTTCCCTTCCGTCTACTTTAAACATGTGTAAGTTTTAAAACTGTTTCATCATTTAAAGATATTTAAGTTAAGATTTTGCCGATTTAGGAGCATTTTAGATTAAAAAAAAATTACTTAGGTTCGCTAGGAAGGATCTCTACATCAGGGCCTTCCTGAGAGGTCTACTGCTTTAAGATGGCGGCTGTTTACAAACGCATGTAGTCCTTAAAACATGTTGGCAATGCAGCAGTGTCTGTCAATTGCATCTAGTTCTATAATATGATATCTACCGTGTCATGTGGGTGTAGTTTGTCGGCTATGGCTGCAGTCAGGTATTATTGGAGCCACCTAGCATCGCGGTTGCAACGGCGTCTTCCCCACTCCTGCTCTGCTCTCGTCCCCGTGAGTCCGTTTCTCTCACTTTTTTTTATTCAACCAACTTAGTAACGCATAGTAACGCACGCCTTTCCCGCCTCAGTAACGGTAACGGCGTTGCCAAGATGAGAAAAGTAATTAATTAGATTACTCATTACTGAAAAAAATAACGCCATTATATTGTAACGCCGTTATTAACAACACTCATGGCGAAGTACACTCAGGTGACTTGAAGTTCCGCTCCGAGACCCCCAATTTAGCCAAATATCAAAATTGTCCGATATGCACGTGTGAGACATCTTTGGACAGCTTGAAATCTCAATTTTCTGGAGAAAGAAAAATTTTGAACGGAGGGCATTAAAAAAAAAAAATTATAAAAATAAAATTTAACAGCAAAACCCTAACTGGAGGTGAGAGCATGAGAGAGCATAATTAAAGACGCCATGATTTTAACGAGATATTATCGAGTACTTACCTTGCTTCGATCCAAAAACTATCATAATAATAATACATTTTATTTATTACTCTCACTTTACATTTGAAAAACAAATCTCAAAGTGCACAAAAACTCCATGTAGCATGTATCACAAAGTGTCAAGACACAGCTGTGACTGGCCACTGGGGGGATTTTATGGGTGAAACACGGTAATATAACAAGGGTCGCGATGCAGAAATCACAGACATCAAGGAGTGGTCGAGATGTTCTTTTTCATATATTTATCCTTTTAAACGTTTTTTCTATTTTTTGTTTGGATCAATTATTTATCATCGGACATATCAGGGAAAATGCGACAGTAACAAAAAAAAAAAAGTACAATTAAGCGATAGTTATGAGGTAGATATTCGTGACTTATTTACAGACACCATTTTTTTCATTGTGACGTAATTTGTTTAAAAGTTTCAAATATGGGAGTGAAAAATTTTTTACGTCATATTTTCTTTTTTAAACGAAATACTAGACATCAATTGATGATTCTAAGCTAAAATGACAGAGATTTTGAATAATAAATAATACTTATCTTCTTTTTATGGTTGGGTTGAAACAAAAGCGGTTGCGCGACGTCTGTAAACGGAGGTTTCCAGGGTAAAACAGACAAATTAAAAATAGTTTGCGGGCTTAATGCGCCATGAATCTGCTATGGCAGCATATAGACATATTGTTCTATCAAACACAACAGTTCTTTTGGCTTATAATACAGAAGTTTATTTTAAAGAGTGTAAGAGCAGAAACTGCTTTTTCAGTCTTGTCTATGTTTTCCGCCATATACATTTTTAAATGCTTCAATTTTTCCCAGTACTTGATTAATATATGTAAATATATAAATTTCTTGCGTGCCCCACCCGGTCAGGATTGAACAGTGCAATAAAAACCAACAAACAAACAAAAAAGTATATAGATTTTAACAGCAGTATCAAACGTTTATTCGCCCCTGCCCAGTTAAAATGATTGGACGCCTAGCGCCATCAATGACAGCCAATGAGTTGAGTGCCCTGTAATGGTTTAATAATAATAATAATAATAATAATAATAAAAAACAACAACAACAACATAATTCTTGCATGAAAGAGCTAATAACAATGTTATCGGGAAATACATATGAATGAGTAAAGTCATTGCCTGCCATTGATGGAGAGAGCCATTAGAAGAGAATGAGATCACGAGGAGTAGGAGCACTCACCATGACCATTGTTGAGCTTCAGGTTAAGGGGGTTAAAGTGGGAGGCCATCGCCAGGAGGTTCTGTTGGAAGGCCTGCTGCATTAGCCTCTGCTGTTCCTCCGCCAGACGCATCATTTTCTTCTCCGGGCCTTCGGCGCGCTCTAGCCTCTCTCGAAGATGCTCCAGAGTGGCTGCTTGGGCCAACTGCTGCTGTTGTTGTTGTTGATGATGATGTTGATGCTGCCCAAGTGCCAGCGCCATGGGCATCCGACTGGGGATCACTGGAGTTGAGGCTTCATCTGAATAATTAAGTGGAGAATAAGTTTTCAAACCAGGAGAGAAAATTAAACATAAGGAAAAATAAGGCACTTGTCATACCTAAATTTTTCTTAACGTTTGGGCTAATTGACTGACTGGAAGTGTTATGTCCAGACGTGGGGGCCTGCACGGTGGGCGGGGAGAGAAGATTGTGCGGAGCGGAATTGGGAGAAGGCGAGTAGCGATACAGGCTGTTGGTGTAGCTGGGACGACGACCTTCTCGACGGTTACTGTCGATGGCCGCCTGCAGCTCCCCTGGAGAACTCAGACCCTTCTTTTCACACTCGAAAGGGTACAGGTACTTCATATACCTACACAGAACGTGCACAAATAGTGAAAAAAGATTTATATTATAAATAGATAAAGTGGGACTGCTGATGCATGAATGGGACACTGTGCGCCTTTTTGCGAGCAAATTGTTTTCAGACTCTCAGGTAATAATAAAACCAAGATATCACACTGAATAACACAATTTTTATCAAGTTAAGTCTGAAAGCTATTTTCAAGGGGAAAAACAACACCTAGTGTACAGTGGGGCAAATAAGTATTTAGTAAACCACTAATTGTGCAAGTTCTCCCACTTGAAAATATTAGAGAGGCCTGTAATTGTCAACATGGGTAAACCTCAACCATGAGAAACAATGTGGGGGAAAAAAAATCACATTGTTTTATTTTTAAAGAATTTATTTGCAAATCATGGTGGAAAATAAGTATTTGGTCAATACCAAAAGTTCATTTCAATACTTTGTTATGTACCCTTTGTTGGCAATAACGGAGCCCAAACGTTTTCTGTAACTCTTCACAAGCTTTTCACACACTGTTGCTGGTATTTTGGCCCATTCCTTCATGCAGATCTCCTCTCGAGCAGTGATGTTTTGGTGCTGTCGTTGGGCAACACGGACTTTCAACTCCCTCCACAGATTTTCGATGGGGTTGAGATTTGGAGACTGGCTAGGCCACTCCAGGACCTTGAGATGCTTCTTGCGAAGCCACTCCTTTGTTGCCCTGGCTGTGTGTTTGGGATCATTGTCATGCTGAAAGACCCTGCCACGTCTCATCTTCAATGCTGATGGAAGGAGATTTTCACTCAAAATCTCTCGATACATGGCCCATTCATTATTTCCTTAACACAGATCAGTTGTCCTAGTCCCTTTGCAGAAAAACAGCCCAAAGCATGATGTTTCCACACCCATGCTTCACAGTGGGTATGGTGTTCATCGGATGCAATTCAGTATTTTTTCTCCTCCAAACATGAGAACCTGTGTTTCTACCAAAAACTTCTATTTTGGTTTCATTTGACCATAACACATTCTCCCAGTCCTCTTCTGGATCATCCAAATGCTCTCTAGCGATTTTTTTTCTCTCTGGGATTTTTGCGCACCGTTCTTGTTATCATTTTGACGCCACGGGGTGAGATCTTGCATGGAGCCCTAGATCAAGGGACATTATCAGTGGTCTTGTATGTCTTCCATTTTCTAATAATTGCTCCCACAGTTGATTTCTTTACACCAAGCGTTTTACCTACTGCAGATTCAGTCTTCCCAGCCTGGTGATGGTCTACAATTTTGTCTCTGGTGTCCTTCGACAGCTCTTTGGTCTTGCCATAGTGGAGTTTGGAGTGTGACTGACTGAGGTTCTGGACAGGTGTCTTTCATACCGATAACGAGTTAAAACAGGTGCCATTAATACAGGTAATGAGTGGAGCCTCATTAGACCTCGTTAGACCTCGTTAGACTTCTTGGACAGCCAGAAATCTTGCTTGTTTGTCAGTGACCAAATACTTATTTTCCACTCTAATTTGGAAATAAATTATTTTTAAAAAATCAAACAATGTGATTTTATGTTTTTTTTCCACAATTTGTCTCTCATGGTTGAGGTTTACCCATGTTGACAATTACAGGCCTCTTTAATCTTTTCAAGTAGGAGAACTTGCACAATTGGTGGTTGACTAAATACTTATTTGCCCCACTGTATATTGGCAGCCACTTCTTGGAAATATTTGCTTTTATATACTGTATGTTTTTCTCATCAGAAAAAATGATTTTGTGTGTGTGTCACTATAGTGGACATCTGTTATAAAGTTAACATTAGCTGAACTCATTCACTGCCATCCCAGGTCACAGAATATGTGTTGTGGTAGTTAATAAAAGAGGAAAATAATACTGAAAGCATCTATTGACAGCAATAGATGTCCAATCCATTTCAACTGTGAGGGGCTGAAAGTAGTTAGAGACACCTGTCTTATGTGAATGTTATAAAACATTGAAAAAAACAAAACAATTTGTGCATGAAAGAGATGAACAAGTTGTATGGAAGTAGTAAAAACATTGTTTTCTCTCCACTGCTTACCTACTTACAAAGAAAAAAACTGTCTGTACATATGGAATCATCATGCAAATTTTAGTTTTAATAATCCTAAAAATCTAACTCATCAGGGATTTTTGGGGGTCCAAATTGTTCCCCAATGCCTTTGGTACTTAAGAGAAACGTACTGCGTGCGGAGTGTGAAAGCAGCGCTGGTAATGGACGTTGGGAGATTGAGACCTCTTGTGATCTCCCTCCAGATTTTCTTGTTGATGACCTCCACAAGGCCTCCCTTCTCTGTCACCAGCTTATAGAGTTTAAAGAGGTCCAGCACTTGTTTGGCCATAATTGGGATACGGTTGACAGGCGTACCTGTGGGAAGCAACACAATAATAACGGTAAAAACGGAAGAAAAAAAAAAGTATTTTGTATTTAAAATTCTGTAACTGTAATTTTCTTTTTGTGTTTAGTGTTACAGTTTACCTCAACTAAATTGTAATAAATGAAAACTTGAAAACCAACATTGGACTCTTTTTGAGGGACTGTTAGCGATCTGCCAAAGGCAACTTGCATCTCATTATGTCATAACATAGATACGATATGGCTGTTTCATTTCAGTTTTACTAATTAGGTGCCCTTGTCAGAATAAAAATAACAGTAAAGCCCATTCAACTACTCTCTTGGAGCCTGCTCGCTGTATGCCCGCTTGTTCCGTAAAAGCAAGCATGGCATCAGTAGCTCTGCTCACAAGCTACAGTGAATGGCAGGACAAAAAAAAATATATATATATATTAAGTACATTTTATGTTGATTTTTTTTTATGAATATAATGCTACTTGTACTTATAATTTTGAAAGATTTACTCTAAATTGAATTCAATTTGGCACTGTAAATTAAAGGGTATCAGTTCAAGAACCGTTTAAGCACCAGAACTGTTTTAAAAGGTACCAAGTCGTAACCAACATGATAAAACCCAAACGATCTTCGTCCCCACCATGGTTGGTCCATTAAATAAGTCACGACTGATCACAGAGATTGAACTTTTTTTTTTAATCCATCATTTAGCTCTTGAAATCCCCCAATCTTAATATGTACAGACGTATAATCATCCAGTCTATTTGAAATGGGAGGGCTGAAAGTGAATGATCATGTTTCAGTTCCATTGACATTTCTGATGAGGTTGGGGGTTGGGTGTAATTCTGCAGCAAGCGCTTTGTTTGAGAATTGATTTGAGCCAAGTGAGGGGGGCGGGGGGGGGGGGGGGGTGGCATGGGAGAGCGGGATAAAGAGCAGCAGTGGCTGCCAATCACAGGCAGAGCCTGAGCCTCTGTAGGAAAGCCATTTAATGAAGAAGGCTAAGTACAAGTTGTAGAAATAAGATTAGTTTGGTCTAAGCACGAACACATGCGCGGTTGGCCTGAGCGTGAACTCTATGTGTACTGACTTTCTTATTTGACCATCTCGAAGGTTGTATCAAAACAACTTGAATTGGAAACCCCAAAACTATATATGGGTCATTCCAGAATTAGAGGACATTAGGACCTCAAATTCTTGAGAAATAAGCCTTCACTTTTCATATTTTCTGTGACCGATTCATGAATAATACTGTAGCTAATAAACTTATAAAAGGTTTAATTAACTTATCTTACAGATTCAAATGTAAAGTTTGCATTGCATGATTTGGTGTTAACAATACTTGGCATAATCACAGGGTTGCAAATCCTTCCTGTCTGCTTTTTCCCAGGAGTAGGAGTATCAGTAACCAGCCATTAAAGGGACGTTCAGAATTTTTTACATTAGGCTGAATTTTCGAGTTAGCGGGGTTTATTTAGTCGGTGGAGTTGGTTTCAACAAATTTCATGCAGTTGGTTAGTTCCCAGATGGCAGACTGACGTTGATTTCCCATCAAAATCATCAGTATGGTTGACATCAAATTTTCGACAACAAATAATGTTAAATCAATATTGAAAATACTGATTACACCTGACAGTGATGTTGAAACAACGTTATTCTATGGTATGTTAGGTGATGGTTGGGTTAACTTTGTTTTATTGTTGATGAACTAGTGTTGACAAACAGTTGATTTATGATTGACCAGGAAATATGATTGAAGACTCATCGAATTATGGATGGGCGGGTGTTATGGTCGAACAATAGTTGTGTTCGTGGTTAACAGGGAAGATAGTGCATTAACTCGAATGAAATCCACTGGAAACGCCTCATTTAATGATAGCCATATTTAAAGGTAAGCCTGCTGCTCTTCTTCAGAGCAATGTCTCACGGTAGAATGAACTGCATTTGTCATTTTTACTTGTATATAAAATGCTTTGCCTGACACAACGTGACAAAGTTGCCAAAATTGTAAGAAATGGTGCATTGGCTGTGATTGGCATACAAGCAAAGACCTTAGACTGGATGATTTTGAACCACTGCACCGCAGTATTCCCCTGACAATCGCCTTTGAAACTGTGCCTCCAGCGCTCTTCAGCCTTGACTTTTTTCATCATGAATGATGCCCCACGAGGAGAGATTTTACATGGACCCCCATTTCTAGGTAGAATATCATTCATGTTTAGCCCTTTCCATTTTCTAACAATTGCTGCAACTGTTAATTTATTCTCAACAAGATGCTTTCTAATTGTCCTATTGCCTTTTCCAGCTTTGTGGAGCTCAACATTTTTTCTCTGGTGTCTTTTGAAAGCTCTCTAGTCTGGGTATTAGTAGCAGTTGGATTATGACTGACTGTGGGGTGCACAGGTGACAATGTTCAGCTGAAACGGGTGGTGGGTGGGTAGTTACTCATGGGGTATAGGTTGACTTTTTTTTAAGGTAGACTGACAACTCTTTGAGTGTCATAATTATTACTGATTGTCAGGGGTACAAATACTTATGAACCCCATAAAATTACAAATAAATTATCGAAAAAAAATCATACAATGTGGTTTCTTGATTTTTTAAAAATTATGTCTCTGAGTGGCAATGCATCTTTGATTCAAAATTTAGACCTCTATTTTCTAAGTGGGTGAACTTGCAAAATCACAAAGGGTGCAAATCCTTCTGCTCCTCACTGTAAGTAGAACTTAGTTCTTGCAAATTTACTGTAATTTTCGCACTATAAGGTGCACCTGACTATAAGCCGCCACCCACCAAATTTGACATGAAAATGGCATTTGTTCATAGATAAGCTGCACTGGACTACATATATGATCTTTATTCAGGAGTCACACAAGGTGTCCATAGCACACAAACAAACAGAAAAAATGACATAACACAGGTACAGAAAATAGAAAAAAAAGAACATTAAAAGTAAAGCTGCACCGATAAGGTGGTATCGGTATCGACGAGTACCAACATTTAGGGCGCCGATACCATCTACTGGCATCACTTGAACGCAAATGTACTGTCCTACCCAAGTGAGCTAACTCCCCAAATCCCGATGCATGACATCTGTATGTCTTTGTCTCGAAATTACCAAACGAAATTAACACCTTCATCTTCAATATTAAGGATGTTCATTACAACGCATATCCGCGATGTTAAGCTGCTTTGCTAACATATCATTCAAAAACAATTAGCATGCATAAGTTAACGCCTGCTCTTATAGCGCCGATGGGATCAGAAAGGTTAAGCCCGTGGGAGACAAAGCAAACTCATGGTTTCATGATAAACAATGAGTGGCAAATAAAGAGCACCGTACTTCAAACTCGTCCTGTTTATGAAAGTCGATTGTCATATGCTGGTGTTGTGCAGTAATGAGCAGAAGTGACTTCTGTGGCCAGAAAACACTCAAGCGGCGCAGCGCACACACTAGATATCATCAAACAGCAACCTAGATGTTCTATGTTAGATCCCATGCCAACTCTCGCGTGCACACACTAGATATCATCAAATAACAACCTAGATGTCCTACATTAGATCCCATGCCATTAGCTGCGTGAGCCCAGAGCGACGTGTAGTCCATATACTACATTGATGAATTAGAAACCGCCATGACTGAATGGAAGTTAAGCAGGCCAAATCAATCCATACCAGTGACTATAGATAATGCTGCAAATACTGTTAATTCAGCACAAGTTACAGATCGACTCGGACCACAAATGGGATGTTTTGCTTGTATGGTAAATATAGCTGCAGCAATCAACAGTGTTTCCCACTTTACAAACAGTAAAGATTGTTCTCAGCACTTATATAAAAAAATTCTTCAGCTCAGTAAGAAGTAAGCACATAAATATGATGCACTACAATGCTTGTGTATACGATGGCACTGTTATTTTTGCTTGTTAGCAAAAAATAAATCAAAATAAATAATAATAATAACAGTTGTATTTTCTGTTTCAGAGCATTAAATGTATTGAATTGTATCGAAAATCGTGCCGTACCGTGACTTAACTGTATCGTTGCATCCCTTATACGTACATACGCATTTATGTTTTTTTTTTTTTTTTTCCTTTGCAAACAGAGTGGTATCGGAATGGTATCGGTATCGGCCGATACTGCACAGCCAGTTATCTATATCGGGCCCAAAAAATGGTACGGTGCAACACTAATTAAAAGGGCACAAACTATCTGTGCACAACAAACAGGCTTTTATGCCAATGGCGCCACATACTTGACCTAAATCTATAGCTATTTGTAGGGTCCGTTATTTTCATTAAAATACTATTTTCAGATTCATTCAATCGACACATGAATTTATACATCAGATTTCTTAAGAGCGCTTTAAAGGTGAGTAACCCAAAACTGACAAATAATTGGCTGGCGCTGTACCATCTAGGCACACGCAATAACAGCCTCAAAGCATTATTAGTGGCTACATTTAGCCTCTGGATGGACTTAGCCAAGTACCTGGTCCACAGGTGAGCGGTGTAAAAGGGTGTGCAATAAGCCCTGAACAGTGATGTTTTCTCGTGGAAGGAACACATAAAAATTTTTCTCTTAAGCATGTTTGCCTGTGCATAAAGTTTAGTGCATTGACGGTGAATGTCCAGGTCATCTGACAAATCAGCTGTTATAAAGTGGCCGAGCCATTTACCTTAATTGCAGAGATTCAGCTCTTTTTTGCCCAGAAAGAAGCGACTGAATATAGCCCCTCTATCCTCTTTAGATAGTATAATCATAATGTTACTTTTCTCTGCATTGTATTAAATGTCAAATTGGTCACCAAACTGAGAACATGATGAAAGTAACTCCTGTAAGCCAGCACTGCATGGAGAGAGCACCACCACATCATCTGCGTACATAAGATAGTTAATGATAGTGCTTCCTACAACACAGTCAGTATTACATCCACAGTATTGAGACGGCTGGACAATTCGTCCATGTAAACATTGAACAGATATGATGAGAGTATTCCTCCCTGTCTCACACCATTACTTACTTTGAAGCAAGAAGAAACCGTGCTACCCCATTTTATGTGAACAAGTTGATTTGCATACCAGAAGGCTCTATAGAATACAGATGATATATATTTGGGCATGCCCCTTTGTGTCAACATAAGAAAAAGTTTGCTATGATTGATCCAATCAAAGGCTTTGATAAGTCAATAAAGCATAAAACATTGTTGAGTTCAGGCTTTGATACTTAAGTAATAATTCCTTCAATGCAAATATGCACATATCGGTTCCATGTTTTCTTTTGAACCCGAACTGATTGTCACCTGTGGAAATAAATATAGCTATTCTATTCAGTATGATTGTCTCCAGCACTTTAGAAAGCACACTGGCCAGGGCAATTGGTCTGATATTATCTTTACTATTGATTTTACCAGTCTTATCTTTTATAATAGGCACCAGTTGTACTGCCATCATAGAATCAGGTAGAATGCCATGTTTAAAAAAAAAGAAAAAAAAAAAAAACATAAAGGCACAAGACAAGGAGAGGAATTATCTTCCGACTGGCATGTTTTAAATGCAATCGACACCACAGGCATTATCTCTAGATCAATAATGGCTTCATGGATTTCAGCCGGTGTTATCACTAAAATCTCATTGAGATCACAGTTATTGGGTATGAATACAGTGGGGCAAATAAGTATTTAGTCAACAACAAATTGTGCAAGTTCTCCCACTTGAAAATATTAGAGAGGCCTGTAATTGTCAATACGGGTAAACCTCAACCATGAGAGACAGAATGTGGAAAAAAAAAAAACAGAAAATCACATTTTCTTCCAAACACGAGAACCTGCGTTTCCACCAAAAAGTTCTATTTTGGTTTCATCTGACCATAACACATTCTCCCAGTCCTCTTCTGGATCATCCAAAGGCTCTCTAGCGAACCGCAGACGGGCCTGGACATGTACTGGCTTCAGCAGGGGGACACGTCTGGCAGTGCAGGATTTGAGTCCTTTGTTACTGTGGTCCCAGCTCTCTGTAGGTCATTCACTAGGTCCCACCGTGTGGTTCTGGGATTTTTTTCCTCACCGTTCTTGTTATCATTTTGACGCCACAGGGTGAGATCTTGCATGGAGCCCCAGATCGGGGGAGATTATCAGTGGTCTTGTATGTCTTCCATTTTCTAATAATTGCTCCCACAGTTTATTTCTTTACACCAAGCGAAGAGTGAAGAGTTACAGAAAACGTTTGGTCTCCATTATTGCCAACAAAGGGTACATAACAAAGTATTGAGATTAACTTTTGGTATTGACCAAATACTTATTTTCCACCATGATTTGCAAATAAATTCTTTAAAAATCAAACAATGTGATTTTCTGTTTTTTTTTTTCCACATTCTGTCTCTCATGGTTGAGGTTTACCCATGTTGACAATTACAGGCCTCTCTAATCTTTTCAAGTAGGAGAACTTGCACAATTGGTGGTTGACTAAATACTTATTTGCCCCACTGTATAGGCATATTTGAAAGCATACCATTAGTACTAATAACGTCATGGTTAAAAATGAAGGAAAACCTAACATTGATTCAGTGTTCTAATATTATTAATAAGCGAAATGACGTTTAGGTTTTGTAAGGATTTCAACGTTGGAACAACATTAAACAAAGGGTGCAAAAGTATTGGCAAATCAACGTCGGGTGTCAACGCTGATTCAACAATACAACATCGACAGCTGTCTGCTATCTGTTTTTTTTTGTTAGTTTCAGGGCGTAGTGGCTAAACTAGCGCGAGTCAATGGTGCTTGCTCGCTAACTGTTAAACTAACTAACTAACTAACTAACTGTTCAACTAACTGTCTAACTGTTCAAACGAAGCCATGTCGTGGTAGAAGAGTAAACAGTACAGATTATCAGGGTGATTGATCTGGGGTATGGGGAGTCCCTTTCATTCCTAGCAAAAAATCAGCGGTGAAAAAAAACTATGTGATATCACTCCGCCCTGCTTGCCTAGACTGCCCGTTCCTGGCAGAGCTGCTGGTTTACAAATGTTGCTCTTCATAGTACAATTATTGACACGCAATGGTAAGTTTTAATAACTTTATACTGAAAACATAGCCAAAACTATTGATTGCATGGGTCATCGGTGATTTTAATGCGTGCATATGTTGTTTTTTTATTTTATTACCATTGACTCGAGCGAGCTAACAGGCTCAATTTTGAAAAACAGATTAGTTCTGTTGCAGTGTTGTTTTTGGCAGCCTATTTATTTTTCATCTTAGTCGTTTGGACGAAAATGCTTATTAGTTTTAGTCATATATTAGTCATTTTAAAATGTGTTCGTCTTCGTCTAGTTTTAGTCAACGAAAACGCAGACACATTTCCTCTGGTTTTAGTCGAGAATTCTCAAAATGTTTTCGTCCATAAACTTCAAAAGTTTTAGTTCATGGAAAAATTAATAAGTAAATCGTATCCAACATTTTCAAATAAACATGACAGACGAGCACATAACTTTAGAGTCGACATGGACATCACCATTTTCATGATGATAATACACACTCAGAAGGAAAACAGCTCATTATTTGCAATTACGGTTATTAAGCTCACCTGGACACCACGAACTGTATGCAAAATGTTTTCCAAGATTTGAAGAAGACATTGGGTCACCGCGCTAAATGCTAATGCTAACGCAAACACTATGCTAACGCTACAAGTTAGTTTAGTATGTGATGATCACTCAGCACAGACCTTTAAAGGCTAAAGCAACATGGCATATCTACCAAACATAAAATAAACAAAGTTACCCAACAGCACCTGACATGAGTCACAAAAGGAGCCTGGAATCGGCACAGGCGTAAATGTGTGTGTGGGGCAGGGGGTCGGGAGGACGCATTTAACACTGCTAAATGCGTGCTAACTACACATACAATAAGAAAATATCACACATTGTAGATTTATGAAGGAAATTATGGCAAATTTTAATCTTGTTCTTGTGTCGTCAGATGACAACTGGCATCCATCTCATTATGTTTTAGTCTACAAGACACGTTTTCAGTGCGTCATCGTGACGTCATCGTCATGAAAAAAATTGTTTGTTGACGAAATATTTTCATTATCGTCATTGTTGACGAAAAAAACAATGTTCTGTTGTAACAGCAAGAGTTTTCCAGCTCCGTCTCTTGACCAAAGTGAAGCCTTTTCTTAGTCACCATGACCTTGAAAAAGCAATGTATGCCTTTGTACGCTCAAGACTGGACAACTGCAATGCACTTAATGTTTGTCTGCCCAAGTCCTCGATTTCTCGTCTGCAATTTGTTCAAAATGCTGCTGCTTGATTTTTAACCGGTACACCCACACGTGAACATGTAGCCCCTGTGCTATCATTGCTCCACTGGCTTCCAGTTCATTTGAGAATTGAGTTTCAAATTCTACTGTTTGTTTTTAATGCTACTAATGGACAGGCTCTTCGTTCAACCGGCCAGCTTCTTCTGCAAGTTCCAACGACGAGACCTTTTAAACAGTGGAAGATTGATCTTTTGCGGTTGCTGGCCCCAGTTTGTGGAATAGCCTGCCTTTGAATTCCGCACCATTACAAATCTAAGCCTTTTTAAATAGCGGATAAAGACCCACTTTTTTAGACTCACCTTTTCTCCAGACTAGGGTAGCCTGGCAGTGGTTATATTTCTTAAGGGTTTTAATTTTTTTCGAATTTCATCCATTTTATTGTTTTATTTGTATGGTTGTCAAAATTATTGCGTTAACGGGCGGTAATTAATTTTTTAAATTAATCACGTTAAAATATTTGACGCATTTATCGCACATGCCCCGCTCAAACAGATTAAAATGACAGCACAGTTTCATGTCCATTTGTTACTTGTGTTTTTTGGTGTTTTGTCGCCCTCTGCTGGTGCTTGGGTGCGACTGATTTTATGGGTTTCAGCACCATGAGCATTGTGTAATTATTGACATCAACAATGGCGAGCTACTAGATTATTTTTTGTTTGAAAATTTTACAAATTTTATTAAAACGAAAACATTAAGAGGGGTTGTAAAATAAAATTTCTATAATTTGTACTAACATTTATCTTTTAAGAACTACAAGTCTTTCTATCCATGGATCGCTTTAACAGAATGTTAATAATGTTAATGCCATCTTGTTGATTTATTGTTATAATAAACAAATACAGTACTTATGTACAGTATGTTGAATGTATATATCCGTCTTGTGTCTTATCTTTCCATTCCAACAATAATTTACATAAAAATATGCCATATTTTATATATGGTTTGAATTAATTTTTAAGCTGTGATTAACTCGATTAAAAATTTTAATCGTTTGACAGCCCTATTTATTTGCTGTTTTGACTTTTAGCACGATGCGTTGTTTTTCTCTACCTCAATTTTATTGTATAATACTTTCCTTCATTTTATTTATCATAAACTATATTTTTCATTGTTGTACAGCACAATAGAAGACCTTTCCAGGTTTTTATAAAGGGCTAAATAAATACATTTGATTTGAACTTAAGGGTTAAATGATACAGTTTTAAAATTTAGCATGACAGATGTTTATTTTATTCTAGTATATTTTGTATTAAAAATAAATTGCTGATAATTATTGTTTTTGTGTGCTTATATCACTCCAATATCAACCTATTTCAGTTTTGAGTAAAATTATAATTTCCTCAGAAAAATCACATTTAAGATACAAAAACATAACCAAAGGATATCAGGCCGGCCAGCTGGCTCTACCGATGAGGTGTCCCTTATATATATATTTTTTCCCCCAGGGAAAAATGGGTGATTCCTATGCGTGCATATGTTGTTTTTTATTGGCATGCTAGCAAGCACCATTGACTCACGCTAGCTTAGCCACTCTGGAGCCCTGCAAGTAACATATAACTAACAAACTGCACGAAATTTGTTGAAACCAACTCCACTGACTAATTAAACTCCCACAAACTCGAAAAATTAAGCACTAATGTCAAAAATTTTGAACTTCCGCTTTAAAGATGACCAAGACCACCAAAATACAGTACATACTATAGACAGGTGAAGAAAATAAATAGATAAAAATTATTGTCCTTTTTTGATTATACGCATAATAGGGTTGCATGAGGTAGAGTGACAAAGTCAAACAAGGCTAAATATTTTTATAAAATTGAGAAAAATGGAATAGATGACATACAGTGCCTTGCAAAAGTATTCGGCCCCCTTGAACCTTGCAACCTTTCGCCACATTTCAGGCTTCAAACATAAAGATATAAAATTTTAATATTTTGTCAAGAATCAACAACAAGTGGGACACAATCGTGAAGTGGAACAAAATTTATTGGATAATTTAAACTTTTTTAACAAATAAAAAACTGAAAACTGGGGCGTGCAAAATTATTCGGCCCCCTTGCGTTAATACTTTGTAGCGCCACCTTTTGCTCCAATTACAGCTGCAAGTCGCTTGGGGTATGTTTCTATCAGTTTGACACATCGAGAGACTGACATTCTTGCCCATTCTTCCTTGCAAAACAGCTCGAGCTCAGTGAGGTTGGATGGAGCGTGTTTGTGAACAGCAGTCTTCAGCTCTTTCCACAGATTCTCGATTGGATTCAGGTCTGGACTTTGACTTGGCCATTCTAACACCTGGATACATTTATTTTTGAACCATTCCATTATAGATTGGGCTTTATGTCTTGGATCATTGTCCTGTTGGAAGATAAATCTCCGTCCCAGTCTCAGGTCTTGTGCAGATACCGACAGGTTTTCTTCCAGAATGTTCCTGTATTTGGCTGCATCCATCTTCCCGTCAATTTTAAACATCTTCCCTGTCCCTGCTGAAGAAAAGCAGGCCCAAACCATGATGCTGCCACCACCATGTTTGACAGTGGGGATGGTGTGTTCAGGGTGATGAGCTGTGTTGCTTTTACGCCAAACATATCGTTTTGCATTGTGGCCAAAAAGTTCAATTTTGGTTTCATCTGACCAGAGCACCTTCTTCCACATGTTTGGTGTGTCTCCCAGGTGGCTTGTGGCAAACTTCAAACGAGACTTTTTATGGATATCTTTGAGAAATGGCTTTCTTCTTGCCACTCTTCCATAAAGGCCAGATTTGTGCAGTGTACGACTGATTGTTGTCCTATGGACAGACTCTCCCACCTCAGCTGTAGATCTCTGCAGTTCATCCAGAGTGATCATGGGCCTCTTGGCTGCATCTCTGATCAGTTTTCTCCTTGTTTGAGAAGAAAGTTTGGAAGGACGGCCGGGTCTTGGTAGATTTGCAGTGGTCTGATGCTCCTTCCATTTCAATATGATGGCTTGCACAGTGCTCCTTGAGATGTTTAAAGCTTTGGAAATCTTTTTGTATCCAAATCCGGCTTTAAACTTCTCAACAACAGTATCTCGGACCTGCCTGGTGTGTTCCTTGGTTTTCATAATGCTCTCTGCACTTTAAACAGAACCCTGAGACTATCACAGAGCAGGTGCATTTATACGGAGACTTGATTACACACAGGTGGATTCTATTTATCATCATCGGTCATTTAGGACAACATTGGATCATTCAGAGATCCTCACTGAACTTTTGGAGTGAGTTTGCTGCACTGAAAGTAAAGGGGCCGAATAATATTGCACGCCCCACTTTTCAGTTTTTTATTTGTTAAAAAAGTTTAAATTATCCAATAAATGTTGTTCCACTTCACGATTGTGTCCCACTTGTTGTTGATTCTTGACAAAAAAATTAAATTTCATATCTTTATGTTTGAAGCCTGAAATGTGGCGAAAGGTTGCAAGATTCAAGGGGGCCGAATACTTTTGCAAGGCACTGTATGTTTGCTAGACCCATTTTGAGGAAAACTGTCTGAAGATGTCAAGTTCAGCATATCATGTGATTTACTGCTTTCTTCTTCTACCATGATAAAAAGGTTATTGCAAAAGGGTTTTATGAATGTTTTGAGGCACACATTCTATGCATATGTGGATTAAAACAAATGTTCCTAGTTACAAGAGACTGCAATGAAACAATTAAAACCAAAAAATAGAATTCCAAATTCAAATTGACCGTCATATTTAAGATTGAATTTGGTCATTGAGGTGGTAGGACAAGGGGAAAAATGGCATTCTAAGGGGGTACTTCTAGACTTTGGTATTTATAAAACTATTTTCAAGCATTCTTTTCTCTACGTATTTTCAATTTATGGTGTCAGAACTAGCCAATATACTCAGAGACTGTATGTTTTAGTATTTCATATGTAGAATATTTAAAATTTGAAGGGTGGGACATAAAATGTCCAATTCATGAAGGATCCATATCACTGTTAAAGAGATGGAGGGATCGTATATCGAAAGACCTTTTACCTTGTATTGTTCATTATATTTTCACTACCAAGTATGTTTAAGAAATGAGTTACACATTAAGTCAAAGTCAACAAAAATATCTTCCACTCAACTGTGATTTTGCTGTAAAAGTTCAACTTTGATTTCTAGCAAGAACTCACCTCGTTTTTGCATGAAGACAAACAGATCATCGAGAAACTCCTTGCGATGGGGGTCATTGTCGAGTTCATATAGCTGAAAGACAGAGGAAAAAGCTCATTAGTGTCATTTCTTGCAAAATGAGGAGCACTGTCTCCTCTGAATTGACTGACCTTTGCAAAGTCCCTGGACGGTTCTGCTCTTCCGCGGCCTGCTTCGTTGTCCTCAGCCCAGATGGGAGCCCTCTATGGTTATGAGGAGAAGGGAGCACTTGACAGTTAAAAACGCACATTTACATATGTACAATCAACTTCAGTTTTGAAACTTGTTTCCCAACATTCAGTACATGATTCCTCAAAATACTTGTATTTCACCTATTACAATATAAAGTGAACTTACTCCCTCCCACAGAAAGGGTGCCTGTATTTCTCTTCTGTGTACACATAATACATCATTCACAGGAGATGAGATAGATGGCTTCATTGTAATGCGGTAATTTAATGTGACATGTTATTGCTTCATGAGTCGCTACTTAGTGCGACAGTTAAAGGTTAAAATGCCAATGTGTGTGCAACCGTCTGGAGAAGTCTGGTGAGATGTTATTATCCTGCAGAGAGACTAAATGAATACGTAAATAGTGAAGAGAACGCCCACCGTATGTATCATTAGCGCGTTCTTCCAACCAAAAGTCACCGTTGGACGTCATTGTTGACACCACAACCGTTACTGGTCGGCCTTAGGTCCTACACAGCTCACAATTCAGTACAATTCTATGTTTTGTACTAAAACAAGGGTGTGTTTTAGACAACATGACATGCTTGTAGCTGGCAGGTTCGCCATGTACATTTATCACACTTGTGCTTAATCAAAATAATGGAATGTTTTGGTTTTTGCTCGGATTGCGATAGTAACATCTCTATTGTTTTTGCTTGACAACCAAAACCGTGGTATAAGAAATGGTTCCATAACAACATTTCACCCGCTCAGCTACAACACTCATGGGAACCAAAACAATACAAAGAAATCAACTGCAACTCCCCATGTATTTACAGTACAAACAAACTCACTTTAGATTGTTTACTCTCAGACAAGGAATTAGTTACTAAATTTTTCCACTGCTTCTCATAACTTATTGGCTGCCATTGAAGCCCATAGATGTCCAATCAATTTTGACCGGGAGGGCAAGCTGGGATCATTTACTTTTTGGTGTCTATCACCATCAATGGCACCACCACCAACATTCACAGTCAAATAGATTTAAAACTTTTAACTATTAAACTCCACACTGACAATAATTTAACAAGAGCTTACACATTGTTATCACTGCTTGTGCAGTGACCCTACCCTGTCATACCCAAACCAGTCTCTTCCCTCTTTATATCGTTTCGATTGGTAGGTCCATCCTATCCTCACATAGGGCCGCCTTTGTAAATTAAGTCATAAATAATGAAGCTTTCAACACGACTTATGTAGCTGCTAGGTAGCGTATGTTTTCAACCCTATTTTTGTATCACTATTTGCTCTGTATTTTCTCATTTGTAGTCCCTGTAAACCCTCCAAATGCTCTGTGATGCATTAAACCTCATTCAGAATTTGAAGGCCCTCAAATTTATCGTTCCGCATGTCCAAGAAGTTGATTACAACAGGTTAATAAAAAGAACGGTTTCATTGGTTTTTACCTAAAATTACCCCCAAGTGATGTAAATGTTGCCCCTCAAACGCTGTGAGGTATTATTTGTCTTCCCAGGCAGCTTCGCTATAAATGATTGTCTGTAACCTCCTCTCACGCAAACCTCACCCTGGGGTAGCTTTTGATACATGTAATAGCTCGGCTTAGAATTTCTAATAAAAGGTCTTCTGCTCCCCCGTGCAGAAACCCTGTTGACACAAAGGTAGATAAACATCCAAGTCCTTTCACCATCAAATGGAAATAAAACCCTACCCCCCTTATTGATGAGCAAGTGAGACCTACTGTGGCTCTATTAACAAAAGAGCTGGCAGTTAATTGCTCACAGAGCTTTCACACATCCAACTCTGGGAATGCAGATAGTATTTGGTATGTAGGTCAGCAAAAGGTTGCTTTTGTTACATTAGAAACCACTTTTTTTCTACTTGTAAATTATCACTTCTGCTCCTTGACATGCATTTTTTCATGTAGTATGAAGTATGTAGTACGTCTTCCACCCCTTCCCTTGTTTTTAATCGATTGTAAAAGGATTAATTATAAAATCATTTAAGAGAGCAAAAGTGAAAAATTAGCGCAGCGGGGGCTAAAATCTGATGCCATATCAAATTATTCTGCCTTTAATCTCCCATACAAATCAAGATCATTTATCTGACCCCTTGCTGTGCAAACAGGGGCTCTTTAGCCCCTTCACAAAGCACCACTAGCCTTTACAGTACGAGACAGCATATGGAGAACAAAGCCTGTCCAGTGTGGGGAGTTGTATCACCAAAGACTGTTCAATAAAAGTCAACAAGAAATAAATCTGTGTGCAACCATGATTATGTAGTAAAAATAATATGCCAAAGTTACTGTGTGGTCAATGTAAAAACATTTCATTTTTAAAGCAAATCTGGTTCGTATATCACCATCAATAGAATCCAATAAATTAAAAGCGATTTATCGACGGTTGATAGTCAAGGGAAGCGATCCAAAAGTGTATCTACATCTGAGGATTTTCACTTGCAGGTGACAGCCCACACCTCAGATATAAAGACCTTGTGAAAAATCACAGTTTGACATGAATCTGAATGGGTACCCGCGCTTCAAGCGTAGGGTAGAATTAAACTGCCCCCAAAAAACAGTTAACAATCCTGCACTGCATTTTTAACAGCGTGCGATTAACAGGGAGTGGTATTTCTAACACAGCTTCAAGTGCCATGCTGAAGAAAGGACTTGTGTTCTCATTGTGGCAGCCATTATATATTGATTACTTGCATGCGAATTACAGTGCCATTTAGTGTTGCTAGGAGACAACTAAATTATGCAGGGCTGTCCACTGAGCGGCCGCGAGTTGTTTGCAGACAAGATTTTTTAGACTACCTAAAGGAATATCTCAATAACACCCTTACTTTGTTCTTCTTGTTCTTCTTCTTAGGGAGGGCACCAACCTCTGCTTCACTGAAAGTGTACACTTTATTACGTACATTTATAAGCAAATTTACTTTATTAAGCAAACCTTACAGTTACACGCTAGGAGGCAATAGCATGGCAGTCTCTAGGCTGAAAGGTTCATTAATTAGAGCATATTATTTTGAATTGGAGGGAGGGGAGGCACAAGGGAGATGAGCAGCCACTACATTGGTTTTAGTTAGCGAAAAAAAAAAAAAAAAAAACTCTCACATTGGAGAAGACAGAACAGTATATATGGCAGAGGCATACAGTGACAGGTAGAACAAACAAATGTTCTTCCACTCTATAGCAGAAATGTGTATCCACCTGTTGCCATTCATACAACAGAATAATAGCTTTGCACAATGGATTTGTACAAAACACAAAATCGTGGGAATGCTTCGACATCCCACATATAAAATTAATACATTACGCCTTTCGGGCGTATGTTGTTTTGACAAATTCTGATCAAGCTCCCCAAATGACCCAAAACATCCTCCACAAAGTCATGATTCCTGCCATATTCAGGTTCTTCCACAAGTTAATGGAAAAATTCTATGAGCATCAATTCCCACAGCCGAATCACATCATTCAAAGATTTAAAAAAAAAAAAAAAAAAAAAAAATCAAGGTAAAGTATTTAGTTTTTAACAAATCGTACAGTTCCACTAAAATTTGACAAAAGCACCTTAATTCCTTTTTTCCAAAAGAACATTTAACACCCACTAAAGATCCAAAATTTTATTTTCCATTTCCTCCGATTGATTTTCAAATCTGACCCACAAAAAAAATTGACCAAAGAATTCAACAGGAAGCAACCCAAAATCAACCTGAAGTGACCCAAAAGCTACAGTACAGTACCTGGAACTTACTAAAAAAAATAATATTTTCAACCATATTCTAAACACTTTATGCGCTTATAGTATACCGATTGACACGAAAGTATTATTTTCCAGTTTGCAAAGGAAATTGATGAGAGATCATCATTCATTATCATCATGTGTTTGGTTTTGCGATTTTTCTAATATATGAATTTGGCTCAATAAAGGCTGGAAAGCAATGATCATATATACTTTTGCAGGATCTAGTTACCAAACTGATTTTGAGCCCTCGTCAGTGATAACACACAGAATTGCACTTTGTCAGGCTCAACTGAGCCAGCTGGCTTGGACGACAGCCAAGAGGAATTAGTCGAGCTGGTGGCATTTTATCAAGAGTGCACCACATAATTGAAGTAGAAGCTGGATGCTGCAGATAGTAATTGAGAACTATTACACTTTGGGCAATTTGCCAAAGGGGTCACATTCCTTCTTTTAGCATACGGGTAAAGGGAAGTATAGATGTTTGATTAGAAATACATGTCACACCAAATCTGACATCTACCCTAATGAACTAATTTGCTACTACTGACAGAAATATACAGTACAGGCTAAAAGTTTGGACACACCTCATTCAAAGCAACACAAAAGAAGCTCCCAGTCCCATTGATAAAGCAATAAATTCCACCAATCAACCCTGAAAAGGCATACCTGTGAAGTCAAAAACCATTTTAGGTTACTGCCTCTTGTAGCTTATCAAGAGAATGGCAAGAGTGCAAAAAACATTCAAAGCAAAGGGTGGCTACTTTGAAGATACTAGAAAATTAGACATGTTTTTAGTTATTTCTTTTTTGCTAAGTACAGTACATGATTCCACACATATTCATAGTTCTCTTACCTTCAGTGAGAATTTACAATGTAAATCGTCATTGGAAAAAAAAAAAAAAAACGCACAAATGAGAAGATGTGTCCAAACTTTTGCCCTGTACTGTATGGACAACCCATTTTGATTGGTTGAGGCTGGCAGCGAATTATTGCCGCCTGCCCACCCAGTCAAAATGGATTGGACATCTACTGTACAACCCCAAGCAAAAAGTATGGAATCACCAGTCTTGGGCGAGCACTCACTCAGACATTTTATCATGTAGAACAAACTCGGATAAAAAAGTTAAAAAAAAATTAAAATAATGAATTAGTTCCAAAGTGCAACTCTGGCCTGTACTGTATGGGCAACCCATTTTGATTAGGTGAGGCTGGCAGCGAATTACTGCCGCCTGCCCGCCCAGTCAAAATAGATTGGACATCTACAACTCCTAGCAAAAAGTATGGAATCGCCAGTCTCGGACGAGTGCTCACTCAGACATTTTATCATGTAGAACAAACTCGGATAAAAAGCTTGAAAAAACAATGAATTGGTTCAAAAGTGCAACTCTTTAGCATTCAGAAACACTAAAAGAAATGAATGAAAAAACATTGAGGTGGTCAGTAAATGTTAATTTTATAGAACAAGTGCAGGGAAATATATATGGAATCACTCTATTCTGAGGAAAAAAAATATGGAATCATGAGAAACAAACAGAGAAATAACAATCAAAACACATCTCTAGTATTTAGGAGCACCACCTCTGGCTTTTATGACAGCTTGCAGCCTCCGAGTCATGGACTTGATGAGTATTCTTCATCAATTTGGTGCCAACTCTCTTTGATTGCAGTTGCCTGATCATCCTTCCAGGTCGGAGCCTTTCTGTGGACCATTTTTTTCCAATTTCCACTACAGGTTATCAATAGGGTTGGGATCTGGGCTATTTGCAGGCCATGACATTGACTGGATGAGTCTTTCTCCAAGGAATGCTTACAGTTTTAGCTCTGTAGCATGATGGCATTGTCATCTTGGAAAATGACAAACATATTTTCAATAGAAGGGATAAGAAAGCTGTCTAAGATTCAATTTAAACGTGTGCATTTATTGAAGATTTAACCACAGCCATCTCCCCAGTGCCTTTGCCTGACATGCAGCCCCATATCATCAAGGACTGAGGGAATTTCGATTTCTTCTTCAGGCCGTCATCTTTGTAAATCTCACTGGAACAGCACCAAACAAAAGTTCCAGCATCATCACCTTGTCAAGACTCAAGAATCTGCATTGGTGGTGCTACTAAATACTAGAGATGTGTTTTGATTGTTATTTCTTTGTTTCTCATGATTCCATATTTTTTCCCTCAGAATGGCGTGATTCCATAGATATTTCCCTGCACTTGCTGTATAAAATTAACATTTACTGACCACCACAATGCTTTTTATTTCTTTCTTTTAGTGTTTCTGAATGCTAAAGAGTTGCACCTTTGAACTAATTATTTTTTTTCAAGCTTTTTATACGAGTTTGTTCTACACGGTAAAATGTCTGATTGAGTGCTCGTCCGAGACTGGTGACTCCATACTTTTTGCTACGGGTAGTATATCAATGGCACTGAAATGTGGTCATTTGCTTACCTGTTTCAGGGGCTCGTCGTAGGACCAGTCAGTGAAGCCGTTGGCCGACGTGTAGGCAGGAAAGCGGACGGGAGACAGCAACTCCTTCTCCTCCTGCTCCTGCTTCACGGCTACAGGCGGAGATGATGACTTGCCGGCCGCCGGTTCAGAAAAAGGAATGAAAGGGAGGCCCGGAACCTGCTGCAGTCGAGGTTTTTGGGCCTGCTGATCATCCACATCCGCCGCCATCTCCTCCTCCTCCTCATCAGTATCATCTTCATCATCATCATCCTCACCATCACCCTCGTCCTCCTCCTCTTCCCCAGTGTTAACTCGGCTTGGATTGTTGTTGCTAGCTTGCTGAGCTAGTCCTCCTCCTTTGGCGAACAGATCTGGCCTGCAGCCAGACTGGACCCTGGCCGCCGCCGCAGCAGCGTGTTGAGCAAAGAGGAGCTGAGCTTGAAGGAGATGTTTCTCCTGTAGGTTCACGTCCTGTTTGGCTTCTTGCTGTCTCTGGAGTTGCTCCATCAACGCCTCCAGCTTCAAGCCAGCAGGACTAGACTGGGGGCACCTTGCAGAGCTGCTTTCCTCTGATAAACCGGACTGAGACATACACATGACCATTGCTTTAACTGGAGACAGTTGGTAGTTTAATATAGACAGTTTGGATTATTTTTGGCAATTTTTTTTTTAAAGACAAAAAAGACTAAACACACAACAGTATCTTATTTAAGTTATTGTTGCAATAAAATTTACACTATTGGAATAATCATTTTCACTTATTTTAGGCCCAAAATGTATTTTATGTGAAAATATCTATCAGCGGTAGTAGTAAGAACTGACTTCATCAGATTTTTAAATGTGCAAAACATTTCGGTCCAGCTGACTTTTTTTTTGTGTGTGAGGTTGAAATAGGGTTTTTTCACTAGATATACGATGAATTCACTTAGGAAAATGTTGCATTTTTGTGGTGTAGACGATCACTATGTAAACATTAGCATATTAGCTGCCCGGCTAATATAACCCCCCACTCCCATTATGAAATTCTCATTAGTCTTTTCATCTTCTTATTGCTCTGTTTAATATTTTCATACCGTAGCCAAAATATTTATCTGAAGATGACGAAGCAACAACGCAGTAGAAATAGCAAATTTTTTACCGACTTTTGACATTTGTCATATGAACCATTTCCTCCTATCAAACATAATATTGTTCTTTTCAGATGAAGTTGACTAACAGACACCAGTTTAAGTGGCGGCTATTTATTTCATATGGTTTTATTTATTTAAAGGTGAACTTTAAACAAATGAAGCTTCTAATTATGGGATAGTGAACGTTTGTACAGGGTGGTCGACAGGAAACTTTGGGAGTGCATTTGTTCGTCCTGTGCTCACTTAGTTGGCATTCGCTTTCTAATGTTCGGTTTTATATAAGTAGATGGTTTAAGAGATCATATCAGAGAGAGGCATTTGACCAAGTAAAGCAACTGCGTGCGATGAGGTGAGCAATAAGATTTGTGGCCTGCGGGGCTTTGTCGGGGGGAAGCATATACGAGTGGGGAAGCTCGAACCGAGCGGTCGTCGACACTCACCATTTGCCCCTTGGAGTAATCCATCATCTCCGATCAGCTTGTTCCTTCTTCTTGGGCCCCGCACGAACGAGTCGCATCGCATGAGCCTTTCGGACGGCAGAGGTGGATCGGAACCAAAGTGACTAGATTTCTTCTTTTTAGGAGAACAAACCGTGTGGAGGAGGGGAGAAGGCTGAAGAGCAGAAGGTGGGGTCACGCACAACAAGCTGCGTGGTCACAGTGCATAGAAACTACAAAACATCTTTTTTTTTTTTTTTTTTTTTTTTTTTTTTTAACAACCCCTCCCAACTTGGGTAAATGAATGAATGAGATCCGCCCACTGGTTGTAAAAGTGGATTTCCTTGCAGACATATAATAGCACCCAAAAGGTGTTGAGGCTAGAACAGTGGTGTCCAAACTGCGGCTCGCTGCGCAGTTTGTTTTGGCCCGCAGGAAATTATAAAAATATCATTATGTATGACCTGCACAAGAAGCTTAAATTCAGCCACCAATTTGTAGCACCTCTCAAAACCAGACATGTGAACTGCCATGTGATGCATTAAAACTAAAGATGTCCCTCGGGTCCAATCACCTCATTTTCAAAGTATCGGAATCGGCAAAAAAATATCGGACATGCCTTTTTTCCCCCTATTCAAATCGTTTTCTAATTGTATTCAAATCGTTTTCTAATTGTATTTAACGCTACAGACAAAATGTCTTTCACTCATCCAGAGTAGTTTTGGCTTAAAGTAGGGCTATCAAATTTATTGCGTTAACGGCGGTAAATAATTACTTTTTATTAATCACGTTAAGTAACTTACGCATGCGCTGCACGACCCACTCACGCATTGTCGCGTTCAGTCTATCAAGACGCCGTTTTACCTATAGATATCATTATACACTGCCTTTTCACGATTAGAGAGAATTTTGACAGCCTTTGGGACCATTTTTTTATGTGGCTAAAGCCTTACAATACCTCTCTCAGCAATTAAAAATAACGTGGGAGGCAATGTGAGGAAGCAAGGTAGTAGTTGATCATTTTCTTAACACCCTATGTTCTTTCCCAACGCAGAGAAGATATATCAATTGGTGCCCCTACGCACAGTCATGGTTGCACTTCCCATCATGCATTTGGGCAGAAGTTAAATGGCTGCAGTATCATTTACTGAAAGCTCAACAAATACACTAGATGGCAATATTTAGTCACAATATACAAAGTCACATTTATCCTTTAAAAATTACAAGTCTTTCTATCCGTGGATCCCTCTCACAGAAAGAATGTTAATAATGTATATGCCATCTTGAGGATTTGTCATAATAAACAAATACAGTTCTTATGTACTGTATGTTGAATGTATATATTCGTCCGAGTTTTATTCATTTTTTCCCTAATGCATTGCCAAAATGTATATGATCGGGAAAAATTATCGGGAATGATTGGAATTGAATCGGGAGCAAAAAAAAAAGCAATCAGATCGGGAAATATCGGGATCGGCAGATACTCAAACTAAAACGATCGGGATCGGATCAGGAGCAAAAAACATGATCGGAACAACCCTAATTAAAACAATTCAGACAATAAGGACACTTATTAGAGCCCCATTCTGTGTGTATATTGGTAGAAATTTTGAGTTTTTTGCTGTCACTGGACATTTTATATTTGATCTGCAATGATCGCTATCAGCTCTCCCAGTCAAAATGGACTGGTCGCCTATGGTCGTCAATGGTAGGCAATGAGTTGATACTTACACAAAAAAATTTTTTTAAACTTGATCTCTGTTAAATGAATGAAAAAAGGATTTCAGGTTAGCCCTTGTTTATGAAAGCAGCCCCCGGGGGAAAAATGGTTTGGACCAGTGGCGTCGTTAGGCCCATTTTAGGGGGGCTTCAGCCCCTAAAATATTCTTAAACCCCCCCAAATAATTTTGTGTTATTTAAAAAAAAAATACAAAAACCGCTGACATTATGAAGCTGCCAGATTAGTTTAAATCAATTATCTTATAACCTGTCATTAATCACTTAAATGTCAGCTCAAGTCTTGTCAGTTTCCCCTTATTTCATAGAGTAAGGTAGAGCGCCCTTTTAGTGCATTGCAATCCAATCCATTCCACTTGTTCATATAGAGAACGTCCACATCTCTGAAAATCCAGTCCACGTTTTCCCTGTGACATTGCTAGCAGTCGGTACGCCCCCCCCCCCCTCGCAGTTGGTCTCTGCACACGTCTTACCTTTGTTGTTTTGCATTCAAAAGTTACATCCCACATCTAAAATAACGCTGCTACTTAGCTGCTGCTAGCTAGTTAGTCTGGAATGCATTGTGAAGGTCCTAGTAGAGTGAAATGTGCACTTTCGTTACCACTATCTTTGGGGTGACTTCCTTCTGGAGCATCAGCTGTGTTTCTCACTTTACACATAGATGAGTACAGGAGCTGAGCTCATTCACGTTCGATTATCATCAGTGGATAATCATAATAATACACTAAAAATAATAATCACTCCACCATCTTCATTGACCTGTAGAAGTCAGAGCAGAGGCGCAAAGCGGGTGACAGGGGAGAGACCTCTACTTAAAAGGTGAGTTGGAGAGTAACGATTAAAAATTGGAGAAAGCCAAGATGATTATATATAGCATACATATATGGCAGAAAACACAGACAAGACTGAAAAAGCAGTTTCTGCTCTTGCACTCCTCTTTAAAAGAAACTTGTATTTTAAGCCATAACAACTGTTGTGTTTGATAGAACAATATGTCTGTATGCTGCCACAGCAGATTTACGGCGCATTAAGCCCCCAAACTATTTTTAATTTGCCCGTTTCCAGCTGTGGCCATTCACAGTTGTGTCTTGACACTCAGTGATACATGCTACATGGAGTTTTTGGATCGAAACAAGGTAAGTACGCTATAATCTCGTTAAAGTCATTAAGTCTGTAATTCTGCTCTCGCATGTTCTCACCTCACGATTGGGTTTTGCGGTTTGAAAAAAATTTTTTCTTTAAATGCCCTCCTATTCAAATTTTTTCTTCCCCCAGAAAATTGAGATTTTAAGCTTTCCAATGATGTATCACACGTGCATATCGCACCTGTTTTCCGCCATAAACCCTCAGGTGACTTGATGTTCCGCTCTAAGACCCCCAATTTGGCCAACTTTCAGAATCGTCCGATATTCATGTGTGATACATCATTGGAAAGCTTAAAATCTCAATTTTCTGGGGGAAGAAAAATTTTGAACAGGAAGGCATTTTTGAAAAAAAAAAAAAAAAGTTTTCTAAACAACAAAACCCTATCTGGAGGTGAGAGCACGCAAAAGCAGAATTACAGACGCCATGACTTTAACGAGATATTATCGCGTACTTATCTTGTTTCGGTCCAAAAACTCCATGTAACATGTATCACAGTGTCAAGGCACAGCTGTGAATTGCCACAGCTGGATTTTGGGGGGATTTTATGGGTGAAACATGGTAATATAACAAGGGTCGTGACGCAGAAATTGCAGACATTAAGGAGTGGTCTAGATTTTCTTTTTCATATATTTACCCTTTTAAACTTTTTTTTTTTTTTTCAATTTTGCTTTGTTTGGATCGATTATTTATCATCTAACATATCGGAGAAAATGCGACAGTAACAAAAAAAAATACAATTAAGCGATAATTATGAGGTAGCTGTCCGAGACTTTTTTACAGACACCATTTTTTTCATTGTAGCATAATTTGTTTAAAAGTTTTAAATATGTGAGTGAATAATTTTTTTAAGTCTTTTTTTTTTTTTAAACAAAATATGAGACATCAATTAATGATTCTAAGCGAAAACGACAGACATTTTGAACAATAAATATAATTAATTACCTACATTTTATGTCTGGGATGAAACAAAAGCAGTTGCGCGACGTCTGTAAACGGGGGTTTTTCAGGGTAAAACGGACAAATTAAAAATAGTTCGGGGGCTTAATGCGCCATAAATCTGCTATGGCAGCATATAGACATTTTGTTCTATCAAATACAACAGTTGTTTTGGCTTAAAATACAGCAGTTTCTTTTAAAGAGGAGTGCAAGAGCAGAAATTGCTTCAGTCTTGTGTTTTCTGCCATATACATATCCATATATACATATATAAATTCTCAGTCTTTTTTTTTCCTTTAGCTGTTTGTGCAGTTTTGTGCCTGTACGCTACATTCACTTACATCCTGTATAACTCATGGGGGCAAAGCCCCCCCTGTTCCTAAAACCTAGTGACGCCCCTGGTTTGGACACCCTGATAGAATATTGCATGCGACTCTACGAGGGTGCTGCATCGGAGCCACCGAGGCCTTTTCTGCTCTGGTAGTGATTTTACACATTAATGAAGATAAACGTCTTGAGGGTACACAGCCCTCCAAGTCAAAATAGATTGGACGACTACCTCTATCACAGATAGTGAACTAGTGAAATAAAAGTTGACGAAAATGTTGGTTATAGCTTTTCCACGTCTTTGATTGATTACAATGGGAAGCCAATGTTCCATTTGAACATGTTTATTTGATCAGTGAATGAAAACGCACTAACAGATGCAGTCGAATCGCTTTTTAACAACGTGAAAATGCTGACCTCTAGTGGCAACAAGCAAACCTCACGAAAGCACATCCAAATAAGTGCCGTCTCCCACAAAACAACTTGGAATACACAAATTCTTTCCAGAAGTGCGCAATTTTCACTTTTAAACCCATTATTCTGAAGTACTTGTGAGCTGCGTTACAGATAAATTGTCCTTTATTAGGTTCATCAATATTTTACAAGCAAAAGAACTTCATAAAGGCAAAATTAAATAAACAGATGAGGCAAACATGTAGGTACACAGATTCTGCGTTCTGAGGACATCCACGGCCACTTTACCTGGAAAACAAAGAAATAGAAGTTCAGTAAACAGACATTTAGTGGGAGAGTGATGAAAGTACTAGCTCAAAGAACTTACTTATACTTTGTCAATGCCAAGCTCTTCTGGTGTAGAAATTCCAAGCTCCTCTAATGTCGGCCGAAGTTCTTGAAGAAGGTATGGATAGATCTCTTTGTGCGGCCCGGCTTTATCCTGTTGAAGCAATTGACAGGACCAGCTTCACTCATTCACTCCCAGCCATTTTTACCGGAGCAAGGCCCTTCGCTCCCGGCCGTTTTACAGGAGTTTGACTGATTTTGCAAGGCCCACAAAAAATTCTGTTCTATTGCTATATAAAAATGGAACCCACCAAAAGAAAGATTGTTTCAGCAGGAAAAAAAGTTCATATCTTTTCCCATTGTTTAGAAATCAGCATGAGAAAATAGCTTAGTTGGAGCAATTTTCCAATTTCTGATGAAAAAACAGAGAAATTGAGCTTTTTGTGAAAGCATACATTTCAAACATAACTTTGACTCTAACACAGCTATTTTTCGCTTATGTGACATCACAAATATCTGAATGTTTTTCCGCAAAATAACAAACAACAAGACAAATAGAGCTTTTGATCGCAAAGTAACAATTTATTTACACTAGGGCTGTCAAAATTATCGCGTTAACGGGCGGTAATCAATTTTTTAAAAATCAATCACGTTAAAATATTTGACGCATTTGACGCACATGCCCCGCTCACAGATTAAAATGACAGCAGTGTCATATCAACTTGTTACTTGTGTTTTTTGGTGTTTTGTCGCCCGCTGCTGGCGCTTGGGTGCGACTGATTTTATAGGTTTCAGCACCATGAGCATTGTGTAATTATTGACATCACCGTCTGTCTCATCAAGATAGATTTTTTAAAAATCCTTCTTTGACGATGGTTTCCTTTTCTTTTCAAAACACTGCTCCAGTGTCGTTTGCCTTTTTTGTTCTGATCGTTCGCCACATTTTTCTCAGATTGTCACGCGTCATCACAAGATCCCTCCAACTTCCGTTTCCTGACTATCTTTCTTTACTTCCTTTCTTGGCCAGAGATGAGTTCTTACCAAATGCGCTACTGACCTCCAGTGGCCAGTTTTTTTTTTTGCTTTAAGATGGGTTTTGAGCTTTGTGCATTGTATCTTAGGTACATCGGAACCTATAGAGCAGGGGTGTCCAAACTTTTTGCAAAGGGGGCCAGATTTAGTGTGGCAAAAATGTGGGGGGGCCTACCTTGGCTGACGTCCTTTACATAGAAAAATATATTTAAACAAATTTAAGTAAGCCATTATGTGTGTCACATTGCTTTATTATTTATTTTTAATTAATAATTTCAACAATCTCGCAACTACCCTTTGTGGCGTTCTCTTTCGACTCTCGGGCTCTTGCAAAATACTGCTGCTGTAAAATTAAACTAGCTTCAAGTTGCTTCAATTTCTCGCTACGTATCTTCCCTGTAATTCTGTCGTACAAGTCAGTGTAGTGTGTCTTGTTTGGTCATATCGCCTCACATTGAACTCTTTAAAAACAGCGACTTTCTCCTTGCAAATGAGGGGGACACAGTTGTTGCGTATTTTAGTGAAGAAGTAATCCAATTTCCACCTATTCTTGAAGCGTCGGCCGTCGCAGTCAACTGTCTTTTTTTTGTTGATTGTCGCCATTTTAGAAAATTGGGAGTAAAAGGTCACACTGGGTAATGTTGTTTAGAGTGCTGCTGCCTTTTAATGGGTAAATGATGAGAAGCATTTAGTGTGTAAGCTATTTCATATGCTGGTAGCAGTGCTGCTGACCAATTCATTAAGTCTGTGTGCGGGCCAGACGTTATTGATTTTATGAAAGAGGCTGGGGCCCGGATGAAATTAGACCACGGGCCGCATTTGGCCCCCGGGCCGGACTTTGAACATGTCTGCTATAGAGGCCTCTTGTCAAAAAAAAAAAAAAAAAAACACGCAAAAGACTTATAAATACATTTTTGGAACACTGAAGCAAATAAAAATAGAACGTATTTATACGTTTTTGGTAGCAAATGAGTTAATAATCAGACAAATGGCGACAAGCAGCACGCCCTCTCACCTTGACAGCTTCCAGAATTCGGATTGCACTGGCCAAGTCGTTTAATCTCCGACAAGCTCGTAGCGCCGCCTCAATAATCTTTGGCTCGGGTACCAGATCGTAACCAACCAACGTGTTCATTCCTGGACACATGCATCGTGGCAGATGAAATGCACATTTTTCAACATGGCACACACTAATGAATATCTTGTTTCCTGTCGCACAGGGGCAACTTTTTAATGCAACTTCTTACGTGACAAGAATGTAACCATGATCAAACTTACACAAAACAACATGAAGCACTACTGTGACTTTATGGAAGTTTATGGCTCTGTGTGTAGGTCTCAGTCTTAACGCATTTTGTAGCAATCTTTGCTTGTTTTCTTGTGATCTCTCAATTAGACTGAATAATTTGGAAAGAAGTGTTGAGTTAGATTGCTGATTAAAACTAAATTGGCTGACTTATTCCAAAATTGTGTGGTTTTTTTCTAGTATGTCAAATTTTTTCTTCTCTTGTTTAGGGCTGTCAAACGATTAACATTTTTAATCGAGTTAATTACAGCTTAAAAATTAATTAATCGCAATTAATCGCAATTCAAACCATCTATAAAATATGCCATATTTTCTGTAAATTATTGTTGGAATGGAAAGATAAGACAAGATGGATATATACATTCAACATACGGTACATAAGGACTGTATTTGTTTATTATAACAATAAATCAACAAGATGGCATTAACATTATTAACATTCTGTTAAAGTGATCCATGGATAGAAAGACTTGTAGTTCTTAAAAGATGAATATTAGTACAAGTTATAGAAATGTTATATTAAAACGCCTCTTAATGTTTTCGTTTTAATTAAATTTGTAAAATTTTCAATCAAAAAATAAACTAGTAGCCCTATTCTGTCCTCAATGTGTGTGAGTACACAAATTGACAGATAGCGAACATAAGTTCCAAAAAGAAATCAGACGGTGTGGCAATGTTGCATGGGCTTTACTGAAGTCATCTCTTTTTGACAGGAGCACGTTTCTTGTATTTTTGTAAAACTGAAAATAACAAGGCAATGTGTCAATAACTTGCATAAATCACAAAATAACATAAAATGTACACACACGTGTCCATTTGAGCAGTAGGACTAGCCAATTAGCTCACAAGCATCTAACAATGTAACTGCATTTCACCATATATGTGAACAAATTCAAATACACATCATCAATAACTATCTAATGCTCATGAATATAAACAAAGGAGGAATATAACTCACAAGTGATGCATGTATTAGACACAAACAGTGTGATGGGGCTATGAGAACTGCCACTGAATACTGGATGCGGACGTTAGCTGGTCTGAATACCACTGTCTACTAGTGTGAGTTCGCGTCGACATATAATCACGTCAGAAAAGCGCGCCGAAACCCAAATAATCAGCTGCACTGAATCGCCAGCAGAGGGCGACATTACGCCACATAACATATGCAAGTCACACTCAAGCGCCAGCAGAGGGCGGAAAAACTCCATAAAACACAATTAACAAGTTTGCCTTTCACTGTACTGACATTTAAATCTGTCTGAGCGGGCCTAGTGCGTTAATTGCGTCAAATATTTTAACGTGATTAATTAAAAAAATTAATTAACGCCTGTTAACGCGATAATTTTGACAGCCTTACTCTTGTTATGAATGTACTATTGCAAAATGTACAGTGGTACCTCTACTTATAAACATCTACATACAGAATTTTCAGGTTAAGACACGCACGCCTCCACGGGAAAATATTGCATCTTGTTACAAACACATTTCAGGATGCGAAAGGCAAAAATACAGTATGTCTGATCCTCGCAGCTCCCAGAGTTCACTGAATGTATCATACTTATAGCTGCTCTGCCATTGGCTATTCCCTAGCATTCCTGGCATCCAATTGGCTAAGAGGGACCACGACTGTATGTGTGTATCCCAGCGTCCTTTTCATTCGCCCCTTGTGTTGCAACAGCTTTACTGGAGTGTATGAACTTTTATTCTTTATTCTTTTATTTTTCAACCCACACTGTGTTTCAGTGATCTGCTGGAGGCACCCCACCATTCGATTCGATTACGATTCAGGGTGCTACGATTTGATTATTGAACGATGATCACGGTATTGACGATGATCATGATTATCCATGCGTCATTCATTACTATGTAATGAAGTAGCCAAACAAATTTATGTCCATTATTTATTTAAAATATCGTAATGATTCAACAGGAACAATGGAAACATGCCCATACAACAAAAAGTTGCCCTTAAAAAAAGAAAAAAGTTTACAAGAAAATGCAAAATCATAAACCATTAAAGGCAGTACTTATTTCTCAACATGCCTATACAAAACAAAATGCTCTTTTTCACAAGAAGGTGCTAAAACATTAGCTGTTTCATACAGCAGTACTTATTTCTGTCAACAATACAATAAAATTTACACTGGTGGAATGAATTCCACATTTTCTGGAAACAAGTGTCTTTAGACATAAGACTTCTTTTAACCAATATACTTTGTTATCACAGATTTCTGTACTATTTCGCATGTTTGTAGTGTTACCGCTGTACTTAATCCTGGTTTTACACGTTCTGCATCTGGAATAACTTTTGTACAACACCAAACAACGCAAAACTTCAAATGGAATTAACACGACTTAAACCTACTGCTGGACAACTGAAAGGTAAAAAGCAATGACCTGTCTCTTTTCCAGTCTCGCTCTAAAAAATAACGAGCACAGAAGAACAACAACAATCTAATAATCGATTTTTGGCACACCCATACTACGTTAATCACTTGATAATAATAATATACTTTTTTTTTTTTAATCTTCCGACCCCACCCCGTAGAGGTACCACTGTAGTGGCAAATAAACATTGCAGTAATGACTGTTTTTTTCATATATCAGTGTATGTCAATACTTTTTTCTTAACCCTTTAACACCGAACGTGTCGGCGGCGAAACTTTTACCCATATCATCTGTGAAGCCTATTTTGCACTATATAGAACCTGTTTTGACCACAGTATATGTAAAAGCCAAAAACGCCTATGACCATATATGCTGTTTGTGTTGAATTGTCAAACATAAAACTATTCAGTCTTATTTGCTAGCATGTTGAATAAATATTATCAGGCTTCAAAACGGTTGGTCGAGCATGTTTGGTCGTCAGTGGGACATCAACATTACAAATTTTGACAAAAGATTTGGGGATTTTTTTTTTCTTTTTGGGTCCAAATATTGATTATAATTGGTCAGTGAAGAAAACAACAGTTTGGACATGAAGGTTATGATGTCCTGAAAAAAGGGACCCAACCTGGCCACTGCGAACATTTTTTTATTTGAAATATAAAGTTAAAATCACAGACATGCAAATTCAGACAAAATAGACTTAGGTGTAAAAGGGTTAAATACAGCTTGCACTTGTGTCAAGTACAATGATCGCTTCGACACACGATCTTTTCGGCATCCAACATAAAATTTGACTCGCTATTTGTTTCTACATCCGACGACATGCTTGAAATACGACAACAACACCGCAGACGGACGCACGGCTGATTTTTTTGCGAGAGAAATCAACACAGGTTTCAAAAAAGGTTGGTGAAACAAGGAAAACGGTGACGCTTACCATTGAAATGAAGATGCAAATTATAGAAAAATATTAGCGTGGGGTGCGCATCCGTGAACAGGCTCAACAATACATCTCCGCGGTCCCCCTCTAACCACCGTTCGCTAGTCTTTATAAGTTAAGTGACAATTATTATTGCGGTAACATCGCCAAAGAGATAGCCAGCTTTGTCAGGTCTTTATCATCTATTTTTATTTATAATTTATTTGTTTTGCTAAGTGTAATTGCCATTTGTAATAGTACCAGCACTATTTATTAAGGATTTAGTGTAAGTTTTCGGGCTGTGGAACGAATTAATGGAATTATAATGTATTCTTATGGGAAAATCCTGCCCCACATACGACCAGTTCGACTTATACAGGCATGAAAATGGGTCGGGGGTTAAAAAGGTGAGAAGGGTGTGGAGGAAAAATGTTCCGGTAGGGCTGTCCCAAACGACTAATTTTCTCCCGATTAGTCAGCCGACTATTTTTACAATTAGTCGACTATTTTTTTTTTTTTAATTACTAATTTAGCAATGAAATTTTTGTTGACGCTTATTAATTCACAAAAACATTTTGGAACACTTAAATTCTTTACTAAAGTACAAATAAACATGTAAATAACAATAATTAATCACACATGAACAACACTGAGGTCAAATGCTGATATGGCCTGAAGGATATTGGAAAAAACTATTATTGCAATTTTTGGGGAGTTTGCGATATTATATTGCGATATTAAAACGAGAAAATTTTCACCAAATAACTTAAATAGCTCCGTTCGGGATAGCTGCACTGTTGACGAAGAAAAACAGTTTGGTCGCGCCGCCTAGCAGGAGGGAGACTGAGACACTGTGGTGCTGTATGAGCATGAAGCAGAAAAACATGAATGTACAGTGGGGCAAATAAGTATTTAGTCAACCACTAAATTGTGCAAGTTCTCCCACTTGAAAATATTAGAGAGGCCGGTAATTGTCAACATGGGTAGACCTCAACCATGAGAGACAGAATGTGGAAAAAAAACGGAAAATCACATTGTTTGATTTTTAAAGAATTTATTTGCAAATCATGGTGGAAATTAAGTATTTGGTCAATACCAAAAGTTCATCTCAATACTTTTTTATGTACCCTTTGTTGGCAATAACAGAGGCCAAATGTTTACTGTAACTCTTCACAAGCTTTTCACACACTGTTGCTGGTATTTTGGCCCATTCCTTCATGCAGATCTCCTCTAGAGCAATGATGTTTTGGTGTTGTCGTTGGGCAACACGGACTTTCAACTCCCTCCTCACCCCGTGGCGTCAAAATAATAACAAGAACGGTGAGCAAAAATCCCAGAAAAACATGGGGGGACGTACTAAATGACCTACAGAGAGCTGGGACCACAGTAACAAAGGCTACTATCAGTAACACAATGCGCCGACAGGGACTCAAATCCTGCACTGCCAGACGTGTCCTCCTGCTGAAGAAAGTACACGTCCAGGCCTGTCTACGGTTCGCTTGAGAGCATTTGGATGATCCAGAAGAGGACTGGGAGAATGTGTTATGGTCAGATGAAACCAAAATAGAACTTTTTGGTAGAAACACAGGTTGATGTTTGGAGGAAAAAGAATACTGAATTGCACCATACCCAATGTGAAGCATGGGGGTGGAAATATCATGCTTTGGGGCTTTTTTCTGCAAAGGTAACTGGGACGACCGATCTGTGTAAAGGAAAGAATGAATGGGGCCATGTATCGAGAGATTTTGAGTGAAAATCTCCTTCCATCAGCAAGGGCATTGAAGATGAGACGTGACTGGGTCTTTCAGCATGACAATGATCCCAAACACACAGCCAGGGCAACAAAGGAGTGGCTTCGTAAGAAGCATTTCAAGGTCCTGGATAGAGGTGTGCAAAATTTCCGATTCTTAGATTATTCGCGATTCGGCCGTGGAAGATTCCAGAACGATTCACAAACATCCAAATTTCGATTAATGAAATATGCCAAGTAAAGCGGAAGTACAACACACTCAGCGCGCCGCGCGGTCTTCGGGGCGCAACGAGGAAGAACGCAGCGAGAGTAGCTAAACATCATGCTTCTCATTACCCGGCCCCTCGGGTAATGCCAATGCTCAACTCACGGCTCTAGCTCAACTCATGCCACGAGATAAAAAAACACAACAACATACCTGACTGCTGCCGAAAAGCTGCTACACTGTACGTCATCCACATAATGTAATGGTAGATATCATTTATATAGGACTAGATGTACCACTGATTCGGTAGCGTGAGCAGCACATCTACAAAAAGCTAGTAAACGGCCGCCATCTTAAAGCAGTACACTTCCCTGCAAGGCTGTTGTAGCGAACCTTCCAAGCAAACCTAATTAACTTTTTATCTAAAATACTCCTAAATCGGTAAAATATTGACTTGAATCTATCTTAAAAATAGTTTTAAAACTTTCACATGTCAAAAGTAGACAAAAGGGAAATTATGGAATAACGGGAGCAATTTTAACAACTTTAACAGTTGATTCACAACATTAAATGAATTGAATGTAGTTTAAAGCTGCTGTTACAGAAAGGGGACTGGAGTTTTTTTATTTACTGTTATTTTTGTATATTTGTTTACTGCTATATGTTAACTTGATACTGAAATAGTAGTTTGGTTTAGCCTGAGAGGATTTTTGAACAATTTTGGAACTAATGTATAAAACATTTAATTAAAAAAAAAAAAAAAAAAAAAAAAAAGGAGGGGGGGGGGTGCATCAATAATCGTTTTATAATCTAATCGGAGCCTCTGAATCTTAATCGTAATTGAATCGTTAGGTGCCCAAAGATTCCCAGCTCTAGTCCTGGAGTGGCCTAGCCAGTCTCCAGATCTCAACTCCATAGAAAATCTGTGGAGGGAGTTTAAAGTTCGTGTTGCCCAACGACAGCCCCAAAACATCACTGCTCTAGAGGAGATCTGCATGGAGGAATGGGTCAAATACAAGCAACAGTGTGTGAAAAGCTTGTGAAGAGTTACAGAAAACGTTTGGCCTCCGTTATTGTCAACAAAGGGTACATAACAAAGTATTGAGATGAACTTTTGGTATTGACCAAATACTTATTTTCCACCATGATTTGCAAATAATTCTTTAAAAATCAAACAAAGTAAATTTTTTTTTGTTTTTTTTTTCCACATTCTGTCTCTCGTGGTTGAGGTTTACCCATGTTGACTATTACAGGCCTGTCTAATATTTTCAAGTGGGAGAACTTGCACAATTAGTGATTGACTAAATACTTATTTGCCCCACTGTATGTTGTTTTTAAATTCTGATGATCTGAAAAATGGCACCATCAGCCCTAGTTTTTATAACTCAGTTCAATCCAGGATCTGCACACTTGCTGCGTTCATGAAGTAAAACAAAAGTTTAAATGTTGAAAAAAAAGGAAAAAAAATTGCACATCCTGCGATGTGACTATTGCGTATGCGCACATTGTGATGGCAATGTTCAAACGATGTGTTGTGCAGGCTTAGCTGATAGCATTTACTAGTGCGAAACAATGGAATGTGCAGATTCAGAACAGTAACTTCGCCTTTCAAATAGAGCTGGGCGGTAAACCGAAAATTTACCGTCACCGAAATTCTTCACGATGACCGACGTAATTTTGACCATGTCGGTAAATTCGGTAAATTAATAAAACAAGAAAATAGTCTTTTCATCCCGCTTTGACTCTGTGTTGTTCGTCTATGCTCATTCCCCTTTAAGAAAGCAGTGAATGTACTTACGTAGGGAGTCACGTGATCATCAGGAAGCCAATCAAACAGAAGCCCGGTAAGCTAACGCTAGCAGCTAATGCTACAAGCAAAACGTGATGAGTGTGGCTTAAGGGAGGTTCGCCAAACTTTCACCCGACATTTAATAGACTCTTGGTGGCATCCAGACGGGCTTTCACCAGCTGTCCTCCCTTGTTCTCACAATTTCCGGAGATGGTGCTTTCAGTGCTTTCTACTGGTAGCCAGGCCACAGGCTAACGCTAGCCGCTAACGCTAGCGGCCGCTAGCGGCCAACGCTACAAATGAACGTGATGGAGTCGGATAGCGGCTCTAACCTTGTCGAAACGGCTGAATTTAATGAGTGGATTGGGCATGGACTGCATCTAGCAATTACTATGTCGCGTTATTTTGTATCTGACTGTGTGTGATTTCTCTGATAGCTTATGTGATGGTAAAGCATTCAGCATAAAGCACAAATGGCCCCAGCTATTTTTCTGTATGTGTTTAATTCTGTGTCATTATTTCTATCATAAAATCTTAAGTGTTTCATTTGCAGAAGATCAATATAGCTTTAATGTGTGTCTGTCTGTCTGTCTGTTTGGGGGTTCATGTACTGGACTGTCTCAGAAAATTAGAATACACAATATTCTAATTTTCTGAGACAGTCCTGTACATTAATCCACCATTTAAAGCAGGGGTGTCCAAACTTTTTGCAAAGGGGACCAGATTTGGCGTGGTAAAAATGTGGGGGGCCGACCTTGGCTGACGTCCTTTACATAGAACAATATACAGGACTGTCTCAGAAAATTAGAATATTGTGTATTCTAATTTTCTGAGACAGTCCAGTATGTGTGCATTTATTAAAAAATGCACTGGGGGGGGGGGGGGGGGGGACCCTGAAACCATAAAGTAAACACTTGTATTGAATAATTATGTCACAGCAGCCATTAACAATAAATTGTCTTTTTGAAGTGTACTGTTCGAGCTGCAAGTCATTTGTGTTACAATGACATGTTTGCACAGGCATATCGATTTTGACAATGTACATTGTTCAAGCCATACACTCTGTTATAAATGCTCATACTTGAATTCTTATTGTTTACAATTCATTTGTATAAACCTAATGTCTAGACTGCATGTACATTTGTTAAATATATCAAATTGAATGCTGGTAACTAAATCAACAAGAAACTGTTAATCTGTATTTCATGCATTGATTCAGATTTTCAAATTATATAACAGTCCGCTTGGACGACTTTATCGTCATTTATCGTTATCGAGATAAATCTGCTCCATTTATCGTGATACATGTTTAAGGCCATATCGCCCACCCCTACTTTCAAACATGATTCAAAACAATTATTATAAAAGAAATGTCTAGCATTATTATTATAGTATCCTACTATATATAATAGTATTATAATAATTATAATATTAATTGCCAATCATATTCTTTTTTAAAAAGGGTGTCATTTTAAAGTTATTCTTAGTGTAAAATCTGAATTCTGTAGTATTATAGTATTGACATATTAGTATTAATTCTGAAGTATGTGGGAGCTAAACCGCCAACAACTTTACACTCCGCAAAAAGCACTTTTCGTCATTGCTTGTGGTGTCACTAATAGAATCCCCCCCCCCCATTTTTTCGTTTGCAAATGCTGTTAACCAGTGACTTTTCATGTTTGAAGTTTCACTTTTTAACCGCAAGTTTCCGTTTTGGAAAAGACTGCCAATGTTTTATAGAAGGCTAAAGTAAGTTGACTTTTCCCCCCCATTAGTCTCAGTGTAGCAATGCTAAGGTTTAGTGTTTAATATAGATGTGTTTCCTAATTTTGTATGTGTGAACCGTAATTCTACGGCGTGTTGTTGACCAATAAACATCTGGACACGACAACTGGAGTCTCATGTCATCTACACCCACACACGGAGTGATAAAACGCAGCCGTAAAAATTACCGCCCTCATTTTTATTTACCTTGCGATAAATGGACTCATTGTATATCGTGACAGGCTTAGCAACCTCAATAAAACATGTTGTTCGTTAGTTAGATGCACTTACGACCCCCCTTCCCCCCTAAAAAATTTCTCCTCGGATCTACACAATTCACGTAGGTCACCCTTTCTGATTTCAAAACGGCGAATTTTGCCGAAAGGTGAGTGATTTTCATGCCTGCTTATAAACAAGGTCCTGGAGCGAATTAACTTCGTACGTAGAGGTACCACTGTAAGTATGTATGTGTATATATATATATATATATATATATATATATATTTTTTTTTTTTTTTTAAACCAAAAAATTGAATCTTAATGCTAACCTTGACGTGGTAGTGAAAAACTGTTCTGGATTCTGCACCCAAGATGAGTCAAAAACACTAAGATCCGACTTTAAGAAAAAAAGTTATCTAATGATAATTTACCTTTTCTCAGCTCCCAAGCGTCGATATCCTGCTTGTTGAAGTAGGTGACCCAGCGTGCGTCAAACTCCTCATCGGTCTCCTGTTTCCCATGTGAATAGCACCTTGAGACCAACAAGCCTGTGATATGAACGACACATAAATAACATTCATCATACGGTTAACTGACTGGATGCCATTGACAGTGCTAGGCGTCCAATCCATTTTGGCTGGAAAGGTTAGCAGCGAACATTTGCACTGAATGGCACTGAAACATGGGTAGTCACTGCCAGTCCCTCCATGTTTGAATGAATTGGACGTCTATCGCTGTCAATGGGCGGTAATGAATTAACATAATGCACTTTTAGTGGCACGACAGAGAATACTGAAGGGCACAACGTCCACAGTGAAGTGTACAAGAGCAGTATGGTGGCTAGAGGAAAAATGAACCTTCATATAAAATATTCAACACAACAAAAACATTCCTAAAAAGACCTGTCTATTGTCCACAAAGTTACCCAATTCCAACAGAAACCTGCAGTGAAGGACGTCCTACTTATAGACTGAAGTGCCCACAATATCACATATCATATTTATTAAATTAATCAATAGTGAAGTCTACGTGACGTAAGGACAATTGACACCCTACATACATTTTGTGACATCTTGGTAGGGGTGATAAAGCAGCCTCGAGTTCGCTTGGTTCAAGGAGTTAGCATTAGCAGCACTACAACTAGGCCGCACACATGAGCCTTTCAACTGGGTCACGGCAAGGACACGGCGCGAACCGAGCGAACCAACCAGGCATTGACAAGCCAGAACGCCCTATTGTCACATTTGGAATGGCACTTAATAGTTTGTATCCCCACTCTTCTACGTGAAGGAGAGTCCGACGTTTTTAGAGTAATTGTATCTGACCAGTTAGACTCGCTAACGTGAACTAGCACATGAGCCGATAGGGTTATAGTTACAGTGATCAACCCTTTCAGCTCCAATAGTGACGAGACCTGAGAAATGATGGGGACGAATACCTTGGCAAGCTGGTTTCGTAGGGGTCAAACTCCGAACGCCGGAGAAAGACAAGCGGAGGGCTGCTCTGAACATGATGCAGGACAGCCAGACGGCGACCAACCGGTCAGTTGCAGTAGCAGGAAACTCAGGCAACGCCGCCGCCTTCGCACTCGACGACGTCACCAACTCCTATTGCGCATGTGCATTTTCCCTCGCGAAATTGATTTAGAAATCTATGGATATCATATCCATAAGGGTAGATGTGATATGCGCGCTTTGAACCAACAAGGACAGGCGTCACTGGCGTGTGTACTTTGAAATTGACAGGAAATAGCCATTGATTGCTCACTTTTCAACCGACTTTCAAACGGCTTGGCTAGTTACAAACGTCAGAGATGCGGTAAATATCGTGTATATTTAATAATAATAATTTAAATAAATTAAAAAAAAATTAAATTAAAAAAAAAAAAAAACATATATAAGCATCCGGCCTGGCTACAGTAGCATAGTTTGTCATCAACCAAGCTGCTTGTAAATCTGTCAAGAATTCAGTGAGTCAAGAGTATTTCACTCATTTCTTATACATCAACTACATTGGCTGGCCCCATAGAGTAGTCCCCCGACGCAAGATGATCGCCAACAACCTGTCTAGTCTAATATTTATATAATATCTATGGCTCTCATGTCTTATGATGCTGAGCTCAGAGCCAGTGGCGCCTCCAGAAATTTTTCATAGGGGTGGCCAGATGGGGCCACTTAAAATCTTGGGGTGGCCAAAACTAAAAGCCATAATTTTAGGTTTTCATTATATTATTGCTGTAAAAAGGTCAGGGGAAAACTATCAAAAAGACTTAAGGACATGGCTACTGATAAACTTTGGTGTATTCTGTAATATTTGATGTTACTAACGATTTAATGTGCATAGTCCATAACTGTCCAGTCAACATTTTGAGTTTTATTGTGTTATGTATATATTAGGCATAAGGTGTACATTTAACTAGGGCTGTCAAACGATTAAAATTTTTAATCGAGTTAATCACAGCTCAAAAATTAATCGCAATTCAAACCATCGCTAAAATATGCCATATTTTTCTGTAAATTATTGTTGGAATGGAAAGATAAGACAGATATATACAGTACATTCAACATAAGTTCTATATTTGTTTATTATAACAAAAAATCCACAAGATGGCATTAATATTATTAACATTCTTTCTGTGAAAGTGATCCACGGATAGAAAGACTTAATTCTTAAATTCTTCTTCTTAAATAATTCTTAAAGGATAAATGAGTTTGTATATTGTGACTAAATATTGACATCTAGTGTATTTGTTGAGCTTTCAGTAAATGATACTGTAGCAACTTAACTGTTCTGCCCAAATGCAGTGGTGCAACCATGACTGTGTGTGGTGGCTGCAAATGCTATATCTTCTCTGCGTTGGGTACACTACAGGGTGTTTAGAAAAAGATCAACTCCTTTGCATTCTTCCCCACGTCGCTTCCCACAATATTTATAGTTGCTGTGGGAGAGATGACAAAGCTTTTGCCAATTAAAAGTACGGCACCAATGAATGCTTGTATCTATTCCACTCACTTGACACTGCCGCTTATCTCTGTATATAAGTAACACAGCGCCATTGTAGGCTGTTTGCGGCAATGCGCGAGTGAGTCGTACTGCGACTGCGTGTTTAATTTAAAAATTTAATTACAGCCCGTTAACGCAATAAATTTGACAGCCCTACATTTAACAAAACAAAATAAATGCATTCATTTGGGATGAAATGCATAACTGATGCTACAACAATCTAATGATATACTGGCAAGCGGGGTGGCCAGTGGGGTGGCCAACCAATTTATAGGGGTGGCCATGGCCACCCCTGGCCCCCCCCCCCCCCGGGGGTGCCACTGCTCAGAGCTCAAGATACAGCCGTCAAAATCGATACCATCGTAACTTGTAACACTCGAGACCACATTTTCTAGTCGACTCCGAAAAGTCTTGGTTGTGGCTTGTCCACAAGTTACGGTCTCTGGAAAATCGTGGTCTCACCCCACACAGAAAAGTCAAATTTGAAAACAGTCACATGATTTTTTAGTTGAAAATTACTATTAATTTTAATCTTGTATGCAAAATTAACAGAGGTCAAAGTAAAAAAAACCCTGCATATTACTAAAGAACAGACTTTTTTTTTTTTATTGATAAAAGATGGGAATCTAATCTTTCCTTTAGTAAATTCTGTGTTCATGTTGTCAAAGAACATAATTTTCTGTGGTGGTTGAAAGAAGGGGATGTCTTGTGACATGATGTTTGGTAGTACTGTAAATGTTTGTGGAGTAGCATCAGCCACAGGGTTGCTTATGAGAGGTTACTCCACGATAATTGTTGTTGTAAAATGTGTTTGTCTGGGACAAATGAGTTTGGCCTTGTCAAAAAACTGTTTTTGTAGGATGATATATTTTCTCCTAAAACTATTGTGATAAATGCTAGAATAATTGATTTTTCTTTTCCTATTGACAGACTATTACAACTAATAAATTCGTTACCACACAGCAAGGTAAGGAAAGAGAGTCAGAACAAGGCAGTGTCAATGAATGATTACATGTAATTTATCCCACCCTGAAAAACATAATGGTTGGCCATTTTAACCAGCAGATCAGCTGATAATTCAATATATTAAATGCTCAAAGATAGTTTGTACTGTCGGACAACAAATCGATGTAGTAATTGTCGCGGCAAGCCTAGATGAGTTTAAACAGTATACCCAATGCTAAAAACTAGACTAGACCACTCATTGAGACCTGGTGTGTACATACAATAAATGGACATGACATTTTGGGTCATGTTGCCCACATTTGTATACCAAATGTTAATATTCTGGCCTACATTACCCAAAAGTTGATGGTATGCGGTCACCCGGTCTAAAGTTATGTAGATACTTATATATAATTTTTTTAAACTACCAAAAATAGTCACTAGCCCTATAAAAGGTCAAGTAGTGACCCAATTTAATTTTAGCATGATATAGATGGATAAATATGATAATCTCTATCTAGTGGTGGATGTGGTTAAAGTCACAGGTCCATAGTAAGATTTTGACTGACACATACCTTCCCCTTATTGGCACTTAAAAAGATAAATAGAACTATAGATTTATTGATTTACAGCACTGTATCGGTATATGTATTGCAATATGAAGTGACGCAATATGCATATTATAACGCAATGTTCGGTTTCCAGTACATTGCGTACATATGTTTTTAAGAAATACTTAATTTACCATTCATTTTCTTTGTCAATTTTTCCTCACAGACGCCATCTTACCATGTGATGTCACACGACAAGGTCACAAGCATGCATGATTGTTACTTGAAACAAGATGCAACTATTGACAATGGGTTATTGACATTGGATTGGGCATGCCCAGATGCAACTACAATCATCATAATCTCACACTGACTTTCACACAGTTGCTATAAATATCTAATACATAGGTCTAGCTATATAGTTATAGCTAGCTAGCTATAATTCCTGATTTTTTTTCAGTACGACGTAATAAACAAACATAATTAAGAGAATGGATTATTTTGAAATCATTATCATTTAACACAAAACTCCAAAAATGGCCCGGACAAAAGTATTGGCACCCTTTGAAAAATCATGTGATGCATCTCTAATTTGTGTAATTAACAGCACCTGTTACTTACCTGTGGCACATAAAAGGTGGTAACAACTGCCCGTAGTTAGCTGGGATAGGCTCCAGCACCTCCGCGACCCTCGCGAGGAAAAAGCGGCATGGAAAATGAATGAATGAATGAATAAATAAATCACACTTGCAGCCAGTTAAAATGGATGAAAGTTGACTCAACCTCTGCCCTGTGTCCTTGTGTGTACCACATTCAGCATCGAAAAAAGAAAGAAGACCAAGGAACTGTCTGAGGACTTGAGAAGCAAAATTGTGAAGCACAGGGAATCTCAAGGCGACAAGTCCATCTCCAAAGACCTGAATGTTCCTATGTCTACGGTGCGCAGTGTCATCAATCATCAGTCATACTCCAAACTCCACTATGGCCAAGACCAAAGAGTTTTCAACGGACACCAGAGACAAAATTGTAGACCTGAACCAGGCTGGGAAGACTGAATCTGCAAGAGGCAAAACGCTTGGTGTAAAGAAATCAACTGTGGGAGCAATTAGAAAATGGAAGACATACAAGACCACTGATAATCTCCCTCGATCTGGGGCTCCATACAAGATCTCACTCCGTGGCGTCAAAATGATAACAAGAACGGTGAGCAAAAATCCCAGAACTACACGGGGGACCTAGTGAATGACCTACAGAGAGCTGGGACCACAGTAACAAAGGCTACTATCAGTAACACAATGCGCCGCCAGGGACTCAAATCCTGCACGGCCAGACGTGTCCCCCTGCTGAAGCCAGTACATGTCCAGGCCTGTCTGCGGTTCGCTAGAGAGCATTTGGATGATCTAGAAGAGGACTGGGAGAATGTGTTATGGTCAGATGAAACCAAAATAGAACTTTTTGGTAGAGAAACAGGTTCTCGTGTTTGGAGGAGAAAGAATACTTAACTGCACCATACCCACTGTGAAGCATGGGATGAAAACATCATGCTTTGGGGCTGTCTTTCTGCAAAGGGACCAGAATGACTGATCTGTTTAAAGGAAAGAATGAATAGGGCCATGTATCGAGAGATTTTGAGTGAAAATCTCCTTCCATCAGCAAGGGCATTGAAGATGAGACGAGAGGAGATCTGCATGGAGGAATGGGCCAAAATACCAGCAACAGTGTGTGAAAAGCTTGTGAAGACTTACAGAAAACGTTTGGCCTCCGTTATTGCTAACAAAGGGTACATAACAAAGCATTAAGATGAACTTTTGGTGTTGACTAAATACTTATTTCCCACCATGATTTGCAAATAAATTCTTTAAAAATCAAGTAATGTGATTTTCTGTTTTTTTCCCGCCACATTCTGTCTCTCATGGTTGAGATTTACCCATGTTGACAATTACAGGCCTCGCTAATATTTCCAAGTGGGCGAACTTGCACAGTTAGTGGTTGACTAAATACTTATTTGCCCCACTGTACACGCACATATAATAATGAAGCATCTACAAGGACAACGCCAACTTGGTGATGATAATGCACACTCAGTAGAAAATAGTACATTATTTTCAATTGTACCCACCTAGACGCCATGTACTGTATGTTAAAAAAAAGTTGCCAGAGTTTAAAATGACCCTCGCCACGCTAAATGCTAATGCTAACGAGACCGCGAACGCTATGCTAGTGCTCAGAGCCACCGAGCCAATCATCATCGAGTTATATTCGATCCTCCCCCTCCCGCTCTGCTTTCTGCCAGGAAGCCGTGACAAAATCAGACAACTCGCGTATCATTCCACCAAATTCCAGTAACACGCCCCTTCACATCCCCAGTAACGTTAACGGCATCACAAAGATGGAAAAAGTCATTAATTAGATTACTCATTAATGAAAAAAATAATGCCGTTAGAAACACCGTTATTAACAACACTGGTTGCATTGTCTTGGCAGTCAATGACAGCTTGAATTCTGGAACACATGATAGACATAAGAAAATGCTGGATTTCATCCCTAGCGATGCTTTGCTAGGCAGAAGGCTTCAGTTTCTGTTAGCCTTTTATCTTCAGCAAGTAAAATGCTCAATCCAGTTCACGCCAAGAGATTGATTATTAAATTGGCACATTACTTCTAATCCATTCAAAATGGGAGGTATACAGACAGTGTATAAAAACTGTAGTCATTTCTACGCCTTGCATCTGAAAATTGAGCTCATGCCCCAATAATTATAGTCCTGAGCCTAACTCAAGGTTGTCACGGACTTCCTTTCCTCCGTTTGCCCGCTGGGATGTGCCTGACGTTATCGCTACTGATAACAGGGCTCAGTTCATCTCGACCGACTTTGCGGTGTTCGTTAAAATGAAGGAATTAAAAACGTCCAAACCACCTTATCAGGTACCCCCCCCCCCCACCTATTCCCCATTTCTGTTTCTTGATATCAATTCAAATTTACCTTCGTGCCCCAGAGTGGGAATAGTACAGAAATCTATTTGGAGGTAATATTTCTTTACTTTTCCAGATAGAGTCTCTTAGCTAATGTTGGGCACTGAGGCGGTCTGAGCGAGGTTTTGCATATCCATGTGCTATCTGTGGGAGCGCTGGTTGACCTGGGGGGCTGATATCCAGGCTCCTGGGGATTGAGTGGGTCTTTGGAGAGCAGAATACAGATGACAGGGACTGTCCTCTGAATGGTTATACCTGGTGCACTGTGTAGTGATCCTTTCCAAACCTCATTCACGGTCTTGTAGTAGAGCTTGGATACTTGGTGGAGTCCTTCCACTTTACGTTTGAGGATCTCCACACAGGTAATGGTCTTGGTGACGCCTCTGTCCGAGCCTGTGAAGACCACCTGCCTCTGCGGCCGCCCATGGATTTCATTCCCTTCTCCTTGCATGCGAGCGGTTGCGAACCGCAGTAGATTGCGAATCTTGCTTCCTTCTTTCACTCTCATGTGGAAAAAGTCTGCAGCAAGTCCTGGAATAGGAAAGGGACAGCTGTCTTCTGTTTGCTTCACTTTCCTGAGGTTGTTCTGATAGGGCATAGGAGAAAAAGACTGAATGGCAGAGTTGAGTGAAGTACTTGGACACATCCTTTGAGACGTAGGTTCTGTCATTGTTTAAAAAGTGTTCCAAAAAACAATTCCTTCTGCCAGTCCGCAGCGTTGAATAATAGGTGTGTTTTCCTGCAGAGTTCAAAAAGTGATCAGTTTCGCAAATCCAAACTTTGTCTTCTGCCCGTCCAGAATTCCTTCTCAGACAAGCGCAAATGACATTGAAAAGGGAGGTTTCTTCATCTAATCCCTCTAACGTGATGGAAAAGATGTCCTTGCGCAGTACAGCATGGAAGACAGCTGATCCCCAGAAACGCACGAGGCTCAGACAGTAGGGTGGTACAAAGAGCTCTTAAAGGCGCACGCAACATTTTGCATGGCTGAATTCTGTTTTTGCCGTTTGTTGGGTTTGCAAGGAAACTTCTGTGAGACCCTGAAGCTTCAGTGTGGTTGCTTGAATACACACAATTTAATTAACAAGATGCAATGAGGCATTCGGTTGGAAATTTTTCAAACTCCAATGATTGACCATTTTACAAATGTTTTCATGTTCCCCTTCCATTAAGCTAGTGTGTGTGCCATCCTTGATGCTTTTTTTTTGTCCTTTGCAGTATTTACCTAGAGAGCCATATGGTATTTAAGAAATGTCTTCCTTTTGGGGTAATTCAGACATTTGTCAGTTATTTAGTCAGTTACTCAGTTACTCAATCACTCACTCATTCAGTCGCCTGCTGGGCTGACCCAGAAAAAGAGTGTCACTTTGGGCTTCTTGTAAATCAATGAGAACATTTAAACCTTGGAGCAGCTATCATTTTTTTCTTCTTTTGTGAAACCAACAAAACAGGTTTGTTCGTAAATGCCAACAATGTTGGCGGGGGCACATTGGGGAGGCAGCTGCTCATATGGAAGCACAATGGTGTTATAATGTTGCCTTTCTGCCTGACAGGATGGGATGCATCTCCTGTTATTTGCTGATATGAGCAATGAGCACACTCTTGTAATTTCCATTGTTTTCTTAAATAAAAGCATGATGTTGAATATTTCATCTGTATTTGAAGATCATGTATAGTTCTGGTATAGATTTTTGTTCATTTGAAATTATGCACATTATAGCACAAAACAATTTGGATTATGGCTTACTTATAAAAAACACAACTTCATTGATGATTTCTTTCTTAAAGTGTTTTCACAAAACAAGTCGATTTTATTTGCATTAACTACCTTAAAGGAACACTTGATAACTTTCAGTTTTAGTGATTTTGGCAAAGCCAGTGGACAAAAGCAGTAGTTTTGCCTAATGGATGACCTGCTCAAGTGTTGTAAAGAAGTGCGCTCACGCCACGCTTAAACTGGATAGCCTAGCTTTTTCTCTTTTTTGTCCTTTCAGACAAAATTGTTCGTTTCTTGGATAGTTTTTCAACTTCTACCCTGATACCAGTAATTGCGTGTGCGCTCAAATCGACTTTCGCCTTTGTAACAAATGGGGAAAGGGGATAGTGACGTATGCCTTAAAGCAGGCTGCACATTTGAACTTTTTGTGTGTGGCAAGGTTCCTAACACCCTCCTCGAAGTTTCTTAGTGCCAGTGAAAGTGATAGAAACCCCCTCGGGGCATGACAGAGGTGCCACTGAACTACTTGTAAGTCAATTTTAATCACAAACAATAAGTAAAAATGAAGGCAAATTCATAAAATCTTTTTTAAAAAAATGTTATTTTACACAATTTTGTCTTTCATTCACCTTGTCAGAGGTGGTCTGTTGATAAATGCTTTCCCATAGTATCAACAATTTCTACAACAAAAATGTCTTCTTGTTTTATGTTTTTAAATCAAGAAAACCAAGTACTACAATATAAAAGTTTGAGATTTCTCTTCTTGCAGCATCGGGTTATGTGTGCGATCATTTTGTATTTGTGTTTTACTGTTTGTCAAGGCATCACTGTATGCTAGTTTAAATTGCAAAATAAAAAAAATTGCAGATTTTGAGTTCTTTCTATTGCCCCACTCAGTTCACAGATAAATTCTCATCTGTTGTTCACGATTTGGGGTATTCATTCAGCGGGGCTTGTTTGCAATGACCTCTAAAATTTGGTTCTGAATTTCTTCTTCCTGGGTGTTGATGTGGACATCTCCCACACAACCGTTTTCGTACCTACGACAAAAAAGAAGTGTAGTGTTGAACACAAGAATCAAGCCGCTAAAAGGATTTTGTGAATTAGGGATGTTCTTACACAAAGAGGAAACGTGTGCACACGTGGTCGGACACAGGACACACCCAGATGTTCCCATGTTTTTTAAGGTCCTTCGATGTTATGACTGAAATTAACCCAAAATCAAATACATTTTATGAGCAATCATTACTGAATTTTAAAATGATCATATTTGCTAACCGTATACATACATACCCTCACAAAGTGCAACACAATTTAGATTCCTGCTTTGAAGAAACCTGCCAGGGAGATCCTACAACAATCAGAAAATAAAAAGTAAAGCAAAACAATAGGCACATATGACTATTGTATAAAAGTGATTTACTTGTTGGATTATGTTCATTCGATTGTGTTTTTTCAGGAGGTCTTCTTTGGTGGGTATATGGTGTTGTCCTTTGCCCATATCTGGAAAAAAACAAACAATCTTTGTAGGTATCCAAAGAATACATTTTCATAATTTAAACTGAAGTGTATTCATACCAGAATATCCGAATGATATGCTTGAAACAGGGCTTAAGTAGATCCCTTTACCATATGCAGCTCCATGCATCTTTTAAAAAGATAAAAAGAAAAATGGCTTGCAGGGCTGAGCAATATGGCCTGAAATAAAATCTTACATCTTTTATTAAAAATAAATTTCATTCATGAATTTTCCCAACTTTTCCCTGCCTTTTAAGTGATACAGAAGCAACGGATCTGCCTTACCTGGAATTTTGTATTAGAGGCATTGACAAGTCCATTTCTTAAAATTGAATGCCAGTTTTCAACGTGGGAACCACTGGGAAAGAAGACTAGATTATTAAAAGTAATACTTTTTAATGTTCTTTATACATCCAAGAATGAAGCAAATATTCTCACTGGAAAGCAAAGGTGCTTCCGTAGAGTTCGCGTGCAGTTTGAAAACGAGCCTCTTTGGTTGGAGGGCTGCTGATGAGCAGGAACTGGTGGGGCGTGTGCATAAATGGCAGATGCTATTGTGCAGCGAGGACGGAAAGAGGTATGTATTGTAAGTGTAGTAGAGTTCAACAACATACTCTCTACCGTAGTATACTCTCTCGCATCTGGCCACTATACCACTGTACAGTATGTACTACTAATCTAAATCAAAGACTGCACTGTCGTACCCTGTTTGCTGGAAGCTTGACAATGTGAGATCTGTTGCTGGATAAAATCCTGAAGTCAAAGATATGAACAAATAGCTGAGACTCACTCTGATTGGTTTTGATCATATGTCATAAACTAATATCCAGGCAATGACTGAATTTACAAGGATGAGAGAGTTATTAGCACTTTAAACGACATTCATTGAACTCCGTGAATCCATTTTGACTGGGAGGAGCTGGCAGCAAGTGATCACTGCTAACCCTCTCAGCCAAAATAATTTGGACATCTAGCGTCACCAATGGTACTGAAATATCAACATTCAAAACTAGGGCAAAATTATCGCTTTAATTATCGTAATTAATTTTTGAAATTAATCACGTTAAAATATTTGACTCATTTAAAGCACATGCCCTGCTCAAACAGATTAAAATGACAGCACAGTGTAATGTCCACTTGTTACTTGTGTTTTTTGGTGTTTTGTTGCCCTCAACTGGCGCTTGGGTGCGACTGATTCTATGGGTTTCAGCACCATGAGCATTGTGTAATTATTGACATCAACAATGGCAAGCTACTACTTCATTTTTTAATTGAAAATTTTACAAATTTTATTAAAACGAAAACATTAAGAGGGGTTTCAATATAAAATTTCTACAACTTGTACTAACATTTATCTTTTAAGAACTACAAGTCTTTCTATCCATGGATTGCTTTAACAGAATGTTAATAATGTTAATGCCATCTTGTTGATTTATTGTTATAATAAACAAATACAGTACTTATGTACAGTATGTTGAATGTATATATCCGTCTTAAGTCTTATCTTTCCATTCCAACAATAATTTACAGAAAAATATGGCATATTTTATAGATGGTTTGAATTGCGATTAATTACGATTAATTAATTTTTAAGCTGTAATTAACTCGATTAAAATTTTTAATTGTTTGACAGCCCTAACATGTCCTCTCAGTTTAAATGAATTGGATGTCAATTCTTACCAAAGGCGTACTATGAAAAAAAAAAAAAAAACCTCCGGGTGTTTTTGAGGGCCATTACCAGAGGGTATTTCTGTTTTTACTTATTTAAATTTTATTTAGTTTTTATTAATTTATTCCTTTATCAATCCATTAAACAATATGTAAATAGTGTGTAATATATATACACTGTACAATAAAAGTCACATGCCCTATAAAGGATTAAAGGTCTTAAGGTCATGTTCAAATAGCTGCCCACTGTAGTGACCACGGTTCCTGATGTTCATATTTATCCTGTAAAGTACCTTGTGAGCTGGTGGACACACACATAATCAGGTGATTGATTTGTTCAATCTTACCATTGCAGTAAAGGAATAGCAAGAAGATCTATCTGGTCCATTTGCTTCTTGATTTCAGAATATGAACCCTGTGTGCATAATGAACAATAAAGTCAAGTCGAAACAAAATCATAATAAAAGTGTAGGATTCACCTGTGTCATCTTCCTAACCAGCAGGACAGCATCCAGGGCTTTTTCTAGCCTCTCATAGCTCTTTCTCTGCAGCCAAAAAAATATATATATTATAGCCACTGGTCATATCAGGTCATCAATAATATCCCTCGAGTTTCCAGTGATACCTTGGGACTAAAGGCTAGCATTTTGGGATTCAGTGGATCAACGACAGACGGGTAAGGCTCAAAGACGATGCTTTTGCGAGATGACTGCAGAGCCGCCCTGCACATTGTCACCAGCAAGTCAACCACCTGTCGAGCGGATGACAGTCATCTTGAAATATGATGCACCCAACTTATTCAACAATCAAAGTGACACTGACCTCTGCACCGGTGGCGACCTCTTCTGTGGCCCCTGACATGGTCCCCATGGCGTGAAAGGAAAAGACACACAGTTCGCGGGTGCAAACGGCAGGCTGACAATACCACAAAAAAGGAACTCATTATTTAGTTTGTTGGCATTTTCACATGTGCATTTGTTTACCTTTAACAAAGGGCCATTCTGGAGAACGTGTCGCTCGTCACAAATCACGCAGTACTCATTCAACGTGGGTATTCTCTGTTCTGCGTATCTCATAACCTGCAGACAAATTGTAGTGCAAGGTGTGCCCACCAGAAGGACAATAAAGTAATCATGATTCCCGAAAAACAAAATTACTACACAAAACATTTCAGCTTTTTCGAAGGCTTCGACCGATTCATACCTTTCCAACTTAAAAAAAAAAAAAAAAAAAAAAAAAGTCCGAAAAACCCACACAATGCAGGCAACCAAAAAGTTGCTGTTTGGCAAATGTTTTTTTTTTCTACAGTAAAACGGAACAATTCAAAATGGATAGAATCCCACAATTTTTATTCATTCACATTATTCACATATAAAAAAACTGAAAAGGAATATTTATAAAATCACAAAATTGAGGCAAACCAAATTGTACTGAGATTTTGCCAAAAATGTATAGTTCCCTCAAAATAATACAAAACCATCCCCATTCATTTTCAAAGGCACATTCAAAACCCACCAAAACCCAAATAAATCTATCCATTCTGTCATATGTATTTTCAACTCAGAACCAAAAAAATTATTGGTGGTCATTATTTTTTAACCCAAAATAATTGATATGAAGTCACCCAGAATTCCTCCCAAATCAACATGATGTGACCGGGAATTGCACTAAAATCATTTTGAGCTTTCTGTCAAGCATGAAGGCATTGTTACACAATTGTTCGAGGTATTGCTTTTCTATCTAATATACATATTGTAAAGTGCAATAAGTAGCAAGTGCCTGTTTTCTTATTTAAAAAAGACATTTCAAAATGGATTAGTTTTAGAAGGGGAGACAATGTAATGACTGGTGTGTCAATTAATCTCCTTTTTTTTTTTTGCCTTGCCAACACTCCCCTCAACTCTGACCTTTATTGTTGTAACAAGAGATGTCCCGATCGATCGGCATCCCGATCCATCGGGTCCGATCACGTCATTTTCAAAGTATCGGAATCGGCAAAAAAATATCGGCCATGCCTTTTTTTAATATATATATATATCTTTTAATTAAATTATTTTCTAATTGTATTTAACGTTACAGACATAATATGTTACTTATCCAGAGTCTTTAGGCTTAAGTTAGGGTTATCAAATTTATCCCAATGACGGCGGAAACTAATTAAAAAAAAAAAAAAGTATCACATTAAAATATTCAATGCAATTAATGCATGCGCTGCACGACCCACTCACGCATTGTCGCGCTCCATTTGTAATGGCGCCGTTTTGCCAATATAGAGAGCTAAAAGGAAGCGTAAAATGAGTAGAATGAATTTTAGCAGCCTTTGGAGCCTTATTTTAATTTGCTAAAGCCTTACAACTCCTCTCCCAGCAATTAGAAATATCGTGTGAAGCAATGTGGGAAAGCAAGGTAACAATTGATCTTTTACTTAACACCTTGAATTATATTCCTCGCAGAGAAGATATATGAATTGGTAGCACTACGCACAGTCGTGGTTTCACTTGTCATGCTTCCACTTCCCATCATGCATTGGGCATGGCCTTCAGTATCATTTACTGAAAGCTCAACAAATACACTAGATGGCAATATTTAGTCACAATATACAAAGTCACAAGTCTTTCTATCCGTGGATACCTCTCACAGAAAGAATGTTAATAATGTAAATGCCATCTTGAGGATTTATTGTCATAATAAACAAATACAGTACTTATGTGCTGTATGTTGAAGGCATATATTCGTCTGAGTTTTATTCATTTTTTTCTTAATGCATTGCCAAAATGTATATGATCAGGAAAAATTATCGGGAATTATTGGGATTGAATCGGGAGCAAAAAAAACAGCAATCGGATCGGGAAATATCGGGATCGGCAGATACTCAAACTAAAACGATCGGGATCGGATCGGGAGCGAAAAAACATGATCGGAACAACCCTAGTTGTAACACCTTCTGTTTTGACATGTAATATGAGTTCAAACTTGGCAGGCTGGGTGTGGCAGACCTGGGAATGCACCTGCAGCTCATCAGCAATCACAACTGCTTTTAAGGAGCTGCCTGGGCAGCAAGTAGGTGAAAGATGGTTCTGCCTATCGTCACTGGTACATCGGCCAACTAAGCCTGTAGTTTTTGACTTGTTGTTAGTGATGGTGAGATGAAGCCTCATGAGGCATTGCACCACTTGAGCCAATTGGTTCGGGAAAGGGTTCATTTCTTGGAGCTTCATGTGTCCACAGAACCACCTACTGGCTAACTGTATAATCTCAATCATTTGTCTCCCAACCACATGAGGGATTCGTTAATTTTTGTGTGTGTGTCTGTTGGGAAGGTATTATTTAGCAAAATATTGTCTGACCAAAGCCTCGATGTACATAGATGATCACACAAGTATAATGTATATATTTTTTCTTCAACTTTCTTTTCATTGTTTTCTAGTCACAGAAGTTAAATTTGGCATACATCTTCAGCAATGGGATCAAACTCATAACCTTAGTGACCATGATGTATGGGGGTGGGGGGGTCAGTACTCCCTGAATTGTGGGGGGGACCTACACATATGAAACAAAAACAGTCATATAAAATATATGACATGATGTCTCTTGTAGGTCAGCAGTGCCAAGCAGCTCCCCAAAAATCAATGTACAACAAATTATACATACAAACGTTTGAACTTTTGGGTCCAGTAAGAGGAGTTGCCACATACAGTCACATTCTCATATGTCACTCATGAAATAAAACCTATATGTATATATTTTTAATGTAGTCTGTGTATGTGTGAAAATAATTTCATAAATGGCATTATCATAATGTGGTAGGATGTGCAATGTTATTTTTTCTGATAATTACATGTGCGTATGTCGCCGGTGGTGCATGGATCCGGGCCGCGTGACGCAATCCATACCCAGGACAGAACTCGAACTCACTCGCACGACGCGTCCAGCACGGTAGGCCGATGCTCTGACCACTAAGCCAAAAGCCCGGGCTACCCACTTTGCCTGCCAGCGTACCCACATGAGAAAAGGGAGGTTTCGACACAACGGACTTGCCTGAACCTGTTACACGTAATCAGAAGAGTAAACATGTTCGTGTAACATGAAAAGGTTACTGATGATGCTTGTGCAATTTGGACATTGATGTAGCGACAGGATAGTGGGGGTTTTCATTGTTTTAGTTTATTCATTTTTTTTCTTCCCAAGTCCTCTTTCTTGTTGGCTTCATCCTAGTATCAACTACTGTACCATTCTTTCAACTCACTTAAACTTTTCACTTTCCAAACCACCTCCAAATTATCCAAATTCTCACCTGATCACAACTCTCCTGCTAACACCCACATTAAGAATGCAGGCAGAGAAGCGAGCTGTCAAACCGCACAGCAAATCCAAAGCACTCCATGAAGCGATCACGTGGTACAGCTTGGCAGCGAGGCTTCGGACGTCATCATTTTCGGAACCTCCCCTAAATGAAGCAAGCCTCGGTACGCGCTTCGCAGAAAAGTCCCTTCATTACTCGACACACGCTTCGAAGACTCGGCGCACTACATGACATCACTAGTGAAAGGGTTAGTTTCTCAAAGCTTCATGTAAGAACGGTACCACATACTGGTTAAATGTATGCTCACGGTCAGTTGTCTCAACCACGAGTGATTCATTTTTTTTTGTGTGTGTGTGTGTGTCTGTCTGTTAGGAAGGAATTTATCTGAAAAAATATTGTTTGACCAAATACTCTATGTACATAGATTAACACAGATTTATGTACAGTTGTCCTTCACTTATCACTGTTAATGGGGACCATAACCGATTGTGCAAAGTGGAAAAAAACGTTCAGTATTGTAACGCCCCCACCCCATTTTTAACATAGATTTTTTGCGTGTCTATATAATATCAGTAAGTGTATATTAGGGTGTCCCAGGCCCCCTATATAAAATCACATATTAACAGATTTGGACTCGCACACCCCTTCATTGTATTCCACTTGCTAAAAGAACCGAGCACACGAAATTTCACTCCTATAGCTGGTTGCTAAGGCTTCCCTCATTGACATTCCTACTGGACTGGCAGTGGTTAACGTGTCGGTCTCGCACTCTTCTGACTAATGATCGCCTCCCAGACCGATTGTCTACCTTGCACAATTCACATTGGACAAGGTGTTACATGCACTGGTGCAATACAACTGAAGTGCAATACAACTGGATAGTAGCAATACAACTGAAGACAGGGAAGTGACAGCTGCACTACTGGAAGCTGGCCTTGTTAGCCGTGGGGAATTGGCGGCGGTGATGTTCGACAACCTGAAAGATGAGCTGCCGCTCGTCTTCGTCCTTCGTCAGGCACTGGTTGAAGTCCGTCGCCAGCTTCACCGCTCGCTCGGCAACATCATTCACCGACTTCAGCTCGGAAACGACAACTGGAACTTCCCGCAGATCTGTGACCGTAGCTGGGAGAGGCAGCTTCAGGCAGTGGAACAGGTTCCGCGACCTCCGGGTGATGAAGTCGCCCAGGTCAGCCCTCTTGAGTGTAAGGGTCCTCCTTCCTTCCAGCCGCCGCAGTTCCTTCCCTTTCTCCTGAGCCTCGTAGAGGTTGTGCAGCATCTTGGCCTTCTCCTCTTCCTCGGTCTTCGTTGAAAACAATGCCAGCGGGGCCAAGTCCTCGCTCAAGTACCAGAGATGCCCACGGAACTTCTTGAGAGCAGCCGAGCCGACTTCACTGTCAACAGCTGTGTATCTGTCCAGCTTCTCACACATCTCCAGGTTGTTGACAGGTGCTTCGACGGTCACTGGAGCTTCGAACCACCGCTTGAGGTAGACCGTCACTGCGAACACGTTGATCTTGCGCAGAGCTCTTGCTTCATGTGGAGTGAGTTGGAACTGCTTCCGGAAGATGTAGATTTTCAGCGAGTAGATGCCTTTGGCCATCCATCGAGCCCGGTGGTACGCCCCAGGCCGGTTGAAGCGGTCAACTTATGTCCCGGGGCCCGTGAGGAAGAAGCGGGCGAGGAGGAGGAACTGGCGGTAGTCGTCCCTGTGGTGGGTGGTCTCCAGCTGGCTGTCGATAAACCCCACAACTTCGTCCTTCTTGAGACGCACCCACTCAGCGAGGTTGTCGTTCGGATCGTCGTCAAAGGGAGATGCCTTCGAGTGGTCCAAAAAAATTCCATTCTGCTTTGAAGCGGACGAACAGGGAAATATCAGGGCTAGAGGATTGGAAGAAGAGGTCGAAGACAGCGGCGATGACCAGTTCCATGGTATGATAGTTTGAAAGTGCGATTTTCTCCAAGTAAAGTCACATTCAATCAGAAAAAGACTTGCTTAAACCACCTCCCACGTGGTAAGCTTCCCAAATCCGATGAGTTTTTCAAAATCGGTAATATTTTGGGGGGAAATCCCCCCCCTTCGAGTTTCAGATAGCTTTTCTGGATCGGCCACTGTCAACACCAGGTCAGGACAACACCGCATACATTCTATGCATGTGAATGCAAATGGACAGTTGAAAACAGATCAGGATGACACCCCTACCCGGCTGGCCCCTGTATACGGCATAGCAGACATTACATGTGCTCTGAGGGAACCCTAAATATTAAGCGATCATTGTGAATTTTTTCTCACATTACTTTGCAAGAAGTGGAATGCATTGAGAGGGTGTGCGAGTTTAGTTTCCTGGATTTACTTTTTTGGGACACCCTAGTGTATATAAAACCATATGAATGCTTATGTTATCATTAGAACATTAAAAAATAGTTTCAAACCTAAATAAAATATTAACAATATAAGTAACATACATAAAGTATAAATAATACAGAATGTACATTCATTCTCATTCTTTCATGTGATACATGTGTTGAGGTGTGTGTAAGTGTACATTAATACATAGATGAAAATAAAGAGTTCATAAATATGTCTTTAGAACTTTTTCTTATTATTATAATAAGATACTTCAGACATAATTTAAAAATCTGCCATGCACTGACTGTGCGAAAGTTGAGCAGCAAAGTAGAAAGGGAACACTGTAAAAAATCGTGCGGAGTGTGTGCGTGTGAAAATGATTCCCCAAATGTTATTGTATTAATATGGCAAGCTGTGCAATGCTTTTTCTGAAATTGGCATGAGCGTTATCAGGCAGAGGACAGTAAAAGTGCTAGTGTAACTTGAACATTGACGTACTTGATGGGGGTGCATCGGGACGGGGGGGCAAATAGGGGAGGTCCTCTTTCTTGCTGGCTCCATCCCATCAACTACTAATCCTTCTCTCCCCCCTCCTAAATGTTTCACTCTCCAAACTATCCAAACTCTCGCCTGATCGCAACTTTCCTTCATACACCCACATTTTCAATCCAGCCAGAGGTGTTTATGTACTGTAGCGAGCTGTCAAACCACACGGCAAAATCTAAAGCACTCCCTGAAGCAATCATGTAGTACAGCTGGGCAGCGAGGCTTCGGACGTCATCGTTTTCGGAACCTGCCCTAAATGAAGCGAGCCTTGTTACGTGCTTCACGGAAACGTCCCTTCATTACTCGACACACGCTTCGAGGACTCTGTACCTCGTTACATCACTACTTGTTGTTGAACACTTGACTGATTCTGTCTTTACCTTCAGGACACCCACCCAGCTAGGCCTGCTGTCTGAACGACAGGCACCTTCCAGAGCCATTCACTGGATCATCACCCCCGCCAGCCACCAAACACCTTGCCTGTCTTTTATAAATACCATTTAACTCTTCATCAGCTTCCGGGTCGCATTTTGGTCCGCATTGGCATTGCCTATCCTGCATTAACATAGGTTTGCATATCAATCAATCAAATCTCAAATCCAATTTCCCCTTTAAAGACAAGCAAACACAAGAGTATTTTAAAATATGTTTTTGGCACCTGTGAACTAGGGCTGTCCCGAACGACTAATTTTTTCCCGATTAGTCAGCTGACTATTTTTACGATTAGTCGACTAATCTAATCATTACAAAAAAATTATTATTTTTTTTACTAATTCAGCAATGAAATTTTTGTTTACGCTTATCAATTCACAAAAACATTTTGTAACACTTAAATTATTTATTAAAGTACAAATAAACATGTAAATATCAATAATAAATCCCAAATAAACAACGAGTTCAAATGCTGATAGAATTAACTAGTGCAAAAGAATGGAATGTAAACAGATTCAGAACACTGACTTCGCCTTTCCAACATGATTGAAAACAATTCTTAAAAAAACACCTAGCATTAATATTATAGTATAGTACTATATATAATAGTATTATAATAATTATAATAATTATTCAGTGCCAATCAGATTTTTCATAAAGGGTGTCATTTTAAAGGTATTCTTAGTGTAGAATCTGAATTCTGAAGTATGTGGGATTAAGTCCAGAAATCGTTATTTATATGACGAACATGACATGCTTTCATTTTGAAATGGTCACCGGAAGTACGTATGCTAAACAGCTAACTTCAACTTTACACTCCGCAAAAAAAGCACTTTTTGTCATTGCATGTAGTGTCAGTAATAGTTTTTTTTTTTTTTCGTTTGCAAATGCTGTTAACCAGCCATTTTTCTTGTTTGAAGTGTTACCTTTTAACCGCAAGTTTGCTTTCATGAGACGACTGCCAATTTTTTATAGCAGGCTAAAGTAGGTATCCTGTTTTTCCCCCATTCACCTCAGTGTAGCAGTGCTAACGTTACAGTGTTTAATACAGATGTGTTTTCTTATTTTGTATGTCTAAACTTTAATTCTACAGCGTGTTGATAAGAGAAAGGAACTGGAGTCTCATGCCATCAGCACGCACGCGCGCAGCGATAATATGCAGCCGTGAAAATTACCGCCCTCATTTTTATTTGCCGTGCAATAAATGGACTCATTGCATATCGCGACAGGCTTAGCAACTTCAATAAAACATTTCGTTAGTTAGTTAGATGGACTTACAAACTGGGTGACTGCGCTTTAGGTGTTTATTCACGGCCGACGTGCAGCCAAGCTTGGCATTGAAGAGACAGGACACGAGAGTGTACCTTCCTTTCTTTCTTTGAAATAAGTCAATGTTTTGGACACTCTGGTGCGCTTTTTTGGCTTTGTGCCGCTTTCGCCGCTTGCATACAGAGCGTCCGACATTCTGAACTTTCCAAGCATTAATTTTTGTAACCCTTCATTAACCGTCGACGGGATGTTGTGCTCGTCGACGGATTTACATCATCGGTGACGTCGACGATGTCGACTAGTCGGGACAGCTCTACTGTGAACCCAAAACAAGTCTCAGAATAGTGTGGTACAACACAACTAACACGATTCAAAGCTTCTTTTTAAATACGACTGAACCGAATGTAGAGTTTCCCCTTAGATGTTACATTTACCTGCACCAAGAAGCCGTGTTGCAGAGTTGGGGTGGTCTTACAGTGCCCTATGGCCTGAGAGAAGAACAATAGGTCTATCAGCTGCTTGGTGCTGAGCTGAGCTGATGACTTGACTCCTGACACCATCACCCTCTGTGGAGTAAGACGTACAAAATAATTTCAAATCATAAAACCATACAACTTAAGACAATTGTAGATTAGTCTTCTAACTCTTTGGGAGTTACAGGACCCAAAGAGTATCATATGTGATACTCACATTTGATTGGCTAAAATAGTACCAGCATCAATAAACCTTTTATTGATTATTTCCACCACTATTACACATCTGAAAAAAATACATTCTGTTTTTTAATTTAATAAACAGTGGAATGCACATAACAAAGGTGTTGTCTTTCCTTTTAAGTCTTTCTGACAGTTTTCTACTGGCTGGTTTACTATAACAATTTAATGACATTCTGAAATTAGGGTTACGTTTTGGTGTGCCACCCCAAGATTTTATGTGTCTCCATTTGGACACCACTTCGAATAATTTTTGGAGGCGCCACTTGCAAAGGAATTCAAGTGATTTTTGTGTTGCTATCATAACGGTTTACCTTTCCACTTGGCGTGTAAGTGAACAGTTCCCCGGATGGATTCTTGATGTTGTAAGATGTTGTGTGACTGGCGAAATGATTCAATTTCATGGCGGGCAAAACAATCCTTCCTCTCAGGCTCCGGTCTTGGAGAGAGTTGGATCTATGGAGTAGGGGAGGTGTTCAGAGCCTTCGTAAAGTCAGATATTATGTAGTACACACTTTGGCAGTGGCAGCCAGATGCTGAGTCTTGCGCGGAATTTCTTCATGGTTCCACCAGGCCTGAACCAGCTGTGCCTTCTCTTCGGTCTCACAGTCACGTTCGCATTTGTCAAATGGTTCCACTCTCGGGATATGAAGACTGCTAAGACACTGTGGAACAATAGTAAAAGGGTTTTCTTTCAGATTGAAGATGAAAATAAAACAAAACTTACTTTTGCAGTTGTTTTCCAAGATTAAAATGTTGTTGATTAGATGGCTGAAATACTTCGACTGTTGGTTCTACAGTGAGAAATACATCATGTAGAAAGCTGGAGCTCAATGGACTGTAGTAGCAACAGTTCACGCTCACCAGGTCCACTCAGATACTGAGACAAAGAAAAGTGAAGGCGGACAACGATGGGCTCCGCTGGGTTTACGCCCCAGGCCTTTGCCACCTCCCCCTGTGAACACCCAAACATTGCATCGTATGTTGTTCACTGTATCACTGAATGACTTGTAGACTTCATTTTCAACTTACATCCAAAATGTTTGCATTAATGTTCAGATCAACATCAACCTGATCAATTGATTGGTACTCCCTGAAAATGTTAGAATGAAGGCATGATACAGAAAAGATTCCTGCTCTCTCACATGAGTGATTGTTTTGCAATTTACCCAATGGTGACTGAATGACAAGAATATAGGCTCCTGACTGTCTCAACGTCACGGTCCAATTGGGGGTGGCAGCTCGGCTCTATGAAACAGCTGTCCTATTAGGACAAGCAAAAACAAGTAATGACAAGCTATCAAGATGAGACAGGGCTTTTCTTATGTATACTTGTGTCTTCAGGATTTTAAAAGTGTTGTTTACCAATGTCATCTCTTCTTCATCTGAGTCAAAGACTTCCTCGCTTTCAGTCCCCTGATGCCACTCAGCTTCCTGAACAGGTAAGGGGGGTGTAATATAATTTCCATTAAGAAAAAAAAAAACGATTTATGATAAAGTACTTTGGAAAACAGATTAAAATGTAAAGAATTACAGTTCCTCGTGGTGAGCATGAGTTGTCTATTGGGTAAACATTATGTTAATCCTTTCATGTACCCTTTCATTTTTTTATTTTTTTGCCATTGACAGTGCGAGACATCCAATCCATTTTGACTGAACGTTCATTTCCCACTCCCAGTAAAAATAAATTGGACATTAAGTGCCATCAATGGCACTGAAACAAGATCATTCACAGCCAGTCTTCCTAGTGTAGATAACCAGGACATAATGAGATAAATACTATGAGAAAAAAAAATCAACCTCAAAATGTTACTTGGAGCCATAACTAGTGTGTTGATTTAGTTTTCAAAATTAATGTATTAATTAATAAATACATTTATATTGATTTAAAAAATAACACTTGAAGTTCCGCTCTGAGACCCACAATTTGGCCAAATCTCAAAACTGTCCGATATGAATGTGTGATACATCATTGGAAAGCTTAAAATCTATATTTTCTGGGGGAAGAAAACTTTTGAACAGGAGAGCATTTAAAAAAAAAAAAAAAAGTTTTTTTAAACAGCGAAACCCTATCTGGAGGTGAGAGCATGAAAGAGCAGAATTAAAGACGCAATGACTTTAACGAGATATTATCGCGTACTTACCTTGTTTCGAATCTAAAACTCCATGTAGCATGTATCACCGAGTGTGAAGACACAGCTGTGAATGGCCGCAGCTGGATTTTTGGGGGATTTTATGGCTGAAATATGGTAATATAACAAGGGACGCAATGCAGAAATCGTAGACATCAAGGTATGGGGCTAGATCAGTGATGAACACACACACATGTGCGATGCATACACACATCTAACACGAAACACGCACGTATTGTGGGATTTATAAACACACAGGACACCAAACAGACATGCACTGTACGATTCATAAACACATGGAACACCAAACTCACGCATTGTACGATTCGTAAACATGTATCAGACGAAACACATGCAGTGTACGATTTGTAAACACATATTACACGAAATACACACACATTGTATGATTCATAAACACATAGGACACGAAACACACACACATTCATCAAATGTGCGTGTGAATTGTCTTACGCGCATTTATGACGTGCTTTTAATTTGAAATGCCAACTCAAGAGTGTGATCTTTTTGAGACTCCTTTCGCCCAGCCGAGAAGAACACTTGCATTTTTTTCTAAACGGAGCCCGTTTGCAGCCAATCAGACGTCTCCTTCCTAAACAGCCAATCACACGGGCTGGGCTGATTCATTACGTCACTAATGTGCACCTCCAGGTTCAGCACGAGTAATGGTACCTGGTAACTACGGTGAAGTGAGCCACGGTCGAAATACATTACGTGGTCAAGCCAGCCGCACTTTCTTTTCAGTTGCGTGTCAGTTTCAGCTTGTATTGCACAGAGACGGACAACGCACGTGTATTCTGTCGCGTTTATAAAAGAAAATCATGACAGGGAAATCGTGTGGATGTGTAGTCCAGTGGCCTCGGAAGAGAACAGCATTAACTCTACAACAGTGGTCTCAAACCGGTCCTCAAAGGGCCGCAGGGGGTACTGGATTTCATTCCAACCAAACGAGACAAATACCTTTTCACCAATCTGGTTTCTTACAAGTGTAATCAGTTGATTGCAATCAGGTGCTGCTTATGTTAGTAGAAACCTCATTGGTTGAACTGTTTGTGCTGGATCTGTTGGAACAAAAACCAGGACCCACTGCGGCCCTTTGTGGAGTCGGTTTGAGACCGCTGCTCTACAAGGATGGATTGCAGTTTTCAGATGGACGGCCTCCAACGAAATAATTTAAAATGGTGACTTTATTTCAAAGTTAAGGCTATTACCCTGTTATTTAAAAAAAAAAAAAATCTGCGTTTTTGCACTTGTTAAGAAGGCAAAAGTAGTAAGATAAACCCAATTAAATGTTTTTGATGTTCCAACAAGTGAATGTTCTTTACTCGCCTGAGTTAGGCTACTGGCCTGTCGTTTTAAATAGTACAATGATCAATAGTTTTTGTAATCAGTCCTTTTTTAGATGTAGTTTACCCCAGAGGTGATGTGTAAGTATTTAATTGTTACAAACTTGGCCATTAACCATGTGTTTTCATTAACAAAATGTTTTTTTGTTTGCTAATTTATAATTTTAACGTGTTGTTTTTGTTTATGTCTTCGAGATGGATCCAATATTCAAAAGGAGACCCGATGGCTGCATAATTTTGAATGACTCCCAAGAGACATTCAGAAAATGAAGATAGACCTTGGGCCCTTCCTACCATAATACCAAATACTTAACCAAAATCTATCCACATTCTGTTCATTAGTTACAACAAGCGGAAAAAGAACCAGGAGGCACTTGTTTATGCTGCCACAAAACACAACTGGGATGGCAAAAGTGAAAAAGCACCTCCACTTTGCTGCCACAGCAGTGTCAACTAAGGTGTAGCCTACTGTTATGTAAATGTTTCCAAACAACTTTATCCATTTTGTATTGCAGCCTTGGATTTGTTGATGTGTTTTAAGAGTGTAGGTTTTGGCTGTGCTTGTGGACAAAAGCAGTTTTTTACCTAAAGGAAGGCTCCATTTTTATTTTAGTTATCCCCGGACTAAGAAGTGTTACGGCTCCCTCGTTTTCACCTGCACATTTTCCAGCACACCTGTCACTAGGGATGGGAATTGATAGGATTTTTACGATTCCGATTCCATTGTCGATATTGCTTAACGATTCGATTCTTTATCGATTCTCTTATCGATTCTAATTTGGGGGAAAAGAAGAACAAACGTTTTGATTGGCATCGAGTTTGTTTAATCAGAAGTCACAACCTTACAAACTCACAACGAGATCAAAAGAGGCCCAAAGCCTTAATGTTAACTGTGGCAATAAGTGGCAAATACACAAGAATGTGTAACATTTTACTGAAACACTTATCTAATAGAAATAAAAAATATTGGTATATATTGGCAGATAGGTTGTTATTCTGCCTTTGGCAGTATGTGTTAAAGCAGGGGTCCCCAAACTTTTTCCTGTGAGGGCCACATAACTTTTCCCTTCTCTGATGAGGGGCCGGGATCAGTTTGTAACAGAAAAAGTGTGATGATTGCAGAAGTGCATAAATGTAAAAAATTATTGTTTTTCAGAAAGCCACAATCAAATAACCCTTTCTGGATTCTTCACGGAATGAAAGTAAATAAAATAAAAATAATAATATAATATAATAATAATTAATAATAAAAACACTATTAATTAAATAGATAATAACCAAATAACCCTCTCTGAATTCTTCAAGGAAAAGGCCAGTAAATAAATAACACGATTGAGAAAAAAAAAAAAATTTCAAAATGGCCGGACCAAATGTGGAGGCGGGCCGTATTTGGGCCGCAGTTTGGGGACTACTGGGTTAACGTGTATTATTTACCATTACATTGAAATGTATGCCTTTTAGTTTTTGTGGCGCTTACACGCTCAAGTGGGGGCGCCCTTGCGCTTCCTCACGCGAAGAAGAACGCGCTCACGTGAAGAAGAGCACGCTTACACCCGAAGAAGAAATGCCGCATCCAAGCGAGTGAGCGAGTTAGTGAGAGAGGGAAACACTTCTACGAGCCTACGTTCTTCGTTAATGTTAATATCTACAGAGGCAACGCCTGTATGTATCATCTTTTGTGTTGTTGTTGTTGTGTTTCCATTCGCGATCGGACACTTAAATCCAGTTGTGTAGTGGTTTGAACGATGTGCTAATGCTAGCGAACGAATGCTAACCATTTGTTATTACTGTTATTAGCAGCTAATCATCGCTGATTTACGTTGATGCAAACCTGTTTGTTATTGGGGACGAAATTGATTTGTTTCATTTCTATTCTTCGTTTCACTCTTCAAGTGATGGTTGAATAAGGTCAGCAAATTATACCAACGTCTTCTGCATCGTCATTTGAGAGTTTAGCTAGCTAAATAGCCAGGACTGAGCCTTAGCCTCTCTGTGAGGAGAGCGCAGTCGTATTCCCTCCCGATGCAGTTATCTCCACCTTGCAATGACTGCAAGTCGCTTTGTTGTAATTTTTCCTCGTGAAGTGAAGACACACTTTCGAGCGTTTGAACCTACGTGCTGTCATTGTTATGTTTATGGCTGCAATGCTCGTGCTTACCCGTCGTAACCTTTCGTTTTCACACTCTTTCCTGGTGAAGTGTAGTCAAACTTTGGAGCGAGTGGTTCTTGGCGCCATGCTAGTTTGATGCGTCTGGACAACAAGACACGTCACGACGCAATACGCGTCTTTAGGAATCGTTAAAGGGATCGTTAAGGCTTTTTCATTGTGATGTCGAGGCCTCGAAACACTCGGAACTGGTTCTGAATTGGAACCGGATTTCGATTCCCATCCCTACCTGTCACCAATCTCCACACCTGCCACCACTCTGCAATCAACTGTCTGCCACTATAAAAGACCGGTCTGCACATCATTCAATGCCAAAGCATAAACTAACCACGTATGGTAACGTAAGCCCACTCTAAAAATCCATTTATTCTGGAAGTTTTCAAAATGTTTCTTTAGTAGTTTTTTGATACAAAGGTTTGAATGGAATGGTGTATCACATGAACCAATACACATGAAAGGAAATATAAGTCAATACAGATTTTGCTTTGATCATTTAGACTTTCAATTAATTAGGTTCATATTTGTGAGAAATGTAGCCCTGACCCCCGTTCAACTAATCTGTTTGGTCTTATTAATGTCCTGTCCACAGCAAAAAATGTTCATGCAGGTTATGCTGTCCCTACCAATGTTGAGACCAAACCTACTTGTAATATACACGTTTTGATTAAAATGTTTTCTTGTGTTTACTTCATTGTCATCTAGTTGTTGGTATGCACATTTTTACAACATATATGGGCCAACGTGCTTTGAAAATGAAAACTGCAGGGAAGGAAAATACTCATAAATAATTTAAAACATAAAAAAATACATGATACAATGAAATAAACTCTACAAATAATGCATGGAAACAGTCAATGTGAGTTTAAAGCTAGCTTATTCGGTGATAAAACACACAGTTTTGTCTTTATTTATATCCCATTATATAATTTTCCAGTAGTTACAGTTGCTTAATTGAACAGAGCAACACGACCAGGAATCGACACCTGCGAGCGAGTAATAGTCGAGGTTCATTCTCTGGAATGCCAGCGCAGTTTCCAACAAGACACGTGCTGAACCTGAAGGCGCACAGCAGTGACGTAACGAAACAGCCAGCCCGTGTGATTGGCTGTTTAAAGAGCAGACGTCTGACTGGCTGCAGACGGGCTCCGTTGAGAAAAAAATGCAATGTTTTTTCTCGCCTGCGCGAAAGGAGTCTCTAAAAGATCAACACACTCGTGAGTTGGAATTTCAAATTAAAAGCACGTTATAAATGCGCGTAAGACAATTCACACACACATTTGAATGTGTGTGTGTTTCGTGTGATAAGTGTTTGCGAATCGTACAATGCGTGTTTCGTGTCCCGTGTGTTTCTGAATCGTACAACGCGTGTGTGTTTCGTGTCCAATGTATTTATAAATCCCACAATATGTGCGTTTCGTGTTAAATGTGTGTGTGTTCATAATGAGACTTATCTAGCCCCATATGTGTGTGTTCATAATGACACTTATATTATGACCCCATATTATGGAGTGGTCGAGATTTTCTTTTTTATATATTTACCCTTTTAAACCTTTTTTTATAATTTTATTTTTCTTTGTTAGGATCGATTATCATTTAACATATTGGAGAAAATGCGACAGTAACAAAAAAAAAGTGCAATTAAGCGATAGTTATTAGGCAGATATCCGTGACTTTTTTAAAGACACGATTTTTTTCACTGTGACGTAATTTGTTTAAAAGTTTAAAATATGCGAGTGAATAATTTTTTAAAGTCGTTTTTTTTATTTTTATTTTTTTAAAATAAAATATCAGACATCAATTCATGATTCAAAGCTAAAAATGACACATTTTGAATAATAAATATAATGAATTACCTTCGTTTTATGGCTGGGTTGAAACAAAAGCGGTTGCGCGACGTCTGTAAACGGGGGTTTCCAGGGTAAAACGGACAAATTAAAATAGTTCGGGGGCTTAATGCATCATGAATCTGCAATAGCAGCATATAGACATATTCTATCAAACACAACGGTTCTTTTGGCTTTAAATACAGCAGTTTATTTCAAAGAGGAGTGCAAGAGCAGAAACTGCTTTTTCAGTCTTGTCTGTGTTTTCCGCCATAAATATATATATAGAGGGAGAGAGAGAGAGACCTTATGTATATTAATAAATGCACATGTTTAAGTTATTTTAAATGACCACAAATAGTCACTTTGGGTTAAAGGTGTTAGGTGTCAATTTCTGAATAGCTGTCCATTGTAGTGACCACTGTCCCTGTAAGGGTTAAACCCATGCAGACAAAGAAGAATTTACTCAACTACTTTATGGGACACTGTGTCAGGTTGCAAATAGTGAGAACTGTTATTTGAACCCATTGATGCATTGAAAAAAAGTTTATTTTTCCAAACTTAATAAAAATTATTCACCATCTGCCAAAATACTGCTTTTCGTCAAGGAAACACACTGGAGTTAACTGCCACCTTACAGCGCTTTTATCTTGAACATTTTGCACTCAAATCAAAATTCAGACTACTGTGGCTAGGTTACTCGTACCGCAAGACACACACGTACTAAGAGTGAATTAGTGTGAACATAGAGTATACACATATGGACTCACCATGTGCAGCAATTTTACACGCGATTAACAGCAAACAATTTTTAATCTTCCGCAGCTAAGGAAAAAACACTAGAATTATAATCTTATACAAAATCACTGTTTGTAATTAAGAATTTACATGATTATAGTTTACGTTGACCTGTCCAATATACGACTCACCTCTTTTCACAGAGAAATCTGGAGCTTCCAGATTTTCGACAGAACAATGAAACAAATGCATCCACACTGATCAGGAGTGCTGCTCTTTGATGACCAGCTTAGCTGTGTGACACTTGCAGTCCTCTAACACTGTGAGCTGAACAGCAGGATGTCACACATGTTCCGTCATGGACTTGAGCAGCACAAGTGGCTCTCGGTAGTCTGTGGCCCTGTGTGACCTCCACAAGGAAAGACACCTGCACCACAGCATTTTCTGTCCTTTCAAACACTATTTGCACTCATCTCACTAAAAGCTAACTTACTTCCATGATGATCATTGTTTAAACAAATTGGCAGATTTGAAGCACCAACACACCGCCCCCCCCCCCCCCCCCCCCCCCCATGTCTGAATGTTTAGGTCCCTAGTCTGACCTTAATCAGCAGTTAGTCCCTGTGAGCAGTCGCCTGCTGCTCCACAGTCTGGTCAGATTACACACTTGTAAGGCCATCAACATGTGTTCTTTCTCATTAAGTGCTTTTCTCAATGTACAGTAATCCACTTTAAAGAGTGTTTGGGAGTGGTGTGCTTCTTTTCCTACTCATTAACCCTCTCAGTCACAGTGTAAACTACAGTGGACATCAATTCAAATGTTATTATTAGTTTAATTAATCACTGCCGGTACAGGTCATTGAGTATGTGTTGTAGTAGTTAGTAAAAGTGGAAATTTGATATTGAAAACGGCAATCGACGTCCAATCCATTTTACTTAGGAGGGGCTGGAACCGATCACCGAGTCAAAGAGTTATGCTGTGTGCGGTCACAAAAAAAAAAAAAAAAAAAAAAAAAGAACGAATTTGTTGTCATTTTTCTTCTTTTTATCTATTTATTACTATTAGTTTTAATTCATTTTTTAAGTATTACATTTTAAAAATAAATTTCATTGTATTTATAATTTTTTTAATTACTCGTGACTGTTGTGTGTGTCTTTTTATTTTATTATTATTTTAATTTTTTTTTTTTTTTTACTTTGACTATTTAAGCAATCGATTTTCTCCCCCAAAAGCGTCTCAAAATTATATGGTCACTATAGGTGGTGCTAAACTTCTTTGAATATGTGTTGTTTTATTACTAAGGGCCATGTATCCCACTACTTTTGTTTTACTCTTTGTTCTGTAGTTTCTGTGTCCATTTGATGGACTTTAAAGACCAAATGTGAAGTAATTTCATAACATGCCAAATAGGGTCACAATTAAAGTAATTAAACATTGCCCAACAAATAAAGCATGAAAAAATAATTTATATGTTGTATATTTGACAAAATAATCGCGTTTCTGAAGTTGGAGCCTGAAAGGGGACGAACCCAGAAGTGATACGTCACACCAAGAACAGTGATGGCAGCGCGCCATATGGCCGCCATACAAAGCCCTTCAAACAATTATTCAAACAGCGATATAAGCGATAGATCGAGCGCAAGGGAGGAGATCTAAATTTTTGAAGAGTTGGAGGAAGAAGAGGAGGTTGGAATTTTATGTTGGACCTAACATGTATTAGCCAGACGCTAATCAGGATGCAAACAATGTCCCTAGACTACCTGACATGGAATGGAGACACGACCCATCGAGATTACAAGATTGGTAAGATATAGACTGTTATTATTTTCATGATTTGAAGATGCAGGCATTTGCACATAATTTTATGTTTTTGTCTATCTGATGACAAAGCAAACAGTTATCATAGTAAATGATACCTTTCACGTATAACAGTACAAACTACACAACAGGTGGGCAAAGGTTTGTAAGGGCACCGCATACATAAACATACATAAACAATCTTATCCAACAATGTGCAATATTTGCCGTCACATGGCAGAACCAAGTTAATAGACCCTACCCACGTGACGTCACAACTCCGCTCTCCTGACTGGTGCCGCCCACTTGTCCGGCAACACATCGTGTTGACCTGTTACGCCTGCGTACATTCCTCCTATTTACGACGTGTTTTTCTGCTCGTTAACATTAATAATCAAAATGGTGAAGGCGTGTGTGGCGGTCGGTTGCAATAACAGAGAAGATAGACGGAGAGACTTGAAGTTCTACCGGATTCCGAGAGACACGGAGAGGAGAGAGCGAGATGGGCTGCTGCAATTCGACGAGAAAACTGGGCTCCAAACGATTACCACAGATTATGTAGTAGTCATTTTATATCTGGTAAGATGCATTTAATATATATTTAGAGGGTTTTGGGCTGACAACCACAATTAAGATCATTGCTAGGCTAATCGCCGACAACATACACGTATGTATGTAGTGAGTGCTATCGCTAAACCATATAAACATTAAAAGCCCTAGCTCCATTGACAAATGACATGAAATACTTGACAGTGGATGTTAGCAAGAACAAAAGATTTTGAATTGAAAATTTCGTAACTCACCTTCCGAGCACAAGATTCCTGCCGAATTTTCGTGTACGAGGACCTGTTTCACCCAACCAGCAACGTAGCATTTATAAGCCTCCAAGCTCTTAAAGTTTTTCAAACTTTCGTGAGAATAGGCTGATTTTGTGTGGACAAGATAGTTGTAAATATCAGGGTCAGGCAGAGACGGTGAAGGCAGCCGGTCAAAAATCATCGATTTAGGCATCAAATATGGATCTGGCGACTGTATAGAACGAAGCTTTTCCACATAACGCCTTTTATGCAACACATCCAGTGAGTTTACGGCATCAGAAAGCACCGGGTCTTCCATGAAATGCATTTTAAATTCCTCGATCAATTGAAACCAATGCTAATACAGAGACAAAATGACGGACAAGTGGGCGGAACCATACAGCGAGCACGTGGTTTTATGACGTCGGTGGGTAGGCTCTATAGGTATAGACCCTACTCACCTACGTCACAAAATGGGCGTGTCGCTGTTTCCGGCCGCCATATTGTACCTCTTTTTCAGACCTATTCTCATTGTTTTCTATTAGTCGAGCAAGTTATAGAGCAATTCATGGAAGCCCCGGTGTTATCTGACGCTGTGAACTCATTGGATCCGTTGCATAAAAGGCGTTACGTGGAAAAGCTTCAGTTTATCCATTCGCCAGATCCGTATTTGATGCCTAAATCGATGTTTTTCGACCCGCTGGCTTCGCCTGACATCTGATACCCACACAAAATCAGCCTATTCTCACGAAAGTTTGAAAAACTTTAAGAGCTTGGAGGCTTATAAATGCTACGTTGCTGGTTAGGTGAAACAGGTCCTCGTACACGAAAATTCGGCAGGAATCTTGTGCTCGGAAGGTGAGTTACGAAATTTTCAATTGAAAATCTTTTGTTCTTGCTAACATCCACTGTCAAGTCTAATGTATTTCATGTCATTTGTCAATGGAGCTAGGGCTTTTAATGTTTATATGGTTTAGCGATAGCACTAACTACATACATACGTGTATGTTGTCGGCGATTAGCCTAGCAATGATCTTAATTGTGGTTGTCAGCCCGAAACCCTCTAAATATATATTAAATGCATCTTACCAGATATAAAATGACTACTACATAATCTGTGGTAGTCGTTTGGAGCCCAGTTGTCTCGTCGAATTGCAGCAGTCAATCGCGGCCTCCTCTTCGTGTCTCTCGGAATACGGTAAAAATTCAAGTCTCTCCGTCTATCTTCTCTGTTTTTGCAACCGACCGCCACACACGACTTCACCATTTTGAGTATTAATGTTGACGAGCAGTAAAACGTGCAATAATAGGAAGAATTTACGAAGCGCTAATGCATTTCTATGGCGAGTATGCGGACATCATGGCGCGGGGGCGTGGCTGTGACGTCACGTGAGTAGGGTCTATAGTTCCTGTTAGGATCTTATACTTCTGGCTAGTGACGAGATTTGTCGTTCACTTGAGTAAACGAATCCATTCCGGTTCATTCAGTAAAAAGATTCGTTCAAACAAATCGTTCAACGAATCGTTCGCCCCCCTCATCTCCCTCCCCGCCCAAACGAATCGTTCGGTTACTGAACGGGAAGTGACGTTGCCGAACGAATCACCAAAGACCGCTTCGCAGTATAACTGAACGGGAAGTGACATTGCTTGGTCCCTCCCTCTCTTCCACATTGACCACTCGTCGTAGTTTCAGAAATGAGTGACAGGCGGTATCATTCTGCTTTCACAGACAGCCTCGTCTCCCTCCTGCTGCTGCAAAAGCGAGGGAGAACTTCCGCGTCGTCTGTCCTAGTTCTATGGGCTCAAAGTCATGGCTCGTGCTTGCATTTCGATTTAGGACACGGTTAAACATTTTCCTTTTGTGAGGGGAGTAGGGGGCGGGGGCGCAAGGACTTTCTTTAGCTGGTTCTTGATCACACATACAATCACATATACAGCATGTTTGCTGTCACGAAAATAAAAATACATCGAAAGTTTAATTTCTGAATATGGAACGACCAACACATCATATTTACATCTCGCTCTGTTGTATTTTTGTTTTTTAGTATTAAGATGATCGTGTTGAATTTTTGCACTGGTATTAATAAATAATCCGGTCAGCTCCCCTGTCGTCCCCGCATCTCAGATCGTCAAATGCTGACGAGAAATAATTGTTTGCTCTTTACGATGTCGCCTTTCTACTCTCATTAGTCTGTTAAGAAAAATGTAGACATATTGCGACATCTCCCGTGTCCGCGTGCTTTGTTTTTGGGCGCTTGAGTAGCACATGATGGACGGATTGACATAATTTGTCAAACCAACCAACACCTGACACGAAAAAAAAAAAAAAACACTCGGAAAAAAATTACATGTATATACAGTTTCATTGCAAATCAGTATTATGGTGATCATATTGTTTTTTTGCACTGGTATTAATAAATAAAATAATCCGGTCAGCTCCCCTGTCGTCCCCCGCATCTCAGATCGTCAAATGCTGACGAGAAATAATTGTTAGCGCTTTACGATGTCGCCTTTCTACTCTCATTAGTCTGTTAAGAAAAATGTAGACATATTGCGACATCTCCCGTGTCTGCGTGCGTTGTTTTGGGCGCTTGAGTAGCACATGATGGACGGATTGACATAATTTGTCAAACCAACCAACACCCGACACGCTGACACGAAAAAAAAAATAAAACACTCGGGAAAAAATTGACATGTATATAGTTTCATTGCAAATCAGTATTATGGTGATCATACTAAATATTTTTTTCTGTGCACATATGAGGTAAATATCGCTGCCATGAAGCCTCCATATAGTGACAGTTCTCTGCCCGCTTCACTGCCGTCACGCGACCGCAGCTCAGCTTTTGCTTGCCTCGTAGCTACCCGTGTTTTAAATTACTGTAAATTTGATAGTATGTCGTCATAGGCAGTCACGAGTTTGTTGAGAAAAGTACTACTCTAAACAATGCTCGCTAGATTTGTGTGGTGTTTTTGTCTGTTTGAGCAGCATTTGATAGGCTCCACGTTAACAATTATGTGACAAAGTCATTTCCTTTCATTTTGTGATTCGTTCACCGCATAGTCATTACTGGAAAATCAAGTTAGCAGCAAGCTAGGTCAGGAACCGGAGGACCGAGTCACTGAACGGGAAGTGACAAAACTCAGTCTTGCCCCCCTGCCTGCATGCTGGCTGCTTATTGGCCACACGTGGACGTGAGTGACAAACGCCCTGATTCTGTTTCCGCTCCCTCCCCTGCCCGCGATGAGGCTGGCGTCTGATTGGTCGTGTGCGATGTCAGAAGACGCTGCCGCTTGCTCAACGCCCTCCCACGCAGCGAACAAGCACCACCTTCATAGAACGAATCAGTGCAGATGATGATTAGTTCGGTCTCGTTCACCAAAACAATTCGTTCAAAAAGAACGAATCGTTCGCGACCGATACAACACTACTTCTGGCAAAGATTACAAATGACCCGTTCAACATGGATCCTCAAATGTGCTATCTTCCTCGTCTCCTCCACATCTCCACCAGCTAACTGCTTTTGTGAACGCAGGGAGTTTGACCTCTGCACATAACATACCCACATAATCATTCATGGTGTGCTGTTACATCTTCATTACTACCCTTACTTTGTTACCTTTGAACTGTTTTTTTGTGTACTAGTACGCCTGTGGCTTATGCACAGTTAGCCGGTAGGGCTACAGTTAGCCTCTTAGACACTAGCGTGGTTAGCCAAAGTAAACAACACAACCACACGCCATAAGCGTTCAAATGCAGTCAGTATCAGCATCCGAAGAACATTAGCACTTCCAGTTACTTACCTTCATGGAAATGTAGGGAACAGGCCGACATGTTTTCAGTTGATGAATGAAAAGCGATGGCCTTTCTTCTCACCGCTGCAACCATTCGAAGCCTCTTGGTCAACTCATCTGAGTTCCATACTTTTTCTTCCAGGCGGGAATGCTAAAAATTACGTATCCCATCCTTTTTGCATTCGTTTCTATCATGGGACCTAGAATGGCAGTCTTTCACACAACACGAGTGTACCATTTTCAACGATTACCACGCAGAATGGATGCCGAGCAAAGGATCACGTCGCGGGCTTGTTGTTGTTGTGCAATACACGAAAACCCACAATGCATTAATGTTCAATAAAATAAGTAAAAAACCATTTTCTTTGCTTGATAATTGTTGCTATTTGCAGTCAGTAGAGTGCAATATTTAGTTCACTAAGTCATTTATCAAAATGTATGCTAAATTTGTCATAAATATTTAAAAGAAAAGCTAAAGTTAAAAGAGCCGTTTGAGAGCCAAAAAGAGCCGGTTCTTTTCACTGAGCTGATCCAAATGAACCGGATCACCGAAAAGAGCCGAAAATCCCGTCACTAGACGTCACTCGTAGCTTTTTCTTAGTTTAGCTCCCGCAGCTAATGGAGCGTACCAACTCGCTCTCAATAACAGAGGGGTGTCCTAACAACTAGCACGAACAGAGCACAAAAAAATCCGGGTCCATTTTGCGGTAAATTGGGGGGCTTGAGATATTAATTTCGAGTGATGACGTCCCTCTAAGCTCCTCAATTACTGAAAAATGGTTCCGAATTTGTGCCATTCGTTTGTGCTAGTTGTTAGGACACCCCTCTGTTATGTTATGTTAATGGAGCGTACCAACTCTCTCCCTCTGTTATGTTATTTTATTGACGCGTACCAACTCTCTAAGTACGGTGGCGCACATGAGACCATTCCTAAACAATAAAACGCGTCGTTTCACAGACTTGGCACAAAAAGTAGGTTTTATTTTATTACAAGTTTTACCATTACTACTTTTAAGTTTATGGCAAAAACTGATGCGCCTGCTTCCTGATCACGTGAGAGAAGAACAACGCTCCTTGTCCTGAAGTAAGCAAAAAAGTGTACTTCTGTCTGATATTCTCGCCAAAGGCGTAGGTTTGGTCTCAATATTAGTAGGGACGACATAACAGCATAACCCGCATCTACACTTTTTGCTGGGGACGGGACATTTATAAGACCAAACAGATTGGGTGAACGGGGGTCATTTCTCACCGATATGAACCTAATTTATTGAAAGGCTAAATGCTTCATGCAAAATAAATCAGTATCGACTTATACTAACTTTCACACTGCAAATTTGTAAAGTCTTTGTCTGATTATGTTTCTTAAATCTAGTCGAATAATTTTCTCCCATCTTGTGTACTGCAGTGTTAAAGGCTTAGTTAACAAATTAATGTGTCAGATTCTTCCACTCATTTTACGTAAACTACAGTATTTGTTCTTATTAAGGCCGTACATCTAAAAGTTGGTCATTTTTCACCTATATCAAGGAAAAAAATGCTTTCAAATAATGTTTTGACTTTTGAACAATATCTATTCTTGAATTAACATTTATGACAAGTTTTTTTTTTTAATATGAAATAAAACTTTTTGCTTAAAATAAGTCTGTTAAGTTTATTTTCAGCTAGTTATTTTTCTTATTTCGAGTAAAATTTACTTGAAGCACTAGAAGATAATTTTACTTATTTTTAGTAGATTTACATTAAAAACAAGGGAAGTCCCCCCCCCCCCAGTTTTAAGGAGGTTGGGTTTTGCCGTGCATACGCTAAGTGGTACACCGTTGGATTCAAACATTTGTTCAAAAAAAACAAACTACTAAAGAAACATTTTGAAAACTTCCAGAATAAGCTAATTTAAATTGCAATATTTGAACACAAATTATATTGGCATACACAAGAAATACAAACTTGTTCATCATCTCCAGGAATGCAAAAAACAAACGGTTCTTCGCATGCGCGTATTGTTAAAAGAGGCCGCGAATGCAGCAGTTCCAAAGTAAACACTACAAACTTTCAATAAAGAAAAGCCTATTTTAAGGCCTATTTACTTACGTTTGTTCATGGACGGACATGTAGAAAAGTTCTCCTTAAGGCACATCCTGCCATGTGGCTACCCACAACCAGTGTTGGGAGTAACGCAGTTATAAATAACGCCGTTACGTAACGGCGTTATTTTTTCAGTAACAGGGTAATCTAACTAATTACTTTTTCCGCCGTTACAACGCCCTTACCGTTACTGACGGTCAAAAGCGGTGTGTTACTTACTCTGAATAAATTGAAGAAACTACCAGCCGTGTCGAGTCGACTCTCTGCTCTGTTGATTTGTCATCCAAGACTTGGGGTGCGTTCAGGTTCGAGAATAGCGCACGTACTTCTGACTCCAAGCTTTTTGTCCCTGCTCATTCGATTAGACAATTCTTTCCAAAGTTTGGTAACGTTTCTGTGTTTGCTACACCTGATGTTAGCCTCGCTCCCATCTCCCACTGTCAGCCAGCAATAATTCTGCTTCCATCTTGAGGACGGCAGACGCTTTGAAGGTGACATGAATTGTCGGGAAACGAGCCTACCTGAATGCTGCCCCTCGAGAGATGCGATGGAAGTGATTGTGATTGGCTGAGGGTTAGAGTCATGTGTCGTAGTAAGCCAATCAGAGCCGGTGATTTCACAAGCAAACCGGAACAGCGCGTGCGGCAAACACACACACGCAAAACAGATGCACAGGGTCGGGATGGCAGAGCATTCAGAAGGAAAATTGTGGAGATATAGACACTATTTCAAGTTTGTCGAAATTAAAGGAAAGAACCTGCATGTAATGTGTAATTTATGTCCCGGGGCAAAGCTTTTGTCGACATCTGTGGTAAGCAATTCAAATCTGCTGAAGCACCTAACAAGTTAACTACCTGTCTGTTCTTCTCTATTCCACTGACTCAAATACTGCTCAGACACCTAACAAGTTAACTACCTGTCTGTTCTTCTCTATTCCACTGACTCGAATACTGCTCAGAAAATTTCAAATTCTTTGACATACAACAAGTTCTTTTTAAAGTAACGGAAATAGTTACTTTCCCTGGTAACTAGTTACTTTTACTATAGAGTAATTCAGTTACTAACTCAGTTACTTTTTGGAAGAACTAGTGAATAATGTAACTAATTACTTTTTTAAAGTCACGTGCCCAACACTGCCCACAACTCAACTGCACGCCGCTCTCTCACTGTTAACGTCCTCGCCGTGACTTTACTGAATTAGAATCATGTTTTGAGACGATTCGACTATATACAACAATTTGGCAAAGCGCAGATGACGAGAAATTAATGTTTTAATCCGCCGTTTAGCCACGCCTACCATTATAGGGCTCTAGCGCCCCCAACAGGAAGATAAAGTTGGCAGGGTCATGGTTTCATCTGATTTAGAATTTAGCCCATTGAGGGGGAATTTTTCAGAACGAGGAAAATGCGACGAAGAGAGCCGCAATATGTCATTGTTTCAGTCTCTCTACTCCAATCTTTTTACAGGATATTCTTTTTGATGAAGTATTTTTCCCCAATTGCTAAATAAATGGTATGGTCATTAAAAATAACAGTCTTGTGCTAAATGGAATATGAAATAATAAAAATGTATTTATTCAGCATGACATGGCAAAATTACTCCATAATGCTCAAAACTGTCGACTTTACCTTTACTGTCGCACCTCCCGAACGATATTTTACCCCACCGTAGTTAGTCAGGCTTTTGTCATTTCCCTGCCCCACCCGGGTTTTAAGAATGCAAACAAAACAAGAGACGTGACAGCTAGCCGACATGCAAACCCGTACTGAGTGATGCCTCAAAGTCTTATTTCCGTTTTTCGAAGCGAAAAATCACACAAAACTAGCCCGGATCCTCTCACATGGCGGCGGGGTTGTCAATTGTCTTCGCCGATCGGCTACCCGCCCGGCGGGGAGCAAGTTACAGCTCGTTCCCCTGCCACGGACAGGAGAGCTCGCCGGGGAAGCAGCTGTAGAGTACCACCGGACAAACCGGCCGACAACGGAGGAACGCGTAGCTGCAACATGGTCAACACGATTGCATAAAATAATGCTTTATTATACGGCGACGACGTAAACAGAGAGCGGCATGCAGTTTTTGTGCAGCTAACATGGCAGGATTTGTCTGAGGAGAACTTTTCTACATGTCTGTCCATGATCAAACGTAAGTAAATAGTCCTTTATCTAAAGAAAGTTTGTAGTGTTTACTTTGTAATCGCTGTATTCGCGGCCATTTTTAACACAATGTTGCAATTTCTGATGGGGTTGAAAATTTGACTGAACACCGGGAACCTTTTGAAACCCAAAAAGGCTCACACGCTTCTCCCTGGTGCAGGAACAATTTTCTGCAGCCGTTTGGTGGCGTGACGCGAAAAATAGACGAATTAATCCGCAAACTCAGCTGAATCCGCAGTCCATCTACATCAGGGGTGTCCAAACTTTTTGCAATGGGGGCCAGATTTGATGTGGTTAAAATGTGGGGGGCCGACCTTGGCTGACGTCCTTTACTTAGACTAATATATTTCAGCAAATTTTAGCAAGCCAGTCTGTGTTTCACATTTGCTTTATTATTTTTTTTAATTATTAAATTTCAACAAACTCGCAACTAGCCTTTGAGGTGTTTTGTTTCGATTCTCGTGCTCTTGCGAAAAACTGGTGCTGTGAAATTAAACTAGCTTCAAGTTGCTTTAATTTCTCGCTACGTGTCTTCCCTGTAATCTTGTCGTACATGTCAGCCTGTCTTGTTTTGTAATATCGCCTCACATTGAACTCTTTAAAAACAGCGACTGTCTCTTTGCAAATGAGGCAGACATAGTTGTTGCGTATTTTAGTGAAGAAATAGTCAAATTTCCACCTATCCTTGAAGCGTCGGCCGTCGCAGTTAACTTTCTTTTTTGTGTTGATTGTCGCCATTTTAGAAAATTTGGAGTAAAGGGTCACGCGGGGTAATGTTGCTTAGAGTGCTGCTGCCTTTTAGTGGATAAATGAGGAGCAGCATTTGTGTGTAACCTACTTCATATGCTAGTAGCAGTACTGCTGACCAATTTATTAAAGTCTGTGTGCAGGCCACATGTTATTGATTTTATGACAGAGGCTGGGGGCCGGATGAAATTTGACCATGGGCCGCATTTGGCCCCCGGGCCGGACTTTGGACATGTCTGATCTACATGCTGTAAAGTAATGCTGTATTGTGAGATGCTGACCCGGGTGACGTCACATTTGCATTTGTCTTAAACCCGAGACTGAAGCTGGTAGTTACTCATTTTCATGACGCAGGATTCAAAAATTGAATATATAAAACGATCGCTTCCACACACATCCAAGCGGTCCATTTCATTCAGGAGCATAAACACTGCATGAAATATGAAATAAACATGCTTTTTGGTGTCATACACACTTCAAGAATTTATTTATGCCATATTCATGTTGCACGTGTATGTTTATGATGTAACTTGTTTATTTGGATATTGAGAGTCCAACTGAATGTAAAAGAGTGCTTATCCACCACCAAAAAAGCTTCAGGAGCAAAATACAGTGGTACCCCTACATACAAAGTTAATTCGTTCCAGGACCTTGTTTGTAAGTCGAAATGGTCGAATGTCGAGCAGGATTTTCCCTTAGCAATACATTATAATTCCATTAATTTGTTCCACGGCCCAAAAACCTACACTAAATCCTCAATAAATACTGCTGGTACTATTACAAATAGCAATTACACATAGCAAAACATATGTTATAAATAAAAATCGGAATAATATAATAATAAGAATAGTAATTAATAATTATTCCTGTAAATAATGTAACGAATAGGATTCTAATGTGGCGGAGTTTTTTTGCTCTACCTGAACGCACCGCGGGGCTCACGTCAAAGTGAGAGAGGTCAGTGCGGTTTAGATAATACTTTCGTTTTCTTGAGAGCACAGTCAACTGCGGCGGACAATAGGCGTTTTGTGTTGGATAAGTTCCTAAATAAATTATAAAAACGTGACGAAGCTGGCGATTTCCTTGGTGATGTTTTTATCAATAATAAATGTCACCTTAACTTATAAAGACTGGCGAACGGTGGTCGGAAGAGGACCGTGGAGCTGTATTGCACCCCACGCTCATATTTTTATATAATTTGCATCTTCATTTCAAAGGTCAGCGTCACTTTTTTCCTTGTTTCACCAACTGTACCAACTTTTTTTTAAACCTGTGTTGATTTCTCACACAAGAAAATCCACCGTGGGTTCTTTTGCTGTGCTGTCATGTCGTCGTATTTCGAGCATGTCGTCGGATGTAGAAACAAATGGCGTGTCAAATTTTACGTCGGATGTCGAAAAGATCGCGTGTCGAAGCGATCGTATGTCGAGGTACCACTGTATTATCAGTAGAGGCGTGCGAAATTTCCGATTCCTAGATTATTCGCGATTCGCAAACATCCAAATTCCGATTTCTGAATTATACTAGGTAAAGCGGAAATAAAACACAGTCAGCGCGGTCTTCAGGACGCAATGAGGAACTGACCGAGAGTAAATATCATGTTCAACTCATGCCGCTAGATAAAAAAAACAAAAAACAATAATACCTGACTGCGGCCGTCAGCTGCTACAAACAGCACCCAGTTGCTAGTTGTTACAAACATACGGCAACATACGGCTATGGTAGATATCACATATATCTTAGAACTAGATGTAAAATGACAGACACGGGCCGTATTAGATCATATACCAAGAACTAGATGTCAAGTCATCAGCCAATCAAACTTGCGTTTGAGGGGAAAAAATGGACTAGTACATTCAGCAAGGGAAAAGGGGTCAATGTAAGTCTGAACATATTGAAAGTACTATAATACACTTAATAATGGTAGGGTTAATTCTATCCGTACAACATGGTAAGTGAAGGAAAAGAGTCAATTTTTCCTTTTTGCAGGTTGTTTTGTTCTCATAACAAACAGGAGATGATGACACAGAACTCAAGAATAAAAACGAACAAAGAATATACACGTAAAGACAGACAGACATAAAAGACAAGACATTCCGGTACCGGGACACAGAGTGTGTCTCACCTCCCTGCGCCAACCCTTTTTTCCCCCCTTAACTTTGGGAGGTTATCTCCCTCGCCCATCTTGCTAGCACCAGCAAATACTTTCCAGATGTGCCAATATTCAATAGCATACACTGAACAAAGAACAAAGAGCCTGTTTTAGTTTGGAGAAAGCAATGTGACTGCTTCCACATATGATTATGTGAATAAATGGAAATATAATTCTACAAAAGACAAGCTAATTTACCTATGTAATTGAAGTCATGAAATAATGCAAATAAGGTTGCGTAAAAGTTGGTGGGGACAATTTGAGCATCCTGAAAAGTTGGTAGTGATGTCCCTATGCAAACCTACGCCCTTGATTCTCGCGGTTCATTATCGTGCTTTCATGTGTATTCAAAGAAAATGTCTAAAATATGAAATGATTATCCATATTTGACAGGTCACCCTCTCACCAACACGACATGTCCGCTGACCCTTACACCTTTACCAGTGATTCTCTCCCTGCCGACCACCGTTTTCTCCCTCCTCTGGCCAACGGGCTATTGGGATGGAGGGTGTACAACAGCACCATGCACATGGGTGGTGTGTACAACGGGATACAGGGGGAATGCCACCGCGCAGATGTTCCCTGCCCTCTAGCTGTGACAGTTAAAACAGAGGAAGCTGGGAAAGACTCCTACAGCCTGGACGCTTATACAGGTGGGCTCTTTAAGCACTTAGCCCAGGGGTGTCCAAACTTTTTTACTCCGAGGGCCGCTTTCAGAAAAATCAAAGGATGCAAGGTCAACCTTGAAAACCTTCTACTTTTATTTATTTATTTTGAGTATTATAGTTTTTTTTTTTTTTAACACACGCAGAGGTTAAGTTGCCTGGCATGGCCAGACTGTTCTCCCCGTATTTTTCAAACTCTGTGAGAATAGTCTGGGACCCACTTCCTTGAAGGCCTCTCGAGCCGACGAAATCATCCATCCAATCAGATTCGATTATTTGTGTGACATGTTCTTAACAAGCAACGTCACTCTTGCGCGTCGAAAGTCATCTCCACAACAACACAGAAGGCGAACGGGAGAGCCGAGAATGCGAACAGGAGGGCCAAGAATATGTTCCTATCCGTGGTAAAATCAGTTTTAAAAGACCAAAAACACATTGACACAAGTCATTGACAACAGTCTGTCTCGCGCTAAATAAACTTCTCCGTTCTCCGCTCACGCCGCGCTAGAGTTGTCGCTTTACCAATGTCACATATGCCCGTCGCTGACTGGTCCACTCCGCTGTCTGTTTGCTGTGGTTCGCTCCGCCCTGGAAATTTGATCCGTGGCAAGGTAGCCAGACTCAATCGCTGGAACAGCGATGAGTCCAGAGTTCTATGGAGGCAGATTTGTGTCTTTATTATTCATTTAAAAAAAAAGTTGCTTCAAGCAAAATATATATTTTCAATCAAAGAAAAAGTCACTTCAAAAAAAAAAAAAAAAAAAAAGTGTTTGTAAGCAAAAATAAATTTGAAACTCCAAAAACTGAATTTGAAAACTATTTTTCTTTGATTGATTTTCTTTTTTTTTTTTTGATTCAAGTCAAGGTTGTTGTTTTTTTTGGTTGAAACAACTTTTTTGATTGAAGTAATGTAGTTTTGCATTTGGACCACATTTTGGCTAGGACATTTGTGTCTTTATTATTCAATCAAAAAATAATTGCTTCAAACAAAAAAATATATATTTTCAAAAGAAAAATCACTTCAATCAAAAATTTTAAAAATTAAATCGTAGAAAAAAAGTTTTTGAATGTGAAAAAATATTTGAGACTCAGAAATTCACATTTGAACACTTAATTTTTAATTGAAACTGTTTGATTGAAGCAAGCCTTTTTGTGTTTGGGCCATATTATGGGTAGGACATTTGTGTCTCAATCATTCAATCCCAATAAAAGTTCAATCAAAAAATCTATTTTTAATAAAAGAAAAAGCTCATTTGCAAAAATTTTTTTTTTTAAATATATTTTTTGGGAAATATATATATATTTTTATTGAAGTGTCAACTCTTTTTTTTTTTTTTTTTTTTTAAGTGGAAAAAGTTTTGAACGCACTTTTTTTTTTTTTTTGAAGTGGAAAAAGTTTTGAAGGCACTTTTTCGATTGAATCATTTTGACACAAAGATCTAACTTCACCGCTACTTCCGACATGTTTGAGTGACAGGTGACTATGCCATTGGCATAAAATTATGAAGCAAGAATAATGGCCACCAGGGCTCGAGCCAGCCATCAGACTCTGGTCGAGGATAGCCTGCTGCTTAATGTGATTCAAATCTGGGAACTTCACCCGCTGCCCTGACGTGACGGCTGGCAATCGGGGTCCAACCGGAGTGTCACGAAGCGCCGGTACAGGATTGGTCGGTGAACGGCCCGACAGTAGCCTGCCCAGTAAGCGAGTGGATGGCCGGCGAGTCGCCGGCGTCCCCGCCAGGAGCCCCATTGCGTCAGCTTTGAATGAGTGTTGTGTCACTCGCTGGCCGTCCACTCAGCGACAGGTGACAGCCGGCCTCCACGCTTGGGGTGTGATATCAGGGTCCCACCAGTGTGCGACAGTACGGTGCCCTGTCGCGGCACGCCGGTGAGATCCCGATGTCACACCCCCGTACCGGTGCCCTATTTTCGGCTTGGACTTGACCAGAGTCCGATGGTTGGCTGGAGTCCTGGTGGCCATTATTCTTGCTTCATACTTTTCGGCTTGGACTCGACCAGAGTCCGATGGCTGGCTGGAGCCTTGGTGGCCGTTATTCTTGCTTCATACTTTTATGACATTGTCGTAGTCACCTGTCACTCAAATATGTCGGAAGTAGCGGTGAAGTTGGATCTTTGTGTCAAAATGATTCAATCGAAAAAAAAGTGCCTTCAAAACTTTTTCCACTTCAAAAAAAAGTGCATTCAAAACTTTTCAAAATGCAACATTTTTTGCTTTTCAAAAAAAGTGACACTTCAATAAAAAAATATTTTGAGATAAAATATATTTTTGCAAATGAGTTTTCTCTTTGATTAAAAATAGTTTTTTGATTTAAGCAACTTTTATTGGGATTGAATGATTTAGACACAAATGTCCTACCCATAATATGGCCCAAACACAAAAACAATTGCTTCAGTCAAAGAAAACAAATGCAAATTTTTGAGTCTCAAATATTTTTTTCGCATTCAAAAACTTTTTTTCTATGATTGAATTTTTTTTTTGTTTTTGATTGAAGTGATTTTTCTTTTAAAAATATGTATATTTTTGTTTGAAGCAACTTATTTTTTGATTGAATAATAAAGGCACGAATGAATGAATGAATGTCCTAGCCAAAATGTGCTCCAAATGTAAAACTACATTACTTCAATCAAAAAAGTTTAAATCATAAGGAAATGAATAAGTAGCCTAACATAAATGAAAAAATATAAGTACAAAGTGCACATGGACAGCTAAAATGTTCTGAACCTCCCCATCAGAGCAAATAAAACTAATTACGATAAATAAGCCTCTCCAACTCTTTTGTTGCTCTTAAAGATTTGATCTATTTTATGTTGCAGTGCCCTTTTTTTGTTCCATCAATTCAACAACCTTTAGCTAAGTATCGCTGCTGATCACGTCAGTATGTCAGCCAATTGACCGGATAAATGAGTCCAGGCGCTTTGCTTTGCTGCGTGCATTCGCACATTGACGTGACTCATCATCGTCAAACACGGATAACTGCAGCAGCTGGGGAAACCTCAATGCCGTCTGTGGAATAAAATAAATAATAAATATTGGTGGAAACTGATTACGCTACACAAGCACTTTATTACGCTTGTTGTTAACACTTGTGTATGTAAATCTGATGTTGGTAGATTGTTTTCTTCTTGGAGATTAAATGCATGTGTGGCATCTTAGCATTTTTTTGTTTTTTTTTTTACATAGCGTTTTGACAGTTGCCGTCATATTTTCGGAATCAAAGCACCGTGTACCGGAACAGCATTTCGGCTCTGAATCTTATACCGGAACTGTGTTCTGGCCCTGAATCTTATACCGGAACTGCGTTCCTGGCCGTTATGGCCCACTTTCACCCCTGATTATACATCATATTAATAAGATAAAATTAAAAAATAAGATACTGTGTGGTACGTTGTGTTGAATGCCTTTATATTCAATGACTATTAGGGCTTTTAAAAAATATATATATATTTGAGCTTCACTTGTGAGTGAGTCGCCTTGCTGAGAGAGGAGGGCGCCGTGGAAAGTGTAGAGGCGAGGGGGGGGATATTACGGCCCCTCTGGTCGCCAGCGTTGCCTGTCTTAACACAACCCCACCGTCCGAACTCATAAAACCGGATTGGCACTCACAAGCGGAGTCTGCGCCAGGGGAGAAGGAGTAGCAGCATGAGAACAAGGAAGTCGCCGTCAGGAACTGCAGGACAGTGGCAATGCTGCTGGGAGAGGAGGGGATTCTGAACTAGGGCCTGTTTACGTGACAAAAAGAAGAAAAAAAAAAAAACCGACTGCAGACAGAATGGAGGACGAGACTCCGGCGTCGTAAAATCGAACTTACATACTGTAAGTCGTGTACGTCGTAACCCGAGGACTACCTGTATTGGAGTTGAGGCTGTGCTGGAAGCCGTTCTCTGCTTATTATTTAGAGAATCCGTGGTAATTTGTGAACAGTTACCGCCTCGCTCATGTGTGCAGTGTTTGGCAAGTGGAGACCAAGCAGAGGCTCAGTGAAACAGTGCTGCTGCCACGTGGATACACTTGGACGTGCAAAGGCGCGTGTTCGCCCAGAATGTCTATTGAAAGGAAGAAAAGGGGCTTTTTGGCATGGATTAGAAAAGTATTTTACACTAACACCAAAATAAAATCCCTGTGGATCTTTTGAATATAAGTGACTTGATTCGAGACAATATTAGAACAATTTTTTGCCAAATGTATTGAGCCTGTACAGTGGCAGTGAGCCAAAATTGCTATTTTACAATAAGCAGCAATTTATTTATATAGATATTTTTTGTCAATCAGTCAAACAAAATCATCTTTGACATACAAACAGTTAGCATCAATAATTGCAATTTTAGGAGCCATCCAGCAATATTTGTTTTGAATGTAATGTAAATAAATGATAATAAAACCTTAACAGGCATACCTTCTTTACCCTGTAAGAAAAATGACAAATGGTAGGTAAAGAAGTAATATCCTTATGACTGAAACATACTTTTTTTTTTTTGTGTGTGTTCATGTGGTGGGCCTCAAAAGGATTATTGACATTTCCATTCATTTCAATATGGAAAGATTATATGTGCTACAACAAGTTGTATCTCAAGGTAACACTGTTTTACGTTTATAAACTTTGCATTTTTCACGGCTACTTGCAGCAGGGCTTTAGTGCCCTATTCCTCTGGTATTCCTCATGAATAATAACATCAGTTTACTGTGGTAGTATATAAGGACTTAATAGACACAAAAAAAGTTTGATTCCCTTTTAAATCTCACACAGGTGTTTTCACACACACACTGACTTCACCTAGCGCAACGGTCTCCCAAACCTTCTTCTCGCACCGCCACCATTCCAACCTGATGGTCATGGAGATTCTGTTGGTGCGCCATGTGACCCCAGAGGTTGCGGTGACAGTCAAATTGGCCAGTTCCTTCACCCCTTATAGTAAAGATATCGATTTTCAGGCCGCTCCTGACTACAGAGGTGGGAGGTGAGTTTATCCTCTAAAATTTATGTCATTCTTTCTTTTTTTGATAAACCTTTATCTATTCTAGCCACATTCAAGGTCGCACACACAATCCAGAGTTCCCAGAAGGTCCCCGTCCCACAGTGCACCTCATCTGGACTCCCATTCCTTCCACCCTGACACTGCAACCAGGGCAAAGCCAGGACCACTGGAGTTTCATTCTGGCCGTGGCTGGCTCTTTTGACATGGCTAAGTCCAGTTTTGATGAGGGCCTCAATCTGATGGCAACTGGTTTCCTCCGCCGCTCTCACGAGAAGGCGTGGGAAGAGGTGTGGCTGTGGAGCAAGGTGGAGGTCACAGGGTCCGAGCACCTCTTGAAAGCTGTTATCGGCTGCATGTTCTACATCCTCAGTGCCTTCCCCTCCCGACATGACACAAACAGCTTTTTTGGCGGCATCAGTCCAGGTGGACTGTCGAATGGCTCGGACGCTCAAGATTATTGGGGCCACGTCTTCTGGGACCAGGTTGGAATCATTGCTTAAAAATCTGCTGTTGTTTTTACTCTGGCATGTTACCCAATCAAAATCTCCAACCCAACAGGAGATCTGGATAAATCCCACTGTGGCTTTATTTTACCCTCAACTGGCACGTGCAGTACTGGAGTACAGGGTGCGCACTATCGATGGAGCAAAATACAATGCTCAAAAGCAGGGATACGAGGTGTGTTATGGTAAAAGGCATTTGCTATCTGAAATTAATCTATATTTTTTTGCGTTAAAGAAAATTGGTACGTAGCAGCATTTGTCTTTGAATATAATGTGCAGCACTACAGGGTGTATCTTGTCACAGGGGCTAAAGTTTGGATGGCAGAGTGCAGTGTCAGGGAGGGAGATGTGCCCCGTAGATGTTTATGGACAAGATGAGATTCACATCAATGGCGATGTCGCCCTGGCCTTTCGGAATTACTACTACCTCACTGAGGTTTGCTCTTTATTTCACGCTTCATATCATCTCAGTGTGACTCAACTTTTTGTCGCAGGATGTGTCAATGTTCACTGACGGACAGGGCAGTCAGCTAATATGGGGCGTGGCCGATTACTGGCTTTCAAGGGTGACCTGGTGCCCCGACGACCAGAAGTATCATCTTTTGGGTAAAGGCCACATGATAATGAATATGCCTTATTGTTTTTTTAATATATTTAACGATCAAACCTATTGTTTTAGGCCAGCATTTTTGTAATTATAGGAAATTGTGCATTTCAGGTGTCATGCCACCAGATGAATATTATGACAATGTCAACAACTCTGTCTACACAAACACAGTGGCCAAATTAAGGTACTTGCATTTGTGTATTCCTTTTAATTGTGCGAATTAATTCTGTGCGATCTCATTTTTAGTTTGCAGTTTGCTGTGGAACTAGCTGATCTTCTCGAACATCCTGAGCCAAAGGAATGGCAAGATGTTGCAGATAACTTCCAAATACCTTTTGACCAAGAATCACTATACCATCCTGAGTTTGAAGGGTACTCCAAAGGTATCTTTTGCCTACTCTCATGATGGTCTGCATTGAATTTTAAACACTCTCACGACAGTATATGTTCTTCACTGTTGGCAGGTTATCCAGTGAAGCAGGCCGACGCCGTGATGCTGAGCTATCCTCTTGGTCTCTCCATGCTGCCCGAGATCAGAAGAAATGATCTTGAAGCTTATGAAATAGCCACTGATCCTCATGGCCCAGCCATGACTTGGGTAACTGTAGACAAAAAGCAGATTACCTGTCAATCACGGAGCACTTAAAGACAGCTGTGACTTGTGAATTTGTAAATATACCATGAGTGCACTTTTTTTTCTCTCCCTCCAATTTTCAGAGCATGTTTGCGATTGGTTGGCTGGAGCTCGGCAAGGCAGAAAAAGCTCAACGTTTACTTGAGAAGTGCTTCAAAAATATTCAAGGACCTTTCCAGGTATTGCTCGGACGCGGCATTCTACATGAATGTCCTAATTGGGGACCGAGGTAACGTGTGATGGCCTTGCAGGTGTGGAGTGAGTCATCAGACGGGTCAGGCGCTGTCAACTTTCTTACGGGTATGGGAGGATTCTTGCAAGCAGTGGTGTTTGGTTACAGCGGCTTCAGGTCCATCATCCCACTCTGCCTGTTGAACCAAAGCAATCAATACAAAAATATTGTATTTTATTTCTAGAGTTCAGAAAGAATGCCTGGCATTTTCCCCGCTCCTTCCCAATGACTTGAGTGAGGTTTGCATCCATGGTGTCAGCTACTTAGGCCATCAACTGGACTGGCTGTTTCAGAAAGATGAGGTGTGCGTCACACTGAGGGAGCAGAAAAATGGCGCTGCAAGTGCTAAGGTGTGTGATCTGCAGGTGATCCTCAAGGCATCAGGGACCAAACTCCCTTTGACTCCAGGTAAATACAGTGTAAACATGAACAGGGATTGATCGATTGACTTCATTTTTAATTTGTAGATTAGTAATCAATATTGTATCTGTATTTTTAGGAACACCAGTAAAATTTCCTCGAGAACCTGGCTGTGTATGCAAGCTTGAACTATCGTCTTTCTGCTGGCCTTTCTGAGTGTCAATCCTTTAAGCAAAATGCCTCGTGTGCAAGTCAATAACCTCTTAAAACATGAGGTTAAACAATGAAGAGTATGACAATTTTTGTGTCCAACTGTGGAATGGTATTCACTGTGCGGGCTAAATGAAACAAACACATTTGTCCATGTTTTAATGGCTTTTAAATTACCACGAAAATGTAGCTCCCACTTCTAGTTCTAGTACTGTATGAATAACCAAGGTGAGTATCAAAATGAAAAGTAACAATTACCATGAATGAAGTGATTTTTTTTTTAAAAAATTTTGAACATTTTTTCTGGGGGTTTGATATTTCTTGACAGTTTTGGCAAAGTTCTGGTAGCACCAGGTATCAGATCTGCCTACTATAAAAGTGAACAATAAATGATTGACACATATTCAGTCATGCCTCCTGTTTCTGATTAGTTGTTTTCTTTGTTCTGTTTTATTTTATTAAATACATTTTATATCATTGAAATTCATAGGCACAACTTCAGGTCACTGAGTGATCCTGACTGGTCACACTGACAGTTGTAACAGATATCATGGAACGTTATTTATTAATGTACTCTAAATTTCAAACGCTCTGTTATAGTTGAGTTGAATTAGTACAAATATATTTACAAAAATCGCGTTTCACCTGATATGTCATATGTTACGACGTTAATGTATTTGTATAGTTTGTGTATTATATCTTGTTTTTTATTCTGTCTGCAGTGATGTCTGTTCTCAATTGTTTCTAAAAGTTAAATCGATTTGAACTGTAAAAAAAAAAAAATTTTTTGACAATCGAATTTTGCTTGAACTTTTTTTTGTTTTGTTTGTTTAAATCACATGACATTTTCCAGTCCATTCGTTGGCTCTTTTCATCCAAACACTACGAATCCAACAGAGAATATGTGGTTTGTTCGATTTACATACATTTGTACTGTTTCTTTATCCCTGCACAATGTTGGTGCGTAGCTTTCCGCCCCTATCAGGGGCAGCATATATATAAAACGAACGTAGTTTTTATAATGACGTCACCAAGTCCCAGCCTGCCATTGGCTGATAATGTTTGAAATTTAAGCGGTTTCAGTTCGCACTTGGCAGACTGGATTTAACATCGTAGGTTCAGAGGGCGAATGCGGACAGTCTAGAAAAACACGCTATTTTATGCTTATTGCACAAAATACTGTTTGCAGTATTCACTTTGTTGGTGGACGGAGGAGCAAGTGGTGGAGTCCATTGACATTTGTTTCTCTGACGGTAAATAATTGTGACTTTACTTGCATCTTTAGCTAGCGGCTAATTTAGTTCGGCAGAAAACCATTACCGTCTACACAAAAAGGACGCAGAATGTTAATTTTCGTTCTATTCATTGATTTGTTGTGTGCCGAAAGTATTAAAAGTGATAAAATCTTTAATAACCTTTAGCTTACATCACGTCTTTTTTCGGGTGAAGTTGTGTTAGCGCGCGAGAGCACGGCATAATCTAAACTTTGCCCCGTCAAGAAGAGGTTAAGTGAAATATCGGAACGTCTGTTTTGTTTTCATCTAACGTTTGTGCTTGGGAAAACACACGCCGAAAATAGGTTTGAGGAAATGAATAGGTAAAATAAGGCTAAAAGAAATTTGGAAATACTCGCCGCGTTTGACCGATGTGCGCATGCGTACCTTGCATTGGTAGTAGCACGGTTTGCTCTTCGTAGCGGGGTTAGCAAGAAATTGCAGAACACAGGAAGTAGCCGCCCGTGTTTGTGTTGTACGTGAGTTTTACACGTGTTCTGTTTGGTCATTGGTACTAAGAGTTTTATTCCTGACACGACATGGGTGTGAGAATCTATGCTGGGAGCCCTCGGTCAGAAGCACCAACCTACATGTTTCAAACTCAATTTCAATAATATTTGTTGTAGAAATTACTGCGCATGATCATCTTCACGATGACTGCTACCATGATATGGCAAGACAAAAATTGTTGATATTTCTCAGGAAATCAATATATGATACCATTTAGAAGTATTTTTGCACTTTCACGGATAAAATGAAAAAACTATCTTCCTCACAGAATGTCTCTGCGCACTGTATTATTGCAACACACTTGTAAACAAATGAGTCTCCCTTTTAACTCCTTCACTGCCATTTACGGCAACGTTCAATTCAGTTCGACTCTGTCGATCACACCCAGTCAAAACGGATAGGATGTCCAGCGCTGTCAAAAAAAATAAGCGATGAGCAATCGCAGCTAGTCCTCCCAGTTTAAATTAATTGGACGTGTATTGTTGTCAATGGCATCTAATGAGTAAACATACACTTTTGAAGTGGAACATATGTCAACCAGTTGGTTCCTTTAACGATGACACCTTTTTAAAACGATATATTGATTGTTAGCAGGAGCATATTGTTAGTGTACTGGGATACAAAGTGTTGCCATATACAGTGGGGCAAATAAGTATTTAGTCAACCACTAATTGTGCAAGTTCTCCCACTTGAAAATATTAGAGAGGCCTGTAATTGTCAACATGGGTGAACCTCACCCATGAGAGACAGAATGTGGGATAAAAAAAAACAGAAAATCACATTGTTTGATTTTTAAAGAATTTATTTGCAAATCATGGTGGAAAATAAGTATTTGGTCAATACCAAAAGTTTATCGCAATACTTTGTTATGTACCCTTTGTTGGCAATAACGGAGGCCAAACGTTTTCTGTAACTCTTCACAAGCTTTTCACACACTGTTGCTGGTATTTTGGCCCATTCCTCCATGCAGATCTCCTCTAGAGGAGTGATGTTTTGGGGCTGTCGTTGGGCAACACAGATTTTCAACTCCCTCCTCACCCCGTGGCGTCAAAATGATAACGGGAACGGTGAGCAAAAATCCCAGAACCACACGGGGGACCTAGTGGATGACCTACAGAGAGTTGGGACCACAGTAACAAAGGCTACTATCAGTAACACAATGCGCCACCAGGGACTCAAATCCTGCACTGCCAGACGTGTCCCCCTGCTGAAGAAAGTACATGTCCAGGCCCGTCTGCGGTTCGCTAGAGAGCATTTGGATGATCCAGAAGAGGACTGGGAGAATGTGTTATGGCCTGGATTTGAGCGCAGGATTTGAGTCAACGACAGCCCCAAAACATAACTGCTCTAGAGGAGATCTGCATGCAGGAATGGGCCAAAATACCAGCAACAGTGTGTGAAGAGTTACAGAAAACGTTTGGCCTCCGTTATTGCCAACAAAGGGTAACATAACAAAGTATTGAGATGAACTTTTGGTATTGACCAAATAGTTATTTTCCACCATGATTTGCAAATTAATTCTTTAAAAATCAAACAATGGGATTTTTCTGGGTTTTCTTTTTCCACATTCTGTCTCTCATGGTTGAGGTTTACCCATGTTGACAATTACAGGCCTCTCTAATATTTTCAAGTGGGAGAACTTGCACAATTAATGGTTGACTAAATACTTATTTGCCCCACTGTATCTCCATATTGGTGTTTCTTGTCACACTCTTTATGTGAATACCATGCAATAGTAATACATTTTTTAACAATCTAGAGGTGCACTCATACTGTTGTGTCTGTCGGTATTGCCACTGGTGTGAGGAAATTTCTCCTATTTTATTTATAATAGAATAGTTCGTGTAATGTGTTCTGGAATGCTTTGGTAGAGCTGTGGATGTCGTGTCATAAACCTGTGCTATACAGCTTGAGTTAAGGCTAAACTTGGACATGGGAGTACTATACCCCTTGGCTAGCCTTATACAGTAGCTTTTGAATTTAAAACAGTGTATAATTACATTTGACTCGTTAATCATCAAACTACAATATATGCACTTTTTTTTTTTTTTTTTTAACTGTTTAGAGCTTTTCAAAAACATTTTGCAAACAATGATAGCTACTGTGGTCATTTTGGAAACTGATTTTTTTCCACAAATGTTATCTGTTTCAGAGAAAAGTATCCCACTAGCTCCAACCATGAGGTCTCTACAATTATCTGTACAGTCCCTCCTACAGATGTCTCAAACCAAATCACAAGATTTTATCAATCATATTGATAATGTCCACATGGTTTGGCTTGAGGAGATCCAACAAGTGGCCAACCTTATGTTTTCACGGTGGGTGTGGTTGTGTTTAGGGCTGCAGCTATCAAATATGTTAGTAATGAAATATTTTACTGAAAATTCTATCGAGTAATCGGATAAAACATTTTTTTAGGTAAAGGGCACTTATAAATATACATGAGAAAACAAAACATTTCACCAAATATTCAACCATTTTCAGACTATCAATGTTGTTATATTCAATGTACACTACAATTCTAGTTAAGTTTTAAATTGTTGTAAATTGCAAGTCCTGACAGGATTTTGAGTTTTTGCAGTGTTAAAAATAAATGTATGATACCTGCTTTATTGGAGCACATTAGGCTACTAGTGCTACTAGGTGTTTTGTTAAGCAATGACTACTGAGCTAAAACTGACAGTTAGCTTTATTATGTTTTTATTTTACACCCTCATCACTCTACAGCGCTGTGTTTTTCAGTTTAAATAAAGCCTGTATGTAGTACACGTTAGCCATGCATCGACAGTGGTCATTATTAATAGAAACCTAGCCCTCTGCAGGGCTAACCTTACGTTAGCAAGGTACAAAAACGTTCAACTTCTTTATTAGCGCTGAGAAGTCTACTGCTTTAAGATGGCGGTGGTTAACTAACAACAGCAAGTCTGTCATTTCGCATCTAGATCTATATCCATTTGCTAACGCTGCCGAGTCTGTCATGTCGCATCTAGTTCCATATACATGTGATATCTATGAGACGAATCAGACGCTACCTGCTACCACAGTAGCACCATGTAGGCGTAGTTTGTAGAAACGTTGTCATAGTTTGTAGCGGCTGTCGGCTGCAATCCGGTATTATTGCTTCTTCATCTACAGACGTGACGTCAGCGCGTTGACCCGCATTAAAAGTAGTCCAGGAAAAACGTGATGCTTAGAGCTGGCATAATTTCATGATTCCCTGAGGCGAATAAAATTACTCTGATCAATTTTTAACCTTGCGTTACTGTAGTATTCGTTTCAGCTCTAGTTGTGTTTGTCATTACTACTTGTCTGTCAATTGATATGTCAACATGGGTGTAGACTAACCCTTTCTGATGAAGAAATTGTCTCCTTAGTTCACCATTTATTAGAACCGTTTAAAAACAAATAAAATCCTAAACCAAAGCATAAACAATGACACTTTTGATACTTTAGCTAATTGTATTTTCTGTAAATTTTAGGGATGCCAATTCAGAACCAGAGTTGATGCCTAAAACACCATCACAAAAGAAGAATAGTCGCAGGAAGCGTGTGTCTTTTGGCCGGCAAGAAGAAAGTCAAATCAGGCGAAGGTTTGTTTTTTGCTACATGTTTCAATCTTTTAAATTATATTCTCTTTAGCATTAATTATTGTAGCCTGTAACATCTTTTATGATAGATTCTCCAGGCATAGGCGCAGTAATCTCCGTGGTTCCTCTGTCACACCATTCAACTTAATTGCTGAAGAAACCAAGCAAGATGTTTCTACAGCTGAAACCAGCACAAGCACACAGCCAAAACGCAACACTAGAAAAAACAAACAAACCAAGGCAGCCATTACAGAGGATGGGAATCGGCTGTCTCAAGCAAGCTCTGATGTCGATGGGAGTCAGCTGTCTCAAACAAGCTCTGATGTCGTAGATGAGATACAGCCCGAGATGGCGAAAGATGGAGATGAGGCCAAACAAAGTGAAGCGGACAACGCCGATATCCAGTTATGCGAGCCAGATGATGCAAGCCAGTCTCCAGGAAAAATATCTACACCTATTGTCAGCATCTCTGCATCAGAGCGTTTGTCTGCTGAGCAAGCAATACAGCCCCAACCCTCTCCTGTACGCACCGCTGCTAAAATTGCCATAGCTAACAAGCGTAGAAGTTCACGGCGGAGCTCTGTCAAAGTGTGCTACTCCCGGGCCAGTCTACGTAACAGAATGACAAAGGAGTCTCTGCGCCGTGCTTCGCAACAATCCATGCTGAAAAAGAATACACCTCGCAAGGGCAACTCGTCATGCAGCAGCAACAATGAGGGTGAGAAACAATACATAGCAAATTGTGAGTCCATTCTGGAATCTGTATCTTATATTGCTTTTTCCAATTTGTAGCTGATTTTTCCTGTGAGTCCGTGGAAAAGATGGATGCAATGTAAGTACTAGAACTAATTGTTCAAATATACAGTACATACACCTTTGTTACCATTATGGAATTATGTTCTACGTGGCTAAAGATATACTTTTTAATTGCCCTCCCGCATGCTTTACCCATTTATTGTTATTAAAACACACTTGCCACAAGTTGCCTTAGCAGCACGGTTTTACAAAGAAGAGGCCAGGTCTACTTGCTTTAATTTGGCTACCACTCCCATTTTAAATTTATTCTAAAACTCACATAGAACAAGAAAATTGTGTGTTTTCATAATTCTTTTTTCTTGACCACCACAGAGTGTCAGAAACTTCCACCGCAGATCTGATGGTTGATGGCTCGGATGATTTTTTACAGGTAAGTGTTTGATGATTTGTTTTTCCCCCCTTCTTCATACTGTAAATTTCTAAAGTTGTACAAATCTTGATTCAGACTACCAGCAATGAGCATCCCTTTTTGGCACGCGTTACTCGTTCAGTAGCGGCCAACTCCCCTAAACTGGCCCCACCTTCACTCTTTACACCAGAGAGGAACAACTGGCACACAAGAACAGGTACTTGCTCAAACCTTTAAATTGGGGCACTTTCACATTAGACCAAGAGGACTAGGGTCTGGTTGGAGAGCTACCTCGCAACAACACTTGCAAATGACTTGTTGAAAAGGTTCAGTATTCACACTGCACCAACCAAACTTTCCGAGTAACATCACGTGGATGAAAGGCACGCTCTTTGATTGCACAATAGAAGAAGAAATACCTCCATCCTCAGAAGGGAGGGAGCGTGGAGGTGACACTGCATGTAAAATAGCATAAATTTCACACAACCGCTCAATGGTGTGCCGCAAGCGACACGTCACTTCCGCTCATTAATATTCATGACATTAGCTACTGTTGCTAAGTAGGAACAAGCCACCGTTTGTCCCTAATAGGAAATGAATGGAAATCGTGTATGAAGGAGATGTTTACAGAGCTAAACCTACCAATTCTCTCCGAAAATGATGTGCCTGGTGCCAAATTCACGGGCAAAGATGTGGAAGAACATAAAAATGTTCAGTTAAAGAGATGGCTTGGGTGTCGAAGGCTGAAAAAGACGGGGGAAAAAAAAGAGCTGACCTAAGCATAGCCTTAGCTTTTTCATCGACGCGACTGACAATGACATTCTCCTGTTTCAACAAGCTGTCCTTCACCATCAGCCCTGTCTTTCTTATATATCCTCTGGTTGTCCTATGTCTCTGACCGTTTTTGGGGGTAATTTAGTTAGCTTTGTGTAGTGATCGCAAATGCTACTTGGTGACAGCCAACGAACACTTCATTTTTTCATTGATAACAAATCTTAATTCTATAATTTATTTACACTTCCCCCTTACTAAAGTTGTTTTATATACAGTGGTACCTCTACATACGATCACTTCGACACACGATCTTTTCGACATCCGACGTAAAATTTGAGCCGCCATTTGTTTCTACATCCGACGAGTTGCTCGAAATACGACGACATGACAGCACTGCAAACGAACGCACGGTGGATTTTCTTGTGTGAGAAATCAACATAGTTTTCAAAAAAGTTGATACAGTTGGAGAAACAAGGAAAAAAGTGATGCTTACCTTTGAAATGAAGATGCAAGTTATAGAAAAATATGAGCTTGGGGTGCGCGTCCCTGAACTGGCTCAACAATACAGCTCCATGGTCCTCTTCCGACCACCGTTCGCCACTATTTATAAGTTAAGGTGACAATTATTATTGTGGTAACATTGCCAAGGAAATCGCCAGCTTCGTCACGTTTTTATCATTTATTTAAGAACTTATCCAACACAAAACGCCCATTGTCTTAAGCAGTTGACTGCTCTCAAGAAAACGAAAGTATTCTCTACCGCACCGACCTATCTCACTGAGACGTCAGCTTCGCGGTGCGTTCAGGGACAGTAAAAAGTGTCCGCCATATTAGAATCCGATTCGTTACATTATTTACAGGAATAATTATTAATTCTTATTATTATTATTATATTATTCTGAATTATTTATTTATAACATTTGTTTTTCTATGTTTAATTGCCATTTGTAACAGTGCCAGCAGTATTTATTAAGAATTTAGTGTATGTTTTTAGGCTTTGGAACGAATTAATGGAATTATAATGTATTCCTATGGGAAAATCCTGCTCGACATACAACCATTTCGACTTACAAACAAGGTCCTGGAACGAATTAAATTCGTATGTAGAGGTACCACTGTATATACACACACACACAGTGGGGAGAACAAGTATTTGATACACTGCCAATGGGAAAACCCATTGGCAGTGTATCAAATACTTGTTCTCCCCACTGTATATAACAGAAACGGTAACAGTGGCACTCAGATACCATTGTAATTCTTTTCAGGTCATTCATTGTCAGACAGAAGCAGTACGGCACAACGTTATGCTAAAAAAATAAGTTAAAAATATAAAAATGGCTTACCTCTTTGTCCTCTGAAAGACCATGCCAACCCAACAAAATGTTTACTGCATATGAAATGTGAATGGATTCACCGAGCTGGTGTTAAAGTCCGCGCAAGTTGATTCGGTCTTCACATTTTTTCCTCCCAAGTTTTTGGTTTCCGGAAACGTATGAAGAAAACATCCTTCATGTGTTGTAATGTCTAGAGTCGTTTCTACAAGCTCCAAAAAAGCAATGCGTGATCGGCATGTTCGTTTTTGAAAGATTACTGGCGAAAAGTAGCACAAATTACGTTGTTTCTATGCGAGGGCGGGTCTATAATGTCCCACTTCGGCTTTACTTCCGCTTTACGATGCGACGTCACGGTCTAAAAATAGCATGCGTGCGGTACGCCATCGCTTTCAGTTTTGTGACATTTTGGACTGTCAAATTGTCGCCACTTTCAGGAGAGCGCGACTCACGAAATGGCCGTCCAGAGAGGCTCCGCCTGTCTCAGCCTTTCTTATAGGCACACCTGCTCCGCTTGCATTCACAAGCGAAGCGATGACCATTTACAATTACAAAACGAAGTGGCCTATCTGAGAAAAAGAACTCTGGTCCGTTTGAAAAGGACTAAACTGTGCAAGTGTGAAAGCGCACCCTAGTTGGCCCTTTGTAGTTCTTGTTAATCTTTTTTTGTTGTTGTTTTTTTGCCTTTTTTTCAGTTGTCACTAGCACACAACAGACGCCACAGGCTAAACGGAGGTGAGTTCCACACATTAAATTTTCAAATTATTATTTTTTTTTTTTTGGTACAGTGTTCCAGTGACTAAGGCTAGGTTCACACCGTAGGTCCTGAATGCACTATACAGATTTTTTTTGTCAAATGTATTTTTGGCGTGCCCGTTCAGACTGCCTTCGTCCATTGAGCCCATTCAAGTATCACGCATGCTCACTAATTTGCAGTCCGAGATGCGCTGAGCAAACTGATCCGCATGCGCAGGAGCATCAAAGCAAATTACCACAATATACTGGCTCAACATTATTCAAGGGGGTGATCATATTTTGATTTCCAAAAAAGAGGACACAAATAACAGACATAAATAATCCGTGTTTAGTCTTCTATTCAAAGTGTTTTTTAGATTGGTAGCATGCACGCACTGTCCGTGCATGACACACACACACACACACATACGGACAGTTTGCCCCGACCCTCGGCGGTGTAAGCAGTCTTGAAATATTGCTCATTTGGAGCTGAGGGAAAACAGAGCATTCTCAGGCTTACCCTCAACCCATTTTATTTTTTTATGACAGCTGTCAAGCCCGCCCCATTCCCAAAAGCCACGTTTAAGCTAGGCGCTAATTCACAGCTGCACCGCTACCATAGCGCCCAGTCTCTCCTGCACTTTGGTGACGTATTGTTTCGTGAATTCCGATTTGGGGAAATTGACAGTTCAGACCGCAGCTTCACTCTGGGGAAAAATGTGGCCTTGATCAGATTTTAACCACATACAAAAGTAGAGCTGTCCCGACTAGTCGACGAGCACAACATCCCGTCGACGGTTAATGAAGGGTTTTAAAAATATATGCGCGGAAAGTTCAGAATGTCGGATGCTCTGTATGCAAGCGGGGAAAGCGGCACAAAGCCGAAAAAGCGCACCAGAGTGTCCAAAACATTGACTTATTTCAAAGAAATAAAGGGGGGTACACTCTTGTGTCCTGTCTCTTCACTGCCAAGCTTGGCTGCACGTTGGCCGTGAATAAACACCTCAAGCGCCGTCACCGTTTGTAAAAAAAATTATTTTTTATTTTTTTTTCATTTTTTGTACACCAGAGGGTGCTGTCGCTTTACTAAATAATAATGTTTCATTGACAATGGGCCTATAAGTGCTATTATTAGTATTGCTAACCGAAAGGTTTATTTCATGTTATGGTTTATTTTCTGGTATAGAAAATTATATAACGATAAAAGGTCATAAATATATACAGTATATACAGTGATAGCACTCAAGGAAGAGATTGTCAATGATAAGGTAATAAATTAAGGTAAAGGCAATTCATATAGGCAATTCATTGCAAGAGAGTCTGGCTGCAGCCCGCCTCTCTCAGTACCCTGCGCCGCTCGTCTCAGTACCCATCCCGCAGACAGGAAGTGACGCAATATCGCAGCTCTCAGACCGGAAATGACAACATGAAACAGCGCTCGACCTCCGAGCTTCCGGTTTTATCGTAATAGTTAGCGTCCATTCGAACGTAAATACTAGTTTACTTTTCTTTTCGCACGTCTTTTATTTTCGGTTTCAGCATCACTCATTATTATTTAAATAATTATTTCCATGCTCCTTAAATTGATTTGGTGAAATCGGGAGATTAACTCTTTAAGCGCGGTCAGTTTGTTAAAGCCTGCTGATTTTACCAAAATGAAAAACACGGTTACAGTACATCAAAATTAAAATACACACTACTGCAATAAAGGTTTAATTGGTGACTGAAAGATCGCATGTAACCTATCACAGTGTGTACTTTAGTTTGTCAATTGTAAAATATACTCCAATTGAGAATTATTAGAAATTGCTGTCATCCTTACATTTTTATGAACGGACACATTAATATAGCTTCATTACAATTTAATGTATCAAAAACGTAATATTCTCTCAATGTTGCAACCAAACCAATTTTGTCTTTCATTTTGCTACTTAAATTCATTCATGTGGGTGAAGATCCTAATTAACTAATTCAGAAACTATATTAAACTTTCTGCTCCAGGAAAGGCACCTTTATTTCAAACAGAAATGACAAAATAGTTGTCATGTGTTAGTTGTTTTTTTCTTTTATCCCAGACAATAGTTGTAGGTTGTTTTAATTACCTGACATTTTTCGGCAAGCACTCCCACCTTTATCACAGGTAATTAAAACTACCTACAACTAACATCTGGGATAAAAGAAAAAAAAAAAAAAAATTTATAAGTGTAGAAAAATGAACTCAATACAACCAGTTCTAATGTGGTAAACTTTATTTTTTTAGTTTTATTATTTTTTTATTATTATTGAGAGAATACCAGATATTTTCTTTGATCAACAATCTCCTCAAAAAAGGTAAATCCATCTTCCAGATGGTTGAAACAGAACTTGAATGGCTCCAAGACATTGTAGTTCGTGCTCATCCTCTTCCATCTGCAGGATGCTTGGGAACTCCTACTGCATTGACCCCCCCCCCCCCCCCCCCCCCCCCAGCCCTGTCCGAGGCTTTTGTGCTGTCTGGCACAATCCTTTTACCAAAACTGTTCATTGGAAAAGAGAAAGAAAAGAGCTATTTGAATATTACATAAGTAAAATAAAAATGATTGATACTTGATTTTTCTTTTCAGGCATTGCAATAAACTAGGTATATAAATAATCTTACCATTTTTTCCCGCCGTATCTTTTTGGAGTGGGCCACCACTAACTTGAAGGAGCTGTGGTTGCACCTCTTCCTAAAAATAAATCAGTGAATAAAGGGGGACATGTTCAAAAGTGCGTCAGAGTAATGGACACTAAAAAGTCTTTAAAAGCTGACCTCAGCAATTATATTCAAATTTCACTTCTGTAGCTGATAGACTGGTGGCACTTCACCCTGCAGTAATGCTTTTGCCTTGTCTGTCCAATGGGCAAACGCTTTCCTGTGGCTCACCTAAGTTGAAAAAACACAAAAATAAGTATTCCACATTTTCCACCAAAGAATTAAGGTGCTGTGCACCTACTTTCCTATGAATGCCATATCAACAGTTTCAAAGACTTACCATGCACCCAAGTTTGAAATTGTCCGCTAGCAATATACACCACCACTTCCTCAGAGTTGGCATATCAGTCTAACAAAAATTAAAAACAAGTGTAAATAAAGAATAACGACAAGGATATTTTGTAGCCCAATTTGAATGATTCGGTGAACTTCATTTTACAATGGTTAAACTCAAAGAGAGCATCCAGAACAGTGCAAAGAGCATACTACAAATGGATAAATGAATACAAATATAACAGAGGACAAAATTGGACAGTTAAACTCACCTACCATCAACATGAAGATGCCACAGTCCTTCCCCTATGGCTGTCCCGAAAAACCCTAACGTAAGAATTTAACAGTCACTTCCTTCAAGTTTTGAATCAATGAATATACACACTTTTACAAATACCTCTATTTCACTTCCAATCCTCTCTTTCCATGTCCCCCTGTTGATTGACTGTCAACGTTTTCTGCAATTGAAAATATAGGTTTATATTAAATACAGTAGTTAAACAATTACAAACGTGTTTCCATGCATAAGAACACCAACCAGTCAGGTTTAAATGATTCATGCAAACAAAACAAGGGCGTAGGTTTGCATAGGGACGGTAGGGACATAACATGACCAACTTTTCAGGATGCTAAAGTTGTCCCCACCAACTTTTGAGCAACCTTATTTGCATTATATTCGTCCCTACCAATGTTGAGACCGGGCCAACGCCCTTGAAACAAAACATTCGCAATTTTAGAGTGGCATTTTAGAATTTTGCTTCAAATGATTGGATGAATCATCTGGAGTGCAATTCTGCTTTAATTGAAGGGGCAACATAAAAGGATCGACTGGAACATACCTTCAAAACCAAACAAGGCTATTCTGGATCATCATGGAAACGCCATGCCAATATGAATGGTTACTGAATTTCATTAGAGATAACAATAGTTCTCTGATCTCAAGATTGGATCTGTTTTTCTTCCCACAAATAATTGGAATTTGGATCATTTAATTTGACTGTTCTTTGAAAATGAACCAATGCTCCAAGTTGTAGTTGTTACTAATCAGCCTTACAGGCAAATTCATGTGTGGGTCACATCCTGTAGGCTTTCACCATGTTGCAACAACATAGGGGTCAGCCACAAATATGGTCCTTCCCTGAAAAATACATAATCTATACACACGGACATATGTTATATAAATACAAACGTACGCAGACACCTACATGAGCCCATACAAGCATTCTGTAGGCTACATAGTTAAAATAATACCCTACACAGGCCAAAAAATACTTTTTTATACCTTTGAATGAGCTACTTGTTAGACAAGTTATAAATATGCATTTCATATCTGCAAAAAAACAAACACAAAAAGTTACATTTTACTTATTTGTACAATTGACATTATGTTCTTTAGAGAAACTAAATCCTCAAAATTCACAGTTGATTCCATTTCATTGTTCAGGCCAACGTTCCAAAAGTCAGCACGTGTCAATCAAACTTTCTTTTTTTAGACAATCAACACCATTTCTGGCCTCTTTATATTCAAGATTTGCATAAGCTAATGAGAATGTTGATTGGTTAAATAAACAAAGAGTAAATAATCAATTATGTCCAATTGTTAACTAATATAAGGAATAATAAGCCTATCCAGATTTCCACTGAGCACAACATTTGTCTCAGACATAAAAACATACCAGCCGTTCCTGGGCAGGATGAGTTTGAACCGTCCATGAAGCTCGGCATGGTCTTATATTGTCACCATTGGTCCTGTCTGCACAGTGGGTTTTATTTATTTATTTATGGGTTTGTTCGATGTCTATAAAAAAAAAGTGTTCAGCACAGTCCAAAATCTAACGTACAATACTATTTATGCTACTTACTTCCATTTGGATCTGTGTGACATCCCTGTATCTGCATGGGAAGACTACCATTTGGGGGTCGTGATTTAGTTTCTTCCCAATGGGGTGGTGATCTTGCAGCTAGTAAAAAAAAAAACAAAATAATGAAAAAATATATAGCTAAGCAGAGTAACAATATCAAGAAAAAATTACAACCTTGTCCTATTTGGATCATGTGACAACATTCAAACTACAAAGGACCAGACAAAACAAATGAAGGCAAAACAACAATACCATACAACAACAAAAACAGCGAGCTGCGAATTGCAGGCATGTACATAATGAAAAATAAGAGTGCAATATAATGAAAACTACACAAAGAAGACTGTTCATTGTGAAAAAAAAATGTAAAAAGCATTAGCAGCATTAGCCAATTTGCTGCTGAATTCATCAGTACGTATTAAACAATATAAGTAGAACAAAGTCACATGCAGTTAGTAAAGGAAGACATTATTTAAATTACATTAAGAATACTAGATATAAGTACGGTCTTTTCAACTCAGAATAAACACTTCATATTTTCACCGCAAGTGTTGTTTAACTATTTAACATTTTTAAACATGCATACGCTTTTAAAAACTTTTTTTCAGTGCGGCCACTTACCGTGTTTTTTTTCGCGAGAGGTGAAATAACGTAACTTGTTTTCGTCGCAAGGGTTGACGACATTTCCGGTCTGAGGGGACTGAGAGCTGCGGTGTTGCGTCATTTCCTGTCTGCGGGATGGGTACTGAGAAGAGCGGCGCAGGGTACTGAGAGAGGCGGGCTGCAGCCAGACTCCTCTCATTCATTGATATATAAATAAGGTTTAAAAGGAAAAAGGTGAAAAGTTTTCGTTAATTTCTAATTGTGTTGTTTTATTTGTGTGCACCGTAGCTCTTACAGTGTGATTACATCAAGGATGGAATAAAAGTTGTAAACCATCAGTTTAAGAGACCATCTTTTCAATCGGGATGCTACACTAGTTAATTCTATCAGCATTTGAAGTCATTGTTTATTTGTGGTTTATTATTGTTATTTACGTGTTTATTTGTACTTTAGTAAATAATTTAAGTGTTCCAATATGTTTTTTGTAAATTGATAAGCGTCAACAAAAATTTCATTGCTAAATTAGTAAACAAAAACGAAAAATATTTTTTTAATTATTAGATTAGTCGACTAATCGTAAAAATAGTCGGCTGACTAATCGGGAGAAAATTAGTCGTTTGGGACAGCCCTATACAAAAGTGACCCAGATCGGATTTGAAAAGGTCCACTTTTATGTGACTTCCCGTTAAGACGTCAAGTTAATGCCTCACTCGAGTCGGAAAAACATGAAAAAATCGGATTCGTGCATTAAGACTTGCAGTATGAACCTAGCCTAAGTGTGGCAGGATGTTTGGATTTATTCAGAAAGACACATTGCGTCAGTTCTCAATTGTCATGGAAAGACCCACTGACCTTTTTAAAGATTTTTTAACCTGTCCTATTCACCTGCTTAGACACAAAGAATGTGAAATCTGAGTGTCTTTCTAGGCTGAAACCTTTTTAATGTGCCACGTGAGAGTTTGGTGTACTCCCACTGTGATTATTTCATATTGGTTATTCAGAGAATATAGCCAGATAGAAAAGAACATTGAGGGAACAGGAAAGAATAGAGGGAATAGTGATACAAAAAACATTTTGAATGCACATGCTACCCAATGGGGAGGCCTGGTTCTGATCTCAGGGTGTGTAGTTCCATTCTTTTTAGACCGCCTGGAAAATCTCACTAATTTTTCTGTTCTTCTTATTCTTCCTTAGGAGGACACTAGCTAAAATTGCCACTTCTTTGTTGTCTGAGGGCATATCAGAATGAAATTTGGTATATGTATAGATCCTCGGAGCTGAATGTTTTTTTGTTTTGTTTTGAGGTTGCAGGGTTTTCTCTAGGATTTTTTTTTTTTTTTTTTTTTTTTTTTTATAAAGCTGTTGGTGGTGGGCTGCATCAGAGTCCGACAGCGTGCCGTAGTGAAATTGTTTCATATCATGACAAATAAGAATTTTATTTAAACAACATTTATTATATTCACTGGAATTTTTGAAAAACAATTTGAGGGCTCTCTCATAAGGGAAATCCGCAATCGGTGGTCACATTTAGAGTCGATGTGAGGTATGGTCCCAGTCCCCCAGCAGCCGGTTCCTCAGGTCTGTCTTCACCTACACAAGAATATTTTTTTTTTTTTTTTTTAATCTAGAAATTGAAGACCTACAAGCATCTATAACTGACATTGTACAGTTCTGTACATTGTAGAGTTGACCAAAATGTCTTAACTCTGTTCCGTGCAGAGAAATCTCTCACAGTTGAGATGGGCACTGTCAACGCAATGGCCGACCGTTGGCTCAAGCAAGGGTACAACCCTCCCCAATCTCAGTCAGTGATGCCATCTTTGACATCATGCTGACCTGGTTCATATTCTGAAACACATTAGATGGATTAGCCGTCAGGACTAGACTGTTTCAGTCCCATGTTTTGAAAGATTACATTAGGTTAAAACTGAAGTGTCTTTGTGGGAGTTACTTGTCTGATTGTTTTAGAGTTACTCCCTAGTGCAAACTGATATTTAAAAAAATAATAATAATGATTTGTTTCAATGAGATGAAAAATACTTATTTCGCCCTCTGTTTGGTAATTTTTGGACAAGGAATATGCCAATTTTTTAACAATGAACCTTTTTTCATCACCTTAGCTTAAATATGATGAATAAAAAATAATAGTTGCACAATTCTTAATACTCACCTTGATTTGTGTGGTACAGCAGGGCTTGAACTTTGATATTTCTGTCCATGTTGCGTCCCAGCCAGATTCCCTGTTGCCTTAGTTCTCTTTCCCAGGACTTTGTGCGCCTTCCTGATCTGCATCTCTAGCTGGGATCTTGCCTCATTCAGTTTTTGAAAATTTTATCTCAACATTAAAATACAACACTTGCCATAACCATTTGTTTATTTCTACTCCTTGGAACGTTAGAGCTAAATACATTTGGAATCTGGGAGCATGAGCCTCACGTTCATAAGTATTTAATTAGCATGCTAATTAAATATTTCAGAATGTGACAGTACATCACTACAACAAAGTCTTTTTGTTACCTGACCCTCCTCTTCAGGAAATTTTCTCTTTCCAAAATACTTCAAATTACTCGTCTGAAATAAAAACGAGTGACGTCAGCAACGAAAAAATGCAATGCTAGGATGCGACGATTCAGGTCAAAGACATGCCATAAAGAACTTAAACGTTACGTTGATGTCCATATTAAGTTCGTTTGACTTGGCTTAAACCACAATTACATTCATTAAGTTGAAATGCCTTTCTGCGGATTTTTATCACCATTTCCAATTCTGCGCCGACAAACTCGGGCGCAAGTTAACAACAGGAGAACCGATGTGATTTACAAAATAAGGCATGTAAAGGAACCATTTGTATTTGACGTGCTATTTCAGGTGACTTATGGCAAATAGTGTGCAAATAATGAGCTGTATGTATATATTCTTTTAGATGTTATTTTAAATCATACCAATTTAGAATGTAATCTTAAATCTTATTAAAAACAAATCTCATTTACAATGCGTGGCGGCTTTTATTTTGGTGTGGCAGTGCGCCACAATCGTTTCTATGTAGGGGGAAACCCTGAGGTGCGGGGGGGTTTTGGAGGGCTGATTAATTACGTTAATTACTTGCGGGTTTATTGTTGCCTGTAGGTTCTGAGTTCAATTTGAAGGTTTTTTTTTCCATTTTAGGTGCCATAAGTCATATCATAATAGCCATACAATTTTAAATCCAGCATATGTCAGTGCCTTTTATCAAACAACAGTCTTCATTTTATGTGCCTGTAAAAAGTAACTACCACAGGTTTTTGGTTAATGATTGATAGTTATTGTGGTTTCAAGAAATGCTTAACTTCACTCAAACTGTATTTGGTTTTTGAAAGGATTTCCTCTATATTTCTATAGGTCCTCTAAGAGCAACAAGCGCAAAGCACCCTATACTACAGCAGAAAGCCCAAAGAGGTTCTCTCCTCCCAAGAAAAGTCAGAATGTAAGAGGCCTAAAAATAAGTCATACAAATGAGTATTAAGCGTCCTCTGAAGGACCCAATGAGGAAAAAAAGTCGTGCGCTAAATTTTATTTTCCCCTTCTTGCAGGTAGTCAAACCGAATATGAGATCATTTCTTCACACTGTGCAGAAGAATCAGATTCTGATGATGACTCCAAATTCCTTCAACCGTACTTCTGTAATCAAGTCCTTCATTAAGCACACCACTCCTCTGAAGGTTGATTCAAAGGTCAGTATCATTATTGCACAATGCCGCCTTTAAAATACAAGAACAGTAAACAGCCTTTTGGTAATGGTCATACTCTTGTGTACACAGTGTATCTTACACAAATTTGTTCAAACTTTAAAGCACTTTTTTCTGGAATTCTGTTCCAGGTCAAACTGTCAGTGTCATAAATCCTTTATTCCAGTGGTGCCCAAGTCCGGTCCTCAAGAGCCCCTATCCAGTCTTTTTTCCCATGTCTCCCTCCGCTAACACACCTGAATCAAATGATGAGCTCATCGGGAAGCTCTGCTGGAGCCTGATAACAATCCTGATTATTTGATTCAGGTGGGTTGGAGGAGGGAGACATGGAAAACAAGCTGGATAGGGGCTCTCGAGGACCGAACTTGGGCGCACCCCTGCTTTATTCACCGTTCAGGCAATGTTTGAATATATTTTAACCTTAGTTTCTATTTAGTTAATGTGTTGATATCAAAGACAAACATTTGTGAGCAAAATAATTTAGTTGGACAATGAATCAATGCATCAATGTTTTTGTGTTTATTCCCCCACCCCCAATCTCCTCAGATGAACATGACTACAGTGGTAAGTGCAAGAGCACTGTGTGTTGGTGGTCATATGGTGAAAATGTCTCATTTACCACTTAACAAACCCTCCATTCCCACATCTTCTAACTAGGGATGTCTTGATCGCCTATTTTTGCACCCGAGTCAGTCACCTAATTTTGAGAATCTGCCTATTCTGCGTACCTACCAGATACAAAAATAAAAAGTTGTTGTTTTTTTTAACAAAAGTTCCAAACATGTCCCACTGTGCCTTCCTAACGTGTATTTTTTTTAAGTAGAATAAAGGGGGGAAAGGCTTCTCTATTAAATGCTTTAATTGAGTCCACTCACGCTCAGACGCTCATGCTTCTGAAAACAGCCTCTCACTTACACTATGAGATGCCACAGCACACAGCTGAAAGTTTAATGATGATTGACACATTTGTGCCTTTGATTGTAGGGCTGGACAATATGACCTTAAGTACGTATCACGGTAAATTGAGCAGATTTGCCCAAGCAGACTGTTGTATAATTGAAAGCCTGAATCAATGCATGAAATACAAAGAACTGTTTCTCGTTGATTTATTTACCAGCTTTCAATTGAACATATGTAACAATTGTACACGCAGTCTCAACATTAAGTATAAAGAATTCTTGCAAACAATAAGAATTCAAGTGTTAACATTTATAACGTCGTGTATGATTTGAACAATTTACATGATAAAAATCAAAACAACGACTGTGCAAACATGTCATTGTAACACAAATGCCTTAGAGCTTGAATAGTACACTTCAAACAACTTACTGTTAATGGCTGCTGTGACATAATTACTCAACACAAGTGTTTACTTCAAGGTTTCAGTTTTTTTTTTTTTTTTTTTTACCAAAGCATTTTTTAAATACATGCACGCACACACATTAAAGCTATATTGCGCTAATGCCAATGAAATATTTAAGATTTTATGATGGCAGTAATGGACAGAATAAAGCAAGCACATACAGAAAAATAGCTGTGGCCAATAAATGGTCACTGTTGGATTATAATTTATGCTGAATGCTTTACTTTAAAATTATGAAAGATATCAAAAGAATCTCTCACACAAACACACACACACAGATACACAAAATAACAGAACATACTGATTGCTAGATGCTGTCCATGCACAATCCACTCATTAAGTTCAACCATTTCGACAAGGTTACAGCTGATTTCCGACTCCATCACATTAATTTGTAGCCGCTGTTACCCGCTACCGTTAACCTGTGGCCTGGCTACCAGTAGAAAGCACTGAAAAGACACGCTCCTGAAATCGTGAGAACCAGGGAGGAAAGCGGGTGAAAGCCCGTCTGGAGGCCGCAAAGAGTCTACTTAATGTCGGGTGAAAGCTTGGCGAAGCTCCTTTAAGCCCGACTCCATCACGTTTGCTTGTAGCGTTAACTGCTAGCGTTAGCCTACCGAGCTTCTATTTGTTTGAGTTCCTGACAACCGCGTGACTTCATACCAAAGCACACTGACTCCTTTCTTAAAGGGGAATGAACATAGCCAAACAACGGAGTCAAAGCGGGATGAAAAGACTATATTTTCTTGTTTTATTAAATTACCGAATTTACCGACATGGTCAAAATTACGTCAGTCATCGTTAAGAATTTCGGTAACGTTAAATTTTCGGTGTACCGCCCGGCTCTATTCATTGTATAGTTCCCAAGCTTCTCTGGCCAGATCAAAGCTACAAACCTGTCAATCATCGTTAACTTTTAAGTACCAAACAGAAGCTGCACTGCACAGTATGGCTGCACTGCTTAGCTGGAGGGAGGGTGTGACGCTGTACAAGCATGAAGCAGAAAAACATAAATATATTTTTTAAATTAAAAAGCCGATCCTCTGAAAAATGGAGCGATCGGCCGAATTGGCAATCACGTGATCAGATCAGGACATCCCTACTTCTAACAAATTTGAAATCTTCTATTTGTATTTAAACTGAAATCTGGTAGTGTCTGTGTCTAAAGATGGGCCCAGTCCTATATCGGTGACAGGCTCAGATACAAGTGTAATGTACAGCACAGTTCAACATATATTTTCGATATTTTCGATCCATCTGCCATATCTCAGGCCATGTTAGTTAAGGCGCACAAATGTGCTTGCGCTCCCAAAATATGATTAGCTTTACAGTAGGGCTGGGCGATATGGCCTTAAGTACGTATGACGATAAATTGAGCAGATTTACCTCGATAACGATAAATGACGATAAATTCGCCCAGGCGGACTGTTATATAATTTGAAAATTTGAATCAATGCATGGAATACAATTATACTTAATAAATTATACTTTATGCTGAGTGCTTTACCATCATGAAAGCTTTCGGAGAAATCACACACCAAATAACGCGACATAATAATTGCTACATGAAGTCTGTGCCCAGTCCACTGATTAATTTCAGCCGTTTCGACAAGGTTAGAGCCGCTATCCAACTCTATCACGTTCATTTGTAGCTGCTGTTAGCCGCTAGCGTTAGCCTGTGGCTTGGCTACCAGAAGAAAGCACTGAAAGCATCCTCTCCTGAAGTCGTGAGAACCAGGGAGGACAGCGGGTGAAAGCCCGTCTGGAACCCGCCAAGAGTTTACTTAATGTCGGGTGAAACTTTGGCGAAGCTAACTTAAGCCCGACTCCATCCCGTTTACTTGTAGCGTTAGCCGCTAGCATTAGCCTACCGGGCTTCTGTTTGTTTGGATTCCTGAAAACCACGTGACTCCATACGTAAGCACACTGTCTACTTTCTTAAAGGGGAATGAACATAGCCGAACAACAGAGTCAAAGCGGGATGAAAAGACTATATTTTCTTGTTTTATCAAATTACCGAATTTACCGACATGGTCAAAATTAGGTCGGTCATCGTGAAGAATTTCGGTAACGGTAAATTTTCGGTTTACCGCCCTGCTCTACTTTACAGTACTCATCAGTTGTTGTTTTTTTTGGTTGTTTATTTGATCTTTATTTTGCCTTTGTTCACAACATTGTGTCTGGCTTGAATAATGAGCATTTGTAAATACTTGGCTTTAGCACTCCTTAGTTTTATTTTTGTTTTATCAATTGATACAAAATGCTAATATGATTTCTTCAGTAATTGCTGGATACAGGAACTGTGTTACAAAATTCTGAAGGCAATATTGCAAATATGACAAAAACTTGGTCAATGGGGGCCGCAATATACTATATTTTATGTTTGCAAAAAAATTGCTAATTTGTGGCCACAATAATGGCTCCCGACTGGAAATTAGGAGAAGAAAATTGAGCTCCCCTTCTCTGGGTTTAATTTTTAACTGGGAATAAATAGAATATATTTACAATAATGTTGTGTTGATGTTTTGAGCAAAGGCAAATTGTTTTCCTACCCAAAAGTCAGTTGTTCGTGACATCAACACTACAAATGAGTATTTCTTTCACACATTATACCTATTACGTTGCCATAAGTCGGCGTTGTACGTGTACTTGCGTGGTTTTTTTTGTGTTTTTTTTTTTTTGTTTTTATTTTAATTTGAGACACTTACTTTTTCTCATTGCACTATTGCTACAGGCAAAAGAGCGCCAAAAGCTGGAAGCACTTAAAAAGAAGCAGGAACAGGAAGAGGAGAGAATGAGGAAACTGGAGGAGGAGAAGAAAAAGAAGCAAGAGGAATACAAAAGGTCTGGTTGTTTAAAATTATGTGCCTTTCATTGGATATTTAATGCTTATTTTTGTTCTAAGGAAGAGGGATGAGAGGCTACGAAAAGTTTTAGAGGCTAAAGTGAAAGAAGAACTGAGAGAAGAAGAAAAGAAGAAAAAAATAGAGCAAAAAATGGCTCATATTGATGAAAAAAATGATAAGGTATGCAGATTATTTGAATGACACTGATTAGTTACTTGGACCGGTTGTGTCATGTTAAGATTGTTAAAAAAATACCGTTTTGTTGGTCTGTGAATTTAGCGCCAGGCGGCAGAGCTGGCCAAAAAACGACTGGCCATTAAACGTCAGGACGATCTTGAGCAGAAACGAAAGTTGGAAGAAGAAACTAAAAGGAAGAAGCTTCAACTAGAGGTGAGAGTTCGTTTTCCATTTCTCTTGTGAACATGCTGTCGTGTCCAAATGAAATTGAGTTTAGCGTATAATATAACCACCCCCAACATATTTTACCTCTAACAATATTAGGAATGATGTTTGTATTTTATGCTGAACTTTAATTTCTGATTTTTTTTTCTTTTTTCTTTATCATTTAACTTCAGGAGGAGGAGAAGCGCCAGCAAGAGTTGCTGGCTAAGAAGGCCAAGGAGGAGGAATTAAAAGCAAAGAAGCTGGCTGAAGCTCGGAAAGCTTTAGAGCTAAAGAGGGAGCGTGAGCGGGAGCTTGAAAGAGAACGCCTAGCGGCTGCTGAAAGGTAGTCTTTCTTCATTTAAAAAAAAAAAAAAAAAAATTACATTGTATGTGTTGCGAGAACATTTCCAGACCACAGGTGGGTAGAGTAGCCAAAATTTTTACTCAAGTAAGTGTAACGTTACTTCAAAATGTTACTCAAGTAAAAGTAGTGATCCAAAAATGTACTCAAGTACAAGTAAAGAAGTATTCAGTGAAAAGAATACTCAAGTAATGAGTAACATTTTGAGTAACTGCTTGTTTTTTTAAAGGGTATTAAAATACTGAGGGGCTGTGAGATATCAATAGAACTGTTATGTGGCAAGATAACAAATTTTAATAAAGTTAACAAAAAAAAAAAAAAAAATCACATTCATGAGCAATTATTGAAAATAGATCCAAAATTACGAACATTTCCGAAAGTATTCCGGAAACAACTGAATAGGGCTTTGATGTCATAGAAAGGAAACAAAAGGTCGAGGCAGGTGCCATCGTTGTTTATCGACGACAGAATTGCGTTCGTGTTTTATCAAAAAATCGCTAAAATGGTTCAAACCTGTCATGCTATGTGGTGTACAAATAGCCATTTGTCGCAATGTAGTACCCACGAGTTCCCGAACGCGAGAAAAAGAGCTGGACTACGCAGACAATGAGTAAAGTTCGTCCGTGCTAAGAGGGCTAATTTTGCAGACCCAGCCTCCGGCACGGTTTTGTGTGGTGCGCATTTTACACCTGAATGCTACCGTAATTTCCCGAATATAAGGCACACCCGTGTATAATGCACACCCCAAATTTACTTGTAAAATCTAGGGGAAATTATTGTACCCGTTTATAACGCGCACCCTAATTTTAGCACCAATAAATAGAAGAATACAAGAAAACAGAGCTCGTGTACAGATACAGAAATGTCATTTTACTTACTGGTGAAACACAGCACAAGCATAGCACATTGGTAGTTCAAAACATTACCATAAACTGACAATATTTACCATGGTACCCGCGGGTTATTAAAAGTATTAAAAAAGCATTGAATTTAGTTTTCTATTATTAAAGGTATTAAAAGTATTAAATTAGCTTTTGTAAGTCTGGAATTTTTTAACCTTGGTCTTAATTTTCAAGAACATCTCAGTGCAACCTAAATTATATCCATGACGAAGTTTTAAATCCATAACGAAGATGAGGCATAGAATTTTTTACGATGCACTGCACTACAAATCGAAATGCAACTCGTGCGTGCCAAACCACCACAACCGGCAAAACGGAGAATCCATCCACCTCTGCATCGGGAATGTGTTTGTTTGTCGGTGGAACGAAAACCCTGCAGGCAGAGGTATTGTGGATTCTGAACACCAAAACACACCACCATTCATATACTTCAAATAAGTCCATTGGTGATCTGTTTCGGATATTACGTCATTTTTGGTCGGCATTGGCTGTCACAATGTTGGTCATATTGCGTTTTGTTCCAGAGGGAGCGTTCCCGATGTCGTAACTCTTTTGTAACGAATTTTCAGTTGGCAGGAAAAAAAACACACATTTTCTTAATGTTTAAATTAAAGTTGCACCGATACCAGTATCGGCAGGGGGCGCCGATCTGGCCCGAATTGATGGTATCGGTATCGACGAGTACCAACATTTAGGGCGCCGATACCATCTACTGGCATCACTTTAGGCCAAATGAACTGTCCTCCCCACGTGAGCCAACTTCCCAAATCCCGATGCATGACATCTGTATGTCTTTGTATCGAAATTACCAAACGAAAACAACACCTTCGTCTTCAACAATAAGGATGTTCACTACAACGCATATCCGCGATGTTACGCTGCTTTTCTAACATGGCATTCACAAACGATTAGCATGCATAAGCTAACGCTTGCTGTTGTAGCGCCGATGGGATCAGAAAGCTTAAGACCGTGAGAGACTAAGCAAACTCATAGTTTCATGATGAACAATGAGTGGCAAATTAAGAGCGCCGTACTTCAAACTCGTCCTGTTTATGAAAGTCGATTGTCATATTATGCTGGTGTTGTGCAGTAATGAGCAGAAGTGACTTCTGTGGCTAGAAAACACTCAAGCGGCGCAGCGCGCACACTAGATATCAGATAGCAACCTAGATGTCCTATGTTAGATCCCATGCCAACTCTCGTGCACACACACTAGATATCATCAAATAGCAACCTAGATGTGCTAGATTAGATCCCATGCCATTAGCTGCGTGAGCCCAGAGCGACGCCTAGTCCATATAAGCCTGTCGCAATATGCAATAATTCCATTTATCGCGCGATATATAAAAAAGAAGGCGGTAATTTTTCCGCTGCGATTTATCGCCGCACGTGCGTGCGCGCGTGCGGCAGACGTGCTGTTAAAAGTTCGGATTCCTCGTTACCAACTGCGCAAAATGCATCTTCGTTCCAGGTCCGGCAAAAACTAGCGCCGGAGCCAATCGTTCCCATTATATCCTATTGTTCAACGTATACCGGCCACGTCAGTGCTCCGGAGTGACTGAGGACCATCTACGGCGCGCCGGTGTTGTTGACGTGTGGCCGCTCCCGTCAGGAGTGATATTTCACGCGGGGCGGCTATTTTTCAGCACAACGCCGGATATTTACAACAAAGTCCGCCAAAACATTGTTACCGACTTGGCTGCGACGAACAACATCGCTTTGACAACGAACAGCTGAATGAAATTAAGAGCGCTGTGCTTCAAACGCGTCCTGTTTATGAAAGTCGATTGTCAAATGCTGGTTTTGTGTAGTAATGAGCAGAGGTGACTTCAGCAGCGCTTGCTAACTTTTTCAATGCGCCCACACACTAGATATCATGAAATGGCAAACTAGATGTGCTACGTCCCATGCCATTGGCTACGTGAGCCCAGAGTGATTATGGGACACGTAGTCCATATACTACATCGATGAATTCTAAACTGTCATGACTGAATGGAAGTTAAGAAGGCCAAATCAATCCATACCATTGACTATAGATAATGTTGCAAATATTGTTAATTCAGTACGTGACACAGATGGATTCGGACCACAAATAGGATGTCTTGCTCATGTAGTAAACCTAGCTGCTAAGAGAGCTGTAGCAATCAACAGTGTGCCCTGCCTCACTTTACAAACAGTAAAGATTGTTCTCAGCACTTTTATATACATTTTTTTCATATCAGTAAGAAGTAAGCACAGAAATATTACGCACTAAAATGCATGTTTATATGATGGCAATTTAATTTTTGCTCGTTAGCAAAAAAAAACAAAAAAAAACAACAACAACAAAAAAAAACGAAACAAAAAATATAATTGTTATTTTTTTACAGAGCGTTAAATGTATTGAATCGGATCCAAAATCGTGTCCCCCGTATCAAAAATCATACCGAACCTTGACTTAACTGTATTGTTGCATCCCTATGGAACACCATTGCAGAAGCTATGACGGGAAAAGTTTTCATTTGCCTAAATGCTTAAGTTATTAGCAATTTTTTTTTTTTTTTTTAACACATTTTATTTATTCTGTGTTTCTGTGCGGTATCAATATTATTGATTTCTACTTAAGAGGGATGGTCTATTGTTTTAGTTGTGATTTCTTTAAGAGTATTTTTGAATTTGAGAGTAAATAGGAAAAAGCGGCATGGAAAATGAATGAATGAATGAATATTTATCGCATTTAAATTGGTGTACTTAATCTATTAATATATACTGTATTCTCACTGTGTTATTGTAAATTGGTTAAAAAAAAATATTGGGGGGGTGCAATAATATCGCATATCGCAATAATTTATGAGAATAATTATCGCACACTAAAATTTGTTATCGCGACAGGCCTAAGTCCATATACTACATTGATGAATTAGAAACCGCCATGACTGAATGGAAGTTAAGCAGGCCAAATCAATCCATACCAGTGACTATAGATAATGCTGCAAATACTGTTAATTCAGCACATGTTACAGATGGACTCGGACCACAAAAAGGATGTTTTGCTTATATGGTAAATATAGCTGCTAAGAGAGCTGCAGCAATCAACAGTGTGCCCTACTTTACAAACAGTAAAGATTGTTCTCAGCACTTACAGTATATACAAAATTTCTTCAGATCAGTAAGAAGTAAGCACGTAAATATTATGCACTAAAATGCTTGTTTATATGATGGCACTGTTATTTTTGCCTGTTAGCAAATTAAAATAATAATAATAATAATAACAGTTGTATTTTCTGTTTCAGAGCATTAAATGTATTGAATTGTATCGAAAATCGTACCGAACCGTGACTTAACTGTAATGTTGCATCCCTTATACGTACACACACACACACACACACATATTATGTTTTTTTTTTGCCAACAGAGTGGTATCGGAATGGTATCGGTATCGGCCGATACTGCACAGCCAGGTATCGGGCCCAAAAAATGGTATCGGTGCAACACTAGTTTAAATAGTCTACATAGTTTTATGATCATTATAAATCCATTTACACAATGAAATATTCGCTGGAAAAGTTTGTTAAACATAATGTTGGTCAAATTATGTTTTTTTTCCTGAAGGAGCATTCCCGACTTCGTAACTGCAGCCAATTTAAGCTCATCAAGACTTAAAGATAGAGGTAAAATCGGGCCTAAAAAATCCAGCCCGACCCAAACTAGTCCGCGGGTATTAAAGCCCGGCCCGCGTTTTGTGTGATAACATTTGTGACGATGTCTGCATAAAAGCCTGTCTTTTATAACGAGTTCTCAGTTGGCAGAAAAAAAACGCACATTTTCTTAATGTTGAAATAGACTACATATTTTTATGATCATTATAAATCTATTTACACAACGAAATAATGCTGGAAAAGTTTGTTAAATATAATTAAACAGATGCAGTTTTGCGGACTCGCAGAGGGGAAGATTAAAAAGGACGTATAGGCACGCTCTGCAATGACCATACAGCGCCTTCTTTGTTTTTATCCAAATTATTTATTTTATAACAAGTATTCCTTAGTTTATCATTCATACATCGTTAATATATAGTTATTTCAAAAAGTTAGGGAAAAAGAACCCTGGCCCGGCCCGACATAATAATTGACATTCTAATTTTGGTCATACTTTCAGTTTAATTTAGCTGTTTCCAGCTTGCTATTTTATAATTGCGATGTTTGTTTACCGCTTTTCCTCTTACTGCGAAGAGGGAGGAAGTTACATCGGCCGCTGCTATGATATTTAAGTCTTCATTCAGCCATCTGCTGTGACCCGGGAATTAAACGCCTACTTTCACGCACACTGCTTCCCATGTCAGTCGACACTGGAAATTGTTTTCAAACACAACTGCTGCACGGTTAAGTCCCGCGATATTCCAGTTGTTTTGGAGTATGTGATAGGGGCTCAAGTTACATCGAGATATTTTAGGTTGCAGTTTATGGGACGGCTGTGGACCTACTTAAACATTTCGGTTTGCCTTTCGAATGAATGTGAATTTCGCCGTTTTAACTCAAGAGTTAGCCATGTTCACTGGGGTCTTGGCAGGTGCACTAGCGGCTAGCCTGTTACAGAAGATGGCTGGTCTGAGTCCTGTCCTCCTCCTCTTTTTGTCCATAATTATTGTGTGCGTGTGTGTGTTTAAAAAAATTCTGACGGACTTTATAATATTACTTTAAATGTGTTTTAATTCTATCTTCAATATATGTGCATTCTTTTGTCAAACGCACTTAGTAATTGAGGTTAAATTTGATGTTCAGTGCTTTATTTAATATGATTCAATATGATCTAAATAATGGGTGCAAGAAAAGTATTAATTTTCAGTTGAAATGGCATTAAAAAAGGTCTTAAAAGTCTTGAGTTTAGATTTATCAATTTTGAGGGGACCCTGTGACAGTGGTCTTTCCTCATCTCCCACTGCATTAAAAGTCAAAGCCAAAAGGCAAACGGCCCGAAAAAAGCGCATTATCGGCGGCCGAGGGAGAACCGTAGGTGAGGGCGGTCGCCGTGACAATCCCAAGCCGAAAATGGCACTTCTCGGGCGGACACGTGAGAACCGGAGAAGACAGTGGGTCGCTGCATGAGTCCGGCCGGAAAACGGCTTTCGGAAACGGCGCACAGCTCTACATATCTCTCTTCTGTGTGCTTTTGCTTCGTTCAAAAATACTGCGTGTGCTCTTGCTTACTTCAAAAATACTGCGCACTCTCTGAAAATGCGAGCGCCACTGCCACCCACTGAGTGGATGTGCAAGTACACGTTATTCTAGTACGGCAAAAACAAAAAACAAACAAACAAAAAAAAAACGTTCCCCGAGGTCACATGCGCCACCCCTGGCATCGCCCCACTATTTGAGAAGTACTGCATTAGACAATCATAATTATGACATGACACTGTCATGAGCATTAATGAATGCTAATAACGGATGTCATTTAGTGCTATCTGGCAAATGATATCACTTTTGAATGGATGTAAGCAATCCGAGCTGGACATTTTGAATGACGCTTAACGACATCCGTCATAAGCATTCAGTAATGCCCAGGATAGCGTCATGTCATAATTATGACTGTCTTATGACACCGCTGTCAAATAAAGCGCTACCTATTAACGCAAATAAATCAACAAATAAGCCGCACAGGACTATAAGCCGCAGGATTCAAAATGAAGGAAAAAAGTAGCGGCTTATAGTCTGAAAATTACGGTAGTTTTTTTTTTTTAATATGGGGAATTGTCATCGCTATTTGATTTCACAAGATCTTGTCATATATCTCGTACCAACCTATGGGAAAAAAAAGTATTATAGCCAGGGTTTCACAAATGAACACTTCCTAATTTTCAGTCTTTGTACATTGATCGTCATTTATAATCTGTAGAAATTATTCTCTAAATTCATTTTGTACCTTTTAAAAAATATGAAGGATTACACGCGAATGATAACACATCTGTAATAACTCATGTGATATATGTATTTTCATGCTGTGTTTTTCCATGGAACGACTTGATAGAGAGAAGGCACTTGCTCTGCAGCGTGAACTGGAGAGAGCAGCAAGAGAGAAGGAGAGAAGAGAACTAGAGGAGAAAAAGTTGCTTGAGGAAAAAAGAAAGCAGGTAAAGTTGACTGGCTTTTCAGAATCATGTGGTTCTATATATTTACTCCTCACACCTCATTAACCATTTATAGAGCAAGTGTCTATTATTGGTAATTAAGGAAGAAGGGGGAAAAAAACGGAAAGACTTGGTTTCCACATAAAGTGGTACCTCTACTTACAAAATTAAATGGTTCTGGAAGTAGTCTCGTAACCCTAAAATTCCGTAGGTGGAGACGAGTTTTTTATGTAAATGCCATATTCTGTTCCAAGCACTACTAAAATGCCATGTTAAATTTTATATTCGTGGAAAACCGGAATAAAACAACTGCTAAACACATTTGAATCATTCCATTTAGGCATGTACCGGTATGATATTCTGATGGTATGATAACCTTAAGCCAAAATATCAGTTTTACTGTATTGCAATTACAACTCTAAAATGTCACTTTGAGATATTTGGGTTAAAAAAACTTTTTTTCCATTGAACAGGATTTTTATATTTTAAAACATTTTAGCGAATTGGAACACAAGTATAATGTTAAGTTAAAATAGTTTTTAAAAAAAAAAAAAAATCAAATGAAATTAAAATAAATACAGTCCTTTGGGTGAGCCTAAAGCCACAGCTCAACATTATTACCTTCAGAACAAAAAAATTGAATTATTTTCCATATAAAGCATGTATGTATGACTCGTATAATTTTTCCATTAAAGCACCACCGCTAGACACACTAAGCATGCTGGAGTTAACTTCCGTAGCTGGTGGGAAACGTTCATTACAGTATTTACTAGAGGTGTGCAAAATTTCCGATTCTTAGATTATTCGCGATTCGGCCGTGGAAGATTCGAGAACGATTCACAAACATCCAAATTCCGATTATTGAAATATGCCAAGTAAAGCAGAAGTACGACACACTCAGCGTGCCGCGCGGTCTTTTGTACGCAATTAGGGACGGAGCGAGAGTAGCTAAACATCATGCTTCTCATTACCCGGCCCCTCGGGTAACGCCAATGCTCAACTCACGGCTCTAGCTCAACTCATGCCACGAGATAAAAAAAAAAACAACAACATACCTGACTGCTGCCGAAAAGCTGCTACAAGTCACATTATGTTACGGTAGATATCATTTATATAAGACTAGATGCATTATAGCTTCGGTATCGTTACCAGCACATCTACAAAAAACTAGATGCTGGCGTTAGTAACGGCCGCCATCTTAAAGCAGTACACTTCCCTGCAAGGCTGTTGTTGCGAACCTTCCAAGCGAACCTAATTAACTTTTTATCTAAAATACTCCTAAATCGGTAAAATATTGACTTGAATCTATCTTTAAAATAGTTTTAAAACTTTTACATGTTGAAAGTAGACAAAAGAGAAATTATGGAATAACAGGAGCAATTTTAACAACTTTAACGGTTGATTCACAACATTAAATTAATTGAAAGTAGTTTAAAGCTGCTGATATAGAATGGGGACTGGAGTTTTTTATTTACTGTTATTTTTGTATACAGTGGTACCTCTACATACGATCGCTTCGACACACGAACTTTTCGACATCCGACGTAAAATTTGACTCGCCATTTGTTTCTACATCCGACGACATGCTCGAAATACGACGACAATGGCAGCACCGCAGACGAATGCACGGCGGATTTTCTTGTGTGACAAATCAACACTGGTTTCAGAAAAGGTTGGTACAGGTGGTGAAACAAGGAAAAAGTTGACGCTTACCTTCTAAATGAAGATGCAAATGACAGAAAAATATGAGCGTAGGGTGGGCATCCGTGAAATGGCTCAACAATACATCTCCACGGTCCTCCTCCGACCATCGTTCGCCAGTCTTTATAAGTTAAACTGACAATTCTTATTGTGGTAACATCTCCAGAGAAATCGCCAACTTCGCCACGTTTTTATCATTTATTTCACAACTTATTCAAAACAAAAACACCTTCTGTCTGCCGCAATTGACGGTGTTAAGAAAACATTCAAAGTGAAAGTGAAACTCAAGCTCACCGGTCTGCCTCTGGCACGTCAGCACCGCGGTGCGTTCAGGGTCAGCAAAAAACGTCCGCCACATTAGAACCCGATTCGTTACATTAATACAGGAATTATTATTATTATGATTATTATTATTATTATTATTATTCCGATTTTGATTTATTATTTATTTGTTTTGCTATGTGTAATTGCCATTTGTAATAGTACCAGCAGTATTTTTTAAGGATTTAGTGAAGGTTTTTGGGCTGTGGAACGAATTAATGGAATTATAATGTACTCCTATGGGAAAATCCTGCTCGACATACGACCATTTCGACTTACAAACAAGGTCCTGGAACGGATTAACTTCGTATGTAGAGGTACCACTGTATTTGTTTACTGCTATATGTTAACTTGATACTGAAATAGTAGTTTGGTTTAGCCTGAGAGGATTTTTGAACAATTTTGGAACTAATGTACAAAACAAATTTAAAAAAAAAAAAAAAAAAAAAAGGAGTGGGGTGCATCAATAATCGTTTTATAATCGTATCGGAGCCTCTGAATCGTAATCGAATCGTTAGGTGCCCAAAGATTCCCAGCTCTAGTATTTACTAACCTTTAATTTGTATAAATGTGAACTCACAGTGGAGGTATTGCCTACTCGGCAGCCACCCTCCGTAAACATGTTTTACATGTTGGTTGTACCTCCTCCTCTAAGCTGTGGCCGTCTGTACCTTTTCTCTAGCCGAAGTATTCTCATACCAGCGATTTTGTTTTCTTCGATGGGGGGGGTTCAGGAGTTTCACCTCCACCAGCCATCGTGTTGCACAGCAGGCTCACTGACACTGAGCAACATCCGGTGGGGGAGGGTTGAGCCTTGCAGCTGCAACCGAGGGATTTCTCCATGCATTTTGGGGACATAAAAATATAGGGACGGTATGACGGAAATTTTTTGCGGTTTTGAAATATTGACGTTTTCATACCACGGTATACCTTGAAACCGGTAATCGGCACATTCCAACACCATATACTTCACATAACCGTTGATACCTGTAATTAAGTAAATAATAAAACATTGTGCAAAGAAAAATAGAAAAATAAAATATCTTACCTTCCTCATCTTTCAAGATTGTGCCTATCGCCTATCTTACTCTTTGTGACACAAAAACGCGAGAAGACCTGTGCACTAATGTGCCTACTGATGTAGTGAACTGTATAGTGAAACCAGGCCACAATTATAATAATTTTTCATTGATAATAATAATTATTTTTATTTCATTCTAATGAATTAAGTTAGCGGTGACAAAGTTTCATGTTAAGGACACACTACCTCATACTTATTTGTCATTTCTTGAGTATAATACGCTTTCGTGTATTGTATATTTGACCCCTCACCCCAAGTTTGTGATCCCCCCCCAGACAAAAAAAGTGCCTTATACAATGAAACGTAAGCAACAATAAGATTGCATATTACGTAGTTTTCATGATGTTTTTGTGTTGTTCAACTAGGAGGAGGAGCAGAAGAGGTTGGCTGCAGAGGAAAAAGCTGACAAAGACAGAATGGCTGCTGCTGCTGCTGCTGCTAAAGAAGCTGCTAATGCAAAGGTAAATAAAAAACATTTTACAGCATTTTAAGGATATACTGTACACATGCTGATGGTTGTTTAGTGTAATGCTCGGCATAACATTTTGTCTTTTTGGTGTGGGACAAGTCTTTCCATCATAATTATTCCTAAATTATCAATTCATGGTTGTGTATTTTTTGAAGGATTTTTTAAAATATCTAAAATATTTCACACCCAAACCCTTCCACTTTTAGACTGCTACTGCTCTAAATGTGACTATGGATATTGAGGTAATGTATTTTTTTATTTTAAAGATAGTCATACTGTTCATGTTGTTTGTTAAACAGCAGTGATGGTCATGTTTTATTTTTATTTCATTTTTTTAAGCGCTCTGTAATGAGCACACCGGCAGCAAAAGTTGGTGGCCTCAATGTCACTGTGGCTGTTGAGGTAATTGAACGACTCTTTTGTAGGCACATGCCGCACTTAATTTCCATTTCATTTAATTTGTGACATATTTTCTGTGCACTTTTACAAAGAAATCACCACAGTCATACACAATAACACCAAAGGGTAACAACAAAACTTTGAGTTGCTCCAAGAATCCAGATGATTATGGAATGGACCAAAACAGTGATGATTCTACTGATGATGAGTCCGCGCCAAGAAAGCCAATTCCATCTTGGGCTGAGGGTATGAATTCAATAAATTTTTTCACATAATATTGCACGAACAAATGAGTCCATAGGAGTTCTTCTCGTTGATCAATAACATTGAATCATAGAGTATCTGATTTTCTTCCTACTAGGTCACAATCTACAACAGATCATAATGAAGCAGTACTTCAACCCTCCTGACTTGGAGGCTTTCTTTGGAATAATCGAGCCGCCAAAACTGGAGAATCTGTTTAATAAAAACAAACCACGCTACTTCAAACGTACCAGCTCTGCTGTTTGGCACTCGCCACCAAATGGAAAAACACTGCTGTGATACGGTGTGGTACACTTTTTCTTCAAGTTTTCTATTCGTAGGTTTTATGTTTGACCATGTTTATTCAAATGTTGCAAATTTCATATCTCAATAAACCTTGAATTACATATTATTGGTTTTTCTTTTTGCCATTTTATGTTTAAAGCCGTAATTCCTCATCAGTCATCACTGACTGAGGCTGTCGTCGAATAATAAGACGGTGTTAGCGGTCGGAAATAACATTGCATTATTCCTTGTCTCTTAACTGCCATATGAGTTAATACATAGATTCATGGTTAACAGTCTGGAAGGGCACAGAGGGCTTTTGGTTTGTGGCGAAAGTTGATTTTAACTCCATATTTATTGTACTTATGTGGAAATTAAAATATTAACTGAAGTATTTTGTATGCTTCGGCATGTCGGTTGTTGCTTCGCTTCCATATCATAAAAATTGCGAGCACTACCCTCCCCTCACACCCCCATCACGGTGCTGGGTGATGGCTGCCAGTCGGGAACCTGGCAGCCACAGTAATAGGGTGGTAGGTGGGTCCCACACTTTTTCTATATGGCGTGGCTCCCGGGGTGTGGCCTCCCCTCTGCCTCGGCTGCCGGCCGCGGGAGTGGGTTGGGGGGTCGGGTCTCCGATCTTGCATCGCCCCGTGGCAGTTCCTGGGCGTTCTCCTGCCTCCGCCTTCCCCTCTCTTCTCTGGCTGGGCATCTGCCCTGCGCTCCGTCGTGGGTCGCTGGCTGGGCGCCGGTGTATCAGCAGGGTGTCGCCTGCACCGGCGGGGGACCCTGCCTTGCCTGGGGCTTGGTGGGCCGCTGGGGGTCACGTGGTGTGCCGTGCCGGTTGGGGGGCTGTGGCTCGTGGCCCGGGTGGGCGGGCGGGGGTGGGTGTAGGCGTGGGGTTGGTGATGCGTCCCCTCCTGCCATCCCTGAAGGCCGGTAGATGGGCGCGCGGGTGGCCCGGGGGACCACCCTGGGTCCCGGGGGGGGGACGGTGGCTCCTTTGCTGGGCGGCGGGAGGAGGGATGGGCTGCGCATGGCATGGCAAAAAAGACAAAAGGAAGAAAACTGGCCTTTCCTGTTGTGAATACGTCCTAATTTATGTGTGTTTTGAGGTAGAGACAAATACCCGCCTCCCCCATTGTGCCCTTACTTCGGTGACATCATATCAATGTCATCAATAACCTGAAATGAATCACATTCATCTACTTCACACAGATTTTGCACTATTACTACTTGAGACATCATTATGTCACGTTGAAACTCACTTTCAGGACGTGCATGCTCCCGGCGTCCGCTTGTCGTTTGCATAGGGATGGTAGGGACATAACACTACCAACTTTTCAGGATGCTCGGATTGTCCCCACCAACTTTTAAGCAACCTTTTTTGCATTATATAATGACTTCAGTAAAATAGGTAATTTAGATTGTCTTCCCATATGGTTAGGCATGTGCCAGTTACCGGTTTCACGGTTTACCGTGGTGTGAAAACGTTGCGGTTTCAAAACCACTAAAATTTTCCCTCAGACCGTAGCACGGTACTCGCTATTTTTCATGTGTCAAAAATGCAGCCAGAAGTGGCTTGGCGTGGCAGCCTTTACCCCCTCCCGCTTGTTGCTGTGTGTGAAAGTGATGCTATCGGCTTTACAGCCAGCGAACCCTAAAACAAATGCTCCAAACATAAGGCGTACTTTTCTTCATTTTATTGAGCTATCAAATCGTGGTAAGTGGAATATACAAAATGAATACATTTAGAACGTTGTACAATTGTATTTTTCCATGTGTGAGTAGCTTCAACAGATTAGCACCATGAAAAAGTTCGGCAAAAACAAAACACGCATTTTCCTTTCAAATTCAATATACAAACTAATTAAAAGCTTACAAAGACGAATGTTAGCCTAGGCTTAGCTGGGAGAGCAACTTCGTCGAGTGTTACAGCCGCAGAGTGAGAAAACAAGCTTGATGCAGTTGAATACTGCAGGGAAAAAGGGACTGCGTCAAAGATGATCTTGCCCTAAGGACAAATCCACGTTCGCTGGATCAAGGAGAGGTCTCACTCCCAATGTTTTTTTTGTTTTTGTTTAGATGAAACCTTTCCACAACAATATTTACATTTTAACTAACTCATACATTTTCAACTAACTTATTAACTTAGGAATTCTTCATGTTCTTTTTAACACAAAGGCATGACATCGTGTAGGCTAGAGTTGAAACAGTGGCTGAAAATGGCGAAACTTTACTTGAGCTTTTACACCCTCAAAGTCATGCAGTATAATTTTTTAAAAAAATTTATTCAGAATTAAAAAAAAAAAAAAAATATATATATATATATATATATATATATATATATAATTTCTCTCTCTATCTATCTATCTATCTATCTATCTATCTATCTATCTCTATCTTGTTCTTGCTCTAATTTTGAGCAACTTCAGCTCTGGGTCTGGGTATAGTCTATAACAGGGGTGGGCAAACCGGTCCTTGAGGGCCGCAGTGGGTCCTGGTCTTTGTTCAAACCTATTCAGCAGAGACAGTTTAGCCAATGAGGTATCAGTGGAAACAAGAAGCACCTGACTGAAATCTACTGATTGCACTTGTAAGAAACCGGATTGGTGAAAGGCTGTCCTCATGATGGGTATGAACAAAAACCCGCACCCACTGCGGCCCTTTGTGGAATAGTTCCCCCCGGTCTATAAGTTATATTTAGTTTTATTTTATTTAAAATATTAGTTTTTTTATTGATAATTTATTTATTTTACAATATATTCATGTTCCAAAACTATGTTCTGAAATATAAAATCCTGTTCAATGGATAAAAGTTGTTTTTTTAACCCATACATCTCAACACATTTTGGAGCTATAATTGCAATACCGTGAAACCGCGGTATTTTTGGTCACGATTATCGTACCGTCAAAATCTCATAACGGCACATGCCTACATATGGTAGAGTCAATTCTATCCATACAGCATTATTAAGTGAATTACAGTACTCTCATTATGTAGAAATTATATTGACCACTTTTCACTTGCTGAATGTGCCAGTCCATTTTTTTCCCTGAAACGCACGTCTGATTGGCTGATGACATGACCCCTCCCCCCTACGCACACGCAGCCCGGCAGAAATGCAGCATGCCACCTTTTCTGCCCCCTTCAAAGACAAAAATTTTTTTTATCCGCCAGCAGCAGCCACTGTAAGTAATGTAAAGAGACGTGTTGTGAAGGTGGAGAACACACTACTAATTTTGCTACTGAATATCCGACCTGCATTAGAGTTAGCATAAGATTAATCTGCAAAATTTCTCGAACTCGGAGGAAGCTGCTTTGAGAGAAATATCTTCCTGTGTTTTCTACTGTTAACGCTAATTAAACTGTAAGAAATGTAGTGAATCAAGGTTCTCCCCAGTTTTGATTATTGTATTTATGTGATCTTAAAGTGCGTACGACAGGAGAAAAAAAGTGTTAAATAGCATTATTATGCAGGCATGAAAATCGCTCACCTTTCGGCGAAATTCGCCATTTTGAAGTCAAAAAGGGTGACCTACGTGAATTGTGTAAATCCGAGGAGAAATATTTGAAGGGGGGGGGGGGGCAGGAGATTTTTTTTATAATGTCGGACGCTTGGTATGCAAGCGGGGAAAGCAGCACAAAGCCAAAAAAGTGCATCAGAGTGGCCAAAACATTGACTTATTTCAACGAAACAAAGGAGGGTTCACTGTTTTCCTGTCACCTCAATGCGAAGCTTGGCTGCACGTCTGCTGTGAATGAACACCTAAAGCGCCGTCACCCAGTTTGTAAGTCCATCTAACTATTAACGACATGTTTAATTGAAGTTGCTAAGCCTGTCGTGATATGCAATGAGTCCATTTATCGCACGGTAAATAAAAATGAAGAAGGTAATTTTCATGGTAGCGTTTTATCGTCGGGTGCATACATTTGTGCGTGCAAGTACACATGCGCTTTGATGGCATATGAGACTCAAGTTCCTTTCACAAAAGTTTATTGGTTATCATTACGCCGTAGAAAAAATTGAGTCATACAAAATAAGGAAACCTGTATCTTAAACACTGTAAACATTAGCATTGCTACATGAGGCTAATGGGGGAAAAAGACATCCTCCTTTAGCCTGCTATAAAACGTTCAATACGCAAACTTGCGGTAAAAAGGTGACACTTCAAATGTGAAAAATCGCTGGTTAACAGCATTTGCAAATGAAAAAAAGATTAATGACACCACATGCAATGATAAAAAGATTTTTTTTTGTTTTTTGTTTTTGCGGAGTGTAAAGCTGTTATTATAATACTATTATACTAATATATTGTAGTATACAATAATATGAATGCTAGATATTTTTGTAACAATTGTTTTGAATCATGTTGGAAAGGCGTAGTCAGTGTTCTGATTCTGTTTACGTTCCATTTTTTTTGCACTAGTTAATTCTATCAGCATTTGACCATTGTTTATTCGTGATTTATTGTTGTTATTTACGCGTTTATTGGTACTTTAATAAAGAATTTAAGTGTTCCAAAATGTTTTTGTGAATTAATAGGCATCATCAAAAATTTCATTGCTAAATGAGTGAGAGAGAGAGAAAAAAAAAGGGCAAAAATAGTCGGCTGACTAACCGGGAGAAAATTAGTCGTTTGGGACAGCCCTAGTTGTACAGTCTACCGGAACATATTTCCTCCACACCCTTCTCACCTTTTTAACCCCGGACCCATTTTCATGCCTGATTATGTGAATTAGAATCATATTTTGAGACGATTCGACTATATACCGTATTGGCCTGAATATTAGACGGTGTTTTTTGAATTGAAATAAGATAGAAAAAGTGGGAGTCGTCTTATATTAGCGGTCTAGACATTATACCCATTCACGACGCTAGATGGCGCCAGATATCATTGAAGCGAATGCTGAACTTGAGTAATTTTCTGTCATGACAGATCTCAGCTACTCTCAAGTTTAACCAGTTTGCATTCTTTTATTGCAATGTTTTTCCTTCAGATTTGTTTCAAGACTACAGTTAGTTAGACCTCACTTTGATGGTTATTGCAGACAGTTATTGCAATTTTGTAGTTTTATCACAATAGATTGGTTCATTTACATTTCAAAAACCAGAAGCCATTCATTAACGGATGTGATTGCACTTTAGTTTACATATTTAAAGGTTCAGATATTAAGATTTGAAGGAGGCAAAATAACATGCTTTTTCTCTCAAATACATTGTTATAATCATTTTTTTTTCAGATGTACTGTAATTATTTTCTGTATAAAAAATAATTTGGTGTTCAAAGTCTTTTTTTTTTCAAACTTGAGTCTTGAAAAAGAGGGGGTCATCTTATAATCAGGGCCATCTTATATTAAGGCCAACACGGTACAACAATTTGGCAAAGCGCAGATGACAAGAAATTAGCCTTTTAATCTGCCGGTTAGCCACGCCTACCATTATAGGGCTCTAGCGTCCCCAACAGGTGGATGACGTCAGCGGGAGAATGGTCTCATCTGTTTTAGTATTCAGCCCATTGAGGGGGAATTATTCAGAACGAGGAAAATGCGACGAACAGAGCCGCAAAATGTCATTGTTTCTGTCTCTCTAGTACAATATCTTTACAGGATATTCTTTTTAACGAAGTATTTTTCCCCAATAGCTAAATAAATGGTATGGTCATGATAAATGTTATGCTAAATGGAATATGAATTTATTCAGTACGACATGGCAAAACGACTCCATAATGGTCAAAACTGTTGACTTCACCTTTACTGTCGCACCTCCCGAACGATATTTTGTACCACCTAAGTCGGACTTTTGTCATTTCCCTTTCCGGGCTTCGGAGAATGTAAACAAACCAAGAGGCGTGACAGCTAGCTGACATGCTAACCCGAATCGAGTGATGTTTCAAAGCGGAAAAATCGCACATAATAAGCCAGGATCATTTCACAAGACGGCTGGGTTGTCGATTGTCTTCACCGATCGGCAACCGGCCCGCTGGCGAGCAAGTTAGAGCTCGTCGTTCCCCTGCTGAGGGCAGAGGGCTTGTTTGTGTGGAAGCAGCTGGACAATGACCGCCAGACGAACCGGCCGATGTCGGAGGAGGGTGTAGTTGCCTGATGGTCAACACGAATATGGCAAAATAATGCTTTACTACAAGGCAAAGTTGTAAAGAGCGAGAGTCATCGGAGAGCGGCTGCAGTTGTTGTGCAGCCAACATGACAGAATGTTTATGAGGAGAGCTTTGTACTAGGGATGGGCGGATCGATAACAAAATATCGATATTTCGATCCAGCGCGTTAAATTTTAGGTATCGATCCCCAAGCAAAAGTATCGATATCTGGAATTAATATATTTTCTTTGTCAATTTTTGGGTATATTTTTGTGCGCACTTTTTGTACTACTTTTCCCTTTCGCATTCTACACGCACGTAAGCAGTGCACACAAATAAGCAGTGCACCGGTGTGTGCTCCCGCCCCCATTCACGTCCCTATCCACGTCCCTATCCTGTGTCGAACAGCATGCTTTTCCTCCGCCCCTCTCACGCCTAATTCCTTACTTAACCTTATTATTATTTCTTATTCATTTATTATTATTTCTTGTGAATTTATGTTTAATATTTTTATTTTTTCATGAAATGTTTTTCCATATTTTTTTGTTACAATTAAATGCTTGATTTCTCATGTTTTGTTGCTACTTATTTTTATTTTGTTAAAGGTCTGTTTCAATTATTTCAAGATGTTTTTTAAATTTATTTTTATTATTATTTTATTTCAAAATCTGTTTGAAAATTGTGTTAGTAAAATAAAATTCAAAAACGGCAAGTGACTATTGATTATTGGATTTGTTTTTAGTGATCTACCATTTGAGGGCGGTAACATGCTACTGTTAATTCGGTCTTTAATTAGATCAAAAATATTTAATTGAGGTAGATTAAAATTTGATCAAATACAACGTGTAGCAGGGAAATGTTCTGTGCATATGAATTTAAAGTGCTTGTGACACGAAAAAGCATGTTTATTTCATAATACACGCGGTATTTTATGCTCCTGAATGATATGGACCGCTTGGATGTGTGTGGAAGCGATCGCTATATTTATTTAGTTTTTTGAATCCCGCGCCAGGAAAATGAGTGACTTCCGGCTTCGGTCTCGCATTGAGGAGGAGGGCGCTGTGACGTGTACGGTAGAAGACGTCCTCTTCACGCTACAGTGTACTGTTGTGTATGAGGACGAAGGATTCAGCTGATTTTGCGGATTAATACTTTTATTTTTTGCATCACGGCAGCCAAACGGCTGCAGAAAAATCATTCTGTATGCGGGAGAGGCGTATGCGCCTTTTTGGAGTTTCAAAAGGTTCCCATTCACCGTGGATATTTACTGTGGGACCATTGGACTTACAAGGAAGTGAGTAAACATCTTGTTTTGTATTATGTCAAATACGAATACAGTGATTACAAAGTAAACACTATAAAATTCCTTTAAATAAAGGACTACTTACGTTTGATCATTGATAGGCATGTGAAAAGCTATCCTCACGCTCATTAGCAGTTAGCTGTTAGCACGTTAGCTACACAACAATTCCAGCCACCCTCCTCCAGGGAACGAACTGTAAATTGCTCTCTGCCGGGCGGTTTGCCGATCCGCAAAGAAACTCGACAACCGGGTCGTCATGTCAAATAATCCAGGCTAGTTATGTGTGATTTTCCACTTCGAAGACTTTGAAACATCCCTCGGTTCGGGTTAGCATGTCGGCTAGCTGTCACTCCTTCTGGTCTGTTTACATTCTCCGAAGCCGGGGAAGGGAAATGACATATGTCCGATTTAGGTGTCATAAAATATCGTTCGGCAGGTGTGACAGTAAAGGTAAAGTCGACTGTTTTGACCATTATGGAGTAATTTTGCCATGTCGTCTTGAATAAATGGATTTTTATTATTTTATATTCCATTTAGCACAAGTTATTTGTCATGACCATGCCATTTATTTAGCAATTGGGGAAAGTACTTGGGTAAAAAGAATATCCTGTAAAAATATTGAAGTAAAGAGACAGAAACAATGACATTTTGCCGCTCTCTTCGTCGCGTTTTCCTCATTGTGAATAGTTCCCCCTCGACGGGCTGACTGGTCCTTCTCAAGCCATTTATATAGCTATTGGGGAAAATACTTGCATAAAAAGAATATCCTGTAAAAATATTGGGAGTAGAGAGACTGAAACAATGACATTTTGCAGCTCTCTTCGTCTCGTTTTCCTCGTTCTGAACAATTCCCCCTCAATGGGCTGAATAGTAAAACCGATGAGCCTAGTCTACCGCTGACGTCATCCACCTGTTGGGGACGCTAAAGCCCTATAATTGTAGGCGTGGCTAACCGGCAGATTAAAAGACTAATTTCTCGTCATCTGCGCTTTGCTAAATTGTTGTATATGGTCGAATCGTCTCAAAATATGATTCTAATTCACATAATAATGCCATTTAAGACTTTTTTTCTGGTGTCGTATGCTCTTTAAGGGTCATGGTTAAAGAGAGACTGACTAATCAGACTTTGTTGTTGATGGATTGGTTTGTGAGTTTGAGGGAAACTGCTTTGCTCGTTATTAAAAACAGCAGTTTTCCATTGCAAAGCATATTTGACACAAAGAGACTTAATATATTGTTTTTGAGTGCTTGATGCAGTTGTACATTAGATATCATCAGAATGGCTGGGAACACTGCAGGGTTGTTTATATATATATACATATACATATAGAATATGAACTTCAGGTATCGATATCGGATCGGGATCGCAATATTTGGCCTTGGTATTACTTGGTATCGGATCGAATCCAAAATCACTGGTATCGGCCATCTCTACTTTGTACATGCCCATCCATGATGAAACGTAAGTAGTCCTTTATTTAAAGAAAGTTTGTAGTTTTTACTTTGTAATCGCTGTACTCGCGGCTATTTTTAACTCAAAGTTGCAATTTCTGATCGGGTGGAAAATTTGACAGAACACCGGGCACATGAAGAGGGCAATAAGCTGAGTATAGTGCTCTCCCGGCGGGGGGATGTGCGACAAGCCGTCAGTCGAGTGGACAAGGAACATGTCAGCCGCAAAATGCAAGCCACCTATGTATTAAAATGATCCCAGTATTCGACATAATATAAAACACGATGTCTACTCACTTCCTTGTAAGTCCAATTGTCCCACAGTTGGCTTGTTTTGGCCAATATCCACCGGTGAATGGGAACCTTTTGAAATCCCAAAAAGGCTAACACGCCTCTCCCTTGTGCAGCAACATTTTTCTGCAGCCGTTTGGCTGGCGTGATGCGAAAAATAAATAAATTAATTAATCTGCAAAATCAGCTGAATCCTTTGTCCTTCTCATGCAACAGTATGGCTGGATAGTGAAGACTCCTACCGTACACGTGACAGTGCCCTCTTTAATTCGAGACTGGAGTCGGAAGTCACTCATTTTAATGGCGCGGGATTCAAAAATTGAATATATTAAACGATCGCTTCAACACACATCCAAGCGGTCCATTTTATTCAGGAGCACAAAACACTGCGTGAAATATGAAACCAACATGCTTTTTGGTGTCATATGAACTTTTAAAGAAGCCCAAATGAGCTTTCATTTTTTGCTGAGTGTGCATGTGGACATAAAAAGTAGTGTTTTACCTGAAGAAAGGTTCCATTTTAATTTATTTCCTCACTAAGAAGTTTTTTTTTTTTGTCATTTATTTAGACAATTTTGAGTGATAAGACAAATGTATATTTATTTATTTATTTATTTATTTATTTATTGCATTCCTGGATAGTTAAGAGATAATTAACAAGCTTGTATTTCTTGTTTATATTGACATAATGTGTATTCAAATATTCCAATTGAAATTTGCTAATAAAATTCAGACATTTATCCTTGGAAGTTTTCCAACTGAACCAATACATCCAGGGTCCTTCTCAAAAAATTTGCATATTGTGATAGTTTATTATTTTCTGTAATGTACTTATAAACATTACTCTCATATTTTAATTCATTACACACAGCAGAAGTAGTTAAGGCTTTTATTGTTTTAATATTGATGATTTTGGCAAAAATTCAAGAAAAACCAAAAATCCCTATCTAAAAAAATTAGCATTATTCATCCGACCAATACAAAAAAGTTTTTTAATACAAAAAAAGCCAACCTTCAATTAATTATATCAGCTATGCACTCAATACTTGGTCGGGAATTCTTTTGCAGAAATGACTGCTTCATTGTGGCGTAGCATGGAGGCAATCAGCCTGTGGCACTGCTGAGGTGTTATGGAGGCCCAGGATGCTTCGATAGCGGCCTTAAGCTCATCCACAGCGTTGGATCTGGTGTCTCTCAACTTCCTGTTCACGATATCCCACAGATTCTCTGTGGGGTTCAGGTCAGGAGAGTTGGCAGGCCAATTGAGCACAGTAATGTCATGGTCAGTAAACCATTTACCTGTGGTTTTTGGATTGGGAACAGGTGCCAGGTCGTGCTGAAAAATGAAATCTTCATCCCCATAAAGCTTTTCAGCAGATGGAAGCATGAAGTGCTCCAAAATCTGCTGATAGCTAGCTGCATTGACCCTGCCCTTGATAAAACACAGTAGACCAACACCATCAGCTGACATGGCACCCCAGACCATCACAGACTGTGGATACTTGACACTGGACTTCAGGCATTTCCTTCTCCCAAGTCTTCCTCCAAATTCTGGCACCTTGATTTCTGAATGACATGCAAAATTTGCTTTCATCTGAAAAAAGTACTTTGGACCACTGAGCAACAGTCCAGTGCTGCTTCTCTGTAGCCCAGGTCAGGCGCTTCTGCCGCTGTTTCAGGTTCAAAAGTGGCTTGACCTGGGGAATGCGGCACCTGTAGCCCATTTCCAGCACACGCCTGTGCACGGTGGCTCTGGATGTTTGTACTCCAGACTCAGTCCACTGTGTCTGCAGGTCCCCCAAGGTCTGGAATCGGCCCTTCTCCACAATCTTTCTCAGGGTATGGTCACCTCTTCTGGTTGTGTAGCGTTTCCTGCCACGCTTTTTCCTTCCCACAGACTTCCCACTGAGGTGCCTTGATACAGCACTCTGGGAACAGCCTATTCGTTCAGAAATTTCTTTCTGTGTCTTAGCCTCTTGCTTGACGGTGTCAATGATGGCCTTCTGGACAGCAGTCAGGTCGGCAGTCTTGCCCATGATTGCTGTTTTGAGTAATGAACCAGGCTGGGAGTTTTTAAAAGCCTCAGGAATCTTTTGTGGGTGTTTTGAGTTAATTCTTTGATTCAGATGATTAGGTTAGTAGCTTCTTTAGCATATCATGAAAAGGTACTCTAATTTTTTAGATAGGGATTTTTGTTTTTTCTTGACTCTTTTGGCAAAATCATCAATATTAAAACAATAAAAGGCTTGAACTACTTCAGTTGTGTGTAATGAATCTAAAATATATGGAAGTAATGTTTATCAGTACATTACAGAAAATAATGAACTTTATCACAATAGCTAATTGTTTTAGAAGGACCTGTATGTACTGTAAAAAAAAAACTGCTTATCAAACTCGCGGGCGTGAACTTAGCGGGGTTTTAGTTGAGCTAGTCAAGCTACATGGCACTGGAGTCCTGGTAATGCTCCTTCCCAACATAGCAACGATTGATGAGGTTCTGCATCAGCTTCCTTGGGATTTAATAATGGACATGCTAGACTTGGCAAAACACGTTGACGCAGGAAATTCGGACCCTGAGCACGTGGCTTACAAAACAGTGTTTTTTTTGGGGGGGGGGGGGGGGGGTTGCGAGAAAGGGCTCATGGAAGGAGTACTGTACTCCACAGCCATGTATCTAGACTCGTTCAACTCAAACGCCCACCCACCAAGTTTGATGAGCCAATGACAGATAAAATTATTTCATGCAGCCACACGAGAAATGAGAGTGCAAGAATGAAATAAACAGTGCAATAAATAAATGTTGAAATAAGTATAAAATGGAATAAATAAAAAGTGAAAAATATAAATAAAAATTGAAATATGAATTTAAATAAATATTGAAATAGAAGCATTTTAATGACACTTTTAATTATTTAATTGCGTATTTATTTATTTAATTTTTGCACTCTTGGTCCTCCATCATTTTCGGCACATTTTCGCTGAATAAAAATCAAGCGGCCTGTCAATGTAATTGGGGTCTAATGTCTTTAAGTGACGCCTTAATTGATTTGTCTTCCTGCTTTCCGCTGCAAACATTTTTAGACACAGTTTTAAACACTGATGTTTCCTCATCTTCCACTGTATTAAAAGTCAAAGCCAAACGCTACATATGCTTCATTATATTACCTCGTCTTAGCTCTTCATATCTCCAGTGCTCTTTGTTGTGTGCTCTTGTTTGTTCAAAAATAGTGTGCACACTCTGAAAATGAGAACGCCACTGCCACCCACTAAGTGGATGTGCGATTACACTTTATTCCAGTATGGGAAAAAAAGTATGTTCCCAAGGTCACCTGCGCCACCCCCGGCATTGGTCTGCACCTCCCTCGGAGTGGGGGGTTGGCGGGCGCACCCCATTATTTGAGAAGTACTGACTTAAAGTAAGTGAAAGAATCTGACGCATTAATCTGTTAACTAGCCTTTAACACTCAAAAAAAGATGGAGAAAATTATTCGACTAGATTTAAGAAAAAATATCTGATTAAGATGTTATAAATTTGCAGTGTGAAAGTTATTAAAAGTCAATACAGATTTAATTTTGCATTAATCATTTAGCCTATCAATTAGGTTCTTATTGGTGAGAAATGTAGCCATGATCCCCATTCATCAAATCTGTTTGGTTCTTATTAATGTCCCGTCCCCAGCAAAAAGTTTACATGCAGATTATGCTCTTATATCGTACCTACCAATATTAAGACCAAACCTACGCCCTTGCAGACAATGCATGTGGGTTTAGTAAGCTTTATACACAAAATCATGACTAAAAGTGATGACGCAGACGTATAGTCCTATTGTCTACGCGCTCGTCTGTCGAATAGGAAGTGTGAGTTCGAATCCCGCTCAAGACCTTATTTTATTTACAGTACTTGTATACTGTATGTCCTCAAAAAAAGTATAATGAATGGAGGTAGCGTAGGGTAAACTAGCAAGAAGGTTAATGGCTTTTATCATGAAGTATATTTTTACAGCAAAGTGGTCACATCACACTTAATGTACAATTCCTATTTTCTTGTATGAAGAAAATCAATCGACAAAATTAATTTGAATGAAATGTCTTTTGAAAAACACAGCCCAAGTGTGGTCTAAGGTGAGGCAAAGAGGCATGCAAGCAACAATCTGAAGGCAGGAATTTTTAAATAATCCACATCTTCATGTGTTTATTTCTTGGCCATACTGTGTTGTGTACATGTGTTGACAGTGAAATCTTTTAAGGTGCTTTGCGCCTCACAACTAGGTTAATTGTTCTGTAAGCACTCAACAAACAGGTAGTGGAAATTACTTGTTTGTACAGTACGTTTCGCCACTTAAAATGCCTAAAATAATTCTGTGTATGGATTTGCTCGTAAAACACAAATGGCGTTTTTTCAGTCCTTCCTACTCACAGTTGCTTTGTTTCCGCCACCATCTACCAGCACGCCCAGCAGGTCCCCTTCAGCCAACGAGATCCCAGAATCATTGGGAGAATTTTGCTGATTGGCTTCTTGCTGCGAAGGTATCGAACCTGAAGTGGTCAACGTATTAAGCCCGCCATTGCTCGCCTTCACGTTGGCGGCAAAGTTACCGAAGTTGCTAAGATTGGCGCAGTTGTGAAGACTTCCTGCCGTGCCAGCACCGTTGCTGCTTGTCACGTTAATGCTGCCGGAGCTACTATTAGAATTATTTGGATTTGCCGGCCCATGACGAGAGGGCGGGGTGAACGAGAACACCCTTTCTCCTGCGCTTCCTGCCGTTCTAGCACTCGGGGGTCCCGCTTGGCTGTCGGCTGACGGCAATGGGTCCAACGTTAAGCACGGAGGCGGGGGTCGGCGAGACAGCAGGCCATGCCCACGCCTGAGTTTTGATATAGGACAAAGCTCTGGCGGCGGGTCGGGGAAGGAGAACGCTGGGGCGGTGGGTGCCTCGCCCTCCTCGCTCAGCCAGGGGAAAGCTGATGATGGCGGTGGCGGAATGTTATTAGGGGTGTCAGGGGGCAGCAACTGTGACCCAACTGTCGGAGGAGCGAGGGAGCTGCAGCTGCGATCCCATTCGTTCTGAGGCCTGCGGGCGGGTCGGGGTCGGGCCACCGCAGGGGGCACGCAGTGTATGGGGGTTTGGGGGCAACTGTAGAAGCCTGGTCTCTCATACAAGGGAAGGCTGGAGAAGGCATAATCCTGATCTCGCTCTGAGTTTGAAGGCTGTCGGCCTTGGTGGGTGACTGACTGAGCCTCCGGGTGTAAGTAAAGGGGGAAGCGACTCAGTGGGGCGCCAGGGCGGCGGCGTAGCAGAGAGACCCGAGAAGAGCGAGGGAAGCTGGGGGACTGGACACCCAGAAAGCGGCCCAGACCACCCAAAAGTGGGGTGGAGTAGTTGGCTTCCTCGTTTTCTTTAATCTGTTCCAAATTGGACTGAAACTCCATCTCTTCTTTTGGAACACTATAGAGTATAACAATGTCAGCTTAGCAGATATATCATTTGAACTGTTACTCCACCAAAAGTTCCTAAGGAATAAATTGTTGGGTATTCAAGTTTACCTGATATCCAGAGCAGAGCCCATGAATGAAGGTTTGCAGTGATCAGCGCTGGCAGTTGTGTAGGGTGGGCGAGGTTCCGACTCATTCCAGTACATGTCCTTCTCAAGCAGAGGGAGGCTATCGTACATCTCGTCCACAGACAACAAAGATACCTGAAAGACAATCAAACGCAGTACTGAAAGGGATTTTTGTCACTGACAAAATCCAGTCGTAGTGCTTTTATTTGTAAAATGAACCCAAAAAAAACAAATGTTATATCCAATTTCGCTATTGGCCAGAAAGTAATTGGAAGAGATGTAATCAAAGAGTTGCTTTTTCCTCATCTGTTTAGTTTCAATGTCGTGGCGGCCAGTGTTTTAGTTGTTATTCCAAGAAATTCAATCGATTTTATTGGAAAAATGGTTAATACGTTTTGTGTAGTAAACAATGACTTATACATGTTGTGTACTGAACAATTGTTAACGTGTCGAAATTTGCTCCAACACTGCCGCTATAAGACTTTTTTTTTTTTTTTCCCTTCCAACCAAACACTGAGCTGAGTGGATTGAGCATGTGGAGTGGTCCAGCTGGTATGTATTCTGTTGATTTGGTCAAAATCTTTTCGGAAGATTGCTTTGACCAAGTGACATATTATTTGTTGCCAATGAACAGTTGTTAAGAATGACATTGGAACCGAAAGAACAGGGCTATAGACCCCAATCACGTGACGTCACAACTGACTGGTGCCGCCATATTGTCCGTCAGCTCATCGTGTTTACATATTACCGCTATGAACATTCCTTCTATTACTGCGTGTTTTTCTGCTTGTCTAAGGAATCACCGCCTAGTAAACGAACCCAAAGATCTTCCTGACAATTGTTGACATTGATTAATCAAAATGGTGAAGGCATGTGTGGCGGTTGGTTGCAGTAACAGAGAAGATAAGCGGTCATTTTAGTAGTTGCTGTGTGCCCATTTTGAAAAGGGCAAATCTCGAAAGCAGCACGGTTTGTTTATCTCGGTCCATGGTGCGTTTGTGTCGACAGCCGTTAGACAGTGGCGAAACATCAGTATGATGCCAACACGATCGCAGACATCATCAGACGGAGACTACGAAGCTCGTCGCCACGGTCGCGCAGCAAGAAGGTGAGCGCAACAACAGGTGTTGTGCCGAAAAATAGCCGCCCTGCGTGAAATGTCCCCCCTGACGGGAGCGCCCACACGGAAACGACTTTCTTGCACCGTGAATATGTATTATTTTACTCTGCTTGAACTAATAAATGTCATACTTGTGTGATTGTCATTGGGATATGGTCGTGAAAACCTGTAGACATTTCTGTTCAAAGATAGTTATGTGGCCCGGTCCACGATTTGTTACTAAAATACAGTACTAATATTTTGTGAAATTTGATTATTTAAAACTGATCTTACAGTCGTAAATCCATTACTGTAATGCGTCCATGAAAACATTTGATGTTTTCACGTCAATAAAACGTTATGAATAAGCGCTCCCGTCAGGGGGGACATTTCACGCGGGGCAGCTATTTTTCGGCACACACCGTGTTGTGCTGAAAAATGTCCCCCCTGCATGAAACATGTTTATTTATTACCTTTGGATAACATTGAGAGTCCCAACTGAATGTAAAAGAGAGCTTATTTACCACTACAACAGCTTAGGTTGCAAATTCTGATGAGGGTGCAAAATTTGTCAGAACACTGGCACTAGACTGCGGCCTTGTTTTTACCACTGTTTGTGTAGACGGCAAATATGAAGGGTATGAACTTTAAGGTCGAGGCAGATTAAGATTGTCCCGGGCTGCCTGGGTGGCTTTGCTTTTTTTTCCACTCACTAATTATAAACTCGGTACTTTCTTTTTGTTCCTGAATTGTGTCATCTCCTGTTAAGAGAATTTAAGAACCTGTTTTTTTTTCCCCTTACATTCCAAATTGCTTCGTTACCAAGCGTGCTTTTTTTCTCCCTCCCGCTAGCTCAACCACTCGCTAGCTCGTTCACTTGCGCCATGTTATGATAAATTTCTGCCTTCCGTGTTCTGCCAAAATGTGCTACATGAGGTGAATTTGACACCCAAAGTACTACCGTGCACACTCAACTTGTTTTGTTTGAATGCATACTGGCAGAACGTGCTGAAAAAATGCCTTAAGAAAATACTTAAATGTAGTTTTATCAATTAAAGACGGTTTAAATTCGTTACGTGACTAATGTGGTCAACTGCTTTAAAGCCGCTACAAAAAAACTCAATGGTTAAAAGTATGAGAGGGAAATACATGTAAAAAAGTATTTTTAAGGCAACGAAAAGGTCATAAAAACTCAATAAAAACAAAAATAGTGAATACTCGCTGCTTTTAACTGATATGCGCATCCATGCGGATGCTTGCGCAAGCGCGCTAAGCGTTGTGTAGACGTTTCGCCATGTAGGAAGGAATTGCCGAAGAACGGTTCAAAGTTGTATGGTAGAATCTCCCCGGATTCATGTTCTTCGTGACTTATTTCCTTCTCTGACTCACTTTCAATTTCATAATCTGATGAAGTCAACCAGTCATGACTGCTGTTTTGCATTGAGTCATTTGCACGCTGCCGCAGGGCCGGCCAGGCCATTTGGGGGCCCTAAGCAAAATAATGCAAAGGGGCCCATATTTTTGGCCCACCATTTCGTCACAGTGTACATGCAATCCAACCCATACGTCCATATTTTGTATATTAATCAGATTTTGTTGCACTGCATACTTCAAACTTCTCACCCCAAAAGATTGTCAGTACTTACAGTAGATAGCGCCAAACCTTTTTCTAAAAGAGGAAAAAAAGTTAAGGAAGAACTTTTTTTTTTTTAGCTTGTAATCAAGTATCAAAACTCACAAAAGTCAAGTAAAGCAAACTGTAGTAAACAAAATAGAATATAAATTAAACAATTGCCAGATTGGGGGCCCCCTAGTAGTCAGGGGCCCTAAGCAGCTGCATAGTCTGCGTATAGGCTGGGCCGGCCCTGCTCTGCCGGAATCCTTGTCTTTACGTCATTGGTTTCTACAGTGCAAAGGCAAACTGTTACAAAAAGTATTTTAATTGCACAATTTCAATAGTTACGGATCTGTGCGAGTCTTGATAATTGATTTTTTAATACTCTTTGATAAGATTCAATAATTTAATTAGTGTGGGGAAAAAAACATGTTAGGGCAGACATGTCCAAAGTCCGGCCCGGGGGCCATATGCAACCCGTGGTCAAATTTCATCCGGCCCCCAGCCTCTGTCATAAAATCAATAACGTCTGGCCTGCACACAGACTTAATAAATTGGTCAGCAGTACTGCTACCAGCATATGAGGTAGCTTGCACTAGAGTGACCAAACGTCCTCTTTTGCCCGGACAAGTCCTACTTTCACATAGTATCCTCGTCGTCCGGGCGGGTTTTATAAATTCATTCAAATGTCCAGTTTTTATGATTTTGTACGGGACCTATTTGAAGAGAATTCCTCTGGCTGCTGGGTGGCAGCAGTTGACATGGCTCCTACTAGAAGGGAGGGAAGGAGTAGTTCTTGTTTTTGTTGGCAGTTTACCCCTATCATGAGGCATGACCGCCATCTACTGGGTTGACGATTTGGCCACAACGCCTGCCCAGTTGTTAAGTTTTTTACGATAAATACGTATATAATGGCAACTGTTCACTTCTGTCGAAGCTTTGACTGTAAAATCCCGTTTGGTGTCGCATCGTTGCGCTGCCGATGATTGTAAACTTTTATAGCAAAGTTTGATTTTTGCCTCAGCTAACTATTCGTAAGCTAAACCACGCTAGGCATTATGGGAAACTTAGTTTTGAACTGCTACGTTTGGAAACATGCTGGTTGAATAGTTTGTCAGTTTTTTTCGGTTATTGTTTGTGTGCAATCTAGAACATTGAATGAGAATATCAATTGAATGGGAATAACAATTTGTCAAGGAGAATTGTCGCTATAGTAATTTATAAAATGTTTAGTTGGCACATAGCCTACTGTGTGTGTTTTTTTTTGACTGGACTACATTTCCATGGGTCTGCATTTCATATATACAGTGGGGAGAACAAGTATTTGATACACTGCCTATTGGTTTTCCCATTGGCAGTGTATCAAATACTTGTTCTCCCCACTGTATATATTAGTCATTATTTATTTATTTTCAAAATGCATTTTTCCATCCAGAGTGAGGGGGCACACTTTAAATATATTTAAGTGATATAGGCATTTTTGAGTAAACTTCGAGTAAAATTCAAGTATCTTGAGGCTGGGCTGAGTGTCCTCTTTTTTGGAAAACAAAATATGGTCACCCTAGCTTACACGCTAAATGCTGCTCCTCATTTATCCACTAAAAAGCAACATTACTCCAAGCAACATTACCCCATGGGTCATTTACCCACTAAAAAGCAACATTACTCTAAGCAACATTACCCCGTGTGACCTTTTACTCCCAATTTTCTAAAATGGCGACAATCAACAACAAAAAAAGAAAGTTGACTATGACGGCCGACGCTTCAAGGATAGGTGGAAATTGAACTATTTCTTCAGTAAAATACGCAACAACTGTGTCTGCCTCATTTGCAAAGAGACAGTCGCTGTTTTTAAAGAGTTCAATGTATGGCGATTTTACCAAACAAGACACGCTGACATGTACGACAAGATTACAGGGAAGATACGTAGCGAGAAATTGAAGCAACTTGAAGCTAGTTTAATGTTACAGCAGCAGTGTTTCCCAAGAGCCCGAGAGTCGAAGGCTTAGCCACAAAGGCTAATTGCGAGATTGTTGAAATTATTAATTAAAAAAAATAATAAAGCAAATATGACACACATAATGGCTCGCTAAAATTTGCTTAAATATATTGTTCAACATAAAGGACGTCAGCCAAGGTCGGCCCCCCACATGTTTACCACACCAAATCTGGCCTAAATAAGCATATAACAGCATCAAAACCTGTAAATTGCGATCGACAAGCCAGTTTGTCTCAAAGTCGTCGTCATCTTCGCCAAAAGGATTGATGAGTTGCTCAGCCACCTGAAACAAGGACCAGATCAGACGCTGGCAATCTGTCACACAAGTGTGCTGATGGAACCTGTCGTTTCAAACCTTCAGCCAGCCAACGTAAAAGAAAAATTGCAGCAGTGTGAAGACGGGAAGATAGAAGTCCAGGTCGTGACCTGGGTAGCTTTGGGCTGGGTCCAAGAACTGACGACCAATCAGACAAGCCAGGAAGAAGCTGTAGACAGCCACTGTTGCTACCTAAGCACATCACAGGTCGAGGAAAGTTGATAATTTTCACATTCAGACCTATGCATACCATCCAGACCTGGTGAAGCAAATCCTGTAGTACACTGTATTAAAAAACAAAGTTTTACAGTAAAACACTAGCAGCTTTACTTGCCAGAATATTACCATTAAATGAGGTAAATAATGGTAAATAATATGTAACTATTAAGTAATATAAATAATTAAGTAAATATAAATAACATGTAAAAATGGTATAGTGCTGCACTAATCGTAAATAGTTTAGAAGGTTAAGTAAAGGTTAGGAAAACCTTATTCCCACTAAGTTTAAAAAAAAAAAAAAAAAAGATAACACACCAACAGCTGCAATTAAGAGAGGGAGAGCAGTGATGTCACCATCAGGTTGTTTAATTTTTTTTTTTTAAATGTGTAACTTTTTTTTTTTTTTTTTTGGCAGTGAATACTGTGTGAGGTACATTGCAGATGTAAACAGAAACTGAACCTGAGTGTACACGAGTGGCAGGCTAATCCAGTCGTAACCATACAACTTCATGCACTTTGCACGTAAACTGTTTAACTCCTAAAAAGGGAAGCACAAAAAATATATACAGTATATCGTTTGCTTTCTAAACTGTCAGTGCTCGCAGTCTGGATAAAAACACGTACAGTGAGAATGGCGGTGAGAGCAACGTCGTTGTTGATGCGACCCTCTGTCCGGGCCCGTAAAGCCAGGCTGACAAACCACATGCAAGGAACCCAGAACTTGTTATGAGGTGATGGTAAGTCTTCCAGATGCTTCAGTTCCTCTGATGTCATCAAACCTGAGGGAAACACAAAAAGCATTAAAACAAGATTTCAAAAAGTATATATAATAAAACAGCAACAACAAAAACTGCCCAAGTTCCTCATTCAATTCCATTAAATTCTCCATTAAAAGTCCACAAACCTGTTTTTATATAAGCATTAAAGTGTTTTTCCGGTGGTAAGTAGTCTGGTCTTAATCTCAGCACCACGTTAAATCATCTGAAAACAACACGTGTAGTGTACAGAGAGGCCAAACACCACAACGTACCTGCCTGTACCAGGTGCTCCATGGTTGGAAACCTTTTGTAGACAGCTGTGCTGACGGAGCGGTAGATGAGAACGCCAGAAAGATTGGCGTAACGCATCAGAGTGCGGCGGGTCAACCTGGCGGCCTCATCCACTCCGCGGACGTGACCTCCCACGAGTGATGCCAGGCGGTCAGGCCAAGGGATGTGTTCAAACTGACCCCACCAGCGAGATACTACTAAGGTCACATAGAAACCTGCAATACAATGTGGAAATGGAATACACTTGAGAAAGGGTTACTTTTTTTGTTTGCATAAACTCACAGTTTACAACGCTGGGTACACTCTCCCAACAGCCCAATACGATTCAATATGTTCAAAGCATTTTGAAAAAAATCAGGTTGATTTACCTAGAACAAAGGACACTGGGATGAGCTCTGCATAGCGGTCACAGTACATAGAGAGCTTCTCAAACAGCCTCTTCTGCTCAACATTTAAGACAAACCTAGTGGGGAAAGGATCCCATCAGTTAAGTAAAAGTCAACAATAGTTTACCCTTTTATGGGGCACGTATTAACTCATTGACTGCCATTTTCGGCAAGAGACAACTAAAGTGGTCCCTTGTTTTTCACTGTTAATGCGGACCAGAACCCACTGCGATAAGTGAAAAACTGCAACGTAGCGCCCCCCAAGTTTTTTTTAAATTTTTTATGTGTGTTCAATGTATTGAGATTTAACATTGGAAAGCGATACATATATGACGTGTTTTTTCAATTTTCCCCCCAAAGTATAATTGAAAAAAAATATATATATATATATATATATATATATATATATATATATATATATATATATATATATATATTTTTTTTTTTTTTTAATGAATGGTTTTTAAGCACTTCAAATGTAATAATTATGATATGTATTATTTAAACAAGAATAAAGTATAAAAATGCTTGCCTTTATTAAATGCTTCGTTGAGTGAGTACACTCATCCGCTCAAGCTGCTCACTTACACACATTGAGTTTCCAAAGTAACAGTTTAACAAGTTAAACGATGATTGACACATGCGGCGCTTTGAAGCTTTGGCTTCCAGGCTAGGGTTGGGCATCGGGCATCAATGGGAACCGGTTCTAACACTCCAATGCTCCCGGAATCGTTCAAAATTTTAAATTTCAATTCCTTCTTTCGATGCCCTGACCGCCGAGCAGAAAAAAATTGCTCAATTTAAAGACTGATATTTATATACAAGTTATAATTAGCCCTGGGAGAAGTTCATTTCATTTAAAAAAAAACGTCGTTTAATATAAACTATGCAATTTTTTTGGACCCAGCATTTTTTTTTTCTTTCTACCCTGTCTCTTAAAAGAATCGGAATCGGGAATCGTTCAGAACCGGAATCGAAACGTAGAATCGGAATTGGAACCGGAATCGTTCAATTTCAAACGATGCCCAACCCTATTCCAGGCATCTGTGGCAGGATCAAACCTTAAATGTCTGTCAATCATTGTTAACTTTAATGAGTAACTCCAGTGCATTGCCTGACCAACAAAGGAGGGAGAGGGACAGCTCATCTGTATTTATTTATTTTTTTAATTGAAAAAAAAAATCCGAGATGGACTGAGGGCACGAAGTTTGAAGCGCGAAGTAGCAAGGGATCACTGTAATCCATTTTGACTGGGAATTGCTGCCATCGCTCCTAGTCAAAATGGATTGGGTGTTGAGACCTGCACAATAGCACTGAAACATAAGAATTAAAGCCACTCCTCCCAGTTTAAATGAATTGGATGTCTATTATTGCAATGGTAGCCAATGAGTTAATTACTATGAAATTAAAAAATATAATTAAAAAAAAAAAAAATCAAGATTATAAAGGGGCCAAATTGCAATGGCGCTGCCACGGCCTCACCTATAAATTTTTTGGCCATCCTACTGGTGGCCAGTATAACAGTGGCGCGAAAAGTTGGGCGTTGAGGGTGCTGCAGCACCCTCTAGGTTTATTGGACCTTTTATTTTTCAAATGTGTTCATGTGTCATTGCTGTCTAGCTGCAGGGAATTGCATTATAGGACACGGGCGCTTTTATTTTCAATACAAAAACTCCAACACACACTGTAATAGAACTCTGCCTTTGTAGTAGCCTAGTAGTAGTGCGTAAACTATCCAGCATACAGTGGGGAGAAAAAGTATTTGATATACTGCCAATGGGAGAACAAGTAACCCATTGGCAGTGTATCAAATACTTGTTCTCCCCATTGTATATGGAGAAAATGCGCAATTATGACAAATTTGGACCAAAACGGCTCTTCTTGGATGGGAAAAACTTAAAAAGCTGTGAGTGACTTCCAGCGCCGCCGCAGTATAATGTCAGATTGTAGTAGCTGTGGAACTCAAACTGTTGACTGTACTGTTATGTACTCTGCACATTAAATCATTCGTAACATTAAATACAGCACAATACACCAAAGTATATCAGTAGACGTGTCCTTAAGTCTTTCTGATAGTTTCCTTCTGGCTTTTTACTGCAACAACATAATAAAAACCTGAAATTATGGCTTTTAGTTTTGGTGTGCCACCCCAAGATTTTAAGTGGCTCCGTCTGGCCACCCCTATTAACAATTTCTGGAGGCGCCAATGCCAAATTGCCAATACTAGTGTACTTGTGTTCTTATTCCTTTCATGAATTGAGCACTATGTTTATTGAAAAAAATATATATAAAAATTGCGATAAATAGTTTAAAAAGATATTTAATTACAAGTGAGAGCTGGCATCCACATCAGTGGACATCACATTTTTTGTCATATAGGCCACACATGTATGCCTGCTCCAAAATCTGTTGTCCACACATGTGGTTGCCAAGCTTTATAGGGTTAGGTTTTATTTATTCATTTATTTTTAAATGTAAAAATAGTCACTTGTCCTTTCAAGGGTTAGATATACAGTGATGTCTTGAGATATGAGTGCATGGCTTACACGTTATTCAAGATTCAAGCTGTTGTTTTGTTTTGATTTTGAGCAAAAACTGGTGGCAGGAAACAAGCCACTTTCACAACAATCAGCCATTCAGTAGATAAATGAACAATTCAGATAGATTCATACTGCAGGTCTTACTGCACAATTCCGATTTTTCCTCATATCTGTTTTTTTGGCGTGCCGGTTCAGACTACCTTTGTCCATTGAGCTTGTTCAAGTATTATGCATGCGCTAATGCTAATGAACAGCTATCGCTGCCGTTTTGCGTGCCGCTTTCGCGCTTTGCTGACGTAATTGCTGCATGAATTCCGATTTGGGAGACTTGACAGTTCAGACTGCCGCGACATTCTGGCAAAATGTGGCCCATGTTGGATTTAACCAGATACGAAAGTGAGTCAGATCGGATTTGAAATGGTCCACTTCTACGCGACTTGTCACGTTCAGACGGTCAAGTAAATGCCTCACCTTGGAAAAACACAAAAAAATCGCATTTGTGCATTAAGACCTGCGGTATGAACCTAGCCTAAGAGGCTTCAGACTGTTTCATGCCACTCAAAGTTGAAGTTTACTGTCAATCTAAAACTCATAAGCCACCATTGGCGGTTACAGACATCCAATCCAGTTCAAATGGTTTGGGTGTCTGTCTAGTGACAAAGTAATTTGAATTCATGGCACTAGGATGAAAAGAGCCACATGCAGCTCCAGAGCCACAGCTTGCGGGATTCTATCATTATCGATGGCACTGAAAGATTTAAAGAAAATTACTTGTTTTGTATTTAAAACAGGCACATAACCTGAATATTTAACTTCAATATATGTTAACTCAGAGCTGACAGTGAATAAATTTAAATACTCACTCATTCGTTTTCCGAGATGCTTATTCTCACCAAGGTCATAAATTAAATATATTGTTTGGGGAAATAATTGAGTAAAATTATTAGAGATACAAGTCCTTTGAGTTAAGAGTGTGGTCCCAGAACAAATTCGACTTGGTACTACTGTTCTGTCAGAGGTGTTTATTAATATTAAGGAAAATATTTTATTATGTTTTATGCATCTCCTTAAGTCACTTTTTAGATTGTATTTTGATTCAATACAAGAGTCACATTTTTTTGTTGCTTTTAAAAGATACCAATGTTCAATCTTATAAGTCGTCGAATTGCATCAGATTGTCAAATGTTCTATAATCATTGGAAGTAGAATGAATGTATATGAATGATGATACCAATTCGAAGCCTTTTCGGTGGTACCTATAAACAACGCTGAAGAAGTAGTATAGCAGAGTGAAGATGATGAGCTCCCTGTAGAGGAGCTTATAGATGCTGCCCTTCCAGCGCAGGAGCAAGTGGAAAAAAGTGCCGAGGCCTGCATCTGCCACCCTGCGAGAATAGGTCACTGTCATTGTCGCTGCTGCTCCTGCTTCTTCTTCTTCTTAAAGGCCGACTTTCTCGTCCCGCACAGACCAGACATGAAGGACCCCTCTTTTGCCTCGTCTCACATTGGAATCAGCAGTCGGCCATGGCTGCCAGTGTGGAATGGAGGTGGCGTGCAGTTGGCCTCGGTGGGGTGAGAATGTTGGAGAAAGAGAAATTGGACCAGAAAAAGGAGAACGTGGAGCTTCTACACCTCCGGTCACTTGATGTCTTAAGCTGTTTGGAGCAACAAAGCTGCATTGTGAGCTCCCGGAGGCTCTGTTAATCTCAACAAATCACACACAGCCGTACAAGCGGTTGCTTAGATACATTTATTACTTTATGAAAGCTATTTAGAACAGCTCTTAATGTGAAAATCCGTCCTCATGAGTTGACGTTCCAATACATTTTTTTTTTTTTACTGCAACATTAAGAAAAGTACACGATAAGCACTCTGACGGAAGAAGTGTGCATGGGCGGGTAGTTGGCCCAAAGGTGTTGGTGATTATTAACCCTCGCTGTTTAACCAGAAAAGCAGCAACAAGGGCGAAGTGCGGACAGAGATCACACGTCTAAACACCAGGGCTACATCAATCTAGCACATTGGAATTACATTGAAACTACTGGACAGTTGGTGAGTGGGTCTTACTTTATGTTGTTAACAGTTCTAACTGGATATTTAGTGGAATGACCAGAGTTGGTGGGCTACTGTGAGGTTTTGTGGCTATTGTATTGAAATCAATTCAAGGTTAATGGTACTGATGTCCCGATCACATATTTTTTGCATGTGAATTAGAGTCCAAGTCAACTAATTTTAAGGGTCTGCTGATAGAGTCCAGATCCGATACTTCGGAAATATATTAAAGAGGGGAAAAAGCACATCCAAATGTCTCTTATTTTCCCCCTAATTGAACAAAGCTAGTTTCAATCAAGCCCAATTTTTTTTTTTTTTTTTTTTTTTTTGCATATCAATTGTCACCCAGTGTGATAAATTGAGCTTGGTTGAGATTTTCTTGTATATTTCAACCAATATATATATTTCTTGTATATTTCTTCATATATATGTATGTACAGTTGTGGTCAAAAGTTTACATACACTTCTGAAGAACATAATGTCATGGCTCTCTTGAGTTTCCAGTTATTTCTACAACTCTGATTTTTCTCTGATAGAGTGATTGGAACAGATACTTCTTTGTCACAAAAAACATTCATGAAGTTTGGTTCTTTTATGATTTTATCATGGGTGAACAGAAAAAAGTGATCAAATCTGCTGGGTCAAAAATATACATACAGCAGCGCTAATATTTGGTAACATGTCCCTTGGCCATTTTCACTTCAATTAGGTGCTTTTGGCAGTCATCCACAAGCTTCTGGCAAGCTTCTGGTTGAATCTTTGACCACTCCTCTTGACAGAATTGGTGCAGTTCAGTTAAATTTGATGGCTTTCTGACATGGACATGTTTCTTCAGCATTGTCCACAAGTTCTCATTGGGGTTTAAGTCAGGACTTTGGGAAGGCCATTCGAAAACTTTAATTCTAGCCTGATTTAGCCATTCCATTACCACTTTTGATGTGTGTTTGGGGTCATTGTCCTGTTGGAACACCCAACTGCGCCCAAGACCCAATCTTCGGGCTGATGACATTAGGTTATCTTGAAGAATTTGAAGGTAATCCTCCTTCTTCATTATTCCATTTACTCTCTGTAAAGCACCAGTTCCATTGGTAGCAAAACAGCACCACAGCATAATAATACCACCACCGTGCTTGACGGTAGGCATGGTGTACTTGGGGTTAAAGGCCTCACCTTTTCTCCTCCAAACATATTGCTGGGCATTGTGGCCAAACAGCTCGATTTTTGTTTCGTCTGACCACACAATTTCCCATCAGAAGGTCTTATCTTTGTCCACGTGATCAGCAGCAAACTTCAGTCGAGCCTTAAGGTGCCGCTTTTGGAGCAAGGGCTTCCTTCTTGCACGGCAGCCTCTCAGTCCATGGAGATGCAAAACACACTTGACTGTGGACACTGACACCTGTGTTCCAGCAGCTTCTAATTCTTGGCAGATCTGCTTTTTGGTGATTCTCGGTTGAATCTTCACCCTCCTGACCAATTTTCTCTCAGCAGCAGGTGATAGCTTGCGTTTTCTTCCTGATCGTGGCAGTGACAAAACAGTGCCATGCACTTTATACTTACAAACAATTGTTTGGACTGTTGCTCTTGGGACCTGCAGCTGCTTTGAAATGGCTCCAAGTGACTTTCCTGACTTGTTCAAGTCAATGATTTGCTTTTTCAGATCCATGTATGTATATTTTTGACCCAGCAGATTTGATCACTTTTTCTGTTAACCCATAATAAAGTCATAAAAGAGCCAAACTTCATGAATGTTTTTTGTGACAAAGAAGTATCTGTTCCATTCACTCTATCGGAGAAAAACCAGAATTGTAGAAATAGCTGGAAACTCAAGAGAGCCATGACATTATGTTCTTCACAAGTGCATGTAAACTTTTGACCACAACTGTATGTACAGTGGGGAGAACAAGTATTTGATACACTGCCAATGGGTTTTCCCCACTGTATATATACGTATATATATATATATGTGTGTGTGTATATATATATATATATATATATATACAGGGGTGCACATAAGTGGTCCGCATGCGCGCATGCGTACTGGACGTTGACAAACGCGCTGGCCCTCAACGGTTTCCATACGCTTTTGCGTACCGATGGCTGACCACTGTATTTGCGGCGGACACGAGAAAATAACTTCTCAAAATGTCGAAGAGGCAGGCCACACCCCGTCAAAAGACAGACAGACGACAGAGACGTCACCAGAGCTACCGAAAAAAAAGGACTTTTGCTGAAAAGTGGCTACAGGAGGTACCATGGCTAGAAGCAAATGATGCTCGCACGGAAATGCGGTACAAAATGTGCCGTGAGAATCCCAATGTCGCCGATAAGAGCAGCGCATTTTATGTAGGGTCAAAGAATTTCAGCCGTCCAAACTTTGAAAAGCACGAAAAAAACAGAGCATGTGGCAATTAAGCAAACTATCGATGTCAAACAGGACCCCACTCGCCCTATGGACAAGTGGCGGAATAAAGGTAATGAACAGCGACATGCACTGACAAACGTGTTTTTGCTCGCATTTTACAAAGCTAAACATGCACGTTCAATGAGGTCTTATGAGGAGGACATCCCACTTTTAAAAAGGCTTGGAGTTAATGTGGGAGCCGCATAATGCCCTTTATTTTGAATTGGTGCTTTTTATTTCTTTACTTTTCACTTCAAAGTAATGGCAATTTTGTTGTGCCAGTTGATGTTAATCAAGCATTAATTGTTAATATAATTAATTAAAGTTAATTGGCTCTAAGGAAAGCTTGTCATAAATTTATCGCATCAGGTGGGTCGGCTCTCAAGCTCAATGAGGACCAAGTCACATCTCCAGGTCCTCCTCTGAGAACCTGGGCAAAAAAATTATGTGCACCCCTGTATATCTGTGTATATATATATATATATATATATATATATATATATATATATATATATATATAGTTAGTGTGTACACTACCGTTCAAAAGTTTGTGGTCACCCAGACAATTTTGTGTTTTCCTCCAAAAGTCACATTTTTCTTTTTAAAATGAGTTTCAAAATGAAAAGAAAATATAGTCAAGACATTGACAAGGTTGGAAATAGGGATTTTATTTTAAATAATAATTTTCTCCTTCAAGCTTTTATCAAAGACTGCTGATTTTGCAACAATTACAGCTTTGCAGACATGCTGCTTCTTTCCTAAATCGTTCTTGGTGTGCTTTGGGTCACTGTAATGTTTTAGGATGAAATCGATTTCCAATCAAGCGTTGTCCAGAGAGTATGGCATGGTGTTGCAAAATGGAGTGATAACCCTCTTTATTTAAAATCCCGTTGATCTTGTACAAATCTCCCACTTTACCAGCACCAAAGCAACCCCAGACCATCACATTGCCTTCACCATTGTTGACAGATGACCTCAGGCACTCTTCCAGCATCTTTTCAGTTGTTATGTGTGTCACAAATGTTCTTTTCTTTGATCCAAAGTCCACCATCCACCCAAAGTCACCTCAAACTTTGATTCGTCTGTCCATAACACTTTTTTCCAATCTTCCTCTGTCCAATGTCTGTAATCTTTTGCCCATATTAATTTGTTTCCTTTTATTATCCAGTCTCAGATAAAGCCTTTTCCTTTGCCACGCTGCCCTGAAAACCAGCATCTCTGAGTCGTCTCTTCACTGTCGACATTGACACTGGTGTTTTACGGGTACTCTTTAACGAAGCTGGTAGATGAGGACCTGCGAGGCATCCATTTCTCAAACTAGAGACTTTTATCTACTTGTTTTCTTGCTCGGATGTGCAGCGGGGCCTCCTCCTGTTTCTCTTTCCATTCTGGTTTGATCTTGTTTGTGCTGCTCTCTGAAGGGAGTGGTACACAGCGTTATAGGAAATCTTCAATTTCATGGCAATTTCTCTTATGAAATAGCCTTCATTTCTAAAAACAGATTGTCGAGCTTCACGTGACAGCTGTCTTTTTCTGTCCATTTTGAGAGATTAATCAAACCCACAAAGGTGATGCTCCAGATACCCAACTAGCTCAAAGGAAGATCAGTTTTATAGCTTGTCTAACCACTTAAACAGTTTTGATTAATCTATTATCCTTCTAAGGCAACTAGCAAGGACAATGTACCATTAGAACACTGGAGTGATGTTTGCTGTAAATGGGCCTCTTTACAAAACTACGTAGATATTGCATTAAACCCAGACGTTTCCAGCTAGAAGAGTCATTTACTACATTAATAATGTATAGAGTGTTTTTCTGATTAGTTTAATGTGATTTCCATTGAAAAAAATTGCTTTTCTTTCAAAACGGAGGAAATTTCTAAGTCATACTTTTGAACAGTAGTGTATATATATTATATGTACAGTGGGGAGAACAAGTATTTGATACACTGCCAATGGGAAAACCCATTGGCAGTGTATCAAATACTTGTTCTCCCCACTGTATACATACATATATGTGTGTTTGTGTGTGTGTATAGATATGTGTATATATATATATATGTATACATATGGATGTATATGTACTGTATGTATTAGAGATGTCCCGATCGGGATTCCAATCACGTCATTTTCAAAGTATCGGAATCGGCAAAAAAATATCGGCCATGCCTTTTTTTTAATATATATATATTTTAATTAAATCGTTTTCTAATTGTATTTAACGTTACATACATAATATGTTACACTCATTCAGAATCGTTAGTTTAGGCTTAAGGTAGGGTTATCAAATTAATCCCACTAACGGCGATAATTAATTTTTTAAAAAATGTATCACGTTAAAATATTTAACGCAATTAAAGCATGCGCTGCACGACCCACTCACGCATTGTCGCGCTCAATCCGTAATTACGCCGTTTTACCTATATAGAGATAAAAGGCCGCGTAAAATAAGTAGAGTGAATTTTGGCAGCCTTTGGAGCCTTTTTTTGAATTGGCTAAAGCCTTACAATCCCTCTCTCTATGATTAGAAATATCATGGGAAGCAGTGTGGGGAAGCAAGGTAGCAGTTGAACTTTTTCTTAACACCTTAAGTCATTTCCCATCGCAGAGAAAATATATCAATTGGTTGCACTACGCACAGTCATGGTTCCACTTCCCATCATGCATTGGGGCATGGCTACAGTATCATTTACTGAAAGCGCAACAAATACACTAGATGGCAATATTTAATCACAATATACAAAGTCACAAGTCTTTCTATCCGTGGATCCCTCTCACAGAAAGAATGTTAATAATGTAAATGCCATCTTGAGGATTTATTGTCATAATAAACAAATACAGTACTTATGTACTGTATGTTGAATGTATATATTCATCCGAGTTTTATTCTTTTTTTTTTCTTAATGCATTGCCAAAATGTATATGATCGGGAAAAATTATCGGGAATGATTGGAGTTGAATCGGGAGCAAAAAAAAGCAATCGGATCGGGAAATATCGGGATCGGCAGATACTCAAACTAAAACGATCAGGATCGGATCGGGAGCAAAAAAACATGATCGGAACAACCCTAGTATGTATATATATATATTTGTATACATATGTATATGAAGGAGTACTGTATATGAATATACAGTGGTTCATCTACATACAGAATTTTCAGGTTAAGACACACCTCAACGGGAAAATATTGCCTCTTGTTACAAAATAAATTTCAGGATACGAAAGGCAAAAATACAGCATAGCTGTTACTCGCAGCACCTAGAGTTTACTGAACGTAACATACTTATACCTGTGCTGCCATTGGCTATTGCCTAGCATTCCTAGCATCTAATTGGCTAAGAGGGACCTCTACTTTATGTGTATGTGTGTATCCCAGCATCCTCTTTATTCACCCGTGTTCCGACAGCTTTACATGAGTGTGTTAACCTTTATTCTTTACCCCATTCTTGGTTTTTTACATTATGCACAACTCTGATTTTATGTTTATTGTGCAATAATCTAATTGTAAAATGTATTTGTTACATGTTTGGATGGATTTTTATGCATGATAAAAGGTTTGTGTCTGAATTTTGGGGGCTTGGAACGGGTCGGGGCATTTACATGGAAAATGCGTCTACTCGCAGAATTTTCAAGTTACGAAACTACTTTCAGAATTAATTGATTTTGTAAGTAGAGGTACTACTGTATACTGTATGTTTTTTTTCTCTTTTGTTGCCTGTAGCAACACTGCCATTGACATTTAAAGATGTCAAATTTAATTGAACTGGGAAGGCTGACATTGAAGAATCATATTTCACTGCCATTGATGGTGATAGACATCCAAACCAATTTGACTGGGGGGTCTGGTGCTTGGCTGGCTTCTAGTCAAATTGGATGGGACGTCTAATGCCATCAATGGCAGTCGATGTGTAAATACTTAAAAATAAAAATGAATACATTTTTTTTAAAAATTCGGATTCCCATGCTCTGAACGTGATGTGATAGGGCCCGATTTCCGTTCATTTGATTGAATCAGGGATATCCCTAGTTATTTGTATAACATAGGTACTCCTCTTTCTCTTTACAGAGGACTCCTTATGTGCATGCTTCACTAGCGTAAACACAACTGAATCAAATTGAAGCAATTTTGAGATCTGTAGTGACATGGATGCTTTGGAGGGAGTCCACAGTGTTCAGATTTCCTCATCACCACCCGTGGCGTCCTCCAGTCGGGCCTATGAAGTCTTGAAGACAGGCAGGTCGGGAGTAGCGGTGTATTCCTCTGCAGTGTTCTTTGGGACACCGTTCAAGACCGAGGAAAAGGGCTGCGTGGTTGGAAGGTATGCCATCTGGATCCTGATCATGCTTTGGGCAAGGAATTGGTGGGCGAATTTTTTTGCTCTTCACGAGAGATAATAGTGGATTTTATGTACTGTATCATTCATTATCAGTGCAGAGACAGGTGATAAGTGTACAAGCAGAATAATACGCATACTCTATTTGCAATGCAACATTCATCCATTCATTCTCTATAAAAGTGGTTCCCAAACCTTTTGTACCATGTATCACTTCCAAAAGTTTTTGGGTCTACAAGTACTCTCAATATACAGTAATTACAGTTGCATAGTAGGCCCAAGTCTTCAAGTACAATGTGAACTGAACACTCCTAGATACTCAAATACTTATATTACTGTATCAGAGAATATCATCAAATACTGTATGAGCAGACCTAGGAGTGATTTCATTGGACATTCGGTAAATTATATGATCTACTGGTGACGCCATGTGTGACATTGTTTTCATTAACTGTCACAATGCAGTTTATTGTTCTGCATCCACTCACATGGAACTCTGTACTGCACATGGTAACGTGTCCTGTTTTTCTGTTTTTATAAGATAAAAGTAATTTGTAGCATTCCAAATGTTCTCAATTCAGAATTAGAGCAGATTTTTTTTAGATGTCCAAAAAAATGAAGCACTGAAAATAGTGCCATGATGAATAATTAATGTGAAACCCCATTGTGATACGGTGAAAAGTTTTCTGCCGTGCTCATGTCACAAATCCCTTGCTAGTGTTCTTTAGTAGGACGTATGATTTTTATTTTGTTTTTAAAATTTACATAACAACTAATGGTGAAGCGGTTAAGTTCTTTGACTTCCATGAACGCACTAAGGGTTCAGTTCCCACTAAGTGATCGTGTAAAGGTCCTATGATTGACTGGCAACCTGTCCAGTTCTGCAAGTTCACCAGTGGATGTACATTTGATATTTTTAGTAAGTATTGCCCTGACAGTGGTGGCATGACCTGAATATGTATCCGAGTAATAAATAAGCTCAAGTAGATTATTAACTTACGCAAACCTGGTAGTAAACTGTTAATTACAGTAAATGTTTGTCTGAAAAACACTCCTTGACGTTGAACTCTTTATATGGACGTCCAATACATTTTGACTGGGAGAGGTTGGCAGCCAATTATTGCTGACAATGAAAGTTTTACGATTTTCCTGTATTTTTTTAACATGAAAATTCTTGCACCACAGCTGCCAGTATTGTACTGTGAATTCAACGTTTAGAAAAAAATTAGTACAGGCTGATGGACTGTCAAGTTTTTTTAAGAGCCTATGCAAACTAATTTTTTATCTATTCCTCCGTTATTTGTCCACAGATCAGAATTGAATTTGGTAAGTGTATTCTCTGGGTCAATGCCCATAGAACCGTGGAGCTATGTTTTGAAGTTCCTCCTGATGAATTAAATTAATCAATTTAACAATTGAAAAAAAAATTAGATATGTATTTTTCAGTTAATGCGCCTTGGATTCCTTTGAAGTTCGATAGATATTCTAGAGGAAAGTTCACTCAAAAAATTAAACATGGTATTTATGCAAGAACCTTATTTCAAGTGGTTACACACAGCTGCTTTAAGTAACTATTATGTAGTTACATGAAAAATGCTTAAATGATTTAAGTAAGACTTTGTAAACTACTTCAACAAGTCAAGCAATTCATATTCAAAGCTTTTACATGCAAAATAAGTAACCACCTTTTGTTTTCTTACAAAAGGAGTGTTAATTTGAATTAATTTTAAATATTCGTTGTGATGTTGTTAATATTTTCATTCGCTGCACAGCCTTTACCGCGTACAGACGCACTCTGAGCTCCTGAAGCACTCTCTTATCTTAACCGATAAGCACTCAGGGCCAGCAAGCTCGACTCCCAGTATGGCTCCAAAGAATTTGAAACCTGGAGACTTGGATGAAATAAAATCCTCCATACAGAAGTTGGAGGTTTCCTTTACTGGCTTGATTCAGAATCAAGAAATCGTCAGAGAGCTCCAGTTAATTTGCGCTGAAAACGAGAAACTCAAGCAGGCGATCAAGGAGAGAGATGTTCACATCAAGAGGCTGGAAATTGTGGCTGACGATCTCGACCAGTGCCGACGTGCAAATGAGCTCATCATTTCTGGATTACAACTGACGCCTAGCCCAGGGGACACAGTGGCGCAACTGGCAATTGCTAAGCTGAAAGAGTATGGAATAAACATAGAGCCGCTGGACATCCGTCGCTGCCTTCTGCTCCCATCTGGGGGGAGAGGACCGGCGACGGTGCTCATGAAGCTGGCAGACCACAAGACCAAGACTGCCCTGCTTAACCAGCTCCGCCACCTGAAAGGGTCGAAGATTTTTTTGAATGACAACTTGACTCGCTGAAATGCCGAAATTGCAAGAAAAGCATGTCAACTCAAGAAAGCTGGGAAAATAGCCAACACCTGGGTCTCGGATTGCAGGATCCTTGTCAAGACGCAAGATATGAAGATAAAAGCTATCACTAGTCTTGACCAGCTGACTATAATAGCTGGATAACTGTAAATACTACACAGCGGACCAGTATAACAACTCGCGGATGTGGACGGTAAGCTGAAACTTATCAACGGCAGGAGTCTCTACAAGAATCTCGAACACACTAAGGATTATCTACTAAAGATAACAAAGGCTCTGACTTTGTTAATTTGCACGGACATAACATGACACGAATGAATCGGGCATCTAAGGGGGCAGGGGGTGTTGCAATTATGATTGACAGTCTCCTGGAATGTATTACAATTGAGCTCCTAATCCCCAATTGTAAAAACATAATTATCTGCTGTGTCTACCGAGCTCCTGATTCAAATGTCTAGTATATGGAAAAGATGCTGTATAAAACGAATAATAAGCATATTTTCGTTGTGGAGATATTAATCTTGGGATAAAATATGTACAGCATGTTGTTTGATTTTATACATTCAAACTGTTACAGTGACCTTTGTGTGCGCCAATTGTTGCCTCTACTCACACCAGCTGTGATAACACATAATCACTTTTGCCACACACATAGCCACAACAAAATGTTCCACAGCAAACAGATGCAAAAATGTCAGGGACATGACTAAGCCATAACCTTGTACTCCCTGAAATTAATTGAGCTGCTTGACTGGACGCTAAGTTACTAAACTCAGATTGTTGATTGTGTTATTGTAAAGTTTTGATGTATGTTCCATGCCTGAATGTGCGTCTTTAGTTGTATGGCGGACGGGAAACTGATAAGCATATGCTTCATCCCGTCCGCCTTTGTCTTCTTCTTCGGTTCCTTCGGGCAAATCATATCACATTTTGTAATTGTCAATGATACCGATGATGATGACAATAAAATTCCATTCCATTCCAATATTCTGGATGAGTGGGGGACCCGAGTTCAGAACATGGGCCTAACTGGCAATTGTACCCTACTGTTGCGCTCGTGAGAGGTAAAAGAAGGACTTTGCATCCCCTAAGTAAGCACAGACGTGTTTTTTCAAAAGAACACACTCCAGCCATTTACAGACAATACTACTTACCACTGCTTTGCTTTCTGACTCGCGCACTTAAACTGGGTGTGGCTGATTAACTCGGCTAGTACATTTAACCCTGCCAGGGGTTTCTGTGTTCAACTCAATTAATTGGCACAATGCCAAAAGTTATCTTAACACTGCTAGTGTTTAAACAAATCCCCAGTCAACACCAATCAACTCAAAAATAATTTTCACCCAAAAATAAACTCCACAGTTTTGCTATGTACGGCAACCTCAGAAGGACAAAAGTCATATAATTTTTTTGCAATCACGTTACATATATATTAAGCACTCTTTTTCATAAGTGTTTTAATTGACTCTCTTACATGATAAATACAACAATGGGTTTGGTAATTTGTAAAATCACAAAACTAATGTGTATAGCCAAAAACACTGATTTAAAAGTTGAAATAGTGCATGTGCATTTTTTTGTGTGCCTATCAAACTTTAGGGCCCAATTTCAATTTCACTGATTAATTACCATTTTATTATTGATGAGTCGTAATAGAGGTACTGTTTTAGAGGCTTGATGTCCCTTACGAATGGATGGATGGATCGGAAACTTAATGATGCATAAACTATAAGGATATCCGCACCGACGCTCGGAGCCTGATTTTTGAATTTTTATTTCCTTAATTCATTCAGAGCAATTTAAAGTGATAGAAACAAAATGCATTTAAATTGGAATGGTTGGCATTGAGTGATCATGTTTCACTTCCATTCATTAACTGGAGGGCTGACAGCAGTGAGCGAATGATCACTGCCAACCCTCCCAGTCAAAATGGATAGGAGGTCTACAGCAGCTAATGAGTTCATTAATGTGGAAATGGAGTATAGTTGTGTTTGGTATCAAATCCACTGTGGATTGTAGGAAACAGATTTAATGCTTATGCGAGGATACACTTCATTGCTAATGACGAATCCAGGAAAATGTTACAATATTGCAACCCAATGAGTCACATGCGAACTGGCCGCAGCCTTCTGCCAGTAGTGGCATATTTGTGCTTTTTAAAAAAATCGATTCCTCCGTTATTCTTGGACTGATCGTAATGAATATTTGTAGGTATACTCTCGGGATGTATATGCAGAGATCCTCAGAGCCCTATTTGAACTTTTTTTTTTTTGTACCAGTGATCATAAATTAACTGCGAACTTATTGTTGCCAGTAGGTTAAGAGTCAGCCAGTAGAGGCCATGCACACTCTTTGGGTCAGAGCCTGTGGAATCACCTTCCTGTTTGTTTTTAACTCATTGACTGCCATTGTCAATGAAAGATGTCCAATCATGTAGTTCGTCACTAGAAGACGTCCAATCCATTTGAACTGGGATGTTGGCAGCGAATAAACATTCGTCTGTGTGCTGTGACTGCATCTTTAGGATCAATTTAGTTACACGATAAATACTTCTTGCATAGACTTCATAATTATACTGACAGGTCATACCCGTCACACACTGCGCCATGCCTTCAAGTAGGGGGCCTGCCCACAACAAGACTCAAGAGGAGTTATTCTCTAACACACGCACGCAGCGATCTAACGGCGGATTTAGGTTGAAAATGTACAAAAGCTGTACCGCATACAAACAGGAAGGATTGTTTGAGGAGTGATTTGTTCGAGGATTCAAGGTAATTGTTATATTTTTTGTACCATGAATGCATTTTGAAACCTAGTGGAAAAAAATCAGTGGGAGAAATTAGCCACTTCGGCATTGGCCTCATAGTTCCCAATATTTATGTAAAATAAATGCTAACTGCAAGTTTGTTCTTTTTTTTTGTTTTGTTTTGCTTTGCTTTAAACCAAGAATCGAGACTGTTTTACGTCCATATCTATGAAGAATTCAGGGATTTAAGCATTTTTTCACAAGAATTTTCAACGGGAAAAGCTCTTGGTTTTCATAAGGCGGCCGCTACATTTGCTGACTGACTAGCATCATAGTAAGCAAAATTTACGTAAAATAAATGCTAACTGCACGTTTTTGTTTGTTTGTTTTACGTCGGTATCTATGAAGAATTCAGGGATTTAAGCATTTATTTACAATATTTTTTATTTATTTATTTATTTTAACCTGTATCCTGTTTTCTGTTCAGCTGTTTGACACGGAGAATGGAAGTCTGAGTGTCCGGTTGGTATGAATTCACATTGGAGTATGACCTACTCTCATTGTGATCATTCAACATATCTTATTCATTAAAGACAAAGAAGCGAACAGGAAAAGGTTATAGGGGAACAGAAGAAAGGGATAGAGACAGAAGAAACACAAACAACAACAAGAAATACATTGATTGATTGTTTTATAAAATACATTGAATGCCTGCATTAATTATGAATATGTTGGTGATATCATCAGCTACATGTATTTTTGGTTGACACCATGTGGGGGGCCTGTTAACCAGGGAAAGCGAGTGGGAGGGGTAGTCTAGAAGATAAGTTATTGGGAGGGGTGGCGTGTGCACAAATCAGCCCTTTGATCTAGAACCCAGTAATCGTGTGAGATTAGGGTCCCGATCTCCCCCTCACTCCCGCGGCTGGTAGCCCAGGCAGTAGGGAGACCAGGCCCCGGGAGCCACACCAAACAGAAAAAGTGTGGGACTCACCTACTACCCTATTTACTGAGGCTGCCAGGTTCCCGACTGGCAGCCATTACCCAGCACCGTGATGGGATTATGTTGGGAGGGCAGTGCAGTGTTTGCATTAAAATAGGAGCGCTCAGCTTGGGGCAGTGGAACCGCGGCATGGAAATTCTACCCAGCTGCTCGTCCCACCGCCCTTTGCCGGACCTCCCGTGTGGAGTATGATGCGTGCGGTGCGTTGAAGTAGGTGCGGGAATGGTGGGGCTGTCCGTGAGGAGGTAACCGTGATGTCACCCCCCCCCCCCAACAGGTCCCATCCATCCAACAACCTAGATGTGTGATGCAATAAAATCAAGGGGGAGCCGGTCCGGGACTGTATGGCCCATCGCAACCCGTCCCCGGTGGCATGAATGAGTATGTAGGTGCCAGGGTGAAAGATATTTACAGTGCAAAGTGAGGAGTGCGTGAATTAAGAGGCAGGCTCCTGCAGGTGCGGCTCCGTCTGCCAACCCACCGGCCCCGGGGCGGGGGATGCACCAGGGCCCCAATCAACCCCTGCCCCAGACCACCCCCAGCGCACCCGCATCCGCCCACCCCGAACCCAGCTGCCCGAGCACCCACCCCGCACCCCGGACAGGCGCCACACAGCGTGCCGGAGACCAGGGGGTATCCACTACACCGGCAGGGGACAACGAGCCCCATCCCAGGCCCAATGGGCCCCAGAAGACCCCGCTGACGACCCCGCTGACAGAAGGGCAGCGACAGCCGACGCGGTCACGGAGAGACGGACAGGGCAAGACCAAGACCAGACAGACCAAGGGCAGAGGCGTCGCGTCCCATTAGGCAAACCAGGCAATTGCCTAACCCAGCAAGGGCCCCCAAGAGGGCCAACAGATTTAGCACACACAGCTTTACTGCAGTGAAAGCCTTGTGTCTGAGTTCCCTGAAAGGGCCCATTCACTTGCTCAGACCGAGAGTTAGCGGCAATTTGGAGAAGTTATCCTTCTGGAAGCGACAAAAGAAAGAAAAAAAAAAAAGCAGAAGAGGAGAAAAGGAAACAAGACAGCGGTGAGTGTACTATGTTACTGTAGTTTTATGTCCTTATGTAGTAGAAGCCGGGCACTTTGAGTGTCCTAAAAAGCGCTCTATGCGCTTATTATACTTTTATTAAATATGCTATTGCTCCAAGTCGAACTGTTCCCCTTACTTGCACACACTCGAAAGGCCCCATGTTGCTTGTTGCCTGGGGCCCCTTGCTACGCCTCTGACCAAGGGGATGGAGGCACGACCCCCCACCCCATCCCCGGGCCGGGAGGGGTGCGCGGCATGACACCAGGGAGCACCTCCCCGGTACCCGGTACGAGGAGACGCGGCTCCGGCCGGGTCGACCCGGGAAAGGACTGAAAAAGAAATTTTCACGGAAAAAGCTCTTAGTCTGGTCAACTCGGTCAGCTTTGATGGCCACACCAACATTGCAGGCCCCCTATTAATCGGCCCCACGCCCCGTGTCTCGTCAGTATATTATGAAGTCTATGACTTCTAGGAAGTTCAAGTTTCAGTATCACAGGATTAGCAAAGTTATTGAAGAAAGAAGTGAGAACAATTTCAGTTCCAACAGTTTCAACTTCAGCTACCCATAGGTAGGTGTGACGTTTCTGTCACGTGGATACATACCAGCGCTGTCGTGGGTGCGTTGTCACGTGACTTGCAAGCGAGACAGCTGGCAACTGACCCACTGATAGTGTCCAATGTCTTGCTTATATCCCCAAATAAACCTGAGCGGGGAAATGGTGAAAGTTTGGCCCGAAAGAAGTGGGAAAAAATACACGCGGTCGCAATTGTTTGCGAGCCGCCTGCAGCGCCTGTGCTTGATGACGTCAGCGTCCGCATTCCTTTGCCTTGTGTGTGCGGCACTGATTTGAAACGGAGTCGAGACAACTCTAAAAGCTCTTCAAAATTGCACCTTTTAACAGTAAGGGCAGCTGGAGGACGGACTGACTGACTGACCGACCGATTCTTCTTTTGTGGATGCTGACAGGGTAAAAGTGTCATTTATTTCATTGAGCGGAGGAAGGATATGAACACAAAATTGTAACTCGCTTTAGTCGCTTCAAGTTTGACGCTAAAATGGCTCGAGTGCTGACGTCGTCGTTTTGGGAATATTCAAATTGTATTTGTTGACTGAAACAATTCCGGTCACCATCGTTTGCTCGGGTTCAGAGAGAGAAAATGCCATGTACACTGTAATGATTATTACTACCAGATGTTGTTCCAAGTCTCGTGATTTCATATCGCAATAACTTCACTTTTTTACGTCTGTCAAGTTGAGTGTTATTATTGCTTAGCAGGTAAACAATAAGGTATTGTTCAAGGGCGTAGGTTTAGTCTCAATATCGGTAGGGACGATATAACAGCATAATCTGCACTTTTTGCTGGAGACGGACGGGACATTAATAAACCCAAACAGATTGGGTGAACGGGGGTCAGGGCTACATTTCTCACTAAATGATTGATGCAAAAATAAATATGTATTGACTTATACTAACTTTCACACTGCAAATTTATAACATCTTAACTCTTAGATGCACAAGTTACTGGACCCTACACTCTTCCATAAGTGGGTCAAAAATGACCCATATTAGAATGTGTTTTTATGCCATTTTGGTGAAGAATAATCACTTGTATATTAATTAATAGGGTTGTTCCGATCATGTGTTTTTTGCTCCCGATCCGATCCCGATCGTTTTAGTTTGAGTATCTGCCGATCCTGATATTTCCCGATCCGGTTGCTTTTTTCCCCTCCCGATTCAATTCCAATCATTCCCGATCATTTTTCCCGATCATATACATTTTGGCAATGCATTAAGGAAAAAATGAATAAAACTCAGACGAATATATACATTCAACATACAGTACATAAGTACTGTATTTGTTTATTATGACAATAAATCCTCAAGATGGCATTTACATTATTAACATTCTTTCTGTGAGAGGGTTCCACGGATAGAAAGACTTGTAATTCTTAAAGGACAAATGTGACTTTGTATATTGTGAATAAATATTGCCATCTAGTGTATTTGTTGAGCTTTCAGTAAATGATACTGTAGCCATGCCCAAATGCATGATGGGAAGTGGAACCATGACTGTGCGTAGTGCTACCAATTGATATATCTTCTCTGTGTTGGGAAATAACATAGGGTGTTACGAAAAAGATCAATTACTACCTTGCTTCCCCACATTGCTTCCCACGATAGCTCTAATCGTAGGGAGAGGGATTGTAAGGCTTTAGCCAATTAAAAAAAGGCTCCAAAGGCTTCCAAAATTCACTCTACTCTTTTTATGCTGCCTTTAAGCTCTCTATATAGGTTAAACGGCACAATTACAGATTGAGTGCGACAATGCGTGAGTGGGTCGTGCAGCGCATGCATTAATTGCGTTAAATATTTTAACGTGATACAATTTAAAAAAATTAATTACCGCCATTATCGGGATAAATTTGATAACCCTACCTTAAGCCAAAACTAAAGACTCTGGATGAGTGTAACATATTATGTCTGTAACGTTAAATACAACTAGAAAACGATTTATTTAAAAAATATACATATCAAAAAAAGGCATGTCCGATATTTTTTTGCCAATTCCGATACTTTGAAAATGATGTGATAGGATGCCGATCATCCCGATCGATCGGGACATCTCTACTAATTAGTATTATATCTAGGGCCACACGAGAATTATTTCATGGTTGAAATATCTTTATGATTTAATTAACATCTTTTGGGAAAAAAAAAAACAGCAATAGACTTTATCCTTCCTTGTATTCTATCATCAATGATGAAGAGCTCCAATGCATCTTTTTGGTGAGACAGCGGTGCTAAGCCCTTATGGAGGCACTGACCGATTTCGGAGAATATTGACGTTCTGTGTTCTGCCCTGGGTGGGAGGTAACTCTCTAGTAATAGTCCTACCAACTAATTCTGTTGGCCATGATTTGGACACTTTCTTCTTCAGAGGACACATAAGTGGAATCTCATGAGTCCATTTCAAATTCGATCAAGGTCACTTTCGTATGTGGTTAAAATCCCATCCGGGCCACATTTTTCAAGAATGTGGCTGCGGTCCGAACTGTCAAGTCCCCCAAATTGGAATTCATGCAGCAATTAACATTAGCAAAGAGCGAGGGAGACCGGGTGCTACGGTAGCGGTGCAGCTGTGCATTAGCGTTAGCGCCTAGCTTGAAGGCGGCTTTTAAGGAAGGAGCGGGCTTGACAACAGTCATATAAAAAATAAAATGGGTTGAAGATAAGCCTGACAATGCTCGTTTTTTTTCTTTGCTCCAATGCTCCTGCGCATGCGGGCCAGTTTGCTCAGCGCATCTCGGACTGCGAATTAGAGCGCATGTGTGATAGTTGAACAGGCTCAATGAACAAAGGCAGTCTGAACGGGTACGCCAAAAAAACATATGACAAAAAATCGGAAATGTGCATTAGGACCTGCAGTATGAACCTGGCGTGAGTTAGCTAGCTAGTTATGAAGTAGATTAATTTGTTGATAAATAATAATAAAAAGAGTCATGAAAGACACACACACAAAATTCTATATGGACATAATACTTACAGTACACGTATCAGCTCTTGCTGTGTAAAATAATCTTCTTAAGGGATGTCACTTTTTACATACCTAGTCTGTGTGGTCCATGGTAAATTTATTCCTGACAGCCAAAGTTGATAAGAATGAAAGATTCCCATTGGATTCCATAGAAAATGCATGTGGGTCATTTTTGACCCACTGGTGGAAGCTTAGGGTAGTAATACAAAAATTAGAATTTCTTCAAATGTATACAAAATTAATCGAAAATTTGAATGGCATTATATCAAAAACATGTTTTTTGAGGAATACCTGGAATATGAATTAATAACAATTTACCATTCCGAAGATATTTGAAGAAAACAACCTCACCGGGTCATTTTTGACCCACTTATGCATCTAAGGGTTAATCTGATATTTTTTCTTAAATCTAATTTTCTCCCTGTTGTTTTGAGTGTTGAAAACTTGTTAACAGATTAGTGTGTCAGATTCTTCCACTGACTTTAAGTAAATCTTACTATTTGTTCTTGTTAAGCCCATACAGTACATCTAAAAGTTGGTCATTTTTCACCTAAAGCAAAAAAAAAAATGCTTTCAAATAATGTTTTGAAGAATATCTACTGTATTTTTGAATTAAAAACATTTCTGACAAACAAGTTTTTTAAGATTAAATACACAAACCTTTTTGTTTAAAATAAGTCTGTTATGCTTATTTTCATTGCTATTTTTCTTATTTTAAAAAATCTAGGTGAGTAAAATGTACTTGAAGCATAGACTTCATAACATAATGATGTCTGACTTGAAGCACTGGCAGATAATTTCACTAATTTCTAGTAGATTTGCACTGAGAACAAGTTTTTTTTTTCCCTCCAGTTTTAAGGAGGTGGGTTTTTGCAGTGCATATGTATTGGTTCAGGTAATACACCGTTCGATTCAAATCTTTGTTTTCCAAAACTACTAAAGACACATTTTGAAAACTTCCAGAGTAAATGTCTGGATTTTATTAGCAAATTTAATTTGGAATATTTGAACATAAATATATAACATACACAAGAAATACATACTTGTTAATCATCTCTTAACTATCAAGGAATGCAAAATATTAGTGATGCACGATAATACATTTTTCAACCGATATCGATAACCGATAATTTCCTGCCCCTTCCACCCGATAACCGATAATGTCACTCCGATGATTCTATTCAAATATGTGTGTAAAATTTTTAAGTATACAAAGATCAAATGTTACTGTGCAAAAATGTAATTTAGTGCTATTTTTTTCCACATCAAATATGAACAAGTAGTAAATTCCAACAACTAAATAAGGGCAATGACGTTGTGTAATGGTAAGCTTTTGGCAACAATTACTTAGAGAGTAAACACCCAAGTTGCAGTAAAATGCCTTGAAAAGTAAGCCATTCCTAACATACATCACATTACTACACTGCAAAAACACCTCCTTAAAACTAGCAGAATTGGACAAAACTGTTGATTGCGCACATTTGGAGGCTAAATCAAGTGTATAATTATCAGATTGCATTATCGGTTGAATTTCATTTTATCTGGATTATCTGTGTGACGTCATAATTGCCATTATCGGCCGATAATTATCGGTGACCGATATTATCGTGCATCTTTACAAAATATAAATAAAAATTTGTCTTAATAGTACTCAAAATGCTCTGTCTAAACAAATTAAATATGGGAATAACCAAATAAAACAAAAATAAATAAATAAAAATTGACCCTTCTTTCAGGTAAAACACTACTGTTTTTGTCCACAAGCTCAACAAAAAATGAAAGCTCCTTTGGGCTTAGAGCAGGGCGGTAAACCGAAAATTTACCGTCACCGAAATTCTTAACGATGACCGACGTAATTTTGACCATGTCTGTAAATTCGGTAAATTAATAAAACAAGAAAATAGTCTTTTCATCCCGCTTTGAGTCTGTGTTGTTCGTCTATGTTCATTCCCCTTTAAGAAAGCAGTGAATGTGCTTACGTAGGGAGTCACGTGATCATCAGGAAGCCAATCAAACAAAAGCCCGGTAAGCTAACGCTAGCAGCTAACGCTACAAGCAAAACGTGATGGAGTGTGGCTTAAGGGAGGTTCACCAAACTTTCAACCGACATTTAGTAGACTCTTGGTGGCATCCAGACGGGCTTTCACCCGCTGTCCTCCTTTGTTCTCACGATTTCCGGAGATGGTGCTTTCAGTGCTTTCTACTGGTAGCCAGGCTAACGCTAGCTAGCGGCTAACGCTACAAATGAACGTTATGGAGTCGGATAGAGGCTCTAACCTTGTCGAAACGGCTGAACTTAATGAGTGGATTGGGCACGGACTGCATCTAGCAATTACTATGTGGCGTTATTTTGTATCTGTCTGTGTGTGTGATTCCTCTGATAGCTTTTGTGATGGTAAAGAATTCTGCATAAAGTACAATCCAACGGCGAAACTTATAATGACCGAGAAATGGCCCCAGCTATTTTTATTGTGCATGCATTTATGAAAAAATGCACTGGGGGGGGGGGGGGGGGGGGACCCGGGGGGGGACCCTTAAACCATAAAGTAAACACTTGTATTTAATAATTATATCACAGCAGCCATTAACAATAAGTTGTCTTTTTGAAGTGTACTGTTCAGGCTGCAAGTCATTTGTGTTACAATTACATGTTTGCACAGGCATATTGATTTTGACAATGTACATTGTTCAAGTCATACACACTGTTATAAATGTTCATACTTGAATTCTTATTGCTTACAATACATTTTTATTAGGGCTGTCAAACGATTAAAATTTTTAATCGAGTTAATTACAGCTTAAAAATTAATTAATCGCAATTAATCGCAATTCAAACCATCTATATAATATGCCATATTTTTCTCTAAATTATTGTTGGAATGGAAAGATAAGACGCAAGATGGATATATATTTTCAACATGCGGTACATAAGGACTGTATTTGTTTATTATAACAATAAATCAGTTCTAAATCAGTTATAGAAATTTTATATTAAAACCCCTCTTAATGTTTTCGTTTTAATAAAATTTGTTAAATTTTCAATCAAAAAATAAACTAGTAGCCCGCCATTGTTGATGGCAATAATTACTTACACTATAAAATCAGTCGCACCCAAACGCCAGCAGAGGGCAGCAAAACTCCGCAAAACACAATTAACAAGTGGGCCTTTCACTCTAGTGACATTTAAATATTTTAACGTGATTAATTTAAAAAATTAATTAACGCCAGTTAACGCGATAATTTTGACAGCCCTAATTTTTATAAATTTAATGTTTAGACTGCATGTACAATTGTTAAATACAGTATATCAAATTGAATGCTGGTAAATAAATCAACAAGAAATAGTTAATCTGTATTTCATGCATTGATTCAGATTTTCAAATTATATAACAGTCCGCTTGGGCGAATTTATCGTCATTTATCGTTATCGAGATAAATCTGCTCAATTTATCGTGATACATGTTTAAGGCCATATCGCCCAGCCCTATTGGGCTGCTTTAAACAACATTAAAAAAAAAAAAAATTAAATGAAAAAAGGGGAGAATGGGATAAACCTTGGTTCCTTACTTTAGTTGATTTTTTTAATTTTATCCCAGATAATTGTTTTCAGCCTTCATCAAGTAGTCGCCGAAACATGTCAGGGAAATAAAACAACGTAAAACAGTTGTCTGGGATAAAAGAAAAAAAAATCAACTAATCTATAAGTGTAGACAAAATGAACTCAGAACAACTATTGGTTCATTACATTTCTTACAATTTAATAAACGTTAACAGTAGAAAACATACAGGAGGATATTTCTTTCTAAGCAGCTTCCTCGTTGAGTTTGAGAAATTCGCACAGATTGACCTTATGCTAACGCTGATGCAACGCAGACTTTCAGTAGCGAAATTAGTGGGGTGTTCCCCACCTCCACAACATTGACGTCTCTTTTTACATTACTTACAGTGGCTGCTGCTGGCGGATAAAAACTTCTAATATCCCTCATCTCCGAAGGAGGCGGCATGCTGTATTTCTGTTGGGTTGTGAATGCGTGTATGTGTGTGTGTGAGAGGGGGGTGGGGGTTCAAGTCATCAGCCAATTACACGTGCGTTTGAGAGGGGAAAAATGGACTGACACATTTAGCAAGTGAAAAGGGTCAATATAAGGGGCAGTTTACATGGCGACTGCGACACAAAGACGCAATGACTGAGTTGCGGATTCGCCTCGCGTGCATATGGTGTCGGCGAAGACGGAAGGCAAAGACGAAAAATTCTGAATCCTGCTTCCAAAGTGGAAGAATCCGATTGCGGGGGGTTGAAGGGGGCTTCCTCGGCATGCATATCAAAGGCTCCTACGGCGCGAGACCGCGTCGTTAACGTCAGCACTAGTACACGTCACATTGGGCGTGCGCAGCGGTGCTAATAAACATAAAAAAAAAAGCAAATATGGCGGAATGTCGGCTTTAATTTACTGTTTTAATAATATTTTTAAATTGAATATGTTGAACGTTTCAATTTTTGTGCGTTTTTGAACAAAAGAAAAATGACATTGCTTTGAGTGGGCGGGCATATTTTTTTTCCAGGCTGAGGGAGCTTGGTGGGGTCAAATTGCATCATTCTCTGTCGCCCAGTAAATCGGCACTGCCCCCTAGGGCCTGGCATGAATACTACATCGTTTTCTTGCGGAATTGCGACATTGTTCAAATGGAGACGCAAATGCAAATGCAAATTGGACATATTTCGTATTCTCGGAGAGTCACCATGTAAACGGCCCCTAAGTCTGAACACATTGAAAATACTGTAATTCACTTAATAATGGTAGAGTCAATTCTATCCTTACAACAGACAATTTAAATTCCCTATTTAACTGAAGTCATTTTATAATGCAAATAAGGTTGCTTTAAATTTAGTGGGGACAATTTGAGCATCCTGAAATGTTGGTAGTGTTATCTCTACTGTCCCTATGCAAACCTACGCCCTTGGTATTGTTTATCACATGCAAGATATCCTCACAACAAGTTGAACTTACAGGCATTTTAACTACATAAAAACATGCTTAATTTTTTAAGGTAAGAGCAATATAATGCATATATAATACAGTAAGGCTGCAAAATTCATTATTTTTTAATCGTTCACATAATTTTGTGTGTAATGGTTAACTGAACTTCATTGTCAGTGACATTTATTTTTTTTAAAACAGCTCTCTGCCTACCTAATCAAGCAATTTCACAGCAAGTAGTTGGTTTTCTTTCGTAGTTTCCTTATGCAATGAAAATTGTCTTTGTACTGGGGGTGTCCCGATCATGTCAAAATTTGCATGTGAGTCAGAGTCACTTAATTTGGGGGATCTTCCGATAACGAATTTTATGGTATTTTGCCGCGTTTTTTTATTTTTTGGCTGTCGCTGAACAATTTTTCCTTGTTTGTCTAAGTTTGTTTCAACAATGTAAATATATATATATATTGTATATACTGTAGTATAAAATGTATATAGGGGTTGAACAAAATAATGGAAACACCTAACATTTTGGCATTATAATCATTGAACATAATTGTTAAAGAATGGCATGAGGAACATTCTAATGAAGTTAAGCATCTCGTATGGCCGGCACAATCCCCAGACCTTAACATTATTGAGCATTTATGGTCAGTTATAGAGATTCAGTTAAGACATTGATTTCCACCTCCATCGTCTCTGAAAGAGGTAAAGGGTATTCTAACTGAAGAATGGTTTAAAATTCCTTCGGAAACAATTCACAGGTTGTATGAATCAATAACTCGGAGAATTGAAGCTAAAGCCAGACCTACACCATATTTCATTAGTTTTTGTTGATTTTTAAGATGTTTCCACTGTTTATATATTGCAATACCCTTATACGTATGGATTATTTTGTTGCTTGTAACCCGTAACTCTTTCACTGCCATTCTCATTTAAAGCAGCCAAATCCAATTCAACATTGAAGCCTTAACCCCGAGGGCTGGCAGCGATCGAACGATCTATCGCCGTCAATGGCAGTCAGTGTGTTAATGAAGTGGTACCTCTACAAACGAAGTTAATTTGTTCCAAGACTTTGTTAGTCGAAATGGTCGTATGTCGAGCAGGATTTTCCCATAAGTTCCCATTATAACTTCACTGGCTCCCAGTGAAACTCAGAATCAATTACAAGATCCTTGTAAATTACCTTTAAAGCACTCCTTGGCCTCACCCCTCCCTACTTACGCAATCTCCTCTGTATTATCTATCGGTAGGGGTGCAACGGTTCAGTTAGCCCACGGTTCGGTTTGAACCTCTGTTTTGGGATCACGGTTTCGGTTCAGTTAGCCCACGGTTCGGTTTGAACCTCGGTTTTGGGATCACGGTTTCGGTTCGGTTTGCGTTTTGCTTTTTTTTTTTTTTTTTTTTTTTTTTAAACTGCCTTTATTTTGCTTTTAAAAAAATGAAGTACTTAAAATGTAAAAATTTTCGACTGTTAAAATGCCTCTTAGCTCTTTGGCTAGTGTAGTTAGTGACTGACTACTGAAGTACACACACAGTAGTAAAAAAGTTACTTGGCAAAGTAACTGGTGATACCTTTCATGTTTTTTTTTTTTTTTTCATTAAAAAAAAAACCAAACAAACCCAAAAACATAGTAACCTTTGCTATGTTTGGAGGTCATTTAATGTTGTGAATCAACCGTTAAAGTTGATAAAATTGTTCCCGTTTTTGCATTAATTCCCTTCTGTCTACTTTCGACATGTGAAAATTTGAAAACGGTTTCATCCGTAAAAGATAGACTCAAGTCAAGATTTTGCTGATTTAGGAGTATTTTAGATAAAAGGTTGCTTAGGTTCGCTCGTAAGGTTTACTACAACAGAGCCTTTCTGAGAAGTTTACTGCTCTAAAATGGCGGCTGTTTACTAATGCTACCGAGTCTCTCATTTCGCATGTAGTTCTATATGCATGAGATATCTAGGCATAGATTGTATGTTGTCGGCTAAGTCAGGTAATATTGGAGCCACCTAGCCTAGCATCGCGTTTGCTACAGCGTCTCAACAAACACTCTTCCCTCTCCGAGTCTCTGACTTTTCTCGCGTCATTCAACCAACGCATTGTCTCGTTGCAGAAACGGTGACCAAATCCGAACGGGTGAAAAAAAAAAACGTAATGCACAACAAACGTGCAGATTTTGAAATTACGACGAGACCGTACAATTTGACAGGTATGAATTATAGTGGACCGTCACAGTTAGGTAGTAGCACTCTGTAGCACGAGACGTCCAACTTCCAACTATCAGTGGTCAGGGCGAAACTATGTGCTTTAGCGAAATCGTCTTCGATGGCTTTGCGTGCCATTTCATAAATGTCGGGGATTACGTTGTTGGAGAAATATGTCTGCGAGGGAACAATGTAACGCGGGTCAAGCGTTGCAAATAAATTAACGAAGCCCGCCGTGTGTTTTCACTGGTGTCATCTTCGTGGTTGTCCTACACTGAAAAAGTGATATCTGTGGGTGATGCCGGCTGAAGTGCCGGAGTCATGTTATAAAAGTGTTGCCATTAGCATGGGGAACAAGCGCTGAGCAATGCTTGCAAATTTTTTTTCTTCAATATTTTCTCTCCCTCCGCATTGTAATCCACGGGGAAACCAAAATGTTGCCACACCGCAGATTTGAAAGAAGCCGATGCTTTCTCAAAAATCGGTCTCTCCAAACCTCTGCACATCCTTGCTATTTGTTTTCTTTCTTGTTTTACTTTCACTTCGCTCGTAAGCGAGAGAGGGCGTTACTCGGCTTCTATTACACAGGTGCTTGACAGCGATCCGACATTTACTTGCGGGGCAGGAATTTCTCCACAGCGGTGCTTCACGTCACACACAGGCCCACAGAGCTCGATCAATTCATTCCACAAGCGTTCGGAATAGATTAATTGCAAAACCGAAAAGGCGCGGTTCATAAAGGCGTATTGAACCGTACAGGCCGAACCTTACGGTTCGGCTTTGAACCGTAAACCGTTGCACCGCTAATTATCGGTCCGCCCCCGTTCACGTCGCTCCTCCTCTATCCTCCACCTTTCGATCCCCCATGTCCGTCTCGCCACCTTCGGTTCCATAGCTTTTAGTACAGTTCCCCCCCATCTCTGGAACTCCCTACCCCTCGATCTTCGCAATATATCGACCCTCTCACTTTTCAAATCCAGACTCAAAACACATCTGTTTACGCTTTCATACCCACCATGATCCTTATCTCGGTTTTATCCTGACCTCTTAAACTTTTATTTACTCTTTTAGTGCTTTTAATCTTATTTTATGATTGTTTTGGTATTCCTGTTGAAGTATTGTGTTCCCATCTTGCTTGTAAAGCGTCTTTGCCTGTCTTGAAAAGCGCTTTAGAAATACAGTGTGCAGTCCCTGACAAAAGTCTTGTCGCTTATCCATTTTGTAGAAACAATTGCTAATAACTTAACTTTAAATTATTCAATTGGTTTCAGAAATGGCTCATATGAAAGCTAAGACCCTCCCAAATGTTGTTGACTGTACAAAAATATATTTGTTTCACTGAAAAAAGATCTATCATTTAATGAAGACACAAAGGTCAAATTTTGGCAAGACAAATGCTTTGTCGCTTACAGAAAGTACTGTGAAAACTGTACAAAAAAATGTACTTCAAATACAAAAATATGTTATATAACATAAGTGAACTGAGTAGTGGTGCTGTAAGATCCAAATTTAATATTTTGTATGACTTCCATCGGCTTCAGCAAGGATTCATACAATTTATTGATGAAGTCATCAGGAACATCAAAGAAAGCAGTCTTGCACGCCTCCCAGAGTTCATCTACAATCTAGGGTTTCATCTTCCATGCTTCCTCTTTCATCCTACCCCAGACATGCTCAATGATGTTCATGTCTGGTGACTGGGCAGGCCAGTCCTGGAGGATTTTGATATTCTTTGCCTTGAGGAACTTTGAGGTAGAGATTGAAGTATGCAATGGAGCACCATCCTGCTGCAGAATTTGTCCCTTTTTATGGTTAGGAATGTAAGCGGCAGCTAAGATTTGTTGATATTTCAGACTATTTATGTTGCCTTCCACCCTGCAGATCTCTTGCACACCCCCATACATATTTTTGTATTTGAAGTACCTTTTTTGTTAAATTTTCACACTACTTTTTGTAGGTGACAAAATTTTTGTCTTGCCAAAATTTGACCTTTATGTCTTCATTAAATGATAAATCTTTTTTCAGTGAAACAAATATATTTTTGTACATTCAACATCATTTGGGAGGGTCTTAGCTTTCATATGAGCCATTTCCAAAACCAATTGAATAATTAAAAGTCAGGTTATTAGCAATTGTTTCTACAAAATGGATAAGCGACAAGACTTTTGTTAGGGACTGTATTACTATTTTTATTATAAGAATACATTATAATTCCAATGATTTGTTCCACAGCCCGAAAACCTACACTAATTCCTTAATAAATACTGCCGGTACTATTGCAAATTGCAATCACACACAGCGAAACAAATACATTTTAAATAAAAATCAGAATAATAATATAATGGTAAATGGTGTTATACTTATATAGCGCTTTTCCACCTTTCAAGGCGCTCAAAGCGCTTTACACTATCTCGCCATCTACCTATAATAGTATTAATAAAAAAATACCTGTAATAATGTAGCAAATTGGGTTCTAGTGTGGAGGATGTTTTTTCGCGTGGCTGATGGCGTCAGCTGCAGTGGACAGTAGGCGTAATGTGTTGCACAAGTTCTGAAAAAAAAAGATTAAAAACCTGACGAAGCTGGCGATTTCAGTGGCTATGATACAATAATAATAATTGTCACGTTAAGTTATAAAGACTGGCAAACGGAGGTCGGAAGAGGACCGTCTAGATCAGGGGTCCCCAAACCTTTTCCTGTGAGGGCCACATAACTTTTTCCTTCTCTGATGAGGGGCTGGGTCAGTTTGTAACAGAAAACGTGTGATGATTGCAGGAGTGCCTAAATGTAAAAATTTGTTTTTCAGAAAGCCACAATCAAATAACCCTTTCTGGATTCTTCACGGAACAAAAGTAAATAAAATAAAATTCTAATCTAATCTAAACTAATATAATAATAATAGGCGGCACGGTGGCTGAGTGGTTAGCACGTCTTACTCACAGTTCTGAGATCAAGGGTTCAATCCCGGGCTTCGGCCTTCCTGTGTGGAGTTTGCATGTTCTCCCCGTGCCTGCGTGGGTTTCCTCCGGGAACTCCGGTTTCCTCCCACATCCCAAAAACATGCATGGTAGGCTGATTGAACACTCTAAATTGTCCATAGGTGTGAGTGTGTGCGTGAATGGTTGTGTGTCTCCTTGTGCCCTGCGATTGGCTGGCAACCAATTCAGGGTGTCCCCTGCCTACTGCCCGAAGTTAGCTGGGATAGGCTCCAGTACCTCCGCGACCCTCGTGAGGAATAAGCGGCATGGAAAATGAATGAATGAATAATAATAATAATAATAACACTATTAATTAAATAGATAATAACCAAATAACCCTCTCTGGGTTCTTCACAGAAAAAAGGCCGGACCAAATGTGGAGGCAGGCCGTATCCGGCCCGTGGGCCGTAGTTTGGGAACCCATGGTCCAGATCGTAGACAATCTACGGCCGTCTTGTCGAGCATTTCACGGACGCGCACACCATGTTCATATTTTTCTATCAGTCACATCTTCATTTCAATGGAAAGTGTCACCTTTTCCCTTTTTTCACCACCTGCACTAAGATTCTTGGAACCTGTGTTAATTTTTCTCAGAAAAAAATCAGCCGTGCGTCTGTCATGAAGGAAAACAAAGAAACTGCCGTGCTATCATAAATCGTATTGAACATGTCGTCGGATGTCAAAAAAAGGCGAGTCAAATTTTATGTTGGATGTCGAAAAGATCGTGTGTCAAAGCGCTCGTATGTCGAGGTACCGCTGTAAATAAATACATTTTAACAACCTGATCTTTCACATCTGATTTCAATCCTCTGTAAATGACGAGATCAGGCCCGATTTCGATCACGTGTTCAGATTGAGGCCATCCCAACTGTCTGTCGCCCCCCCCCCCCACCCACCCACACCCCCACACACACACATTTTGTCGTCAAAACTGACAAAATAAACTTTAATGGGGAATGTTCTGACAATATATGGTGTGTAAAGTATAATTTAAATTTATGGAGTATAAATTTGTCAGAATAATACATTCTTAAGTATTTGTGCCAGAATGTTCTTTATAGTAAGCTTATACAGTAGGTGTTCTTTTAGATGAAAATGGGCGGAACTTAGAAGTGTATGTTTCATAGAAAAAAAACAGCAGAATTCGTGCACACGCAATGAGAAGAAAACTTCTTATCAGTGAGACCAATGGCTTCAATTTGCGCCAGAACATTAGGATTTCACTTGGCACATTGGTGAGAGGTCATGTGGGCTGACGAGTCTTGGATAGAACAGTTGGGGTGGAGGCTAAAGTAATGCACTCTTCACGTTTTGCTTTTACATACTTTATGATTTCTGCTTGGTTTAGTTAGCCCGCTTCAACAATGCTTTTGCATACTGTAAAATGATTGCAGAAAAATACCTGAATATAGTGAATGTGTCGGAATTCAGCAGATTGAAATCAGGGGCTTCAAGTGGTATTGTTAGTTACAGTTGGATCATTCTTTTGCAAAAAAAAATAAAAAAATAAAAGTAAATGTTATTACGTAGCATATTTGAATCAATGGTACACAAATGTAGGCCTGTAATGATGGGAAGTCTAATTTTTAGCAAAATGAAAATAACAGTAATGAATAATGGATGATTTTGCCATCTATTTACATAGGTTGGTAGATCTGGATCCCGAGCCAGAGCCCAGATTGGCGGGGAGAGGCCAAGCTGTGCCCACATCGGAAATCGACAATGGCGTCCATTCCCGCCTGCGCAGCTCCTCGTTGGAAATCCGAGAGAAAGAAATTCGCGAAAAAGGCTCGGAGATTCTCAGGGAACAGTTGGATGCTGCAAAGAAGGTACTCTGCTATAATTTCTTTAAAACAAACAGTGCTGTGAAAAAAGGGAAATAAAACTGCATTCTCCTCATCTTTTTCAGGAACTAAAACTCAAAGATAAAGAGTGTGAGCGTCTTTCTCAAGTCAGGAATCAGCTGGAACAAGAACTAGAGGAGCTCACCGCCAGTCTATTTGAGGTCAGCATCTCAGGTTTCTATAAATTCAGATAAATGCAACTAATTAATATATTGTACAGTGGTGCCTTGAGTTGAATTGACCAATTTCGAAACTCAAAACGCACTTGATTGATATGAATGGGAATGCCAATAATCCATTACAACGCCCCCACCCCAGTATTTATGAAACTGCATGTAAAAATGAATGGGAATTATTGCCATATTCACAATAGGAGGCCCACAGAATGGTGCGAGAAGCAAATGTTAAACAAGCAGGAGCAGAGAAACAACTTAAGGAGGCTCAAGGGAAGGTCTGTGATTGTCAAAATGGCATCTCCTCACTCAACTTGCTTATATCATAAGAGCAACTATTGCTGAAATGAGGGCTGCTTTGGTCCTGTTTTGCTCGGCGTTTCTGTGGCAACTTCCAGATCGACGTCCTTCAAACAGAAGTGACGGTGCTCAAGTCTCTGGTGTTGACATCTACGCCAGCCTCACCCAACCGCCAGCTGCATCCCCAGCTGCAGGTCCCGGTCACCGGACAGGTCGGCGGTCACAGTCGCAACAAGAGCATTAGCGGCGGTGTCCCGTCCCCACCTGGCAAACCAGAAACTCTGTTGTCTCCTTTTAAGTCCGTCGCCACAGAGGACCAAGAGGTAAAGAGGGACCTTAACTGTGCGACTGTTTTTATGTCATTTTCTGTTTTGTTCCTCTCTGCCCTCTTCATTCTTCTGTTTTCTATCTTTCTTGTAACTTCTCTATCCTCGTAGCTTGCTGTTCCCGCTCTTCTCTCTCTGAATCTCTGCCTCATTTCTGGCCAGTCTTTCAGTATGTTGTCAGGAGCACAGAAAAGGGCTAGAGCCTAACAGGTAACCAGGCCAGTCAGCCAGGTAACTTTCTCCCCTCCGTGTAGCTCAGCTTCTAGTTCCGTTGCCGTTGAGACCCTCTCTTCACCCTTAATTGTGTGTTTTTGTTGACAAGATAAGTGAGGGACTGTCATCTCCCCACAGATAGACTCTGTTTTGTATGCTGAGTTCCTCATGTGGAAGGAGCATCCAAGTCTAGATCGCTCATCCGCTCTCATGAGTCGCATCCACAGAGAAGACATCGCACCCTGCCTCTCTTTTACACGATCTGAGGTCCGAATCTTCTCACCGCCATCAATGAATTGCATTTTTTAAAAATTTCGGAGATCTAATTAATGTAGGCGCTTGTGTCCACAGCTGTCACAGTTAGTCCAGAGCGCCGTGGAAAATAACTCTCTGACTATTGAGCCCGTGGCCATGTCAACGTTACCAATGGTTAAAGCCTCGTCGACAGAGTGCGGAGGACCTAAGTGAGTTGCTAAGTGTGTGTAACAACAGCCGTACTCTCCTTCCTTTCACCATTCACTGTTCAATTTAGGTGAGCCAACAATGTGTCTGCAATGGACAAACACTGTACATTGTGGGACACTGGTCAGTTAGTGCACACTTGTATATCGGCACCATTTTAATCTTAGAATTATTTAGGTCAGGATCATAGGCGGAGTTTGACTTTTGGGGCAGGGGGGCACAATATGTTGATGACCCCAAAACGCAGTGTGAGCAATAAAATTAAAACTTACGACAATATTTAAAATAATAAGTTGACAAAGAGCGTTTTTTGTTTCCCATCATTCTTGAGGGGAATTCTAAATCAGGCTGCCTAGGCAATACTTTTCGCCAAGATCGTCATCCATTGAATTTGGTACACCCGCCGGTGTCGTGCCAATGTAGTTACCCCAGTCAAAAATTGTATCCCCTGGGCAGAGCCATATGGAGGTGGATTTGAGTCTTTATTATTCAATCAAAAAAAAGTTGCTTCAGTTTAAAAAAAAAAAGTTGCTTAAATCAAAATATATATTTTCAAACAAAAAAAAAGTTGCTTCAATCAAAAAAATGTGTTTGAATGCAAAAATAAATTTAAAACTAAAAAAAAATGCAAGTGAAAGCTATTTTTCTTTGATTAATTTAAATTATTATTTTTTTTTTTTTATTCAAGTCGGTTTTTTTTTTTTTGAAGAAACGTTTTGATTGAAGTAATGTTGATTTGTGTTTGGGCCATATTTTGGCTAGGACATTTTTCTCTTTAATATTCAATCAAAAAATAAGTTGCATCTATATAGATTTTCAAAAAGAAAAATCACTTCGAACAAAAAAAGAAAATTTTCAATCATAGAAAAACGTTTATGAATGCGAAAAAATATTTGAGATAGAAAAATTTGCATTTAAACACTCAATTTTTTATCGAAAAAGTTTTCTTTGATTGAAGCAATCCTTTTTGTGTTTGGGCCTCATTATGATTAGGACATTTGTGTCTAAATCATTCGATCCCCCAAAAAGTTGCTTAAATAAAAAAAATATATTTTCAATTAAAAAAAAAAAAAAATCATTTAAAAAAATATTTTTTTCTCTAATATATATATATATATATATATATATATATATATATATATATATATATATATATATATATTATTTTTAAATTATATCCAAAGCAAATGACTGCCTAAGGTGCTCGAAAAATAATTTTGACCCAGTATAAAGATGTTTTTTTGTTCATTCATTTTTGTTGCAGTTTTATTGCTTTACAACTTTTATATATGTATATGTACAGTGGGGAGAACAAGTATTTGATACACTGCCAATGGGTTTTCCCATTGGCAGTGTATCAAATACTTGTTCTCCCCACTGTATATCTACTGTATATAGACCCTACCTACGTGACGTCACAACTCCTTCCTCCTGACTGGTGCCGCCCAATTGTCCGTCAACACATCATGTTTACCTGTTACGGCTACATACATTCCTCCTATTTACGACGTGTTTTTCTGCTCGTTAACATTAATAATCAAAATGGTGAAGGCTTGTGTGGCGGTCGGTTGCAATAACAGAGAAGATAGACGGAGAAGACGGAGAGACTTGAAGTTCTACCGGATTCCGAGAGACCCGGAGAGAAGAGAGCGAGATGGGCTGCTGCAATTCGACGAGAAAACGGGGCTCCAAACGATTACCACAGATTATGTACTAGTCATTTTATATCTGGTAAGATGCATTTAATATATATTTAGAGGGTTTTGGGCTGACAACCACAATTAAGATCATTGCTAGGCTAATCGCCGACAACATACACGTATGTATGTAGTGAGAGTGCTATCGCTAAACCATATAAACATTAAAAGCCCTAACTCCATTGACAAATGACATGAAATACATTAGACTTGACAGTGGATGTTAGCAATAACAAAAGATTTTGAATTGAAAATTTCGTAACTCACCTTTCCAAGCACAAGATAGATTCCTGCCGAATTTTCGTGGACGAGGACCTGTTTCACCCAACCAGCAACGAAGTATTTATAAGCCTCCAAGCTCTTAAAGTTTTTCAAACTTTCGTGAGAATAGGCTGATTTTGTGTGGACAAGATAGTTGTACATATCAGGGTAGCTAGCAGATGTCAGGCAAATACGGCGGAGACAGCGGGTCGAAAAACATCGATTTAGGCATCAAATATGGATCTGGCGAATGGATAAACTGAAGCTTTTCCACATAACGCCTTTTATGCAACGCATCAAGTGAGTTTACGGCATCCGAAAGCACCGGGTCTTCCATGAAATGCATTATAAATTGCTCGATCAATTGAGACCATTGATAATACAGACACAAAATGACAGACAAGGGGGCATACCATACAGTGAGCACGTGATTTTGTGACGTCGGTGGGTAGAGTCTTTAGGAAAGTCAATTACATGCAATGACACTTTTCGGCCACTAGAGGGGCCTGGCCCCACCTTAAAATCCACTTATGGTCAGGATCCATGTCTTCCAAAAACTTTCTGCTCTCAAAGTGTCACACAAGTATTCGACAAAAAAGTTTTTAAGTATTCAAAATAAAAGTACAACCAATCCAATCTTAATTTATCTATTAATTTATTTATTTTATTTATTAATCTTAATTTTTATGAATGATAGCTGAGAAGATGAACACTTCTACAGAACGTGAAGAAGATTGCTGACCTGCTGCCCTCAGTTTACAAGAAAGACACGACTTTCAGTTTTGAAAAAACACTTAAAAAAACTGAACCATGCTCACCTTTACTTTAAGTAGTTTTAAAAAACAAAAACCCAGGGCAATGACTCGCAGACCGCACAAACCTTAACTTGGAAATAAGGGGCCAAAAAAATAAACTGTCCCACAACGATTTTGAAGCCTTATTTTATATAGTATCTGACAATGAAAGTCATTCAAATTTGCTGTAGTTCTTATTAATACGGTAGTACCTCGGCATACGTTTGCGTCGACACACGATTTTTTCGACATCTGACGTAAAATTTGACTCGCCATTTGTTTTTACATCCGACGACATGCTCCAAATACGACGATTTATGAAAGCGCCGCAGTTTCACTGTTTTCCTGCAAGACAGACGCACGGCAGATTTTCTTGTGAGAAATCAACATGGGTTCCAACAATGTTAGTGCAGCTGGTGGAAAAAGGTGAGGCTTACCATTGAAATTAAGATGGAAATGTGAGCGTCTGTGAATTGGCTCGACAATATGGCCGTAGGATGTCTCCTATTTCAGCGGTCCTCCTCCGACCTCCGTTTGCCAGTCTTTATAAGTTAAGGTGAAAATGATAATTGTAGTAACATCGGCAAGAAAGTTGCCAGCTTCGTCAGGTTTTTAATCATTTATTTCAGAACTTGTGAAGCACAACATGCCTTCTGTCCCCCGCAATATACAGTGGGGCAAATAAGTATTTAGTCAACCACTAATTGTGCAAGTTCTCCCACTTGAAAATATTAGAGAGGCCCATAATTGTTAACATGGGTAAACCTCAACCATGAGAGACAGAATGTGGAGAAAAAAAAAAACAGAAAATCACATTGTTTGATTTTTAAAGAATTTATTTGCAAATCATGGTGGAAAATAAGTATTTGGGCAATACCAAAAGCTTATCTCAATACTTTGTTATGTACCCTTTGTTGGCAATAACGGAGGCTAAACGTTTTCTTGAACTCTTCACAAGCTTTTCACACACTGTTGCTGGTATTTTGGCCCATTCCTCCATGCAGATCTCCTCTAGAGGAGTGATGTTTTGGGGCTGTCGTTGGGCAACACGGACTTTCAACTCCTTCCTTACCCCGTGGAGTCAAAATGATAACAAGAAGGGTGAGCAAAAATCCCAGAATCACATGGGGGGACCTAGTGAATGACCTACAAGGAACTGGGACCACAGTAACAAAGATTACTATCAGTAACATAATGCGCCGCCAGGGACTCAAATCCTGCACTGCCAGACTTGTCCCCTTGCTGAAGAAAGCACACGTCTAGGCCCATCTGCGGTTCGCTAGAGAGCATTTGGATGATCCAGAAGAGGACTGAGAGAATGTGTCATGACCTGGACGTGTACTTTCTTTGACGCCACGGGGTGAGGAGGGAGTTGAAAGTCCGTGTTGCCCAACGACAGACCCAAAACATAACTGCTCTAGAGGAGATCTGCATGGAGAATTGGGCCAAAATACCAGCAACAGTGTGTGAAAAGCTTGTGAAGAGTTACAGAAAACGTTTGGCCTCGGTTATTGCCAACAAAGGATACATAACAAAATATTGAGATGAACTTCTGGTATTGACCAAATACTTATTTTCCACCATGATTTGCAAATAAATTCTTTAAAAATCAAACAATGTGATTTTCTGTATTTTTTTCTTCCACATTCTGTCTCTCATGGTTGAGGTTTACCCATGTTGACAATTACAGGCCTCTCTAATATTTTCAAGTGGGAGAACTTGCACAATTAGTGGTTGACTAAATACTTATTTGCCCTACAGTACGCCAAAAACAAAAGGACATTAAAAGTTAAACTAAAATCTCTACCGCACGCCCCTATCTCACTGTGATGTCAGCCAAGCGGTGCGTTCAGGTACAGTACGCAAAACATACCTGCCACATTAGAACCCGATTCGTTACATTATTACAGGAATTGTTGTTATCATTCCGGTTTTATTTATAATGTCCTTGTTTTGCTCTTTGTAACTGCTATTTGCAATAGTAAAAGCAGTATTTATTAAGGATTGAGCCTTGGTTTTCAGGCTGTGGAACAAATTAATGGAATTATAAATGTATTCTTATGGGAAAATCCTGCTCGACATACGACCATTTCGACTTGCAATCGAGGTCCTGGAACGAATTAACTTCGTATGTAGAGATGCCACTGTACTACTCAAATTTGTAATGATGCCACATGTGTCAGTTTCCACAGGTATTGGCAAATCTCATTTATAGCTTTTTAATGCTACTTTAAACTAATTTAATGCCCATGCCCAACTGCAGATAGTTTCACACACACAAGTTGTAAGTAGAATTATCCAATAATGACTTTTTAACCGATATCTGTATATTGTCTGAAATTTCTCAAAATCCGATACCAATATCAAAGCGAACCCAATATACGTATGTGGTGGACTTAACATATTATGGTAATTTTATTGTGACTCCCCGCTGGATACTTTAATAATACATGTAACAACTTTGATGTTTTCCAATAAACATTCTGTGAAAAATAAGAATAACTTCAACTGCAGTTATGGGAAAATTGCCTTCATTGCACAACTACATTTATTATTGAAAACAAAATGGTGCAAACATCAGTTTTTGGGATCAAGTGCAAGTGCAAAGTGCCAATAAGGCACGCCCATATCACATAAGGCTCACATAGTGCTTCTGGCTCAAAATAACATTATTGTTCATTTTATTTTGCACCATGAATGCAAATGATCTACTAAAATAAAAGAAATCACAAGCATCTTTATTTGAAGACAACTAATGGTCAATAAGCATAACTGCTGTGCTAAGCTGTGACTGGCCCTTGTACAAAGGCAGAAGCATTCAACATTCACTTTGAAGGCGTTTATCGGACGATATTATCGGGTAACTGATAGTATCGGCTCTCTTATCCCGCAATCTTACGTTCTCTTAGTTATCTCATATCCTGTGATGAATCTTATGTTCTCTTGTCCCAGCTACCCGATAATATCAGACAACTCTAATAAATAATGTTAAAAATAAAGTTTTTTTTCCTGTCCAGTTTACATAATTTTTACCGCCTCGAACATTTTGTGTGAAGCTTTTTAATGCTTTTTAAGGTCTAAATTTTGACCAAATCAATTTAATGGTTTTAATATGTTTTAATGCCCCGCATAAACCTTGTAAAATGACCATGAAAACAGTAAAAAAAAACAACAACAAACAAACAAACAAAAAAAAAAACAGTCTAATTATACAACTTTTGACTTCATAGGTTTCAATTGAACTCTTACAGTCGTAAGCAGTTGAATTTAATCAGTAGGAACTTTTCCACTCACTGCCTGACTTACAAATCTTGTGTTTCCAGTGACTGTAGGGTAGCAGTGGAGACGTAAGTCGTCACAGGAAACTTTTTGTGCTTTGACTAACTCCTGTGCTGCCAGCATGGAGAAGACTTTGTGACAAATGCCAATAAATGCACCAGTTGCATGCATCTGACCCCTAACCATCAACACATTGCTCTTTAAATGACTAACCTACCCTCTGATTGGCCACGTCTCGCTATTTTTGGCCCCATTCTCAGTGCTTCAAAAGCATGCGTCCATCATTCAAGCTGCATTTAGTTGACCAGTCCACTTTCTTGACAGAAAATGTGCGCTAAGCGGCGTATCGCAATTGTGCAGACATCGCATTAAACTCGGCGACAAAGGGAGCTACTACTACATTTCCCCATCCAGCCGAGCACGGGTACGTTTGGCCGCGTCTTTTAGAGCTCTGTTAATCTGCCGCCATTGCTATAATTCCTGCGGTTTTCTGCCCTTTTCAGATCACGACCGTGTGCAACTTCTTCACGTATATTCGGTACATCCAGCAGGGCCTGGTCAGACATGACGGTAAGTTTATTAACAAATGACCTTCTTGTGATTTCTTAAGACAAACATAAAATTTGACGGTTGTCGTCTGCCTGTATCCAGCGGAGCAGATGTTCTGGGAGGTGATGCGTCTCCGTAGGGAAATGTCCGTGGCCAAGTTGGGTTTCTACCTCACTGAGCAGGGTTAGGGGACATGATTGACTGGCGTGAAATGAAGACTAGGAGACATCAGGCTTGTAATGTGGTAACTTACTAGAGGTCAACCAATAAAACAGTTGTAACACCACAATAATACAAAGAACGGAAAAGTAGATTTGAATATCCCTTTGGTAGTTTTTGATCTAACACATGAAGTACCCTCAATTTTATTTGCCCATAAAAATGAAAATATCCTAGATGTTTGTATCTAAAGGCTTTATATGGAAACATACAGTAGAAAGTTATGAAACAATATTACTCGCACAGAAGTGCTACATAATTTAAGTTTTACGAGCGTCATATGTTAAATGAAATGTATGGACAGTTGAGCCGTCAAAACTGTTGCACACAAGTTTTTCCATGTCCAAAATAAACACAGCATATGTGCTATACTGTAATGAGCCATTCACAACTATTCATGAAAGTCGTCTGTTGGTGTGCCAGGCAATCGGCATTGGCTATTTTACCTCATAGTATCTATGTACGTATTATCATTGTTATATTTAACAGTCAACTGTGTTTTGAAGGTGATAATGAAGGAATGTGTGCATGTGATAAGTGCAATAACCACTTCTTTGCCTCGAAGGCTTTGAGGTCTCAATGTCAGTGTACTGAAAACTGCCAACACTCCATTAAAGTCTGATTGTGTGCCACATTTGTCCTTTTCCGAATACATGTTACTTCAGATTGGAACACAGATAAAAGTTGAGAAATGACATCTGAACTGTGGTCATCAGCATGAATGATCCACTTACAGTGCCATGAAACGCTGTTGTGACACACCCACAGTTGTTCTACAGGTTTGTAAGTAGGAATTCAACACAGGCATACTGAATCAACACAGAGGCCATGTCCCACTCAAAGGGGCTTTATGGAAAGAAAATCTTTTTTTCTGAGCAGACATTCCAGTAGGCCTGTGGTTTCCGGCTTGAAATACCTTTTGTAAGCTTGCTGCTCTGTTTTGGCCTCACAATACAGTTTAGAGAGGGACTCAATAAATCATTTGTTTATAATGGAGTACAGTGAGAGTGGTGTATGACATAATGGCACAAAGGACAAAACACAGCCTCGGTACATTTCCTTTACAGTGAAACCTTCGGTCGATCCCCAGATTTCAGTGGTTGTTTAATTATTCCCTTGGCAACATCCGGCACAGACTAACGCATCTTTGTTCGGCAACCACCTGAGACAAAGACATTTACAATTTCTATTACCTCAGAAGTAGGATCGAATGAAAAGCTACATTTCAGCGTGACATGCATCTGTGGTTACTTGCCTTCGAAAACAGCTAAGGATCATTAGTATTCCGGCAACACCGCCGATCACAACCAAGGCTGACATGACAACCAAAATGGTGGATGGTGAGGTTAACTCTGGATCAATGCATACGAACAGGACAGAGTACCTAAATGTTACACAATATATAAGGTGCAGTATTTGTTTGAAATATTTCCCTATTTAACCAACCTGAGCACGAAAAAGAACCTGGCAAGTTGAGACACTCCATGTTTTGTGGGCAAATCAGAATTTGTTGTTCACATTCGTTTATGTCTGGAGTGAAACAAGACATGGAGAATTAGGCTGTAATAAGATGAGACTGTTGAGGCTAAAAGTAAAGTTTGACCATATTGTAGTCATTAAGATTTGAACCCTTGCATGTTGGAGGTGGTGAGCTCCACCTCTGACTTTGTGCGTCACAGCTGATGGATGAAGAACCTTGCAGCTCGAAACCAGCTTGACACTCAAAGATGATCACAGAGTCACAACGCAGGGAGTAGCCAGACTGAATTCTGGGTATGGGACCGCAGTTTGGATCTTGGAGAGAGTTCACCACAGAATTGTCACAACAAGATGGGCGTGTCTCTTTAGTCACCTTCATTACCTGAGAGTGGTTCTTTCCACGGGCTGAGGTCGAGTTTGGGGATGAGTGGGTTCGAGCAGGCCAGCATGGAGTCCGGATCCTCTGTGCGAGAAAACGGGTCTTCGGGTACATACGCGATATGGGTGTTGTCACAAATTATGCGGGACAGAGAGACGGCGCGGAGGTGAGACCTCTGTGTGCCGGTGAACACGTTCTTCCTCTCCCACCAAAACCTTGAAATAAGAGATTTCTTGTTTCTGAGACATTCTTTAGCAAAGACGAAGCAGAGATTTATTTTACCTGTCACCGTCTCTCAGCGCTCTAAACTGTCTTCCCAGCAGACAGGACAGCAGTGGTCCAACCCGGCCTCCGGGTAGAGGCGGTTCAGAGATGGCCCCCACCCAAACGTCGATGTTGTGCGGCGTGCCATACAGTTGCTGGAATTTGCGAGCTAGAGATGGATTATCCATAATATCTGCCAGCTCCTTGGTGGTGTTAGGAACAGCGAGCCCGCAAAACCTTCGCCATGAGCTGTATCCTGGTTGGAAATCAGAGGGCAAAGGGGAAAAATTGATAGATTGATTTTAGAGTTGATGCCGGTACCTGGTAGTCCATGGTCTCTGCCCCTCTGAAGGTTGAGGGCCCCAAGGTCCAGAGGCATTCCGCCTTGTGCCTGAAAAAGACGCTCTGTCAACTCTTCCACCATCATCTGACCAGGAGTCTGAAGCTTTGCAGGAGACAGCAAGAGGCCACGCAGCACGGGGTCTATACCACCTAATTAGTACACAAGAAGATATGACAGGTCGGCAGAGCTACCCACTATTCCACCGAACAACAACAACATAACTAAATATCCATACCCTCTTGGACAACCCTCCACGATGCAAACAAAGAGTGATGCAGGGGTAGTGAGGGATGCTGGGAGTTGGTGACGTATCCAGGCCCAAGTCTGCTTAGAATCGGCTGCACGGTGACATGAGCAAAACGGAACGCGGCGGTGGCAAAGACATTGGCAATGCTGGGATCTGTGTTAGGGTTGTAAGCCTCATAGGGAGGCATTTGCCTTGACGCGGCCTCCTCTCCAAGGATCCGTGGTAGATAGTGCTCCCATGTTAGAATCTGAAAGCACCAAGACTCAAATCAGCTGATGGAAAATAGTTGGATATTATTTTTTATATATTGGATATATATATATGGCGGAAAACACTAAGGTGACTTGAAGTTCCGCTCTGAGACCCCCAATTTAGCCAACTTTCAAAATTGTCCGATATGCATGTGTGATACATCATTGGAAAGCTTAAAATCTCAGTTTTCTGAGGGAGTAAAAATTTTGAACACGAGGGCATTTTAAAAAAAAAAAAAAGTTTTTTAAACAGCAAAACCCCATCTGGAGGCGAGCGCACGCGAGAGGAGAATTACAGACGCCATGACTTTAACAAGATATTATCGAGTGCTTACCTTGTTTTGATCCAAAAACTCCATGTAGCATGTATCACTGAGTGTCAAGACACAGCTGTGAATAGCCACAGCTGGATTTTTGGGGGATTTTATGGGTGAAACATGGTAATTTAACAGGGGTCGCGATGCAGAAATCGCAGACATCAAGGAGTGGTCGAGAGTTTCTTTTTCATATATTTACCCTTTTAAACTTTTTTTTTTCAAATTTTTTATTGTTTGGGTCGATTATTTCTCATCTAAAATATCGGAGAAAATGCGACAGTAACAAAAAAAATACAATTAAGCGATAGTTATGAGGTAGATATCCGTGACTTTTATACAGACGCCATTTTTTTCATTGTGGCATAATTTGTTTATGAGTTTGAAATATGCGAGTGAATAATTTTTTTAAGTCGTTTTTTTTTTAAACGAAATATGAGACATCAATTAATGATTCTAAGCTAAAAACGACAGACATTTTGAATAATAAATATAATTAATTACCTTCGTTTTACGGCTGGGTTGAAACAAAAGCGGTTGCGCGACGTCTGTAAACGGGGGTTTTCAGGGTAAAACGGACAAATTAAAAATAGTTCGGGGACTTCATGCGCCATGAATCTGCTATGGCAGCATATAGACATGTTGTTCTATCAAACACAACAGTTGTTTTGGCTTCAAATACAGCAGTTTCTTTTAAAGAGGAGTGCAAGAGCAGAAACTGCTTTTTCAGTCTTGTCTGTGTTTTCTGCCATAAAAAAAAAAAAAAAAAAAAATATATATATATATATATATTAGGGCTGTCAAAATTATCGCGTTAACGCGCGGTAATTAATTTTTTAAATTAATCATGTTAAAATATTTGACGCAATTAACGCACATGTCCCGCTCAGACAGTTTACAGCAAGGTTTTTTGTGCTGTCTAACAGCGAACTCTTGTGGTCGCTTTGCGACATGGTTTATTGCTTTTTTGCCCGTTCAATATGGCTGCACGACGTCTCTGGCTGACGCCTACGTTGTAATGTTGTGCTTATATGATCAAGATTTGTCCGTAAGTATGGTTGTTGTAAAGAATGTACATATTATGTTAGTAAGTGAAATGTTATATTTTTTGTATGAGACGCTTTTTGTTTATGTTTAGTGAACCTGTATAGCGTGCTAAGCTAACGTTGTTGCTAATGCAATGCTTGTGTACTTGTTTTTTGTAGTTTCACTACGGTCTAAAGAGGACAATGGTTTGAGGCCATTTTATTAATAAATCAGATGAAAAAGGAAGAAGTCTGATTATTAAGGCGTCGTTCACTAGCTGTCTAGCTTTTGGAAAAAGTAGACGCTTCGGAGTGAGGACAGCATAGACAGATTTAAATGACAGTAGAGTGAAATGCCCACTACAGTCCTTATGTACCGTATGTTAAATGTATATATCCATCTTGTGTCTTATCTTTTCGTTCCAACAAATTATTTTACAGAATATATATATAATTTATAATAATAATAAGAAAAATATGGCATATTTTATAGATGGTTTGAATTGCGATTAATTGCGATTAATTACGATTAATTAATTTTTAAGCTGTAATTAACTCGATTAAAAATCTTAATCGCTTGACAGCCCTAATATATATATATATATATATATATATATATATATATATATATATATATATACACAGTATATAGTTTTTATAAGGAAACCTGTGTGTGTATGTGTGTTGGGCGGGTGGGTATTATGTGAGGTCTGGAACTCCTGACATATTTGAAGCATTGTACCTGGTGGGTGGCGCCAATGATCTTCCTAGCCTCCTGATAGAGGGTGTTGGGACTCCAGTGGGGGTTTAGTTGGTGTAGCTCTTCGACCAGGCGGTTGTGTTCTCGTAGAAAGAGTGTGTGCAGGACCACCATGCCTAAATGTTCATTTGCTCTTGAATCACCTGTCAAACAAGACTCATGAGTTCCTAAGGTGGGAAATCAAATACTACCCTAGAAATTGAGACCAAACTCACCTGCTTGGAAGCATGATGTGACGTTGTCCCGAGGTGTGGCACCCTCTCTTGGCCCGCATGGGTCCAAGTGAGCCTGCGGGCGAGGCAAGAAGGGCAGGTAGGGCAACTCGCCGTCCGAGTGCTGCGTATTGCAGGCCATTGAGCCGAGTGGTGAGGTGCGGTCTCGCAGTTCAAGAGCCTGCTTATCGGAGCTACCATACACCATGCTGGCGTCCACAAAGGAGGTAATGGCATTGAGTTGTTCACGATGCAGATGAGGCCCATCTGCGCAGCTTGGAGCCGAGCGGAAGAAAGGCATACAACTCTGAATGCCATACCGAGGATCAGACGGTGGGATCTGAGGATATAGTTTTGGTTTAACTGGCCCCAAAAATCTGGCTTTACAAACAAATAGATGAAAAACCTCAATGGGGAAACAGGGCGAATCCTGGCTGCAGGTACGAGTGCAGTCCGCCCCGGTCCGGAAAGCCGCCGTGCTTGGACTCTGGGGGGTGAGCACCAGGTCATGATCAATCCACTGGCCCCATTCGACAAGCAAATGGGAAAGAGTTGAATCCAGAGAAATATTGTGATTGGGAGTGAACAGGATCTCCTGAGACACCTGGCGGACCTGTGTGGACAGTCAAGGAGAGCGGTGAGGGAGGCAAAGTTGTCGTTAATAGGACGGAGGCAAGGAATGGAAGCGAGGGTGCCAAGGCTGTCCTACTGGGGGTAAGCTGAAGTTGTGGTAGGTGTGATCTGGATCCCAGCCTCTGGGCGTCCCCCACGTGTTTTCATACTCTGGAGGCAGCCAGCGAGAATAGGGAATGTTTGCAGAACCCCATTTGGGATGTTGTCTGGGCAGGAAGAACAACCACAACAGATTTATCCATTCCAATGATCTTTTATTTTTAGTAAGCAATAGAAATTCTTATTTAGAATCTGTGTGTCTAAGCCTTTAAAATGGTGATTTATAGCCCGAGAAACATGTTGAGTTACTTGTTGTTGCAGTGGGCCGTGATGGTCCTGTAGCGTTCGGCCACACAGCCAGTAGGACAGCCAACTGCATGTACTTGAGCCAAGCAGCCGCTAGCTTGCAGTAGATGCTCAACATCTGCTTCACTCAGCAGCTCTGTAGAGATGAAAATCACTCACATACCAGAGTATCAAGAGTAAATGAAGTATCTGTATTTGGTCCTAGACGCATACCGTGACAGCCAGGCTTCGTCATAGTGTGAGTGTAGACCATTTCTCGGATCAGCTCCACCGTGTTGTCCAGCAGCTCAGCGGCCCTCACGTGTGTCCTGCTCGGGCTTTGGGTGCGCTTGAAGTGAGCCAACAGATCCGTCGGTCTCAGAACGCCCTCGGACAAAGAATTCTTCACCCTACGTTGGGCAAATTTTTAAAAATGCTGTTCTCTTATTGAGTGGAAGGTTGATGTTGCCAAGTAGTCAGCAAAATTGGAACCTTTCGGTTGTGCGAGCGTAGGCGGCATCGGTCAGCTCAATGGCCCTGCGAAGAGCTTCCTCCATAAACACAGACCCCACATACACTGTGTCTGACATTAAAAAAAGGAGCTGGTTAACCTTGTTACAAGTTGCTTTGTTGCTGTATGTTAGTTACTCCCATTTCATAGCATTCAAGGAACCAAAACACGTTTTACCTGAATTGTTATCCAATGGCATTGCATGCTCTAAAAGGAACAAGAGTAGGATAATGGTCACCTGGAAGAAGAAAAGATTTTAAAGAACACAAATATCTCGCATGAAGACATGTGAATTCGGAGAAGCTCACCCCGTGTAAAGTGTCCATCTTCATAGGTACACTGTTATAATCTGGCTCCTAGTTCAGAACAGTATCTTACTGCAGTGCTGACTGAGGCTCGTGGCCAACGCCAGCAGGTGTGTGTGTGTATCAAATGGCCATTTATACACAAGCAGGTATGTGCAGAATCCCTTATCGGTCCTGCTGGTGACAGGGCGGCAACATCAAACATTAGCCGAGCCGCCTTCACCTCAACAATCTTTTTTTAATTCAATTGATGATGAAAAGCATTATGTCGTGTTGGAATGATTTCAAATAAATGAAAGTGTGTGTCAGGGTGGGCTACACCAGGGGTGGGCAGATTTTGTGATCAAGGGTAACACTATTTGGAAATGACAAACTGACCAGATCATTTGTAGATTTTCGTCCATCCATGCATAGTCACGGTAAAGTGAGTGTGAATGGTTACAGTGTATCACAAAAGTGAGTACACTCCTTGCATTTCTGCAGCTATTTAAGTATATCTTTTCATGGGACAACACTGACAGAATGACACTTTGACACAATGAAAAGTAGTCTGTGTGCAGCTTATATAATAGAGTTAATTTATTTTCAACTCAGAATATAGCCATTAATATACAAAACCCTGGCAACAAAAGTGAGTACACACCTTTGAAAAAAGGTACATCCCTAAATGTCCAAATTGAGTACTGCTTGTCATTTTCCCCTTTAGTAGTCCATTAATCAATTAACTAGTTAGTTCAAATAATCGAGTAATCAGATAAGGAACATAAAAAAAAAAAAAAAAAAAAAAAACCTCAGCTGAGCCTCAAACGGTATAAAAAAAACAAAAAACATTGTGGATCTAAGTACAACAAAAGAACAGTTGGCTAACTTACATAGCAAAAGTCCGCTAGCTTAAAATGCCATAAAATCCTGATGTTTTCTACAATGCTCGTAACAAATGGTTCAAACAAAAATTCCCACAAAAAAACGGCTAAATATACAGTGGAGAAAATAAGTATTTGAACACTCTGCTAATTTGCAAGTTCACCCACTTAGAAATCAGGGAGGAGTCTGAAATTGTCATCCGAGGTGCATGTCCACTGTGAGAGAGATAATCTAAAAAGAAAAATCCAGAAATCAAAATGCATGATTTTTTAAACAATTTATTTGTGTGATACAGCTGAAAATAAGTATTTGAACACCTGTCTGTCAATTAAAATTCTTACCCTGAAAGACCTGTTAGTCCGCCTATTAAAAGTCCACCTCCACTCCATGTATTATCCTGAATCAGATGCACTTGTTTGAGGTCCATAGCAGCATAATGACACCTGTCCACCCCATACAATCATGATGACACAAACTTGTAACATGGTCAAGACCAAAGAGCTGTCCAAAGACACCAGAGACAAAATTGTCCACCTCCACAAGGCTGACAAGGGCCAACAGAGCAATTGCCAAGCAGCTTGGTAAAAAAAGGTCAACTGTTGGAGCAATCATTAGAACATGGAAGAAGCTGAACATGACGGTAGATCTCAATCCTAGTGGAGCCCCATGTAAGATATCACCTCGTGGGGTCTCAATGATCCTAATAAAGGTGAGGAATCAGCCCACAACCACACGACAGGAGTTGGTCAATGACCTGAAAAAAGGTTGGACCACCGTTTCCAAGGTTACTGTTGGTAATACACTAAAACGTCATGGTTTGAAATCATGCATGTCACGAAACGTTCCCCTGCTTAAACCAGCACATGTCAAGGCCTGTCTTAAGTTTGCCTATGACCATTTGGATGATGCAAAGGAGTCATGGGGTCACGTTTTGTGGTCAGTTGAGAGTAAAATAGAACTTTTTGGTCATAACTCCACTAACAGTGTTTGGAGGAAGAAGAAGAATGACACCGTCCCAACTGTGAAGCATGGCGGGGGTAGCATCATGCTTTGGGGGTGTTTTTCTGCATATGGGACTACACGACTGCACTGTATTAAGGAGAGAATGACCAGGACCATGTATTGTGAGATTTTTGGGAATAACCTCCTTCCCTCAGTTAAAGCATTGAAAATGGGTCGTCACTGGGTCTTCCAACATGACAATGGCCCGAAGCAGACAGCTAGAATAACCAAGGAGTGGCTTCGTAAAGAGCATATCAAGGTTCTGGAGGGGCTTAGCCAGTCTCTAGACTTAAACCCAAAAGAAAACCTTTGGAGGGAGGTCAAACTCAGGTTTCTGGGCTGTCGCTGAGAAACACAAACAGATGGGTGGGCTAAGATCCCTCCTGCAGTGTGTGCAAACCTGGTGAAAAACTACAGAAAACGTTTGACCTCTGTAATTGCAAACAAAGGCTACTGTACCAAATATTAACATTTGTTTTCTCAGGTGTTCAAATACTTATTTCCAGCTGTATCACACAAATAAATCGGTAAAAAAAAATCATGCATTGCGATTTCTGGATTTTTCTTTTTAGATTATCTCTCTCACACGGACATGCACCTACGATGAAAATTTCAGACCCCTCCATGATTTCTAAATGGGAGAACTTGCAAAATAGCAGGGTGACCAAATACTTATTTTCTTCACTGTACCTATAAACTAAATTACAAATGCATTACAAACATTAGCTTGAACAAAAACGTAGCTTATGTTACTCTTAACAGGGAGCAGCTGGATTCAGCAAAGTTAAATGAGTTATGTTATATTCACTGTTGCCACTAGAAGGCAGTCTATCCACCCAAATCAATAAAACTAAATGCAAAACTTAATTTGAATCTTTTCTAATCGAATTACTCGAGTTAATCGATTAATTGTTGCAGCACTATAATGAATGGAGAAAGGGGGAAGTGACGTATGCCGTAAAGCAGTCAGCACATTTGTAGTTTTCTTGTGTGACAGGGTTCCTGCCACCCTCCTCAAAGTTAATCAGTGTCGGTGAAAATGTTACAGACCCCCTCAAGATATAAAAGAGGTGTCATTCAACTAGTTGTCAGTCGACATATCATCACACGTAATGAAAGCTTGAAAAGTTACCTAGTGTTGTTTTAAGTAATATATTTGTTTTATTTAAAATTATTTATATATTTACGTTTTATTTTCCATCGCAAAATATTCGTGGCCATCACTAACACAGTACTGCCGAAAGTCAAATGGGGCCTGCAAAATATTGTCCTGCAAGTTTGAGACCCATTTCTTATATTAATGTAATAAAATCATTTTTTTTTCAATTGTGCGTAAAATTTTCATGCAGAAATTTAATTTGTTTTGCTTTTCTTTATTTTTATCCTTTTGATAAAAAGGATAAACATAGATTGCGCACCTTGACGTAAAATTTTGAGATGAGTGCAGTTCAGAACGCTTCCACTAGATCATACCAGTTTGCAACAGCCAGACATCAATTCGTGCCGGTTTCCTTGCCGATGAACTCCACAGAAGATAGTTAACTATTTTAGTGCCATGGACGATGGTAAACATCCAATCATGTGGCTCTTTTCCTCCCTCTGCTGTGAATTTAAATTAGAATTAAATTAATATGTTTCTCCTAATGTCCCATCCATTCGAACTGCTAAGGCTGAAAGCGAATGAACATTCGCTCCCCTTCATGAACATTGTTCATTTGCTGCTAGCCCTCCCAGTTCAAATGGGTTGGACGTCTATCACCGTCAAAGGTAGCTTATAAATTCATACATTTAGTATAGCCATGGTTTTTGATTTTATTTTCCATTTTGAAGCATTTGTATTGATCAAGTATACAGTGATCCCTCGTTTTTCATGGTTAATGGGGACCAAAATCCGCTGCGATAACTGAAAAACTGCTAAGTAGCGCCCCCCCCCCTCAAAAAAATGATTTGGTTTTCAGTGTATTCAGATTTAGCATTAGAACGTGATATACCTAAGAGATGTTTTTTTCACCCCCCCCCCCAAAAAAAAAAGTTATGTTTATATATTTTAATAAATGGTTTTTAAAGGGTATGTAGCGGCAAAGGGGGTGTGAGACATCAATAGAACCGTTATGTGCCAAGATACCAAATATTGATAAAGTTAACAAAAAAATCAATCACATTAATGAGCAATTATCGAAAATAGATCGAAAATGACAAACATTTCCGAAAGTGTTCCGGAAACAGCCGAATGGGGCGGGGACATCACGACAAGTGAATGAAAGTCGAGGCGGAGCCAGGTGCCATTGTTTTTTATCGACGAGAGAGTAGCGTTCGGGTTTGTTTGACCAAAACATCACTAGAATGGTTCAAAACTGCTGTGCTATGTGGTGTACAAATAGCTATTTATCGGAATATAGTATCCATGAGTTCCCGAACGCGAAAAAAAAAGCTGGACTACGCAGACAATGGGTAAAGTTCGTCCGTGCAAAGAGGGGTAATATTCTAGACACTGCCTCTGGCACGGTTTTCTATGGTGCGCATTTTCCACCTGAAAGCTTCTCGAACTATGGACAAGTGAAATAGGGTTTTGCTAAAAGATTGCTGCTCAAAGCAGATGCGGTGCCGACCATACACGCGCAGCCACCTAAATGTCCCGAGATATCAAGAAAGAGGACGATGACTGGCAAAGGAGGCTAAGGCTAAGCAAAGGAGGGGAGCAGCCAAGCTCGAAATGGCCAGAGTGAATACTCTTTTATAATAAAAAAATGTCATGCATTGGATACAGGACTGGACACATGTATAAATTATCGTTCGTAAAATATATAGAACAAATCCTCTGATCCCATTCATATTTGTGTCTGTTGGCAGAGCGAAAAGCTATGATAGCGCAATAAATGATAATTATTCTATGCATTCCTTTATTTTGCAGTCACGGTGTATCAGCTTCACAAAAAGAAATGCAAAACAAATCATTGGTGTTTCCCACACGATCTGCTGCCGATGTTTCATCAGTGTCATTGCTCCCCTCAATGACCTTTTCATTACGCTGCATTGGCGTTCGTTTGGGCTCAAATTGGTAACCTAAAACACCGATTAAAGCTTCGTAACTCTCCTCGTCACCATTAGATGAACATTCGTTACGTCCTTCTACGTCGGATTCGTCGCTGAAACTAGAAACGAAATTGTCTGCCATCATCGCCGCCATTCAGTATTAAAGCACTGAGCCTTTTTCTTGTTGAAGAAACACCCCTCACTGTCAATTCTGAATTCTCTTTTATTGACAACGAGGGGTGTTTCTTCATGAGGGAACCTGGAATATGTGCAGGACGAACACAATGCATCAGCATAAACAGCTCAAAACACCCCTAATTCTCCCCTCACTAGAAGGAATTATATTGATGCAGACAGGCGCTGCCCCCCTAGTGGCCGGTGGCACTCTCTATACTTGTCGTGACGTCACGCACACAATCTGCCAGATCTCGGGCGCCGGTCGTTTTAGCTTGACAATCGAGCCAAATTTCTCTCATTTTCTTGTGTGTAATTACACGAAGTGGCATGATATGAATACAAAAGGCATGCGTTTATGGATAAATGATGGAATATTAACATTTTCCCAGGGCATGACATACCCTTTAAGCACTTCAAATCTAATAGTTATAAGTTTTAAACATGTCTGACTCCCACCGAATTATTTTAAAAAAAGAATAAAGCAGAAAAAGGCTTGGCTTTAGTAAATGCTTCATTGAGTAAGTCCACTCAAATCCGCTCAAGCTGCTCACTTACACACAATGAGTTGCCACAGCAACGGTTTGTTAAACAATGATTGACTCATGTGGGGCTCTGTAGTTAGCTTCTCTAGCAAGATCAAACATTAAACGTCTGTCAATCATTGTTAACTTTAATAAGCAACTCCAGTGCACTCACTGCCTGACCAACAAAGAGCAGGGAGAGGGATGGAGGGAGGGAGGCAGAACAAGACTACGCGATCGGCTTGGAACAGCTCGTCTGTCTTTATTTTCAATAAAATAAAAATCCGCGATGGACTGAGGGCGCAAAGTTTGAAGCGCGAAGTACCGAGTGATCACTGTAACTGTTCTTATGCAGTGCAAATTCATACTAGTTTCCCCCCCGTATTTGCTGATGTGTTTTGCCTTTTACTATTTAATCTTTCCAGGTTTTCTGCTTTACTGTCAGTGATTATTTTGATATTCATTTTATCTGATTTACAGTCACTTTAACCTGTTAAGCTTATTAAGCTAATTACCTACCAAAATTTGACCTGATTTAATACCAATAAAATGTTGTGTTTGCAGTTGAACATATGTACTGTAAATTGGTATTTTTTGAGAAAATGTGCAGAAATTAGAGATGTATGCCGATCGATCGGGTCCGATCACGTCATTTTCAAAGTATTGGAATCGGCAAAAAAATATCGGCCATGCCTTTTTTTAATATATATACTGTATATATATACTGTATATTTTAATTAAATCGTTTTCTAACTGTATTTAACGTTACAGACACAATATGTTACACACATCCAGAGTCTTTAGTTTAGGCTTAAGGTAGGGTTATCAAATTTATCCTGGTAACAGTGGTAATTAATTTATTAAAAAATGTGTCACGTTAAAATATTTAACGCAATTAATGTATGCGCTGCACGACCTTCTCACTCATTGTCACGCTCAATCTGTAATGACGCTGTTTTACCTATATAGAGAAATAAAAGGCAGCGCAAAACAAGTAGAGTGAATTTTGGCAGCCTTTGGAGCTTTTTTCAATTGGCTAAAGCCTTGCAATCCCTCTCCCTACGATTAGAAATATCATGGGAAGCAATGTGGGGAAGCAAGGTGGCAATTGTTCTTTGTCTTAACACCTTAAGTTATTTCCCAACGCAGAGAAGATATATGAATTGGTAGCACGACGCACAGTCATGGTTCCACTTGCCATCATGCATTTGGGATGGCCACAGTATCATTTACTGAAAGCTCAACAAATACACTAGATGGCAATATTTAGTCACAATATACAAAGTCACAAGTCTTTCTATCCGTGGATCACTCTCACAGAAAAAATGTTAAGAATGTAAATGCCATCTTGAGGATTTATTGTCATAATAAACAAATACGGTACTTATGTACTGTATGTTGTATGTATATATTCGTCCGAGTTTTATTCATTTTTTTCTTAATGCATTACCAAAATGTATATGATCGGGAAAAATTATCGGAAATGATTGGAATTGAATCGGGAGCAAAAAAAAGCAATCGGATCGGGAAATATCGGGATCGGCAGATACTCAAACTAAAACGATCGGGATCGGATCGGGGGCAAAAAAACATGATCGGAACAACCCTAGCAGAAATGTTTTGTTTTTAGAAATTACTCCTGGCATCTACATTGTAATTTCATATTTGTTTAAAAAAAAAATACCTCAGCTGAGCCTCAAATGGTATAAAAAAAATGAACCGATGTAGATCTAACAAAAGAACAGTTACACTTACACTTACATGGCAAAAGTCCGTCAGCTTAAATGCCATAAAATGCTGACGTTTTCTACAATGCTCTTAACAAATGGTTCAAACACAAATTCCCACAAAAACACGGCTAAATATGCCTAGAAACTAAATTTCGAATGTATTTAAAACATTAGCTCGAACAAAAACTTAGCTTATGTTAGTCTTAACAGGGAGCAGCTGGATTCAGCAAAGTGAAATGAGTAATGTTATTCACTGTTGCCACTAGAAGGCAGTGTATCCACCATAAATCAATTAAACTAAATGCAAACACTTTTTAAACATAGCAGTGCAACGCCACTTTAAACGAATACTCGAAGCAGCAAAATTTAATTTTAATCTTTTTTCTAATCGAATTATTTGAGTTAAGCGATCAATCGATATGATCGATATGGAGTAAACCCATAAAGAAGCAGCAAAGCACAGATACCTGATACTTTTTACAGTATTGTGCATTAATTGTACGAATTTGTAAAAACGTGAAACAAGCTGATAGTTTCTTTGTCAGACTTAGAATGTAGTGCTGCCAAATTGAAGGAAGGAATGAGGTTGAAAAGGTCGAGTTGACTCAGAAGAAATTAAGAACTTTTAAATGGGAATCCCCATTTTTCTCCTTTGATGCAGCAGGTGTGTGATACAATCGCTGGACTCATGAATGATTCCACTGTCATTAACTTATTAATGCTTATCCGTATAAGCTTCGGCTCGTTTGCATGAAACAGCACATTCAAACTTAAAACTATAAAAAAGGCATCAATTATTCTAAATGTTAACAAAATTTCCCCAAATCAACAGAAAATGACCAGATATCAACAGGATGTGTCCCCCAAACTTCCCCGCTTCCATTAACGCTTATAGAGGGTGCTGCCATTGACGTCCATGGACGTCCAAATTTTCCATTCATTTCCTCTGTTTAATGCCATTGACGGGCATGTTTGTCCATTCTATAGATGCCAATGTACTTGGATGCCATTGACGGCTATGAACGTCAAAATTTTTTCCCATTCATTTTCAATGGCACAAAAAAAATGTCCTTAAATCAACAGTAAATAACCAAATATCAATAGGACACGCCCCCAAATGACCTGATGATCAGGCCACGCCCCCTAAATGTTCCTAAATGACCTCATATGATCAGGCCACGCCCCCAAAAGGTTCCCAAATGACCCGATATGAATAGGCCACGCCTCCCAAATGACCTGATATGAATAGGCCACGCCTCCCAAATGTTCCCAAATGACTGATATCATTATCCCAGGCTCCATAAATGTCCCCAAAAAGACAGGAAGTGACCTGATATTGTTCCCGAATTGTCCCCAAACAAACCTAGGCTGGGGCTAAGATCTGTATCTCCACATGGCAAAGACCAGAAGTAATTTCTCCCGAAATTGCAGTTTCTAGTATTTTACAAGTGCTCTTACTCAAGACATTAAAATGTCATCTACTTTCAATAGGCCTCATTAGTCTGCCTATGACAGAACAAAATGCTTTAAGAATAGAAGAATGGGTAATATATGCGTATCTTTATTTAAATAATACCTGGTTAGAACATTGGTTATAATACTGATTAAGGCAATGCAAGACAGTCTTTATAAATCAGTATTGCACTAACAGTACATTCATTTGCAAACAAGATCGTTTCCGTGCAAAATAAGAGCAATTAACATAATTTTAAGGGTTAGTATCTTCATTAATAGTAAAGCAAATGAATTAATCATCGGTTTGCTGTAAAACTAGCATCAGGCTGGCATTATTGGCATCATGTCAATTCCAAGAGTGCACTCAGGCGTGTTGGGACCACAGGAAGCGATCGCAGCGCTCCAGCATGGTCTGAATGGCTGCCCTGAAACACAAAGTACAACTGGCCCATCAAGCAACTGGACATTTTACACACAACACCAGTCTTTACTCACCGTTGCCTCTTCTCGGCCATCTTGAGGAGCTCACACACCAACTGGGAGTGAGGAGAAAGACTCAGCTGCACTCCCCACTCCTCCAGGATGGCCTCGGCACGCTCCGGCCCGACCGTGCGGGCCAGACGCAAGATTAAGTTCTCTGTGCTGACCTTCCCGCTGCAGTCCGTGGAACCGTTGGACAAAGCGTCTCCATTCAGGTCTGACGTACAGCTGCCGTCCTGAGCCAACTCCATCAGAAGCCTCCACTCGGACAAGGTTTGAGGCGTCACACCTTGATGGTAAAACAATCATCACTCTGCAGTTGAAGTTAAGGTGAAAAGATGGGAAACGGAAACATACCGTCCGGTTCCTCCAGCAGGCTGATGTCATCCAAGTGGCAGATTGTCGCAAAAGCTTCATCGCGATGCTGCAGCTCACTACACAGGTGGAGGTATCCTGTCCAGTAACTGCACACGGGAAAATAATTTCCTTCAAATTTTGATTTGGGAAAATCGTTGCAGCATATCGTAGTAAACGCTGGCTACGTTTATGTGCATCCAATGTTCCGGTTTAGGTCAATATATCAGTTTTTCAAAAACTTTAATTTTGGTGTAGTTCTCACTATTGTTGTGCTTTCTAGTTTTTACCGCAAATAAGACAATTTAGGTGTGTCAAACTTCTTTGTCACGAGTCATATCCAGTGTTGTTAATCTTACTGAAAAAAGTCATTAATTATAGTTACAAATTACTTCTCCCCAAAAAGTAATTGCGTTAGTAACTCAATTACCTGAATGTAAGAGTAATTAATTACTTGGCAAAGTAATTAGTGATAATTACTTTTTTTTTTTCTCAAAAAAAAAAAAAAAACATTGGCCACACTATGTAAAGTTTTTTGTGAAGGTTTTTGGTACAATTGGCCCGAGCCCAATTCTTTACCCTAATTTAACCTTCACCCTGAATCAACTGTTAAAAGTTGTTAAAATTGCTCACATTATTGCATTAGTTCCCTTCTCTCTACTTTCGACATATGAAAGTTTTAAAACTGTGTCATCATTTAAAGATAGTTTCAAGTCAAGATTTTGCAGATTTAGAAGTATTTTAGATAAAAAGTTACTTAGGTTCGCTAGGAAGGTTCTTTACAACAGAGCTGTAATTAAAGGTCTACTGCTTTAAGATGGCGGCTGTTTACTAACGCATCTAGTGCCGTGTCTGTCATTTTGCATCTAGTTATATTTATATACAGTACATGTGATATCTACCATATCTACCATATCTACCATAACATGCGGGCATAGTTTGTACGCTATCGGCTACAACAGGTATTATTGGAGCTACCTAGCATCGTGTTTGCTCGGCGTCACAACTTTCTTGCCTCCTCCCCACTCCTGCTCTGCTCTGTCGTCTCGGTGAGTCCGTCTCCCTCAGACTTTTCGACCAATATAATAACGCATAGTAACGCATGCCTTTCCGTCCTCAGTAACGGTAACGGCGTTGCCAAGATGAGAAAAGTAATTAATTAGATTACCCACTACTGAAAAAAATAATGCCGTTAGTAACGCCGTTATATTGTAACGCCGTTATTAACAACACTGGTCATATCATAGTTATGGTTTCCTTTGGAGGCATTGTCTCTGCAAACTAGGGCTGGGACGATTAATCGATGAAGATTTATCAAATCAATCGAAAACTATTTTGATAGTTGCTTAATCTTTTTTAAAGACAATCTTGCCCTAAAAATGGTCCATATCCTCTTTTTCGAGCATTTTAAGAGCAAATGTTTTCTGATATATTTTTCAATTAAATTGGTTTTCCTCATTAAAAAAGGGGGAACAAAATCCCAGTAATACCGTATTGGCCCGAATATAAGATAGTGGTTTTTTGCATTGAAATAAGACTGAAAAAGTGGGGGTCGTCTTACATTCGCGGTCATGACGTTATACCCATTCATGACGCTAGATGGCGCCAGATATCATTGAAGCGATGTTCCGTCATGATAGATCTCAGCTACTCTCAAGTTTAACCAGTTTGCATTATTTTATTGCATGTTTTTCCTTATTCAGATTTGTTTCAAGACTACAGTTACAGTTAGACTCTACTTTGATGGTTAATGCAGTATTGCAATTTTGTTGTTTTCTCACAATAGATTGGTTTATTTACATTTCAAAAACCAAAAGCCATTCATTTACGAATGTGATTGCACTTTAGTTTATATATTTAAATGTTCAGATATTAAGATTTGAATGAGGCAAAACAACATGCTTTTTCTCTCAAATATATTGTTATAATCATTTGTTTCAGATGTACTGTAATTATTTTCTGTATAAAAATTAATTTGGTGTTCAAAAAGTCTTTTTTCAAATTTGAGTCTTGAAAAAGAGGGGGTCATCTTATAATCAGGGCCGTCTCATATTCGGGCCAATACGGTAATGATCTTATATTTATTTTTTCTAAATTAAAGGATCCCCCCCCCCAAAATAATCTGAATTAAAAAAAATGTTTTTAAAAACTTGAAAATTTGATGAATTTTATATTTAAAAAAAAAAAAAAAAAATGCTTTGACTTTAACTACAACAATTATACTTTAGTGAGAACCATGACGTCTAAACATATGATTTACTTTTGCAGGCCACACAAAATGACATGGTTAGCAGCCCTAAGTTCTGAGTTCGACATCTGTGGACTGAATGTGTGTCTTTCAATACACTACTGAAGGCATGAGTTTCCTACTCATTCCTAGAGCCCCCCCCCCCCCCCCCCCATCATGAATTAGACAGCGATGAGTACTACTTGTACTCAAAAGACCACGGTTCTTTCCGAATAGAGGCTATGCAGATGCTCCTTCCAAAAGGGGCTCTGAATAGCGGGTTTACATGACCACATTGAAACCTTTGGCAAAGGGTTAACCCACATTTTAAAGGGAACGTCGGACTTAAAGATATATAAGCTCTAATAAGCCACAATTGTTGTCTTTTACTAAAATATGTTAGTAGAAACACACAAAATATTGCCATTGATTTAAAAATCTAATATTTAATACATGTTTTGACCCACGGAGGGCACCATGTTTTATACGCGCAATGGAGGCTCAGGGTGATGACGTAGTTTGTCACTGTCACATGACGAACACTACCGGGTTACTGCAATTCCTTCTACACGGCGAGACATCCAAAACATGCGCACATCGATTAAACGTGGCGAGTACTTACCATTTGTGTTTTTTTTTAATGGAGTCTTTTACCACCTTTTCATTGCCTCAAAATACTTTTTGCATGTGTTTCCCTCTCATACTTTTAAGCATTGCGTTTTCTTGTGGTAGCTTTAAAGCAGATTGTTGATCTGTTGACCACATTAGTCACGTAGCATATTTAAACCTTATTTGATATTACTATGTTTTAAGTATTTTCTTCAGGCATCTTTAGTATGTTCTGTTTGTATGCATCTTAACAAAACAATCTGAAAGCACCGTTGTACTATGGGTGTCAAATTCGCCTCCTGTAGCACGTTTCGCGGGTGTAGCACATTTTGGCAGAACACCGTTTTTTTTTCAAACTCTTGTCTCATCCTGTCATTCATTTTGCTTTTGCTGCTTGTTTTGTGAAATATCGACACTGCTGTCATGTTAATTAATGTTCCTCACAGGTTCAAATTGAAAGGGTAGAACAGATGACATGCTTATGTCGCTAGGGTAATACTCTGGAAGCCCAGCAGCGTAACCGTGTAACGTCAACAACAATGGCGACCAACTCGTTTAACTAATTTTACAAATTGTATAACAACGAAAATTTCAAGATGGGTTTCAATATCAAATTATTTTAACTCATAATAACGTTTATCTTTTACGAACTACAAGTCTTCTGATCCGTGGATCCCTTTAAATACCAGGATATGTGTATTCTGTTTTTTTTACATGTTTACATGGCCTTACATTAATGGGTTACTGCAACAACAACAAAAAAACATTTTAAAAGAACTATTGGCTGCACGTAAACATGGCATCTGCTTTGAAATATAAAGCACCCATGACTGCGACAGGCTTCTGCCATCTTCTGTTTGGATGACAAGTCGGCGGGAAGTTGGATCAGTAGAGACAGGAGACGTCCGTAACCCCAACGGAAACAATGAGAATTCCTCCTGCAATGTCAAATCCATTTTTAACTCTGAGGACTGGCAGTAAATGATCGTATTTCAGTGCCGTTGATGGTGATTGATCTATCCATTTCCTTAGGGGGTCTGGCAGTGATCATTTACTGCAATATATCCCATTTCAAATGCACTGGACATCTAACGCCATCAATGATAGCCAAGGAGTTAAAAACCGAGTGAACAGAGCATGACATTAAAGCAGTAATGTGAAGTAATTTCATAACATGCCAAATAGGGTCACAATGAAAGTAATTAAACATTGTCCAACAAATAAAACATGAAAAAAATAATTTATATGTTGTATATTTGACAAAATAATTGCGTTTCCGAAATTCGAGCCTGAAAGGGGACGGTCCCGGAAGTGATACATCACACCGGGAACAGCGATGGCAGCTCCATACATACGGCCGCCATACAAATTCCTTCAAACAATGATTCAAACAGCGATATAAGCGATAGATCGAGCGCAAGGGAGGAGATCCAAGTTTTTGAAGAGTTGGAGGAAGAAGAGGAGCTTGGAATTTTATGTTGGACCTAACATATATTAGCCAGACGCTAATCAGGATGCAAACAATGTGCCTAGACTACCTGACATGGAATGGATACAAGACCCATCGAGATTACAAGATTGGTAAAATATAGGCTGTTATTATTTTCATGATTTTAAGATGTAGGCATTTGCACATAATTTTATGTTTTTGTCTATCTGATGACATTGTTAAAAAAAAACAATAATCGGACTTCATGTTCATTTTGGCAGATCCGGCAGCTCTCGTGCATATAAAATAATAATAATATTAAAATGTTGGGGGGAAAGAAGATGAGTCGTTGATGGCTTTGTCCACTTTATTGTGGCAACAATAAGAAAACAAAATAATAGCGGACTGCCGCCACATTCGACCGCGAAGTTTTGCTTCTCGCTGATCTCCTCCTCACCTCCTACTACTCCAGCATCTCTTAAACGGATCGTGCATAGTGTCTTGTTATTAGCTTTTTGTTTACAAATGTATCGAACACACGACGTGCTGGCAACTTTGTTTATTTATTAACACATGGAGTTAACAGTACAACATAGCTCGGGGCTCTCGGGAGGAAGTGGCGTCTAATGGCGTGAGGAAATGTAGTTTTTTCACACAAGCGAACAGATTACAAAGCACCACTTCAGTGTTGTCCCGAGACTACATTTCCCATGATTCACTGCGTGACTTGCGCGCTCGCTGATTCGCTGCAAGATATTAAAACCAACATGCTTGTTCGTCAGCTGTCACCTGTCAGCGGCTCTCGTACAGTAAAACACAAACTAGAAGGCTATCAAGCGATCACCGTAAAAGAAACGCGGAACCGTACAAATGCAATGCAATGCTTGAAACATGAAGGTGGAAATACATAATACAAATACAAATAAATGTGCACAAACTCAGCGGCGGTGTGTGTCTCTTACTGTAACGTGACCGTGAATTACCGCGACGCCGACCCGCTTATATGCATATCAACACCCCTTTCCCGATTGACGGTGGATTAACCCTTTCGGACAAGATCGTAGATGACGCACAAATTAAACACGCTTAACCTAGCGAACGCAACAACAACTATGATCGAGGATTGCCACGAGTTAACTTTCGGCTAACGTCGCTAACTTATACTGTTCATTCCACAACAGTTGGCAGCTCTGCTTTGACAAAGTCATCAGTCATCTATCAAAAAATCACACTTACTTTTTGGCAAATCCTTAATCATAAGCAGACCGGTTAAGGAATCAGGCATCTTCAAAGTGTTTGCAGCAGAGAACACTACTCGATGATGGCGTGAAATTCATTCGCTTCGCGCGAATGAAAGATGTCCATTTACGTGCCCTGCTATCCTTTGGCCACTCATACAACTTTTCGTTTGAGTGAGAACAAAACATCGCCACACACCGCCGTGGCATCTTACCGAGAAGCAATGCAACAAACAATACTGTTCTATGGCGGACTTCCCTCGCACTTCCCGGTGTGACATAGTTTCCGAAGATTGCCGAAAAAAAGCATTTTCGTTGTCAAGGGCGTTGCTATGGGTTAAACAAAGAATCTGGAAGGGTTGCGTTAAAAAAAAATAACGAAAATATGCTTATAACCGTTTATCCATTGATATTATTCAAAAACATGGTTGGCCAACCTTATTTCACATTACTGCTTTAAAGTCTGAAAATTACATCACACGCTTCAACATTGTTAATGAGACCTGGGCTGTCCCTCGGGTGTCACTGTATCGCATTGCTCAGGTGCATCGTGGCTAAGTGCCAGCTCAAGCCACTCCAGTCGTAGCGATTCCGGGTCAAGCAGAGACTGTAGGAATGATAACCTAAAGGAAGCCGTCAAAATGCAACCCCATATTCATTGTTGTCTTCCAGGAAATGTGCAAAGCTGAGAGTATACCTTTGTTCCTCAGGTTGGGACAGGAGCAGGTTATCCAGGTAGGCCAGGAAGTGACTTTTGTGAGCCATCTGCATCACATCTGCAGGTGTAATGGTGGGATAGAAGGGGGGAAGGGAGCGGATAGCAGCCTCGCCGTGCTTCTCGTATAACCTAGTGTGTAGGAGAGAACAGGGTTGGTTGTGTGGGTTGCTTGTCCCCATTTTTGTAACTCAAAAACTGGAGAGCGGTGTTGGACAGTGTCATGATTAAAACCATCAGAATTGCGCCAGGAATAAATCTACATTATCTTCACTGTAACATGTCACATTATGATGTATGAGGCAATTACTTTTTTAAGGTCAATTTGAAATATTCAATGTATGAGGACAAACCTACTTTCTTTTTAAACGCTTATGGTTAGCGCTTTGGCAAATGTACTTCCGGTGAACATTTCAAAATAAAAGTACATCATATTCAACATGTAAATAAAAATTTCTGGAGTTAATCTCACATACTTCAGATTCTACACTAAGAATAGCTTTAAAATGACACCTATTATAAAAAATCTAATTGGCAAAGAATAATTTGGCTTTAAATTTGCTAAGGTGCCCTTTGCAAGAAAAGATGACAGTCATGATGGGCTCTAATTAGCAGAGAACAAAAATAGCATTGGGTTCTTACCTATTTCATATTTTGCACTTAGCTAGCTGTAAAATGACTCGCTATGCATTGTGGGTGTTTTTATTTTTTTAAATATAGTTTGTGAATAACATTAGAATGAGAATATATAAGAATACCACTTTATAGCATTTGACTGGGTGATTAAAGATGCATTATCACTACTTTTGTGGTTAAATTGGTTAAAAAAAATGACAACAATATCACACATCGGCAACAATTTATGATTCAGTATATCGCCTACTAAAATTTGTTATTGCGAAGGCCTCGTGACCAGCTTTACTAGTCTCAGTGAGAAGGTGGATAGTTTTTTTTTTTTGTTATTCGTGAACCAAATTTCCACACAAATATATCATTTAGTTTAGGAATGAGAGGTATGAGCAGAGGTTGCGCTAGACTTTTTCGTTGTCTGTCATTTTGACTGACAGGGTCATAAAAATCCGGTCATAATCTATTTTTACCAATCACTTAAATTTTTAAAATGACTATATCTTGATGCATAATATAAAGTAACTAACATTAGTGCAGTCATGGATTACAGTAAGCAGGCCAGTGCTGTGTTTCCATATATATTATATATATATATATTTTATATTTTAATGTATTATGATTACTAAATAAAAATGCACGTTGATACGACGCATATAAAGGCAACTTCATTAAAAAAAAAAAATCGTTAGAAAGTTGTATGGATTTACAATCCGCTAGCTTGTTGTTTCCTGTTGTCTTTCGAAATACACCTGGGTGACGCCGCGTCAAGTGTTCGTTCATAGCCGACGTGCTACCGTGGTATGCGAGCTCAGCTTAGCAAAAAGAGTACACACAGTGGTGGCACCCTCCATATTTTCCTTGAAATAATTTCAGCAAAAAGAGTACACACAGTGGTGGCACCCTCCATATTTTCCTTGAAATAATTTCAGGCTCTGGCTAGTCTGGTACGCTTTTTTGGCTTTATGCCGCTTTCACCGTGTTACCAATTCTGCCCTTCTTAGTGTTTTCAACTGCTCGCCGCAGTGAGGAGTGAACCGGCGATTCACTTGATTCGTTGTCATCCTTCATCCTCCACTGCACCAGTCCCTCTTTTTTCACCTCTTTTATCAACACCATCGTCGTTTTGGGGCTTTTTGAAGAAACTTGGGACACTCAGTTGCCTTGACATTTTTCTGAGTAAGGCCTACGACGTCATGCATCAAGAGAGACAATAGCAAAATAATATGCTCACTCGCCACCCTGTGGTCTGGGGTGTGAATTGCAACCTGTCAAAATGACAGATGGACTTCCGTTTTTTCCGTCACCGTTTTAAAAAACCGGTCAACGACGGAAAATATTCGGTTAACGCGACCCCTGGGTATGAGAGACATTTTTTTATTCTCCCAGGGCTCGGGAAACTTAGAGTATTCGTCAAGGTTTTGTCGGTCGTGATTTGTATGCATCCGGCCGCCCGAAACAGCCTGATAGCACAGATATGAGTACGCCTGCCCCTTTGCTAATGGATGCATTGTTGACGTTAGCGCACAACGCTGTGAAAATAGTTCTAAGTTTCTCTTTTGGGCCCTGCCTCTTGGCAAAAATTCACTAAAGATTTGCCACTCCGTCCAAAACGCCCACCACCCCTCACTTTTGTCGAGAAGACACCTCCCACATACACAATAAAAGGGTTGCCGCACACCCTTTCACACCAGCCTGCTGCTAGTGTGAAACGGCCATGATAAACAAACATGTCGATGGTAAGGTATTCATAAAATCTGTAACGATCAACCTCGTTCCCCCCTAACTGAGAGGTAAAATGGGATGTTTACAGACCTGTGTATGTGAGCGAGGAGAACCGGAGGACTCCAGGGCTGCAGTTCTCTCAGGTAACGAAGTGATTTCTCTAAATCTCCTTTGTGAATGACTTCCACCACTTTACTGGACTGTGTCACACCTATGAAAAAACATTTCGTTTGTCCTCCGTTATGCACTCTTTTATAGACAGCAAAGAATTAGCGTATCATTTTTCTGACCAAGCATGGCCTGGATGAAGGAGCTCTGCACATCCAGATGCTCCTGGCAGCAAAGCAGACACATGCGCCTGATGCGCTCTTGGTCCAGCAGGAAAAAGTAGCGGCGCAGGAAAGTCACACAGTTCAACGCCTTGATATCTTCTGGCTCTCTGAAGCAGCTCAGTTCGGTGTAAAGTGTGGCCAGCTGGGTGAGATCAGTCAGGAGTTCGGAGGGGAGCACTTTGGGAGACACTAATCGCACAGATTCTTCAGGCATCGTCATCTCGCCTTCTGAGGGGAGGTGATTATCTTGCTCTGACTCAGTGTTCTCTTGTGTAAAACTCTCTTTGTGTTCTTCGGATGCTTCTTCTGGTTTCTGCGTAAGTAAAAGCGGTTCCCACGCGTCATGATCTACATCTGAAGGAGCTACAGCAGCTGACTTGGTGAGAGTCGGTCCAAGGACTTGCTCCAGCGTCTTCAACCACTCTTGGAGGAGTTCTCCTATGAAATCAGGATCCAGAAGAAGTAAGGGATCTTGCATCTGGGACCTGTCATATTAAAGTAAAGTTGTGATGGGCGTGAGAAATAATTGCTTTGATTTGCCATTATTACCAATTTAAAACTATTTCAACCGGTCCTACTTCCAACTGCTTTACTTGCTCATTTTGAAAATGTTTTGTGGAAACCCCCCCAAAAAAATCACTCAAAACTAGGGTTGTTCTGATCATGTTTTTTTGCTCCTGATCCGATGTTTTAGTTTGAGTATCTGCCGATCCCGATATTTCCCGATCCAATTGCTTTCTTTTTGCTCCCGATTCAATTCCAATCATTCCCGATAATTTTTCCCGATCATATACATTTTGGCAATGCATTAAGAAAATAATGAATAAAACTCAGACAAATATATACATTCAACATACAGTACATAAGTACTGTATTTGTTTTTATGACAATAAATCCTCAAGATGGCATTTACATTATTAACATTCTTTCTGTGAGAGGGATCCACGGATAGAAAGACTTGCAATTCTTAAAGGATAAATGTGACTTGGTATATTGTGACTAAATATTGCCATCTAGGGTATTTGTTGAGCTTTCGGTAAATGATACTGTAGCCATTTAACTGTTCTGCCCAAATGCATGATGGGAAGTGCAGCCATAACTGTGCGTAGTGGCACCAAATGATATATTCTGCGTTGGGAAGTAACATAGGGTGTTAAGGAAAAGATCAACCACTACCATTCTTCCCCACATTGCTTCCCACGATATTTCTAATTGTTGAGAGAGGGATTTTAAGGCTTTAGCCAATTAAAAAGAGGCTCCAAAGACTGCACAAATTCTCTCTACTCCTTTTACGCTGCCTGTTAGCTCTATATACAGGTAAAACGGCGCCATTATAGATTGAACGCGACAATGCGTGAGTGGGTCGTGCAGCGCATGCGTTAATTGCATTAAATATTTTAACGTGATTAATTTTTAAAAAATTCATTACCGCCGTTTATGCGATAAATTTGATAGCCCTACTTTAAGCCAAAACTAAAGACTCTGGATGAATGTAAGACATTTTGTCTGTAACGTTAAAAACAATTAGAAAACGATTTAATTTAAAATATATATATATATATTAAAAAAAGGCATGTCCGATATTTTTTTGCCGATTCCGACACTTTGAAAATGACGTGATCGGGACATCTTTACTCAAAACCATCCAGCCATTAACTCCTCGACCCACAAAAAACAATTGTCAATCATTTTTTTTAACCAAAAACCTCAGATCTCAGTGACACATTGAAATAAATGGTTTATATCTTTGCTGATTCGTATCTAAAGACAAAACATACACTTTTTACATTCATCCTTTTCACCAAAAGGTCAGCCCCCCCCCTCAAAAGTGCCCCAAAATCATAACTAGCAATATAAAGCAGAATTATATGTATATTCTAGTTCAATAAAACAGTTCCTTTTGTTTCATCATCAGCATAATTTCCAGTACTTACACGGCCTGCTCTGTGGCCGACTTCAGTTCAAGCAGGTCCGACTCTGTGTTGGGCATGTCTGCATAAACCCTGTGATAGCAAGTTTGCTGTCATGAAAATACCATGACTTTACAGTTGAACATTGGTGTACTCACTCAGTATCTGCTTCATCTGGGAACGAAGCAAACGTGGCGGACATGTCAACATGTGTGTTCTCTCTAAAGTCGGCTCGCTGCCAGAGCTCCGAGTTCATCTGGAGCGTGTTGATCCTCTCAGTAGTCTTCTTGACAAAACTAGAAACACTGAGAGGGAGGAGGAAAAAAAAAATGAAAAGCTTCTCTAATTAAATAATGGACTGGTTGGCAAATGAGCGTGTTACATAGAAATGAAACATGACCTTTTACAAATGGATGAATGACATGAAAATGAAACTTCGAGGTATTAATGGAAAGAGGAAGTCACTTGTTACACTAAAGTTTCACTTCATTGTTCGAATAAAAGCATAAAAACATTCTCATCCGCATCCACATTTCACCTGTCTTTGACGGCTTGCAGTGCAATGCGGGGGGGTTTGGGGCGGAATGATAGGGGCAGGTGAAATTGAAGGCCTTGCTCAGATCGCTCTGCTTCTGCATGCTCGCCACTCATCGGATCTGAATCGAGATTGGGGCGAGGCGTGAAACCCAAAGATGGATAGAGCATTGGTGGCGCACGATGAGAGGTTGGAAACAACATGCATGGAACCGGGGGAGACGTAAATGCTTTTGCTTTCAAAGCAAGTGCCAGCATTTTAAGCATCTCCTACCGTGGTCCACTTGATCTTCATCATGCGTAAAGCTAAATTCTTTGAGTCTCTCCTCCTCCGACACGGACTGATTGATGAGGGAGCTAGTCTCTTCGTCCGATTGGCTGCCTCGACGGCTGATCACTCTGTAGATACCACAGTCTAGAACATTGAAGCTCTCCTGGAGTTTTAGAAAAAGCGACATGTTAAAAACATTGTGGCTGGAAAATGTCAGGCGATTTGCAAATTCCAAACGCTTCGCAAAAGAAAAGAAAAAAAAATATATAAATTCCAAAAGCCGCAACACTGACGCAAAAGGATCACAATGGATGTGGACGTACAACAGAAGCAGCTGGGTTATTTTTACGTAGTCATCCATAGAGGTTGTTGCATGACATTACTCGCTACATTATCACGCAGTAGAAATTATTGTGTGACATGAGCAGGGGTGAAAGTGGGCCGGAACGCGCCGGATCGGCGTTCCACCATGAAATATGATGGCGGAACGCCGTTCCGGCATATGGTGCTTTGATCCCGAAAATATGACGATAACTGTCAAAACCCTATGTTTAAAAAAAACCCTACCACGCTGCCACACACGCATCTCCAATAAGAACAATCTACTAACATCAGATTTATATACAGTCCCTGACAACAGTCTTATCGCTTATCCATTTTGTAGAAACAATTGCTAATAGCCTGACTTAATGATTCACTTGATTTCAGAAATAGCTCGGACGAAAGCTAAGACCCTCCCAAATGATAATGAATACACAAAAATATATTTGTTTCACTGAAAAAAGATTTATCATTTAATGAAGACAAAGATCAAATTTTGGCAAGACAAAAGTTTTGTCGCCTACAGAAAGTGTGAAAATTGAACAAAAAATGTACTTCAAATATAAAAATATGTTACATAACATAAGCAAATTAAGTAGTGGTGCTGTGAGATCCGAATTTAATATTTTGTATGACTCCCATGGGCTTGAAGGACTGCATCCATGTGGTTCGGCAAGGATTCATACAATTTATTGATGAAGTCATCAGGAACATCAAAGAAAGCAGTCTTGCATGGCTCCCAGAGTTCATCAACATTCTTGGGTTTCGTCTTCCATGCTTCCTCTTTCATCCTGTTCATGTCTGGTGACTGGGCTGGCCAGTCCAGGAGGATCTTGATCTTCTTTGCCTTGAGGAACTTTGAGGTAGAGATTGAAGTATGCGATGGAGTACCATCCTGCTGCAGAATTTGTCCCTTTTATGGTTAGGAATGTAAGAGGCAGCTAAGATCTGTTGATATTCCAGACTATTTATGTTGCCGTCCACCCTGCAGATCCCTCGCACACCCCCATACTGGATGTAACCCCAGACCATTGTAAGATGTGCTTTAATGCTTTTGCACACTAACAGTATTTACAATAATTAAACCAATTATATGTGTTTAAAACTAGGTGTTATGATTATGTTTTCTCATGTAACAGTCCATTCGCTTGTGCTTTAGCGCTTACACAATGAAAAGAGTAAGGTTTCTGTTTTCAGTAAACGTCACCATAATGTTTCATTCTGGTTTCTGTTCTCAGTAAACGATACCATAACAGCTAAACGAAACTCACGCATGTGCAATGAATGCTCTCCCACTTGTCAATAAAAGACGCGACCCCCAGGAAGGGGGCTGAGAGAGGCTTATTGTGAGCAAACGTGCTGCGCTGTCAACCCTCTCCCTGGTGGCCGCCAGTGAAAATTTATCTACGTCTCAAGTCTGATCTTTCCTCCGTCCTTTCCTAGGTCTTTGTTGTTTTCTTAGTTCAAGTATTAAGTTTAGACCTAACACCATGATTTTGCCACAACCAAACTACACTGTTTTCTGAGTGAATCTCAGATCCATGCCGGCTCCTGTAGGTCTCCTGCAATATTTGCGGTGACTGTGTTGTAATTCAATGTAAGATTCATCTGAAAAATCCAACTTTTGCCACAAAACAGTGAGGTTTGGTGGCGGCAAAATCATGGTCTGTGGTTACATCCAGTCTTGGGGTGTGTAAGAGAGATCTGCAGGGTGGAAGGCAACATAAATCGTCTGGAATATCAACTAATCTTAGCTGCCTCTTACATTCCTAACTATAAAAAGGGACAATTTCTGTCACAGGATGGTGGTCCATCGCATACTTCAATCTCTACCTCAAAGTTCCTCAAGGCACTACTTTCTGTAGGCGACAAAACTTTTGTCTTGCCAAAAATTGACCTTTATGTCTTCATTAAATGATAAATCTTTTTTCAGTGAAACAAATATGTTTTTGCACATTCAACATAATTTGGGAAGGTCTTAGCTTTCATATGAGCCATTTCTGAAACCAATTGAATAATTTAAAGTCAGGTTATTAGCAATTGTTTCTACAAAATGGATAAGTGACAAGACTTTTGTCAGGGACTGTACACAAGTGATAACAACAAGCCTAATATTTATTTTATTTATTTTATTTGGGTGGTTCAGAACATCTCCAATGTTAAAGTGCACCTTGAACTTATTTTTGTTCATTTATGTAAGGTTACTTCTTTATTTCCCTATAATTTAAAAAAAGTCATTGTTTGCTTTGTCTTCAAAATACAGTGGTACCTCTACATACGAATTTAATTCGTTCCAGGACCTTGTTTGTAAGTCGAAATGGTCGTATGTCGAGCAGGATTTTCCCATAGGAATACATTATAATTCCATTAATTCGTTCCAAAGCCTAAAAACATACACTAAATTCTTAATAAATACTGCTGGCACTGTTACAAATGGCAATTAAACATAGAAAAACAAATAAGTTATAAATAAATAAGTCAGAATAATATAATAATAAGAAGAATAATTAATAATTATTCCTGTAAATAATGTAACGAATTGGATTCTAATATGGCGGACACTTTTTACTGTCCCTGAACGCACCGCGAAGCTGACGTCATAGTGAGATAGGTCGGTGCGGTAGAGATAATACTTTCGTTTTCTTGAGAGCAGTCAACTGCTTAAGACAATGGGCGTTTTGTGTTGGATAAGTTCTTAAATAAATGATAAAAACGTGACGAAGCTGGCGATTTCCTTGGCAATGTTACCACAATAATAATTGTCACCTTAACTTATAAATAGTGGCGAACGGTGGTCGGAAGAGGACCATGGAGCTGTATTGTTGAGCCAGTTCAGGGACGCGCACCCCAAGCTCATATTTTTCTATAACTTGCATCTTCATTTCAAAGGTAAGCATTACTTTTTTCCTTGTTTCTCCAACTGTATCAACTTTTTTTGAAAACTGTGTTGATTTCTCACACAAGAAAATCCACCGTGCGTTCGTTTGCAGTGCTGTCATGTCGTCGTATTTCGAGCAACTCGTCGGATGTAGAAACAAATGGCGGCTCACATTTTACGTCGGATGTCGAAAAGATCGTGTGTCGAAGTGATCGTATGTAGAGGTACCACTGTATATTCCATTCCACTGTGCATAATGTAAGACATTTTTACTTTTTTAAAAAAATGTATGTTACTTATATCTTTATTATTTAAAAAAAAAAAAAGTCTGTGTTTATATCATCTTCAATTTTAAAGTACATCCTGTGTTCTTGAATAGTTAAAATTGAGGTTTTGCTTTTAGATTTGAGGGAATATAAAAATTCGAATTATGAAGAATTGTGTAAATCAATGAAAAAATACATTTTTATTGGAAATCAGTTTCTCATTTGTGCCTTGTTCCACTGTAGCGCAGCAGCCTAATGCATGTGTGAAACCTACAAATTCATTCATCCATTTTCTGAGCCACTTATCCTCACGAAGGTCACAGGGGCGCTGGATCCAATCCCAGCTAACTATGGGCAGTATCCGGGGTACACCATGAATCGGTAGCCAGCCTATCACAAGTCACAAGGAGCCACACACAGTCATACCTAGGGACAATTTAGAGTGTTTGATCAGCCTACATGCATGTTTTTGCGAGTACCAGGAGAAAACCCACACAGGCATGGTGAGAACATGCAAACTCCACACTGGCAGGCGGGAGTCCGGGAATGAACCCTTGAGCTCAGAACTGTGAGGGAAACGTGCTTACCACTGTGAGACCTGTTTTGTTTTATTGTGTGTTATATTTATAACTGTGCAAAAAGCAGTTTTAGCGTTAGGTTTGTTCGGTCGCTAAGTGTTTGGAATTTGCAAATTGACCGACACTTCCCAGCCACCATCAAAGATTCTAACATGAACATGGTCTCAAGAAGGGATTAAGATTTTGACATTCGTGTCAACATTCAACAGTGTTATATTTGCGTACGTGTGATGAGATGCTGCTTCTGCGGCTGCTGCAGGCAGAGTCCAGGGGTTCCAGCCTGGCAATCAACTCATCTAGTTGGCCAATCAAATCCGGGTGAGTGCTTGAACTGAGCTGGGACCGAAGATGTTCAAGGCGGTCGATGGGAAGTGATTTTCTGGCCTGAATCACACAAAAAAAGGTGAATGTGACAAAAACATGCTTTTATTTAGATAAGTTCATCTGGTTCTGCTTGGTATATTGTTAAAAGCAGAAAACCTATTTTGATTTACAAGTTTTTATAAACAGACGTTTAAAACTGAGTTTAGTTGAATACTTAATATTTAATGTTACTTGAATGTTTTACTCGTTAAAAAAAACAAAAAACTAATTTGTTTCTTTGTCAAAATGAAGCTTATTTAATTCACTGGCTTCCATTGAAGGTGATAAACGAACCAGTCGCTCTAATTAAGTGTTTACATTGACCACACAGTAACTTTATACCACTTACTGTTGAACAATCAAACTAAGGAAACATCAACAACCTTTCTACTGTTCTAACAGCTTTAATCTTATTTCATAAATCAACACATTGACTGCCACTGATGGTGCTAGATGTCCAATCCATTTGAACTGAGAGGATTGGCAGCGATGCCCTATAAAGGGTATATAAATATCACTTTTTGGAACACCTTGTTTTTTTTTCAAATAAGAGGAACAAATCATTTTTGAATATTTGCCACCATACCCGACTGATGCTGATGTTGTGCTGAAACATACAACACACCGCAGCCGCGAGAGACCAGGACTCTCGTCGCAGCAGGCGTTCAACACAGCGATCTGCAGACAACAGTGAGATGTGGGACAGACAGCCGCCGACACGGAAGCAGAAGAGATCGTTACGGTAGACTGCGATGTCCAGCACATCTGCAACAGTAAAAAAGGATGAGTTAACTTACTGTAAGTCATCACGTGTGTGACTATCAGTTACCTTTTAGCTCTGTCCATAAAAGAACTTGGCCATTATGAGGGGTAAAAATATAAATGGCTGAATTCGTCCAGGTGAGCAGGTTTTGATCTCTGTTGACAAAAGCACAGTTGGGTTTCTTAAAAAGATATGTCTGTGTGCAATAAATCTCAATGAAATAAATGAGGATTTTTACAATTCTGTTTTGATCCACCTTTACATGCTTATTCAATGAATAGACTGAAACTGTAAAAACATTCAAATGTGTGCGTTGTTACCCAAAATATAGTAGTTTAGGGAAAGCAATTGATTGGGGGGTCTTCTGCCCTGGATTGTAATGTGGTTCTTTTCTGCAGGGGAACAAAAGATTTTAAAGGCATCACGCGTTAAGGCTTTACCTCTAAAAACAGTTTATTACCTGTATGTGATGAGAGGTAAAGGAGGACAGTTGAGTGCCTGTTTGAACTGCTGGGTGCTTAAAACCTCGCCATCAAAACTGGCTTCCCATATTCGAGACCCCGGCCGGGCGCAGTAGAGCAATGGGGGCTGGCCCATCGACAATCCTTTGTTTTGAGGGAAAAAACAAGCTCCGTACTCTCCATCTCGCTCCTTGTTTCCAACTCGCCAAAACTTCTCTCTGGTGACATGATTTAAACGCATGAAAAAAGATGATTGATTCTGTTACAGTGTTGTTTTTGGCTGCCCTTTTAGTTTTCTTCTTAGTCTTTTGTATGATAATACGTATTAGTCTTAGTCATATCAAAATGTGTTTGTCTTCGTCTAGTTTTTGTTCACGAAAACTCAAGACTAATTTCGTCTAGTTTTAGTCGATGTTTACTAAAAATGTTTTCGTCTGTAAAATTAAAAAAATGTTACTCCAAAAATAAATTAATAAATAAAGGTTTCCAACTATTTCGAATGAACATTGACAGACAAGCACATATCGTAGCGTCTACAGCAGACATGTCCAAAGTCCGGTCCGGGGGCCAAATGCGGCCCGTGGTCAAATTTCATCCGGCCCCTAGCCTCTGTCATAAAATCAATAACGTCGGCCCGCACACAGACTTAATAAATTGGTCAGCAGTACTGCTACAAGCATATGAAGTAGCTTAACTAAAAACCAAGAACTAGCTTAACACTAAATGCTGCTCCTCATTTACCCACTAAAAGTCAGCAGCACTCTAAGCAACATTACCACATGTGACCCTTTACTCCCAATTTTGTAAAATGACGACAATCAACAAAAAAAAAGTTGACTGCAACGGCCATCGCTTCAAGGATAGGTGGAAATTGGACTATTTCTTCACTAAAATACGCAAGAACTGTGTCTGCCTCATTTGCAAAAAGACAGTCGCTGTTTTGAAAGAGTTCAATATGAGGCGATATTACCAAACAAGACACGTTGACATGTACGACAAGATTACAGGGAAGATACGTAGCGAGAAATTGAAGCAACTTGAAGCTAGTTTAATCTCACAGCAGCAGTATTTCGCTCGAGAGTCGAAAGAGAACGCCACAAAGGCTAGTTGCGAAATTGTTGAAATTATTAATAAAAAATAAATAAATAAAGCAAATGTGACACACAGAATGGCTTGCTAAAATTTGCTTAAATATATTGTTTTACATAAAGGACGTCAGCCAAGGTCGGCCCCCCCCATTTTTACCACACCAAATCTGGCCCCCTTTGCAAAAAGTTTGGACACCCCTGGTCTACAGGGACAACGCCATCTTGGTGATTATACACACCCAGCAGGAAAACGTAACATTAATTTCATTTAATTATTCCCACCTGGATGCCACAAACTGTATGTAAAAAAAAAAAGTTGTCCCAGAGTTTAAGACGAAGCTCGCTGTTAGCATTAGCCAAATGCTAAAGCGAACGCTATGCTAACGCTACGCTACTCAGCACAGACCTGTAAAGGCTAAAGCAACATTACAGATTCTCTCTGGCCAATAAAACAAATCTTTCCTGTGTGCATGCCCAGTGGCGCCACCAGGGGTGGCCTGGGGTGGCCACCCCTATAAATTGGTTGGCCACCCCACTGGCCACCCCGCTTGCCAGTATATCGTTAGATTGTTGTAGCATCAGTTATGCATTTCATCCCAAATGAATGCATTTATTTTGTTTTGTTAAATGTAGGGCTGTCAAATTTATCGCGTTAACGGGCAGTAATTTTTTTTTTTTTTTTAATTAATCACGTAAAAATATTTATCACAATTAATGCATTTGCAGTACGACTCATTCACGCATTGCCGCAAACAGCCTACAATGACGCCGTTTTACTTCTATACAGAGATAAGAGGCAGAGTGGAGTAGATACAAGAATTCATTGGGGCCGTGCTTTTAATTGGCAAAAGCTTTGTCATCTCTCCCACAGCAATTATAAATATTGTGGGAAGCGACGTGGGGAAGAATGACAGGAGTTGATCTTTTTCTTAACACCCTGTAGGGTCCGCAACGCAGAGAAGATATAGCATTTGCAGCCACCACACAGTCATGGTTGCACCACACCCATCATGCATTTGGGCAGAACAGTTAAGTCGCTACAGTATCAATTACTGAAAGCTTAACAAATACACTAGATGGCAATATTTAGTCACAATATACAAACTCACATTTATCCTTTAAGAATTACAAGTCTTTCTATCCGTGGATCCCTTTAACAGAAAGAATGTTAATAATGTTAATGCCATCTTGTGGATTTATTAATAATAAATATAAATATAATAAACAAATACAGTACTTATGTACAGAATGTTAAATGTATATATCCGTCTTGTCTTAGCTTTCCATTCCAAATATAATTTACAGAAAAAAGTGGCATATTTTAGAGATGATTTGAATTGCGATTCATTACGATTAATTAATTTTTAAGCTGTGATTAACTCGATTAAAATTTTTAATCGTTTGACAGCCCAAGTTAAATGTACACCTTATGCCTAATAATATACATAACACAATAAAACAGAATTGTAGTGGAACTCAAAATGTTGACTGGACAGTTATGGACTATGGACATTAAATCATTAGTAATATCAAATATTACACAATACACCAAAGTATATCAGTAGCCGTGTCTTTCTGATACTTCTCCCCTGACCTTTTTACTGCACTCATACTATGAAAACCTGAAATTATGGCTTTTAGTTTTGGCCACCCCAAGATTTTAAGTGGCCCCATCTGGCCACCCCTATGAAAAATTTCTGGAGGCGCCACTGTGCAAGCCTGCATGGAGACTAGAGACGACCCACTGATGAGTCGGAAAAGGGGGGGGGGGGGGGCAGCAAAAACTATTGCTCATTTTCATCTTGCTCGTCTCGTCAGACGAAAGGCGTTCGTCTCGTTATGTTTTAGTCTCCCGAAACATGTTTTTAGCTTGTTAAAAGTCTCGTTGTCATGAACAAAAGTATTCGTTGACAAATTATTTTCGTTATTGTCATCGTTCACGAAAACAACACTGTTCTTTTACTGCCATACACAAGAACTCACCTCTCTGTATCACAGAGATAACAGCGACTCAGAGAGGACACCAACAGCCGACCGTCCTGGTACCCAAGCTGAACCACTCTGGAATCAACAGTGGTGACAGTTTGGACAGGAAACATAACAAATCCTGAACCCTGCAACACAAACAACAACATGAACAGTTGTTTGATTTTTAAACAAGCACTAATGTGCTTCTACAGGCTGAAGGCTATGACGTAAGAGTGCGCAAGCTCTCTAACATTTGCCAATTCCTAACCTACAGGCCACAATAGGTTCACAATTAATTAATCAACCCTGATACAAATATATATATAAAAAAAAAAAAGGCTCTGAGAATCGATGCGCATACATCCCTAGATACCAACCAAATTACATTGTGATCCGTCCGCGAGTAACGGATGAATAGTCCAAAAATGTTATAGTGTAAACACCCTCAACAACAAGAGCAGCTACTTGACAGGCCTTCTGCTTTTACTGCTTCAGCAAAATTAGTGAATTTCACCATGTTTAAATTTTATATCAACTCATTTAATGCCATTGACAGCGATAAACAACTCTCCCATTCAAAATATATTGGACATCTACAACCATGAATGGATGCCAATTACTTAATTTATGAAATAACATTTTGAAAAGTAGGATGGTTGTTTCCTTTGTTTCACTTTTGAAACTGTTATACATAAAAGTTACTGCATGGTCAAGGTAAAAACAGCTCATTTTAGAGCAGCTTTGGCTCGTCTATCACCGTCAATTGAAACCAACAAGTTTAAAGGTTTACAACCATTGTGGTCCAATACTACCAGGTCGTTGAACTATTTGGTACCAGATTGCACGAACAACCCCCCCCCCCCCCCCCAAAAAAAAATACAGTATAATGGTTTTGATCCTTATTTATTTATTTAAATTGGGTACATATCCTTCTGTATCTTTGTATTCAGCCTAATCTGCGCATTTTGTTCATGTGGGACTGTCGTAGAAAAGTAAGCCATATTGCAGAGCAAAAACGAGTTAAAAACACAAAACTTTTTTCTATGGCTGCTAAAATACTGGTTTTCATGGCGCAAAACCATTCAATTGTGAATGAAAAGTTGGTGACAGCTGGTTCACGGTGAAAAATGAAACTTACTATTAGTCATGCTAACCAATGATTTTTTAAGTACACATGACTCAAATTCTCCAGTTCTCTTATGTAACTTTTTATTCAGAGTATTCCTAACTTGTGTTAACAAGTACAGTGGGGCAAATAAGTATTTAGTCAACCACTAATTGTGCAAGTTCTCCCACTTGAAAATGTTAGAGAGGCCTGTAATTGTCAACATGGGTAAACCTCAACCATGAGAGACAGAATGTGGGGAAAAAAAAAAAAAAAACAGAAAATCACATTGTTTGACGCGGCTCTCCTGCATCAATACTACTAGCTAGCAGACCGGGCAGAACGGAAGTCACTCGTGTAAAAATACGGTGGATCCGGTCGATTTTCAAACTACTATGCAATCGTAACCCACTTTTTGAGTCCATCAGATCTCTTGAGTGGTAGATCGGGGAACAGTTTACTTGTCTTTGTTGATTTACAGTTGTCTTCTCTGCTATAATAATAACCAACACGGCCCTGTGTTCAATACATAACCCTCCTACCACAACAAAACAATAAGGAACTAATATTCACAAAGGAACTAAAGTTATACAACATAAAATATACAATATAAATGAATACTACATCACATCTGTAAAATACAAACACATAATGAAAAAAATAATAGCCCATTTAAATGAAATAAATTGAAATGAGCTAAAACACCTGTAATTAAATAATAGCAATACACAGATCCTGCTTACACAATTAAATTTATTAATTCTGTGTGGCGCTTTAACTTCAGAAAATCTACCAATAAAGCTTTTGAAAACCGTTCACAAGAAAAAAAAAATCATTGAGGCATTTTATTTGTAAAATACATGTTAAAATCTTTGTCATTGGGATTGCTTTTCTCTTTAGCACAGGACTTCTTTTTTCGTCTTTCTTTCAGAAAGAAAGCTGACCAATACGCGGTCTGAAAGGCAAATTGTTGTTGGATTATTATCCTTAAATACCCGCTACTTTTTGAGCAGAATTCTAGCTTTGTATAGGCTACTGTTCCTATTGTTGAAAGCATAAAAGTGTGTAATAAACAACACATTTATATTTTGCATTTTGTTTTCTTACTGTACCGAAAATGAACCGAACCATGACCTCAAACCCGAGGTCAGTACCGAACCGAGATTTTTTTTGTACCGTTACACCCTTATAACAGAGCAGTGCGTAGTGAAAATGTGCAAAATTAACTATTCTTTTGCAGAAAAATAAGCATGTCTGCTTTTTCACGTAGGATACGTGATCTTTCTGGACTTATGGTGTCTCCAGCAGTGGAGAACACACTCTTAATGGGGTGGAAAAAGCCTGCACACACAGAAAGCTTTCAGCTAGTCCAGACAGCAGGGGCAGAGCATCTCTTTTGTTTCCCCAAATATTAACAAGTTTATAATTAGGTTGGAGTAATTACATAAGGACGGCTGGATCTCATACAATATAAGAGGAACTTTAGCACTATCCTCCGTTAACTTGGACTTGTTAACTTCCTAGACATAGTTGGGGTCCTCTATGGAAAGGCCTTTTGATACTGAGTAGACTAAAAGTGGTTTGGGATCAATGCGACCATCCTATCTTGAATTTCGGAAAATACGCTGATTGGCTTTAGTTGTCAGATGCATTTCGGGAAGTAATCTGGAACATCCACTTCCGTTAGTCGTTGCAACACAAAAATACCATCGTCGGATGCGGACGCAGGGGTGAAAGTGGGCCAGAACGGTCAGGAACGCAGTTCCGGTATAAGATTCAGGGCCAGAACGCAGTTCAGGTAAAAGATTCAGGGTCGGAATGCTGTTCCGGTACACGGTGCTTTTTTTCTGAAAATATGACGGCAACTGTCAAAACGCTTTGGAAAAAATAAAATAAAATAACAAAAATGCTAAGCTGCCACACATGCATTTCCTCTCCAAGAAGAAAACAATCTACCAACATTAGATTTACATACACAACTGTTAACAACTAGCATAATAAAGTGCTTGTGTAGCGTAATCCGTTTCCACCGATATTTATTATTTATTATATTCCACGGACGGCATGGAGGTTTCCCCAGCTGCTGAAGTTATCTGAGTCTGACAATGATGAGTCATGTCACGAGATGCTGTGCATGTTTTCTGGAACAGCAAAAAATAACTAAAATAAATAAATTTTAGAAAATATAGAAAAAAAGTTGAATTGATACGACAAAAAAGGGCATGAATGCTACATAAAATGGATAAAATCTTTAAGAGTAACGAAAGAGTTGAGGAGGCTTATTTATCATATTTAGTTTTATTTGCTCTGATGGGGAGGTTCAGAACATCTTGGCTGTCAATGTGCACTTTGGACTTATATTTGTTCATTTATGTTAGGCTACTGATTCATTTCCTTATGATTTAAAAAAATAAATGTTTGCGTGATCTTCAAAATAAATTCCATTTCACTCTGCATAATATAAGTCATTTGTACTTATTTTTCTGAATGTAAGTTACTTAAATCTTTTTTTTTTATTTTTTTAAAGTAAATGTTTACATTAACTTCAATTTTAATATACATCCTATGCTCTTAAGTAGTTAAAATTGAGATTTGGCATTTAGTATGTGAGGAAATGAGGGAAAAGAAAAATTAGGAGATGGTTGGGGTTAATGCTGTTTTTGTTAACTTTTATTTTGAAAATCATTGAAAAAATACAATTTTGAATGAAAATCAGTTTTTGTATGTGTTATAGAAATATCTGTGCTAAAACAGTTTTCTTTGCATTTCAGTAGTTCAAGAGGTCCCCCCACCCAAAAATAAATAAATGAATAATTCTGGCTCCGTGGCGACCTTCTCGTCGGGGAGTTCCGGCAAAAAATTCTAGCCACTTTCACCCCTGTGCGGAGGTATATACTTTTGTGTGAAATCAGTAGTCAGATTGGCCCTAAGACCCACCAAATTCGAATTATTCCGAAAAAAATACTGATTGGTGGACTACCGACCGAAATGAGTATTAAAATTTTTAATAAAATCGTTTAGGATTATTTTAGATGCATAAATGTTATATTTTCTTATAAAATATTCAACGAGGAATACGATAGACCCATTGATAGACTTTTTGGGAAAAATCACCATTTCATTAAGTAGTCTCATGAATAATGACATGGCCTGTGGCTGTGATAAACAATGCACATTCCCTCAGCGACTGTTTTACAGATTATGCTAGGTAAATGATCACTCATTGGATAATCTCATAATCTCACATGCTGAATCGAGCGTGACATGCATAAATTACGTGACGGAATTGGTGCTGGTTGGAATATATAAGGGAACCGTTAAGTAAACTGTCAAACAATGTAACGTAATTTGTGCTGGTTGCAATATATAAGAGAATCATTAGGTAAACTGCCAAACAATTCCATGGAATCGAAACACATGGAACCGGTTCTCTATAGGAACCGGTTTTCGATTCCCTTCCATAGTTGCAACCGCACTCCTGATGCCTACAGAAAAAACACTGACGATTGAGCTGTCAGCCAAAATGTTTAGCTCAGTTATCTGTGCGCTCTGTAGCCACTGTAAATATTCTATATTTACTTAAACTGAAGTCCAGTTTCCTTAAAATGTTGAGTTCAAATTACTTAAATTGAAGTCTTGTTTACTTAGTTGAGTTCAAAACGTTAACTTGTTTTCTTTAAAATTTTCCGTCAAAACATATGTATAAGACATATTGTTCAGTTGTGGATACCGTTGGTTTGTTATTCTTATTTGGATGAAGTGTTTTTGAGTTAAGTTATTAGACGCACCTAAAATAAACTATTGGATCAGAGAAATGGACTCACTGTGCATGCTTCACTTCGTCAAACTGCACTGGGCGCACGTCATCACAAACTCCTAACCATCATCTATTACTTGACTGGGTACAGGGCTTAGTCAGTAAAACACGAAAAAGTTTTACGTTTATTGGTTTATTGGTTTTATGGTTTACGTGAATTGTCAAGTTGAACTGACCTTTTTTTTTTTTCTTTTTCCTGTTTTAACGCTGTAACTGTATATTACAGGGCTCATCAACAAAAGAAGGCATAATACTTTGATGCAACTACCTTTCCCAGCTTAGAGGATCCTGCTCGGAGAAAAGACACCTTGCCTGCCGAGTCTCCGACAAAGACCTTGAGCGTGTTGGTGTCCCAGCAGAGCGCAGTAATGCTGTGACCCCTGTGCTCCCAGGAGACGCTCACTCTCTCTGGACGACCACGCCGCTCCAGCTGCAGCTCCCACACTGCCACCAAACCCTGACTGGAAACCCCACAAGGCCATTGTCATTATAAAGACAATATGAAGGGTACAATGCGCTTCATAAGACTTTAAAGAACCTAATATTTTACCTTGTCGCAACAGCAACAAAGTCTTCATCGTGTGGACAGCACGACACCTGAGTAATAGATCCTTCCTGGAAAGCAGCCGATGTCAGTTAATCAGGAATGAAATGTATCCAAGAATTAATTTAATGTGCAGCTGCGCCTGGTGAGGTATTCTCTCAACACAGACTCACTTATTACCTTGTGAGTAAGTATTAATCTCTGCTTCCATCCCTCCCTCTGAATAAGGTGCAAACCTCCGGCTGATGTTCCCAATGCGAGCCACTTCCTCGACACAGCCAAACATGTGCACTGAAACACGACACCAAGGAAATACATAGTGAAATAGACTGCATATTTAATGTATACAGTAAGTACTAAGTACTGTATATATAAAAGTCATGCAAACAATTAAAAAAAATAAAAATAGAGTCCGGAATTCTTTTCACAAAAGGTTTTCTAAACTTTTTGCTTCAGAAAAGTGAGTTAGGTGAAACCAACTGACAGTAATTTCTCAAATATAATGCGTAATTTATATGATCTAAATATCACATATAGCAAAATAAGATTAAATAATTGAAACATGTTTTATTTTCTATTTTTTTCAAAGTAGCCACCCTTTTGTCCGATTACTTTTTTTGCAGTCTTGGCATTCGCTCAATAGGGTTCAAGTGGTAGTTCACCTGAAATGGTTTTCATTTCACATGTACAGTCCCTGACAAAAGTTTTGTTGCTTATCCATTTTGTAAAAACAATTGCTAATAACCTGACTTTTAATTATTGAATTGGTTTCAAAAATGGCTCATATGATAGCTAAGACCCTCCCAAATGATGTTGAATGTACAAAAATATATTTGTTTCACTGAAAAAAGATTTATCATTTAATGAAGACATAAAGGTCAAATTTTTGCAAGACAAAAGTTTTGTTGCCTGCAGAAAGTAGTGGGAAAATTGAACAAAAACTATACTTCAAATACAAAAATATGTTACATAACATAAGCGAATTAAGAAGTGGTGCTATGAGATCGAAATTTAATATTTTGTATGACTTCCATGGGCTTGAAGGACTGCATCCATGCGGTTCGGCAAGGATTCATACAATTTATTGATGAAGTCATCAGGAACATCAAAGAAAGCAGTCAACATTCTTATTTTTCGTCTTCCATGCTTCCTATTTCATCCTACCCCAGAAATGCTCAATGATGTTTATGTCTGGTGACTGGGCCGGCCAGTCCTGGAGGATCTTGATCTTCTTTGCCTTGAGGAACCTTGAGGTAGAGATTGAAGTATGTGATGGAGCACCATCCTGCTGCAGAATTTGTCCCTTTTTATGGTTAGGAATGTAAGAGGCAGCTAAGATTTGTTGATATTTCAGATGATTTATGTTGCCTTCCACCCTTCAGATCTCTCGCACACCCCCATACTGAATGTAATCCCAGACCATGATTTTGCCACCACCAAACGCCAGTTTTCTGAGTGAATCTCAGATCCATGCCGGCTCCAGTAGGTCTCCTGCAATATCTGCAGCGACTGTGGTGTAATTCAATGGAAGATTCGTCTGAAAAATCCACCTTTTGCCACTTTTCCAGCATCCATCCTTTTGACAGGCTGTGGGCCTTGGCAAATGCCACACGGTTTTTTAAATCATCTTTAGCTTAATGCTGGTTTCTGGGCACTGATTCGACCATGGAGGCCATTTCCAGACAGAATTCGACAGACTGTTCCGGTTGACACAGGGACTTCAGGGGACCAGGTCTCGTGGAGCTCTGCTGCAGTGGAAAAACATCAAGATCCTCCAGGACTGGCCAGCCCAGTCACCAGACATGAACATCATTGAGCATGTCTGGGGTAGGGTGAAAGAGGAAGCATGGAAGACGAAACCCCGGAATGTTGATGAACTCCGGGAGGCATGCAAGACTGCTTTCTTTGATGTTCCTTATGACTTCATCAATAAATTGTATGAATCCTTACCGAACCGCATGGATGCAGTCCTTCAAGCCCATGGAAGTCATACAAAATATTAAATTTGGATCCCACAGCTCCACTATTTAATTCGCTTATGTTTTGTAACATATTTTTGTATTTGAAGTACATTTTTTGTTCAATTTTCACACTACTTTCTGTAGGTGACAAAACTTTTGTCTTGCCAAAACTTATGTCTTCATTAATTTTTGAAATATTTTTGTACATTCAGCATCATTTGGGAGGGTCTTAGCTTTCATATGAGCCATTTCTGAAACCAACTGAATAATTAAAAGTCTGGTTATTAGCAATTGTTTTCTACAAAATGGATAAGCGACAAGACTTTTGTCAGGGACTGTATGCCTTATCAGCAGAGGTGGGTAGATTAGCCAAAAAATTTACTCAAGTAAGAGTAGCATTACTTAAAAATATAATTACCCAAGTAAAAGTAGTCATCCAAACCTTTGTAATGAAGTACAAGTAAAAAAGTATTTGGTGAAAAGAATACTCAAGTAATGAGTAACATTGTAAGTAACCGCTTAAGATGTCTGATTTTTTGTTCTTTCTTTTAAACGATGGTATTTTTTTTTCAGCACAAAGTTATCTGTGTGAGCTGTTATTATTTTTATACTGTACTATAACATATTAAATAACCACATTAAGCCAAAAAAAATTTAATAACAAAAAACATTGAATTCTGACGAGAGAAAAAAAAAATCTACAGAAATTAAGCATCATTCGTCCAAAGAGCATGAGTGCCCTCTAGTGGAGAAAATATAGTTCCTATTATGAAATTAAAAGGATCACATATCCGGTTTTCCGTGGTCAATCGGTGCCAAATAAAAACTGGGAGATAGATTAAAATCCACGCTTTTGAGTCATGCTTGCAGAGGCACTCCATGTGATTTTTTTTTTTTTTTACTGTGCTTTAAAGATGCCACGTGATTGAAGACTCCGCCGTGATCATAGAACAGCAAGCTTGAGTCTGAATGGTATAATGGAGTCATGTAATTATTATTGCGATGTCTCATTGGTGAAACTGGTTGAGCCACTGTTGGCGTCTCTGGGTAAAAAAAAAAAAGTAAAATCTAATATACTGTATAGAATAAAGAAGAAAAATGTACGATCCTTTTTCACCAATCTTCTCAAGTGAAAAGTATGGGGGTTATCGGGATTGATTATAGGAATTTCTTGCTTTAACAGTGGGATTGAGACCATCATTTGTATTGAATTGAATGCGGTGTGTCCAAACTTTTGGCCTGTACTGTATGGAATTTTCACTACTCATAATGGATCAGACTATGGCAGGTACTGTTTGTATGCACAGGTGGGTATCGTTTGGGTTTCAGCCAATACCGGTCATTACGCGGTAGTTTTTAAAATGGTTCCGGAGCGTTGTTTGATTTGAAACCGCTACCAAAATTATATCAGCTTTCGGTACCCAACTCTATTTGTGTGTGTTTGTTTTGATCTGCTGTTATACTTTTCTGTAAATGTGGCTTTCATGCTTATTCATACCTCTAAAAGAAATCCCATCAAATATTGATTTTATGCATGTTTTATATTTACCCACTTCAAGCACCTTTCCCACTTGTATCAGTACTGAGTGGTTCGTTTATGGGCTCAGAACAGAAGGATAAAATACAAATTACGATGCAGATAATGCAGTACTTCATTTTTGAGCATGGCTTCAAACACGTGTGATCATATCTACCTTGAGCCTGCCGGAGTCTAACCGCAAAGTGGAAAGAAGAGGGTCCAGGCAGTGTAATTCTGCCAAGACATGAGTGTGGACCTCTGGTACGACTGCTACCCGAGGCATCTTCCCTCACGACCGTTCACAACTACAAGAGAAGCAGATAGACCGCCTTTAATAGTCACGTTTTTGCTTGGTCACATATAGTGTGGTATCATATGACTCTCAGCAGGGTTCTTAAGTCTCTCAAATTGGCCAGCCATGACTCTTGTTATCTAAGCCCTCGCAGACAGTGTAAACAGCTGAATTGTGAAAAGGAATCCACAGCACCGCATACTTAAAATTTTTAACACAATTTCTCGTGGTGGCGTTTTTAGTAAACATTCCCACATGTTGTCAACGCAGTTTAGGTATTGAAGTGTTACCCTCAATTATTCAAAATTGAACAAAAAGTTAAAACTATAATATTTTGAAGTAGTGACAACCTCAGAATGTGGGAATTAGCAGTGATTTTGTTTGTTTGCTATTGGGGGAACATTTTGCATTACAGTATAATTTTTGACCTAAAATAACACAGGCTGATGATCAAGATTATAATACATGGACACTAATGCAGTAAAAAGCTGACTTTACTCTGAAAAAATGCCTATGTGATCCTGCATTAACTCGGTTTTTAAGATAAGAATGATTGTTTCATATAAAAGGAGCAACAAGTATTTGGCAAACTGATTATCCCCGATTTGGGGTTTAGATAGCAACTTGTGCCTTACACACACTGGTGGGGAAAACGCTCAGGACTTAATGAGTAAAAAAAAAAAAAAATAGCACTCAATATCCAGTTTTGCTTAAAGGAGAGTAGTACACTTAAAATGGATTAGGTGTTGGTGGCTTAATTGGAAAAATGCAATCAAAACACGACAAAATCTCGAGTTACATAATTAAATTTGCTGTCATAATGTGGTGAAAAGAGTATTATCCTGTAGCTGATTGCAGTCAAGTAGCATGAAGTGTTCTGTTGAATCAATAGCAATAGTGTGTAGTTGTGTACAACTACACTACAACATGCTGTAAGTTGAAATAAATTCATCACAACAAAAACTACAAACTTTTTGATTTTGTTATATACTGAATGTTTGGCATCCATCACTTGAGCACCTCCTCACATCAGTTGTTTTTCTGCCCAATTGTTTTTGTGCCCAAAAGAATAGGGAGAGGAACACTTGCCCAAAGAATTTTCCCAAATTTGACCCACAGTAAGCTAAGGAGCCTCATGTAGAGAAAGCATGCTCTTTTCTGTGCTTGTGTGGGTTAAATCAGGTTAACTAAAGCCTCTATTGTCCTTAGATGCCAGTGAAAATGACTGTTTTCGTCTACATGTGCTCCATGACTGACTGGGGACCATTCCGGGACCTGATCTTCCTTGCATGGTTCAAGTACTACAGCTTTCATCTCTTGACCTGAAGGTTGTGGGTTCTATTCTGGGTATGGAGGTAATAGTTTTAAAGAGAAAGACAACACCTAATATCAAGGATGCCGTATAGGGGTGAAAAATGATACTGATTCTAAGGGCCCATGCCCTGATGGGGGCCCACAAAGAAAATTAGAACATTAGGTAATCGTTTGCAAATTTCAATATTAATCATTATAATTTTAATAGGAATAAAATGAAGGTTTTCTTTTTCTTGTTTTGTTTTTGGCAAAAAGTAAACACCCAGAGAGCATATGTATTGCCAGCCACCCCCCCAACCCCCGTATTTTAATTAAATGGTTTGGTCCTCCCTTCTTTCGATCCGATCGGAAGCAGCGTTGTGCATCTACACCAGTCAATGACTCGAAGTACGCAGCGCGCGTACTGCAGAAAATTTTCAAAACAAAAATCGGGTTTTCAAAAGAGGAAAGAAAGCAAAACAGGAGGTGGGTAGAAAAGGCCAACAGGATGTGACAAAGGGAGGTTGGTGTCTTGTGTCAGTGTAGTGCTGAAAATTAACCTGTTATCTTAGCTCCGAAGAGAGGTCCCAGCTCACGCCGTAAGAAATACGGGATTTTCCCGGCCACAATGAACGACATTCACCTATTCAAAAACATGAATTCCAAATAATGATGGCATTTTTTGGTATCCTACAGATGTTGAAAGTTGGTGTGGAATTTTTCTTTTTTAAAATCGGCTTGAATCGAGTTTGTCAAGAATTTATTGAATTTAGTTTGTCATCAATTGAATTTAGTTTGTTAACAAGGGACCTAGCTTCGGAGCTGTAGCCTATAGTGGAGATCGCGAGTTTCCAGATGAGGTTAAGCCTACTCCATAATGAAATACTGTAATTGTTTGCTAGCTCGTGTTTGCTCCACTTTTAACTTATATTTAATCAGTACAGCAGGCAAACCCTTAGCAATCTCTTCATACTAAAACAGTTGTATACTGTAATTTATACTGTAGTATAGTTAAGTTCAAACAAAACATTTATTCTAAGTCAATATGGTATTTGCTTGGAGAATATTTCTAATAAAAATATATTTAGATTGTAAAAGATGGCCTTCAGTACATTTCTTATAGATGATATCAGTCTATTCGTTATTGCTCTATACGCAGTATGTTTACATAAATATATTTTCATCTTAAATTAATGCAGAAAATGCAAAAATTAGTGTGTAAAGAATCACCAGAATGCAGGAAATTACATAGTTTATACTAAAGATACACAATAATATCGGTCACCGATAATTATCGGCCGATAATGGCAATTATGACGTCACACAAATAATCCAGATGATAAAAAATTCTATAATTATATGCTTGATTTAGCCTCCAAATGTGCACAACCGAAGAATTCAGCACGCCGCCCCCTCAACCCCTCCCATCTCTGAAGCCCCTGAGGGAGGAGGGGTTGAGGAGGCGGAGTTACATGACAAGAACTAGTTGAATATTATGGCGGCTGTTACAAAAAAAAAAAAAACGACGCTCTCGCCATCTGCAAAACATGTACCGCAGAAGTTCCACGAGGTGGAAAGAAAGCGTCCTCATTCAAAATCAAAACCACTAACCCAGCATCCATTTAAAACTGCATCACAAAGATTTTTGGAACGAATACGAGGCTGCTGCTAGCGGGAATGCTAGAGCTATTGTAAACACAAACTAAGTTAAACTACGGGGCTTGTGATGATACAGAGTCGGGTTGTTTGGGAATGCAGCCCAAGGCGGGTGGTAAACTCGCATCTAAGGCTAAACACCGGCACGACTGGAGATCGATAGTCGGCAAGCAGCCGTCTTCCGACGGAGCCCGCCGCTCTGGCTGGTCCGGCAGGCCGCCGCCGCCTCGCCGTTGGCGGGCTGAGCCCGGTTCCCTGGCTTCGGGACCTCCGGCGAACACCCCGGTTTCTCGAGCGTTCCCCCACGGGATGCGAGCAGAGCCAGACCCCAAATACGCCGCGGCGAACCAGCCGGTGCGGGCAGATTATCCGGTACGAACGTAGCTGCCGCCGCCGAGACGAAACACGATTTTTTTTTTTACCGAAATGACCCGAGAGCCAAAGCCCTGGATAAAAAAAATAATGCCGTTTATACGACCACAATTCTTCCTGAAAAACATGCCAATCACATTTTCACCACGGACATTTGGAAAAGTGATGTCCAGTAAGTAAGCTTATCATGACGGCACAGTGGTTACTTGATAATTTAAACATGGAGAAAACGAAGTCAGCCAGTCAATAATGCATTCAGTATGTAAAATGACGAGCGGTCAGATGACTTTGTAACGCTGCCTTTATTTTCAGCTTAACAAAACTCAGGCACAAAACAACACGCAGGGGGATGCGAGCTCCAACTCCGTCCAAATAGTACAGCCGTGTATCAGTTTAGCTGCTGTAAAGCAAATGTCGTGAGTGCCGCAAATGTAAACAAAGCGCTGCAGAATGGGTACATGACATCTTGCTCTTTTGAGTTAATCATTTTCACAGTGTGCAACAAAGCATATAACATTAGCAATCACTTTTCAAATTAATTTAACTTATTTGTCTGCTCAATTACAGTCACAGTAGATAATCAAAACTTTTTGGCACTTATTAACACTTATCAATTTAATATGCACATTCCTGTTGTAATGAAATAATAATATTCTGTAGCCACAAATATTATTCAAAATCTTTCCTTCTTCTAAGTTTTTTTTAGGATTAAGTATAATAATGTATTGTTTAAAATAAGGCTGTTAAGATTATTTTCAGCTAGCTATTTTTCTTCCAAGAAATCTGAGAGAAATACACTTGAAGCGCTGGCAGATAATTTCACTTATTTCCAATAGATTTACACTTAAAACTGACTAGTTTTAAGGAGGTGTGTTTTGCAGTGTATTAATGTTATATATGTTAGGAATGGCTTACTTTTAAAGGCATTTTTGTGCAACTTAGGTATTTACTCTGTAAGTAATTGTTGTCAAAAGTTTACCGTTACACAATGTCAGACAATCTGTCATATGTAGCTGTTGGAATTGAATACTTGTTCATATGTTGAAAAAAAAGAGCCATAAATTATATTTTTGCACAGTAATATTTTCTTTTGTGTATACTTTAAAATTTTACATAAATCTCTTAATAGAATTATCGGCTTGACATTATCGGTTACCGGTTGGAATGAGGAGGAAATTATCGGTTATCGGTTGAAAAATGTATTATCGTGACTCACTAGTTTATACTCTAAATGTGTGTGTGTCCCGGCACTGGTGGTGGGGCCCAAAGTGATATCTTTCCATGGGGCCCAAAATCCCTGGCAGTGCCCCTGCCTAATATTAGTGAGCTTCATGTGAAAGACAAGTTAATCATTGTATTTATGTATTCAAATGGTGGATTTCATAGATCTTCTGAGAATGGAAAAGATGATATTTAGACACACAAAAAAATTATATCGCTTACAAGTGTAGCCATTTTATGAAGTCAGGTATACCCACACACACACATAAGTACTGATAGACTTGAGATGCCTTTGGTAATGGGTATTAATTACATCACAAGGAAGGAGGGACATTCTGGGACAATTGTATGTGATTGGCTTAGAACCGGTATTTATAAAATTTCTGCCCCCCTGTCCGGCAGCTACTTCCTGGAAATAGTGGCTTTTATTTGTTTTTTATTACACTATCACACGTCAGAAAAATTGATTGAGCGTTTTTTCTAGTTATTAGACAAGGTTTTTTTTGTAATGGTGATGCACATGATTAAAACTCAGTTGCTGCCATTGACAATTGACATCGACTCTATTTGAACAATCTGCCATTGATTTATCATGTTTCAGTGCCGCTGACGGTGATTGACGTCGAATCTGTTTTGACTGGGAGAGGCTGGCAAAGATCATTCCTAGCCTTCCCAGTCAAAGTGGATTTGATCTCTCCAACCGTCAAGGTTAATGTGTTCTTTCCCACAAGAAAGTTGGGATAACTTTGCGAATCTTCGGGGATGCAGTAACATAGTTTGCCACGTGACTATAGCCGAAAGTTATCTCCAGTCAATCCAATCTCTAATAAACTGGCCAAAGTGACCTCACTTAATTGAACTGTATTTACCTACAATTATACAATTGGCGAACCATCACACGAAGTTAGGTCGCTTCGGCAGAAAGCGACTCATTTGCACAGACAACCAAAAAGGGGCCAGTCGGTCACGAGACGAAATATGTCTACTAACCATTGAAATACTAACACTTGTCTACATATTAAATGATACTTCAATAGTTGTCAACGCTGTAGAAATACTGTAAATAGAGCTAAAGTGTATCACATTTCCTGTACAAGCCCTTGCTGTTTTTTTATGAGGACGATAGCAAACATGCTAGCTGTTGTCGTTCAAGTATAAACGATTAAATTCAGAGCGAGAGCACGAAAATAAAAACAACAACAGACTCGTGTATTTTCCACCTTGCATCTCTTTTGCTAAGCCTTTTAGAGAAAACCACTCGCGTTACCGTGGGAGATGGAGCCCAGTGGCCAGTTAGTCAGTCCGCCCTAGCGGTGAGGTCGACAGCCTCCCTCCGCTTCCCCGAAGTGAATGTTGATTACTGAGCATGTTTTTAACCCAAGTGCATTGATGACACGCCTCACCAGGAATCCGCAAGTTGGGATAAAAGTCAAAATCTAAGAAGGCATGAATCCAACCTGCGTGCAACTTCCAACAAAACTGTTAGCCTCTTTAATTCAGAGTAGGATTTTGTATATACAGTACAGTGCAGACAGAATCGGACAGTGTGACTGCGCTTCACACACCCCAACTGGTGTGAGGTGAAATTGGAATATTGCTAAATTCACTAACTATGGAACAGTTTTTGTCCTTTTCCCAGAGGGGCTTCCCGTGTTCTATGTTCAAGCTCTCGTTGGCAGTCCTCTGCTTGTCATCCTGAGAGCCTGCATGATTTCCATGCGAAACGCGTCATATTGTCCCATTACTGAAACCAATCTCTCATAGAAAGAACACAAAAAGTAAGAAACAAGTTTTTGTGACTAAAATGCCTTATGCCTTGCTTAAACATTAACCGATTCAGCAGCGGCAGCATCTATTGATGCCGTCATCATGAGCCTCCAGTGAAGCCTGGCTGCGATGCGTAGATTCAGCAGGCGCCAAAGTCCTCCATGGGACATCCTTGTACACTTTGTCTTCATTGTCCTTTGCTGACAAGCGTCTGGCCCTCAGGTTTTTCTCATCAAGCGACGTGTTTGCCAGACGTGGAACTTGCTGTACGCCGTCTGAAGCATTTGCTCTAAGTGTGATGTGAGCTACAGTAGGGTCAGTGAAACAAGATCAAACAAGGAAAGTCAGTTATTCATGTGAAATCCCAACTAATTGAAACTACAAAAATATTTATTTTGGCCTTAATAATATGTTATGCTATGCGTATGTTAAAAACATTACTTACGTTCTTATTTAAGTACTGACGCTGAATCTTTTCTTGAAAAGGACAGAGCTTGGTTGTCTGAAATCTCTCAAGGTTAGACTTCATTTTTATCAGCTGTATCAAAAAAATGAGACATGATATTTTAATTTACCTCATTGCCTGCCATTGATGATGGACACCCAATTCATTTAAACCAGTAACACTGGCCTCTCCCAGTCAAAATTAATGGGACGTCCAAAACCGTCAATGAGTTAACAGTCAAAGTTTACTTTTTTTTTTTTTTTTTTTTTTAGCTCAGTGGGAAGGAAGAGTCAGTCTGGGGTCTAGGCCCAATATTAAAATATTTGCAGTAACGGTAAAAAACAACAGGTCACCTTCTCCTCTAGAAATGGCGTGTTTACAGGAAAACAAGACCAAAAATGTCTCAATAACTCCCCAGCAGCTGTATAAAGATGCTTCAGTTCGCCTTGTATGTCAGATGGTACCATTTCTGCAAAATAAGGACAAATGAGAAAAGGCCAAGCACTGAAATGAAGTGGCGGGGAGAAAAAACACAAATGGTCTACATGTGTCACAACGCACGATTTATGGCTTGCTGCGATGCGGTCTGCATGAGGACGCCACCGGGAGAAAGTGCTGCGATGGCGGAACTTGCTGCTGTGCTGGTCAAAACCTAACGAGAGATTGTGGTAAGACGTTTGACTCCCAAATAACTGATAAAACTAGCAAAAATTGAGTAACGCAAAATAAGGGGAGCAAATAGTGTTTGAAGGAACCTGAGTTAGGTTGGGTTTGTAATTTGCCATCTCATGCTGAATGTGATTGATGGAGTTGATGATTTCTTGGCTCGTTGTATACTTTAGCGACTGAAGAGGCACAGGACCATGAGCATACCTGACAAGAAAACAATCAAGGAAGATCAAACAACATAACACTCTGAGGATATATGCAATTGATTTTATGTGCCAACTAAGTCACAAACTCTAGCAAAGGAGGACAAAAGTTCAACCTGTCTGACTTTTTGAGATTTAATGCAACCACTTTTGGTCCGTTTTCCCTTTGAAGATCCTCATACTCTATGGCTTCTTGTAATTTCACCTATGAAAAATGTCCAAAAACAGGAATGTGAATGATTCTTTATATTGTTATCTTTATAAAGTGGGGGAAAAAACAGCAGAGCCATTTTACCTTCTTGATAGGAGGCTGAAAGAGGTCAGAATCTCGTGAGTTTCCATCAGTGCTGCTTGTTTCACTACCTTGGTCATTCTCCCTTAAAAACAATACAAGTTAAGATTTATCACAAGGACATTCTTTGGAGAGCTATAGCTATTTTTTTTTATATTCATACCCTTTGCGTGAGCCTGCTGCCAGCACCATAGCACTGTGATGGTTGAAGCGCTTTATAATGGCATAGTTGCTGCTCTCCTTCACAGTTCGGTTTGAATTTGAAGTGGAGGGCAGTGATGTGCTGACACCGTAACCCTGCAACATAGACAACAGCAAATCACTCCCATTTCCCAAAAAGCAACTTCAACCGTTATCAGCTCTTGTGGATTTATTGCAAAAGCCTACAAAAAAAATAATAATAATAATAAGTTTTTTTCTTTATATTGCTGACGATTAAAAAAATAATTTGAGTGTTTCTATGTTGATTTTTTGTGTTGAATTAAAGCTTGAGTTCAACCCAACTTGCCTTGACTTCAACTCAAGTTCAGCTTAAATCGATTTCAATGCCAACTTAATCAGGAAAAAATGGATTGGACATCTAGCGCCGAGAATGGTGGTCAATGAATTCAACGAGTGCCCTCTAAAGGTTTAACTTGTTTTGAGCTTTCCCTGTATTTTGCTCTTATTATCTCATTAAAATTGAGGAAGTATTTAAAAAAATAAATTACAAATCAAAACTCTTGGTGAAAATATCTGAGATTTCATTTTTAGGCCATATTCCCAACACTAACTCATTGGGTGCCATTGACGGAAATAAACGTTCAATCCATCCATCAATAGAAACAAATAAAGTAATGTTGAAAAAAAGAATCATCATGTCATGAACCCTTACCTCATCCAAGGATTTATCTTCTAATGACTGCAGGTCAACCAGAGGGTTTTTAACTCCTTGCCCCACCATTGATTTTAACCCTTTTGGAGAAAACAAAGTTTTTTTTTTTTTTTTTTTACAAAAACAATGAAACCGTGAAGCAAAAATGATGCATTCATTCCTACCTACCTACAGTATAACCAATACATTTGTACCAACTAAATGCTTCCTACCTTTTTCGTCTTGCTTGGCACACTCAGTAAAGATGTCCTGTGTGCTGGTATTGATACGATCTCTGTGAAAATACTGCGACTGAAAAAAACGTGTCCAGAACTCCTTCTCCGTCAGGTTATGAGGCACATTCTCACAATACTTCTGCTTCACTGCAATGACAAGTTGAGTTCATAAAAATTGCGTACACACGGACATAGATTGGGTATACAAAGGACCCTCCCTCCAGAGCATGTACGGTAGTCACATTTACCTGCAGGATAGGTTCTAAAGATGGATTCAATAATATCAGCTGTCAGGTTATATCTCAAGCCGTTGCAGCCGTCTGTTTGAGGCCGGATATCAGCCTGTATAGAAGAAAAATGGCAAAATTCTTTTAACGTAGCTGAAAGTCAGGATGAAATTCTACATGGCAGTCGATTGAGTCACTCACCAAAAAAGCTCCAGATATACCAACTTCCTGTTTATTGTTGCATACTGCAGGATCTGTGTGGTTTAGGCCCCCTAATCGATTAGCCCAGAATTCTTCGGCACTGATTACTTGACTGACCACTAAATCTTTATACAATTGAAAAAGCACCGGGTCTTCTTGAAGCATCCTATAGGTGAAAAATACATATTTTTAGAGATATACCGCTTGAATATCTGTGAACGGCGACAAAATGTGATTGGTAGTATATGTTTGATGACAGGATGTACAAAGTATAAACCCTTAATAGCGCATACTTATTTAACTCATTGGCTGCCATTGACGGCGCTAGACGTCCAACCCGTTTTGACTGGGAGAGGCTGGCAGCGAATGACCGCTGCCAGCCTCTCCCGGTGAAATTGAATTGGCCGTCTTGCACTTTCAATAGCACTGTAATAGAAGCATTCACAGCCAGTCCTCCCTGTTCAAGGGCATTTGACGTCTATAGTGGGGAATGAATTCATTACTATGATTTTTTTTTAAACCACTACTGTGATAAACAGGCTAAAGGCTGCCCTCTACTGGTCAATTCCTAACCTACAAAAGGCTTCGCTCATCTGGTTAACTCCTATCAAAATCTGCAATTATCTAATCTCATACAAAAAAAGCAAAAATCGAGCTCCAAGGATGGATACTGGCCCATGCTAGATAGCTACAAAGTTTTAGGACTTTTAAGATTAATTCACGAATGACGAAGGGGCAGGATTTCATAGTTGGATTCTACGAGAAAAGCAATAACAACTACTTGAGTGGCGCCTTGATGGGCCTTCAGTTTGGGACTTTTTTTTTTTTTTTTTTTAAATCAAGTTTATAGAGTGTAATGGGGGGAACAACCATTAATGCTTTTTTATGTTGATTAGTAATAAACAGAACAAAATGTTTGTTTTAATGAATAACAGCTACATAGCAATAGCTAGGCTAATAACTATGTGAAAATCAATTTTAAAAAAATAAATTAATATGATGATTGTAGGTGCTTTTGGTAAATTCGATGAGGTGTCTAGTATAGGCCTGTCGGGATAACAAATTTTAGTGGGCGATAAATTCTCTCATAAATTATTGCGATATACGATATTATTACCCCCCTCCCCCCATTTTTTAAATTTACAATAACACAGTAAGAATACAGTATATATAAATAATACTAAGTAATATTAAGTACACCCATTTAAACGCAATAACCGTTTACTCTTAAATTAAAAAATACTTTTTAAGAAATCCCAACTAAAAACAATAGACCATGATCTTTTAAGTAAGAGACAACAACATCAATACCGCATAGAAACACAGAATGAATAAAATATCTTTTTCAAGGAAAGATAAAATTGCACTTCAATAACTTAAGCATTTAGGCCCAGAGGTATAAAGTTGTAGTAACACAAACAACAACAGAGAAAAAGAGATTAAGTAGCAGTAACAAAAATTTGCCTTCAAGGCTAGGTTCATACTGCAGGTTTTAATGCACAAATCCGATTTTTTGTCACGTCTGTTTTTTTGGCGTGACCGTTCAGACTGCCTTTGTCCATGGAGCCCGTTCAAGTATCACGCATACGCACTAATTCGCAGTCCGAGATGCGCTCAGCAAAGTGACCGCATGCGCAGAAGCATCAAAACAAATTACACATGCTAGCTGTATGTCATTCCAGGGTGATCATATTTTGATTTCCAAAAAGATGACACAAATAACAGTCATTAATAATCCCCGTTTAGTCCTTTATTCAAAGTTTATATGGACTGAGAGAACGCATACACGCACGTACATAAGCCTTGACTTGTGTGCGTGACATGACGTGGGTGTGTCAATTTGCCCCATCTTGGCCATGTAAGCAATATTGAAATATTGCTCATTTGGCGCATAGAAATAAAATCGGAAATTGTCAGGCTTATCCTTTTCTTCATTTATTTTTTTTAGGGCTGTCAAAATTATCGCGTTAACGGGCGGTAATTAATTTTTTAAATTAATCACTTTAAAATATTTGACGCAATTAACGCACATGCCCCGCTCAGACGGATTTAAATGACAGTATAGTGAAATGCCCACATGATAATTGTGTTTTATGGAGTTTTGCCGCGCTCTGCTGGCGCTTGGGTGCGACTGATTTTATAGGCTTCAGCACCCATGAGCATTGTGTAAGTAATTATTGACATCAACAATGGCGGGCAACTAGTTTATTTTTTTACTGAAATTTTTACAAATTTTATTAAAACGAAAACATTAAGAGGGGTTTTAATATAAAAATTCTATAACTTGTACTAACATTTATCTTTTAAGAACTACAAGTCTTTCTATCCATGGATCGCTTTAACAATGTTAATAATGTTAATGCCATCTTGTTGATTTATTGTTATAATAAACAAATACAGTCCCTATGTACCGTATGTTGAATGTATATATCCATCTTGTGTCTTATCTTTCTATTCCAACAATAATTTACAGAAAAATATGGCATATTTTATAGATGGTTTAAATTGCGATTAATTACGATTAATTAATTTTTAAGCTGTAATTAACTTGATTAAAAATTTTAATTGTTTGACAGCCCTCATTTTTTTATGACCGTGTTCAAGCCCGATCGTGCATAAAAGCAGAGTTCAAGCTAATGCACAGCTATATCGCTCCCGTCCTGCATGCCGCTTTCACTTTGCTGACGTCATTAATGCATGAATCCCGATTCTGGAGACTTGAAAGTTCAGACCGCCAGCCACATTCTGGAAAAATGTGGCCCAGATCAGATTTAGACCACATACGAAAGTGACCCAGATCGGATTTGAAATGGTCCAGTTCTTTGTGACTTGTCGCGTTCAGACCGTCAAGTTAATGCCTCACTCGAGTCGGAAAAACACAAAAAAATCGGATTCTTGCATTAAGACGTGTAGTATGAACGTAGCTTAGGCCAGGTTCAAATGTGTAAAACTAACATACCCAGAAGTCAATACAGTAAAACAGAGTGAATCCTCATCACAGCATATTGCGCTGTTGGTAAAAAGGAAGCCGAACTTTTAACAGCACGTCGTCCGCCGCACATCTGCTGCACGCACGCACGCACACACGCACGTGAGGCGATAAATCGCAGCAGGAAAATTACTGCCTTCATTTTCATTTACTGTGCGATAAATGGAATTATTGCATATTGCGACAGGCTTAGTCTAGTATCCATTGTCTAAGATAGCGGCTTGCTCCAAATGAGAATCATGCATGCACGTGACCTTGACTTGTAGTAAGATGGTGTCAGTGAGAAAAATTGAAAAAGAAAACAATTTGATAGTTATGCAGTATTTTCTCAAAAATATGTTTAGATCAAAATATCTAGCATTAATATTATAGTATACTACTATGTATAATGGTATTATAATAATTATGATGATTAATCCTTGCCAATCAGATTTTTTTTTTTTATAAAGGGTGTCATTTAAAGCTATTCTTAGTGTAGAATCTGAACTCTGAAGTATGTGGGATTAACTCCAGAAATCGTTATTTATATTTTGAAATGTTCAACGGAAGTACCTTTTTTAAACCATTAACCGTAAGCTTTACACTCCACAAAAAACACTTTTTTATCATTGCATGTGGTGTCAGCAATAGATTTTTTTTTTTTTTCCGTTTGCAAATGCTGTTAACCAGCGATTTTTCAAGTTTGAAGTGTCACCTTTTAACTGCAAGTTTGCGTTTTGGAGAAGACTGCCAATGTTTTATAGCAGGCTAAAGTAGGTTGTATTTTTTCCCATAAGCCTTAATGTAGCAATGCTAACATTTACAGTGTTTAATATAGATGTGTTTCCTTATTTTCTATGTCGGAACTTTAATTCTACGGCGTGTTCATAACCAATAGACATCTGTGAAAGGAACTGGAGTCTCATATGCCATCAACACGCACGCAATAAAACACAGCCTTGAAAATTACCTACCTCATTTTTATTTCCCGTGCGATAAATGGACTCATTGCATATCGCGACACGCTTAGCAATTCAATAAAACATGTCATTAGCTAGTTAGATGGACTTACAATCTGCCAGCTTGTTGTCTCCTGTCGTCTTCCAAAATTACCACTCGGTGACGGCGCTTTAGGTGTTCTTCCCCGCTTTCGTACTGAGCATCCAACATTCTCAACTTTCCATCCATACATATATTTTTAACCCTTCATTAACCGTCGACGGAATGCTGTGCTCGTCAACGCATTTACGTCATCGACGACCTTGACTACGTTGACTAGTCGGGACACCTCTAACCGCAATTCCGTGATACCGTGTAATTTTGGTTTAAGGTTATCATACCGTCAGAATATCATACCGGCAAATGCCTAATCCTATCACAATGTACCAATATACTATCGCCCAGCTCTAATAAGTATATTTGTTTTCACTCATTTATTTGTATTTATTCTGTTTTTATTAACAACTTATCAAATATTATAAAGAATACTATCCTATAAAAGGTTAAAAATGTCAAATTGTGCAACTGCGTGATTCCCTTGTGTATATTATTGACCCAAGGATTAAAAGTGAAAATAGCTCACCTGTTTTTCTCCTCGAGTTCCTTGTTGGCTTTCTTTTTGAACTTGGGCAGGAGCTGCTGCAGCAACTCTTTGGCAGCCTCCCTGTCTTTGAGTGCCGTGCTCTCATTTGAAAAGTGGAATGTTGTACTCTCTCCAGAGTGAAGGACGAGTTGGAGCTGAATTTTAGCTTTCCCATCGGGGCTGATCTTCTGACCTGAAGAGATATAAAAGAACGCTCGGCTACACAATCTTTGTACTGTAATGTTTGAATGAAAAGAGCTCTCACAGCGAATATCCGCATAAAGGTGGCTGACGGTAAAGCGGTCCTTGCCCTCTGGACTCCAGGCTATGCGTTCAGCCATCAAGTAAAGAGTGCCATCCTGTTTCTTCTGGCGAACCTTTTTTAGCACCAGAAGAACTTCTTCTGACAGTGAAGCCATGGCTCGGAAGTGTTAACTGAGGGCAAAGAGAATGTCAGTGTTGAACATTGTTGTCAAGCAATCTTCTGTCATTTATAAAACACGTATGGTAACTTGAGGAACAATAACAATGAGGCTCGACAAAATCTACATCGTTGCAAGATGATTGTTTGAACTCTCGACGCATCGTTTTGAATATATATTAGTACCTTCTACCAAACCCCTCTCTCTGCTGTTCCGAATATGACTTTATCGTGTAGTCAAGTTTTTAAAATTAAGGCAGCAGTACGTTAGCTAGCTGTTACAGTAAAGAGGAAAAGCTTGGGAGAAGAAATCGGCAGAAAAACTTACTTCACCTAAAAAGGGATGGACTCCACTGCGGATACTACACCTTTTATTCAGCACATTATCTCAAAATAAGTATGTGATAGGGTTTGACTCCATGGGTTTGAGCCATTTAGCACGAAATGTAGACTAATCTAATTGTGTACAGAAATACTTCAACGCCGACATAGCTGGCTGACAGTGTGTTACACTCTTAATGTCCGGCTGTAAAAGATACCACATAATTTGTTCCGATAGCTCCCAGTGCAAACAATGACACCCTTCTATATTAAAAAAAAAAAAAAAAAAAAAAAAAAAAAAAAATATATATATATATATATATATATATATATATATATATATATATATATATATATATATATATATGTATGTATATAATTTGGAAAGTGTGACTTATACTCGCTTCTACTCTACTTATATCAAATTAATCATCGCTCAAGGAGAATATATTTAACACTCGGCTTCAGACAAAAGAGAATTTAATTAGGATAATCGTGCCACAAAGAAACAATATTATTTATTAATTCATTCATTTATTCATTCTTTTTAACTGTGCTGAGAATTGGGGCACAGTGAAGTTAGCAAGAGCAGAAATATCGTATAAATACGGCTAGATTTCTAACGAAGCGGTTAGCCATATAGGACGGACGTCGTCACTTATCGGACATCTTAAAAACAGAGGCATTCGCGGCATATATTATCAAACTCAATTGATGCGCTTTGAAATAACTATAGATTGATCAAATTTCAATCATTTTCAAACCTCAAACTGTAAACATGAGAGTAATTCAGTAATTTTACTCCATACTATATTTTTTTTGTTTAAATTTAACATCCAGCCTGCAACATATAACCATGTTGATACAATTTGTTTTAATAGATACCAAACAGTTTGTAAATACGTCAATAACTGAGCGAGTTAAAAGTATTTTGGTGGAGGAAATCACTCTTATGCCGCAAAATGTCCGACAGTTACTTGAGTCATATAACCTACGCTATAAAACATCTAGACTCATGAATAAATATTATGTATAAACGCAAGATTAAAGAGCATACGACAGGAGAAAAAAGTATTAAAAAAGCATTATTATGTGAATTAGAATCATATTTTGAGACGATTCGACTATATACAACAATTTAGCAAAGCACAGATGCCGAGAAATTAGTCTTTTAATCTGTCGGTTAGCCACGCCCACCATTATAGGGCTCGAGCGTCCCCAACAGGTGGATGACGTCAGCGGGAGAATGGGCTCATCGGTTTTACTATTCAGCCCATTGAGGGGGAATTATTCAAAACGAGGAAAACGCGACGAAGAGAGCCGCAAAATGTCATTGTTTCAGTCTCTCTACTCCAATATTTTTACAGGATATTCTTTTTATCCAAATATTTTTCCCCAATAGCTAAATAAATGGCTTGAGAAGGACCAGTCAGCCCGTCGAGGGGGAACTTTTCACAACGAGGAAAACACGACGAAGAAAGCTGCAAAATGTCATTGTTTCTGTCTCTTTACTTCAATATTTGTGCAGGATATTATTTTTATCCAAGTATTTTCCACAATTGCTAAATAAATGGCATGGTCATGAGAAATAACAGTCTTGTACTAAATGGAATATGAAATAATAAAAATGCACTTATTCAGGACCACATGGCAAAATTACTCCATAATGGTCAAAACTGTCAACTTCACCTTTACTGTCGCACCTCCCGAACGATATTTTATGACACCTAAATCGGACATATGTAATTTCCCTTCCCCGGCTTCGGAGAATGTAAACACCCCAAGAGGCGTGACAGCTAGCCGACATGCTAACCCGAACCGAGTGATGTTTCAAAGTCTTCGAAGCGGAAAATCACACATAACTAGCCCGGATGATTTGACATGACGACTGGGTTGTCGATTGTTTTCGCGGATCGGCAAACCGCCCGGCAGAGAGCAATTTACAGTTCGTTCCCCGGAGGAGGGCGGCTGCAGTGGTTATGCAGCTAACGTGCAGCTAATGTGCACGAGGAGAGCTTTTTACATGCCTATCAATGATCAAACGTAAGTAGTCCTTTATTTAAAGAAAGTTTGTAGTGTTTACTTTGTAATCGCTGTATTAATATTTGACATAATACGAAACAATATGTTTACTCACTTCCTCGTAAGTCCAATGGTCCCACAGTAGTAGGGCTTGGCCAATATCCACGGTGAGTGGGAACCTTTTGAAACTCCAAAAAGGCGCACACGCCTCTCCGTCATGAAGCAAGATTTTTCTGCAGCCATTTGGCTGGCGTGATGCGAAAAATAAACGTATTAATCCGCAAAATCTGCTGAATCCTTAGTCCTCACACACAACAGTACAGCTGTTTAGTGAAAAGGACGCCTTCTACCGTACACGTCACAGCGCCCTCCTCCTCAATGCAAGACCGAAGCCGGAAGTCACTCATTTTCATGGCGCGGGATTAAAAAACTAAATAAATATAGCCATCGCTTCCACACACATCCAAGCAGTCCATATCATTCAGGAGCATAAAATACCACGTGCATTATGAAATAAACATGCTTTTTCGTGTCACATGCACTTTAAGGGTTCAATGTTGGGCTGCTGCCTTCCTGTGTGGAGCTTGCAGGTTTTCCCAAAACATGAATAGTTGGCAGATTGAACAGTCACAGCAGTTATGAATATGAGCATGATTGGTTGTTTCTCTTGTTGTGGCCTGCAACTCCCTGGCAACCAGTTTGGGGTCAGGGTGTCCCCATAGCCAACTGGGATTGGTAACTGCACCCCACAACTCTCGTGACGTGAGGATAAGTGGTACGAAATAAATGAGTCAATCTGTCTGTCTGTAGGTATAATGAAATTCTCTATCTAATGAATGGGCAGTAAAGTGGGTAATTTATAAATGTTCGGATCTAATCTCAGTGCAGGTGACTGAATACACATACGTTGGAACAAAAATGTACAGTCCCTGACAAAAGTCTTGTCGCATATCCAAACCTCCACCCTCCCAAATGATGTTGAATGTACAAAGATATATTTGTTCCACTGAAAAAAGATTTATCATTTAATGAAGACATAAAGGTCAAATTTTGGCAAGACAAAAGTTTTGTCGCCTACAGAAAGTAGTGTGAAAATTGAACAAAAAATGTACTTCAAATACAAAAATATGTTACATAACATAAGCGAATTAAGTAGTGGTGCTGTGAGATCCAAATTTAATATTTTGTATGACTTCCATGGGCTTCGGCAAGGATTCATACAATTTATTGATGAGGTCATCAGATCAGATCTTGATCTTCTTTGCCATGAGGAACTTTGAAGTAGAGATTGAAGTATGCAATGGAGCACCATCATGCTGCAGAATTTGTCCCTTTTTATTGTTAGGAATATAAGAGGCAGCTAAGATTTGTTGATATTTCAGACTATTTATCTCTCAGGGTGCAGACAGTTAAAAACCGTGTGGCATTTGCCAAGGCCCACAGCCTGTCGAAAGGATGGACGCTGGAAAAGTGGCAAAAGGTGGATTTTTCAGATGAATCTTCCATTGAAGTACACCACAGTCGCCACAAATATTGCAGGAGACCTACTGGAGCCCGCATGGATCCGAGATTCAGTCAGAAAACAGTGAAGTTTGGTGGTTACATCATTAACAAAATCATGGTCTGGGGTTACATCCAGTATGGGTGTGTGCGAGAGATCTGCAAGGTGGAAGGCAATATAAATAGTCTTAAATATCAACAAATCTTTGCTGCCTCTCACATTCCTAACCATAAAAAGGGACAAATTCTGCAGCAGGATGGTGCTCCATCGCATACAAGTATAACACCATTTACCATACTTCAATCTCTACCACAAAGTTCCTCAAGGCAAAGAAGATCAAGATCCTCCAGGACTGGCCAGCTCAGTCACCAGACATGAACATCATTGAGCATGTCTGGGGTAGGATGAAAAAGGATGGAAGACGAAACCCAAGAATGTTGATGAACTCTGGGAGGCATGAAAGACTGCTTTCTTTGATGTTCCTGATGACCTCATCAATAAATTGTATGAATCCTTGCCGAAACCCATGGAAGTCATACAAAATATTAAATTTGGATCTCACAGCACCACTACTTAATTTGCTTATGTTATGTAACATATTTATATATTTGGAGTACATTTTTGTTCAATTTTCATACTTTCTGTAGGCGACAAAAATGTTGTCTTGCCAAAATTGGACCTTTATGTCTTTATTAAATGATAAATCTTTTTTCAGTGAAACAAATATATTTTTGTACATTCAACATCATTTGGGAGGGTCTTAGCTTTCATATGAGCTATTTCATAAACCAATTGAATAATTAAAAGTCAGGTTATTAGCAATTGTTTCTACAAAATGGATAAGCGACAAGACTTTTGTCAGGGACTGTAGATCTTTTCACATCCAGTTACGGACTCTATATACCATTAAAATGCTTTAATATTGCACAATATAAATAACACATGAAATGCTGCAACAGGAAAATGTTTATTGGAATGAGTTTTTAAAGAATCCCAAGTCAAGCAATGAGTGATCTGGTTCATCACAAAACAAGAAAAGAAATAGTAAGTTGTGGAATTCCATCAATTCATTTTGATGGAACTTCAAAATTGAAAATGTATTAAGAATTTTTTTAACAAGTCGTATGAATGTGTTACTACAAATACATTCCTCATGCTCAACAAAATACACTGTGCAATGTACAGTATCATATTGCATTTTGTATTTGTTCCAAAAATTTACTGCACATTATAGGGTCAAGAACACAAAGTGATTGACATTCCTAGTAATTTCCTACATACTAGAAATGCTTATCAACATTAGAAATGTTGTGTTGTATTTTGTGTACAGTGTGTAGCTTGACAGCCACACTTTTCAATCGAGATGTAGGAGTGCTTTATCTTGCTGCCATCTGCGCAAATCATCTCCACTTCCTTCTGTTTGGTGGCAGTTTCTTGACAACATGAGCAGGAGTGCATCAGGCTGTTGCTCTCAGCCGAGTACCTAAGCGGTTATATTTTCACACATGAGCAATGCTGCTAGAAAAAAAGTTCCACTGAAACTTAACTATAGATCTCACATTGATGTTGACGCTCCACAGGATCCTTCGCAGGTTGTCATTTCCACTGGTACAACTGACTTGCAGTTCTTTGTGTGCAAGTAGGTAGTGTTTGTGTTTATTTTACATTTCGTTGGAAGAGAAACTGGGAATGACAAAAAAAAAGTGCATGTTCACAAGTAACAGGAACTGAATAAAATTACTACTACAATTATACTATGACAGTCTGGTGAGATAGGTACAGATACATTTACTCACCACATGTCAGCGTTTGGCAGCAGTCCACCGTTTGGTTTAACAACACCTCCCCTTCCTTACAGGTTATAGGTGCTTGAGTGGGACACACGCGAGGCTCACACTGCACACTCAGCGTTTCAGCATCACAGACACACATTTGACAGCCACTGACCCAACTGTCGCCAATCTTTGGGTGGTAAAACAATAGTTATTCATCACCAATACAATACAAGTACTGTACCGCAATTTTTGGATTATAAGGAACACCTGACTATAAGCTGCAGCCCACAAAATTTGACACGAAAACGGCATTTGTTGATAGATAAGTTGCACAGGACTATAAGCTATACTTACCAAATTTGACAAGAAAACTATTTGTTCATGTGCAAGCCGCACTGGACGATAAGCCACAGGGATAGTCACACCTAAAGCCTACTGTTGTCGCGATACTATAATATTTTCAACTTGATAGCTATACTAAAAAAAATACTCAATACCATTTTCGATACTACAGAAAATTAAAAAAAAAAAAAAAAAAAAAAAAGCTTTTTTAGGAACTCTTTCAGTGCCATTGGACGTTGATAGACGTCTAGTCTTGTGGCTCATGAAAAAAAAAAAAAAAAAAAAAAAAAAAAACTCTATAAAAGAGTTTATGACAAGTAGACGTCCAATCCATTTGAAGTGGCAGGGTGGCAGCGAATGACGTCAAGCGCAGTCAACGGCAGTCAATGAGTTAACAAGGAAAATGCAAAAATATACTCCATTACTATCAAGAGTCGTGCAGAATCAAATTTACCCCATGGAAAAAAAAATCTCTTAACTTGATGTAGCACAAAAAACAATAAATAACGGGGTAATCAAATATCGTATCCCGACACATTTCAGTATCAATACAATTCGATATTTTTAACAACCCCTAAGACATACACCTTATCGGCCTGCAAAATCCACATATAAGACGCACTGGAATATAAGCCACAGGGTTCAAAGCGGCTTAAAAGTAGCGGCTTATAGTACGAAAAGTACGGTAAACTGAGTTAGAAAAACGATGACCACATTCAGCAGATACCTCTTTAGGTTCACCATCAGGTCCCGTGCAACCTTTGACAGGAAAATTAAGGGATTTAAAATCACGTAAACAAATTTACAGTAATCAGATTATTGTTTGTCAGTCACACTTACAGGCGGAGACACAGATGTCGGAGCTTGAACTGAACAAAATTGTGCCAGGTGGACAGAAACATCCCTCCACAAATACATTACAGTCAGATCTCTGGTAATATTTTTCTCCATGGCATTGCTCTATATACTTGTTATTGTATCTACAAAGACAAAATAGAATACAATATAGTACAATACAGTAGAACACAATAGAACAGAAAGCCTTTATTATCATTGTACAGAGTACAGCAAGATTTAAAGCTTCACCATAACGTGCACCACATAAAACAGAACCATATGTACAATACGGTTAATTGTATGAGCTATATTCCGGATTTGTGCTATTATTTGTAATTTTACTCCTTGGTGTTGGTAGTTAGGAGAGCAAAACAATTTTGACTGTGGCTTAGTGCAGGGTGCAGGAAAGGAATGTACTCATTTTGTTTGTTCCATTGTGTTCCATTGTTTGTGAGTTTTTTGGTTTGTTACTTTAGTTTGGATAAAGAGTATTTAAGTTAAGTTACAAGACACTACCAAAATAAACTATTGGATAAGAGAAATGGACTTGCTGTGTATGCTTCGCTCTTCAACAGCACTCGGCGCACGTCATAACAAACTCCTAACTATCATCCAGTGCTTGACGGGGTACAGGGCTTAGTCAGTACACTAATATACAACCACAGGTTAGAGTGTACATTGATTGGGAATAAAGTGGCAAATGGTAGGGAAATACACACAACTAGAACAACAACACAAATGTGAAATAAATTGTTAATGTTGCTGTATATTCAAAATGAGAGTGTGTACCTTGCATTGCAGGTTGGTTCCACAACTGGCCCACATGGTTTGTAGACTTTGTGTGCGGGACAGTCGTATTCTGCAGTATGACAAAATTGCTTGATGCATAAAAATATACACAAGTAAAATAGAAACGAATGCCCATTCATACTGTAGATAATGCAAAATGAAGACTCCCCCGAAAAAACACAACAACATATGAATACAGTGTGTATGAAATTAACATATACCTGTATAACAGTGGTTCTTAACCTGGGTTTGATCAAACCCCGGTGGTTTGTTGAGTCAATCCAAGGAGTTCGGTTAAGGTTAAGACACACAGAGCCCTATTTTTGGACACTGACTAAATTCAGGCGAAGTGGTGATTTAGACCAGGTTTTGGATTGGTTTGTCTCCAAGTTTTAGTCTACAGGTTTTATTCTAATTCTTTCAACTGCTAATCCTCTATCTGATGGGAGGAGAAACTGGTTTGCCTAGTGGAAGGCTGACACTCACTTGGTATGAGGAAGTACAACAGACCTACGTGTAGCGTGCACTGCGTTTACATTTAAAAAAAAATTAAATTAAATTAAATAAACAAAAATGTGTCACATTTTACGCCATGAAAATGGTATGTGAGGCGAGGATGTGATAGAAGATAAAAAAATAGATTAAAGAAAAAGATAAAAACATACATTTTGGCCTGTTTAAAAACATGCTGTCTAAATGAGAAGAAATTTGAATGGAAATTCACTTTGTTTTTAGCTTGTTAGCTTAGATATATACAATTTTAATATGGAAAAAAACCAATTGTAATTCCAAAGGGTTCAGGTAATGTACATGTGAAACTCACACGTTCGGTACCTTTAGCAATGTTAAGAACCACTACTGTATATTATTATTTGATTTTATTAATTGATCAATATTGTCATTACCTATTTGACTATTTGGCAGGAGAGAAATCCTCTTGTTCTAAATGCTTACCGTAAGGTGTGATGCGTCCATGTTGACTTTAGTGAGCAAGTTAGTTAAGTTTCCTAAGCGGTTAACTCTTTATAGGCCAAGTGACAATTTTGCTACCGGGTAATGTAAAAAAAAAAAAACTTGCAAAGACCTGGTGCTCACCTAGCCCACAATATTAACACAGTTATTATTACAAATCAGTGTTTCTCAAACATATGTTTAATTATTAAATTAATCAAATAAATAAAAATATAAATGAATGAAACTTTAATAAAAACAAAATTTAAATGAATAAAAGTTTAAATACACTCTCGTTATGGCCCCATAAAGCTAAAGCAACTAAGTAATAAATAAAATAGCATTAATAGCAGCAGTTTTATCTTGTTATTTAAGCTACAGTATTTACAACATTTTAATCAATAAATAAAAATATTTTGTTTTTTTCCCTTTTTAATTCATAAAAACCATAAAAAGGAACAAAGTTTAAAAATGGTAACAAATAAATAAAATGATATTTCTCCTTAACTTTTTGCCTACCATTGGTAATGATAGATGCTCAATGAATGCTCATCTTTAAATGCCAGTGATGGCAAGCATGCACTTCCAGTCTCTTCCAGTCATTCTGAATTGGACGTCTTGAGCCGTCAATGGCAGCCAGTCAGTTAAACGAGTTCTCTATAAAGGGTTTAAGGGCTAGGCGAAAAACATGATCTTACCGCACTGCCCCCATGTCGCATTTCTCCAGTTGACACAGACTGCTGCTGCAGCACACATCATGGCGTACGCCTCCAAACTGGAGCATCCCACGTGGGAGTGTTGCATGTGGCAAACATCAAATTTACAGGCCTCATAATAGGTCTCCGGTGCAACGATGTTGTGACATTTCTTAAACACGCTTAACATAAAATACAGGGATGACGACAATAATTAAAGTGCAATACTAAATGAATAACAGATTGCATTTTGCTTGCTTACTCGCTCATTATGATTTCACATATTTCATGATCACAAGGTGGTTGAGTTGGTGGTGGACTTGGCGTTGGTGGAGGAGGTGACTTCTCACAGTATGGTTTGTTCTTATCTGGTACATGCCACTCACCAGCCATATCGGTGCAAGAGGGGTGAATCTGCCCGCTTGGTAATCTGCAGTCATTTTTTCTATTATTGTCACATGTACCTGGTGAAATCAGATATAGACTGTTGCAATTAAACCGTAAAATGAACGATTAAAAAACATTTCATGTTGTTACTCACCGCACTGTCCCTCTGTATTATTGTGGAATAGGGAAAATGGCAAATCAACACTGAATAAAAGGCCTTTGAAAGTCACGACGGCTTTAATTTCTGGAATTCTCAAGACCATCTCGATGACAGTGCTTGTGATGATAAAATCTTTGTTGGAGTACGTTGGAATGACTTTCTTGCCATTGACATACACCTGAACACATTAGATTTGATACCTAATTCAAAAATGCTGCTTGATACTTTACTTTTCGTACCAACTTTAAAACTTTCAGTAATAACATAACACATAAATACAAGAAAAAGGTTAAGATCATGAAATGTACCATGTTGACTGTATTTGTGCCCCTCTCCTGTGTGAGAATGACTTCATAGTTTTTGTAGTAGACAATCAAGCTGTGAGCACAGGTTACTTCACCCGTGTCGTCACAGTTTTCATTGTCGATAAGGACGGTAAAATTGTGTTGAGGAACAATCTCTTTAACCAGGACATAAGTGCAGTTTTTCTGGAAGCTGTAGTATTGACCATCAAATGTGACATAGTGGGGATCTCCCCAGCCGCTGCAGATGCCTGCAAAGTGATAATGTGGAATAAACTATTATTTATTTTAGGATCTTTTTTGGATGTGGGATGCCTAAAAGGCTTTCAACTGAACTCACATGTGCATTCGTAGTGGAAACAGCAACCATCTTCATCATAAACCCTCACTGGTGGTTGACTGTTTTCACACACAGGCATAATTGGTTCGCATGGCTTATGTTCTGTTACAACTTTTCCATCATCACAACGATCAGTGGTGCAGTTGTCTGAACTCCAGATTTCTCCATGCTGAAAAAGACAAACCTACACGTTAGGACCTCTACCATCAAGCCCAAGACTATAAAAAATTGTTCCAAATTATTTCAAATTCAAGGACCTTTCTTGGTGGGATAAGAAATGTACAATCTTTAGGGGGTGCTTTAGTGGATACGCTTATGGTACTGGATATTGTTGTGACACCTTTTGTCGTTATGCCAGTAGTTGTTAAGGAAGTGGTAGGAGTTGGTGGAATAGTTGGCTGACACGGTCCAGCATACTTCTCAATATTGCAAGTTTTATTGCAATATGCGGTGAAGCACCAACCTGCTTCATCTGTCTTATTGTATATGGTAGTACCTAAAAACAAATAATAGACTTCACGTTTTGAAAAGAACAAAACAGTAAATTTGTATAAATCTGCATGGACACGTGTTGGCTGTCAAAAGCTGTGCCACATTGAAAATTAGAATATCATAGATATGACAACTAGGGTTGTTCCGATCATGTTTTTTGCTCCCGATCCGATCCCGATCGTTTTAGTTTGAGTATCTGCCGATCCCGATATTTCCCGATCCGATTGCTTTTTTTTGCTCCCGATTCAATTCCAATCATTCCCGATAATTTTTCCGATCATATACATTTTGGCAATGCATGAAGAAAAAAATGAATAAAACTCGGACGAATATATACATTCAACATTCAGTACATAAGTACTGTATTTGTTTATTATGACAATAAATCCTCAAGATGGCATTTACATTATTAACATTCTTTCTGTGAGAGGGATCCACGGATAGAAAGACTTGTAATTCTTAAAGGATAAATGTGACTTTGTATATTGTGACTAAATATTGCCATCTAGTGTATTTGTTGAGCTTACAGTAAATGATACTGTAGCCATTTAACTGTTCTGCCCAAATGCATGATGGGAAGTGCAACCATGACTGCGTAGTGGCACCAATTGATATATCTTCTCTGCGTTGGGAAATAACATAGGGTGTTAAGAAAATGATCAACTACCACCTTTCTTCCCCACGTTGCTTCCCACGATGTTTCTAATTATTGAGAGAGGTATTGCAAGGCTTTAGCCAATTAAAAAAAGGCTCCAAAGTCTGCTAAATTCACTCTACTCATTTTACGCTGCCTTTTAGCTCTATTAATAGGTAAAACAGTGCCATCATAGATTGAACACGACAATGCGTGAGTGGGTCATGCAGCGCATGCGTTAATTGCGTTGAATATTTTAATGTGTTTAATTTTTAAAAAATTAATTAACGCCGCTAATGCGATAAATTTGATAGCCCTACTTTAAGCCAAAACTAAAGACTCTGGATGAGTGTAAGACATTTTGTCTGTAATGTTAAATACAATTAGAAAACAATTTAACTAAAAAAATATACATATATATATTAAAAAAAGGCATGTCCGATATTTTTTTGCCGATTCCGATACTTTGAAAATGACGTGATCGGACCCGATCAATCGGGATGCCGATCAATCGGGATATCTTTAATGACAACAATGAATCAATGCTTACCAGGAGAAAAAGTTTGATCAAGGTATTTGCAGAAACATTCAGTGGTTCCGACTGCTGTCGAGGACAGTGTTGTCGTTTTTGTTGAAGGCTTTTCTGTTGACACTATGGTAGGCCTTGTAGAGACGGGGGTTGTTGTTGCTGGTACTGCTGTAACTGTAGTGGGTTTTTCAGCAACTGTGGTTGTTCTGGTGGGCACTTCTGTGACTGTGGTAGGTTTTTCAGTGACTGTGGTTGTTGTGGTTGGTGGTACTTTTGTAACTGTAGAGGTTTTTTCATTTACTGTGGTTGTTGCTGCTGGTACTTTTGTAACAGTGGTAGGCTTTTTAGTGACTGCTGTTGTTTGTCCTACTGTAACTGTGGTAGATTTTTTGGTAACTGTGATTGTTGTTGGTACTGTTGTTACTGTGGTAGGTTTTTCTGTAACTGTGCTTGTTAGTACTTCTGTAACTGTGGTGGATGGTTTAATAACTGTGGTTGGTGTTGGTACTTCTGTTACTGTGGTAGGTTTTTCTGTAACTGTGGTAGTTGTGTTTGGTGATACTTCTGTAACTGTGGTGATTGTTGTTGGTACTTCTGTAACTGTGCTAACCTCTGTAACTGTGCTAGCTTTTTTTGTATATGTGGTAGTTGTTGGTACTTCTGTAAGTGTGGTAGGTTTTTCAGTAACTGTGGTAGGTTTTTCAGTAACTGTGGATGCTGTTTGTATTTCTGTTACTGTGGTAGTGTTTTTAGTGACTTTGGTTGTTGTTTGTACTTCTGTAACTGTGGTTGGTTGTGTAGTAACTATGGATGTTGTTTGAATTTCTGTTACTGTGGTAGGTCTTTTAGTGACTGTTGTTGTTGTTGGTACTTCTGTAACTGTGGTTGGTTGTGTAGTAACTGTGGATGTTGTTTGTATTTCTGTTACTGTGGTAGGTTTTTTAGTGACTGTCGTTGTTGTTGGTACTTCTGTACCTGTGCTAGGTTGTGTAGTAACTGTGGATGTTGTTTGTATTTCTGTTACTGTGGTAGGTTTTTTAGTGACTGTGGTTGTTGTTGGTACTTCTGTAACTGTGGTTGATTGTGTAGTAACTGTGGATGTTGTTTGTATTTCTGTTACTGTTGTGGGTTTTTTAGTGACTGTCGTTGTTGTTGGTACTTCTGAAACTGTGGTAGGTTTTTTAGTAACAGTGGTTTTGGATGTTTCTTCTTCTAATGGTGTTGACCTTGCCCCTGTGATTGGTGGACCTGTATGAATTATAATGGTAGTTGTGGGGATTGTTTTTTCAGTTGATGTGGCTTCAGTTGTGGTTGGGCCTTCTGTGGGTCTGGGTGGTTTTTGTGTTGTTGCTGTCAGAGTTGTGTATTCTGTGGGTGAATTTGTAGTTGTAGATTCGGTGGGGGTGACACAATGGTTGATGCAACATTTGACTCTAATCTCATAGTCATAACAAATTGGTGGTATGCCTTGGTCTTTGTTGTGACAGATCAGTCCTTCTGTTGGATTACATGTTACTATCTGACCGAGCTGATCCAAAGCTACATCTGGAAAGGCTTTTGCTCTGCATTCTATCTCAAGTGGTTGATTGCAGTCTTTCAGACTTTCATCATTAATATTTTCTATAGATTCATAATCTCCACCACTGAGGTTATGATCAGGGTAATGGTTGTTGATCCAATGTGACCAGTGACAAACATAACATTCAGGTGTGGTCGATGGCGTCCTTTCTGTGGTTGTGGTCGTTTGGGGCTTTTCCGTTTTTACTGTTGTTGGCGTAGTTGTTGATAAGGGTGGCTTCTGTGTCGTTGTCTTGATGGTGGTGTGTTCCTCTGTAATTGTGGTTTGGGGGTTTGCTGTTGTGGTTTTTTCTGTTGTTGACAGTGTGGATGGAGGAATTGTTTCTGTAAAAATTTCAACGGTTGTGGTGTGGATTGTTTTTTCAGTTGCTGTCACTTCAGTTGTGGTTGAACCTTCTGTAACTGTTGTATGGTTTTCAGTGACTGTGGTTGTTGTGGTTGGTGGTACTTCTGTAACTGTGGTAGGTTTTTTAGTGACTTTGGTTGTTGTTGGTACTTTTGTAACTGTAGTTGGTTGTGTAGTAACTGTGGTTGTTGTTTGTATTTCTGTTACTGTGGTAGGTCTTTTAGTGACTGTTGTTGTTGTTGTTGTTGTTGGTACTTCTGTAACTGTGGTTGGTTGTGTAGTAACTGTGGTTGTTGTTTGTATTTCTGTTACTGTGGTAGGTCTTTTAGTGATTGTTGTTGTTGTTGTTGTTGGTACTTCTGTAACTGTGGTTGGTTGTGTAGTAACTGTGGATGTTGTTTGTATTTCTGTTACTGTGGTAGGTCTTTTAGTGACTGTTGTTGTTTTTGATACTTCTGTACCTGTGCTTGGCTGTGTAGTAACTGTGGATGTTGTTTGTATTTCTGTTAGTGTGGTAGGTCTTTTAGTGACTGTTGTTGTTTTTGACACTTCTGTACCTGTGCTTGGCTGTGTAGTAACTGTGGATGTTGTTTGTATTTCTGTTACTGTGGTAGGTTTTTTAGTGACTGTGGTTGTTGTTGGTACTTCTGTAACTGTGGTTGATTGTGTTGTAACTGTGGATGTTGTTTGTATTTCTGTTACTGTTGTGGGTTTTTTAGTGACTGTCGTTGTTGTTGGTACTTCTGTAACTGTGGTAGGTTTTTCAGTAACAGTGGTTTTGGATGTTTCTTCTTCTAATGGTGTTGACCTTGCCCCTGTGATTGGTGGACCTGTATGAATTTTAATGGTAGTTGTGGGGATTGTTTTTTCAGTTGATGTGACTTCAATTGTGGTGGGGCCTTCTGTGGGTCTGGGTGGTTTTTGTGTTGTTGCTGTCAGAGTTGTGTATTCTGTGGGTGAATTTGTAGTTGTAGATTCAGTGGGGGTGACACAATGGTTGATGCAACATTTGACTCTAATCTCATAGTCATAACAAATTGGTGGTATGCCTTGGTCTTTGTTGTGACAGATTAGTCCTTCTGTTGGATTACATGTTACTATCTGACCGAGCTGATCCAAAGCTACATCTGGAAAGGCTTTTGCTCTGCATTCTATCTCAAGTGGTTGATTACAGTCTTTCAGATTTTCATAATTAATATTTTCTATAGATTCATAATCTCCACCACTGAGGTTATGATCAGGGTAATGGTTGTTGATCCAATGTGACCAGTGACAAACATAACATTCAGGTGAGGTCGATGGCGTCCTTTCTGTGGTTGTGGTCGTTTGGGGCTTTTCCGTTTTGACTGTTGTTGGTGTAGTTGTTGATAAGGGTGGCTTCTGTGTCGTCTTGATGGTGGTGTGTTCCTCTGTAATTGTGGTTTGGGGGTTTGCTGTTGTGGTTTTTTCTGTAGTTGACAGTGTGGATGGAGGAATTGTTTCTGTAAGAATTTCAACGGTTGTGGTGTGGATTGTTTTTTCAGTTGCTGCCACTTCAGTTGTGGTTGAACCTTCTGTAACTGTTGTATGGTTTTCAGTGACTGTGGTTGTTGTGGTTGGTGGTACTTCTGTAACTGTGGTAGGTCTTTTAGTGACTTTGGTTGTTGTTGGTACTTCTGTAACTGTGGTTGGTTGTGAAGTAACTGTGGATGTTGTTTGTATTTCTGTTACTGTGGTAGGTCTTTTAGTGACTGTTGTTGTTGTTGGTACTTCTGTAACTGTGGTTGGTTGTGTAGTAACTGTGGATGTTGTTTGTATTTCTGTTACTGTGGTAGGTTTTTTAGTGACTGTCGTTGTTGGTGGTACTTCTGTAACTGTGGTAGGTTGTGAAGTAACTGTGGATGTTGTTTGTATTTCTGTTACTGTGGTAGGTTTTTTAGTGACTGTCGTTGTTGTTGGTACTTCTGTAACTGTGGTTGATTGTGTAGTAACCGTGAATGTTGTTTGTATTTCTGTTACTGTTGTGGGTTTTTTAGTGACTGTCGTTGTTGGTGATACTTCTGAAACTGTGGTAGGTTTTTCTGTAACTGTGGTAGGTTTTTCAGTAACAGTGGTTTTGGATGTTTCTTCTTCTAATGGTGTTGACCTTGCCCCTGTGATTGGTGGACCTGTATGAATTTTAATGGTAGTTGTGGGGATTGTTTTTTCAGTTAATGTGACTTCAGTTGTGGTGGGGCCTTCTGTGGGTCTGGGTGGTTTTTGTGTTGTTGCTGTCAGAGTTGTGTATTCTGTGGGTGAATTTGGAGATGTAGATTCGGTGGGGGTGACACAATGGTTGATGCAACATTTGACTCTAATCTCATAGTCATAACAAATTGGTGGTATGCCTTGGTCTTTGTTGTGACAGATCAGTCCTTCTGTTGGACTACATGTTACTATCTGACCGAGCTGATCCAAAGCCACATCTGGAAAGGCTTTTGCTCTGCATTCTATCTCACGTGGTTGATTGCAGTCTTTCAGACCTTCATCATTAATATTTTCTATAGATTCATAATCTCCACCACTGAGGTTATGATCAGGGTAGTGGTTGTTGATCCAGTGTGACCAGTGACAAACATAACATTCAGGTGTGGTCGATGGCGTCCTTTCTGTGGTTGTGGTCGTTTGGGGCTTTTCCGTTTTTACTGTTGTTGGCATAGTTGTTGATAAGGGTGGCTTCTGTGTCGTTGTTTTGATGGTGGTGTGTTCCTCTGTAATTGTGGTTTGGGGGTTTGCTGTTGTGGTTTTTTCTGTTGTTGACAGTGTGGATGGAGGAATTGTGTCTGTGAGAATTTCAACGGTTGTGGTGTGGATTGTTTTTTCAGTTGCTGTGACTTCAGTTTTGGTTGAACCTTCTGTAACTGTGGTTGGTTGTGAAGTAACTGTGGATGTTGTTTGTATTTCTGTTACTGTGGTAGGTCTTTTAGTGACTGTCATTGTTGTTGGTACTTCTGTAACTGTGGTTGGTTGTGTAGTAACTGTGGATGTTGTTTGTATTTCTGTTACTGTGGTAGGTTTTTTAGTGACTGTTGTTGTTGTTGCAACTTCTGTCACTGTGGTTGGTTGTGTAGTGACTGTGGATGTTGTTTGTATTTCTGTTACTGTGGTAGGTTTTTTAGTGACTGTCGTTGTTGTTGGTACTTCTGTAACTGTGGTTGGTTGTGTAGTAACTATGGATGTTGTGTGTATTTCTGTTACTGTGGTAGGTCTTTTAGTGACTGTTGTTGTTGTTGGTACTTCTGTAACTGTGGTTGGTTGTGTAGTAACTGTGGATGTTGTTTGTATTTCTGTTACTGTGGTAGGTTTTTTAGTGACTGTTGTTGTTGTTGATACTTCTGTACCTGTGCTAGGTTGTGCAGTAACTGTGGATGTTGTTTGTATTTCTGTTACTGTGGTAGGTCTTTTAGTGACTGTCGTTGTTGTTGGTACTTCTGTAACTGTGCTTGGTTTTTCAGTAACAGTGGTTTTGGATGTTTCTTCTTCTAATGGTGTTGACCCTGCCCCTGTGATTGGTGGACCTGTATGAATTATAATGGTAGTTGTGGGGATTGTTTTTTCAGTTGATGTGACTTCAGTTGTGGTGGGGCCTTCTGTGGGTCTTGGTGGTCTTTGAGTTGTTGCTGTCAGAGTTGTGTATTCTGTGGGTGAATTTGTAGTTGTAGCTTTGGTGGGGGTGACACAATGGTTGATGCAACATTTGACTCTAATCTCATAGTCATAACAAATTGGTGGTATGCCTTGGTCTTTGTTGTGACAGATAAATCCTTCTGTTGGATTACATGTTACTTTCTGACCAAGCTGATCCAAAGCTAAATCTGGAAAGGCCTTTGCTCTGCATTCTATCTCAAGTGGAAGATTGCAGTCATTTAGATTTGCATCATTAATATTTTCTATAGCTTCATAATCTCCACCACTGAGGTCATGATCAGGGTAGTGGTTGTTGATCCAGTGTGACCAGTGACAAACATAACAGTCATGTGTGGTCGATGGTGTCCTTTCTGTGGTTGTGGTAGTTTGGGGCTTTTCAGTTGTTACTGTTGTTGAAGTAGTTGTTTTAATAGTAGTGGGTTCATTTGTGGAGGTTGGTCCTTCTGTTACAGCCAAAACATAACATAACCACAAACAATCAGTGTGCTGTCACCAAGACAGAGCTTTATAATGTTAATATGCTATATATAATATAATGCTAATATGAAAGCATCATACCATATACACCACGGTTAATCATTACCTTTTGTCGTAAACACAAATTCTGTTGTTGTTGGTGGCTGATGAGTGGTTGATGAACTGCACACCGTTACTTCTCTCGTAATGTTCCCATGTTCTCCACAAAAAGCAGTGATACAAGTTCCATCTCCATCATGAGTGTCATACACGATATCGCCATAATTGTATATTTGTCCTTGATAGATGCAAGTACAATCTGGAAAATAATATAAATCATTGCACCAAAAAAGCTTTATTTCAAAAGTAGATATTCATTTTAAACAACTTCAATAGTTAAACAAATAATGATCATGTGGTGCAAGATCTTTACCTTCAATTGTGTACGTGCATTGCCTCTCTGATGAAGAACATTTACTGAACAAAAAATGAGATTTTTTTTGTTGTTGTTGAAAATCCATGCAAATACATATTTTTTTTAATGTTTGGTCAGAAAATATCCTACCATTTCTGACAATTTTCTGTCGGAGGCATTCTGTCTCCTTCGGCATAATGTTTCCCATCAACATCATAGCACCCACATTGCTCTGCTGCCACACATTTCATTGTTACCTCTTCCAAATATGGTTGATGAGGTGGACACCTCGGGTAGCAGCCTTGGAGATAATAATGTAACTGTCAGTGGTACAAGTGCAGAATTGGCGGAACCAGTAAACACATGTATGATTAGGGATGAATTGGGTGCATCCTATGTATGAATTGATTATAATGAAAGCACCTTCTAAAGCTGGGATATGAGTATAGCACTTTCCAGAGGGATTCCTACAGGTCTTCATGCATGGTTTTCCACAAGCTTCGTAGTGCCATTCACACTCACCCTCAGGATTGTAGTAATCACAAAATAGAGCTAATTAAAAACAAGAAATCAATATTAGAAGAAAGTATATCTCAATAATTCCAAAGTAAACGAATCCACTAAAGACCCTTTATTCTATTACTTACTGAAAAATTGACTACTCATATAAATAAACCCAATAAGAATTTATTGTAATTGTTAAACAGTTAAGATTATGCAGGTTTATATTGAGATTTATTCTGATTAAAAGGAAAAAAATAATCACTTACGACAGACAGTTGGAGTTCTCCATTTTATGCATGCTCCTGCAGTATTGCAAGCAAGTGCATAGGCTGCGACAGCTGAGCAGAAGCACTCACAATCTCCTCCAGTATTACAGGAACACGTGTCTTTTACACAGGCATTGTAATAGGGCTGGGGATCCACCTTTTACGATAATTGTGAAAAAAAAAAAAAAAAAAGTTCGATTTTTTTTAACACTCAAGTTTTTTTTTTTTTTAACAAAACGGTAGTAACATATTTTAGAGTACCTTTGAATGACATGTACTAAAGACTTCACTGTTGATGATGCTGCAGCGTTTTAATGCCCATGCCTGCCTATGCGAGTACAGTGTGCAGGGATTTTTTAATGCATTTGTGTTGGCACAGCTTTGTGACACTTTCCAGCTGTTTCCAAACTCAAAGGCGTCCACCACCAATTCTTTGTTTCGGGTGGTAAAGTCATTTTTTATTTTTCCATCGTAATTCCCACACATACCACAAATTTTTCCCTGGGGTGAAATTGAACAGATTCAGTTTACAGAAAAAACACTAATAACTGATGCTGATCCACTCACCTTAAATGCGGAGCTCAGTTTGACCATCAGTGTTGTCTTCTTATTCCAGATGAGAACAAGACCATTCTTTGCCTCAATGACAAGATATAATCCAATAGTATGGACTTTATAAGGTATGTCAACCCCTTTGGTATGTTTGATTACAGTTCCCTCTTTAAGGATTATTTCACTGTTCTGAAGGACAGAAAAGTTGAGAATGATGAGTTCCCTCGTTAAATAGCCATGTAATGTGAATTTGTACATTAATCACTAACCTAAATTTAATGATATAGCAGTAAAGTCATGAATACAGTAAATTATTATATGGAAAACCATGAATATAACCAGCGTGACCACATACTTCTACAGCACTGCGCAAATTACTTCACCGCACACATTCATGAACTCCAAACCTTGAATATTATGATCCTCTTAAAGCCTAGGCAATAATTTACATGCAATACTTTATCAAAATTATCACTCAATGATGCACCCCTAAGTAGAGCTTGATAGCAGTAGAGCAGATGTTATCACTTGGTCCACACGGAACACTCTCCGTCAAGACTCTGAATGTGCCATCCTTGTTGTCCCCACAGTAATCCTAGATGACAATAAGGTGAAAAGAATATCAAAAAATGTTTACGAAAAATAATAAAACACTTATTACCCATAACGTCATTCTCTGCCATTGATGGTGACACTGGAAGTACAAATGTATTGGATGTCTATTGACATCAATGGCAGCCAAGGGGTTAACCCTTCATAGGACAAGTGACTGTTTTTGGTAATAAAAAAAAATTACATTCCACACATGTGGACATCACATTTTGGGTACTGTTGGCCACAATATTAGCATTTTGTTATACACGTGTTTATGTACTGTATCTACATACTGTACATACAGTACATACATATTATGAATAAATGCACATTTTTAATAAAGTTGATTTTTTTCTATTTTGAAAGTCATTATATTTTACCTATGCCCGCCATTGACAGCGCTAGATGTATAAGCCGTCAAAATGGAGTGGCTGTTTAGCACCATCAATGGCAGTCAGTGAGTTAAATCAGTGCCCTAAAAAGTAATACCTGGGTGAAGACGTAACCACAGTCGCCATTAAAGGAGAATTTCTTGTCGTCATAAGTGATGTAATGACCTTCTCCGTATATTGTACAGGTTCCGTCACATTCCTGATTGGTGCATTCCCACTGTCCACTTTTACAAGTGCTTTTAACACATACCAGTGCACATGAGCCAAGTAGTTTACAACAACCCAAAGGCATAATGACACAAAATAAAGCACAAAGAGAGCTCTCACCAGGTGTTACAGTCCACTTTAACAGTCTCTCCAGGCTTGTATGATTGTTCATTATAAGTGCAAGGACAACTGGTCTCCTCAATGCAACCTCCTTTACCGTCAGACAACAGGCCAGCAGGACACACGCAGCCAGAGACGCAGTGTGTGCTAACCTGTAAAATGTCACCACAATGGCAAATTATGTTTTCTCATCTTCAAAAATATTTAGTAAATCTGTGAGATTAGAAATACACACTGCTCACAGTCCAAGTAACACTCAACCCCCCCCCCCCCCTTCCCCATAGTATTTAACTCATTGCATGGCATTGGTGACGATAGATGTCCAATTCATTTAAACCAGGAAGACTAGATTGAACGAACATTCAATCGCCCCTCCCAGTTAAAATGGATTAGATGTCTAGTGCTGTCATTGGCAGCCTATGAGTTGAATGAGTGCCCTGTAAGGAAAAAAAAATCTGAATTCATGCATGAAAGGGTTAAACAAAAGGTCATAATGCTAGCTGATAGCTGATAGTTATCACAATTTAATTTTTTGAGTCTTACACATTCTGTGTCCAGAGTCTGACAGGTCTTTTGGCACTCTGATCCAATGTCACTTGGTTTTGCGCTTGAGCAGTTGAAGAAAATCATTGGAGCGCTGCATGCTGATTGTAGGGATGAAATTGTGTTGCAAAGGACAAAGATGTACAGCACATTAGCATTTGTCTAAGAAATCAATTTATAAAGTTTCATTATTAATTAATAAGTGCTATTTGTACAAATGCTGATTGTATCCTGAATGCTGTAAGGTGTTTTTAACTGCATATTTTATTGCAGGATCTTTTGTGACAATATTGTTTATGTTTCTCGCGTTGCATCATGGTACTGTGTGGCAAGAAACAATGTATTTTGCCTGTAGTTCAATTGTTTTGCATATTTAGCGAGGCAGATAGCTTACTCTTGTACTCTTGTGTCAGTTGTACAACCTGTTGGGGTAGGTGGGGTTAAAAAAAGTGTTTTTTTTTTTTTTTTGTTAATTCCCACTGAAAAGGAATGTGAAAAGGAAAGAAATTGGTAAATAAACCAGGTGTTCTGTCAGATTAGAATATGTTGTCAGAGTAGCACTACCTTATCCTTATATAGTGCTTTGCCACACTTAGTGTTGCCCAGGGGTGAAAGTGGCTAGAATTTCTTGCCGGAACTCCCTGACGTGAAGGTCGCCACGGAGCCAGAAATTTTATTTATTTATTTATTTATTTATTCAATTTTTTTTCTGTCATTTTTTTTGGGGGGGGGGGGGCAAACCTCTTAAACTACTGAAATGCAAAGAAAACTGCCTTGCCATAGTTACTTCAATAACACATACAATAACTGATTTTCATTCAAAATTGTATTTTTTTTCAATGATTCGCAAAATAAAAGTTAACAAGAACAGCAATAACCCCAACCTCCAGCTCCTAAGTTTTATTTTCCCTCATTTCCTATTTCATATATTTCATACTAAATGCCAAATCTCAATTTTAACTATTTAATAACAAAGGATATATATTAAAACTGAAGTTAATGTAAACATTTACTTTTTTAAAAATAATAAAGATATAAGTACATATCTTATCATATACAAAAATAAGTACAAATGACTTATATTATGGAGAGTGAAATGGAATATATTTTGAAGACCGCGCAAACATTGACTTTTTAAAATCATATGGAAATGAATAAGTAGCCTAACATAAATGAACAAATATAAGTCCAAAATGCACATTGACAGCTAAGATGTTCTGAACCTCCCCATCAGAGCAAATAAAACTAAATATGATAAATAAGCCTCCTCAACTCTCTCGTTGCTCTTAAAGATTCATTTTATGCTGCATTGCCCTTTTTTGTCACATCAATTCAACAGGCTTTTATTTATTTATTTATTTATTTTTTGCACATTTGAACCAATCAGAGCTAACCATTTCTGCTGATCACATGTCAGTATATCAGCCGATTGAATGGACAAATGAGTCCAGGCCGTTTGCTTTGCTACGTGCATTCGCACATTGACGTGACTCATCATCGTCAGACTCAGATAACTGCAGCAGCTGGGGAAACCTCCATGCCGTCCGTGGAATAAAATCAATAATAAATATCGGTGGAAAGGGATTACACTACACAAGCACTTCATTATGCTTGTTGTTAACACTTGTGTATGTAAATCTGATGGTGGTAGATTGTTTTCTTCTTGGAGCTGAAATGCATGTGTGGCAGCTTAGCATTTTTTTTCTTTTCTTTTTTTGCATAGCGTTTTGACAGTTGCTGTCATATTTTCGGAATCAAAACCATGTACCGGAACAGCATTCCGGCCCTGAATCTTATACCGGAACTCCGTTCTGGCCCTGAATCTTATACCGGAACTGCGTTCCTGACCGTTCTGGCCCACTTTCACCCATGGTGTTGCTGCACTAAGTGTTGCTCAAAGCACTCCCAGATAGCATACCGACGTCTAATAAATGTTGATTTCCATCAAAATCATCAGTATAGTTGACATTGAAATTTTCAACAACAAACAATGTTGAATCAACATTGAAAATACCGATGACACCTGACAGTGATGTTGAAACAACATTGTGCCAGGTGATGGTTGGGTTAACATTGTTTTATAGTTGATAAAATAATGTTGACAAATAGTTGATTTTTGATTGACTGGGAAATATGATTGAAAAGTCATCGAATTATGGATGAGCGGAAGTCATGGTCAAAAAGTAGTTGTGTTCGTGGTTGTGCGGGAAGACCTCACTTCAAAGGAACTCCACTGGAAACGCCTCATTTAAGGACAGCCATATCTAAAGGTAAGCATTTAGTCTAGTTCTCCTACTTGAAAAGATTAGAGAGGCCTGTAATTGTCAACATGGGTAAACCTCAACCATGACAGACAGAATGTGGAAAAAAAAAAACAGAAAATCACATTGTTTGATTTTTAAAGAATTTATTTCCAAATTAGAGTGAAAAATAAGCATTTGGTCACCTACAAAAAAAGCAAGATTTCTGGCTGTCAAAGAGGTCTAACTTCTTCTAATGAGGCTCCTCTCATTACCTGTATTAATGGCACCTGTTTTAACTCATTATCGGTATAAAAGACACCTCTCCACAACCTCAATCTCACACTCCAAACTCCACTATGGCCAAGACCAAAGAGCTGTCGAAGGACACCAGAGACAAAATTGTAGACCTGCACCAGGCTGGGTGGACTGAATCTGCAATAGGTAAAACGCTTGGTGTAAAGAAATCAACTGTGGGAGCAATTATTTGAAAATGGAAGACATACAAGACCAATGATAATCTCCCTCGATTTGGGGCTCCATGCAAGATCTCACCCCGTGGCTTCAAAATGATAACAAGAACGTCGTGCAAAAATCCCAGAACCACACGTGGGGACCTAGTGAATGACCTACAGAGAGCTGGGACCACAGTAACAAAGGCTACTATTAGTAACACAATGCGCCGCCAGGGACTCAAATCCTGCACTGCCAGACATGTCCCCCTGCTGAAGAAAGTCTGCATCTGCGTTTCGCTAGAGAGCATTTGGATGAACCAGAAGAAGACTGGGAGAATGTGTTATGGTCAGATGAAACCAAAATAGAACTTTTAGGTAGAAACACAGGTTCTCGTGTTTGGAGGAGAAAGAATACTGAATAGCATCCGAAGAACACTATACCCACTGTGAAGCATGGGGGTGGAAACCTCATGCTTTGGGGCTGTTTTTCTGCAAAGGGACCAGGACGACTGATCTGTGTAAAGGAAAGAATGAATGGGGCCATGTATTGAGAGATTTTGAGTGAAAATCTCCTTCCATCAGCAAGGGCATTGAAGATGAGATTTGGATGGGTCTTTCAGCATGACAATGATCCCAAACACACAGCCAGGGCAACAAAGGAGTGGCTTCGTAAGAAGCATTTCAAGGTCCTGGATATGGCCTAGCCAGTCTCCAGATCTCCACCCCATTGAAAATCTGTGGAGGGAGTTGAAAGTCCGTGTTGCCCAACGACAGCCCCAAAACATCACTGCTCTAGAGGAGATCTGCATGGAGAATTGGTCCAAAATACCAGCAACAGTGTGTGAAAAGCTTGTGAAGAGTTAGAGAAAACGTTTGGCCTCTGTTATTGCCAACAAAGGGTACATAACAAAATATTGAGATGAACTTTTGGTATTGACCAAATACTTATTTTCCACCATGATTTGCAAATAAATTCTTTAAAAATCAAACAATGTGATTTTCTGTTTTTTTTCCCCACATTCTGTCTCTCATGGTTGAGGTTTACTCATGTTGACAATTACAGGCCTCTTTAATATTTTCAAGGGGGTGAACTTGCACAATTAGTGGTTGACTAAATACTTAATTTCAAGGGGGTGAATTTGCACAATTAGTGGTTGACTAAATACTTATTTCGTTCATGTATAATATTTTATTAGTCAGCCGAGCTTTTTCTTCTGTCTGTAAATAAAGCAGGACCTCTAAATATGGGCATATTTAAAAGCATTAATAGCATAATAGTTGAAAATGAAGGAAAACATAACATTGATTTAGTGTTGTTCCAATATCATTAATAATCGAAATGATGTTTCGGTTTTGTTAGCATTTCAATGTTGGAACAACATTAATCGAAGGTGCAAAAGTGATCGGGTGTCATCGTTGATTCAACAGTATAATATTGACAGTGGAATGTTGATTCAAAATCTGTCTACTGTCTGAGACTTTAAAATACTAACACTTGTTAATTTATAGCAGGGGTCAGCAACCCTGGTCCTCGAGTGCCACTATCCAGCTTGTTTTCCATGCCTCCCTCCTTTAACACACCTGGATCAAATAATCATGATCGTTATCAGGCTCCTGCAGAGCTTACTGATGAGCTGATCATTTGATTCAGGTGTGTCAAAGGAGGGAGAGATGGAAAACAAGCTGGATAGTGGCACTCGAGGACCAGGGTTGCTGACCCCTGATTTATAGATATAGTTGTGGAGTTCTCACATTTGGCGTACACTGAACTGTATTTCATAAAGTCATGTGTGTTTGCTGCCTTTTCTATGTTAAAATGCAGATACATTTGCAGAATTGTCGTTGTATTGTTTTTTTTTTTTTACCCCATAAGAATTTGACAAATGTCATTGTGTGATGTGTACGTCATATGAACTCTGTAATACAATGACATAAATCTTACACAAATATGCATTATAATACAGAAATGGGTGGCAGCCACACAACTCTTATCATATGCAGTGTAATTAAACAAGTATTATGAAGTAGGGATCCTCAGTAGCGGTCCGTGGCAGCTTTGCCACCGGGCCACTGACAAATAATAAATTTACGGCTGCAATATTGACTAATCCGAGTAGAGATTTGTGTATGTCGCCCTCTAGTGGTTGGACGCCATTACTGGGGTGTTTGCACACCTATAGCAGCCCAGTATCAGTAGGTTTAAACAGGAACGTTAGCTGCTGTTGGCTGTGTGCTGTAGGCGGCACACCTCTGCAATGGTGGCCAGAGTGTTTTCAATCATTTTGCTCAGAATACTATTTTTCATATCTATGTGGGCTTGTTCTCAATAGTGACACAGGCGCATCAGATTTGTTCCCGGTAATAAACCAACACCTTAGCGAAAATGACTGAAAAACAGACGTCTTTGGACAGCGTTTTTATGGGGGAAAAGGCCACCTGCTGAGCTAGAGGAGGAGCCTACAACCAGTGTTGTAATCTGATTACTTTTTTCAGTAACGAGTAATCTAACGCGTTCATTTTTCTACACCAGTAATCTGATTAAAGTTAGTTTCCTTAGTGTCTCTGCGTTACTATTTTTTCATTGCCTCATAACGTATGTGGAATGAAGAATATTGTAGTCATGTACGAAGAGCGTTTTGAATGGAAAATGCTAAAATTCCGGTACGTGTTTCCATGACAACCTCTTAGCTATTTCCTGCTTTGGTCTCGCGCCACGTGTTGTGGGACTAAGGCGGGTGGACATTCGCGCCAAATGTTGAGACGTTGCGAGGGAATGTTGATCTGTGGATATCCATGAATGAAGGTGAGTATTTTTCCTTCATTCTAGAGGGTATCAGCAAAATGTTGGACCCCCTACATGCGCGGCCGTTTCGTAGCTTTGCCGTAGGAACGACGGGCAGTCATCGCTCCTAGTTTGCAAGCTTTGTTTACATCATATGCGTGTTGCACATTTATGCCGTGAGGTGATATCGATTAGCATCTGTGGGATGTGTTGTAAGTTCGATTGAGTGTAAAGTGCTTAGTTGCCGCCACATTTTGTGGCCAAATTGACCGCGTGTGTGTTGAGAGGACTACTTCCGGGTTGTTAATGTGCATGACTGCACGCGCATCCGCGCCCGCCACCACCTTTGTGTTCATTGCACTGTACAATCCACTTGTGTGTTGTTGATTATTGTGCTGTCAGTTTGCATTGTTTTACATTGGCACTTATATGCTGTTAACCATAACCCGAAATTCAGAAGTTTTGACATTAGGCTTAATCTTAGAGTTAGCGGGGTTTAATTGGTCGGTGGAGTTGATTTAAACAAATTCCAAGCAGTTTGTCAGATATTTGTTAGTTTCAGGGCTCCGGAGTGGCTAATCTAGCGCGAAATTCTGATATTCCCTTTTAAATTCAATCATCAGAAAGTAATTACATGTGATGACATTTTTCTGTTGTCATTCTTATGTTGAGGCGGCAAAGGGAGAAAAATGGGTAAAAAGTAACTGATAGATTACTTTTAAAGTAACTTAGTTACTTTGATAATGAAGTAATCAGTAAAGTAACTAGATCACTTTTTTGAGGCGTAATCAGTAATTAAATTACTTTTTCAAGTAATCTGTGACAACACTGCCTACAACCAAGTCCATTCTACATAATATAAGGCAATGGAATGAACTGAGAGCATCACACCTCGTGGCGAACCATATTGCTAAAGCAAAGAAACCTTTCACGATTGGATAGGAACTCATTATGCCTGCGACCGAGGATATTTGCTGTCAAGTTATTGGGGAGGCGAGTTACATTTTCCCTGCACTTAATGTTCGTTTTTAACCCCTTATTGTTATTTCATATATTTACTGTAATTTTCTGCCACACATTGCTGGTCTGTGAAAAAATGCTCACATCACACCGGTCCGTGGTGCAACAAAGATTGGGGACCACTGGAAAAGCACTTAAAGCATCATTAAATGTATAGAACCACTATATAAACTGACAGAACACCGGATACTCTGAGCCTGGATTCCTGCTGATACTGGCAGGATCAGTGACACTCATGTTGGTAAATTGGTATGTTTTGGTGACTATATGTTTATTTGGAGAAGATGGAGGGAAAAATATCTTAATATTCAATACGATTCACTTTCAGCACAACAATAGCTTTGTACTTTGCATAAAAAATTGACATTTGAAAGCCTTTAATTTTTCATGAGAAAAGTGTCCAGGGCTTTCTATTAAATAGGAATAAATGACCCCCAGTAGAATTGTGGCCAAGACAGTGATCATCATCCCAGATTTCATATGGGCTTTTATGTCTTACATTTTGTCCTTAATAGATATTTCAAAAATCTCTCTTCCGTTCTTCAGACACTAAAGTGTTTACATATCGGCCATTTCACCTACTAACTTTCTTTTAAGGGTTAGTCACAGCTACTGCCTACCATCATGTTTGTTTTCTTGCCAATCGACCACACGCTAAAAATAATGTATGTCAACATAGATCATCCTAAGGAAATGTTCTGATTGTGCATTATACCTACATTCCGTCAGATGGTTTCCTGAGCAATTAAGTTTCCCACCGCGACAGACACTGAAATGTGAGGAAAAAGATGGGTAAGGTTTGTCTTATATCAGTGAGACAATGTCCAGTCAAAATTAATCAGAGGAGCAGACGGTTGGTGAAAAAATGTTATATTCACAGTAGGGCTGTCAAAATTATCGTTAACGGGCATTAATTAATTAATTTAATTAATTACGTTAAAATATTTGACGCAATTAACGCACATGCCCGCTCAGACAGATTTAAATGACAGTACAGTGAAATGCTCACTTGTGTTATATGGAGTTTTGCCGCCCTCTGCTGGCGCTTGGGTGCGACTGATTTTATAGGCTTTAGCACCCATGAGCATTGTGTAAGTAATTATTGACATCAACAATGGCAGGCTACTAGTTTATTTTTTGATTGAAAATTTTACAAATTTTATTAAAACGAAAACATTAAGAGGGGTTTTATTATAAAATTGCTATAACTTGTACTAACATTTTTCTTTTAAGAACTACAAGTCTTTCTATCCATGGATCGCTTTAACAGAATGTTAATAATGTAAATGCCATCTTGTTGGTTTATTGTTATAATAAACAAATACAGTCCTTATGTACCGTATGTTGAATGTATATATATCCATCTTGTGTCTTATCTTTCCATTCCAACAATAATTTACAGAAAAATGTGGCATATTTTATATATGGTTTAAATTGCGATTAATTGTGATGAATTACAATTAATTAATTTTTAAGCTGTAATTAACTCGATTAAAAATTGTAATCGTTTGACAGCCCTAATTCACAGTATTTATTATGTCTGAGCCACTGGTTTTTCATACATTCATGTTAATCCATTTCTCAGAGTAATTGCATCTAAAATCTATATACAGTACACTAAAATCAAACGCTACTGTGAATTTCATTGATAAATGAATAACAACATAAATGTGCTCGTTTCCACTATTTCCGATGGTAGTCGGAAAGATGAACGTGTGTGGTGGTACAGCAGTTCATGGGGGAAAAAAAATCAACAAATGGCCAAATGATGTCTTATTTAACCCTTTATAGGGCATGTTTTGTTTATGGGAAATCACATTTCGTGTCATGTAGGTCGCAATATTAACATATGACATTACACTACATTTGGTGTACAGGTGTGGCCTAAATGACCTTTTTTCCCCCCCAGTACCAATTCCGATACATGGCTGTGTGGTAGCAGCCGATGCCGATACCGTACTCATAACAAGTTTTTGGCAGTGATTATTTGTTGCGAGCCTCTCCCAGTCATAAGAAATCGGACATCTAGCACCGTCAGTAGCAGCCAATGGTTAATTGAATTTAACTTTTTTTGAGTAACACTCACCAAATTTGTCCGCTGACCTTTATGACCTGCTGAGGCCTGAGCACCATGTCCCCCATATAGCAGAAGCACTGTGAGGCTGGCACACACCGGCCCCTGTCATTGAGGTAAGTGCCCTCAGCACAGCCGCAGCCATCCATGGGGCTCAAATCGACATCACAGGTTCCATCCCGCTGACCCAGAGAGTGGCAGGTGCGCCCACAGTTTGTCATGTGGTAGTCAAACACTAAATTTGAGGGGCAGCCTGATGTGTATTTTCCTGTTCAAAGACCGTGTAGTCTTGTTAATATCAATCCAATTCACTAAACTTTGCATTGTTGTGGTGTCGCTTACCACATACAGCATCACGCCATCCTTTCAAGGAGACACCAGCGGCCATGCAAGCGTAAACGTAGGAGGACATGATGGCACATACAGAATCCAAACTGTTTTCAGCGGCACATGTATCATATATACAAGCCTGTAAGTGGAAAACAAACCAAGCTGAGGGTGTGTTATCTCCGCTTGTAGGTGAAACTTACAGAAGTGGATGTTATGTATTTGGTTCCGTAATCCTGTTTGTTTGTTTGTTTGTTTGTTTGTTTGTTTGTTTTTGTCTGTATATTTGCGTTCAAGATACAGTTGTAGTCAAAAGTTTACATACACTTGTGAAGAACATAATGTCATGGCTCTCTTGAGTTTCCAGTTATTTCTACAACTCTGATTTTTCTCTGATAGAGTGATTGGAAGAGATACTTCTTTGTCACAAAAAACATTCATGAAGTTTGTTTCTTTTATGACTTTATTATGGGTGAACAGAAAAAAGTGATCAAATCTGCTGGGTCAAAAATATACATACAGCAGCACTAATATTTGGTTACATGTCCCTTGGCCATTTTCACTTCAATTAGGCGCTTTTGGTCGCCATCCACAAGCTTCTGGCAAGCTTCTGGTTGAATCTTTGACCACTCCTCTTGACAGAATTGATGCAGTTCAGTTAAACTTGATGGCTTTCTGACATGGACTTGTTTCTTCAGCATTGTCCACAAGTTCTCAATGGGGTTTAAGTCAGGACTTTGGAAAGGCCAATCGAAAACCTTAATTCTAGCCTGATTTAGCCATTCCATTACCACTTTTGATTTGTGTTTGGGGTCATTGTCCTGTTGGAACACCCAACTGCACCAAAGACCCAATCTTCGGGCTGATGACGTTAGGTTATCTTTGAATCTGAAGGTAATCCTCCTTCTTCATTATCCCATTTACTCTCTGTAAAGCACCAGTTCCATTGGCAGCAAAACAGCACCACAGCATAATACTACCACCACCGTGCTTGACGGTAAGCATGGTGTACTTGGGGTTAAAGGCCTCACCTTTTCTCCTCCAAACATATTGCTGGGCATTGTGGCTAAACAGCTCGATTTTTGTTTCGTCTGACCACAGAAATTTCCTCCAGAAGGTCTTATCTTTGTCCATGTGATCAGCAGCAAACTTCAGTCGAGCCTTAAGGTGCCGCTTTTGGAGCAAGGGCTTCCTTCTTTCACGGCAGCCCCTCAGTCCATGGAGATGCAAAACACGCTTGACTGTGGACACTGACACCTGTGTTCCAGCAGCTTCTAATTCTTGGCAGATCAGCTTTTTGGTGATTCTCGGTTGAATCTTCACCCTCCTGACCAATTTTCTCTCAGCAGCAGGTGATAGCTTGCGTTTTCTTCCTGATCGTGGCAGTGACAAAACAGTGCCATGCACTTTATACTTACAAACAATTGTTTGCACTGTTGCTTTTGGGACCTGCAGCTGCTTTGAAATGGCTCCAAGTGACTTTCCTGACTTGTTCAAGTCAATGATTCGCTTTTTCAGATCCATGTATGTATATTTTTGACCCAGGAGATTTGATCACTTTTTCTGTTAACCCATAATAAAGTCATAAAAGAACCAAACTTCATGAATGTTTTTGTGACAAAGAAGTATCTGTTCCAATCACTCTATCGGAGAAAAATCAGAGTTTTAGAAATAACTGGAAACTCAAGAGAGCCATGACATTATGTTCTTCACAAGTGTATGTAAACTTTTGACCACAACTCTAAGTCAAGAACGAATTAAGAGCTGAATTACCAAACAAACTTTCAGGATATCACTGTCTATGAAACAGAAGAGGTGATCAAATTGTGTTCTAATGGGGTCAAAACAAGGGCATAGGATTGGTCTCAACATTGGTAGGGATGCTATAACAGCATAACCTGCATGTACACTTTTTGCTGGGGACGGGACATTAATAAGACCAAACAGATTGGGTACATTTCTCAAATAAAGCTTGTTCCTACGTAAAAATGAAAAAAAGTTACAATAAAATTATTTTCATGAGAGAAAGTCATTTTTTCAAAATGCTTGCTTCATATAAAGGAAATTTACAGTGGTTGTGTTTTTTTTTTTTTTTTTTTTGGGGGGGGTAAAAAAATGTGCATTGGCTGAAAATAAAAATATTTTTGAATGATAAGAGATAGAAAATACATACATTTTAATTAGGGAATAAATACACAAAATGCAAAATACACAGTTGGATTAACATTAACAGTACAAAAAGTACAGAAAGACACGTCTCTAAGCAGCTTTCTACTCGATTTTTACAGGTTAGCAAGTTCACACAGTTTAATGTTATGCTAACTCTGATGCAGGTCGGACTTTCAGTTGCAAAATTAGTGGTGTGTTCCCCACCTTCACAACATTGACGTCTTTTTCCATTACTTAAAGTGGCTGCTGCTGGCCAAAAAAAACAACTTCTAATATTCCTCCTCTTCAAAGAGGGCGGAGGAGGCGGCATGTCGACATGTATTTCTGTTGGGATTGTGTGAATGTGGGGGTTCTAGTCATCAGCCAATCAAATGTGCGTTTGAAGGGGAAAAAATGGACCAGCACATTCAGCAAGTGAAATGGGGTAAATATAAGTCTGAACATAATGTAGGGTTAATTCTATCCTTACAATTTATAGGAAGACAATCTAAATTACGTATATAATTGAACTCATTATATAATGCAGATAAGGTTGCTTAAAAGTTGGTGGGGACAATTTGAGCATCACTAAAAATTGGTGGTGTTATGTCCCTACCGTCCCTATGCAAACCTATGCCCTTGGGTCAAAAGTCATAGAGGTCAGAAAAGGATTTTGTGGCGGAGGTCCGCTCTCTCAGAGTGTTCCTATAGTAAAATAGAGTATATAAATTTTAAAAACTAGTAGTTATTTCTTTTTCATGTACTTGATGATAAGTTAATTACCAAAAACAATGGAATACCATTTTACTAGATTTCATTTCAGAAAAGCTTACAGCAAGATATTCTTCTGGGTTTATCTCCGAATGGCACTTGGAAAACACCCCTGTTGTGTTAATGAGCATGGCGCACCAGTGGTGGGCATATTTCTCTAAAAAGACATGGACATACAGTAAATGTATTATTAGCCATGGGCAAAATACCAATATATTGATTCATTAACAACCATATAATATTATCATTATATTCCTAATTATTGCCCTGTGTATGATGGAATTTCTGTTGTTTCAGAATTAAGAAAATACAAGAAAAAGTCAGTAAAGTTTCTTAAGGTCTCATTTTAGGGACCATCAAAGAGTGTTCATAAGTCATGTATTTGAATGTTGCCTTTACTGTCAGGTATTTTTAGTGTTTATTCTTGTCAGAGTTATTCCATAATAGAGAGACTTACCCTTGTCTATACTCAAAAGACAGGGGTCACCAAGTGTATTACTGACATCTGGACAGCCACCTTTAGTTTTCCATGAGTTGGCAAATGCGTAAGCCGTGCCCTCAATCATCCCACTTCTAGTTCTGAAGTCATTGAATTCGACGTCATTAAAATCTCCACAAAGACCTGCAAAGAGAAAACAATAGAGAGGGAATATTTACCTGATAGAGGAGGTTTTGGTAAGAGACAACAACTCACCCTGGAGTTTGCCTTTATGGGGAAGACTGGCTTTAATATAGACCTGCATGATGGGTACGAGCTGAATCTCAAGGTGAAGCCCGTAGATGGTGTGAATCACAATGTAAAATGTGGACGGACTGAAGATTGTGACATCATCTATCGGGACAACAAACATTATTAATGAATAAAACTGATGCAAGTCGAACAAATGTCTTCATATTTCATGACAAGAAATGAATGGAGCAAAAAATGTACTCACCTGTGAAGAAAGGCAGACGAGACGTGAGTTTGTTGACTAAAACCTGACCGCTTGAGTCAACAGCAATCATCTGCATGTGGAAAACACCTTGAATGTAAACAAATATGTCTTCTGTTTAGTCTACACAAAATTACCTGTATTGTGGATTTGGGCAACAGTAGATTGACTGCAGTCAGACAAGTTGATTTGTCAGATTTTTCACATTTGACAAGGTCGGCCAGGACAGCAAAGGTCCCATTCATCTGCGGCGGTTTGACATTAGTGCAAAATTTTCAGGAAAAATATTCATTTCAACATTTAGCTGCCTTACACAGTTTAAAGGCCTTACCTTTGAAAGAACATAAGAGCAATCCCCATGAAAGGTGTAGGTCTTTTCGTCATAGGTAGAAATGTGTGAGCCACCCAGTACAGAGCAGACACCGGGACATTCATTATCATGACACCTCCACTCACCCTGAGTACAAGTGCTACCAAAACAATTCAGTCATCTTAATAAAGCTGCTTAACTACGTATGTTGCTCCCGACATGATGAAGAAAACAGTGGTCATTACCATGTTTGACAAGCCCTGGAATAGGATTGCCTAGGTCCGTAAGGCTTGCCTTTGTGCATGCAGGAGCACTGGTCAAGGGGCAAACACCCACCACCACCAATGTCATCCAAAACAGTCCCTTAGTGGATAGATTAGGAATTAATTATTTACATTATCGTGAGATTTAGCCAGAAAATGCCATTTCTGGAGAGATTGTCTGGGAATGCCTTGAGGCAGTTCTGTGAACTCCAGTTGAGTTTGGGTCATTTTCATGTCACTTCCTGTTGATTTTAGATCACTTTGTGTGGATTGCAGGTCGTTACAGGACACTTCCTGCTGATATTGGAGCATTTCCGGATCTCTACAAGTCGATTTGGTGGCATTTCAGGGTAATTTCCTGTTGATAATGGGTCACTTCCTGTCGATTTTTGCGGTAAAAAATAAGACGACCAATAGAATTTTTTTGTTGTGTGAGTTCACCGATGGAGTTGAAGTAATTTGGAGTGAATGGAAAAGTTTTTGTGGGTGTTGTCTTTGCAAATTTAATTGAGGTTTTGATCAAATTTTGGTGGAACTCTATGATTTGAGCAAAAACTAACAGAGGTGGGCAGAAACATGTACATGTACATGTACATGTAACATGTAAGCATTACATGTACTCCATTACATTTACTTGAGTAATTTTTTTAAACAAATGTAATGTATTGGCCCGAATATAAGACAGTGCTTTTTGCATTGAAATAAGACTGAAAAAGTCGGAGTCGTCTTATATTCACGGTCTAGATGTTATACCCATTCACGGCGCTAGATGGCGCAGATATCATTGAAGCAATGTTTAGTTTAACCAGTTTGCATTATTTTATTGCAATGTTTTTCCTTATTCAGATTCATTTCAAGACTACAGTTACAGTTAGACTTCACTTTGATGGTTAATGCATTTATTGCAATTTTGTTGTTTTATCACAATAGATTGTTTTTTTTTTTTACATTTCAAAAACCAGAAGCCATTCATTTACGAATGTGATTGCACTTTAGTTAGCATATTTAAATGTTCAGATATTAAGATTTGAATGAGGCAAAATAACATGCTTTTTCTCTCAAATATATTGTTATAATCATTTGTTTCAGATGTACTGTAATTATTTTCTGTATAAAAATTAATTTAGTGTTCAAAAAGTCTTTTTTCAAACTTGAGTCTTGAAAAAGAGGGGGTTGTGTATATATATATATATATATATATATATATATATATATATATATATGTGTTTATATATGTGTGTGTGTGTATATATATATATATGTATTTATTAGGAGTGTCAAACGATTAAATTTTTTTAATCGAGTTAATTACAGCTTAAAAGTTAATTAATCGTAATTAATTGCAATTCAAACCATCTATAAAATATGACATATTTTTCTGTAAATTATTGTTGGAATGAAAAGATAAGACACAAGACGGATCTATACATTCAACATACGGTACATACTATATTTGTTTATTATAACCATAAATCAACAAGATGGCATTAACATTATTAACATTCTCTTAAAGCGATCCATGAATAGAAAGACTTGTAGTTCTTAAAGGATAAATGTTAGTACAAGTTATAGGAATTTTATATTAAAACCCCTCTTAATGTTTTCGTTTTATTAAAATTTGTAAAATTTTCAAAAAATAAACTAGTAGCTCGCCATTGTTGATGTCATTACACCATGCTCACTCCCCAAACCCATAAAATCATTTGGACCCAAGCGCCAGCAGAGGGCGCCAAAAAACAAGTAACAAGCGGACATTACACTTCTGTCATTTTAATATGAGCGGGCCATGTGCGTTAATTGCGTCAAATATTTTAACGTGATTAATTTAAAAAATTAATTACCGCCCGTTAACGCCATAATTGTGATAGCCCTAATATATATATATATCTTCAGTTATATATATTCAGTTCATATGGATAAGTTTGTGCTGAAAAAAACAACAACCATTGTTTGAAACAAAAACAAAAAAATCACACAAAAATAAGCCGTTACTCACAATGTTACTCGTTAGTTGAGTATTCTTTTCACTGGACTGCATTTTACTTGTGCTTGAGTACATTCTTTGGACGACTACTTTTACTAATATTATTTTGAAGTAACGCCACTCTTACTCGAGTAAAATTTTTGGCTACTCTACCCACCTCTGAAAACTGAATACATTTTAAAATATGTGTGAATTATGTCAATCATAGAAAAATGTGGGACTAAATATGTTTTGAATTTTCCTGTTTTTAAACTTTATTTTTTGCAAAAATCAAAACAACGATCTCTGAATTTGAAGGCGGGTAATCAAAAGTTTCCATGTGTTGCTGCAACTCTACATAACCTACCGGGTGGACAGAAGCAACCATCTATGCAGTGTTCTTCACACACTTGGCTCCTCTGTGGGTCAGTGCAGGTGTCTGTGCAGGGGCTCCCGCATTCGTTGTATTCCATGTTTAATGGGCATGGTTTTTTTGCTATTGTTTATTAAAAAAAAAAAAAAAAAAAAAAAAGGGAATTTCATTAAGTACTTCAGGTGACTGAACAAGTCAAATATTACTTTCCCCACCGCATATATGTGCGTTCCATTCCTGCGGCACCCCACCGGCATGAGCGCATTGACGTGAGTACTCTGCCATTGTTGAACACAAGCAGGTGGTGGAGTTGCTTTCACAGGAGCACAAATCTGTCACACAAGCTTCAATGAAAGCTAAACTGTTGACTCGGTCGTGACAGCTGAGGGAAGAATCTCCTAACAGGAAACTCTCACAGACGTCTCTCTGTGGAGCAAATAAACCCACAAATTGTGTTTGATACATATACATCTGGTGCCATCATTCCATGAGTTACCTGATTTATGGGGCAGTTTTGAGGGGAAGGAGACAGAGTTTCTTCACAGTTTTCAGTCGGACCGTTGGCCTTCCAGGCCTCCCCTAATTCCTCAAGGATCCCTGGAGAAGAGGCATTAGAACATCTGAATAGTAGGATTTTTGTAAATTTGAACCCTTTACCCTATTTTTTAAAACTGGCATCACATTTGCATTTGGTAAAGTATACAACTCTGGCCTATATGACCGAGAATGTAATGCTGTAAGCACCCTGATTGATGCACTCACCGTCAACACGCTCACCATTAAAGTCACCACACAAACCGCAAGTCTGATTCTTGTACTTGGCATCCAACTCAACCTGTAAAATGCACAACGTTGAAAGGGACTGCTGTCGCATGGGAAAATCAAATTTAAGGCCAAATTATACCGGACACGTGTGCGGTACGGATCCGCCAAGATATAGCGGCAGAGCCAATCCATTCGATCAAATTCAAATTATAACGGCTGCATATGCACTACCGATTGACTGTGGAAAAATCTTGCCATGTCCGAGCCTGCTGGATGGTTTGGGCTAGTTTTATATTTTTACCGGAGACACATTATTCAAAATGGGCAGAGACGGGCCTGAAGTCAACAGGCCAGGTGCTTATAACAGTTTAAACACCAGCGAACACGGACAATGAACGATTCATTATGGAGGTGGAAGGTCAAAAAGCGATTTACGAAACAGCAGATCCATTTCATAAGGACAACTTTAAAAAGGAATATGTATGGAATGCCATAACAGACTCTATGAGGATGAACGGTAAGTTACGCAAGTTATGTAATTAAAAATTAGTGATGCACGATAATACATTTTTCAACCGATACCGATAACCGATAATTTCCTCCTCGTTCTGACCGATAACCAATAATGTCAAGCCGATAATTCGACTAAAAGATTTATGTAAAATTTTAAAGTATACACAAGGGAAAATATTACTAGAGATGTCCCGATCCGATCACGTCATTTTCAAAGTATGTGAATCGGCAAAAAAATATCGGCCATGCCTTTTTATATATATATATATTTTAATTAAATTGTTTTCTAACTGTATTTAACGTTACAGACATAATATGTTACACTCATCCAGAGTCTTAAGTTTAGGCTTAAGGTAGGGTTATCAAATTTATTCCGATAACGGCGGCAATTAATTTTTAAAAAAATGTGTCACGTTAAAATATTTAACGCAAGTAATGCATGCGCTGCACGACCCACTCACGCATTGTCGCGCTCAATCTGTAATGATGCCGTTTTACCTATATAGAGAGATAAAAGGCAGCGTAAAATGAGTAGAGTGAATTTTGGCAGCCTTTGGAGCCTTTTTTAAATTGGCTAAAGCCTTACAATCCCTCTCCCTAGGATTAGAAATATCATGGGAAGCAATGTGGGGAAGCAAGGTGGCAATTGATCTTTTTTTAACACCTTATGTTATTTCCCAACGCAGAGAAGATATATCAATTGGTAGCACTATGCACAGTCATGGTTCCACTTCCCATCATGCATTTGGGCATGGCTACAGTATCATTTACTGAAAGCTCAACAAATACACTAGATGGCAATATTTAGTCACAATATACAAAGTCACCAGTCTTTCGGTCTGTGGATCCCTCTCACAGAAAGAATGTTAATAATGTAAATGCCATCTTGAGGATTTATTGTCATAATAAACAAATACAGTACATGTATATGATCGGGAAAAATTATCGGGAATGTTTGGAATTAAATCGGGAGCAAAAAAAAGCAATCGGATCGGGAAATATCAGGATCGGCAGATACTCAAACTAAAACGATCGGGATCGGATCGGGAGCAAAAAAACATGATTGGAACAACCCTAAATCTTACAGTGCAAATACATAATTTATTGCTCTTTTTTTCAACATCAAATGTGAACAGGTAGTAAATTCCAACATCTAAATAATGACAGATTGTCTGACATTGTGTAATGGTAAACTTTGGCAACAATTACTTACAGAGTAAATACCTAAGTTGCACAAAAATGCCTTTAAAAGTAAGCCATTCCTAAAATATACAACATTACTACACTGCAAAAACACACCTCCTTAAAACTAGTCAGTTTTAAGTGTAAATCTATTGGAAATGAGTGAAATTATCTGTCCGTACTTCAAGTGTATTTCACTCAGATTTCTTGAAGAAAAATAGCTAGCTGAAAATAAGCTTAACAGCCTTATTTTAAGCAATAATTTATACTTAATCCTAAAAAAAACTTGTTTGTCAGAAATGTTCTTTATTCAAGAATAAGTATGGTTAAAAACATTATTTGAAAGCAATTTTTTCTTGATGTAGGCAAAAAAATAACCAATTTTTTTAGAGGGGCTTAATAAGAACAAATGGCAGTATTTACGTTCTTCAAGTAAGTCGAATAATCTGGCGCATTCATCTGTTAACTAGTCTTTAACAGTCAAAACAAGATGGGGAAAATGATTTGACTAGATTTAAGAAGAATGATCTGATTAAGACGTCATAAATTTACAGCGTACTGAATGCATTACTGACTGGCTGACTTCTTGTGAGTGTGGTTTTGTGCATGTTGAAAGTATCTGACCACTGTGTCGTCATGATAAGCATGCTTACTTGACATCACTTGTCCAAATATCCGTGGTGAAACTGATATGATCGGCATGTTTTTCACGAAGAATGGTGTTCGTATAAACTGCATTATTTTTTTTATCCGGGGCTTTGGCTCTCAGGTCATTTCGATATAATAAACGTCTCTCGTCCGGCATCTCCTCCTGCCTGTGCCCTTCAGTCCGTCCGGTGTTGTGACGTAAAATGTCCCCCCTGACGGGAACGCTAATTTATAACGCTTTATTGAGGTGAAAACATGAAATGTTTTCATGGACGCATTACTGTAATGGATTTGCGACTGTGAAATCAGTTTTAAATAAATAAATTACGCAAAAGACTAGTACTGTATTTTAGTAACAAATCGTGGACTGGGCCACATAACCATCTTTGAACAGAAATGTATTAGTCTACTGTTTTTCACGACCATATCCAAATGACAATCACAAAGGTATGACATTTATTAGTTCAAGCAGAGTAAAATAATACATATTCACAGTACAAAAAAATCGTTTCCATGTCCATCGATTGGTAAGAAAAAGCTGTTTGTACGAGTGATGTGTGGGCGCTCAATAATAAAATAAATAAGAAAATAAATAAAATAAAATAAACGCTCAATAAAGCGTTATAAATAAGCATTCCCGTCAGGGGGGACATTTCACGTGGGGTGGTTATTTTTCGGCACAACACCGGATATCCGTCCGCCCCGTCTGGCTCGCCGCGGCATACTGGGGGCCTGGCTCTGCTCCGGACGGAGGCGCACGCCTCACATGCCGAATGCCGTGAGGGAACGCTCGAAAAACCGGGGTGTTTGCCGGTGGTCCCGCTGCCGGGGAACCGGGCTCAGCCAGCCTCTGTCCAGCCACGCTGGTGACAGAGCCGCCATGATCTCCAACTGCTTCAGTTGTGTAACTCCGCTTCCTCAACCCCTCCTCCATCAGGGGCTTCAGAGAGGGGAGGGGTTGAGGAGATGGCTTTGCTGAATTGGACAAAACTGCTTCGGGTGGTCACATTTGGAGGCTAAATGAAATATACAGTATAATTATCGGATTGCATTATCGTTGAATTTCTTTAAATCTGGATTATCTGTGTGACATCATAATTGCCATTTTCGGCTGATAATTATTGGTAACCGATATTATTGTGCATCTTTATCAAAAACAGTAATTACATAGTACAGAATGGGTTGTTGACATAGTCGGGGTGTCACAAACCCATGGTAAAAAAAAAAAAAAAAAATCTGGAAAAATGTTCAGTCAAATCAAATCCACCTCTCTCTCTCTACTTCTCTGTTGAATACAGACTCTGTGTGTTTGTTGTTGTTTTTAATGCCACATTATCGCACGCGATCACGCGAGCTCTCACGACGGGACGGAGCTGCCCGACCGCAGTTGTGCGCAGCCGGTATGTTTTGTCCTATTTTTGACGTTATGCAGAGCACGCAGTCAACACGAAGCTTGGCGGATCCGTACCGCACACGCATCCGGTATAATTTGGCCCTTACTATGTGAGCAGTTTTTGCCAAGCTAGGCAATTACACAATGTCAAGAGACCTACCCAGAGTGTGTCGTCTTCATTCCACATGACAACCACGCCGCTTGTGGCCTCAAACTTTATATAGGAGAACGTCCTTACAATGGAGATGCCTGCCTGACTGAAAGGCAACATCACACTAGAGAGAGGAGAAGTCATTGTAGATATGTCTGCCACCATCTGTGACCCATAATACATAATGTGTTCAAAAATACTCACATCTCGTCATTGACCGTGATTGAGGCGTTGGACATTTCCACCACCACTCCCTCCAGTCTCATAGTGACCCGCTTTATATGGGCGGCCCTGTGTTTCTCATGTCGTTGCAGCTGGATGTTAAAGTCCTCATAGCTGCTCTTACAATTGGATGCAAGGAGATAGTTGCAGTTGGAGCGAAGCTGGAAGAATTCACCGTCGAAAGTCCGGAAATGGTAGTTCCCCCATGTGCTGCAGAACTGGTCGTCGTGGGATGCTATCACTTCTGTGAAATGGTCTGATACTAAACAACGCAACAGTTCATTGATACCCATTTCATCTTTAAAGTGGACCTATTAATTGAGTTTTTACCTATAAAATCTGGTATTGCAGTCAACACCTGAACTGGAACTGGAAAGGGAGAAAAAAAAATGTTTCCATTTATCAATTGATAGCTGCACAAGAAGTACATTCTTGAATATTGGACAGGAAAATCAAAATCCTCACAAATTAACATATTAAACTGCATATACAGTGGGGCAAATAAGTATTTAGTCAACCAGTAATTGTGCAACTTCTCCCACTTGAAAATATTAGAGAGGCCTGTAATTGACGACATGGGTAAACCTCAATCATGAGACAGAATGTTGAAAAAAAAAAAAAAAAAAAACAGAAAATCACATTGTTTGATTTTTAAAGAATTTATTTGCAAATCATGGTGGAAAATAAGTATTTGGTCAATACCAAAAGCTCATCTCAATACTTTTTTATGTACCCTTTGTTGGCAATAAAGAAGGACAAACGTTTTCTGTAACTCTTCACAAGCTTTTCACAGACTGTTGCTGGTATTTTGGCCCATTCCTCCATGCAGATCTCCTCGAGAGCAGTGATGTTTTGGGGCTGTCGTTGGGCAACACAGACTTTCAACTCCCTCTTCACCCCGTGGCGTCAAAATGATACCATGAACGGTGAGCAAAAATCCCAGAACCACACGGGGGGACCTAGTGAATGACCTACAGGGAGCTGGGACCACAGTAACAAAGGCTACTATCAGTAAAATAATGCGCCGCCAGGGACTCAAACCCTGCACTGCCAGACGTGTCCCCCTGCTGAAAAAAAGTACACGTCCAGGCCATAACACATTCTCCCAGTCCTCTTCTGGATCATCCAAATGCTCTCTAGCGAACCGCAGATGGGCCTGGACGTGTACTTTCTTCAGCAGGGGGACATGTCTGGCAGTGCAGGATTTGAGTCCCTGGCGGCGCATTCTGTCAATGATAATAGCCTTTGTTACTGTGGTCCTAGCTCTCTGTAGGTCATTCACTATGTCCCCCCGTGTGGTTCTGGGATTTTTGCTCACCGTTCATGCTATCATTTTGATGCCACTGGGTGAGGAGGGAGTTGAAAGTCCGTGTTGCCCAACGACAGCCCCAAAACATCACTGCTCTAGAGGAGATCTGCATGGAGGAATGGGCCAAAATAACAGCAACAGTGTGTGAAAAGCTTGTGAAGAGTTACAGAAAACGTTTGACCTCTGTTATTGTCAACAAAGGGTACTTAACAAAGTATTGAGATGAGCTTTTGGTATTGACGAAATACTTATTTTCCACCATGATTTGCAAATAAATTCTTTAAAAATCAAACAATGTGATTTTCTGGGTTTTTTTTTCCACATTCTCTCTCCTGGTTGAGGTTTACCCATGTTGACAATTACAGGCCTCTCTAATATTTTCAAGTGGGAGAACTTGCACAATTAGTGGTTGATTTAATACTTATTTGCCCCACTGTATCACACGGAGGAAAACAGTTTTTTTCTCTATTAACTACTTGATTATAGGCAACAAGATTTAGTTGCATTGAATGGGAATTAAAAAAAAAAAGCATTGTTAACACTTGGTGATGATTTTATTAGGAATCGCGGCATACAGTACATGCCCATAATATTTAATATGAGCTGCATACAAAATTATATTATACTTTCTTTTATTATGATCATTTGCAGGGTGGCGGAACTGTCTTTTATGATCTTTCTACAATTGCTACTTATCAGCAGTCAACTGAAAGATGAGGACCCGACTGAAAATTAAACAGTGAAAAAGTTTCTTGATAACTATTTCATCTTTAAAGTGGACATTAATTATGGACAAGTGGATTTTTACCAGTAGATTCTGATACAGCAGTCACCACCTGAACTGGAACTTCTGGAAAAGGGAGAAAAAAAAAAAAATTGTGTCCATTCACTCATTGATAGTTTTACAAGGATTGCATTCTTATAGACAAGTTTCATGAGTGAAAACATAAGATAGGAAAATCAAAATCATAAATTTTTCACATATTAAAAGCTATAGCTAATTTATTGTAAACCATACAATTTTCCCAATTACTAGGCAGTGTTATAAGCAGCGGTGAAAGTGGTTCGAATTTCTTGCCGGAACTCCCCGACGAGAAGGTCGCCACGGAGCCAGAAATTTTATTTATTTATTTATCTTGTGTGTGTGTGTGTGGGGGGGGGGGGGGGGGGGGGGGGGTAAAAACAACTGAAATGCAAAGAAAACTAGAAAACTATTTATAATGCATTTTCCCCATTAATATATAATTTCTGGGGGAACTCAAAGTGTATCACTGAATTTCCTTTAATTGCAATGGGTAAAGAACTTGAGAGATGACTGTTTCGAGTTACGAGCATGGTCACGGAATGAATTAAACTTGTATCTCAAGGCAACATTGTAGCTTGCAGAACGATGCAGTCCAATTCTCCATCACGGTAAATTTCAACCACAGTAACACTGCGACAGCTCTTGCAATGGCGATTGTAAGTATATGTACAGTGGGGCAAATAAGTATTTAGTCAACCACTAATTGTGCAAGTTCTCCCACTTGAAAATATTAGAGAGGCCTGTAATTGTCAACATGGGTAAACCTCAACCATGAGAGACAGAATGTGGAAAAAAAAAACAGAAAATCACATTGTTTGATTTTTAAAGAACTTATTTGCAAATCATGGTGGAAAATAAGTATTTCGTCAATACCAAAAGCTCATCTCAATACTTTGTTATGTACCCTTTGTTGGCAATAACGGAGGCCAAACGTTTTCTGTAACTCTTCACAAGCTTTTCACACACTGTTGCTGGTAATTTGGCCCATTCCTCCATGCAGATTTCCCCTAGAGCAATGATGTTTTGGGGCTGTCGTTGGGCAACATGGACTTTCAACTCCCTCCTCACCCCGTGGCGTCAAAAAGATAACAAGAACGGTGAGCAATAATCCCAGAACCACACGGAGGGACCTAGTGAATGACCTACAGAGAGCTGGGACCACAGTAACAAAGGCTACTACTATCAGTGACACAACACTGACTTTCAACTCCTTCCACAGATTTTTCTATGGGGTTGAGATCTGGAGACTGGCTAGGCCACTCCAGGACCTTGAAATGCTTCTTACGAAGCCACTCCTTTGTTGCAATGGCTGTGTGTTTGCGATCATTGTCATGCTGAAAGACCCAGCCACGTCTCATCTTCAATGCCCTTGATGATGGGAGGAGATTTTCACTCCAAATATCTCGATACATGGCCCCATTCATTCCTTTCCTTTCCTTGTCCCTTTGCAGAAAAACAGTCCCAAAGCATGATGTTTCCACCCCCATGCTTCACAGTGGGTATGGTATTCTTCGGATGCAATTCAGTATTCTTTCTCCTCCAAACACGAGAACCTGTGCTTCCACCAAAAAGTTCTATTTTGGTTTCATCTGACCATAACACATTCTATCAGTCCTCTTCTGGATCATCCAAATGCTCTCTAGCGAACCGCAAAGGGGCCTGCGCGTGTACTGCCTTTTGCAGGGGGACACGTCTGGCAGTGCAGGATTTGAGAACCCGGCGGTGGATTGTGTTACTAATGGTAGCCTTTGTTACTGTGGTCCCAGCTCCCTGTAGGTCATTCACTAGGTCCCCCCGTGCGGTTCTAGGATTTTTGCTCACCGTTCTTGTTATCATTTTGACGCCACGGGGTGAGATCTTGCATGGAGCCCCAGATCGAGGGAGATTATCAGTGGTCTTGTATGTCTTCCATTTTCTAATAATTGCTCCCACAGTTGATTTCTTTACACCAAGCGTTTTATCTATTGCAGATTCAGTCTGCAGGTCTACAAGTATGTCTCTGGTGTCCTTCGACAGCTCTTTGGTCTTGGCCATAGTGGAGTTTGGAGTGTGACTGACTGAGATGGTGGCCAGGTGTATTTTATACCGATAATGAGTTAAAACAGGTGCCATTAATACAGGTAACGAGTGCAGCCTCGTTAGACCTCGTTAGACCTCTGTGACAGCCAGAAATCTTGCTTGTTTGTAGGTGACCAAATAGTAATTTTCCACTCTAATTTGGAAATAAATTCTTTAAAAATCAAACAAAGTGATTTTCTTTCGACATTCTGTCTCTCATGGTTGAGGTTTACCCATGTTGACAATTACAGGCCTCTCTAATCTTTTCAAGTAGGAGAACCTGCACTATTGGTGGTTGACTAAATACTTATTTGCCCCCCTGTATATAAGCACCAAATGAAGAGTCCATCTGAGCCTATTTCAGTACGTACCCGTGGATGCAGCAGACAGTCCAAAGTAGAGGCTGAGGCATGATATCACCCATCCAAGCGCCATTCTTCTTGCTTCCATCAGAGTCAACTAGGTGAACTAGTCCCTAATGACTAGCACCATGTAATATACTTCACTGGCTGTTTGCAGTTTAGGAGGGGTAACATTGTTACATAGTGGGTGTCAGCACCTCATCACACATGTATGAAGAGGTTTCTTGTAACAACACTGACACATCTCCGTGTGGAGTATCATGGCGATCCTTTGATACAGCATAATCTTATGACATCACTCTACAGCCTCCTATAAGTAAAACAAACATTTGAAATGGCCTTGCCATAGTATCAATGCTGATGAATTGTGGAAATGTATTCCCTATATTGTATGTGTACTTCCAATATTTTATACCAGTAGGATGAAAGTGTATTGAAAGGGTATTTAAAGAGTGTATACTGTTCTCAGTCAACCAGAACATTTTAAGCAGTGGGTTGTGCCTCTTTATCTATTAAAATCGGCAGAGCATGCATTGACTAATATTAGCCAGATACTTTTTGTTTTTAAAACCTGTCCTGTTCAGATACATGGTCATGCAAAGTGATAGACCTGAATATCTTTTAATGCTGGAACAATTCTGCTATGCCATAGGGGATTTTGGAATTGGTTGTATTTTGATGCTTATTGAAAATGCAGCCGTACTGACAGAATTAACATGCAGACGGAGGGAATAGGGACACATAATGCAACATTTGACAAAAAGTATGGAATGGTCAGTCTGAGGGGATGTTCACACAGTTGTTTATTGTATAGAAAAAAGGCAAATCATTGACATGATCGCAGACTAAATTCATTTTAAATGGCGACTTTCTAGCTTTAGGAAACATTGAAATAAAGATTGACAAAAGAAACTCTGCATCAGTAACAGATACTTTTTCAAATCACTCAGAAAAAATTGGGATAACTCAATTTTGAGGACATAATTATGGAATCACCCTTTAAAATTTAAATCTGAAACCTAACACTAACAGTTTGTTAGTCTGCAGTTAAATAGGAGGGATCACTTTGGTGAGCTGTTGCACGATCAGTATGTACCTCGGTAGAGAGGTCACGGTTCATGTTAAAGTTTTTATACCGTTCCACTTTTATATAGGTGAAATTTGAATTTTTTTTTTTTTTTTTAAAGTAAAATAAGTAAAATGTGTGACCTACGTTTTTTTTTTTTTCGTATTATTTTTTTAGCGGAATGAAATAAGCATTTCAGTCAGTTAATATAAACACTTTGATGTGAAAGATGTTATAGAATGTATAATGTAATAACATGTAGAACATGAAAAGTAATGTAAGTTACTTTGCTGAATAAAAAGTTACTCTTACAATGAGGTAACTGAGTGACTAACTCAAAAACTTTTTGGGAGAAGTCATTTGTAGTTGTAAGTAATTACTTTTTCACGAGCTGTGGGTCGTGACCGAAAGAACAATAGCCCGAATACAAGCGGCCGAAATGAATTTCCTCCGCAGGGTGGCTGGGCTCTCCCTTAGAGATAGGGTGAGAAGCTCGGTGATGCGGGAGGGACTCAGTGTCGAGCCGCTACTACTCCGCTTCGAGAGGAGCCGGTTGAGGTGGCTCGGGGGATCTGGTTCGGATGCCTCCTGGACGCCTCCCTGGAGAGGTGTTCCGGGCATGTCCCACCAGCAGAAGGCCCCGGGGAGGACCCAGGACACGCTGGAGAGACGATGTCTCTCGGCTGGCCTGGGAGTGCCTGGGATCCCGCCAGAGGAGCTGGTTGAAGAGGCTGGAGAGAGGGAAGTCTGGGGTTCCCTGCTAAAGCCGCGAATCGACCCTAGATTAAGCGGAAGATGATGGATGGATGGATGGATGCAGGGCCGGAGTGGAACTCATTTTCGGCCCTGGAATTTCATGCCTCAGACCGGCCCACTCATTTAAAATTATGTCATTATGCATAGACGTGTTAAGTTCAGTGTTCTCTAAAGCCGTGTACTGTAATTCTGTGTATTCCAATTCAGTGCAGGTAATGGTTGTTTAACAAGGTGGCTTTATTTTAACAAGTGCAACACAACATATTTTGAACAAATTTAAAAATGGATTTTAAAAAAAACTATATTAAATGATACATTTGGAAAATAAATTAGGCCTGTCAAACGATTAAAATTTTTGATCGAGTTAATTACAGCTTGAAAATTAATCGTAATTAATCGCAATTCAAACCATCTATAAAATATGCCATAGTTTTCTGTAAATTATTGTTGGTATGGAAAGATAAGACACAAGATGGATATATACATTCAACATAAGGTACATAAGGACTGTATTTGTTTATTATAACAATAAATCAACAAGATGGCATTAACATTATTAACATTCTGTTAAAGCGATCCATGGATAGAAAGACTTGTAGTTCTTAAAAGATAAATGTTAGTACAAGTTATAGAAATTTTATATTAAAACCCCTCTTAATGTTTTCGTTTTATTAAAATTTGTAAAATTTTCAATCAAAAAATAAACTAGTAGCCCGCCATTGTTGATGTCAATAATTACTTACACAATGCTCATGGGTGCTGAAGCCTATAAAATCAGTCGCACCCAAGCGCCAGCGGAGGGCGGCAAAACTCCATAAAACACAATTAACAAGTGGGCATGTCATTGTACTGTCATTTAAATCTGTCTGAGCAGGGCATGTGCGTTAATTGCGTCAAATATTTTAACGTGATTCATTTAAAAAATTAATTACCGCCCGTTAACGCATTAATTTTGACAGCCCTAAAATAAATGAATAAATAAGACCTTTTCTGCAACATCAAATATTAACAAAATGAGTGTTTACAGATAAAACAAACATAGCAACATAACAATATGAAAAATAAAGAATACGTATTGCACATTGTAACAACTTCTAATGATACTATTATCCATTTTCCATTTCCACTTTAAAAACGCCACGTAATTGAATATATTCATTCTAATGTTCACTCGCTGAACTACATGGCAATCCTACCTTCCAGCTCTGCACCTGTGGTGTGTTCATTATGGCTAATGCTTGCTGCTACATATCCCTTGTGAGGTGCTACAAGAAGCCAAAGTTTCCACAATTACATATTGTCGTATCACACGGTGCAAGTTGCATTTTATTCGCCATCCGGCCTTACCACTTTCGTTGTAATCCTCTGTAGTTTGAGGCCGCAAGGTCGTTGCATGAAAAAAATTAGCTATTTTCGCGCATTTTGCCGATTCTTTCACGAGTGCTTTTCTCTTTTTAATTCTTAATTTTCAGCGCCACCCTTGCTCTTTTTATCCATCCGAGCACCGAGATAGCAGCTAATTTGGCTCAATACAGACTACAATTAGGGGGCGGAGCTGCATGCTGTATTTTTCGTCTGCACACGTGAGGATGAGTCTGGGGAAAAAAATAATAGTTTTTTTTTTTTTTTTTTTTAAGACTGCCCACGGGGACAGCGGTAACAGAATGTAAGTTATACTCAGTGACACTGTCATAAATAAATACCAAACAAAAAATGATAACAGTGTAATTTTTTTTTTTTTTTAAATAAAACCCGGACCGGCCCATCTGGCCAGCCGGCCCTTCTGGAATCGTCCAGAAGCTCCCGATTAGTCACTCCGGGCCTGGATGGATGGATGGATGGATGGATGGATGGATGGATGGATGGATGGATGGATGGATGGATGGATGGATGGATGGATGGATGGATGGATGGATGGATGGATGGATGGATGGATGGATGGATGGATGGATGGATGGATGGATGGATGGATGGTTTATTTTTTTTGTAAGAATAAAACAAAAAAAATCAAGTGATATCACTTCCCGATACTCTGTGTTGTTTATGTGGCTCCACTAGTCGGATGTCATACGATCGATTGGGGTGACTTTTAGCAACGACTAGATCACAGTACTTGACGTCCTGTTGTGCCCTCCCCCGGCCACAATTTTGGTTTGTTGTCGGTTGGTTTCAAACAACATTAATAAGTCTTGAATTTAACTTTCAATGAGCTGGAGGAACCCTGTCAATATTTTCAATTCCACTCATTTTTACTATATTACTGATAAATGCAATGCTTTACCTACTTATTTGCACATTGCTGCCAACAATTGAGCTTAAGTGTAGAGCAGAAATTTGTCAGCCACAAAACAATTCAGCAGCGCTTCAAAATAGTTGGGGTACAATATCGGGAGAGGGCAATTTCAGGCGGCACAGCTGCGGAGCGGCATAAGGGAGCCCGGCCAAATTTTCACCCAACATTAAGCAGATCCTGCAATAATAATTAAAAAAAAATAAATCTGCAAAAGTCCTACTTCGCAGGTGCATTTTGAAAAAAATGATTGTGTCAAATTTTAGGGGTGAAATACCCCCATTTAGGAGCAGATGGGAGACCTGTGTAACAATTAATTGACAGTAAATATTAATCTGCTAGGTAATTCTTGGTTAAATTATAGCTAAATCCTAATATACTGTATGTGTAATGTAGTTTATTCGTGACTGTATGTAATTTTACATGCACGTTAGTCATCCATTGAAAAGGTAACTGTTTCTGTGAAAAATACACTTAGGCTACGTTCATACTGCAGGTCTTAATGCACAAATCTGATTTTTTGTCACATCTGTTTTTTTGGCGTGCCCATTCAGACTGCCTTTGTCCATTGAGACCATTCAAGTATTACACATGCGCACTTAATTCGCAGTCCGACATGCGCTGAGCAAGAAGCATCAAAACAAAAGACTACACATGCTGGCTGTCATCCGTCATTCCAGGGCGATCATATTTTGGATTTCCAAAAAGAGGACACAAATAACAGACATAAATTATCCCCGTTTAGGCTTATATTAAAGCAGTAATGTGAAGTAATTTCATAACATGCCAAATAGGGTCACAATTAAAATAATTAAACATTGTCCAACAAATAAAGCATGAAAAAATAATTTACATGTTGTATATTTGACAAAATAATCGCGTTTCCGAAGTTCGAGCCTGAAAGGGGACGAACCCGGAAGTGATACGTCACACCGAGAACAGCGATGGCAGCGCTCCATATGGCCGCCATACAAAGCCCTTCAAACAATGATTCAAACAGCGATATAAGCAATAGTTCGAGCGCAAGGGAGGAGATCCAAGTTTTTGAAGAGTTGGAAGAAGGAGAGGAGGTTGGAATTTTATGTTGGACCTAACATGTATTAGCCAGACGCTAATCAGGATGCAAACAATGTGCCTAGACTACCTGACATGGAATGGAGACAAGACCCATCGAGATTACAAGATTGGTAAGATATAGGCTGTTATTATTTTCATGATTGGAAGATGCAGGCATTTGCACATAATTTTATGTTTTTGTCTATCTGATGACATTGTTTAAAAAAATAATAATCAGACTGCATGCTCATTTTGGCAGATCCTGCAGCTCTCGTGCATATAAAATAATAACATAAAAACGTTGGGGGGAAAGAAGGAGATGAGTCGTTGATGGCTTTCTCCACTTTATTGTGGTAACAATAAGAAAACAAAATAATAGCAGACTACCGCCACATTCGACCGCGAAGTTTTGCTTCTCGCTCATCTACCGCCTCGCCTCGTACTACCAGCTACTACTACTTCCTAGCTGGGCCTATCGGCAGGAAGTGGCATCTAATTTGCACATAATTTTATGTTTTTGTCTATCTGATGACATTGTTTAAAAAAATAATAATCAGACTGCATGTTCATTTTGGCAGATCCTGCAGCTCTTGTGCATATAAAATAATAATATAAAAACGTCGGGGGGAAAGAAGGAGATGAGTCGTTGATGGCTTTCTCCACTTTATTGTGGCAACAATAAGAAAACAAAATAATAGCGGACTGCCGCCACATTCGACCGCGAAGTTTTGCTTCTCGCTCATCTCCGCCTCGCCTCGTACTACCAGCTACTACTACTTCCTAGCTGGGGCTATCGGCAGGAAGTGGCGTCTAATGGCGTGAGGAAATGTAGTTTTTTCACACAAGCGAACAGATTACAAAGCACCACTTCAGTGTTGTCCCGAGACTACATTTCCCATGATTCACTGCGGGACTTGAGCTGTCAACGGTCACATTTGACAGCATTCTGCCACGGTCCTCCTCGCCAGCTGTTTGCTCGCCATTCACGCTCGTTTGCATTTGATCGCTAGTCGGATACACTCCTGCTTTTTCGGTGAGGTCTTTTGTGTTTATTCGTTATTGGATCGTTTTTGTTCACCACTGTAAATAAGACCACTGAAGCAAAAAGGGGTAAGTCGCCATTTCTGTTCAACCCGTTTTCTCCTGTTTTTTTTAGCGTAAGAAGCTAGGTTAGTGGCTGTCTTTTCTTCGTTCTTTTTCATGATCAGAGTTTAGTTAGCGGGTGGGGTTCAAGTGTAGATTCCTTTTGTTTGTTGTTTTGGCCTGGGCTTACCCTGAAGCCGCGCTTCATCTACATTTTGTACATATTCATTGCAAGTTTGATTGTTGTGTAAATTTTGTGCCACTTGTGAAATTGTGTGGCTCGCTTTATGTTACGCCCTTCGCGAGCCGTCCTTGGGACGTAACACTAGCGAACACAACAACAACTATGCCACGACTATTGCCACGAGGTGGCTTTCGGGTAACGTCGCTAGCTTCTACTGTACATCCCACAACAGTTGGCAGCTCTGCTTTGACAAAGTCATCAGTCATCTATCCAAAAATCACACTTACTTTTTGGCAAATCCTTGATCATGAGCAGACCGGTTAAGGAAGCAGGCATCTTCGAAGTGTTTGCAGCAGAGAACACTACTCGATGATGGCGAGAAATTCATTCGCTTCGTGCGAACGAAAGATGTCCATTTACGTGCCCTGCTATCCTTTGGCCACTCATACAACTTTTCGTTTGAGTGAGAACAAAACATCGCCACACACCGCCGTGGCATCTTACCGAGAAGCAATGCAACAAACAATACTGTTCTATGGCGGACTTCCCTCGCACTTCCCCGTGTGACGTAATTTCCGAAGATTGCCGAAGAAAAGCATTTTCGTTGTCAAGGGTGTTGCTATGGGTTAAACAAAGAATCTGGAAGGGTTGCGTTAAAAAAAAAATAACGAAAATATGCTTATAAATGTTTAGCCATTGATATTATTCAAAAACATGGTTGTCCAACCTTACTTCACATTACAGCTTTAAAAGTTTCTGTGGATCGATAGAATGCACGGACTGTTCGTGCATGTCACACACACATACGGTCAGTTTGCCCTGACTCTCGGCTGTGTAAGCAATCTTGAAATATTGCTCATATAGAGCAGAGAGAAAACCGATCCTTCTCAGGCTTATCCTCAACCCGTTTTTATTTTTTTATGACTGTTGCCAAGCCCGACCTTCCCCAAAAGCCGTGTTCAAGGCAAGCTAGATGCTAACGGACAGCTGCAATGCTACCATAGCGCGCCGTCTCTCTTGCTCTTTGATGACGTATTTGATGCATGAATTCCGATTTGGGAGACTTGCCAGTTCAGACCGCCGTGACGTTCTGGAAAAATGTGGCCCAGATTGGATTTCAATCACATTCGAAACTGACCCAGATCGGATTTGAAATGGTCCACTTCTATGCAACTTTTCCCGTTCAGACCATCAGGTTCATGCCTCACTGGAGTCGGAAAAACACGAAAAAATCGGATTCGGGCATTAAGACCTGCAGTATGAACGTAGCTTTAGTCAACTTTGTCATTGCATAGTGACATTAAATCAAGCTGGGAGACTGTAGAGCGCACCTGTGCATGTCACTATCCAGTCTTTGATTTCAATGGCTTTAGTGTGTTGTGGCCATATTGATGATTTATCACTTTCCAGTTCTTAAGGAAATGTGCCTCTGCAACAATTTGTGAACGCATCCTCTGGGCTGATAACAAAAGTCCTATGTACTGTACATTCGTATATTTGACTTTTGTTTATCCATAAGATATATATTTTTGCTAATCTTTTCTAACGCCAAAGTCATCATAAGCGAACATTTCTATTTGTGTAAAGCCAATGAGTCACTGATAGTTTAGCTTTGTGTCATGATTGCACATATTGAAGTTAAACATCCTTGTGTCAATATGTATTCACAACATTTGGAACAGTCCAGCCTCTTTGTCAAAACTGTCCTAAGTACGAAATTTGGAAAACAAATAATGCCCAATGGCACGCTAAGACAAAAGCCAGTGGAGCTTCCTTATCTTGTACTGTAGGTGTGGACCACAACAATGTTTATTCTTGGAGGAGTTGCTTGACATTGAAAATGAAACAGTAGCAACAATGAACTAGGTCGTCCTCTCAATCAGAAATTTACGATTTTCACAAAAGTATAATCAAATTTTTTTCATACCACAAAAGCTTGGAATTTGAAAAGGGGTCTGTGAACATTTTTTATTTGAAGTGTAAAACCAAAAACACACAGGAGGAATGAGATGCTGTAGTTTTATTTAATTTTGAGTATAGACAACTGTTCAAGTGTGACAATTATAGTTACAACTCTTGGCTCAAGGTACAATGGAAATTACAAGAGAGTAAAGCTTCGTCTCCGCCGAACGGGAGATGCTGCAGTTCTGGCGCAGTCGCTGAGGGTGCATTTACACTCGTCAACGTGAATATAGGAATACGGAACAATGTCACCATTCAGGCAAAGTAAATTGACTGTGCGGTTGCTAGATCTGACCCCCTTACAACAGTTGCAGGTAGGCTGCAGGGTGGACGTCTCCTCTGAGTATCTGCAGGAGGAGACACATAACACAAGATCAATCAATATTAAAATGTATTTGTGTTTTTTTAGATCTTCTATGACTTACTTTGTATAAGTGTTACAAGATCCTTCACAATATGGAATATCTAACGCTTCGAATGATTGGCAGCTCTTATGCGTGATGTACACTTTGTTAGGCACGGGCTTGCAAGCCTTCTCCTGCTCCACACCTTTTTAAAAAAGAAAAACAAAATTAGCGCACTTTCGGAGACATCATTCACAGTAGAAAAAAACATGGGTGGCACGAATACTCACAAGTTTGACAACATCCATTAGCTGAAGTTTGAATGGTGCCCTAAAGGACAAAAAAGTATGGTATATATATACACCATGATGAGACACTTTTGATTTTGAATTACAGGTAGTCCCCAGGTTACGACTCACGTGATTTCGACTTTACGATGCCGGAGACTCGTCCACCATTCTGTCTCCAGTCCTTTTTAATTTTTTTTTTAATTGCATAAACAGTACCTAGTTCTTGCAATGTGAGGAGCCGCTCCGCCCCCAGCAGTGTCGCTGCCGTCCTGCAGTTCCTGACAGCATCAGGTCCCACTTCCTTGTTCTCATGCTACTGCTGCTGCTTCCCCCCAGCGCGGACTCCTTCTCTCACTTCCTTACTCTTTCCACAATGCCCTTTTCACTCAGCAAGGCGACTCACTCATGAGTGAAGCCTGAGTATTTATGTATTTTAAAGCCCGAATAGTCATTGAATGTAACGGCATTCAACATAACATACCTCACAGTATTTTTTTGACTTCTTTTATTAATATGACGTATAATACATGTTTTTGGGCAGTTATTCTGAGATTCGAGGTGTATCTTGGTGTATGTCAAGGGGTAATTCCGATTTACGCGGAAATTAGGGTTGTGTAACCAGCCTAGGAACGGAAATCGTTCGTAACCCGGGGACTATCTGTATTTTCTAATAGTGAAACTTACAGGTTGGCAGTTGCTTGGCTGAAATGGCGGACACACAATCCGTGTGCTGATGGCTGTAAAAGTATCACCGTTGCTCACACATGTGTAACTTTCACACTTATCATCCGGTGGAGACCACGAATCACCTTGCTGAAAACGATGATTGACACAGTTAGTACTAAATATGCACCATGAACATGGCAATTGCTGGTTTAGTCACTATTGTTATCCTTTTGATTGAAAGTATAACATTTAAAGTCCTCCCACTCACCCTCAGCAACTGCTCAGTACCACTAACATTGAAGATGCAGTGTGTCTGTGTACATCTTCCACAACACTCATTTGTCCTGGGTTCTGTATATCTATAACCCTGAAAAACAGGATAAACTTTGACCTTTGGGTTCAGTTAATTAATAGTTAGGTAATTAGCCCAAATTAGGCAAAATTAGTTTGACTGTTTTTTTTGGTTGAATCAATATTGTATGGCAATATGAATGATGCAAGGCTGCAAAAAAAACAACAACAAAAAAACACCACCAACAACAACAACAAAAATACATATGGCGGAAAACAGACAAGACTGAAAAAGCAGTTTCTGCTCTTGCACGCCTCTTTATATAAAACTGCTGTATTTTAAGGCAAAACAACTGTTGTGTTCGATAGAAGAATATGTGTATATGCTGCCATAGCAGATTCATGGCGCATTAAGCCCCCGAACTATTTTAAATTTGTCCGTTTTACCCTGGAAACCCCCGTTTACAGACGTCGCGCAACCGCTTTTGTTTCAACCCAGCCATAAAACGAAGGTAACTAATTGTATTTATTATTCAAAATATGTGTCATTTTTAGCTTTGAGTCATTAATTGATGTCTAATATTTCGTTTAAAAAAAAAAAATAAAAAAAAACGACTTTAAAAAATTATTCACTCGCATATTTTAATCTTTTAAACAAATTATGTCACAATGAAAAAAATGGTGTCTGTAAAAAAGTCACGGATATCTACCTCATAACTATCGCTTAATTGTATTTTTTTTTTGTTACTCTCGCATTTTCTCCGATATCTTAGATGATAAATAATCGATCCAAACAAAGAAAAATGGGAAAAAAAGACTTTTGAAATGGTAAATATATGAAAAAGAAAATGTCGACCACTCCTTGATGTCTGCGATTTCTGCATCGTGACCCTTGTTATTTTACCATGTTTCACCCATAAAATCCCCCAAAAATCCAGCTGTGGCCATTCACCGCTTTGTCTTGACACTCAGTGATACATGGTATATGGAGTTTTTGGATCGAAACAAGGTAAATACGCAATAATATCACGTTAAAGTCATGGCGTCTTTAATTCTGCTCTTTCATGCTCTCAACTCCAGATAGGGATTCGCTGTTTAAATTTTAATTTCTTAAAAATGTCCTCCTGTTCAAATTTTTCTTCCCCCAGAAAATTGAGATTTTAAGCTTTCCAATGATGTATCACACATGCATATCGGACAATTTTGAAAGTTGGCCAAATTGGGGCTCTCAGAGCGGAACTTCAAGTCACCTGAGTGTTTTCTGCCATATATATACTCGCGCTCAGCTTCTCATTCAAAATGGATTGCCAATAAGTTAAATGAATGCCCTGTAAAGGTTAATGGATGGATTACTACTCTATTTCTTTTTACATACCTGTTCACATATTTCTTGACATTGCTGAACCTCGCAATTTATTTGTAATAAACCATTATTTGGGTCCACAATATTTGTACAGGTACACTCCTGACATGGAGCCACAGGAACCAACTCACCAGGCTAGAAAAATCAAGCAGATGTGTTTATAATGTGTGTATGATGCATTACATTTGCATATGTTAAATAACCATATCTAATACTGTACCTCATACTCTGCATTTTTGTGGACACAAACTCGTTTCGGTTCTAGAATAGAGAATGAATAGATTAGGCCTATCAGTAGTCATAATTTAGGTATTTTAACCATAAATAAGAGCTCACCACATGTGTGTTCTGGACAACATTTCCCTTGTGGCACATTGACAACGACGGTATAACCAATTGGACACTCCATGTCGATAGGTGGGCACATGTTACTTTGACAACCTGTGAACATGATGAAATGACAAATACCTAAGACCACCTGTATTTGAAAGATTATACAGTATATGCCCCCAAAAATATAGGGCGTATGCTTCATATCGTACGGCAAACTAAGGCAAAGCAGCACGGGTCTGCCGGGTTGGTCTGGTTGACAAGAATGAAGCCTGGACCGGTGCAGTTTGCTACAGGTTTTGTTGGGCACACTTTAGGTTGGCATGTTATGGTCTTGGTGGTCTCCTCGCAGATGCAGTTTTGGCACTTGTACTCGAACCTTTCATTGAACTGAAAGAAAAAACACTCAGCTGTGAATTACTGAAAATGTCCTTTAGGGCAATGATGACATTGAAGCTTTCAAGACCCACCTCACGAGGAATACCCTCAGGATCAAGACATCCTGTTGGAATATGAGAAATCAGATGAGACCTTTTAATTTATAATTAGTAATGGTGGTCAGCTCTTCGATGGGAAGAGGATATGCTCACCGCACTTATCAACACATATGCCAGACTCTTTGTTGAAGAGCTTCATTCCATCAGGACAGAAGCAGCCTTCAGTAATGTAGTTCAGCCGTTGCGTAAATGGACTGTTCATATAATTGTGAAAAGAACAAATACATTTAAAACACTTCCCAATCTAATTTTAAACTGGATATGATAGCCTACACATGATAGCAGAACAAAATTGAATCTTTTACAAATTCCCAATGGTGCTGCATTCTTAGCTACTCATTTTTTAACAATGGAAGTCCTGTTTTTTTTTTTTTTTTTTTTTGGGGGGGGGGGTATAAAGAAATACCAGAAAGGCGTCAAATGACCCCAATACCAAACAGACTACTAGGCTTTGTTAAACAATAGACCACTCAAACAAGCAATCAAGCAAGCCACCCCCCTACACACTCCTGTGTAGTTGTTGCCTAGGTGTGAAGGATGGGGCTTCACTCTTGATAGCTGCAATTAGCATTTTAAATATAAGAGAGACGGGTGGAGTTCTTGGTGGGTCTTGCAAAGGAATTGGCTCGCTCTCATGTGGGCGCAAAGAAGGCGCAGAATGGGGCCGGATGTATGGGGGGGCCAGGGTGAGCACGGCCCACCCAGACGTGAGTCGTGCCCATCCAATCAAAATGTCGGGAATATCTATTGTAGCATCGCACTGGATATAGAGGACTCACGGAGAGTTGGTCTCACCTACTTTTTTATTGCATGATTAACGGTTACTGTTGGCCGCAACCACGCCGAACAAGCAATCACCAACCTCGTTTGTTATCCGCGCGCTTCCTCTCGCTCCTCCACATTCTCGCAGTCGGACATCCGGGCATTAATGACGTCACCAGCCACAACAAAGCGTCGCCATATTGAAATGGGGGCAAAACACATGTCACAAGCAGTTGCTCTGTTGTGCATTGTAGTACAAACGCATTGAACTTTTGTCTTATTTGCGGTCTTTTTTCCGTCGGAATGACTAAAAGTTGCCGTGTTGCGGGTTGTAACACAAGGAAGAGTTCAGAGCTGCATTTGAAGTTCTTCATTCTTCCTCGTGAGAAGAAAAGGACAAGCAAATGGCTGAAAGCAATCAATAGAGGAACAGTAAAAGAAGACAGTTCCGTGGACCATTCTCGCCAGTGGGAACCTAAATCCAGGCACATTTACGTTTGCAGCTGACATTTTATTACTGGTGAGTAAACTTCAATCGATTTTTTTTTCCCCCAATTAGCTGCTAGGATTAAATAGACTAGGCAGTGGTTATTACTACCGTAACTGACAACTCACAAAGCGTTAGTTTTCTTTTGCCATGAACTGCTTTGATCGGTCAATCGCTGTATAATACGCCTGGTGGGAATTGGTCATTTTGCCGTGACGTGTTCACGGCTACATAACGCTTGGAGGCGAATTACCGGTTATGGCAGAAACAATCACTCCTTATATACTACCAGTTTTCTTAGTTAGACACAGGACTGATTCCACGTAATTGATAAAGGTCAGCTTACTGGGTGACTTTATGAGGTAGTTGTAGATGTCTCCGAACTCCACTGCAGGCAATTCCTTTGGATTGTTTATCCAGCTATCAGCTGCGACTTTGTATGGGCAGATTTGCAGGCCAATACACGCTAATTTTAAGTTGTGTCGCCTCCTCGCGTCTGTCGGCAGTGACTCGTGATAATAATATATGAATTTCAGACAACTTTTGTCTACGGATGTTTACCTGTGCGTGCCCTTATCTCAAAATGGCGACACGTTGCTATGCGAGATGATGCCATTGTGACATCACGCTGACTGCGAGAATAAGTAGATAGATGAATGAAAAACAAACAAACAAAAATAAACCCCCCAAAAATTAATGCATCCTCAACGGGACACAAGCACGGAGAAATGCAGAGGGTACAAAAAAAAAACCTGCATTAGGGGTGCCCCCTTAAGATATCTTAGTGCCAACTCTGATGGGTAAACCTAGATCCGGGCCTGGCGCAGAAGGAAAACTTGCTTCGGCAAAAGCCTCCAACACCTAGTCCCAGGAAAAGGACGACGTGTCATTTGTCACCACATAAACACTGTTTTGTTTTTTATTACACCATCCCTTGTACTGTAGGCAAACTTTGAAATTTGTAAAAAGGTTGTCCGCCCAATTGCCTGACTGAGTGGTCCACTGTCCAACAAAGCCAAGGCAGCCCTCCACCACCAACACTCAAGATGCGAATTGGAGCAATCCAACCCTGTGGTTTTGCGAGTGTGAATGGCAATGACTTATGAGGACCACAGTGTTTCCAAAATTCCCATCTCTGGTTACAAAAGTGATTTGTATCAACTGGTCCACCCCTCGTAGTTCTAGTGTTAAATGCTACAAACCTGTCTTCACAGGTTGGCTGTTCTGCAGGACCACATGGTTTGTAGACTTTGTCAGGTGGGCAATCACTCTCTGTATGTGAAGAAAATATTATCCTTGTTGGTTGGTTCATCTTGAACAACAAAGTGTACAAAGCTGTACGTTGAGATTCTGAATACAGTTCGATAAAATAAGCTTTTTACCACAATGTGTCGTATGATTCCTCCAGTGTATACAAACTCCAGCCTGAGCACAGGCATCGGCGTACGTGTGCAAACTTGTGCATTCAACTGCTGGGTTAGAGACATGGCAGCTGTCAAAAACACATCCTTGATAATATTTGTCAGGGTTGACGGAGGGGTGGCATTCTTCAAACACACTGTGAAAGAATGACACAAGTTAACTAAACTGCATTGCAAATGATAAAGCAAATCATTACAGAGAACCTACCTGCTCAAGATCAGATTACAATCAGAATCGGGCTTGCATGGTGTAAGTGTGGGTGGGGGCAAAGGTTCATCTGTCGGAATCACCGATGGCATCTGGCAGTTTGGTTGGTAAATATCTTTAGCTGGCCAAAAGTCAGCCATTACACTGCAGCTGTGCACAATCTGGCCTCCGGGAAGCATGCAGTCATCTGCCTGGTTGTTGTTGCACGTGCCTGGTTCCAGTCACAATACAAATAATAATGGACTATGTAATAGTAATGATGGTATAAATGTAACAACTTGTATCGAAAGCTTACCACATTGACCCTGTGTGTTGCTGTCGAAATACTTGTAGGGTAGGTTGATGGTAAAGTCACTCAATCCAAACGTAATAATCACTTCGATGGGCACAATTTCGACAACTAAGGCAATGTCAGAATTGAAGATTTTGATGCCTTGTTGTAAATAGGGGAGTCTCAAACGCTTTTCATCTTTGAAGGCCTAGAAAAACACAATTCTGATGGGGCTGAGGCAAACATGAGAGTAAAAAGACCTAAAAATGTTTTTTTTTGCTCCCGATCCGATCCCGATCGTTTTAGTTTGAGTATCTGCCGATCCCGATATTTCCCGATCCGATTGCTTTTTTTTTTGCTCCCGATTCAATTCTAATCATTCCCGATAATTTTTCCCAATCATATACATTTTGGCAATGAATTATGAAAAAAAAAATGAATGAAACTCAGACGAATATATACATTTAACATACAGTACATAAGTACTGTATTTGTTTATTATGACAATAAATCCTCAAGATGGCATTTACATTATTAACATTCTTTCTGTGAGAGGGATCCACAGATAGAAAGACTTGTAATTCTTAAAGGATAAATGTGACTTTGAATATTGTGACTAAATATTGCCATCTAGTGTATTTGTTGAGCTTTCAGTAAATGATACTGTAGCCATTTAACTGTTCTGCCCAAATGCATGATGGGAAGTGCAACCACGACTGTGCGTAGTGGCACCAATTGATATATCTTCTCCGCATTGGGAAGTAACATAGGGTGTTAAGGAAAAGGTCAACCACTACCATTCTTCCCCACATTGCTTCCCACGATATTTCTAATTGATGAGAGAGGGATTTCAAGGCTTTAGCCAATTAAAAAGAGGCTCCAAAGACTCCCAAAATTCTCTCTACTCATTTTACGCTGCCTGATAGCTCTATATATAGGTAAAACGGCGCCATTATAGATTGAACGCGACAGTGCGTGAGTGGGTCGTGCAGCGCATGCGTTAATTGCATTAAATATTTTAACGTGATTAATTTAAAAACAATTAATTACCACCGTTTACGCGATAAATTTGATAGCACTACTTTAAGCCAAAACTAAAGACTCTGGATGAATGTAAGACATTTTGTCTGTAACGTTAAATACAATTCGAAAACGATTTAATTAAAAAAATATATACACATATTAAAAAAAAGGCATGTCCGATATTTTTTTGGCGATTCCAATACTTTGAAAATGACGTTATCGGGACATCTTTAGCTATTAGTTAAGGGAAAAAAATATCACAGTTCTTCTGACCACACAATAACATGGGACCATTACAGACTTTGATGTATGTCATCAACAAAACAAAGCTCGAAATTTAAAATTATTAACACGCAATTACTTTACGAAATGTGCATTTTAAATGACAAAATAGTTGATTGTCTATGACAAATTTAAAAAAAAATTGCAACACGTAACAAAATGTTTTCTTACCTCCAATTGTGCTGCTCCAACAAGGTTTTGGCTTTTGAGTACAATGACGTCCGATTTGTAGGATATAATTAATGAACGTGGACAGGAAACATGTTGAGTGGCATCACAGTAGACATTGTCAACATATATCTTTAAGTTGTGTTTTGGCGTAATCTCCTCCATTAGGACATATGTACAGTTTCCTTGATAGTCGTAGTAGAGACCATCAAATGTGATGTAATGGGGATCTCCCCAGCCTTTACATTCACCTGGAAAAAAAAACATTTTAGAAAAAAAAGAATGAGATTTCAAGTCAACCAAAATAAAGGCTGTAATTCCATGTAGGGAACAATTAGTCATAAATTGATCATGAACACAGAACGGCTTACAGTCACAAGCGTAATGCTGACAGCAGTAGTTTTCATCATAAACAAGAACAGGTTCCCTTCCATTGGCGCAAGTTATGTTCTTTAAGGGTGGACATTCGTATGGAATAATTTCAATTGTGTTGTTCTCAATGCATCTTGCCATTGTGCAGTTGCACAACCAGAAAGTCTCATTTTGCTGGAAAACAAAGAATGTTTGTTTAAAAAAAAAAGCCACATGTGATTAACCATGCTTCATTATAGAGAATATTACATCAAAATATGCAGTGTATACGGTGTACTGTGCCTGTGTAGAGTGATGCCTCCATATGAATGTAATTTGTACCAAGACCATGCTTGTTACACAAAATACTCGTATCACAAATCATGTTTCTTCATTGATAATTGAATTAGAAAAATAAATATTATATTCTAAGTCGGGTTACTTATATGGCAAGGCATCACTATACATTAGGATAAGAACTAAATACTGTAAAGTCAAATGTAATTTCTTACGACAACGTCCCAATCAGGGCACGAAGGAACAGGAGGGGTGGGTGAAGGCAAGGGCGTTGTCCAACAAGGTCCAGTCTTGTTTTGAATCTCGCAAATATCAGAACAAATGATTGTGAGACAGACTCCTGCTCCAATGTGTTCTCTGTCCAGAATGACTTCACCTGAAAATTTAGAGAAAAAATAAAGGAGCTTAACAAAGTGAATCTATACATACATGACAACCTTGGCCAAGTGGATTTATTTACCTGGGCTGTAGTGCTGACCATTAATTACACAGAGACAAGGAGTAGTGTAGCCTGGAGTGGTAGTAAGATTGCTTGGTTCTTCAGTTGTCGTGGGGGATCCTGCTGTTGTAGATTTTTTTGTGGTACTGGATACTGCGGGTGTTGTTGCAGATTTAGTTGTACTACTTGTACCTTCTGTTGTAGAGGTGGTTCCAACAGCTGTGGTCGTAGCTTTCGTGGTGGTAGTTGGTCCTTCCATTGTTGTAGTTGGTCCTGCAGTTGTGGATGTTGCTTTAGTGGTAGTAATTGGACCTTCCGTGGTCGTGCTCGTTCCTGCGAGTGTTGTAGATTTTGTTGTTGTAGTTGGACCTTCTGTTGTAGTGGTGGGTCCTTCAGGTGTTGTTGTAGATTTAGTGGTAGTAGTTGGACGTTCTGTCGTTGTGCTTGGTCCTGCGGATGTTGTTGTAGATTTAGTCGTAGTAGTTGGACCTTCTGTTGTAGTGATGTGACCTAGTGGTGTGGTTGGAGTTCTAGTTGTAGTAGTTGGACCTTCCGTGGTTGTGCTCGGTCCTAGTGGTGTTGTAGATTTTGTTGTTGTAGTTGGACTTTCTCTTGTAGTGGTGGGTCCTACAGGTGTTGTTGTAGCTTTAGTGGTAGTAGTTGGACCTTCTGTCGTTGTGCTTGGTCCTGCGGATGTTGTTGTAGATTTAGTTGGAGTAGTTGGACCTTCTGTTGTAGTGGTGTGACCTGGTGGTGTGGTTGGAGTTCTAGTTGTAGCAGTTGGACCTTCTGTGGTTGTGCTCGGTCCTGCAGGTGTTGTAGATTTTGTTGTTGTAGTTGGACTTTCTCTTGTAGTGGTGGGTCCTACAGGTGTTGTTGTAGCTTTAGTGGTAGTAGTTGGACCTTCTGTCGTTGTGCTTGGTCCTGCGGATGTTGTTGTAGATTTAGTTGGAGTAGTTGGACCTTCTGTTGTAGTGGTGTGACCTGGTGGTGTGGTTGGAGTTCTAGTTGTAGCAGTTGGACCTTCTGTGGTTGTGCTCGGTCCTGCAGGTGTTGTAGATTTTGTTGTTCTAGTTGGACCTTCTCTTGTAGTGGTGGGTCCTACAGGTGTTGTTGTAGCTTTAGTGGTGGTAGTTGGACCTTCTGTCGTTGTGCTTGGTCCTGCGGATGTTGTTGTAGATTTAGTCGTAGTAGTTGGACCTTCTGTTGTAGTGGTGTGACCTGGTGGTGTGGTTGGAGTTCTAGTTGTAGTAGTTGGACCTTCCGTGGTTGTGCTCGGTCCTGCAGGTGTTGTTGTCAATTCCGTTGTTGTTGTTAGACCTTCTGTTGTAGTGGTGGGCCCTGCAGGTGTGGTTGTAGATTTAGTTGTAGTTGTTGGACTTTCCGTTGTAGTGGTGGGTCCTGGTGGTGTGGTTGTAGATTTAGTTGTAGTTGTTGGACTTTCGGTTGTAGCGGTGGATCCTACAGGTGTTGTTGTAGCTTTAGTGGTAGTAGTTGGACCTTCTGTCGTTGTGCTTGGTCCTGCGGATGTTGTTGTAGATTTAATCGTAGTAGTTGGACCTTCTGTTGTAGTGGTGTGACCTGGCGGTGTGGTTGGAGTTCTAGTTGTAGTAGTTGGACCTTCCGTGGTTGTGCTCGGTCCTTCAGGTGTTGTCGATTTTGTTGTTGTAGTTGGACCTTCTCTTGTAGTGGTGGGTCCTACAGGTGTTGTTGTAGCTTTAGTGGTAGTAGTTGGACCTTCTGTCGTTGTGCTTGGTCCTGCGGATGTTGTTGTAGATTTAGTCGTAGTAGTTGGACCTTCTGTTGTAGTGGTGTGACCTGGTGGTGTGGTTGGAGTTCTAGTTGTAGTAGCTGGACTTTCCATGGTTGTGCTCGGACCTGCTGGTGTTGTAGATTTTGTTGTTGTAGTTGGACTTTCTCTTGTAGTGGTGGGTCCTACAGGTGTTGTTGTAGCTTTAGTGGTAGTAGTTGGACGTTCTGTCGTTGTGCTTGGTCCTGCGGATGTTGTTGTAGATTTAGTCGTAGTAGTTGGGCCTTCTGTTATAGTGGTGTGACCTGGGGGTGTGGTTGAAGTTGTAGTTGAAGGAGTTGGACCTTCCGTTGTTGTGCTCGGTCCTGCTGGTGTTGTTGTCAATTCCGTTGTTGTTGTCAGACCTTCTGTTGTAGCGGTGGGTCCTACAGTTGTTGTTGTAGCTTTAGTGGTAGTAGTTGGACCTTCTGTTGTTGTGCTTGGTCCTGCGGTTGTTGTTGTAGATTTAGTCGTAGTAGTTGGACCTTCTGTTGTAGTGGTGGGTCCTACAGGTGTTGTTGTAGCTTTAGTGGTAGTAGTTGGACCTTCTGTCGTTGTGCTTGGTCCTGCGGATGTTGTTGTAGATTTAATCGTAGTAGTTGGACCTTCTGTTGTAGTGGTGTGACCTGGTGGTGTGGTTGGAGTTCTAGTTGTAGTAGTTGGACCTTCCGTGGTTGTGCTCGGTCCTGCAGGTGTTGTCGATTTTGTTGTTGTAGTTGGACCTTCTCTCGTAGTGGTGGGTCCTACAGGTGTTGTTGTAGCTTTAGTGGTAGTAGTTGGACCTTCTGTCGTTGTGCTTGGTCCTGCTGATGTTGTTGTAGATTTAGTCGTAGTAGTTGGACCTTCTGTTGTAGTGGTGTGACCTGGTGGTGTGGTTGGAGTTCTAGTTGTAGTAGTTGGACCTTCCGTGGTTGTGCTCGGTCCTGCAGGTGTTGTCGATTTTGTTGTTGTAGTTGGACCTTCTCTTGTAGTGGTGGGTCCTACAGGTGTTGTTGTAGCTTTAGTGGTAGTAGTTGGACGTTCTGTCGTTGTGCTTGGTCCTGCGGATGTTGTTGTAGATTTAGTCGTAGTAGTTGGGCCTTCTGTTATAGTGGTGTGACCTGGGGGTGTGGTTGAAGTTGTAGTTGAAGGAGTTGGACCTTCCGTTGTTGTGCTCGGTCCTGCTGGTGTTGTTGTCAATTCCGTTGTTGTTGTCAGACCTTCTGTTGTAGTGGTAGGCCCTGCAGTTTTGGTTGTAGATTTAGTTGTCGTTGTTGGACTTTCCGTTGTAGTCGTGGGTCCTGGGGGTGTGGTTGTAGATTTAGTTGTAGTTGTTGGACTTTTGGTTGTAGCGGTGTGTCCTACAGTTGTTGTTGTAGCTTTAGTGGTAGTAGTTGGACCTTCTGTTGTTGTGCTTGGTCCTGCGGTTGTTGTTGTAGATTTAGTCGTAGTAGTTGGACCTTCTGTTGTAGTGGTGGGTCCTACAGGTATTGTTGTAGCTTTAGTGGTAGTAGTTGGACCTTCTGTCGTTGTGCTTGGTCCTGCGGATGTTGTTGTAGATTTAGTCGTAGTAGTTGGACCTTTTGTTGTAGTGGTGTGACCTGGTGGTGTGGTTGGAGTTCTAGTTGTAGTAGTTGGACCTTCCGTGGTTGTGCTCGGTCCTGCAGGTGTTGTCGATTTTGTTGTTGTAGTTGGACCTTCTCTTGTAGTGGTGGGTCCTACAGTTGTTGTTGTAGCTTTAGTGGTAGTAGTTGGACCTTCTGTCGTTGTGCTTGGTCCTGCGGATGTTGTTGTAGATTTAGTCGTAGTAGTTGGACCTTCTGTTGTAGTGGTGTGACCTGGTGGTGTGGTTGGAGTTCTAGTTGTAGTAGTTGGACCTTCCGTGGTTGTGCTCGGTCCTGCAGGTGTTGTAGATTTTGTTGTTGTAGTTGGACCTTCTCTTGTAGTGGTGGGTCCTACAGGTGTTGTTGTAGCTTTAGTGGTAGTAGTGGGACCTTCTGTCGTTGTGCTTGGTCCTGCGGATGTTGTTGGAGATTTAATCGTAGTAGTTGGGCCTTCTGTTATAGTGGTGTGACCTGGGGGTGTGGTTGAAGTTGTAGTTGAAGGAGTTGGACCTTCCGTTGTTGTGCTCGGTCCTGCTGGTGTTGTTGTCAATTCCGTTGTTGTTGTCAGACCTTCTGTTGTAGTGGTAGGCCCTGCAGTTTTGGTTGTAGATTTAGTTGTCGTTGTTGGACTTTCCGTTGTAGTCGTGGGTCCTGGGGGTGTGGTTGTAGATTTAGTTGTAGTTGTTGGACTTTTGGTTGTAGCGGTGTGTCCTACAGTTGTTGTTGTAGCTTTAGTGGTAGTAGTTGGACCTTCTGTTGTTGTGCTTGGTCCTGCGGTTGTTGTTGTAGATTTAGTCGTAGTAGTTGGACCTTCTGTTGTAGTGGTGGGTCCTACAGGTATTGTTGTAGCTTTAGTGGTAGTAGTTGGACCTTCTGTCGTTGTGCTTGGTCCTGCGGATGTTGTTGTAGATTTAGTCGTAGTAGTTGGACCTTTTGTTGTAGTGGTGTGACCTGGTGGTGTGGTTGGAGTTCTAGTTGTAGTAGTTGGACCTTCCGTGGTTGTGCTCGGTCCTGCAGGTGTTGTCGATTTTGTTGTTGTAGTTGGACCTTCTCTTGTAGTGGTGGGTCCTACAGTTGTTGTTGTAGCTTTAGTGGTAGTAGTTGGACCTTCTGTCGTTGTGCTTGGTCCTGCGGATGTTGTTGTAGATTTAGTCGTAGTAGTTGGACCTTTTGTTGTAGTGGTGTGACCTGGTGGTGTGGTTGGAGTTCTAGTTGTAGTAGTTGGACCTTCCGTGGTTGTGCTCGGTCCTGCAGGTGTTGTCGATTTTGTTGTTGTAGTTGGACCTTCTCTTGTAGTGGTGGGTCCTACAGGTGTTGTTGTAGCTTTAGTGGTAGTAGTGGGACCTTCTGTCGTTGTGCTTGGTCCTGCGGATGTTGTTGTAGATTTAGTCGTAGTAGTTGGACCTTCTGTTGTAGTGGTGTGACCTGGTGGTGTGGTTGGAGTTCTAGTTGTAGTAGTTGGACCTTCCGTGGTTGTGCTCGGTCCTGCAGGTGTTGTCGATTTTGTTGTTGTAGTTGGACCTTCTCTTGTAGTGGTGGGTCCTACAGGTGTTGTTGTAGCTTTAATGGTAGTAGTCGGACCTTCTGTCGTTGTGCTTGCTCCTGCGGATGTTGTTGTAGATTTAGTCGTAGTAGTTGGACCTTCTGTTGTAGTGGTGTGACCTGGTGGTGTGGTTGGAGTTCTAGTTGTAGTAGTTGGACCTTCCGTGGTTGTGCTCGGTCCTGCAGGTGTTGTAGATTTTGTTGTTGTAGTTGGACCTTCTCTTGTAGTGGTGGGTCCTACAGGTGTTGTTGTAGCTTTAGTGGTAGTAGTTGGACCTTCTGTCGTTGTGCTTGGTCCTGCGGATGTTGTTGTAGATTTAATCGTAGTAGTTGGACCTTCTGTTGTAGTGGTGGGTCCTACAGGTGTTGTTGTAGCTTTAGTGGTAGTAGTTGGACCTTCTGTTGTAGTGGTGTGACCTGGTGGTGTGGATGGAGTTCTAGTTGTAGTAGTTGGACCTTCCGTGGTTGTGCTCGGTCCTGCAGGTGTTGTCGATTTTGTTGTTGTAGTTGGACCTTCTCTTGTAGTGGTGGGTCCTACAGGTGTTGTTGTAGCTTTAATGGTAGTAGTCGGACCTTCTGTCGTTGTGCTTGGTCCTGCAGATGTTGTTGTAGATTTAGTCGTAGTAGTTGGACCTTCTGTTGTAGTGGTGTGACCTGGTGGTGTGGTTGGAGTTCTAGTTGTAGTAGTTGGACCTTCCGTGGTTGTGCTCGGTCCTGCAGGTGTTGTCGATTTTGTTGTTGTAGTTGGACCTTCTCTTGTAGTGGTGGGTCCTACAGGTGTTGTTGTAGCTTTAGTGGTAGTAATTGGACCTTCTGTCGTTGTGCTTGGTCCTGCGGATCTTGTTGTAGATTTAATCGTACTAGTTGGACCTTCTGTTGTAGTGGTGTGACCTGGTGGTGTGGTGGGAGTTCTAGTTGTAGTAGTTGGACCTTCCGTGGTTGTGCTCGGTCCTGCAGGTGTTGTAGATTTTGTTGTTGTAGTTGGACTTTCTCTTGTAGTGGTGGGTCCTACAGGTGTTGTTGTAGCTTTAGTGGTAGTAGTTGGACCTTCTGTCGTTGTGCTTGGTCCTGCGGATGTTGTTGTAGATTTAGTTGTAGTAGTTGGACCTTCTGTTGTAGTGGTGTGCCCTGGGGGTGTGGTTGAAGTTGTAGTTGAAGGAGTTGGACCTTCCGTTGTTGTGCTCGGTCCTGCTGGTGTTGTTGTCAATTCCGTTGTTGTTGTTAGAACTTCTGTTGTAGTGGTGGGCCCTGCAGGTGTGGTTGTAGATTTAGTTGTAGTTGTTGGACTTTCCGTTGTAGTCGTGGGTCCTGGGGGTGTGGTTGTAGATTTAGTTGTAGTTGTTGGACTTTTGGTTGTAGCGGTGGGTCCTACAGGTGTTGTTGTAGCTTTAGTGGTAGTAGTTGGACCTTCTGTTGTTGTGCTTGGTCCTGCGGTTGTTGTTGTAGATTTAGTCGTAGTAGTTGGACCTTCTGTTGTAGTGGTGGGTCCTACAGGTGTTGTTGTAGCTTTAGTGGTAGTAGTTTGACCTTCTGTCGTTGTGCTTGGTCCTGCGGATGTTGTTGTAGATTTAATCGTAGTAGTTGGACCTTCTGTTGTTGTGGTGTGACCTGGTGGTGTGGTTGGAGTTCTAGTTGTAGTAGTTGGACCTTCCGTGGTTGTGCTCGGTCCTGCAGGTGTTGTCGATTTTGTTGTTGTAGTTGGACCTTCTCTCGTAGTGGTGGGTCCTACAGGTGTTGTTGTAGCTTTAGTGGTAGTAGTTGGACCTTCTGTCGTTGTGCTTGGTCCTGCGGATGTTGTTGTAGATTTAGTCGTAGTAGTTGGACCTTCTGTTGTAGTGGTGTGACCTGGTGGTGTGGTTGGAGTTCTAGTTGTAGTAGTTGGACCTTCCATGGTTGTGCTCGGTCCTGCAGGTGTTGTCGATTTTGTTGTTGTAGTTGGACCTGCTCTTGTAGTGGTGGGTCCTACAGGTGTTGTTGTAGCTTTAGTGGTAGTAGTTGGACCTTCTGTCGTTGTGCTTGGTCCTGCGGATGTTGTTGTAGATTTAATCGTAGTAGTTGGACCTTCTGTTGTAGTGGTGTGACCTGGTGGTGTGGATGGAGTTCTAGTTGTAGTAGTTGGACCTTCCGTGGTTGTGCTCGGTCCTGCAGGTGTTGTCGATTTTGTTGTTGTAGTTGGACCTTGTCTTGTAGTGGTGGGTCCTACAGGTGTTGTTGTAGCTTTAGTGGTAGTAGTTGAACCTTCTGTTGTTGTGCTTGGTCCTGCGGTTGTTGTTGTAGATTTAGTTGTAGTAGTTGGACCTTCTGTTGTAGTGGTGGGTCCTACAGGTGTTGTTGTAGCTTTAGTGGTAGTAGTTTGACCTTCTGTCGTTGTGCTTGGTCCTGCGGATGTTGTTGTAGATTTAATCGTAGTAGTTGGACCTTCTGTTGTAGTGGTGTGACCTGGTGGTGTGGTTGGAGTTCTAGTTGTAGTAGTTGGACCTTCCGTGGTTGTGCTCGGTCCTGCAGGTGTTGTCGATTTTGTTGTTGTAGTTGGACCTTCTCTTGTAGTGGTGGGTCCTACAGGTGTTGTTGTAGCTTTAGTGGTAGTAGTTGGACCTTCTGTCGTTGTGCTTGGTCCTGCGGATGTTGTTGTAGATTTAGTCGTAGTAGTTGGACCTTCTGTTGTAGTGGTGTGACCTGGCGGTGTGGTTGGAGTTCTAGTTGTAGTAGTTGGACCTTCCGTTGTTGTGCTCGGTCCTGCAGGTGTTGTAGATTTTGTTGTTGGACTTTCTCTTGTAGTGGTGGGTCCTACAGGTGTTGTTGTAGCTTTAGTGGTAGTAGTTGGACCTTCTGTCGTTGTGCTTGGTCCTGCGGATGTTGTTTTAGATTTAGTCGTAGTAGTTGGACCTTCTGTTGTAGTGGTGTGACCTGGTGGTGTGGTTGGAGTTCTAGTTGTAGTAGTTGGACCTTCCGTGGTTGTGCTCGGTCCTGCAGGTGTTGTAGATTTTGTTGTTGTAGTTGGACTTTCTCTTGTAGTGGTGGGTCCTACAGGTGTTGTTGTAGCTTTAGTGGTAGTAGTTGGACCTTCTGTCGTTGTGCTTGGTCCTGCGGATGTTGTTGTAGATTTAGTTGTAGTAGTTGGACCTTCTGTTGTAGTGGTGTGCCCTGGGGGTGTGTTTGAAGTTGTGGTTGAAGGAGTTGGACCTTCCGTTGTTGTGCTCGGTCCTGCTGGTGTTGTTGTCAATTCCGTTGTTGTTGTTAGACCTTCTGTTGTAGTGGTTGGCCCTGCAGGTGTGGTTGTAGATTTAGTTGTAGTTGTTGGACTTTCCGTTGTAGTCGTGGGTCCTGGGGTTGTGGTTGTAGATTTAGTTGTAGTTGTTGGACTTTTGGTTGTAGTGGTGGGTCCTACAGGTGTTGTTGTAGCTTTAGTGGTAGTAGTTGGACCTTCTGTTGTTGTGCTTGGTCCTGCGGTTGTTGTTGTAGATTTAGTCGTAGTAGTTGGACCTTCTGTTGTAGTGGTGGGTCCTACAGGTGTTGTTGTAGCTTTAGTGGTAGTAGTTTGACCTTCTGTCGTTGTGCTTGGACCTGCGGATGTTGTTGTAGATTTAATTGTAGTAGTTGGACCTTCTGTTGTAGTGGTGTGACCTGGTGGTGTGGTTGGAGTTCTAGTTGTAGTAGTTGGACCTTCCGTGGTTGTGCTCGGTCCTGCAGGTGTTGTGGATTTTGTTGTTGTAGTTGGACCTTCTCTTGTAGTGGTGGGTCCTACAGGTGTTGTTGTAGCTTTAGTGGTAGTAATTGGACCTTCTGTCGTTGTGCTTGGTCCTGCGGATGTTGTTGTAGATTTAGTCGTAGTAGTTGGACCTTCTGTTGTAGTGGTGTGACCTGGCGGTGTGGTTGGAGTTCTAGTTGTAGTAGTTGGACCTTCCGTGGTTGTGCTCGGTCCTGCAGGTGTTGTAGATTTTGTTGTTGGACTTTCTCTTGTAGTGGTGGGTCCTACAGGTGTTGTTGTAGCTTTAGTGGTAGTAGTTGGACCTTCTGTCGTTGTGCTTGGTCCTGCGGATGTTGTTGTAGATTTAGTCGTAGTAGTTGGACCTTCTGTTGTAGTGGTGTGACCTGGTGGTGTGGTTGGCGTTCTAGTTGTAGTAGTCGGACCTTCCGTGGTTGTGCTGGGTCCTGCTGGTGTTGTTGTCAATTCTGTTGTTGTTGTTAGACCTTCTGTTGTAGTGGTGGGCCCTGCAGGTGTAGTTATAGATTTAGTTGTAGTTGTTGGACTTTCCGTTGTAGTGGTAGGTCCTGGTGGTGTGGTTTTAGCTTTAGTGGTAGTAGTTGGACCTTCTGTCGTTGTGCTCGGTCCTGCTGGTGTTGTTGTAGCTTTAGTGGTAGTAGTTGGACCTTCTGTCGTTGTGCTTGGTCCTGCGGTTGTTGTGGTAGATTTAGTGGTAGTAGTGGGACCTTCTGTTGTAGTGGTGTGACCTGGTAGTGTGGTTGGAGTTCTAGTTGTAGTAGTTGGACCTTCCGTGGTTGTGGTAGGTCCTGCAAGTGTTGTAGATTTTGTTGTTGTCGTTGGACCTTCACTTGTAGTGGTGGGTCCTACAGGTGTTGTTGTAGCTTTAGTGGTAGGAGTGGGACCTTCTGTCGTTGTGCTTGGTCCTGCGGATGTTGTTGTAGATTTAATCGTAGTAGTTGGACCTTCTGTTGTAGTGGTGTGACCTGGCGGTGTGGTTGGAGTTCTAGTTGTAGTAGTTGGACCTTCCGTGGTTGTGCTCGGTCCTGCAGGTGTTGTAGATTTTGTTGTTGTTGTTGGACTTTCTCTTGTAGTGGTGGGTCCTACAGGTGTTGTTGTAGCTTTAGTGGTAGTAGTTGGACCTTCTGTCGTTGTGCTTGGTCCTGCAGATGTTGTTGTAGATTTAGTCGTAGTAGTTGGACCTTCTGTTGTAGTGGTGTGACCTGGTGGTGTGGTTGGAGTTCTAGTTGTAGTTGTTGGACCTTCCGTGGTTGTGCTGGGTCCTGCTGGTGTTGTTGTCAATTCTGTTGTTGTTGTTAGACCTTCTGTTGTAGTGGTGGGCCCTGCAGGTGTGGTTATAGATTTAGTTGTAGTTGTTGGACTTTCCATTGTAGTGGTGGGTCCTGCTGGTGTTGTTGTAGCTTTAGTGGTAGTAGTTGGACCTTCTGTCGTTGTGCTTGGTCCTGCGGTTGTTGTGGTAGATTTAGTGGTAGTAGTGGGACCTTCTGTTGTAGTGGTGTGACCTGGTAGTGTGGTTGGAGTTTTAGTTGTAGTAGTTGGACCTTCCGTGGTTGTGCTTGGTCCTGCAGATGTTGTAGATTTTGTTGTTGTAGTTGGACCTTCTCTTGTAGTGGTGGGTCCTACAGGTGTTGTTGTAGCTTTAGTGGTAGTAGTGGGACCTTCTGTCGTTGTGCTTGGTCCTGTGGATGTTTTTGTAGATTTAGTCGTAGTAGTTGGACTTTCTGTTGTAGTGGTGTGACCTGGTGGTGTGGTTGGAGTTCTAGTTGTAGTAGTTGGACCTTCCGTGGTTGTGCTGGGTCCTGCTGGTGTTGTTGTCAATTCTGTTGTTTTTGATAGACCTTCTGTTGTAGTGGTGGGCCCTGCAGGTGTAGTTATAGATTTAGTTGTAGTTGTTGGACTTTCCGTTGTAGTGGTGGGTCCTGGTGGTGTGGTTTTAGCTTTAGTGGTAGTAGTTGGACCTTCTGTCGTTGTGCTCGGTCCTGCTGGTGTTGTTGTAGCTTTAGTGGTAGTAGTTGGACCTTCTGTCGTTGTACTTGGTCCTGCGGATGTTGTTGTAGATTTAGTTGTAGTAGTTGGACCTTCCGTGGTTGTGATTGGTCCTGCAGGTGTTGTAGATTTTGTTGTTGTAGTTGGACCTTCTGTTGTAGTGGTGTGCCCTGGGGGTGTGGTTGGAGTTCTAGTTGTAGTAGTTGGACCTTCCGTGGTTGTGCTCGGTCCTGCAGGTGTTGTAGATTTTGTTGTTGTAGTTGGACCTTCTGTTGTAGTGGTGTGACCTGGCGGTGTGGTTGGAGTTCTAGTTGTAGTAGTTGGACCTTCCGTGGTTGTGCTCGGTCCTGCAGGTGTTGTAGATTTTGTTGTTGTTGGACTTTCTCTTGTAGTGGTGGGTCCTACAGGTGTTGTTGTAGCTTTAGTGGTAATAGTTGGACCTTCTGTAGTTGTGCTTGGTCCTGCGGATGTTGTTGTAGATTTAGTCGTAGTAGTTGGACCTTCTGTTGTAGTGGTGTGACCTGGTGGTGTGGTTGGAGTTCTAGTTGTAGTAGTTGGACCTTCCGTGGTTGTGCTGGGTCCTGCTGGTGTTGTTGTCAATTCTGTTGTTGTTGTTAGACCTTCTGTTGTAGTGGTGGGCCCTGCAGGTGTGGTTATAGATTTAGTTGTAGTTGTTGGACTTTCCATTGTAGTGGTGGGTCCTGCTGGTGTTGTTGTAGCTTTAGTGGTAGTAGTTGGACCTTCTGTCGTTGTGCTTGGTCCTGCGGTTGTTGTGGTAGATTTAGTGGTAGTAGTGGGACCTTCTGTTGTAGTGGTGTGAGCTGGTAGTGTGGTTGGAGTTCTAGTTGTAGTAGTTGGACCTTCCGTGGTTGTGCTTGGTCCTGCAGATGTTGTAGATTTTGTTGTTGTAGTTGGACCTTCTCTTGTAGTGGTGGGTCCTACAGGTGTTGTTGTAGCTTTAGTGGTAGTAGTTGGACCTTCTGTCGTTGTGCTTGGTCCTGCGGATGTTGTTGTAGATTTAGTCGTAGTAGTTGGACCTTCTGTTGTAGTGGTGTGCCCTGGGGGGGTGGTTGGAGTTCTAGTTGTAGTAGTTGGACCTTCCGTGGTTGTGCTAGGTCCTGCAAGTGTTGTAGATTTTGTTGTTGTCGTTGGACCTTCTCTTGTAGTGGTGGGTCCGACAGGTGTTGTTGTAGCTTTAGTGGTAGTAGTGGGACCTTCTGTCGTTGTGCTTGGTCCTGCGGATGTTGTTTTAGATTTAATCGTAGTAGTTGGACCTTCTGTTGTCGTGGTGTGACCTGGCGGTGTGGTTGGAGTTCTAGTTGTAGTAGTTGGACCTTCCGTGGTTGTGCTCGGTCCTGCAGGTGTTGTAGATTTTGTTGTTGTTGTTGGACTTTCTCTTGTAGTGGTGGGTCCTACAGGTGTTGTTGTAGCTTTAGTGGTAGTAGTTGGACCTTCTGTCGTTGTGCTTGGTCCTGCGGATGTTGTTGTAGATTTAGTCGTAGTAGTTGGACCTTCTGTTGTAGTGGTGTGAACTGGTGGTGTGGTTGGAGTTCTAGTTGTAATAGTTGGACCTTCCGTGGTTGTGCTGGGTCCTGCTGGTGTTGTTGTCAATTCTGTTGTTGTTGTTAGACCTTCTGTTGTAGTGGTGGGCCCTGCAGGTGTAGTTATAGATTTAGTTGTAGTTGTTGGACTTTCCGTTGTAGTGGTGGGTCCTGGTGGTGTGGTTTTAGCTTTAGTGGTAGTAGTTGGACCTTCTGTCGTTGTGCTCGGTCCTGCTGGTGTTGTTGTAGCTTTAGTTGTAGTAGTTGGACCTTCTGTCGTTGTACTTGGTCCTGCCGATGTTGTTGTAGATTTAGTCGTAGTAGTTGGACCTTCTGTTGTAGTGGTGTGACCTGGTGGTGTGGTTGGAGTTCTAGTTGTAGTAGTTGGACCTTCCGTGGTTGTGCTCGGTCCTGCAGGTGTTGTAGATTTTGTTGTTGTAGTTGGACTTTCTCTTGTAGTGGTGGGTCCTACAGGTGTTGTTGTAGCTTTAGTGGTAGTAGTTGGACCTTCTGTCGTTGTGCTTGGTCCTGCGGATGTTGTTGTAGATTTAATCGTAGTAGTTGGACCTTCTGTTGTAGTGGTGTGACCTGGTGGTGTGGTTGGAGTTCTAGTTGTAGTATTTGGACCTTCCGTGGTTGTGCTCGGTCCTGCTGGTGTTGTTGTCAATTTAGCTGTCGTAACTGGACCTTCTCTTGTAGTGGTGGGTCCGACAGGTGTTGTTGTAGCTTTAGTGGTAGTAGTTGGACCTTCCGTTGTAGTGGTTGGTTCTACAGGTGTGGTTGTAGATTTAGTTGTAGTTGTTGGTCCTTCAGTTGTCGTAGTACGTCCTGCTGTTGTTCTTGTTGATTTTGTTACAGTTGTAGATGCTGCAGTAATGACAGGTGCAGTTGCTGGGGTTTCTGTGCTTTCGGTTTCAATTTCAATTGTTGTTGAACTTAAAGTGGGTCTTGTTGTCACTTGTTTGGTAGACGTATATCCTTCAGGAGTAGTTGGAGGAACTGTAGGTTTTGTGAACGTAGTGCTTTGTTCTTCACTTGTAGTAAATATTACAGGTGTTGTTGTAGGAGGAGCTGCTGTCGGGGAGCAGGTTTCATTTCCAAATATTACAGTTCTATTTATACAAATTGCATAGTAGCACATTCCAAGGTTGTCAGTAACATTATAAATAACTTCATATTCATCATATCTTGTCCCATTGTAAAAGCAACCTTCACATTCCTCAACACATATTTGTTGTTCCTCATCAAATATTGGCTTATCTTCTGGACAAACAGGATAACAACCTGCAAACAAAGAAGTAAAAAACCATTCCATTTTGCATTTTTAAATACAGCTTTCCAATAACAAAATGTATGGCTGACAGGAAAATTTTTTAGGCATCAACATAAAACGGTGCTTAATTTGTGAGCATATCATAGATAAAGAAAAATAAACACTAAATGGAATATGTCACATATATAAATATTGTACTGGTACGAAATAACATTTGGCATTTGATTATATCATTATTTTTTTCTAATCTGATTAAACACAGTTCTGAGGTAAAGCTTTGTCATGCACAACAATATCAGGAGCTAGGCCTTCTAAATTATAATCTGTAATCTTTTTTTTCTTGTCTCGTTGAATACCATAACAATTCAGTGATGTATTATATAAATACATAATCATTAGTCTACCATTTCCAACGTACAAGATAATGATCATTAAAATAATATTACCTTCCAGGTTGGGTAAAGGGTTGCTACAAATTCCCTCTAGATTCAAACAGGTCTTGTAGCAAGGCTGATGACATGGGTTGTAGTGCCAACGACATTCATTTGGGTTGTTGTAGTAATCACAGTAGACGGCTACAAGGGAAAACAAAACAAAAATATTTTAAAATTGTAAAACCTTCAATTCATTGTTTTATCTAGAAATCAATCCCATCTGAGACTACATCCTACTTTGTAGTTAGACAGTTTCAAAATATTATATTTCAGCCTGAAAAATAATGAGATGTTAAAAATGACCGGAAGTTTTGGACTATAAGGCACACCTGACCATTATTTTGCACCCAGCAAATTTCAACAAAAAAATGTATTTGTTCATATAAAAGCTGAATTGGACAATAAACTGCAGGTGCATCAAAAGACATGCAACTTATTAGACTAAAAATTTATAAATTACATGGACTATAAACCGCTGGGTTCAAAACAGGGGGGAAAGTAGTCAGAAAATTACAGTATTTCATATGAAAGAAATTAATAAAATTTTCGATTTCATTGTAATGTACAGTACAAGCTACTCACGGCAGATGTCTGGTGTTCTCCATGCAACACATACACCGGCTTCATTGCAAGCTTGAGCATAGGCTGCAACCGCTGTGCAGAAACATTCACAGTCGCCACCAGTGTCACAGGCACAGGAGTCTTTTACACAGTTTTCATAAAATGGAAGTGGATCCACCTGTTCAGACAAATCATATGCTATATGCAATAAACTGTACAATTCCAAATTCAAACCTTCTCAAGATTAATCTGCCTTTACCGTATTATGACACGCTTTGAATGTTTCTCCAACTATAATGCTGCACATCATTTTGGACCAGTGGTGACGACTGGGTGTTACCGAACATGGGTTGACATTTGTTTCTACATTTGGGCAATTGCTGCTTGTTTTCCAGCTGTTTGCAAATTCTAACACATTGGTCACCAAAAGCTGATCCTGAGTGGTGAAGTCATTTTGTTCATTGCCATTGAAGTCTCCACACAGGCCACACACTTCTCCCTGTAAAGCCAAACCAATGAGTTTGTTAGAATTTTTCTCAAATGATTCTTTATTATTAAGGAGGCAGGCACTAACGTGTTCTCGGATATACAACAAGCATTTATTCTACTTCTTGCAACTGGCTGTAAGCAAAAGCCAGGTACAATCGAAACATCTCGCCAATCATTTTCAGGACACATACAAAGAAATAACCATTCACCCTCGTTTTTACACCTACGTATGAGCATCTTAGTGTCAAAATTATTGAATTCGAAGTTGACAATTTTCTGAGGTAACTTCGGGTTTTTGAATTGTGTCCAAAACAAAAAAACATTACTTCATTAATATACAGTAGAAAAATACATAAAACCTGAACTCACACTGTGCTGAGGTTCCAAGAGGATGCGGACAGTTGTTTTGCGATCCCACATCACTGCCATACCAACAACCGATTCTACGACCAGATACATGCCAACTGTCCTGATTGTGTACTTGATCTGACTACCTTCTCCCAGGTCCACTTCTTCATATTTCCCTTTGAATAGTTTGATTTCCATTCGCTGCAAGGTAATGAAAGTTTATGTTCATTGTGTCACAACAACAACAACAGAACAATACCGCAGATAATGCCCTATATTTGTTTGGCCTTGCATGAAGTCTTACCCCCAATTGGATTCGGACAGTTTTTGAGCACGTGGTGCCTGTTGTGCCACATGGTACATTCTCTGTGATAACTCCAATGCTATCCTGTGCTGTTTTATTGCCACATTTGTTCTTAAAAGGAGACACATTATGATGTAATTACAGATCAGTACATAATCTGAAATAACCTGTTGTAAAAGCTTGTCAAGATATTTGTAGTTACTATTTGATCAGAATTGTATATCAATTTAGCATTTACAGTATATCTGAATATTCTACAAACCTTGACTGCAACATAGCTGCAATGTCCCTGAAAGCCATATGTTCGCTGATCAAATGTATTATAATGACCACTTCCATAAATAATGCAGGTTCCTGGGCATTTTTCCTCTGTGCACTGCCATTTTCCACTTCTGCAGGTACTGTATTAAATGATTAAAACAAATCTTATTAGTATGTTAAACTTATGTGGGTAAAGCAGAGTAATGAAAAGATGATACCATGTGTTGCATTGATTTGGAATTTGTTTCCCAGGAGCGTAGAATATTCCATCGTGTTTACATGGACATTGTGACTTTTCGACACAGAAGCCTTTGCCATCATCAAAAAGGCCATCTGGACACTGACAACCTGATTCACAGTCATTGGAGTCCTGCCAGGAAAGACCAAAGAGCAATTAGAGAAAGACCAATTAGCTGGATCTTTTCCCAGACAAGGGAAAAACTGGGAGCAAAAAAAGCTTACACAATCATCGCTGTCCAGATTTAAACAAGTTGGTGCACACTGGACTCCAAGTTGTCCTGAGCCAGGCTCAGAGCAGTTGAAGTACACTTTGTGTGGGGGACATCCTGTAAGAAGGGCAGAATATTGAACAAAATGCTTCTGTCAATAACTTGATAAAGCAATTAAAAATAACATACTTGCTGAGCGGGCTCTCCAAGAATGACAATGGAGCACCCCGTTACTGCAAACACTAAAGATAATGACAAAACACATAGACTGTAAGATAGTTTGCAGTGGTGCAGAACCAAAATATTCGACCACTTTCATGGAGCTAAACTCACCAGTGTTCATCCTTGATATTGATAGACTTTCCTGGCTGGATGATGGCCTCATTGTGATAACACGGACACTTTTCTTTGAGAATGCAGATACCGTGTTCATCGAGGTATTGACCTTCGGGGCAGGAGCAGCCGTCCACCGGGAGGAAGTCAGAGGAGCAAGTCTGCATTGTTGAACTCAGCGATCTGCAGGTCAGCTCGCACCGTTGATGCTTGTATGAGAAGATCTGTGATACTGGGCAGGTCCTTGTATATTTGTCTGTTAATTGTAGAATGCCATAGAATGAGTAGAGACTTTTACATGAAAATAAGTTATCGAAATCATCATGTAATGTACAATGGTTTGCTAGTTGGGATGACGCAACTTTTTTGGTGTATTAAAGTAAATTAACAGTTTAAATAAACAACAATAATTAAGTCCTTACCACACAAATGGGCTCTCCAATCCATCAGAAAGACTCCCCTTGATGCACAAGCTCGAGCATAGGAGGAGAAGACAGCACAAAGGCAGGCTTCACTCTTGTCACAATTACAGCTGGCGTAAGTGCACCTCTGTGGAAGAAAACACACAATACTAACTTCTTATTGTAATTGAGGCTTAATTACCTTGGGATCATTTCCATTATCAAAGTTTGTGAAGTGACCAAAATAGGCAACAGTTGAACTGAAATTATTTTTTTCTTATTAACTCATGAACTGGGAGGATTGGCTGTGAATGCAAGAGTTTCAGTCCCATTGACTGTGCTAAATGTTGAATCCACTTCGACTGGGTGGGCTGCCAGCGATCATTCGATGCCAGCCCTCCCAGTTGGATTGGATTGGATTGGATGCCATCAGTAGAAGCCAATGAATTATCTGGATTTACTGTATTACAACGACAAACCTTGTAGTACACCTCAGGGTCCACTAATGAATGGCACTGTCCAAACGTGCTATTTGGTTGCAACAGCAAGGCACACCAATGTTTGGCATACAAGTCTGAAAAAAACGTGAAAAGCACTTAATGTCTTTCAATCAAAATAAACAAACAAACAAACAAACAGCACATTATGTTAGAGTAGATGTTGAAAAGTTTAAGCAGTCTCAATGTGTACCGTTTTCCACACTGAGAGAACAGGGGTCATCCAGTCTTTCCCTTGTGTCTCTGCACATGAGGCTCGATTTCCAGGTGTTACTGAATGTGGTTGCCGTGCCCTCGACAATCCCCTGAGGAGTTTTCCAGTCATCAGACATGACCAGGTTGTAGTTGCCACATAAACCTGATGAAATATAGGAATTTAGATATCATAATACTATCAAAATAGGCTTGTACAAGCCCTCTACAGATAAAATTGTATTATTATATGTCAGTAATCCTCAGAAAGACAGTGTCATCCATCACCCAAAAGATCACTGTACAAGTAATTACATGTAAATGAAATGATGTACGGAAAACTCTTTTTAAGCAGTACAGTAATGTTAAAAATGTATAAATATATAAAAATTGTATGTCAATTAAAAATTGCAGTGAGGGCACGGTGGATGTAATTTAAACCACGATAAATCATTAAAAGTAGAAAATCCAATATTACCTTAACAACACAATTTAAGGGTGATTCAAAAAGAGTGTGCCAAAATCATCACGCATTTATTCATTTTAAAATAATTGAAATAGACTGAATTATTATTTAATTAAAATTAATTAATTAATTAATTAAAATTAATTAATAATTTAATAGGAATTCAAATAAGAATTAAAAATCTTTTTAACAAGTAAGTAATTAACATACAAATTAACAATTAACAAATTAACAGTCATATTGGCTTGATGTGGTCCGTGCCGCTGGGGGTGGTCACATTGAGCACTTGGAAAGCATGAAAGAAAAACCTGAAGTAATATACAATACTTGTATCCAGCTAGTTATTAATTTTTTATTTATTTTATTTTTTTAAATATACCACAATGGTTTTGGTGCATTCTTTTTGCATCACCCTGTATATTACTGTATAATATAATAGGTGTGTGTGTGCGTGTGTGTGTGAATTAGAATTGAAGATGTCGCTGTGGAAGAATCAAGAATCAACTACTGTAATTGCATTCAAACTCATTTTACATTTTTATCTCACAATGGTTGCCTTTAAATTACACCCACAATTTTTTTTTATATTGATTTTAATTCTTTATAACATAAATCATGGCATTTGAACAAAGATGTGTAGGCATAGATGTTCTGCCGTGACAAAATATTAGAAACAGATTTTAAAAGAAGAATTAAGTACTGTAAACAGATCTTAGTGTGTACTTTTATAGGTATATGTTGTATAGGTGGTACAAGACATTGAGATAGCAGCTTTGCACCACAGTCAAAAGAGTGGTTTGGTGTCCCAGGTTTTCTATCACACAGAGTGTACATGAACTCACCACGTGTCTTTCCATTGTAGCTCTCGTCCAAACGCACATACACTTGCATAAGAGGCACATGCTGAATCTGAATCTGCAGCCCAAAACTGGTATGTAGCAAGATGTGAAAAGATGAGGCATGGAAAACGATGATGTCCACTTTGCGTACATACAAACACACAAAAAAATTGCATCACTTGATGACATAGGGGACAAAAAAAAGATGAGAGTTTGTTTGTGTAATCCACCTGTATGGTACGGCAAAGTGATGGTTTGCTGATTCTGTTTTACTGTTCCATCAGATATAAACATCAACACCTAAATGTAAATACAGTTAATTAATAAGGGATCTAGCAACTAAGAGACAGAGACGATTTCTTAATAATAAAGTACAACTCACATTGTTTCTGTCATTGTTCAGCAGAATTTTAAGTGCCTTGAGACAAGTGTCAAACTTTTGGTTTGTACAAGGTGCTAACTGCACCTGAATGGTAAAGCTGGGACTGAAGCCATCCTAAAACGCACATTAAAATTTCAATGGGATTCATTCCATAGCAGTAGATTATGGATGGTATTTTCCAAACAGATCAAATCTCAGCTTCATTCACCTTGCTTTCCACCTTGGCTAGTGTGTAATAACAATCTCCATGGAAAGTGTAAGATTTGCCATCGAAGGTCGTTATGTGAGAACCCTCCTCCACTGCACATGTAGATGGACCCGGAAGATACTCACAGGACCATCTGCCCTGAAAACATGTACTGAGATAACACATAAAGACATTATTAAGAGGAATTTATATTAATACAACATTAAGAGTCATTCCACTTACCATATCTCTCTGTCCCGTTGGTAGCCCTCACTAGAGTTGTAGATTTTGCCATGCTTACACTGACATTCTGATTGATTAATGCATCCTCTCATGGAAATGTCATCAAACACAGTGCCTAAAAAGTACAAGTGATGAAAAATATAAAAATATGATTTTAGAAGCAAAACTGCAGCACAAATCTATACAGTATTTTAATGTAAAGAGGACTGACCAGGAGGACAGAAACAGCCATCCATTCGGTGGTCCTCGCACAGTGAACTGGTATCCATGTGTGTGCACGTGTCCATGCATGGAGAACCGCTCTCTTCATACACCATATTGTAAGGGCACTGCTTGGCTGTAGGGAGAGCGCAAGATGTTGATTAAGTGACATTATTGTACTTGATTGTATGTAAAGGCTTCAAGCAGTCATTATTAGTCATATAGTGTTTGAGTTTGATTTCACATGAACCATCTGGTTTTCAACTCTGCATAAATATTTTAATCTCTTACTATCTGAAAAAACGCTTGTTGTCTGCTGAATTGTTAACTCGTGCTTATCATAACTATATTTCATAACATAATATCATAACCATTTTTTTTTAATGGAAAAGTATTAATGTTTCCATGATTGGCCCGAATATAAGACGGCCCTGATTATAAGACGACCCCCTCTTTTTCAAGACTCAAGTTTGAAAAAAAGACTTTTTGAACACCAAATTAATTTTTATACAGAAAATAATTACAGTACATCCGAAACAAATGATTATAACTATATTTGAGAGAAAAAGCATGTTATTTATAATATAATGTCTAGCCCGCGAATATAAGACGACCCCCTCTTTTTCAGTGTTATTTCAATGCAAAAAACACCGTCTTATATTCGGGCCAATACGGCATTTAAGTTTTTTGCAAGAGGTCTATAGTTTTCTACATAATCATAGCCTTTCTGCATGGTTGTTGACCCTTGATTTTTACTGTATTTTTTTTACAAAACTGCAACAATAAAAGATGGGAAATTTTACCACAGAACAATGGCATTCTCCAGTTGGGAGGCACTCCACCAGCATGGGAACACTGTCGAGAGAACTCGGACAGTGTGCTACAGACACAAGTGTCATTTGTGCTGTTGTTGCAGCCACACATGTCCTGCATACAAGCTTCCACATAGGGAGCAGGGTTAATAAGTTGGGTGCAATGACTCCAAGAGTCTGAACGCAGCATCTGGTTGCAAGTCATTCTCTAAAAGATAATAAACACATAGACAGTACACGCAGAATTATTTGTCTATCAAATGTTATGTTATTTTCGATAACAAACTGCAACACAAACTCACAAATTTTTCGCATGAATCCACAGCTGAAACATCAAGCTCTTCTCCATACTCCTCAGACGGGTCCTCACATTCATCATTTGGGTTATGAACCTTCTGTTTGTTACCAAACTCTATGTAGCTGATCATTCGCTCTGCATTGGATTTATTTTGTCAAATATTGGAAGAAAACAAAAACATGTTTATATGAACTAACCATCATGTAACAACTCATTTTCGATAGGAACGCCGTTGTAGTCGCCACAGAGTCCACAAGTGCGATTAGCATAGTCACGATCAACTTCCACCTGAATAAAAAAAACAAAGATAGTAATATATAGAATGACAAAATGTATCATCTATCTGATGGTAGACTCTTATGGAGTACCATAATGTAAAATTGGTTAACGTGCCAAAAACTGACAATATTTATAATTTAGAATAATTATACTCTAATTAAAAAAGTAAAAGAAAACATTTAGCAGTCCCAATTTTGAATGTATTAGAATTTCTATCTTTAATTCATATATTCGAATTATTCCATAAATTCATTTATTTATCCGTGAGTAAGCATTCCATCAGTTTTGGCCCAAATTTAGCTTTAAAAAAATTGTATCTAAATTCACTTCAATGCAGTACATATTAAACGTGTATACATGTATTGCAATTACTGCAACTGGCTGGCAACCAGTTCAGGGTGTACCCTGCCTCCTGCCCGTTGTTAGTCGGGATAGGCTCCTGCACCCCCACGACCGTCGTGAGGATAGGTGGGTCAGAAGATGAGTGAGTGAGTGAGTGTATTGCGATACTTTTGAATACAATAGTTACAAAAATTAAAACTTTACCATGATTGCATCATCTCTATTCCACATGACAACAAGGCCAACTTTAGACTGCAGTTTGATGTAGATGGCATTATTTTCCACTTGAACTCCGCTGTTATAGTATGGCAATGAGACCCTAAAAAAATATACACCCCACCGATATAAAGTTAGAAATTTCATAGGAGGAGGAATTTTGGGTTTTGCTTCTTGGCTTACGGTTGGCCATTTACTGTGACCCCTTCCTTGGTGATGTGAAAAGCAAGATCGTTGATGGTGACCACCACATAGCTGACAGTCGGGTTCCCATCATTCTGCTGCCTCCTCATGTGCACCGCAAACTCCTGCATGGCCATGTGGCAGTCTGAGGCAAGGTTGTACTCGCATGTGCCAGAAAATTGGTAAATGTCTCCGTCAAATGTCTTGAAGTGCTCTCTTCCCCATGTGCTGCAGATACTGCTGACATGGTTGCTGACTGAGTGAAATGAAAAACAGTCGGGTAAGAATATGTTATTACAAGTAGTGACAAAAAGGTGTTAGATGGTCTTACCCAGTCTTGCCTTGACCTTATTGACAACAAACAAAGTAAGAAAATATAAGGCCACACATTTCCAATGCATGGCTGCCATCACCATTGAAGGCAACATAAACAGATTCTTCTCAGCAACTCCTTATATTTAGCTGCTCAATTCGATCACACCTTCTTTCAGCAGTTTTATTGCCAACACATGGAAAACGTGTTGAATGGATGTCTTGCGCCAATATAATCATGCCCACATCCTCCTCGTGACGTGACATCATTAAGCAAATTTGCTTGAGATCAATTGAGAGATTCTGACGAACAACTCATTCCAAAACGTGATCCACTTCTATCTTTTATGTATTAATCACAAAGAATTCATGAATTGGGAGACGTGACTATTTCCAGTCCTCTATATGGGTTATTGTACCTAAGAAAAACAGCGTAAGGATGCAAATCATTCCTATAGAATACAGTGGACACTGAAAGCCAACAGATGCTCTTGTACAAGTAAATGAAGAAATATTATAGGCTCCTCTTAAACAACACATTACACACTCACATAACACACATGTACCATAAGTGGAGATACAACAGTCATCACACAAGCATCACAGCACCCAGTAGCAGCTCTATCCTATCTCCCCACACAGATCTCAGAAAAATATCAGAGATATGGCATCCTTACTCCAATTACAAAGCATATTAGGTCAGACAATGCATAATTTCATTAAGGTTGAGGAGAATGCTTTTGAAAACTTGTTGTGATTGGCATCAAATACATTTTGTCCAAATTTTTGTATTTTAAAAATGATACCAAGAACAATGCAGGAAAGTCATTATTGTATAAAATATAATTGAACAAAAATGTGTATATTAATTTACCAGGTAATCTGAAAAATACAGATATAACAAAAATAATAAGGGATTTAATATAACATCTCAATATAAAAGCAAACAAACATTAAAATTATGCAGAGAGGTTTCAAAAGTTCACCATTACTGAGTCACATATCAATGCCAAGTAAATCTACCAAATGTCAATGTGCCCTCTATTAGGACAAATATTGATTAAGGATAAAGGCCTTTTCATAGTGCTCTTAACACGCCATGGACAAACCCATTCATTGTGTGCGTGATACAAGGGCACGAAGACATAATGCCTCGTCGCCTTGAGAGAGGCGTGGCCCTTACATCACAGACCATCTAAATATCTATATATATATATTATTTCTACTTTTATTTGATACTACTTTAAAATTATTAAAAACAATTTTAGCAGTGGCGTTCCTACATTGTTTTTTCCCCCTGAATCGTGATAACCTTACTGAGTTCATTGAGAGTCCATGCAAACACAACCTGCGTCATTTCAGCTGCCATCTGTTTGATCTGATTGACTGTAAAGTCACTTGGATGCCAAATATAGTGAATGAGAATAACTTACTGTATATTGTACTATAATTTCTCATTTTATTGTGGGAAACATAAAAATTGAATGCTAGGAGTTTCACAGGACCCTATATCGGGTCACTTCCTGTAGATTTGGGGCCTTTTAGGGTCACTTCATGTTTATATCGCGTCACCCCTTTTGATTTAGGGCATTACAGGTTACACCTCCTGTCCATATTGGGTCACTTCCGGTAGATATCGGGTCACTGCATATTGATTTTCGGGCATTTTGGGGTCACTTCCTGTTCATATCGGGTCACTACCAATTGATGTGGGGGTATTTCGGGGGTTATTTCCTGTTGATACTGGGTCACTTCCTGTTGATTTGCGGGCACTTCAAGATCACTTCCGGCTGATAAAGGTTTTCAATGGAATGGCTAATAAAGCCATTGGAAATGAATGGTAAATTGTGGCCATTAGAAATGAATGGGAAAGATTTTGGTGGAACTGTACATTTTACTTATACAACTTTAGTGCCTCTTAGTAATTTTTTAAAGTATGAATTTTGTGATTTGGACAAGTAGCGTAGCAAGTAATTTACATTGGCTGCCATTTGATGGTGATAGACGACCAAGATCTGCTCTAAAATTCTAAATTAAACTGTTTTTACCTTGAACACACGGTAACTTTGGCATATTACCACTTACAACACTGTAATTGGGGAAATAGACCAGCAACCTTTCTAATGTTGTAGCTGCTTTAAATATATTTAACATACTAAACCTTTAGCTACCATTGACAACGATAGATATCTAATTCATTTTGACACCCAGTCAAAATGGTTTGGACATACTGTACTTTTTCTTATTACATCTCAACACGCACATTTATCCAGTGGTGTTTACTCATGTTTTATCTTTGATTACTTCTTGAAAACAAATACGGTTATTTTGCAACATCCCAAATAGTCATTTAGTGGAAGCTCCTCCAAGTGTAAACAGGGTTTCAGCCTACTCCCACTACAGGACAGCTGTACGATGAGGATATGTAGAGTCATTCTTGACAGATATCTTTCATTGTGTTGATCAAGGGAGGACAGTAGACGCACAAAATTTCCAAACATCAATTTTGTTTAGGATGTGGACAATTCCCAACTTTGCAATTCTTGATATTTACAGTAGGATTAGCTTTTAATACTTGTTAACGATAGAACATATCGAATAATGTTGGCTGTCTCTCTATAGTTTTATAGTTGCCATGAGCCAACCAATGGTTTAAAGGTATACCAAGGCTTTAAAAAGTTAGGCGATCAGATTCTGCTAAAACTCCCCATAAAGTAATATGAGCTTTTTTAAGGAGTCAACATGATTTTCCGCTTGCAAAATTAACTTTAAAAGAAGTCTTCTTGATGAGCAGGCTTTGGACAGTTGGCGCATTTAGATTTTAGAGACAACACAAAACCTGAATACATAAGTCAAAAGGCAAATCAAATACTGAATTTTCCACCCATATATAGGATATCTGACATTTAATTGTGAATAGGTACATTTATTTATGTTTTTATATTACGTTTTCTTTCTTTTCTTTTTTTTTTCTCTATAACTTATGTAGTATGATATTGAGTAATATAGTGCCTCTAAGAACCATAGTAAATAGCTCACAAAAATTACCTTGCTTAAAGGTCCTTGCATTTAAGGTCATTTTGTCTTAATTTACTATAGTGTATGGTGTTTCTCCAACTTTGAAAATACTTTACAAAATTGGTATAACAATGTATTATAGTCCTACATTATTATTATTGCTCGGTTTTAAATTTGCACAAAAGTACACAAAGAAAACAGGTAGCCTATCACACATAAATGTGTTTTCCGATTCTATGACTTGACAAGTGACAGTTTATGACAGTGATGACGCCATTTCTGAGAGCAAAGCAAATGCATGGTACATATTTGGTTAGGTAAGGTTATTTGGTTCAATATTACTTTATACAAAGGCTAGCCGCAAGTCTGAATTAATGGGTTGAGTCACAAAGGGCATCTGGCTTAAAACTTTGCCAAACAATCATGAGCTTTCATTCATATAATTTTAAGAGAGTAAAATAACTTCTTACAGGTTAGCCAGAGAAAGAGAGAGATGAAGAAAACACAAAGCGTGTTGTGCAGGGGTCAGCAACCTATGACACGTGTGTCAGCACTGGCACGCGAAGGGTTAACCAGTGACACGCAAGCGCATGGCAAAAAAAAAAAAAAAAAAAGGCGCTTTTTTTACCTGAAATTAAGACATTTTCATATTATATTGCGATATTTTAAAAAAAAAATTTTTTTTTAAAGGAATGTTTTACTAGATGACTTGAATAGCTGTTTGGATAGACTTTGGATGACTTACCATGACCACAGTGTACAGTATTCCGGCGTTTTTCGCAGTTAATAGGGACCAGAACCCGCCGCGATAAGTGAAAAACCGCAAAGTAGCGCATACCCCCCCATTTTTTTTGTGTGTGTGCTAAATGTATTTATTCAGATATATGTATACGGTATATGTTTTTTAAGCACTTAAAATGTAATAATTATGATCAGTTTTAAACATAACTGACCCACCGAATCATTTTTAAACAAGAATAAAGTACTGTAGTAGAAAAATGCTTGGCTTTATTAAATGCTTCTGTTTACCTAACTTGGCTGTGACTCTTGGAGTGACATGTAGAAATGACAAACTCCTCATGATCACTTCTGGCGTTTATTTTATATGTCTCGAACATCTCCACCCCCCCCCCCCCCCACCACCACCACCACCACTACCACATACACACACACACGCATTCATTCCATGAGCAACTACCGCTACCAGGTCTGTCATTTCGCATGTAGTTCTATATGCATGAGATATCTAGGCGTAGGTTGTAGGCTGTCGGCTACAGTCAGGAAATACCGTATTGGCCCGAATATAAGACAGTATTTTTTACATTGAAATAAGACTGAAAAAGAGAGGGTCGTCTTATATTCGCGGGCCAGACATTATACCCATTCACGACGCTAGATGGCGCCAGATATCATTGAAGCGATGTTCTGTCAAGACCAGTGTTGTCACAGATTACTTGAAAAAGTAATTTAATTACTGATTACTCATTACGCCTCAAAAAAGTAATCTAGTTACATTACTGATTACTTCATTATCAAAGTAACTAAGTTACTTTAAAAGTAATCTATCAGTTACTTTTTACCCATTTTTCTCCCTTTGCCACCTCAACATAAGAATGACAACAGAAAAATGTCATCACATGTGATTGACTTTCCGATGATTAAATTTAAAGGAAAATACCAAAACTTTGCGCTAGCTTAGCCACTCCGGAGCCTAACAAATATCTGACAAACTGCTTGGAGTTTGTTGAAATCAACTCCAGCAACCAATTAAAACCCGCTAACTCTAATATTAAGCCCAATGTCAAAATTTCTGAATTTCGGGTTATGGTTAACAGCATATCAGTGCCAATGTAAAACAATGCAAACTGACTGCACCAAATTGCAAAGGTGGTGGCGGGCGCGGATGCGCGTGCACAACCCGTAAGTACTCCTCTCAACACACACGCGGTCAATTTAGCACTTTACACTCAATCGGACTTACAACACATCCCACAGATGCTAAACGAACACATCACCTCACAGCATAAATGTGCAACACGCATATGATGTAAACAAAGCTTGCCAACTTGGAGCGATGACTGCCCATCGTTGCTACGGCAAAGCTACGAAACGGCCGCGCATGTAGGGCGTCCAACCTTTTGCTGATACCATCCAGAATGAAGGAAAAATACTCACCTTCATTCATGGATATCCACAGATCAACATTCCCTCGCAACGTCCCAACACTCGGCTCGAATGTCCACCCACCTGGCCCATGCCTTTCTCACAACACATGTGACGCGAGACCAATACAGGAAATAGCTAAGAGGTTGTCATGGAAACACGTACCGGTAACCTTTTATTTTAGCATTTTCTATTCAAAATGCTCTTCGTACATGATTACAATATTCTACATACATTATGAGGCAATGAAAAAATAGTAATGCAGAGACACTAGGGAAACTAACTTTAATCAGATTACTGGTGTAGAAAAATGAACGCGTTAGATTACTCGTTACTGAAAGAAAGTAATCAGATTACAGTAACGCGTTACTAACTAACGCGTTACTGACAATGCTGGTCATGACAGATCTCAGCTACTCTCCCCATTCACGACGCTAGATGGCGCCAGATATCATTGAAGCGATGTTCTGTCATGACAGATCTCAGCTACTCTCAAGTTTACTCTCAGTTTGCATTATTTTATTGCAATGTTTTCCTTATTCAGATTTGTTTCAAGACTACGGTTACAGTTAGACTTCACTTTGATGGTTAATGCAGTTATTGCAATTTTGTTGTTTTATCACCTTTAGATTGGTTTATTTACATTTCAAAAAGCAGAAGCCATTCATTTACGAATGTGATTGCACTTTAGTTTACATATTTAAATGTTCAGATATCAAGATTTGAATGAGGCAAAATAACATGCTTTTTCTCTCAAATATATTGTTATAATCATTTGTTTCGGATGTACTGTAATTATTTTCTGTATAAAAAATAATTTGGTGTCCAAAAAGTCTTTTTTCAAACTTGAGTCTTGAAAAAGAGGGGGTTGTCTTATAATCAGGGCAGTCTTATATTCGGGCCAATACGTTATTAGAGTCACCGAGCCTAGCATCGCGTTTGCAACAGCGTCACAACAAACACTTCGCTCTCAGTGTCTCTGACTTTTCTTGCGTCATTCAACCAAAGTAGTAACGCATAGTAGTAACGCACATTGTCTCGTTGCCGAAACGGTGACAAAATCCGAACGGAGAACAAAAAAGTATTGCACGAAAAACATACAGATTTTGAACGTACGGCGTACACGTTTAAAAATCAGTGCTCACTTGTACAAATTACGCTGAAACCGTACAACTTGACAGGTATGCTTCCTTCGGAGAGGTGGTGATGTGTATAAAAACACAGTGACACGTTGGATGGCTTTTTGCTGGAAACTTTTATTAACAAAACAAAAACTGGTGGGGGACACAGCTACTTTTCACGGCGATCTCTGCGCAACTCTCTCAACAACGTGCTGCGCTTTCTCTCTTTTCCTCACCCAGACACCCACTTCTTCTTCTACGGTTAACTAGTAACCCGGTCATATTGTAGGGGACAGCAGGCCCTTGGGGATGCCGGTGTTGTACCGAAATCTGCGATCCGTCAGAATCTGTGGGCGATGTTGCCAACAGCAAGGCCGACAGCAACGACGAAGAGGAAACGAAGAAGAACACTTACGCTAACGGCGTGAACTGCTACGTAAACGAGGCTCGCTACAAGTTGCGAGGTTTATTTTCCCTTTCACGGTATTAACGTCGTGACATTCGATCATGACATCGTTACTAAGAAAATGCTTTAAAAGTTTTGGATATTTCATGTGAATTTTTGACATTGTGAAATAGTCCGCTGTAATAAATTGCTATTATTCTTCATCATGATGAGGTTATTATGTAAATATCCCATTAAATAAATTACATAAAATGTATGGCTTTTGATGTTGTGAAAATGTGCACTTTTCTAAATTAGGTACTGTATTGTATTTGTGAAATTATGGAATTGTCCGCTCTTATAAATAACTTTCATTCTTTTAACTTATGACTCTTCCACACATGCACTCACAATGTTAAATGTATAAGGATAATGATATAAATATATGCCGTAGTCTGTGATTGATCTCGCTGTATTTTCCTTATGCTGTTGCCCAGCCCATCAAAGACAAATCCTTACTCATCTGACATTATTTTACCATCATCTGAATATATAATACCTCAAAACGACCTCCAGAAACTATATTTTTATTGTCACAATCTCAGCTGCAGACGTGGCTGTCAGAAATTGTGATCCTCCCTATTGTGTCTAAAATGAAGTCACCACTAAGGCTCTCTGCTGATTTTCTGACACCCCCCCCCCCCCCCCATACTACATCTCCTCTCAATTGGAGCCCCAGAGTTTGTACATTTTGTCATCACTAAACATCACTATCATTAGATCAGCAAAGAGCCTTAAGGGTGACTTGTCTGATTTTAGACACCATACAGGAGGATCACAATTTCTGATAGGTGCAGATGTGGCTTACAGAAATTGGAGGAGAAAGAATACTGAATTGCATCCGAAGAACACCATACCCACTGTGAAGCACGGGGGTGGAAACATCATGTTTTGGGGCTGTTTTTCTGCAAAGGGACCAGGACGACTGATCTTTGTAAAAGAAAGAATAAATGGGGCCATGTATCAAGAGATTTTGAGTGAATATCTCCTTCCATCAGCAAGGGCATTGAAGATGAGACGTGGCTGGGTTTTTCAGCATGACAATGATCCCAAACACACAGCCAGGGCAACAAAGGAGTGGCTTCGTAAGAAGCATTTCAAGGTCCTGGAGTGGCCTAGCCAGTCTCCAGATCTCAACTCCATAGAAAATCTTTGGAGGGAGTTGAAAGTCCGTGTTGCCCAACGAAAGCCCCAAAACATCACTGCTCTAGAGGAGATCTGCATGGAGGAATGGGCCAAAATACCAGCAACAGTGTGTGAAAAGCTTGTGAAGAGTTACAGGAAACGTTTGGTTTCAGTTATTGTCAACAAAGGGTACATAACAAAGTATTGAGATGAACTTTTGGTATTGACTAAATACTTATTTTCCACCATGATTTGCAAATAAATTCTTTAAAATCAAACCACATTCTGTCTCTCATGGTTGAGGTTTACCCATGTTGACAATTACAGGCCTCGCTAACATTTTCAAGTGGGAGAACTTGCATAATTAGTGGTTGACTAAATTATGTATGTACTCTATGTATACATAAAAAAAAAAATATATATATATATATGTATGTATATTAGGGCTGTCAAACGATTAAAATTTTTAATTGAGTTAATTACAGCTTAAAAATTAATTGTAATTAATCGCAATTCAAACCATCTATAAAATATGCCATATTTTTCTGTAAATTATTGTTGGAATGGACAGACAAGACACAAGACGGATATATACTTTCAACATAGGGTACATAAGTACTGTATTTGTTTATTATAACAATAAATCAACAAGATGGCATTAACATTATTAACATTCTCTTAAAGCGATTCAATTAATTGCGTCAAATATTTTAACGTGATTTATTTAAAAAATTAATTACCGCGCGTTAACGCGATAATTTTGACAGCCCTAATATATATACATATATAAATATATATATATATATAAATATATATAGAGAGAGAGCGATAGCAACATCAGGAAAAAAAGAACACGAAAAGCTGGAGAAATATCAAGGGTTGAAGGAAGAGTTGGATAAAATGTGGGGAGTGAAGGCAACTGTGGTGCCAGTAGTGATCAGGACACTAGGAGTAGTAACCCCCAAGCTGGGTGCATGGCTCCAACAGATACCAGGAACAACGTCCAACATCTCCGTTCAGAAGAGCGCAATCCTAGGGACAGCTAAGATCCTGCGCAGAACCCTCAAGCTCCCAGGCCTCTGGTAGAGGACCCGAGCTTGAAAGGAGAGACCATACCGCCCGGGTGGGCTAGATGACGATTTTTTTTTTTTTTTTTTAATACATACATATGGCGGATTTTATGGTGTTTTCCACCATATACAGTGCCTTGCAAAAGTATTCGGCCCCCTTGAACCTTGCAACCATTCGCCACATTTCAGGCTTCAAACATAAAGATATAAAATTTTAATTTTTTGTCAAGAATCAACAACAAGTGGGACACAATCGTGAAGTGGAACAAAATTTATTGGATAATTTAAACTTTTTTAACAAATAAACTGAAAAGTGGGGCGTGCAATATTATTCGGCCCCCTTGCGTTAATACTTTGTAGCGCCACCTTTTGCTCCAATTACAGCTGCAAGTCGCTTGGGGTATGTTTCTATCAGTTTTGCACATCGAGAGACTGACATTCTTGCCCATTCTTCCTTGCAAAACAGCTCGAGCTCAGTGAGGTTGGATGGAGAGTGTTTGTGAACAGCAGTCTTCAGCTCTTTCCACAGATTCTCGATTGGATTCAGGTCTGGACTTTGACTTGGCCATTCTAACACCTGGATACGTTTATTTTTGAACCATTCCATTGTAGATTTGGCTTTATGTTTTGGATCATTGTCCTGTTGGAAGATAAATCTCCGTCCCAGTCTCAGGTCTTGTGCAGATACCAACAGGTTTTCTTCCAGAATGTTCCTGTATTTGGCTGCATCCATCTTCCCATCAATTTTAACCATCTTCCCTGTCCCTGCTGAAGAAAAGCAGGCCCAAACCATGATGCTGCCACCACCATGTTTGACAGTGGGGATGGTGTGTTCAGGGTGATGAGCTGTGTTGCTTTTACGCCAAACATATCGTTTTGCATTGTGGCCAAAAAGTTCAATTTTGGTTTCATCTGACCCGAGCACCTTCTTCCACATGTTTGGTGTGTCTCCCAGGTGGCTTGTGGCAAACTTTAAACGAGACTTTTTATGGATATCTTTGAGGAATGGCTTTCTTCTTGCCACTCTTCCATAAAGGCCAGATTTGTGCAGTGTACGACTGATTGTTGTCCTATGGACAGACTCTCCCACCTCAGCTGTAGATCTCTGCAGTTCATCCAGAGTGATCATGGGCCTCTTGGCTGCATCTGTGATCAATTTTCTCCTTGTTTGAGAAGAAAGTTTGGAAGGACGGCCGGGTCTTGGTAGATTTGCAGTGGTCTGATGCTCCTTCCATTTCAATATGATGGCTTGCACAGTGCTCCTTGAGATGTTTAAAGCTTGGGAAATCTTTTTGTATCCAAATCCGGCTTTAAACTTCTCCACAACAGTATCTCTGACCTGCCTGGTGTGTTCCTTGGTTTTCATAATGCTCTCTGCACTTTAAACAGAACCCTGAGACTATCACAGAGCAGGTGCATTTATACGGAGACTTGATTACACACAGGTGGATTCTATTTATCATCATCGGTCATTTAGGACAACATTGGATCATTCAGAGATCCTCACTGAACTTCTGGAGTGAGTTTGCTGCACTGAAAGTAAAGGGGCCGAATAATATTGCACGCCCCACTTTTCAGTTTTTTATTTGTTAAAAAAGTTTAAATTATCCAATAAATGTTGTTCCACTTCACGATTGTGTCCCACTTGTTGTTGATTCTTGACAAAAAAAATAAATTTCATATCTTTATGTTTGAAGCCTGAAATGTGGCGAAAGGTTGCAAGATTCAAGGGGGCCGAATACTTTTGCAAGGCATTGTACATATTACATTTTTGCATCGTGAGAAAATACTTTTACTTTTTACTTGTAAAGTCAATTTTAGAGCAAGTACTGTTGTATTTTTACTTGAGTATTTTTTTCTTGGATACTTGTAGATTTACTTGAGTGTTTTTGCACCTGTATCTGTCTGTATCTTTTATTTTAGTGGGAAAAAAAGGTGAGAACTTCATCCATCATTGAGTGTAGGGGACATTTAAAAATCATATAGTACAACATGATACAGCCAAAGGGGGAAAAAAATTCACTCGACTTACATTGACCGTGATGAGTACACCAAAGGCAGTTTAGGATGGCATAGCCTATACTAATGAAGGTTGGGGAACAACAACTAAGATCATCACACTGCTAAACCTATTAGAATAATTTATGTTCATATAGTCTCCATGGCTTAACCTTACTCAACAGTAAACAACGCACAAAGAACAAAGCACACAATAGTTGACTGAATATGTGCAGAATCAAAACAGATGCCAGGTAAACCGTCAGGCACCGACCTCAGGCTCAGATTCTCACAACAAGTGGGTCCAGTAAAATACGTACTGTACAGTGTGATTCTCGAATCGTCAGTAGGAGGCGCCATTAAGTAAAACTATGACGAAGGCACACGAAGAAGATAATGATGCTATTCTAATCTGCGCATGCGCCCGCTGTTTAACATACTGGATGAGACTCTGAATTTTGATTCCGAAGTTGCATGTACTTCTTCCATAAAACAATGGGTGAGTCGAAAACTTAATATCATGCCACGTACCCGGAAAACGGTTCGCTACAAAATGTGTAGCTGGCTGCTAGCTCAAGTTCTGGAGCACACGATGGTTCATTCAGCAGAGAGCTAAACATGTCTGCACATCTAAATAATGATCACATTTAGCTTCTATATAAAGCTTCCACACCACCTCCTACCCGTCGAATTGTAGTTCTAACAATAAACTTGGTCTAGTAAAATTCTGGGGTGTTTAGTACGCTATTTTGCGTAACAGATTAGTTTAGGTAGACTAAAATAAAATAGTTTTTGCGACAATATAGGGTAAAAATATTGAATGTAATGAATGGGAATTTTTGGTCAAAAATTTATATCTTGGAAGCATCGTGATTTTTTTTTTTTTTTCCGCAAAAACTGAATAGAAGCCCGCGTGGCATGATTTTTTGGTATATGTTGAAGTTGGAACGGACTCGATGTGTGGAAGTGGAAGAAGTGTACTGAAAAAGTGAGGTGAATAGGATTAAAGAGATTTTTTTTTTTTTTTTTTAAACTTAATACAATAGATGTAGCATTAAATTAGTTTGCAACATTACCAATGATGATTGTACCATCTACTTGTTGTGTACTGTACTGTGTTTCCCAGGAATACTATACGTTATCTTTTTCTAATTTCAGATTGCAGTATTGATGGTGCTAATGACGTAGCAAGTGAGACGTGCTCACAAGTGAGAGATCACTCCCCAGAATTGGAACGTAACCCATCACCTCCCCCTGACCCATCCGATGGAGAGGAGGTTAAAGATACAGATGCTATTGGGGACACAGTATATAGCAAGCACTGGCTTTTCAGCACATTGTCTCGTCTCATTCAGGTATCCAGACCTTTGTTACTCAAGCAGAAGCCATTTGTTACAGTGTTGGGAATGAAATATCCTGGAAAAGGACTGTAATCTTGAGTGTGAACTATGCTATCTAAAGATTTACAGCTTCATTTTTTTGAATCTGTCCATCAGAAGGTCACAAACACTTCAGATGACTCAGAAGGTCAGATGCAGCTTACTGACGATGAGGATGATGATCTGTGTCGAGTTTGGGATATGGCTATGGATAAGGTGTGTGCTTCATTCTTGATCAGCATACGTTTCTGGGTGTGAGTTAACAGTGTGCTTATTATTGTCTTCGAGACGGCGTACATCCTTAAAAGGGTTTTTTGAGTAATTATTTTTTGTAAAGGCTGGACTTCAAATTAGTTTTTTTGAGGGAGGGGGTCCAATGTGTCCAGTATGATGGAATATAATACCTGCAGTTTTGACTGGACTGTGTAATTTATAGTCACAAGATTATTGAAATCTGTGCCATTCATTCTGGATTTGTTTCTTTTAGCATTGTAGTGAGTGTGTTTTTTTTTTAATTTAATTTTATTTATTTATTTTTATATATATATATATATATATACAACACAGGATGTGGCTGGTTTCCTGCAGGACTTTAAAGCTCCGCATATTCTTCTTGGAGTCATAGCCAAATCTTGTAACCCACGTCTGACAGTGAGTGATGATATATATATATATACTAGGGGTGTAACGGTACACAAAAATCTTGATTCGGTATGTACCTCAGTTTTGAGGTCACGGTTCGGTTCATTTTCGGTACAGTAAGAAAAAATGCAAAATATGAATGTGCTGGTTGTTTATTACACACTTTTGTGCTTTCAACAATAGGAACAGTAGCCTATACAAAGCTAGAATTCTGCTCAAAAAGTAATGGGTATTTAAAGATATTAATCCAACAACAAGTTGCCTTTCAGACCCCGCGTATTGGTCAGCTTTCTTTCAGAAAGAAAGAAGAAAAAAGTCCTGTGCTAAAGAGAAAAGCAATCCCAATGACAAAGATTTTAACCTGTATTTTACAAATGAAATGCCTCAATGAAACATTTTTTTTTCTTATGAACGGTTTTCAAAAGCTTTATTGGTGGATTTTCTCAAGTTAAAGCGCCACACAGAAATTAATAAATTTAATTGTGTATGCAGGATCTGTCTATTATTCTTATTATTTAATTACAGGTGTTTTAGCTCATTTCAATTTATTTTATTTAAATGGGCTATTAATTATTTTATTATTTATTATGTGTTTGTATTTTACAAATGTGATGTAGTATTCATTTATATTGTATATTTTATGTTGTATAACTTTAGTTCCTATGGGAATATTAGTTCCTACTTGTTCTGTTGTAGTAGGCGGGTTTTGTATTGAACACGGGGCCGTGTTGGATATTATTATAGCAGAGAAGACAACTGTAAATCAACAAAGACAAATCAACTGTGCCCCGATCTACCACTCAAGAGATCCGATGGACTTAAAAAGTAAGTTACAATAGGGACTGGGACGTACTACGTCATTGTTTGGACCCGCCTCCATGCTGGCAATATAATTCACTTCCGGGCCGGCAGAGTCAATGCGGATTGTAACGTGTGGTAGTGCTAAGCTAACTCTTTCGGTGTTTTAGAAAGAAAATATGGGTGCTTATTGTTGCGTTACCGGGTGCAACAGCGTCTCCTACGACAAAAAAAGGGGTTAGGAAAAATGGACTCACTTTTCACCGTTTTCCTGCATGGAGGACCAAATATCAGATCACGAAGGTACGACGGATGGCTGGATTGCAGCGGTTCGTCGGAAAAGCATTTCTTATGATCATATTTCTGCTGGAATGAGAGTGTATTCCCCTCATCTCTACTCTTGTAAGTTGAACGATTTATCCGTTTTGGTTTCAATACGTTTTTTGTTTTTTTCTTTACTGTTGTGTAAATCTGCCTCGGTAGCAATGCTAACCTACTCCTCCTCATCACCTACCTGTTGTGTTACTAGGAAAACCTGCATATGAAATGCTGACAACACATCCCGTTTGGTCACCATATCTCTTCTTGGGTTATTCTGAGGTCAAGCGCACCACATCGGAGCGTTGAGAGGTTGGAAAGGCGAAGAGTGCACGCTGAAACTTCAGTTTGCTCTGCTCTTACAAACACGATCCCAAGTGTTATGAAAAGTCAATAAAATATGAATACCAAAACATGACTTGAACAACTTCTTGACAAACTAACTGCTTGTTGTTTACTTCAGGTCTTCATAATAAACAGGTGTAATAATTACAAAGTCAGGTGACTTAATTTTGTTATTCGGAATATGCATTGACAATTTTTGGACAGTGTTGTAGACAAGAACTGGGACTGATAAGTTGCAATAGATTTATTTCAAGTAATGCAATTTCTCCAATACGATATTTGAATTGACAGTTTAAAATCTTTAAATTAGTGCAAACAAGGCCCACCCTCTGACGGTGGCAGCAAATATTATATAATTATAAGTAATACACAAATACAAGATCACAATAAACGTGTCTTTGTCAAAGCAGTTTAAAACACTATTTACTGGCCTTGGGTAAATTGCCAGACAGGATAAATATGTGCTTTAAAGTTCTTGCATTTCCACTTTAAGTATTGCAAGTACTAGTCTCCAACACAGTATTTGAACTGACAGTTTAAAATCATTTTAGTACAAAATGGCCCACACTCTGGCAGGGGGCAGCAAATATTATAATACATAATACATTATAAAAAGCTATATACTATATAAATACAAGATCACAACAAAACCTGTATTTTTCAAAGCAGTTAAAAAACATCCAGTCGCCTTAGGTAAATAAAGGTGTATAAATATGTACTTTACAGTTCTTGCATTTCTACGGAGCCCCCCGGGTGCCAGGATAGAAAAAATAAAAAATCATAGCTAATCTGTACCCACAGTTTACTAATCTGTGGGTACAGTTTAGTAATCTGTACCCACAGATTACTAAACTGTAGCCACAGATTAGTAAACTGTACCCACAGTTTAGCAATCTGTACCCACAGTTTACTAATCTGTACCCTCAGTTTACTAAACTGTACCCACAGTTTACTAATCTGTACCCACAGATTAGTAAACTGTACCCACAGTTTAGCAATCTGTACCCACAGATTACTAATCTGTACCCTCAGTTTACTAAACTGTACCCTCAGTTTACTAATCTGTACCCACAGATTAGTAAACTGTACCCACATTTTAGCAATCTGTACCCACAGATTACTAATCTGTACCCACAGTTTACTAAACTGTACCCACAGTTTACTAATCTGTACCCACAGTTTAGCAATGACCCGGAAACGGTAGTCACCAGTGTTTGGCGGGGACTCCAAACGTCGAGGGACCTGCACCTTCTGCCCTCGGCGAACAAAGGGGTTTTAAAAGGTAACTATTGCACAATTTCTTTGGTAGCCGTCTACATTTTCAGGTGTCATCAATCAATATGGCATGTTGTGTGTTAGTAGCCGCTAATACGGCTACTAAAAATAGGTAACTGACAAATGAACACTACTTGAATTAAGCACGCACGGACACGACAGCAGCACAGAAAATGTGCAAACACAACATGCCATATTGATTGATGACACCTGAAAGACGCCTACCAAAGAAAACGTGCAATAGTTACCTTTTAAAACCCCTTTGTTCGCCGAGGGCAAATGGTGCAGATGGTTTCTCGGTCGGTCCCTCGGCGTTTGGACTCGGAGTCCCCGCCAAACATTGGTGACTACTGTTACCGGGTCATTGCTAAACTGTGGGTACAGATTGCTAAACTGTGGGTACAGTTTAGTAAACTGTGGGTACAGATTAGTAATCTGTGGGTACAGATTGCTAAACTGTGGGTACAGTTTACTAATCTGTGGGTACAGATTAGTAAACTGTGGGTACAGTGTAGTAAACTGTGGGTACAGATTAGTAATCTGTGGGTACAGATTGCTAAACTGTGGGTACAGATTAGTAAACTGTGGGTACAGATTAGTAAACTGTGGGTACAGTTTACTAATCTGTGGGTACAGATTAGTAAACTGTGGGTACAGTTTAGTAAACTGTGGGTACAGATTAGTAAACTGTGGGTACAGATTGCTAAACTGTGGGTACAGTTTACTAATCTGTGGGTGCAGATTAGTAAACTGTGGGTACAGTTTAGTAAACTGTGGGTACAGATTAGTAATCTGTGGGTACAGATTACTAAACTGTACCCACAGATTAGTAAACTGTACCCACACTTTAGCAATCTGTACCCACAGTTTACTAATCTGTACCCACAGTTTACTAAACTGTACCCACAGTTTACTAATCTGTACCCACAGATTACTAAACTGTACCCACAGATTAGTAAACTGTGGGTACAGATTAGCTATGATTTTTTATTTTTTCTATCCTGGCACCCGGGGGGCTCCGTACATTTCTATTTTAGGTATTGCAACTTTTCCAACACTATTTGAATTGACAGTCTAAAGTCTACATAAGTGCAAATAAGAATATTATAATTTAAAAATAATAATAGAATATATAAATTCAACATTACAATGAAAGGTGTCTTTGTCAAAGTGGTTAAAAAAAAAAAAAAAAAACAACGTCACTGGCCATAGTTAAATAGCCAGGCAGAATAAATATGTGCATTAAAGTTCTTGCATTTTCACAAGTTAAAAGCCCGCAGTTCATCGACGAGAAGGGCAGACCCAGATGGCGTCTGCTGCAGGGGCTTGTTTGAGTCCGACACAGGACAAATGGAACCACTCCATTGAACAAATTTTCTTTGTCAAATGATCCAAGAAGAGAGATGGTGACCAATCGGGATGTGTTGTCAGCAGGTTTACCTAGGAACACAACAGGTAGGGGAGTCGTAGTAGGCGAGCATTGCTACCGAGGCAGATTTACACAACGGTGTAAAAAAACAAAAACGTATTGAAACCAAAAGTGGATAAATCGTTCAACTTACAAGAGTAGAGATGACAGGAACACACTCTCATTCCAGCAGAAATATGATCATAAGAAATGCTTTTCCGACGAACCGCTGCAATCCAGCCATCCGTCGTACCTTCGTGATCTGATATTTGGTCCTCCATGCAGGAAAACGGTGAAAAGTGAGTCCATTTTTCCTCACCCCTTTTTTTGTCGTAGGAGACGCTGTTGCACCCGGTAACGCAGCAATAAAGCACCCATATTTTCTTTCTAAAACACCGAAAGAGTTAGCTTAGCACTATCACACGTTACAATCCGCATTGACTCTGCCGGCCCGGAAGTGAATTATATTGCCAGCATGGAGGCGGGTCCAAACAATGACGTGGTACGTCCCATTCCCTATTGCAAATTTGTTCGAAAATCGACCGGATCCACCGTATTTTTACACGAATGACTTCCGGTCTGCTAGCTAGTAGTATTGACGCAGAAGGGTCGCGTCTCGCTTCACATAATAAAACTCTGCCTTTCTTTTAGCGTGCATCGCGTTGGGACGCGTCACGCGACCGCACTGCGACTGGTGTGCATTGGCTGATTGACTTTAACGGCCGCGTTTCACTGCGTTCTCGCGGCGGCCATGTTGTCGCGCCGTTGACGTTTCTTACTGTCCTACTGTGTTGGTCCTCATTATAGTAGAGAATACGGAGTACATACAGTGCTGCTCGAAAGTTTGTGAACCCTACAGCGATGGTCAGATTTTTTGTAAAAAAAACTAAAATAACCTTATTAAATGTTAAGTTATACCCAAATCCACAATACTGACATTCCAAATAATGGACTGAAACAAAAGAAATAGTTATATTGTCATTCTTTATTTAACAAAAGTGGTTGATTTAAGAAAAACTCAGATATCATGTGTGCAAAAGTATGTGAACCCCTTCAGTTAATAGGATATTGCGCCTCCTTTTGCAGAGATTACCTCAACCAAACGGTTTCTGTAGTGACTAATCAGCCTCTCACATCTACTTTGGGGGATTTTTGCCCATTCTTGCTTGCAGAACGCAGTCAGTTGAGAGAGGTTTGATGGGCGTCTGGCATGAACTGCTCGCTTCAGGTCCCGCCACAGCATTTCAATGGGATTTAGGTCAGGACTTTGACTGGGCCAGTCCAGAACACGAATCTTCTTCTTTTTCAGCCATTCCTTGGTTGTATTGCTGGAATGCTTTGGATCATTATCATGTTGCATGATCCACCTTCTGCCAAGCTTTAACTTCAAAACAGATGGCGTCAGGTTATGTTCTAGGATTTGACAATATTCCTCAGAATTCATGATTCCCTGGACTATGTGGAGTTGTCCAGGTCCTGAGGATGAAAAGCAAGCCCAGATCTTGACATTCCCACCTCCATGCTTCACTGTTGGGAGAAGGTTCTTTTGGTGGTATGCAGTGTTGACTTTTCGCCAGACATGGCGGTTTTGGTTGTGACCAAACAGTTCAATTTTGCACCTACATCAGTTGATGAAAACTCTTTTTAATTTAGTCTTGACAACACAACTGTTAAAAAAACAAAAAAAAACTACTGAATTGATTGATTAGGAAATCAGGTTGAAATAATAGAAAATTCCAAAATGTTGAGGGGGTTCACAAACTTTTGAGCAGCACTGTATAATCTACACAAAGAAACTAACCCGATCGACTCGCAGCCTCAAAAAGTAAGGGTTACATTACGTCGGAAACTCGTACGGTACGCCTCCGTTCCGAACCGACCACCAAGTACCGAAACGGTTCAATACGAATACATGCACCGTTACACCCTTAATATATAGATAGATATCTCTTCAACTCAGCACCATTTTTACTCTCCTTTATGAGCTAGTACAATGTATTAAAGCTTTGCTGGTCTTCTTTAGGAAATTTGTGTAGGAATACTTGGGAACATGGCTTGCTTTCCTTCTACCTGTCTAACTCTCAGCCAAAATGAAGACCTAGGGTAAATGATAATACCGAGAGCAGAAGATCAAATGCAACATTGTCTGTCATCTTTGTTGATGCAAGTCCCTATTTGTCCACAGAACTGTGCTGTTGCTTTTGTTGGGAGATACAGATCCGCCAACACTTCTTGAGACTTGCAGGTACCACGTGCATTTTCTGTGGGGGACTGATACAACCTTTGGCAAAGTCTTCTCTTGTGGTATCTGCAGGTTGATTCTGACTTGTGTCTCTCAAAATGATGTCAGTTCTCTTTGGCTTCAGCGAATTCGACATCAGACGTCTCTCCGCTCCAACCTACTGTTCATCATGTCCAGTTCAACCAACAGTATTTTCCTTTATTCACTTGTGCACACTTTAAAAGTTTATGTAATGTTGTGCCCGCTGCACATGTACATTATAGTTTAAAGAGTGATGATATGAGATGCAATTATGCAACATTTTGTCTATCACCAACTCTTTGTCCTCTTTGATTGCTGACGTTAGTGGTACTGTTTTTACAGCCGACCTGCTCGAAAAAGTTGGCGAGCTTGTTGAAAAGTTGTTTGACCTTGATGAGGAGCTGATGAAAACTTGGATCACAGTTCGGCCTTGTGAAGAGGGGAATGATGGTGGCAGCTGTCTTGATTTAGCCCCATGCCTTCTTGAGGCTGCCATTCAGCTTAGGTACGAACCCCCAGGTGAAAGTCTAATTAATGTGGGTAGCACTTGGCAGTATTGTGATATACTGTAGATGCAATGCTCACAGCATCAGGAACACCCACACAATGACACTTAATACAGGAATTAATAAGTATTATTGTTTGACGCTTTCTTTCTTTTCAAAACTCATATATTGTCATGTATTAATGTTTCAGCTATTAATGTTTCATCATATTGCATGTATTAATGTTGCAGCTATTAATGTTTCAGCATATTGCATCACACTCATGCATCGCAAAGCTTTCATCACATGTACGGTGTACACTTTATTATGTCACAAAGAACAACTGAGAACACTATATAAGCCTCGAACAGACAACATTCAGTGTCAGGTCGTCAGCGATTCAGCATGTTTGCATGCCAACTAGCCATTATCGCTTGACCTGATTGTTTCCTTTGCCTGTCAAAATTATTAAAATCCTGTCTGCGATACGCAACTGGTTCCTCCGTCTCGTACATGACATACAGTTGTGGTCAAAAGTTTACATACACTTGTGAAGAACATAATGTCATGGCTCTCGTGAGTTTCCTGTTATTTCTACATCTCTTGATTTTTCTCTGATAGAGTGATTGGTCAGATACTTCTTTGTCACAAAGAACATTCATGAAGTTTGGTTCTTTTATGACTTTATTATGGGTGAACAGAAAAAAGTGATCAAATCTGCTGGGTCAAAAATATACATACAGCAGCGCTAATATTTGGTAACATGTCCCTTGGCCATTTTCACTTCAATTAGGCGCTTTTGGTAGCCATCCACAAGCTTCTGGCAAGCTTCTGGTTGAATCTTTGACCACTCCTCTTGCCAGAATTGGTGCAGTTCAGTTAAATTTGATGGCTTTCTGACATGGACTTGTTTCTTCAGCATTGTCCACAAGTTCTCAATGGGGTTTTGGGAAGGCCATTCGAAAACCTTAATTCTAGCCTGATTTAGCCATTCCATTACCACTTTTGATGTGTGTTTGGGGTCATTGTCCTGTTGGAACACCCAACTGCGCCCAAGACCCAATCTTCGGGCTGATGAGGTTAGGTTATCTTGAAGAATTTGAAGGTAATCCTCCTTCTTCATTATCCCATTTACTCTATGTAAAGCACCAGTTCCATTGGCAGCAAAACAGCCCCACAGCATAATACTACCACCACCGTGCTTGACGGTAGGCATGGTGTACTTGGGGTTAAAGGCCTCACCTTTTCTCCTCCAAACATATTGCTGGGCATTGTGGCCAAACAGCTCGATTTTTGTTTCGTCTGACCACAGAACTTTCCTCCAGAAGGTCTTATCTTTGTCCATGTGATCAGCAGCAAACTTCAGTCGAGCCTTAAGGTACCGCTTTTGGAGCAAGGGCTTCCTTCTTGCACGGCAGCCTCTCAGTCCATGGAGATGCAAAACACGCTTGACTGTGGACACTGACACCTGTGTTCCAGCAGCTTCTAATTCTTGGCAGATCTGCTTTTTGGTGATTCTCGGTTGAATCTTCACCCTCCTGACCAATTTTCTCTCAGCAGCAGGTGATAGCTTGCATTTTCTTCCTGATCGTGGCAGTGACAAAACAGTGCCATGCACTTTATACTTACAAACAATTGTTTGCACTGTTGCTCTTGGGACCTGCAGCTGCTTTGAAATGGCTCCAAGTGACTTGCCTGACTTGTTCAAGTCAATGATTGTTCAAGTCAATAATCACTCACAAGAAATTGTTAATTTGTGTTGCTGTATGTATATTTTTGACCCAGCAGATTTGATCACTTTTTTCTGTTCACCCATAATAAAATCACAAAAGAACCAAACTTCATGAATGTTTTTTGTGACAAAGAAGTATCTGTTCCAATCACTCTATCGGAGAAAAATCAGAGTTGTAGAAATAACTGGAAACTCAAGAGAGCCATGACATTATGTTCTTCACAAGTGTATGTAAACTTTTGACCACAACTGTATATATTTAACAATTTTAATTATTTTTGATTTTCTTTGGAGAGGCAAACTATTAGAAATGTTTCCCTAATTATGTCGATGCAAACTACCATTACAATAATGGACATATTGTCATTAATTGACAATGTCACTCAAAATTTTCATCATATTTGTAAAGGGAACATTTCTGATGCAGATCCTATGTTTGATGTACCCTATGCATGTATGAGGGTTTTAATGCATAAGCGTGTTTTTAAATTGATTTATTTTTTACAGATCAGAGTATCCAAATGGTTTGGAGGTTTACCTTCATGTCATGCAACTCTTAACTACAGTAAATGAAGGCATTGAAATGTTTGGTAAGTATGATAAACACTGTTTTAAGTAATTCTTCATCTGATGGCAAGTAATTACCAATTAATGTTCTACACTGTGACACAGTTTTAAAATAAGTCTCAAATGTTATTCCAGCTTCAACTGGAGGTCCAGGAAAAGCAGTGTGGGATTTTGTGAATGAGGTTGTCTGTGAAGACCTCTGCAATCCAGAAGATCTTGCAGTTGTTCTGCAGGAGCGGAAAGGCACTTTGATACAGGCCTTTTCTGTCTTACGAGCACTATATGGATTCCAGGAAAGGTGGGGCAGCAAAGATGACACAGGTAAATGTAATAAACTATGGAGCTATTGCTGTATACCTTTAAATTACTGTATTTTTCAAACTGTAAGTTGCTAACTCGCACTAATTGTTGTTTTTCTTTGAGGTATTTCCCTTGTTGGGACCATTTTGCAGGTGATACAGTACCAGAGTGAACAGAAGGCTGAATCCTCCACAAAGGAAGATGCACAAGATGATCAGCTCCTGACCTTATCAGATGTCATAAGCGAATTTCTGTCAGAAATATGTCTTCACATCTCAAAGGTAATTTTTAAATACACCCCTGGCAAAAATTAAGGAATCGCCAGTCTCATAGCATGCTTATGTTGTTGTTTAATTGAATAGGGTAAAAAAAGCATCACAGACACGACACCAAACTAAGTCATTTTAAATGGCATCTTTCTGGCTTTAACAAACACTAAAAGAAATCAAGAAAATAAGATAGGTAGGTAGTCTTAGGCCTGTCGCGATAACAAATTTTAGTGGGCGATAATTCTCTCATAAATTATTGCGATATGCAATATTATTGCGCCCCCCGCCCCCCAATTTTTTAAAAATCAATTTACAATAACACATTAAGAATACAGTATATATTAATAATACTAAGTAATATTAAGTTATATGTTCCGGTATTCACAAAAACATTTTGTGAATACCGGAACATATTTCCTCCACACCTTTTTAACCCCTGACCAATTTTCATGCCTGAAAACAGAAAAAGCACAATAAAACAAAGGAACAAATGGGCGGGAACTGGAGTCTATTTCTGTGACCGAACTATAAGAAACTGCCTAAAGGAAATTGGATTTACATAACACCTAACAATAATTAACGTTAAGTTTTAACACCCAAAAAGAAAAAAAACAAGGTGACAATGGGCTAAGGAAAAGTAATCGTGGACTGTGGATGACTGAGTGAAAGTCATATTCAGTGGTGAATCATGAATCTGCATTGACCAAGGTGATGATGCTGGAACTTTTGTTTGCTACAGTTCCTGTGAGATTTATGAAGACAACTAAAGTTCTAAAAGCCAGAAGTGGTGCTACAAAGTACTAGTGGTGTGTTAAATGATCTTTTGTTGTAGTTGTACTTTCATGATTCTATAATTTTCTCCTCAGAATTTAGTTATTCCATACTTTTTTCCTTTGAGTTGGTCTAAAAAGGTAACGGTTACCGACAACCACATCTTTTTTTTTTTCTTGATTTCTTTTAGTGTTTCCTAAAGCCAAAAAGTAGCCATTCAAAATTACTTTAGTTTTGTGTCACGTCTGTGATCTGCTTTTCTCTCTGCAGCAGAATCAAACATCTTCATGGACATCCTCAGAGAATCGTGATTCCATAATTTTTGCCAGGGGTATTGTCAGCGAGACTTAGGCCATGGCCACATGTAGTTGGGCTTTTTGATATATATATATATATATATATATATATATATATATATATATATATATATATATATATATATATATATATATATATATATATATATATATATATATACATACATATATATGGATGGGAATATTTTGTCCCATCCATCACTTTCTTGATGCGCATCAAAAAACAGTGTGAAAGACAAGACATAAATAAATTGTTGATCGTATTTTGTCTGTTTAGCCCTTGCCTTCTGAGATGTTAGTGAACCATTTAGCATTGTTAGCATGTTAACACAGGTCGCAATTGCGCACAGTCGCTAATGTGTTTATATATGTGCATTATATGTCTTTAATACATTTGCGCTGCATATGTAATGTTTAATGTTGTAAGATTCCAAATCCTCAGTGAGTGTAAGCGCATTCTCTGAATTTACACACGGGTCGCACATATGACATTTGAACATGTTTTGTCGCAGGCAGTGACGTATCGACTTTAAAGTGCCTGTGACAGCGTAAAAAAAATCTTAAATAGCATTTTTATGTGAATTAGAATCATATCTTGAGACAATTCGACTTTATACAACAATTCAGCAAAGCGCAGATGACGAGAAATTAGTGTTTTAATCTGCCGTTTAGCCCCGCCTGTCATTATAGCTCTCTAGCGTCCCCAGCTGGAAGATGACGTTGGCAGGGTCACGATTTCAGCTGATTTAGAATTCAGCCCATTGAGGGGGACGATTCAGAATGAGTAAAATTGTGACAGAGAGCAGCAAAATGTCATTGTTTCAATCTCTTCGCTCCAATAGTTTTGACAGGATATTCTTTTGATCAAATTATTTTTCCCCAATTGCTAGATAAATGGTATGGTCATGACAAAAAAACAGTCTTGTGCTAAATGGAATATGAAATGTTAAAAATGCATTTATTCAGTATGACAGGGCAAAATTACTGCATAATGGTCAAAACTGTCGACTTCTTGCACCTCCCGAACGGTATTTTATGCCACCGGAGTTAGTCAGGCTTTTTTCATTTCCCTGCCCCGGCTTCGGAGACGTAGGAAAGTGCGTAAACAAAGCAGGAGACGTGACAGATAGCCGACATGCTAACCCGAACCGAGCGGCGTTTCCCAGTTTTTTTTCTGCGGCGGGGAGGCAGTGTTCGTCGCCGGGGAGAGAAGGGGAAACGCCTCAAATGACAAATCACACAAAACTACCCCAACTTATGTCACACGGCGACGGGGTTGATCATCTTCACCGATCGGCCAGCCCACGGTGGCGGGCAGGCAGTGCTCGTCGCCGGGTAGAGAAGGGGAAACGCTGAAAATGTAAACAAAAGAGGAGTAGTATTATCACCCACAAAATGCAAGCCACCTCCTCATTAAAACGTCTGCCATGATCCCAGTATTTGACATAATATGAAACATGAAGCTTACTCCCTTGTTTGTCCATTGGTTTCTCTGTTGTCAGACTTGTTTTGCCTTAATCCGCAAAATCAGCTGAATCCGCAGTCCATCTGCATGCTGTAGAGCAATGGCTGTGTTGTGAGACCCGGGTGACGTCACATTTGCTTTCTTCCTCAACCCCAGACTGGAGCAGGAATTCACTCATTTCATGGCATGGTATTAAAAAAAAAAATTGAATTAATATAATGATTGCTTCCACACACATCCAAGCGGTCCATTTCATTCAGGAGCATAAAATACCGTGTGAAATATGAAATAAACATGCTTTTTGCTGTCATAGGCACGTTAAAATAATGCAAACCTCCTGTTATTAATGTACACATGACGACGAAATCAAATGCAGAATTACCGTAGAAAAAGTTATTTTTGCGAGATACCCTGCTATGTGTGGACATGGCCTTAGAAGGATTTATTATCGACTTATCTATGGTATTCTGTGATTTTTACAGGACACAGTAGCAGCCTTAGTAAAAAGAGGTGACCTGACAGAGATGAGCGTTCTCACAGCTTTTGGCATTTTACTTCCTAACTATCCATCACCAGTAAGTGAATTGTTTTTCCAACAATGGTTCACATAGGCACAGATGTCTAAAAGCTGTCATACAGAGAGTTACCTTTCCTTTAAAAGAAGGACAGGAGACGTTTTCTTGGGTGTCAAGCTGTTCCACCACTAGTCCAAAATTAGCCTGCTCAGTTTCGCATAAACTTCATGTGTACTTAAATAAGAAACGCAAATATATACATACAGTTGTTGAGGTATGTTGCTATGGCAGCGCTGTAAACTGAATTCGCACAGAGGCCGTAGCCCTATCATTGACATAGTCATTCAGCACTTAAGTAATTTACTACAGTAAATATTTACATGAAAACTACTTCTAAAACAATATAAAAAGATACATATGGCATTAGCTGTGTATTTATTTATATATTCATAAGTTGCTCCCAAACTCAAAACAAAACTTAAAGTAAATTGGTCCAGTTTTAATTGTAGTCTAGTCGATAATACTAAATTATTTTGTTCTTGTTCTGTATTTTAACATCAAATTAACAAAAAGTTGACAGTGTGTGTCATATGAGGATGTACGATGCCACAAATAAGCAACCAATATTTTTTCAATCTTCCATTTCATAGTTTCAGAATCTGATGTTCATGTTGTCCGAAGTTGATCCTGATTTGGCTGACAAAGTTAGGAAACGGTTTCCTGTCTGATGGCTGCCCCAGGTATTCTATCAGCCTTTGCATGGACAATTCCGACTGCCTCTTTTAGAAGCCTCTGTCCCCTCAAGACCCGCCCTTGTCCAAATATTTAGCTTTCCACCACAGAGCCCTATTCATTCATCCTTGACAGTTGTCATTACTGACAGACCTTATTATTTGTTGTATTTCCACCTAGTTTTCATTGTGCCGTAAAGGTTATTTTTGTATATTGTGATTGTATTTATGATTAAAGATGCTCTCTTTTCCTTTTTTTTTCAGTTTTGTTTCATATCTTCATCAGTGTGACAATTGACACAGAATTCAATAAGATTAAAACTGTCATAGAAAACTTAACCCTTTCCATGGCACGCATTGGCTGCCACTGACTGCTAGACATCCAATCCATTTTGACTGGTAGAGAGGCTGACAGCGATCCCAGTCAAAATGGATTTGGTACATTTGGTACTTTTTTGATGGTACATTTGGTACCATCAATGGCACTGAAACATGAGCATTCACACCCAATCCTCTCAGTCTATGAATTGGATGTCTATTGTTGTCAATGGCTGGTATTGTGTTAAATAACGGTGGGTGGGTGGGCGCCAAGTCTTTTTTTTTTTTTTTTTAAATTGCAAAAGACCTGGTCAATATAATTAACTCATTGGCTGCCATTTAAACTGATACAGTATATGTTCAAATTTGAACTGGGAGGGGTGGCAGTTAACAAAGTTCACTTTCTATTGGGAGGAGAACTGCTTGTACCAATATGTTTATTTTTTTGGTTGTAGTTTTATCATCATGTAAATGTTTATATTGATTGATATTTCATGTCACTACACGAAAGGAGCAATTGATTAGATGAAAATTTCAGTTTTATGTAATGCAGTTCATAAACAAAATTAATACGTCTGATTTGACATTGTCAGTCAACACTTAATAGAGTTTTATGTACCTTTGCGTTAGGGCTGGGCGATATGGCCTTAAACATGTATCACGATAAATTGAGCAGATTTATCTCGATAACGATAAATGACGATAAATTCGCCCAAGCGGACTGTTATATAATTTGAAAATCTGAATAAATGCATGAAATACAGATTAACTATTTCTTGTTGATTTATTTACCAGCATTCAATTTGATATACTGTATTTAACAATTGTACATGCAGTCTAAACATTAAATTTATAAAAATTAGGGCTGTCAAAATTATCGCGTTAACTGGCGTTAATTAATTTTTTAAATTAATCACGTTAAAATATTTGACGCAATTAACGCACTTGCCCAGCTCAGACATATTTAAATGTCACTAGAGTGAAAGGCCCACCTGTTAATTGTGCGGAGTTTTGCTGCCCTCTGCTGGCGTTTGGGTGCGACTGATTTTATAGTGTAAGTAATTATTGCCATCAACAATGGCGGGCTACTAGTTTATTTTTTGATTGAAAATTTAATTTTATTAAAACGAAAACATTAAGAGGGGTTTTAATATAAAATTTCTATAACTGATTTAGAACTGATTTATTGTTATAATAAACAAATACAGTCCTTATGTACCGCATGTTGAAAATATATATCCATCTTGCGTCTTATCTTTCCATTCCAACAATAATTTAGAGAAAAATATGGCATATTATATAGATGGTTTGAATTGCGATTAATTACGATTAATTAATTTTTAAGCTGTAATTAACTCGATTAAAAATTTTAATCGTTTGACAGCCCTAATAAAAATGTATTGTAAGCAATAAGAATCCAAGTATGAACATTTATAACAGCGTGTATGACTTGAACAATGTACATTGTCAAAATCAATATGCCTGTGCAAACATGTAATTGTAACACAAATGACTTGCAGCTTGAACAGTACACTTCAAAAAGACAACTTATTGTTAATGGCTGCTGTGATATAATTATTAAATACAAGTGTTTACTTTATGGTTTAAGGGTCCCCCCCCCCCCCCCCCCCCCCCCCCCAGTGCATTTTTTCATAAATGCACGCACAATAAAAATAGCTGGGGCCATTTCTCGGTCATTATAAGTTTCGCCGTTGGATTGTACTTTATGCAGAATTCTTTACCATCACAAAAGCTATCAGAGGAATCACACACACAGACCGATACAAAATAACGCCACATAGTAATTGCTAGATGCAGTCCGTGCCCAATCCACTCATTAAGTTCAGCCGTTTCGACAAGGTTAGAGCCTCTATCCGACTCCATAACGTTCATTTGTAGCGTTAGCCGCTAGCTAGCGTTAGCCTGGCTACCAGTAGAAAGCACTGAAAGCACCATCTCCGGAAATCGTGAGAACAAAGGAGGACGGCGGGTGAAAGCCCGTCTGGATGCCACCAAGAGTCTACTAAATGTCGGTTGAAAGTTTGGTGAACCTCCCTTAAGCCACACTCCATCACGTTTTGCTTGTAGCGTTAGCTGCTAGCGTTAGCTTACCAGGCTTTTGTTTGATTGGCTTCCTGATGATCACGTGACTCCCTACGTAAGCACATTCACTGCTTTCTTAAAGGGGAATGAACAGACGAACAACACAGAATCAAAGCGGGATGAAAAGACTATTTTCTTGTTTTATTAATTTACCGAATTTACCGACATGGTCAAAATTACGTCGGTCATCGTTAAGAATTTCGGTGACGGTAAATTTTCGGTTTACCGCCCTGCTCTACTTTGCGTATGTACTGATGTAATTGATGAGGGTATTTGTCAGACATGTCAGAAAATTCTTGTAAAAACTATCCCCTAAACCTTTTGAACCCCACTCCTACTTAATTTCTTCATGTGCAAATGACCTTCACTGAACCCATACTGAGTCATCTCACCAAGCATATGAGTAATGGTCCTAATGCTGATGGCAACATCAAGTGTTTACCTGAGGGTGACAGTCACTCAGTAAGGACAATAACAATAGATGAAAGGCTCATGCTTGGCAACAATGAGCTCATTTGCTTTCCAAATGCAACATTTCGTCCACTCGTCACGAAGAACAAGCCGGCCTACATATTACCAGCGTGCTTACGGGGGCCCTGTGAATATAGCAGCTTTTTAATTAAAGCTTGGATTGATATGTAGAATACTCTTTCTAATGGAAATCTGGAGATGGTGAGCATGTAAGCAGGGACAGAGATCGCCCTTTCTTGTAAATTCAGTTCTCTCACAGTACAAGCAGTGCCTCAGCTAGGCTCATAGTGCACATCGATGACCAGGACATCAGTTACGTCCTGTTTGTGTTGTGAAGGCATAGGATGAGTCAGATTGAAATGCGGGTGGCCTTTAAAGAAAGCTAGGGGCTAGTGACTTGCACTCCAACGGGCGCAGGGCCCTCGGGCGACACTCTCGGGCGAGTCACGTCACACAGATGAGGGTGAAGCGCAGATGCTTCCTGCTGCCCCGCCAAACTTAATTGGCGGCATGCCAGTCTTGGGCGTTTTCCGATATGATCTGACGCTTTGCTGACAACATCAAGGTTCTGATCCGTGCGAGGCTGTCTATATGATGCTGATTTCTGATGTCAGTTATTAACATTTCACAGAGGCCCACTCTGTTCTTTTCAATTGCATGACATTTAAGTCAAATGTTTCATTCATATCTAGTCTTAAATTTAACTTTGACTAAATTACAGTATGTACATTTCACGTGACATTCACAAAGAGCAATACATGGGATGGTGGTCGTGGACTTACCGTCACTCTGAGCGTATCTGAAAATAATACCCATAATTTATAACGACAATGTTTTGATTCATAACACAAACTGGTAATTGATTACCACAATCCCACTCCGTATCTTCCCAGAGCTTGCGACACAAATGGCCTTATTGTAAAATTAGGTCGACTGCATGTATGAGGAAAACAATAACTTAAAACGTGCAGAACATTGTATTACATGAAACAATTACATCATTAAAAAAAAGCAGTCTTGTAAATAGAAATACTATTGTGTTTTCAAATCCTGCAAATAAATCCAGCATATGCTGGTTTCTGTACCAGCAAGACCTGTAGTGGAACATAATTAATCCAGCAAGGTTCTGCTGGATTTAACATATTTCTTAGCAGAGTAAGGAGCACGGCCACTGGCAGGTGATATAGCGGCTTGGATGAAAACTACAGGTAAAATGTAATATTCTGCACCTCGCCTCCTCTTCCGCAGACTGTTTTGTTTTCCAAAGAGGGCATTGAAATTTAATGGCATTGCGGTTAATGGGAACCAGAACCTGCCGCGATAGGTGAAAAACCATGAAGTAGCGCCCCCCCCCTCATTTTGTGTGTGTGTGTGTGTGTGTTCAATGTATTTATTCAGATTTAGCATTGGAATAATATATATATACTTTTTATTTACTCTTTTCCCCAATGTATATTAAAAAAAACTTTTATGTATTTATATAAGCATTAATTACCTAAGACATATACATTCAATAAGGAAAGAGTAATTTAAAGCTGATCGATTAGGACATATCTCCCAAAACAGCACGAGGTGACCCCAGAAGAAGTGCCCCGAATCTTGGTGCGCATACGAGTTATATCGCTGTCTATTGCCGCCCATAGCTAGACAAAACAAAAAGAGCAGAAGTCCTTGTACTGTAGATAAAACATACAGCTTCGAAAATGTAATGTACAAACATGTGAAATGAACACACATGGATTTGTGTGAATAAATGGAAATATATATCTACGGTCCACTCAAATCCAAAGCTGCTCACTCGCACACAATGAGTTGCCATAGCAACTGTTTAACAAGTTTAACGATGATTGACGCATGCGGGGCTTTGAACCTTGGTTCTATGGCAACATCATACATCAACGCCTCTCAATCATTGTTAACTTTAATAAGCAACTCTAGCGCACTCACTGCCTGGAGGGAGGAAGGGAGGGAGAGTGAGACTACGCGATCGACTCGGGACAGCTCATCATTTGTTTTTCTAATTGAAAAAAAAAATACGCGATGCACTGTGGGCGTGAAGTTTGAAGCACGAAATAGCGAGGGATCACTCTAATAATAATAATGGTTTTATTTATAGAGCGCTTTTACCGATGCTCAAAGATGCTGTTGTTAATCAGAACAGGAATGCTATTGTTTAGCCACAACTGGATTCATTACCTTATTACCTTTCATCCTGTTCCCTTTCTGGAAACAGAAATGTTAATTCATCTGCAGGCAGCCGGGAGATTGATATTTGATTGATTGATGATTTTACGACACTTTGCGGGTGTGCGCTGGTCCTCGTGGGAAACGCAGCGCTGGTCCTCATTGTAAACGCAGCCTTCCTTAAGGCAAATCGTTACTGCTTTTGTCTACCGGCTTCGCTAAAATTGGCCCAAACTGAAAAACTACCAGGTGTTTCTTTAAATAACACATCTTTGGCACTGACTAAATTCATTTAAGCAGTCTACTTAAATACATTCATTCATTCATTTTCCATGCCGCTTTATCCATAGGAGGGTCGCGGAGGTGCTGGAGCCTATCCCAGCTAACTACAATGCTTTGTTAAATGTTGGATTTCCATGTAATGTCTTATTTTGGGCTTTGCAGGATAAGGATCAAATAACTGTTGCCAAAGTATAATGGCAGGTAAACACGTTACCCGGCACGCAAGATGAATAATGAGGGGGATAAAGTACACGTCAGCATTATCATGTGTTCTTTGATTCCAAGGCCTAGCCTATTCACAAGCACCTGGTCAAGGCATGCTCATAATGAAGCATGATGCGTTCGGACGTAATCAAAGCCCCCTTCTGCTTGTCTGCCGCCTTCTCTGGCGTTCTGTCTCTTTTGACATAGGGGCTGAAATGACGCAAATTTTCTCATTGATAGTTCTTATTTTACTTTTCAATTTTTCTTTACATAAACGCAGGCTTTTCTGGTTGGATGTGGATAACTGAGAAACCAAAACATGCAGTTGTTGTATTTAAATCACACAACTCATGGCAAATTAAGAGATTATGCACTGTAAACCAGAATTAGGAATTACACTTATGATTCCCAATTTAGATTTAACTTAATTTTTCGTTGTTCATATTAATAGATACTACAGTGGTATGAAAAAGTGTCTAAATCTTTTGGAATTTCTCACATTTCTGCATCAAATCACCATCAAATCACACAGATGAAAAAAAAAAACTAAAACCATCCAAACATTTAAAAGTTTTCATATTTTAATGAGTGTAGGATGCAAACAATGACAGAAGGGAAAACTAAATAACTGAACCACTACATTTAATATTTTGTGCCCCCCACCCCCCTTTGGCAGCAATAACTTCAACCAGACGCTTCCTGTAGCGGCAGATTAGTCTGGCACATCGATCAGGACTAATCTCGTCCCATTCTTTATTCTAAAACGTCTGTAGTTCAGTCAGATTCCTGGGATGTCTAGCATGAATCGCTGTCTTTAGGTCATGCCATAGCATCTCAGTGGGGTTAAAGTCTGGACTTTGACTTGGCCACTCCAGAACGTGTATTTTGTTCTTCTGAAACCATTCTGAAGTTGATTGACTTCTGTGTTTTGGATAATTGTCTTGATGCACCATCGTTCCTCTTTTTAGTTTCAACTGTGTGACAGAATGGCCTAAGGGTTTCCTGAAAAACATCCTGATAAACTTTTGAATTAATTCTTCCATGAATGATTGCAAGTTGTCCAGGCCCTGAGGTAGCAAAACAACCCCAAATCATGATGCTCACTCACTCCACCATGCTTCACAGTGGGGATGAGGTGTTGATGTTGTTGAGCTGTTCCATTTTTTCCTACACCCATGACGTGGTTACTCCCAAACAATTCAACTTTTGTTTCATCAGTCCACAAAATACTTTGCCAAAACTTCTGTGGAGTGTCCAAGTGCCTTTTTGCGAACATTAAACAAGCAACAATGTTTTTGTAGACAGCAGTGGTATCCTCCGTGGAGTCCTCCGATGAACACCATTCTTGGCCATAGTTTTACATATAGTTTATGTGTGCACAGAGATATTGGACAGTTCCAGTGATTTCTGTAAGTCTTTAGCAGACACTCAAGGGTTTACCTCCCTTAGTATTCTGCGCTGAACTCTTGGCTTTATCTTTGGTGGATGGCCACTCCTTGGTAGAGAAGCAACAGTGCCAAACTCTCTCCATTTGTCTTCTCTGCCTGTCGATTGATGAACATCCAGACTTTAAGGCTAGGTTCATACTACAGGTCTTAATGCACGAATCCGATTTTTTTCGTGTTTTTCCGACTCGAGTGTGGCATTAACTTGATGGTCTGAACGTGACAAGTCGCATAGAACTGAACCATTTCGAATCCGATCTGGGTCACTTCGTATGTGGTTCAAATCCGATCTTGGCCACATTTTCCAGACTGTCGCGGCGGTCTGTACTGTCCAGTCTCCCAAATCGGAATTCATGCAGCAATTACGTCATCAAATAGCGAGAGAGACGCTAAGGTAGCGGTGCAGCTGGTCGTAATTAGTGCCTAGCTTGCAGTGAACACGGCTTTTTGGGGAATGGCCGGGCTTGACAAGTCATAAAAAATAAAAATGGGTTGAGGATAAGCCTGACAATGATCGGTTTTCTCTCTGCTCTATGTGAGCAATATTTCAACATTGCCACCCTACACGGCTGAGAGTTGGGGCAAACTGCCCGTATGTGTGTGTGTGACATGGACGGACAGTGCGTGCATGCTATCGATCCATATAAACTTTGACTATAAGCCTAAACGGGGATTATTTATTTCTGTTATTTGTGTCCTCTTTTTGAAAAGCAAAATATGATATCCCTGGAATGATGGATGACGTGTCATTTGTTCTGATGCTTCTGCGCATGCGGGTCTTCTTGCTCAGCGAGTGTCGAACTGCGAATTAGTGCGCATGCGTAATACTTGAATGGTCTCAATGGTCAATGGTCTCAAAAAACGGATATGACAAAAAAAATCGGATTTGTGCATTAAGACCTGTAGTATGAACCTAGCCTTGGAGATGGTTTTGTATCCTTTCCCAGCTTTATACAAATCAACAATCCTTGATCACAGGTCTTCAGACAGCTCTTTTGACCGAGCCATGATGCACATCAGAGAATGCTTTTCATCAAGACAATTCTTACCAGGGGTGTGTTTTATAGTGGCAGGGCAGCGTTAAACCACTCATTAGTGATTGGGCACGCATCTGACTTAAAAATTGCTTTCAATTGCTCTTTAAGTCTCCTTAGGCAGAGAGTTAACTTACTTACTTTTCCCCCTTCTGTCATTGTTTGCATTCTATCCTCATTAAAATATGAAAACCTACAAAGGTTTGAGTGGTTTTAGTTAAAGCAGACATTGTTTTACATCTGTGTGATTTTGACAAAGATGAGAATATTTTATGGTGATTTTATGCAAAAATGTGAGGTTCAGATACTTTTTCATACCACTGTATATGTAATTCAAAATATTGTTTCACATGGATTATATTTTATTTGAATCTAGCAGAGGTGCAACAATTAAGCATGTAACAAGTAATTGATTATCAAATATTGACATTCTCATGATTAACAATAAAACACAGATCAAATGTAAAAATTGTAATTGAAACTAAAAACTAAAGTATAACAATAATACATCTACTAAATACGTAAATACAGATTAACGAATATTAACTGACACGTCACACTGAACGAGTTAGTTGATAACTCTGGAATTCATGTAAATTAAAGGTAAAGGAAATACATGTTGGCAAAATTGGGCAGGGGAGCGTGGGATCTGAGCTTTAACATATACATTTTTAGCCTTGTTTAAAAAGTTAAGACAAAAAAAAAGAATGCTTAATTAAAAGGGTACAAAATTATATGATGCAGTTACAGTGGGGCAAATAAGCATTTAGTCAACCACTAATTGTGCAAGTTCTCCCACTTGAAAATATTAGAGAGGCCTGTAATTGTCAACATGGGTAAACCTCAACCATGAGAGACGGAATGTGGAAAAAAAAAAAACTGAAAATCACATTGTTTTATTTTTAAAGAATTTATTTGCAAATCATGGTGGAAAATAAGTATTTGGTCAATGCCAAAACTTCATCTCAATACTTTATGTACACTTTGTTGGCAGTAACGGAAGCCAAACGTTTTCTGTAACTCTTCACAAGCTTTTCACACACTGTTGCTGGTATTTTGGCCCATTCCTCCATGCAGATCTCCTCTAGAGCAGTGATGTTTTGGGGCTGTCGTTGGGCAATACGGAGTTTCAACTCCCCCTACAGATTTTCTATGGGGTTGAGATCTGGAGACTGACTAGATCACTCCAGGACCTTGAAATGCTTCTTACGAAGCCACTCCTTTGTTGCCCTGCCTGTGTGTTTGGGATCATTGTCATGCTGAAAGACCCAGCCACGTCTCATCTTCAATGCCCTTGCTGATGGAAGGAGATTTTCACTCAAAATCTCTCGATACATGGCCCCATTCATTCTTTCTTTACACAGATCAGTCGTCCTGGTCCCTTTGCAGAAAAACAGCCCAAAGCATGATGTTTCCACCCCCATGCTTCACAGTGGGTATTAGTGGTGTCAACAATAATCGATGCGGCGATGCATCCCGATGCGGGGCATGGATGATTCGATTCGATGCGGGCAACAACCCGAATCGATTCAGCGCATTTTAAAATATATAAGTACGTTCAAAAATCTTCCCTGCGCAATTCCGGTGATGCAACGGATTTGGTTCCCCCATTTGTATTATTATTCTCATGCTTCATTTTTTACACACGCATAACTCTGGTCAAGTTTCCCACCAACCTCGTAGAAGCCAAAATGTCTCCAGATGTCTGCTTTCAATGTCTTAGGTGCATCAATAATCTTTCTCGCTCCCTCTTTCTCCGCTTCAGCCATTGTTATGTTACGTCCTATCTCTTAGAGGTTAGATCTTGTGCCCGAACGGGTCGGGCCCAAAATGTTAAGCATTCACGTTCGGGTCGGGCCGCCGCGTCACTCCAAAAAAAAAAAAAAGGCTGGGCCTGCAAATCTAGTTAATTGATCGGGTTCGGGCCGGGTCGGGCTTCAATACCAGCGGGCCGTGTCGCGTCGGGCTGGATTTTTTAGACCCGATCTAACCTCTATTGCAGGGGTCCCCAACCTATTCCACTAAGGCACACTGTGGGTGCAGGATTTCATTCTTACCAAACAAGATGACAACACTTTTTCCCCAATCTGGTGTTTTACAAGTGCAATCAGTTGATTGCAGTCAGGTGTGGCTTGTTTTAGCAGAAGCCTCATTGGTTCAACTGTCTCTGCTGGATCGGCTGGAACAAAAACCAGGACCCACAGTGTGCCTTGAGGACTGGGTTGAAAACCCCTGCTCTATTGCACATATATAGTTGGCTAGGCCTACATTTTACTTTTGTTCTACATTGCAATTTAGTTGTCAGTTGATGTTTTGTTTGCAACTGAACTGATCCCTGGATTGAAATTGCGATAAAGATGCTGCTGCACTACAATATTTTCTTTTTCGTTTTCTTTAATATTTACTTGAATATTTTTATTGATGGGTCGTTGTGACTAAAATACAGTGACTGTTATTACTGATTTTGCACAGGAGTTCAGATGTTGCACCGTGTGAAAGGCTGCTACTGTGTAATAAAAAAAAAAAAGAGAAAGTCCTGGTCTCATTCAAAGCACTAATTAAATGCTGTGATCTAATTTTTTAAACATATATATATATATATATATATATATATATGAAAGCATTTTCATTTGACTTCAACCAGGAGTGACACATGAGCCAATAAAAAGTTGTTTAATATCTGACCGCTTGTGTTGCCTCATGATTCACGAAAAATATGCTTTGCTTTAGAATTTTAATGCATCCCAGGCTTTAATGCATCGCAATGCATTGCCGAATCGAACCGAATCGAATCGTGACCCTCTGAATCGAATCGAATCGTGGCCCTCCGAATTGTAATTGAATCGAATACTGATGGCAGTGCCGATGCACACCTCTAGTGGGTGTGGTGTTCTTCGGATGCAATTCAGTATTCTTTCTCTTCCAAACAAGAGAACCTGTGTTTCTACAAAAAGTTCTATTTTGTTTTCATCTGACCATAACACATTCTCCCAGTCCTCTTCTGGATCATCCGAATGCTCTCTAGCGAACCGCAGACGGGCCTGGACGTGTACTTTCTTCAGCAGGGGGATACGTCTGGCAGTGCAGGATTTGAGTTCCTGGCGGCACATTGTGTTACTGATAGTAGCCTTTGTTACTGTGGTCCCAGCTCTCTGTAGGTCATTCACTAGGTCCCCCCGTGTGGTTCTGGGATTTTTGCTCATCGTTCTTGTTGTCCTTTTGATACCACGGGGTGAGATCTTGCATGGAGCCCCAGATCGAGGGAGATTATCAGTGGTCTTGTATGTCTTCCATTTTCTAATAATTGCTCCCACAGTTGATTTCTTTACACCAAGCGTTTTACCTATTGCAGATTCAGTCTTCCCAGCCTGGTGCAGGTCTACAATTTTGTCTCTGGCGTCCTTCGACAGCTCTTTGGTCTTGGCCATAGTGGAGTTTGAAGTGTGACTGACAGAGGTTGTGGACAGGTGTCTTTTATACCGATGATGAGTTAAAACAGGCGCCATTAATACTGGTAACGAGTGGAGCCTCATTAGAAGAAGGTTAGCCCTCTTTGACAGCCAGAAATCTTGCTTGTTTGTAGGTGACTAAATACTTATGTTTCACTTAAATTTGGAAATAAATTCTTTAAAAAATTAAACAATGTGATTTTCCGTTTTTTTTTTTTTTTTTCTCCACATTCTGTCTCTCATGGTTTAGGTTTACCCATGTTGACAATTACAGGCCTCTCTAATCTTTTCAAGTAGGAGAACTTGCACAATTGGTGGTTGACTTATACTTATTTGCCCCACTGTACCTCATTTACAAAAACACTCTCCTAAAACATTAGCATTAACCGCTTGATAATATAATGATCTTTCGGTGCTGTTAATACGGTGCTTTGTTTGTGTGTGTGTTGTTTCCGCTGTAAATGTGGCAGGTGTTTATAAATGCAGCGCTGCCTTTTCTTTGTGTGTGCTGATGCTTGTCACCAAGTAGCATATGCCACTGTTTGCTGTGCTGTGAAAGAATTGGCGCTAATTAAGGCGACGGAAGGAAGGGCACGTAAGCAGACCATTCACAGTTATTATTAGTTCAAACAAGAGCCAGGAAAAGAAAACAATTCTCTCCATTAAGATCATCCAGGGGACTTCACTGTGGATATTCAAATAAAAATACTATGAGTCATCATAAATAATGTACTTATTAAGATCTAATGTTACGTTTACCATATAAAAACGTTTTGTTTCTGATGTTGCCAAATAAGGTTTCTATTAGAAACCCAAATTGATTTTCAACTACAATAATTAACATCATCTTCAGCCATATTGGATATTGCAAAAAGAAACAGCCTTATTTCTCATTCTGAAGAGAAAAAAAGTGGGGGTCAAAAGTCTACCTATTCATAAAATAGGTAGATTAGGCTATTCCGCTTACTGTTGGAAATAATTATGTTGTCTAGATTACATACATTTTTTTATTCAAAGTCATGCCAAAAGTTTGGCTTACTAGCAAACACCTCTTTAAGGCTGAACACAAACTTTTGATAAATATACTAAATGCTGAACTAAGGAGTTGAATAAACATTATTGCTATTCTATAAAAATTCCAATTTTACTACAAATTATAAAATGATCTATCCATTTCCATTTAAGTTTTAACTCATTAGTGTCACGTTCGAGCTCCATGACCTCGGGAAGGACGATTCTTCGGAAAGGGCGACAATTGTAAGGCAAGTGCAACCATTCACACTAACATCCACAGTTTTCAGTTTGCTGTTGCAGACACTTGGGCCTTTCCGAAAAGGTGGGCAGAGTACACTGTAACACACTATAATAATGGGATTGCACAGACCTGGTTATACGTTAATTTGACATTTATTTTACTTTTACTTTGTATGTATTAGGGATGTCCCGACCGCATATTGTTGCACCCGAGTCAGTCATCTGATTTTGAGAATCTGTCGATACAGAGTCCCAATCCAATAACGGATTTAAAAAAATTTTTTAAAAAAATTAACAAAAATTTGAAACTTGTTACTGTCCCACATGCTGCCTAATGTGAATATTTTTTAAACAACAACAATGTAGAAAAACGCTTGTCTTTATTAATGCTTAATTGATTGAGTCCACTCAAATCCACTCTCTGCTGAGAACAGCCTCTCACACAATGAGTTGCCACAGCACAGTACTGCTAGTGTGTAACACACTAAATGATGATACAAATAACATTTGTAAAAAAAAAAAATAATAATAATAATTTAATTAGATACCCGATCCTTTTCACCTAATTCCGATCCCCTGAAAAATGGCGCGATCGGCCCGATTTCCGATCCCGTGATCGGATCGAGACATCCCTAGTATGTATTTCTCATTTAACCTTAAAATGTCAGCCAATTTTTGAGCAAATCCATCGAATTGGCATTCGCAGGAAGTAACATCTCTGCAGAGATTTTCTAATAGGTGAATTAGTGGTGTATTACTGAGCTCTCAAATGTTCAGTCACATATATTGAGATTTCAATTTGTAATGAATGTGTTAGGCAGCACTTTAAATAAGATTAGCAGTCCAAATCTCTTGCAGCTTGATGCTCAGACATGGAGTAAATCCTCCCTGATTAAGTGAACAGAACTAGGACAGGCCCGTGCTCAGACACGTCTGCGACAGAACATACCACCGGAGAAAGTAATTTTAGTCTGAATTTAATTTGTACGGATTCTAAAAACTTTACTGTAAAGTTTAAATGAAAATCATTTGATTAATCTATGATGGATTGAACTGATTGATTTCTCCAATGATTAAACTCAGTCTGTAGCTGCTCAGATAACCCAAGTAAGATCAGATAATTGAAGGAACATGAAGAAGCACAAATTAATGAGACCTGCTTGACAAGACATGATCAAAGGGTCACCACCGGGTCTGCACGGCAATAATTTTTTTAACCGTCGATATTTTAATCAAGCTTCATTCATTCACCCAGCTTTATAGTCAAACCAGCATCCAGTCATAAAGTCAAGTCAAAATGCCTCATGGCCTGTTCATAATATGCGTTATAATAACGCAACCAACGCTTCACAAGGGACAAATTTAAAATGCCTTTTTAGGCAAATATTTTGAAGTTGGCCCTCGCAGTGTGTCTAGGTTGAATAGTATGCATAATATAAACAATCGTTGCAGCTTTAGGATTCCGATAGACTCTTTGACCTGTTAATTTTGCCACGATACATTGATAACAACGACATTAACATGAGAATATGAGGGCTTCCAATGTACTGTGCGTGTTTTTTTAACTATAGTGCTGTCACATAGAATGTTCTTTAAATCAAGAAGGAGTATGCCTGGGCACATGACAGACTGTAGAATATGAAAAAGCGCGAAAGCCCTCTAATGGTTAATTCGTAACCGACAGCCAAATGAAATATAGGTCTACAATTAATTAGCATTAATACAAAAAAATCAGTTTCTGAAGATTGATAGATAGTGGACCATCCTACATAGCTAACAAGTTTCAAGGCGGTCAGTTCACGAATAACGGAGTGGGATTCAAAGTTAGTTTTCCCAAGAACATGAAGAAAACTACTTGGTGACTCTACATGCCTGTAAAATTGGAGGCGAGGTATCAGAGTCAAGGATTACAATCTGGCATGTCTTTTCCATTATTTGTTTTTCCTTCTCATCACTTCTTGTGTTTTGTTGAGGGAGCTGAATATATTAAAAAGTAATACCCCCAAATGCAAAGTATTTTTTCCACAAAAATCTAATGATCATTGTGTTTTCTTATTGAAAGCATCTAAATTTAATCTGAATTTTGTACACACTGTATTTTGTACACTGTGTAAATATACACATATAAATAAATATACTAGTCCTTCTAAAAAAAATAGCATATTGTGATAAAGTTCATTATTTTCTGTAATGTACTGATAAACATTAGACTTTCATATATTTTAGATTCATTACACACAACTGAAGTAGTTCAAGCCTTTTATTGTTTTATGATTTTGGCAAAAAAGTCAAGAAAAACCAAAAATCCCTATCTCAAAAAATTAGCATATCATGAAAAGGTACTCTAAAGAAGCTACTACCTAATCATTTCAATCAACGAATTACTCAAAACAACTGCGAAAGATTCCTGAGGCTTTTAAAAACTCCCAGCCTGGTTCATTACTCAAAACCGCAATCATGGGCAAGACTGCCGACCTGACTGCTGTTCAGAAGGCCATCATTGACACCCTCAAGCAAGAGGCTAAGACACAGACAGAAATTTCTGAGCGAATAGGCTGTTCCCAGACTGCTGTGTCAAGGCACCTCAGTGGGAAGGAAAAAGTGTGTCAGGAAACGCTGCACACCCAGAAAAGGTGACCGCACCCTGAGAAAGATTGAGGAGAAGGGCTGATTCCAGACCTTGATGGACCTGCAGAAACAGTGGACTGAGTCTGGAGTAGAAACATCCAGAGCCACCGTGCACAGGGGTGTGCTGGAGCCACTTTTGAACCTGAAACAGCGGCAGAAGCGCTTGACCTGGGCTACAGAAAAGCAGCACTGGACTGTTGCTCAGTGGTCCAAAGTACTTTTTTCAGATGACAGCAAATTTTGCATGTCATTCGGAAATCAAGGTGCGAGAGTTTGGAGGAAGATTGGGGAGAAGGAAATGCCAAAATGCCTGAAGTCCAGTGTCAAGTACCCTCAGTCAGTGATGGTCTGGGGTGCCATGTCAGCTGTTGGTGTTGGTCTACTGTTTTATCAAGGGCAGGGTCAATGCAGCTAGCTATCAGGAGATTTTGGAGGACTTCATGCTTCCATCTGCTGAAAAGCTTTATGGTGATGAAGATTTCATTTTTCAGCACGACCTGGCACCTGCTCACAGTGCCAAAACCATTGGTAAATGGTTTACTGACCATGGCATTACTGTGCTCAATTGGCCTGCCAACTCTCCTGACCTGAACCCCATAGAGAATCTGTGGGATATTGTGAAGAGGAAGTTGAGAGACACCAGACCCAACACTGTGGATGAGCTTAAGGCGCTATCGACGCATCCTGGGCCTCCATAACACCTCAGCAGTGCCACAGGCTGATTGCCTCCATGCCACGCCGCATTGAAGCAGTCATTTCTGCAAAAGGATTCCTGACCAAGTTTTGAGTGCATAGCTGATATAATTGATTAAAGGTTGACTTTTTCGTATTTAAATAAAAAAACAAACACTTTTTTGTATTTGGTGGGATGAAATAGGCGAATTTTTTGAAATAGGGATTTTTGGCTTTTCTTTACTTTTTTGCCAAAATCGTCAATATTAAAACAATAAAACACTTGAACTACTTTAGTTGTGTGTAATGAATCTAAAATATATGAAAGTCTAATGTTTAGAAATACATTACAGAAAATAATGAACTTTATCACAATATGCTAATTTTAAAGGACAAGTATATATATATATATATATATATATATGCCATTTATTCATTTATTGCCATTTACAGTATATATATATGTACATACACGAACGAACACACACGTTTATTGCCGTTTGGCTTACAGCTCAGACTATGAAGATCCTGTTTGTACACCCATGATTATTTCCATTTTATACAATATGAGCAGAAGCTCCCTCTGCATTGGTAACACATTTCCAATATACGTTAATGGTGTTGCGCAGATTTGTTTTAAATATGAATTAGAGCTCACAATTTAATCCTAAGGACCATTCAAAACAAACTAAGAATTCACTTTATTGTTGGTAGGGTTTATATTGTGGCTGGAAAATGACTGCTCCCCCCCCCCCTTTTTTTTTTTTTTTTTTTTTGCCCTAAACATCATACAGTATCTAAAGTAGGAGCTGACTTGGCTTTAGCTTCTGATTAGAGGAAGTTGGCCTCGCTGCTTCCTCGATTGTGTAAACCAGTTTTCCCTGTCACGGGTGACACAGGCTAGGACCACCTGAGACAGGCAACATGTGCATCGGCCACATGTACCATCACAGGTACAGCCCACCACAGTTGTCATCTCATCAGCTCTTCCAGGTAAGAGTGGCCGTGTAGTTGTAAGTTTCTTAAGTCTTGCACTCATTTTAATTGGCCTTTTTTACTTACTGTAATATCTTGATCTTATTAAAACACTCACTGTGTTGGAGAATGCAAAACACTCAGATTATTTGGTCATGTGCACCCAAAGCCAGAGCTGCTTACAAAGCAAAGCAATGGATTTTTGAAGGGGGGGCATATTGTGGTGATTACACAATAAAAGCAGGTGGTCCACTCTTAAATCTACTTAAACAATGACCTCTTTGGTTAACAACAGGAATATAACCTAAAAAGGTTTTAGGGCACCAATTTCAATGTTCATAACACATCTCACTAATTTTTTTGCCATATAAATTCAATTGCATACAATCATTGACTTCTCAACCATGAAAAGCATTTTTTCCCACCAAAATCTGGCTCTGTGATTATTCTTAAATTAAACATGGTCCTTTTGTTCTTCCACCCAAATTACATGAGTGATGTTGCTCTTTTTTCATTTGCTGCTGTCCCTGAGATTATTACTCTCCTGAGACCCCTCCTTTTCCTCTCGGTGGTTAAATAGTAATGTGTGCTGCTCCTAAGGGTTACACATCCTACTTTACATAGAGGGGGTTACATAGATAATCCATCTGCAACGACTGAATAGGTAAAGTAGAGGTGGGGTAAAAAAAACATTAAAAAAAACCTTGCTGCTCTTTGAAATGTACTCTAACAGGATTGACGGACCTCGAAGGGGGAGATCATTTGACTCCATAAACATTGCTTATGAAGAAAAACTACTTAACAATGAGGTAAGGATTTTTTCCAATAATTTTCCATATATAAACAAGCCTGCACAGGTTCATTTTGATATTTTTTAACCAGTATATTAATTTCTCAGCCTTTAAAAAAACATGTATATATTTATTAATGACTTTTGCTAGTATATACTGTAATTTTTAGCCATTTCCACCCGAAGTTGACATTGTTTATTTGGATATACATGATTTGCAATAATCTTGCAATTTATACTTTTTTAAATAGATATTACTGTAAGTGTAATCGGGATCATGAACAGCTAAAACCACAATCATTTTGTTGTTATACAGCAAGTATTTAGTATACAAAGCAGTAGGTAAACTACTATAAAACATTGGGTGGTAAAATGTGTGTTGCCTACTCAGATTTCAACCCACTAGGGGTTAATAATAGGCTTTCCCGTACTCTAAATGCGATTGCTGTAAAGCGATTCAGGGAAACAGAGACAAGTTCATCTTGGTTAAACCGAGACGCAAAGAGTTGACCCTGAGCAACCTGATCCAGTGATGTTTTCAGGGGCTGTACAGACATCGATCCACCGAAAAATTCTTACTCGGGTGGTCTGTGCTACGCTTGAAAGGAAAAATATGGTAGGCGGCACCAACATTCAAACAAATCTTGTTGAAAAATGTGTGCATTATTTGTGAAGAATTTATCTAATATAAACATCCCTTAAATTTAGTGTGATCTTAAAGCTGATTTTGATTTTATGTTGTTTATTTTGTTGTTGTTGTAGTTGATCCCACTATGTCACAGGTTACCTTAGCAGGATTAAAAAGAATGTTCCCATGCATGAGCATATGTGCGTCAACGTGAGGGTACTGTCCCAGGTTCTGAAATGGGAGTCTCGTGACATTAATCTCGGCTTGCGTGCACACCGTCTCTCTGTCTGGTTGAGGCATTGACACACTTACCACATTCTGTTGTCCGCATGCATGTACACAATTAATATGTGATTTGAGAGGGAAAAAACTGGGACCATGCGGTGATGCTTGTTTCCAAGACGTTCCTGGGATTTATGGGTGGTCAAATGCTACTAAGTGATGACATGTTTTGCTGCTGTTGTATTTTTCACTACTAGCTTAGTTAGATTTTAGACTGTTCAGAGAGTATGTGTAGTGTTAGTGAAATTAAGAAAAGGTATAAAACACCCATTAACGGCAATAGACGTGATTGAACATCCATTACCGTCAAAGGCAGTCCTAGTAGTAGTCCTGGAACTATGTTTTAGTTCTAGGACATATATGTATATTCAATTTCATCTTTTGGAATTTACCGGTGGTTAAATATGGGGGAAATTATTTGAGAATGTATGCCAAACCCGATTTAATTGAATTTTCAATGTGTTAGGGAAGAAGTATGAGATATGCAAGTCACACAAATCATTTTGACTCAATGGGTGTTCAAAAAAAGTTTTCTTCTTTTCCTGATTACCACAACACATACTATGTAAATATGAAATACTAAAAGCATACGTGGACTGGCAGTAATTGAGTTAGTAGTATTGGTAACCTTTATTTGACCAGGTAAAGTCAGTGAAGGACAGCTTCTCATTCACAATTGTGACCTGGGAAGAGGCCTTGCAGTACGAACAAGTCATCGACGAACAAGTGAAATAAGATCGGGAAAGGAAACAATATATAACTGTGCTGAAATTTAGAAAGTTCATAATTTTATCTTTCATATCAGTACTCCCAATGTTACAATGACTAATTTCTGTTTCCAGATAAACAAATCAACATTCACAAAAATAGAGGAAAACACTGAGAAGAATACGCCAGAGAAAGGCAGAGCAACAATTATCTTTTCCCTCAAGAATGAAGTAGGAGGACTCGTAAAGGCACTGAAACTCTTCCAAGTAAGGGCACATACTGGTAATTTAATTACTTACTGTACCATACTGTAGTTTGCATAGTAGAATTAAGGTTTTCACAGCATTTAGTTGATAGTCACATCCACAGCTCATTTAAATCTCAATTTAACTGCAAGGTAAGCTCAACAGCCATTCTCATGATTTGTTCTAGCAAAATCATGTCAACCTTGTGCACATCGAGTCCAGGAAATCGAAAAGGCGCAGCTCAGAGTTTGAAATATTTGTGGACTGCGACAGCAACCATGAACAACTCAATGAAATCATCCAGCTGCTGCGGAAGCATGTGAACATGGTGGAAATGGAGCCTCTAGATAATTCCTGTCTACAGGAGGAAGGTATGAAGGCAGCTTTGAGGAGTGTACATAAGTGTGGCGTTATCCTATTTCCGATTCACAGAACTCTATTTCCAGATATGCAGAAAGTACCGTGGTTCCCAAAGAAAATATCTGACTTGGATAAGTGTGCTAATCGTGTCTTGATGTATGGTTCAGATTTGGATGCTGACCATCCGGTATGTAGGACCAAGTTCTTCTAGTTACACTCTCTTTAGTATTCCTCATTTGTTGTATTTTTCTCCATCAGGGTTTCAAAGACAATGTCTACCGCAAAAGAAGAAAGTATTTTGCTGATCTCGCTATGGCCTACAAACAGTAAGCTTTTAATAATGCTGATTAAGATATGTTTTTCTTGACTCAAACTGGGATTTCCTGCGTTCTGCAGCGGAGAGCCGATTCCTCGTATAGAGTTCACGGAGGAGGAAGTGAAGACATGGGGTGTTGTGTACAGAGAGCTCAACAAGTTGTACCCCAGCCACGCATGTAGGGAATACTTAAAGAACTTGCCACTGCTGTCCAAATACTGTGAATGTCGAGAAGACAACATTCCTCAGCTGGAAGACGTCTCTCGTTTCCTCAGGGGTGGGCTTTATTTCCTTTTTATAGGGTATGACATCTGTTTATTTTCAATTATTCATTCAAAAAGATTTCTGTTCTTCAGAACGCACAGGGTTCACCATCAGGCCAGTGGCTGGTTACTTGTCACCTCGTGACTTCCTGGCAGGTTTGGCCTTCCGTGTTTTCCACTGCACCCAGTATGTGCGGCACAGCTCTGATCCCTTATACACCCCTGAGCCGTAAGTATTAAACAGCACGCAAATGTGAAAAAGAAAGCTGTTATTCATGGAAAACTGCCTTGCTGGTCATTATCTAGAGACACATGCCACGAGCTGCTGGGTCACGTCCCCCTGCTGGCAGAACCCAGTTTTGCACAGTTTTCCCAGGAGATTGGTCTGGCGTCACTGGGCGCTTCGGATGATTCTATTCAGAAATTGGCCACAGTGAGTGACCTTGCTGAAGTCTGCATTTCAACCAGTTCTGACTCTAAATTTGTGACAATTTTTTTGGTTTTATTTCAGTGTTATTTCTTCACAGTAGAGTTTGGCCTATGTAAACAAGAAGGACAGTTAAGGGCATATGGGGCTGGACTGTTGTCATCCATCAGTGAGCTTAAGGTAAAACCAAAGTGTTTGCGTAGAACTTCCATTGGACCAAACAATATTATTCTGGATTTTTTTTATTGGTTCAAATTTAAATTGGAATTCAATTGAGACTATTTTTATACTGGATGTTACGTAGGTGTTCCAATTGGGAAATGTATGTGTGCACTCAATGAAATAAATATTCAATGATTACTAATTTTCGCTAAATTACTGATAAATATGTTGACAAAACACTTTTAACAAGATTCAAGATAACAAAAAAAAGTCCTCTTTTCTGAATACCAACAATCTGATTCCTTATAAATGCATTTTCCCATCTTTCAGCATGCCCTTTCTGGAAAATCAAAGATAATGCCATTTGACCCCAAAGTAACATCCAAACAAGAATGCATAATTACAACATTTCAGGATGTTTACTTTGTGTCGGACAGCTTTGAGGAGGCAAAAGTCAAGATGAGGTGAACATAATCTGTTTTCAATTTTTCCTTCAATGCAATTTTGAAATTGATATGATTATAACAACCAATGTAGCATTTCATGAGTAAAAGTACTTTATCTTACTTCTTTCAGGGAGTTTGCCAAGACCATCAAGCGTCCCTTCACAGTACGGTATAATCCCTACACCCAGAGTGTGGATGTCCTTAAAGACACTCCCAGCATCAACAGTGTTGTGGAAGAACTCCGACATGAGCTCGACATTGTGGGCGATGCTCTGAACCGCCTCAACAAGCAGCTTGGAGTCTGAAATTTCAAATCTCGCTTGCAGCCAATCTGTGTCACTCCCCTAAGTACTGCTTTAGATATGCTGCCTGTGTGTCATCTTTGTCATTACAATGAATGTGCTGTCATTTGGGGAAAAAATTGTTTCCCTCCTGCGTGGTACATGGTTTTTCCCAGTGTACAAAGATATACAATGTATGATATCGGTGAACTGCACAAACCCACAGAGCATTCTATTTTCACCTAACTGGCTTCTATCCTGCGAACTGTTTGTGATGCTTTTGTTCTCCCCCAAAAACCCAAATTCCAGTCCCTCTTGTTGTCCAACCTGTTGTCGTACATTATATTATGATGTTTGTTTGCATTGTTTTGTTCTATTATCCAATTAATTTTCCTTACATCAGTAATTAAATATAAAATGTAACTTTGTATTCTTATTGTGTATCATGATATTTTTCCCTGTATAATATAGAGGGAAATTATATCAGCAATGTTATGAAAGCATTTTGGCCATTTATTATGACAGCGTTGACCGTTGCCCTTTGTTTCACCCAAAATTTATGTTAACACCTCCAATTAAAATAGCTACAACTACAGGACAGCTGAATCAAAAATACGTTCATACAGACCAATATACAGTATAGATACGATAACTTCATATAATACATGTCTGATATTTATGCAAATATTGTGGAGGGGGGGTGGGGGAGGGAGGTCGAAAGTTTTTTTTTTTTCAAACAAACTTTGTTAACAACAAATACAAATATACAAACATAGGGCGAGACAATTCACATATAATCAACAATTTACAACAACAAAATAATAAGGGTCGGGGTTATTTTCAACACAAGCTGTATTGTTTGCAATATATTTTGATCCTTATAGCCTTTGGATTCAAAGAGGAACTTAAATCGTCCAAATGTAAAGACAACATTTTTCCAAAAACATAAAAATTTGGTCTTTGATTCGCATATTTTACACAGTGAATGTGAAATTTTGCCAACATTAAATTAAGATAGATAGGCCAAACACAATATGTGTAAAAACTAATTTTAATGAGGGTTCAACTTTGGAGTTGATAAAATTATTCAAGTCAACCCAAAATACGTGAGAGTATGTACATTCCCGAAACAAATGGGAGATAGTTTCCACTGCAGTTGCACAAAAAGAACATAATGTATCAATATTAATTTAAAATTTTACCATTGTTGTTTTTACAGGATAACACATGTGAAGTATTTTGGGTGTGATTTCTTTAACTTTATTTCTCAATAGATATTTTCTAGGCAAAAGCCAAGTCTGTTTCCATTCAATATTTTCATATAAATTATTCCAAATAAAAAATTGCAGCAGGTTTGGAAACTATCTCTCTTTGAAGAAGTCCCCTCACACAATTGCTTGAGGCTTCAGAACTTAATAATGCACATTTGTGAGCAATAAACAGGGACTTTGGATCAAAGATTGGAATGTCACAATTTCCACCTTTAGGTGAACATTGTAATAATCTTGGAGAGCCCTCTGGGATCGCATCAAACACGATAGAATATTCCAGAGGTGTAACAACAATACTATAAGCAGAACAAAATTCTTCATATGTAAAAAGTTGACCTTCATCATTCAATAATTGACTAACTAGAGAAAAATGTTATTCTTGACCCATCTTTCAATGTACAAAAATTTATTTCGATATTTTATATCTTGATTGTTCCAAATGTAATATCTATGTGGTGAAAATGTGTGTTTATATATCATTGACCATGACATAAGAAGTTGAGTGTGGAATTTGGCTAATTTAACGGGTAACTTAGAAATGTTGTAATTACACCTCAACAAAATATTCCAGACCTCCTACAGATTTAAAAATGTGTGTAGTGATGAAATTCCATATTGAGTTGGGATTTCTCAAATATAATTTAATCCATTTAATTTTAAATGATGCATTTAAAGAGGTAAAGTCCGAAGCGTTAAAACCTCCTGAAGCTACATTATTTATCATAACATTCTTTTTTATGTAATGTATTTTGTTTTTCCAAATGAAATTGAATAAATTCTGTCTATTTTAATACAAATATCTCTTGAAACGTCAAGCGCCATGGCTGCATATATCAATCTGGAAATATCAACGGGGTCGAAAGGTTCTCCATGACTTCTAATCGGGTATGACGTTGTAGTTTGTACTGTAAGATCTATACCAATATTGTGTATTTGTATTAATTTTAATGTATTAGAAGAACATTGTTTGAAAATTTTCATCTGGTCTTCGAATTTCAGGACAACATTGGTTGTAAGACAATAAAAAACTACATAACTAATAAACAGCTCTGCTAGCATTTTAAACCAGAAGTTTACGGCAGTGTCGCGCATCCCTATTCCTAATGCAGTCACTTACGGCCCATGGCAACTAGCTCACAGGAGTTTTGTTTAGTCGCGTGGGTAAGTCCACAACATCTCTTAAATGTAGACTATTGGGTTAAATTGTGTTTTTATTAGCTTTTAAGCATGCTATAATGCCATTGACCGCTTCACTGTTGCTTATATGTTAATTTATATGATTTAATAGTGTTACCTTCAAACCGTCCTAAGAGACGAGCAATAAATATTCCAAAAACATTTTAAAACGTTTCTGGTTGATAGTTAATAATGAACTTGTCTCTCAGGGTGCGAACAGTTACGGGCAACTTGGTCAGGGACATGAAGAGGACCAGGCAGTGCCGCAACTCTGTAACAAAGCTGCCCTCCGTAGAAAGACTGTCCGGGTTCTTTGCGGTGGCGGGGGACACACGGTGGTTGTCACCGGTACGTCATCATTAGTTTTGTCTCTCATTTGGACCGTTTTCAATTCTGCCTGTAATCAAGTCACTGCAATGCATTAGCGTTTTAGTCACTTTAAAGAGCATATGACACGAGAAAAAAAGTCTTAAATGGCATTATTATGTGAATTAGAATCATATTTTGAGACGATTCGACTATATACAACAATTTAGAAAAGCACAGATGACGAGAAATTAGTTTTTTAATCTGCCGGTTAGCCACGCCTACCATTATAGGGTTTTAGCGTCCCCAACAGGTGGATGACGTCAGCGGTAGACTGTGCTCATCGGTTTTACTATTCAGCCCATTGAGGGGGAATTATTCAGAACGAGGAAAACGCGACGAAGAGAGCCACAAAATGTCATTGTTTCAGTCTCTCTACTCCAATATTTTTACAGGATATTCTTTTTATCCAAGTATTTTTCCCCAATAGCTATATAAATGGCTTGAGAAGGACCAGTCAGCCCGTCGAGGGGGAACTATTCACAACGAGGAAAACGCGACGAAGAGAGCGGCAAAATGTCATTGTTTCTGTCTCTTTACTTCAATATTTTTACAGGATATTCTTTTTATCCAAGTATTTTCCCCAATAGTTATATTAATGGCTTGAGAAGGACCATTCAGCCCGTCCAGGGGGAACTATTCACAACGAGGAAAACGCGACGAAGAGAGCGGCAAAATGTCATTGTTTCTGTCTCTTTACTTCAATATTTTTACAGGATATTCTTTTTATCCAAGTATTTTCCCCAATTGCTAAATAAATGGCATGTTCATGACAAATAACAGTCTTGTGCTGAATGGAATATGAAATAATAAAAATGCATTTATTCAGGACGACATGGCAAAAATACTCCATAATGGTCAAAAATGTCGACTTCACCTTTACTGTCGCACCTCCCGAACGATATTTTATGACACTTAAATCGGACATATGTCATTTCCCTTCCCCGGCTTCGGAGAATGTAAACAAACCAGAAGCTGTGACAGCTAGCCGACATGCTAACCCGAACCGAGTGATGTTTAAAAGTCTTCGAAGTGGAAAATCACACATAACTATCCTGGAATATTTGACATGATGACCCGGTTGTCGATTGTCTTAATGGATCGGCAAACCGCCCGGCGGAGAGCAATTTACAGTTAGTTCCCGGGAGGAGGGTGGCTGGATTTGTTGTGCAGCTAACGTGCTGCTGCTAATAAGCATTAGGAGAGCTTTTTACATGCCTATCAATGATCAAACGTAAGTAGTCCTTCATTTAAAGGAAGTTTGTAGTGTTTACTTTGTAATCGCTGTATTCGTATTTGACATAATACAAAACAAGATGTTTACTCACTTCCTCGTAAGTCCAATGGTCCCACAGTAAATATCCACGGTGAATGGGAACCTTTTGAAACTCCAAAAAGGCGCATACGCCTCTCCCTCATACAGAATGATTTTTCTGCAGCCGTTTGGCTGGCGTGAGGCGAAAAATAAACGTATTAATCCGCAAAATCAGCTGAATCCTTCGTCCTCATACACAACAGTACACTGAAGCGTGAAGAGGACGTCTTCTACCGTACACGTCACAGCGCCCTCCTCCTCAATGCAAGACCGAAGCCGGAAGTCACTCATTTTCATGGCGCGGGATTTAAAAAACTAAATAAAAATAGCGATCGCTTCCACACACATCCAAGCGGCCCATATCATTCAGGGGCATAAAATACGTATAGTATGATGAAATAAACATGCTTTTTCGTGTCACAGGCACTTTAAGGCTCTATCTGTATCATCGTAATCATAATCATCGTAATTTTTTTATTGTCATCTCAATCGAACACCTAACCGACCTTAACAGACCAGTTATTGATACTAGGGTGACCATATTTTGATTTCCAAAAAAGAGGACACTTTGCCCGGCCTCGAGATACTTGAATTTTACTCGAAGTTCACTCAAAGATGCCTATATCACTTAAATAATATATTTAAAGTGTGCCTCCTCCGTCTGAACAGAAAAATTCAGTTTTATTTAAAAAAAAAAAAAAAAAAAAAAAGCCAAATACTGTAGTATATATTATATACTATATGGAAATAAGTTTTTTGCTCAACAGGCTTTATTTTTACCAAAAAAAAAAAAAAAAAAACGCCCCCCCCCAAAAAAAAATTTAAATAATGACAAAAAAAATATCATGCAGACCCGTGGAAATATAGTACAGTCAATACAGACACACAGTAGGCTTGTGGCACACAAACATTTTATAAATTATTATCACGACAATTGTCGTTAAGAAATTGTTATTCCCACTCAATTTGTATTCTCATTCAATGTTCTAGATTGCACGCAAACAATAACTAAAATAAACTGACAAACTATTCAACTGGCATGTTACCAAACGCAGCAGTTCAAAACTACGTTTCCCATGATGTGTAGTGCGGCTTAGTTAGCTCACTGATAGCTACCCTATTAGCGAGTACCGGGAGACGAGGCAAAATCAAACTTTGCTATAAGTTTACAATCATCTGTAGCACAACGATGCGACACCAAACGGGATTTTACAGATCACGCCAGTACAAAACTCCGACAGAAGTCAACAGTTGCCATTATATACTTATTTATAGTAAAACACTTAACAACTGTGCAGGCGCTCCCACTTAGAATATAATACTAACATTCAACCAAATACACGAATGCAGAACAATTAATACAAGACTAATACAACATACTGCATCTCTTTGTACCAATATATTGTATAGTATATAAAAGAAGGCACATGAGCGACATTAACAGAAGATAAACTTACAGAAAGGTGTACGGAGCACTATAAACGTCTCTTAAAACTACTCCTTATTGTAGTCTGTAACTGCCTGTTTTCTTGCCAAACCGTCAACCCAGTAGATGGCGGTAATGCCCCATAATACAAGGATTAACTGTACTCCTTCTCCCGCCCCTAATAGTAGGAGCCACGACAACGCAGGCAAGCGCCCCCCAGCGGCCGGAGGGATTCTCTTCAAATTGGTCCCGTGAAAAATCATAAAAACCGGACATTTTCATGAATTTATAAAACCCGGCCGGATTACGAGGACACGACGTGAAAGGTGGACATGTCCGGGCAAAAGAGGACGTTTGGTCACCCTAGATAAACTCAATATCCATCCAACAAACTTATTAAGTGATTGGTCTCATAAAATGACATGGAACTCTTTCAGGGACAGTGATCATCATTACCGTGGTCATATATTTTCTGTTATTCACATAAACATATATTTATTAATTTCATAGTCACACATAATCATTCATTTTTCTCATAGCACGTTGTTTTTTTCTACTTTGTGAAAACTGTGGACGAGTACTGTTTTGCCTGCAAGGAGTCTTTCTTGTCTAAGGTTACCGATACCAATGTACAGTGAGTTCTCATCCCTGATGTCTATCAATGGAGGTAGATTTTTGTGTTTATTATTCAATAATTAAAAAAAAAAAAAGTCGCTTCAATCAAAATAAATATTTTCAATAAAAAAATTCACATCAATCAAAAAAAATGTGTTTGAATGCAAAAATAAATTTGAAACTCAAAAAAATGCATTTGAAAACTTTTTCTTTGAATGTTTTTTTTAATTGAAATTAAAGGGATCTATGGATAGAAAGACATGTAATTCTTAAAAGATAAATGTTAGTACGAGTTATGATAATTTGAAAATAAAGCCCCTCTTAATATTTTCGTTTGAATAAAATTTGCAAAATTTTAAACCAAAAAATTGACAACTTGGTCGCCATTGTTGTTGACTTCGCAGGGCGGTGACGTCACATGGACACGCTGCCGGACTTCCACTGTAGCACTCTTTAACTACATGAACATGTCGTCGGTTCTGCCCTTCCACTTTGAACCGGAGCGGGTTACAAATTTATTATTAATATTAAAAATTTTATTAAAACGAAAACATTAAGAGGAGTTTTAATATCAAATTACTATAACTCGTACTATCATTTATCTTTTAAGAACTACATGTCTTTCTATCTTTGGATCCCTTTAAGTTTTTTTTTTTTTGATTGAAGTAATGTTTTGCGTTTGGGCCAAATTTTGGCTAGGACATTTGTGTCTTTATTATTCAATCAAAAAATAAGTTTCTTCAAACATAAAAAAAAAAAAACCTTTTCAAAAGAAAAATCACTTCAATCAAAAAAAGAAAAATTTCAATAATAGAAAAAAAGTTTTTGAATGTGAAAAAATATTTGAAACTCAAAAATTTGCATTTGAACACTTAATTTGTCATTGAAAATGTTTTCTTTGATTGAAGCAATCCTTTATGTGTTTGGGCCATATTATGGGTAGGACATTTGTATCTAAATCATCCAATCCCCCCTCCCCCCCAAAAAATTTCAAAGAAAAAAATCATTTGAAAAATAAAGTTGCGCTCACCTATTTTTAAAAAAAAAATCTTTTTATTTGAATTTTTTTTTTTTTAATGAAGTGTCTTTTTAAGAGCAACAAGTTTTGAACTACCTTTTTTGATTGAAGAGGAAAAAATTTGAAGGCACTATTTTTTTAAATGAAATTTTGACGCAAATATTCACTTTGCGCTATTGGATAGACATATTTGAGCGACAAGTGATTACGCCAATGGGGTAAGCCATTACAGCATGATTAAGCAAGAATCATTGCCACCACTCGTCGGTCCCGTTGTTGGCTCGAGCCCAAGCCGAAAATAGCGTGCCTCAGGCGGATGACTCTGATGCGAGGCAGCGCCTCTATGATCCAAGAGCCTGCTGCTTAATTTGATTTAACACGGGAAACTTCAGCCGCTGGCCTGAAGGCTGGTTATCGGGGTCCAGCCGGAGTGCCATCCAGTGTAAAAAGAGTTTTGCCATTGTGTGTGTTTTTACAGATGATGGAGAGGCGTTCGCGTGTGGGCACAATAACAGAGGCCAGCTTGGACTCGGCCACACTGCCAACTGCTCAACACTTCAGCACTTCTCAGGCCTGAATCAGAGGGTCACGAATGTCGCCTGTGGCTGGGATTTTACTCTTCTCCTTACTGGTAATTATCTGAGAGGTGGATTATAGTGTTCTTACTAAGGAACATGCGAATCATTGACAGATATAAATTAAGTTACTTATTTGCACGTTCATATAAAGAAAGATTTTGTGGATTGGCATTCAGATTAGATTGTATGTTTTTTAGTTGTTTAGTCAAACATGCAATCATTTCTGCTATGTGTTAATCATTCTTATATCACACAGACTGTGGTAACCTATTAGCGTGTGGCTCCAATGTGTTTGGACAACTTGGTATTGGTCATGACACTTCACACTCTGCAAAGCTGGTGCTCATAGAGGTGAGCACATGGATTTGCGATTTATGTTTTCTTGTTTACTGGTTGGCAAACAGTGGTCACTCAGGTTAGTGGTTTAAAGCCAATACGATCATATAGAGTCAATGTTATGATTGTATTTCACTTCATGAGTTCGCCTGTAATTTATTGTTGTTGTTGTTTTTGTTGTTGCTTATTCTTAGGATCTGAAGGAGCGTGTGATGAATGTAGCAGCGGGCCTCCGACACGCTCTAGCAATCACAGGTATAACTAACAATTATGAATGAATCACTGTGTTTATGTTAAGCAATCAATCCTGGCCAAAATTATCCTCAAATCTGCTCTCAGAGTCAGGATGTGTCTACCAGTGGGGCACAGGTCTCCATAGCCAAGCTAAAAGAGCACTTAGTCCAAACCCTGTTCCAGCACACCTTAACTCCAAAGTTCCTTCTCTGGTGCCAGGTGAGAAATACGCTTCTTCACAGTTATAGGACTAATGCTTAACTTAATGCAGTGGTCTCCAAACTATTCCACATAGGGCCGCAGTAGGTGCAGGATTTCACACTAACAAAACAGGACACCTTTTCACCAATCTGGTGTCTTACAAGTAGGATCGTGCCGGTATGACATTCTGACTGTATGATAACCTTAAGCCAAATTATCAGGGTTTCACGGTATCACAGTATTGCATGCAATTGCAGGTCTAAAATGTGTTACTTTAAGATATCTGGGTTAAAACAAAAAGAAATTCTTAAAACTTTTTTCCATTGAAAATAATTTTTGTTTTTCAAAACATATTAGCAAATTGGAACATAAGTATAATGTTAAGTTAAAATTAGAAAAAAAAAGAACTGAAATATTCTAAATAAAATCAAAATAAATGCAGTACTTTAGGTGAGCCTCAACCCATAGCCATAGCTCAAAATTATTGCCATCAGAAAAAAAATTGAATTATTTTCCATAAAAAGCATGTGTATATGACTCGTATCATGTTTACATTATACACACACTCTTTCTCAACACAGACAGTGTCCGGAGAGAAAAACAAATGTTTCACCACCCTTAGACACACTAAACACGCTCGAGTTAAGTCTCGTTGCTGGTGATAAACATTCATGTGTGTGTTTACTAACCCTTAATTTTGTATAAATGCGAAATCATATCAGAGGTATTGCCCCCTCAGCAGCCACCCTCTGCAAACATGTTTTACGTGTCTGTTGTAAGCCTGTCGCAATATGCAATAATTCCATTTAGCGCGCGATAAATAAAAATGAAGGCGGTAATTTTTCCGCTGTGATTTATCGCCTCGCGTGCACGTGCGTGCGCGCGTGCGGCAGACGTGCTGTTAAATGTTCGGATTCCTCGTTACCAACTGCGCAAAATGCATCTTCGTTCCAGGTCTGGCAAAAAGTAGCGCCGGAGCCAATCGTTCCCATTATATCCTAATTGTTCAACGTATACCGGCAGCGTCAGTGCTCCGGAGTGACTGTGAACCATCTACGGCGCGTCGGTGTTGTTGACGTGTGGGCCCTCCCGTCAGTGGCCTATACTACGAACCGAGTTCAACCTCCCCAGAAGTAATCCAGTTTACCATCGGGTAACCGGAGTTGACAAAACCTGGTTGTCTAGTTTGTGGTCAATCGGTGCTACGACGCTGATTATGAGGTTGATTAGTCGAACCTGTGTCAACCCAGTCAGAGTTACTGCGCGTTCACATAAAAGGGGGCGGTGACCAGAGTCAAACACTACTTGTGACGATGGCACGGGCACCTTACTTCACGGAGGAGGAATGCGCGATGATCATGCGGAATTATGAGGAATTAAAATCCACCCTCACCGCGAAATCCAACACCGCTTCGGCGAGTAGAGCGCAACGGGTCTGTTGACAGCGAATTTACAGATCGTGTGATTTGTGAATGCGTCAATATGCCAGTTTACTTATGTCCATGAAAAGAAATAAAGCCTGCTGTCAGGACAATAAAATAAGATTTGGTACACTAACAGTAAGAAATAATTGTCACGCATGACCACACGAAACAGGATGATTGTATGTTTAGTCCCCTTGACTGTACGAATACGTATGTTCTTTTTTTTTAGTTTGGGCCTAAAAAATCCAGCCCGACCCGACCCGAGTCCGATCAATAAACTTGATTTGCAGGCCCGAGCCCGACAACCCCCCCAAAAAAAAAATTTATGTTATATTTGTGAGGACTCAGGAGAAGAAGGAAATGCGGGGATGCCAAGCGTTGTTGCGTAAATAAAAGCCCGTCTTTTGTAACGATTTTTCACAGTTAAACAAGACTGTAAGATGCATATTCAATAAATATTTATATCTTTTATATTTGTGCGTCAGTCCTATCAGTGGATTTGACATTTAATTTAATCTCCTCGAATTGGCAGAAAAAAACGCAAGTTTTCTCAATGTTTAAATAGTCTACATATTTCTATGATTATTATAAATGCATCAATTTGAAGCGTTTCCATAACCCACTCCGAATCGCATGGCATACAGTGTTCTTACGCAGATATTCAGCATCACGGATGGAATACATATATTGTCCCTGGCGAAAGAGCGCACGGACAGGCACACACAATCTGCGCGGTTGTGAGGGCCTGACTCAGCGGGTTACATTAGTGACGTCTGCCTAGATCAGTTGGCACAGGTAAAGAATTCCCTCAGCTGAAAATCTATATCTTTCATGGAGAACATCTTCCGGGTACGCCAGCGGATTCTGGCGGTCCCGAAATACCCATGCCCTCCGGAGAGAGCCCCTCACAATCCGCGTGCCAATGTCGTATGGGTCGTCCAAGTACGCTGTCATTGTCAGGAGGACACGTCCGCGGAGGAGTGCTGTTTAAATAGAGCGTGGTTAATTGGAATCCTGATGTTAAGCAAGATCTAACTCTGACACGACCAGGTTTGGCGTGTGGCGTGTGTTGCCATGGCAACACTTCTCGGTTCCAACATATCCACCTTACGTAGTCTCGCATAGCCGCGAACTTACGTCGCACGTGATAAAGTTACTCTCGAAGTTACCCTGCTAAGCCAGAAAACCGGCTTCGTAGTATAGGCCACAGGAGTGACATTTCACGTGGGGCGGCTATTTTTCGGCACAACGCCGGATATTTACAACGAAGTCCGCCAAAACATTGTTACCGACTTGACTGCTACGAACAACCTCGCTTTGACAACGAACAGCTGAATGAAATTAAGAGCGCTGTGCTTCAAACTCGTCCTGTTTATGAAAGTCGGTTGTCATATGTTGGTGGTGTGTAGTAAAGAGCAAACGTGACTTCAGCGGCGCTTGCTAACTTTTTTAATGTGCCCACACACTAGATATCATGAAATGGCAAACTAGATGTGCTACGTCCCATGCCATTGGCTACGTGAGCCCAGAGTGATGATGGGCCACGTAGTCCATATACTACATCGAGGAATTCTAAACTGTCATGACTGAATGGAAGTTAAGAAGGCCAAATCAATCCATACCAGTGACTATAGATAATGTTGCAAGTATTGTTAATTCAGTACGTGACACAGATGGATTCGGACCACAAATAGGATGTCTTGCTCATGTAGTAAACCTAGCTGCTAAGAGAGCTGTAGCAGTCAACAGTGTGCCCTGCCTTACTTTACAAACAGTAAAGATTGTTCTCAGCACTTATATACATTTTTTCAGATCAGTAAGAAGTAAGCACATAAATGTTATGCACTAAAATGCATGTCTAGATGATGGCAATTTAATTTTTGCTCGTTAGCAAAAAAAAAAAAAAAAAAATTTGTTTTTTTTTTACAGAGCATTAAATGTATTGAATCGGATCGAAAATCGTGTCCCCCGGATCAAAAATTGTTCCGAACCGTGACTTAACTGTATCGTTGCATCCCTATGGAACACCACTGCAGAAGCTATGACGGGAAAAGTTTTCATTTGCCTAAATGCTTAAGTTATTAAGTGCATTTTTTAAAAAAACACATTTTATTTATTCTGTGTTTCTGTGCGGTATCAATATTGTTGTTTTCTACTTAAGAAGCATGGTCTATTGTTTTTAGTTGTGATTTCTTAAAAAGTATTTTTGAATTTAAGAGTAAATATTTATCGCGTGTAAATGGGTGTACTTGATCTATTAATATATACTGTATTCTCACTGTGTTATTGTAAATTAGTTTTTAAAAAAATGGGGGGGGGGGGGGGGGGCGCAATAATATCGCATATCGCAATAATTTATGAGAATCATTATCGCACACTAAAATTTGTTATCACGACAGGCCTAGTCTGTTGGCTCTCCTCCTCTAAGCCGCGGCCATCTGTAACTTTTCTGTAGCCGAAGTATTCCCATACCAGCGATTTTGTTTTCTTCGATGGGGGCGGGGGGGGGTTCAGGAGTTTCAGGGTTGTGCCTTTCAGCTGCCATCGAGGGATTTCACCCTGCATTTTTGGGACATGAAAAATGGCTAATACCGTAGGGACGGGATGACGGAAAATTTCTGCGGTTTTGAAACGTGACATTTTCATACCACGGTACACCTTGAAACCGATAATTGGCATATGTCTACTTATAAGTTTTTAGTAGTATAAGTCAATTGCAGTCAGGAGCTGCTTGTTTTTGATGAAACCTCATTGATTTACTGTCCGTGCTCAATCAGTATGACCAAAAAAGAGAACCTACAGCGCCCTTTGAGGACCGGTTTGGAGAACCCGGACTTAATGTTTTATGCGGTAACAGAATATTATTTGCTTTATTGCAGGTTTTACTCAAAGGATACCTTACATTGTTGCTGCTGGCTCAACGCATTGTGTTTGCCTAGCAGGTATAGCATTCTGCACAACGAACATACTTTTTGTCTGAGTGTTAAATATAGGACCAAAGAAAAGGCAAATACACTGGTAAGTGAGGAGCGAGGGCACACATTTATTTACACACTATTTAATGATATTAACCTGTCCTGTTGAGCTGTTTGACACGGAGAATGGAAGTCTAAGTGCCCGGACCAGATGGTCTGAACAGTTTTAAGGTTTCACATTGTACGGATTAATTAATTATATTTTTAATATTTTAAAAATATTTTATTGGGATTTCCCGATTGCATTTTTTTTTTTAAATTCACCTGATTCTTAGAATTTGCCAGTACAGAGTACCGATCAGATACCGACAAAAAAAAAATTTTTTTTTTTTTAGTTCCAAACATGTTTCAGTACTGGAACACTTTTCTGGAAGTGTTGCACACTATAAATTTATATATTTATATATATTTTTTATATCGCCATTGTATTTCTGAATCATCTTGTTACTTTTTTTTAACCCCTATTTTGTGTATATATATATATATATATATATATATATATAATATATATATATATATATATATATATATATATATATATGCAGTTGTGGTCAAAAGTTTACATACACTTGTGAAGAACATAATGTCATGGCTCTCTTGAGTTTCCAGTTATTACTACAACTCTGATTTTTCTCCGATAGAGTGATTGGAACAGATACTTCTTTGTCGCAAAAAACATTCATGAAGTTTGGTTCTTTTATGACTTTATTATGGGTTAACAGAAAAAGTGATCAAATCTGCTGGGTCAAAAATATACATACAGCAACACATACATTCAGCATGGATCTGAAAAAGCGAATCATTGACTTGAACAAATCAGGAAAGTCACTTGGAGCCATTTCAAAGCAGCTGCAGGTCCCAAGAGCAACAGTGCAAACAATTGTTTGTAAGTATAAAGTGCATGGCACTGTTTTGTCACTGCCACGATCAGGAAGAAAACGCAAGCGATCAACTGCTGCTGAGAGAAAATTGGTCAGGAGGATGAAGATTCAACCGAGAATCACCAAAAAGCAGATCTGCCAAGAATTAGAAGCTGCTGGAACACAGGTGTCAGAGTCCACAGTCAAGCGTGTTTTGCATCTCCATGGACTGAGAGGCTTCCGTGCAAGAAGGAAGCCTTTGTTCCAAAAGCGGCAAGAAGTTCTGTGGTCAGACGAAACAAAAATCGAGCTGTTTGGCCACAATGCCCAGCAATATGTTTGGAGGAGAAAAGGTGAGGCCTTTAACCCCAAGTACACCATGCCTACCGTCAAGCACAGTGGTGGTAGTATTATGCTGTGGGGCTGTTTTGCTGCAATGGAACTGGTGCTTTACAGAGAGTAAATGGGATAATGAAGAAGGAGGATTACCTTCAAATTCTTCAAGATAACCTAACGTCATCAGCCCGAAGATTGGGTCTTGGGCACAGTTGGGTGTTCCAACAGGACAATGACCCCAAACACACATCAAAAGTGTTAATGGAATGGCTAAATCAGGCTAGAATTAAGGTTTTCGAATGGCCTTCCCAAAGTCCCCATTGAGTACTTGTGGACAATGCTGAAGAAACAAGTCCATGTCAGAAAGCCATCAAATTTAACTGAACTGCACCAATTCTGTCAAGAGGAGTGGTCAAAGATTCAACCAGAAGCTTGCCAGAAGCTTGTGGATGGCTACCAAAAGCGCCTAATTGAAGTGAAAATGGCCAAGGGACATGTTACCAAATATTAGCGCTGCTGTATGTATATTTTTGACCCAGCAGATTTGACCACTTTTTTCTGTTCACCCATAATAAAGTCATAAAAGAACCAAACTTCATGAATGTTTTTGTGACAAAGAAGTACCTGTTCCAATCACTCTATCAGAGAAAAATCAGAGTTGTAGAAATAACTTGAAACTCAAGAGAGCCATGACATTATGTTCTTCACAAGTGTATGTAAACTTTTGACCACAATATATGTATATATTAGGGGTGTCAAACGATTAAATTTTTTTAATCCAGTTAATTACATCTTGAAAATTAATTAATCGCAATTCAAACCATCTATAAAATATGCCATATTTTTCTGTAAATTATTGTTGGAATGGAAAGATAAGGCACAACATACGGTACATAAGCACTGTATTTCTTTATTATAATAACAAATCAACAAGATCGCATTACCATTATTAACGTTCTGTTAAAGCGATCCATGGATAGAAAGACTTGTAGTTCTTAAAAGATAAATGTTAGTACAAGTTATAGAAATTTTATATTAAAACCCTTCTTCATGTTTTCGTTTTAATAAAATTTGTAAAATTTTCAATCAAAAATTAAACTAGTAGACCGCCATTGTTGATGTCAATAATTACTTACACCAGACATGTCCAAAGTCCGGCCCAGGGGCCAAATGCGGCCCGTGGTCAAATTTCATCCGGCCCCCAATAACGTTTGGCCCGCACACAGACTTAATAAATTGGTCATCAGTACTGCAACCAGCATATGAAGTAGCTTACACACGAAAGGCTGCTCCTCATTTACCCACTAAAAGGCAGCAGCACTTTAACCCTTTGTTCCAAATGGCACATTTGATACACTTAAAATTTCATGATTTTGAGACTAATTTAGAATTTTGACATTTCTTTTTTGGGGGGGGGGGGGGGGGGGGAACGATGGATGCAAGTCAACACATGCATTTGCAGGTTCTATGAGAAAAAAAACATGATTTAGCATGAGTTATAGATATTAGAGCGCTTATTACACATATTCAGTTTGAGTTTTCGTTTTACAAATTTGAAAAAATGGTTTCATTAGGACCTTATTTTTCAAATTTTGGGATTCTCTGATAATTGCTTCATGTTGCAGGTATTGAAGGGCTACGCAACATTACCCCGTGTGACCCATTACGTCCATTTTCTAAAATGGCGACAATCAACAAAAAAAAGAAAGTTGTCTGTGACGGCCGACGCTTTAAGGATAGGTGGAAATTGGACCATTTCTTCACTAAAATACAAAACAACTGTGTCTGCCTCATTTGCAAAGAGAAAGTCGCTGTTTTTAAAGATTTCAATGTTAGCCAATATTACCAAACAAGACAGGCTGACATGTATGGCAAGATTACAGGGAAGATTCGCAGCGAGAAATTGAAGCAACTTGAAGCTAGTTTAATTTCACAGCAGCAGTATTTCGCAAGAGCCCGAGAGTCGAAAGAGAACACCACAAAGGCTAGGTGTAAGATTGTTAAAACTATTCAATTTAAAAAAAAATAATTAAAGCAAATGTGACACACTAAATGGCTTGCTAAAAGTTGCATAAATATATTGTTCTATGTAAAGGACGTCAGCCAAGGTCGGCCCCCCACATTTTTACCGCACCAAATCTGGCCCCCTTTGCAAAAAGTTTGGACACCCCTGACTTACACAATGCTCATGGGTGCTGAAGCCTATAAAATCAGTCGCACCCAAGCGCCAGCAGAGGGCGCCAGTACACATTTCACTGTGCTGTCATTTTAATCTGTTTGAGTCGGGCATTTGTGCATTAATTGCGTCAAATATTTTAACGTGATTGATTAAAAAAATTTATTACCGCCCGTTAACGCGATAATTTTGACAGCCCTAATATATAATATATATGTATGTATATATGTATATGTGTATGTATATATGTGTATGTATATATTATATATATATGTATATGTGTGTATATGTATATATATATATATATACACACATATGTATATACATCGGTGTATACATATATATATATATATATATATATATGTGTGTATATATACACACACATACATATATATATATATATATATATATATATATATATATATATATATATATATATAAATATATATATAAAATAGTAGCCCGCCATTCTTGATGTCAATAATTACTTACACAATGTTCATGGGTGCTGAAGCCTATAAAATCAGTTGCACCCAAGCGCCAGTAGAGGGCGATAAAACTCCGAAAAACACAACAAGTACACATTTCACTTTGCTGTCATTTTAATCTTTTTGAGCCGGGCATTTGTGCGTTAATTGCGTCAAATATTTTAATGTGACTAATTAAAAAAATTAATTACCTAAATTAATTTTGACAGCCCTAGTATATATATATATGTGTGTGTGTGTGTATATATATATATATATATATATATATATATATATATATATATACAGTGGTACCTCTACATACGAAGTTAATCCGTTCCAGGACCTTGTTTGTAAGTCGAAATGGTCGTATGTCGAGCAGAATTTTCCCATAGGAATACATTATAATTCCATTAATTCGTTCCACAGCCCAAAAACCTTCACTAAATCCTTAAAAAATACTGCTGGTACTATTACAAATGGCAATTACACATAGCAAAACAAATAAATTATAAATCAAAATCGGAGTAATAATAATAATAATAATAATAATAATTCCTGTATTAATGTAACGAATCGGGTTGTAATGTGGCGGACGTTTTTTGCTGACCCTGAACGCACCGCGGAGCTGACGTGCCAGAGAGACCGGTGAGCTTGAGTTTCACTTTCACTTTGAATGCTTTCTTGAGAACACCGTCAATTGCGGCAGACAGAAGGTGTTTTTGTTTTGAATAAGTTGTGAAATAAATGATAAAAACGTGGCGAAGTTGGCGATTTCTCTGGAGATGTTACCACAATAAGAATTGTCAGCTTAACTTATAAAGACTGGCGAACGATGGTCGGAGGAGGACCGTGGAGATGTATTGTTGAGCCATTTCACGGATGCCCACCCTACGCTCATATTTTTCTGTCATTTGCATCTTCATTTAGAAGGTAAGCGTCAACTTTTTCCTTGTTTCACCACCTGTACCAACCTTTTCTGAAACCAGTGTTGATTTGTCACACAAGAAAATCCGCCATGCATTCGTCTGCGGTGCTGCCATTGTCGTCGTATTTCGAACATGTCGTCGGATGTAGAAACAAATGGCGAGTCAAATTTTACGTCGGATGTCGAAAAGTTCGTGTGTCGAAGCGATCGTATGTAGAGGTACCACTGTGTATATATATACGTATATATGTATATATATATATATATAGTATATCCTCTTCACCCAATTCCGATCCTCTGAAAATGGCCTGATACACCCGATTTCCAATTATGTGATCGAATCGGGGACATTGACTGGTCATCAATTGTACTGAAACATAAATATTAAGCATATCATTTGAATACAAGTGCTGTTTAAATATTTTTCTGCCGACAAGGCCTCCTGGTTTGCACTAATAACTGTCATGCACAACATAACCTTCTTTCCTTTTATGTGTCCTGTAATTAGTGGAGCAGTGGCTCCTGATTACTGAGCTGCTTCTGCAAAATGAAGACTAATGTAGTCCCCGTTGTCACGTGCAGGAGATGGTGATGTGTTTCTGTGGGGAAGCAACAAGCACAACCAGCTTCTAGCCACTGAGCCCTTCAGGGCCACTCCAGCTCCACTTGAGCGCTCGCTACTATGTGGAGAGAAAGTTGTAAATGTGTGGAGCGGTTGGACCCACGTTATAGCCCAAACAGGTGAGAGGAGGTATATTTGTTAAAGTCAACCAAAGAAATAATTAAAGTAATTCCTTGCAGAAAGAGGGAGAGTGTTCACATGGGGTAGAGGAAATTACGGACAACTGGGCCGACTTTTGGCAGATGGCCCAAATTCTGAGCACCAGTCAGCAGACAATGGGAGCAAGACTTTTCTCCCTGGCGAGGTGAATGGCCTCTTTGGAGTAACACAGGTAAAAGTCATTATGCAATAATTCACTATTTGTATTGGAAAATGGGATTAATTGTCACATTTGCCATAAATTAACATCCAGAAGTAATTGTCGCGCAATAATTCTTATATTGAAATGACCAGAAAAGTGGCAATAAAAAAACCTACATTATCTTTCCTGTAGAGCAGGGATTGGGAACCTATGGCTCGCGAGCCATATCTGGCACTTTTGAAGGCCGCATCTGGCTTGCAGACAAATCTTTAATTCTAAAAAAAAAAAAAAGCTTCGTTGTACTCCTTTGCGCATTGCGCAAAACGACGACGATCCCCGGCGACTAGAAAGCCGGTTCGCAGTTATTGTAGTGGGAAAGTGGCAAACATACATGTCATTGCGTCTATCTGTCTATTCATGTCTATCAATCGCATTGGCAACGCAGATGAGGCAGACACAGATCGAGTGGGGTCACGGTATTTTGCTGTCAAAAAGAGGGGCTGTTCTGCACATGTGCATAGTAACTTTCCCACGGTTTTAGTAGGAATTAAATAATGGGTAAAACGCTTGGTGTAAAGAAATAACTGTGGGAGCAATTATTAGAAAATGGAAGACATACAAGACCACTAATAATCTCCATCGATCTGGGGCTCCATGCAAGACCTCACCCCGTGGCGTCAAAATGATAACAAGAAGGATGAGCAAAAATCCCAGAACCACACAGGGGGAACCTAGGGAATGACCTACAAAGAGCTGGGACCACAGTAACAAAGGCTACTATCAGTAACAAAATGCGCCGCTAGTGACTCCTGCACTGCCAGTACACGTCCAGGCCCGTCTGTGGTTCGCTAGAGAGCATTTGGATGATCCAGAAGAGGACTGGGAGAATGTGTTATGGTCAGATGAAACCAAAATAGAACTTTTTGGTAGAAACACAGGTTCTTGTGTTTGGAGGAGAAAGAATACTGAATTGCATCCGAAGAACACCATACCCACTGTGAAGCATTGGGGTGGAAACATCATGCTTTGGGGCTGTTTTTCTGCAAAGGGACCAGGACGACTGATCTGTGTAAAGGAAAGGAGGAAGTTGAAAGTCCGTGTTGCCCAACGACAGCCCCAAAACATCACTGCTCTAGAGGAGATCTGCATGAAGGAATGGGCCAAAATACCAGCAACAATGTGTGAAAAGTTTGTGAAGAGTTACAGAAAACGTTTGACCTCTGTTATTGCCAACAAAGGGTACATAGCAAAGTATTGAGTTGAACGTTTGGTATTGACCAAATACTGATTTTCCACAATGATTTGCAAATAAATTCTTTAAAAATCAAACAATGGGATTTTCAGTTTTTTTTCCACATTCCGTCTCTCATGGTAAATAATAGCCTAAACCATCCGGCGGCCTCCAGCAAACTGGAGGTGATCCGTAGTCAATCCGGAGCACTGACGCGGTCGGTATACGTTGAACAATAGGATATAATGGGAACAAATTGGCTCCGGCGCTACTTTTTGCCGGACACAGAACGAAAATGTATTTTGCGTAGTTGTTAACAAGGAAGCCGAACTTTTAACAGCATGTTAGCCGCACGCGCACACGCAGGTGCGCGCGAAGCGATAAATCGCAGCGGAAAAATCATCACCTTCATTTTTATTTACCGGTACGTGCAATAAATGGAATTATTGCATATTGCGACAGGCTTAATGTGATTGCAGAGTTTGACATTTTGACAACATTGTAAACCAGTTCTAATTTAATGGTGGCATTCTACTTTTTTCCTGTTAGTGTTCCTTATCTATTAAAATTCAAAAACACTTAAATCTCATTCAAAAAACCTTAATAATTTTTAATTAAAATCCCATTTAAATATGTGACAACCAGCCCCTTAGTGGGGATTGTTGTCACAAAGTGTTAGGAGGTCTTTGGTTGATAATAAATAAGTATTAGGGGGAAAAAATGGAAAAAGAAAAGGATGTCAAATCCAAACCAAGATATGAAGCTTTCATGTAAAAAACAAACAAACAAAAAAAAAACCTGACTCTTGTAAGATGTGTGAATGGGAAAATATTCATGAGAGAGTCAAAATGGTGCCAACCATCCTTGTTCTCCCCTAATATGCAACCCTGCAGTAAATGATCACTGCCAGCTTGTCCCAGTCAATGGAAAAGGATTTATATCACTCTTAATGGAATATGATTGGATGTTTGTGGTTCCGCAAATCGAGACTAAATGCGAGTTGGAGGCGGGTATCATGTCATGCTTACAAAGTCCAGCAGGAGGCAGCCAACACCCATAAATGGAAAGACAAGGAAGCTGAAAGATGTTTAGTATGGGATCCATCAGAGTTCACCAAGAGAAAGTGAGACACCTTGATGAAATTCATCATTACACGTGCAATAAAAAGCATGCACACGTTTCTATTATGGTCCTCCAGGGAGAAAATCATTAATATCTTGCTCAGTCAGAGGTTTTTCTTCTCCCATTGGGGCCATTGTATGGTTGGAGCAGTTAACCTGTAGTCAAAATGGTTGCTGTATGACAGGAGAGAGGTGCTATTATTAAAAATACAGATGTCAAGGTCGGTCGTGGGTGAAATGCGGATCATTCTTGTCCAACGTGCGGGCATCACCGTTGCAGCAGCAACAGCGACGTATGTCATTGCGGCATCACCTTATGTGCGTAAAGCTAAAGGTGAAGATGGATTTGCTGAGTGGACAGTGAATCGCTTAACCCACTGGGGCAGGGTATGACGTGCGTACACACCCACACAGTCAATGTTTAGTTAGCTGTCACATTTTATGAGGCATATGAGCATAACAAATAAAGCCTGTCGTTAGCTTTACCTGCCACTCTTTTATGCTGAAGCTGAAACGAACAATAAGCAGCCAAAGCCAAGTTGTTAGTAAATGTAGTGATTATAACAGGAGAACGCCATGGTAAAGGCACCACTTAAACAGCTCTGTGCTTCCTCCGAAATTGAGATTCATATACAGTATTTGATGGTGGGAGTCCGCTTTCATTTACAAAGTTTGCCAGAAAAGAAATCTTTATTATATGAAAGAAAAAAAAAGATGCAAAGTCAGTATGCACTTGTCCTTAGCATTAGCTGAGTGTGGAAATATTTTGTAAAGCAAGGCACCTTCTAAGGCAGGGTTCGGGAACCTTTTTGGCTGAGAGAGCCATGAACACCACATATTTTTAAATGTAATTCTGTGAGAGCCATACAATATGTTTAAAACTAAAAACAAGTAATGTGTGCATTTTATGTAGTTTCCACACTAAGTACAGCAAGTCTCTGAATTCTTTATAATAATTTATATAAGTAATATTTAAATTAAATAATAAATATTAAATCATATTAAAATAGTTATTTTAATGTTTTGTTGTGTCCACAGATAGATTCACCCTATGTCATAGGCAGAGTTTGACTTTTGGGGCGGGGGGCCCAACATGTTGATGAGCCCGGAACGCAGTGTCAGGAATAAAATTAACTAACAAGATTATTTATAATAATAAGTTGACAATGAGCATTTTTTGTTCCCCATTATCCTTGAGGGGAATTCTAATTCAGGCTGCTTAGGCTATACTTTTCACCAAGATCGTCAACCTTTGAATATGGTATGCCCGCCGGTGTCGTGCCAATGTAGTTACCCCAGTCAAGAATTGTATCCCCTGGTCGGAGCCATATAGAGGTAGGTTTGTGTCTTTATTAATCCAATCAAAAAAAAGTTGCTTCAATAAAAAAAAGTTGCTTCAATCAAAATATATATTTTCAGTAAAATTGAATTTGAAGCAACTTTTTTGATTGAAGTAATGTTTATTTGTGTTTGGGCCACATTTTAGCTAGGATGTTTTTGTCTTTATTATTCAATAAAAATATATATATATTTTCAAAAGGAAAAATCACTTCAAACAAAAAAAAGACAAACTTCAATCATAGAAAACGTTTTTGAACACAAAAAAAATACTTGAGATTGAAAAATTTGCATTTGAACACTTAATTTTTCATTGAAAAAGTTTTATTTGATTGAAGCAATCCTTTTTGTGTTTGGGCCATATTATGGGTAGGACATTTGTGTCTAAATCATTCAATCCCAACTAAAAGTTGCTTCAATCCAAAAAAATATTTTCAATGAAAGAAAAAAATCTTTTGAAAAATAAAATTGCCCCCCCCCCCACCTTTTTTTTTTTTTTTTTTTTTTGTGTGAAAATTACATGCAAAGCAAATGACCGTCTAAGGTGCTAGTCACATGATCTGTTTGAAAAATAATTTTGACCCATTTTGAAAAATATATTTTTTTGTTCATTTCATTCATTTTTGTTGCAGTTTTATTGCTTTACAACTTTTATATATATAGGAAAGTCAATTTCATGCAATGACACTTTTCGGCCACGTGGGGGGGGGCTGCCCGCCCCCCCCCCCCACCCCCCCTTAAAATCCACTTATGCCCTATGTTTAAAATGTTTCATCTTATTTCGTTTTTTGTGGAAAATATACACACAAGTTTCAGCCGGAAAACACTGTTGTACTTTCAGTTTTAAACCAGCAGGGGGCAGTGTTCACTTCTAAGCGTGCATTGGCAATAACTGTTTGCATTTTAGAGCGAATACGAAATGACCAGTTTGTGCTGTAATACGAGACGGACGTGGTTAAAAGTATTTTTTTCTTGTTTCAGGTGAGGAAAAAAAGTATAATTTGACTGTGTGTATTAGGGGATTGCTTTATTTTAGGATGATTGTGATGTGTACTGTGTGTTAATTTTGTTCAGAAATATGTTCATCGTTATGTATGACTGCAGATGTGTTCATAATGGCGAGCGGACGACGAGTGAATGCTAGTAATGTCTAAAATGCAGAAGTTAAATGTTTTGTCACAAACACTTGTATTTATTTATTATTATAATTGTAAAGAATTCACATTTTAGAGTGAATAAGAAATGAGCCGTCTGTGTGCAGCAATGCGAGAAGGACGTTGTTAGTTTTTTCTTGTTTCATCTGTACAAGAAAAAGAAAACAAAATTAAATGTAGCAACCGACTGAAGCATTTAATCTCCGTCTGCACCACGCTAAAGATGCATAGCTATTATTTCAACCGACTACCACATGCATCATCAGACTTTTGCGTTCTCCACTGCTGCACCTGTCCTGAAATTTGAATGTCGCCTGATCACTGGCTTGCCAAAGGAAAAAATGTGAGCGCCCGTTTAGCTTCCCATTACATAACAAACTTTTTTTTTTTTTTTTTTTCTTTTTAATAATTGAAGATTTGTCTGAGAGCATATCTGGCTCGCGAGCCATAGGTTGCCGACCCCTGTTCTAAGGGAATACATCAAACAATATACAGTACTGCTCTGCCTTCTTGCCATATATTTCATATTCTATCGATGTGTGGGGCAACACCTATCAGGGCACTGTAAGTCAATATGCACTATATAAAGAGCTATTAACAAAGATGTGTACAGTAGCCAAAAATCTTACTTAAGTAAGAGTAGCGTTACTCCAAAATGATATTACTTAAAAGTAGAAGTAATCATCCAAAAAATGTACTCAAGAACAATTTAGGGAAAAAAAAGGTATTCGGTGAAAATTCTCAAGTAATGAGTAATTGGGTGATTCTCATTTAGCTAACTTAAACTACGTCTTTAAAGATATTAGGCATACAGTCGTAAAAGCCTAAATTAGTTCATTTTTACTAGTTGAAAGATGCTTTTATCTGTTATGTGGCTCAGTCCATAATTTGCATTGTAAGAATCCCATTTATGGATACCGGAAGCAGTTGTTCGTAGTTTTTTTGTCTAAAGGTTGTGCTACCAAGTATTAGGCTGAGGGTGCCAATACTTCGTCCGGCCCATTCTTGGAGTTTTGTGTAAAATGATATTGAGTTTTTTGTTTTTTTTTCATTCTCTTTTGTGTTTTTTCGTTGTAAGCCAAATCAATAATGATATTACTACCAAAGCATTGTAATTGCAATCATTTTCTGGGAGAAATTGAGCATTATCTGACAGAATTGCAGGGCTGCCAATACTTTTGGCAAGCACTGTATATTCTTCTCCAAAAGTTACTGTAAGTTTCCATGAATATATCAATGAGCTACTTTACTTCGGGGTTTAATAGGTTATATAACCATGCTAATACTGTATAAAGCAAGATACAAATGAGTACAATTTTATGTTTGAATAAGGTTAAATGACATAGATGAGGGATATGAAATTGATTCAAAACATTCGACAATTACTATTAAAGCGTATGCATTTCTGTGAGGTAGTGGAATAGTCGACCTGAAGAATTTACAGAAATTGAACAGCTGTACTATGTAAATTCAATTTCAAACCTCTGTACTACAGATGGACAGAGTGGGTGGGTAATCTAAAAAGGCTATGTGAGAAATGGATAACTAAATGGATTCTGCTGTAGTTAATTCATTCATTCATTTTCCATGCCGCTTTTCCTCACGAGGGTCGCGGAGATGCTGGAGCCTATCCCAGCTAACTACGGGCAGTAGGCAGGGTACACTCTGAACTGGTTGCCAGCCAATCACAGGGCACAAGGAGACATACGACCATTCACGCACACACTCATACCGACGGACAATTTAGAGTGTTGAATCAGCCTACCATGCATGTTTTTGGGATGTGGGAGGAAACTGTAGTTCCCGGAGAAAACCCATGCAGGCACGGGGAGAACATGCATACTCCACACAGGAAGGCCGAAGACCCTTGATCTCAGAACTGTGAGGCGGACGTGCTAACCACTCAGCCACAGTGCCGCGCTCTAGTTAATTGTGTTGTGTAATGACGGTTACTCTATACTTTAGTTGTTGTTGTTGTTTTTTTTTTTTAACATTAGAATTGGTCATTGTTTACTTGGTTCCATGTCCATATATGTTGAAAAAGTTCAATGGAAGACATTTTTCTACCTTAACATTAACACGATAATCAGGGCTAAGGCAGTTACAAAATTTTAGCTTCAAGCCTAAACCTTTCGTTTCGATACTGTGTATGGAAGATATAATTAGATATTTTGAGTATATTGTATTATCATTGTTCCTTTGTGTCTTTTTATGAAATAACTTCAATTCAGTAACTCCTCTGGTAAATGATTTTAAAATTTATTTTTGTCTTAAGTTTGCAGTTTCTGGTGGCTCCACAATTTTAGCCAATAATGTCCGTTGTAAAAGTTCAGTGCTCTGCTGCATGCATATTAAAGTCTTTTTTTTTTTTTTTTTTTGTCCCCCCTGCAGATCGCATGTGGATCTGAACATAACCTCGCCACTGTAGGTGTGTACTCTCTTTAAAGATACAAACATTTGTATCTGTTTTTATTATATGATGTAATATTTGTAAAATCCGGACCATATACTTACACAACTGCGCTGGATATAAACAATGCTCAAGCCACTATGACATATTATTACAAGCATTTTAAACGAGCGAGAAATTACATAAATCGATCCCTTTGCCTTATCACAGATTTACTAAAGATTTGTCCTGTCCAATACATTAGAGATTACAAATCCCTGTGAATCCTTTATCCTTCTATTGTCTTCCAAAGATTTCTCTGGTCATCACCTCATCTTGTGGCCTTTTCCAGAAGGAAGTAATTACAGCTCGCTTAGAATGGGAATCACCAACAGATGCAATTACACGAACAGGCCTGTAAATGAGCTGAATTAGTTACGCATGCATTCACAGGCGACTTTTTACTATTGGAAGTATTGAAGAGGGGTGTCACAAGAGCTAAATATTACAGATTGCAGAACGGGAACCCAGCAACTCTCATGAAACATTAAAAGATATTGTGCCTTTTTCTTTCCCTGCCACAGTCGCCAAGTTGCATGAAGAATTTTTAAAAGTCCAAATTTTCTCACATTAAAGTTTGAACACTGACCCAGTTGTTACATCAGAGTGAATATAAATACATCTGAGGAAGCTGAAACACAAGCAGAATGTCTCTTCTAAGCACATGCAGATATTTTTAAAAGCGTCATTGTAAACTATTCAGACAGGCTGTCAAAATGAAGAAATAGTGAGTGGGAACGTGACATCAGCATCAGCTCTCAAAAAGCTTTAGCGCATGGGCGGGCAACTTTTCTGCTTATGCCCACATTTGACTTTTGAATGTGGGCCGTGTCATTCATAAGATAGGTATATTAAAAAAATTAATTTAAAAAAATCCAAACGGACCCGCAAGATCTCAATCTGTGAAATGAATACTGAATACTAATGTTAAATGAAAAAAATGTGCTTTTGAAAGATGATTTTAGGTGTGCGTATCATGCACAAGTGTGTACTAAATAGTAAATAACATGAAAAATACAAGTATTTAACTCATTGGCTGCCATTGAACCAGAATTGCTCTAAAAATGAACTGTTTTTACATTGAACACACAGTAACTTTGGCATAATAACCACACATAAACACTAAAACTACTTAAGAAAACACATCAACAGTCTTCGTATTGGTCTGACTGCTTTGTCATATTAATTGTCTGCCAATGACTCAAATCCATTTGAACTGGGATGTGCTGGCAGCGATTGGAAAAAAAGTTTATAATGTTGAAATATTCAACCTTAAAACTGTTAGATTTGCCTCTTTACCCAATTGCCTATTACCTCTTAGTTACTACCTCAAAGGAATTATACAATTTGGGTAAAATGCATCTCACTGTAGACCAGGGGTCTCAAACCCATGGGCAATTGCAGCCCACAGGACAGTATTTTACAGCCAGCCAACCTGATTTGGTGACAGTCAGATTGAAATTTTGTAAAGTTAATTCCAAAGTTTCACTAAGTGAAAGGAAAATGTATCCAGTCATTCCTGCTGTAAAGATAAAGGTTATCAAACAATTTCAGGAAAAATGGGAGAAAGAATATTTTTTTGTTGAGCCCGATGTGTATTACGACACAAAGAAAATTTCAATGCTCAAGAATTGCATTACTCAACTAGGCATGCTGCAGAATATATAAAATAGCACAAAGAGAGAAGAGAAGGTCGGCCATCTTCATGTTTTAAAGAACTGTTCATGTTCTCAACCGGCATTCATAGAGATTGAAAAGAATGACAATTCATTACAGTATATTACAATATTACAATTACTTGTAATAAAGAGATATTTGAAACCTTTCTTGTAAAATACTTGATGTGGCCCAAACTCACCCAGATTCGCCAGCCTTCCCCATATACCGTATTTTCACGACCATAGGGCGCCGGCTCATTTTTGGGTGATATTTTTCCGCACACACAAGGCGCACCGCGTTATTGGACGCATACGCTAGTTTTTTTTTTTTTTTTAACGCAGCCGGCGCAAAACTAAGTTCAATTGTACTTTATTAAAGAATTAAACAAAGTTCTCACATCAATCTTAATCAGTCCACAAATCCATCAAATTCCTCACTTTCTGTATCCGAATTGAACAGCTTGGCTAGGTCTCCATCAAACACAACAGGTTCCCCTCTTGTCGTTTTCAGTCAGTTTCCTTGCCGTGCGTCTCCTCTTCTTCAGAGATGATTTGATGAAAGCACGGACAACAATGCAAGCAGACACTTTAGCCCAAGCGTCCACAATATATTCGCAAATTGTGGTATAACTCCCCCGGCACTGCCTCCCAGTCTTCGTAAAGCTGTGTTCGCCCTCCGTCATCCATTGCTCCCACGCTGCTCGCAATTTGACTTAAAACGCCCGGTTTACACCGACGTCCAGCAGTTGGAGTTCCTTCGTCAAGCCTCCCAGAATGATGGCAAGCTCCAGGTTCATCAGATTGTTTTTCACAGCGGGTGTGAGATGGTCGCGCATAGAGTTACAGATCAACAGGGATGGTGACGCGTGGAAAAAAAACATCCAATCGCTTCACGTACACTTTCCTAAGCCACTCTCATCTTCTCCTCAGCTCTCCAGCCCTTTTGATTGGCCTTGGCAATGACTCCGGCGGGAAACTTTACTTTAGGCAGTGTCATCCTCTTAAAAATCATGATAGGTGGCAGTTTCTTTTTGTTTCGCATTGGGTGATTGTATTGAGTTTGAACTGGGCTTTGTAAGTGTGCCTCTTCGCAATAGATGCTATTTTTGAGGGTCCTTCGCCAAACCAATGTTGTTTAGCCTAACACACACACTCAAACATTACAGCTTCTGGGGGCATGCCCCCTATCACACGTGACCGTCTCCCTTTAAGTTTATCATACGGCTCACACATACGTCTGCCTTTTCAAAAATTGCTCAGTCAGACGGACACATGTTGGTACTCAGTCCACACAATAAGCGCCCACATTATTAGGCGCACCATCCATTTTGGAGAATTTTTTTGACTTTTGGGTTTGCCTTATGGTCGTGAAAATACGATAAATTGATTTTTGCGAACCCTGCTGCAGACTTGTTAAGTTGTAAGTTTCAGGTTGTTACAGTGGGGCAAATAAGTATTAAGATAACCACTAATTGTGCAAGATGTCCCACTTGAAAATAAGAGAGGCCTGTAATTGTCAACAAGGTTAAACCTCAACCATGAAAGACAGAATGTGGAAAAAAAAAAAAACAGAAAATCACATTGTTTGATTTTTAAATAATTTATTTGCAAATCATGGTGGAAAATAAGTATTTGGTCAATACCAAAAGTTCATATCAATACTTTGCTATGTACCCTTTGTTGGCAATAACGGAGGCCAAACGTTTTCTGTAACTCTTCACAAGCTTTTCACACACTATTGCTGGTATTTTGGCCCATTCCTCCACGCAGATCTCCTCTACAGCAGTGATGTTTTGGGGCTGTCGTTGGGCAACACGGACTTTCAACTTCCTCCGCAGATTTTCTATGGGGTTGAGACCTGTAGACTGGCTAGGCCATTCCAGGACCTTGAAATGCTTTTACGAAGCCACTTCTTTGTTGCCCTGGCTTTGTGTTTGGGATCATTGTCATGCTGAAAGACCAAGCCACATCTCATCTTCAATGCCCTTGCTGATGGAAGGAGATTTTCACTCAAAATCTCTCGATACATGGCCCCATTCATTCTTTCCTTTACACAGATCAGTCGTCCTGGTCCCTTTGCAGAAAAACAGCCCCAAAGCATGAGGTTTCCACCCCCATGCTTCACAGTGGGTATGGTGCAATTCAGAACTCTTTTTCCTCCAAACACGAGAACCTGTGTTTCTACCAAAAAGCTCAATTTTGGTTTCATCTGACCATAACACATTCTCCCAGTCTTCTTCTGGATCATCCAAATGCTCTCTAGCGAACCGCAGACGGGCCTGGACGTGTACTTTCTTCAGCAGGGGGACACGTCTGGCAGTGCAGGATTTGAGTCCCTGGCGGCGCATTGTGTTACTGATAGTAGCCTTTGATACTGTGGTCCCAGCTCTCTGTAGGTCATTCTCTAGGTCCCCCCGTGTGGTTCTGGGATTTTTGCTCCCCGTTCTTGTTGTTGTTTCAAATCTTTTTAATGGTTTTTCCATAACAAAGCAACATATAATAAACAATATAGAACAACATAGAATAAACAAAAACAGACTATTAATGCTATCCAAAAACTGACACTGAAGCAGCAATCAGTGCACACACTCAAACAACATAGACTAACCATACACAAGTACATAGTCTGGGATATCAGATACGGCTACTTAATTTGATGATTCCACTCCCAAGATTCAGGGGAGCACAGGCTCTATGGGTAGGTAGGAAGAACTGGGCAGCACCCAAGAGTATTTCATGAGGGGCACATACAGTCATGAAAATCTCTCACCTTTCGGCGAAATTCGCCGTTTTGAAGTAAAAAATGGCGACCTACGTGAATTGCATAGATCTGAGGAGAAATTCTTTTTGGGAGGAGGAGGGGGGGTCGGGAGGTTTTATTTAATTATTATTATTGTAACGAATCGAGTTATAATGTGGCGAGGGTGTTAGCATGTGTTCCTGAATGCACCGCATGACGTAGAGGGGTAAGGGAGGTGCGGGAGAGCGAGGGACGTGCCTTCCGTGTTTACGTTTGTTCTGGCGGGGGAGATATGTGCGTTGGCTGCGGCAGATAGCAGTCGTGTTGTTCAATAAGTTTCCACAAATAAAGAATTTCAATCTGATAAAACGGTTGACTATTATCAACGTTACATTATTATTATCATCATGTGATTAACTTAGTACGTAAACTGAGCACTTAAGAAATCGGTTCTTTAAAAAATGTCACACTTGGACAGTCAGCAAATCCTTCTAGAATCTAGATGCTTCGCTGACGAGAACCAATCATCGGCCCAAGGTGCGTTCCATTATTCCAAACGCGCGCACTCCTTACTGTACATGGAGTGCTCGGAGAGCCTTTGGGTGGCATTGCATAGCTGCGAAAACAAAAAGCAGGCCTTATCCACACCGGGGCAGACCAGAGCGCAGCATACACATTTGCCTGTATTTGCCAGCAGATTGAATTTGGTGAGTAATGGTTTCAATCGTTTTCACATTTTGCGATATAAAAAAGTTACTGCCATTCGTTGCAGCTTGCGTTGAACACTGCCAGAGCTAGCCAAATCTCCCATGAAAAAAAAATAGCTCCCGTTAAATTGGCGTCAAGCTTGTGCATTTAGCGGTAATATAAACGAAGAAACACTGTTGAGTCAAATTAAGCGGCATGCTCTCGGATGGAGGTGGCGCCTCACATCGCTCCCGTCGTCCGCCGGAGACGCGTTATTTTCGGCTTGGATTTGAGCTGACGGCCGGTGTCGGCACAACACCGGCCCGACGAGTGGTGGGAATGAGTCCTGCTTCTTAAAGCTTTTCAGAAATACAGGGATCCCTCGTTTTTCGCGGTTAATGGGGACCAGAACCCGCCGCAATAAGTGAAAACCGCGAAGTAGCGCCCCCCACCCATATTTTGTTTGGCGCAATATCCTTGTTGCATAAGGAGGACAGTGCATTGAAAATCTCTCTCCAGAATGCATAAAGCTTGGGACACAACCAAAACATATGGCTCAAATTAGCTGGGGTAAGGCCACATCTTGGACATGCTGGATCGGCACCTGTATGCAGTTTTGAATTTTTACTTGGTGGCCAGTGTAACCTATGAAGAATCTTGAACTGGATTAAACCATGTCTTATACATATAGATGATGAATGGATTGACCTAATAGCAGCTTGCCAGGTGTTATCGGTAAACTGCTCGCCCAACTCTTCCTCCCATTTGAGTTTCAAATGATTTAATGATGGAGATGCCGCACTCTGAATCCTGTCGTAAAGAGCTGAGACGACACCTTTAATGGAGGGGTCCAATTCTAAACAGTCGTCAAGCCAGGTTTTAGGTGGTAAAATAAGTGAGAATGTTTCTTTCACATAACTACGAACTTGTACATATCTAAAGAAATCTGATTGTGACAGGCCGAAATCTTCTCTTAGTTGGTTAAAAGCAACAAATTTGTCATTTCTAAAGAGATCTTTAATGCACGATAGACCTCCCTTTTTCCATCGCGGAAAAGATGGATCAATAAGTGATGGTGCGAAGTGGACATTGGAAGTAATGGGTGTTGCAGTTAAAGCGCACCTGAATTGAAAATGTCTTCTAAACTGAAACCAGATTTTTAAGGAGCCACGTACAATTTCATTGTTTGTCCAATTATTTTTACTCAGTGGCAAAGAGCTACATATTAGGGAACCAAGAGAGACTGGCTCGCTGGAATGTTTTTCCATCATGACCCATGGTGGGGAATCAGGCTCTGAGCCATCTTCTAGCCAGAATAATAGCATTTGAATGTTTGCAGCCCAGTAGTAGTAGAGGAAATTTGGTAACGCAAGGCCACCATGTTCTTTTTTTCTTTCCAGGAACTCTCTCCTAATTCGAGGTGTAGTTTTATTCCAAATGAACATTGACAGGTGTTTATCCAATTCTTTAAAATAGGCTTTAGGAATGAAAACTGGAATCATTTTAAACAGATAAAGAAATTTGGGCAATATATACATTTTTACCGAATTAATCCTTCCCACCAGGGACAGAGGCAGATTTGACCATCTCTTTAAATCTTGTTTGACCTTATTAAGTGCTTTAGTGAAATTATTCTCAAATAATCTTTTATAGTTATAAGTAACCTCCACACCTAGGTAAGTAAAGTGGTCTTTATTTACCTTAAATGGGAAGCCTTGGAAATTCAATTGTTGGGCTTTTTCGTTAATTGGAAATAGTACGCTTTTGGACAGATTTAACTTATAGCCAGACACTAGTCCATATTTAGTAATAACAGCAAGAGCTAAAGGGATAGTGTTGAGTGGATTAGAAAGAAAGAGAAGAAGATCATCTGCATATAAAGATAATTTGTTGATTTGTCCTCCTCTTTGTATTCCAGTCAACTGGGCAGTTTCTCTAAGCATAATTGCCAAAGGTTCAATAGCGATATTAAAAAGCAAGGGACTTAATGGGCAGCCCTGCCTTGTCCCACGGAAAAGAGGGAAGAAATCTGACGCGTTTTTGTTTGTTCGTATTGAAGCCTGCGGTGTCGCATATAAAATACAAATCCAAGACTGAAATACTGGGCCAAATCCAAATTCCTTAAGTGCAGCAAATAGGAAATTGTATTCAATTCTGTCAAATGCTTTTTGTGCATCTAGAGAGATCACAACTTGTGGTGAGGCGTCGTTTCGTTGATAAGTTACATTCAAGACACGACGCAGATTGTCAGAAATTTGCCTACCAGTCATAAATCCTGTCTGATCGGGGTGTATTAGTTTTGATAATACCTTTTCTAACCTACTTGCTAACCCTTTTGATATTATTTTGTAATCACAGTTCAGGAGGCTAATTGGGCGGTATGATTCGCAGAGCAAAGGGTCTCTCTCCTTTTTTAATAGGAGAGAAATTGTTGCTTGTGTCATAGTTTCCGGAAGGACTTTTTTATCAAGAATCTCTTCACAAACCTTAAACGAGTGGAACTAGTTTGGTTTTAAATTTTTTAAAGAAGCTTATAGGAAAACCATCCGGGCCAGGAGCAGTCCCAGGTTTCATTTTTCTGATGGCATCACTAATTTCGGACTGTGTAATATCAGATTCAAGTGATTTTTTATCCACCTCCTGTAGCGTGGGTAAGTTAATGTCATTAAAAAATGATTCAGTTGAAGTTTGGTCAAATACTGTGGAGGAGTAGAGCTTTTCATAAAATGATTTAAATTCTGTATTGATGGCTTTTTGGTCTGTTAATATACGCCCTTGTTCATCTTTAATTGCTGCTATAAAGCCTGCAGTAGATGACTGTTTTAGCTGGTGAGATAACAGCTTGCCAGCGCGATCGCTATGTTCGTAAAAAGTAAGACGGGATCGTAGATACTGGTCAGTGGCCCTATTGTTGGTAATGGAGTCAAATTCTGTTTGGAGCAAGATTCTTTCCTTATATAAGCGATTTGTGGGTCTTATTGCGTGTAATTGGTCTACTTCTTTAATACGATCCATTAGCTGTGAGGCTCTTTTTTGTCTTTAATTTATTTTCTGTGGCAATATAGGATATCACTTGTCCCCTTAAATAAGCTTTTAAGTTCACCCAAATTAAGGAATAAGTAATCCCTGGTGTTTCATTTAGATCCAAGAAGAGGTCAATTTGTGTGTTGATGAATTCAACAAACTTGTCATCTGACAAATATCTGCAATTTAGACGCCAAAAATAATTTGGGCATTTTCTGGAAAGTTCAGCTGCAATATGACTGGTGCATGATCCGATATCACAATGCTGGCGTATTCCACTTGAGTCACCAAATGTAATAGTTTTTGATCGATCAAAAAATAATCAATTCTGGAGTAGCTTTGGTGTACCGGGGAGAAGAATGAAAACTGCTTAGATGTAGGATACCTGAATCTCCAAGGGTCCACTACTCCATATGCATCAAGAAATTCATTAATGCAAATGGCAGATTTACTAAATGCCGTGGATTTAGAGCTAGACCGGTCAAGAGCAGGATTCAAAGTGCAATTCAAATCACCAGCCAATATTAAATCATAGCAGTCAAGATCTGGTAGCAGAGAGAAAAGAGACGAGAAAAATGTGGCATCATCCCAGTTAGGGCCATAGACATTTGCTAAGACGACTGGTCGGTTAAATAATTGACCTTGCGTAATTACAAAGCGACCATTTTTGTCCCTGATTGTTTTAGTCTCTATAAATTGAACATCTCGATGTATCAGAATTGCAACCCCTCTGCATTTGCTATTAAAATCTGAATGGAAACATTGCGTGAAACCGCCTCTTAGCAATCTTGCATGATCTTTATTAAGTAATTTGGTTTCTTGTAGGTAAACAATATGACATTGTAATTTAGATAAATGAGAGAATATTTTGTTACGCTTGATAGGGTTGTTAAGCCCCCGTACGTTCCAGCTCACCAGGGAGTTAAAGCCTCTGTTAAACGGTGGCATATATAAAGCGTGATAATACGTGTATTGAAGAGCATAGAGCACATTGTATTAGATAGATCGTACCCAGACTAAACAAAACAAGACAAACAGGGGACCTACACTGCTTACACACAACACGAAAAAAGGCAGAAAAACAACTTAAAAAATAAACCAAAACGGGTCTCCAAAAGAGACGAATGTTCATCCTAGCCTTCATTGCTTACCATGTAAGCTCCCAACAAGAATCTAAGCAAAAATATCAATAGATTTTAACTCAACATAGTGACGATTTATTTAAGCTATTAACTGAGGAATTATAACAGCCCAAAATAACAGTTGAAACAAGGCTGATCTGTTCGCTCCCGCGAGTCACGAGTGGTTGGGAAATCAAATCTTAACTAGTTATTTCAAAACAAAATCCTTAGCCGTTTTAGGGTCTTTAAAGGTGTGTTCTTGCCCATCCGTGGTAGTAATTCTAAGTGTAGCCGGGTATCTCAGCCCATAGCGGACCCCGCCACATCCACGAAGCAGATTCCTCACCTCGGTGAATGCAGCGCGTTGTTTGCTCACAGCCTGGGTGTAGTCGGGCAGGATACGGATGTGGTCACCATCGTGGGTAGTTATTGTTCCAGATTCAGCTGCCTTCTTCATGAGTAGCTCCTTTTCCCTGAGGTAATGGCATTTCACGACAAAAGCTCGCGGTGGCATGTCAGCTTGTGGTCTGGGGCGAAGAGTCCGGTGCGCCCTGTACAAACATGGCGGCTCCTCCAAGCCCAGCGCGTCTTTTAGCATGTTAGCAACAAACTCAGAAGGTTGTTGACCGTGTTCTCTTCCCTCTCTTATTCCGGTGATCCTCACATTACAAAGACGGGAGCGCCCCTCTAAGTCGTCGCATTTCGTTTTCAGCAAAACTAACTCTTTCGTAAGGAAAGAGAGGTTGGACTCCAAAGCAGCGATCGCGTCCGAGTGGGCGTTGACACCGCTTTCCAGCTCTGTTGTGCGGGTTTCGGACTTGTCTAGCCTCTGATTGATAAGGCCAATCGCGCTGCGTACCTCTGCTTGAGTTTCGGCTGCTTTCTCCTCCAATTTGTCCAGCAACTCTCGCTTAAGTCCGTTTATAGCCTCTAAGATTTGTCGGTCCCCCGAACTGCTTTCCATTGGCTCCAAAGCGGTTAGGCTAGGGAAGCTAGCGTTGGGGCCGGCTTTCGGATCTTGTTCGCTTCATGTGTTGGGCTTTTTAGGAGCCATTATGCCCACAATTCGATTTGCAGTGAGCAAATGATTTTTCAGGCGAGAGTCAGGAGCTTATTTTAGGTTGGCGATTGTCGATTAAAGCATTGAGTCAAAAGTGAAGTATTCTTGTGGGAGCTCGACCGACACACGTCTTTACATGGCGCTGGCCTAACCGGACCGGTCCAAAAAAACCTCTCCCCGTTCTTGTTATGAGGGAATTGAAAGTCCGTGTTGTCCAACGACAGCCCCAAAACATCACTGCTCTAGAGGAGATCTGCATGGAGGAATGGGCCAAAATACCAGCAGCAGTGTGTGAGAAGCTTGTGAAGAGTTACAGAAAACGTTTGGCCTCCGTTATTGCCAACAAAGGGTACATAACAAAGTATTGACATGAACTTTTGGTATAGACCAAATACTTATTTTCCACCATGATTTGCAAATAAATTCTTTAAAAATCAAACAATGTGATTTTCTGGGTTTTTTTTTCCACATTCTGTCTCTCATGGTTGAGGTTTACCCATGTTGACAATTACAGGCCTCTCTAATATTTTGAATTGGGAGAACTTGCACAATTAGTGGTTGACTAAATACTTATTTGCCCCACTGTATTTTGACATGATTAATATTTTTTAGTGTGTGTCGAGGAAGCAATATTATCTAATCTTCTTAGTTGCCCAAAGGGGGTTTTATTTGCTCTTTGCAGTCCAACAGAGCGACTTTTGATTTAAACTCATTCATTGCCGTTGACTTATAATCAGTTTCAATTTGGAAGGCATCGAATGATCATGGGATCAGGGTTTGACTCGATTAGTAAAATTAATCTAATTAGTGATTTTGTAATTGAATAATCTCATTTTAATTGTGCAATACTATTTGTTCCTGACAACCAAATCAAATATACCCAAGCAAAAATATTGTTAACTCTTGACAAATGCATTCAATCAGATCAACATTCAAAACAATAAAACAGAAAATATCACTGCATATATATCTTTATATATATATATAAAGTAAATGGATTGTTCAACAATGCAAGAACTTTTAAAAATATAAAAAAAGAAAAGAGAAGCACCCACATTGATAGAGGAAGAATAATGCGTTCTTTGATATCGTTTTTTTTTTTTTTTTTTTTTTTTTTTTTTTTTTTTTTGTAATAGCTTTTGATTGACATAGCAATAAATATGGCATTTGTATGTGTTAACATTTATTCTTGAGAGAGTTAAATAAGGTGCATCAATGCTGATTTTCGCTAGCACTTGAAAGGCGTATTCCATTACATAATAGCAATACGTCAATGGGGGCATTTGAAAAATGAAACATATTTTCTTAATTAATGCTCAGTGAATATTTACTATGTGTGTTTAGTGCTACAGTTGACCTCAACTGGAGTGTAATATACATTCGAGTCACTAGATTTTTTTTTCTTTAAAGAAATTTGCCCCCATGTTTCGAAATCCGGCAGCATAATCGGTATACCAAGGACTGTGCAAACCGTGAACAAGGTCCCATGTTGCTTGAAATGCAAAGTTTGATTAAAGATGTGTTTTGTTTGTTTTTTTAATTAATTTATCATAATTAACACGTTAAATTCCTGCCCTTATAAATAACATTTAAGGGGTATGAACATCCATCAGGTTGTTCTTCAGTTTTCTTGAATTCAGTTGCTGTAAGTGGTAATAAGTCAAATTAACTATGAGATAAATATTGAAAAAACACTTCATTTTTAAAGCAGCTCTAGTTTGTCCAACACAGTCAATGGCAGCCAGTAGTTAAGATAAGAGGTGGAAAGCCTCACAATAATGTAAATGCTTGGTGTTGGCCACCCTCTGACAGCCCCTGCTCTAGATCCTGAGAGTGCAGAACAGGCAAAGGGAGCGCTGAAGTTAACCTCACGCTACTCCCCTTCTCTGCCGGGCTCTCGTTTCGTCTATCCGTCTTGAGCGTGGCGGCACCAGGAGCAATGAAATAGCAAAACAGGATTGGAAGTTGAGACCTGAGTGCTGCTATTTCTGGTGCTCAAGTAGGTCAGGCGGAAACTAAGCAAGAGCTGCATGCCGCTTATAATATTTGTTGCGGGCTGTGCCTCCATTAACACCTGAGGAAGTGCTCCTCACTTACAGTGGTATGAGAAAGTATCTGAACCTTTTGGAATTACTCACATTTCTGCATAAAAACACCATCAAATGTGATCTAATCTTTGTCAAAATCACACAGATGTAAAAAGTGTCTTCTTTAACTAAAACCACCCAAATATTTATAGGTTTTCGTATTTTAATGAGGATAGCATGCAAACAATTACAGAAGAGGGAAAAATAAGCGAACCCTATGCCTAAGGAGACTTAAAGAGCAATTGAAACCAATTTTTACCAAACAATTTAAGTCAGGTGCGTGCCCAATCACAGGGGAGTGGTTTAAAGCTGCCCTGCCCACTATAAAACACACAACTGTTAAGAATTGTCTTGATTAGAAGCATTGTCTGATGTGCATCATGGCTCGGTCAAAAGAGCTATCTGAAGACCTGCGATCAAGGATTGTTGATTTGTATAAAGCTGGGAAAGGATACAAAACCATCTCAGTGGCCGCCCACCAAAGACGCCAAGAGTTCAGCGCAGAATACTCAGAGAGGTAAAAAAGAACCCTAGAATGTTGGCTAAAGACTTACAGAAATCACTGGCACGGTCCAATATCTCTGTGCACCCATAAACTATATGTAAAACTATGGCCAAGAATGGTGTTCATGGGACGAATTCACGGAGGGAGCCACTGCTGTCTAAAAAAAAAAAAAAAAAAAGAGGTCGCTTGTTTAATGTTCGCAAAAAGGCACTTGGACACTTCACAGAAGTTTAGGCAAAATATTTTGTGGACTGATGAAACCAAAGTTGAATTGTTTGGGGGTAACACAGAATGTCATGTGTGGAAGGTAAATGGAACAGCTCACCAACATCAACACCTCCTCCCCACTGTGAAGCATGGTGGAGGGAGCATCATGATTTGGGGCTGTTAAGCTACCTCAGGGATTCGACAACTTGAAATCATTAATGGAAGAATGAATTCAAAAGTTTATCAGGATGTTTTGCAGGAAAAACCTGTGGCCGTCTGTCAGACAGTTGAAGCTAAAAAGAGGATGGATGCTGCAACAAGACAATGATCCAAAACACAGAAGTAAATCAACTTCCGAATGGTTTCAGAAGAACAAAATACACGGTCTGGAGTGGCCGAGTCAAAGTCCAGACTTGAACCCCATTGAGATGCTGTGATATGGCCTATAGACAGTGATTCATGCCAGAAATCCCAGGGGGAAAAAAATCTTAAATGTGATTGTTCACTTACTTATTATTTCCCCTTTTGTCATTGTTTGCATCCTATCCTCATTAAAACATGAAAACCTATAAATGTTTGGGTGGTTTTAGTTAAAGCAGACACAGGTTTTTTTTTTTTAATCTTTGTGATTTTGACAAAGAAGAGATCACATATGATAATGATTTTATGCAGAAATGTGAGAAATTCCAAAAGTTCAGATACTTTTTCAAACCACTGTATGGGATTCATGGTCAGAAGTAAGAGAAGGTCCAACTGTGGTCTTTTTGAAATCAAACAAAAAAATTTTGGGTTCATTAAAAAAACATTCATGGTCATTCATGGTGTTAGTTATTTGACATTCACACAGCCGAGCATAAAGCCCTTAAAAACTGGATGCATTGACAAGGATATTGCTTTTGGTTTGAGCGTCTTGATTTCAATCCTTTTTTGTTGTGCAGAAAGTGCAGCACTTTGTTGCCATGGAAACACTGATGTGCGGTATGCTCCTGTCAGTGAGTTCATGAATAAAGCACAGATAGCACACAAATAGGAATCTGAATACTATTGAAGGAAGTGCTTCGAAACTGAAATTTCACTCTGAACATAAACGTTTTTCTTTATAAGTAAATGCCTTATCTTATGCCTGCCAGGCATTTATTTTCATAGTCCTTGCTGGCAGAGTGTCACACGGACATAAGCTTGCTGGTATGACATCTTGGTCTGCTCGCTGGCATATGTTTGGGTACGCGCATCCAAATCCGCCCCGCCGATGCTCCTCTCCCGTTTGAAGAGACAAAGCATGAAAGACACACGACAGCAAGATTGGGGGAGCTGGCGGATGTGTTACCCTTGAGAAAGCAAGCTCGCTTCTGTTGCCATGGTAATGGCGCCTATTAGGTAACTGTGTTGCCATGGCACGTGTCTACCCGGCGATGCGGCCCTGACCACACCCACTGACAAGCTGTCCAGCTGTGATGAGAAGGGAGGCTTTATTACCCACCGACTGGGTGTCAGCGTGTGTGTATGTTTGTTTTCTGATTTTTCTTCTATGCAACTCTGCCTCACCAACCCCCGGGCTGCTATTATTAGCTCACATGTTGCCACACTGACCCCCGATCCCTCTCCTTCTCAGGGGAGCGTCTCCTTTCCTGGGGCTGGAACGAACATGGAATGTGCGGAGACGGCTCGCTTGCCGACGTCTTTGAGCCACGGCTCCTTCCCGGCCTCACACCTCTTGTCATTGGCTGCGGGGCCGGACACTCTGTGGCGGTGTGTGTGGAGAATATGAATCATTTCACCTAAAGTCCGAATATAGACTTCTTTTGTGAATGAATTGAATGATTATCTTAGGCCTATTACTCTCCCGTAGTGGAGCATTATACAGCGACTTTCATCAGACCTTCCTTTTTTGTACACAAGAGGAATGCGACTTTCATCAGACCTTCCTTTTTTGTACACAAGAGGGGAAAGCACGTGTGGGTCATAAATATCTCTGTGTGGGTAAACGATTTATATTTCAGTGGTCATCATTTCTCTAGCCAGGCCGTTAATTTGATGTCAATAATCACAGGTGATACAGTGGGGCAAATAAGTATTTAGTCAACCACTTGAAAATATTACAGGCCTGTAATTGTCAAAATGGGTAAACCTCAACCATGGGACAGAATGTGGGAAAAAAACACATTGTTATATTTTTAAACAATTTATTTGCAAATCATGGTGGAAAATGAGTATTTGGTCAATACCAAAAGTTCATCTCAGTACTTTGTTATGTACCCTTTGTTGGCAATACCGGAGGCCAAACGTTTTCTGTAACTCTTCACAAGCTTTTCACACACTGTTGCTGGTATTTTGGCCCATTCCTCCATGCAGATCTCCTCTAGAGCAGTGATGTTTTGGGGCTGTCGTTGGGCAACACGGACTTTCAACTCCCTCCACTGATTTTCTATGGGGTTGAGACCTGGAGACTGGCTAGGCCACTCCAGGACCTTGAAATGCTTCTTACGAAGCCACTCCTTTGTTGCCCTGGCTGTGTGTTTGGGATCATTGTCATGTTGAAAGACCCGGCCACGTCTCATCTTCAATGCCCTTGCTGATGGAAGGAGATTTTCACTCAAAATCTCCCGATACATGGCCCCATTCATTCTTTTCTTTACACAGATCAGTCGTCCTCGTCCCTTTGCAGAAAAACAGCCCCAAAGCATGATGTTTCCACCCCAATGCTTCACAGTGGGTATGGTGTTCTTCGGATGCAATTCAGTATTCTTTCTCCTCCAAACACGAGAACCTTTGTTTCTACCAAAAAGTTCTATTTTGGTTTCATCTGACCATAACACATTCTCCCTGTCCTCTTCTGGATCATCCAAATGCTCTCTAGCGAACCGCAGACGGGCCTGGACGTGTACTGGCTTCAGCAGGGGGACACGTCTGGCAGTGCAGGATTTGAGTCCCTGGCGGCACATTGTGTTACTGATAGTAGCCTTTGTTACTGTGGTCCCAGCTCTCTGTAGGTCATTCACTAGGTCGCCCCATGTGGTTCTGGGATTATTGCTCACCGTTCTTATTATCATTTTGACGCCACGGGGTGAGATTTTGATCGATCGAAATCGAGGGAGATTATCAGTGGTCTTGTATGTCTTCCATTTTCTAATAATTGCTCCCACAGTTGATTTCTTTACACCAAGCGTTTTACCTATTGCAGATTCAGTCTTCCCAGCCTGGTGACATCTATGATTTTGTCTCTGGTGTCCTTCGACAGCTCTTTGGTCTTGGCCATAGTGGAGTTTGGAGTGTGACTTACTGAGGTTTTGGACAGGTGTCTTTTATACCGATAATGAGTTAAAACAGGTGCCATTAATACAGGTAACGAGTGGAGCCTCGTTAGACCTCGTTAGAAGGAGTTAGAGCTCTTTGACAGCCAGAAATATTGTTTGTAGGTGACCAAATACTTATTTTCCACTCTAATTTGGAAATAAATTCTTTAAAAATCAAACAATGTGATTTTCTGTTTTTTTTTCCCACATTCTGTCTCTCATGGCTAGTTTTACCCATGTTGACAATTACAGGCCTCTCTAATCTTTTCAAGTAGGAGAACTTGCACAATTGGTGGTTGACTAAATACTTATTTGCCCCACTGTATCTTTCTTTGACGTGACCATTTCTACACCTGCCTGACTCTTTGTCCATGTTTGCCCACCTTGAATCAAAGAAGTCATTGAGGATGATTTGAGAGATAGGCCTGAATGTACAGCTTCATCCTTTCATTCTAAGTGTTTTTATTGTCCTCATCGTGAGCATGAGTGGCATTTGGACTTAGTACTTTTAATTTGTTTTGTGGTAACACCCAGATTCAGAAATGTTGGTCTTATTGCTACTTTAATGCGCTACACATGATTTATTCCTCACGGGGAAGTTTGCCCGCTGCATTTGACCCAGCTTGCATATTTATAAGCAATGCAGAGATCTGCAGTGCAGTACCTTGGGACCAAGTGCAGGTCAAGGGCAATGGGAAGACCCATGTTGGATTAGGTTTTAAGTTAATTGTATTTATTGCTGATTTTATTTGAGATATATGTATACAAACAAAGTGTGGATGTGCTTTTTCCCCACCCTGTACACGAATAGGCGTTAACATGTTATCTTCTTTTAATCAAGATTTTGAAAACAATGAATAAACGAAACCCCTTGAAAATGTCATTTGATTTTTTTTTTTTTTTTTTAAGATTTTATTTAACACTATTTCTTGTACAAGTCTGAACTGTAATGTTCTGAAAAGACAGCAAAAACCCGGAACCAACAAACCAATCAAAACTACCACTGAACACCCGACTAAGAGAACTAGCCACAAAATGCACGGTGTTCAAAACACAAACACTCACACAGTCTTTAAATCTCACTCAACATCACACATTCAATAACTTGGATTTTCTGTGTGTTTCAGTGATAACGCTCCTGAAGGAATTTTGTATGTGCCACACAATGACCAACACAGAGTTCCCAGTAGTTGATTGGCAGTGTAACTGTAGTTGTTTGTTAAAACGTTGGTCCCTTTTACTTCCAATTTTTTCCCCACAAACCACTATAGCTCTTTTTAAACATATCTATTGTAGTTGTTGTACTCGTTATGATACTTTTTGCTTTTCACTGCTGATCCACACTGGGTCCCTGTGCATATAAAAAGTTATCACACACATGGTAAATGCCAATTTAAAAAAAGAAAAAAACGTATCCTTACTTTTTCATGTCTTTCATCAAAGGTGTACTTTTTTTTTTCTTTTGTACAGTAATTGTGATTGGTAGTTAAATCAAAGCTGGACCAGCCTCCCATTACGCACGTATTCGTTTTAACTTGAACCTGCCTTACTATTTTAAGTTAGTGCACAATTATGCTGCAAACTGGACACTTAACTGAACTGTTTTTGGACTTTCATTAAAGATGAAGACAAGACCTTGATGAAGTGTATCCCAGCAAAAACAATCTTGTTTAATTGAAAAGGCAGAATTTCATTTTCCCGATGTGTAAAAGTGGCGAAAAATGTAAATAATAGCTAATATTTGGAACTGGGCAAAATAGCCGTTGTCAGACATTTTTAAAATGCCATCAAAATTTTAGCCAATCAAATGTGTGTATCTCAGATTGTCCCACCTATTCGTCACACACACTGTGCTATACACCGTCAATGGCCAATACAGACTTTAATAGAACAAGTAGGTTACGTCTGAGTCTCAGACAGAGAAAGGAGAAAGACCAAGACGTCGCACAGGTGCAGAAACTTTAACGAGTGCCTATTTTGCAAGCTAGTGTTTACCTGTTTTGAGTATACCAGCATTTGTGCGCTGCAGGTGGGTGGCATGACTGATGTCACATTTGTCACAATGGCTGCGCTTGCAAGTGGTGCATTTTTTTGTGTTTAAACACAATTTTTTCACAGTTCTAAGAAATTTGTGATTTGCATATTTAGAACAACCATCATTCACATGAAGGTCATTTAAGGTCTTGTCTTTTACTTTAATTTCATTTTTATCAAAAAGACAGCATAGTTTTCCAATAAATTGCATTTATTTTCAAAATTTGTATTTTTTTCAGAAGGTGTTAACTTTATATATCAACTGTATCCGTCTACTTGTGCACTGCCATTGCGTTGATGTTAGTCCATCAGTCAATATTGACTGGCGGATTGGTTGAAATTAAATTGCATCATGTTAAACAATTGCGTTTTTAAGAATTTGCACGAAAGAGGCACTTGTCCAGTATATAGTGTTTTGGCATTTGGTAGTAAAGGCATTACTACTGTAATTTGAACCTTGAAAATATTACACTTTAATACATTTCTACTTGATTATCAACTGGGGAATAAACACTGGAATATACTGTATATTTCCTTCATTAAAATACATATCAATTTGGCGTATGTTTAATGCAATTTAAGCCTAAACAGGGAGTCTTAAGACTATTTTCAACAGCAAATGTAGATCAATAATGCCCTTGAAATTCAAGGTAGAGATGGAGTTCAAGTATGAGTGGAGATTTTCCACCACCACCACCACCACCCCCCAAAAAAACAATCACAGGAATAATTAAAGTTGTGCAAAAAAGTGCAAAAGTCTGAAAAGAGGTGAGCATGAGTGTGCAAATTTTACGGCGTGTTTCAGAGTGAAGTGACAGTGAAAAGATGATTTAAAATCCGAGCGACCACTTTTGACTTTCAACACAGGAATCACACAATAGTTGATGTTCACTCCAAAACATTGGTACACACAACGTCAGCACACACAAAGAAAGCGTATTTACAGAACTGGCACAAACGGAAAATAGGCACACAGATTACAACACAGTAACCAGTCACAGATACTTAGCTACATAAGGCTTGACAACAAAACGTCCTCAGTGCTACATCTATGCTGAGTTTGTGGTGTTCTGGTTGCCACTGTCACACCCATTTAAAAGTACTAAGTAATACACACAACAATGCTACAGCACTATCAGGTAGGTGATGGGCCATTATGGGTCATACACATAGTGGTCGGTACACCATGGTTCATAACACAAACTGACTCAGTTGGTTGTCTGCTCCGGTGCTGTCTCTGGGTCTCTAAAAACATATACAAAAACAATAATGAAAATAAATTACTACACCAAGTATGTTTAATGTCGGAATTGATGGTGATGGCTGATACTTCCACGGCGTAGGGAGAGGTGAAATGACACTTGGAAGATAAAGAAAATGTGTTCCATTAGTCGCTCATGGTAAAGACAGCTTTACCATGTGTATTCCCATGCGTAGCCAAGGCATCAGACAAAGATGTATTGTCTGGTCCGGACTCAGAGTCGGTCGGTTAATAAACATGCCCGATCATGCGGCCTTCGATGGTCTGAGATATATTTTTCATTGTCATGCGTGCTTTTTTTTTTTGGTCATGCTCTCACCGTCACCTTTGTATTTTTTAAAAAATTTTTCCTTCAGTACCCATACACAATTATAGACAAAGGGAAAGATGTGTATGCATGTGCTGCTGAATAAAAATGGAGTCTAAACGCTCATTGAGTACAAAATTTATTTCATGCAAGGACTGTCTGTACATATTTTTATTGGAATACTTTTCTGTTGCATAAATAAAAATACATGCAATTACCTTTCCCCAAGAAGACCCACACCCCATACTGTTTTGTATTTTTCCCCCCAACCGGTATCTCTTTACAACATATCTTCACAAGTTTTTTTCTTAATATGTAACGTCCAATAATCACCACAAAAAGACATGAATTGAAATGTAAAACTCTTCTCATCCAGACTAAACGGACTTGTGTACTGAACTATTTGAAAAAAAATTGTCAAAATTTGTCAACATAAAATCTGTTAAAGTGCCTTGAAGAAAATTGCGTATAATTATTGGGACCATATGAAACCACAAGAGCAAAAGTATAGTTTTTAGCTCATTTAGTACATTTTGTACTCTTCTTGACATCTCTATCATATTATGTACTGGATACATATTGTACATATGTCTTATGTTTTTTTAGAGCGGCCCTCCATTTGTACTATTTTTGTGCTTCCTTATCCAGATTGTTTTTTTCTTCAAATGAATATTGGCTGGATTTCTTTGAAATAATAACCAAAAGGTCATATTCATGTTGTAAAATGAATTCAGAATACACACTCTTTGTGCTACACCAATTTAGTAATATTGTGTCAAAAAAGTGATTTAAAAAAAATCCCTTACCTGGTACAAAGGCACCATTGTTAAAATTCATGCCTAATTTCTGCATCTTAGCCATAATAGCAGCTGCGACAGACTGTTTATATATGGCGGAAAACACAGACGACTGAAAAAGCAGTTTCTGCTCTTGCACTCCTCTTTCTAAGAAACTGCTGAATTTTAAGCCAAAACAACTGTTGTGGTTGATAGAACTATATTTCTATATGCTGCCATAGCAGATTCATTGTGCATGAAGCCCCCAAACTATTTTCAATTTGTCCGTTTTACTCTGGAAACCCCCGTTTGCCGATGTCGCGCAACCGCTTTTGTTTCAACCCAGCCATAAAACAAAGGTAATTAATTATGTTTCTTATTCAAAATGTCTGTCATTTTAAGCTTAGAATCATTAATTGATGTCTAATATTTTGTTTAAAAAAAAAACGACTTTAAAAAATTATTCACCCGCATACTTTAAACTTTTAAACAAATGACGTCACAATGAAAAAAAATGGTGTCTGTAAAAAAGTCACCGATACAATATCTACCTCATAACTATCGTTTGTTTTTTTTTTTGTTTTTTGTTACTGTTGCATTTTCTCCGATATGTTGGATGATAAATAATCGATCCACCCAAAAAAATTGAAAAAAACTTTTAAAAGGGTAAATATATGAAAGAGAAAATCTTGACCACTCCTTGATGTCTGCGTTTTCTGCATCGCGACCCTTGTTATATTACCATGTTTCACCCATAAAATCCCCCAAAAATCCAGCTGCGGCCATTCACAGCTGTGTCTTGACACTCAGTGATAAATGCTAGATGGAGTTTTTGGATCGAAACAAGGTAAGTGCGCGATAATATCTCGTTAAAGTCATGGCGTCTGTAATTCTGCTCTCGCGTGGTGTCACCTCCAGATAGGGTTTTGCTGTTTAAAAAAATATATTTTTTAAAATTCCCTCCTGTTCAAAATTTTTCTTTCCCCAGAAAATTGAGATTTTAAGATTTCCAATGATGTATCACACGTGCATATCGGACAATTTTGAAAGTTGGTCAAATTGGGGGTCTCAGATATGAACTTCAAGTCACCTGAGTGTTTTCCGCCATATATATAAATATATATCATTTATACAGGGTGTCCCAAAATAATGTACACACTCTTTGACTTTAAATGGCTATTTTTTTTTTCTATTTCAGATTTGATTTTTGAGTAAGAATGGCAGACACTGGGCTTATGTTCGAGCAAAAAAAAAAAAATGTTCTGAAAACATTCTGGAAATAAAGAGATGCCCCAACACATTTCATGAATAGTAGATAACTTTGAGAATCGGGAGAATCCAGTGCATGAGAAAAAAAAAAGGTCCATTAAGTCCTGTGCTTGAAAGTCTACACCAGACAGTGACTCCAGGCAAATTCAAGTGACATTCCACCATAAGATAAGGATTTTCTTGTGCCCAGTAACTTCAGTTAAGGCAATTTATCAAGCCATTCAAAATAAATTTGGGTTCGTCACTCCAGATAATTTTCTGTGAAAACGTGTTATTGTCTGCACATCACGCATGGTACCACTCACAGAATTCAATCCTTCGATCATGGACATCTTTGTTGATCGCATGAACTAGCGCTGGAATAAAACTTAATATGGAATAAAACTCTGAACATTAGCAATGACATCTTGCTCTTTAGTTGGGCTTGTCGATGTTCTTTTTCGTCCTGAAAGTTTTTTTCAATCTCACGAACTGGATGGTCCCATGATTCTCAAAGTTATGCTACGATTCGTGAAATGGTGACGCATGTTGGGGCATCTCTGTGGAAGTAACGCATAAAGCGTCTGGCCACTTCAACTTTATTTTCATATTTCCAGAATGTTTTCAAAACAATTTTTTTTGCTCGAACGTAAGCACAGTATCTGCGATTCTTACTCCAAAATGAAATCTGAAATAGAAAAAAAAAAAAAGATTAGCTATTTAAAGTCAAAGAGTATCCATTATTTTGGGACACCCTTTATATTTATTTATTTATTTATTTATTTATTTTAAATGCACACTACCAGCTTTATAGCTGGCTTTGTACCAATTACTTCAAGAGAAGTAATTTCAGTTGCCAAATAAATACAGTAAAATAAAGTATAATGTATTGGGGGAAGGCAAGGAATGGCAGCTACATAAAAATCTTGCTATGACTGAGTCTCTTGTAAAGCTGTCTCAGAAATGCATAAAAATGGCAAAGCTTATCAATGCTTTTAAAAGACAATTTTCGCTTACAGGTACTGCAATTAAGTTAGCTTCTTGTGCAACATAATTTCTCATGCAGTTCATGCAAAGGACCAAACAGTTTTGTTCTGTTGACATTATCCATCACTAGTATCAAAGGAATCGTCACCATCTCCATAGTGCGTTGGACATCATTTCTCTATGTGCATTTTCTTTTCTGTTTTTTTCCCCACAGATGTGGCCTCTCATATAACAATGTCCGGTGTGCGCTTTCAAAATTGAAACCTCTCTACTTTGCAACATACAAAGCACTTGTAAGGTGTATCCTTTACACCTGGAAATAGTACATTTTAGATGTGTTTTAAAAGCAATATGTTGTTAATGTCCAGCATAATGTTGCATCTTATGAAATTCTTTCACAGAATTGTCAAAAGCAGATGAAAATTTAAAAAAAAACAAAGAAAAATTGTTGATAAAAAAGTATGTGAGATCAAAAGCAACAGAGCAACAGGCAATGGAGTCAACAGAGAGGGAAAAAGTGGGGTTAGCCTGTAGAACAGAGATTTGTCAGCCAGTGTGACTTCTAGTCTAGGATGTGATGACACCACCAGGGAGAAGCTTTGGAAAGCTGGAGTATCAGAACAGTGGAGATACAGTTTTCCAGGAAAAGGTAAATAAAAATGAGAAAGCAGGAACGAAAGTGTCACGAAGCATTAAAAAAAATAAACTGGGGGTTGGGGGGGTATCTGACAGAAAACAATAAAAAGACTTGTGGACTGGCCTTCCATTGGAATTGTATCTGCTACTCAACCATGCTACATAATGGATGGGATGGGAGAATGTGAGTGCTGCATTAGACAGGGTGGGCTGCAGGGCAGGGCGGACACTGAGGACACTCCAGAGGCATCCCCGCTCATGCCAGACATGCTGTTAAGGCTCCAAGGCTTTTCATAACCTTCAGTTGAAAAACAGAGAATGTTCTGAGTACACTGCAGCACTGGATCCATGACATAAGTGTTGATTTTTGTGTGTGTGTGTGTGCTCCTTGTTGATAATACTACACCTGTTGCTTTCTTGTTTTTGTCTCCAAAGAGAGAGGTCAACTCACACTTGAGACAGATCTGATTTCTCCATGCATTGAGTGCATCCGGAGTAAAAGGGCATGCACCGGGTGGTATTGGAATGGTTCGGAGTAGAACACTATAAAAGGTAGGCACCTCAGGTTGGAAATGGCGTACAGCTACTCGTGGAACACTCATGTAGCTTCATTGGGAACGTTGTGTGCGAAATCAAAAACTTTTAATTCAAGAATCTGTAAATGTGTTGTGCTCCTTCACCATTCTGATAGCACCCATCAGCAAGACACTTCATGCACCGTTATGGCCAAGAGCAATGTACTCATAGTCAGGATCCCACATGGTATTTATCATTAAACACACATACATACATGATACACACATAGCACATGAATATATTCTTAAGCATGTAAGACAGCAAATTGTAGGTCATAGAAATCTTCAAATTATTTAGTTTTTCATACTGGTAAATAAATAGGGGTATTACATAATGCATGGTATCGAAAAATAGATTATGTAGATGTAGACAACTATAATTGACATTTGTGGTGATTGTGCTCGGTCTTAACTTATATGTACAATTCCCAAGGGGAATGATGGAGGAGAAGCAGCTGCTGTGAAGGTGTGTCACATTAAGAGGTTTGCAGTTGTGTAAGTGTGTTTTCATGAGTGCGTAACACTCTGCAAAGAAGGGAAGAAAGGGCCGTGTCCTGTCTAGGGCCTTACAGCGTGTCAGTATCTTACAGGGGCCTGTGATTGGCTGTTACTGTACGTACCCCTCCTTACTCTGCCCCCTGTGTGGTTGGGCCGCTCGGCCGTAGTGACCAGGAAGCAGGGCCGCTCTCTTTCGCTGGGGCTGAAGATTTCCTCTGGAGATATGGCCTGGTCGATGTGAGGGCAGTCCTCGTTGGCAAGTGCGGCATTAGCAGCCTCACCGTTCAGCTTGGAATCTTTACATACAACAACAAAAGAAGAAAAAGTCGAGTAACCTTCAGTGATCATTCAGTGGCACCCTTCAGAGTTAAAGTGGATTTGACGTCAATTACCGTCAATGGCAGCAAATGAGTTAAATTTCTCTGCAAATCAGATTAAAATGTAAACATTTATTTAATATGTACCACTCTAGAATGAATGTTGTCGATCTTGCGCTATTCTCTAGGAATCACCTAACCTAAATACACTAACTGCAATTTATTAACATATTGACTTATACAAAGTGGTGTCACGTGATTTTTTTTGTTTTCTATTAGTAGAATGGAAGCCTTTATTTTCTGGTACCCTAATGCACAGACTTGTAGATCTGTCTTGTGGTTGTTGATGGCCCTGTATCAATTGGCATATCATCCCATGTACCAAGACTTATAATAACATAACTGATTATAATAATAACTGTGTTATCTGCTCTATTGAGTGCTGTACATACTATATATATATATATATATATATATATATATATATATATATATATATATATATATATATATATATATATATATATATATATATATATATATTAGGGCTGTCAAAATTATCGCTTTAACGGGCGGTAATTAATTTTTTAATTAATCACGTTAAAATATTCGATGCAATTAACGCACATGTCCCGCTCAGACAGTATTCTGCCTTTTGGTAAGTTTTAAAGCAAGGCTTTTTGTACTGTCTAACAGCGAACTCTTGTGGTCGCTTTGCGACATGGTTTATTGTTTTCTTGCCAGTTCAATGTGGCTGCACAACGTCTCCGGCTAACGCCTACGTTGTAATGTTGTGCTTATATGATCCTTGGACAAGATTTGTCCGTAAGTATGGTTGTTGTAAAGAATGTACATATTATGTTAGTAAGCGAAATGTTATATTTTTTGTATGAGACGCTTTTTGTTTATGTTTAGTGAACTTGTATAGCATGCTAAGCTAACGTTGTTGCTAATGCAATGCTTGAGTACTTTTTTTTGTAGTTTTACGATGGTCTAAAGAGGACAATGGTTTGAGGCCATTTTATTAATAAATCAGATGAAAAAGGAAGAAGTCTGATTATTAAGGCGTCGTTCACTAGCTGTCTAGCTTTGGAAAAAGTAGACGCTTCGGAGTGAGGACAGCATAGACAGATTTAAATGACAGTAGAGTGAAATGCCCACTACAGTCCTTATGTACCGTATGTTGAATGTATATATCCGTCGTGTGTCTTATCTTTCCATTCCAACATTTTACAGAATATGTATATAATTTACAGAAAAATATGGCATATTTTATAGATGGTTTGAATTGCGATTAATTGCAATTAATTACGATTAATTAATTTTTAAGCTGTAATTAACGCGATTAAAAATTTCAATCGTTTGACAGCCCTAATATATATATATATATATATATATATATATATATATATATATATATATATACATACATTTTTGGGGGGGGGGGGTGATAGCCAGTTCATAACCCTTTATAGTGCGAGTGACTATTTTTTGTAATTTAATTAGAGAAATAAAATAAAATACTCAGCCAGGTCTCAAATTTTATTGTTTTTTAGAATGCCTGGAGGAAGGTCCCAAAAACTGGCACGCTATGTTGTTTTTGTAGGTATATTTTGATAGTGTATGCTCATCGATTTTTTATTTACAGTACCCTCCATGATTATTGGCACCCCTGGTTAAGATGTGTTTTTTAGCTTCTAATATTTTTTTTTTAATTCAAATAATATGGGACCTTGATGGAAAAAAGGAGAAAAATCCAACCTTCAATACAAGTGCATTTATTCAGTGGGGGAAAAATCATGCTGAACAGCACCTCCTACCCACTGTGAAGAATGGGGGTGGGTCAGTGATGCTGTGGGGCTGTTTCGCTTCCAAAGGCCCTGGGAACCTTGTTAGGGTGCATGACATCATGAATGCTTTGAAATACCAGGACATTTTAAATCAAAATCTGTTGCTAAGTGAGCTGAAGAGGAGAGGACCCAGGTCTCTGGGTGTTTTAGAGATTCTGCAAAGAGGAATGGCTAAAGATCCCTCTTTCTGTCTTTTCCCATCTTGTGAAACATTATAGGTGAAGATTAGGTGCTGTTTTGTTGGCAAAAGGGGGTTGTACAAAGTATTAACGCCAGGGGTGCTAATAATTGTGACACACATTATTTGATGTCAAATAATTATTTCTTTATGTGGGATTTTTTCCCCCACTGAATAAATGCACTTGTAGTGAAGGTTGGATTTTTCTCTTTTTTTCCATTAAGGTCCCATATTATTTGAATTAAAAAAAATATTAGAAGATAAAAAACACATCTTAACCAGGGGTGCCAATAATTATGGAGAGCACTGTAATTGAGGACTGCGGTTGTGCTTTTCATGTCTCTGGCCTGATTCGACATTAGTCATTTAGCCAGGTGGTTGTACTTCATTTTGAACTTATTTAAAGGCAACCTCGTACTTAAAGACTTATAGGCTCTAATAAGCGACAATTGTTCTCTTTTACTAAAGTATGTTATTAGAAACACATGAAATATTGGCATTGACTTAAAAATCTTTAATATATAGTACATGTTTTGATCTAGGACGGCACGTGTTTTACGCGCGCAATGGACGCTCGGGGTGATGACGTAGTTTGTCACTGTCACTAGACGAACACTACGGGGTTACTGCAATTCCTTCTAGACAGCAAGACATCCAACACATGCGCACATCGGTTAATAGCGGCGAGTACTTACTATTTGTGTTTTTATTAAGTCTTTTATTACCTTTTCATTCCCCTCAAAATACTTTTTAGTCACGTAGCATAATTAAACCATCCTTACTTGATATTACTACGTTGAAGTTTTTTCCTCAGGCATCTTTAGCATGTTCAGTCTGTATGCATCTAAACAAAACAAGCTGAAAACGCATGGTAGTACTTTGGGTGTAAAATTCGCCTTGTTTCGCCGGTGTAGCATATTTTTGCAGAAGACCCCACAGTTACCACCACCACACACACACACACTCTCGTCTGGTCTCATCCTGTCTTGCATGTTCATTTTGCTTTTGTAAAATATCGACAGTGCTGTCATGCTCATTAATGTTCTTCTCGGGTTCAAATTGAAAGGGTTGAACAGATGACATGTTTATGTCACTAAAGTTACACTATGGAAGCCCATCAGCATAACCATATGACGTTAACAACAATGGTCACCTACTAGTTCATCTAATTTTACAAATTGTATAAAAACGAAAACATCAAGAGGGGTTTCAATTTCAAATTATTTCAACTCATAATAACTTTTATCTTTTAGGAACTACCAGTCTTTCTATACGTGGATCCTTTTAATTATAAATATTTTTGTAGATTTTTTATGAATAAGTAAAATTATGAATTAATAAAATGTTAATAAAAAGAAAATTAGTCAAAATGAATAAAAACAGAAATACACTGTCACTCAGGGCTGGGCAAACTATTCCACAAAGGGCCGCAGTGTGTTTTTTTTTTTTTTTTGTTCAAACCTATCATGAGGACAGCCTTTCAACAATCTGGTTTCTTACAAGTGCAATCACTTGATTGCAGTTACAGTGCCCTCCATACTTATTGTCACCCCTGGTTAAGATGTGTTTTTTAGCTTCTAATATTTTTTTTTTTTATTCAAATAATATGGGACCTTAATGGAAAAAAGAGAAAAATCCAACCTTCAATACAAGTGCATTTATTCAATGGGGAAAAATTCCCACATAAAGAAAAAATTATTTGACATCAAATATTGTGTGTCACAATTATTAGCACCCCTGGTGTTAATAGTTTGTACAACCCCCTTTTGCCAACAAAACAGCACCTGATCTTCTCCTATAATGTTTCACAAGATTGGAAAAGACAGGAAGAGGGATGTTCAGCCATTCCTCTTTGCAGAATCTCTCTAAATCCCAGACCCAGTGACGACCCATCTTCAGCTTTCGGGCAGAGGGCAACAGATTTTGATTCAAAATGTCTTGGTATTTCAAAGCATTCATGATGCCATGCACCCTAACAAGGTTCCCAGAGCCTTTGGAAGCGAAACAGCCCCACTGCATCACTGACCCACCCCCATACTTCACAGTGGGTATGAGGTGCTTTTCAGCATGCGCATCTTTCATGGAACGCCAGACGCACTTAGAGTGTTTGTTGCCAAAAAGCTCAATCTTGGTCTCATCTGACCAAAGCACACGGACCCTTCGAGTGTTTGTTGCCAAAAAGCTCAATCTTGGTCTCATCTGACCAAAGCACACGGTCCCAGGCTTCAACTGGGTCCGTTTGCTTTGGTCAGATGAGACCAAGATTGAGCTTTTTGGCAGCAAACACTCTAAGTGGGTCTGGCGTGCCACGAAAGATGCGCATGCTGAAAAGCACCTCATACCCACTGTGAAGTATGGGTGTGGGTCAGTGATGCTGTGGGGCTGTTTCGCTTCCAAAGGCCCTGGGAACCTTGTTAGGGTGCATGGCATCATAAATGCTTTGAAATACCAGGACATTTTAAATCAAAATCTGTTGCCCTCTGCCCGAAAACTGAAGATGGGTCGTCACTGGGTCTGAGATTTAGAGAGATTCTGCAAAGAGGAATGGCTGAAGATCCCTCTTTCTGTCTTTTCCCATCTTGTGAAACATTATAGGAGAAGATTAGGTGCTGTTTTGTTGGCAAAAGGGGGTTGTACAAACTATTAACACCAGGGGTGCTAATAATTGTGACACACGTTATTTGATGTCAAATAATTATTTCTTTATGTGGGAATTTTTCCCCACTGAATAAATGCACTTTTATTGATTGTTGGATTTTTTTTCATTTTTTCCATTAAGGTCCCATATTATTTGAATTAAAAAAAAACATTAGAAGCTAAAAAACACATCTTAACCAGGGGTGCCAATAAGTATGGAGGGCACTGTAGACGCTTCTTGTTTCTGCTGAAACCTCATTGGTTCAACTGTCTGTGCTGAGTTGGAACAAATACCAGGACTCACTGCGGCCCTCGAGGACCGGTTTGCCGACTGCTGCCCTAATTTCTTTCTTTTTGTTTAGGGGGATGGGCTTCATTGTATTTAACTCATTGCCAAATCCTGACAATAATTTAAAAAAAAAAAAAAAAACACACACACACACAAAAAAGGCCAATTAATTACAACTGGAAGGAGTGCTTGTAACTAGTGGTTTCAGCACAATTAATGGCGATAGATGTCCAATTCACAAAGGACTGGATGTCTAGCACAGTCAATGTTTGCCAAAGTGTTAAAAAAAAGTATTTTATAAAGGCTGTCATTGGCAGTGGCAACTGTGGTATGTCATGTCAATGGCAGCGAATGAGCTCCCAATGTAAACACATGAGGAGGACAGGCAATTTTCTCTCCCCTATAAGACATGAAGAATGAATGAACATCTAGAAAGCCATGTGGAAGACTACTAATAATTTGCCTGAATCGCTTTTTCTGTCCATTCAGAGTAGAAAATCATGTATTTTATTGATCGTGTGCTGGGAAAGTCTGCTGTTTAATCTCATGCCTGACTCATCAGCTGACTGACGTGTGGGAACAAAGAAACAGCTGAATAGCGATATGTGTTTCTTTAGGCCAACGAACTGTTGCTGAGTCAACAAGGTATCGGAATTTATTAGTTATAAATATAAAGGGCTTTATCCTACCTTGAAACTTTATCTCAAAAACATCGTCGTGGGCGACAGGGCTCTGATGTTGCGAGCTGATGCTTGATTTACAGAAGTTCGGAGAACCAGGTTGTGGCGCCCGTGGGATATGCCTATTTTTTTTCTTTGGTAGTTTCTGTTTCGCCATAGCCAAGGAGTAATACATTCCAAAGTTGTTGACAATCACAGGGACCGGCATGGCGATGGTCAGCACACCCGCCAGGGCACACAAGGCTCCTACCAGCATACCGGAGGTGGTCTGAGGGTACATGTCGCCGTAGCCGAGGGTCGTCATGGTCACCACGGCCCACCAGAATCCAATCGGGATGTTCTTGAACTGCGTGTGCTCGCTGGCTCGGGGGTCGTTGGGGTTTGCGCCGATGCGTTCCGCGTAGTAGATCATGGTGGCAAAGATCAGGACACCCAGGGCTAAGAAGATGATGAGGAGAAGAAACTCATTGGTGCTGGCTCTCAGAGTGTGGCCCAGCACCCTCAGACCCACAAAATGGCGGGTGAGTTTGAAGATACGCAGGATCCTAACAAAGCGGACCACTCGGAGGAAACCCAGCACGTCCTTAGCTGCCTTTGACGAGAGCCCGCTGAGGCCCACCTCCAGGTAGAAGGGCAGGATGGCCACAAAGTCGATGATGTTCAGGGCGTTGCGGATGAAGTCAAATTTGTTTGGACAGAAAGTTATTCGCATTAGGAATTCAAAAGTGAACCACACCACACAAACGCCTTCGATGTACGTGAGGTAGGCCGCCGTCTCGGGTTCCTGGTAAGTGTGCACCACCGTGACGTTGTCCACCAGTTCGACCTCGGTGCGGTTGACAATGGGGTTGAAGGTCTCGTGAGTCTCCAGACAGAACGTGGTGATGGAAACCAGGATAAAGAACAGCGAGGCCAGAGCCACCCACTGGGCAGGACATCAGAGAGTGAGGAGAAGCCAATGGAAAGGGAGAAATGGGGGGTAGTGGGTAGAGGGTGTAGAAGGACAGAAGAGAGAGTGAGCACACAATGTAATCAAACCCTGGCAGCCATTCTTAGCAATGCAATTAAATCTGAAAGGGCGTCATCTGCTTTAACATTGACAGTCATGTGCTCTGCGTCTTGATTCTGAAGTGCCATTAAATGGAAACAATCAATGTGAGCTCAACACTCCCTTATACCCCTCCTCCCTCTGTTCTATCTCAAGGTCAAGGCATTTCCATGTGAGCACTCTGTGCAAAATTTCTGTCAGCAATAAGACACAGAACATTAATGACTAAATGTTAAACTGGGGATCTTGAATTCAGTACTACTATTACAGCAGGGCTTTGCCTACTCAAGGTCACACTAACCAGATGATCAACTCCTGGGAATCATGGTGGGCGGCAGCTAATTAGGTCCACTGTTAAGACCGACCAACGTCAACCCTGGTGACAGTAAAGTACTTTACCTGACATGGGCATTGATCTGATGATCACGTTTCATCACATTGAGCCACTGATATTTCTAATACATGCTCCATATGTATGTGTAACTGATACAGTCTTATCTCCTTGGTATTGATCATAGCCCTGTCCTTGTGCTATCCTCTGATCATACTAGGTTACAGTATGTGTTACCACGCCTGCAAGTTGGGGAAAACAGCTGGAAGCGTGCCACCGGCGATGAACTGAGAAATGGGGGACGAGATTTTTTCATCAGTCTATGAAGACACCAAATTTGTATCAGTTTGGATTTACTGAGGTTAAGTGCGCTCTTGAGATAATGCACAGTCTTGTTAAGAGGCTAGATGGACTAATGAATGAATCAGGGAAGGACAATGGAACCGGGCATGTCTAAGCATGAGAGAATTAGATATTCCACTGAGCCAAGGGGGAAAAAACGGCGTCTCGGTCATTCAAGTCCATTCATGCATGCAGAGATAGAAAGCAGGCCCTCATTACACCAAGTCATCAGTGGCAATTCTTTCAATTGCATAGAGGAAATTGTTTGCTGATGAAAGTCTGCTTTCTGTCCAAGTAAGCGTTAATGTCGACTTGGCTCTAATACAGACTTTTGTTCACTCCCAGCAGCCTTCCTTTCGTTCGCATCACCTTTTACATCCCAATCTCCAATTAAACGTGACCACAGAATTCAGTACAGAATGTTTCGTACTGCATTACACCTCTGCAAGCTTTGTGCAAACACACAAACCCCCGCAGCCACGCACCCAAAAATAAAAAAGGTGAGCTCCGCAGTAGCAAACACCACTCATTCCACGCATAATCAAAATTAGGCATTTTGCCCTTCAAGTGCTACAGTTTGCGATCAAATCTATATAATTATATATAATACAGAAGTGGTTAGTGTAAAAGTTAGTAATCGTGGTAGATTTATTTGAATTGAATTCATTGAAATGGCCTGAAATAAACAACACATAGCGCAACGAGTTGAAAAAGGCCACAAATCCTCATTAGTATTCAATTTGGTCACACACACTGAGGTTCAACACAGTATGGTTTTCTTGTGATGTATTGCATAATATTGTCGTGCGGTACACCCCCTCTATGATGTGTTATGGACAAAATATCACTCAACAATCAAATCCCAATACAATAGCGCGCATGTTACAACATTAAAAAAACAACAACACAGGATTGTCGTTATGTGATTACGTTAACAAAAAATGCCTTGAGAACCTTGTACATAGAATCTTATACAATACAGTATAACTACATTATGTGTAATTCAAAAGTCAAAAAACCCAATTTAATACAATAGAGGTTGTTTGATGGCCAAGTACTGATTTAGCTTAGTCTAATGTTTAAAGGGCAACTGAAGAGCTTTTCGGATTTCGTTGTTGAGTGTTTTGAATTGTATTAAATGCATCATTCGCTGTCTCAAAAAGTCTCATAAAAAAAATAAATAAATAATTGACCGCGTAGTTTTTGAGTTATGGCCATAGCAACACCATAGCAACTAGGGACGCACCGCCCTGCCGACCGCTACCTGATGACGTAACTTCCAGGGAGCATCGCCACTAGGGTTGTTCCGATCATGTTTTTTTGCTCCCGATCTGATCCCGATTGTTTTAGTTTGAGTATCTGCCGATCCCGATATTTCCCGGTCCGGTTGCTTTTTTTTTTTGCTCCCGATTCAATTCCAATCATTCCCGATAATTTTTCCTGATCATACACATTTTGGCAATGCATTAAGAATTAAATGAATAAAACTCGGACAAAAATATACATTCAACATACAGTACATAAATACCGTATTTGTTTATTATGACAATAAATCCTCAAGATGGCATTTACATTATTAACATTCTTTCTGTGAGAGGGATCCACGGATAGAAAGACTTGTAATTCTTAAAGGATAAATGTGACTTTGTATATTGTGACTAAACATTGCCATCTAGTGTATTTGTTGAACTTTCAGTAAATGATACTGTAGCCATTTAACTGTTCTGCCCAAATGCATGATGGGAAGTGCAACCATGACTGTGCGTAGTGACACCAATTGATATATCTTCTCTGCGTTGAGAAATAACACATGGTGTTAAGGAAAAGATCAACTACTACCTTTCTGCCCCACATTGCTTCCCACGATATTTTTAATTGTTGAGAGGGGGATTTTAAGGCTTTAGCCAGTTAAATAAAGGCTTCAAAGACTGCCTAAATTCACTCTACTCATTTTACACTGCCTTTTAGCTCTATATATAGGTAAAACGGCGCCTTTTTAGATTGAACGCGACAATGCGTGAGTGGGTGGTGCAGCGCATGCGTTAATTGCATTAAATCAGTGCTTCTCAATTATTTTCTGTTACGCCCCCCCAAGGAAGACCTAAATGTTTCGCGCCCCCCCCAAACTCTGCCGCCACTGTAAATAGTATCATTTGTCTATAATATTACTATTATAAGTACGCCTCTGCCTCACATTGTCATTTTTTTCTATTACAGAAAATAACAGATCAACTTATAAAGTATAACTTTATCAACATTGTTTTTGTTTGTAACAGAAAAGACTTAACGCACATCAATTTGCCTGAATTAAAAAAAAAAAAAAAAGTCACATCCAAACTGTAAAAATACTTAAGGTACATTTTTAACATTTGATACTGAAAAATAAAATAAGTAAATAATAACAAATTCAAATTGATTAGAAACATTACCTCATGAGGACAATAATATAACAAAAAATTTTACCGAAAAAACACAACCGAATAGAAGGGAAAAAGAGTGTCTTTGGACAAAAAGACAGTTTTTATTTTCGCTGCTCACCGCTCACAGTATCACCTCCAGTTTGCAATAGCATGGGGTTATTTTCCACTCAGCATGCTAACAGTGCTCACTGGTTTACTTATATAACACTGACAAAGCGGGACGATTATTGGCAATATTCGGCACGTTTTCGCTGAAAAACAACCAAGCGGCTTATCAATGAGATTGGGGTCTAATGTCTTTAAGTGGCGTCTTAATTGATTTGGCTTCCGGCTGTCCGCTATAATCATTTTAAGACACAGTAAACAGTGGTCTTTCCTCACCTACCACTGTATTAAATGTCAAAGCCAAAAGGCAAACGGCCCAAAAAAAGCGCATTCTCGGCGGCCGAGGGAGAACCGTGGTTGACGGCGGTCGTCGTGACGATCCCAAGCCGAAAATGGCACGTCTCGGGCGGACACGTGAGAACCGGAGAAGACAGTGGGTCGCTGCGTGAGTCCGGCCGGAGAACAGCTTTCGAAAACCGCGCAAAGCTCTTCATAAGTTCATATCTCTCGTCTGTGTGCTCTTGCTTACTTCAAAAATACTGCGCGCACTTTAAAAATGAGAGCGCCACTGCCACCCACTGAGTGGATGCGCAAGTACACTTCATTCTAGTATGGCAAAAAAAAAAAAAAAAAAAAGCATGTTCCCCGAGGTCACATGCGCCACCCCTGGCATCGCTCTGCGCCCCCCTGGGGGGGCGCGCCCCACTATTTGAGAAGTACTACATTAAATGTTTTAATGTGTTTAATTAAAAAAAAAATTTAATTACCGCCGTTAACGCAATAAATTTGACAGTCCTACTTTAAGCCAAAACTAAAGACTCTGGATGAGTGTAAGACATTTTGTCTGTAACGTGAAATACAATTAGAAAACGATTTAATTAAAATATATATATACAGTGCCTTGCAAAAGTATTCGGCCCCCTTGAACCTTGCAACCTTTCGCCACATTTCAGGCTTCAAACATAAAGATATAAAATTTTAATTTTTTTGTCAAGAATCAACAACAAGTGGGACACAATCATGAAGTGGAACAAAATTTATTGGATAATTTAAACTTTTTTAACAAATAAAAAACTGAAAAGTGGGGCGTGCAATATTATTCGGCCCCCTTGCGTTAATACTTTGTAGCGCCACCTTTTGCTCCAATTACAGCTGCAAGTCGCTTGGAGTATGTTTCTATCAGTTTTGCACATCGAGAGACTGACATTCTTGCCCATTCTTCCTTGCAAAACAGCTCGAGCTCAGTGAGGTTGGATGGAGAGTGTTTGTGAACAGCAGTCTTCAGCTCTTTCCACAGATTCTCAATTGGATTCAGGTCTGAACTTTGACTTGGCCATTCTAACACCTGGATACGTTTATTTTTGAACCATTCCATTGTAGATTTGGCTTTATGTTTTGGATCATTGTCCTGTTGGAAGATAAATCTCCGTCTCAGTCTCAGTCTTGTGCAGATACCAACAGGTTTTCTTCCAGAATGTTCCTGTATTTGACTGCATCCATCTTCCCGTCAATTTTAACCATCTTCCCTGTCCCTGCTGAAGAAAAGCAGGCCTAAACCATGATGCTGCCACCACCATGTTTGACAGTGGGGATGGTGTGTTCAGGGTGATGAGCTGTGTTGCTTTTACGCCAAACATATCGTTTTGCATTGTGGCCAAAAAGTTCAATTTTGGTTTCATCTGACCAGAGCACCTTCTTCCACATGTCTGGAGTGATTTTGCTGCACTGAAAGTAAAGGGGCCGAATAATATTGCACGCCCCACTTTTCAGTTTTTTATTTGTTAAAAATGTTTAAATTATCCAATAAATGTTGTTCCACTTCACGATTGTGTCCCACTTGTTGTTGATTCTTGACAAAAAAATAAAATTTCATATCTTTATGTTTGAAGCCTGAAATGTGGCGAAAGGTTGCAAGATTCAAGGGGGCTAAATACTTTTGCAAGGCACTGTATATTAAAAAAAAGGCATGTCCGATATTTTTTTGCCGATTCCGATACTTTGAAAATGACGTGATCGGACCCGATCGATCGGCATCCACATCTTTAGTCGCCACCACTCTAAACACGGAAACATAGCACCACGCTATCCTCGCCATATATTGCAAACATTTTCTGGGTTTTACTCGCGAGATTCATCATGCCATCTCGATGTGTAGCATGAATTGCTCACAGGAAGACTCGAGACTCTATGAGTGGTCCAAAAAAACTTCTCCTGCAAAGGTTTGGACTGTTTTGTGAGCATGAATACACCTGGAAAATAAAATCGTTTTGTCATTTATTTTGAAAAATTAATAACATATAATTTATTTAGCCACATTTGGGCTAGCTTTACCATATTTAGATCGGTAGGAGGTGTCCCATAACCTAATATCCAGTTTTAGCTATGTAGAGAGCATGGAAAATATATACAACCATGTAATCGCATTCTCTCAAATAGAAAAATCACGATGCTGGACTTACCACTCATTCTCCCGTTCGTGAAGTGTCGAGCTGTCAATTGGCGTCATGACGACATCTGCTGTGTCAAGTAAATCGTCGTCATCTGACCCCTCAGGTTCAAACATGTAGGGATTAATTGTAGATCATCTTTCCTGGGAGCCTTTGCCAACGGTAGCGTCACGAAAGAGCGATCCTGAACGGTTACCTTTGGCGGAAATATCACTGATAGTTGTTGCTGCTATGCTAGCTGTGGATACTAGTCTTCTGTTGCGTCGGGGAATTTACGTCACACTTTCGGGTTTGGGAAGGGACATTTAACGGAGTGCAAAAAAACTAAAAAAACGCAAACTATCCTTGCAATTACGTGTTGATAATGTCATGGTTGTTTTGGCGAACTTGTCCAAAGTTTATATTCGTAAAATTACAACAAAATCCGGAAAGCTCTTCAGTTGCCCTTTAAGGCAATAATGTTTTACAGCAATAGCGCACCGCACGCAGGCTATTTTTAGACCGTGACGTCGCATCGTAAAGCGGAAGTAGGTCATTATATACACGCCCTTGCATGCAAACCATTATATTTCGGCCTTCTTTCTGCGGTAATCTTTCAAAAACTGACATGCCGATTATTCACTGCTACTTTGGAACTTGTAGAAACGACTCTAGACATTACGACATATAAAGGATGTTTTCTTCATAGTCTCCCGGAACCATAAAATGTGAAGAATGGAGCTACTATGCTGCGGACGTCTAAAAGACCCGTTTAACGCAAGCAAAGTGAAGCCTTTCACATTTCATATGCAGTAAACATTTTGTCTTGGCCAAGAGGTAAGCCATTTTGATATTTTGAGATATTTTTTTCGCGTGGCGTTTTTCGTGCTGCTTCTGTCTGACAATGAATGTCCTGAAAAAAAAATTTAAAGTGGTATCTGACTGCCACCATTGATTACCTTTTCTGTTGTAAAGAAACAACTTTAGTAAGGGGGAAGTGTAAATGAATTAATAGAATTAAGATTTGTTATTAATGAAAAAAATTAAGTGTTCGTTGGCTGTCAACGAGTAGCATTTGCGATCGCTACACAAAACAGCAGTGTCCCCCAAAATAACGGTCAGAGACTTAAGAAAACAAGGGGATATAATATATAAGAAAGATGGGGCTTATCGTAGTAAAGGATAGATTGTTAAAACAGGAGAATGTCATTGTCAGTGGCGTAAGAAAAAAGTGTCGATAAAAAAGCTAAGGGAGGCTTAGGTCGGCTGTCTTTTTCAGCCATCGACACTCAAAGCCTTTTAACTGAACATTTGTATGTTCTTCCACATCTTTACCAGTGAACTTGGCACCAGGGACGTCATTTTCGGACAGAATTGGTAGGTTTAGCTCTGTAAACATCTCCGTGGTACACTATTCCCATTCATTTCCTATTGGGGACAAACAAGAGCTTGTCCCCCCTTAGCTAACAGCAGAGCCACAGAAGCTAACGTCATAAATATTAATGAGCGGAAGTGACGTGTAGCGTGCGGTACCTCATTGCACCCTTTAAACCACACCTCCCCTTGCATGATGTGTCTCCGTGATTCTTTGGAACAGTATAAGGCCAGAACACTGTGGGCTGCTTACTGGTTAACTCTCACTGTTGCCGGCAAACCGTGAGCTCGCGCTGATGTGCTGTGACAAGGCTTTTCCACTGATATATCCACTGTGAATAGAGTCTGTAATTAAGTCTGTGGCTCAGTTCTAATTAATTTTCTTGCCTGTCTTACTTGCTCTGCTTTTGTCTAAACAGAGAACACGTGCAGTGCAGCTTTACTGTGGGAGATGTCAAGTTGATGTTCAGAAGTCGCATGCGCATATTTAAATTGATGTGTTTTGTTACATCAAGCCAAATATCAGTCAGAGTTGGCACAGCATAGAAAAAATGTCAGACGAAGCGTACTAGATCATCTAAACTTTACTTGGCATTAACTCTTTCAGTGCCATTGACAATGATAGACGTCCGATCGAACCTTTCATCCTAATGCCGGGGCCGGATGTATGGGGGGGCCGGGGTGGTCGAGAATATCTATTGTAGCGTCGCACTGGATATAGAAAACGCACGGAGAGTTGGTCTCACCTACTTTTTTATTGCAGGATTACAGGATTAACTGTTACTGTTGGCCGCAACCACGCCGAGCAAGCAATCACCAAAACAAGCTGTTTTTCCAACCTCGTTTGTTATCCGCGCGCTTCCTCTCAGCCACAACAAAGTGGGGGCAAAACACGAGTCACAAGCAGTTGCTCTGTCGTGCATTGTAGTCAGCAGTGTTGTTAATTTTACTTTAAAAAAGTAATTAATTACAGTTACAAATTACTTCTCCCAAAAAGTAATTGCGTTAGTAACTCAGTTACCTGAATGTAAGAGTAAGTAGTTACTTGGCAAAGTAACTAGTGATAATTTTCATGTTTTTTTCTCAAAAACAAAAAACAAACAAAACAAACAAAAACAAAAAAAAACAGGTCACACAATGTGAAGTATAAAGGGTTTTGGGGACAATTGGCCCTAGCCCAATTATTTACCCTCCACTTAACTGGACACAAGGGTATTGCGATAACTAGATAGTAACCTTTGCTATGTGTGGAAGTCATTTAAAGTTATGAATCAATCGTTAAAGTTGTTAAAATTGCTCCCGTTATTGCATTAGTTCCCTTCTGTCTACTTTCAACATGTGTAAGTTTTAAAACTGTTTCATCATTTAAAGGTAGATTTAAGTCAAGATTTTGCCGATTTAGGAGCATTTTAGATAAAAGAAAAAAGTTACTTCTAGGAAAGATCTCTACATCAGAGCCTTCCTGAGAGGTCTACTGCTTTAAGATGGCGGCTATTTACTAACGCATGTAGTCTTTAAAACATGTTGCCAATGCAGCCGTGTCTATCATTTGCATCTAGTTCTATAATATGTGATATCTACTGTATCATGTGGGCGTAGTTTGTAGGCTATGGCTACAGTCAGGTATTATTGGAGCCACCTAGCATCGCGTTTGCAACGGCGTCTTCCCCACTCCTGCTCTGCTGTCTCATCTCCGTGAGTCTGTCTCTCTCAGACTTTTTTTATTCAACCAATTTAGTAACGCATAGTAACGCACGCCTTTCCCGCCTCAGTAACGATAACGGCGTTGCCAAGATGAGAAAAGTAATTAATTTGATTACTCATTACTGAAAAAAATAATGCCGTTAGTAATGCAGTTATATTCTAACGCCGTTATTAACAACACTGGTAGTCAGGGGTGAAAGTGGGCCAGAACGGTCAGGAACGCAGTTCCGGTATAAGATTCAGGGCCGGAACACTGTTCCTGTATACGGTGCTTTGATTCCGAAAATATGAAGGCAACTGTCAAAACGCTATGTAAAAAAAAATAATAATACAAAGCTGCCACACATTTATTTCATCTCCAAGAAGAAAACAATCTACCAACATCAGATTTACATACACAAGTGTTAACAACAAGCATAATAAAGTGCTTGTGTAGCGTAATCCGTTTCCACCGATATTTATTATTATTTCATTCCACGGATGGCATGGAGGTTTCCCCAGCTGCTGCAGTTATCCGAGTCTGACGATGACGAGTCACGTCAATGTGCGAGTGCACGCAGCAAAGCAAAACGCCTGGACTCATTTATCTGTTCAATTGGCTGACATACTGACATGTTATCACCAGAGATAGTCAGCTCTGATTAGTTCAAATGTGTATGTTTTCTGAAATAGCAAAAAAAAAAAAAAAAAAAGGGCAGTGCAACAGAAAATGGATCAAATCTTTAAGAGCAAGCAAAGTGTTAAGGAGGCTTATTTATCATATTTAGTTTCATTTGCTCTGATGGGGCAGTTCAGATCATCTTAGCTGTCAATGTGCACTTTGGACTTATATTTGTTCATTTATGTTAGGCTACTTATCCATTTCCTTATGATTTAAAAAAGTAAAAGTTTGCGTGATCTTCAAAATATATTCCATTTCACTCTGCATAATATAAGTCATTTGTACTTTTTTTTTTTAATGTATGTTACTTGCATCTTTATTATTAAAAAACACAACAAAAACTAAATGTTTACATTATCTTCAAGTTTAATAAACATCCCATTTTCTTAAGTAGTTAAAATTGAGATTTGGCATTTAGTATGTGAGGAAATGAGGGAAAATAAAAATTAGGAAATAGAGGTTGGGGTTATAGCTTTTTTTGTTAACTTTTTATTTTGCAAATCATTGAAAAAATACAATTTTAAATGAAAATCTGTTTTTTGTACGTGTTATAAAAATAATTGACCATAACAGTTTTCTTTGCATTTAAGTAGTTTTGACCCCCCCCCAAAAAAGAAAATAAATAAATGAATAAATAAATGCAATTTCTCCTAAAATTTGTTCCGTGGCGACCTTCACATCGGGGAGTTCCGGCAAGAAATTCTAACCACTTTCACCCCTGATTGTAGTACAAACACGTTGAACTTTTGTCTTATTTGTGGTGTTTTTTTCCGTCGGAATGACTAAAAGTGGCCGTGTTGCGGGTTGTAACACAAGGAAGAGTTTGGAGCCGCATTTGAAGTTCTTCATTCTTCCTCGTGAGAAGAAAAGGACAAGCAAATGGCTGAAAGCAATAAATCGAGGAACAGTAAAAGAAAACGGTTCCGTGGACCATTCTCACCAGTGGGAACCTAAATCCAGGCACATTTACGTTTGAAGCCGACATTTTATTACTGGTGAGTAAACTTTATTCGATTTTTTTTTGCCCCTATTAGCTGCTAGGATTCAATAGACTAGGCAGTGGTTATTATTACCGTACCCGACAACTCGCAAAGCATTATTTTTCTTTTGCCGTGAACTGCTCTGATCGGTCAATCGGTATATTATTGGCCTATTATTGGTTATTTTGCCGTGACGTGTTTACGGCTAAATAACGTTTGGAGGCGAATTACCGGTTACGGAAGAAATAATCACTCCGTATATACTACCAGTGTTCTTAGTTCCACACAGTGCATATTCCATGTAATCAGGGGTGAAAGTGGCTAGAATTTCTTGCCGGAACTCCCCGACGTGAAGGTCGCCACGGAGCCAGAAATTTTATTTATTTATGTTTCATTCAAAATTGTATTTTTTTAATGATTTGCAAAATAAAAGTTAACAAAAAACAGCAATAACCCCAACCACCATCTCCTAATTTTTATTTTCCCTCATTTCCTCACATGCTAAATGCCAAATCTCAATTTTAACTACTTAAGAACATAGGCAAATATTAAAATTGAAGTTAATGTAAACTTTTTTTTTTAAATAATAAAGATACAAGTTACATACATTCAGAAAAATAAGTACAAATGACTTCTATTATGCAGAGTGAAATGGAATAGATTTTGAAGATCGTGCAAACATTGACTTTTATAAATCATAAGGAAATGAATAAGTGGCCTAACATAAATGGACAAATATAAGTCCAAAGTGCACATTGACAGCTAAGATGTTCTGAACCTCCCCATCAGAGCAAATAAAACTAAATATGATGAATAAGCCTCCTCAACTCTTTTGTTGCTCTTAAAGATTTGATCCATCTTATGTTGCATTGCTCTTTTTTTGTCGCATCAATTCAACAAGCTTTTTTTTTTTTTTTTTTTTTTTTGCTGTTCCAGATAATATGCACCTAATGAACCAGTATGTCAGCCAATTGAACGGATAAATGAGTTCAGGCGTTTTGCTTCGCTGCATGCATTCGCATATCGACGTGACTCACCATCGTTAGAGTCAGATAACTGCAGCAGCTGGGGAAACCTCCATGCCGTCCGTGGAATAAAATCAATAATAAATATTGGGGGAAACGGATTACGCTACACAAGCACTTTATTATGCATGTCATTAACACTTGTGTATGTAAATACAGTATGATGTTGGTAGATTGTTTTCTTTTTGGAGGTGAATGCATGTGTGTCAGCTTAGCATTATTATTATATTTTTTTTTTACATAGCGTTTTGACAGTTGCTGTCATATTTTCAGAATCAAAGCACCATGTACCGGAACAGCATTCCGGCCCTGAATCTTATACCGGAGCTGCGCTCTGGCTCTGAATCTTATACCGGAACTGCGTTCCTGACCGTTCTGGCCCACTTTCACCCTGCATGTAATTGATAAAGGTCAACTTACTGGGTGACTTTATGAGGTAGTTGTAGATGTTTCCGAACTCCACTGCAGGCATTTCCTTTGGATTGTTTATCCAGCTATCAGCTGCAACTTTGTATGGACAGATTTGCAGATCAATACACGCTAATTTTAAGTTGTATCGGCTCCTCGCGTCTGTAGGCAGTGACTCGTGATAATAGAACCTACTCACCAACGTCACAGAATGACGTGTCGCAGTATCCGGCCGCCATATTGTCCGTCTTTGTTTATCCGTATTCTCAGTGGTTTCAATTTGTCGTGCAATTTATAGTGCAATTCATGGAAGCCCCGGTGCTTTCAGACGCTGTAAACTCATTGGATGCGTTGCATAAAAGGCGTTATGTGGAAAAGCTTCAGTCTATCCATTCGCCAGATCCATATTTGATGCCTAAATCGATATTTTTCGACCCGCTGTCTTCACCCTCTCTGCCTGACATCTGCTACCCTGATATCTACAACTATCTTGTCCACACAAAATCAGCCTATTCTCACGAAAGTTTGAAAAACTTTAAGAGCAGCACTCTAAGCAACATTACCCCGTGTGACCCTTTACTTCCAAGTTTCTAAAATGGCGACAATAAAAAAAAAAAAAAAAGTTGACTGCGATGGCCGACGCTTTAAGGATAGGTGGATATTGGACTATTTCAATAAAACACGCAACAACTGTGTCTGCCTCATTTGCAAAGAGACAGTCGCTGTTTTCAAAGAGTTCGATGTGACGCAATAATGATATTACCGAACAAGACACGCTGGCATGTACGACAACATTACAGGGAAGATACGCAGCGAGAAATTATAGCAACTTGAAGCTAGTTTAATTTCACAGCAGTATTTCGCAAGAGCCCGAGTGTCGAAAGAGAACGCCACAAAGACGAGACTGTTGAAATTATGAATTAAAAATAATAATAAAGCAAATGTGACACACAGAAGGGCTTGCTAAAATTTCTTTAAATATATTGTTCTATGTAAATCAGCCAAGGTAGAACCCCGCATTTTTACCACACCAAATCTGGCCCCCTTTTCAAAAGGTTTGGACACACCTGTTTAACTGATGATCCGTAGACGAGGCCAGCTTCTTTCACTTGGTACCAGCTAAATATTATTCAAAATGTAATGATGGTGGAAGAAATAAGCATCTTGAATTTGAAACTGTATGTTGTCGGCGATTAGCCTCGCAATGATCTTAATTGTGGTTGTCAGCCCAAAACCCTCTAAATATATATTAAGTGCATCTTACCAGATATAAAATGACTACTACATAATCTGTGCTGATCATTTGGTGCCCAGTTTTGTCGAATTGCAACAGTCCATTTTGCTCTCCTCTCCGGGTCTCTCGGAATACTGTAGAACTTCAAGTCTCTCCGTCTATCTTCTCTGTTATTGCAACCAACCGCCACACACGCCTTCACTATTTTGATCATTAATGTTAACGAGCAGAAAAACACGCCATAATAGGAGGAATTTACGTAGCGGTAATGCGTCAACACGACGAGTAGACGAACAATATGGCGCGGAGGCGTGGTTGTGACGTCATGTGAGTAGGGTCTATAATAAGTCATGTTTAGGACGTTTTTATGAAAAAAAATACGCAAAACACAGCTGAAATATATGGATTTCAGTGCGGATGTTTACCTGTGCGTGCCCCCATCTCAAAATGGTGACACGTTTATATGCGAGATGACGTCATCGTGATATCACGCCGACTGCGAGAATAAGTAGATAGAAGAATGAAAAAAAAACAACAACAAAAAAACAAATAAACCCCCCAAAAATTAATGCAGCCTCAACGGGACACTAGCCAATGTCCTACTTGCACCGGTACCAAGCCCGGAGAAATGCAGAGGGTAAAAAAAAATACTGCATTGGGGGTGCACCCTCAAATTTCTTAGTGCCCACTTTGGTGGGTAAACCTAGATCCAGGCCTGCCTTCTGCTATGAATTTAAATGAATTTCTCACTCGTAGACGTCCAATCCATTTAATCTGGGAGGGCTGTTGCACTTTGTAGGGTGGTAGGTGTCCTTAGAAAATAAATTTCTTTTCGATGGTTTAATTCTGAACACAGTCACATTCCTAGTTATGTGGGGGTGCACACAAACTAACTAACTAACTAACTAACTAACTAACTAACTAACTAACTAACTAACTAACTAACTAACTGTCTATCTAAAACACTTGGCCTTTGAACAGAAGTGTGTGTGTGTAGACTTTTTTTTTAATCCATGAAGAGGCAGAATTTACATTTAGCTCTCATTGAATGTGGTGCCTGACAATCAGGTTGCTGCAGCTGCTAAAGCAGCATGAAACACAGCAGGTTTTAGAAGATGACACTTGTCAAAAAACATCTGCTGATGTAGTGACTTTCACTATTTAGAGGCTTGAATGGAAAAATGCCCAAAAGCAAGGAGCAAAAATGTCACCTCCAACAGCACACTTGATTTTGTCTGGAGGCTTGCCACTGAAATGTTTCTGCGTGGCGCCAAAAATCTGTTTTCCCTAATATGCTGTTGACCCATTTAGCCAGTCTACCCAGGGAACCTTGTACCCTGAAAAACTCGTTCCGAATTTTTCATTTATGGCCTATGGTGACACTGTTTCCAAGGCATTTCTCATTTCTTGGCAGTGAGTGGAAAATCTCAGCTGGAAAATGGAAATCTCGGATGAAATTTTCAACGAAGTACTAAAGGAAACTTTCCGCATTCACAAAATTCCTCAATTTAAAGAAATTCAGCGTGTTTGCATGTGCACCTCATTCGATGAAAGAGACCCGTTAGCATGCCTACCAACAGGTTATGGGAAATCACTGATCGCTATTCTCTTCAATCGTGTTGAGTCTCCTGTTACCCATTTCCTTGCTGTCTCCGGTGATGAGATTAATAATTGCTAACTAAATCACCACCAATAACTAAACTGGTCACAACCGTGGCATCAGTGGCCAACAGTGCAGAAACACGTGCATTGGAGGGGGGGGGTGAAAACGTTTGTACTGGCATTATCGTTAGAACATAATTGGTAAGCAACCGTTTGGGTAATTAGACCTATTAAAAGTAAATGGTGCTTTGTTGCGTGCAACCATGCACTTTAAGTCCCTTGGTTTCATATTTCCCAACCTTTATTGACCCAAGGCACACACCTGTTTTACGTGAGGAAAAAAGACAAGAGGACACCACCAGACAAAATTTTCACAAATACCAGAATAATAATGATGTCATTTCAAATTTCTTTTTGACAAACTGAAATTCTGGGCTTGTTATATTACCGTATTTTTCGGACTATAATTCGCACCTGAGTATAGTCGCACCAGCCATAAAATGCCCAGCGAAGAGGAAAAAAACATATATAAGTCGTACCGGAGTATAAGTCGCATTTTGGGGGGAAATTTACTTGATAAAATCCAACAGATAGAACAGATATGTCATCTGGAAAGGCAATTTGAAATAAAGATATAATAGAGAACAACATGCCGAATAAGTGTACAGTGTGATAATGTCACATGATGCATTAACAACGAAATGCGAACTTTGCCGGTATGTTAACGCAACATAGCTATTAAGAGTTATTCAGATAACTTAAAGAACATAATAACAAGTTTACCAAACCATCAGTGTCACTCCAAAACACCAAAATAACATGTGAAATGATATAATAATGTGTTAATAATTTCACACATAAGTTACTCTAGAGTATAAGTCACACCCACAGCCAAACTATGAAAAAAATTGCGACTTATGGTCCGAAAAATACGGTAAACACAAATATCGTTTACTCGTAGGAAGCCACGAGTTATGCTTTTTGAGGAATGGCAACAGGTGGATTCACTGACTTATTCTAACGGTTGTTATTTAATAGAAAAGCATTTGCAGAGTTTGACTTTTGGGGCAGGAGGGCACAACATGTTGATGACCCCGAAACGCAACAATAAAATTAACTTACAAGAATATTTATAATAATAAGTTGACAATGAGTGTTTTTTGTTTCCCATCATTCTTGAGGGGATTTCTAAATCAGGCTGCTTAGGCAATACTTTTCGCCAAGATCGTCATCCATTGAATATGGTACGCCCGCCGGTGTCGTGCCAATGTAGTTAAGCCAGTCAAAAATTGTATCCCCTGGGCAAAGCCATATGGAGGTAGATTTGTGTCGTTAGTATTCAATTTTTTTTTTTTTTTTTAAAGTTGCTTCAATTTAAAAAAAAAAATGCTTCAATCAACATCAGGGGTCGCGTTAACCGAATATTTTCCGTCGTTGACCGGTTTTTTAAAACGGTGACGGAAAAAACTGAAGTCCATCCGTCATTTTGACAGGTTGCAATTCACACCCCAGACCACAGGGTGGCGAGTGAGCATATTAATTAGCTATTGTCTCTCTTGATGCATGACATCGTTGGCCTTACTCGGAAAAATGTCAAGGCAACTGAGTGTTTGCCTGGCACGGCCAGACTGTTCTCCCTGTATTTTTCAAACACTGAGAGAAAAGTCTGGGACACAGCCTCTCGAGTAGGTACAAAATCAATCAACAAATCAGATTTGTTTATTTGCGTGACGTGTTCTTCACGAGCAACGTCACTCTTGCGCGCCAAAAGTCGTCTCTACAACAACAAGGATGGCGAACGGGACAGCCGAGAATATGTTCCATTCCGCGGTAAATTCAGTTTTAAATGAGCTAAAACACATCGACACGAGACATTGACAACAGTCTGTCTCGCGCTAGCCATGTTGAATAAACTCCGTTCTCCTTGTATGTTTACTTCCGCGCGCAAGTCCCTCGTCCTGCCCTCGTCGCTTTGCTAACGGCACGTCTGCCCGTCGCTGATTGGTGCACTCCGCTGTCTGTTTGCCTGTTGTTAAGCTTGTTCGGACAGAATATCAATTAAAAATGAATGAAAACTAAATGCTATTGAATATGTCATTATTATCATTTTAAAAATGTAAGTGACGGGTAAAAATAGATTATGACCGGATTTTTATGACACTGTCAGTCAAAATGACAGACAACGAAAAAGTCTAGCGCAACCTCTGATCAACATATATATTTTGAATTTTAAAAAAAAGTCGCTTCAATAAAAAAAAAAAAAATGCAAAAATAAATTTGAAACTCAAAAAAATGCACGTGAAAGCTATTTTTCAATGATTGATTTTTTTTGTGTGTGTGATTGGAGTCAAGTTTTTTTTTTTTTTATTGAAGCAACTTTTTTGATAGAAGTAATGTTGATTTGTGTTTGGTCATTTTGGCTAGGATGTTTTTGTCTTTATTATTCAATCAAAAAATATGTTGCTTAAAAAATATATATTTTCTAAAAGAAAAATTCACTTTAATCAAAAAAAAAGAAAAATTACAATAATAGAAAACGTTTTTGAATGCGAAAAAATATTTGAGATTGAAAATTTGCATTTGAACACTTACTTTTTCATTGAAAAAGTTTTCTTTGATTGAAGCAATCCTTTTTGTGTTTGGGCCATATTATGGGTAGGACATTTGTGTCTAAATCATTCAATCCCCTCAAAAATTTGCTTCAATAGAAAAAAATATTTTCAATCAAAGAAAAAAATCATTTGAAAAATAAAATTGCTCACCCCACATTTTTTTTGGGGGGGGGGGGGGGGTTATATGCAAAGAAAATGACCGTCTAAGGTGCTAGTCACATGAGCTGTTCAAAAAATAATTTTGACCCATTATAAAAATATATTTTTCGTTCATTTCATTCATTTTTGTTGCAGTTTTATTGCTTTACAACTTTTACATATATAGGAAAGTCAATTTCATGCAATGACACTCTTCGGCCACCGGAGGGGGGGCTGGCCCCCCCTTAAAATCTGCTTATGACCTCGACACTCAAAATTTCAGGTTGAAATAGAAGAACAATGATTTGTTTTTAGATAAGAGTTTTAAAAATTGGATAATACTGTAGCTTGTTGACTTTAATCTGCCTTGACATGCAGGTTGGGCATCACTCATAGGCGGAGTTTGACTTTTGGTGCAGGGGGGGGCACAACATGTTGATGACCCCGAAACGCAGTGTCAGCAATAAAATTAACTTTCAAGTTGACAATGAGCGTTTTTTTGTTTCCCATCATTCTTGCGGGCAATTCTAAATCAGGCTTCTTAGGCAATATTTTTCGCCAAGATTGAATATGGTACGCCCACCTTTGTAGTTACCACCGTCAAAAATTGTATCCCCTGAGCAGAGCCATATTTAAGTAGATTTGTGTCTTTATTATTCAATCAAAAAAAAGTTGCAAAAATAATTTTGACCCATTATAAAAAGTTGTTTTTGTTTGTTTATTTCATTCATTTTTTTTTTTTTTTTTGTGCAATTTTATTGCTTTACCATTTTTATATATGGTGGAAAACACAGACAAGACTGAAAAAGCAGTTTCTGCTCTTGCACTCATTAAAAGAAACTGCTGCATTTTAAGCCAAAACAACTGTTGTGTTTGATAGAACAATATGTCAATATGCTGCCATAGCTGATTCATGGCGCATTAACCTGCCGAACTATTTTGAATTTGTCCGTTATACCCTAAAAACCCCCATTTATAGAAGCCACGCAACCACTTTTGTTTCAACCCAGCAATAAAACGAAGGTAATTAATTATATTTATTATTCAAAATGTCTGTCGTTTTTAACTTAGAATCATTTATGATGTCTCATATTTCGTTTAAAAAAGAAAAAAACGACTTAAAAAAATTATTCACTCACATATTTTAAACTTTTAAACAAATGACGTCACAATGAAAAAAATGGTGTCTGTAAAAAAGTCACAGATATCTACCTCATAACTAGTGTTGCACCGATACCACGATACCAATACCTGGCTGTGCAGTATCGGCCGATACCATACCGATACCACCCCGTTTATATATATACATATATATATATATATATATATATATATATATATATATATATATTAGGGCTGTCAAAATTATCGCGTTAATGCGCGGTAATTAATTTTTTTACTTAATCACGTTAAAATATTTGACGCAATTAACGCACATGTCCCGCTCAGACAGCATTCTGCCTTTTGGTAAGTTTCACAGCAAGGTTTTTTGTGCCGTCTAACAGCGAACTCTTGTGGTCGCTTTGCAACATGGTTTATTGGTTTCTTGCCAGTTCAATATGGCTGCACGACGTCTCGGGCTGACACCTACATTGTAATGTTGTGCTTATATGATCCTTGGACAAGATTTGTCCGTAAGTATGGTTGTTGTAAAGAATGTACATATTATGTTAGTAAGCGAAATGTTATATTTTTTGTATGATACGCTTTTTGTTTATGTTTAGTGAACCTGTATAGCGTGCTAAGCTAACGTTGTTGCTAATGCAATGCTTGTGTACTTTTTTTGTTGTAGTTTCACTACGGTCTAAAGAGGACAGTGGTTTGAGGCCATTTTAATCAGATGAAAAAGGAAGAAGTCTGATTATTAAGGCGTCGTTCACTAGCTGTCTAGCTTTGGAAAAAGTAGACCCTTCGGAGTGAGGACAGCATAGACAGATTTAAATGACAGTAGAGTGAAATGCCCACTACAGTCCTTATGTAACGTATGTTGAATGTATATATCCATCTTGTGTCTTATCTTTCCATTCCAACAAATTATTTTACAGAATATATATATAATTTACAGAAAAATATGGCATATTTTATAGATGGTTTGCATTGCGATTAATTGCGATTAATTACGATTAATTAATTTTTAAGCTGTAATTAACTCGATTAAAAATTTTAATCGTTTGACAGCCCTAATATATATATATATATATATATATGTGTGTGTGTGTGTGTGTGTATGTATATATATATATATATATATATATATATACAGTGCCTTGCAAAAGTATTCGGCCCCCTTGCACCTTGCAACCTTTCGCCACATTTCAGGCTTCAAACATAAAGATATAAAATTTTAATTTTTTGTCAAGAATCAACAACAAGTGGGACACAATCGACGATCCCAAGCCGAAAATGGCACGTCTCGGGCGGACACGTGAGAACCGGAGAAGACAGTGGGTCGCTGCGTGAGTCCGGCCGGAAAACAGCTTTCGAAAACCGCGCAAAGCTCTTCATAAGTTCATATCTCTCGTCTGTGTGCTCTTGCTTACTTCAAAAATACTGCGCGCACTTTAAAAATGAGAGCGCCACTGCCACCCACTGAGTGGATGCGCAAGTACACTTCATTCTAGTATGGCAAAAAAAGAAAAAAAAAAAGCATGTTCCCCGAGGTCACATGCGCCACCCCTGGCATTGCTCTGCGCCCCCCTGGGGGGGCGCGCCCCACTATTTGAGAAGTACTACATTAAATGTTTTAATGTGTTTAATTTAAAAAAGAATTAATTACCGCCGTTAACGCAATAAATTTGACAGTCCTACTTTAAGCCAAAACTAAAGACTCTGGATGAGTGTAAGACATTTTGTCTGTAACGTGAAATACAATTAGAAAACGATTTAATTAAAATATATATATACAGTGCCTTGCAAAAGTATTCGGCCCCCTTGAACCTTGCAACCTTTCGCCACATTTCAGGCTTCAAACATAAAGATATAAAATTTTAATTTTTTTGTCAAGAATCAACAACAAGTGGGACACAATCGTGAAGTGGAACAAAATTTATTGGATAATTTAAACTTTTTTAACAAATAAAAAACTGAAAAGTGGGGCGTGCAATATTATTCGGCCCCCTTGCGTTAATACTTTGTAGAGCCACCTTTTGCTCCAATTACAGCTGCAAGTCGCTTGGGGTATGTTTCTATCAGTTTTGCACATCGAGAGACTGACATTCTTGCCCATTCTTCCTTGCAAAACAGCTCGAGCTCAGTGAGGTTGGATGGAGAGTGTTTGTGAACAGCAGTCTTCAGCTCTTTCCACAGATTCTCGATTGGATTCAGGTCTGGACTTTGACTTGGCCATTCTAACACCTGGATACGTTTATTTTTGAACCATTCCATTGTAGATTTGGCTTTATGTTTTGGATCATTGTCCTTTTGGAAGATAAATCTCCGTCCCAGTCTCAGGTCTTGTGCAGATACCAACAGGTTTTGTTCCAGAATGTTCCTGTATTTGGCTGCATCCATCTTCCCGTCAATTTTAACCATCTTCCCTGTCCCTGCTGAAGAAAAGCAGGCCCAAACCATGATGCTGCCACCACCATGTTTGACAGTGGGGATGGTGTGTTCAGGGTGATGAGCTGTGTTGCTTTTACGCCAAACATATCGTTTTGCATTGTGGCCAAAAAGTTCAATTTTGGTTTCATCTGACCAGAGCACCTTCTTCCACATGTTTGGTGTGTCTCCCAGGTGGCTTGTGGCAAACTTTAAACGAGACTTTTTATGGATATCTTTGAGAAATGGCTTTCTTCTTGCCACTCTTCCATAAAGGCCAGATTTGTGCAGTGTACGACTGATTGTTGTCCTATGGACAGACTCTCCCACCTCAGCTGTAGATCTCTGCAGTTCATCCAGTGTGATCATGGGCCTCTTGGCTGCATCTCTGATCAGTTTTCTCCTTGTTTGAGAAGAAAGTTTGGAAGGACGGCCGGGTCTTGGTAGATTTGCAGTGGTCTGATGCTCCTTCCATTTCAATATGATGGCTTGCACAGTGCTCCTTGAGATGTTTAAAGCTTGGGAAATCTTTTTGTATCCAAATCCGGCTTTAAACTTCTCCACAACAGTATCTCGGACCTGCCTGGTGTGTTCCTTGGTTTTCATAATGCTCTCTGCACTTTAAACAGAACCCTGAGACTATCACAGAGCAGGTGCATTTATACGGAGACTTGATTACACACAGGTGGATTCTATTTATCATCATCGGTCATTTAGGACAACATTGGATCATTCAGAGATCCTCACTGAACTTCTGGAGTGAGTTTGCTGCACTGAAAGTAAAGGGGCTGAATAATATTGCACGCCCCAATTTTCAGTTTTTTATTTGTTAAAAAAAGTTTAAATTATCCAATAAATGTTGTTCCACTTCACGATTCTGTCCCACTTGTTGTTGATTCTTGACAAAAAAATTAAATTTCATATCTTTATGTTTGAAGCCTGAAATGTGGCGAAAGGTTGCAAGATTCAAGGGGGCCGAATACTTTTGCAAGGCACTGTATATATATATATATATATATATATATATATATATATATATATATATATATATACACATATACATATATATATCCTTTTTTTTTTCTCCCCCAAAGAGCTACATAATTGGATGTGAAATCATTGCTATCAAGGCTTTGTCAGGCTGTTGCTTACCTTTGCAAAATAGGAAAAGGATTTGTACAAAGTATAATACTAGCCCAACAGTAAGAAAGTAAAAATAAGTTCATAATAATAAACTCTGAATGAACTGAGTCAACTTGTTTAAACCTCTCAAAGGCCAAACAGTGCAACTTTCATGAAATTATTGTCACATTCTGCTGCTGGTTAGATTGTGTTTTGTTGCTGGGCTGTTAGTGGGGGCGTTCCTGACGTCGCACCTGAATCCAATGCAGGCTCATCAACGCAGCATTTAAGCACGGGTGAGCTCAGAGAAGGCTGCCGAGATATTTGCTTTGCTGATTGCCATTTGACATCTCGCACTATAGTCTCGCTACATTTGCTTGTTACGCCCCTGCATTGTTTTTTTTCTGTTAGTGTGCTGCACTCGTTTGTAAGCTCTATCCTGTGCAGGTATTTGAGTGTTTTTATTTTAACTTTCTGGCTCGCTGCCTATCGTCTTAGTTAAACTTCGAGTTTGTAGTATTGAGCTCCGTCGACCTGCTGTCACGGACTCCATTTGTTATTTCTACTATCCCGCGATCGCGTGTTATTTTTTTGTTTGCAATCATTAAACCCTTGTACTTAACCCCTGCTTGTTGTCCGCTTCGAGGTCCAACCTTGTTTCCGCATTTGCGGATGCTAACAATTATAAGTAATAATAATTGACCACAGCATCCCGTCTCTCTATTAGCCTCCTTTTTTCGGGAGGGGGGGGGTCCCTTATTTCTATTTCTGAAAGGTGGCAACCCTACTTTGGAAACAGTTCCCAAATTACTGCAGCATTTCTTTAAGTAAAAGACAAAGTAAAGTTGACGTAGTGAACTGACCAGAGATTGTTGCACCGGTCCAGCGCCCTTCCTCTGGATAGCAGTCCTGCTCTTGCAGGCTCAAACTCGTTGTGTTCGTTCACGCTTCGTCTTCAAATGTTTTATCATGTTCGAGGTATTGAAACTGGCCGATTTAACTCCACATCTTGAAACTTTCAGGCCGCAAATCTTGCATGCAGCCATTGATTTTAATTGATGGGATTTCTATTTTGAAATATTTCCCGACCGCCGCCATGTCGGCGCCGCCAAGCGGCCTTGTCATTGGTCAGGAGTTGCAATTGGCCCGTTCTCATTGGTCTGGAGCAGGCCAATAGCGATAGCTGCTTGGTGTTCACGTGTCATCACACAACACGGAGACAGAGTGTAGTGAGCGCCAGGAGGGGGAAAAAAAGGCTGCGGTCAAATGTTATAATAATGGACCGGTAAATGGTATCGGCGCCGTCTTTGTTGGTACTCGCCGATACCGATACCACCATTTCGGGCCGGATCGGCGCCCCCTGCCGATACTAGTATCGGTATCGGTGCATCTTTACTCATAACTATCGCTTAATTGTATTTTTTGTTACTGTCGCATTTTCTCCGATATGTTAGATGATAAATAATCAACCCAAACAAAAAAATTGAGGGGAAAAAAATGTTTAAAAGGATAAATATGTGAAAAAGAAAATCTCGACCACTCCTTGATGTCTGTGATTTCTGCATCGCGACCCTTGTTAGATTACCATGTTTCACCCATAAAATCCCCCCAAAATCCAGCTGTGGCCATTCACAGCTGTGTCTTGACACTCAGTGATACATGCTACATGGAGTTTTTGGATCAAAACAAGGTAAGTACGCGATAATATATCGTTAAAGTCATGGCGTCTTTAATTCTGCTCTCGCGTGCTCTCACCTCCAGGTAGGGTTTTGCAGTTTAAAATATATATATATATATATTTTTTTTTAAATGCCCTCCTGTTCAAAATTTTTCTCCCCCCAGACAATTGAGATTTTAAGCTTTCCAATGATGTATCACACATGCATATCGGACAATTTTGAAATTTGGCCAAATTGGAGGTCTCAGAGCGGAACTTCAAGTCACCTGAGTGTTTTCTGCCATATATAACAAAACCCGATCTGGAGGTGAGAGCACGCGAGAACAGAATTACAGACGCCATGAATTTAACGAGATATTATCGTGTACTTAATTTTTTTTGATCCAAAAACTCCATGTAGCATGTATCACTGAGTGTCAAGACACAGCTGTGAATGGCCACAGCTGGATTTTTGGGGCATTTTATGGGTGAAACATGGTAATATAACAAGGGTCGCGATGCAGAAATCGCAGACATCAAGGAGTGGTCGAGATTTTCTTTTTCATATAATTACCCTTTTAAAAGGTTTTTTTTCTAACTTTTTTTTGTTTGGATCAATTATTTATCATCTAACATATTGGGGAAAATGCGACAGTAAAAAAAAAAAAAATACAATTAAGCGATAGTTATGAAGTAGATATCCATGACTTTTTTACAGACGCCTTTTTTTTCATTGTGACATAATATGTTTTAAAGTTTCAAATATGTGAGTGAATACATTTTTAAAGTGTTTTTCTTTAACCGAAATATGGGACATCAATGAATGATTCTAAGCTAAAAACGACAGACATAATAAATATAATTAATTACCTTCGTTTTATGACTGTGTTGAAACAAAAGTGGTTGCACGACGTCTGTAAACGGGGGTTTTCAGGGTAAAACGGACAAATTAAAAATAGTTTGGGGGCTTCATGTGCCATGGATCTGCTATGGCAGCATATAGACATATTGTTCTATCAAGTACAACAGTTGTTTTATCTTAAAATGCAACAGTTTCTTTTAAAGAGGAGTGCAAGAGCAGAAACTGCTTATTCAGTCTTGTCTGTGTTTTCCGCCGTATAGACCCCACTCACCAACGTCACACAATGACGTGTTGCTGTATTGTGCCGCCATATTGTCCATCATTGTGTGTCCGTATTTTCAATGGTCTCAATTTATCGTGCAATTTATAGTGCAATTCATGGAAGCCCCGGTGCTTTCAGACGCTGTAAACTCATTGGATGTGTTGCATAAAAGGCGTTATATGGAAAAGCTTCGGTCGATCCATTCACCAGATACATATGTGATGCCTAAATCGATATTTTTCGACCCGCTGTCTTTGCCGTCTCTGCCTGACATCTGCTACCCTGATATCTACAACTATCTTGTCCACAGAAACTCAGCCTATTCTCACGAAACTTTGAAAAAACTTTAAGAGCAACACTCTACTGTAAGCAACATTACCCCGTGTGACCCTTTACTTCCAATTTTCTAAAATGGCGACAATCAATAAAAAAAAAAAGTTGACTGCGATGGCCGATGCTTCAAGGATAGGTGGATATTGGACTATTTCTTCAATAAAATACGCAACAACTGTGTCTGCCTCATTTGCAAAGAGACAGTCGCTGTTTTCAAAGAGTTCGATGTGACGCGATATTACCAAACAAGACATGCTGACATGTACGACAACATTACAGGGAAGATATGCAGCGAGAAATGAAAGCAACTTGAAGCTAGTTTAATTTCACAGCAGCAGTATTTCGCAAGAGCCCGAGTGTCGAAAGAGAACGCCACAAAGGCGAGATTGTTGAAATTATGAATTAAAAAAAATAATAATAACGCAAATGTGACACACAGAAGGTTTTGCTAAAATTTGTTTAAATATGTTGTTCTACGTAAATCAGCCAAGGTAGCCCCCCACATTTTTACCACACCAAATCTGGCCCCCTTTGCAAAAAGTTTGGACATCCCTGTTTAACTGATGATCCGTAGACGAGGCCAGCTTCTTTCACTTGTTACCAGCTAAATATTATTCAAAAAATAATGATGGTGGAAGAAATAAGCATCTTGAATTTGAAACTGTATGTTGTCGGCGATTAGCCTCGCAATGATCTTAATTGTGGTTGTCAGCCCAAAACCCTCTAAATATATATTAAATGCATCTTACCAGATATAAAATGACTACTAGATAATCTGTGGTGATCGTTTGGTGCCCAGTTTTCTCGTCGAACTGCAGCAGTCCATCTCGCTCTCCTCTCCGGGTCTCTCGGAATACGGTAAAACTTCAAGTCTCTCCGTCTATCTTCTCTGTTACTGCAACCAGCCGCCACACACGCCTTCACCATTTTCATTATTAATGTTAATGAGCAGGAAAACACGCCATAATAGGAGGAATTTACGTAGCGGTATTGCGTAAACACGACAAGCTGACGAACAATATGGCGCGGAGGCGTGGTTGTGACGTCATGTGAGTGAGGTCTATACGAAAGTCAATTACATGCAATGACACTTGTCGGCCACCAGGAGGGGGTGGCTGCCCCCCCTGGCCCCCCCTTAAAATCCGCTTATGGGATCACTGTCTCGGTGTGTGTCCGCTTAAATTCCTTCCTCTCTGTCCAGGGGCAGAGCACCATCGGCCCCTTGTTGCTTGTCAGTCAATCAGCCTCGAGGGTAGAGCCCTATGAACCCTGCCTAGCAACAAGTGTTTGATATGAATATATGTGTCTGCATTGCGGTTTTGAAGTTCTTTCAAGAAATTGATTTTGTTATCTTTTATGCATAACAATTTAAAGGCACGATTAGAATTTGAAGTAAAGTGTATAACTTTATTTTTCGCGTTATGCTTGAAAAAGTGTTACTGATTGTCAGTTAGATTTTGGCTTAATGGTTTGTACAGCCTTCCCACGTATTGGTAGATCAATTTCAAGGTCATCAAGCGCCTTAGCAGATCGATCCCTATAAACACTGATGCAGCGATGTGACAGTATGACAAAAGGCTGCTCACCCTTGCATATTTGGAGGAGTACGGGTCTTCGAAAAGTGCCCAAACGCGCTTCTGCCAGCGGCTCCACAAAGTGCCGCTCCGGGCGTCAGGAGAGTCTCCGTGCGCCAGCCTCCGCGTCATCTCGTCCACGTCGTCCTCGCCGTGCTCCTGCTCGGGCTCGCCATCGTCGTTGCCAAGGTCCAAGAGTCCCCCCCCGCCGAAACTATCAAGGGCCTCCTCCGCCTCCCGGTGCTGGCGATAGGTCATCCAGCAGCAGGGCTCCACGTCCGTCTCGTCGATGCCCCAGAAGGCCAACTCTTCCTCGTAGAGCGGTCCGCACACATCGGCGGGGCAGTGCAGCTTACCTGTCCTATAGTAGTTGAGGATGTGCGCGAAGACGCCCGGGTGGCGGTCGAAAAAGAACTCCTCGATCTTGGCGTCATAGTCAAAGTGGTTGGGAGCGTCTGGCTCGGCCAGCCACGACAGGCGGGTACCGGGTAGGGTGCGAAGGGTGCTGCGGTACGTCTGGTGCCTGATCCCTCCCACGTTGATCACGATGCGATCCTTGTCGTCGCTCAGGCCCATCGCGCCCCTTAAACATCGCTCTCCGAAGTTCCCCTCGTCATGGTGGCCAAGGTGAGCGACGCGCCGAGCCACCTGTCGTCTCCTCGCCCGGCAAGAAGCCAAAAATCACGAGTGCTCAACGCGCTTCGTTGAGCTGGACGCTGCTGACGTGCCTGTCGGGCTGGAGGCGAAATCCAAAATGAACGCGGCCAATGGCATCGCACAATGGGCGTCACATCTCCGCCAAATCCAGCGAGAACAAACAAACAATAGAGCCGAGCTTGCGTTCAACTATACCATGTCCTCCTGGACTTTGGCGGCAAGGTGACCGCGGTGCTGGTGTTGGTGCTGAGCGGACAGCGCTTATCTTGCTGCTGCTGGTTCTCCTAGTATTGGATCCCTCCTCCAGACGCGCCTCCTTCACATCACACCGACGCGCACAGCTCTTTGTCTCGGCACCAGCGACTCTTCTTCCTCTCCTCCTTTACTCGTGCATCTTGCTGCAAACAAACAGCCAGTATCGCTGGTATCCAAGATCGAGAAGGCGAGCGATGGAAAAGAAACAATCAAAGTCAAGGATGTGGCACAAAGCATGCCCACTGCCTCCCCTCTCATATAAGTATGACCATGTGATGCATCCCTAATTGTGCTATCCTATCACGGTGCAAGAAAAGCCCAATTTCCCCCTTATCACCATTCACCCAGGAGGCATAAGGTGCTGGATACATGCATGCAAGCACGAGATCCGTTTCTTAGTTTGGAGGAAACAACAGTGATTGGAAATCGGGGCCTGATGTATGGGGGGGCCGGGGTGGGCACGGCCCACCCAGACGTGAGTCATGCCCACCCAATCAAAATGTCGGGAATATCTAGCCTGGTACACCAGACTCAACGCTGTTCCAGCTATTGAGTCTGGCCACCCTTCCCACGGAAACAATTTCCAGGGCGGAGCAAGCCACAGCATACAGACAGCGGAGTGGACCAATCAGCGACGGGCAGACGTGACGTTAGTAAAATGGCGACTTCAGGATGACGGACTTGCGCGCGGAAGTAAACATATGAAGAGAGCGGAGTTTATTCGACATGGCTAGCGCGAGACAGATTGTTGTCAGTGACCCGTGTCGATGTGTTTTTGGTCATTTAAAACTGATTTTACCGTGGATTGGAGCATATTCTCGGATCTGCCGTTCACCGTCTGTGTTGCTGAAGGGACGACTTTCGACGCGCAAGAGTGACGTTGCTCGTGAAGAACACGTCACGCAAATAAACGAATCTGATTTGTCGATTGATTTTGTATCTGCTCGTAAAGGCCGTCAATGGGATGGGTCCCAGACTATTTCTCTCTGTTTGAAAAATACAGGGAGAATAGTCTGGCAGAGCCAGGCTAGGGAATATCTATTGTAGCGCCGCACTGGATATAGAGAACGCACAGAGAGTTGGTCTCACCTACTTTTTTATTGCAGGATTAACGGTTACTGTTGGCCGCAACCACGCCAAACAAGCAATCACCAAAACAAGCTGTTTTTCCAACCTCGTTTGTTGTCCGCGCGCTTCCTCTCGCTCCTCCAGACACATTCTCGCAGTCGGACATCCGGCATTAATGACGTCACCAGCCACAACAAAGCGTCTTCATATTGAAATGGGGGCAAAACACGAGTCACAAGCAGTTGCTCTGTTGTGCATTGTAGTAGAAAAGCGTTGAACTTTTGTATTATTTGTGGTCTTTTTTCCGTCGGAATGACTAAAAGTTGCCGTGTTGCGGGTTGTAACACAAGGAAGAGTTCAGAGCTGCATTTGAAGTTCTTCATTCTTCCTCGTGAGAAGAAAAGGACAAGCAAATGGCTGAAAGCAATCAATTGAGGAACAGTAAAAGAACACGGTTCCGTGGACCATTCTCGCCAGTGGGAACCTAAATCCAGGCACATTTACGTTTGCAGCAGACATTTTATTATGATGAGTAAATTGAATCGATTTTTTTTGCCCCAATTAGCTGCTAGGATTAAATAGACTAGGCAGTGGTTATTATTACCATAACTGACAACTCACAAAGCGTTAGTTTTCTTTTGCCGTGAACTGCTTTCATTGGTCAATCGTTATATTGTACGCCTGGTGGGAATTAGTTATTTTGCCGTGAAATGTTCACGGCTACATAACGCTTGGAGGCGAATTACCGGTTATGGCAGAAATAATCACTCTTTCCTTATATACTACCAGTTTTCTTAGTTCCACACAGGACATATTCCATGTAATTAATAAATGTCAGCTTACTGGGTGACTTTATGAGGTAATTGTAGATGTTTCCGAACTCCACTGCAGGCAATTCCTTTGGATTGTTCATCCAGCTATCAGCTGCGACTTTGTATGGGCAGATTTGCAGGCCAATACACGCTAATTTTAAGTTGTGTCGCCTCCTCGCGCCTGTCGGCAGCAGGGGTCGCATTAACCGGATATTTTCGGTCGTTAACCGGTTTTTTAAAACGGTGACGGAAAAAACTGAAGTCCGTCCGTCATTTTGACAGGTTGCAATTCACACCCCAGACCACAGGGTGGCGAGTTAGCATATTAATTAGCTATTGTCTCTCTTAATGCATGACGTCGTTGGCTCTTCTGTCAGAATATTGAGCGTCACCGGGGTCTGGCGGCGGCACCGTTATTGACACATCAACGCGAGGTTCTTATTGGTGCACCCGGTGTGCCAGCGCGTCATCCAATTGGTGGACTAGATTGCCGCCTGTGTATAGACCCCAATCACATGACGTCACAACTCCACCCCCCCCGACCGGAGCCGCCATATTGTGTGTCAGCTCGTCATGTTTACACATTACCGCTACGTATATGCCTCCTATTACGGCGTGTTTTTCTACTCGTTAATATTAATAATCAAAATGGTGAAGGCGTGTGTGGCGGTTGGTTGCTGTAACAGAGAAGATAGACGGAGAGACTTGAAGTTCTACCGTATTCTGAGAGACCCGAAGATGAGAGCGAGATGGACTGCTGTAATTCGACAAGAAGTCTGGGCACCAAACGATCACCACAGACTATGTAGTAGTCTTTTTATATCTGGTAAGATGCATTTAATATATATTTAAAAGATTTTGGGCTGACAACCACAATTAAGATCATTGTGTGACGTTGGTGATTGGGGTCTATATCGTTGCCTCTTTTTCTTTGGGGGCGGAGTTGTTGGCGGTAAGCAGAGTAAAAAGGGAGAAAAATACCACGACTTCCATGTCTAATTTTTCGCCGCCAAGCAAGCGTTACAATATTAATTAAAAATGAATGAAAACTAAATACTATTGAATATGTCATCATTATCATTTTAAAAATTTAAGTGACGGGTAAAAATAGACTATGACCGGATTTTTATGACCCTGTCAGTCAAAATGACAGACAACGAAAATGTCTAGCGCAACCTCTGGTCGGCAGTGACTCGTGATAATAATAAGTCATGTTTAAGACGTTTTTATGAAAAAAAAGACGCAAAACACAGCTGAAATATGAATTTCAGACAACTTTGTCTACGGATGTTTACCTGTGCGTGCCCCCATCTCAAAATGGCGACACGTTGATATGCGAGATGACGTCATTGTGACATCACGCCGACTGCGAGAATAAGTAGATAGATGAATGAAAAACAAACAAACAAAAAAAACGAAACAAAACAAAACAAATAAACCCCCCAAAAATTAATGCAGCCTCAACGGGACACAAGCCCAGAGAAATCCAGAGGGTACAAAAAAAAGCCTGCATTGGGGGTGCCCCCTCAAGATTTCTTAGTGCCCACTCTGGTGGGTAAACCTAGATCCGGTCCTGTTGGAAATTATTAAAGGATGGTGCGGTGACATTTCAATCACGCTAATTTCAGTATGTTGAGACCAGGTAGTACTGGTTTGTTTGAAACAGCTAGTAGAGACTTTAAGTGTAAAAATGAGTCAGTTTTTGTCTGTGCGTTTCAGTGGCGCCACCAGAGGTTGGCCAGGGGTGGCCATGGCCCCCCTATAAATTTGTTGGCCAACCCACTGAACACCCCGCTTTTGTTAAATGTTCACTTTATGCTTAATATATACATAACACAATAAAACAGAATTCTTGTGGAACTTAAAATGTTATGGACTATGCACATGAAATCATTAGTAACATTAAATTAGGGCTGCAGTTATCGATTATTTTAGTAGTCGATTAATCGATGAACTAGTTAGTTCGAATAATCGAGTAATCGGATAAGGAACATAAAAAATTAAAATAACTGAGCTGAGTCTTAAACGGTAGGAAAAAATAAATAAACGAGGATCTGAGTACAACAAAACAACAACAGGCTAACTTACATAGCAAAAGTCTGCTAGCTTCAATGCTATAAAAGGCTAACTTTTTTTTTTTACAGTGCTCTTAACAAATGGTTCAAACACATATTCCCACAAAAATGGCTAAATATACCTATTAACTAAATTACGAATGGATAAAAAATTTTTTTTAGCTCAAATAAAAACTTAGCTTATGTTGGTCTTAACATGGAGCCGCTGGATTCAGCCATGTGAAATGCGTTATGTCATATTCACTGTTGCCACTGGAGGGTAATGTATACACTAGAGATGTCCGATCGATCGGGTTCGGGTCCGATCACGTCATTTTCAAAGTATCGGAATCGGCAAAAAAATTTCGGACATGCCTTTTTAAATTTTTTTTTTTTTTAATTAAATCCTTTTCTAATTGTGTTTAACGTTACAGACATAATGTGTTACACTCTTCCAGAGTCTTTAGTTTAAGCTTAAGGTAGGGTTATCAAATTTATCGCGTTAACTGCGAGAATTTATATTTTTTACATTTATCACGTTACAATATTTAACGCAACTAACGCATGCGCTGCACGACCCACTCACGCATTGTCACGTTCAATCTATAATGGCGCCGTTTTACCCATACAGTATATAGAGCTAAAAGGCAGCGTAAAATGAGTAGAGTGAAGTTTGGCAGCTTTTGGAGCCTTTTTTTAAATGGCTAAAGCCTTACAATCCCTCTCCCAACGATTAGAATAATCGTGGGAAGCAATGTGGGGAAGGAAGGGAGTGGTTGATCTTTTTCTTAACACCCTATGTTATTTCCCAACGCAGAGAAGATATATCAATTGGTACCACGACGCACAGTCATTGTTGCACTTCCCATCATGCATTTGGGCAGAAGTTAAATGGCTACAGTATCATTTGCTGAAAGCTCAACAAATACAGTAGATGGCAATATTTAGTCACAGTATACAAAGTCACATTTATCCTTTAGGAATTACAAGTCTTTCTATCCGTGGATCCCTCTCACAGAAAGAATGTTAATAATGTAAATGCCATCTTGAGGATTTATTGTCATAATAAACAAATACAGTACTTATGTACTGTATGTTGAATGTATATATTCGTCCGAGTTTTATTCATTTTTTTCTTAATGCATTGCCACAATGTATCTGATCGGGAAAAATTATCGGGAATGATTGGAATTGAATCGGGAGCAAAAAAAAAAAAAAGCAATCGGATCGGGAAATATCGGGATCGGCAGATACTCAAACTAAAACGATCGGGATCGGATCGGGAGCAAAAAACATGATTGGAACAACCCTAGTATACACCCAAATCAAAAAAACTAAATGCAAACACTTTACTCACGAATACTTGAAGCAGCAGCATTTAATCTGAATCGATCAATCAATCGATTAACTCGAGTAATTGTTGCAGCACTACATTAAATATAACACAATACACCAAAGTATATCACTAGACGTGTCCTTAAGTCTTTCTGATCATTTTCTTCTGGCCTTTTTACTGCAACAACATAATAAAAACCTGAAATTATGGCTTTTAGTTTTGGTGTGCCACCCCAAGATTTTAAGTGGCACTATCTGGCCACCCCTATGAAAAATTTCTGGAGGCGCCACTGGTGCGTATCCGCTCATAAGAACGGGGTCTTTTATCTTTGTTGAATCCGCCAGCAGAGGGAGCTGTTGTTCATTGCAAAGAGGAGGAGTTGCAGGCTCCCCTTTATGATATTTGCTGATCTCTTAAGTACACATTACACTCCCCAACAGATGCACACCCTCTCTGGACACTCCATTGTGTACTTACACAGAATCTAATGATCATGAAAATTCTGCCTGCACTAATGTAATAATGACTGTTTTTGACACACAGGCAGCAGCTCAGAAAATCTTCCTCAGAGTTCTGTGACACTGGGTTGGAATGTTTGCTTTCACTTTTCCTATGTGTCGTGTACACGTTGCACTGCTACTCTCATACCTGCCAAGTTGCACGGTTTCGGCATAATTTGTATAAGTGAGCACTGATTTTTAAATGTGTACTCCATACGTTCAAAATCTGTACGTTTTCCGTGCATTACTTTTTTTTTCTCCGTTCGGATTTTGTCACCATTTCGACAGCGAGACAATGTGCCTTACTATGCGGTACTACGTTGGTTGAATGACGCGAGAAAAGTCAGAGACACGGAGAAAGAAGAGCGGGAGTGGGAAGGAGGGAAGAGTGTTGTGATGCTGATGCTAGGCTCGGTGGGTCCAATATTTCCTGACTGTAGCCGACAGCATACAATCTACGCCCACTTCATTTTACACTAGATATCATATGCATTTAGAACTAGATGCAAAATGTCAGACTCGGCGGCGTTAGTAAACAACCGCCATCTTAAACCAGTAGACTTTTCAGAAAGGCTCTGTTGTAGTGAACCTTCCAAGCGAACCTAAATAACTTCTTATCTAAAATACTCCTAGATTCAAGTCAAGATTTTGCCGATTTATATTTAAATGATGAAACTGTTTTAAAACTTTCACATGTCAAATGTAGACAGAAGGGAACGAATTAGGGCTGGGCGATATGGCCTTAAACATGTATCACGATAAATTGAGCAGATTTATCTCGATAACGATAAATGACGATAAATTCCCCCAAGCGGACTGTTATATAATTTGAAAATCTGAATCAATGCATGAAATACAGATTAACTATTTCTTGTTGATTTATTTACCAGCATTCAATTTGATATACTGTATTTAACAATTGTACATGCAGTCTAAACATTAAATTTATAAAAATTAGGGCTGTCAAAATTATACATATATATTTTATTTTATTATATAAAATAACTGGCGTTAATTAAAATTTTTAATTAATCACGTTAAAATATTTGACGCAATTAACGCACTTGCCCAGCTCAGACATATTTAAATGTCACTAGAGTGAAAGGCCCACCTGTTGTGTTTTGCGGAGTTTTGCTGCCCTCTGCTGGCGTTTGGGTGCGACTGATTTTATAGTGTAAGTAATTATTGCCATCAACAATGGCGGGCTACTAGTTTATTTTTTGATTGAAAATTTAACAAATTTTATTAAAACGAAAACATTAAGAGGGGTTTTAATATAAAATTTCTATAACTGATTTAGAACTGATTTATTGTTATAATAAACAAATACAGTCCTTATGTACCGCATGTTGAAAATATGTATCCATCTTGCGTCTTATCTTTCCATTCCAACAATAATTTAGAGAAAAATATGGCATATTATATAGATGGTTTGAATTGCGATTAATTACGATTAATTAATTTTTAAGCTGTAATTAACTCGATTAAAATTTTTAATCGTTTGACAGCCCTAATAAAAATGTATTGTAAGCAATAAGAATTCAAGTATGAACATTTATAACAGCGTGTATGACTTGAACAATGTACATTGTCAAAATCAATATGCCTGTGCAAACATGTAGTTGTAACACAAATGACTTGCAGCTTGAACAGTACACTTCAAAAAAACAACTTATTGTTAATGGCTGCTGTGATATAATTATTAAATACAAGTGTTTACTTTATGGTTTAAGGTTTTTTTCCCCCCCCAGTGCATTTTTTCATAAATGCACGCACAATAAAAATAGCTGGGGCCATTTCTCGGTCATTATAAGTTTCGCCGTTGGATTGTACTTTATGCAGAATTCTTTACCATCACAAAAGCTATCAGAGGAATCACACACACAGACAGATACAAAATAACGCCACATAGTAATTGCTAGATGCAGTCCGTGCCCAATCCACTCATTAAGTTCAGCCGTTTCGACAAGGTTAGAGCCTCTATCCGACTCCATAACGTTCATTTGTAGCGTTAGCCGCTAGCTAGCGTTTGCCTGGCTACCAGTAGAAAGCACTGAAAGCACCATCTCCGGAAATCGTGAGAACAAAGGAGGACAGCGGGTGAAAGCCCGTCTGGATGCCACCAAGAGTCTACTAAATGTCGGTTGAAAGTTTGGTGAACCTCCCTTAAGCCACACTCCATCACGTTTTGCTTGTAGCGTTAGCTGCTAGCGTTAGCTTACCGGGCTTTTGTTTGATTGGCTTCCTGATGATCACGTGACTCCCTACGTAAGCACATTCACTGCTTTCTTAAAGGGGAATGAACATAGACGAACAACACAGAATCAAAGCGGGATGAAAAGACTATTTTCTTGTTTTATTAATTTACCGAATTTACCGACATGGTCAAAATTACGTCGGTCATCGTTAAGAATTTCGGTGACGGTAAATTTTCGGTTTACCGCCCTGCTCTAGAACGAATGCAAAAACGGGAGCAATTTTAACAATTTTAACGGTTGATTCACAACATTAAGTTACTTCCAAACATAGCATAGTTTTTTTTTTTTTTTTGAAAAAAAATGAAGAAGAAAAAAACATGAAAGGTAACACCAGTTACTTTGCCAAGTAACTAATTACTCTTACATTCAGGTAACTGAGTAACTAACTCAATTACTTTTTGTGAGAACTAATTTGTAGCTGTAATTAATTACTTTTTTAAAGTTAGATTAACAACACTGGTCATAAAGATGCAGTCTGCAGAACGAGAAGTGATGAAAGCGGAGATTTTATTCTGCCAATTTGTTGCCGAACACAATTTGCCTGCAACTATTCTTGATCACTTCTAATAATTAGCCAAAGAAATGTTCCCTGACTCAAAAATTGCATCGGTAAGTTAATTTTATCAATTGACCTTTTTAATTCATAATTGGACAAACTCACGAACTACCTTCAAGTCAAACTGAATTGCGAGCTGAAGTGCAGCCATCAAAAGACATGATAGAAATTGCCAAAAGTGCTACATACAATGATAACAAAAGTCCCTGTTAAATTTTAGTAATCATGATGTAGCTGAAGATATTGATTGTTCTTTGATTGCACCAGGTTATATGTGAAAATATTACCAACAAATTCATACTATTTTGAAAATTGAGTTTTATTTTTGTTTCATATTGCATGCTTTATAAAAGTTGTTAGATTAGTCATCAATTTGTAAGGGCATACGTCACTATTTATAAGATTGCCAACGGTCTCGGGTTGACAGGTATGTACAGGTACTCTGGCTCCCTCCCAAATTTAAAATACATGCAAACAGTCCGCACATGTACATATATATAGTTTTAGTGAAGACGGAAGACTTTAAAAAAAAAAAAAAAAAAAAACAGTCCCTAAATGAGTGTTTGTCTACAGTGAATATTTAAAGCCAGGTTTTGGGATATAAAACATTTGAAAAGATGAAAAATAATTCCAAGATGTTTTCCAGAATTAATATAGGCTATAGCTACAGCTCAATTGAAAATGCTCAAAATGGATTGGACATCTCTTGCCGTCAATGGCATAAAAAAGAACGGAAGTTAAAATAAATAACTTAGATAATGTGGTTGCATAACTGCAAACATTTCCAAAGTGAGATTTACAATGACATCATTTCTATTGTAGCACATAGAATTAGTTTAGCACTGTCTTGTTGAAATAAGCAGTGATGACCCATTATAGGATCCACAGATAGAAAGAGTTGTAGTTCCTAAAAGATAAACGTTATTATGAGTTAAAATAGCTTGATATTGAAACCCCTCTTGATGTTTTCGTTATTATACCATTTTTAAAATTAGTTTAACTAGTAGGTCGCCATTGTTGTTGACATCGCAGGGCGGTGACGTATGACCCTAGCGACATAAACATGTCATCCGTTCAACCCTTTCAATTTTAACCCGAGAGGAACATTACTGAGAATGACAGCACTGATGATATTTCACAAAACGAGCAGCAAAAGCAAAATGAACAGGAAAGACGGGAGACTGGGAGAATGTGTTAGGGTAGATGAAACCAAAATAGAACTTTTTGGTAGAGACACAGGTTCTCGTGTTTGGAAGAGAAAGAATACTGAATTGCATCCGAAGAACACCATACCCACTATGAAGCAGTGGGGTGGAAACATCATGCTTTGGGGCTGTTTTTCTCCAAAGGGACCAGGACGACTGATCTGTGTAAAGGAAAGAATGAATGGGGCCATGTATCGAGAGATTTTGAGCGAAAATCTCCTTCCATCAGCAAGCGCATTGAAGATAAGATGTGGCTTCATAAGAAGCATTTCAAGGTCCTGGAGTGGCCTAGCCAGTCTCCAGATCTCAACCCCATAGAAAATCTGTGGAGGGAGTTGAAAGTCCGTGTTGCCCAACAACAGCCCCAAAACATCACTGCTCTAGAGGAGATCCGCATGGAGGAATGGGCCAAAATACCAGCAACAGTGTGTGAAAAGCTTGTGAAGCGTTACAGAAAACGTTTGGCCTCCGTTATTGCCAACAAAAAGTACATAATAAAGTATTGAGATGAACTTTTGATATTGACCAAATACTTATTTCCCACCATGATTTGCAAATAAATTCTTAAAAAATCAAACAATGTGATTTTGTTTTTTGTTTTTTTCCACATTCTGTCTCTCACGGTTGAGGTTTACCCATGTTGACAATTACAGGCCTCTCTAATATTTTCAAGTGGGAGAACTTGCACAATTAGTGGTTGACTAAATACTTATTTGCCCCACTGTATTTGGTTTAATGAGTAAAACAATATTTTGTTTTGTTTTTACCTGCAATTAAATCACTTGCTTTTCCAGAGATAAAGAAAAACAAGATCAGACGTTGATATGTGAACTTTTTTTTAAATGAAAAACTGAATATTTAATGGGGTGTCCTAATTTTTTCACATGATTGTGATGTTTCCTCCAACTTTTTTGAGAGCCCAAGTCAGACATGTTTATTTTTTTTGTAATGCTTGTTCGATTTGGAAACAAAGTAGGGCTTCCCATCCACTAGTGCAGATGGGGATGTTATTCCCTTCGCCTTCCCCCTCCTGGTGGGCAGTTCCATGTCTCAGTTTCCACTCTTCATTATAAAGGAGGAGTTTGCAGCATTGAAGCTCTTATACCTCAACTGGGAGAGTGTGTGGGATTCTGGACTTTTAACTGGCCTCAGATCTGAACTGGGCTACAGGGGAGAAACACATAAAAAGCTGGCAACATGGCGGTGACAGGATGCACGCAATGCATTAAATATATGTTATTCTTCTTTAATTTCATTTTCTGGGTAAGTTGTTTTATTTATCGATTCATAATTTGAATGTTTTTGTTTAAAACCTTAATTTTTGTATTTTGTTGGACTGAAATGCACAAAATTATACTCTTAAGTAAAAGGATATGGGTTATGGATGAGATGCATTGAGTTTCCCACGCTGCTTTCCCAATTGTGTGAGCTGTTAGTGTTAAAGGGCAGCATCAATTGAGGAGGCAAAGAGCAGTGAATGTCGCTCTAACCCGAAAGTTATTTTCCGCATGGTCAAGCAGCAGTGGTGGTGGGGGGATTTCAGGCTGGGTGGGCTTCAATCTAAATATTTATTCCTCCTTCTGTACATCTCACAATAACCATGTGACCCCATCAGAAACAGAGTAATGTGCTGTAGGGAAAGATGTAAAAAATCCCAGTTGATTGATGATTTCTCACAGACACCCCCTTCCATGGATAAACACTTAAAAGAGACTGAACAGAACTATTAAGAGATTTTGGGGGAGGGGAGGCTTCTGTGCCTTTGAACCTTTCACAAGCTCAGGAAACACTCAGGCAACACATCAGCTACTTGTTTTACCCAAAGTTATATACAGTATGTGTGTAACTTGCCACCCTCACATTATATTTCCTGAAAACATGTTCGCTTTTTATCCGTGCACCTCAAACACCCGGAATTGATGGCATGTGAATTTCCACTGTTTTTCTTTCGCTACTTATCTTTTTTTAGATGAACAGCGTATCCTGGACACGGCACTCGAGTGTTTCCTCTGTTGGCTTGTCATTGTGAAAAACTGCCATTTTTCTTGTTGAGGATTTGGCTTCCTGTCTCTTGGAGAACAATGCAATGCAGTCATTACTAAATATTCAGATGACTTTTTATAAACAAGCGAATAACCCAAAAAAAAAAAAAAAAAAAAAAAGTTCAATATTACGATTTATGTATAACTGGAGCATTTGTGACTATGTGATTCATCTCAACCTGTGGTCTGCATTCCTTCATTGTAGTCCAAGAGAGGAGATAGAAGTTAGAAGGAGTAGTTCTGGAATTCGTTTTTGAAGGCCATGGACTGTGCTTTAGGTCATAGTCATGTCAGGATGTCCTCTCATCACTTCCCTCAAAGGCCAGTGGACAGTTCATAGCCTCCCATTGGAGCTGCACCTTCACATACATTGTCAGAAACTGTTGAATGATTTCACCAAAGTCCAGAGAATAACAGTGACATCATACTGACAATATCCCTTTTTTAATTGCAGCTGGCCGGAGGAGTGATCTTAGGCGTGGCTCTGTGGCTTCGTCACGACAGTCAGACTGGCAACCTCCTCATTCTTCAGTTTGAAGGCCAACAGGCACCGGGCACCTTCTATATCAGTGAGTCAAGTGGTTCCTTATAAAAGAGAAGATTTTAAATTATTATCCGCCATTGGCAGAAACAGACATCTAATCCATTTGAACATTTCAAATGGATTCAACGTCTATTGCTGTCATTAGCTGGCAGTAAAATAGGAGGAATTTTATGACCGCTAGACATTTTGGATAATGTTCCCATAGAAAATGATGTCAAGTGACAAACTGTTGACATCATGAAACTAATTTTTCATGTCAATTTTTCAAGTGAATTTTTTTTTTTTAATTAAGAACTGGAAGTTCACTTCCAGGGACAGACAAGACCTTGTAGAAATAACATTCATGTGAAGAACAGTTGTTCAAAGTAGAGATGTCCCGATCCGATATTTGGATCGGATCGGACGCCGATATTTGCAAAAAAATGCACATTGGTATCGGATCGGCCGACACGGAAAAATTCCGATCCAGACTTCCGATCCAGTTTTTTTTTGCAAGTCCGGTCTGGGTTTTCCAGCGCACCAATTCACATAATCCATTCCAGTTTTTGCTTCGGTTTCCCTAAAATCCAGTCCGCATTTTACGGCACACCTTCAACACACTACATTACCGTCTCCCAATTTACCGAGAGACTTTATCGGTAAAAATGTCAGCTGTGTGGGATAATTTCACCTTAAAGGACGACAAAGACGAAGAGGCAGAGTGCAACATATGCCACAATAAAGTCAAGCGTGGTGGTAAAGCTGTAAGTGTTAGGTTTTGTGTTGATTCCCTCCTAGTGTGTCCTTGTAATTGCCATTGATTTCACCTGATGTACCACTCCTTCTGTATCCTCCAATCTGCGTCCACCTGTGTCACCCATCTGTTCCTCATTGTCTCGTTACCCTTTGTCTGCGTGTGTATATAAGCTCCCAGTTTCTTTTCAGTCCTTGTTGCGTCATTGTCAATGTCAATGTCTATGCCAAAGTCAAATTTCAAGTCCTGTCCACGCCCTCGTGTACCAGTCCCTCTGTTTAAGTAAGTCTTGGTTTGAACATTGCCTTTTTGATCCCGAGTCCTTTGGTTGTACTTTGTGCTTTTGGTTAGTTGTTATTAAAACGTTTTTTGAGTTCCGCCACCTGCTTTGCTGCTTTTGTTTCCCTGCAATTGGGTCCACACCACCTGCTTGCCCGCGTATTCCTGACAGTAAGAAGTTTTAATACAACCAACCTAATCAAGCATTTAGCGAAATACCACCACAAACAATATGAGGAGTATGTTAAGGAAACCGAAGACAAAAAGAAATGTCCTACGCAACTAACACTGGCAGAAACTATTGCTATGCGTGACGGACTGGCACTCAACAGTCCCAAAGCCCAGGGAATAACAGTCATTGCCGAAGAATTCATTCTGGATGAGGAGCCATTATCTCTCGTGAGTAAAGACGCACCAACACTTAGAACTACGGTACAACATGCCCAGCCGTCATTACATCCTTGAGCGAGTCGGCCGTGGAAGATTCGAGAAGCGATTCACAAACATCCAAATTCCGATTACTGAAATATGTCAAGTAAAGCAGAACTAATACACAGCGCAGTCTTCGGGACGCAATGAGAAACGGACCGCATTGCGTCCCGAGAGTAAACATTATGCTTGTCATAGACCCGGGTAATGCCAATGCTTGACCCACGGCTTTAGCTCAACTCATGCCGCTGGATAAAAAACACAACAATACCTGACTGCTGCTGACAGCCGCTACAAACTACGTCAACATCGTTTTACTGTAGATAATAGATATCATATGTACAGTATATAGAACTAGATGCAAAATGACAGACTCGACGGCGACATTGAAGTATGGAAAACTGGATGCGTTAGTAAACAGCCGCCATCTTAAAGCAGGAGACTTCCCTAGTAGGCTGTTGTGAATCTTCCAAGCGAACCTAATTAACTTTTTATCTATAATACTCCTAAATTGGCAAAATCTTGACTTGAATCTATCTTCAAAACAGTTTTAAAACTTTCACATGTCGAAAGTAGACAGAAGGGAAATTATGGAATAACGGGAGCAATTTTAACAACTTTAACAGTTGATTCGCAAAATTATATGAATTGAATGTAGTTTAAAGCTGCTGCTGCTACAGAATGGGGACTTGAGTATTTTATTTACTGTTGTAAAATGTTAACTTGATACTGAAATAGTCGTTTATTTAAACCTGAGAGGCTTTTTATATAATTATTGTAACTAATGCACGAAACATTAAAAGCATCCAATAGCTTGGGGGGTTTGTGGGATTTTCCAGAGGTTGTTTGTGTGTTTTGCTTTTTTAAGACAGTTTACAATATTATTTGCACGTTTTACTGACTGACTATGCCATTTCTGTTTGTTATTCATAATGTTTTGTGTTTGTCACTGAATAAACAGGTCAGTTTCTTGTTACCAACCGTTGTGTGTTATTCAAACTCACCTAATTCAGCTGGCTAGTTGTTATCAAGAGTACTAAAACCCTTTTCAACATGAGTCTGACAACTAAGTAAGGAGGCTAAATAACTTTAAACTTTAACACATGCTCAGATAGGCCGGTATCGGTATCGGCCAGTATCTGTATTGGATCGGAAGTGCAAAACAATATCGGTATCGGATCGAAAGTGCAAAAACCTGGATCGGGACATCCCTAGTTAAAAGTATTTAAGTATGCAAATTAGGAATTTCTCAGACATCTGATAATGGAGAAAATAATGTTTAATCACAAAAAAATGACGCCGCGTACGGGTGCACACATTTTGTGACATTAGTTATACCTACGCACGTATTCACTGATAGACACATGTGCATGTGATAATGAGTATTACTATCAGCGGGCCATCTGGGATACTGTCATTTGACTGGACAAAACCGCATTGACATGGATGATAAAAGGTCTTCCCCCAGGTTGGCATAGGCGGACTTTTGGGGCAGGGGGGACACAACATGTTGATGACCCCAAAACGCAGTGTCAACAATAAAATTCACAACAATATTTATAATAATAAGTTGACAATGAGTGTTTTTTGTTTCTCATCATTCTTGAGGGGAATTCTAAATCAGGCTACTTAGGCAATAATTTTCGCCAAGATCGTCATCCATTGAATTTGGTATGCCTGCCGGGGTCGTGCCAATGTAGTTACACCAGTCAAAAATTGTATCCCCTGGGCGGAGCCATACGGAGGTAGATTTGTGTCTTTATTATTCAATCAAAAAAAGTTGCTTAAATTAAAAAAAAAAAAAGTTGCTTCAATCAAAATATATATTTTCAACCAAGAAAAAGCCGCTACAATCAAAAAAATGTATTTGAATGCAAAAATAAAATTGAAACTCAAAAAAAATTTTTTAAAAATTAAAAAATTAAAAAATTAAAAAAAAAACTAAAAATGCATGTAAAACCTATTTTTCTTTGATTAATTTTTATTTTTATTTATTTATTCTTTGGTTGAAGTCAAGGTTTTTTTTTTTTTTTAATTAAAACAACTTTTTGATTGAAGTAATGTTGATTTTTGTTTGGGCCACGTTTTGGCGAGGACATTTTTCTCTTCATTACTCAATCCAAAAATAAGTTGCTTCAAAAAAATATACATTTTCAAAAAGAGAAATCAATTCAATCAAAAAAAGAAAAAATTCAATCATAGAAAAAAGTTTTTGAATGCCAAAAAATATTTGAGATTGAAAAATGTACATTTGAACACTTAATTTTTCATAGAAAAAGTTGATTGAAGCAATCCTTTTTGTGTTTGGGCCAAATTATGATTAGGACATTTGTGTCTAAATCATTCAATCCCCCAAAAAGTTGCTTCAATCAAATATATATATATATATATATATATATATATATATATATATATATATATATATATATATATATACTGCCAATGGGAAAACCCATTGGCAGTGTATCAAATACTTGTTCTCCCCACTGTATATATCTTTTTGTCTATATATATATATACAGGGGTGCACATAAGTGGTCCGCATGCGTGCATGCGTACTGGACGTAGACAAACGCGCTGGCCCTCAACGGCTTCCATACACTTTTCCGTACCGATGGCTGACCACTGTATTTGCGGCGGACACGAGAAAATAACTTCTCAAAATGTCGAAGAGGCAGGCCCCACTGAGTAATTATTTCCGTGCTCCCCCACCCCCGTCAAAAGACAGAAAGACCACAGAGATGTCACCGGAGCTACCGGAAAAAAAGGACTTTTGCTGAAAAGTGGCTGCAGGAGGTACCATGGCTAGAAGTAAATGATGCTCACACGGAAATGCGGTACAAAATGTGCCGTGAGAATCCCAATGTCGCTGATAAGAGCAGCGCATTTTACGTAGGGTCAAAGAATTTCAGCCATCCAAACTTTGAAAAGCACGAAAAAAACAGAGAGCATGTGGCAATTAAGCAAACTATCAATGTCAGACAGGACCCCATTCGCCCTATGGACAAGTGGCGGAATAAAGGTAATGAAAACAGTGCCATGCACTGACAAACGTGTTTTTGCTCGCATTTTACAAAGCTAAACATGCACGTTCAATGAGGTCTTATGAGGAGGACTTCCCACTTTTACAAAAGCTTGGAGTTAATGTGGGAGCCGCATAATGCCCTTTATTTTGAATTGGTGCTTTTACAGTGGGGAGAACAAGTATTTGATACACTGCCAATGGGTGTTCCCATTGGCAGTGCATCAAATACTTGTTCTCCCCACTGTATGTTTATTTGTTTACATTTCACTTTAAAGTAATGGCAATTTTGTTGTGCCAGTTGATGTTAATCAAGCATTAATTGTTAATATAATTAATTAAAGTTAATTGGCTCTAAGTAAAGCTTGTCATAATTTTATCGCTTCAGGCGGGTCGGCTCTCAAGCTCAATGAGGACCAAGTCACATCTCCAGGTCCTCCTCTGAGAACCTGAGCAAAAAAAAATGTGCACCCCTGTATATACTGTATATATATATATATATATATATATATATATATATATATATATATATATATATATATATATATATATATATATATATATATATATATATATATGTATAGGAAAGTCAATTACATGCAATGACACATTTCGGCCACCTTAAAATCCACTAATGCATGTTGGGCGTCTTTTATTTACATTTTCCTCACTGCTACACATAAAAAAATTCAGTTTTTTCTTTCTTTCAATTTATTAAGCAAGAATCTTTCTGCTGGGATGCACTCGATAAAGGTCTTGTCTGTCCCTTTAAGTTTTATCGCTCTATCCACAGGACACATAAGGACAAACCTTGAAGTTTCTGGGTGCTCGGTTGGTATGTACAGTGATCCCTCGTTTTTCGCGGTTAATGGGGACCAGGACCCTCCGCGATAAGTGGAAGAACTGTGAAGTAACGCAAACCCCGACCCCACATTTTCATTATCATTTTTTTGTGTTTTATGTACTTATACACATTTAGCATTGGAAAGAGATACAGTCCCTGACAAAAGTCTTGTCGCTCATCCATTTTTTAGAAACAATTGCTAATAACCTGACTTTTAATTATTCAATTGGTTTCAGAAATGGCTCATATGAAAGCTAAGACCCTCCCAAATGATGTTGAATGCACACAAATATATTTGTTTCCCTGAAAAATGATTTATCATTTAATGAAGACATAAAGGTCAAATTTTCGCAAAAAAAAGTTTTGTCGCCTACAGAAAGTAGTGTGAAAATTGAACAAAAAATGTACTTCAAATACAAAAATATGTTAGATAACATAAGTGAATTAAGTAGTGGTGCTGTGAGATCCAAATTTAATATTTTGTATGACTTCCATGGGCTTGAAGGACTGCATCCATGCGATTCGGCAAGGATTCATACAATTTATTGATGAAGTCATCAAGAACATCAAAGAAAGCAGTCTTGCATGCCTCCCAGAGTTCATCAACATTCTTGGGTTTCGTCTTCCATGCTTCCTCTTTCATCCTGTTCATGTCTGGTGACTGGGCTGGCCAGTCCTGGAGGATCTGGATCTTCTTTGCCTTGAGGAACTTTGAGGTAGAAATTGTAGTATTCAATAGAGCACCATCCTGCTGCAGAATTTGTCCCTTTTTATGGTTAGGAATGTAAGAGGCAGCTAAGATTTGTTGATATTTCAGACTATTTATGTTGCCTTCCACCCTGCAGATCTCTCGCACATCCCCATACTGGATGTAACCCCAGACCATGATTTTGCCACCACCAAACTTCACTGTTTTCAGAGCAAATCTCGGATCCATGTGGGCTTCAGTAGGTCTCCTGCAATATTTGTGGCAACTGTGGTGTAATTCAATGGAAGATTCATCTGAAAATCCACCTTTTGCCACAAAACAGTGAAATTTCCACACTACTTTCTGTAGGCGACAAAACTTTTGTCTTGCCAAAATGTGACCTTTATGTCTTCATTAAATGATACATCTTTTTTCAGTGAAACAAATCTATTTTTGTGCATTCAACATCATTTAGGAGGGTCTTAGCTTTCATATGAGCCACTTCTGAAACCAATTGAATAATTAAAAGTCAGGTTATTAGCAATTGTTTCTACAAAATGGATAAGCGGCAAGACTTTTGTCAAAGATTGTACATACAAGACTTTTTTTCCCCAAAGTATAATAAAAAATAAATACATAAAAATGTAGAGATATATAGTTTCATAAATGGGTTTTGAAGCACTTCAAATTATGATACGTTTTAAACATGTTACTGTCCCACCAAATTATTGTTAAACAAGAATAAAGTAGTAGAAAAATGCTTGGCTTTATAAAATGCTTCATTGAGTGAGTCGATTCAAATCACTCAAGCTGCTCACTTACACACAATGAGTTGCCACAGTTACTGTTTAACAAGTTAAACAATGATTGACCCATGCAGCGCTTTGAAGTTCGTGTCTCTGGCAAGCTCAAACCCAAAAATCTGTTAATCATCGCTAACTTTAATAAGCAACTCCAGTGCACTGCCTGACGATCAAAGAGCAGGGAGAGGGAGGGAGAGTGCGACTACGCGATCAGCTCATGACAGCTCATCTGTATTTATGTTTTATTTGAAAAAAAATTCCGTGATGTACTGAGGGTGCGAAGTTTGAAGTGCGAAGTAGCGAGGGATCACTGTACTGGGCTAGAAATACCTGTCACCGTTGTTGGTTTTGAGGGGGAAAAAACTGTTGGTTGAATTTCGGGATATTCAACGCTGTATGTTAACCAACGCTGGGGAAAAAAAGATTTGAGTGACAAATTACAACATGCAAGACTGCTTCTGAATTTTACTAGATCTGGCTTCGCACAGCCGTATTGTATTTCCTGGTGTTTTAAAAAAAAAAATCTTTATACACAGTAGGTGCCCTCCTACACAGTATTTTTCAGAGTGTGCTGCTGCTCAAATTTCAAACACAATGTTATGCGGGATTAGCACATATATTGTGTCCCACTGAATAATTCTGACACTATAAGACACTGTGCTGTTCTACATCAATGAAAAATCCCGCCACAATGAAAAACATGTTATTAATGAGAAACTGACAGCGCAAACCAACAGTGATCATTATTCAAGTGATTAAAAGCAGAATTTTCGATGCTGGTTCTCAATCGGTTCACCCAATGAAGTGATCTTTGAATCGGCATCCATCTCCAAAGAGAAGCTTAAATATTTAATAGTAAGAAGGGAAACATTGACTGAATGTTAAATGGAGCCTTGGCACATACTGCACTATAGCCTTATTAAACTACATTACATTTTATTTTCTAATTGTATTCAAGAATGTATTGGCTCAGTCATATCTCCTCTCTCCGAGCACTTCTATGTAGAAGGAAGGTCATTTTCATAAGAGCTTTACCAAGGGGAGAGAAATGAGACTGCATTTGACCTCTAAGAAAAGCCTAGGATCAGAACCCTGCATAAGACTGTAGTTTGACATTTTTACCCAGGTGAAGAAGTAAATATTACACCCCAAATCCTTTAGAAAAATAAAAAAAAGAAAGGAAGGTGGAAAAAAAGTCTTAGATCTCACGCTCCACCTAGAGAGGCCAGATGTTGTCAACAGATGTTGTGGCAGGCGTGGGCACCAAGTGGCGGGTGTGTGAGCACGGCGCTAAAATAAAGCCGTCATGTGTATCTTAGTTTTGCTTCCTTTTCAATAGCGCAACTAAAATTCCAGAATGAAGAATGCGCTCAGGTTGCCTCATTACTTGAACTAATGGCATCCATCATTTTCCTTCAGTCACCCACAAACTGGCCCTGAAACATGTGAAACATGATCCAATTCAAGAATTTTCCATCATTTTGCCTTGTTGTGGTGGTGAACTGCTGTGAACCCATTCATTTAAATTTGGCCCGGTCCCTGTTTTACCATAGCTCTTCTCTAAGTATAAGGAAGCATTGCAAACTCAGGCTTTTTATAGAGGAAAGACCCACTAGTGATTTTGTAGAGGCCCACCCAAGCAAGATCAAGGGAATGTTTCTTTCTTTTGCCCGCCCTTAAACATACGCCCCAGCATAATTCAAATAACCTTGGACATCTGCACATTAACCCTCAAATTAGAGTTTAGCCTGGATGTTTTTAGCATGCTGGCACACTAAAGCGGTGTTTATGTAAGGCCCAAAATAGATATTGTCCAAACTCCTAAGCAGATCCCGAACACTTTCTGCTGGCTTGTGGCCCAAGGAAAAATCCTGACAAACTTCATCTTCTTAGGCTTGTTTCAGAACTAAGAAAAAGAAGGAATTCAAAACTAATGTTGATGGTTAGTGAAACAGAGGTGGGTAGAGTAGCCAAAAAGTTTACTCAAGTAAGAGTAGTGTTACCTTTAAACAAAATTACTCAAGTAAAAGTAGTCATCCAAACATTTACTCCCCACGGTCTCATCAGACCATAGGAGACGGTTCCTGTAATCCACGTGCTTTGTTGACATGTCTTCAGCAAACTTTTTGCGGGCTTTCTTGTGTACCATCTTCAAAGGAGGCTTCCTCTTGGGGTGACAGCCATGCACACCAATTTGATGTAGAGTGCGGCGTATGGTCTGAGCACTAACAGGCTGACCCCCCACCCCTTCAATCTCTGCAGCAATGCTGACAGCACTCCTGTAACGAGTCACATGACAATTTGGAGGGAAAATGACAAGCAGTACTCAATTTGGACAGTTAGGGATGTACGTTTTTTCCAAAGGGGTGTACTCACGTTTGTTGCCAGGGGTTTAGATATTAATGGCTACAGTGCCCTCCATAATTATTGGCACCCCTGAAAAAGAGGTGTTTTTTTAGCTTCTAATCTTTTTTTTTATTCAAATAATATGGGACCTTAATGGAAAAAAAGAAAAATCCAACCTTCAATACAAGTGCATTCATTCAGTGGGGAAAAAATCCCACATAAAGAAAAAATTATTTGACATCAAATAATGTGTGTCACAATTATTAGCACCCCTGGTGTTAATTTGTACAACCCCCTTTTGCCAACAAAACAAGGTCTAGGGACTGAGATGGCCATGGGAGGAGCTTGATTTTGTTTCTGGTCAGGTGAACCATTTCTGTGTAGATTTGGCCATATGTTTAGGGTCATTGTCTTGCTGAAAGACCCAGTGACGACCCATCTTTAGCTTTCGGGCAGAGGGCAACAGATTTTGATTTAAAATGTCCTCGTATTTCAAAGCATTCATGATGCCATGGACCCTAACAAGGTTCCCAGGGCCTTTGGAAGCGAAACAGCCCCACAACATCATTGACCCACCCCCATACTTCACAGTGGGTAAGAGGTGCTTTTCAGCATGCGCATCTTTCGTGGCACGCCAGACCCTCTTAGAGTGTTTGTTGCCAAAAAGCTCTATCTTGGTCTCATCTGACCAAAGCACACGGTCCCAGTTGAAGCCTGGGACCGTGTGTATTTTTGTGTGAGACCAAGATTGAGCTTTTTAGCAACACAAAATCAAACTCCTCCCATGGCCATCTCAGTCCCCAGACCATGTTTTGTTCGCAAAAGGGGGTTGTACAAAGTATTAACACCAGGGGTGCTAATAATTGTGACACACATTATTTGATGTCAAAAATTTTTTTCTTTATGTGGGATTTTTTCCCCACTGAATGAATGCACTTGTATTGAAGGTTGGATTTTTCTCTTTTTTTCCATTAAGGTCCCATAATTTTTGGAAAAAAAAAATATTAGAAGCTAAACAACACATCTTTTTCAGGGGTGCCAATAATTATGGAGGGCACTGTATATTTTGAGTTATTTTGAGGGAAAATAAATTCACTCTATTATATAAGCTGCACACAGACTACTTTTCTTTGTGTCAAAGTGTCATTTTGTCAGTGTTGGCCCATGAAACGATATACTTGAATATTGCAGAAATGCGAGGGGTGTACCCACTTTTGTGATACACAGTATAATACACCCTGTCTTTTCTTCTTTTTTAAATGAATAATAAAGAATATTTATTTTTAAGAGGCTGAAAAATGAGGAATTGAACAATTTTGATTATTTTGAAGAATCGATTAGTTGTTGGTGAATTTATCATGGCAGCCATAGGCTGAGTTTGAGTTTATGGGCAGGGGGGGCACAACATGTTGATGAGCCCGAACCGCAGTGTCAGCAATAAAATTAACTTACAAGAATATTTATAAAAATAAGTTGAAAATGAGCGTTTTTTATTTCCCATTGAGGGGAATTCTAAATCAGGCTGCTTATGACAGCTCTACTTTTCACCAATATCGTCATCCATTGAATATGGGACGCCTGCCGGTGTCTTGCCAATGTACAGTAGTTACCACCATCAAAAATCTTATCCCCTGGGAGGAGCCATTGCGCTGCACTGATTTGCTTGACTTCTGTGTTTTGGTGGTGTAGTTATCTACAAGGTTTTAAAACATGGCCCATCCATCAAAAATAAATAAATAAATAAATTTTCTGTCATATTACATAACATATGTACTAAACGTAAAAAAGGCAATGTTTTACTCGTAGGATGACCTGTAACTGTTATTACTGTAATTCAAGTCCTGTATGGAGTTTCTCCAGTTTAATAAACGTCAATGTCCAAAATATATGACCGTGGTTCTTTTCTGGCTTGAATCAGTTGTTTAAGTCGACATAACTCATAACTAATGTGTGTGTGTGTGCGCTCCCGCGGCCAGGGGATACATTTTTGACAGGGGTAACTATATTAGCAAGACACCAGGGGTGGCTCTGTTGTACAAATAGCGTCTTTAGTGGGGCAAATTAAAACTCCACTCAACATTCTGGCGGTGCTCTCTGGCGTTTCATAGTCCACATTTTCAATCCTTGGTTCTTGCTCAGTAGTTGTTGTCGCTTTTGAAAGCTTAAGTTTGAAAAAAATTACGTATATCCATCTCGCCTCTTCGGTCCTCGGGTGGTTTTGGCTAAGCAAAGCAAATAACAGTCTAAGGTGCTAGTCATATGATCTGTCTGAAAAATAATTTTGACCCAATATAAAATATTTTTTGTTCATTTCATTCATTTTTGTTGTTTTATTGCTTTACAACTTTTATAGACAATATTTTATCGGAAAACAATTTTAAAATCATAAAAAGGAGTCAATTACATGCAATGACACTTTTCGGCCACCAGGGGGGCCTGGCCCCTCCTTAAACTCCAAGTATGATGGCAGCCCTAGTGTTTACTAGCATTCACGCTTCACTTCACTTCGATTGACTTCAAGTTCTTTTTGTCATGAAGGCTCATATACGGATGACTGCTTAATAATATTTGATGCTTATCTTAAATCAACAAACAGCGTCTTAAACTGCGCCCAATCTGAAAGACAACAGAAATTTGAGTTTGCGACTTTTTTTTGTAAATAGTGGATGTGATGAAAAGACATCTAAATGAGGCTTTTAGTGGCTGTTCAACCCCCACCTCTCCCTACAGAGATTACACGGGTAGACAAGAAATAAATGAACTTCCCCGGTGCCATTTCAATGGCCTTCAAACCTCAAATGGTGTTGTCATAGTAATGGAAGGCAGTGGAAATAAGGGCTGCTTTTGCCACATTGCTTGGTTACCAAGTCTGGTAGCTGGATTCGCTCGAACAAAAAACGCCAGTCTTGAAAGATAGGAGGAGTTGATGTAGACATATTGAAGCTTTGTGCGTGCACTGTCTGCAGAAAGTCTGAATTTGTCAGTGTCTTTTTCGGCCACCGTCGGACCACATTAGTGTGCATGTTGTTTTCCAAATCTGACTGTTCCCAAAGCTTCTGCCTGAAAAATGTCATTCTGCAGGTCATTCCAGTAGAGAGATAAACATAAAGGCATTGTGATTGCTGAGTTGGAAAGTATGGACATAATGTTCAATGTTCTGAACAATTTATTTTAGGGTGACCATATTTTGATTTCCAAAAAAAGAGGACACTCGGCCCGGCCTCGAGATACTTGAATTTTACTCGAAGTCCACTCAAAGATGCCTATATAATTTCAATATATTTAAAGTGTGCCTCCTCCGTCTGATTAGAAAAATTCAGTTTTGTTAAAAAAAAAAAAAAAAAAAAAAAACATAGGCCTATTGCCATATAGTATATATTATACACTATATGGAAATATTTTTTTACTCAACTGGTTACTCAACAGGCTTTATTCTTCCTAAAAAAAAAAAAGAATAATGATTAAAAATATATATATACAGTGATTATTGGATTTATAATAATTATGTGTTTTTTAGCTTCTAATAATTTTTTTTCTCCTAAATAATATGGGACCTTAATGGACCTTAGTGCTTTTCAGCATGCGCATCTTTTGTGGCACGCCAGTCAGACCCACTTAGAGTGTTTGTTGCCAAAAAGCTCAATCTTGGTCTCATCTGAACAGAGCACACGGTCCCAGTTGAAGCCCCAATGCCGCTTGGCGAACTCCAGACGTTTGCGTTTATGATTTTGAATGAGGAAAGGTTTTCTCCGTGCATGCCTCCCAAACAGCTTGTTGGCGTGTAGACAGCACCTCATACCCACTGTGAAGTATGGGGGTGGGTCAGTGATGCTGTGGGGCTGTTTCGCTTCCAAAGGCCCTGGGAATCTTGTTAGGGTGCATGGCATCATGAATGCTTTGAAATACCAGGACATTTTAAATCTGTTGCCCTCTGCCCGAAAGCTGAAGATGGGTCGTCACTGGGTCTTTCAGCAAGACAATGACCCTAAACATATGGCCAAATATACACAGAAATGGTTCACCAGATACAAAATCAAGCTCCTCCCATGGCCATCTCAGTCCCCAGACCTCAACCCCATTGAAAACCTGTGGGGTGAGCTGAAGAGGAGAGTACAGAGGAGAGGACCCAGGTCTCTGGATGATTTAGAGAGATTCTGCAAAGAGGAATTGCTGAAGATCCCTCTTTCTGTCTTTTCCCATCTTGTGAAACATTATAGAAGATTAGGTGCTGTTTTGTTGGCAAAAGGGGGTTGTACAAAGTATTAACACCAGGGGTGCTAATAATTGTGACACACATTATTTGATGTCAAATAATTATTTCTTTATGTGGGATTTTTTCCCTACTGAATAAATGCACTTGTATTCAAGGTTGGATTTTTCTCTTTTTTTCCATTAAGGTCCCATATTATTTAGCAAAAAAATATATATTAGAAGCTAAAAACCACATAATTATTATAAATCCAATAATTATGGAGGGCACTGGATATAATGCAGACCATGGAAATGTAGTCCAGTCAATACGCACACACAGTAGGCTATGTGCCAACTCATCATCATCATTTTTGTAAATTACTATCACGACAATTGTCATTGACAAATTGTTATTCCCACTCAATTTTTATTCTCATTCAGTGTTCTAGATTGTACGCAAACAATAACCGAAATAAACTGACAAGCTATTCAACCAGCATGTTTCCAGACGCAGCAGTTCAAAACTACGTTGCCCATAATGCCTAGCGCGGCTGAGCGCACTGATAGCTACCCTGTTAGCGAGTACCGGGCGAGGCACATTCAAACTGCTATAAAAGTTTACAATTATCGGCAGCGCAACGATGCGACACCAAACAGGATTTTCCAGATTACGCCAGTACAAATCTCCGACAGAAGTCAACAGTTGCCATTATATACGAATTTATCATAAAAAACCCTCAACTGGGCAGGCGCTCCTACTTAAAATATAATAATAACATTTAACCAAATACACGAACACAGAACAATTAATACAAGACTAATACAATATACTGCATCTCTGTTTACACATATAACCCAATATTCAACACACGTGATCGACATTAACAGGAGAGAAACCAACAGAAAGGTGTATGGAGCCACGTCTTAAAGCTCCTTGCTGTAGTCTGATTTCTCGCCAAACTGTCAACCGTCGTTAGATGGTGGTAATGCCACATGAAACAAAGGGTAAACTGCCAACAAAAAACAAGAGGGAAGATGTACTCATTCTCCCGCCCCTACTAGTCGGAGCCACATCAACGCAGGCAGACGCTGCCTCCTAGCGGCCGGAGGGATTCTCTTCAAATTGGTCCTGTGAAAAATCATAAAAACCGGACATTTTCATGAATTTATGAAACCCGGCCGGACCCTCCGGAGAGCACGTAATAAGAGGACATGTCCGGGCAAAAGAGGATGTTTGGTCACTCTAATTTATTTATTCACTTTATTTACTTACTTGTTTTTTATCACATGAAAGCCAATTTAAGAAGATTGTGTTTTTGTTGTTGTTGTAGTTCCATGTTTTTTTATGCCCAATGAGCCAACAGAAAATCCACAAGCACATTCTTGATGAAAGTGGCACAATTACTTTTTATTTCCCAAGTCAGGACAGTGCATGATGCAATTATTGCTCATTTGCTCATGTAATGGACAGTTTTTCAGCGTCATCGATAGGAACTTTAAAATCATGGAAAACTTCATTGATTGCGGTAGTTGAAGAAAAAAACAACAATAAAGTGGGTTCACGTCACAGAGTAAAACATTTTTTTTTAAAAAAAAAAAACAAAGAGTATTTGCTGTGGTCGTCAGCAAAAGAAAAATATTTATACTAAGCACACCTGATTCACATACAGTCCCTGACAAAAGTCTTGTCGGTTATCCATTTTGTAGAAACAATTGCTAATAACCTGACTTTTAATTATTCAATTGGTTTAAGAAATGGCTCATATGAAAGCTAAGACCCTCCCAAATGATGTTGAATAAACAAAAATATACTTGTTTCAGTGAAAAAAGATTTATCATTTAATGGACTGCATCCATGCGGTTCGGCAAGGATTCATACAATTTATTGATGAAGTCATCAATAACATCAAAGAAAGCAGTCTTGCATGCCTCCCAGAGTTAATCAATATTCTTGGGTTTCGTCTTCCATGCTTCCTCTTTCATTCTGTTCATGTCTAGTGACTGGGCTGGCCAGTCCAGGAGGATCTTGATCTTCTTTGCCTTGAGGAACTTTGAGGTAGAGATTGAAGTATGCGATGGAGCACTATCCTGCTGCAGAATTTGTCCCTTTTTATGGTTAGGAATATAAGAGGCAGCTAAGATTTGTTGATATTTCTGACTATTTATGATGCCTTCCACCCCGCAGATCTCTCGCACACCCCCATACTGGATGTAACCCCAGACCATGATTTTGCCACCACTAAAACTCAGTTTTCTGAGTGAATCTCAGATCCATAGGGGCTCCAGTAGGTCTTCTGCAATATTTGCGGTGACTGTGGTGTGATTCAATTGAAGATTCATCTGAAAAATCCACCTTTTGCCACAAAACAGTGAAGTTTGGTGGTGGCAAAATCATGGTCTGGGCTTACTGTACATCCAGTATGGGGGTTTGCGAGAGATCTGCACGGTGGAAGGCAACATAAAAAGTCTGAAATATCAACAAATCTTAGCTGCCTCTTACATTCCTAACCAGAAAAAGGGACAAATTCTGCCACAGGATGGTGCTCCATCGCATACTTCAATCTCTACCTCAAAGTTCCTCAAGGCAAAGAAGATCAAGATCCTCCAGGACTGGTCAGCCCAGTCACCAGACATGAACAGGATGAAAGAGGAAGCATAGAAGATGAAACCGAAGAATGTTGATGAACTCTGGGAGGCATGCAAGACTGCTTTCTTTGATGTTCCTGATGACTTCAGCAATAAACTGTATGAATCCTTGCCGAACCGCACGGATGCAGTCCGTCAAGCTCATGGAAATCATACAAAAATATTAAATTTGGAATCTCACAGCACCACTACTTAATTTGCTTATTTCATGTAACATATTTATTTGAAGTACATTTTTTGTTCAATTTTCACACTTCCCAAAATTTGACCTTTATGTCTTCATTAAATGATAAATCTTTTTTCAGTGAAACAAATATATTTTTGTACATTCAACATCATTTGGGACGGTCTTAGCTTTCATATGAGCCATTTATGAAACCAATTGAATAATTAATTGTCAGGTTATTAGCAATTGTTTCTACAAAATGGATAAGCGACAAGACTTTTGTCAAGGGCTGTAATGAGCGACTGCATGAGCATAAAAAAATGTGTAATTTTTGTCATTTTATTTAACTCCTTGGCTGCCATTGGATGCTATTGTAGTAATCACTGGAGAATGTCAAGACAGATATCCTTCTCAAGTGTGAATGTTCAGCTGCGTTTGTTCTCAGTGCTCACGTCTTCTGCGTGGGATGGGTAATGCTGGGGGTGGGGGGGTGAGAGGTCAGAGGGAATTATTGTGCGGGATGGGCTAAATGTGTCTGGAACGCATTTCCCGGCCTGAGGCTCCACCCCTTCTCCCCACACGGGATCTGTTTATCGCCAGGATGTCAATAATGTCGTGTCACCCTACAGGGAACGCAAGATACATCCAGGAAGTCCATTACCGAACATAGTGTGGATCAATGAACAAGCAACGAGCACCCATTCTCTTGTCTTTGTCGTCTCCTGGTGGTCAACCTACGCCATTGCATTCATTTTATTCTGTATGTGTGTCGGCAGGTGTCTACATATTGATAGCTGTCGGAGCTGTGATGATGCTAGTGGGCTTCCTCGGCTGCTATGGTGCTATTCAGGAATCGCAGTGCCTGTTAGGGACGGTGAGAAACCTCCGTAATGATTTTTCAATTCAAAATACCCACCATCTGGCCAAAATTATTGGGACACCTTGACTGAACTATCAATATTTTCTGCAGTTCTTCTTTTTCTTGGTCATCCTCTTTGCCTGTGAAGTGGCTGCAGCCATCTGGGGTTTCATGAACCGAGACACAGTGAGGACACCCGTGCACATTTGCAACACTAAATCGGCAGTTAATAAGCGGAATTTAAGGGGTGGGGGGGGGGGGGGGGTCCAGGCCCCCCTGGTGGGTGAAAAGTGTCATATACAGTGGGGAGAACAAGTATTTGATACACTGACAATGGGTGTATCAAATACTTGTTCTCCCCACTGTACACACACATATATTAGGGCTGTCAAACGATTAAAAATTTTAATCAAGTTGATTACAGCTCAAAAATTAATTAATCGTAATTAATCGCAATTAATCGCAATTCAAACCATCTATAAAATATGCCATATTTTTCTGTGAATTATATATATATTCTGTAAAATAAATTGTTGGAATGGAAAGATAAGACACAAGATGGATATATATATACATTCAACATACGGTATATAAGGACTGTAGTGGGCATTTCAATCTACTGTCATTCAAATCTGTCTATGCTGTCCTCACTCCGAAGCGTCTACTTTTTCCAACGCTAGACAGCTATTGAACGACGCCTTAATAATCAGACTTCTTCCTTTTTCATCTGATTTATTAATAAATTGGTCTCAAACCATTGTCCCCTTTAAAACTACAAAAAAAAGTACACAAGCATTGCATTAGCAACAACGTTAGCTTAGCACGCTATACAGGTTAACTAAACATAAACAAAAAGCGTCTCATACAAAAAATATAACATTTCGCTTATTAACATAATATGTACATTCTTTACAACAACCATACTTACGGACAAATCTTGTCCAAGGATCATATAAGCACAACAGAGACGTCTTGCAGCCATATTGAATGAGAGGAGAAAACCAATAAACCATGTCGCAAAGCGACCACAAGAGTTCGCTGTTAGCACAAAAAGCCTTGCTGTAAAACTTACCAAAAGGCAGAATACTGTCTGAGCGGGACATGTGCGTTAATTGCGTCAAATATTTTAAAGTGATTAATTAAAAAATTAATTACCGCGCGTTAACGCGTTAATTTTGACAGCCCTAATATATATATATATATATATATATATATATATATATATATAAGATAAGGATAAGTTGTAAAGAAATAAAACTGCAACAAAAATGAATGAAATGAACAAAAAATATATTTTTATAATGGGTCAAAATTATTTTTTCGAAAAGATCATGTGACTAGCAACTTAGACGGTCATTTGCTTTGCATATAATTTAGGGCTGTCAAACGATTAAAATTTTTAATCGAGTTAATTACAGCTTAAAAATTAAATAATCGTAATTAATCGCAATGAATCGCAATTCAAACCATCTATAAAATATGCCATATTAAATTATTGTTGGAATGGAAAGATAAGACACAAGATGGATATATACATTCAACATACAGTACATAAAGACTGTATTTGTTTATTATAACAATAAATCAACAAGATGGCATTAACATTATTAACATTCTGTTAAAGCGATCCATGGATAGAAAGACTTGTAGTTCTTAAAAGAAAAATGTTAGTACAAGTTATAGAAATTTTATATTAAAACCAGTCTTAATGTTTTCGTTTTAACAAAATTTGTAAAATTTTCAATCAAAAAATAAACTAGTAGCCCGACATTGTTAATGTCAATAATTACTTACACAATGCTGATGGGTGCTGTAGCCTATAAAATCAGTCGCACCCAAGCGCCAGCAGAGGGCGGCAAAACTCCATAAAACACAATTAACAAGTGAGCGTTTCACTGTACTTTCATTTAAATCTGTCTGAGCGGGGCATCTGCGTTAATTGCGTCATATATTTTAACGTGATTAATTAAAAAAATTAATTAACGCCCATTAACGCGATAATTTTGACAGCCCTAATATATATATTTTTTTAATTAGGGGAGGCCAGTTTTATTTTTCAAATGATTTTTTTCTTTGATTTAAGCAACTTTTGGGGGGGATTGAATGATTTAGACACAAATGGCCTACCCATAATATGGCCCAAACACAAAAAGGATTTCTTCAATCAAAGGCAACTTTTTCAATGAAAAATTAAGTGTTCAAATGCAAATTTTTCAATCTCAAATATTTTTTCGCATTCAAAAACCTTTTTTATGATTGAAATTTTTCTTTTTTTGATTGAACTGATTCTTCTTTTTGAAATTTTTTTTGAAGCAACTAATTTTTTGATTGAATAATAAAGACAAAAATGTCCTAGCCAAAATGTGGCACAAATCACAAATCAACATCACTGCAATAAAAAAGTTGCTTCAATCAAGAAAAAAAAAATTAAAGAAAAATAGCCTTCACGTGCATTTTTTTTTTCTTTGAGTTTTTTGAGTTTCAAATTTAATTTTGCATTTAAACCCTTTTTTTTTTTTAATTGAAGCGACTTTCTGAGGGGTTGAAAATATATACTTTGATTGAAGCAACATTTTTTTGATTGAATAATAAAGACACAAATGTATTTCCATATGGCTCCACCCAGGGGATACAATTTTTGACTGGGGTAACTACATTGGCACGACACCAGCGGGCGTACCATATTCAATGGATGACGATCTTGGTGAAAAGTATTGCCCAAGCAGCCTGATTTAAAATTCCCCGCAACAATGATGGGAAACAAAAAACGCTCACTGTCAACTTATTATTATAAATATTCTTGTAAGTTAATTTTAATGCTGACACTGCGTTTCGGGGTCATCAACATGTTGTGCCCCCCCTGGCCCAAAAGTCAAACTCCGCTTATGGTTAAGATTGACAATAACAACAAGCTGTTCGCAGATCTCCAAAGAACTGATCAACTTCTACGACTCGGCGTACATCAAGGCTGTGGATGTCTCGGGCTCTCCTAGTAAAGATGCCGCCATCAAGGTGCTGGATGTTTTTCACACCACGGTATGTGAAACTCACACAAATTTAAAGTAAAATACTGGCAGCAGTAGCACGGTAGCACCTCAGTAGCTTAACTGCTGAGATGATGGTGGGTTCAAATCCTGGTTGGAAAGGGGGAGAAAGATTAAAGGAGCGCAGTGACATCACCCCTCCATCAAGACCAGTTTTTTTTCTTCAATGATTTTCAGTTGAAAAAAATCTGCAAAAATCTACCATTGACGAAGTATCGGCAACCTTTAACACTTAGAGAGCCGTTTCAACCTCACTTCCCCAGATAAGACAACGCTGGAAACCGCATTGACATATTGACAATTGAATTTACTATGTCGGCGTACGGAAAGTTTTGTGGGTACAAATTCCAATTATCATGACGTGCCTTAGTGTTCTGGTAACCAGAGGTGGGTAGTAACGCATTACATGTACTTTGTTACATTACTTGACTAACTTTTTGAGAAAAATGTACTTCTATGAGTACTTTTACGAAGCCATACTTTTACTTGAGTAGATTTGTGAAGAAAAAAACCACTACTCTTACTCCGCTACTTTGGGCTACACAAGAGTCGTTACATTTTTCCTCTTTATTCTACAGTGGGGAGAACAAGTATTTGATACACTGCCGATTTTGCTGGTTTTCCCACTTGCAAAGCATGTAGAGGTCTGTAATTTGTATCATAAGTTCTCTTCAACTGTCAGGGACGGAATCTAATACAAAAAACAGAAAATCACATTGTATGATTTTTAAATAATAAATTTGCATTTAATTGCATGAAATAAGTATCACATCACAAAAATCGAACTTAATACTTGGTACAGAAACCTTTGTTTGCTATTACAGATACCAAACGTTTCCTGAAGTCCTTGACAAGGTTTGCACACACTGCAGCAGGGATTTTGGCCCACTCCTCCATGCAGATCTTCTCCAGAGCCCTCAGGTTTCGGGGCTGCTGCCGGGCAACATGGACTTTCAGCTCCCTCCATAGATTTTCTATTCGGTTCAGATCTGGTGACTGGCTAGGCCCTTAAGATGCTTCTTACGGAGCCACTCTTTAGTTGCCTTGACTGTGTGCTTTGGGTCGTTGTCATGCTGGAAGACCCAGCCACGACCCATCGTCAGCTAAGATCTGGTGATACATAGCCCCATCCATCCTCCCCTCAATACGGTGCAGTCGTCTTGTACCTTTGGCAGAGAAGCAGCCCCAAAAAAAGATGTTTCCACCTCCATGTTTCACGGTTGGGATGGTATTCTTGGGGTTGTACTCATCCTTCTTTTTCCTCCAAACACGACGAGGCGAGTTTAGACCAAAAAGTTCCATTTTGGTCTCATCCGACCACATGACCTTCTCCCATTGCTCCTCTGGATCATCCAGATGGTCAGTGGCAAACTTCAGACATGTCTGGACATGCACTGGCTTCAGCAGCAGGACCTTGCGTGCGCTGTAGGATTTTAATCCATGATGGCATAATGTGTTTCCGATGGTTTTCTTCGAGACTGTGGTTCCAGCTCTCTTCAGGTCATTGACCAGGTCCTGCAGTGTAGTTCTGGGCTGATCCCTCACCTTCCTCATGATCAGTGATGCCCCACGAGGTGAGATCTTGCATGCAGCCCCAGAACGAGGCAGATTGACCGTCAACTTGAACTTCTTCCATTTTCTAATAATCGCTTCAACAGTTGTTACCGTGTCACCAAGCTGCTTGCTTATTTTCCTGTAGCCCATCCCAGCCATGTGCAGGTCTATTATTTTATCCCTGATGTCCTTACACAGCTCTTTGGTCTTGGCCATTGTGGAGAGGTTGGAGTTTGTTTGTTTGAGCATGTGAACAGGTGTCTTTTCTACAGGTAACAAGTTCAAACAGGTACAGTTACTTCCGGTAATGAGTGGAGAACAGGAGGGGTTCTTAAAAAAGAACTAAGAGACGAAATATTTACTAGTTGGTAATGTATCAAATACTTATTTCATGCAGTTAAATACAAATTTATTATTTAAAAATTATACAATGTGATTTTCTGGATTTTTGTATTAGATTCCCTCCCTCACAGTTGAAGAGAACTTATGATACAAATTACAGACCTCTACATGGCTTGCAAGTGGGAAAACCAGCAAAATCGGCAGTGTATCAAATACTTGTTATCCCCACTGTACATATTAAGATTTTTTTTTTTGCCAGCGAGGCTATTGCAAAGAGTAGCGCTACTAATTTCACCAATAATATGTCGCAACAATCATCACATGACTCTATTACACCAATCAGACACAAGCTTGCCGTTCTATGATCACGCCAGCCTGTTCAATCACGTGGCGTCACCGTAAAAAATGAAGTATTTGACATAGAGCGTTGCCCTCAACATGACTTGAAAGCGTGGATTCAGGGGTTAATTTGGCCTCTTAATTTTGGCCTCCCTGTGTTCCGGGACTTATTTGGGCAGATCTGGTGCCCCTCTTGAATAGAAAATAATAATATAAAAACTTTTTTTATTTTTTATTTAATACCCTCGAATAGGGGTAAAGAAGGGGAGGAGTCGTTGATGGCTTTCTCCACTTTATTGTGGCAACAATAAGAAAACAACAAATAAAATAACAGCGGACTGCCGCCACATTCGACCGCGAACTTTTGCTTCTCGCCCGTCTCCCCCTCGCTTCCTACTACTCACAGCTCTCCAGTCCTAGCGTCTCTTAAAGAGACCGTGCGTAGTGTCTTCTTTTGAGCTTTTTGTTGGCAAAGGTATCGAACACACGACGTGCTGACAACTGCTTCTTTATTCACACATGGAGCTAACAGCACAGACACAACTTGTGACTCTCGGCAGGCTGTGCCTCACTAGCTCAGCCCCACATCACGTGACCAAAACAACAGTAACGTTGCGTGCACTTCAGGGTGCCTCGGAAAACATTATATCAGAATATTACACATAGTTACGGACATTACAATATAAAATAAAATAATAATATGCATAAATTCATTTACAGAACAAATCCCAAGAATTGCATGTTGTTTAAAAAAATTTAACGTCATTTGAGAGTCGATTTGTTGATACACTGAAAAGCTGGACCAACAAATCACGCCCCTGACATTAAAAAAAAAAAAAAAAACTTTTGAAATTTGCAGTATTTGGGGAGTAAGCAGCCAGGATCAAATGGTATTTCAACGTCTTTTTTCAAAAAGATGGAAGATGGTTCAAAAGGAGTCAGAAAAGCACAAAGAAAAGAAAGAAAAAAAAGTCCCACGGCATGGCAAGTGGGCATTTGCCCTTTGTTTTCAGCACCATTTTCTGTGTATGTTCCGGGACCTGTGCCCGTCTCGTCATCCCTGGCTGTCATATGTATTTTGCGTTGTGGCACCTTATGATTTACAAATTAAGCACAGCGCTGATTTAAACCTTTCTCCTCTTGTTATTTGGCACCGATTGCACATGGAAAACTGGAGATATGATCCTTTAATTTCATAATTGTAAATATGAAGGAACTACGGTATTCACTATTCAAACTAGGATTTTTTTGGCTTAATGTGGTTATGTAATTGTACAGTATCATTGTAACAACGGTATAGATAGGTTTGTGCTGAGAGAAAAAAAACACATTGTTTGAAAAAAAAAAAAAAAATCAAAAATAATAATAAAAATCAAACATGCTAAGCAGTTTACTCACAATGTTACCCATTACTTGAGTATTCTTTTCACTGGATACTTTTTTACTTGAGTACATTTCTTGGATGACTACTTTTACTAGAGTAATATTATTTTGAAATAACGCTACTCTTACTTGAGTAAAATTTTTGGCTACTCTACCCACCTCTGCTGGTAACAGACACACAAAACAATGAGCCTGACTTGCTCTGCAAACTAAAAAAAAAGTTCAAACGAATTTGTTAAATTTCACAAGTGATAGAATAAATTTCAATAAAATAGTGATGTGTTTATTATGAAATAACCTGCATTAGAGGGTTCAAAGAGCCGTGTGTTGCCAACCCCTGCACTAAATGTTTTTATGTGTATTTTACGGTTTGCCTATTTAATTGTAATATTCTGGCAACCACAGTTGCAAGTATTTTACGGCAAATGTAAAGGGGTTTTTTTAGGCCACAGCAGAGCAAGAAATGCATATAAAAAGATAGCATGAATCTATTTTCCATCAAACTTTAACATTAAAAACTGCTATTTGACATCTATAACTATCAATAGCGACAAATGCGTCAACAATATTACTATTTACGCTAAAAACTTTACACACCAGGTTGTTTCTAATGTTTGCTTCAGGAGTGACAAAACACAGACAAAATGCAAGTTTTGTAAAAATTGAATGAGGTCTCAATAGCTAATTAATGGTTAAACCATGCAAATTATGATTTTTAAAAAATGTTAACAATGTTTTTATTACATTCATATAGGATGAGGTCTCAAACTTGTGTCCCTGGGGCCAATTGCGGCCCACAGGACAACATTTCTCAGCCCCCATTTGACGTCCAATTGTACCATTTATGTTGCCCGCACGTATTTTGCGAAGGGAAAAAGGTAGATACATAAATAATCTTAAATGAATTAATTAATTGAAGGCTCCGTCTGTGGGTACAAATCTATTATTAAAATAGTAAATAAAAAAAGTTTTTTTTTTAAAATGCAAATAAAAAAAAACATTTGTAATCCAAAACATAATTCTAATAAAATAAAATAAAATTTGAATTTTTTTTTTATAACTTTAAAAATAAAATAAATTGTGATCAACTTCAATCAAGTGTGGCCCATGTTTATTTTTGCTTTGGGAATTCAGTTTTTTTTATTTATTTATTTTTGTTTTGTTTTATAAACCTCACATAGCTGAACTCTTTGACTGCCATTGAGGAAAATAGACATCCAATCCATTTTAAATGGGAGGAGCTATCCAGTCCCTCCCAGTGCAAATGGCTTGGACGTTTATTGTCGCCAATAGATGTTGTGATTATCAATTTCCCTTTTTTTACTAACTACCGCAACTCTAGGCTGGCAGTGAGTGAGTTATACCAATGATAACTTTTGAATAGATGTCCACTGTAGTGACTAGGGATGGGAATCGAAATCCAATTCCAATTCCGAACCGGTTCCTAGTGTTTCGAGGCCTCAACATCAACAATGAAAAAGCTTTAACGATCCCTTTAACGATTCCTTAAGACGCGTACTGCGTCATCACGTGACGTGACGTGGCACCTCTTGTTGTCCAGACGCATCCTGGACGCATCAAACCAGCACGGCGCCGAGAACGACTCGCTCCAAAGTTTGGCTACATTTCACTAGGAAAGAGGGTGAAAATGAAAGGTTACGATGGTTTAGCACGAACATTGCAGCCGTAAACATAACAATGACAACACGTAGGTTCAAACGCTCGAAAGTGTGTCTTCACTTCACGAGAAAAAATAACAACAAAGCGACTTGCAGTAATTCAGGCATGAAAATCACTCGCTCACTCACTCACTCCCTCACTCACTCACTTTCGGCTAAATTTGCCATTTTGAAGTCAAAAAGGGTGACATACTTGAATTGTGTAGATCCGAGGAAAACATTTTTAAGAGGGGGGTTGTAATTCCATCTAACGGCATGTTTTATTAAAGTTGCTAAGCCTTTCGCGATATGAAATGAGTCCATTTGTCGCAAGATAAATAAAAATGAGGGCGATAAGTTTTATCAACGCGTGCGTGTATGCATACATTTGTGTGTGCGTGTAGATGACTATTAGACTCCAGTTCATTTCACAGATGTTTATTAGTAATCAAAACGCCGTAGAATTACAGTTCAGACATACAAAATAAGGAAACACGTGTATATTAAATAAGCGCGGCATTGCTACATTGAGATTAATGGGTAAAAAAAGACAACCTACTTTAGCCTGCTATAAAACACTGGCAGTCTTTTCCAAAATGCAAACTTGCGGTTAAAAGGTGACACTTCAAACATGAAAAATCGCTGGTTAACATCATTTGCAAACGAAAAATTTGAGAGAGAAAAAAAAAAAAACTGAGTGACAGTGACACCACAAGCAATGACTAAAAGTGTTTTTATGCGGAGTGTGAAGCTGTTAGCGGTTTAGCGAACGTACTTCCGGTGTACATTTCAAAATAAAAGCACGCCGCGTTTGTATAAATAATGATTTCTGGAGTTAATCCCATCCCACATACTTCGGAATTAATACTATAATATGCAAATACTATAATACTACAGAATTCAGATTCTACACTAAGAATAGCTTTAAAAGAACACCCTTTTTGAAAAATATGATTGGCAATGAATATTATAATACTATTATATATGGTAGTATACTATAATAATAATGCTACATTTTCTTAAGAATTGTTTTGAATTATGTTGGAAAGGCTAAGTCAGTGTTCTGAATCTGTTTACATTCCATTCTTTTGCACTAGTTAATGCTATGAACATTTGACCTCATTTTTTATGTGTGATTAATTATTGTTATTTACATGTTTATTTGTACTTCAATAAAGAATTTAAGTGTTCCAAAATGTTTTTGTGGATTAATAAGCATCAACAAAAATGTCATTGCTAAATTAGTAACAACAAAAAACATAAATTTTTTTAATTAGTTGACTAATTGTAAAAATAGTCGGCTGACTAATCGGGAGAAAATTAGTCGTTTGGGACAGCCCTACCAGAACATATTTCCTCCACACCCTTGTCACCTTTTTAGCGCCTGGTCATTGCAAGGTGGAGATAACTGCGTCGGGAGGGAATACGACCAATATGTCAATATATACCAATATTTTTTATTTCTATTAGAAAAATGTTTCGGTGAAATGTTACACATTAATGTGTATTTGCTACATATTGCCAAAGTTAACATTGAGGCTTTGGGCCTCTTTTGACCTAGTTGTGAGTTTGTAAGGTTGTGACTTCTGATTAAACAAACTCGATGCCAATCAAAACGTTTGTTCTTCTTTTTCCCCAAATTAGAATCGATAAGAGAATCGATAAAGAATGGAATCGTTAAGCAACATCGATAATGGAATCGGAATCGTAAAAATCCTATCAATTCCCATCCCTAGTAGTGACCACTGTTCCCGAAAGGGTTAATGCCAGTATATTTCGATGATTTGTGTCCTCGGCTTTTGCCCCAGCTCGACTGTTGTGGTAAAGGAGACGACACCGCGCTCTTCAAACAGGTCACCAGCACTTTGTGTCCCAGGAAGTCTCCAGAGGATTTTCTCAAGTCACAGGTACAGTAATGAATTTCTCTTATTTGGTAACTGTAGTTACACAAGGGATGCACACATAGTGACTGTTCAAACATAAAAACGCACCAGTAATACACGTCAATGTCAGCCAGATGGAGACACTTGAAAGTGAAGACCAGTGCCAAGACTTTCAAATGACAGCAAGTTAAAGTCCGTACGACAAGATAAACAAAAAGTCTTAAATAGCATTATTATGTGAATTACAATCATATTTTGAGACGATTCGACTATGTACAACAATTTGGCAAAGTGCAGATGACGAGAAATTAGTCTTTTAATCTGACGTTTAGCCACACCTACCATTATAGGGCTCTAGTGTCCCCAACAGGAGGATAACGTCGGCAGGGTCATGGTTTCACCTGATTTAGAATTCAGCCCATTGAGGGAGAATAATTCAGAATGAGGAAAATGTAACAAAGAGAGCCGCAACAAGTCATTGTTTCAGTCTCTCTACTCCAATATTTTTACAGGATATTCTTTTTATCGAAGTATTTTTCCCCAATTGCTAAATTAATGGTATGGTCATGACAAATAACATTCTTGTGCTAAATGGAATATGAATGAATAATTCAGTACAACATGGCAAAATTACTCCATAATGGTCAAAACTATCGACTTCACCTTTACTTTCGCACCTCCCAAACGATATTTTACGCCACCGTAGTTAGTTCAGCTTTTGTCATTTCCCTGCCCCAGCTTCGGAGAATGTAAACAAACCAAGAGGCGTGACAGCTAGCAGACATGCTAACCCGAACCGAGTGACGTCTCAAAATCTTATTTTTGCTTTTCGAAGCGAAAAATCACACAAAACTAGCCCAGATCATGTCAGACGGCGGCAGGGTTGTCGATTGTCTTCGCTGATCACAACCCGCTCGGCGGCGAGTAAGTTACACCTCTTTCCCCTGCTGCGGACAAGAGAGCTCGCCGGGGAAGCAGCTGGAGAGTACCGCCGGACAAACCGGCCGAAGTCGGAGGAGCGAGTAGCTGCCACATGGTCAACACGAATATGGCGTAAAATAATGCTTTACTACACAGCAAAGACGTAAACAGTGAGAGAGCGGCGTGCAGTTTTGCGGCTAACATGGCAGGATGTGTCTGAAGAGAACTTTTGTACATGTCCGTCAATAATCAAACTGAAGTGAATAGTCCTTTACTTAAAGAAAGTTTGTAGTGTTTACATTGTAATCGCTGTATTCACGGCCATTTTTAACAGAAAGTAGCAATTTCTGATGGGGTTGAAAATTTGACAGAACACCGGGCACACGAAGAGGGCAAACAAGCTGCCGGTTGTCAGCCGAGTGGCATTCTTGGTCGATAATCAACCACAAAATGCAAGCCACCTCCGTATTAAAACGTGTGCCATGATCCCAGTATTTGACATAATACAAAATACAATGTTTACTCACTTCCTCGTAAGTCCAACGGTCCCACAGTAGTTGGGCTTGTTTTGACCAATGTCTGCGGTGAAAGGGAACCTTTTGAAACCCAAAATGGCTCACACGCCTCTCCCTGGTGCAGCAACAATTTTCTGCAGCCGTTTGGCTGGCGTGATGCGAAAAATAAACAAATTAATCCACAAAATTAAGTAAATCCGCAGTCCATCTGCATGCTATAAAGCAATTCTGTATTGTGAGATGCTGGCCTGGGTGACGTCACATTATCATTTGTCCTAAACCCGAGACTGAAGCCGGAAGTCACTCATTTTCATGGTGCCAGATTCAAAAATTGATAAATATAAAACGATCGCTTCCACGCACATCCAAGTGGTCCAACATGCTTTTTTGTGTCATACGCACTTTAAGTATATGCCCTTTTTTTCTCTGTATTTTTCTTCCAAGCAGAGCTGTCACGACAAACTGATCGAGCTGTTCTCAGAGAAGCTTTATCTGATTGGCCTTGCTGCGCTGGTGGTGGCAGTCATTATGGTGAGCTGAGTGCCACGCCGTCTCTGTGGATGCGAGGCGCTCAAACATTGCAAGTTCAAACATGATTTTCTTGTTCTCTCTCTCCTCCCCCTTTTAGATCTTTGAGATGATCTTCACTATGGTGCTCTGCTGTGGGATCCATAACGCCCCAGCGTATTAAACACCACAAAGTGAAGAGAACCATGACTATTTCATTGACATTTTTATTTTATTTTTTAGCAGTAGCGCCTCCTCACCTTTAGAACACAGCATGATGGATATTTCTGCTTTTCTTTGAGTCTATACTTAAAAAAATCTTCAATTTATGAAGGGTGTTTGTTGTCTATCACAGGAGATAATCATAACTTCATATATATCTATACAGTGTATATACAGTATGCTGTGGAATAGTTCTTTGAATAAATGCTGTTTTTTAATGGATGTATAAATTGTACATATGCACGTCTTATGTTAATACCAGGAAAAGACCAATTTGCTGGTAAGTGACGTCTCCCTGCAGTGTTAAAACATTTAAAGCTGCTGGGTTTCCTTTTTTTAATCATCAGTTCACAGTGTTTTCAGTCAACTATGTGTAATAAATCATCTTTGTGCTGTATTAACAGTGCAGATGTTTGTTTTTATGACTTTTTTTTATTTTTTTCCACTTGGATGTTTATTCAGCTTCTGTTAAGCCTAGCATCGAGTGTTGCCAGATTTGGTGGGTTCCCACCCAATTTGGCTTTTCAAAGGGCGGGAGAGAAATGCTTTTGAGTGGGTTGATAAAATTCCGACTACTTTTGACAATTTTTGGCAGTTTTGGATGGAACCGTTTGGATTAGTTTAATCAGTTAAACTTGTATGTTTACATCTTGAATTTCAACCACATTGCTTGCTTACTGCAGCATCTTCTTCGCTCTAAATAAAACATATTATATAATCAAATTAAGTATTGAGACTACTGAACTGGCATTTGATTTTAGAACCACAAAATGAAGGGAACTGCATGTAATTTCTGATTTGTAGGCACACGGTCAAATTCAACAAAATAATTCCAACAATTACAAAACATTAAAACGTGTTAAATGCACTTTAAAAAAAATTGTATTCTGGTAGGTTTGAAATCTTTTCCTCGGTACTTTGACAGTGATTTCTATTGACAAACATGTACATTTGATGTTTAATAATGAATAAATATATGGTTAATTATAAGTTGTTGTGTTAATTAAAATGAAAATACACAAGCCTCCCCTCCCCCTCATTTTCTGGTTATAATACAAATATACAATTTAGAGTGGTATAAGGGGAAACATCTTATTATTGAATAATTATTATTGAACTGGGCGGGTTGTACGGTGTGATTTGGCTGGACTCCGTTTTTCCCATCTGGCAAGCCTGCTCGCATCACCACTAGGAGGCGGATTGATAAAGGATTTTTTTTTTTTTTTTTTAACAATTAAAAGTGCAACATTCCAAACCCAACTAACTTGTATTTCTGGCATGGACACACCCAGTCACTTGAAGCGCTCATTCTCCAAACCAAAAGGTAAGCTTGGGACTGTAAACTAGAGTGGAAACACAAAAATGTTGTCTAAAGAGCCTTCCCCACTCAAGTGAGAAACGCTGCCATTGACAGTGATAGACGTCCGAACCACTTTCACTGGGAGGGGCTGGCAGTAATCATTCAAAGTTCAAATGGGTCGGACATCTACCGCTGTCAATGGTGCTGAAGCATGATCCTATCATCCTTCACTGCATGTGGCACGAAGCCTCCATTGTGTGCAACCAACCGCCACATGTGTGAGCAGCACAAACAATGACATCACTTCCAGACTTTTTTTTAGTACCTATTCAACTTGATCATGTTTAACCATCATTCTGATCTCTACAACTTTATTGTCAGCGTTTAACCTGACTTGATATTTTTACTGTTATTAATCGTCAGAGTCAAAACAATATAATGATCACAGTGATCATCAGCGGTCGCAGATGCTTCTAATACAAAATATGTTAATTTGAGGAAATTCTAATATTGAATTTAAAAAAAATGGAATTTGCTTTCAGGAACATATTTTCTTAATTCAAATGTTCATTTAACAAAACTAGATTTTCATATGTTTCCCTAAAACATAGGCTTCAATAAAACTGCACATTCAGGTGTTGTGGCAGTAAAGAAAAAAAAAAGTTTGATCATTCTGTCCTGTTAAATATATGATTTTATACTTGTCGTCACTGTTGATCCTCATTGTGTTCTTCCGGAAAATGATTTGGCAGAGGGTTGTGAAAGGATCACTACCACTTTTAATATTTGCAAACTGAAAGCAGTTGCCTGGCGACCAGAGCAGACTTCAGATTGTTAGGGGTGTGTGCCAAGAGAAATGCTCCCAACTTACCCAAGCGCTCCTCCTTAAAAAACAAGTTTGCACCAATAAATAATACGACCTATGAGGGCATTGGCAAGTTTTGTAGAGCTCACTAACAGTGTTTTTTTTTTTTTTTTCAGGTATAGTACATATATGGTGGTGGTGTAAAACTTAAAATTTCAGCTAATCAATAAGCTTTTTGTGCATTTACATATTGCAGACGTATGGATGCCTATTTGCTTGTATTTGCTTACATGATGTCAATAGGGAAGTGAGCAAACGGTAAACAATGCTGCCTGTGATCCTGTACCCAATTGTTCAATAGTCTTGTATGGTGACCATCATTCTCCCAAAAACTAGAATTCTGTTTTTGCACGAAGCTTTGGATTTCATTTGCTTTTTGTAACACTTCCCCCAGAACTATCCTTAAGTAGATCTCGTGTTTTATTATTGGTAGTGTTGCACCAATACTGATCATAGGGGCCCAGATCTGGCACTAAAATGAAGGCATCGATATCAACGAGCACCAAGAAATAATGCACCCATGTTGTACAAAATGTAATCTTTAGGGATCCACGGATAGAAGAGTTGAAGTTCTTAAAAGATAAATGTTACTATGAGTTAAAATAATTTGATTGAATAAAGTGATTTTGATTCGATATTGAAACCCCTCTTGATGTTTTCGTTTTTATACAATTTGTAAAACTAGTTTAACTAGTAGGTCGCCATTGTTGTTGACGTCGCAGGGCGGTGACGTCACATGGTTACGCTGCCGGGCTTCCAGATTATGACTCATAAACATGTCACCTGTTCAACCCTTTCAATTTGAACCCGAGAGGAACATTAATGAGCATGACAGCACTGTCGATATTTTACAAAAAAAGCAGCAAAGGCAAAATGAACAGGAGAGACGGGACGAGAGTATGACAAAACGGTGTTCTGCCAAGCTGTGCTACACCAGCAAAATGTCCTACAAGAGGCGAATTTGACAACCAAAGTACTACCATGCGCTTTCAGCTTGTTTTGTTTATGCCTTTAAAAATACTCAAACGTAGTAATATCAAATAAGGGTGGTTTAAATCAGGGGTCCCCATAGACCAGGCCGCGGACCGGTACCGGTTCGTGGTGCATTTACCGCGAAGAAATAATAAATAATTTATTAACAACTGCATACTGGCCGATTGACTTTGGCCTGTGCCGCTTAACACACCAATATCCCTGTTTACTCTAGATATACAACTAGAGGATAGGAGGTTGTCATAGAAATGCATTGATTGGACTGCTAGCAGTACATCTTGTTTTGTATATCTATGTGCGCTTGGCCTCGATAATAACGTATGATGTAGGTCGTCACCCATCACATTTGTTCCCGGAAATAATAAGCCCCACACTAGAATGACTGAAAAACAGACGTCTTTGGACAGATTTTTATACGGGGAAAAGGGCACCTGACGAGCCAGAATATGAACCTACAAACTCGAAGAAAACAAAATCTATGCTACTTCCTAGTCGCTAAAGACCCACGAACTGCGAAGGAGTGGATTCGTGACCCGTATGTGAATAAACCGAGTGATTCGAGCATGTCTGTGCAACAGGGATATCAGCTTATAGAGATCACAAATCACAGCGACCTTAAACGTACATTTGAGACAACAACTCGACCGAGGTTCTGGATTAAAGTCATTTCGGAATATCCTGACATTGCTAGGAGGGCACTGAAAACTGCTACAATTTTCCGACATCGTATCTTTGTGAAGCAGGCTTCTCTCACTCTCCCATCTTGTCTCAACGAAACAAGCTCAGGCCTCCCACTGAATTAGCTGGTGAGTTGTATTTTCCCTGCACTTAACACGACGGGGCTAAAAATAAATGTTATTTTATATTTGCTGTAGTTTTCTGCCGCACATTGCCGGTGTTCTGACAAATCTGGCATGCGCGGAACGTTAATAATGACCGCGAATGCAGCGATTCCAAAGTACACACTACAAACTTTCTTTAAATAAAAGAATATTACTTTACGTTTGCCATGTTAGCTGCACACAACAACTGCACGCAGCTCTCTCACTTAACGACTTCGCCGTGTCGTTAAGCATTAACTAACGCCATTTTCGTGTTGCACATGTATGTTTATGATGTACTGTAAATAGGTTTTTTAGCACCGTTAAATAACATTGAGAGTCCAACTGAATGTAAAACAGGGCTTTTTTCACCGCCACAAAAGCTTTGAGAGCAACATTTTATAAGGGTGCAAAATTTGACAGAACACCGGTCCGTGAAAAAAAGACCCAAATCACACAGCTCCGTGGTGCAAAAAAGGTTGGGGATCCCTGGTTTAAATACAGTATGCTACGTGACTAATGTGGTCATCAGATAAACAATCTGCTTTAAAGCTACCACAAGAAAACACAATGCTTAAAACTATGAAAGGGAAACACATGCAAAAAGTATTTGTCAGGAATGAACGGGCAGGCAGGCAGGTTGTTATGGACCCAAATGCAGGGAAAACGAAAAAGGCAGCGAGGCAGGTGGCAGAGAACTCAAAAGGGCTTTAATGATAACTAACAAAAGGCACAAAGTACAAAACAAAGGCTGTGGTGATCAAAAAACTATCAACAAATAACTTAGGTCACTAACAAAGGCTGAATATCAAAAACTTACTGAGACGAACACGAGGGCTAGGACTGGACTTCAACTTTGACGCAGGCACAGACATTGACATAGACATAGACAATGACGCAGCAAGGAGTGAACAGAAAATGGGAGCATATATACACAAGCAGACAAGGGATAACGAGACAAGGAACAGCTGGGTAACACAGGTGGATGCAGATTGCCGAATACACTGGGAAAACACACAGGTGAGAGTAATGGGTAATCACAGGACAAGTCACACAAGGAGAAACCAAACACAAAACCTAACAGTACCCCCCCCTCAAGGGACGGATCCCAGACGTCCCGAGGAAACAAAAAGTCAGAAGGTTGCTCGGAGGAGGGAGCAACACCAGCCCGTCACGGCCAGTCAGGCGGGCGTCCAGGACGCCAGACGTGGGCCGATCGCACGGGTCGATCGGGAGGGCGCCCGGGGCGCCAGACATTGGGCGACCGCACAGGCAGATCAGGCGGGCGTCCCCGACGAGGTAGTGCTCGGTTGTCCATACCGCCACGTTTTGGCAGGAAACGGGGAGCAGCATCATCGGGGCGAGGGTCCGGAACAGAGTCGGAGTCGGGCGGACCAGGAACTGAGGCGTCGTCGGAGTCGGGCGGACCAGGCACTGAGGCGTCGTCGGAGTCGGGCGGACCAGGCACTGAGGCGTCGTCGGAGTCGGGCGGACCAGGCACTGAGGCGTCGTCGGAGTCGGGCGGACCAGGCACTGAGGCGTCGTCGTCGTCGTCGCAGGAGACTGCTGGCGGAACAGCAGCGGAGTCGTCGCAGGAGACTGCTGGCGGAACAGCAGCGGAGTCGTCGCAGGAGACTGCTGGCGGAACAGCAGCGGAGTCGTCGCAGGAGACTGCTGGCGGAACAGCAGCGGCGGCGTCGCAGGAGACTGCTGGCGGAACAGCAGCGGCGGCGTCGCAGGAGACTGCTGGCGGAACAGCAGCGGCGGCGTCGCAGGAGACTGCTGGCGGAACAGCAGCGGCGGCGTCGCAGGAGACTGCTGGCGGAACAGCAGCGGCGGCGGCGCAGGAGACTGCTGGCGGAACAGCAGCGGCGGCGGCGCAGGAGACTGCTGGCGGAACAGCAGCGGCGGCGGCGCAGGAGACTGCTGGCGGAACAGCAGCGGCGGCGGCGCAGGAGACTGCTGGCGGAACAGCAGCGGCGGCGTCGCAGGAGACTGCTGGCGGAACAGCAGCGGCGTCGCAGGAGACTGCTGGCGGAACAGCAGCGGCGTCGCAGGAGACTGCTGGCGGAACAGCAGCGGCGTCGCAGGAGACTGCTGGCGGAACAGCAGCGGCGTCGCAGGAGACTGCTGGCGGAACAGCAGCGGAGTCGCAGGAGTCTGCTGGCGGAACAGCAGCGGAGTCGCAGGAGTCTGCTGGCGGAACAGCAGCGGAGTCGCAGGAGTCTGCTGGCGGAACAGCAGCGGAGTCGTCGGGCACTGGAACGAAGGTCAGACGGCGAGGCGCCGGGACAGGGACTAGGCGACGAGGCGCCGGGACGGGCACCTCGGGCAGCTTGGACGTTGGCGCGGGCACTAGACTGCGTGGAGTCGGCGCGGGCACTGGAACGGAGGCCAGACGGCGAGGTGCCGGGACAGGGAGTAGGTGACGAGGCGCCGGGACGGGCACCTCGGGCAGCTTGGACTTTGGCGCGGGCACTGGACTGCGTGGAATCAGCGCAGGCACTGGAACGGAGGCCAGACGGCGAGGTGCCGGGACAAGGACTAGGCGACGAGGCGCCGGGACGGGCACCTCGGGCAGCTTGGGCGCCGGGACGGGCACTGGACTGCGGGGAGCCGGCGCGGGGGGAACTGGACTGCGTGGAGCCGGCGCGGGAGGAACTTGACTGCGTGGAGCCGGCGCGGGAGGAACTTGACTGCGTGGAGCCGGCGCGGGAGGAACTTGACTGCGTGGAGCCGGCGCGGGAGGAACTTGACTGCGTGGAGCCGGCGCGGGAGGAACTTGACTGCGTGGAGCCGGCGCGGGAGGAACTTGACTGCGTGGAGCCGGCGCGGGAGGAACTTGACTGCGTGGAGCCGGCGCGGGAGGAACTTGACTGCGTGGAGCCGGCGCGGGAGGAACTTGACTGCGTGGAGCCGGCGCGGGAGGAACTTGACTGCGTGGAGCCGGCGCGGGAGGAACTTGACTGCGTGGAGCCGGCGCGGGAGGAACTTGACTGCGTGGAGCCGGCGCGGGAGGAACTTGACTGCGTGGAGCCGGCGCGGGAGGAACTTGACTGCGGGGAGCCGGCGCGGGAGGAACTTGACTGCGGGGAGCCGGCGTTGGCGGAACTTGACTGCGGGGAGCCGGCGTTGGCGGAACTTGACTGCGGGGAGCCGGCGTTGGCGGAACTTGACTGCGGGGAGCCGGCGTTGGCGGAACTTGACTGCGGGGAGCCGGCGTTGGCGGAACTTGACTGCGGGGAGCCGGCGTTGGCGGAACTTGACTGCGGGGAGCCGGCGTTGGCGGAACTTGACTGCGGGGAGCCGGCGTTGGCGGAACTTGACTGCGGGGAGCCGGCGCGGGAGCTTCGGGAACCCACGACGTCAGCACCGCCGCCCGCCGTCGGCGTTGACGGCCACGCCGAGGCTTTTGCTGAGGGCCTTCAGGTGGCAGGGGCGGCAGAATAGCCCCATTAGGCCGCAGTGAGCCTGGGCGTCCCCGCAGACCACCCCGGGGGGGTCCCCGATAGATGGCCCACCGGGATCCCAGGTAGGAGTCTTTGGCCAAGATTTCAGAACGGGATATAAAGTGCGACGGGTGGAAAGAAAAATTACCAGGGGAAACGGAGGGCGTGAAATCAAAATCCAGGTCGGAGTCGGAATCAGAATGGAAATCATATGAATCGTGATCTTCAAAATCAGAAAAATCTGAATCTAAAAAAACGTGGCGAGGCAGAATATAATCAGGGGAACATGCGGATGGTCGTCGGCGTGTACGCCGGTGCTGGATTTTTCCCGCTGGGTCCACTAGTGGCTGCGTCATTCTGTCAGGAATGAACGGGCAGGCAGGCAGGTTGTTATGGACCCAAATGCAGGGAAAACGAAAAAGGCAGCGAGGCAGGTGGCAGAGAACTCAAAAGGGCTTTAATGATAACTAACAAAAGGCACAAAGTACAAAACAAAGGCTGTGGTGATCAAAAAACTATCAACAAATAACTTAGGTCACTAACAAAGGCTGAATATCAAAAACTTACTGAGACGAACACGAGGGCTAGGACTGGACTTCAACTTTGACGCAGGCACAGACATTGACATAGACATAGACAATGACGCAGCAAGGAGTGAACAGAAAATGGGAGCATATATACACAAGCAGACAAGGGATAACGAGACAAGGAACAGCTGGGTAACACAGGTGGATGCAGATTGCCGAATACACTGGGAAAACACACAGGTGAGAGTAATGGGTAATCACAGGACAAGTCACACAAGGAGAAACCAAACACAAAACCTAACAGTATTTTGAAGCAATGAAAAGCCAATGAAAGATTCAATAAAAACAAAGAGTAAGTACTTGCCGCTTTTAACTGATGTGTGCATGTGTTGGACGTCTCGCCGCGTAGAAGGAATTGCAGAAGACTGGTAGTGTTCATCTAGTGAGTTACAAACTACGTCATCACCCTGAGCGTCCATTACGCACTTAAAACACGGTGCCCTCCATAGGTCAAAACATGTACTAAATATTATAGATTTTTAAATCAATGGCAATACAGTGGTATATCTACACACAAAGTTAATTCGTTCCGGGACCTTGTTTGTAAGTCAAAATGGTTGTATGTCGAGCAGGATTTTTCCATAAGAATAAATTACAATTCGATTAATTCATTCCACAGCCCGAAAACATACACTAAATCCTTAATAAATACTGCATGTACTATTAAAAATGGCAATTACACATCGCAAAACAAATAAATTATTAATAAAAATCAGAAAAATAATATAATAATAATTCCTGTAATAATGTAACAAATCGGGTGCTAGTTTTAATATAAAATTTCTATAACTTGTACTAACATTTATCTCTTAAGAACTACAAGTCTTTCTATCCATGGATCGCTTTAACAGAATGTTAATGCCATCTTGTTGATTTATTGTTATAATAAACAAATACAATACTAATGTACAGTGTGTTGAATGTATATATCTGTCTTGTGTCTTATCTTTCCATTCCAACAATAATTTACAGAAAAATATGGCATATTTTAAAGATGGTTTGAATTGCGATTAATTACGATTAATTTTTAAGCTGTGATTAACTCGATTAAAAATGTTAATCGTTTGACAGCCTAATTAAGATATCAACATTGTTAGAAGCAGGGAAAACAGGAAACAGCAGTAGGCTAGGAAACTTATGTCCTCTGCTAGCATAAGTGATGAGCACACGAGCCCAGCATTTTGCCCTTTGAGAACATTTTAAGTCACGAGTTGTGGAGGCATTCGTTCATTTATTGTCACTCATACCAGGTACTGTTGTTGTTAAGCAGTGTCTAACCAAGCCCTGAAACCAAATATTTTATATTCAGGGGAGTATGCAGTAATTAAGTATTAAAAAGAAAAAACTATATACAAAATATTTTGTTTCTGTATTTAAAAAAAACATGGTATCGGTACAGTATCGGCATCAGCCAAAACCACGCAGCCGGGTAGTGGAATCGGCAAGTGTGTAGATTTGCATAGGGCAGGTACGGACACACCACTACCAACTTTTACCAACTTGTCCCCACCAACTTTTAAGCACCTTATTTGCATTATATAACGACTTCAGTTATATAGGTTATTTAGATTGTCTCTCCATATGTTGTAAGGATAGAATTGACCCTACCATTATTAAGTGAATTATTTTCATTATGTTCAGACATTTACCCTTCTCACTGCTGAGTGTGCCAGTCCAATTTTCCCCCTCAAACCCACTTTGGATTGGCTGATGACTTGACCCAAACACACACACACACACTCCATGCCGCCTCCTTCGAAAAGGAGGGATATTAGAAGGGCTTTTTTTTCGGCCAGCAGCAGCTGCATCCACTGTAAATATTGTAAAAAGACGTTAATGTAGTGGAGGTGGGAAACACACCACTAATTCTGCTACTGAAAGTCCTACCGGTATTAGCGTTAGCATAACATTAAACTGTGTGCTCCTGTATGTATTTTCCACCGTTAACGTTGATTAAACTGTGAGAAATGTAGAGAACCGAAGTCTATCCCTTTCTCCCCAATTTTCATTTTTATTTTATTTATATGGTTTTAAAGCAGCCCAAACGAGCTTTCATTTTTTTGTTGAGTTTGGCTGTGCTTGTGGACAAAAGCAGTAATGTTATACCTGAAGGAAGGCTGAATTTTTATTTATTTTTGGTATTCCCTGACTAAGTTTTTTCACTTATATTTAATTTATATATTTATATATTATATATATTTTGCATTCATTTCTCAACATTGCTGAGAAGTCTGAAGACAAATGTTATTTTTTTGCATTCCTGGATAGTTAAGAGATTATTAACAAGTTTGTGTTTATAGTGTATTTTAATATAATTGGAGTCATAGACTTATACATATATATACTTATATATTACGAAGTCTATGTTTGAGTTATGTTCAAATATTGAAAAATGTTCTAATTAAAGTTTTCAAACTGTTTCTTTAGTAGTTGTATTGAGTTCATTTTGTCTACACTTAATGATTAGTTGAATTTTTCTTTTATCACAGACAGTTGTTTTAGGTTGTTTTAATTATCAGACATGTTTCGGCAACTACTTCCGCAAAGTTTCTTTTGTAGTTTTTGAAACAAAGGTTTGAATGGAACGGTGTATCACCTGAACCAATACATGTGAAAGTTAGTATAAGTCAATACAGATGTATTTTGCACTGATCATTTAGGCCATCAATTAATTGGGTTCACATTTGTGAGAAATGTAGCCCTGGCTTCCATTCACCCAATCTGTTTGGTCTTATTAATATCCCGTCCTCAGCAAAAAGTGTTGTTATATCGTCCCAACTCATGTTGAGACCAAACCTACGCCCTTGTGAATCGGTATCTGGTGCCAAAATTCAGCATCGGCGCAACACTGATTATTTGTACTTCATGTTATACTGTACGTGTAGAGAATGACAGTAAAAAGGAGAAATGTTATGTGATAAATTATTGCAGCCTGGAATTCCTTCTCAGGGCTTTTCTTTTCTCTTAATGAGACTTCTCCGAATTTTTGACTCCCTAATGATAAGGAGCAACAAACAAACTTGATTTTTGACAGAGCAGTGCTGCTTATCAGAAAAGTTGCTCTGGCCAAGCTAGAAAGAAACCAGTTGTAGGTGTAGTTACGCAACAGAGAGGCGAAAATGTAGATCAGCTCGCAGGCAGACAAATTTTACAGAAATTGACACATACAAAAGATTTACATGCAATTTTGGGAAATTTCATTTTCTGCACAAACTAGTTCAGAGCTCACTTCCCATTTTCCCATCGCACTTTTTCAAGCATACGCTGCACTTTGATGAATGAACAATGCCTCCCCTCCCATTTCAAATGGATTGGAAATCTACAGCCGTCAATGGCTGCCACGAAGTTAAATCAGTGAATCAGCTTGCAAAACAAGGTCATGACTCTCACTCCAATCTCCGTCACCTATAGGGATGGGAATCGAAATCCGATTCCAATTCAGAACCGGTTCCGAGTGTTTCGAGGCCTCGACATCACAATGAAAAAGCCTTAACAATCCCTTTAACAATCCCTAAAGACGCATATTGCGTCGTGACGTGTCTTGTTGTCCAGACGCATCAAACTAGCATGGCGCCAAGAACCACTCGCTCCAAAGTTTGGCTACACTTCACCAGGAAAAAGGGTGAAAATGAAAGGTTACGATAGTTTAGCACGAGCGTTGCCGCCGTAAACATAACAATGACGTAGGTTCGAATGCTCGAAAGTGTGTCTTCACTTCACGAGGAAAAATTACAACAAAGCGACTTGCAGTCATTGCGAGATGGAAATAACTGCATCGGGAGGGAATAGACTACACTGTCCTCACCGAGACGCTAAGGCTCAGTCCTGGCTATACAGCTAGCTAAACTCCCAAATGACGATGCAGAAGACGTTGGTATAATTTGCTGACTTTATTCAACCATCACTTGACACTAAAAATAGAAATGAAACAAATCAATTTCATCCCCAATAACAAACAGGCTCGCAGCAACGTAAATCAGTGATGATTAGCTGCTAACACAGTCATAACAAACAGTTAGCATGCGTTCGCTAGCATTAGCACATCGTTTAAACCACTACACAACTGGATTTAAGTGTCCGATCGCGAGTGGAAACACACAACAACAACACAGAAGATGATGCATACAGGCATTGGCTCTGTGGATATTTTACAAACATTAACAAAGAACGTAGGCTCGTGGCAGTGTTTCCCTTTCTCACTAACTCGCTCACTGGCTTGGATGCGGCATTTCTTCTTCTTTGCGCTCTTCTTCGCGTGAGGAAGCGCAAGGGCGCCACCACTTGAGCGTGAAAGCGCCATAAAAACTAAAAGGCATGCATTTCAATATACTGGTAAATAAAAACAGGGGTCCCCAAGCTACGGCCCGCGGCTCCATAGTTGGTCCGGCCCCCTGAACAATGCCAGAGAGCATTTTGAATTTTTTTTTGTTTTTTTCTTCCTCAGTAGTGTTATTTATTTCCTGGCCTTTTTCAGTGAATAACTCAGAGAGGGTTATTTGGTTATTATCTATTTAATTAATAGTGCTATTATTATTTATTATTATTATATTATATTATTATTTTTATTTTATTTACTTTTGTTCCGTGAAGAATCCACAGAGGGTTATTTGATTGTGGCTTTCTGAAAAACAATAATTTTTTTCCATTTCGCACTCCTGCAATCGTCACACTTTTTCTGTTACAAACTGACCCCGGCCTCTCATCAGAGAAGGGAAAAGTTATTTGGCCCTCACAGGAAAAAGTTTGGGGACATTGCAAAAGGCAGAACAACGACCTATATGCCAAAATATACCAATATTTTTTATTTCTATTAGAAAAATGTTTCAGTAAAATGTTACACATTCTTGTGCATTTGCCACTTATTGCCACAGTAAACATTGAGGCTTTGGGCCTCTTTTGACATCGTTGTGAGTTTGTAAGGTTGTGACTTCTGATTAAACAAACTTGATGCCACTCAAAATGTTTGTTATTCTTTTTCCCGAAATTAGAATCGATAAAGAATCGAATCGTTAAGCAATATCGATAATGGAATCGGAATCGTAAAAATCGTATCAATTCCCATCCCTAGTCACCTATCAACCTAAAACACGCACTGGCTTGAGTAGCCTAAGTAAAAGTGATGAGATCAAGCTTGGTGAAATTCTGTCAGTCTCTAGGAGTTCAACAAATGCTGACATGCCACAAAATTACAACAATAAGCAAAATACTACAGTATAAATAAATGTACACTCTTCAGTGGAAAAGACTTCCCACATCTTGTCATATTGGTTTTGGCCTCACTTCTCCTTTGTGACACCCTGTACACTCCCCTGGTGGTGTTCCGTTTACACGCCCTGTTTTGCTGTCACTGGCTCCTCATTGACTCACCTAATGATTGGGGCCTGTCTTGAATTTACGTGAAACAAGATTTGAATTTTTTTTTTTTTTAAGGGCGGTGACAGTTCACATATACTACAGTTAATATTTTGGAAAGAAATTCTAGCACATCTGATTGCCTGCTTGGAAGAAAGAAGGTGCACAACATCCACAATGGTATGTCAGCCTATATGATCTTATTTTTGACTGAATGTTTTATTCTTAATTGCGTTAGTTATTCTTCTCAATTAACAATTTCACTGTGCTATTTAGACATATATTAAAAAGTACAAAACCTTTTTTTTCCATTCAAGAATCTCATTTATACACTTAACAGTTTAAACTCCAGAATGTGTTTTGTCGTTTAAAAAAAAAAAAAAAAAAAAAAAAGTCATTGAATTTGGAATATGAATGTACCAGGTAAATAAATATTTTAATCGTTATATTTAATTATTGTTGTTATAAAAATGTAAAAAAAAAAAATTTATATATTTTGATCATTTGATGTTTAGATATTTGGTTTATGGCATCGTCATTCATCTTTAAGTCAGTATGACTGTATTTTTGTATCATAGTGATAGTCCAAACAGTTGCACATGCATCCAAGCACAGACAACGTGCTTTGCTTGCTGTTAAGAACACTGACTCATTGTATCACACTCCAGATAAAAGTTGGGTGTGGAGTCGTCTAACAACTGCGCCACACCTTGTACCCGATTTCTATTCACACGTAGGGTCAAATCCAAACTTGCATGATTTACTGCATTGGCTTAGAATATACTGCATGTACATTAGGCCTGCACAATATATCGTTTGAACATCGCCATCGCAATGTGCGCATGTGCAATAGTCCTATCGCAGGACGTGCAATTGGTTCTTTTTTTTTTTTTTTTTTTTTTGCTTCATAAAAGCAGCACGTGTACAGAGACATGGCCTCCTAGATCCCTTTTATCAGAGCTGGGTAGAGTAGCTAAAAATTGTACTTAAAGGGTATTAAAACACTAAGGCGCTGTGAGATATCAATAGAACCGTTATGTGGCATAACGTAAGATAACAAATATTAATAAAGTTAACAAAAAAATAAATCGCATTCATGAGCAATTATCGAAAATAGATCGAAAATTACGGACATTTCCGAAAGTATTCCGGAAACAGCCGAGACGTCATAACAAGGAAACGAAAGGTCGAGGCAGGTGCAATCGTTGTTTATGGACGAGAGAGTTGCATTCGTGTTTTATCAAAAAATCGCTAAAATGGTTCAAACCTGTCAAGCTATGTGGTCTACAAATAGCCATTTGTCGCAATGTAGTACCCATGAGTTCCCGAACGCGAGAAAAAGAGCTGGACTACGCAGACAATGAGTAAAGTTCGTCCGTGCTAAGAGGGCTAATTTTGCAGACCCAGCCTCCGGCACGGTTTTGTGTGGTGCGCATTTTACACCTGAAAGCTATTCGAACTATGGACAAATGAAATCAGGTTTTGCTACGAAATTGCTGATGAAAGCAGCCACCAAACACGCGCAGCCACCTAAATGTCCCGAGAAATCAAGAAAAAAGACGACTGGCTCTGATGAGACCACCCCAGGCTAACCAAAGGAGTGGAGCAGCCAAGCTCGAAATGGCCAGAGTGAGTACTGTTTGATAATAAAAACATATCACGCATTGGATATAGGACTGGACACATGTATAAATTATTGCTCGTAAAATATATCGAACAAATCCTCGAATCCCATTCATATTTGTGTCTGTTGGCAGAGCGAAAACCTATGATAGCACAATAAATGATAATTATTCTATACATTACATTATTTTGCCGTCACGGTGTATCAGCTTCACAAAAAGAAATGCAAAACAAACCATTCGGTGTTTCCCACAGGATGTTGCCAGTGTTTCATCAGTGTGATCGCTCCTCTCAATGATCCTTTCATTAGGCTGCATTGGCTTTCGTTTGGGCTCAAATTGATAACCCAAAATACCAAAGATAGGTTCATAACTCTCCTCGTCACCATTGGAAGAATGTTCGTTACGTCGGATTCGTCGCTGCAAGTAGAAACAAAATTTTCCGCTATCATCGCCGTCATTCAGTACTAAGCACTGAGCCGGTTGTTTCCTCGTAGTGACGTCACGCGCACAATATGCTAGATTTCCGGGATCTCATGGGCAGGTCCTTTTAGCTTGACAATCGACCCAAATTTCTATCATTTTCTTGGTGTTGCTATGTGTGTAATTACACGAAGTGGCATGATATGAATCCAAAAGGCATACGTTTATGGATAAATGATGGAATATTACCATTTCCCCAGGTGTTGTCATACCCTTTAAGTAAGAGTAGCGTTACTTCAAAATAATATCACGCAACTTAAAGAAGTCATCCAAAAAATGTACTCAAGTATGAGTAAAAAATAAAGTATTTGGTGAAAAGAATACTCAAGTAATGAGTAACATTGTGAGTAACTGCTTACCATGTTTGATTTTTATTATTATTATTTTTGAATATGGTATTTTTTTCTCAGCACATACAGCAAATACTTCATTTTTTACATTGCTTTAAAGACGACATAACTGAGCAAGCTGGCATGATAGAAGAACAGCAAGCTTGAGTCTGATTGGTATATTGGAGTCATGTGATTATTGTTGCGACATCTCATTGGTGAACCTGGTGGAGCTACTGTTGGCATCGCTGATAAAAATAAAGTCAATATGTAGAATAAAGAGGAAAAATGTAGTGTCTCTATTGTAGCCCAAAGTAACGGAGCAACAGTAGTGTTTCTTCTTCTTCACGAATTTACTCAAGTAAAAGCAAAAAGTACATTTTTCTCGAAAAGTTACTCAAGTAAATGTAACGGAGTAAATGTAACGCGTTACTACATACCTTTGCCTTTTATATACAGCAATCTTCATGACAAATTAACCCCTTAGCCTGGAATTAACTGTATTATATGAATACAATGTGGTCATGGTGAGTCAACCAAAGTATCTAACTAAATTCTACTAGTTTTAATATCGCAATTTTTATTGTAATATATCACAAACCCCCAAAAAGTCGCAATGTCAGTTTTTTCCAATATCATTCAGGCCTAATGTACAGTGTGTTGTACAACATGTGTAAAATTTAACATGGTCATGGGAATCAAAATTGACTGTGTTTATTCCAGATGTTTAAGTGACTCATTCATTAGCCTGTCTAGCAGGAAATTGTTCGCTTACTGACAAAGACTCACACGCACATACGCGCATTCATTTAATCGACAATTATTACTTACTCCTACAACTACTGGTTATTATGTATGTTATATGTGTGCCTAAAGAGTCAAAAAATAGTGTATATGAATTTTTGTTCCAAATTAATCATTTATCATGATGACATCACAATGTGGTTTCCCATGGTGTCTGAATGTGAGCATCCTGTCTATCTGTAAATAAACTGTAGTCACGTGATTAGTCACCCAGACAGACGGATGTCTGTACCTAATGTTGCGTCGCGTACAGTGTGGACAAACAGTTTTGCACAAGGGCTATATTACACATTTACAAATTGGCAAAAGCTGTAGACCAAATGTTAATATTTTGGCCTATATGACTCAAACGACTGTATATGGATGCATGGTATTTAGGGACTTTTTTTTTATTTTTTATTATTGTTTTAAATTACCCAAAATAGTCCTATAAGGATTAACTTAAAAATCTACTTGCTCAGTGTGAAATCTGGGTCTTTGTAATTGATCTCCAGTGTATACAGTTGTGGTCAAAAGTTTACATACACTTGTGAAGAACACAATGTCATGGCTCTCTTGAGTTTCCAGTTATTTCTACAACTCTGATTTTTCTCAGATAGAGTGATTGGAACAGATACTTCTTTGTCACAAAAAAAAAACATTCATGAAGTTTGGTTCTTTTATGACTTTATTATGGGTGAACAGAAAAAAGTGATCAAATCTGCTGGGTCAAAAATATACATACAGCAGCGCTAATATTTGGTAACATGTCCCTTGGCCATTTTCACTTCAATTAGGCGCTTTTGGTAGCCATCCACAAGCTTTTGGCAAGCTTCTGGTTGAATCTTTGACCACTCCTCTAGACAGAATTGGTGCAGTTCAGTTAAATTTGATGGCTTTCTGACATGGACTTGTTTCTTCATCATTGTCCAAGTTCTCAATGCGGTTTAAGTCAGGACTTTGAGAAGGCCATTCAAAAACCTTAATTCTAGCCTGATTTAGCCATTCCATTACCACTTTTGATGTGTGTTTGGGGTCATTGTCCTGTTGGAACACCCAACTGCGCCCAAGACCCAATCTTCGGGCTGATGACTTAAGGTTATCTTGAAGAATTTGAAGGTAATCCTCCTTCTTCATTATCCCATTTACTCTCTGTAAAGCACCAGTTCCATTGGCAGCAAAAGAGCCCCACAGCATAATACTACCACCACCGTGCTTGACAGTAGGCATGGTGTACTTGGGGTTAAAGGCCTCACCTTTTCTCCTCCAAACATATTGCTGGGCATTGTGGCCAAACAGCTCGATTTTTGTTTCGTCTGACCACAGAACTTTCCTCCAGAAGGTCTTATCTTTGTCCATGTGATCAGCAGCAAACTTCAGTCGAGCCTTAAGGTGCCGCTTTTGGAGAAGGGCTTCCTTCTTGCACGGCAGCCTCTCAGTCCATGGAGATGCAAAACACGCTTGACTGTGGACACTGACACCTGTGTTCCAGCAGCTTCTAATTCTTGGCAGATCTGCTTTTTGGTGATTCTCGGTTGAATCTTCACCCTCCTGACCAATTTTCTCTCAGCAGCAGGTGATAGCTTGCGTTTTCTTTCTGATCGTGGCAGTGACAAAACAGTGCCATGCACTTTATACTTACAAACAATTGTTTGCACTGTTGCTCTTGGGACCTGCAGCTGCTTTGAAATGGCTCCAAGTGACTTTCCTGACTTGTTCAAGTCAATGATTCGCTTTTTCAGATCCATGCTGAGCTCCTTTGACTTTCCCATTGTAGCGTTTGTGGGCGTTTCCATCCAATGAGCCCTATTTAAATGGCCTCAGAGAAGTCACCAGCGCACCACTCATAATCACTCACAAGAAGTTAGGAGGCCATGCTATGAAGCTCATTTCACTGACACAACTTTCTAAGTCACCAAAATTTCTAATTCGTGTTGCTGTATGTATATTTTTGACCCAGCAGATTTGATCACTTTTTCTGTTCACCCATAATAAAGTCATAAAAGAACCAAACTTCATGAATGTTTTTGTGACAAAGAAGTATCTGTTCCAATCACTCTATCAGAGAAAAATCAGAGTTGTAGAAATAACTGGAAACTCAAGAGAGCCATGACATTACGTTCTTCACAAGTGTATGTAAACTTTTGACCAAACTTTTGACCACAACTGTAAATGGCAATAGGTGGGTAAACATTTAAGGCAGAGGTTGGTATAGTAGCGTAACGTAATTCCCACACGCATTGGCCATTTATCAATACCAAGTACGGCAGTTTTATACTTGTGAACTCACAAACCCGAACCTGGCGACTTCAGTTAGAAAAATTAACTCGCAGGGACGGAGGAGAATGGTGGCTTTTCTCAACCTTAAGCATGGCATGTTCAAACTGAGAAAAATATTGCACCCAATGACATCATTGATGTCTATTTGAACTTCCAATTATTTCAACTATTTAAAAAAAATACAAATACAAGTAACATTTTGTCATTTTTATAATATTTAAATATCTTGTATATTGTGTTGTAAGTACAGCAAATTTGAAATTGGTGTTGTTAATAAATTATCAAGTAAAAATAAAAATCTCCATAGTGAACTACCTTCTGACATACAAACAGAGGTGGATAGTAACGCGTTACATGTACTCCATTACATTTAGCTGAGTAACCTTTTGAGAAAAATGTAATTCTAAGAGTGGTTTTACTAAGCCATACTTTTTACTTTTACTCGAGTACATTTGTGAAGATAAAACCCAACTCTTACTCCGCTACTTTGGGCTACACAAGAATCGTTACTTTTTTTTCTCTTTATTCTACATATTAGATTTTGTGTTTTGCCAGCGATGCAAAGAGTAGCTCTACTAATTTCACCAATGAGATGTTGACTCCATTACTCCATTATTCTGTTGACTCCATGACACAAATCAGGCATGTAATTATATATATAAAGGTTGATAAGCAATAAAACTGCAACAAAAATGAATGAAATGAAAAAAAAATTTTTTTTATAATGGGTCGAAAGTATTTTTCGAGCACCTTAGACAGTCATTTGCTTTGCATATAATTTAAAGAATATATATATAATAGAGATAAAAACATTTTTAAAATTGATTTTTTTCTTTGATTGATTTTTTTTTTTTTTTTGATTGAAGCAACTTTTGGGGGGATTGAATGATTTGGATAAAAATGTCCTAATCATAATATGGCCCAAACACAAAAAGGATTGCTTTCATCAAAGAAAACTTTTTCAATGAAAAATAAAGTGTTCATATGCCAATTTTTTAATATCAAATATTTTTTTTGCATTAAAAACTTTTTTCTGTCATTAAAATTTTTCTTTTTTTGATTGAAGGGATTTTTCTTTTTGAAAATCTATATTTTTTTGAAGCAACTTATTTTTTGATTGAACAATAAAGAGAAAAATGTCCTAGCCAAAATGTGGCCCAAACACAAAGCAACATTACTTCAATCAAAAAGTTGCTTCCAAAGGAAAAAAAAAAAAAAAAAAAGCTTTCCCATGCATTTTTTTGAGTTTCAAATTTATTTTTGGATTCAAACACATTTTGATTGAAGCGACTTTTTGGGGGATTGAATGATTTAGATTAAAATGTCCTAATCGTAATATGGCCCAAACACAAAAAGGATTGCTTCAATCAAAGAAAACGTTTTCAATGAAAAATAAAGTGTTCATATGCCAATTTTTTAATCTCAAATATTTTTTTTGCATTAAAAACTTTTTTCTGTGATTGAATTTTTTCTTTTTGATTGAAGGGATGTTTCTTTTTGAAAATCTTTATTTTTTTTAAACAACTTATTTTTTGATTGAATAATACAGAGAAAAATGTCCTAGCCAAAATGTGGCCCAAACACAAAGCAACCCTACTTCAATCAAAAAGTTGCCTCAATATAAAAAAAAAAAAAAAAAAATTGAGTTTCAAATTTATTTTTGGATTCAAACACATTTTTTTTTTTTTTTTTTTTTTTTTTTGAAGCAACTTTTTTGGGGTTGAAAAAATATATTTTGATTGAAACAACTTTTTCTTTTTTTGGGGTTGAATAGAAAGACACAATTCTACCTCCATATGGCCCCGCCCAGGGGATACAAGTTTTGACTAGCGAACTACATTGGCACGACACCGGCGGACGTACCAAATTCAATGGATGACGATGTTGGCGAAAAGCATTGCCTAAGCAGCCTGATTGAGAATTCCCCTCAAGAATAATGGGAAACAAAAAACGCACATTGTCAGCGTATTATTTTAAATATTCTTGTAAGTTAATTTTATTGCTGACACTGCGTTTTGGGGTCATCAACATGTTGTGCCCCCCCCCCGCCCCAAAAGTCAAACTCCGCCTATGCTACCAGAGTATTTTGATCCAAATAACTGTACTCCTGCATAAGTACAGGGGTGCTTTTAGCAGCTCTATACATATGGCATAAGAGGTGTGAGGTTACGTAAGCAAGGTAGAGCCCACCTGTATGAATGCGTCAGGTAAGTACACGCCACGGTGAAGTGTTTTGAGGCTCCGCCCCCTTGTAGAGCACCTCTGTGGAGCGGGGGAGTCTCAGTGCGTCTCCAAACGCTCATTCAGCAAGCATTGCGCTGCCGCCGGGACGCGCTACTTTTGCCCCAACATGAGCACCGTGGCCTCTGAGAATGTCTTTCTGTCCGCTCTCCAGCCCAACAACGCGGTCACCACCTACGGCCTCCCGTCAGAGATCCATCTCGGGAGCGGTGCGTCGGGCACGGACGATATGTCGAGGGCTCGACGGGTCCAGCAGCAGGTTCAAATGCGGCTAGCCGAGAAGTCCACACTTCCGCGTCATAATGGCTCTATTTCCACCTCCGCCATGTCAGGTAAGACGAGAACTAGTCCGTCTTTATTGGACTTCAACTCCTCCCAAAGAAACACTTAATTACAGTGGTCTTTAAAATGTTTTTATTTATTTTTTACCGATGGTCAGCCTGTTGTGGAATTTAACAGTTAAAAAAAATGTAACATGCATTCTTGCTATTGCAATTTAGTGGTGACTTATGCTGAATTATGCAACGCTTCACTTTGACCTTATGACGTTTAACAGCTGTCAGTAGAATCGCAATCAAAACTTAACTGCACTGAAGACACCCAATTACGACATGTAACTAAATTGTGTGTTAAATGTGCATTACATGTCATTAATCAAGAATAACTAATCGAGGTTCATCAATTGTATTAACCACAAGAATTGTTGTAATGATGCAAACGCTTAATACTGCAATTTTCGGACTATAAGCCGCTATTTTTTTCCCCTCATTTGGAATCCTGCGGCTTATAGTCCAGTGCGGCTTATTTGTTGATTTAATTGGGTTAATAGGTAACACTTTGTTTGACAGTGGCGTCATAAGCCCGTCATAATTATGACATGACACTATGGTGGGCATAACTGAATGCTTATGACACATGTTATAAAGTGTCATCCGGCAAATTATGTTAATAACTCCATTTATGTCCAGCTCGGATCTTTTAAATCCATTCGAAAGTGAGATAATTTGTCGGATAACACTAAATAACATCTGTTATAGGCATTCATTAATGCTCATGACAGTGTCATGTCATAATTATGATTGTCTTATGACATCAAATACTACAGATTCACAATAATAATGTCAATTATGACATTGCACCGATAATCCAGATTTTAAAAAAATTCAACTGATAATGCAACCTGATAATGATATACTTGATTAAGCCTCCAAATGTGCGCAATCGACGCAAATTTATCCAATTCTGTGCCTGCGCTTCAAGCCCTCCTACAGGCATTTTTGTGCAATTAAGGGGCATTGTATCCACCCAAATCAATAAAACTAAATGCAAACACTTTCAAAACAAGCCATTATATGCCACTTTAACTTACATATCAAAAGTTCGCTATCTTAAATTCTATAAAATGCTAACTTTTTTTTTTTTTTTTTTTTTTTTACAATCCTCGTAGCAAATGGTTCAAACACATATTCCCACAACAAGCGGCTAAATATACCTATAAACTAAATTACAAATGCATAAAAAAAAAAAACTTTAGCTCGAACAAAAACTAAGCTTAAGTTGGTAAGTATTATAAATATTAATTAATTAATATACATTGGTTTAGTTGTTGAAATGTACTATTTGTTCACATTTGATGTGGAAAAAGGAGCAATTACCGTAATTTCCCGAATATAACGTGCCCTTTATTCCCAAAATTTACTCGTAAAATCATGGGTGCGCGTTCTTCACGGGTACAGGGACGGAGACAGAAAAAAATCATCATGATTCATGTTCCATTGTAAGCATAGACCAGCACAATATTACCTAATCCGAACAACAGTGATATAATAATCAAGTTTCATGTAGTAAATAATTGTTTTCGTGATATTTTTCACATCTAATAAAATTAAAATGTTTTTTGTACTATTCATTTATTTTTTACCGGTACATTTTTCTTACCTTATCGTTGCAACATGCCGGCACATGGCGATATTGTCTTGAACAGAACATAACGGTGATCCGTTTCGTATAAATGTTGATCGTGTGGCGAGCTAGGACAGGAGTCTGAGGAAGAGTGTCGAACCACTGAGTCAAGCCCCGTTGTTTTAGTTACATTGAAACTCACAAAGTAACAACGTACGTCTTGCACGCAAATCGCGGGACATTTGTTTACTTCCGGCTGTTCCCTTAACTAAACTCTTCCCCCCGGGAACTACCCAACTTGCCAACATTATTTCCGCTTGTGAAGTCTGTAAAAACTCGCTACAACTCCTTACTTCGTGAAAATTATTATCGTATACTGTGAGCAATTTTACCACAGAAAATTAAAATTCTATTTTTTAGAAAAAAATATTTGACAAAAGGATTAAAAAATGCTGCAACCGCTTACTTTATAAAAGTTCGAGACACGAGACTCATATTTATTGGTGCTAAAATTAGGGTGCGCTTTATACGCGGGTACAAGAATTTTCCCTAGATTTTACATGTAAAGTTGGGGTGCGCGTTATACACGGGTTCGCGTTATATTCGGGAAATTACGGTAAATCTATTTTGCACAGTAACATTTGTTCTTGTGTATAATTTAAAATTGTGTATATAAGTATATCTTTTAACATAATTATCGGCTTCACATTATCGGTTATGATCTGGAAGGTGGAGGAAATTATCTGTTATCGGTTGAAAAATATGTCTTCGTGCATCACTACCAAATACCACAACTAGGAATGAATGAAACAACTGGAGCAGTAACTGAAGAAATACTTAGCGCAGAACATGAATTTGAATTGTTATTTACATCTGTAGACTCTAGCACTGCAATGCATGCTAGGAGGTATGTTGGAGGACAACAGTGTTGACAGCAGGTGGCAGCAGAGATTGACTGTCTCCCCCAAGAGAGCAGTGATGGCCAAATGAAGCTTCTTGAAGCATTGATGCTTTGCAGCCAATTGGTTCAAAGCTTCATGGTGGTTCATATGGTCTTATGAAAGTCTTATGATGCCGCTGTCAAATAAAATGTTACCAGTTAGCCTTTTATTGCCAAATGTATCACATTTGATACACTTAGATTTTCATGATTTTGGGACTAATTCAGAATTTTGAAATATCTTTCGCCAAAAAAAACATAAGTGATGCAAGTCAACGCATGCATCTGCAGGTTCCATGAGGAAAAAAAAAACAGGATTTAGCAAGGGTTATAGATATTAGAGTGCTTATTACACATAATTTTTTTTTTCATTTTTTTACAAATTTGAAAAAAGGTTTCATTAAGACCTTATTTTTCAAATTTTGTGATTCTCTGACAATTGCTTCATATTGCAGGCATTAAGGGGTTTTAATATATTTTGGTGTAAATATCCTATAATACAATAAGGACAGCTGCGGCTTATAGTCCAGTGCGGCTTATCTATGAACGAATGTTGTTTTCGTGTCAAATATGATGGGTGGCGGCTTATAGTCAGGTGTGCCTTATAGTCCGAAAATTACGGTAGTTAACACTGAGTAACTTTGAAATGCTGAATCCAGATTTGACTTTTTTTTCCCCTGTAAGATGTAGGGGGGTTTTTGTGTGTGTGTGTGTGTGGGGGGGGGGTCAATATTTATTTTTGTGCGCATTGCAAAATGATTACAAAGTGATTTTAAATGAGTATATAACATATCTGGCACCTAAAAATAGAGGCAGCCCCCGGGTTACGAACGAGTTCCGTTCCTACGCTGACAACGTAACCCGAATTTACGCATAATTCGGAATTAAACCTTTAAGTACCCCAAAAGACTCCTTAAATCTCAAAATAACTATCCAAAAACATGTATTATACATCTAATTAATACAATAAAGTAAAAAAATAAGTATACTGTATTATGTATTTGCCATCAATACTGAGAGGTAGTGGACAAGACACTGTTACGCGACTAAAAAAAAAAACAAAAAACAAACAACTGCAGACAAAATGACTTACGAGACACCGGCGTTGATAAAATCGAAATCACGTAAGTCGGGCACGTCTTAACCCAGAGACTACTTGTACACCGAATATGTAGCAAAATCAACCTGTTATGCTAGGTTTTAGGCAACTGCAGACATAGGGGATCAACAATAGGGAATGTGTGACATTGCACTGCACCCAAAGTGCTTCAATATGTCAAAACCTGTAAACTATAACAAGCTAATATTGATTCAGAAAAATGCATATAACTGCGCAAAGGACTGAAAGGTTAAACTGGTATTCGGTGAAACTATATGAACAATCTCTATTAAATACCACTAATATAAGATTATCTCAAATGCAGACTGCTTGGAAATAGGCCTGTCGCGTTAACAAATTTTAGTGTGCGATAATTTATCTAATTGCGCCCCCCCAATTAAAAAAAAAAAAAACAATTTCTAATAACACAGTGAGAATACAGTATAAATAGATCAAGTACACCCATTTAAACGCGGTAAGAAAACACAACTAGAAACAATAGACCATGCCTCTTAAGTAAAAGACAACAATATTAATACCGCACAGAAACACAGAATAAATAAAATGTGTTTTCAAGGAAAAAAAAAAAAAACAATTGCAGTTAATAACTTAAGCACTTAGGCAAATGAAAACTTTTCCCCTCATAGCTTCTGCAATGGTGTTCCATAGGGATGCAATGATACAGTTAAGTCACGGTTCGGCACGATTTTCGATACGGGGGACACAATTTTCGATCTGATTCAATACATTTAACCCTCTGGAAAAAAAAAATAACACCTGTATTTTTTGTTTCGTTTTTTTTTTTTTTTTTTTTTTTTTTTTTAATCAAACGGGCAAAAATTAAATTGCCATCATATAAACATGCATTTTAGTGCTTAATATCTTTGTGCTTACTTCTTACTGATCTGAAGAAATTTAGTATAAAAGTGCTGAGAACAATATTGTTTGTAAAGTGAGGCGGGGCACACTGTTGATTGCTACAGCTCTCTTAGCAGCTAGGTTTACTACATGAGCAAGACGTCCTATTTGTGGTCCGAATCCATCTGTGTCACGTACTGAATTAACAATATTTGCAGCATTATCTATAGTCACTGGTATGGATTGATTTGGCCTTCTTAACTTCCATTCAGTCATGGCGGTTTATAATTCATCGATGTAGTATATGGACTACGTGTCCCATAATCACTCTGGGCTCACGTAGCCAATGGCATGGGACGTAGCACATCTAGTTTGCTATTTCATGATATCTAGAGTGTGCGCGCATTAAAAAAGTTAGGAAACGCCACAGAAGTCACGTCTGCTCATTACTGCACAACACTAGCATATGACAATCGACTTTCATAAACAGGACGAGTTTGAAGCAGAGCGCTCTTAATTTGCCACTCAAATATCTGGTGTTGTGCTGAAAAATAGCCGCACCACGTGAAATGTCACCCCTGACGGGAGCGCCCACACATCAACAACACCGGCACGCCGGAGATGGTCCGCAGTCAATCCGGAGCACTGACGCGGCCGTTATACGTTGAACAATAGGATATAATGGGAACGATTGGCTCGGCGCTATTTTTTGCCGGACCTGGAACGAAGATGCATTTTGCGCAGTTGGTACCAAGGAATCCGAACTTTTAACAGCATGTTTGCCACACGCGCGCACACACGTGCACGCGAGGCGATAAATCGCAGCGGAAAAATTACCGCCTTCATTTTTATTTATTGTGCAATAAATGGAATTATTGCATATTGCGACAGGCTTACTTGGAAGCTAAAGCAACCAGAAAGTGATGATGTAGTTGCAACAGAAAATGAACAAAAATTGTTGGCCAGTACGTTTTTCACAAACAAGCTAACTCTCCCCTGCAAGTCCTACCAGAGGCAAGAATAGGTACAACAAAATAACAAATAAAACTGTGGTCATTTCAAAATTGGAGTTCCAAAAGTTTTGCTCTCTGTAAGTAGTCAAAAATGAAAATCTCACTAAAAAAGATGTAGTGTAACAGCATTTTATAACGTAAAGTCATACTGAGTCAGTGATTACAACATTAGAAAAACAGATAACGGAATGTGTCCATTCAGGTTGTCTACAGGTTTTTTACCAACCTGAGTTTCATGCAACCTTCACATGTGAAAGGGTTAATGTATAACAGGCTGCAACAAGTGTGGCATTCATGAACGTTCCTGTGATACCAGAATGAGGTGAAAGTTGGCCTCTAGGCAGCAGGTACGAGTTTGTGCTCTTTTAGGCCTGCAGTTGTCATACATTCACCATTGTTTTTTTGAAAGTCATAGAAGTTTCATCCATTTTGAATGAGCAAGAAAATTGACAGCGAATCATCGCTGCCAGCCTCCAAGTACAACGGATTGGCCGTCCATCACTATTAATGTCAGTATATGAGTTAATCGCCCCTCTCACGTAGCAGCATAAATAGTATCAATAAAAAATATCAGAATTATACATTATGATAAAACTTCAGCCAAAAAATTAACATTTTGATATTTTCTGTAAGGAGATCTATTGCAGTGTTGATCAGAACTGAACTTGATCTTTGAAAAGACAAAATCTTTGCCAGAGATAATTTGAATTTAATTACACACTTAGAAAATGTAAACATATGTATTTGAACTATGATAGACGTTTGTTTTCCAAGGCTTTTTTTTGAAAATTATAGTCTTTTTTGCTCCTTACACCTTTAAGTGGGTGGCGATTTAGTTATAGAATGATGACGGGTTTGCGTAGTTTTTAAAAAGTGGAAGAGAGGGGGGAAAGCATGTCATGGTCAGATTGTTGCAAAAAGTGTGGTTCTCCAAGGGGAAGTGAAAGTACACCAGTAGAGTTCTATCACCTTGTTCCTTATAGCTTCTATTTTGAAGCATGTTTTTCCCTGTTTTGTAATCTCAGTATTGATGTTCAAACTGATAATATAGTTTCGTTTACAATAATATTGAATTTAGATTTTTTTTTTTTTTTTTTTAATAAAACCTGCCTGCTTTTTGACGGACATTATTTTGCCTATTCCAATAATGGATTGTAGTTGTGGTCCTGACAAACCTTGAAGGACTATAATGAGCGTATTAAATTTGTTACCACACCTCCGGATCATATCACCCTGGCCAATTAAATATTAAAATCAAGTTCAGTCAAGTGGCCTGTTTTTCCATTTTGTGGTTTGAACCTGAGTTTTAAAATTTGAGACTTTTTTCCCCCCAAAACTTTTTTTTACTGTTTGATTAAAAAAATAAAATAAAATAAATAAATTTCAATTGGAAAACTGAAAAATGTTATCGATGCTTCTTCACTTTTCGAGATAACATCGTTCATTGCCTTTAAACACAGAACATTGTAACCTTCATGAAAAGCTCAAGTGACCTTTTTTTAAGTTATTACATGTCCAATGACAGGTAAATCTTTCTATTTTATGCCCTCTAAGTCAGTCCATAAATGACTGGAATGCAGCAACTCATGCTAACCTCTCTTCTGCCTGTGGCGAAATACTATATGTCTCACTGGGTTTACTTTGAACTACCTTGCTACCTGCTAGGAGGAACGCTTACAGTTATAAGTTGTCACGTCTTATCAAACAACCTCTTATGCAACCTTTAGAAGACTCCGCACAACAAACAGTGGCTGAGGAGACGCCCATTACCAAGAAAATAACTGTGAGTGTTCACAACTAGGAATTTACCTCCTCTTCACTTTCTTCAGGACTGTAAATTTCTTCCTGTAAATATCCACATCTGAGGGAGGTTGTGGTGTCATTGAACAACGTTAGAGTGGGGAAAATACGAATTTCAGAGTTCAGACATGAAAATAGGGAAAGTGACAGAGCATGTTTTATGTGTGGCGTCTCAGGTGTGTTTGGGTGTTGCCAGTAGGCGGGTAAGGGACACATCAGTCATCATTCTTTTCTGTACAGACCGGTTTGTCATGTGTTTGTGTTCTCTACAAGTCAAGCGTGAAGTTAGTCCAGCACTTCACTTTTGCTCTCAAGTGCAGAATCAAACCTACATATTGTTACTGGACTAAAAGAAGTGGAACTAAATCCACATTTGATACTAGTTTACACTCACTGGAACGTCTTGCGAGTGTGACTACCTAAAGTTTTTAAATTCAAAGTGCTGCTCGAAATTTTTGCCCTAAGCGAAATGGCCAGTCAAGTGTTGCAACTTTAAGTACCCTTAAGGTGACTTAAGGTGTCATTCTAGCGCAGATATAAATGTGAAACTTTTAAAGACGAAACGTGTTGTACTCCTAGCCATTATTCTCAAAGTGAAAATATTAGAAAGTAGGGCTGCTGCTATCGATTATTTTGGTAATCAATTAATCCATCAACTAGTCAGGTCAAATAAAGATTGCACTTTCAAATGAATAGTAAATGTAAAAAAAAATAATAATAGTAAAATTCCCGAGTGTTTCTTAAAACTATGCACAATTGCACTATCATTTAGAAATAAATTACAATACTGGAGCTTAGCCTCGAACAGTAATTTTGAAAAAGAATCTAAGTACAACAAAAGAACAATTGGTCAACATGCATAGCAAAGTCCGCTAGCTTAAATGCTATGAGATGCTAAGGTTTTTTATTTTTATTTTTTTAAACAACGCTCTTGAAAAAATCATTCAAATGCATATTCCGACAAAAAAATGGCAAAATACACCTATTAGGTAAAGTACGGATGCATAAAAAAACATATTAGCTCAAACAAAAGCTTATCTTATGTTGGTCTTAACAGGGAGCAGCTGTATTCAGTCTTGTTAAATGTGTTATGTCATATACACTGTTGCCACTTAAAGACATTGTATCCATCCAAATTTATAAAACAAAATGCAAACACTTTTTTCAAAAACCATCACAACACCATTATAATTAAACGAAACCTCGAAGCAGCTAAATTTGATTCCAAGCTTTTTTGTAATCGAATTACTCAAGTCAATCGATTAATCGATGAAGCACTAATAGAAAGGACAGTGGAAGTTTCTACGATGGCTGGGCGATTTTAAGATGGAGATCGAAGATTGAAAAACATTTTTAGATCCATCTTGGTGATCAACTGTGTCATATTTAATCAACTAGATGCTTAAAATGCAGATGCAAATTGACTAATTTTGCAGATTTTGCAAAGTCCAATGATGATTTCTTTTTTTCGAGCTGTTTATTACACTCCAGTTGAGGTAATCTGGAAAGGTATAAAAACATTTAAAAAAAAAAAAAAAAAGTCAGATTTTCCTTAAAATACGAAATACATTGCATTTTTCAAGCACCTGCTCTCTTAATGCTGATATACAACGGTCGATACAATTAAAAAACTACCAGTTAAAATACAACAGTAACAAAATCCGTGTATTAAAAAAATAATGAAAAGAATCGATATTTGACAATATGGGGTGGGGATTGTGATTTTTATTTTTTAACCCCTCTCATGGATAGTGGTCACTACAGTGGACATCTATTCAAAAGATATCCTTAGCTTAACTCATTCACTGCCAACCAGGTCACGGAGTATGTGCTACGTATGGTAGTTATTGAAAGAGGGAAATTAATATTGAAAACAGCTATTGACGCCAATAGACACCCAATCCATTTTAACTGGGAGGGCTGAAAGCAAACACTCAACCAAAATTAAATAAATAAAAGAAGAGTAAAATACGCATGGGCCACACTTATCCGAATCTGTCTTTCTTCTTTAATTGTTCAATGTATTTCAATTTGTTGAATTAGATTTTTAGAAGTTTTATTTTTAAATTAACTTAATTTTATTTAGAATTATTTATCATTTTTATTGGTCAACATGTTTTATTTGCGTTTTTATATATTTTTTCATTTGTTTATGATGATTTAAATAATTTTATTTTACAAAATGGATCATTCAATTCATTCATTCATTTGTTTAAAATTTTATAAGTGTTACTTCATTGCCCATCACAAAATACGCACGGGCAATACTAATACGACAATTGGATGTCAAATGGGGACCCCTAAGTATTGGCCCGTGGCCCCAACTGCTCTGTGGGCAACAACTTTGACACCCGTGTGAAAAAAGAAAAATGATAAGTCATGCATTAAAAGGCCAATAAAACCATTTTTATCTTCTTGGCTGCCATTGACAGCGATAGACAGACGAATGTCTGACAAACATAACAAAGACAACCCAAGTGAACATAAAATGCAGTTTATGAATGCCATTGAGGGCAATAGACGTCCAATCCATTTGGACTGGGAAGACTGGCAGGAAATGATCGCCCTCCCGGTTCAAATGTCAACGTCCAAATGTCTGTTGCCGTCTATTGCAGCCAATGAGTTAACCTTAAATCAAGTTCCTCAACTCCAAACTCATCCAGTCTTGTCTTTATAGCGATTGCTTTGTGCACTGGTAAAAACAAACCCAAAAAATGGACCTTATTCATTGATCAAGAGGCTCAAGACTCCGTGAGGTATTCTTGATTGGTACTTACTCAGTATAACCTACTATAAGTAATCTTTCATCAGTACTGTAAAAGCTTCGCTGTTCTCTGTTGACTCACTAACTGGATTGGAATAGCAAATGTTACCCGTTTTGTGTTGTGAAAGCTGAGGGGGAGTGTTTGTGTTTCAGTTGTGAACCGTAAACGCCAAGTCACCGTCAAGGATAGATCAAATACTTTTGCCCACGCATGCACACTTGGTTACTCAGAAATTGGGCTCGGTCCTGTTTTTCCATGATTTTTATCGTTAATTTTTTTAAAGAACTGGTGCTGAGCAATTCTAAAATTTGAGATAAGTGGAATTACCTTTCAAACTTTAAAAATTGTGTTATTAGGTTAAGCGCTTCATTTAAAACTGGAGTGCTACAGTGAAAAAATTAGGACACCCCATTAAATATTCAGTTCTTTATTAAAAAAAAAAAAGTTCACATATCAACGTCTGATCTTGTTTTTCTTTATCTCTGGAAAAGAAAGTGATTTAATTGCAGGTAAAACAACAAAACAAAACATTGTTTTACTCATTAAACCAAATACTGTAGTTATTTGTAAAATTAGTGTTTTGAAATGGCTGCTGGGCGTTTTACTTTTTTGTGTATTTAGAAAAATGCATGACTCCTATTTTCCATCCTCCTTTGACCTCTGAGTGGCCCGCACAAGAATAGAGTTAGACTGGGGTCAGCTTTTATGATGTCCATTGCTCATGAAGAAAAAGGAAATAGTGAGAATTCAAATGAACAGAAGCAATGATGGGAATTTAAGTGAGTGGGAGGAAGAGAGCACTTTTTGGGAAAGGCCTCAACTTGTCTTTGTTGTTTTTCTGCTTTGACTTGTTTGCAATCTCCTCTCACACCGGCGTCAAGGTTTTTTTGTCACTGAAATGTTTGCAACAAATAAATACAATGACAAGCATCCTAGTCCTGATATAGTGGGACAAGTGTATTTCTAATAGAAATGTGAAATGCCTTGCGCTACATTCATATTTTTTTCTCAGCCATGTGAAAAGTTTTGCTGAAAGATTTAAGAGGCTTGTGAGGTGGCTGCTAAGAATATCCATGTACTTGAATAATTGACATCACTGTGATACTGTGGTCATGATGTGTCGTTTTATTTGTGTTACTCCAGACTATGGAGGGTCTTCCACTATGAAATATCAGACGTACAATCCGGGTTACAGTTCCAAGTCCTCCTATGCTTTCTCAAGCTCCAGGACCATGGTGAGTATTACATCTCCCACTTTGAGAATTTATTCCTCTAAATCAGTGGTACTCAAAGTGTGGGACAAGTACCACCAGTGATGTGCGAAAGATTGACTGAATTAATTGGTCAAACAATATTTTTTTTGTTTTTAAAACAATCCACTACAGCGCATTTATCAAGTACACTTTGGTTGTATTCAACTTAACAACTTTGAAGAGTAATAACATTTAACACAAGTGTGTCAATTTGTTGAACCAGGGTCCAGATCCGGCCTGCCACCCAAGTTGTGCATCAACTTCATGTTTCTGGCTAAAATCTAATTTCAATTTCTGCAGTCATCAATGAAAGATCGAGGACTAGAAATCAGGATATTTAATAGTTTCTTTCTGAAAACAAACAAAAAAATCTAAATAAATTATGATTTACCAGTTTTAAAAACAATGAGAATATTTACTGTTTTGCTTTTCTTAAAAAAAAATCCTTTTAATTAAAAAAAAAAAAAAAAAAATCAAGGAAATAGAAGCTTTAAAAACAAGAGTATGTACCGTTTTTTTTTTTTTTTTTTTTTAATAATTCCATTACATGTAATTTATTCAGACAGTTTGACACCCCTGATTTAAAGCAAACCTTAAATACTGAATACAATGTTCACTTAAAATTCAAGCCCAGTGCTAAAGTTCAAACTGTGGTTTAGAGAAATAAATCAAACTTCTGCCCGCATTTTTTTGGGGCATTTTTGGCTTGCTAGACTAACAAATGATTGCTGCCGGCCCTCTGACGCAAAAAGGAATGGACAGCTAAGGCACATTAGCATCCAATGAGTTAACGTTGGCCCTTAAGGTGGGGCTTGCTGTAAAATGTTTAAGAACCACTGCTCTAAATTGTAAACTGTGAGCGATCTCTCTTCTGGCATGTGTGGTATTTAACAGACCGCTGTGAAAGGATCAGCCCTAGGATTTCGGATCAACTCTCTAGATTCCATTTTTTTTTTCTCTAAAATGGAGTTCAGTGGTTTCATTTTTGGGGTTTGAAAAATCAGAAAATACTGACAACCTCTGTACAGTATATGACTAATCAATAACCTTGAAGTAGTGGTTGTCACAGCCTTTATGATATTGGGAAACCGATGATGTTTCGGAATGACTCATTCATTCTCCCACACATCATAATAAATACAACTCCCTCCACGGTGAAGTGTAACAGTCCTTCCTTCGTCTCCAGGCGCCTCAGATGGCACAGAGGTCCGGCTTCAGCTCTCTATCAACCGGCCCGGACATGTCCCAGTTCCACCGGATTAGTGTCGGAGGCGGTGGAGGTTATTACCGAGATGACGGCCAAATGGGCACCTACCAAATGAATCGGCAACAAACCCGTATGGAACCAGAAATTGTCTCCTTGCACGGCATGAGACAGCAGACCATGGCGGCCCCCGCCTGGATGGTGGACGGTAGTGATGGCGCTAGCATGGCCTCAGACCGCGATGCCGTATTCAACCGCCAGTACGTGCAAAGCAATGGCTACAGCACGCAGATGAGGCAAAGTGCGGGTTCTATGACCTTTCCGGCGTCCATGCGTCGATCACACAGCGGCACCATTCCACGTATGACAGAGATGGACTTGGGGACTGTCCAGCAATCTTCCTACAAAGGCCCGGCCTACCGCACCATTAGCAGGATTAACAACCGAAACAACCGGATGAGCATGGGCTCCATGTCTGGGACCCTGCAGCGCCAGATGTCGGGTGCGTCCAGTATGTTCGGAGGGGGGGTGGACAGAGTGGACTCGGGCTTCATCGGGCCAGGAATGTCCTCTGCCTCCCAAGGGAACTTAGCCATGCAGCGCCGTCAAAGCACCATTTCCCGGGCCATGTCAATCAAAAGCATGCAGAGCGTGGGCCGTGGAGCCGATATATTCAACGAACAGATGGGTGTCGGAAGCATGGGGAACCTCGCCGGGTAAGACACTGACCATTATTTAGTCTTAATTATCATTAAAGGGGAGGACAACGTAGTACAAATGACCTTCATATGAAAGACGGTGTCTCAAAGTATTTAAGGAAATTTCTTAGACCTCTGATAATGGAGAAAATAATGTTTAAATAAAATGAGTTCAAATGAACTACGACAGCCCGGTACTTAAATCAGATGGCACGGAATACTGCCATCTTTTGGACAACTGGAGTAACTAAATAACAAGTCCGCAACTAATAAATCCACATTTAATTAATCAGACTTGAGACAAAAAAATCTAAAATTGGGCGCCCAGGATCGACGCGTATACATCCCTAGAACGTACCTATCAGATTGCCTTCTAATTGTTCCACCAATATCGGAAGAGTAGCCTTAGTTTTAGTTAGTCTCCTCACTAAGCAGAATAAGAATAAGAAGAACAAAGCGATCGTGTTACCGCTGTACTCCTGGTTTTAAATGTTCTGCATCTTTTGTACTCCAACAAACAACGCACAAATGGACATGGAAACACTTTAGCGACTTCACAATAGCTTAGCGCTCGGCACTAACTGTTAATATCTCAAAAACAACAACAATAAAGACTAAACAGTACAACAGGGTTCGTGTACTCACCTCTTATAGATGCACACGGGACTTAGCAACACACTCAGGACATTTTTCAATAGACATGACTTGAAACTACTGCTGGACAACTGAAAGACAAGGAGCAACAAACTATCTCTCTTCCCCTGTCGCTCTAAAAAATAACTTACGCACAGAAGCGCGACCGCCGGGTCCCTGCCTGTCTCATACACAAATTTATTTTCCAGTCTTTGGAAAAGGAGTAAATCTCTCGCGCAGGAACCGGCAGCGTCCATCATAACGTTGCGCGTGCGTCCGTTAAAGGTGTCCGGGCGGCAGACGTGTCTTGAATTTCGTTCCACTACGAGCGGCTGTCATAAAGTTATTAGGGAAAATCATAGTTTTTGAACATTTATGAATCGTAATCGAATCGTCACGTGTCGAATCGCGATGCATCTAATAATCGATTTTTTGGCATTCCCTAACTATTGGCGTCAATAGATGTCAAATCTATTCAAAGTTTATTGGCTAGCATTGAATGATTTGATCGCTGCCAGCCCTCCCGGGCAACACGTCTGACCTCATCAATGGCAGTTCGAATTCTGTCAGTCAGGCCTTTTTGTTGCAAAAGATGGGGGAAAAAAATTATTATTCAATTTTTTGTCTTATTTATTACCATAAAGGAAATCTAGCAACCATTTATTCACCATGAAAAAATGTGTTTCCTTGCAGTTATTACATTTTATTTGGGGGTTGACAGCACAAATTGGGGGAAAGAAAAAGATAATTTAAATGTTTTTTTCACTTTATTTACTTTATTTTGTTCTATATTCCACCTCAAAAAACATTTTTTTTTAGATTTCACTGTCTTTTGTCTTTGTCTCTTTAAAAAAGTAGGGAGGAGGAAAGAAATCTGGAAAATAAAAATCGTAACTCAAAGTTTTGGTGGTTTTTATCCAAAACCAGCCCTTTCTAATCCAAATGTTTGGACATCTAGCCGTTAGATGAGTTGTAAAGAAGTTGATGTGTTGCCTTAGTTTTTTTGTAAGTGGTAATACGGCAAAGTTACTGTGTGGTCAATGCATAGAGTTTACTATCAGTTGACCAGAAACGGGATGTGGGGCTGCTCCATAGGGGGCCTGTTTTCAAAAACATTCTAATATTTTCAAAACCAAAGCCGCTAGCCACCTAAAACCAAAACAGGCCCCTCCCTTAGGCATTTATGAGTCTCTATGAGCTGCGCCATAAAAACTCAAAGTCGTTCCCTGATAAAATCCCAATTTATTAATTTTAATATAAGTTTAACAAAAATTAAAAGGGCTATAAAATTGTCACATTTTACGGGAGATACACAAAAATCACCAAATGCAGAGATAATCACTTATATTTTCAGGATCAATATCAATATTTAACATATAGGTTTTTGCCCAAAATAGCATCTCCAATATTTTTATTTAGTTAAATTTTGACAAGTTTTAAGCAGCTAATAAATCACTTAATTTTCCCATTAGAAACTTAATACTTGAGGAAAGCATGCAGTCATCTTAATTTTACAACAAAAGCAAATTTTGCATTTTTCTATATACAATCACAAAAAAATAGTATTTAGGTTGAATTCTTATGTCACTATTGCCAGCTATCTGGCCCTTGCTGTTTTTAGATTAAAATGTTACATAACATAAAACACGTAAATGAATGGACGCAGAAATGTCTAAATTACTCGTGTTTTGGGGCAGTTGGCTGAAAATTACCTGATTATTTGAATGTAAAGTTAAGCTATTCTGTATGGATACAAAATCCAACATGGCGGCCATCACAAAACAAAAAGCTTAAATTAAAAATTCTTCTAAATAAATGCGTAAATCCCAAAATTTCTATAGATATGAACGTAAAACAGTCTAGATTCATGGTTCAAAGCAAAAAAAAGCGGGCAGTTATCGTTCATTTTACGTAAATCTTTCAAGCTAAAGTTACGCTATTTTTTTCCATTTCATTTTTTTCACAACGTTTCAAAGTGCATGCATGATGCTATTTTATATAATAATTACTTTGAATCCTCGACCAAATCACTCTTGAGACACTCCTGCCTGCTTGTATGCACTACAACTTTCATCTTGTTTCCACCTAAATCCGGCATTAGAACGCGGCGTTAGTTTATCGTTGTGAAAGCTGCCACGACACTCTGCCTGCCCCCTTCTGGAAGCTGTGGCGAAATGTCTGTAGGAGCTGTCATGTTAACTGGTAGTGAAGTCTTTGGTCAATCTAAAAACACTTGATTTTTAAAGCAGCTGTAGTCTGGATTTAGTTGTGTCCTTGTGAGGATTGGAGTTGACTTTGATGGCAGTAACCCTAAAATGCCAAAGAGTCAATTTGTAAATCATTTTTTTTCTTGTAAATACAGTGGGAAGAACAAGTATTTGATACACTGCCAATGGGAAAAACCATTGGCAGTGTATCAAATACTTGTTCTCCCCACTGTATGTACCGTATACCGACTGTCGCAGTTTTTTTCATAGTTGGCAGAGGGTGCGTCTTATACTCTGGAGCGACTTATGCGTGAAATTATTAACGCATTATTATATTGTTGTTGCTCGTTAGCATGTTCTATATGCTATAGTTATCTCAATAACTCTATGTTACATTAACATACCAGGCAGGTTCTCCGTTCGTTGTTTATGCGTCATGTAATGTTAGCATACCGTACACTTATTCAGCCTGTTGTTCTCTATTGTATTTTTATTTTAAATTGCCTTTCAAGATGACATGTCTGTTGTCTTGATGCTAGATTCTATCAAATAAATTTCCCCCCAAAATGCGACTTATACTGTGTGCGACTTATATCTGTTTTTTTCCTTTTCATTGCGCATTTTTTGGCTGGTGCGACTTATACGCTGGGGCGACTTATACTAAGGTGAGACTTAAAGTCCAAAAAATATGGGATATATTTACATTAAAACATGGACAGCGATGAGAATTTGCCTTTTATGTGGGAATATTCAGTAGTGCTGTGTGTTAAAGCTAAGCACAATGGATTGTGACCCAGTTTCATAGCTGCTGGACTACTTTTGGCTGTCGTCGCTCAATTTGAGACTTGGTGTTTCACACATCCTACACTTGCACTGTTAGCCCACTGGATTGGCAAACATCAGTGAGATTTACTCCCACTATAACACACACATATCTATTCAATTCAATTTTATTTGTATAGCCCTATATCACAACAAGGTTGTCTCAGGGCTTTGCAGAGTCAATATGATACACAATCAGATACACTAGATCAGGGGTTCCCAACCTATTCCACTAAGGCACACTGTGGGTGCAGGATTTCATTCTTACCAAACAAGATGACAACACTTTTTCCCCAATCTGGTGTTTTACAAGTGCAATCAGTTGATTGCAGTCAGGTGTGGCTTGTTTTAGCAGAAGCCTCATTGGTTCAACTGTCTCTGCTGGATCGGCTGGAACAAAAACCAGGACCCACAGTGTGCCTTGAGGACTGGGTTGAAAACCCCTGCACTAGATGAATTAGATGAGTTCAAGTCCTGGGCATCCCCCATCCTTAGACCCTCCATGGCGGCAAGGAAAAATAAAAAAATAAAAAACCATGGGGAAAAAAAGAAATCTTAGGGAGAACCACAGTCAGGAGAGATTCACTCCCAGGACGGACAGGCTGTAGAAGCACCAGGACTGATGATGGGTATTAGTAAAAGAACTTCCAGTCTGTAGTGACGCAATGGGGTTAGAGAACTTGAGGGGGTCCATCTAGCCAGATGAGACCGGGGGGTGGGGGGCGACGAGGACGTCCATCCAGCCAGGGGTCAGGATAGTCAGGCGGTTGCAGCTGAAAAATAGCCTCTCCCCCAGAAGGGAGGGGGGGAAAGGGGACACCGGGTGACTAGTGATGAAGAGACTAGTCAACTAGATATTAGAATTAGAAAAGAGAAATAAAGTAAAGACAAGTGGTAGGTAGAGTGAGAAGCATGGGATAGGACTGAGTGGCTGTACTTCCCCCAGCATTACAGCTTCTACTGCAGCTTAGACTGAATTGTGAGTCCAGTCTGTTTTCAACTAGCCTGACCATAAGTTTTGTCAGATAGGAATGTTTTTAGTCTAATCTTAAATGTACAGACTTTGTCGGCCTCTTTAATATTAGCTGTAAGCTGATTCCATAAGACAGGAGCTTGGTAACTAAAGGCTCTAGCTCCTACTGTACTTTTAGAGACCCTTGGAACTACCAGTAGACTTGCATTCTGAGAATGAAGTGTTCTATTGGGGCGGTATGGAACCAGAGCATCTGTGAGATAAGCTGGCCTCAAACCATAATTGGTCTTAAATGTAAGAAAGAGGATTTTAAATTTAATTCTAAACTCAACTGGAAGCCAGTGAAGAGCTTGGAGCACATATCTAGGCAATGAGAAAAAAACAGCATCATGTTAATTAATCTCGTTATTAATACTAATATTGCTGCTTTTGCTCATTAAAAAAAGGGGGGAAAAAGATTTTTTTTTTCCAACAATAGAAACTGTCTGATAACTCCTGATGTGTTTCTTGACCAGGATTGAAACTTTGGACATGAGCAGAGCTGTGCAGTATCTGAGAGAACCAGACTCTGCTTTGCAAGTCCTGGGCGCAGCTTACATTCAACACGAGTGTTACAATGACAGTGATGCCAAAAATGAGGTACAAAAAAGCACATGAGCTTTCTCTGAAACGCTGAATGATCATTGCCAGCTCCTCCATTTACTGTAAAATGGATCAGAAATCTGTCGCCAGCAATGGCAGCCAACGTTAATCAAATCCCCACCTGACATGTTTTAAGGTACGCTTATCCAAAGGCATCAGCGAGCTGGTAAAACTGTTCAACTCGGACAGTCAGGAAGTGCAGCGTTACGCCACCGGCGCAACACGCAACCTCATATACGAGAACATGGAGAACAAGGTGGCACTGATCGAGGAGGGCGGCATCCCGCAGCTGGTGGAGGCGTTAAAGGAGCCCGATGACGAGCTTCAAAAGAACATCACCGGTAGGAATTTTCTTGTCAAAACATGACACGGCTTGCAGTGCTTAACTTGTTTTTTGTCAGCTTCATCTCCTACCGTTTACTCGACATCAGTAAAGACTCATTATTCATTTTAACTCAACAACTACTGGGTTACAGCCAAGGGCGTAGGTTTGCATGGGGACGGTAGGCACATAACACCTACCAACTTTTCATGATGCCCAAACTGTCCCCACCAACTTTTAAACAACCTTATTTGCATTACTGTCTAAAAGGAGTTCAGTTATATAGGTAATTTAGATTGTCTTCTCAGATGTTGTAAGGATAAAATTGACCCTACCATTATTCAGTGAATTATTTCCATTATGTTCAGACATCTGCAGCTGCAGCTGGGGGTTTGACCGCCAAGGCCCCCGCCTTTGGCTGCCGCCCAACTCCCTACGCACCCGATCCCTTTGGCCCATCCCACAGGTGGTGAGCCCATGGGAACGGGAACCCACGTTGCCTTTTCGGGCTGCGCCCGGCCGGGCCCCATGGGGACTGGCCCGGCCACCAGACACTTGCCTTCGAGCCTCACCTCCAGGCCTGGCTCCAGAGGGGGGCCACGGTAACCTGCGTCCGTGCAAGGGAAACTTGAGTTCATTTGTTTTACTCATCATAGGGGTCCTTTTGAGCTCTGCTTTGTCTGGCCCCTCACCTAGGACCCCATGGGTGACCCTGCCAGGGGCTTAAAGCCCCATACAACATAGCTCCTAGGATCAGTGGGACACGCAAACCCCTCCACCACGATAAGGTGATGACTCACGGAGGGGGAGCGGGAGATAGACAGGCGGATCGGTGCAGCGTCTGCAGTGATGTGGACTCTGCACCGGTCTGTTGTGGTGAAGAAGGAGCTGAGCCAAAAGGCGAATCTCTCGATTTACTGGTCGATCTACATTCCTACCATCACCTCTGGTCACGAGCTGTGGGTAGTGACCGAAAGAACAAGATCCCGGATACAAGCGGCCGAAATGAGTATTCTCCGCAGGGTGTCCGGGCTCTCCCTTCCCCCGCGTTGAAAGGAGCCAGTTGAGGTGGCTCGGACATCTGGTTCGGATGCCTCCTGGACGCCTCCCTGGAGAGGTGTTCCGGGCATGTCCCACCGGCGGGAGGCCCCGGGGTCGACCCAGGACACACTGGAGAGACTGGCCTGGGAACGCCTTGGAATCCCACCGGAGGAGCTGGCTGAAGTGGCTGGGGAGAGGGGAGTCTGGGCTTCCCTGCTAAAGCTGCTGCCCCTGCAACCCGACCCCGGACAAAGCGGAAGATAATCGATGGATGGATGGATGGATGGATGTTCAGACTTACATTTACTTGTCACTTGCTGAATTGCCGGTCCATTTTTTCCCCCTCAAACGCACATTTGATAGGCTGATGAGTTGCATTTATTTAAAATGTAATACTTTACTTTCTACAATGTTTATTTAAAAAAATGTTATTTGCAGCCTATGCAGATACTTTTTTTAACATTGATTTACATTAATCATCATCGGGGTAAAAAGTGTTTGAGTTTGGCTGTTTGTGGACAAAAGCAGTTGTGTTTTACCTGAAGGAAGGCTCCATTTTTATGTTTTTGTTATACTGAAAGATTTTTTTTCCCCAGTCATATTAAATGTATTTATTTCGACAGACAATGTTGAGTGGTCCTAAGACAAATGTTTATTTTTTGCATTCTTGGATAGATATTCGAGATAGAGATTATTAACAAGTTTGTTTTTATTTCAATGTTAATATAATTTTTGTTCAAATATTGCAATTTCAATTTACAAATTTTCAAAATGTTTCTTTAGTAGTTTTTGAAAATCAAAGGTTTGAATCGAACAGTGTATCACCTGAACCAATATACAAAGTTAGTGGCTGCAGCTATCGAATATTTTAAAGTAATCTAGTAATCGACTGAAAAGTCTATCGATTAATCGAGTAATCGGATAAAACATTTTTTTTTAGGTAAAGAACAATTATAAATATACATGAGAAAACAAGACATTTCATCTAATATTGAACCATTTTCAGTCAATCAATGTCTTTATTTTCGATGTACATTGTTGAAAACAGCCAACATTTGCATCTCAGATGTGACTAGAAAAACTAATTCATGTTTTCACTCAAAAAACATCCAGATCTTATAAAAAAAAAAAAAACATATATATATATATATATATATATATATATATTTCTATACACATATATATATTTCTTACCTAAAAATGTCATTACGCTTGATAACACACATCACTTTAGGGCTGCTGCTATCGATTAGTTTAGTAGTCGATTAATCGATGAACTAGTTAGTTCGAATAATCGAGTAATCGGATAAGGCACATGAAAAATTAAAATACTTGAGCTGAGCCTTAAACAGTATAAAAAAATAAATGCGGATCTCAGTACAACAAAAGAACAGCTGGCTAACTTACATTGCAAAAGTCTGCTAGCTTAAATGCTATAAAATGCTAAGGTTTTTTTTACAATTGTCTTAACAAATGGTTCACATATTCCCACGAAAAACAGCAAAATATGCCTATAAACTAAATTATGAATGCATAGAAAACATTATCTCAAACAAAAACTTAGCTTATGTTGGTCTTAACACAGAACAGTTGGATTCAGCCATTTGAAATTAGGCAGACCAGAGGGCAGTGTATCCACCCTGATCAATAAAACTAAATGCAACCCCTTTAAAACAAACCATTACAACGCCACTTTAATTAAACGAATACTCTAAGCAATAAAATTTAATTTGAATATTTTTCTCTAATCGAATACTCGAGTTAATTGACGTGTTTCAATTGAATTTCCATATGTGTCAAGCTATTTTTAAATTCTAGTTAAGTTTTAAGTTGGTCTAAACTGTAAGTCCTGATAGGATTTTGAGTTTTTGCAGTGTTCAAAACCTGCTGTATTGGAGCACATTAGGGACCAGTGCTACTTGGTGTTTTATCCAGCAATGACTACTGAGCTAAAATTGACAGTTAGCATTATTAAGTTTTTATTTTACACCCTCATCACTCTACAGCGCTATGTTGTCACAGATTAAATAAAGCCTGTATATGTAAAACACGTTAGCCACAGATCGACAGTGGTCATAAATAATTAATAGAAACCTAGCCCTCCGCAGGGCTCACGTTACGTGAGCGTGTGACAGTAACGTTATCTTATTTATTAGCGCTGAGAAGTCTACTGCTTTAAGATGGCGGCTGTTTACTAATGCCGCCGAGTCGGTCATTTCGCATCTAGTTCTACATACTTGTGATATCTATGAGACGCATCAGACACTACCTGCTACCACCGTAGCATCGTGCGGGCGTAGTTTTTAGCAACGCCGGCATAGTTTGTAGCGGCTGTCGGCTGCAGTAAGGTTTGTTTTTTTTGTTGTTGTTTTTTTTGCTTCTTCTTCTACGCACGTGACGTTAGCACGTTGTCCTGCATTAAAAGTAGTCCGGTCAAAATTAAACGATTCCTCGAGGTGAATAAAATTACTCGGACCAGTTTTTAACTCAAGTAACGCTCGAGTATTAGTTTCAGGTCTAGTTAGTATATGTCAATACAGATTTATTTTGCATTGATCATTTAGCCTATCTATTTATTAGGTTCATATTCGTGAGAAATATAGCCCTGACCCCCGTTCACCCAATCTGTTTGGTCTTATTCATGTCCCGTCCCTGGCAAAACATGTACATTTTTTTTTTTTTAATGATTGTACGGTGACCTCGAGTGCCAGAAAGGCGCCTTCAAATAAAATGTATTACTATTATTACATGCAGGTTATGCTGTTATATCGTCCTTAGCAATGTTGAGACCAAACCTATGCCCTTGGTTACAGCCGATCATTCGCTGTCAGCCTCTCCTAGTATAAATGGAATGGATGTCTACTGTTGTCCGTGGCACTAAAACATTATTATTTCAAACACTAACTCTCCTGTGTGGCTTTTCGCAGGAATCTTGTGGAACCTGTCATCCAAAGACACCCTGAAGGAGAAACTGGCCCGCGAGGCTCTTCCGGATCTGACCGACAAGATCCTCATCCCTCTGTCTGGCAGCGAAGGATCGGAGGGCGTCAAGCAGTCGGCCTCGGAGGCGGAAATCTTCTTCAACACCACCGGCTGCCTCAGGTAGAGATGTCCCGATCCGATATTTGGATCGGATCGGACGCCGATATGGGCAAAAAAATGCGTATCGGATCGGAACACGGGAAAAATTCCGATCCAGTTTTTTTTTTTTAAAGTCCGGTCCGGGTTTTCCAGCGCACCGATTTACATAATCCATTCCAGTTTTTGCTTCGGTTTCCCTAAAATCCGGTCCGCATTTTACGGCACACCTTCAACACACTACATTTACATTACCGTCTCCCAATTTACCGAGAGACTTTATCGGTAAAAATGCCAGCTGTGTGGGATCATTTCACCTTACAGGACAACAAAGACGAAGAGGCAGAGAGCAACATATGCCACAATAAAGTCAAGCGTAGTGGTAAAGCTGTAAGAAGTTTTAATGCAACCAACCTAATCAAGCATTTAGCAAAATACCACCACAAACAATATGAGTATGTTAAGAAAACCGAAGACAAAAAGAAAGGTCCTACGCAACTAACACTGGCAGAAACTTTTGCTATGCGTGACAAACTGGCACTCGACAGTCCCAAAGCCCAGGGAATAACAAGAGTCATTGCCGAAGAATTCATTCTGGATGAGCCATTATCTCACGTGAGTAAAGACGCACCATCCAACACGCGATTCGGCCGCTGAAGATTCGAGAACGATTCACAAACATCCAAATTCCGATGATTGAAATATGTCAAGTAAAGCGGAACTAATAAACAGCGCGGTCTTCGGGATGCAATGTGGTGAGAAACTGACCGCTGTGTGTGGAAGCGATCGCTATATTTATTTAGTTTTTTTAATCCCGGCCCATGAAAATGAGTGACTTCCGGCTTCGGTCTTGCATTGAGGAGGAGGGCGCTGTGACGTGTACGGTAGAAGACGTCCTCTTCACTATACAGCTTACTGTTGTGTATGAGGACGAAGGATTCAGCTGATTTTGCGGATTAATACGTTTATTTTTCGCATCACGCCAGCCAAACGGCTGCAGAAAAATCATTCTGTATGAGGGAGAGGCGTATGCGCCTTTTTGGAGTTTCAAAAGGTTCCCATTCACCGTGGATATTTACCCTAGATGCAAAAAGACAGACTCAACGGCGTTAGCAACAGCCGCCATCTTAAAGCAGAAGACTTCCCTAGTAGGCTGTTGTGAACCTTCCAAGCGAACCTAATTAACTTTTTATCTAAAATACTCCTTAATCGGCAAAATCTTAACTTGAATCTATCTTCAAAACAGTTTTAAAACTTTCACATGTCAAAAGTAGACAGAAGGGAAATTATGGAATAACGGGAGCAATTTTAACAACTTTAACAGTTGATTCGCAAAATTAAATGAATTGAATGTTGTTTAAAGATGCTGATACAGAATGGGGACTTGAGTATTTTATTTACTGTTTTAAAATGTTAACTTGATACTGAAATAGTCGTTTATTTAAACCTGAGAGGCTTTTTATACAATTTTTGTAACTAATGCACGAAACATTAAAAGCATCTAATAGCTTGGGGGATTTGTGGGATTTTCCACTGAGGTTGTTGGTGTGTTTTGCTTTTTTAAGACAGTTTACAATATTATTTGCACGTTTTACTGACTGACTATGCCATTTCTGTTTGTTATTTATAATGTTTTGTGTTTGTCACTGAATAAACAGGTCAGTTTCTTGTTATTCAAACTCACCTAATTCAGCTGGCTAGTTGTTATCTATGGAGATAGAATAGTGCCAAAAGAAGTGAGGTTGTAAAATGAAAATTCTTCCTGTAAAATGACCATTTTTAACTAAAAAACACTTGTATTACCGACTTTTTCCTTTTGTAATAAACATGAAAAAAACACAATGTAAAAAATACATTATACAAGTGTTTTTTTTCCAATTACAAGTGATTTTTTTTGTTCTACGGGTGTTTTTTCTTAGCTACAGGTTAAAAAGTTTTGTCTCACCCTTGTCGCGTTTTATGAGACAAAAAAAATACTCGTAACCTAGTTTTAAAATAAAAACATACCTGTAAAATGACTCATCTTAACTAAAAAACACTTGTATTTTAACTAAAAAAAACACTTGTATTTCCAAATTTTTTCGTTGTGAAATAAACATGAAAAAACAATATTATAAAATTTCTTCAAGTGTTTTTTTTCCTCATTTACAAGTGATTTTTTTTGTTCTACGGGTGTTTTTTCTTAGCTACAGGTTAAAAAGTTTTGTCTCACCCTTGTCGCGTTTTATGGGACAAAAAAAATACTTGTAACCTAGTTTTAAAATAAAAACATACCTGTAAAATGACTCATCTTAACTAAAAAACACTTGTATTTTAACTAAAAAAACACTTGTATTTCCAAATTTTTCGTTGTGAAATAAACATGAAAAAACAATATTAAAAAATTTCTTCAAGTGTTTTTTTCCCCCATTTACAAGTGATTTTTTTTATTTTTCTACAGGTGTTTTTTTCTTTGCTACAGGTGAAAAAGTTTCGTCTCACCCCTTGTGGCGTTTTCTGAGACAAAAGTCACTTGTAACCAAAGATGAAAAAATCTACTTGTACATCGAAATAATATGTTGTAAAACACAAAAATATCATTCCAAGTCGTGGTCAAAAGAAGACGTTAGTTAAGAAAGAACACAATCTAGTGAATAGTTCTTCGGGTGTTTTATCTTTAATAATCTACAAGTGTTTTCTGAGCATGTACAACTAAATTTCGGCCCAAGCATGTGATGTGAGGCAAAATTCAGACCAATCGGAACGGCGATTGTTCAGGAGGAGGGCGGGACCATACGTATGGTCCCGCCCTCCTCCTGAACAATCGCCGTATGGTCCCGCCCTCCTCCTGAACAATCGCCGTTCCGATTGGTCTGAATTTTGCCTCACATCACATGCTTGGGCCGAAATTTAGTTGTACATGCTCAGAAAACACTTGTAGATTATTAAAGATAAAACACCCGAAGAACTATTCACTAGATTGTGTTCTTTCTTAACTAACGTCTTCTTTTGACCACGACTTGGAATGATATTTTTGTGTTTTACAACATATTATTTCGATGTACAAGTAGATTTTTTCATCTTTGGTTACAAGTGACTTTTGTCTCAGAAAACGCCACAAGGGGTGAGACGAAACTTTTTCACCTGTAGCAAAGAAAAAAACACCTGTAGAAAAATAAAAAAAATCACTTGTAAATGGGGGAAAAAAACACTTGAAGAAATTTTTTAATATTGTTTTTTCATGTTTATTTCACAACGAAAAATTTGGAAATACAAGTGTTTTTTTAGTTAAAATACAAGTGTTTTTTAGTTAAGATGAGTCATTTTACAGGTAGTTTTTATTTTAAAACTAGGTTACAAGTATTTTTTTTGTCCCATAAAACGCGACAAGGGTGAGACAAAACTTTTTAACCTGTAGCTAAGAAAAAACACCCGTAGAACAAAAAAAATCACTTGTAAATGAGGAAAAAAAACACTTGAAGAAATTTTATAATATTGTTTTTTCATGTTTATTTCACAACGAAAAAATTTGGAAATACAAGTGTTTTTTTAGTTAAAATACAAGTGTTTTTTAGTTAAGATGAGTCATTTTACAGGTATGTTTTTATTTTAAAACTAGGTTACGAGTATTTTTTTTGTCTCATAAAACGCGACAAGGGTGAGACAAAACTTTTTAACCTGTAGCTAAGAAAAAACACCCGTAGAACAAAAAAAATCACTTGTAATTGGAAAAAAAACACTTGTATAATGTATTTTTTACATTGTGTTTTTTTCATGTTTATTACAAAAGGAAAAAGTCGGTAATACAAGTGTTTTTTAGTTAAAAATGGTCATTTTACAGGAAGAATTTTCATTTTACAACCTCACTTCTTTTGGCACTATTCTATCTCCATATTATCAAGGGTACTAAAACCTTTTTCAACATGAGTCTGACAACTAAGTGAGGAGGCTAAATAACTTTAAACTTTAACACATGCTCAGATAGGTCGGTATCGGTATCGGCCAGTTTCGGATCGGAAGTGCAAAACAATATCGGATCGGAAGTGCAAAAACCTGGATCGGGACATCCCTAGCCTCAGGTGCCCGCCGCTTGATATTTGTCTTTGTTTGCTTTCATCATATTTTGTTTAACAGCATCACATCTGCATACACCCCTTCGAGCAAACCGACTGGAGCTTTTATCCCTCTTTGTGTTTGAAAAGGCTTGCGGCACTCCCAAGTTTTTGAAAAACATTTTGTTACGCAAGTTTTTAAAATGCTGCAGTCATTTTCATTTATCACAACGGAGTATAGAGGGTTCTGTAAAGAAACAATGCTAGAATACAGTGGTGCCTCTACATACGAAGTTAATTCGTTCCAGGACCTTGTTTGTAAGTTGAAATGGTCGTATGTCGAGCAGGATTTTCCCAGAGGAACACTTAATAATTCCATTTATTTGTTCCACAGCCCAAAAACCTCCACTAAATCCCCAATAAATACTGCTGGTACTATTACAAAGGGCAGTTACACATAGCAAAACAAATAAATTATAAATAAAAATCATAATAATAATATAATATTAATAATAATAATAATAATTCCTGTAATAATGTAACAAATTGGGTTCTAATATGGCGGACGTTTTTTGCTGTACCTGAACACCCCGCGCTCCTGACATGACAGCGAGAGGGAGCGGTGAGGTTGAGAGCCAACTCTCACTTTGAATGTTTTCTTGAGAACACAGTCAACTACGGCGGACAGTAGGCGTTTTGTGTTGGATAAGTTCTGAAGTAAATATTAAAAACCTGACAAAGCTGGTGATTTCTTTGGCGATGTTACTACAATAATAATTGTCACCTTAACTTATAAATACTGATGAATTGAGGTCGTAGGAGGACCGTGGAGATGTATTGTTGAACTAGTTCACAGATGCAAACCCCACGCTCATATTTTTCTATAATTTGCATCATCATTTCAATGGTAAGCGTCATCTTTTTCCTTGTTTCACCACCTGTACCAACCTTTTTAAAACCTGTGTTCATTTCTCTAACAAGAAAATCTGCTGTGCGTTTGTCTGCGGTGCTGTCATGTCGTAGTATTTCGAGCACGTCGCCGGATGTAGAAACAAACGGCGAGTCAAATTTTACGTCGGATGTCGAAAAGATCGTGTGTTTTGAGAGAAAGTAGAAGCTGTCTTTCTCACCCGTTTTGCCGTCTCTCGTATTTTTTAGGAATCTCAGCTCAGTGAATGAAAAGACCCGTCAGAACATGAGACAGACTCACGGCCTGGTAGATTCGTTGGTGACCTACATCAAGTCCTCGCTGGAGGAGAACAAAGCGGAGGACAAGGTGAGCCAAAAAAATAAAAATTCCTGGCCATTACATCTAGTCCTAGAGGTACAGTGATCCCTCGTTTTTCGTGGCTAATTGGGGGACCCCTCGGTGAAAATCGGAAATCCGCGAAGTTGAGGCAGGGCTTATTTACTGTACATTAATTTTTGGTTTTTTTTTTTCAAAGTATTTATTCAGATTTAACAGCATTGAAAAGAGATGCAAGTAGGACATGTTTTTTTTTCCTTTTTTCCCAAAGAATAATTTTAAAAAATACATAAAACCCTCATGTCTCAATTCTGATATAAATGAGATAAATAAATATTAAAGAAAACAATTATTTGTACATGTATAAATGCATATTTTAACATTTGTAAATAAAGACTGTGTTCTTTTTTTAAGTGAAAAAAATCCGCGAATCCGTGAAAGTTTGAAGCGCAAAGTAGTGAGGGATCACTGTATTATTAAAAGAAAATTGGTATTTTGACTGAAATATGTGTTGGACAGGGCTTGAACACGTAATAGAAGATCTCCTACTTTGTATGATATTTTGTGCTCTTTTTTGATGTCATATTAGCTTTATGGCACAGGCTTATTTATGTTCAAAGTAAAAGACCTTCATCATGTACATCCCACAAACACATAATTTCCTGTTGATTTTTAGTCACTGTTGATCTTGGGGTATTAATGGGTCACTTCCTTTGGATTTTGGAGCATTTATAGTTAACTTCCGGTTCATTTTGGGTTACAGAACAGGAAGTAACTCAAGAATCTCCCCAAATGAATAGGCAGTGACTCAAACTCAACAGAAAGTGACATGTAAATCCCCTTAAAGGAACAAAAAGACTAGGTTCAAACTACAGGTTTTAATGCACAAATCCTATTTTTTGTCATCCGTTTTTTTGGCATGCCAATTCAGACTGCCTTTGTCCATTGAGACCATTCAAGCATTACGCATGCGCAATTCGCAGTCCAACACGTGCTGAGCAAGAAGATCCACATGCGCAGAAGCATCAAAACAAATGACCACACATGCTGGCTGTCATTCCAGGGATATAATATTTAGCTTTTTAAAAGAGGACACAAATAACAGACATAAATAATCCCCGTTTTGGCTTATATGCAGAGTTAATAGGGATCAATAGCGTGCACGCACTGTCCGTGCATGTCACACACACATACGAGCAGTTTGCCCAACTCTCGGCCGTGTAAGCAATGTTGAAATATTGCTCATATAGAGCAGAGAGAAAACCGATCATTCTCACGCTTATCCTCAACCCATTTTTATGTTTTTTATGACTGTTGTCAAGCCCTTCCCCAAAAGCCGTGTTCAATGCAAGCTAGGCGCTAATAACGCAGAGCTGCACTGCTACCGTAGCGGCTCTCTCGCTCTTTGCTGACGTAATTGCTGCATGAATTCCGATTTGGGAGACTTGACAGTACAGACCTCCATGACATTCTGGAAAAATGTGGCCCAGATCGGATTTGAAGCACATACGAAAGTGACCCGGATCGGATTTGAAATGGTCCACTTCTATGCCACTTGTCACGTTCAGACCGTCAAGTTAATGCCTCACACGAGTCGGAAAACCACGAAAATAATAATAACGCGCACCCCAAATTTACTTGTGAAATCTAGGGAAAATGATTGAACCCGTGTATAACGCGCACCCTAATTTTAGCACCAATAAATTGAAGCATACAAGAAAACAGAGGTCGTGTACAGAAACAAAAATGTCATTTTACTGACTGGTGAAACACAGCGCAAGCATAGCACATTGGTAGTTCAAAACATTACCATAAACTGACAATATGTACGGTAATAATATGATTTGACAACTTCTCCAACAAACCAGAATCCAGGAGAAAACAAAACAGATGTGACTTTTCTTTTAAAGGCTGCTGTATAACTTGCTCGTTTCATCATGATGAGTAAATGTTTCTTCCATGGATTGATACGGTAAAAGAGAAGTGAGGACTGAAGTCGGAAATCGGAAAGAGCGCATCACTGTAGACTGTAACAAGAGGAACTATTGTTATTTGGGTTTGAGTTTCCCGAGGTACAGATATACAGTAGTTGACGGACACATGAAGTCTGTTTTGTTAAGTTTGTTGTGGTCCGGGTTGCCGAGTTGCAATAAACGTTGACTCAAATGAGTTCAACAAACTAAATTCTGTGCTTTATGAAGAGTGAAAAAAGCAGAACTTAACAGTCGAAATCATTCAACTAATCAGAGTGAAGTATTACCGAAACAAAATGGTGACGTCATGTACCGTAACGGTCGGCAACGGATCGCCGCATACGTTTTCTTCAACACAACATGGCCGTGTCAAAAAAAAAAAATTCTGTCTTTATATTTATATAATATACAGTGGGGCAAATAAGTATTTAGTCAACCACCAATTGTGCAAGTTCTCCTACTTGAAAAGATTAGAGAGGCCTGTAATTGTCAACATGGGTAAACCTCAACCATGAGAGACAGAATGTAGAAAAAAACAGCAAATCATTATATGATTTTTAAAGAATTTATTTCCAAATTAGAGCGGAAAATAAGTATTTGGTCACCTACAAACAACCAAGATTTCTGGTTGTCAAAGAGGTCTAACTTCTTCTAACGAGGTCTAACGAGGCTCCACTCGTTACCTGTACTAATGACACCTGTTTTAACTCATTATCGGTATAAAAGACATCTGTCCACAACCTCAGTCAGTCACACTCCAAACTCCTCTATGGCCAAGGCCAAAGAGCTGTCGAAGGACACCAGAGACAAAATTGTGGACCTGCACCAGGCTGGGAAGACTGAATTTGCAATAGGTAAAACGCTTGGTGTAAAGAAATCAACTGTGGGAGCAATTATTAGAAAATGGAAGACATACAAGACCACTGAAAATCTCCCTCGATCTGGGTTCCATGCAAGATCTCACCCCGTAGTGTCAAAATGATAGCAAGAACGGTGAGCAAAAATCCCAGAACCACACGGGGGGACCAAGTGAATGCCAGACATGTCCCCCCTGCTGAAGCCAGTACACGTCCAGTCCAGGCCCGTTTGCGGTTCGCTAGAGAGCATTTGGATGATCCAGAAGAGGACTGGGAGAATGTGTTATGGTTAGATGAAACCAAAATAGAACCTTTTGGTAGAAAAACAGGTTCTCCAGTTTGGAGGAGAAAGAATACTGAATTGCATCCGAAGAACACCATACCCACTGTGAAGCATGGAGGTGGAAACATCATGCTTTGGGGCTGTTTTTCTGCAAAGGGACCAGGACGACAGATCTGTTTAAAGGAAAGAATGAATGGGGCCATGTATCGAGAGATTTTGAGTGAAAATCTCCTTCCATCAGCAAGGGCATTGAAGATGAGATGTGGCTGGGTCTTTCAGCATGACAATGATCCCAAACGCACAGCCAGGGCAACAAAGGAGTGGCTTCGTAAGAAGCATTTCAAGGTCCTGTAGTGGCCTAGCCAGTCTCCAGATCTCAACCCCATTGAAAATCTGTGGAGGTAGTTGAAAGTCCGTGTTGCCCAACAACAGCCCCAAAACATCACTGCTCTAGATGAGATCTGCATGTAGGAATGGGCCAAAATACCAGCAACAGTGTGTGAAAAGCTTGTGAAGAGTTACAGAAAACGTTTGGCCTCCGTTATTGCCAGCAAAGGGTACATAACAAAGTATTGAGATTAACTTTTGGTATTGACCAAATACTTATTTTCCATCGTGATTTGCAAATAAATTCTTTAAAAATCCAACAATGTGATTTTTTTTCCCCATATTCTGTCCTTCATGGTTGAAGTTTACCCATGTTGACAATTACAGGCCTCTCTAATATTTTCAAGTGGGATAACTTGCACAATTAGTGGTTGACTAAATACTTATTTGCCCCACTGTATATATATTTCTGTCTCCATCCCTGTATCCGTGTATAATGCGTACCCATGATTTTACAAGTTGATTTTGGGTAAAAAAGTGCGTGTTATATTCGGGAAATTACGGGATCGATTCTTGGCAGGAGCATATCAATAAACCTTTGGGATACAAAGTATCACGATATATCAACCTTTCGATGTTTTGTCACACCCCTTATTGCTCAAAGTATTTAAGTATGCAAATTGAGAATTTGTTAGGTCTCTGTTAATATAGAAAATACATTTTTAACCAACAATTAAATCGCTTACGAGCGCAGCCATTTTGTTTCGTGGTGCAAGAATCAATGGGTTTTTAAGAGTATTAATGGCATAAAAAGGAAGTGCAGGCTTATCACATTTGATTGGCTAAAACAGTACTGGCAATGATAAAATATTTGACCCCTTGTTATGTGGCTACTTCCTGAAAATACTGGCTTTTATTCACTATTACACGTCAGAAAAATGAAAATCTCAATTTTTTCAGTTTATGTAACAAGATTCTCTTTAAGGGTTGCTGCAGAAATTCTGTCTTCTAGTCCACTTGTCCCCTACACTGGTGTCCTTTTATCTCAATGTGTATGTCCTTCAGGGAGTGGAAAATGCAGTCTGTGTCTTGAGGAACCTCTCGTACCAGCTCTATAGCGAGATGCCCCCGTCGGCTCTGCTTCGTTTGGAGGGGCCTAGCCGAGCCGAGGACTCCGGGAAAGGCGAATCCATCGGCTGCTTCACGCCTCAGAGCAAGAAGGCGAATGTACGCACATGGAACACTTCCCTTTCTGCTCACTGGCATTGGCTGATCTTGTTTTAGTGCCATTATGTAGTATATAGAAGGTCTGTATAAATAAAAAATGATTATTATTTCCCCCACAGAGTCGGAACCAAGACCTGTCCACGTTCACCGAAGTTGCCCGCGTTCCAAAAGGCATGGAGTGGCTATGGCACCCGCAGATCGTCGGCTTGTACAACCGTGTGCTGCAGCAATGTGAGATCAACTCGACCACGCGGGAGGCGGCTGCGGGAGCTCTCCAGAATATCACGGCCGGAGACAGGCGGGTCAGTGCTCCACCGCTTTGACCTCGAACCTCGTCCTCACATCTATTTTAACAAACTTAGCTGAACCGTCTCTGCCGTTCCTCCAGTGGGCGGGGGTGTTGAGCCGCGTAGCCATGGACCAGGAGCGCATGGTGCCAGTCCTGCTGGATCTTTTGCGCACCAACAACGATTCGGAGTTGCGTTCCATCACGGGCTTCCTCCGAAATTTGTCTCGGCATGCCAAGGATAAGAATCACATGGGTGAGTCTTTCTCATTAAGCAGTCAAACTTCTGGATTATCATCCATTGAGTTTTCTATAACAGGTAAGAGCGGGGTTGGTTGTCACAATTTGCACCCTTTCATGGATATCCTATCATCACAGCTAAGAATTGCCATTTATTTATTACAGGTGTAGGAGCCTAAATAAAGGTTGAGTAAATAATTCAGGTTAATTGTGATTTACAGTGGGGCAAAAATGTACTTAGTCAACCACTAATTGTGCAAGTTCTCCCACTTGAAAATATTAGAGAGGCCTGTAATCGTCACATGGGTAAACCTCAACCATGAGAGACAGAATGTGGAAAAAAAACAACAGAAAATCACATGGTTTGATTTTAAAGAATCCTGCACTGCCAGATGTGTCCCCTACTGAAGAAAGTAGACGTCCAGGCCATAACACATTCTCCCAGTCCTCTTCTCGATCATCCAAATGCTCTCTAGCGAACCGCAGTCGGGCCTGGACGTGTACTTTCTTCAGCAGGGGGACACGTCTGGCAGTACAGGATTTGAGTCCCTGGCGAGGACCCTGGCATTGTGTTACTTATAGTAGCCTTTGTTACTGTGGTCCCAGCTCTCTGTACGTCATTCACTAGGTCCCCCCGTGTGGTTCTGGGATTTTTGCTCACCGTTCTTGTTATCATTTTGACGCCACGTGGTGAGGAGGGAGTTGAAAGTCCGTGTTGCCCAACGACAGCCCCAAAACAATACTGCTCTAGAGGAGATCTGCATGGAGGAATGGGCCAAAATACCAGCAACAGTGTGCGAAAAGCTTGTGAAGAGTTACAGAAAACGTTTGGCCTCCGTTATCGCCAACAAAGGATACATAACAAAGTATTGAGATTAACTTTTGATATTGACCAAATACTTATTTTCCATGATTTGCAAATAAATTCTTTAAAAATCAAACAATGTGATTTTCTGGGGGGGTTTTCCACATTCTGTCTCTCATGGTTGAGGTTTACCCATGTTGACAATTAGAGGCCTCTAATATTTTCAAGTGGGAGAACTTGCACAATTAGTGGTTGACTAAATACTTATTTGCCCCACTGCATTTATTTGATTTCCTAAAACAAGCTCGTGACGCCATGCTTGACGACATGCGGAAGGAACTGTGTGTGCGAACAGTTGCGCGAAGGCATAAGGAAGAGAGCAACACAGTTTTTTGACCTCTCTCTCTTGATTATTCTCTCTCTCGCTCTCTTGGCTACTCTCTTTTTCGATATATTTCTCGATTTAACGTTCAAAGTGGATAATTTATCGTTTCCTCTTCATTCTCTCAGTTCGCTCTTTTGTTAACGTTTTGGATATCGCTCTGTGGAGTCGCTTTTTGTTGGATTAAAAGAAAGAACTCAATGCGAGCAGTGAGAGTCTTTTTTTTTTGCCGTTGTCCAGCGTGCATATGAGGAGAACAAGCGAAGAGAGCGTCGAGCTGGGGCTTTTTACGATTTGGAACCTACAACGGAAAGTTAATATCTTAGGTTGGACTTGACATTATTTTTATTTTTTAAGTCTTTTAAAAAAAAAAAAATTAAAAAAATAGTTATTTATTATCAATAAAATTCATCCTGTCACTTTTCCACTAAGCGGTTGGATGTCACTTGTTATTTAAATGGGATTGTATTTAAAAATGATGACAAAGTTTGAATAAAATGTAATTGTTCTGTTTCAGTTGATCTTAACATACAGTGTATCACAAAAGTGAGTACACCCCTCGCATTTCTGCAGATATTTAAGTACTAGTATATCTTTTCATGGGACAACACTGACAAAATGACACTTTGACACAATGAAAGTTGTGTGTGTGCAGCTTATATAATAGAGTTGATTTATTTTCCCCTCAAAATATAGTCATTAATATCTAAACCCCTGGCAACAAAAGTGAGTACACCCCCTAGTGAAAGTTGTCAATAATAACATACGACATGTCAACTGTCAATATTTTGTGTGGCCACCACTATTATCCAGAACTGCCTTTACTCTCATGGGCATGGAGTTAACCAGAGCTTCACAGGTTGCCACTGGAATGCTCTTCCACTCCTCCATCTGCTGGATATTTAAGACTTTGCGCACCTCCACCTTCCGCTTGAGGATCCCCCAAAGATGTTCTATTGGGTTCAAGTCTGGAGACATGCTTGGCAGTCCATCACCTTTACCCTCAGTCTCTTCAGTAAAGCAGTGGTCTTCTTGGAGGTGTGTTTGGGGTCATTGTCATGCTGGAACACTGCCCTGTGACCAGTGTTGTTAATTTTACTTTAAAAAAGTAATTAATTACAGTTACAAATTACTTCTCCCAAAAAGTAATTGCGTTAGTAACTCAGTTACCTGAATTTAAGAGTAATTAGTTACTTGGCAAAGGTCACACAATGTGAAGTTTAATGGGTTTTGGGGACAATTGGCCCTAGCCCAATTCTTTACCCTCCACTTAACTAGACACAAGGGTATTGCGATAACTAGATAGTAACCTTTGCTATGTGTGGAAGTCATTTAAAGTTGTGAATCAACCATTAAAGTTGTCAAAATTGCTCCCGCTATTGCATTAGTTCCCTTCTGTCTACTTTCAACATGTGTAAGTTTTAAAACTGTTTCATCATTTAAAGATAGATTTAAGTCAAGATTTTGCCGATTTAGGACCATTTTAGAAAAAAAAAACAAAAAAAAAGTAGGTTCGCTAGGAAGGATCTCAACAACAGAGCCTTCCTGAGAGGTCTACTGCTTTAAGATGGCGGCTGTTTACTAACGCATGTAGTCCTTAAAACATGTTGCCAATGCAGCGGTGTCTATCATTTGCATCTAGTTCTATAATATGTGATATCTACCATATCATGTGGGCGTAGTTTGTAGGCTACAGTCAGGTATTATTGGAGCCACCTAGCATCGCGTTTGCAACGGCGTCTTCCCCACTCCTGCTCTGCTCTCTCGTCTCCATGAGTCCGTCTCTCTGACTTTTTTTATTCAACCAACTTAGTAACGCATAGTAACGCACGCCTTTCCCGCCTCAGTAACGGTAACGGCGTTGCCAAGATGAGAAAATTAATTAGATTACTCACTACTGAAAAAAGTAACGCCGTTAGTAACGCCGTTATATTGTAACGCCGTTATTAACAACACTGCCTGCGACCCAGTTTCTGAAGGGAGGGGGATCATGTTCTGCTGCAGTATTTCACAGTACATGTTGTAGTTCATGTTTCCCCTCATTGGAATGTACTGTAACTCTCCAACACCTGCAGCACTCATGCAGCCCCAGACCATGACATTCCCACCACCATGCTTGACTGTAGGCATGACACACTTATCTTTGTACTCCTCACCTGGTCGCTGCCACACATGCTTGAGACCATCGCAACCAAACAAATTAATCTTCGTCTCATCAGACCATAGGACATGGTTCCAGTAATCCATGTGCTTTGTTGACATGTCTTCAGCAAACTGTTTTCGGGCTTTCTTGTGTACCGTCTTCAGAAGAGGCTTCCTCCTGGGGTGACAGCCATGCACACCAATTTCATGTAGAGTGGTCTGACCACTAACAGGCTGACCCCCCACCTCTTCAATCTCTGCAGCAATGCTGACAGCACTCCTGCGACGATCTGAAAATAGATTAACTCTATTATATAAACTGCACACAGACTACTTTTCATTGTGTCAAAGTGTCATTTTGTCTGTGTTGTCCCATGAAAAGTTATACTTGAATATTTGCAGAAATGCGAGGGTGTACTCACTTTTGTGTTACACTGTAGAACCTTGGAATACATGAAAATGTTACCATTTAATTAGAACAGGTTTAACATTTGCTTCAACAGAACAGAACACATCCATTGCACTCAAGAACTCATTTAACTAAACATTTTGTCTGATAGCTATTTACTGTCTGAAACACAGCGATGACAGACAAAGCGGATTGCACTCTCTAAGTATGCAAATTTCGTTTGCCCACTTCCTGCAAGCTACACGACACACTGGTGTGCTTTACTGCCTTAAATTATTTTTTTTTAATTACAAGAGTTGTTTTCACAACTGTTGTGAAACAATTTCACTGTGCCCTGTACAGTGACAATATGAATCCTTTGAGCTTTTTATAACGTGACAACAAATCAACTTGTGTTTTGGACTAAAAGCTAAACTAAAGGCTAGCAAGCGATGGGCTAGCTAGATAATATGAATCAAAACTGTATTTTTGTCCTTAAACTTTTTAATGGCAATAATTTCAAAAGAATAGTTAAGCCTAGGGTGACCGTTTTTTGATTTCCAAAAAAGAGGACACTCAGCCCGGCCTCGAGATACTCAAATTGTAGTCAAAGTCCAATCAAAGATGCCTTATCACTTTAATATATTTAATAGTGGGCCTCCTCTGTCTGGATATAAAAATTCAGTTTTATTTTAGCATTCATATAGTTTTATTTCTTTGATTTATTATTTTTTTTTTTTTATTGAAGCAACTTTTTTGATTAAATAATACAGGTACAAATCTACCTCCATATCGTTATCATTACACAGAAGTTGTTCAAAAACGAATACCTATGTATTTCGTTAATATAATCAATCCAGTATAATCTATCAATACAATTGTCGTTGACAAATTGTTATTCCCACTCAATTATTATCCCCATTCAAAAACCGAAATAAACTTACAAACAATTCAACAAGCATGTTTCCAAATGGAGCAGTTCAAAACTCTGTTTCCCATAATGCCTTGCGCGGCTAAGCTCACTGACAGACTACCGTACAGACTACCCTATTAGCGAGCTCCGGTAGCCGAGGCAAAAATCAAACATTGCTATAAAAGTTTACAATACGACACCAAATGGGATTTTACAGCTCACACCAGTGCAAAGCTCCGACAGAAGTTAACAGTTGCTGTAAGGTAAATTTAGCAAGTGTACATATTAGCCTGTGAGCATAGGCGGAGTTTGACTTTTGGGGCGGGGGCGGGCACAACATGTTGATGACCCCGAAACACAGTGTCAGCAATAAAATTAACTTAGAAGAATATTTATAATAATAAGTTGAAAATTAGCGTTTTTTTGTTTCCCATCATTCTTGAGGGGAATTCTAAATCAGGCTGCTTAGGCAATACTTTGGCCAAGATCGTCATTCATTGAATATGGTACGCCCGCCGGAGTCGTGCCAATGTAGTTACCTCAGTCAAAAATTGTATCCCTTGGGCGGAGCCATATGGAGGTAGATTTGTGTCTTCATTATTTGATTAAAAAAGTTGCTTTTATCAAAAAAAAGTTGCTTCAATCAAAATATGTATTTTCAATTAAACGAAAAATCACTTCAGTCAAAAAAATGTGTGTGAATGCAAAAATAATTTTTGATATTCAAAAAAATGAATTTAAAAGCTGTTTTTATTTTATTTATTTTTTATTTTTTTAAATTGAGGTCATTTTTTTTTATTGAAGCAACTTTTTTGATTGAATTAATGTTGTTTTGTGTTTGGGCCACATTTTGGCTAGGATATTTGTGTCTATTATTCAATCAAAAAATAAATTGCTTCATACGAAAAAAAAATTTTTTCAAAAGATATATCACTCCAATTAAAGAAAAAAAATTTTTTTCAATCATAGAAAAAAAGTTTTTCAATGCGAAAAAATATTGGAGACTCAAAAATTTTTTCAAAAAAACATTTGAACACATAAATATTCATTAAAAAAAAGGTTTTCTTTGATTTTAGCCATCCTTTTTGTTTGGGCCATATTATGGGTAGGACATTTGTGTCTAAATCATTCAATCCCCAAAAAGTTGCTTCAATCATAAAAGAATATTTTCAATCAAAGAAAAAAATCATTTGAAAAATGAAATTGCCCTCCCCAATTTTTTTGTTTTTTTTGAAAATAATATGCTAAGCAAATGACCGTCTAAGGTGCTAGTCACATGATCTGTTGAAAAAATATTTTTTACCTATTCTAAAATTATCTTTTTTTTGTTCATTTCATTCATTTTTGTTGTTTGTTTTCTTGCTTTACAACTTTTATATATATACGAAAGTCAATTACATGCAATGACACCTTTTGGCCACCAGGGAGGGCCTGCCCCCCCCCTTAAATTCCGCTTATGCCTGTGAGCTCCTGGCATGACAAAGGTTTGTTTGGGAATGACGCCATGATATAGTCAGTCTGTGACAGTGCACGCATGGGCAAATTATTATCCAAAGTAGAATTAATGTGTGACTTAATTACTCTTCTAGGTACGTGAGCATTTGATTATATACGTATTGATCATAATAAAAGTCTTAACAACTGGGCAGGCTCTCTGGTAACATGGTACAGGCAGCACAATGCCATAGTATTTTGTGCAAAGCGTCAGTCAATTTTAACACATGCTAATTGGTCTGGTAAAAACAATGAAAACCGGACATTTTCATTAATCTAAAAAACTCGTCCGAACGCCCCGGAAAGGATGCAAAAAGTGGATATGTTCGGGCAAAAGAGGGCTTTTGGTCACCCTAGTTAACATTTTGGAATTAAAAAGTAACTGCATTTTAGCTAAAAAATGTGACACTTTACAGCAAAAAAGATCTAGATTTCTAATGCAGTAATTCTGATCATTCCATTACTGATTTTACGCAACACTGCAAGTGACAACCAACCCACGTGACAATCTTCACCTACAGTATTTCAGTTCAAGTGTGTAATGTTTGTTGACTCCAAATAGAAACCATTGTTCATAATCCTGTTCATTTATAGTTCCTATTCATGTATTTTTTTCCAGCCACAAAGGTGGTGAACAACCTAGTGACCAAGCTGCCCACCGATGGCTACCAGAAGGAGCCGTCCAGCGACGTGGTGGTCAACATCTGTGGCATCCTCAACAACTTGGTGACATGCAGCTCAGTCGCCGCCAGAGACATTTGCTTCTTTGACGGCCTGCCCAAACTGGTCGCAATTAAGAATACAAACGACTCCAGGTGAGGCTGCAGTTTGTGGTTAAACGACACCGGAAGTCCATTCAAATCCAAGAATGTTGAATAGACAAGTGTTGGTGCCACATGATAATTGTCGGTTTTGCTGTTGCAGTTCTGGCAAGATGAAAGCTGCTAAAGCAGCCGCTACGGTGCTCAGCAACATGTTCCAGTACAGGAAACTGCACAAAGACTACAAAAATGTACGGAAACTTGCACTAATGTGGTATACATATATCCTCACTGTATTCTAATTGCCACACCCTCACTTGAGTTCAAAACATTATCGGAAACCCCAAAGTCAATTGCGTCTTGGAATGTGTTTTGATGGAGCCCCACCCCTAAGTAGAATGGGTGCAGCGAAAAAAAAAAAGTGACAGGTAGAGCTTAGTTTTCTGAGTAGGGCGAATGTCATTGTGGAATTTTTAAACTACAACGTTTCCGTGGATTACTGCTAGCTGCAGCGGAGAGTTGTAGGTCTTTTCTTCTGTAGTGTTGTTTGTAGAAGCTTTTTACTTACCTCCGGGCTGAGTTGGATATAAACATCAATATGTGATTTGAGCACATTGAGAAAGGCAGCTTTGTGCCAGTAGGCATAGATTCTGCCAGAAATCAACAGAAGAAGAAGAAGAAGAAGCTTTTTACTGCCCCCTATAGTCTCGGAGAATATCGGCAAACTGTGATGGCAAGCCGCATGGAGTTTCAATGCTGCAAAACGTTTGCTGGCTGGCCTTGGTTTAAGTTAAAAAGACATTCACAGTATTTTGATGACCCACTTATTTTAGGAAATTATAAGTTAATTTGCCTATGTGCCAGCTCAGTGTCATTTATGTGAGTCAACTAATTGATAGCATTTAGGCTAATATAGGGTGACCATATTTTGATTTCCAAAAAAGAGGACACTTTGCCCGGCCTCGAGATACTTGAATTTTACTCGAAGTTCACTCAAAGATGCCTATATCACTTTAATATATTTAAAGTGTGCCTCCTCCGTCTGGACAGGAAAAATCTGTTTTATTTAAAAAAAAAAAAAAAAAGCCAAATAGTATATATTATATACTATATGGAAATAAGTTTTTTTGCTCAACAGGCTTTAATTTTACTAAAACAAAACAAAACAAAAATTAAATAATGACAAATAAAATATCATGCAGACCCGTGGAAATATAACAGTCAATACAGCCACACAGTAGGCTTGTGCCACATAAATATTTTTATAAATTATTATCACGACAATTGTCGTTGAGATTGTTATTCCTACTCAATTTTAATTCTAATTCTATGTTCTAGATTGCACGCAAACAATAACTAAAATAAACTGCCAAACTATTCAACCGGCATGTTTCCAAACGCAGCAGTTCAAAACTACGTTTCCCATAATGCGTAGTGCGTCTTAGTTAGCTCACTGATAGCTACCCTATTAGCGAGTACCGGTGAGACGAGGCAAAATCAAACATTGCTATATAAGTTTACAATCCCCTGTAGCACAACGATGCGACACCAAACAGGATTTTACAGATCACGCTAGTACAAAACTCCGACAGAAGTCAACAGTTGTCATTATATACGTATTTATCGTAAAAAAATTAACAACTGTGCAGGCGCTCCCACTTAGAATATAATACTAACATTCAACCAAATACACGAATGCAGAACAATTAATACAAGACTAATACAACATACTGCATCTCTTTGTACCCATATATTGTATAGTATATAACAGAAGACACATGAGCGACATTAACAGAAGCTAAACTTACAGAAAGGTTCACGGAGCACTATAAACGTCTCTTCCAACTACTCCTTATTGTAGGCTGTAACTGCCTTTTTTCTTGCCAGACCGTCAACCCAGTCGATGGCGGTAATGCCCCATACTACAAGGGGTAAACTGTACTCTTTCTCCCGCCCCTACTAGTAGGAGCCACTACGACGCAGGCAAACGCTGCCCCCCCAGCAGCAGGAGGGATTCTCTTCAAATTGGTCCCGTGAAAGATCATAAAAACCGGACATTTTCATGAATTTATAAAACCCAGCCGGATGACGAGGACACGACGTGAAAGGTGAACATGTCCGGGCAAAAGAGGACGTGTGGTCACCCTAGGCTAATATTAACGGTTAAGAATAACCAGTGACTACAGACTACTAAAGATTATTGAAATATTTTTCTCAGAAGATAAACACACCTGATTGAGGTGACGTTAGTTTGCTATCATTAGCCTTTTACCAGAGATGGGTAGTAACGCGTTACACGTACCCCGTTACATTTACTTGAGTAACTTTTTGAGAAAAATGTACTTCTAAGAGTAGTTTTATTAAGCCATAATTTCTACTTGAGTAGATTTGTGAAGAAAAAAACGCTTCTCTTACTCAGCCACTTTGGGCTACACAAAAGTCGTTATATTTTTCCTCTTTATTCTACATATTAGATTTATTATATTTTACTAGCGATGCTATTGCTAAGAGTAGCACTATTAATTTAACTAATGAGACGTCGCAACAATAATCACATGACTCCATTACACCAATCAGACGCAGGCCTGTTTAATCACGCGTCTTTCAAGCACCGTACAACATGAATTGAAAGCGCGGTTTTAAAACTCTGTTTTTATTTGGCACCAATTGACCAGGGAAAACCGGAAATATGATCCTTTTAATTTCATAATAGTAACTATGAAGGAACTACAGCATTCACTATTCAAACTATGAACTATTTTCTCCACTAGAGGGCAGGGCACTCATTCCCTGGCACTGCCAGACTGTTCTCCCTGTATTTTTCAAACACCGTGAGAAGAGACTAGGACCCAGCTTCTTAATAGCCTCTTGAGCCTGAACGAAATCATCCGCGCAGTCAGATTTGTTTGCGTGACGTGTTTTTAACGAGCAACGTCACTCTTGTGTGTCGGAAGTAGTCTCCACAACAACACAGATGGTGAACGGCAGAGCCGAGAAGGTTCCAATCCACGGTAAATTCAGTTTTAAATGGCCAAAAACACGTTGAGTCGCTAAAACCAGCAGTGTCTCGCGCTAGCCATGTTGAATAAACTTCTCTGTTCTCCGCTCTCCTCGTATGGTTATATCAACGTGCTAGAGTTTCTTCTTGCTTTACCAATGTCATGTCTGCCCGTCGCTGATTGGTCCACTCCGCTGTCAGTTTGCTCCGCCCTGGAAATTTGATCCGCGGAATCGTCGCCAGATTGTATAGCTGGAACAGCAGTGAGTCTGGAGTTCCAGGCAAGGGCACTCATGCGCTTTGGATAAATAATGCTTCATTACTGTTTTTTTTCCTCTTTAGTTTAAAAAAAAAAAAAAAAACACTAAACTTCTTTGGCTTAATGTGGTTACGTAATGGGTTATTGTGCAGTTCATATAGATAAGTTTGTGCTGGGAGAAAAAAAATATACCATTGTTAAAAAGAAAAAATCAAAAATAAGCAGTTTCCTAAAATGTTCCTCATTACTTGAGTATTCTTCTCACTTGTACTTAAATACATTTTTTGGATGACTACATTTACTCTTACTTGAGTATTATTATTTTGAAGTAATGCTACTCTTTGAGTAAAATTTTTTGCTATTCTATCCACCTCTGCCTTTTACAGAGGCTGCATTTTAGAATTTTTTTTTTTTTTAATCAAATACGTTAATATTTTTGTTCAATGAATTAAACGTAATTGTAAAAAAAAAAAAAAAGTATAAATATATATTCATAAACTTTTATATTTAAAATTAAAATTTTAAATTTCATTTGAATTTATTTATGCCCCGCTGTTGAAAGAAATCCTAGACGAAATACTGGCACTTGCTCAAAATCCATTAATTTTCACCCATTGTAACATTCAGAAATCTCATCCAGGAATCGGTAGGTCTACCACAGCATCCGACACTCCCCACTCCTGGGTGTGGCCTTTACCTCATGTGCTAATAAGTCCTGGCAGAGCAAAAAATGCTTTCGCACACATAAACTCTGTGCTGACATGTAGAAAATAGCAAGCTGTGGCGATTATTGAATTCCCTTTGACTTTGGTGCTTCTTATACTGTCAACCATGATTTATGTTTGTCCTTCCAGTGTACCGTAACAATAATAACTGTGGCTTTCTATGTGTAACATTACAGAAAGGCTTTACAAGACCAGACTTTGCAGACATGTCCATCTAAAATGTAAGGTAACATTAAGTCCTGCAGTTCACCAGTGACCTTCTGACAGCGAAGATAGATGTCAACCTTTTCTACAATTCCGAGATAACCCAGGCTGTTTTTATCGGTTTGTTGTGATAAGAACACTCAGTGGACGTCAGAGAAGGAGAGGTAGTCAAGGAAAGCGTATGTCAGTGTGTGGAATGAGGGATGGCTTTTTTTTTTTGTACAAGCAGATGTAAAACTAAAGATTGACATTTAACCAATGCGGTACTCACATGTATATGTATATATATATATATATATTGCTTAAAGTTCAACTTAGACATGTTTTATACACTGTAACCAAGGACTTTCTTATAGCATGTTGTGACTTTTGGAAAGTTGCTCATGATTTTTGAATATGAATGAGTGAAAATACATTTAAAGTCAATGTACTACAGAGATGCATTGTTTATACCTTTTGGGATATTGGTGTGACTCTAATGTTGTCGTTTCATTTACTCATGAACTCTTCAAATGTGTCTTAACGTTTTACTCATTCGCTGCCAATGACAGAGATAGACATCCAATCCATTTTGACTAGGTCCTAGTCAAAATGGATTGCATTCCTGTCGCCATCAACGGCATGTGTGATTGAGAAACCATGCATGAGCTGAAAGAATGCAGTCCTAACAAGTTTCCATGTGTTTTTATTTTTGTAACTGATCCATCACATAATTTGACACCTTCACCTTCATTTTTGTCCTGACAACTGTGGTGACCGGTGTCCATTTTGAAAAGAATGTTTAAATGTTGTTTGCTTAATGTGCAGCTTTGATTGAATAAAGAAATAGATCTGCCAACCAAGTGAGGTACATGTGTAAGTCTTTTACAGGCCGATATGTCGACCACTCCCCGTTTACATATTTTCTCCTGCTCAGACAGGAACGATTCCAGCCCTTCCCTGCTGCACCTTTCTTGAGCCTCCCTCTTCAGTCTCGTAATGACTCCATGAATGCTCAAGCAGGCAAGTAACTTATTTCACCTGACCACGTGTGAGCCCCACGTGGACAAAGGTTGTGTTCATGTTGCAAACTGAAGCCCTGCAGTTGAGTTGTCTTAGGCACTTTGCACTTGTTATGTTGAAGACTGACAATACTTTGGTCTTCCCTGACACGAGTCTGCCCTCTGCTGGGCATTGAGCATCACCTTCGACCACATTGAAGACTGAAAATGATAATTACATTCCTAAATTTACATATCAAAAATGCAAAAAGAGATTAACATTTAGCTAATGCACAAAAGTGTAAAATAGGCCGGATGAGTGTCAGATGTCCTCTTTAGTGACCAGGCAGTAGAAGTCTGAACGGGCTCCATACTGGCGTGTTTCCAGGTCCGACACGTCTAAATCTAAGTTTCTGGGTTCTCGCACATTGCTGGATATAACCGGGAGAACTGGGGCCTTTGAGGTCATAGCCTTGTACACGGGGAGGCGCACGCCTATAAGGCCACAAAGCAACAACAGGTTATAAAATGAGAATTTGTGTTGAAAATCACATAAAGTCCAAAACGTAAAAATAAAAACAATAGCTCTTAAAAAAAGGCCTTGCACATGTGATGCAATAGTATGATTATTCCATATCTGACCTATTGTTTTGAAGTATGGGGAAATGCGTGGAGAACATATTGAGTCAATTTTCATTTTGCAAAAGAAAATCAGAAGAATTATTAGTAGAAAACTACTACTGTCGTTAAATCCATCACATACCTGTTACAAATATATTTTATCGATTGTATTCTGCAAAGTAAGAGTAGTTACAGCTAGTATGTTGAAGAAATACTATGAAATATTTTAATGTTTGATTGTCATGCCAATGCCATTTTTCAGTTCAATCAATCAGTTAAATCAGGGGTCCCTAAACTCAGACCAAAGTGACCACGGGCAGGTTGGATGGTCTTTTTGTGTAATAGAACTGACTAACAAGGCTACCACAGGAGAAAATGAATGGATGGCATTGCGTTCAACTCATTGGCTGCCATTAACTGCGCTAGACGTCCAATCCATTTTGACTGGGAAGGCTAGCAGCGATTATTCACTGCCAGCCTCTCCCAGTCGAAATGTTTTGTTCGTGTAGCTCTGTCAATGGCAGTGAATGAGTGTCCAATAAAGGGTTAAAAAAAAAAAAAAAAAGGAATCACTAAATGGCTAATAGGTCACATTCAGACTCGTACCCAGGTCTCCAGCGGGGTCGGTGTCAGAGCGGCAATCCAGATAGTCAGGGTCAAGGGTCAGCATGGGGTCTTTGTCATCATGTAATACCATTTGGGGGTCCCCCGCTGCCTCACTGTGAAAAACCATCCTGCGAGGCATGGCTAAAGCCAGCTCCTTCCAGAACGTGGAGGAGGGAGTCTGTGAACGCACGATAACGTAAAACCCACAGCTTCTATTTACCTATTTACTTGTGTTGTCTTACCACAGAGTTCTGCCTCCATGTGAGAATGGTGAGACAGTGTTGGTGCTCAGTAAGCTGCTGCTTGATCTCGGGCCTCATGCGCTTTAGCTGACCGTCCAGCATGATAACGATGGGCTGCCGGCACAGCTCTAACAAGTGCAGCAGGCCCCGTCTGAAATGCAGACGTTTGGTCATGATGCACTATTATATGCTGTAAGCCACCTTTGGCCTGGAAGTCTGACCTGAAGTCGTTGCTGCACCAGTCCTGCTCGAGGTACGCGTGAGATAGTAACACGATAAGACGCCGGGAGCGACTGATGTTCATTAGCAGCTCGTCAGAAGGTTCTGAAAACACAGTTTTGCATTCAGGTGCAGTTGTACTCTACAGATAGACATCGGTCTTAATATGCTGAATTTGTAGTTTTAATTTGATAAAAATGAAACATTCATTGTAGTGAACGTATGAGGCTTAATCTTTGGTTTTCCATAAGTGTATTACTGCTAAAATTAAAGGTCTTGTCCACCAATCACGTCTTAATGCGGATGTTTAGAATTTTTGACATCTTCAAGCGGGGGTTTAAATAGTAGGTGGAGATAATTTCAACAAATTCCGTGCAGTTTGTCAGTTATCTGTTAGTTTCAGGGCTCCGGAGTGGCTAGGCTAGCGCGAGTCAATGGTGCCCGCCTAGCATGCTAATAAAAAAAAAAAATTTAAATTAAAAAAGAGATATTAACAGACTTAACATAGACAAATCAATTCAAAATGCAGATCATTGTTCAAAATACCCACGCGGCCAAAACAATGTCATACCAAACAGCCATAATTCATTCCGGTCTGCAGGACTATTTTTTTTTTTTTAGATGTATAATGTGACCACAATAAAGAGGAGTGCTTCGGCCACAAGGGTCCCTTTCGCCCCCCCCCCCCCAAAAAAAATCAGCGGTGAAAAAAACGATATGATATCTCTCCGCCCTGCTTGCCTAGATAGCCTGTTCCCTTTAAAGCTGCTGAATTACAAGCGTTGCAGTTCGTACTGCAATTATTGACATGCAATTGTAAGTTTTAATAACTACATTACTGTAAATCCTGAAAACATAACCAACACTATTGATTGCTAAAGCATGCATGCATATATTGTTTTTTTATTAGTATGCTAAGCAGGCATCATTGACTTGCGCTAGCTTAGCCACTCCGGAGACCTGAAACTAAAAAAAAAAAAAAAAAACAGACGGCAAGGCACGGAATTTGTTGAAATCAATTCGCTAACTGGAAGATTAAGCCTTACGTCAAAAATTCTGAACTTCCCCTTTAAGTCAGAGTTTGGCACTTAGCCCGTTAGCCTTTGGTCGGGGAAAGTGGCTACGCTTACATGGTCACTTTTATTCAGATTAAAAACCTGATTAGAATAAAAATGTTTCATTAACCACGCATGTCTGGGATTTCTGTTGTTCCTGGAAACAAGTAGAACCAGAGGAGGTAGAAGACCGAGTAGAAGCAAGACTAAACTGGTCTATTTCAGAGAAGAACACGTTGCTGGAGATATTAAAAGATCTTAAAATTGTTGAAAGACGATGGTAGAAAAACGGGAAAAATACACAAAATAATGGCGTAATAATAACGTTTAATGTAGAAATAGATGGAGCGTTGACAATGTTTTGCTGACACAGAAGTCAGTACGCCTTTTTCTTCTACGAATGCCATTTCTGATAACCTTGGTCAATCTGCACATGTCAAAATATTTAGTTCGACCAAAAGTGTGATGCAAAAACACGCCAGCCCTTAATCGGATAAATATATTTTGTGTGCATGAAAACAGTGCACCCAATCATAGTTTTAATGAAAAAACCAATCGGATTAAGGAAATTAATATCCATGTACACGTACCCTTGATGGTCATTATTAAATTATATACAGTGGGGAAAATAAGTATTTAGTCAACCACCAATAGTGCAGGTTCTCCTACTTCAAAAGATTAGAGAGGCCTGTAATTGTCAACATGGGTAAACCTCAACCATGAGAGACAGAATGTGGGGGAAAAAAAAAAATCACATTGTTTGATTTTTAAAGAATTTATTTCCAAAATAGAGTGGAAATACTGTAGGTATTTGGTCACCTACAAACAAGCAAGATATCTGGCTGTCAAAGAGCTCTAACCTCTTCTAATGAGGTCTAACGAGGCTCCACTCGTTACCTGTATTAATGGCACCTGTTTTAACTCATTATCGGTATAAAAGACACATGTCCACAACTCAGTCAGTCACACTCCAAACTCTACTATGGCCAAGACCAACGAGCTGTCGAAGGACACCAGAGACAAAATTGTAGACCTGGACAAGGCTGGGAAGACTGAATCTGCAATAGGTAAAACGCTTGGTGTAAAGAAATCAACTGTGGGAACAATTATTAGAAAATGGAAGACATACAAGACCACTGATAATCTCCCACGATCTGGGGCTCCATGCAAGATCTCACCCCGTGGCATCAAAATGATAAGAACGGTGAGCAAAAATCCCAGAACCACACAGGGTGACCTAGTGAATGACCTACAGAGAGCTGGGACCACAGTAAAAAAGGCTACTATCAGTAACGCAATGCACCGCCAGGGACTCAAATCCTGCACTGCCAGACGTGTTCCCATGCTGAAGAAAGTACACATCCAGGCCCGTCTGCGGTTTGCTAGACAGCATTTGGATGATCCAGAAGAGGACTGGGAGAATGTGTTATGGTCAGATGAAATCAAAATAGAACTTTTTGGTAGAAACACAGGTTCTCGTGTTTGGAGGAGAATGAATACTGAATTGCATCCGAAGAACACCATACCCACTGTGAAGCATGGGGGTGGAAACATCATTCTTTAGGGCTGTTTTTCTAAAAAGAGACCAGGACGACTGATCCGTGTAAAGGAAAGAATGAATGGGGCCATGTATCGAGAGATTTTGAGTGAAAATCTTCCATCAGCAAGGGCATTGAAGATGAGACGTGGCTGGGTCTTTCAACATGACAACGATCCCAAACACACAGCCAGGGCAACAAAGGAGAGGCTTCATAAGAAGCAATTCAAGGTCCTGGAGTGGCCTAGCTGGTCTCCAGATCTCAACCCCATAGAAAATCTGTCGAGGGAGTTGAAAGTCCGTGTTGCCCAACGATTGCCCCAAAACATCACTGCCCTAGAGGAGATCTGCATGGAGGAATGGGCCAAAATACCAGCAACAGTGTGTGAAAAGCCTGTGAAGAGTTACAGAAAACATTTGGACTCCGTTATTGCCAACAAAGGGTACAGAACAAAGTATTGGAATGAACTTTTTGTCTTGACCAAATACTTATTTTCCACCATGATTTGCAAATAAACTCTTTAAAAATCAAACAATGTGATTTTCTGGGTTATTTTTTTTTCACATTCTGTCTCTCATGGTTGAGGTTTACCCATGTTGACAATTACAGGCCTCTCTAATATTTTCAAGTAGGAGAACTTGCACAATTAGTGGTTGACTAAATACTTATTTGCCCCACTGTACTTTTTTTCAGTAACGAGTAATCTAACGCGTTCATTTTTCCAAACCAGTAATCTGATTAAAGTTAGTTTCCTTAGTATCTGTGCTTTACCATTTTGTTATTGTCTCACAATGTATGTAGAATGAAGAATATTGTATTGTATTGTCATGTACAAAGAGCATTTTGTATAAAAAAAAAAAGCTAGAAAAGTTTCCAGTATGAGCGGTGACCGCTACTTACTATTTTGGTCTCGAGTCACAAGCGCAAGTGTTGTGGGACTGAGCCAGGCGGGGGTACATTCGAGCTGTGTTGAGATGTGCGAGGTAATGTTGAACTGTGTACATCCATGAATGAACGTGAGTGTTTTTCCTTCATTCTGGAAGGTAAACCCCTACATGCGCGGCCGTTTCGTAGCTTTGCCTTTGCAACGACGGGCAGTCATCGCTCCAAGTTGGAAATCTTTGTATACATCATATTCTTGTTGCACATTTATGCCGTGAGGTGATGTGTTCGTTTAGCATCTTTGGGATGTGTTGTAAGTCTGATTGAGTGTAAAGCGCTTAGTTGCCACCACGTTTTGTGGCCAAATTGACCGCGTGTGTGTAAGGCATACTTCCGGGTTGTGTGTGCGCATCCGGGCCCGCCCCCACCTTTGTGTTAATAATATGCTGAGTTCCAATATGATCTTACCTAAACCAGGCAGGATATCGTTATCATTGAGATGCACCTTCTGCGCTTGTTTATTCTCCAGGTGAGGTTTGAGAATAAAGTTGATGAACTTCCTGTCGTAGTCATTGTTCACGTAGGAGATGTAGGCGTCGTACAACTTGCCGTCTGACAAAAACGCAACACATCTGCTTCGGGTCAACATCCTCACACTCAGTCACTTTTCATGCCTTTCCAGAGTGCTCACCATTTATCTCATAGTCTCCGTAAGTGTTGCGGTACCACAGTTTGATGTTTAGGTGGCACTTGGTGTAGATGACAGCTGCGATGGCAAGCAGGAGGAGTATTATGAAGGCCGCAGTGACGGCGGCGGTGTGGCTTGGGCTGTCTGACGGTTACAAAAACAAACATTAATGCTTACATATAATTAGTGATACTTAGATTGTCTCAGTTTTTACTTGATCTTAGCAGGTTGTATGCAGAGGAAGAGTTCCTCAATGAGCAGATGTACATTCCAAAGTCTTCTAAAGCCTTAAGGTGGACCACCAGCACACTGCTCATCATCAGCTCACCTCCAGCCAGAAACCTAACAAGGAAAAACTGTCAAATTCTCCTTCATCAAAGACACCCCAAAGTTGCTTCCAATCACCATGAAGAGTTGTTTTGCAAAAGCAGGGAGTGGTTGACAGGATGCCCGTCTTTTGTCCATTGCAGCGAGGAGTCACATTGCTTGTCGCTGGGGTCCCAGGAAAGTAGGGCGGTGCAATTTAGATTCACAGTAGATCCCATCTTTGCCCAGACCTTTCTCGTAACCTCATTCAACTGGAACTCTGGAGCTCTGCTGCACTTAGATGCTGTAGAGCGACATACTGTATTTGTTCACTGCTTACAACTAATTCACCAAACACTGTCCGAATTCTAAGTTTGAAGTGGGCCCCTCTGCACCTCAAACATGAGGAAAGTCTGGCACAGTGGCGCTTACCTTTAACAATGAGACGCACAGTGAATAATGCTGTACTGTTGCCGGGCTGAAAACAGGTATAATTCCCGCCATCTTCCAGAGAGATGTTTGCAAACTCAAGGTAGGAATTTCCCTGCTGGGCGCCAAGAGGCTGACAGTCCTTGAGCCAGGTGGGCTTTGGCTGTGGGTCGCCACTTGTTTGGGGAAAGGAGCAACTAAGGCGGTATGGAGGATTCTGTTGCCCCGTGTAGAGTGTACGCTCCTCAAAACGGGCCGCATCAGTACATTCTTGACCTAGAATACAAATTAATTGGTGTTACACATTTACATTGGACCATAAGCGGATTTACGCAGGGGGGGGGGGGGGCAGAAAGTGTCATTGCATGTAATTGACTTTCCTATACAATATATGATTTTAAAATTAAGAATTATACGGTGAAATATTGTCTAGAAAAGTTGTAAAGGAATAAAACAAAACAAAAAAAATGAATGAAATGAACAAAAAAAAATTTTTTTATAATGGGTCAAAATTATTTTTCGAAGAGATTATGTGAGTAGCACCTGAGACGGTCATTTGTATGCTTAGTCAAAACCACCCGAGGACCGAAAAGGCAAGATGGATAGGCTATACCTAATTTTTTTTTAAACCTAAGGTTTCAAAAGCGACAACAACTACTGTACTGAGCAAGAACCACGGATTGAAAACGTGGATCATGAAACGCTAGAGACCACCGTCAAAATGGTGAGCAGAGTTTCAATTTGCCCCACTAAAGACGCTAATTGTACAACAGAGCCACCACCGGTGTCTTGCCAATGTAGTTACCCCCGTCAAAAATTGTGTCCCCTGGCCGCGGGAGCGCGCACACACATTAGGTATGAGGGTTGTCGACTTAAACAATTAATTGAAGCCAGAAAAGAACCACAGTTATATATTTTGGACATCGACATTTACGAAACTGGAAAAACTCCATACAGGACATGAATTACAGTAAGAACAGTTATAGGTCATCCTACGAGTAAAACATTGCCTTTTTTTAACGTTCAGTATGTATGTTAGAGTATACTACAGAAAAAAAGGGTCTTTTTTATTGGATGTGCCATGTTTTAAAACTTCGTAGAAACACGGAAATCAAGCAAATCAGTGCAGTGCAGTCGCTCCACCCAGACTGGGGTAACTACACTGACACGACACCGGTGGGCGTACCATATTCAATGGAAGACGATCTTGGCGAAAAGTATAGCCTAAGCAGCCTGATTTTAGAATTTCCCTCAAGAATGATGGGAAACCAAAAAAAATGCTCATTTTCAACTTATTATTACAAATATTCTTGGAAGTTAATTATATTGCTGACGCTGCGTTTTGGGGTCATCAAAAAATTGTGTGTGCCCCCCCAACATTCAAACTCCGTCTATGCATTGGACCCTATCAATCTTTCCTCCACGTGTGGCTGATTCTGGACCAGTTTGACAGGCTATCAAGCGCATGCGCAGATGGCGTTGTGGCCAAAACCCACAAATAAACCAGCACGACTGGCCCTGACTGATTACTCATGCATATTATTTAGTTTTAGCTGCTTCGTGCGTTCCGTGAAACAGTTGACACACTAAATTTCACTCATCCCGGTCCCAAATCCTGATTCGGTCCACCTGTTGCCAAGCAACAGCACGTGACAGCGAGACAGCTAGCTTGACCCCGCGCTCATTGACCGATTCACGTAGTAGTACGCTACTGTACTAATTTTAATAACGGACGTGGACTTAAATAATGCATAGTATGGATCTAAAAGCGTGTAGTTGTCTGAACAAAGCGCGTTGACGTAACTTAGGTCAATAAAATGTATGATTTGCGGCAACCTTACCATGAGCGAGGCCAGAGGTGCTCCACCAAGACGAACTCACCAAAGTAAATGCTACAAAAATGGCGGCCATGTCATTGACAGTCCAGTTTACAAAAAGAGATACACTCCTAACTTCCAGGTGTTACGTTAAAGTGTGTGTTTTTAGAAGCAGGTTATAAAGTATTCAGAAGTACGGAGAAAACGGCGCAGCCATCGACACCTGCACCTATTAAAACCTCTCGCTATTGGTTGTGTGTTGTCACGTGGTCTCTGCCGCAGGTATCACCTGCCAACCTCCAATACAGTCAGTACACCGAAACCTGGGCCGTGCCTAACAAGATCATTTTAGGCACGCCTACACATAGTAAAATATTTTAACCATGGAATTTGAAGGTAAGGGAAATCATGTTTCAATTGAGTATACGTAAAGTTACTACAACTCCTAACAAAAAGTATGGAATCACTAGTCTATGACGAGCACTCATTCAGACATCTTATCCTGTAGAACAAACTCAGATAAAAAGCTTGAAAAAAATATGGAATTAGTTCAAAAGTGCAACTCTTTAGCATCCAGAAACACTAAAAGAAATGAATAAAAAAACATTGTTGTGGTCTCTAAATGTTACTTTTATGGAGCAAGTGCAGGGAAATATATATGGAATCACTCCATTCTGAGGGGGGAAAAATATGGAATCATGAGAAACAAAGAAATAATCAAAACACATCTCTAGTATTTAGTAGCACCACCTCTGGCTTTTATGACAGCTTGCAGTCTCTGAGGCATGGACTTGATGACTGACAAACAGTATTCTTCATCAATTTGGTGCCAACTCTCTTTGATTGCAGTTGCCAGATCATTCTTGCAGGTTGGAGCCTTGCTGTGGACCATTTTTTTCCATTTCCACCACAGGTTTTCAATAGGGTTGAGATCTGGGCTATTTGCAGGCCATGACATTGACTGGATGAGTCTTTCTCCAAGGAATGCTTTAACTTAAGTTTTAACTCTGTGGCATGATGCATTGTCATCTTAGAAAATGACAAACATATTTTCAATTGAAGGGATAAGAAAGCTGTCTAAAATTTCAATGTAAACTTTTGCATTTATTGAAGATTTAACCACAGCCATCTCCCCAGTGCCTTTGCCTGACAGGCAGCCCCATACTATCAAGGACTGCGGGAATTTTGATGTTTTCTTCAGGTAGTCGTCTTTGTAAATCTCAATGGAACAGCACCAAACAAAATTGCAGCATCATCACCTTGTCCAATGCAGATTCTTGACTCTTGACACAATGTCCAATGCAGAAGCTTGTTCTACATGATAAAATGTCTGAGTAGTCGTCCTTGACTGGTGATTCCATACTTTTTGCTAGGGGTTGTAGTTGTAAAAAAGTATGTGCTGATTCAAATTCTGAACAAATATCTCAATCAAAAAGTAGGCGTTGAAATTAAAAAACAAAGTAGGGTTTTACATTAGTTATATAAAAAGACTTACTTTGATGACTTTTCATTAAAAAAACTATATATCAAGCATAAGTTAGTCACCAATTTGCCAGAAAAAAACACTTAAGTGAAAGAGCATACATATATCAGAAAATCTATTTGCATCTTGTAACTTTCCAACAGACAACAAACAACTAATCCTTGCACAATATTCACTATATTCACTAAAACACTAACACATTTTCTTGTCAAATTTTTAAAGTATATCTGATAGAAACCTTGACAGTTATAGCAGGTTGATGTTTTATTTTATTTTTTCACCTTTTCCACACTTCATGTTATGCAAGAAGAGAGTGCCAAAAAATGATAAATCTTTTTGACTATTTTGCTGAGATGGGAGCCTATTGTATGCTGATTACAATGGCAGTGAAAAACAAGTGCATTTTCAAATATGTATACTTAAAAAACACTCCCATACTGCACACTCAATATATCCTCGTGTTTCGGTGACATTCTTTTATTCATTATAAAACATTGGCGTGCCCTCTGTCAGTCTCTCAGCAAAAATTAACACTTTTCACAATATAAGGCAACATTATAATACAATCAATATAGACTGTGCACCAGCAGTATAAATTATCAAAATGCGAGAACCACAAACTAAATTCACAAGTCAATTAGAAAATAAACATTCAGATAAACATTCAGTGCATTCTTACAATAGAATACCAATATTTGAAGTCAACAGCAAAATAAGTGAATGTGCACTTGTTTAGTCCAATGATGTGTCGGCTCATTCTGTAGGTGGGAGTCCACTCAGCCAATATAGAGCAAGAGAGCCGAAGTGCTCTATCCGAACACTACAAGGTGATTAATGGCTTGCAACTTGACTCGACTCAACTGTTGTCATTGGGACACTTTCAATGCAACACTGGGTTCGCGTTCCATTTGCTAAAGCAAAATTTCAGCGTTGGCTCTCCTCGAGTGACCTGCGGAGAAGTAAATTGGTCTTAAAATTTGGTATGTCCATCGAGGAAACTCAAATTCAATTAATATTAGATGGACAAAACAAATTTCTGAAGCAAATGCCAAACTGCGTAAGCAGGCTTAACTTCATTTGCAGAAAACACTAGTTGTAAAATTTGATTGTCATGCTTGCAGAGTCATTGCTTGTTCTATTAGATGACAGAAACATTAAAATATGTACTGTGAACAGTGAAAATTTGTGGCTCATTCCAATACCTTCTACACATTTTCAAAATAAGCCTTTAGCAGCATGACTGTCTTTAAGGGAAAGATGGAATTTCTTTTCATAATTTCATTTTTGTGATAATAGTGGAGAAAAATGTAAATATGGAAGCAGATCTTTTTTTGTTTTAAAAAATTTATATCATACCGTATTGGCCCGAATATAAGACGGCCCTGATTATAAGACGACCCCCTCTTTTTCAAGATTCAAGTTCGAAAAAAAGACTTTTTGAACACCACATTCATTTTTATACAGAATTAAAGTACATCGGAAACAAATGATTATAACAATATATTTGAGAGAAAAAGCATGTTATTTGCCTCATTCAAATCTTAATATCTGAACATTTAAATATGTTTAGTGCATTCACATTCGTAAATGAATGGCTTCCGGTTTTTGAAATGTAAATAAACCACTCAATTGTGATAAAACAACAAAATTGCAATAACTGCATTAACCATCAAAGTGAAGTCTAACTGAACTGTAGTCTTGAAACAAATCTGAAGTAGGAAAAACATTGCAATAAAATAATGCAAACTGGTTAAACTTGAGAGTAGCTAATATCTGTCATGACAGAACATCGCTTCAATGATATCTGGCGCCATCTAGCGTCGTGAATGGGTATTACATCTAGACCGCAAATATAAGACGACCCCCTCTTTTTCAGTCTTACAGTCTTATTTCAATGCAAAAAACACTGTCTTATATTCGGGCCAATATGGTAAATAAAATGAATGAGTGTGTATGTGCGTGGGTATAATTGGTATCACAAAATGGCTGTGGCTGTAAGCCATTTAATTTTTTTAGCTTAAACGTTATTTTCTCCATTATCAGAAAACGTCATATGCCCACTTTTATGGGTTTTCATATTTTGCTGATAACCATAACTGGTGACCAATTCATAAAGATTTTTCTCTCCCCCCAAACTATAAACTAATATTTGAGGTTTAAATACAACAGTGGCAATAGATTACAAACACGTCAAAAGTATTGAATTGTTTGACACTCCGAAGGATACCATAATCAGCATTACTACTGTATTTACTCTGGACATGGTGATTTAACTCTTTAGCTGCCATTGACAGTGAGAGACATTGGTCGTTTATCAATATCAATTGCACAGTGAATGATCATTCAATTGGCAATGAACCATCAAGCAAAATCACACCGAATTCCAGCAACAAATCCCTAAATCGCCCTCACCTGAGCTCTTCTTTTAGTCTTTTGAGTTTATCAAAGAGACTGTCATTCTTGACTCGCATGGGTACTGCCGGTACGAACCAGGCCGCGATAAATTTGCAAATGACCACGATGTGCTGCAATTAAAATGACAATATAAAGTTATTGAGAACACCTTCAGGTCCTGTTCCGCAGAAGCTCACCTCAAACAGAATGACAAATGCAAAGCGTATGGCTAAAATAAACCAGAATTGTGGCTTGAGATCATATTCCTCACTGTCCCTGTAGTCCTTATAACTGGGGAAAAAAGACAAAGAAGTTACTTGAAAACTTTCAGATTTTTTATGGTAAAATGGAGATGTGCCATGTTTGCGTGAGTGTCATGAGAACAAACCTGCAGGAAGTGACATTCATTCCATTGGGAGTTACCATCTGATGAGGGGAAAACTCCTTACGGATTTCCAGGTTATCCACAGTGGCAATGGATAGTGTATTGTTGATGTAGCCAACCATACAACTTTAAAGTGAAATACCAATCATTCAAAATATATTGAGAGTGCAAAATTATTATTTTCATCTCAACAACTCAACACATGCTCACTCGATATCTGTCACAGTGCCATTGGCGCAAGGTCCGTAGCGGTAACGGTACACCAGTCGGGGGATGAAGTCCGATGACACTCCGATGACCAACCCATTTGCGATGACAGCCAGCACACCGATAGCCTCTAACAAATTAATCCACACACCTGTGGAAAATCAAATATTGGACATCCAATTCAGTGGCAGTCTTTTATTTTTATTTTTTTGTGCAGTTAATTAACGGCGATAGACGTCCAATCCAGCAAAAGATCACTGCCAACCCTCTCAGTCAAAATGGATTGGACTTTTATCGCTGTCAGTGGTAGTCCATGAGTTAAAGCGAAAGACGATACCTTTATCCTGTGCATCCCAATGGAAATAATATTGCTTAATCAAGTTAAACAATCTGGATTTCACTTTTCTGTGGAGAAAACATGAATAAAGCCAATATTTCCCCAAAGTAGACAAAATAGCTGTTGTTAGACATTTTTAAAGGCCAGTAATATTTTTACCAATCATATGGGAGTATTCTAAATTTTCATGAATCCCACTGTGCAATGCGCCACGATGAACGTAACATGCTTTAATAGACCTAAGAGGTGCAACCGACTTCGTCTGTGACTCCGACAGACAAAAAGAATGACAGGACCAGACTGAACAGGTAAAATATTTTTAAAGGGTGAGTGCCTTTTTTGTTTTAGCTACTTTATACATGCAGCCATGGTAAGTGGTGTCATTTCTGTGAAACATTCCCATTATCAGAGGTCTAAGAAATGTACAATTTGCAAAGTTTAATACTTTGAACAAGCATCTTTCACGTGAAGGCTAATTATTAAAGATGTCCCGATCGATTGGGATGCCGATCAATCGGGTCCGATCACGTCATTTTCAAAGTATCAGAATCGGCAAAAAAATATCGGACATGACTTTATATATATATATATATATACATAAAATTATTATTATTTTTTTTTATTTAAATCGTTTTCTAATTGTATTTAACGTTACAGACAAAATGTCTTACACTCATCCAGAGTAGTTTTGGATTAAAGTAGGGCTATAAATTTATTGCGTTAACGGCGGTAATTAATTTTTTAAAATGAATCACGTTAAATAATTAACGCATGCACTGCACGACCCACTCACGCATTGTCGCATTCATTCTATAAAAACGTCGTTTTACCTATAGATAGCGCTAAAAGGCAGCATATAATGAGTAGAGAGAATTTTGACAGCCTTTGGAGCCATTTTTTACGTGGGTAAAGCCTTACAATACCTCTCTCAACTATTAAAAATAACGTGGGAGGCAATGTGGGAAAGAAAGGTAGTAGTTGATCATTTTCTTAACACCCTATGTTCTTTCCCAACGCAGAGAAGGTATATCAATTGGTGCCCCTACGCACAGTCATGGTTGCACTTCCCATCATGCATTTGGGCAGAACGTAAATGGCTGCAGTATCATTTACTGAAAGCTCAACAAATACACTAAATGGCAATATTTAGTCACAATATACATAGTCTCATTTATCCTTAAAGAATTACAAGTCTTTCTATCCGTGGATCCCTCTCACAGAAAGAATGTTAATAGTGTAAATGCCATCTTGAGGATTTATTGTCATAATAAACAAATACAGTACTTATGTATTGTATGTTGAATGTATATATTCGTCCGAGTTTTATTCATTTTTTTCTTAATGCATTGCCAAAATGTATATGATTGGGAAAAATTATCGGAAATGATTGGAATTGAATCGGAGGCAATAAAAAAAGCAATCGGATCGGGAAATATCGGGATCGGCAGATACTCAAACTAAAACGATCGGGAGCAAAAAAACATGATCGGAACAACCCTACTAATTATAATAGGTTTTAACATTCCATAGTATACTTTTTTTTTACCTGTCACGTTCAGCTGCTTAGACACAGAGAATTGGCATCGAAGTGTCTTTATGCTCTGAACAATTTTAATGCATAACATTGGAGTTTGATATACTCCCATTGTTATTGTTCATTATGTTTTATTTATTAGGAGAAAGCAGCAAACAGGAAGGGGTTATGGAGGGACAGAAAAGAAGGAAGCAGACAGAAGAGGAGAAGAACAAACAACAGCAAGAAATACATTGTTACACGCCTATGCTACCTATGAACATTGTGATGGTATCGTTAGCTAATTATATTTACCCATGGACACCATGTGGGGAGCCTGATAACCAAGGAGGAAGTGTAGGGGAGGTGAGTCAAAAGGAGACGTGATTAAGCGGGGTGGAACATACACAATTCAGCAATGTGAAGTGTGGATAAGTTAACATCCTATTCTATGCTACATGATCACTAATCCTGGCACTGACAATCTCTCTGAGTGTGTCTGATTGTACCCACTCATATGTGAACTCACTCAGATGTGCGAGTCCTGCAAAAAAGTGGAAATGCTATGTGGGGGCTGCCCCAGGGCCCTGGCACTGCCCCTACCAATCGTGGGGGGCTAGTGCAGCCAACCCCTCCCACCACATCTCTGGCAAAGGAGCCACAGTCATCCTACTGGGACCCAGGGCGCAATGGCGCCACCAGGGGGTGGCCACGGCCCCACCTATAATTTTTTGGGCCACCCTACTGGCCACCCCAGTGGCCAGTATAACATTGGCGCGAGAAGTGAGGTGTTGAGATCCCCCAGTCACCACCGCAACCCCCCCACCTATTGCGAAGACCTGTGATAATTAGGCTAAAGAATGTAAACACAAAAAAATGACATCACTTATGACGCAGCCATTTGGTGACGTCAGTTACCGTTTATTCACGCATGTGATAATGGCTATTAACGACGCCACAAGTAAGAGCGGGAATTCTGTGATACTTGCATTTCACTGGTTAAACTAGTACTGACATAAAATTCTGTGTTTATAAAAATGTATTAAACAGTCTTTCTGCTGGAATGCACATGATAAAATGTTTGTTGCTTTAATGTAATCAACCCAATGTCAGACTTGTCATGCTCACCAATGTCATTGGTTTTCTTCGGAACCAGTCTGCGCTCCAGAGTGACCATCTTAATGGCATCCAGGCGAATCTCAATGACGTTATTGATGAGAGCCAGCAGTGGAGCGAGAGGAAACGCCGCCACAAATATGGTGGTGAAGCTGAACTGGATCACTACATCCAGAAAGGAAATAAAGACATGGAGACCAACGACAACTTTAGTTAAATTTGAGACAAAACATACCCATCTCCAGGAATTCTTTGAAGAGGCTGAAGGAGTCGACATCATTGAGGCGGTAGTTGTTCATCCAGTCACGCAGCTTGCAGTTATCGCACAGTTCGGCTCCATGTTTGGACTGAGATTCTTCTTTTAGGTAGCAGTGGGCACATCTTCTCTGAAGCTTTTTAGTTCTTCTCCTTTTTATCCACTTGCCAAACCAACTGACGCCAGCAAGGGGGGAAAAAAAAAGTATTTTGGACTGAAGATTGCTAAAGATTGTGTACTTTATATGCAACGGTTTGATACATACGGGCCAGTGAACTCAAAGACATTGTTAATGGTTTGCTTGAGGACCATTATGATGGCCATTTGGATAAAAAGATCTGTCAGACATCCACTGGGGTGACACTGGATAGATTAAAATCAATAACATGCCAATAAATATGCTTATCCAAGACAAAATTGTATTTGTGTCCTGCTAACTCACCTCTTCTAGTCTCCATTTACTCGCAATGCGCACATAATGACCAGGATGGCCGTTTATCCTGTGTGTTCAAGTGATGACATCCACTTTAGTCTTTAGAAATGCCCATTTAATACTATTCATTGTAAAGTTTCTTACCTGCCGAGAAAAAAGGCGACGTAGAAAAGCGAGGAGAAATACGTAAAGAACTGAAAGGTGAACATCTTGACTGTGAAACTCCTCTCTGTCGCAGCAAAGGATCTAGTTTTCTCTGAAACAGACATTCTTATAAGAAAGGCATGATCCCCAAGAGGTTTTTTTTTTTTTTACACCTATTCATCATTTCGACCTTAACTGTACTGAATAAAGGTCAAAATCATAAATAATCTTGACAAATGTGCAGGTGGACTGGACTGGATTCATCAGATGGGTAATGTCTAGCTGGAAAGGACAATTCCAGTTGTGTTCAGATATGAATTACTGTGAAATGTATTCAAATAGTTTTTATTGTTAGGGAAAAAATATTGTGATTCTCTATAGATCATTCTATTCATATTAGGGCTGTCAAACGATTAAAATTTTTAATTGAGTTAATCACATCTTAAAAATTAATTAATCGTAATCAATCTATTCTAATTGGCTAACCACCGGTAATCTATAAAATATGCCATATTTTTCTGTAAATTATTGTTGGAATGGAAAGATAAGACACAAGGTGGATATATACATTCAACATACTGTACATAAGTACTCTATTTGTTTATTATAACAATAAATCAACAAGATGGCATTAACATTAACATTCTGTTAAAGCGATCCATGGATAGAAAAACTTGTAGTTCTTAAAAGATAAATGTTAGTACACGTTATAGATATTTCATATTAAAACCCCTCTTAATGTTTTCGTTTTAATAAAATTTGCAAAATTTTCAATCAAAAAATAAACTAGTGGCTCGCCATTGTTGATGTCAATAATTACACAATGCTCATAGTGCTTAAACCCATAAAATCAGTCGCACCCAAGCGCCAGCAGAGGGCGACAAAAAACACAAGTAACAAGTGGACATGACACTGTGCTGTCATTTTAATCTGTTTGAGCGGGGCATGTGCTTTAATGGCGTCAAATATTTTAACGTGATTAATTTTTAAAATTAATTACCGCCTGTTAACGCGATAATTTTGACAGCCCTACATTTTACACAAAACTCCTGTAATGGGCGGACAAAAGTATTGGCACCCTCAGCCTAATACTGGATAGCACAACCTTTCGACAAAAAACAACCGCTTCCGGTATCCATCAATGATATTCTTACAATGCTCTGCTGGAATTTTAGACCATTCTTTTTTGGCCAACTGCTCCAGGTCTCTGAGATTTGAAGGGTGCCTTCTCCAAACTGCCATTTTCAGATCGCTCCACAAGTGTTCTATGGGATTCAGGTCTGGACTCATTGCTGGCCACTTTAGAAGTCTCCAGTGCTTTCTCTCAAACCATTTTCTAGTGCTTTTTGAAGTCTGTTTTAGGTCATTGTCCTGCTGGAAGACCCATGACCTCTGAGGGAGACCCAGCTTTCTCACACTGAGTCCTAAATTATGCTGCAAAATTTGTTGGTAGTCTTCAGACTTCATAATGCCACGCACACGGTCAAACAGTCCAGTGCCAGAGGCAGCAAAGCAACCCCAAAACATCAGGGAACCTCTGCCATGTTTGACTGAGGGGGACCGTCTTCTTTTCCCCCTGTAAACTCTATGTTGATGCCTTTCCCCAAAAGCTCTACTTTTGTCATATCTGACCAGAGAACATTCTTCCAAAACGTTTTTGGCTTTCCCAGGTAAGTTATGGCAAACTCCAGCCTGGCTTTTTTATGTCTCTGAGTCAGAAGTGGGGTCTTCCTGGGTATCTTGCCATAGAGTCCCTTTTCATTCAGACGCCGACGGATAGTACGGGTTGACATTGTTGTACTCTCGGAACTGCAGGACAGATTGAACTTGTTTGGATGTTAGTTGAGGTTCTTTATCCACCATCCACACAATCTTTCGTTGAATTCTGTCGTCAGTTTTTCTTTTCCGTCCGCATCTAGGGAAGTTAGCCACAGTGCCATGGGCTTTACACTTATTGATGACGCTGTGCACGGTAGACACTAGAACATTCAGGTCTTTGGAGATGGACTTGTAGCCTTCAGATTGCCCATGCTTCCTCACAATTTTGCTTCTCTAGTCCTCAGACAGTTCTTTGGTCTTATTTGTTTTCTCTATGCTCATTGCGGTACACACAAGGACACAGGACAGAGGTTTAATCCATTTTACCTGGCTGCAAGTGTGATTTAGTTATCGCCTCCATCTGTTATGTGCCACAGGTAAGTAACAGGTGCTGTTCATTACACAAATTAGAGAACCATCACATGATTTTTCAAAGGGTGCCAATACTTTTGCTCTGCCCATTTTTGGTTGAGTTTTGTGTAAAATGATAATGATTTAATTTTTTTCCCCCCATTCTCATTTGTTTTTTTTCTTTGCCAGCAAAATAATTGCAGATATTATTACCAAACATTTGTAATTGCAATCATTTTCTGGGAGAAATTAAGCGTTATCCGACAGAATTGCAGGGGTCCCAATACTTTTGGCCATCAGTGTAACTGTGACTACTTTGTCCAGGGGCGCTGAAAGTCACTCACAGCGGGGGGTGCTGATGATCTTACTTTGTTTTTCCCATCCCAAAACAGCCGATTCGGTCCAAATTTGTCATGCTTTTTCTCCATACAAGATGTGCTCAATGGCAGTACACACGCATGCTGGATAGTATACGTACTAGTACCAGGCTACTACAAAAACAGTGTTCTTTTTCACATACAGTGTGCGGTCGAGTTATTGTGGAAATAAAAGCGCCTGTGTATTATAATGCAAATCCCCACAGCTAGACGGCGCAATGACACACAAACACATTTGAAAACTAAAAGGTCCCATACACCTCGTTTAAACACCCACTTTTCTCAACACTCAAATAAATTGCACACGAATATCCAACAGCGCTCTGCACGCGGCAGTTCAACAGCAACAACAAACAATAATATGGCTACAATGCAAGCATGTCTTTACTATTTGAATACACCAAAGGACAATCATCTTCATTTTCGACCTCGACTTTAATATTCGAAAAATGTCACTGTTTTTGTATAGAAAAAATCGCTAATTCGTTTTTGGACCATGTTTACAGCTTCTCTGTCAACAGTTAACTTTTCCGTTCCAATAGCGCCTTATCCAACGTGACCTGGTAGCAAGCAACTTGGTGTCAGGTGGTGACCAACAAATTATTAAAAACCAAAATTATTTGTTGTTGTTAAAAATTATTAACAACACATTTTTTTAACATACAGTGTAATTTTAATCGTTTGACAGCCCTAGTAAACTGATAATTTTTTTTCTCTTTTGTGTTTTTGCATTTCAAGTACAATAATTGAAGATTTTACTACCAATGAATTTGTTAATTGCAATCATTGTCTGGGAGAAATTGAGCATTATCAGACAGAATTGCAGGGGTGCCATTATTTTGGCCAGTAGTGTATATTTCTAGGCCTAGGGGGACCAACCATGAGTAAGGGATAACACAGTGAACCAATAGGGCAAAACAAGGGAGGGAGGGACCTCAGTGAGCTTCCTCTTTGGAGATGACCTGCCATTTCATGTGTCTGCTGCGTGGTGGCCCAGTTCCAAAGTTCTCTCACCACTCGTCACCTAATTGTTTGTTTGTGACCACGCCTTGATGATAAAGACACTTGGTTCTCTGCCATTGATATATACATGTTTTGAGTGCCACTGACGGTGACAGGTGTCCAATCCATTCACTGCCATCCCTCTAATTCCAAATGAATAGGGCAATTTGGATTTGGATTAGATTTCTTCATGTGTGTGTGACTTTGCTAGTGTGCATCCTGCATTCTTCTTTTGCTCAATGCAGGAACGTGTGTGTACCTAATTTGGCTTGTTCAGCTCTTTAACTCTGACTCTCCAAACCCGTTTGGACTGTTCCTAAAATATTAACTACTTTTCTAGTCTGGAAAACAATTATGTTAAACTCGACATACAATCAATACAATGATTCAACTCAAGCAATAGTGACTGACATACTGTACCTATTTCACAGAGTTTCATGGCTACGATCCTGTTCACCTGCAACCAAACAGACATGATCAACCTGATAGAGAACATTCAACTAAATGAGTATTTATCATATACATTTGAGACATTTTGTACCAGTGTCATGACTGTGATGATTAGGTAATGGAGGACGGCACCCAGCATCATGGCTATGCTGTTGGCATGCGTGTTAATGAACTCCCATGATCCCTCAGCCAACTGGACCGCTGCAATCACCCTGAACACCACCAGCGCATGTGTCAGACCGATGATGACCAGAATCTGGCAAAACACATGACTTGGATGAGAGGGTGTGGTACTATTCCATAGCACAAAATAGTTGGGGCCAACTATACTGTTACCAGTAACCCAAATCACACTATCATAATCATTAACTCACAACTTCAGTACTTCCCTTTGCCCCACTGTGATTTTATCGCACAAGACAAAGGACCCACCATAATTGTTACACAGATCAAAACCAGAGAGCTGCGTAGATAGGAGTGCTTGAACTTCTTAGGTTGACAGTTAACATTGTTGACAATCTCCAAGATTAGTTCCTCCTAAAAAAAAAAAGGGGAAAAAAAAAAACTTAAGTACCTGAGGAAATACCAACACAACTGATATATACAGTATATATATATATATATATATATATATATATATATATTTTTTTTTTTTTTTTTTTAATACCTCCTCCTCGCACCAATCAGACACCTTCCATTCGGACACATATGAAGTTCGATGCCTTTTCCAGAACTCCAAAAACAGTGTGGCTTTAAAAGAAAAGGGAAAAAAATGTGCTAAATAAAAGCTTTAATGGCGCAAAGGATGCATTGAAGTTTTCACTTGAATGAATAGTTAAATTCATCAATCATCTATCCCTCCATATCTATGGACAATTCAGAGTCTCAAATGAACTTAATGTGACACATGTAGTATCTTGGTCCGTTTTAAAGACTGCTTTTCCTGATATGTAATCTGCAGTGGTATGGATGTTCAAAGAAAGTTACACCAAAAATCATTGGATGAATCAATATTCTACCGTTTAACTTGGCAAGACGCATCTTTGAAAAGAGACAAAATTACTTAACGCACTGTCTGTCCCGGTATATGTATAGTATTCATAGAGTGTGTTGTGGTGTTTACTAAAATGTTGATATTAAAAACAACCAATAATGGCGATAGACATGCAATCTATTTTGACTGGGAGCGTATGAAAGGCAGATAAACAAAGAAGAAAGTAGTCAGGCTCACCCCATACTGCCATTACCATGGCAAACACCACAGTGCCATCGTTGTCAAAAAGCAGGCTGACCTGTGAACACGTAATGTCAACAGTGACATAAAAAACATATGTATATTTAAAATAATTTTAATATAAAATAATTAATGATGACAATAAAAGTACTGTATTTAAAAGACGTACCTTGGCATAGGTGCACGTGTCAGACAGCAGCCACACTTTGCATCTCTTGTCACACAGAGGGCACATGACCAAATCAGCATCGCAGACCTCTTTTCTACAAGACAACAAATACTCGTATGGTTCATCGGGCATTCCCAATGCCGCTGTCACGTAACCTCGTGACACAAATGGAACCTTACATGAGAGGCGACGTGTTGAAGAAGGCAATGCCGTAGAGGAAAACGATGACCCCGATGAGAGCGGGAGTGATAAGCATGTACGTGTACCAGCCCAACCACAGGTAGTACAATGCCACCTTCTCTCCGAAGTAGTTCCTAACACACAAAGTGAATTTACAGCAAGGGTGCCAAATTCATTTTTTCAAGGCCACATCATAATTACGCTTTACTTTAGACGGCTATTTTCTCTGCCAACCTACATATTGTATGTATGTAAAAAGACTTTTGGGAGGGGGTGCAACAATTGTTTTGAATGCTCCATATTGCAATGTCATAAGACTGTAATAATCATGACATGACACCAGTCATGCACATGAAGGAACGCTTATGACAGATGTTATTAAGTTTCCTATACCTAACCATTTTCATAACCCTAACCCAATGATTTTTTAACAATAGCAACTTTGTACCAAAAATGACATAATTTACTGAAGACTGTAACAACATGGTAATCTAAAACCTGAAATTTTAGGGTCACAAGTAGAAAATGTGTGATATGTGACACACAATGTTCACATTCTCATTTATAGTCAGGGGTGCACATAATTTTTTTGCCCAGGTTCTCAGAGGAGGACCTGGAGATGTGACTTGGTCCTCATTGAGCTTGAGAGCCGACCCGCCTGATGCGATAAATTTATGACAAGCTTTACTTAGAGCCAATTAACTTTAATTAATTATATTAACAATTAATGCTTGATTAACATCAACTGGCACAACAAAATTGCCATTACTTTGAAGTGAAATGTAAAGAAATAAGAAGCACCAATTCAAAATAAAGGGCATTATGCGGCTCCCACATTAACTCCAAGCCTTTTTAAAAGTGGGATATCCTCCTCATAAGACCTCATTGAACGTGCATGTTTAGCTTTGTAAAATGCGAGCAAAAACACGTTTGTCAGTGCATGTCGCTGTTCATTACCTTTATTCCGCCACTTGTCCATAGGGCGAGTGGGGTCCTGTTTGACATCGATAGTTTGCTTAATTGCCACATGCTCTCTGTTTTTTTCGTGCTTTTCAAAGTTTGGATGGCTGAAATTCTTTGACCCTACATAAAATGCGCTGCTCTTATCGGCGACATTGGGATTCTCACGGCACATTTTGTACCGCATTTCCGTGCGAGCATCATTTCCTTCTAGCCATGGTACCTCCTGTAGCCACTTTTCAGCAAAAGTCCTTTTTTTCGGTAGCTCCGGTGACGTCTCTGTCGTCTGTCTGTCTTTTGACGGGGGTGGGGGAACACGGAAATAATTTAGTGATGGCCAAATGAAGCCTCATGAAGCAATGAAGCTTTGCAGCCAATTGGTTTGCACATGTAGCAAAGCTTCATGGTGCTTCATTTACCCTATGGCGCCATCAAGTGGTCTAGAAGCCCAAGAGGTCAACATTGTTAAGAATTCAATGGCTATTTGCTTAAGACAAAGATATGAATGTGCTTGTGTTAGTAATTTAGTATGTGAACAAAATACAACAAGTGCTAAGGGTAATTTGTTATTCATTTTTATTTAGAAATAATAGCTTTCCCACAGTGGCTGGCTTTAAAGAGTTTCTTTTTTTTTTTGAAAATATTTCACCAGCTTTAGAAAATATTCTTTCACAAGGCACAGATGAAGCTGGGGTGCAGAGAAATGTGAGTGCCAGTTTATATAAATTTGGGTAGGTATTCTTTTGTGCCTCCCAGTACACTAATGGATTGTTCATTCTGTTGATGTTTGGTTCAGATAGGTACACACACACACTCACATTTATATTAAAGTAGTTTTTCTCCCTTACCTTATTGAAAGCAATCAAATCAAAATGTTCCCATACAGGGGAGGATCGCTCTTTTCGCGCAGGTTCCATCGCAAGCAAAGGACAAGGCTCGAAAAAAGATTGCACTGGTTGCACTGTTGCGCACAGATGTAACAAGTACAGGAGCCCGAAATCCACAAAATGTGAGATAACAGGCGATCGCCATTGCGTTTTGCAACCAATTTATACCGTAGTCTGTCCTGTTTTTGCAATGTGCGCCAAACGTTGGATCACTTCCGAAGCACTCACGAGATTCAGCCGGCCGCCGGCCACTGGCCGCCAGCGAGGCTTCCCACGTCATCATTTCCGGGTTTTGCTGAAATGAAGCGCGCCTCGCTACAAGCTTCGTGGAAACCCCCCTCCCATTACTCGACACAAGCTTCGGAACCTCGGCTCATTTCGTCCCATCACTAAAGTAATTACTCAGTGTGGCCTGCCTCTTCAAAATTTTGAGAAGTTATTTTCTCGTGTCCGCCGCAAATACAGTGGTCAGCCATCGGTACGCAAAAGCGTATGGAAGCCGTTGAGGGCCAGCGCATTTGTCTACGTCCAGTACGCATGCGCGCATGCGGACCACTTATGTGCACCCCTGTTTATAGTACTTTAGCAGCATTCTTGTATTATCAGCAAGAACGTAAGTGTGCTTAATAATCTTAATAAGTGTGTAGACGTTTTTTTACGGCAACAAAAAAACTCATTTACAATATTTAAAAATAAATAAAAACAAAATAATAATGTGATAGTGAATGTAAAAATAGTGGTCAAACAGGCGTGAGAAGCTAAAAAAATTACTAGCACTGAGCAGTCTGGAGACTTGATACCATTTCAGGGGAAAAAAAAAAACCTCAGTTTACCTAGTACAAAGTACAAAATCTCATGCTTGTTTGCCTGCAATTCTATTGTGACCACTATGAACCCATTGCACCTAGCTTCAATCTACATCTACATTAATTTCTCAAAACAGTGACTCCAAACAAGGTGTGTGTCATGTGCGTCACGTGTGGAGGCACCTTTGCCGTTTACAGAGGAATGCTTCAGCCTACTTAAAAGAAATGTGACAATGCTAAACAATGAGGCTTATTTGTAGACATGGAGAGCACATGTTGGGATGCAAACCTGACAGCAGTAATGGGTTGCCCTTGGAAACAAGCAGTCCATCGAGCCCAGCTCTCTGTCAGCTCTCGCTGCTTCTTTTTCTGCAGAAACATGAAAAGAAAGGGAGTACACGGTGAGGACGGCATCATTTCAAAACACCGGCGTTAACTGTTTGTTCATACAAATATGAGCGCAAATCAGCACAGTCACATTTTTTGATTCCACTTCCCCTGAGGCAAATCTTACGAAATGAAAAACCCGCTGACACGAAGAGGTGCTTGAGAAAAATCAAACCCTCATGAGCGAATCGTTGGATGACTCAGCCACATGAGATGTCATGACTCACAGTCAGATGCCGTCGGTGAACTTGACTATTGTTTGTACAGACCATTGCCAAGTTGCGTTTTACACCTCAAGGAAGTAACACACTTAGGTGGCCGGCGATATACTAATATTTAACACTACTTACAGTTGTTACATTGGATCATTCACACATAATACAATGCGGTTGACCGAGTCATTGTAGATTATGCTTTTTGTTTCCCCTAATGAGGGATTTTTACCTCATGCAGGCAAAATCTCGCCTCAAACACTTTCGACTTCATGAGTTCTCGTAGACCCTCTGGCGAAAAAGAGAGGATTCAAGATAAGTTTACGTGACTGCCAACAAGTAAAAGATTGTCTCTCACCTCCAGACTCGATAGGTGTGTGATTCAAGATGAAGTGGACAACTCTTATTCTGAGGGAAGAACATACAAAATATTTCAAAAGGAGCTGCTATCCACAGAACAAAAAATCTGTACTGTACAACCTCACGTCACTAGAGTTGTACAATTTGGGATTCAATTGAAAGGGTTTGGGGAAAATAGGAATTTAACTGTAGGTTTCAAAATAAAATCTTGTGAGCACATGTTTTGCGTTGACATTTGAAAAACGGACATCATTTTATATCGCTGAAATCAAAGAGTGTTTTGTCTTTAATTTGAATTTAACCATGATGAAGGGATTTGTAAACATTTTTTCAACACTCCAGTTGGTTCTCCTATGGCTATACTATGGTTTGACCCTGAAACCAATTACATTATTGCCTTGGCATACTGTTTATTTATAGATAATTATATGTTATAAAATGACAAATGAATGAATGAAAAATGAATAATAGTAAAATTAATAACAAACAGATTTACAGAATGGCTATTGCCCCAAATAATACCGTTGGAAAACAATTACCTTACAAAGAAAAGTAAAGTATACCTTTATAATTATGAATTATTATGTATGTTTTACATTTTTAGGTCCTATATATTTTTGTGGATAATTATGTGTTATAAAATGTTAATAAAAACCAATTTACTAACATTAAAATTCATAAAAACAGATAAAAAGTCAGTATATGGCCCCAATAACGCTGTTATTAATGATTTTTGTTGGAATTGTTGTGCATACAGTTAACATTTAAGCTTTCCTTAGATTACAGTAGCTAGTTACCAGATAGGATAACCTGTCTAGTTCGCCTTTCCTTTGTTCTGGGCCATGTGGCCCCCATGTAGTCTCTTTTCCGACCCCTCCCATCCTATTGTTTGCCCCTCAATAAATAAGGTTGCTACCACAGCAGCTACCAACCTCCACAAAAGCTACATCAACTTCCTGCGTGTTCTTTTTAGCCAAGCTAGGTGAACACAAACCTGGCTTCAAATCTAATAATTGTATATGGCGGGAAACACAGACAAGGCTAAAAAAGCAGTTTCTGCTCTTGCACCCCTCTTTAAAACAAATTACTGTATTTTAAGCCAAAAGACCTGTTGTGTTTGATAGAGCAGTATGTCTATATGCTGCCATAGCAGTCCCCCGGACTATTTTTAATTTGTCTGTTTTACCCTGGATACCCCGGTTTACAGACACTGCGCAACCGCTTTTGTTTCAACCCAGCCATAAAAAGGTATTATATTTAGTATTTGAAATGTCAATCATTTTTAGCTTAGAATCATTAATTCATGTCTAATATTTAGTTAAAAAAAAAAAAAAAGACTGAAAATTATTCACTCGCATCTTTTAAACTTTTAAACAAATTATGACACAATAAAAAAAATGTCTGTAAATAGGTCACAGATATGTACCTCATAACAATTGCTTGATTGTATTTATTTTGTTAGTCGCATTTCCCCCGATATTTTACATGATAAATAATTGATCCAAACAAAGAAAAATTGCAAAAAAAAGTTTAAAAGGGTAATTTTTTTCAAAAAGAAAATTTCAACCACTCCTTGTTATCTGTGATTTCTGCATCGCAACCCTTGTTATATTACCGTGTTTCACCCATAAAATCCCCACAAAGTCCAGCTGTGGCCATTCACATCTGTGTCTTGACACTCGGCAATACATGCTACACAGAGTTTTTGGATCGAAACAAGGAAAGTACGCGATAATATCTCAATAAAATCACGGTGTCTTTAAATATGCTCTTTCATGCTCTCACCTCGAGTTACCAATAAGCCACAAAAAGACATAAATTGCAGTCGAGAATTATGGACACAGCAGGCTAACTGACTAGCATGCTGTCCATTATCTTTTCGACCCTTGTTGCCGTTTGGATTGCTTATTATTGGATGAAAGGGATGTATGAGATATACTACATGCTTAAATCATAAAGCCTATGTCCTAGGCTTCAAGGCTAAATACAATAATACATAGCGTTATGTACTCACATTTATATGTTCCCTTTATACATATGAAGCCTTTTATTCTCAGTATCTCGCATTCACATTCTTTAATCATAACTGAAAAAATATTTTAAAAAGCCCACTGCAAGAATTTAAATATGATGGTATTGGAATTTAACCCCTAAAATTCCCCTGGAAATGTTTTTTCTTTGCACAGATTTAAATCAAGCCAAATCAAAAACTTTATGCAGTAAAGGTATTATTAACTATACAGCTAACTCCCCATTTAGCCATGTTTATTTACAAAATAAAACACAGGGCTAAATTAAATCTAGGTTTACTAACACACCAATTTCCTTTATTATTGTACATCCACCCACATGTCTTAGTGCATGCATATTGATTAGCAGAGACTTGAGTAGACAAAGGGGGATCATCTTGAAGTGTTCGTTATTTATTATGTACCAGGATGGGTGTCCAAAACCTTTTTTTAAATGAGAAACTTAAAGAAAATTTCAAAGGTCTCAAAAATGTCTTTTTTTCACTCACCTGATTTGACCTACTTTTAAGGTGTCAAAAAATGCCCTCCTGTTCAAAAGTTTTTTTCCCCTCAGAAAATAGAGATTTTATTTATGTTATATCACACATGCACATAGGACAATTTTGAAGTTTGGCCAAATTGGGGGTCTCAGAGCGGAACTTCAAGTCACCTGAATGTTTTCCGCCATGTACTGGTATATACAAATATATGCAGTATATATTAGGGGTGTGACAAAATATCGAAATGGTGATATATCGTGATACTTTGTATCCCAAATGGTTATCGATATGCCCTTGCCAAGAATTGAGATATCGTTTTAAAAAGGTGTCAATGTCTACAAAAAAAATATAAAGGAACCAACAAGTTGCTACCCAAATTTTCCCCCATAATAGTGCCTCAGTTAACTCTAACAATGCATTGACGGTCCTCAAAGCCCAATCCATTTAGACAGGGAACATTCGTTCATTCGAAACCAGAGCATTCACAGTCATTCTGTCCGATTTTCGGGGCATTTACAGGTCACTTGATGTTCATTTAAGGGCATTTTCATGTCATTTCCTGTTGAGTTTGAGTCACTTCCTATTCATTTGGGTGATTCCCAGGTCACTTTCTGTTCTGTAACTCAAAATTAACAGGAAATGACCCATAAAATACCCCAAAATCAAAAGGAAGTAACTGAAAATCAACAGGTAAATGACCTTAAATGGCCCAAAATTACCTCATTGCCTGGCGTTGGCTGCCACTGACGGCCATAGATGATGTTCATTCGCTGCCATCCCTCCCACTTCAAACGGATTGGACGTCTACTAGTGATAAACTCATTCCAATTCACAGCAGAAGCTTGTTTTTCTGTTTATTAGTTGTTTGTAAAATATCCAAAAATGATTTCCTGACCAATGTATCGATAATCGTTGTATCGCCATATCGTCAGATTATCGTTATCGTGAGCTTTGTATTGCAAATCGTATCGTATCGTGAGGTACCTAGAGGTTCCCACTCCTGATATATATGGCGGAAAACACTGAGGTGACTTGAAGTTCCGCTCTGAGACCCCCTTATTGGCCAACTTTCAAAATTCTCTGATTTGCATGTGTGATACATCACTGGAAAGCTTAAAATCTCAATTTTCTGGGGGACGAAAAAATTTGAACAGGAGGGCATTTAAAAAAAAAATACAATTTTTAACAGCAAAACCCTATTTGAAGGTGAGAGCACGCGAGAGCAGAATTAAAGATGCCATGACATGACTTTAACGAGATATTATCATATACTTACCTCGTTTCGATCCAAAAACTCCATGTAGCATGCATCACCGAGTGTCAAGACACAGCTGTGAATGGCCATAGCTGGATTTTTGGGGGGATTTTATTTGTGAAACATGGTAATAAAAGGTGGTTGGTGCCTGTCGTGGCGGCAATCCCCGAACCCGCTGGTGGACACCAGTGGTAAGGGATGCCGTCAAGCTGAAGAAGGAGGCCTATCGGGCCTTTTTGGCCTGTGGGACTCCGGAGGCAGCTGACAGGTACCGGCTGGCCAAGCGGACTGCGGCTTCGGCGGTCGCCGAGGCAAAAACTCGGACATGGGAGGAGTTCGGCGAGGCCATGGAAAACGACTTCCGGACGGCTTCGAGGAAATTCTGGTCCACCATCCGGCGTCTGAGGAGAGGAAAGCAGTGCACCATTAACACTGTGTATAGTGAAGATGGTGTACTGCTGACCTCGACTCGGGACGTCGTGAGTCGGTGGGGAGAATACTTCGAAGCCCTCCTCAATTCCACCTACACGCCTTCCTTTGAGGAAGCAGAGTCTGGGGACTCTGAGGTGGGCTCTTCAATCTCTGGGGTTGAAGTCACTGAGGCGGTTGGTAAGCTCCTCGGTGGCAAGGCCACGGCGGTAGATGAGATCCGCCCGGAGTTCCTAAAGGCTCTGGATGTTGTAGGGCTGTCATGGCTGACACGCCTCTACAACATCGCGTGGACATCGGGGACAGTGCCTCTGGATTGGCAGACCGGGGTGGTGGTCCCCCTTTTTAAAAAGGGGGAACGGAGGGTGTGTTCCAATTATAGAGGGATCACACTCCTCAGCCTCCCCGGTAAAGTCTATTCAGGGGTGCTGGAGAGGAGGGTCCGTCGGGAAGTCGAATCTCGGATTCAGGAGGAGCAGTGTGGTTTTCGTCCCGGCCGTGGAACAGTGGACCAGCTCTACACCCTCGGCAGGGTCCTCGAGGGTGCATGGGAGTTCGCCCAACCAGTCTACATGTGTTTTGTGGATTTGGAGAAGGCGTTTGACCGTGTGCCTAGGGGAGTCCTGTGGAGGGTGCTCCGGGAGTACGGGGTACCAAGCCCCTTGGTAAGGGCTGTTCGGTCCCTGTACGACCGGTGTCAGAGTCTGGTCCGCATTGCCGGCAGTAAGTCGAATTCGTTCCCAGTGAGGATTGGACTCCGCCAAGGCTGCCCTTTGTCACCGATTCTGTTCAGAATTTTTATGGACAGAATTTCTAGGCGCAGCCGAAGCGTTGAGGGTGTCCGGTTTGGTGGCCTCAGCATTGCATCTCTGCTTTTTGCAGACGATGTGGTGCTGTTGGCTTCATCAAGCCGTGACCTCCAACTCTCACTGGGGCGGTTTGCAGCTGAGTGTGAAGCAGTTGGGATGAAGATCAGCACCTCCAAATCCGAGACCATGGTCCTCAGCCGGAAAAGGGTGGCATGCCCTCTCCGGGTCGGGGATGAGATCCTGCCCCAAGTGGAGGAGTTCAAGTATCTTGGGGTCTTGTTCACGAGTGAGGGTAGGAGGGAGCGGGAGATTGATAGGCGGATCGGTGCAGCATATGCAGTGATGCGGACTCTGCACTGGTCCGTTGTGGTGAAGAAGGAGCTGAGCCAAAAGGCGAAGCTCTCGATTTACCGGTCGATCTACGTTCCTACCCTCACCTATGGTCACGAGCTGTGGGTCGTGACCGAAAGAACAAGATCACGGATACAAGCGGCCGAAATGAGTTTCCTCCGCAGGGTGTCCAGGCTCTCCCTTAGAGATCGGGTGAGAAGCTCGGTCATCCGGGAGGGGCTTGGTGTCGAGCCGCTACTCCTCCGCGTTGAGAGGAGCCAGTTGAGGTGGCTCGGGCATCTGGTTCGGATGCCTCCTGGACGCCTCCCTGGAGAGGTGTTCCGGGCATGTCCCACCGGCAGGAGGCCCCGGGGTCGACCCAGGACACGCTGGAGAGACTATGTCGCTTGGCTGGCCTGGGAACGCCTTGGAATCCCGCCGGAGGAGCTGGCTGAAGTGGCTGGGGAGAGGGAAGTCTGGGCTTCCCTGCTGAAGCTGCTGCCCCCGCGACCCGACCCCGGAATAAGCGGAAGATAATGGATGGATGGATGGATGGATGGATGGATGGATGGATGGATGGATGGATGGATGGATGGATGGATGGATGGATGGATGGATGGATGGATGGATGGTAATAAAACAAGGGTCGCTATGCAGAAATCGCAGACATCAAGGAGTGATCAAGATTTTTTTTTTTTTCCATATATTTACCCTTTTAAATTTTTTTCCCCAATTTTTTTTTGTTGGGATAAATTATTTATCATCTAACATATCAGAGAAAATGCGACAGTAACAAAAAAATATAGTTAAGCGATAGTTATGAGGTAGATATCAGTGATCTATATACAGACAGCATTTTTTTCATTGTTTCATAATTTGTTTAAAAGATGCGAGTGAATAACTTTTTAAAGTCGTTTTTTTTTTTAAACTAAATATTAGACATCAATTAATGATTAAGGTAAAAATGACAGACATTTTGAATAACAAATATAATAACTTTCTTTTTATGGCTTGGTTGAAACAAAAGCGGTTGCGTGGTGTCTGTAAACGGGGGTTTCCAGGGTAAAAACAGACAAATTAAAAATTGTTTAGGGGCTTAATGCGCCATGAATCTGCTATGGCAGCATATAGACATATTATTCTATTAAACATAGTTGTTGTTTTGGCTTAAAATACAACAGTTTCTTTTAAAGAGGAGAGCAAGAGCAGAAACTGCTTTTTCAGTCTTGTCTGTGTTTTTTTGGCAAATATGTTTTTTATGCCTGTCAAAATTATCATGTTAACAGGTGGTAATTAATTTTTTAAAGTAATCACGTTAAAATATTTGACGCATTTAACGCACATGCCCCGCTCAAATAGATTAAAATGAAAGCACACTGTCATGTGCACTTGTTACTTGTGTTTTTGGGTGTTTTGTCGCCCTCTGCTGGCGCTTGGGTGCGACTGATTTTATGGGTTCAGCACCATTGTGTAATTATTGACATCAACAATGGCGAGCTACTAGTTTATTTTTTGATTGAAAGTTTTACAAATTTTATTAAAACGAAAACATTAAGAGGGGTTTTAATATAAAATTTCAATAACTTGTTCTAACATTTATCTTTTAAGAGTCTTTCTATCCATGGATCGCTTTAACAGTTAATAACGTTAATGCCATCTTGTTGATTTATTGTTATAAAAACAAATACAGAACTTATGTACAGTATGTTGAATATATATATCCGTCTTGTCTTGTCTTTCCATTCCAACAATAATTTACAGAAAAATGTGGCATATTTTATAGATGGTTTGAATTGCAATTGTGATTAATTAATTTTTAAGCTGTGACTAACTCAATTCAAAATTCTAATCGTTTGACAGCCCTAATATTTTTTTTTAATTTCATGGCATTTAAATTATTGTCTGCCACTGACAACAATAGATGTCTAATTCATCTAAAACTGGTAGAACTGTATGTGAATTCTCAAGTTTCATTGCATTTAATGGCAGTCTATCCATTCGACAATACATTTCGCCTAGGAGAGACTGCCAGGAAATAATCGCTCCCCCTGTCAAAATGGACTGGATGTCTAGTGCCATCAATGGCATTCAGTTAGTTCAATGTAGTCATCACTGTAGTCACATGAAAAATGATGTTAGTGCAAGTCAGGCAGCATTCAGGAATGGTTAACCTTATTCTAGTTTGAACAGCAAACAAGCACTTTGAGTCATTTAAATACTTTCAAATCAGACTTATCCAGTCATTATTTATTGTATCTCATGAAAAGAATGAAAGGTTACATCTACATCCGCTGCCACGTACTAATGCTTACCTGGTGCTGAGAGGCAAATTGTTCTGGTCTGAACTCCAATTACAGGCATCAGAAACCTTAAGCAAATATCTGTACTTCTCGAAAATCTCCAGAGGTGCTTGAACACCGAAGAAAACCAGGTCATCGTCTATAAGTTTCTGTTCAAAGGAAGAATGAAAGAAATGACTAAAACGTTACTCGTAATACAAATGGTTCACTTTATCTCGTGGATTCACACTCACTGTAATTTTAAAATTCTTCTTTTTAAGTTCCTCAATATATTCGTTTCGCTTCTTGAGGGTCTCTCGATCCAGGTGCTCTCTTGTTTTTGCAACCAGCACATAGTCGTATGTGAGGGGATTGTACTGTATCTCAAAAACAATATCATGCCAAATTAATTATCTGCACTTATCAGAGCCACTTCATATTATTGCAACAATCAGTAACTAATGTGATGCAATTCAATGTACAGTAACTTGGTAGGGCTGTAATGAATAGCAATGTCGTATTTAATGTGTTGTCATTTTTGCAGATCCAAAAAATAAGGTACTGGATCCCTCACATTTTGTTCCAGGTAAATAGAAACCTAAAGTGGTATGAAAAAGTATCTGAACCTTTAGGAATTTCTCACATTTCTGCATGAAATCACCATCAAATGTGATCTGATCTTTGTCAAAATCGCACAGATGAAAATACATTGTCTGCTTTAAATAAAACCACCCAAACATTGATAGGTTTTCATATTTTAATGAGGATAGCATGCAAACAATGACAGAAGAGGCAAAAATAAGTAAGTGAACCCTTTGCCTAAGGTAACTTAAGAGCAATTAAAACCCATTTTTGCCAAACATTCTAAGTCAGGTGTGTGCCCAATCTCTGATGAATGGTTTAAAGCTGCCCTGCCCACCATAAAACACACACCTGGTAAGAAATGTCTTGACGAAAAGCATTTTCTGATGTGCATCATAGCTCGGTCAAAAGAGCTGTCTGAAGACCTGTGATCAAGGATTGTTGATTTGTATGAAGCTGGGAAAGGATACAAAACCATCTCTAAAAGTCTGGATGTTCATCAATCGACATTCAGAGAAGTTGTCTACAAATGGAGAGTTTGGCACTGTTGCTTCTCTCCCAAGGAGTGACCGTCCACCAAAGATGACGCCAAAGGTTCAGTGCAGAATACTCAGAGAGGTAAAAAAAAAAACCTAGATTGTCTGCTAAAGACTTACAGAAATCACTGGTGCAGTCCAATATCTCTGTGCACACATCAACTATATGTAAAACTATGGCCAAGAATGGTGTTCATGGGAGGACTCCACGGAGGAAGCCACTGCCCTGGAAAAAAACAAAAAACATTGTTGCTCGTTTAATGTTCGTAAAAAAGCACTTGGACGGACCACAGACGTTTTGGCAAAATATTTTGTAGACTGATGACACCAAAGTTGAATTGTTTGGGAGTAACACACAAGGTCATGTTCGGAGGAAAAATGGAACAGCTCACCAACATCAACACCTCATCCCTACCGTAAAGCATGGTGGAGGGAGCATCATGATTTGGGGCTGTTTTGCTTCCTCAGGGCCTGGACAACTTTAATGGAAGAATGAATTCAAAGGTTTATCAGGATGTTTTGCAAGAAAACATGAGGCTGTCTGTTAAAGCTAAAAAGAGGATGGATGCTGCGGCAAGACGATGATCCAAAACACAGAAGTAAATCAACTTCAGAATGGTTTCAGGAGAACAAAATACACGTTCTGGAGTGGCCAAGTCAAAGTCCAGACTTGAACCCCATTGAGATGCTGTGGCATGACCTAAAGACAACGATTCATGCCAGACATCCCAGGAATCTGACTAAACTACAGCAGTTTGTAGAGAAGGATGTGCCAAGATTAGTCATGATCGATGTGCCAGACCGATCTGCAGCTACAGGAAAAGCGTCTGGTTGAAGTTACTGCTGCCAAAGGGAGGGCACAAAATATTAAATGTGATGGTTCACTTACCTATTTTTCCCCCCTTCTGTCATTGTTTTCATACTATCCTCATCAAAATATGATAACCTATAAATTTTTGGGTGGTTTTAGTTGAAGCAGACTTTTTTCATCTGTGTGATTTTGACAAAGATCAGATCACATTCGGTGGTGATTTTAGACAGAATCTGATGTGGTTTGTTCTCAGATTTACACAAGTTGAGGAAGAAAGTTTTGATGTAGAGGTTGAAGGAAGAAAAGAGGAAAAGAATGACCGAGTCACGGCCAGAAAGTGTTGATTTCTATTCACTACCCCCCCCCCCCCCAATTAAACTATCTCAGTCATATATACTGTAAAGCTGGTTAAAATGGAAGGTATGTTGTTGAAAGGTGTATTAAATACTTGTTCATGTGCCCCTTTTGATCTCTGAGCACCTGCCCCTCCGTCCGTCTCTGCACGGCCCTGTATCTGGTCATGGCCATTTTCTCGAACAACACCCATTCGCTCCAGTAGTTCGATGCTAGGCTATTGAACAGATCAACCACAAGCCATAGTTTAATTCTTGAATAAATTCTTTTCAACACAGAAATATTAAATGAAACAGTGATTTTAATGAAAGAAATGATACTCAGATTACTAATTACATCCTCAGAAAGATCACTATCAAGAACTCTCATGTGGGCGTGTGTGAGAGCTAGAAGACCAATGTTTCACTTCTCTGTGCCCATCCTGACTCATCTCTGTCACTGGACGAGGTTAATCGAGTGTGACAGTGGCCCGTGCGGTAGGATGCGTGCTCTCAACATGTGTTATTCACAGACGCATTCCACACAAAACTGCATGCAGCATGGCGTGATTGTGCACTGACAAGATGACAACATAATGCCTCTCTGTTGGTACGCCTACGTGACTGTAGCAGCAATTGGCACCAACATATTGAACAACAATATACTGATATAGAGGCAGTTAAGTTGATCAACTCATTGGCTCCCATTAATGGCAATAGACATCCAAAACATTTTAACTGGGAGCACTAGTCCTCCCTTTTCAAACAGATAGGACGTCTATTGTCGTCAACTGCATCAAAACATGATCATCCACGACCAACCCTCCCAGTATAAATAGATGTTTTTACAAGATCTTCTAATTTGAGCAAGGGTGTGTAGACTTCTAAATCTGCTGCACATGCAATTTTTGTCATAACGCCCATCCATTTATCAGTTCATATCGTTGTTTTGCCACTTTGTTTCTGAGTGAATGGCAAACATTTTCTTCACAACAGTAACCTAAACATCTCTTAAATTGACACACTACTATATACTGTAACATATAGGCGGAGTTTGACTTTTGGGGCAGGGGGGCACAACATGTTGATGACCCCGAAATGCAGTGTCAGCAATAAAATTAACTTACAAGACTATTTATAATAATAAGTTGAAAATGAGCGTTTTTTTGTTTCCCATCATTCTTGAGGGGAATTCTAAATCAGGCTGCTTAGGCAATACTTTTGGCCAAGATCGTCATCCATTGAATATGGTACGCCCGCCGGAGTCGTGCCAATGTAGTTACCTCAGTCAAAAATTGTATCCCTTGGGCGGAGGCATATGGAGGTAGATTTGTATCTTCATTATTCGATCAAAAAAAGTTGCTTCAATCAAAATATATATTTTCAATTAAAAGAAAAATCACTTCAATCAAAAAAATGTGTTTGAATGCAAAAATAATTTTTCAACATTCAAAAAAATTCATTTAAAAGCTATTTTTATTTGATTTTTTTAATTGAAGTCTTTTTTTTTTGATTGAAGCAACTTTTTTGATTGAAGTAATGTTGTTTTGTGTTTGGGCCACATTTTGGCTTGGACATTTGTGTCTATTATTCAATCAAAAAATAAATTGCTTCATACAAAAAAATATATTTTCAAAAGAAAAGTCAATCCAATCAAAAAAAGAAAAATTTCAATCATAGTAAAAACGTTTTTGAATGCGAAAAAATATTTGAGACTCAAAAATTTGCATTTGGACACACAAATTTTCATTAAAAAAAGGTTTTCTTTAATTTTAGCAATCCTTTTTGTGTTTGGGCCATATTATGGGTAGGACATTTGTGTCTAAATCATTCAATCCCTCAAAAAGTTGCTTCAATCATAAAAGAATATTGTCAATCAAAGAAAAAAAAAACATTTGAAAAATGAAATTGCCCTCCCCTATTTTTTTTTTATTTTGTATTTTTTGAAAATAATATGCAAAGCAAATGACCGTCTAAGGTGCTAGTCACATGATCTGTTGGAAAAATAATTTTTACCCATTGTAAAATGATCTTTTTTTGTTCATTTCATTCATTTTTGTTGTTTGTTTTCTTGCTTTACAAATTTTATCTATATACGAAAGTCAATTACATGCAATGACACTTTTTGGCCACCAGAGAGGGCCTGGCCCCCCTTAAACTCAGCTTATGCTTTAACATCAAAGTTGCTCAACAAAAAATAGTTTCGAATAATTTCATTTCATGAAAATATAACAGTGACCCATGTCTATCGTAATCTCATTAAAGAACGCTGCAATCTAGAAACATTAAAAGCATTGTGGTACTCTACACGAGAAAAAGCCTCTCAGTAAGATGCGGTGTAGTTCTGCACCCACAACAACAATCTATTAAGGGAGGATTGTTAAATGCTCACTCCGCGTTGGATCTACAAGTGTGCCTAAAGAGGATATGAAACCATTCCATAGAAGGAACATTGACCTGCAGTGGTCATATTGTCAGAGGTGGGGTCATGTTCGCCACTTGCATATATTTATGTGGGTGCTAAAAGCATGCTTGGGTGTCATATTGCCAAGAAAACAGCAGGCATGTACCTGCGAAAAACGAACATTACGTATAGCCTCTATGTAAAGGTAAAGTATGCAAATTAGTACATTTCCTTACCTGCCTCCTGTGTCCCGAGACTTCCGACATGATTAAGAGGGGGGGAAATGACATAAATTGAGAGTCTGCGAAGTCTCCTCGTGGATAATTCCACGTCCTTCGGTGGGCCGCTTTGAGTTCCTGTGATCAGGCAGGTAACTTCCGTAGTCCTCCTCGGCAACAAGCAGGTCGTCGTTTGTTGTTGCGAAGGAATGTAGGAGCGACTCTACCTGTTGCTGCCGAGACACGAGCTTCCACCTTTTCTTGCGTGACTAAGATTTCCCAGCGATATAAACAAAAAGAAAAACCTCAAAAGAGCGGCGTGTGGTGTTTTTAGCTCCACGCTGAGAAGGCTTGCTGGTTTCGAGTAATGTCCTGTCAGGTGCGATGGAATGATTTTATTGTTGCCTCCTCCTCAAGGGATGCGGAGTGACTCGTACTGACCACTAGATGGCAGCAAATGCAATTATTAAGACCGGATAGGCGAAACTCGAACACATTTTATGCCACATTTCATAATGATAACACCTGTAGTGACTAAACAGGCACCCTTTGTTGCAAGGGCGTAGGTTTGGTCTAAATATTGGTAGGGACGATCTAACAGCATAACCTGCGTGTACACTTTTTGCTGGGGACGGGACATTAATAAGACCAAACATATTTGGTGAATGGAGGTCAGGGCTACATTTCTCACCAATATGAACCTAATTAATTGATAGGCTAAATGATTAATGCAAAAATAAATCTGTTTTGACCTATGCTAACTTTCACACTGCAAATTTATAACGTCTTAATCTGATCATTTTTGTTCAATCTAGTCAAATAATTTTCTCCATCTTTTTTTGAGTGTTGAAGTCTAATTAACAGATTGTATGCGTCAGATTCTTCCACTTACTATAAGTAAATATTACTATTTGTTCATATTAAGCCCATACATCTAGAAGTTGGTCATTTTTCACCTAAATCATGAAAAAAAATCTTTCAAATAATGTTTTGAACAATATTCTTGAATTAAGGAAATTTCTAACAAACAAGTTTTTCTTTTAAGATTAAATATACAAACTTTTTGCTTAAAGTAAGTCCGTTAAGCTTATTTTCAGCCAGCTGTTTTTCATATTTCAAGAAATCTCAGTGAGTAAAATTGACTTGAAGTGCTGTAGCAGTAGCAAAATTAGTGGAGTGTTACCCACCTCCACAACTTTGATGTCTTTTTACATTACTTACATTGGCTGCTGCTGCTGCTGGCGGAAAAAAACTATTCCTCGTCTTTGAAGGGGGGGTGGCATGTTGTATTTCTGTTGGGCTGTGAATGTGTGTGTGTGTGGGGGGGGGTCAATTCATCATTCAATCATACGTGCGTTTTAGGGGGAAAAATCGACTGGCACATTCATCGAGTGAAAAGGGGTCAGTGTAAGTCTGAAGACTCTGAACATAATAAAAGTACTGTAATTCACTTAATAATGGTAGGATCAATTCTATCCTTACAACACATAGGAATATAGGAAGGATAGATAGTAAGAAATGACCTATATAACTGAAGTCATTATATAATGCAAATAAGGTTGCTTAAAAGTTGGTGGGGATAATATGAGCATCCTGAAAAGTTGGTAGTGTTATGTCCCTACCGTCCCTATGCAAACCTATGCCCTTGCTTTGTAGAGCACGCATTCAACTCATTGGCTGCCAAGGACGGCGCTAGACGTCCAAGCCATGTTGACTGGGAGGGTTGCCAGCGGTCACTGAAACCCAAACATTCACACCCAGTCCTCGCAATTTCAATAAATTAGACGTCTATTGTTGTCAATGGGAAGCAATGACTTTAAAATTAATAAAAGAGTATTTACTTTTAACATGTTACATTTTTAAAACATTTCTTTTTAACAAAAAAACGTAAAAAAATGGTATTCTATTTCATTTTTTAAAAATAGCTTAAAATAGATAAAACAGCAATTATTCTCTTCATCTTTTAAAATCTTAAACAAGTTTCCAAGGTACTAACGCTTTACTTCCGCGTGTCTGCTCGCATCTTCCGTTTTAGAATTTCTCCATTCAAAACAACAGTGGAGCTGGAGTAACATTACTCATCAAAATCCCTTAAAAAAGACCATTTAGAAATACCGCATCCATCTGCAATCATCACGACAAGGGAAGACAACATGTTCATGAAGGCGGATGTGGGACCAAGCTCGTGCCACCACAAAGACCAGGGGTTTTTGTAGCTGTGTTTGCTGTGTTTTGGAAGGTATGTTCTTCCTATCCCTGCATTTTCATGTGTCCAGTGCTCAAAAAATACTAAATATAAAATCTTGCGTATGAAACGACTTGTTGCCTTTGATATTGTTATTACAACAATGATTGTAATTATGATGATCTTTAACATTAGGCTCGAGCGTTCACGTCACAGCAATGGGGGATCACGTGAGATTTGACAACAACGCAGCCATATTGGAAGCAGGTCTGGCTGGTGGGACATTAAACTTTAACTTGTCAGATCGATACAGAGACAAACTCGTTACTAAGGCAAAGGACAGATATGTGATCAAACGTAAGGATGTGAACAATGTTGACCCTTACGAGCAAGCCGAAGACAAATGGAGTAAAGATGTCGATGGGCTTCCACCATTACACGAAATGGATATTCTGCCGTATTTAGTGTTTAGTGTATGTTACTACACTCATCAGCGATTCTGAAATGACAAATCGCTACAAAACTACGAACAGTTTTGCTGCGGATGACATGGACTTACCGAGGACAGCGGGAGAAAGGCCGTCTGGATGCCGCCGAGGGTCTCCGTAATTTCGGGTGAAAGTTTGACAAGGCTCCCTTAAGCTCTGCTGTCTGATAACACATTCCTCGTATGCTCAAACTTTGTTAATATTTTTCTTATAGTTTTATAAATTGTGATTTATTGACCTGTTTTGCACATGCACCAATCGTTTTAAATAAAACAAGAAATGGAGTCAAGTTGTCCAAATGTTTTATTTTGTTTACTATATGTACAGTACATATAGTAAACAAAATAAAACATTTGCCAATGGGTTTTCCCATTGTGAGTGTATCAAATACTTGTTCTCCCCACTGTACATACCTTGTAGTATTTACTTGTAACAACAAAATCCGTGTCAGCCCTTCTGCATTCGGCAAATGTAATATAATTTGTAATTGCGCCTCATTTTGGTCACTCAAGTTGTAGGCATATCAGTCTACACCTCAAGTCAACACAGGCTGACAGGTTGTTATATTTTTGTCCACGAATGATCAATGAAGTGATAAGAACAATCATACAATCTCATCTATGTAGTGCTGAATCCATTTTTGGAGATTCCAACAACACACTGCTTACTTCAACTGCAATTCATGTTGTCTTTTCTAAACCGGAAGTTTGGAGCACAAATTTGCCAAGATGGCGCCGCCCATGTTTCATTCAGGAAACTTCTCTACAAAAAACAAAAAAGGGGAAGTTAAAACTTTTTAATTTGCTAACTTTAGAGAGTCATTAGGAGCCATGACCAGAGTGTATCTCTGTTTTAATTTGTTTTAATTTTGTTTTCGTTAACATTTTAATGATTTTTTCCCCCATGGAAATTGAAAAAGAAAATAATTATATATATATTACAGGACTCTTGATAGAGTAACGGAGAATTTGAAGTTGAAATTGTTTTTCTCCTTATTAGTGTTGTGCTCAAGACCACCCAATGAGGCCAATACTTGCCTTCAACAAGAAGTTACCAAGACAGAGATTGCGATGAGACCAGGGCCATAAAAATCCATTGAAAAGAAATAAAACAACATACACTGTATACAGATATATATACATGTATATATAAATGTAAATTACATTGTTAATGTTGCAGTCTTTTACATTGGTGATCGAATGTAGTATCATAAAAATATGTCTTTTTTTTTTTTTTAACGCAGTGTTTTTCCATAGAATCACATTAATATAAATGCTGGTCTTGACAGAAATCCTGAGATCGCCACGCCAGCGAGTCAGAGACAAAACTAAGACTTTTGGGAGTCGACACAAATTGCAGTCTTGAGAGTAACAACTTTAATGCTTTCAATTTCAAATATGATAACTGACATTACTACTGTAAACAGAACGTCGTTCTTACATTTTTACAGTTACACATTCCCACACACTGTATAAATATTGTACATTTTATAGAGTGAAAATTGTATTTATTCCAAAAAAAAGTTAGTAAATGGTAGGGAAACTTTTGTTTGCAAGCACTGCAATGAAGTGTTTCTGGTTGGGGAGTATGGGGTTATATTGCTGACACTATTCTGAGCGAGCAATAATGGAAATTGAGCAAAAATAACCTAGATTTCGAGCACAAAAAACTATATTGAGCGAGCAGTTAAAGATTTTAAGCGAGCAATCGTAGATTTTGAGCACAGAAAATAATATTGAGCAAAAAAAAATCTACTCTGTGCCGCTCAATTCCCCCCTCCTGCTCTCGCTACGTATCTCGACTCCGCTCAATTCCCCCCTCCTGCTCTCGCTCCGTATCTCAACTCCTCTGCTCGTCGGTTTCTTTTCTCTGCGCCCTGTTGCAGGGATGGACGGATCGATACCAAAATATCGATATTTCGATCCAGTGTATTAAATTTTAGGTATCGATCCCTAGGCAAAAGTATCGATATCTGGAATTAATATATTATATTTTCTTTGTCAATTTTTGGGTGTATTTTTGTGCACACTTTTTGTACTACTTTTCCCTTTCGCATTCTACACGCACGTAAGCAGTGCACACACATAAGCAGTGCATCCACGTGTTGCTCAATTTCCATTATTGCTCGATCAGAATAGTGTCAGCAATATAACCCCATAGGGGAGGAGCTCTCGAGTTTTGAAAGCCAAACACAGCTTTGTAAAACATATGACACAATTGGATTTAACTGTTTGTTCTATAAATCTTTACAAGTAACTTCACCATAGTCTATCACTGTTCACACTGTTTATACATATCACGAGCAGTTTACTTTGCTTGTTCTTCACTCATTGTACCCAGGTTGAACCAAACTCATTCATAATGTATCAAACCCTGATTTGACAGTTTTTACGCCCTTGTTTTCTATTCGTATGAGGCAGTCTGAAGGCTGACTAGGCCACTACTTGACCTTAAGCCACTCCTTTAGTGTCTGGCTGTAGTTATTGGGTCATTGTAACCTTTGCAGAATTGCAGCCCGAAAACTTAATGTTTCCTTAGCCATAATTGACTGTGGGGATTTTTAGTATCCAAACACGATGTGTCACATCGATGCCATGCAGTAACTCTAGTTTGACTGCAGCACTTTCTCTGAATAATATTGATGTATAATTCCGAACACTAACATTCCCTAGCCTTCAACAGTTGTGTTTTCTTTACTGTGTTTTGGGGTCACTCAAGTAAGTGTCAAACTATACTAGTTAAGAGTCCTTACCTAGGCTAACATACAGTTCGAGTCAAAAGTTTGAACACCCCTTGTCACATGCAGCTTGAAGGCATGTGTCCTAACTTGTAATTTAACGTGATCAAGTATTTAAGTGATACACTGGATTACATAGGCCTACTGTAGATTCTCATTTTAGAGTACAGTATAAATCCAAATCAAAGGTGGTCCTGCTTGTCTTGTCATTACATGCAACTGTTTACCATTAGACATTGGCCTTGCACACCCAAGAAGTGCCACATGTTGCGGAGAGCGGACAATATGAGACTGAAGAAAATGTGGTTTGGGGAAATGAGTAGCTTTATTTCTGTGCAGGCTGCCACACCCCAAAGAAGGGGCCACGGTAATTATACTAGTACAAGACGGCAGAGGCCACATAAACGGCGGCAATACGGCCCTGACACTAAATTTAAACTGAGAGAAAAATACAGGGTTAGAGGGAGAGGATTTCCCGAACTGAAAGATGGAGAGTAGAGTGGAATTAAGGTTAACAATGCAGAAGAGAGAAAAAATATATACATAATACATTGTACCTTGTTCATTAAATATTAGTGTTATTTTCTCGTCCATTTGCATTCTTAAGATTTTGGAACACGTCATCATTTAACAGCATCTCTGTACATTGACGTTGGCTGAAATCTACTCCAGCATTCCTCAAAACCTTTTGCGTCCGTGATCTGAAACTGACAACCAAAACACAATTTTTTATGAAAATGATCACACCACCACACATCGATGTAAGAAAAAGGATGCATACTGAAATCATGATAATCGTACCTATAAATTACTTACTGACTCACAGGAAGACATTATATAGAGTATTAGGTATGAATAATAATATAAAGAGATATATAAAATTATCATAACTACTATTCAACATCGATCGTATGAAATAACAATATATATTTGTTGTGGATTTCCTTTGTGTACATATTGCACTCTGGTAACATGCCATCTAATAGAAAATGTATTTTCGGCCTGTCACTCATGGTCACTGACATAGATCGTTGAACAGAGGCAAAAATCCGTCAAGATTTACAATAACATGAATGAAAAAAGCTATTAGTTGTATTTAACTAATACAAACTATTAAAAATGTTCAGGGTTTGGACAAAATAATGGAAACTTAAAAAAATCAACAAAAACTAATTTAATCTAGCTTTTTGCGGCAATTACAGCCTCAATTCTGCACGGTATTGATTCATACAACTTGTGAATCGTTTCCAAAGCAATTTTAAGCCACTCTTCAGAGCGAATACCCTCTAACTCTTTAGAGATGATGGCGGTGGAAATCGAAATCTTAATTGAGTCTCTAAAATTGACCACAAATACTCAATAATGTTGAGGCCTGGCAATTGTGCCGGCCATACGAGATGCTCAACTTCATTAGAATGTTCCTCATGCCATTCTTTAACAATTACGTTCAATGATTACAATGACAAAATTAGGTGCAGTTAGGTGCAGTGTTGTTTTCTTCAATGATGACTATAAGTAAAATATTTCGTTGCCGAGCAATTTTTTCATGACGATGACAAGATGATAACGAGCTAGAAACGAGACTTCAGAGACTAAAACAAAAGGAAACGAATGCCAGTTTTTGTCTGACGAGACGAGAACGGGACGAAAATGAGCCTTAGTTTTCGTCACATGGTCACAATGTGTGACATTTTATGTGTAGTTAGCCTCCATCGTAGCAGTGTGTGTCACTCATGTGATGTGCTCCCCCCAACTCACCAGTCTAATCTCCAGTCTCCCAATTGCTTGTTATGAAACTCACACAGTAAGATTTGTTTTCTTATCTTGGCAAGAGAGAACATGCAATGATGCTTTAGCCTCTGTGCTGAGTGATGATCACAAACTAAATGTACCTCATAGCGTTAGCATAGAATTCTCTTTAGCATTAGGCTAATGCTAACGGCGAGTGTCCTCTTTAACTCTCGGACAACTCTTTTTTACATAGTTTGTGGCGTCAGGTGGATATACGTAATTAATTGAAAATAATGTTTTCCTGCTGAGTGTGTATTAACACAAAGTTTGTGATTTATTTATTGTTGCTTGTAGAAGCTACGATATGTGCTCATCTGTCGATGTTAATTCAAAATAGTTGGAAACCTTTATTCATTTTTTAGTTCATCATACGAAAACACTGAGTAAACATCGACTTAAACTAGATGAAATTGGTCTGAGTTTTCGTCAACAAAAACTAGACGAAGACAAACACAGTTTGATATGACTAAAATATGACTAAGACTAATAAGTATTATTGTCCAAAAGACTAAGACAAAAATGAGAAGGACTGCGAAAAACAACACTGGGTGTTTCCGTTATTTTCTCCAACCGCTGGTAAAAATACTAAAAATGAATAAAAAAATTTATACAGTATAAATCTCTGTTAAAGATTTTTCATGGTGGCAAATTAACGCCCGATTACAATTGGTTGGTATACGTGACGTCACTTCCGTTAATTAAATTCGTTGAACTACTGTTGTTTGTACTTTATAAATGATAATAATATTAATAATAATTAAAAGAAAGAAAAAAGTACACGTGGAAAACAATACAATGTCAACAAACAACACAGAGACACCTACAATAATTGTATTAAACTTAACTGCCACTATCTCGTTTAATTAAAAAAATAACACATATTTCGTACAGTAGGTTCTGCTAATTGAATAGAGCAATTTTAGTCGCCTTTAGTTCACGCCCGGGTAGCTGGCCTTGCTGCTAAATGTGTGCATAAATTACAGGGCAGTCGGGTTCCAATCGGGCTCGTATTATTGGCTTGAGACGGGGCGCCACTCCCCTTACGAACCTCCCTCTTTACTGCTGGAGGGGAATACGATCCTATTAGCAAGTGGCGGGCTATTACTGTGAACGGGACCCCTGGCACCAGGCTGCTGAGTCACCCTAGAGAAGACACCCGGCAAAGAAAAGGACCCCGAGGAAGGAGGTCGTCGGGTTTGGGACAGACTCAGCTAGATGTGGATTCACGAGCTCAATTTGGACCGTCAAAATACTCGACATGAACCGAGTAAGGGGCTGGAGTGGCGAGAACAACTTGATGGAGATGAGCCCGTCCGACTCCTATAATGGTGAGTTGCCTCAAAGTAAACTCCAAGTTCGCATTCTTAGCAAGTATACTGACTTGGGTTGAAAATAGCACACCCACTCAAATTACCCAACTATTTTCACTTCTGGAGGATTTTATTATAAAGGGAAACCACCCATATATGAACACAGCAATTGCTGAGATACAGTAATTCCCTCAGTCAGTGCTGATAAAAATGAAATTAAGTCAATGCCATAATTACCCTTCATATACAGTATGCACTGCATGTTTTTTCATTTCATTGAGGTGAAGTCATCAACACTGTCCACCTTCACATGTCTGCTAAATTTAGCCACCTTAATGTTTTGACTCTGAGGGACTGTATTAGTAGGCTTGCTATGAAACCAGCATCATAATGACACAAGTGATCTCATTTATAGTGCACGATAGAATAACTGCAGCTCTAAAAACAAAGCACCGTAAGACTAAATGACAATATTGAATAATAATAAGTTTTTAAAAATTGAGCTTCCGTGTCATAAACTCATTCACTGTCAGCCCTTTCAGTTCAAATGAATTGTATGTCTTTCATTATAAGACTTTCACATATACCAAGGGCGTAGGTTTGGTCTCAACATAGGTAGGGACGATAGAACCGCATAATCTGCATGTACACTTTTTGGTGGGGACCGGACAGTAATAAGACCAAACTGATTGGGTGAATCGGGGTCAGGGCTGCATTTCTCAAGAATATTAACCTATTTAATTGATAGGCTAAATGATCAACGCAAAATAAGTCTGTATTGATTTATGCAAACTTTCATATGTATTGGTTCAGGTGATAAACCGTTCCGAAAACCTTTGTTTTCAAAAAAAGAAGAAACATTTTGAAAACACAAATGTCTGGATGTTATTAGCAAATTTAAATTGCAATATTTGAACATAACTTAAATTACATTAAGATAAACAATGAATACAAACTTGTTAATAGCCTGTTTACTATCCAGGAATGCAAAAAATAAACATTTGTCTTAAGACCACTCAACATTGTCCGTCTAAATAAATTAATTAAATACAACGAAAAAACTTCTTAGTCAGGGAATAAAATTAATAAATAAAAATGGAGCCTTCCTTCAGTTAAAACACTACTGCTTTTGTCCACAAGCACAGCCAAACTCAACAGAAAATGAAAGCTCCTTTGGGCTGCTTTAATGGCACATAAATCAAACAGAAATGACAATTGGGGAGAAGGAAGTAAACCATGGTTCACCACATTTCTCACCGTTTAAGGAGAAAACACATACAGGAGGACACTTCTCTCTAAGCAGCTTCCTACTCGAGTTTTTCAGGTTAGCAAATTCACACTTTTAATTTTAAGCTAACTCTGATGCAGGTCGGATTTTTAGTAGCAAAATTTGTGGTGTGTTCCCCACTTCCACAACATTGACGTCTTTTTACATTACTAACAGTGGCTGCTGTTGCTGCTGGCTGGAAAAAAAAACTTCTAATATCCCTCCTCTTTGAAGGGGGGCGGAGGAGGCGGCATGTTGTCAGCATGTTGGATAAGTAATCAACCAATCAAACATACATTTGAGGGAAAAATTGACTGGCACATTCAGCAAGTGACAAGGGCTAAATGTAAATCTGAAGATAATGAAAATAATTCACTTAATAATGGTAGGGTCAATTCTATCCTTACGGCATATGGGAAGACAATCTAATACAACTGAAGTCATTATATAATACAAGGGCTAAATGTAAATCTGAAGATAATGAAAATAATTCACTTAATAATGGTAGGGTCAATTCTATCCTTACGGCATATGGGAAGACAATCTAATACAACTGAAGTCATTATATAATGCAAATAAGGTTGCTTAAAAGTTGTTGGGGACAAGTTGATCATCCTAAAAAGTTGGTAGTGTTATTCCCGTACCGTCCCAATGCAAACCTACGCCCTTGACATATACTCATTGTTTTTGCTTAACATGGAGTAATTAACGCTCTCCGAATTCCACACAAGAGTGTAACAATGTGAATAGAAGAAGTGACTTTTCAGCCCCTCGGTTTTACAGTTGAGATGCACTGGCAACATCATCATATAAAGAGGCAGCTATCAGTTTACATTCAATTGGTGGCATTTCTGTATATCTGCATGTGTGCTGCCTTCCATTTAATATAGTTGTGACTTTCGAGCTACTGCTTGCTTCTAACTTGAAGGCACAGTGCCAGGTGTGCAGAAATAGGCCTGGTTGTTCAAGAGACTTTCTCAAATAACAGCGGGACAGACATTTTAATAAAACACAGAGAGCCAATGTTTCACAACCAAATCCATATTGTAAAATACTGATTGTAAAGTGGATTCTATTTTTATCTGATACAACAAAAAAGATGTTTCATTTGATAGTTGAGATTTTGTGATGGGTGCATTTACCTTGAATTGTTTGAAGTGCACGCTTAGTATAAATTATGCAGTGACTTGACTAAACATAACCTTGTGTTATCATGGGGATATTTAAAAGTAAAGCTGGCTTTAGAATTTTTCCAATGGAAAAAATGATACATGCAGAGCCTATTTTGCTCTATCCTTTGTATGTCCTCTCTCGTTAAGGATGTGCAATAATTTATTGGACATTGAAAGCCAATTGGATTGAAATCTATAGTACAAACCACTGTACCACAACACTAGTTGCTATACCTACAGCTGTTGATTGTCATTTTGTAACAAACCTTCAATTTCACTGACATGCCTCTCATATGCTTTTTAAATGCAAAGTCAACAATATAGTTATCCAATATTAGGTCTGACTTTATTTTTATGTCTCATATCGTGGTGTTGCAGATAATATGAATGGCTCCTACCATGACTCATCTGGGCCAGGTTTCCTATATGGAGAATCAGAGGTAAGGCCCAAATACTTTGAGGTATAGTAACTAAAATATTGAGAATTAACAATTACAAAAGTCTCCAATACAGTTTGGATATATAAAAGCTCCCAACTTTATGGGAGCAGTATTCTGAAAGGCTTTCTTCTTTTTCAGTATGATTTTTTTCTTAGTGCAATAATAATGCATGTCCAAACTAGTTTGATGAGGAAGAACTTCTTTGGCCAAGAAATTAGATGAACAGAAAGAAATTACAAATCAGGCATTCTATACTGGCTCTCTTCTGACTGGATTGGTTTTTTTTTTCAGCCCCGTTTTATTGTAAAAATGCTAAACTATATTTTTACAGTATGTTCTATTTGAGAAAAGCGGAAAGTTGGGTCTTCTTTCTAACCAAGCACAGTGTCTTTTGTTCCGTCTCTGTTGTTTAATAGTCACATTAAATGTCGTCAGGGTTTCTTTATTTGGATAGTTTGTTGACCAAAAGTACTTAACGTCCAAACTAATGGAAAAGGCACCATGCTACTACCCACTCAGTCGCTTAGCAACCAGTGCTAAGTGAGGGCCTGGTTGCGCTGCCCTGTGGATTAGTTTAATTGACATTGAACTTGTTCGAATGCTAAATGTGTACTCTTCCCCTTTTCGAAAAGTGCCATGGTGTGAGTGTGGAGACTTGCGAGTCTCTCAACGCCAGCATGGCCACACTGGCATCGTCTGATAGTAGTGATGAAGCTCAGTTCGACGCTCACAATTTAGAGCTCATCAGTTCTTTAACTGGGGTAAGACGCCTGTCTGGCACACAGGTGCATGCTGCTGTGCTTGCATGAGTGTTTCTGACGTTGGGTGCAGCCACATCCTGATGATTTCTTTTTGTCAGATTAGATTAGAGATACTTTTTGACCAAAACCTTTTTATGTATTTTAATAATATGTTGGGTTTCCGTTTGCTTTGTTAGGACTCTACTGTCAACTCTGTTCCTTCACAGTTCACGAGAAAGCGGGCACTGTTCCTGAAGTTTCGTTCGAGGGTATGGCATGGTAAAAACAAGCTTTTGATGTGATGCATTTCAATGCATCTCATTGCCTGCCAAGTTTCAGAAGATGAAGCGTGTCTGTTAGATCTTAAGTAATGTGCATACAGTGGGGAGAACAAGTATTTAATACACTGCCAATTAGAGGTGTGCAAAATTTCCGATTCTTAGATTATTCGCGATTCGGCCGTGGAAGATTCGAGAATGATTCACAAATTCCGATTATTGAAATATGCCAAGTAAAGCGGAAGTACAACACACAGCGCGCCGCGCGGTCAATGAGCAACGGAGCGAGAGTAGCTAAACATCATGCTTCTCATTACCCGGCCCCTCGGGTAATGCCAATGCTCAACTCACGGCTGTAGCTCAACTCATGCCACGAGATAAAAAAACACAACAACATACCTGACTGCTGCTGAAAAGCTGCTACAAAAGTACGTCATCCACATAATGTTACGGTAGATATCATTTATATAGGACTAGATGCACTACGTTAGCGGTAGCGTTACCAGCACATCTACAAAAAGCTAGATGCGGACGTAGTAAACGGCCGCCATCTTAAAGCAGTACACTTCCCTGCAAAGCTGTTGTAGCGAACCTTCCAAGCAAACCTAATTAACTTTTTATCTAAAATACTCCTAAATCGGTAAAATATTGACTTGAATCTATCTTTAAGATAGTTTTAAAACTTTCACATGTTGAAAGTAGACAAAAGGGAAATTATGGATTAACGGGAGCAATTTTAACAACTTTAACGGTTGATTCACAACATTAAATTAATTGAATGTAGTTTAAAGCTGCTGATACAGAGTGGGGACTGGAGTTTTTTTATTTACTGTTATTTTTGTATATTTGTTTACTGCTATATGTTAACTTGATACTGAAATAGTAGTTTGGTTTAGCCTGAGAGTATTTTTGAACAATTTTGGAACTAATGTACAAAACATTTAAAAAAATAAATAAATAAAATTTAAAAAAAAAAAAAAAGGAGGGGGGTGCATCAATAATCGTTTTAGAATCGAATCGGAGCATATGAATCGTAATCGTAATCGAATCGTTAGGTGCCCAAAGATTCCCAGCTCTACTGCCAATTGGCAGTGTATCAAATACTTGTTCTCCCCACTGTATGTGTTCGAAAGAGTATGTAGCTTCTTAAGCATGTTTTTAACTCCTGCTAGTCATGGAAACATGCTGGGGCGAGAGTTCATTAAAATTGTTTTGTTCTCACATCTGATAATTGTCTCCTTCAGGAGAAAGTGGCTGTTGTTACTGCTTATTACTGCCCGCGTGTGTGTTTGTGTTGTTTTGCATATATTGATCGATCAAGACCAGTGCAGTCTACAATATAAGATTTTCTTTTTTTGCTCATTCAGTAGAATGGGTCGGGCCAGGCCATTCTGTAACTTTTATTTTTTTCCTATAAACATTTTTTTGTTGTTTTTGTTTTGATAGATTCCTAAGTTCGATGCTCATCGAGTAATGTATCAAAAGTCAACACACCTATGTTCAAATACCAGGTTAAAAAAATTGCGACCACTACCGTAACTTAGTCGGGAAAAAAGAACAACCTGGAATCATTGACAATGGGGAAAGAAATTATGAAAAAACACATTTTAAAATGAGACACTGGTTGCAAAAGTATGCACACCCTTTATAACTTGGCATTTGACTGTGTAGTGGGAAAAAAATCATATTATCTTGACTAGGTCTAATTTCTAACATTATGGGTGTTTACACATTCCACATTGTACATGGTGACTTTCTGTTCAAGTCCTAATCCTATTTTAAAAGCATATCCTCTGAAAAATCCTAATTAATACAAATAGTTTTACACTTCCCCTTAAAAAAGCCATTTTCTGTGTTACACCATGTTTTACACATACCACATACATAATTCCAAGAAAAGAAAAAAAAAAAAAGAAAAAAAGGAAGCAAGACATCACCCAGTAGTTGGGGTTTGGTGGTGACTGGACAGAACTCAAGCAGCTCCACTTGGATGTGGCGGCTCCAAAGAGAAGCACTGATTTCTGCTAGCAGATCTGTAATTACAGCAAATGAGAGAGTTTCAGCTGTAAAGGAAGGTCACCGCCCTCGCATGGTCAGCAGAAAGTAATTCAATCCAGGAACTAATGTGGGAATTTTATATGCTTTATATGGGATAAAACAGCGGTTGAAAAGGTTAAACATTTTGATTTGTAAGCTTCTCCAGTAAATTAGTAGCAAGCTTTTACTCCCCACAATGGATTTGCATATATTGATTGATTGCTTTTAGACTCTTGAGTAGCCAGACCGCTGTGCTTCACTCTTCATCAGCTTCTTCAGACTAGATTATTAATGATTTTACTGCTTTTTTGTCCCCATACAATGGGTCAAATAAGTATTTAGTCAACCACCAATTGTGCAAGTTCTACTTGAAAAGATTAGAGAGGCCTGTAATTGTCAACATGGGTAAACCTCAACCATGAGAGACAGAATGCGGATAGTAAAACAGAAAATCACATTGTTTGATTTTTAAAGCATTTATTTCCAAATAAGAGTGGAAAATAAGTATTTGGTCACCTACAAACAAGCAAGATTTTTGGCTGTCAAAGACGTCTAACTTCTAACGAGGTCTAACGAGGCTCCACTCGTTACCTGTATCAATGGCACCTGTTTTAACTCATTATCGGAATAAAAGACACCTGTCCACAACACCAGTCAGTCACACTCCAAACTCCACTATGGCCAAGACCAACGAGCTGTCAAAGGAAACCAGAGACAAAATTGTAGACCTGCACCAGGCTGGGAAGACTGACTCTGCAATAGGTAAAACGCTTGGTGTAAAGAAATCAACTGTGGGAGCAATTATTAGAAAATGAAAGACATACAAGACCACTGATAATCTCCCTCGATCTGGCACTCCATACAAGATCTCACCCCGTGGCGTCAAAATGATAACAAGAATGGTGAGCAAAAATCCCAGAATCACACGGGGGGACCTAGTGAATGACCTACAGAGAGCTGGGACCACAGTAACAAAGGCTACTATCAGTAACACAATGCGCCGCCAGGGACTCAAATCCTGCACTGCCAGACGTGTCCCCCTGCTGAAGCCAGTACACGTCCAGGCCCGTCTGCGGTTTGCTAGCGAGCATTTGGATGATCCAGAAGAGGACTGGGAGAATGTGTTATGGTCAGATGAAACCAAAATAGAACTTTTTGGTAGAAACACAGGTTCTCGTGTTTGGAGGAGAAAGAATACTGAATTGCATCCGAAGAACACCATACCCACTGTGAAGCATGGGGTTTGGAAACATCATGCTTTGGGGCTGTTTTTCTGCAAAGGGACCAGGACGACTGATCTGTGTAAAGGAAAGAATGAATTGGGCCATGTATCGAGAGGTTTTGAGTGAAAATCTCCTTCCATCAGCAAGAACATTGAAGATGAGACGTGGCTGGGTCTTTCAGCATGACAATGACTCCAAACACACAGCCAGGGCAACAAACGAGTGGCTTCGTAAGAAGCATTTGAAGGTCCTGGAGTGGCCTAGCCAGTCCCCAGATCTCAATCTGTGGAGGGAGTTGAAAGTCCGTGTTGCCCAACGACAGCCCCAAAACATAACTCCTCTAGAGCAGGGGTCCCCAACCTTTTTTGCACCCCGGACCGGTGTTATTTGGGTCTTTTTTTCACGGACCGGTGTTCTGACAAATTTTGCAACCCATCAAAAATTGCAACGATGCAGTTCTGCGCATGCGCGTAACGTTAAACATAGCCGCAAAATGCGCAAATGCAGCGATTCCAAAGTAAACACTACAAACTTTCTTAAAAGAAAGGAATATTAACTTACGTTTGATCATGGAAGGACTTGTGGAAAAGTTCTCCTCAGATACATCCTGCCATGTAAGCTGCACACAACAACTTCACACCGCTCTCACCATTAACGACTTAGCCTTGTCGTTAAACATTAATTAAGAAGCCTGCTTCACAAAGATACGATGTTGGAAATTGTAGCAAGGTTTTCAATGCTGTTGTAGCGATGTCAGGATATTCCAGAATGACTTCAATCCAGAACCTCGGTAGAGTTGTTGTCTCAATTGTACGTTTAATAAAGTTGCGATCAGTTGCGATCTCTACAAGTTGATCTTACTGTTGCACAGACATGCTCGAATCACTCGGTTTATTCACAAACGGGTCACGAATCCACTCCTTCACAGTTCGTTGGTCTTCGAGGTTGTAGGCTCGTCAGGTGCCCTTTTCACCGTAAAAATATCTCCAAGGACGTCTGTTTTCCAGTCATCTTTGCTCGTGTGGGGGCTAATTATTTCCGGGAACAAATTTGCTGCGCCTGCGGCCTAGCAATACGTTATTATCGAGGACAAGCGCACATAGATATATTATATACACAAACAAGATGTACTGCTAGCAGTCCAATCAATGGAGTTCTTTGACGACATTGTAATCTATCCCGTAGTATTATATCTATAGAAAACAGGGATATTGGTGTGTTAAGCAGGGGCACAGGGTTAATTCTGCCAGAATGCGGTCGTTATTAAATTATTATTTCTGTGCGTCCCGGTAGCAAATGCGCCACGGACCGGTACCGGTCCGCGGCCCAGCAGATGGGGACCCCTGCTCTAGAGGAGATCTGCATGGAGGAATGGGCCAAAATACCAGCAACAGTGTGTGAAAAGCTTGTGGAGAGATAGAGAAAACGTTTGGCCTCCGTTATTGCCAACAAAGAGTACATAACAAAGTATTGAGATGAACTTTTGGCATTGGCCAAATACTTATTTTCCACCATAATTTGCAAATAAATTCTTTAAAAATCAAACAATATGATTTTCTGTTTTTTTTTTTTTTTTTCCACATTCTGTCTCTCATGGTTGAGGTTTACCCATGTTGACAATTACAGGTTTCTCTAATATTTCCAAGTGGGAGAACTTGCACAATTAGTGGTTGACTAAATACTTATTTGCCCCATTAGCTTGAATGGAGATAATATTTTCACCTCAATGTGATGTCTTTTTAGTAGTGCTTTTTTAAGCCTTCAAGCTCCCTCTGTTCCACCTTTTTAACTTTTTTTTTTTTTTTTTTGAGCATGTGAGGGCTTGCATGCTGCTCCTCTGGTGCAGGAGACTGCAGGCAGCAATGCTTTTAGTGTTCGCCCTCGCTTTCTTGAGAAAGCTCCATCAGGAAGCAGGCTTTTTCTCTTATGCATGATAACCGTAAAGGGAGGAGCGTCATGGAGGTAAAGTGTTCTTTTGCTCCTCCTTCCAGAGTGCAGTCATAGTGTTGTCTTTCTACTAATATAGAATGTTGCCTCTGTGGCGATGTTAAGGAGTGCACGGTTATGTTTAGCTGCCTGAACAGCTGAAGCCGCATTAGCTGCTAGCAAACACACTGTCCTGCCTACTCTAGAAGCATTCCTGTGCAGTTTGTTTCCCTTCAATGAAGGGCTGACACACATGCCTGAGAATTTCACTGGCTGCATTACAGCTGGTTTGGCCAAACAAGTTCATGAACCACAGAAGCGAAACGCTAAAACCTGGAGAAATGTCAAACCAAGTTGCTGCAGCTCCCTGGTCTAATTACACAGGGGAACAATTTTTAAAAAATCTGTTGAGTTAGATTTTTATGCTGGTCAAAACGCGAATACTGATTCTAAAATTGCAGTCAGATTTTTACTGGCGTGCCAGTGTTTTTTCTTCACAGCTTATCTATTGAGTAGTTTTCTACGACATGCCTACAATTAAAATTACAGTAGCCATCAGGGGTGGGAACTTCTTGGTACCTCACGATACGATAGGATTTGCGATGCAAAGCACACGATAACAATGATCTCACGATATAGCGATACAACGATTATCGGTACATTGGTCAGGAAATCATTCTAGGATATTTTACAAAACAACAAATAAACAGGAAAAACAAGCTTCTGCTGTAAATTGGAATGGGTTTATCACTAGTAGACGTCCAATCCATTTGAAGTGGGAGGGTGGCAGCGAATGAAGGAATGTTCATTCGCTGCCATCCCTCCCACTTCAAACGGGTTGAACGTCTATGGCAGTCAGTGGTAGCCAATGCCAGGCAACAAGGTAATTTTGGGGCATTTCAGGTCATTACCTTTTGATTTTCAGTCACTTCCTGTTGATTTTGGGTTTTCGAACAGGAAGGGACAACGGGAATCTCCCAAATGAATAGGCAGTTAAGCCTGTCCCAGTATGCAATCATTCCATTTATCGCATGATAAATAAAAATGAAGGCGGTAATTTTTCCGCTGCGATTTGTCGCCTCGCGTGCACGTGTGTGCGCGCATACGGCAGACGTGCTGTTAAAAGTTCGGCTTCCTTGTTAGCAAATACGCAAAATGCATCTTCATTCCAGGTCCGGCAAAAAATAGCGCCGATGCCAATCGTTCCTATTATATCCTATTCAACATATACCGGCTGCGTCAGTGCTCCGGATTGCCTGTGGACCATCTCCGGCGTGCCGGTGTTGTTGACGTGTGGGCGCTAACGTCTGGGGTGAAATTTCACGCGGGGTGGCTATTTTTCGGCACATCACTCGGATATTTACAACGAAGTCCGCCAAAACACCTTGTTACGGACTTGGCTGCTACGAACAACCTCGCTTTGACAACGGACACCTGAAAGGACATGATGAACATTGAGTGGCAAATTAAGAGCGCTGTGCTTCAAACTGTTTATGAAAGTCGATTGTCATATGCTGGTGTTGTGCAGTAATGAGCAGACGTGACTTTAGTGGCATTTGCCAACTTTTCTAATGCTCGCACACACTAGATATCATGAAATAGCAAACTTGATGGCTACGTCCCATGCCATTGGCTACGTAAGCCCAGAATGATTATGGGACACGTAGTACATATACTACATCGATTAATTATAAACCGCCATGACTGAATGGAAGTTAAGAAGGCCAAATCAATCCATACCAGTGACTATAAATAATGCTGCAAATATTGTTAATTCAGTACGTGACACAGATGGATTCGGACCACAAATAGGATGTCTTGCTCATGTAGTAAACTTAGCTGCTAAGAGAGCTGTAGCAATCAACAGTGTGCCCTGCCTCACTTTACAAACAGTAAAGATTGTTCTCAGCACTTTAATACAAAATTTCTTCAGATCAGTAAGAAGTAAGCACATAAATATTATGCACTAAAATGCATGTTTTAGGGCTGCAGCTATCGAATATTTTAGTAATCGAGTAATCGACTGAAAATTCTATCGATTAATCGAGTAATCGGATAAAACAAATATATTTTTAGGTGAAGAGCAATTATAGATATACATGAGAAAACAAGACATTTTATCATTTTCAGTCAATCAATGTCTTTATTTTTGATGTATATTGTTGAAAACAGCCAACAATTGCATCTCAGATTTAACTACAATTTTTAAAAAGACTAATTCACTGCTTTCACTCAAAAAACCTTTAGATCTTATTTTTAAAAAAGTGTATATATATACATATATATATATATATATATATATATATATATATATATATATATATATATATATATATATATACACACCTAAAAATGCCTTTACGCTTGATAACACACATCACTTAAAAGTTAGGATTTTTTCCCACGTTTTTCAATTGAATTTCTATTTGTGTCAAGCCATTTTTAAGTTCTACTTAAGTTTTAAGTTAGTCTAAACTGTAAGTCCTGATAGGATTTTGAGTTTTTGCACTGTTCAAAATAAATGTATGATACAGGCTGTATTGGAGCACATTAGGGACTCGTGCTCCTTGGTGTTTTATCCAGCAATGACTACTGAGCTAAAATTGATAGTTAGCATGATGGAGTTTTTATTTGACACCCGCATCACTCCACAACGCTATGTTATGTTAAAGCCTGTATGTAAGACACGTTAGCCACGCATCGAAAGTGGTCTTAATTAATTGAAACCTAGCCCTCCGCAGGGCTAACGTAAGGTGAGCTAAAAGTGACAGTAACTTTAATCTTATATATTAGCGCTTAGCGCTCTTTATTAGCGCTTAGCGCTCTACTGCTTTAAGATGGCGGCTGTTTGCTAACGCTGCCCAGACGCGGCCTAGTCTGTCATTGTGCATCTAGTTCAACATACATGTGATCTCTATGAGACTCATCAGATGCTACCTGCAACTAACGTAGCATGTGCGGGCTAGTATTTAGCAACGTCGGCGTCGTTTGTAGCGGTTGTCGGCTGCAGTAAGTTTTTTTTTTTGCTTCTTCCTCTACGCACGTGACATCAGTGCGTTGTCCCACATTAAAAGTAGTCCAAGCAAAACGTGATGCTTAGAGCTGTCAAAATAAACGATTACTCGAGGTGAATAAAATTACTCGGATCTGTTTTTAAACTCGAGTTACTCGAGTTGCTCGAGTATTCGTTTCAGCTCTAGCATGTTTATATGATGGCAATTTAATTTTTGCTCATTAGCAAAAAAAAAAAAAAAAAAAAAAAAAAAAAAACGAAACAAAAAATACAATTGTTATTTTTTTTTTCCAGAACATTAAATGTATTGAATCGGATCGAAAATTGTTTCCCCGGTATTGAACCGTGACTTAACTGTATTGTTGCATCCCTATGGAACACCATAGCAGAAGCTATGAGGGGAAAAGTTTTCATTTGCCTAAATGCTAGTTATTTTTTTCTTGAAAATCATATTTTATTTATTCTGTTTTTCTGTGAGGTATTAATATTGTCGTCTTTTACTTAAGAGGCACAGTCTATTGTTTTTAGTTGTGATTTCTTAAAAAGTATTTTTGAATTTAAGAGTAAATATTTATCGCGTTGAAATGGGTGTAATTGATCTATTAATATATACTGTATTCTCACTGTCTTATTGTGAATTGGTTTAAAAAAAAATTGGGGGGTGCAAAAATATCGCATATCGCAATAATTTATGAGATAAATTATCGCACACTAAAATTTGTTATCGCGACAGGCCTATAAGCAGTGACTCAAACTCAACAGGAAGTGACCTCTATATGCCCTAAAATGAACAGAAAGTGAATTGTAAATTCCCCAAATATCGGAAGGAGTGACTGTGAATGCTCTGGTTTCGAATGAATGAACGTTCATTCGTCCAGTCTAAATAGATTGGGCTTCGAGCACCGTCAATGGCAGCAATTGAGTTAACTGAGACACTATTATGGTAGAGGATTTTGGTAGCAACTTGTTGGTTCCTTTTTGTTTGTTTGCTTTTTTAAAACATTGACACATTTTTAAAACGGTATCTCGATTCTTGGCAGGAGCATATCGATAATATTTTGGGTACAAAGTATCATGATATATCACCATTTTGATATTTTGTCACACCCCTAGTAGCCATATTCTTCGTAAAAACATAATAGTGTTAAACAAACATTGCAGTGACACCTGGTTGTTTCGAATATCTTTGTATGTCAATATTTTGTATTTTAGAACTAAAAAAAGCACATAGTGTATCTATGTATCTTTCTTTTGTTTTGTTTTTCTCAAGCAAACTCCAACATATGAATATTTAGGTGACGACTCGCAAGAAAAGATATTGCAATAGCTTAGGAAATTGTGGTAAGAACTGATATCACGAGCAATGGCGGACTATTTGAAATACATTTGATTGGCAAAAACAGTTCTGGCATTTGAAAATGTCTGCTTACAGCAATTTCGTCTGCTTCCTGGTGATATTGGCTTTTATTGATGTATGTCTCTACTATGCAAACCAGAAAAATGAATTTTTTTTTTTTTTAAATCGTTAAACAGGATTCTTTCCGCTGAGGTGCACTTGATAAATGGTCTTTTCTTTTACTTTAAAGATCTGGTTAACTCATAGTCCGCTATTAATGGAGAAAAACATCAAATCCATTTCGCCAGTCAGTCTTTTACCGTCAGTAGCATTGAAACATCCCTCACGCGCCATAAAGATTTCAATAATTAAAGTTACATTTCCCAAAAATCAGGTTTCACAGCGGCCAAAGACTTCTGCATGGCACTCTAATCTAGTATGGTGTTGTGGGGGTTTCTACTGACAAAGTTTGCCTCTGTGAGGTCTTTAAACGCTCAAAGACTTGTAGTGCTAATCATGTGTGTTTTGTACATCTTGTGACCTCTGCCATCTTGTTCTAGATCGAGAAACAGCAGCAGAGTAAAGACTTTGTGTTCTTCCGTGATGGACTACGCAGGATTGATTTTGTCCTGTCCTACACTGATGAAGACAGTGAAAAACACGTAAGAAACACGTTTTCCATTTCATGGGTCCGTTTTGATTATTTTACTCCAAAGCGGTTCTTACAGGATGTCCTCCAACTCCACTGGGAATCAGTCACTGTTTACTCTGGCAAGCATTGTTAAACTGCTGTTTTTTTAAAGGTTGATAGTAGGGTGTTAGTCTTCACATCTGCCTGTACGAATTTCTGTGTGTCTTTGTTGAATTCAGCTTAGGTTGTGGGAGTGGGTCATTTTTCCGCTAAAGAGGGAAACAGGAGGCCATGTGCTGTGTATTTTCAACACGAAACATAACAGTTCTAACATGGGCCTGATTAAAGCCATTTAAGCCTTTGTAGAGAACACATTAACTCATTGTTTGTCATTGACAGCGCTAAATGACTAATACAAAATATTGTATTTTTTTTCTACTGAAGAGAAGAAAGAGGGAGCTTTACGAAGCCAACCTCATGAAAGTCGGCTTGGAGCTGGAGACTGAAGATAAATTAGTAAGAACTCATGTTTACTGATTGAATAATGTCTTACAGTGGGGCAAATAAATACTTAGCCAACCACTAATTGTGCAAGTTCTCCCACTTGAAAATATTAGAGAGGCCTGTAGTTGTCAACATGGGTAAACCTCAACCATGAGAGACAGAATGTGGAAAAAAAACAACAGAAAATCACAGTTTGATTTTTAAAGAATTTATTTGCAAATCATGGTGGAAAATAAGTATTTTGTCAATACCAAAAGTTCATATCAGTACTTTGTTATGTACCCTTTGTTGGCAATAACGGAGGCCAAACGTTTTCTGTAACTCTTCACAACCTTTTCACACACTATTGCTGGTATTTTGGCCCATTCCTCCATGCAGATCCCCTCTAGAGCAGTGATGAGGCTGTCGTTGGGCAACATGGACTTTCAACTCCCTCCTCACCCCGTGGCGTCAAAATGATAACAAGAACGGTCAGCAAAAATCCCAGAACCACACGGAGGGGCCTAGTGAATGACCTACAGAGAGCTGGGACCACAGTAACAAAGGCTACTATCAGTTACACAATGCGCCGCCAGTGACTCAAATCCTGCACTGCCAGACGTGTCCCCCTGCTGAAGAAAGTACACGTCCAGGCCTGTCGGCGGTTTGCTAAAGAGCATTTATATGATCCAGAAGAGGACTGGGAGAATGTGTTATGGCCTTAACGAGTGGAGCCTCGTTAGAAGAAGTTAGACGTCTTTGACAGCCAGAAATCTTGCTTGTTTGTAGGTGACCAAATACTTATTTTCCGCTCTAATTTGGAAATAAATGCTTTAAAAATCGAACAATGTGATTTTCTGTTTTTTTTTCCCACATTCTGTCTCTCATGGTTGAGGTTTACCCATGTTGACAATTACAGGCCTCTCTAATATTTTCAAGTGGGAGACTTGCACAATTAGTGGTTGACTAAATACTTATTTGCCCTATTGTACATTGGAAACAATTTACCAGATAAAATCATTGTCTTATTATATTAGGAATCGGAAGATGGAAAGACCTACTTTGTGAAGATCCACGCACCTTGGGAGGTTTTGGCCACTTATGCAGATGTGCTGAAAATCAAAGCACCCTTTAAGGTCAACGACATGCAAAGAAAATCTGTGAATCCCTTGAGTTGGTTGGCCACCCCTTTGCGTCTTCCGGAGCACATCATGTATCCTGACCCGGACTTCTTCACCGCTACCTTCAACAAGAGCAAAGCAGACTTCTTTCTCATCGATGACAAAGATACATTCTTTAGCCCTGCCACTCGCAACAGGATAGTAAGTATGTTTGGTATCCTTTCTGACAATGTCTGAAAGAGTGTTTGGGTAGTTAACCGGGTTATTTTCTTTTAATGCATACAATTTGCAATCCTTTGATTAAGTCTGCTTTTCTCTTTTCCTAGGTATACTACATCCTCTCCCGGTGTCCATATGTAGAGGATGAACACCTGGATAAAGACAAGAAAGGAATCAAGAGATTGCTTAACAACTGCACCTACACAGGGGCATTTCCATTGCATGATGTGAGACCCTTTTCCCAAATTACAGTATTGAATAATCAAAGATTTTTCAAATACAGTAATACTGTGCTTGTTTGTGTGCGTGTGCAGGGAAGATACTGGGTAAAACCGAAGGATTCTAGTTTTGAGAGGGACAGATACAATCTCTACCAAAACTGGGCCAAATTTTCATGCTTCTTCAAAGAGCAGCCTCTCAACCTCATCAGGTCAATATACAGAGCACAGTGACAACGTTTGTTAGCATATTCAAACATCTCTATCCTATAACGTGTTTTTACCCCTCGACAGGAAGTACTACGGGGAGCGGATTGGCCTCTATTTTGCCTGGCTTGGGTTCTACACTGAGATGTTATTTTTTGCTGCAATTGTGGGATTACTTTGTTTCTACTATGGTTTGTCCTCATACAAAGACAATGAGTGGAGGTGAGTTTGCGAAACAATACATTATGCAGATAACTTTTTTTTTTCCACACAATGATCCTGCTCACTAGTGCTACTGATTCCAAATATGCTTAGTAAGGAAATCTGCAGTGAGAAAATCGGAGGCAATATTGTGATGTGTCCGCTGTGTGACAAGAAATGTACCTTCTGGAAACTCAGCACAACATGCAATTCATCATGGGTGAGTTGTTTGCCGATCCATGCCCGTTCTCAAAATGGATGATAATGAAAGCATGCTAACAACTGCATCTAACATTTATAATTCTCAAATCTGTCTTTTCTTTCAGCAAGCGCATCTCTTTGACAATGCGGGAACTTTGCTGTTTGCCATATTCATGGGGATTTGGGGTGAGTAAATTCTGCCCTGCACTTTTGAGCTGTAGTACCACCTAGTGGTACTCAAGCATGTGCTGGTATAAGATTCTGACGCTATGACAATTTTAAGCAAAAATTTCACGGTATCACGGCATTGCAATTACAGCTCTAAAATGTGTTACATTGAGATACCTGGGTTAAAAAAAAACACTTTTTTCCCCATTGAACAGGATTTTTTTTTTTTCAAAACATATTAGCAAATTGGAACATAAGTATACCTAATGTTAAGTTAAAACAAATCTTAATAATAAAACAAAAAAGCTGAAATATTCTAAATAAAATTAAAATAAATGCAGTCCTTTTAAGTGCGCGTACAGCCACAGGTCAACATTATTACCATCAAAACAAAAATAATTATTTTCCATAAAAAGCACATGTGTATGACTTGTATCATGGTTACATTATACACACACTCTCTTTCTCAACACAGTTGCCAGAGAGAAAAAAACACAACATGTTTTACCACCGCTAGAGACACTAAACATGCTGGAGTTAACTGTCGTAGCTGGTGGGAAACGTATATGATATTGTTTACGAACCTTTAATTTCGTATAAATGCGAAATCATATTGGAAGTATTGCCTCGTCAGCAGCCACTCTCTCTAAACATGTTTTGAATGTCGGTTGGTAGGCATGCACAATAATATTCTTTTAATATCGCCATCGCGATGTGCCCAGGCGCAGTTTTCCCTTTTAGAGGATGTGCGATTATTATCATTACGTTTTGAACACATAAACGTTTGGTTTGCTTCATAAAAGCAGCATGTGTGCAAGACATGGCTTCCTGTATCCCTTTTATATACAGCAATCTCATTCACAGATAAACCCCCTTAGCATGAACCAAGTGGTATTATTGGAATAAAATCATTTATCGCCGTTTTGCAATTTTTTTGCACTTTCCGTTCTTAAATAAATGAATAAATAAATACAATTAAAGTAAATTGAAGCACCCTGAATCTATTATGGAATAATTAAAAAAATACAGAAACTAAGGTAACATTTTTATAATGAAGAATATGACAAATTGTTTAAAGAATATACAATTTAAAAAATAAGAAGACGAATACAAGGATAAATGAGAAAAACAAGGGGGAAATTCAGGAAAAACAATCTAATAAAATACTGAAGGCAATACAGTAAGTAATACAAAAATATGGTAAGTCAACCAAAGTTTTACCAAACAGAGCTAATCAAGTCATCTGGTGAAAATATATATATATATATAATACCCCCAAAAAGTCGCAGTGTAAGTTTTTTCCAATATCTTTCAGCTCTGTTGGTTGGCCCTCCTCCTCTAAGCCGTGGTCGTCTGTAACTTTTCTGTTGCCGAAGTATTCCCATACCAGCGATTTTGTTTTTTTCCATGTGGGAGGGAAAGTTGAGGAGTTTCACCTCCTCCAGCTATCATGTAGCACAGCTGACTAACTGACACTGAGTAAAAACCAGTGGGGGAGGGTTGAGCCTTGCAGCTGCAAGTGAGGGATTTCTCCCTGCATTTTTGGGACATAAAAAATAGCCAATACCGTAGGGACGGTGTGACGGAAATTTTTTGCGGTTTCATACCACGGTATACCTTGAAACCGGTCATCGGCACATGTGGTACTGGTTAAACTGTTGCGTCATTGTGTCAAAGTACCGCTTGTCACGAATGAGCACCCTTTAATTTTATGTAAAAGAGTCATTGAACATATAACTCTTTAATGGGCAAGTGACTATATTTACAGTGCCTTGCAAAAGTATTCGGCCCCCTTGAACCTTGCAACCTTTCGCCACATTTCAGGCTTTAAACATAAAGATATAAAATTCTAATTTTTTGTCAAAAATCAACAACAAGTGGGACACAATCGTGAAGTGGAACAAAATTTATTGGATAATTTAAACTTTTTTAACAAATAAAAAACTGAAAAGTGGGGCGTGCAATATTATTCGGCCCCCTTGCGTTAATACTTTGTAGCGCCACCTTTTGCTCCAATTACAGCTGCAAGTCGCTTGGGGTATGTTTCTATCAGTTTTGCACACCGAGAGACTGACATTCTTGCCCATTCTTCCTTGCAAAACAGCTCGAGCTCAGTGAGGTTGGATGGAGAGTGTTTGTGAACAGCAGTCTTCAGCTCTTTCCACAGATTCTCGATTGGATTCAGGTCTGGACTTTGACTTGGCCATTCTAACACCTGGATACGTTTATTTTTGAACCATTCCATTGTAGATTTGGCTTTATGTTTTGGATCATTGTCCTGTTGGAAGATAAATCTCCGTCCCAGTCTCAGGTCTTGTGCAGATACCAACAGGTTTTCTTCCAGAATGTTCCTGTATTTGGCTGCATCCATCTTCCCGTCAATTTTAACCATCTTCCCTGTCCCTGCTGAAGAAAAGCAGGCCCAAATCATGATGCTGCCACCACCATGTTTGACAGTGGGGATGGTGTGTTCAGGGTGATGAGCTGTGTTGCTTTTACGCCAAACATATCGTTTTGCATTGTGGCCAAAAAGTTCAATTTTGGTTTCATCTGACCAGAGCACCTTCTTCCACATGTTTGGTGTGTCTCCCAGGTGGCTTGTGGCAAACTTTAAACGAGACTTTTTATGGATATCTTTGAGAAATGGCTTTCTTCTTGCCACTCTTCCATAAAGGCCAGATTTGTGCAGTGTACGACTGATTGTTGTCCTATGGACAGACTCTCCCACCTCAGCTGTAGATCTCTGCAGTTCATCCAGAGTGATCATGGGCCTCTTGGCTGCATCTCTGATCAGTTTTCTCCTTGTTTGAGAAGAAAGTTTGGAAGGATGGCCGGGTCTTGGTAGATTTGCAGTGGTCTGATGCTCCTTCCATTTCAATATGATGACTTGCACAGTGCTCCTTGAGATGTTTAAAGCTTGGGAAATCTTTTTGTATCCAAATCCGGCTTTAAACTTCTCCACAACAGTATCTCGGACCTGCCTGGTGTGTTCCTTGGTTTTCATAATGCTCTCTGCACTATAAACAGAACCCTGAGACTATCACAGAGCAGGTGCATTTATACATACACACAGGTGGATTCTATTTATCATCATCGGTCATTTAGGACAACATTGGATCATTCAGAGATCCTCACTGAACTTCTGGAGTGATTTTGCTGCACTGAAAGTAAAGGGGCCGAATAATATTGCACGCCCCACTTTTCAGTTTTTTATTTGTTAAAAAAGTTTAAATTATCCAATAAATGTTGTACCACTTCACGATTGTGTCCCACTTGTTGTTGATTCTTGACAAAAAAATTAAATTTCATATCTTTATGTTTGAAGCCTGAAATGTGGCGAAAGGTTGCAAGATTCAAGGGGGCCGAATACTTTTGCAAGGCACTGTAATCATTTAAAAAAAATGATAATAATAATTACCTTATAAAGACCCGGTGACCACATACATGGGCATCACATTTTAGGTCATAGATGCCGTGGTATTAACGTTTAAGTATACAAGTGTGGCCTAGATGACCCAAATTGTGATGTCCACATAGGTCAGGGGTGTCCAAACATTTTCTTTCAAGGGCGGCTTTCAGAAAAATCAAAGGACGCAAGGGCCAACTTGACATCCTTCCACTTGTATTTGTTAAACAGAGAATCGGAATCAAGTAAAAAAGATTGGGGTTTTAAACTGTATTTCATTTTCGGTGTTAACTCATTCGCAGCCATTGACATCCAATTTATTTTGACTGGGAGGGCTACCAGCGATCGTTTCATCACTTAAAGCAATAAAATGTACAAAGCAAATTTGATGTTTGTGACAATTTTGGTACTGAAGCATTTCAGACATTTGAATAACCATTCTTTTAAATTAAACAGTATATCTAAAAGATGACAATATTGATCGTAATTTTGCGTTTTGATTAAATTCAATTTAATCGTGCTTAACTAATCATTGTATCCAGATCTATGAATCTTTTACCTAGCCTGGGTCTTCAATGAGGAATTGACTGACTTAATCGGTCAAAAACTGGATCATTTGAATTCAGTACGTCATACACACTACAGATACTGATTATTCTATGTATTAGTGTGAGGAGACATGTTTTAGCTATATCTAAATAGCCAGTGAGAATACAATAAAATCATGATGTTGAGCAAATTTGAAATGTGATTGCTTAGTAAGGGTGTAACGGTACATGTAATAGTATTGAACCGTTTCGGTTCGTGGTGCTCGGTTGGGAACGGACACGTACCGAACGAGTTTCTGACGTAATATAACCCTTACTTTTTGAGGCTGTGAGTCGATCGGGTTACAGTTTCTTTGTGTAGATTATATTTACTCCGTCTTCTCTACTATAATGAGGACCAACACGATAGGACAATATAACCCAGAAACGTCAACGGTGCGACAACGTGGCCGCCGCGAGGACGCAGTTAAACGCGGGCATTAGACTCAATCAGCCAATGCACACCAGTTGCAGTGCGGCCGCGTGCTAGATGTGTCCCAGAAGCGGCTCAACGCGACGCACGCGAAAAAAACGGCAGAGTTTATTATATGATGCGAGACCCGGCCCTCCTGTGTCAATACTACTAGCTAGCAGACCGGGCGGACCGGAAGTCACTAGTGTAAAAATACGGTGGATCCGGTCTATTTTCGAGCTAATATGCAATCGTAACCTACTTTTTGAGTCCATCAGATCTCTTGAGTGGTAGATCGGGGCACAGCTGACTTGTCTTTGTTGATTTACTGCTGTCTTCTCTGCTATAATAATAACCAATACGGCCCTGTGGGCAATACAAAACCCTCCTACCACAACAAAACAAGTAGGAACTAATATTCACATAGGAACTAAAGTTATACAACATAAAATATACAATATAAATGAATACTACATCACATTTGAAAAATATAAACACATAATAAAATAAATAATAGGCCATTTAAATAAAATAAATTGAAATGAGCTAAAACACCTGTAATTAAATAATAAGAATGATACACACATCATGCTTACACAATTAAATTTATTAATTTCTGTGTGGCGCTTTAACTTGAGAAAATCCACCAATAAAGCTTTTGAAAACCGTTCATAAGAAAAAACAATGTTTCATTGAGGCATTTCATTTATAAAATACATGGTAAAATCTTTGTCATTAGGATTGCTTTTCTCTTTAGCACAGGACTTCTTTTTTCTTCTTTTCTTTCAGAAAGAAAGCTGACCAATATGCGGGGTCTGAAAGGCAAATTGTTGTTGGATTATCTTTAAATACCCGCTACTTTTTGAGCAGAATTCTAGCTTTGTATAGGCTAATGTTCCTATTGTTAAAAGCACAAAAGTGTGTGATAAAAAACTAGCACGTTTATATTTTGCATTTTGTTTTCTTACTGTACCGAAAATGAACCGAACCGTGACCTCAAAACCGAGGTACGTACCGAACTGAGATTTTTGTGTACCGTTACACCCCTATTGTTTAGAAAAAAAAAGACATTCCATTGTTTATAAAAAATATCATTTAAATTATTTTGTGTGACTGATTCTAAAGGCCTTGGGCAGATTAGATTAAAATAAGCAGCAAAATGAGGCAAAAATCGATAGGACGAAAAATGTCTAGTGTCCATGTACTAAGCTTTAAAGCCAAGATAAATCTGATGAAACATATTTCTTTTTTAGTGACTTTATTTCTGGAGCTTTGGAAGAGGCGCCAGGCCCGTCTAGCGTATGAGTGGGATCTGGTGGACTTTGAGGAGGAGGAGCAGCAACTGCAGATCCGTCCTGAGTACGAGATTAGGTGCACCAGCCGCAAGCTGAATCCCATCACTCAGGTGTCCATGTACTCATGACAAAACTCTTGTGATTTCTGATTGTGTTGAGAGAAAGTCAAGATCTGACGATATATGTCTGAAGTAGTGATGGGTCCAGTGATACTAATGCGCCGGCGCGCGCGCTGAGCTCATGGAGCAAACCCTGCGTCGGTGCGCGTATCGCTACAAGAAAATCACGTGACCGATGCATGAACTCATTGAACTGTGTCGACACAGTCATGACGCGGCAAACTGGTTCAAAAGGAAGCGCATCCGTCAACGCGATGGAGCTGCTGAAACAATCCACATCTCACAGTTACTTCCTCGTTGTCTACATGCTGTGGAAATGGACGTAACACCGGGAAAACACACTTGTCATCTTCCATTCAAAATACAATTAATTTTAAGTTAACTCTTAGTTTATTAGTGTGACGGGTACACGTGGGTCCGTCATTTGCGGTGCGTGGAAATATCCCATTTGTTGCCTATAAAAGGTAATACTGTTATATGACATGCTGGCTTGGTGGTCAGTGCACTGACCTCTCACGTTCACCTGCGATTTGTAGTGCGCGCGGGTACGAGTCCTGGTTTGGACGTGCTGATCGAATTGCGTCGCGCGGATTCGAAGATTTCGGATATGTTAATAAGTTTATTATTTTTGCAGGTGAAATGTCGCATTTGTAATTTTAACCTGATATATACAAACAGTAGCCACCTCCTCAATCCTGAAGCATTATTGGGCCAAGCATGAGAATGAAGTTTTTGATAATCCTAAAATAAACACAAGGTATAGAGCCATTCCTTTACTCTCCCACAGTAGCTTTTTTGGTAATTTATTAGAAATCAGTAATTAAGCTATAATTTATTTATTGTCCGCTTAAATTTTTTTCTAATGGGCTATGGTACCACTTAGATGACGAAGTGGGGAGTCAAGGAAGCAATGCAACTGTATATGAAATTGCAAAAGTGCAACAATGCATGGCTGAGCCGAACATGGCACGCAATGCAGATTTTCTTCAATACTGGAGGAGCCAATGGACATCTTATCCAAACCTCTTTCAGCTGGCTAAGAAATTGCTTGTTCAAAAAATAAATGAAAAGGAACCAACTAAATTTTAAACATTAAAAAACTATGTTTTTGAATAAAATTTTATCAGAACAAAAAGTCCACAAGCATCCTCATTCACCCATTCATTATTACTTATATTTTCACATTATAATATATGTTCACATAATTTAAAGATATGCAATAATGCAATATGAATGCAAAGACTTAAATGATTTGATTTTACATGCAATGTCATCAATTCAGTGTCAATCTGTCAAGTGGGTTGCCTGTAGGGATTTTTTATGTCCAGCAGGTGTCAGTATTCAATGACACAGTATCCACACTGTGTCAACACAGTGTGTCACTGTGTGGACATGCTTCATGAGGTCTCACGGACCCATCACTAGTATGAAGTCAATTGAAGTTGGACTCCTTATTGAGTGAAACTGGATACTTAAAATTTGTTTTGACCACATCGTTGCCCCACTTGTAGGAATCTGAGTTGGTTCTTGAGAGGACTGCTACTGATATTGTGGCAAAATTATTTCTGTGCTGGGTCACCGTGTTATTCTGGGTAAGGGTTGTGCTGAAAATTAATGTCAGTTTCATTTGGGAAAGGTTTTGTCATGGTGTATAGTTCTGAAAAAGACTCCTAGGCACAAGTTTCCTTCTCTGTCTGATAACTGGATCTTAATTCATGCACTGCTATTGACAGCATTAGACGTCCAATCCATTTCAACTGGGGGATTGGACGTCTGTCAGCATCACTGAAACCTTAATCAGTACATTTTGGTCGACCTCAAATCTAAAGCGATTGGCAAATAAAGGAACCTCGTGTACTTCCTTTTCAGGCTTTAACAAAGTGTGACTGACCTTTTTTTGTACCTGCTTTGCTTGCTCATGGTATAGGAAATGGAGCCTAACTTACCCATAACAACAGTCAGGTGTGCACGTATATGTTTTTCTGGAGCTACTGTCCTTTTGTGGGTGAGCATTCAGTCGACAATGTCAAGTTTATTTCTGCATTTCCTTCATATTCTTTGCAAACTTCACGTCTCCCAGCTCGCTTTGCTTGCTTGTATTTTGCTGAGTATAACAGTACCGGTTGCGGTGTTTGGCAGTCGTATTTTCATGTTGTTGCTCTAATCTCTTTCCCCAAAGATTTGTCTGACCATTTCCTGCATCATCGGAGTGATAGCATACCGCCTGGCTGTCTACGCAGCCTTTGCCAGCTTCATGAAGGAGAATGAACAATTTAACAAGATGGGTTCCTCAATCACCCCGCAGCTGGCCACCGCTGTCACCGGCTCATGCATCAACTTTGTCATCATTATGATACTCAACCTAATGTATGAACGAGTGGCTATTTGGATAACTAACCTGGGTGAGAGCCAGAAGGATGTAGTAGGAGTGTTTAAAATGTGTCAGCCTTTTTGTTTACATTTTTTTTTTTTTTTTTTAAACTTATTATTGCCACAGAAATTCCAAAGACGCACGTGGAGTATGAGAACAAGCTGACAGTAAAGATGTTCCTATTCCAGTTTGTCAACTACTACTCCTCCATCTTCTATGTAGCATTCTTTAAAGGCAAATTCATCGGCTATCCTGGAGGTTATTCTTACATGTTTGGCCAGACGACTAGACTCAGGAATGAAGAGGTAGCTAACTTTCTTTTTCCATTATTCACCTAAACTTATTATGGTTGATTAAGTGCTTACATGGCCATGGAAAGGACTCCCAGAGGGTTGTGATTCTATTAAAGATGCAATGATCGATGGGTTGGCTAATCGATGGGGCCCAATTTCATTAATTGGTCATTGGTCGATCACTAAAAATATAACCGATCTTGTCCGCCAACCTCTTCGAGACCCAGTTAGCCACATTAACCCACTAGCATTTTGTTGCGGACATTTGTGTTGAGTAATATGAGCATTTGTTGGGTATTTCATACTTTCTAAACCCCAACATAATGTTTATGATTGTAACGTCTATGTTTAACGTATGTGGAAAGAAGCGAAATTTGTATTAGAATTCCATATTCCGTAATTTCCCGAATATTAAGCGCACCCGTGTATAATGCGCACCCCAAATTTACTTGTAAAATCTAGGGAAAATTATTGTACCCGTTTATAACGCGCACCCTAATTTTAGCACTAATAAATAGAAGAATTCAAGAAAACAGCTCGTGTACAGATACAGAAATGTCATTTTACTGACTGGTGAAACACAGCACAAGCATAGCACATTAGTAGTTCAAAACATTACCATAAACTGACAATATTTACGGTAATAATATGATTTGACAACTTCTCCAACTTACCAGAATCTAGGAGAAAACAAAACAGATGTGACTTTTCTTTTAAAGGCTGCTGTATAACTTGCTTGCTTCATCATGATGAATAAATGTTTCTTCCATGGATTGATACGGTAAAATGAAAGTGAGAACGTAAGTCGGAAATCCATGAGAGCTCATCGCTGTTAACACGACAGTAACAATAGGAACTATTGTTATTTGGGTTTGAGTTTCCCGAGGGACAGATATAGTTGACGGACATAGGAAGTGTGTGCTTATGTTTGTTATGGTCCGAGTTGCGGAGCTGCAATAAACGTTGACTCAAATGAGTTCAAGAAACTAAATTCTGTGCTTTATGAAGAGTGAAAAAAAGCAGAATTTAACACAGATGAAATCATTCGGCCGATTAGAGTGAAGTATTACCGAAACAAAATGGTGACGTCACGTACCTTAATGGTCGGCAACGGGTCACCGCATACGTTTCTTCAACACAATGTGGCCGTGTCAATAAAAAAAAAAATCGGTTTATATATACATGTAATATATATATATTTCTGTCTCCATCCATGTACCCGTTTATAATGCACACCATGATTTTACAAGTTGATTTTGGGGAAAAAAAGTGCGCGTTATATTCGGGAAATTACGGTAGTCACTGAGTGGTAGTTTTTTTGTGGCTGCTAAATGGCATCATTAATCTGTATTTCCTTTGTAAATTAATTTAGACTGATATTACTTGTTAAGTGAAAGCTCACATTTGGCTCACATCAAAACTGTTCCAGCATTAAAAGGTATCAAAATTTGATAAACATACTGATATCGTTTAGTAGTTTTCTTCTCCCCAAAAATTATTTATCAATTTCCTTAAGTGTATGTTTGCTTTCAGTGTGACCCTGGTGGTTGTTTGATTGAATTGACCACCCAGCTTGTAATCGTGATGACCGGGAAGCAGGTGTGGGGCAACATCCAGGAGTCTCTGGTCCCGTGAGTACACCAAAATCTCATCAACAATACGTTCAGTACACTATGCATGTGTGCTGCCTGCAATTAATTACCCGCTCGTGTGCGACAGGGTGTTAATGAACTGGTGGCGTGGCAGAAGAGCTCGCAGCCACCCAGACAGTCTGTATAGCCGTTGGGAGCAAGACAACAACCTGCTGATGTTTGGGCAACTGCAACTCTTCGACGAGTACCTGGAAATGGGTAAAGAAACTAGAAACTGTTTGACCTGTTATGGAATAATTGACTATTTCTCGTCATTTTACAGTGTGTGTATATATATATATATATATATATATATATATATATATATATATATATATATATATATATATATATATATATATATATACAGTATATTGGGCGGAAAACACTCAGGTGACTTGAAGTTCCATTGAACAGGAGGGCATTTTTAAAAAAAAAAACATTTTTTTTTAAACAGCAAAACCCTAACTGAAGGTGAGAGCATGAAAGAGCATAATTAAAGACGCCATGATTTTAACAAGATAATATCACATACTTACCTTGTTTCGATCGAAAAACTCCATGTAGCATGAATCACCGAGTGTCAACACACAGATGTGAATGGCTACAGCCGGATTTTTGGGCGATTTTATCGGTGAAACATGGTAATACAACAAGGGTCGCGATGCAGAAATGGCAGACATCAAGAAGTGGTCGAGATGTTCTTTTTCATATATATACCCTTTGAAACGTTTTTTTTTTTTTTTTTTCAATTTTTCTTTGTTTGGATTGATTATTTATCCTCTAACATATCGTGGAAAATACGACAGTAACAAAAAAAAAAAAACCATTAAGCGATAGTTATGAGGTAGATATCAGTGATCTATATAAAGACAGTATTTTTTTCATTGTGTCATAATTTGTTTAAAAGATCTTTTTTTATTTAACTAAATATTGGACATCAATTAATGATTTTAAGCTAAAAATGACAGACATTTTGAATAATAAATATAATTACTTACCTTCTTTTTATGGCTGGGTTGAAACAAAAGCGGTTGTGCGACGTCTTTAAATGGGGGTTTAAAGGGTAAAACGGACAAATGAAAAATAGTTCGAGGAATTAATGCACCATGAATTTGCTATATCAGCATATAGACATATTGTTCTATCAAACGCAACAGTTCTTTTGGCTTAAAATACAGCAGTTTATTTTAAAAACGGGTGCAAGAGCAGAAACTGCTTTTTCACTCTTGTCTATGTTTTCTGCCATATATATGTATATATATTAGGGCTTTCAAAATTAGCGCGTTAACGGGTGGTAATTATTTTTTTAAATTAATCACGTTAAAATATTTAACGCAATTAACGCATGCGCGGAACGACCCACTCAAGCATTGCCGCGAACAGACGAGAATGGCGCCGTTTGAAGTATATTGAGAGCTAAGGGCAGAGACAAGCAAGTGGAGTGGACGCAGGTGTTACCAGCACCCGCCAAGGGGGCCGCTGTTATTTTCAATGTGACCAGCATTGTTAGTTTGAGCAGTGAGGAAGAAAGTGGTCGAGCGAGAGAGGGAGTGAGAGAGTTGAGAAAGTGCGCAGTTAGCCTTCAGGCCCGAGTGCTGCATTCCCCACATGCTTTTGTTTTGTTATTTAAAGTATTTCATTTATTTTGCTTGCAATGAAAAAAACACAAAAGAGAATGAAAAAAATAATTAAAACGTTATCATTTTTAAAAAATCTCAAAAAATGGGACAGACAAAAGTATTGGGACCCTCAGCCTAATACTTGGTAGCACAACCTTTGGACAAAATAACTGCGAACAACCGCTTCCGGTATCCATCAATGAGTTTTTTACAATGCTCTGCTTGAATTTTAGACCATTCTTCTGTGGCCAACTACTCCAGGTCTCTGAGATTTGAAGGGTGCCTTCTCCAAACTGCCATTTTCAGATCTCTCCACAGGTGTTCTATGGGATTCAGGTCTGGACTCATTGCTGGCCACTTTAGAAGTCTCCAGTGCTTTCTCTCAAACCTTTTTCTAGTGCTTTTTGAAGTGTGTTTGGTGTAGTTGTCCTGCTCGAAGACCCATGACCTCTAAGGGAGACCCAGCTTTCTCACACTGAGCCCTACATTATTATGCTGCAAAATTTGTTGGTAGTCTTCAGACTTCATATTGCCAAGCACATGGTCAAGCAGTCCAGTGCCAGAGGCAGCAAAGCAAACCCAAAACATCAGGGAACCTCCGCCATGTTTGACTGTGGGGACCGCGTTCTTTTCTTTGAAGGCCTATTTTTTTCCCATATAAACTCTATGTTGATGCTTTTCCCCAAAAAGCTCTACTTTTGTCTCATCTGACCAGAGAACTTTCTTCGAAAATGTTTTTGGCTCTCTCAGGTAAGTTTTGGCAAACTCCAGCCTGGCTTTTTTATGTCTCTGGGTCAAAAGTGGGGTCTTCCTGGGTATACTACCATGGAGTCCCTTTTCATTCACACGCCGACGGATAGTATGGGTTCACACTGTTGTAGCCTCGGACTGCAGGACAGCTTGAACTTGTTTGGATGTTAGTCAAGGTTCTTTATCCACCATCTGCACAATCTTTCGTTGAAATCTCTGGTCAATTTTTCTTTTCTGTCCACATCTAGGGAGGTTAGCCACAGTGCCATGGGCTTTACGCTTATTGATGACACCGCGAACGGTAGACACAGGCACATTCAAGCCTTTGGAGATGGACTTGTAGCCTTGATATTGCCCATGCTCCCTCACAATTTTGCTCCTTCAGTCCTCAGACAGTTCTTTGGTCTTCTTTCTTTTCTCCATGCTCAATTTGGTACACACAAGTACACAGGACAGAGGTTGAGTCAACTTTAATCCATTTTAACTGGCTGCAAGTGTGATTTAGTTATTGCCACTACCTGTTATGTGCCACAGGCAACAGGTGCTGTTAATTACACAAATTAGAGAAGTATCACATGATTTTTCAAAGGGTGCTAATACTTTTGCCAGGCCCATTTTTGGAGTTTTGTGTAAAATGATAATGATTTAATTATTTTCCCCATTCACTTTCGTGTTTTTTCATTGCAGGCAAAATAAATGAAGATATTACTACCAAAGCATTTGCAATTGCAGTCCTTTTCTGGGAGAAATTGAGCATTATCTGACAGAATTGCACGAGTGCCAATACTTTTGGCCAGCAGTGTAGGTATATGCGTGTGTGTATGAATATATAAAATTTTAATGAGCAAAATGGTAATTAAAACCAAATAAAATTGAAATAAATTCTGGTTATAACCCCCAATAACACTCTTAAGTTCATTTAAAAAAATAATATAGCATTAAAAAAAAGTTATTTTTTAATTTCCTTTTTGTTTTTTCTAAAACAAATAAACAATTAAAATGCTTAACACTAATGTGTCATTATTCTATAAGCTATATATTAATAAAAGAAATTAAAATACATAAGAGAATATTTACTGTGCCCCCCTTCTTTGGTTTATAATTTACAAAAAAAACTAGTAAAAAACAAACAAACTGGGAGTACTGCCTGTAAATGCTTATGTTTCAGTGCTAATATGGGCGCTAGACGTCAAATCAATTTTGATTGGGAAAAGACTGGCAGCGATTGATTGCCCTCTATATGCTTACATCTCCATCTGAATTCTGCAGATGGTGCTGTTTCCCACCTGTTTCATTTTCTTTGTGCTCCAGTGATCCAGTTTGGTTTCGTCTCTCTGTTTGTGGCTTCCTTCCCCTTGGCTCCTCTGCTGGCTCTCTTCAACAACATTATCGAGGTTCGAGTGGACGCTTGGAAGCTCACTACTCAGTTCAGACGTCCCGTGGCAGCCAAAGCTCATAGTATTGGCGCGTGGGGGGAAATCCTCAGTGGCATTGCCATTTTGTCTGTTGTTACCAATGTAAGAGATGGACTACCATGCAGTCTTGGCTTTTTTTCATTATGTTGATACTGACTCTCAACTGTCCTTTTGCAGGCTTTCATTGTGGCTTTCACTTCTGATATGATCCCCCGACTTGTGTATATGTACGCTTACCAGCCAGATGGGGTAGTTACTATGAAAGGCTACATCAACAACAGCTTGTCTGTGTTCAACATCTCAGAGTTCCTACCGGCCAACAGGCCAGATGATGATGAGATGCCGTCCTGGTTCAACAGCTCCATCACAACCTGCAGGTGTGTGTGTGTGGGGGGGAGAGCTTTCGAAGGGCGTCAGATAAAAGCTTGCAATGGTGTATTTAAAAAATGTTTACCAATCACGCAGGTACCAAGACTACCGCTACCCTCCTGGCCACGAGAATCAGTATGCCCACACGTTGCAGTTCTGGCATGTTTTGGCTGCCAAGCTAGCCTTCATCATCATCATGGAGGTAAATTTAGGGTTTTCAGATAATTTAGGTTAATTAACACAATGGCTTTTTTTTTTGTTGTTGTAATTTTTGTTTCAAATCTTGCATGTTTTCAGTTCATTGCATGGGAAATTACTTAAACACAATCAGTGTTGGGAATAACGCCGTTATAAATAACGCCATTACATAACGGCGTTATTTTTTCAATAACGGGGTAATCTAACTATAGTGGTACCTCTACATACGAAGTTGATCCGTTCCAGGACCTTGTTTGTAAGTCGAAATGGTCGTATGTCGAGCAGGATTTTCCCATAGGAATACATTATAATTCCATTAATTCGTTCCACAGCCCAAAAACCTTCACTAAATCCTTAAAAAAATACTGCTGGTACTATTACAAATGGCAATTACACATAGCAAAACAAATAAATTATAAATCAAAATCGGAATAATAATAATAATAATAATAATAATTCCTGTATTAATGTAACGAATCGGGTTCTAATGTGGCGGACGTTTTTTGCTGACCCTGAACGCACCGCGGTGCTGACGTGCCAGAGGCAGACCGGTGAGCTTCTTGAGTTTCACTTTCACTTTGAATGTTTTCTTAACACCGTCAATTGCGGTAGACAGAAGGTGTTTTTGTTTTGAATAAGTTGTGAAATAAATGATAAAAACGTGGCGAAGTTGGCGATTTCTCTGGAGATGTTACCACAATAAGAATTGTCAGCTTAACTTATAAAGACTGGCGAACGATGGTCGGAGGAGGACCGTGGAGATGTATTGTTGAGCCATTTCACGGATGCCCACCCTACGCTCATATTTTTCTGTCATTTGCATCTTCATTTAGAAGGTAAGCGTCAACTTTTTCCTTGTTTCACCACCTGTACCAACCTTTTCTGAAACCAGTGTTGATTTGTCACACAAGAAAATCCGCCGTGCATTCGTCTGCGGTGCTGCCATTGTCGTCGTATTTCGAGCATGTCGTCGGATGTAGAAACAAATGGCGAGTCAAATTTTACGTCGGATGTCGAAAAGTTCGTGTGTCGAAGCGATCGTATGTAGAGGTACCACTGTAATTATTTTCTCCGCCGTTACAGTTACTGACGGTCAAAAGCGGTGCGTTACTTACTTTGAATAAATTGAAGAAACAACCAGCCGTAGCGAGTCTACTCTGCTCTGTTTATTTGTCATCCAAGACTTGGGGTGCGTTCAGGTTCATGGCAATGAAAATAGCCTACCTTTGCAAGAACGATGGAGTTGCTGTTTGATACGGTCATAATGTGACGGTCCTGTACCCATCCGCAGCAAAACTGTTCACACCGATGTGTAATTTTGGAATCGTTGATGAGTTTAGTAACATACACCAAACAATAAATACAGCAGAATGTCCATTTGGCGTAATTGTGGCAGCCCGTCGACATCTTTACTCCATTTGTCTTCGGCTTGCTCGTAAGGGTCAACATTGTTCACATCCTTAAGTTTGATCACATATCTGTTCTTCGCCTTAGTAACGAGTTTGTCTCTTTATCGAACTGGCAGGTTAAAGTTTAATGTCCCGTGAGCCAGACCTGCTCCCAATATGGCTGCGTTGTTGTCAAGTCTCACATGAGCCCCCATTCTGTGACGTAAACGCTTGGGCCTCATAGCGCACGTACTTCATAGCCGGTGTTTTCACACACAAACCGGAACAGCGCGCGCGACAAACACACACACGCAAAACAGATGCAGAGGGATATGATGGCAGAGCATTCAGAGGAAAATTTGTCCTTTACAAGGTGGAGATATAAACACTATTTGAAGTTTTTTCGAAATTAAAGGAAAGAACGTGCATGTAAAGTGTAATTTATGTCCCGGGGCAAAGCTTTTGTCCACATCTGTGTTAAGCAATTCAAATCTGTTTATTTTTGTTGCACTTCAAGTGTAGGATAAATCTGTTGCTGGTGAGGTGCAATAAATATTACGGGGTTCTATAACACAACTACCTGTCTGTTCTTCTCTATTCAACTGACTCGAATACTGCTCAGAAAATTTCAAATTCTTTGACATACAACAACCTCTTTTTAAAGTAACGGAAATAGTTACTTTCCCTGGTAACTAGTTACTTTTACTATTCAGTAATTCAGGTGCTAACTCAGTTACTTTTTGGAAGAAGCAGTGAGTAACTATAACTAATTACTTTTTTTAAGTAACATGCACAAAACGGAACACAATATGTATAGGTGTTGGTTCTGCAAAGGTTACAGAAAGATTCTAACCGCATACATGAACATATATTAAACCACTTCCAGGACTGGTTTTACGTTCCTTGTGTCAAAAAAAAAGCGTGTGTTTCAGTATAGGAATAAATTAGACATTACACTAAAGCAAGACATTTTACCTTCAGAAAATCAGAATTTTAAAGTTCTGCTTCTATGGGTTTAATGACTTATTCGGTTTAAGAAGATCATTATCTCTCAGATAAGTGTTTATTTTTTAGATATATATTTATTTTCTTAAAATAATCAACAAGCACGTGTGTTTTGTCAATCACATTACCCACACCAACTGAACGCAACATTGTATTGATTTTGGGTCTACTTTGGGTCATTTCCTTTTGATTTTTTGTCATATTCTGTTTTCCTTTTTGGTAAACAAAATTATTGGGACAGGGTTAATCGTAATCAGGTTTGATGGTAACACTTCACAGTAACACATTTGCCAAAAACAGCTTAAGGAAGCCATTACTAGCCATTTAGTTCATAGTATGAGAGCACATGGTTTGCATTTTAGAGGTTGAGAGGTTATACCTTTTATTTAAACATTTTAATTTTTAGACTTAAACATTAAACTTAATATTAATTAATAAGGGTGTAACGGTACATGCATTTGTATTGAACCGTTTCGGTACGTGGTGCTTGGTTCGGAATGGTGGCGTGCCGAACGAGTTTCTGACGTAATGTAACACTTATTTTTCGAGGCTGTGAGTCGATCGGGTTACAGTTTCTTTGTATAGATTATATTTACTCCGTCTTCTCTACTATAATGAGAACCAACACGGTAGGACAGTATAACCCAGAAACGTCAACGGCGCGACAACGTGGCCACCGCGAGAACGCAGTGAAACGCGGGCGTTAAAGTCAATCAGCCACTGCACACCAGTCGCAGTACAGCCGCGTGTTAGACGCGTCCCAGAAGCGGCTCAACACAACGCATGCGAAAAGAACGGCAGAGTTTATTATTTGACGCGAGACACAACCCTGCTGCGTCAATACTACTAGCTTTAGCTAGGATCGGGCAGACCGGAAGTCACTCGTGTAAAAATACGGTGGATCCAGTCGATTTTCAAACTAATATGCAATCGTAACCCACTCCTTAAGTCCATCAGATCTCTTGAGTGGTAGATCGGGGCACAGTTGACTTCTCCTTGTTGATTTACTGCTGTCTTCTCTGCTATAATAATAACAGGTAGGAACTAATATTCCCATAGGAACTAAAGTTATACAACATAAAATATACAATATAAATGAATACAACATCACATTTGTAAAATATAAACACATAATAAAATAAATAATAGCCCATTTAAATAAAATGAATTGAAATGATCTAAAACAACTGTAATTAAATAATAAGAATAATACACAGATCCTGCTTACACAATTAAATTTTAATTTCTGTGTGGCGCTTTAACTTGAGAAAATCCACCAATAAAGCTTTTGAAAACCGTTCATAAGAAAAAAAATGATTCATTGAGGCTAGGCATGTGCCGGTATGAGATTTTGACGGTACGATAACCGTGAGCAAAAATACCGCGGTTTCACGGTATCACGGTATTGCAATTATAGATCTAAAATTTTGAGATGTATGGGTTCACAAAAAAAAAAAAAAAAACTTTTTTCCATTGAACAGGATTTTTTTCAGAAAATATTTGCAAATTGGAACATGAATATAATGTGAAAATACATAAATTGACAAAAAATAACAAATATTTTATATAAAATATAAATAAATAGAACCAAGACTATACCCACAGCCACAGCTCAAGTTGCTCAATATTAGAGCGAGAACAAAATAATTGCTATAAAAAAGTAAAAACACTTCTAAATAAAATTAAAAATATATACTGTATGACTTTTTTTGAGGGAGAGAAGCTCAAGTGAAGTTTCGCCATTTTCAGCCACTGTGTCAACTCTAGTCTACATGATGTCATGCCTTTGTGTTAAAAAGAACAAAGAATTCATAAGTTAATAAGTTAGTTAAAAATGTATAAGTTAGTTTGGAAATATTGTTGAGGAAAGGTTTCAGCTTAAAAAAAAAAAAAAAAAAAAAAAAAAGTGAGGAGTGAGGCCTCTTTTCGCAATTAGCAATCTTCGACGCGATCCTTTTTTTTTTTTTTTTTTTTTTTTTTTTTTACCCCTTCACTCAAGCTTGTTTCTCTCTCAGCTGCTGTGAGACATAAAACCTCGACGAAGCTGCTCTCCCAGCTTAGCCTAGGCTAACATCTGTCTTTGTAAGTTTTAGTTAGTTTGTATATTGAATTTGAAAGGAAAATGTATGATTTGTTTTTGGCGACCTTTTTCATGGTGCTATTGCTATCCTGTTGAACCTACTCACACGTGGAAAAATACAGTTGTACAACGTTTTAAATGTATTCATTTGTATATTTCACCACGATTTGAGAGCTCAATAAATTGAAGAAAAGTACGCCTTGTGTTTGGAGGGTTTGTTTTTGGGTTTGCTGGCTGTTTAGCAGAATAGCGTCACTGACACTCACAGCAACAAACAGGGGAAGGGTGAGCGCTGCCGCACCAAGCCACTTCGACTGCATTTTGGCACATGAAAAATAGCGAATACCATACTAAGGTATGACGGAAAATTTTAGTGGTTTTGAAACCGCGACGTTTTCACACCACGGTAAACCGTGAAACCGGTAACCGGTACATGTCTAATTGAGGTATTTCATTTGTAAACTACTTGTTAAAATCTTTGTCATTGGCATTGCTTTTCTCTTTAGCACAGGACTTCTTTTTTTCTTCTTTCTTTCAGAAAGAAAGCTGACCAATACGCGGGGTCTGAAAGGCAAATTGTTGTTGGATTATCTTTAAATACCCGCTACTTTTTGAGCAGAATTCTAGCTTTGTATAGGCTAATGTTCCTATTTTTGAAAGGTGTGTAATAAACAACTAGCACATTTATATTTTGCATTTTGTTTTCTTACTGTACCGAAAATGAACCGAACCATGACCTCAAAACCGAGGTACGTACCGAACTGAGATTTTTTGTGTACCGTTACACCCCTATTAATTAATAATTATTCTTTTAATATATAATACTGTAGTAACGTGAGTTGACTCACTACAGATCAAATGAAACAATTCAAAGAAAACCCATTCAAAGAGAGGAGCACTTACTTTTTGGCAACATTCTGAAGCGAGGCAGTCACTAAGCTGTCTGAAAGCATGATGTCATGAAATATATGGTAAAAATGACCAACAGTGACATTTAAGTTATTTAGTACAATTAAAAAATCTTTAAAACTCAAAAATTAATATGGGAATGTTATAAATGAAGTTTTTCTTTATTACCATATGATATCACCTATATTTTAAGATATTTTGCTGTTAATACGGCGTTATTTGGTAGCTTTTATGTCAAGGCATGTTTTCGTAAAATGTCTCCTATGTATCTGCAATTGCAGCAGATAACTGCTAATGCCGAAGGTTTGTTTTAACACAGAAATGGGTAAAATGGTTGGATACAAAGTATAAATAGTATATGAATTGTTTGAAGCTAATTGACGGTTGTGCCTTCCTCCTTCCCAGCATATCGTGTTTCTAATCAAGTTCTTTTTGGCCTGGCTGATTCCCGACGTTCCTGTCGACGTGAGGGATCGAGTGAGGAGAGAGCGCTATCTGGTCCAAGAAAACCTCTACAAATTCGAAGTGGAGAAGGTGAGGAGTCAATTCAGCGGGTACGTGGACGAGGAAAACAAGGTGTATAGCAGACAACAAGCTCTGTGACTTCCACTCAATAACCTGGGCTGAATGTAACGCCGCCCTGACATACAAAGATGAAGATGTGTAGCTTTAACTTACTTCCTTGACACCAATTATTACTTCCTCCTGAAAAAGCGTGATAAATGCAAAAAGGTGAGTTTTGGGTGATCCGCGAATAAGGGGGAGTGGCTGTTTATTTGTCATTGATTAATGACAAACGCACTTGTAAACACATAGCCTTTATGAAGGAGTTTGAGGTCTCCGCAGTCCTCAGCTATCCTGCTTCAAGACTTGAATATACGTAATTGCCTCGTATTTATGGCCTTCTATTCTATGCTGTAATTGCAATTCTGATATTGATCACACTTTGCTGGAAAGACAAGCCTTTCTATTGAAGACTATTTATTTTATTAGCTACTATAAGTGGCTTAAGAGTAGATACCTTAATATATCACACTTTGACCTGGGTTGCCTGTCTTGTGCAGTTGTATCAACAACATTAGTGTCATATGAAATTGATGAATTACTTCATTCATGTTTTTTTTTTTTTTTTTTAAACTATTCAGTTTTTGCCCATTACGCAAAATCCCTTCATCTGTGTCTATGCATTGAAGGAAAAGTGCATTTTAGATTTTTGTTTGTTTGTAATTGCACAACGCACTTGATGAAAAATGACTTGTCATAAATGTGCCAGTCTTGTGGTTGTCATGGCGACACCGCATTCACAGCCTTGACTGTTCTAAAGCAGCACACGGAGCATATTTAAGCTTTTATAATGCTCCCTGTAGAAAAAAAAGTGTTCAATGGAAAGCTTTAAATTGTATCATTTATTCAGATAATCTTCAGAATTGTATGCTTATTTTTTGTTTTCCATCATTGCTGTGTGAATTTGTTCTTTTGTCATTTTTTTATACTTTAAGCAAGTGAATACGTTTACTGTACATGGACTATCTAATTACTTGGTTCTGTATTTTTCCCATTTGCTGTATCCAAACCTCAAGAATAAATTCCAGTCCAACAAACGTTTGCTGCTTTACTGAGGACGTTGGCAAGCATGAACATTCACACAACAGATGGCTAGTGAGGATGCCGATTCCTTGTTCGTGTTTGCTCGCACAAGTAGGTGTGGTTAACACCCGAGTATATTGGCACGCTCACACCTGGCATACAAAAACACATGGGGGAAATGCATGTGCATGGTCCCGTTTTATCATTCTCTTGTATGGACGTTCTAAAGTGAAATTATAAATTTGATAAATAAGAAAGAGCGTCTTAACTCATTCCATGCCATTGACTGCAGTTGACATCCAATCCATTTGAACTGGAAGGGATGACAGTGATAATTCATCAAAATGGATTGGACGCCTTTTGACGCCAATAGCATCCAATGAGTTCCACCATTCTAATAACAAATTTGGAACAATACACCGACTCAAAAAGATGCCTTTCCAGAAACTATGTTAAACATTTACTACCATTGACAAGTATGCTCATCAATGATTTTTTTCAACATGGAGGGGTCAGAGAAGGTCTGACATGCTCCAGTATAAAATCAAGCTTGGAACAATCGACTGTTAAAGATAAAATGTGCACGCATACTGCCAGCAGATGGCAGCTATGCAGCATTTTATATGAGATTCTGGGCTGCATTTAGATCTGGACATGTTCTACTTTTGAATGCTGAAAAATATAAAAAGTTAAAATCTTCAATCACGGTCATGCTTTAGTAGTTGATAGGTTGAAGGACGCCTTAGAAAACAGGTATCAAACTAAAGATCAGGAATCCAAATCCAGCCCGCCAAATGTTTTCATGTGTCCTACGAAAGTAAATCATGTGTATCGACTTCATATTTTTGGGCAAGATAGCCAAATTTCCGGTTGTCGTCAATTTAAAAAACAATGTTGCAGATATTTCTGTTACAAATCCCCCTTTTCAAAATAAATGGAATTTTGTAGTTGTTTTTACTTCCTTCTAATTTCAAAACCATATATCAGGACGCAAGGGCACAGGTTTGCATAGGGACGGTAGGGACATAACACTACCAACTTTTCAGGATGCTCAAATTGTCCTAACCAACAAAGTAATTTAGATTGTCTTCCCATATGTTGTAAGAATAGAAGAGACCCTAACATTATTAAGTTAATTATTTTCATTATGTTCAGACTTACATTTATCCCTTTTCAATTGCTGAATGTGCCGGGCCATTTCGCCCCCACGCACGTTTGATTGGCTGATGGCTTGTTGCCTGGCACGGCCAGACTGTTCTCCCTGTATTTTTCAGAGACTGTGGAACAGCGATGAGTCTGGAGTTCCAGGCTAGATGGCTTAACCCCCCCCCCCCAAAAAACCACACATACAAACTCACACAGCCCAGACAGATTCATGTTGACAACATGCTGCCTCCTCTGCCCCGTTCGAAAAGGAGCGATATTAGAAGTATTTTTCAGCCAGTAGCAGCGGCCACTGTAAGTAATGTAAAAAGTAGGGGTGTCAAACGATAAAAATTTTTAATCGAGTTAATTACAGCTCAAAAATTAATTAATCGTAATTAATCGCAATTCAAACCATCTATAAAATATGCCATATTTTTCTGTAAATTATTGTTGGAATGGAAAGATAAGACCGAGATGGATATATACATTCAACTACGGTACATAAGTACTGTATTTCTTTATTATAACAATAAATCAACAAGATGGCATTACCATTATCAACATTCTGTTAAAGCGATCCATGGATAGAAAGACTTGTAATTCTTAAAAGATAAATAAAAATAATAAAATATATAAATAAATAAAATATATCAATATTCATAAAAATGTATAGAAAATAAATAAAAGATAATAACTAGTTATAGAAATTTTATATTAAAGCCCCTCTTCATGGTTTCGTATTAATAAAATTTGTAAAGTTTTCAATCAAAAAATAAACTAGTAGCCCACCATTGTTGATGTCAATAATTACTTACTCAATGCTCATGGGTGCTGAAGCCTATAAAATCAGTCGCACCCAAGTGCCAGCAGAGGGCGCCAAAACCCCGAAAAACACAACAAGTACACCTTTCACTTTGCTGTCCTTTTAATATGTTTGAGCGGGGCATTTGTGCATTAATTGCGTCAAATATTTTAACGGGATTAATTTAAAAAATTAATTACCGCTCGTTAACGCGATAATTTTGACAGCCCTAGTAAAAAGACATCACTGTTGTGGAGGTGGGGGAAACACCACTAACGTTGGTACTGAAAGTCCGACCTGCATTAGAGTTAGCATAACATTAAACTGCGTGAACCTTCAAAACAACTGCGGTCAGGCCAGTCTCCACAAGGAACAACGAGGTCAAACTAGCCGTCCCTCATTTGCATCATTGTTTGCATTGTGTGCATTATGGTAATGCGACGCGATGTCTTCCGAGAGCAAGTCCCTTTAAAAAAAGGGGAAACGATCCAAGAATGGAACTTGAACTGGAACTTGAGGGGGACACTGACATGTACATGAACTGACCGGGGGGGGGGGGGGGGGGGGGGGGGGGGGGCAAATCTGTGAAATGAAATCACACATCAGAATTTCATGAGAGTGCTTAGGTTGCAGTCTTGGCGTGGTCTAGTATGCCTCAGATGTAGGATATCTGATTTTTTTTCAATAATTTTTTCACCAGATCACTTTTACATTACAATTTTTTTTGTTTGACTAGAGGAGTGCTCTAGTGTCCCCCAGATGTGGACCCATCCTCGGATAGGTCCCCATATTTTTTAATATAGGGACTTGCCATTCAAATGTTTCTTTAGTTTTTTAAATCAAAGGTTTGAATCGAACATTGTATAATTTGTGCTGGATCTTGCCGGAACAAGATCCGGCACCTCTTGATTTTGGCCTCCCTGTGTTCCGGGACTTATTTGGGCAGATCCGGCACCTTGTGTATAGAAAATAATAATATGAAAATGTTTTTAAAAAATATATTGTAATATCAACGAAGGGGGAGAAAAGAAGGAGATGAGTCGTTGATTGCTTTCTCCACTTTATTGTGGTAACAATAAAAAAACAAAATAACAGCGGACTGCCGCCACGTTCGACCGCGAACTTTTGCTTCTCACCAGTCTCCTCCCCGCTTCCTTCTACTCACAGCACTCCAGTTCCAGCGTCTCTTAAAGGGACCGTGCATAGTGTCTTGTTTTGAGCTTTTTGTTGACAAAGGTAACGAACACACAACGTGCTGACAACTTTATTTCTTCATTAACACGTGGAGCTAACAGCACGAACAGAACTTGTGGCTCTCGGCAGGCTGTGCCTCTCTATTTCACTCCCGCATCACGTGACCTAAACAACAGTAATGTTGCGTGCACTTCAGGGTGCCTCAGAAAACATTATATCAGAACATTACACATAGTTACGGACATTACAGTATAAAATAAAATAATAATATGCATAAATTCATTTACAGAACAAATCCCAAGAATTGCATGTTGTTCATAAAAATCTAATGTCATTTGAAAGAGTCGGAGATTTGTTGATGCATTGAAAAGCTGGACCAACAAATCACGCCCCTAACATAATAAAAACAAAAACTTGAAATTACCATGACCATTTTCTGCGTATGTTCTGGGACCTGTGCCCGTCTCGTCATCCCTGCGCTGTCATTTGTACTTTGTATTCTGGCACCTTATGATTTACAAATTAAGCACTAGTCCCTACCAATGTTGAGACCAAACCTGCGCCCTTGTCAGGACGATTTTTAGCCCTTTTTACCGCCAGTCAAAAAAGGATTAAAAGTCTATCACAGTCTATGGCAGACAATGTTAACTCATTCAGTCCGTTTTTTTTTTCTCCATTTGGAGGGCTGTAATAATGTTAAAGCTGCTTTACTGTGAATTCCAAGTTTGTAGACTAGGTTAAGTTATTGTCTCGCTGCCAGCCTCTCCTGGATTGGACGTCTATTGTCGTCCATGGCAGACGATGTTAGCATTTATGCTTTTGGAGAGTTCCAGAGATTAGGACCAGTATATACAGTGGGGCAAATAAGTATTTAGTCAACCACTAATTGCGCAAGTTCTCCCACTTGAAAATATTAGAGAAGCCTGTAATTGTCAACATGGATAAACCTCAACCATGAGAGACAGAATGTGGGAGAAAAAAAAAACAGAAAATCACATTGTTTGATTTTTAAAGAATTTATTTGCAAATCTTGGTGGAAAATAAGTATTTGGTCAATAACAAAAGTTAATCTCAATACTTTGTTATGTACACTTTGTCGGCAATAACGGAGGCCAAACGTTTTCTGTAACTTTTCACAAGCTTTTCACACACCGGTGCTGGTATTTGGTATTATCCTCCATGCAGATCTCCTCGAGAGCAGTGATGTTTTGGGGGTGTCGTTTGGCAACACGGACTTTCAACGCCCTCCTCACCCCTTGGCATCAAAATGATAACAAGAACGGTGAGCAAAAATCCCAGAAACACACGGGGGGACCTAGTGAATGACCTACAGAGAGCTGGGACCACAGTAACAAAGGCTACTATCAGGAATACAATGCGCTGCCAGGGACTCAAATCCTGCACTGCCAGACGTGTCCCTTTGTTGAAGAAAGTACACGTCCAGGCCTGTCTGCGGTTTGCTAGAGCATTTGGATGATCCAGAAGAGGACTGGGAGAATGTTATGGTCAGATGAAACCAAAATAGAACTTTTTGGTAGAAACACAGGTTCTCGTGTTTGGAGGAGAAAGAATACTGAATTGCACCGTACCCACTGTGAAGCATGGGGGTGGAAACATCATGCTTTGGGGCTGTTTTTCTGCAAAGGAACCAGAACGACTGATCTGTGTAAAAGACAGAATGAATGGGGCCATGAATCAAGAGACTTTGAGAGAAAATCTCCTTCCATCAGCAAGGGCATTGAAGATGAGACGTGGCTGGGTCTCTCAGCACGACAATGATCCCAAACACACAGCCACGGCAACAAAGGAGTGGCTTCGTAAGAAGCATTTCAAAGTCCTGGAGTGGCCAAGCCAGTCTCCGGATCTCAACCCCATAGAAAATCTGTGAAGGGAATTGAAAGTCCGTGTTGCCCAACGACAGGCCCAAAACATCACTTCTCTAGAGGAGATCTGCATGGAGGAATGGGCCAAAATACCAGCAACAGTGTGTGAAATGCTTGTGAAGAGTTACAGAAAACGTTTGGCCTCCGTTATTGCCAACAAAGGGTACATAACAAAGTATTGAGATGAACTTTTGGTATTGACAAAATACTTATTTTCCACCATGATTTGCAAATAAATTCTTTAAAAATCAAACAATGTGATTTTGTTTTTTTCCCCCCCACATTCTGTTTCTCGTGGTATCGGTTTACCCATGTTGACAATTACAGGCCTCTTTAATATTTTCAAGTGGGAGAACTTTCACAATTAGTGGTTGACTAAATACTTATTTGCCCCACTGTAGATGACATTTGAACCTATGGTCCAAGGCAATGTAAAAAGAAGATATTCTGATCTATTGTCCATTTCATCTTGGGACCACCTTCCTCCTGCCCAGGGGGGCTAAGTCGACGTGAGGGGGCGGGGCCGTGGCCGCACACAGGTGGCGCACTCGTTCTCTGTCCTCGGTCCTGAAAGCTTCTCTCACTCCGGACCCTTTCCACTACCCTCCACTAGCTTTGCCTCCCTGGCATCTCGACACGCTCATCTTTCTACATCGGCTGGCAGTGGATTTTGCAAAAATGGCCGTGCGCCGATTAAGTGAGTACAAGAGGCAAAATCGGACCGATTGGAACGCCGCTTTGTGACTGGGAAAGCTGTCTTTGCACAATCTCCTCCTTGCAGCTCTTTTGGATCTCTGAGACGGTTTTATTGCGGGGGAATCAACGAAAAATCGAATATTGAGGATTATACAAGCATAATGCACATATACCGCTTGCGTTTCTTCTATTAGAACAGTCGTGAAGTGAATTTAGGGGGAGGCAGAAATGGAGCCTGAAAGCAACCAAGGAGCTTTTCCAAACACTAAAGAGGGACTGAAACAAATAGCAGGAAAGGCCCTTGGAAGTCTGTACAGGTAAGACAATTCATTATTATTTTTGCACGTCGTAAATTACCAAAAATATTTCTTGTTTAGTTTATCAAAAACAAAAAACAAAAAAAAAACCCAAGTACAATTTGTCAGTTTATTCCATGAGAAATTATCATTTATAGGAGGAATTTGCGGATGTAAAGCACAAGAATATTTAAGGCTCACATATTTCCCATGAGGATCACCCCTCCCTCCCCAAGACCAGCAGCTGTGCGTCTTTTTTAAATTAATAATGAAAAGCAAACAGTCGTGACACAAAGTCTGCCATGATATCTATTAGTGTTCGGATCTGTACGAAGCCGATGCTTGTCATATTAATTGATAATTATCAATTGAGTCTCAAAGCTGCAAAGAAAGGGTATAAAATAAAAATTTGGAGCCATTTTAATTTAATTTGGTCATGATTGTTTCTTTTTGTGAGATTAACCGTGATGGACATTTTTGAAAGACAAAAAACGGATTTCATATCAAGCAATTTGGTTATAGTTGCAGAAAGAAAGAAACGTGACTTACAGGTGTGAAAAAAAAAATCAGCTGCATAGGCCCACTTTTCCCAGAGGCCTGTACAATTACAAATCTAAGCTTTTTTTCAAATAATTTGGCGATTTTTTAGAGGAAGGCAGCCACACTTAAGACATCATGTTTAAAAGAGCTATTTTTAAATACTTCCCCCCTGAATACGATAAATAAAATAATTGCAGTGAGGCTGTTGTTGCTGCAATGCGGTATGAAGGTCATTGCCTTCTTTCGGGGGAAATAAATTCAAATTTTGATCAAACGAAAAACGCTGTTTTTTTTGGGGGGGTCCAGCATTTTATCGAAACAAAAATTCAATGAATATAAATTTTGGAGAGCACTTTGGATTTACCTGCAATGCGAATGCAAATGACGAGGGGCTTGAAGTGCTTTCGAACCGCCCCCGCAGGAGGTTGGAGAAGCGGCAGCAAACGGGCGAGGCCATCGAGCTGACCGAGGATGGGCGACCCCGCGCCGAGCAGGGCCGCAGGGGGCCCCTGTGCGACTGCACGTGCTTCGGGCTTCCGCGCAGGTACATCATCGCCATGCTGAGCGGCCTGGGCTTCTGCATCTCCTTCGGCATCCGCTGCAACCTGGGCGTGGCCATCGTCAGCATGGTCAACAACAGCACAGTCCATCAGAACGGCAAGATCATTATAAAAGAGGTGCAAAAGTTCGAGCCACGCTTTATTTCACTCGTCTCAGCTGCCGAGACATGTTCGTTTTCTTTTGTTTTTGACAGAAAGCGAAATTTAATTGGGACCCCGAGACAGTGGGGATGATCCATGGCTCTTTCTTCTGGGGTTACATCGTCACCCAAATCCCGGGGGGATATATTTCCTCCAGGCTGGCTGCCAACAGGTCAATCATTCGCACGATTAATATAACATTAAGTAGACCATATTAAATGTCGAACTATGTAATAAATACATAACAATAAATAAATAGTATGTATAAGTCTCAATACATAATGTGTGTGTACACATGCATACACTTAATTATATAATCACATAAAATGCTTATACTATAAAGTTCAAAGTTTAGGGATTATTTTTTACTTTAGTCTTGATAAGGGACATTTTTAAGGCTCATGAATCTTAACCAATTAATCACACAAAGGGTTAGCATACACAGTTTTTCCAAATAAACATTCTGAAATGACCTCTAATTAATGCAGTTATTATAAATTTGTGATATTCTTTATATATACACTGAACACTCAATCCAGTGCAATTACCTTAAAGAGATCATTCAAAATCAGTTTTTTGAAAATGTTAAACATTAATAAAGAGAACAAATAGTAAGGTGTGTAAACCACAAATTTCATGAAAATATGACACCAATAAGTATGCCTCAATTTTCGACTCTAGGTCCTTATAGTCTTCTTTAATACAAGATTATTACAACATTTTAGATATTTGAATAAAAACCATTCTTTTTAACAATACGGCATAACTTAAATATGAGTCGGAATATGATGTTGATCGATGTTTTGCATTACGATCAATTTGATTGGTTCATTGCTTAACCAATCGATATTGATTTACATCGATTCATCGTTACGTCACTATAAATACCATACTGTAATACAAATGCAGAAGACGAAAACACTTTCCAAAAAGGGCTTCCAATAATGCGCTGGCTGTCATTGATGGCACCATCCGTTTAATTCTAATTTGGAGAGAATGGCAGAGAATGATCATGTTTCAGTGCCATCGATGAAAGACACCCAAATCCATTAGAACAGAAAAAAAAAAAAAGGATTAGACGTGAAGTAGACGTCATATCATTGTCACTGGCAACAAATGAGTTACATCAGGGCCGGCCCAGCCTATACGCAGACTATGCAGTTGCTTAGGGCCCCTGACCACTAGGGGGCTATCAATCTGGCAATTGTTTAACTTATATTTTATTTTGTTTACTACAGTTTGCTTTATTTGACTTTTGTGAGTTTTGATACTTGATTACAAGCTTTAAAAAAAATAAAAGTTCTTCCTTAACTTCTTTCTTTCCTCTTTTAAAAAAAGGTTTGGCGCTATCTACTGTAAGTACTGACAATCATTTGGAGTGAGAAGTTTGAAGTATGCAGTGCAACAAAATCTGATTAGTATACAAAATATGGACGTATGGGTTGGATTGCATGTATGGGTTTCACAGTACACTGTGACGAAATGGTGGGCCAAAAATATGGGCCCCTTTGCATAATTTTGCTCAGGGCCCCCAAATGGCCTGGGCCAGCCCTGAGTTACATTATTGTTTTGCTGGAATAACGATTAAGATTTTAAAATATCACCATAAAAATTAAATGATCTAGATAGACATATCAATGTGTTATATGTCCAGAAATGCAAAGTTCCAATTATTCATTCCTTTCCCGAGCCACTTATTCTCACTAGAGTCACGGGGGTGCTGGAGCCAGCTAACTATGGGCAGTAGGCGGGGCACACCCTGAACTGGTTGCCAGCCAATATCGTCATTTATGATGTGCCATTTAGTTTTAAAAAATGTTTTTATTAACATTTCTGAAATGTTTCAGTAACAAATTAGTAAAAAAGAAATTTTAAAATGACATAGTATTTTGATTACTTGCACTAATTGCGTTAAACTACAGAAAAATGTATTAAATTGATTGAAGGCCCTCGGATTGAATTGAATCAAATCTTAGCAAACTTTGTAATATTGGGAAATATTGAATCGTTGTCACAGAATCGGTATTGTATCGTCATTAAATTTGTTTTTTACACCCTAACATATGTACAGGATATATATTAAATACATAGTGCTGACTAAATATTTCCCAGACAGAATTTTAATGAACACTTTAATCTTTGGCCCCCTTAAATGTTGCAGCCATGCTCCAAAATATTCACATTTCCTTTTGGAAACAATAGCAACGATAGGCACGTGAGCCTTTGTGTCTTGAAGGAAGCCTGAGCTCCCGGTTGATCAAAGTGCGGACTTTGCTGACGCCCGCCAGGCGTGCCTCCACCCTCCCACCATGTTAATGAGCTCCCGCGGGAGTCACCGTGTCTAATCCTTTCTGTTCACATGTAGGCATGGGGACCGCACCAGCCGAGGCCTTGTGTGAAAGGTGGCTGCGACTAATAATTGTGGGACGGCTCCAATCTGTGCCACATATTTTTTTTTCAAATGGTTAAATTAATGTTCATGTTTAAGTGGCATAACAGCAATGATCGGAAGATCGCTGCCAGCCCTCTCAGGCAAAATGGATTGGATGTCGGTCGGTCTCCATAGGAGCCAATGACTTAAGATCAAAAGACAGCTATTTTTGCATAGTGGAGGAGCAAACGTTTGAGTGGTGTCATGTTGACAAGTCAGCTGAGCCTACAGACACCTTCTGCTCCAAACATCTTATGTAGAATCCAATTAAGATTGATTTATGCTTCAGTACCATTTTTTAAAATTCAGAAGGCAGGGAGAATTCTGTTGACAGAACATAAGGGTTAAAATTATTTGAATTCATAAATGTGCAATGCTTATGGCTGTCATTTCTGTACTCATTCTGACGTTCTGTTTGTTAAAATGCAACTGCTTTGTCCATGCAGAGTTTTCGGGGCTGCCATTGTTCTGACATCCACCCTGAACATGTTCATCCCCACAGCGGCCCGCGCGCACTACGGATGCGTCATCTTTGTGAGGATATTACAAGGCTTGGTGGAGGTACGGTTCTGCATTGACCTTAAGCACGGCTCCAAAACGAAGCCTCATTATCAGACCTACAGTCGGGCGCCACCCTTGATGAGAGTATACTGACATTCTCTGTTTAATCATCTTTTGTATCCGTTATGGATGAATCCTGTCATGGTTAGAGCACGCCGTTGTCCAAGTGGTCAACAAAGAGTGAATAGCGGGGCTAATGCGGTGTCCTCCTCTGAATGTTCACACAGAACAAAAGGGCTGTGGACAAAAAAAACACTTAATGTACGTGGCTCAATGGGAAGATTCAGATGCTATTATATTCCTGAAGGTTACGTTCTTTTGTTAGGCTATATATTATTGCTTCATGACCATGAGAGAGAGCAGAGCATCCACTTGTTACTGCCAATTAAGCATGAGCATTTGGGCTCGTGTCCCTACACAAGCCCAAGCAATTTGTGTCTATCAATAGTTGATTGTATGCCACTTAGAAGCTAATGAAGATTTAATGATGTTTTTTTTATTCTCTCCATCAAATAGCAGTCTGTTTGAATTTGAACAGACTTACACCTCACCTATTAGTCTCCATTAGGGATGTTAGCGACGACCACATCGCACTCTTTGCTATCAATTCCACTTCATCACGGGGACATGTACCAGGTGACTGATAGAGCATCTTTGCATGTTCAGCAAATGCCATGTAATGTCCTATAAATGCAGAACAAATGTAATAATGTTCATTCATGCCAAATTTAGAAACGTCATTGTCATAAATCTAAGCTAAAGTGTGCTAATCAAATGGAAACTCTTGTAATGAATGGAAAAAAGGCAGATGTGACAGTCAATGAGTTCACAAGGGCTTCGTGCTGGCATGACTACTTTAGGGCAGCTCGTTGAAGGGTTGTGCTCAACGGCATAACACTTGCCAAGAAATGCATGAGACTAAGTCAAGATCAAGACTTTCAAAATAAGGTCTTGAACTGAGATGTTTTCTAGAATGCACAACATTACCGGTTGGACATATGCCAACTACTGGGTTAATATTGTGGCTTGCATGACCTAAAATGTGATGTCGACATATACACTCAAAAAAACGGGGTGTTGAACTGACATAAAAAAATTATGGAAAGAATTTGAACCTGATAATATTGCTTTCCTTCAGCATTTAGCAAGTGTGTCCTTTTAACACAAAGCACACATGTCTAGCCAACATTAGGCACTCATGTTGCGCGAACATAATGCACTCTTGTTGAGCCAACATAAGGCACTCATGTTCACCCCAAAATACATGTTGAACCGACATTAAAGAAATACATAATTTGCACCTGATTAAATTGCTTTCCTTCAGTATTTTTCAATTGTGTTCTTTTAACATAAAGCACACATGTTGAGCCAACATAAGGCACAACTAGTGCTGTCAAATATAGCGCGTTAATGGGCGGTAATTAATTTTTTTATTTAATCACGTTAAAATATTTAACGCATGCATGGAACGACCCACTCACGCATTGCCGCAAACAGACTACAATGGCGCCGTTCTACGTATATACAGAGCTAAGAGGCAGTGACAAGTGAGTGGAGTGGATACAGGCATTCATTTGGACCATGCTTTTAACTGCCTAAAGCTTTGACATCTCTTCCACAACAATTATAACTATTGAGGCGAGCACCGTGGGGATGAATGACAGGAGTTGATCTTTTTCTTAGAACCCTGCATTGTACACAACACAGAGAAGATATAGTATTTGCAGCCACCATACACAGTCATGGTTACCCACTTCCCATCATGCATTTGGGCAGAACAGTTTTGTCATTACATTATCATTTACTGAAAGCTCAACAAATACACAAGATGGCAATATTTAGTCACAATGTACAAACTCACATTTATCCTTTAAGAATCTATCCGTGGATCCCTTTCACAGAAAGAATGTTAATAATGTTAATGACATTTTGTGGATTTATTGTTATAATAAACAAATACAGTACTTATGTACAGTATGTTGAATGTATATATCCGTCTTGTCTTATCTTTCCATTCCAACAATAATTTACAGAAAAATATGGCATACTTTAGAGCAAGCCATCATATTGAAATGGAAGGAGCATCAGACCACTGCAAATCTACCATGACCCGGCCGTCCTTCCAAACTTTCTTCTCAAACAAGGAGAAAACTGATCAGAGATGCAGCCAAGAGGCCCATGATCACTCTGGATGAACTGCAGAGATCTACAGCTGAGGTGGGAGAGTCTGTCCATAGGACAACAATCAGTCGTACGCTGCACAAATCTGGCCTTTATGGAAGAGTGGCAAGAAGAAAGCCATTTCTCAAAGATATCCATAAAAAGTCTCGTTTAAAGTTTGCCACAAGCCACCTGGGAGACACACCAAACATGTGGAAGAAGGTGCTCTGGTCAGATGAAACCAAAATTGAACTTTTTGGCCACAATGCAAAACGATATGTTTGGCGTAAAAGCAACACAGCTCATCACCCTGAACACACCATCCCCACTGTCAAACATGGTGGTGGCAGCATCATGGTTTGGGGCTGCTTTTCTTCAGCAGGGACAGGGAAGATGGTTAAAATTGACGGGAAGATGGATGCAGCCAAATACAGGAACATTCTGGAAGAAAACCTGTTGGTATCTGCACAAGACCTGAGACTGGGACGGAGATTTATCTTCCAACAGGACAATGATCCAAAACATAAAGCCAAATCTACAATGGAATGGTTCAAAAATAAACGTATCCAGGTGTTAGAATGGCCAAGTCAAAGTCCAGACTTGAATCCAATCGAGAATCTGTGGAAAGAGCTGAAGACTGCTGTTCACAAGCACTCTCCATCCAACCTCACTGAGCTCGAGCTGTTTTGCAAGGAAGAATGGGCAAGAATGTCAGTCTCTCGATGTGCAAAACTGATAGAAACATACCCCTAGCGACTTGCAGCTGTAATTGGAGCAAAAGGTGGCGCTACAAAGTATTAACGCAAGGGGGCCGAATAATATTGCACGCCCCACTTTTCAGTTTTTTGTTTGTTAAAAAAGTTTAAATTATCCAATAAATTTTGTTCCACTTCACAATTGTGTCCCACTTGTTGTTGATTCTTGACAAAAAATTAAAACTTTATATCTTTATGTTTGAAACCTGAAATGTGGCGAAAGGTTGCAAGGTTCAAGGGGGCCGAATACTTTTGCAAGGCACTGTATATGCCTCAATGGAATCCAGTACATTGGCATTAATAGTAGCGACATTCATGATAGTCAATGGCATGGACGTACATAGCTGTCAGTGGTATTGACTTACTTAGGCGCCACTTCAATGTCAATGGGCTGTAATGGTAAGTGGTCAAAAATCACAACCACCTATGTTTTCCTGTCATGGAAAATGAAGGGAAAATGTTTGCCATTAAAAATGAATGGAATTCCGGTCATTTTGATATTTAAATGGTGCCGGTCGGTCAAACGGTTTGGAGTCTCCAGTGCGCCGAAAAAACGTGGATAATAAGATTATGAAAGAAAGAAATAAAAATAAAGTTGAGGAATTTTATTAGCTGAGCCTGTGCCTTGCAAAGCCCCATCTAATTAAAAAAAAAAATCACTTTTCACAAACAAAATAATAATTAAATGGTTACGGTTATTGGGCCGGCCGGCTCTGCCAATGAGGTGTTACTTATTTTAATCAGGGAGTTGGCAACCCTACTTTTAAATCTTGCGAGAAATGACGAGACTATTGCAATTGGTTGGAAAGGCACGTTAACATTATGTTGTATCAACATGATCTAATCTAGCTACTCATTCAATGTTCACGTTTATGTATGGACTGCATGATTTAATCATGCTCACCTTGGAAACATGATGTGTTCTTGCTGAAGATGCACATTGTCTAAATCTTTACAACCTACTGGAGTTATTTATTTGAGTGTAGGTGGACACCAGGTCTGTATATCGTTGCTTTTTAAATGATCAAAAAAAGTCATTTGCCCGAAAAAAGTTTTTTTTTAAAAATGTGAAAAAAACAAAAAAAACATTACAAACGACAATTTGGGAAAAAAAACAAACCAAAAACACTATTTCATGGCAGTGAAGTCATCACGCCCAGTTCGAATAAATTGGACGTCTATCACTGTCACTGGTGCTGAAACATGAACATTTGCTGCCAGCTTTTCCATTTACAAAACTGATCATGTTGACGTTGTATTTTCAGGGAGTGACTTATCCAGCCTGTCACGGCATCTGGAGTAAATGGGCTCCTCCACTGGAAAGAAGTCGTCTGGCAACCATCTCTTTCTGTGGTACTTAACCTAGCACAAATTTGCATGTCTTCAGTCCATAACATAATTCAAGCGTGCTTGTGATTATCGCAGCCAGGGATGATATCCTGCTTGCTGATAGCTTTTGTTCTGTGTAGGATCCTATGCTGGTGCGGTTATAGCCATGCCTCTGGCTGGAATCTTGGTTCAGTACACTGGGTGGTCTTCAGTCTTCTACGTGTATGGTCAGTCAATCTGTCATCTCCTCATTGAACACCTTAGCTAGAGTAGCACTGTCAGTACTCTTTCAAGTTTCCACAGGGGACAACCAGCTGTCAGCATTCCCAATTAAAACAGATTGGACATCTATCGCCGTCAATGGCTGAACAATTAATAAATCATATTCAGTGTGGGGCAGTCATTTGGCTGAACTGCTTAAAAAATTGTGAATTTATGCAAACAGGAAATGTGGTTCTACTGTAGTATTTGTGATAGAGTACAATACTAACGGCACTGCTGAAAAATGGACTCTTTCAAATATCAAGAGAACAGTGCAAATTTTGTAAAATAGGAAAATAAACACTCAAATTTTTCAGCAAGTTCATGAGTGTTTTTATATTGACTGTAAAAGTAACATATTTATAGAATGATAGTCTGGGGACAAAGGCAATACAATAGGATTGATGATGCAGCAATGTTAGTAAAGTTAGGCATATATTACAATTTGGACATACGTAATATGAAAAAGGTAACGATGCTATTAGACTAACAATGCTTTATTTCCATAACCATACTGAACTTGCAGTCCACCCTGTCATCATGAGCTTCCTCCCCCTTTAAGAAACCTTTGAGAATTTGCTTGACATTATAACAAGAATAATGATTTTTGTTTTAATTATTTAATGAAATAACAGAGGATAAGTGATACTAATATTGATAGTGACAGCCTTAATTTTGTTCACTGGAAAATATCAGGGTTTATAACACATTGCGAAATAGGCTTGTTTGCAAATTTAGTTTGTGGCTCTCCACTTCACTTTGCAATCCTCACAGGCTCCTTTGGCCTAATCTGGTACATGTTCTGGATCTTGGTGTCCTACGAGAGCCCAGCCGAGCACCCAACGATCTCGGAAGAGGAGCGCCGCTACATTGAGGAGAGCATTGGTGAAAGCGCCCAGCTAATGGGTGCCATGGAGGTCACTTCTTTATCTGAGTCCGGACAAGGCCTGAACGATATTGGAAAAAGCTATTGTTGCGATTTTTGGGGGGGTTGCGATATATTGCGATATTATACAAAAAACAAACAAACAAATATATTTGGCGGAAAACACTCAGGTGACTTGAAATTCCGCTCTGAGACCCCCAATTTGGCCAGATTTCAAAATTGTCCGATATGCATGTGTGATACATCATTGGAAAGCTTAAAAACCTCAATTTTCTGGGGGAAGAAAAATTTTGAACAGGAGGGCATTTTTGCAAAAAAAAAAAAAAAAAAAAAAATTTAAAACAGCAAAACCCTAAACTGGAGGCGAGAGCACGCGAGAGCAGAATTAAAGACGCCACGATTTTAACGAGATATTATCGCGTATTTACCTTGTCTGAATCAAAAAAAATCCATGTAGCATGTATCACTGAGTGTCAAGACACAGCTGTGAATGGCCACAGCCAGATTTTTGGGGGCTTTTATGGGTGAAACATGGTGATATAACAAGGGTCGCGATGCAGAAATCGCAGACAACAAGGAGTGGTTGAGATTTTCTTTTTCATATAGTTACCCTTTTATACGTTATTTTTCAAATTTTCTTTGTCTGGATCAATTATTTATCATCTAACATATCGGGGAAAATGCGACAATCACAAAAAAAAAATACAATCAAGCGATAGTTATGAGGTAGATATTCGCGACTTTTTTACAGACGCCAAATTTTTCATTGTGACGTCATTTGTTTAAAAGTTTAAAATATGCGAGTGAATAATTTTTTAAAGTCATTTTCTTTTTTTTTTAAACTAAATATTAGACATCAATTAATGATTCTAAGCTAAAAATGACAGACATTTTGAATAATAAATATAATTAATTACCTTCTTTTTATGGCTAGGTTGAAAAGAAAAGGGTTGCGTGACATCTGTAAACGGGGGTTTCCAGGGTAAAATGGGCAAATTAAAAATAGTTCGGGGGCTTAATGCTCCATGAATCTGCTATAGCAGCATATAGACATATTGTTCTATTAAACATAACAGTTGTTTTGGCTTAAAACACAGTTTCTTTTAAAGAGGAGAGCAAGAGCAGAAACTGCTTTTTTAGTCGGATTTCAGCGGATTAAGCCCCCAAACTATTTTTAATTTGTCTGTTTTACCCTGGAAACCCCCGTTTACAGACATCGCGCAACCACTTTTGTTTTAACCCAGCCATAAAACTAAGGTAATTAATTATATTTATTATTCAAAATGTCTGTCATTTTTGGCTTAGAATCATTAATTGATGTCTAATATTTCGTTTAAAGAAAAAAAAAAGACGACTTTAAAAAATTATTCACTCGCATATTTTAAACTTTTAAACAAATGACGTCACAATGAAAAAAATGGCGTCTCTAAAAAGTCACGGATATCTACCTCATAACTATCACTTAACTGTATTTTTTTTTTGTTACTGTCGCATATTCTCCGATATGTTAGATGATAATCGATCCAAACTAAGAAAAATTGAAAAACAACGTTTAAAGGGGTGAATATATGAAAAAGAAAAATCTCGACCACTCCATGATGTCTGCGATTTCTACATCGCGACCCTTGTTATATTGCCATGTTTCACCCATAAAATCCCCCAAAAATCCAGCTGTGGGCATTCACAACTGTGTCTTGACACTCAGTGATACATGCTACATCGAGTTTTTGGATCGAAACAAGGTAAGTACGCGATAATATCTCGTTAAAGTCATGGCGTCTGTAATTCTGCTCTCGCATGCTCTCGCCTCCAGATAGGGTTTTGCTGTTTAAAAATTTTTTTTTTTTTTAGAAAAATGCCCTCCTGTTCAAAAATTTTCTTCCCCCAGAAAATGGACATTTTAAGCTTTCCAATGATGTATCACACATGCATATCGGACAATTTTGATTTTTTTTTAAAAAAGATTTTCACTAGATGACTTGAATAGGTGTTTGGAAAGACTTTGGATGATTCATGGTGACCACAGTTTACAGTGATCCCTCGTTTTTCGCTGTTAGTGGGGACCAGAACCCCCCCCATTTTTTATTTTTGGTGTGTGTTCATTGTATTTATTCAGATTTAGCATTGGAAACAGATACATAAAAGACATGTTTTTTCATTTTTTTCCCCCCAAAGTATGATTTTAAAAAATGTATATATATATTATATTATCATATATTTTAATAAATGGTTTTTAAGCACTTCAAATGTAATATTTATGATCAGTTTTAGACATTACTGTCCCACCAAATCATTTTAAAACAAGAATAAAGTACTGTAGTAGAAAAATGCTTGGCTTTATTAAATGTTTCTGTTTACCTAACTTGGCTGTGACTCCTGGAGTGACATGTAGAAATTACAAACTCCTAAAGATCCCTTCTAGCGTTTATTGCCAGGACATAACATGTCCAGCTGCCTTGAACGTCTCGACACACACACATTCATTCTAGCTCGCGCTTCCTTGTGCAGCAACTATTTAACAAGCAAAACAATGATTAACGTATGAGGTGCATGAGAAGTGTGCTTCTCTGGCAAGATCAAAGACAGCCATCTGTCCACATTGTTGACTTTAATAAGCGAATGCCACAGTGACTAAGGAACAAAGAGCTGGGAGAGGGAGGGAGGGAGGCTGTGCGAGCACATGAAGTTTGTGGGATAAAAAAAAAAACAAAACAAAAAAACTATCGCACGTGGATTGGGACTATTGCGCATTCGCATATCGCAATGGCGATGTTTAAACGATATATCGTTTAGGCTTAGTCCAGACATTTGCAGAAAACACGCAGAACATGCACTAATGTGTATTTTTTTTTTTTTCATTTCAAATCAGAAATTTAAGACTCCCTGGAGAAAGTTCTTCACCTCTATGCCTGTCTATGCAATTATTGTGGCAAACTTCTGCAGAAGCTGGACTTTTTATCTGCTGCTCATCAGCCAGCCTGCGTACTTTGAAGAAGTGTTTGGCTTTGAAATAAGCAAGGTAAGGTATCCCAGAACTACAACAAATGATCTATTTTTACCCTTAAAGAGGCACTCATCTGCACTGAAACAGAACAAAATTTCGCAGGTAAAATGCTAGGGAGATTTGTCGTGTTCTAATCAATGATAACAATCTTGCCTCCCTCATGTGAGGGAATCATGAATCAAGCTTGTCTGGCAGTTGTGATTCAAGCTCGGGAGGAGAGGGTGATTGCTGAGGGTGATATACGACCCAGACATGAGAAACCCCCCCCCAACTCCCAAGTCAGTCCACACACACACCGAAAGATTAATCTTTGTTGCTTTCACGTGTGCATCTCAGGTTGGAATAGTGTCAGCACTCCCTCACTTGGTCATGACCATCATCGTGCCATTAGGAGGCCAGTTAGCAGACTACTTGCGTACGCACAACATCATGTCCACCACGACGGTCCGCAAAATCATGAACTGTGGAGGTGAGCTAGGGTACGGGTGTATAAAGTAAGTAATGACAGGATGCATCGCTTTATTCGTGTGTATGTGTGTGAATTCTTCTAGGATTCGGTATGGAAGCTACCCTCCTCTTGGTTGTGGGTTATTCTCACAGTAAGGGGATAGCCATCTCCTTCTTGGTACTGGCGGTGGGCTTTAGTGGATTTGCAATATCAGGTGAGGATTAAAATAACTCTAGACCAGATTTAAAATTACAGGCAGAGATAGAAAATCGTAAAATAGTAAAATCTATTTACAGCAGAAGTGCCAAAGTCCTGACCTCAAGAGCCCTATCCAGCTTGTGTTCCATGTCTCCCTCCTTTAACACACTTAAATCAAATGATCAGCTCATCAGCAAGCTCTGAAGAAGCCTGATAACAATCCTGATTATTTGATTCAGGTGTGTAGGAGGAGGGAGACATGGAAAACATGCTAGATAGGGGCTATCGAGAACCGGACTTGGGCACCCCTGATTTACAGTATCTGGACTTGGTTGATTCTTATCACTGCTTACAGGTGGCTCATACTGTAGTCTCAATGCAAACTTATGTTTTCTTCCGTAGGTTTCAATGTCAACCATTTGGACATTGCTCCGCGCTATGCTAGCATACTTATGGGTATCTCCAATGGCGTGGGCACCCTGTCAGGAATGGTCTGCCCTCTAATCGTGGGAGCCATGACAAAGAATAAAGTGAGCTATTTTTCTCCTACTGTTCAACAATCTTAAAGATTAGTACAACATTTGGGGAAATGATAATATTCCATCATTTATCCATAAACGCATGCCTTTTGGATTCATATCATGCCACTTCATGTAATTACACACATCGCAACACCAAGAAAATGATAGAAATTTGGATCGATTGTCAAGCTAAAACGACCGGCGCCCGAGATCCCGGAAATCTAGCATATTGTGTGCGTGGCGTCACAACAAGGAAACACCCGGCTCAGTGCTTAGTACTGAATGGCGGTGATGATGGCAGACAATTTTGTTTCTAGTTGCAGCGACGAATCCGACGTAACGAACGTTCTTCTAATAGTGACGAGGAGAGTTATGAACCTTTCTTTGGTGTTTTGGGTTATCAATTTGAGCCCAAACAAAAGCCAATGCAGCCTAATGAAAGGATCATTGAGGGGAGCAATCACACTGATGAAACACCGGCAACAGATCGTGTGGGAAACACCGAATGGTTTGTTTTGTATTTCTTTTTGTGAAGTTGATACACCGTGACCGCAAAATAAAGTAATATATAGAATAATTATCATTTATTGTGCTATCATAGGTTTTCGCTCTGCCAACAGACACAAATATGAATGGGATTAAAGGATTTGTTGTATATATTTTACGAGCGATAATTTATACATGTGTCCAGTCCTATATCCAATGCATGATATGTTTTTTATTATAAAAGAGTACTCACTCTGGCTATTTCGAACTTGGCTGCTCCCCTCCTTTGCTTTTCCTGGGGTAGTGAGGTGGTCTCATCAGTGCCAGTCATCGTCCTCTTTCTACATATCTCGGGACATTTAGGTGGCTGCGCGTGTATGATGGGCACCGCATCCGCTTTCAGTAGCAATTTCTAAGCAAAACCTGATTTCATTTGTCCATAGTTCGAATAGCTTTCAGGTGTAAAATGCGCACCAAACAAAACTGTGCCGGAGGCTGGGTCTGCAAAATTAGCCCTCTTTGCACGGACAAACTTTACCCATTGTCTGCGTAGTCCAGCTCTTTTTCTCACGTTCGGGAACTCATGGGTACGACATTGCGACAAATGGCTATTTGTACACCACATAGCACGACAGGTTTGAACCATTTTAGCGATTTTTTTTGATAAAACACGAACGCAACTCTATCGTCGATAAACAACGATGGCATCTGCCTCGACATTTTGTTTCCTGGCTGTGAAATCACAGCCCCATTCGGCTTTTTCCGGGCTACATTCGGAAATGTTCGGAATTTTCTGTCTATTTTCGATAATTGCTCATGAATGTGATTTATTTTTTTGTTAACATTATTAATATTTATTATCTTGCCACATAACGGTTCTATTGTTATCTCACAGCTGCTTAGTATTATAATTCTCTTTAATACTAATGCAAGTGAGGAGCATTTATTAATCGCAATTTGCCTTTTGGAATCAGAAGCTGTTTTAGATTGTCGTCACTTAAGAAAAAAAAACAACAACAAAAAACAATGTTGCAAGCAATTTTTGTTACCAATTCCTTTTTAAAATAAATAGAATATTTGTTTACCAGCAAGTTTCTACAGGCTCCTAATTTCAAAAACAGGTAATAGGATAATTTTTAAAAAGGCTAGAAAATAAAGACTTTTTTAAACATACAGTGGGGCAAATAAGTATTTAGTCAACCACTAATTGTGCAAGTTCTCCCACTTGAAAATATTAGAGAGGCCTGTAATTGTCAACATGGGGAAAATTCAACCATGAGAGACAGAATGTGGAAAAAAACCCAGAAAATCACATTGTTTGATTTTTAAAGAATTTATTTGCAAATCATGGTGAAAATAAGCATTTGGTCAATACCAAAAGTTCATCTCAATACTTTGTTATGTACCTCTTGTTGGCAATAACAGGCCAAACGTTTTCTGTAACTCTTCACAAGCTTTTCACACACTGTTGCTGGTATTTTGGCCCATTCCTCCATGCAGATCTCCTCTAGAGAAGTGATGTTTTGGGGCTGTCGTTGAGCAACACGGACTTTCAACTCCCTCAACAGATTTTTTTATGGGGTTGAGATCTGGAGACTGGGTAGGCCAGGACCTTGAAATGCTTGTTACGATGCCACTCCTTTGTTGCCCTCGCTGTGTGTTTGGGATCATTGTCATGCTGAAAGACCCAGCCACGTCTCATCTTCAATGCCCTTGCTGATGAAAGGAGATTTTCACTCAAAATCTTTCGATACATGGCCCCATTCATTCTTTCCTTTACACAGATCAGTCGTCCTTTGCAGAAAAACAGCCCTAAAGCATGATGTTTCCACCCCCATGCTTCACAGTGGGTATGGTGTTCTTCGGATGCAATTCAGTATTCTTTCTCCTCCAAACAGGGGAACCTGTGTTTCTACCAAAAAGTTGTATTTTGGTTTCATCTGACCATAATACATTCTCCTAGTCCTCTTCTAGATCATCCAAATGCTCTCTAGCGAACCGCAGACGGGCCTGGACGTGTACTTTCTTCAGCAGGGTCTGGTCAGTGCAGGATTTGAGTCCCTGGCGGCGTATTGTGTTACTGATAGTAGCCTTTGTTACTGTGGTCCCAGCTCTTTGTAGGTCATTCACTAGGTCCCCCGTGTGTTTCTGGGATTTTTGCTCACCGTTCTTGTTATCATTTGACGCCACGGGTGAGATCTTGCATGGAGCCCCAGATCGAGGGAGATTATCAGTGGTCTTGTATGTCATCCATTTTCTAATAATTGCTCCCACAGTTGATTTCTTTACACCAAGTGTTTTACCTATTGCAGATTCAGTCTTCCCAGCCTGGTGCAGGTCGACAATTTTGTCTCTGGTGTCCTTCGATAGCTCTTTGGTCTCGGCCATAATGGAGTTTGGAGTGTGACTGACTGAGGTTGTGGACAGGTGTCTTTTATACTGATAATGAGTTAAAACAAGTGCCATTAATACAGGAAACGAGTGGAGCCTCGTTTGACCTCGTTAGAAGAAGTTAGACCTCTTTGACAGACAGAAATCTTGCTTGTTTGTAGGTGACCAAATACTTATTTTCCCCTCTAATTTGGAAATACATTCTTTAAAAATCAAACGATGTCATTTTCTGTTTTTTTTCTCCACATTCTGTCTCTCATGGTTGAGGTTTACCCATGTTGACAATTACAGGCCTCTCTAATCTTGATTTTCAAGTAGGAGAACTTGCACAATTGGTGGTTGACTAAATACTTATTTGCCCCACTGTATATCAAGTCTGCAGACTGCTGTTAAAAGGGGGCATTTGGCCACCAAAGTCTGACACAGTGCAAGTCAATATTCATCTACTTTTGCAATTATTATTAAATTCTTTTCTTTGCTGACAAACTTCTGCTCGCTTTTAAAATTTGCAGACACTAATGCATGATTGAGCCACTAATGTAATGTATTTATCAGTGACATACTGAAAATAAGAAATACCAATATTTACTTTGCAAGCCGGTTTCCATATTTTTTCCACTTTTCCAATTTCCGCTGCTTGATAGGGAAAGGAACTGGAGTGACAGAACGCCGTCTACAAATACAAGCTGCTACGAAAAAAAAAAAAAAAAAAAAAAACAGAAATAGAAGCTCGATTTTTCGCTGTCGTTTTTAACAAAGAAAGTGTCGTTAGGATCAGGGGCGCTGGAAGTCTCTTACAACAGAGGACGCTGAGGATTTTTTTTTTAGTGTTTGCCATCCAAAACCAGCCGTTTCGGTCCAAATTTGTCATGCACACGCGTTTTCTCTAAACAAGGACAGTACGCACAGGCTGGATAATTTACGTACTACTACTAGGCTACTACAAAGACAGTGTTTCACCTATAGTGTGTATTGGAGTTTTTGTATTGGAAATAATAATGCCCATGTATTCTAACACAAATCAGTGCGGCTAGAGGACGTAATGATACACGAACACATTTGAAAATTAAAAGGTCCAATAGGCCTCAGTTTAACACACCCTTTTCACAACACTAAAATGAATTGCACACAAATATCCAACAGCGCTCTGCACGGTGGCAGCTCGTGTGTTGGCTCTCAGCTCAAGGCGATGACTTTCGCATTTCGCCATCGCTCATCGACTCCTGTGTGTTTTGCCCGTTATGATATTCCTTAGCAAATGTCTCTGAAGGAAACCATATCTATGATGTTGCCTGCAACAAAGATTACTTTAAAACCTCTGCCTTAGTTACTAGAGAATTTCCAACGAAATACTGTATAATAATTTGTTATTTTGCAGTGAGCAGAGGTCCATACAAAGCTCTTCCAAATAAGTAAAAATGCAACCGTTTACCACTGTGCATGCAAAATCCTACTAAAGTGTTGAAGTGCTGTTAATAAATAACTTTTGCAGGCTTTCGAATTGTGACAAGGTCTAACCACTATTTCTATTCCCAGACTCGGGAAGAATGGCAATATGTCTTCTTGATTGCCTCCCTGGTGCATTACGGAGGTGTGGTGTTCTACGGGATCTTTGCCTCCGGGGAAAAACAGCCGTGGGCCGACCCAGAGGAGACCAGCGACGAGAAGTGCGGCTTCATTGATGAGGACGAGCTGGCTGAAGAGACAGGTGACATCACGCAGGGTTACGGCGCCGTTGGCGGCCCTGCTAAAAGCTATGGGGCCACAGCGCAGCTCAATGGTGGATGGGTACAGGACTGGGATAAAACAGAAGAGTACGTTCAAGAGCCAGCTGGAAAGATTTACTCAGAGCGAGGATACTCCTAAAAGCAGATTAGAATTGCACAATCAAACATCATAGATAGACACATCCATTCTGTGCATTCTAGTTGTACGGCTGTTCCATTTTTTTTTTTTTTTTTAATCGCCAATATAAAGGGGAGTCCATGTAAGATTCTCACACACTTATCATCACATCTACTGTCTGCAGGCCAATCTTGTAGACTTAGGCAGCCAAACCTCATCGGTTTACTTGAACAAAACGAGCCAGACCGCAGCAGACCGTCACACATGGTCTCTCTACTATTGCACTGAAATTACCACACGAATTCTTGTTTAAAAAAAAAAAAGATTATATTGTGTTTTATGTACTGTATATACCTGTATACTGTTTCTGTGAGACTATTGTGGATTTGGGTCGTTGATCTGTGTTTAACGTTGATATAAAAGGCCATATTTTTCATGGACAGTACCTTTTCAGGGAGATGTCGGCTTGCAAAAAAGGTATCCTTTAACATGAGCGAGACCTGTAAAACTCTCACAGGCAAAAATAGAAAGCGTGAACCTTAGGTTTGTAGTGTGTGTTTGTTGCATGATTTTGCGCCAATCAATGTTGAGATGCAGCATTGTCCCTGTTCCATGATAGATGCGAAAAACTGATGACATGGCGTTGTGTGACAAATCAAAAACCTTTCAGAGGTCTGCTGCTCATTGAAATTTTTGATGTGCACTGTAATAAATTCTGCGTAACGGCTGCTATCACCCACCTTCTGTTTTTATAACGTAACACTGGCTTGCTGTATCAAACCGTTCTTGTTTTGCAGTCATATGACAATTAAGGAAATGACGCGTGTTTTGAGCTGTCGTGAGAATCCAGCTATAGTGCTCATGGTGCCGATTTTTGACAGTGAAGAATGCAGTACCGTATGTGGACGACTCCTTTGGTGTTTCTTGCTTGTGCTCACTCAAGCTATTTCATGGACACACAAGTGGAACACAATAATTCATAAAAGGCTCTTCCATTTGAATTTGTTTACTATACTTTGTTCCACTATTTGCTGTATGAAATCTACAAGGATGTTTAAAATATATGAATATTTAAGAATGTTTAAGATGACCAAAAGATGTTATTATGGCATTGTGCCTAAAGAATATGTATACAGATAAATGTGATTTTATGGATCCTAATATTGTGTTTAACAAAGAGGTATGTTGATGTTGAAAAGCGCTAACATTTTATATAAAAAACAATTCAAAAGTCATACTTTGTCATCATCTTTCAAAGATTCTTTAAGTGTTTAGCAACCAAACAAGGTCAAAACCTTCTGCAATCAGTTTGTTGTAGCTCCCATTCTCTTCACGTTTCTCATTTGTAAATCAATGGCACAAATCTCTGGGGTCCAAAGTAAAGTATTGGACTCGGTAGCTTGGTAATTGCTAGATGGAGGAGGAACATCCATTTTAATGGGACGACTGGTGTTTACATCCCGACAAGAATCATTATCCTTTGACTTGAGAAGGATGCACGTGGTGTAAAATTTGCGAGGAAGGCTACACATAAACGCATTTGAATGAAAAGAAGAGGTATTACATGTCTTTCTTTTGCTATTCTAAGCATCTATGAAACTACATTTTACCATGCTATAGTAAAGTGATTCAATGACAATAGAGGGCATTCTATTATAGAGGCGCGGCATGTGTGCAGCGGCATTACAGTGTGGCACCTTACACACCTCAGCATGTCCTTCTCCACACCTCTGAGGTGAGTCGTGCTACTTGTGGCACATATTGACCTGGCTCCAAAATTAAATCTAGGCATGGGAGAGACAAATCAATATCTCCAGAGTGCAATAGCGGATTACACGAAATCAAGTACTGCATGTCAATAAAGTTTAAATCGAGTTAATAATAATTGTTGATTTTATTTTAAAGCGCCTTTCCAAACACTGAAGAAAAAAGAAAAATTAAAACTGACAAAAACGTGATAACAATTACTTGACACTTAAAGAGCATACGACAGGAGAAAAAAAAAAGTCTTAAATAGCGTTATTATAAGAATTAGAATCATATTTTGAGACGAATTTAGCAAAGCGCAGATGACGAGAAATTAGTCTTTTAATCTGCTGGTTAGCCACGCCTACCATTATAGGGCTCTAGCGTCCCCAACAGGTGGATGACGTCAGCGGGAGACTGGGCTCATCGGTTTTACTATTCAGCCCATTGAGGGGGAATTATTCAGAACGAGGAAAACGCGATGAAGAGAGCCGCAAAATGTCATTGTTTCAGTCTTATCCAAGTATTTTTCCCCAATAGCTAAATAAATGGCTTGAGAAGGACCAGTCAGCCCGTCGAGGGGGAATTATTCACAACGAGGAAAACCCGACGAAGAGAGCTGCAAAATGTCATTGTTTCTGTCTCTTTACTTCAATATTTTTACAGGATATTCTTTTTATCCAAGTATTTTCCCCAATTGCTAAATACATGGCATGGTCATGACAAATAACAGTCTTGTGCAAAATGGAATATGAAATAATAAAAATGCACTTATTCAGGACGACATGGCAAAATTACTCCATAATGGTCAAAACTGTCGACTTCACCTTTACTGTCGCACCTCCCGAACGATATTTTATGACACCTAAATCGGACATATGTCATTTCCCTTCCCTGGCTTCGGAGAATGTAAACAAACCAAGAGGCGTGACAGCTAGCCGACATGCTAACCCGAACCGGGTGATGTTTCAAAGTCTTCGAAGCGGAAAATCACGCATAACTAGCCCGGAACTTTTGACATGACGACTGGGTTGTCGATTGTCTTCGCTGATCGGCAAATCGCCCGGGGGAGAGCAATATACAGTTCGTTCCCCGGAGGAGGGCGGCTGCAGTTGTTGTGCAGCTAATGTGCACGAGGAGAGCTTTTTACATGCCTATCAATGATGAAACGTAACTAGTCCTTTATTTAAAGAAAGTTTGTAGTGTTTACTTTGTAATCGCTGTATTCGTATTTGCCATAATACAAAACAAGATGTTTACTCACTTCCTCGTAAGTCCAATGGTCCCACAGTAGTAGGGCTTGTTTTGGCCAATATCCATGGTGAATGGGAACCTTTTGAAACTCCAAAAAGGCACACACGCCTCTCCCTCATACTTCAAGATTTTTCTGCAGCCGTTTGGCTGGCGTGATGCGAAAAATAAACATATTAATCTGCAAAATCAGATGAATCTTTAGTCCTCATACACAACAGTACGGCTGTATAGTGAAGAGGACGCCTTCATCCGTACACGTCACAGCGCCCTCCTCCTCAATGCAAGACCGAAGCCGGAAGTCTCTCATTTTCATGGCGCGGGATTAAAAAAAACTAAATAAATATAGCGATCACTTCCACACACATCCAAGCGGTCCATATCATTCGGGAGCATAAAATACCGCATGTATTATGAAATAAACATGCTTTTTCGTGTCACATGCACTTTAAACGTCATACAACAAAACAAAAATACCAATACCAGTACCAATCAATACCGTAAACCAGACATGTCCAAAGTCCGGCCCGGGGGCCAAATGCGGCCCGTGGTCAAATTTCATCCGGCCCCCAGCCTGTCATAAAATCAATAACGTCTGGCCCGCACACAGACTTCATAAATTGGTCAGCAGTACTGCGACCAGCATTTGAAGTAGCTTACACACTAAATGATGCTCCTCATTTACCCACTAAAAGGCAGCAGCACTGTAAGCAACATTACCCAGTGTGACCCTCTACTTCCAATTTTCTAAAATGGCGACAATCAAGAAAAAAAAAGTTGACTGCGATGACCGACGCTTCAAGGATAGGTGGAAATTGGACTATTTCTTCACTAAAATACATAACGACTGTGTCTGCCTCATTTGCAGAGACAGTTGCTGTTATTAGAGACTTCAATTTGAGGCGATATTACCAAACAAGACACACTGTCACGTACGACAAAATTTCAGGGAAGATAAGCAGCGACAAATTGAAGCAACTTGAAGCTAGTTTAATTTCACAGCAGCAGAATTTCGCAAGAGCCCGAGAGTCGAAAGGGAACGGCACAAAGGCCAGTTGCGAGATTGTTGAAATTATTCATTAAAAAAAATATCAAAGCAAATGTGACACACAGAATGGTTTGCTAAAATTTGCTTAAATATATTGTTCTACGAAAAGGACGTCAACCAAGGTCGGCCCCCCACATTTTTACCACACCAAATCTGGCCCCCTTTGCAAAAAGTTTGGACACCCCTGCCGTAAACAGTGAGACTAAGATCGATAGGAAAAATTGCAGGTATGTTTTGAGTTTGGATTTAAAAATTGGAAGGGAAGCTAGAGTGTAGAGGTCATTGGGTAAAGCGTTACTGAACTGGTGGCAGAGTGGGTAAATGCTCTGGAACCCATGGTGGCATGCCAGTCGGGGTGGAAGAAAGTTGGTGGCAAGTATAATGTTGCTGTTATGATTTATCAGTTTCAGATGACTAGCAGTAAAAACAAAACAGTACATTTTAACTGCATCGCTACCATTGACGACGACAGACGCTGCCAGCCTCTCCCAGTCCAACTGGATGGACCATTATTGACGTTTTAAGTAAACAAAGTAGTTGAGGTAAAGTGTTTGGGTGGCGCATGTGTCATGGTTCACGCTATATGATTGGAATCATCATCATCATCACGACTCTTGCGTTGGGAGGGGAGTCATAATGCGCTCGTTTAAAAGTACTTGGTTAAAAAGGCATCATGACCATATCTGACCACCTAAACGCATCCTGTACAACCGACAGGGTTCTTACACCTTTCATGTTCAAATTCAAGTGCTTTTTAAGGACTTTCAAGACCAATTTTCCAGTACCTTTTAAATGTTGTCCCATTTTTTCTTTTTCTTTTTTTTTTACGATGAGGCAGAAATAAAATATGATGCCACAAGTAGGCAAACATCTTCCAAAATGTTCTATGACCCTGGAAGCTCAAGAAATGTAGTTTCAAAGGTGCTGATTCTAGAACCCCCCCTAGGAGGGTGCATTCCCAATGGCAGAGAGCATTTTGTGGCAAACTCAAACCTGTGGCAAAGCAGAGGCACCAGTATAGTGATAGCATGTTGTTTGGTGGACGGGGAGGAAACCATGATAAATGCGCTTTCTTGAAGTTTTGGGCACTCAAAAAACGGCTCTTACACATCCAATTGCTACGCTCAATAATATCCCGATGCACGTTTCAATGGAACTAGTTCACAACAACAACAAAAAGCTATTTCGTTCTCGCCGAACTAGTAAATCGCTTTACAAGGCTATTACAATCTCTCCTACTCCTTAGAATAAGATATGTGGCTATTTTCTTGTGCAACAAAGGGAGTCGATCGAGGGGCAGTTGAGTAGGCCGAGTCCTACCGGCGACGAAACCGAGGGAAGTGGCTCTCAGCCAGATTAAACTACAACTAGCAAAAGGGGATGTGCAGGTCATGAAAAAATGTGACAAAAAGAGGAAGTAGTCGTGGGATAAAAGTATTGTACTAAACCACAGCAAATGCACATGTATGCTTGACTGAACGCTAAACTATTCACGCAAGGACTCAAATGCACTGTAAGCTTGGGAGCAACGATGTGACTTGGCACATCAAATGAAAGCAACTTCAGAACGATCCTGCAGCAGCGATGAAACAAATTTGTTGTATTTTGCTTCATTTAATAATTTTTTATGATATATTTAAATATACTGTGTACCTAACATTTCCAAGTATTTAAAGGGATCCTCTATTTTTAAGACAAGTAATTCTTAAAAGATAAATGTTAGTATGAGTTATAATAATTTGATATTAAAACCCCTCTTAATGTTTTTGTTTTAATAAAGTTTGTAAAATTATTTTAAGTGATAGGTCGCCATTCTTGTTACGTCGCAGTGCGTGACGTCACCGGTCCCGTTGCCGAAATTCCAGCGTGTCATTCGTTAGCTTTCCAAACATGTCGTCAGAGAACAATTGTGGTTTATTAAAGCCTACATGTATTTAAGTATTTAAGGACTTTAAGCAAAATTCAAGCATTTTTCAAACCTTGAAAACTCAACAGTAAAATACCAGCGTTTTCAAGGATTTCAAGGACCCGTACCAACCCTGATGCTAATACATGTTTTTATTAAAGGATTTGTTGATGACATGAACTGTTTGAAAGATAAAAATGAAATGTGAAACCATAGCTGGTAACGTTAACTTGTAATAATCTAGCCTGGTACACCAGACTCACCGCTGTTCCAGCTATTGAGTCTGGCTACCATTCAGTGGATAAAATTTCCAGGGCGGAGCAAGCCACAGCAAAACAGACAGCGGAGTGGACCAATCAGCGACGGGCGGACGTGACGTAAGAAAAGCGACGAGGGACTTGCGTGCAGAAGTAAACATACTAGGAGAGCGGAGTTTATTCAACATGGCTAGCGCGAGACAGACTGTTGTCAATGACTTGTGTCGATGTGTTTTTGGTAATATAAAAGTGATTTTACCGTGGATTGGAACACATTCTAGGCTCTCCTGTTCGCCCTCTGTGTTGTTGTGGAGACGACTTCCGACGGGGAAGAGTGGTGTTGCTCGTTAAGAACACGTCATGCAAATAAACGAATCTGATTCTCGCAGTCGGCGTGATGTCACGATGACCTCATTTTGAGATGGGGCACGCACAGGTAAACATCCGTAGACAAACTTTGTCTGAAATTCATGTATTTCAGCTGTGTTTTGCGTCTTTTTTTCATAAAAACGTCTTAAACATGACTTATTATTATCACGAGTCACTGCCGACAGACGCAAGGAGGCGATACAATTTAAAATTAGCATGTATTGGCCTGCAAATCTGCCCATACAAAGTCGCAGCTGATAGCTGGATAAACAATCCAAAGGAATTGCCTGCAGTGGAGTTCGGAAACATCTACAACTACCTCATAAAGTCGCCCAGTAAGTTGACCTTTATCAATTATGTGGAATATGTACTGTGTGGAGCTAAGAAAACTGGTAGTATATATGAAGTGATTATCTCTGCCGTAACCGGTAATTCGCCTCCAAGCGTTATTTAGCCGTGAACACGTCACGGCAAAATAACCAATTCCCACCAGGCCAATGATATACCGATTGACCGATCAGAGCAGGTCATGGCAAAAGAAAAATAACGCTTTGCGAGTTGTCGGTTACGGTAATAATAACCACTGCCTAGTGTATTGAATCCTAGCAGCTAATTGGGGCAACAACACAAAAAAATCGATTAAAGTTTACTCACCAGTAATAAAATGTCGGGTGCAAACGTAAATGTGCCTGGATTTAGGTTTCCACTGGCGAGAATGGTCCACGGAACCGTTTTACTGTTCCTCGATTGATTGCTTTCAGCCATTTGCTTGTCCTTTTCTTCTCACGAGGAAGAATGAAGAACTTCAAATGCGACTCCGAACTCTTCCTTGCGTTACAACCCGCAACACGGCAATTTTTAGTTATTCCGACAGAAAAAAAGACCGCAAATAAGACAAAAGTTTTACGCGTTTGTACTACAATGCATGACAGAGCAACTGCTTGTGACTCGTGTTTTGCCCCCATTTCAATATGGCGACGCTTTGTTGTGGCTGGAGACGTCATTAATGCCCGAATGTCCAACTGCAAAAATTGGACGGTTGATTTTGTTCTTGCTGGAGAGGCCGTTAATGGGCTGGGTCCTAGACTATTCTCACAGTGTTTAAAAAAATACAGGGAGAACAGTCTTGCCGTGCCAGGCAAGTAAGAATCTAAAACTTTTTTTTTTCTTTTTCTTAATACCAATTACGTTACTCACTCTATATGATTGGCTTGTCCGAATGACCTTGTTTAAAAGAGTCTGTTTAAACCTGCTATGTAATTGTAATAAAATAAGCATGTGTGTGCTACTACTGGCTGAAGGCTGTCCTCACTCACTAACTCATCACTGACAGGTAAATCATAACCTACAGGCAACAATATTTATGCACTGCCCTCGACTAGCAAATTTCAAACCTACTGAAGGTTACTGGCTAACTCCTGACTATAATTCTGTTATTATTTAATCGGCCCTGATCAAAAATCGGGCTGTAGCGATAGATAGATAGATAGATAGATAGATAGATAGATAGATAGATAGATAGATAGATAGATAGATAGATAGATAGATAGATAGATAGATAGATAGATAGATAGATAGATAGATAGATAGATAGATAGATAGATAGATAGATAGATAGATAGATAGATAGATAGACTTATATTAATAGACTACATATCTATACCTATGTTACATAGCTACCAAGTTTCAAGACGATCAGTTCATGAATGAAGGAGGAGTAGGACTGAAACGTCAGTGTGCACAAGAATAACAACAACAACAACAACCATCACCTGAGTGTCGACTTGACAGACCATCAGCCTGTAAAAAATGTATTAGATTGTAAAAGATGTGTTGATGTGGTCAGATACCTTTACAACAATTTTTTAATCAGGCATTTTTCCATGAGGGCAGACCCGTGCCGCCCATAAGGCAATTTAGGCAACCGCCTAGGGGCGCCGCAGCATCCAAAAAGGCGTCAAGAAAAATATTCAAATAATATTTGATGATAGCAGTATTCAAAAAATTATACAAAACAATAAAACAAAAGAACAACAAAACCGTTCATAATGTCTTTAAATAATAATGAAATCATTTTTCTAGTGTGCTTTCTGCCCGTTTCACTTTTTCCTGTGATGCGATAATTTCACTACGGACCCTAGTCCCTCTCACCACCCAGCAGACCAGCGAGCTACCTGGAGGTGCTATTTTTAGCATCCGCAATTGAGCGACATTACGGTGACATGTCAACTTCATGAAAAGACAAAAGCCCTCCAGGACCGAGAAGAAAAAGAAAGAAGACAGCAAAGACGTGAAGAAAAACAGAGGTTTGTTGTGATGATTTTTTTCAACAGCATAAGCACGTAGATTTAGCGCAACTGCAAGCTAGCGGTTATTGACATAGAGCTTATATGACTTAGTGCTAAAGCAAAATTATACTGTATCATTAGCCAGGCTGTTGTTTTAGAAATATTTCCAGTATTCAGCCAGCTGTGGATTAGTTTCAGTTAAATTTACTCCCCCTCCAATTTTAGAGAAACTTGAACAAAGTGTTTGGGAGACTAAAATTGTCTTGCTTATTTTCTTGTGATGTGAACAACTTTTACCTTGTGTTAAATTGTGCTTTTCAAATAAATTTGCCTTGCCTAAAAGTGCCAGGGTTAATTAAATAAATACACCATTAAATATGGAATTAATAATTTCAAAGTTCTGTGGTATGGGGAACTAAAAGTGCCACGGATTTAAATGCAAACCTTTGTTATTAAATGTGTCATTAATTCATTAAAATGGAGATCAAATTCATGTAAAAACATATTCAATTTATTAATTTTTTTCTATCATATATTATTTAATTCATTATAATTGGATAGTCCTGTGTAGTTGACGTGCTTCAAGGATTTATTTTCTTTTCACTACGCTGATAGTGGCCGGATCCAATAGACAGGTACTGTAGGCTGCAAGAATTTAGGCGCTATTATGGTTATGTCATGCTGGTTTCACAATCAACAGCTATTTGACTAATATAATGTAACATTCCACTTTCTTCTCTTTGTAGATGCTCTTCTGAAATATTTTCCTTCTACCTCTGTACATCCTGAGCCATCTTTTACAGCGATTTTATCCACATCAGCACCAAGTCCAAGCCCACCAAGTCCAGGAAAGAAGTGCACCTTCCAAAACAACTGTCATATAAAAGTGCAATAGATGCTTTTGCATCAGTGAAGCCAAGGTGAGTAAGGTTATAGGTCAAGCTGAAACAAAAAGGTTTTAAAGTGTTCTGTGTGTTTTTATATAGGTTTGTGTGGGTGTGTGTTAATCATATTGTAATAACAATTCTTAATTTTTTAAATGCATTTGTTTTTAAAGTGTTTTTTATTGGTGCTTTTGAATAGTTATTACAGCATTTTTCTTTTAATTTATGCACTTGTTCGTTGTCTTTTTTATATAATAAATTACAAAGAGATAGTGTGCTTTTTCAGTGTGAGTGTTTAAATATGTGGTGAAAATGGGGGGGGGGGGGGGGGGGCAACAAATGTGTTGCCTAGGGCACCAAATTGGTCAGGAACGGCCCTGCATGAGGGCATTCCTCAGCCAATCATATAACGTGAATAGTGTGACATGCAAACTCCCGAACACTTTGTGCACTCCTAACAGTGTGTGTACATAGACTGTATATGGTACTGAAATATGATTGCTTGCTTTACTTCAAAATTTATTTTACATTTACATCGGTTAGCTTTTCCCAACGAATGAATCTATTGTTATAATGGCAGCCAATGCGGTAAAAGTGCTTCAATATTGTCATGGTTTTGTCTTGGTATAGTATAATAAGCCATTGCTAGGTATATAGTTTTGGGACAGTCTTACAGCAAGCTGCAAAATTGCTTTGTCCACTTCATTATTCCAGTATCACCTAATAGGCTGTGTTATGCATGTGACTATACACACGACATAGAATGATTATTAGCCAAATGGCTATGATGAATTTTTTGGGCACAAGCAAAGGAATCACTCTCTATGGGCCATATCCAATTTCTTTGCTTTGAATCCCCAAAATATGACAAATGTTTGGTAAACAGAAAATGTATCAATTGACAGTTTTGTTATTGTGCGCTTGGAAAAATGAATGGAAGGAAGTCTTTTGTGTTCAGTCAAACACCATATTAGTGCCCGGCCCAACCCGACAGCCGACCCAGGAGAACGATTGAGGTGGTAAATAATTCATAGCAAAAATGGCTTCTATCCACTCCCGTGAATCATTGCCCCCTCTTTCCTGCGCAAACAAGGATTTGATGGCATTATGAATGGAACATCACTTTTCTCAATTACAATATTAAATGTTCAATACAAGAGCAAAGTATAGGGAATATAATATTCACAACTGAGAGGGCTGGCAATGATAGAGAATTAGTTAATAACAAATCATAAATCTACCTGATTCGGAGCCGTTCTCTCATTTTATTAGATATCACAATGTTGCTTGGTGTGCAATATCTTACTCTGAGCTTGAAAGCAGTGCTCAAATCACGTTCATGTTTACTGTGCTGTCTGATCACAAGAAGCAGCTCTATGCAAACAGTAAGCAATTACAGTAAATCTCAGTTTCTCCTCGGATAATCGCCTCTTCGACTGAGGAGGGGGTGGTGGAGTGTAAACGCCATCAGCACTCACTGCCGCCCTCCTCCTCAACTTGTGTTAATTTGACAGAAAACCCAATTGAGTCAGCAGTGGTGTGGAACGTGTTTCTCTTCCTGCCACACCAGTCAGAGCAGTCATGGCTGTCGCCCCGATGACAAGCTTGTTAGCCATTAGATGCACTGTAATTGGACTCAATCTGGAGTCAGGGTTTTCACTGCCTGGAATCACATTGTGGACTTTGTGCGGCGTCATGTTCATGTGGCTGTTGTGAAATAGTGAGAGGGCAAGCGGATGGGTTATTGTCGGCATGTGGGGCAGGTGCAGTTTGGCTCCTGGGGGACTGTAATGGGATGAGGCCCCGACCGAATGAGTGTTTGATGACAGGCTCGCATCCCTCTCCAGGGAGCCTGCCTGCATGCAATTATCCTGCTGGTCTAGCTCCTTTTGCCAAATTGTACCCTGCCACTTCACCACAATGCTGCCAGCGTAGCCATTCATTTATTAATAATCCACATCAAGTCACTGCCTGTAATTGGAGCCCAAATTCCAAACGAAACATTGGAGTAATCGGTGCTTTATGAGCCTATCACGTGTGGTGTTAAACCACCTCAGGGTAATTGAATTGCGTCCTTCCATTAATAAAACAGTAATGGCTAGATGCTTGGAGACCAAATCAATCCCTTTTACATATATTAACGTCTTACACACACACCCAAAAGGATGCGGTAGTCAATATTTTGTAAATGACACAGGCTTGAAGAGTCATTCTAAGATCCTAACAGTGTTCTTACAAGAAGAGATTCTTGAGTGCGATATGCAAAGCTGACTTTGCTCAGAGCAGCAAGTTGCTCATTTTAAGCTTTCTTTCATCTGCGCTTGCTTTTTCATCCTACTGAAAGATTAATAGATACCAAACTGGGTACCTATAATGCAGCAGGGAGTTTTTAATGAATATCTTTATATGAGGGTTACATTTTTAGAGCTGCTTATGACATTATTTCCCCTCGGATATTAGGACATCTAACGTGTTATTTCTTAGTCATCCTCCACAGAACTGGCCCTGTAGTTTGAACGTGAGATCATCTATCACAAGTCTATCCAGCCCCCCTCCCCTGTACGGCATTAGGATGACAGTTTCATAGCTCTCTTCTCTGCAGTGTGCTCACATTGGTATCACACACAGAGACAAAGAGATGAGAGGCTGATAAGATTTTTACAAGATAACCTATTTGCTGGTGAAGCACTTGGGGGATCAAAAGTGTAGATAATGCTGAGGTTTATTTGTAATAAACATGTTTCAAATGTGACTTTTGTGAAATACATTCATAATATGACCTGACTTAAAATGTTATTTTGGATTCATAATCTTGTGTTTGACTTCTATTTTTTGTGGCAGTCATTGATAAGAAAACGTACATTCAGAAAAGCTACATTTTTTGACAACATGTGAACTCAGAAATGATTTGCGTTTGAGCGCAATTGTATTGACATAACATAACTGTGTGGCTAATAGTTTTTTATCACATAAAAACATAATTTGTGTATGCCTGACATAATACAAATATTGAAAAATCCAACCCTTTATAGTGTGTGTGATTAGTTTTGGTAACAAAAAAATATATAGGCCAATTAATAATATTTTTTTGCTATTATCAATCTTTATTGTATTTTTAAAAACATTTTTACCCAATTTTTAATTAGAAAATAAAATTATAAATAATATGTTAATAGAGATACAAATAAGCCTATATCACCCTGTAAAGATTTTTTTTAAATTATTTAATATGATAATATTTAATTTATTGTCTGCCAGTGACAATAATAGACATCCATCACATTTAAAACATGAGGACCTACATGCTTATTTTTCACGGATATTGACGGCATTAGGAGTCTAATCCATTTTGACTTAGGGCTGGCACTGATCATTCACTACTAGCCTCTCCCAGTAAAAATGAATCGGACGTCACACATCGCCAATGGCAGCCAATAAGTTAAATGATTGCCCGATAAAGTGTTATTTTGGTTGACTAAGAAACATGACCTACCTTTTAGTCCCTCCAAAGTTAACCTTCCGGAAGATGCTTCTACATTCATCATAGACCTTTAAAACAGTACAAAGAATTACATTAGACTAAAAAGATTAACTCATTGGCTACCATCGACGGCGATAGACGTCCAGTCCATTTTGTATGGGAGGGCTGACCGTTAATAATCACAGATGAAATCGATTTGACGTCTAGCACTGTCAATGGCAGCCAATGCGGACTCCATCCAACTACAATGAAACAGCTCAAATTGCACTGCAGTTTAATGTGTGCACAAAGTGTGTTGATGAAAGCACAGCATAGGGGAGTCTGACTAGGCATGTTTTGTAAATGTTCCTGAAAAAAGCTTCATGTGCAACCTCCAATGACTCAGTACCCTCCCCTCCATGCTCGATGAGCTTCAATATGGGGCACAGGTGTGAAGCGTGGCCCCCCTGCCCGCACTCACACCACCCCTCAAAGCCTGCTTCTGTGATCTGTCACTGTTGGGGCCAGACGAGGCCAGCGATGGAGCGGCTTAGGCACGTGCCAAGGGAGGGCTCTAAACCCTCAACACCCCCATCCGACGCACCCCTATTCAAACCACCAGATGGGAGCTGGATCCGACCTTTAATGAATGCTATCCCTCACCACCTCTACAGACAGAGCACGCCGGCACAAAACCTCACAGCAGCTGGGGGTAGTAACATTTCCTCTGAGTACACTTGAGTTGGAGTAATCGAATAAGAACTAATATTTTTTCTATTTTTGTGATTAAAGAAAATGGAGACATGCGTGCGTTTTTTTCCCTCATCCAGGTCACTTTAGTCCACAAACAAAGTTGTCAAACTGCTTCCAGAAATGTAAAATTACAATCAAAATACTCTAATGGCGACAGATGTGGAATTGGCCCGTGGGCCAGGCCACGTCGTTTTATGTGGCCTACAAAAGTGAATAATGTGCAATGACTTCATGTTTTTCAACATTTATAAAATAAATAAATAAACGTTTTTCTGAATGTAAAAATAAACATTTTTCTAAATACAGTATATATAAAAAAAACATTTATTAACAGAAAAAAATATGAAAAAAAATGTTGAAAATGTTTTTTATTAGTAAAAAAAAAAAATTTAAAAATGAAAAAAAAAAATTAAAAAGAAAGAATATATACGTTTTTTTAGGTGGGATAAGGGACAGTGAGATACCCGCATTTAAACGGCTAAATAGTACTGGTATTTAAAAATATCTAACAACAGCTATTTGGCCTACTTTCAGGAACTACAGTTAGTCCCCGGGTTACGAACGAGTTCTGTTCCTACGCTCGCGACGTAACACGAATTTCAACGCAAGTGGAAATTAACCCTTTAAGTACCCCTAAATGCGCCCTATATTTCAAAATAACAATCCAAAACATGTATGTCATATCAATAAAAGTTAAAAAAATGGCGGACAAGACACTGTTACGCAACTTAAAAACAAAACAAAAACAAAAAACGACTGGAGATAAAATGGCGAAGTAGGACTTGTGCCAAAAATTCAAAATCATAAAAGTCCGGTATGTCGTAACCCGGGGACTACATGTATTGGCTTGTATTTCTGGTTTTTTCCGCCATTACGTGTTAGTAAAATGAAATGCTATCTTTTCACGTCATTAAACAAGATTCTGTCTGCTCTGTCACAAAAGACTGAGGTGTTGTCTATCCCTGAAAGACCTTTTTTTTTTTTTTTTAATTAACAAGGAGGAAAAAATTAAAAATATTATAATAATAATTTAATTAAATAAATGTAAATAAATACAAAAACAAAAGAATAAGTGAGAACATATTTTCTATAAAAATGCTAAAAAAAAAAAGACCACTTGGACCATATTTAGGTCAACAAACTGCCGCTAAATGATTTGTTGACTATCAAAATTCATTTAATAAACACTCAGATGTCAATTATTTTCTACACTGTGGCAACCCTACTTCCCTGCCATAATAGTCCCCCGGAGAAACCCTAACTACGATATGGCCTGCGATAAAGATGATTTTCACACCCCTGGATTTGAACTTTGTGGAAATTTGCAGATAAAAATTGGGTAGCAGTTAGAGCAGGGGGGTAAACCGAAAATTTACCGTCACCGAAATTCTTCACGATGACCGACGTAATTTTGACCATGTCGGCAAATTCGGTAATTTAATAAAACAAGAAAATATAGTCTTTTCATCCCGCTTTGACTCTCTGTTGTTCGGCTGTGTTCATTCCCCTTTAAGAAAGCAGACAGTGTGCTTATGTATGGAGTCACGTGGTTTTCAGGAGGCCAAACAAACAGAAGCCCGGTAGGCTAACGCTACAAGTGAACGGGATGGAGTCGCGCTTAAGTTAGCTTCGCCAAACTTTCACCCGACATTAAGTAAACTCTTGGCGGGTTCCAGACGGGCTTTCACCCGCTGTCCTCCCTGGTTCTCACGATTTCAGGAGAGGATGCTTTCAGTGCTTTCTTCTGGTAGCCAAGCCACAGGCTAACGCTAGCAGCTAACAGCGGCTACAAATGAACGTGAAAGAGTTGGATAGCGGCTCTAACCTTGTCGAAACGGCTGAAATTAATGAGTGGACTGGGCACGGACTTCATGTAGCAATCATTATGTCGCGTTACTTGGCATCTCTGTGTGATTTCTCTGAAAGCTTTCATGATGGTAAAGCACTCAGCATAACGTATAATCAAACAGTGAAGCCTATATATAATATGACAGTTTAATGGCCACAGCTATTTTTCTGTATGTGTTTGCTTTATTCTGCCATCATAAAACCTTAAATGTTTCATTGGCATCAGAGAAATACAGCTTTAATCTGGTTGTGTCTGTGTGGAGGGGGGCATGTATTAAAAAATGTTTCGGGGGAAAAAAAACCGGCGGGAGGCCCCGGGGACGACCCAGGACACGCTGGAGAGACTATGTCTCTCGGCTGGCCTGGGAACGCCTTGGGATCCCGCCGGAGGAGCTTGTTGAAGTGGCTGGGGAGAGGGAAGTCTGGGCTTCCCTTTTAAAGCTGCTGCCCCCGCGACCCGACCCCGGAACAAGCGGAAGATAATGGATGGATGGGACAAAAAACCCTGAAACCTTGACGTAAACACTTGTGTTGAATAATTATGTCACAGCAGCCATTACCAATAAGTTGTCTGAAGTGTACTGTTAAAGCTGCAAGTCATTTGTGTTAGAATGACATGTTTGCACAGTCGTCATATTGATTTTTATAATGTTGTACATTTTTCAAGTCATACAAGCTGTGATAAATGTTCACACTAGAATTCTTATTGTTTACAAGATTTTTTTTTTAATACTTAATGTTTAGACTGCATGTGCAATTGTTCAATTGAAAGCTGGTAAATATTGATTCAAATTTTCAAATTATATAACAGTCCGCTTGGGCGAATTTATCGTCATTTATCGTTATCGAGGTGAATCTGCTCAATCTATCGTGATACGTACTTAAAGGGTATGAAAACACTAAGAGACTGTGAGATATCAATAGAACCGCTATGTGGCAAGATAACAAATATTAATAATGTTAACAAAAAAATAAATCGCATTCATGAGCAATTATCGAAAATAGATCGAAAATTACGAACATTTCCGAAAGTATTCCGGAAACAGCCGAATGGGGCGGAGACGTCATAACAAGGAAACAAAAGGTCGAGGCAGGTGCCATCGTTGTTTATCGACGAGAGAGTTGCGTTCGTGTTTTATCAAAAAATCGCTAAAATGGTTCAAACCTGTCATGCTATGTGGTCTACAAATAGCCATTTGTCGCAATTGAGTACCCATGAGTTCCCGAACACGAGAAAAAGAGCTGGACTACGCAGACAATGAGTAAAGTTCGTTCATGCTAAGAGGGCTAATTTTGCAGACCCAGCCTCCGGCACGGTTTTGTGTGGTGCGCATTTTACACCTGAAAGCTATTCGAACTATGGACAAATGAAATCAGGTTTTGCTAAGAAATTGCTGATGAAAGCAGCCACCATACACGCGCAACCACCTAAATGTCCTGCGATATCAAAAAAGAGGACGACTGGCTCTGATGAGACAACCCCAGGCTAACCAAAGGAGCGGAGTAGCCAAGCTCAAAATGGCCAGAGTGAGTACTCTTTTATAATAAAAACATATCACGCATTGGATATAGGACTGGATACGTGTATAAATTATCGCTCGTAAAATATATAGAACAAATCCTCGAATCCCATTCATATTTGTGTCTGTTGGCAGAGCGAAAACCTATGATAGCACTATAAATGATAATTATTCTATACATTACATTTAGGCATGTGCCGGTATGAGATCTTGACGGTACGATAACCGTGGGCAAAAATACCGCGGTTTCACGGTATTGCAATTATATCTCCAAAATGTGTTATTTTGAGATGTATGGGTTAAAAAAATATATATTTTTTTTACATTGAACAGGATTTTTTTTTACATTTTTCAGAACATAGTTGCAAATTGGAACATGAATATATTTTTAAAATAAATTATCAAAAACAAATAAATAAATAAATATTTTCAATAAAATTAAAATAAATATAACTTATAGACTATACCCACAGCCACAGCTCAAGTTGCTCAAGATTAGGCCAAGAACAAAATAATTTCCATGAAAAAGTAAAAACACTTCTGAATAAAAAATTTTTTAAAATCTACTGCATGACTTTTTTGAGGGTGGAAAAGCTCAAGTGAAGTTTCGCCATTTTCAACCACTGTGTCAGCTCTAGTCTACATGATGTCATGCCTATGTGTTAAAAAACAAAGAATTAATAAGTTAATAAGTTAAAAATGTATAAGTTAGTTTAAAGTGTAAATATTGTTGTGGAAAGGTTTCATCTAAACAAACAAACAAAAAAACATTGGGAGTGAGACATCTCCTTGATCCAGCGAACGTGAATTTGTGCTTAGGGCAAGAGCATCTTTCGCAATTAGCGATCTTTGATGCTATTCCCTTTTTCCCTTCATTCAAGCGAATCAAGCTTGTTTTCTCACTCTGCGGCTGTAACACTCGACGAAGTTGCTCTCCCAGCTAAGCCTAGGCTAACATTCGTCTTTGTAAGCTTTTAGTTAGTTTGTTTATTGAATTTGAAAGGAAAATGTGTGTTTTGTTTTTGGCGAACTTTTCATGGTGCTAATCTGTTGAAGCTACTCACACATGGAAAAATACAATTGTACAATGTATTCATTTTGTATATTCCACTTACCATGATTTGAGAGCTCAATAAATTGAAGAAAAGTACGCCTAATGTTTGGAGTATTTGTTTTTGGGTTCAATGGCTGTCTAGCCGATAGCATCACTTTCACACACAGCAACAAACGGGAGGGGGTGAGCGCTGCCGCGCCAAGCCACTTCTGGCTGCATTTTTGACACATGAAAAATAGCGAATACCGTACTACGGTCTGACGGAAAATTTTAGTGGTTTTGAAACCGCGACATTTTCACACCATGGTGAACCGTGAAACCGGTAACCGGCACATGCCTAATTACATTATGTTGCGGTCACGGTGTATCAGCTTCACAAAAAGAAATGCAAAACAAACCATTCGATGTTTCCCAGCCGATGTTGCCGGTGTTTCATCAGTGTGATTGCTCCTCTCAATAATCCTTTCATCAGGCTGCATTGGCTTTCGTTTGGGCTGAAATTGATAACCCAAAACACCAAAGAAAGGTTCATAACTCTCCTCGTCACCATTAGAAGAATGTTCGTTGCGTCGGATTCGTCGCTGCAACTAGAAACAAAATTGTCCGCTATCATCGCCGCCATTCCGTACTAAGCACTGAGCCGGTTGTTTCCTCGTAGTGACGTCACGACCACAATATGCTAGATTTCCGGGATCTCGTGGGCGGGTCCTTTTAGCTTGACAATCGATCCAAATTTCTATCATTTCCTTGGTGTTGCGATGTGTGTAATTACACGAAGTGGCATGATATGAATCCAAAAGGCATGCGTTTATAGATAAATGATGGAATATTAGCATTTCCCCAGGTGTTGTCATACCCTTTAACGCCATATCGCCCAGCCCTACTAGCAGTATTATTTAGAAATACTTACATTCGATACAAAATTTTTTAAAAGCAACAAGACACAGGCGATCATGGTTTAAAATGATCTTGCTACCACACACACAAAAATCCCAATGCCACAATCTGTCACCGGGGGGGGGGGGTTTAAGTTCCTGCCAGAGTCCTGCTACATTACAAGAAAAAAGGTAATCTTAACCCATATTTGAGGGGAGCGAACATGTTAAAACATTGTGATGGATAATAAAGGATCATACCTATTTTCACATCAGTCAAAGTGTGCTGCTTTTTAACTACGGTTGCCAGTAATAATCATCACCTTGGTTACATTTCCACTGTGAATCCGATGTGCGAGGCTGTGAAAAATACTGCCAGTCCCAAAGGCTGAATGTTAACTATGCAATGTAGAAATTGGCCTTGCAGAATTAATAATTGGTTTTGGTGTGCTAAAATCCAATTGAGATCATTGGCATGTTTTTACAACAGAGGAGCAGACGAGGTCCATTTAATCATGGGCGCTTCGCTTTTTTGTCAGCCACATATGTTCCTCCCGCCTCGGAAATAAATTGCTTGTGTACACATGGACCAGTACTCTGTGACCCTTGTCACGGTGTGAATTGCTTTCACGGTGTGTTAAACGAGCCGTGGCCGTGTTGGTGTTTGCATGCACGCCATGGCGGGGCCTTCTAATCCTTCGGTGTGGCGTGCACAAGCTATTGTGCAGTCTTTGATTGAACACACACAGGATGTGGCTAATTGATCCCTTGCCACAGTGGTTTTCTAGCCTATAGGTAGCCATGTGTGAATTAGTATTCAAGACACCTGACTGGCACAGAGCCAGCAATGCTTGTGGTTCATGAAATGTCATGTGACCAAATTGGAACACAGGTTGACAACATGATTCTTTTAACCTGAATGTTCAAAATCACTCTTTTCTTTATCGCTGGAGCTAACGTGCAATCACACATCAAGGTTTAAGGACGGGCGGGGGTGAGGTGTTCAAATGAACCCCGGATTCAATAATGACTTTATTTGGATGGTAATTGTAATTCCTTCCATCCACACAGGTTTGTGTGGCACATAATATTTTATTGAAAGTGGTCATAAATCACAATTTGTTTAACCTCATAAAGATTTGGCAGCCACATGCGTAGACGTAAAATTCTGAGTCATGCAGGCCCGAATATTAAGAACTGTGGTGTACATGACCCAAAATGTGTTGTTACATAGTTGGTGAATTAATGATCTGTGTGAGCGAGTGACACAAATTCATATATTTTGCATGGTAAATTATTTCAAGAGAATAATAAATATTGCACAGTATGATTCAGAGTCCTTTTATATTGTACACTACAACCACATTTAACTTGTCTATTGGGCTAGGTTCATACCGCAGGCCTTAATGCACAAATCCGATTTTTTCGTGTTTTTCCGACTCATGTGAGGCATTAACTTGACGATCTGAACGGAACAGTTCACATAAAAGTGGAGCATTTCAAATCCGATCTAGGTCACGTTTGCATGTGGTTAAAAACTGATCTGGGCCACATTTTTCCAGAATGTGGCTGTGGTCTGAACTGTCAAGTCTCCCAAATCAGAATTCATGCACCAATTACGTCAGCAAAGTGTGGGAGGCACGGAGGACGGCAGCGATGGAGCTGTACATTGGTGTTAGCGCCTAGCCACGGACTTCGTAATAATTGACAGGACATTTGCCGTATGGCCCGCGCACCGGCGGGCCCGTGGGGGGCTGTGTGAGTCAACTTCATTTCAAGTCGATGGGAATGACTCTCACACATACATTTGAACAATCAGGTGAAATTACATTCAAAATGTACAAAATCTGGACTGCATACTAACAACAAGGATTGTCTCAGGAGTGATTTGTTCGAGGATTCAAGGTAATTATTATATTTTTCGTACAATGCATGCATTTTAAAACGTGGTGAAAAAAAAAATCAATCGGAGCCATTGGCTTCATTCTTCGACAAATTTATGTAAAATAACTGCCCGGTTTTTGCTTTTAACCAAGAATCGAGACTGTTTTACGTCCATATCTATAAAGAATTGAGTGATTTAAGCATTTATTCACAAGAATTTTGAATGGAAAACGCCATTCATTATAACAAAGCTAACGCACTAGCTTCACAAAAACTGCCGGTTTGTTTTGCTTTTAACCAAGAATCGAGACTGTTTTACGCCCATATTTATAAAGAATCCAGGGATTTAAGCATTTATTCACAAGAGGTTCAACGTAAAAACCTCGTTGCTATGGACTTGTGGTAAGGCAGTGCCAGAGTGAAAAAGACGAGCCATTTTTACGTGAAGTAAATGCTTCCTGCACGGTTTCTTTTGCTTTAGACCAAGAATCGAGACTGTTTTACGTCCATATCTATAAAGAATTCAGTGATTGAAACATTTATTTGCAATAATTGTCTTCTTTGTTTACACACGGAGGAGACTTAAAGATCGAGCTGCACTTTCGCCATATTTACGTAAAATACATGCTACCTGCACGGTTTCTTTTGCTTTTAACCAAGAATCGAGACTGTTTTACGTCCATATCTATAAAGAATTCAGTGATTGAAGCATTTATTCACAAGAATTTCAACGTAAACATGTTTTTTTTTTGCTACGGCAGCCATGTTGGATTTTGTATCTCTAGATTTTATTTTAGACATTTCTGCGTCCATATTTAAAAACAATCAGCTTTTACGTGTTTTATTTTATGTAATATTTCAATCTAATAACTTTCAGTAAAACACCATGGTCCCACACTAACCCCTACACCGATGGCAACAAGCAGATCTTCATCGACTTTGACCCCATGCACCTTTGGAAGAAGATCTACAGCAGCTTCTACAACAACGGCTGTATGGTGCTGCCCAGGTGTCCTGGGGCTGGGGTAAGTGGCCAGCATTATTCACTTTATAAAAAAGATTCATCAAAACACCTATCTTTCTAAAACAAACATGTTTTTTAGGAGCCTCAGAGAATGAGGCCGGCCCGATTCTCGAGCCGGAAAGTGCTGGCCAGGTGGGAGAACTAAAAGTGTCATGGCCGGCTACAAGTTGACCCAGAAGGTGCTGGCGCGCTCTTCGATCGAGAAGCAGAGCGTCGGGCTTATCATGGTGGACCCCAACACGGTCGCACGGGCAAGGAGGAACACAGGGACACACAGGGAGATGTTCCAGAGAATGGCCCACATGGCGTCCTTCAGAATGTCGCTGTGGGACTCCCTGATGCGCAGGAAGCACAAGAGCACCTGCTGGAGTTCCTGGAGGTCCCTATTCAAGTGTTTTGGTGCGAACTTCTCCAAGGATTTGACTTCCGAAGCGAGGACGTACAAGGCCTTAGAGTGGCAGACCAGCAGAAAGGAGATGGCGAGGAACAGACTTGTACAAGTCGAGGAAGCTGACCGGAAAACACAAGATTCATATCCAATATTCATTTGCATGCATATTCTATGTTGAATACTTTCTCACCTAAAATATTGAAAGCATTAACTTTCAAATTGCTGCTCATTCACATCGATTATTTGCACTGCCTGAACATACGACTATCTCATACGCATTTTATATTTATTTAGATTTTATACTTGCTAGTCACTTTTGAGATTTTTATTTACAATGCACAGTAAAGGGAAATGCTCCAAAATTTAATTGTATACAATAAAGGGCGATTCTATTATATTATATTGTATAATAAGTTGTGATTGTGTATACAGTCTATTAATAATCTATCTATATATTATTAATAGTTTATTCTGCATGTTTTCCTCAAGTATTAAGTGTCTGATGTGAAAAACGAGTGATTCTGTTGAAAACTTGCAGTAAAAAAAAAAAAAAAAAAAAAAATTAAGTTGCTATTTTGGGCAAAAACTTATATGTTTAATATTGCTATTGATCCAGAAAATATAGGTGATTATCTCTGCATTTGGTGATTTTTGTGCATCTAGTGTAAAATCTGAGAATTTTATAGCCATTTTAGGTTTTGTTATACTTATATAAAAATATAATTAATCGGGATTTTATAGGGGAAGGACTTTGAATTTTTTTATGCCGCTGCTCACGGAGACCCATATATGGGTAAGGTAGGTGCCTGTTTTGGTTTTAGGTCAGTAGCAGCTTTGGTTTTGAAAATATTTGAAGTTTCTGAAAATAGGCCCCCTAAGGATCGCCCATTATCCCGTGTCCTGTCAAGTATTATGAAGTCCATGGCCTAGCTTGAACTCGGCTTTTAGGAGGAGGCGGGCTTGACAACAGTCATCAAAAATTAAATTGGGCGGGATAAGCCTGGGAATGCAGTTTTCTTTCTGTGTGCCGAATGAGTAGTACAGTATTTCAATATTGCTTATATGGCGGAGAGTCAGGACAAACTGACAGTATGTGTGTGTGTCATGCACGCACAGTGCGTCCATGCGTACTATCAAAATATACTTTGAATATGAGACTAAACGGGGATAATTTATGTCTGTCATTTGTGTCCTCTTTTTGGAAATAAAAAAATGATCGCCCTAGAATGGCATAGAGCCAGCATGTGTAGTAATTTGTTTTCAGTTTTCTCAATGCATGTCGGACTGCGAGTTAGTGTGCATGCGTACTACATTTACGGTCTCAACGGAAAAATGCAGACAGAACGGGCACGCCAGAAAAATCAGATTTGTGCATTAAGACCTGCGCTATAAACATACCTTAGATACTGTTTTTGTAACAATAATTTGGTTACTAGGTTTTACTTTGTATGTGCAGGTGTAGTAATGCCTTTACCAATTGTGGTGTATTAGTTTATGCAGAAAAGGACAAACTTAAAAAAAACTGGTTTAATTCTCACATCATTTACCATTAATTTGATTAACATTTGACAGAGTAGAAACAGCAGTCTTTAAAACGGCTGAATACTTCATTAAGATTTTAGAATAAATATGTGGCAACATGCATTTCTGAACCTATTTATCAAGACGCTTTTGTATTTCTGCTAAGAGATCTCCCCACACACTTAATCCTCTGACATCGAAGTCTCCATCTGATATCTTCAAATCAGTCAGCTCTCTTTCTACAGTTGTCCATAGAGTGGGACACCCTTCAAACAAAACAACAAAGTGCTCAACCACTCCCTGAAAAGACACTTTTGGTCTTGTGCCGCTTTGCACCCATTTGCCATCGTCCAAGCAGTACTCCATATCAGCAGCCCATTTTTTGAGGACACCACCGTACATGTCCCTAAATTTAACATTTTCTTTGGCCAAGTCTTTAAGACGAGATGTAGGCAGTGTGAGGCACATGTGCTGCAGCAGGCTGTGTTTTTGCTGGAGCCAGTCGAGGAGAAAATCCACTGAAGCGCTTCGTGCATGTGCATTTTCTCCAGTCAGCAGAACAGCAGTGAGGACCAGACACAAATGTTCTGCTTCTTTGCATCCCTGGAGAACAGAGTCAAGAAATTGCTGCGCCCGGCGAGTTTCACCGCCTGGGCTCAGCAGGGCGTGAAGCCTCTCTGTCAACAAGGCGGCTTGGGCCTCGGCACCGGCGCTTGTGTGTCCCGTGATGGGACTTAAAATTTGAATAGCGGATTTGCATTGAACGATGTTACCGCAAATCCCAGTGACTTCCTGATACTCTCCTGGTTTGCAGTGTGCTGGCTTTGTGGTGTCAAAGAGTATCTTCATAATGGAGATGGGGAGATTGGGGTTCTTTAAGAGTGCTGTAAGCAATAGGTGCTGGCACTGTGACAGGTCCAAAAAGGAGAGGTCAGTATAATCTCCGTAGACTGCTCTCAAATTGCTATTAGCATGCTGTACTTGTATTTCCATGAGCCCTCTTATTTTGGGGTTCTGGTGGAACTTGGAGAAAAGATGCTCGCAGTAGCAGGCCCAGTGAAAAGCCCGAGTAAGATACTGTCGGTCCCAGAGACGTACGTCACCGCTCCGCGCCGCCACAGCCAGCAGCTCGACTGTACTCGACAAATTCTTCAGCGCAGCCTCCATGCAGCGCTCTCGGCGGGCACAGGAGTTCGACCACCTCCAATTCCCACGGAGGACGGCAGAATTAAGTCAATATGTTCTCTCTACAACGACCACCACCACAGCGCCATCGAAGCTTCACGCTCGCTTTCTCGTTCGAACGGGCTTGCTAAAGTTATAGCATTGTGAGTTCGTCGATACATTTGCCTCACTTATTACTTACAACGGTTCAGCTACGGGACAAAAACGTTTTTGAACTATATAAATCGCTATTTCAGAGCAAGACTTAATAAATGTGTAAACTCACGTTCCTTTTGGCACTTTTATCTTTGCTTTATACGTGCCGCTTGGAATTTGGCGCATGCGTATTGGTAATAACAGCTGCGAATGACGTATGCAAACTTCAGTCAAAGGATTGGTACAACTATAGATATCATATTTAGAGAGGTATGATACGTTCTGTAAGCTAATAGGACAGTAGCCAGCGTTGTCATTTGCTAGCCATTTTGCGTCGGGGCTAGTCAATAACTATAACATTGGGATAAACACTTTGAAATAACATTGAATTGCTCAATTTTGTACCGATTTTTAAAAAGCTTGGTTTTTAATAAACGTTACTGTTGCTGTAAATTAACTGCATTTTTGAATATTCATGTTTTCAACAGCCATCTTGAATCATAGCCACGTTGATACGATTTGTTATAAAACACATCGTTTGTAAGCACGCCATGAATTTGGCGAGTTAAGAGTATTTTAGTGGAGAAAATTACTCATGTTGCGTCCGCCAGGTAAGTCCTCCGCCGCAAGACCGCTGACATATGTACATCTAGCCTTTTATATATGATACCTATGGGTAAATTGTTATTTTCTTGTTAAATTAAAAAGGGAAAGATTGATAAATTTCAATCCACTTGCATTTTTTTTTTGCTGCATACGTTTTTGGTTTTGAAATATTAATAAAACAAATTCTACTAAATGTTTGTGAGCCCTACTATTATTTTTACATATATTTATTTATTGAAAAAAAGAAAACAAAAGCCCTCCACATGTCAACAGCCCTCCACATTTCAACAGCCATCTTGAATCATAGCCGCGTTAATACGGTTTGTTATAAAACACACCGTTTGTAAGCACGCCATGAATTCGGCGAGTTAAGAGTATTTTAGTGGAGAAAATTACTCATGTTGCGTCCGCCAGGGAAGTCCTCCGCCGCAAGACCGCTGACAATAACACATCTAGCCTTATATATGTGATATCTATGGGTAAATTGTTATTTTTTTGTTAAACTAAAAAGGGAAAGATTGATACATTTCAATTCACTTGCATTTCTTTTTTTTTTTTTTTTTTTGCTGCATACGTTTTTGGTTTTGAAATATTAATAAAACAAATTATACTAAATGTTTGTGAGCCACACTATTATTTTTATATTTAAAAAAGAAAAAAAGCCCTCCACATTTTACCTCTTCCGTTATCACACAGATGTGATTTAGCACAGTATGCTTTGGCGACTTTATCGAGCAGTTTTATTTGATGTGCTCCAGATATGGCATAATGAGTCAACGCGGCAGCATATTAGTGAAGGGAGGTGGGTAGATCAAACTTCCCTCCCATCAACTGTGTGAGTGCGTGTATTCCTGTGTGTTGCCAGACATTCCCGGTCCGCTCTGTTGCTGAGACTTCTGCAGTAACCTGTAAGTGGGTGCACGGCAGTGAAAAGCATGAAAAGTAGGATCGGGCAGCACAGAGGACAAGTGAGAGGAAGGTGCACAGCCAGCAGCTGAACCCTGAGGGTGAGCACTGATGGCTTTTTTTGTTTTCTTTTTTAAATACTGTACTGTAAATACTGTACTTAACTTCTGATCCCTACCTGTTATTTTAAATTCAATGTTCAATCAGTTTGAGTAATAGTTAGGTATAAATACATTGTTACATCATGACAATTAAAGCCAATATTTGCTGCTGGATTAATACTAATGATTACTTCTACAGTCTTGCCATGGGGATGGTTTTAATTATGAAGTGCACTTTTGGGATTTGTCTCATAGCTCATCAACTTTAAGCCTATATCCTGACTGGTGGTTTATCTGATGTGACTTTGATATTTATTAACAAAGGTTTTAATGTAATGCCTAATGGTGTTGTAAAACGTAGCAGCAGATTAAAGAGGATATTTATTAAACAGAATTCAGCCACAGCATCAAATCATATGTGTGGTGCATGAATTTCAATATGAATGGATTCATATGTTTTATAACAGAATGACTAACCATAGCGGTATTTATTGACAGTGTATGCGAAGCACATGTCAGAATAAAGGCCTTATGTACTGTAGCTAGCCTGTTTCAAAATGAATGAACCGAGGGGAAACTGGCACATGATCACACATGAGGTTTTATGACTCGCCAGGAAAACACTGTCATTGTAAGTTCAACGTGGTGTTGACAGTTAAATACAGCAGGTGATACAATTTAACATGCATGTTTACATGTAAACACAGTGAACCTTTGCTCCTGTTGGAATGAACAAATCTTGTTGTAGATCTAGTGCATGACAAGCAAAAAGGGTTAGAACAACAGAGCTACTCTTGATATTTTTTAATTGATGTGATTCAGCTGTTGGAATTCCCATCCATTTGGCTTACCCGGAGCAAACTGTAGCCACAGTATGTTATGGTGTTGACACGGCAGTCATGAGGCCTATCGGTCTGAGGAATGTTTACCTTTATATATATGTGTATATTTGACCATCATTGTGCAGGTCCTCTGTTCCTAATCCCGAGTCAACATCTGGATCCAGATTCCGACGCTGGGAATCTTAGCTTGCAGGTTTAGTAGGATGTATGCATCCAAAAAAGTCTGACAGGGAGGCAATGTCGGGTATGTTTTTTGACCTGTACTTGAGGAGGTCAGGCAACAGTGTGGTGCCAAGCTAGAACAAAAATTGGATGTTTCTTTTAAACCTAGTTCTTGAGGAATATATGGTTCAAACCTCAACATGATTTTGAGTCACATCTCGGGAGAACAAAGCACCTTTTGAGCAAAATGTAGACGAATCAAACAACCAAAGCATATCAAGTGATGAAGCTATTGAGGTATAGTAGGTTACTTACATAACTCATTTGCTGCGTTTCAAATGGATTAGATGTTTGTCGTTGTCAATAGCAGAGAATCAGATCAAATAAATGTGCTTTAAGATACAGTTTATGCTACACCAACAGTCCTCAAACATTTTATAGCAACTACAACTGCTAAAAGTACTTGACTCTCTAAGTACCACTTTATGGCCAACATTTCAATACACTAGTGTAGTAGGTCTAAATTAGGGGTGCCCAATTCCGGTCCTCGAGAGCCCCTATCCGGCTTGTTTTCCATGTCTCCCTCCTTTAACACACCTGAATCAAATGATCAGCTCATCAGCAAGCGCTGCAGGAGCCTGAGAATGATCCGGATTATTTGATTCAGGTGTGTTGGAGGAGGGCAACATGGAAAACAAGATGGATAGGGGCTCTCGAGGACCGGACTTGGGCACCCCTGGTCTAAATGTTGAAAAGAAAAAAAGAAAAATGAAAAGGTTTTGTGTATTCCTTTGAGACACAGAGTGAAAATTCAGGGGTGTGGGGCAGTAATGTACTCAGTGATTGATCCAAATGGTATTACCCCCAAAAGCATTTCCAACATATTTGTAACAAAACAGTTCTAAAACATTATATGTGAATCTACGGTTGTGTAAATTGAATACATCTTAACTGTACTTGATAAATGCACTATAGCGAATTTTAAAAAAAGACCATCTGAACATTTAATTCAGGCATTCTTTCATGTACCACCAGAGAGAGCCCGTGTACCCCTGGTGATACTTGCACCACACTTTGATAACCTACAGTATGTACTAAAATAGTTTGAATAATATTGCGAGACACAAGAGCTTGTCTGACAGCCCTCTTCCTGTCTGGCGACCTGCTCCTCAGTAAAGGTGGGAATGTAGCACCTGTGTGGTGCTGCTGGCCGCCTCCTCAGTTGAGGATGTAAAGATAGGTCAAGCTACGGTTTTATCAAGGAAGAAAACATGACCTTGGCTCTAGGCCAATACCCCAATGTCCACAATATGGTACGGTTTTATCCAACTACAGAAGGAATCAATGGACACATTCTTCAAACACTTCCTATCTGGAGTCTCCCATTCCTTGCTTAAAGAACTTAGCACACACAGGGCCATTTGCGAGCCACGAGGCTCTATGCGTTGTATTTGAGGGAACAGTAGCCTTCTTTGTTCAGAAAATATTGCTACAACAAGTTGAAAGAGTGTAATGTATTGTTTTTCAGACTTTACATAAATTAAATGAAGTCCTGGACAGAAAAGGTTTGTGAACCGTTTAAAATTACTCAATTCTTCTGTATAAATTTAAGACAAGAAGTGTGGCATGGTCATCACCCAAGACACAGCAATAGACAAATTTGATTTGTTAAACTTATACCAATTTCTCACAGTGTGTCTTATTCTGTGCATGGTCACTTGCTGCCTGAAATTAAATGAATCAAAATCAAATTACCATAATGAACGATTTTGATGCAATACAATATTTGAATTATTTCATCTGTTAAAGTAATTAAGTAAGAAAAATAAGAAGGACACCACTTAATGGCATCTGTTGACACAGTACTCTGTAAAATTTCACATCGTATAAGTGGTGCTAACTTTAAGTAGACAGACCTCAAATTATTCAAAGTTTTCTTAGGTAACTTATTTTGAGTTTTAATTCTGATTTTTAATAAGTTAACACTGTTATTTTAATTAAATGAGTTGTATTTACTTGATTTATGAAGTTTGTAAACTTCAAATGTGAAATTGTGTGGACTTGAATGATAGTTTGTGTGAACTTGATATGCTAAACTGTGTGAACTTGAAAGTTAAAGTTAAATATACTTAACCGAAGTCCCGTTTATTTAAAAACTTGAGATAAATTTACTCACCCTAAGACCTATTTATATAAAATATTGAGTTCAATATACTAAACATAAGTACACTCTTGAGTTTTTGGCGATAACTTGACTTTATAAGTTTTTTTTAAAATAAAAAAAATCAAGTGAAATAGGTTGACTTTTTGTGAGTGTAGTTATAGGGAAATTAGGATATTATGCCAAACGCAAGCACAAAATCCTTAGATGTGTGATTATTCACTTTAAAAATTCCTATTCTTTGCAATGCCATCATGTCTGCATTGCCGTGTTACCTCCTCCTTTATGCCAGAAGTCGTAGAGGTGGAATTCCCGACTTGAAGCCACATTGTGGAGTAGAATGCCAAAATGGTTTCACGTTAAAGTGAACACTTGCTGTAGTTGAATAATGGGAGGCTGTGTGCAGTCAATAAAATCACATTACAGGCGCGGAGGACCAGTTAAGTATGGTTTTGAATATTGATGGCATGTGCAGTCCTTTGCCATGTTGCATTAATGAGGCCTCCTGCCTTGTTTAGTCTGCTGAGGTAACTTAAACTACACATGGTGGAGTGACTGGAATACACCTTTTGTTTTCGTATTTGTCATTCATTAATATCATCAGATGCACTATAAATCATGTCACTATTTGGCTCATGGACAAAATTTGTATCTCTTGTTTTTATTCAAAGCAGTTCTGTGTCTTGTGGGGAAAAAACAAGCTGGAATGTCAGCTATAAGAAACACACACACACTTTTTAACTGTTTATAGGGCACTCATTTAACTTATTGGCTGCCATTGATGGCGCTAGACGTCTAATTAATTTTGACTGGGAAAGGCTAGCAGCAAATGAGCGCATGTTATTGTTTTTTTTTTTTTGTACCCAAACGACAATATCTTCAGTAGCATTTATGCAGACTGGTGATTTGATTATCATGCCTACTTCGCTGGATGTTCTGCAATATGATTGGATCCTGTGCCAGCTTGCACACACACATACAGAGAGAGAGGGAGTGTTAATTGGTAACATAGATTTTGATCATTTTGGTTTAGTAGAAGACGCAAGTGTCTTCAAGTCCAAGTGAAGTCACGAGTGTCTAAGTTGAGTTGCAAGTCTTTTAAAATGTTGTCAAGCGGGGTCTAAAGTCATCACATTCATGACTCGAATCTGTCTCGAGTCCAAGTCATATGATTCGAGTCCACACCTCTGTGAAACACTATAATACGGTGTGGTTGTTGTGAACACCCATGCCACTAACAACTCACTTAATAAATTGACATTTAAATGCAAGATTTGCGCAACATAAATGGGTAACACTTTACAATAAGGGTCCTTTAATAAACATTAGTTAATGCATTTTTAGACAATAACTCATGTTTAAGTAACATGACAATTATTCATTTAATCCCTTATCTAACATTTATTCATATATTAATTAACATGAAATATTGCATTAAGTTAATGCATTAATTAATGCATTTTGAAGACAATAACTAATGTTTAAGTAACATTACAATAATTCATATAATCCCTTATTTAACATTTAGTAATATATTAATTAACATTAGTTAATTAGTTATTGCATAACCAGACAGTAACTAATAGTTTGATAAAATGAAAATAAAAAATAGGCCTATATAGGGTTAGGGTTTGTTAACTTAAGCATGTATAATTTCTTAGTTAAGGGACACATGTGCTACACTTTACAATAAGGGTCCAAAAAGCATTCAGTAATGGTTAGTAAAGGTAAAGGGTGGGTAACTTAAGCATTTATAATTTCTTAGTTAAGGGACACATGTGCTACACTTTACAATAAGGGTCCAAAAAACATTCAGTAATGGTTAATTAAGGATAAGTAATACTTATGAGGTACATTATGGAATAATACCATACTTAATGTATGGCATTATTCCACGTGAACGTACGTTATGGTATTATACCATAACGTACCTCATAAGTATTACTTAACCTTAATTAACCATTACTGAATGTTTTTTGGACCCTTATTGTAAAGTGTAGCACATGTGTCCCTTAACTAAGAAATTATAAATGCTTAAGTTACCCACCCTTAACCTTTACTAACCATTACTGAATGCTTTTTGGACCCTTATTGGAAAAGTGTAGCACATGTGTCCCTTAACTAAGAAATCATAAATGCTTAAGTACCGCCCCCCCCTTAACCTTTATTAACCATTACTGAATGGTTTTTGGACCCTTATTGTAAAGCGTAGCACATGTGTCCCTTAACTAAGAAATTATAATTGCTTAAGTTAACAAACTTTAACACTAAACCCTAACCCTTTATAGGCCTATATGTATTTTTAATTTTACCAAACCATTAGTTACTGTCTGGTTATGCATTAACTAATGCATTAACTAATGCTTTAACTCATGTTGATTAATATATTAATAAATGTTAGATAAGCAGTTATATTAATTATTGTAATGTTACTTAAACATTAGTTATTGTCTAAAAATGCATTAACTAACGTTAATTAAGGGACCCTTATTGTAAAGTGTTACCCATAAATAATCCAATGCATGAGGACAGTATGTATGTTTCCTTTTCAGATGGTGATTCTTCCTGTCTTATGTCTTTCACTGCCTTAGGCTATCCATAGGGAACAATGAGCAGCTCCCTGAGTCCCAAGCATCGGAGCAGCCCGGGCCTGCCCAGTCGACATGAAGCCAGCTTGTTGCCCATGAAAGAAGACCTCGCCCTCTGGCTCACCAATATGCTTGGTGGGTGCTAACAAGTTACTAAGTGAAAATTCTAGCATAGAAAGTGCACTGACTTATAAATATCTCACCCTCAAAACCCTTCAAATCATCTTAGTTGTATTTCTCTTGTGTAAACCCACTGCAGGAGATCAGTTTAAATAGGATTATAAGTAAAGCTGAGCCACCAGTTTTTACATAATCTCCTATAGATTTGCCTTAATTGAATAATGGGTATCATTACAGCTCCGGGATAATCCTGTGCCAGTGTTTAGGAGGAGTGGAAGAGTAGCAGCAGGCTCATGATTGTCTAATAAATCACTGTGTGTCCTCTTGTTAAACAACAATGCACTTACAAAACAAATGAATGAATAACCGTGGCAGTAATATGATTTAAATCAGCAATGTGGTTATAGAAAGTAATACAAGAGAAACTGAGTCAACTGAGTTTCTTTATGTAAACCATTCCACAGAAATCAAAATGACGTCTCCCGGAGGCAGTGTTTTTTTTTCTTTCTATTTTTTAAATAAACGATTTATGAATAAACTCTTACCTCAGAGCTCTTCACCTCCAGGTTTACATCCTAAATTTATTTTTGAGTGTGCTTATAGAAGAAGAGCCATTATGAGCACTGAGAAAACGGCTTGCACGTTTTTGTAGGGCACTAATTTAACTTATTGGCTGCTACTGGATACGTTTACATGGACAAAATTTCCTTAATCCGATGAATTTTCATATTAAAATTATGATCGGATGCACTGTTTTCACTAACACTAAAAATATTGATCCGATTAGGACTTTCAGTCTTAACAAATTATTTTTCATGTGCAGATTGACCAAAGATACCAGAAATAGTAGTAGAAGTAGAAGAAGCTGTACTGTCTTCTGTGTTAACAAAACATTTCCCCGTCCATTTCTACATTAAACGTTAGCGTTATTTTGTGTATTTTCCCTGTTTTTCTACCACATTCTTACAAAAATTTTAAGATCTTTTAATATCTCCTGCCACACGTTTCTCTCTGATACCGACCACTTCAGCCTTGCACCCGCCATGTCTTTCACTCGTTTTGCTTCTACTAGCTACCAGGAATAATAGAAATGTGTATACTGACATCACATAAACCACCCCCATTTTTCTGGATTTTTTTATTGATAAGAATGTGCTTGATCGGGTCAGAATATTCTGAATTGGGTATGTACATTAAGCATTTTTTTTTTCGGAAAAGGCTTTTAATCTGAATAAATGTGTCCATGTAAACGTAGCCATATATGGCACTAGATATACAATCCATTTGTAGTGGAAGAGGCTGGCTGTAAAAGATCGCTGCTAGGCTAGCCCTACCAGTCAAAATGGAATGGACGTCAGTGTCATCAATGGCACTGAAAGATGATATTTTTGCTGTACAGGAATCCTTTCCAAAAGCACAGTAAGGACAGCCGAAAATCAAATTTTCAATTTTTGATCCAAGTGTCTTGTTTTGGTGGAATTTCATTTTCCAAGACATACGAAATATTAAATTGCCGTTGCATTTATGTAACATTACTATGTAACTGTAGGAAAAGAAAGTAGATTTTTTTTTCTTTTACAGGTTCTTTTATTCTCTTAACGAACAGGAGATGAGGACACACAAATCAGGAACGAAAAGAAAGCATTAATCACCTAAGATATATACGTTCATTAAGACAAACGTAAATTAATGCTGATCAACCAGGAGACATATCTCCCCCAGCACAACGAGGCGCTTCCCAGAGAAAAAGTCCACCGACCTTCAACTTTAAACAGTGTATATACTAAGCCTGTCGCAATATGCAATATTTGCATTTTTCGCACGATAAATAAAAATGAAGGCGGTAATTTTTCCACTGCGATTTATCGCCTCGCGTGCACGTGCATGCGCGGCTGCAGCAGACACGTTGTTAAAAGTTCGGATTCCTCGTTACCAACTGCGCAAAATGCATCTTCGTTCCAGGTCCGGCAAAAAATATAGCGCCGGAGTCAATCGTTCCCATTATATCCTATTGTTCAACGTATACCGGCCGCGTCAGTGCTCCGGATTGACTGCGGACCATCTCCGGCATGCCGGTGTTGTTGACGTGTGGGCGCTCCCGTCAGGGGTGACATTTCACGCGGGGTGGCTATTTTTCGGCACAAAAAGGGATATTTGAGTGGCAAATTAAGAGCGCTTGTGCTTCAAACTTGTCCTGTTTATGAAAGTCGGTTGTCATATGCTGGTGTTGTGCAGTAATGAACAGACGGGACTATGGCGTTTGCTAACTTTTTTAATGCGCGCACACACTAGATATCATGAAATAGCAAACTAGATGTGCTACGTCCCATGCCATTGGCTACGTGATCCCAGAGTGATTATGGGACACGTAGTCCATATACTACATCGATGAATTAAAAACCACCATGACTGAATGGAAGTTAAGCAGGCCAAATCAATCCATACTAGTGACTATAGATAATGCTGCAAATATTGTTAATTCAGTACGTGACACAGATGGATTTGGACCACAAATGGGATGTCTTGCTCATGTAGTAAACCTAGTTGCTAAGAGAGCTGTAGCAATCAACAGTGTGCCCCGCCTCACTTTACAAACAGTAAGGATTGGTCTCAGCACTTTTAACTAAATTTCTTCAGATCAGTAAGACGTAAACGCACAGATATTATGCACTAAAATGCATGTTTATATGATGGCAATTTAATTTTTGCTCGTTTGCAAAAAAAAAAAAAAAAAAAAAAAATACAGTTGTGATTTTTTTTTTTTTTCCAGAGCATTAAATGTATTGAATCACATCGAAAATCGTGTCCCCGCATCGAAAATCATACCGAACCGTGGCTTAACTGAATCTTTGCATCCCTATGGAACACCATTGCAGAAGCTATGAGGGGAAAAGTTTTCATTTGCCTAAATGCTTAAGTTATTAACTGCAATTGTATTAATTTTTCTTGAAAAACACATTTTATTTATTCTGTGTTTCTGTGCGGTATTAATATTGTTGTCTTTTACTTAAGAGGCATGGTCTATTGTTTTTAGTTGTGATTTCTTAACGCGTTTAAATGGGTGTACTTGATCTATTAATATATACTGTATTCTCACTGTGTTATTGTAAATTGGTTTTAAAAAATTGGGGGGGGCGCAATAAGGGGGGGCGCAATAATATCGCATATCGCAATAATTTATGAGATAAATTATCGCACACATAAATTTGTAATCGCGACAGGCCTAGTATATACACCGTCTAAATCAAGAACAGGGCTGGGAGCAATATCTCGTTCCTCTAATCCAGTACTTCTCAAATGGGGGCGCAGAGCGATGCCAGGGGTGGCGCATGTGACCTCGGGGATGCTTTCTTTTTTTCTTTTGGCATACTAGAATAAAGTGTACTTGCGCATCCACTCAGTGGGTGGCAGTGGCGCTCTCATTTTCAAAGTGCGCGCAGTATTTTTGAAGTAAGCAAGAGCACACAGACGAGAGATATGAAGAGCTGTGCGCCGTTTTCGAAAGCCGTTTTCCGACCGGACTCACGCAGCGACCCACTGTCTTCTCCGGTTCTCACGTGTCCGCCCGAGACGTGCCATTTTCGGCTTGGGATCGTCACGACGACCGCCGTCACCTACGGTTCTCCCTCGGCCGCCAAGAATGCGCTTTTTTCGGGCTGTTTGCCTTTTGGCTTTGACATTTAATACGGTGGTAGGCGAGGAAAGAACACTGTTTACTGTGTCTAAAAATGATTATAGCGGACAGCTGGAAGCCAAATCAATTAAGACGCCACTTAAAGACATTAGACCCCAATCTCACTGAAAAGCCGCTTGGTTGTTTTTCAGCGAAAACGTGCCGAATATTGCCAACAATCATCCCGCTTTGTCAGTGTTATATCAGTAAACCAGTGAGCACTGTTAGCATGCTCAGTGGAAAATAACCCCACACTATTGCAAACTGGAGGTGATGCTGTGAGCATCGAGCAGCGAAAATAAAAAGTCCTTTTGTCCAAAGACACCCCCCCCCCCCCCCCATTCAGTTTTGTTTTTTCGGTCAAATTTTTTGGCGTATTGTCCTCATGAGTTAATGTTTCTCATCAATTTGAATTTGTTATTATTTACTGATTTTATTTTTCAGTATCAAATGTTAAAAATGTACCTTGACTGTATTTTTACAGTTTGGATGTGACTTTTTTTTTTTTTTTTTAAATTAAATTCAGGCAAATTGATGCGCGTTGTCTTTTCTGTTAAAAACAAAACAATGTTGATAAAGTTATACTTTATAAGTTGATCTCTGTTATTTTCTGTAATAGAAAAAAAATGACAATGTGAGGCAGAGGCGTACTTATAATAGTAATATTATAGACAAATGATGCTATTTACTGTGGCGGCAGAGTTTGGGGGGGCGCGAAACATTTACGTCTTCCTTGGGGGGGAGTAACAGAAAATAATTGAGAAGCACTGCTCTAATCGATAACAGAAGGCTACTCCTTGTCCCGGACTTCACAAAATAGACAAAATGCAGTACTATGGGATAATAAATGATTATGAGTGACGATGTAAAATGGCCAGATATATCTTGTGTGAATAAATGGAAATATTTATCTACACGACACAGCCTTTGACATCATGTAATTTCACAAGTGGTTCAATTTCCTGAATATGTAGGTAGTATACTAAAAATGGACTAATTTAAGGCGTGTTCTACTTTAAAACTCTAAAACATATTAATAATTTCATACTTACATACTCTTCTTAACCTGTGAATGTGCATGCGTGTGAAGTTTTATCGCCATTGGGGTTTTCTGCAGGTGCATTTAGAAGCAGCTGAATTAGAAGTGGCCATTAGTGTCGCAATTAAATAACTTGTACAGTTAGTTGAAGCTGTATTCCTGAGGTTGAGCGCATTTGAATGGGCTGTTGTGCTAAGCAGACTTTAGGTAAGAGAAGTATTGGGAAAATTCTACTGTTTGAAAGGGAGGAGGACACTTGGTTGTATTGACAAGTCACAGGCGATGGGAAGAAGAGACATTCATCGGACCAAGAAGGCAAAATAAAATACCTTTTCAAAGTTTCTCTCGAATAAATTGTCTTCACCCAGCAGAAGCTGTTGCAAGCATGTACCTACACTGTAAGTCAGGAGCTAACTGAGTATTTTTCAAGATTGCAATCTCTTTTTCTGGGTGCAATACAACATTTGGAACTCATTAAATGCTGTGAACCCCCAGACTCCTCCTGCTATAAGAAACAGAAAGATGAAAAAAAAAAATCTCCGGTTTCTTTCCACAGACACCCCCTTGCCACCAACTTCTATTACACAATGATCTCACTGAGAAAGAATCAACTGCTAGAAGTCAGTCAATTTGACACCACATTTTAATTGCCAATCTACAATATCTCATTTTTGTGTAAGAAATAATGCGGTTCACTGTGCAGGTGTAAATGTCCACTTTGCTTTACTATAGTAATGGAGAACCTTTGTAAGGATGTAATGGACAGAATATTTCATTTTTAGTCACATTTTTATGATGAATTTCCTGTGCTGGATTCTCCCTATTTTTACTTTATGTGTCCCCTGATCAGGCTTGGAAATCACCGCTGAGAGCTTCATGGAACGCTTAGACAACGGTTTCCTCCTATGTCAGCTGGCTGAGACGCTGCAGGAAAAGTTCAGGCAAAATAGTGCAGACCTGCCTATTCTCAACAACACCAAGGTATTTAAAAAAACAACAAAAACTGGGGACCGGCAGTATTACGTTGGTGTGAGAATGAGCATGATAAGAGAGGTCAAAGACCAGACTGCAACAGGAAACAGCAATGCGAGATTACAATCAATTTTGAATCAAGTCATTTTGTATATTGCAAACCTGTCGTCAAGAGTTTAACAGACAAATCAACTATCTGAACACATGTCATGAGTTAGGAGTCCCTTTTCTAATCTAATTGATTAAATACAGATTGCTTTTGGGACAGAAGTAGTCAAGTGTTATGAATTCCCACCAAGTCCAAAGACATACATGTATATAAATACACTACTATGGGGTTTCACTCAATACAATCAATAAAATGTTGCCTCCTAAATTAATATGGTAGATTCCTTGTGGGAACACATTCTAGTCATACAGTCATATTCTGTTCCAGGGTATCAAACTAATCTTTGTCGTGATACACATCATAGTAATGGTTTTCTTCGGGGCGGGGGGCATTTTTTTCCTGCTAAATATGGGTGCCATGATTAATCAACTGCCACAGTTGTTTGATAGTCGATTGATTGATAGAGATGTTGTTAAACTAAAAATGGTCCTTTAAAAAAAAAAAAAATCTCTTATTGGGTGAGGGTGGTTAATTCAGAAAATTAAAAAACAGGATTAACAAAAATATTTTAAAATGTAGATGCTCGTTTCTAAACATAAATGTTTCATTGAAGACTACCGAACCTTTATTTAAATTTCATTTTGATGAAAAAAACATGAAGCGATGCACAATATTTATTTTTGCAGGTCACAGAAAATAACGATGTGGGTCAGATCATGCCCCTAGGCCTTGAGTTTGATACCTGTGTTGTAGTCATTCTCACATCTATCGGCATCAATGAGTCTTTCTAATGTAAATGTTATTTTCCTTTTAGTAACTACAACAATATATACTCTGAATACTATACATATTCCAAAGCTGGCAGTGACTGAGTTAACAGTGCATGACACCAAACAAAACAAAAAAAAAACTACCATCATCAAAAGAGTAGTTTGAGATAGTACCTAGAGCTAGAGCGGTGATCTACCAATCGCAATATATGTATATGGCGGAAAACACTCAGGTGACTTGAAGTTCCGCTCTGAGATCCCCAATTTGGCCAAATTTCAAAATTGTCCGCTATGCATGTGTGATACATCATTGGAAAGCTTAAAATCTCAATTCTGATGGAAGAAAAATTTAGGGGCAGGAGGGCATTTTTTTAAATATTTTTTTAAAAATGTTTTTTAAACAGCAAAACCCTATTTGGAGGTGAGAGCACACGAGAGCATAATTACAGACGCCATGACTTTAACGAGATATTATCGTGTACTTACTTTGTTTCGATCCAAAAACTCAATGTCGTATGTATCACTGAGTGTCAAGGCACAGCTGTGAATGACCACAGCTGGATTTTGGGGGGATTTTATGGTTGAAACATGGTAATATAACAAGGGTCGTAATGCAGAAATCGCAGACATCAAGGAGTGGTCGAGATTTTCTTTTTCATATATATACCCTTTTAAACGTTTATTTATTTATTTTTTCAATTTTTCTTTGCTTGGATTGATTATTCATCATCTAACATATCGGGGACAATGTGACAGTAACAAAAAAAAAAAAAAACAATTTAGCGATAGTTATGAGGTAGATATCCGTGACTTTTTTTACAGACGCCATTTTTTTTCATCGTGATGTAATTTGTTTAAAAGTTTAAAATATGCGAGTGAACAATTTTTTTAAAGTCTTTTTTTTTTTTTTTAAACAAAATATTAGACATCAATTAATGATTCTAAGCTAAAAATGACAGACATTTTGAATAATAAATATAACTAGGCCTGCAAGCAGGACTGAACGGGCCCTCGCAATCTAGCGCAACTCGGACGTCACGCAACTCGGACAGTGTGCAGGTCAGGGTGGTGGCAGATCCTCCTCTCTAATCATCTCATTAGAACCTAACATGCTCCAAAGTCACCTCTTTACATTCACACACCTAAGAGATAAAAACCCCTATTGGTGAGAGTACTACAAAAAAGGAGCGAATAAAGGGTCGTCACAGCAACAGACAGAGACATGTGGACATGGGCCGTAAAATAAGTATTTCAAAAGGTCTTGAAACTACAATGACCAACCTGAAAAGAACTGGACATATATTAGAAAAATGAGTGACTTTCTATTGCCACTAGTTGGCGCTGTAGGGTTGATGCAAATGACCCCTACAGGACCCTTCAGAGTATGACTCAACAAGCACGAGATGTTTGGCACAGATATGTTGTAGAAGTTATGACTGTTCAAAACTTGTGGTGAGACGAAATGGCTTCAGTCATTTTCACTTCTCCTGTTGGACTCTTCTGCTTCAACCAAACCTCAGTATTTTTCATCAGGCACCTGAACACATGTCTTATGGCTCCGCTGATGCAGGTTTCAGGTGAATATATTTTTTTGCTTGGAGGAGGAGCCTGTTTAGTAAAAAAAGGCATTTCCTGTTCCCACTAGGGGGCGCTAGGCCTAATGGGTCATGTTTCAATGCACTCATTTTAAGGGTGGGATTCCGCACATACATGCCAGATATGAAAAAGATTGAACGTTGTGTCATGGAGCTATTAGTCTTTTACTGAATGTCATTTTGCCGAAAAAATGGCCGACTTTGGCACCACGCCCAGGTCAGACCCATGAATGAAAACGCACCATTTTGAAAATTTTAGATCTCCTATGTCTCCTGAATAGTCTCACCAATTTTGAAAATGATCCAACAAACTCCCTTTGTGACAAGGTCTCAAATGTGCACACTGTTAATTGATAAAAATTTCATATTCGATCCAAAATACCCGATTTCCTGTTGGGTTTGGAATATGGGTTCAAGAGACTTTTTGGAGCAGTTTTGCACAAGGTATCGACTCCCCAAATTTCATTGCTCTACGTTAAAAGAACCTAATGGAAACACCTTTTTGAAAAATTCAAGGGGGCGCCACTGAGCCATTTTGTTACATTTTTTTTGTAACGTCGCAAGATTATCAAAATCCACGCAAAGCCGCATGTATGTGCAAAATTTGGTGAGTTTTCCTGCATGTTTAGGCCTCCAAATGTAAACTATACTACAAATGGATAAAAATTTCACATTCGATCCAAAATACCCGATTTTCTGTTGGATTTGGAAAATGGGTGCAAGAGACTTTTTGGAACAGTTTTGCATAAGGTATAGACTCCCCAAATTTCATTGCTCTACGTTGAAAAAAACCAATAGGAAAGGCCTTTTTTAAAACTCCTTTCTGTCGCCACTAGTTGGCACTGTAGAGTTGATGCAAATGACCATTACAAGACCCTTCAGGGTATGACTCTCAACAAGCATGGGAAGTTTGGCGCAGATATGTTGTATATCTGCTGAGTTATGACTGTTCAAAGTTTTTTGCGAGGCAAATTGTTGACGGTCATTTTCACTTCCTGTTTGGACCCCTCCGCTTCAACAAAACCTCAATATTTTTCATCAGGCACCTGAACACAGGTCTTAAGGCTCCCCTGATGCAGGTTTGAGGTCAACAGATTTTTTTCCCTTGGAGGAGGAACCTGTCTCGTAAAAAAAGGCATTTCCTGTTCTCACTAGGGGGCGCTAGGCCTAATGGGTAATATTTCAATGCACTCGTGTTAAGGGTGGGATACCGCACATACATACCAGATATGAAAAAGATTGAACGTTGTGTCAAGGAACTACTTGTCATTTACTGAACTTGTCATTTTGCCGAAAAAATGGCCGACTTTGGCACCACGCCCAGGTCAGACCCGTGAATAAAAACGCACCATTTTGAAAACTTAAGCTCTCATATGTCTCCTGAACATTCTTGCCAATTTTGAAGATGATCCAACTAACTCCCTCGGTGAAAAGGTCTCAAATGTGCACCCAGTAAATCGATAAAAATTTCATATTCGATCCAAAATAACCGATTTCCTGTTGGGTTTGGAATATGGGTGTAAATGCTTTTTTGGAGCGGTTTTGGACAAGGTATAGACTCCCCAAAATTTCATCGCTCTACGCTGACAGACCCTAATGTTATAGGCCAATTTTAAAATTTCAAGGGGGCGCCACTGAGCCATTTTGTTAGATTTTTTTGCAACGTTGCAACATTATCGAAATTTACAATTTTACGCACGTATGTGCAAATTTTGGTGACTTTTCGTGCATGTTCAGGCCTCCAAATTGGCCGTTTTCATTTGCCCTGAAAAAAAAAAAAAAATTTAAAAAAAAAAAAAAATCCTTTGCAAAACAATAGGGCCTTCGCACGCTTAGTGCTCGGGCCCTAATTACCTTGTTTTCATGGCTGGGTTAAAACAAAAACGGTTGCGTGACGTCTGTAAACGGGGGTTTCCAGGGTATAACGGGCAAATTAAAAATAGTTCGGGGGCTTAATGCACCATGAATCAGCTATCGCAGCATATAGACATATTTTTCTATCAAACACAATAGTTGTTTTGGCTTAAAATATAGCAGTTTCTTTCAAAGCGGAGTGCAAGAGCAGAAACTGCTTTTTCAGTCTTGTCTGTGTTTTGCGCCATATATATATTTATTTACAGGGTTCGGCATTTATCACCATTAACTGTTTCAGTGCCATTGATGATGTGGACACCCAATCATGTGACTCTGTTCATCCTTCTGCTGTGACTTTAAGCTTGATTGTCTCTAGTAGTAGTGATCCTTGAAGGGCTGCCAGCGAATTCACAAATGTTTATTCGCTGCCCTCCCTCCCAGCTCAAATGAATTGGATATTTATCCCCGTCAATGGCAGCCAATGAATTACTAGCAGCGAATGAGTTAAGTGCCCATCATTCACATCATGTTATTTTTCCACTTGTCCATCCACACAACATGATGCTTACCAACACAAAATTAATCAAAGAATGTTTGAAACATGATTTGAAAAGTCATTTGTGGTGTTTGACCAGACATGCTGAAAGTGATTACATGCTTCTGTCTGAAAGAGGGGGAAAAAAACAATCAGCTCGAGTTTCCTTTTAGAGGGCAAATGGGAAGCACAAGACGCTTCTGTTGGCACGCCAGTGTGACTTGTTGATGTTTGCAGTGGGTCTCCTGATCCCAGCACAGACGTGAGGAAATGTTTGAGGTCAAGAGCGTGGGACGACAGGGAAGACAGGAAGATAAAGATGCTATTCATCATGTCATAGATTCAGAAAGGGACAGCAGCATTCTCTCATCCTGTCAGAAGTCGATAACAAAAGTTTGCTTTTTGTGGTTGCACAAGGAACATGCTGCGTCACACGGGGTGCTTTTCAGTGCAATAAGGCCTGAAGAGTCAATGCGAAGCTAGCATCTAAGCATTAAGTGAAGCAGCTAAGTCTGCTAGAAACAGTGTACATGACACTTTTTAAGCTTATCGTGGACCAGTACTTACTGTAATACTTCACCACAATAAAGAGAATGTCCATCTGGGTTCAAGCTGCGTTATAATCCAATGTGAAGTGGGGCTAAGTGATTCCAGGAGAGACAAATGATAAACTACTTTTGTGTGGTTGCTGTCTCGCCATTCCCCCATGTGTGTTGCTTCCATATACTGAAATAAGAGGATGATATGTCTTTCTTGTCAGATTACCACTATGGGGTACACTCAATGCAACCCACATCATTATTTTGTGAATTTTATTGATGTCTCAGGGGCTGAAGGTTGAGTATGAACAGATGTGAAGGCAGAAGTGTTGGGAATGTGCAGCAGTTACTATCTTCAGCGGGCATTAAAACACCAGAGTAGGAATTGTTGTTTGATCGCTCTTATTTCCTTTTTTTACCTTTATGAAATGTTTAAGTAAAAAAATTTTAAAAGTTTTTTTCAAAAGACAAAAATCAAATGTTTAAATAATAATTAATATAGGAAAAAGAGAATATGTATAGATTTTTCCTTTGTTTTCTTCAATTAAAAATGTAAGAAATAAAATAAACAAATACAAAAAAAATACATGCTTTTGTATTCAAACATTAAATACTTTTTTGTTTTCTAAATTATTATTATTAATTATAAGATTATAAATGGTATGTCTATTGTTTCTTTCTCTTTTTGGTTTGTTTCTTTTCTTGAAGAAAAAAAATCTAAAAGAAATACCATAATTGTATTTTTCATAGTAAAAATTACATAAAAAGGAGAATATTTATCAACAAAACATTTGGACATATTTTAAGTCAACAATTTCTCCAAACGATTGATTGACTGTGAAAATACTTGTAGATTAGTTTGGTTGTCGATTAATTATGCCAGCCTTACTGTTAACACAAAGGCTCAAAACAGTCAATTGCGAACGAAAAGGTTCTCTGATCCTTCGCCGCCAGCCCTTTCAGTTGGAAGGGTTTGGACATCTGTCGCCGTCAATGACACTGAAACATGATCTTTCACAGTAAGGAACCCCAGACAAAAACAGCCTAAGGAGAGCCAGGAAAGAAAAGAAAAATACCCTCAAAGACTGCATATTTCCAGCATGAGGTCATCACACCTTTCTCATAGTACAGACGCACATATCCTGTATAAAAACCACAGTAAGGCGCATAAATCTCCCAGAAGATATTCTGTGGGGGCGGTGGGCTCTGAGCATGTCATCTGATCTCTAATCATTGTGAACTTGGTGAAGTAGTCCCACTATTCTGACCCACCATCTCCGTATTGATCCGTGAAAGGTTCTGAAACATAAGCCTGTCAGCAAATGGGTGAGATGGTGACGAAGGTTATGGTGGATGACGTACTTCTTTACACCATGGTTTTAATATACATACTAATCATCATTTATACAAAGATTTTAAAATCTAACCTGTTAATGTCTCAAACAGGTTATATCTTACAGAAAGATCCCTTGCCGGCAGAGTGCACCATCTGGGTCTTTCTTTGCCCGGGACAATACAGCCAACTTCCTGTCTTGGTGTCGTGAGATTGGAGTTGGGGAAACGTGTTTGTTTGAGTCTGAGAGTTTAGGTGAGTGTACACTTCAAGATGCCTTCTTGTGGTAAATAACAACACGGGCAAGCGGTGAACAGAACTAATGTGGCAATACATGTACATATACATGCTTCTTCATTAAAACACTTATAAATTAATCAATTCTCTTTCCTTGCTTACCTTTTTTTGCCTGTGGAATATACTCTTGCTCAATGCAAAATGAATTCACAATTAGAACAATACTCATACTGTTTTTAAAGGACTATTTTCTGGCATTTATAATAACATTAGAGTGAATACTTGGCTCTCAGCATTCACAGAACAAACGAAGGCACAGGCAGAAGAGTGTTGAGAAAGTAGGCCAACACTATGCAAATGTTTTCCCTCAGCCAAGAGTAGGCAGTAGGCATAATTCTTCTCTGTGTCATGTTATCTCGCAATTCTTTGATGTCTTACAAGTACATGCAGTGTCAAATGCATAAAATGCATTCAGATTCATAACATGTGAGCCTTGGAGTAACTTGAATACCAAGAATACTTTCACTTATATCATAATTAGCTGCTGGACCACCGATAGATAAGCAATTCAAGTGGTGCAAATCTGCTTTGAAGGCAATGTTTCACACTGAAAAAGCTATGCGCTCAGTGAACACTCTCTAAGCAGCTGACAGTTTTTCTTTCTTGTTTTCCTTCTTTCTCTCAAAGGAGTTGGTCATTTCAACAACACCAGGTTTGCCTCTGTGCCATGGATATGCAGTAGTGTGTGAAATATGTACTGTATGTAGTGGTGTGAGTTACAAGCCCCCAATTTGACTACTGGCAGGTCACTCAATGGCATAACTTTAGACTCCACCCCACTCTCGCTAATTCAAAATACATCATTTGGTATTTTTGGGAGCCCTATTATTAAACATAAAACCTCTATCTACTCAAAGTCTCCATAATGTCACAGTGGTTTTCCATCTTTATTTTCAATTAGTACATTACTTTTGTAACCTTTATTTACAATATATTTGCAAGTAATCATTGAATTTTGTATTAAAACATTGACTTAGCTCAATTTACGTTAATTTATGTGGAATACAGTTTGATTACGTACAATTTTTAATTTTCTATGTTTAAGCAGAGTTGATATTGCAACCATAATTAGTGCTACAGACATCTTCAATGTAATTCAAAATATATTTTAGGAGTAAAACCTGTGCCAACCTGTGTTACAATTTAACTTAAACTACAGGGTTTTTAATTGGTTGGCAGGTTTATTTATATGACACATTTCATGCACAAGCAGCCTAATACAATGTGTTTTACATTATCAATAGTAAGATATTTGAAGGCCGGTTTTTAAAATGGTCAATATCATGGTAAACGGAGGGCCAAGTAGTTTGGGATTTTTTGGGCGGCTAAAATGTTTCAATATCTTGTCCAGAAAAGATACAGTGAGGAAAATAGAGTGGCATACGCCCTCCCCAGCAAATTATGTTGGTTGCAAGAAAAACCTACCTTGTCAGCAAAACAAAACTAAATCTTCACTGCAACATTCAGTGTTAAAGACAAGGGTTGTTTTGGCATGGATGTTACATCCTTGATTTACAGGAGAAATAAGTAACATTTGACTGTATGCAAGTGCTAAGCTGTTAGCATGTTGGCACATATAGACTTAAAACTCAATTCTTATGAGCATGTTAGCATGCTAGTGGAAGCATTTGATATTAGGTGCCATTGTACAGTGTTGTTTGTGTGTTCGTACTCACTTTTCATTCCTCTTCATTCACCACTTATTTTCATCTGACAAATTATCTGTTGTCTGATTAGTGCAAACTAACACTGTTTTTCTTCTAAAGTTCTTCACAAGCAGCCTCGAGAAGTTTGCGTCTGTCTCTTAGAGTTGGGCCGAATAGCATCCAGGTGCTGTTATCTTTTACACTCATCATTATATGAGTTTTAACAAACTACTGTATAGTAATGTTATTTGCACATATAACTCTGCGCTAAATATAATGTCGAGTGCATGAATCTGCAATGACTGATACGGAAGTCTTTGCGGCACAGGCTCAACGTGGAACCCCCGGGCCTTATAAAACTGGAAAAAGAGATTGAACAAGAAGAGAAAGCACCTCTACCTCCACCGTCACCCGTATCCCCAGTCCAGCCCCTCCAGCCTTCCCCCTCATCGTCACCCTCCCTCTCTCCGTCCCCATCGCCTACCCCTTTCAAAGTCACCTCCAACAGAAAGAGCACAGGGAATGTGCTGGATGATGCTGTAAGTCAGCAAGTGTGCTCGTGGCCTCAGACGGAAAGACTATAACCTGTGTGTGTACTTTGTGTGTGTGTACTTTATGCATCTCACAGGTAAGACATATTGCTGAGAACCCCCCCTGCAGATGCTCCAATAAATTCCATGTGGAGAGGCACTCACAAGGCCGATATCGTGTTGGGGAGAAAATGGTCTTCATACGAGTGAGTGCATGTCATTTTATCATCAGACAGAAGATAATGGGTTTTAAACGAATGGATACGTGTATTATAAGCAATACAAATATAGTATATGGTTGTACTATTTGGGAAAAAAAAGTCATATACCGCAAGAACTGAAATAAAGTTAAAAAAATATTAGATATACCCACAAAGCTAATGCTCAGTTTTAAAAGAATTTAGAGGACAGTATGATCAAATGCAGGCCTTGCATTTGGTAGCTGGGTCGATTTCAGGCATGTTGTCCCACATAATATTGTCTTTGTTAGTAGTAGATCAATCACCACAGATCTTCCCTTCAAAGATGAGAATTTTTTTAAACTATTAGATTCACAGAGCTGCACCATTTTGTCATAGTCCGCACATCCCTATGTTTTGTGAAGCTCAGTCTGAAAGCCTCCAAAGCTACCCAAATTTTCAGAAGCACCTGACTATAAGCCGCCACCCACCTAATTTGACACGAAAACGGCATTTGTTCCTAGATATGCCGCACCGGACTATAAGCCGCAGCTATCCTCACTGTATTTTGGGAGATTTACACCAAAAGATATTAACCGGTTACACTTTTATTTGATAGCGTCATAAGACTGTCATAAATACGACATGACAATGTCATGAGCATTAATCAATGCTTATGAAAGATGTCATTTTGTGTCATCAGGCAAATTATCTCACTTTTGAATGGGTGTAAAAGATCCGAGCTGGACATAAATGGAGTTAGTGACTGAATTTGTTGGATGACACTTAATGAGATCTGTCATAGGCATTCATTAATGCCCATGACAGTATCATGTCATAATTATGACGGTCTTATGACAGTCCAATGATGCCACTGTCAAATAAGTGTTACCTATTAATAGGGGTGAAAGTGGGCCGGAACGCGCCGGATCGGTGTTCCGCCATGAAATACGCCGTTCCAGCATATAGTGCTTTGATCCCGAAAATATGACGGCAACTGTCAAACCCCATGTTTAAAAAAAAAACCTGCCATGCTGTCACACACGCATCTCCAATAAGAACAATCTACTAACGTCAGATTTACATACACAAGTGTTAACAACAAGCCTAATAAAGAGCTTGTTTGGCGTCATCCGTTTCCACTGATATTTATTATTCATTTATTCTACGTAGCTCTTCCCGGCGTCTCTCTCTATCTGACAAGTCGCGTCGCGCTGCACACACAGTGAGCGCAGATGTACGACAGGGCAGGCAGGCAGGCAGAAAAAAAAAAGGACTCTGCTGCTGTCCTTTCAATTGGCTGACATACTGACATGTGATCAGCATGACTAGTTAGCTGTGATTGGTTCAAATGCACCTTGTTTTTTTTTGGAACAACAAATATAGTGGGTGGAGGGGCTTGTTGAATTAAAGGGGGAATGCAATGGAAAATTGATTAGATCTTTAAGAGAAAGGAAAGAGTTTAATGAGGTTTATTTTATTTTATTTTATTTTATTTGGGTAGGTCAGAACATCTTCCATGTTAATGTGCACTTTGAACTTATTTTTGTTCATTTATGTAAGGTTACTTCTTTATTTCCTGCTGTCCTTTCAATTGGCTGACATACTGACATGTGATCAGCATGACTAGTTAGCTGTGATTGGTTCAAATGCACCTTGTTTTTTTTTTGGGAACAACAAATATAGGGGGTGGGGGGGCTTGTTGAATTAAAGGGGGAATGCAATGGAAAATTGATTAGATCTTTAAGAGAAAGGAAAGAGTTTAATGAGGTTTATTTTATTTTATTTTATTTGGGTAGGTCAGAACATCTTCCATGTTAATGTGCACTTTGAACTTATTTTTGTTCATTTATGTAAGGTTACTTCTTTATTTCCTTATAAAAAAAAAAAAAAAGTCAATGTTTGCTTTGTCTTCAAAATATATTCCATTTCACTGTACATAATGTAAGTCATTTGTACTTCTTTAAAAATGTATGTTACTTATATCTTTATTACCGTATTGGCCCGAATATAAGACGGTGTTTTTTGCATTGAAATAAGACTGAAAAAGAGGGGGTCGTCTTACAGTGCCTTGCAAAAGTATTCGGCCCCCTTGAACCTTGCAACCTTTCGCCACATTTCAGGCTTCAAACATAAAGATATAAAATTTTCATTTTTTGTCAAGAATCAACAACAAGTGGGACACAATCGTGAAGTGGAACAAAATTTATTGGATAATTGAAACTTTTTTAACAAATAAAAACTGAAAAGTGGGGCGTGCAATATTATTCGGCCCCCTTGCGTTAATACTTTGTAGCGCCACCTTTTGCTCCAATTACAGCGGCAAGTCGCTTGGGGTATGTTTCTAGCAGTTTTGCACATCGAGAGACTGACATTCTTGCCCATTCTTCCTTGCAAAACAGCTCGAGCTCAGTGAGGTTGGATGGAGAGTGTTTCTGAACAGCAGTCTTCAGCTCTTTCCACAGATTCTCGATTGGATTCAGGTCTGGACTTTGACTTGGCCATTCTAACACCTGGATACGTTTATTTTTGAACCATTCCATTGTAGATTTGGCTTTATGTTTTGGATCATTGTCCTGTTGGAAGATAAATCTCCGTCCCAGTCTCAGGTCTTGTGCAGATACCAACAGGTTTTCTTCCAGAATGTTCCTGTATTTGGCTGCATCCATCTTCCCGTCAATTTTAACCATCTTCCCTGTCCCTGCTGAAGAAAAGCAGGCCCAAACCATGATGCTGCCACCACCATGTTTGACAGTGGGGATGGTGTGTTCAGGGTGATGAGCTGTGTTGCTTTTACGCCAAACATATCGTTTTGCATTGTGGCCAAAAAGTTCAATTTTGGTTTCATCTGACCAGAGCACCTTCTTCCACATGTTTGGTGTGTCTCCCAGGTGGCTTGTGGCAAACTTTAAACGAGACTTTTTATGGATATCTTTGAGAAATGGCTTTCTTCTTGCCACTCTTCCATAAAGGCCAGATTTGTGCAGTGTACGACTGATTGTTGTCCTATGGACAGACTCTCCCACCTCAGCTGTAGATCTCTGCAGTTCATCCAGAGTGATCATGGGCCTCTTGGCTGCATCTCTGATCAGTTTTCTCCTTGTTTGAGAAGAAAGTTTGGAAGGACGGCCGGGTCTTGGTAGATTTGCAGTGGTCTGATGCTCCTTCCATTTCAATATGATGGCTTGTACAGTGCTCCTTGAGATGTTTAAAGCTTGGGAAATCTTTTTGTATCCAAATCCAGCTTTAAACTTCTCCACAACAGTATCTCGGACCTGCCTGGTGTGTTCCTTGGTTTTCATAATGCTCTCTGCACTTTAAACAGAACCCTGAGACTATCACAGAGCAGGTGCATTTATACGGAGACTTGATTACACACAGGTGGATTCTATTTATCATCATCGGTCATTTAGGACAACATTGGATCATTCAGAGATCCTCACTGAACTTCTGGAGTGAGTTTGCTGCACTGAAAGTAAAGGGGCCGAATAATATTGCACGCCCCACTTTTCAGTTTTTTATTTGTTAAAAAAGTTTAAATTATCCAATAAATGTTGTTCCACTTCACGATTGTGTCCCACTTGTTGTTGATTCTTGACAAAAAAATTAAATTTCATATCTTTATGTTTGAAGCCTGAAATGTGGCGAAAGGTTGCAAGATTCAAGGGGGCCGAATACTTTTGCAAGGCACTGTATATTCACGGTCCAGACGTTATACACATTCACGACGCTAGATGGCGCCAGATATCCTTGAAGCGATGCTCTGTCATGACATCTCAGCTACTCTCAAGTTTAACCAGGTTGCATTATTTTATTGCAATGTTTTTCCTTAGTCAGATTTGTTTCAAAACTACAGGTACAGTTATACTTCACTTTGATTGTTAATGCAGTTATTGCAGTTTTGTTGTTTTATCACAATAGATTGATTTATTTACATTTCAAAAACCAGAAGCCATTCATTAATGAATGTGATTGTACTGTAGTTTACATATTTAAATGTTCAGATATTAAGATTTGAATGAGGCAAAATAACATGCTTTTTCTCTCAAATATATTGTTATAATCATTTGTTTGGGATGTACTGTAATTTTTTTCTGTATAAAAATTAATTTGGTGTTCAAAAACTCTTTTTTCAAACTTGAGTCTTGAAAAAGAGGGGGTCGTCTTATAATCAGGGCCATTTTAGATTCGGGCCAATACGGTATTTAAAAAAAAGTCAGTTTTTATATCATCTTCAATTTTTAAGTACATCCTATGTTCTTGAATAGTTAAAATGGAGGTTTTTCTTTTAGATTTGAGGAAATATAAAAATTAGAATTCTGAAGAATTTTATAAATCAGTGAAAAAATACAATTTTTAATGGAAATCAGTTTCTCATTTATGCCTTTTTCCAGTGTAATGCAGCAGCCTAATGCATGTGTGAAACTTACTAATTCATTCATTCATTTTCTGAGGAGCTTATTCTCATGAAGGTCACAGGGGCGCTGGAGTCAATCCCAGCTAACTATAGGCAGTATACGGGGTACAACCTGAATTGGTTGCCAGCCAATCGCAGGGCACAAGGAGGCGCACACAGTCATACATAGGGACAATTAGAGTGTTTGATCAGCCTACAGGCATGTTTTTGGGAGTACCAGGAGAAAACCCATTATTATTATATGTATATTATATAATAATATATATATTATTTCTATGTTATTATAGAAATTTTATATTAAAACCCCTCTTAATGTTTTCGTTTTGATACAGTTTGTAAAATTTTCAATCAAAAAATGAACTAGTAGCTCGCCATTGTTGATGTCAATAATAATTATGGTGCTGAAACCCAAAAAATCAGTCAGACCCAAGTGCCAGCAGACCCAAGTGCCGGCAAAACACCAAAAAACACAAGTAACAAGTAGAAATGACACTTTGCTGTCATGTTAATCTGTTTGAGCGGGGCATGTGCGTTAAATGCGTCAAATATTTTAACGTGATTAATTAAAAAAAAAAAAATTAATTAACGCCCATTAACGCGATAATTTTGACAGCCCTAGTTTTATTGTTATATTTATAACTGTGCCAAAAGCAGTTTTAGCATTTCAGTGGTGTTAGTATGTTTTAGGGGTGGCGTGGCTCAGTGGTAGAGTAGTTGTCCCCTAACCCAGAGGTCGCGGGTTTGATACTCCGCCCGGATGAACTCGTCTAAGTGTCATTGAGCAAAGTACTGAACCCCACGTTGCTCCTGGCGCTGCTTCACCAGTAGGTGGATGGCGAGATAGTGTAAAATGCTTTGAGGGCCTTGAATCGGTGGAAAGGTGCTATACAAGTATAACACCATTTACCATTTAACCCCTCCGTCTCCCCCAAAAAAGGGCTCCGTGCTGAACCTTGTTAGGGAGTTCTGGCAAGACATTCTAGCCACTTTGACCCCTGCCTATTAAGCTAAATTAATCAACAAACAAGCCGCACTGGACTTTAAACCGCAGGATTCTAAATGAGAGGGGAAGTATCGGCTTATAGTCGTAAAACTACGGTAACTTTGCTGCCATCCAGTGGCCATAATATATTAATATATTTTACTAACTTCCAGGTGCATTATAGATGGCAGATGTGGCCAGTTGTATATCTTCGGCCTGCAAGACGGGGGTGTCACGTGAGATGGGGACGTGTCTTACAACACGTAAGCAACACGTAAGATGCGGGGTGGTTGAGGTTAAGGGCAGTTGCGTGACTTGCGACACCTGTCGGGGGTGTGATTTGCAAGACGGAGACGTGATTGAGTTTAGGGTTATGAATAAGGTTAACTATAGACCAGGCAACACTCCCCCCCCATCTCACGTGCTGCATATTGCAAGCCACAGACAGACACTTCTCGATAGGGTGAACTCTCTCCAGGCTAGCACACAACATTTGGTTACTAGTTTAGACATTTTCTGCCATCACATTCCAAGTACACAAACCACAGCCCTGTTTTGCTTGTTGAACTGAGTTGTCGCATGTTATGCCCTGCCAAACAGAGGATGAAAAAGTGTTGACTTTTTCAATCAATCAATCAATCAATCAATCAATCAATCAATCAATCAATCAATCAATCAATCAAATTTATTTATATAGCCCTTTACAAAACCCTAAAGGCCCTCAAAGTGCTTTACAACAAAAAATGGCTCAAGATAAATAAAAGGCAGGAAAATATTATACAATGACATAAAAAATAAATAAATAAATAAAAACAAAGACAGCACATCGCGATAAAAGTCCAGCAAATAAAACAATAAAACCGATAAAATCCAAAGACATTAAAAAACCCTTAAGCAAATAAAACCAGGCTATCCAAATCTGTGTAAAAGGCAAGTCTAAAAAGGTGTGTTTTTAGCCGAGACTTAAAAAGACCTAGATCCGTGATGGTGCGGATTTCGGGGGGAAGGCTTTTCCACAGCCTGGGGGCAGACACCGCAAAGGATCGGTCTCCCCACTGTTTAAGTTTCGACCTCGGAACATCTAAAAGAAGCTGGCCGGTCGAGCGAAGAGTCCTGCCAGAGTTACGGAAAGTTAAAATTTCCGAAAAATAAGATGGAGCCTGGCCATTAATAGAATTAAAAACAAACAGTAAAAGTTTGAAATCAATTCTAAAATGGACTGGAAGCCTGTGGAGTGATGATAGCACTGGGGTAACATGCTCATGTCTAGGTGTACCTGTTAAAAATCGAGCAGCAGCATTTTGAACAAGTTGCAACCGAGAAATCGAGGACTTGGGGAGCCCAACATAAAGTGCATTGCAGTAGTCCAGCCTTGAGCTTATAAAAGCGTGAATTGCTTTTTCAAGGTCGTGGCGACTAAGAATACTCTTGACTTTGGCTAAGAGACGGAGCTGGAAAAAACTTGCTCTTACAATAGAACTAATCTGTTTTTCAAAGTTAAGCCTGCTATCGAATATCACTCCGAGATTTTTAAGGTGTGTCTTAAAAATGTCAGCCGGAGCGCCAAAGTTGGGCTCAAGGTCTTTCATCATGGAAGGTGTCCCATAAATTCAGTTTTGCTGTCGTTAAGATGTAAAAAATTTGGTGCAAGCCACTGCTTCACATCAGAAATGCACTCCATCAATTTAGCAAGAGCAGTTTTTTTGTTAGGTCTCAGGGGCAGATAAAGCTGCAGGTCATTAGCATAAAAATGAAACGTGATATTATGTTTTTTTTATGAGTGATCCTAAAGGTAGGAGATAAAGCGCAAAAAGAACTGGCCCTAAAATAGAGCCTTGCGGTACCCCATAAGACAGACAAGTTTGTGAGGAGGAAAATTCCCCAATCATTACCGAGAATGTTCTATGTTGTAGGTACGATTTAAACCATTTTAGACCATTTTTAGACCGCTTTTTGTGACATTTCAAGTTACATAAGCTACGTTCAGTCATGGTTTGTTACCTCTGCCCATAGATGGAACCTACGGCGGGCAAGGTTATATATTCAGTTCTGCATATCTGTTTGGTTGTCCCTTTGTATGTGTTTGTTCAAAAATAACTCAAGAAGAAATAAAATGACTATTATCAAAATTACAGGACATTGTTTGTGGAATGAAACTGAAGAGGTGATTAAATCTTGGCGTAATGAGGTCAAAGGTCACAGAGGTAAGAGAAGAAATTTTGTGATAACTTCTTGGTAACGGATTAGCCTATTTGACTCAAGTTTGCAGGATAGGTGATATGATGAGAATAGAAAGAGTGATAACATTTTGGAGCAATAGGACAAAGGTAGAGTGCCTACTCTACTAAATATGGCGATGCTTTGAATTTGGCTGCTTAGACAGAAGTTTTCTCTCTGTTATTATTGACTTTCTATACACGTGTTGCTTATTAAGGGCCGTTGAGTACAGAAAATGAAAATGGCAGTCTGAACAGCCAAACAAGAGATCGGATATGGCAAAGAAATCAGATTTGAACCTAGCTATAAGTACGCCAGCACACAGAAGCTGAAATCTTATAGAATTGCAAAACTTAAACATCCACAGGGATAAACTGGAAGTAGCGGAGCCAAGTAGAAAAACTACAAAATGAAAAGAATAGACTTTGGGGAATAAATTTTATATAAATAATAATAATTTTATATGTTGGATTTAGTTTGTATACTTAGGCCATTGATTCAGATGGGTTTTCTGGTTTAGCCCATGTCTTAGATTTCTACAGGCTAATATTGTGACCATTAAGTCGATGATGTTACTGTGTGACTCACTCTGGAATGGAAATCATCCATTGTGTGCAAAGAGTCTGCTGTTGTCATTGACTGGAAAGGCTATTGGACACAAATTTCCATCCCCAGCCGAGCGTAATGTGACTCATTACCACTCTGATGACCGAGTTATTCATTGCAAAATATTTGATCCGGTACAGTCAGGATCGACTACTTGTCCAGGAAATGTTACTCAACTTTCCATGAGTGTACAAAGAGGAGATCAATTCTCTAGTTGGTAGAGATTAGATTCGAGTATTGTCAGTCCCTCTTGGGATGTTGGTTACTTGGCAACCCACAACCTGCATTACACCTCAAAGGTTTACTCTTGGCTGTCCTCTACTGTCAGTATATCACATAACAGCTTCCTAAATCGAATTGTGCCAAAGATGCTGTTTCGTCCTGCTTTAAAAAGCTCACCCCACTTGATTTAATAAAGGTCTTTAAAGCTGCAAGAGCTCAACATATTGTGTAAACTCTTTTATCATTTTCTTTTGGATGACTGAATACCTTAATCTTTGGCGCTCGGTTGCTGAGCAACCAAGGACAGGTGGTGAAGAGCTTACACTGCCTTTGTGTACATGAAAAGTCATTTTTATTCTTTTAGCTTGGAATCAATTTGACTCCAAGGGCTTAGCAAACATGCCTTCGCGTCATCTGTCAGAGGATGCTGTTAGGGCCAAACAGAAATGTCAACTACAGTATGGTTTGTGTCAATTTTTTCTGCTATGGTGCATGAGTATATTCCCAGTTATGGTGTGTCAGTCTCACACATTAAAAGTCTAATCAAAATTCTGCAGACAGCTGAACCGCCAGCAGTTGCGTTTCCTAACGAGCGGATAATATACCGTGTTTTCCAGACCATAAGTTGCAAATGTTTTCAGAGTTAGCCTGGGCCCGCGGCTTACACTCAGGTGCCAGTTATAGGTTTTTTGTCATCACACTGACTGTCCCAAGAGGGGCGCTCAAGGTGTGCCCGTTACTTCCAGATTTGGCGGAGTTGTTCAAAAGTGACAGTTGAAATAAAGAATTGAACTCATTGGCTGCTGTTGACAGTTACATATGAACCAATTCTCATCTAAAAATGAACTGTTTTTACATTCATGACACAGTATCTTTGGCATATGACTACATACAACACTAAAACCCGAGAAACCGATCAACAACCTTTGTACCGTTGAAATTAATTCATTGACTGTCATTGACAGTGCTGTCAATGGGTGTTTTAAATTGATATTTTATTATTTTACTAACTACTACATCATATATTCTTTGAATGCTTTACTTACGGCTAATGAGTAATGGAATTGGTAGTGATTTGGAAATCAAATGTTTAGTAAACAAGTGATGTTGTATTGTTTAGGCTATAGCTTAAAGAATTAGTTATGTTACATTAACAGATGCCAATTTATCCTATTGTTCTTTATGGTATTGTTATGACTATGATGATTACAATGTTTGCTCTTTGCATTTTTCTGGTGTTGGTTAAACTTCGGCCCTCGATGTAGAGGCCATGCCTGCAAGACCCTCTCAGCTGCAGGAGTAAATGAGGTGGCTGTAGTTCTGCCAAGTTTTAGTGTTTGTGAAAGGGGCTATCAAATATATGCCCGAGGGCCCCTAACAGTCACTCAGGTGCAGGTCGTGTCCCAAAGCAGCATGATTGAAACGCCTCGATGACACACACCTCCATTAAAGCCACAGTCACAAAGCCCGAAGGCCTGCCACGACTGATTGGAAGCGCCGCCCTGCCGATGGCCTCTTGATTGATTCTTTAAAGAGTCTTATAAATGTTGCATGTTGCGCCACTGCGGGGCAGGAAGCCTCATAACTCACAGTAAGGTGACAATATCACTTTGGAGCTGACAACCAGTTTAGTAGTTTAGCATCAGAAGAGATGTAATAGTCATAATAACCTGCTTAATCGTGACTCCGAGAAGGACCTTCTGCAATGCGGTTTGGTGTAATAATGTGTTAATGAGTTAGTTGGTGAAAGCCTTCTATTCGTGAGGCACAATAATTGAAGGCCTTGAAGAATGCCTCTGCGACATTGCCATGGTAGCCAAGCATGAAAATGTTGTCCATTATGGCAGGACGGGCACAGCATTTAGAAAAAAACAAATGAAAATACTGATGACTGAGTCGCACTCCTTGAAGGGAAAATCAGTAGGATTTCACACACAAAATGTTATGTTTTTGTGACTGTAGAAAATGATGATGAATTAAACTGACAGCAACTAATATTTACAACTAAAATTCTAGTCTTTGGCAATAACATGGGTGTCAAACATCTTTGTCAAGTCTCTTCTCGAGTATTGAGGTTTAGCTCATTCGCTGCCTTTTCAATGGCCACTGTCATGAATTGCATTGAAACATGATCAGTCATTGCAATCGTTCTTATCTTGCCGACATGTGTTCAGATGCTGCACAACAAGCACGTGATGGTACGTGTGGGAGGAGGCTGGGAGACGTTTGAGAGCTACCTACTCAAGCACGACCCATGTCGAATCCTGCAAGTGTCCCGTGTGGAGGGGAAGACATCCCCCATTGGCGGCAAAGGCCTCAACATCAAGGACCTGACACCTGACAGCTACCTGGTGGTGGCGGCCAACTACCGCAGCAGAAAGTCAAGGCAGGAGACCGCACCGTGATGAAGACAGGAGCTGTGTGACATTCATGTAGACATTTCAGTCAACTGGCTATAAATGGTGTACATCTCCTTATATAAGATTTTAACCAAATTAGTTTTGTTTTGTGCATTGTTTTTATATTTTAGTTCATCTAATCCATTTCAACTTGGATGATATGGAATGGATGTCCAGTGCTGTCAGTGAGTTAGTCAACCACCAACTGTGCAAGTTCTCCTACTTGAAAAGATTAGAGAGGCCTGTAATTGTCAACATGGGTAAACCTCAACCATGAGAGACAGAATGTGGGGAAAAAAACAGAAAATCACATTGTTTGATTTTTTAAGAATTTATTTCCAAATTAGAGGGGAAAATAAGTATTTGGTCACCTACAAACAGGCAAGATTTCTGGCTGTCAAAGAGGTCTAACTTCTTCTAACGAGGTCTAACGAGGCTCCATTTGTTACCTGTATTAATGGCACCTGTTTTAACTCATTATCGGTATAAAGACACCTGTCCACAATCTCAGTCAGTCACACTCTCCACTATGGCGAAGACCAAAGAGCTGTCGAAGGACACCAGAGACAAAATTGTAGACCTGCACCAGGCTGGGAAGACTGAATCTGCAATAGGTAAAACGCTTGGTGTAAAGAAATCAACTGGGTGAGCAATTATTAGAAAATGGAAGTCATACAAGACCACTGATAATCTCCCTCGATCTGGGGCTCCATGAAAGATCTCACCCCGTGGCGTCAAAATGATAACAAGAACGGTGAGCAAAAATCCCAGAACCATACGGGGGGACCTTGTGAATGACCTACAGAGAGCTGGGACCACAGTAACAAAGGCTACTATCAGTAACACAATGCGCCGCCAAGGACTCAAATCCTGGACTGCCAGACGTGCCAGAGAGCATTTGGATGATCCAGAAGGGGACTGGGAGAATGTGTTATGGTCAGATGAAACCAAAATAGAACTTTTTGGTAGAAACACAGGTTCTCGTGTTTGGAGGAGAAAGAATACTGAATTGCATCCGAAGAGCACCATACCCACTGTGAAGCATGGGGGTAGAAACATCATGCTTTGGGGCTGTTTTTCCTGCAAAGGGACCAGGACGACTGATCTGTGTAAAGGAAAGAAGGAATAGGGGCCATGTATCGAGAGATTTTGAGTGAAAATCTTCTTCCATCAGCAAGGGCATTGAAGATGAGACGTGGCTGGGTCTTTCAGCATTACAATGATCCCAAACACATAGCCAGGGCAACAAAGGAGTGGCTTCGTAAGAAGCATTTCAAGGTCCTGGAGTGGCCTAGCCAGTCTCCAGATCTCAACCCCATAGAAAATCTTTGGAGGGAGTTGACAGTCCGTGTTGCCCAACGACAGCCCCAAAACATCACTGCTCCAGAGGAGATCTGCATGGAGGAATGAACCAAAAATACCAGCAACAGTGTGTGAAAAGCTTGTGAAGAGTTACAGAAAACGTTTGGCCTCCGTTATTGCCAACAAAGGGTACATAACAAAGTATTGAGATTAACTTTTGGTATTGACCAAATACTTATTTTCCACCATGATTTGCAAATAAATTCTTTAAAAATCAAACGATGTGATTTTCTGTTTTTTTCCCACATTCTGTCTCTCATGGTTGAGGTTTACCCATGTTGACAATTACAGGCCTCTCTAATATTTTCAAGTGGGAGAACTTGCACAATTAGTGGTTGACTAAATACTTATTTGCCCCACTGTACATTAGGTTAGTGAGTGTACGCATACCATTGGAATCAAGTATGTATTCGTTCATTTTGATGATGAAATTTTGACACAGCAATGAATATTAACAAAAATCAAAGCTCAGTGCTTGCAGCGTTACTCCTACAACATACTGTTTTACATTCCAATTATATTATGGTGGAGTCCATTTGTGTTTACTATTCAGTCTTATTTTATATATTTGTCATTTTATATGCAATTCTCAAACTACATGTCCGTTGAATTTAAATGGTGTCTTTGAATGTCTTAAAAATGTTTTTGTTGTAATCAACTCAAAAATATATTTCAACTTTTTTTTTTTTTTTTTTTTTTTTTAAATTCAAATCTAGTTATACATTGTACTAGCAGAAATACGAATTTGACCATATCAGGAAACTTCGTAGGCCTAATGCCGTTACGGGAAACTACTGGTGTATGAGGACTGAAAGTAACTGGAATTGGACACTGTGACATTATGATAAAAGCATTACAAAAACATCACAAACATATTTAGGTGCTAGGAACAGTTGGAATATCGTCATTTGTTGTACTTTACCGCCCCCTGAAGGCGAAGTGTACTATGATATACGTTTACTGTCAAATGTTGCGTGATAAAATGGTAAGCGATTAATAAATTCCAATTTTAGAGTTCATTTCTTTAAATTCCTCTTAGTGTATACTACCAATTTCAATTTTAAATAAGTGTCTGACTTTAACCGTAAAAACAAAACACAAGTCCTCAGTAACAGTTCTTGCAACAGTGGCACATTGCAATTTGTGTCAATGAGTATTTTAATTTTTTCTTCCGCATGTAAAGGGAATATGTACAAACAAAATACATAGTCATATCAGAAATATGATTTATTGTAGCAAATTACATTGGCTTGATTATCTTTGCGACCAAATGCCGAAAGTGTTTACATCAAGTCAAAGCAGAGAAAAATGCACTTAGTAGCTCAAAGTTCAATAACTTAGTGTTTCAGTTTCCCACTATATATTCCATTCACATTGCTGTTACCTTATAAATCAAGTGTATACACATACAAATGTGCTCGAAAGAAAAAGCTTACATATGGCAATGCAGTTCATAAAAAAAAAAAACTCAGCAGGTTATACATGTGGCATGGTTCACTGCAGCAAAGTGAAATTGTGCTCAAAAAAAAAAAAAAAGGTAGTGTTGGATTTCATTAAACGACAGCGCAGAACATGAACTTTTTGTTTTGAGTGACTTGGTTATGTTATTCACAAAAGCTGTGATCAACTGGAATATATTCAACTCCAAGCATGCACTTCATTCAGCAGCCAAACGTGATTAAAAAAAATATTGTGACAACTGTCATCGGTCAAAATTATGTTTGGAAATGTCATCAAATGATCCTCTGGTTATTGTTTAGATTGCTAATAAGTTCCTCTGGGGTTGTCCCAGCTGGTTTGGCAACAAGGCTGCAGCTGTGTTTTCTTGCTCTAATCACATCTAACCGGATTAAGAACTTGGAGCTGTTCATCTCAAACTATTGTTAAATAGAAAAGAAAGAAGGGGGAAAAAAAAAAAAAAAAAAACAGATGCAGGCAGCTGTTCAAAATATCTCGTAGCGATCCCTCTTTGGTTTTGGACCTTTTCAAGCCTCTCTTTCAGCCCACCTGCCACTATGGAGGAAACAAAAAAAACATGATTTATTACCTTTTATAATCTTAAACTCATATGTAGGAATACTTTGATAGCACACACAAAAGTGGCGTTAGAACACAATAATCCAATTGCACTTCTACATGTTTCTCTTGTTCAACTTCAATGCAAACAGGCAGAAAATGGCTTTACCCTCAACCCGCCACCACTAGACACAGATGTACTCATCGTCTGTTTTTCAATCTCTTCTTGCTTTTTTCTTTTCCTTTCAACCGCTTCTGGGTTTTTAACACCCCTGTGTGCTGTCTGGTAAAGAGAAAGGAATGTTACATTCCAGATGTTGCTTTAAAAAACCAAGTGCATACATAAAGAGCTAGGGACAGGTTCAAAAAGGGGGCTTTCTTTTGCCAACAATTTACATGAGGGTGCATCACAACCAGCAAAGCGACATACAGTAAAACTGCCAGAAAAGTATGACATTCAGAGGCACTGTACACAAAAGATGTGCTGCAGAGTGGGGGTAGGTTAAGGTCCGACATGTATTTTTTTGTGTGTGGTAGTAAGAGTGAGGGTAGGAGTTTTTATCCCGCACAGTGCCAGAGTGAGCTTTTTTTTTTTTTTTTTTTTTAAGGGGGACCAAGGAAGATGTGGTAGATGAGGTAAGGGACAATCACAGTCACTTATTTGGGTGCACTTACCTTGTGGCAGCTTTTGTGTGGCGCTTACGGGAGATCATGTGGCTTCTCTGGACAGTGAAACATTGCTCACTAAAAACCATCTTAATTGCTCTTACAAAAATATATCAGATGGCTTAAGGACACATGACAGAGCTGTACAAACTGCTGCGCATCCTTTTGTCACAATTTACATTAGTGCCGCTGATTATGATGGACATCAAATCATGTGGCTTTCTTCATCCTTCTGCTGTGAATTTAAATTGCAGTTTTTCACAAGCAAACGTCCAATCCATTAAAACTGGACATTCGTCCATTCGCTGTCAGTCCTCTTAGTTCAAATGGATTGCTTTAATAGCAGCCAATGAGTTAAGAAAAATATTTCAATAAAATTCCACAAATAGTGGTTTCTGTTCTAAACCACAGTGTGCTCCTCTTCTCCTAGTGTACCCTGGAGCAAATAATAAGGATTGCACCTCAATAACATAATGGTGCATAAGATGCTAGAGGGAGTCACCTTCAGTTTTTCAGGGAGCAATTGAAGTACAGTGGGGCAAATAAGTATTTAGTCAACCACTAATTGTGCAAGTTCTCCCACTTGAAAATATTAGAGAGGCCTGTAATTGTTAACATGGGTAAACCTCAACCATGAGAGACAGAATGTGGGGAAAAAAAAAACAGAAAATCACATTGTTTGATTTTTAAAGAATTTATTTGCAAACCATGGTGGAAAATAGGTATTTGGTCAATACCAAAAGTTCATCTCAATACTTTGTTATGTACCCTTTGTGGGCAATAATGGAGGTCAAACGTTTTCTGTAACTCTTCACAAGCTTTTCACACAGCGTTGCTGGTATTTTTGGCTCATTCCTCCATGCAGATCTCCTCTAGAGCAGTGATGTTTTGGGGCTGTCGTTGGGCAACACAGACTTTCAACTCCCTCCACAGATTTTCTATGGGGTTGAGATCTGGAGACTGGCTAGGCCACTCCAGGACCTTCAAATGCTTCTTACGAAGCCACTCCTTTGTTGCCCTGGCTGTGTGTTTGGGATCATTGTCATGCTGAAGGACCCAGCCACGTCTCATCTTCAATGCCCTTGCTGATGGAAGGAGATTTTCACTCAAACTCTCTCGATACATGGCCCCATTCATTCTTTCCTTTACACAGAAAGCATGATGTTTCCACCCCCATGCTTCACAGTGGGTATGGTGTTCTTCGGATGCAATTCAGTATTCTTTCTCCTCCAAACACGAGAACCTAAGTTTCTACCAAAAAGTTCTATTTTGGTTTCATCTGACCATAACACATTCTCCCAGTCCTCTTCTGGATCATCCAAATGCTCTCTAACGAACCGCAGACGGACCTGGACGTGTACTTTCTTCAGCAGGGGGACACGTCTGGCAGTGCAGGATTTGAGCCTCTGGCGGCACATTATGTTACTGATAGTAGCCTTTGTTACTGTGGTCCCAGCTCTATGTAGGTCATTCTCTAGGTCCCCCCGTGTGGTTCTAGGATTTTTGCTCACCATTCTTGTTATCATTTTGACGCCACGGGGTAAGACCTTGCATGGAGCCCAGATCGAGGGAGATTATTAGTGGTCTTGTATGTCTTCCATTTTCTAATAATTGCCCCCACAGTTGATTTCTTTACACCAAACAGTTTACCTATTGCAGATTCAGTCTTCCCAGCCTGGTACAGGTCTACAATTTTATCTCTGGTGTCCTTTGACATCTCTTTGGTCTTGGCCATAGTGGAGTTTGGAGTGTGACTGACTGAGTTTGTGGACAGGTGTCTTTTATACCGATAATGAGTTAAAACAGGTGCCATTAATACAGGTAACGAGTGGAGCCTCGTTAGACCTCGTTAGAAGTTACACCTCTTTGATAGCCAGAAATCTTGCTTGTTTGTAAGTGACCAAATACTCATTTTGCACTCTAATTTGGAAATAAATTCTTTAAAAATCAAACAATGTGATTATCTGTTTTTTTTCCCACATTCTGTCTCTCATGGTTGAGGTTTACTCATGTTGACCCAGGTTTACCCATGTTGACAATATTTGCTCCACTGTATTTGATTGACAACATGATTTCAGTGCATCCTGTCTAAGAGTGTGATTTTGCACAATCCAAAAGCCCCTTACATTATTTTAGTCATTCAAATTTGGCAGGGATGGTTACTCTCAACATTGATGTGTAAATTTAGATTTAAATTAATTTTCCCTTCATACGGATTTACTCGGCTGCTGCTGACAGCAATGGACGTCCAATTTTTTTTTCCGACTGGGGGGAGTTATCAGCTAATAGATTGAACTTCTCTTGTGTCAATAGCAGCCAATTAGTTAACATTTCACAGGGCAAGAAAATATTTTTAGTAATGTTAAAAAAATTGAAGCCCAAAATGAGCGTCCACGGACATAGACATTTTGGGTCATGTGGGTCACAATACTAGCATGTGATAAACAAGCGTGGCCTAAAAATCACACAGCCCTAAATATATATTTAAAAATTAATTTTTATTTTTGATCAATTTTAGGTGATAAAATGTTAATAAACCGAAAAATAAAATGAGTATAAATTAAAACAAATATTGTACACTGGTTATGGCACCCAATATTCTAAAGCTGAATGTTTTATTTGTATTTCATGATCAGTTAAACTAGGAGGACTAGCTCTGAATAATAATTTTCAGTGCTGGATGTCCAATCCATTTTGACTGGAAAGGCTGACTGCGAATGATCGCTGCCAGACCTCCCAGCTGCCAAAGTGTTAAATGAGTGACCTATAATGGGTTGAAGAAGCAAATCAATGTTGCGACACAATTCTAGCTTAATAAAAAGCAATAAAGGCCGAAGTACCGAGAACCTGAAGCTGGAACATCAAATGACACTTTCATGAAAATTGGATTATTTACTACTGCCATAGGACTGAATTTTACGACTTTCCCAAAGCAACATTTTACCTCTTTTTGTCTTTTTTCTGCAGCCTCGGCTAACTGTCGCCTCCTCGTCTCCTAGATAGGCAACAAAACTCTTTAGCATCGAAGGCGAACAAACGAAGTGTTAAAAAAAATCAACAACTTGTTCTTATTACATACTGGATCTGGAGTGTCAACAGCGTCGTCGACTGCCCCACCAAAGCACGGTAGGCACATCCCCATTCTGTACTTGAAAAGGCAACGTTGAAAATTAGTTTTTTGTGTCAATCTTCTGGGTGTGGTTGTTGCTGAAACTGTTAAGCAGTAAGTACTTCACTACTAACTGGGAAACTGTTTCTCAACTCGGTGGTCAAAAGAAAAGTAAGAAGCGGCTTCTCCTCTTAGAGGCTACGTGCTGGTGCATGACGTCGACGATAGTGGCTTCGACCAACATTAGCATTTAAGCTAAAAAGCACCAAGTACGAAGCAGAGCCATGACAGTAACGGAAACGACCTGGTAAATTGGATATATATTGTCCGCGCACCCTTTTTAAAAACGTCTTTGCATTTAGGAAGTGACCTTTTAAACGTCAAATATCTGAAGTCTTAATAAGCTTCGGTGACAGTACAGCCCATTGACATATATGGTTGAACCCAACGTTACTGTAAGTTGTACTGTGGTATGTTTAGGATCAGTGGAATAAACGTATTCACACTATTGATAGTAAAACAGAGATGTAAAATGAAAATGTTATACTGCTGTTCATATATTTTTCGTTATTTTTCAGTATGAATTTTAAACGAGTTTATGTAAGTGTGTTCATGAATCACTTGCAGAACCGCTCTGTAACATTAGTAGGGATTGTTTTGAACGCAACATGGAGTCACATGACAATAATTTCCCAAGAGTCTGTGAAGTAGCGTCATCTTGTGGCAAAAGTGCATAATTGTCAGCAGGACAAGCTGATTTTATTGTTATGATTAACTGCCTTTTAAAATCTCTCGTGCCATGGCAGGCACAATAAATTCAATTCGATCGTGTCATATATTCGCCACACAACCATTTTTCTTTTCAAGAAAGACAATGTATCGGGCTAAATGACGATTGCATAATATTTTTTTGCTGAAATACCTAAAGCGGGACCTCCATAAGACAAAATTGCATTAATCTAATGAAACAAAGTTATGACCCCTGTACATACGTTGATTTATTCCATGAAATTCTGCCCAAGTCTACTTTTGAAAATATATTGTCCTCTTCTTGGAATTGGTTAAGGGACGGAAAAGTGACGTCCAAGCCTTTTGAGAAGGTGAGTGATGCTCCATAAAGCAGTTCCATCAAATCAGTATTCTCAGGCTTGACAGTTTAATGCTGGAGCCGATTTCACCCGACAAACACGTCAAACTCCTCCCCTCCAACCCGGCTGCAACGTTCCAGGTTACTTTACAACTTCAAGTGCGGCACTGTGGGGAAATGTCAGCCTGGTGAGATGGTGTGGCTCTCACAGGTGTACAAATGTCGCTCGCAAAGTCAATGATGGAGGATTTACATTGATGACACATGGAGGGGAGAGTATCTCGGAATGTTGATGGCTCCTCAGGTGAGTTCTTCAAACCAGGATAGTTTTAAGTGTAAGAAAGTGAGTTTTGTGTGTTTATCTTGTAAGATCCTTCGTTATATTGATTGCACTTTTCTTTTTTCTTTTTTTTTTTATGCAGACTGTGTATATCAACATAAGTATTACTGACTATCACTGTGTCTCCTATTAAATCATGGTTGTATTATTCTTAATTTGTCTAATATTTGAAAACATGTCGCTTAAGTTGGATATTCAGCATTATCTGCAGTAATAGTAATATATGGTTGAAAAACTGTAAGTGTTCATCGAAAACAAGGTAAACTTAATTTTATGTGGCGACCACAAATGACAAATGACAGAAGTACATCTTAAAACAGTCACCAGCAATAACCTAATTTGATTGCAAACCACTAAATGTGGTAGATAATTAATCATTGCTGTCCCTAAAACTGTGCTGTTAAATTGCTGGACCTCTGGCCAGAAAACAATGGATGAAATCAGATACTTTTAGTATTGATTTATTAATGAACCTTTGATGAATGTTGGCTGGTAAAGCACGGAGTCAACATACAGCAGACATGCAAAGTCATCATGTGGTTTTCCATACTCAAGAAACCAATGGTTGTCTTGATAAACAGTGAAGTAAAAAATACTAATAAATCAAATTAAATGTTTGCCAAATAATGAGGACATAATTTTATCCTGTGTACATAAATATCATTGGTGAGATATGTAGACTGAGCGTGACTGCCACTCACTTTAATGATCATCATTCAAATGCATGAATGCATACGTACTGCAACTTATGATACTGTACATATCATCATAGCCTGAGGCATACATACACGGTATGTAAACACGGTGGCCATTTTCAGACTGCTAATAAGAAAATGTCTACATATATGTGGAGAAAAGCCTGAAGCTCAATTTAATTGCTCGTGTCAACAAAACCTGAGTTAACCCTTTACAGGGCATTTATTACAATAAATAGTAAAAATCTATTATCTTGCGTGAACTTTTTAAAATTGGTATCACTTTGTATATACAGTATCTACATACATATATATTCTACCCTCGTATTTTTTACGATTTACTTATTGACTGCCATTTAAATGACATCCAATCTATTCCAGCCCAACACATCATTCCATGTTTTTTGCTATTATTAAATAAAATATCTGTAGTTATATTAAGTTTTCTCATGTTTTTGTTTTTAATTACAAAAATGCAAACAATAACCTAATGTAAATATTTTTCAAACGGGAAAAAAGGAAAAGAAACAATAGTTACTTTTTTTTCCTCCTTTTGTGTTAACAAAATTTACAATAAAAAGAAAACTATAAAAGGATTCGTACAATTTTTTTAAGGTCAACAATGTCTCTAAACCACTCATCGACCCTCAACTTAGTTGTCAACCTGTTTGATAATCAATTACTTGTCAATTAGTAATGGCACCCTTAGTTGGCAAGGCATAATGGCCCTCTGAAGCAAAGCATAACTACCATGTGGCCCGTGAAAAAGATTGAGTTTGACACCCCAGCTTTCAAGTTTGAAGTCTGACATCTGACACACACACAATATTTAAAATCAATAAGAGCTCAACATTCTGCTGGCTCACTTTAAAATATGTCTTCTATTTGATGGAAAATGTTTTGAGCTTTTAGTCATCACTAATGCAGGCTGTTTAAGAGCTTTTGAGGCTCATTGGCACTGAGAGGCCATGTAGTAATAGACATAGTGCAATTAAAATGGCTACACACACATACCTTTTTCACCTAATATTTATGGATGAGATGATGTTGAACACAGTTTACTTCATTAGCAGGTATTTGAAAATTGGTATGCGCATTTGGAATGATGACATTTGGTTCAGTGTTGTTCTGTAGGGTTACAACATGTTTCACAATTTTTTTTAACTCACTCAGATTTCCTTTACTAGACCCATGTAGTGACTTCACACTGTTTGAATAAATAATCAGTGACGAAGGAAGTTCATCCAGGAAGTACCTGCTCATGTATCGATCTGATCTAATGTCTCCATGCCTTTTTAATTTTTTAATGACAGTTTTTCACTTGGTGAGTGCAGGCATATTAGACCAACACACATTCACTCTTATCTGACTACTCACTCAAATGTCTAGTAGGTCTAATTGCACTTTGTCAATCAGTGCTGGTGCAATAATCTTCATTAATGGGAGCCGAAACCCAAAGGGAGTTGACTAAATATGCTTATTCGGGGGGATGCTTCTGCTTCACGAACACCATTGGCTATTCCCATACGGTATGCACCAGCCTGTCTGGCTGACCATTCTTTTCTTATGGGGCTCCATCAAGGTGACATGATGTGGGCCACGGTCCAACATGTGCATGGAGATTCATCACTGATTCAGGATGTTTGGACACTGAGTGCAGCCTGCGGGACTCTTTGTTTTTCCCAAAGAAGCCAAGTAGTAATAAAATCTTTTTGAATGTAAATCTCACACTTGTCATGCTAAAATGCCACAAAAAAATGATATTTTAGGTTATCGTTTGGTTTTGGGTTTGCTCAAGCACCCATTAAATTTGAAATAAGAATTTGTTGTTTTGTGCTATCTATCTCTCTCTCTCTCTCTCTCTCTCTCTCTCTCTCTATATATATATATATATATATATATATATATATATATATATATATATACAGTGCCTTGCAAAAGTATTCGGCCCCCTTGAATCTTGCAACCTTTCGCCACATTTCAGGCTTCAAACATGAAGATATGAAATTTAATTTTTTTGTCAAGAATCAACAACAAGTGGGACACAATCGTGAAGTGGAACAACATTTATTGGATAATTTCAACTTTTTTAACAAATAAAAAACTGAAAAGTGGGGCGTGCAATGTTATTCGGCCCCTTTACTTTCAGTGCAGCAAACTCACTCCAGAAGTTCAGTGAGGATCTCTGAATGATCCAATGTTGTCCTAAATGACCGATGATGATAAATAGAATCCACCTGTGTGTAATCAAGTCTCCGTATAAATGCACCTGCTCTGTGATAGTCTCCGTATAAATGCACCTGCTCTGTGATAGTCTCAGGGTTCTGTTTAAAGTGCAGAGAGCATTATGAAAACCAAGGAACACACCAGGCAGGTCCGAGATACTGTTGTGGAGAAGTTTAAAGCCGGATTTGGATACAAAAAGATTTCCCAAGCTTTAAACATCTCAAGGAGCACTGTGCAAGCCATCATATGGAAATGGAAGGAGCATCAGACCACTGCAAATCTACCAAGACCCGGCCGTCCTTCCAAACTTTCTTCTCAAACAAGGAGAAAACTGATCAGAGATGCAGCCAAGAGGCCTATGATGACTCGGGATGAACTGCAGAGATCTACAGCTGAGGTGGGAGAGTCTGTCCATAGGACAACAATCAGTCGTACACTGCACAAATCTGGCCTTTATGGAAGAGTGGCAAGAAGAAAGCCATTTCTCAAAGATATCCATAAAAATTATCGTTTAAAGTTTGCCACAAGCCACCTGGGAGACACACCAAATATGTGGAAGAAGGTGCTCTGGTCAGATGAAACCAAAATTGAACTTTTTGGCCACAATGCAAAACGATATGTTTGGCGTAAAAGCAACACAGCTCATCACCCTGAACACACCATCCCCACTGTCAAACATGGTTGTGGCAGCATCATGGTTTGGGCCTGCTTTTCTTCAGCAGGGACAGGGAAGATGGTTAAAATTGACGGGAAGATGGATGCAGCCAAATACAGGAACATTCACGAAGAAAACCTGTTGGTATCTGCACAAGACCTGAGACTGGGACGGAGATTTATCTTCCAACAGGACAATGATCCAAAACATAAAGCCAAATCTACAATGGAATGGTTCAAAAATAAACGTATCCAGGTGTTAGAATGGCCAAGTCAAAGTCCAGACCTGAATCCAATTGAGAATCTGTGGAAAGAGCTGAAGACTGCTGTTCACAAACACTCTCCATCCAACCTCACTGAGCTCGAGCTGTTTTGCAAGGAAGAATGGGCAAGAATGTCAGTCTCTCCATGTGCAAAACTGCTAGAAACATACCCCAAGCGACTTGCAGCTGTAATTGGAGCAAAAGGTGGCGCTACAAAGTATTAACGCAAGGGGGCCGAATAATATTGCACGCCCCACTTTTCAGTTTTTTATTTGTTAAAAAAGTTTAAATTATCCAATAAATTTTGTTCCGCTTCACGATTGTGTCCCACTTGTTGTTGATTCTTGACAAAAAATTAGAATTTTATATCTTTATGTTTGAAAACTGAAATGTGGCGAAAGGTTGCAAGGTTCAAGGGGGCCGAATACTTTTGCAAGGCACTGTATATATATATATATATATATATATATATATATATATATATATATATATATATATATATATATATATATATATACATAACATATACATAAGGTCCTGGAGTGGCCTAGCCAGTCTCCAGATCTCAACCCCATAGAAAATCTGTGGAGGGAGTTGAAAGTCCGTGTTGCCCAACAACAGCCCCAAAACATCACTGCTCTAGAGGAGATCTGCATGGAGGAATGGGCCAAAATACCAGCAACAGTGTGTGAAAAGCTTGTGAAGAGTTACAGAAAACGTTTGGCCTCCGTTATTGCCAACAAAGGGTACATAACAAAGTATTGAGATGAACTTTTGGTATTGACAAAATACTTATTTTCCACCATGATTTGCAAATAAATTCTTTAAAAATCAAACAATGTGATTTTCTGTTTCCTTTTTCCCCACATTCTGTCTCTCATGGTTGAGGTTTACCCATGTTGACAATTACAGGCGTCTCTAATACTTTCAAGTGGGAGAACTTGCACAATTAGTGGTTGACTAAATACTTATTTGCCCCACTGTATATATAAATTTATTTATTTTATCTATATATTTTATTTTCTAATTTATATAATTTCTTAGTGGAAAAGTATAGTAATGTTTCATTGCCGTCCAATCCGTTTTGACATGGTGGGGCTGGCAGTGGTCAGCCCAATGAGTTTACTCATCCACAGCCCTGGTATGTGTAGTATTCACAGACTATGTATCACTTCATTATCTCTTCTGCTCACTTGATAAACGATACTGAAAACTTTCATTAGCCATAATAACATGTATAATGTGCGTTTGGATCGATTTTTATTTGATTGTGCTTAACCAATCGATATATTGATCCAGATCAGTTAATTGTTACACCCATCAACATTTATATAAAAAACACCCACTGACGAAAATAGACATCCAATCTATTCTGACTGTTAGAGCTACCTCCCAGTCAGAATGGATCGGATGTCTATCGCCATCAACGGCAGCCAAAGAGTTAATAACGTGTTCTTGTCTTGCAGGAGTATCATGTCATCAATACAGTTGCATGTCAGTGCCCCTGCTGGGCAACTGGGCCTGCCACTCCTTCACATCCCACGGCAACGTTCCCATCAGCTCCCCTCTCAGCCACTCAGCCTCTTGGAGTTCATCGCCTGGCCAGACTCACTCAGGAGACACCCAAAGCAACCAGACCACTGGTAAATTGACATTTTATACGTCACAAAAAACTCAAGACTTTTTCACAGGGGTGTTCAGACTTTTTATATTCGGTATAGTTAGTACATAAAGGTTGCAGTCACAAAATGAACCTCAGGATGGCAGTGTTTAGCCGTGTTAAACCCTTTCTGCCTCTGCAGTGCTGTCATCTGACCTACATCTCAACATGCAGGGAAGCGAGCGATGAAATTTGAAATAGAGCTGACCCTTTAAGAGCTCCTTGATTATTTATCAAGCAGCTCTGCACAAGAAACGCTGTTGTATTCAAGTTTTCAATGAGTGTTGCAACGTGTGCTTCAGTCGCCATCCCTCCATTTTAGTGGAGTGGGGAGGAAAGCAGATGGTATTTGCATATGGCACCTGTCTGCCTTTTCTGCTAAATAAAACTTAATGGTTTGACTGTGTTCTATAGTCAAGATCACGTTGTCTGCGTCTGAGGCTTTTGGGTTTTGACTGACCGTTTAACCTTGCTTGCTGAAGATTTAACTGTGGAGAGGTGGAACACTCAAAAAAGGATGTTTTTTTCCCAGTCCTGCACATTTGAGAAGTAATGACCGTGTTTAATCATCATAATATTCTGCATATTGCAGCACATCGATCAGCACAGAAATAATCACGCTCTTGTGTCCTCCAACTTGCCTTTAGAGGATTAGGGTAAAATTAAGGCGTCAGTTTAAATATCTGGTTTGCAGCTTGACTAGAGGACATAAGTAGTTGTTTTGGTGACACATGTAGAACAATTAGTCTCTGAGAAAGACTGGCCTGCAGCAGTGTGTCTATTGATTGTTAGTGTTCTTGCCTGGAGTTTGCAATGCCAAAGCAGATTAATCAGGTCAGAATGACATCGAACCACTTGGTGTTTCTTTATCACTGGGGTTCGAGTGTTGAGCATCTGTTGGATATCTATTTGTCTTCATTACCGGCAACAGGGAAAATTCCGTGGCAAGAATTTTTTTGGGGGGAGGGGATTAATTTTGTCACCGTTTTAGCCGTCTTAGTGTGAGCCCAACTGTCTGTTCTTGTTTGGTCATTGTCTACCCCAGTGTTATCGATGTCCTGTCAAAGCCCTCGTGTTGATATTCCCAAGTAAATTACAATTCCTGGTCTTGTTTAATCCCCCCTGCTTTTGTGTGTAGTTTGTTTTTTGGTTAACTAACAATAAACCGTTTCTGAGTTCACCTCCTTTGTTGTTTTCCCTGGTTTTGGGTCTACCATGCCCAAGCGTCGTGACAGAACCAGAACAGACAGCACATGGGGAACTTAAATACAGACATGGATTAACAAGACAATAAGATACAGGTTGTTGATACAAGAGCCAGCGGATTGATCAAAACCCAAGGAGCAGGCCACAACAGGTGAAATCAATTGGTAATCACATGGACAAGAAACACTAGGGAAAAATCCTAACAAGACTCAACTCAAGGCATGACATACAGTGGGGAGAACAAATATTTGATACACTGACAATGGGAAAACCCATTGGGAGTGTATCAAATACTTGTTCTCCCCACTGTATATACGCATACATACAGAGATCTGAGTCAATATTCAAAGAAACAACCAGAATATTAATTGGCCGCTCAGTTTTATTTAAAAACTTTGCAGAATGGAAAAAACAACAAAATTGACTGCACCGTAAACAGAAGCGTAATAAAAAACGAAAACAATTTAGCTTAATGGCAGATTGCAAGCAACTATCAGGTGCATACCGCCACCTAGTGTACAAGATTGAGGTGGGCTTTATTAGTCAATAGTTCAACCGCCTTATCTTGCTTGTACTTGTGTTGCCGCCATCTCGTGCTCAATTACAGTGGAGTTGCACAGGGCTTATCGATTGCACCAACGAAACTATCAATTGATAAAGGGGGGACAAAAGTAACGTGTAAAGCAGGTGAAAATTTGAAAAGTAGTTGAGTAAAAGTACAGATACATGCTGTAAAATATAGTGAAGTGAAAGTAAAAAGTACCACTTCATATTTGTACTCAAGTAAAGTACAAATATACAAAAATGTACTTAAGCACAGTAACAAAGTACTTTTACATTGTTACATTCCACTACTAGTTTGCTCTGTGACATAAGCTGCTTATGTGTACCCCATTGGGCATGATTACATCAACTTAAAAACTCAAATAGTCAAGTTAAAGAAAGACAAGATAAAGAAAGAAACCCAAAAACTGAAAATAAACATCATCAAATCTTATTTGGATAGCAAATATTGGCTCAGAAACAACGCCCACCTATGAAACCAAATTAAAAAGAATGGGGATGAAACTACAGTAATGTGAAAATGCCCTGCATTTACATAATTTACACTGATCTTTTTATCATTCTTTTTTTTTTTATGGACCTGATGCTGATAACCTGTTCATTTGGCACAGAAACCAAACATATCTTACACATATTATATAATTGTACATACTGTATGTTTCACTTAAGGCACACACATCACCTTTATCATGCACAACCCAGCAGAAAAAAATCTTATTTAATGATAAAACACATCATTTCTATTTCGAATGAGTAATACTACAGAAAAAAAGTAAATACATGCCAGTATTTCCAGGACGTGGCCACCAGACATGGGAGCAAATGTGCTATCAATGCTTATACTATTTTAGCCAATCAAATGCGATTATCCCAGATAGCCCGCCCTTCTTCGTGACATCATTAATACCCATTAATTCATGCACCTGTGCTCGATCATTCAGTTTGTATGTGCTGGGTATAAGGAGCTCAAAAAATGGCTGCACTTGTAAGCGCAGTCATTTTTTTCCTTTTAATATAGTTTGTCCCTTTTCATAGTTCTAAAACATTCACCAGTCACATAATTGAATCATTTGAGCAACTGTCTTTTACATGAAGGTCAAATATACTATGTGTTGTCTGTCCCTTTAAATAACTGGAAATGTTCTAAGCACATTAGTACAATAATTACAGCAAACATATCACCAAGCAGGATCGTTGTTATCCCATATCGAGTGTAAGTACAACGTTCAGAAAAAATATACTGCATATGTAATAATATCCGAGTAGGTAAGAGGAAGTGTACATCTTTAAAATCTTCTCTGAATTGCTGCTCTAGCGCGAAATGAGGTTTTACAAAGTCGCCTACATCTTTGATGGTTAGTCTGGACCAGGGGTGCCCAATCCCGGTCCTCGAGAGCCCCTATCCAGCTTGTTTTCCATGTCTCCCTCCTTTAACACACCTGAATCAAATGATCAGCTCATCAGCAAGCTCTGCAGCAGCCTGATAACACCCTGATTAGTTGATTCAGGTGTGTTAGAGGAGAGAGACATGGAAAACATGCTGGATAGGGGCTCTCGAGGACCGGGATTGGGCACCTCTGGTCTGGACAATCCTTGTAAACACTGCATTAGGAATACAGAAGGGTTTTTTTTGTTTTGTTTTTTTGAGACCGGTGAAGACTCAGCAGCTTTAGGACAGTGTGATATTTTTTGTGCAAGGGCCTATTATCATTGCCTCTGTGCCTTGATATATGAGTGGTTAGATTTTTTTCCCGTTTCGTTTCGTTTTTGTCGTTCGGATGTTGCTGTTTTTTTTTTTTTATCTAAGAGCAAGTTCTGTAAATCAGTAGGTATGTCAACTTTACTCTGTCTTTTAATGATATATCATTAAAAGATGAATTTACTCAATGAATGATAAAATGATTTGTGAGTTTAATTTTACAGAGAAGTATTCATAAAGCAATTGAGATCTTGAGCCCGTCCCTTTAAGCAGTCTCAAAAAAATAAGTAAATCTAATTAGGTAAACTCAAATTTTCAACTTAAAAAAAAAATTTTTTTTTTTAAAGTAAACTCACTATTTTTTTTTTTTTTTTTTTTTTTAATAACTGCAAAATTCAAATGACAAGTACAGTATGATTTTCATTGGTCCATTTTCATGACGCTTTTTATCTGTAATTTTGTTATGTTCATTATTCTGAGGTCTGCGGTGAGGGTCAAGCTGCCTTCTGTCTGTGTGGCTAAAAGTCTGTGATCGATCGATGCGTGGATCAATACTTGTAATTGTTGCTTTATTTGAGAATTGCGACTCGCACGAGTTTCCCGCAGTTTATCCGGAGTCTGTTATTGGGGGAGCGGAGGTGGCGACGTGTAAATCCCCGTACCCCCACCCTGCCACCACTCTTTCACCTCTATCCTCCTCCCCCTTCGCGTCACCATGACAACAGCCGCGGATAGTTCGCCTGTAGCCGAGGGAGAGAGGGAGGGAGGGGGGACATGCGGAGCTGAGACAGGTGTCGTTGCGCTTTGCGGATCGTCCGAGCTCGGGGGCTCTTTAGACAGGATGGAACCCGAGAGAGCACCTAACACCGCCCCATCTTAGTTTGACACGCACGCGGCCAATTTGCTATTCGACTTGAGGAATTTCATCACGCTGGAAAACACTAGATCGCCGCAATGGTGCACCACTCAGGCTCCATCCAGTCCTTCAAGCAGCAGAAAGGTGGGTTGCAAGTGTGGCCAGTGCGCGTTCTTTGCTTGAGAGTTTTCTTCTGCTGCTTTGTACTTTTTTTTTTTTTTTTTTTTTAACATATCAACTTGAACTCAAACATGAAGGGTTGTGCAGGGTTAGAGGTTTTGGGCTCTCTTGGGATAGGACGTTAGTTTCATTTAAAGTATGTGATTGCATGATGTATGAGCACATTTTGCATGCTGTGTTCAAAAAATGCCTGACCTTTATGCACAATCCAATCAGTGCAACAAAAGCCCGTGGGACAGCATAATCCTGAGCTCATCGCTGTAAATTACGTAGGAACAAATGACTTTTTTTTTTTTTTTTTTTAATGTTTCATGTCCTATGCTTATCCAATTCATTTTTACAGGATGCTGCTGTACAGTTTGCTTCTGTAAAAATAAAAGCTTTTCAAAAGTGTGCTAAAAACCTGGAAGCTAAAATTTGCCCATTAGTTTTCAACTCTAAACCCACGAAGATATTTTCATTAGGGTTTATCCGATACCGGTTAATCCTCGGTACTTTTTATACATTAATACGTGAATTTAAAAAAAAAAACTTTTACAGGGCACTTATTTAACTCATTGACTGCCATAGACTGTGGTAGACGTCCAGCTTTTTTGACTGAGAGCGGTAAAAGAATATTGGTTCATTAGCAGCTCCCAGTGAAAATCAATTGGAAGTCTAGCACCGTCAATGGCACTGAAAGATGAGTATTCACAGCCATTCCTCCCAGTTTGATTAAATTCGACGTCTATCGTTACTTTGGGCTGTTACCAGAATGTGTCTCTTTTTTATTCATTTTGATTTCATTATTAGCTATTTTTTACACATTGTATTAATTTATAAAGTTATAGCTAAATAAATAATTTAAAAAAAACAAAACAATGACTAGTAATTTAAAAGTGTATAATAATTGTTCATTTTTATTTTTCTTTTTTTTTTTTTTTTTCATTTTTATAATGACCAAATATAGTCACTCTCCCTATAAAGGGTCAATGGTCTTAATCAGGGGTGTCCAAACCTTTTGCAAAGGGGGCCAGATGTGGTGTGGAAAAAATGTGGGGGGCCGACCTTGGCTGACGTCTTTTACGTAGAACAATATATTTAAGGACATTTTAGCAAGCCATTTTTTGTGTCACACTTGCTGTATTATTTTCATAAAATTAATAATTTCATCAATCTCGCAACTACCCTTTGTGGTGTTCTCTTTTAACTCGGGCTCATGCGAAATACTGCTGCTGTGAAATTAAACTAGCTTCAAATTGCTTCAATTTCTCGCTGCGGATCATTCCTGTAATCTTGTCGTACATGTCAGCGTTTCTTGTTTGGTAATATTGCCTTACATTGAACTCTTTAAGAACAACGACTGTCTCTTTGCAAATGAGGCAGACACAGTTGTTGCCTATTTTAGTGAAGAAATACTCCAATTTCCACCTACCCTTCAAGCGTCGGTCGTCGCAGTGGACTTTCTTTTTTTTGTTGATAGTCGCCATGTTAGAAAATTGGAAGTAAGGGGTCACATGGGGTAATGTTGCTTGGAGTGCTGCTGCCTTTTAGTTGGTAAATGAGGAGCAGTATTTAGTGTGTAAGCTAATTCATATGCTGGTAGCAGTGCAGCTGACCAATTTATTAAGTCTGTGTGCAGGCCAGATGTTACTGATTTTATGACAGAGGCTGGGGGCCAGATGAAATTTGACCATGGGCCGCATATGGCCCCCGGGCCGGACTTTGGACATGTCTGGTCTTAATGGTCTACTTTAGAATAGCCGTTCGCTGTAGTGACAGCGCGCCCTGAAAGGGTTCAAATGTAATGTAAAATGTAATTTATAGAGCAAGGAAGCAGGGTTAAAATGTATTTATTTATTTTTTAAATCAGGCACTAAAATGATTGCTTTTATTCAGTCCGGTTATCTCCGGTTGCTTCGGAAACTACCAAATTGATCCTGGTTTTCGGTAGCCAACCCTAATTTTCCTGATTACAAAGTCTTCTAAGAGTGCAATTACTTTATTTTTGATGCTTCGTGAACTTTAAGGACAATATTTCAGGGGAAAATGATCTGAAAAGGATCTCCATTGGAGATACAGTATTCTGTAAAGAATGACAGAAAATCCTAAACGCAGATCCCATATACAGTCATGAACGAAATTATTGGCAATTTTTTCAGAAAATACAGCATTTCTCACAGAAATGAATGAAATTCCAAATGTTTTCAGTAAGAATGTGTTTATTTCTTGGATGTGCATTGGAAAAACACAAAAAGCTGAAGAGAAAAGCCAAAATGTAAACAATTTTACACAGAATGCAAAAAATGGGCTGGACAAAAATGTTGGCACCCTCAACTCAATATTTGGTTGTGCATCCTTTAGAAGAAATAAGCAAGCAATCGCTTCCTATAACCATCAACAATTTTTGTGCACCTCTCAGATGGAATTTTGGATCACTCTTCTTTTGCGAACTGTTCCAGGTCTCAGATTTAAAGGGTGCCTTCTTGCAACAGGAATTTTGAGATCTTTCCATACTGTTCAATGTGATTTAGATCAAGACTCATCAATGGCCACCTCAGAATTCTCCAGCGCTTTGTCTCCAACCATTTCTTGGTGCTATTTCAGGTGTCATTTGGGTCGTTGTCCTGTTGGGTCATGCATGACCTCTGACGCAGACCCAATTTTCTGACACTACACCCTACATTGCGGCCCAAAACATTTGGATAGTCTTCATATTTCATGTCTCCTTGCACACTGTTAAGGTACCCAGGGCCAAAGGCAGCAAAACAACCCCAAAACATCATTGGACCTCCACCATGTTTAACTATAGGCACTGTGTTCTTTACTTTGTAGGCCTCATTCTTTTTTCTGCCACTGGGCACTGGTATTATTACATATACTGAGTTGAGGGTGCCAACAATTTTGTCCAGCCGTTTTTTATTTATTTTATTTTTTTATTGTAATTAATAAAATTTTGTACATTTTGGCTTTTCTCTTCAGCTTTTTTTGTTTTTCCAATGTACATCCATACTGAAAACATTTGTAATTGCATTAATATCTGTGAGTAATGCTGTATTTTCTGTAAAAAAAAAAAATCCAGGGGTGCCAATAATTTCGTCCATGACTCTAAAGTTAGGTTTGAACTGAAGAGCACTTAAAGGCATAATGTGCTTAAAGGTCGGTCAGTTTTTTGCTTTCCGTCATATAAAAGCAGTTTGACATTTAAAAAGCTTTTGTCACAGGCTGGTAAAGTCACTCATGCAGTCAAATGTAAAATGCTTTGCCATACAAAACCTTACTTGCATTGTGTAAATAAACATTAGACTTTCAACTTTGACATTGACGGGGTGCTGGGCAGATTAATAGGGGGCCTATCTCCGTCAAAGCTGACCGAGTGGAAACACAAAGAGCTTTTTACGTAGAAAATTCCTGTGAATAAATGCGTAAATCCCTCAATTCTTTATAGATGTGGACGTAAAACAGTCTTGATTCTTGGTTAAAAGCAAAAAAAAAAAAACAGGCAGTTAGCATTTTATTTTACGTAAATATGTCAAATGTGCTGCTTGTCTTTAAGTCACTGTGGCGCCGCCTTACCACAACAAAGAGCTTTTTACGTTGAAATTCTTGTCAATAAATGCTTAAATCCCTCAATTCTTTATAGATATGCACGTAAAACAGTCTTGATTCTTGGCTAAAAGCCCCCCAAAAAACGGGCAGTTAGCATTTTATTTTACGTAAATATGTCGAATGTGCTGCGGCCGCCTTATGAAAACAAAGAGCTTTTTCTGTTGAAAACTCTTGTGAACAAATCCTTAAATCCCTGAGTTCTTTATAGATATTATACTCGATTCTTGGTTAAAATCTAAAAAATCCTGCAGTAAGCATTTATTTTATGTAAATATTGCAAACTACGATGCCAATGCCGTAGCGGCTAATTTCTCCCATTGATTTTTTTTTCACAACGTTTAAAAATGCATGCATGGTACAAAAAATGTAATACCGTATTAGCAAGAATATAAGACGGCCCTGATTATAAGACGACCCCTTCTTTTTCAAGACTCAAGTTTGAAAAAAGACTTTTTGAACTCCAAATTAATTTTTATACAGAAAATAATTACCGTACAGTACATCCGAAACAAATGATTATAACAATATATTTGAGAGAAAAAATGTTATTTTGCCTCATTCAAATCTTAATATCTGAACATTTAAATATGTAAACTAAAGTGCAATCACATTTGTAAAATGAATGGCTTCTGGTTTTTGAAATGTAAATAAACCAATCTATTGTGATAAAACAACAAAATTGCAATAACTGCATTAACCATCAAGGTGAAGTCTAACTGTAACTGTATTATTGAAACTAATCTGAATAAGGAAAAACATTGCAATAAAATAATGCAAACTGGTTAAAAATTGGTCAAACTTGAGAGTAGCTGAGACCTGTCATGACAGAACATCGCTTCAATTATATCTTGCGCCATCTAGCGTCATGAATAGGGAAAGTAGCTGAGATCTGCCATGACAGAACATCGCTTCAATGATATCTGGCGCCATCTAGCGCTGTGAATGGGTATGATGTCTAGACCGTGAATATAAGTCGACCCCCTCTTTTTCAGTCTTATTTCAATGCAAAAAACACCGTCTTATACAGTATTTGGGCCAATACGGTAATTGCCTTGAATCCTCGAACAAATCCCTCCTGAAAAAATCCTTCCTGTTTGTATACAGTACAGCTTTCATACTTTTTCAACCTAAATCCGGCGTTAGATTGCTGTTTGAGAATAACTCCTCTTGATGTGGATCAATATCATTATGAAATCTATGAAATACCTTACTTTAAATGCCTCACTTTTGTTATTTGGAACGAGTTATCATTTTGGAGAAACACTGGGAAAATTGCAATTTAAACATTTTAAACTCCATGATCAAAATACTTGCATAATAGTCTTTGCAAAATCCCTAAGACGTTGTTTATCATTCTCCATAGTGAAATGACTAACAGGTACAGTTAGGTTTTGGAAAGCATGGTTTGTCACCTGATACTATACTTGGACATTTCCTTGTTAGAAAGCTAGTCCTGCATGTGCCAAGCTGACTTGGATTCTCAGTGACTACTGAGTGCCCGATTAAAATCGATGGCAAAATAATTTTAGCTCACATCTAAGTAGTCATCCGACAGCATCTTGTGCTCACGTAGAAGCATAAACAACATCACACCAGGGCATTGAAATGCTTTTAGATGACAATTATTCTGCAGAAATATGGTCTGTTGGATTCTTATCCTCACTTGAAGTTTAATGTTCATTAAAATGTGAAGCTATGTATGGCTTCCTGCCTTCTTTTACAATGCCAAAAAAGATACTTAAGGTCAAACATTACTGAAATAATATTTAGTGATTTTCTTTCTTTCTTTCAAGGAAAGAAAAAGTATATTGACTATTTTTAATTTTTTGTCTTTTCTTTAAAAAAAAAACTAAATGAATATCTACTTTTTTGTGTTAGTCTTTTTTAATTTAAAAGTTTTTTTTTTTTTTAAACTAAAACTAAAACATAAGAGAATATGTACTATTAGGAGGCTCAAAAAAGAAGACATGGACAAATTCCAGGTCAACAATATGTCTAATGTCCAAATCATTTATCGACCATCAAAATAGACGACGATTAATTTGATTGTCGATTAATTGATTAATCGTGGCAACCCAACTGTAATCACAAAGACTCAAAACAATCAATTGCATGTCCTTAAGTCAGCAGTGAAGGTTATCTCATTGGCTGCCACTGACAGCTATGGACGTCCAATTCTTCAATAACACCGAAACGTGATCATTCGCCCTGGTTTTAAATGGTTTGGACATGTATCGCTTTTAATGTGACTGTGGCATGATCATTCACTGCCAGCCGTTCCTTTGCACAATCTGGAAGAGGCCACCTGTGCACTTACACAAGCAGCAGATGCTTTCATCGAGGTCGACGGCAGTTTGAAGACAGATTTTTGCATATTGGCCTGTCTGTGTTGATATTATAAGAGCTGGTCCTTAATATTCTGACTCGACAATGCGGCACATAAACAAAAGTCTACAAATGATCATCCATAACACTTTGCAGCTTTAAATAGCCACAACTCACAACTGCTCACTAGCAGCTAAGATGTATGCGAGCTGACGTCATAAAAGCTACAATCAACATTGGTTGTAAAACGATAATATGAAATGGTAGGGATTTAGACGCAAGGAGGGCATTTAAATCAGCTCTAATGATGCAATCCAGCATTTGTGCCAGGATGTTCTAAAAAGTGACATCTGCTCTGAGGTGCGCTCACGGTCACCCTGCACGTGGACGGCGGACGACATCTGCCATCGGGGACCCGAGCAAATTGCCTCTGCTCACTCGGGAGGCTCTAAAATGTTACCTCTGTGACACAAGATACTTCACCTTTAACTTATTTGAACTTGGAAGGCTGGAAGTGAATGATTTTGTTTCATTGTCAGTAACAGTGATGGACGTCTATTGCTGTCAGTGGCAGCCACGGGTCAAGTGAAGTTGCCTCACTTGGGCTCAAGTTGGATAGATGCACCTTCTCTTTTATTGGCTACTGTTTACAGCTGGGACGATGTTTATCGGGTTGGATGTATTTATGAGGCCAGTAATATGGTAATCACCTTGGTTGATAGCTTGCCTTGGGAAGTTTCTGCTCCTGGTTTAGTGGAAGTCCAGCTGTAGTTTTAGTTTTCTGCCACCTACTTTTAGGGTTGTTTGGCAGACGTTTGCTGTTTTAAGGATATTTTCTCCTTAAATGCACCAAAAACTGGATATCCAAAGTCTGCAAACCGTTGTTCGAATGCCAGATCTTTGTGAGATAGATTGATAGTTAGTCCAGATAAAAAATAAAATAATAATAAAATATCCAGATAGAAAGCTATCTCACTTTATCATTATTCTGTGCAATTAGATTTTTCTTTGCATTAACATAAAGGTAAACCAATCAAACTGGAGTAGCAAAATAAAGATTTAGCCTATTAACCACCCGGCCTGGGTCTGGTTTTTGTTTGACATACAGTGGGGCAAATAAGTATTTAGTCAACCACCAATTGTGCAAGTTCTCCTACTTAAAAAGAATAGAGAGACCTGTAATTGTCAACATGGGTAACCCTCAACCATGAGAGACAGAATGTGGAAAAAAAACAGAAAATCACATTGTTTGATTTTTAAAGAATTGGTTTTCAAATTAGAGTGGAAAATAAGTATTTGGTCACCTACAAGTAAGCAAGATTTCTGGCTGTCAAAGAGGTCTAACTTCTAACGAGGTCTAACGAGACTCCACTCGTTACCTGTATTAATGGCACCTGTTTTAACTCATTATCGGTATAAAAGACACCTGTCCATAACCTCAGTCAGTCACACTCCAAACTCCACTATGGCCAAGACCAAAGAGTTGTCGAAGGACACCAGAGACAAAATTGTAGACCTGCACCAGGCTGGGAAGACTGAATCTGCAATAGGTAAAACACTTGGTGTAAAGAAAGCAACTGTGGGAGCAATTATTAGAAAATGGAAGACATACTGTACAAGACCACTGACAATCTCCCTCGATCTGGGGCTCCATGCAAGATCTCACCCCGTGGCGTCAAAATGATAACAAGAATGGTGAGCAAAAATCCCAGAACCACACGGGGGGACCTAGTGAATGACCTACAGAGAGCTGGGACCACAGTAAAAAAGACTACTATCAGTAACACAATGCGCCGCCAGGGACTCAAATCCTGCACTGCCAGACGTGTCCGTCTGCTGAAGAAAGTACACGTCCAGGCCCGTCTGTGGTTCGCTAGAGAGCATTTGGATGATCCATAAGAGGACTGGGGGAATGTGTTATGGTCAGATGAAACCAAAATAGAACTTTTTGGTAGAAACACAGGTTCTCGTGTTTGGAGGAGAAAGAATACTGAATTGCATTCGAAGAACACCATACCCACTGCGAAGCATGGGGGTGGAAACATCTTGCTTTGGGGCTGTTTTTCTGCAAAGGGACCAGGACGACTGATCTGTATAAAGGAAAGAATGAATGGGGCCATGTATCAAGAGATTTTGAGTGAAAATCTTCCATCAGCAAGGGCATAAAAGATGCGACGTGGCTGGGTCTTTCAGCATGACAATGATCCCAAACACACAGCCAGGGCAACAAAGGAGTGGCCTAGCCAGTCTCCAGATCTCAACCCCATAGAAAATCTGTGGAGGGAGTTGAAAGTCCGTGTTGCCCGACGGCAGCCCCAAAACATCACTGCTCTAGAGGAGATCTGAATGGAGGAATGGGCCAAAATACCAGCAACAGAGTGTGAAAAGCTTGTGAAGAGTTACAGAAAATGTTTGGCCTCCGTTATTGCCAACAAAGGGTACATAACAAAGTATTGAGATGAACTTTTGGTATTGACCAAATACTTATTTTCCACCATGATTTGCAAATAAATTCTTTAAAAATCAAACAATGTGATTTTCTGTTTTTTTTTCCACATTCTGTCTCTCACAGTTGAGGTTTACCTATGTTGACAATTACAGGCTTCTCTAATATTTTCAAGTGGGAGAACTTGCACAATTAGTGGTTGACTAAATACTTATTTGCCCCACTGAACATATAAGCAAGTCAGGTCTGATTTTTGCACGGGTCAAAACACATGCGACGCATCCAACAATCATCACCAACCAGCATCAAACAACAGAACACATGCAAGTATGTAGTAAGTACGAGCGTGGGTGTCAAATGAAGTAAAACACAGAAAACTGACCGTTTTTGTGCCACTGACATGTTGCACGCACTTTTCATGACACTATGCCACTACCTTGGGAGTTGAGACAGGGAATGTGAAAAAGTGAAAATCCCACATGTCCAGACAGCAGTCACTCTCTTTGTTTATTGCTTGTGTGTGGGTATGTGAATAATATATTAACTTTTGCCTTGGGATTTTTGGGGGGTAAATGGAGAGTACTTACAGTATATAGTGTGGTGACCCTTAGTTGGACACAATTCACCCACTGTACTTGTCTGTTTGGCCGAGCGCGTTACCGGCTGCGTCACAGTCACGTGACAGACATTATAAAGAGCTGCGCGCGTTCCGGCTCGAGAGAGAGTACACGAGAGTTCACAGAGAGAGCATGCATGAGAGTTACATAGCTGGACACAGCACTTGAGCAATAAAGACTCTTTAGCAAAGCATCCCGCTTCACTGGTGACCCCGACGAGCCTCGCTGAAGTCTCAGAGGCATTTCGAACACTATTGCAATGGCGGACTCTTGCTTTTTCGAGCTGGCGACATTCAACGAGTCTTCTGCGGCCGCGTGGTTCGCTAACGCGGAGGAGCAGTTCGTCCTCCGTGGTGTTTCAGACGACACCATGCGCTTCTACCACGTGGTGGCCGCGCTCGGGTACTCGACGGCGGCTAGAGCACAGCGCTTCGTGGTCTATCCGCCGAAGGTGGGCAAGTACACGGGGCTCAAGGCGCACCTCCTCAGACTTTATGAACCGTCGTACAAATCGACTTCAGAGGCGCCCAAGGTGCCCGCCTCGCGAACCTTGCTGCCCGTGGTACCCGCCATAGATGGCGGCACTTCCGCCCCGGTTCCTCGCAGCCGTACTGCTGTCCCGGTACCCGCGCCACCGCCGCGCGCTTCTGCTCTGGCTCTTCCCGACGCCGAAGTTGCTGTCTCGCCTCCGGCCCCGCTCTCGCTCGCCTCGGCTCCGTCGCCGCTCTCCGTCGACGCCGCTGCGCCCGTCCCTGCCTTTCCCGGCTACGGCGCCGTTGCGCCCGCCTGCGGCCTACTCGACGACGGTGCGCCCGCCTGCGGCCTACTCGACGACGCCCCGTCCGCCTGCGGCCTACTCGACGACGCCCCGTCCGCCTGCGGCCTACTCGACGTCGCCCCGTCCGCCTCGGGCCTACTCGACGACGCCCGTCCGCCTCGGGCCTACTCGACGGCGTCCCGTCCGCCTCGGGCCTACTCGACGGCGTCCCGTCCGGCCCTGGTCTACTCGACGGCGTCCCGTCCGGCCCTGGTCTACTCGACGACACTGCACCTGCTCTTGGCCTTCCTCACGACGTCATTCCTGTGCCTGCGTCTCTGGCCGCTGCTGACGTCGCTCCAGCACCTGCGCCTCTGGAAGTCTCCGAGGTCGCCACTCTTCCGGCGCCGCTGGACGCCGCCGCCACTGTCCTCGCTCCTGCGCCTCCGGGAGTCTCCGAGGTCAGTCCTCTGCCAGCACCGCTGGCCTCTGCCGCTGACCTCGCTGCTGTGCCAGCGCCTCCGGAAGTCTCCGTGGTTGCACCTCGGCCAGCGCCTGCGAACGCCGCCGCCGACGTCTCTCCTCGTCCTCCGCTTGTGGACAGCGATGGCGTCGCTTCGTCTCTGGTTTCGGCGTTTCCACTGCTCCTGCTACGACCGGTCGACATGGTTCGTCTCGCCTGTCGCCCTTGTCCACGGCCGGGCGACTCCGACCGCCACGCCGGTCGCCCTCGTCTCCGGCCTCGACCAGTCAACTCCGGCCGCCGCGCCCGTCGCCCTCGTCTGCAGCCTCGACCGGGTGGTGCTGCTCATCGCTCGTCTCGACCGCCGCTGAGCAACGCGTGCCGCCTCTCTCGACGTCCACTTCTCCGGCCTCGCCTGGGGGGTGCTGCACGGCGCGCTCCTCGTCATGGGCGTCCTCCAGACCGTTCTGCTCGGACGTCCCGCATCTGGCGTTCTGGACGGCCGCCTGATCGTCGCGTTCCGTCGCCCGCCGCCTGGCATCCTGGGCGTCCTCCTGACTGTTCTGCTTGGGCGTCTCGCGTCTGGCATCCTGGTCGGCCGCCTGACTGTCCGTTCGGTCGTCTTCCACTGACGTCCCAGCCGCGCAACCCTTCCGTTCCGTACTGTTGATTCGGGTTGCGCCTGGCGTCCTGTGTGGGTGAATTCTGGGGGGACCTGTGTGGTGACCCTTAGTTGGACACAATTCACCCACTGTACTTGTCTGTTTGGCCGAGCGCGTTACCGGCTGCGTCACAGTCACGTGACAGACATTATAAAGAGCTGCGCGCGTTCCGGCTCGAGAGAGAGTACACGAGAGTTCACAGAGAGAGCATGCACGAGAGTTACATAGCTGGACACAGCACTTGAGCAATAAAGACTCTTTAGCAAAGCATCCCGCTTCAATAGTGCATTTATCTACTTGTTTACCATGCCCAAAGCGCTTTACAGTAGTACACATTTACCCTTTCCCGCACACATTCACACACCAATTGTGCTGCTGCCATGCAAGGCGCTGCCCATCCACTGAGGGTAAATTAGGGTTCAGTGCATTGCCCAAGGGCATTTTAACAGTGGGCAGTCGTTGCCGGGAATTGAAGTGCTAACCCTTTGGTCCAAGGATAACTCGAGCTAACAACTGCACCACGGCCTCCCATTTTTAATTGGAGTTTTAGGCTCACGGGACCCCCCTGAGGATAAGTGGCACAGAAGATGAATGAATTAGTTGTGAAATACTGCTGCTGTAAAATTAAACTAGCTTCAAATTGCTTCAATTTCTCGCTGCGGATCATTCCTGTAATCTTGTCGTACATGTCAGCGTGTCTTGTATGTTAATATCGCCTCACATTGAACTCTTTAAAAACAGGGACCGTCCCTATGCAAATGAGGCAGACACAGTTGTTGCGTATTTCAGTAAAGAAGTAGTCCAATTTCCACCTATCGTTGACGTGTTGGCCATCGCAGTCAACTTTCTTTTTGTGTTAATTGTCGCCATTTTAGAACATTGGGAATAAAGGGTCACACGGGGTAATGTTGCTTAGAGTGCTGCTGCCTTTTAGTGGGTAAATGAGGAGCAGCATTTAGTGTGTAAGCTACTTCATATGCTGGTAGCAGTACTGCTGACCAATTTATTAAGTCTGTGTGAGGGCCAGACGTTATTGATTTTATGACAGAAGCTGGGGGCCGGATGAAATTTGACCAAGGGTCGCATTTGGCCCCCGTGCCGGACTTTGGACATGTCTGCTCTAAATCCATACTGACTGTCGAAAAGTAAGTTATATTTACCTATAAATTTATCGAACCTGTTGTTGAATCATTTTTCTAGAATTTTGAAAAATTGTGGAAGTAGCGAAGCAGGCCTGTAATTTGTGAAGTGGTGTCTATTCCCAGTCTTATATAATGGTACTACTTTAGCTATTTTCATTTTGTTTGGAAATCTTCCAGTTGAAAACGATAAGTTACAGAGATATGTTACTGGTTTTGAAATCCCCTCAATGACCTTTTCACAACTGTCATGTCAATGTCATTTGAATTAGTGGATGTTTTGCAATTACATGTATTTACAGTATCAATTAGTTCTTCTTCCACTACTGCTGTAAGGAACATTGAGCTTGGATTCCTTTCAATTAGGTTTTCATTCCACTCCTCAGATAAACTTGAATTTGGAAATTGTTTTTGCCAGATTTGGTCCAATGTTTACAAAGAACGCATTGAAGCTGCTGACGATGTCATTCATATCATCCTTCTTCATATCATTTTCCACAAAGTATTGAGGATAGCCCTGTTGTTTCACACGATTTTTAATAATACTATTCAGTGTATCCCATAATCCTTTAATATTGTTTTTGTTGTTATACAATATTTTGCTATCGTATTCTATCCTACATACCCTTATGATATTGGTCAGTTTATTTTTATTTTTTTTTCTGCCTCTGTAGTTCTTTGTTTTATGAATTCTCTATACAGTATATTTTTCTTCTTACAAGCGTTTTGTAATCCCTTCGTGAACCATGGTCGATCTTTGTACTTTTGTTTTCTGCTGTACTGTTGTATTGGACAGTTTTTATCATATAATGATGTGAATATATTCAAACGTTTCATATACACAGTCAATGTCACTTCCATTACATACATTTTCCCAATTTTGTGCAAGTAAATCCTTTTAAAAGAGTTCAGAGTTTCCTCTGTCCTCACTTGCCTGTATTTGACACTTCCCTCTGGCATATTCCTTAGCTGGGTGCCGTTATAAACTGTAAAAACTGGTAGGTGGACACTAATATCATTAATTAACAGTTTTTGGATACAAACTCATACTGTACATGGTATTGATAAATTCATCAACCGCTTGCTGCTTGTTCGGATTGAGCAAATCAACATTGAAATCACCACAAATTAACACAACTTTTTGAATTGCTTTTTAAAAACGTTTCTCCTATCCAGTCCCTGTTTGTTTCAATACTAGAGCCTGGTGCTCTATATATGCATCTGATTAATACAAGGGGTATTCAAAACGTAATGCACCCAACTTTATTTTGTACAAACAAATTACAATAGGAACATGTATTATACATCAAAAGAAAGGTACAAGTGTGAGGATTACATTTTACTTCTCCACATAGTCTCCACCTCTCTCAAGAGCTACAGTCCACCTATGACCAAGGGCATGTATACCAGTGTTGTAGAACTCAGCCGGTTGATCTCTAAGCCAATTCTTGACAGCAGTTTTGACTTCATTGTCATTGCCATATCGGTTGCCCCGGAGTCCTTCTTTCATTGGACCAAAGAGGAGGTAGTCTGACGGTGCCAAATCAGGAGAATATGGCGGATGTGGTATCACAGTCCATCCAAATGAGTGATGACCACCATGGTCCTGATGCTTGTGTGAGGACATGCATTGTCATGCTGGAGGAGCACATTTGCCATGTCCAAGTTGGGCCAAACATGTCGAATTCTTGCTTTGAGCTTCCTAAGATCTCAATGTATACCTCAGAGTTAATGATTTCCGCCTTCAGCAAAAAATCCATAAGGATTACACCTTGAGAATCCCAAAAAACGGTGGGCATAATTTTGCCAGCTGACTTTTGGGCCTTGAACTTTTTGGTCCGTGGTGAATTTGGGTGACCCCATTCTACTGATCTCCTTTTAGATTCAGGTTCAAAATGGTATACCCATGTTTCATCTCCAGTAATGAGGGATCAGGGGTCAGAGGGGTTTCTCCCTCTGCAACAAGGAATTCGATTACAGCTCTTTGTTTCTGACGACCTTCAAGAGGGGCAGCCATTTTGGAAGCTAGTTTAAGCTTTAAAAATGTGAAAATAAGAAAAACACATATAACAATCACAAAAAGGTGTGTCCTATCATGTTTGTGCCAAATATAAACGAGATTGGTAAAATCCTGTACGAGTAATGCACTTGAGTGCATTACTTTTTGAATGCCCCTCGTACATTTTTGCTTTTTTCATTATCTAATTCATTGTATTTAATTAATTGTAATACATTCCAACGGGTTATCAACCACAGTTGTCATACTCTCCACAACTTTGCAAATCAATTTTTTATCCACATACAAAGCGACACCTCCTCCCAAGCCTGTCGAATTGGGGGGTGTATATTGTCCCGGGCCTTAGGACCAGAGGCGTACCAAGGGTCCCCGGGGGCCCCAGGCAAAAAGCAATATGGGGCACTTTGAGCATGTGCAAGTAAGGGGGACAGTTGGACTTGGAGCAATAGCATATTTAATAAAAGTATATTAACGCCTCGGTCTCATAGAGCGCTTTTTAGGACACTCAAAGTGCCGGCTTCTACTACATTAGGACATAAAACTACAGTAACATAGTACACTCACCGCTGTCTTGCTTCCTTTTCTCCTCTTCTGCTTTTTTTCCCTTTCTTTTGTCGCTTCCAGAAGGATAACTTTTCTTCATTTTGGATATACTGTACGTTAATTAAAAAAAAGCCAAATCGCTGCTCACTCTAACTCTCAGAGTCACGGAGGGGTAGCAGAGCGAGTGAAGGAGCGCCTTCAGGGAACTCAGACACAAGGCTTTCCTGGCACTGTCGCACTTGTCGCTGCGACAGTGCAGTAAGGCTGCGTGGGCTAAATCTGTTGGCCCTCTGGGTGCCCTAGGCAATTGCCTGGTTTGCCTAATGGGACGCGATGCCTCTGCTTAGGACCATAGGGGCCCCTGAATGACCCTTAATTTATTAACTTTACGTTCACATATTTTTTTAAATTTGAATCATTATCTGATTAAATGTTATGTTCTACTCGATATTTACTTAAAAACTTTAAAATGTTAAATATTACAAATACATATTTTTTTTCTTTTTTTGCACAGCGCCCCACCCCACCCCCTCTTTTTTAGCAGAGAATGGTTTGATCCCGCTCTGGCGCACTCAAGGCTACACTACGTACGTGCCCTGAAGCGGGAAATTAAAATCTGTCATTATTATAAACTCTAAACATGGCAAGTCGTCATAAATCGGATGCGCAGAAAAGTAAAGAAAAAGAGATGAAGATGGGATATATGTTAGTCTGTGGGGAGAAGGTGCACGAGGCTGAACAGACTTGGGTCCGGCGGCTGGATTTATCCTGGGTTTACAACCCACTGTGTATTATAGCAAACGCTAATACGAATCCATCACCGAAACAGCTCAAACGAGCAGCAGCTACGCATTTTCTTGTCTTTGCCAGTGACTGTAGCTGGAGGAGAGCGAACCTTCAGTAAAATGAGAATAATAAAAAACTACCTATGCTCCACTATATCACAGGGCAGGCTGAACAACCTAGCCATGCTCTCCATTGAGCGTGAGCTTGCTCAAAAACTGGATTTCACTGATGTTATAAATGACTTTGCTGTAAAAAAAATCTAGGCGCATCACTGTTTGAGGGCTTGATAACCCCGGGGATGTGGAGGGGGCAGGCACAGGATGTTTAGTTATACTGTTTTGTTGCTTAGCAGGCAGGCATAACACACTCAGTAGTATTGTATTGTAGCCTTAATGGGACAATAGATGGTAATTGTTTATTTATATTGTGTCACATCAAATTACGCTCTGTTAAATTTAACCTTCCATCTCAAATTAAGGAATTCGAAAATGTACACTGTCATTGCTTGCAAAGCATTAAAACTACTGCGGACTGTTGACAGCCCTGCCTCCTCCACTCTTATTCTTTCGATTTAAACAGTTAAATTCATAACCATCCAGTTGAAAATCCATTCCTTTTTCTGCTTTGAGCCATGTTTCGGATATGGCAATTATTTTGAATGGTTTTATAAATTGACTCAGATATTCTTTTCCCTTTCCCACTAGCCAAAAAACCCGTGTCAACCCGCTAACAATCGGCTTTTGGTGGCAGTGGGAAAGGTGCAGCGACCCGCCTCGACCCGTGTCAATCAACCCGCCAAGCGACCTGCGTTAAAATCACCTCGGCTCTGATCGCCATGCAGTGTGAAAGCAAAACCCCGGGTCAACAGTCAACACCCTAATCTACGTGGTGACGTAGGCTAGTACGTGATGCGTCATAACAAAAAAAAAAAACCATGTGCTCTAGCCCGGATCCACATACGGCGAACAGTCGGTGTAGCAGCGTTAGCAATAGCCATAACAGACGAAACAAAAGCTCTTCTCCTCCTACACGACTCCTTTCAATTTCAAACCAAAATTTACGTCGCCTACGTTGCCTCAGCACAAGCACAGTGTTGTCCTTTGCTACATTTCGACCATTTTGCGGGCAGTAAAGAGCATTAAAACAGAGAACACAAACGGAAAGGAGGCTTCCATGTTGCTTTGCATTGTTAACTTCCTTGAACTGAATGAATTCGGTCGCACTTGTCGAAGCGCATCTTAGCGTGGTGACGTCACGCACCTTACGCACGGCTGAGGAGGGGTGGGGTTTAGACGGGTGAAAAAAAAAAAAAAAAGACACAGCTTTTTTCGTCAGTGGGAAAGGTGCCAAATGCCAATTGCTAGTGGGATGCATCGGCTTGGAAAAACGTGCGTTGACCCACTAGTTTCAGTGGGAAAGGGGTATTATATTACTGAAGTTAGCATACATACTTCTGCTATTGAGATGTAGTATGGATAATTTATTGTTCATTTAAATGGTAGAGTTGTAGTGCTCCTCAGTGTAATAGCAGCAGTGGATGTTGGTATTAAAAAAGACATTATTGTCCTCCTTATTAATCCTGGCATTTGAACAAGAGTGTGTAGACTTATCCACTGGCTCATTGGAAGCTAAGACTTGGCGCCACTTTAAAATATTTTTTTAATCACAACGAGTAGAAAATCCTGACGATTTTTCCATTCTGAAGCTAATGTCCTTTGAGTGATGTCACTCATTCTGAAATCTGCCATCAGAACAATTGGTGCTTTGATGTACCCCTAGTTTTTTTTTTTTACACGATAAACGACACGTGAGAGTAAAGGATCTTCTCAGTAACTCTAAATTGCACTCAGGCAGAGCTGTCTACCTAATGTTATATGATTCAGGCTTAGTTGAAAGCTGAGATGCTAAAAGTGCTTTGAGCTCAACCCTGATGAATAATTAAAGGTATAGCCACAGAGGCATGATGGGAAAGCATCCCACTGACCTGAATTCTCTGTTTCTACTTTATCTGTAGAGATAACAGCATGATGCTTAATGCCGCAACGTAATAAAACGGAGAGTTTTAGACTTCTGGGGAGCTTGAGCTGCTTTCTGTTTGCTTACTGAATGATTGCAATTTGACTATAAAATTGAGGGATGATTAAAATAGAGCTGAATTTCTTTCAGATCAATGAGAGCAAATACAAGGCAGTTTGCGGTTTAACTTTTTTAATGATGCTTCTTCACAAGAGCCATGCCTATTATTCACAATGCTTATATACATTGTCATCCCCCTGCCAAAATATTAATCCTTTTAATCTCACATCACAAGACTGACATGCGCAAGCTGCACAGAGAAGATCCAAATCCCGGATCATGACCTTCGTCCAGCCCCTCACTTGGTTGAGTATGAGTGGATTTTTTGGGATATTTTTATTTATTAATTTTTTAAGTGCAGCACACAAATCTACCACCGTACCCTGATTATGAGGTGTTTCTTCCAACATTAACTCACTATCTAATCTCTTTATTTATGTTTTATTATTCCTGCATTTTTTAGATTCTTCTCCTTCTGCTACTGTTCTCCGTAAACACAAACACAGTCAAAGCACACACAGGATTAATTCAGCCTGCCCACAGTGGGATTACATTGGGATTTCACGTTTCATGAACCTTTTTCTATATTTATTTTGACATACTCTTTGCACAGCAGTACCTTTTTTATTCAAACAATAACAACAACAACAAAAAAACTGCAAAAAAAGCAAACTGCATTACAGTCAAAGAAACAAAAAAAAAGATAGATGAAAAACAAACGAAAAATACAGGAGGCACACTGTACATACTGTATGTACACACTATACTACACGTGGCAGAATTCTTTCGAAATGTCAGGCACTTTAATTGTCATATTTATAAAACAACAACAATATAAATATAAATATATACAGTATATATATAGTATATACTGTATATGGTATCTGTTGGAGCCATGCACCTAGCTTGGATGTTACATGTTTTATAAACAACAACAGAATTACAGACGCCATGACTTTAACGAGATATTATGGTGTACCTTGTTTCGATTCACAAACTTCATGTAGCATGTATCACCGAGTGTCAAGAAACAACTGTGAATGGCCACAGCTGGATTTTGGGGGGATTTTATGGGTGAAACATGGTCATATAACAAGGGTCGCGATGCAGAAATCGCAGACATAAAGGAGTGGTTGAGATTTTGTTTTTCATTATTCACCCTTTTAAACTTTTTTTTCAATTTTTCTTTGTTTGGATTGATTATTTATCATTTAACATATTGGAGAAAATGCGACAGTAACCAAAAAAATACTATTAAGCGATAGTTATGAGGTAGATATCCGTGACTTTTTTACAGACACCATTTTTTTCATTGAGACAAAATTTGTTCAAAAGTTAAAAATGTGCGAGTGAATAATTTTCTAAAGTCGTTTTTTTTTTATATAAACAAAATATTACACATCAATTAATGATTCTAAGCTACAAATGACAGACATTTTTAATAATAAATATAATTACTTACCTTGTTTTCATGGCTGGGTTGAAACAAACACGGTTGCGCGATGTCTGTAAACGGGGGTTTCCAGGGTAAAACGGTTAAATTAAAAATAGTTTGGGGGCTTAATGCGCCATGAATCTGCAATGGCAGCAAAAAGACATATTGTTCTATCAAACACAACAGTTGTTTTGGCTTAAAATACAGCAGTTTCTTTTAAAGAGGAGTGCAAGAGCAGAAACTGCTTTTTCAGTCTTGTCTGTGTTTGCTGCCATACGTACATATATATATATATATATATATATATATATGTATGGCTTTTCTGTGTTTGCCGCCATATGTACATATATGTATATATATATATACATATATATATATATATATATATATATATATATATATATATATATATATATATATATATATATATATATATATATATATATATATGTATGACGGAAAAACCAGGCTGAAGGAGCAGTTTCTGCTTTTGCACCCCTCTTTAAAATAAACAGCTGTATTTTAAGAAATCGCAGACATCAAAGAGTGGTCGAGATTTTCTTTTTCAAATATTTACCCTTTTAAAAGTCTTTTTTTCCCCCCAATTTTTCTTTGTTTGGATCAATTATTTATCATCTAAAATATCAGGGAAAATGCGACAGTAACAAAAAAAAAAAAAACACAATTAGATGATAGTTATGAGGTAGATATCTGTGACCTATTCACAGACACTATTTTTTTCATTGTGAGATAATTTGTTTAAAAGTTTAAAAAATACGAGTGAATAATTTTTTAAAGTCATTTTTTAAAAACTAAATAGTAGACACCAATTAATGATTCCAAGCTAAAAATGAAAGACATTTTAAATAATGAATATAATTACTTACCTTCTTTTTATGGCTTTTTATGGGTTGAAACAGAAGCGGTTGCGGGGTGTCTGTAAACGGGGGTCTTCAGGGTAAACGGACAAATTAAAAATAGTTTGGGGGCTTAATGCACCATGAAACTGCTATGGCAGCATATAGACATACTTTTCTATCAAACACAATAGTTCTTTTGGTTTAAAATACAGCAGTTTCTTTTAAAGAGGAGCGCAAGAGCAGAAACTGCTTTTTCAGTCTTCTCTGTGTTTGCCGCCAAACGTACATATATATATGTATATATATGTATGTCGGAAACACCAGGCTGAAGAAGCAGTTTCTGCTCTTGCACCCCTCTTAAAAATAAACCTTAAAATAAATAATAAGGAGCGCAAGAGCAGAAACTGCTTTTTCAGTCTTGTCTGTGTTTGCCGCCAAACGTACATATATGTATATATATATATATATATATGTCGGAAACACCAGGCTGAAGAAGCAGTTTCTGCTCTTGCACCACTGTTTAAAATAAAAAGCTGTATTTTAAGCCAAAAGAACTATTGTGTTTGATAGAAAAGTATGTCTATAGACCCTACCCACGTGACGTCACAACTCCGCTCTCCTGAATGGTACCGCCCAGTTGTCCGTCAAAACATAGTGTTAACCTGTTACGGCTACGTACATTCCTCCTATTTACGGCGTGTTTTTTTGCTCCTTAACATTAATAATCAAAATGGTGAAGGCGTGTGTGGCTGTTGGTTGCACTAACAGAGAAGATGGAAGGAGAGACTTGAAGTTTTACTGTATTCCGAGGGATCCAAAGAGGAGAGCGAAATGGACGGCTGCAATTCGACGTGAAAACTGGGCACCAAAAAATCACCACAGACTATGTAGTAGTCATTTTATATCCGGTAAGATGCATTTAAGATATACTTAGAGGGTTTTGGGCTGACAAATAACCACAATTAAGATCATTGCTAGGCTAATCGCCGACAACATACACGTATGTATGTAGTGAGAGTGCTATCGCTAAACCATATAAACATTAAAAGCCTTAACTCCATTGACAAACGACATGAAATACATTAGACTTGACAGTGGATGTTAGCAATAACAAAAGATTTTGAATTGAAAATTTCGTAACTCACCTTTCCAAGCACAAGATAGATTCCTGCCGAATTTTCGTGGACGAGGACCTGTGTCACCCAACCAGCAACGAAGTATTTATAAGCCTCCAAGCTCTTGAAGTTTTTCAAATTTTCGTGAGAATAGGCTGATTTTGTGTGGACAAGATAATTGTAAATATCAGCGTAGCAGATGTCAGGCAGACAGGGCGAAGACAGTGGGTCGAAAAACATCGATTTGGGCATCAAATATGGATCTGGCGACTGTATAGAACGAAGCTTTTCCACATAACGCCTTTTATGCAACACATCCAGTGAGTTTACGGCATCAGAAAGCACCGGGTCTTCCATGAAATGCATTTTAAATTCCTCGATCAATTGAAACCAATTCTAATACAGAGACAAAATGACGGACAAGTGGGCGGAACCATACAGCGAGCACGTGGTTTTGTGACGTCGGTGGGTAGGGTCTATATGCTGCCATAGCAGTTTCATGGTGCATTAAGCCCCCAAACTATTTTTAATTTGTCGGTTTACCCTGAAGACCCCCGTTTACAGACACCGCGCAACCGCTTTTGTTTCAACCCATAAAAAGCCATAAAAAGAAGGTAAGTAATTATATTTATTATTTAAAATGTCTTTCATTTTTAGCTTGGAATCATTAATTGGTGTCTACTACTTAGATTTTAAGGAATGACTTTAAAAAATTATTCACTCGTATTTTTTAAACTTTTAAACAAATTATCTCACGATGAAAAAAAATAGTGTCTGTGAATAGGTCACGGATATCTACCTCATAACTATCACCTAATTGTGTTTTTTTTTTTTTTGTTACTGTCGCATTTTCCCCGATATTTTAGATGATAAATAATTCATCCAAACAAAGAAAAATTGGAAAAAAAAAAGACTTTTAAAAGGGTAAATATTTGAAAAAGAAAATCTCGACCACTCTTTGATGTCTGCGATTTCTACATCGCTACCCTTGTTACATTAACGTATTTCACCCATAAAATCCCCCAAAAGTCCGGCCGTGGCCATTCGCAGCTGTGTCTTGACACTCAGGGATACATGCTACATGGGGTTTTTGGATCGAAAAAGGGTAAGTATGCGATAATGTCTCGTTAAAATCACGGTGTCTTTAATTATGCTCTCTCATGCTCCCACCTGGAGTTAGGGTTTAGATTTTTTTTGTTTTTTTTTATTGTAAAAATGCCCTCCTGTTCAAAATTTTTCTTCCCCAATTAAATTGAAATTTTAAGCTTTCCAATGATGTAGCACACATGCATATAGAACATTTTTTAAATTTGGCCAAATGAGGGGTCTTAGAGCGGAACTTAAAGTCACCTGAGTGTTTTCTGCCATATACTGGACTGTCTCAGGAAATTAGAATACACAATATTCTAATTTTTTGAGACAGTCCTGTGTATATATACAGGACTGTCTCAGGAAATTAGAATACACAATATTCTAATTTCCTGACTGTCTCAGGAAATTAGAATATTGTGTATTCTAATTTCCTGAGACAGTCCTGTATATATACACAGGACTGTCTCAAAAAATTAGAATATTGTGTATTCTAATTTTCTGAGACAGTCCAGTATATTTATAAACAACGCTAAAGGTCAAACAAAGACATCTCCCTGAAGTGTACAGATCCTTTTTTTGTTAATTTAATTCTGAAATAAATAGCAGAAAACATGCTGGGGACTTTTTGTGCAACTAAAATTATCCAAACAGCAACATCAAATTAACCACAAAGGACACAGTGGTACTAACTAGTGTCATGACGAGTTGTTTAATGTACGAGCCATTGACTGGATGATTTTTTTGTTATGAGTTTTGAGCTTTGAAACATCGTGAATAATTTGAATAACAATAATTTTAAACTTCGTGAATAATATATCTGTAGTAGCGTGCTCCCTGGTGGCCAAGGTGTATGCACCAGAAGGCGCACAAGACGATTCTTGCAGTGTCAGAATGACACCCATGAATGCAATTTTGTTTATTCCTCACCTCAGAAACAATCACTTTAAGACTAAAGCTTAAGACTGATTTGTAAGTAAGCCCATCATAAGAATTGACAATAGAGCTAAATAAAGATTTTTGAGAGTGATCGGTACCAATGACAATTTTCAATAAAAATCAGAATTAGGGCAGATATACTTATGCTTATTTGATTAAAAATTGGTTGCTAAGGACGTGGGCGAGCAAGCACGTCGCATGGCTTCTTAGACCATTATTTATTTATTTATTTATTTATCTTCAATATCCTCATATTGTAACTGAACATGTTAAACTCACACTATAGTTAAACAAAATTACTGTTCTGCACTGTTAGAAGCTGTCATAGATATCGATGTTATTTCTGCAAGTTCTCAAATATCTATGGAGTCAATTTCACACAACACCAAAACGGTCCAATTTTGTACCTGTTTTAGACTTTTAGAATTTTGGGGGGGATCGCTGAGCCTCGCCTGACCTCTGCAGGTCCATTAAATCAGCTCTTTTAAGTCATGGAGAGCCTTGCAGAATATTCCACCACCTGGAGCACATTTCACTGCAGCCTTCTGGGAATATGTATTTGTTTATTGTGTGGGAGTTGCTTTGGAGGAAAGTGAGCACAATCCTGTATTGCAGAATAGCATGTCTGACATGCACGCTTTAAATCTTCAAACCAATCCAGAGGCCCTTATAATCTGGATCTTTTTTACATCCTCTATTCAGACACCAGGTGGTCATAAAGCAGGTTATTGCTGCATCTGTTTTTTTTCTCAACAGCCCATTGAACATGCACAGTAATTGCTGATATAATTGGCACAATATGAGTCTTTATCGAATGAGAGTAACAACCCCAAACTGACTAGTCGTTTTAAATAGGGCAGAGAATGAAAATTGAGAACCGGTTAAAGCATTTAGAATTAAAATGTGCTAATAAGATGCAACATTGCATTTATCGGCACTGATGGTATTTTTGCACTCAGTTGTAGAGAAGCTATACAAAAAAAGGAAATCGGTTTTAGATAGCAGATCTTATAATTAGTTGTACACTCAATACATTTGCAGTTGCAGCAAGAAAATCTTATTGATAGTTGTACACACAATACAGTTGTACTCGTAGCAAAATGAACTTGTACTTGTAGAAAATATAACTTCTAGTTGTAAATTTCGGCAGGTAGGAGTCATATGTGTATGTAATTTTACAAACACCAGTGACTTTTGGTGATTGATCTAGAGTGGATCTCAAACATTGTACAGCAAGTACCACCTCAAGAAGTACTTGACGCTTCGAGTTAAATCTGTCCTGACTAGTTGACGCAGTCGACCTCATCGATGATGTAAATGCGTCGACGAACACAACATCCCGTCGACGGTTAATGAAGGGTTAAAAAAAATATGTGTGGAAAGTTGAGAATGTCGGACGCTCTGCATGCAAGCGGGGAGAGAGGCACAAAGCCAAAAAAGCACACCAGAGTGGCCAAAACATTGACTTATTTCAACGAAACAAAGGAGAGTACGCTGTTGTGTCCTGTCTCTTCAATGCCAAGCTTGCATACCAGGCGTGGGTTTTGAATGAATGCCTAAAGAGCCGTCACCCAGTTCTAATTTTGGAAGACGACTGGAGACAATAAGCTGGCAGATCGTAAGTCCATCTAACTAACTAACGAAATGTTCTATTGAAGTTGCTAAGCCTGTCGTGATAAGCAATGAGTCCATTTATTGCACGGTAAATAAAAATGAGGGCGGTAATTTTCACGGCTGCGTTTAATCGCCTCATGCATACATTTGTGCGTGCGTGTTGATGGCATATTTGACCAGTTCCTTTCACAGATGTTTATTGGTCATTAACACGCCGTAGAATTAAAGTTCATACATACAACATAAGGAAACACATCTATATTAAACACTGTAAATGTTAGCATTGCTACATTGAGGCTAATTGGGAAAAAAGACAACCTACTTTAGCCTGCTTTAAAACATTGGCAGTCTTCTCCAAAATGCAAACTAGCGGTTAAAAGGTGACACTTCAAACATGAAAAATCGCTGGTTAACAGCATTTTGAAACGGAAAAAAAAATAATAATAATTAAAAAAAAAAAATATATATATATATATATATATATATATATATATATATATCTTTTGAGTAATCGTTGACTAAAACTAGACGAAATTTGTCTAAAATTTCGTCAACAAAACCTAGACGACGACGAACACATTTTGAAATGACTAAAATATGACTAAGACTAATAAGTATTTTTGTCCAAAAGACGAAAATTTAAAGAACTACCAAAAACAACACTGTGGGTGATGTTCCTAAATATCTGAGAGGAAATCATTTTAAAAACATTGAATGTCAATCTTTTGTAGTTTAGATTTAATACAACTCAGTGTTGTCAGTACCGCTTTACTGTAATCTGATTACTTTCTTTCAGTAACGAGCAATCTAACGCGTTCTGTTTTCTAAACCAGTAATCTGATTAAAGTTAGTTTCCTTAGTGCCTGTGCGTTACTATTTTGTTGTTGCCTCATAATGTATTGAAGGAATTTAGTCCTCCCAGCCCAAACCCCACGGGGAGGCCGGCAACAGAACGGAAATGTGCTCCGCCGCTCGACGCCCCCGAAGAGCCAGGCCAGGAGGAAGCCAAACTCCGCGCGTTCCTGTGTTAACCCTTTGCACACTGACTCCATGTTTCAAAAGCTTGAAGAACACTCACCGAAAACAGGTTGACAATTTATTCGTCGACAATGGTAAAAAACAAGGCAAAAACAGACGACGGAGGGACAATTCTGGATCCAAAGCAAGGCTACATGTTTCCGAGCAGAAGAAATCTGTCTTATCTCAGTGTCCAGTCTTTTTGAAGTCTTTGCTGACGCGGGTCTTGTCGAAGGCGTTTCTGGGCGTTGCTTTTGGGCCGCCCCCGCTGTGGCCGGTTTTGGACGGCTTAGGTTCGTGCGCGGATTGGGACGCCCGCTATCAACTTTGCTGCCCAGGCTGGTTGTACTTGTTTTAGGACAAAGCGCTTTGTCCTTGGAGTTTGCTGGGAGAGCAGATTACCCGAGTTGGTGCGTCACTCTTGTGATAAGACGGCATTGTATATCTCTTCTATTTCTTCTCATTAAACTATGGTGTGCTATTTATTTTATATTAGTAGTGTAGTCCTACCGTAAATATGAAAATGATGAATGATGATGATTTCCTGATTAATTATATTACGTGTGTTAGACTAATGCAAACAGTTAGACGGTGCCTACGAAAACCTGTACCATATGTATATGTTAGACTATATATGTGTTAGACTAATGCAAACAATTATATGGTGTGTGCGATGACGATATCGTTTCTCCTTCAGTATGTAGAACACTGTAGTCATGTACGAAGAGCATTTGAATAGAAAATATTGCTCTTGAGTTTAGGAGTGACATCACATCTCACGTTTTCTCATCGAAAAAAAAAACAGGTCACGTGTATTACCATGCCTGTTTGCTCACTGTCTGCCATGGCGGTCAACATCATAGCCTCGCTGCCTCATCAGAATGCTACCAGTGAAAGGCAGGAGATATACCACGAACGGCCGCATTTGCTCACTAGAAATACAGCCATTACTTCACATTTCTGTCCAGTAAAGGTGACAAAAATATCTCCGTGCATTGCGAACTTAGCGCTGGCTCAAAAAGATTGTCGACCGCTTAAAACTTGACATCCAATTCAACAAGAAAGCACTTGGAATTACAGCACAACGTGACAAAACTTGAAACAAAGCCCACAGGTATCGAGACAGCCAGCACTATATTTTGTAACCAACCTTTATGTACATTTTATAGTTAGAGTTTGTAATCATAGGTGGAGTTTTACTTTAGTGGGACTGGGGGCAAAACATGTTGATGACTCTGAAACAAATTCAAAAGTTTGGACACACTTAATCATTTTTGTGTTTTATATATTTTCACTACTATCGTAAATTCTCACTGAAGACATCAAAACTATGAACGAACATGTGGAATGGCAAAAAAAAAAATTGTGAAATTATTGAAAACAGGTTTCATGTTCTACATTCTTCTTGCCTCCTCTGGTGTAGTTTTGGCAAAGCAAAGGACAGTCTCTAAGGTGCTAGTCACATGTTCTGTTCGAAAGATTATTTTGAGCCGTTATGAAATACGTTGTAGGATTCTTGTTCATTTCATTATTTTGTTGTTGTTTGTTTTATTGCTTTACTACTTTTATAGACAACATTTTAACTGCTAGGTCTTTATTTTAAAGGAGAAGTTCAGAATTTTTGACATTAGGCTCTTGGAGTTAGCGGGGTTTAACCCTTTAACACCGAACGTGTCGGCAGCGACGCGTTTACGCATATCGTCTTTGAAGCTTCATCACGCTGTAATTACGTCACCCGCGTGCCGTTGGTTGGTATCATTTGAAAGTGCGGAAGTTGATTTCCACACCAGTTTTTATTTGAAGTCAATCGACCAAGAAAAACGGGAGATAATGTCATTTGAGTTTTATAGTTTTATTGCACTCATAAATATGCATTAAAATGCTGCACGGACCATGTATCTATCTCCATGTTTCCATCATTTCTTGTCCTTTTTCAAAACCGAAAGCAGGACAAGACTACATATCCCAAGAGCCGTTGTGATGTCAAGAAAGACTAATCGAATGTGATCATTTAAAAAAAAATTCCGAGCGAGGTGCCAACTAATGAAAGGGAGGCATGCGAAGCAAGCAACGCCCGGTTGGTTTGAGCGAGCGACTTTGAAACGTGCAGAATGAATCTAAAACTACATTTAGCGCAAGCTAATGCATTATTTCATTAACTCAAGGAAGAAGATGAGCCGTATTTGTCGTTGTTTTCTTTGGATGAGTCGGCGTCTCGGCGAGTAGAAGTGACAGCAGCGCACAAACGGCGAAAGAGTAGGCTATGTGACCTTGTGTATGACGCAGCTCCGTGACCTGTTCAAGAAGAAGCTTTGTTGAGTGTGCAAAAAAAAAAAAAAAAAAACTTTATTGGGTCGCATGCCTGAAAATTTTGAATTGAACTGAACTACTTGTCAATATTTTAAAAAATACTTTTTTTCAATATTAGATATATTTTTTCTTCACTATAATCTTTTGAATTTTTATGTTCGAGAAGCTTGATTGCATGTACGTATATACTTTTGATAAGGTGATGGGTACAACATCTAACTTCACAAAGAGATATCCTCCAAACCCTTTCTGTGTTAGATGATATTTATAATTTTTTTTTCTCACTATTATGCACTGTATATAACCTGTTTTGACCATAGTATGTCTAAAGGCCAAAAACGCCTATGACCATACCTGCTGTTTGTGTTGAATTATCAAACATAAAACTATTCAATCTTATTTTTTTCTATTGAATGTTTATCCTAACAAGTTGAATAAATATTATCAAGCTTCAGAACGGTTGGTCGAGCATGTTTGGTTGTCAATGGGACATCAACATTACAAATTTTGAAAAAAGATTTTGGGAATTTTTTGTCTTTTTGGCTCCAAAATGTGGATTTAAATTGGTCAGTGAAGAAAACAACAGTTTGGACGTGAAGTTCAAGGTGTCCTGAAAAAAGGGACCCAACTTGGCCATTGTAAACAATTTTTTCTTTGAAATATAAAGGCAACATCAAATGCATGCAAATTCAGCCAAAATAGGCTTAGGTGTTAAAGGGTTAAATTAGTCGTTGGAGTTGATTTCAACAAATTCCGAGCAGTTAGTCAGTTATTTGTTAGTTTCAGGGCTCCGGAGTGGCTAAGCTAGCGCGAGTCAATGGTGGTTGAAATCAACTCCATCGACTAATTAAACCCCTGCTAACTCAAATATTAGGCCTTATGTGAAAAATTCAGTTTAATGCGATGAATTTTTTGAATGAACATTTTTCTGTTGTCATTTTTATGTTCAGGCAGCAAAATGAGAAAAATTGGTAAGCAGTAACAGATAAGTGACTTATAAAGTAGTTTGTTTGATAATAAAGCAATCAGTAACATAACTAGATTACTTTTTTGAGGTGTAATCAGTAATTAAATTACTTTTGTAAGTAATCAACTGAACTGTACTCAATACAATAAAATGTAGGAGATGGGGGGGTGGGATCGTTTGAACATTTAATTCAGTCAATCTTTAGCGTACCACTAGAAGAAGCCCGTGTACCACTAATGATCCACACTTTGAGAACCACTGCTCTTGAACTACTGATGTCTGAAATATTAGGATATTTAGGATAGATGTTCAATAGAAGAATTCCTCAGTATGTGGTCAAAAGCGTACAGGACTAATTTTACAGGTTTTTTTTCATGTTCATCATGAAGCTTTTGGTCAGAAACTCCCTGCTTTACTCCTTCCACATTAGCGCAGCAGAGAAATTAATCAGTATGATCAGTGGACCCCTGGGTACCTATGCTCACATCCTGAACTGAGGCTGGGGAATCCCACTGAGATCAGCACCAAGGGAATGAGTTATCACATAGCCAGTGGCTGTGGCAACGCGCCTGGGGGTGCGGAGAGTATCTGTACAAGCCTATATGCCGTCAAGGTCGCTGAGACAATTCCTCACTGAAAGTGAAAGAACTCTGTGTTCCCATTATGAAGAGGGAGATTGCTCTCATGAATATATATGTCAGGAGCCATACTGCCTTCATGGTTACACAGTGATCTGCTTCCATTGTCGTTATTAACCTTTCACATTTGCGCTATTACACTGGTGCACTTTTGCAGGCACACTGACCTTGAAAATAACCTCACTGGCATTACTGTTATTTTATTTTTGTTAAGTTGGTCTCAGAAGCATTAAATGTTAGTGTGGAGTTAATTTTTGTGAGGGTCCGTCTCTGTTGTTTTCAATTATTGAGCTGAGTGATTGGATGGAAGAGGAGTGCTGACGCTTTGAATCTACCTCCTCTGTGAAGGACGGAATCATCATCATCATCATTGCAGTAGCACATTAAACGGATGGAGGTTATTCGTCCATCATCCATGCTTTTCTTTATCCATTCTATGGCACAGACGATTATAAACGTCCAATCCATTTTGACTGTGAGGTCTCGCTGCCAGCTCTTCCCAAAAGAAGTATGAAGAAGAGTGAAGAATTTGATTTATGTCTACTTAAAATCTTTAGTTTGAATGACTAAAGGGATGATTTATTTTTAAAATGTTTGTATTATGTTAAAATTCCCTGCCTCAATAGGTAAATGTCAATGTACTTATATGTATAGCTGTCTGTATGATTTATTACAGTGCATCACAAAAGTGAGTACACCCCTCACATTTCTGCAGATATTTAAGTATATCTTTTCATGGGACAACACTGACAAAATGACACTTTGACACAATGAAAAGTAGTCTGTGTGCAGCTAATATAATAGAGTTAATTTATTTTCCCCTCAAAATAACTCAAAATCTAGCCATTGAGTACATGCCTGTGAAAAAACGTACAGTGGGGCAAATAAGTATTTAGTCAACCGCTAATTGTGCAAGTTCTCCCACTTGAAAATATTAGAGAGACCTGTAAATGTCAACATGGGTAAACCTCAACCATGAGAGACAGAATGTGGGAAAAAACCCAGAAAATCACATTGGTTGATTTTTAAAGAATTTATTTGCAAATCATGGTGGAAAATAAGTATTTGGTCAATACCAAAAGTTCATCTCAATACTTTGTTTTGTACCCTTTGTTGGCAATAACGGAGGCCAAACATTTTCTGTAACTCTTCACAAGCTTTTCACACACTGTTGCTGGTATTTTTGCCCATTCCTCCATGCAGATCTCCTCTAGAGCAGTGATGTTTTGGGGTTGTCGTTGGGCAACACGGACTTTCAACTCCCTCCACAGATTTTCTATTGGGTTGATATCTGGAGACTGGCTAGGCCACTCCAGGACCTTGAAATGCTTCTTACGAAGCCACTCCTTTGTTGCCCTGGCTGTGTGTTTGGGATCATTGTCATGCTGAAAGACCCGGCCGTGTCTCATCTTCAATGCCCTTGCTGATGGAAGGAGATTTTCACTCAAAATCTCTCGATACATGGCCCCTTTCATTCTTTCCTTTACACCGATCAGTCGTCCTGGTCCCTTTGCAGAAAAACAGCCCCAAAGCATGATGTTTCCACCCCCATGCTTCACAGTGGGTATGGTGCAATTCAGTATTCTTTTTCCTCCAAACTCGAGAACCTGTGTTTCTACTGAAAAGTTCTATTTTGGTTTCATCTGACCATAACACATTCTCCCAGTTCTCTTCTGGATCCTCCAAATGCTCTCTAGGGAACCGCAGACGGGCCTGGACGTGTACTTTGTTCAGCAGGGGGACACGTCTGGCAGCGGAGGATTTGAGTCCCTGGCGGCGCATTGTGTTACTGATAGTAGCCTTTGTTACTGTGGTCCCAGCTCTCTGTAGGTCATTCACTAGGTGCCCCCGTGTGGTTCTGGAATTTTTGCTCACCGTTTTTGTTATCATTTTGACGCCACGGGGTGAGGAGGGAGTTGAAAGTCCGTGTTGCCCAATGATAGCCCCAAAACATTACTGCTCTAGAGGAGATCTGCATGGAGGAATGGGCCAAAATACCAGCAACAGTGTGTGAAAAGCTTGTGAAGAGTTACAGAAAACGTTTGGCCTCCGTTATTGCCAACAAAGGGTACATAACAAAGTATTGAGATGAACTTTTGGTATTGACAAAATACTTATTTTCCACCATGATTTGCAAATAAATTCTTTAAAAATAAAAAACGTGATATTCCGGGTTTTTTTTCCCACATTCTCTCATGGTTGAGGTTTACCCATGTTGACAATTACAGGCGTCTCTAATCATTTCAAGTGGGAGAACTTGCACAATTAGTGGTTGTCTAAATACTTTTTTACCCCACTGTACGTCCCTAAATGTCCAAATTGAGTACTGCTTGTCATTTTCACTACAAAATGTCATGTGACTCGTTACAGGAGTGCTGTCAGCATTGCTGCAGAGATTGAGGAGGGGGGGGGTCAGCCTGTTAGTGCTCAGACCATACGCTGCACTCTACATCAAATTGGTGTGCATGGCTGTCACCCCAGGAGGAAGTCTCCTCTGAAGACGGTACACAAGAAAGCCCCAAACAGTTTGCTGAAGACATGTCAACAAAGCACATGGATTACTGGAACCATGTCCTATGGTCTGATGAGACAGGCGGGCTTTCTTGTGTTCAAAGTGTCATTTTGTCACTGTTGTCCCATGAAAAGATATACTTAAATATCTGCAGAAGTGCAAGGGCTTTACTCACTTTTGTGATACACTGTATATGCCACCTTAAGCCATGCCTTCATTTGCTGATTAAGCTCTTTCAAGCATCAAACCCCACACCTTCAGTGGCTATTAGACATAGCTATGTGTAATGTAGCACAACCCCGTATAACAGGTCAACCTGCAATTCTCTTTTTTTTATGACCTCTTTAATTTTCAATGCTCGTTAACTTTGTCAGAAAGTCATCAGGCTGGTTCCTATTTCCTACTTGGGTTGTACTTGCAATACTGAAATGAATTATGTTGCAAAGCATTTTAAGTATTGTTATAAATCGTATGAGTAAGGAGCGTGCGAAATTCATGCCACGAAGCCAGTGTTATACAGTTAAACGCTATTTCAGTCTAAACCTAAAGGTGACATTTTTTATTTTATTCAAATGGAGAAATGGCATAAGATTGTTCAAGCTGAGTACAAAAGGTGAAGAATCAAATGACCTCTGTTTTTATTCATCGCAACTTGGAATAAGAGCAGTTAGCGGTTGCCAAGCCTTAAATTTTCCTACTGACTAATGCACTCTTATTTTTGATTTATGAATGAATGAATGAATGAATGAATGAATGAGAATGCTTTATTTTGGACATGAGGGGAAAAAAATCAGACAAACCAATTATAATACTTGAGATAACAGCAACAATATTTAAGACAATAATAATAATCGTAAATGATCATATAGCAAAGATTTTACAGTCCATATTTGTTTAGTGAGATCGTTCCTCCAAATAATCCTGCACTGAGATTGTTTGAGTACTCAAAAAGTAGAGCCTTTTTCCACAATACTTGACCCACTTTCTTGGAGTAGACATACAGTACACCACCCACATTTCTCTTGGACCAAAATGTTCATTGTTTTAACTGCGCTTAAAGGTTAAAGGGACATACAACACTTTTATCAAGTGCATCCCAGTCGAAAGAATGTTGTTTAATATTAGGGCTGTCAAACGATTAAAATTTTTAATCGAGTTAATCACAGCTTAAAAATTAATTAATCGTAATTAATCACAATTCAGACCATCTCTAAAATATGCCATATTTTTCTGTAAATTATTGTTGGAATGGAAAAATAAGACAAGACGGATATATACATTCAACATACTGTATATAAGTACTGTATTTGTTTATTATAACAATAAATCCACAAGATGGCATTAACATTATTAACATTCTTTCTGTGAAATTGATCCACGGATAGAAAGACTTGTAATTCTTAAAGGATAAATGTGAGTTTGTATATTGTGACTAAATATTGCCATCTAGTGTATTTGTTGAGCTTTCAGTAAATGATACTGTAGCGACTTAACTGTTCTGCCCAAATGCATGATGGGAAGTGGTGCAACCATGACTGTGTGTGGTGGCTGCAAATGCTATATCTTCTCTGCGTTGGGCACAATAGCAGAAAGAATTTTGCTATTTGTGTATTTTAAATACTTTGAGAAACCATCTTTCATGTTGAGGTAATTTATACTTGCTGTTTTCTGTCCCTTTAAATGCAAATATTTGAACTTCGTAGTTGACTCACTGGCTGTCATTGATGACGATAGATGTACAATCCATAATCCATAACAGTGCCATTGACGGCTTTAGACGTTCCATCCATTTTGCCTGGGAGGGCTAACAGTAAATGATAGCTGCCATCCCTCTCAGTCAAAATGGATTGAACTGTTTTGCCATCAATACAGCTAGTATAGTAAATCTGTCATGTCATTTATTTTCTTCTGTACACTTTCTAGGCATGCACACCAGCATCAGCGAGATCCTGAAGGAGAAGAGCCTAAAGCCATCCCGCCGCAGTCTGCCCTGCCTGGCCCAAAGTCAAACCCATCCCCTCAACCTCAACCACTTTTTGTCCGTACCTCTGAGCCCGGAGCCCAAAGCCCGAGTGGAGGTTCTGAGTCAGAGCATCAGCACCTCCTGCAGCCTCCTGCCTCCACAGACAGGTCGGTAGCACCGCAGACACGTTATATCACGCATTTGCGTCACGCTTCTGTTTGTGAATAAGTGTGCTATTAAAGTTTGCCGTAGGGGTTGTAGTATTAGCACCAAAAGATATGTTTACAGGATTATAACAAGATTATGTTACAGGCTATTAAGCAGAATTTCCACCATCTATGATAATGTGGTTTCTTTCTTTCTTTTTTTTTCCCCCCCAAACTGATGGCCTGATTGGTATGCAAATACTTCATCCATGACAATGAAACCTTTTTTAAGGAGTCTGTGATGTATCCTTTTAAAATTGTTGACCTCTGCCACCAGTAATTGATTGGTTCTCTGTTATGAAGTCAGCGACAAATATACGTTAATTAAACGTGATTGATTTTTACATTCCATCCATCCTGGTTTTGTTTAAAAGTAATAGTAGATTTGATGTTCCAGATGTCCAGTCCAGTGCAGTCTATTCCGTCTGGTGTACTGCTAGACTGCATCACTGTATCGACATTTTTCTCAGTGAAGGAGTCTTTCATTTATTTCAGTATGAGGTCACAGCATTGCGAAAGTACATTAGAAAAAAAAAAAACTTACAAGAAGATACTTGCTGGTGCACGCAAAACTGTTTAACATAAATTGTCTGCATTGCGCACTGCTTATCTGGGATCGTGTATAGACATTTTCCTTGGGAGGAAAAAAAGTTAACAAAATAATTTTTGCTGTTCTCTGTGCTGTACTTGCATTTATTGTTCCTAATATTTCAAAATGAATGTGTTGTTGTTGTTGTGTTGTTGTCTAAACATTACCCCAGAAAATAATTGTAGGTCTAATTTTATACACTATATATAGAGAGTTTATTAAATATTGTCAAAATTAAAGCTTTAAATTCAGCTCCACTGTTAAAAAGTTGACAGGACTATTATTTTTAGTCATTGAAATCTAGCAGGTTGTTCACAACACTCTTCCTGATGTTTTGTCAGATTTAGACATTCATATTTGCTTTATAACAGGGGTCTCAAATTCAATATTCAGTGGGGCAAATAAGTATTTAGTCAACCACTAATTGTGCAAGTTCTCCCACTTGAAAAATTAGAGAGGCCTGTAATTGTCAAATGTAAATGTGGGAAAAAATACCAGAAAATCACATTGTTTGATTTTTAAAGAAATGCAAATCATGGTGGAAAATAAGTATTTGGTCAATACCAAAAGTTCATCTCAATACTTTGTTATGTACCCTTTGTTGGCAATAACGGAGGCCAAACGTTTTCTGTAACTCTTCACAAGCTTTTCACACACTGTTGCTGGTATTTTGGCCCATTCCTCCATGCAAGTCTCCTCTAGAGCAGTGATGTTTTGGGGCTGTCGTTGGGTAACACGGACTTTCAACTCCCTCCACAGATTTTCTATGGGGTTGAGATCTGGAGACTGGCTAGGCCACTCCAGGACCTTGAAATGCTTCTTACGAAGCCACTCCTATGTTGCCCTGGCTGTGTGTTTGGGATCATTGTCATGCTGAAAGACCCAGCCACGTCTCATCTTCAATGCCCTTGCTGATAGAAGGAGATTCTCACTTAAAATCTCTAGATACATGGCCCCATTCATTCTTTCCTTTACACAGATCAGTCGTCCTGGTCCCTTTGCAGAAAAACAGCCCCAAAGCATGATGTTTCCACCCCTATGCTTCACAGTGCGTTTGGTGTTCTTCGGATTCAATGCAGTATTCTTTCTCCTCCAAACACGAGAACCTGTGTTTCTACCAAAAAGTTCTATTTTAGTTTCATCTGACCATAACACATTCTCCCAGTCCGCTTCTGGATCATCCAAATGCTCTCTAGAGAACCGCAGACGGGCCTGTACGTGTACTTTCTTCAGCAGGGGGACGCATCTGGCAGTGCAGGATTTGAGTCCCTGGTGGCGCATTGTGTTATTGATAGCAGCCTTTGTTACTGTGGTTCCAGCTCTCTGTAGGTCATTCACTACGTCCCCCCGTGTGGTTCTGGGATTTTTGCTCACCGTTCTTGTTATCATTTTGACGCCACGGGGTGAGACCTTGCATGGAGCCCCAGATCGAGGGAGATTATCAGTGGTCTTGTATGTCTTCCATTTTCTAATAATTGCTCCCACAGTTGATTTCTTTTCACCAAGCGTTTTACGTATTGCAGATTCAGTCTTCCCAGCCTGGTGCAGGTCTACAATTTTGTCTCTGGTGTCCTTCGACAGCTCTTTGGTCTTGGTCATAGTGGAGTTTGGAGTGTGACTGACTGAGGTTGTGGACAGATGTCTTTTATACCGATAATAAGTTAAAACAGGTGCCATTAATACAGGTAATGAGTGGAGCCTCGTCAGACCTTGTTAGAAGAAGTTAGACCTCTTTGACAGCCAGAAATCTTGCTTACTTGTAGGTGACCAAATACCCTTTTTCCACTCTAATTTGGGAAAAAAATCTTTAAAATTCAAACAATGTGATTTCTGTTTTTTTTCCACATTCTGTCTCTCATGGTTGAGGTTTACCCATGTTGACAATTCCAGGCCTCTCTAATCTTTTCAAGTAGGAGGACTTGCACAATTGGTGGTTGACTAAATACTTATTTGCCCCACTGTATACGAGTAAAAAAACAAAAACCTTGTTCAAGAAAAACATTAGTTTTTAAATTGACTTTAACAGAACTTGTTTAGGTAATTATTTGAATGTAAGCATTCTGAAAAGTTGTATCAGGTATCCCTGTATTAGATAATTTAGTTGTGTCAATCATCGCACTTGGTGTGTTTCTCAGAGGATGGCAAGGATGACTACACGGAGGAGTCTGAGGCAACCGCATGTGAAACCAGAATAGACGGCTCACTTCTGCCCCGAAAACCTAGCACACGGGCCAGGCTTGAGGCCCGCATCGATTCCCTCAGGGTAACGCACCCAAAGAGTTCTCATCACCACGATCAGCAAAGAACACAACTGGTGCATTGCTTTTAGCTTTCCCGTCTCGTGTTGACTATCTCCTCCTTCTTTGCTCCTGCAGGGAAGAAACCCATCAGATGAATCTGGGCTCTTTTTCCGCGATGGTAAAAAGCGCATCGACTACATCCTGGTTTACAAGAAGTCCAGTCCACTGGTGGAGAAGAGGTGCACGTTCGAGAAGAATTTACGTGCTCAGGGCTTAATGCTGGAAAAGGAGGTGATAACGTTCTCAAACATTAAAAAAAGGGGAAAAAGACCCATTGTTTTTTTCTGTTTGATATTTTTATTTGCTGCATAGGAGAAAAATGACAATTTATGTATATATTTTAGGGCTAAACAGTTAATTTAATGTGTGTGTGTATATAAATCCAACAATTTTGTATTTTCTGTGATTCTCAAAGCCTTCCTTGACAAACAATGACATCATGTTTGTCAAAGTCCACACTCCCTGGGACACACTTTGTAAATATGCAGAGCAGATGAACATCCGGATGCCTTTTAGGTAACACAAAATAGGATTCCAATGCACTGCATATTTTCTTTCTTTGACTGGGAGCTTCTCTAATGTGTCTCTATTTTCCTGCGGAAGGAAAAAATCCCACTTTACAGACTGGAAAAGCAAAACCTTGGGCAGGTAAGTCTTTTTTGCTTTGTGATTTTTGTCTGAGGGAAAGCTGGACGGTTAAATGGAACTAAATAGATCCAAGGCTGCGGCAAGTCTCCATAGACGTAAGCCTTTGAACGTGCAATTGAAAATCTGCTACGAGAGGCATTGTTATTTTGTCTCAACAATGATAGTTAATTAAACTGTCCAATCATGTCAAACATCACCAGAATGAACATGTCAAAGACCCTTTTCATTGAACAATACTGTCATTCATCCCCATTTAACTATCTATAATGTTTCAGTCATACAACAAGAGTGGCACAGGCTTATTTGCATACTATTTTAAGAAAGATGCAGTCATGCTTTGAAGTGATGTTCAAGCTATGTCCAAGCTCTGCACAGGACTCCAACATTTCTGTCTTATCTCCATAAGCAGACAGCTGCAGCAGTACAGTGACAAATCAAAAATCACCAACAAAGCAGAATTGGATTCATTGATTTTGCAAAAATATTTTCACATGAAAGTTTCATCTCAACACTTTTTAGAGCACTTATTTAACTCATTGGATGTCAGCCCTTTCAGTTAAAATGGATTGGACGTCTAGCACAATCAGAGGCATTAAAAGATGTGCTTTCAGAGCCAGTCCTCTCAGTTAACCTATGGACTTTTTAGGCCATATAGGCCCACCTGTATACCAAATGTTAACATTGTGGCAAACATGACCCAAAATGCAATGTCCACGTATGTGGATGGCAATTCTTTAGAGGGTTAGGTTTTGTTCCAATTAATAAATCACGTTGGCCGAGTGTTTAGCACGTCCGTATCACAGTTAAGAGATCAAGGGTTCAATCCCGGGCTCCAGCCTTCCTGCGTGGAGTTTGCATGTTCTCCTCGTGCCTGGGTGGGTTTTATCCAGGTACTCCGGTTTCCCCCTACATCCCAAAAACATGCATGACTGATCGAACACTCTAAATCAGACAAATCCAAAGTCCGGCCCATGGGCCAAATGCAGCCCGTGGTCAAATTTCATCCGGCTTCCAGCCTCTGTCATAAAATAGACAAAAAAAACTAAGTTGACTGCGACGGCCAACGCTTCAAGGATAGACGGAAATGGGACTATTTCCTTACTAAAATACGCAACATCTGTGTCTGCCTCATTTGCAAAGAGACAGTCGCTATTAGTAAAGAGTTCAATGTGAGGTGATATTACCAAACAAGACACACTGACATGTACGACAAGATTACAGGGAAGATATGCAGCGAGAAATTGAAGCAACTTGAAGCCAGTTTAATTTCACAGCAGCAGTATTTCTCAAGAGCCCGAGAGTCAAAAGAGAACGCTACAAAGGCTAGTTACTAAGCTGGAACGATGTATCGTTTAAACATCGCCATCGCGATGTGCGAGTGCGCGATAGTCCCATCGCAAGGACGTGCGATAGTTTTTTTTGTTTTTTTTTTTTTTTAATCCACGTACGCCTTTCTTTTTGCTCTGCGCACAGCCTCACACCCTCCCTCTCCCAGCTCTTTGTTCCCTGCAGTCACTGCAGCACTTGCTTATTAAAGTTAACGATGCTGGTTTTCTTTGATCTTCCAAAGAAGTGGACTTCACAGAGCAGCAATGTGTCAATCATCGTTTAACTTGTTAAACAGTTTCTGCAAGGAAGCCGCGCTGGAATGAATGTGTGTGTATGTGGAGACGTTCGAGACATATAAAATAAATGCCAGAAGTGATCTTGAGGAGTTTGTAATTTCTACATGTCACTCCAAGAGTCACAGCTAAGGTAGATAAACTACAGTACTTTATTCTTGTTCAAAAATTATTTGGTTGGACAGTTATGTTTAAAACTGATCATAATTATTACATTTGAAGTGCTTAAAAACCATTTATTAATTATATATATAAATATGTATATATAATTTTTTAAAATCATACTTTGGGGAAAAAAGTGAGAAAAAAAACATGTCTTATATGTATCTCTTTCCAATGCTAAATCTGAATAAATACATTGAGCACACACACACACACACACACACACAAAATCATATTGCAATATAATATCGCAATATATCGCAAACCCCCCAGAAATCGCAACAATAGTTTTTTCCAATATCGTTCAGGCCTACTAGTTACGAGATTGTTGAAATCAAGAATAAAAAATAAATAAATAAACCAAATGTGACACACAGAATGGCTTGCTAAAATTTGCTTAAATATATTCTTCTACGTAAAGGATGTCATCCAAGGTCGGCCCCCCACATTTTCACTACACCAAATCTGGCCCCATTTGCAAAACGTTTGGACACCCCTGCTCTAAATCAATGGTTCTTAACCTTGCTAAAGGTACCGAACCCAACAAGTTTCACAGGTGCATTCACCGAACCCTACGGAATTTCATTATAAAGCCATTTTTTCACAAATCCAAAACCTAGCAAGCTAACATCTAAGTTAATTCCTGTTCAAATTTCTTCCAGATTTTAAATTTACGACAAATAATTTGCCTTTTGCTGTTGACTTTCACATTAGTAAATGACATGAAATTAATTTCATTTCACAGTGTTCCTTTTTTTATTTCATGTCTACATTCTTATTTTAGTGTCACGTCCTTGCATCACATACTATTTTAATGACGTAAAACGACACATTTTTTTTTTTTTTTAATCTAAATAATTATCTATTATCTAACATTATCTAGAAATGGAATAAAGTCTGCAAATTGAGTGCAAATCAGTCCAAAAGCTGGTCTAAAACGCTTTTTCCTTAGATTTTGTAAGTTTACAAAATAGGGGTCTGTGTTTTTTAACCTTCACTGAACCCCTGAGGCTTACTCACTGAACCTCTAGACCAGAGGTCACGAAACCGCGGACCTCGGTCCAGTTCCAGACCCCCAAGCCATCTGGACCGGATTTCAAGCTGTCGGGACTAATACACGTTGCAACAACAAAAATAATTTTTTTCTTCGGGTTTGCAGAGCGGAGGTGGGCAACAAACAAAAACCTTAGCGGTGACGGGCGTGAGCCAGCCAATGGGAGTGAAGCATTTGAAAATTATTTTTAGAAAAGCATGTCTCACACTCGCTTTCCAGACTCCGTGGAGTGACAGCCAAAAACTGAGCCGAATGAAGTTGGAGGAAGAGGCGAAAAGGTACGGCAAATGGCGTGCTCAAAACTACGCAAGATTGATGCAGAAAACAGAGTTTTTAAGGAGGAGAAGACCAACACATTTTTGTTTATTTTACCTGGCGGCAGCACAAGACCGCTATGCCTCATCTGTTCAGAGACGGTGTTCTGCCAAAATCTGCTACATCGGCGAAACATTATTCGAACTTGACACCCAAAGTACTACCGTGCGTTCTAAACTTGTTTTGTTTGGATGCATACAGGCAGAACGTACTAAAAAATGCCTTAAGAAAAAACCACAATGGTTAAAACTAAGTATGAGAGGGTAATACATGCAAAAAGTATTTTTCAGGCAATGAAAAGGTTCTAAAAAACTAAATAAAAACAAAAATAGTGAGTACTCGCCGCTTCTAACCGATGTGCGCATGCTTACGCAAGCGCACTGAGCGTTGTTTAGACGTTTCGCCGCGTAGTAAGGAATGGCCGAACAACGGAAGCGCTTGTAAAAAGCAGCCATTTGAAAAGGCACTATGAAACGAAGCACGCAGCTTTTTCGCAAAGTTTCCCTATGAACTCTGCCATCTGTTCTCAAAAAATAGCGGAATTAAAGGCTCAATATGATCGCTTTATTATTTATTACTAATTAATTATTATTAAGTATTATTTATTACTTACTATAAATTAATTTTTTTATATTTTATTCACATTTTTGAATGTTGTAATTATCAGCATGGTCACGTAAAGATACGTTGGTATTTTTGGAAAAAAAGAAGCATTAAAAATATTTCCGGACCCGAGATTGTTGTAATTTTTTAATTTCGGACCTAGAGGATTTTTAATTCATTACCCCTGCTCTAGACCCATTTAAGACCCACTGCTCTAAATTGTCACTAGGTATGAGTGTGTGCACTAATGGTTGTTGGTCTCCTTGTGCCCTGCGATTGCCTGGAAACCAATTCAGGGTTGCATACTGCCCATAGTAAGCTGGGATTGGCTCCAGCACCCGGATGGCCCTCGTAAGGATAAGTGGCTCGGAAAATGAATGAAAAAATGAATAACACATATCAGTCACTCTGCCCATAAAGAGTTAATAAAAATTATCTGACATTATAGTTGAACTGAAGCGTATTACATATATATTTTGTCATTCTCATGTTGCAGGAAAATAGTCCAATTTATTTTCTGCTGTATAGACTTTCCATCTTGAGGAATGATGACCATTATTTTTAGCTCACAGACTTTTCCAAAGCGGTTGTACTTATATGAAAACTCACAGACGTAAATATGCTGGCAGTGTTTACTAATGGTCTGTCACTAACCCACGTCCCCAGCTGAACAAATAAATCATGTGCAGCTTGCTGCATCTACACCAATATTTGTACCTGTATACCTTATAACAGATATAAACCTTGCGTTGTCACAGTTTCCATTTATATTCCTCTAATCAATACTAGGGTGGCAGCACCATTAAGTCATTCTACAGCGCCTCGAGTTGAATGCGAGGTAGCTCAAAGGATTGCAATATGAAATGAAATAAAATAAAAGAAATGTGTTTGAGTTATGGAGGGATGAATATCACGGTGTCAAAATTGATGATAGAACAGCCCCTTGAAGGCATATTTATATTGATGCCAATGTACTTGCTTTCCATTGACGCCTATGTAAGTCGATGCCATTAACAGCCATGGACGTCCAAAATTTTTCCCATTCATTTTCAATGGGGAAAAAACAAAATTTCCCCAAATCAACAAAAAATGACCAGATATCAATAAGACGTGTCCCCCAAACGTCCCCGATTCCATTGACGCTTATAGGGGGTGCTGTCATTGACGGACATGGACGTCCAAATTTTCCATTCATTTCCAATGGCATTTCCTTTGTTTAATGCCATTGACAAGCATGTTCGTCCATTCTATAGATACCAATGTACTTGGATGCCATTGACGGCTATGAACGCCCAAATTTTTTCCCATTCATTTTCAATGGCAAAAAAACCAATGTCCCCAAATCAACAGGAAATAACCAGATATCAATAGGACACGCCCCCAAATGACCTGATATGATCAGGCCACGCCCCCAAATGTTCCCAAATGACCTTATATGATCAGGCGACGCCCCCTAAATGTTCCCAAATGACATGATATGATCAGGCCACGCCCCCTAAATTGTTCCCAAATGACCTGATATGACTACTTATTGATAAAGACTTCCATAAGAAGGTTCCGAAAAAACAAATGCCTCTATCAAATGTTATTTTATCTATTCTTGTGTTTACTAGTAGTGGAGTAACAGATAAAATCCAGTACAATCATTTAACTAATCAGTAGTCATTAACGACATTCGACGTCCAATCCATTTGAACTGGGAGGTTTAGCAGCAAATGTTTACTGCCAGCGTCCACCGGTACAAATGTACAGTGTATCACAAAAGTGAGTACACTCCTCGCATTTCGGCAGATATTTAAGTATATCTTTTCATGGGACAGCACTGACAAAATGACACTTTGACACAATGAAAAGTAGTCTGTGTGCAGCTTTTATCATAGAGGGACAAGAAAGCCTGCAAACAGTTTGCTGAAGACATGTCAATAAAGCACATGGATTACTGGAACCATGTCCTATGGTCTGATGAGACGAGCGGGCTTTCTTGTGTACCGTCTTCAGAAGAGGCTTCCTCCTGGGGTGACAGCCATGCACACCAATTTGATGTAGAGTGTGGCGTATGGTGTGAGTACTAACAGGCTGACCCCCCACCTCTTCAATCTCTGCAGCAATGCTGACAACACTCCTGTAACAAGTCATATGACATTTTGGAGGGAAAATGACAAGCAGTACTCAATTTGGACATTTAGGGATGTATGTTTTTTCAAAGGGGTGTACTCACTTTTTTGCCAGGGGTTTAGATATTAATGGCTATATTTTGAGTTATTTTGAGGGGAAAATAAATTAACTCTACTATATAAGCTGCACACAGACTACTTTTCATTGTGTCAAAGTGTCATTTTGTCAGCGTTGTCCCATGTAAAGTTATACTTAAATATCTGTAGAAATGCGAGGGGTGTACTCACTTTTGTGATACACTGTATTTGACGTCTATCACTGTCAAGGCACTGAAAGGTTGGCTTCTCAAGTCACGGTGTATACGTAGTGTGGATTAAGTTGCAATGTGCGAGAGTGAAAGTTAATGATCCACTTTATAATGTCAAAGCAGACAATCTTCATGTTAATCCGTGCTGTTAATCTCATCCTGCTGCGCTCCATCTGTGCAGCCGCTTCCATCTGAGATGTCGTCAGATCAAGAGCTGGTTTCCCAGAAATCCCATGAAGCTGGACAAAGAGGCATTGCCTGACCTGGAGGAGACGGACTGCTACACTGCCCCCTTCAGTCGAGCACGCATGCATCAGTAAGACATAAATTTGAAATTGACCATCACATTTTGCAGTGTGACATGATCAGATATCGTTTCACATGATCAGTATTTAACAGATTGCGTCATTCATTTCCATCTAGCTTCACTATAAACAACAGAGCGACCTTCTTCTCCAACTCGACCAGAAGCAGAATAGTCCACCATGTCCTGCAGCGCACAAAATATGAGGATGGAAAGTTAAAAATGGGTATGGCGCTGACATGAATTTACATTGTTGTAGTAAATGTATTCACTTCTCACTTAATTATTGATGTTTATTCTGCCTGTGCTTAACTCACCAAAACCATAACACAACTACTGAGTGCTATTAACACTTAATAAAACCTTGATTGTAATGCGCCAGCGAGAAATGGGACTGTAATGTTTGCCCAGCCTTAATTACAAGACCACTAAAAAAAAAGCTGAGTATTTCCTCCTCTAATATTTAGTCAATGTATTTTCTCATTAGCATGTTGAAAAAAAGTAGTGTCGGTGGCTGGGCTCACGGGGCGGGGTCTCCTCTTCGTCTGGGCTGTCGGTTAGAGGGATGGCGGTGGGTTCCGCTCCCTCCTCTCAACGTTTTCCTGCTTCTGCCTTCCTCTTCTTCTTTTCTACCTTGGTTTATGGTCTAGGGTTAGGTTAGATTTGAGTATGCTTCACCCCACCTACCGTCGCACCTGAGTATAAGTCGCACCAGCCATAAAATGCCTAACAAAGAGGGAAAAAAACATATATAAGTCGCACCTGAGTATTAGTCGCATTTTTGGGGGAAATTTACTTGATCAAATCCAACACATAGAACAGATATATCATCTTAAAAGGCAATTTAAAATAAAAATACAATAGAGAACAACATGCTGAATAAGTGTACAGAATAATAATGTTACATGATGCATGAACAACGAAATGCGAACATGGTCGGTATGTTAACATAACATAGCTATTAGGTTATTTAGATAACTATAGCATAAAGAACATGCTAACAAGTTTACCAAACCATTAGTGTCACTCCAAAACACCAAAATAACATATGTAATGATATAATAATGTTTTAATAATTTCACACATAAGTCGCTCCAGAGTACAAGTCGCACCCCGAGCCAAAAGATGAAAACAATACTGCGACTTACAGTCCGAAAAATACAGTAATCACATCTCCTTCTGACTTACCTCTCTTCATCTTTCTCCTCGGTTATCAGGCCCCCCACATGGTGTCCACTGGTATATATAATTAGCTAACAAGAGCACCACTATGTTCAAAGGTAGCATAGGCGTGTAATAATGTATTTCTTGTTGTTGTTTGTTTTTCTCTTCTGTCTGCTTCTTTCCTTTTTGTCCCCCCATATTCCCTTCTACTTGCCGCCTTCTCCTAATAAATAAAACATAATGAACATCCACAATGGGAGTATGTCAAACTCAGATCCATTAAAACTGTTCAGACCATAAGGACACTCAGATTCCTATTCTCAGTGGCTAAGCAGCTGAGCAGGGCAGGTTAAATAAATAAATAAATGAAAAAAGATAGTAGTGTCAGTTTTATGAACCTATTCAAGACCAATCAACATCAAGTGCCTTCTGGTAGTTTTTCCGCTCTGAACTTATTAGTTGTGCACTCATTGGACACATTAGAGTGTGCCAGTAATATTCTGCCTTGACGTCCACTTTGTTTAGATGTGTAATTAATTCACTGGTTGCCATTGATGCTTATAGAAGTCCAATCCATTTGAACTAGAAGGGACTGACAGTCCCAATCAAAATGGATCATCTATCACTGTTGATGGCAGCCAAAGAATTAACGATCATACTCTAATCCCCCAGAATTAGTCCGTCTGTCTATTTGCCTGTCTGTCCGTCCATCCATCTGTGCGACTTCATTTGGAGACTCAATTGGACGGTCGACAAACTTGAGGCGAGGAAGAACATTCTTATACATTTCAAGCAATTTTGTCAAAAATGTCCTAAAAATCAATAGAAAATATATATGTCAGACACAAATAATTGTTTCCCTCTCCATTACCAACCGGTCCCGGTTAATTAAAGTAACTTTAAATTTTGGATGAGTGATTGCTACAGAAACAAATAGCTTAAAATAAGCAAAATCGGTAAAAAAAATATATGATGGCTTGCCAATGAGATTTAACGCAGTAACTATGCGATATACATTTTCTAAGAGTGAAGTGACTGTCTTTGCGCAAATTGTGTCAGGAAAACAATGACCAAGCACCAATGAAAATACTAAACAAAACCTACCGTAGATCTTTATTGTGATTCATGCAGTGCTGTACTCTGTCTTACTGTTGGTAACATGGTGTTCATTGCTGGATTTTACAAGGAGCATAAATAATTGTGCCAGTTCAAATAAAACCGTTGGTAAGCAGGTTTTTTTTTTTTTTCTAGTGGACGCAGCTATTTAAAATCATAATGTTTTAACGCTTCTCATTTGTCTAAGGCTCGCATATGCTGATAATTGTTACGGTAGGGTAGCTTTATTGGAATGGGCCCTTCACTGCAGAGGCGCAGTTCTTGACTGATTTAAAACTAAAAGGCACACTTTATTACACTGCAGGTATCAACCGGTTACTGGGCAACAACACGTACGAGGCGGCCTTTCCTCCACATGAGGTAAGAAGTTTAGAATGTGTGCGGAAACTGTTAGAAACTGCAGCTAATCTATTTTGCTTCCTTCTGTTTTTTCATTAGGGAGGATACAAGAGCAGGCATCCTATTAAGACGCATGGTGCCCAGAACCACAGGCACCTGCTTTATGAGCGGTGGGCCCGTTGGGGGATGTGGTACAAGTACCAGCCTCTGGACCTCATCAGGTACTCTGCTTTTGGAGATAGTGAATGCATTGGCAGAAGGATAATGATGATGGAGTTGCTGGCAAGCGAGATTGAGGAAGAGATGCTTGATAGATGGCGTAAGGGGAGAGAAGAGGGCAGTAAGTGGATGCATAGGATGACGTGCTAACAAGTTGGGCGGCCAGTGCCATAGGTTTTGATTTATACAGGACCTTCCTTTATTTAAACGCCTCACCCCATCCTGCGCAGCATCGAGCAGGACACTAATTTGCAGTATTGGGAAAGGTCATTTTCAACATGAACTAGTTCAAATTGCAGTTCACAAATTTTAAAAATGAAATGTTCAGTTCATAATTCAAAATATTGAACTAAAGTTCATGGTTAAAAAAAAACAAAAAAAAAAAACTTTTGTAATTCTGTTCTTTCTTCTCCCCAAAAATTGCTGCAAGCTATTATTGACGGTCGATATAGAACCACAGACAACAATTATTTTATCCACGTTAACACTGAAACTGTGTAAGAGTTATCTTTATATTCCAGGGTTGCCTCTACATATAAAATATTGTGGCGCACCGCCACACCAAAATAAAAGCCGCCACGCCTTGCAAAAGAGATGTTTTTAAAAAAATTTTAAGGCCATTTAAAACTAGTAGCAACCCAGTGTGGAGGGTTCAGCGGCAACCAATTCATTGTGTATTTTAATGTCCATAACTATGTGCGGCCCTTTAAAGAGTATTACAACACCTGGGGAAATGGTAATATTCCATCATTTATCCATAAACGCATGCCTTTTGGATTCATATCATGCCACTTTGTGTAATTACACACATCGCAACACCAAGAAAATGATAGAAATTTGGATCGATTGTCAAGCTAAAACGACTGGCGCCCGAGATCCCCGAAACTAGCATATTGTGTGCGTGACGTCACAACTAGGAAACACCCGGCTCAGTGCTTGGGTCCTGACAAAGCACTGAATGGCGGCGATGATGCTGGACAATTTTGTTTCTAGTTGCAGCGACGAATCCGACGTAACGAACGTTCTTCTTATAGTGACGAGGAGAGTTATGAACCTTTCTTTGGTGTTTTGGGTTATCAATTTGAGCCCAAACGAAAGCCAATGCAGCCTAATTCAATGATCATTGAGGGGAGCAATGACACTGATGAAACACCGGCAACAGATCGTGTGGGAAACACCGAATGGTTTGTTTTGCATTTCTTTTTGTGAAGCTGATACACCGTGACTGCAAAATAAAGTAATATATAGAATAATTATCATTTATTGTGTTATAATAGGACACAAACATGAATGGAATTAAAGGATTTGTTGTATATATTTTACGAGCGATAATATATACATTTGTCCAGTCCTATATCTAATGCATGATATGTTTTTTATTATAAAAGAGTACTCACTCTGGCCATTTTGAGCTTGGCTGCTCCCCTCCTTTGCTTTGCCTGGGGTGGTGGGGTGGTCACATTAGTGCCAGTCATCGTCCTCTTTCTTGATATCTCGGGACATTTAGGTGGCTTGGCGTGTATGGGGGCGCCGCATCTGCTTTCAGCAGCAATTTCTTAGCAAAACCTGATTTCATTTGTCCATAGCTTTCAGGTGTAGCTATGGACACCTGAAGAGGAGAGGTGTTCCCAGGGCCTTTGGAAGCGAAACAGCCCCACAGCATCACTGACCCACCTCCATACTTCACAGTGGGTATGAGGTGCTTTTCAGCATGCGCATCTTTCGTGGCACGCCAGACCCACTTAGAGTGTTTGGTTCCAAAAAGCTCAACCTTGGTCTCATCTGACCAAATCACACGGTCCCAGTTGAAGCCTGGGATTGTCTTTAAGAGACGAGCTGTGACGTAGAAGGAAGCAAGAAGGTTGAAGTTGAAGACTGGGACCGTGTGCTTTGGTCGGATGAGACCAAGATTGAGCTTTTTGGCAACAAACACTCTAAGTGGGTCTGGCGTACCACAAAAGATGCGCATGCTGAAAAGCACCTCATACCCACTGTGAAGTATGGGGGTGGGTCAGTGATGCTGTAGGGCTTTAATCAAAATCTGTTGCCCTCTGCCCGAAAGTTGAAGATGGGTCGTCACTGGGTCTTTCAGCAAGACAATGACCCTAAACATATGGCCAAATCTACACAGAAATGGTTCACCAGACACAAAATCAAGCTCCTCCTATGGCCAACTCAGTCCCCAGACCTTGTTTTGTTGGCAAAAGGGGGTTGTACAAAGTATTAACACCAGGGGTGCTAATAATTGTGACACACAATATTTGATGTCAAACAATTTTTTCTTTATGTGGGATTTTTCCCCCACTGAATAAATGCACTAGTATTGAAGGTTGGATTTTTCTCTTTTTTTCCATTAAGGTCCCATATTATTTGAATTAAAAAAAAATATTAGAAGCTAAAAAACACATCTTAACCAGGGGTGCCAATAATTATGGAGGGCACTGTAGCTGTAATCAGCTACGCATTTTACGTACATGTACCGTGGCTGAGAGCTAAGACATTATCCTGGCCAATGAAATATTTCAAATAGATCTTTGTTATGGTTCTTCTTGGGAAAAAAATGTGGGAAAAAAAATCTAATTTGTCATGCTACTGTATGACGCAATCTTGCTGTGGCACGACATGGAGAGGCTTAAAAAATCCTAGGGGAAACCCTGTAATATCCGCGTTGGTACTGACCTGTTCGTCGTAAAACTCGCTTAAATGTTGGTACTGGGCCGGTGTTCTGTGAGATTTTGCACCCGTTAGAAATTGCAACTTTGCGGTTCTGCGCATGCGCGTCACATTACAAACGGCTGCGAATGCAGCGATTTCAAAGCAAACCCCAAAATCTTTGTGTGAAGAAAGGAATAGTATGTACTTACGTTTGGTCATGGACGCACACGAGGGATACTATGTGGCTGTGTTCAACTCAACTACACACCGCTCTCTCACCGTTAAGCATTTATTTAAACCAAATTCATGTTGTACATGTACTGTATGTTTGTGATGTAACTTGTTTATTTAGCACCTTTAGTTAATATTGAGGGTCCACCTGAATGTAAAAGAATGCTTATTTGCTGCCATAAAAACTTCGGGACCAAAAGCTGCCGTATTTGCTAAAACAACACAGCCGTGACACGCAGCTTGGGTTGCCAGGTTGGATAGGTTTTCGTTATGAAGGTTTGTTTTTTGTTGTGTGTTTTTAGCCTTTGGCCCTATCTGCAGTTTTGTTGGACAAGCTCTAATTCTGAACACTGCTCACAACCGCCATAATGAACGCGTTCACAGTAACATTCATGAGACAGAAATATGATCCGTTCAATTCACGTTTGCCGAAATATGAACGTGTTCATGAACGATCACTCATTTAATGTTTTCATGCACAACACTGCTTATTTGTTCGCTGTTTTGGAGTTGTTCTTGCATGCTAACACACTCAAAATTGCTCATTGTATTAAAAGCAGCTACAGATAGGCAGTGTTAAACATTTATGAAAGTGCTATTTTACCTCAAATTCTGATATGCCTTTAACTAAACTTGCAGATGGCACTGCCACAAATGAGTCAGTTTTTACTTTAAAAAAAAGAGGGAATTGGTATGTAATTGTTTTTTGTAGGGCTGTCCCAAACGACTAATTTCCTCCCGATTAGTCAGCTGACTAATTTTACGATTAGTCGACTAATCTAATTTTTTTTTTTTTTTTTTTTACTACTTTAATAATGACATTTTTGTTGAAGCTTATTAATTCACAAAAAAACATTTTGGAACACCTAAATTCTTTATTAACGTATAAATAAATAACATAAATATCAATAATAAATAACAAACAATGAGGTCAAATGCTGCTGGCATCAACTAGTGCAAAAAAAATGTAAACGGAAACACTGAGACGTCATCTCTTTAACAAGGAGTCAAAACAATTCTTACTCTTTTTGTGGTATGTCATTGTCTATCTTGTTCTAAATGTTAAAATGAATTGCAATGTCCCGGACAACCATTTTCAGAATACTTTGTGTGCGTTCAGATGTTTTTTTTGGTGTGCATTCCGCATTTTTGGGGGAGGGGAAAAACTGTTCAACTTTTGTTTGTTTTAACCTGAAAATAGATAAAGTAGAGGGCACATTGAAATATTACCACAATTATTTTGAATGAGAGGCCCACATACTCACAGTAACAAAAAATAAATATATAGTATTAATTTGATAGTATACTACTATATGTATATACTGTACACAATGATACTTTATAATATAAAGTAACTAACATTAGTGCAGTCATGGATTACAGTAAGCAGGCCAGTGCTGTTTCCATATATATTTTTATTATATTATGTATATACAGGATATACAGTATGTATAGATTTTCCCTAAGTAGGAGCTTACATGATCCTAATAAATTTAATAATAATTTTTTAAAAATGTATATATACTGTATATATATTCATTATTTTATTAAATAAAAATGCACATTGATACGACGCACATAAAGGTAACTTCCATTTTTTAAAAATCGTCAGAAAGTTGTATGTACTTACAATCCGCTAGCTTGTTGTTTCTTGTTGTCTTCGAAAATTATACTTTGGTGACGGCGCTTCAAGTGTTCGTTCATAGCCGACGTGCTACCGTGGTATGCGAGCTCCGCTTAGTAAAGAGTACACACAGTGGCACCCTCCATATTTTCCTAGAAATAATTCCAGGCTCTGGCTATTTTGGTCCGCTTTTTTGGCTTTATGCCACTTTCACGTGTCACCAATTCTGCCCTTTTTGGTAATTGGCGGTGTTTTCAAGTGAACCAGCGATTCACTTACCTCGTTGTCGTCGGTTCGTCCGATTTCCTCCGCAGGAAGGCGGCGGCATGCATAAAAACACCGAGAGGCGTCGGATGGCTCTGTATGGATACTTTTATTGACCAAAACAAAAACGTGGGGGATGCAGCCACTGAACTCCGCGCTACCCGCGCACTTTCCCAACTCACCAATCTCGCTCCCTCTCTCTCGCTCGCCCACTTTCTTCCTCTTTGCTCAATCTGACAATGCCGGTCACATTGAAATAACAGCGGCCCCCTTGGGGGTGCCAGTAACAACCGCTTGCATCGCGAGCGCCCGCCATTCTTAACTTTATCCGCATGTAATTTTTTTTTTTTTAACCCGTCATTACCCGTCGACAGTATGTTTTGCCCGTCGACACATTTACGTCATCGATGACGTCGACAACGTCGACTAGTCGGGACAGCTCTAGTTTTTTGTGGTAGCATGCAGACAGTTAGCCGCTTACCATTAGATTGGGCAGTAGTTGTTGATGATGGACTCTTTTGGAACTATTGTAAATACCTTAAAATATTTTAATGCGCAATATTAGATTAAAAAATTAATAAAGAAATCTTTGTGTTAGCGTGCAGACAGTTAACCGCTTACCATTAGATTGGGCAGTAGTTGTTGATGATGGACTCTTTTGGAACTATTGTAAATACCTTAAAATATTTTAATGTGCAATATTAAATTAAAAAAAAAAAAAACTTTTGCCACATCAGAGCCATGCATTGCCATTCTGTATTTTTTACATTTTTCTCTTGAACATGTTTCTTTCCCTAACTGTTGTTTGCCTATAAAAGTTCTATGAAGAACTGTTATTTGTATTTTTGCATTTATGTATTTGCATGGAAATTTAGTTTGCGCATTTAATCCATTAATGCGCTTTATGGTACTGCTGCTCTTTGCAAGATTGATGCATAGACGACAAAATAAAGATTCTGTGAACAAATAATCTGGCTTCTCCAAAACCTATTTGTTCCTATTTTGTTACACATAGGCCTGTCATGTTAAGATATATCATTGATAAATTGTCTCGCAATAATTTTTTTTTTTTTTAAATGTGCCTTAGTTTTAGAATCATTGTATTATGATAATATTGTTAACATACAGAAAACTGTTTTATTATATTGAATACATACACATAAATTGGATTTTGCGGTTTTTCTTTTCTCACTAAATACCACAAAGTGTCCTCCTTTTTGGTGTTGTGGAAATGGCCACCATTCATGAGGGGAGTGAGTGGATGCAGAATATTCGAGCTAGCTAGCGACCCAAAAGTAAAAGAAGATGTGCTAGTGTGGCCTAATTATGGGCTTGGCTGTAAGTACAAGAAGAAGCAAGAGACAAAGAGTAACCTAGTTTGTCTTGTAGAGCTTAATCAGTTATGTGAAAAGCCCTAGAGTAAACTCCTGTAAAGTGAGATGAGAGTGAACTCAAAATGTTTTCATTAACCACTCAAAATGTCAGTCACTTGTTCACATTTCTAAAATTAGCCAAAAGTTCACTCAAATGAATGTGCTTGTCTTTATGTCACTGTCAGGCGCTACTTTGGAGAGAAAATCGGTCTTTACTTTGCATGGTTGGGTTGGTATACTGGCATGTTGATCCCCGCTGCTCTGGTCGGCGTCTTTGTCTTCCTCTATGGACTCTTCACCATGGACTCCAGCCAAGTCAGGTCAGACATAAACTCACTGACTGCCATTGATAGAAAAAGACGTCCAGTCTACAGGGTGATCCAAAAAAAAGTTTACACTCAGTTGACTGCTTGTTTAAAAGCCATTGAAACATATCTAAATAGGTTGTCATGCTTAAGTGATTCATTAAGGTCACTCAATGCAGCTGGTAATCTCTCGTCTCTACAATTCTTGTGCTTCTGCTGAAAATGAAGAAAACTTTAGCTGTACCTGAATTGCTGCGTGCCGGTCTGACACCTACTGAGATTGCAGCAAATCTGAGAATATCCAAATGTGCAGTCTACAAAGTTAAAAAGAAGCTGAAAGATACTGGAACAGCCTCACGAAAACCTGGGTCTGGAAGTGCCGATCTGTGCGGACCAAAAAGTTGATTGACAAGGTGATATGTGGCCACCCCAGAGTCCAGATCTCAATCCCCTGGATTATAGCATATGTGCAACTGTGGAGGACAGTGCCTGTAAGAAGCCACAAACTTCTGTGGCAGCCTTGGAGAGGTCCATTGTTAGATCTTGGGAAAAGATGACAGCATCCTACATAAAGAAGACCTGTCGAGCGATCCGCAGGCGCCTGGAGGCTGTTGTGACACTTAAGGGAGGACACATTGAAAAATAGAGTGTACTGTACATGTTCTTTACAATAATGTATAATTTGTGATTAAATTCTAATTCTAAGATGAATAAACATGGTATTTAAGTTGTATTATGGCAGTGTAAACTTTTTTTTGGGTCACCCTGTATTTTGACTGGTAGAGTTGATAGCAAATGATAAATGTAAAAGCAGATGATTGCTGCCAGGTTGTTCCTGTCCAAATGCATAGGACATCTATTGCTGTCAATGGCACTGAAATAGATCATTCATTTTCAATGGCAACAGAATTAATTCAGTTTCTAAAGTCTGCTTGTTCCTTCAGCAAAGAAATTTGTGAAGCAAACACAACAATGTGTCCAATGTGTGAGGAGACGTGCAAGCCGTGGAAGCTGAGTGACAGCTGTGTCTATGCAAAGGTGGGCCATTTTTGTCTTTGTCTGTCGTTCAGTGACAATAGCAAAATAATGCCTACACAACTACATTACAGTAATGGTGAACTGGCACTGACAGTTAATATGAAAAGTATTGACGCCGCCAGGGGTGGACTGGGACTAAAAAGCAGCCCTGGACTTTGACTCAGCCCAGCCCACAAGAATCGCTGTACGAAAGGAAACACAGACCCTCTGGAGGGGTCCGGGGGCATGCCCCCCTGGGAGAATTTTTTTTTTTTTTATAATTTAAGTTTTTATTTTTTTTCCGACTCACAAATAATACACAGTACTTTGTACTTACAATAGTGAATAAAGATCGTCCATTTCTCGATTCATTGCTTTTCCTCTTAAAGGAAACGAGAAAAAAATAACACAATAACTTGAAAAAAAAACAACAACAACAAAAAAAAAAAAAAAAAAAAAAAAACAGAAAAAAATTAATTAATTAATAAATAAAGAATTTGGGAGCACATCAGGAATTGTTTTCTTACCCAGCAAGATAGGGATGTACTTTTTTGTTTGAGCGTCAATTGAAATCCATTCTAACTGGTTTCACGTACTCAGTCCATTTGGACCATATCAAGTAAAATCTATCCATCTGCAATGTAAGTGAAAATGACAGCTTCTCCATAATGTAAATTTCATGTATAATATCTATCCATTCCTCAATGGTTGGTGATTGTTTCTTGAGCCATTTCCTGGTAATATATTTCTTGGTGGCTGCTAATAAAATATTGAACAGTTTTTTATCATTGACTTTCAGCTTATTCAGTTTCAAATCACCCAAATACAGATATTCACATTTAAAAGGGATATGTTGCCCGAAAATATTCTCCAAGTGTGTGTGAATCTCAGTCCAGTATGGTTTAATAACATTGCATTTCCAAAATATGTGTGAATGGTCCGCTCCATTTGTTCCACAGTCTCTCCAGCAGGCATCTCCTTTACCCAGGTGTCGTTTTTGGATCGGGGTTATAAAGTACCTCATGATGTTTTTCCAGCAGAATTCACGCCATATATTTGAGCTCGTTATAGTCCATTGCAGTTGGCACATGTTCTCCCAGCTTTTTTCGTCTAGTCGCATATTTCCCTCCCCTTCCCATTTTTGTTTTATATACTGAGTGTTCTCCATCTTGGTTAGTCTAATAATTTTATGCAATTTGGAAATAATTTTATTGCAGGTTTCGGACTCAAGAAGGTTTACAATTTCTTGTAGGACCAAATTTTCATGTCTATTTATATTTTTTAATATGTTATGGTGAAAATAGTGTCTAACTTGCAGGTATCTATAAAAATCGTCTTTTTCTAGGCCATTTTTAGATATCAGGGTTTCAAAGTCCTGAAATTTACTGTCTTGTGTGAATGATTGATATGAGGTCAGGCCTTTTGAAATCCACTTTTTAAACCTATTATCTGTTTTGTTTGGTGTGAATTCTGTGTCGAGGGCACACCATCTCAACCTTTTGAGTGAGTTCTCAATTTTAAGTTTTTTGCATACCTCCTGCCAGACCTGCAACAAGTGATGAGTTATGTTGCCATCTGCAATGTTCAAACGATGCCACAGTACATTATCAGCCATCAAAGCAGACATTGGCATTCCCTGGAGATTAGAACATTCAATTTTTTTCCAACCCGCACTGTATGTTGAGGAACATAAACAAATCAAAGGTCTTAGCTGGGCTGCGTAGTAATATTCTTGTAGGTTTGGAAGTCCCATTCCACCCTTGTTTTTGCTCAGTTGCAGTGTTTTGAATTTAATTCTAGCCCGTTTTCCTTGCCAGATATATCTCAAAATTAATCTCTCCCATTCCAAAAATTGTTTCGATGGTATCTTAACAGGTAGACATTGGAAGAGGTAAAGCAGTCGTGGAAGTATGTTCATCTTAATTGATTCAATCTTAGAACTCAGACTAAGGGAGGGTATAACATTCCATCTTTGCAGATCTGCTTTTAATTTTAAATTTAAAGGATTATAGTTAAATTCGAATAACTTTGTCAAATCTTTAGGTATCTGAACCCCAAGATACTTAATTGAACCCGCCTCCCAGTTCCATTCGTACGTTGTCCTGATCTGTGGTGGAGGATCATAGTTGAATGTCAGGGCTTGTGTTTTATGTATGTTAATTTTATATCCCGATAGCCTGCCATATTCCTCTAACATATTCATTAATTTGGGTAATGTCTGTGTTGGTTGTGCTATGGTCAGCAATAGGTCATCTGCAAATAATGCCAATTTTTGTTCCCCTGGTCTCATGATTATACCCTTTATGTCTAGCCTTTGTCTGATCAATTGGCCCAAGGGTTCTATGAATATGGCGAAAAGGAGTGGTGACAGGCAGCAGCCCTGTCTTGTTCCCCTTTCCAGTTTAAAAGGCTCACTCAGTTCCCCATTAAGTTTAATTCTTGCTAGTGGGTTTTTATACAACGCTGCCAAAATTTCTATCACTGATGGGTGGAAGCCAAATTTTCCGAGTACTTCATAGAGGAATGTCCATCTCACCGAATCAAATGCCTTTTCAGCGTCTAGGCTTAACATCAACATCTCCTCTTTTTCTCCCATTACTTGTTTTATCACGTGTATTATCTTCCTAATGTTATCCTGTGTTTGTCTTTGTCTTATGAAGCCCGTTTGATCCATGTGTATCAGATCTGGTAGTACTGATTTTAATCTGTTAGAGATTATGGAGGTGAATAATTTATAATCAACATTTAGGAGGCTAATCGGTCGGTAATTACCACATTCGAGGCTATCTTTTCCCTCTTTTGGTATTATTGTGATTATTGCATCTTTCCAGGAGGGTGGGGCTATTTTCCTTTCTAGAACCCAATTATATGTTTTCAGTAATGGTGGAATTAATTGTTCCTGCATTGTTTTATACCACTCTGAACTGAAACCATCAGCCCCTGGTGATTTAGCTGTCTTTAGTTTCCCGATCGCTAGTCTTAATTCATCTTTTGTTATTTTAGCTATTATTTTGTCATTTTGTTCCTCTGTTAGTTGTGGTAGTTGAAGGTGAGCTAGAAGTTCTTTGATCTGTGTATTATTATTTAATTGTGGTTGAGAATATAGTTCTTCATAGTATTTCCGAAAACATCTTTGTATTTTTCCCAGGTTACTTTCTATTTCGTTGGTTTTGGGGTTTTTTATTTTATAAATAGTTCTCTCAGCTTGCTGTTTTCTAAGTAGGTATGATAAGAGTTTCGTTGACTTCCCTCCCACCACATAATGCTGTTGCTTTGTAAAGAGGATTTTTTTCTGAGTTTCTTGTGTGTTCAATTCATCTAGTTCTTTGTTTACGGTTTTGATTTCTGATGCAGTTTCATCTTTTATTGTTCTTGAATGTGCTTTTTGGAGATCTTTCAACTTTTCCTCCAAGGTTTTAAGTTTTTGTTGTCTGAGTTTTTCCTCATAGGTAGAGATGGCTATTATCTGACCCCGAATGACAGCCTTTAACGCGTCCCACATTATGGGTGGTGTTACCTCGCCGTTATCATTTTGTTCGATATATCGTTCGATTTCATTTTTCAATTTTTGTTTAATATTTATGTTATTCAAAATGTTAGAATTTAGTCTCCATGATGTTGTTTTAAACCTGTTACTTAACTGGATCGACATGTAGATATGCCCGTGATCTGATATTGTGCATGGGCCAATTATACAATCTTTTACTCTCTGTAGATCTTCTTTAAACACGAAAAAATAGTCAATCCGAGAGTAAACCCTATGTGCTGACGAATAGTGTGAATAGTCTCTGCCTGCCGGATTCAGTTCTCTCCATACATCCATTATTCCCATTTCTGTCATGTAGATTGTAAGTTTTTTTGTAATATGTTTTGTGTCCGATTTACCATTTGAGGTGTCTAATTTTGGATTTAATCTTATGTTGAAATCCCCTCCACATATCATAGACCCTTGACTTTTTGTTATCATCAATTCAAATACATGTTTGTATAATGACCAATCACTGCCAGGGGGAACATATACATTAAAGAGACTTGTTAATTTACCCTCTATTTTTCCTGTTATCATAATATATCTCCCTTCTTTATCTTTTATTTCTGACACATGTTCATAGTTTATTGCTCCCGAAATAAGAATTGCTACTCCCCTTCGCCTTCCTGACTCATGAGAAGAAAAGTAGACATATTTATAGCCTGATTTTTTCAATTTAGTATGTTCTAGATCACTAAGATGTGTTTCTTGTAAAAAGGCTATTTGTATTTTGTCTTTTCTAAGTTTTGTCAAAATTTTCCCTCTTTTAATAGGGTTGAGTACTCCGTTTATATTAAATGACGCAATTTTCATTAGATTACCTTGCATCTATAATTGTTTCTCTAAACCACTTCAACATCCTGGTGTGCTCCCATTTCCCCTTGAAAACATAGGGGAGAGAAAAACAAACAAACATAACAGTAAACAAACTCAAACTATCTAACAATTTAACCCAAATCAAGTTTTGTGGCTTCCTATGTAGGGGTCTTTGAACTTGACCCTGATGAGCCTCTACCATAGGCTCGAAGGGAACGGTCTCACCTCCTTGACTGGAGGGAGAAGCCCTTTCTTGCAACGGCAACGTGTCCCTTAAGTAGTATCCCACGGTGAACCTTAATTATTTAATACCACTACTATTCTAATATATCTATACATACATATACACAATCACACACACTTACAGTGGGGAGAACAAGCACCGGACACACCGCCAATGGGAAAACCCATTGGCAGCGTGTCAAATACCTGCCCTCCCCACTACATGCATATTCATATAAATACATACACACACATACATGCATATATACGTACACACATATATATGTGCATACATATACTCACATACATAAATGCATATAAAGACGGTTACATCACACACCCACACACACACGTTTTATTTAATTTTTTAATTTTTTTTTTTTTTTTTTTTTTTTTTAATTTTTAAATTTTACACCCACACCCTGGTTATATATTAGGCGTTTGCGTGCATCCATACTGTCGCGTGCCCGTGCGTACCTGAAGAACGTGTGCATGTGATCCCGTGCGTATGGTGGGAGGGTTCCATCGTGTCATGGTTTGAAGTTCTTTAATGTCTACTTGCTCTTTCCTCCTCCCCGCCTTCCATCTTGACCGTTCCAACGAAACAGAATCCTCCGACGAGTTATTTCTCAGATGAAGGCGATGGTGTTCTCCTAAATGCTCTAAGTCTTTCCTTGTAGCTCGTCGCCCGTCCTGTATTGATGTTATCCCTCGTCGTCAATCTCTCTGCTTTTGTCCACTGCAACCGCTGAATCTGCTCCAACGTAGTCCCCGGCGGTCTGATTGTTGTGATATTGTAACCTCTCTTCGCCATGTCGTCAGTCGCTTCTTCAATGGTGTCGTAGATCTTGGTCTCCTCCTTGAATCTCACCCGTAATCTCGCAGGAAAAAGTGTTTGAAAGGGGATGCGATCTTCCTTCAGAACTTTGCGCACCTCGGCATATTCTTTTCGTTTCTTCAAAATCATTGGTGGGTAATCGTGGTCCACGTTGATGTGATTTTTGTTCCATACAAAGCCCTTCCCTTGCCAAGCCCTGCGCAGTAATGTCTCTTTTGTAAGGAAATTCTTAAACTTGACTAGGATTGAACGTGGGGGCACTCCTTTCGGTGGTGTCGGACCCAGCGATCTATGTGCCCTTTCGATGTTCAAATCAAGTTCCTTATCAGCCAAACCGAGACCGCTATGAAGTACTTGTTCCACGAACTGCTTCATCGAAGGCGAATCATTTTCGGCGCCCTCCGGAACGCCATAAATTCTGATGTTCTCACGTCGAGATCGGCAATCCAGGTCTAGCAATTTATTCAGCAGTTCAGTGTTTAGCTTTAGCATCTCGGCTATAGCGGTTTCGGCGTTGCCAACTCGTTCCTCTGTCCTTTCAATTCTATTTTCTGCTTCATCTAGCCTCACGTTTACTTTCAAGATATCTTCTTTGAGCACGTCAAATTGTTTTCTGTTTTCGAGACGGAATTCCCTTATCTCCCGGAGGATAGGATCCATGTCGGTCTTTCCTTTGCTTGTATTTGCCATTGAGAGGGAAGTAGTCGTCTGCCCGCCTAAGTTGTCAATTTCCGTGTTCTTGCGTGGCGTCTACCCCTCAACCGCTGTTTCGCACAACTCTTTTAATTTTGGTAAGTGTGCAGTCTTCTTACCCCGTCTTTATAGATGTTCTCATCGGTATGTTCACTCATCTTATTTCGGGGTTTGATCCAAATTTCTCCGGTTCAAATGGGCGCTTCTCTTAACACGCTGCCATCACTTCGGTGTCCCGACCGGAAGTCAGAATTTTTTTTTTACATTTTATTGTTAAATTCATCAATTTCGTGCACTTTGAAGCGGCTATGAAGAACTACACATTGCATTATTATACATTTTAACTTGAATACTCACTGAGAAATTAACAGCACAGTCCAGGTCTTAATGTAGAACCAGAAAAAGCAGGAGACTGCCTGAAGCACAAAGAAAACATGGTATGATTTATGATAAATCACAATGAAAAGAGGCTGTAATTATACATTTTAACTTGAATACTCACTGAGAAATAAACAGAACACTCACAGGATCTTTATGTAGAACCAGAAAAAGGCAGGAGACTATATTTCTTCTGAATTGTCACGATGACGTCACCTCGCTTAGCAATGTGTCGCCATTTTGTGAAGGGGGTACGCACAGCTAAACGTTCCATAGACAAACATCTGAAATTCATATATTTCAGGTGTGTTTTGCGTCTTTTTTCATAAAAACGTCTTATGGCTTACTATTATCACGAGTCACTGCCGACAGACGCGAGGAGGCGATATAAAATTACCGTGTATTGGCTTGCAATTCTGCCCATACAAAGTCACAGCTGATAGCTAGATGAACAATCCAAAGGAATGGCCTGCAGTGGAGTTCGGAAATATCTACAACCAGTGTTGTTCATAACGAGTTGCCGGTTACGGTAATTATAACCACTGCCTAGTCTATTGAATCCTAGCAGCTAGTTGGGGCAAAAAAAAAAATCGATTAAAGTTATACAGTTAAGTAATAAAATGTCGGCTGCAAACGTAAGTGTGCTTGGATTTAGGTTCCCACAGGCGAGAATAGTCCACGGAACCGTCTTCTTTTACTGTTCCTCGATTAATTGCCATCAGCCATTTGTTTTTCCTTTTCTTCTCACGAGGAAGAATGAAGAACTTCAAATGCGGCTCCGAACTCTTCCTTGTGTGACAACCCGCCACACAGCAACTTTTAGTCATACTGACCGAAAAAAGACCGCGAATAAGATGAAAGTTCAACGCGTTTGTATTACAATGCATGACAGAGCAACTGCTTGTGATTCGTCTTTTCCCCGTTTTCAATATGGCGACGCTTTGTTGTGGCTGGTGACGTAATTAATGCTCGGATCTCCGACTGCCTCTATAATAAGACTAGCATAATGTAACTTGACACGATTGCAAACGGGGACATGGACTAGCTGGCACTAACCCTTTAATTGCCATTTATTTCATTTAAAATGTAGATACTTGGTTAATAACAATTGCCGATATACCTAGCAAGTAACCCTCTTCATCCCTACTTACTTGCCCTGCGCTGGTCTGGGGAACTTCCAGTTAACAACCAGGCGCATTGCTGCCACCTGTTGGATTGGATGCGAACTCTAGATAAACATAGAGGATAGGGGGGATAAAAACAGTTATGTATGTATGGCGGCTGCCGGTGTTGTGCCGAAAAATAGCCGCCCCGCGTGAAATGTCCCCCCTGACGGGAGCGCTTATTTATAACGCTTTATTGAGGTGAAAACATCAAATGTTTTCATGGACGCATTTCAGTAATGGATTTACAGCTGTAAAATCCGTTTTAAATAAATAAATAAATTACACAAAATACTGGTACTGTATTTTAGTAACAAATCGTGGACTGGGCCACATAACCATCTTTGAACAGAAATGTACCGTATTGGCCCGAATACAAGATGGTGTTTTTTGCATTGCAATAAGAATGAAAAAGAGAGGGTCGTCCTTTATTAGCGGTCTAGACATTTGCCCTTTCACGGCGCTAGATGGCGCCAGATATCATTGAAGCGATGTTCTGTCATGACAGATCTCAGCTACTCTCCCCATTCGCGGCGCTAGATGGCGCCAGATATAATTGAAGCGATGTTCGGTCATGACAGATCTCAGCTACTCTCCCCATTCACGACGCTAGATGGCGTCAGATATCATTGAAGCGATTTTCTGTCATGACAGATCTCAGCTACTATCAAGTTTAACCAGTTTGCGTTACTTTCTTGCAATGTTTTTCCTTGTTCAGATTTGTTTCAAGACTACAGTTACAGTTAGACTTCACTTTGATGGTTAATGCAGTTATTGCAATTTTGTTGTTTTATCACAATAGATTGGTTTATTTACATTTCAAAAACCAGAAGCCATTCATATACGAATGTGATTACACTTTAGTTTACATATTTAAATGTTCAGATATTAAGATTTGAATTAGGCAAAATAACATGCTTTTTCTCTCAAATATATTGTTATAATCATTTGTTTCGGATGTAATGTAATTATTTTCTGTATAAAAATTAATTTGGTGTTCAAAAAGTCTTTTTTCAAACTTGAGTCTTGAAAAAGAGGGGGTCGTATAATCAGGGCCGTCTTATATTCGGGCCAATACGGTATTAGTCTACAGGTTTTCACGACCATATCCCGATGACAATCACACAGGTATGACATTTATTAGTTCAAGCAGAGTAAAATAATACATATTCACAGTACAAGATTCATTAGTTCAAGCAGAGGAAAATAATATATATTTACAGTGCAAGATTTATTAGTTCAAGCAGAGTAAAATAATACATATTCACGGTACAAGAAAGTCGTTTCCGTGTCCATCGATTGGTAAGAAAAAGCTGTTTGTATGAGTGACTTGTGGGCGCTCCCGTCAGGGGGGACATTTCACGCGGGGCGGCTATTTTTCGGCACAACACCGCCGTCCAGAGCACCGGCCGTTCTGTGATCCTCCAGAAGCTACAGATTACAGTCCGCCTCTGGACACCGCTCTCCCCACGTTGTGTTATGCTACAGTAGGGACAGGCGATCTGGCCAAGAAAAAGACAAAAAAAGCAAAAAAAAAATTGTCGTACTAAACAATCTCGAGCCTATTCATTATTATTATTATTTATTTAACGTGGTTGTTTGTTTTGTTGTTGTTATCATTCTTTTTTTAACTGGTAATTTTTATACGATGACATATGCCATCATATAATATACACTGATGAACAAAAGATGAAAAAAACATTGATTTCATGTAAACATCTGTTGTGTGTCAAGGTGACCCATCTTTTTGACAACGGTGGGACCGTTTTCTTCGCTATCTTCATGGCTATTTGGGGTAAGCCCATGCTTTGACTTTTTGGACTTCAAATCTAATGCATATACTGTATATGTATAATGATAGTATACTGATGCTTTAATAGTTATATCCTCATTTTTACTGCTGCTTCTAGCTCTCATCCATCTTTGTGCCAAAGTAGAAAATAATAACTCGTGCCCTGAGGGAACACTCGGCACAAAGTGTTCTATGTTTGGACTAAATGAAGGCGATGGAGAGCTGGAGAGCCTAGAGAGGTTCAGGCTTGCTGACTGTGGTCTGTAGCTCAGAATTCCGCATTAGGCTTTTGGCAGAGTAGACCAACCCAGGCAGTACTTCATCACTGAGTGCACTCGATGCCCGATGTATATGTGTTTTAAACATTGTTTTCACAGGGGAAACGGTTTTGATTTGTTGTCTTTTTAAAAGTGGGTCATATTTACTCACAGACTGCTGTTGCCAATTAATAGGCAACTGATTTGTTTGCACTAACATGATAAACATATAAAAAGGTTTGTGCAGTTGTCGTTTAAACCAAGAAAAAAATATATGTATACTATTTTTTTTTTTTTTTTTTTTTTCCACATTGTCATTGGAGCAATTTTTTCAAAAATTTTAATAGTCTGTCTTGAATTTAAAAAAAAAAATGAAATTCCACTAATTACAGAAACAATAAAGAAATCAAGTAATATAGAAGTGCTTAACTCTCCTTTAAAAAAGAAAATAAATAAAACTCAATCTTTTTTACCCGATTCCAATCCTCTGAAAATGTGATCTCGTGATTAGAACTCAGGCCCAATCACGTGATTGGGTCAGGGACATCTTCATTTTCGATTTGTTCATTCTCCTTCACTGTCAAATTTGATGATGATAAAGCGTTTGATGTATCTTGACTAATCCACAATACACAAACGTTCCTGACAGAGAAATAGATATCATCACTGTTGTAGTGAGCTCCTCATATCACAATAGAGCCTGGCAACAAAAACAACAATGCCTCCAGACAGAATTGTACTCATAGAAGGTGTGAACATAAAAATGGGTTTTATTCCATCAAAGGAGTTTTACGATGAAACAAGCGCATTGGATGCTTTCTTAGGCCACAAACAGAAGAGATTGAAGCTGTAATGAGCTGATTGTATATATATATATATATATATATATATATATATATATATATATATATATATATATATATATATATACAGTGGGGCAAATAAGTATTTAGTCAACCACCAATTGTGCAAGTTCTCCTACTTGAAAAGATTAGAGAGGCCTGTAATTGTCAACATGGGTAAACCTCAACCATGAGAGACAGAATGTGGGAAAAAAAACAGAAAATGACATTGTTTGATTTGTAAAGAATGTATTTCCAAATTAGTGTGGAAAATAAGTACTTGGTCACCTACAAACAAGCAAGGTTTCTGGCTGTCAAAGAGGTCTAACTTCTTCTAACGTGGTCTAACGAGGTCTAACGAGGCTCCGCCCGTTACCTGTGCTAATGGCACCTGTTTTAACTCATTATCGGTATAAAAGACACCCGTCCACAATCTCAGTCATTCACACTCCAAACTCCACTATGGCCAAGACTAAAGAGCTGTCGAAGGACACCAGAGACAAAATTGTAGATCTGCACCAGGCTGGGAAGACTGAATCTGCAATAGGTAAAACGCTTGGTGTAAAGAAATCAACTGTGGGAGCAATTATTAGAAAATGGAAGACATACAAGACCACTGATAATCTCCCTTGATCTGGGGCTCCATGCAAGATCTCACCCCGTGGCGTCAAAATGATAACAAGAACGATGAGCAAAAATCTCAGAACCACACGGGGGACCTAGTGAATGACCTACAGAGAGCTTGGACCACAGTAACAAAGGCTACTATCAGTAACGCAATGCGCCGCCAGGGACTCAAATCCTGCACTGCCAGACGTGTCCCCCTGCTGAAGTCAGTACACATCCAGGCCAGTCTGCGGTTCGCTAGAGAGCATTTGGATGATCCAGAAGAGGACTGGGAGAATGTGTTATGGTCAGATGAAACCAAAATAGAACTTTTTGGTAGAAACACAGGTTCTTGTGTTTGGAGGAGAAAGAATACTGAATTGCATCCAAAGAACACCATACCCACTTTGAAGCATGGGGGTCGAAACATCATACTTTGGGGCTGTTTTTCTGCAAAGGGACCAGGACGACTGATCTGTGTAAAGGCAAGAATTAATGGGGCCATGTATCGAGAGATTTTGAGTGAAAATCTCTTTCCATCAGCAAGGGCATTGAAGATGAGACGTGGCTGGATCTTTCAGCATGACAATGATCCCAAACACACAGCCAGGGCAACAAAGGAGTGGCTTCGCAAGAAGCATTTCAAGGTCCTGGAGTCGCCTAGCCAGTCTCCAGGTCTCAACCCCATAGAAAATCTGTGGAGGGAGTTGAAAGTCCGTGTTGCCAAACGACAGTTCCAAAACATCACTGCTCTATTGGAGATCTGCATGGAGGAATGAGCCAAAATACCAGCAACAGTGTGTGAAAAGCTTGTGAAGAGTTACAGAAAACGTTTGGCCTCCGTTGTTGCCAACAAAGGGTACATAAAAAAGTATTGAGATGAACTTTTGGTATTGACCAAATACTTATTTTCCACCATGATTTGCAAATAAATTCTTTAAAAATCAAACAATGTGATTTTCTGGGGGTTTTCCACATTCTGTCTCTCATGGTTGTGGTTTACCCATGTTGACAATTACAGACCTCTCTAATATTTTCAAGTGGGAGAACTTGCACAATTAGTGGTTAACTAAATACTTATTTGCCCCACTGTATATATATATATACAGTATATACATATATATATATATATATATATAGAAGAAATAAGCTATGTAAAATACACATAGAAATTACTCCGACTTTGTTCAAACTATTCAAACATTTCGTTTAGCTCGACAAATACACTCGATAGCAATATTTAGTCACAATATACAAACTATCAGAGATCTCATACGTTGTGCAGCCAGCACTCAAATGACCGTGAAGTACCAGTAAACAGGGAACTAAGGCGTCTGTCGAGGGACAAAACACAATCATTGGCTTGATTTCTAAGTAATTTAAAACTTGCCATTGCCACCTTGTGGTGTACTTCAATCACTACCTTACGTAGTTAAAGACACTGTTGTAGAACGGCAGGGAGCCCATGTGACGTCACCACTCGGCCACGTCAACAATGGCGAGCTACTAGTTTATTTTTTTGATTGAAAATTTTACAAATTTTAATCAAACGAAAACGTTAAGAGGGGTTTTAATATGAAATTACCGTATTGGCCCGAATATAAGACGGTGATTTTTGCTTTGAAATAAAACTGAAATAGAGGGGGTCGTCTTATATTCGCGGTCTAGACATTAAACCCATTCACGACGCAAGATGGCGCCAGATATCATTGAAGCAATGTTATGTCATGACAGATCTCAGCTACTCTTTTTAGTTTAACCAGTTTGCATTACTTTATTGCAATGTTTTCCTTATACAGATTTGTTTGAAGACTACAGTTACAGTTAGACTTCACTTTGATGGTTAATGCAGTTATTGCAATTTTATGGTTTTATCACAATAGATTGGTTTATTTACATTTCAAAAACCAGAAGCCATTCATTTACAAATGTGATTGCACTTTAGTTTATATATTTAAATATTCAGATATTAAGATTTGAATGAGGCAAAATAACATGCTTTTTCTCTCAAATATATTGTTATAATCATTTGTTTCGGATGTACTGTAATCATTTTCTGTATAAAAATTAATATGGTGTTCAACAAGTCTTTTTTCAAAATTGAGTCTTGAAAAACAGTGGGTCGTCTTATAATCAGGGCCGTCTTATATTCACACCAATACGGTACTATAACTTGTACTAACGTTTATCTTTTAAGAACTAGAAGTATTTCTATCCGTGGATCCGTTTAACAGAAAGAATGTTAATAATGTTAATGCCATCTTGTGGATTTATTGTTATAAACAAATACAGTACTTATGTACAGTATGTTGAATGTATATATCCGTCTTGTGTTTTATCTTTCCATTCCAACAATAAGTTAGGCAAATATTTGGCATATTTTAGAGATGGTTTGAATTGCAATTAATTACGAATAATGGATTTTTAAGCTGTGATTAACTCGATTAAAATTTTTAATCGAACAGCCCTAATATACATGTAAAGAATTAGATGCTGCATTTGATCCCCCCACCCCAACCCCCAATTAGCATATTGGCATTTGTTGCTCTTTAAGACTGATCAATATTGTGTTGAATCTACACAGCCACTGTCTTCCTGGAGTTCTGGAAGAGAAGGAGGGCAGAATTGACCTACGACTGGGATCTCATCGACTGGGAGGAGGAGGAGGTCGGTCAGCGAGACCCTTCATTTCGTGCTGCGCGTCTTTTAAATACAACTCTTCTATTGTGTTCTGCTCAAAGCATCTGCAGTTCAATAGTTCATAACCAGAATGTGTGCTTTTCTTCAGGAAGAGCTGCGGCCGCAGTTTGAAGCCAAATATTCTAGAAAGGAGAGAGTCAATCCCATATCTGGCAAGCCTGAGCCTTTCCAGCCCTTCTCAGACAAACTCAGCCGGCTCATGGTGTCTGTGTCCGGAATATTCTTCATGGTAAACCTTTTGATCACTAAATAATCTGCCCAGGGGTTTTTTCCCCCTCTAACAGCGAGAATATGACTGGAGTGATCTGATGTGCCAGTTGTTGCATTACATCACCATCTGCTGGTCAAAATTGCATGACACATTAGAATATGGTTTTGTAAATTCCTTTTAATTTTATTAGTCTTAATTTTTGGGGGGATGAAAATAATTATTATTTGTCATCTTTTACTTTAGTCATTTTTAAATATGTTAGTCTTAGTCGACGAATACTCAAAGGTTTTTAGTCAGTAAAAATTCCAAAGTTTTAGTCTAAAAAACAATAAATAAAGGTTTCCACCAATTTGCGTAAGATCAACATTTACAGTACACACTCATTGTCATAATACTGGTTTTATTTCTGTCCAAAATATTAGCAAATTCTTATACTGTATGTAAGTATGTGCAATTAGTTGATACAAATTATTATTTTTTAAAACACATTATACCATACCATGTATCTAGATTTATGTAGTACACTGCCAGCACTCTCAAACTAAATAACGCGAGAAAATAGTATGTTGCGTCGTCAATGGCAGCCAAAGAATTAAGCTATGTGAGGTCACAAGAGATTTTTAAAACGAAACAAAAAAATAATTCACAGGCAAACACACGGGCCACACTTATTTGAATTTATAACTTTCTTCTTTTTTTCAATTTATTACAATTTGTTGTCATTTTTGGGGGGGGGGTATTTTAAATTTTAAAAATTTATTTTATTTAAAATGATTTATATTTTTGTTACTTATGTTTTTTTTTTTTTTTTTTAATTTGTCTTCGTTATTTTTAATGTATTTGTATATGGCAGAAAACACTCAGGTGACTTGAGGTTCCGCTCTGAGACCCCAAATTTGGCCAAATTTCAAAACTGTCCGATATGCATGTGTGATACATCATTGGAAACCTTAAGATCTCATTTTTCTGGGGGAAGAAAAATTTTGAACAGGAGGGTATTTTTTAAAAAATTAAACAGCAAAACCCTATCCGGTAGGGGTGTAACGGTACACAAAAATCTCGATTCGGTACATACCTCGGTTTTGAGGTCATGGTTCGGTTTATTTTCGGTACAGTAAGAAAACAAAATGCAAAATATAAATGTGCTAGTTGTTTATTACACACCTTTGTGCTTTCAACAATAGGAACATTAGCCTATACCAGTACTTCTCAAATAGTGGGGCGCGCCCCCCTGGGGGGGCGCAGAGCGATGCCAGGGGGGGCGCATGTGACCTCGGGGAACATGCTTTTTTTTTTTTTTTTTGCCGTACTGGAATAAAGTGTACTTGCACATCCACTCAGTGGGTGGCAGTGGCGCTCTCATTTTCAGAGTGCACGCAGTATTTTTGAACTAAGGAAGAGCACTAAGCACACACAGAAAACAGGTATGAAGAGCAGTGTCCCGCCGCCGTTTTCGAAAGCCGTTTTCCGTCCGGACTCACTCACGCAGCGACCCACTGTCTTGTCCGGTTCTCACGTCGCCGCCCAAGAAGTGCCATTTTCGGCTTGGGATCGTCACGACAACCGCCCTCACCTACGGTTCTACCTCGGCCGCCGAGAATGCGCTTTTTTCGTGCCGTTTGCCTTTTAGAACGTGCCGAATATTGCCAACAATCGTCCTGCTTTGTCAGTGTTATATCAGTAAACCAGTGAGCATTGTTAGCATGCTCATTACAAAATAACTCCACACCATTTCAAAGAAGGTAAATACTGTGAGCAGCAAAAATAAAAACTGTCCTTCTGTCCAAGGACACTCTTTTTTTCTTTTATTCAGTTTTGGTTTTTCGGTCAAATTTTTTGGCATATTGTCCTCATGAGTGAATGTTTCTAATCAATTTTAATTTTTTATTATTTACTGATTTTATTACATTTTATTTTTCTGTATCAAATGGTCAAAAATGTACCTTGAGTGTATTTTTTAGTTTGGATGTGACTTTTTTTAAAATTCAGGCTAATTGATGCGTGTCAAGTCTTCTCTGTTACAAACAAAACAATGTTAATAAGGTTATACTTTGTTATACTTTGAATCTTTTGTTTTTCTTATGAACAGTTTTCAAAAGCTCTATTGGTGGATTTTCTCAAGTTAAAGCGCCACACAGAAATCAATAAATTCAATTGTGTAGGCAGGATCTTTGTATTATTCTTATTATTTAATTACAGGTGTTTTAGCTCATTTGAATTTATTTTATTTAAATGGGCTATTATTTATTTTATTATGTGTCTATATTTTACAAATGTGATGTAGTATTCATTTATATTGTATATTTTATGTTGTATGACTTTAGTTCCTATGTGAATAGTAGTTCCTACTTGTTTTGTTGTGGTAGGAGGGTTTTGTATTGAACACGGGGCCGGGTTGGTTATTATTATAGCAGAGAAGACAACAGTAAATCAACAAATACAAGTCAACTGTGTGGACTCAAAAAGTGGGTTACGATTGCGTATTAGTTTGAAAATCGACCAGATCCACCGTATTTTTCACACGTGTGACTTCCGGTCTGCCCGATTCTAGCTACCGGTAGTAGTATTGACGCAGGAGGGTCGCGTCTCGCATCAAATAATAAACTATGCCGTTCTTTTCGCGTGCGTCGTGTTGAGCCGCTTCTGGGACGTGTCTAACATGCGGCCGCACTGCGACTGGCGTGCATTGGCTGGTTGACTTTAACGCCCACGTTTCACTGCGTTCTCGCAGCGGCCACGTTGTCGCGCCGTTGACGTTTCTGGGATATACTGTCGTATCGTGTTGGTCCTCATTATAGTAGAGAAGACTGAGTAAATATAATCTACACAAAGAAACTAACCTGATTGACTCACAGCCTCGAAAAGTAAGGTTTACATTACGTCAGAAACTCATTCGGTACGCCTCCGTTTCCAACCGAGGACCACGTACCGAAACGGTTCAATACAAATACATGTACCGTTACACCCTTACAATCTGGTGGTGAGAGCACACGAGAGCAGAATTACAGACACCATGACTTAAACGAGATATTAACGCGTACTTACCTCTTTTCGAAAACTCCATGTAGCGTGTATCACTGAGTGTCAAGACACAACTGTGAATGGCCAAAGCTTGATTTTTGGGGCATTTTATGGGTGAAACATGGTCATACAACAAGGGTCTCGATGCAGAAATCTCGGACATCAAGGAGTGGTCGAGATTTTCTTTTTCATATATTTATCCTTTTAAACGTTTCTTTTCAATTTTTCTTTGTTTGGATCGATTATTTATCATCTAAAGTATCGGAGAAAATCCGACAGTAACAAAAAAAAAAAAAAAAAAACAATTTAGCGATAGTTATGAGGTAGATGTCTGGGACTTTTTTACAGACGCCTTTTTTTTCATTGTGACGTAATTTGTTTAAAAGTTTAAAATATGCGAGAGAAGAATTTTTTAAAGTGTTTTTTTTTTTTAACTAAATATTAGACATCAATTAATGATTATAAGCTAAAAATGACAGACGTTTTGAATAATAAATATAATTAATTACCTTCGTTTTATGACTGGGTTTAAACCAAAGCGGTTGCGCGACGTCTGTAAACGGGGGTTTCCAGGGTAAAACGGAGAAATTAAAAATAGTTCGGGGGCTTAATGTGCCATCCATCTGCTATGGCAGCGTATAGACATATTGTTCTATGAAACACAACAGTTATTTTGGCTTGAAATACAGCAATTTCTTTTAAAGAGGCGTGCAAGAGCAGAAACTGCTTTTTCGATCTTGTCTGTGTTTTCCACCATATGTTTTTCAAAATGTATCCTATACTTAATTAATTAATTAATTTTATTTAAAACTTTTCTTCTTCTTTGTTTTTAATTGCCACTCGCCAGTGTTGTTCTTGGCAGCCATTTTAATTTCGTCTTAGTCATTTGGACGAAAATACTTACTTGTCTTAGCCATATTTTAGTCATTTCAAAATGTGTTCGTCTTCGTCTGGTTTTAGTCAACGAAAACTCAGACAAATTTCGTCTAGTTTTAGTCGACAATTCTCCAAATGTTTTCGTCTATAAACTTCAAAAGTTTTAGTCCATGAATAAATAAATAAAAGGTTTCCAACAATTTCTAATGGACATGAGTCAAGACCAGTTTTGTTAATAACGGCGTTAGAGTATAATGGCGTTCCTAACAGCGTTATTTTTTTCAGTAGTGAGCAATCTACTTACTAATTACTTTTCTCAGCTTGGTAACGCCATTACCGTTACTGTGGATGTAAAGGCGTGCGTTACTACGTTGGTTGAATGATGCGAGAAAGGTCCGAGAGACACAGACTCACAGGGACGAGAGCTCTCTCGTCGGGAAGGGAGTTGTGACGCCGTTGCAAACGCGATGCTAGGTGGCTCCAATAATACCTGACTGTAGCCGATAGCCTCCAAACTACGTCTACATGATGCTATGGTAAATATCACATGTATATAGAACTAGATGAGAAATGACAGACTCAGCGGCGTTAGTAAACAGAAACATCCTAGCGAACCTGAGTAACTTTTTATCTAAAATACTCTTAAATCAGCAAAATTTTGACTTGAATCTATTTTTAAATGATGAAACAGTTTTAAAACTTTCACATGTCAAAAGTAGACAGAAGGGAACTAATGGAGTAACGGGAGCAATTTTAACAACTCTAACGGTTGATTCACAAAGGTTACTATCTCGTTATCGCAATATCCGCAATACCCCTGTGTCTAGTCAAGTTTAGGGTAAAGAATTGGGCAGGGTCAATTGTCCCAAAAACTCTTTGAACTTCAAATAGTGTGACCAATGTTTTTTTTTTTTTTTTTTTTTTTTTTTTTAATTGAATGAATGGGGGGGGGGCAGGGGACATGAAAAGTAACACCAGTTACTTTGCCAAGTAACTAATTACTCTTACATACCAACTAAATTACTTTTTTGGGAGAAATAATTTGTAACTGTAATTAATTACTTTTTTTAAAGTAAGATTAACAACACTGGACATGACAGACGAGCACAAAACTGTAGAGCAGGGGTGGGCAAACTATTCCACAAAGGGCCGCATTGTGTACGGGTTTTTGTTGCAATCAGTTGATTGCTTTAAGGTGCTTCGCATTTCTGGTGAAACCGCATTGGTTAAACTGTCTGTGCTGGGTCAGTTTGAACAAAGACCAGGACCCACTGTGGCCCTCGAGGACCGGTTTGCCCACCCCTTCTGTAGAGTCTTGTCTGACCCCATGCCCCAGCTTAATAAAAAATAAAACCATTTTTAAAAATCATAATAGTGTTCTAATAGTATTCTCTTTTCACACAGCCTAATCAAATGCTCCCCACTTAGATTTCCCTGGTCCTGACCGCCGTGTTTGCCGTGGTGGTTTTCCGTCTCATCGCCATGGAGAAGTTTGCGTCGTTCAACTGGCATTTTGTGAAAAAGAACTGGCAATTTGCCACCTCTGGCACAGGCGTCTGCATCAATTTCATGATCATCATGTCTCTCAACGTGGTAGGTGTCTGGACCCAAGCCATCATCTGCTATGTTAGCATAATAAAGGCCAGCCAATGTTCCGACAAATGTTTATTTTACAGGTTTATTCCAGGAAATGTAATTTTCATGGCCAGCCATTTTTTGGGTCACTGATTCTCTCCTTGCTGTTTCTTGTCAGGTGTATGAAAAGGTGGCCTATCTGTTAACAAATCTTGGTGAGCGCGACACACTCTTCCACATTGTTTTAGTTTTTGTCCCAGATTGTTGAAAAGCCTTTTCCTACCCCTACAGAGCACCCAAGGACAGAGTCTGAGTGGGAGAATAGTTTTGCTCTCAAGATGTTCCTCTTCCAGTTTGTAAACTTGAACAGCTCCACCTTCTACATTGCATTCTTCCTGGGAAGGTAGGCCAGTTGTCATGAATCACATTTCGTGTTTTTACAGTGAAAAAATGTTGGCTGGTGCAAAGTGTTTACTTTCCAAATGCCTTGTCAGTAAATCTACTGAAACACCCTTCCTTTCCCCGCTCAATGTATAGCCATGTGAGGGGGGAAAAAAACAATAAATAATAACAGCAATACATGATCATTCAAGTTAATACAATATCATGCATACCGGTCATTCCAGAGGGAGACAGAGAGACAGACCAGGACAGGACAGGACAGACAGACAAATGATTTGTATTATTTAAAATACTGTAAAATATTTCATTATTATTTTATACAGAGTGGTATGAAAAAGTATCTGAACCTTTTGGAATTTCTCACATTTCTGCATAAAATCACCATCAATCGTGATCTGATCTTTGTCAAAATCACACAGATGTAAAAACAGTGCATGCTTTAACAAAAACCACCCAAACATTTATAGGTTTTCATATTTTAATGAGGACAGTATGCAAAAAATGACGGAAGGGCGAAAAATAAGTAAGTGAACCATCACATTTAATATTTTGTGGCCCCCCTTTGGCAGCAATAACTTCAACCAGATGCTTCCTGTAGCTGCAGATCAGTCTGGCAAATCAATCAGGACTAATCTTGGCCCATTCTTCTCTTAAAAAAAAACTGATGTAGTTCAGTCAGATTCCTGGGATGTCTAGCATGAATCACTGTCTTGCCACAGCATCTCAATGGGGTTCAAGTCTGGACTTTGACTTTGCCACTCCAGAATGTGTATTCTGGTCTTCTAAAACCATTCTGAAGTTGATTTACTTCTGTGTTTTGGATCATTGTCTTGCTGCAGCATCCATACTCTTGAGCTTCAACTGTCTGACAGACGGTCTCAGGTTTTCCTGCAAAACATCCTGATAAACATTTGAATTCATTCTTCCACTAATTATTAAAGCTGTCCAGGCCCTAAGGCAGCAAAACAGCCCCAAATAATGATGCTCCCTCCACCGTGGTTCACGGTGGGGAAGAGGTGTTGATATTTTGTTTTATATTTCCTCCACATATGACTTTGTGTGTTGCTCCCAAACAATTTAACTTTGGTTTCATCAGTCGACAAAGTCCAATTGCCTTTTTTGCGGACTTTTAACGAGGTACAATGTTTTTTTAGACAGCAGAGGCTTCCTCTGTGGAGTCCTCCCATGGACACCATTCTTGGCCATAGTTTTACATATAGTTGATGTGTGCACAGAGATATTGGACTGTGCCAGTGATTTCTGTAGGTCTTAAGCAGACACTCTAGGGTTCTTTTTTACCATTCTAAGTATTCTGCGCTGAACTCTTGGCACCATCTTTGGTGGACGGCCATTCCTTGGGAGAGAAGCAACAGTGCCAAACTCTCTCCATTTGTAGACAACTTCCCTGACTGTCGAGTGATAAACATCCAGACTTTTAGAGATGGTTTTGTATCCTTCCAGCTTTATACAAATCAACAATCCTTGATCGCATGTCTTCAGAGAGCTCTTTTGACCGAGCCATGTTGCACATTAGACAATGCTTCTCTTCAAGACATTTCTTACCAGGTGCGCGTTTTATAGTGGGCAGGGCAGCTTAAAATCACTCATCAGTGATTGGGCACACACTTAACACACACATGACTTAAATGTTTGGTCAAAATTGGTTTCAATTGCTCTTTAAGTCTCCTTAGGCAAAGGGTTCACTTATTTTTCCCCTTTCTATAATTTTTTGCATGCTATCCTCATTAAAATATGAAAACCTATAAATGTTTGGGTGGTTTTAGTTAAAGCAGACGCTGTATGTTCATCTGTTTGATTTTGACAAAGATCAGATCACATTTGATAATGATTTTATGCAGGAATGTGAGAAACTCCAAAAGGTTCCGATACTTTTTCATACCACGATAGATGGATAGATAGAGATATTATTTGTGTATCTTGTGTGGCACAACATGCACACGACCCTGTTACCACAACCTTTTATCACTGTAGAAGAAGGTTAATACAGTGAATCACTTAATACGGTGGATTTGACATTAGGGTTGCCCTCCCTGAAAAAAAAAAGGGACAATTAATTGATAGAGCCGACCGACCTGATATCCATCACCCTTAATTTTTTTTTGTACATGAAAAGTAATTTTGAAATACATTTTTGAGTGATATAAGCACACGGAAAAACAATAATGATCAGCAATTTATTTTCAAACAAAAATACTGGAATATAATTGACATTTGTCCTGCTTAAATTTAAAAACTGTATAATTTAACCCATAAGGTCCTACCTTTTTTGTGTGTGTATTTTTGGCGTTTTTTGTTGTTGTTTTCTTAAGTGCAAACATCAGCTTTGAGGTAAACTTTTTTAACAACTTAGGTGCATTTAAAGTCCCCTGAGCAATAACATTTTCGCAAGTTTTGTCACATTCTTGCCAAAAAGTTACTTGTAACCTAGTTGTAAAATTTTAAAAAAAAAAAATCCCTGTAAAATGACAAATTTTAACTTGTAAAGCAAAAACTTCAATTCCCAAATATTGCTTTATGATATAAGCATGAAAAGAACACAATTTAGTAAATTGTTCTGCAAGTTGTTTTTTTTCCTGTTTGCGTGGGGGGTTTTTTTGTTCTACAGGTGTTTTTTCTATCCTGCGGGTTAAAAATGACCAAACAAATGCACGAGTTTTGTCTCCATCTTGTCGCATTTTTAGAGACAATAGACTTGTTACCACTGATGAAACATGGTGCATCTAGGGATGGGAATTGATACGATTTTTACGATTCCAATTCCATTATTGATATTGCTTAACGATTCGATTCTTTATTGATTCTCTTATCGATTCTAATTTCGTGAAAAAGAAGAACAAACATTTTGATTGGCATCGAGTTTGTTTAATCAGAAGTCACAACCTTACAAACTCACAACGAGGTCAAAAGAGGTCCAAGGCTCAATGTTAACTGTGGCAATAAGTGGCAAATGCACAAGAATGTGTAACATTTTACTGAAACATTTTTCTAATAGAAATAAAAAATATTGGTATATATTGGCATATAGGTGGCTGTTCTGCCTTTGGCAATAGGTGTTCAAGCAGGGGTCCCCAAACTTTTTCCTGTGAGGGCCACATAACTTTTCCCTTCTCTGATGAGAGGCCGGGGTCAGTTTGTAACAGAAAAAGTGTGACGATTGCAGGAGTTCGTAAATGTAAAAAAAGTATTGTTTTTCTGAAAGCCACAATTAAATAACCCTCTGTGGATTCTTCACTGAACAAAAGTAAATAAAATAAAAATAATAATATAATAATAATAATAATAAATAATAACTGCACTATTAATTAAATAGATAACAACCAAATAACCCTCTCTGAGTTATTCACAGAAAAAGGCCAGGAAATAAATAACACTACTGAGAGAGAAAAAAAAAAAAAAATCAAAATGCTCTCTGGTATTGTTCAGGGGGCCGGACCAAATGTGGAGCCGTGGGCCGTAGTTTGGGGACCCCTGTGTTAAAGTTTATTATTTACCATTATATTGAAATGCATGCCTTTTAGTTTTTATGGCGCTTTCACGCTCAAGTGGGGGCGCCCTTGCGCTTTCTCACGCTAAGAAGAAGTCCCGCATCCAAGCGAGTGAGCAAATTAGTGAGAAAGGTAAACACTGCCACGAGCCTACGTTCTTTGTTAATGTTTGTAAAATATCTACAGAGGCAACGCCTGTATGTATCATCTTTTGTGTTGTTGTTGTGTGTTTCCACTCGCGATCGGACACTTAAATCCGGTTGTGTAGTGGTTTAACGATGTGCTAATGCTAGCGAACGCATGCTAACTGTATGTTATTAATGTATTAGCAGCTAATCATCGCTGATTTACGTTGATGCAAACCTGTTTGTTATTGGAGACGAAATTGATTTGTTTCATTTCTATTTTTAGTTTCACTCTTCAAGTGATGGTTGAATAAAGTCAGCAAATTATACCAACGTCTTCTGCATCTTCATTTGGGAGTTTAGCTAGCTGTATAGCCAGGACTGAGCCTAAGCGTCTCTATGAGGACAGTGCAGTCTATGCCCTCCCGATGCAGTTATCTCCACCTTGCAATGACTGCAAGTCGCTTTGTTGTAATTTTTCCTCGTGAAGTGAAGACACACTTTCGAGCGTTTGAACCTACGTGCTGTCATTGTTATGTTTATGGCTGCAATGCTCGTGCTTACCCGTCGTAACCTTTCATTTTCACCCTCTTTCCTGGTGAAGTGTAGCCAAACTTTGGAGCGAGTGGTTCTTGGCGCCATGCTAGTTTGATGCGTCTGGACAACAAGACACGTCACGACGCAATATGCGTCTTTAGGAATCGTTAAAGGGATCGTTAAGGCTTTTTCATTGTGATGTTGAGGCCTCGAAACACTCGGAACCGGTTCGGAATTGGAATCTGATTTCGAATCCAAATAATCTGTTGTAAAACACAATCACAAAAATACAAGTCTTGGTTGAAAAAAACAGACATTAAAAACAAAATGAATAGTTCTTTGGGTGTTTTTTTAAGTTATCTACAAGTGTTTAAGCACGTGCAAATGGATTTCTGGTTGAAACTGTTACGCCCCAGTCTAGGGGTTTCAGGACGCAACATGGGGTGTGCTCCTCCCGTCAAATCCTCATCCAGAAAAGCCAGTGAAAACAAAAAAAGTCCAGAGCAGTTTCTTTATTTGGCTCAGAGGGAGACAGTCGCCAAAATAACAAACAAAACAATCTATGAAAACCCGGTCTTCCCTAACAAAAAGAAAAAAGGTCAAATTAAAGACATTTCTTTTACCCAACTCCTATCAACAAAAAACAGGAGAAAACTGCAAAACACAAAGGCATCTCCCTCCTACATTACTGCTCAACTATTTACACTATATACAAAGGTTATATTAAACAGGAATCACTGCTGGAAACCGAACACACGAACTGGCGTTTCTGAATGCTGGTCTGGCTGGCGAGGAGGCAGAGTGCTTGTGGCAAGCTTGTTAAGTAGGCCAGGAAGTCCAAACCTTGGCCAGTCAGGGGGCACCAATCAGGAGTGGCTGAATCAGCAACACCTGCACCTAATTCAACAATCAGCCACCCAACTCATGCACACACACACACACACACACAGTGGAAAAAAACAAAAAAGCAGTTAAAAAAGAACAATTGACCCACAGGGTCATAACAAAACGCCTGGGTGCCAAAATTCTAACCACTCACTTGTAGAACCAGTAGAACAATTTATTACAAGTTTAAATTTGTCATTTTACAGGATTTTTTTTCCATTTTACAACTTTACTTTTTTTGGCACTATTCTATCTCCATGTAATACACTAAGTGAAAATAAAGTACACAGAAAAGAACAACAAAAAAACAAATGATCATCATTTTGAAATCCTTTTTACTCAAGCTTCACTCAAACCTTTTATCTCCCACATTCTTATAGTGGGGCAAATAAGTATTTAGTCAACAACCAATTGTGCAAGTTCTCCTACTTGAAAAGATTACGGAGGCCTGTAATTGTCAACATGGGTAAACCTCAACCATGAGAGACAGAATGTGGGGGGGGGGAAACAGAAATCACATTGTTTGATTTTTAAAGAATTTATTTCCAAATTAGAGTGGAAAATAAATATTTGGTCACCTACAAACAAGCAAGATTTCTGGCTGTCAAAGAGGTCTAACTTCTTCTAACGAGGTCTAACGAGGCTCCACTCATTACCTGTATTAATGGCACCTGTTTTAACTCATTATCAGTATAAAAGACACCTGTCCACAACCTCAGTCAGTCACACTCCAAACTCCACTCTGGCCAAGACCAAAGAGCTGTCGAAGGACACCAGAGACAAAATTGTCTACCTGCACCAGGCTGGGAAGACTGAATCTGCAATAGGTAAAATGCTTGGTGTAAAGAAATCAACTGTGGGAGCAATTATTAGAAAATGGAAGACATGCAAGACCACTGATAATCTCCCTCGATCTGAGACTCCATCCAAGATCTCACTCCATGTCGTCAAAATGATAACAAGAACGGTGAGGAAAAATCCCAGAACCACACGGGGGGACCTATTGAATGACCTACAGAGAGCTGGGACCACAGTAACAAAGGCTACTATCAGTAACACAATGCGCTGTCAGGGACTCAAATTCTGCACTGCCAGACGTGTCCCCCTGCTAACGCCAGTACACGTCCAGGCCCGTGTGCGGTTCGCTAGAGAGCATTTGGATGATCCAGAAGAGGACTGGGAGAATGTGTTATGGTCAGATGAAACCAAAATCAAACTGTTTGGTAGAAACACAGGTTCTCGTGTTTGGAGGATAAAGAATACTGAATTGCATCCGAAGAACACCATACCCACTGTGAAGCATGGGGGTGGAAACATCATGCTTTGGGTCTTTTTTGCTGCTAAGGGACCAGGACGACTGATCTGTGTAAAGGAAAGGATGAATGGAGCCATGTATCAAGAGATTTTGAGTGAAAATTTCCTTTCATCGGCAAGGTCATTGAAGATGAGACGTGGCTGGGTCTTTCAGCATGACAATGATACCAAACACACAGCCAGGGCAACAAAGTAAGAAGCATTTGAAGGTCCTGGAGTGGTCTAGCCAGTCTCCAGATCTCAACCCAATAGAAAATCTGTGGAAGGGGTTGAAAGTCCGTGTTGCCCAACGACAGCCCCAAAACATTACTGCTCTAGAGGAGATCTGCATGGAGGAATGGGCCAAAATACCAGCAACAGTGTGTGAAAAGCTTGTGAAGAGTTACAGAAAATGTTTGGCCTCCGTTATTACCAACAAAGGGTACATAACAAAGTATTGAGATGAACTTTTGGTATTGACCAAATAATTATTTTCCACCATGATTTGCAAATAAATTCTTTAAAAATCAAACAATGTGACTGTTTTTTTTCCCACATTCTATCTCTCATGGTTGAGGTTTACCCATGTTGACAAGTACAGGCCTCTGTAATATTTTCAAGTGGGAGAACTTGCACAATTAGTGGTTGACTAAATACTTATTTGCCCCACTGTATGTTGTCTTCCGTTATCATCATGGCAAGCGACAATACCTCGAACAATGACATGATTTTTTTTTTTTAAGTAACTTTGTCCTCTTGGTGCCGACAAGCCAGTTAGAAAGCTAGGTTAGCGTCTACTCCTGAGAAAAAAATAACATTCATGTGGATTTTTAACTCGTTTATCTGCCACTCTGTTACTGTGATTATGCCAAGAATTGTAAATATAAAATAACTCATGTAATAAAATGTAACCATGGATCGGTAAAATGACCTTTGATAAAAACCTTTGATAGTCACCTATTATTAATGAATACGTGACCGAAAACCAGAGAAGTTGAGGCCTATATTTTTTCAAAAATAGAGAAGCCAAAATGTCCTCCAATTCTAGGATGTGCCTAGAGTGGGGAGAACAAGTATTTGATACACTGCCAAAATACTTGTTCTCCCCACTGTACAAATGTATTTAATGTAAACCCAGAGTTCCTCCAATTGATTATGATAGCTCATTGTTGTCAATTTTTTTAGGTTTGCTGGCAGACCTGGAAAATACAATAAACTGTTTAATCGGTGGCGACTGGAGGAGGTAAGTGCAAGCGTGCATCAGCCTAAGTGGGCGATCATTTCAGCTGTGACTCAGACCCTTTTTTTCTTAACATATCATTGCAATGACTTTAATTTGCGTTGACTAATAGGATCATTCATCTTTCAACAAGCTATTATTGAAATCAAAGGGCCTTTTCCTGAATAATTGAATCGATTTTCAACACAGTGCGTGAAATATTAGCGTAAAAATGTGAATTTCTGGTTTAAGTGTCACCCAAGTGGCTGCTTGATCGATCTGTGCCTGCAAATGGGTGTCATCATGTTTTTCAAACAAATCTGGAATAACTTCATGGAGCTCGGTTATCCGTAAGTCATATTTCATTATTCTTTTGCTTTTGTCAGCGTTTGCTGATTTAATTATTGTTGAGGTGAGTAGGCTAGTGTACTTGTTGTTATCTTAGGTTGCTGCAGAACTGGTGGTCTCGTAGGAAGATGAAGAAAGGAGGCAGTGCTGGAGGGCCCAATGTGGAGACTAAAAGTCAGCTACCTCAGTGGGATAAAGACTGGAATCTGCAGCCCATGAACGCACACGGGCTAGTAGATGAGTACCTTGAAATGGGTGAATCATTTTGGGTTTTGTACTTGCACAAATATGTAACTTGAGAGAGTCTGTAAACATCATGAAACAAAATCTTGTCTCCTCTCAGTCCTCCAGTTTGGCTTTACCACTATCTTCGTAGCCGCGTTCCCACTGGCTCCGCTTTTGGCTCTGCTCAACAACATCATCGAGATCCGTCTGGATGCGTACAAGTTTGTCACCCAGTGGCGAAGACCCATGCCTGCCAGGGCCACAGACATTGGTGAGCCCGAGCTCCTTTCTCGCTCTTTCAATTTCGCCGCAGAGGCAATGTTGACATGCGGCAAATATTCGGGTTAAGTTAGATATTCTTCTTTTAACCGTGTTTTAACCCTTTCTAAGGCACTCATTGGCTGCCATTGATATAGCTCGATGTCCAATTCATTTTGACTCGGAGTCAAAATGGATGATACAAGGTTCTAATTCAATAGTGATATTTGAAGTGTCAGAAGAACTACGAAGTCCAAACACTTTCCAAAAAGAAAAAAGCACAAATGCAAATTGGAACAACACAAACGCCAATTGCAAACGCTTTGCAAAAGAAAAAAGCACGAATGCGTCTTGACCAAAGCACAAATGCACGAAACCCAATTGCCTGCAACACGAATGCAAATGATTCGCAACACAAATTCAAATGGCTCACAACACGACTGGAAAAAGCCACAACACAACTGTAAAAGGATGACCCAGAAGTAGACTAAATTTCACAGAAATGCTGCTGCCACCATAGAAATGGTCACAAAGCAATAATATTCCAAAGTTTGCGAGTGAATTTCTGTAACTTCCATTTTCAAGCTCTGCACATGTGGAGATGTGACATGAAAATTTCTGGTTACGCTGCAGCAGGAGTGGTAGTCCTCGTGTCTACCTCCGTGAAATTTAGTCAACTTCCGTCGTCCTCTTGCATCTTTGCCGTGGCTTGTGGCAAATGGGGTTTGTGCTATTGCCAGTTTTCAAACAAGCTTTGGCAATTGGGGATCGTATTTGAGCGTTTTTCTTTTGCATTTGTGTTGCGTGCCACTTTAATTCGTGTTGTGGCAATTGGGGTTTTTGCTTTAGGCAATTTTGCAGTCATGCTTTGGTAATTGGAGATCATGTTATGGCATTTGTGCTTTTTTTTTTCTTTTGCAAAGCATTTGCAATTGGTGTTTGTGTTGTGGCAATTTGCATTCATGATTTTTTCTTAGGGCTGTCAAACGATTAACATTTTTAATCGAGTTAATCACAGCTTAAAAAATAATTAGGTTTTGACTTGGTTCCCTCCTAGTGTGTTCCTGTGATTACCCATTGATTTCACCTGTTTTGCCTGCTCCTAGTGTATCCGCCAACCTGCATCCTTCTGTGTCACCCATCTGTTCCTCGTTGTCTTGTTACCCCTTGTCTCTGTGTGTATATAGGCTCCCAGTTTCTTTTCACTCCTTGTTGTGTCATTGTCAGCGTCAAAGTCTATGCCAATGTCTTCATTCATGCCAGCATCAATTCTTGCCCGTTCCTACTCACAGCCCTCGTGTTCCTCTGCCTCAGTAAGTCTTTGATACCCAGCCTTTTGTTAGTAACCTGAGTTTTGTTTGCTACTGTGTTTTTTGGGATCACCTCAGTTTTGGTTTGTACTTTGTTTTTCTCTTGGCTTTAATTAAATCACTTTTACACCGCCTTTTTGCCATGCTTCCCTTTCCCTGCACTTGGGTCCACACACCACCTGCCTGCCCGCATTCCTGACAAGACGGATGTATACATTCAACATACTATTGTATACAAGTACTGTATTTGTTTATCATAACAATAAATCCACAAGATGGCATTAACATTATAAACATTCTTTCTGTGAAAGGGATCCACAGATAGAAAGACTTGTAATTCTTAAAAGATAAATGTGAGTACAATTATAGTAATTTTGATAGTTTGTATATTGTGACTAAATATTGCCATTTAGTGTATTTGTTCAGCTAAACGAAATGTTTGAATAGAGTTTGACCAAGTATTATTTTGCATAGCTACTGTATTTTGATTGGGAATGCCAGTTGTCTTTGCATTGAGCGCTTTTCTTTTTGAGAACTTTTTTCTTTGAGAGAGATGGGAATATTGTTTTTTGTTGTGCTTTCACTTAATGATTCTGTAGCGACTTAATTGTTTTTAACTGCCCAAATGTATGATGGGAAGTTGGACAACCATGACTGTCAGTGGTGGCTGCAAATGGTACATCTTCTCTGAGTTGTGTTCAACACAGGGTGTGAAGAAAAAGACCATCTCCCGTCATTCTTCCCGACATCGCTTGCCAAGAGATGCCAAAGCTTATAACAATAAATAGAGCGGCTCCAATGAAAGCCTGTATCCACTCCACTCCCTTGACGCTGCCTCTTAGCTCTCAATATACAATAAACGGCGCCATTGTAGTCTGTTCGTGGCAGTGTGTGAGTGGGACTTTCTGCGCATGCATTAAATGCGTTAAATATTTTAACGTGATTAATTTTTAAAAAATTAATTACCGCCCGTTAACACAATAATTTTTACTTTTTCTTTTTGCAAAGTGTTTGGACTTGGCATTTCGCCTGACCCTTTTTGGCCACTGTCATATTCCTGTTGTACTGCAACATCATCATGCAAATAACCGGACACCGCAAACATTCCACCGCCAATAAGAATCATAATGTTGAAGTCACAATGAAGTCATGATTTTTCTTCTCACACCAAAAGTATTTCACATTGGCCAGATATTCAGGTTTGAAAAAGGTTGTGATCAAGATTTAAAACACCCAAATATGACCATATTCAGGTTTTTATCTATTTTTTATTTATTTATTTTGGATGGGACGTGTTTACAAGGCCTTGCATGACTGGGTTTCGGCCAATAACTGTTATGAAAGGGTTATTGGCTGCATGTGAAGGTAGCCAGTGACATTTATTAGCATTCATCTAACTACAGTATAACTCAATATGCAGCCAGCTCCACTATCTGTTGTTTTACCATCACTTTATTTGAATTGCAATCATTAAAGCGCAAGCACATCTTAAAACCTTTCTGAAATTCCTCTCATTTACTGATCGTATTTGATAGTGTTCCACATTGGAGCAAATGAAAGAGTTGAATGTGTTTGCACTGACACTGTTACTCTGGAATATTTGTAAATACGGAAGATGTTAGTACTTTTCGGAAACTTTTAAACATTGTAAAATGTGTCATTTTAGTCCGAACAAAAGGATAGGGCAAAAGTCGTCCCGGTTTTTCCAAGGCATTTAAAATATTGCTGGCGTGCTTGACAGGTATCTGGCACGGAATCCTTGAAGGCATTGGGGTCCTCGCCGTCATCACCAACGCCTTCGTTATTGCTATCACCTCGGACTACATCCCTCGCTTCGTGTATGCCTTCAAATACGGGCCCTGCATGGACAGAGCGTACCGTCACGATGATGAGTAAGAGTTAAAAAAAATTCAAGTGTGAGTCTTGCGTGCACAGACTCTGCTTGAGTTGTGCTAAACGTTTGAATTCACCCTGCAGGTGTTTGCGAGGCTACATGAACAGCAGCCTGTCTGTGTTTGACATGAGCGTACTAAAGAACAGCAGCGAGCCAGAGTACTGCAGGTACCGGGACTACAGAGCGCCACCTTGGAGCACGGTACCCTACGAGTTCACTCTGCAGTTCTGGCACGTTCTGGCTGCCAGACTGGCCTTCATTATCGTCTTTGAGGTATGTTGACTCCTCTTCCAAATCTGACAACCTTTCCGATGCTTTTAAATCAATGACTGCTTTCCTCAGCACCTGGTGTTTGGCATCAAATCCTTCATCGCGTACCTCATTCCGGACATGCCCAAGGACCTGTGTGACCGAATGCGCAGGGAGAAGTACCTCATGCAGGAGATGATGTACGAGGCGGAGCTGGAGCACCTTCAGAAGGAGCGCAAGAAGAACGGACTGCGGTATCACCACGAGTGGCCTTAAACTTTTTACCCTTCATGTTTCCGCCAAATGCCGTGCAGCCCTCCACTACCGCTTGCCTGCTTTTTTCTGGGGTTTAACATTTAGCAGATTCACCAAAGACTTCACATACGACAACCCCCCGCCCCTTATACACACACATACAAAAGCTGCTTCACCGTGAACACTCCCTCCCTCGCCATCTGTTGCAGAATTGGCGCCGCTCTTGTGTTCCGATTCCCTCCGCGATCCGCCGTCTGCCCCCCATCCCTGCTGTGTGTCATGGCCTCACTGTAATGTTTACTATGCAGATGAAGGGCTGCAGCGGTTTCACTTGGTCAGCCATCTTGCACTCTCTCTCTCCTTCTGTGTGGCAGCTAGCACTCTATCTCAGGGGTCCCCAACGACCGGGCTGCGGACCGGTACTGGTCCGTGGCGCATTTGGTACCGGGCCGCGCAGAAATAATAAATAATTTATTAACAACTGCGTTCTGGCCGATTGACTTTGGCCTGTGCCGCTTAACACACCAATATCCTTGTCTACTCTAGATATACAACTACAGAAGGGGAGGTCGTCATAGAAATGCATTGATTGGAATGTTAGCAGTACATCTTGTTTTGTATATCTATGTGCGCTTGGCCTCGATAATAACGTATGACGTAGGTCGTCGCGCATCACATTTGTTCCCGGTAATAATTAGCCCCCACACTAGAATGACTGAAAAACAGACATCTTTGGAGAGATTTTTTTACGGGGAAAAGGGAACCTCACGAGCCAGAAGATTAGCCTAGAACCTCGAAGAAAACAAAATCTATGCTACTTCCCAATCACTAAAGACCCACGAACTGCGAAGCAGTGGATTTGTGACCCGTATGTGAATAAACCGAGTGATTCGTGCATGTCTGTGCATCAGCTTGTAGAGATTGCAAATCACGGCGACCTTAACCGTACATATGAGACAACAACTCTACCGAGGTTCTGGATTAAAGTCATTTCGGAATATCCTGACATCGCTAGGAGAGCACTGAAACAAACGAAACAAGCTCAAGCCTCCCACTGATTCAGCGGGTGAGTTGTATTTTCCCTGCACTTAACACGACAGGTCTGAAAACAAATGTTATTTTATATTTGCTGTATTTTCTGCCGCACATTGCCAGTGTTCTGACAAATTTGGTATGCGCGTAATGTTAAAAATGACCGCGAATGCAGCGATTCAAAAGTACACACTACAAACTTTCTTTAAAGAAAGGAATATTTACTTAAGTTTGCCATGTTAGCTGCAGACAACAACTGCACGCAGCTCTGTCACATAAGGACTTCATCGTGTCGTTAAGCATTAATTCACGCCATTTTTGTGTTGCACATGTATGTCTATGATGTAAATAGTTTTTTTGCAGCGTTGGATAACACAGAGTCCAACTGAATATAAAAGAGGGCTTTTTTGACCGCCACAAAAGCTTTGGGAGCAAAATTTTATTCATTTATTTTGCAAAATTTGACAGAACACCCGTCCGTGAAAAAAAGACCCAAATCACACTGGTCCGTGGTGCAAAAAAGGTTGGGGACCCCTGCTCTATCTGCATGTGTTCAGTTTTCAGAACCATGCTGGTTCCCGCTCATTTTGTGATCGTGATCACAAGTTGAACGGAAGACGTTTTTGCAAAGTAACTATGGGCTACGTTCACACTGGATTATGATTTCTTTGTTTTGTTCTGTTTCAAAATGTGGCACATCTGAATTTTTTTAAAATGTACAATTACAATGTATTCATGTTTTTTGTTCGTGTGTGGATGTAATTTGGGTATTTATTAGCTGAGAGGTCCGTGTGGATGCTAGCCTTGCGCACATTCGACCGATAAATCATCAGAAAGCAACATATTTTCCAATTGTTCGACAAAACACACCAAAAGCAAAAGTGGACCATCGATCCAAATTTGGCAATGGAGAAAAGATTAATTCATTCATTCATTTTCCGAGCCGCATACTAATCGGCTGCCATTGATGGCGCTAGAGGTCCAATCCATTTTGACTGGGAGTGCTCGCGGTGATCATTCGCTGCCAGCCAGTCCTCCCAGTTTCTATAAATTGTATCATTTAGCTGGACACAATTTTGTGCATGTTATGAATCGCATTTGTTTTTGTTGTGCCGCAAATTATGAAAATCATTTTTAGCAGAAACCAAAAAAAAATCCAAAATAACGCATTGGCTGCAATTGATGGCAATGGAAGTCCAATCCATTTTGACTGGGGGGGGCTGGTTGGCTAATTCGCAGCCAGCCCCTCCCAGTCAAAATGGATTGGATGTCTATCATAGGTGTTTATAATATGATTTTTTTACTAAATGCCACAACACAAACTCTGTGAATATCTAATAATAACAGATTATTTACTTCCACCACTTAAAATGGATTGGACATCTATTACCGTGAATGGCAGTCAATGAGTTGAGCAACATCCCCTGCCGTGTAAACGTAGCCTACCTCGCCCTTGGAGCATGCTGAATCCTTTTTGTTGCAAAATGTACAGTACTTTGTAAAACAACAGCACTTATCATGAAGATTTAGCAAAGGCAGCCCAGAAAGTGCATGGTGTAGTTGTCACGTCCCTTCTTGGTGCCTGGTTTGCGTGTCAGCGTGAGCTGCCTGTGTGTTTCTTGTGTTACTGCTAAGCTGGACTGCCTCGAGTTGGTGCGATGTGAACTTTTTCGCGATATGATTGTGCCTACAGTTGTGCGCCGACATCACGTGTGCCTGTTTGTGCTGCACGTGTGCTTTCAAGTGCAACGAGTCCTCTCTCTCTTAACTCTTCTGCCCAAGAACTTTGTAGACTCTCCTGAGTGGGTTTGTTTTGGACTTTAGTCAGACACACTTAGGTACCCACTGTGGTCTAATGGCTCTAAAACAACAGCGTTTGTTGTAATGTAACTCCCATTATGATCGACGTTTAGCTGCTTTTCCCCCTTTCTACGCTCATGGCCTGTTTTTCATTTGTTATTGGAAGGGCTGAAGTATGGTTAAAAGTTGGATCGTTTGGACATACCTGTGGCTTGGATGTTCACTGCGCAGAGAACGCCGATTCGCTCTTGCTCACTCACAAAAAAAAAGCACTTACACATTCATTCTCCAGTAAAGAACATCAGCCAGCTGCGGTTTGAGCTCCGCTGTGTTCGTAATTGTTTTAAAGTTTCGAAATTCAAGCGCTTCAAAGGAAAGCTGTTGGTCATGGACTGACACATTTGGAGGCAAAACCACAAGTGCTCGTTACAAACAAGAATATACCGTCCAATTTCCAGTCAGAATATGTTAATATGCTCATGAGTCAAAATACAAGACAGTCAAAAGAGTAAGAAATAACTCAGTAACTATAGTATGTCAGGTTTTCAAGGTTGGGCGGGGATTGTCTAAGATTGATTCTCCTCCCAAGCCAAGTTTACAATCAAGTTGTGAAAGTCCGCTGGAAGTACAAACCAATTGTGGGCGCTTTGACGCCCCATTTCTGATTTGGAAAATATGGACATAACAATATCTCTCATGAGTAGGTTGTCATTGCCGGAAATCATTACTTAAAGGGAATGAGAGGAGTTGCTTTGATTGGCCGTGACTGATATGGGATATGATCTCGAGAGAGCTAAGATCTGGCGGCCTCTGATTGTACAATTATGTTAACTACTACCTTACAAAGAACTTAGTCTCTATTCCACTCCAAAACTTTTAATTGTTAATATATTCTATCTCAGTAAAACTGAACGTCGATGGCCTTGTTCCATTTAAAGCAGTGAAGCATAACAAAAGATACACTCGTAATATTATCAAAGATTCAATCACGATCACCCGGCCAGTCAAACAATATTTTTGCTACTTTAAAGACTTTTCTGTTTTGTTATTTCTGGTGTTATGGGTAAAATATTTCCATTTTGACTGGCCAAGAGACAGGAATAGATTAGTTTTTTTTTTTGTTTGTTTTTTTTTTTTTTTTACTTCACAGTGTTTAATGACAGCTATGTTGAAACAGTTAATCCGTTATACGGTGTTCATTTTTAGTAAGTAACTTACTGGTTACCACTGAAGGTGTTAGATGTCCAATTCATTTTGACTGAGGGCTGACAGCGATTATTCACCTTTAAATATACTTGATCAAGATTAGCACATGTAAGACTTTTTAACTCTTTGGCTGTCATTGAGATCGCAAAATGTCCAATCTGTTTTGACTGGGAGGGGGCCAATGAACGAATGTTTACTCGCCCCTTCCAGTCAAAACGCCATCACTAGCGCTAAAACATTAGCATTCACAGCCATCCTCCCAGTTTAAATGAATTGGACAAGTAATCTAGCGTTGTCATTGGCAGGCAATGAGTTGATACAGTGATCCCTCGCTAATTCGCGCTTCAAACTTAGCACCCTGCGTCCATCGCGGATTCTTTTTTTCTTTCAATTAAAAAAAAAAAAAAAAAATACAGATGAGCTGTCCTGAGCCAATAGCGTAGACTCACTCTCGCTTCCTCTCTTGCTCTCCCTTCTCTTTGTTCATCAGGCCGTGCACTGGATTTGCATATCAAAGTTAACGATGTTGACGGATGTTTGGGTTTGATCTTGCCACTGATGGTTGTAAGCCAAAGCACCGCATGCATCAATCATCGTTTGTTAAACAGTTGCTGTGGCAACTCATTGTAAGTAAGTGAGACGCTTGAGCGGATTTGAGTGGACTCGTTTAATAAAGCATTTAACAAAGCCAAGCATTCTTCTAATACTTTATTCTTGTTTAAAAATAATTCGGTGGCACAGTAACATGTTTGAAACTTATCATAATTATTACATTTGAAAGCTTAAAAACCAGTGATTAAAATGTATATATACTTATTTTTAATTATACTTTGGGGAAAAAGTGAAAAAAAACATGTCTTATACGACTCCCTTTTCTATGCTAAATCTGGATACATACATTGAACACAAGCAAAATAAATATACTTGAAAATACTTTTGGGGGGCTGCACTACTTTGCGGTTGTTTACTTATCACGGCGGGTCCTCGTCTCCATTAACCGCGAAAAACGAGGGATCACTGTAGTAATTATTTTCTTGTGAATTCTTTTTTTTTTTTTTTTAGCAACTTTTTTTTTTTTTTTTCAAATTAAAAAAATCTAAAATAGGGAAAAACCTGTTCTCTTGTTGTATTTTTTAAATTAATAGGTTAAATAGAATAGGTGTTTTTTAAAATTGATTTTGTTTATTTTAAAAACAAAAAGGAATTTTAAAAAATGTTATTTATTAATAATGGTATTTATTATTTCTCATCAGAATGTCATTCCAGGCTATGATTAGTGTCTTTCTGTTTTCTCATAATTTTGTTTTAAGATGATTAATTTAGAATTTATTCTGGAAAAAAAATATTTTAAAAAAAATATTTTTTTTTGTAAATTAGATTATTGAGACCTAGCGTTTACATATGTCGGCATCACATTATGTGTCATGTAGGCCACATTATTAACATTTGGTATACTTTGTTGTACAAGTGTGCAATAGTACAATCATAGACTTCATAATTTGTGAAGTCTATGGTACAATATTAACATTTGGGAGAGTAAAAGTGCGGCCCACATGAATCCCCGTCAACCTACTGTTACGGACCCATTGTGTTATTCCCCCTTTTACTTCGATCGCGTGTATTTATGTTTGTATTTAATACACCCCTTAACGCATCCCTCCGTTGTTTTCTGCTATGGGGTAAAACCTTGTTTCTGCAGTAGCGGACCCTTACACTGGCAACAAAATAAACCACACATTTCCAAAGATAGACGACGGACTCACTTCCTCGGCACTGCTATCCCGTAGCATTTAATATTGTTATGTTTTCAGTTTAATTTAGCTATTTCCATCTTGCTATGTTGATAATTGCGATGTTTGTTTACTGCTTTTTGTCTTACTGTAAAGAAAGGGAAAGTGACGATCGCCCAGCCATGATATTTATGTCATCAGCCATCGTGCTGTGACCCGGGAATTTAACGCCAGCTTTCACGCATATCTCTTCCCGGGAAAGTCCCTTAAATTATACTAAGACGCGACCAGTGAAATCTCCGCGTCATCTCCGTTTCAGTCGACCCCGGAATTGTGTTCACATACAAGGGCTGCACGTTTAAATTCCGCGATTTTCCCAGTGTTTCGGCGTGTGTGAAAAGGGCTAAAATGTGATGTCTACATTTGTGAATACTGGGTCTTTATGAGGTCAGTTTTTTTTATTTGTTGTTTGTTTGTTGGTTTATTTGCTTTTAATTACCAAAAATAGTGACTTGCCCTATAGTGTTAAGAACAGATGATTCTAGATATTTAGAAGAAAAAAATGTATAAATGTCACATTAAAACAAACCTAACTAGGAATACAAAGTAAATCATTGATGCTTTATCAATACCGTTGGGAATTTTTTTTTTTTTTAATCTTCCTTTTTTAGTGTTAATTCAAATCATGTTGCCATTTTATGTATGAATAATCGTAAAGTAGACTGACTACAGTATATTTGTTTTGTTATTGAGTTTTTGCTGCTTTTACTCACATTCAGATGTCCCGTCTGCATTTCTCAGGTGTCCTCTGAATGTTTGCTGGTGATCAAACATTTTCAATCACATTTTGTTCAATCAAATGATGCACCCATAAAATGCATGTTTGTTTTTTTTTGGGGTTTTTTTTGGTTCAGATTCCTTTGGACATTTAATGTCTACTCTGGGGGGGAAAAAAACAACAACAACAACTAACATAGCTTTCATGCTATCCTTCTATCAGTTCCATTTATTGATTTTTTTTTTTTTTTATTCAGTGGGAAGAGACTCTAGCAGTCATTAGGAAGCAGTCCGGGTTCCCTGCTATGTGAAAATTGAAAATCTATGCATGCTGTAATCCTTGTACAGTCCAGTTTGCATGAGTTTAGTGCCTCCTTTGAGCAGCGCCGACGTCAATAAGTTTGTCTTAAACATATCAAAAACACATCTTTTTTAGGAAACTCAGAAAAGATTTACTGTATGTTTGGTGAAGGAACTGAATTTTATACAGCATCAATATAGTTTCAAGATTTGAAAAAAAAAAAAAAAAAAAAGAATGAAAATACTATGAGAACTCAACAAGTCTAGAGAAAAATTGAAAGTGTGAAAATATCACACATTGAATCTATGTAGTGAAAGTGTTCCTAACATCTCATACTGCTTTTGGCAATAGCACAATTTGGGTATCATTAAAACAAGTAACAACAGCATGTCATTGCACTCGGTAAAAATATGAAGTGGAATTTACTTGATGAGCAAGTTGATGCACATACATGGAAGTCTTAGGTCATGCAATTGAATGAGCGACAGTATGCAACATGGTTTACTTCGTTCTTTGTTTACATGTATAAAAAAAAAAAATTAAAAAAGAAATGTATAAAACAATGTAACATAAGATAATTTGGATATCACACTTTTCTGTAATAAACCATGGATTGTACTTTTCAATTTAATTCTTCCCTGTTTATTTCTCGCTATTTTCTCACAAGGCCATTCAATGCCTGAATTCCAATCACAAAGCTGTTGCATATGAAAAAGGTGCGCTTTCATGGAGATGTACAAAGCGTTGTCGATCAAAATAATGGCAATTCGACCTCAGCTGAGTTCTACGCTCAACTGGGGGACATTCGAGTAAGTGCTACGTCTGCACAAAAGTTTGGTGGATTCTGTTTATGGAGCAAACTGATTTATTTCTTTGCTCCCTCTGCAATTACAAACCAAGATTCCATTTTTCTCCCGATGCATGCCTATGCTGAAATAATGTTTTTCTATCTAGTGGAGGAATAACAGCTTTCCTGCACTTGGCATCAACACTCTCTGCTTTGTTTGAACGTCCTCAAGGGGAAATCTGCTGTTATTTCTTTTCAGCTTTTGAGAAGTGCTAAGCTGGCACAAAAAGGACACATCAGAAACGGTAAAGATCTAAAAGACGTTTATTGCTGTCAGTGGCAGCTAATGAGTTAATGAAATGTTATCCTCTCACTCCTCCAATGCGGTAAAAGTTGTGTGGCACGGGAAAACTTTAATACGTTAAACCCTTTTCCATTTGAAAATGACAACTTGAATTTTAAAAAGCAGAATAGTAAAGACAGATATGAAGAATTTAAGCCCGCTGTCTTACTACAAAATCCCAAATAATCTCCTACATGTCCATTAGACTCGAACAAAATTTAGGGCTTGACTGCTCAATCGGAAAATGATGCGTGATGTCTTTAAGTGTGTTTGATGCCTCTTTGCACTAGGAACTGCAAAGCTGAAATGCGTCCAGGGTCACACCATGAAAAGAAACAGTGTATATTACCCAAATGCTGTATTTTCTCTCAAAGCACAGGTTTTCAAACAGCTACGTATTGCATTTTACCTTTTGAAGTGAGCGTTGAGTTCATTTTCCACCAGCTTGTAATTTACTGCACTGCTAAAAATGTACTTTATATGTGAAACACATGTTTTCCCCACCAACAGAACTGTAAATTGTCTGAATTTTTCTCATTTTTCTTAGGCGGTAACCGCAGTGTCACACACCACTTTCCTTTCATGCATCGCAAAGTTATTAGGTCACGGACACTGTAAAGGGAAGTGACATGATTGATGCTACTGTACGCACTAAGAACACATAAGGAGAGCGGCTTAGTGGAGAAATTATGGAGTGGGCACGGCTATAAATCCAGTTAAACACATGTGAACAGGATAAGATGGTAGGAATAACCTATATGGGGTGGCAAGAGAGTCACAGTTATAGATCATCAGCAGTTGATGTTCCATGGAGTGCTTTAGAACTCGTTGGCTGCCAATGACCAGTGTTGGTAATCTTACTTTTTTACTTAAAGATTTTTATATTAATTTATTGAGGAATAACAACCCTATGTACAATATTTGAGAAGATTTGGTATTGGCTGCTATTGACGTTCAGTGTGTTGATCAACAACTGAACATGAGTGAAATTTAATTAAGTTTAGAAAAAAAAAAAAAAAAATCCCTCCCGGGAATACTTTTAAAATTTGATATGCTGATATTGTCAACAGACAAAAAAATATTGCCCGTATTTGACACCTCTTGATTTTAAACATTTCCAGAAGATGTAGTTTTCATTTAGATTGCAATTTTATATGTTACTTAGGGTGTCTATATAAATGTGGTGAAAGATTGTTGAGAAGTTTGCACTGAAAGACCAGAAACTGGGGCCGGCCAATATTTCTTCATTAAAAGTCAAGCAAAGAGCAACACTGCGGGCTTTTCTTGATGGGGACGATGCACAGAGCACTTATTAGGTCATGGTCTCCTCGAGCAGCCTCGCAGGATTGATGTCGCTCACACAGCACGGAAATAAAGTGCAGTTTAGCCAGGTAATCATGAAGCCTACTGTGATCGTAACTATAAATCCAGCTGAAGCACAGAGGACAAAAAAGGCACCATCTCTTCCCTTATTTTCTGAATGGCCTCTGTTGACTTTATTTTGAAGTGCTCTTTCTCCAAAGAGTTTCTAATCGGCCTTTCCCAGACCAATTTTGGAAGCACATTATTTTCACACCGACCAGACACCCCAACCAGCACCAATAAATTATTCCGTACACTGTACATTTTTCGCATGAATATTTTTGCGCAGCAGCTCTGTGGTTTAGTCTTGATGGAAAAATGCTGTGCTAAGTAAAAAAGAAGTGAAAACCTGCGTCAATGGACGAGTTGTTCCTTGCTTTGAGGAACATGAAGGATATAGAAAGGTCATTTGGTGCGTGTGAGCAAAGAATTTATCGAATGTTATATAGTCAGTCCCTATGCAGACCCTATGCAATAAGACAGCTGTTTTTAGAGTGCACGTTAAATCAAAACCTCAGCAAAAGGTCTGAGATAAAGATTATTTCAGGTGCGCAGTTATTTATGCAGAATAACATAAGCGGATTTTAAGGGGGGGGCGGCACCCCTGGTGGTCGAAAAGTGTCATTGCATGTAAATGACTTTCCGAAACGTATATATATTTATATATATTTTATATGTATATGTATATGTATATATATATATATATATATATATATATATTAGGGCTGTCAAAATTATCGCGTTAACGGGCGTTAATTAATTTTTTAAATTAATCACGTTAAAATATTTGACGCAATTAACACAGATGCCCCGCTCAGAGAAATTTAAATGACAGTACACAGTGAAACGCTCACTTGTTGTGTTTTATGGAGTTTTGCCGCACTCTGCTGGCGCTTGTACTTGTACTAACATTTTTCTTTTAAGAACTACAAGTCTTTCTATCCATGGATCGCTTTAACAGAATGTTAATAATGTTAATGCCATCTTGTTGATTTATTGTTATAATAAACAAATAGTCCTTATGTACCGTATGTTGAATGTATATATCCATCTTGTGTCTTATATTTCCATTCCAACAATAATTTACAGAAAAATATGGCATATTTCATAGATGGTTTGAATTGCGATTAATTACAATTAATTAATTTTTAAGCTGTAATTAACTCGATTAAAAATGTTAATCGTTTGACAGCCCTAATATATATATGTATGTGTATATATATATATATATATATATATATATATATATATATACACAGTGGGGATAACAAGTATTTGATACACTGCCATTGGGTTTTCCCATTGGCAGTGTATCAATTACAATATATGTATATATATATATATATATATATATATAAAATAGAGAAAAAATATTTTTTCAAATGATTTTTTCTTTGATTGAATTTTTTTTTTTTTTTGATTGAAGCAACTTTTTGGGGGATTGAATGATTTAGATACAAAGGTCCTAATCATAATATGGCCCAAACACAAAAAGATTTTCTTCAATCAAAGAAAACTTTTTCAATGAAAAATTAAGTGTTCATATGCAAATTTTTCAATCTATAATATTTTTTCGCATTCAAAAACTGTTTTATGATTGAAATTTTTCTTTTTGAGAATCTATATTTTTTTGAAGCAACTTAATCTATATATTTTTTTTGAAGCAACTTATTTTTTGAATGAATAATAGTGAAAAATGTCCTAGCCAAAATGTGGTCCAAAGAAAAATCAACATTACTTCAATCAAAAAGTTGCTTCAATCAAAAAAAGAACTTGAAGTCAATCCAAAAAAATATATATATATTTTTTTTTTTTTTTGGAAATTTTTGAGTTTCAAATTTATTTTTGCATTCATTTTTTTGATTGAAGCGACTTTTTTTTGGGTTGAAAATATATATTTTGATTGAAGCAACTTTTTTTATGGAAGCAACTTTTTTTGATTGAATAATAAAGACGCAAATCTACCTCCATATGGCTCCGTCCAGGGGATACAATTTTTGACTCGGGTAACTACGACACCGGCGGGCGGACCAAATTCAATTGATGACGATCGTGGCGAAAAGTATTACCTAAGCTGCCTGATTTAGAATTCCCCTAAAAAATGATGGGAAACAACAACAAAAAACGCCCTTTGTCAACTTATTATTTTAAATATTCTTTAAGTAAATTTTATTGCTGACACTGCGTTTTGGGGTCATCAACATGTTGTGCCCCCCTGCCCCAAAAGTCAAACTCCGCCTATGCAGACTAATATCAGATTTGTATCAGCAAGCACTAAGTATTTTCTGAAATACATTGCACAGGTAAGACAGTCAAGTGCTCTGCGAAAAGACGGAATAGACAGTAAGCAGACTGTGTGGTGAGATATTGTGTATTCCGTCCAAATAAAATCTTTGTTGACATGTAATAAGCGTTAGGTCATCACTGTGAGTCAGCAGTGTGACTCCCACGCAGCCTGCAGATTCACAGGCCTTCACCTCCCGAGGATCCACACAATAGGAAAACCCTCCGCTGCCAGCTAAAAGGTATTTTTTCAACTGAACTGTAAACACACCCACAAGATCAGACATTAGATAGTCGGCAAAAACACCCCCATGAAATTTGCACTGTTAATACTTCCATTCCCATTGTAGAGTAGATACAACAATACATTCCCGGCTGTTCTTATTTATTCTTAGTACTCCCCCGCCGTAGCTAATTGCTCGCTTATGTGATTGGCAAGTGCAAATAGTCAGATTTAGCATCTGACCTATCAACACTAATTTGTACCAACTGTTACGAACGGCAAGCCGTTAATGTGGATCCAAAACACAGACCAGGAGATCAGAGAGCGAATTTAGTATTTAATGAGTACAACAAAGGGAGCACGCTAAGTAACGCGAGTAAGAAAATACAACTGAGAGAGCACGCTAAGTAACGCGGGTAAGAAAATACAACTGAGAGAGCACGCTAAGTAACGCGGGTAAGAAAATACAACTGAGAGAGCACGCTAAGTAACGCGAGTAAGAAAATACAACTGAGAGAGCACGCTAAGTAACGCGGGTAAGAAAATACGACTGAGAGAGCACGCTAAAACGGCGTGAATACAACAGTACAAAATTACAATTACAAAATCCCAATAAAACACAAAAGTAAATGAGATCAAACCAGAACACGATCGAAGAATGTCGGGAAGCACCAAGGGTGACGATGAGCACACAGAAGTAAGCAAAGCCGTAACAAGCAAATGCAATAGTCCGACACTCGCAGACGGTGACAGGAGTCCTTAAATAATGAGCGCTCCTAATGCGCCACAGGTGTGCGGCCACGGCCCCGCCCATCCAGCTGAATCAGATGCTGGAAAGAAAACAACTGAGAAGGCATACAGATATGACAGAACCCCCCCCTCAACGGACGCCCCCTGGCGGACCACCTGGTTTCGAGGGATGAAGGGAGTGGAAATCCCGCAGAAGCGACGGATCGAGGATCCAGGAGCGGGGGACCCATTGGCGCTCCTCAGGGCCATAACCTTCCCAGTCTACCAGGTACTGCACCCCCCTACCCCTCCTCCTAGAATCAAGAATGGCACGCACCGTGTACACCGGCCCACCGTCGATCACGCGAGGAGCAGGAGGAGGCACTGATGGAGGGTTCAGGGGACAGGTGGAGACCGGCTTGAGCAGAGAGACGTGGAAAACTGGATGAACCTTCATCGAGCCGGGAAGCTTCAGCCTGACAGTCACAGGGTTCACCACCGCGTCAACCGCAAAAGGACCCACGAACCGAGGGCCCAGTTTTCTTGAAGTCCCAGCCAGGTGCAAATCCCGCGTCGAAAGCCAGACCATCTGGCCTGGGCGATAGACTGGAGCGGGCCGTCGGTGGCGATCAGCTATCCGCCGGTTGCGGGCCGCCGTTCGGACTAGTGCAGCCCTTGCGTCTCTCCAGACCCTATGCGCCCTCCGCAGGTGCACCTGTACAGACGGCACGACGACCTCGGCTTCTTGGGAAGGAAACAGTGGAGGCTGGAACCCGTATGCAGTCATGAATGGTGACCTCCCAGTGGCAGAGCAAACGAGGGTGTTATGTGCATACTCCACCCAAGGGAGGTGTGACGACCAGGAAGCCGGATGCAGTTCACAAACACAACGGAGGGCGGCCTCCAGCTCCTGGTTGGCCCGTTCCGTCTGTCCATTGGATTGTGGGTGGTAACCTGAAGACTTGCTTGACGTGGCCCCCAAAGCTTTGCAGAACGCTCCCCAGACTCGTGAGACAAACTGGGGCCCTCTATCTGAGACAAGGTCACACGGGATGCCATGAGCACGAAATACATGGGTTACCAGCAGGTCGGCGGTTTCCAGGGCTGAAGGCAACTTGGGGAGTGCGATGAAATGTGCCATCTTGGAGAACCGGTCCACCACCGTCAAGATGACCGAATAACCCCTGGATCGTGGAAGACCAGTGACAAAATCGAGCGCCACATGTGACCAGGGGCGAGCTGGAACAGGCAATGGATGGAGTAAGCCCGCTGGAGCACGATGGACTGGCTTGCCCCGAGCGCAGATGGAACAAGCGGAGACATAGTCCATGACGTCCTTGCGCATGCCTGGCCACCAAAACCTCTGGGACACGAGGAAGAATGTGCGGGACACCCCCGGGTGGCAGGCAAACTTTGAGGAGTGGCCCCACTTCAGCACTCCTGCACGTTGAGCAACTGGGACGAATAACTTGCTGGCAGGGCAGCCCCCAGGCACCCTAACACCTCGTAGGGCTTCCTCCACAAGACGTTCAACTTCCCATAGTAGGGCGCCAACGATCAGATTCCCAGGAACAACAGACTCCTCTGATGGCCCCTCCTCAACCGGCTCATGGATCCTTGACAGCGCATCGGGCTTCCCGTTCCTTGACCCTGGACGGTAAGTAATCAGGAAGTTGAAACGGGTCAGGAACAATGCCCAGCGGGCCTGGCGTGAGTTGAGGCGCTTGGCAGCACGAAGGTATTCCAAGTTCTTATGGTCTGTTAGTATCTGGAACGGTACCTCGGTGCCCTCCAACCAGTGCCTCCATTCCTGCAATGCCTGGACTATAGCGAGCAGCTCCCGGTTGCCGACATCATAATTTGCCTCGGCAGGGCTGAGGCGGCGGGAGTAGAAAGCACAGGGGTGCAGCCTCTGGTCGACTGTAGACCTCTGGGACAGGATGGCCCCCACTCCGGAACTCGACGCATCTACCTCGACAACAAAAGGAAGATCGGAGTCGGCATGAACAAGGACAGGTGAGCTCGTAAACGCTCGTTTAAGGCTTAAAAATGCGGCCTCTGCCGCCGAGGACCAAACAAATGGCCGCTTGTTAGAGGTTAACCTGGTGAGGGGCTCGGCCCTCATACTATAATTGCGGATAAAACGTCTGTAAAAGTTAGCAAACCCGAGGAAACGTTGTAAGTGCTTACGTGAAGTGGGGGTGGGCCACTCTGCCACCGCCTGAATTTTTGCCGGATCAGGCCTTAGCTGCCCTTTCTCCACGATAAAGCCAAGAAACTGCATTGACTCACAGTGAAACTCACATTTCTCGGCCTTAACGAACAACCGGTTTTCCAAAAGTCTTTGCAGAACTATGCGGACATGTTGGCAATGTTCCTGCAAGCTTCTGGAGAAAATTAAGATGTCGTCCAAATAAACAAAACAGAACACATTTAGCATGTCACGCAATACATCATTGATGAGGCTTTGGAACACTGCAGGTGAATTTGTTAGACCGAAAGGCATGACCAAGTATTCAAAATGCCCAAGCGGGGTTTTAAAAGCGGTTTTCCACTCGTCTCCTTCACGAATCCTGACCAAGTGGTAAGCGCTACGCAAGTCTAATTTGGTGAAAATGGTGGCTGACTTTAACGGCGCGAAAGCCGAATCCAACAACGGTAGCGGGTATTTATTTTTAACAGTAATATCGTTGAGACCCCGATAGTCGATGCACGGTCTAAGACCCCCATCCTTCTTGCCAATGAAGAAAAACCCCGCCCCCAAAGGAGAAGACGAAGGGCGAATGAGGCCTGAAGCCAAGGAAGAGGAGATGTATTCCCTCATAGCTTCCTGCTCCGGTTTAGAGACTTGGTATAAGCGCGAGCTGGGTAGTGGGGCATTGGGCAGCAATTCAATGGCACAGTCGTAAGGTCGGTGCGGTGGCAGGGTACTAGCATGCTCTTTACTAAATACACGCTGGAGGTCATGATACTCGACGGGAACATTCTTCAAATTAACTGGCTCGGTAGCCATTTTTGCTTCACCGGGAAGTACACACGCCGAACGTAAACAATGTGCATAACAAAACGTACTCCAAGCAATTATTTGAGTCTTTGCCCAATCGATATTAGGATTATGCACTTTTAACCAAGAGATCCCCAGCACGACGGGAGCAGATTTGCACAGCATAACCAAAAAGCTACGGGCCTCAAAATGATTCCCGGACAACTTTATTTTGAGCGGGGGCGTAATAAATTTCACGTCCGCCAGGGGTCGCCCATCGAGATCTAAAACCCTTTTAGGTCTAGCAAGTCTTATTAATGGACATTTAAGAGCGTCAACAACACTCTGGTCCATAAAACAGTCATCTGCCCCCGAATCAATTAGAGCAGTAAACTTAACTTGAACCCCACCATGCGAAACTTCTCCCGGCAATTGCAGTCTCATTTCAGCTCGAGTTTGTTTTAGTTCATTCAACTCGCTGCGAGGCAATTCATTCGACTGATTGCCATTATGTACGAACCTGGTCCCCCCTCGGGCGAGGGGAACCCCAGGAGCCGAAGATCCAGGACGACGTGAAGGGATCGCGTCACAGGTGGCGACGTGGTGCCCCGGCAAGCCGCAGTAAAGACATAAGCCTGCCTTCATCCGTCTCCGTCGCTCCTCCGCAGAAAGACGACCGCCACAGAGTTGCATTGGCTCCTCCGCCGTCAGGACCGGGCTCCACGTCGGCGTAGAGGCAGATGGTGATCCGACGAAGCCGTCCGCACGCAGCGCTGCTGGGCCGTTCCGCAACGACGACCCACGACGACCCCGCTGCTCCAAGGCTCGTTCCCGCTCGCGCTCCTTCAGTCGATTGTCCAATTTCACGGACAAAGAAATCAGTTCTTCCAAGCCCGAAGAATCCTCCCGGGCCGCCAGCTCGTCTTTCACCGCAGACGACAGCCCCCGTCGAAAAATTCCACACAGCGCAGCCTCGTCGTAACCGCACTCCGCGGCCAAAATTCGAAAACGAATGGAGTAGTCCGCCACGCTAAGATCGCCTTGAAAAAAATCCAGCAGGCGGCTGCCTGCCTCCTTGCCTCTAACCGGGTGATCAAAAACCCTCACAAACTCTGTTTTAAAAGTCTCGAATGACTGACGGATTGCGGGATTAGCGTTGCTTACCGCCATTGCCCAAGTTGCCGCTTTACCGGCGAGGAGACTCATAGTATACGCTACACGGGACCTGTCACTCGCGAATGTATACGGCTGTTGGTCAAATACAAGGGAACACTTGTGCAAAAATTGTTGGCAAGCGCCGGGTTCTCCCTCATAACGATCTGGGTGTGGCAACACCGGCTCCCGAAAAGAAGACGGTGGAACAACCGGAGGCGGGGCGGAGTGATCGGGCGCCGCGGCTGCGTTATCAACACCACCGGACTGAGCAGGTGGGACCATATTTTCGATTCTAGTGGTTAGCGCGGTGATCACGGTCAGTAATTCATTTAATGATTGTTCATGCTTGCTGATCATATGGCCATGACCGGCAAGCGCATGGCGAATAGCCTCGGAGTCTGTGGGATCCATGGTCGGACTATTCTGTTACGAACGGCAAGCCGTTAATGTGGATCCAAAACACAGACCAGGAGATCAGAGAGCGAATTTAGTATTTAATGAGTACAACAAAGGGAGCACGCTAAGTAACGCGAGTAAGAAAATACAACTGAGAGAGCACGCTAAGTAACGCGGGTAAGAAAATACAACTGAGAGAGCACGCTAAGTAACGCGGGTAAGAAAATACAACTGAGAGAGCACGCTAAAACGCGAGTAAGAAAATACAACTGAGAGAGCACGCTAAGTAACGCGGGTAAGAAAATACGACTGAGAGAGCACGCTAAAACGGCGTGAATACAACAGTACAAAATTACAATTACAAAATCCCAATAAAACACAAAAGTAAATGAGATCAAACCAGAACACGATCGAAGAATGTCGGGAAGCACCAAGGGTGACGATGAGCACACAGAAGTAAGCAAAGCCGTAACAAGCAAATGCAATAGTCCGACACTCGCAGACGGTGACAGGAGTCCTTAAATAATGAGCGCTCCTAATGCGCCACAGGTGTGCGGCCACGGCCCCGCCCATCCAGCTGAATCAGATGCTGGAAAGAGAAAACAACTGAGAAGGCATACAGATATGACACCAACTCTGCAGAAATAAAAAATTTTCACACATTCAACACTAATTTGTACCAACTCTGCAGAAATATAAAAATTTCACACATATGTACTGTATATATTGTCAGTGCTTGGCTTAGAACAGTGGTTATTAACCTTGCTAAAGGTACCGAACCATACGCAGAGATTTAGGGGGACCTGGGGGGCATAGCCCCCTCACCTAGTGGCCAAAAATGTCATTCCATGGAATTGACTTTGCTATTTGTGAAGTTGAAATTAAAACTTTCCGGGTAAAATGTTGTCTATAAAAGCCGTAAAGCAATGAAACACACAACAAAAATGAATGAAATGAAAAAAAGAATTGATAATGGGTCAAAATTATTTTTCGAACGGATCATGTGACTAGCACCTTAGAGACGTTCATTTGCTTTGCTTTGCCAAAACCACCTGAGGACCAGAGGTGGGTAGAGTAGCTAGAAATTTTACTCAAGTATGAGTAGCATTACTTTAAAATGATATCAAGTACAGTGCCCTCCATAATTATTGGCACCCCTGAAAAAGATGTGTTTTTTAGCCTCTAATTTTTTTTTTTTTTTTTTTTCAAATAATATGGGACCTTAATGGAAAAAAAGAGAAAAATCCAACCTTCAATACAAGTGCATTCATTCAGTGGGGAAAAAATCCCACATAAAGGAAAAAAATATTTGACATCAAATAATGTGTGTCACAATTATTAGCACCCCTGGTGTTAATACTTTGTACAACCCCCTTTTGCCAAAAAAAACAAGGTCTGGGGACCGAGATGGCCATGGGAGGTGCTTGATTTTGTGTCTGGTGAACCATTTCTGTGTAGATTTGGCCATATGTTTAGGGTCATTGTCTTGCTGAAAGACCCAGTGACGACTCATCTTCAGCTTTCGGGCAGAGGGCAACAGATTTTGATTTAAAATGTCCTGGTATTTCAAAGCATTCATGATGCCATGCACTCTAACAAGGTTCCCAGGGCCTTTGGAAGCGAAACAGCCCCATAGCATCACTGACCCACCCCCATACTTCACAGTGGGTATGAGGTGCTTTTCAGCATGCGCATCTTTTGTGGCACGCAAGACCCACTTAGAGTGTTTGTTGCCAAAAAGCTCAATCTTGGTCTCATCTGACCAAAAATACACACGGTCCCAGTTGATGCCTGGGACCGTGTGTATTTTTGTGTGAGACCAAGATTGAGCTTTTTGGCAACAAACACTCTAAGTGTCTCATGGGAAGGGGAACCCACGTTGCCTTTTCGGGCTGTGCCTAGCCGGGCCCCATGGGAACAGGCCCGGCCACCAGAAGCTTGCCTTCGAGCCCCACCTCCAGGCCCACTCATACCGATCGACAATTTTGAAGTGGACAATCAGCCTACTATGCATGATTTTGGGATTTCGGGGGGGGGGCAGAAAACCTGTACAAAAGCCCCACAGCCATAGGGAGAACATGCAAAGTCGATACAGAAAGGCGTTCGGGATTGAACCGCTGATCTTAGTACTGTGAGGCAAACGAGCTAACTACTCAACAACTGTACTGCCTCTCTAACCATAAAAACAACAGAACACAACTCACATTTACACTATGGAAAATTTAGAGACGTTAATGAAAAAAAAAAAAGAAAGTTTTAAGAATGTAACATTAAGACAGCAAATCCAAGAAGAGGTAAAACTAGATAAGTAGAAGTATTGATTCTTGAGGGGGAAAAAAGATGATATCATGATGGAAATATTATGAATAAATTATTGCCATTGACGGAAATGGACCTCCAATCCATTTGTACAAATGGATCAGATGTGTATTGTCATCAATGGCACCCAATGAGGTTTACTACAACAACTGTTTACAAGTAATGTAATGAAACTAGGGCTGTCAAACGATTAAAATTTTTAATCAAGTTAATAACAGCTTAAAAATTAATGAATCGTAATTAATCACAATTCAAACCATAAATAAAATATGCCATATTTTTCTGTAAATAATTGTTAGAATGGAAAGATAAGACACATGACGGATATATACATTCAACATACGGGACATAAGTACTGTATTTGTTTATCATAACAATAAATCAACAAGATGGCATTAACATTATTAACATTCTGTTAAAGCCATCCATGGATAGAAAGACTTAAAGGATAAATGTTAGTACAAGTTATAGAAATTTTGTATTAAACCCCCTCTTAATGTTTTCGTTTTAATAAAATTTGTAAAATTTTCAATCAAAAAATAAACTAGTAGCTCGCCATTGTTGATGTCAATAATTACACAATGCTCATGTGGTAAAATCAGTCGCACCCAAGCGCCAGCAGAGGGCGACAAAACTCCAAAAAACACAAGTAACAAGTGTATGGTGTTAAATCAAGGCCAAAAGTTTTGTAATCTGAAAAAAGGAAACGACTGAAAAAAATTTTTTTTGAAACTGAATGTTAAAGTGTTATTCTTGAAACTTTCAAAAGCGAAAAAAAAAAACGTTTTATTTTTTTCCAGTTACAAAGTTGGTATTTTCAGGTTCAAAGATTTTCTTTTCACTTTCAGATCTTATTTTTTGGGTTACAATTTTTTTTTAAAAAATTCAAATCTTTTTTTCGCTTTCAAATCTTTTTGCAACGCCAGTTTGAGAACTTGAATCCTCACAATAGCGCTGCTGCGCTGCGTTTGCGTTCTCGCTCGGATTTCGGACACATCGTTTCTTTAGGTAAAGGTCAACAACCTGGCATATTTTCCAATTTTCATTAATCAAAACTGATCAAGAGTTGTCTAGAATGACTTACAAAAGTTCCCTCCCGCCCTTAGCATTACTTTAGCTACAGGTATCAAGAAAATTAAGTGGGGAGAGTGGGGAGTCATAATTCATCAAAGTACCCACGTTACCTGAAGGCATCATCATTCGGGGTTGCTTTGATAGGCTGTCTCTCACAAGTCAACACGCCTCTCGTGGAGGCCGCGCCCCTCCGCGCTAATACACGGCCAAAAGTTTTGAAACTGAAAAAAAAAAGATCTGAAAGCGAAAAAAAGATTTGAAAGCGAAAAAAAGATTTGAATGTGAAAAAAAAAATTGAAACTGAAAAAAATCGATCTGAAAGTGAAAAAAAAAATTGAAACAGAAAAAATAAGATCTGAAAGTGAAAAAAAAATCTTTTAACCTGAAAATACTAACTTTGTAACTGGTAAAATAAAATGTTTTTTTTTTTCGCTTTTGAAAGTTTCAAGAATAAAACTTTAACATTCAGTTTAAAAAAAACATTTTTCAATTGTTTCCTTTTTTCAGATTACAAAACTTTTGGCCTTGATTTAACACTATACAAGTGCACATGACACTGTGCTGTCATTTTAATCTGTTTGAGCGAGCATGTGTGTTAATCGCGTCAAATATTTTAACGTGATTAATTTAAAAAATTAATTACCGCCCGTTAACGCGATAATTTTGACAGCCCTAAATGAAACATCCATTTACAACAAAATTCACACTGCTTCTGAGAAAAATCTGACTTTCCTCAATGAAATGTTTTCTTTGATGTACTTCCTCCTGGGCCTCCAAAATGTCAAACATATTTCTCACCGACAAAAAGTTTCAACTTTTTTCCCCCCATTACTGAGAAGCCAGAGAGGGCGGAAACTTCACTTACTTTTGTGTTTTCCGTGTGTGACGATACCAAATAAATAGGTCAAAAATCAAAAGGATGACTAAATAACCCTTGAGAACGGCAATGATTTCATTTGTCCAAGCAGTTGGAAAAAAGCGAAGGATTAAAGACTCAAACAGGAAGTGGATGAAAAGAGCAAGCCGGTCAGGAAACAAAGGCTAAACAGGCAATTACTTGACATAAAGCAGCTGATGAACTTGTCGATAGTTGGTTTTCACCGCATTTGAACTTGGCAGGAAGTGAAGAGTGAGAGTGTTTCATGTCAGCGTGTCAGTAGGCCGAGTCATTCCTTCACATGTGTTCAATTACGTCATGGAATAGAGCCATGTTTTTTTGCCCTTTTAGTCACTCTGCGTAAAGGCAGGTTGTAAAAAGCTAGGGAGTGACAACAATCCTCCGTTTACTATAGTCTTTAAACAGATAGTTTTGTCTGCTCGGCTTGTTTTTTGGGGGGGTCTGAAAACAAGCACCGGTAAAAGCACCCAAGTGAGCAGCAAAAAATAGCAACTTGGTCGGCCAGAGTTCAAAAGCAATAAGCTTGAAAAAATAAAGTTTAGTAGAGCAGAGAGGTACTTTTGGGGCCAATAAGTCTTTTGCTTGTCATAGCTTTGAAATCGAACTTTGAAACCGTTTGAACTGTATGAAATGTTTAGACTGAATCAAATTTTGAAGATTTTGTTTTGTGTTAAGACGCTGACTTCACAAGGTTTTCACTGCCATTGACAGCTATAGACGCCCAATCCGTTTGAGCCCGTAGGGGTGGCAGTGAATGAACATTGATGGTGATAGACATCCATGGCATTTGAACTGGGAAGATTAGCAGGGATCATTTGCCAGTCTGAGACCAAAAGAAAACCAATCTTCAGTTACAGCACGACTAAATCCTGCAATGGAATGCTGTTGGACTTTCCTGCTTCACCAGTCAAACGCTGCACGCAAGACTGATAGCAGCTTAAAGCCGACAACACCGACGATTATTTCCAGCCTTGTGTTTACAGCTGACCATATGTTTCCAGTTTGCTGCTGACATGTATAGAGACCACCCTGTGATGATGTAATTATCCAGGCCAGGATATGCACCAGATTGGATCGTCGCCCTGGGATGTGTGCATAATATGAGGGCCAGGGCGCAACTCTTAAATTCCCAAAGTCATTATTTTTTAATACTAATTAAACAATTGAATCTGGTTAAGAGGTATTCAAAAAGCAATTTTAAAGACCCACAAAGATTCATAACTATTGGAATCGTGATTTTAAATCAATTTATTATCGTTTTGCTTCAGCAGAGATGATTTCACATGTAAGGCGGACCCCGGCCGGCAAGATACATCCATATGACTTAAGATTGAGTTTTGGGTTGCGAATTACAATCGAGACTCGTTGATATCATCGTGCGACGAGTTGAAATACGAAGTTGAAACTGGGTCAGAAGAGGATGAAAGTCCTTGAGTCTTTTTTTTTTTCATTCTACCGTTAGAGCATGTAGTAATTTTACAATTCCAGACGAAACTTTGAAAGTAAAAGTAAAGCTGGGTGCATTAGCTTAATGGAGACAAGGCAATGACAGAAAACTTCATGCTGGATATCGTTTTTTCCTTCTACGCGAATGGCGTACCGCACGCATGGTATTTTTAGACCGTGACGTCGCATTGTAAAGCGGAAGTAAAGCAGCAGTGGGACATTATAGACCCGCCCTCGCATTGAAACAATGTTAATTCTTTTCTCCGGTAATCTTTCAAAAACGAACATGCCGATTACACATTGCTTTTTTGGATCTTGTAGAAACGACTCTAGACATTACGACGTATGAAGGATGTTTTCGTCATACGTTTCCCGAAATCAAAAACTCGTGAAGAATGTGAAGAATGAATCAACTTGTGCGGACTTTTAACGACAGCTCGGTGAATCCATTCACATTTCATATGCAGTAAACATTTTGTTGGCTGGCGTGGTCTTTCACAGGACAAAGAGGTAAGCCATTTTGATATTTTTAACTTATTTTTTAACGTGACGTTGTGCCGTGCTGCTTGTCTGACAATGAATGACCCGAAATGAATTAAAATGGTTTCTGACTGTCCCTGTTACCTTTTCTGTTGTAAAAAATACTTTAGTAAGGGGGAAGTGTAAATAAATTATAGAATTAAGATTTTTTTATTAATGAAAAAATTTTAAGTGTTCGTTGGCTGTCATTGAGTAGCGTTTACGATCGCTACACAAAACTAGCAATATAAATTACCCCCTCGAACGGTCAGAGACATAGGACAACCAGAGGATATAATATATAAGAAAGACAGGGCTGGTGGTAAAGGATAGCTTGTTGAAACAGGAGAATGTCATTGTCAGTCGCGTAAGAAAAAGGTGTCGATAAAAAAGCTAAGGCTATGCTAAGGTTGGTTCATTTTTTTCGTCTTTTTCTGCCTTCGACACTCAAGCCATCTGTTTTACTGAACATTTTATGTTCTTCTTTGCAAGTGAATTTGGCACCAGGGACATCATTTTCCGTCTGAATTGGTAGGTTTAGCTCTGTAAACATCTCCTTCGTACACGATTTCCATTCATTTCCTATTGGGGACAAACGGTGTAATGTCCTCCCTTAGCAACAGTAGCTAACGTCATGAATCTTAATGAATGGAAGTGACGTGTTGGTTGCGGTACGCCATTTAGACTACAGCAAGCATAGCAATTACAAATAAATCATTTCTAATCTGGCAATATTAAAATCATATTTATTTGTTTTATAACAACTCCAATGAGTTTGTGTGTGAGCAATTTTTTACATCAACATTAGTGTTGCACTGATACTGATAGTACTGGAAACAATACAGCACTAAAATAATAAAATTGTTATATCATTATATATGTTATACTCAATTGTTGCTTTGTTGCCCTCTACACATGCATACATTAAGGGACTCACTTTTAAATATTATTTTAAAATATATTTTATAATCTACTTTTTCTGATCTAAATTTTACTCTGCACTTGTTACTTTTGCTTTCTTTCTTTTGACTTTTGCACCACCGGAGTTGTCTTCAAATCTCATTGTGCATTGTGTATGATGACAATAAAAGCATTCAATTCAATCGTTATCGGAGAGTACCAAGAAATCATGTGTCAATGCAGCGCAAAATCGATTTTTTTTTTAAGATCTAGTTTTCAACCGCTGGTCTCCCTACCCAATATGGGTGCCATCTACGCACACCACCATTAAAAAAAAGTGCACTTGTCGCCCTTCCCAAGATGATGATATACGTCTAATCCCGTGGCGTCCAATCATCCTTCTGCTTTAAATAAATTTATCACTAGTAGACGTCCAATCCATTTAAGTGGAAAGGTGGCAGCGAATAAACATTATTCTTGGGTAGGGTGACCAGCTGTTGGAAATTAGATCTCGTACAACATAAATTGTGCACCACTGACATGTTATTTCTTGGTACTCCCCTCTATCGATTACATAATTTTAGTGCTGTATCAGTACTAGTATTGGTATCGGTTCAACACTAGTTTTTATTTATTTTACTTTCATTTAGTTTTTCCATCCATTTTCAACACCTCTTATCCTTGTCAGGGTTGTAGGGTGCTGGAGCCTATCCCAGCTGACTTCAGGGGAAAGGCGGACTACATCCTATACCAGTCATAGGGCACGCACAGACAAAGACAACTATTCGTACTCACATTCACATCACCACTGAGTGGGAATTGATCCACCGCTGCCTGCACCAAAATCAGGCGAATGTCCCACTACACCATAGGCTACTTATTGTATTAATCCATAAATATATTAATGCATTTATCATAGGCTTCATTACTATTGACTTGACATTTCTTTGCGCGACGCCTTACCGTACGTGGCCGAGCTTGAATCTTCATTTAGTAATAGTCAGTCGAAGGCTGCACACGGTCATGTCAAAGCCGGGTTTAAGCTATTATATTTTTCGTACCATGCATGTATTTTGAAATGTTGTGAAAAAAAACAATGGGAGAATGAGAACCACTACGGCATTGCCGTCATTCTTCGACATAAATACGTAAAATAGATGCGTAACTGCCTGATTTTTAGCTCTTTCAACAAAGAATCGAGACAGTTTTACGTCCATATCTATAAAGAATTCAGTGATTGAAGCGTTTATTCTAAATAATTTTCTTCTTTGTTTACTCATGGAAGCGGCTTAAAGACGAGCCGCACATTCGCCATATTTGTGTAAAATACATGCTACCCGCACGGTTTCTTTTGCTTTTAACCAAGAATTGAGACCGTTTTATGTCCATATATATGTAAAAAATTCAGGGATTTAAGCATTTATTCACAAAAATTTTCACCAGAAAAATTCTGTTTACGCCAGGCAGCCGCTAGCGTCATTCGCTAACAGAGTAGCATTGTACTTCGACAATATACGTAAAATAAATGGTAACTGCACAGTTTCTTTGCTTTTAACAAAGAATTGAGATTGTTTTATGTACATATCTATGAAGATTTCGGGGTTTTAAGCATTTATTCACAATAATTTTTGCCAGAAAATGTTTACGCCAGTCATACATATTAAAAAATATTCAATATTATATTAAAAAATGCAATAACCATTAATAATTAAGAATATATATAATAATAATTGCTAACAAGTGATTCAGGTTGCGAGTTAAATGACCCAAAATAGTCACTTGCTCTATAACGGGTTATAAGTCCTAAGTGTCAACTTTTGAATAGCCGTCCAGTGTGGAGACCACAGTCCTGACAGGGTTCATTAGTGATCCATGCTCATTCAAGCCCCCTTTAGCTCCAATTTAGTGATTTTCAACAAGACAATGGCACCTCCAGAAATGTTTCATAGGGGTGGCCAGATAGTGCCACTTAAAATCTTGGGGTGGCACACCAAAACTAAAAGCCATAATTTCAGGTTTTTATTATGTTGTTGCAGTAAAAAGGCCGGAAGAAAATTATCAGAAAGACTTAAGGACACGCCTACTGATATACTTTGGTGTATTGTGTTATATTTAATGTAGTGCTGCAACAATTACTCGAGTTAATTGATTAATTGATCGATTCAAATTAAATTTTGCTGCTTCGAGTATTCGTGAGTAAAGTGTTTGCATTTAGTTTTATTGATTTGGGTGGATACATTACCCTCTAGTGGCAACAGTGAATATGACATAACTCATTTCACATGGCTGAATCCAGCTGCTCCCTGTTAAGACCAACATGAGCTAAGTTTTTGTTTGAGCTAATGTTTTTTTAATCCATTCATAATTTAGTTAATAGGTATATTTAACCATTTTTGTGGGAATACGTGTTTGAACCATTTGTTAAGAGCACTGTAAAAAAAAAAAAAAAAGTGAGCCTTTTATAGCATTGAAGCTAGCAGACTTTTGCTATGTAAGTTAGCTAGTTGTTCTTTTGTTGTACTTAGATCCTCATTTATTTATTTTTTTCAAACCGTTTCAGTTATTTTAATTTTTTATGTTCCTTATCCGATTACTCGATTATTCGAACTTACTAGTTCATCGATTAATCGACTAGCAAAATAATCGATAACTGCAGCCCTAATTTAATGTTACTAATGATTTCATGTGCATAGTCCATAACAGTCCAGTCAACATTTTGGAGTTCCACAAGACTTTTTTTTTTTTTATTATGTATATATTAAGCATAAAGTGAACAGTTAACAAAAGCGGGTTGGTCAGTGGGTTGGTCAACAAATTTATAGGGGGGCCGTGGCCACCCCTGGCCACCCTCTGGTGGCGCCACTGCAACGAGAACTGAATCAACAATTCTTTCTTGGTCATGTCAGTGAGTAGCAGCTTTGTTTGGTCAGCATGATGGCCAGAGCCCACGAGAGGGGCCCCAGCTCCGTTTTGCCTTCAAGCAAGGGGGGAGCAGGGGGAGGCTTTGTAACATGACTCTGGATGAAAAGTGTGCGCCTGGTCCGATTCACAGCACACATGCTGGCTCGCAGTGAGTAGGCGCACGATGGATCCTCTGGTGCTCATTGCGCTGGCGTGTCTACCCATCGTCTCGGCTGTCTACAGCGGCCCCCTGCAAGCTGAGATCTCCAACGGCACTTTCCATCACTTCTATGTCCCTGACGGTGACTACGAAGATACGGAAGACCCGGAAAAGTGCCAGATGGTCTTCCGATTCTCCGATGGTTCCCCTTGCTCACTGGCTGAGGAGGAGAGCGACGCGCTGGTGCGGGAGGATCTGATCCTCACGCGACTTCAGGCGGAGGACTCGGCACGTCTTCTGGAGAGTATCGGGCGGGCCGTGGCCAATGACCTGGACGGGGAGGACACGTACGGCCGCTTCCTCCTAAGGGAGATATCTCAGATCGCTGAGGCTTTCTCCGGCGTGGACAAGTCACTGGAGGAGCTGGAGGTCAAGTTCAAACAGAGCCAGGAGAGTGAGCTGAGAGAGGAGCAACAGCTTAGCGGCTTCGTGCTCAAACAAGTTGGAGACGTCAGAGACAGCCTGAGGGCCACCAAGGACATCTCTCTGGGGCTGAGGGACAAACAAGAGCTACTGTCTCTCATCGTTCGCAGCCACGGGAGCAGACTAAGTCGCCTAAAAACGCAATATCTCAATCCGGGATTCTAGACTTAAGTCTGTAGATCTTTTGGTAAATGATGACACTTTTTGTGCCATTGATAGCGATAGACGTCCAATCAATTTGAAGTGGGAGGGATGGCAGCGATCATTCCATCAGTTAATCACTAGAAGACGTCCGATCCATTTGAAGTGATTGCCAGTGAGAGTTTGCTCATTGTTGCCAGCCGTCCCACTGCAAATGGATTGGACATCTATCACAGTCGATGGCAGCCAGTGAGTTAATATATATATATATATATACTCGATCGTTTCTCTTCTTTTGCATGAACCCGCAAAGCTCTAAAAGTTTATTTTCTGTTGTTTCTTTGTGGAAAGAAGTGGCAGACATGAGTGTCCTTTCTTAACTGGCATCTGGGTAGTGTCACTGCCCACCATCTGAAAGCATTTTACTTTAACTATAAAATATGTTTATCCAATGAATCGCTACTCTATGGACTCAATTTGTAACAATTTGGGCTTTGCTTGAAATGCCTAATGATGATTTGTATGTATATTTGGTTCATACTAGACTGAAAATACATGAAAACAATTCCAAAAGCTCCATCCATTTCCTTTGTGGTGTTACGGAGTCGAGTCGGTATATTTTTATTGAGACTGCTAACACAACATGACATTTCACATTCAGGGGAAAAAATATGAATAGTTAAAAGTATCAAACTAATGTGGGATTCATGCACCCTTACTGCCTGTGAATGTTTTGGGGGGGCCACATGTGCGGCCTGCAGTGGGCTCAACTGGGTGTGATTTCCTCTGTCTGGTTTCCCTCACACTCCAGCTTCCCCTCTGGGACCCCTTTTTCAAAACAGCTCTGTTTAAAACAGCAGTCCGAAAAGGCGGGAGCGCAGAAACCTTATATGTTTCAAGGCTTTGGAAATTCAAGAGGAGCACTTTTGACTGAAAAATGGCAGGAAAAAATCCACTGTGTATGTTAAACCTATAGATGCTCACCAAAGCTCTCAGCACGACTCTTTTTCAGGCCCCCGTCATTAATTCTTCCGACAGAAGCATACATTTTTGTGTCGCGGTTTGAAGAGAGGTGGCCTGCTGTTAGAAGAATGCGTTGGCCTCATCGCCGTATTTAAAGCGCAAATAAAGACTGGCCAGGAATGTGATTCGGATCTGACGTGAAACACTCAACTTTCTCTCAGTGACAAATGATCATGTTTCAGTGTAATTGACAGCGATCGACGTCCAAACCATTTGAACGGGGAAGGGCTGTTTTTGCAATTTTCATGAACAATGGATTGTCCAGTCGAAACCAAAGTTGTCTTTACATGTTTTATCGAAACTTCAATGATAATAGGAGTTCTTACAAAGAAGACATTGTGGGTCCGTGAACCTTTCGGCCATCCGTTTTTTTCCTCCTGATTTTGGAAAAAGAAAAACGGAAAATGAGCCTACTTCTTTTTTTTGTTTATGTGTGTCAAAAATGAACGGAACAAATGGTCGACAAGGCTTTATCCGATATTTTGTAGTAGGAAACATTTAACGCTGCAAGATGACATAACGCTGAAGGAGATTTGCTAAATTTTTCAAGTGTGTTACCTAGAGATGTCCCGATTGAATCGGGATGCTGATCGGGTCCGATCACGTCATTTTCAAAGTATCGGAATCGGCAAAACAATATCGGCCATGCCTTTTTAAAATATATATATAGTTTAATTAAACCGTTTTCTGGTTGTATTTAACGTTACAGACATAATATGTTACACTCATCCAGAGTCTTTAAATTAGGCTTAAGGTAAGGTTATCAAAAATATCCCGATAATGGCGGCAATTTATTAAAAAATGTGTCACAGTAAAATATTTAATGCTATAAATATGTGCGCTACACGACCCTCTCACTCATTGTCGCGCTCAATCTGCAATAATGCTGTTCTACCGATATAGAGAGATAAAAGGCAGCGCTACATGATTAGAGAGAATTTTGGCAGCCTTTGGAGCCTTCCTTCAATTGGCAATAACCTTGCAATCTCCCTCCCTATGATTAGAAATATCATGGGAAGCAATGTGGGGAAGCAAGGTGGCAATTGATCTTTGTCTTAACACCTTAATTGTTTCCCAAAGCAGAGAAGATATATCCATTGGTAGCACGACGCACAGTCATGGTTTTACTTCCCATCATGGTTGCATTTCCCATCATGCATTGGGGCAGGGCTGCAGTATCATTTACTGAAAGTTCAACAAATACACTAGATGGCAATATTTAGTCACAATAGACAAAATCACAAGTCTTTCTATCCGTGGATCCCTCTCACAGAAAGAATGTTAATAATGTAAATGCCATCTTGAGGATTTATTGTCATAATAAACAAATACAGTACTTATGTACTGTATGTTGAATGTATATATTCGTCCGAGTTTTATTCATTTTTTTCTTAATGCATTGCCAAAATGTATATGATCGGGGAAAATTATCGGGAATGATTGGAATTGAATCGGGAGCAAAAAAAAGCAATCGGATTGGGAAATATCGGGATCGGCAGATACTCAAACTAAAACGATCGGGATCGGATCGGGATCAAAAAAACATGATCGGAACAACCCTAGTGTTACCACAAAGGTTTGAAATTGTAGCACTTGTGAATTTTGCCTGGAACTCCAGGCTCACCGCTGTTCCAGAGTCTGACGACCCCATTGGCCTCTCGAGCCAGAACGAAATAATGAGTGCAACCAGATTTGTTTATTTGCGTGACGTGTTCTTAATGAGCAACGTCACTCTTGCGCGTCGGAAGTCATCTCCACAACAACACAGATGGCGAACGGGAGAGCCGAGAATATGTTCAAATCTGTAGCAAATTCAGTTTTAAATGACCATAAACACATCAAGTCGCTAAAACCCCAGCAATTGTCTCACGCTAGCCATGTTGAATAAACTGCTCCGTTCTTCGCTCTCCTCATATGTTTACTTCCTAGCGCTAGAGTTTCTTGTTGCTTTACTAACGTAACGTCCGCCTGTCGCTGATTGGTCCACTCCGCTCTCCGTTTGCTGTGGCTTGTCCAGCCCTGGAAATTTGTTTCACGGAACGGTTGTCACGGTTGACACTCTATTGCTGGAACAGCGTTAGGTCAGGAGTTCCAGGCAATTTGTTAATACAATGGTACCTCTAAATACAAAGTTAATTCGTTCTAGGACCTTGTTTGTAAGTCGAAATGGTCGTATGTCGAGCGGAATTTTCCCGTAAGAATACCTACACTAAATCCTTAATAAATGCTGCTGGTACTATTGCAAATAGCATTTAGACAGGGCGAAACAAATAAATTATGAATAGAAATCGGAGTAATAATATAATAATCGTACTGTATTGGCCCGAATATAAGACAGTGTTTTTTTGCATTGAAATAACACTGAAAAAGAGGGGGTCATTTTATATTCCCGGTCTAGACATTATACCCATTTACAACGCTAGATGACGCCAGATATCATTGAAGCGATGTTCTGTCATGACAGATCTCAGCTACTCTCTCCATTCACGACGCTAGATGGCGCCAGATATCATTGAAGCGATGTTCTGTCATGACAGATCTCAGCTACTCTGAAGTTTAACCAGTTTGCATTATTTTATTGCAATGTTTTTCCTTACTCAGATTTGTTTCAAGACTACAGTTACAGTTAGACTTCACTTTAATGGTTAATGCAGTTATTGCAATTTTGTTGTTTTATCACAATAGATTGGTTTATTTACATTTCAAAAACCAGAAGCCATTCATTTACAAATGTGATTGCACTTTAGTTTACATATTTAAATGTTCAGATATTAAGATTTGAATGAGGCAAAATAACATGCTTTTTCTCTCAAATATATTGTTATAATCATTTTTTCCGGATGTACTGTAATTATTTTCTGTATAAAAATTAATTTAGTGTTCAAAAACTCTTTTGTCAAACTTGAGTCCTGAAAAAGAGGGGGTCGTCTTATAATCAGGGCCATCTTATATTCGGGCCAATACGGTAATAATAATAATGATGATACCTGTAAAAATGTAACGAATCGGGTTCTAATGTGGCGGATGTGTTTTGCGTGGTGTACCTGAATGCACCGCATGGCTGACTTGACAGAGTGAGAGAGGACTTTTTACTAGGGCTGTCAAACGATTATGTTGTGAACGGCAAGCCGTTGAGGCGGATCCAAATCACAGACCAAGAAACAGAAATAGAGAACGTTTGTATTTAATAAGTACAACAAAAGGAGCACGCCAAAAATGCGGGTTTAACAAACTGAGAGAGCACGCCAATAAACGCGAGTGTAATAATAAAGTACAACAAAGGGAGCACGCGAAAAATGCGGATATAACAAACTGAGAGAGCACGCCAATAAACGCGAGTATAATAATACAGTACAACAAAGGGAGCACGCGAAAAATGCATGAATATAACAGTACAAGAATCTAACTACCAAGCCCAAAAGAGCACTAGTGTAAAGATGACCAAACCAAAATACGACCGTAGAACGTCGGGAAACTCGAAGGCTGACGATGAACACACAGGCGGTAAGCAAGGCAAGTAGCAAGCAAACAAGCAATAGTCCGACACTCGCAGACTGTGGCCGGAGTCCTTAAATAATGAGCGCTCCAAATGCGCCACAGGTGTGTTGCAACGGCCCCGCCCATCCAGCTCAATCAGATGCTGGAATGAAAAAAGAACTGAGAAGGCATACAGATATGACAGATTAAAATTTTTAATCGAGTTAATTACAGCTTAAAAATTAATTAATTGTAATTAATCGCAGTTAATCGCAATTCAAACCATCTATAAAATATGCCATATTTTTCTGTAAATTATTGTTAGAATGGAAAGATAAGACACAAGATGGATATATACATTCAACATACGGTACATAAGGACTGTATTTGTTTATTACTGTATAACACTAAATCAACAAGATGGCATTAGCATTATTAACATTCTGTTAAAGCGATCCATGGATGGAAAGACTTGTAGTTCTTAAAAGAAAAATGTTAGTACAAGTTAAAGACATTTTATATTAAAACACCTCTTAATGTTTTCGTTTTAATAAAATTTGTGAAATTTTCAATCGAAAAATAAACTAGTGGCCCGCCGTTGTTGATGTCAATAATTACTTACGCAATGCTCATGGGTGCTGAAGCCTATAAAATCAGTCGCACCCAAGCGCCGGCAGAGGGCGGCAAAACTCCATAAAACACAATTAACAAGTGAGCGTTTCACTGTACCGTCATTTAAATCTATCTGAGCGGGGCATCTGCGTTAATTGCGTCAAATATTTTAACGTGATTAATTAACTAATTAACGCCCGTTAACGCGATAATTTTGACAGCCCTACTTTTTACTTTCACTTTTCATGTTCAACTGCGGCGCACAGTAAGCATGTTGTGTTGCACAAGTTCTGAAATAAATGATAAAAAACGAATCTGGCGATTTTTTGGGTGATGTTACCACAATCATAATAATTGTCCCCTTAACTTATAAAGACTGGCGAACGGAGGTCGGAGGAGGACTGTCGAGATCGTAGAATTCTACGGCCTTACTGTCGAGCCAGTTCATGGATGTGCACACCACGCTCATATTTTTCAATCAGTTTCAGCTTCATTTCAATGGTAAGCGTCACTTTTTCCTTTTATTCACCACCTGCACTAACATTCTTGGAATCCATGTTGATTTCTCTCACAAGAAAATCCAACCTCTAGCAGGAAAACAAAGACACTGCCGCACTGTCATAAATCATCGTATTTCGAGCATTGTCTTCGGATGTAGAAACAAATGGCGGGTCAAATTTTACATCAGAGCTCGAAAAAGATCTACACTGAAACGATCGTATGTCGAGGTACCACTGTATTATCACCAGTGTTAAGTAAGATGCTGCTTCAGCTGCAGATTAAGGAGTTGCAGAAACGGGGGTTGAATTTAGGGAGGACCTGTCAGGCCAAGGTTTTTGCTCATAAAGGAGGCCAGAGTGGGCGAGGGTAGGTTCTCAAAATAACGTATGATGATGTGTGGAGCTCTGCTAGTCTATATAACTGTTAAAATGTCTCTGCTAAGCACTTAACTAGGATGTGCATGGAACGCATAGATTAGACAAATCTGATGACTTGCTCTGACTACAACATATAAAAGTGTTAGGGTGTGCGACGAGGAGGGATCTAAGTGCAGACACACGGTGGTTGCGGTGAGTAATATTTATTTACAGACACCAGAGATAACGTGGCGGATGGGGGTTGCTTCGTGAGCCGGCGTGAGACGTGGGAGCTTGGGAGGAGACAGGCGTGGGAGCTCGGAAGGAGGCAGGCGTGGAAGCTCGGAAGGAGGCAGGCGTAGAATCCGACAAGGAGCGCGCAGAAGACAGGACCTGGGGCGAGAGCAAAGTAATCGTGAGCCGGGAATCAATGATATCATATAAAGAATGCGAGAAGCAACTGACGGCGAAACCAGACAAGTTGATCGGGCGACGAGGTGGAGCGTCTGCTTGGCTTTTAAAGCTGGCTGATGTTAATTGCCCTCAGGTGTGGCCGCTCCACTCGTCTGACCTGTAATCATTAAAAACATGCACACCTGCTGGAGGTGGGCATGTCTCAGAAGGAAGGGGAAGAGGACCTAACAGGACCTCCCCCCCTACGGGCGCCACCAGGCGCCCGACGGAGACGCCCCGGATGGGTGCGGTGGAAGTCCCGGATGAGCGCCCGCGACAGCACCCACCGGGCAGGGATCCAGGACCGCTCCTCCGGGCCATAGCCCTCCCAGTCAACAAGGTACTGGAGCCCACGGCCACGGCGGCGGACATCCAGAAGCCGCTCCACCCGGTAGGCCGGATCCCCGTCGACCGACAGAGGCGGCGGAGGGGGCGGAACAGGGGGGGCCAAAGGACTAGAGGACACCGGTTTGATGAGGGAGACGTGGAACGTGGGGTGGACCCTGTAATGCGCCGGGAGCCGGAGACGCACAGCGGCGGGGTTCACTATCTTCGTGATTTCGAAGGGCCCAACGAACCGCGGGGAAAGCTTCACCGACTCAGTCTTCAAAGGCAAGGACTTTGACGAGAGCCATACCTTTTGGCCGACAGTGTAAGCCGGCGCGGGCGAACGGTGACGGTCAGACTGGGCACGGGATCTCCCGGAGGCACGGAGGAGCGCTGCGCGTGCCTGTTCCCAGATTCCGGAGCAACGGTCGATATGGTCTTGGACAGACGGGACGGCGATGTCACTTTCCTGGGATGGGAATAATGGGGGCTGGTACCCCAAGGAGCACAGGAATGGTGACATACCTGAAGAGGCATTCGGCAGGGAGTTGTGCGCATATTCAATCCAGGGCAGTTGATCGCTCCAGGTGTTGGGGTGAGCTTGAGTGGTGCAGCGGAGGGCTGCTTCGAGCTGTTGGTTGGTACGCTCACACTGTCCATTCGTCTGGGGGTGGTAACCGGAGGAGAGGCTCACGCCAACGCCCAGGGCCGCACAGAAAGCCCTCCAGACCTGGGAAGTAAACTGGGGTCCCCTGTCGGAGACTATATCTGTCGGGATGCCATGCAAACGGAAGACATGGTTAGTGAGCAGGGTTGTAGTTTCCGTGGCTGACGGAAGTTTACGAAGGGGAATGAAATGAGCGGCTTTGGAGAATCTATCCACTATAGTGAGGATTACAGTGTTTCCTTTGGAAGGGGGCAAACCAGTGACGAAATCCAGGGCTATGTGGGACCAGGGTCGGCTTGGGACAGGTAGTGGGCGAAGGAGTCCAGAGCTGGGCTTGGTTGATGTTTTGCTGCGCGCACATACCGTACAGGCTAGGACATAGGATCTAGTATCTTCTGGCATGGAGGGCCACCAGAACCGCTGGCGTAGTACAGCCAATGTCCTACGGATGCCGGGGTGGCAGAACAGCCGGGATGAGTGAGCCCACTCCAAGACCTGGGAACGGAGACCCTGGGGCACAAACAGGCTAGACTGGGGACCGGCTCGAGGATCTGGGTGCTCACCATGGGAATCCTTTACTTTGCGTTCGATCTCCCATTCCACGGAGGCCAGGAAGCGGGTTTGAGGAATAATCGGCGCGGGTTCCTCCTTAGGTTCAATGCTTTGGAACTGACGAGACAGGGCGTCGGGCTTTGTGTTTTTGGAGCCTGGGATGTAAGAAAGAGCAAAGTCAAAACGGCAGAAAAACAAAGCCCACCTGGCCTGTCGTGGATTCAGTCTCCTAGCCGCCTTGAGGTACTCTAGGTTCTTATGGTCCGTGAGCACGAGGAATGGCTGTGGTGTGCCTTCCAGGTGGTGACGCCATTCTTCCAGAGCCAATTTTACTGCTAGGAGCTCTCTGTCCCCGATACTGTAATTGCGTTCAGCGGGTGAGAGCCTGCGGGAGAAAAAGGCACATGGGTGGATTTTGCCATCAGTGGGCTGGCGTTGGGAGAGCACCGCACCCACGCCCGACTCCGAGGCATCAACCTCCACAATGAACTGGAGTGACGGGTCGGGGTGGACCAGCACGGGGTCTGAGGTGAAACGACTCTTGAGTTCGCTGAAAGCGGCGTCTGCAACGTCGGACCAGAGGAACGGTTTTGCGGTGGAGGTGAGGGCCGTGAGGGGTGCTGCGATCCGGCTGTAATTGCGAATGAATCTCCTATAAAAGTTGGCGAAACCGAGAAAGCGTTGTAGTTGCTTCCTGTCAGAGGGGCGAGGCCAGTCCAGAACAGCAGTCACTTTTGCCGGGTCCATCCGCAGCTTCCCACGCCCCACAATGTAGCCAAGGAAGGCAGTTTCTGGAACATGAAACTCACATTTTTCAGCCTTTACATACAGTCTGTTCTCGAGGAGCCGCTGGAGCACTAGACGAACATGGTTCTCATGCTCGTGTGGTGTGGGAGAGAACACCAGAATATCGTCCAAGTAGACCACCACAAACTTATTAATCATGTCACCGAGTACATCATTAACCAAATTCTGGAAGACAGCAGGGGCATTTGTGAGCCCAAATGGCATAACCAAATATTCATAATGACCGATGGGTGTGTTGAAGGCAGTCTTCCACTCATCGCCCTCCTTAACACGGACGAGGTGGTAGGCACTACGTAGGTCTAGCTTCGTGAAAATCGTAGCGCCCTGGAGGGGGGTGAACGCAGAATCCATCAGCGGAAGAGGGTATTTGTTTTTAACGGTGATCTCATTCAGGCCACGGAAGTCTATGCAGGGTCTTAGGCCTCCATCTTTTTTACCCACAAAAAAGAACCCCGCACCAACGGGGGAGGAGGACGGGCGAATAATACCCGAGGCTAAGGACTCGGTGATGTACGACTTCATCGCCTCCCTCTCTGGAAGCGAGATGTTATAAAGACGACCCTTGGGGAGAGTCGCTCCAGGAAGAAGGTTGATGGCGCAGTCGTAAGGACGGTGGGGAGGAAGCGACAGCGCGTGATCCTTACTAAATACCTGCCCAAGGTCATGGTAGCACTCCGGCACCGCAGACAGGTCGGGCGGCCCCAATTCCCGGACCGGACCAGACAGCACTAGAGCAGATTTAAGACAGTGAGTATGGCAGTAGTCACTCCATGCAGTTACCTTAGGGTGTGTCCAGTCTATGGAGGGGTTATGAGTTTTAAGCCATGGGAGACCAAGGACGAGCGGTGTTCGAGGACTACTAAAAACCAAAAAGGAGCTCACCTCTCGGTGGTTGCCTGACAGGATGACGTCGACGGCCTCAGTCCGTCGGTTCACGTTAAACAGGGGCTGTCCGTCCAGTGCTGTGGTCCTTAACGGGGCAGGAAGTGGGTGCGTGCACAGCCCCAACTGGTTTGCCAGGCCTTCATCAATAAAATTTTCGTCCGAACCACAATCGACTAGGGCGGTGACTGTGTGAGACTGGCCCTTCCTGGAGAGGGTGGCTGTGAGCTGGAGTCTGCGTGAAGAATTGTGAGACATGTGGCTCACCAATAGTCCTTCCTCTATTGGCGAGCCATTTCCCGGACGCACCGGACAGCCACGAATAAAGTGCCCTCCCTCACCGCAGTAAATGCATAACTGAGCCTTATACCTGCGTGTGCGCTCCTCCAGGGACAGCCTTGTGCGGCCCAACTGCATTGGCTCAGTCTTGTCAGAAGGGGGCGACTTCGCCTGCACAGTGTCAGCTGCCTGGGCAGGAAGTGGCGGTAGTAGTGGAAGGGCAGGGAAGATTTTGCGTGTGGCGTCCAGCTCTTCTCTGCGTTGCCTTTCTCGCTCGCGTAAGCGATTGTCAATATTTATTGCCAAAAGAACCAGGTTTTCCAAGGAACTGGGCTCGTCCCGTGTGGCCAATTCATCCTTGAGGGATTCGTTCAAGGCGCGGGTGAACACTTCCTGGAGAGCCGCGTCATTAAACCGGCTTTCCGCGGCCAACGTCCGGAACTCAACCGAGAATTCGGCGACGCTCCGAGGCCCCTGGCGAATGGACATTAGCCGCTTGGCTGCCTCTTTGCCACGGACTGGATGATCGAAGATCTTGCGCATTTCCTTCGTGAAGCGGGAGTACGACACACACACGGAAGAACTCTGCTCCCATATTGAAGAGGCCCATTCCAAAGCCGCTCCGCGAAGGCAGCCGATGAGGTAAGCAATCTTTGTACGGTCCCCTTGATACATGGACGGCTGTAGTTCGAAAACAAGGCTGCATTGGACCAAAAAAGCCCGACACGTACCGAGGTTTCCATCGTAAGGTGCCGGTGCGGGAACGTGCGGCTCCCGGTCTGCAGCTGATGACACCAGGTTAGTTACGGGAACGTGGCTTGGCGAGGCGGCGGCGCGGCGAAGGGGAGGCGGGGAGAGTTGTGCTTGTATGGCCTGGAGTGAGTGGGAAATGTCCGTTACCTTATGGAAGAGGAAGTCAATGGCTTGGTGGTGGTCTCGGAGTGACGTGGGTGAGCCGGTGGGTTTGTCTGCGAGATCCATTATGGCCCGATCAAACTGTTAGGGTGTGCGACGAGGAGGGATCTAAGTGCAGACACACGGTGGTTGCGGTGAGTAATATTTATTTACAGACACCAGAGATAACGTGGCGGATGGGGGTTGCTTCGTGAGCCGGCGTGAGACGTGGGAGCTTGGGAGGAGACAGGCGTGGGAGCTCGGAAGGAGGCAGGCGTGGAAGCTCGGAAGGAGGCAGGCGTAGAATCCGACAAGGAGCGCGCAGAAGACAGGACCTGGGGCGAGAGCAAAGTAATCGTGAGCCGGGAATCAATGATATCATATAAAGAATGCGAGAAGCAACTGACGGCGAAACCAGACAAGTTGATCGGGCGACGAGGTGGAGCGTCTGCTTGGCTTTTAAAGCTGGCTGATGTTAATTGCCCTCAGGTGTGGCCGCTCCACTCGTCTGACCTGTAATCATTAAAAACATGCACACCTGCTGGAGGTGGGCATGTCTCAGAAGGAAGGGGAAGAGGACCTAACAAAAAGTGCTTCAACGCTACTATTTTGAATGGTGATTTTTACACTAGCACCTTTATCTGCCTGCTAACTGCAGTTTTGCACAACAGGCTTTTTTTTAATAAGCTGTGAGCCAATAAAATTAGTAATTCTGACTAGCGAGCTGTAAATGAAGTGATTAGACAGCAGACGGTATTTACGACGTGATAATGATCAGTCTACTGAGGATTTGTAACTAAGAACAGTTCGGTTTCATGCGACAATAACACTGGGATTCGATTTTTATGTCAATCAAAATTAAAACTGGCTTGCTGATTCAGAAAGTCGCATCAGGTGTTTTTTCCCCACAATGTCATGTTTTTTCTATAGCTTACATTCTCCCTATGTTGTTACTGCTAGCACATAATTAGTAATATCCTTTTAAAGCACATAACAGTGTTAAATAAACATTGCAGTTATTCTTTCATATCTAATTTTATGTCAATATTAGAATTTTTAATGAAACAAACACTTACTATGATAAGTAGGGCTGTGTACTGCGGCTTGAAACAGATTGCGGACATCCAATTCGACAAAGGCATTTTGCAATATGCATAGCAATATATTGCGCAATGTTTAATTGCTTGTCAAAGATGTTTTTCATGTTTACAGATGAATGAAAAACAGAACACAGTGTTTGACTAATTCTGTCTACTACATATTATTTCAAACTATTTTCAGGCGTTAAAGCTACATATATAGCTAGACTGGCGTATTTGCTTCTCAGTTATTATCTGTTACGCCCCCCCCAAAGGAAGACATAAAGGTTTCACACACACCCCAAATCTCTGTCGCCAATATAAATAGTATCAATTGTCTATAAAATTATAAGTACACCTCTGCATAACATTGTGTCCTTTTTAGTATAAAAAAAAGTAATATCGATCAACTTACAATAAAGAATACCTTTATTCAAATTTGTTTGCTTGTAACAGAAAAGACTTGAAGCGCATCAATTTGCCTGAGTTAAAAATAAATAAATAAAACAATTCACATACAAACTTTAAAAATACACTCAAGGTACATTTTTTGACCATTTGATAGTAAAAAAATGAAAATTAATAACATGAATAATAATAAATTCAAATTGATTAGCAACACTAACTACCATAATTTTCGGACTATAAGCCGCTACTTTTTTCCCTCATTTTGAATCCTGCGGCTTATAGTCCAGTGCGGCTTATTTGTTGATTTATTTGGGTTAATAGGTAACAGTTTTTTGACAGCGGCGTCATAAGACTGCCATGAGAACGTCATAAATATGACATGACTAGGGATGGGAATCGAAATCTGATTCCAATTCAGAACCGGTTCTGAGTGTTTCGAGGCCTCGACATCACAATGAAAAAGCCTTAACGATCCCTTTAACGATCCCTAAAGACGCATATTGCGTCGTGACGTGTCTTGTTGTCCAGATGCATCAAACTAGCATGGCGCCAAGAACCACTCGCTCCAAAGTTTGGCTACACTTCACCAGGAAAAAGGGTGAAAATGAAAGGTTACGATAGTTTAGCACGAGCGTTGCCGCCGTAAACATAACAATGACGTAGGTTCGAACGCTCGAAAGTGTGTCTTCACTTCACGAGGAAAAATTACAACAAAGCGACTTGCAGTCATTGCGAGATGGAAATAACTGCATCGGGAGGGAATAGACTGCACTGTCCTCACCGAGACGCTAAGGCTCAGTCCTGGCTATACAGCTAGCTAAACTCCCAAATGACGATGCAGAAGACGTTGGTATAATTTGCTGACTTTATTCAACCATCACTTGAAACTAAAAATAGAAATGAAACAAATCAATTTCGTCCCCAATAACAAACAGGTTCGCATCAACGTAAATCAGCGATGATTAGCTGCTAACACAGTCATAACAAACAGTTAGCATGCGTTCGCTAGCATTAGCACATCGTTTAAACAACTACACAACTGGATTTAAGTTTCCGATCGCGAGTGGAAACACACAACAACAACACAGAAGATGATACATACAGGCGTTGGCTCTGTGGATATTTTACAAACATTAACAAAGAACGTAGGCTCGTGGCAGTGTTTCCCTTTCTCACTAACTCGCTCACTGGCTTGGATGCGGTATTTCTTCTTCTTCGCGCTCTTCTTCGCGTGAGGAAGCGCAAGGGCGCCACCACTTGAGCGTGAAAGCGCCATAAAAACTAAAAGGCATGCATTTCAATGTACTGGTAAATAAAAACAGGGGTCCCCAATCTACGGCCCGCGGCTCCATATTTGGTCCGGCCCCCTGAACAATTCCAGAGAGCATTTTGAATTTTTTTTTGTTTTTTTCTCCCTCAGTAGTGTTATTTATTTCCTGGCCTTTTTCAGTGAATAACTCAGAGAGGGTTATTTGGTTATTATCTATTTAATTAATAGTGCTATTATTATTTATTATTATTATATTATATTATTATTTTTATTTTATTTACTTTTGTTCCGTGAAGAATCCACAGAGGGTTATTTGATTGTGGCTTTCTGAAAAACAATCATTTTTTTACATTTCGCACTCCTGCAATCATCACACTTTTTCTGTTACAAACTGATCCCGGCCTCTCATCAGAGAAGGGAAAAGTTATTTGGCCCTCACAGGAAAAAGTTTGGGGACATTGCCAAAGGCAGAACAACGACCTATATGCCAAAATATACCAATATTTTTTATTTCTATTAGAAAAATGTTTCAGTAAAATGTTACACATTCTTGTGCATTTGCCACTTATTGCCACAGTTAACATTGAGGCTTTGGGCCTCTTTTGACCTCGTTGTGAGTTTGTAAGGTTGTGACTTCTGATTAAACAAACTTGATGCCAATCAAAATGTTTGTTCTTCTTTTTCCCGAAATTAGAATCGATAAGAGAATCGATAAAGAATCGAATCGTTAAGCAATATCGATAATGGAATCGGAATCGTAAAAATCGTATCAATTCCCATCCCTAGACATGACATTATTATGGGCATTAATGAATGCTTGTGACAGGTGTCATTAAGTGTCATCCGGCAAATTATGTCACCAACTCCATTTGTGTCCAGCTCGGATCTTTTATAACCATCCAAAAGGGGGATAATTAGCGCATTATTTAATGCTCATGGGGGTGTCATGTCATAATTATGATGGTCTTATGACAGTCTGATGGCGGCACCTTCAAATAAAGTGTTAATAAATTCCATAATTAGCAATTAATGAAACAACTAGAATAGTAACTAAAGAAATAATTAGTACAGAACATGAATTTTGTTTTGTTATTTACATCTGTAGCGCTACAATGCATGCTAGGAGACATGTTGGATGACAACAGTGTTGACAGCAGCTGGCAGCAGAGGTTTACTGTCTCCCCCAAGAGAACAATGATGGCCAAATGAAGCTTCTTGAAGCAATGAAGTTTTGGAGCTATGTTAGTCTTCTGATGCCGCTGTCAAATAAAGTGTTACTGGTTGATATCTTTTGGTGTAAATATCCTATAATACAGTGAGGATAGCTAAGGCTTACAGTCCAGTGCGGCTTATCTATGAACAAATGTCGTTTTTGTGTCAAATTTTGTGGGTGGCGGTTTATAGTCAGGTGCGCCTTATAGTGCGAAAATTACGGTAATAAGGACAATATTCCAAACAATTTGACAAAAAAAAACAAAATCTAATAGAACCAAAACGACAGTGTCATTGGAGGGACACTTTTAATTTTTGCTGCAGGCAGTATCAGGTCCTTTGCTATGACATGTTTGCCTGGTATACCAGACTCACCGCTGTTCCAGCGATTGAGTCTGGCGACCGTCCGCCGTATCAAATTCCGAGGGCGGAGCAAGCCACAGCAAACAGACAGCGGAGTGGACCAATCAGCCAAGGGACAAATGTGACGTTATTAAAGCAACATGTAATTAGCGTGAGCGGAGAATGGGGAAGTTTATTCAACATGGCTAGCGCGAGCCATGTTGACTGTTGTCAATGACTTTTTTCAATGTGGTTTTGGTCATTTAAAACTGGTTTTACCGCGGATTGGAACATATTCTCGGCTCTCCCGTTCGCCATCGGTGTTGTTGTAGTGACGACTTTCGGCTCGCAAGAGTGACGCTACTGGTTGAGAACACGTCACGCAAATAAACGAATCTGATTGGACGGTTGATTTTGTACCTTGCTCGAGAGGCCGTTAATGGGCTGGGTCCCAGACTATTTCACACAGTATTTGAAAAACACAGGGGGAATAGTCTGGCTGTGCCAGGCAAATGACGTGTAGCTATTTTGCACTGAGCAACTTGGTATGCCACCTTAAATGACGCTAAGTGCTCGCTGGTTTACTGATGTAACACTGACAAAGCGGGACGATTGCTGGTAGAGGTGTGCATCGGTACTGCCCTCACGATTCGATTCGATTACGATTCGGAGGGCCATGATTCGATTCAATTCGATTCGATTCGATTAAGAGGGTCACGATTCGATTCGGTTCGATTCGGCAATGCATTGCGATGTCTTAAAGCCTGGGATGCATTAAAATTCTAAAGCAAAGCATATTTTTCGTGAATCATGAGGCAACACAAGCGGTCAGACATTAAACAACTTTTTATTGGCTCTTGTGTCACTCCTGGTTGAAGTCAAATGAAAATACTTTTAGATATATATTTCTTTTAAAAAAAACAAAAAACAGATCATAGCATTTAATTGGTGCTTTGAATGAGACCAGGGCTTTCTCTTTTTTTTACACACAGTAGCAGCCTTTCACACAGCGCAACATCTGAACTCCTGTGCAAAATCAGTAATAACAGTCACTGTATTTTAGTCACAACAACCCATCGATAAAAATGTTCCAGTAAATATTTAAAAAAGCGACAAAGAAAATATTGTAGTGCAGCAGCATCTTTATCGCAATATCGATCCAGGGATCAGTTCAGTTGCAAACAAAACATCCAACTAAATTGCAATGTAGAACAAAAGTAAAATGTAGGCCTAGCCCACTATATATGTGCTATCAACTTAGAAATGCAATTAGTAAGTACCACATAACAATAAAAAATAATGAATTAAAATGAAGTGCAGCAGCATTTTAGCAGCCATAACAATCTGTTTCAACATGAGGAAATATCATTTTTTTTGCAATTGAGAGAGCAGAGAGATAGTAGAGGTGAGATGGGGCCTAAAAAATCCAGCCCGACCCGACACGGCCCGCTGGTATTGAAGCCCGACCCGGCTTGGAGTGACGCGAAAAAGAAAAAAAAAACGCAGCAGCAGCAATTTATTTTCATTTCTTCGAGATGGCAGAAAAAACGCATGTTTCTTAATGTTTAAATAGTCTACATATTTTTGTGATCATTATAGAAGCAACGCATTAACGAAATAACGCTGGGAAAGTTTAATATTTAAAAAAAAAACATCCGATTTTGCAAACACACAGAGGAGAGGATTCAAAAGGATCACATTTGTGTTGCCTTTGTGTGCATAAAAAAAGTGTCTTTCGTAACGAATTCTCAGTTGGCAGAAAAAAAAACGCAAGTTTTCTTAATGTTTAAATAGTCTACATATTTTTGTGATAATTATAAAATCATTTACACAACGAAATAACGTTGGGAAAGTTTAATATAAAATAAAAAATAAAAAAAAAACGAGTTTGCAGACACACAGAGGAGAGGATTCAAAAGGATCACATTTGTGTTGCCTTTGTGTGCATAAATAAAAGTCTTTCTTAACGGATTCTCAGTTGGCAGAAAAAAAACGCAAGTTTTCTTAATGTTTAAATAGTCTACATATTTTTGTGATAATTATAAAATCATTTTCACAACGAAATAACGTTGGGAAAGTTTAATATAAAAAAAAAAAAAAAACGAGTTTGCAGACACGCAGAGGAGAAGATTTAAAAGGATTACATTTGTGTTGCCTTTGTGTGCATAAATAAAAGTGTCTTTCGTAACGAATCACAAGTGCCACAGCGGAGGAGAAGAAGAAAAAACGGGCGGCGCCACTGCTTCATGTGAGTGCACAAGCAAATGAACAATACAGAGAGCCTGCTCTCGGTTTTATCCCATTTTTTAAAAAAAATTTTTTTTATAATTAGTGAATGCTTGATATTTTGGGCCCGACCCATTCGGGTTCGGGCACAAGATCTAACCTCTAAGAGATAGGACATAACATAACAATGGCTGAAGCGGAGAAAGAGAGAGCAAGAAAGATTCTTGATGCACCTAAGACAGTGAAAGCTGACATCTGGAGACATTTTGGCTTCTATGAGGTTGGTGGGAAACTTGACCAGAGTTACGCAGTGTGTAAAAAATGAAACATGACAATAATAATACAAATGGGGAAACCAAATCCATTGCATTACCGGAATTGCGCAGGGAAGATTTTTGAACGTACTTACATATTTTAAAATGCGCTGAATCGATTCGGCTTGTTGCCCGCATCGAATCGAATCGTCCATGCCCCGCATCGGGATGCATCGCCCCATCGATTATTGTTGACACCACTAATTGCTGGCAATATTCGGCACGTTTTGCTGAAAAACAATCAAGCGGCTTATCAATGTGATTGGGATCTAATGTTTTTAAGTGGCGTCTTAAGGCCGAGTTATACTTCCACGTCAGACCTACGCCGTCAAGGAAGACCCGATTTACGACCCTGCGCCGTAGACTAACGCGATCCTATTGATTTTTCAAACCCTAGCGTCACGTCAACTCATATGACGTCGTGGAATTGGAGTGTGATTGGTTCGCTCAGACTGTTGCTTCCGGTTCAGCGCTAAATCACCGCCATTGTAAAACATTATTTTTCTAGACACAAAAATGGACCAACCCGAAGGGAGTATCATCGAAGAGCAAGTCTCGTCAAGACATCATAAATTTTGCCAAATGGCAAGGTCAGCGATTGAATAAAAAAAATGGAAGAACCACCGAGACGTGTGTGTTCGGAATCAAGTGGCCACACGAAGCGGTGACCCAGTCCACCAAAAACTACCAGCTTTTTATCACTTTATGTCATATTTTTGGTTTGGTTTTTCATCATTTATTTTGTACATATGTTTGCTGTGAGTCTGTGACTTATTTACTTGTCACACTTCAAGTATATGAAGAATAAAGCACAGGTTTGGTGTCAAAAGAGTTGTTTTGAGCTTTAATTTTCAATAACAGACAGTTCACACGCAATACATCATCACTGATTAAGAGTGCCTCGGTGCTTTTTATGATAACGTTAACATCAAGGCTTCCAATGCAGTTTGGGAAGTTCCATAGACGCCAGAAATCTGCTATGGCTTCCCACTGACTGGTTGTAGGACACAGCAAACAAATCGGGCTGGAGGGCTTTGCAGACCTCGGACAAAACACTGGACGCAGTGCTCGACGCCAGTTTGAAGCTAGCCGCCACAGCTAGCTGGTTTTCACTCGAGGCTAGAATAACTCTATGCGGTATCAAAAGTTGGAAAGACCGCCTCAAAATCGTCTTCTGTGTCGCCTGCGCCTCAACATTTGTATGATCAACATTTATTCAATGTTGATGAGCTGAAGATCCACATTCAAGCGATCCTTCTTGCATTGTATATTTTTTCTCCGTTAAACTAGACAAGAGGAAGTCAACAAGCATGCCCCAAAACCGTACAAACATAACACAACACCTATCTAGTGGCTTGGCAGTGAATTACAGAGCAACGCGTCACCTGGCCGGAGAACCATCGAATGTCGAATGACGCCGTAGTCGCTGCGCCGTCACCGCTACGCGGGAGCATAACTCAGACTTTAGTTGAATTGGCTCCCTGCTGTCCGCTGCAAACATTTTTAGACACAGTAAACAGACTGGTCTTTCCTCGTCTCCCACTGTATTAAAAGTCAAAGCCAAACACTACATACACTTCGTCATATTTCCTCGTCTTAGCTCTTCATATTTCCAGTGCTCTTTGCTGTGTGCTCTTGTTTGGTTCAAAAATACACCGCACACTCTGAAAATGGAAACGCTACTGCCACCCACTGAGTGGATGAGCAATTACACTTCATTCTAGTACGACAAAAAAAGTATGTTCCCCGAGGCGAGGTCACATGCACCACTCCTGGCGTCACTCTGCGCCGCACTATTTAAGAATTACTGCCTTAATCTCTGATGTCACATGTTAAGATAGCTTCTGTGAATAAAAATAACAAAGAAAATAAATGTATAATTATGTATTTGTCAAACTGAAATCTACACACTATATTGGAAATTGAACATCATATAGCAATAAATCACTTCAAATCGGTACATACCACCATATCGATGATATTGCCCAGCTCAAATGGTGAGTGTTTCCCATACCTTCTAAGAAAATGCCCCAAAAATTACTTTAACCCTTAGATGAACAAGTTACTGGACCCTACACTCTTCCATAGGTGGGTCAAAAATGGCCCATATTAGAACCAATGTGTTTTTATGCCAAGAATAATCACTTGTATATTAATTAGTATGAGATTTAGGGCCACACAGGAATGATTTCATGCTTGAAATATCTTTATGATTCAATTAACATTTTTTGGGGGGGGGGGGGAAACGGAACAGCAATAGACTTTATCCTTCCTTTTATCCGGGTTGCATTTTTCCAGAATGTGGCTGCGGTCCGAACTGTCAAGTCCCCCAAATTGGAATTCATGCAGCAATTAACATCAGCAAAGAGCGAGAGAGACAGGGTGCTACTGTAGCAGTGCAGCTGTGCATTAGCATTAGCGCCTAGCTTGAATGCGGCTTTTGGGGAAGGAACAGGCTTGACAATAGTCATAAAAAAATAAAATGAGTTGAGGATAAGCCCTACAATGCTCGGTTTTCTCTCTGCTCCAATGCTCCTGCGCATGCGGGCCAGTTTGCTCAGCGCATCTCTGACTGCGAATTAGAGCGCATGTGTGATACTTGAACAGACTCAATGGACAAAGGTGGTCTGTATGGGTACGCCTAAAAAACAGATATGAAAAAAAATCGGTATTGTGCATTAGAACCTGCGGTATGAACCTAGCCATAGTTAGCTAGCTAGTTATGAAGTAGGTTAATTTGTTGATAAATAATAATAAAGAGTCATGAAAGACACACACACAAAACACTATATGGACATTGCTGTGTAAAATAATCTTAAGGGATGTATCTTTATACATACCTAGTCTGTGTGGTCCACGGTAAATTTATTCCTGACAGCCAAAGTTGATAAGAATGAAAGATTCCCATTGAATTACATAGAAAATGCATGAGGGTCATTTTTGACCCACTTGTGGAAGTTTAGGGTAATAATACAAAAATGACAATTTCTTCAAATGTATAAAAAGTTAATCAAAAATTTGAATGGCATTATATCAAAAACATGTTTTTTGAGGAGTACCTGGAATATGAATTGATTTAAAAAAAAATTTATACTGAAGATATTTCAAGAAAACAACCACACCGGGTGATTTTTGACCCACTTATGTATCCTAGGGTTAAAAAAGCTGTCATATTTAACTCAACAAAAATAGTGTTGCTCAAATATTGTTTTATAGTAACATTAATTAGAATATGACTGTAAAGTAATATGATTAAGTTGCTCGAGAAATGTAAATATTCAGGAATTCCACAATCCCGCAAAAAATACTAAAACCCCAGAGGCTGTTTGAGGGTCCTCATAATTTTTAGGATTTACTACTGCAAACAAGAAAATCTGCTGGCAACAGCCGTAATCCAAAAACATCATATATCAGAGTAAATCATTTGAACATGCAATTTATATTGGCCTCCCACAACATGACTGCATACTTAATGATAATATGGTTTCAATGTACATGAGGAGTTTGTTTTATGGTCACAGCTGCAAAAGATTTGAAATCTTCAAGCAACAAAGTTGTGAAGAGGAGCCATTTGGGGTTAAAAAAATAAATAAATAAAAATGCTCAGTTCATAATAATATACCTGTGGCTGTGTTTGTGCGTCAATATGTGCCAAATACAGAATGTTTTGCATGGCTGTTTTATTTTTAGAAAATATTCCGACAGGTTAGACGACCTCAAGAACAACAGAACACTTTGGACTTCACGTTCCATATTTTTCCCTTGAATAAACACAAATGCATCTGCATACATACAGTTCAAAAGATACATGTACATAACTTATGCTGAATGATACAGAATGGTACACAGTTGCCCTTTCAAATGTGACAGTACACATCCATATGAGTTCATATTTAATACAGTTTCAAGGTTGTGCTATTCTCTTTGTGTAGTCCAGAGGTGTCAGACTCATTTTTGTAAAGGGGCCCATAACCTATATATACTGTATGTACTGTATAACTGCCTCAAATTATTACATACGCAAAAAAATGAGTGATATCTGCTTTTGAAATCAGAAGGCAGCTATTAAAAAAAAAAAAATCTTGAGATATCTCAATGTTTTTAATAGTGACAATATGTAGTTTTCTGAGTTCCTGTGGGGCCTTAGCCCATTCACTGCCAGCCCAGGTAGTATACTGTATGTATGGTATTCACAGAATATGTATTGTGGTAGTTAGTAAAATTGATGGTGCTAGACATCCAATCCATTTTGACTGGGAAGGCTGACTGTGAGGATTTGGTCTGAATGATCGCTGTCAAACCTCCCAGTCAAAACAGATTGGATGTCTAGCACTGTCAAAGGCAGCCCAAGAGTGAAAAATTCTTAAAAGATTTTAATCTTGATAAAGTTTCTTTTAAATTTCTCTAATTGCATGAAATTCTATCTGATAAATTTTGTTCTTTAAAAATATTAATTTTCATTCTAGGGTTCCTGAAGGAACACTGGTTTTGGCATTTAGGCACGAAATATAAAGTCGATGCAAAATGATTTGCTTTCACAGGCCACACAAAAGTATGTGGTGGAGTGGATCTGGCCCAAGGCCGTGAGTTTGACACCTTTGGTCTAGTCAGATGGGAGGGAGTGTTTGTTTACAAATGTGCTGAACAACAGTTCTGTCCCTTCAACACTGATCAGTTCAAGCAACTGGATCATTTTTAGTCCAATATCAACCCATTGTGTTGTTGTGCTTTCTTTGCAACATGGTGCAGAATTCTGTCCCGCATGTAGGCGACGGCGTAGTCCGTCTCAGGTTAAAGCGGGCCTTTCACACGCAACCGTTCTCCTGTCGTGGCTTGTGGGCCACAGGTGTGTGCGGCGGGTAGAGGGAGGGGGCCAACGTGCACAGGAACCCGGCCAGCAGAGTCAGTCCTAGCCCGCCCCACGCGCAGAACATGGACCACCCGTAGCCGTGACTGATGTCTTCCGGTATTCCGAACATGTAACGAGGGTAACGTGACAGTTCAAAGTTGATTCCCGCCACGCAAGTGCAGAGGGAGATGATGCAGCATGTTCCTGTTGAGGGCGAGGGAAACACATGGCAACCTTGAAATCATAAATACCCCCCTAAATGATGGAAGTGTATACATTGAAATAAAAGAAAAGTTCGATTTTCTCAAAGTCCTCATAGAGCGTACTCACAGGACACATCATTATTTTCACTTGCACAATCAGTAATACAAATAGTTTCAAATGGTTGACTGCAGTCCAGATCAGGACGGAGTCAAGGGCTGTTTCTCAATACCATCGACTGTAAAACAGAACTGGACGAACCCATAATATTGGCAGCTATCCATTTGCTCAAGGTTTGGTCTCAATATTGGTAGGGACGATATAACAGCTTAACTTCCATGTAAACTTTTTTGTTGGGGACAGGACATTAATAAGACCAATCAGATTGGGTGAACGGCGGTCAGGGGTACATTTCTCGCCAATAAGAACCTATCTAATTGAAAGGCCAAATGATTAATGCAAAATAAATCTGTATTGACTGATACTAACTTTCACACTGAAAATTTACAGTATAACTTCTCAATCTGATCATTTTTGTTAAATCTAGTCGAAAAATTTTCTTCATCTTTTTTTGAGTGTTAAAGGCTGACAGATAAATGCATCAGAATATTCCCTTACTTTTGGTAAATATTATTATTTGTTCTTATTAAGCGCATACATCTAAAAGTTGGTTATTTTTCACGTAAATCAAGAAAAAAATGCTTTCAAATATTGTTTTAAACAATATCTATTCTTGAATTAAGAACGTTTCTGACAAACATGTTTTTTAAGATTAAATGTACAAACATTTTGCTTAAAATAAGTCTATTAAGCTTATTTTCAGTTAACTATTTTACATGAAGCACTGACAGATAATTTCACCTTTTTCTAGTAGATATACACTGAAAACAAGGGAATTTATTTATTTATTTATTTATTTTTCCAGTTTTAAGGAGGTGGGTTTTTGCAATGCATATGTATCAGTGCTGGTAATATACCGTTCAATTTAGGGCTGTCAAACGATTAAAATTTTTAATCGAGCTAAGTACAGCTTAAAAATTAATTAATTGTAATTAATCGCAATTCAAACCATCTATAAAATATGCCATATTTTTCTGTAAATTATTGTTGGAATGGAAAGATAAGACACAAGATGAATATACACATTCAACATACGGTACATAAGTACTGTATTTATTTATTATAACTCAACAAGATGGCATTAACATTATTAACATTCTGTTAAAGCGATCCATGGACAGAAAGACTTGTAGTTCTTAAAAGATAAATGTTAGTACAAGTTATAGAAATTTTATATTAAAACCCCTCTTAATGTTTTCGTTTTAAGAAAATTTGTAAAATTTTCAATCAAAAAAAAAATCTAGTAGTTCGCCATTGTTGATGTCAATAATTACACAATGCTCATGGTGCTGAAACCCATAAAATCAGTCGCACCCTAGCGCCAGCACAGGGCGACAAAACACCAAAAAACACAAGTAACAAGTGAACATTACACTGTCATTTTAACGCATGTGCGTTAAATGTGTCAAATATTTTAACGTGATTAATTTTAAAAAAATAATTACTGCCCGTTAACACGATAATTTTGACCGCCCTAGTTCGATTCAAACCTTTGTTTTCAAAAACTACTAAAGAAATATTTTGAAAACTTCCAGAATAAATGTCGGGATTTTATTAGCAAATTTAAATTGCATTATGTGAAGACAAATTATATTAACATACATAAGAAATACAAACTTGTTAATCACCTCTTATGTATCCAGGAATGCAAAATACATGAATAAATAAACATTTGTCTTAATACCACACACTTGTCTAAATAAATTAAATATAACAAAAAAAAACTTTTAAGTCAGGGAATAAAAAATAAATAAATAAAAATGGAGCCCTCCTTCAGGTAAAACACTACTGCTTTTGTCCAAAAGCACAGCCAAACTCAACAAAAATGAAAGCTCCTTAGGCTGCTTTAAGACTAAATAAATCAAATAAAAATGAAAACTGGGGAGAAGGGGTTAAACTTCGTTCGCTACATTTTTTACAGTTTAATTAACGTTAAAAGTAGAAAACCTCCAGGAGGATATTTCTCTCAAAGCAGCTTCCTCCTTGAGTTTGAGAAATTCACACCTATTAATGTAATGCTAACTGTGATGCAGGTCGGACTTTAAGTAGCAAAATTAGTGGTGTGTTCCCCACCTACACAAGTTGGTAGTGTTATGTCCCTACCATCACTATGCAAACCTACGCATTTGTGTTTGCTCCTCACTTCTTACTTTTCAGAGTGCCACCATGGCAGCTGCCATGTTTCCCTTCTGCTTTGACGAAGCCCATATAGCGGGTATTTGGGCGAGTACATCACATTCATCATTTCCTCACAAAGCTACACTGTGTTGAAGGTTCACCTGTACTGTATGTCCAAGTTTTAATATAAAAAGTAAAAACCTGTTATCTACTTCCAATCATTCATTCATTCATTCATTTTCCATGCCGCTTATTCCTCACGAGGGTCGCGGAGGTGCTGGAGCCTATCCCAGCTAACTTCGGGCAGTAGGCAGGGGACACCCTGAATTGGTTGCCAGCCAATCGCAGGGCACAAGGAGACACACAACCATTCACGCACACACTCACACCTATGGACAATTTAGAGTGTTCAATCAGCCTACCATGCATGTTTTTGGGATGTGGGAGGAAACCGGAGTTCCCGGAGGAAACCCACGCAGGCACGGGGAGAACGTGCAAACTCCACACAGGAAGGCCGAAGCCCAGGATTGAACCCTTGATCTCAGAACTGTGAGGCAGACGTGCTAACCACTCAGCCACCGTGCCGCCTACTTCCAATCAGATAAAAGAAAATAATTCTAAAAGACTGTCAATTGTCAAATAAAAAAAATTTTTTTTTTAAATCATGGGGAGAAAGCGGGACACCAACGACAGTCGGTGCGTGGCCCAGGAAGTCATACGATTTAATGACTGTAGTACAAAAAAATCCACTTCCCAAGTTCCTATCCAATGTCATGAAGCGATGGTGTTGCCAAACAGTCCAAATTCAAGTTTGTACCACACTTTCAACAGGTTTATTTTGATGGTGAAATCAAACAGATCGGGTTTAATGGAAGATTGTTCTGTGGTAAGTTCTGGCACTGCAAGGCTTTAAAACACTTCGGGGGATTCCTTTTCCCATTTGGGGATACCCCATTGCTCAATGCCAAATATACCAAGTTTGAAATAGTTGTTGTGATTAAAGATTTTTTACAGGCTTAAGGCTTGTCAAGGCGCGATTGAAGTAGCTGTTGTATTTGTTACTCCTCCGTCATTCATGAATCAATCGTCTTAAAACTTGGTAGCTCGTCAAATTCATTTAAACTGGGATGACTGTGATTGCTCATCACAATGAACGAACGTAAAATAACGGTTAAACAAATAATTCATAAAGATTATGAAAAATGAAAGGGTTAATTAATTGCGGACTTACTGGTGCCTGTGTCGCCTATAAGTTTTGCATTAGCCAGTAGAGGGCATGTGCACACAGCCTTCAACCTATGGTGTGCTGGAGCACACTGGTGCTTGTTTCCAAAATATCAAATACAGTGGGGCAAATAAGTATTTAGTCAACCACCAACTGTGCAAGTTCTCCTACTTGAAAAGATTAGAGAGGCCTGTAATTTTCAACATGGGTAAACCTCAATCATGAGAGACAGAATGTGGGAAAAAAACTGAAAATCACATTGTTTGATTTTTAAATAATTTATTTGCAAATCATGGTGGAAAATAAGTATTTGGTCAATACCAAAAGTTCATCTCAATACTTTGTTATGTACCCTTTGTTGGCAATAACGGAGGCCAAATGTTTTCTGTAACTCTTCACTCTTCGCTTGGTGTAAAGAAATCAACTGTGGGAGCAATTATTAGAAAATGGAAGACATACAAGATCACTGATAATCTCCCTCGATCTGGGGTTCCATGCAAGATCTCACCCCGTGGCGTCAAAATGATAACAAGAACGGTGAACAAAAATCCCAGAACCACACGGGGGGACCTAGTGAATGACCTACAGACAGCTGGGACCACAGTAACAAAGGCTACTATCAGTAACACAATGCGCCGCCAGGGACACAAATCCTGCCCTGCCAGACGTGTCCCCCTGCTGAAGCCAGTACACATCCAGGCCCGTCTGCGGTTCGCTAGAGAGCATTTGGATGATCCAGAAGAGGACTGGGAGAATGTGTCATGGTCAGATGAAACCAAAATAGAACTTTTTGGTAGAAACACAGGTTTTCGTGTTTGGAGGAGAAAGAATACTGAATTGCATCCGAAGAACATCATACCCACTGTGAAGCATGGGAGTGGAAACATCATGCTTTGGGGCTGTTTTTCTGCAAAGGGATCGGGACAACTGATCTGTGCAAAGGATGTATCAAGAGATTTTGAGTGAAAGTCTCCTTCCATCAGAAAGGGCATTGAAGATGAGACGTGGCTGGGTCTTTCAGCATGACAATGATTCCAAACACACAGCCAGGGCAACAAAGGAGTGGCTTCGTAAGAAGCATTTCAAGGTCCTGGAGTGGCCTAGCCAGTTTCCAGATTTCAACCCCATAGAAAATCTGTCGAGGGAGTTGAAAGTCCGTGTTGCCCAACGACAGCCCAAAAACATCACTGCTCAAGAGGAGATCTGCATGGAGGAATGGGCCAAAATACCAGAAACAGTGTGTGAAAAGCTTGTGAAGAGTTACAGAAAATGTTTGGCCTCCGTTATTGCCAACAAAGGGTACATAAAGGTATTGAGATGAACTTTTGGTATTGACCAAATATTTATTTTCCAACATTATTTGCAAATAAATTCTTTAAAAATCAAACAATGTGGTTTTCTGGGTTTTTTCTCCACATTCTGTCGCTCATGGTTGAGGTTTACCCATGTTGACAATTACAGGCCTCTCTAATATTTTCAAGTGGGAGAACTTGCACAATTACTGGTTGACTAAATACTTATTTGCCCCACTGTATAATCTAAATCTATTTCTGAAAGGTCATACACAAATTTTCACAGGAAGTAACAAATACATGTTTTAAACTTTATTTATTGAAAGGCCATAAGCAAGCTTTTACATGCATTCAATTTTTTTAAGGTTTGTAATCATTTTGAAAGAGCACAAACAAGTTTGTACAAAGAATGAAAAAACTGGGGGGGGGAATCCTTTTTAGAGGTCATAAGAATGCTTTCATACCCACTCAAAAAATTTGAATTGATAAAGAAAAATTGTCTAAAAATATATTTTTTTAAATGCCGCAAACAGGCTTTCACATAAAAATTTAACAAATGATCACTGTGGGTATCAATGAAAAAACGGTACATTAACTCTTTCACTGGCAGTGACAACCAGTATCCAATCATGTAGCGCTTTTCATCCTTCTGCTGAAAAATTCAATGGGTTTATCACTAGTAGTCGTCCAAACCACTTGAACTGGGAGCAGACCTCCTACTTCAAATGGATTGAAAATCTATACTGTAACTGTCAATGGTATACGCTGTCGCTGACCCCCCTCCCCAGTGGCCGAAAAGTGTCATTACATGTAATTGACTTTCCTTTATAATTTTAAAATTAAGAGTTTTCTGGTAAAATATTGTCCATAGAAGCTGTAAAGCAATAAAACAAACAACAAAAATTAATGAAATGAACAAAAACAAAAAGATTTTTATAATGGGTTGAAATTATTTTTTGAACAGATCATGGGACTAGCACCTTAGATGATCATTTGTTTTGCTTAGCCAAAACCACCCGAGGACCAAAGAGGCAAGATGGATATATGTAATTTTTTCAAACCTAAGCTTTCAAAAGCGATAACAACTACTGAGCAAGAACCAAGGAATGAAAATGTGGATCATGAAATGCCAGATAGCACTGCCAAAATGGTGAGCGGAGTTTCAATTTGCCCCACTAAAGACGCTAATTGTACAACAGAGCCACCACTGGTGTCTTGCCAATGTACTGTATGTTACCGTATTGGCCCAAATAGACGGCCCTGATTATACGACGACCCCCTCTTTTTCAAGACTCAAGTTTGAAAAAAGACTTTTTGAACACCAAATACATTTTTATACAGAAAATAATTACAGTACATCCGAAACAAATGATTATACCAATATATCTGAGAGAAAAAGCATGTTATTTTGCCTCATTCAAATCTTAATATCTGAACATTTAAATATGTAAACTAAAGTGCAATCACATTCGTAAATGAATGGCTTCTGGTTTTCGAAATGTAAATAAACCAATCGATTGTGATAAAACAACAAAATTGCAATAACTGCATTAACCATCAAGGTGAAGTTGAACTGTAACTGTAGACTTGAAACAAATCTGAATAAGGAAAAACATTGCAATACAATAATGCAAACTGGTTCAACTATAAAGAGTAGCTGAGATCTGTCATGACAGAACATCGCTTCAATGATATCTGGCGCCATCTAGCGTCGTGAATGGGTATAATGTCTAGACCGCGAATATAAGATTACCCCTTGTTTTTCAGTGTTATTTCAATGCAAAAAAACATTGTCTTATATTCGGGCCAATACGGTATATTATACGACAGAAAAAAAAAAGATGTTTTTTTTTGATGGATGGGCCATGTTTTAAAACCTTGTCGATAACTACATCACCAAAACACGGAATTCAAGCAAATCAGTGCAGCTCGGTGGCTCCGCCTAGAGGATGCAATTTTTGACGGGGGTAACTACATTGGCACGACACCGGCGAGCATACCATATTCAATGGATGATGATCTTGGCAAAAAGTATAACTGTCCTAAGCAGCCTGATTTAGAATTCCCCTAAAGAATAATGGGGGTGGGGGGATGGTCATTTTCAACTTATTATTATAAATATTCTTGCAAGTTAAGTTTATTGCTGACAGTGCGTTTCAGGGTTATCAACATGTTGTGCCCCCCCTGCCCCAAAAGTCACACTCCGCCTATGGTCAATTGTAGCCAATAAGTTAAAGAATTAGAAGAGGTGACACTGCTCAGATTTTCCTTTAGGGTCTCATAAAGGTTTGGGGATACCATATAAACTTTTTCTGACATTTTGTTTACTGGTGGGCAGTCAAGTTTTTCTATTGTAAAAATACCCTATGTGCTTTGGGGTATAGAAAATAGATGGATGTGACTGTTTGCTGAGTAACCCTTTGAGAATGCTCATACTCCCCCCATGTGGTGATTCGGAGCACTGCGCTTACCTCCCATGAGGAAGAGCAGTCCAGCAACATACTGCATGAGGTCATGTGCCTTCAAACAGCCCAGCACGCCGATGGTCCAGCCAAACAGGATGATGGAGATGGCCATACCAATAAAACTCACCGTCATCCTCTGGAGATCTGCAAAAAGAACAAATGAGTTTGTTGTTGCTGTCTGTTGGTTTCCCCCAATTAAAAAAAACTATATTCCCGCGCCAAAACAAAAGCCTCACGTAGTGCGTGCCACTCATCCTGCCGGATCGTCTTGGTCAGGTTGATGGGCACATTCCTGGGTAGTGCCGATGAAGAGTAGTAGTATTTTATTGGGGTGCAACGTGCAACCAATCCTGTGGAAGCAGACGGGACAAAGAGTGCTGTCACATGAAGCCTGATACCAAAAAAAAAAAAAAAAAAACAAGAGGATCCCCCCCAACCCACCAAAACATTTCATCACCCACCCAGTGCATCCACACGAAGATGGAAAGCGTATTGTTATTTATTGTAATGTGGACTTGAATTTTTTTTTTTTCTGTAAAATGGCGCAATATGTTTATTCGACACACGCACGCATGCACGCTCACCCAGAGGATGATGGCAAACCTTTAAAGATTAAATCCTCGGTCTCCAAATCAAATCCTATCCGATGACACCTCCTCCACAGTCCGGTGACGGTGGAGTTGAAATGCCGATTACATAGCGACTCCATGGCAGATGCTTGTGGCGCCAGGTGCCGCCGAGACCGCAGCCCGGCCAGCCTCGCCTCCGAATCCGAACCCGCGGCCCCCTTGGGCAGCATGCGCAGCGGGAGGTTGTTGTTAGAAGTGTAAATGTAGCCCGGGTCGGTCCTCTTGTTCGAGTAGTTCTTGCAGCGCTCTCGGTGCCGCCTGGCGTCCGTCTCGTACCAGTTGTCTGTGCCGATGGCCACCGCGATCAGGCCGAGGGCGCACAAGGCTAGGACGAGACCCGCCGCGGTTAAAGTCCTCATCGCGGCCATGCTCCTTCCATGCGTGTGCGGTAGCGATCAAGCCCCTCCGCGAGACAGACAAGGGGACACCCCCCGCCCCTCTCAGGAAGTCATCGCTGGTTGTGGAGCGAGCATCGACGGATGCGGAGAGGCCTGGATTGCAGGATGGATGCGATGTTTTGGTTGTCTCCTTCTGCCAGTCAGCTCTATCTTGCCCGGATGCTGAATCGGTCCCTATGAAAACACATTCGGCCGCTAGATGGCGACAAACCAAGAAGCTCTTCTGATCCAGCAACAAACATGACACAAGCGTCAGCGTTTCCTTTTTGAGGTTACACATTTTTTTTTGCAAGTTGATCGTTTATATTGACTCATTGCCAGGGGCGGTACTGGGAAAACCCATTGGCAGTGTATCAAATACTTGTTCTCCCAACTGTATGTATATTATATATATATAAAACGACGTCAAACGATTAAAATCTTTAATCGAGTTAATTACAGCTTAAAAATTAAACATTTATTAATCGTAATTAATCGCAAGTCAAACCATCTGTAAAATATGCCATATTTTTCTGTAAATTATTGTTGGAATGGAAAGATAAGACACAAGATGGATATATACATTCAACATACGGTACATAAGGACTATTTGTTTATTATAACAATAAATCAACAAGATGGCATTAACATTATTAACATTCTGTTAAAGCGATCCATGGATAGAAAGACTTGTAGTTCTTAAAAGAAAAATTTTAATTTTATCTTAAAACCCCTCTTAATGTTTTCGTTTCAATACAATTTGTAAAATTTTCAATCAAAAAATAAACTAGTAGCCCGCCATTGTTGATGTCAATAATTACTTACACAATGCTCATGGATGCTGAAGCCTATAAAATCAGTCGCACCCAAGCGCCAGCAGAGGGCGGCAAAACTCCATAAAACACAACAAGTGAGCGTTTCACTGTGTACTGTCATTTAAATCTCTCTGAGCGGGGCATCAGCGTTAATTGCGTCATATATTTTAACGTGATTAATTTTAAAAAATTAATTAACGCCCGTTAACGCGATAATTTTGACAGCCCTAATATATATATATATATATATATATATATATATGCTGTATATATACAGTATAACTTCAACATTAACACAAACGTGCGGCTCTCGGCAGGCCGTGTCTCTAACTCACTCTGTCAGGAATGAACGGGCAGGCAGGCAGGTTGTTATGGACCCAAATGCAGGGAAAACGAAAAAGGCAGCGAGGCAGGTGGCAGAGAACTCAAAAGGGCTTTAATGATAACTAACAAAAGGCACAAAGTACAAAACAAAGGCTGTGGTGATCAAAAAACTATCAACAAATAACTTAGGTCACTAACAAAGGCTGAATATCAAAAACTTACTGAGACGAACACGAGGGCTAGGACTGGACTTCAACTTTGACGCAGGCACAGACATTGACATAGACATAGACATAGACATAGACAATGACGCAGCAAGGAGTGAACAGAAAATGGGAGCATATATACACAAGCAGACAAGGGATAACGAGACAAGGAACAGCTGGGTAACACAGGTGGATGCAGATTGCCGAATACACTGGGAAAACACACACAGGTGAGAGTAATGGGTAATCACAGGACAAGTCACACAAGGAGAAACCAAACACAAAACCTAACAGTACCCCCCCCTCAAGGGACGGATCCCAGACGTCCCGAGGAAACAAAAAGTCAGAAGGTTGCTCGGAGGAGGGAGCAACACCAGCCCGTCACGGCCAGTCAGGCGGGCGTCCAGGACGCCAGACGTGGGCCGATCGCACGGGCAGATCAGGCGGGCGTCCCCGACGAGGTAGTGCTCGGTTGTCCATACCGCCACGTTTTGGCAGGAAACGGGGAGCAGCATCATCGGGGCGAGGGTCCGGAACAGAGTCGGAGTCGTCGTGCGGACCAGGAACAGAGTCGGAGTCGGAGTCGTCGTGCGGACCAGGAACAGAGTCTGAGTCTGAGTCTGAGTCTGAGTCTGAGTCTGAGTCTGAGTCTGAGTCTGAGTCGGAGTCGGAGTCGGAGTCGGTGTCGTCGTCGGTGTCGTCGTCGGTGTCGTCGTCGGTGTCGTCTGCTGGCGGGACAGCAGCGGTGTCGTCTGCTGGCGGGACAGCAGCGGTGTCGTCTGCTGGCGGGACAGCAGCGGTGTCGTCTGCTGGCGGGACAGCAGCGGTGTCGTCTGCTGGCGGGACAGCAGCGGTGTCGTCTGCTGGCGGGACAGCAGCGGAGTCGTCTGCTGGCGGGACAGCAGCGGAGTCGTCTGCTGGCGGGACAGCAGCGGAGTCGCAGGAGACTGCTGGCGGGACAGCAGCGGAGTCGCAGGAGACTGCTGGCGGAGCAGCAGCGGCGTCGCAGGAGGCTGCTGGCGGAGCAGCAGCGGCGTCGCAGGAGGCTGCTGGCGGAACAGCAGCGGCGTCGCAGGAGGCTGCTGGCGGAACAGCAGCGGCGTCGCAGGAGGCTGCTGGCGGAACAGCAGCGGAGTCGCAGGAGTCTGCTGGCGGAACAGCAGCGGAGTCGCAGGAGTCTGCTGGCGGAACAGCAGCGGAGTCGCAGGAGTCTGCTGGCGGAACAGCAGCGGAGTCGTCGGGCACTGGAACGAAGGTCAGACGGCGAGGCGCCGGGACAGGGACTAGGCGACGAGGCGCCGGGACGGGCACCTCGGGCAGCTTGGACTTTGGCGCGGGCACTGGACTGCGTGGAATCAGCGCAGGCACTGGAACGGAGGCCAGACGGCGAGGTGCCGGGACAAGGACTAGGCGACGAGGCGCCGGGACGGGCACCTCGGGCAGCTTGGGCGCCGGGACGGGCACTGGACTGCGGGGAGCCGGCGCGGGAGGAGCTGGACTGCGGGGAGCCGGCGCGGGAGGAGCTGGACTGCGGGGAGCCGGCGCGGGAGGAACTTGACTGCGGGGAGCCGGCGCGGGAGGAACTTGACTGCGGGGAGCCGGCGCGGGAGGAACTTGACTGCGGGGAGCCGGCGCGGGAGGAACTTGACTGCGGGGAGCCGGCGCGGGAGGAACTTGACTGCGGGGAGCCGGCGCGGGAGGAACTTGACTGCGGGGAGCCGGCGCGGGAGGAACTTGACTGCGTGGAGCCGGCGCGGGAGGAACTTGACTGCGTGGAGCCGGCGCGGGAGGAACTTGACTGCGTGGAGCCGGCGTTGGCGGAACTTGACTGCGGGGAGCCGGCGTTGGCGGAACTTGACTGCGGGGAGCCGGCGTTGGCGGAACTTGACTGCGGGGAGCCGGCGTTGGCGGAACTTGACTGCGGGGAGCCGGCGTTGGCGGAACTTGACTGCGGGGAGCCGGCGTTGGCGGAACTTGACTGCGGGGAGCCGGCGTTGGCGGAACTTGACTGCGGGGAGCCGGCGTTGGCGGAACTTGACTGCGGGGAGCCGGCGCGGGAGCTTCGGGAACCCACGACGTCAGCACCGCCGCCCGCCGTCGGCGTTGACGGCCAAGCCGAGGCTTTTGCTGAGGGCCTTCAGGTGGCAGGGGCGGCAGAATAGCCCCATTAGGCCGCAGTGAGCCTGGGCGTCCCCGCAGACCACCCCGGGGGGGTCCCCGATAGATGGCCCACCGGGATCCCAGGTAGGAGTCTTTGGCCAAGATTTCAGAACGGGATATAAAGTGCGACGGGTGGAAAGAAAAATTACCAGGGGAAACGGAGGGCGTGAAATCAAAATCCAGGTCGGAGTCGGAATCAGAATGGAAATCATATGAATCGTGATCTTCAAAATCAGAAAAATCTGAATCTAAAAAAACGTGGCGAGGCAGAATATAATCAGGGGAACATGCGGATGGTCGTCGGCGTGTACGCCGGTGCTGGATTTTTCCCGCTGGGTCCACTAGTGGCTGCATCATTCTGTCAGGAATGAACGGGCAGGCAGGCAGGTTGTTATGGACCCAAATGCAGGGAAAACGAAAAAGGCAGCGAGGCAGGTGGCAGAGAACTCAAAAGGGCTTTAATGATAACTAACAAAAGGCACAAAGTACAAAACAAAGGCTGTGGTGATCAAAAAACTATCAACAAATAACTTAGGTCACTAACAAAGGCTGAATATCAAAAACTTACTGAGACGAACACGAGGGCTAGGACTGGACTTCAACTTTGACGCAGGCACAGACATTGACATAGACATAGACATAGACAATGACGCAGCAAGGAGTGAACAGAAAATGGGAGCATATATACACAAGCAGACAAGGGATAACGAGACAAGGAACAGCTGGGTAACACAGGTGGATGCAGATTGCCGAATACACTGGGAAAACACACACAGGTGAGAGTAATGGGTAATCACAGGACAAGTCACACAAGGAGAAACCAAACACAAAACCTAACACACTCCCGCATCATGTGAGCAAAACAATATTGGCGCCGTGTGCACTTTAGGGTACCTCGTATAATTTTGTATCAGAATATTACAGCGCGTATTTCTTATGACTCCACGCTGTTTGTCCCTGCTCATTCAATTAGACAATGCTTTCCAAAGCTTGCTAACGTTTCTGTTTTTGCTACACCTGAATGCTAGCCTCGTTCCCATCCCCCACTGTCAGCCAACAAGAATGCTGCTTCCATCTTGAGGATGGCAGACGCTTCGAGGGTGACGGAAGGAGTAGGGGGACGAGGCTACCTGAATGCACCACCTGGATAGATGCGATGGAAGTGATTGTGAGTGGCTGAGGGTTAGAGTCATGTGTCAATGTAAGCCAATCGGAGCCAGTGTTTTCACACACAAACCAGAACAGCGCTTGCGGCAAACACACACACGCAAAACAGATGCAGAGGGGTATGATGGCAGAGCATTCAGAGGAAAATTTGTCCTTTACAAGGTGGAGATATAAACACTATTTCAAGTCAAAATACTTGAAGTACAGTAGGCTATGTCTACTTGACCAGTTGTCTCAGGTTGTAAGAGTTAGATTTAATTGATTAAACTCACTTTATATTGTTTACTGCTGATTGTTATTTTATTATATTTTTTACTGTTTATTTTTTTTGTTGCATTTCAAGTGTAGGATAAATCTGTTGCTGGTGAGGTACAATAAATATTACAAGGTTCTATAACACAACTACCTGTCTGTTCTTCTCTATTCAACTGACTCGAATACTGCTCAGAAAATTTCAAATTCTTTGACATACAACAACTTCTTTTTAAAGTAACGGAAATAATTACTTTCCCTGGTAACTAGTTACTTTTACTATAGAGTAATTCAGTTACTAACTCAGTTACTTTTTGGAAGAATAAGTGAGTAACTATAACTAATTACTTTTTTAAAGTAACGTGCCCAACACTGATCATCACACACTGAAAGTAACTCATGGCATTAGCATAGCATTTGCATTAGTATCAGGCCTCTTAAACTCTTGGACAGCTTTTTTTAACATACATTTCTTGGTGTCAAATCATTGAAAATATTGTACTGTTTTCCTGCTAAGTTGCAGTGTCCTTGTCAACGCTACAAAATGTGCTCATCAGTCAATGTTCATTCAAAATAGCTGGAAACCATTATTTATTTATTTATGGAGTTAATTTTTTTAATTGTACAGTTGAAAACATTTTTAGTAAACGTTGAATAAAACTAGATGAAATTAGTCAACAAAAACTAGATGAAGACAAACACATTTTGAGATGACTAAAACAAAGACTAACAAGTGTAATCGTCATAAAGACTAAGACGAGGACGAAAATTGTAAGGGCTGCCAAAAACAACACTGGTGGTCAAGATAACCTAAGAATGAATAAACAGATTATTATCTGATTTTTAGGATGTTTGCAATATGAAACGGAACAGATGATTAAATGTTGATGTAATGAGGACATAAGTCACACAGGTCAGAAATATTGTGCTGAAGATAACTCAAGAACGAATAAAGGGATTATTACCAACAAATTAGAGACTTAGGAGGTCACAGAAGTCAGAAGAGGAAATTCACGATAACTTGATAATTAATTAGAGTGATTACATTTTAGGGCATGAGGAAAAAGGAATGCTATGCGATCAAATATGATGACGCTTTGAATTAATCTGTTTAATCAGAGCTCTGCTATCAAAGGGTCCTGCTCTAGTTTTTTTTTTTATTGTATTGTTTTTTCGCATATTAACACTTTGGCTGCCATTGTGATGGATGTCATTAGCAGCGAAAAGTGAAATAACTAAAATCAAAATAATGCTATCATTTGAAGTCCGTAGAACATATGAAGACTAAAATATCCAAGTTAAAAAGGGAAATGTGAAAAAGTTGGCAAGTAGCCATTTTTTTCTATGACTGCCTCAATTACCCTTTTTCCCTTCAAATCATTTTTTTTTTCATGTTATTGTGTATAATTCACCAAAATGTTGAATGTTTCGCTAAAATTGTTCATCTATCGGATATCCACCTACAACTCATAAATAACTTGTATTATTTTATATTAAATTACTTTGCAAGAGAAAAAAATCCAATGAATTTACTCATTCAAATATCTTTGCAGTTTTGAAATCTTGTCAAAGGTGCAATTAAGACAGTCAAACATCAGTTTTCAATTTCTGATCCATGTGTCTGGTTTCGGTGCAATAACACATTCTAAAATTTAAAACAAACAGTACTCTCATGAAAATAACAGTGGAGGAAGGTTAGAATGACAGTTATAGTGCATAGTATAGTATACATGTTTTCCAGTTTGGAGGGGAGCAACACTGGATACATTTTAGACAGGAATGGCTGACTCAAAAAAAAAAAAAGTGCACCAGTTTAGCACTGACAAGTTTGGACTGTTGGTTTCATCAACTGTGTCACTTCCTCTAAATGTGCCATGTGTACAAAACTAGTTTTGTGGAAAAGTACAGAGTCAAATTGATATAATTGTGGGAATGCTTTGACTTTGTCAAAACATTTTCTTGTATGTAATTGCTCCTTTTCATGTTGCAAACATTTAGGCACTTACAGTATATTCACATGATTTACATATTCCAACTCCAAGATGATCCAAAAATTAATTCAACACAATATTGTTTTTCATCAGCCCAAATTTTCAGAGTTCCTCCCAAAACTCACATTTTCCACCCCCCCCCCCCAAAAAAAAATCCCCATTCATTAAAAATGACAAATTCAACCTAACACATTGACATTGCTTATTCAATTCACAGTTACTGATTAATGCCCCCACCCCACCCCAAAAACCCTCCATTCATTCCTATTGACTTTTTACTTGGACCCACAAAAAATCTGCACTGGCAAAACCACCAAAAGTATCTCCATTGGCTCCTACTAACATTCCACCAGGACCCACAAAAAACATTCTATGGCCGATAAGCAACTGGTCCAAATTCAAATAGTTTTGCTCACGCCTCTTGAAATAAATATTGGAAAATTCCCTCCAAAAATCATGCATTAAACCCAAGAGTGAAAGTGGCTTGAATTTCTTGCCGGAACTCCCCGACGTGAAGGTCGCCACGGAGCCAGAAATTTTGTTTATTTATTTTCATTTTGAAGGGGGGGTTGAACCTCCTAAAACTACTGAAGTGCAAAGAAAGCTGTTTTGGCACAGTTATTTCTATAACATACAAAAACTGTTTTTCATTTAAAATTGTACTTTTCAATGATTTGCAAAATAAAAGTCAACAAACACAGCAATAACCCCAACCTTCATCTCTTAATCTTTATTTTCCCTCATTTAAGAACTACTTAAGAACATAGGATGTATATTACAATTTAAGTTAATGTAAACATTTACTTTTGCTTTCTGTCTTATTTTTTTTATAATAAAGACATAAGTAACATACAATCAGAAAAATAAGTACAAATGACTTATATTATGCAGAGTGAAATGGAATATATTTTGAAGATTGCACAAACATGGACTTTTTTCAGTCATAAGGAAATGAATAAGTAGCCTAACATAAATGAACAGATATATGTCGAAAGTGCACATTGACAGTTGAGATGTTCTGAACCTCGCAATCAGAGCAAATAAAACTAAATATGATAAATAAGCCTCCTCAACTCTTTCCTTGCTCTTAAGATTTGATCCATTTTTTGTTGCATTGCCCTTTTTTTGTCGCATCAATTTAACAACCTTTTTTTAATGCTGTTCCAGAAAACATGCACTTTTGAACCAATCAGAGCTAACTATCTCTGCTGATCACATGTCAGTATGTCAGCCAATCGAACAGATAAATGAGTCCAGGCGTTTTGCTTTGCTGCGTGCATTCGCACATTGACGTAACTCATCATCGTCAGACTCAGATAACTGCAGCAGCTGGGGAAACCTCCATGCCGTCCGTGGAATTAAATAAATAATAAATATCGGTGGAAACAGATTACGCGACACAAGCACTTTATTATGCTTCTTGTTAACACTTGTGTATCTAAATCTGATGTTGGTAGATTGTTTTCATCTTGGAGATGAAATGCATGTGTGGCAGCTTAGCATTTTTTTTTTTTTAACATAGCTTTTTGACAGTTGCCGTCATATTTTTGGAATCAAAGCACCGTGTACCGGAACAGCATTCCGGCCCTGACTCTTATACCGGAATTGCGTTCCGGCCCTGAATCTTATACCGGAACTGCGTTCCTGACCGTTCTGGCCCACTTTCACCCCTGATTAAACCAATTGGAGTTGTTTGACTCCATGGTTAATGTTCTTGGACCATAAAACCCAAAACATCCCTCTGGTTCCCATTGTTGTTAAACTCGGAACCACAAAGATCTCCTTTGGCGCCCATTGACACTTCCCAACAAAACCACCCGAAAACCTCCATTGGCAGACCCACTAAAAATCTCTATTGGCTATTGTTAATGTTTATCTAGGACCCCCCCCCCCCCCCCCCCCGCCCAAAAAAAAGAGTGTTTTTTTGACCAATTTAAGGCAAGGCAAGGCACATTTATTTGTATAGCACAATTCATCACAAGGCAATTTTAATCGCTTTACATCACATGAGGATCCACAGAGAAAATGATACATAAAAATCCCTTTAGATCAACAAGAAAGTTAAAAACAAAGACAATTGAAATAGGAAATAGAAATAAATCTAGACAATTAATATTTAAAAAAACAATTTTTAAATTCGTTGCAACTTTAAAGTCACCATCAGCATGAAGAATGAAATATTTCTCCAGAAATTGCATTTTTCTAGTTCAATATGGCTACTGACATTTCCATAAAAATGAAAATTTTAACCTACAGTGATTGTGCCAATACAATAGAGCATCTAACACAAAGCTTTTGACTGAGTTTCATTCTCATGTTGAAAACTTCCTCAACTAAAAGCATCATTCCAAACTAAAAGAGGAACAAATCTTATTCCAAACTTTGCTTTTAGTTTCAGTGTCTGCCAATACAGAAATAAATGCCCACATTCTATCTTTGTTGTTACTATTAGGAAAGATGAGTTGTACATTTTCAAATGAAGAGTAATTATTCATTCTAGTAAATTGGATGCCATTTAAGGAGATCTAAGATTGTTGATTTAAAAAAAAAAAAGTAATGAGCTATGAGGGAAGTGGACATTTGTATTCGACAATTGGCTGTTGAGACTGTGGCCATGTGAGGTCATTCTCAGTTCCTGTTTGTCACTGTGCGTTTGTCACATTGTCACCGAAGCAAAAGAGGAGAAATTTATGATCCGCTTCAATATTCAGATATTACACAATGGAAGGCTTTGTCATACCACCTGTAAGTGATTGTTCTTTTATCATTTTCTGTTAGACTGTACTGACTCTTAGGTCATCATAGCATTGTGCCCATTTTTAATACAATGCCGATTTTTGCCAGGTTTTTTGTTGTTGTTGTTTTTCTAACACTCACTTCCTCTCACACAAGGCCTCTGAGGAAATTATTGAAAGTGAACCGGAGAGTTATCGGGCCTCGGCCGAGTTGTATTCTTACCTTGCGAACATGGGCAACGTTTACGAAGGTAAAACTTGACCATATGATGGGAGCTGAACTACAAGCCAAACGTTTGCCGACTCTCAGACTACAGGTGGAGCTTTCACTCAGAGCATGTCCAGCCTGCAGATTTGGACCATTTACCGTCCAGTCATTTAACGGAACTTCAATGCGTGGCTCCTCAGCCAATTCATCCTTACCGCTATGGGGTTGATGATCATCTTCACCTGGATTCCCCTCTCACCGTGTTGCCACAAGTGAGGCCATAATGTTTCCGTTTTTGTTTTTTTTTTGTTTTTTGTTTAGCTGAAATGTGTCAAACTTAAGGTCAGGGGGCTAGATCCAGTCTGCAATGTCATTTTGTGTGGCCCGCAAAAGTAAGTCACGTGCACTGATTTCATGTTTTTTCGCGATAAGGAAATTCAAATGAAATTTCTGAATCCCCCATGTAAGATACAGGACTGTAGAGCTTTTTGTTACTTTCCCCTTTCTTAAAAAAAGTAAATAAACAAATACATATGTTAGAAATAATAATGTAAGCATTTACTTTTCTCTTTTTAATGAAACATTTTTTGAAAAAGAGAATACTTACTGTTTTCTCCTTTTTTAAATAAAAAACAAATTGGTTTTCTAATATTTCTTTATTTACTGTAGTTTACTTTTTCAAATTAAAAATTTAAAAAGAGGCAAATATCTTTTTAAATATAATACAGTATTTTCTATAAACCCCATTCCCTGCCATTGACATCAAATCCATTTTAACTGGGATTGTTGGCATTGAATGATAATGTTTCAGATCGTTTGATCACTGCCAACGCTTTCAGTCAAAATTAATTGAATGTCTATTGCCTTCAATGCCAGCCAGTGAGTTAAGAGCAATGTTCCCTCTAATTTTTCATGTGTCTGAGCAGACACACTAGCTCCCTGAGCACACTGCGGACCACGTTTAGCAACTTCAGATGTGTACACGGTGACTACACACCTGTATCAAGCCTGTTCAAAACCTTGGAACCTACAAAATGATATGGCTTATTAAAAGAATGACATTACAGCAGCAATTTTCATTAGTTTACTTTTAATAAAACTGATGTGGCCCACTTAAAACTAAAAAGACCAAAATATCGTTGTTCATGACATGTGTACTGTGTTACAGTATATGTAAGAATCTTTAACCATAGGAAGAGTCCTGCTTTAGCCTGGGCAAGGTCCAGTTGTGACATGGGTTAGTTAATAAATAAAACATTATGAACAACCAAATTGGGAGCACAGTATATTAAACTCCCACATTAAAACTGTCTAGGCAATAAGGACACTCAAGATTCATATTTTTCCATGTCTGAGCAGCTACACTTCAAAAACACACCTCCTTGAAACAAGTTAAATTCCCTTGTTGTCATTGTAAATCCATTAGAAATAAGTGAAATTATCTGCCAGTGCTTCAAGTCAATTTCACCCACTCAGATTTCTTCAAATAAGAAGAAGAGGTAGCTGAAAATAAGCTTAAAAGACTTATTTTAAGCAATAAATTACGTATATTTAATCTTTAAAAAGCTTTGAAAGGTCAGAAATGTTCTTAATTCAAGAATAGCACTTCTAATTCATTGAGTTACGTTGAAAAATGTCCTCAAGTTACAAACATTTTAAAACAAACGGAACAGGAACTACACCAAAATAAAAGTGTAACAGGAAGTAATGGCAAATTACAAAATAAAAGATGTTCGGTGGACAGAAGAATTAGGTTTTGGTTATTTACACTCTCACCAAAATTATGCGTACTAGTAACATCAAACCAGAGGTTGCGCTAGACATTTTCGTTGTCTGTCATTTTGACTGACAGGGTCATAAAAATCCGGTCATAATCTATTTTTACCCGTCACTTAAATTTTTAAAATGATAATGATGACATATTCAATAGTATTTAGTTTTCATTCATTTTTAATTAATATTGTAACGCTTGCTTGGCGGCGAAAAATTAGACACGGAAGTTGTGGTATTTTTCTCCCTCTTTTTACTCTGCTTACCGCCAACAACACCAAACAAACAACAACTCCGCCCCCAAAGAAAAAGAGGCAACTATATAGACCCCAATCACCAACGTCACACAATGATCTTAATTGTGGTTGTCAGCCCAAAATCTTCTAAATAAATATTAAATGCATCTTACCAGATATAAAATGACTACTACATAGTCTGTGGTGATCGTTTGGTACCCAGATTTCTTGTCGAATTACAGCAGTCCATCTCGCTCTCCTCTTCGGGTCTCTCAGAATACGGTAGAACTTCAAGTCTCTCCGTCTATCTTCTCTGTTACTGCAACCAACCGCCACACACGCCTTCACCATTTTGATTATTAATGTTAACGAGCAGAAAAACACGCCGTAATAGGAGGCATGTACGTAGCGGCAATGTGTAAACACGACGAGCTGACACACAGTATGGCGGCTCCAGTTAGGGGGGCGGAGTTGTGACGTCATGTGATTGGGGTCTATACACAGGCGGCAATCTAGTCCACCAATGGCGTACCGCAAGCAACACGTCACTTCCGCTCATTATTATTCATTACATTAGCTACTGTTGCTAACCAAGGACAAGCCATCGTTTGTCCCTAATAGGAAATGAATGGAAATCGTGTACGAAGAAGACGTTTACAGCGCTAAACCTACCAATTCTCTCCGAAAATGATGTGCCTGGTGCCAAATTGACTGGCATAGACGTGGAAGAACATAAAAATATTCAGTTAAAGAGATGGCTTTAGTGTCGAAGGCTGAAAAAGACGAAAAAAACGAGCCGACCTAAGCATAGCTTTAGCTTTTTTTTATCGACGCGACTTTCAATGACATTCTCCGGTTTCAACAAGCTATCCTTTACCATCAGCCCTGTCTTTCTTATATATCCTCTGGTTGTCCTACGTCTCTTACCGTTCTTTGGGGTAATTTAGTTAGCTTTGTGTAGCGATCGCAAATGCTACTCGGTGACAGCCAACGAACACTTTAAATTTTTTCATTTATAACACATCTTAATCCTATAATTTATTTACACTTCCCCCTTACTAAAGTTGTTTTTTTATATATATAACAGAAACGGTAACAGTGGCAGTCAGATACCATTGGAATTTTTTTCAGGTCATTCATTGTCAGACAGAAGCAGTACGGCACAACGTTACGCAAAAAAAATAAAGTAAAAATATAAAAATGGCTTACCTCTTTGTCCTCTGAAAGACCATGCCAACCCAACATAATGTTTACTGCATATGAAACGTGAATGGATTCGCCGAGCTGCTGTTAAAGTCAGCGCAAGTTGATTCGGTCTTCACATTTTTTCCTCCCGAGTTTTTGGTTTCCGGGAACGTATGAAGAAAACATCCTTCATGGTCGTAATGTCTAGAGTCGTTTCTACAAGTTCCAAAAAAGCAATGCGCGATCGGCATGTTTGTTTTTGAAAGATTACCGGCGAAAAGTAGTACTTTTTACGTTGGGTCTATGTGAGGGCGGGTCTATAATGTCCCACTTCGGCTTTACTTCCGCTTTACGATGCGACGTCACGGTCTAAAAATAGCCTGCGTGCGGTACGCCATTGGATGACGCGCTGGCACACCGGGTGCACCAATAAGAACCTCGCGTTGATGTGTCAATCACGGTGCCGCCGCCAGACCCCGGTGACGCTACAATATTCTGACAGAATAGCCAACGACGTCATGCATCAAGAGAGACAATAGCTAATTAATATGCTCACTCGCCACCCTGTGGTCTGGGGTGTGAATTGCAACCTGTCAAAATGACGGACGGACTTCCATTTTTTTCCATCACTGTTTTAAAAAACCGGTCAACGACGGAAAATATTCGGTTAACGCGACCCCTGCATCAAACAAATGAATAATTTTCAACAATGAAATAACCGCAATTCAGTTAGCCAACAGATTATATCAGAAAATTAGATTAAAATTAATTTTGTCGCGCTTGCAAAGATTGGCAGCGGAATGTTGCTTCAGTAAATCACGGGAGTCAAACTTCCTTTCTTCCACCAATAGGAGCGTCGCGTTGCTGTATCGAACGGACCAATAGGAGTGTCGTGCTGACACATCACTGCGCCGCTAACAGACAGTAGCCCTATCGACGGTACAATGCGTTTCTGTTGAATTTGATTTTATGCGCTGCATTAATTTTCTTGTGTGCTGAGTACGTGCAAGCAGTGTGCGATTGTTTAGAGGGAACATTGGTTAAGAGGCTAAAAAAAATAAGATAACGTCAATTTTGAGTTTAACAATGTCTCCAAAAAATAATGTACTTTCAAAGTAGTTTTGGATTCTTTTGATCACCAATTTGTAGTCGATTAGTCGATTCATCGTGGTAGCCCTAGTTGGTTGGAAACCATATATATACAGTCTATCACAAAAGTGAGTACATCCTTCGCATTTCTTCAGAAATTTAAGTATATCTTTTCATGGGACAACACTGACATAATGACACTTTGAAACAATGAAAAGTGTCGGTGTGCAGCTTATATAAAAGAGTTAATTCATTTTTTCCCCTCAAAATAACTCAAAATATAGCCATTAATATCTAAACCCCTGACAACAAAAGTGAGTACACCCCTTAGAAACTACTTACATCCCTAAATGTCCAAATTGAGTACTGCTTGTCATTTACCAAAATGTCATGTGACTCGTGACAGGAGTGCTGTCAGCATTGCTGCAGAGATTGAAGAGGTGGGGGGGGAGGGGTCAGCCTGTTGGTGCTCAGACCATACGCCACACTCTACATCAAATTGGTGTGCATGGCTGTCACCTCAGGAGGAAGCCTCTTATGAAGACGGTACACAAGAAAGCCCCCAAACAGTTTGCTGAAGACATGTCAACAAAGCACGTGGATTACTGGAACTATGTCCTCTGGTCTGATGAGACGGACGGGCTTTCTTGTGTACCGTCTTCAGAAGGCTTCCCCCCGGGGTGACAGCCATGTTCACCAATTTGATGTAGAGTGTGACGTATGGTCTGAGCACTAACAGGCTGACCCCCCACTTCTTCAATCTCTGCAGCAAGACTGGCAGCACTCCTGTAACGAGTCCCATGACATTTTGGAGGGAAAATGACAAGCAGTACTCAATTTGGACATGTAGAGATGTACGTAGTTTCTAAGGGGTGTACTCACTTTTGTTGCCAGGGATTTAGATGTTATTGGCTATATTTTGAGTTATTTTGAGGGGAAAATAAAATAACTATTATTTAAGCTGCACACATACTACTTTTCATTGTGTCAAAGTGTCATTTTGTCAGTGTTGTCCCATGAAAAGATATACTTAAATATATGCAGAAAATTAAATGCGATGGGTGTTCTCACTTTTGTGATACACTGTATATGTGCGAGCAACAAAAAATGACTTTGACACCCCTTAGGTCATTCAATCTGAAATTGCTGATTAAAAGAACTTTTTTCCAATTGGTGCTAATGTCATAGACAAAATAAGAACTCACTTACATCCTCTTTTCGCATGACTAAACAAACCCGACAATGAATATATGCATGTGAATCTGCACTATGTCTACATTTTTGTCTCAAAGATCCCAAACTACACCTCGCCGTTGTACTACCAGTACCAAAGTTCAGTCACGCCCGCCCACTACTATTCAGAAGGGGAACAAAGAGGTGTCAGCCCCCCACTTGAGGTATCAGAAGGCGAGGATGCATCAGAATACCACAACCTGCCCTCACTCAAGAAAGACACAAGTGAGTATCACCATTTTCACACATGTTAAAAAGGTCATCATCCCTCAAAGTGTGTCAATCTTCCAATTTAGACACCAGAAGGAAAATCCGCTTGTACCAGTTTCTCTTGGACTTGCTAAAAAATGGCAACATGAGCGATTCTATCTGGTGGGTGGACCAAGAAAAGGGCATTTTTCAGTTCTCCACCAAACACAAAGAAGCCCTGGCCAGTCAGTGGGGTGTCCAGAAAGGAAATCGCAAAATGATGACCTACCAAAAAATGGCTCGCGCGCTGAGGAACTACGGGAAAACTGGCGAGATTCAAAAGGTGAAAAAGAAGTTGACCTACCAGTTCAGTGAGGAGGTTTTAAGGAGCTTCTACTCTCAACAGTATGTTCACTGATCAGGACACTGGTTTTTCTGTCTTTTTCATCCTATTACACTATCAATATGTCGTTGTCTTCTTGCAATTCTGTTTCTATTTATTTGCTTCCTGTGAAATATTTCTCTCATTTTTAGTATCCATCTTTTGAAGTCAATTGTAAATACATATTTTTTTTTGTTCTTACCAATCAATAAAGTTGATAATAAAGTCATGCAATAAAGTGGCATGTGGTGGCTATACTCTCCTGTATATAGAAGTTCGTTACAATTAGGAGTGTAAATCACCAATTTCATGACAATACGATATCAATGGACACCGATGTATTATTTGCTCATTCAAGTTATTTGCTCATTATGTGCTCCAATAAATTTATTTATATATTATGTCATATTGCTGTTTAGACGTTGGTCACCTAAAGTAATTTTAGAAATGCACAAAAGTTTTAGATAGTTTTTGCCAAAGCCAAAATTTTACTAAAAATCACTTACAATGGTAAAAAAACATGTCAACAAAAAGTGATATTAAAAAAAAGCCCCGAAGTCTAGAGGCAGTGACCAAAAATTAATAGGAAGTGGCCTAAAATAAACAGCAAGTGACCTGGAAGCACCCTAAAATTAACAAGGAAGTTGGACCCAAAATTAACTCATTGTTTTGCATTGATGATAGACATCCAATTCATTTAATTAGACTGGGACCCAAAAATGCCCCAAAATAAATTGACAGAAAATGTACGGGAAGTGACCCATGGGAGGGCAAATCGCCCCCATGCAATGTCTCCAGAAATTGCATCTTCTAGCTATACAATTTTAAAATCTCATTATTCCATTCCAGTATCTCAGACTACGGAAGCGTATTGCATTCACATGAAAAAATAAAAAAAGGGGGGCCGTTTTTTGAATTAATTTTTTCCCAACCCTCCGTTTTTCTGAGTAATTTTGGAGGTCTTTTTTTGGATTAATTTTTTCCCCCAACATCGTTTTTTTGAATAATTTATTTTTGGATTTGTTTTTTGAATTAATTTTTTTTCCAACTTTGTTTTTCAAAATAATTTATTTTTGGGGTTGTTTTTTGAATTCATTTGTTTTTTTCCAATCTTGTTTTTCAAAATAATTTATTTTCAGGTTTGTTTTTTGAAATATTTTTTTTCAACTTTCTTTTCAAAATAATTTATTTTTTGGTTTGTCTTTTTTTTAATTATGTCTTTTCCAACTTTGTTTTTCAAAATGATTTATTTTGGGTTTGTTTTTTGAATTATTCTTTTTCCTGATCTTGACTACCAAGGAAAAAATATTTATTCAAAATTCAAGCACTTAAAAGTCTCGCGCAAAATGCATCCTAGAAGTTTAATGCTGGAAGACACCTCTCGCGACACCTTCAAACGGCCGTTTTTCAAATAAATATTTTTTTACTGAGCCCGGCTAATGCTAATGGCTACCAAGAAAAAAAAAAAAAATTCAAAAAAACAAACCCAAAAATAAATTACTCAGAAAAAGATGTTGGGAAAAACAAATTAATTTTAAAAAAATTACCTCCAAAATAAATTACTCAGAAAAATGGAGGGTTGAAAAAAGCTCAGGAAAAAGAATAATTCAAAAAACAAACCCAAAAATAAATTATTTTGAAAAACAAAGTTGGAAAAAAATTAATTAAAAAATAATAATAATAAATAAATAAATTATTTTGAAAAACAAAGTTGGAAAAAATTAATTAAAAAATAAATAAATAAATACATTATTTTGAAAACAATGTTGGGGAAAAAAATTATTTCAAAAACAAACCCGAAAACAAGTTATTTTGAAAAACAAGGTTGGAAAAAAACAAATGAATTCAAAAAAGCAACCCCAAAAATAAATTATTTTGAAAAACAAAGTTGGAAAAAAAATTAATTCAAAAAACAAATCCAAAAATAAATTATTTAGAAAAACAATGTTGGGGGGAAAAAAATTATCATAATTTAAAAAAAAGACCTCCAAAATAAATTACTCAGAAAAACGGAGGGTTGAAAAAAATTGAATTCAAAAAACAGACCCAAAAATAAATTACATCAGAAAAATGGAGAGTTGAAAAAAAATTAATTCAAAAAAACAACCCCCCATTTTTTTATTTTTCAAGTGAATGCAATACGCTTGCGTATCAGACAAACACAATTCATGTTCTTACTCCTTACCAGTAAGTGGCGGAAAATGCCTATTTTATCGTTTGCTACACCATATAAACAAAGGAAGAGGAAGTATCAACTTGTTTGTATATGACGTCACGGCAGTGAGCCAATCAGAGTCCAGGCGTCCTTCGGTTGCAAATTTAAACCCTGTTTCTTTCGAGCAGTCAAACGAGCTGATCACCGAAAGGAGACGGTTACCAAGTTTTCAAGGAGTGTTTGACTTCGACCTGGAGTTACGCCATTTTTTTACAAATATAACGGTCTGCGCCGGCAACATGAGAGTTAGGTAAGGATGCCTTCTGTATTGACTGAAACTGCCGTACTAATTTTGCGAAAGCGAACGTGTCGGCGACCCTTAGCAAAAACTAGCTTGGTTTATTTGACAAACGCTGATTTATTACTTCAAAGGCTACTTCTTGCTACGTGCGCATGAAGTACAATGTTTTTTAACCTTAATTGAGCCAAAAATACACAATATCTAATGACAAAATTTCTCAATTTTGGCTTTCAGTGAAGTCCATGCCGCGGAGTCTGTTGCTTACCTCAACAGAGCTTTGGCCCAGTTGCGGGATATATGGGAAGAAATTGGAGTTCCTGAGGATCAACGCCTCCAGAGAACTCGAGCGGTTCACGAACACGTCAAAGTGAGCACCCCATGAAGTGCTTAACACTTTAATCGCCTTCTGTCTGACTGATATGCTGCTATATTTAAAGGGTATTCTGGACTTGATGATAGCCGAAGAAGAACAACTCAAAATTCGAGTCATGAAAGACGCCGAATCTTACCGCAAAGAACTTGCTGTTCTGTGCACCGAACTTCAGCTACCTCAGTTTGAGGTACGTTCCTTTGGCAATGTGTGCATGTACTCTTGCCATCTTCGCCGCCATTGACGGCTGTAGACGTCCTATTGTACAGGGAGAGGCTTGCAGCGAATGATCGCTGTCAACCAGAGCTGGGTAGAGAAGCTATAAGTAGGGCTGTCAAACGATTAAAAGTTTTAATCGAGTTAATCACAGCTTAAAAATTAATCATAATTAATCGCAATTCAAACCATCTCTAAAATATGCCATATTTTTCTGTAAATTATTGTTGGAATGGAAGGAAAAGACAAGACGGATATACACATTCAACATACTGCACATAAGTACTGTATTTGTTGATTATAACAAATCCACACGATGGCATTAACATTATCAACATTCTTTCTGTGAAAGGGATGCACGGATACAAAGACTTGTAATTCTTAAAAGATAATGTGAGTTTGTATATTGTGACTAAATATTGCCATCTAGTGTTTTTGTTGAGCTAAACGAAATGTTTGAATAGAGTTTGCCCAAATGCATGATGGGAAGTTGGGCAACCATGGCTGTCAGTGGTGGCTGCAAATGGTATATCTTGTCTGCGTTGTGTTCAATACAGGGTGTTAAGAATAAGATCATCTCCTGTCATTCCTCCCCACGTCGTTCGCCACAATAGATATTATTGTTGTGGAAGAGATGCCAAAGCTTTCACCAATAAAACGCACGGCACCGATGAATTCCTGTGTCCACTCCACTCGCTTGTCTCTGCCTCTTCGCTCTCAATATACGTAACACGGCGCCATTGTAGTCTGTTTGCGGCAATGCGTGGGTGGGTTGTTCCAATGCGTTAAATATTTAATTAATTACCGCCTGTTAACGTGATAAATTTGACAGCCCTGGCTATAAGTTTTACTCAAGTAAGAGTAGTGTTTCTTCAAAATAATATTACTCAAGTAAAAGTAGTCATCCAAAAAATGTACTCAAGTACAAATTTAAAAAAGTATCCAGTGAAAAGAAAACTCAATGAGTAACATTTGTGAGTAACTGCTTTTTTTTTTCCTCTCTTAACTGCTTTTTTTCTCTCAGCATTGAATTCCGGTCCGGGGGGGGGGGCCGAAATGAAGCATTATTTGTCCAAAGAGTATGAGTGCCCTCTAGTGGAAAAAAATAGTTCCAGTTTGGATAGTGAATACTGTAGTAGTTCCTTCGTATTTACTATTATGAAATGAAAAGGATGATATCGCCGGTTTTCCGTGGTCAATCGGTGCCAAATAAAAACTGGGAGAGGGAGGTTCAAATCTACGCTTTCGAGTCATGTTGAGGGCTGCGCTCTGTCAAATACTTCATTTTTTACAGTGCTTTAAAGACTCCACGTGATTAAACAGGCTAGCGTGATCATAGAACGGCAAGCTTGCGTCTGATTTGTGTAATGGAGTCATGTGATTATTTTTGCGACGTCTCATTGGTGAAATTAGTAGCGCTACTCTTGGCATTGCTGGCAAAAAAAATGGTTCAATAAGTTAAGCTAATTATTACAAATTTTAACCCGTAAATTGTGCAAAGTCTACAGAAAGTGACCTGTAAATGCATCCAAACCAGCAACAAAGTAACCCAAAATCGGCAATGAAGTGACCCGCAGGAGTTTCTCTGCCAGCAGAGCAAAGCTGGTCACCGTTTTTCCTGAAATAATAATAATAATAATAATGAACCCCTTCATGCCCAAATTTTATAAATTAGAATTGAAAATCTGTAACTTATTTTTGCTTTCAAGCAGAGGCTAAATCAAATTGAGGAAGTTAATTAAAATAGACAATAAATCAATAATGAGGTTTTGTTTTTGTTTTTTTTTTAATAAAGAAATAATAAAATACTGTATCATTTAATGTATGATGAAAATTAGCGACAAAATGCACCCATGATAAAACAAGCATTGAGGCGGCTTTGATCTGGAACGTGACTATTTGGCAGCAAAAAACATGGGGTTAAATCAGTTTTTGTTTTGTTTTAATTACCAAAAAATGTCACTTGCCCTGTAAACGGTTAAATAAATTTCACATGCACTGGTGTGCTGATTTTAGAACATTACTTTTGTGGTCTTTGGAGGCTAACTCATGCCTGCAAGCACCATGTTGGGTGTTCTGCTCTACAGAGGGGGGAAAAAATCTCTTTACAAATATAACTTATTAATTCAGCTTTGAAGTGGAGAGAAAAATTGTTTAGCCTTTAACATAATAAAACATATTATTAGTGTAAAATGCAACACAAGAAAATTTTGATTGTTTCCATAAGGGGAAAAAACGGCATCCACTTGACTTGTCTTTAGTTACTGTAAGAGTTCCGTTACCCCCTTCTGGAGTTGTGCATCTACTCGTTTACTTCAAATACACTAGCACATCGCTTGTTGGCTCGGTGTTAGCCTTTCAACTAGAGATGCAACAATGAATCGATTAGCAAATTAATCGACAACTATTTTGATAACCAATTAATTGTTTAGAACCCTTTTTCACCTCACCGTAAATTTGTCTAAATTCTAGAAATTATAAAATACAGATAAAGTGGGGCAAATAAGTATTTAGTCAACCACCAATTGTGCAAGTTCTCCTACTTGAAAAGATTAGAGAGGCCTGTGATTGTAATAGGACGGGGGGAAAAAAACTGAAAATCACATTGTTTGATTTTCAAAGAATGTACGTATTTCCAAATTAGAGTGGAAAATAAGTATTTGGTCACCTACAAACATGCAAGATTGCTTGAGCTCCACTCGTTACCTGTATTAATGGCACCTGTTTTAACTCATTATCGATATAAAAGACACCTGTCCACAACTCAGTCACACTCCAAACTCAACTATGGCCAAGACCAAAGAGCTGTCGAAGGACACCAGAGACAAAATTGAAGGACTGCACCAGGCTGGGAAGATTGAATCTGCAATACGTAAAACGCTTGGTGTAAAGAAATCAACTGTGGGAGCAATTATTAGAAACTGGAAGACATACAAGACCACTGATAATCTCCCTCGATCTGGGGCTCCATGCAAGATCTCACCTCATGGCGTCAAAATGATGACAAGAACAGTGAGCAAAACTCCCAGAACCACACGGGGGGACCTAGTGAATCTCCTACAGAGAGCTGGGACCACATTAACAAAGGCTACTATCAGTAACACAATGCGCCGCCAGGGACTCAAATCCTGCACTGCCAGACGTGTCCCCCCGCTGAAGAAAGTACACATCCAGGCCCGTCTGCGGTCCGCTACAGAGCATTTGGATAATCCAGAGGAGGACTGGGAAAATGTATTATGGTCAGATGAAACCAAAATAGAACTTTTTGGTAAAAACACAGGTTCTCGTGTTTGGAGGAGAAAAAATACTGAATTGCATCCGAAGAACACCATACCCACTGTGAAGCATGGGGGTGGAAACGTCATGCTTTGGGGCTGTTTTTCGGCAAAGGGACCTGGACGACTGATCTGTGTAAAGGAAAGAATGGATGGGGCCATGTATCGAGAAATTTTGAGTGAAAATCTCCTTCCATCAGGAAGGGCATTGAAGATCAGACGTGGCTGGGTCTTTCAGCATGACAATGATCCCAAACACACAGCCAGGGCAACAAAGGAGTGGACTCGTAAGAAGCATTTCAAGGTCCTGGAGTGGCCTAGCCAGTCTCCAGATCTCAACCCCATAGAAAATCTGTGGAGGGAGTTGAAAGTCATTGTTGCCCAACGACAGCCCCAAAACATCACTGCTCTAGAGGAGATCTGCATGGAGGGATGGGCCAAAATACCAGCAACAGTGTGTGAAAAGCTTGTGAAGAAAACGTTTGGCGTCCGTTATTGCCGACAAAGGGTAGATAACAAAGTATTGAGATGAACTTTTGGTATTGACCAAATACTTATTTTCCACCATGATTTGCAAATAAAATCTTTAAAAATCAATGTGATTTTCTGTTTTTTTTTTTTTTTTTTTTTCATATTCTGTCTCTCATGGTTGAGGTTTTCCCATGTTGACAATTACAGGCCTCTCTAATATATTCAAGTGGGAGAACTTGCACAATTAGTGGTTGACTAAATACTTATTTGCCCCAATGTAACTTCTCAGTTGTAAATATCAGTTTCTTCATTATATTTTCGTTAAGTCAAGGGAGGACATAAACAAAAATGCTTTGACTTTGGAAAACAACAATTCACATTTCTGCCAATTTTCGGATATTGTACTGTCTAAACTAGCTTCTTAATAAGGCTGCAACAGCTAATTGATTAAATCGATGAATAAATTAGTTGCAAACAAATTTGATAATCGATACAGTTGTAGACTACAGATAAGTCAGGAAGCTATAATAAAATATAATTTTTTTGAGAAAATTAGTCATCCATTTTGTCTTTGTTACTTACAACATGTCTAAAACAACTTCAAAAGAAATTGTGAAGGTAATTGGGGAAAAAGTGACATTTATTTGATTAATGGACTGTGAAAATAATCGTTAGTTGCAGCCCTACTTCCAACCCATTTTGGCTGGGAGGGTTAGCAGTGAATTATCGCCAGTCAAATGGATTGGACGTCTAGTGCCATCACAGTGGGTGTTTTAATATATATTTCCTTTTTGTTTTGCTAACCACCACAACATATACTTTTGTAGTAGGAATACAGTGAATGAGTTTGCGATCGCATTAGTTGTACTCATGTTCTGTTTGTGTGAAGGAGGAAGTAGGCTGCACCATCTTGCAGCTGGAGAAGTACAACCGCACTCGTCTGGAGCAGCTGAAGGAACAGAAGCGACAGAGAATGGAGGATCTCCGGGATATTGTCGCCCAAGACCGTGAGTTGTGCGACATCATGTGCACCCCTGCTTTGAGCGTTGACCTGGAGTCTGTTCCGTCACTGAAACAACTGGAGGACTACCATACCCATGTGGTAGAGCTCACGAAGGAAAAGGTAGCAATCAAAAAATATGTTGATGGATATATATACGTATATGGCGGAAAACACAGACAAGGCTGAAAAAGCAGTTTCTGCTCTTGCACCCCTCTTTAAAATAAACTGCTGTATTTTAAGCCAAAAGAACCAATGTGTTTGATAGAACAATATGTCTATATGCTGCCATAGCAGATTCATGGCGTGTTTAGTCCCCGAACTATTTTTAATTTGTCCTTTTACCCTGGAAACCCCCCGTTTACAGACGTCGCGCAACCGCTATTGTTTCAACCTAGCCATAAAAAGAAGGTAAGTAATCGTATTTATTATTCGTGATGTCTGTCATTTTTAGCTTGGAATCATTCATTGATGTCTAAATATTTAGTTTTTAAAAAAAAAAAAAAAACTTTAAAAAATTATTCACTCGCATATTTTAAACTTTTAAACAAATTACGTCACAATAAAAAAATTAGCCTCTGTAAATAACTGATTATCTACCTCAAAACTATCGCGTAATTGTATTTTTTTCATTACTGTTGCATTTTCCCCAATATTTTAGATGATAAACGATGCAAACAAAGAAAAATTGGGGGGGGGGGGCGTTTAAAAGGGTAAATATATGAAAATTAAAATCGCAATCGCTACTTGATGTCTGGGATTTCTGCATCGCGACCCTTGTTATATTACCATGTTTCACCCATAAAATCCCCCAAAAATCTGGCTTTGGCCATTCACAGCTGTGTCTTGAAACTCGGTGATACATGCCACATGAAGTTTTTGGATCGAAAAGAGGTAAGTACGCGATAAAATCTTGTTAAAATCATGGCGTCTGTAATTATGCTCTCGCGTGCTCTTACCTCCAGTTAGGGTTTTGCTGTTTAAAAAAATGTTTGTTTGGTTTTTTTTTTTTTTTTTTTGTTTTTTTTTTGTTGTTGTTGTTGTTGTTGTTGAAAAATGCCCTCCTGTTCAAAAATTTTTCTTCCCCCAGAAAATTGAGATTTTAAGCTTTCCAATGGTGTATCACTCATGCATATAGGACAATATTGAAATTTGGCCAAATTGGGGGTCTCAGAGCGGAACCTCAAGTCACCTGAGTATTTTCCGCCATATATATATATATATATTTCTTTTTTTTTTTTTTTTTTAACCAGTTTTTGTTTTCAGGAGCGCCGTCAGGAGGAATTTATTAGCTTAAAACAGGGGATAATCGCATGTATTAACGATCTGGAACGTCAAGCTGAGACCAGTTTTGAAAAGGATGTCATGTGCGAAGACGACGAGGCATTCTGTCTCTCCAAGGACAACATTGAGAAGCTCAAAAAACTCCTCGGCCAGGTAAAGAAGGCATTTTACATTAGACGTTGATAACACGCTATCACGTTTGACACCTGTGACCTGTACTAGTTGCAAGCGTGCAAGGCGAAGAATGAGCAGCTTTGTGCGGAGCTGCGCACCAAGCTACGGGAACTCTGGGACAGGCTGAAGATCCCCCTGCTGGAGCAGGAGAACTTTTCCGAGCATATGATGAATTCCAAGAAGAGCAACATTGAGGCCGTAAGGCATTTTAAAAGTGGGGAAAAGTTATGTACAATGCTACATTTGCATGACAGCATTTATTCTTTGGTTCCAGCTTCAGGCGGAGGTCCAGCGTCTTCAGCTGCTGAGACTTCACAGCATTAAAAGTGTAATCGAGGCAGTACGAGCCGAGATCTCTGATTACTGGGACTCGTGCTTCTTCAGCCAAGAACAGCGGGAGGCTTTTCGTCATCATCATGATGGTGACTAGATTTGTGCAAATCATATTTTGTGATGGTGCCTAAAGGTTCATAATTTCTAAATCATCACAAACCATGCCAAGATCGTCAAATGTCAAAATGTAATGGACATCTAGCGCTGTCAGTGGCAGCCATATAGTTAAATGAGTGCCTTGTAAAGTGGTAAAAGCCACAGTAGCTTTTGCAGTTATCAGATGTTAAAAAAAAAGAAGCTCAATATTCTAGTCGCAGTCTTCTAAATGTATTATTTTTAAAGTTGATTTTTTTAAAGAAAAAAAAAAAAGATTTTAAAAAAAAAAATCAGTTTTCGGAGAAATGTCGAGTCTCCAAATATGACAATAGCTATTGTTTACATACATATTCATATTTGACAGCATGCATCACTTGTTAATTTATGGGAACATTTTTGTAGCTTCCCAGTCATAGCTTATATTTTGATGGTTTTTAAATATAGCTGCTGCTGTATATTGGGAATTTTGCACAAAAACTTGATTTGTGGTGGTGGGGGGGGGTGATCTGACGAATAGGTATCCCTTGTCAAAGTAGTAACCCCGCTGTTGATAGCAGCTTAATGTTGAAAAAATCTACTTTACTTTTTGACACGTCTATTTAGATATATTATACTAAATATTAAGATACTCCCGCTATAATGTCAATAGCCTTTCTGGAACAACACTATTAAAACCCAAGCGAGTCGACCCACATGTTTACAGCTTATCAGACAACGTTAACGTCCTAATGCCATTATCTCCCAATATCGTCAATATTCTATTGTAATCATTCGTGCATGTACGTACTGGTAATTGCTTACAGAGTTAAGTGGTCAAAAGGCACTATAAAATGGAGGGGCGTGGTTGTCGTCCGCATGCTCAGTAGCGCTTTGGATATCAATTCGACCGGGTTACCCATTCGTCAGAACAGGTGGACTATGAATCAAAAATATTAATCAGAAAAAGAAAATGCAACTAGCCCCACCCATCCTAAAATCGTTCAGTCCTACTTTGTGAGCACATACTTAGTATGTAGAACATTTGTTAGCATCTGTTTTTACACAGACAACTTCACTGAGGAACTCCTCAACCTGCACGAAGCAGAAATCCAACGTCTGAAGGCGTACTTTGAGGAGCATAAAGAGCTGTTTGAAGGCGTCACAAAATGGCAGGAGAATTGGACCACATATCTGGAGCTTGATGTGAGTCAGTCCTGTATTTCGGAGTCAGTCCTATATTTTGGAAATCCCGTAAACCTCTTTTTACGCTTCATATGACGTCGTTTCTCATCTCAGAGGAAGGCTAATGATCCCATGAGGTTCAACAACAGAGGCGGGAATCTTCTGAGGGAAGAGAAACAGCGAAGTGACCTGCAGAAAAGTTTGCCCAAGGTATTTGATAAGGGTGGGAAAAAATTGAGGGGGAAAGGTGTTGATTGTCACTTATTGACCACTAGAGGGCAGTGTTGCGCAATATCAGTAATAACATTTTCAGAATCGAGCCAATAAAAATGTACATTTTCTTTACTGTAGACCAGGGGCGCTCATTGTTTTTTGCTCCAAGATCTACTTTTCAAGGAGACAACCTCCCGCAATTTACCTTAACGTGGGGGGGTTGTTGCATAACTGCATATGTTGCTAACACAACATAATTATGTACATTTAATTTTTGATGCCACGGTCTACCCACAGTAGCGTTGTGATGGACGCAATGAGCACCCTCTGCTGTAGACCAAGGGTCTCGGAACTGGTCCTGGGGGGGTGGCAGGGAAGTGTTGAGAACCAGATGAGAAGGCCCACTTTTGGCAGCTAGCAAGTCCTCGAATCGAATTATGGCGGACGTAATAACGGCAAATAGCATAGTGTGGTCCGAAGAATCGTATGGCTATGAAATTGGTAATATACACACCTACTGATGTCATGTTTTCTGTCTCTAGCTTGAAAAGACTCTGAAGGTCCAAATAGATTGTTGGGAGCAAGAGCAAGGCAAACAGTTTTTGGTCAACGGCCAGAAGTTTCTTGATTACGTGCAGCAGCAGTGGGAGCAGCACCACGTCCAGAAGGAGAAAGAGAAAATGGAAAGAGTACGGAAAGATGAAGGTAAATTTAAAATGTTTTATCTATGGTTGACTTTGGTGCTTGTTTCAAACAGCAACTTAAGAAGAGCAAACAGACTCAGGAGGACATGCTGTGGGGAACCAAAATCCAGACGCCATCCAAAAGAAAGATGGCCGGAACCCCGACACCCACCAAAATGAGAAAGGTAATTTTAGTTAACTCATTGACTGCCATTGACAGTGATGGACTGAACAAACTTCCATTTGCTGTAACCCTCCCACATTAAACGGATTGGACGTCTACGATTCAGGGGTCGTGGCTTTTGAAGTTCACTGGCCCCACTATCAAAACCACTGACGATGCATTATTTTTACTGGCCCCACCGGGCCAGTGGTTGGAGCATTCTAGTGGACCTGACGATTTTAAAAGTATGTCCGGGCCATTTATATTCTCGACGCCTGCTATTGATAAAGTCATAGACGCATGATTGGAGGACTGTCATCTTCAACAGCAGTGAAAGAGATTGAATGTGTCTCGATTGTGTTCTTCTAGTGGACTTGAACTCTAATTTGTACTGACCTTGTACTCCCCCACCCAACCACAGATGGGAATCTCCACCCTCTGTTCAGACTTCGGGGGAACGTTGTGCCAATCGTCAATGCAGAAGACCCCTCTTCCAGCCAGTAAGGTAGGCTGACAAAACCAATGAGGCATTTCTGAATTATTGGAGCATTTGGGGGGGGGGGGTGAAATAAAGGTTAACAGAGATATCGGTCGGCCGGTAAATTGGCTTTTTTTTTTTCTCCCAGATGAGCAGGCAGCCGATATATAGTCGATAGAATAATCATGTTCACTGTTTGGATGATAGGTCGACCGATATATCCGTCCAATATATGGACTTTTTTCAACATTTGCCATCGGACGATATATGTACGAATTATAAGATAACTTATGTTCATTGTTTGCTTAATGACCTTTGATAATTATTTTGCACCACCAAGTCGCCAGTGTTACAAAAAGAAAAAATCCACTTATACTGTATAAAGAGTGTTACAATTGTCTTTCGTAACTTGCTTAAATTTTTTTTTTTTTTTTAAACGGCTTTGGACATCGGCAATTGGCTGAACAAAAAAAACAAAAAAACTTGTACCCCTTTCCCACTGGCCAAAAAACCCATGTCAACCCAATAACAATCGGCTTTTGGTGGCAGTGGGAAAAGTACAGCGACCCGCATCGACCCATGTCAATCAACCCGCCAGGCGACCCGCGTTAAAATCACCACGGCTCTGATCGTCATGCAGTGTGAAAGCAAAACCCCTGGTCGACAATCAACGCCCTAATCTACGTGGTGATGTAGACTCTTACGTGATGCATCGTAACAACGTGCCATTCGCCTCCTATTTAACACACCCCACAACCGTAGTTACGTCGATGCTCACAACAAAGCTAGTAGAAGAAGAAGGAGCCAGTAGCGCACCACATTGAACAAGATGTCCCAGCATTGGAAAGATGATGAGACCTGCCAGCTCCTTTCCATCCGTGGAGAAAGGTGTCTTCCATGTTGCTCTGTATTGTTTACTTCCTTCAACTGAATGAATTCGGTCGCACTTGTCGACGTGCATCTTAGCGTGGTGACGTCCCGTAACCTTACGCATGGCTGAGGAGGGGTGGGGGGTTAGACGAGTGGGGGGGGGGGGGGAGACACGGCTTTTTTTTTTTTTGTCAATGGGAAAGGTGCCAAATGCCAATTGCTAGTGGGTTGCATCGGCTTGGAAAAAATGCGCGTTGACATTGGTCAGCCTTTAAAAATCAACCTCTAGTTTAAAGGAATTATAATCTTTTTTTGTTTCAGCCATACAAATTCGAGTACTGTATTACAGATCGTCAGTCTGCATCGCCTGTGACATCAGACACACCGAAAGTTCCCTAAGCTTTTGCAAAGTTGTTTACTTGCAAATTGTGACTGATTGTGCTCGAACAAAAACGATAGAGGGAAATATTTTTGACTTACCCTGGTTCGTCTATCTTGCCATATTTTGATTTGATGTGGCGATCTGCTGCTTTGCATCTGTGCTACAACTCAGCCATGTTTGTTTCATACGTGGATTTTACCCAAAAAAATAACAAAAGGAGAAAGCTGCCAAAGTGTTCAACTTTTGGCTGTACTGGCAGGATGGAGGATAAATACAATATTCGGAGCAAAAAAAGGCAACGAGCGAGAGGAAAAGGACCTAAGGAACTTCATACGCCATTTTAATTTGCAGCGCAACACCGTAGAACTTGGGCGTACATAACTTGGCATTTGTCCTATAATTTCGGCGTGTCATTTTCTATTATTGGTGTTCTAAGGAACGTGACTGTGATTTGCATGTTTAGATTATTTGAGCAACTATTTTTCACATGAAAAGTCATCGATACTAAAAGATGAAACTTGTTTTCAATCTAACTTGTAGGGTCTGAGCCTACGCACCCCTGGGCAAGCTAAGACTCCCCATGCACTTGAGCAGACCAAAGAAAACCTTCCAAACAGGGGCACTGCATACAGCGCACTCAGGTCTCAGGATAACCCAGATTGCACCTTTAACAGTATTGCTGGCTCCTATTCGGAATTTGCGGTAAATGACGTTTTAACACAGACATCCAGTCCATTTGAATTGGGAAGGGGTGGCAGTGAATGATTGATTTATGACTGTCCGTTTCTACTCGGAAGACTGGCAGCCATTATTCGCTGCGACCCTTACAGTTTAAATGAACTGGACATCTATCACCGTCAATAGTAGCAAATTAGTACATTAAATACAGTAAACAATGCTCACATTTAACCTATTTTCACCAAATTATTCTGAATAGGATGTCATGGTGTAACACAAAAAGAATGAAAGGGTCATCTGTGAATGAACTTTTTGCTCTTTTTTGGCAGAGGGACTTGTCAGAGGCCTCTAAATCGACGAATATGAAACCCGTGCTGCTTAACTCCACCATCCTTAAAAAGTGATCGTCTTGGCGCAAACAAAAAAATGTAAATGCTTTACAAATATTTACTCAGGCTTGTTTCTTTTGCACTGCTGAGGTGGTGTCCTGTGTTTAATTGAAAGTTGGTGTTTGTACATATTTGGCCTTTTTTTATCCTCTCAGCATTCTTTTTGAAACATTTATTGTCACTGCCTTGATTTTTTTTTTTCCAATAAATGTGATTTGGATTTGTAAATAAATGTTTGACAAAAACATTCATGAAATCTGCACTTGTTTTATTAACACTAGTATTTGTAAAAAGTTTTTTTTTTTTTTTTTTTTTTAGAAGAGACTATGGTTTGTCAAATACAGAAAAATCAAAGGATCTAAGGGACAACTTAATCTTCCTACTTTAGGTGAAAAATTACCAACTTGTAGTTGTATGGCCTTAATAGGAACAAATACTGTAGTAATATTAAAGTAAGTGGAAGAATCTGATGCATTACGGTAATCTGTTAACCAGCCTTTAACAGAACAAGATGGAGAAAATTATTCGACTAGATTTAAGAAAAATTATCAGATTAAGACGTTATAAATTTGCAGTGTGGAAGTTAAATAAATTTGTATTGATTTATTTTGCATTAATAATTTAACCTATCAATTAATTTGGGTCACATTGTTGAGAAGTGAAGCCCTGCCCACCGTTCACCCAATCTGAGTCTTATCAATGTCCCGTCTCAAGCAAAAAGTGTACATGGAGGTTATGCTGTTATATCGTCCCTACTAATATTGAGACCAAACCTACGCCCTTGGCTGCGAGCCATTTGCTGTCGTGTTGTGGCAACTGGGGTTCGTGCTTTTGCCAATTTGCAATCGCGCTTGAGGAATTGGGGGTTGTGTTGTGGCAGTTTGCATTCATGCATTTTTTCTTTTGCAAAGAATTTGCAATTGGGGCTTGTGCTTTTTTCTATTTGCATTTCGCCTGACACCTCTCGGCCACCATACCCTTTTCATTTGACTTTTTTTAAATCATAAGGAAATTAATAAGTAGCCTAAAGTGCACATTGACAGCCAAGATCTTCTGAACCTCCCCTTCAGAGCAAATAAAACTAAATATGGTAAAAAAGCCTCCTCGACTCTTTCGTTGCTCCTAAAGATTTGATCCATTTTATGTTGCATTGCATGTTTTTTCTGTTCCAGAAAACATGCACATTTGAACCAATCAAAGCTAACTATCTCTGCTGATCACATGTCAGTATGTCAGCCAATTGAACGGATAAATGAGACCAAGCGTTTTGCTTTGCTGCGTGTATTCGCACATTCACGTGACTCATCATCGTCAGACTCTGATAACTGCAGCAGCTGGGGAAACCTCCATGCCGTCCGTGGAATAAAATAAATAATATTGGTGGAAACGCTGCTACACATGCTACACAAGCACTTTATTATGCTTGTTGTTAACACTTGTGTATGTAAATCTGATGTTGGTAGATTGTTTTCTTCTTGGAGATGAAATGCATGTGTGGCAACTTAGCATTTTTTTCCTTCTTTTTAATATAGCGTTTTGACAGTTGCCGTCTTATTTTTTTAATCAATGCACCGTGTACCGGAACTGCGTTCTGGCCCTGAATGTTATACCGGAACTGCGTTCCTGACTGTTCTGGTCCACTTTCACACCTGGTTATAACAAACTAAATGTATCTGTGTGTCATTTACATATCACTATGGGCCTAAGTCGTGCGAGTCATCAGTTCTTCGAGAGCTCTTTCCCGATGATTTTCATGAACAAGCAGTACTTCTTTGATGGCACTTTGCTGGAAGCCCATCTCGTTGAACTGAGTGAGGAGGCGCAAAAACTCTGCGGCCTGAAATGAGAATTGTAAACCTGTTTTTAAAAGCTGCCACAGTTGACTGAAACTGGATTTTAAAAAACTGTATGAAACCTTGCTCTCACAGCTCTGGAACATCTCCAAAGCTTCTTCTACTTGAGCTTCATCGTAGCCCAACTCGCACAGGTGATTGCAGGCTGCCAAGTACTTTAAGAGCTAACAAAATACCTTGTTTTTAATTCTAGGCTGCAGTGGAGCAGTTTTGAAAACACAACATAAGGTATTATCTGCTAGAGTAAGGACGGTACCTTATCTGGGCTGTTGTATCCAGTCTTCTGCAAAGCCAAGATGGCAGAACGCAAAGGGTATCCCCTGTCTGTGACGGCTTCCAGCAGCTCCCTCTCTTCTTGGCTGAGTGCAGACAGCAACTCTGTTGCCGAGTCAAGGAAGCCTCCAGTCCTGAAAGCCTGAGGAGAATCCACATTAACATGAATAGGAGACCACTTCATGAACTAAAAAAATGCAATTTTTTGAGAAATTGTGTGGAAATGCTTTGCTCTCCTGGTCGGTAACTTTCAATTCCAATTGATATCATCATCTGGGGAATTGATGGATTTAGCCATCTTTGGAATTGATGGATATTTTCAAGGTCTTTGCAAGCTTGAGGTGAAAATCATTGGGAGTGAAGAGAAGAAAAATATGCAGGTGTTGAATAGGAAATGAATGGGAAAGTTTTTGTCTAATTTCGTCAAAACTAGAAGTGCAACAATTGATCAATCGACATCTAATCAATTAGCAAATTAATCGACAACTATTTTGAGAACCGATTAACCGTTTAGGACCTTCTCCACCTTAAACCTGTCTAAATTCTTGAAATTATAGCTCACATTTAACTTCTCAGTTGTAAATATCAGATTTCTTCATTATATTTTTGTTAAGTCAAAGTAGGATATGAACAAAAATCTGCTTTTACTTTGGAAAACAACAATTCACATTTTTGCCCATTTCCAGGCATCTCACTGTCTAAACTAGCTTCTAACAGTTTTTCTCAATTGCTTTGGTATGTTTCTCAGTTCAGACTTGAAATTCTCAAAACTACTTAATCAATCCTCACAACATTGCATCACTAGTGCACATCAAAAAAGCAGTTTCTCATTCCTTTGAGCAAGTTGTAGATGTTTTTGTGCATCCATGCAAATGATTTTGTACCATTATTTGCTGTTTCCTACATTATCAGTTGTATCTGCCACGATAGTCAAAATGGATGATCATGGGTCTCTATTGAGTTGTCTCACCACCAGGGGTGAAAGTGGGCCAGAACGGTTAGGAACGCAGTTCCGGTATAAGATTCAGGGCCAGAACGCAGTTCTGGTATAAGATTCAGGGCCGGAATGCTGTTCCGGTATACGCCGCTTTGATGTCGAAAATGTGACGGCAACTGTCAAAACGCTATGTTAAAAAAAATAATAAATGCTAAGCTGCCACACACGCATTTCATCTCCAAGAAGACAACAATCTACCAACATCAAATTTACATTCACAAGTGTTAACAACAAGCATTATAAAGTGCTTGCATAGCGTAATCCGTTTCCACCAATATTTATAATTTATTTTATTCCACAGAGGGCACGGAGGTTTTCCCAGCTGCTGCAGTTATCTGAGTCTGTTGATGATGATTCACGTCAATGTGTCAATGCACGTAGCAAGGTAAAACGCCTGGACTCATTTATCCGTTCAACTGGTTGACATACTGACATGTGATCAGCAGAGATAGTTAGCTCTGATTGGTTCAAATGTGCATGTTTTCTGGAACTGCAAAAAAAAAAAAAAAGGTTGTTGAATTGATGCGACAAAAAAAGGGCAATGCAACCTAAAATGGATCAAATCTTTAAGAGCAAGGAAAGGGTTGAAGAGGCTTATTCATCATATTTAGTTTTATTTGCCCTGATGGGGATTTTCAGAACATCTTAGCTATCATTGTGCACTTTGGACTTATATTTGTTCAATTATGTAAGGCTACTTTTCATTTCCTTATGATTTAAAAAAGTCAATGTTTGCGCGATCTTTAAAATATATTCAATTTCACTCTGCATAATAGTCATTTGTACTTATTTTTCTGAATGTATGTTACTTACATATTTATTACTAAAGAAAAACTAAAATGTTTACATTAAAGTGCATGTACCACGAAAAAGCATGTTTATTTCATAATACACGCGGTATTTGATGCTCCTGAATGATATGGACCGCTTGGATGTGTGTGGAAGCGATCGCTATATTTATTTAGTTTTTTGAATCCCGCGCCATGAAAATGAGTGACTTCTTGCTCCGGTCTTGCATTGAGGAGGAGGGCGCTGTGACGTGTACGGGTGAAGGCGTCCTCTTCACTAAACAGCCGTACTGTTGTGTATGAGGACTAAGGATTCAACTGATTTTGCGGATAAATACGTTTATTTTTCGCATCACGCCAGCCAAACGGCTGCAGAAAAATCTTGCTTTATGAGGGAGAGGCGTGTGCGCCTTTTTGGAGTTTCAAAAGGTTCCCATTCACCGTGGATATTGGCCAAAACAAGCCCTACTACTGTGGGACCAATGGACTCACGAGGAAGTGAGTAAACATCTTGTTTTGTATTATGTCAAATATTAATACAGAGATTACAAAGTAAACACTACAAACTTTCTTTAAATAAAGGACTATTTACATTTGATCCTTGATAGGCTTGTAAGAAGCTCTCCTCGTGCACGTTAGCTGCACAACAACTGCAGCCGCCCTCCTCCGGGGAACGAACTGTAAATTGCTCTCCACCGGGCGGTTTGCCGATCCGCAAAGACAACCAACAACCCAGTCGTCATGTCAAATAATCCGGGCTAGTTATGTGTGATTTTCCACTTCGAAGACTTTGAAACATCACTCGGTTCGGGTTAGCATGTCGGCTAGCTGTCACGCCTCTTGGTTTGTTTACATTCTCCGAAGCCGGGGAAGGGAAATGACGTATGTCCGATTTAGGTGTCATAAAATATCGTTCGGGAGGTGCGATTATTTTGCAAATTGTTGAAAAATACTATTTTAAATGAAAATCAGTTTTTGTATGTGTTATAGAAATAACTGTGCTAAAACTGTTTTCTTTGCATTTCATTACTTTAAGAGATTTGACACCCCCCCCCAAAATGAAACAATAAATAAATAAATACAATTTCTGGCTATGTGGCGACCTTCACGTCGGAGAGTTCCGGCAAGAAATTCTAGCCACTTTCACCCCTGCTCACCACCCACAACATTTAGTCATTACTTCATTGCATAAGTCTATACATGCTATATGCATGAACATTTTGTCAGAATACGTCAATACCTGTGTGCTTATTTCTAGAAATTTTCATAACTTACATGTTTTAACCTGCCAAATTTAGTGATAGTTTCGGACAATGTGGGTTTCCACCACTCCAACATAATCGAGGATTCCACCACTCCAACATAATTGGGGAATGGTTTGCGACCCACAACAGAATGGTAATTGAGTTCCTCCCACCATACTCCCCATTCCTCAATCCCATAGAACAGGTGTCAGGAACCTATGGCTCGCGAGCCATATCTGGCTCTTTTGGCGGCTGCATCTGGCTCGCAGACAAATCTTTATTATTTTTTTTTTTAAAAGTTTGGTTATACTCCTTTGGACATTGCGCTAAACTGCGTCGGTCACCGGTCATACGCTGGTGTTGTGCAGTAATGAGCAGGTGTCACTTTTGCGGTACATGTTAACTTTTTTTATTGCCCCGACAACACTTGTGTACTTCGCACTAGCTATCATCAAATAGCAACCTAGATGTGCTACGTTAGAGTCCCAGGCCATTGGCTGCGTGAGCCCGGGGTGATCATTGGATGGGGGTGATCATATACTACAACTGACGACTAGAAAGCCAGTTTGCAGTAATGATAGTGGGAAAGTGGCAAACATACATGTCGTTGTGTCTATCTATTTATTTATCAATCGCATAGGTAACGCAGATGAGGCAGAGACACTGTTCAAGTGGGGTTGCTGTATTCTGCTGTCGAGAATAGCAGCTGATGTGCGCATATGCATGAGATCAGGCAGTAAACTTTCCTCGTTTTCAGTTTCGTTTTCGGTGTTGTTAGAAACGCTTTTGAGAAGATGGCAAAAAGAAAAAAAGACAAGGACTGACAACACACTGGCTGTGTGTTTGGCATCATTGTACCGCTGAAAGACCCAGCCACGTCTCATCTTCAATGCCCTTGCTGATGGAAGGAGATTTTCACTCAAAATCTCTCAATACATGGCCCCTTTCATTCTTTCCTTTATACAGATCAGTCGTTCTGGTCCCTTTGCAGAAAAACAGCCCCAAAGCATGATGTTCCCCCCCCCCAATGCTTCACAGTGGGTATGGTGTTCTTCAGATTCAATTCAGTATTCTTTCTCCTCCAAACACGAGAACCTGTGTTTCTACCAAAAAGTTCTATTTTGGTTTCATCTGACCATAACACATTCTCCCAGTCCTCTTCTGGATCATCCAAATGCTCTCTAGCGAACCGCAGACAGGCCTGGACGTGTACTTTGTTCAGCAGGGGGACACATCTGGCAGTGCAGGATTTGAGTCCCTGGCGGCGCATTGTGTTATTGATAGTAGCCTTTGTTACTGTGGTCCCAGCTCTCTGTAGGCCCCGTGGTCATTCACTAGGTCCCCCCGTGTGGTTTTGGGATTTATGCTCACCGTTCTTGTTATCATTTTGACGCCACGGGTGTGATCTTGCATGGAGCCCCAGATCGAGGGAGATTATCAGTGGTCTTGTATGTCTTCCATTGTCTAATAATTGCTCCCATAGTTGATTTCTTAACACCAAGCGTTTTACCTATTGCAGATTCAGTCTTCCTAGCCTGGTGCAGGTCTACAATTTTGTCTCTTGTGTCCTTTGACAGCTCTTTGGTCTTGGCCATAGTGGAGTTTGGAATGTGACTGACTGAGGTTGTGGACAGGTGTCTTTTATACTGATAATGAGTTAAAACAGGTGCCATTAATACAGGTAATGAGTGGAGCCTCGTTAGAACTCGTTAGACCTCTTTGACAGCCAGAAATCTTGCTTGTTTGTAGGTGACCAAATACTTATTTCATTCATTCATTCATTTTCCATGCCGCTTATCCTCATGAGGGTCGCGGAGGTGCTGGAGCCCATCCCAGCTAACTACGGGCAAAAGGCAGGGGACACCCTGAACTGGTTGCCAGCCAATCACAGGGCACAAGGAGACATACAACCATTCACGCACACACTCATACCTACGAACAATTTAGAGTGTTCAATCCGCCTACCATGCATGTTTTTGGGATGTGGGAGGAAACCCACGCAGGCACGGGGAGAACATGCAAACTCCACACAGGAAGGCCGAAGCCCGGGATTGAACCCTTGATCTCAGAACTGTGAGGCAGATGTGCTAACCACTCAGCCACCGTGCCGCCCAAATACTTATTTTCCACTCTAATTTGGAAGTAAATCCTTTAAAAATCAAACAATGTGATTTTCATTTTCATTTTTTTTCCTCCACATTCTGTCTCTCATGGTTGAGGTTTACCCATGTTGACAATTACAGGCCTCTCTAATCTTTTCAAGTAGGAGAACTTGCACAATTGGTGGTTGACTAAATACTTATTTGCCCCACCGTACTTCTACTACAAGTACTTTTACTTTTATTCCTACTTCGATCACAAGTATTTTTACATTTTTACAAATACTTGCTCGTGTACTTTTGTTACAAGTGCTTGTAACTATTTATAGCCAGCCCTAATCCCAGACCTAACTCCAACTCTCAAACTTTGCATTGCAAAGCATCACCACATTAATAAAGGTGAGTTTTTTTTTTTTTTTATCTTTGCTTTGCATACCCACAATTAAGACAAGTATCCTTAGTTACTTCTAATTTCAGGAGACTTCAGGAGGAGGGAAAAAGACACTCACATTTTGCCTGCAGTTTTTAATGACAGGGCCCGCAGAGGAAGGTCGTTGTTGTTGCAGCCTGCCTCGGGTAGAGCCGGCTCCTGGAGTATTTTGAGGATGTAATCTGCCCGTGGCACTCTGTGCACGATGCCGCTTCTTGGTGCTCTTCTGTTCCGGCCGGAGAGGACTGGACTCGGGAGATGTCGAGGTGCCTCTGTGACTCTTGGCTGCCATTTCCGGCCAGCGACACTGAGAAGGAAAACCCACATGCCCGTCCTTGACCCTGGAGATGGCAGCGCTGCGGGGGCGCTCTCGACCCTTGGCAGAATCAAAAAGACCATCTTCAGGGGATGAGCCTTCGTTGTCCTCGCAGTAGCCGTCTTCTTCATCCGAGTCGGATCTGCGGAAACCGAGGCCTCGGCGGTGCGGCCGGCGGGCGTCCGCCGAGTTCAGGCTGGAACTACGGCGCCGAAGTTTTGAGCCCCGAGGGTCGCTGGTCTCGTGTGCCGTCCGCCAGGACTCGTTAGGGCTGCTGAACATTAGCCAGTAGGGGGGACAGGATGGAGACTGGTAGGCAGGTTGCTGACCAGTTAAGATCAGTTTCTCCAGACTGAAGGCATACTGTCCAAAAAAAATAAAAGTTGAACCCTTTCACGCACAAATTATTCTTTCCCACTCATGTAACTCATTGCTTGCCATTGACAGTGCTGGATGTCCAATGCATTTTAACTGGGAGGAATGGCACCAAAAAATGAGATTTCATATCCGGTCTTCCCGGTTTGATTTAATTGGTTGTCAAGCTCCATCAATCTCATGCAATGAGTTAAATACTATTAAAAATAATAATAATAATAATACATTTTAGAGTGTCACTTGGGGCCCTAATCAGTGTGAATGTGTTTTTATTCATTTCAATTTCACTAATCTAGTTTTGACATTGTACTGTATATATATTTATAAATGTATAATTATAAAAAAAAATATGTATGGCAGAAAACACTCAGGTGACTTGAAGTTCCGCTCTGAGACCCCCAGTTTGGCCAAATTTCAAAATTGTCCTATATGCATGTGTGATACATCTTTGGAAAGCTTAAAATCTCAATTTTCTGGTGAAAGAAAAATTTTGAACAGGAGGGAATTTAAAAATAAATAAATAAATAAACAGCAAAACCCTAACTGGAGGCGAGAGCACGCGAGAGCAGAATTAAAGACGCCATGATTTTAATGAGATATTATCGAGTACTTACATTGTTTCGATCCAAAAACTCCATGTAGCATGTATCATCGAGTGTCGAGACAGATGTGAATGGCCACAGCCGGATTTTTGGGAGATTTTATGGGTGAAACATGGTAATATAACAAGGGTCGTGATGCAGAAATCGCAGACATCAAAGAGTGGTCGAGATGTTCTTTTTCATTTATTTACCCTTTTAAACTTTTTTTTTCTTCAATTTTTCTTTGTTTGGATCAATTTTTTATCATCTAACATATTGGGGAAAATGCGACAGTAACAAAAAAATACAATTAATCAATAGTTATGAGGTAGATATCCGTGACTTTTTTACAGACGCCATTTTTTCCATTGTGACGTCATTTGTTTAAAAGTTTAAAATATGCGAGTGAATAATTTCTTAAAGTCTTCAATTAATGATTCTAAGATAAAAATGACAGACATTTTGATTAATAGATATAATTACTTACCTTCTTTTTATGGCTGGGTTGAAACAAAAGCTGTTGCGCGACGTCTGTAAACGGGGGTTTACAGGGTAAAACGGACAAATTAAAAATAGTTCGGGGGCTTAATGCGCCATGAATCTGCTATGGCAGCATATAGACATATTGTTCTATCAAACATTTCAGTTCTTTGGGCTTAAAATAAAGCAGTTTATTTTAAAGAGGAGTGCAAGAGCAGAAACTGCTTTTTCATTCTTGTATGTGATTTCCGCCATCTATATATATATATTAGGGCTGTCAAAATGATTGCGTTAACGGGCGTTAATTAATTTTTTTGATTAATCACGTTAAAATATTTGACGCAATTAACGCACATGCCCCGCTCAAACAGATTAAAATCACAGCAGTGTCATGTCCACTTGTAACTTTGGTGCGACTGATTTTATGGGTTGACATCAACAATGGCGAGCTACTAGTTTAGTTTTTTTATCTAAAATTTTACAAGTTTTATTAAAATGAAAACATTAAGAGGGGTTTTAATATAAAATTTCTATAACTTGACTTATGTACAGTTTGTTGAATGTATATATCTGTCTTGTGTCTTATCTTTCCATTCCAACAATAAGTTACAGAAAAATATGGCATATTTTATAGATGGCTTGAATTGCGATTAATTACGATTAATTAATTTTTAAGCTGTGATTAACTCGATTAAAATTTTATTTGTTTAACAGCCCTATATATAAATCATATAATAATGATGTCAAATAATAATTGCTAGTTGTTGATACATATGTACATTTATTTATTTTTATTTTTAATCAAAAATAGTCACTTGCCCTATAAAGGGTTAACGGTTTTAATTTTCTTTTGAGTAGCTGTCCTCTGTCCTTGAAAGTTTTTTTTTTTTTTTTTTTTTTTTAACAACTAAAGGGGGGTTAGAGATGGGTTATTTTAATTAATTACCTTCTGTTGCGTCAAAAATATGAAAGATAACTCACGTATACATTAAAAGACATTTTAAAATGATGTATTTATACTTATGGGGAAATCTGAATTTTCTGTTAATTTCAATGACTAGATGAGCCAAATTTCTAGCAGACATATTCAGTGATAAAGGAGTCCAACGAAACAACAAATGGAGAAAATATAGATCAGCGGCAGAGGTGGGTAGTAGCGTGTTACTTTTGCTCCATTACATTTACTTGAGTAACTTTTTGAGAGAAAAATTACTCCTTCGAGGTAGTTTACCACACAATACTTTTTACTTTTAATCAGGGGTGAAAGTGGGCCAGAACGGTCAGTAACGCAGTTCCGGTATAAGATTCAGGGCCGAACGCAGTTCTGGTATAAGATTCTGGGCTGGAATGCTGTTCTGGTATAAGATTCAGGCTAGAATGCTGTTCCGGTACACGGTTATTTGATTCCGAAAATATGATGGCAACTGTCGAAACGCTATGTAAAAGAAAAAAATGCTAAGCTGCCGAACATGCATTTTATCTCCAAAAAGAAAACAATCTACCAACATCAGATTTACATACACAAGTGTTAACAACAAACATAATAAAGTGCTTGTGTAGCGTATTCCGTTTCCGATAATATTTATTATTTATCAATTTTATCCCACGTACGTTATGGAGGTTCTTCATATTGACTTTATTTTTGCCAGAGATGCCGACAGTGGCTGTCTCAGTTTCACCAATGAGACGTCAGAACAATAACCACATGACACATTTATACCAATCAGAGGTAAAAATGTTTTTCCACTAGCAGGCACTCATGCTCTTTGGACGGGTGATGTTTGATAGTGTTGTTCTGGTCTGAATTTGATGATTCTTGTGGCGTCTTTTTGGCCTAATATGGTCATGTACAGTATAATAATAACAGTTCATATAGAGGAAGTTGTGCTGAGAAAAAAATATACCATTTTTTAAAAAAGGAGACATAGTAAGCAGTTACTCACAAAGTTACTCATGACTTGAGTATTCTTTTGAACGAATACTTTTTTACTTGTACTTTAGGAAATTTCTGGATGACTACTTTTATAGAAGTAATATTATTTAGAAGTAACGCTCCTCTTACTTGAGTAAAATTTTTGGCTACTCCACCTACCTCTGATCAGCGAACTTTGAACTGACAACGGAATAGCCGGCCTACCACAACAACACAGTACAAACTCACCCTCACTGGCCAGTTTTACAATCTAGAATATGTTATGTTATACAGGGTGTTTGTTTAATTCAATAAAATAAGATTTTAAAAAATGAATTTGCTCACTTGAGTTTCCCGCATAATCTGAGGACAGTCTGGCACCGAAATGTCCGGCGGTGTCATCAAGTATATGTCCTGTCCCAGTGACCCCAGCGGTGTCCCAAATGGGACGTCTTCAAGAGTGTTCATCATCTCTATGTCTATTTAAAAAAAAAAAAAAAAAAGCACCGTTGTTGGTCGAAAACTATGAAGATTCTGGTTCCGAGCACAGAATTTTGTTGTCATGGTCAGAACTTACCTCTGTTAGTTGTTTGTCCTCAGGTGAGAAGGGAATGAATGGACGCATGTTTGAATGGAGTGAATGACGAACACAAGTGTGGCCACGTGGTTTAAAGCTTATTAAGCCGCATTAACTCAGACCTTGTTTACCAATAATACCACACAATTGTAACCCCAACCAGGAAGTTCAAAAATATTTATACCTTAATTACACTAGGGAATAATGTAAGGGGGGAAAAAATCCCCTTTTGACAAATTTCTGTGCGGCATCCTAATGTTTTTCTCCACAGCTACAGTGGGGAAAATAAGTATTTAGTCAACCACCAATTGTGCAAGTTCTCCTACTTGAAAAGATTAGAGAAGCCTGTAATTGTCAACATGGGTAAACCTCAACCATGAGAGACAGAATATGGAAAAAAACCCCACAAAATTACATTGTTTTATTTTTAAAGATTTTCTTTCCAAATTACAGTGGAAAATAAATATTTAGTCACCTACAAACAAGCAAGATTTCTGGCTGTCAAAGAGGTCTAACTTCTTCTAAACGAGGTCTAACGAGGCTCCACTCGTTACCTGTATTAATGGCACCTGTTTTAACTCATTATCGGTATAAAAGGCACCTGCCCACAACCTCAGTCAGTCACACTCCAAACTCCACTATGGCCAAGACTAAAGAGGTGTCGACGGACACTAGAGACAAAATTGTAGACCTGCACCAGGCTGGGAAGACTGAATATTCAATAGGTAAAACACTTGGTGTAAAGAATTCAACTGTGGGAGCAATTATTAGAAAATGGAAGACATACAAGACCACTGATAATCTCCCTCAATCTGGGGCTCCATGCATGATAATAATGGTGAGTAAAAATCCCGGAACAGCACAGGGGGACCTAGTGAATCACCTACAGAGAGCTGGGACCACAGTAACAAAGGCTACTATCAGTAACACAATGCGCCGCCAGGGACTCAAATCCTGCACTGCCAGACGTGTCCCCCTGCTGAAGCCAGTACACGTCCAGGCCCGTCTGTGTTTCGCTAGAGAGCATTTGGATGATCCAGAAGAGGACTGGGAGAATGTGTTATGGTCAGATGAAACCAAAATAGAACTTTTTGGTAGAAACACAGGTTCTTGTGTTTGGAGGAGAAAGAATACTGAATTGCATCCCAAGAACACCATACCCACTGTGAAGCATGGGGATGGAAACATCATGCTTTGAGGCTTTTTTTCTGCAAAGGGACCAGGACGACTGATCTGTGTCAAGAAAATAAATGAGGCCATGTATCGAGAGATTTTGAGTGAAAATCTCCTTCCATCAGCAAGGGCATTGAAGATGAGACGTGGCTGGGTCTTTCAGCATGACAATGATCCCAAACACACAGCCATGGCAACAAAGGAGTGGCTTCGTAAGAAGCATTTCAAGGTCCTGGAGTGGCCTAGCCAATCTCCAGAACTCAACCCCATAGAAAATCTGTGGAGGGAGTTGAAAGTCCGTGTTGCCCAACGACAGCCCCAAAACATCACTGCTCTAGAGGAGATCTGCATGGAGGAATGGGTCGAAATACCAGCGCCAGTGTGTGAAAAGTTACAGAAAACGTTTGGCCTCCGTTATTGCCAACAAAGGGTACAGAACAAAGTAATGAAATGAACTTTTGGTACTGACCAAATACTTATTTTCCACCATGATTTGCAAATAAATTCTTTAAAATCAAACAATGTGGTTTTGTTTTTGCTTTTGTTTTTTCCACATTCTCTCATGGTTGAGGTTTACCAATGTTGACAATTACAGGCCTCTCTAATATTTTCAAGTGGGAGAACTTGCACAATTAGTGGTTGACTAAATACTTATTTGCCCCACTGTATATATACACAAATATACATATTTACACGTAGCGCAGTTGATTGGTGGGTTTGGGTTAGTACGTGAAATGATAAATGTGTGCTAATGTAAAGGGCTTTGGGCATTTTAACAATGTAGATAAATGCGCGATATAAGTATTCTCCATTTACCATTTTATACCACTTGATTGTTTTGTTGCTTGTAGCCCCTTCACTCATTCACTGCCATTTACAATTGTAGACATCAAATCTATTTCAACTGCGAAGGCTGGCTTTGAGTGATGTTTCGCTACCGTTGATGGCAATTGACTTCGAATCCATTTTGGCTCCCAGTCAAAATGGATTGGACGCCTATCGCCATCAATGTCAGCCAATGAGATAACACTTAAAAACATTTTATTACCAGATTCCTATCCTCAACAAATTAAAGTCGATGGACTTCAAGTTAGCCCTCGCACCCTTTGAAAGCAGCCCACGGAGGAATGAAAAAAGTTCAGACACCCCTGCTATTGTTCAAATATGTAGTTAGAGGAAAAAGTCAGATCAAGTTTGGATTTGACACCCCAAATTTAATTAAAAACTGTGACAGAGCTGTAATTACAGGAATTGTATTTTAGTTCAAAATCATTTTAAAGTAGGACTTTTCTCATTTTAATGCTGACGTGGAGACGGATTAGACGAGAAAAGATGAGGCCATCACTTTCCAAAGATTAGCAGATTACATAAAGGTGCAGACACAAGTGGAGCACAATCTTATTATGTCTGCGGCACTCGTCTTTGTACCATTGGCAGAACCACAGGCTTACGTGTTCACCTCGACAATTTGTACCTTTAAGTCATTTATTGCCATTGACGGGGAGAGGGTCTGGCGGCGATCATACGCGACCAGCCTCTCAGTTTAAATGGATGGGACGTCTATTCCCGTCAATGGAAGCCGATGCATTATGAATAAACTCTCACCTCGGAAATTATCTTCACATCAATTACTGTCAACCCTTCCAAATTAAAATGGATTTGGAGTCAGCCAATGCATGATGAATGCACTCTCACCTCAGAAACTTTCACTTCAGTCAAAACATGTCCAATTAGCCTCAATGTGCTGCCAAGTAAATACAACTGGTTAAAGCCTATACAGATATACATTTTATTTATAATTTCAAAAATTACATTGTATGTGAAGGTGGGTTCACAACGGTTCTTTGTAACAGACAGATGTCTTAAAAGGAAAAAGGAATCTTAAAAACAAGGGAGATCAGTTCTAGTTTAATCAGTCGAACATATTCCAGGAGTACAAGCAGTTCAGTCGGAGAGCACTCGATAGTAACAGAATATGACGTCACTAAAAGGTAGGTGAGAGAAAGTGTTTTTTGAGATTATGTGATGGACAATCCAGATGATAAGAGTGATAAACACAAAACTTTAAATGATGATTTTCATTTACTTAAACCCTGTTGGCTGAACAACCCTCTGGGTGATGAACACATGTACACGTATGTATATACAGTATAATTCCTTAAAAGCGGTCCGAAAACCAAACATGGATAACCATTGATGCCCCCGATCATTTGTTGAACTGCTCATGCTTTACTACTTGTTGTCCTTGTTAAATTGGTCAAATTTACAGCCCAACAGTACTACGTGGACACCATTAGTACAATGGTGGTAAAGAGGAAACATCAAAATATTGATGCGCTCATATAATATTATGCCCTCCTGGTATAAGGCATTACTTGACATGCCCCCTCGCCATGCTTCTTATTGCTTCTCTTGGTCGTGGCCAGAGAAGAAAACAAATGTCAACTTGCTAGAAATGCTCTCACGAATAAAAAAAATGTATTATCTTATTATAGATAAAATGTTAACAATCACCAGAGATTGAAATAATTGTATATAGGTCCGACCTACGAGTGTGCTGCTAGACACACTAACGCATACGGACACACGCGCACACACACACACAACCCGAGGTTGTGACACTACTTGTTCATGATGACAACATGGTCGCTCACAACCTTCATTAACCCTATTAAAATGTTCATAGATCGTTTCTGGGGTTTCTGTCAAACAAACCCTCGGAGTTGGTATCGAACAGTCATTATGTGAAATGATGACACGTTTCAGATGTTTGCAGCATCCGCCTGGCGAGGCCAGTTTTCCTCCTCCATGCCGGAATCGTAGTCGTCGTCTGTCTGTTCTTTGGCCGGAGCCCTGCAACATATGGAGACACCGTTTAGGTTGACATCACCGCCGTCAATAAAAGCAAATGACTGATATGTATAGCTCGCAAAGTAGAAATATTGTAGGAATGCTTTTACGTTTGTTAGTGTAATGCAAGCACGTAGAATGATGTCAAATGAAGGGATATGAAGCAAATTCTAAGTCATGTTCAGTTGATTTTGGGGCTTTTTCAAGTCACTTCCTGTTAAGCCTAGAGCTGGGAATCTTTGGGCACCTAAAAATTCGATAACGAATCAGAGGCTCCGATTCGATTATAAAAGGATTATTGATGCACCCCCCTCCTCCCCCCCCTTTTTTTTTTTTTTTTTTTTTTTTTTAATGTTTTGTGCATTAGTTCCAAAATTGTTCAAAAATACTCAGGCTAAACCAAACTACTATTTCAGTATCAAGTTAACATTTGCAGTAAAAAAATATACAAAAATAACAGTAAATAAAAAACTCCAGTCCCCATTCTATATCAGCAGCTTTAAACTACATTCAATTAATTTAATGTTGTGAATCAACCGTTAAAGTTGTTAAAATTGCTCCCGTTATTCCATAATTCCCTTTTGTCTACTTTCGACATGTGAAAGTTTTAAAACTATTTTAAAGATAGATTCAAGTCAATATTTTACCGATTTAGGAGTATTTTAAATAAAAAGTTAATTAGGTTTGCTTGGAAGGTTCGCTACAACAGCCTTGCAAGGAAGTGTACTGCTTTAAGATGGCGGCCGTTTACTACGCCCGCATCTAGCTTTTTGTAGATGTGCTGCTAACGCTACCGACTCTAAATTGCATCTAGTCCTATATAAATTATATCTACCGTAACATTATGTGGATGTACTTTGTAGCAGCTTTTCGGCAGCAGTCAGGTATGTTGTGTTTTTTTTTTATCTCGTGGCATGAGTTGAGCTAGAGCCGTGAGTTGAGCATTGGCATTACCCGAGGGGCCGGGTAATGAGAAGCATGATGTTTAGCTACTCTCGCTCCGTTCCTCATTGTCCCGAAGACCGTGCGGCACGCTGAGTGTGTTGTACTTCCGCTTTACTTGGCATATTTCAATAATCGGAATTTGGATGATTATGAATCGTTCTCGAATCTTCCACGGCCAAATCGCGAGTAATCTAAGAATCGGAAATTTTGCACACCTCTAGTTAAGCCTGAACGATATATCGTTTAAACATCACCATCGCGATATGCGCATGCGCGATAGTCCCATCGCAAGGACGTGCGATAGTTTTTTGTTTTTTTTTCCCCCAATCCACAAACCTTTGTTCTGCTTCATTCGCTCGCACAGCCTCTCTCACCCCCTTTCCCAGCTCTCAGTCACTGTGGCACTTGCTTATTAAAGTTAACGATGGCATTGATCTAGCCAAAGAAGCCGGGCAGCAATCTGTCAATCATCGTTTAACTTGTTGAACCAGGGGTCCCCAAACTACAGCCCGCCTCCACATTTGGTCCGGCCCCCTGAACAATACCAGAGAGCATTTTGATTTATCCTCCCCCCCAATAGTGTTATTTATTTCCTGGCTTTTTTTCTGTGAAGAACCCAGAGAGGGTTATTTGGTTATTATCTATTTAATTAATAGTGTTATTGTAGGAAAGCCCCATTGCTTGTTTGTGCTTTGGTTTAATTGATACTACACTGGCCCTTTAAGAAAAGTGACGCGCGCATGAGTTACTGTCTCTCCTCCCTTCACTGCCGGTGTACACCAGTCACTTTTTCCTCCTTTCACTGTGTGTGTGTGTGTGTATATATATATATATATTCGCAGCCTATGCACATTTTAACCTCCCCCCCAAAAAAACAAAAGCAAAACCATTCTAAATTTCCTTTATATGAAGCAAGCATTTTGAAAAATGACTTTCTCCCAATGAAAATAATTTTAACTTTTATCATTTTTATGCAATAACCAGCTATTTTTCTGAAATGTACCCAATCGGTTTGGTCTTATCCCCAGAAAAAAGTCTACATGCAGGTTATGCTATAATAGCATCCCTACCAATGTTGAGAACAAACCTACGCCCATGCTTTCTGTTGATTTTAGGCATATACGGACCACGCTCTGTTGATTTTGTGGAAACTACAGGTCACATCCCATTGGTCCGGTAGCATTTCCAGGTTATTTCCTACAGAGTCTTTGGTTAAAAAAAAAATAATAATAATGACCACCAAAAGATATTTTTGTGGGAGCGAGATGAAAATCAATTGGGAGTCCATGGAATCGTTTATGTGGCAATGGCAATGGCGATGTTAAATGAAAGAGCAATGTCACCGTGTTCGGTCGAGCGTGCCATTGGAAAAGACTGAGGTTGATTTTGTCAAACAACTTCAAAATGAACTACGACCACCTAAATGTATCATCAGCCCAGAGACACGAGAAGCACACCCGGAGAGCGTGCATTCCCTCTAATCGGAACCTACAGGCAACAATAAGGCCACAATGAATTAAGCAAGTTATTAAACTCTGAAAAATTTAAATTAAAATCAGGCTAGGAGGATTGATGGTGAGTATATATCCCTACCACATTTCAATCTGATTTGTCCACAAAAAACAGAGGAGTCACAATTTTAGTTTGTGTCCTAAACAATGAGAACAAGCAGAAGAACAACAAAGCGAGGGAGGCCTTCAACCTCCAAACAGCGAGATCTAGGTAAAGTTTTTTGGCTAGTGAGAATACAAGCCTGTGCCAGGTGCATTTTTGGTCAATTTTGAGTTTGAAGGGTGTGATCTCAATATAAAAAATGTGGGAGATGGTCGCCAAACACACAAAGCAACAAAGAATTAAAGAAGCAAAAACATTATCAGCCAGCAATGTGGCTACATTTTGTTGCATTTCAACTCACTACCTGCCATTGATGGCGATAGATGTCCAAACCTTTTTGACTAGGAGTAGTGATCATTCGCTGCCAACCTCTCCCAGTCAAAATGGATTGAATATCTATGACAGGTAATGAGTTAATAAAAATCCCTCACAGAAGAAACATTAACTTCTGCTGAAACATGAATAACGTATAGAAAGTGACGATGGCAAGAAAAGAGGCTCTGACCTGATGTATCTGGGTTGCACCTTCCCCTGGACGACCTCTTTGTTCAACTCGACAGCCATAATGTCAGAGTGAGGCACCTCAAACATTGGCTCCAAAAGAAGCTTTTCCTAATGTGGACAATGAAATTCAAGTAAGCAGCTAAAAACTGATTTTGCATTATAAAACAAAATACACGCTTGAGATGTAGGTACTATTGGTATCCACTTGGAGTCACCATCTTCCCACTCCGCTTTACATCTGTGATATGTGTATATTCTTTGTTTTTAACCTAATATCAAAGGTTGCTCACTTATATTGTTTTTTTGCCAAGTGATAAAACAAGCCCTTATTTTTCCTGCAATGATTTCCTATCACTTTAATTTTGAATGGCTATATTTGTTGAAACCCTTTTTATTTCCAAATGGGGCAAACTTGATTGTTTGAAAAATGTTATGAGGAAGGGCTGAACTCACTTCATTGATATTTTGTCGGTACTGTAAAGCCTTTAGACTGCCAGGACTTTTAAAATAATTCCACAACTCCGGGACAGCCATTTTTCATAAAATTTATCAAAACACTTGTATACACTAAACGGAGCAGATTTATCTATCTCAAAACAAGTCAAGCATCCACAATCTTTCTTTCAATATTTTTGTGTGATCTACAGCCTATATAATCCTCAAATGATAAAGGACAAGCACATTTTTAAATATGTTATTGTCCGTAGTCTGGCACTGGACATGCTGAAATGTTTTTTTATTTTCATAACGTCATTTACAGTCATTCATCCTCTCTAGACGCTAGAATGATCTCATTTATTATTCAATCGGGTGGTGACGTAAAACAAGTTATGCGACCAAAGTAATACTCACTACGTTAGCAGAGTGTGGACAGAGTAGTGTATCCAAAAACCATCATTACTTTCTGTGTGATGGAATTTATTATACAGTCAGAGGGTGAGACAAAAAGGCTACAAAAGTACTACTCGCTACATTAGCAACATATTACAGATTCCTACACCTACTAGTGCTTATATATAGCTTACGACTAGTGGAAAACGTGGTTGTTTGTAAAACCTGCCGCCGGAGAACGGTCTTGAGTAATATCAATATTGAAATGATTAGAATTATCCAATAACAATTCTAAATCGTCTATAACGTTGAGTGTCACATCAGTATGAGGTAAGAGGCAATTAATTTCCAAATTTCAAGGGCTTCACTTTTAATGGGATTTTTCACAATAGGTTACAAAATGGTTTAATGGTAACGTCAATGAATTATTAATTTACGTTCCCTAACCATTAAGATCATTGAAAAGAACATATTTAATTTTGATTTGTCCAAAAAAATCATAGTATATAAACCTTAACTCTTTGTTTTTCTCTATTTTGAAAAATCGCACTGACAAGAAAATGTAAGACAAAATCTAACAGAAAAATTGCAAAAATGACACACCATGATTGATCTGAGCCCACGAGCTCCAGTTTTTCTTTCCAGAGCCATGCGGGCGATGGCCTTCAAGGCATCTTGAGTCACGTTGAGTTCACACTGCAAGATCCAAATCATGTCAAAGCTGTTTATTTGACTGCAAAATAGCTTTGAAACCAGCAGAGGGCAACACTTACTTTATCCATGCTGAACAGAGCCTGGTACTGTGGCACCACGGCATTGCGTGGCTCTGTCAAGATACGGACGAGTGTTTCTTCATCCAGACTGTGGAGAGGAACCACAACAGGAAGACGGCCCACGAACTCCGGGATCATTCCAAATTCGATCAGGTCTCGTGCCTCCACGTGCTTCAGCAGCCTGTCCTTCTCTTCAATCTCGGCCACAGTGTCGGTTTCGCCGCTGGTGTTGGCAAGGTCGGCCGCAGCTGCCGCACGGCGCCCTTTTCCCAAATTGGACGGAGTTCCGAAGCCTAGATACTACAGGGAATGACAAGAATGTAAGCGGAAGCGCAAAAAAGAAGACCGGAAAAAAAAAACTTTAAATTGTAAACAGTGAAAAAATAAAAGTACCTTCTCATTCTTTCTTCTGCTAATGATTCTGTCAAGTCCATTGAATGCACCCGAGGCCACAAACAGGATGTTTGTTGTGTCGACTTGAACCGTCTCTCCTCTCAACTTCCTGGAGTTTTTCTCCGGAACGTTGACAATTGTGCCCTCTAAAAGTTTGAGTAACCCCTAATGGAAAGACGAGAACAGGTCATCAAAAACTTGCTGGCAGTTAATAAATGGCAGTTAATGATCTTGTTTCATCATATGTTTCTGAGGTGAGTTTAATCATAATCATGTTTCAACTAGTGATTGACAGATACGTTTTTTTTCAGGACTGATACGGATTACTCGTAGTTGGAGGGGCCGATAACAGATTTTTGAAGCCGATATTCATTTGCGGTAAAGGTGATAAAAATTGGCGTGAGAAAATCAAATAATGCAAACACTGAATTGCATTGAAATACCTAAAGCATGTTTATTGAATGGTTCGGTGGCAGAGTAGACGTTCCTGAACCCAAAGATGTTGCTCCTGGTGCTGCGTCACAAGTAGGTAGATGAGGATATAGTGTGAAGCGCTTTGAGGGCCTTAAAAAGGTGGAAAGGCTCAATACACGTGCAACTCCATTTACCATTTAACAAATCAAAGGACGGGGTGAATAATAGTGCAGGAGAGGGAGGACTGGCTGCATCTGAGCCGAACTAACCCAGTTTAAAAAAAAACAAAAAAACAAGGCAGATACTGATATACGTCAAATTTCCAAATATCAGCGGCAATAATCGGCCCGGCCAGTAATCAGTCAATCTCTAGTTTCAACAGAAATGAAATTTTATGAGGTGAGACTTTATTCATAACTCATTGGTTGGTATTGATAGTGATGGACATCCAATCCATTTTGACTGGACCGAGTAATCGCTGCCAGGCAATCAAAATGGATTGGACGTCTATCACCCTCAACGCCAAACAATGAGTTAACAAATCGTCCTTAAATTCTGACCTGCTGAACTCCTTCTCCTCCCACATCCCTTAGTTGATGGATGCCAGGCACGCTGCCAATCTTGTCCACCTCATCCAGAAACACAATACCTGCAATTAAAGACAGCCATTCAATCCATTTTATTTCCTGTCACACATTTTTCCCAGCCCGAGTACCTTGCTGTGCTTTTTCGACTGAGTAGTTAGCGTCCTGCAGCAGTTTCGCAATGACCGACTCTATGTCTTCTCCAACATAACCGGCCTGAGTTAGTGTGGTGCAGTCGCAAATTGCGAAAGGAACATCCAAACAGCGAGCCAGCGTCTGTGCCAACAAAGTTTTTCCTGTGAGAGTATATGAATACAACAGAATTGTTAGTTTTTGGGTCAATCCAGTGTTGGAGATTTTGAGTCACACTCTCTAAATACTAAATAATCTACATAAAAAATAGTCAAACATGTAGTTTGAGTTAATTGAAGTCAATCAACTTGTCCTGAGAAGAAAACTTTCAAAAACAGAAAAGTACGTTTGAAAATATTTTGTAAATAGTCTTGATAACTCCCTAAAATGCAATTTGTCTACTATCCCACCTCCCTACCGAGTCAAGTCTCAAATCTGTATTGTTTCATTGCCCTCTCCTATTACAGTGAGAACATTACTTTCAAAAATATATAAAATACGAGTGGTGGAAAACATTTCTCATAACTTGCATGCAATACTGTTAGTGTATTTTTGTTTTTTATCGTGGTAGCAGAAAGCAACGAATGACATGATACGCTGATCTTTTGAAATCATGCAGTTTTCCAAACGAATGGGTCAAACAATTTTTGTACTTGCTTACAGTGGGGCAAATAAGTATTTAGTCAACCAATTGTGTAAGTTCTCCTACTTGAAAATATTAGAGAGGCCTGTAAATGTCAACATGGGTAAACCTCAACCATGAGACAGAATGTGAAAAAAAAAAAAAAAAAAACAGAAAATCACATTGTTTGATTTTTAAAGAATTTATTTGCAAATCATGGTGGAAAATAAGTATTTGGTCAATACCAAAAGTTCATCTCAATACTTTGTTATGTACCCTTTGTTGCCAATAACGGAGGCCAAACGTTTTCTGTAACTTTTCACAAGCTTTTCACACACTGTTGCTGGTATTTTGGCCCATTCCTCCATGCAGATCTCCTCTAGAGCAGTGATGTTTTGGGGCTGTCTTTGGGCAACACGGACTTTCAACTCCCGCCACAGATTTTCTATGGTGTTGAGATCTGGAGACTGGCTAGGCCACTCCAGGACCTTGAAATGCTTCTTACGTAGCCACTCCTTTGTTGCCCTGGCTGTGTGTTTGGGATCATTGTCATGCTGAAAGACCCAGCCACGTCTCATCTTCAATGCCCTTGCTGATGGAAGAAGATTTTCAATCAAAATCTCTTGAGATCATCAGTGGTCTTGTACGTCTTTCATTTATTAATAATTGCTCCCACAGTTGATTTCTTTACACCAAGCGTTTTACCTATTGCAGATTCAGTCTTCCCAGCCTGGTGCAGGTCTACAATTTTGTCTCTGGTGTCCTTTGACAGCTCTTTGGCCTTGGCCATAGTGGAGTTTGGAGTGTGACTGAATGAGATTGTGGACAGGTGTCTTTTATACCGATAATGAGGTTACCATTAATACAGGTAACGAGTATAGCCTCGTTAGACCTCGTTAGAAGAAGCTAGACCTCTTTGACAGCCAGAAATCTGTTTGTAGGTGACCAAATACTTATTTTCCACTCTAATTTGGAAATAAATTCTTTAAAAATCAAACAGTAAGATTTTGTTATTTTTTTTCCACATTCTGTCTCTCGTGGTTGAGGTTTACCCATGTTGACAATTACAGGCCTATCTAATCTTTTCAAGTAAAAGAACTTGCAGAATTGGTGGTTGACTAAATTCTTATTTGCCCCACTGTATATTTTTCATATTTTTATAACATTTTTAGACTCGATTGTTTCGTTTAAACCCATGCAACGTTGTTATGCATCTGAAGATAATGTAGCAGAAAGAAAAATAAAGGTTTTTTTTTTTTTTTTTTTTGCAAATTTTGAAGCTAAAATGTCATCCAATGACCTTCTATAGAAGAGGCTCGTCCGCTTTGCGGTCATAAATCTGTGAAATGCGACGAGGCGGAAAGTCACAGTGGAGAGCGTACCCTACCTGAGCCAGTTGGACCAAGAAGTATGATGTTACTCTTCTCCAGTTTAATGTCGGCATGTGTGGAGTCTAAGACCTCCCCTCCTCGTCTCTCTTGGGGTGCCTGCTGGCTGGTCTGCTGCTGCATGGAGGCTCCCAGAGCGTTGCCATGGGGGCTGATCCCGGCAATCTGCAGCAACTCTGGCAGCACAAAACAAAACGGGCTCGTTAGATTTAACGACAACACTAACGAGCTTGGAGACTTTCAGTTGGGCTGCGAGGCGTTCTCCAAAATAGTAAGCAGAAATGGGTCATTGCTTCATTCATTCAATGTGAGTGGTGACAGCTTTGGCCGAATAGCTAAAAATACACGCCGCAGAGTCAGTGCCAACGTGGATGTGGAAAGTGAACAGCAAAGCACAGATATGAATGTAGGTCAGTGGGATACACTATCTTATTGTCGGGCGAGTAACTGGCACAGTTTGGAAATTTTATCAGAGGTAGGTCAAGCCACAGAGTGCAAAGCAGCTGTCATATCATTTAACCCCATGTACTCTTACTTTTACGTACAATACAAAGCAATTTTCTCTTTTAGTGGCAATAACTGGTATAATTTCACCTTTTTGATATTGTGTATTCGATTTTGGCTGTAAAAAAAAGGACGAAAATACAACAAATCATTAAAATTACTTAAAGAATTTAAATCAGTAAAGGACTCTACTTAAAAAATGACTTGCGTTTAATAAATTACTGGAACCATTTGCAAAATAAATTAAAACTCCCATTTCCTGAAACAAAGGCTGACTTGCATTTTTTTTCGTCTCCAAGAGACCACTAACCTCTACAAAAGTTAAGAATAAAATGTGTTGCTCAAAACACATACAGTATGGATACTGTAGGCTGACAGCTATAGATGTCAAATCAATTTGGACTGGGACTCACAGTCAAAACTGATTGGATGTCTTTTGCCGTCAATGGGTGTTTTCAATAAAAGTGTTCTCTGGTAACCATCACGCCACAAGAGATGTCCCGAGCCGATCTTGTGATCGGAAATTGGGCCAATCGCGCCATTTTTCAGAGGATTGGAATCGGTGAAAAGGATCAGGTTTTTAATTTTAAAAATATATTTGTCTTTCTGCTTCATGCTTCAAGGCCTCTCACTCTCCCTCCTGCTGCTTTTCTTGGTTACCAGTGCAGCTGGAGTTTGCTGCTTAAAGTTAAAGATGATTGACAGGTTTGTAACTGCTATCTGGCGAGTGAATGCTCAGTAGCTCTACGATTAAAGGCACAAATGTGTTAATCATCGCATAGACTTCATAATGTATTGGCGTGACACATTCCTCATTCACTGCGTCATGCCTTCCCGAAGGGGGCTGTCCCACATTCCGCTTCATTTATTAGCAGACCGGTCACATGCAGCGATCTAACGCCGGATTTATGTTAAAAAAATTTGAAAGCTGTTACTGCATACAAAAGAAGGATTGTCACAGGAGTGATTTGTTGAAGGCTTCAAGGTAATTATTATATTTTCGTACCATGCATGCATTTTGAAACGTGAAAAAAATCAATGGGAGAAATCAGCCGCTACAGCATTGGCATTATGCTTCGCAATATTTACGTAAAATAACTGCTAACTGCCCGTTTTTTGTTTTTTCTTTTTTGCTTTTAACCAAGAATCGAGACTGTTTTACATCCTTATCTATAAAGAATTTAGGGATTTAAGCATTTATTCACAAGAATTTTCTACGCAAAAAGCGCTTTGTTGGACTTAGGGGGGCCGCCACAGAGACTTAAAGACTAGCAGCACATTCGACATTTTTACATAAAATAAATGCTAACTGTCTGTTTTTTATTTTTATTTTTTTTTTTTGCTTTTAACCAAGAATAGAGACCATTTTACGTCCATATCTAATAGAGGTGTGCGAAATTTCTGATTCTTAGATTATTCGCGATTCGGCCGTGGAAAATTCAACAACGATTCACAAACATCCAAATTCCAATTGTGGAATTATACCAGGTAAAGCGGAACTAAACCACATTCAGCGCGGTCTTCAGGACGCAATGAGGAACGGACTAAGAGTAAATATAAAATGTAACAAATTAATCCAGAAATACAATGGCATTGCCAAAAGATTTTAAAAATATATACGTTTTATACTAAGCGAAAGAGGAAGTACTGTAAAAAGTACAGTACATATTTGAAATTTTTGTTCAAATATAGCAAAAAACACTTTTTAGGTATCGGATAATGACTATTGGCAAATTCTCAAAATCGGGTGACTCGGACTCGGGTGCAAAAATATGCGATCGGGACACACAACAGTTAATGTGTGAAAACTGCACATATCTGGGCTAGCAGTGAATGGGTATTAAAAAAAAAAAAAAAAAGCTTTTGCATGTACAAAAATGAACATACAGATACAGAATCAAAGTCATACAAAAAGTAAATATGTATACTGGAAAAATACATCCCGTCCATGATTTTTTAAAAAATAAAAATAAAAATAAATAAAGGGGGGGAAAAAATGCTTTTAAGATTGCAAGTTCATTCGTTTCCAACTCCATTACTGGACAGACATGCTTACGAAGGTGTGTATATTTTGGCATTTGTACAATAAATGGCAATCAAAGCGTGAATTAAAAAAAGCCAAAGAAATGGTGACGGCGGCCCGACCACTTACTTGTGAATCTGTATTCATCCTCTCGTCTTCTCATCTCTAGCTCTACAGGAAGAGGATCAAATTGCTCAAATCAATGTTATCATTACCATGTTAACAACAGCCATTTCAATGCAGTTCACACTGTGACATCATTATTGAACAAATGCCAAATTATACAGCAAGTTACAGGACCACTGTTATAATTTCTGATTTTACAACTACTTGAGTAATTCACTTCGAAAGTGAATGATTTAGTGATGTTTTAGTGCCATTGAAAGCGATAGCCGTCCATTTGGGGCTGGCCGATTTGCCTTCCCCCAAATAGGTAGATAAGAAATTTAAGAATATTCGCATATCAATAATAGCATTAAAATTAGCAGCACTGGATGCACTGAGTCTTGCAAAAAATACTTAATAGCTATCACTTGTTTTTTGCAGTGTAGGTTGTTAAAATTTGTTTTTGGCAGTGTTCAAAGACCATATGCTGTAAGCGTTGCCTCATTTTTTTGTCTTTGAATTTTACCGAGGCCATTCATTGTATGTGAATATCCATTGCAAAGCCATGCTAACTTTCATGAGCGAGTGAATGGCATCTTCTATTGGATATTAACATTAAGCTACATAAAAAGTATTTTTAGTGCACAATGTGAAATTTCCTTTGTTCCATGTGTTTAGCTTTGTAGTTTACCTCACTGGGAGAAATAGTTTGAAAACCATCAATACTGGACTGTTCAAAATCTGTCAAATTAGTCTGTTTGCCTCTGCATATACATATGGTTGACTTGACTATGTCATGTTTTCAATATTCCATCTAAAAAAAACGCTCAGCTGTACGTACAGTCAGTGTTTTCGTCAACAATGACAACGAAAATATTTCGTCGACGAAGTTTTTTTTCATGACGATGATATGACGATGAGCTAAAAACGTAGCTTAGGAGACTTGAACTTAACGAGACGAATGCCACTTTTCGTCTGACGACACAACAACGAAGACCAAAAAGCGTCATCATTTCTGTCATACGTTCACAATGCGTGACATTTTCATATTGTACGTAGAGTACGTCAGCTTGCATAGTAGCGGTGTTTCGGTCATGACACTCACGTGAGATGTGCTGTGCCTCTCCCTCATCGGAGTTTAGGATGTATCTCAAGCCAGGCTGCGCTTCATCTCGCTTATTTGGAAACACGTTAAGATTTGTATTCTTATCTTGGCAAGGGAGAGAATACGCAATGTTGCTTTAGCTTTTAAAGCTCTAAGCGGAGTGATCATCAGACGCTAAATGTTATCAGATGCTTAATGTAACTCCTAGAGTTAGCGTAGCATTCGCGTTAGCAGTAGCTTCAGAATGGCGAACGTCCTCTTAAAACACTGATCAGTAAACCAGAGCCACTTGGCTTTTCTGGTCAGTAAGTCTAGAAAATGGTAAACACTGGGACATTTTTTTTTCTTATATACAGTTCGTGGTTACTAGGTAGATTTAATTGAAAATAATGTACTGCTTTTCTGCTGAGTGTGTATTGTCACAAAGTTGGCGTTGTCCTTGTAGGCACTACAATATGTACTCATCTTTCTATGATCATTCGAAATTGTTGGAAACCTCTATTTTTGGATTAAAACTTTTTAATTTTACAGACAAAAACATTTTGAGTAACTGCCGACTAAAACCAGACATAGCTCGAATTCAAATTTGTCAACAAAAATTAGAAGACGAAAACATTTTGAAATGACTAAAATATGACTAAGATTAAAAAGTATTTTCGTCCGACAGACTAAGACAAAAATTAAAAGGGCTGCCAAAAACAACACTGCGTACAATACATTGGAGGTCCTTCACCGTCAATGGCAGCAAAGATGTTCAACAAGAAGCTGGCAAAGGAAAAATAACGGCAAAAATGCAGTACCGACCCCGAGGTGTCAGAGTGGGTTGTTTTTCCACCTCCACCTGCTGGCGACTGCCTGCAGGGATGTTGTTGTAGATGCGCTTGTAGTGATTGTACACGGCTACGGCCAACACCTTCTTGGCATATGACTGTCCCACCACGTACTTGTCAAGGTAAGCGTAAATCTGGGGAATCACCAATTTTCATGAATGTATGACACAAGAATCTGGATCGAAGATCCATTTGGTTTGTTTCTTACCTTCTTGGGAGGAGGGGGAGGTTTCTGTGCAAAAGCAAGTTTTACTGCCTCGGCAGCTGACTCTGCCTCTTTGTTTAGTCCCTTCTTGGAGTCCGTCTCAGACAAAACCACAAAAAAGTGGTGGCATTTTTCACATTTGACAAATCGTGTCGATGCTTTAAGAAAGCGACAACCAGATAAAAAGCATATTAGACATAAAACTAAAAGCAAACACTTTGAAATAACAAGTCTTAAAAGGAAAATGGGGCACTCGGGTAACATTTATTATAGTTTAACAATATGTGTATAGTTTCTAGTTTACCCCTAAATGAACATTTAATTCTACATTTCATGCTTGAAGTTACTGCTGTTTGTTTACTACTTCCAAGAAGTCTGGAATGCAGCAATAAGTCACGGCCACATATCGGCGTTTGAGTCACTTGCAATAAAGTTACACAATCGCAGCACTGCAGAAATAATGCATGCTCACAATCACATTTTTCAAGTGTTTACTCACAAACAAAGGTTTCCACATGTGTGCAGGGGTCTCCACATTTGGGGCATCGGAGCTGACTGCCACCCTTGCCGGAACCCCCGGAACCCGAGGCCCTCTTTCCCTCACTGACACTTTTCTTTGTCAACAACAGATCACGTTACATTACTACCATGTCCCATTACCAGTAAGTGAAAAGCAAAGGCCCATAACAATTACCTTTCCACCATCGCTCCCAGTGTCCTTTGTGGGGCCGTCTTTGGAGGCAAAGCAGATGGTGGTCTCGGAAAACGATCTCACCCGCAAACGAGGTAGATGAGCATCTCTAGAGCCATGGCGACTCAGAGAATAAAACTGCAACCGTGAGCAAGAAAATCCTACAATAGAAAAAGCAATACAGCCTTTTACTCCAACTGCACAATAAAAGTCAGACACTAAACTATTCACCGAGCTCCAAGATCTACATAAAACTAGCTATAAAAACAGCCAAATGGTTCCCTTAAACTCTTAAAGGATTTTTTTACGCTATTTTATTCAATGATTTTTTGTTTCATATTTATTGTTTGCCAGATTGATTTTGGGTTGTGAAACAGACTTCTGTCTTGGTCTTTGACACAACTTTCGTTTCACTAATAGAATGTGTGACGTTTGACTCCATTCCGCTAATTAAACAAAGCCAGGCATATGTGAAAAGCATGGCACAAATCTACGTTTGTCATTGTAGAGAGTACAACGAGATTTAAAGCTTCGCCATTAAGAGTGTGACAATATCTCGATACAGCGATATATCACAATATTTTGCAACCTGATCGGTTATCGATATGCTCCCGCCAAGTATCGATACTTTTATTTGACATAATGGCCATACAATGGAGTATGGATGCTGTAAACTGCTCAATGTTTGTTGAGCAATTCCTTGGCGGTCGACTAGGGGCGCTGAAGAGTGGTGGTAAAAGCAAAGTGCGCACAAGTCATCTAGAGAAGAAGAGAGGAAGCTCCAAGTGGGTTGAAAAATATAAAAAAGCTTCGTGAGAATGGTGGAGGAAAAAGTGAGAAAAATATTGCTACAAGTCACACGTGTGGACACACTTTAGATTATACATCAACAAGAAAGGAAGTAAGGTGAACAAGGACTTTGCTGTATGCAGGAATTGTCTAACAAAAATAAGGTTCACTGGCAGCTGGTGACGAAGTGGACACCGGATTCCTTCACTGCTTCGCTTTCATCACTTGAGGTAAGAAAGTTTTGCAATGTAATTGATTTTTTTAATTTACATTTATTATTTTGATGACATTTGGTGTTGAATGATATAAAATAAACCAAGACCCTAAACTGGATGAAAATGAATATCGAACAAGCCTACATGAATTTGCTGATTTATTTGATATTATTTGAGAACCACTTTCCATATAGTTTACTACACAAAAACTGTTATTATTGCCATTTTGATACAATAAGCTATAAAAATGGTTTTAATAGCTTCCAAGATATACTGTATAAGATGTGCATGATAATTAATGTAGCCTACATATTAAAAATAGGTGATTATTGCATTTTTAATTTCTATACATTGAATTGATATTTTTAAAATTCACTTAAAACTTCCAACACAAAAAAAAATCCGGATTTCAACTCAAAAGCTATTAAGTAGTTAATATTTTTTGTTTTATTTTTTTGTTTTTAAGGTGAAGAAGAATGTGACGACTGAATCAGACATCTCAAATACTGAAGCAGTTGGCTGAAGTGCTCAAACCAATGCTTTTGGCAACAAAGGTCATACACGAAGACCCACCAATTTTATAATTGCTCAACTCCAAGCTCAACTGCTGACTGACACCTACAGCACTGTTATTTTTTTTTTTTTTAAGTGTTAAAGCTTTAAAGAAATTAAGGGTGCCATTCATCATGATCTCTCCAAGAGATATCAGTGGTTGTGGTTTGTTTCCTCTATATGTGCAGGTACACAATTTGCAGTAGATTTACAGCAATGTTGCACAGAAAAGGTGCCACTGTTTATTAAATTCATTCATTCATTCATTTTCCATGCCGCTTTTCCTCACGAGGGTCGTGGAGGTGCTGGAGCCTATTCCAGCTAACTACGGGCAGTAGGCAGGCGACACCATGAACTGGTTGCCAGCCAATCGCAGGGCACAGGGAAACATACAACCATTCACGCACACACTCATACCTACTGACAATTAAGAGTGTTCAATCTGTTTAATAAATCATTTAAACAATATTTTTTCTATTTTGAAATATCTTTTTTTTTTGTTTCAACAGTTGTATCATAGAATATCGTATCAAATTTCTGACCAATATATTGATAATCGCTGTATCGTTATGTCGTGAGATAATCGTTATCGTGAGCCTTGTATCGCGAATCGTATCGTATCGTGAGGTGCCCTGAGGTTCCCACTCCTATTCGCCATTACGTGCAAAACGTAAAACAAAAGCAAAAGTGCAATAAAGCTAATACAAAAACTCAGGTTTACGGTGTACACAAATTGGTAATAAAATGGATAAGTGACTGCAGGTGGTGATGTCCTGGTAATGTAACAGCGCAACAGTGCATATATTTATTTACAGTATTAATTTACAGTACTCAAGACAGGGAGGCAAATGACTGACTTGAACGTCCAAATGACAGTTTGTGCACAGATATGGATATAACAGTGCAAAAATGTTATGCTGAAACTACAAATATTGCACCAGATTGAGACAGATGTCTGAGAACATATTTCTTAGAGAGATGCATGTGACAGTGTTGTGGCATTAGCAATGCAATGTGAAGAAGAAAAAAAAACTTTCCACATGTTCTTTAATTCTCCTAATTAACATGAAATGACGACACACAACTCAAGAACAAAAAGAAACCACTAATCACCTCAGCTACATGTATTAAGCAAAGAACAAAAGCTGGCCGGCCAGGACTGAATCCCCGAAAGCTGTGATCCCCAACCACTGGGCCGGGGACCAGTACCGGTCCGTGGCGCATTTGCTACCGGGCCGCAGAGAAATAATTATTTGTTAACAACCGCAATCTGGCCTGTGCTTCTTGACACATCAATATGCCTGTCTACTCTACTGACTAATCAAATTGTTTTTTTCTTGCTGTTTTAAATTTAAAAAAACAAAAAAGGACAATAAAACCCTGTAATATTCAGTTTTCTAGACCTAATTTAAATTATTTGAAAAAAAAAAAAAAAATCTCTTTTATTCAGTTTTTTTTTTTTTCATTCATTCACAGCCCGAAACTGAGGGTTTTTTTTCATCTTATTTATTTATATTATTTATTTATTATTATTTATTATAATTATTTATCTTATTTATTAGATCATTAACGATCGCTAACTGTTGAGTCTATTTTGCACTTATACTCATTTCATACCCCCAAAAAATTGAGTCTAATTTTGTCTTTTTGGGGGGGGGGGGGGGGGGTCATTGATTTAGTAAGAGCACTGTTGTTCCTTTGCTTTTTCATATTTGTCATTCATGCTGATTAAAAATATTTAGTTACACACCAGTTACTCAGTACTTGAATATTTATTTCCCACTGAATACTTACGCTTAGACCATTAAATTTTTTAATGTAAGTTTTAATTATGCTAAAACAACAGTACTCGATTATTTATAATGTTGGAAACCAAGGGCATAGGTTTGGTCTCAACATTGGTAGGGACCATATAACAGCATAACCTGCATGAACACTTTTTGTTGGGGACGGGACATTAATAAGACCTTACAGACTGGGTGATATGAACCTAATTAATTGATCATTGCAAAATAAACCTGTATTATACTTACTTTCATATGTATTGGCTCAGGTGATACACTGTTCGATTCAAACCTTTGTTTTCAAAAACTACTAAAGAAACATTTTCAAAACTTTCAGAATAAATGTCTGGATTTTATTTGCAAATTTAAAGAGCGATATTTGAACACAACCTAAATTACATTACATACACAATACAAACTTGTTAATACTATCTAAACTATCCAGAAATACAAAAAATAAACATTTGCCACTCAACATTGTCTGTCTGAATATAGAAATTAAATATGACAGAAAAAATGTCTTAGGAAATAACAAAAAATAAAGAAAAATGGAGCCTTCCTTTGGGTAAAACACTACTGCTTTTGTTCACAAGCACAGCCAAACTCATCCAAAAAAATGAAAGCTACAGTGGCTGCTGCTGGCCGAAAAAAACGTCTAATATCCCTTCCCTGTGAAAGGGGTGGAGGAGACGGCATGTTGTCGACAGGTATTTCTGTCAGGGCTGTGAGTGCATGTGTGTGTTGGGGCTGGGATAAGTCATCAACCAATCAAACGTGCGTTTTTGGGAAATAACGGTCTCATTGAGTGAGTGAAAAGGGATAAATAAGTCTGAACATAATGAAAATAATTCCATTAATAATGGTTGGGTCATTTCTATCCTTACAACATACGGGAAGACAATCTAAATCATCTATATAACAGAACTCCTTATATAATGCAAATAAGGTTGTTTAAAAGTTGGTGGGGACAATTTGAGAATCCTGAAAAGTTGGTGGTGTTATGTCCCTACGGTCCCTATGTAAACCGCTACGCCCGTGTTGGAAACACATGCTATGGTGGTCTAAAGATTGAGTAACTGAATTAGACGATGACGGTGCAGAAGTGTTGCGTTACGTGTCATCAAAAAAGTCAACGTGAAAAAAAAATTGAAACATTGAAAACATGTTCAGAAACATATGTCATCATATGACTTTTCATTTAATCACCTTAAAACGCAAAGCTACCGGGGGGGGGGGGGGGGGGAATAAATAAAAAGAAGTCAAAACAAAGTGGCAACTTGGTTAGCGTCAGACCACCTTTTGGGCCAAACAAAAAAATGACGTGTAGCCGTGACTTACCTCGATGAGCTGTATTCAGGAGCAACCTTGCAGCCGAGGTACACGGACAGGACATTGCTCTTCTTGATGTCAACACCCTGAAATGATATTTGAAAAATAAAACAAAGAGTGGTTATATGTGAAAGCCCAAGCGAGGTCATCCCGAAACTGAACCATTTCATAACCACAGCGTCACGGTTAGCATTAGCACACTAGGTCATTGGCTATTAAAGATTGTAGCTTCCGTGGTTGTCATTTTCACAAGGTGGAATAACACCAGCTAAATGAACCTCAACTACTTTACTCTTAAATTTCTCATAAATAGACTAAATAATATAGACAGACAAGGCTGGTTATGTCAGCAGGTAACGGCTAAGTAGCATATGCGAGGCCCAGACCAGCCGAACACAGAATTTCTCCCTAATCAAATGAACGACTTTAAAGCTATTATGTGCTCGTGGTGAGGCTGAAAAACAACAAGAGGCGAGTGTCACTCGACGAACGACACGCGTAATAGACGCAGCGGCGCTGAAAAGCAACAAAAAGCCATTTCTGCTACTCACGGCTAATGACGAAACCAGCTGCAATCTTGACAGCTCCTAGTCAACACCAAAATTTCTCAGTGGATAGCTCTGTTCAATGCGTCAGGTCCATCTAAGTTGACATATTAATATCGCACGAAATGGAAAGCGTCGGCTTGTCGGAGCCACTGCTTGCCAGGTGTGATGTAAGTGGGCTTCGGAAGTAGGTCGGTTGGTTACCCCGACTGCGAACTAGCTCGCCTCCTTGCACGTAGGAGTTATTTTGCTATGAAGTGACATGGAGGTTTGCGTGTGCAGTCAACACCCATCCACTCTACTGGAGATCTACAGACAAGTTACTCAACAGAACAGGAGGAGGTGCCCTTCTACTTAGACTTAATTCGACGACATAGTATGTTTGTGTTGTGGTTTTGTTGCGTTGACGCTAGAGGGAGACAACGTGGTGTTGACGACACTGCTTTTATGATACGAGGGTCCATGGCAGTCATTGGTTTGAGCACCTTTCAATCATCTACCAATCGCCTTCTTCAATCCCGCCCCCTTACCCAACGACAAAGTTGATAAGTTGCGCCTCCAGGAATTTTTCCACTAGGTTGGCCAGATGTGGACACCTAATCCTTCATAGGGCAAGTGACTAACTAAAGTCATTATACGGGGATTTGCCTTGCCTTGCATCCAAATTTCTCATTCATTCATTTCATCATCGCATTTACCAGTACATTAGCCAGGTGCACCAGACTCACCAGACTCACTGCTGTTCCAGCTTTAGAGTCTGGCGACCAATGAGTGGATCAAACTTACAGGGCGGAGCAGGCCACAGCAAACAGACAGCGGAGTGGACCAATCAGCGATGGGCAAACGTGACGTTGGTAAAGCGACAACTCGCACGGCGCGAATGGAGAAGTTTATTTAACATGGCTAGCGCGAGACAGCCTGTTGTCAATGACTTGTGTCTATGTGTTTTTGTTAAATTAAAACTGATTTTACCGTGTATTGGAACATATTCTCGGCTCTCCTGTTCGTCATCTGTGTTGTTGTGGAGACGAGTTCTGACGCGGAAGAGTGACGTTGCTCATTAAGAACACGTCACGCAAATAAACGAATCTGATTGGACGGTTGATTTTGTTCTAGCTCGAGAGGACGTTAATGGGCTGGGTCCCAGACTATTCTCACAGTGTTTGAAAAATACAGGGAGAACAGTCTGGCCGTGCCAGGCAACCTGTACATTGCATTGACGTCCATATACCCCATTTAGGTCAATTCAATTGATGCCAATGTACATGGCTTCCATTGGCGCATATGAAAGTCAATGCCATTGACAGCCATGTAAATCCAAATTTCCCATTCATTTCCAATGGCATTTACATTGCATCGAACCCCATGTACATGGATGCCAATGACGGCCACGCATGTCAATTCTAATGATGCCAATGTACTTGGATTTCATTGACGCATATGTAAGTCGATGCCATTGATGGCCATGCATGTCCAAATTTCCTATTCATTTTCAATGGCATTTTCATTGCAATAAAGCCCATGTACACGGATGCCATTGACGGCCATATATGTCAATCCTATTGATGCCAATATACTTGGATTCCATTGACACATATGTAAGTCAATGCCGTTGACGGGCATGGACCTCCAAATTTCCCATTCATTTCCAAAGGCAAAAAACCTGTGTCCCATGTATGTCGATTCTATTGATGCCAATGTACTTGGATTCCACTGACGCATATGTAGGTCGATGCTATTGATGTCCACGAACGTCCAAATTTCCCATTCATTTCCAATGGCATTTACATTGCATTGATGCCCATGTACACTGATGACATTGATGGCCATGTATGTCGATGCTACTGAAACCAATGTACTTCGATTCCATTGACGCATATGTAAGTCCATGCCATTGACGGCCTTGTACGTCCAAATTTCCTTTTCATTTCCAATGGCCTGATATCACCGGGACATGTCACAGAAATGTCCCCAAATCAACAGGAAGTGTCCTAATATTAATAGGACATGTCCCCAAATCAACAGGAAGTGCCTGATATCAATAGGACATGTCCCCAAAATGTCCCTAAATCAACAGGAAGTGACCTGATATCAATAGGACATGTCCCCAAATTGTCACCAAATCAACAGGAAGTGACCTGATATCAATTGGACGTGTCCCCAAAATGTCCCCAAATCAACAGGAAGTGGCCAGATATCAACAGTACGTGTCCCCCAAATGTCCCCAAATCAACAGGAAGTGACCTGACATTGTCCCCGTAATGTCCCCAAATCAACCTGGGCGAGGCTAAGATCTGTATCTTCCCACAGCACCACAGCAAAGCCCCATAATACCGTATTGGCCCGAATATAGGACGGTGTTTTTGCATTGAAATAAGACTAAAAAAGTGGGGGTCGTCTTATATTCGCGGTCTAGACATTATACCCATTCACGATGCTAGATGGCGCCAGATATCATTGGAGCGATGTTCTGTCATGACAGATCTCAGCTACTCTCAAGTTTAACCAGTTTGCATTATTTTATTGCAATGTTTTTCCTTATTCAGATTTGATTCTTCACTTTGATGGTTAATGCAGTTATTGCAGTTTTGTTGTTTTATCACAATAGATTGGTTTATTTACATTTCAAAAACCAGAAGCCATTCATTTACGAATGTGATTGCACTTTAGTTTACATATTTAAATGTTCAGATATTTAGATTTGAATGAGGCAAAATAACACGCGTTTTCTCTCAAATATGTTGTTATAATTAGGGTTGTTCCGATCATGTTTTTTTGCTCCCAATCCGATCCCGATCGTTTTAGTTTGAGTAGCTGCCGATCCTGATATTTCCCGATCCGATTGCTTTTTTTTGCTCCCAATACAATTCCAATCATTCCCAATAATTTTTCCCGATCATATACATTTTGGGAATGCATTAAGAAAAAAATGAATAAAACTCGGACAAATATATACATTCAACATACAGTACATTAGTCTTGTATTTTTTTATTATTACAATAAATCCTCAAGATGGCATTTACATTATTAACATTCTTTCTGTGAGAGGGATCCACGGATAGAAAGACTTGTGACTTTGTATATTGTGACTAAATATTGCCATCTAGTGTATTTGTTGAGCTTTCAGTAAATGATACTGTAGCCATGCCCAAATGCATGATGGGAAGTGAAACCATAACTGTGCGTAGTGCTACCAATTGATATATCTTCTCTGCGTTGGGAAATAACATAAGGTGTTAAGAAAAAGATCAATTGCTACCTTGCTTCCCCACATTGCTTCCCATGATATTTCTAATCGTAGGGAGAGGGATTGTAAGGCTTTAACCAATTAAAAAAAGGCTCCAAAAGCTGCCAAAATTCACTCTACTCATTTTAAGCTGGCTTTTATCTCTCTATATAGGTAAAACGGCACCATTACAGATTGAGCGCGACAATGCGTGAGTGGGTCGTGCAGTGCATGCATTAATTGCGTTAAATATTTTAACGTGATACATTTTTTAAAAAACTCATTACCGCCGTTATCAGGATAAATTTGATAACCCTACCTTAAGCCTAAACTAAAGACTCTGGATGAGTGTAACGTATTATGTCTGTAACGTTAAATACAATTAGAAAACGATTTAATTAAAAAAATAATAATAATACTAGGCCTGCAAGCAGGACTGAACGGGCCCTCGCAATCTAGCGCAACTCGGACGTCACGCAACTCGGACTGTGTGCAGGTCAGGGTGGTGGCAGATCCTCCTCTCTAATCATCTCATTAGAACCTAACATGCTCGAAAGTCGCCTATATACATTCCCACACCCAAGAGATAAAAACCCCTATTGGAGAGAGTACTACAAAAAAGGAGCCACTACTGAGCTGTGCAGCCAAGCCCTTATTCAAAACCAAAATTAATCTTCTAACTGGGCCAATTCGACCAAGTGTGCCAAATATTGTGGCTCAATAAGCTGCCTGAGTCTCTGAAAAAAATGTTTTCCTTTAAATGGCGAACAAAGGGTCGTCACGGCAACAGACAGAGACACGTGGACATGGGCCGTAAATAAGTATTTTAATAGGTCTTGAAACTACAATGCCCAAACTGAAAAGAACTGGACATGTATTGGAAAAACGAGTGACTTTCTATTGCCACTAGTTGGCGCTGTAGGTTTGATGCAAATGACCCCTACAAGGCCATTCAGGGTATGACTCTCAACAAGCACGGGAAGTTTGGCGCAGATATGTTGTATATCTGCCGAGTTACGACTGTTCAAAGTTTTTGGAGAGAAAAATTGTTTACAGTCATTTTCACTTTCCTGTTTGGACCCCTCCGCTTCAACGAAACTTCAATATTTTTCATCAGGCACCTGAAGACAGGTCTTAAGGCTTCCCTTATGCAGGTTTGTGCTAGATTGATTTTTTCCCTTTAGAGGAGGAGTGTGTCCCGTAAAAAAGGGCATTTCCTGTTCCCACTAGGAGGCGCCAGGCACAAATGGTAAATTTTCAATCCAGTCGTGCTCAGGCTTGTATACCTCACACACATGCCAGATTTAAAATAGATTGAACGTTGTATGAGGGAGTTATCAGTCATTTTCCGAATTCGGTGTTTTGGCGAAAAAATGGCCGACTTTGGCACCCCGCCCAGGTCAGGCCCGTGAATGAAAACACACCATTTTGATAACTTAAGATTTCATATGCCTCATGAACAGTCTCGCCAATTTTGAGAATGATCAAACTAATTCCCTAGGTGCCAAGGTGTAAAATGTGCACACTGTAAATCGATAAAAATTTCACATTCAATCCAAAATACCCGATTTCCTGTTGGGTTTGGAATACGCATGCAAGAGACTTTTTGGAGCAGTTTTGTACAAGGTATCGACTCTCCGAATTTCATCCCTCTACGTTGAAAAAACCTAAATGGAGAGGCCTTTTTAAAAATTTCAAGGGGGCGCCACTGAGCCATTTTGTTACATGTTTTCGTAACGTTGCAAGATTATTGAACGTTATGCAAAGCCACATGTATGTCCAAATTTTTGTGAGTTTTCGTGCATGTTCAAGCCTCCAAATGTAAACTCCTACTGTGAACCGATAAAAATTTCAGATTCGATCCAAAATACCCGATTTCCTGTTGGATTTGGAATACGGGTGCAAGAGACTTTTTGGAGCAGTTTTGCACAAGGTATCGACTCCCCAAATTTCATCACTCTATGTTAAAAAAACCTAATAGGAAACGCCTTTTTGAAAAATTCAAGGGGGCGCCACTGAGGCATTTTGTTACATTTTTTCGTAACATTGCAAGATTATCGAACGTTATCCAAAGCCGCATGTATGTGCAAATTTTTACGAGTTTTTGTGCATATTCAAGCCTCCAAATGTAAACTCCTACTGTGAACCCATGAAAATTTCACATTCGATCCAAAATACCCGATTTCCTGTTGGATTTGGAATACGGGTGCAAGAGACTTTTTGGAGCAGTTTTGCATAAGGTATCTACTCCCCAAATTTCCTCGCTCTATGTTGAAAAAACCCAATAGGAAAGGCCTTTTTTAAAACTTCTTTCTGTCGCCACTAGTTGGCACTGTAGAGTTGATGCAAATGACCCCTACAAGAACCTTCAGGGTATGACTCTCAACAAACACGGGAAGTTTGGCGCAGATATGTTGTATATCTGCCAAGTTATGACTGTTCAAAGTTTTTTGCGTGACAAATTGTTGACGTTCATTTTCACTTTCCTGTTTGGACCCCTCCGCCTCAACGAAACCTCAATATTTTTCATCAGGCACCTGAACACAGGTCTTAAGGCTCCCCTGATGCAGGTTTGAGGTCAATAGATTTTTTTCCCTTGGAGGAGGAAACTGTCTCGTAAAAAAAGGCATTTCCTGTTGTCACTAGGGGGCGCTAGACCTAACGGGTAATATTTCAATGCACTCGTGTTAAGGGTGGGATACCACACATACATGCCAAATATGAAAAAGATTGAACGTTGTGTCAAGGAACTATTAGTCATTTACTGAATTTGTCATTTTGCCGAAAAAATGGCCGACTTTAGCACCACGCCCAGGTCAGACCCGTGAATGAAAACGCACCATTTTCAAAACTTAAGATTTCATATGTCTCCTGAACAGTCTCACCAATTTTGAAGATGATCCAACTAACTCCCTCGGCGAAAAGGTCTCAAATGTGCACCCTGTAAATCGATAAAAATTTCATATTTGATCCAAAATAACCGATTTCCTGTTGGGTTTGGAATATGGGTGTAAATGCTTTTTTGGAGCAGTTTTAGACAAGGTATAGACCCCCCAAATTTCATTGCTCTACGCTGACAAACCCTAATGTTATAGGCCAATTTTAAAATTTCAAGGGGGCGCCACTGAGCCATTTTGTTATATTTTTTTGCAACGTTGCAAAATTATCGAAATTTACAATTTTCCGGACGTATGTGCAAATTTTGGTGACTTTTCGTGCATGTTCAGGCCTCCAAATTGGCCATTTTCATTTGCCCTGAAAAAAAAAAAAAAAAAAAAAATCCTTTGCAAAACAATAGGGCCTTCGCACGCTTAGTGCTCGGGCCCTAAATATATATATATGTATATGTAATATATATATATATTAAAAAAAGGCATGGCCGATATTTTTTTGCCGATTCCAATACTTTGAAAATGACGTGATCGGACCCGATCCCGATCGATCGGGACATCTCTAGTTATAATCATTTGTTTCAGTTATACTGTAATTATTTTCTGTATAAAAAATAATTTTGTGTTTAAAAACTATTTTTTCAAACTTGAGTCTTCAAAAAGAGGGTCGTCTTATAATCAGGGCCGTCTTATATTCGGGCCAATATGGTAATTTCTCCAGAAATTGCAGTTTCTAGTTTTTGAATGGCGTTTCTTTGTCGTGCCGCACAGCCCAAACCGTTTGACCAACCGTCACCGTTCGAATATCAAAATGATAGGGATTTTCGCACGATGCAGGGATTTTTCGAACACCCCCCCCCCCCCCCCACCCAACATTTCCGTTCCTCCATGGAGTCCTCCCATGAACACAATTCTTGGCCATGGTTTTACATATAGTTGATGTGTGCACAGAGATATTGCACTTTGCCAGTGGTTTCTGTAAGTCTTTAGCAGACTTTCTCGGGTTGTTTTTTACGTCTCTGAGTATTCTGCGCTGAACTCTTGGCTTTGGGAGAGAAGCAACACTGCCAAACTCTCTTCATTTGTGGACAACTTCTCTGACTGTCGAGTTATGAACATCCAGACATTTAGAGATGTTTTTGTATCCTTTCCCAGCTTTATACAAATCAACAGTCCTTGATCGCAGGTCTTCAGACAGCTCTTTTGACCAAGCCCTGATGTACATCCGACAATGCTTCGCGTCTAGACAATTCTTACCAGGTAGTGGGCAGGGCAGCTTTAAACCACTCATCAGTGATTGGGCACTCACCTGACTTAAATTATTTGGTAAAAATTGGTTTCAATTGCTCTTTAAGTCTTCTTAGGCAGAGGGTTTGATTACTTATTTTCCCCCCTTCTGTCATTGTTTGCGTGATATCGTCATTAGAATATGAAAACCAATACATTTTTGGGAGGCTTTAGTTAAAGCAGAGTTTTTTTTCATCTGAGTGATTTTCACAAAGATCAGATCACATTTGATGGTGATTTTATGCAGAAATGTGAAAAATTCCAAAAGGTTCAGATGCCTTTTCATACCACTGAAGAATCAAGTGTTCCATCAGCTTACCATGCATGTTTTTGAAATGTGGGAGGATACTGGAGTAGTACCTGGACATGGTACCCGCGGGTTATTAAAAGTTTTTAAATCCATAACGAAGATGACGCGTAGAATTTTTACGATGCAGTGAACTACAAATCGAAATGCAACTCGTGCGTGCCAAACCACCACAACCGGCAAAACGGAGAATCCACCCACCTCTGCATAGGGAATGCGTCCGTTTGTCGGTGTTACGAAAACCCTGCAGGCAGAAGTATTGTGGATTCTGAACACCAAAACAGACCACCATTCAAATACTTCAAATGAGTCCATTGGGTGATCTGTTTCGGATATTATGTCATTTTTGGTCGGCATCGGCTGTCACAATGTTGGTCATATTGCGTTTTGTTCCAGAGGGAGCGTTCCCGATGTCGTAACTGTCTTTTATAACGAATTTTCAGTTGGCAGAAAAAAAACGCACATTTTCTTAATGTTTAAATAGTCTACATATTTTATGATCATTATAAATGCATTTACACAATGAAATAACGCTGAAAAAGTTTGTCAAACATAATGTTGGTCAAATCGTGTTTTTTTCCGGAGGCAGCATTCCCGACTTCGTAACTGCAGACAATTTAAGCTCATTAAGACTTTAAGATAGAGGTAAAATCGGGCCTAAAAAACCCAGCCCGACCCAAACTGGTCCGCGGGTATCAAAGCCCGACCCGCGTTTTGTGTGATAACATTCGTGACGATGTCTGCATAAAAGCCTGTCTTTTGTAAAGAATTCTCAGTTGGCAGAAAAAAAAAAAACACACACACATTTTCTCAATGTTTAAATAGACTACATATTTTTATGATCATTATAAATCTATTTACACAATGAAATAACGCTGGAAAAGTTTGTTAAATATAAATAAACAGATGCGGTTTTGCGGACTCGCAGAGGGGAAGCTTAAAAAGGGCGTATAGGCACGCTCTGGCTCTGCAATGACCATACGGCGCCTTCTTTTTTTCTCCAAATTATTTATTTTATTACAAGTATTCCTTAGTTTATCAGTTTAATTGCGATGTTTGTCTACTGCTTTTCCTCTTACTGCGAAGAGGGAGGAAGTTACATCGGCCGCCGCTATGATATTTAAGTCATCAGCCATCTGCTGTGACCTGGGAATTTAATGCCTGCTTTCATGCACACTGCTTCCCATGTCAGTCGACACGGGAAATTGTTTTCACACACAACTGCTGCACGGTTAAGTCCCGCGATATTCCCGTTGTTTTGGAGTATGTGATAGGGGCTCAAGTTACATCCAGATACTTTGGGTTGCAGTTTATGGGTAATGCGAAGGCAGTGGACCTGCTTAAACATTTCGGTTTGCCTTTCGAATGAATGTGAATTTCGCCATTTTAACTCAAGAGTTAGCCATGTTCACTGGGGTCTTGGCATGTGCACTAACGGCTAGCCTGTTACAGAAGATGGCTGGTCTGAGTCCTGTCCTCCTCTTTTTGTCCATAATTATTGTGTGCGTCTGTGTGTTTAAAAAAAAAAAAGTCTGACAGACTTTATAATGTTACTTTAAATGTGTTTTAATTGTATCTTCAATATATGTGCATTCTTTTGTCAAACACACTTAGTAATTGAGGTTAAATTTGATGTTCAGTGCTTTATTTATTTAATATGATTCAATATGATCTAAATAATGGATGCAAGAAAAGTATTAATTTTCAGTTGAAATGGCATTAAAAAAGGTCTTAAAAGTCTTGAATTCAGATTTATAAATTCTGGGGGGACCCTGCTGGATAACATCTACTCAGGCACGAGGAGAACATGTAAACTCCACACAGGAAGGATGGAGCCGCAGATTGAACCCTTAATCTCAGAACTCTGGAGCGAACATTCTAACCACTTACCGCCTGATAGAACATTTTATCCATTGTAGGTCTAAAAAATTTGCCAATTCCGTACCTAAAATACTTGGAGCAACAGTCTTTCATAGTCAGTCAGTCATTTGTACTATGGGTATTATCTGTGCCTTTACTGAAATGCCTACTGTTATACTATGGTATATTTTGGTTTATTGTGTTATAGTTGTGAGTAATGATCAAAGGTACACAGACTAATAATAGTACAGTTATTAAAATCTTCAATATACTAGCTACTGTGGTGCAGCAAATTTAAGGGCATTGCGCTAAATTAGATTTATGCATTTGTTTTGCTAAATTCAAAAGTAAAACTGCATGTTTTAACGTGACAACTTACAGTGCCTTGCAAAAGTATTCGGCCCCCTTGAACCTTGCAACCTTTCGCCACATTTCAGGCTTCAAACATAAACATATAAAATTTTAATTTTTTGTCAAGAATCAACAACAAGTGGGACACAATCGTGAAGTGGAACAAAATTTATTGGATAATTTAAACTTTTTTAACAAATAAAAAACTGAAAAGTGGGGCGTGCAATATTATTCGGCCCCCTTGCGTTAATACTTTGTAGCGCCACCTTTTGCTCCAATTACAGCTGCAAGTCGCTTGGGGTATGTTTCTATCAGTTTTGCACATCGAGAGACTGACATTCTTGCCCATTCTTCCTTGCAAAACAGCTCGAGCTCAGTGAGGTTGGATGGAGAGTGTTTGTGAACAGCAGTCTTCAGCTCTTTCCATAGATCCTCGATTGGATTCAGGTCTGGACTTTGACTTGGCCATTCTAACACCTGGATAGGTTTATTTTTTAACCATTCCATTGTAGATTTGGCTTTATGTTTTGGATCATTGTCCTGTTGGAAGATAAATCTCCGTCCCAGTCTCAGGTCTTGTGCAGATACCAACAGGTTTTCTTCCAGAATGATCCTGTATTTGGCTGCATCCATCTTCCCGTCAATTTTAACCATCTTCCCCGTCCCTGCTGAAGAAAAGCAGGCCCAAACCATGATGCTGCCACCACCATGTTTGACAGTGGGGATGGTGTGTTCAGGGTGATGAGCTGTGTTGCTTTTACGCCAAACATATCGTTTTGCATTGTGGCCAAAAAGTTCAATTTTGGTTTCATCTGACCAGAGCACCTTCTTCCACATGTTTGGCGTGTCTCCCAGGTGGCTTGTGGCAAACTTTAAACGAGACTTTTTATGGATATCTTTGAGAAATGGCTTTCTTCTTGCCACTCTTCCATAAAGGCCAGATTTGTGCAGTGTACGACTGATTGTTGTCCTATGGACAGACTCTCCCACCTCAGCTGTAGATCTCTGCAGTTCATCCAGAGTGATCATGGGCCTCTTGGCTGCATCTCTGATCAGTTTTCTCCTTGTTTGAGAAGAAAGTTTGGAAGGACGGCCGGGTCTTGGTAGATTTGCAGTGGTCTGATGCTCCTTCCATTTCAATATGATAGCTTGCACAGTGTTCCTTGTGATGTTTAAAGCTTGGGAAATCTTTTTGTATCCAAATCCGGCTTTAAATTTCTCCACAACAGTATCTCGGACCCTGCCTGGTGTGTTCCTTGGTTTTCATAATGCTCTCTGCACTTTAAACAGAACCCTGAGACTATCACAGAGCAGGTGCATTTATACGGAGACTTGATTACACACAGGTGGATTCTATTTATCATCACCGGTCATTTAGGACAACATTGGATCATTCAGAGATCCTCACTGAACTTCTGGAGTGAGTTTGCTGCACTGAAAGTAAAGGGGCCGAATAATATTGCACGCCCCACTTTTCAGTTTTTTATTTGTTAAAAAAGTTTAAATTATCCAATAAATGTTTTTCCACTTCACGATTGTGTCCCACTTGTTGTTGATTCTTGACAAAAAAATTAAATTTCATATCTTTATGTTTGAAGCCTCAAATGTGGCGAAAGGTTGCAAGATTCAAGGGGGCCAAATACTTTTGCAAGGCACTGTATTTCATAAAACTTATAGAAATGACATGAAACCTTTATATTTTAACATTCCATTATGTACTTAATTCACTGCTTGTCACGCCTGGGTGAGGGTTGTCACGTCTTGGGATGTTCTCTTCCTGCTTTATTTTGAGTCATAGTATTTTGCCATACTACTACTCTAAAATTTATGCTATTATTTTCCATCCTCCCTACACAGTGACCATGGGCTGAATTATCATTCATTTTATTCTCCTTTCGGAACAGTTAAATCCTTGTAGTTGTAAACTCCAGTGCATTTTCCCTGGCTCTCTTGTTTCTCGTTTGTATTATTTTTGTTTCATAGCCAGTTATTTCCTCCTGCTGGAGCACCCTCAGTTTGTACCTACCTGTGACCATATATGTTATTAAAAGACTGAATTCTGCACGTGAGTCCGCTCCATTCCGTCCAAGTGTGACACTGCTATTGACTGCAACAGACATTCAATCTATTTTGACTGGGAGGGACGGTGCTTGTCATTAATCATTCACTGCCAGCCTCTCAATGGGTTAAGTGTCTATCGCCGTCAATGGCACCGAAACATGATCATGAATTCAGTATAGAAAGTGACACGAGCAGGAAAATGAGCTCTGAATGAACTCATAAACACGGTAATATATTGATGGGGCACTTGTGTTCATGGCCACTATACTTGAACGATGTCTCCAACATCCACATTAATTCTGTTTTCCATTTTTGTACTTTAAAATTTAGGCTATTATTTTCCATCCTCCCTACACAGTGACCATGGGCTGAATTATCATTCATTTTATTCTCCTCTTGGAACAGTTAAATCCTTGCTCCCTTTGACACAGGTCGATCTGACCTACCCAATTAAGTTCCCTTTGAAAAGCCTCCTCACTCCTAAGATTTGGAAAGCAGGCTTTCTTTCTTTCCTCCTTTCAAACAAAACTCAATGTGAAGCAAGGCCATGTGAAGACGAATTGAAGAACTTTTCTTTTTCATCCTTATTAAGAAAGCATTTCTTTGGCGGGGAGGGGTAAATTCTTCCTTCTTTGAGGCTCTGCTCACTACTCAACTTGCAATGGCACTCGGGACTCCAAACGGCTTGTGTTTCTAGGCAACCAAAAGGATTTAGAAAACTTAGAACACAGTGATTTATATAATCGTAGACAGTGACTCACCTTTTAAAACGAGTGGAGGAAGTACCGCGTCCACTCAGACGACATTACGACCCCGTAGCAGCATCAGCAGAGCACAAAGGTGAGCAATGCCACTAATTTCATCCAAAACAATAACAGTTGTTTTATCAACTAGAAAATGCAATTTCTGTAGAAATTGTGTCGGAAGAATTTTTGGATGTTTGGTACACCGTTTAGTGTAAAACTGACCATTTGGTCAAATATGTGAACGGGTGAAAATTGAGCCTTCTTTAGGAACAGGCCTAGATGTGATGCTATTGGGAATTAATGGGGAAGTTTTTGGTTCACAATAATGACCGCCAATTGAGATTTTGTTGTTGTTGATGTGTTTCTGAAGGTCAATTGTTAATGATGTTGTGGCTCCCAGTTTAACGTCAATCGGACCCAATAGGGATTTGTTTATGTCAGAGTACCTACTGTATATGAAGGAAGCCAATTGGATTTTTTTTGTGTGTTCTCGTTGAATGCCAGTGGGATTTAATTGGAATTTTTTTGGTCAAAAATCCCAATTGCCAAAAGAGATATTTTTGCGGGTCCACAAATGGAGATTTTTGGTAAGTCCGAGAAAATAATAGTAGTGAATGGCTGATAATTAGTGGGTGTTGAATGTACTATTGGAAATAAATGGGGAGGTTTTTGTTTGAAAAAAACAAAACAAAAAAATGAATTTTTGGGGGGCAGGTCTCAGTCTTGATTTTGTGGGTAACAATTTAATATCATTGGGACAAAACAAGAATTTGTATTTGTCAGAGTGCATATGAATGGGAGCCAATTGATTAGGGTTTTTGTGGGTCCACTAACATTAAACATTGAGTCAAATGACCCCAAAGGGTTCAATGCAAACACTTTTGTTGGAATTTTCCCACGATATTTTTCATGAGGAACAAGCGAAACAATATGAATTTGGAAAGGTTGAAATCAGCCAAAAAATGTTTTTTTTAATAGGTTGTTGTTAAATGTCAAATATCAAAATCGACAATTTTTAAAAATATCATATATAACAATAAAATGTAATAATTATAATATATATGGCAAAAAACGCAGACAAGGCTGAGAAAGCAGTTTCTGCTCTTGTACCCCTCTTTAAAAGTCACTGCTGTATTTTAAGGCAAAAGAACTGTTGTGTTTGATAGAACAATATGTCTATATGCTGCCATAGCAGATTTATGGCGCACTAAGCCTCCGAACTATTTTTAATTAGTCCGTTTTACCCTGAAAACCCCCGTTTACAGACGTCGCTCAACCGCTTTTGTTTCAACCTAGCCATAAAAAGAAGGTAAGTAATTATATTTAATATTCGAAATGTCTGTGATTTTCATTAATCATTAATTGATGTCTAATATTTAGTTTGAAAAAAAAAAAAACACTTTAAAAAATTATTTACTCGCATGTTTCAAACTTTTCAACGATTACGTCACAAGGAAAAATTTGGCGTCTGTAAAAAGTCACGGATATCCACCTCATAACTATCGCTTAATTATATATTTTTTTGTTACTGTCATATTTTCCCCGATATGTTAGATGATAAATAATCGATCCAAAAAAAAAAAAAAAAAAAAAACGTTTAAAAAGGGTAACTATATGAAAAAGAAAATCTCAACCACTCCTTGTTGTCTGCAATTTCTGCATCGCGACCCTTGTTATATCACCATGTTTCACCCATAAAATCCCCCAAAAATCCGGCTGTGGCCATTCACAGCTGTGTCTTGACACTCGGTGTTACATGCTCAATGGAGTTTTTGGATCGAAACAAGATAAGTATGCGATAATATCTAGTTAAAATCGTGGCGTCTTTAATTCTGCTCTCGTGTGCGCTCGCCTCCAATTAGGGTTTTGCTGTTTAAAATTTTTTTGTTTTTTTTTTAAATGCCCTCCTGTTAAAAAAAAATGTTGCCCCAGAAAATTGAGATTTTAATCTTTCCAATGATGTATCACCCATGCATATAGGACAATTTTGAAATTTGGCCAAATTGGGGGTCTCATAGTGGAATTTCAAGTCACCTGAGTGTTTTCCGCCATATTTTTTTGTTTTAGGTACACGTGGTAAATCAAGGTAGCGAACTGAAAAAACTAGTGGGTATTGAATGTACCAGTGGATATTAATTGGGAAGTTTTTGTCAAATTTTCGCGGAACCGTATGTTTCACTGAGTTATGTTTCAGTACCACTGACAGACAAGTACCACTTAAAAATCTATCTGTTCTCCAATGACAAGTCCTAGGTGCAATGTCACTGTTGGATGTGTTGACCATTGGACACACGGCATCAGACGCTGTCACTTGGCTGCTGTTTCTTCTGTTGCTGCTGCTTCTCACAGTCTGGGAATGGACACACTGGTCACACATACCAGGTAATATGTACACTACAAGCAGGGGTGAAAGTGGGCCAGAACGGTCAGGAATGCAGTTCCAGTATAAGATTCAGGGCCGGGACGCAGTTCCGGTATAAGATTCAGGGCCAGAAAGCAGTTCTGGTATAAGATTCAGGGCCGGATGCTGTTCTGTTACACGGTGCTTTGATTCCGAAAATATGACGGCAACTGTCAAAAGCAATGTAAAAAAAAAAAAAAAAATGCTAAGCTGCCACACATGCATTTCATCTCCAAGAAGAAAACAATCTACCAACATCAGATTTATATACACAAGTGTTAACAACAAGCATAATAAAGTGCTTGTGTAGCGTAAATTAATTATATATATATATATATATATATATATATATATTTTTTTTTTTAAATAATTAATCGTAATTAATCGAAATTCAAACCATCCATAAAATATGCCATATTTTTCTGTAAATTATTGTTGTTATGTACATTAAACATATGGTACATAAGTACTGTATTTGTTTATTATAACAATAAATCAACAAGATGGCATTAACATTATTAACATTCTCTTAAAGCGACCCATGGATAGAAAGACTTGTAGTTCTTAAAAGATAAACGTTAGTACAAGTTATAGAAATTTTATATTAAAACCCCTCTTAATGTTTTCGTTTTAATAAAATGTTTAAAATTTTCAATCAATAAATAAACTAGTAGCTTGCCATTGTTGATGTCAATAATTACACAATGCTCATTCATGGTGCTGAAACCCATAAAATCAGTCGCACCCAAGCGCCAGCAGAGGGCCAAAAAACACCAAAAAACACAAGTAATCTATTTGAGCGGGGCATGTACGTTAAATGCGTCAAATATTTTAACGTGATTAATTTAAAAAATTAATTATTTTAATTAATTACTAACCCGTTACCGCGATAATTTTGACAGCCCTATTCTGAATGTATGTTACTTATATCTTTATTATTAAAAAAAAAGAAAGTAAAAGTAAATGTCTACTTTAACTTTAATTTTAATATACATACTATGTTCTTAAGTAGTTAAAACTGAGATTTGGCATTTAGTATGTGAGGAAATAAGGGAAAATAAATATTAGGAGATGGAGGTTGGGGTTATTGCTGTTTTTGTTACCTTAATTTTGAATGAAAATCAGTTTTCGTATGTGTTATAGAAATAATTGTGCCAAAACAGTTTTCTTTGCATTTCAGTAGTTTTAGAAGGTTTGACACCCCCCCACCCCAAAAAACAAGAAAGTCAATAAATTAATAAATAAATAAACAAAAATTTCTGGCTCCGTGGCGACCTTCACGTCGGGGAGTTCCGGCAAGAAATTCTAGCCACTTTCACCCCTGACTACAAGTATGGCACTTACCTCATTATCCGTATTTCCTTCAGGTCCATCCTTTCTGGCAGGAATCGGTCCAATTCTTTCCTACGCTCACTTCATCTGGACCGGCATCGGAACAGCCAGCAACTACTACAACAAGAAATATGGTAGCATTGCGCGGGTGTGGATCAACGGTGAGGAGACGCTTATCATCAGCAGGCAGGTCCCTTTGAAGTTTGGACAGATTTAGAAACGCAACGTCGTATAATCATTTCAAGTCGAGCTTCTCTTCCAGGTCGTCTGCAGTGTATCACATCCTGAGAAGCGCCCATTACGTTGCCCGATTTGGGAATAAAAAAGGCCTGGAGTGTATCGGGATGGAAGGGAAGGGTATTATTTTTAACAGTAATGTGGTACTCTGGAAAAACATCAGGAGGTATTTTTTGAAAGGTGAAGCATTACGGCATTTAATTGTGCATAATTGAACGTGTTTAAGCCTATCTTTATGAATCGACAGCACTGACGGGACCAGGTCTTAAGAAGACGGTATCCGTCTGCGTGCGTTCAACAGAAGAACATTTGGATCACCTCCATGACATGACAGATCCATCGGGACACGTGGACGCTCTCAAGCTGCTGAGAGCCATCATAGTGGATATCTCCAACAAATTATTTCTCAGGGTGCCTCTCAACGGTCAGATGCGCAGATTTTTCTTCCTGTAGCTGTCAAAGTCATTGTCTAAATGTTCTTTTCCTATATTTCAGAAAGGGACTTGCTGCTCAAAATTCACAACTATTTTGAGACTTGGCAGGCAGTTCTGATTAAGCCGGATATATTCTTCAAAATTGGATGGCTCTACAATAAACATAAAAAAGCAGCGTAAGATGCCAATGACAATCCAACTCTTAGCCCTTGGTGAAACATTTATGAGCATAAGTCACCTAAACTTTTCTTCTTCAGCAGTCATCTTGCATGAGATTGTTGATTAATTTGTTCTACTATCAGCCAGGAACTGCAAGATGAAATGGAGATGCTTCTTGACCTGAAAAGAAAAGCCATAAAAGAATCAGAGAAGCTGGATGAAGAGCTTGACTTTGCAACAGAACTCATCTTGGCGCAGGTAACTTTGTTGGTGGTTTCACTATGCTTTCTAGAGCAGGGATCACATTCTTCCTCTTTAAGGAACAGGCAAGACCTAGTATAAATGACCTTCATGTGAAATCAAGATTAGCAAATTTAAGACTTTTCAAGACTTTCCGGGATCCCTGATACACAGACAGGCAACCAACCATTAACGCTCACATTCACACTTACATAGAAAGTCAAAAGTTAAACTAAAATCTAGGGTTGTTCCGATCATGTTTTTTTGCTCCCGATCCGATCCCCATCATTTTAGTTTGAGTATCTGCCGATCCCGATATTTCCCGATCCGCTTGCTTTTTTTTTTGCTCCCGATTCAATCCCAATCATTCCCGATAATTTTTCCCGATCATGTACATTTTGGCAATGCATTAAGAAAAAAATGAATAAAACTCGGACGAATATATACATTCAACATACAGTACATAAGTACTGTATGTTTATTATGACAATAAATCCTCAAGATGGCATTTACATTATTAACATTCTTTCTTTGAGAGGGATCCACGGATAGAAAGACTTGTAATTCTTAAAGGATAAATGTGACTTTGTATATTGTGACTAAATATTGCCATCTAGTGTATTTGTTGAGCTTTCAGTAAATGATACTGTAGCCATTTAACTGTTCTGCCCAAATGCATGATAGGAAGTGCAACCATGACTGTGCGTAGTGGTACCAATTGAGATAGATAGATAGATAGATAGATAGATAGATAGATAGATAGATAGATAGATAGATAGATAGATAGATAGATAGATAGATAGATAGATAGATAGATAGATAGATAGATAGATAGATAGATAGATAGATAGATAGATAGATAGATAGATAGATAGATAGATAGAGTGATTTTATTAACAGACTCAAGGTCCAACAGCACAACACAGTAATCAATTAAATAAAAAAATAAAAATAAAAAAAAGAATAAAGTAGAATGAAGAAATAGTAAAACAATAACACAGCACTGGGTCTCTTAGCGACCCACATTCAGAAGGCACGTATACCAGTGCCTCCAAAACCATGACAAGTAGCGTGTACAGCAGTACAAAATGTTGGTCAGGCCCAACACAATCACATTTTTTGAACCATTCAGACGACTGATAAAATTAAACATGTATACCGCCTTAAAACAGACTGGAGGGTATTCACCCGATATATCTTCTCTGCGTTGGGAAATAACATAGAGTATTAAGAAAAAGATCAATTACTACCTTTCCTCCCCACATTGCTTCCCACGATATTTCTAATCGTAGGGAGAGGGATTGTAAGGCTCTAGCCAATTAAAAAAAGGCTCCAAAGGCTGCCAAAATTCACTCTACTCATTTTACGCTGCCTTTTAGCTCTATGAATAGATAAAACAGCGCCATTACAGATTGAACGCGACACTGCGTGAGTGTGTCATGCAGCGCATGCATTAAATATTTTAACGTGATAGTTTAAAAAAAAAAACAAAAACATAATTACCGCCGTTAACGGGATAAATTTAATAACCCTACCTTAAGCCTAAACTAAAGACTCTGGATGAGTGTAACATATTATGTCTGTAATGTTAAATACAATTAGAAAACGATTTGATTAAAATATATATATACGTTAAAAAAAGGCATGTCCGATATTTTTTTGCCAATTCCGATACTTTTAAAATGACGTGATTGGACCTGATCGATCGGGACATCTCTACTAAAATCCATGCCTTTTTAATGTGAAATAGAAAGAAAACAAAATATCTAGACAAAACCCACATAAGCACAGAGTTAGCATGCAAAGGAAAGCTAGAAACACTTGCAACGGATATTCTATTCAATGCCAACCCTCTCACTCCAAATGTATTGAAATGTATGCGCTGGCAATTGCACAGCCAATGAGGTAAGAAATAAAATGTGTTCCTCCTCTGGCCAAGATGCACCATCCCACCAGTTAGTTTATCACTATTATAGATGTCCAATCAGTATGAAGAGGGAGGGTGGCAACGACTGAACATTCGTTCACTTGCTGCCTTCCTTCCCCGTTGAAATGGATTGGCTGTCTAGTGCCATCAATGGCAGACAATGAGTTAAACAATGTCTGACCAAGCCATGTAATTTAGGCCAGTAACATAAATCAATAATTTACCATTGAAAGCAAAAAAAAAACATGTAACTTCTCATTCAGAAAAAAAAAAAAAAAAAACTGTATCGGCACAGTATTGGCATCGGTCGATTCCACATTGACGAGTGTCAGAATCTGTATCGGGGGCCATAAAAAATGTTATTGACGCACCACTAGTGTCAATTCTGTTTCAATGACGTAAATATAATAGGCCACTATTTTCCTTATGAAACACATTGATAAACTTTTTTAACTGGGAGGCTGAAATCATTTCATTTCATTTCTATGGGAAAGCATATTTTACACTATACGTGTTTTAAGTTAAGAGCATGGCTGTGAAGTGAATTCAACTCATATCAGTGCAAATGATGTACTGTATTCACCTAAGAGTAAAATGTTTCATAGTGTTTTCATCATTTTGATAAGTTCATTGAAATCAGTAAAATGTGAAAATATAAATAACTTGGTATTGCCCTTAAAACATGACCAGTGGTATGAAAAAGTATCTGAACCTTTTGGAATTTCTCACATTTCTGCATAAAATCACCATCAAATGTGATCTTTGTCAAAATCACACAGATGGAAAAAAAACAGTGTCTGCTTTAACTAAAACCACCCAAACATGTATAGGTTTTCATATTTTAATGAGGCTAGCATGCAAACAATGACAGAAAGGGGAAAAATACGTAAGTGATCCTGGTGCCTAAGGAGACTTAAAGAGCATTTGTAGCCAACATTTACCAAACAACTTAAGTCAGGTTTGGTTTCAAGCTGCCCTGCCCCCCTTTAAAACACGCACCTGGTAAGAATTGTCTAGACGTGAAGCATTGTCGGATGTACACAAAGAGCTGTCTGAAGACGTGCGATCAAGGATTGTTGATTTGTATAAAGCTGGGAAAGAATACAAAACCATCTCTAAATGTCTGGATGTTCATCAATCGACAGTCAGAGAAGTTGTCTACAAATGGAGGGAGTTTGGCACTGTTGCTTCTCTCATAAGGAGTTGCCGTCCAAAGATGACGCCAAGAGTTCAGCGTAGAATCCTCAGAGAGGTAAAAAAGAACCCTAGAATGTCTGCTAAAGACTTACAGAAATCACTGGCACTGTCCAAAATCTCTGTGCACGCATCAACTATACTGTATGTAAAACCATGGCCAAGAACGGTGTTCATGGGAGGACTTCATGGAGGAATCCACTGCTGTCTAAAAAAAACATTGTTGCTCGTTTAATGTTCGCAAAAAGACACTTGGACTCTCCAGAGAGGTTTTGGCAAACTATGTTGCGGACTGATGAAACCAAAGTTGATTTGTTTGGGAGTAACACACAATGTCATGTGTGGATGAAAAATGGAACAGTTCACCAACATCAATACCATCATGATTTGGAACTGTTTTTCTGCCTCACGGCCTGGACAACTTGCAATCATTAATGGAAGAATGAATTCTAAAGTTAATCAGGATGTTTTGCAGGGAAAAAAAACTGAGGCTGTCTGTCAGACCATTGAAGCTAAAAAGAGGATGGATGCTGAAACTAGACGATGATCCAAAACACAAAAGTAAATCAACTTCAGAATGGTTTCAGAAGAACAAAATACACATTCTGGATTGGCCAAGTCAAAGTCCAGACTTGAACCCCATTGAGATGCGGTGGCATGACCTAAAAACAGCGATTCATGCCAGACGTCCCAAGAATCTGACTAAACTACAGCAGTTTTGTAGAGAAGAATGGGAAGCTTAGTCCTGATCGATGTGCCAGACTGATCTGCAGCTGCAGGAAGCGTCTGGTTGACGTTATTGCTGCCAAAGGTGGGGGCGACAAAATATTAAATATGATTGTTCACTTACTTATTTTTTCCCCTTCTGTCATTGTTTGCATACTAACATCAATGGTTGGGTGGTTTTAGTTAAAGCAGACAGTTTTTTCATCTGTGTGATTTTGACAAAGACCATATCACATTTGATGGGGATTTTATTCAGAAATGTGAGAAATTCCAAAAGGTTCAGATACTTTTTCATACCACTGTATCTAGTGTATAATTTCTCCTTTGTAAAAAAAACAAAAACAAAAAAAAAACTGGCCCGGATCTAGGTTTACCCACATGAGTGGGCACTAAGAAATCTTGAGGGGGCACCCCCAATGCAGGCTTTTTTTAACCCTCTGCATTTCTCTGGGCTTGGGACCGGCGCAAGTAGGACACTGGCTTGTGTCCCGTTGTGGCTGCATTAATTTTTGGGGGGTTTATTTGTTTTTTGTCTTGTTTTTTCATTCATCTATCTACTTATTCTCGCAGTCGGCGTGATGTCACGATGACGTCATCTCGCATGGCAACGTGTCGCCATTTTGAGATGGGGGCACGCACAGGGTAACATCCATAGACAAACGTTGTATGAAATTCATAGATTTCAGCTGTGTTTTGCGTCTTTTTTCATAAAAACGTCTTAAACATGACTTATTATTCACGAGTCACTGCCGACAGACGCAAGGAGGCGATACAACTTAAAATTAGCGTGTATTGGCCTGCAAATCTGCCCATACAAAGTCGCAGCTGATAGCTGGATAAACAATCCAAAGGAATTGCTTGCAGTGGAGTTCGGAAACATCTACAACTACCTCATAAAGTCACCCAGTAAGTTGACCTTTATCAATTACCTGGAATATGTACTGTGCGGAACTAAGAAAACTGGTAGTATATACGTAGTGATTATTTCTGCCGTAACCGGTAATTCGCCTCCAAGCGTTATTTAGCCGTGAACACGTCACGGCAAAATAACCAATTCCCACCAGGCCAATAATATACCGATTGACCGATCAGAGCAGTTCACGGCAAAAGAAAAATAACGCTTTGCGAGTTGTCGGTTACGGTAATAATAACCACTGCCTAGTCTATTGAATCCTAGCAGCTAATTGGGGCAAAAAAAAAAAAAAAAAGAATAAAGTTTACTCATCAGTAATAAAATGTCGGCTGCAAATGTAAATGTCCCTGGATTTAGGTTCCCATTTGCGAGAATGGTCCACGGAACTGTCTTCTTTTACTGTTCCTCGATTGATTGCTTTCAGCCCTTTGTTTGTCCTTTTCTTCTAACGAGGAAGAATGAAGAACTTCAAATGCGGTTCCGAACTCTTCCTTGTGTTACAACCCGCAACACGGCAACTTATAGTCATTCCGAAGGGAAAAAAGACAGCAAATAAGACAAAAGTTCAACGCGTTTGTACTACAATACACGACAGAGCAGCTGCTTGTGACCCGTGTTTTGGCCCCATTTTAATATGGTGACTCTTTGTTGTGGCTGGTGACGTCATTAATGCCCGGATGTCCAACTGCGAGAATGTGCCTGGAGGAGAGAGAGGAACAACAAATGAGGTTGGAAAAACAGCTTGTTTTGGTGATTGCTTGTTCGGCGTGGTTGCGGCCAACAGTAACCGTTAATCCTGCAATAAAAAAGTAGGTGAGACCAACTCTCCGTGCGTTCTCTATTTCCAGTGTGACGCTACAATAGATATTCCCGACATTTTGATTGGGTGGGCATAACTCACATCTGGGTGGGCTGTGCCCACCCCGGCCCCCCCATACATCCGGCCCCCCAAAAAAACTAAAATAAATGGCGATTCGATAATATTCTTACTGACGTGCCTTGTGATTGATTGGCATCATCATGTAGAAAAAAATACAAACAGTTTGACCCTCTCTCAACAGAACCAAGGAGAACTCTCTAGTGACAATGTGAGGCAGTGCGTGTTGGAGATGGTGATCGCCGCTCCGGACACGGTCTCCATCAGCCTGTTCTTCATGCTGATGTTGCTCAACCAGAATCCAGACACAGAGCACAACCTAATGGAGGAGATGGACTCGGTCCTCAGTACGTTGAGAATAATGATCTTTGTGCTTATCATTACTTAGTTGGGCTCATACTCATGATCTAAAAGCGATAGCCTTCGCCACCTTAATATTGTTGCAGATGGAAGTGGAGCAGAAAATGTGGATTATTCACGTCTGAAAGTGCTGGAGGTTTTCATCAATGAGTCCTTGAGGTATCATCCAGTGGTTGATTTCACAATGCGCAAAGCTCTGGAAGATGATGTCATTGAAGGCATCCGCGTTAAAAAGGGAACCAATATCATTCTCAACATCGGTCTCATGCACAAAACAGAATTCTTCCCCAAACCCAAAGAGTTTGACCTCCAGAATTTCGAAAAACCGGTTAGTCTGTTGACAAAAAAAAAAGAAGTTGAGTCAACACATGAGCTTACATCAACATTACCTTTTTCTTCAGGTCCCTAAACGTTTCTTCCAGCCGTTTGGATGTGGGCCTCGCTCCTGCGTGGGCAAGCATATCGCCATGGTTATGATGAAGGCCATCCTGGTTACGCTCCTGTCTCGTTTTAGCGTGTGTCCTCGCCAAGGCTGCACCGTCAACAGCATCAGGCAGACCAACGACCTGTCGCAGCAGCCAGTTGAAGATGAGCAGAGCCTGGCCATGCGCTTCATTCCAAGAATGACACAACAATGCCACGCGGACACTGTCGACTCCGAACATATGCTTGGGTGAACAATCATGGCACCTTTTTATCTCATTCACAATGCGTGATGAAAACTTAGTAAACTGGCACATTAACCCTTTATAGTGTACTCATTTAACTCATTGGCTGCCATTTACGCCGCGAGATACTCAATTCATTTTAACTGGGAAAGGTTGGCGACGAATAATCACTGCCAACCCTCCCAGTCAAAATGAATTGAACGTCTGGGGTCATCAATGGCAGGCAATGAATTAAGTTCTATGAGGTTACGAACTAGTGTACTACAACTGGCTAAAGGCTGTGACGTACTACTACTCTACTGGCTAATTACCAACCTAGAGGCAAATACAAGTTCTGACACGAAACATCAAAAATACGGTCCCTGACAAAAGTCTTGTCGCTTAACCATTTTGTAGAAACAATTGCTAATAACCTGACTTTTAATTATTCAATTGGTTTCAGAAACGGCTCATATGAAATCTAAGACCCCCCCTAATGATGTTGAATGTACAAAAATATATTTGTTTCACTGAAAAAATATCATTTAATGAAGACATAAAGGTCAAATTTTTGCAAGACAAAAGTTTTGTCGCCTACTGAAAGTAGTGTGAAAACAACAAAAAAATGTACTTCAAATACAAAAATATGTTACATAACATAAGCGAATTAAGTAGTGGTGCTGTGGGATCCAAATTCAATATTTTGTATGACTTCCACGGCCTTCGGCAAGGATTCATAAAATTTATTGATGAAGTCATCAGGAACATCAAAGAAAGCAGTCTTGCATTCCTCCCAGAGTTCATCAACATTCTTGGGTTTCGTCTTCCATGCTTCCTCTTTCATCCTGTTCATGTCTGGTGACTGGGCAGCCCAGTCCTGGAGGATCTTGATCTTCTTTGCCATGAGGAACTTTGAGGTAGAGATTGAAGTATGCGATGGAGCACCATCCTGCTGCAGAATTTGTCCGTTTTGATGGTTAGGAATGTAAGAGGCAGCTAAGATTTGTTGATATTTCAGACATTTATGTTGCCTTCCACCCTGCAGATCTCTCGCACACCCCCATAGTGGATGTAACACCAAACGTCACTGTTTTCTGAGTGAATCTCGGATCCATGCTGGCTACAGTAGGTCTCCTGCAATATTTGCGGCGACTGTGGTGTAATTCAATGAAAGATTCATCTGAAAAATCCACCTTTTGCCACAAAACAGTGAAGTTTGGTGGTGGCAAAATCATGGTCTGGGGTTACATCCAGTATGGGGGTGTGCAAGAGATCTGCAGGGTGGAAGGCAACATAAATAGTCTGAAATAGTCTGCAGCAGGATGGTGCTCCATCGCATACTCCAATCTCTACCTCAAAGTTCTTCAAGGCAAAGAAGATCAAGATCCTCCAGGACTGGCCAGCCCAGTCACCAGACATGAACAGGATGAAAGAAGAAGCATGGAAGACGAAACCCAAGAATGTTGATGAACTCTGGGAGGCATGCAAGACTGCTTTCTTTGATGTTCCTCATGACTTCATCAATAAATTGTATGAATCCTTGCCCAACCGCATGGATGCAGTCCTTCAAGCCTATGGAAGTCATACAAAATATTACATTTGGATCTTACAGCACCACTACTAAATTCGCTTATGTTATGTAACATATTTTTGCATTTGAAGTACATTTTTTGTTCAATTTTCACACTACTTTCTGTAGGCGACAAAACTTTTGTCTTGACAAAATTTGACCTGTATGTCTTCATTAAATTATGAATCTTTTTCGGTGAAACAAATATATTTTTGTACATTCAACATCATTTGGGAGGGTCTTAGCTTTCATATGAGCCGTTTCTGAAACCAATTGAATAATTAAAAGTCAGGTTATTAGCAATTGTTTCTACAAAATGGATAAGCGACAAGACTTTTGTCAGGGACTGTAGGGTCCTAAGGATCCTTGTACTGTATATCTCTCGTATATACTGTACATACCAAATTTCCTTGTGATCCATAGGTAGGCCTGCAGCATGTGAAAACAATTACAAGTATGCACTAGAGGGCACTCATGCCCTCTAGTATTGAACAACAGGTATATACACTCACCGGCCACTTTATTAGGTACACCATGCTAGTAACAGGTTGGACCCCCTTTTGCCTTCAGAACTGCCTCAATTCTTCGTGGCATAGATTCAACAAGGTGCTGGAAACATTCCTCAGAGAGTTTGGTCCATATTGACATGATGGCATCACACGGTGCAGATTTGTCGGCTGCACATCCATGATGCAAATCTCCCGTTCCACCACATCCCAAAGATGCTCTATTGGATTGAAATCTGGTGACTGTGGAGGCCATTTGAGTACAGTGAACTCATTGTCATGTTCAAGAAAGCAGTCTGAGATGATTCGAGCTTTATGACATGGCGCATTATCCTGCTGAAAGTAGCCATGAGAAGTTGGGTACATTGTGGGCATAAAGGGATGGACATGGTCAGCAACAATACTCAGGTAGGCTGTGGCGTTCCAACGATGCTCAATTGGTACCAAGGGGCCCAAAGAGTGCCAAGAAAATATTCCCCACACCATTACACCACCAACACCAGCCTGAATTGTTGATACAAGGCAGGATGGATCCATGCTTTCATGTTGTTGATGCCAAATTCTGACCCTACCATCCGAATGTCGCAGCAGAAAACGAGACTCATCAGACCAGGCAACGTTTTTCCAATCTTCTATTGTCCAAGTTCAATGAGCTTGTGCAAATTGTAGCCTCAGTTTCCTGTTCTTAGTTAAAGGAGTGGCACCTGGCGTGGTCTTCTGCTGCTGTAGCCCATCTGCCTCAAAGTTCGACGTACTGTGGGTTCAGAGATGCTCTTCTGCCTACCTTGGTTGTAACGGGTGGTTATTTAAGTCAGTGTTGCCTTTCTATCAGCTCGAACCAGTCTGGCCATTCTCCTCTGACATCAGCAAGGCATTTTCGCCCACAGAACTGCCGCTCACTGGATATTTTTTCTTTTTCGGACCATTCTCTGTAAACCCTAGAGATGGTTGTGTGTGAAAATCCCAGTAGATCAGCAGTTTCTGAAATACTCAGACCAGCCCTTCTGGCACCAACAACCATGCCACGTTCAAAGTCACTCAAATCACCTTTCTTCCCCATACTGATGCTCGGTTTGAACTGCAGGAGATTGTCTTAAACCATGTCTACATGCCTAAATGCACTGAGTTGCCGCCATGTGATTGGCTGATTAGAAATTAAGTGTTAACGAGCAGTTGGACAGATGTACCTAATAAAGTGGCCGGTGTGTGTAAGTGTGGCCTACATGAGTGTAAGTGCTGCCTCCCTCCCAGCACAAACGGATTGAATGTCTACTAGTAATAAGATCATTTAAATTCACGGCAGAAAGATAAAATGAGGCACATAATTGGGCATCTATCATCCTCAATGGCAGTAAAAGTTAGTTACCAAAAATTCACTTGCCCTATAAAGGGTTAATAGCCTTAGAATTCATTTAAGTGGTTGCAAGCGTGGTCACAGAATGAATTAAAGTTGCGTAACCGATGTATCAGAAATAGACATTTCATATCAGACAGCACAAAATACAAAAAACATCATGTACAGTATGGTATTGTATCACATTACTCATCACAACTGATTTGATACTGTTTTACTGTTTGATACTGTCTTTTAATTAGAACATAACAGAAATAATACAATTTGTAATGGGATGCATGTGACATTAAAATCACCATTTATTCCATTTTTTTTTTAATCCCTCCCTGACATTGTTATCAAACTGTGTTAACTGAGAACAAAATGTATGACATTAACACGATTCATCTCGCAATCTTCATTATTATAAACATTTTTAATTTAGCAATCTTCACATGGAAACTCAATCCTTCGTGTAGTTTGAAATGATCCAAGAGTCACAATCATGTTGGACTTTATGAATTTATTGAAGTTAGTATATTATGCGCATTAGGCACTCTGCGATCTGAACTATTAGCATCTGTACCACAGGCACAAACTAAACATGCCACCTTGGCTATAGAAAATAAGGCATTGGATTTACGTTTAAGACTCTCAATAATGCTTCAAAGAAAACATTTGTTAAAAAAACAAAAAAACCTTTTTCCTCAAACTTAATTTCAAAATGGTGACATAATCTGACACAGCGCAAACTAACAGCATTATTTTATTATAAATAAACTAATATAAAATACTTTCCATGTGAAAATAAACCAAACAACTGTTTCCTCAATACTGCGGAATACAAAAATATATATTTGCTAACAACCACTGATCACCAAAACCAGAAAGGTGAGTGCATAGATTAAAGCAAGATGTCACATGACATGAATAGACGTTATGTTCACCATTAATTTTAACCAGACAAATCCCGTCAACTTAATTTGAATTGTTTTTTTCCTGCATCTACTACTTCAGCAGTAATATTTTCAATTCAATGAACTGAACAAAGTGTCCTTCAAATACTGCAATAAATTTGTATAAATGCGGTTAATATCAGTAATTTGGGACTGAAGATCTCCCAATACAGCAGAAATCTGTATAAGTGTTTTTGATAGATTAATCATTTTACAGCATGTTTCATCTTGATAGTTCAATTATTTGGATCCAGATTTAATGCAAGGCATCAATTTTTCACAGAATCTGAATTCTTATCTTCCAAGGGCATAGGTTTGCATAGGGACGGTCGGGACATCATACTACCAACTTTTCAGGGTGCTCAAATTGTCCCCACCAACTACTAAGTAACCTTATATGCATAAATGATGAGTTCAGTTATATAGGTAATTTAGATTGTCTTCCCATATGTTGTAAGGATAGAATTGACCCGACCATTATTAAGTGAATTGTTTCCATTACGCTGACTTACATTTAGCCCTTTTCACTTGCTGAATGTGAATTTCCCCCCTCAAACGCACGATTGATTAGCTGATAACTTGTATTTAAAATGAATTTATTTATTTTCTACATTATTTAAAATTATTTTTATTTGCCGCCTATACATACATCTTTTCAGACAGTCATATCAATCATAGTTGAGGCAAAAAGTTTTCATTTTTTGTTGAATTTAGCTGTGCTTGTGGACCAAAGCAGTCATGTTTTACCTGAAGGAAGGCTCCATTTTTGTTATACAGTCCTGTGGAAATTCTAGGACACCCCATGAAATATTCAGTTCTTTATTAAGAAATGTTCACATATCAATGTCTGATCTTGCTTTTCTTTATCTCTGGAAAAGAAAGTGATTTAATTGCAGGTAAACAACAAAAATTGAAATTGTTTTACTCATTGAACCAAATATGTCAACAAAGTTGCATTTTCTAACTGAGGAAAAAGTTAGGACACCCTACCACATAATAGCTAGTGTTACCCCCTTTGGCTGAAATAACTTCAGGGAGACGCTTTTTGTAGCCATCTATCTGTCTTTGACATTGGTCTGAGGAAGGTTTGCCCTACTCCTCAACACAGAATACTTTCAGCTGTGAAATGTTTGATGGGTTTCTTGCATGTACAGCCCATTTCAAGTCACCATACAGCATCCCAATGGGATTAAGATCTGGGCTTTTTCCAGGACTCTCCATTTCTTCTTTTTCAGCAAGTCCTTGCGGATCTACTGGTATGTTTTGGGTCAGTGTCATTTTGCCGGGTCCAGTTTCGCTTCACCTTTATTTTTTTCACAGATTGATCTCACATGTTCCACAAGCACTCTCTGATACACGATAGAATTCATGGTGGATTCTGTGATGGTGAGCTGTAGAAAAGCATCCCCAAACCATGACACTTCCACCTCCATGCTTCACAGTTGGTATGAGGTTCTTTTCCTGGAATGCTCTATTGGGTTTACGCTAAACATGTCCTCTGTTCGGGTGTCCAAATAATTCCATTTTAGATTCATTTGTCCAAAGAACATTATTCCAGAAGTTCTGGTCTTTGTCTACATTCACTCAAACAAACTTCAATCTGGCCTTCATGTTCTTCTTGGGGAGCAAAGGTTTCCTCCTTGCACACCTCCCATGAAGGTTAAACTTGTGAAGTCTCTTTCTGATTGTAGAGGCATGCACTTTCACAACAACAGTATCAAGAGCCTGCTGTAGGTCCCGACATGACATTTTAGTTTTTTTTTTTTTTTAAAACTTCTTTTAGCATCTTGCCGTCTGCTCTCGGGGTGAACTTGCATGGACGGCCAGACCTTGGCATGTTGGCAATTGTTTTGAATGTCCGCCATTTGTAGACTATTTTCCGGACAGTGGAATGGCTGATTCTATATTCTTTTGAGATGTTTTGAAATCCCTCATCAGACTCATAAGTGTCTACAGTCTTCTTTCTGAAGGCCTGAGGCAGCTCCTTTGATCTCACCATGGTGTTTTCTCTCACTTCAACAGTCAGGGGCACACCAAACTTAATGTGAGGTTTAAATAAGGCAGGCCTCCTTCAAAACACTGGGTAATGATGTCTAATTATGTACACCTGATGTGATAGTTTGTGAGTTTAGGCATTTTAAGTGGGATTGAATGTAGGGGTGTCCTAATTTAATCCTCAACAGAAATTGCATTTATTTAAAATTACATTTTACAGAAAGTTATAAAAAAAAATTTTTTTTTTTCAATTTTAATTGTTTAGTTCTAATACTTGAATCCATCAAGATTGTTAAAATTCATATTAAATATCCAACGGACCAAATATGTTAGAAAACACACATGCTTCCAAAGGGGGTCCTAATTTTTGACTGTACTCTAAGAATTTTTTTTTTTCAGTTACAGACAATGTTGAGTGGTATTTAATACAAATGTTTATTTTTTGCATTCTTGGATAGTTACTATGAACAAGTTTGTTTTTATTGTGTATGTAAATATAATTGAAGTTATATTAAAATACTGCAATTTCAATGTGCTAATAAAATCCAGACATTTATTCTGGAAGTTTTCAAAATATTTATTTAGTAGATTTTGAAAACAAAAGTTTTAATAGAATCACCTGAACCACTACACGTGAAATAGGTTAATACAGATTTATTTTGCATTAATCATTTAGCTTATCATTTAATTTGGTTCATATTCATGAGAAATGTAGCCCTGGCCCCCGTTCACCCAATCGGTTTGGTCTTATTAATGTCCCGTCCCCGGCAAAAAGTGTAAGTGCAGGTTATGCTGTTATTTCGTCCATACCAATGTTGAGACCAAACCTACGCCCTTGTTATCTCCAATTTAAATGGAAGATTTACGGACAAAAAAAAAAAAAAGAGAAGATTTTTATGTTGACCACAGCCTTTCATAGTCTGCAACATGTTTAGGACTGTGTCAATAATTTTCCCCTTGTGTACATACTGTACATCTACAGGGGCTGGACAAAATAATGAAAACACCCTAAAAAATCATTTAAAAAAATATTTTAAATGGTGTTGGTCTGCCTTTTGCGGCAATTACAGCCTCAATTCTCGGAGGTGTTGATTCATTCAACTTTTAAATAGTTTCCAAAGGAATTTTAAGCCATTCTTCAGTTAGAATACCCTCTCTTTTTGGGACGATGGCAGTGGAAATCAACATCTTAAATGAATTTCTAAAACTGACCATAAATGCTCAATAATGTTGAGGTCTGGGGATTGTGCCGACCATACAAGCTGCTCAACTGTTCCTCATGCCATTCTTTGACAACTATGCTCAATGACTATGATGCCAAAATGTTAGGTGTTTCCGTCATTTTGTCCAACCCCTGTATATTAGAATTCAAACAATTCCATTAATTGTATATTTTTCACCTCATGTTGCATCCAGTCAATTAACAGCGGATGTGATAGTCATAGTAATGCAGATACAGCCTTTCTCTTCTTAGTTACTGTTTTCTTCTGGTGAGCTGATGCAGCTCAACGACATCAGTGCTCAGAGTTCCTGTAGGGCTCTCTGACAGTGGTAGAGTAGGCAGTCTGGCAAGTCTTGGACTGAAGAGCGCAACCATACGGCCAACGACTCGCCGTGCACTCGGCAGTGCATCAAACACGGCTGATTCGGGAGGACCCGACAAGCTATGATTCCCTCCGTCCCTTTAGGGAAGCAAATAAAGACAACTTTTGAAGGTTATCCAGATTCACTATAGAAGTCGCTTCAGTAATACAATGCTGACCTATGACGGCCACCACATGAAGGTTAAGTTTCCTCTCCAGCACATCCAGTGTCACTTTTAGAGGATCCTGGACGTCAGCAACGAGCGTCAAGTTCTGCTGTGTATCATTTGAGAAGGCCAGCCACATTTTGCCGTACTCCTCTGTGGACAGCGCTAAAGGCCTGAGAACAAAACAAACACGTATGGTTAAAATGAACAAATAGTTCCACTACTTTGTAACGTTAGTTTCACCTGATGAATGAGGGAAGCGGCAGTTTGTATGAGAAATTGGTTGTGTGAGGATTCCTATCAGGCATGTTGAAAGAAAGTTGACCGGCCACTTGAAGATGAACTGAAGGCCTCTTGACAGTCAGGGAGTACTGACATACTTGTACTTGGTGGCACCTCAACTCCTCTACTGGGCACTCAGAGACATAGGACACCTGGGTGAAGGGGGAAAAAAATGATACAACTTTAATATAATAATCCTTTAAAAAAAACAAAACAATGAAAATAGAAAATGTGACTTTTGTATGAGTTAAATTTTTTTCCATTATGATTTAAAGGTGACATTGTACACAGCTGTCACAATATCAATAAAAAATAGAAATCTGCTCACTAATGATTTTTTAAACAATTTATATGTGCGATACAGCTGCAAATAAGTATTTGAACACCGGAGAAAGAAATATATTTTGTACAGTAGCCTTTGTTTGCAATTACAGAGACCAAACCTTTCCTGTGGTTTTTCACCAGGTTTGCTCACACTGCAGGATGGATCTTGGCCCACCCATCAGTCAGTTTTTTGGGCTGTCGCTGAGAAACACTGAGTATGAGCTCCCTCCAAAGGTTTTCTATTGGGTTTAGGTCTGGAGACTGGCTATGCCATGCTAGAATCTTAATATGTTTCTTACGAAGCCACTCCTTGGTTTTGCTGGCTGTGTGCTTGGTGTGTGTCATGTTGGGCTGTGTGTCATGTTGAAAGACCCAGCCACGACCCATCTTCAATGCTATGGTAAATGGTGTTATACTTATATAGCGCTTTTCCACCTTTCAAGGCGCTCAAAGCGCTTTACACTATCTCGCCATCCACCTACTGGTGACGCAGCACCAGGAGCAACATGGGGTTCAGTATCTTGCTCAAGGACACTTAGACGAGTTCATCAGGACGAAGAATCGAACCCACAACCTCTTGGTTGGGGGACAACTACTCTACCACTGAGCCACGCCACCCCTGACTGAGGGAAGGAGGTTGTTCCCCAAAATCTCACAATACAGGGTCCTAGTCATCCTTTCTTTAATACAGTGCACTCGTCCTGTCCCATGTGCAGAAAAAGACCCCCAAAGCATGATGCTCCCACACTTATGCTTCACAGTAGGGATGGTGTTCTTGGGATAGTTCTCATCATTGTCCTTCCTCCAAACACGGTTAGTGGAATTATGACCAAAAAGTTCTATTTCACTCTCATCTGACCACAAAACTTGCTCCCATGTATCCTCTGCATTATCTAAATGGTTATAGGCAAATTTAATACGGGCCTTGACATGTGCTGGTTTAAGCAGGGGAACCTTCCATGCCATGCATGATTTAAAAAGAGGACGTCTTAGTGTATTACCAACAGTAACCTTGGAAACGGTGGTCCCAGCTTCTTTTTAGGTCTTAGAACAACTCCTGCCGTGTAGTTCTGGCTGATTCCTCACCTTTCTTAGGATCAGTGAGAGCCCACAAGGTGATATCTCACATGGGGCTCCACTCCAATTGAGATTGACCGTCATGTTTAGCTTCTTCCATTTTCTAATCGCTCCAGCTGTGGACCTTTTGTCACCAATCTGCTTGGCAATTGCTCCATAGCCCTTTCCAGTCTTGTGGAGGTGTGCAAATTTGTCTCTGGTGTTTGGACAGCTCTTTAGTCTTGGCCGTGTGACAAGTTTGAGTCTTACCGATTGTATGGGGCGGACAGGTGTCTTTATGCAGCTATCGACCTCAAACAAGTGCATCTGATTCAGGTAATACATAGACTGGAGGTGGACTTTTAATAGGCGGACTAACAGGTCTTTTAGGGTAATAATTCTAGCTGATAGAAAGGTGCTCAAATACTTATTTGCAGCTGTTACACACAAATAACTTGTTTTAAAAAATCATGCACATTTCAAACCCCTCCATGATTTCTAAGTGGGAGAACTTGCAAAATAGCATGTTGTTCAAGTACTTTAGTGGCGGTTATGTATTCAGTTTTGTATGTAAGTGTCCGTCCATATTTTTGTGTTCAAGATCATTTAAAAACAAATTAAGCGATTATTATCAAACTTGCAGAATATGAATGTAATTTAAAACAGTACAGATTATTTTTTTTGTGTGTGTAATGAGATCAAAAGTCACACATGTCAGAAGTCGTTTCTAGCAGAGGTCTGCTCCCGGAAAGTGCTTGTTTAGTAATGTAAGTGCATATTTTTTTGAGAACAGACTTTTTCATTCATATGGCAAAAAACCCCAAAACTGAGCTATATGCTATTCTTAAGTTTAAGTAAATTTGATCAATCGCAAAGTTGTCACATTTTTAGTTGCAATTAATATCTTTTCATTGTTGCCCAGACCCATCTTAATTTTTTTAACCCCCCACCCCCTCGCAACCTCCACCCCTATTATTCCATTTCACACTTCCAGAGCGCTCTCCATAGCGATCTGGCAGGCACCCAAGTATGTACTATGTGATGTTTTAACTGACTCAGTCAGGCTAAACCTGGAATGAAATTTCCTTGCATATATTGCAATGTCAAGTAAAGTTGATCTTATCTTGCTCCGATTGAACTAAAACATGATCATTCACCGGCAACCCGATCTTTTGCGGTCACTGGCAGTCAATGTGTTGAATATAAATTATTATTAAGTAAAAGAAGTAGATATCATTCCCAATTTACCTCAACATCCTCTGAGGCCACCTGCACTTGTAACTGTTGTACATCCGAGTCAGAGGAGTTAGAAATAAAAAGAACCAGCACCAAACAGTCGTCTTTGTTCACGTGGCAGGCGGCGAGATCCACACCGTGGCAGGAACACAAAGAAGTGATCTCGGAGTGCGTTACTCCAATGTAGTCAGCAGGGAGATGAGAGGTAAGAGATGAGTCTTGTATTCTGACAGGTTCTTCTGTTTCATCTGAACTAGCAGAAATTAAACTATTGTCAGTAGGCCCGCCCGCAGCATCACAGGTCTGTTTGGGCGAAGGTAAGGGCGGTTCTGGGTGCACATTGGCCTCCATTGGGTCGTTACACAGCAGGTTATCTATGCTGTTAGGAATAGGAATGCTGGAGTTGGATGTTTGCTGGCTAGGTTGTAAGGACAAAACCTTATTTTTAGCCTTTTTCCTGAAAAAATTGGATTTTTCTTCAGATTTTCCCATCTGTTTCAAGACAAGAAGTCAACAATAAAAAGGTGGCAATTAAAATTCTGCATGAGGGGTTAAATTCTGCCTCTACAAAAGACAAATTTGCAAAGACAGTGTGGAGAGCGTTACGTTCGTCACCTCACCAAGGACAAAGAAGTTTGGGCGCCCAGGCCAACAAACAGTGAAGATGCCAGTTGCTGTTTCTCTTGATCAGCAACTGGCGCCTGGTTCTGGTTCTGCGAGATGGCGATCTGGCCAGTTGAATGGACCGGACTGGGCACTTCAACCTTGGCAGGTTCTTCTGCTGCCTCCTTCTGGGCTAGGTAACCTTCCCTCCCCCACACTCGCTTCACTTTATCCAGCTTCAGAGTTGTGGTACTGAAATAGAGAGGAGTAGACATTACGTCATCACATTAGAACATATTCACAAAACTTTTTGAATATTTTCACATTTCTTTACCTTTTTTTTTTTTTTTATTTAACCAAAACCTTTTCATTAAATCACAATGATCAATCACAATCAAGCACTATTCATTTTAGATTCCAGTCGCACATTCAAATTTGAACAGACACAAAATATTTACAGTGGGGAGAACAAGTATTTGATACACTGCATATTTTGCTGGGTTTCCCACTTGCAAAGCATGTAGAGGTCTGTAATTTGTATAATTACGACGTCTTGACGTAAATGACATCTTTAATTACCGGTATGCTCTCTCATGCTCTCACCTCCAGTTAGGGTTTTGCCTTTAAAAATTTTTTTTAATGCCTTCCTGTTAAATTGTTCTTCCCCCAGAAATTTTAGATTTTAAGCTTTCCAATGATGTATCACACGTGCATATCGGACAATTTTGAAATTTGGCCAAATTGGGGATCTCAGAGCGGAACTTCAAGTCACCTGAGTGTTTTCCGCCATATATGTTTTTCAATAAATTGTTTTTAAGCACTTAAAATGTAATAATTATGATAAGTTGTAATCATGTTACTGTCCCATAGAAATATTTTTAAACAAGAATAAAGTAGAAAAATGCTTGTATTTATTACATGGTTCATTGAGTCCACTCAAATCCGCTCAAGCTGCTCACTTACACACAATGAGTTACCATAGCAACTGTTTAACAAGTTAAATGATTGACACATGCGCCGCTTTGAAGCTTCGCTTCCAAGCTATCTTGTGGCAAGATCAAACATTAAATGTCTGTCAATCATTTACTATGCAACTCCAGTGCACTGCCTGACCAACAAAGATGGAGAGTGAGACTACGTGATCGGCTCGGGACAGCTCATCTGTATTTATTTATTTTTTTGATTGAAAAAAAAAAAACATCCTCGATGGACTGAGGGTGTAAAGTTTGAAGCGCGAAGTAGCGAGGGATCACCATATTACAAAAACAATTCACATTAAAGTCACAATCAGAATAAATGCATTCCCAAGTAATTCCACCAGAAATTGTGTCATCAAGTCACTACGTACTGTATCAATACGCCACCATAATCCTAACTGGTAATGCTGTTATGTAAATTGTAGGGCTGCCAAAATTATCGTGTTAACGGGCGGTAATTAATTGTTTTAATCACGTTAAAATATTTGACGCATTTAATGCATGTGCGGAATGACCCGCTCAAACAGATTAATGACAGCACAGTGTCGTGTCCTCGTTACTTGCATTTGTTTTTTGGTGTTTTGTCGCCCTCTGCTGGTGCTTGGGTGAGACTGATTTTTATGGGTTTCAGCACGCTCTCCTGACGTGATTATATGTCGACGCGAACTCATACCAATAGACAGTGCTATACAGACCAGCTAACGTCTGCATCCAGTAGTGGCAGGTCTCGCAGTCTCATCACACTGTTTGTGTCTTATACATGCATCGCTTGAGAGTTGCATTCTTTCTTTGTATATATTCATGAGCATTGTGCTTTTATTATAAAATTTCTATAACTTGTACTAACATTTATCTTTTAAGAATTACAAGTTCTTTCTTTCCATGGATCCCTTTAACAGAATGTTAATAATGTGAATGCCATCTTGTTGATTTATTGTTATAATCAGTGTTGTTAATAACGGCGTTACAATATAACGGCGTTACTAACGGCGTTATTTTTTTCAGTAGTGGGTAATCTAATTAATTACTTTTCTCATCTTGGCAACGCCGTTACCGTTACTGAGGACGGAAAGGCATGCGTTACTATGCGTTACTATATTGGTCGAAAAGTCTGAGGGAGACGGACTCACCGAGACGACAGAGCAGAGCAGGAGCGGGGAGGAGGCAAGAAAGTTGTGACGCCGAGCAAACGCGATGCTAGGTAGCTCCAATAATACATGTTGCAGCCGATAGCCGGACAAACTACGCCCGCATGTTATGGTAGATATCGTAGACATGGTAGATATCCCATATACTGTATATAGATATAACTAGATGCAAAATGACAGCCGCCATCTTAAAGCAGTAGGCTTTTTAGGACGGCTCTGTTGTAGAGAACCTTCCTCGCGAACCTAAGTAACTTTTTATCTAAAATACTTCTAAATCGGCAAAATCTTGACTTGAATCTATCTTTAAATGATGAAACAGTTTTAAAACTTTCATATGTCGAAAGTAGAGAGAAGGGAACTGATGCAATAATGGGAGCAATTTTAACAACTTTTAACAGTTGATTCAGGGTAAAGGGCAAATTAGGTTAAAGAATTGGGCTCGGGCCAATTGTACCAAAAAATTCCACAAAAAACTTCACATAGTGTGGCCAAGGTTTTTTTTTTTTTTTTTTTTTTTTTTTTTTTTTTTTGAGGAAAAAAAAAGTAATTATCACCAATTACTTTGCCAAGTAACTGATTACTCTTACATTCAGGTAATTGAGTTAGTAACGCAATTACTTTTTGGGAGAAGTAATTTGTAACTATAATTAATTACTTTTTTTCAGTAAGATTAACAACACTGGTTATAATAAACAAATACTTACGTAAAGTATGTTGAATGTATATATCCGTCTTGTGTCTTATCTTTCCACTCCAACAATAATTTACAAAAAAATATGGCATAATTTAGAGATGGTTTGAATTGTGATTAATTACAATTAATTAATTTTTAAGCTGTGATTAACTCCATTAAAAATTTTAATCGTTTGACAGCCCTAGTAAATTGTTGTCTTTTTCCCATCTAAGAACAAATAGGTTGAGGCAAATGAATGTCCGAAATGAATCTTGGATAAATTCAAGAGTTGTTTTTTTATTTATTTTTCTTAATAGCTCTCTACAAATGTACTTCTAATCTGTTCTAAAACCTAATTTCCATGTAATTACTTTTGGTAAGTAGTAGTAGTAGTAGTAGTAGTTGTAGTTCCTTTTGGTTTGATGCTATGCAAAACAACCAACATTTAAGTGCACTTCGACAGCACACATTATGAGGCACAATTGCCTGAAATTTTGGTGCGAAATGATGTCTTAAAACAGCCCAAATTGGTTGTATTAAGATTTCTTTTTTTTGTATCTGTGATATTTAAATTGAAAAAAAAAAATGTATATCACTGGGAGTGTGTTAAAAAGCACATTTTGAACTGAGTAGAGAGGAGATGGGTTAACACACCCTGCTTTATGTGAAGGGTCATTACTGTCACCCGACAGACCAGAGCTGACTGAGGGTAAGGTGGGAGACTGTCTGTCGTCTAAACTGCACGACGACATGCTGATAGGTAGCGGAAGGCTGTAGGGATCCAGGCTTAAAGCTGAGAAAGGAATAAAAGCACACTGTGAAAACATTTCAGACGCTGTCAAAAGATCAATACATTTGTTAGTTTTACTGAACCTTTTCCCTGAGTGAGCTCTTCATGACGTTGATGGGGTGACTTGTAAGGAGCAGCGCCAGCAGCCAACGCTTCCGACACATATTCATCCAAAAATGATAGTGAGGAATCAACCTGGGAATGTAGAAAATGGTGGTATGATGTTATAAATCATTTCATGGTGTACTTCAACTACAAAACTGATTCCAAATTGCAATGTTGTTACCTCCAGAGGTTCTGCACAGACATTTCGAGGTAGCACTTTGGCCCGCAACTCAGGATTTAATTGAAGGTTCTGCAGTTCCTGAGCCCTTTGTCTCAGCACTGTGTCCATGGAGCAGCTCAACGTTTCAGAAATCTCCTGTAGCAAAGAGGTACTCGCCTCGCCCTCGCAGAGTTTTGTCATCGCCGAGAGGACCCAGCTCTTGGTTTCACTGCTGGCTTGCTTCAAGTCCAAAAGCTTGGCCAGAAGTTTCACAACAGTGGCCGGTTCCAGATCTTCTCTTAAATGAGAATATTCACCGAGCACCTGAAACACAAACACCTGACTATTAGTATTATTTTGCATTCTTGACAGTATTGTGAAAAGGTAACTAGTCAAATTGTAGCATTTGGAAGAACCACATAAAAATGGTAATCACCCAGCTGATAACTTGAAGGAAGCGCTGAGGCAGCTTACTAGGTTCTTCTTGAAGCAGAGACACATAGGAATCCACTGCAAAAAGCCTCAACATCCTGTCATGTTCCCCACCTTCAAATCCTGGAGCATGAAGGAAGAAATTTGAGAGGAGTAATACCACAAACGACATGAAACCAAAGGAAATCAAATGACATTATAAAAGGTTGACCTTCTGTAATCCGTTTGAGGAAGTTGTTAGGGATGTCTGGTTGCATCAAGTCTCCACTCAGTGAAAACACAGAGTTCATTGTGTCAATGAACCACTTGTTGTCAGGTGCATATGTAGAATGTTTAATAGGAAAAGCAATGTTATTGAACCAAGGTCGTTTTTCAAATAAACCAATGTGCCAGCATATCTGGAAAACTGGTGTCAAACTCAAGGTCCAGGGACCATCTGCGGGCCCGCACATCATTTTGGGAGGCTTGCGAAAGCAAATCATGTGCATTGACTTCATGTTTTTTTTTTTTGATAAAATACAATTTTATACATTTTCTGTAGTTATGAATAAAAGTTGAAGCATTGTTTTTCAACCACTGTGCCGTGTGCCGCGGCATAGTGTAGTGAAATTGAATCTGTTTTCCAGGGTACAGAGAACTACAGGCATCAAAGAATATTTAGTTTTTTCCCTTTTAAAATAAATGTAAATAAATTAAAAAAAAATACATTTTTGAAGAATTCATTAAATCTATTGGATTTGAGTATTTTAATTAAAAAAATAAATACAACAATACATCAATAATAATACATAAACAAAATAAATACAGTATTAAAAGTGTTACTCTTTTTCAAAAAGCAATATAAATGGAGAAAAATATATATAAAAGAATACTTGCTAATAGTTATAATTAATAATCAAAATAATTTATAATTTAATTTATAACCTGGAAGTTGCGTCATTTTTGGTCCGTAGCGGCAACAAAATAAACCACACATTTCCAAAGATGGACGTTGGACTGTCTCTTCCTCGGCTCTAAGATCCAGTCGCAATTTAATTTTGTTATGTTTTCAGTTTGATTTTGCCATCTTTCTAGTTTACCATGTTGATAATTGCGATATTCGTTTACGAATTTACGTTTTACTGCGAAGAAAGAGGAAATAACTATCGGCCACCATGATATTTATGTCACCAGCCTTCACGCTGTGACCCAGGAATTAACGGGCTGCTTTCATACATGCCACGTCCGGGTTAAATGCTTTCAGATATAAGGGCTACCCGTTTAAATCCCGAGACTTAACCAGTTCAGCGTATGTGTGAAAGGAGCTTTACAGTAACACCTCTCAGCATTGATGGAAAGTACAAGATCTTATTTTTTACTTTATACTATTAAAATGAATTTTATACATGTTTTGGGAAAGTTATATTGAGATTTGGGGAGTATTTAGGGGTACTTAAAGGGTTAGTTTTAATTTACACGGAAATTCTGGTTCCATCGCCAGCAGAGGAACGGAACTCGTTTGTAACCCGGGAAACTACGTGTATTTGGACAATTTCTAGGTCAACCATCTCTCTAACTAATTAAACAACTCTCAAAATATTTTTCAATTCCTTTGATCATTGATTAGTTGTCTATTAGTCGATTCTATTTCACAGACACAATGGCCCTCCGAAGAAATGCATTAACTGCTGTTTGACACCCCTGATTAAGAACGTTTTCAGCAAAAGGATATTTTTCAGCCACTTCTGCCACCTTCCCCACCAGGTCAATAGTGGTGTAGTCATCTTTACTGGTGCGCAAGAATTCCAGCATTTTCTCCACAATGACAGTGACGTTCTTGCCGTTGGTGATCCTAAAAAGCAATTCCAATGTCTACGCACAGAGAAGAAGCGATTCAGTGAAATGGAGAGTTGACATGCAAGAAAAACCACACTTAAACCAGCATGAGTCTCACCTCACGTTTGATGATGAGGTCAGGATGATCTAAGCATTCTATGATGGTCATCTGATGCTGCAAGGCCATTTTAGGATCCTGCTGGACCACGTAGGTGAGAGCTTTCAAGCCTGAGGCACCACAGACAAAATTACTTCCAGAAAATAAGACAACCTGTAAAACATGCTGCCGTTTGCCCTGGGTTCTGCTCACCTATATACTTTAGGTTAATCTTTGGCGACAGAATGAAGTTGCCAATACATTTTGCGGCCTTTTCCAACAGTTCACCTTTTGGGTGAATTGTGTAAATACACTTCACACACTCATACAAAATTGCTGGAGAAAGACAGATGAGGAAATGATGCAAAATCAGAAGAAGATTAAATCCCTTTAATTCAAATATGCAATACCGTAAGTGATATTATGGTTCATCTCCGCTTTTCGTAGAGACTCTTCAAGGACTTCGTACATAATGCCACTTGCACTGTAACAAAAATACATTAAAAAATGTCTTATTCGAGTATCAGGCATCCCAAATACTTGAATTACCTCTTGTCACTTTTGCCAAGAAAAGACAAAATTCTAAGAAGCTGAATTTGAAGCCAGGGAGCCGGAACACTATGATAGTTATAATCCATTGGCAATTTTCCACCCACCACCTGTTTCAATATGGTGACAAAACTGCCAGTCAAGTCTTTGTAACCTTCTGGGTTCTCCTAAATGAAAGCCAAATAAATAAAGTAAATACCCTTAAAATGTCTGCATTTTTGGGGTAAAATTTCAATCGCCTACTTTGATCATCTGTAAGTAGATGTGCAACGACGCTGTCATAACACCTGGATCCTTATCGCACAAAGCTTTGCGAAACTTGTTGTGGATGTGTTGAACTTGATTGGGTGCGATCAGGTAAAATTTGTAAAGTGCCAGGACTGCTTTTCGTCGAATTATTTCTCTGTGGATAAGGTCAGCAGATATTTTGGTCTTTATGACATAGAATCAGAAACAAACTCAAGATATACTGCTGAAATGTAGACATTGAAAAAACAAACAAAAAAATCTTACTTGGGGTGAGTGAGCTTCTCTTCCACAAGAGGAAGAATTGCAGGAATCATATCTCTGGGGAATAATTGGCTGACAATAGTTAGAGCCATGCACACTTCAATGAGGTTTGTGCTCTGGAGATCCTAAAGCATACAAAGACATGGTTCAAAAAATACATATTAAAGTAGTCTGTTATTTAAAAGGAAAAAACTGACCTTTAAAACAGTATTTACAAGAAGTAGAAGGAGCTCGTGACTTTCATTCAGGAACAAAGCTACAGCGAGGTACCCTGAAAATGACGAAATAGTGAAACGTTTCACAAGACAGAGCTAGGTGTCACATGGGTTGGTTCGAACACTTGCCATAACTGACCATCAGAGGGCGGTGTACCACAATAGCAGGGAATTGCGACAGTACAGTGTATCACAAAAGTGAGTACACCCCTCACATTTCTGCAGATATTTAAGTATATCTTTTAACACTGACAAAATGACACTTTGACTAGAGATGTCCCGATTCGATATTTGGATCGGATCGGACGCCGATATGGGAAAAAAAATGCGCATCGGTATCGGATCAGAACATGGGAAAAAATTCCGATACAGACTTCCGATCCAGTTTTTTAAAAAAGTCTGGTCCGGGTTTTCCAGCACACCGATGTACATAATTCATTCCAGTTTTTGCTTCGGTTTCCCTAAAATCCGGTCCGCATTTTACGGCACACCTTCAACACACCACATTTACATTACCGTCTCCCAATTTACCGAGAGACTTTATCGGTAAAAATGTCAGCTGTGTGGGATCATTTCACCTAAAAGGACGACATAGACGAAGAGGCAGAGAACAACATATGCCACAATAAAGTCAAGCGTAGTGGTAAAGCTGTAAGAAGTTTTAATGCAACCAACCTAATCAAGCATTTAGCGAAATACCACCTCAAACAATATGAGGAGTATGTTAAGAAACCGAAGACAAAAGAAAGGTCCTACGCAACTAACACTGGCAAAAACTTTGCTATGCGTGACAAACTGGCACTCGACAGTCCCAAAGCCCAGGGAATAACAAGAGTCATTGCCGAAGAGTTCATTCTGGATGACGAGCCATTATCTCACGTGAGTAAAGACGCACCATCCAACACGCGATTCGGCCGCTGAAGATTCGAGAAAGATTCACAAACATCCAAATTCCGATTATTTAAATATGTCAAGTAAAGTGGAACTAATACACAGCGCGGTCTTCGGGACGCAATGAGAAACTGACCGCATTGCGTCCCGAAAGTAAACATAACTTGTCTTAGACCCGGGTAATGCCAATCCTCAACTCACGGCTTTAGCTCAACTCATGCCACTGGATAAAAAACACAAAAATACCTGACTTCTGCTGACAGCCGCAACAAACTACGTCAGCGTCGTTTTACTGGAGATAATAGATATCATATGTATATAGAACCAGATGCTACACGACAGACTCGACTGCGTTAGCAACATTGAAGTATTGAAAAACAGATGCGTTAGTAAACAGCCGCCTTCTTAAAGCAGAAGACTTCCCGAGTAGTAGTTGTGAACCTTCCAAGCGAACCTAATTAACTTTTTATCTAAAATACTCCTAAATCGGCAAAATCTTGACTTGAATCTCTCTTCAAAAAAGTTTTAAAACTTTCACATGTCGAAAGTAGACAGAAGGGTAATTATGGAATAACGGGAGCAATTTTAACAACTTTAACAGTTGATTCGCAAAATTAAATGAATTGAATGTAGTTTAAAGCTGCTGATACAGAATGGGGACTTGAGTATTTTATTTACTGTTTTAAAATGTTAACTTGATACTGAAATAGTCGTTTATTTAAACCTGAGAGGCTTTTTATACAATTTTTGTAACTAATGCACGAAACATTAAAAGCATCTAATAGCTTGGGGGATTTGTGGGATTTTCCACTGAGGTTGTTGGTGTGTTTTGCTTTTTTAAGACAGTTTACAATATTATTTGCACGTTTTACTGACTGACTATGCCATTTCTGTTTGTTATTTATAATGTTTTGTGTTTGTCACTGAATAAACAGGTCAGTTTCTTGTTACTAACCGTTGTGTGTTATTCAAACTCACCTAATTCAGCTGGCTAGTTGTTATCAAGGGTACTAAAACCTTTTTCAACATGAGTCTGACAACTAAGTAAGGAGGCTAAATAACTTTAAACTTTAACACATGCTCAGATAAGTCGGTATCGATATCGGATCGGAAATGCAAAACAATATCGGTATCGGATCGGAAGTGCAAAAACCTGGATCGGGACATCCCTAACTTTGACACAATGAAAAGTAGTCAGTGTGCAGCTCATATAATAGAGTTAATTTATTTCCCCCTCAAAATAACTCAAAATATAGCCATTAATATCTAAACCCCTGGCAACAAAAGTGAGTACACCCCTTAGAAACTACGTACATCGCTAAATGTCCAAATTGAGTACTGCTTGTCATTTTCCCTCCAAAATGTCATGTGACTCGTTACAGGAGTGCTGTCAGCATTGCTGCAGAGATTGAAGAGGTGGGGGGGGGGGGGTCAGCCTTTTAGTGTTCAACCCATACGCCACACTTTACATCAAATTGGTGTGCATGGCTGTCACCCCAGGAATAAGCCTCTTCTGAAGACGGTACTTGTTGGGCATTTTATGGCTGGTGCGACTTATAGTCCGAAAAATATGGTATTAGTGCTCAGACCATACGCCATACTCTACATCAGGGGTGTCCAAACTTTTTGCAAAGGGGGCCAGATTTGGTGTGGCAAAAATGTGGGGGGCCGACCTTGGCTGACATCCTTTACGTAGAACAATATATTTAAGCAAAATTTAGCAAGCCGTTCTGTGTGTCACATTTGCTTTATTATAGGGCTGCAGCTATCGAATATTTTAGTAGTCGATTAATCGATGGACTAGTTAGTTCGAATAATCGAGTAATCGGATAAGGAACATGAAAAAGTAAAACACCTGAGCTGAGCCTCAAACGATATAATTTTTTTTTTAAAAATGAGGATCTGTGTACAACAAAAGAACAATTGGCTAACTTGGATAGAAAAAGTCTGCTAGTTTAAATGCTATAAAATCCTAAAGTTTTTTTTTTTTTTTTACAATGCTCTCAACAAGTGGTTCAGACACATATTCCCACAAAAAACAGCTAAATATACCTACAAACTAAATTAAGAATGCATTAAAAAAGCATTCACTTAAACAAAAACTTAGCTTATGTTGGTCTTAACAGGGAACAGTTGGATTCAGCCATGTGAAAAGAGGCAGAACAGAGGGCATTGTATCCACCCTCATCAGTAAAATTAAATGCAAACACTTTTAAAATCAACCATTACAATGCCACTTTAATTAAACGAATACTCGAAGGAACAAAATTTAGTTCAAATATTTTTTTCTAATCGAATACTCGAGTTAATCGATTAATCGTTGCAGCACTACTTTTTTTTTTTTTTTTTTAATTAATAATTTCAACAATTTTGCAAGTAGCCTTTGTGGCGTTCTCGACTCTCGGGCTCTTGCGAAATACTGCTGCTGTGAAATTAAACTAGCTTCAAGTTGCTTCAATTTCTCGCTACATATCTTCCCTGTAATCTTGTCATACATGTCAGCGTGTCTTGTTTGGTAATATCGCCTCATATTGAACTCTTTAAAAACAGCGACTGTCTCTTTGCAAATGAGGCAGACACAGTCGTTGCGTATTTTAGTGACGAAATTGCCCAGTTTCCACCTATCCTTGAAGCGCCAGCCGTTGCAGTCAACTTTTTTTTTCTGATGATTGTCGACATTTTAGAAAATTAGGAGTAAAGAGTCACATGTGGTAATGTTGCTTAGGGTGCTGCTCCCTTTTAGTGGGTAAATGAGGAGCAGCATTTAGTGTATAAGCTACTTCATATGCTTGTAGCAGTACTGCTGACAAATTTATTAAGTGTGTGCGGGCCAGACGTTATTGATTTTATGACAGAGGCTGGGGGCCGGATGAAATCCGACCACGGGCCGCATTTGGCCCCCAGGCCAGACTTTGGACATGTCTGCTCTACATCAAATTAAAAAATTACCTTTTTCAAAAAGCTTACTCTGGCTAATTTTATCTGACTATCTTGTTTTTATCTAATTTCTATCTGATTCTGTCTGTTTTTGCTTTTACTCTTTTATTCTTAGTCTTTTTATTTTAATTTTTTTTTACATGGTAATGTGCACTTTGAGATTTGTTTTTCAAATGTAAAGTCAGTTATACATAAAATGTATTATTATTATTATTATAAATTGGTGTGCATGGCTGTCACCCCATAAGGAAGCTTCTTCTGAAGACGGTACACAAGAAAGCCTGCAAACAGTTTGCTGAAGACATGTCATCAAAGCACATGGATTACTGGAACCATGTCCTATGGTCTGATGAGACGAAGATTATTTGTTTGGTTCCGATGGTCTCAAGCATGAGTGGTGGCGACCAGGTGAGGAGTACAAACATACGTGTGTCATGCCAACAGTCAAGCATGGTGGCTGGAATGACCCCCCCCTCCCCCCCCACCTCTTCAATCTCTGCAGCAATGCTGACAGTACGCTTGTAACAAGTCACATGAAATTTTAGAGGGAAATGACAAGCAGTACTCAATTTGGACATTTAGGGGTGTACGTAATTTCCATGCGGTGTACTCACTTTTGTTGCCAGGGGTTTAGATATTAATGGCTATACTTTGAGTTATTTTGAGGGGAAAATAAATTAACTCTATTATATAAGCTACACACAGACTACTTTTCATTGTGTCAAAGTGTCATTTTGTCAGTGTTGTTCCAATAAAAGATATACTTAAATATCTGCAGAAATGCGAGGGGTGTACTCACTTTTGTAATACACTGTAAATTAAACTACAGTGGTACCTCGACACACGATCTTTTCGACAGCCAACGCAAAATTTGACTCACCATTTGTTTCTACATCCGATGACATGCTCGAAATACAACGATTTATGACAGTGCCGCAGTTTCTTTGCTTTGCCAGAAGATGCACGCACGGCGGATTTTCTTGTGAGATTGAGAAAACACGGGTTCCTAGGTTTGTGCAGGTGGTGAAAAAGGTGACGCTTACCATTGAAATGAAGATGGAAATGATAGAAAAATATGAGCATGGTGTGCGCATTTGTGAACTGGCTCGACATTATGGCCGTAGAATGTCTACGATCTCGACGGTCCTCCGCTGAGCTCCAATTGCCAGTCTTTATAAGTTAAGGTGACAATTATTATTGTGGTAACATCGCCAAAGAAATCGCCAGCTTCGTCAGGTTTCTAATCATTTATTCCATCAAATTGTGCAACACAACACGCCTACTGACCGCCGTAGTTGACGCCAGCAACAAAACATTAAAAGAGAAAGTAAAACCTCTCTATCTCACTCTCACGTCAGCCACGCAGTGTGTTCAGGTACAGCATGCAAAAAACGTCCGCCATATTAAAACCCGAATTTCGCCGAAAGGTGAGAGATTTTCATGCCTGAATTGTGTCAAGTTATTTAACTCACAGAAAGCCACTGACGGTGAAAGACGTTCAACCCATTTCAACTGGGAGATGCTGCCAGATGAAATGGATTAGGTGTCCATTGCCGTCAAGGGCACTGAAACGTGATCATTCACTACAAACTCTCCAACTAAATGAAAATGGCAACATAGATCAGGGGTCCCCAAACTTTTTCTGTGAGGGTCACATAACTTTTCACTTCTCTGATGAGGGGCCGGGGTCAGTTTGTAACAGAAAAAGTGTGGCGATTGCAGGAGTGCCTAAATATAAAAATTTATTGTTTTTCAGAAAGCCACAATCAAATAACCCTTTCTGGATTCTTCACGGAACAAAAGTAAATAAAATAAAAATAATATTATAATATAATATAATATAATATAATAATAAAAACACCATTAATTAAATAGATAATAACCAAATATCCCTCTCTGAGGTCTTCACAGAAAAGGCCAGAAAATAAAAAACACTATTGAGAAAATAAAAAATTTAAAAAAATTAAAATGCTCTTTGGTATTGTTCAGGGGGCCGGACCAAATGTGGAGGCGAGTTGTATTCGGCCCGCGGGCCGTAGTTTGGGGACCCCTGACATAGATGAACGAGAAACATCTTTTAAGCAATAACACACATACCAACTCTCTTCTCCAATCCTGTTCCTTGCTGGGCCAACTTGATGGCATGAATATAGCAGAAGGAAGCCTCGTACCCCAACATTTCACAGTAGATGGCTCGCACCATGATCTCCTTCATCTGTCTCTGATGTGTGAAACGTGACAACAAAATTCAAGTTTACACTTGAGGTGCTATCACACAAAAGCAAATAGATATAAAAAAGTCAACCATGGATGTGTTGGGGGATGATGCTTGATCCTTTATAGCCGTCAGTTCTTGTTGAATCAGTTTCTCTTCATCCTGAAGAGGATAAAAATAACAAGTAAATGTTTCAAACAATTGAAAATTCGCAACAGAAATCTAAATGAGGTAGTTTTTTTTTTTTTTTTAAATGAAAAGATGTATAATTACAGGACTTAAATCCTACTTTGGGAGGGGGGGTTAAAAAAAGTTGCCATCTTGGTTTTTTGTGTTTGTTTTTTCACCTTCAGAATAGAAGGATGATGAGAAGAAATAATATGACATTAATGAAATTCACTTGTTAAAATGGAGCACGATTTCCCTCAGGAAACCTCAACCTCCGATTCTATCGCGACTTCATTTTGGAAAAGTCTTAAATTACGACTTTTAAGATAGAAAAATACTACAGGTAGACAATAATTATTGGTCAGATAATTATCGGTCCGATAATAGGAATTATGACGTCATCCGAATAAATCCGATAACATTTAGGGCTGCAGCTATCGAATATTTTAGTAATCGACTAAAAATTCTATCGATTAATCGAGTAATCGGATAAAACATTTTTTTTTAGGTAAAAAGCAATTATAAATATACATGAGAAAAAAAGACATTTAATCCAATATTGAACCATTTTCAGTCATTCAATGTCTTTATTTTCGATGTACATGCCAACAATTGCATCTAAGATGTGACTAGAAAAAAAAATTCACTGCTTTCACTCAAAAAACTTCTAGGTCTTATAAAAAAACATATTTCTTACCTAAAAACGTAATTACGCTTGATAATACACATCACTTGAAAGCTACGTGGTTTTCCCACGTGTTTCAATTTAATTGTTGTTTGTGTCAAGCTATTTTTAAGTTCTAGTTAAGTTTGAAGTTAGTCTAAACTGTAAGTACTGATAGGATTTTTGCAGTGTTCAAAATAAATGTATGATACCTGCTGTATTGGAGCACATTAGGGACCAGTGCTACTTGGTGTTTTATTCAGCAATGACTACTGAGTTAAAACTGACAGTTAGCTTTATTATGTTTTAATTTTACACCCTCATCACTCTACAGCGCTGTGTTTTTACAGATTAAATAAAGCCTGTATGTAAGACACGTTAGCCACGCATCGACAGTGGTCATAATCAATAGAAACCTAGCCCTCCAAAGGTATAACATTACGTGAGCGAGTGACAGTAACATTATATTTATTAGCGATGAAAAGTCTACTGCTTAAAGATGGCTGCTGTTTACTAACGCTGCCCAGACGCGGCAGAGTCTGTTATTTCGCATCTAAAGGCATGCGATATCTATGAGACGCATCGGACACTAGCTGCTACCAAACTAGCATCATGCGGGTGTAGTTTTTAGCAACGTCGGCGTAGTTTGTATCGGCTGTTGGCTCCGGTAAGTTGTTGGGTTTTTTTATTACTTCTTCCTCTACGCACGTGACGTCAGTGCGTTGTCCCGCATTAGAAGTAGTCCGGGCAAAACGTGATGCTTAGAGCTGGCAAAATTGAACGATTCCTCGAGGTGAATGAAATTACTCAATCAGTTTTTAAACTCGAGTTACTCGAGCTGCTTGAGTATTCGTTTCAGCTCTAATAACATTATTAATGGGATCCACAGATAGAAAGACATGTAGTTCTTAAAAGATAAATGTTAGTACGAGTTATAATAATTTGATAATAAAACCCCTCTTAATATTTTCGTTTTAACAAAATTTGTAAAATTATTTTAACTAGTACGTCCACATTGTTGTTGACGTCGCAAGGACACGCTGCCGGACTTCCACAGTGTCACTTTTTAACTATATAAACATGTCGTCGGTTTACCCTTCCAATTTGAACCCGATCGGAATATTAATGAGAAGGACAGCTCTGTCGATATTTCACAAAACGAAAAGCAAAATGAACGCAAAAAGTGGATGAGAGGAGTTGCGTACATGTGTCAAGTTCACTAGTGACAGCTAATACTCTCTTAAATTTTTTACAAATTTTATTAAAACGAAACATTAAGAGGGGTTTTATTATCAAATTATTCTAACTCGTACTAACATTTATCTTTTATGAATTACATGTCTTTCTATACGTGGTGCCCTTTAATAGGCCTGATAATTAAGCCTGTCACGATATGCAACAATTCCATTTATTGCAAAGTAAATAAAAATGATGGCGGTAGTTTCCCCGCTGCGATTAATTGCCTTGCGGGCACGTGAGTGCATGACAATGATCCCAAACACACAGACAGGGCAACAAAGGAGGGGCTTCGTAAGAAGCATTTCAAGGTACTGGAGTGGCCTAGCCAGTCTCCAGATCTCAACCCCATAGAAAATCTTTGGAGGGAGTTGAAAGTCCGTGTTGCCCAACAAGAGCCCCAAAACATCACTGCTCTAGAGAAGATCTGCATGGAGGAATGGGCCAAAATACCAGCAACAGTGTGTGAAAAGCTTGTGAAGAGTTACAGAAAACGTTTGGCCTCAGTTATTGCCAACAAAGGGTACACAAAGTACTGAGATGAACTTTTGGTATTGACCAAATACTTATTTTCCACCATGATTTGCAAATAAATTCTTTAAAAATAAAACAATGTGATTTTCGGGGGGGGGGGGGTGTCCACATTGTGTCTCTCACAGTTGAAGTTTACCCATGTTGACAATTACAGGCCTCTCTAATATTTTCAAGAGGGAGAACTTGCACAATTAGTGGTTGACTAAATACTTATTTGCCCCACTGTATATTATCGGTTATTGTATTGGTATCAGCCTTGAGGACCAGGAAGTTATCGATATCGGTTTTAAAAAATGGACATAGTGCACCCCTAAACCCCTTCTTGAAAACTATTGTTATGATTTTGTTTTGTAAAAAAAAAAATTAAATGTGCTATATTGACAGAAATGAGCATTTTTTTACTCTCACATATTGTTTTCTTGCACTTTGTTTTACTGTGTCTGCCACATTGTCAGTTGAATACATTATATGAACATTTAAAATCCGATGTTTTTTAGTATGCGCATGGTAGTTGTAATCGTCGTTAGGTTATGTGGGAGTCTGTCAGCCCCTGAACGAGTTGTATTGAATTAAAGCTTCGAGGGAAAAGCAAACTCACATGCTTGGACGTTAATTCTGTAATTGCTCTGATGAGGTTTCCCAGTTTCGAGGTGGAAGACAGCTTCGAAGCCCCCGGTTGAGAATCCAAAGACAGGAGGCTCGGCAGGGCTGTCAGGGTTTTCTCCACTACGTCGCTCATTTTGACCACCAAAAGCAGGCTCGGGAGCTTCCTTACTGCCTATACGACACAATTACTAAGTCGTCTATCCATCTCGGTCAATTTTGTAACACACAGGCGGACAATAGTAAGTGTTGAATGCTTTAAAATTGGACAGAAAGAAAAATGCAAAGTCGGCAGGCAGCCATTGTTGTGATTCCCTACGTCACATCCGTTTGTAAATTAAAACTTTATTCATAACACCAATCTCTCTTCCCACTGCGGAGTTGTATTATTATTGGCAAGGGCGTAGGTTTGCTCTCAATATTGATAGGACTAGGGACGATATAACAGCATAACCTGCTTGTACACTTTTTGCTGGGGACGGGACATTAATAAGACCAGTCAAACAGACTGGGTAACGGGTCACGGCTACATTTTTCTCACCAATATGAACCGAATTAATTCCTAGGTTAAATGACTAATGCAAAATAAATCTGAATTGATTTATGGCGGAAAACACTCCGATGACTTGAAGTTCCGCTCTGAGACCCCCAATTTGGCCAAAGTTCAAAACTGTCCAATATGCAGGTGTGATACATCATTGGAAAGCATAAAATCTCAATTTTCTGGGGGAAGAAATTTTTTGAACAGAGGGCATTTGTAAAAAAAAATAATTAAATAAACAGCGAAACCCTATCTGGATGTGAGAACATGAAAGAGCAGAATTAAAGACTCCATGAATTTAACGAGATATTATCGCGTATTTACCTTGTTTCGATCCAAAATTTCCATGTAGCATGTATCACCGAGTGTCAAGACACAGATGTGAATAGCCACAGCCGGATTTTTTGCCCAGGGGTGGCCCTGTCCGCCTTTCCGGACCGCAGCTGCGGCCGCTGCCCCCTTGGGGCCATCTAGGCCTTGGGTGGGGTTTGCTGTCCCTTGCTGGTGGGGTGGACATCCCCTGGTCTCCGGCACTTGGCGTAACGCCTGCTCGGGGGGAGGGGTGGGCGGTAGCGGGTGCGCCGTGGGTGGTCTGGGGCGGGGGTTGATCGGGGCCCTGGCGCTTCTCCCGCCCTGCGGCCGGTGGTTCTGATGGACGGGGCCACACCCGCGGGAGCCTGGCTCTTAACTCAAGCACTCCTCACTTCGGCACTGTAAATGTCTTTCACCCTGGCACTTACATACTCATTCATTTCTACGGGGAGAGTTGGGACAGGGCCATACAGTCCCGGCCCGGCTCCCCCCTGTTTTTAATGCATCACACACCAAGGTTGTGGGATGGATGGGACCTGTTGGAGGGGTGCCTCACGGTTACCTCGTGGGGTTGGTGATGCGTCCCCTCTTGCCATCCCTGAAGGCCAGTTGATGGGTGCATGGGTGGCCCAGGGGACCACCCTGGATCCCGGGGGCGGATGATGGCTCCTTTGCTGGGCTGCGGGAGGAGGGATGGGCTGCGCTGCCCTCCCTCCCCGGGCTGGCTGGGTGGGGGCCATGGCCCTGGGTTGGCGCCCGCGTGGCGTCTCCCCTCGTCTGCGTGGCTGTCGTGTGCTTGGTGGGGCACGCGTACGGCTGGATGTAATTGGGCGCGTTCAGGTAGGGCGTCCCGGTGTCGGGATTGGTGATGTGGCGGTGTAGGGTCGGTTGCCAACGGGCCTACACTCAAAAGGGATTCAGACGATTACTGGGTTCTAGATCATAGAGCTGATTTGTGTACACTCTACCCCTTTCAATCACTTAGCTTATAGACTCCCCCACCCCCTTCTTTCCCTGGTCAACAGGCCCCCCTACATGGTGTCAACCAGAAATACATCTAGTTGACGATAGCACCAACATATTAATAGTTAGTGTAGGCCATGGGTGTCCAAACCTGTCCTCAAGAGTCGCTGTGGGTTCTGGTTTTTTTTCCTACCAATCGAGCACAGAGAGTTTAACCAATGACGTTTGTGCTAAAACAAGCAGCACCTGACTGCAATCAACTTATTACACTTGTGAGACACCAGATTGGTGAAAAGATGTCGTCTTGTTGTGTAGGAATGAAATCCAGCACCCACTGCGGCCCTATGTGGAATAGTTTGGAAACCACTGGTGTAGGCGTTCAACGTATTTCATGTTGTTGTTTGTGTTTCTTTCCTTTATTCTTTTGTGTTTCTTTTCTTCTGTTCCCCCATAACCCCTTCCTGTTCGCTGCTTTGTCATAATAAATGAGGTATGTTGAATGATCGCAATGGGAGTATGTCATACTCTCAATGTGAAACATTAAAACTGTTCAGACCAACCGGACACTTAGACTTCCATTCTCCGTGTCAAACAGCTGAACAGGACAGGTTTAAAAAAAAAAAAAAAAAAAAAACATCTAGGAGGGCATTTCTTTCAAAGCAGCTTCCTCCTTGAATTCGAGAAATTCGCAGATTAAAGTTATGCTAACTCTGAGGCAGGTCAGACTTTCAGTAGCAAAATTAGTGGTGTGTTCCCCACTTCCAGAACATTGACGTCTTTCTACATTACTTACAGCGGCTGTTGCTAGCGGGGGGAAAAACTTCTAATATTCCTCGTCATCGAAGGGGGCAGAGGATCAGCATGTTATATTTGTCTCGAGGCTGTGAATGTTATATTTGTCTCGGGGCTGTGATTGCATGTGTGTGTGTGGGGGGGGGGGTAGGAAGGGGGGGATCAAGTCATCAACCAATCAAACTTGCGTTTGAGGGGAAAAATTGAACTGGCACATTCAGCAAGTGAAAAGGCATCAATGTAAGTCTCAACATAATGAAAGTACTGTAAAGTACTGTAATTCACAATTCTATCCGTACAACATATGGGAAGACTATCTAAATTACCTATAGAACTGAAGTCATTATATAATGCAAATATGGTTGTTTAAAAGTTGGTGGGGACAATTTGAACATCCTGATAAGTTGGTAGTGTAATGTCCTTATTGTCCTACGTCCTTGATTATTTGTATACTGTATATAAGGTTTATTTGTAATTATGGACAACAATGCTAAATCGTAGTTGTATGTAGTATTGTATAAATATATTATGACCTCACCATCATTTTGCTGAAACAAAAATTCAAATGTTTGAGATCAGGAAAAAATCTCCTTTATAGGATGTTCGCTTTTGTCTTATTATCATTATTATTATTATTTTTTGCAATTAAGAGATTTTATTTATTCATAAATTTAGAAATCATAACTATTTGGAAAATGATGGCAAGCAAATATTTTAGTATGGAACTGGTTGCCAAAAAAGAATATATCAGATAAAAACTTTTTCACACCTGTGATATTCAAATTCAGTTTATTATGTGTGTATATATATATATATATATTGATAAACAGTCAATTGTATAACTGTACACTAAACTACAATAAAATAATTACATTTTATATGAAATTACATCAATTGGACAACTGCATGGAAATGAGTTCATTCCATTTATTAGCATTTCGATATCTAGTGTGGACCACACACAAACTGTATGTACAGGGTGTCTGCAGTGACGGGATATGCACATTGAGCTTCTGTGGTTTACTTTACATGGCGGGAAACAAAACTCAGTGATGGAGGAAAACTATATATCATGTCAGTTGTAATTTTAAAATGTGCTTTGTTTTCTATGATAGTGGCAGTTAAGTTTCTTTGATGAATGACAGATGCTTTTGTGGGAACATGTTATGGACATCAATTTGCTTTCTTGCACTTACATAACACTGTATTGTATATCATCAGCAAAATCAATCAAATCTTTATTTTCTCATACCATTTTCCATTTCCTACATCATATTTTTGTGCAAAACAGTTAGTAATAAATAAACAATGCCCTTTATGTGGCACATACAACACATCACTTTATTGTGTCACTTCTATTCTACAATGCTATTCACTACAAGTGTTGTTTATTCACCAAATACATTTCACATCTTTTAATATAATCTTAGGTCCTTCTTTGCTGTCTGTTTTTATCCAAACATACTATGATAGGAACATGTCATTTGGCTTAATTGTTCTCAGTGATATGTTAATTTCACCTGGATGTGAGACTAAAGTACAAACAATGCTTTTGATATGTACAACCACAAAGCGAGAGTCCATTTCTGTGATTGTACGTTAGCAAACAGAAAGGGCCTCCATTCTGTCTGACTTGGTTGTCTGAGTCCTCAAGCCCAGATCTGAAAGTAAAAACATGCCCGGTTACGAAAAAATCATGGGAAACCAAAACATGAAAAGCAAAAATCCTCATTTTACCCGAAGAGTGTGGTCCCAGGAGCCCGTGCAAAAGGCCGTCCCATCTGGGGAAACCCGCAACGTACTGACACGGTTCTCGTGTCCGAACAGAATAGACACGCGTGTTCCTTTGAGAACATCCCAGACGTTAATGGTGTAGTCGTTGTAACCACCGAAAAGAAGCCGGCCTAGGGGGAAGGACGCGCAAATATGTTGACGATGCATTTACGTTGCTAGAACAAAATATCATGAAAAAACAAAACTTACCACTGAGAGAGAAATCAACACTTGATACTCCAAATATGATGCTCTCTTTAGAATAGATAGCTACTTCTCGGTCTGCTCTCAAGTCATACAATCGGCACTGGAAAAGAAGCGTCAACAAACTCTCGACAAATTGAAATATGGACAAATTTCTTTCACTATTTGTTTGATATTAATGTAAATGCTACCTACCGTAGCATCATCCGAGCCAGAGGCAAATGCATCTCCGCTGGGATAGTAACTGTTCAAAGAGCCAGCAAAAGAGGGAAGCAGTATTAATACAGTGGGGCAAATAAGTATTTAGTCAACCACTAATTGTGCAAGTTCTCCCACTTGAAAATATTAGAGAGGACTGTAATTGTCAACATGGGTAAACCTCAACCATGAAATACAGAATGTGGAAAAAAAAAAACAGAAAATCACATTGTTTGATTTTTAAATAATTTATTTCCAAATTAGAGTGGAAAATAAGTATTTGGTCACCTACAAACAAGCAAGATTTCTGGCTGTCAAAGAGGTCGAACTAGTGAATGACCTACAGTGAGTTGGAACCACATTAACAAAGGCTACTATCTGTAACACAATGCGCCGCCAGGGACTCAAATCCTGCACTGCCAGACGTGTCCCCCTGCTGAAGCCAGTACACATCCAGGCCCGTCTGCGGTTCGCTAGAGAGCATTTGGATGATCCAGAAGAGGACTGGGAGAATGTGTCATGGTCAGATGAAACCAAACTACAACTTTTTGGTGGAAACAACAGGTTCTCGTGTTTGGAGGAGAAAGAATACTGAATTACATCCGAAGAACATTATACGCACTGTGAAGCATGGGGGTGGAAACATCATACTTTGGGGCTGTTTTTCTGCAAAGGGACCACGACAACTGATCTGTGTAAAGGAAAGAATGAATGGGGCCATGTATCGAGATATTTTGAGTGAAAATCTCCTTCCATTAGCAAGGGCATTGAAAATGAGATGTGGCTGGGCCTTTTAGCATTACAATGATCCCAAACACACAGCCAGGGCAACAAAGGCGTGGCTTCGTAAGAAGCATTTCAAGGTGCTGGAGTGGCCTCGCCAGTGTCCAGATCTCATAGAACATCTGTGGAGGGAGTTGAAAGTCGGTGTTGCCCAACGACAGCCCCAAAACATCACTGCTGTAGAGGAGATCTGCATGGAGGAATGGGCCAAAATACCAGCAACAGTGTGTGAAAAGCTTGTGAAGAGTTAAAGAAAATGTTTGGCTGCCGTTATTGCCAACAAAGGGTACATAACAAAGTATTGAGATGAACTTTTGGTATTGACCAAATACTTATTTTCCATCATGATTTGCAAATAAATTCTTTAAAATTCTTTTTTTTCCACATTCTGTCTCTCATGGTTGAGGTTTACCCATGTTGACAATTACAGGCCTCGCTAATATTTTCAAGAGGGAGAACTTGCACAATTAGTGGTTGACTAAATACTTATTTGCCCCACTGTATATTCTCTTGAAGAATAATGGGCAAATCATTTTGTGACTCACCGCACGCTATTGATGTCCGATTCGTGGGTTTCAAACGACTGGATGCACTGTCCTGAGCGCATGTCCCACACGTTCGCCTTCTTATCGCAGCCCTAAAAGGATAACAGTAGTAAAACCCATTGTAAAAAAAAAAAAAAAAAATTTAATTTCCCCAAAAAGTCAGGACTAATTTACTCAAAAAATTTCCTCACCCCAGAGACAAAAGTGTTCCCAGTCTCGGAGGGTGCCAAATCCAGACACAGCACGTCTGCTGCGTGACCATGGAAGCTCTGCAACAACTGTCCGCTCTCGACATCCCATAATGCACACGTGCCATCCCCGCTGGAAGTCAGGATCTTCGAAACCAAATGGATGGAGAAAAATCAGTGAGGTCAATTGTTGATGTGAAATAACATTATTTGGAGAACGATTGGAGACTTGCACAATATCACCTGCATGTCCGAGTTAGTGAAGCTACAAGCGGACAAGTAGTTTGTGTGCATGGCGACCGACTTCTTCTTCGCAGCCAAGTTCTCGTTCTTGTCCAAGGACAGAGGATAAACGGAACATTTGTTGTCCAGGCCACTGAGATGGAACACAGAAGCAATTCAACCAGGAGACAAAGCCTCGAGTTGAAACTAAAGTTCGACCGATAATCTGATAATAAACCTGATATATCGGGGCGATATGTGGACTTTTTTCTTTATCGACTATCAGCCGATATAAAGCTGCTACAATAGGATAATTGTTAAATTCATTGTTTGGGTGGTGATATTTGTTAATTGGGATTTTGCACCACCTACCTGCCAGTGTACACTGCAGAAACACATCTATTTAAAACTAAATTCCTTTGTTTTCAGTTTAAAACTACTAGAAATAAGTGAAATTATATGCCAGTTCTTCAAGTAAATTTTACTTACTTAGATTTTTTTGAAATAAGAAAAATAGCTATCTGAAAATAAGCCTAAAATACTGTTTTAATCAATAAATTAGTGTATTTAATCTAATATATATATATATATATATATATATATATATATATATATATATATATATATATATATATATTTAAGTGTTGGTTAATTCAAGAATAGATATAGTAACATTATTTGAAAGCAATTTTCTCTTGATTTAGGCGATAAATCACCAACTTTTAGATGTATAAGCTTAATAAGAACAAATAGTAATACTTACTTAAAGTAAGTGGAATAATCTGACACATTAATCTGTTAACTCGTCTTAAACATTCAAAATAAAATGAAGAAATTTATTTGAGTAGATTTAGAAGAAAAAAAATGATTAAGACGTTATAAATTTGGCAATGTACAAAATGAAGTAGCCTAACAAAAATTTAACTTTTAATATACAGTGTACATTTATACATACAGTCCCAGAAAAAAGTCTTGTTGCTTATCCATTTTGTCAAAACAAGTGCTAATAACCTGACTTTTAATTATTCAATTGGTTTCAGAAATGGTTCATATGAAAGCTAAGACCCTCCCAAATGATGTTGAATGTACAAAAATATATTTGTTTCACTGAAAAAAGATTTATCATTTAATGAAGACATGAAGATCAAATGTTGGCAAGACAAAAGTTTTGTTGCCTACAGAAAGTAGTGTGAAAATTGAACAAATAATGTACTTCAAATACGAAAATATGTTACATAACACAAGCGAATTAAGTAGTGGTGCTGTGAGATCCAAATTTAATATTTTGTATGACTTCCACGGGCTTCAGCAAGGATTCATACAATTTATTGATGAAGTGATCAGGAACATCAAAGAAAGCAGTCTTGCATGCCTCCCAGAGTTCATCAACATTTTTGGGTTTCGTCTTCCATGCTTCCTCTTTCATCCTGTTCATGTCTGGTGACTGGGCTGGCCGGTCCTGGAGGATCTTGATTGAAGTATGCGATGGAGCACCATGCTGCTGCAGGAGTTGTCCCTTTTTATGGTTAGGAATGTATGAGGCAGCTAAGATTTGTTGATATTTCAGACTATTTATGTCGCCATCCACCCTGCAGATCTCTCGCACACCCCTATACTGGCTGTAACCCCAGACTATGATTTTGCCACCACCAAACTTCACTGTTTTGTGGCAAAAGGTGGATTTTTCAGATGAATCTTCCATTGAATTACACCACAGTCGCTGCAAATATTGCAGGAGACCAACTGGAGGCCGCATGGATCCGAGATTCACTCAGAAAACAGTGAAGTTAGTTGGTGGCAAAATCATGGTCTGGGGTTACATCCAGTATGGGTGTGTGGGAGAGATCTGCAGAGTGGAAGGCAATATAAATAGTCTGAAATTTAAACAAATCGTAGCTGCCTCTTACATTCCTAACCATAAAAAGGGACAAATTCTGCAGCACGATGGTGCTCCATCGCATACTTAAATCTCAACCTCAAAGTTCCTCAAGGCAAAGAAGATCAAGATCCTCCAGGACTGGCCAGCCCAGTCACCAGACATGAACATAATTGAGCCTGTCTGGGGTAGGATGAAAGAGGAAGCATGGAAGACGAAACCCAAAAATGTTGATGAACTCTGGGAGGCATCCAAGACTGCTTTCTTTGATGTTCCTGATCACTTCATCAATAAATTGTATGAATCCTTGCTGAAGCCCATGGAAGTCATACAAAATATTAAATTTGGATCTCACAGCACCACTACTTAATTCGCTTATGTTATGTAACATAAGTACATTTTTTGTTCAATTTTCACACTACTTTCTGTAGGCGACACAACTTTGATCTTCATGTCTTCATTAAATGATAAATCTTTTTTCAGTGAAACAAATATATTTTTGTACATTCAACATCATTTGGGAGGGTCTTAGCTTTCATATGAGCCATTTTTGAAACCAATTGTATAATTAAAAGTCAGGTTATTAGCAATTGTTTCTACAAAATGGATAAGCCACGAGACTTTTGTCAGGGACTGTATAATGAGTGTTTCATTTACTTTTCATAATCAAAGTGCTTTAAAACAAAGTATTACAGCCCTAATTATCGGCTTACAAAATTAGTTTTAGACATTGGCCGTTGGTTGACTTTTTTTTTTTTTTTTTTTTTTTAATCGGTATCAGCGTCGGCCTTTTAAAATCCAATATTGGTCGACCTCTAGTCAAAAGTAAATCAAACATCAATCCATTTTATATCATGATACCCACATGCCATGAGATACAACCTTTTTCATCATTTGATGATCATTTCACAAATAATATTAGAAAATGCAATTCCTGGAGAAAATGTGTGGGGATGCTTTGCTCTGCTGGCTGTTAAACTCCCACTGACACTTCCAGTTCATTTTCAGACATTTACTTGTCACTTCCTAATTATTTAAGTCATTGATCATTTCTATTGATTTTAGCTCGCGCCCTTCTTATTTTGGCCCGTTTTCCCTCCTCACTCTATTTTGAATTGACATCAAACACAAAAGTATCCAATGTAAACAGAAGCAGCCCAGTATCACGCATATTTTTACACAAATGGAAAGATAGCTAAATACCAACTAGAGGTTTCGAGTAGTTGTTTGTTTTAACACTTTCAGGGACAGTGGTCACTACAGTGGACATCTATTCAATTTTTTTTTTAAACCTGTCTTGTTCAGCTGCTTGACACGGAGAATGGGAATCTGAGTGTCCTATTGGTCTGAATAGTTTTAATGTCTCGCATGAGAGTATGACATACTCCCATAGTGATTATTCAATGTGTTTTGTTTATTAGGAGAAAGCAGCGAACAGGAAGGGGTTATGGGGGGACAGAAAAAAAGAGAGGAAAGTGACAGAAAAAGCACAAACAACAACAAGAAATACATTGAAAGCATACACTAACTATGAATATGTTGGTGTTATTGTTGACTAGTTGTATTTCCGGTTGACATCATGTCATCATGGCCTGATGACAAAGGAGAAATGGGCGGCGGGGGGATGGTGGGTGGGTGGGGGGTCGCAGAAAAAAAGAAGCGATTGGAAGGGTGAAGTGTACACAAATCAGCCATGTGAGGTGTAAAATCCAGTATTTGGGTGAATCCCTTGTTAGGCCTGTCGCTAGTGTTCTCATAAATTATTGCGATATGTGATATTATTGCCCCCCCCCCCAATTTTTTTTAACCAATTTACAATAACACAGTGAGAATACAGTATATATTAATAGAGCAAGTACACCCATTTAAACGCGATAAATATTTACTCTTAAATTCAAAAATACTTTTTAAGAAATCAAAACTAAAAACAATAGACCATGCCTCTTAAGTAAAAAACAACAATATTGATACCGCACAGAAACACAGAATAAATAAAATGTGTTTAAATTTTTTTTTTTTAATTGCACTTAATAACTTACGCATTTAGGCAAATAAAAACTTTTCCCGTCATAGCTTCTGCAATGGTGTTCCATAGGGATGCAACGATACAGTTAAGTCATGGTTAGGTACGACTTTTGATTTTCGATCCGATTCAATATATTTAATGCTCTGTTAAAAAAATAATTAGTGCATTTAGTGCATAATATTTATGTGCTTACTTCTTACTGATCTGAAAAAGGGTCTGCTCATTACTACACAACACCAGCATATGACAATCGACTTTCATAAACAGGATAAGTTTGAAGCACAGCGCTCTTAATTTCATTCAGCTGTTCGTTGTCAAAGCGAGGTTGTTCGTAGCAGCCAAGTCGGTAACAATGTTTTGGCGGACTTCGTTGTAAATATCCGGCGTTGTGCCGAAAAATAGCCGCCCCGCGTGAAATGTCACTCCTGACGGGAGCGCCCACACGTCAACAACACCGGCGCGCCATAGATGGTCCACAGTCACTCCGGAGCACTGACGCGGCTGGTATACGTTGAACAATAGGATATAATGGGAACCGGACCTGGAACGAAGATTCATTTTGCGCAGTTAGTAACGAGGAATCCGAACTTTTAACAGCACGTCTGCCACACGCGCGCACGCACGTGCACGCAAGGCGATAAATCGCAGCGGAAAAATTACCGCCTTCATTTTTATTTATCGCGCAATAAATGGAATTATTGCATATTGCAACAGGGTTATCCCTTGTGAGTGTGGATACGTTGTTATCCTATTCTATGCTGCCTCATCACGAATCCTGACACCAAGTTTCTCTACTTGAGTGTGTCTAATTGCACCTAGTCATGCGTGAATCCCATCAGACATGTGGTAGTCCTGCAGACGAGTGGAAATGCCGCCCCAGGGCCACGGCCCTTCCCCAACCAATTGGGGGGGGGGGGGTGCAGCGCAGCATATCTCTCCTCCCGCAACGCCAGCAAGTGGCCCGCCGTCATCCCCCGGGATCCATGGTGGTCCCCCGGACCATCCGCGCCCCCATCAACCAGTCTTCAGGGATGGTATGAGGGGACGCGCCACCACCCCCACCCGGCCCATGACTGATTGCCGCAGTCCCCCAACCGGCACGGCACACTGCGGGACCTCCACAGCTCACACTGCCAATTAATTGGCTAGCAGACCCACCGGCACCCAGCCAGCGACCCGCGCCGGAGCACAAGGAGGACACCAAGGCAGAAAAGAGAAGGGAAGGTGGATGCAGGAGAGCGCTAAAAGCCTGCCGCGGGGCGGCAAGGGATCGGAGACACCATACCCCCACCCCCCGGGGGGACATCTCTTTTAAAGTTATCATTAGCTTACTGTAAGTCATCCCCTACCATTCAGGTCAAGGAGTATGTAGTGTAGTCGTTAGTGAAAGAAGGAAATTGATATTGAAAACACCTATTAATGAGAACGTCCAATCCATTTCCACTGGGGGGGTTGGAAGCGATCATTCGACTGCTTCCAGCCTCTACCTGTTAAAATGGATTGGACATTTTTTCCCATCAATGGAGTTAAGATATGTGAGGTCAAAAAAAACAAAAACAGAATTTAGAGCCTATCCTTCATATTAAAGATGGCATCCCAATCGATCAGGTCCGATCACGTCATTTTCAAAGTATCGGAATCGGCAATAAAATATCGGACATGCCTTTTTTTGTTTTATTTTATTTTTTTAATTAAATCGTTTTCTAATTGTATTTAACGTTACAGACAAAATGTCTTACATTCATCCAGAGTCTTTAGTTTTGGCTTAAGGTAGGGCTATCAAATTTATTGCGTAAACGGCGGTAATTACTTTTTTTTGAAATTAATCACATTAAAATATTTCATGCAATTGACGCATGCGCTGCACGACCCACTCACGCATTGTCGCGCTCAATCTGTAATGGCGACGTTCTACCTATATAGAGAGATAAAAGGCAGCGTAAAATGAGTAGAGAGAATTTTGGCAGTCTTTGGAGCCTCTTTTTAATTGGCTACAGCCTTACTATCCCTCTCTCAACAATTAGAAATATAGTGGAAAGCAATATGGGGAAGAACGGTAATGGTTGATCTTTTCCTTAAAACCCTATGTTACTTCCCAACGCAGAGAAGATTTATCAATCGGTGCCACTAAGCACGGTCATGGTTGCACTTCCCATCATGCATTTGGGCAGAACAGTTAAATGGCTACAGTATCATTTACTGAAAGCTCAACAAATACACTAGATGGCAATATTTAGTCACAATATACAAAGTCACATTTATCCTTTAAGAATTACAAGTCTTTCTATCCGTGGATCCCTCTCACAGAAAGAATGTTAATAATGTAAATGCCATCTTAAGGATTTATTGTCATAATAAACAAATAAAGTACTTATGTACTGTATGTTGAATGTATATATTCGTCCGAGTTTTATTCATTTTTTTCTTAATGCATTGCCAAAATGTATATGATTGGGAAAAATTATCAGGAATGATTGGAATTGAATCGGGAGCACAAAAAAAAAAAAAAAAAAACAATCCGATCAGGAAATATCGGGATCGGCAGATACTCAAACTAAAACGATCGGGATCGGATCGGGAGCAAAAAAACATGATCGGAACAACCCTACTTCATACATATATTTTTTATACATATATATACATTATATTTTCCCCTGATAAATTACAATGATAAAGGCCATTATGATGAGAGGCAAAGAATTGAATTACTTAATAATTATGATCTTCTAATTCAGATTTAACCACAGGATTATCTGATAGGATAATACATTACATGAGACACAAGATTGTTGTCCCTGATGTGGGAGGAGCAAAATCATGACAAAAACAACTTTGTTAGCTTTACGTGTGCACCAAGCTTTTGGTCTACTGAAGACTCTAAATTGTCCATTGGTGTGAAGCTGAGTGTGAACGCTTGTTTGTCCATATGTGCCCTGTGATTGGCTGACATTCAATCCATGGTGCCTCCTTCTTAACGAGGACAAGGGCTATACAAAATGGATGAATGGATGATGTTTCCTTTGTGTGATATTTCACAGTGAAATGCATCAGAAGCTCTGTGCTCATACCGAAATCTGATCAGGTCTCGCAGTACTTACCCACAAGCTACAGCGCAGCCGGATGGGGCATAAGCGCAGGCCATCACCCAGGTGCAAGGCATTGTCACAGCGTGCTCCTGATCAACATCAAAACAAACCAAGCTACTTCAGAGAGCATCAAACACAACTTCTGTAGCTACTACAACATGAAACACTTCTCGATACACTTTATCCATGAAATGGCAATTTCAGAACAGTGTTTGGACTGAGATAAACCTGAGAATACAATGCATATATTCGTCTGTGACTAAACAAAACATCAATCTATATTTATTTCTTCAGCACTTTCACAAAAATAATGCTTCACTGAAGAATTTTATTTCAAGACCTGAGAGCCAAAGAGCCGTTAAGGACATCCATAATGTTGAGCGTGGCATAAAAGGTGCTTCATGTTTTATTTAGTACGCTATGTTAAAAAGACTAGTAGTTACCTTATTGGTGGTGAAGGCATCCCACACGATCACTTTGCCATCCTGTATTTTGAGAAACAAGTAGAAAAGCTTCACAATTTATTCACATTTTCGTTTGTCTGTTTTCCAAACCTGGATCATCAAATGAAATGTTAGAATTCGCACCAGAGAAAAAAATACGCAATAAAGAGGGAAAAAAAACACATAAGTCACACCGGAGTATAAGTCACATTTTGGGGGGAAATTTATTTGATAAAATCCAAAACGGACAACAGACATGCCATCTTGAAAGGCAATACAAAATAAAAAAAGGATAGACAACAACAGAGCAGGGCCGGCCCAGCCTATACGCAGACTATGCAACTGCTTAGGGCCCCTGACCACTAGGGCCCCCCCCAATTGTTTAATTTATATTCTATTTTGTTTACTACAGTTTGCTTTATTTGACTTTTGTGAGTTTTGATACTTGATTACAAGCTTAAAAAAATATAAGTTCTTCCTTAAGTTCTTTCTTTCCTCTTTTAGAAAAAGGTTAGGCGCTATCTACTGTAAGTGCTGACAATCATTTGGGGTGACAAGTTTGAAGTATGCAGTGACACAAAATCTGATTAATATACAAAATATGGACGTATGGGTTGGATTGCATGTATGGGTTTCACAGTACACTGTGACGAAATGGTGGGTCAAAAATATGGGCCCCTTTGCATTATTTTGCTTAGGGCCCCCAAATGGCCTGGGCCGGCCCTGCGACAGAGTAACCTCCGCATTTCGCCAGACCCTTATAAGTTAACTCTAAACTTTCTTTCTGCTGCTCGATGACCGTTTTTGGTTACATATTTCATTACTTGTAATCTGCAGAATATGTTTTTCTTTTCGCTGCCCTTTTCAGTTGTTTTTATTTGTGTTTACAAGTTACCCCCAATGTTGAAACATAGGCCTTCAGCACCCTCTTGCGGTTTAGTGTGGAAATAACATGTGAAATGATACAATATGCGTTAATTTCACACATAAGTAGCTCCAGAATACAAGCCACACCCCCGGCCAAACTATGAAAAAATAACAAACAAACTGCGACTTATAGTCTGAAAAATATAGTACATAAAACACAGTGTTCTGTGGGTCTTGATATCTCAAAATGCGCTGATATTTATCAACATTTTTTAATTTTGCCAGCTTCAAGAATGACTTGTGATCAATGTGTTGACAGCAACTTGCCCTGCCGCAAACGATTATTTCGACAGCTGACTAAGCATAGATTATTTGAGATGAGTCAATCACCTCATAAAAATCACATTACAGTATTTACCATTACTGTGTATTACTCTCATTGTTTTCCGAAGGAAGAGCATATGTTTGATTGATTACAAAGATAATAATCAGCTTTCATTGAGAACTACAGAAATCAGAGAATATTTACTGTTTGTCCTTTTGTTTTTTGTTTTTTTGTTTTTTTTTTCCAATTTAAAAATCTAAATTCTCAAATATTCTCTAAATATAAAAAAAATATTTCCAGATGTTTCTTTTTTTTCCTAAATTAACATGATTAAATTTTTTATTTTTTTTTTAATCTAGATTTTTTTTTTTTTTTGTCCATCCATCCATCCATCCATCTATTCATCCAATATCTACCGCTTATTCCGGGATCGGGTCGCAGGGGCAGCAGCTTTAGCAGATTAATTTGAGCGTCAACATGTTGACGAGTGGTCGATTAATTGTGTCGGTTAAAGTGCGTATGACACCAAAAAGCATGTTTATTTCATATTTCACGCAGTCTTTTATGCTCCTGAATGAAATGGACCGCTTGGATGTGTGTGGAAGCGATCGTATTACAGTATATATTCAATTTTTGAATCCCGCGCCATGAAAATGAGTAAATTCCGGGTCCAGTCTCGGGTTTAGGATGAATGCGAATGTGACATCACCCGGGTCAGCATCTCACAATACAGCATTGCTTTATAGCAAGGGTAGCCAACGTCGGTCCTCAAGGGCCCCTATCCAGCTTGTTTTCCATGTCTCCCTCCTCCAACACACCTGACTCAAATAATCAGGATCGTTATCAGGCTCCTGCAGAGCTTACTGATGAGCTGATCATTTGATTCAGGTGTTTTAAAGGAGGGAGACATGGAAAACAAGCTGGATAGGGGCCCTCAGGGACCGGAGTTGGCTCCCCCTGATTTATAGCATGCAGATGGACTGCAGATTCAGCTGATTTTGCGGATTAATTTGTTTATTTTACGCATCACGCCAGCCAAATGTGCTGCAGAAAATTGTTGCTGCACCAGGGAGAGCCGTGTGAGCCTTTTTGGCAGGGGGTCCCCAAACTTTTTCCTGTGAGGGCCACATAACTTTTCCCTTCTCTGATGGGGGGCCGGGGTCAGTTTGTAACAGAAAAGGTGTGACGATTGCAGGAGTGCCTAAATGTAAAAATGTATTGTTTTTCAGAAAGCCACAATCAAATAACCCTTTCTGGATTCTTCACGGAACAAAAGTAAATAAAATAAAAAAAATAATAATATAATATATTATAAAAATAAAACTATTAATTAAATAGATAATAACCAAATAACCCTCTCTGGGTTCTTCACAGAAAAAAGCCAGGAAATAAATAACACTATTGGGGAAAAAAAAAAAAAGTATATATATATATATTAGGGCTGTCAAACGATTAAAATTTTTAATCGAGTTAATTACAGCTTAAAAATTAATTAATCGTAATTAATCGCAATCAATCGCAATTCAAACCATCTATAAAATATGCCATATTTTTCTGTAAATTATTGTTGGAATGGAAAGATAAGACAAGATGGATATATACATTCAACATACGGTACATAAGGACTGTATTTGTTTATTATAACAATAAATCAAGATGGCATTAACATTATTAACATTCTGTTAAAGGGATCTATGAATAGAAAGACTTGTAGTTCTTAAAAGATGAATATTAGTACAAGTTATAGAAATGTTATATTAAAACGCCTCTTAATGTTTTCATTTTAATAAAATTTGTAAAATTTTCAATCAAAAAATAAACTAGTAGCCCTATTCTGTCCTCAATGTGTGTGAGTACACAAATTGACAGATAGCGAACATAAGTTCCAAAAAGAAATTAGACGGTGTGGCAAAGTTGCATGGGCTTTACTGAAGTCTTTTTTTGACAGGAGCACGTTTCTTGTATTTTTGTAAAACTGAAAATAACAAGGCAATGTGTCAATAACTTGCATAAATCACAAAATAACATAAAATGTATACACACGTGTCCATTTGAGCAGTAGCACTAGCCAATTAGCTCACAAGCATCTAACAATGTAACTGCATTTCACCATATATGTGAACAAACTCAAATACACATCATCAATAACTATCTAATGCTCATGAATATAAACAAAGGAGGAATATAACTCACAAGCGATGCATGTATTAGACACAAACAGTGTGATGGGGCTATGAGAACTGCCACTGAATACTGGATGCGGACGTTAGCTGGTCTGAATAGCACTGTCTATTAGTGTGAGTTAGCGTCGACATATAATCACGTCAGAAAAGCACGCCGTAACCCAAATAATCAGCTGCACTGAATCGCCAGCAGAGGGCGACATTACGCCACATAACATATGCAAGTCACACCCAAGCGCCAGCAGAGGGCGGAAAAACTCCATAAAACACAATGAACAAGTTGGCCTTTCACTGTACTGACATTTAAATCTGTCTGAGCGGGCCTAGTGCGTTAATTGAGTCAAATATTTTAACGTGATTAATTTAAAAAATTAATTAACGCCCGTTAACGCAATAATTTTGACAGCCCTAATATATATATATATATATATTTTCTCAGGGGGCCGGACCAAACGTGGCCATGGGCTGTATCCGGCCCGCGGGCCGTAGTTTAGGGACCCCTGCTTTTTGGGTTTCAAAAGGTTCCCATTCACTGCGGAAATTGGCCAAAACAAGCCCCACTACTACATTTTGTATTATGTCAAATACTGGGATCATGGCACATGTTTTATCATGGAGGTGGCTTGTATTTTGCGGCTGATTGTCCACCGAGAATGCCACTCGGCCGACGACTGGCGGCTTGTCGCACACCCCCCCTTGGTCCTTCGTGTGCCCGCAGGGTAAGCACAATACTAGGCTTATTGCCCTCTTCGTGTGCCTGATGTTCTGTCAATTTTTCCACCCGATCAGAAATTGCAACTTTGTGTTAAAAATGGCCGCGAATGCAGCGATTACAAAGTAAACACTTCAAACTTTCTCTAAATAAAGGACAATTCGCTTAAGCTGGATTATGGACGGACATGTAGAAAAATTCTCCTCAGACACATCCTGCCATGTTATCTGCACAACAACTGCACGCCGCTCTCTCACTGTTTACATCTTCGCCGTGTAGTAAAGCATTATTTTACGCCATATTCGTTTTGACCATGTGGCAGCTATGCGTTCCTCCGACTTTGGCCTGTTTGTCCAGCTCCCCCCCCCCGGCAAACGGGCTCTCCTGCCCGCAGCAGGGGAACAAGTCCGACGAGCTGTAACTTGCTCGCCGCTAGGCGGGTTGCCGATCGTGATCCTGGGTAGTTTTGTGTGATTTTTCAAACTTCGAAAGCCGAGAAAAAGACTTTGAAACATCACTCGGTTTGGGTTAGCATGTTGGCTAGCTGTCACGCCTCCTGGTTTGTTTACGCTCTCTGAAGCTGGGGCAGGGAAAAGCCGACTAAATCCGGTGGCATAAAATATAGTTTGGGAGGTGCAAAAAGTGGACAGTTTTGACCATTATGGAGTATTTTGCCATGTCGTACTGAATAAATGCATTTTTAATATTTCATATTCCATTTAGCACAAGACTTATTTGTTATGACCACACCATTTATTGAACAATTGGGGAAAATACTTTGATAAAAAGAATATTTAGTAAAAATATTAGAGTAGACAGACTGAAACAAAGACATTTTGTGGCTCTCTCCGTCGCATTTTCTTCGTTCTGAATAATTCCCCTCAATGGGCTGAATTCTAAATCAGATGTCACCATGACCCTGCCGACGTCGCCCTCCTGTTGAGGATGCCAGAGCCCTATAATGGTAGACGTGGCTAAACGGCAGATTAAAAGACCAATTTCTCACCATCTGCGCTTTGCCAAATTGTTGTATATAGTCGAATCGACTCAAAATATGATTCTAATTCATATAATAATGCTATTTAAGACTTTTTTTTTAATCCTGTCGTAAGCACTTTAAAGCAAAAGCAGTGTTTGCAACTATCTCATTTTGATGAATTAGAAATATAACCATCTGCTTTCGAGGACTACAGAAGTCATGTAAGTTTCACTCATATTTCTTTTTTTGTTTTTAAACTAAAAATAATTCTCTTTTTTCCCATTTTTGTTATTTTAGTTGAAGAAATACAGTAAAATTTAAATAATTAAAATGAATGAATCAATGAATGAATATAAACCAACAAACATGAGAATATTTAGTTTTGCCCACCTCATTTTTTAAAATTGAAAAAAAAAAATTAAGGAATAAAAATAAAACGAGGATTTTGACATCAAGGTGCCTGAAGAACTAATCAACGATCATAAATAGCAGATTAATAATTAGTCAAATACTTGTGGCAGGTGTAACTACAACCACCATGTTAGGTTGTAATGATAATTACTGAGTTTATTTTAATTGTGAATCATTGGAACATTTTCTTTGACAAATATAATGATCTATGAATGAAAAAGCCCAGAATAGTTATGTGATGGAGGCGTGTGCGTTACCTGGGAGGAGCTGACAATCCTCCTCTTATCCTTACACCAGTCCATGCACAGAACTTTGTTGCCGTGTCCTTTTAGAGTTCTTCTGGTCTTCATGACAAACTGACCCAGGCCCTCCACTTTCTCAGCCACTTGATGCACTAAATGCACACACATTGCAATGAAATCTCTTTATAATCAACATCTAGTGGAGGATTAAAACTGCATTAGGTCTGCATCTAATGGACAAATATACTGTATATATATCTGAACTCCTGGATGCCTGAATTTATGTTTAACTCATTGGGTGCCAATGATGGTGCTAGACGTCAGTAGATGTTTTAGAGGTGGGGGTCACCCTGTTAGTGTTTAGACCATATGCCGCACTCTACATCAAATTGGTGTGCATGGCTGTCACCCCAGGAGGAAGCCTCTTATGAAGACGGTACACAAGAAAGTCCGCAAACAGTTTGCTGATGAAATGTCAACAAAGCACATGGATGACTGGAACCATGTCCTATGGTCTGATGAGACGGGTGGGCTTTCTTGTGTACCGTCTTCAGAAGCGGGTTCCTCCTGGGGTGACAGCCATGCGCACCAATTTGATGTAGAGTGCGGCGTATGATCTGAGCACTAACAGACTGACCCCCCACCTCTTCAATCTCTGCAGCAATGCTGACAGCACTCCTGTAACGAGTCACATGACATTTTGAAGGGAAAATAACAAGCAGTACTCAATTTGGACATTCAGGGATGTACGTTTTTTCACAGGGGTGTATGCACTTTTGTTGCCAGGGTTTTAGATATTAATGGCTATATTTTGAGTTATTTTGAGGGGAAAATAAATTAACTCTATTATATAGGCTGCACACAGACTACTTTTAATTGGGTCAAAGTGTCATTTTGTCAGTGTTGTCCCATGAAAAGATATACTTAAATATCTGAAGAAATGCAAGGGGTGTACTCACTTTTGTGATACACTGTATGTCCCTACCGCCCCTATGCAAACCTATGCCTTTGGTATGAATTAGAGATGTCTCGATCGGGTCCGATCACGTCATTTTAAAAGTATCGGAATCGGCAAAAAAATATCGGCCATGCCTTTTTTTTTAAAATATATATATATTTTTTTTAATTAAATCATTTTCTAATTGTATTTAACGTTACGGACATAATATGTTACACTTATCCAGAGTCTTTAGTTTAGGCTTAAGGTAGGGTTATCAAATTTATCCCAATAACGGCGGTAATTAATTTTTTAAAAAATGTATCATGTTAAAATACTCAGCGCAATTAATGCATGCGCTGCACGACCCACTCACGCATTGTCGCGCTCCATCTGTAATGGCGCCGTTTTGCCTATATAGAGAGATAAAAGGCAGCGTAAAGTGAGTAGAGTGAATTTTGGCGGCCTTTGGAGCCTTATTTTAATTGGTTAAAGCTTTACAATCCCTCTCCCTATGATTAGCAATATCATGGGAAGCAATGTGGGGAAGCAAGGTAGCAATTGATCTATTACTTAACACTTTATGTTATATCCCATCGTAGAGAAGATATATGAATTGGTAGCACTACGCACAGTCATGGTTCCACTTGTCATGGTTCCACTTCCCATCATGCATTTGGGCATGGCCTTCAGTATCATTTACTGAAAGCTCAACAAATACACAAGATGGCGATATTTAGTCACAATATACAAAGTCACAAGTCTTTCTATCCGTGGATCCCTCTCACAGAAAGAATCTTAATAATGTAAATGCCATCTTGAGGATTTATTGTCATAATAAACAAATACAGTACTTATGTACTGTATGTTGAATGTATATATTCGTCTGAGTTTTATTCATTTTTTTCTTAATGCATTGCCAAAATGTATATGATCGGGAAAAATTATTGGGAATGATTGGAATTGAATCGGGAGCAAAAAAAAAGCAATCGACTCGGGAAATATCGGGATCGGCAGATACTCAAACTAAAACGATCGGGATCGGATCAGGAGAAAAAAAACATGATCGGAACAACCCTAGTATGAATGGTTCCACATGATTGGATGTCTAGCATCGTCAGTAGCGCTGAAAGTGATGAATTCAGGCATCATGGGGTTAAATGTAAAGGCGTTAACGCAATTTTGAAGCACTTATGTATTCACCAAAGCTTTTTTATGTATATTTGTTAAATTTCAATTCAGGCATCAACGGGTTAATCAGTTTTTTTTTAGTGCTTCATTCTGTCCTCATCCTCAAAAAAGCATCTCACACGCAACATGATGTAATCCAAAATCCATGCTTTTAGCGTTGATGTTGTTGCTACGCTGCAGAGGGCATGTTTGGATGTTACACTAGTGAGTGTAGGAAGAAGAAATCGAGCCTGTTCAAAGTCAAGCCGAGAATGCTCCGCTTGGTGGCAAAAAAGCAAACGCTGCGATGTGAGGAAAAACAAACATCTGCTGTGATTTGTCGGGTGAATGGCGAGCGAAGGAGCGAGAGAGCAGGCGGGCGGTGCGGCCTCTCCATTTTCGGTACTCACGCTCGACGTCGTGCAGCTTGGCTCTTTCCTCCTCGAGCTTGGACTTGAGTGACTCCGACTCCGTTTTCAGATGCGCCAGAGTCTCGTTGAGCTGTACCTCCTGTGTCGCCATTTCAGGGAGCAGAGGGGATCTCATATATTTGTCCTTAATGCGGGGCCGCGATGGGCAGCGAAAAGGCTTAAAGCAGTGAAACGCAAACACACACACACACGCACGCAAGCAGAGCTAACAGCTGATGCTGCTCGCGTGACGTCACAGGACCAAGATGATACAGTGCGCTGGAGTCCAGGAAGAGGATGCTATAGTCACTATAGTCCAGTACACGACATAGCGTACCGCAATACACTTAGGATCGAAGGAGATGAAAGACTTCAATCCTGTTCTATTACATGTTAACAAGTGATTGTTTTTGGTCTCAATCATAATTATGCATATTTTTATTATAATTGATCTTATATATATATATTTTACAAATGGATGAATGCATTGAAAAAAGAAAAATTAATAACATGTTACAAAAAAAAATGAATCAAAACATAAGTACACTCTGGTTAAAGTCCTCAATAATATTCTATAGTTGATGAAAAGAAAATCAAATAGTGTTAATGATAAATGTTTTAAAATGTGTCTATTTGTGTTTAATCTAAAATTTTAAACAATAAATGGTAATACTTTACAATAAGGGTCCCTTAATTAACATTAGTTAATGCATTTTTAGACAATAACCAGGGGTGAAAGTGGGCCAGAACGGTCAGGAACGCAGTTCTGGTATAAGATTCAGGGCCAGAACGCAGTTCCGGTATAAGATTCAGGGCCGGAATGCTGTTCCGGTACACGATGCTTTGATGTCGAAAATGTGACGGCAACTGTCAAAACGCTATGTCAAAAAAATAAAATAAATAAATAAATGCTAAGCTGCCACACACGCATTTATTTAATCTCCAAGAAGACAACAATCTACCAACATCAAATTTACATACACAAGTGTTAACAACAAGCATTATAAAGTGCTTGCGTAGCGTAATCCGTTTCCACCAATATTTATAATTTTTTTTATTCCACAGACGGCATGGAGGTTTCCGCAGCTGCTGCAGTTATCTGAGTCTGTTGATGATGATTCACGTCAATGTGTCAATGCACGCAGCAAAGCAAAACGCCTGGACTCATTTATCCGTTCAGTTGGTTGACATACTGACATGTGATCAGCAGAGATACTGTAGCTGGCTCTGATTGGTTCAAATGTGCATGTTTTCTGGAACAGCTAAAAAAAAAAAAAAAAGTTGTAGGATGCAACAAAAAAAGGGCAATGCAACCTAAAATGGATCAAATCTTTAAGAGCAACGAAAGGGTTGAGGAGGCTTATTCATCATATTTAGTTTTATTTGCTCTGATGGGGATGTTCAGAACATCTTAGCTGTCAATGTGCACTTTGGACTTATACTTGTTCATTTATGTAAGGCTACTTATTAATTTCCTTATGATTTAAAAAAAGTCAATGTTTGCGCGATCTTTAAAATATATTCAATTTCACTCTACATAATATAAGTCATTTGTACTTATTTTTCTGAATGTATGTTACTTATATCTTTATTATTAAAGAAAAACTAAAATGTTTACATTAACTTTAATTTTAATATACATTCTATGTTCTTAAGTAGTTAAAATTGAGATTTGGCATTTAGTATGTGAGGAAATGAGGGAAAATAAAAATTAGGAGATGGAGGTTGGGGTTATTGCTGTTTAAACTTTTATTTTGCAAATCGTTGAAAAATACAATTTTAAATGAAAAATCAGTTTTTGTATGTGTTATAGAAATGACTGTGCTAAAACGGTTTTCTTTGCATTTCAGTAGTTTAAGAGGTTTGACCCCCCCCCCTCCCCACCAAAATGAAAGAATGAATAAATAAATACAATTTCTGGCTTTGTGGCGACCTTCACGTCGGAGAGTTCCGGCAAGAAATTCTAGCTACTTTCACCCCGGACAATAACTCATGTTTAAGTAACATGACAATTATTCATTTAATCCTTTATCTAAAATTTTATAATATATTAAAATGAGTTAATGCATTAGTTAATGCATTTTAAGACAATAACTAATCGTTAGGTAACATTACAATATTTCATATAATCCCGTATTTAACATTTAGTAATATATTAATTAATACTAGTTAATGCATTAGTTAATGCAAAACCAGACAGTAACCAATAGTTTGGTAAAATTAAAAATATATATAGGCCTTAACAGGGTTAGGGTTTGTTAACTTAAGCAATTATAATTTCTTAGTTAAGGGACACATGTGCTAAACTTTACAAAAAGGGTCCAAAAAGCATTCAGTAATATTTAATAAAGGTTAAGGGAGGGGGATGATTTAAGCTTTTATAATTTCTTAGTTAAGGGACACATGTGCTACACTTTACAATAAGGGCCCAAAAAACATTCAGTAATAGTTAATTAAGGTTAAGTAATACTTATGAGGTACGTTCACGTGAAATAATACTTAAGGTTAGGTTATAATATATATAATACATTACTTAACATTAATTCACATATACATTAGTGCATTAGTAAATAGTTATTAATGTATATTGGTACTAGTAAGTGATTGTTATTTTAAAATGAGAAACATTGCTCTGTGAGTCCTTGGGTGCTGCTAACCTATTATTTCACGTTAACGTACCTCATAAGTATTACTTAACCTTAATTAACTATTACTGAATGTAAATAGTCTGAAATATTAACAAATATTAGCTGCCTGTTACATTCCTAACAATAAAAAGGGACAAATTCTACAGCAGGATGATGCTCCATCATATTCTTCAATCTCTACCTGAAAGTTCCTCAAGGCAAAGAAGATCAAGATCCTTCAGGAGTGGCCAGCCCAGTCACCAGACATGAACATCATTGAGCATGTCTAGGGTAGGATGAAAGAGGAAGCATGGAAGACGAAACCCAACAATGTTGATGAACTCTGGGAGGCTTGCATGACTGCTTTCTTTGATGTTCCTGATGACTTCATCAATAAATTGTATGAATCCTTGCCGAGCCGCATGGATGCAGTCCTTCAAGCCCATGGAAGTTATACAAAATATTAAATTTCGATCTCTCAGCACCACTACTTAATTGGCTTATGTTGTGTAACATATTTTTGTATTTGAAGTACATTTTTTTGTTCAATTTTCACACTACTTTCTGTAGGCGACAAAACTTTTGTCTTGCCAAAATTTGACCATTATGTCTTCATTAAATGATAAATCTTTTTTCAGTGAAACAAATATATTTTTGTACATTCAACATCATTTGGGAGGGTCTTAGCTTTCATATGAGCCATTTCTAAAGTGAATAATTAAATTTCAGGTTATTGTTTGTACAAAATGGATAAGCGACAAGACTTGTCAGGGACTGTATGGCTCTCATGGAATTACATTTAAAAATATGTGGTGTTCATGGCTCTCAGCCAAAAAGGTTCCCGACCCCTGGTCTAGCGTATTCAATGGCAGTCAGTGAGTTCAATGAGTGTCCCATAAAGATTTAATGAACTCGTCGGCTGCCATTAACGGCGCAAATTGTCCAAATAATTTTGACTGGGATTGATTGGACGTCTATCATCGTCTATGAGCGTTATTAATTTAAATCTTTTTGAACTACCACAACACGTACTCTGTGAATACTGCACATATACAGTATCGGGCTGGCAGTGAAAGCGTTAAAACCTACTGTCTATGTGTGTTTTTTTCTTTACAATTCGAATTACAGTTGCCATACTCTTTGTGAACACATAATAGTAAAAAATGACTATTGCAGTTATGTTTGTTTCTTTCATAGTTCATTGTATGTCAATGTTTAAACAATTTTATAAAACAAACATGTTCAGTATTTTTTGTATATTTTTCAAGGAAATTGGGATCCTATAGCTCAAAAATCTGATGTGATTGAGAAAGACTGAGATCACTTTCAGATTCCACACACCAAAATTAGCCAAGGATAGCTGTCAGACATAACTAAAAAAAATGGTGCTCCCCCATGCATTAACTATTTGATTTTTCTTTTTAATTCTACTCACACTAAATTCTGACTTCCTGTGATATTTATTGCAGTAATTAAATTTTGTTTTTTTTTTTAATATTTTTTGTCCTATGACCACGTTCAAAAGTCAAAATACATTGATGAAATGAATCGACACAACATGATTCTATTCTCGCTCTCCTTCAAAACGACAAGAAAAATGTTTGTAATGTGTTTTTAATGAAAAATATACCACTCTAAAAAGTATTGTACTTCATAAAACCATTTAATAAAATAATTAAATAGAATGTTAGTGTTTAAAAGTCAAAGATGCGTTAAAATGCAAAAATTTAGAACCACAGTGATGGAAAGATGTACTTGGTCGAAGTTATGGAATAAAGAAAGCATAGAAACAAAAATGTCAAACGCAATTGGTGTCCTCGAACAGTATATTAAATATGGGGTATTTGTATATGATTTTCTTTTTCACTTTAATTTTGTTCTATATGTAAACATGTGTTGTTTATTTGTAATGTAATGAAGAAAAGTTAATTGAACTGAAATGTAAGTTTAAAACAGTTACGACACCTTTTTTCTTCATCTCAATGAGCATTGTGCTGCTCCTTCTGAGTGCCGTATAATACAAGCGTAGTGAAACAAATCAAGAAGCGTTTCATAAATTACTCAGTAAGATTTTAAGCAGTATTGTTAGTGTATTGCAAGGGCTGACACTGAATTGGTTAAAAGCTGACAGCTTGACAACATTGCTATTTTTAAATAGATTTTTTTAGGGGGATACAGCAACTGTGCGCCAAAGATATGGTATTTGATTAAAGGTTAAGCTTAAAAAGAGAAAAGTTCAAAGTCTCCCTAGGTCAGATCATGGTAAGAAATTCCAGGTGAAGGCTATTGGGAATCTGCAACAGCTCCAGAGCCTGTGAGGAAGCATAAAAAGGAAACGTAACTGGGAAACGATAATGGGGGTCAATCATCAGCTGCGCCGAGCCGTCATGATCTTGTCGAAGTGACTGCAACGAAGAGGAAGAGGAGGATGATCATTTGAAATCAGTCGTTTAAGAAAGGTAAGATTCTGAAACAACGCTTACCTGAACTTTACGCACAAACGACGACGCCACCCTCTTCTCAAAACCGTCGATGGGTGTGTATGAATTTAGAATCTTGACAATCTGTGGGTCAGTCCAGAATTGGGAGACATTTTGGATTCAAAATTATTGAAAAGTGTGCAAAGGACCACATATTTGGAATGAACTTGACGAAACACTTAAAATGTCAAACTCCATCTCCATCTTTAAGAAAAACTCAAAACTCATCTCCTAGCAATGTTTGTATAATATGCTGATTTTTTTTTTTTAATTCAAACAATCACACAAATACAATACCACTACAAATACAAAACTGCGCAATGCAAAGAAACATAAAACATACATACTAAAAAAAACAAAAAAAACAAAGGCGGCACATTGTACATACTGTACTACACGTGGCAGAATTTTGTCAAAATATAAGGCACTTCAATAGTCACACTTATAAAAACAAAACAAGAACAAAAGAACATATAGACAACACTAAGAGCCAACCAAAGACAAACCCCTGAGATACTGAAATGTACAAATACTCTTCTTGTTCTTTGTAAGCTACAGTGTATCATATGCCGATTCTTTGAATAACATTACTGGTGTCTCATATCAAATCCAATGTAACCAGAATTTTGAAACTGTCCACAGTTACAGTGGGGCAAATAAGTATTTAGTCAACCACTAATTATGCAAGTTCTCCCACTTGAAAATATTAGGGAGGCCTGTAATTGTCAACATAGGACCTCAACCATGAGAGACAGAATGTGGAAAAAAATACTAGAAAATCACATTGTTTAATTTTTAAAGAATTTATTTGCAAATCATGGTGGAAAATAGGTATTTGGTCAATACCAAAAGTTCATCTCTATACTTTGTTATGTACCCTTTGTTGGCAATAATGGAGGCCAAACGTAACTCTTCACAAGCTTTTCACACACTGTTGCTGATATTTTGGCCCATTCCTCCATGCAGATTTCCTCTAGAGCAGTGATGTTTTGGGGCCGTCGTTGGGCAATACGGACTTTCAACTCCCTCCGCAGATTTTCTATGCGGTTGAGATCTGGAGACTGGCTAGACCACTCCAGGACCTTGAAATGCTTCTTACGAAGCCACTCCTTTGTTGCCCTGGCTGTGTGTTTGGGATCATTGTCATGCTGAAAGACCCAGCCACGTCTCATCTTCAATGCCCTTGCTAATGGAAGGAGATTTTCACTCAAAATCTCTCGATACATGGCCCCATTCATTCTTTCCTTTACACAGATCAGTCGTTCTGGGCCCTTTGCAGAAAAACAGCCCCAAACCATGATGTTTACACCCCCATGCTTCACAGTGGGTATGGTGTTCTTCGGATGCAATTCTGTTTTCTTTCTCCTCCAAACACGAGAACCTGTGTTTCTACCAAAAAGTTCTATTTTGGTTTCATCTGACCATGACACATTCTCCCAGTTCTCTTCTGGATCATTCAAATGCTCTCTAGCGAACCGCAGACTGGCCTGGACGTGTACTTTCTTCAGCAGGGGGACACGTCTGGCAGTGCAGGATTTGAGTCCTTGGCGGCGCATTGTGTTACTGATAGTAGCCTTTGTTACTGTGGTCCCAGCTCTCTGTAGGTCATTCACTAGGTCCTCCCGTGTGGTTATATGATTTTTGCTCACCGTTCTTGTTATCATTTTGACGCTACGGGTTGAGATCTTGCATGGAGCCCCAGGTGGAGGGAGATTATCAGTGGTCTTGTATGCCTTCTTTTTTCTAATAATTGCTCCCACAGTTGATTTCTTTACACCAAGCGTTTTACTAATTGCAGATTCAGTCTTCCCAGCCTGGTGCAGGTCTACAATTTTGTCTCTGGTGTCCTTCGACAGCTCTTTGGTCTTGGCCATAGCGAAGTTTGGAGTGTGACTGAGTTGTGGACAGGTGTCTTTTATACCGATAATGAGTTAAAACTGGTGCCATTAATACAGGTAATGAGTGGAGCGTCTTTAGGCCTCGTTAGAAGAAGTTAGACCTCTTTGACAGCCAGAAATCTTGCTTGTTTGTAGGTGACCAAATACTTTTTTCCCACTCTAATTTGGAAACAAATTCTTTAAAAATCAAACAAAGTGATTTTCTGTTTTTTTTCCCACATTCTGTCTCTCATGGTTGAGGTTTACCCATGTTGACAATTACAGGTCTCTGTAATCTTTTCAAGTAGAACTTGCACAATTGGTGGTTGACTAAATACTTATTTGCCCCACTGTAGGTGTGTGTGTGTGGGGGGGGGGGGGGTTGCAGTCCAAAAACTTTGAATAGCTTCTTTGGAGTGTCTTTTTCACCCATTACGTGAACTGCTTGCGTACGACCATGTACTGTATCTTGATGTGCGAATAAACTAAACTGAACTGAAATGAAAAGTGAGTCTTCAGTTTTCTGGTATTGTTTCCCAAATATTTCTAAATATTATCTCTTGAACTATCAAAGGCTTGATTAGTGCAATTTAAAGATCAATATTAACAGTTTTATTTAATGATTTATTTAGAGATTTACAATATTTAGAATAATCACAGTGACAGAGTGGCAAGTAACAGTCCCAAATCCGTACTAATGTTAGTTTACGAGCAAGCTGTTTAGCTATCCGCTTCACATTTACTGATGTAAATCAGTTAAAAAAAAAAAATAAAAAAAAAATCAAATCCATATGTATGTTCCAATCAAATCCATAAGTGTTTGCATAGGGTAGAATGTATATCATTCAATCAGGACTGACTTTTTTTTTTTTTAATAGAAGCATGGACATGTATTTGCTCTACCCATTCTTTTGGAAAACTTTGATGATGTCAAGTCGAGCATATCATGTGATTCATAGCTTTCTTCTACCATAATGAAAAGGTGAGGGTGGGTGGATGGATGGATGGATGGATGGATGGATGGATGGATGGATGGATGGATGGATGGATGGATGGATGGATGGATGGACCATGAATGTAAATGAATGTAAAACTGACACAATCTGATACAAATTGTGTTAGTTTTACAGAATTGTATGGAATGGGCTAGTATACCTGAACCGTGTTGAGCTCGATGCATTTCTTGGTAATGGCCTTGGCGTCGTCATCGGTGGACTTGCTGACCTGCAGCAGCCAGGCCGCCTCAGCTAACGGCTTGAGCGTGTCTATGAGATGACAATTTTGCAACTCTTTCTCCTGTAGCCACTCCTCCAGGTAGCTGATGTTACACCTGTGGGAGCACAATGGCTGTCAAGTTTTGGTACATATTGACAGGGTTCTTGCACACTTGTAAAACTCAAATTTAAAGCTTTTCAAAGGCGTAGGTTTGCATAGGGACGATAGAGACATAACACAACCACCTTTTCAGGATGCTCAAATTGTCCCCCACCAATGTTCAAGCAACCTTATTTGAATTATGTAATGAGTTCAGTTATATAAGTAATATAGATTGTCTTCCCAAATGTTGTAAGGATAGAATATAAACCTACGATTATGAAGTGAATTATTTTCATTATGTTCAGACTTCCATTTATCCCTTTTCACTTGCTGAATGTGCCGATCGATTTTTTCCCCCTCAAACGTTTGATCGGCTTATGACTTCTATCGATATCGATACATGGTCTGGAAATTTATCTGCGATATTCTACTGAACAACTAATGGGGTATTTACAGGCCACTTCCTGTTGATTTTGGGTTTCTGAAAAGGAAGTAACTCAAGAATGTCCCCAAATTAATAGGAAGTAACTCAAATCAACAGGAAGTAACCTGTAAATTCCCTCAAATGAACAGGAAGTAACCTGTAAATGCCCACAACCACTTATTAAATAAACCATATTCCATCCATTTTTGATTACAGGTAAATTCACACTTCCCCATCTTTCTGCATATTCTTGCTCACCTTTACAACCGCGGATAATCAGGAAATGGCATCATAGCGACAACTGAAGTCACTGATGTTACCATATAACCTATCTAATCCCAAACTCTTGTATTTAGTACACGGCCATTAGAAAAACAACCTACCTTGAGAAGTTTTATGGCGGACTACAGCGATTTTCCTGGCATTAAATGCATTGTCTGAAAATTTAATACCTACTGTGATTTTCCCTTCAATTTAGTACAATTTAATACCTTAATAATCAGGATTTAAAATTTAAGACATTTTAAGACTTTTTAAGGACTCGCGAGAACCGTGTTCGATATGTCGTCAATGGTAACTGATGAAATAAAGACAACCCAACAATGTCACATTGACAAACCTGATTTGCATTCCTTTCCTGCAGGAACACATGTCTTTCCGGAGTAGTAGGTTGTTGAGGGTGGTCGCACCGATGTGAAAGAGCAACTGCTTGACCACCTGTTTAATGAGGTGTGTCTCCGTTCCATGTTGCATCATGTTATTGTAGAAGTGAGAGAGCCGCTGAGTGATGAAGGAGATTGTATAGGTCTCCATGTCTTCATTGTCATCGCTGGAACGTTTAATGAAGCCTCTGGGCTTCATACTGGAAATTCCCTGCAAACTCTCATGCTCCAACATACCAGGTACTGTGGAGGAAAGCGCAGTTAGTCTAATTTAAGCATTTATTTACAAGAATTTTCAAATTAAAAAGCTGTTTCGTGACAACCGCCATGTTGGATTAGACAATATCCTAACTTTTGCTTTAAATATTTACGTAAAATGAACGATAACTGCCCGTTCATATCTATAAAAATTCCACGATTTAAGCATTTATTTAAATGAATTTTCAACTTAAAAAGCTCTTTGCTTTCCTGACGGCCGCCATGTTGGATTTTGTATCTCTACACAATAGCGGAATTCAACCTAAATAAGTTGTGATTGTATATCGAAAAATGAAAATTTTGCTTTTGTTGACTTTTAAGCTAAGATGATTCTGCATACTTTCCTCAAGTATTAAGTTTCTGATGTGAAAATTGAGTGATTTATTAGCTGTTGACACTAAAAAAAAAAAAAAAATTAAGTTGCTATTTTGGCCAAAAACCTATACGATTTGTTAAATATTGCTACTGATCCTGAAAATATAGGTGATTATCTTTGTGTTTGCTGATTTTTGTGCATCTAGTGTAGAATTTGAGAATTTTATAGCCATTTTAAGTTTTGTTATACTTGAGTAAAAAAATAATTAGTCTGTTTTGGTTTTAAGTCGCTAGCTGCTTTGGTTTTGAAAATATTTGAAGTTTTTGAAAATAGGCCCCACTTCGGATCAGCCCCGAGCCCAGTGTCTCGTCAACTGATAATGAAGTATATGCTACTCCATACTCGATGTCATTTTCAGTACCACGATATTAAAAAATAAATGAATAAATAAATGTTAATTTTTACTGACAAAGAAAATGCAAAAATATCCTCCAAGGCCCTACTTTCAAGAGTATTGCAAAATCAAATTTCCTCCATGACATCAAATTTCTGGTGACTTGTTGTAGTGCAAAAAAAAAAAAAGAACGGAACAGATACAGTAACCAGATTCTGAGTATCAATAGTAATGTAATCAAATATCATATATGGATACAACATTTCACTATTGATACTTTTGACAACCTTCGTAACGATAGTACAACTACTACTCGAGCGATAGTGCAACTACTCCTGGATCGATAGATTGCATCGAAGTCCCTTGAATCGAATCTATACATGGCGACACTTGTAATGTTGGCAAATATTGTATTGTTCAAAGAATTGATATTGTATTGTCATAAAATTGTTGATTTACACCCCTACTAACAATGTTGACTTTTTTTTTTGGTTTGTCTCATACCAATCGCAGGTGTGAGCGATCTTTCCATGGCCGCGATAAACTGGTGATAGATGCAAATGGCCAAGTCGCTGACGACCTGCTGGTGATCTGACAAATCAAAGTTCTGCAAGCAGTTGTTCACCTGACGGGCAGTGCTTTGTTTCCTAAATTCCTTTGGTCAACAACCATACAAAAGGTTAGTTAAGCAAGTCTTTTCATCTGATTCACACAAAGTGCTACCTACCTCCTCGCCGCTGTACTGCTTGAGACAGTTGAGAAGCTGGTACATGTTTGACAGCCAGAAAGACAACAAGGCCAAGTCGTTTGGGTGATTCTAGAACAGGCACATTTAATGATTCATTTTCATCTCCATAGTAAAAATCATGGTTGGTATTAAATCTTGCATATTGACAATACAGTTGGGGAGGACAGGGTTGCTGGTCACACACGTTGCTCATCAAAATTGCTATAAACTAGGGCTGTCAAACAATTAAATTTTTTAATCGACTTAATCACAGCTTAAAAATTAATCGTAATTAATCGCAATTCAAACCATCCATAAAATATGCCATATTTTTCTGTAAATTATTGTTGGAATGGAAAGATAAGACACAAGACTGATACTGTATATACATTCAACATACTGTACATAAGTACTGTATTTGTTTATAATAACAATAAATCAACAAGATGGCATTAACATTATTACCATTCTGTTAAAGCGATCCATGGATAGAAAAACTTGTAGTTCTTAAAAGACAAATGTTAGTACAAGTTATAGAATTTTTTTATTAAAACCCCTCTTAATGTTTTCGTTTTAATGAAATTTGTAAAATTTTCAATCAAAAAATAAACTAGTAGCTCGCCATTGTTGATGTCAATAATTACACAATGCTCATGGTGCTGAAACCCATAAAATCAGTCTCACACAAGTGCCAGCAGAGGGCGACAAAACACCCAAAAACACAACTAAAAAATGGACATGACACTGTGCTGTCGTTTTAATCTGTTTGAGCGGGGCATGTGCGTTAAATGCGTCAAATATTTTAATGTGATTAATTTAAAAAATTACTTACCGCCCGTTAACGCCATAATTTTGACAGCCCTACTACAAACCCAACCACCAGAATGCGGTGTTGTGCAATTTCAGCAATGAAATGATCAGAATTGCACCGACATGAAATCTACATTCTCTTTACTGTAGAGCAGGGGTGTCCAAACGTTTTGCAAAGGGGGCCAGATTTGGCGTGGTAAAAATGTGGGGGGCTGACCTTGGCTGACGTCCTTTACGTAGAACAATATATTTAAGCAAAATTTAGCAAGCCATTCAGTGTGTCACATTTGCTTTATTATTTTTTTAATTAATAATTTCAACAATCTCGCAACTAGCCTTTGCGGTGTTCTCTTTCGACTCTCGGGCTCTTGCGAAATACTACTGCTGTGAAATTAAACTAGCTTCAAGTTGCTTCAATTTCTCGCTGCGTATCTTCCCTGTAATCTTGTCGTACATGTCAGCGTGTCTTGTTTGGTAATATCGCCTCACATTCAAATCTTTTAAAAACAGCGACTGTCTCTTTGCAAATGAGGCAAGACACATTTGTTGCGTATTTTAGTGAAGAAATAGTCCAATTTCCACCTATCCTTGAAGCGTCGGCCGTCACAGGCAACTTTTTTTTGTTGATTGTCGCCATTTTAGAAAATTGGAAGAAGAGGGTCACACGGAGTAATTTTGCTTAGCCCTTAAAATACCTGCAACATGAAGCAATTATCAGAGAATCCCAAAATTAGAAAAATAAGGTCCTAATGAAACTTTTTTTTCAAATTTGTGAAAAGTCAAAATGATTATGTGTAATAAGCGCTCTAATATCTATAACCCATGCTAAATCATGTTTTTTTCTCTCTCATGGAACCAGCAGATGCATGTGTCGACTTGCATCCATCATTTTTTTTTTCAAAAAGAAATGTCAAAAATTCTAAATTAGTCTGAAAATCATGAAATTTTAGGTGTATCAAATGCGATACATTTGGCAATAAAGGGTTAAAGTTCTGCCTCCTTTTAGTGGGTAAATGAGGAGCAGCATTTCGTGTGTAAGCTACTTCATATGCTGGTTCCAGTACTGCTGAACAATTTATTAAGTCTGTGTGCGGGCCAAATGTTATTGATTTTATGACAGAGGCTGGGGGCCGAATGAAATTTGACCACGGGCCGCATTTGGCCCCCGGGCCGGACTTTGGACGTATCACATCGTTTTCAGATAAGCGGCAATCATTGTTTTAAGGTCATTTTCAACATTCAACAGTCTTCACTGTTATTTTGTTTTGGGGGCCTTTCCACAATAGGTTTCTGGTTCCAAAAAGTGTTACAATTAAAACATATAAGGAAAAAAAGTATGATTCACATTCTCTAGCAGTTGCTTGGTAGCTGTTTAGCTTTTAGCCAAAAACACGAGGTGCTCGTCCCACCATCAACGTTTAAAGGATTCAACGAGATGGTCGTCCCACCATCAACGTTTAAAGGATTCAAAGGATTTTTATTGTCAATATACAGCAGTGAAATTATTTCCTAGCAGCTCTCAGCTGTGAACAATGTGTAAATACAAAAAAAAAAAAAAAAAAAAAAAAAACTCTACAAAATGAAAATTATTTAACACAATAAAAGACAGCTGTGTGAAGTGAAGCGTGCTGGCAGTGGGCTCACTAACTGCAAATTTGGGGAGCACAGACCCTGTGTCCATCCGCTCTGTGACAGTTAAGACAGTAACTGGCTATCGGACAAGATGTTGATGTTTAGTTTTGGACTCAATTTAATTTGCTTAATACTCCTAAATGAGTTCTTGAATGGAATGAACATTTTTTAAATGTATATGTCCTGTTTTAGCAATATTGTAGACACTATAATGTATATCAGGGGTCACCAACTCCGGTCCTCGAGTGCACCTATCCAGTCTGTTTTCCATGTCTCCCTTCTCCAACACACCTGATTAAAATATTCAGGAGTATTATTAGGCTTCTGGAGAGCTGGCTAATAAACATGCATTTGATTCAGGTGTGCTAGAGGAGGGAGACATGGAAAACAGACTCGATAGGTGCCCTTCGAGGACCGGAGTTGGTGACCCCTGATGTATATGATATAATATAACGTTTTAACATGTTCTCCTCAATATAACACTCCAACACAAATGGAACTCACTGTGGTGATCTTTTTCACAGCGGTAATAATGCCGTTCATCAAAGACCGAAGTTTATCTTCGTCGCTGAGGTAGTCGACATGCCGTACACACATGAAGAGAATATAAGCTGGCAGAACTGGTATCATGTTGACTGCCACACCTTTGGGCTTAAGGTCTGCAGTAGAAAAGTATATTCAATGATGTGTAGACGGGTTCCTGATAATTGGGAAAATTGACCCAATACCTAAAATCAGATTTTTAATGAGTCGGGATTCATCCTCTCTGTTGTACTCCAACATTCCAAGATAATGCTTTGGAAGAGGTGACATCATTTTCTGGGCTGGGTGACACACAATAAAACTTTGACATTCATTATTCATTCTACATTGAACTTGAAAAATACTTTTTTTTCCACCTTTTTGTGCTGTTTCAAGGCTTATCATTTGATTCTGTAATTGTTTAATGATTCTTTCATTGTCGTCAAGCTGCTCCTGCAAGTCCTGAAACGAAAAGCAAAGTTTGGTGCCCTGGTCGGTGATGGGAGCCTTTGACATATACACCTACCAAATTTTTTGACGATAACTGCGTGGCTTCGAGTCTGAGTCGAATCTTGGCATCTCTCTCCATCTGTAGTTGTCTGCTCAAAAGATCTTTCTCCTCTTCTAAGTCTTTTATTTGACCTTGAAGGTCGAGTTTCACTTCATCCAGCACCTCTGCTTGTTCCTCTAAGTGCCTTAGAAAAAGTGGAAAGAACTCACTGGTGATAATGACAGTATCATCAAAACATCCCGACTTCAATCTGGATGTTACCTTCGTTTTGAACTCTCTTCTTCAATCCTTTTTTCAAAGGTATTTTTCATCTCGTCGGCTTTTTCTTATAAGCACCCAAAAAAAATAAATAAATAAAAAATAAAATAAATTCAACCAACTACATGTAAAAAGCCTAAATTAATTACAGAGGTAAACTCACCCTCCAACTCCTTTCTCAGGTTTTCTATGAGGATCTCATGCTCATTTTTTTGTTTTAGAAGCTCTGAAATCTGAACTTTCAGCTCTGGTATAACCTGACAACAAATATCAATAATTGTTTGTGTTTTTTGCAGAGTTCATGACAAACAGTTAAACCTACCGAGTTCTCACGGCTCAGTCGGGACACCTCCTGGCGAATATTCTCATTTATGTTATTTTTCTCGGTAAAAAGTGTTTGCAAGCTGCTGTACTCATTTTGAAGGTAATCCACTTTCAGTTTCAAGCCTTCTATTTGAGAGTCATAGCTTTCCTTCTGCTCTTTACGATGGTTCTCCAATGTTCTGTCAATGTAGATGTTAAAACATTCGTCACTACAAACCCTGGCAAAAAATGATGGAATTACCAGTCCCGGTGAAAGTTCCCCCAATTGTTTTATTGTGTAGAAAAAAAGGAAAATCATAGACATGACACAAAACTTTGATCATTTCAAATTACTAATTTGGCTTTAACCCATTCATGCACGAGTTCCGACCTTTTCTTTTAACCCTCACAAGGCACTAATTTAACTCAATGGCTGCTATCAAGGGCGTAGGGTTGGTCTCATCATTGGTAGGGACGATACAACAGCATAAATTGCATGTACACTTTTTGCTCGGATTGGGACGTTAATAAGACCAAACAAATTAGGTGAACTGGGGTCAGGGCTACATTTCTCACTAATATAAACTTAATTAATTGATATGCTAAATCAGGGGTGCTCATTTCATTGATCGCAACGCTTGTGTGGGTAGCTCGCTGCATACCTCCCCCCAAAAAAGTTTTTTTCTTTTTACGTACATAGTTAATTATTAAGTGTTGTTTGAACAACATTTGCGGTAATGCAGCACCTGTCTCTTTCCAAGCAGCTTCTTGCTCACGTTTTTCTGGTTCTATAGTTTCCAGCAGAGTTCACTACATTTCTCACAATTTAATTAATGTTGACAGTAGAAAACACAAACAGAAGGACACTTCTAAGAAGCTTCCTACTCAAGTTTAGCATGCTAGCAAGTTCATAGTTTAATGTTATGCTAACTCTGATACAGGTCGGACTTCCAGTAGCAAAATTAGTGGTGTGTTTCCAACCTCCACAACGCTGGCATCTTTTTAAATTACTTACAGTGGCTGCTGCTGCTGGCCGAAAAAAAAACTTTCTAATATACGTCTTCAAAGCAGGTGGAGGAGGCGGCATGTTGTCGACATGTATTCCTATCGGGGCTGTGTAAGTGTGATCATGCCTGTGTGTGTTGGGGGGGTCAAGTCATCAGCCAATCAAACGTGTGTTGGGGGGGGGGGGTTGGCAACAGCGCATTCAGCAAGTGAAAAGGGGTAAATCTAAGTTTGAACATAATGAAAATAATTCACTTGATAATGCTTGGGTCAATTCTTTACCTAAACATATGGGAAGACAATTTAAATCACATGTATAACTGAAATCATTATACAATGCATATAAGGTTGCTTAAAGTTTGGTGGGGACCTTTTTAGCCTCCTGAAAAGTTGGTAGTGTTATGTCCCTACCGTCCCTATGCAAACCTTGACCTACGCCCTTGGCTGGCATTAGACAGTGTTCAATGTCCAATCCATTTTGACTGGGATCGAAATGGATTGGATGTCGAGTGTTGTCAATAGCACTGAAAGATAAACATTCACGGCCAGTCCTCATAGTTGAACTGAATTGAACATCTATCGCCTTCAGTGACATGTAATAAATTAAATACTACAAAAAAAACTTTTTTAGAGTGTTACTTGGGCCATACTAATTGTTTTTAATATAGAGAAATACAAATAATATGAGGAAAATACAATAATATTAATAATTCATTCATCTTCCAAGCTGCTTATCTTCACAAGGGTCCAAGGGGGTGCTTGAGCCTATCCCAACAAAGGGCGGTAAGGCGGGGTACACCCTGAATCAGTTGACAATCAGGTCTTTTAAATGGCGAAAAAGTCACTTTTCCCTACTGAACGTGAAAGGTCTTGAGTGTCAACCTTTGAATAACAGTCCACTGTAGTGACCACTGTCCTTAAAATGGTTACAAAACACTTAACGAAATCAAGAAAAACACTTGTCGTAGTCAATAACCTACTTACTTTTTCTGACAAAGGGGAAAATTATGAACTCACTCAATCCTAAGGAGAAAAAATCATGGAATGATTAAGCAAACACGACACACTGTACTTTAATGCACCACCTCTGACTTGCTGTATCTGAGGCATGGACCTAATGACTGGCTCCAACTTTTTCTGCCAGATCAGCTTTGCTTGTTGGGAGTCTTGTCATGGACCATTTTCTTCAAATTCCACCACTTTGACAACCTTTCCATGTAGTTTGTACTTGGTCCTAATTTTAGACACAACTACAGTAACTGTGAACAACCAACATGTTTTGCAACACTGCATGACCTTCTTTAAGAATGTTTATGATCCTGTCCATGGTTTTAATTGCCATCTCTCTTGCAGGAGCCATGATCCAGGACAACCAACAGCTCACCAAATACGGTACCAGACTATCTATTTTGTACTATGAGCAAAGTGGCCTCCTAACTTAAAATTTTAGGGGCGCATGCAGAAGATTCAGGAGCGCACACTGTAAATCGACATGCAAAGTTTCCTCTAATTTTCCCTGTTTAACCAATAAATACTTTCATAATAAATACATAAACCTACAAATCAATATTTTAATTCTCTATCAGTTTTGACATCAACCAGTATACTGCTTAGAAATTAGGTTAACATGGACATTTTCTTCTATTTCTGTAGAGGTCACCTGGCACTACAACCAATCAGCAACGGATTTATTGATCGGCAAATCAACTGAGAACACATTGGCCAACCTGGAAATTGACATCCACATGCCACACTTTGTCAACATGGAGGAGCGTATGCTACGTATCGTTTTAGCAGTGTGCGACCAGCACATACTTTATGATACCTCTCGGCATGATTTCCGGTACATAAATAAAAAAGCAGCAGTATGGGAAGTTGTTGGCGCTCAGAAAAGACCGGAAATATTAAAATACCTTCCAAATTCATAGTTAATCAGAAACGAGCGATGACGCACAGGCAGAGGGTGGTGCTGTTGATTGCCGCTGCAGTCGCACCGTGCCCCATGTGTTGGCTTTCAGCTCAACAGCGATGACTTTCGCATTTCGCCATTGCCGCCCGTGCGTTGAGCTCCTGAGTCAGACTTATTCCCCCAACCGGCTTCCTTTGAAACAGTGCCGGCGGGTTTGTTGGAAAGAAAGTAGTCACTTAGTCATTTTCGCCATTGTTCGCAAGTGCTGTCAAGTTTTCCAACTACACTGATCCCTTGCTACTTCTCGCTTCAAACTTCGCGCACTCAGTCCATCGCGGATTTTTTTCAAATATAAAAATAAATATATAAATGCAGTATTTCATAGAGCTGTCCCGACCTGATCACGTAGTCTCTCACTCTCGCTCCTGCCGCTTTTCTTGGTGAGGCAGTGCACAGGAGTTGCTTAATAAAGTTACGATGATTGACAGACGTTAAGGTTTGATCTTGCATGAGACGCCTGGAAGCCGTAACATCAAAAGCACCGCACGAGTCAATCATCGTTTAACTTGTTAAACAGTTGCTGTGGCAACTCATTTTCACTTCTCATGGCGGGTTCTGGTCCCCATTAAAAGGGAAAAATGAGGGATCACTGTACCCCAATTATAATCCGCACCACACATCGCCCAACTCCACCTTTTTTTTCTTTTGCTGTATTTTCCCCTTGGCAAACCAGCTTGTTACATTTCCGACTACTAGTGGATTTAACCGTGAAGGAGTTTGTCAGCAACAAAAAACTAAAAATTTATACGCAAAATATGACCATTTGGTCGCATCTGGAGCCCTGCCAAAGTGTGATCACTCCTTTTTAACTTCAGAAGAGTGAGCCTGATGAAATCTGATGCAGGTGTTAGTTTTGGTAATTAAATTTTACAGGTTGATTTCATTATTCTGTACGCACAATTGAGTGATTCAATGATTTTCTTGGCCAGAAAACGTCAACTTTACAGAATACCCTGATTTTTTTTTTCTTTCAAATTTCATTTAGTGTTTCCTAAAGCCAGAAAGTTACCATTTAAAATGACTAGTTTTGGGTCACTTCAATGATCTGCTTTTTTCAACACAATTAAACAATTGAGTAAACATCCTCTGAGACTGATGATTCAATAGTTTTTGCCAGGGGTTGTACAAGAAAGGATTACTGCTACAATAAACAGACCTGGTCACTTTCTCTAAACCACTAAATGCTGCCAGGAGGTCTTCAGCTTCATATGCTTTCTCAGAATAATCTTCAGTTAGCCTAGCAAAACACAAACAAAGACACTGACATAAGACATATCACAACCTAAGTGAGAAAAATGATCAATTACCCCGAAAGCACGTCTTCTTCCACAATGCTTCCAGCAAGTAGTCTTGAAATTTCACGCAGTTTAGCTGACATGAACCAACAATCACAACAATTTATCAGTTTAACATGTTTTCAGGTTAATTTGAAGATATTAAGATGTCAGGGGTCCAGGGATACCTCTTGCTTCTTCCGATTGTTGCTTCATTTTTCGGTCTGAGTTATTCTTTTGACTCTGTAGGTTGGCGATGTCCTTGCGGAGCTCAGGAATGACTTTGACATGTTTGGTGAGCTGAGCCACCTGATCTTGCAGGTCAATAGTCATTTGGTCGCCGTCCTCCATCTTCATTTGAAGAGCAGCTCTCTCGTCCTTCAACTTCCTGATTTCCTCTCTCAGGACTCCCAGCTCCTTCTCGTGGTCCCGTCTCTGCATTTCAAGGTTGTTCTCAGCCATCCTAATGAGGCCAAATCTTGTGAGCTCTGGATGACAGCTGCCATGTGTTGCTAAAACCAAACTTACTTTCGGAGCCTTGCTTGAGTTTCCTTCTCCTCCAGAAGATTAATTTTAATTTGATCAAACTTTTCTGTTAAGGAATTTCAACATCTTAATTAGCAAGACTTTTTCGTACAGTGGTTCTCAGATGTGTTATGATTGCGTACCACTTGGTAGTATGTGAAAGACTGACTGATTTGAACGTTCAAACAACCTTTATTTAATCCACACAACAGTTCAGTTGTGTTCAACTTAAACTACAAAGGTTTCAAAATTATTGACTGAAAACGGTTTTATTTCCAAATATTTATGAACAATTTCTTGGTGCAGTATTATTGAACTCGATCCTTAGGTACATTACAATTTCATTAATTTGGGGGGAAATGTAAGCACAGTGCTAATGCTAAATTTGTGTGTAAAAAACATTAAAACCTCTGCCTTTTTTTCCAGAACATTTTTTGGCCGATTACACTAATGTATTTTAACTCATTGCCTGCCAGTCTATTTTGATTGTGTCGTAAATATCAGCCAATGAATTAATGTTGGCCCCAATGCTTGTACTCAGCTGTAAAATGTTTGAGAACCACTGGTCTAGAATTTATAGGTAGATTAATCCTTACCTTTCTGCTCCTTGGTGGAGGCTTCAAACATTGTTTCTCTGGCTTGTTTCTCAATGATTAACCCGTCAACTTCACTTTGAAGCGCAGTCATTTTCTGTAGTGCAAAGAAAGGATGTTTTAGATGAACCTTTTTTAGATTTACTGAATACTGTCACCTCGGGCTGAGCAATCTGTTCCAAAACGATTTTTTTAAAAAAAGATTGTTAGATCTTATTTTTATATATTTTACCATTTTTTAAAAAACTTGGATTTTGTATTGTTCTTTTTAACTGGTAGTTTTAAGAATCTGCGATGAAAATGTTCCTGCAGAATTTGTGTATGTGTGAACAGTAATTATTTTGAGAACACACTGGGCAGACACGCGCCTGTGCATGTCCACGCGGAACCCTTCACAGCAGCAGCACTGTTTCACCTGGCCTACACAGAGTATCCGCTTGGCAAAACACTGCACATGCGAGCAGGTAACTGTCCACAATTTACCAATAATTCTTCAGACAACAAGAGACCGGCTTCCAGCAATGCCCAAACTCCAGTAGAACTCGTACAAACACAGGTGCCATGCACGAGTTTAACAGAGGCTGCAGTAGTGCTTTAGGTCCGAGGTGGCAGTCACAAGCAAAAAAGTGACGATCTCCATACAGCATCTTTAAGGGACTGTTGGCTATCTGACAAACTAAAGTCAATTTGCATCTCCAGCATATTTGATCGATTAGACACGTCACAGAGATCTACCTAAAAAAATTTGCGTCTACAAGCTTGATCTCATAATCGCCCAGCCCTACTGTAAACCCTGAATTTCTAGGTAGTCCTATCTCAACACCCGGTGTTTCTGAATCCTCCCAAATTTCAAGATTCAAAGCATCTTGCCAACAAGCATGATTGGCTAGCCAACCAACTTGAGTGTACAAAGGTAGAATGATGTTTGCTGATGTTAAATGACCGAGCAGATGGTCCAGATACCATCCCTGAAATATAGTTAACAGGCTTCGATGGATCTTGCTTGGCCTTGGACTTCACTAATAGTGATCCAGTCACCAGTCTTCATCAGAAAAGGTGGAAAATACTTTAGAAGCAAGTAGAAGGAAACAAAGGGGAGACTTGAGCACTTCCAGGATAGCCATAAATCTAGAGTCATGCAGGACAGCCCTTCATTTTAAAATGCTTCATATGGCGTTCGGTGCAGCTTCAAGTGGGACACTTATTTTTCCTTCCCTTTGTAGTTGGATTTGTTGCAACCAGTTGATGGTATCCAGCCCAGGTTTGTGGAATGTGGAGTGCACGTTATAATGCTTCTTGTTGCTATAATTGCTACCTAAAAGGTATTCAAATAACTGACCATGGCCAAATGCTTTGTCATCCAGTCACATTGGTGAGACTACAATAAAACCTGACTGACCAGAGAAGCATCTTGTTGAGCTTTCTTCTCTCTTGCTGCCAAGGATGCCTTCTGGTTGGCTGATTTTCCCAGCTGTATTTCCATAGCTTGAAGCTTCTCCATGGCCTGAGAATGAGAGCTGGCCAAGCTTGTCAGTCTTTCCACCAAGCCGCGGTTCTCTTTACTCTGGATTAAGGACGAGTGATTAGTTTCATTCTTCTCCGAAGACTTGACGACAGGCCGCGAGACGACATTTACCTGCTCCTCATTCTTCTTTCGGAGCTGCTCCACCCTGAAGGAGAGCTGAACTTGATGCACCAGTCGACGAATGGCGTTAAAACGACGCCGAGCCAACCACGCTCTGGCATACTTTTGCAGGACCAAGGCCTTGCGAGCTTCTACCAGCTAAACCACGATGCCATACAAAGTCTAAGTCTGATTCCATACCTTCGCGAAAAGCGTCAAGTAAGCCACATTTACCGACCTTGGCATAGGATTTACGGGCCAGCCAACCTCGTGTAAAAGCTTGGATGGTGATGATGGCCAAGCGTACCGTTTGGTAGGCCTTCATTATGCGGAAGCCTCTCCAGTACCTCTGGATCACCACTGCCGACCAGCCTTGCTTCAGGTTTGTTGCACTGACTGCTTTGCTGCAATTTCAAAACAAGATTAAAACGTGGACATTTGATTAAATCTTAAAAGACAGTTCAATACAACTAACCGTACGGTCCTCTTGCCACGGATGTAGTGTTGTATCAGGATGGCAGCCCGTCTCAAGCGGAGGTACTTCCTTCTCTGGATCCACCCACGGACGTATTTCTGGATGGTAATGCAAGCCCCTCGTAGTTGGTCCAGACGTAACTTCTCTAAATAAGCTACCTGACCTGCTCGAAGGAAGATCTTGGTGCGACCGAACTTGTATTGGTTAGAGTCCTGGAGAAAATACAATGCTAAATTTGTGATAGGCCACATTTGCAGAATTGTTTCTAAATCACAACTGTCAATCCAACCTGAATCAACCTTTGAAGCAAAGATTTGCATGTCTGTGTCTTGTCATTGATGCCCGCCTCCACATTGGTCATTAAAACACTGTATCGGTTGTAAAACTCAAAGTAGGTCCACCTGAAAACAAAAAGGATGTTCAATGAAATGACCTTAGAAAAAGTTTGTCGTCTCTTGAAAGTAAACAAAGGGGATCACCTCGATGGGTAACTTTGGGCGCTAATACGAATAGTTTCAAGCACTCCGCAGGCTCGCAGCTGTTGCACCACCCGTCCAGAATCGTATCTAAAAACAATCACTAAAGTTTCTAACAAAGAAATATAAACTTATTCAAGGCATGAATAGTACTTACTCAAATGGCAGCTTTTCATCATTGGGCTTAATGCAGCGCACATAGTGAGGAGTCGTAGCATTCAGAGTGTCCATCAGCAAAGCAAGGGAACTGTGGAACTACATTGAAAATGTATCAGCACACTTACAAAAACACGACACGAGGTGTAAAAAGATGAGCATGATCACCTTTTTCCCAACTGAGGTCCTCAGCTGTTTATTGGCCGACATTACACTGGGCCTGGCCGGCATCACCCTGATACCTTTTATGTTAAGACCACTTTGGCCCTCCTCTTGGAAGAATTTGGCCAGAAAGGCAAACTTGGAATAGTAATAAGAGGATAAATATGTTACGCTGAGATGATGAAAAACAAGGTTGCAAAGTAGTAGAAATGTTCAAAAAGGTTTTTATTGTTTTATTTACCTTACTGACTCTTAGAACTTCAATCAGTTCTTCATAAAGAGCATCTCGATTCTTCTCAAGAAAACCTTTGCACTGATACTCCACCTGTTTAGCAACAAGACAAAACAAACATCCAATACATTTAAACTTGGAGGGCAGTTAATAATCATTTTACAGTGCCAGTGACGGCGATACACGCCCAATTGGTTTTCGAGAAATTCTGAATCATTTCCTGTTGATTTTGGTACAATTCTGGCTAATTTTCTGTTGATTTTGACACAATTCTGGCAAATTTTCTATTGATTTCGGGTCACTACCTGTTGTTTTAAGGAGAATTCCGCCTTGATTTTTCATTACATCCTGTGTGTGTGTGTTTTTTTTTTTTTGGAAAGTTCCAGGTCCCATTCTATTGATTTTGGGTAAAATATTGTTTTGGTGCGATCTGGGTCACTCCCTGTTGATTTGGGGAGAACTTAAGTTCACTTACTATTGATTTTGGATGACTTAATGTTGTTTCTGGGGCAATACCGGGTCCCTTCCTGTTGATTTGGGATCACTTCCTATTGTTTTTGGGGCAATTCTGGATCACATCCTATTGACTTGAGGTCACTATCTGTTAGGGATGAGAATCCGTGTGTTCCAATTCCATGGAATCGATGGCAATTTACTTAAAGATTCTCTTATCAATTCCAACCAGCACGATTAACATTTACGCATGCTGCGCACGTTCGGTTCGGCAATAACAGCTACATAATTACTCATGGAGAGACTTCTCATCAAGTGTAACCTGGAGAGAGTCGTTGCCGTGTGAATTTGTATTGACTTTCACAGGCCATGTCATTATTAATGAGACTACTTAAAGAAATTGTGATTTTTCCCATAATCGTATTCCTCGTCGAATACTCTATAAGAAAAATATAACATATATGCATCTAAAATAATCCTAAACTATTTTAGTAGCAATTTTAATACTCCTGTTAGAAAGATTCCATGGGTATGCGTTCGTTCCCATAGCAACCAGTCGTTACTTCCGGTTATTGTCCTACGTCATGTGCGCTGTGTATTCTGGGACCGAGAATAGGCGTAAGGTTCGCATTTCGAGCAGAAGACAGCCACCTGTTAAAGGAAGTATCTGTGTGCGTCCATGAACGAATGTAAGTATTTCCTCTTCATGCCATAAAGTTCTTATGATAAGTTAGAGCCGTTGTTAGCGCGACCGTTTCGTGTTTTTACTGTTACGTTTGTTGGCTGCTTCTGCTCGTTCTCGCTGCGTCGAGGAGAGCGTTGTTTACATTATATTTGCGTTGCACATTTGTGTTAAGAGGGAATGTGTTAGTTTAGCATCTTAAGATGATGTTGTACAACCATATGAGTGTAAAGTGCTTAGTTTTCGCCACTTTTATAGCCAACATGACCGCACGTGCACGCAGCGTGCTGCCAGGTTGTGCGCGTGCGCTCGCGCCCCCCAGCTTTGTGTCATTATAATGTGCGAGTCGTGTATATGTGTTATTGACTGCTTTGCAGTTAATTTGCATTGTTTATTGCATCAGCACTAATATGATGTAATTTTCGTTTCTTTCAGAACCACACATATACCCACACAATCCAGTCTTCTTTAACACACATACAAATACATCAACATCTCTCCACGCATACTCTAATCTGCTCATTGAGTGATTGTCATATCAAGTGCCATTGCCTGTATGTAGTTGTGCATGTTGCCAAGTTGGATTAAAAGTGTCAACAAACAACTCCACTCTTCGCTCCTTGTGTTCTAACCGACACCCCGAGGCGAATGAACCATAAAACATTGAACCCAGAATCTCATACAGTCCATTAGTCCAAATTACAATTGATAAGGGAATCGATAAAGAATTGAATCGTTAAGCCATATCGACATTGGAATCGGAAAAATCTTATCAATTCCCATCCCTACTATCTGTTGTTTTTTTGGGTCAAAAAACTGCACAACTAGTGAATATTCTGTGGGTCCACCAACATATTACTGGTTGAGTCCAAGATTAAAGTCAATATGAGTGAATAGATATTTTTTATGTAGTTGTTAATCAGTGCAAATGACAATTGAGTGAGAAATGTTGGTTGGCTCGACTGTGACAATGAATATGAATACAGCCCAGTATCGCACGAGTTCATGGAGAAATCTGACAAGAGAAAAGTGTAAACTGGTGCTGAATATGTTCCTCACCTTGTCCGCAAAGTGCTGAATGACAAACATCTCATTGGATAGCTTGGGTCTCTCAAACAAAGGATTGCTGTCCAGGTAGTTGTACAGTTTTTGGAGCCAGCTTTGATCGGAGCCTTGAGGAAACTGAAAGAAAAGAGGATGTATGAATGACTGTGTAATCACTCCAGCCTGCATTCACCAATAATGGTAGCAAAGTCTTTTGTACCAAACATTCTTCATCAAGCAAGTCCAGGATTCCCATTTTGGCTTCAATCAAGTCAATGACTGGCTGGTTGTCATAGAAATCTATTAACGTCCATGGGATGTCTTCTTTCATGTACTCCTCTTGTTCCAGTTTGAAAACATGCTGAAAGAAATAGGACAACTCGAACAGTCATGCTCATACTCATACAATACTCATTCAAGAGGAGTATGACGGGTTTTGTGGCAAAAATGATTACACGAACCAAATTAAACTGCTGCTGAAGCTTTTCATTGGCGTAGTTGATACAAAACTGCTCAAAACTGTTGATGTCAAATGTCTCAAACCTGAGGACCACAACATGAAAATTCAGGTGAACAAATTATCCTAATCAGCAGAATTTTCTTGGTCTTCATTACCCATAAATGTCTAAAACTCCAATGAAAGCATGTTGCTTCCCCGGAACCTGCAGTGCTTTGTTGATCCTGTTAATGATGCAGTCAAACAAATGAGCGTAGATCCGCTTGGCGAGGGCGTCTCGGGAAGTAACCGCGCGATCTTTTGGCAGTGGTTTCACCACCGTTTCAGATGCCAGAACCAGCCTCCGATTACACAGCCATTGCATCAGGTTGTCCGCGCGGACGCCCAGTAACTCACAGAAGATTTTCAAATGTGAATCGCCGTTCTGAAATGCAAAAAAAAAAAAAAGTACAATAAATACACCAAAAAATGAACACAGTGGTGCAAAACTAGTGCTATTAGAAAACAACAAGACTCACAGAAATGGATGATCTATCATCCCCAGAGCTCTTGATTTCCACATTTCCCAGATGGAGAATTGCTGCAAGAACCTTGAAGACATCAGACTGAAAGTCCTCCTTCAATCCTAAAAAATATTAATAAGTTAGAAAACAAAAACACTGTACATATATACTAGGGCTGTCAAAATTACCGCGTTAACGGGCGGTATTTTTTAAAATTAATCACGTTAAAATATTTGACGCAATTAATGCACATGCCCCGCTCAAACAGATTAAAATGACAGCAGTGTAATGTCCGCTTGTTACTTGTTTTTTGGTGTTTGGCGCCCTCTGCTGGTGCTTGGGTCCAAATGATTTTATGGGTTTGGGGAGTGAGCATGGTGTAATTATTGACATCAACAATGGCAAGCTACGAGTTAATTTTTTAATTGAAAATTTTACAAATTTTAATAACACGAAAACATTAAGAGGGGTTTTAATATAAAATTTCTATAACTTTTACTAACTTTTTGTTTTTTTAAGAACTACATGGCCATTGGCAGTGTATCAAATACTTGTTCTCCCCACTGTATGGCATATTTTATAGATGGTTTGAATTGCAATTAATTATGATTAATTAATTTTCAAGCTGTAATTAACTCAATTAAAAATTGTAATCGTTTGACAGCCCTAATATATACACATTCAGTGAAGAGCAGAAGTATTTGCACCCCTTGTGATTTTGCAAGTTCACCCACTTAGAAAATAGGTAGAGATCTGAAATTTCAATCATATATGCATTTCCACTTATCGAGACATAATCTAAAAAAAAAAAATCCGGAAACTCACATTGTATATTTTTCAATAATTTATTTGTAATTTCCTGGGGTTAATAAGTATTTGTACTAGAGCCAGGCGGTATACCGAAAATTTACCGTGACCGAAATTCTTCACGATGACCGACGTAATTATAACCATGTTGGTAAATTCAGTAATTTAATAGAACAAGAAAATAACGTCTTTTCCTGCTTTGACTCTGTGTTGTTTGGCTGTGTTCATTCCCCTTTAAGAAAGCAGTCAGTGTGCTTAAGTATGGAACTCAGCCTACCGTGCTTTGTTTGTTTAACGCTAGCGGCTAACGCTACAAGAAAACGTGATGGAGTCGGGCTTATGGGAGCTTCGCCAAACTTTCACCCGACATTAAGTAGACTCTTAGCGGTTCTCATGATTTCACGAGTGTGTGCTTCCAGTGCTTTCTACTGGTAGCCAAGCCACAGGCTAACGCTAGCGGCTAACAGCGGCTACAAATGAATGTGATCGAGTCGGATAGCAGCTCTAACCTAGTCGAAACGGCTGAACTTAACGAGTGGATTATGCATGGATTGCATCTAGCAATTAGTGTGTCGCGTTATTTTGCATCTGTGTGTGTGTGTGAGATTTGATATCTTTAATGATGGTAAAGCATTCATCATAAATTATAATCCAACAGTGACCGTTTAATGGCCACAGCTATTTTTCTGTATGTGCTTGCTTTATTCTGTATCATTACTGCCATCATAAAATCTTAAATGTTTCATTGGCATGAGAGCAATATAGCTTTAATGTGTGTCTGTGTCTGTGTGGGGGGTGCATGTGTGTGTGCATGTACTAAAAAAATGCTCTGGTAAAAAAAAAAAAACTGAAACCTTGAAGTAAACACTTGTAATGAGTAATTATGTCACAGCAGCCATTAATAATAAGTTGTTTGACGTGTACTGTTCAAGCTTTAAGGCATTTGTGTTACAATGACATGTTTGCACCGTCGTCGTATTAATTTTTATAATGTACATTGTTCAAGTCATACAAGCTGTTATAAATGTTCATTCTTGAATTCTTATTGTTTACAAGAAATTTGTATATACTTAATGTTTAGACTGCATGTACAATTGTTAAATAAGTTAAATTGAAAGATGGTAAATAAATCAACAAGAAACAGTTAATTTGTATTTTTATACATTGATTCAGATTTTCAAATTATATAACAGTCCGCTTGGGCGAATTTATCATCATTTATCGTTATCGAGGTAAATCTGCTCAATTTACCGTGATACATACTTAATAATATTTTGTGCAGAAGCCTTTGTTTGCAATTACGGAGGTCAGACGCTTTCTGTAGTTCTTTACCAGGTTTTCACATATGGAAACAGAAATTTTGGCTCATTCCTCCACACAAATCCTTGCTAGATCTGTCAGGTTTCGGGGTTGTCGTTAAGAAACACAAAGTTTCAGCTCAATCCAAAGATTTTCTATTGGACTGATGTCTGGCTTGGCAACTCCAGAACCTTGATATGCTTTTTACACAGCCACTCCTTGGTCAGCTTGGCTATGTGCTTTGTATCATTTTCATGTTGGAAGATCCAACCACAACTCTTCAAGTCTCTGACTGAGGGAAGGAGGTTGTGACTCAAAATCTGACGATACATTTCACCATTCATCCTCTGCTTGACACAGTACAGTCATCCGGTCCCCTTTGTCAAAAAGCAGCCCCAAAGCATGAGGTTTTTACCCCCATACTTCACAGTGGGGATGGTGTTCTTGGGATTGTACTCATCCTTCTTTTTCCTCCGCACACGAAAAAAAGTTTGCACCAAAAAGTTCTACTTTTGTCTCATTTGACCACATGACTTTCTCCCCTCTGCATCATTCAGATGGTCCCTGGCAAACTTTAGATTGGCCTTCACATGTACTGGCTTCAACAGGGGAACCTTCTGAACAGTACGTGATTTTAAACCATTATACCGTAGTGTTCTACTGACAGTAGCCTTTGAAACTCTGCATCCAGCTCTCTTCAGGTCATTGACCAGCTCCTGTCATGGCTAAGCCCTCACTTTTCTCATCATAAGTAATGCCTCACGAGGAGAGATTTTACGTGGAGCCCCAGTCCAAGGTAGATTATCAGTCATGTTTAGAATTTTCCATTTTCTAACAATTGCTGCAATTGTTGATTTATTCCCACCAAGCTGCTTTCCAAATGTCCCATAGCCTTTTCCAGCTTTGTGGATTTTTTTCTCTGGTGGCTTTCAAATCCTCTCTGGTCTTGCCCATTGGTAGCAGTTGTATTATGACTGACTGTGGGGTGCACAGGTGACAATAATGAGCTCAAACGTGTGGTGGATGGGTGGTTACTCATGGGGTAAAGGTGGACTTTTTTAAGGTAAACTTACAACTGTTTGAGTGTCATAATTATTGCTGATTCTCAGGAGTACAAATACTTTTGAACTCCAGTAAATTTTAAATAAATTATTTAAAAATACAATGTGAGTTCTGAATTTTTTTAGATTGTCTTTATCAGTGAAAATGCATCCATGTTTGAAATTTCAGACCTCTAACTATTTTCTAAGTAGGTGAACTTGCAAAATCACAAGGGGTGCAAATACTTCTGCTCCACACTGTATATAATAAAATTAATATATAAATATTTTACAGTACTGGTCCGCAATAAAAACATTATTCCACCGGAACCATTTATTTTACCCAGGAGTGAGAAAGTCTGTTGCGTCTCCTCCATGCCTTTCCTGTCATCCACACCTTCAATAATGATATTGCCACCCATGCCCGTGTAGTGAAACTCATCTGCACTCCCTAAAGGGAAACAACAGCAACAGTATCGGCACACTAAATATATGGAGCAGCACAATTCAGGTTTAAGACTTGTCACACTTACTGAGTTTGAGTTCTTTAAACTGCGGCAGATGTGCGCAGGCACATATTTGGTAAAATATGTGATAGTTCCGCTCCGATTCAGCCTGAAAGCAACAACAATATGTGCTAGAGTAGAGCACAGGTGTTAAACTCATGGCCGGGGCCCAGATTTGGCCTGCCACATCATTTTGTGCGGCCAGCGAAAGTGTCCTTTTGCATCAACTTCATGTTTTTTTTTGTTTTGTTTTGTTTTTTTAGCAAAATAAGTATCAAATAAAATTTCTGTAGCCCTAAATCAGACATGTCCAAAGTCCGGCCCGGGGGCCAAATGCGGCCCTTGGTCAAATTTCATCCGGCCCCCAGCCTCTGTCATAAAATCAATAACATCTGGCCTGCACACAGACTTAATAAATTGGTCAGCAGTACTGCTACCAGCATATGAAGTAGCTTACACACTAAATGCTGCTCCTCATTTACCCACTAAAAGGCAGCAGCACTCTAAGCAACATTACCCCGTGTGACTCTTTACTCCCAATTTTCTAAAATGGCGACAATCAACCAAAAAAAAGTTGACTGCGATGACCGACGCTTCAAGGATAGGTGGAAATTGGACTATTTCGTCACTAAAATACGCAACAACTGTGTCTGCCTCATTTGCAAAGAGACAGTCACTGTTTTTAAATAGTTCAATTTGAGGTGATATTACCAAACAAGACACACTGACATGTACGACAAGATTACAGGGAAGATACGTAGCGAGAAATTGAAGCAACTTGAAGCTAGTTTAATTTTACAGCAGCCGTATTTCACAAGAGCCTGAGAGTCGAAAGAAAATGCCACAAAGGCTAGTTGCGAGACTGTTGAAATTAATATTTTTTTAAAAAAAAAGTAAAGCAAATTTGACACAAGGAATGGCTTGCTAAAATTTGCTTAAATATATTGTTCTACGTAAAGAACGTCAGCCAAGGTCGGCCCCCCACACATTTTACCACACCGTATCTGGCCCCCTTTGCAAAAAGTTTGAACACCCCTGCCCTAAATGAAAGATCGAGAATTAGAGAAATCAGGGAATATTTAAGTCCTCCCCCATTACTTTATTTTTAATTTAAAAAATAATAATAAATGAGAAATAAATTTTGTAAAGAGAATGTTTATTGGTGTTTTACATTTTGTACGGTTTTACAAAACATGTAAATATGAATGAAAACAGATAAGTATATAACAGTTACTGTTTTTCTTTTTTTTTTAACTAAAAATATTATCATTAATGTTTGTTCTTCTTTTTGTGTTTAAAATAAATAAATTGAATAAACACAAAAATAATAGTGGGAAAATAAAAAAAAGTATTTCCATTCATGAGCACAATTTCTAGATTAAAAAAAAAAGACTCCATATGATTCTCAACTATCTAAATAGCTGATAATTGATTAGCTGTTGATTAGTCAACTTATCATGGCAGCCCTAATAGCGTACCGTATGAATGCTATTTTTAGACCGTGACGTCGCCATCATAACGCGGAAGTGAGACATTATTGACACGCCCTCGCATACAAACCATGTTATTTCTGCTTGTTTTCTCTGGTAATCTTTCAAAAAAGAACTTGCCAATCAAACACTGCTGCTATGGAACTTGTAGAAACGACTGTAGACATTACGACATATGAAGGATGTTTTCTTCATAAATTCTTCATTTCTCCATAAACTTGGAGGAAAAAATGTGAAGAATGGATCAACTCGCAAGGACTTCCAAAAGACCAGTTTAACGCCAGCAAGGTGAAGCCATTTACATTTCATATGCAGTAAACATTTTGTTCGGGGCCATGGTCCTTCAGAGGACAAAGATGTAAGCCATTTTGATATTTTTACTTATTTTTTACGTGGCGTTTTGCCGTGCTGCTTCTGTCTGACAGTGAATGACCTGAAAAAAATTAAAATGGTATCTGACTGCCACTGTTACCTTTTCTGTTGTAAAAAAAACAACTTTAGTAGTAGTAAGGGGGAAGTGTAAATAAATTATAGAATTAAGATTTGTTATTAATGAAAAAAATAAAAGTGTTCGTTGGCTGTCACGGGGTAGCATTTGTGATCGCTACGCAAAAATAGCAATGTAAATTGCCCCCAAGAACAGTCAGAGACATAAGACAACTAGAGGATATAATATAATATATAAGAAAGACAGGGCATATTGCGGTAAAGGATAGATTGTTGAAACAGGCGAATGTCATTGTCAGTGACGTAAGGCAATGCACACAAGAAAAAGACGTCGATAAAAAAGCTAACTCTGGATGAGGTCGGCCCGGCTCTTTTTCCCCTCTTTTTCAGCCCTCATCCCTAAAGCCATCCCTTTGACTGAATATTTGTATGTGCTTTCACATCCTTACCAGTGAATCTGGCACCAGGGACATAATTTTCCCACAGAATTAGTAGGTTTAGCTCAGTAAACATCTCGTTCGTACACTATTTCCATTCATTTACTATTGGGGACAAACGGGAGGTTGACCCGCCTAGGCACAATTGCTAACGTCATGAATATTAATGAGCACAAGTGACGTGTTGCTTGGGTACACCATTGGCAGACATAATGGCCCTTCAAAGGAAATCAAAACTATGATGTGGCCCACATAAACAATGAGTTTCACACCCCTGCAGTAGAAGATTAATTAAGAATATCAAGTGGTCATACCTGGAAAACAACTCTTGATTTCTCCAACAGGTAAGTCCTCATGTTTGCGCCAATAATTCGATACCTGTTGTCAAAACTTATCTCGGTGAATTTCCCGAAACGGCTGCTGTTATCGTTCCTGATCGTCTTTGCGTTCCCGATGGCCTAAAAGAAAACCCAGCAGTATGTTACCAGTGCATTGTTATAAACAGGACCGTCGTGTTCCTCACCTCTGTTATGGGATTGGATGCCAGAACTTTGTCTTCAATTTGGGTCTTGCTACCAGATTTGCTGACAACAGCAAAGTACCTCATAGCGTATCGAGCAGAAACCGTTTTACCAGCTCCTGACTCTCCACTGATGATAATAGATTGATTTTTGTGGTCCCTAGTCAAGAGAGAAAAGCACTCAGGTTAAAAAAAAGTGATTTAAAAAACTACAAATCTGTAAAGTTACATTGGTCTTACTCACCTAGCCATCTGTTTGTAAGCCTCCTCCGCCACCGCAAATATATGAGGGTCCATGTCACCCATGTTCTGACCCGAGTACGCATGAATGATTGCATCTCCATAGACATGAAGCTGCTTGTAAGGGTTCAGAGCCACCAGGATGATGCCTGCATGAGAACATCACCTGAGTGCTTTTATGAGCGAGACAAAGTTTGCCCTCTGAGCCTACCACAGTAGGTGTAGATGATTCTGGATTCCAAGAAGCGCAATTTGAGGTTGTGCAGGACAGCTGGTTCGTGGAGGTAGCTGAGAGCGGTGAGGTCGTTCTCCCCAACCAAGATGTCCGGGTTGCGGAGAGGCGGGAGTTCTGGTGGTGATGAGTCAACGGGGTACTTGAGTTCCTTAGAGGGAAAGTTGAGAGTTGGGTGAGTGAGTGTGGGTTCATTTTATTTTAGTACTACAGGTATGTGTGAACTTTTATTTACTTACGGTGCCATCCTCGAGAAGCAGGTGTAAAATATGATCTCCAAAATGGAAATCTCTCACAATTTCTGCTGATTTCCAAACATGTTCAGCATCTGGAATCCACACTCTATTGTACTGCAGTGCAGATTGTGAAGTTACACGATAGAATATTTAGTAGAAATGTTGATATTTGCCACTTAAAATAATTTTCGCTTTAAACTTAAGTTTAATTAATTAGCAAGTTGTGATAATTACATGTTGTGTAACATTAATAACAAAATTATTGACAAAGTTTCCATATGTCTCTCTTAACAATTATTATAAATCTACAAATGCACCATAGCGTATAAAAATAATTTACTTACCCGCGTGTAAAGTTGAAACAACGCCATATTTAGGCGTAGTGGTTTTAAACTCTAATGTTGTAATATTTGTTCATCACTTTACTTCCTAAGTTACCGACATTTTTTTCTGTCCCTGGCCCACTCAACTATGACAGCACTCATCATTGTAACAAGAGTGAACCTGCGGATCCGGTTAGCGCTTCAAAGTAATCTTAAGATTTATTTGAATAAATCTATTTTTCTCATTCGTGGGTGATTAGAACAATAATGGTGTTGATTCGTGCACATTTACATTTAATTGTCACATGTTTAGAATGAGAAATTAGCAGTTTAGCGATGAATGTTTGGACCGAGTACTATTATTCTGAAAAGTTATATTTTCTACTGGCGTGTGCTTTTCGTTCGCTTGACCGTGCCGGCGGGAGCGCCTCACCTGTTGCTTCTGAGATAGAGAGACTCCGCCCACCTGTCTTGTGACGAAGCTGCTCTTTTGTTCAAGGATCCAAAAGGGGAAGAATCCGGATACAAAAAAAACAATAGAAGTTACCTAGGAGATTTAAGTACCAGGAAGCATTTCCATAATTCTAAGTGTCAACTCGACCGAACAAAATTGAACAAAAAAAACAAACATAATTTTTGTGATCAGCCTTTGCACTTTAGTCCCAAACATTTTCTGTTGTGATGTAATTTTGAGAGTACCTTTTGCTTGTAAAATAATTTTCTGCAATTCAAACGACTGACAGATATTACTTCGAAAATTCAACACCTTTCTCATGTTTGGCAACAGATGAGTTTGAGTGTACGAACCTGTCTGATTACATTTGTCAGGTTCATTTCCTGGATAATTTGGAGTTGAATTGTTAAGGAATAATTGGAATGACAACATGAGAACAAAAATCATCAGGATGCCAGACTGCCTTGCTAAAAATATTTTTTCACCCACACCTGTATACTCTGAGGCTCTGGTTATCATTGACAACACTTCAGTTATTTCACTTTTTTTCGCATGCAAAATGTGGAATTATCTCTACTTCTTATCCATTACATACATTATAACCATTTACATAAAACTGTTAAAGAACTAACGATTAAAAAAAATTTACATAGAGACCATCCATTCTTTTTAGTTTTTATATATATCAAAAAGGCAAACAAAAATCAGGATTGTCACATATAAGTACTTGAGCTAAAAGAAAACATTTGAGCAAATCTTAATTTCCACACCTATATTAACAATTTTCATAACAGGAAATCACAGTCTCACACATTTTCTTAAATAAGACTTTTCATATTTACTTGCCACGTGAATAAATAGATTGAGATGAACTGTGATGAAAACTTAAAAAGGAAAGACATGACTTTTCTCATGTGCATCCAAGCAGAAAGAATCCTGTTAAGTAAATTGAAAAAGAAAGAAAGGAAAAAAAAAACATTTATTTTTTTCTGATGTAATTGTGGAAAAAAGGGTCAATAAAAGGCAGTGTTTCCATGAAATAGCCACCTGACATTAGCCTGGCAAGCCAACCTGACATTTCAGCATGTATACATACTGTACAGTGGTATGAAAAAGTATCTGAACCTTTGGAATTTCTCACATTTCTGCATAAAGTCACCATTAAATGTGATCTGATCTTTGTCAAAATCACACATATGCAAAAACAGTGTGCTTTAACTAAAACCACCCAAACATTTATATGTTTTCATATTTTAATGAGGATAGCATGCAAACAATGACAGAAGGACTAAAAATAAGTAAGTGAACCCTCTGCCTAAGGAGACTTTTAGGTTAAGTTCATACCGCAGGTCTTAATGCAAAATTCCGATTTTTTTGTCATATCTGTGTTTTTGGCGTGGCCGTACAGACTGCTTTTGTCCATTGAGCCCGTTCAGGTTCACGCATACGCACTAATTCGCAGTACGAGATACGCTAAGCAACTGACCCGCATGCACAAGAGCATCAAAACAAATGACATACACACGAAACACACACACACACACACACACACACACGGACAGTTTGCCCCAACAACCGGCCGTGTAAGCAATCCTGAAATATTGCTCATTTAGAGCAGAGAGAAAACCTAGCATTCTCAGGCTTATTCTCAACCAATTTCATATTTTTTGACTTGTCAAGCCCGCTCCTTCCCCAAAAGCCACATTCAAACTAGGAGCTAACGCTAATGCACAGCTGCACAGCTACTGTAGCGGTATTGTCCCTCTTGCTCTTTTCTGACGTAATTACTGCATGAATTCCAAGTTGGGAGACTTGACAGTTCAGACCCACACCACATTCTGGAAAAATGTGGCCCAAATCGGATTAAAACCACATACGAAGGTGATCCAGATCGGATTTGAAATTGTCCACTTCTATGCTACTTTCACGTTCAGACCGTCAAATTAATGCCTCACTCGAGTCGGAAAAACACGAAAAAAAAAAAAGATTAGTGCATAAAGACCTGCGGTATCATCCTAGCCTTAGAGAACAATTGAAACCAATTTTTACCAAGCAATTGAAGTCAGGTCTGTGCCCAATCATTGATGAGTGGTTTAAAGCTGCCCTGCCCACTATCAAACCAAAACCAGGAAAGAATTGTCTTTCCTAATTAATACTAAGATAATTGCATTATCTGAAAATGGAGAGAGTTTGGCACTGTTGCTTCTCTCCCAAGGCGTGGCAAAGATGATGCCAAGAGTTCAGCGCAGCAGAATACTCAGACGTAAAAAAAAAAAAAAAAAAAAAAAAAAAAAAAAAAAGAACTCTAATGTGTCTGCTAAAGACTTCCAGAAATCAGCACAGTCCAATATCTCTGTGTACACATCAACTCTTTGTAAAACTGTGGCCAAGAATGGTGTTCATGGGAGAACTCCACAGAGGAAGCCACAGCTGTCTAAGAAAAATATACATATATTGTTGCCTGCTTAATGATCGTAAAAAGGCACTTGGACACTCCACAGAAGTTTTGGCAAAATATTTTGTGGATTGATGAAACCAAAGTCGAATTGTTTGGGAGTAACAAACAACGTCATGTGTGGAGGAAAAATGGAACAGCTTACCAACATCAACACCTCATCCCCACCGTGGAGCATAGTGGAGGAAGCATCATGATTTGGGGCCGTTTTGCTACCTCAGGGCCTGGACAACTTGCAATTAATAATAATAATGCATTTTATTTATAACGCACTTTACATTTGAAAAACAAATCTCAAAGTGCACATTGGCAAAAAAGAAAATAATAAATAAAATGAAGAAGACTATGAATAAAAGAGTAAAAGCAAAACAGACACAAGCACAGATAAAATCAGATACCAATCAGATAAAAGTAAAACAGTCAAATAAAATTAGCTAGAATAAGCTTTTTTAAAAAGGTGAGTTTTTAGTCCTTTTTTTAAATGCATCCACCATCTGCGGGGCTCTGAGGTGGTCTGGGAGGGCGTTCCAGAGACGGGGAGCAGCAGCTGTAAAGGCCCTGTCGCCCATAGTCTTGAGCCGAGTCCTGGGCGGGAGTAGACGGTGCTGTTGGCTTGACCGGGTTCTGGCTGAAGTATGTGATGTGATGAGTTTGGTGAGGTAGGTTATTAATGGAAAAACAAATTCAAAAGTTTATCAGGATGTTTTGCAGGAAAACCTGAGACCGTCTGTCAGACAGTTGAAGCTAAAAAGAGTGTGGATGCTGCAACAAGACAATGATCGAAAACAAAGAAGTAACAACTTCAGAATGGTTTCAGAAGAACAAAATACACATTGTGGTGTAGCCAAGTCAAAGTCCAGACTCAAACCCCATTGAGATGCCGTGGCATGACCTGAAGACAGCGATTCATGCCAGACATCCAAGGAATTTGACTGAACTACTACAAAGTTTTGTAGAGAGGAATGGGCCAAGATTAGCCCTGATCGATGTGCCATACTGCTCTGCAACTACGGAAAGCGTCTGGTTTAAGTTATTGCTGACAAATAGGGGGCCACAAAATATTAAATATGTGATGGTTCACGTACTTATTTCCCCCCCTTTTGTCATGTTTGCATACTCATTCATTCATTTTCCATGCCGCTTTTCCACACGAGGGTTGCGGAGGTGCTGGAGCCCATCCCAGCCAACCACGGGCAGTAGACAGGGGACAACCTGAACTGGTTGCCAGCCAATCGCAGGGTACAAGGAGACATACAACCATTCACACACACACTCATACCTACGGACAACTTAGTGTTTTCAATCAGCCTACCATGTATGTGTTCAATCAGCCTACCATGTATGTTTTTGGGATGTGGGAGGAAACCGGAGTTCCCGGAGGAAACCCACACAGGCACGGGGAGAACATGCAAACTCCACACAGGAAGGCCGAAGCCCGGGATTAAACCCTTGATCTCAGAACTGTGAGGCAGACGTGCTAATCAATCAGCCATCGTGCCGCCATGTCTGCATACTATCCTCATTAAAATATGAAAACCTATAAATGTTTGGGTGGTTTTAGTTAAAGCAGACACTGTTTTTTCATATGTGTGATTTTGACAAAGCTCAGATCACATCTGATGGTGATTTTATGGAGAAATCTGACAAATTCCAAAAGGTTCAGATACCACTGTATACTGCAGATATACATGGCAAGTCAGTCTGGTCTTTTGAGGTTTCAATTGGATTTCCAAATTACTAACACTTTCTCGTTATGTGATTAATACCCATTATCGCATGCACCTCTGCTCGAGTCTATTAGTATGTATTTGGGTGGGTATAACTGACATGACAAATGGTTGTCCCCATAAATTGTCATTTTTTTGTTTAAAGATTATTCTCTCCATTATACGAGGTCTAAGAAATTTGCAATTTGCATACTCTAATACAGGGGGTTCTCATTGTTTTTTGCTCCAAGATCTCCTTTATAAGGAGACAACCTCCCGCGATCTACCTTAACTTGGGGTCCAAAATTATTATTATTTTGATGCCGCTAGCCACCCATACCAGCGCTGCGATCGATTGGGCTCAAATGCTTTAAGCAACTGTCCTTGATATGAATGTAGTTTATACTACACCTGGTCTTTCCCTTTAACATCAAAATACTGTAAGAGGAGCAAATGCTGGTTCTAGATGCGGTGGAGAAAGTCCAAATTTAGGCTGGCAGGGATCTGAATGTCCTCCAGCGCCACAGAGGAAGGCGAGAAGGAAAGTGTTACAAGAAAGACTTTCTTGGCGTCCATCATCAGTGTTGATAACTCTTCTCTGTCTTTTAAGATGTTCTGTGAGGTACAAAATGGAAGCGGTTAATCATTTGAGGAGTGTAAAAGGAGCACAAGTATTGCTGTCATAACAACACACTCTAATGGTGGTGATGAAGCCGGTTGTCACGCGCTCTTCAAACTCAATCACTGGAGTGTAGAGGGTCAACACTTTAACAATCTGCAATAAAGAACACACGATCAAAACAAAATGGGACGTTTTGTGTAAAAAAACATGGGCTAATGTGTGAAATACATGGACTGATGACGGACCTGTGAAGTGGTGAGGCCCGTGCACATGTCGCAAATAGCCTGAGCGTCCGCCTCGGTCTTCTTCTTGATTTGTAGAAGCTGCGCGGCCTGGACAAGAGGTTCCAACATTTCTTTGGCGCCGCAGTCGCTCAGCTCCCTCTCTGCCAGCCACTCCTCCAACTGCCACACATTGTACCTGAACGCACACGTGGCGAGGAGAGTAGAAATTTTAACAGGTGACCTCACTTTTTCCCCTTACCTCTTTGTCGCCAGCAAACCTTTATTGTTGTGTAGTATGAATGGTATTTTTTGTTAGTTTTGGCAATGTCCTTGGATATCTCAAATCTTTAGTTGCTTTGTAGCCCTTACATTTAAAAATACAAATAAATAAATACATTTTCAAAAGCTGATCTTTTTCACATGATGTTGATCTTCTGAAAATTTTGTGATCGGTCCAATTTCCAAACGCGTGATTGGATCGTCTATTTTACTTATTCTATATAACCAAAAAAGAATGGAAAAAGATTACTTTATTACAAAAATGATTTGACATACAAGTGTTTTCAGTTAGAAGCGTGGTCACAGAACAAATATGAGTCAGGCATCAAATAAGTGTACATTTCAATCTTGCATTGTCTTTGACAAATCTGGTGTCTTTCTCATGCTCTAATGGAAAATTTCAGAAAATAACAGGAGATAGCCATTACCTGATCTGGAGCCCTTTGCTCCACGAGCACATGTCCTTCCTGAGCAACAGGTGGTTGATGGTGACAGCACATATGATGTAGAACTGCTGCCGGACAACTTGTTTAATGAGGCTAGAGTCCATCCCGTGCTTAACCATGGTGGTGTACCAGAGGCCCAGCTGCTGCAGTAAGACATCCACCGTAACCGCGTCTTCCTCTGGTGAACTCGAGCTCCTTTTCCTCAGACCACTTGGTTTGGAGCCTAAAACCCCCTGGATGTCCTCGTGCTCCAACATGCTCGACACTGCACATGACAAACACTGTCAAACCGCTTCGCATCAATGCAAACGCGCGCACGGGATTGTTCACGCCACCTATGAGAGGCTGCAGTGTGCCCTCCATGCTTTTTATGAGCTGGCGGTAAATTTGGATGGCGAGGTCGGCAAAAACATTCTGGTACTCTGTCAGTTCAAAGTTGGTCAGGCAATGCTCGTTCTGCTTCGCCGTGTTGTGAGACTTGTACGTCTGTGTGGGATGAGGTTTGAACTCAAAGTGAAATGTGTGTTCGTTCGGTTGTAACGCTCATGCTGCGACTTGTGCTCACTTCATCTCCGCTATACTGCTTCAGACAGTGCAGGAGTCGGCACGTGTTGGATAACCAGAAAGATGACACATCAAAATTCTTTCCGCGCTTCTATTGAAAGAACACAAGAAAAGATGTGGCATTAGAACAGTTTACTAGGGGTGCAACGATGCGTCTATCAGGATTAATTGAAGGCCCCTTGTATCGAATTGAATTAAGGCAGACCAAATTTGGCATCTTAGCAAATATCACATTGCTGAAGAATTAATATGGTATCGGGATTTACAACCTTGCATTAAATTAGGGGTGTCACGAAACATTGATCAGTTCAGAAACAATCCTATCAAATCGATCGAAACGTAAAGCATCATCATCTTTTAGATATAGTGTTTTGTTAAAAACAATGGTTTTCACTCAAATCTTTGCTACTCTATGTTTAAGCAACAAAATTGTTAGACAAAATTGCTTTGCTTTGTTTTTTACTTTAGTGAAATATTTGCTAAATAACTGCATGATATTGCATTAGAATTAATCAGAGGCTCTTGAAATCCAACCGTGGCAGACTTCGCAATATCGGATAATGTACCTTTGTTCAAAGTATCGAATCAAATCATGAAATCGCTGATTTACACTCAGATTACCTAAATAAATTGAAAAAAATATGTTGACACTTTCTTAAAATAATTTGTGATTTTAAAAAATGATAATTTACAATTCTAATAATTTTTGTAAAAATATTGGTAACACTTTATAATAACTATCCGTTTTACTAGTTCATAGATCATTAGTAAACTGTTGATAAATGATTTTTTGTTGATTTGTGAAGTATTAACAGTTTGTTAAGCATTTACAGGGTGTTCTTAACCTGAAACACAGTTTGTGTAGAAACGTTTCAAGTTTTTGTGTGTAACGTTTGGCATTTCTATCTTTTCAGGTTAAGAAATGCAGTTCACTTCAAAAGAAAAGGCATTTTGATAAGGCATTTTTCAGGCAGCGCTCATGTTGCACATTTATGAAAATCTGCCATAGAACCAACAAATATTTGTACTTTTCTTTGTATATTTAACCAATAAAACTTATGACCTTCAACATAAAGTGTATGTATATAGTTTTATTAAGATCCATCAACTAGCATGGGCATTTAGAATGGGGTCAACCATATTGGAACACCCTGTAAATGCTTAACAAACTGTTAACAAATACTCCACACACAAATGAACAATAAATCATTTATCATCAGTTTACTAATGACCTATTAACTAGTAAAACGGATAGTTATTATAAAGTGTTACCAAAATATTATTTCAAGATGAAGATACATTATTTTTACACACCAAAAAAAATGTATTTAATACACACTAACAAACCAACACGAAGAACGGTAACCAGTGATGCTTATTTCTGACTAAAAAAAATCCATTACCACAGTATTTCTATCACACAAAAAATAAAACTTCCTGTTACTTAAAGCAACACTTGGCAATTTTTCAGTTTTGATCGATCTTAGCGACACTAGTAGACAAAAGTGGTAGTGTTTTGCCTTAAAGAGGTCTGCATTTTCCATGAGGACCAGCGCACACACGCATAGCGTCGTAAAACCATCAATCAATCAAAAATCAATCTCAAGGTCGCTTGCAGAAGGATTAAACAACATTTGTTTCCAGCGGCTGTGTGAAGGATGAATAGTTATCAGGTCATGAATCCAGGTGTGGCTAAACAATACTTGATATTTAAACTATTCCACATTTTATGTAGTTAAGGTAATTAACTGCGTTGAAATACCTGGCATGAAAAAGTACAGTGCTACCTCCACATATGAAGTTAAGTCGATCCAGGACCATGTTTGTAAGTCGAAATGGTCGTATGTCGAGCAGGATTTTCCCATATGAATACATTATAATTCCATTAATTCGTTCCACAGCCCAAAAACCTACACTAAATCTTTAATAAATACTGCTGGTACTATTACAAATGCGAACTACACATAGCAAATCAAATAAATTATTAATAAAAAACAGAATAATAATATCATAATAATTCCTGTAATAATGTAACGAATCAGGGTCTAATGCGGCGGTTGTGTTTTGCGTGCTGTACCTGAACGCATCGCGTCGTTGACGTGAGCGAGAGAGAGGTTGAGATATCACTCTTTTTTAATGCCTAAAAACGCACCCACTGTGGCCCTTTGCGGAATAGTTTGCCCACCCCTGCTCTATAAAGTGTCTTATGTGTCAACGTGTGAATAGCTGTCCACTGTAGTGACAACTGTTCTTCAAATTAACCATTGTTTTTACAGTGTATCATTCATTATGGACTATAAAGTGTTTTATTATACACACATCCTGTATATACATATGGCGGAAAACACTGAGGTGGCTTGAAGTTCCGTTCTGAGACCCCCAATCTGGCCAAATTTTAAAATTGTCCTATATTCATGTGTGACACATCATTGGAAAGCTTAAAATCTCAATTTTCTGGGGGAAGAAACATTTTGAACAGGAGGGCATTAAAAAAAAAATTAAACCCCTAAACCCTAACTGGAGGTGACAGCATGGGAGAGCATAATTAAAGACACCATGATTTTAATGAGATATTATCGCGTCCCTACCTTGTTTCGATCCAAAAACTCTGTGTAGCATGTATCACCGAGGGTCATGACACAGCTGTGAATGGCCACAGCCAGACTTGTGGGGGATTTTATGGGTGAACCATGGTAATATAACAAGGACTGTGATGCAGAAATCACAGACATTAAGGAGTGGTCAATGTTTTTTTTTCATATATTTACCCTTTTAAACATTTTTTTTCTTCAATTCTTTGTTTGGGTCGAATATTTATCATCTAAAATATCGGGGAAAATGCGACAAAAAAAAACCATAAAATTAAGCAATAGTTATGAGGTAGATATCTGTGACCTATTTACAGACACTATGTTTTAAATTGTGATGTAATTTGTTTTAAAGTTTAAAATATGCGAGAGAATAATTTTTTTAAGTTGTTTTTTTTTAAACTAAATAGTAGACATCAATTATTCTTTGCTAAAAATGACAGACATTTCGATAATAAATATAATTACCTTCTTTTTATGGCTGGGTTGAAACAAAAGCGTATGTGCGGTGTCTTTAAACGGGGGTCTCCAGGGTAAAACGGACAAATTAAAAATAGTTTGGGGGCTTAAAGTGCCATTAAACTGCTATGGCAGCATATAGACATATTGGTCTATCAAACACAACAGTTCTTTTGGCAGTTTATTTTACAGAGGGTTGCACCTTTTCAATCCATTCTATGTGTAAGTATGTGTGTACTCTATGGAGCAGCTTTGAATCTCATGACACTTTGTGCAATAAAGGTGTTCTGTTCTATTCTATTCTATTCTATTCTATTCTATTCTATTCTCTCAGCAGAAACTGCTTTTTCAGCCTTGTCTGTGTTTTCCGCCATATATAAAGTATTAAATATAAGCGGACACCGAGTGAAATCGCTGTACTGGACCTTGATAACTCCTTTAACACTGCAGAGGACGGTATTGAGCAGTGTGCTGGCTCTCTGGTCGTCGTTAACCCTGTCAGCATATCGCAGGCACATGAATATGATGTAAGCGGGAAGGCCAGGAAGAAAACTGACAGCCACACTGCCGGCCTTCAGGTCTGAAAAGGACAACACTCATTTAGAATCAGATATCTGACGTCTATAACCCAAGCAAGATAGGTGTGTCATACCTAAAACCAGACTTTTAACGAGGCGGCTTTCTTCACCCTCTTTGTACTCCAACATTCCCTGGTACTCCCTCTCCTTGCGAGGTATACTTACTGCTTTTGCAGGAGAGTTTGTCCCAATGGAGGTTTTTCTTTGTTGAGCTTAATGAAAACATTAAGAATGCCCAGTGAATGATCATGGTTCGATTCCATTGATGGGTATAGACATCCAATCCATTTCAACTGGGAGGTACGGTAGTCAAAATGGATTGAACGTCTGTCACCGTCAATATCAGCAAATGAGTTAACCTTGTGAATAAACTTAGAACTGACAGTAGAGCAGACTAAGACATGAAAACATGTCTGTGGCACTGAATGAGTTAAATGTTAGCACATAATACATCATAAACAAACACAGCTATTCATGAAACACAACAAGGCACTCCATCCCAGTTAGGAACCGTTTCCATTGCAACGATTCCCTATCCTAGCAGCAGAGTGTCAAACTCATTTTTGCCGTGGGCCACATCAGAGTTTTGTTTTTCCGTGGAAGGCCATTAAATTTGTTTATTGGGGATTTAACGTCTAGCGCCATCAATAGCAAGTGAATTCTGTGCATATATCTTACTTTTGTGCGCTACACAGAATGACAGCACTCCTGTAACGAGTCACATGACACTTTGGAGTGAAAATGACAAGCAGTACTCAATTTGGACATTTAGGGATGTTCTCAGGGGTGTACTCACTTTTGTTGCCAGGGGTTTAGATATTAATGGCTATATTTTAAGTTATTTTGAAGGGAAAATAAATTAACTATATGATACAAGCTGAACACAGACTACTTTTCATTGTGTCAAAGTGTCATTTTGTCAGTGTTGTCCCATGAAAAGATATACTTAAAATATCTGCAGAAATGCTAGGGCTGTACTCACTTTTGTGACACACTGTATATCGAGACTACGCGCACTTTACTTTGATGATGGATGGCTCCATTTATGCTGCACTTTTTGAAATATTTTTCTAATCATGTTATAAATAGTAATTTATTGATCTGTTTTGCACATGCACCAATAGTTTAAAAAAAAAACTAGAAACGGAATCATGTTGTCTAGGTGATTCCGTCGTTTTTTTATTGCATTCAATTTCTGCAATTAAAAAAAATGACATACTATTTGTGTTTATATGTACATGTGTGATGAGCTTATAATACCATCCATAACTATAATCTAACCAGATGAATAATACCTTGTAGTATTTCCTTGTAACAACCAAATTTGTGTCAGCCCTTCTGCATTCGGCAACTGTAATATTATTTGTAATTTTGCCTAATTTTAGTCACTGACGGTCAATCTACACCTCATGTTAACACAGGCTGCACAGATTGTTAGAATTTTGTCCACGAACGATCAACGAAGTGATAAGAACAAACATACGCTTCATCTATGTCGTGCTGAATCCATTTTTGGAGATTCCGTGGGTTCCTCTGGTTTGATTTTGCAGTTTTAACTTTGTCTACACACTGCCTACTTTAACGCACTTCATGTTGTTCTTTCTAAACCGGAAGTCCATAGCAGAAAATGTCAAAGATGGTGCCGACTATGTTTCACTCAAGAAACTTGTTTATAGAGCCCACTTTACGCACACACACAAAACTTCGGTGGAACGAACACTAATACAAGCTGCAATGGCAAGTGCACAATGACACATAAGCCCTTTTCACACACATATCCAGGGGTATTCCCGTGTAAGGTGACGCGGGATTTACTCGCGTCTTTGCTTTCACGCACGTACAGATGTCCCGTGAATGACGCAGGTTGGACGGTTTCACACACTTGTCCCGTGTTGCCCACTGGTGCTCACTGTGCGGGGAGGGCTGCTGGCGCGATTTTATAACCCGGACATTACGTCATTTTTGGTAGGGATCTCCTGTCACAATGTTGGTCAAATCGTGTTTTGTTCCGGAGGGAGGTTCCCGACGTCGTAACTGCAGCCAATTTAATTTCATCAAGACTGTATTTTAGCTAGAGGTAAGATCGGGCCTAAAAAATCCAGCCCAACCCGACCTGGAACCGCAGGTATTAAAGCCCGACCCGGCCCGAGCCCGATCAATTAACTTGATTTGCAGGCCGAGCCCGAAAAAAAGAAAACTCGAAATTCGATGTTTTATTTGTAGGCCCGATCCCAAGAAAAAAAAAAAGGATATATTTTAGTTGTTGGCCTGAGCCTGGAAAAACTCCCCGAAATTTTATGTCTTATTTGTTAGGACTCAGGAGAAGGAGGAAAGGGAGGGGATGCGCATGTCAGACCTGGACAGAGCACTGCTTGCTGCTTGGGAAAACGGACTGGTTGGGTTTTGTGTGATCACATTTGTGACGATGCCTGTGCATAATGATAACAAATTAAAGCCCGTCTTTTGTAACGAATTTTCAGTTGGCAGAAAAAAAAAGGCAAATTTTCTTAAAGTTTAAATAGTTCACATTTTTATGATCATTATAAATGCATTTACACAATGAAATAACGCTGAAAAGGTTTGTTAAATATATTTCTCGTATGAGAGCAAAGGCCCACATTCGTTACACTCACATACAATTTGAAGCCTTTCCACAACCCACGGTGCGTGTGTGTCTTTTCAATTCCCCCGTCTTTAGTTTGTTTTTAACTTATTGCTGCTCCATATCGAAATACCAGGTCAAAAATACATAATAGATATGGTTTTGTGCACTCGCAGAGGGAAAAATTAAAAACAGGGCACATGGCATGGTCTGGCTCTGCGGCTCCTGTTTTCAATTACCACACAGCGCCTTCTCTTTTTTATCCAAATTATTTATTTTATAACAGGTATTCCTTAGTTTAACATCCATACATTGTTTTAGTATACAAATATAAATATATATTTATTTAAAAATGTTAGCGTGAGAGAGAACCCCGGCCCGACCCGAACGTGATAATTGACATTTTGGGCCCGACCCGACCCGAATTTCAGGCTTAAGATCTTATTTCTAATTTAAGCCCAGGCGATTCAAGAGAAGGTTGGAAGGAAGAATCCCACTGGCTTTGTTTTGTTGTCTTATTGGCTCTCTGTCTACCGCTTAGGTTAGTATTGTGTTTGATGTTTATTTACCGCTTATAGTCTTACTGCGAAGAGGGAAGAAGTGACGATCGGCCCGCCATGATATGTACATCATCAGCCAACGTGCTGTCACCCAGGAATTTAACGCCTGCTTTCACACATACCGCTCTACGGGAAAGTCACGGACATGATACATAGACGCGACCCGTGAAATCTCTGTGTCAGTCGACACGGGAAATTGTTTTCACACACAAATATTATATTAAATATTGTATTAGATATTCCCGGTGTTTCAGAGTGTGTGAAAGGAGCTACAGAGTGGAGGCTTATCAGGGTAGAAACAAACATTATTTAAAGGATTTACATTATTTAAATCTTATCTCAGTTTATACATTTTTAAAATAAAGTAACTTGAAGTAGTTAATTTCATAATAGAATAACTAGTAATTAGTCACTTTTTCAGAGAAGCAACTTTACTTTTTAAAAGTACCTTGAGCAACACTGGTGATTAGCTAGTAAGGAAAGAGTGATTACCTTCCAACTCTTCTACTCTTTTCATATACAGTTGAAGCTCTTTTTTCAAATTGGTAATAGTCTTGTCTTGTTTGTCCTGTTGTTCCAAAAACTCCTAAAAATATGTAGACACACTGGATTAGAGACAGTGGAACGTCTTAACCAATACACACCACAGACTTTGAAATGTGACAGCAACACAAGGTGTCAAATGCAAACATTTAAACCTACAGTACATAGCTTTTTAAAAAATGTTTGGGATTTGTATTATGAAAGTGTGACTGTCACACTGTGACATATCAACAAATAATTCAGAATGCCATTAAACGAACCCACCAGATTTTCGTGGGTGAGCCGTGTGATTTCGAGCTCCATGCTCGCTTCAATGCGAGCGTGTTCAGGCAGGAGCAAGGTCTGTGCCAACAACTTCTGTTGCTGTTCTTTTTCTTTCTTCAGGTTGTTCACCTCCGCTAAGAGTTTTTCGTACTTTTCGCTGTGCTTCCTTTCCAGCTCCTGCATCTGGCACTCCAGAAGCCTAGGATAAGGTTATTGACAATTCAAAAACATGAAGTCCTTTCGTAAAGAAAACACTGTACACACCTGTTGGTCTCCTTCAAGCCCTCGTAAGCTAACCAAAGCTCTCCATCCTCATTTAATGTGTGGATATCAGTTGACCTGCCAGGTAAAGATGGTAATAAAGGACTTATTAGGGAAAAAAATAAATAAATGAAGCAAAAAAAGCAATGAGGTCTACGTTCTTACCTGTCAATATCTTGAAACGAGGGAATGTCACTAAGGTCTAAATTTACACCCTCTGCGAGCGCAGAGTCCTGGAAATGGGGGAGATTTTAGGTAGTTTTATCTGAAGATGAAACAAATATTCCAATTGCAGCATTGAAATGAGACCTTGTATTTCATAGCCTCTTGGCGGACCAAGTGTGACTGGAGAAGAAGCACTTCCTCTTTACGCATCTCCAGCTCTTCATTTGAAGAGGTGAGTTGTTCCAGCAGGACGTTGTAAGTAGTGGAGCCCACAGCAGGGGGTATCAGCTCACTGTTCTCGCAAGTTAGAGATTTACGTAGCTCACTTAAATCCTGCTTCAACTTCTTATTCTCAGACTCCAGCTCTTGACGCTAAATGAAGTCATTTCATTTTGAAATTACACAAAATCAGTATGTATTTTGAAACAAGCTTTAATTAATGTTTTACCTTAAGCGTCTCCAAATCTAGTTCTGCTCTGCCGACCGTTATCTCCTCTATGTCCTTTGTTCAGAAATCACCAACAATGAAACGAAGAACTAGCACAAACCTATGCACCACTTTTAAACATTTTAAACACATACTTTGGTTTCTTCCCCTTCTGCCATCTTCTCATCTAACTGCTGCTGCAATGACTGTTTGTCCCTCTCTAGTTCTCTCACTCTTCTCTGGAACTTGAGGATGAGCGGCAGATCTACAGTGGAGGGGGTCTTATCCTATAAAACACAAAAATCAATGGTACAGCCAAAGTGGACATCAGCCAATGTGTCCACACTTTAGGCCACAGGTGTTAAACTCAAGGTTAGGGGGCCACGTTCGGCCCACCCTGTCAATTTGTGTGGCCTGCAAAAGTAAATAATGTGCATTAACCAGTGTTGTTAATCTTACTTCAAAAAAGTAGTTAGTTACAAATTACTTCCCCCAAAAAGTAATTGAGTTAGTAACTCAGTTACCTGAATGTAAGAGTAATTAGTTACTTCGCAAAGTAACTGGTTTTACTTTTCATGTTTTTTTTTCCATAAAAAAAATAATAATAATAACATTAGGTCACACAATGTGAAGTTCAAAGGGTTTTTGGGACAGTCGCCCTAGCCCATTTCTTTATCCTAAACTTAACTTGACACAGGGGTATTGTGGATATTGTGATAACTAGATAGTAACCTTTGCTAGGTTTAGAACTCATTTAATATTGTGAATCAACCGTTAGAGTTGTCATAATTGCTCCTGCATTAGTTCCCTTCTATCTACTTTCTACATGTGAAAGTTTTAAAACGGTTTCATCATTTAAAGATAGAAACATACAATATTTGCAAGTATGCCCTGTTACATCTATTTTATAATTACATAAAATTTAATTATTTTCATATTTTCTATTTTATTTTTGTCAATCCTCCTTCAAAGTTGGAACTTTTTGCTTGGCCCGGAGCGAATCATGTAAAGCCGAGCAAGTTGTCACCTGTCGGCAACGGCAAATGTACGGCTTCCGCTGACTGTAGTAAAACGAAATATTGGCATAATATGCATTTGGGCTGGAGAGCGTAGTTATAGTCATTTTATTTATATCGGACATTATTATAGGTCTAATTTTTATTCTATTTTGTAGACTAAAGATTGCTTTATTTATGTGAGATTTGATTCTTGATTACAAGCTTAAAAAAAAGTTCTTTATTTAAGTTTCATGTGTTTACATTTTTTGCACTTTATACTTGTAGGAAGCTTTTAGTTGTAAGTTAGTCATGGCTTCTGTTTGTGCAATTCTTTTGTTTCAATATATATATATAGAGTATCTGACTGTATATACTTTATTTGCCGTTTGTTGTTGTGATATTTGACTTTCACTTTATACAACAGTTGTGTACTGTTGTACTGGTTGTGACTGTACAGTACATTGTGAGACTGTGAAATTGTTTAATTTATATTGTATTTTGCTTACTACAGTTTGCTTTATCTGACTTTTGTAAGTTTTGATACTTGATTAAAAGCTTAAAAATAAAAGTTCCTCCTTTCTTTTCCTCTTTTAGAAAAGGTTTGGCGCCATCTACTGTAAGTGCTGACAATCATTTGGGGTAAGAAGTTTGAAGTATGCAGTGCAACAAAATCTGATTAATATACGAAATATGGACATATGGGTTGGATTGCATGTATGGGGTTCACAGTACACTGTGACGAAATGGTGGGCCAAAAATATGGGCCCCTAGGCATTATTTTGCTTAGGGCCCCCAAATGGCCAGGGCCGGCCCTGGGCACATTGTTAAAGCCATGTTTAATGGGAGGATTGGCTTTTTCTGACTGTTATCAGATTAAAAGCAAGTCACACCGCACTCTTGACTCCCGTCATCATTTCAAACAACACATACAACGCAGAGACGAAACCCACCGGTCACATAGATTCAAGTCAAGATTTTGCTGATTTAGGAGTATTATAGATAAAAAGTTCGCGACGAAGGCTCTCTACAACAGAGCCTTTCTGAGCAGTCTACTGCTTTAAGATGGCGGCTGTTTACTAACGCCAGTGAGTATCATTTCGCATCTAGTTCTCTATACATTTGCTAACGCTACCGTGTCAATCATTTCGCATCTAGTTCTATATACATGTGATATCTAGCGTAGCATCATTTGGGCGTAGTTTGTAGGCTGTCACTACAGTCAGGTATTATTGGAGACACCTATCCTAGCATCGCGTTTGCAACGGTGTCACAGCTCCCTTCCCTCCTTCCCACTCCCGCTTTTCTCTCTCTGTGACTTTTCTCGCATCATTCAACCAACGTAGTAAGGCATGGTAACGCACGCCTTTACATCCTCAGTAACAGTGTTGCAAAGATGAGAAAAGTAATTAATTAGATTACTCACTACTGAAAAAAATAACACCGTTAGTAACGCTGTTATATTCTAACGTCATTATTAACAACACTGGCTTGGCAACACTGGTTAACCTCATGTATTTTTTGCAAAATGACATTTAAATACCATTTCTGTAGTCCTCAAAGTAAGATCATGGACTAGATAAATCAGAATACATACTTACCGTTTTTTTCCTTTTAAAAAAATCAATATACTTAATTCATTAAGCTTATTAGTGTTCTAAGTGTTCATTAGTGTATCGAATTGTGGGTCAAGAATTGTGATACGAATAGACAGATGAATTTTTAAATTGGAAAAGCGCTTCTGAAAATTGTGCCCAAATTTTTTTCATCTTCATAATTTCGTTTTGATGCATACTGCACATCTTCCGTTAGTCAAAAAAACTTGGTTTGATTTTGGAAATATTACTCTGTCCATGAGGTTTTAGAAATAAGAAAATGAAATTGCTAAACCAAAAACCAAATAATAACTAAATGGAAATAACACAAATTGTCAGGGGTACCCAGACTTTTTCAAACCCCTGTACCAGTTATGCCATGCTTTAGAGTAGATTTTTTAGCTGGTTACTCAACTAAGTGTGACTAATCTAATCTCTAAAACATGATGGCTCACATAATGTATGATATTGTCCTGTTCAGTACATTACCGCATTGTCCCCAGAGCTGTTCTGTCCATTAGTTGAGCAAATTGTTGGACTACATTCAGGCGAGTTGTTGGATTCCGATCTCTCGTGAAATGACTTGCCCGGACTCTGTCAATGAAAAAGATTTTTTTTTCATTGTAAGAAACAAAACACAGATTTTAAAAAATATGTCTAACCAGCCTGAGCTGCAGTTCGTCCTTTAGGTCTTTATGAAGCTCCTGTAGTTGTAGGTATTCACACATCAGTTTTTCATAGCGGGAACGCTCTTCAACTAACTCTTCCTGTAGTTTTTCAGTGTTTTCCACCTTGGCTTTAATCTCTGATAACATTAGTTGTATTTTTAAATTAGGAAGCCAACAAATTTTTCAATTTTGTTACCTGTTAACTGTTGTTTTTGTTCCAGAATGAGTTTATTAAGGTTTTCTTTATCATCGTTCAGCAAGCTGTTCTTCATATTTAATTCCTGTACCACCTGATAGCAAATAAAAAAACAATTTCAAAATGCTGTAGTAGTGCTGTATTTTTATTTGGCATGTTTAACATCTACTGATTTAACACATGCGGCTTTTCTCCATCCAGCAATGTCATGCAGTTGTAGCAGCAGACAATGACAGCATACAGTTGACTTAACATTGACCTTTGACGGTTGTCGGGCACCATGACAAACCAAATTCAGGAAGACACAAGAAAAAATAAAATGCAAGAAAAGAATGCCGACCTGTTGTGTCTGCTCCTTGTAGACGTTGCTCTGATCTTCCAGGATTTCCTTTTCATTACGCGTGTTCTCCAGCTCTTGCTGAAGGAAGGAAAGCTGCTCCATCAAGGAGGGGATATTTTCTGCCTTGCTTCTGGCCTTTTGCTCTAATTTCTGAAGACTTTCAATCTCTTTGCTGTGTCGCGCTCTCTCCATATCTTGGGTCTTGACAGTCACAGTCAGTTTCTCGCTGAGCACTCTGAGGTCTTTGTGCTGTGGGGGCATGCAAACACATGGTGTGCATGTGATGAGATGACAACGCCCGATTACAGTGTTTTAAGGAAAGTTGTCTGTTTTTCCTCATAGCAAACAAACAGCAATAACTACCAGCGCCATTGACGCCGATAGACCTCCAATGCATTTTGTAGGGGCTGGCAGTGAATGATCTCACCCCACAGTCAAAATGCATTTGACGTCTATCGCTATCACTGGAGTGAATGACATTCATTTTTCACATTCCTAGTATTTCAATGGACTTAATTGTATTAGCACGAATTACAGTATTTTCCATACTATAAGTCACTTTTTTTTTTTCATCGTTTGGCTGGGCTGTCAACAGACACCTATGTAACTTTTATAGCCATGCTATAAAGTACAATGTTTTTGGTCTCTCTCGCTGATAAAATAAAAATACCCCTAAAAATGCAACTTATATTCCAGTGTGACTTGGTTTTTTTGCCCCTCTTCATTGTGCATTTTTGGTTGGTGCGACTCAATAGTTAGAGAAAATTCAAAATGACAAAGTACAGACAATTATGAAGATTACGATTCCAGGTTACAATCCTTGCAAGAAATATGTAAAAAAATTTAAAACACAAATTTTCAAGGGAAAGTGACTATTTTGGGTTTTTTAAAAAACAATGATGATATGATTAATTTGATTTCATTTTCAGTATTATTTTAATTATTATTAAATATTCTATTTGGAACACTATGATACATTTCCGTGTTTAAATTATTCATTTTTTGGTGTATAATCTTTTTCTATGAATAAAAGTATTTTTTTTAATTATTAAATTGTAGATTAAAAACAAAAATAATATACTGAAAATGAATACAAAACAAAAATGCACTCTGGTAATGACCCCCAATAACACTTTAAAGTTGTTTGTTTTTTTGTTTTTTGTTTTAAATTTCATTGTAAATAAATTAGTGCCCAAAAAGGGTTAAAGATGTTTTTTCTCCAACATAAATCCAGCAGTGTGGCCACAGTCAGTATTAGAAAATAAGAACATACCCAGAAATGTAATATTCTTACTTGCTCATCTATCTTGCATTGCAATTGCATAATCTTGTTCTCCATGCCAACATTGAGATTCTTGAGATGCTCCACAGAGCGCGCCTCAACCTTCAGCTTCTTTAATTCCTTCTTGGCCAGTACACGACGCACACAGCTCTGCAGCAGGACGATATCTGCCCGAGAACGTTGATAGCGCTGCCTTGCCAACCAGCCTTTCACCCACTTTTGGATGACCAAAGCCTTCTGCTCATACAACATCTGGAAAGTGATGATTCAGAACATTTAGGTGAGCTTATGGCAAACACATAAGAGTAAATTTGTAAGTACAAAAAACAGACTATTTTGGTTGGAGGGTCTTTACACTTTAACTAATAAAAATATATTTATCTAAACTAGGAAGACTGGCTGTGAATGATCATCTTTCAGTCCCACTGACTGTGCTAAACTTTCAATCCATTTTGACTGGGCTTGCAGTGACGTCTAGCGCCGTCAACGGCAACAAATGGGTGCCCTATAAGGGGTTTATATTCTATGCGACATTACCCTAAAATACAGCTTTCTAGCTGCATGCGCCCTGAAGAAGCACTGAATGACAAGAGCTGCTGAGCGCAGCTTTCGGTAGGCTCTTCTGGCCGCCCACATTCGAACGCTGCGCTGAATGATGATGGCTGCTTTTGTTCTCCTTAAAAATGCTACATAACTGAAAAGGGGAAAGCAAATGTAACATTTCTTGTGAAAAATACTAAATATTTTCTTCTTCGCGTGATGTAAGTCAGTCTGCTCACCAACGTGCCTGGTGACCTCGTACATGTCTTTGAATGGTTATGGCAGATTGCTTCATCCTCAGGTATTTTTTACGTGCCAGCCAACAACGGATGGTTTTTTGAATGCTGACGCAAGCCCTTCGTAACTGCTCAGAACGCAGCTTTTCCAAGTAGGCCACCTGGCCAGCTCGAAAGAAGATCTTGTTTTTACCAAACTGATACAGGTTCTGGTCCTGGGAACAAACCCACATTTCAGTATCATTAATATAGACATTGTTATGACCGAGATCCTGCCTTTAATATACACCTGGATGAGCTTTTTTAGGACATTTTGAGAAGTCTGCTTTCCATCATGGAGAACATCCTTTTGCTTCATAAGGACGCGGTAACGACAGAAGAATTCCTGATAGGTCCATCTGGAACATTCAGAAACATACTGTAGAAGTATTCCTTACAAACACTGCCCCTGTGTATTAATCATTTATAGTTTTTCAAAGATGCGTCTGTCACTGAGACCTGGATGGAAATCCGGCAGCTGATATTCGGATGGTTTCCAGGATGCCGCATGCTCGTAGTTGCTGCACTGCCCTTAAAGGGTCCAAGCTTTATTAGAGTGAAAGACAATATATTAATAATGTGTATTCCACAGAAAAAAAATCTTGTTTGATATATTGAAAAGACACGGAATTTCATTTTTCTTATGTGTAATGAAGAAAAAAAGTAAGAATATTGCCAGGAAGTGGCCCCTGACATGGGAGCAGATATTTTTTGAATGCCAGTACTATTATATCCAATCAAATCGCAGATTGACTGCCCTTCCTCACGACACAACAGCACTCATTCTCACATGTACCTGTGCCTCAAGTCTATCAGTGTGTATGTGCGTGGATACTGGAACTGACAAGATATGGCAGCGTTCATCGCGGTTTCAATTCTTGTATTCAAACATTATTTTCTCGAAGAAATATAAGAAATATGAAGATAATTTATATTCGGTAATGTTTTCCTTTTAAGTACATGAGTTATTCAAATGAGAATTTCTAGTAAAATCAGCATTTTTCACTTTACCTGAATGGTGCTTTATGGTCATTCGGTTTGATGCATCGTACGTAATGGGGAGTCGTAGAGTTAAGTGTGTCCATCAGCAAATGTAGAGACTGTCGAAACTGTATAATAGAGAAGATGAACAATTTCTAATAAAGAATGTAAAAAAATAAATAATTATTAAAAATACTAATAAAAAGAGATAACCACTTTATAAAAATGAAGTTTTATTAGCTATATTAGCAAAATATAAAAGGAACTAGGATTTATTTGTTGTTTAAAATTCCAGTGGTCACCTGTTTCTGACCTCACCTGCAGTCCCACGGTCTTCTTATTACCTCTCTGTAACTGACCAGATCTTCCACTAACGCTTGTAGCGGGTCCCTTGCTGGAACTTGTTGCTTTTTCTTTCCCCATGAACAGCTTCAGCAAGAACTCAAACTGAAAACAAAATAAGAAGTCCTTAAAATCAGTGACCACCAGGTGGCAGTTTTGATTTAAAATCCAATATGAATGTGTGGTTTATTTCCTCCAATAAACTGCAACCATTTTGCCAACATTTGGGTGTGTGCTTGTAAAAACATCACGTATGAATTTCCAATTGAATTGCAAGCTGAATGGGTATTAACAACAATTTCCTTTGAATGACCGTTGCACATCCATTCGGACAATGAAAGGAAATATTGCTATACACAATGGCAGTTGCCACAAACACAAATTACCTTGCTCTTTTGCAACACGTGTATTTGCTCCTCATTGACTGTATCATTGTTTTTGTCCAGGAAACCGCCACACTGGTACTCCACCTGGGCACAGAGAACTAGCTCAGAAATGTTTTAGGTGTAAAATGGGCAAATGTAATAATCATCATGCTGAAATTGTCTCCCAAACACGGTACAACTGAATGTTGAGGTAAATCAAGTCATTGTTGGTATTCGCAGTGAAACTAAAACTTCATTAGAACATTGAGTCATCCTTCGCAAAAGGAAATGATGCAGTGCATGGAACACATTTTTCATTAAGTCAAATTCTGTTTAGGTGGCAAGAGTATGCAAGGATGAGAACAGGCCAAAAAAATTCCCAAAATAAAATCTTTACATATAAAAATTTCGCATGATCTTACCTTATCTGCAAAATGGTGGATTATGAAGGCTGTATTTGATAACCTCGGTTTCTCAAAGTGAGTGTTCTGCTTTAACAGTGTGTTGTACATTTTCTGAGACCATGAGCCGTCAGAGCCGTTTGGCATCTATGGAAAAAGGAAAAACTGAGACATCTTATAAACTATAATTCGCAAGAATCTGTCCGTCTGCTTTATTCGGACACTATGAAGCTCACAGTCGACAAACTTGCTGGGAGCCCTTATATTGAACGGAAGAAGAACAAGTTTATTTTTTTTAAATATTTCACTGCCATTGACAGCAATAAAAGTTAAATATATTTTAACTTGGAAAGCCAGCATTGAATGATCATGTTTAACTGCCATTGACAGCAATCGACATCATTATAATAGAACACTGCTTTTGGAGTGTTCACAGTCTTAATTCTCACAAAAATGCTATTAACCATCATAAAACAAACAAGAAAATGCAGCATTTTACTTTGCACTCTTCATCCAGAAGGTCCAAAATGCCCAACTTGGCCTCAATGAGATTGATACATGGTTGGTTGTCATAGAAGTCAATCAGCGTCCATGGAATTTGCTCTTTCATGTACTCTTCCTGCTCCAGTTTAAAGACATGCTGAAGACAGAAAAGGTGACCATTTTTGCCACGCATTTTTTGATGAGACAATAAAGAAGACAGAGCACTAAACATACCAGATTGAACTGCTGCTGGAGCTTCTCATTGGCATAGTTGATGCAAAACTGTTCAAAGCTATTTGTATCAAATGTTTCAAACCTAGAAAACGAGGAGAATTGGGAAATAAAATGACAGTAAAAAATGGCAAAAGAAAAAAGCCATCATGATAACAACGTACCCATATATGTCCAGAACACCAATGAATGAATGTCGTTTATCAGTCGATTTGAGCACATTGTTAATACAGCCAACAATCCAGCTGAAGAGTCGAGCATAAATGTGTTTGGCCAGGGCGTCTCGGCCATTGACTGCATCGATTTTAGAGACACCCTTGACGTATACTTCTGTGGTCGTCTGGAGTTTCCTGTGGCAGAGCCAGTGGGCCATTTCTTCACAGGGCACCCCCATCAACTCGCAGAACACCACCAAGTGGGCATTTTCTTGCTAAGGACAAGTAATATAACAATGCAAGAAATCGAAGAGAAAATCTCCATCAACCATATGATCACCCCCGCTTATATTGTTTGTGCTTACCGAAATGCTGCTTCTATCCCTTGAATGATCTTTCACCTCCACATTGCTCAGATGAAGAATGGCTGCCAATATCTGGTAGATATCCATCTGATGGCTTTCACAGATTCCTGAAAGTAAAAAAACGAGAATATGTAGGGGAGGACAGGATTGGTTGTCAAACCTATTACCTATTACTCGACCCCAAGAAGGCGGTGTTGTGCAATATTAGTATTTTAATTATCAGAATTGCACTAATAAAAAAAAAAAATCATCTACATTTTCTTTACTGTACAGTGTTATATCACTTTGAGGTAAGAAGCAGTGGGTTTTTTTCTTCCAAAGATCAATTTCATCATTTTAAGGTGTTCACCATTTTTTTCATGGGCTTTTAACCAATAAGTTTCTAGTAATGAAAGTGTTACATTAAAAAAGTAAAAGCTACAGATTTTATTGACATTCTTTAGTTAGCCTTTGCTCGCTAGCTGTTCGATTAGCTTCTAGCCAAACACAGCAATTGGGGTTGGTTGTCACACTTAAGAAGTTGTCAGACCGTCATTAGTTAAAGGGACTCAAATAATTTTGATTTTAATTGCACAAGGCACAGTGAAAGTGTTTCCAGCAGCTCTCAAATGTGTACAAACTCTTGAAAATAATTATTTAAGGTAGTAAAAGACACTAGTGTGCAGTGAATTGTGCAGGCAGTGGGAACACCGTATTTGGAGAGCACAGACTATGTCGGTCATCACTAGGGATGGGAATTGATAGGATTTTTACGATTCCGATTCCATTATCGATATTGCTTAACGATTCGATTCTTTATCGATTCTCTTATCGATTCTAATTTGGGGGAAAAGAAGAACAAACGTTTTGATCGGCATCGAGTTTGTTTAATCAGACGTCACAACCTTACAAACTCACAACAAGGTCAAAAGAGGCCCAAAGCCTCAATATTAGCTGTGGCAATAAGTGGCGAATGCACAAGAATGTTTAACATTTTACTGAAACATTTTTCTAATAGAAATAAGAAATATTGATATATATTGGCATATAGGTCGTTGGTCTGCCGTTAACAAAATGTGTTAAACTTGCAGGGGTCCCCAAACTTTTTCCAGTGAGGGCCGCATAACTTTTCCCCTCTCTGATTAGGGGCCGGGGTCAGTTTGTAACAGAAAAAGTGTGACGACTGCAGGAGTGCCTAAATGTAAAAAATTATTGTTTTTCAGAAAGCCACAATCAAATAACCCTTTCTGGATATTTCACGGAACAAAAGTAAATAAATTAAAAATAATAATATAATATAATAATAATAATTTATAATAATAACACTATTAATCAAATAGATAATAACCAAATAACCCTCTCTGAGTTCTTCACAGAAAAAGGCCAGAAAATAAATAACACCATTGAGAAAAAAAAATATATTCAAAATGCTCTCTGGTATTGTTCAGGGGGCCAGACCAAATGTTGGGGTGGGCCGTATTCGGCCCGCGGGCCGTAGTTTGGGGACCCCTGTTAAAGCGTATTATTTACCAGTATATTGAAATGCATGCCTTTTAGTTTTTATGGTGCTTTCACGCTCAAGTGGGGGCGCCCTTGCGCATCCTCTCGCGAAGAAGAACGCGCTCACGTGAAGAAGAGCGCGCTTACACGCGAACACGCGAAGAAGAAGAAATGCCGCATACAAGCGAGTGAGTGAGTTAGTGAGAGAGGGAAGCACTGCTACTACCCTACGTTCTTTGTTAATGCTTGTAAAATATCTACAGAGGCAACGCCTGTATGTATCGTCTTTTGTGTTGTTGTTGCGTGTTTCCACTCGCGATCGGACACTTAAATCCAGTTGTGTAGTGGTTTGAACGATGTGCTAATGCTAGCAAACGCATGCTAACTGTGTTGTTATTACTGAATTAGCAGCTAATCATCGCTGATTTACGTTGATGCAAACCTGTTTGTTATTGGGGACGAAATTGATTTGTTTCATTTCTATTTTTAGTTTCACTCTTCAAGTGATGGTTGAATAAAGTCAGCAAATTATACCAACGTCTTCTGTATCGTCATTTCGGAGTTTAGCTAGCTGTACAGCTGTCTCGGTGAGGACAATGCAGTCTATTCCCTCCCGATGCAGTTATCCCCACCTTCCCTCCCAATGCAGTTATCTCCACCTTGCAATGATTGCAAGTCGTTTTGTTGTAATTTTTCCTCGTGAAGTGAAGACACACTTTCGAGCGTTTGAACCTACGTGCTGTCATTGTTATGTTTATGGCTGCAATGCTCGTGCTTCGTGCTAAACCATCGTAACCTTTCATTTTCACCCTCTTTCCTGGTGAAGTGTAGCCAAACTTTGGAGCGGGTGGTTCTTGGCGCCATGCTAGTTTGATGCGTTTGAACAACAAGACAGTCACGACGCAATATGCGTCTTCAGGACTCGTTAAAGGGATCGTTAAGGCTTTTTCATTGTGATGTCGAGGCCTCGAAAAACTAGGAACCGGTTCTGAATTGGAATCGGATTTCGATTCCCATCCCTAGTCATCACTATATTTTAGTTAGTGAATAGATATTAAACAATGGGTTCATGCTCACTTCTGAACTCAAATTTTCTGTTGAATAGCTCTAAATGAGTTCTTTTTATAACATAACTTGAAAAATTGACATTTTCTGTTCTGTTAAAGCAAATTTGTACATAGTACTTGACTACGGTACTCACCTAATAATGAAAAGGCTCTTCTTGTGTTGCACATATCATTGGCATCATCCACGCCCTCAATTATTGGATTGCGACCCTGGTTAGTATAGTGAAAATCATTCGCATCACCTTGAAATAGGAGACAAATCGGTAGTAAACAACAGTGTTCTCACATTGCTTGCAAATCCGAATCAAGTCAAGATGTTGTGTCTAAATTCCACTTGCCTAATTTGAAGGTTTTAAACTCTGGTAAATGAGATGAGGCGCACAGTTGGTAAAATATATGATAGTTCCTTTCTCCATGGGCCTGAAAGTAAAGAAGATGCATGCATTTAAACATTGATCATCATGTTGCACAAATGCAGAAAATAAAAAAATATAACGATAGGCGGGATGGGAAATTTACCTGAAAAACAACTCTTGACTTTTCCAGCAAGTATGTTCGCATATAAGCTCCAATGATGCGATGCTTCTTATCAAACCCGATTTCGATGTACTTCCCGAAGCGACTGCTGTTGTCGTTCCTAGTCGTTTTAGCATTACCAAGGGCCTAAAAGAAATGCACACAAAACCTCTAACAACATTGGACAAGCAAACATTGTGTCAAAATTTTGGCTGCAGCTCTTATTGGATCTCAATTTAATTGTGTAAGTGCACCTTAAATATATGGATCATATTAATTAATGTACAGTGGTATGAAAAAGTATCTGTACCTTTTAGAATTTCTCACATTTCTGCATAAAATCCCCATCAAATGTGATCTGATCTTTGTCAAAATCACACAGATGAAAATACAGTGTCTGCTTTAAAACCACCCATACATTTATAGGTTTTATGTTTTAATGAGGATACCATGCAAACAATGACAGAAGGGGGAAAAATAAGTAAGTGAACCCTCTGCCTAAGGAGACTTAAAGAGCAATTGAAACCAATTTTTACCAAACAATTTAAGTTAGGTCTGTGCCCAATCACTGATTAGTGGTCCAAAGCTGCCCTGCCCACTATAAAACACACACCTGGTAAGAAGTAATATCTTGATGAGAAACAATGTCTGATGTGCATCATGGCTCGGTCAAAAGAGCTGTCTGAAGACCTGCGATCAAGGATTGTTGATTTGTATAAAGCTGGGAAAGGATACAAAACCATCTCTAAAAGTCTGGATGTTCATCAATCGACAGTCAGAGAAGTTGTCTACAAATGGAGAGAGTTTGGCACTGTTGCTTCGCTCCCAAGGAGTGGCCGTCCACCAAAGTTGAGACCAAGAGTTCAGCGCAGAATACTCAGAGGTTAAAAAAAGAACCCAAAAGTGTCTACTAAAGACTTACAGAAATCACTGGCACAGTCTAATATCTCTGTGCACACATCAACTATTTGTAAAACTGTCGCCAAAACTGGTGTTCATGGGAGGACTCCACAGACGAAGCCACTGCTGTCTAAAAAAACATTGTTGCTCGTTTAATTGCTCGCACTTGGACACTCCACAGAAGTTTTGGCAAAATATTTTGTGGACTGTTGAAACCAAAGTTGAATTGTTTGGGAATAACACACGTCATGTGTGGAGGAAAACCAACATTAGCACCACATCCCCACCGTGAATCGGCCTGGACAACTGACAATCATTAATGAAAGAATGAATTCAAAAGGTTATTGGGATGTTTTGCAGGAAAACCTGAGGCCGTCGGTCACAGTCACAGTTGAAGCTAAAAATGGATGGATGGATAGATGCTGCAACAAAACAATGATCCGAACACAGAATTCAGAATGGTTTTAGAAGAACAAAATACACGTTCTGGAGTGGCCAAGTCAAAGTCCAGACTTGAACCCCATTGAGATGATGTGGCATGACCTAAAGACAGTGATTCATGCCAGACATCCCAGGAATCTGACTGAACTACAGCGGTTTTGTGGAGAATGGGCCAAGATTAGTCCTGATCGATGTGCCAGACTGATCTGCAACTACAGGAAGCGTCTGGTTGAAGTTATTGCTGCCAAATGGGGGGCCACAAAATATTAAATGTGATGTTCACTTACTTATTTTCTCCCTTTTGTCATTGTTTGCATAGTATACTCATTAAAATATGAAACCCTATACATGTTTGGCTGGTTTTAGTTAAAGCAGACCATTTTTTTCATCTGTGTGATTTTGACAAAGATCAGATCACATTTGGTGGTGATTTTCTGCAGAAATGTGAGAAATTCCAAATGGTTCAGATACTTTTTCATACCACTATATTCCGCAGTGTTAAGCATTACCTCCATGATGGGATTGGAGGCCAGAACCTTCTCTTCAATATCAGCGTCACCAGAGGACCCGCTGACTGTAGCAAAGTAGCGCATAGCATACTTAGCAGAGACTGTTTTACCAGCTCCTGACTCACCACTCACGATTATGGACTGATTCTGTTGATCTCTGTATAAAGATGGGAGATACGTAATGAGCAATAACAATAATTATCAGGCAGTAGAAATCAAAAGTTAAGAAAACCTGGCCATCTGCTTGTATGCTTCCTCGGCCACTGCAAATATATGGGGGTCCATGTCAGCCATGTTCTGCCCGTGGTAGGCATGGATGATGTCAGCCTCATAGATGGGCAAACTCTCATAAGGATTGACGGCGACAAGAACAATGCCTGTTTATTGCAATAAAAAAGTATTTTAGTATGTGTTCCTTTAAAACCAACTTGCCCCACAGTAATCAGGATCATATAAATGAGGTCAGTGCATACAGTGAGCACAACTCCAAAGTCTACAGCAACAGATAGTGTGACTCAAACGAGACGACTGACGCCCATTACCACAGTACGTGTAAATCAGCCTAGAGTCGATGAAGCGCACTTTGATGTTGTGTAAGACTGCCGGTTCATTGAGGTAGCTGAGGGCAGTGAGGTCGTTTTCCCCCACTAAGATGTTGGGGTTCCGTAGAGGTGGCAGATTATTTCTTCGGGAATCTACTTTGTGTTCTACTTGCTGTAAAAACACATGATGCACAGTTAGTTCTATGACCAAGTAGAATCTGAAATGATTTACAGCTACTGAGGGACTGACTGTCTTGCGCAAGATAACTTTGCCTTAAGTCACTATACACCTGCATGTCCCAACTCGACATAAGAGCTCAACATTTAAATTCCTTCAAGCACTGTGTTCATCCATGTCTGCCCTTGGCTTACTTGGCTACACTGGTGCCATGCTTTGTTTTGTTTTTGCATTTTATTGATTTACTCACAGTTGAGGGGCTACAGTGGGGAGAACAAGTATTTGATACACTGCCAATGGTTGGCAGTGTATCAAATACTTGTTCTCCCCACTGTATATACATAGAAGCGAACACACTATTAGCATGAACAAATACTGTATTAAGTCTTTAAAATATCAGTCAGAAGCTCTTTTTTTATATCAGGAAAAGTCTACTATTTCACCAAGACTGTTTTCAATGTATATTCACTGTACTGTACTCCATCCGCTGTAACTTACAGTGCCATCATCCAGCAGTAGAAATAACATCTGGTCACCAGGAGCGTAATCTTTGAGGAGCCTTGCTGACTTCCACACTTCCACAGTATCTGGGAGCCACACCCGAGCATCCTAGTTAGTATACAGGTGTGGGAGAAACAAGGTCAGAAGCATTGAAAATTCAGCGGCTGGCTGTGTTTTGGTGTCATTGAAGGTGACAGATGTCCAATCCATTTAAACATGGAGGTTGGCAGTGACTTGCAGACACACAGTACATAAACAGACACATATATACATTGGCTCTTGCCTACTTGTTCCCATGGATTTGGTTCCCCACACACCCTGAATCATGACAATTTTGAGTCATATAGGCCACACTTAAAAACCAAATGTTCAAAATTTGGCATATGTATCCCAAAATATGATGGCCACATATATTCACTCCACGTCTTTATGGAGTTTTTTTTTTTTTTTTTTTTTTTTTTTTTCAAATTACCAAAAATAGTCACTCGCCCTAAGGCAGGATAAGAAAAGGGTCAAATAAATAAGTAGAAAGTACAGATACATGTTTTTAAATATAGACCGTGACTGATCAAAACATATACCTGAAATAGTCAATATATAAAAGTTAATGAAAAAAAAATAATAATCAAAGTTACACGATAAAACTTCTAGACCATGTAACTATGGTAGTAGTAACTTGTGCTTTTACCTTGAAACACATGGCACAGCAGTCGTAATAGAGTACCCCATAAACATGAATATGTACCCCTATTTATGAATTTACGAGATTGGGTTGTTAAAGCACAGCACAAGAGGAGACAGTTGACTGAAAGGTTAAAAAAAAATTACCTTGGTGTAAAGTTCTACGCTTGCCATGGCGTTAAATACAGATCTATCGACGTTTCGCCTCCGAAAGCTCCACTTGTGGAGTCGCCGTCAGCATTCTTCCCTAAACCAATACCTTTATATAAATAAATAGTAGTGTTTCGGATGATATTAAAAAGGTGCTTTCGGAATAGCGTCCGTAGTCGGCTACACTCCGGTTCGGAATCGGAAACTGTGTGCTTAGGCTGTGAGGGAACTCGTATAATATTTAAGGCGCCGCATTATATTCTAAACACACCCCTATTGGTGTCGGTAACGGTAGATTAGATGAAATGTGTCCATTTATAGCCGTATACTTCATAAATACAGCAATTTCACGCTATCTTGAAGTACTTTCAAAGAAACGCTGGACTGTTTTGCGTCAGGTCACAAACGCAGTACACTTTGAATGATAGAAATAGCCTTTGAGCGCCACTTGGTGGCCAACAGTGGAACTCAACACCAAAACGGGTTCAGTAAAAACTGAACGGGAGTAAATAACTACATTTGGAGTTTTTACAAAAACAACACCTCATAAACTGCGAGAAGGGCTCTGCATGCAGACTGTGGTGTAAGAAAATGGACGCTTGGACTGGACGTCTATCGCCGTTAACCGCAGCTAATGAGTTAAAACATTTTATGACATTTCATATAGTTGCATTAGCATGTGCTATCAAAGCAAGTAAATCCTCTTTAAACTTTTATGTAGCAAGTGACTTATTGGTATTAAACAAAACAAATAAAGACCTGGCATCTACATAGGTGGACATCATATTTAGATTTTGGGACATGTAGGGCACAATATTAAGATTTGGTAAACAAGTGTGGCCCACATGACACAAAATATGTCCACCTATGTGGAAGCCAAGTATCAATTATATGTATATAATGATTGATAATATTTATGAATTATAAATCAATAAAATGTTAAAACAAAATGAGAACAGAAATACTCCGATTATGGCCCCAAATACCACCCTAAAGTTGATTTTAAGAAATATTTAACTCATTGTCTACCATTGGCGATAGAATGTCCAATTCATTAAACTGAGAGGACTTTGAATAATCATCTTTAATGCCATTGACGACGTCAGATGTTAATGGTATCCAATGGGTGCCTGATGAAGGGACACGTTTAGAATAGTATAGAATTGAAACATTGGCGGTCATTGACAGCTATTCTGTCCAATCCATTTTGACTGGGGTGTCTGCCCTAAAAGACACCAGAATTTCCCATTTGTGGATCAATAAAGTATCTATACATCAAGAGGCAAAATGGCTTGGATGTCCATTGTCACAAAAGCTGCGATTAATTTGAAGTTTCTTATTCTTTCACCACAACACATACTCAAAATACTATGCACATACATGGGCTGAGAGTAATTCAGTTTAGTGTGTGGCAATATTTTGAATTATACCCCCCCTTTCCTCATGTGACTAGCATTTAACAAAGCAGCCAGAGGGAATATTATGCAAAAAGTATTTATTTACAAAACAAATGGCACATTCTGACTCCACATGCACACCCCAGACACAGAGTTGGAGTTTTCTCCTATAAAATCCTAAACAATTCAAGCTGAACAGCGACAAGATTAACAAATAAGACTTTGGGATTGCAGATATTGCTCAAGAAAAACTGTTTGCTTCAATTAAGGCAAGTTTAAAGGTCATGATGAGGTCGAGTCCATGTTTCAAGTCTTCGCCATTAAATTGATTAAAACAATCAACTTTCAAAAGTGGTGGAAAAGAATACACGCAGAGGTGAAAACACAGCAGAAGGTAGTCGGGTTTAACTTGGTGCCGGACCCAGAAAGGTGAAAAGGGTAAACTGGTCAGCCCGCCAGTTTGCTTGTCACAATGGAAGTTTTTCGCTGAGGGAGGTCTTGAGGCGTTGGAATGTGTCCGCCGGTGATCTCGGCCTTCTCTGACAGGGATGACGCCAACTGTTTATTCTTCATTTTGGCTTTAGCCATGTTGTAGTCACCAGAATCAAAATACTTTGGCTGTGTGAACAAGAAAAAGACAACCTGTAAAATTCACTCCCATTCACAGTGACAGACCTTCAATCCATTTGTACTGAGAGGGTTCAACCTCAGCCAAAAAGTTAATAATAGGCACTTAAAAAGTGATGTCATAATCCTGGTCGCTCGCAGCACTCCTCATTTTCAAAGTTAATTTCAGCAGGGTTTAGAAATACCGATAATATGGGGACTAGCTCTTCTGAATTCAGCAGGAGTCTGCGTCATGTTGGAAAGGAGAACCTCGTTTTCGATCCAGTTTTTACCCAGTCAAGTTTCAGCGAAGTTCTCTTCATTTGAATACACGTGAAAAGTCACCCCCCACCCTCTCCCCTCTAAAGTACCCCGTTAACCACTAGGCATCATAGATTTGCATCAAGGCACAAACGAACTTCTAAACGACAGGGATTGGACGAAATAATGGAAACACCTTAAAAAAATGTTTTAAACTAATTTAATATGGTGTAGGTCCGCCTTTTGCGGCAATTACAGCCTCAATTCTCCTAGGTATTGATTCATACAACTAGTGAGTAGATTCCAAAGGAATTTTAAGCCATTCTTCAGTTAGAATACCCTCTAACTCTATAAGAGACGACGGTAGTGGAAATCGACATCTTAATTGAATCTCTAAAACTGATAATGAATGCTCAATAATGTTGAGGTCTGGGGATTGTGCCGGCCATACGAGCTGCTCAACTTCATTAGAATGTTCCTCATGCCATTCTTTTACAATTATGTTCAATGATTATGATGCCAAAATGTTAGGCGTTTCCATTATTTTGTCCAAGCCCTGTATTTTTTGTTATTTCAGGTTAAAATTCGACAAGGATCTCTGTTTACTATCCTGGGTTCTTCAATGTCACAATGATATTACAGTGCATTAGTTATCCCATGATGAGTGTGCAGACAGCCAATCTTTCAACAATTATTTCCACGCTCTGGACGAAATCTGTTGTGTTATATCAAAAACATGCAAGATAGATATCGAAGACATTACCGTGTGTAATTTGACAGTATGATCACAGATTAGGAAGCATTGCGAAGGATCGCAGGAGGATGCATTCTGCATAGCATAACCTCGGTATTCCGACCTAAGTTGCCAGATGGGAAAGACATTCTCGAGCCCAATCACAATGTAAAACCCGCCCAGTTGAATTGTCTTTGATTTTACATTATATTGATCTACTCATTCTATACATTCTAAATTGTTCAGGAACCATTGCAGTTTCTCTAATAAGCATTATGGGAGATGTCCTCCTTGGAGGGGGGGTTGAATGTTTTCCATTCAATTCAACACAATAATTAACAGTATATTTGTTGGTTATTAAATGTCAAATTACGTGATGTCAATGGAAATCACTGTCAGAGTACAATTTCGAAGTCCAGAGCCATCGAGTGACTTGCCCCAACCTTCTGACATACTTTCCTGCAAAATTCATTGCAATTGATTGCTAATAACTGGACTTTCGTTATTATGTTTTCTCTTGGTTTCAAAAGCACAAATGACCATCACATCTATCCTTTGTCTTCCAATTATAATTGTCTTGGAAAAAAAGGCATTAGTCGCCTACCTTCGAAGAGCCGTGGGTCAGCAATTTGACAAATGAGGTACCAATATCCTTCTGTTTTTTTGTATTGTCATCTTTCCAGGAAAGTTTATAGAGAAACATTTGGTGGCTTTAGGAGAAATCCTCTCAAGTGCCAACTGATGGTGCATAAATGGGAAGATTTGTGGCTGTCGTGACGAGACTCACCCCCTTCTGAAGTCTTTTTCTCAGGAAATCCGATCCCCCAGGTTTGACTCCCAGGCCGGCGTACCTGGCTTTTAATTTGGCCTCTTCTGCTTTCTCAGGACTCGCAACCGTATCATCCATTTCCTATCGAAACAAAGTCAAATTACTTGTACACAGAGAACAATTTGGAAAACAGATAGATTGAGGCCACACACACACAAAAAAAAAAAAAAACTCTGGAGCGACAGGAGTATACTGTCAGGAAGGAGTGAATTTGACTTTTGCTGAAATGCCAATTACTAACATCCTTTTGCTCGAACTAGCTTAGAAGGGCTAAAGGCTAACTAGCCTACTGTTAATCACCTACTACAATTGTAGGTACTAAAGATTTCACAAACAAATATTTTACCTGTTGTTCTTCCAACGTTGTCGTTACTTCAGTTTCCTCGGACATAGTTTTTTTTCAACGTTGAAATATGAAAAGGCTGCAAGCTGTACAAGTTGCTTACGAGGTCTGCTCTGCTGAGATGCAATTTCAAGGCTGCTTAATCAATCCCAGAGACTCCAATCGCCTGAGTTCCCCCTGAATCGACGCCCTTTATGTTTTTGGGTGACGTCAGTTGTTTAACCCTTTGAAGGACACGTGACCATTTCTTGTAATTAAAAAAAACAACAACCCTATAAAGGTCTGGCGTCCACATACGTCGACATCACATTTTGGGTCATGTAGGCCACAATATAAACATGAAAGGTTACACTGTATTTGACTACTTAAAACAGTCAGACGTCATAATTATGTCACCTGTCAAGATCATCAATGAATGCTAATGACAGATGTCATTTTGTAAAATTTGTCACTTTTAATGTATAATTGACATTGTTTCAAATGTCTTTAGTTTCGTATAGTTAATGGAATGTCATAGCTATTCATGACTCCTATGACAGTGTTATAAGCAAACACGTGTTAAAAGTGTGGCCTACATGACCCAAAACATGATGGCCAGTTACGTGCACACCAGGTCTCAATTAGCTTTTATTAATCATTATTTAAATTAAAAAAATAAATAAAAATAAAATATATATATATGTTTAAAGAAATAAAATTAAAATGACTAAAATACATTGTGGTTGTCCTCCAACGACTAAAAAAATGTTTTTAACTTCTAAATTTCATACTTAAAATGAATGCCCTATAAAAAAGTTAAACCTGAAATGACATTTAATTGCCAAATTGAAGTCGTTGGCAGCAACTGACGGAGATAAAACATCCAATCTGTTTTGACTATGAATAATAGCTGCAAAACTCTTCCAGTTTAAATGGATTGGACGTCTTATCCCCATCAATTGCTGAAAAATACTAATTCACAGGCAGTCTTTGAAATTGAAATATATTAGAAGCCCATCTCTGTCGAATGAACCCAATGAGGTTCATTTCAGAAAATGGATGCCTTTAAGTGAGTATGCTAGTGTAGAAAATGTGATAACATTCATATCAGGACACGAAAGCAGCAGCCCCATTTTTGGGCGGGAGGTTAACGAACTTTATTGTCATTTGTTGTCTTTTCTATACTTAACATTAAAATATTATGTTTTGCAAAAAGACATCCCAACAGAGGTCTCAAGTCGATGAATGCAGACATTGACACAGACATTGAATTGCACTTAAAAAAAACCAATGCACAACAATGTCCAAAATGAAGCATTTGTAATGTAAGTGGCCTGAAAAGTCAGTCAATATATTTAAAGGTCGTCGTCTCTCATTTCCACATCTTCTTGTAATTTCTGCACCATTTTTTCTTCCATTTGTTTGGCTTTTCCTGTAAAAAAAAAAAATGTATCTTAATTTCTGTAAATGCACCATATTCTCTTATGAGTGAAACTTGCTTTCAACTCAACACCTGAAAATGTACCTGCGTGTGGTGCTTTGATGAGGTGAATGTTCTTCTTCACTTCCTTGATGTCCGCTTCCTTCTCCAACTCTTTGCCCTTCTTTAATCTGTATAAGAGGGACGAAATTCAATAGTATCCACATCTAACGCATTTGATGAAAATGAATAGTAGTTGGATAAGACTAGAGCTGAAACGAATACTTGAGCAACTCGATTAACTCGAGTTTAAAAACCGGTCCGAGTAATTTTATTCACCTCGAGGAATCGTTTAATTTTGCCAGCTCTAAGCATCACGTTTTGCCCGGACTTCTTCTTACGCGGGACAACACGCTCACGTCACATGCGTAGAGGATGAAGCAATTAAAAAAAAAAAAAAAAAACCTTACCACAGCCGACAGCCGCTACAAACTACTCCGACATTGCTAAAAACCACGCCTGCATGATGCTACCGGAGTAGCAGGTAGCGTCTGATGCGTCTCATAGATATCACATCTATGTAGAACTAGATGCGAAATGACAGACTGAGCGGTGTTAGTAAACAGCCGCCATCTTAAAGCAGTAGACTTCTCATCGCTAATAAGATGTTGCTCGCTGTCACTCGCTCACGTAACGTTAGCCTGCGGAGAGCTAGGTTTCTGTGGAGGTAGATATGTGTCTTTATTATTCAATCAAAAACAAAGTCGCTTCAATCAAAATATATATTTTCAACAAAAAAAAAGGCACTTCAATCCAAAAAAAAATGTTTCAATGCAAAAATAAATTTGAAACTCAAAAAATGCATTTGAAAACTTGTTTTCCTATTGAATGAAGTCAAGTTTTTAAAAAATTTTTTTTTATTGAAACACCTTTTTATATTGAAGTAATGTAGTTTTGCATTTGGGCCACATTTTGGTTAGGACATTTGTGTCTTTATTATCTCACCCAAAAATAAGTTGTTTCAAACAACAACAACAAAAAAGTTTTCAAAAGAAAAATCACTTGAATCAAAAAAATTTCAATCATAGAAAAAAAGTTTTTTAATGCGAAAAAATAGTTGAGACTCAGAAATTCGCATTTAAACACTTACCTAACCCATTTAAACTGTTTCCTTTGAGTGAAGCAATCCTTTTTTGTTTGGGCCATTTTATGGGTAGGACATTTGTGTCTAAATCATTCAATCCCAGAAAAAGTTGCTTCAATCAAAAAAACTATTTTCAAAGATAAAATCATTTGCAAAAGTAAAACTGCCTTTCCCTTAAAAAAATGTTTTTTTTTGAAAATATATTTTTTATTTGAAATATATACATATATATATTTTTAAAGTGTCACTTTTTTGGAGAGCATGATGAAGCAAGAATAATGGCCACCAGGGCTCCAGCCAGCCATCGGACTCAGCTCGAGGAGTTCAAGCCGAAAATAGCGCACATAAGGCGGATGACTTTGATGCGAGGCAATGCTTCTATGATCCGAGAGTACATCCGAGATGCAATTGTTGGCTGTTTTCAACAATGTACATCGAAAATAAAGACATTGATAGACTGAAAAAGGTTCAATATTAGATGAAATGTCTTGTTTTTTCATGTATATTTATAATGCACTTTATAACTGCACTAATCATTGTACCCTTTATCAAAACGTTGGTCTTCACTGCAGTCAAGAAGAAATATCCACATCATGTTATTCATCTATAAGGCTTTACTATGCAAACTTCCTAACTACCTCACATCTCTCCTGTCATTCGAATCAAGTAATCACAAAACACGATCAACTAACTACTTAACCCTAAACATTCCACTCACACGCACCAATGTTGGCAGAACTGGCTTTACTATTATGCTCCTCTTAAATTGAACGAATTGCAATCTCCTCTCAAACTACAGTCAATCATTCATCTTGGTGATTTTAAATCTCTTTTGTCTGATGTTTTTACTGATTATTGTAACTGTCTTCGTTAGTGTATTTTGTTGTCCGATATTTGTGAATGTTACTTTGTGCTCAGGCCTCCCTTGTAAAATAGATATTAATCTCAATGAGACTGCCTGATAAAGATCGAGAGAAAAAAAAAAAAATTCTTTACCTAAAAAAAAAAAAAAAAAACATTTTATCTGATTATTCGATTAATCGATTGACTTTTCAGTCGATTACTTGATTACTAAAATATTCAATAGCTGCAGCCCTAGATAAGACTGGTGCTAAAAGAAGTACCTACCTGTTCATGATGAATCTTGCCTGCCGTTTTCGTTTGATTTCTTCCACCTTCTTCATTGCTTCCACTGCAAAGTGACAGGATTGTCAATTTGAGCCAACAAAAGACAAACCAAAGCTGCACAATCTCATGAGATCCATACCCGTCTTATCCCACATCTCCCGGTTATATTTAACAGGTATATTTCTGCGTTTCTCAAATTCCAACGAGTTATCCTGAAAAGAAACAACATTCGTTACTTAAGAACCAAGCAAATATTGCATAGTTTATTATTAAATACGTTTAACTGACCACTGTCAATTCCTTTCCAGCTGCCTTTCGGAACGCTTTGGTCCACCTGGTCTTTCTGGGGTTACGCTTCTTCTTGAAATTCTTGTGGCATTTTGATCTGCAGAATCTGAATGACTACACAAGTGGGGAGAATCAGTAAGAAGACAAACAATAATACCCCAATAAACAATAATACTCGTTTCAGACATATGATGAACTCGGGTAATGTCCTGTATTTAAACAAGTAGCCAACATGTCTGAAAGCGATTTCCTGGGTTGCAACCTAGTGTACTGTCTTGAAAAGTGCTGCAACGTTTAATTGATTAAGTCAAGTAATTTGATTAGAAAAAAGCTTTGGATCTAATTTTGCTGCTTCGGGGATTCGTTTAAATAGAGTGACAGTTATAATGGTTTGTTTTGAAAGCTTTTGCGTTTAGTTTTATTGATTTGGGTGGATACTGTGCCCTTTAGTGGCAACAGTGAATATGACATAACTCATTTAACATGGCTGGATCCAGATGCTCCCTGTTAAGACCAACATAAGGTATTAAGTTTTTGTTTGAGCCAATATGATTGTTCCTGCATTTGTAATTGAAATTCCCGTGTAAGGTGACACGGGATTTACTCATGCGTCGTTTCTTTCACACATGTAGAGATATCCTGGGAATGACGCGGGTTGGACACTTTCACAGACTTTTCCCATGTTGCCCACTGGCGCTCTCTGTGCGGGAAGGGCTGCTAGCGCAATTTTATAACCCGGATGTTACGTCATTTTTGGTCGGCATCAATTGTCACAATGTTGGTCAAACCGCTTTTGTTTTTTTTGTTTTTTTAATGCAGAGTCGTTTGTGGGAACCCTCCCGATGTCGTAACTGCAGCCAATTCAAACTCTTCAAAAATATATTTAAGCCCAAAGTGCCAAAATATTAACTTGCTGGGCACCATTCGACACCTCTGCCACACTTGTTTTGAAATCCCCCACTTTGTTCTGGTATTTGATACAGTGGCTTCTAACCGCTGGAGTCAGCCCGAAAGCCACCTGGGGAAGGAAGAAGCCCACTGGTTTCTATTTGTTTTGTTGTCTTATCGGCTGTCCGCCTACCGCTTAGGTTAGCATTATTGATCTCCGTCAACCTACTGTCTTGAACCCATTGTGTTATTCCTCCTTTTCCGCTATCACGTGTGTTTTTGTTTGTATTTAATAAACCCTTGAACGGGTCCCTATGTTTTCTGCTTTGAAGTACAACCTTGTCGTTTCCACAATAGCGGACCCAAACATCGGCAACAAAATAAACCACGCATTTCCAAAGATGGACGATGGACTCTCTTTCTCAGCTCTAGAATCCTGTGGCAATTTAATTTCTTTACGTTTTCAATTTATTTTAGCAATTTCCAGCTTGCTATGTTAACAATTGCAATGTTTGTTTACCGCTTTTCATCTTACTGCAACGAAAGAGGAAGTGACGATCGGCCCGCCATGATATTTACGTCATCAGCCATCGTGCTGTGACCCGGGAACTTAACTCCTGCTTTCACGCACACCACTTCCCGTGAAAGTCTCGGACATCATACTAAGATGCGGCCCGTGAAATGTCTGCATAATCTCCATGTCAGTCGACTAGGGAAATTGTGTTCACATACACGGAATGCACGTTTAAATCCCGCAATTTTCCCGGTGTTTTGGCGTTTGTGAAAGGGGCTTGTGATATACGACCGCATCACCACCAACATTAAAAGTAAGTAAATGAGTTAAAAAGTCACGGACGTTTCATGATTTTTATGACTTGATATGTTTCGACATTTTGCAGCCAATGGAAAGTCAAAATTTGCATGTTTGCATTTTACCTGTATTTTTTTATTCCTTTAAAATGTTGCTTTTATCTCATTTTATCTTTGTACACACGCGGTAAAAAACAGACACTTTCTTATCCAACTGAGTGGTTGCTTGTTTCAAAACTTTCAATTCCGGGTAGATACATGTGCAAAGATGCTGCGGTTAAACACTACTGTTCATAAATGTACCGCTAGAAGGCGTTGTTTCTCCATGTGAAAAGTAAACCCCAGAAGCCTGTACTTGTTTAAATGCCAAGGCCTCAGCAGGTCGTTTCATAAAACGAACCAAGAACATAATGGCACATTACCCATCCAATAAAAAAAACGTATCGGCTTTGCTTTAGCCAATTAAACTTCAGACACGACAGGTTTTTGACTCAAGTTAACGAAGCGTCTCTCGAAGCCCACGTGAGCACGTTACATTAACACGGTAGCGTTAGCCTACCATTTGACAGGCTTACAACTTCAAGGCAAATCCTGAATAACTTGACGAGTGACGGATATCAGACGGTTCTTACCTTGCAGTCATTTCGGACAAACATTACTCCGTGTCCTGGGTATACTGGCCCCGAGCAAAAATAACACTTTTCGATGCGCATTTCTTACACTTGAAGTGCTGCGTGCTACGCGAGACAACAACAAGACCGCATTCTACTTCTGCTTTAAACTCTTGGTTTCAACATTTACTGCCCTCTGCTGGACGCATTTATAAGTACAGATATTAAACACATGCTGCCAGTGTTTTTTAACTGTTGAGGATACAAAAAATGTCAATGAGTCTACGCACTTAAAGTTAAGTTGATACACTAAAGCCCAAATTTTAAAACAAAATATTGATAGTGGAAAAATATTACTGTAATATTGTGTGCTTTTTAACTCTTTACAGGGCAAGTGACTATTTTTGTCCTGGCTTCCACAAATGCAGACATCAAATTTTGGTTCATGAAGACAAATGCCATGTCCGAATTACGTTATTTTTTTATAATTAAAATGATTTACATTATTTAATGAATACATACAATTATAAATTAATAAAAACAATATTAGTAGAAACAAAATTAAAATGAAAGCAGAAATACACTCTGCTTATGGGCAATCACAGACCGTTGTTGTTACAGTATCACTGAATACTGAAGTGCTAGACGTCCAATCCATTTTAACTGGGTGATTGCTGCCAGGTCCTCACTGTCAAGATAGATTGGACGTCTAGTGCTGTGCCTTAGATAACATTTGCAAATGAACTGATTAAACTAGACATCTACTGGCCCATTTTAGACAATTGTGCCTCTAACATACTAAAGTACTAATACTAAAGCAGTGCTGTTTATGTAAACCTCAATCATTCAATCTCTATACTATTTGAATTATAAATTTAAGTTGTACTTTGCTTTCAAGTAACTCAAGCAGACACAGTGAAACCATATGATATTTTTCCATGTACAATTTTTATTATCATTTATCTTGAGAGTATCAAAAAGATGGTTGCAACATTCCAACCCATAAAATATTTTTGCTTTGTTGCACTCTTTGGATCAAAACACATATTTTGGTATTAAAAAGTAAGGTAATCAGAGGAAAACATGATTTAAATTAACATTCAAGTCTACATACTAGATCTACATTTGGCACCTGAGTCATCAGCAAATTTTTCTGTGGCGTTCATGTCAATATTTGTAATTATAGCAATTATAATAATGAAAAACACAGAAAAACTGAACATGAAAGCAATATAAACTTAGGGAATTGCCACAGTGAAAATCAGACATATAATTACCATATGTTTAAACAATCATCTAAATTTTACATGTACAGTAGACCTAATTTTCATTAAGGTGAAATCAGAGTAGTTTTGAGAACGTAGAAAATTGCCCTTGTACCAATGAAAACCAAATAGAAATTAAAGACTATTTAAATGCAAACTTTGTAAATGAACCCAAAGAAAATCACTAAATTAGAGACTTAAAGCTTCTTTGGTTAAAATCATTTGTATTACAAAGATTTAAGAAATTGATTATGTTGCTCTTCACACACACTGGGCTTCCATTTTGATAGTCAGAATCCTTCACTGTCTCACACCAGTACAGTAAATTCAAAGAGGCAATGATAATAATCCCCCATACATCACATTAGTGGGGTGAGTGTTAGATGACGCACGCCTGAACAATAAATACCATCATCTATCACTGACAAGACACGGGATCAATAGTGTCGACCGCATCTTGCTGAGGACCGACTTAATGGAAAGCCACACCCATTTGAGGAAGCAGACAACTCTTTGGATAATAGCATGGGCGTCACCGCTGCACTTAGCAAGGGTCGAGAAGGCAAACGGAGCACAAGCCACGGGGACTTGCGCTAAAGCTTTCACCAGACTAAAAGTTTTACACCGAGAAAAGCATTCAAACCACCATTAAGAAAAAAAATGTACATCCATGGCCCGTAACAGCATTTTGGAAAAGATTTCTTCATGTACATCTACTATATTTTTGGTTGCCTATATTTACCAACTCTTTGGGTACAAATGTTTCCGTCTTTGGATGGCCCATCCACTATTAAGGCCATGTAAAGCTTTGAGTTCAGTGCACTGAAAATGTCCATCTCATACAATCCGACTCGTTTGACATCTAATGCACTTGTTTTTTTCCCTTCACACAACAAAAGGGTATGAAAAAAGACAGGTCATAGGAAACAAAAGTTCATCAAACCCCGACTATAAAATCCACAACTCCAACAGAAGCAATAAAAAAAAAAAAAAAATTTTTTTTAAAAGGACTTAGTCATGGAGAAACAACAATCGAGGTAGACAATCAAACACCTCCTCAGCTCCAGTGGAAAACAAATTAAATACAAGCAAATGTATCACAGCACATTCTTTAAAACATTCATTAGGGGTGAGCTTTGGTTCAGGACAGAATGATGCCACAAAGACCAACAGGTAGAATGTTAAAAATAAAAAAAAAAAAAGAAAAGAAACATTTTCATTAACATTCATCCAAAATCCTGAGGTAGCTCTGAAGAAAATGGTCATTTCCTCCTTCACAGCAGCTGACTTCCTGTTTCCTTGTGCCACAGGAAAAAACCAAAGGGCTCAAAACCAGGAAGCAAACGAGGTAGAACTGGTAAATCCTGCGACGGGTGATCTTTGAGGCCGCTAGCTGCCGTCCGAGGCGCAGCGGGGCCGGGCATCGTCGTGCGCCGAGAGATGGTAACAAATGTGTTTCTCGTTTTCCATTCGGAAAGACGGCTTTGGCTCAGCTGTGGTCGTGTCATCCGGCGGGCAGATGGAGTCATGTCTCATCTCTTCATTGCTCTCCTCATTGGAGTAGTGTCCGGAGTCTCCCGTCTCTTGGCTGCCCTCACTGCTTTGAGAGCTCTCAGTGTGAAAGGGTCCAAAAATGATCTCCCGTGACGACGGAGGAAAAGGAGCAGTGCTTAAATTCTCCTCATACCGAAGAACAGTTTTGCCAGCCTCGTACAAACAGGCCATTCCTTCAACCTTTAAAGAAAATATAAAGATTTGAAATTTATTCCCCCGCTGCCATTGACGGCAATAGTCGTCCAATCCATTTTGACTGGGAGGACTGACAGACATCACTCGTTTCCAACCACTCACAGTTGAAATGAATTGGATGTTAATTGCAGTCAATGGCAGTGTGCGGGTCAAAATATTTTTTTTAGTTAAGCACTACTTACATCAATCTGAGTTGGAGCGCTGGCATCTCTGTTGAAGAGCAGCCACCTGTTGCTGTGATTTTTGCTCATGAGTGGTCCAGTACTATTTATTCGCATATTTGATCCACCCTGAAACATGTGAAAGCACATTAGAACTCAGGGCCCATATACCTAAATATTCTTAGAAGCTTTTAAGAAAGTTCCTAAATGAACAAAAAAAAAACAAACAAAAAAAAATCCCTCCTAGGAATTTCAGCTTATGAGTGATTCCAGAACTTTCTTAGAGAGCTCAGAGCAAAGACTGGGATAGACAACAGTTGTGATTGACCCCCAAGCTTTTATTATAGCTTTTAAAAGTTATAATTGGTTGATCCTAAAACTAGATTAAAAAAAAATACTCTTGCTGATAGTAAGCAATCAAAGATGGACCTTTAAATCGATCGACCTTATCACATAATGTAAATTGCTAAATTTTGTACGCACTGAATAAATGTTGCTCTTATTTTAGGTCTGAAAATTTGGGTGAAGAATCCAAAACTGATCTCAGCTTTTCTGTCACGTCAATTTTTTTCCCCCTCAATTTTCTGCCAGAGACTACGGTGATCCTATAGTTAAAAAAACTGATATGATAGAGAAAAACTGAGGTTTTTTGTAGGGCTGTCAAAATTATCGCGTTAACGGGCGGTAATTAATTTTTTAAAATTAATCACGTTAAAATATTTGACTCATTTAACGCACATGCCCCACTCAAACAGATTAAAATGACAGCACAGTGTCATGTCCACTAGTTACTTGTGTTTTATTGTGTTTTGTCGCCCTCTGCTGGCGTTTGGGTGCGACTGATTTTATGGGTTTCAGCACCTTGAGCATTGTGTAATTATTGACATCAACAGTGGCAAGCTACTAGTTTATTTTTTGATTGAAAATTTTACAAATTTTATTAAAACGAAAACATTAGGAGGGGTTTTAATACAAAATTTCTATAACCTGTACTAACATTTATCTTTTAAGAACTACAAGTCTTTCTATCCATGGATCACTCTAACAGAATGTTAATAATGTTAATGCCATCTTGTTGATTTATTGTTATAATAAACAAATACAGTACTTATGTACAGTATGTTGAATGTATACAGTATATCCGTTTTGTGTCTTATTTTTCTATTCCAACAATAATTTACAGAAGAATATGGCATATTTAATAGATGGTTTGAATTGCGATTAATTACGATTAATTTTTAAGCTGTGATTAACTCGATTATAAATTTTAATTGTTTGACAGCCCTAGTTTTTTGTGTTCCACGGTGTAATATTTCATATAACAAACCATCTGTTATTTGAATAGTAAGCTATACTTTAAAATTAGCCTTCAATATGTGTGTAAAGGCATACTTGCATAGTATTTTCCTGGCGATAGTTACATTTATTTTGTCTATAGTGAATATCTCTTCCTTCTGCTTCCCTCTGCTATTTTGTCCTCTGCTTAGGGAACTCCTAATGCACTCACATGTCCTCTTCCCTGTTGTTAACATATCTTACCATGGGAGCACTCCAAAAGGGCTATAATTCTTAAAAATAGTCCTTACCTTTTGGGAAATTCTCAGAAATTACCATGTTTTTAAGTATGTTGTTAGAATTTGGTCACTGAGAGCAACTCTTTGCACTAAGAATATTTAGGAATTCGGGAACTGATTTTTGAATGAGGTCATCTTTACATGTTTTGTTTGTTCTTAAGCTCACTTTGTTGTCAATGAAGTTGGTACTCATCATTGGTATGAGGGCCTCAGAGTTCGCTACATGGCACCCGTGAGGCAAAGACAACGCTTCACCAGCCGGCACAGCAACCACTTTGTGGCTGGACGATTTTCTTGAAAAAAATAAAGGTACAATATATTGAAAGTTAATTTTCGCAAAAGTAACCAATATTTAACGAAACAATGAGTACCTTGGTCTTCCTTTACTGATAAGGATCAACGCGCAAATTACAATACAGGCCAGGGCGATGCTCACGCCAGCAATGATTCCAGTCATGGATCTCTGGTCTATGTGGTACAGCCCATCAGAAAAGACTGAGAAAAAAAAATAAAAAATCATTAAATATAGTAATACATTTTCACTATTATGCATCATTGTTACTAATAACGATACATGAAAAAGCGTCACATGTGCTTGTTTTTTAAATTAAAAGATTTCTGTAGAATTTGTGTAGGAATGGTTTCATGGCTGTCCATAAACCCTGTGGATTTCAGGGAACTTCCTGTTGATTATGGAGCAATTCTAGGTCACTTCCTGTTCATTTCGGGTTTTTGTTTTTTGGGGTAAAAAATGACTGAATGAAAGAGATTTTTGTGGTTCTGAGTTAAAAGTCAATAGGAGTGAATGGGAGAATTTCTAAATTGTGGGTGTTAAATTGTGACAAAGAGAAGTGAATGAACAATGTCAACTTATTAGGTTGCATGTGCCAAATGAAAAAATTGGGCTTTTTTTTTTGTCAAAAAATGACTTTTGAGGGTAACTGAATTTTTGGGATGAAAGCAATTCAGCCTTGCATCATGTAAATGTTTGGAACGTGTGAATCTGGTATAAATTGTGTGAGGCGATATGTTCCATAGTTATTGCGCCCAAAAAAACGGAGCAAATTCACATGTGGGATGCTTTGTCTTTGTCCAAGCATTCCCACAAAAAATTAAGGAAGAGAAGCAGTATATTCGTTAATATTTTTAATGGCAAATGTATTGATACATTTGTCAGTTAGATTAAATCAATGTCATCTATTATATCCTCACCTGCAGTGTGCTGAAAGCTATCCGAGTGCCAGGCATTTTTGTTCCGACGGACATTCCCACGGTTCATAGCCAGCTCGACGACATCTGAGAATGGCCCATCTCCCACTTGGTTGGAGGCTGAGATCTTCACCAGATAGACGTTCCCTGGTTCTAGCTTCTCCAAAAGAGCCATTGTATGGCTTCCTGTTGACAGTAGAAAAGGCAGACCATTCCTATGGCTCATGCAGCAGAAACATGTTGAAGTTTTGTGAGGTGCACTGCTGCTCACCCTCTCTTTGAATTATTTGCCAGCGTCCAGCCATCCAGGATGTTTGGGAAGCATAAAGTATAGTGTAGTGTGTCACCACCAAATTGGGCTCAGTGGGTTCCTTCCAGGACACTAATGCCGTGTCGTCCTCGATCAGAGTTAATCTCACTCCAGTAGGCGGTCGTCTGGGAGCTGAGGAAAGAAAACGTAATGGATAATTTTATGGCGATTATATTAATAAGACATATGACAATGATTCGCCTGTTTAAGACCTGGCGGTTACATTCGTTGTCATTACATTTTAGGTAATACAGTATAAGCACAGTAGTTGATTTTATATGGATATATATTGTATGATTATGTAGGACCTTGGCCACAAATGTAGAAAAACATGTGCTCAGGTCTTGAAGTGCATGTGACACAAAAAAGCATGTTTATTTCATAATACACGTGGTATTTTATGCCCCTGAATGATATGGACCGCTTGGATGTGTGTGGAAGCGATCGCTATATTTATTTAGTTTTTTTTAATCCCGCGCCATGAAAATGAGTGACTTCCGCCTTCGGTCTTGCATTGAGGAAGAGGGCGCTGTGACGTGTACGGTAGAAGACGTCCTCTTCACTATACAGTGTACTGTTGTGTATGAGGATGAAGGATTCAGCTGATTTTGCGGATTAATACGTTTATTTTTCGCATCACTCCAGCCAAACGGCTGCAGAAAAATCATTCTGTATGAGGGAGAGGCGTATGCGCCTTTTTGGAGTTTCAAAAGGTTCCCATTCACCGTGGATATTCACTGGGGGACCATTGGACTTACGAGGAAGTGAGTTAACATCTTGTTTTGTATTATGTCAAATATTAATACAGCGATTACAAAGTAAACACTACAAACTTCCTTTAAATAAAAGACTACTTACGTTTGATCATTGATAGGCATGTAAAAAGCTCTCCTCAGGCTCATTAGCAGCACGTTAGCTGCACAACAACTGCAGCCACCCTCCTCCGGGGAACGAACTGTAAATTGCTCTCCACCGGGCTTTTTGCCGATCCACAAAAACAATCGACAACCGGGTCGTCATGTCAAATAATCCAGGCTAGTTATGTTTGATTTTTTTTGCTTCGAAGACTTTTAAACATCACTTGGTTCGGGTTAGCATGTCGGCTAGCTGTCCCGCCTTCTGGTTTGTTTACATTCTCCGAAACCGGGGAAGTGAAATGACATATGTCCGATTTAGGTGTCATAAAATATCGTTCGGGAGGTGCGACAGTAAAGGTGAAGTCGACAGTTTTGACCATTGTGGAGTAATTTTGCCATGTCGTCCTGAATAAATGCATTTTTATTATTTCATATTCCATTCAGCACAAGACTGTTATTTGTCATGACCATGCCATTTATTTAGCAATTGGGGAAAATACTTGGATAAAAAGAATATCCTGTAAAAATATTGGAGTAGAGAGACTGAAACAATGACATTTTGCGGCTCTCTTCGTCGCGTTTTCCTCGTTCTGAATAATTCCCCCTCAATGGGCTGAATAGTAAAACCGATGAGCCCAGTCTACCGCTGACGTCATCCACCTGTTGGGGATGCTAAAGCCCTATAATGGTAGGCGTGGCTAACCGGCAGATTAAAAGACTAATTTCTCGTCATCTGCGCTTTGCTAAATTGTTGTATATAGTCGAATCGTCTCAAAATATGATTCTAATTCACATAATAATGCCATTTAAGAATTTTTTTCTCGTGTTGTATGCTCTTTAAGAGGTTAAAGAAAAATATCAACAATGAACATTCAATTTGGCCGACAAATTGAGCACCTGCTGGCTGTGTGAGATGGTAAACGACATGGCTCCAAGGGCTCGACATCTGATCCACATGAAGACGTACCACAAACTCATAGCGAGTGTTTGGATCCAAATTTTGCACAGTCACATTCTCTTTGGTTCTGTGGAAAAGAAACAGCATTGTTACTCAAAAGCACTTTATTACCTTCAGCAAACGCTAAATAAAGTTTAGTACACAAAACTTGAATGGATATTTTTTTAATCCGCTCCTGTGAAACAAAGGTGCGTTTGGAATTTGACCTTACGTCTGTAGGTAGCGTAGAGCAGAAGCATTGTGCATGCCCGCTATCGTGTAGCGGACAGTGTAGCTGACGGCCTTCCCAGTGGGGAAAGTGGGATGGTTCCAACGTAAGGACACTTCAGAGGAATTGCTGGCCAAGACTGTCACATGATCAGGAGACGGAGGGGTGGCTGCCATTTGGTCCCTTGCAGCTTTATAAGACATATAATTATGACTAATGTACAAACAAGTGCAATTTTTAAGCTGAACTCTACTTACAGACACATCCTGGAGTACTGATGGACTGGTCTGTCTCATAGCCATCTCCAGATTGACTATAAGCCAGCATCTTGATACGATATCTTCTCCTAGGATCTGGAAAGCATACAACACATTTTCATTCTAGAAGATTATCACTCATTCACCACCACTGCACTCATTCACCACCACTGGCGGCGATGGATACTAAATTCATTTTAAATCTTTGGCTGCTATTGAATGTGGAGGACAGGAAAGACTAGGGTATGAGAGTGCAACATTTTAACTCACCAGCTAAGAGAGGTGATCATTCCCTGCCAGCTCTCACAATCAATCTATCGCATGAAATGACAGCTAAAGAGTTAATAGGTCTATTGTTTTTAAATATAATTTTTACTGACTACCGTACCTCATCCTCTAAATACTATGCATATAGTGTACCTGAGCTGGCAGTGAAGGAGTTAACTGGAAGAGCTGGCAGTGAATGATCACAATCAGCCTTTCCAATTGAAATGAATGAGATGCCTATGACCAAGAGTTAAAGATATCAAAAGGGAAAGCAAACAAATAAAACATCACATATTTTAAAGAAGGCAAACTGAGGTTTACATAATACATATACAGTACTCCAATCCAACTAAAACAGCTAAACATTCAAACCTTACGATACCAAAAAAATCACAGACTTTAACATAAAATACACAATTTGCATTTTAACCTCCATAGCGATCATTGCTTAGGCTCCTAAATCATGGCATTTTAGGGAATGTTAAGATTAGTTTTATGCCTCCAGTGTGAAAGGTCAGCTTATGGGTATTGACCATGGAAGGCGGGTGTCCAGGTCGGTTGTGGGGGCTGGGCCACGAGGCAGCCTTCAGCTGCTGGGAGCCGAGGCCCATGGGACCGGGGGGTTTGACTTGGGTCACCGGGTCAGGCCAAGATAGAACAGATGGAATTTGGGCACAGGACTCTAGGATAGGAGAGGGGCCCCTTTTGTTTCCCCTTTCACACTCTTCCTAGCCTTTACCTCTGCTCAAAACAGGAGTTGTGGACTGATATTTTATGGAACTTGAGATTGATTATAACTTTTTTTTTTTTAATCAACAACAATCAAGAAAAAGGTACATACAGCAGCTCCCCTGTGCAGACTTTATAAAAGGATAATAAGTATTTTTGTTTTTAATTTAGCATGTAAATCACAAATGGGACTTATAATAGTTTTCTTGCTGATGGATAGTTTAATTATCATGACTCAGCCGTTTTGAATATTGATTATTGGAGGTTATTTAAATGGACAGCACAGAGAAATAGTGGGAGCAGGGTGACTAATCCAAGACTGCTGTCTCATGGCTAGAGGTCATTGGTCCTGTCCAGTTCTGACCAATCCCAAGGGTCAGTGAGCGGTCTGGCTAAAAGGGGGAGGTGGCCAGAATCTGGTAAGGCAGGTCTGGCCCTGAACGCAGTACAATAGCCAGGGGTAATTATGCAAGTGACTTGATGGGAAACGGTGGTGGGAGGGACATCTGGACCCTGACCTCTAACCTGGGAGCCTGATCCCACTCAATACTGCAAGCAAACTAGAGAGGTCAGCCCACATCGATTTGGTTCGAGAGCACAAATGCAAATGGGGCACCCAACGGCCCACTGAGCATACAACAGACGTATGCTAATGTTATCACATTCGTTGTCATCTGCACTTACCGAGGCCGCTGATGGTGTAAGTGTAGGTTAGAGCCTGCAGCTGGATGACTGGCTGTTCTGATTGGCTGTCCTCATGGTAACGCAGGCGATAACCGAGGATTGCCTCTGTCTCTGGGGCGATTTGCCAACGCGCCACAATTGAGGTGCAGTTCAGTGGCTCAAGTTGTAGAATAGGAGCTGAGGGCACTGAAAGGGCAAAGAGATCAATGCACATTCACCCATGGAATATCACAGAAAGTTCTAAAGCTTTCAATGATACATAAGAACAACAGGATACTGGATGGTATCACTATTTTAGATTTAACTGAAGTACTGTTGAATCATCATGACAATAAAGTGGCTTCAAAATAGATGTTGATTTACTACTTTCATGATTTCCGCCTGTTGGGTCGATCATCAAAACAAACATATATCGGTGACAGTGGAAAAAACACGCCGGGCAGAAGACACCGGGGTGTGAAAAGAGGCTATTCTTTCCCCCGCACAGACGCCTGAGGGCCTCTGTTTATGACCCATGACTGAGAGCGCTCTTACATCACTGACAGAGGAGGGCAAAGGTCCCCGAGTAACCAACACAAAAGCTACAGGACAATGCTAAAAGAATAAACTCTAGACATAAGATGGCAGTGAAGAAGGACCACCAAAAGAAGCTAATATCTCTTTGCCGCAACTGAAAAACCATGGGATTACTTGATTTTCATTTTGGTAGTCAGACATCAATTAAGGGGCATTTTCTAAGACATTCAAACTTTGAGGAAACAGTTTTTCAAAGTTTACCTTTGCGACTGGATGTCTTGGGTGTTCGGTGAGAGGTCCATGCTGATGGTTCGCACCAGCCCATGCGGGTTGCTGCGGCCATTCGGAGAAGGTAGATCGTGTCCGGATGGAGGCCCTCCAGGAGATATTCAGTGCTGTTCTGTGGCAGCTCCACAGATATGACTGTATTGTCTGCAGCCGTGCGATAGGACAGCCTGTACGCAGACACCCTACCACGGCTCACTTTTGAGGGAAGCTGCTGCCAGCTCACCTGGATGTCTGTTGAGTTGTGGCTTATCAAACGCAGCTCTGGTGTACGTAGAGGCACTGAAAAATACACAAACGTTCAAACATAATAGTGTAATCATGAACAGTCTCACTATAAAAAAGAATTGTTAAATTTACGGTAATACACTGGCAGCTGAGATTTCCAGAATTTTCTTCTTCTTTTCCTTTCGGCTTTTCTCTTCAGAGGTTGCCACAGTAAACTAGTTTTCTCCATCTAACCCTGTTCTCTGCATTCTCTCCTCTCACAGCCACTATCTTCATGTCCTCTTTAAATACATCCCTAAACATCCTCTTTGGTTATCCTCTAAACCTCCACATGGCACATACAAATTTAGCATCCTTTGCCAATATACTCACCTTCTCTCCTCTGGACATGCCCAAACCATCTCAGCCTGGGCTCTCTGACTTCATCTCCTAATCCTCTAATATGCGCTGTCCCTCTGATATGCTCATTCCTGATCCTATCCATCCTGGTCACTCTCAAAGAGAACCTCAGCATCTTCATCTCTACCACCTCCAGCTTTGCTTCCTGTCTTTTGCTCAGCGGCGCTGTCTCCAGACCAAACAACATCGCTGGTCTCACCACAGTTTTATAAACATCTCCTTTCATTTTATCTGAAACCCTTCTATCATATATCACACCTGACACTTTTCTCCACCCGCTCCAGCCTGCCTGCACACACTTCTTCACTTCATTTCCATACTCTCCATTGCTCTGGACTGTTGAGCGGCTAACCTTCATGCCCCTCCTTTCCAGTGCAAACCTCCACACCTCTATTTTCTCCCTCACCTCTTCCCTGATCTGCAAACATCATAGTCCATGGGGATTCCTGTCTAACCTTGTCTGTCATCCCGTCCATTACCATAGCGAACAAGACGGGCTCAGAGCTGATCCCTGATGTAGTCCCACCTCCACTTTGAACTCCTCGATCACACCAATAGCACACCTCACCACTGGATTTGCAGAATTTTAACGTTATATAAATGTGAAAATCATGAAATACACATAAATACAATATTGTGCTTTGTTTTGTTTTTAACTGAAAATTAACAGAAATAGTCTTGATGGTGGTGACAACACCACTGCTTTCCTTTTCTTGTTCTTCCGTCTTTCCAACCCAGATTAGAACCCAGACTATCCTCTTTGCAGTGAAGTGTGCCAATTACCGAGCTACAGAAGACTGGTTAAAACAAGTGTTATCAGTATATACAGTATGATTAGGAAAATCTTACTCCTTGAGAATTAAAACCGGTATGATGGTGGCTGAAGCTAGACCCGGACATTGGCTCAACAGTAAGTATGAATGACTGCCACAGTTCTTGTGTGGTTTCAAACCCCATTGGGAGAGGGAGAGTGAGAGAAAGTAGTGACATCATCTCGACCATCAGAATAGTTGCACATATACACGCTGTTTGCTCTTAAACTACAGCTAAGATCATTCTTCTTACAGTAGTTTTTTAAAATGGTTTTCACATTGTTTTTAATGGTATACACTTGTGGCTCCCACGGCTGCCAGTATTTTACTGTAAATTTAATTTTTTTTTTTTTTTTTTAAATTTCCTATTAATAATGTACAAACTTCGGAAGAGTAAAACTAGAAGAACATTGCACCAATGGTAATTGTGAAACACCCACCCCCCTATTCCAACTCTAAAGGTGCTGTGTACACACAGGATTTACATCCACTTTAAGTAAACTGCCAGAGTGATTTATTGCTTGGAATGCTGGGAGTCTCAAAGCTTACCATCCTCCAGGGTATGTTGACTGACTTGATCGGACATACGACTGGCTCCCATTGGCATGTAGGCCACGATGTAGAAGCTGTAATTCCGAGCCGGCTCAAGGTCATCGATAATGTAACTAGTTGTATCGTTACCAATGACAACTTGGTATTCCTCGTTGTTCAGACCTGACGTAAAGTGGGTGGGAGACCAGGATGAAACCTTTTAACACCTCCACTGCCATTGAAGGCGACAGGCGTCCAATCCATTATGACTAGGAGGGTTTGCAGTGTTTGATTGCTGCCAACCTTCCCGCTCAAAATAGATTGGACGTCCATCATCATCAGTGGCAGCAACTGATTTAAACCAAGTTTCCATTTAAAATGATAATCAAATTTTTACGCTCATGGTCTCACCTTCGGCCTTCATGTAATGGATGGAGTATGCAATGACTCTGTCCGCATTATACAGCGGTCTCTCCCACGCCAGCAAAATAGCCGAGCTCGAGATGGTTTCTGCGTGGATGTTCCTCGGAGCGCTAGGCCTGTCTTCTGACATAACAACAATAAGGCGAGCCAAAGATAGCACAGAGCCCTGTTCGCTCTCTGCTATACACTGATAAATGGCATCATCCTCTGGGATAATCTGGGTAATCACCAATTTACTGTCGGGAAAAAAAACGCACAATCAATCAAAGGCATAAACGTTTCAGCTAATATAATGGTATTTGTGTAACAAACTGGTGTTTAATACCTGTTGTACATCTTAATTCGTCCATTTAGATGAACATCTTCACCGTTCTTTAGCCAGCTAACGCGGGGTGGGGGGACTCCTTCAGCTTGGCACATAAACCGAGCAGTGCCAGCTCTAGGACGGGTCTGGCTCTCAGGCTTCTCAACAATAGATGGCGGGACTGAAACAGTGATTTTCAAGAAATAGGATAAAATACATACTAAAGCAACAATGTAATTTAATTGAGTGTACCTTGGACGGTGAGGTTGGCAGAAGCTATGGTGTAATTGCGAGTTCCGGGGGTGGTGGCTCTGCAGAGGTAGACTCCACTATGTTTGGAATTGACGTTTGTAATAACCAGGTTCCCATTCCCCAACACTTTGGCTTTATATATATCAATGGGTTTACTATCGGCACGGCTCCATGAGATAATCGGGCTGGGGTTTCCAGTGGCTAAGCACTCAAGCACCACAGTTTGGTGGAGAGAAACTGTCATGTTCTGGGGTCCGGCTATAATTCTGGGCCTCTGATGGGTTTTAGCAGCCACACCTTGAATTAAAGAAACATTTTAAAACCACATCCAACATCCCCTGTTTATCAAGTTCATCAGGTAGCATAATATCTTCACCTTGACTGACTGTCAGCTTTGCCTCTCGACTCTTCTGTCGACTTCCAATGTTGGTCGCAACACATCGATACTGTCCGGCATCCTTTAGTTGCACATTGTGAATCTGAAGGACTCCATTGGGCAAAACTGTGATTCTGCACACAGTTAAATGAAAAGGTGCTCTAAGACTGTTCAACATTTGTTTTGGTTTAAAATGGTTCAAGAATAATAAAAGGTACCTGTCTGTTTGTAGCGGCAGTGTACTTTGGTTAAACTCCCAGGTGATGGTGGCAGGAGGTCTGGCGGTGACCGCACAAGAGAAGCGAGCCACGGAACCCGTAGTCACCTCCATAGGCAATGGGTGCAAAAGAAATTCGGAAATACCTAAATTTAAAAAGAAAATTCATTTAATGGCTCTCCACACACACAGAAAGAAACTGATCCATGCAAGTAGATCTCCCTAAAATTTGCTTGCTTTAAACTGCAAGGGTTGGGTAAAATTTGCAATGTGCTTGATCAATATGACCCATGTGAGGTAATTCCATAATCTCCAACAAACACCAAACTCCTGATCTGCATTAATGTAAACGGTCCTCTTTAAGATATCACCAATGACCTTCACTCATTACAGTGATACCTCTTTCCCTCCCCCCGTACACAAAAGAAACAAGTCAATATCATGTTAAAGAAAATCAATACCTCATTCTCCCCATTGAAAATCCACATTCAAATCCCAAGCTTTAGGAGCACCACGTTAAAGAGGAACACCTGTAATTTAAAACCTCCTCTCATCTACAGTGGACAGTGAATGGAAACAAATGATTTACCAGCAATTTTAGGCCTGTAATCTCAAAAAATGAAGATTTATATTACTGATGTGTTGTCAATCCATGCAAAACTATTAGAAATAAGTAGATCTGCAAATATGGTCAGCTGAAAAGAGCAAATCAATGTCTAGGTCAAACAGCACAAAGGTTTCTCTTAAGAGGTCATGGCTAGATTCAACCTCACGCCTATTGAATTTAATCCAAGCCTCCAAACAGGGATGTAATGTTCATAATTTGTATCATAAATGTCAACCTATATCGGGTGGGTGAGCATGTGCTTTGCATTTTCACATTCTAACAGCCTATCAGGACTGTGTGTTTATCTGCCTAGAAGACTGCTAGCATAAAACCCTCTCTGGATGACTTTGGAACACTATAATCACTTACTGTGGAGCATTGGACATGTTCATTCACAAGAGAAAGTATCCCACATTCAACAAAAGGCATCTGCCTGACAGGGGAACACAGGGGTCGAGCCAGTGAAAGGGATTGTGTTCACGGCAGGCCAGCCCAGTCACAGCAGCCCTATGACATCACAAAGCCCTCCTCTGCTGACCTCTGAACCCAAAGACCCCCGGACAGAAGGAGAGTGGTGAAGGGGGCCCTTCCTCCAACTCCCCGCCCACAGATAACCAAAACCTATGACCCTACTTTCACAAAAGACTGGACACTGGATGAAACTTGAATTTTGGGGGGGTTTATGTGGTCTGGTTTTAAGAATTAATTATAAGATGAAAACTTTTTTTTTTTTTTTTTTTAATCATAACAAATCACAGTCACAATATAGACGTAGTAATCAAAGTTTGTTTGCTATATTTCCATGAACTCCTCAGACCAATGAACAACACGCATGGTAGATCAGGCCAGTTGAATAGACACAGCTGTCCTTTCCACTGATATGCGGACAAACAATTGTACTCTGAATCTAGTCTTTTCTTCTGGGATGATCAGGGGTACTCCAAACAAAGCTTAAACGGCAAAAGGCCTTTCAGAGAGCCCTGTGGGTAGCAGACCATGCAGTGACTACGCACAGTCACAGCCTGTGGGGAAAATGCAATGCCATGGACCAAACGAAAGCTAAAGCTAAAAGTATTTAACTCGTTGGCTGTCATTGATGGAGACTGACGAACTACAGTTTCTATAAAAATTAGCTCTTTTTACATTGACCACGTAGTAATGTGAGCATTTTACCACTTACAACACTGAAACTAAGCAAACACATCAACAACCTTCTCCCTGTTCTAACAGCTTTTATGCTATTTAATATATTAACTCATTGACCGCTATTGATGGCGATAGACGTCCAATCCATTTGGACTTGATCGCTGCCAGCCATCCCAGTCCAAATGGATTGGGCATTATCGTGGTCAATGGCACTGACACATGACCATTCAATTCCAGCCATCCCAGTTAAACTAGATTTGATGTCTATTGCTGTAAATTGCATGGAATGAGTTAAACGGAGATTCACACTGAATCTGTTTGTTACATGTAAACAGTGTAACAAACAATGTAAATCCCCTCTAACCCCAAACAGACCTTTTTTTGACCAACTGTTTGGCATGTAAACCATGAGTTTGGGGGCTATTCCTTAAGGAGGGAGGCATACATCTGCTTTCCATCTCAAGGTTAATAACCCACGAACTTGCCATCCCGATGTGTGCATGGTGACACCATAAACGGCCTCATATTGTTCTTGGTTCAGTTTTAAAGAGGCTAATACTTACTTGCAATAGTAAGGCGTGATCTTTGGCTAAGTATGGCTCCAAATTTGTTCTTGGAGAGGCACTGGTAGAATCCTTCATCTGACTTCTCTTTGGTATGCTTTATCTTTGGTATATACAAAGAGCCATTTGGTAAAAGCTGAATGTGCTCACTTTCTGCCAGTGCAACTCCATTTTTCAGCCACTTGATTGTGACTGGAGGCTGCCCATGTGCTTGGCAGTCCAAGAGAGCAGGGTCCTTTGGTAGAACTGTCACATCACTGGGCTCAGTGATGAATGACAACTCACTAAAACATAAAACACCTGGAGGAGAGGAGAGCCACATTAGAGACAGATTGATTGCGCTTCAGGGTGACAAGCCTGATCAAGCATTCTGGGCCATTAGAGTGGATCATTCACATCATATATTATCACAATTAAACGTGGGTTAATGATGTCTGTGTGATATATTAATATAATTTTCACATCTACTGCACAAAAACTACATTGCAGTAAATTGCAATAAGTGTATAGATAGTAAAACACAGTATGAGGTTGTACAGTACTTTGTTCTTTTCTCTACTGGGCACTCTTTTAACTCATTGGCTACCAATGATGGCGCAAGACGTTCAATTCGATTTGACTGGGAGAGGCTGGCAACGAATGATCGCTGCCAGCCTTCCCAGTTTAAGCATTGGAGCAGTGAACATTCACAGGCAGTCCTCCCAGTTTAAATGAATTGGACGTCTATCCTTGTCAATGGCACTGAATGGCAATGAAAAAAAAAAAAACAACTTTTAGAGTGGTATTGAGGGACATAAACTGAGTGTATTGGTTTTATCAATTTTAATAGTATTAATTTAGTTTTTATTAGGAATTTATCAATTTCAACTTGGCATTTTGGGTCATGTAGGTCACACTTGACCCAAAATATGCAGTGTCCTTATGGGGTTTACTATTTTTTTTAATTACCAAAAATAGTCACGTTCCCTATAAAGGGTTTAAACCAAGTATGATTCCCCAGTTTGGGATTCCTAAAGTCATCACCATGCAACAATACCAATAACAAACTGAAATCGAATGAAAAACAAATGATAATGTTTTTTATTGTTTTGTTTTTTAAAGAATACTTTTTACATTTGAGTTGTAGTGGATAAGTATCTTATTACTGTTTATTGCATACTCTCACGATGACAGAAAAGCGCAGTAAATTTTGTGATTTTTTTTTGTTTTTTTTTTTGCAACATATTCAGAAACAAACAGCGAGCTCGCATTGAAAAGCACATGTACGCCACAATACTTGCACACAGTAGTAACAAGACACTTACTTGGTAAATGCAGAAAGAAAATCCAAAAAAGCGCCACTTTCATTTTAAACTTCCCCATTGATCACCAGTGAAGTCTCATTATTCCCGGAAAGTGAACCTCCGCGCCCGTGCGTGCCGCTTAGAGGTCCCCCCAATCACTAATGGTTGCAGTCAGTGGTAGAGTATCCAGCAGTACTGAGGTGCAGGGAGGCGCCCCCGCCCTCTAACTCGCTCTTCGTCACGCATGCGCAGACGAAATGGGTCAGAAAATAATATGTTGCAGGTAGAATGTACGGACCTGGAGTTTTTATTCCAGATGAATATGAGGCAAAGTCAATTCCCGCTTTATCACATTATAATATTGATCCAGTTAAAAAAAAATAATAATAAAATAAAAAGATATACATGTAACCTTAAAATTGGTCAACAGGACTTTGACAGTTTGTGACCGGAAGCCTGACGGACTTCAACCGGAAGCGGGACAAGTGCTAGCGTGCTACCGGCGGTATAATCCAACAAGAAAATGTATTATTTGTAGCCTGAAGTTGAGGAATAGAATCCTTTTTATTTTTGTCTTTCTCTAAGCCACGTTGCTGACATTTATCTTTACTGCAGTGGGTGAGTGAGTTTTTAACCGCATACGAAATGTATTCAATGGCTGACGGTGGCTATGCTAACTTGTCAACATTGCACATAACGTCAACAAATAGGCTGCAAAGTTATATATTGATGGCCTTTTAAATTAAATGACATCACGCCAGTGTTTTAGCTAAATGGAGATCATCTTGTGGATACCGTTTTTAGGGAGAGATGGCAGTTGAAAATTTCGTTTCAAAGACACTGGAGCTTCTGCAGGAAGAGAGGGAGGCTGAAATAGAGGAAACAAGGTTTGTAAAAATTACTCATTTCTATGATGAAGTAGTGACCAGGGGTGAAAGTGGGCCAGAACGGTCAGGAACGCAGTTCCGGTATATGATTCAGGGCCGGAACGCAGTTCCGGTATACGATTCAGGGCCGGAACGCTGTTCCGGTATAAGATTCAGGGCTGGAATGCTGTTCCGGTACACGGTGCTTTGATTACGAAAATATGACGGCAACTGTCAAAACGCTATGTAAAAAAAAAAAAAAAAAAGCTAAGCTGCCACACATGCATTTCATCTCCAAGATTTACATACACAAGTGTTACAAGTGTTAACACCAAGCATACCAAGCATACTAACGTGCTTGTATGGCGTAATCCGTTTCCACCAATATTCATTATTTATTTTATTCCACAGACGGCATGGAGGTTTCCCCAGCTGCTGCAGTTATCTGAGTCATATGATGATGAGTCACATCAATATGCGAATGCACGCAGCAAAGCAAAATTCCTGTACTCATTTATCCAGTCAATTGGCTGACATACTGACATGTGATCAGCAGAGATAGCTCTGATTGATTCAAATGTGCATGTTTTCTGGAACAGCAAAAAAAAAAAAAAAAAAAAAAAAAGGTAGTTGAATTGATGCGACAAAAAAAGGGCAATGCAACATTAAATGGATCAAATCTTTAAGAGCAACGAAAGAGTTGAGGAGGCTTATTTATCATATTTTGTTTTATTTGCTCTAAAGGGGAGGTTCAGAGCATCTTAGCTTTCAATGTGCACTTTGGACTTTTATTTGTTCATTTATGTTAAGCTATTTATTTATTTCCTTATGATTTAAAAAAGTGTTTTAAAATGTTTGCGCGATCTTCAAAATATATGCCATTTCACTCTGCATAATATAAGTCATTTGTACTAATATTTCTGAATGTATGTTACCTAGATCTTTATTATTAAAAAAATGTGAATGTTTACATTGACTTCAATTTTAATATACATCCTATGTTCTTCAGTAGTTAAAATTGAGATTTGGCATTTAGTATGTGAGGAAATGAGGGAAAATAAAAATTAGGAGATGGAGGTTGGGGTTATTGCTCTTTTTGTTAACTTTTATTTTGCAAATGATTGAAAAAATACAATTTTGAATGAAAATCAGTATTTGTATGTGTTATAGAAATAACTGTGCTAAAACAGTTTTCTTTGCTTTTCAGTAGTTTAAGAGGTTTGACACCCCCCCCCCCTCTGACTCCATGGCGACCTTCACGTTGGGGAGTAAGAGCAAGAAATTCTAGCCACTTTCACCCCTGGTAGTGACAGTGTAACCTGACACGCCCCCTACGTTTTTTTCTCAAATTAGAATATTGCGCCTGTCCTTGGAAATCTTTTAGTTTCACTCCTCCCCCCAAAATAAAAACTAAATTCTTGAAAAATGAATGGTTGATTGTCTATAATATAAACTAGTCCGATTACCTGCTGACCGGTCAGATTTTTTTCTTTCCTCAGAGTGTGGAAGGAGAACATCTCACTTAAAGAGCTTCAAAACAAAGGAGTGTGTCTGTTAAAACTTCACGTAGGAAGTCAATCCACAGGCCTGTATGGTCGCACAGTTGTTGTCCTTGAACCAAGGAAGTATCTCGGCTTTTCTTCTCTTCCTAGCAATAGCTTTGGACCTGGTAAGATGGAAGGGGAAAAAAAAAACACATGATTGCTTTTGCAACTTTTGTTGACTTCATGTTGTTGTTGCCACAGGGGACATAGTTGGATTGTATGACTCTGGTGGATGCAGTGCGACGTCACAGATCAGCACGGGTATCGTGACGCGATGCAGCCAGGCCTCGATAAGTGTGGCTTTTGACGAATCAAAGGATGGGCTCAGTTTTGATACAGATGCTTTGTACAGCCTCTTAAAGTTGGCAAATGATGTGACTTATAAACGAATGAAAAGGTAGGCAGCGCAACTTGAATGAAAAATTTGTCACCTGTTTAGTTGTGTTACAATAAACATGTCAATTATTCTTGCATTTGTGCTGGAAGGGCTTTAAATGCCTTAAATGGATACAACAATGGACCGTCTGCCGATCTGATCAATGTTCTCTTTGGAGAAGCCAAACCGTCTTCTAATTCTCAACCATGTAAGTGATTCAGACTTATGTACAGTTTACACAACCCTCTTCAAATGTCAGATTTTTATGGTAATTTAACTGTGTGGTAAGGGCACATTTTTGTAGATGATATATTTTCTATTGTATGCAGATCTCAATAATGGTTGTTCAAATTAACCTTTTGGATTTGTTGTTTTCCTTTAGGTGATGTCAAATTCTTTAACTCCAATCTGGATGATTCCCAGAGAGAAGCAGTGACTTTTGCTCTGTCTCAGAGAGAACTAGCAGTGATTCATGGTCCTCCAGGCACCGGGAAAACTACCACGGTAGTGGAGATCGTTCTGCAAGCTATCAAACAAGGCCAAAAGGTGTTTCAAAAAGCCTTTTAAGATGCTTTAAATTCCAACTGTTAAAACATCTCACTTAAAACTGAATTATAAACATTTTTTGTGCAGGTTTTATGCTGCGCCCCATCGAATGTGGCACTGGATAATTTAGTGGAGAGATTAGCCCGGTGCAAGGCCAAGGTTCTAAGGCTCGGTCATCCTGCTAGACTGCTGGACTCTATCCAAAAACATTCACTGGATGCCATCCTTGCCAAGAGTGACAACGCCAACATCATCGCTGACATCCGCAGAGACATTGACAATGCTTTTGTAAGTTTAGTATGTGCGCAGTTCCCATCCTGGCATGCGAGGCATTTATTGGCATTTATTGGCAAATCATGGTGGAAAATAAGTATTTGGTCAATACCAAAAGTTCATCTCAATACTTTGTTATGTACCCTTTGTTGGCAATAACGGAGGCCAAACGTTTTCTGTAACTCTTCACAAGCTTTTCACACACGGTTGCTGGTATTTTGGCCCATTCCTCCATGCAGATCTCCTCTATAGCAGTGATGTTTTGGGGCTGTCGTTGGGCAACGCTGACTTTCACTCCCTCCACAGATCTTCTATGGGGTTGAGATCTGGAGACTGGCTAGGCCACTCCAGGACCTTGAAATGCTTCTTACGAAGCCATTCCTTTGTTGCCCTGGCTGTGTGTTTGGGATCATTGTCATGCTGAAAGACCCAGGCACGTCTCATCTTCAATCCCCTTGCTGATGAAAGGAAAATTTCACTCAAAATCTCTCGATATATGGCCCCATTCATTCTTTCCTTTACACAGATCAGTCCTCTTGGTCCCTTTGCAGAAAAACAGCCCCAAAGCATGATGTTTCCACCCCCATGCTTCACAGTGGGTATGGTGTTCTTCGGTTGCAATTCAGGATTCTTTTTCCTCCAAACACGAGAACCTGTGTTTCTACCAAAAAGTTCTATTTTGGTTTCATCTGACCATAACACATTCTCCCAGTCCTCTTCTGGATCATCCAAATGCTCTCTAGTGAACCGCAGACGGGCCTGGATGTGTACTTGCTTCAGCAGGGGGACACGTTTGGCAGTGCAGGATTTGAGTACCTGGCGGCGCATTGTGTTACTGATAGTAGCCTTTGTTACTGTGGTCCCAGCTCTCTGGAGGTCATTCACTAGGTCCCCCCGTGTGGTTCTGGGATTTTTGCTCACCGTTCTTGTTATCATTTTGACGCCACGGGGTGATGTTGCATGGAGCCCCAGATCGAGGGAGATTATCAGTGGTCTTGTATGCCTTCCATTTTCTAATAATTGCTCCCACAGTTGATTTCTTTACACCAAGCGTTTTACCTATTGCAGATTCAGTCTTCCAGCCTGGTGCAGGTCTACAATTTTGTCTCTGGTGTCCTTCGACAGCTCTTTGGTCTTGGCCATATTGGAGGTTAGAGTGTGATTGACTGAGGTTGTGGATAGGTGTCTTTTATACCGATAATGAGTTAAAACAGGTGCCATTAATACAGGTAATGAGTGGAGCCTGGTTAGACCTCTTTAGACCTCGTTAGAAGAAGTTAGACATTTTTGACAGCCAGAAATCTTGCTTGTCCGTAGGTGACCAAATACTTATTTTCCACTCTAATTTGGAAATAAATCCTTTAAAAATTAAACAATGTTATTTTCTGTTTTTTTTTTCAACATTCTGTCTCTCATGGTTGATGTTTACCCATGTGGACTATTACAGGCCTCTCTAATCTTTTCAAGTAGGAGAACTTGCACAATTGGTGGTTGACTAAATACTTATTTGCCCCACTGTATCTCTAGGGCTAGGATATTTTGAGACCGGGATAAAAGTACGAAAGATGTTTTAAATTAATCTTGGTGATCAGCTATGTCCTATTTTATTAAGCATATGAATAACATACGCATAAAATTATGTATGAGGTAGCAAATTGTCTGTATCCAAACGCACATCCACCATACCTGTACATTTTCTCTTGTTAAGTATTACCTACATTTGTAACAACAGACCTGTTCTTACTTGATATTTATCAATTTTGAAAAGGGGCAGGCCACAATATGTCTCAGCTTCTGCCCGCTCATTTTGGGCATCTTTGTTCACAATAACATGCAACAACATACTTAAATTAAAATGAAATGATGATGAAATAATTCTTTTTCATCAAATAATTATAAATACAAAATTGTGGCATTTTGTTTTCCTGCCATATAATGGCCCATATTGTGATGGAACAATAACCCAATTCAAACGCAAAATGAAAACATTTGCAAAGGGCTGCAGTTGGCTGAAAATTGACCAAGCCGTAGATTGCGTTACTTTGTCACCAACAAATTAAACTCTTCAATTGAAATGACCAATGTATGTGTAATTCTCCCAGCTGGGAATGAAGAAAAACAATGAAAAAGGAGAGCGGGGGAACCACAAGAGAGAAATAGGCGAACTAAGAAAAGAGCTGAAAACAAGGGAAGCGACAGCCATCACCCAGATACTTAAAAGTGCCGATGTCGTCTTAGCGACAAACACGGGTTAGTATGTGGTAAATATCAAATGTTACACGTAGTGTTGTTTAGACAATGAACGATAAGATGTGGTCTGTCTTTAAATGCAGGCGCAAGTGACGACGGGCCTCTGAAGTTCCTGCCGGCCGAGCATTTCGATTGGGTTGTGATTGACGAGTGTGCCCAGTCGCTGGAGAGTAGCTGCTGGATTGGCCTGCTCCGAGCACGCAAGTGCATTCTGTCTGGAGACTACAAGCAGTTACCACCTACTATTAAATCCCACGTGTAAACAACTATTTTCTCTCCTAAGTGGACATTTGTTTTTTCAGAAGGTTTAATCGTCAAACCTTTCATGATGCACATTTTTCTGTTATGGTTCCCCCAGGGCTGCTTCAAAAGGCTTGTCTCTTAGTCTTATGGAGCGACTCATCCAGATGTACGGTGACTCAGTTGTGCGAATGCTAACTGTCCAGTATCGCATGAATAGTGCTATCATGGAATGGGCCTCCAAAGAGATGTACCAAGGAAGATTGACAGCACACAGCTCAGTGCAAGCACACTTGTTAAAGTGAGAATCAGTTCACAAAAAAATGTATAAAATAAGTTTTTTATTTTAACTAATATCAACACCAGAGATCTCCCTGGGGTCACATGTGTTGAGGAAACAAGCACAGCTCTTCTTCTCATCGACACAGCTGGCTGCGGACTGATGGAAATGGAGGTGGCAGATGAGCAATCCAAAGGCAACCAAGGTAAAACAATAAACCAATGTGATAAATTTAGCTATCTAGGTTGTGACTTTTTTTTTTCTGTCACTGGCTATTTTCTCTTTGTTTGTCAAAGCTTGTTCCCGTACTGTAAATATAAACACATGTATGTGGTATGTGTGACGCGTGTGTATGTATGTATGTATGTATGTGTATATATATACAGTGCTGCTCGAAAGTTTGTGAACCCCACAGCGATGGTCAGATTTTTTGTAAAAAAAACTAAAATAACCTTATTAAATGTTAAGTTATACCCAAATCCACAATACTGACATTCCAAATAATGGACTGAAACAAAAGAAATAGTTATATTGTCATTCTTTATTTAACAAAAGTGGTTGATTTAAGAAAAACTCAGATATCATGTGTGCAAAAGTATGTGAACCCCTTCAGTTAATAGGATATTGCGCCTCCTTTTGCAGAGATTACCTCAACCAAACGGTTTCTGTAGTGACTAATCAGCCTCTCACATCTACTTTGGGGGATTTTTGCCCATTCTTCCTTGCAGAACACAGTCAGTTGAGAGAGGTTTGATGGGCGTCTGGCATGAACTGCTCGCTTCAGGTCCCGCCACAGCATTTCAATGGGATTTAGGTCAGGACTTTGACTGGGCCAGTCCAGAACACGAATCTTCTTCTTTTTCAGCCATTCCTTGGTTGTATTGCTGGAATGCTTTGGATCATTATCATGTTGCATGATCCACCTTCTGCCAAGCTTTAACTTCAAAACAGATGGCGTCAGGTTATGTTCTAGGATTTGACAATATTCCTCAGAATTCATGATTCCCTGGACTATGTGGAGTTGTCCAGGTCCTGAGGATGAAAAGCAAGCCCAGATCTTGACATTCCCACCTCCATGCTTCACTGTTGGGAGAAGGTTCTTTTGGTGGTATGCAGTGTTGACTTTTCGCCAGACATGGCGGTTTTGGTTGTGACCAAACAGTTCAATTTTGCACCTACATCAGTTGATGAAAACTCTTTTTAATTTAGTCTCGACAACACAACTGTTAAAAAAACAAAAAAAAACTACTGAATTGATTGATTAGGAAATCAGGTTGAAATAATAGAAAATTCCAAAATGTTGAGGGGGTTCACAAACTTTTGAGCAGCACTGTATATATATATATTATATTATGTATATACAGGATATACTGTATGTATATATTTTCCCCAAGTGGAAGCTTCCATGATCCTAATAAATTAGGCAGGACACCTGCCTAAAACTTTTGCACAGTACTGTATATATATATATATATATATATATATATATATATATATATGGCAGAAAACACTCAGGTGACTTGAAGTTCCGCTCTGAGACCCCCAATTTGGCCAACTTTCAAAATTGGCCGATATGCATGTGTGATACATCATTGGAAAGCTTAAAATCTCAATTTTCTAGGGGAAGAAAAATTTTGAACAGGAGGGCATTTTTTTTTTTAAAATGTTTTTTAAACTGCAAAACTATATCTGGAGGTGAGAGCACGCGGAACAGAATTACAGACGCCATGACTTTAACGAGATATTATCGCATACTTACCTTGTTTTGATACAAAAACTCCATGTCGCATGTATCACCGAGTGTCAAGACACAGCTGTGAATGGCCACAGCTGTATTTTTATGGGATTTTTTGGGTGAAACGGTATAACAAGGGCCGCGATGCAGAAATCGCAGACATCAAGGAGTGGTCGAGATTTTCTTTTTCATATATTTACTCTTTTAAACGTTTTTTTTTTTTTTAATTATTAATTTTTTTTGTTTTGTTTGGATCGATTATTTATGATCTAACATCGGGGAAAATGCGACAGTAACTTAAAAAAAATACAATTTAGCGATAGTTATGAGGTAGATATCCGTGACTTTTTTTACAGACACCATTTTTTTCATTGTGACGTAATTTGTTTAAAAGTTTAAAATATGCGAGTGAATCATTTTTTAACGTCGTTTTTTTTTTTTTAACTAAATATTAGACATCAAATAATGATTCTAAGCCAAAAATGACAGACATTTTGAATAAAAGATATAATTACTTACCTTGTTTTCATGGCTGGGTTGAAACAAAAACGGTTGCGCAACGTCTGTAAACGGGGGTTTCCAGGGTAAAATTTGCCCGTTTTACCCTGAAAACCCCCGTTTTCAGACCGCGCAACCGCTTTTGTTTCAACCCAGCCATAAAACGAAGTTAATTAAATATATTTATTATTCAAAATATATGTCATTTTTAGCGTAGAATCATTTATTGATGTCCAATATTTCGTTTAAAAAAAAAAAAAAAAAAATAATTTAAAAGATTATTCACTCGCATATTGTAAACTTTTAAACAAATTACGTCACAATGAAAAAAATATGGTGTCTGTAAAAAAGTCACGGATATTTGCCTCATAACTATCGCTTAATTTTTTTTGTTTTGTTTTGTTTCTGTCGCATTTTTCCCAATATGTTAGATGATAAATAATCGATCCAAACAAAGAAAAATACGAAAAAAACGTTTAAAAAGGTAAATATATGGAAAAAAAAAAAAAAACATCTCGACCACTCCTTGATGTCTGCGACTTCTGCATCGCGACCCTTGTTATATTACCATGATTTGCCCATAAAATACCCCAAAGTACCGGCTGTGGCCATTCACAGCTGTCTTGACACTCGGTGATATATGCTACATGGAGTTTTTGGACCGAAAGGTAAGTACGCGTTAAACTCATGACGTCTGTAATTCTGCTCTCGCGTGCGCTCACCTCCAGATTTTGCTGTCTCCTGTTCAAAATTTTTCTTCCCCCAGAAAATTAAGATTTTAAGCTTTCCAATGATGTATCACACGTGCATATCAGACAATTTTGAAAGTTGGCTAAATTGGGGGTCTCTCAGAGCGGAACTTCAAGTCACCTGAGTGTTTTCCGCCATATATATACACGTCACACATACATGTGTTTATCTTAACAGTATGGGAAGAATATATAGCCCCATAGAAAGAAGTCATTTCCAGACTGATGTATTGGAAGGGATGGGCCAATTCCTTGACCGCCACGTTCACCAGATATCATTCCCCTGGACTTCTTTCTATGGGCCTATGTTACAGATATCGTGTATCGAACAAAGATAAGGGAGTTTTCTGACCTTAAGTGAAAGATTACTGATGCCGTTGCCACAAATGATGAGGCTATGTTACAGCGAACATGGCAAGAAATGGAGTACTGTCTTGTTGTGCTTCGTGCAACTAATGGTGCCCATGTAGAAGTGTATTAAAAGAGGTAAAAAACGTCAATAAACGCTGAATACAATAGAACAAATCTGAATAAAATAATTGGATTTTTAATAAATTTTTGAAATGGTAAAGAGACTTTATGGACACCCTGTGTATATACCGGTGTATATACATGGCAGAAAACACTTGGGTGACTTGAAGTTCCGCTCAGAGACCCCCAATTTGTCCAAATTTAAAAATTGTCCGATTTGTACGTGTGATACATCATTGGAAAGCTTAAAATCTCAGTTTTCTGTGGGAAGAAAAATTCTGAACAAGAGGACATTTAAAAAAAAAAAAAATTTAAACAGCAAAACCCTAACTGGAAGCGAGACCACGCGAGAGCAGAATTAAGGACGCCACGATTTTAACGAGGTATTATCGCGTACTTACCTTGTTTCGATCCAAAAACTCCATGTAGCATGCATCACGGAGTGTCAAGACACAGCTGTGAATGGCCACAGCCAGATTTTTGGGGGATTTTATGGGTGAAACATGGTCATATAACAAGGGTTGCGATTCAGAAATCGCAGACAACAAGGAGTGGTTGAGATTTTCTTTTTAATATAGTTACCCTTTTAAACGTTATTTTTAAATTTTTCTTTGTTTGCATCAATTATTTATCATCTAACATATCGGGGAAAATGCGACAGTAACAAAAAAAAATACAATTAAGCAATAGTTATGAGGTAGATATCCGTGACTTTTTTTTACAGACGCCAAATTTTTAATTGTGACGTAATTTGTTTAAAGTTTATGATATGCGAGTGAATAATTTTTTAAAGGCGTTTTCTTTTTTTTTTAAACTAAATATTAGAAATCAATTAATGATTCTAAGCTAAAAATGACATTTTGAATAATAAATATAAATACTTATCTTCTTTTTATGGCTAGGTTGAAACAAAAGCGGTTGCGCGACATCTGTAAACGGGGGTTTTCAGGGTAAAGCGGACAAATCAAAAATAGTTCGGGGGCTTAATGCACCATAAATCTGCTACAGCAGCATATAGACATCTTGTTCTATCAAACACAACAGTTGTTTTGGCTTAAAATACTGCAGTTTCTTTTAAAGAGGAATGCAAGAGCAGAAGCTGCTTTTTCAGTCCTGTCTGTGTTTTCCGCCATATACAGTATATATACATACATATACCATAATTCTTGGACCATAAGACGCTACGTTTTTTCCCTCATTTTGAATCTTGCAGCTTATAGTCCAGTGCGGCTTATTTCTTGATTTATTTGGATTAATAAGTAACAAGTTATTTGACAGCGGCGTCATAAGACTGCCATAAGACCGTCATAATTATGATATGACACTATCATGGGCATTAATAAATGCTTATGACAGATGTCATGAAGTGTCATCTGGCAAATTATGTGACTAACTCATTTATGTCCAGCTCGGATCTTTTCTATCCCTTCAAAAGTGAGATCATTTGCTGGATGACACAAAATGATATGTCATAAGCATTCATTATTGCTCCCGGCAGTGTCATGTCATAATTATGATGGTCTTATGACGCCACTGTCTAATAAAGTGCCACCAAATACCATAACTAGCAATTAATGAAATAACTGGAACAGTAACTGAAGAAATAATTAGCGCAGAACATGAATTTTGATTGTTATTTACATCTGTAGCGCTGCAACGCATGCTAGGAGACATGTTGGACTACAACAGTGTTGACAGCAGGTGGCAGCAGAGGTTGATTGTCTCCCCCAAGAGAACAGTGATGGCCAAATGAAGTTTCTTTAAGCAGTAATGCTTTGCAGCCAATTGGTTCAAAGTTTCATGGTAGTTGATTTGGTCTTATGACAGTCTTATGTTGCCGCTATCAAATAAAGTGTTACCAGTTAATATCTTTTGGTGTAAATGTCCCATAAAACAGTGAGGGGAGCTGCGGCTTATAGTACAGTGTGGTTTATCTATTAACAAATGCCGTTTTCATGTCAAATTTGGTGGGTGGCGTCTAGTTGTTTGTTATGTTTAAATGTATTTTAGTTGAGTTCTTTTTCAGGAAAAAAACATTAAATATGTTTTTTATTTAAACCAGGAAATATAGGGATTTCTTTAATATATACAGTAACTAACGTTATTTTTATTTTTTTTTTTAGCTGAGTAATTGCAAAAATAATCAGGGATTAATTGACTATCAAAATAAGCTATTTTATTCTGTTATTACGATACATTCCAATATGAAACGTCCTTTCTCGGTGTCGGTTTTTGGAAAATGTGACTTATAGCCCAGTGTTGATTTTTTTTTTTTGCATTTTTTTACCAGTGCAACTTATAACTCAGAGTGCCTTAAAGGCCGAAAAATACGGTACTCAAGAAAAACATTAATTTTGTTACTTCGGTTATAATACAATGTATCTTTTGTTTCTCAGGGGAGGTTGACATTGTAGATCTGCATATTAAAGCCTTGACTGAAGCTGGGGTGAAAGCTAAAGACATTGCTGTTATTGCTCCTTACAATTTGCAAGTAAGTCCTTCACGTGGGGTAAATTATTAGAAATACCACACTGTGACTTTTATAATGTATCACGAATAGTTTGGATGTATGTGCGTGTAATCTGTGAAGGTTGACCTCCTGCGTCAGAAACTTTCTACAAGACATCCAGAGCTGGAAATCAAATCTGTGGATGGCTTTCAAGGCAGAGAAAAAGAGGCAGTGGTTTTGTCTTTGGTCCGGTCCAATCGGAAAGGTATATTTTTAATAATAAACGTCAAGTCCATTTTGACCACAAGGGCTAGCAGTCAAAATAGATTGGACTATCTATCACCATCAATGGCACTGAAACATGATAATTCAATGCCAACTCTTACAGTTCTCACAGTTGATTGAACTTCCAGTTAATGCTCTTTCTGAATGCAGGTGAAGTTGGATTTCTGGCAGAGGACAGAAGAATAAACGTTGCTGTCACACGCGCGAGACGTCACGTCGCCATTGTGTGTGACACCCAGACTGTTCAGACTCATTCTTTCCTCAAGACGCTGGTCAATCATATCACTGATTGTGGAGAGGTCCGAACAGCATTTGAGTACTTACAAGACATTGTACCGCAGAATTACGTCCGTGACCACAAAGACACGAGACCTGACAACGAGAACGCGCAGAAAGTTGAAAGAAAAAAAGAAAGAAAGAAGAAATCAAGTGGAACTAGCAGTAAAAATAGCAACCAACATAACAATCCAATGAAGTCACGTGTATCAACGTTAAACGAGGAGGAACAGAAAAAAAAACGGGAAAGTGAGATAAGAAAAATGGTGGAAAACTTCCTTAAGAACCTCACTCAGATGGAACTACAGTTTCCAGCGTCATTCAACTCCCATGACCGCCTGCTAGTGCACCAAATCGCCGAAGAGCTGGGCCTCACGCACCAGAGTAAAGGTGAGGGGACAGAGAGATGTATCACTGTATCAAGACCGGAGCAACCAAAACCACGAGAGGAGGAGGAAAGAAAAAAAAATGACAAAGAGGGAACTTCCCAGGAGAAGGATGTTCCTCAACAACCCCCGAAAGAGTTATCACTAGAAAATCCATTGGATTTAAAAAGTTTACATTTAGAGCGGATGCAGAGGGAACAGCAGAAAAGGGAAGAAAATGCTCAACAAAAGAAGCAGCAAAAGATCTCTGTTTCTACAAATAAATCCACTGTCACAAAAGGTAAAAATATCACATTTTTCGGATTTACGGTGCACTTAAAATAGTTATTTATTTCCAAAAACTGACAGCGAGCCAAATAATGCAGTGCACTTTATGTATGAATGATATTGGAAAAAATTGACATTGCGACTTCTTGGGGGTTTGCGATATATTGCCATATTAAAACCAACAGATGACTTGAAATGCTGAAAAGACTGGTTGACTCACCATGACCGCATTGTATTATTGTAATACGGTTTAATCCAGGCTAAGGGGATTCATTTGTGAGTGATGAAGAATCATCTTTATAAACGGAATCCAGGAGGCCTTGTCTTTGCACACTTACATTTTTTTATGACTCAAAACAGAAGTGATCAAAGCTAAAAAAAAAAAACAAAAAAAAACAAAAAAAAACAATCACACGTCCTGGGATGAGACTATTGCACATGCGCACATTTTGATGGCGATGTTCAAACGATATATTGTGCAGGCCAAGTATAAATTCTGGTTGTGATTACCCCATAGATATACGAATTATGTATCTTTTTTTAACCCTTTCAGGGCTCTCATTTGACTCATTGTCTTCCAATGACTGTGTTAGACGCCGAATCCATTTTGACTGGGAGGGCTAGCAGCAATCATTCGCTGCCAGTAATTCCGAGTCAACATGGATTGGACATCTATCGTCACCATTGGGTGTTTTAATGTGTGTGTGTTTTAAATTATTTTACTATCTACCACAGCACATACTCTTTGAATACTATATTGGCAGTCAGTAAGTTAACAGTTGCTTTTCCACCATTCCAGGAAAGAAGCGAACCAAAGCTGGTGCATGTGAAATTGCAGCAGCTGCTTCTCCGAGCGACGACTTTGACGCCCTCATCAACGCCGTGGTGAAGGCTGAGAGTGTGTGCAGTTTTGTCAAGTGTAAAGCTTCCGTGTTAACTCTCGGCCAGCTCTGTCTTTTCTGCAACAGGCAATATTGTCTCAGTCACCACATACCAGAGGTAATGCAGGAATGGCACAATTTTGACAAGTAGACCAATGAGTGTTAAAGTGCCATTATGTAAATCAACTAAGGCTGTCGCAATCCATCAACAACTACCTAATTTTTCAGATTGTAAAGCGCATTTAAAATCCCATTTTTCTCCAAAAATTGACAGTGTGCCTCATGTATTAATTCTGGTTGTGCTTAATGAACTGGATCCTACTTTGTCTGAGCATAACATTATACTGCTTCAGTATTGGGCTCAGGACAGAAAGTCGTCATTCATTTAACACATAAATACAATAATAAAACAAATGATAAATTCATGAATAAAGCAAGAATTACAATCTTAAAAGATCAGAACAAATGACATGCATTACACTCTTGCTCCAATGCACCTTATAATCAGGTGAGCCTTATGCATTAAAATTAAATCTGTTGATAGATGCCATATAATCCATTGCGCTTTATTGTCTGAAAAACACGGCAATCAATTATCAAAAGAATCAGTAACTTGATTTGTTGATCCAAAAATGGTGAAATCTTTTTTGAGCCTATTAATGGAAAATATTTATTTTGTTTTGTTTTCATTATTATTTTTTTAATCTATAAATGGGGGAAAAAAATAGGCCTTTTCTTTTTTTCCACGTAAATTTTTAATTCTTTTCCCCCGTAAATTTTTCATTCATTGATTTTTTTATTTTTATTTTTTTAATATATATATAAATTTTAAAAAGTATTGCCAAATAGTCTATCCTATTTATTGTTCTATTTAATTTTGGGGGGAAAAAAAAAACTCAGAAAAACCCATTGGTGCAAAACACTAAATAGTCTTTATTTTTAGAAGAAAAAAAATTCAGTTAAAAAACAAAAGGGAAGACCACTGAAAATTCTTCATTTTTAGAATAGCAAAAAAATATTCATCTACTTATTTTAAATTTTAAAAAGGACAGAACTATACAGTGAGGCACATTAAGTATTTAATCAACCACTAATTGTGCAAGTTCTCCCACTTGAATAGATTAGAGAGGCCTGTAATCGTCAACATGGTCAAACCTCAACCATGAGAGACAGAATGTGGGGAAAGAAAACAGAAAATCACAATGTTTGATTTTTAAAGAATTTATTTGAAAATAATGGTGGAAAATAAGTATTAATATTATATATATAAGTATATATATAAGTATAAATATTTCCATTAAGGTCAATACTAAAAGTTCATCTCAATACTTTGTTATGTACCCTTTGTTGGCAATAACGTTTTCTGTAACTCTTCACAAGCTTTTCACACACTGTTGCTGGTATTTTGGCCCATTCCTCCATGCAGATCTCCTCTAGAGCAGTGATGTTTTGGGGCTGTAGTTGGACAACACAGACTTTCAACTCCCTCCACAGATTTTCTATGGGGTTGAGATCTGGAGACTGGCTATGCCACTCCAGGACCTTGAAATTCTTCTTACGAAGCCACTCCTTTTTTGCCCTGGCTGTGTGTTTGGGATCATTGTAATGCTGAAAGACCCAGCCACGTTTCATCTTCAATGCCCTTGCTGATGGAAGGACATTTTCACTCAAAATCTCTCGATACATGGCCCCATTCATTCTTTCCTTTACACAGATCAGTCCTCCTGGTCCATTTGCAGAAAAACAGCCCCAAAGCATGATGTTTCCACCCCCATGCTTCACAGTAGGTATGGTGTTCTTCAGATGCAATTCAGTATTCTTTCTCCTCCAAACACGAGAACCTGTGTTTCTACCAAAAAGTTCTATTTTTGTTTCATCTGACCATAACACATTCTCCCGGTCCTCTTCTGGATCACCCAAATGCTCTCTAGCGAACCACAGACGGGCCTGGACGTGTACTGGCTTTAGCAGGGGGACACGTCTGGCACTGCAGAATTTGAGTCCCTGGCGGCGCATTGTGTTACTGATAGTAGCCCTTGTTACTGTCAGGTACTGTCTAGGTCATTCACTACGTCCCCCGTGTGGTTCTGGGATTTTTGCTCACCGTTCTTTTTATCATTTTGACGCCACGGGGGGGAGATCTTGCATGGAGCTCCAGATCGAGGGAGATTATCAGTGGTCTCGTATGTCTTCCATTTTCTAATAATTGCTCCCACAGTTGATTTCTTTACACCAAGCGTTTTACCTATTGCAGATTCAGCCTGGTGCAGGTCTGCAATTTTGTCTCTGGTGTCCTACGACAGCTCTTTGGTCTTGGCCATAGTGGAGTTTGGAGTGTGACTGACTGAGGTTGTGGACATGTGTCTTTTATACTGATAATGAGTTAAAACAGGTGCCATTAATACAGGTAACGAGTGGAGCCTCGTTAGACCTCGTTAGAAGTTAGACCTCTTTGACAGCCAGAAATCTTGCTTGTTTGTAGGTGACCAAATACTTGTTTTCCATTCTAATTTGGAAATAAATTCTTTAAAAATCAAACAATGTGATTTTCTGGGGTTTTTTTCCCACATTCTGTCTCTCATGGTTGAGGTTTACCCATGCTGACAATTACAGGCCTCTCTAATCTTTTCAAGTAGGAGAACTTGCACAATTGGTGGTTGACTAAATACTTATTTGCCCCACTGTAAAGCTCAGATTTCTGTAGTCCTCAAGCTTTCATTTAACACAATGGAAATTTCATTGAAATTTTATTTCAGAGAGGAACATGACGCACATGATTTACTTAAGTGGCCCACAGAAAATGATGTGGCGGTCGTGATCTGGCACTTGGTCTGCGAGTTTCACTTTGAAAATGGAATTTTGTTCAAAATTCTCGTGGGATGTATGATAAGCTGAAACCAGAGTTGAAAATGTAGTCTATCCTTACAAAGACACTTGTTCAAGCCTTTAAATGTTTGTATCATTTTAGGTTCACGGCTGTGGCGACAAAGCCAAGACACACGCGCGAATGAGAATAAGCAAGGAGGGGGTTCTTTACGCCGGCAGCGGGACAAAGGATAAATCAATGGACCCTAACAAGAAAGCCTATCTACACAGGAAACTGGACTCTAAACTTAAAGATATGGCAACACAGAGGAAAACAAAAAACAAAGACATGGATGGTTAACAACAGTGGAATAAATAGTGTCAGTTGTGCAAAGAAATTTCTTGTTTTATCCTTTTTTATTTTGTAAACAAGAAGATACAACACAATGGACAGTTGGGTACTTTCATCCACATTAAAACACAAAATAATACAAATGTTAGAGGCAGATAAGTCATGATGCAAGCATACTGTGTGGCATTGATAAAGCCAAAGTTACAACTGTAGACACGTAACTACAAGCATACATTAATTTGGGTACCTTCTTTTTTTATACAGTTGAGCCAGCTCTGACTGGTAAATACAATACCAGAATTTCATTTACTCTGGCTGTGCGAACAATTTTGAACAGAAAGATTTGAGAGGTAGTTTATTTTTTCAATGATAGGCATCCAATACATTTGAACTGGGTTGCCCTTGAATGAGTTAAGTCAAATTAATGTCACAGATTTCAGTAAACAGGGTATACAATAACTGACCGCAAAGTTAGGTACACCAGTGCAATCAAAACGGAGCCGAAAAACAGCCGTGTCAACTATTCTGCCTTTACAAATATACAGTTTGGATACTGAGGCATTAATTTAACCCTGTGTTTATTACAGTGGTTATAATTAGCAGTTTCCATTGTATAGAGAGGTGTTTCTAATATGTTTATAAAAAGAAATAAATGTAACAAATACCTAGGTTTTCACTGAATAGTATAAATGTTCAAGTAAATACAAAACTAGATTTAGACAAGTCATTGTAGTTGCTTGGCATTCAATTAAACATGCAATGTCTGACATGCAGAGTTCTCAATTCTATTCAAGCTCACCATTCTTCCCCTCTAATATATTTATTTAAATAACTAATCAATTTACAAACAAATACATCGAAACAACCTGCAGATTTCCTGTTCAAACACATTTTCCTACACTATGGATGCAAGATGCGGACAGAAAAAGGAATTCCTATGAAGAACTGTGCGTTGATCCGGCTCCTTCAATTCAGTGAATAAGGAGAAAACAGCTTTGTAAAGACATGAGATTTTTGTTTAGTTCTTGACGAACACTTTCTTAATCAAAATGTTGACGTGACTGTATGTACAACAACATATCCTTGTTAAATTCAGAAGTGTCACAGAAAAACGTGAAAATGCACAAATAAGTCTATATAACAGCAAGAGCACTTAATCTTTATTGTACATTACTAATGCATAGACTAGCATGAGATAAGTTATAAATGTGGTGTATGCGGTCCACATTCTTTGGGACATCCATACACTCTGGAAACAGGCCAAATATTCCAGCCTGTGTTAAAATGTGGCCAGTGGCAATGTCACCCCCGATGTCTTATTTTGTCACTTCCAAACAGGGTGGAGAATCCCGCTTCCGTTCATCATTCCTCTGCACAAGGCCAAGAATTCAACCTCAGTCAAAGATCTTCATCTCTGTCCCCGAGGCTTCCCGCTTCTCTCAAGACCGGTCAGCAGCATGTGAGGCATCCATGTGTTTGGAGATCAACTCGTGCAAACACGGTGGAACAATCACACAAATCCTGGCTTCATGGAGTTCTTAAAACACTTGGGACATCCTTTTGTCCCGTTAGTTTGCAGACATCTGAAAAAATAAAATCGTTATACCCAGAAGTGCTCAGGAGGCGAGACGGGACAGTGAACCGACACCCACTTGAGGTGGAAAATGTGGGAACAGGGCAAGGCCTGCAGCTTTTGGTCCCTGTCCCCGATGGACTCGCCGCACATGCCGCAGTAGAGCTCCAGCTCCTCCACGCACTGAAGGAACTTTACGACTTGCTCGCGCAGTTCCTCCTGTCTTCCTTGGCTCCTGTAGATGCCCTCCCTAAGGCAATGGGCCTTCAGCGTGCAAAGCTTGAAGCGCAAGTACAACAAATTCAGTAAAACACAGTTGACATCTGTGGATGGTTTGACATTGTGTTTAGAATGCTTCACAAACCTTATTTCCCATCACGTCTGCCAAAGCCTGTGCTCGTTCTAAGGAATCCAGAGCCTTGAACACCAGTAATCAAGCAAATCAATCTCTACGGTAAGCACATACCTACCCTTTCTGACCTAAAATACAAACTAGAAAAGTATGCTGAGAAACAACTTGAAGAATCAAACCTTGCAGTGAAAGTTTCTGAGATGGGAGATGGGTCAATCACACAACTAAAATAGTAGCCATATTTCTCTTCATTACACTGAATTACGTAGGTTTCTCCACTTTCTGATCCTTGTCAAAAACCAAGGAAGTATCTTAAAAAATGTCTCTTACTGGACATGGCTTGTTTTGGTTCTGAATGTGGACACCACCACAATGAAGTGGCAGAACTAAACTATTTGGTTTCGGGTGTATACAGTCATGTAAAAAAATTATGACACCCCATGAAATATTCAGTTCTTTACTAAGGAATGTTCACATATCAATGCCTGATCTTATTTTTCTTTATCTCTGGAAAAGAAATTGAGTTAATTGCAGGTACACAACAAAAACTTTTTTTTACTCATTAAACCAACTACAGTGGGGCAAATAAGTATTTAGTCAACCACCAATTGTGCAAGTTCTCCTACTTGAAAAGATTAGTGAGGCCTGTAATTGTCAACGTGGGTAAACCTCAACCATGAGAGACAATGTAGAAAAAAAAAATCACATTGTTTGATTTTTAAAGAATTTATTTCCAAATTAGAGTGGTCACCTATAAACAAGCAACATTTTTGGCTGTCAAAGAGGTCTGACGAGGCTCCACTCGTTACCTGTATTAATGGCACCTGTTTTAACTCATTATCGGTATAAAAGACACCTGTCCACAATCTCAGTCAGTCACACTCCAAACTCCATTATGGCCAAGACCAAAGAGCTGTCGAAGGACACCAGAGACAAAATTGTAGACCTGCACCAGGCTGGGAAGACTGAATCTGCAATAGGTAAAACGCTTGGTGTAAAGAAATAAACTGTGGGAGCAATTATTAGAAAATGGAAGACATACAACACCACTGATAATCTCCCTCAATCTGGGGCTCCATGCAAGATTTCACCCCGTGGCATCAAGATGATAAGAACGGTGAGCAAAAATCCCGGAACTACACGGGGGGGCCTACTAAATGACTACAAAGAGCTGGGACCACAGTAACAAAGGCTACTATCAGTAACACAATGCGCCGCCAGGGACTCAAATCCTGCACTGCCAGACGTGTCCCCCTGCTGAAGCCAGTACACATCCAGGCCCGTCTGCGGTTCACTAGAGAGCATTTGGATGATCCAGAAGAGGACTGGGAGAATGTGTTATGGTAAGAGGAAACCAAAATAGAACTTTATGGTAGAAACACAGGTTCTCGTGTTTGGAGGAGAAAGAATACTGAATTGCATCCGAAGAACACCATACCCACTGTGAATAATGGGGGTGGAAACATCATGCTTTGGGGCTGTTTTTCTGCAAATGGACCAGGAGGACTGATCTGTGTAAAGGAAAGAATGAATGGGGCCATGTATCGAGAGAGTTTGAGTGAAAATCTCCTTCCATCAGCAAGGGCATTGAAGATGAGACGTAGCTGGGTCTTTCAGCATGACAATGATCCCAAACACACAGCCAGTGCAACAAAGGAGTGGCTTCGTAAGAAGCATTTCAAGGTCCTGGAGTGGCCTAGCCAGTCTATAGATCTCAACCCCATAGAAAATCTGTGTAGGGAGTTGAAAGTCTGTGTTGCCCAACAACAGCCCCAAAACATCACTGCTCTAGAAGAGATCTGCAAGGAGGAATGGGCCAAAATACCAGCAACAGTGTGTGAAAAGCTTGTGAAGAGTTACAGAAAACGTTTGGCCTCCGTTATTGCCAACAAAGGGTACATAACAAAATATTGAGATGAACTTTTGGTATGACCAAATACTTATTTTCCACCATGATTTGCAAAAAAAAATTCTTTAAAAATCAAACAATGTGATTTTCCGTTTTTTTTCCCACATTCTGTCTCTCATGGTTGAGGTTTACTCATGTTGGCAATTACAGGCCTCTAATATTTTCAAGTGGGAGAACTGGCACAATTAGTGGTTGATTAAATGCTTATTTGCCCCACTGTATATCAATAAAAATACATATTCTAAGTGAGGAAAAAGTTGGGACACCCTACCACCTACAGTGTATCACAAAAGTGAGTACGCCCCTCGTATTTCTGCAGATATCTTATCTTTTCATGGGACAAACACTGACAAAATGACACTTAGACACAATGAAAAGTAGTCTGTGTGCAGCTGATATAATGGTGTTAATTTATTTTCCCCTCAAAATAACTCAAAATATAGCCATTAATATCGAAAACCCTGGCAACAAAAGTGAGTACACCCCTATGAAAAAACTCATATCCCTAAATGTCCAAATTGAGTATTGCTTGTCATTTTCCCTCCAAAATGTCACGTGACTCGTTACAGGAGTGCTATCAGCATTGCTGCAGAGATTGAAGAGGTGGGGAGGTCAGCCTGTTAGTGCTCAGACCATACGCCGCACTCTACATCAAATTTATTGGTGTGTATGGCTGTCACCCCAGGAGGAAGCCTCTTCAGAAGACGGTACACAAGAAAGCCCGCAAAGTTTGCGAAGACATGTCAACAGAGCATACGGATTACTGGAACCATGTCCTATGGTCTAATGAGCTGGGCGGACATGACATTTTGGAGGGAAAATGACAAGCAGTACTCAATTTGGACTTTTAGGGATGCGCGATTTTTCATAGGGGTGTACTCACTTTTGTTGCCAGGGGTTTCAATATTCATGGCTATATTTTGAGGGGAAATTAAATTACCTCTATTGTATAAGCTGCACACAGACTACTTTTCATTGTGTCAATTGTCAAAGTGTCATTTTGTCAGTGTTGTCCCATGAAAAGATACACTTAAATATCTGCAGAAAAGCGAGGGGTGTACTCACTTTTGTGATATACTGTAATAGCTAATGTTACCCACTTTGGCTGAAATAACTTCAGTAAGATGCTTTTTGTAGCCATCTACTTGTCTTTGACATCGGTCCGAAGAAGGTTTGCCCCACACCTCAAAGCAGAATACTTTCAGCTGTGAGATGTTTGAGGGGTTTCTTGCATGTAAAGCCCATTTCAAATCACCCCACACTATCTCAATGGGATTAAGATTGGGCTTTGACTCAGCCATTCCAAGACTCTGAATTTCTTCTTTTTCAGCCAGTCCTTGATGGATTTACTGGTATGTTTTGGGTCATTGTCATGTTGCAGGGTCCAGTTTCGCTTCAGCTTTAGTTTTTTCACAGATGATCTCCCGTGTTCCTCAAGCACCCTCTGATACATGATAGAATTCATGGTGGATTCTATGATGGTGAGCTGGCCAGGTCCTGCTTTAGCAAAGCATCCCCAAACCATGACACTTCCACCTCAATGCTTCACATTTGGTATGAGGTTCTTTCCTGGAATGCTGTATTGGGTTTACGAAAAACATGTCCTCTGTTTGGTGTCCAAATAATTCAATTTTAGATTCATCTGTCCAAAGAACATTATTCCAGAAACCATGATCTTTGTCTGCATTCACTCTGGCAAACGTCAGTCTGGCCTTCATGTTTTTCTTGGAGAGCAAAGGTTTGCTCCTTGCACACCTCCCATGAAGGTTAAACTTGTGAGGTCTCTTTCTGATTGTAGAGGCATGCACTTTCACATCAACAGTCCCAAGAACCTGCTGTAGGTCCTGTGATGACATTTTAGGGTTTTTGGGGACTTCTTTTAGCATCTTGCGGTCTATTCTCGGGTTGAACTTGATTGGAAAGCCAGACCTGGGCATGTTGGCAGTTGTTTTGAATGTCCTCCACTTGTAGACTATTTTCTGGAAAGTGGAATGCCTGATTTTATATTCTTTTGAAATCCCTTACCAAAATCATAAGCGTCTACAATCTTCTTTCTGAAGGCCTCAGAGCGCTCCTTTGATCTAACCATGGTGTTTTCTCTCACTTCAACAGTCAGGGGCACACCAAACTAAATTTGAGGTTTAAATAAGGCAAGGCTCCTTCAAAACACTGGGTAATGATGTTCTAATCATGTGCAGCTAATGTGATACCCCGTGTGTGAATTTAGCCTTTTTAAGTGGGATTGAATGAGGGGGTGTCCTAATTTATTCAACAGAAATTGCATTTATTTAAAATGACATTTTACAGAAAGTTTTAAAAAATCTTTTTTTCATGTTTAATTTTTTAGGTCTACAGTATTACTTGGATCTCTCAAGATTGTTAAAACTGATATTAAATATCCATATAACCAAATATCTTAGAAAACACGCAGGCTTCCATAGGATGTCCTGATTTTTTCACATGACTGTATGAAGTAGTATACATATGTAAAAAATGCACATTTTTTATGCCCCCCCAGCAATAAACTCAAAACAGCTACTTTTGTGAGAAAGGCAATCTAGAGCTTGAACAGTTCACCCTTTCAATCACAGGGCATGTAAAGTATAGAAACAGACAGTCACTGACTAGGAACAGAGCATGGGACCAATGAATCACTATACTATAACACTTTTTTTCAGTGGAGGCTGGAATGTCTGTAGTTTCTACCTGAAGTATTGCAATACCCATCTATTAATACTGCATTTAAGTTCTAATATGGGTACCTGAACATGTTCCTTCAGCAGAAGCCAACACTTTGCCACTGCCAGGTGCACATGGGCTTGTCCGAGTCGATTCCCAATCTCTGTCATGATACCCAATGCCGACTCGTAACGAGGGAATGCTTTCTGAAAGGTAAAGAAAAAGACACATTTTCAAAGATCATTTGTCAAGTGTAACAAAATCTGGGAAAACAAACGATAGTTTCTTACATCAAAGTCACGCCGATAGCGGTGTATGTCTGCAAAGTTCTGCAAACACAGAGCCTGAAGAGGACGGTCACCGTGCTGCAGAGCAATTTTCATAGATTCCTGTGAAATAAAAATATTGGAGAAAGAACTCCGTCACTGAGCTCTGCTTTCATCTATAGATGGCAAAATATGCAGACGAAACAACAGGAAAAGAGAGGAGCAAAAAATGTAAGTATGGGGGGAAAAAAATAATAACTTATTCATTTCAGATTTTAGGATGAGAATAATAGAAATAGAAAAAGTTGATTGTCCATGGTACCTCATCTATTAATGTAATTGGTCAATACTGTATACAGTATGCTATACAGTATTTTTGACCAAGCTGCTTTTATTAACTTCAACAACCCTAATGCAGCTATAACGTCAGAAAAAAAAAAAAAAATGCAAAAGACCTTTATTTCTTTACCCCTTGAATTTACATTTACCAAATATATATAAAGCATTGGAGGAATACATGGTTACCTGTAAAAAAAAAAAAAAGAAAAAAGTACCAAATATAGAAAATAGATTGGAAAAAAATATAGCTAAAATGTTAAAATCCTAAAACAGAAAAAGATAAATATACCGTATACATATGTATATAAACACCTGATTTAATAATAATAATAATAATATATGAAAAATATAAGATTTTTGGAGGGGCTAATTCAAGAATAAATACAATGGGAGGAATTTATTTTAAAATCCTTTATTATTCTTATATTTTGCGGGGGGGAAAATTATTAGGAAATCCTTATATAAAATGATGTTTACATATTTTCTTCTATTTTCCTTTTTATTTTTTAAATCTTGTTATTTTTAATATTATTTTGTTCTTAGGATTTTGTCATTTTTAGTTGTAGTTTTCCATTTTAAATGTCTAGTCGATAATTTTTTTTGTATTCCTTTTTTCCTGTACTTATGTATTCCCCAATATTTTGAGATTTCTATAATGTAAATTCAGAATCAACTGGTGTATGTATGTTTTCCAGTATGTTTTCTAATAATTCTCCTGAGGGATTGTGAGAATTCTAAGCTCACCTTCAAGTATACTCCTGTGCATAGCTATTTTAATTATGACAGGATTTGTAAATCTTATGGCTAAATGTATTTGTTCAAAATAATAAATCTGAAAAGCACCCTGCTATTTCGTCACTAGCTTTTTAAACACCAAGTGAATGACATCAACTTATTAATTGCACCCGTTCCTCGCCTCCTGCAGCACATAATAAGAACAGATAGTGGGGACTTAAAGGCCCTCTCTTCATTAACACTTTAAACCAGTGCCTCTGTGGGCATTTTTTGGTCCACGTCTAAGATCTTGTACAAGAGAACAACTGGTGCCAGCACCTGTCAGCAACCGAGCATCCACTGTATCTACAACTTACACAACACGAAGGCCATAGTTAACTACATACTGTATCATGTATTTTGCGCTTGTGTTTTGGGCTGTAAGTTTACGGAAAGCAAAGAGCAAGGCAGGAGTGTGGACCTAATTGGTGGAAGCAGGGTTAGACAGCAAAGGAGTCAGTCAAACTGACAATATTTATTTACAAATATTCAAAAGCAAACAAAGTACGGGACGAAAACGAAATGGGGAACAAAAAAACTTAGAACATTGCATGAACAAATTGGGGGGTAAAAAGGACTGAAAGAAAGTGGGGAACTAAATACAAACAGTGACTAGGAACATCTGGACAAGACACAAGTGACTGTGGGAAGAGAACAAACAAAAAGGCAAAAACCAGAAAAAGTAAAAAGTCTAATCCCGAGCATTCCCTAAAAATAAGATGTTACCTCGCAGCATTCCATAGCATCCGGCAAGCGCTCCAGCTTCCTGTAGGCCACTGACATATGGTACTGACTCATGGCTCGATATTTAAGGCTCCAACCTTTGCCGTAGTCATTGACAAGCTCGGCTGCTTTGCATGGAAAGAACAAGGCTTTCTCGTAGTCCTGCGGGTGCACATATTAAATGAGGAAGGCAGGTTAAAATGGCTGCGTCCCAAAAAAGAAGCCTCAAACTGTACCCTTTTTTTGGGACGAGTGCATTCTCCACATGCCGCATGGTCACAATGCCATTGAAAGCAATCCTTCACGGGAAGCTAGGGGATTACTCTTACAAATCTCTGATGTCAAGGGTACGCCATCATGCCCCCTCCCTCACCCCAGGTCCTCATGACTAACAATGCCCAGTATTGCATGAGCTAACAGTTGGTCATGTTTGTTTGGATGCTCCACGGTGTTATCATGCTCTGCAAATACACACGAGTGAACCTAGTGATTGCACAATCAAGTCACACGTGCCACCCAATGTCAATGAGCTACTGCGTCCAGTAGCTATAAATGAAACAATGCACTCCGCTTTATAGAGGCTAGCTTTCGCTCTCATGCTAGCTCAATTACTGCCATTGATGCTGATGGACGTCCTGCAAGCTACCGTATTATTCCAAGTCTTGTGCAATAGGATTATAACGATACATCGATCTGGATCGATGCATCAACCGAAGGACCCTGTATGGAATCAAGTTGTGACAGACTTTGTAATATCTGCGAATAACGTATTGTCATCCCAAAAAATCGATACATTTATTGCTGGACCTTGTATCGAATCAAATCATGGCAAACTTCGTAATCTTGGCAAATATCGTAATGTCCAAGGAATCAATTCCGTACTTAGTATTTTGTCATGAAATTGGTGACTTACACCCATAGTTAAAAATAAGGGTGTAACGATACCTCGATCTAGTTGTTCCAATCAAATCAATTGAAATGCCAACACATCAAACATGGATATTGTCATCTTTAGATACATTATGCTATTTTGTAAAAAAGAATGGTTTTCCCCCAGCATCTCAAATGTATTGGTAGCAAAACTGTCATAATTGTATTTTTGTTGCTATAGATAAAAAATGTAACTTATGTTGTTAAATGCCTAGATAATATCACATGAATGGAAATGAAATCATGGCAGACTTAGTAATATCGACAAATGTATCGTTGTTGAAAGATTGTATCGTCATGGATTTAGTGATTTACACCCCTAAGTGACTTGTGATGCGTTACCTTCAGATGGACGTAAATATTTCCCAGACTGCAGCAGACTCTGCACTCCAGCATCTTGTCATCATTGTTGTGCGCGTAGCGCAAGGCCTTTTCATAGCTCTGCAGAGCTTGCTGGAAGAGGCTAAGGCCCAGGAAGGCGTTGCCCATGCTCAGACATACCTGACCGTTGAGCTGCAGGCTGACTGTGGTGCCCTGCATATTCAAGCATGTCTTACAGTACGAGACCGTTTTGTGGAAGTCGCACAGCTTCTCGTTGCTGCGCGCCAAGTTCAGGTAGCCCTCGGTCAGGTAGTCGGGGTCTTCCATTTCTCTGGCTGTGTCGATCTGATCCAAGGCGTACTGCGGAGAAAGTGCATTAACGTTGATATCACTTTCAAATTATTCTTCCGCGAGAGGCGTTTGAGTTGGGCCGATTATGTCAACAAGACACCCCACACTGAGTCTCGGATTGCGGAACACTTATTTACGCTGCATTGAGCGCAAGCCACACATGGAAGTGGTAACCTTTGATCTTGTACCATCTTAAACACATCTTTTGCATCGCAGAAATGCACAATTACTTCACAGACTCGTTCCAATAACACACTAATGATATATAGAGGCATGCGCTCTGGGAATTATGTCATGAGAGCATTGCTGGTTGCATAACGCGGTTTAAATGAACACCAACAAGAAGTGAGAGACAATCTAAACATGTTGTCAGTTGTCATTCTTGGTGCAGGGGAATCTTACCTTGAGCATATCTTTATATTTCCCCATTTCCGAGTGAGCAGTGATCAAGCATCCCAAAACCCGAAACTTCCCACCGGGATCGGAGGTTTTCTCTAATACTTTCGTCCACACTTGCAAAGCTTTGTCAGTCTGGTTGGACTGGTACAACTTCAGTCCTTTCTCTATCTGTTGCTTGGTTTGGTCCTGGCCCATTTCTGTACTGAGTTGCCTCATAAAAATATTCATTTGTTTAGGCCATGGGACTTCAGCGGGGCAGCAAGAAAGCAGATCTCCGCCATGCTAAGAACTGAAGAGCCCCTGAAGATGATCCCTTGAGAGGTCGGTGCCAGAAGGCCTAACACGTTCAGATCCCACAACTCCGGCTGCGCTGGGGCAGAAAAGAAACTGGATCCAACGAAGTCGAGACCATTATCACCAACGGCTTCGTGGTAAACCCGGAAATATCTTCCCCGTTTAACTCTGCAATAATACCCCCTCAGCATGAAGCGTTTAAAGTTCTTTCTCAGATTTCCGCTTGAAAAACTCCAAAGAAACACGTTTCCAAGCTGAGCGCCACTAGCAGTGATATCCCAGAATATCTACTCCCTCCACACCCGAGCAAAAGGAATTCTCAGCACCCCTCTGTCCTACCCCCTCCACCTTCCTCGTAGTGCTGGCGCTACAGCAGATGGTCTTGTCACTCCAAACCATGTGTCCCTTCAGGAATTCTGCTCTGTCCTCAACAAGAAGCCCCAAGGTCACGAGAGCTCCTCGCGATCCACCTCCACGATAAATACCAATCATTTGTAACGCTTTCATTGCCATTTACAGCAATAGACATCAAATCAATTTTAAATTTGATCGCTGCGGCCCTCTGAAGTCAAAATGGATTGGCCCTCTATCACAATTAATGACTGCTAAATATTAAATGACAACAGAAAATGCAATTTCTGGAGAAATTACTTCGGAATGCTTTCACGCTGATTGGTGAGCACCCATACAGTAGGTCACTGTTGATTCCAGGGCATTTCTGGGCCATTTAATGTTTATTTTGAAGCATTTCTGCATCACTGCTTGCTGATCTTGAGTCACTTCTTGTTAACTCATTGGCTGCCACTGATGGTGCTAGGTGTCCGAACTATTTTGACTGGGAGGGTAACGTTCATTCATCGTCTCCTCCCAGTCAAAATGGATTGGCCGTCTAGTGCCGTCAATGGCACAAAAAGAAGAGCCTTCACAGCAAGACCTTAAATGAATTAAATGTCATTTGTTGTCAATGACCGCCAATGTGTTAATTTTGGAGCTATTTATTAACGGTTACTTCCTGTTGATCTTGACTCACTTCCTGGTGACTTTGGGGCATTTCTTGGGTCATTTGCTGTTGTTTTTAGGGCATGTATGGGTCACCATCCATCCATACATTATCTTCCCCTTAGTCCGGGGTCGGGTCGTGGGGGCAGCAGCTTTAGCAGGGAAGCCCAGACTTCCCTCTCCCCAGCCACTTCAGCCATCTCCTCAGGCGGGATTCCAAGGCATTCCCAGGCCAGCCGAGCGACAGTCTCTCCAGCGTGTCCTGGGTCGACCCCAGGGCCTCCCGCCGTTGGGACATGCCCGAAACACCTCTCCAGGGAGGCGTCCAGGAGGCATCAGAACCAGATGCCCGAGCCACCTCAACTGGCTCCTCTCAACGCTGAGGAGTAGCGGCTCGACACCAAGCCCCTCCTGGATGACCGGGCTTCTCACCCTATCTCTAAGGGAGAGCCCGGACACCCTGCGGAGGAAACTCATTTCAGCCGCTGGTATCCGGGATGTTGTTCTTTCGGTCACGACCCACAGCTCGTGACAATAGGTGAGGGTAGGAACATGGATCGACCGGTAAATCGAGAGCTTCGCCTTTTGGCTCAGCTCCTTCTTCACCACAACGGACCGGTGCAGAGTCCGCATCACTGCAGACGCTGCACCGATCCGCCTGTCAATCTCCCGCTCCCTCCTACCCTCACTCGTGAACAAGACCCCAAGATACTTGAACTCCTCCACTTGGGGCAGGATCTCATCCCCGACCAGGAGAGGGCATGCCACCCTTTTCCGGCTGAGGACCATGGTCTCGAATTTGGAGGCGCTGATCTTCATCCACACCGCTTCACACTCGGCTGCGAACCGCCCCAGTGAGAGTTGGAGGTCACGGCTTGATGAAGCCAAGAGCACCACATCATCTGCAAAAAGCAGAGATGCAATGCTGAGGCCACCAAACCGGACATCCTCAGCGCTTCGACTGTGCCTAGAAATTGTCCATAAAAATTATGAACAGAATCGGTGACAAAGGGCAGCCTTGGCGGAGTCCAATCCTCACTTGGAACGAATTCGACTTACTGTCGGCAATGCGGACCAGACTCTGACACCGGTCATACAGGGACCGAACAGCCCTTACACAGGGGCTTGGTACCCCGTACTGCCAGAGCACCCTCCACAGGACTCCCCTAGGCACACGGTCGAACACCTTCTCCAAATCCACAAAACACATGTAGACTGGTTGGGCGAACTCCCATGCACCCTCAAGGGACGCTGCCGAGGGTGTAGAGCTGGTCCACTGTTCCACGGCCGGGACGAAAGCCACACTGCTCCTCCTGAATCCGAGATTCGACTTCCCGACGGACCCTCCTCTCCAGCACCCCTGAATAGACTTTACCGGGGAGGCTGAGGAGTGTGATCCCTCTATAATTGGAACACACCCTCCGGTCCCCCTTTTTAAAAAGGGGGAGCACCACCCCGGTCTGCCAATCCAGAGGCACTGTCCCCGATGTCCATGCGATGTTGTAGAGGCGTGTAAGCCATGACAGCCCCACAACATCCAGAGCCTTTAGAAACTCCGGGCGGATCTCATCGACCCCTGGGGCCTTGCCACCGAGGAGCTTTCCAACAACTTCAGTGACTTCAACCCCAGAGATTGGAGAGCCCACCTCGGAGTCCCCAGACTCTGCTCCCTCCAAGGGAGGCGTCTCGGTGGAATTGAGGAGGTCTTTGAAGTATTCGCCCCACCGACTCACGACGTCCCGAGTCGAGGTCAGCAGTACCGCATCTTCACTATACGCAGTGTTAATGGTGCACTGCTTTCCTCTCCTCAGATGCCGGATGGTGGACCAGAATTTCTTTGAAGCCGTCCGGAAGTCGTTTTCCATGGCCTCGCCAAACTCCTCCCATGTCCGAGTTTTTGCCTCAGCGACCGCCGAAGCTGCAGTCCGCTTGGCCAGCCGGTACCTGTCAGCTTCCACCGGAGTCCCACAGGCCAAAAAGGCCTGGTAGGCCTCCTTCTTCAGCTTGACGGCATTCCTTACCGCTGGTGTCCACCAGCGGGTTCGGGGATATCCGCCACAACAGGCACCAACTACCTTATGGCCACAGCTCCGATCAGCCGCCTCGACAATGGAGGTGCGGAACATGGCCCTCTCGGACTCAAAGTCCCCCATTTCCCCCAGGACAAGGGAGAAGTTCTGCCGGAGGTGAGTGTTAAAGCTCTTTCTGACAGTGGATTCTGCCAGACGTTCCCAGCAGACCCTCACTATACGTTTGGGCCTGCCAGGTCTGGCCAGCATCTTCCCCCGCCATCCGAGCCAACACACCACCAGGTGGTGATCAGTTGACAGATACGCCCCTCTCTTCACCCGAGTGTCCAAACCATGTGGCCGCAAGTCCGATGACACGATTGCAAAGTTCATCGAACTGCGGCCTAGGGTGTCCTGGTGCCAAGTGCACATATGGACACCCCTATGTTTGAACATGGTGTTCGTTATGGACAAACCGTGACGAGCACAGAAGTCCAATAACAGAACAACACTTGGGTTCTGATCGGGGGGGGCCGTTCCTCCCAATCGCGCCCCTCCAGGTCCCACTGTCATTGCCCACGTGAGCGTTGAAGTCCCCCAGAAGAACGAGGGAGTCCCCAGAGGGGGCACTCTCCAGCACACCCTCCAAGGACTCCAAAAAGGGTGGGTATTCTGAGCTGCTGTTCGGTGCATAAGCGCAAACAACAGTCAGAACCCGTCCCCCCACCTGAAGGCAGAGGGAGGCTACCCTCTCGTCTACTGGAGTAAACCCCAACGTACAGGTGCCAAGCCGGGGGGCAATAAGTTTGCCCACACCTGCTCGGCGCCTCTCACCGTGGGCAACTCCAGAGTGGAAGAGAGTCCAACCCCTCTAGAGAGGATTGGTACCAGAACCCAAGCTGTGTGTGGAGGAGAGTCCGACTATATCTAGTCGGAACTTCTCTGTCTCACACACCAGCTCGGGCTCCTTCCCTGCCAGAGAGGTGACATTCCATGTCCCAAGAGTTAGCTTCTGCAGCTGGGGGTCGGACCGCCAAGTCCCCCGCCTTTGGCTGCCGCCTAACTCCCTACGCACCCGACCCCCTTGGCCCATCCCACAGATGGTGAGCCCATGGGAAGGGGAACATGAGACGCTTGCCTCATGTATGGGTCACTTCCTATTAATTTCACATCACTTCCTTTTGATGTAGAAGCATTTCTGAATTTCTACCATTCTTTTGCGTTCACTTCCTGTTGATTTTACTGCAATTCTGGAGAATCTGGGTCACTTCCTGTTTATTTTGGGTCACTTCTTTTCGATTTTGGGGCATTTCTGGGTCACTTCCTGTTTATGATGGGGGATTTACGGGTTTCTTTCTGTTAATTTCCGGTCACTTTCTGTTGATTTTGGAGTAATTCCAGGTCAATTCCTGTTGAATTTTGGATATTTCCCAAGAACTTACTGGTAAAAAAAAAAATTACAATTTTTGAAAATATATGAAAGTAGTTACAATGGTAGGAAGGTTGTTTATCTTTTTTAGGGCGGCAGCTATCGATTATTTTAGTAGTTGATTAATCGATGAACTAGTTAGTTCGAATAATCGAGTAATCGGATAAGGAACATGAAAAATTAAAATACTTGAGCTGACCCACAAACGGTACAAAACAATAATAAAAAAGGGCTGTCAAAATTATTGCGTTAACGGGCGGTAATTAATTTTAAAAAATTAATCACGTTAAAATATTTGACGCAATTAACACACATGCCCCGCTCAAACAGATTAAAATGACAGCACAGGGTCATATGCACTTGTTACTTGTTTTTTTGGAGTTTTGTCATCCTCTTCTGGCGCTTGGGTGCGACTGATTTTATGGGTTCAGCACCATGAGAATTGTGTAATTATTGACATCAACAATGGCGAGCTACTAGTTTATTTTTTGATTGAAATTTTTACAAATTTTATTAAAACGAAAACATTAAGAGGGGTTTTAATATAAGATTTCTATAACTTGTACTAACATTTATCCTTTAAGTCTTTCTGTCCATGGATGGCTTTAACAGAATGTTAATAATGTTAATGCCATCTTGTTGATTTATTGTTGTAATAAACACAGTAGCTATGTACAGCATGTTGAATGTATATATCCGTCTTGTGTCTTATCTTTCCATTCCAACAATAATTTACAGAAAAATATGGCATATTTTATAGATGGTTTGAATTGCGATTAATTACCATTCATTAATTTTTAAGCTGTGATTAACTCGATTAAAAATTTTAATCGTTTGACAGCCCTAATAAAAAGTAATAATAAGAAGCTATGTACAGCAAAAGAACAATTGGCTAACTTACATAGCAAAAGTCCGCTAGCTTTTTTTAAAAATTTTTTTTACAATGCTCCTCACAAATGGTTCAGACACATATTCCTTAAAAAAAAAAAAGGCTAAATATACCTATAAACTAAATCACGAATGCATTAAAAACATGAGCTCAAACAAAAAAATAGCTTACATTGGTCTGAACAGGGAGCAGTTGGATTCAGCCATGTGAAATGAGGCAGACCAGAGGGTAGTATATCCACCCTAATAAATAAAACGTAATGCAAACACTTTCAAAATAAACCATTACAACGCCACTTTTAATTAAACAAATACTCGAAGCAACAAAATTTAATTCGAATATATTTTTCTAATCAAATACTCGAGTTAATCGATTAATCGATGCAGCACTAATCTCTTTCCTTGGTGTGAGTCGTACAAGTAGTAATACGGCAAAGTTACTATGTGGTCAATGTAGAAACAGTTCATTTTTAGAGCAGATCTAGTTTGTCTGCCACCACCAATGGCAGCCAATGAATTCACTCGCCGCAGGAGCACAAACAAAATAAAGCATATATGACCGCCACGTTGGATGATAGTCATGTGCGGATTTTATGGCCCGGGGTTGACTCATTTGCCACCATTGATAGTGAATCCACAAAGGCAAATATTGTCATTGGCACTCAGTGTTTGAATTCTAGTTGACAAGTTTTCTCTTACTTGACACTGAAAGAGTTAAAAGAACCAACAAGTGAGATGGTGATCTTAGTTAGAACCAGGAGTTCTAATGTAACCGCATGTGTGCTCCCCGAAGCCCCCGCCATTCGTCTCAGCGTCAGCAACTGACGCTTAGAATAGTTCACAAAGTCTAACGTGAAACTGGGTTTGGGTTTCAGCCGCGCAGCCTCCTGCAGGACATCAATGGGATCAAAGTTGTGGCCTGGCTGTAGTAGCTTTCTATCCTTCTATTCTCTTTATGTCACCAAGGACACAAACATCCTCGCCTCTCACTTTACAATCTCCATATAAACATATGAAAAACTCTGTGTTACACTCACACAAACTGTAAATGAATACAACACACGTTTTAAACACATTTTGAATGTATTTGAAATCGAGATGTATGAAAAATACGGTACGTATTCTACTGTGCCTTTGAGCTGAAAACACTGGTTGAAAGACACGTGACCTCGGTGAGTTCGTAAGTGTCTGGGTGTAAGCTGTGGCCAACAGCAGCTCCTGTGTGAGTGTGCTCATTGTGCATGAGAGCATAATTAAAGACACCATGATTTTAACGAGATATTATCGCGTACTTACCTCTTTTCGTTCCAAAAACTCCATGTAGCATGTGTGACAGAGGGTGAAGACACAGCTATGAATGACCACAGCCAGGTTTTGGGGGGATTTTATGGGTGAAACATGGTAATATAACAAGTTTTGCGATGCAGAAATCGCAGACATCAAGGAGTGGTCGAAATTTTCTTTTACATATATTCTCCCTTTCATAGTTTTTTTTTTCACTTTTTCTTTGTTTGGATCGATTTTTTATCATCTAAAATATTGGGGAAAATGCGACAGTAACAAAAAATAAATACAATTAGGCGATAGTTATGAGGTAGATATCCGTGACTTATTTACAGACACTATTTTTTTCATTGTGACTGAATTTGTTAAAAGTTTGAAATATGCGAGTGAATAATTGTTTAGTGTCATTTTTTAAAAACTAAATATTAGCCATCAATTAATTATTCTAAGCTAAAAAAGACATTTCGAATAATAAATATAATTACTTACCTTCTTATGACTTGGTTGAAACAAAAGCGGTTGCGCGAGGTCTGTAAACGGGGGACTCCAGGGTAAAACAGACAAATTGAAAATAGTTCGGGGCTTAATGTGCCATGAATCTGCTATGGCAGCATATACACACATTTTTCTATCAAACACAACAGTTCTTTTGGCTTAAAAGACAGCAGTTTATTTTAAAGAGGGGTGCAAGAGCAGAAACTGCCTTTTCAGTCTTGTCTGCCACCGCGACCCGACCTCGGATAAGCGGGAGAAAATGGATGGATGGGGTTCATTAGTATTTGTACCCCTGAGAATCAGCAATAATTCTGACACTCAAGAGTTGTCAGTCTACCTTAAAAAAAGTCCACCTTTACCCCATGAGTAACCACCCACCCACCACCCGTTTGAGCCCATTATTGTCATCTGTGCACCACACAGTCAGTCATAATCCAACAGCTACCATGGGCAAGACCAGAGAGGATTCGAAAGCCACCAGAGGCAAGGCAAGGCAAGGCAAATTTAGAAGGCCCGTCTAAAGTTTGCCAGGGACCATCTGAATGATGCAGTGGGGTGAGGGGAGAAAGTCATGTGGTTAAATGAGACCAAAGTCGAACTTTTTGGTGCAAACCTTGCTCGTCGTGTGTGGAGGAAAGTGTGTGGAGAAAAGAAGGATGAGTACAATCCCAAGAACACCATCCCCACTGTGAAGTATGGGGTTGAAAACCTCATGCTTTGGGGCGGCTTTTCGGCAAACGGACAGGACTACTGTACTGTATCAAGCAGAGGATGAATGGTGAAATGTATCGTCAGATTTTGAGCCACAATCTCCTTACCTCAGTCAGAGACTTGAAGATGAGTCGTGGCTGGATCTTCCAACATGACAATTATCCGAAGCACACAGCCAAGCTGACCAAGAAGAGGCTGCGTAAAAAGCATATCAAGGCTCTGGATTGGCCAAGCCAGTCTCCAAAACTCAATCCAATAGAAAATCTCTGGATGGAGCTGAAACTTTGTGTTTCTCAACAACAGACCCGAAACCTGACAGATCTAGATAAGATTTGTGTGGAGGAATGCACCAAAATCCCTGTTTCCATATGTGAAAACCTGGTGAAGAATTGCAGAAAGCGTCTGACCTCTGTAATTGCAAACAAAAGCTTCCGCACTAACTATTAGCATTGATTTTCTCGGGTACAAATACTTATAAATCCCATTGAATTACAAATAAATTATTTAAAAATATCATACAATGAGAGTTCCATTTTTTTTAAAATTATGTCTCTATATGTGGCATCTATGATTGAAATTTCAGACCTCTTCCTATTTTCTAAGTGGGTAAACTTGCAAAATCACAAGGGGTGCAAATACTTCTACCCCTCACTGTATATCAGTGGTGACAGTCATTTTACGAAGGCAACAAGTACACAAAAGTTGATTAAAAACCAGCACAGTACACACAATACAAACACACAATAAAAAAAAACCTTTAATTATAAAACATCTCACATTCTACAGTTGGACATCAATATTTGACAATTAAGGGGGATATGAAACACTATGGTATATTGTACAGTGGTATATTTACGCTTAATGTTAAGCTCATGCGTTTGGTGATTAAAGTTGCTATCAAAAACGTCAATAATTTTTGGGGAGAGACATCATCAGAAAACTATTGACTGAAGAATTTAAAAATGTTTCATAAAACAAAACAGTGCAAATGGTCCATTTTAATTTTACTTACCGGTATTTTTAATTATTACCCCCCCCAAAAAAACAAATTACATTTACTAGGACCACATTGTTTGAATTGTGGTCCAATTGAATTGTTTGAAGTGTGGTCCAAATACATACATTAATAATGCTAGTCTTTTTGCAGAACATTTACTATTTAATACCAAAATCTATAAAATTACATCTCTCTGACTACCTATAAATCAGGTTTATCTAATTTCTAGTATTTGCTGAGATAATACATTAAAACCATCCTTTTTTTGGAATGTTTTATATGCTTTCCTTGACTATGAGATCAATTATTCCATCAATGAATTGTATAAAAAAAAAAGTACAGTATTTTGCCCGAGTTTACTGAAAAATCTATTTTACAAGGTTCTTAATTTTTAAGACCCGTTAGAATTGAATGTCAAGATCATTTCTAGAGCTGAAAATTCTCAAGACAATATTTCACACAATGCAACGCAATTTAAAAGGTATTTAAGATCTACCATATCAAATCCAATGCCCTTTAGGATGTTTTTAAATAGATTTTTAACACCCTTGTGTTTACTGACAGATTAGGATTTAAATTAAATCAGCCACCGGTTAAATTGAAGTGAAATTTATTTTAGACCATGCCAGGAACTGAAGCATGTTTGGAAGGTTTCCTAGCACACAATTGCCTACAAGTTACCAAGAAATTAATTTTAATTGTAGGTTTGTAACTATTGGTACAAAAACTCAACTCATTGGCTGCCATTGAAGGCGATATACGTCCAATCCATTTTGACTGGGAGAGTTAGCAACACTTGTTTTTGGCAGCCCCTTGAATTTACGTCATTGTCTTTTGGACGATTATACTTATTAGTTTTAGTAGGATTGGGAACCTCTTGGTACCTCGCGATACAAAGCTCACGACAACGATATGGCGATACAGCGATTATCGATACTTTGGTCAGGAAATCATTCTAGTATATTCTACAAACAACTAATAAACAGAAAAACAAGCTTCTGATGTGAATTGGAATGAGTTAATCACTAGTAGACGTCACATCCATTTGAAGTGGGAGGGTGGCAGCGAATGAACATTCGTTCATTCGCTGCCATCCCTCCCACTTCAAACGGATTGAACGTCTGGCCGTCAGTGGCAGCCAATGCGAGGCAATGAGGTAATTTTGGGCCATTTAAAGTAATTTACCTGTTGATGATTTTCAGGTACTCCCTGTTGATTTCGGGGCATTTTATGGGTCACTCCCTGTTTATTTTGAGTTACAGAACAGGAAGGGACCTGGGAATCACCCAAATAAATAGGCAGAGACTCAAACTCAACAGAATATGACCTGTAAAAGCGGTAAAATGAACAGCAAGTAACCTGTAAATGCCCTGAAAATCAGCCAGAATGACTGTGAATGCTCTGGTTTCGAATGAACGAACGTTCCCAGTCTAAATGGATTAGGCTTTGAGCACCGTCAATGGCAGCCTTAGAGTTGACTGAGACACTATTATGGTGGAAGATTTTGGTAGCAACTGGTTGGTTCCTTTTTAAAAAAAAAAATTTTTTTTAAAACATTGACCTTTTTAAAACGACATCTCGGTTCTTGGAAACAGCATATTGATAACCTTTTGGGATACAAAGTATCACGATGTACAGTATCACCATAAGCGGTTTTTAAGGGGGGCCAGGCCCCCCTGGTGGCCAAAAAGTGTCATTGCATGTAACTGAATTCCCTATACGGTATATATAAAAGTTGTAAAGCAATAAAACTGCAACAAAAATGAATGAACAAAAATATATATTTTTATAATGGGCCAAAAAAAAAATTTTCAAACAGGTCATGTGACTAGCAACTTATTTGCTTTGCATATAATTAAAAAAAAAAAAAAATAGAGCTGGGCAATTTTATTTTTCAAATGATTTTTTTCTTTGATTAAAAATATTTTTTTTTGATTGAAGCAACTTCTTTTGGGATTAAATGATTTAAACACAAATGTCCTACCCATAATATACCCAAACACAATAAGGATTGTTTCAATCAAAGAAAACTTTTTCAATGAAAAATTAAGTGTTTAAATGCAAATTTTTCTATCTCAAATTTTTTTCACATTTAAAAACTTATGCCATTATTGAAATTTTTCTTTTTTTTTTTTTGATTGAAGTGATTTTTCTTTTAAAAAATGTGTATTTTTTGAAGCAACTTATTTTTTGATTGAATAATGAAGACAAAAATGTCCTAGCCAAAATGTGGCCCAAACACAAGTCAACGTTACTTCAATCAAAAAAAGTTTCTTCAATCAAAAAAATCAGAGAAAAATAACTTTCACATGCATTTTTTTGAGTTTGAAAATTTTTGCATTCAAACATTTTTTTTTTTTGATTGAAGCGACTTTTTGGTTGAAAATATATATTTTGATTTAAGCAACTTTTTTTAATTGAAGCAAAAATTTTTGGGGATTGAATAATAAAGACAAATCTACCTCCATATGGCTCCGCCCAGGGGATACAATTTTTGACTGGGGTAACTATATTGGCACGACACCGGCGGGCGTACCATATTCAATGGATGACGATCTTGGCGAAAAGTATTGCCTAAGCAGCCCAATTTAAAATTTCCCTCATGATGGGAAACAACGCTCATTGTCAATTTATTATTATAAATATTCTTGTAAGTTCATTTTATTGCTGACACTGCGTTTCAGGGTCATCAACATGTTGTGCCCCCACCCGCCCCAAAAGTCAAACTCCGCCTATGTATATCACCATTTCGATATTTTGTCACACCCCTAAGTTTTAGTCATATTTTAGTTGTCTCAAAATGTCTTTTTGTTTTTGTCTGTAAAATAAATAAATAAAAAATACTCCAAAAATAAAGGCTCCTAACTATTTCTAATGAACATTGACAGACGAGCACTTATTCTAGCGTCTACAAGAACAACGCCAACTTGATTAGGCACACTCAGCAGGAAAACAGTACATCATTTTCTTTTAATTATGACCACCTGGACGCCACAAACTGTATGTAAAAAAAAAAATTAAAAAAAAAGTTGTCCAAGAGTTTACGTAATAGGACGCTCGCCATTAGCATTAAGCTAATGCTAACGTGAATACTGACGAAAACAATACTGGCTGGCAGCAATCCTTATGTTTCCATTGGTTGTTTCCCTGTGTAATATTACAACTGCAACCTTTGTGTGTGACAAATATGCAAAAACATAGAAATTAAGAAGGATGCAAATACTTTTTCACAGCACTATAGCATTACAAGTTGCATTACAGTTTTTAATTAAATCGTTAAATCGTTTTCTAATTGTATTTAACGTTACAGTCAAAATGTCTTACACTCATCCAGTGTCTTTAGTTTTGGCTTAAAGTAGGGCTATCAAATTTATTGCGTTAATGCCGGTAATTTTTAAAAAATTAATGACGTTAAAATATTTAACGCAATTAACGCATACGCTGCACGACCCACTCACGCATTGTCGCGTTCAATCTATAATGGCGCCGTTTTACCTATATATAGAGCTAAAAGGCAGCGTAAAATGAGTCGAGTGAATTTTGGCAGTCTTTGGTGCCTTTTTTTAGTTGGCTAAAGGCCTAAAATCCCTCTCTCAACAATTAGAAATATCGTGGGAAGCAATGAGGGGAAGAAAGGTAGTAGTTGATCTTTTTCTTAACAACCTATGTTATTTCCCAATGCAGAGAAGATATATCAATTGGTGCCACTACGCGCAGTCATGGTTGCACTTCCCATCATGCATTTGGGCAGAACAGTTAAATGGCTACAGTATCATTTCGTTAAAGCTCAACAAATACACTAGATGGCAATATTTAGTCACAATATACAAAGTCACATTTATCCTTTAAGAATTACAAGTCTTTCTATCCGTGGATCCCTCTCACAGAAAGAATGTTAATAATGTAAATGCCATCTTGAGGATTTATTGTCATAATGAACAAATACAGTACTTATGTACTGTATATTGAATGTATATATTCGTCCGAGTTTTATTAATTTTTTTTCTTAATGCATTGCCAAAATGTATATGATTGGGAAAAAATATCAGGAATGATTGGAATTAAATTGGGAGCAAAAAAAAAAAGCAATCGGATCGGGAAATATCGGGATCGGCAGATACTCAAACTAAAACGATCGGGATTGGATTGGGAGCAAAAAAATGATCGGAACAACCCTATTAATAACAATGGTACTGGGCAGAAATTCTTTCAAACCCAGGTCTCATCCATCAGTCTTCTGTGTCTCTCCATTCTCCCCTGCAGTTGTCTACATACAATTGTCCAAAATGCCCATAATTGATGAACTGAATGAAGAGGTGTGCCTCAAAAGTTTCACCTGCGCAGTCTATGTACATTGATTTCAGTCAGAGCAAGAAAGAAGACGGGGTTAGCCCAAGACAAATTGCCAGTTCGTGAGGAGGATCTTTAGACCTGTGATAACAGAGACGACCGATGTCGCCGGATTGAACTTTAACGTGTTGGCGTCGCCTTTCTTACATTTGTCCCGAAAAACATAGATGCAGCCGTTACAGCTGGCCACTTTCCACAGTGAGGGAACGCAGCTCCACGCTTCGGGGAAGCGTAAGCGGGTGAAGCTCTCTAGCAAAGGATTGTAGCAAACCAGCGAGTCGCCTTCCGCCACAATGAAAATGACGTCCATGTGGACCGTGGCGTGCATTCGTCCGGCAAATGGCAGCACGTACGGTTTCACCTGGCAGTTCTGGGACGCCGTGTCGAAGCATTGAATGAGCCGCGAGGGCTTGGTGAAAAAGTCCATGTCGTTCTCTTCGCCGCCGAGCAGGTAGATGGTCCCTCCCAAGTTGACGCCCGCAGCTCCTGAAACCGCCGTGTCCAGCTGGCTAGTCTCCGTCCACATGTTGTCCTTCACTGTGTAGAAGATCACGGCATTTGAGAGAGAGTCCTTCAGCGTCTTGCCGCCCAGAGAGTAAATGGCATCCTCGCTCGTGACAGACACCATGGTGTGGTGGAGGCGGTCCCGCGGCAGTGGCGCGCATCGCTCCCAGTCCATGGTGCGCATGTTGCACTTCCACATGCGACGCGGGATGGAGCCGCCCACCACATAGAGGTCGCCACCGTGCTTGCAAGCGGCGGTGATCTGGTGGCAAAGACTGTTCTGACCGCAAACGGTGATGGCGTCATCCTCGTCGCAGTGAAGCGAAACTGCTAGTGAGTGTGTCCTTGTGTCCACTTTACCAATCAGATAAATGTGGACGCTCTCACCGATTTCCTGTGGGAAGACCAAAAAAAGACTTGGGAGGACATTTTTCATACCAACCCTTTTATTGGTACTCATTAGTGCTGCAACGATTAATCATTTAACTCGAGTATTTGATTACAAAAATAAAGATTCAAATTAAATTTTGCTGCTTCGAGTATTCGTTTAGTTTAGTGCTGCAACGATTAATCGATTAACTCGAGTATTCGATTAGAAAAAAATTATCGAATTAAATTTTGTTGCTTCGAGTATTCGTTTAATTAAAGTGGCGTTGTAATGGTTTATTTTGAAAGTGTTTGCATCTAGTTTTATTGATTAGGGTGTATACACTGCCCTCTGGTCTGCCTCTTTTCACATGGCTGAATCCAACTGCTCCCTGTTAAGACCAACGTAAGTTTTTGTTTGAGCTAATGTCATTCATAATTTAGTTTATAGGTATATTTAGGCCTTTTTTGTGGGAATATGTGTCTGAACCATTTGTAAAGAGCATTGTAATAATAAAAAAAAAACTTTAGCTTTTTATAGCATTTAAGCTAGCGGACTTTTTCTATGTTAGATAGTCAATTGTTCTTTTGTTGTAAATAGATCTTCATTTTTTAAAAAAAATATAGCATTTGAGACTCAGCTCAGGTATTTTAATTTTTCATGTCCCTAATCTGATTACTTGATTATTCGAACTAACTAGTCCATCGATTAATCGACTACTAAAATATTCGATAGCTGCAGCCCTAGTTTAGTTAAAGTGGCGTTGTAATGGTTTGTTTTGAAAGTGTTTGCATTTAGTTTTATTGATTTGGGTGGATACACTGCCCACTAGTCTGCCTCATTTCACGTGGCTGAATCCAGCTGCTCCCTGTTAAGACCAACATAAGCTAAGTTTTTGTTTGAGCTATTTTTTTTTTTTTTTAATGCATTCGTGATTTAGTTTATAGGACATTTAGCCATTTTATTGTGGGAATATGTGTCTGAACCATTTGTTAGGAGCATTGTAAACCATTCGTAGGAGCATTGTAAAAAAAAAAAAAAAAAAAAAAAAAAAAGCATTTTTAGCATTTAAGCTAGCAGACTTTTGCTATGTAAGTTACCTAATTGTTCTTTTGTTGTATATAGATCCTCATTTATTTATTTATTTTTTATATTGTTTGAGGCTCAGCTCAGTTAAATTTTTTATGCTCCTTACCCGATTACTCGATTATTCGAACTAACTAGTTTATCGACCAATCGACTATTAAAATAATCGATAGCTGCAGCACTAGTATTCATATAACTCATTAGCTGCCATTGCATGCGCTAGATCAGAACTTTTCAACCTTTTCTGAGTCACGGCACGTTTTTACATTGGAAAAAATATTGCGGCACATCACAAACTAAAAAAAATATTGAATAAATATATAATAATTAAATCAATATTTATACTTAATTAGTGTGAAACTTGAGCCTGTTTAGATAAAAACAAAGCCAATATCCTGGCAGGAATCTTCTTCAACAACTCTCGCTCTCTCTCTCTCTCTCTCTCTCTCTCCGTTTTCACAGTATAGCAGTTAAGCTTGAAAAGCTCTAAATTATCAGACGGGGACTTTAGCAATGTTTTTAACCGCATCACGGCCGAGCATCTCGCTGACAATGGCTTTGCAGGCAGGTAGTTTTAATGTCTCTGCCACAATGTGGGACTTTGGGGGATTTAGCAACAAGTTTGGCAACAAGGCTTTGAGGGCTTTCTCATTTATCTTAGTAGTTTTTCTCAAAAATGTTGCCTGTTTCTCTGTGTTTTCAAGGCGTACAAAATAGTCCATCGACTTGTTTTGAAGCAATGGTTTTTTTTTTTAGGAGATGTTTAAGCTCGCTTGGCATCATGCCACTGTTGGACGGTCTCTCGTGTCACGTTTAGGGGTGTGGCATCTTAGGCACCCCACGATTCGATACAATTACGATTCAAGGTGCTACGATCCGATTATTAAACGATGATTGCGGTATTGACGATGATCGCGGTTATCACGATTATCGATGCATCGTACATTACTATTTATTACAGTAGCCAAACAAATTTATGTCCATTATTTATTTAAAATATCCTAATGATTCAACAGGAACGATGGAAACATGCCCATACAACAAAAAGCTGCCCTTAAGCTGCTTTTTTATTTATTTATTTTTTTTACAAGAAAGTGCAAAAACATTAACCATTTTAAAGGGAGTACTTATTTCTCTCAACAATACAATAACATTTTCACAGTTGGAACGAATTCCACATTTTCTGGAAACAAAGTATCTTTAGAAATAAGACTTCTTTTAACCAATATACTTTGTTTTCACAGAATTCTGTACTATTTCGCATGTTTGTAGTATTACCGCTGTACTTAATCGTGGTTTTACACGTTCTGCATATGAAATACACGTTAGCGAATTAGCTAATTAGCTTAGCGCTCGGCGCTAACTATTAACATCTCAAAAACAACAACAATAAAGGCTAAACAGTACAAGAGGTTTCGTGTACTCACCTCTTTTAGATGCACACGGGTCTTAGCAACACACTCAGGACATTTTTCAATTGAAATGCCTTAAAACTACTGCTGGACATCTAAATGACACGGAGCAACAAACTATCTCTCTTCCTCTCTTGCTCTAAAAAAATAACTTGGGCACAAAAGCGCGACTACCGGGTTGCGCTTCTGTCCCTGCCTCTCTCAAACACAAATATATTTTCCAGTCTTTTAAAAAGGAGTAAATCTCTTTCTTAGTAACCAGCAGCATCCATCATAACGTGCGCGCGCCTGTTAACGGTGCCTGGTGGCAGACGTGTCTTGAATTTCGTTCTGCTATGAGTGGCTGCCATAAAGTTATGAGGGAAAAAATAGTTTTTGAACCTTTATGAATCGTAATCGAATCGTCACATGTCGAATCGCGATGCATGTAATAATCGATTTTTTGGAACTCCTCTAGTCACGTTCAAGAACTGTTTGGATTTGAAGCCATCAGCCAACTTGCTGTCCTTGACAAGGTGGCTAATGGCTAGAAATCCGAGCCGTTCTTGCAATACCTCGCTCTTCTGCACAAGACTGCAACCTTTTGCCTACTCTTTCCTTCCTACTGCAACTCCCCCCGACAATGTAAAAAAAATGCGATATTGGACAATTTCTCGTGGCACACCTGACGATCCGTCACGGCACACTAATGTGCTGCGGCACACTGGTTGAAAAACACTGTGCGAGATATCCAGTCCATTTTGACAAGGGGGGGCACATGAACGTTCGTTCAAAATTTATGTAAAAACTCATTTTAATGAAAGATTACAGAATTGTACCTTTAGATTATCTTGGAGAACACAAGCAAACTCTTCTCTCTCCACCTTATTGTGATTAATCCACGACTTAATGGCCATAGTTGGATTCTGGGAAGTTGGAACTCCATCTGGAGGGATAAAAACAACCGTGTAGACGCTACATTTCATTTGTAAAATTTTGTTTAAATCGGTCCCTTTTTGGACACTATTCTATTTAGATACCTTTGATAATGTCCAAGAGCAGGCAAAGTGGAAGATTGTGGAATTCCTCAGTGAGATGAAGTTGGGCCAAGTGGATTTTAGCACAATGTTTGGCAGACGTGTACAACTCCTGGTCACTGTGTCTGTCTGCGAGCCACATGACCTGGATAACGACATCGTAGCGTGACCCAAATGTTATCACACGTTTGATAAATAACTCACCTGTAGACAATTCTTAATCTCAACGGTCCGTGAAAGAAAGCGAGAGCATTCCTCAAAGAGAGCGGTTAATTGGTACATGTCTGCCATCTCATACGTGTCCTGCAGGTCCTCCACCCGCAATTTAATAGTGCCGTGGTACATGTAGTCAACCAGCAGCTGGAAGACAGAAGCGCTGACATCCTTCAGTTCAATACAGCGATTATAGGACTCTTTGAGGTTGGAGGTAAACATGGAGCGAAAGAAGCTGCTCTGCGCCGACAGCACTAGTCGATGGAGGTGGAACTCTTTGCCGTCCGCCGTAATGGTGACGTCGGCAAAGAGTCCGTCTCCCAGGCACAAATCCATTATGCTCTTCACCACCCGGCTAGAGTGGGAGCGGTCGGTGAAGGTGTAGCCCTGGAAGTAGTTCTCCTCCCCCCCGACACTGAGGCCCCCCTCCTCACTGGAATCCATCTAGCCTGGCTGGACAAAAAAAAAATCATACAGTCACTATTAGTGAAACAACCCTACCGATCCATTTGAACCCTTTATAGCACAAGTGGCTATTAATGGTAGTTTTAAAAACTTAACCTCATATAAACATGGCACCCACATACGCGGCGATTACATTTTTAGTGATGTACATCTGTACATGACCCAAATAGACATGCAGTGGGGCAAATAAGTATTTAGTCAACCACTAATTGTGCAAGTTCTCCCACTTGAAAATACTAGAGAGGCCTGTAATTGTCAACATGGGTAAACCTCAACCATGAGAGACAGAATGTGGGAAAAAAACCCAGAAGATCACATTGTTTGATTTTTAAAGAATTTATTTGCAAATCATGGTGGAAAATAAGTATTTGGTCAATACCAAAAGTTAATCTCAATATTTTGTTATGTACCCTTTGTTGGCAATAACGGAGGCCAAATGTTTTCTGTAACTCTTCTGTTGCTGGTATTTTGGCCCATTCCTCAGTGCAGATCTCCTCTAGAGCAGTGATGTTTTGGGGCTGTCGTTGGGCAACAGGGACTTTCAACTCCCTCCACAGATTTTCGATGGGGTTGAGATCTGGAGACTGGCTAGGCCACTCCAGGACCTTGAAATGCTTCTTACGAATCCACTCCTTTGTTGCCCTGGCTGTGTGTTTGGGATCATTGTCATGCTGAAAGACCCAGCCGCATCTCATCTTCAATGCCCTTGCTGATGGAAGGAGATTTTGACTCAAATCATATCTCTCAATATATGGCCCCATTCATTCTTTGCAATTCAGTATTCTTTCTCCTCCAAACACGAGAACCTGTGTTTCAACCAAAAAGTTCTATTTTGGTTTTATCTGACCATAACACTTTCTCCCAGTCCTCTTCTGGATCATCCAAATGCTCTCTAGCGAACCGCAGAAGGGCCTGGACGTGTACTTTCTTCAGCAGGGGGATACGTCTGGCAGTGCAGGATTTGAGTCCCTGGCGGCGCATTGTATTACTGATAGTAGCCTTTGTTACTGTGGTCCTAGCTCTCTGTAGGTCATTCACTAGGCCCCCCTGTGTGGTTCTGGGATTTTTGCTCACCGTTCTTGTTATCATTTTGACGCCACGGGGTGAGATCCTGAATGGAGCCCCAGATCAAGGGGAGATTATCAGTGGTCTCGTATGTCTTCCATTTCCTAATAATTGCTCCCACAGTTGATTTCTTTACGCCGAGCGTTTTACCTATTGCAGATTCAGTCTTCCCAGCCTGGTGCAGGTCTACAATTTTGTCACTGGTGTCCTTCGACAGCTCTTTGGTCTTGGCCATAGTGGAGTTTAGAGTGTGACTGACTGAGATTGTGGACAGGTGTCTTTTATTCCGATAATGAGTTAAAACAGGTGCCATAAATACAGGTAACGAGTGGAGCCTCGTTAGACCTCGTTAGAAGAAGTTATACCTCTTTGACAGCCAGAAATCTTGCTTGTACGTAGGTGACCAAATACTTATTTTCCACTCTAATTTGTAAATGAATTCTTTAAAAATCAAACAATGTGATTTTCAGGTTTTTTTTTTCCACATTCTGTCTCTCATGGTTGAGGTTTACCCATTTTGACAATTACAGGCCTCTCTAATCTTTTAAAGTAGGAGAACTTGCACAATTGGTGGTTGACTAAATACTTATTTGCCCCACTGTATGTGAAACAAAAAGAAACTGCCAACTGTGGAGCTTTTAAAGAGATAGATGCTGCTTAAAGAAAAGTTTCCCGCCGGAGTCATTCTGGAGGCCAATCAAAAGGGCTGCATGAACGAGGTGAGGATGAGATAGTGGCTGAAGGAAGTGTACGTTAAGCGATGGGATGTTTTGGTTCTTTTTTCCACGTGTCACCATCCCTGTTGATATGTGACTCCATTCGCACCCATCTCCCACCAGCTGTGAAAAACCAAGTGCATCTGATGAACTTGGAGCTCGCCATCATGACGAAAGAACTCCAACCGCTGGATATCGTTGTAAACCGGGCGTTGAAAGTCAAGTATCAAGAGGCGTGGGAGCAATGGGCGATGAATGGCGAACACAGCTTTACCAAGACTGGGAGGCAGCGCTGGGCTAGTTACGCCACAATTTTCCGATGGATTATGGATGCTTGGGCTACGGTGTCTGCTTGCACAGTTGTTCGTGCTTTCGCCAAAGCCAGCATCATTTCTGAGGAAGCGGAGACTCAGGGCAAGCAGACTGACTCTGACAATGACGAAATGGAACCTGTCGTGTTTGATGGAGACCTAGCCCAGCAGTTCAATTCGGATACAGAAGGTGAGGACTTTGATAGATTTGTGGATTGATTAAGATTGATGTGAGTACTTTGTTAAATTCTTTAATAAAGTACAATTGAACTCAGTTTTGCTCCCGCTGCCTTTAAAAAAAAATTATGCGCGAGCGCACACGCTATCGTACATGCTAGCATATGTTTTTCATGCGCCCAATAATGCGGAGTGTGTGTATGTGTGTGTTAAATACAAAAATATCACCCAAAAATGAGCCTGCGCTTTTTTATACGGTGCGCCCTATGGTTGTGAAAATGTTGTTCAAATACAGTATATATTTTGATTATTATTCATCTTAATCAAATGAATAAGTTATCATTCATAAAATCTTCATAACACAATAAATTAAAATGAATTCAAACAATTCTCTCTGGTTATGGCCCCCAATAACACTCTAAAGTCAATTTAAAAAATGAAATAGCCTTAATAACAAATAACATTTTTAAAATTCGCCTTTCTTGTTTTTAATATAAAGGAACACACTTTAAATCCCGAAGAGAATAAGTGCAATTTTATTTTTTAATCTATATAAAAATAAATTAAAATTAAAATATTTACTGATTTTCCTTTATTTTACATTACAAAAGAAACATGTATTTTTTTTAATGATTAATAAAAGAATATTTCCACTCATTTCTTGCCATTGACAATGATAGATGATAGAATTAAACTGGGAGGACTGACTGAAAGCTCATCTTCCAATGCTATTGATGGCGCTCGATGTCCAATCAAATTTTGGCTCACTGGAAGCCTCGCCAAGTCCAAATGGATTGGACGGCTACCGCCGTCAATGGCAACCAATGAGTGCCCCATGAGGGGTTAACTTGGTAGGTCTAGCAATAAATGGCTACTAAGTGATTGAAACTAAGACAATGTATCCATCTCATTGATAAATAGCATAAACAGCGGCTTTTCGGTCAAAGTGCGGGATTTTGAGTGTGGTTCATGAGCTTAAACACCAATTCTGAGACATTCAATGACAGATATACTCAACGTGACTGTGATCAGCAGCTACGCAAATGATGCCTCTATAGACACTCGCGTTAGCGCGTGTTAGCACAGACTTAAACCCAGCGCAGAAAATAACCATTTCTTTTAAAACTAATTTTCAAATTTAATTTGAACCAGATGATTCAAATAATAGTATTAAACCTGGGAAATTACCTTTAAAGCAGACGAACTCCGTCAGGTTCTTAGGCACAGATGACACTGTTCACCGGAAGTAAATAAACTTTGCGACGGTCAGCTGATCGTCAATTTCTTCTTTCTCATGTCAGGATGACCTGATTTACGCTACTGCCCTCTATAGACTAAAGATATATTGTAATAAACTGCACTGATATGGAGGTAGATTAGTGTCTTTATTATTCAATCAAAAAAACAGTTGCTTCAATCAAAGAATTGATTGAATGCAAAAATAAATTTGAAACTCCAAAAAATGTTTTTGGAACCTATTTTTCTTTGATTGATTTTTTTTTTTTTTTTAAATTTAAGTCAAGTTTTTTGATTGAAACAACGTTTTTGATTGACGTAATGTAGTTTAGCGTTCGGACCACAATTTGGCTAAGACATTTGTGTCTTTATTAATCAAAAAATAAGTTGCTTCAAACCAAAAAATATATATATTTTCAAGAGAAAAATAACTTCAATCAAAAATAAAAAAATTAAATCGTAGAAAAAACGTTTTTGAATGTGAAAAATTATTTGAGACGCAGAAATTCCCATTTGAACACTTAATTTTTCATTGAAACTGTTTCCTTTGATTGAAGCAATCCTTTTTGTGTTTGAGCCATATTATGGGTAGGACATTTGTGTCAAAATCATTAGATCCCAATAAAAGTTGCTTCAATTAAAAAAAAACTATTTTTAATCAAAGAAAAAAATCACTTAATTTTTTTTTTTTTCAACATTTTTTTATTTCAAATATATTCATATTTTTATTGAAGTGTCACTTTTTTTTTTAAAGCAAAACGTTTATTTATTTATTTTTTTTTAAGTGGAAAAAGTTTTGGACGCACTATTTTTTTGAAGTGGAAAAAGTTTTGAAGACACTTTTTTCGATTGAATCATTTTGACAGAAAGAAAAATTAAGTTAAATTAAGAAAATTACTTCGGTAAAAGTATAAGTATCTAAGACAAAAATACTCATATAAAGGTACAAAAGTACTTGCTTTAAAATTTACTTTACAAGCTTAAAGTAAAACTATTTTTTCCCGTTGCAAAAATGTAATATATGTATATGAATCTGAGTCAGTACAGTGATCTCTCATTTTTCGTGGTTCTTGGGGACCAGAACCCGCCTCAATAAGTAAAAAAAACACAAATAATATTAACAAATGGTTTTTAAGCACTTCAAATGTGATAAATATGATACGTTTTAAACATGTTACGGTCCCACCGAATCATTTTTAAACAAGAATAAAGTAGTTTAAATATGCTTGGCATTATTAAATGCTTCATTGAATGAGTCCACTCAAATCCACCCAAGCTGCTCACCTACACACAACGAGTTGCCAAATCAACTGTTTAACAAGTTAAACGATGATTGACGCATGCTGTGCTTTGAAGTTCGTGTCTCTGGCAAGCTTAAACTCAAACATCTGTCAATCATCGTTAACTTTAATTAGCAACTGCAGAGCACAGCCTGATGATCAAAGAGCAGGGAGAGGGAAGGAGGGAGGTCGAGTGAGACCACACAATTGGGCCGGGAGACCTCATCTGTTTTTTTTTTTTAATTTTTATTATGATTATTTTTTTAAATCTACAATGGCCTGAGGGCGTAAAGTTTGAAGTGTGAAGTAGCGAGGGATCACTGTATTCAATGGAAGAAGCAGAAAATTCATTGACTGCTCAGCTTTATTTAAAACTGCAGAATGGAAAAAAACAAGTAATAAAATTGACTGCAATGTAAACCGAAGCTTAACAGTCTCAAAAACTCCAAAACTTAATGGCGGATTGCAAGCAACTATCAGATGTATACCCCCTATCGACTGTAAAAGAGTGTACAGCACCCATCTGGCTGTAAAAGAGTGTACAGCATTCATCTGAGGCGCGCTGCTCTCACATTTGGTTTTTATTGGTCAATATCTTGTTCACCTGCCGAATCTTGCTTGTAATCGTGTTTCTGCCTCTAGTGCTCAATTATGGTATAGTTTCACACGGTTGATTGTGTCGGAAGTATGAAAATGAAGCTGTCAATTCACATCAAGAACAAAAGAAAACAAACAAAAGTAACGTGTAACGCTGGCGACAGTTTGAAAAGTAGTGGAGTAAAAAGTACAGATACGTGCTGTAAAATGTAGTGAAGTAAAAGTACAATGTATCACTTCATATTTGTACTAAAGTAAAGTACAGATACACAAAAATGTAATTACAGTCATGTGAAAAAATTCGGACAACCTATGGAAGCCTGTGTTTTCTAACATATTTGGTCATATGGATATTTAATATCAATTTTAACATTTTTGAGGGATTCAAGTAATAGAACGAAACTATTAAAACTGAAAAAAATATAGCTTTCTGTAAAATGTCATTTAAAATAAATGCAATTTCTGTTGAGAAATAAATTACGACACCCCAACATTCAATCCCACTTAAAATGGCTAAAATCACCCACAAGTGTATTACTTCAAGTGCACATGATTAGAACATCATTACCCAGTGTTTTGAAGGAGGCTTGCCTTATTTAAACCTCACATTTAGTTTAGTGTGCCCCTGACTGATGAAGTGAGAGAAAACACCATGGTAAGATCAAAGGAGCTGTCTGAGGCCTTCAGAAAGAAGATTGTAGACGCTTATGAGTCTGGTAAGGGATTTCAAGAGATCTCTAAAGAATATAAAATCAGCCATTTTGCTGTCTGGAAAATAGTCTACACATGGAGGAAATTCAAATAAACTGCCAACATGCTCAGGTATGGCCGTCCAAGCAAGTTCTCCCCAAGAGCAGACGGCAAGATCCTAAAACAAGTCTCAAAAAACCCTTAAATGTCATCACGGGACCTACAACAGGCTCTTGCTATTGTTGATGTGAAAGTGCATGCTTCTACAATCAGCAAGAGACTTCACAAGTTTAACCTTCATGGGAGGTGTGCAAGGAGGAAACCTTTGCTCTCCAAGAAGAACATGAAGGCCAGACTGAAGTTTGCCAGAGTGAATACAGACAAAGACTGGGGTTTCTGGAATAATGTTCTCTGGACAGATGAATCTAAAATTGAATTTTTTGGACACCAGAACAAAGGACATGTTTGGCATAAACCCAAAACAGCATTCCAGGAAAAGAACCTCATACCAATTGTCAAGCATTGAGGTGGTAGTGTCATGGTTTGGGGATGCTTTGCTGCAGCAGGACCTGGCCAGCTCACCATCATAGAATCCACCATGAATTTGATCGTGTTTTAGAGGGTGCTTGAGGAACATGTGAGATCATCTGTGAAAAAGGGCGGCCGTGGCCGACTGTCGAAGTGCTCTTGGGCAAGGCACTGAACCATAATTTGTTCCCAATGGGTTGGCAGCGCCTTGCATGGCAGCAGCACCATTGGTGTGTGTAAATGTGTGTGTGAAAGGGTAAATGTGTGCTAATGTAAAGCACTTTGGGCATGGTCCCCATGTAGTTAAATGCACTATATACAGTGGGGCAAATGAGTATTTAGTCAACCACCAATTGTGCAAGTTCTCCTACTTGAAAAACTTAGAGAGGCCTGTAATTGTAAACATGGGTCAACCTCAACCATGAGAGACAGAATGTGGAAAAAAAACAAAACAGAAAATCACATTGATTGATTTTTTAAAAATCTATTTCCAAAATAGAGTGGAAAATAAGTATTTGGTCACCTACAAACAAGCAAGATTTCTGGCTGTCAAAGAGGTCTAACTTCTTCTAACGAGGTCTAACGAGGCTCCACTCGTTACCTTTATTAATGGCACCTGTTTTAACTCATTATCGGTCTAAAAGACACCTGTCCACAACCTCAGTCAGTCACACTCCAAACTCCACTATGGCCAAGACCAAAGAGCTGTCAAAGGACACCAGAGACAACATTGTAGACCTGCACCAGGCTGGGAAGACTGAATCTGCAATAGGTAAAACGCTCGGTGTAAAGAAATCAACTGTGGGAGCAATTATTAGGAAATGGAAGACCTACAAGACCACTGATAATCTCCCCTGATCTGGGGCTCCATGCAAGATCTCACCCCGTGGCGTCAAAATGATAACAAAAACGGTGAGCAAAAATCCCAGAACCACACGGGGGGACCTAGTGAATGACCTACAGAGAGCTGGGACCACAGTAACAAAGGCGACTCAATGCGCCGCCAGGGACTCAAATCCTGCACTGCCAGACTTGTCTCCCTGCTGAAGTACATGTCCAGGCCCGTCTGCGGTTCACTAGAGAGCATTTGGATGATCCAGAAGGGGACTGGGAGAATGTATTATGGTCAGATGAAACCAAAATAGAACTTTATGGTAGAAACACAGGTTCTCGTGTTTGGAGGAGAAAGAATACTGAATTGCATCCGAAGAACACCATACCAACTGTGAAGCATGGGGGTGGAAACATCATGCTTTGGGGCTGTTTTTCTGCAAAGGGACCAGGACGACTGATCTGTGTAAAGAAAAGAATAAATGGGGCCATGTATCGAGAGATTTTGAGTCAAAATCTCCTTCCGTCAGAAAGGGCATTGAAGATGAGACGTGGCTTGGTCTTACAGCATGACAATGATCCCAAACACACAGCCAGGGCAACAAAGGAGTTGCTTTGTAAGAGGCATTTCAAGGTCCTGGAGTGGCCTAGCCAGTCTCCAGATCTCAACCCCATAGAAAATCTGTGGAGGGAGTTGAAAGTCCGTGTTGCCCAATGACAGCCCCAAAACATCACTGCTCTAGAGGAGATCTGCATGGAGGAATGGGCCAAAATACCAGCAACAGTGTGTGAAAAGCTTGTGAAGAGTTACAGAACACATTTGGCCTCCGTTATTGCCAACCAAGGGTACATGACAAAGTATTGAGAAGAACTTTTTGGTATTGACCAAATACTTATTTTCCACCATGATTTGCAAAAAAATTCTTTACAAATCAAACAATGTGATTTTCTGTTTTTTTTTCCACATTCTGTCTCTCATGGTTGAGGTTTTCCCATGTTGACAATTACAGGCCTCTCTAATATTTCCAAGTGGGAGAACTTGCACCATTAGTGGTTGACTAAATACTTATTTGCCCCACTGTATATTGTTTGTAGGAGGCGCAAAAAAGTATTAACCCCCAACCTATACTACCTTCTAATATTTGATTCAAAAGTAAGGCGTGGTGGTAATAGGGTCACACTGAACAACATCTGCGCCCACCACAAAAGAGTAATTATGAGGAGATATCGACGGCTACAAGTCAGCTGCCTAATTAATTCTGATATTGATCCATCCGGCCACTATGCTTTTTGACAATGACCCTCCCACGTCACTGGCAACACAATGGACTCCAGCCGTGAGATCAGCCACTTCGCATGCATGCACACAAAGCCAAATACACTTGGAATGGACGTACCCCCCAACAATATTCACATCATATTAATATATTTTTTAAGGTTATAGAGGCAATGATAACTGTAACTACATACCATACACCAGACTTTAATATCCAATCAAATGGCAATAGCCATGTGTGTAATTACTGTATGTATTGATTAAAGCTAACTATTGATTTAATAATTTAAAGCCTCATACGTTAATTGTACTCCATGGATTGGTCAGTGACATGCTGTCATTTGCATTCTTTGTTTAACCCTTTATAGGGAGAGTTCCAACTTTTGGTCAGTTAAAAAAAAAAAAAAAGTCATGAAGACCTAGTGTCCACATGTTACATTTTGTGTCATGTAGAGGCCACAAGAAAAACAACTGATATAAAAAGTGTGGCCTGCGTGACCCGAAATGTGATGTCCACATATGTGGATGCCAAGTATTAGTTATAGTTATATTTTTTTTAATTATTAAAAATTACTTGTACATAATTGTTTTAATAATATAATTATACATTGACAAAATGTTGATTTAAAAACAAAATTATTACAATTAAATGGAATAAAAACAGAAATACACTGTGTTTATGGCCCTAAATAACACTCTGAAGTCGATGAATAATAAACAAAACAGCATTAATAACAATCACATTTTGAAAAAAAAAAAAGTTAGTTAAAAAAAAATCAAATGGATAAATATTTTTAAATAAAGATTATAGTTGCAGTTTTATCTTTTTCATTTAAAGCAGAAATTTGAAGTAAGGTTGGCCAGCCATGTTTTTGAATAATACCAATGGCCAAACAATTATAAGCATATTTTCATTATTTTTTTTTAACGCAACCCTTCCAGATTCTTTGTTTAACCCATAGCAAAGCCATTGACAACGAAAATGCTTTTCTTCGGCAATCTTCGGAAATCTTCGGGAATTACGTCACACTGAGAAGCGTGAGGGAAGTCCGCCATAGAACAGTATTGTTGGTTGCATTGCTTCTCGGTAAGATGCCACGGCGGTGTGTGGCGATGTTTTGTTCTCACTCAAACAAAAAGTTGTATGAGTGGCCAAAGGATAGCAAGGCACGTAAATGGACATCTTTCGTTCGCACGAAGCGAATGAATTTCACGCCATCATCGAGTAGTGTTCTGTTCTCTGCTACAAACACTTCGAAGATGCCTGCTTCCTTAACCGGTCTGCTTATGATCAAGGATTTGCCAAAAAGTAAGTGTGATTTTTGGATAGATGACTGATGACTTTGTCAAAGCAGAGCTGCCAACTGTTGTGGAATGAACAGTAAAAGCTAGCGACGTTAGCCAAAAGCTAACTCGTGGCAATCCCCGATCATAGTTGTTGTTGCGTTCGCTAGGTTAAGCGTGTTTAAATTGTGCTTCATCTACGGTCTTGTCCGAAAAGGTTAATCCACTGTCAATCGGGAAAGGGGTGTGGATGTGTGTCTAAGCGGGTCGGCGTCGCGGTAATTCACGGTCACGTTGCCGTAAGAGACACACACAGCCGGTGAGTTTGTGCACATTTATTAGTATTTGTATTATGTATTTCCACCTTCATGCTTCAAGCATTGCATTGCATTTGTAACAAGACACTATGCACGATCCATTTAAGAGACGCTGGGACTGGAGAGCTGTGAGTAGTAGGAGGCGAGAGGAAGATGAGCGAGAAGCAAAACTTCGCGGTCGAATGTGGCGGCAGTCCGCTATTGTTTTGTTTTCTTATTGTTGCCACAATAAAGTGGAGAAAGCCATCAACAACTCATCTCCTTCTTTCCCTCCAACGTTTTTATATTATTATTTTATATGCACGAGAGCTGCCGGAGCTGCCAAAATGAACATGAAGCCTGATTATTATTTTTTTTTTCAATGTCATCAGATAGACAAAAACATAAAATTATGTGCAAATGCCTGCATCATCATGAAAATAAAAACAGCCTATACCTTACCAATCTTGTAATCTCGATGGCTCTTGTCTCCATTCCATGTCAGGTAGTCTAGGCACATTGTTTGCATCCTGATTAGCGTCTGGCAAATACATGTTAGGTCCAACATGAAATTCCAACCTTTTCTTCTTCCTCCAACTCTTCAAAAACTTGGATCTCCTCTCTTGCGCTCAATCTATCGCTTATATCACTGTTTGAATCATTGTTTGAAGGGCTTTGTATGGCGGCCGTATGTATGGAGTGCTGCCAGTGCTGTTCTCGGTGTGACGTATCACTTTCGGGTTCGTCCCGTTTCAGGCTCGAACTTCGGAAACGCGATTATTTTGTCAAATATACAACATATAAATTATTTTTTCATGCTTTATTTGTTGGACAATGTTTAATTACTTTAATTGTGACCCTATTTGGCATGTTATGAAATTACTTCACATTTCTGCTTTAAGCCATTTGAAAAAAAAAAAAAAGAAATTAACATTAATAAAGGGATATTTACTGACGCTCATATTTTCATTCCAAAAAACTAAAAAGTAAGTTCAAAATATATATTTTTCAAATAAATAAAAATATTTACTATTAACTCATTGGCTGCTATTGACAATGATAAACTTCCATTTCATTTAAACAGGGATGACTGACCGTGAATTTTCTTTCAGTGCTATTTACAGTGCTAGACGTCCAATCTATTTTAACTGGGAGGTCTGGAAGCGACTAGGAGGGCTGGAAGTGATCGATTGATTTCAGCCTCTCCCAGTCAAAATGTATTGGACGTCAATGGCAGCCAGAGTTCAATGATTTCCATTACTGTTGCATTTTTTGGCCCCGATACCGATACCTGGCTGTGCAGTATCAGCCAATACTGATACCAGTCTTTATTTATTTTTTTTTTTTAAAGAGCTACATAGTTGGATGTGAAATCATTGCTATCATGGCTTTGTCAGGCTGCTGCTTACCTTTGCGAAACAGGGGAAAAAAAATAATACAAAGTGAAATCCAGTAGAACTTTTTATTGCAAACCTGGTATGGGTGACAAGAGTTGAATAAACCTTTGGCTGTCAAAGGCCAAAAAGGTGCTAAATTTGTGAAATTAAAACATGTATAATACTAGCCCAACAGAAAGAAAGTAAAAATATATTCATAATAATAAACGCTGAAATATTCTGAAAACGCTGACATTTTCTTCTCCTACCCGTAGTTTGTTTTTCCTCCCTATGAAAAAGCTGCCCCAGCATTAGTTAAGAGCAACTATTCACCTGCTCTCATTGGTCTGGAGCAGGTCAGCGATAGCGATAGCTGCTTGGTATGCAAAGTGAATGGGGAGAAAGCAAGGGCGTAGGTTTGGTCTCAACATTGGTAGGGACGCTATTTTTGCTGGGGACGCGACATTAATAAGACCAAACAGATTGGATACATTTCTCTAAAATAGCTGGTTACTACATAAAAATGAAAAAAGTTAAAACTATTTTCATAGGGAGAAAGTCATTTTTCAAAATGCTTCCTTCATTTCAAGGAAATTTAAATTGGTTGTGTTTTTGTGTTGTTGTTGTTTTTTTTTTGGGGGGGGGGGGGGTAAAATGTGCATAGGCTGCAAATGTACTTTTTTAAAAATGATGTAGAAAATAAATACATTTTAATTAATGAATAAATCCACAAGATGCACAGTTGAATTAAAGTTGACAGTAGAAAACATACAGGAAGACACCTCTAGGCAGCTTTCTACTCGAGTTTCACAAGTTAGCAAGTTCACACAGTTTAATGTTATGCTAACTCTGATGCAGGTCGGACTTTCAGTAGCAAAATTAGTGGCACGTTCCCCACCTCCACAACATTGACATATTTTTACATTACTTACAGTGGCTGTTGCTGCTAGCTGAAAAAAAACCTTCTAATATCCCTCCTCTTCAAAGGGGGCGGCATATTGACATGTATTTCTGTTGGGATTGTGTGAAAGTGGGGGTTCTAGTCATCAGCCAATCAAACGTGTGTTTGAGGGGAAAAAAATGGACCGGCACATTCAGCAAGTGAAAAGGGGTGAACATAAGTCTGAACATAATAAAAGTAATTCACTTAATAATGGTAGGGTCAATTCTATCCTAACAACACAAGGGAAGTCATTGTAAAATTCAAATAATGTTGCTTAAAAGTTGGTGGGGACAATTTGAGCATCCTGAAAAGTTGGTAGTGTTATGTCCCTACTGTCCCTACGCAAACCTACGTCCTTGGGCGAAAGTGTCAGGAGAAAAATGGCTGCGTTCAGTGTTACCGATACCGATGCCACCATTTCGGGCCGGATCCCCCCCCCCGCCCGCTGATACTGGTATCGGTGCATCAGTAATTTCCATATAAGGAATTAAATATCAGCTGATATCAAAGCTTCACCATGTGCTCAGAATATGCCAACATTTGCCAAAAATTACTGGTGCATGATAATTATTGGTCTGATAATTATCGGTCCAATAATAGGAATTATGACGTCATCCCGATAAATCCAATTACATTTATAATAGGACCAATAATATGTACTGTTCTGGCTTTACAGTTTCTAGTATGGGAAATCAGTTGACCATTTGCGGGCCATTGCTCCCACCTGCTGGTCAGAATAATTCACTGCATCTATTTTTTGTTACAGTAGTTTGGTTCAATCACTTACACATTGCGGTGTCTAGCGGTAGCATTGACAGTCATGAATGCTTTCTGTTACGTTTCCACGTCGGAAATATATGTAAGTATTTTATGTTTACTATAACATATGGATGTGCAATTTATGTTTACTTCTGTGGTGAAGGGTCATATGTACAGAACTTTGTAAGTTGTGTTATAGAAGCCAGCCAATGCTTTAGTAGCTCAAGCTAGTGTGCTATGCTATACATATAATAGTTGTGTATATAAGTTTATTGTGCAGTTTGTTGTATATTGAGTATTGAATATGTGTATTTTTCTGTTGTACTTTCACACTATTAAGACCAGTGTCTTCCCATAAAAGCAAGGAAAGACCAAGCCTTGTGGTTTATGGAAGTGCATTCATTCTTAGCTGGCTGTCAGGCAGTGCAGAAGTGAACCGCACTGTTTAGTTCACGTCACTATGAAAAATCTGATGAGATCAAAGGCAAATCTATGTTGAATCCACCACTAATTTTTTTTTTTTTTTTTTTTTAAACCTCCAGGTGTTCAAAAACTCAGGTTATACTTTTAAAAAATTATATATTTATTATCCGTTATCGGTATCGGCTTTGAGGAGCAGGGAGTTATCGATATTGATTTTTTAAAAATGGATATCTACACCCCTACCAAAAATGTCTAAAACATGTTCCGCAGTGGTCTTGCTTTCTTCCATTTTTAGTTATTGATTATGTATTGACCAGCAGGAAAAGAAATGCTAATTTCCCAGTGAAATCTGCACACTCACGCTGCCAAATGTTGTGCCGTGTGGAGCTCACTGCCGCACTCTACATGGTAAAGGCCACACTGCTTGGCCAGCCGTGATTGATGGGGTTAAGGTCATTAGCATGTTATGAATATCGCCAGGGCATGGGAAAGCGGCGGAGAGGATGAGCCAGCTTAGCTCTTATTGGTCAGAACTTGGTTCTAGGAGGGGAAAGGACCCAGTGACCTAAGGGAGCATTTGAAGCCCTGATCAACTCTGACCTTTTCCTGAAAGGCGGATGGAGAGGTTAGATTGTTTAATTATTGAACCAGTTGGCCACATTTTGACCACTTGCATTGATGAAGGCAGCCAGTACAAAAGCTTTTTCTTGAATTCAGAGGAAATAGATACAACTTATTATACAGAGACCAGTTCACTTTACATGAGGAAGAAATGAATCATTTTCAAATTTCGTTTTTTTATTTTCATCATTAAAAAGAAATAAAATAGCACAATAGACAAAACTGTACTTGATTGTATGATATTAGCTTTGTCTTGTCGTCAATCTGTGAGTAAAATCCACTTCATTTTTCTTAATCTGCTATAGTTCTTGAGTCAGTGTGAATATAACTAACCATTGGGGTTCTCTTCGAAATCATTCATTCACAGGAAACTTGAAAAGAATAACAGAAATGAAGTTTGTTGACCATAGGCGGAATTTGACTTGTGTGGCGGGGGTGAACCATTGGGGTTCTCTTTGAAATCATTCATTCACAGGAAACTTGAAAGAATAACAGAAATGAAGTTTGTTGACCATAGGCGGAATTTGACTTGTGTGGCGGGGTGGGCAAAAATGTTGATGACCCTGAAACGCAGTGTCAGCAATAAAATCAATTTACAAGATATATGCTCGGATAGTAGCTCAGCCCTTGCTCGTACATACAGGCATCCCAGCTGCGTGTGTGTGCGTATAAGCGAGCACATTTTTCTGTCTTACCTATTGGAGAAGTCGCTTTTGACTGAATATTCCAGCAAGGAACATTTATAATAGTACATTGAGAATGAGCGTTTTTTTTTTTTTTTTGTTTCCCATCATTTTTGAGGGTTAATGTCTTTCGTGGCGCAAACTGAAACCCTACACACCATTTAGATGGTGCTCTCCGGCGTTTCATGGTCCACATCTTCAATCCTTGGTTCTAGCTCAGTAGTTGTTGTCGCTTTTAAAAGCTTACCGTAATTTCCTGACTATAACGTGCACTTTTTTCCCCCCAAATCAACTTGTAAAATCATGGTGCGCATTATAAACGGGTACATGGATGGAGACAAAAATATACATACATATATATATATATATATATATATTAGGGCTGTCAAAATTATCGCGTTAACGGGCGTTAATTAATTTTTTAAATTAATCACGTTAAAATAGTTGACGCAATTAACGCACTAGGCCCGCTCAGACAGATTTAAATGTCAGTACAGTGAAAGGCCAACTTGTTAATTGTGTTTTATGGAGTTTTTCCGCCCTCTGCTGGTGCTTGGGTGTGACTTGCATATGTTATGTGGCGTCATGTCGCCCTCTGCTGGCGATTCAGTGCAGCTAATGATTTGGGTTTCGGCGCGCTTTTCTGACGTGATTATATGTCGACGCGAACTCACACTAATAGACAGTGCTATTCAGACCAGCTAACGTCCGCATCCAGAATTCAGTGGCAGTTCTCATAGCCCATCACACTGTTTGTGTCTAATACATGCATCGCTTGTGAGTTATATTCCTCCTTTGTTTATATTCATAAACATTAGATAGTTATTGATGATGTGTATTTAAATTTGTTCACATATATGGTGAAATGCAGTAACATTGTTAGATGCTTGTGAGCTAATTGGCTAGTACTACTGCTCAAATGGACACGTGTGTGTACATTTTATGTTATTTTGTGATTTATGCAAGTTATTGACACATTGCCTTATTATTTTTAGTTTATCAAAAATACAAGAAACGTGCTCCTGTCAAAAAGAGATGACTTCAGTAAAGCCCATGCAACTTTGCCACACCGTCTGATTTCTTTTTGGAACTTATGTTCGCTATCTGTCAATTTGTGTACTCACACACATTGAGGACAGAATAGGGCTACTAGCTTATTTTTTTGATTGAAAATTTTACAAATTTTATTAAAACGAAAACATTAAGAGGCGTTTTAATATAACATTTCTATAACTTGTACTAATATTCATCTTTTAAGAACTACAAGTCTTTCTATCCATGGATCACTTTAACAGAATGTAAATAATGTTAATGCCATCTTGTTGATTTATTGTTATAATAAACAAATACAGTCCTTATGTACCGTATGTTGAATGTATATATCCATCTTGTCTTATCTTTTATCCATTCCAACAATAATTTACAGAAAAATATGGCATATTTTATAGATGGTTTGAATTGCAATTAATTGCGATTAATTACGATTAATTAATTTTTAAGCTGTAATTAACTCGATTAAAAATTTTAATCGTTTGACAGCCCTAATATATATATATATATATATATATATATATATATATATATATATATATATATATATACATTTTTTTTTCCCCCCCAATAGTGTTATTTATTTCCTGCATAGGGACGGTAGGGACATAACACTACCATCTTTTCAGGATGCTCAAATTGTCCCCACCAACTTTTAAGCAACCTTGTTTGCATTTTGTAATGAGTTCAGTTATATATGTAATTTAGATTGTCTTCCCATATGCTGTAAGGATAGAATTGACCCTACCATTATTAAGCTAATTATTTTCTTTATGTTCAGACTTACATTTATCCCTTTTTACTTGCTGAATGTGCCAATCCACCCCCACCAAAACACACGTTTGATTGGCAGATTACTTGCCCCCGCCGCCCCCTACCCCACAAACACACACAGACACGTACAATCACATACAGATTCATGTTGACAACTGTATATATATATATATATATATATATATATATACAGTGCCTTGCAAAAGTATTCGGCCCCCTTGAACCTTGCAACCTTTCGCCACATTTCAGGCTTCAAACATAAAGATATAAAATTTTAATTTTTTGTCAAGAATTAACAACAAGTGGGACACAATCGTGAAGTGGAACAAAATTTATTGGATAATATAAACTTTTTTAACAAATAAAAAACTGAAAAGTGGGGCGTGCAATATTATTCGGCCCCCTTGCGTTAATACTTTGTAGCGCCACCTTTTGCTCCATTTACAGCTGCAAGTCGCTTGGGGTATGTTTCTATCAGTTTTGCACACCGAGAGACTGACATTCTTGGCCATTCTTACTAGCAAAACAGCTCGAGCTCAGTGAGGTTGGATGGAGAGTGTTTGTGAACAGCAGTCTTCAGCTCTTTCCACAGATTCTCCATTGGATTCAGGTCTGGACTTTGACTTGGCCATTCTAACACCTGGATACGTTTATTTTTGAACCATTCCATTGTAGATTTGGCTTTATGTTTTGGATCATTGTCCTGTTGGAAGATAAATCTCCGTCCCAGTCTCAGGTCTTGTGCAGATACCAACAGGTTTTCTTCCAGAATGTTCCTGTAATTGGCTGCATCCATCTTCCCGTCAATTTTAACCATCTTCCCTGTCCCTGCTGAAGAAAAGCAGGCCCAAACCATGATGCTGCCACCACCATGTTTGACAGTGGGGATGGTGTGTTCAGGGTGATGAGCTGTGTTGCTTTTACGCCAAACGTATCGTTTTGCATTGTGGCCAAAAAGTTTAATTTTGGTTTCATCTGACCAGAGCACCTTCTTCCACATATTTGGTGTGTCTCCCAGGTGGCTTGTGGCAAACTTTAAACGAGACTTTTTATGGATATCTTTGAGAAATGGCTTTCTTCTTGCCACTCTTCCATAAAGGCCAGATTTGTGCAGTGTACGACTGATTGTTGTCCTATGGACGGACTCTCCCACCTCAGCTGTAGATCTCTGCAGTTCATCCAGAGTGATCATGGGCCTCTTGGCTGCATCTCTGATCAGTTTTCTCCTTGTTTGAGAAGAAAGTTTGGAAGGACGGCCGGGTCTTGGTAGATTTGCAGTGGTCTGATGCTCCTTCCATTTCAATATGATGGCTTGCACAGTGCTCCTTGAGATGTTTGTATCCAAATCCGGCTTTAAACTTCTCCACAACAGTATCTCGGACCTGCCTGGTGTGTTCCTTGGTTTTCATAATGCTCTCTGCACTTTAAACAGAACCCTGAGACTATCACAGAGCAGGTGCATTTATACGGAGACTTGATTACATACAGGTGGATTCTATTTATCATCATCGGTCATTTAGGACAACATTGGATCATTCAGAGATCCTACTGAACTTCTGGAGTGAGTTTGCTGCACTGAAAGTAAAGGGGCCGAATAATATTGCACGCCCCACTTTTCAGTTTTTTATTTGTTAAAAAAGTTTAAATTATCCAATAAATGTTGTTCCACTTCACGATTGTGTCCCACTTGTTGTTGATACTTGACAAAAAAATTAAATTTCATATCTTCATGTTTGAAGCCTGAAATGTGGCGAAAGGTTGCAAGATTCAAGGGGGCCGAATACTTATGCAAGGCACTGTATATATATATATATATATGTATATATATATATATATATATATATATATATATATAAACCGATTTTTTTTCATTGACACGGCCACCTTGTGTTGAAGAAACGTATGCGGCGATCCGTTGCCGACCATTACGGTACGTGACGTCACCATTTTGTTTCGGTAATACTTCACTCTGATCGCCCGAATGATTTCGTCTGTGTTAAATTCTGCTTTTTTTACTCTTCATAAAGCACAGAATTTAGTTTCTTGAACTCATTTGAGTCAACGTTTATTGCAGCTCCACAACTCGGACCATAACAAACGTAACAACACAGACTTTCTGTGTCCGTCAACTATATCTGTCCCTCGGGAAACTCAAACCCATATAACAATAGTTCCTATTGTTACTGTCGTGTCGACAGCGATGAGCTCTCTCGGATTTCCGACTTACGTTCTCACTTTCATTTTACCGTATCAATCCATGGAAGAAACATTTATTCATCATGATGAAACGAGGAAATTATACAGGAGCCTTTAAAAGAAAAGTCACATCTGTTTTGTTTTCTCCTAGATTCTGGTAAGTTGGAGAAGTTGTCAAATCATATTATTACCGTAAATATTGTCAGTTTATGGTTATGTTTTGAACTACCAATTTGCTATGCTTGTGCTGTGTTTCACCAGTCAGTAAAATGACATTTCTGTATCTGTACACGAGCTCTGTTTTCTTGTATTCTTCTATTTATTGGTGCTAAAATTAGGGTGCGTGTTATAAACGGGTACAATAATTTTTCCTAGATTTTACAAGTAAATTTGGGGTACGCATTATACACGGGTGCGCCTTATATTTGGCAGGTTTGAAAAAATTACATATATCCATCGTGCCTCTTCTGTCCTCAGGTGTTTTTGTTTTTTGGGGCTAAGCAAAGCAAATGACCGTCTCTCAGGCGCTTGTCACATGATCTGTTCGAAAAATAATTTTGACCCATTATAGAAATATTCTTTTTTGTTGATTTCATTCATTTTTTTTTTTTTTTAAATTCTTTACAACTTCTATTGACAACATTTTACCAGCAAAGTCTTAATTTTTAATTCATATACAGTGATCCCTTGCTAATTCGTGCTTCAAATTTTGCGCCCTCAGTCCATCGCAGATTTTTTTCAATTAAAATAAATAAATAAATAAAATGCAGATGAGCTGTCCCAAGCTGACCATGCAGTCTCCTTCTCGCTCCCTCCCTCTTCCTGCTCTTTGTTTGTTAGGCAGGCAGTGCACGTGCACTGGAGTTATTAAAGTTAACGATGATTGACGGATGAATGTGTATGATCTTGCCAGAGTCACAAACTTCTGAAGCGTCACATGCGTCAATCATCGTTTAACATGTTAAACAGTTGCTGTGGCAACTCATTGTGTGTAAGTGAGCAACTCCGAGCGGATTTGAGTAGACTCACTCGGTGAAGCATTTAATAAAGCCAAGCATTTTTCTTCTACTACTTTATTCTCGATTAAAAATAATTTGTTGGAATAGTAACATGTTTAAAACTTATCATAATTATTACATTTGAAGTGCTTAATTAAAAAAAATATGTATGGATTAGGGCTGTCAAAATTATCGCGTTAACGGGGGTTAATTAATTTTTTAAATTAATCACGTTAAAATATTTGACGCAATTAACGCACTAGGCCCGCTCAGACAGATTTAAATGTCAGTACAGTGAAAGGCCAACTTGTTAATTGTGTTTTATGGAGTTTTTCCGCCCTCTGCTGGCGCTTGGGTGTGACTTGCATATGTTATGTGGCGTAATGTCGCCCTCTGCTGGCGATTCAGTGCAGCTGATTATTTGGGTTTCGGCGCGCTTTTCTGACGTGATTATATGTCCACGCGAACTCACACTAATAGACAGTAGTGACGGGATCTGTCGTTCACTTGAGTAAACGAATCCAGATCCGGATCGTTCAGTAAAAAGATTCGTTCAAACGAATCGTTCAACGAATCGTTTGCCCCCCTCATCTCCCTCCCCGCCCAAATGAATCGTTCGGTTAGTGGACGGGAAGCGACGTTGCCGAACGAATCACCAAAGACCGCTTCGCAGTATAACTGAACGGGAAGTGACATTCTTGGTCCCTCCCTCTCTCTTGCACACAGGCTCCTCATTGACCGCTCATCGTAGTTTCAGTAATGAGTGACAGGCAATATCATTCTGCTTTCACAGACAGCCTCGTCTCCCTCCCGCTGCTGCAAAAGCGAGGGAGAACTTCCGCGTCGTCTGTCCTAGTTCTATGGGCTCAAAGTCATGGCTCGTGCTTGCATTTCGATTGAGGACACGGTTAAACATTTTCCTTTTGTGGCGGGAGCGGGGGGTTGGGTTCGGGGGCGCACGGACTTTCTTTAGCATGTTCTTGATTACATTTACAATGCTGCTGCTACCAGCTAACGCAGCATGCTTGCTGTCACGAAAATAAAAATAAATCGAAAGTTTAATTTCTAAATATGGAACGACCAACACATCATATTTACCTCTCGCTCTGTTGTATTTTTGTTTTTATGCTCATCACTATTATTTTTAGTCACTATTGTTAAAACTATAAGTGTAAATAGCTAGTTGTCGAATGTGCTGCTCTGAAATAAAGACAATACGACATTTTGATATTTGACAGTTTAATTGCAAATCAGTATTAAGATGATCGTATTGAATTTTTGCACTGGTATTAATAAATAAAATAATCCGGTCAACTCCCCTGTCGTCCCCGCATCTCAGCTCGTCAAATGCTGACGAGAAATGATTGCTTGCTCTTTACGATGTCGCCTTTCTACCCTCATTAGTCTGTTAAGAAAAATGTAGACATATTGCGACATCTCCCGTGTCCGCGTGCGTTGTTTTGGGGCGCTTGAGTAGCGCATGATGGATGGATTGACATAATTTGTCAAACCAACCGACACGCTCTGACACGAAAAAAAAAAAAAAAAAAAACACTTGGAAAAAATTGACATGTATATACAGTTTCATTGCAAATCAGTATTATGGTGATCATACTAAATATTCTTTTTTTCTGTGCCCATATGAGGTAAATATCGCTGCCATGAAGCCTCCATATAGTGACAGTTCTTTGCCCTCTTCATTGCCGTCACGCGACCGCAGCTCAGCTTTTGCTTGCCTCATAGCTACCCGTGGTTTAAATTACTGTAAATTTGATAGTATGTCGTAATAGGTAGTTGCGAGTCTGTTGAGAAAAGTAGTACACTAAACCATGCTTGCTAGATTTGTGTGGTGTTTTTGTCTTTTTGAGCTGCATTTGATAGGCTCCACGTTAACAAATATGTGACAAAGTCCTTTCCTTTCATTTTTTGATTCGTTCACCGCATAGTCATTACTGGAAAGTCAAGTTAGCAGCAAGCTAGGTCAGGAACCGGAGGACCGAGTCACTGAACGGGAAGTGACAAAACTCAGTCTTGCCCCCCTGCCTGCACGCTGGCTGCTCATTGGCCACACGTGGAAGTGAGTGACATACGCCCTGATTCTGTTTCCGGTCCCTCCCCTGCCCGCGATGAGGCTGGCGTCTGATTGGTCGTGTGCGATGTCAGAAGACGCTGCCGCTTGCTCAACGCCCTCCCACGCAGTGAACAAGCACCAACTTCATAGAACGAATCAGTGCAGATGGTGATTAGTTCAGTCTCGTTCACCCAAACAATTCGTTCAAAAAGAACGAATCGTTCGCGACCGATACAACACTAATAGACAGTGCTATTCAGACCAGCTAACGTCCGGATCCAGTATTCAGTGGCAGTTCTCATAGCCACATCACACTGTTTGTGTCTAATACATGCATCGCTTGTGAGTTATATTCCTCCTTTGTTTATATTCATGAGCATTAGATAGTTATTGATGATGTGTATTTGAATTTGTTCACATATATGGTGAAATGCAGTTACATTGTTAGATGCTTGTGAGCTAATTGGCTAGTGCTACTGCTCAAATGGACACGTGTGTGTACATTTTATGTTATTTTATGATTTATGCAAGTTATTGACACATTGCCTTGTTATTTTCAGTTTTACAAAAATACAAGAAACGTGCTCCTGTCAAAAAGAGATGACTTCAGGAAAGCCCATGCAACTTTGCCACACCGTCTGATTTCTTTTTGGAACTTATGTTCGCTATCTGTCAATTTGTATACTCACACACATTGAGGACAGAATAGGGCTACTAGTTTATTTTTTTTTTGGAAAATTTTATTAAAACGAAAACATTAAGAGGCGTTTTAATATAACATTTCTATAATTTGTACTAATATTCATCTTTTAAAAACTACAAGTCTTTCTATCCATGGATCACTTTAACAGAATGTTAATAATGTTAATGCCATCTTGTTGATTTATTGTTATAATAAACAAATACAGTCCTTATGTACCGTATGTTGAATGTATATATCCATCTTGTCTTATCTTTCCATTCCAACAATAATTTACAGAAAAATAAGGCATAATTTATAGATGGTTTGAATTGCGATTAATTGCGATTAATTACGATTAATTAATTTTTAAGCTGTAATTAACTCGATTAGATTTTAATCGTTTGACAGCCCTAGTATGCATATATATAGCTATATATATATATATTTTTTAAGTTACGCTTTGGGGGAAAGAAATGTCTTACATGTATTTCTTTCCAATGCTAAATCTGAATAAATACATTGAACACAAAAAAAAAAAAAAAAAAAAAAAAAATAAATTGGGGGCGGGGGCTGGGGTGTGCTCCTTCGCGGTTTTTCACTTATCGCGTGGTTAAACGCGAAAAACGAGGGATCACTGTATTGGAAAGTCAATTACATGCAAGGACATTTTATGCCACCGGGGGGCTGTACCCCCCCCCCAACCCCCATTTAATCTCCTCTTATTCTGTTGACAAGATACAACAACAACCAAACCCGTTGCATTGATGCAAACATTTGGTCTTATGTAATTTTGGGGTGTGGAATACAAATCGGACCTTAGTTTTTATCTGTGAATTCAAAATTTTTTGTTGTTGTTTTTTTTTTTTTTTGCAAATCAAGGTTTAATTTTTTTGTGAAATGCTAAATTATTGAAAAAGAAAAAATATATATATAAAATTAGTACTAAAGCAATCAGAGTATTTAGCCCCCTTCAGATATTGTGTACATTTTTTTATTTATTTAAAAAGAAAATAATGACAGGAGAAGTTCCCAGGGTCTCTAAAAGTACAGTAGGAGCTAGAGCCTTTAGTTACCAAGCTCCTGTATTATGGAATCAGCTTCCAGCTAATATTAAAGAGGCCAACACAGTCTGTACACTTAAGATTAGACTAAAATGTTCCTATTTGACAAAGCTTATGGTCAGGCTAGTTGAAAACAGACTGGACTCACAGTTCAGTCTAAGCTGCCCTAGGAGCTATACTGCTGGGGGAAGCACAGCCACTGAGTCCTATCCCGTTTTTCACTCTTTCAACCACTTGTCTTTACTTTATTTCTCCTTTCTAATTCTAATATCTAGTTGACTAGTCTCTTCATCACTTGTCAACCGGTGTCCCCTTTCCCCCTCCCCTCTGGGGGAGGGGCTACTTTTTCAGCCGCAGCCGCCTGACTATTCTGACCTCTGGCTGGATGGACGTCCTCGTTGCCCCCCCCCGCACCTGTCTCATCTTGCTAGATGGACCTCCTCATGTTCCCTCACCCCATTGCATCTTTACAAACTGGAACTCCTTCTGCCAATACCCATTATCAGTCCTGGAGCTTCTATAGACCCTACTCACCAACGTCACAGAATGACGTGTCGCTGTATCCGGCCACCATATTGTCCGTCAGTGTTTATCCGTATTCTCAATTGTTTCAATTTGTCGTGCAATTTATAGTGCAATTCATGGAGGCCCCGGTGCTTTCAGACGCTGTAAACTCATTGGATGCGATGCATAAAAGGCGTTATGTGGAAAAGCTTCAGTCTATCCATTCGCCAGATCCATATTTGATGCCTAAATCGATATTTTTCGACCCGCTGTCTTCGCCCTCTCTGCCTGACATCTGCTACCCTGATATGTACAACTATCTTGTCCACACAAAATCAGCCTATTCTCATGAAAGTTTGAAAAACTTTAAGAGCAGCACTCTAAGCAACATTACCCCGTGTGACCCTTTACTTCCAATTTTCTAAAATGGCGACAATCAATAAAAAAAAAAAGTTGACTGCGATGGCCGACACTTCAAGGATAGGTGGATATTGGACTATTTCTTCAATAAAACACGCAACAACTGTGTCTGCCTCATTTGCAAAGAGACAGTCGCTGTTTTCAAAGAGTTCGATGTGACGCAATATTACCAAACAAGACACGCTGACATGTACGACAACATTACAGGGAAGATACGCGGCAAGAAATTAGAGCAACTTGAAGCTAGTTTAATTTCACAGCAGCAGTATTTCGCAAGAGCCCGAGTGTCGAAAGAGAACGCCACAAAGACGAGATTATTGAAATTATGAATTAAAAAAATTATAAAGCAAATGTGACACACAGAAGGGCTTGCTAAAATTTGTTTAAATATATTGTTCTATGTAAATCAGCCAAGGTAGCCCTCCACATTTTTACCACACCAAATCTGGCCCCCTTTGCAAAAGGTTTGGACACACCTGTTTAACTTCTTTCACTTGGTACCAGCTAAATATTATTCAAAAAATAATGATGGTGGAAGAAATAAGCATCTTGAATTTGAAACTGTATGTTGTCGCCGATTAGCCTCGCAATGATCTTAATTATGGTTGTCAGCCCAAAACCCTCTGAATATATATTAAATGCATTTTACCAGATATAAAATGACTACTACATAATCTGTAGTGATCGTTTGGTGCCCAGTTTTCTCGTCGAATTGCAGCAGTCCATCTCGCTCTCCTCTCCGGGTCTCTCGGAATACGGTAGAACTTCAAGTCTCTCCGTCTATCTTCTCTGTTATTGCAACCAACCGCCACACACGCCTTCACCATTTTGATTATTAATGTTAACGAGCAGAAAAACACGCCATAAGAGGAGGAATTTACGTAGCGGTAATGCTTAAACCCGACGAGCTGACGGACAATATGGCGTGGAGGCGTGGTTGTGACGTCATGTGAGTCGGGTCTAGCCTGTCCGTCCTGAATGTGGTTCTCCCCAAGGTTTCTCTTTTCCCACTGGGTTTTTGGAGTTTTTCCTTGCCGCCATGGAGGGTCTAAGGATGGGGGATGCCCAGGATATGAACTCATCTCATTCATCTACTGTATCTGACTGTGTATCAAATTGACTCTGTAAAGCCCTCTGAGACAACCTTGTTGTGATATAGGGCTATACAAATAAAATTGAATTGAAAAGATATTTGGCAAAAAGATGACATTTTTCTACGGTTTGGCCTATCATCCACACTCACAAGCACACACACATTTAAACCAGGGTTCTTAAAGGGATCCTCTAGTTTTAAGACAAGTAATTCTTAGAACATAAATGTTAGTATGAGGTATAATAATTAGATATTAAAAGCCCTCTTAATGTTTTTGTTTGAATAAAGTTTGTAAAATTATTTTAAGTGATAGGTCGCCATTCTTGTTACGTCGCAGTGCGTGACGTCACTGGCCCCGAAAGCCGAAATTCCAGCTTGTCACCCGTTAGCTTTCCCAACTTGTCGTCAGTTCTACCTTGAACCAGATCTGAAAAGTGAAGAGCAAGACAGCACTGTCGGTCGTTCACAAGACGAGTTTCAGAGAAAAATGCGTGCAGCAAATACCTGATAAGACAAAAGTTGGGCAAAACTGGTGATGCGAGAGAGTCCTGTTGGGAGCGAGAGTGCATGCTGTTGGGATTCGGGAACTCCAGTTTTATTAGCAGATATTCAAGGTAACCATATTGCATTTTCAAACGTTTTTCCAATATAATTATGTAGATTGTTAGCATCCAGAGCTGTCGTGTGCTTTACATTCAGTACAGGCCAAAAAGCACACCTTGTGTAATCCAGGTCTTGTACATTGTAACGCGTGGTAGCTAGGATACGTGTATAAAAGTACCAGAAAGGGGAGAAGCTTCCACTTATGCACATTTATTCTCAAAAAATAACAATTCCACCATGACCACTCACTTCACTCCCCTTTTTTCCATTTGACTGGAAATTGCATCCAAAAGCAGCACATGTGGCATTTTACTTCGCGAGTTTAGGCAGCAATAAGCAATGGCGTACCGCACGCAGGCTATTTTTAGACCGTGACGTCGCATCGTAAAGCGGAAGTAAAGCCGAAGTGGGACATTATAGACCCGCCCTCGCATAGACCCAACGTAAAAAGTGCTACTTTTCGCCGGTAATCTTTCAAAAACCAACATGCCGATCACGCATTGCTTTTTTGTAACTTGTAGAAACGACTCTAGACATTACGACCATGAAGGATGTTTTCTTCATACGTTCCCGGAAACCAAAAACTCGGGAGGAAAAAATGTGAAGACCGAATCATCCTGCGCGGACTTTAACACCAGCTCGGCGAATCCATTCACGTTTCATATGCAGTAAACAGTATGTTGGGTTGGCATGGTCTTTCAGAGGACAAAGAGGTGAGCCATTTTTATATTTTTAACTTATTTTTTTAGCGTAACGTTGTGCCGTACTGCTTCTGTCTGACAATGAATGACCTGAAAAGAATTATAATGGTATCTGACTGCCACTGTTACCGTTTCTGTTATATATATATATATAAAAAAACAACTTTAGTAAGGGGGGAGTGTAAATAAATTATAGGATTAAGATGTGTTATCAATGAAAAAATAAAAGTGTTCGTTGGCTGTCACTGAGAAGCATTTGCGATCGCTACACAAAGCTAACTAAATTACCCCCAAGAACGGTAAGAGACGTAGGACAAACAGAGGATATGTAAGAAAGACAGGGCTGATGGTAAAGGATAGCTTGTTGAAACGGGAGAATGTCATTGTCAGTCGCGTCGATAAAAAAGCTAAAGCTATGCTTAGGTCGGCTCGTTTTTTTCGTCTTTTTCAGCCTTCGACACTAAAGCCATCTCTTTAACTGAATATTTTTATGTTCTTCCACATCTATGCCAGTCAATTTGGCACCAGGCACATCATTTTCGGAGAGAATTGGTAGGTTTAGCGCTGTAAACGTCTCCTTCGTACACGAGTTCCACTCATTTCCTATTAGGGACAAACGATGGCTTGTCCTCGGTTAGCAACGGTAGCTAATGTCATGAATATTAATGAGCGGAAGTGACGTGTTGCTTGCGGTACGCCATTGGTTGAACACGAAAGATGCCAATGACGTCATCACTGCGAGGCCGCAAACCATGGCGCCAAATAACGGTCAAAATATGTAGTAAATATTATAAAATATTGCCATTGATTTAACATTTTATGTGTTTCTGACAACATATTTTAGTACAAGAGAACAATTGTGGTTTATTAGAGCCTACATGTATTTAAATCGGAGGATCACTTTAAGAACGACGGGGAAAGGGAAGAAGTGCGAATTCTGCATTTGTGGCGCCATCATGTGGACATTGATAACCGAAGATTTAACTGGAAACGTCACTGACGACAACCAACTTTGTCCTTACGTCACATATGAGACGGATGTTTACATTTGGAGTAAATGAGTCAGGCGCTTTTTTGCTTCTATTTTTGTATTGTTATAAATGTACTTAAAATGAATGAAAGCGGTTGGCTGTGGAGGATTTTTTTTTTTTTCTTTCTTTCTTTCTTTTTTTTTTTTTTTTTTAACAAACTTGCAAGTGTGGACGTAGTTTTTTCCCCCTACGTATTAGGGCAGGATCCTCGGTTTTGAAAAATCCTGCTAGGTGTGGACATAGCCCAAGTGTGCGGTAAAAACATGGAAACTGACGTTTAAGATAAACGAAGTCGTTTGAAAGTGGAGCATTTCAAAGTACGTGAAGTACTGTAATGTTTGTCGAGTGGCTCCGACGCAAAATGGCTGGATGTAGATTTGTGTCTTTATTATTCAATCAAAAAAAAAAAAAGTTGCTTCAATCAAATAAAAAGTTTCTTCAATCAAAATATATATTTTCAATCGAAGAAAAAGTCAATTCAATAAAAGGTTTGAATGTGAAAAAAATATTTGAGACTCAAAAATTCGTATTTGAACTCTTTATTTTTCATTCAAACTGTTTTCTTTGATTGAAGCAATCCGTTTTGTGTTTGAGCCATATTCGGGGTAGGACATTTGTGTCTAAATCATTCAATCGCAATAAAAGTTGCTTTAATCGAAAAACTACTTTAAATCAAAGAAAAAAAATCATTTGCAAAAATATATATTTTTTGAAAATATATTTTTTCATTTGAAATATATATATATTTTTATTGACATGTCACTTTTTTTGAAAAGCAAAAAGTTTTAAACTTTTTTTTTTTTTTTTTCCAAAGTGGAAAAAGTTTTGAACGCACTTTTTTTTGAAGTGGAAAAAGTTTTGAAGGCACTTTTTTCGATTGAATCATTTTGACACAAAGATTCAACGCTAGTTCCGCTAACTTTTTGCTTTTCAAAAAAAGTGACATTTCAATAAAGAATATATATATTTCAAATAAAAAAATATATTTTCAAAAAATATATCTTTTTGCAAATGATTTTTTCTTTGATTAACAAGTTTTTTGATAAAAGCAACTTTTATTGCGATTGAATGATTTTGACACAAATGTCCTACCCCTAATATGGCTCAAACACAAAAAGGTTTGCTTCAATCAAAGAAAACAGTTTGAATGAAAAATAAAGTGTTCAAAAGCGAATTTCTGAGTCTCAAATATTTTTTCACATTCCAACGTTTTTCTCTACGATTGAATTGTTTTAAATTTTTGATTGAAGTGATTTTTCTTTTGAAAATATATATTTTTTTGTTTGAAGCAACTTATTTTTTGATTGAATAAGACACAAATGTCCTAGCCAAAATGTGGTGTAAACGCAAAATTACATGACTTCAATCAAAAATGTTTCATTAAAAAAAATTAAAAATCATTCAATCAAAGAAAAATAGTTTTGAAATATATTTTTTTGAGGTTCAAATTTATTTTTGCATCCAAACACATTTTTTTTTTTTTTTGGATTGAAGTGCCTTTTTCTTCGATTGAAAATATATATTTGGATTGAAGCAACTTTTCATTTGATTGAAGCAACTTTTTTTGATTGAATAATAAAGACACAAATCTACCTCCATAGACATCTAGCCTTATTCATGTGATATGACAACAACTGCCTTCGCGTCATCGTGAACGTCATGTGACCAACCTAGCCTCTCACACAGGTAAAGGAGCTCACATTCCACACCGGCAACGACCACCAATGAAAACACTAGGAAGTTCTTTAAAAAAAAGTTTATTGGCTTTTAAAACCACTTTAAAAATCTCACCAGTGAGTACTTTCCATTGAGGAAAAAAAAGGAACAACGCGTTTGCAATATTAACAAGCTACTGTACATTAAGCAGTACACCAGACAACATCACAGAGGAGGGTTTTTTTTTCTTTTACTGGTAAAAATGAATTGAGGAGTCAAACAGAGTTTGTTCTGGGTCAGTCAAAGATTAAATTAATGCTTGGTGGAGCTCAGAAGAGGTGCATTTCCTTCATTAAGAATTCAAATATCAGTGCCTTTGAAGAAAACAAAACTGCAGGAACATGTCTTCACAACTGAACTTTTGACACATATTGAATGTAAAAAATAGTCATCAACATAAGACAAGAGAACAATGTTAACTTAGTAAACAGCAAACGACAGAAGTAGCGGACAAAACTGGCACTGCCTGTATGTTCAACAGAACCTGCCCAAATCACAGCAGACGGAGGTCATCGAGAATATATAAAGTACAACAGAAGACATCACACATGCGTGCGTACAATCATTTATCAACACAATGAGCACGTAGGTTTTTAAAGGTTACTCAATGTTTGTTTTCCCTCAATGCTTCATATTCTCATGTATGAGAATGTGTAAGAAATGTGTATCTCACTGAGATTAATGCACATTTTGCTACAAGACAATTAGTCATTTTCTGACAGTTAATTTCCTTACATTGTCATAAAAAATATCTTTTCGTTGTTGTTGTGGGCATTTATCGTTACATTTGTCCATTAAGACGTGGCAAAGGCGTGTGTCGTAAAAATTTAGTGCAATAATGTGGACCTCTGAAGTTTGTTGAATTATGAGCGAATGTTTTTTCTTTTCCAGTGTCTGATGAAAGGCTTTGTCGCAAAAATGTTTGCCATCAGCTAAGAGTGTCGCAACTTTTCCCCCCTCCTGTTCAAAGCACAGGCCCTTCTGCTTCTCCACCTCAAAAAGTCAAATAAAATCAGCAAGCAAAGACCAGACAGCATTACTTTTACGACACTCTAAGCCAGAAATGTAACACACAACATACAGTATCTTGCCAACTATACATCTGTTAAGCTTTTTTTTTTCTTCTTCATCTTTTAAATGACACATACTTAGCTATAATAATGGCCAGAATATAGTGTCCGGATACATCAAATCTCTATGTATCTATCCTATTTACAAATGGAGCTTTAAGATGACTTGTACAACATTGACAATTGCCAAAAACTCAAGTAAGCCTCCTGTTGTATCACATAGTAGTGATTGTTTTCAACATGCTTTTGCAGGTCCATGGTTACTTTTTGGCCACTTCCCTAATATACATACTGTACATAGAATTTATGTAACTTTATCCTTTTCCTTAGATGCAATAAAAGGTTTCCATATAACCAGTTCTGCTGATTTCAACTAGGAATGACCACGTGTAATAATCTCTTTAGGTTTTTTGAAATCTTTGGCATGGAAATAAGGCTGGTTCACACATTTCATTCAAGATGACATCAATGCATATTTTTCTGCCTCTTGTCTATTATGTAGCTGAGCCTTCTCCAAACCATTGATTTTTTTCTCTCCTTTTATTCTAACATGCAGAAAACGAAGAAATTTAAAGACAATGACGTCAAGCGTGCCTGCCATTGGTTTCAAGATAGTATATCAAATTCCTCTAAATGCAATGTCACACACAGTGTAATTGCTAGCCTGTACAAAAAACCCCCAAACAAACAAAAAAACACACCTACGCTTTAACACTGCGAAAGAAAAAAAAGAATCAGGAATAGTGCTGATAATATCAAGAGTAACAGCTGCCTTGATATGACGAAGACGCTCTGGATGGTTCTACGTTGAGATTTATGTACAGTTTCTCTAGAGATGGCATAAGGCCTTGGACATAAGGAATAAGGCAGCCAGTTGTTGATTCCTTTCCATGTTTAGTCCGACAAGTGGCCTGGAATCGCATGGTATCCCCTACCGTTTCATTTACTCCCTTTAGAAGATATTCAACAGTACGAGTTAGGCTTTTAAGAAAAAAAAAATCAACAATGCTCAGGCAAGAATCAGTTCTCCACTGATTTGGTTTATGATAAAGTAGAAAGAATTTGTCAAAAATTCAGCACCTGGCAGCCTGAGTCGCTACCCTTCTTAATATTTGATATGGCAGGCAAACATCCAAAGACCTCCGCTACCAACCTTTTATCTACATTTGGTTGAACCGCACAGACTGAAAAGTGTTTACAACATTTTTGGTGATGTCATAATGTCATAATGTGCCAAATCGCCTATCCGCCTCAATTCCAAGTGTTTGTTCAATAGAGATATTGCATGAATGATTTGTTCGAACATGGAAGATGTTTGTTTCTCCAAATGCAGCTTCATTCCCTCCTTTACTACCAACGATTTGTTTCTGATTGTAGCAATGGGAAAGAAGGTGAAGGTTAACGGACCATCGTCAGAAAGCGAGATGATGAAAGAGCGAAAGGGTAAAGCCTGGCACTTTTGAACAGAACTGACGACTAAGTCCAGACAAGTCCCAACAAACTGTAGTTTAAAAAACAGATATACGAGATACACACCAAACGAACGAGTGACACAGGAGAGAAGTGGTAGAGAATAAAAGTTAAGATCAGCCCAGCATCTCTACTGTTGTGGGCTGGTCTTTGCTCTCCAGCCAGTCAAAGCCAGAGTTCACAGTATCACTGCATATCTGCTGAAATAGTGGGTCGTTCTTTAGTTCTTCCAGTGTCGAGTCTTCATATTGTTCCTGCTGCTGATTGGGGTCAAACAGCAGATTGGTGTCCAATGTGTTAAGGTCAGTGATGCTACTGGACAGATCTGTGGTCAGCCTGATGTCGTTCGAAAAGTCTGACGCCACTGCGTTAAGTTCTGAGGCCACCTGACCCACCAGCTGTGAGCTGGGATTGAGAGTGTCGTCCCCCAACAAGTCCTTGACGGTGTTGTTGAAATCCAGCTGCTGCTGCTGCTGCTGCTCATCCTCCGTGTCCCGCTGCGTCTGCTGTTGCTGGTCTGGCTCACCGGGCGCTTCTTGTGCTTGGGTGTCCCCGGCGGAGAAGCTCGCTTGCTCTCCACTGGCGTCGGCCAGATAGCTGTGCCGCTGGAGCTCGAATGCGGCCGGGCCGGGGTCGACGGGCATCGGGGTCTGGTGCGACGTTCCCGTGGCGAAAGCCGGGGCCGTCTCCAGGATTTGCGTGAGATTCATGCGGGCCGTGTAGTTAGACGGGAGGTTGTTTACCCCCAGGCCGCGGACCGATTCGTCCCCCTCCGCCTCCATCTTGCTGAGAAGGACGTTGGTGATTTTGGCGGTGTTGCTCGGGCCCTGCACGGGCAACAACTCGCTCTGCATCATGATGTTTAAGGGTACGGACTGGCTGCGTTGGACCATGCTGTGTACCGAATTGACCGACTGCGTGTTGGATAGGATGCTTAGCACTTCGGAGGTGATGGCAGAGTTAAAGGGCGAGACAACTGTGAGGGTGGCGCCGGAGGTATTAGCGTTGGCGGCGGTCTGTGGGCCGGTGTTGCCGCTGGAGTTCCTCTGGCGCACAGCGGGGCTGACACTGCGGCAGCGGAAAGTACTGGACGCCGACGTCGTTGGTGCCTTGTTGTCCAATGGTGCGGGCACAGCGAAGCTCTCCTGCTTAGTCAGCGTGGTTCCACCAGTTACTTGCTGCTGTTGCACAGGGGAAATAGGGGTCAAAGGGCCAAAATTAGCTGAATCTGGCCTGGACTGCGCTTGAAATGTTTGGCCAGGAATCGCAAAAGCGTGCGGTTTACGAAATTGATCGTCAACCAGGTCTTGGTAGCTAGGAAGTATACCAATGCTATGGTTGGACAAGGGGGCGGCCGAGTTGCTGTTATAGCGGTTGTTGATCCACTCCAGTTTGGCCTTGTCGGGGTGCGTTGCCATTGGCCTCTGCATGGGTTTCACCGGGCTGCTGGTGACGATACTGGCGTCGTGGTAACCGGTGATGCTGGAGTTGATTGGTGTGAAAGCAAAAGGGTTCCTGCACTCCACTGGGCTCGGAGGCACGCTGCTGCTGCAGTTGGACAGCGGTGTACTGATAGGTGTGTGGCGACCCAGCGCGCTGTCTACGGGAGTGACGGGAGCCATGCGGGAGCAGGGACTCTCTCTTGTCAGGCTGTGGCTAAGCGTCACTTCAGAGGTGGGGGTAGGTGTGGGAGTAGGCGTGGGAGTAGGCGTGGGGGTTTGGACCGGGGTGGTGCTGCCGTGGGCGGACTGGTAGAAAGCTGTGCCAGCCTGGTGAGCATTGAGCGTGGAGCTCTGGTTGCCAGCCGGCTGGCCTTGGAGCGAAACATCCACGCAGCTGCCAAAAAGTCCTTTCAGCTTCATCTGTTCCTCCATCTGGACGAGCTCTTCCACAATGCTGTCCTGTGTCATGTCGTCGTCGTTGAACGGGAAGTAGTCCATGTTGGGTTGAGAACCCGCAAAGTCGACCATGTCCTGCGTTAAGGCCAGCTGACTAGGGGTGTCGGTGGGTTGGGCTAGAATAGAAAGCTGGTTTGTTGGGGCTTGCTTGTGTTCTGCTGGTATCTGCACGGCAAACGGGTGCTTGCGTAGCTCATCGAGCTGACCCTCTTCCCATATTGTGCTCTTTAGTTCACTCATCACAGAGGCATTGTGTGCTCCTGAGTTGGTTGGGATGGCACGTGCGTCTGTGGCGATCTGCTGCAACAAGCCTCGGCCGGACGTTCCCGCCGCTTCGGCCCCAGTGTCGCCAAGAGAACGGTTTTCCTGTTTCGCCATGGAAGCCTGCGGTTTGACAACAGTCGCCGAGCCCTGGATGTGTGTGACGGGCGAGTCTGAGAGCTCCAAGATCTGCACGGGACCGACCGAAGTGGGTTTCACAGTCACCTTGCACGGTGCGCTTTCCGGTCGGGCTGGAGTACCCGGTCGTGGGATCCTCTTCACTGCAGCGCTGATTCCATGTTTGGGATTGTCAGCTGCAGCGAGCGGCTGCTGAGATATAAATACTCTCTTCACAGGAATAATATGCGACTCTGTAGTAGGGCCTGTGCGCTTTCTGGGACTCTTGGAATCTGTGCAAGGGTCTTTTGAAGCTGGAATACTGATCGAGCATCCACTGGCTGACATGTTGCCAATGGAGTTGTGATTATCAACAGTCAAGTACAAGGTGCTGTCATGGCAGTTACTGTTATTGCTGTCCTGAATCCCAGCTATAGCTACCGAGGTGGAATGGGATACAGAGTCATTCTTCATCCTGGACACAGTTGCCGGAGAACTCTTAACCGAAAAGCTTGGCTCACTGGCGGCCCTGAACTTTGCCACTCTCTCCTCGCAAGTGGCAATGCCAGTCTTTTCCGCCCCAGAGTTGTGATTTCCAGCTTCAGACACCTTGGCATCAGCACAGGGGGTTAAAGTGGAGGCAACAGCTCTGACCGCAGAAGTATGGCATGCAGCCTGCGACTCGTCTAAGGTGGAAGTCGTGCCCGTCCCGGCCGAGGCAGGACGTACCACGGTGCTGCTGCTGCTGGTAGTACTACTACTACTGCTGCTGCTGCTGCTGGGAGCTAATGCAATGGCAGTCATCTTTACAACATTGACCGAGCTCACGTGCGGAGTGGGCATCACAGTTTTAATGGGGCTGTTGGTAATGAGCAGGGTGGGAGGGGACCGAAGTGTGATGGCACTAGTGGCGGAGGGCTTGGGCAGGATTTGAGCGTACCTGGTGCCGTGCCGGGCCAGCCGGTCCCCCACGGGACTCGCTGGGATATTCTGAGGGGTTTTGGGGGATTGTTTAAGCGACTGTGTAACCACTAAATTTACAGGCAGCACTTTTCCCTCGGTTGTACCAACAGGGCTCGGAGAAGTCATTAGCTGCCGGCTTCTCTGTACCTGAGAGCAGAATGGAAGGCAGTAAGACAAAAGACAGAGATGTAAGTTCACTGACAAGTTAAATTTATCTGGTGATTCTCCTAAGTCAATGTACTTATTAGGGATGCAACGATATAGTTAAGTCACGGTTCGGTGCGATTTTCGATACGAGGCACGCGGTTTTCGATTCCATACACTTAATGGTCTGAAACAAAAAATACAAGGGTTATTTTATTTTATTTTTTTTTACACGTCCCATGATCACTCTGGGCTCTCTAAGCCAATGGCATGGGACTTGGCGTTGGGATCTAACGTAGCACATCTAGGTTGCTATTTGATGATATCTAGTGTGTGCGCCCACGAGTGTTGTCGACTCAGGGCATTAAAAAAGACAAACGCCACAGAAGTCACGTCTGCTCATTACTGCACAACACCAGCATTTGACAATCGACTTTCATAAACAGGACGAGTTTGAAGTACAGCGCTCTTGATTTGCCACTCATTGTTCATCATGTAACCGTGAGTTAGCTCTCTCTGTCCCAATGTGTAAAGCTGTTTGTGATCTAGTGCTGCAACGATTAATCGATTAACTCGAGTATTCGATTAGAAAAATATGTTTGAATTAAATTTTGTTGCTTCAAGTATTCGTTTAATTAAAGTGGCATTGTAATGGTTTATTTTTAAAGTGTTTGCATTTAGTTTTATTGATTAGGGTGTATACACTGCCCTCTGGTCTGCCTGTTTTCACATGGCTGAATCCAACTGCTCCCCGTTAAGACCAAAATAAGCTAAGTTTTTGTTTGCGCTCATGTTTTTTAATGCATTCATAATTTAGTTTATAGGTATATTTAGCGGATTTTTGTAGGAATATGTGTCTGAACCATTTGTATAAAGCATTGTAAATAAAGTTTTTGCATTTTATAGCATTTAAGTCAGCGGAATTTTTTAATGTAATTTAGCCAATTGTTTTTTTGTTGTACATACTGTAGATCCTCATTTAAAAAAAAAAAAATTATACCGTTTGAGGCTCAGCTCAGGTATTTTAATTTTTCATGTTCCTTATCCGATTATTCGAACTAACTAGTCCATCGATTAATCGACTACTAAAATATTCGATAGCTCCAGCCCTACTGTGATCAAAGCGAGGTTATTCGTAGCAGCCAAGTCGGCAACAATATAATGGCGGACTTTGTTGTACATATCCGTAAAGACAGTCTTTGTTCGACGAGAGGGGATAGCATGTCAGCACACCAAAAATACTGCCAAACAGCAGATCTGTACGACATTGAACCCGTCGAGCCGCCTCCTTAAGTTTCTGTCTTTCCTCACGAGCAATGATCCTCGTACGCCACAGTTCCCACCTTTCATGCAGTTTGAGGGAGGAGTGGATGAGGGGGGCTGCTAGTGGAGAGGAGCGTTCTCAGAGTTTGTTTTATCAAGGCAAACCAGCGCCGGAGAGAGAGTCCACAAAAATAAAAAATATATATTTTGGGAGCTTTTCATTTATATCGAATGTTTTTGCGTATTAAATCGAAGATGGCACATCGAACGGTTCAATATAAAACCGAGTATTGTTGTATCCTTAGTACTAATGGACATTTTTAAAGGTTACATACCGTGACTGGGCTGGGCACAGCTGCTACTACGATGCCTATAGTGGGCTGAGGGGACAGCAGAGCAGGGCTACCGCAGGGGATGGTCGGGCCAGGTGTGCTGACCTCCGTTCGTTTGACTTGGGTGTCGCTGGGTAGAGGAGAGTGGAGCTTTTGCTCTTGCTGCTTTTTCTGGATCTTCCGCTGCAGTTGCTGCTTTGCATCAACAGAGGGTGAGGGCAGAGTCTTCACCTGGGGCTGGAAGGAGTTTGCCTCGGCCGTAGGCACAAATGCAGAAGCGGGTGTTGGTGTCTTCATGCCTGCAAAATTGAAGAATAGTCAAAGAAATAAGATTTTTTTTTTCGTATAAATTAAAAACATTTGCCCAATCCAATGTTGCCAACAAAATGTTTTGCAATTTGGAAGTAATGCTGCACCTTGGTGCACATTGCTATTGCAATACTGCCACCTATAGCTCAAGTATGACTATTAACTGCGTTTTGAATGACAATCACAGCAATTCTGGAAAAAATGTGGCACATCCTACTTGATGTAACAATAGCACAAAATGTAAACACCGAATGATTTTAAACCTGAAAGTGAAAACTTAATTTACTTTAATTTTCAGACGATACTGCACTACTTTTTTTCTCTTCATCTAATAATGAAATGGCTTATTTATGTTTTTTTTTTTTAGGGTGTGGGGGGGGGGGGCTAACACGCTTCATGTTTTCTCTTTGGAAAAAAAAAAAAATCATTTCCATTCACAATTTAAGGCTAACCATGGATGGTTGGACATATTTGAGAAGAATAGATATCAGTCATCATCAAATGGACAGCATGGCTCTCAGCTGCTTGCAATGACAAACCTTACCAGCCGTTTCGTCACTCTTCATCAAAGCTTTGGTGATTTTATCGACAAATAGGGCTCCGACTGATGCTACATACCGCCAGAAAAGAATGATTTAAAGTGCATGTGACACGAAAAAGCATGTTTATTTCATAATACACGCGGTATTTTATGCTCCTGAATGATATGGACCGCTTGGATGTGTGTGGAAGCGATCGCTATATTTATTTAGTTTATTTAGTTTTTTTGAATCCCTCGCCATGAAAAAGAGTGACTTTCGGCTTCGGTCTTGCATTGAGGAGGAGGGCGCTGTGACGTGTACGGGAGAAGGCGTCCTCTTCACTAAACAGCCGTACTGTTGTGTATGAGGACTAAGGATTCAGATGATTTTGCGGATTAATACGTTTATTTTTTGCATCACGCCAGCCAAACGGCTGCAGAAAAATCTTGCTTTATGAGGGAGAGGCGTGTGCGCCTTTTTGGAGTTTCAAAAGGTTCCCATTCACCGTGGATATTGGCCAAGCCCTACTACTGTGGGACCATTGGACTTACGAGGAACTGAGTAAACAGCTTGTTTTGTATTATGTCAAATATTAATACAGTGATTACAAAGTAAACACTACAAACTTTCTTTAAATAAAGGACTACTAGTTACGTTTGATCATTGATCATGTAAAAAGCTCTCCTCGTGCACATTAGCTGCACAACAACTGCAGCCGCCCTCCTCCGGGGAACGAACTGTAAATTGCTCTCCGCCAGGCGGTTTGCCGATGCGCGAAGACAATCGACAACCCAGTCGTCATGTCAAATAATCCGGGCTAGTTATGTGTGATTTTCCGCTTCGAAGACTTTGAAACATCACTCGGTTCGGGTTAGCATGTCGACTAGCTGTCTAGCTTTTGCAGCTCTCTTCGTCGCGTTTTCCTCGTTGTGAATAGTTCCCCCTCGACGGGCTGACTGGTCCTTCTCAAGCCATTTATTTAGCTAATGGAGAAAAATACTTGGATAAAAAGAATATCCTGTAAAAATATTGGAGTAGAGAGACTGAAACAATAACATTTTGCGGCTCTCTTCGTCGCGTTTTCCTCGCGTTCTGAATAATTCCCCCTCAATGGGCTGAATAGTAAAACCGATGAGCCCATTCTCCCGCTGACGTCATCCACCTGTTGGGGACGCTAGAGCCCTATAATGGTAGGCGTGGCTAACAGGCAGATTAAAAGACAAATTTCTCGTCATCTGCGCTTTGCTAAATTGTTGTATATAGTCGAATCGTCTCAAAATATGATTCTAATTAACATAATAATGCTATTTAAGACTTTTTTTCTCCTGTCGTATGCTCTTTAAGGCTGACTATGGGTGGTTAAACACATTTAAAAAGGTTGGCTCGCCACCGTTTCCTACGAGGGGCCCCTATCACTTTATTGCCGACAAAATCCGTCTGATGCTTGATGCTATTACAGAAGAATAGTTTAAGGCTAGTCACGGGTGGTTGAACAGATTGAAGACGGACAGATAGACACAGTGTGCTACGACAAAATGGATGTGCTAGAACTGAGCCTAGTTCATCAATCACTATGAGGAGGAACTCTTCGTGATCAGCTGATCATACAATATTACCGTATATGCAAACAAACTGTGACATTTGAAACAGTTCCTCAAAAGAGTGCCAAAGAATTAATGGTTTTAAAGTGGTTTAAACACATAATAAAGAAAATTACACATATTGGGTACTAAAATAATAATAGTTTTTTTTTTAACGTCCTGTTGCTTATTGCTAATATGCAATAGAAAACACTGTTCACTTGCTTACAAAAATAATCTCTTAGCAGATTCTTAAAAAAAAACAGTAAAAAATAAACAAAAATTGTGAAAACCTTGTTATTATCTGTGTTATCATTAGAGGAGTTCCAAAAAAATCGATTATTACATGCATCGCGATTCGACACGTGACGATTCGATTACAATTCATAAAGGTTCAAAAACGTTGATTTTCACTTATGACAGCAGCTCGTAGCAGAACGAAATTCAAGACACGTCTGCCGCCCGGACACCGTTAACGGACGCACGCACAAAGTTATGATGGATGCTCCCTTTTACTGGGAGAGAGATTTACTCCTTTTAAAAAGACTGGAAAATAAGTTTGTGTATGAGACAGGCAGAGCCAGAAGCGTGACCCGGTGGTCGCGCTTTTGTGCGCAAGTTATTTTTTAAAACGGGAGGGGAAGAAAGATAGTTCGTTGTGCCTTGTCTTTCAGATGTCCAGCAGTAGTTTTAAGGCATTTCAGTTGAAAAATGTCCTGAGTGTGTTGTTAAGACCTGTGTGCATCTATAAAAGACGAGTACACGAATCCTCTTGTACTGTTTAGTTAGCCTTTATTGTTGCTGTTTTTGATATGGTAATAGTTAGCGCCGAGCGCTAAGCTAATTAGCTGATTCGCTGACGTGTATTTCATATGCAGAACGTGTAAAACCATGATTAAGTACAGCAGTAACACTACAAACATGCGAAATAGTACAGAAATCTGTTGTTGCAAGTGCTGCCTGGGAGCCGACAGGCGTGTGTGCGTGTGGGTGGGCAGGGAGAGAAGAAAGTGCGCGTGCTGTAATGAGTGTGTGTGTAGTGTTGTTTTTTTATATGCTCGGCAATAAACTCCACAAGTTAAAAGTGATCAAGAGCAATTGTGATTTCCACCTCTCACTCCAAGAGTTACACAAGGGAAGTAACACTTTGAAAACAAAGTATATTGGTTAAAAGAAGTCTTATTTCTAAAGACACTTTGTTTGTGTCCAGAAAATGTGGAATTCATTCCACCAGTGTAAATTTTATTGTATTGTTGAGAGAAATAAGTACTCCCTTTAAAATGGTTAATGTTTTTGCACTTTACTGTTACTGTAAAAAATAAATAAATAAAAAAGCAGCTTAAGGGCAGATTTTTGTTGTATTGGCATGTTTCCATCATTCCTGTTGAATCATAAGGATATTTCAAATAAGTAATGGATATCAATGTGTTTGGCTACTTTATTAATCAGTACTGTACGATGCATCGATAATCGTGATAATCGCGATAACCGTGATCATCGTTCAAAAATCGAATCGTAGCACCTTGAATCGTAATCGAATCAAATCGGATCGTGGGGTGCCTAAGATGGCACACCCCTAGTTATCATTATGATTAGTATAGTTGTCATATACTTGTAAGTGGTTTGTTGTCATCATTGATGTCATCACTATTATCATGGCTGTTGTTGCCATCATTGTCATTATTGTTGTGGCCATAACTGTTATTTTCATCGTTGGTGTTGTCACTATTGCTCTAATCTAATTGAGTCCAGATTTTATCGTTATAAACAATTCTTTGAGTAAAATAGAATGTCGGTGCTGATGGTAATATTTAAATGGTTAAACATATCTACAGTATATAGATGCAAACTAGCATGCAAACATGTTTATATGTCTACACATTCAATATAACTTGGAGTATAGGGCTGGCAAGGGGGAGCTCTGATGCTGGATGCTAACCCCTTGGCACAAAATCTTGTCTTTTAATGCACAGCTAGGACACGTAGCAATGAGTGGTTCTGTTACCTGGGGGTTGTTTCCCTCTGGCAGCAGGTCCACAAATAACATTGGATTATGAATAATGCACATTTCAACAATTATCACCATGAGCACCGGTAAAGCTGCTATTGCATATATTGTGACTTTTGAATGTACAATCAAAATTTGGGGATGGCGGTGATGACGACGATGATGGCGGTGGTAGTGATGGCGGTGGTGATAGTGGGATGATGATGACGTTATTGGGAAGGGACTGTATTCACATTGAATTTTTGGGGAGTGAATTGGGGGTGGGACCCAAAAAAATGCTCTGCTGCTTCCCACTCCTTTTCGAGCTACGCATATATGTATTTGTTATTATTTTTTGCTACATAATCAACATTAGTTACTATTATTTATTTTCCCCTACTCTTGTTGTTTTATTACTGCTCTAAATCAATCAATCAATCAATCAATCAATCAATCAATCAATCAATCAATCAATCAATCAAAATCAGCTCATATAAAAAAAAAAAAAAAAGGTGATTTTTCTTTTGGGGGTGGGGGCAGATCACCCTGTCGTAAATAAAGGTAACGGGATATTATGTTTTCTTTACCATAAATGTAATAGGCTGTTTTTTAATTTATTGTTTGTTAATCGTTTTTAGTTTCAGACTGGCTCAGAGAACAAGTGTGTGACTTGTTGTACTGCCTGGCTCCCCTGACAGGCCACTGCATTTGAATGAGAAGGCAATTAAGCATGTTGGTCATGTTAATTTGGTTCATGAAGAGATTTTTGATCAATCAACTCTGTTTAACATTTGTCCCTGTTAATATCCCATTTTTAAAATGTGGACACCTGCACTCAGTCAGTTGTGGCTTGTATATGATATTTTTTCTTAGATTTTGTGAAATTTGGAAGTGCATCTTATAGCCAGATACGTTGTACAGTATGAAAATTACAAAATATCATCCTTACCTGTTGTAGGTGTTCCTGTCATAACAGTGAGCGCAGCCATGGACTTGGTACCAATATAGTGGCTATTCAGCAGGAAGCGCGCCAGATCCTCCACATTGTCAAACTGACGACTCAAGACCTTTTGGGCCCACTCGCATACCAAACCACACGCAGCTGACCTCATTTCATCCTCCGCACTCGGGGACTGCCCAGCCGGCTCCATCAGTTCACACTGGAATTGAGATAGAGCAGAAGACACGTGAGTGAAGGAAAACATCACACATTTTATATGTTAACAGAGCCGAACGTACCCCATCGCCTGATTTCTGCAGATCCAAGTTGGGTAATGATGGCATGTGGACAAAAGCTTTCTTCCTTAACCCGCTATAACAATATGTTGGAATGAGTTAAGGTTTACAAAACAAAAAGGCATCTGTCTATTTTTTTTTTCTCTCAGCGCTGGTCATCATTCAGGTGCTGATCATAGTTGCTTTTGGGCAAGAGGAGATACTGGATTTCACTAAAATTAGTTGTCAGCGCCCTCAAGAGGTGAGACTATGTAATAAACTTTGGTTAGGTTATCTTTTGTCACTAGCCTTGCAAGCAAGACTGTACTTCCTGATTCATCATACAGTACCGTCTCTCAAACCTCAACTGTCCAACCGGCTACAAACTCTCCAGTATTGGCTGCCCTGAAAGTAGTTTGATGACATCATCACCTAGTTAGAGTAATTGGCAATGTGCATGTAATTGTAATTGACCCCGTATGATAGAGGAATAATGTTGTGGGGGAAGCAAAAAGTGAATAAAAAAAAAAAAAACACCAGAAAAAGTCACTGAATTTGTCACGAGTGACTTTTTTTGTCAAAACGACCAGATTTAGCGAGAAAGTCGCCAAGTTGGCAACACTGTGTCCAACCACTTCCCTGGTCATCTGATGTTCGAACCAATCAGGAGAAAGAAGTGGGAGGTACAGACGTGACCAAGAAGCAACTACTGTATACAATGAATACAAGGTTGAATACAATGAATTTCTGAAGTTTGGTCACAAATACACTTCCACATTTAATGAGGAGCTAAGAACGTCACAAAAAGCTTTTTTTGTCTGGAATTTTTTTGTTTTTGCTTTTCTCCGAACCAATACATCGTACTGTGGCTTAATGTTATGGGGCTAGATCAGTCTCATAAATAGCGAGGCAGCCACAATTCATGTTTTTATTGAGGAAAATACAAGTAAATGAAAGTAGTCTGTAACGGGATTCAAACCGACGCTTCCTAGGTGACAGTCAACCACTCATACCACTAGACTACACTTCCACACGATGACTCAGTCATTATTTTCTTTTATAAACCCGACGGTATCCACATAAATTGTCAGCCTCTGTGCAATAAAATCTGAAAGAGAAACGAAACTGAGCGAAATCGCGGCTGGCTTGACCACTTATTTAGAAAATCCGGCAAACTTCACCAAAGTTGCCAGCCAGACGAAGTTTCTTATGCTGAACTCGAAGGCGCACAGCAGTGATGCAACAAAACAGCCCAGCCCATGTGATTGGCTGTTTAAGAGGGCTTCGTTTAGAAAAAATGCAAGTGTGTTTCTCGGCTGTGCTAAATGAGTCTCAAAAAGATCTATACACTCGTGAGTGGGAATTTCAAATTAATAGCACGTTATAAATGCACGTAAGACAATTCAGAAACATTTGATAAATGTGTGCGTTTCATGTGATATGTGCTTACGAATAGTACACTGCGTGTGTGTTTTGTGTCATATGTGTTTATAAATCCTATAATGCGTGGGTGTTTCGTGTTAGATGTGTGTGTTCATTATGGGAGTGATCTAGCCCCCTAAAATGTGGATTGGTCACTTTCTGGTGGTGAGCCAATTAAGTGAAAGGGGCGGCAGCTTCAGACGTGACTAAGAAACAACTATCTGCTTGAATAATATGGCGAAATAAATGACACTTTGACACAATTTATTTTATTTATTTTCCCCTCAAAATATAGCCATTAATATCTAAACCCCTGGCAACAAAAGTGAGTACACCCCTTATAAACTACATCTAAATGTCCAAATTGAGTACTGCTTGTCATTTTCCCTCCAAAATGTCATGTGACTCGTTAGTGTTAGGGCATAGGGAGCGGGTGTGTTCAAATTTGTAGTGCAGCTCTCACACGCTGTCATACTGGCCACTGAAAGTTCCAACATGGCACCACATGGCAAAGAACTCTCTGAGGATCTTAAAAGACGTATTGTTGCACTACATGAAGATGGCCAAGACTACAAGAAGATTACCAACACCCTGAAACTGAGCTGCAGCACAGTGGCTAAGATCATCCAGAGTTTTAAAAGAGCAGGGTCCACTCAGAACAGGCCTCGGGTTTGTCTTCCAAAGAAGCGGAGCGCATGTGCTGAGTGTCCCATCCAAATGCTTTCTTTGAAAGATCGTCGCAGGAGTGCTGTCAGCATTGCTGCAGAGATTGAAGAGGTGGGGCAGCCTGTTAGTGCCCAGACCATACGCCGCACTCTACATCAAATTTTTGTGCATGGCTGTCATCCCAGGAGGAAGGCTCTTCTGAAGACTGAACACAAGAAAGCACCCAAACAGTTTGCTGAAGACATGTCAACAAAGCACATGGATTACTGGAACCATGTCCTATGGTCTGATGAGACGAAGATTAATTTGTTTGGTTCCGATGGTCTCAAGCATGTGTGGGAGCGACTAGGTGAGGAGTACAAAGATAAGTGTGTCATGCCTACAGTCAAGCATAGTCGTGGGAATGTCATGGTCTGGGGCTGCATGAGTGCTGCAGGTGTTGGAGAGTTACATTCCATTGACGGAAACATGAACTCCAACATGTACTGTGAAATACTGCAGCAGAGCATGATCCCCTCCCTCCAGAAACTGGGTCGCAGGGCAGTGTTCCAGCATGACAGTGTATGTTAATATTGACAACTTTCACGAAGGGGTGTACTCACTTTTGTTGCCAGAGGTTTGGATATTAATGGCTATATTTTGAGGGGAAAATAAATTAGCTCTATTATATAAGCAGCATACAGACTACTTTTCATTGTGTCAAAGTGTCATTTTGTCAGTGTTGTCCCATGAAAAGATATACTTAAATATCTGCAGAAATGCGAGGGGTGTACTCACTTTTGTGATACACTGTAATTTGAATCAGGTTTGAACAAATTTCATGACATAGGAGATAAAGGAATTGGATGTATGAAAAAAAAAAGAAATTTAAATTAATTTAAAGGATATTTGGATTTTCCTCTCATCCCTAGTCGACGTGCCTTCATGTTGGGGAAGACATTCTTCATGATCTTCCCAAAGTCTGCTGCACTCAATGGATTGTAGCCGAGATTGTCACAATAGCTCCTGCAAAAGAAGTAGCAGTATGTGAAGAAAACAGAGTTCAAAATCAAAGGCAATAATTTGGAAGTTACTTCAATCATCACAAATCCTGATTTGATCAGGAGCAAATGATTTACTCGTTGTGGGGACTACTGACAAAGAAAAACCAAAAGTCACTGCTTGTTGACCGTTTGTGCTCAAATTTAGGTGCGGATTAAGAAAACACGATTAAACAGGCTTACTTGTTAAATATAAGGTTTCGCAAGGCCTTACCAAAACACACTTTCATGCCTGTGTGCATTTTGATTTTGTTGATCATTTTTTCATCACTGTTACAGCCAAACACAGTTTGTTCTTCCAGACAAAAATCAGACGATGACTAAATAAACTATTTTGCCATTGATAGAGTGCACTGACATTTAGGGGTTAACAGGTAAAAATAGGATGCAAATGTCTGCCAGATAAGTGATCCAATCATAAGTCATTTGGACTGAAAATAACCAACAAAATTGAAATACTTAGGAATGTGTCTTCACAACTAGGAGTGGGAACCTCTTAGTACCTCACGATATGATACGATTTGCGATATAAAGCTCACAATAACGATCTGACAATATGGCGATACAACGATTATCGATACATTGGTCAGGAAATCATTGTAGGATATTCTACAAACAACTGATAAACAGAAAACAAGCTTCTGTTGTGAATTGGAATGAGTTTATCACTTGGAGACGTCCAATCCATTTGAACTGGGAGGGTGGCAGCGAATGAACATTCGTTGCCATCCCTCCCACTTCAAACGGATTGAGCGTCTATAGACCCTACTCACCTACGTCACAAAATGGGCGTGTCGCTGTTTCCGGCCGCCATATTGTACCTCTTTTTCAGACCTATTCTCATTGTTTTCTATTAGTCGAGCAAGTTATAGAGCAATTCATGGAAGCCCCGGTGTTATCTGACGCTGTAAACTCATTGGATCCGTTGCATAAAAGGCGTTACGTGGAAAAGCTTCAGTTTATCCATTCGCCAGATCCGTATTTGATGCCTAAATCGATGTTTTTCGACCCGCTGGCTTCGCCTGACATCTGATACCCACACAAAATCAGCCTATTCTCACGAAAATTTGAAAAACTTCAAGAGCTTGGAGGCTTATAAATGCTACGTTGCTGGTTAGGTGAAACACGTCCTCGTACACGAAAATTCGGCAGGAATCTTGTGCTCGGAAGGTGAGTTACGAAATTTTCAATTGAAAATCTTTTGTTCTTGCTAACATCCACTGTCAAGTCTAATGTATTTCATGTCATTTGTCAATGGAGCTAGGGCTTTTAATGTTTATATGGTTTAGCGATAGCACTAACTACATACATACGTGTATGTTGTCGGCGATTAGCCTAGCAATGATCTTAATTGTGGTTGTCAGCCCGAAACCCTCTAAATATATATTAAATGCATCTTACCAGATATAAAATGACTACTACATAATCTGTGGTAGTCGTTTGGAGCCCAGTTGTCTCGTCGAATTGCAGCAGTCAATCGCGGCCTCCTCTTCGTGTCTCTCGGAATACGGTAAAAATTCAAGTCTCTCCGTCTATCTTCTCTGTTTTTGCAACCGACCGCCACACACGACTTCACCATTTTGAGTATTAATGTTGACGAGCAGTAAAACGTGCAATAATAGGAAGAATTTACGAAGCGCTAATGCATTTCTATGGCGAGTATGCGGACATCATGGCGCGGGGGCGTGGCTGTGACGTCACGTGAGTAGGGTCTATAGTCATCAGTGGCAGCCAATGCCAGACAATGAGGTAATTTTGGGCCATTCAAGGTCATTTACCTGTTGATATTCAGTTACTTCCTGTTGATTTTGGGGTATTTTATGGGTCACTTCCTGTTTGTTTTGAGTTACAGACAGGAAGTGACCTGGGAATCACCTAAATGAATAGGCAGTGACTCAAACTCAACAGGAAATGACCTGTAAATGCCCTAAAATGAACCGCGAGTGCCCTGAAAATCGGACAGATTGACTGTGAATGCTCTGGTTTCGAATGAACAAATGTTCTCAGTCTAAATAGATTGGGCGTTGTGCACCGTCAATGCAGCCTTAGAGTTAACTGAGGCACTATTATGGTGGAAGATTTTGGTAGCAACTTGTTGGTTCCTTCTAATTTTTTTTTTTTTTTTTTTAAAGACATTGACACCTTTTTAAAACGATATCTCGATTCTTGGAAGGAGCATATCGATAACCTTTTGGAATACAAAGTATCACGATATATCACCATTTCGATATTTTGTCACACCCCTATTCACAACACCATCAAATTTAATTGGAAATCAATTTCAGGAATGTATATGGAACGTAACTTCAGTACAAGCGAGTTTATGTTACAAATGAATGGATTTAAAAAATGCTTAAATCAGTGGAACAGTATGCATTTTGAACATGAACATAAATGTCGTCTTTGGTTACCCAGGATGAATTAACGTACCAATAGAGTGGGCCTTTATATCAATGGTGGTACTCGACCACCGCTTAGGTGAACTTGTCGAAAGCCCAGCAAAAGTTCACATATTACCATGTTCATACAGTACGTTTATTTTTGTCTACAAAATACAGTAAACTACACTTTTAGATGATTATAATTTTACATTATTTCATCAACAAAAATTTGACTAAAACAACTAAAATGACATTTGGAAACAAAGATTCATTCAAACGAAATGGAAATCTTTTGCTAACATCAGCTGTTTCCATTACCCCAGTGATTTGCAAAACTGAAAATGGAGGCACCTTAATTTTGAAAAAGGGGGGGGGGACTCGGGGGGGTTCTTACCCTTTCATGAGGATGTGTTTGAGACACTTCCATATTAAAATACACCGCGACAGCACAACTGAATCACGAAAAATTTCTAACATGTCACCTGAGCAAATCCACACACAAGGTTTTGGACGTCCATTTTTCTTTAGCAAAATCTTGTGGGATAAAACTTGACAAGAGTCACAAGGATTTTTCAAAAAACACCTTTCAATGGAAACACTTAAATCGCAATTATACTTTGCTGACATTTTGGAAATATGTATTTTTTTTCTGCAAAAAAAAAAAAAAGGCCATGGAAAAGCAGCTCCTGGCTGTCTTGAAATATTACACTGAAGATCATTAACCTTTTTGAACAGAGATCTACTTACTAGCTACTACTAACGAGCTACTATTGACTAACTCATTGGCTGCCACTGAAGGCACTGTCAGGGCTCCCAGTCCAAATGGACTTGATGTCAAATGGGTGTACACCACGGGTCTGCCATCTTAGGCACCCTGCGATTCGATTCGATTACGATTCAGGGTGCTACGATCCGATTATTAAATGATGATCGCGGTATTGACGATGATCGCGGTTGTCGCGATTATCACGATTATCGATGCATCGTACACTACTACTTAATACAGTAGCCAAACAAATTTATGTCCATTATTTATTTAAAATATCCTAATGATTCAATAGGAACGATGGAAATATGCCCATACAACAAAAAGCTGCCCTTAAGCTGCTTTTTTATTTATTTATTTATTTTTTTACAAGAAAGTGCAAAAACATTAACCATTTTAAAGGGAGTACTTATTTCTCTCAACAATACAATAAAATTTACACAGGTGGAATGAATTCCACATTTTCTGGAAACAAAGTGTCTTTCGAAATAAGACTTCTTTTAACCAATATACTTTGTTTTCACAGAATTCTGTACTATTTCGCTGTACTTAATCGGGGTTTTACACGTTCTGCATATGAAACACACATTAGCGAATTAGCTAATTAGCTTAGCGCTCGGCGCTAACTATTGACATCTCAAAAACAACAACAATAAAGGCTAAACAGTACAAGAGGGTTCGTGTACTCACCTCTTTTAGATGCACACTGGTCTTAGCAACACACTCAGGACATTTTTCAATTGAAATGCCTTAAAACTACATCTGGACATCTAAAGGACAAGGAGCAACGAACTATCTCTCTTCCCCTCTTGCTCTAAAAAAATAACTTGCGCACAAAAGCGCGACCACCGGGTTGCACTTCTGTCCCTGCCCCTTTCATACACATATTTATTTTCCAATCTTTTAAAAAGGAGTAGATCTCTCTCTCAGTAACCAGCAGCATCCATCATAACGTGCGCAGGCCTGTTAACGGTGCCCGGCGGCAGACGTGTCTTGAATTTCGTTCTGCTACGAGCGGCTGCCATAAAGTTGAGGGAAAAACATCGCTTTTGAAACTTTATGAATCGTAATCGAATCATCACGTGTCGAATCACGATGCATGTAATAATCGACTTTTTGGAACTCCTCTAGTGTACACTTGTATAGCACTTTTCTAAATTCAAGGTACTCAAAACGCTTTGACACTATTCCCCGTCTAATCGTATACACCCGCCAGCGTGCCACACTCACTTGTATTCATCGTACACTTCCTGCTTTGGGAGGGACGTCTCGGGGTGCTCTTCTAGGTGATTCCGTATCCAGTTGAAGGCATACATCTGCTGAGTGCGACTCGATGACATGGAACTCTGATCGCTGCCGTGGTGCGAGAAGAGAAAGCACAGTAATGAGGCCCTGTCCTCCACTGGGACGCATCATTTCTTGTGAAGACAGAAACTTGAATACCATAATCCAGGAGTGGACGACCCCCTCTCATTCTCAGTCCAATTGGGCACAATTTGGGGGTTGGGGTGATGAATAGATATGGGGAAACAAATGAAACACAGACAGCTAGGTATAGCAAAAGTCTACTGTACATAGATCAATGTTTTGGTTAATAACACAGCTGGCATGAACGCGTGATCGCCCCCAACAATACAAAGCAGGCTTGCAGTTTCTTTTTTCAGATTTTTAGAGCGTAAAATAGCGTCTGTGATGTAGCAGAGGATTGTTTTAGACAAGGAATGAGACAACAGCGCCAAAAAAATGTCAATATGAGCCGAAAAGACGAGGAAGCTTCGGCGAGTAAAATGAAAGCCTTGATTCAAATGTGCTCGCTTGTGTTTGAAGGTGAAATAAAAGGAGTACCTTTTATCATTGCCACTGCTGGGACCAGAAGGCAACTTAAGGTAGAGGTAGAGCTTTTCGATGTCTGTAAACTTCTCAACATCTTGCTGTAGAAGGACGAAAAAAGTTGATAAGAAGAATGCATAGGTTTGCGGTAAGAGGGTGGGAATATTTGCTTCGAATTGGTTTGTTAATGTGATTCATCATCACTTACTGCGCCAATATTTGTCAAGCTTTAAGGATCATGACCTTTTTTTTCTTCTTTTTTTCTATTCCAAAGGAGGTTTAAAGTGAAATAAACCCTCTCGAGCACAATTTGTGCCGTCTGTGTGCTTAATGAGGACTCATCCTGGCAACCTAAATCTGTCAAACCCTCGCCGAGTTCAACAACAGCATCCTTGAATAAAAAGACAAAAACCTTCTTAAGAAGCTTTGATTTGACAACGTGTACTGTATGTGTGGCACTTTGCTAAATTCACAATAAACCAGCCTGATGTCATTTTCACGTGGAAGGTTGTTCTTTAAAATAGTCTAAAATTGGGTATTTTATAAGCAGTATGTGATAATATCATGTCAGCAGCTTTAAACTGTACCACAGTAGTCTAATACGCCCATGTTGTGCTTTCATTAGGCTTTTTTTTCCCCTTTTAATGACGCTCCATGGAGTAGTCCCATTTAGTTTCAAGCAGTGTAATTGTCTGTTGTCAATATAAGGAGGAAACATATTACGTGAAATTGACTTTTTCATGGATCGTACACAAATAGTAGGGTCTCAGGAGTGCCTCCCCACCCATCAAGTGTGAAATTAAACAAGCGAGTAAATCCTTGATCTTCATCTTTCCTTGAAACGTGCCCCGAGTCAGATTCTCTCCACTTGTGCCCCACTAATATGAGATGGGGCTAATAAAAAATAACAATTATATAAATGTAGCCCACACAAATGTATTCATCCCTGACTATTTCAGAAATTTTAACCGTTTAATGCACAAATTACGATTTGTTTTTAACCCTTAGATGGCACTCATTGGCTTGCCTGGTATACCAGACTCACCGCTGTTCCAGCGCTTGAGTCTGGCGACCGTCCGGCGGATCAAATTCAGAGGGCGGAGCAATGGTGGAAGATTTTGGTAGCAACTTGTTGGTTCCTTTTTATTTATGAATTTTTTTAGACATTGACACCTTTTTAAAACGATATCTCGATTCTTGGCAGGAGCATATCGATTAGTGGTGTCAACAATAATCGATGCGGCGATGCATCCCGATGCGGGGCATGGACGATTCGATTCGATGCAACTAGCCGAATCGAATCAGCGCATCTTAAAATATATAAGTACGTTCCACAATTTTCCCTGCACAATTCCGGTGATGCAACGGATTTGGTTTCCCCTATTTGTATTATTATTCTCATGTTTCATTTTTTACACACTGCATAACTCTGGTCAAGTTTCCCACCAACCTCGTAGAAGCCAAAATGTCTCCAGATGTCTGCTTTCAATGTCTTAGGTGCATCAATAATCTTTCTCGCTCCCTCTTTCTCCGCTTCAGCCATTGTTATGTTATGTCCCATCTCTTAGAGGTTAGATCTTGTGCCCGAACCCTAACGGGTCGGGTCGGGCCCAAAATGTTAAGCATTCACGTTCGGGTCGGGTCGAGTCACCGCGCCGGACTATTTAATTATAATTTTTTTTTTTTTAATGGGATAAAACCGAGAGCAGGCTCTCTGTATTGTGCATTTGTTTGTGCACGCACATGAAGCAGTGTCACCACCCGCTTTTTCTTCTTCTCCTCTTCTGTGGCGCTTGTGATTCGTTACGAAAGCCACTTTTATTTATGCACACAAAGACAACACAAATGTGATCCTTTTGAATCTTCTTTGTTTGTCTGCAAAATCGCATGTTTTTTTTTTTTTTATTAAACTTTCCCAGCGTTATTTCGTTGTGTGAATGCTTTTATAATGATCATAAAAATATGTAGACTATTTAAACATTAAGAAAACTTGCGTTTTTTTTCTGCCAACTGAGAATTCGTTACAAAAGACACTTTTTTATGCACACAAAGGCAACACAAATGTGATCCTTTTGAATCTTCTCCTCTGTGTGTATGCAAAATCGCATGTTTTTTATTTTATTTTTTATATTAAACTTTCCCAGCGTTATTTCGTTGTGTAAATGCTTTTATAATGATCATAAAAATATGTAGATTATTTAAACATTAAGAAAACTTGCGTTTTTTCTGCCAACTCAAAGAAATGAAAATAAATTGCTGCTGCTGCTGCGTTTTTTTTTTTCCGCGTCACTCCAAGCCGGTCGGGCTTCAATACCAGCGGGCCGTGTCGGGTCGGGCTGGATTTTTTAGGCCCGATCTAACCTCTACTATCTCTCTGCTCTCTCGATTGCAAAAAACTGATATTTCCTCATGTTAAAACAAATCGTTATGTCTGTTAAAATGCAGCTGCACTTCATTTTAATTCATTATTTTTTTATTGTTATGTGGTAGTTACTGATTGCATTTCTAAGTTGATTGCACATATATAGTGGGCTAGGCCTACATTTTACTTTTGTTCTACATTGCAATTTAGTTGATGTTTTGTTTGTAACTGAATTCATCCCTGGATTGATATTGTTATAAAGATACTGCTGCACGACAATATTTTCTTTGTCGTTTTCTTTAATATTTACTTGAATATTTTTATTGATGGGTCGTTGTGACTAAAATACAGTGACTGTTATTACTGATTTTGCACAGGAGTTCAGATGTTGCACTGTGTGAAAGGCTGCTACTGTGTGTAAAAAAAAAAAAGAGAAAGCCCTGGTCTCATTCAAAGCACCAATTAAATGCTGTGATCTGTTTTTTTTTTTTTTTAAATATATATATCTGAAAGTATTTTCATTTGACTTCAACCAGGAGTGACACAAGAGCCAATAAAAAGTTGTTTAATGTCTGACCGCTTGTGTTGCCTTGTGATTCACGAAAAATATGCTTTGCTTGAGAATTTTAATGCATCCCAGGCTTCGCGATGCATTGCTGAATCGAACCGAATCGTAACCCTATGAATCGAATCGTGGCCCTCCGAATCGTAAACGAATCAAATCGTGAGTGCAATGCCGATGGACACCTCTAATATCGATAACCTTTTGTGATACAAAGTATCACGATATATCACCATTTCGATATTTTGTCACACCCCTACTCATCACGTCTCATCCCATTCATTTTGCTTTTGCTGCCCGTTTTGTGAAATATCAACAGTGCTGTCATGCTCCTTAATGTTTCTCTCAGGTGCAAATTGAAAGGGTTGAACAGATGACGTATTTATGTCGCTACAGTCATACTCTGGAAGGCCGGCAGCGTAACCATCTGACGTCACTGCCCTGCGACGTCAACAACAATGGCGACCTCCTAGTTAAACTAATTTCACAAATTTTATTGAAATGAAAACATCAAGAGGTTTTAATATTAAATTATTATAACTCATAATGACGTTTATCATTTAAGAAGAACAAGTCTTGCTGTCCGTGGAGCCCTTTACAAATATATATATATATATATATATATTAGGGCTGTCAAAAGATTAAATTTTTTAATCGAGTTAATTACAGCTTAAAAATTAATTAATCGTAATTAATCGCAATTAATCGCAATTCAAACCATCTATGAAATATGCCATATTTTTCTGTAAATTATATATATATATATTCTGTAAAATAATTTGTTGGAATGGAAAGATAAGACACAAGATGGATATATACATTCAACATACGGTACATAAGGACTGTAGTGGGCATTTCACTCTACTGTCATTTAAATCTGTCTATGCTGTCCTCACTCCGAAGCGTCTACTTTTTCCAAAGCTAGACAGCTAGTGAACGACGCCTTAATAATCAGACTTCTTCCTTTTTCATCTGATTTATTAATAAAATGGCCACAAACCACTGTCCTCTTTAGACCGTAATGAAACTACAAAAAAAACTACACAAGCATTGCATTAGCAACAACGTTAGCTTAGCACGCTATACAGGTTCACTAAACATAAACAAAAAGCGTCTCATACAAAAAATATAACATTTCACTTACTAACATAATATGTACATTCTTTACAACAACCATACTTACGGACAAATCTTGTCCAAGGATCATATAAGCACAACATTACAACGTAGGCGTCAGCCCGAGATGTCGTGCAGCCATAATGAACTGGCAAGAAAGCAATAAACCATGTCGCAAAGCGACCACAAGAGTTCGCTGTTAGACAGCACAAAAAAACCTTGCTGTAAAACTTACCAAAAGGCAGAATACTGTCTGAGCGGGACATGTGCGTTAATTGTGTCAAATATTTTAACGTGATTAATTGAAAAAATTAATTACCGCGCATTAACACGATAATTTTGACAGCCCTAATATATATATATATATATATATATATATATTTAATGACCAGAAATCAGTCATTTACCCTCTAAAGGGTTAAAAGTCTTAAGTGTCAACTTATGAATACCTGTCCACTGTAGTAACCACTGTCCCTAAAAGGGTTAAATATGAAATCTACCAGCGTCTTGACATGGCTCGTGTTTAATTTAACCTTAAATGTTCAGTATGCAGAAATATTCCAGATAATAAGTCTTGTGACATTGCAGATACTCACCAATATGCTGTCCACTTTTGATTGTACAGATTTGCTGCAAAAACAAAGACAAAATAAATCAATATTGGATTGTAACCTTTACACACGGAATTTTCTTTAAAGTGTTATATGATACAATACATTCTAACATTGGCTTTTTTGTCCAGATACAGATACTGTACGGTAATAACAGATAATAGCAATGCCTGCAGCCTCTCCAAGTTCAAACTGGATTGGACACCTATCGCTGTCAATGACAGCCAATGAGCTGAACAAGATTCATCATCATTCAAGTGATTCATTTTGTAAATGCATAGCCAACACCCCCCACCTTTAAAAAAAATTTTTTTTTTTAAAACATCATATATCTACTTCCAAATAACCGTTCAAGTGCATACCAATAAAGATTTCGACTCCCAGAGGATGTTGACAGCAGATAGGCCCGTCTCAATGGCCCTCTGCTGTAGATAAAAGCAGATGGAAAAAAAAAGAAAAAAAGAATGCCACTCGATAACTTTCACACGCTTACGTTGTGTGTCAAGCTACAGTGGGGCAAATAATTATTTAGTCAACCACTAATTGTGCAAGTTCTCCCACTTGAAAATATTAGAGAGGTGTGCAATTGTCAACATGGGTAAACCTCAACCATGAGAGACAGAAAATCCAATTGTTTGATTTTTAAAGAATTTTTTTGCAAATCATGGTGGAAAATAAGTCTATGGTCAATACCAAAAGTTCCTTTCAATACTTTGTTATATACCCTTTGTTGGCAATAACGGAGGCCAAACATTTTCGGTAACTATTCACAAGCTTTTCACACACTGTTGCTGTTATTTTGGCCCATTCTACCATGCAGATCTCCTCTAGAGCAGTGATGTTTTGGGGCTGTAGTTCGGCAACATGGACTTTCAACTCCCTCCTCACCCCTTGGCGTCAAAATGATAACAAGAACGGTGAGCAAAAATCCTAGAACCACACTGGGGGACATAGTGAATGACCTACAGAGAGCTGGGACCACAGTAACAAAGGCTAGTATCAGTAAGACATTGCGCCGCCAGGGACTCAAATCCTGCACTGCAAGACGTGTCCCCCTGCTGAAGAAAGTACACGCGTGGTTCGCTAGAGAGCATCTGGATGATCCAGAAGAAGACTGGGAGAATGTGGTATGGTCAGACGAAACCAAAATAGAACTTTTTGGTAGAAACACAGGTTCTCGTGTTTGGAGGAAAAAGAATATTGAATTGCACCATACCTACTGTGAAGCATGAGGGTGGAAATGTCATGCTTTGGGGCTGTTTTTCTGCAAAGGGACCAGGACGACTGATCTGTGTAAAGGAAAGAATGAATGGAGCCATGTATCGAGAGATTTTGAGTGAAAATCTCCTTCCATCAGCAAGGGCATTGAAGATGAGACGTGGCTGGGTCTTTCAGTATGACAATGATCCCAAACACACAGCCAGGGCAACAAAGGAGTGGCTTTGTAAGAAGCATTTCAAGGTCCTGGAGTGGCCTAGTCAGTCTCCAGATTGCAACCCTATAGAAAATCTGTGAAGGAAGTTGAAAGTCTGTGTTGCCCAACGACAGCCCCAAAACATCGCTGCTCTAGAGGAGGTCTGCATGGAGGAATGGGCCAAAATACAAGCAACAGTGTGTGAAAAGCTTGTGAAGAGTTACAGAAAACGTTTGGCCTCCATTATTGCCAACAAAGGGCACATAACAAAGTACTGAGATGAACTTTTGGTATTGACCAAATACTTATTTTCCACCATGAATTGCAAATAAATTCTTTAAAAATCAAAAAATGTGATTTTCTGGGGGGGTTTCCCACATTCTGTCTCTCATGGTTGAGGTTTACCCATGTTGACAAGTACAGGCCTCTCTAATATTTTCAAGTGTGAGAACTTGCACAATTAGTGGTTGACTGAATACTTATTTGCCCCACTGTATACCGGAGAATGCTTTTAACATTAACCCTATAAATAACATTCATTGTCATAACAAACAACAGGATAAAGGTTGTACAGTACTGAATTTATTGCCCTTTGTTCTGCACCCAAGTTAACATGAGCAACATTACTCTAGGATGAAATGACGGCACTGGAGGCGATGGCTCACCTAAACTTGTTTCTGTCATGCCATGCACACTGTGACTATTATTGTGATTTGTGTTAACTGCACTGCAATACATTTCATCGCAGTCTCTGATATTTTGCCAGAACAAGCTCTTGGTACGATGATAAAGCCATCATGTTGAAGGCATGTCTCTCTTTATGAAGCTGATGCGTATTATGATTGCACTGAAGGTTTTTCAACATTTTACACTAATCTTGAGGACAATTTAAGGCATTGGAGGGAGGTAAGTGTCAATGAACATTTTTTGGGCCTCAAAATGTGCAAACATAAGTATGTGTAATTATAATAACCAAAAAAAATTCAGAAGTATTTCATTGCTGATATATAAATTGATAACCAAAATTACTTGAGTTCTTTCATCAATAACATCAGCATAGCAGCATAGAATATTATCCTCTATTGTCACTGTAAAGTCATTTACTGTAAAGATTTTATTGCCAGTGCTTTTAACTATGCTGTGTGTTCTATAATGTCAACTAGTCCTGTGATACACATTTTGTAGCAAGTACAATGCACTAAAATTAACAAAGAATTGAAGAAAACAATGTGAAATATGATTTGTCACCAAGATTGTATGCTTATAATGTGTGTACAGCCTATGCATAACAGGGGAGCTATGCACATAATTAACTAAGACAGGTAAACCATAGCAAGAGCTTTATCAGGGAGAGGCAAACACAAGATATTATTAGGACATTACTTATCATTTCACCTGTTTCAAGCATTCCCCTCCTTCAAAGGTTAATAAGGTGTAAGTGAGGCTTTATAATGGGTTTTGAGTAGGGTTGGGCATCAAGCATCGATCGGATCTGGGACTAACACTCCGATTTTCCCAGAACCATTTCGATTCCATGTTTCGATGCCATGACCGCCGATCGAGAAAAAAATAACTGCCAAACACCGCAAAGAAAAAGCCACATGAATCGTGTGTTTGTGCATTGCAACTTGATTTCCACCACTGACACGGTGCGGCGGTGATCAAAAGTTTGGCTCAACTCCACGAAGAAAAATGACCAGCTCACTTCAGCTCAACATTTGCATTACAGATATATCATGCAAAGGTGGCTGCACGACCAAAGCGACTTTTGCACAATAATTTACTTTTTGTCTATTATTTAGTAGTATGTTTACGTTGTTTAAGTTGTGTGTTATTTTACTGTCCTGTATCTTGTGGGTGTTTTATGGTACCACAGAGTAGCTTTTCCAATTTCGTTGTTTGCTCGGCTTGCAATGACAACAAAGGAATTGAATTGAAGTGCCAGTAGTGCATAGCCGAGTGAGCTGCGCAGGTCCTCTAATCAGTTAGAACCAGGTAAGTAAAACAACAAATTACGTCTGTCTTCTGCTGCCCCCGCGACCCGACCCTGGAATAAGCGGTAGATGATGGATGGATGGAATAGTACGACAGTAAGTGGTATTATTACGTCGGGCTAATGTAGCTATATAATTAGCTACAGTGGAGCAAATAAGTATTTAGTCAACCACTAATTGTGCAAGTTCTCCCACTTGAAAATAGAGAGGCCTGTAATTGTCAACATGGGTAAACCTCAACCATGAGAGGCAGAATGTGGAAGAAAAAAACAAAAACAAAATCACATTGTTTGATTTTTAAAGAATTTATTTGCAAATCATGGTGGAAAATAAGTATTTGGGCAATACCAAAAGTTCATCTCCATACTTTGTTATAACCCTTTGTTGGCAATAACGGAGGCTTAACGTTTTCTGTAACTCTTCACAAGCTTTTCACACACTGTTGCTGGTATTTTGGTCCATTCCTCCATGCAGATCTCCTCTAGAGCAATGATGTTTTGGGGCTGTCGTTGGACAACGCGGACTTTCAACTCCCTCCACAGATTTTCTATGGGGTTGAGATCTGGAGACTGGCAAGGCCACTCCAGAACTTTGAAATGCTTCTTACGAAGCCACTCCTTTGATGTCCTGGCTGTGTGTTTGGGATCATTGTCATGCTGACAGATCCAGCCACATCTCATCTTTAATGCCCTTGCTGATGGAAGGAGATTTTCACTCACAATCTCTTGATACATGGCCCCATTCATTCTTTCCTTTACACAGATCTGTCGTCCTGGCCCCTTTGGAGAAAAACAGCCCCAAAGCATGTTTCCACCCCCATGCTTCACAGTGGGTATGGTGTTCTCCGGATGCAATTCAGTATTCTTTCTCCTCGAAACACGAGAACCTGTGTTTCTACCAAAAAGTTCTATTTTGGTTTCATCTGACCATAACACATTCTCCCAGTCCTCTTCTGGATCATCCAAATGCTTTCTAGCGGACCGCAGACGGGCCTGCCCTGGACGTGTACTTTCTTCAGCAGGGGGACACGTCTGGCAGTGCAGAATTTGAGTCCCTGAGTCCTATTGTGTTACTGATAGTAGCCTTTGTTACTGTGGTCCCAGCTCTCTGTAGGTCATTCACTAGGTCCCCCCATGTGGTTCTGGGATTTTTGCTCACCATTCTTGTTATCATTTTGACGCCACGGGTGATCTTGCATGGAGCCCCAGATCGAGGGGGATTTTCAATGGTCTTCAATGTCTTCCATTTTCTAATAATTGCTCCCACAGTTGATTTCTTTACACCAAGCGTTTTACCTATTGCAGATTCAGTCTTCCCAGCCTGGTTCAGGTCTACAATTTTGTCATTGTCAAAATTTTACAATTTTGTTGTAAATTCTTTAAAAATCAAACAATGTGATTTTCTGTTTTTTCCACATCTTGTCTCTCATGGTTGAGGTTTACCCATGTTCCCAATTACAGGCCTCTCTAATCTTTTCAAGTAGGAGAACTTGCACAATTGGTGGTTGACTAAAACTTATTTGCCCCACTGTACGTACCTTACGTAGCGCAATGCCGCCTCCGTTTAAATCAATCAAAATCAATAAAATTACAATAATCAATTAAAAGCATCTTTTGTTTTAGAATTGGTTTTACAAATAAGGAAATCCTTATTATTTTGCACCATCTACACCGAATTTTAATCAATAGAAGAATTTATACTAATGCTTCGTCGTAGCTCCCAGCTAAGGTACATGTATGTAAACTGTGTAGCGGCTCACAGCTACCCTACCCCTACATAATATTTGCGACTTTTTCTCACTTCTCATATTTATGCGTTCAAGCTTCATCTACACTCAGTGAACGTGTGTTCTCCACTGCAGGAGACACTATCTTTCCAGAACGCTCACACTTCCTGCCTGAGAAGGCAGATATCATCATTTTCCTCAACAAAAACTGTTTCTGATTTTATACTGTACCCGCTGCTAATCTGGACTGGGTTTTACAAGATGTTTTTTTGTTTGATATTCTGCACCAGGTTAGTCCATTAGTGGGAGCTCAGTAACATGTGAAACTGCCTGCAGCATAAGACACTCTAAAACATAGGCAAAAGAATATGTGTTAATGTTTTCTCCTTGAGCTTTTGAAACATCTTGGTGAAAGTGCACTCCAGTGGAAAGAAACTTCATCTATCATAACAATCATATTCAAGTTCAAAGACTGACATTTATATACAAGCTCTGTGAGAAATTCATAGTTAATTGAAAGTTCATATTATTTAAAAATAAATAAATAAATAATCGAGAAGTTAAGAAATTTATATGAACTATACAATTTTTTTAACCTGCCTATCATAAGAATCGGAATCGTTTGGAACCGGAATGAAAACATAGAATCGGAACCGTTCAAATTCAAACGATGCCCAACCCTAGTTATGAGTGGGTTTAAGTTGTGTAGAAGCTATAACTAGTCTCTACAGTAGTACCTCTACATACGAAGTTAATTCGTTCCAGTACCTTGTTTTTAAGTCGAAATGGTCGTATGTCGAGCAGGATTTCCCCATAAGAATACATTATGATTTCATTAATTCATTTCACAGCCCGAAAACCTACACAAATTGCACATAGCAATTACAAAGAGCAAAACAAATACATTATGAATAAAAACTGGAATAATAATAATAATAATACCTGTAATAATGTAACAAATCGGGTTCTAATGTGGCAGTTGTATTTTGTGTGGTGTACTTGAACGCATCGCGAGGCTGACGGAACAGCGAGACAGTGCAGTTGAGATATTAATTTCACTTTTAACGTCCTGTTGCTGCTGGCATGTTGTGTTGCACAAGTTCTGAATTAAATGATAAAAAACCTGATGAAGCTGGCGATCTCTCAGGCGATGGTTGTCACCTTAACTTATAAAGAATGGCAAACGGCGGTCGGAGGAATATTGTCAAGCAGTTCACGGAGGCGCACCCCACGCTCATATTTTTCCATTGATAAACCTCACCTTTTTTATTTTTTCACCACCTGCTTTAAAAGTTTTGGAACCCATGTGGATTTCTCTCCCAAGAAAATTGGCTGTGTGTCTCTCTTGCGGGAAAACAATGAAATTGCGACACTGTCATAAATCGTCGTATTTCGAGAATTTCGTTAGATGTAGAAACAAATGGCGAGTCAATTTTTACGTCGGATGTCGAAAAGATCGTGTGTCGAAGCGATCATATGTCGATGTACCACTGTACTTTACAGGTAGTAGTATGAATATAACGTCTTTAAAACGCATTCACTGCATTTGACAGCTATGAAAGTCAAAAATACATGTTGAGCGCCTTGAAAGGTGGAAAAGCGCTATATAAATATAACACCAACCAACACCAACTCATTGGCTACCTTAGTGCCATTGACGGTGCTAAACGTACAATCCATTTTGACTGGGAGGACTGACGGTGATCATTCAGTCCACTCCTCAGAGTTTAAACACACTGGACGTCTGTCATTTTTAATGGCAGCCAATGGGTAACTGGGAATGTTGGCAGTGAGCTAGCTCCAATGTTTGTTTTAATCTTGTCGAGCAAAGCTGGCATTGTTTTCGGCAAATGATTTTGCATGAATGATTTGATATATTGCCATTTCTATTTTTTAAGCTTTGTTTTTACAGTGAAAGAACACTGAAAAATAACATGAGGGTCGAGACAGCGAGTATTACCACGTACTACACTCTGGTAATTCAAATTGAGCATGCATAGCGTAAAAATCTGCTCATGTGATGTTTTATTCCAGATGATGCACTTTGCCGTGACACCTGTCATCAGCCCCACGGGTTTAGTTCCGTCGATAACATGGCCTACCGAGGATTGGTGCATAAAATTCTGGCTACTACGCCACACGAACGCGACGCTTAGGTTCTCTTTTCCACGCAAAAGGCCTCTCCCTCGTCTCATTTCCGCGTGAACTGAACCGACACGCGTTGTTTACTCCCTCCGCTTTGTGCAGCTCGTCCTCGGCTAGTAGATGCGCTAATGACGGAGCTAGCGTGGAGGAGCAGAAGTGGGGTGGGGGTGCACCGCGACTACGTCGGACTTCATTTGCCATCCTTACCAAATGGAATTCTTGATTTTAAACTGCAACGCGTTGGCTTCGGGTCCCTGGAGTCCCGGCACCAGCGCTGGGAGAGAGCCGAGTCCCGAGGCAGGCTTGTGGTCAGCTTGTTGTTGATCATCAGCCATCACGGACGGAGGGGTGGTTGTGGGGAGCTTTAACAAGCAGGCCGCATCCCCAGTAGAGCACAGCGCCGCACCGGACCCGCCGCACCGCTGGCTGGGGCGGCCTCAGGCAGCTAGGACAGCCCGCCGACGAACATGATGCCTACGAACACTGGGCGGTGGAAGAAAAAAAGCAAGGGAAAGAAGGAGAAAAGACGGGGGTCTGCCATGCACCATGCATTTCGCAGAGGTCCCTCCGCTACCTCCGATAGCACGCCTGCAGCAGCCAGCGGCAGCCGAGGACGAGCTGCCTGGCTGCGTCATTCGCGTACTGGTAGCGCGAACCATAACGGAAGTCGTCCTTATTCCTGCCTTCACAATAAAATCTGGAAAATAAACTCGTGTGAAAGTATCCCAACAGAAAACAACAACGATTAAAATCCCTATGTACAATGCTAAAACAATCAAAGCCTTAAAGCAGGTGAGTCCAAACCTTTTTCTCTGAAGTTTTTAAAATCAAGGGCGTAAGAGGTTCTCATTGGGACGATAGGGACATAACACTTCCAACTTCTCAGGATGCTCAAATTGTCCCCACCAACTTTTAAGCAACCTTATTTGCATTATATGTTGTAAGGATAGAACAGACCCTACCATTAGTAAGTGAATTATTTTCATTATGTTCAGACTTACATTTATCCCTTTTCATTTGCTGAATGCCCCCCCCCAACGAGCATTTGATTGGCTGATGACTTGACCAGAAGTGGGTAGACTAGAGTAGCCAAAAAAATCCACAGTAAGCGTACCCTTGCTTCTAAATAATATTACTTAAGTAAAAGTAGTCATCAAAAAAAACTATTCAAGTACAAGTAAAAAAAGTTGAAAATAATACTCAAGTAATGTATAACATTGTGAGTAACTGCTTACAATGTTTGTTTTTTTAAATCATGGTATATTTTTTTTCCTCAACACAATTCCATTGATATGAACTGTTATTATTACTATACCATGTTATTATTATAACCTATTACATGACCATATTAGGCCAAAATAATGACAAAAATCCTCTAATTCAGACCAGAACAACAATATGAAACAAAGAGCGCGAGTGCCCTCTAGTGGAGAAAAAAACATTGTTTAATCTGATTGGTATAATGGAGTCATGTGGTTGTTTCGACGTCTCTGAGACTGCCATTGTTGGCATCTCTGGCAATAATAAAGTCAATATGTAGAATAAAGACGAAAAATGTAACGATTCTAGCGTAGGCCAAAGTAGTGGAGTAAGGGTAGTGTTTCTTCACAGACCTCCTCAAGTAAAAAGTATTGTGTGGTAAAACTACTCTAAGAATTAAATTTTTCTAGAAAAAGTTACTCAAGTAAATGTAACTGAGTAAATATAAAGCGTTACTACCCACTACTGGACTTGACCCAACCCGCGTCTTCTGCCCCCTCGAAAAGGAGGGATATTAGAAGTGTTTTTTTTCGGCCAGCAGCAGTGGCCAGCAGCTGTCACTGCTGCTGGCCACTAATGTAAAAATACGTCACTGTTGCAGAAGTGGGGGAAACACCACTAATTTTGCTAAAGAAAGTCCGACTAGCATCAGAGTTAGCATAACGTTAAATTGTGTGGACATGCTAACCTGCAAAACTACTGCTGTCAGGCCAGCCTCCACGAAGAAAAGCAAAGTCAAGCTAGCCGTCCCTCATTTGGATCTTTGCTTGCATTATGTGCATTACAATAATGCAACATAGTGACTTCAGAGTGCAAGTCCCTTTATTAAAAAAAAAAAAAAAAAAAAAAAACTGGGAGCTATCCAAGATTGGGTACACTTCAGGGGGACGCTGATGTGAACATGAACCGAAATGGGAAAAAATCAGTGAAAGAAATCACACATCATATTGGTGAGAAATGTAGCCCTGACCCCCGTTCAATAATCTGTTTGGTCATATTAATGTCCCGTTCCAAGCAAAAAGTGTACGTGCAGTTTATGCTGTTATATCGTCCCTACCAATGTTGAGACCAAACCTATGCCCTTGTTTAAAATGTACAGTATTTATTTTTAAGAATTAGGTCATTTGCTGCCATTGAAGAGCTTTACGTCCAGTCAATTTTGTCTGGAAGGGCTAACCTAACAGTCAAATTGGACTGGACATCAGTGGCAGTGAAACATGATCAGTCAATGCCAGCCTTTCCAGTTGAAATGGATTTTATGTCTATAAAATGTCACTGGCAGTGAATGAGTTAAAGTGCCTGAGACACCATTAAAAAAAATCTTAAATAGCATTATTATGTGAATTAAAATCATATTTTGAGACGATTCGACTATACAGTGGGGCAAATAAGTATTTAGTCAACCACTAATTGTGCAAGTTCTCCCACTTGAAAATATTAGCGAGGCCTGTAATTGTCAACATGGGTAAACCTCAACCATGAGAGACAGAATGTGGGAAAAAAAACAGAAAATCACATTGTTTGATTTTTAAAGAATTTATTTGCAAATCATGGTGGAAAATAAGTATTTGGTCAATACCAAAAGTTACCTCAATACTTTGTTATGTTCCCTTTGTTGGCAATAAAGGAGGCCAAACGTTTTCTGTAACTCTTCACAAGCTTTTCACGCACTGTTGCTGGTATTTTGGCCCATTCCTCCATGCAGATCTCCTCTAGAGTAGTGATGTTTTGAGGCTGTCGTTGGGCAACACGGACTTTCAACTCCCTCCACAGATTTTCTATGGGGTTGAGATCTGGAGACGGGCTAGGCCACTCCAGAACCTTGAAATGCTTCTTACGAAACCACTCCTTTGTTGCCCTGGTTGTGTGTTTAGGATCATTGTCATGCTGAAAGACCCATCCACGTCTCATCTTCAATGCCCTTGCTGATGGAAGGAGATTTTCACTCAAAATCTCTCGATACATGGCCCCATTCATTTTTTCCTTTACACAGATCAGTCGTCCTGGTCCCTTTGCAGAAAAACAGCCCTAAAGCATGATGTTTCCACCCCCATGCCTCACAGTGGGTATGGTGTTCTTCGCATGCAATTCAGTATTCTTTCTCCTCCAAACACGAGAACCTTTGTTTCTACCAAAAAGTTCTATTTTGGTTTCATCTGACCATAACGCATTCTCCCAGTCCTCTTCTGGATCATCCACATGCACTCTAGCGAACCGCAGACTGGCCTGGATGTGTACTGGCTTCAGCAGGGGGACACGTCTGGCAGTGCAGGATTTGAGTCCCTGGCGGCGCATTGTGTTACTGATAGTAGCCTTTGTTACTGTGGTCCCAGCTCTCTGTAGGTCATTCACTAGGTCCCCCCGTGTGGTTCTGGGATTTTTGCTGACCGTTCTTGTTATCATTTTGACGCCACGGGGTGAGATCTTGCATGGAGCCTCAGATGGAGGGAGATTATCAGTGGTCTTGTATGTCTTCCATTTTCTAATAATTGCTCCCACAGTTGATTTCTTTACACCAAGCGTTGTGCACCAGCCTGGTGCAGGACTACAATTATGTCTCTGGTGTCCTTTGACAACTCTTTGGTCTCGGCCATAGTGGAGTTTGGAGTGTGAATGACTGAGTTGTGGACAGGTGTCTTTTATACCGATAATGAGTTAAAACAGGTGCCATTAATCAGAGGTTGCGCTAGACTTTTTCGTTGTCTGTCATTTTGACTGACAGTGTCATAAAAATCCGGTCATAATCTATTTTTACCCGTCACTTACATTTTTAAAATGATAATAATGACATATTCAATAGTATTTAGTTTTCATTCATTTTTAATTAATATTCTGTCCAAACAAGCTTGACAAGAGGCAAACAGACAGCGGAGTGCACCAATCAGCAACGGGCAGACGTGCCGTTAGCAAAGCGCCGAGGGCAGGACGAGGGACTTGCGCGCGGAAGTAAACATACGAGGAGAACGGAGTTTATTCAACATGGCTAGCGCGAGACAGACTGTTGTCAATTGCCACGTTTACATGGAGCCAAATATTCCAATTACAATCGGAATATTTGTTCAAACCGAATAAATGTGTTCCATATAAACACCTCATTCGGAATGAACAGGCCCAAACCGAATGGAATTTCATTCCGATTCACAGGGGTGGAATATTCCTTTTCCCAAACCGATTAGAAGTAAAATTATATCATGTAAACAGGGAAGCGGAATGGTGTCTGGTTGCGTTCTTTCTGCGCATGCTCCGTACTGACGTGGTGACGTCACTTTGTGACGTAAGTAACGTCACTTGCAACATGGCTTCCAAGCACAGCGCACTTAATTGGAGTCCGGCGGAAAGATTGTATTTAATTCAAACTTTAAAAGAATTGAATATAATTGCTCGCTAAGACGGGCGTAAAACGAGGAACAGTGAACTATTTAAAAAAGTTCACGAGAGGTTACACGAAGCTGGAATAGACCGGAGCGTTCACCAGATTAGAAACCTGTGGAAAACCGGCTACTACAAGGCAAAAGAGCAAAACAGCAGAAGCGGATACGACCCCACAAACACAACAAGTGGGTTAAAGTTAAAACAGCAGCACTCCAACGATCGATCTCCATGTTTTGCAACGTGACGCTTTGTTTTGATTAATCTGCGCATGTCAGACGGCAGTTGTCAAACATCCTTTCGGAATAAAGGCAGTCACATGTAAACGCTGGATCGGAATAGATGAAGTGACATGTAAACAGCTGATCTGAAATTTCCATTTGGAATGATTTGAATAAAAGTAAGAATGAATAAAAGTCAGCATGTAAACGTGGCTATTGACTCGTGTCGATGGGTTTTAGCTCATTTAAAACTGAATTTACCGCGGATTGGAACATATTCTCGGCTCTCCCGTCGCCATCCGTGTTGATGTAGAGACGACTTTCGGCGCGCAAGAGTGACGTTGCTCGTGAAGAATACGTCACGCAAATAAACAAATCTGATATGTCGATTGATTTTGTACCTACTCGAGAGGCTGTGTCCCAGACTTTTCTCTCAGTGTTTGAAATATACAGGGAGAACAGTCTGGCCGTGCCAGGCAAACACTCACTTGCCTTGACATTTTTCCGAGTAAGGCCAACGACGTCATGCATCAAGAGAGACAATACCTAATTAATATGCTCACTCACCACCCTGTGGTCTGGGGTGTGAAATGCAACCTGTCAAAATGACGGATAGACTTCAGTTTTTTCCGTCACCGTTTTAAAAAACCGGTCAACGACGGAAAATATTCGGTTAACGCGACCCCTGCCATTAATACAGGTAACGAGTGGAGCCTCGTTTGACCTCGTTAGAAGAAGTTTGAAGAACCTCTTTGAAAGCCAGAAATCTTGCTTGTTTGTAGGTGACCAAATACTTATTTTCCACTGTAATTTGGAAATAAATTATTAGAAAATCAAATTTTTGATTTTCTGTTTTTTTCCCCCCACATTCTGTCTCTCGTGATGAGGTTTGCCCATGTTGACAATTACAGGCCTCTCTAATCTTTCCAAGTAGAACAACTTACTTACTTGCCCCACTGTATACAACAATTTGGCAAAGCACAGATGACGAGAAATGAGTCTTTTAATCTGCTGCTTAGCCCCGCCTGACATTATAGCACTCTAGCGGCTGCATCTGGGTGATGATGTCAGCAGAGTAACGATTTCAGCTGATTTAGAACTCAGCCCATTGAGGGGGAAGATTCAGAACGAGGAAAATGCGACAGAGAGCAGCAAAATATCATCATTGTTTTAATCTCTCTACTCCAATTTTTTTACAGGATATTCTTTTTAGTATTTTTAAAGTATTTTTCCCCAATAGCTAAATAAATTGTATGGTCATGACAAATAACAGTCTTGTGCTAAATGGAATATGAAATTTAAAAAATGCATTTATTCAGTACGCAGGGCATAATGGTCAAAACTGCCGACTTCTTAAACCTCCCGAACAGTATTTTATGCCACCGGAGTTCGTCATTTTCCTGCCCCGGCTTCGGAGACGGACGAAAGAGCGTAAACAAAATAGGAGGCGTGAGAGCGGCTCTTCCAAGTCTCTCGCTCGCCTTTCGCAAACAAAAAAATCACACAAAACTACCCCGACTCATGTCACACACAGTGGCAGGGGTGATTGTCTTCACCGATCAGCGAGCCCTCGGCGGTGAGCAAGTTTCGGCTCGTCGTTATGCGGCCCCAGTAGGCAGGCAGGCAGGCAGGCAGTGCTCTTTGCCAGGGACGCAAAGGGGAATGAACGCCGAAAATAGCGCATTGTCGGTGGGAAAAACCGGCCGACGTCAGAGCGTGTGGCTGCCCGAGCCAAACCCGAGTATAGCGCTCCATAGGCGGGCACGTGAGGAGGTCCTAGGAGGGTGGAAGCATAGACTTCATAATATATTGACATGACACGGGGCACAGGGCCGATACGTATGGGGCCTATTATCAAAAACGTCAAATATTTTTAAAACCAAAGCTGCTACCGACCTAAAACCAAAGCAGGCATAGCGATATATGAGTCTCCATGAGCAGCGGCATCAAAAAATTCAAAGTCGTTCCCTTATAAAATCCCGATTCGTTATTTTTTATATAAGTATAACAAAACCTAAAATGGCTATAAATTATCAGATTTTACACTAAATGCACAAAAATCACCAAATGCAGAGGTATTCACCTATATTTTCAGGATCAATAGCAATATTTAACATATAATATCAGTTTTTTTCCCAAAATAGCAACTTAATTTTTTTTTTTATTTACTGCAAGTTTTCAACAGCTAACAAATCACTCAATTTTCACATCAGAAACTTAATACTTGAGGAAAACATGCATAATCAATTATAAATAATTCATAAATGGATTAATAATAAATTCGATATACATTCACAACTTATTATAGAATAGAGTAGCCCTTTATTGTCATTATACAGTTGTACAATGAAAATGTGGAGCATCTCCCTTTACAGTGCAGGATAAGATAAGTTAAAGTGACTTGCAAGTACTGTATAAAGTATGAAATGTAATTAAACATGAATATAAAGTGCGTATAAGATAGTTCTATAATTCAGGCAGTGCAAATAATCGATGCGGTGTTACCAGGATGTGAGCCTCGTCTTTCAACAGTCACATGACCTTTTTTTATGCCTTGCGTTTTCTGGTCAGCTTCCTCAACTTGTACAAGTCCCTGTTCCTCGCCGTCTCCTTTCTGCCCTCCTCGACTCTGCTCCTCAACTCCAAGGCCTTGTTCAGCCTCGCTTCTGAAGTTGTATCCTTGGAGAAGTTCGCACCAAAACAGTTAAAGAGGGACCGCCAGGAAGTCCAGCATGTGCTCTTGTGCTTCCTGCACATTAGCAAGGCCCACAGCCGAGCACGCCAGCACCTTCTGGGTCAACTTGTAGACCTTGACAGACTTGTAGTTGTCCCTCCTGGCCAGCAACTTCCGGCTCGAGAGTCAGGCCGTCTTCATCCTCTCAGGCTCCTAAAAAACATGTTTGTTTTAGAAAGATAGGTATTTTGATTCATCATTTTTTATAAGGCGAATAATGCTGGCCACTTACTTCAGCCCCAGGACACCTGGGCAGCACCATACAGCCATTGTTGTGGAAGCTGCTGTAGATGTTCTTCCAAAGGTGCACTGGGTCAAAGTAGACGAAGATCTGCTTGTTGCCATCGGCGTAGAGGTTGGTTTAGGACCAACTTTTGCCCTTAACGACCAGAATTTGTGGAGACTGATCAGGGTCCCCAAGGTTGCCTGCTCCTGGACGGCTGCCTTGTGGGACAGATCTTGCAGCCCACAACACAACAATTCTTCCCCACGGTGTTTTGCTGAAAGTTATTAGATTGAAATGTTACATCAAATAAAACACGAAATAATAACACAACAACAAAACAATTCTGTATAGATATGGACGTAAAATTGATTCTTGGTTAAAAGCAAAAAAAAAAAAGTGCAGGTAGTGTTTATTTTTCCGTAAATATGTTGAAATACAATGCTAGTCTGTTAGTGAATGTAGCTAACGACCACGTAACGTAAACAGAGCTTTTCCGGTGAAAATTCTTGTGAATAAATGGTTAAATCCCTGAATTCTTCATAGATATGCACGTAAAACAGTCTCGATTCTGGGTTAAAAGCAAAAAAAAAAAACATGCAGTTAGCGTAAATATGTTGAAGTACAATGCTAGTCTGTTAGTGAATGAGGCTAGCAGCCGCTTGACGTAAACAGAGCTTTTCCGGTGAAAATTCTTGTGAATAAATGCTTAAATCCCCAAATTCTTCATAGATATGGACGTAAAACAGTCTCGATTCTTGGTTAAAAGCAAAAAAACGTGCATTTAGCATTTATTTTACGTAAATATGTCGAAGTACAATGCTAGTCTGTAAGTGAATGAGGCTAGTGGCCGCCTGATGAGATGTGACATATTTATGTCACACTGCTGTTGCAATAGTGTGCTCTTCCTGTGGGTGTGGTATTACAGTATAAAAAGGAATCTCTGTTATGTCTCTGTGACATATATGATGAGAAGCACACTGAATAAAGAAGTGTTGTTCCATTCAAGTCTCGGCCTTACATGTACTTAGATCAGGAAGTACATAACAAAAGTGGTACCCGAATTCTTTATAGATATGGATGTAAAACAGTCTCGATTCTTGGTTAAAAGCACACACACACAAAAAAACGTGCTATAAGCGTTTATCTTACGTAAATATGGCGAACTATGATGCCAAAGCGCCTAATTTCTCCCAATGTTTTTTTTACACCGATTAAAAATGCATGCATGGTACGAAAAATATAATAATTAACTTGAATCCTCGAACAAATCACTCCTGAGACAAACCTTCCTGTTTGTATGCGGTACAGCTTTCGTACTTTTTCACAAATCCGGCTGAAATCCAGCTTGGGCTCGCAAGATGTGCTGTCTGCGACTGACTCCTACTATATGAGGCGGACTTTGGTCCAGCCCCCTATGAGAAGGCGTGACGCAGAGAATGAGGAAGTGTCAGGTCAATAGATTTTAAAATCTATGGTGGAAGTCTCTACACAATCGACAACTGGTGACGAGCGGGGGGCTCCCCGGGCCCAAGCCGAGGATAGTCTCTATAGGCGGGCACGCAAAGAGGACCGAGTGGGGTTGAAGTCTACACAATCGAGAACCGGAGACGAGCAGGGGGCTCCCCGGACCTAAGCCAGACATCGGCTGAGTGGCCTTCTTGGTGGACAGGGAGCATTGTCACCCATAGGGCTGCAGCAATCGAATATTTTAGTAATCGAGTATTCGACTGAAAATTCTATCAATTAATCGAGTAATCGGATAAAACATTTTTTTTAGGTAAGAAGCAATTATAAATATACACGACAAAAGAAGACATTTCATCTAGTATTGAACCATTTTCAGTCAATCAATGTCTTTATTTTCGATGTACATTGTTGAAAACAGCAAACAATTGCCTCTCAGACTTGACCCAAAAAAAAAAAAAAACAACCTTTTTTACTGTTTTCACTCAAAAACTTCTAGATTTTATTAATAAAATCTTATTTCTTATCCAAAATTTTCATTTCGCTTGATAACACACTAGGGTGTCAGCTATCGATTATTTTAGTAGTCGATTAATCGATGAACTAGTTAGTTTGAATAATTGAGAAATCGGATAAACATAAAAAAATAAAAATACCTGAGATGGGCCTCAAACGGGAAAAAATAATAATAAGGATCTACATATGTACAACCAAAGAACAATTGGCTAACTTACATATCAAAAGTCCACTAGCTTAAAGGTTATAAAATAATACAATAATAAATCAAATAAAATAATATATTTTTTTTTCTTCTTCACAATACTCTTAAAAAATGGTTCAGACACATATTCCCACAAAAATTGGCTAAATATACCTTTAAACTAAATTACAAATGCACTAGAAACATTAGCTCAAACAAAAACCTAGCTTATCTTGGTCTTAACAGGGAGCAGCTGGATTTGGCCATGTAAGATGAGGCAGACTAGAGGGCAGTGTATCCATCCAAATCAATGAAACTAAATGCAAACACTTTCAAAAACAAACCATTACAACGCCACTTTAATTAAACGAATACTCGAAGCAGCAAAATTGAATTCGAATCTTTTTTTCTAATCGAATAATCAAGTTAATCGATTAATCGTTGCAGCACTAGTCACCCACAAAATGCAAGCCACCTCCTTATTAAAACATTTGCCATGATCACAGCATTTGACATGACATAAAACAAGTAGCTTACTCATTTAGTCATCCGTCCAATGGTCTCTTGATGGTCGGACTTGTTTTGCCCATTATTCATGGTGAACAGGATATTTACTCAGGACAGGATACTCTCCCAGGTGGAGCAACACAAGCCTGCTGCACATTGGGCTGACGTGACGCAAAAATTAAATTAATCCGCAAAATCAGCTGAATCCGCTGTCCTTCTGCATACGATAGTAATGGCTGTATTGTAAAAGTGATTAGTCCACTGACGTCACATTCGCCTTCTTCCTCAATCCGAGACCGTGGCCAGAAGTCTCACATTTTCATAACGCAGGCTTCAAAAAATTGAATAAATATATTGATCGCTTCCAAACACATCCAAGCGGTCCATTTCATTCAGGAGCATAATATACTGCGTGTAAAATGAAATAAACATGCTTTTTTGTGTCACAGGCACTTTAAGGGCCACAAGCAAAAAAGGATATTTCAATATATATATAGCGGAAAACACGCAGGTGACTTAAAGTTCCGCTCTGAGACCCCTATTTTAGCCAACTTTCAAAATTGTCTGATATGCATGTGTGATACATGCTTAAAATCTCAATTTTGGGGGGGAAGAAACATTTTGAACAGGAGGGCATTTAAAAAATAAATGTTTTTTAAACAGTAAAACCCTATCTGGAGGTGAGAGCACGCGAGAGCAGAATTACAGACGCCATTATTTTAACGAGATATTATCGCATACTTACCTTGTTTTGATCCAAAAGCTCCATGTAGCATGTATCACTGAGTGTCAAGACACGGGTCGCGATGCAGAAATCGCAGACATCAAGGAGTGGTCGAGATTTTCTTTTTCATATATTTACCCTTGTAAACGTTTTTTTTTTCCCAATTTTTTGGTGTTTGAATCGATTATTTATCATCTAGCATATCAGAGAAAATGCGACAGTAACAAAAAAAATACAATTAAGTGATAGTGAAGAGGTAGATATCAGTAACTTTTTTACAGACGCCATTTTTTTCATTGTGACATAATTTGTTTAAAAGTTTAAAATATGTGAGTGAATAATTATTTATTATAATTTTTTTTTAACGAAATATGAGACAAATTAATGATTCTAAGCTAAAAACGTAAATTTTGAATGAGAAATATAATTACTTACCTTCTTTTTATGGCTGGGTTGAAACAAAAGCGGTTGCACGACGTCTGTAAACGGGGGTTTTCAGGGTAAAACGGACAAATTAAAAATAGTTTGGGGGCTTAATGTGCCATGAATCTGCTATGGCAGCATATAGACATAATGTTCTAGTTGTTTTGGCTTAAAATACAGCAGTTTCTTTTAAAAAGGAGTGCAAGAGCAGAAACTGCTTTTTCAGTCTTTTCTGTGTTTTCCGCCATATATATGTTTATTTACGCAACTGAAACTATTTTGCAGAACACAGAGAAAATGTACAGACAGCAAAAATATCAAGAAGGTCACAACCAAAATATCTCAATTTATCACATAATTTTATTAATGAAAAAAAAAAGTTAAGATATAAAATAGAAGATACTGAAATTATACAGTTTCCTACATTCATTTCAACATTTTGACTCAAAGCTAATGGAGAGGCACTGCTTCAGTGACTAGTTCCATCTAGTGATAAAGCTGATAAACGCAAAGGAATGTCAGCTGAATGAAAGCTTCTTCTTGTGCATATATATAGTCAATCACATTTTCACAATTGGCTGTGGGCCAGTAAAAACTGGGTAGTTGCATGTTCTGCCGTGGCTGCATTGATTCTCCACATAACCCCCAAACATGGAAAATGGCAAAATTTTTGTGCTTTGTCTTGCAACAGCTCCACTTGCCTCGCTTTTCAATTTGAAATACATTTAAAAATCCTTCTTCTCACTTTCGATAACATTCTTCAACTATTTACCCGCAGTTTACACATAAGCGATTACATGTGATCACTAGACTACTAGAGCATGTCAAAAGCTCTTATTTTGACAGGCCAAATAGGAATTGACTATTTCGTTGTATACCAACTGACATTGTTTGTGAGTGTAATGACGCGACTGACCAGTGAAGGCACTATTGTACAGACCACTTTGAAGGCAGTGACAATGACGGGTAAACAGGCACGATGAAATATATCACCTCAACATATAAGGTGCTGATCATGATCATACTTCCAATAGGAGGCTTTCCAGTAAAATTTAAGTTTCGACTACCCTGAGAAAATAAAAACACTGTAGGCTACAGAAAAAAAAACAGATATACAAATCTTATAAATATAAATGTTTTTTTTTTTTTTTTAATTGTATTCGAAATATGAAGCACAGTTTATAAAAATCGGACAAGACAAACTGGAATGTAATGAATTACAATATCATTGGGGCATAAATGTGAGGCAGGTTTCAAGTAGATTTTGCACCTAGAATGCATATTTAAGTTATTAGAAATGAATGAAACATATAATAAAATGATAATCGGAAACACTCGAGCACAAACTCAAGTCAGTAGGTCAAGATAATCAAGACATAAATACAGCACATGACTTATTGTATAGTGCCATCTGTTGATGAACGTGGGTAGTGTTACTCCACATTTCATCACATGAAAAATACTGCACGAGTGTACATATTTCTCCTCCAATTTTGTTAAACATTTGAAAATAAAAGCCCCGAAATATAGTTTCTATTTTCATTAGAGCTGTCAAACGATTCAAATTTTTAATCGAGTTAATCACAGCTTAAAAATTAATTAATCGTAATTAATCTCAATTCAAACCATCTATAAAATATGCCATATTTTTATGTAAATTATTGTTGGAATGGAAAGATAAGACACAAGACGGATTTTTACATTTAACATACTGTACATAAGTACTGTATTTGTTTATTATAACAATAAATCAACAAGATGGCATTAACATTATTATCATTCTGTTAAAGCGATCCATGGATAGAAAGACTTGTAGTTCTTAAAAGATAAATGTTTGTACAAGTTATAGAAATTTTATATTGAAACCCCTCTTAATGTTTTCGTTTTAATAAAATTTGTAAAATTTTCAATCAAAAAAATAAACTAGTAGCTCGCCATTGTTGATGTCAATAATGACACAATGCTCATGGTCCTGAAACCCATAAAATCAGTCGCACCCAAGCGCCAGCAGAGGGCGACAAAACACCAAAAAACACAAGTAACAAATGGACATGACTCTGTGCTGTCATTTTAATCTGTTTGAGCGGGGCATGTGCGTTAAATGCGTCAAATATTTTAACGTGATTAATTTAAAAAATTAATTACCACCCGTTAACGCGATAATTTTGACAGCCCTAATTTTCATTTTTAGAATTTACTTCTAACTTGTAACTTTATAAGTCTAGTTTTCTTATCTAGCAAATCTAATCTTGTAAGAGTCATAATCAAAATTTCCCAATTTTCTATGCTTGGTGGTACTTGAAGTTGTTTTTCTATTTGGTACGTGGTGTAAAAAATCAGCGCCCTAGATGCATCCAATAACTTAAAAAAATACTTGCTAAAAATTACGTGACACATTTTTCATTTTAAAATGTTTAATATTTATTGTATTGGCAACCACTTCAGGGTGTCGTCTGCCGTTCATCTATTTGAACTGGGAGGGCCTGCATGGAAAGATCATGTTTCAGGGTCGTATTTCCATATCTCAGCAATAGCGACGTGAATCCCTTTGTTTTAGTGCCTGTTTGTGAAATAGGTTTGAGTACCAAAAATGTGGCTTCTAGCATAGTTCAATATGAAGGAACTGACTTTTCTGGTGGAAGTTTTGGCCATGTAGATCTCTGCTTTCCCATAGCCATTTCAGAAGAAAGAGTCTTTTTGTGATTCCCAACATTCCTCTGATCTCCAAACGTCTGCACATTACAAAAGCGACATTGTTTACAAGTACAGCAATGCCCGCATGTAGGGGTCCCAAACGTGTTGCGCATGTGTGCGATCCTTTGTCACAGAAGCGTGCTTTTTAGGTGCATGATAAAGCCATCAAGAAGTGATTTAGTGCTGGATTTCTGGTTTGTATTCCAAAAGTCAGAAGCTCTAACTTTGGTCAACCTCAGAGGAAAACGGAGAGAGATGATGGTAAATCTTGACATGTGGTGACCATGGGGCCAAATATTCTGGGTAGTAGTATTTTTATAAGTGATGGAACACTTCCTGTGTGCACACAAGGCTTGATAGTATTCTTCTTTCATATCCAGTGGCCAGACTTTGATCAATATGATTTTCACATCGTGTCACACTCATTGGTACAACCTCGTTGACTTGTTAACATCAGAGGTGTGAAACCTTGACACTTCTTCTGGATCTCAAGAAAATGCGTTTCTCCCCTCCTCCTCGTTCGGTCATTGTTTTCTCACTCTATTTTTGACCTTGCGTCGCCAGCTATTCTGGCCTGATTTATGTTACTGTCAATCTCATGTCACTTCCAATTTGGGTCGGAAGGTCGCATCTTAGCAGTTCTTGCCCTTGCTCTTTCCTTCAAACGTAAGGATTTACGCAATACCTCTACCGATGTGGCTGCCATGTTTGCAACATTAACATGGCAACGTCTCGACATATCTCTTAGGTGCAGCTTACTCAGTCCTCAGTTTGTTTCAATCAGGGGTCTCTTACTCAATTTTCTGAGGGCCATTGTTGATAAAGTCTTGGTTCCTGTGGGCCACACCAAGTTTTCCGCAAAGTTTCAAGCATTAGAAAAAGTTGCAATACTATCTTCTCAATCTTTATGAATAACAATTAAGAACATGAACATTTCCTCAGAACATGTATATTTTTGACCTGTTGCTCCAATTCATTCTCTGCTATTTTACATTTTTCTCCTCATTCTTGAGCGCCACCACTTTCTCTGAGTATATATAGTAATAAACACTGGGGTCGGAATTCGCCTGTACTACTAACTAAACTAAAAAAATATTCTGTCTCGTATTTTTCCTGAAATTGATTAAGTTTGATAATGACTGGGTGACAGCATATATTTTCTGTCCACCTGGTGCCAGTTTGGACTGAAGTCAGGGGCGGAACCTAGGGGGGTGCTGGGGATGTGACCAGGTTAGGGTTTAACCTTTAACTTCTAAGGATGTACAGGGGGGCAAATAAGTATTTAGTCAACCACTAATTGTGCAAGTTCTCCCACTTGAAAATATTAGAGAGGCCTGTAATTGTCAACATGGGTAAACCTCAACCATGTGAGACAGAATGTGGAAAAAAAAACAGAAAATCCCATTGTTTGATTTTTAAAGAATTTATTTGCAAATCATGGTGGAAAATAAGTATTTGGTGAAGACCAAAAGTTCATCTCAATACTTTATTATGTACCCTTTGTTGGCAATAACGGAAGCCAAACGTTTTCTGTAACTCTTCACAAGCTTTTCACACACTGTTGCTGGTATTTTGGCCCATTCCTCCATGCAGATCTCCTCTAGAGCAGGGATGTTTTGGGGCTGTCGTTGGGCAACACCGACTTTCAACTCCCTCCACAGATATTCTATGGGGTTGAGATCTGGAGACTGGCTAGGCCACTCCAGGACCTTGAAATGCTTCTCATGAAGCCACTCCTTTGTTGCCCTGGCTGTGTGTTTGGGATCATTGTCATTCTGGAAGACCCAGCCACGTCTCATCTTCAATGCCTTTGCTGATGGAAGGAGATTTTCACTCAAAATCTCTCGATACATGGCCCCATTCATTCTTTCCTTTCCACAGATCAGTCGTCCTGGTCCTTTGAGGAAAAACAGCCCCAAAGCATGATGTTTCCACCCCCATGCTTCACAGTGGGTATGGTGTTCTTTGAATGCAATTCAGTATTCTTTCTCCTCCAAACACGAGAACCTGTGTTTCTACCAAAAAGTTCTATTTTGGTTTCATCTGACCATAACACATTCTCCCAGTCCTCTTCTGGATCATCCAAATGCTCTCTAGTGAACCGCAGACCGGCCTGGACATGTACTTTCTTCAGCAGGGGGACATGTCTGGCAGTGCAGGATTTGAGTCCTTGGCGGCGCATTGTGTTACTGATAGTAGCCTTTGTTACTGTGGTCCCAGCTCTCTGTAGGTCATCCCCCCGTGTGGTTCTGGGATTTTTGCTCACCATTCTTGTTATCATTTTGACGCCACGGGGTGAGATCTTGCATGGAGCTCCAGATCGAGGGAGATTATCGATGGTCTTGTATGTCTTCCATTTTCTAATGATTGCTCCCACAGTTGATTTCTTTACACCAAGAGTTTTACCTATTGCAGATTCAGTCTTCCCAGCCTGGTGCAGATCTACAATTTTGTCTCTAGTGTCCTTCGATAGCTCTTTGGTCTAAGCCAGGGGTTCCCAACCTATTCCACTAAGGCACACTGTGGGTGCAGGATTTCATTCTTACCAAACAAGATGACAACACTTTTTCCCCAATCTGGTGTTTTACAAGTGCAATCAGTTGATTGCAGTCAGGTGTGGCTTGTTTTAGCAGAAGCCTCATTGGTTCAACTGTCTCTGCTGGATCGGCTGGAACAAAAACCAGGACCCACAGTGTGCCTTGAGGACTGGGTTGAAAACCCCTGGTCTAAGCCATAGTGGAGTTTGGAGTGTGACTGACTGAAGTTGTGGACAGGTATCTTTTGTACCAATAATGAGTTAAAACAGGTGCCATTAATACAGGTAACGAGTGGAGCCTCGTTAGACCTCGTTAGAAGAACTCTTTGACAGCCAGAAATCTTGCTTGTTTGTAGGTGACCAAATACTTATTTTCCACTCTAATTTTGAAATAAAGTCTTTAAAAATCACACAATGTGATTTTCTGTCCCCCCCCCAACAATCTGTCTCTCATGGTTGAGGTTTATCCATGTTAACAATTACAGGCCGCTCTAATCTTTTCAAGTAGGAGAAATTGCACAATTGGTGGTTGACTAAATACTTATTTGCCCCACTGTATAATGGCTTTAAACGTTCAATTCATTATTCCTTTACGGCTTGTCGGCTATACTAATGTACCTCTTGTCTGGATATTTTATTACACGGGCTAGAGAGCCAGGTAATTTCTTAAACGCTGGATACCCGTGTAAAAATCTGAGCCAACGGAAGTCACACCATTGCCATTTTTGCCCAAAAATATTTCCACTTGCACATCCCAAATACACCGACAATCGTCTTGAGGGGCCCGCGAAAGTGGTGGGGCCCACGAATAATTGTCCACTATAGCCAGGGGTCGCGTTAACCGTTGACCGTTTTTTTACAACAGTGACGGAAAAAACTGAAGTCCATCTGTCATTTTGACAGGTTGCAATTCACACCCCAGACCACAGGGTAGCGAGTGAGCATATTAATTAGCTTTTGTCTCTCTTGATGCATGACGTCATTGGCCTTACTCGGAAAAATGTCAAGGCAACTGAGTGTCCGAAGTTTCTTCAAAAAGCCCCAAAACGACGATGGTGTTGATAAAAGAGGTGAAAAAAGAGGGACTGATGCAGTGAAGGACGACAACGAATCAAGTGAATCGCCGGTTCACTCCTCACTGCGGCGAGCAGTTGAAAACGCCGCCAATTACCAAGAAGGGCAGAATTGGTAACACGGTGAAAGTGGCATAAAGCCAAAAAAGCGGACCAGACTAGCCAGAGCCTGAAATTATTTCAAGGAAAATATGGAGGGTGCCACCACTGTGTGTAGTCTTTTTGCTAAGCTGAGCTCGCATACCACGGTAGCACGTCGGCTATGAACGAACACTTGACGCGCCGTCACCCAGGTGTATTTCGGAAGACAACAGGAAACAACAAGCTAGCGGATTGTAAGTCCATACAACTTTCTAACGATTTTTTTAAAAAATGGAAGTTGTCTTTATGTGCGTCGTATCAACGTGCATTTTTATTTAATAATAATAATTTAAAAAAAAAAAATATATATATATATATATATATATATAATGGAATTATATAGTATTTTATTATTATTAAATGTATTAGGATCATGGAAGGTCCCACTTGGGGGGAAAAATATATATATATATATATATATCCTGTATATACATAATATAATAAAAATATATATGGAAACACAGTACTGGCCTGCTTACTGTAATCCATGACTGCACTAATGTTAGTTACTTTATATTATAAAGTAATATTGTATTATTTTGTATATACATATAGTGACTGCATCAAGATATAGTCATTTTAAAAATTTAAGTGACGGGTAAAAATAGATTATGACCGGATTTTTATGACCCTGTCAGTCAAAATGACAGACAACGAAAAAGTCTAGCGCAACCTCTGACTATAGACCCTACCCACCGACGTCACAAAACCAGGTGCTCGCTGTATGGTTCCGCCCACTTGTCCGTCATTTTGTCTCTGTATTAGCATTGGTTTCAATTGATCGAGGAATTTAAAATGCATTTCATGAAAGACCCAGTGCTTTCTGATGCCGTAAACTCACTGGATGTGTTGCATAAAAGGCATTATGTGGAAAAGCTTCGTTCTATACAGTCGCCAGATCCATATTTGATGCCCAAATCGATGTTTTTCGACCCACTGTCTTCGCCCTGTCTGCCTGACATCTGCTACGCTGATATTTACAATTATCTTGTCCACACAAAATCAGCCTATTCTCACGAAAATTTGAAAAACTTCAAGAGCTTGGAGGCTTATAAATACTTCGTTGCTGGTTGGGTGAAACAGGTCCTCGTCCACGAAAATTCGGCAGGAATCTATCTTGTGCTTGGAAAGGTGAGTTACGAAATTTTCAATTCAAAATCTTTTGTTATTGCTAACATCCACAGTCAAGTCTAATATATTTCATGTCGTTTGTCAATGGAGTTAAGGCTTTTAATGTTTATATGGTTTAGCGATAGCACTCTCACTACATACATACGTGTATGTTGTCGGCGATTAGCCTAGCAATTATCTTAATTGTGGTTATTTGTCAGCCCAAAACCCTCTAAGTATATCTTAAATGCATCTTACCGGATATAAAATGACTACTACATAGTCTGTGGTGATTTTTTGGTGCCCAGTTTTCACGTCGAATTGCAGCCGTCCATTTCGCTCTCCTCTTTGGATCCCTCGGAATACGGTAAAACTTCAAGTCTCTCCTTCCATCTTCTCTGTTAGTGCAACCAACAGCCACACACGCCTTCACCATTTTGATTATTAATGTTAAGGAGCAGAAAAACACGCCGTAAATAGGAGGAATGTACATAGCCGTAACAGGTTAACACTATGTTTTGACGGACAATTGGGCGGTACCATTCAGGAGAGCGGAGTTGTGATGTCACGTGGGTAGGGTCTATAGCACACCTCCACCCGCTGTTGGACGGTCCACTCGGGGTGCTCCGTCTATGCTCATCGCACCCGGGCCCTGTTCACATTTCTTCTGCCACTGAATGAAGTGACTATCGCTAATTCACCTTGGCTAACTTTCTGTAATAAAAGGCTGAATGCTGTTATTAGCCTGCGCTCTGCTAGCTTATTTTGTAAAGGATTAAAAAAACAAAACAAAACAAAAAAGCCCAAGGCCGCACAAACACTTACCTCATATGAAAAGTAGGGTCGCAAAATACTGTCCCATGTGCTGTAATTGTTTCCTAAGCTACAAGTTTCAGAACCCTGGTAGAAAACAGCAGCAATCATTTTCATTCCAGTGCTGCAACTCTATTGCATGATATTTTTTATTCACAATGATAAAACTATTTAAAAAAAAAGATTCAAAGTACCCCCCCCCCCCCAAAAAAAAAAAAAAAAAAAACACTTGGAAGAAACGTATTTTGGAAGGATACATGAAAACGACTGAAAGAAAACCAGGCACTAAATAGAAACAAATTGTCGAGACATCATAGAAAACACAAGTGAAGAGCTACTGTAACAAAAACAGGTGATAGTGAAAAGCTAATCAGAAGATTAGACAGGAACTAGAAACACCTTTCCCCAAACTTTGTGCCATAGTTCTATTTGTGATCCGACTTTATTTATTTGTGTGCAAAACACATGACTCAACCACAAGTAAAAAATAAATTAGTTGGGGCACACCTACTCTGAGAGCAGCAGAAATATAATCTGTCAGTTAGAGACGGCACATAACTGTGTTGTGTCAGTGTGCTCATTAGACAACAAGCAGGTCACAGGATAGCACGGCAGCGACCATAAGCCACCCTTCTTCCCGTTAAAGGTGCGCCGCCGAATGTGGGCCAACAAGGTCACGACAGGGCAGAGGTAGATGAGTCTGGCTCGCACGTGTGCTGCACGGCAGCTCCAATCCTCTTACAACCCCCACATCTTAAAGCACTCAGGCCAGACTGAGAGATCAGCTCACCACGTTCACGTCTTATCCCGAAGACGTCGCAGATCCTTGCCACCGCGTCACGCCAGCAGGTATCAAGCATAGATCGCGGGCCTTTCTATCAACAATCCCTCACACAGCCTGTCGTGGCACTATGTTCATGGACTTGAAGTCTTGCCTGAACCTCAAAACAATAGTGCTGTTTAGCATCTGGCTCGCAGATGTCATGGCCAGTGATATTGTTTAGCATAACACAAACCTCAATACCAGTTTTTACAGTAGAATGTTCAAACTGTTAGTTTTGGTCTTGTCTGCATTCCTATAAATAAAGGCAACAGACTATCTGTTTGTTTTTGTTTTTGTTTTTTCCTAAGAAGAACAAATGTAAGCACTGCAACACACACACACATATTATTTATTTTATTTTTTATTTTATCTTTATTTTATCAGGCAGTCTCATTGAGATTAATATCTCTTTTACAAAAGAGGCCTGAGCACAAAGAAACATTCACAAATATCAAACAACACAAAATACACTAACGGAAACAGTTACAATAATCAGTAAAAACATCAGACAAAAGAGATTTAAAATCACCAAGATGAATGATTGACTGTAGTTTAAGAGTGGTTTGCAATTCGTTCCATTTAAGAGGAGCATAGTAGCTAAAGCCAGTCCTGCCTACATTAGTGCGAGTGGATGGAATGTTTAGGGTTAAGTAGTTGGATGATCGTGTTTTGTAGTTACTGGATTTGAATGACAGGAGAGATATGAGGTAGTTCGGAAGTTTGCACAGTATGATATGGATATTTTTTCTTTACTGTAGTGTGGACCAACCAACGTTTTGATAAAGGGTACAATGATGAGTGTAGAAATGGTCATTGGTGATGAAACGTAGTGCACTGTGATAGACCGGGTTTAACTGTTGAAGAGTTGATGGAGCTGCATAACAATACAGGATGTCCCCATAATCAAGAACAGAAACAAAAGAAGATAATACAATGTTTTTTCAGTTAGAAGTTGACAGACAGCCTTTGATTCTATACAGGAAGCTAAGTTTAAATTTAAGTTTACGGATTAGATGATGAATATGAGTTTTGAATGATAAATTACTGTCAATCCAAATTCCTAAGTATTTGTATGAATCAGTGAGAGTAATCTGAGTACCATTTAGGGATTTGACTCCGGGTAAGTCATTGTCAGTAATAGTGGAAGTGGAGAAAAACACTTATGTATATATATTATGTATATATATTTTTATATAATTATTTTTATTTATTATTTATTTATATTTATTTATTTATTATTACATTTTATTATTATTTTTATTATTATAATATATTTATTATAATTATATAATTATGTATATATATATATATACTGTATATATACATATATATATATATATATATATATATATATATATATATACACACTGTACATAGTCCCTGACATTTTCATTTAATGAAGACATAAAGGTGAAATTTTGGCAAGACAAATGTTTTGTCGCCTACAGAAAGTAGTGTGAAAATTGAACAAAAAATGTACTTCAAATACAAAAATATGTTACATAACATAAGCGAATTAAGTAGTGGTGCTGTGAGATCCAAATTTAATATTTTTTATGACTTCCATGGGCTTGAAGGACTGCATCCATGCGGTTTGGCAAGGATTCATACAATTTATTGATGAAGTCATCAGGAACCTCAAAGAAAGCAGTCTTGCATGTCCCAGAGTTCATCAACATTCATGGGTTTCGTCTTCCATGCTTCCTCTTTCATCATGTTCATGTCTGGTGACTGGGCTGGCCAGTCCTGGAGGATCTTAATCTTCTTTGCCTTGAGGAACTTTGAGGTAGAGATTGAAGTACGTGATGGAGCACCATCCTGCTGCTGAAGTTGTCCCTTTTTATGGTTAGGAATGTAAGAGGCAGCTAAGATTTGTTGATATTTCAGACTATTTATGTTGTCTTCCACCCTGCAGATCTCTCGCACATTCCCATACTGGATGTAACCCCAGACCATGATTTTGCCACCACCAATCTTCACTGTTTCCTTAGTGAATCTCGGATCCATGTGGGCTCCAGTAGGTCTCCTGCAATATTTGCGGCGACTGTGGTGTAATACAATGGAAGATTCATCTGAAAAATCCACCTTTTGCCACTTTTCCAGCGTCCATCCTTTTGACAGGCTGTGGGGCCTTGGCAAATGTCACGCGGTTTTTTAATTGTCTGCATTCTGAGAGATCTGGATCTCAAACCTATTTGATATCCAGGTGGGTCCTTAGGCAAGGCCCTTCACACTATATGCCTATACCTCAGAATGTGCGGCAGAATTAATGATAGAGTCATACCATTTACCATTTACCGGCTCAAATGTCGCCCGGGTTAACAAGGTTCACGTCAGGTGTTGGGGGACCAGGACAACCTGATTTCAAGTGGGCACTAGGGCTGAAAAACGATTACAATTGATATCGAGTTAATCAAAGCTTAAAAATTAATTATTCGTAATTAATCACTATTCGAGCCATCTCTAAAATATGCCATGTTTTTCTGTAAATTATTGTTGGAATGGAAAGATAAGTAAAGTAGTGATTGAAAATACACCACAAGGTATCAATGGCGAGTTTTAAATTAATTTGAGATTCAGCAAAGGCAAAGTCTGAGTAACTTTTATGTGTATTTTGCATAGCTATTTTGATTGGGAATGCCAGTTCTCTTTGCATTGAGCGCTTTTCTTTTTCTGCCTAAATGTATGCTGGGAAGTTGTGCAACCATGACTGTCAGTAGTGGCTGGAAATGGTATACAATATGTTCTGCATTGTGTTCAATTAAGTGTGTTGATTAAAAGATCGTTTCCTGCTCTGCCCAAATGCATGATGGGAGGATAGGCAACCATGACTGTCAGTGTTGGCTGCAAATGGTATACAGTATGTTCTACGTTGTGTTCAATTAAGCGAGTTAAGAAAAAGATCGTCTCCTGCGTCGCCCAAATGCATGCTGGGAAGTTGGGCAACCATGACTGTCAGTAGTGGTTGCAAATGGTATACAATGGGGTTCAATTAAGAGTGTTGAGAAAAAGGTTGTCAATGAACGCCTGTGTCCACTCGCATTTCTCTGCCTTTTCGCTCCCAATGTGCATGAATTGGTAATTCCGTGCATGCGTTAATTGCGTCAAATATTTTAACTAGGGCTGTCAAAATTATCGCGTTAACGGGCGGTAATTAATTTTTTAAATTAATCATGGTAAAATATTTGACGCAATTAACGCACATGCCCCGCTCAAACCGATTAAAATGACAGCAGTGTCATGTCCACTTGTGTTTTTTGTCTCCCTCTGCTGGCGCTTGGGTGCGACTGATTTTATGCGCCATGAGCATTGTGTGATTATTGACATCAGCAATGGCGAGCTACTAGTTTATTTTTGATTGAAAATTTTACAAATTTTATTAAAACGAAAACATTAAGAGGGGTTTTAATGTAAAATTTCTGTAACTTGTACTAACATTTATCTTTTAAGAACTACAAGACTTTTTATCCATGGATCGCTTTAACAGAATGTTAATGTTAATGCCATCTTGTTGATTTATTGTTATAATAAACAAATACAGTACTTATGTATAGTATGTTGAATGTATATATCCGTCTTGTGTCTTATCTTTCCATTCCAACAATAATTTACATAAAAATATGGCATATTTTATAGATGGTTTGAATTGCAATTAATTACGATTAATTAGTTTTTTAAGCTGTGATTAACTCGATTAAACATTTTAATCGTTTGACAGCCCTAATTTTAACGTGATTAATTAAAAAAATTAATTACCGCGATAAATTTGACAGCTCTAATATATACAGACATACAGTGGGGCAAACAAGTATGTAGTCAACCACCAATTGTGCAAGTTCTCCTACTTGAAAAGATTAGAGAGGCCTGTAATTGTCAACATGGGTAAACCTCAACCATGAGAGACAGAATAAGGAAAAAAAAACAACTGAAAATCACATTGTTTGATTATTAAAGAATTCATTTCCAAATTAGAGTGGAAAATAAGTATTTGGTCACCTACAAACAATCAAGATTTCTGGCTGTCAAAGAGGTCTAACTTCTTCTAACGAGGTCTAACGAGGGTCCACTCGTTACCTGTATTAATGGCACCTGTTTAAACTCATTATCGGTGTAAAAGACACCTGTCCACAACCTCAGTCAGTCACACTCCAAACTCTACCATGGCCAAGACCAAAGAGCTGTCAAAGGACACCAGAGACAAAATTGTAGACCTGCACCAGGCTGGGAAGACTGAATCTGCAATAGGTAAAACGCTTGGTGTAAAGAAATCAACTGTGGGAGCAATTATTAGAAAATGGAAGACATACAAGACCACTGATAATCTCCCTCGATCTGGGGCTCCATGCAAGATCTCACCCCGTGCCGTCAAAATGATAACAAAAACAGTGAGCGAAAATCCCAGAACCACAAGGGGGACCTAGTGAATGACCTACAGTGAGCTGGGACCACAGTACCAATGGGTACTATCAGTAACACAATGCGCCGCCAGGGACTCAAATCCTGCACTGCCAAATGTGTCCCCCTGCTGAAGAAAGCACTCGTCCGGGCCCGTCTACAGTTCGCTAGAGAGCATTTGGATGATCCAGAAGAGGACTGGAAGAATGTGTTATGGTCAGATGAAACCAAAATAGAACTTTTTGGTAGAAACACAGGTTCTCGTGTTTGGAGGAGAAAGAATACTGAATTGCATCCGTAGAACACCATACCCACTGCGAAGCATGTGGGTGGAAACATCATGCTTTGGGGCTGTTTTTCTGCAAAGGGACCAGGACGACTGATCTGTGTAAAGGAATGAATGAATGGGGCCATGTATCGAGAGATTTTGAGTGAAAATCTCCTTCCATCAGCAAGGGCATTGAAGATGAGACGTGGCTGGGTTTTTCAGCATGACAATGATCCCAAACACACAGCCAGGGCAACAAAGGAGTGGCTTCGTAGGAAGCATTTCAAGGTCCTGGAGTGGCCTAGCCAGTCTCCAGATATCAGCCCCATAGAAAATCTGTGGAGGGAGTTGAAAGTCCGTGTTGCTCAACGACAGCCCCAAAACGTCACTGCTCTAGAGGAGATCTGCATGGAGGAATGGGCCAAAATACCAGCAACAGTGCCTGAAACACTTGTGAAGAGTTACAGAAAACGTTTGGCCTCCGTTATTGCCAACAAAGGGTACATAACAAAGTATTGAGATGAACTTTTGGTATTGACCAAATACTTATTTTCCACCATGATTTGCAAAAAAAATATTTGAAAAATCAAACAATGTGATTTTCTGTTTTTTTTTTTTTTTTTTTCACATTCTGTCTCTCATGGTTGAGGTTTACCCATGTTGACAATTACAGGCCTCTGTAATATTTTCAAGTGGGAGAACTTGCACAATTAGTGGTTGCCCAAATACTTATTTGTGCCACTGTATATACAGTATATATGGCGGAAAACACAGACAAGACTGAAAAGCAGTTTCTGCTCTTGCACTCCTTTTTAAAAAGAAACTGCTGTATTTTAAGCCAAAACAACTGTTGTATTTGATAGAACAATATGTCTATATGCTGCCATAGCAGATTCATGGGGCATTAAGCCCCCGAACTATTTTTAATTTGCCAGTTTTACCCTAAAAGCCCCCGTTTACAGACGTCGCGCAACCGCTTTTGTTTCAACCCAGCCATAAAACGAAGGTAATTAGTTATATTTATTATTCAAAATGTCATTTTTGGCTTAGAATCATTAATTGATGTCTAATATTTCATTTAAAAAAGAAAAACGACTTTAAAAAATTATTCACTCGCATATTTTAAACCTTTAAACAAATTACGTCAAAATGAAAAAAATGGTGTCTGTAAAAAAATCACGGATATTCACCTCATAACCATCGCTTAATTGTTTTTTTTTGTTTGTTTCTGTCGTATTTTTACCAACATGTTAAAGGATAAATAATCGATCCAAACAAAAAAAAATTGGAAAAAAAAAACGTTTAAAAAGGTAAATATATGAAAAAGAAAATCTCGACCACTCATTGATGTCTGCGATTTCTGCATAGCGACCCTTGTTATATGACCATGTTTCACCCATAAAATCCCCCAAAAATCCAGCTGTGGCCATTCACAGCTGTGTCTTGACACTCAGTGATACATGCTACATGGAGTTTTTGGATCGAAACAAGGTAAGTACGCGATAATATCTTGTTAAAGTCATAGCGTCTGTAATTCTGCTCTCGTGTGCTCTCACCTTCAGATAGGGTTTTGCTGTTAAAAAAAAAAAAAAAAAAAATTTAAATGCCCTCCTGTTAAAAAAAAAAAAAAAAAAAATACTACTTGCAGCTCCCAGTGTTTACTGAACGTAACAAACTCTGCCATTGCTATTGGGCTATTCCCTAGCATCTTCCTGGCATCCATTGGTTAAGAGGGACCTCTATTGTATGTGTTTGTGTGTATCCCAGCGTCCTCTTAATCCGCCCTTAAAATAGTTCTTGATTTGATGCACGTGAAAGCCCGTTCATAATCTTTGAAAAACATATTTAAAAGAGAATATATATGTACATATACATATATATATATATATATATATATATATATATATATATGTTTTTTTTTTTTTTTTAGGGTGTGTGACCGTATACAGTACAGGCCAAAAGATGGACACACTTCATTTGTGTGTTTTCTATATTTTCATTACGATTTACATTGTAGATTTTCACTGGAGGTGAATGTTTGGACACAGCAGATTCAGTGTAACACAAATGGTGGTCCTAACCCCACTGATGAATTCCACTAATTAACCCTGATTGGGTAATCGAGAGAAAGCCAAGAATGTTTTTGGTGGCCTTTCAAAATATATACATTAAAAAAATTAGAAGGGAGTGGGCGACGCTGTTTGTGGCCTTTCAAAAAAATGTAAAAAATATTATTCTTTTTATCAACCTATCTTTTGGCCTGTATCGTGGGTACGGGTGCAGCTGTGGTCCATGTCCAGCCTTTATTTTACTGATCTATGATGAGCTGTATCATAAAAATCTTAGCTGTATATTTAAAATCTATACTATGAATTCCAAGTTTTCCCTTTTGAAGTCATTGGTTAGCTAGATTGGATGTCTATTCCTGTCAATGGCAGCCAATGAGGTAAAATTTTTCTTTTGTAGCACCACTACTGGAACTTTCCCAACGCAGAATGAATGCAGAAACGTAGGAGTCCCTTTAGTTGATGTCACAAGCCCACCAGGCCGCCCCTGATGATCATTCATGATCATTCCCGGAAAATTGTGATGTCATCAACCTTGGCTCAGCGGGAAAGCGGATCATGCGGGCCTTCAGGGTGCCACGTTTGGTGCCCGCGTGTTTGTGCCCCATAGATGGCGAAATAGATGGCGCAGCGCTGCCCGCCTGCGCTGCACCTGCGTCCCAGCATGCTGATTGATCAGTCTGGTCATGTGGAATGTCACCATCTGCTCCCCAGTCCCACTCACCCCTTCTTGTGCCGTTGCCAATCACTGGCAGGAAGATACTTATTTAAGCCATGTCAAATCAGGCGCAAGACGACGAGTGGTGTGCCAATCGCACTTGTGCGTCGTGTGCACAGTATCTCAGAAAAAAAGGAGCAACATAGAAAAATATGTGAGAGTGCTGGTGTGATTGGGTGTTTTTTTATCTGTGTCCTTAACTCATTCACTGCCATTGGCGGGGATGGACACCCAATCATTTGAACACGGTATTAAAAAGGTTTCATCATATTTAATTGAATTGCTACTATTGAAAGTGATAGACGAACCAGAGTGTCTTTAAAATTTAACTGGTTTTACAATGACCCTCCAGTAAATTTGGCTCATTACCAATTAGAATACTAAAACTAAGGAAGAAGATCAATAACCTTCTTTCTGTTGTAACGGCTGTAACGTGGTTTCATAAATTGACATTGGCTGCCATTGGTGCCAGGATTATCGATCAGATAGCAAAAAGTAGGACGTTGACTAACACTCACAGATCATTTGTTCTAATACTTCAGCCCGCTTGCGCACTCACCTTACCAAAGGTGGGTAGTAACGCGTTACATGTACTCCGTTACATTTACTTGAGTAACTTTTTGAGAAAAATGTACTTTTAAGAATAGTTAAAGACGTCTCTCTTACTCCGCTACTTTGGGCTACACAAGAGTAGTTAAATTTTTCCTCCTTATTCTACATGTTAGATTTATTAAAAAAAAAAAAAAAAAAATGCTAGCGATGCTATTGCTAAGAGTAGCGCCAGGCCCTGAGTAGCGCTACTAATTTCACCAATAATACGTGACAACAATAATCACTTGACTCCATTACACCAATCAGACGCAAGCTTGCCGTTCTATGATCATGCAAGCCTGTTCAATTACGTGTCTTTAAAGCACTGTGACAAACAAAGTATTTGACATAGAGCGCTGCCCTCAACATGAATCGAAATCGCCGATTTAAAACTCTCTCCCAGTTTTTATTTGGCACCGATTGACCCCGGAAACCTGGAGATATGAACCTTTTAATTTCATAATAGTAACTATGAAGGAACTGCAGTATTCACTGCTCAAACTAGGAACTATTTTCTCCACTGGAGGGCAGGGCACTCATGCTCTTTGGATGAATAATGCTTCATTATTGTTTTTTCCTGTCTCTTTAATGATTTTTATTAGAGATGTCCCGATTGATCGGGTCCGATCATGTCATTTTCAAAGTATCGAAATCGGCAAAAAAATAGAAAATATATTTTTTTAAATAAATATATATATATATACACACATATATTTGAATTAAATCGTTTTCTAATTGTATTTAACGTTACAGACATAATATGTTACACTCATCCAGAGTCTTTAGTATAGGCTTAAGGTAGGGTTGTCAAATTTATCCCGATAACGGTGGTAATTAATTTTTTAAAAAATGCATCACGTTAAAATATTTAACGTAATTAATGCATGCGTTGCATGACCCACTCACGCATTGTCGCGCTCAATCTGTAATGGTGCCGTTTTACCTATATAGAGAGATAAAAGGCAGCGTAAAATGAGTAGAGAGAATTTTGGCAGCCTTTGGAGCCTTTTTTTAATTGGCTAAAGCCTTACAATCCCTCTCCCTACCATTAGAAATATCATGGGAAGCAATGTGGGGAAGCAAGGTAGCAATTGATCTTTTTCTTGATACCTTATGTTCAGGGGTGCACATAAGTGGTCCGCATGCGCGCATGCGTACTGGACGTAGACAAACGCGCTGGCCCTCAATCAAACAAAAATAAGCAGTTATTCAAAATGTTACTCATTACTTGAGTATTCTTGTCACTGGATACTTTTTTACCTGTACTTGAGTACATTTTTTTGGATGACTAAATTTACTCTTACTTGAGTAACATTATTTTGAAGTAACGCTACTTTAACTTGAGTCAAATTTTTGGCTACTCTACCCACCTCTGCACCTTACCTTATCACAGCCGTAATCGACCTATCCCCCCTCTTCTTATCCTTCGGTTACTAGGTGCCCTCCTGCCCACACACCCACAAACACCCTCACACACACACTCCCACTGTGTCCACACACACATGGTGTCGTCTGGTAAAAATAGTCATTTTACCATAGCACCACTAGTTACATTAGGTAGCATCTGTATTCAATGATGTTTTTTTTTTGTTTTTGTTTTTTTAAATGATCATCTGTTTATTCTTCCTTTTCTTTCTGTCCGATGCTTTATCTGTTTGAAGAACAGAATGGGAGTACACACGGGAGTACTGTACACAACTCCCATGTGGGACATTAAAACTCTTCAGCCTATAAAGACACTCAGATTCCCATGTCTAAGCAGCTGAACAGGACAGGCTTAAAAAGAAAAAGAAAAAAAATATTGGCTGTCACTGATGCGATAGATGTCCAATCCATTTTGACTAGGTGGTGCTGGCAGCGATCAAATGGTGAATGGATTTGACATCTATCGCTGTCAATGGCAGTTGATGAGTTAAACAAACGTCGAGCCCCACACTGTCTTTTATTTCTCCTCCAGTCCTCTCAGATGCTCATTTTGTCGACCTCCTAATGGCTAGCGACATATCAGGGGGGCATCAGGAGTGACATTCTTCAATGTAGAGCGTCATAACCGATGACATTTCCGCCATGGGAGAATAAAGATATGCAAATAGGAACTCATTAACATTTGCATTACCTGTTTGAATAATCGCGTCCCTTGACAAGGCAGCAATTAGCTAAGATTGATGCAAAGTTCAGGGTTAGGAGACTGTATATATTTGCTCTTGGATCATTCATCCGCAGGGTTTGGTTTTCTGTGTGAGTCAACTATCTGAGATGGGAGAAGTGATTTCTGTCAGTGGAAAAGGTCATTCGGCATAACCGTCGTTGTTCTCAGATCATCGATGAGGGAAAAAAACTGAACTGAGTTATGTTTTGAACAACGAGCCCAAATCCAAACACTCCTTTGCAATTAAGCGCAGTGATAAAGATGGAGGGCTTGACCTCCTAACCCAGTTAACAGTAGCGTGAAGAGTCAGGATTAGAATTTGCGGTGGACACGGCTCACCTCCTGACGAGATTGAGATCAACGCGGCGCAGTTTGAATCCAGTCAACGATGCTGGCAAACAAAGTGCTTTCTCATTATTCGAGGTCAATCGGTGCAAACATTCGGAAAATAGAACATCCTGAATGTGTGAGGGAATCATTGATTATATATTTTTTATTATTCAATGGAATGAGGGCGTTTTTTTTAGCTACTATATTTTTAAACTATGACACATGTATTGTTAAAATTGTAACATTTTTATCCAAAATTTACAATGTCGGTACAAAGCATCAATTTTCCAAGTAACTGGTCTCATCTTAACTCATTAGCTGCTATTGATGGCGATAGACGAACCAACAGTTGCGCTAAAAAGTATCTGGTTTTACATTGACCATACAGTAACTTGGTTGAATTAACACTTATAACACAGAAATGAAGGCAACAAATCAACAACCTTCGGCCCTATTCCACTAACGACTTTAACAATTTTCATAAATTAACTAAATTAGTTTGTTTTCTCATTCTTTTCAAATACATTAAAAATGACTTGTAATTAGACAGTTATTTTAGTGCACAGATGCCCAAATCAAGGCTTGAGGGCCAGATCTTGCCCCTCAGACGATTTTGTGTGGCCCACAAATCCAAATTGTGTGCTCATTTCAGACTTTCGTTGTTTTTGAAAACACTGTAAGCATTCTTGTTTCCGATCCACCTTTTAAAAAAATTGAGTAGTTGAATAGAATATTTTTACTAAAATCTAATTTCAAAACCAGGCATCAAGACAAATAAAATAAAACAAAGTGAAATGAAAAATACAATTCAACAAAATGAATTTCTTGAAAAAAAATGGTTTTGGTCTCCTGACTGCTCCTAAATTAAGGAATTTTGCGCCTATATTTTGACGCAGTGCTGCTTAATTCTGATCTATTGGTGCTGTGCAACCAGTAATTTTGCTGATTTAATTAAATTCTAAAAACATCTTTATTATCACAAACTTAAACCCAGTTATTAGCAATAATGTATGAACGGGCTACTTAGGTACAATGTTGATCAGTAATATTGTGAAAATGTAGATATTTGCATTGTGCAAGCCCGTTGATGGGGGGGGGGGGGGGGTTGTATGTTGTCCTGGGCTTTTGGACCATAGAGCCCCTGAATGGCCCTTAATTTATTTTACTTTACATTCACATATTTCTGTTTTTTTTTTTTTTTTAATCATTGTCTGAGTAAATATTATGTACTACTAGATATAAGTGAGTACACCCCTCGGATTCCTGCAGATATTTAAGTATATTATTTCATGGGACAACACTGACAAAATGACACTTTGACACAATGAAAAGTAGTCTGTGTGCAGCTTATATAATAAAATTAATTTATTCTCCCCTCAAAATAACTCAAAATATAGCCATTAATATCTAAACCCCTGGCAACAAAAGTGAGTACACCCATTGTAAACTACGTACGTCTCTAAATGTCCAAATTGAGTACTGGTTGTCACTTTCCCTCCAAAATGTCATGTGACTCGTTACAGGAGTGCTGTCAGCATTGCTGCAGAGATTGAAGAGGTGGGGGGGTCAGCCTGTTAGTGCTCAGACCATAGAGGTGGAAGAGGTGGAAACCTCTTCTGAAGACGGTACACAAGAAAGCCAACAAACAGTTTGCTGAAGATATGTCAACAAAGCACATGGATTACTGGAACCATGTCCTATGGTCTGATGAGACAGGCGGGCTTTCTTGTTCTTCCTCCTGGGGTGACAGCCATGCACACCAATTTGATGTAGCCTGTCGCAATATGCAATAATTCCATTTATCGCGCGATAAATAAAAATGAAGGCGGTAATTTTTCCGCTGCGATTTATCGCCTCGCGTGCACGTGCGTGCGCGCGTGCATCAGACGTGCTGTCAAAAGTTCGGATTCCTCGTTACCAACTGCGCAAAATGCATCTTCGTTCCAGGTCTAGCAAAAACTAGCGCCGGAGCTAATCGTTCCCATTTTATCCTATTGTTCAACGTATACCGGCCGCGTCAGTGCTCCGGAGTTACTGTGGACTATCTACGGCGCGCCGGTGTTGTTGTTGAAGTGTGGGTGCTCCCGTCAGGAGTGACATTTCACGCGGGTCGGCTGCTATTCGGCACAACGCCGGATATTTACAACGAAGTCCGCCAAAACATTGTTACCGACTAGGCTGCTACGAACAACTTCGCTTTGACGACGACCAGCTAAATGAAATTAAGAGCGCTGTGCTTCAAACTCGTCCTGTTTATGAAAGTCGATTGTCATATGCTGGTGTAGTAATGAGCAGACGTGACTTCAGCGACGCTTGCTAACTTTTTTAATGCGCGCACACACTGGATATCAGTAAATGGCAAACTAGATGTGTACGTTCCATGCCATTGGCTACGTGAGCCCAGAGTGATTATGGGACACGTAGTCCATATACTACATCGATGAATTCTAAACTGTCATGACTGAATGGAAGTTAAGAAGGCCAAATCAATCCGTACCAGTGACTATAGATAATGTTGCAAATATTGTTAATTCAGTACGTGACACAGATGGATTCGGACCACAAATAGGATGTCTTGCTTATGTAGTAAACCTAGCTGCTAAGAGAGCTGTAGCAATCAACAGTGTGCCTTGCCTCACTTTACAAACAGTAAAGATTGTTCTCAGCACTTTTATACAAAAATTTTTCAGATCAGTAAGAAGTAAGCACATAAATATTATGCACTAAAATGCATGTTTATATGATGGCAATTTAACTTTTGCTCGTTAGCAAAAAAAAAAAACAACAACAAAAAAACGAAACAAAAAATATAATTGTTATTTTTTTTACAGAGCATTAAATGTATTGAATCGGATCGAAAATCGTGTCCCCCGTATCAAAAATCGTACCGAATCGTGACTTAACTGTATCGTTGCATCCCTATGGAACACCATTGCAGAACCTATGACGGGAAAAGTTTTCAATTGCCTAAATGCTTAAAAGTTATTAAGTGTAATTTTTTTTTTCTTGTTCTTTTTTTTGTTTTTGTACACATTTTATTTATTCTGTGTTTCTGTGCGGTATCAATATTGTTGTTTTTTTACTTAAGAGGCATGGTCTATTGTTTTTAGTTGTGATTTCTTAAAAAGTATTTTTGAATTTATCTATTAATATATACTGTATTCTCACAGTGTTATTGTAAATTGGTTTTAAAAAAATTGGGGGGTCGCAATAATATCGCAATAATTTATGAGAATAATTATCGCACACTAAAATTTGTTATCGCGACAGGCCTAGGCGTATGGTCTGAGCACTAACCGGCTGCACCTTGACAGAGCTTGTCATTTATGGGTAGGTAGATGGCAATGTAGTGTAAAGCGCTTTGAGCATCTTGAAAGGTGGAAAAGAGCTATACAAGTATAATACCAATTATTTAGTATAAACGTTGTACTTGCATGATTTTTTTGTATTTTTATTTTAAGTCAAGAAAATGTTTTGTTAATTTTTTTTTATTTCATCAGAATGTGCATTGTGTTTTTGTTTGGTCAAAAGAAAACCACCTTTACCACCTTCGACCTGCCTTGTACTTGACCGACATTAATAAATGGACCCATGCTTGTGTGAAAGACCGACATTAATAAATGGACCCATGCTTGTTTGAAAAAATAATTGTGGACCTTCAAGGATTCAATTTAAGGACTGTATATCGTGTGCTTAGGGCCAAATTGTCGCGGACAGCAAGGTGGCTGATGGCTAGAAATCAGAGCAGTTTTTAAACACGACACGAGCAGTACCTCGCTCATCTGCATACGACCGAGAACTTTCTCTCGACTCCTTCCTTCCTACTGCAACTCCACCAGACGATGTTTGAAAAAAAAAAAAAAACGGCACACCAGTTGAAAAACACTGCGCTAGGGTACAAAACTTGACAGAACTCAAGGCATGACAGTTTTTTATATTTTGTATTTTTTCTGTTTTATTTAATGTCTGGTGTTATCTTTTTCGAGGAAACATGTACATTTAAGTGAAACATCCGACTTCAGGTTTAACCTCCTTGCGGAGGTCTGTATGTTAATATGCCACCTATTTGCCACTCACCCAGACAGAGTTAAAGACTTTTAACCCAGCCACCAAGCACACGTGCCTACAACCCGGATTCTATTTGTAAATGTGGGTCAGACAAGCCAGTGTTATCCACCGTTTACCTGTCTAAAAGGGGCTAATCTCTGTGTCGTCATCGCGGCTCTCGCAAGATTGATTTTGCACAAACAATGGATGACTTGCAGGGCTGCCGAGCTCAAAGTAACTCTTAAGGAGTTATTTTGAGTAATATTTTGAAAACAAACCACTATTTAACACAACAAACTATTCTTACTTTGACACTGTATAAACAAGATTGGTAAAATCCTGTACGAGCAATGCACTTGAGTGCATTACTTTTTGAATGCCCCTCGTATATATTTATACAGTGCCTTGCAAAAGTATTCGGCCCCCTTGAATCTTGCAACCTTTCGCCACATTTCAGGCTTCAAACATAAAGATATGATATTTAATTTTTTTGTCAAGAATCAACAACAAGTGGGACACAATCGTGAAGTGGAACAACATTTATTGGATAATTTAAACCTTTTTAACAAATAAAAAACTGAAAAGTGGGGCGTGCAATATTATTCGGCCCCTTTACTTTCAGTGCAGCAAACTCACTCCAGAAGTTCAGTGAGGATCTCTGAATGATCCAATGTTGTCCTAAATGACCGATGATGATAAATAGAATCCACCTGTGTGTAATCAAGTCTCCGTATAAATGCACCTGCTCTGTGATAGTCTCAGGGTTCTGTTTAAAGTGCAGAGAGCATTATGAAAACCAAGGAACACACCAGGCAGGTCCGAGATACTGTTGTGGAAAAGTTTAAAGCCGGATTTGGATACAAAAAGATTTCCCAAGCTTTAAACATCTCAAGGAGCACTGTGCAAGCCATCATATTGAAATGGAAGGAGCATCAGACCACTGCAGATCTACCAAGACCCGGCCGTCCTTCCAACCTTTCTTCTCAAACAAGGAGAAAACTGATCAGAGATGCAGCCAAGAGGCCCATGATCACTCTGGATGAACTGCAGAGATCTACAGCTGAGGTGGGAGAGTCTGTCCATAGGACAACAATCAGTCGTACACTGCACAAATCTGGCCTTTATGGAAGAGTGGCAAGAACAAAGCCATTTCTCAAAGATATCCATAAAAAGTCTCGTTTAAAGTTTGCCACAAGCCACCTGGGAGACACACCAAACATGTGGAAGAAGGTGCTCTGGTCAGATGAAACCAAAATTGAACTTTTTGGCCACAATGCAAAACGATATATTTGGCGTAAAAGCAACACAGCTCATCACCCTGAACACACCATCCCCACTGTCAAACATGGTGGTGGCAGCATCATGGTTTGGGCCTTCTTTTCTTCAGCAGGGACAGGGAAGATGGTTAAAATTGACGGCAAGATGGATGCAGCCAAATACAGGAACATTCTGGAAGAAAACCTGTTGGTATCTGCACAAGACCTGAGACTGGGACGGAGATTTATCTTCCAACAGGACAATGATCCAAAACATAAAGCCAAATCTACAATGGAATGGTTAAAAATAAACGTATCCAGGTGTTAGAATGGCCAAGTTAAAGTCCAGACCTGAATCCAATCGAGAATCTGTGGAAAGAGCTGAAGACTGCTGTTCACAAACACTCTCCATCCAACCTCACTGAGATCGAGCTGTTTTGCAAGGAAGAATGGGCAAGAATGTCAGTCTTTCGATGTGCAAAACTGATAGAAACATACCCCAAGCGACTTGCAGCTGTAATTGGAGCAAAAGGTGGCGCTACAATGTATTAACGCAAGGGGGCCGAATAATATTGCACGCCCCACTTTTCAGTTTTTTATTTGTTAAAAAAGTTTAAATTATCCAATAAATTTTGTTTCCACTTCACGATTTTGTCCCACTTGTTTTTGATTCTTGACAAAAAATTTAAATTTTATATCTTTATGTTTGAAGCCTGAAATGTGGCGAAAGGTTGCAAGGTTCAAGGGGGCCGAATACTTTTGCAAGGCACTGTATACATATATATATATATATATATATATATACAGTTGTCAACATGAATCTGTATGTGATTGTACGTGTCTGTGTGTGTTTGTGGGGTAGGGGGCGGCGGGGGCAAGTAATCTGCCAATCAAACGTGTGTTTTGGGGGGGGGTGGATTGGCACATTCAGCAAGTAAAAAGGGATAAATGTAAGTCTGAACATAATGAAAATAATTAGCTTAATAATGGTAGGGTCAATTCTATCCTTACAGCATATGGGAAGACAATCTAAATTACATATATAACTGAACTCATTACAAAATGCAAACAAGGTTGCTTAAAAGTTGGTGGGGACAATTTGAGCATCCTGAAAAGATGGTAGTGTTATGTCCCTACCGTCCCTATGCAAACCTACGCTCTTGATCTAGATACATATCGAATCGGCTTCATGCCAGAGATTCTCAACCCTACTATTTAGTACACACGGATGTTCACCTATCATCAATTTGCAAAGGAAGGCTCTGTGCGGGTGGGGGAAGCGATTTGCCGAAGCAATTCCATCCTCACTTGCCCCCTCCAATCCCTACAATGGTCCAGCCCTTATTTGCATACGTCGTCTGTGTGTAGCTGCACTCGCAGCAGGGCTAGATCATCAGAGGAGGGAAGTACGCGAAGTGTGTCGACACATATGAGGAGAGGCAACGACTGACCGACTAATTGAATCGACACCTTGTGGACTGTACTGCGAAAAGCAGCCGGCAGAGTTATGTATTGTGCTCATCCTGTCTCAGGAGCAGGCGGCAACCCGCTTATGTACTGCTACAACATGAAGCCGGTGAGTACATTTTCTTGGTCCAGTCCTGTGTGTCATATCGCTGCTGATGCACACTGTAGTCGTTTTTGTGTTGATAGAACATTATGAAAAACTTGTGAAAAGTTAGAAGTGTCAATATTTGTTGCTGTTTTTGCTGGAAAGGACTGAGTTTGAACTATTGTGAGGAATTGAGCACAACGCAATACGTATGTCAGTCCCACTTGTGGCGTTTGCATGTTGACAAAGTTGTGTTTCGAACGCCCTGGCACATCTCCTGCAGCCTGGCAGCGGCGAAGCATCTTGACACGAAACAGATCGCTCGCTATATTCATTTGATTTAGACCGTTCCTTTCCTCCACCGCTATCAAAGGGAGCTTTGATCTCGCTGAGACTAACCATATCCAGACATCATGGATCACAGAGGCAGAAAATTGGTTGCATGTGGCCACTAGAGGAGCACGGAGCAACCCCTCAAGTGCGGGTTTATTTTGCTCTCATCTGACGGGATGATGTGATACCGTGGCGAAATGTTGTAGTAAATTAAAAAAAAAAAAAAAAAAAAAAAGACTTGCAAGGGCACTCATTGAACTCATTAGCTGCCAATGACAGCGCTAGACGTCCAGTCCAAGGCCCTGGTCCAGTCCATTTTGATTGGGAGGGGCGAATCATCCACCTTATCATTTTGATCTGATTACCGTATTGGCCCGAATATAAGACTGCCCTGATTATAGGACGACCCCCTCTTTTTTAAGACTCAAGTTTGAAAAAAGACTTTTTGAACACCAAATTAATTTTTATACAGAAAATAATTACACTACATCTATTCACAATAAATGATTATAACAACATACAGTGGGGAGAACAAGTATTTGATACACTGCCAATGGGAAAACCCATTGGCAGTGTATCAAATACTTGCCAATGGGAAAACCCATTGGCAGTGTATCAAATACTTGTTCTCCCCACTGTATTTGAGAGAAAAAGCATGTTATTTTGCCTCATTCAAATCTTAAAAGCTGAACATTTATATATGTAAACTAAAGTGCAATCACATTCGCAAATGAATGGCGTCTGGTTTTTGAAATGTAAATAAACCAATCTATTGTGATAAAACAACAAAATTACAATAAGTGAAGTCTAACTGTAACTGTAGTCTTGAAACAAATCTGAATAAGGAAAAACATTGCAATAAAATAATGCAAACTGGTTGAACTTGAGAGTAGCTGAGATCTGTCATGACAGAACATCGCTTCACTGATATCTGCTGCCATCTAACCTCGTGAATGGGTATAATGTCTAGACCGCCAATATAAGACAACCCCCGCGTTTTTAGTCGTATTTCAATGCAAAAAACACCGTCCTATATTCGGGCCAATACGGTAATTTAGCTTTTATTAATATTGATTCATATATACTAATATAAAAATATACAGAAATGAATGATTTCTAATGTTAAAAAAAATAAAAAAAATAATGACCAAAAATAGTTGCACAATAAATGGATAAAGATCTTAAGTGTCAACTTTTTAATAGCTGTCCATTGTTGTGACCACTGCTGACCCATGCAAGGGCACTTTAAACTCACGGAGAGATGTCCAATCCATTTGAATAGGGAAAGCTAGCAGGATTCAGGATTGGACGTTTAGTCCAGTCATGTTTAGTCTAGTCCGGGGGTCAGCAACCTATACTATAGCGCTGCCCTAGTGACTGCCTGGAGCTTTTTAAAAAATGTTTGAAAATGGAAAAAGATGGGGGGTATATTCTCTAGAGCAGTGGTCCCCAACTACCGGGCATTTGCCACCGGGCCGCAGAGAAATAAATCATTTACTAACGACTCCAATCTGGCCTCTGGCTCTTGACACATCAACATCCCTGTCTACTCTATAGACTAATCCGAGTAAAGATTTGTATAGGTCGCCATCTAGTGGTTGGTAGCAATTACTAGGGTATTTGCACACCTATAGCATCCCAGCACCAGTCAATGTAAACAGTAACTTTAGCTGCTGTTGGCTGTGTGCTGCGGACAGCTTTTTTATGGAGAAAAGACCACCTGCTGAGCCAGAAGAGGAGCCTACAACCAAGTTCATTCTGCATACTATGTGGCTAAAAACTAGCAAACAAGGCAACAAAAGCGAATGCACTGAGAGCATCATACCTCATGGCGAACCGTATTGTTAAAGCTAACAAACCTTTCACGATTGGAGAAGAACTCATTAATTATGCTTGCGACCACGGATATTTGCCGAGTTTTAGGTTTTAGGAGAGGCCACTGTTAAAAAAAGGTTGATTCAGTGTATGGCGTGTGACATTTTCCTTGCACTTAATATTCGTTTTTAGCCTCGACGTGTTATTTTATATTTACTGTCATTTTCTGCCACACATTGCCGGTCCGTGAGAAAAAGGCCCACATTACACCGGTCCGTGGTGCAAAAAAGGTTGGGGACCACTGCTCTATAGGATGCACTTCAGGGAAAATAAACATTTAATCATAAAGGCTCATTATGTATTTGCAGCTAACCCTGTCATTTTGAAAGTAGGCCAAAATAGCTAATATAGATACATACAGCATGTGTTGCCTTCTCTTAATTTCTTTGCGGCTCCAGACATATTTATTTTTTTGTTTGTTGGTCCATTATGTTTTTTTTCAATATTTTGGGTTGCCGACCCCTGGTCTAGTCATTTTGAAATCTGAAAACAAGCAGAAGCAGCAGCATAGCAAACGAGCCCAGTTGCCTCAGTTTAACGGTTGTGTTGACAGCTTCCATAAGTGCTGTCAGAGTTTCAGTGTTAACTCTGGAGATACATTTTTAAATTTGACAGAATTGTACATAATATAATATAGTATGTGTACATAAAATATGTACATATGTAAAAAAATATATACAGTGCTTAAAATATTTGCATGTATATATTTGTGTATGCGCATGCCTTCTGGTCAAAAATTAGTGGAGTTTTTTAGTATTAGTTTGGGGTATTTTTTGGGTGCTGCAGGATTTAAAAGAAATTTAACATTAAGTAAAACTATAAAACCCAGCCTTCCCTGCATACGTAAAAGCAGAATGCATAACAAATCAACCCTGAGCTCATGTATGAATTCAATCGACAAAGACAAAAACAAAAGCCATTTTCACTATTACTATCCAGTAGTTGATCTTAGTTCTGTAAACATAAAGTTTAATTTCAGTTTTCTTTCATCCTTTCTATTTTTTCTTCATTCTTGTTTTATTTCATTCACTAAAAACATTTGTTTTTAAATTCGTGTTGTTCCTTTGGATTTTCTTAACTATAATATCCTTATATCATGACCTGAATGACTAACAATTGGCCCCCCAAAAAAATCATTTCTAGCAAGTACATTAATATTAATTCTTGTTGGATTCAACTCATTCTCTGCAATTGACAACAATAGGCATTAAATCCATTGAGAGGGCTGGCATTAAACGACCATGCTTCAGTCAATGTTATTTATTTTTTAATAAAACGAGCACATATTCATTTTTTAATAAAACGATCACATATTTTAACTTATTCAGTTCCTTTGATGGCAATAGACTCCAAGATGTAGGAAAGGAAAGACCAGGGTATGGAAGGGCCATTCGGTAGCTGGCAGCGCCTCCCATTCAAAATGTATTTGACAGCCAATGAATTAATGAGTTAAGGCCGGTGGAGCATTATGAAGGTTGTCGATGTGTTTACTTAGTTTCAGCGTTGTAGATGGCAATGTGCCAAAGTTACTGTATTGTCAGTGTAAAAACAGCCCATTTTCATAGCAACTGTTATTTATCTATCCCCATCAATGGCAACCAATGAATTAACTATAATAACCTTGTTATTACAATGTGGTGGACTGTGAATTTACAGAGCCATCAGGAAAAAAATCCAGTGTTGAATTTAACAAAACGTGCTTCTAGCACTGAAACACACTTTTATACAAATCTTTTAGCCCCTCAAGTCCTTTAATTGCTGTCGGAAAAAAGCCGAGTGCCTTATCGTTTGTGATGCCATGATTGATGGATTCTAAATCAATGGCACGCTAAAAGAGGATGCCATGGTGACGGCCCTCCTCTCCGGCGGGGGCCAGGGGAGGCGTGCTGGGGCGGGGGTGGGACCATTATTAACGGGTCGCCTGCTATGCTGATGGTAAGGAGGACAATTGGCTTTATCCTCGGCCATATGCTGCCCACGGCGGCTCAGACGGGCCTGGTGTCGGCGGGGGCTCCTCTGTTTGGCCTGGCCCGCAATCACCATGGGACTCGTGCCAACCGGGGTCATGGCTCTGTGTGCGCATATGCGCGTGCGAGCACGCTCAGGAGAGTCTTTAATAGCCTGCTCTACAGGACTTGTCGTCCGGGTAACTGACACCCCATTGATGCTGCGCGGGGAGTTGTATTTTCATTTCCTGGGCCACATCAAAGCACTGGAGGAAGGTGCAGGTGCAGCACAGACCTCTCGGTGTGCGTTTGTGTTGTCCTGGGCAATACAACTGCGATATAGTAAACAAACATAAGTGGAAGCTCAGACGAATTGCAATTAATTTCTCCTCGGACAACAACAAAAAAAGGTCCACCAAGGTCAGACGGGTTCTTGCTCGGTTTCCTCGTTGAGGTCTGTAACTCAATTTCATTAAGGAGGGAATTGTATCCCAGCACAAGCGATCACGATTAGGGCAGGGATTTCTCATGCTGAATGGTTCCTAAATCCGGATGAGGAGGTGCACGGATCCGCAGCTCACGGATTAACGCAATAGCTCCAAGTGTGCATCAGCTCTCGTCTTTGTTTTGAATATACTGTTGCTTCGGATTATCATATTCATGTAGTTTCAGGGCTGTGTTTCCAAAATTCAACACAGGGTTATTTGTTTTTTTGTTTTTTTTTAGATTTATGGGCAGTCCGATAACGACGACAGTGACCAGAACTCATCTTTACATCTGTCCAGTAAGGCCTCCAGCAATGTGTTTGCCAGTACCTTTTTTGGTAAGCAAAATGATAATGGCTGAAGATATACTGAAAGCTAAGATAAGCACATTGTGTTGTTTTGAGTTGGCCAGATAGTTTCTTTCAAAATAATATAGACAAAAAAAATCATATTCCCATGCTCTTAAGTATTTCTCCAGTCATTTTAATTTATCTGACAAATGTTTTACAGTTGTCACGACAGTATTTGAAATTGACAGTTCATAAAATGCTCTAGCATAAATTGGTTTTGGCTAAGATACTATTTTGCTACGTAACAAAAATGTTGATCATTATTTGAAGAGGAGTTTTCAAATGTTATTTTCTTTCACGGACGATGAAGAAATGATGACACTGTGATAATCCAAGTAATTGGTAAATCTGAAATTGAAATCAAATAGGTCTGGAAAAATGTAATCAATTATCAAATTGGAATCATTAGATAGATTAATTTGATTAGTTATTAAATGTTGCTTACATAGCTAAGAAATGTAATCACTGGCGCATGAAGAGTTTACAATGTTATGTCAGTAGAATTTCTCATGTCTTCAAATGTTACCACAATTATGCATTGTTAGTAGGGCTGTCAAACGATTTAAATTTTTAATCGAGTCAATTACAGCTTAAAAATTAATTAATCGTAATTAATCGCAATTCAAACCATCTATAAAATATGACATATTTTTCTGTAAATTATTGTTGGAATGGAAAGATAAGACACAAGATGGATACATACATTCAACATACTGTACATAAGTACTCTATTTGTTTATTATAACAATAAATCAACAAGATGGCATTAACATTATTAACATTCTGTTAAAGCGATCCATGGATAGAAAGACTTGTAGTTTTTAAAAGATAAATGTTAGTACAAGTTATATAAATTTTATATTAAAACACCTCTTAATGTTTTCGTTTTAATAAAATTTGTAAAATTTTCAATCAAAAAATAAACTAGTAGCCCGCCACTGTTGATGTCAATAATTACACAATGCTCATGGGTGCTTAAGCCCAAAAAATCAGTCGCACCCAAGCGCCAGCAGAGGGCAGCAAAACTCCCAAAAACACAAGTAACAAGTTGGCATTGCACTGTGTTGTCATTTTAATATGTTTGAGGGGGGCATGTGTGTTAATTGCGTCAAATATTTTAACGTGATTAATTAAAAAAATTAATTACCGCCCGTTAACGCGATAATTTTGACAGCCCTAATTGTTAGTCATTCTTTTTATGTATAATATGGTTTTGATACTTTCCCCCCCAAAATACAGTTCAATATCATTAAACAGTGTTTGTCAAAGTTTGGACTTGCACCACAGTGGTACTCCGGCAAAGAATTTACAGTATGCCAAAGTACGAACAGTTGTGATGTAGTTAACATTTGAGTAGAATTTCCCATATTTTAATTGTGAGTGTGTCTGAATTTTAAAGTGAATTGAAATGGTATTATTTTCATGACCTATTAAACTACTGTATTTTGATGTTGGTCTTGACAGGCGTGCTAAAAATACAACAGAACGTTTTTTTATATTTTTAATAATTCAATGATTTGTTTGTGGACCAATTATTGGATTAAAACCACAATTAGGGAGCTGAGATAAAATGATTCGTAAAAATCACATTACATCAAAAGAAAGTTAAAACAAAGAAAATTGAAACAGGAAATAAAATCATACGTAAAAATCACATTAAATCACGAATAGAATTAAAAAATTAATAGTAATTGAAATCAGAAAATGCAGGGGAAAAAAGGGTTTGTTTGTCACAATTTTTACTCTTTCATGAATATCTCCTCCTTGAAAAAAATGTCTTAGAATAGTCATTTGTATTTTTGTTTGACATCTTGGCTTGGATTTGACATTCTTTTCATATTTCAACTCTTTTAAAAACTAATTTATTTGAATTTAAAGACGCAAGATTAATACTGACAACTATACCCATTGTGGGGTTGGCTGTTATTTAAGTGGGATTTTCTTTGAAAACGAAGACTCCCATTCAAATTTCGACAACCAACCATAACTTGTGTTTTTGGCTAAAAGCAAAACTAACAGCAAGCAAGCAACTAGCTATCCAGAGAATGTGAATCAAAACTGTGGCATTGTCTTTTATATGGTTGCACTTTCATAACTAAAAACCTATCATGTTAAAACCCATTAAAAGAACAGTGAAGTAAAGAATTTTGAAATTGACCTTCAACTAAAAAGTAATTTACTCTTATCTCAAAGTGATGTGACACTGTGGTAAAGATTATGTATATTTACTCTCAGTGCAATTGGGATTACCGTATTGACCCGAATATAAGACTGTTTTTTGCACTGAAATAAGAGTGAAAAAGAGGGGATCGTCTTATATTTGCGTTCTAGACATTATACCTATTCACGACGCTACATGGCGCCAGATACCATTGAAGAGATGTTCTGTCATGACAGATCTCAGCTACTCTCCCCATTCACGACGCTAGATGGCGCCAGATATCATTGAAGCGATGTTCTGTCATGACAGATCTCAGCTTCTCTCGTTTAACCAGTTTGCAATTTCTTATTGCAATGTTTTTCCTTATTCAGATTTGTTTCAAGACTACAGTTACAGTTAGACTTCACTTTCATGGTTAATGCAGTTATTGCAATTTTGTTGTTTTATCACAATAGATTGGTTTATTTACATTTCAAAAACCCGAAGCTATTCATTTACGAATGTGATTGCACTTTAGTATACATATTTAAATGTTCAAATATTAAGATTTGAATGAGGCAAAATAACATGCTTTTTCTCTCAAATCTATTGTTATAATCATTTGTTTCGAATGTACTGTAATTATTTTCTGTATAAAAATTAATTTGGTGTTCAAAAAGTCTTTTTTTCAAACTTGAGTCTTGAAAAAGAGGGGGTTGTCTTATAATCAGGGCCGTCTTATATTCGGGCCAATACGGTATTTCAATACTGATTTTGCACAACACCGCCTTCTAGTGATCAAGTTAAAGCAAGCGTGACAGCAACCCTGTGTGGCAACTAACCCTGTCCTCTCCTATGTAATTCCAGTTAAAACTCACTCACAATCTTGGTTGGTAGACTAAACATTCACATGAAACTATACATATATTCTGCTCAATAAAATAAAGGGAACACTAACGTAACACGTAGATCTGAATTAATGAAATATTTTTATTAAATACTTTGTTCTTTCCATAGTTGAACGTGCTGACAACAAAGTAAGACAAAAATTATCCATGAGAATCAAATGTATCAACCCATGGAGGTCCGGATTTTGATTTATACTCAAAATGAAAGTGGAATAACACACTACAAGCTGATCCAAGTTTTATGTAATGTCCTTTAAACAAGCCAAAATGAGGCTCAGCAGTGTGTGTGGGCTCTGCGTATATCTGTATGACCTCCGTACAACGCATGGCCATGCTCCTGATGAGGTGGCGGATGTTCTCTTGAGGGATCTCCTCCCAGATCTGGACCAGAGCAGAGCTCCTGGACAGTCTGAAGAGCAACCCCCGGCCCGTAGGAGATTCCAGGAGACGGGTAGTTACTCCAGGAGAGATGGACAGGGCCGTAGAAGATCCTTAAACCCTCAGCAGAATCGGTATCCACTCCTTTTTTCAAGGAGGAACAGGATGAACACTGCCAGATCCCTACAAAATGACCTCCAACAGGCAACTGGTGGGAATCTTTTTTACCAAACAATCAGAAACGGGCTCCATGAGGATGGTCTTAGGGCCTCACATCCTTTAGTGAGCCCTGTGCTCACTGCCAATCACCGTAGAGCTTGATCACTGCCAATCACCGTAGAGCTTGATAAGGATTTGCCATAGACCACCAGAATTTGCAACTATGCCATTGACTCTGTGCTCTTCACCGATGAAAGCAGGTTCAACCTGAGCACATGCGACAGACGTGAAAGGGTCCGGAGATGCCATGGAAAACATTATGCTGCCTACAACATCATTCAGGATGACCGGTGTGGCGGTGGGTCAGTGATGGTCAGGGGAGGCATATCCCTGGAAGGACACACAGACCTCTACAGGTTAGATGATGGCACCCTGACTGCCCAACTTCATTTGGCTGTAGTATGCAACAGTTCCCGAAGGAAGAAGGAATTTATAACATTGACTGGCCCCCACGTTCACCTGACCTAAATCCAGTAGAACACCTATGGGGCATTGTGTTTAGGTCCATCTGGCAAAGCCAGGTTGCCCCTCAGACGGAGCTCAGTAATGCCCTGGTCCAGATCTGGGTGGAAATTCCCTAGGACACCCTCCATCGTCTCATTAGGAGCATGCCCAGGTGTCGCAGGGAGGTCATCCAGGCACGTGGAGATCACATACACTACAGTGCCTCATTTTGACTTGTTTACATGAAAGTTGAATCAGCCTGTAGTGTGTTTTTGCACTTTTATTTTGAGTATAACTCCAAATCCAGACCTCCATGGGTTGATAAGATTTTCATTGATATTTTTTGTGTGATTTTGTTGTCAGCACATTGAACAATGGAACGAACAAAGTTTCTAATAAAAATGTTTCATTCATTTATATCTACAATCTGTTACGCTAGTGTTCCTTTTTTTTTTTTGAGCAGTGCATGTGTGTATGTATATTTTAAGTGAATACAATCAAATTTGGAATATTTTTAATAGCTGTCATTCGGTGTCTGCAGTCTAAAGTTAACTAAGAGTGTGCAAGTGATAAATAATGTTTAATGAAAGTGACACCCAAGCAGTCTGCTCTCGAATTTCATGTCTGCTTGAGATGCCGCTCCTGTGCTACATGGAACATACTGTCATCCATTTTAGAGGGCACCGGCAATTTGCCCGACATCTGGAGCGCAGTAAATGGGCTGAACCAGCACAGCTATGAAGGTGCGCTGGGAGCGTGCGGTGGCCACCAAACACAGGCGGGGAACTACGGCGGTCTGCCGCCGACGCACTGCAACCTGGTGAGATTTACAACTGGGATGTCACAAATCGTCTTTTATATTCAAAGGGGTGTTTTTCTTCACATTTAGGACTATTCTGCACACACTGTGATGGCAACAGACTTGAACAGGGCTCTCCCTCCCATGTCCACTTTTCACCGCAACAATGCATCATCACACCAGCCATCGATTAACCCGGCAGACAGTTCTACAGGTGAGGCAGGCTAGTTTTCATGCTAGGGCACTTTACGCTAATTTACCACCATTGACGGCGATAGACATCCAATCCAATCGAATGATCGCTGCCATCCCATCTCAGTCCAAATACATTGGATGTCATTCACCGTCAATGGTAGTCAATGTTGATTTATGTAATGATATTAAAACCGACACAACAGTAGGAAGGTTGTTAATGCGTTCCTTAGTTTCAGTGATATAAGTTGTAATATGTCAAAGTGACCGTGTGGTCATTGTAAAAACAGTTCATTTTTAGAGCAACTTTTGCAGCCGTAGAATTCAAAACGTCAAATTCAAGACTAGATTGTAATGCAATTACCCATCATTTGAACACATTGTACTGTGTGTTAGCCTCAGGGAGCCGCACAACCCTGTCTGGAGGGTCGCAGACCGGCGATACGTTGGGCAAAGCTCTGGCTTCTGTAAGTATGCATCATCCAGTCCCATTGCATCAATTCATTAGTTCTTTGTTACAATCAAACATTCCAAACAAGACCGTAAATTTAATGTGAGGGTCCCAGGAGTGCGGTACGAACAGGAAACGGTAGGTCTTTCCTGGCAGGAGCAGCCGAGCGCAATATCAGCAAAGGGCTACTACTCTTAGACTTTTTATTAGCTGCTGACTAGTCATATGAGGACAATTGATGAGTTAGTTTGGGTTATGAGCCCGCTCTAACGTTAGCAGCTGCAGAAATGACAAGCGCTTTTAAAATGATCCATGCCCTGCTCTTCCTCTCTCTCCATGTCTGCTGCCAGATTTATTCCCCTGATCACACCAGCAGCAGCTTCCCTTCCAGCTCGTCCACGCCTGTGAGATCCCCGTCTCCTCTGGCCAATGCCAGCGAATCCGCAGGTAAACTGGCGAGCAGCTACAATTGGCAACTCCTGGTGGGACAGTGCTGGTTTTGCAGGCCATTTTTTGCTCGGATGTGTATTTGAATTTCTCTTTGCTTTGTTCGGTACAGGAACCAATATGTGGAACCGCAGCTCGGTGCAGACACCTGTGTCGCCACATTATGAATCCTCACTTATATCCATGGTAAGACCTGATAGTGATTGAGTGATTCAATGTCACCAGAAGGAATATTATAAATATATGTATATACTGTATACTGTGTTTATCACGCACAAGCACATACACCCATATATATATACACAGTGGGGCAAATAAGTATTTAGTCAACCACTAATTGTGCAAGTTCTCCCACTTGAAAATATTACAGAGGCCTGTAATTGTCAACATGGGTAAATCTCAACCATGAGAGACAGAATGTGGAAAAAAAAAACAGAAAACCACATTGTTTGATTTTTAAAGAATTTATTTTCAAATTAGAGTGGAAAATAAGTATTTGGTCACCTACAAACAAGCAACATTTGTGGCTGTCAAAGAGGTCTAACTTCTTTTAACGAGGTCTAACAAGGCTCCACTCGTTACCTGTATTACTGGCACCTGTTTTAACTCATTATCGGTATAAAAGACACCTGTCCACAACTTCAGTCAGTCACACTCCAAACTCCACTATGGCCAAGACCAAAGAGCTATCGAAGGACACCAGAGACAAAATTGTAGACCTGCACCAGGCTGGGAAGACTGAATCTGCAATTGGTAAAACGCTTGGTGTAAAGAAATCAACTGTGGGAGCAATTATTAGAAATGGAAGACATACAAGACCACTGTTAATCTCCCTCGATCTGGGGCTCCATGCAAGATCTCACCCCGTGGCGTCAAAATGATAACAAGAACGGTGAGCAAAAATCCCAGAACCACAAGAGGCACCGAGAGAATGACCTACAGAGAGCTGGGACCACAGTAACAAAGGCTACTATCAGTAACACAATGCGCCGCCAGGGACTCAAATCCTGCACTGCCAGACGTGTCCCCCTGCTGAAGAAATTACACGTCTAGGCCCGTCTGCGGCTCTCTAGAGAGCATTTGGATGATCCAGAAGAGGACTGGGAGAATGTGTTATGGTCAGATGAAACCAAAATAGAACTTTTTGGTAGAAACACAGGTTCTCGTGTTTGGAGGAGAAAGAATACTGAATTGCATCCGGAGAACACCATACCCACTGTGAAGCAACGGGGTGGAAACATCATGCTTTGGGGCTGTTTTTCTGCAAAGGGATCAGGATGACTGATCTGTGTAAAGGAAAGAATTAATGGGGCCATGTATCGAGAGATTTTGAGTGAAAATCTCCTTCCATCAGCAAGGGCTTTGAAGATGAGACGTGGCTGGGTCTTATAGACCCTACCCACCGACGTCACAAAACCACGTGCTCGCTGTATGGTTCCGCCCACTTGTCCGTCATTTTGTCTCTGTATTAGCATTGGTTTCAATTGATCGAGGAATTTAAAATGCATTTCATGGAAGACCCGGTGCGTTCTGATGCCGTAAACCCACTGGATGTGTTGCATAAAAGGCGTTATGTGGAAAAGCTTCGTTCTATACAGTCGCCAGATCCACATTTGATGCCCAAATCGATGTTTTTCGACCCACTGTCTTCGCCCTTTCTGCCTGACATCTGCTACGCTGATATTATCTTGTCCACACAAAATCAGCCTATTCTCACGAAAATTTGAAAAACTTCAAGAGCTTGGAGGCTTATAAATACTTCGTTGCTGGTTGGGTGAAACAGGTCCTCGTCCACGAAAATTCGGCAGGAATCTATCTTGTGCTTGGAAAGGTGAGTTACGAAATTTTCAATTCAAAATCTTTTGTTATTGCTAACATCCACTATCAAGTCTAATGTATTTCATGTCGTTTGTCAATGGAGTTAAGGCTTTTAATGTTTATATGGTTTAGCGATAGCACTCTCACTACATACATACGTGTATGTTGTCGGCGATTAGCCTAGCAATGATCTTAATTGTGGTTATTTGTCAGCCCAAAACCCTCTAAGTATATCTTAAATGCATTTTACCGGATATAAAATGACTACTACATAGTCTGTGGTGATTTTTTGGTGCCCAGTTTTCACGTCGAATTGCAGCCGTCCATTTCGCTCTCCTCTTTGGATCCCTCGGAATACGGTAAAACTTCAAGTCTCTCCTTCCATCTTCTCTGTTAGTGCAACCAACAGCCACACACACCTTCACCATTTTGATTATTAATGTTAAGGAGCAGAAAAACACGCCGTAAATAGGAGGAATGTACGTAGCCGTAACAGGTTAACACTATGTTTTGACGGACAATTGGGCGGTACCATTCAGGAGAGCGGAGTTGTGACGTCACGTGGGTAGGGTCTATAGCATGACAATGATCCCAAACACACAGCCAGGGCAACAAAGGAGTGGTTTCGTAAGAAGCATTTCAAGGTCCTGGAGTGGCCTTGCCAGTCTCCAGATCTCAACCCCATAGAAAATGTTTGGAGGGAGTTGAAAGTCCGTGTTGCCCATCGTCATCCCCAAAACATCACTGATCTGCATGGAGGAATGGGCATAAAAATACCAGCAACAGTGTGTGAAAAGCTTGTGAAGAGTTACAGAAAACGTTTGGCCTCCGTTATTGCCAACAAAGGGTACATAACAAAGTATTGAGAGTAACTTTTGGTATTGACCAAATACATATTTTCCACGATGATTTGCAAATAAATTCTTTAAAAATCAAACAATGTGATTTTCTGTTTTTTTTTTTTCCACATTCTGTCTCTCATGGTTGAAGTTTACCCATGTTGACAATTACAGGCCTCTCTAATATTTTCAAGTGGGAGAACTTGCACAATTAGTGGTTGACTAAATACTTATTTGCCCCACTGTAAGTTGCGTTGTTTAGGCTGTTGTTATCTCCACCAGAGTTACGGTAATATGTTAACAGACACCTGTTTAGCCTATTGTTCTCATTGTATTGTTATTATTATAATGTGTAATGTTTGTTCTTGGCCACAAATGAAATTAAATTCCCTGCCAATGATTTATACGGTAATCCCAAAACTAAAGTACTAAATTATGAGCTTTTTATCATTCTGCTATATTTTTGACTGACACAATGTAGAATGCTCGTCAATGATTTTACTGAGCTAAAACTGCAATTTCTTTTTCATACAAGCTGTCAGTGTTGTTATTACATCTGTATGTCTATTATTTTGCTTTAGGTTTTATTAAGATAATACATCATTCTCATTAACTGTCAAAATGTTCTTAATTATAAAACCATTGTGTGTAAATCGCTAGATTCGCTACACTGATATATTAATTCAACCAGATGTGGTTCTCCCTTTCAGTCTCAGGTAGAGGACCGACTGGACAGATTGGATGACGTGATCCATGTTTTAAGGAACCACGCTGTCGGTCCCATGCCTGCCCTGCCCGCTGACATACACGGCCTGCTGAACCAGAACCACCACCACAACAGACCCACACCCGCTGGCGTCCTTACCTCCCACACCCCAACTATGGTTCGACTTTAAAGCTTTTAAGCATCATGTATACCCGTGTCATTTGACGTTAGGGTGCACTGTATACTTTTTGGACTTTTCCACTACGTTGCTATCAGAAAAATAGGAAACAGAATACAATGGGCCAGGGCTGCGACACGTCAGCCTTGCATAGGAAGTGTACTAAACGTGCGGTCCGACAGGGTTTACCTCAGATATGGCGTGTTTTTTCCTTACAGCTGAGGGGGAGGATTTGGGAAGCATATACTAATCCCTCGAGGGAGAGTGCTATTACATTTTCATACTTTGGATGTGTCGATTAATAGTGAATCATTCCTGCTGTAATAGAAAATGTTTAAGAGGGAGGATTAAGATCTAAGTGATCTACTAGGGATCCAAAGGAGCAGATATTGGTTGTCCATTCCAAAATTTGAAAGCGCTACGCTATCACGCCACATACGATTGGACTGTTCACCACAATTTTTTTTTTTGTTTTCAGTCTGACAGCTGGTTTTAACTACTTTTTAGGTTCGAAATATAAAACTGAGCTCGGCTTTTCTCCATCACATTAAGTTTTTTAGCTTTAGGATGCCGGTTTACTTAACTCTTTAGCTGCCATTGTCGGTGATAAACGTCCAATCCATTCTGACTAGGAGGGCTGGCTGCGATCATTCACTGCTAGCCCTCACAGTCTCACGACTTAAAATGTTCCGAGTGCCATGAGTTAACGTATGTGCTTGTTGTAATATATATATATATATATATATATATGTATATATATATGTATATATATATATGTATATATATATATATATATATATATGTATATATATATATATATACAGGGGTGCACATCATTTTTTTGCCCAGGTTCTCAGAGGAGGACCTGGAGATGTGACTTGGTCCTCATTGAGCTTGAGAGCCGACCCGCCTGATGCGATAAATTTATGACAAGCTTTACTTAGAGCCAATTAACTTTAATTAATTATATTAACAATTAATGCTTGATTAACATCAACTGGCACAACAAAATTGCCATTACTTTGAAGTGAAATGTAAAGAAATAAAAAGCACCAATTCAAAATAAAGGGCATTATGCGGCTCCCACATTAACTCCAAGCCTTTTTAAAAGTGGGATGTCCTCCTCATAAGACCTCATTGAACGTGCATGTTTAGCTTTGTAAAATGCGAGCAAAAACACGTTTGTCAGTGCATGTCGCTGTTCATTACCTTTATTCCGCCACTTGTCCATATGGCGAGTGGGGTCCTGTTTGACATCGATAGTTTGCTTAATTGCCACATGCGCTGTTTTTTTCGTGCTTTTCAAAGTTTGGATGGCTGAAATTCTTTGACCCTACATAAAATGCGCTGCTCTTATCGGCGACATTGGGATTCTAACGGCACATTTTGTACCGCATTTCCGTGCGAGCCTCATTTGCTTCTAGCCACGGTACCACCTGTAGCCACTTTTCAGCAAAAGTCCTTTTTTTCGGTAGCTCCGGTGACGTCTCTGTCGTCTGTCTGTCTTTTGACGGGGGTGGGGGAACACGGAAGTAATTACTCAGTGTGGCCTGCCTCTTCGACATTTCGAGAAGTTATTTTCTCGTGTCCGCCGCAGCCATCGGTACACAAAAACGTATGTAAGTCGTTGAGGGCCAGCGCGTTTGTCTACGTCCAGTACGCATGCGCGCATGCGGACCACTTATGTGCACCCCTGTATATAACTTATATATATATATATATATATATATATGGCGTTTATATTAGGGCTGTCAAACGATTAAAATTTTTAATCGAATTAATTACAGCTTAAAAATTAATTAATCGTAATTAATCGCAATTCAAACCATCTATAAAATATGCCATATTTTTCTGTAAATTATTGTTGGAAAGGAAAGATAAGACACAAGATGGATATATACATTCAAAATACAGTGCATAAGGACTATTTGTTTATTATAACAATAAATCAACAAGATGGCATTAACATTATTAACATTCTGTTAAAGCGATCCAAGGATAGAAATACTTGTAGTTCTTAAAAGAAAAATGTTAGTACAAGTTATAGAAATTTTATATTAAAACCCCTCTTAATGTTTTCGTTTTAATAAAATGTGTAAAATTTTCAATCAAAAAATAAACTAGTAGCCCGCCATTGTTGATGTCAATAATTACTTACACAATGCTGTGGCCTATAAAATCAGTCGCACCCAAGCGCCAGCAGAGGGCGGCAAAACTCCATAAAACACAATTAACAAGCAGTTCACTGTACTGTCATTTAAATCTGTCTGAGCAGGGGGAGTGCGTTAAGTGCGTCAAATATTTTAACGTGATTAATTAAAAAAAAAAAAATTGAACGCCCGTTAACGCGATAATTTTGACAGCCCTAGTTTATATATATATCTATATGGCGGAAAACACTCAGGTAACTTGAAGTTCCACTCTGAGAACCCCAATTTGGCCAAATTTCAAAATTGTCCGATATGCACGTGTGGTACATCTTTGGAAAGCTTAAAATCTCAATTTTCTAGGGGAAGAAAAATTTTGAACTGGAGGGCATTTAAAAAAAAAAAAATAACTGCGAAACACTAACCGGAGGTGAGAGCATGAAAGAGCATAATTAAAGACGCCATGATTTTAACGAGATATTATCGCATACTTACCTTGTTTCGATCCAAAAACTCCATGTAGCATGTATCACCGAGTGTCATAAAAAGCTGTGAATGGCCACAGCCGGATTTTTGGGGGATTTCATTAGTGAAACATGGTAATATAACAAGGGTCGGGATGCAGAAATCGCAGACATCAAGGAGTGGTCAAGATTTTCTTTTTCATATATTTACCCTTTTAAACATTTTTTTTCAAACTTTCTTTGTTTGAATCGATTATGTATCATCTAACATATTGGGGAAAATGTGACAGTAACAAAAAAATACAATTAAATGATAGTTATGAGGTAGCTATCCGTGACTTATTTATAGACACAATTTCTTTTCATTGTGACGTAATTTGTTTAAAAGTTTAAAATATGCGAGTGAATAATTTTTAAAAATATATATTTTTTTAAACTACATATTAGACATCAATTAATGATTCTTAGCTAAAAATGACAGACATTTCGAATAATAAATATAATTATCTTCTTTTTATGGCTGGGTTGAAACAAAAGCGTTTGCACGACATCTGTAAACGGGGGTCTCCAGGGTAAAACGAACAAATTAAAGATAGTTCGGGGGCTTAATAAACCCTGAATCTGCTATGGCAGCATATAGGCATATTGTTCTATCAAACACAACAGTTCTTTTGGCTTAAAATACAGCAGTTTATTTTAAAGAGGGGTGCAAGGGCACAAACTGCTTTTTCAGCCTTGTCTGTGTTTTCGGCCATATATAAATATAAAAATATATATATTGACATCCAATGAAATATGAAAGAAACAGGAATCACTGCAATTTTTTTTTTAATTTCTTTTTTAAAATTTTTGTGTTTTTCAAAGCATATGGCGAGTTGTGTGTAGGGGTGTGACAAAATATAGAAATGGTGATCTATCGTGATACTTTGTATCCCAAAACGTTATCGATATGCTCCTGCCAAGAATCAAGATCGTTTTAAAAAGGTGTCAATGTCTAAAACAAACAAAAAAAATGCACCAACAAGTTTCTACCAAAATCTTCCACCATAATAGTGTCTCAGCTAACTCTAGGGCTGCATTGACGGTGCTCGACGCCCAATCTATTTAGACTGGGAGCGTTCGTTCATTCGAAACCAAAGCATTCACAGTCATTATGTCCGATTTTCAGGGCATTTAAAGGTCACTTGCTGTTCATTTTAGGTCATTTATAGGTCATTTTCGGTTGAGTTTGAGTCACTGCCTATTCTTTTGGGTGATTCCCAGGTCACTTCCTGTTCTGTAACTCAAACTGAACAGGAAGAGACCCATAAAATACCCCAGGAAGTAACTGAAAATCAACAGGAAAATGACCTTAAATTGCCCAAAATTACCTCATTGCCTGGCATTGGCTGCCACTACCGGCCATAGACATTCAGAATGTTCATTCGCAGCCACCCTCCCAGTTCAAAAGGATTGGACGTCTACAAGTGATAAACTCATTCCAATTCACTGCAGAAGCTTGTTTTTTCTGTTTATTAGTTGTTTGTAGAATATCCTAGAATGATTTCCTGACCAATGTATCGATAATCGTTGTATCGCCATATTGTCAGGTCATCGTTATCGTGAGCTTTGTATCGCAAATCGAATCGTATCTTGAAGTACCAAGAGGTTCCCACTCCTAGTTGTGTGCATGAGGCAACAACAGTAAATAGGTCAATTTTGGAGAAAAAAAACCTGACATGATGGAGAAAAATGAAGACCAATTTTGGATTCCACAAAAATTATTTATAAAATGGTGTCAAATCTTAAACAAATTGCTGCTCAATGTTATTATCGAAAGGCTTCTCATTGTGAGGACATACTGTAAATATGGGTCTTATCTCATCCACTTCTTTGTGTGCCGCAAAGGTTGAGGCTGTCACCATGAATAACAACCACTCAGGCTTCCAGGGCCGCACACAAAACGGGCACCCGTACTCTTCCAGACAAGGCATCGCACCGGAGCCCGTTCCGGGAGAATGCAGAGGTGATCCCTTCACAGATTTTGAGCAGAACTGGTTTTCGGTTATCGGAGCGATGATGGTGATTCACATTTCCTTTCTCCTAGCAGGGAGTTTGGGAATTTCGGAGAATACGGAACTCAAGACTGAAAGCAGCGAGAGGGAAGACATGATGCACACGGGTAACAGCTCCGACAGTCAGAAATCAGATGAGGAGAACGAATTCAAGATGCACGGAGACAACAGCAACAGAGACAGGTAGAACTCCAGGCTGTAATATATATATTTTGGGAGCCAGTAGAGGGCAGTAAATGAGACATAAAATTCCACTGCTGGCTTCCTCCCTTGCCTTTTTTATACTGTAAGGGGAAATACACAGGGGTGAAAGTGGCTAAAATTTCTTGCCGGAACTCCCCGACGTGAAGGTCGCCACAGAGCCAGAAATTTTGTTTATCTATTTATTTATTTTATTTTTAGGGGGGGAGAGGGGTCAAACCTGCTAAAACTACTAAAATGCAAAGAAAGCTGTTTTGGCACAGTTATTTCTATAACACATACAAAAACTGATTTTCATTCAAAATGGTATTTTTTTCAATGATTTGCAAAATAAAAGTTAACAAAAACAGCAATAACCCCAACCTCCATCTCCTAATTTTTGTTTTCCTTTATTTCCTCACATACTAAATGCCAAATCTCAATTTTAACTACTTAAGAACATAGGATGTATATTAAAATTGAAGTTAATGTAAACATTTACTTTTACTTTCTTTTTTTAAATAATAAAGATAAAAGTAACATACATACAGAAAAATAAGTACAAATGACTTATATTATGCAGTGATATTATGCAGAGTGAAATGGAAAATATTTTGAAGATCACGCAAACATTGACTTTTTTTTAAATCATAAGGAAATAAATAAGTAGCCTTACATAAATGAACAAATATAAGTCAGAAGTGCACATTGACAGCTAAGTTGTTCCGAACCTCCCCATCAGAGCAAATAAAACTAAATATGATAAATAAGCCTCCTCAGCTCTTTCCCTGCTCTTAAAGATTTGATCCATTTTATGTTGCATTGCCCTTTTTTTTGCCTTTTTTTTTTTTTTTTTTTTTTTTGCTGTTCAAGAAAACATGCACATTTGAACCAATCAGAGCTAACTATTTCTGCTGATCATATGTGAGTATGTCAGTCAATTGAACAGATAAATGAGTCCAGGTGTTTTGCTTTGCTGCGTACATTTGCACATTGACGTGACTCATCATCGTCAGACTCAGATAACTGCAGCAGCTGGGGAAACCTCCATGCCGTCCGTGGAATAAAATAAATAATAAATATCGGTGGAAACTGATTACGCTACACAAGCATTTTATTATGCTTGTTGTTAACACTTGAGTATGTAAATCTGATGTTGGTAGATTGTCTTCTTCTTGGAGATGAAATGCATGTGTGGCAGCTTAGCATTTTTTTTTTTTTTTTTACATAGCGTTTTGACAGTTGCCGTCATATTTTTGGAATCAAAGCACCGTGTACCAGAACAGCATTCTGGCCCTGAATCTTATACCGGAACTGCATTCTGGCCCTGAATCTTATACCAGAACTACGTTCCTGACCGTTCTGGCCCACTTTCACCCCTGGAAATACAACAAACACCTTTATCATGTGCATCCCACAGGATTTTTTTTTTTTATATTGAAAATAAAGAATTTGATTTTTCTGATGTGTAATAGTGGAGAAAAATGGGAATAAAAGCCGATATTTACAGGAAGTGGGCAGTTATTTTATCATTACTGGTACTATTTTAGCCAATCAAATACAAGTATCCCAAATTGACCGCCCTCCATCGTGATGTCACTAATACTCAATACCAAATGCAGCCATTTTTAAAAATCTATCAGGATGTATGCGCGCAGGTATAACTGACATCACAAAATGGCTGCACACGTAAGCGATATCATTTTTTTGGCGTTTGAATATGACTTTCTCCATTATCAGAGGTCTAAGAAATTTGTGATTTGCATACTTAAATACTTTGAACAACCGTTTTTCTCACTAGCTGTTGTGTGTCCTTATAACACACGGGTGTCAAACTGAAGGCCCGAGAGTCAGCCTGCCACATCATTTTAGTTGGCCCCTAATAAATCATGTGCATAAGTTTCGTATTTATAACATTTTACTAGTCCTTAAAGATTAAGGGCTACAGAACTCAAACAATATTTACTGCCCCCCCCTTTTTTTTAATTAATAAACTATTTTGTGAAAAAACAAAAGAGAAAATTCAATGTTTTTTTATTTTCCATTGTCTTAGTGAAATTAAAAGAAAAAGGGAAAATGTACTGTTTTCCCTTTTTTGTTTTTGAATTTAATAACCTAACAAATTATAATTGAAAATAAATGAATACAAATATACAGTATTTCAAACTTTTATCCCTTTTTTGGAATGGAAATAAATTAAAATAAAAACGAAAAGTACAGTAAGAGAATCTTTGCAAACAAAAGGCACATAAAAGACGATTTGGACAATTATGAGAACAAAGTTTCTGGATAATTCATTAATTATCAACATAGTTGTTGCTTAATTAGCTAATCGATTAGTTTGTTAATTGATTCATCGTGGCAGTCCTATTTGGCTGTCACAATGGCTTTCAGAAGGAAACTAAAACTATAATGTGGCCCGCGTGAAATATGAGTGTGACAGGCCTGCTTTATTCTTCTTATGTCGAAGCATCCACGAGGACGAAGATCTGAGTCCGGAGCAGAAGGCGGAGCGTGAGCGCGAGAGGAGGATGGCCAATAACGCGCGGGAGCGTCTACGTGTGCGCGACATCAACGAGGCCTTCAAAGAGCTGGGCCACATGTGTCAGCTGCACCTGAAAAGCGAGAAACCGCAGACCAAGTTGCTGGTGCTGCACCAGGCCGTGGCCGTCATCCTCAGCCTGGAGCAACAAGTCAGAGGTGAGCGCCACACTGGGACAACGGTCGAGTTTCGGAATCAACTAAAGTGCCGGTCCTTTCTCAGAAAGGAACCTCAACCCGAAAACAGCTTGTCTGCGGAGAAGAGAAGAAGAGAAAGTGTCTGCCGTCATGACGGACCCGCAGTCTATGCATGTCGCGTTTCATCCCAGTCTGACCGACCCTGTCAACCCGATAGGCCATCTCTGAAGCTCCAAATTTTCAACATCACCCAGTTATGTGGACTATAGGCTTCCAAAACAAGACCGTATGTTTTTGTAATAACGTTTGGTTGGTGAAACCGTGTTGAAGGATAGCTAAAGTGTGTTTGGAAGTATATACAGTGCACACTTTAAAGGAAATTCAATACAAAGCTAATTTAAAGGGAAAGACAACATGTTTATAATGTGCATGCTAGCGGAGAGAACTTTAAAGCCAAGCATAAATGACATTCATATGAAGGACAGTTGGCCAAAGTATAAATTGAAAAGACACAGAATTTAATTTTACTAATGTCTGATAGTTGACAAAAACAAACAAAAACGTAGTATTTCTAGAATGTAGCCACCCAACATGGGGGCAAACGTTTTATCAATGCCGATACTGCTTTGGCAACTAAATGTGAGTATCCCAAATAGACATGTGCCGGTATGAGATTTTGACGGTATGATAACCTTAAGCAAAAATACCGTGGTATCACGGTATTTCAATTATAGCTCTAAAATTTGTTGTTTTGACACACATGGGTTAATTTTTTTCCATTGAACAAGATATTTTCTATTTTTCACAACATATTACGTACATTACATACATTATAATTTTAGAATAGTAACTGAAATATTTTAAATTAAAATAGAATTTATAGACTAAACCCACAGCCACAGCTCAAGTTGCTAAACATTAGAACAAAAATACCGTAATTTTCGGACTATAAGCCGCTACTTTTTTCCCTCATTTTGAATCCTGCGGCTTATAGTCCAGTGCGGCTTATTTGCTTATTTATTTGGGTTAATAGGTAACACTTTGACAACGGTGTCATAAGACTGCCATAAGACCGCCATAACTACGACATGATTATGACATTATCATGGCCGTTAATAAATGCTTATGACAGATGTCATTAAGTATCATCTGGCGAATTACGTCACCAACACTACATATATGTCCAGCTCGGATCTTTTGCATCTATTCAAAAGTGAGATAATTTACCGGATGACACAAAATGACATCTGTCATGATGTCATTAATGCTTATGGCAGTGTCATGTCATAATTATGATGGTTTTATGACAGTTTTATGGTGCCACTGTCAAATAAAGTTTTACCAAATACCAGAGCTAGCAATTTATGAAACAACTGGAAGAGTAAATGAAGAAATAATTAGCACAGAACATGAATTTTGATTGTTATTTAATATTTGTAGCGCTACAACAGTGTTGACAGCAGGTGGCAGCAGAGGTTGACTGTCTCCCCCAAGGGAGCAGTGATGGCCAAATGAAGCTTCTTGAAGCAAAGAAGCTTTGCATCCAATTGGTTCAAAGCTTCATGGTGGCTCATTTGGTGTTACCGGTTAATATATTTTGGTGTAAATATCCTATAATACAGTGAGGACAGCTGCGGCTTATCTATGAACAAATGCTGTTTTCGTGTCAAATTTGGTGTGTGGCAGCTTGTAGTCAGGTGCGCCTTATAGTCCAGAAATGACGGTATTTATTTTCCATAAAAAAGTAAAAACACTTTTGAAGAAAATTCAATATATATATATATATTCCAGGCGCTTTAAAGCTGACTTTAAAGCTCCACCTCAACATTTTTTGAGGCTTACTCATTTTCTATATATTTCTCTCACAGTCTGAAACATGCTGGAGTGAACTCTCGAGCTGGTGGGAAACGTTCATGACATCATTTACTTACCGTAAATTTTGTGTAAAGTGACGGATGATGGTCACGTAAATGTGAAATCAGGTTGGAGGTGTTGCCTGCACATCGGCTGTCTTCCCTCCTCTAAGTTGCAGCCGTCTGTTTCTTTTCGGTAGCCCAAATACTCCCATACTAGACGAGACATTTTTGAAAAAGCTCAGGTGTAGTTTTGAGAGTGACAGCCGTGTCATCGACGCACAGGACAGAGCAACAACTGGAGGGGGAGGGGTGAGTGCTGTCGCTCCAAGCCGTTTGTCGCTGCATTTTTGGGACATAAAAAATACCTAATGCCGTACTACAGTATGACGGAAAATGTAAGTGGTTTTGAAACCTTGACGTTTTCATACCACGGTAAACCTTGAAACCGGTCCGACACATGCCTAATCCCAAATTATCAGCCCTTCTGTGTGAAATCAGTAATACCTTTTGTCCCATGAAACTGTGTTTGAATCTATCAGTATTAATGTGCGTGGGTATAACCGACGGCATAAAAATGGCTGCGCTTATAAGCGTTGTCATTTTTTGTTTTGTTTGTTTTTAGACATTAGTTTCTCCATTATCAGGTCCAAGAAAATTCACAATTTACGTACTCAATGGCTTTGTGCAATCATTTTTAACACGGTCATTTATTTTAGGTGTTGTCTTTCCCATTCACCGCATTGTTTTCCCAAAACCTTCACACCAACAAGGCATTATCGGAATCAGTATCAAACTCATTCGTCAACATTGTCCATCACCGCCAGTGGCACTTAAAATATGCTCATTCACTGCTCGTCCTTCCATTGGCACTTGAACAATCATTTCTCCAACACACTTCTAACTTTGTGCCTAAAAGTGCTTCAAACAGACAAATGCATTGTAACTTGCTGATGTTTTGTACATGTTTTGGAGGCTGTATTTATTACCTTTACTGGATGTTTGCAACTCAGTTATTTGTGTGCGTGCGTGTGTTTCAGGAGTTGGACCATTCTGTGAATGAACAGTTCTCCAAGAATGTTTTAATTAGCGTCTTATCTATGGAAGCTGTTCTTTGATCTGTATGTTTAGCACTGTTACAAGAACAACACTGGTGGTCAAAAACAAAAAAACGACTTTTCACCTCTAGCCAAATGTTGCATGTTTAGGACATAATTTTTTCCGAAGTTATCTTTTATACGAAAGTCTGTAAATGCTTTTGTCGCTCTGATTTTACAAAAGAGACATTTCTGTGCAGTTTTAGACACAATTCTTGTGTTGAGCAATATGCTGTTTATGGAAATATCTATGACGTGTACAGTATGTGTACAGTTTAAAGTAGCCTGATGGCTTGTGACTACATTTAGCAACGTGTTGTTCTTGTTCTTATTTTTCAGCTAATACTTGAAATTCACTCACACCAAAACTCTATTTGGAAAATTTTGTTTGAAAATGCAGCTCTTATTTGGGGTTTATGAAGACAATTCCTTACTTTAAAGCATAGGACTTTGACTTTTGGGGCAGCGGGGGCATAAATTGTTGATGACCCCAAAACGCAGTGTCAGCAATAAAATTAATTTACAAGAATATTTATAATAATAAGCTGACAATGGGAGTTTTTTGTTTCCCCTCATTCTTGAGGGGAATTCCAAATCAGGCTGCTTAGGCAATACTTTTCGCCAAGATCGTCATCCATTGAATTTGGTTTGCACTCCGGTGTCATGCCAATGTAGTTACCCCAGTCAAAAATTGTATCCCCTGAGCGGAACCAGATGGAGGTAGATTTGTGTCTTTATTACTCAATCAAAAAAGTTGCTTCAATTAAAAAAAAAAAAAAAAAAAAAGAAAAAAGTTGCTTCTATCAAAATATATATTTTAAACCAAAAAAAAAAGTCGCTTGAATTAAAAAAAAATGTGTTTGAATGCAAAAATAAATTTGAAACTCAATAAACTACAAAAAAAAAATGCATGTGGAAGCCAATTTTCTTTGATTATTTATTATTATTATTACTTTTTTTATTGAAGCAACTTTTTGATTGAAGTAATGTTTATATGTGTTTGGGCACATTTTGGCTAGGACATTTTTCTCTATTATTCAATCAAAAAATAAGTTGCTTAAAAAATATAGATTTTCAAAATGAAAAATCACTTCAATCAAAAAAAAAAGAAAAGTTTTTGAATGCGAAAAAATATTTGAGATTGAAAATTTTGCATTAGAACACCTAATTTTTCTTTGAAAAAGTTTTCTTTGATTGAAGCAATCCTTTTTGTGTTTGGGCCATATTATGATTAGGGCATTTGTGTCTAAATCATTCAAATCAACCAAGAAGTTGCTTCAATCAAAGTATAAAATAAAAAAATATATATTTTTATTAAAATATATATTTTTTAAATTATATGCTAAGCAAATGACGGTCTAAGGTGCTCGAAAAATAATTTCGACCCATTATAAAAATGTTTTTTTTTTTTCATTTCATTCATTTTTGGTCCAGTTTTATTGCTTTACAACTTTTATATATATAGGATACTCAATTACATGCAATGACACTTTTCGGCCACCGGGGGGGCTGCCCCCCCTTAAATCCGCTTATGCTTTAAAGCACAATTAATGTACACTTGACATCTAGACAGTTTTTCCTCAACTGTCTTTATAAATTCTCGATAGAGAAAAACAAAATAGAGAAAACACCGATGCGAGAATATCAGAAGCCAACAAAACAACCAAACAAACAAAAATACTCCTAGGTCTCAGCCATTCGAAAAGTTAAATGAAAATGAATTTAACATAGCAAAATTTCAAATTCCTGCATGATTAAAGTTCTTTTGTTTTCAATACAAAGGTACAATTTGACAGGAATGAAGACGCTGGCAATAAAAGTCCTAATAAAGCGAACAACACTAGAAATTATTTTTCCCCTTGGGTAATTTAGTTGGTTATTTGGTAGAGAATGATAGCTTTAAATGATTAAAAGGCTCAATTGAAGGATAAAGTAGTATTTTTTAAATTCAATTTTTAACATATGACTTCTTTATCTGAACTGTTGACTACCTTGCAGGAATGTGACTATTGCTTCTACTATATTCTCTTGAAATTGCAACTTCTCACCCTGACAAAAGTTATGTTTTTTGTTTACAACTTACTTTTTTCTTCAATAAATAATTTACCCTTTAAATTTATTTTTGCTTTGGCGACCGACTTTTTTTTCTCTCGAATGTTTTTTCATCAATAAATAAAGCCTAATTTTTGGCTGAAATTTTTTTTTCTGCCTATTTATTTTTTGGCGTTTGATGACTCAAAAAAAATGCAACTTTACGATTTCTATTCGCCAGCATTTTTTCCGCTTCCTATAAGCTATATGTGATTTCAAAAAATTTCAGCAAGAATTTCATGTGGCTCTGGTTCGTCACGTGACGCTCGGTTGTCGGACACCGAGGCGTCAGTGAACGCCTCGTTGGGCAGAGGCAGGTCGTCGTCTCGGCAGGACTCAGCTCACTGGACTCCTACTCTCACAGTGGGTACGTTTCATTTTCTCCCCTCTTTTACCGTGTAAAGAAAGTAAGAACAACAAGTTACCACTCGTATGCGTTTTCCGGCGTGTTTGTGGTGAGTTTAAAGAACCTCGTAAAAATACGTATTTTTCTTCTCACCCATCCGTTCAACCCTGCTTGCTTTCGGTGACGGACAGCCTCTCTCTCCGTTCTGAAGTTGTCCTATCCGGGCAGCGATCCTGCTTTTCCCTGTACATAGCCCTATATATTGGAAGTAGTTGCTAATGTGCGATAACGTTATGGTCAATTTGAATGATAATGACTTAGTCTTGCTTCAAGAACAACATTTTTCAACTTTATTTTTCATGGGGATTCCATGCACTTGCTATATAAAGTACGCTTGGAGGAAAACTGTAGGAGAATTTTCTAAACATGCCAAAACGTTTTTAAAAGATGTAAAGGAAGCCATCAGTTTGACCTTTTTATAGTTAAAAAAAAAAAAAATTAAACCATTTATACGACAATTTACTTCAACAGAAAATAACCCAATAAAAGACCTGGCGTTCACATATTTCCCGAAATGTGATGACCACATACTGTATGTGTAAACCAGGTCTGAATATACAGTATATACCAGGGTTCACTAAATCCGGACCTCGGTGCCACTTTTCCTGTCGTGTTTTCCATGTCTCCCTCCTCGAACACACCTGAATCAAAATAATCAGGATCATTATCAGGCTTCTGGAGAGGTTACTGATGACATAATCATTTGATTCAGGTGTGTTCGGGGAGAGAGACGTGGAAAACACGACAGGAAAAGTGGCACCGAGGTCCGGATTTAGTGAACCCTGGTATATACAGCATGCGTTTTTATTATCAATCATTATTGCATATGCGACCCCTAGCAAAAAGTATGGAATCACCAGTCTCTGACAAGCACTCAGACATTTTATCATGTAGAATAAACTCTGATTAAAAAAATTTCGATAAAAAGCTTGACAAAATAATGAATTAGTTCAAAAGTGCAACTCTTTAGCATTCAGAAACACTAAAAGAAATGAATAGAAAACATTGTGGTGGTCAGTAAATGTTACTTTTACAGAGCAAGTGCAGGGAAATATATATGGAATCACTCCATTCTGAGGAAAAAAATATGGAATCATGAGAAACAAACAAAGAAATAACAAAACACATCTCTAGTATTTAGTAGCACCACTTCTGGCTTTTATGGCAGCTTGCAGTCTCTGAGGCATGGACTTCATGAGTATTCTTCATCAATTTGGTGCCAACTCTCTTTGATGACAGTTGCCAGATCATCCTTGCAGGTCGGAGCCTTGCTGTAGACCATTTTTTTCCATTTCCACCACAGGTTTTCAATGGGGTTGAGATCTGGGCTATTTGCACGCCATGACATTGACTGGATGAGTCTTTCTCCATGGAATGCTTTAACAGTTTTAGCTCTTTGGCATGATGCATTGTCATCTTGGAAAATGACAAACAGCTTTCTTATCCCTACAATTGAAAATATGTCTAAAATTTCAATGTAAACTTGTGCTTTTATCGAAGATTTAACCACAGCCATCTCCCCAGTGCCTTTGCCTGACATGTAGCCCCATACCATCAAGGACTGAGGGAATTTTGATGTTTTCTTCAGGCAGTCATCTTTGTAAACCTCACTGGAACAGCACCAAACCAAAGTTCCAGCATCATCACCTTGTTAAGAGTCAAGAATCTGCATTGGAGTTTACAATACACTGATTAGCATAATCGCTAACTAGCTTAGCGGTCCGTGCTAAGTACAAACATCTCATAAACAAAAAATACATCAGATCTAACAGTGCAAAAGACAATCTAACTCTCCACATTTCGTAATGTTACTGTATTGATTCGGCAACTTAACCTGAGTGTAGCAGTGAACTCTCTCTCTCTTGCTCTTATCAGATTACACACAAAAAAAGGACCCAAACGTGACTGCTCATAGCTGCCGGCAAAAATTGATTATCAAATGAGTGGCAACTAATATATTAATCGATTTTAATCGATTAGTTGTTGAAGCCTTAGTATTTACAATGCTGTTAGGCTATCAGAGGGGTATTTCATTTTACCGTACTGCATCTTAATTAATGTGGTTGTAGATTCCAGACATACAATGTTTTGTGTATATTATATGATTTTATGACATCATTTATCAAAGATAACACAGTCAGAGATGTATTTATTTTTTTGATGCCGCAGTCATATCTATGAGATACTGTATATGAGACATATGGTTAATACTAATTTAGAATACACACCATCATACCAAACATGAAAAAGACATTAAAAACCATCTGTCCGACATGCAAAACACATTTGTCAGTTAATCTAAATTACAGTATGGCAATGATGACAATGCTTCTAAGTGTTGACGTCTCTATTGACAAATATTGCTCCTTCGGATGACGCCACCTCGCGGACCTCAGCCAGTTGTCGTCATGCGGTTGGCTCAGCGTTGCCGGTACAATACGACAGTGTCATTAACACACTGAATGAGTTGTTTGCATTGCGCAGCAAAATCAACCTCTTGTCCATGTATCGTGTCCTCACGTTGGGTGGTGAACGCAGCTGCGATCTTTGGGTAGCCCTATGTCACCGTGCTCCAATGTTGTGTAAACATCTGTGTACGCCTTCTCACGCTGGATCAGCATTCATCAGGGTTACCAGACTCAGGGTGTAATTGACCAAAGATTTGTGAATTTGTTCAAAGAACCATGTTGAATATAATTCCAAAATTGTTTTCAAATTCATTTGACATGTTTCTACCTGAAAGTGCGTACTATATTGTGCCGCAATTTAGAATAATATTAAAAATAAACACACAACGTATCAATAGTTATTTGGCTTCGTGTACTTTCAATCATGTCCTCTGTTCCTCCCACCCTTAGAACATCTGATAATACAGCAGGAGCCACAATGGCCGGACTAGGAGCCTCCCCAGAAATGAAGATGCAGAAGAGTTATGTAGACCCACAAAACCACAGAAGCGGCTATGATAGCTTGTTTGGAGTCCGCGTGCAGGTTCAAGGAATTAAAGGCCAGCCTTTTGTAGTTTTGAACACTTCTGGTGAAGAAAGCCACAAAGACGTGTCAGTGATCACTCACCAGTCCGGATACAAGCCGGGCATGGTGAGGAGATCCGTGGATGAGACCAGCTCCTCTTTAGAGTTTCATTACCAGAAACATCCAGAGATCCTAAAACCGTACGACCCAAGAAGCAACAACCTGAAGTATCTCGAACCTTCGCGAACCCTTCCTGGAAAAAGCGCTGAGCGGGCAAAAGCCAGAATTCCGCTTCCAGCAGAAGGACCGTCCGACGACCAGAACACCACTCCTTCAGAGTGCCCACTTCCCACAAGGTCCCTAAACTCAGTTGACTCAGAACCCTCCATGTCTGTGGGCAAACTAATTAACCAGTTCAACAGCAGCCAGCGCAGGGGAAGGGGCGGCCCCAGGAATCGGCTGGATCCAGAGGAAACACGGAGGTCAAGGAGCGTGGACAGCGGCCGAGCTTCCGACTCGTCTTCCTCCTCCTCCAGTGGGACGCCATCTCTGAGGGGGGGCGTCGGCGGGATGTATCCTCCAGGGTCAGCCCGGGCTCGACTGCTGGGTGGGGAGATCAACAATAGACAAGAGAACAAAACGCTTAAAGCACATCAAGGGATTGACGTAGCGACAAAAGCAGTTCACAGAACTAAAGAATCGTCGCACAGCACCTGCGCGGTTGCAACTGATGAACGAGATGCTCAGGTAAAGCTGTGTCCTCAAAGACACAGTTCTCTTGTTTCATTGCCATTGACGGTGATAGACATCCAATCTATTTGAACATGGAGAGGCTGGCAGCGATAGTCCAAATGGATCGGACGTCTATCGCGGTCAATGGCCGCGAATGAGTTAAAAATGCTCTCTAACCAGGTCACTCCTGATCTTCTGAAAGGACAGCAGGTGTCGGTCAACCCAAAGGAAGATGCAGCAAAACAAATGCTCTTCACATACCTCAAGGAAGGGTGAGTGACTATAGAAAGAACTAGAAGGATCAATGTCTGAACAGCCATGTGCTTAATTTCAATGTAAAAGAAATGGAACAGCTACAGCAAAAGAAATGATGGGTTACGTACTTATTATGGATGGCCGGCACATACAGGTGAGGACACGGTGGGGAAGTTGCCGTAGGCCAGGGTTCACTAAATCCGGACCTCGGTGCCACTTCTCCTGTCGTGTTTTCCACGTCTCTCTCCCCTAACACACCTGAATCAAATGATTATGTCATCAGCAACCTCTCCCGAAGCCTGATAATGGCCCTAATTATTTTGATTCAGGTGTGTTGGAGGAGGGAGACATGGAAAACACGACAGGAAAAGTGGCACCGAGGTCGGGATTTAGTGAACCTTGCTGTAGGCAATCCAATTTGTTGGATGGTGTAAGTGCCTAAAATAATGTTTGGATAATAATTTATGTTGATTGTACATAATTTATTTGGTTGTAAAAACAAGTTGTTGTTTGGTTCGGTAGGACGGGCTTGTGACGTCATGTCGTGCTATGTGACGCTAAGCAAAGCTGTTTTGGGCGAACAGTTGGAGTGGGGCAGGAAGGAGAAAGCATAGTTAGGATTAGAGCCCAGATAATTTTTTGACCATTCTCTTCATCTCTACCTCTTTTTCTATCGATCTTAGTTGCTCTTTTTTGTTTGTATTTTGGATGTCGCTCGGTGGAGTAGTTTGTTGGATTAAAGATCGAGCACATAAAGAGCTGCGTGAGACTTTTTTCTTCACCACTGTCCCACAGTGTGCGAGGGAGAAGGAAGAGGATAGCGTCGGGTTGAAGAGCAAACAGATTGGGTGAACGGGGTTCAGGGCTACAATACTCACAAATATGAACCTAATTAATTGATAGGCTAAATGATCAATTCAAAATACTTCTGTATTGACTTATACTAACTTTCATGTGTACTGGTTCAGGTGATACACCGTTCGATTCAAACCTTTGCTCTCAAAAACTACTAAAGAACTAGTTTGAATGCACCCGAAATAAATGTCTGGATTTTATTAGCAAATTTATATTGCAATATTTGAACATAACTCAAATTATATTAACATCCACAATCAATACAAACTTGTTAATAATCTCTTAACTATCCAGGATTGCAAAAAGTAAACATTTGTCTTAAGACTACTCAACATTCTCTGTCTAAATAATGAAATTAAATATAACTGAAAAAACATCTTAGTCAGGGAATAACAAAAATAAGTATAAAATTGAGCCTTCCTCCAGGTAAAACACTATTGCTTTTGCCCACAAGCACAGACAAACTCAACAAAAATTGAAAGCTCCTTTGGGCTGCTTTAAAACCACATAAATAAAATAAAAATGAAACTTGTGGAGAAGGGGGTAAACCTCGTTTCACTACATTTCTCACAATTTAATTAAACATTAACAGTAAGAAACACATACAGAAGGATGTTTCTGTTAAAGCAGCTTCCTACTCGGAAAATTCACTCAAATTAATGTTATGCTAACTCTGATGCAGGTGGGACTTTCAGTAGCAAAATTAGTGGTGTGTTCCCCACCTCCACAACATCGACGTCTTTTTACATTATTTACAGTGGCTGCTGCTGGTGGGGAAAAAAATTATATTTCTCGTCCTCGAAGGGAGCGGAGGAGGCGGCATGTTCTATTTGTGTCGGGGCTGTGATTGCGTGTGTGTGTGTGGTGGGGGGGGGGTGAAGTCATCAGCAAATTAAACGTGCGTTTGAGGGGAAAAAATGGACTGGCGCATTCAGCAAGTGAAAAGGGGTCAATGTAAATCAACATAATGAAAGTAATTTGCTTAAGAATGGTAGGGTCAATTCTATCCTTACAACGCATGGGAACTTGGGAAGACAATCTAAATTACCTATAAAACTGAATTCATTACAAAAAGCAAATAAGGTTACTTAAAGGTTGGTGGGGACAATTAGGCTAGGTTTATACTACAGGTCTTAATGCACGAATCAGATTTTTTCGAGTTTTTCCGACTCGAGTCAGGCATTAACGTGACGGTCTGAACGGGACAAGTCGCATAGAAGTGGACCATTTCAAATTCGATCTGAGTCACTTTCGTATGTGGTTCAAATCCGATCTGGGCCACATTTTTTTCAGAACGTGACTGGCAGTCTGAACTGTCAAGACTCCCAAATCGGAATTCGTGCAGTAATTACGTCAGCAAAGAGCAAAAGGCACGGAGGACGTCAGCCATGTAGGCATTAGCGCCTAGCTTGAACTCTGCTTTTAAGCATGAAGCGGGCTTGACCACAGTCATAAAAAAATAAAATGAAGAAAAGAAGTCTTACAATTTTAGATTTTCATTCTGTGCGCCGAATTAGCAATATTTCATGGCCGAGTCGGGGCAAACTGACGCACCCACGTCATTTCACGCACTCACGTCAAGGCTCTTGTGTGCGTGTAAGCGTTCTATCAGTCCATATAAACTTTAAATATAAGACTTAATGGGGATTATTAATGTCATTTGTGTCCTCTTTTGGAAATCAACTCTGGAATCACATACAGCTAGCATGTGTAGTCATTTGTTTTGATGCTTCTGTGCATGCGGGTCTCTTTGCTGAGCGCGTCTCGGACTGCAAATTAGTGCGCATGCGTGATACTTGAACGGTCTCAATGGACAAAGGCAGTCTGAACAGGCACGCCAAAAAAACAGATATGGAAAAAAAATCGGATTTGTGCATTAAGACCTGTCGTATGAACCTAGCCTTAGAGCATCCTGAAAAGTTAGTAGTGTCATGTCCCTACTGTCCCTATGCAAACTTACGCCCTTGTGTAGGAGGGTACTATCAGGAAACTAAGCTATAGCGAGAGAACAAGGTAAGAATTCCCTAGTTTACCGTACCACTGTGTAATTGAATGTGATAACATGTTTTCTGGCACAGCTGCTCACACAAACACAGTCAGTGAGTCAGGAATGCAGAGGGTGTTTTTCCTTCTGATAAAATGACTCCTTCACTTGGAATTTCTTTAGGATCTATCGCTTATTTTGAGATATGCGCTCGGACAGAAGTCTGGCCAACATTTTCATCCCTGCGCAGTCAAATCAAAAAGATTAAAGGGTTAACCACGCCTTGTCATGCTTTTCAGGACAACTGATGAACTATCAGTCACCAAAAGGAAAGTCGAGCTGCTGCTTGAAAGGATCAACAGACTCAAGTGGAAAACGGCTGAGAATGTGGAGGAGGAGGTGAACGTGAGGGGAAGAGAGAATTTTCACGATTGACTAATCTTGCTCTGATGTTTGAATGATATGTTCCCTTCTGTATAGGATCGGACGGTAGAGGTGAAACACCTGCTGGAGAAAAGGGAAGCATTGGAGTCACAAGTGTGTGACTTGAAGCAACAACTGGATACTGAGATGAAGGTTTTGTGTAGTCTTGCTCCTATTTGATACGACCAAATCACTCAAACCTTCCTTATGAAACAGATCTCTTTGTCCCCCAGAATGAAAAGACACTCGCCAAAGCCTGCGAGAAAGCCCGGACCGAGAAGAAGAAGCTCCAGGAAGAGGTGACCAAGAGTCAGGCTGAGCTCTCCAAACTTAGGAACAAACTGATGGAACTTGAGGCACAGCTCAAGTCTGCTAGAGAAGAGTGAGCATATGTCATTCTTTTCATATTAGGTAAACTAACTACGTACATATTAATATTCGTACTGTTCTGTCTCCATTGGAAATTTCCCAGGTTGACTCAGATGATCTCAGACAGGGAACGTTCTAAAGCGCAGATGAAGGATCTTCAGCAGCAGCTTTCTGAGATGCACGACGAACTGGACCAGTCCAAGAAGGCAGAGTTGATCAATGCGGAGAAAGAAGTCCTTTTGAAGGTAAAGCCTACATCTCCAAAAAGATGCTGCTCGTTTTAAGTGACCTTGTTTCATGTGTCAGGAAATGGCCCAGCTGCGTGCAGATTTTCAGGAGATGTTGTTGGTGAAGGAGGAGCATGAGGAGCTTCTGCAAGAGCAGGGGAAGGAGCTCAGTGACTTGAAGGCGGCAATCAAAGATGAAGTGGAGACCCACGATAAATACATTGCAGCTCTCAAGCAAGAATATGAGCTAGAGCTTGAACATCTCCTTAGGGATCTGGAGAAGACCAAAGAGGTAGGGAGAATTTTAAACAAATATAATTAACAACATTAATAACTAACAAAACAAAAAAAAAACAGGTTTACAATATTTCTTCAAAAAAACAGCACATCCATTTTTCAGGTTAGTAAACTCATCGCTCTCAAGAACTCATTTAGAGATACAGTGATCCCTCGCTACTTAGCGCTTCAAACTTTGCGCCCTCAGTCCATCGCGGATTTTTTTTCAATATAAAAACAAAAAATACAGATGAGTTGTCCCGAGCAGATCTTGTGTTCTCACTCTCGCTCCCTCCTTCCCTATCCCTGCTCTTTCTTCATCAGGCACTGCACTGGAGTTGCTTATTAAAGTTAACCATGTTGACAGATGTTTGGGTTTGATCTTGGCATAGATGCTTGTAAGCCAAAGCCTCAAAGCGCCGCATGCGTCAATCATTGTTTAACTTGTTAAACAGTTGCTGTGGCAACTCATTGTGTGTAAGTGAGCAGCTTAAGTGTGCGAGTGCACCCACTCAATGAAGCATTTAATAACGTCAAGCATTTTTCTACTACTTTATTCTTGTTTTAAAAATAATTCGGTGGGTCAGTAACATGTTTAAAACTTATCATAATTATTATGTGTGAAGTGTTTAAAAACCATTTATTTAAAAAAAAAAAAGTATATATATATATATATATATATATATAAGTATATACTGTATAAATACATCTTTTTTTTTTTCAGTTATTCCTTGGAGGAAAAAAGTGAAAAAACATGTTAAATGTATTTCTTTCCAATACTAAATCTGCATTGAACATACCCCAAAAGATTTTTGGGGGGGTGGGGGGTCAGGGTGCGCTACTTCGCGCTTTTTCACTTATCGCAGTGGATTTTGGTCCCCATTAACCGCGAAAACCGATCATTGTATTCAACACAAAATTAAACTCTAGAGTCTAGAAATGAACATCACCATCTTGTCCGATAGTTACAGGGATCCCTCGCAACTTCGTGCTTCAAACTTTGTTTCCTCAGTTCATTGCAGATTTTTAAAAAATTATAATTTTTAAAAAATCCTGTATTTTATTTAAAAAAATTTTAAGATAAATGCATGTATACAAATAAAAATCATTGTTTTCTTTTATATACTTCTCATTTATATCATAATTAATACATTAGCGTGATTAAGAATCATTTATAAAAATATACATATAGAAGTTGTTGTTTTTTTTAAAATTATACTTTGGAGAAAAAAAAGTGAAAAAACATGCCGAATATGTATCTCTTTCCAATGCTGTTAAATCTGAATAAATACAGTGGTACCTCTACATATGAAGTTAATTCATTCCAGGACCTTGTTTGTAAATTGAAATGGTCGTATGTCGAGCAGGATTTTCCCATAAGAGCACATTATAATTTCATTAATTTGTTCCACAGCTCGAAATCCTACACTAAATCCTTAATAAATACTGCTGGTGCTATTGCAAATAGCAACTACACAGAGAAAAACAAATACATTATTAATAAAAACTAACTGTTATGCCTGCTTGCTAAGCAACAAAACAGTATAACTAAACATCCTGTGCCTGCCCCCTCCACATCCCTGGGGTTATCAAGCCCTCAAACAGTGATGCGCCTAGATTTTTTGACAGCAAAGTCATTTATAACATCAGTGAAATCCACTTTTTGAGCAAGCTCACGCTCAATGGAGAGCATGGCTAGGTTGTTAAGCCTGCCCTGTGATATGGTGGAGCGTTGGGAGTTTTTTTATTGTTTTCATTTTACTGAAAGCTCGCTTTCTTCCAGCCACTGTCACTGGCAAAGACAAGAAAATACGTAGCTGCTGCTCATTTGTGCTGTTTCGGTGATGGATTCGTATTAGCGTTTGCTATAATACAAAGTGGGTTGTAAACACAAGATAAATCCAGCCGCCAGACCTGAGTCTGTTCAGCCTCGCGCACAAGCTCCCCAAAGACTAACATATATACAGTAAACCCTAACCTATCACCTTCTCTCTCCTCGGCTCAACGCGAGCAGCATGTCTTGTCATACCGCAGCTCAATACGCTACAAGCGGCCGGTGACAGGCTCGAATCGGGCTTTGGTCATGGTGATCACGAATCTAAACGTTCAGTGTTAGCGGCTGTTGTTCACTTACCGACATCACCGTCCACAGCCAACTCTAGCCCTAATTCTCTGGCTTCTTGTCCCCCTTTTAAAAACGTCATCATTTTTCTCCTTCACCTCTATGATCTTCATCTTTTTCTTTTCTTTTCTGTGCACCTGATTTATGACGACTCGCCATGTTTAGAGTTTATAACCAGGAAAGATTTAAATTTCCCGCTTCAGGGCACGTACGTAGTGTAGCCATGAGTGCGCCAGAGCTGGGTCAAACCATTCTCTGCTAAGACTGAGGGGGGTTTGTGCAAAAAAAGGAAAAAATATATTAAATATATTTGAAATATTCCATTTGTTAAAGTTTTTAAGTATATATCGAGTAAAACATAATATTTAATTAAACAATGATTTCAATAAATTAAGGGTCATTCAGAGGCATCTATGGTCCTGACGCCCGGGACAACATACCCGGTCGTCTCCCACTCTCGACGGGCTTGGTAATGACACACATGAACCTATTTACCATAGGGTCCGCACTCTCCAAATATGCAAAGTTGGTGGGCCCCCAGCCACTGCACACTGTTGGGTTTTGCTGCCATCAATTCTTTTTATGTTCCCGTTTTTTATTCTATTTACAGGATGTACACAACAAAGGCCTTTTGGGAAACTGCTGCACTGTGCTCTGTGCAATGATAATAAAAATCCTTTTAACTGTTGCTGGTGTGACAACCATTCCACTGACATTGTGACTGACAACCAACCCCAATTCGCGTTTTTAGCTAAAAGCTAAACTAATAGCTAACAAGCAACTGGAGAGCGAGAGAATGGGAATCAAAACTGAAGCTTTGTCGTCATGTTTCAATAGTAACAGTTTCTTAACGCGAATCCTATAGTCAGGAAGCCCATTAAAAAAAGAGTGAAGACCTCAAAATTTGAAATTGACCTTTTCTTTTATCTCAAAATGATGTTATAGTAAAGAAAATGTCGATATATGTTTTTTTCAACTGAAACAATTCTGGTCATTTCAATGCTAATATTGCGCAAAAACACCTTCTAGAAGTCGAGTTATGCAAGTGTGACAACCAACCCCATTCTCCCAGTCCAAGTCATTCTATCATCGTTAATTTTCAAAAATCTGCACTTCTTATGCTAACTTAGACCAACGATGTGCTTGGCCGCGAGAAGGTCGACGCATTGGAGGAGGGCGCCGCTGCCAAGGAGAAGGTGCATGACCTAAGCCGGCAAAGAGATCAATTTAAAGGAAAAGTGCAGGAGCTGAGTAGTAAGGTGGATCAGATGAGCTGCACCGTTCAGGAGTCCAAAGCCTCGGAGAGACTGCAGGAACAACGCGTGAAGCAGCTAGAGGTTTGTGCAACCAAAGAGAATTTTCTTTCCTTCCTACCAGGAAAATCACATCACTTTTGAGATTTTGCTTAATCTCTGTCCTTTTTGGTGACCCTATTGCAGTAATAAAATAGGACTTGTAAATCACAGCCAGTTTGTTTGCCATCTAATTGTTTTTTACTTGTTTAAGTGTTGAAAATGCGCCCTGGGTGAAATGATGTAATGAAGCGCTTGCTTTTCCTGTTTGTTTGTTCTAAAGAGGGAAAAGCAGCAGTTAGAGGAAACTTTGCAGGACGTGAGGAGAAATGAAGAGGAAATGTGTCAGTCCAACCGCTTGCTGCTGACTCGTCTGGAGGAAGTGCAAGTAAAAGAAAAAAAAGCGCTTTGTGAACGTTATGTTCTCATGGATTTGAAGGTTATGCTTCTCTTTTATTTTAGAGTAAACTGACCAAACTCAATCACGAGCACAGGGACATGAAAGAGAAACTCAGGGAGGAGCGGAAACAAACGGAAGACTTGTGGAAGTGCAAAAGTGAGCTGGAGGATGAGAGGAGGTTGCAGGATAGGACGGTGGAACAACTGCAGAGGAAGGTACGATCCCCGCCCTGACTGAACTTTGTCGGGGGAGTTTCACCTCTCCCCTTGTAAATCTGTCTGCTCAGATGAATAGCATCATGGAGGACTGCGAAGCGTCTACAGATGTTCTTCAGAGCCAGGTCGACGAGGCCAAAGAGAGGAGTCAGAGGGAGTTGGCTGAGCTGCGCAGACAGCTGCAGGAAAAAGGAGCTGAGCTGGAGAAATCCCGACTCGCAGCCAAAAAGCTACAGGATGAGGTGCGGCCCTCGCAAATCATTTTGCTGACTCATCAGAACGTGGGATCAAATGTCCAAGTCACTTATGAACTACACCAATGGGACCTTGTAGCTACCATGAGAAGTCGATGAACGCTTTAGCCGTATGAACAACAGAAAGTTGTATCGCTTCTTCTACTTTCCCTAACTGTGTGTTTATTCTGTGCTCAGCTAGTTCCTTTGGAGGAGGATCTGCGGAGGTGTCACGGGGAGCAGCAGCAGGCCCAGTCCATTGCCCGGCAGCTGGAGGAGAAAGTGGAGGAGCTGGAGGAAAGGAACGCAAGCACAGTGGAGGAGCGCGAGAGGCATGTCAAACTCCTGGAGGTGAACATATTTTAGAACACTTGTTGAATGTTGATTTTTGCGTAGCAATTGTTCTTCGTGGGTGTCTTTTACTCTGAATACTCAGGTTTCCGGCAACATCCAGATGATCCCATGACGTGACAACTTATTCACGCGTGTGTAATCATATGCTGTTGGGCGTTGATGTGCCCTGTCACCACTATTTGTCTTTGCCTCTTCCCCGTGGGCTATAAGGGTGCTGAACGGCGCCGCTTTAGCAGCATCTCACGGCTCAGCACTGTTTGTTCTGCTGATGACAAAACATTACATAGTGACATCAGTTTGTTGACACTGTGCGTCAAGCGAGGAAGCCTCTTGTTTACTCGAAAAAGTTCCCTGACCTTTTCGAGTGTTGCCCAAATACGAGTACTTGAACACTATACAATCATTGACACCCTGGGAGAAGCAATCTCTTTTTAATAACTTTTCTAATTTGAACAGGGGTGTGTAGACCTTTTACAGGCGCCGTATTTGTGCTGAATATTTTGTATATGAATTTTGCAGTTTCTTTCAAGTTCTTTCAATGCGGATATTAGTATAGGGGGCATTCCAGAATTGGAGGACATTTTGGCTTTATAATCCTTGAAAAATAATCCTTCAGTTCTCTTTTTCTGCTACATTTTCATTAATGAAAGGAAAGTTTATAGTGTATTAAATACTTGATTAAATTATCTTATAGATCGATGTTAAAATTTTCATGACATGATTTGTTATTTACAATATTTCAAATGATCACAGTAATAGGAATGCTTATCCATTCTAATGTTACCTTTTTCTCAGAAGGAGCTAGCTGTTCAGCTAGCTACTGACCAAGAGAACAAACTTACTTGTGTAAATAAGAAATAATAATATGTACAGTATGTTAAAGTGATTGCATGAAATGAAGTGAGACATTCAATCAAGGTTAGCTATTTTATGACAATGTGAAAAATATAGGAGACGTGTGATCCAATGCTTTCTTCTTATTCTACCATGATAAAAAGGTTTGCGTGCATGTTGTGGGACTCACGTTCCGTGCATGATAATACATATATTAAATATGTACGTTGAAACAAAGGTTCCCACAGTTGCTGGAGACAGCAATGATACAAATTGGCTGCCATTGAAGAGGAGAGACAGGATTTGTTATATGAACAAACTCTCACCTCAGAAACTTTCACTTCAAATTGAACTCTTTCAGTGCCATTGACGGCGCTAGACGTCCAATCCATTTTGACTGGGAGAAGCTTACAGTGATCATGCATTTTAGGGCGCTTTCACATTACCACTGTTTGGTCCGTTTTTCTGAGATAGTCCGCTTCGTTTTGTAAATGTAAACCGGCATCCGAACTCTAGTTTGGACCAAACAAACGAACTCGTGCCCGCTTAAAAAAATCGTGGGTCTCTGTCATAGGCGGAGTTTGACTTTTGGGGTAGGAGGGGCACAAATGTTGATGAACGACCAGAAATGCAGTTTCAGCAATAAAATTAACTTCTGAGAATAATATAATAATAAATTAAGTGTTTTTTTGTTTCCCATCATTTTTGAGGGGAATTCTAAATCAGGCTGCTTAGGGCAGCTACAGTATACTTTTCACTAAGATTGTCATCCATTGAATATGCTACGCCCGCCGTCAACAGGTGCACTGTCAGATTTTGCACCTCATCAGAAATTGCAGCTTTGAGTTATAAATGGCCGCAAATACAGCGGTTACAAAGTAAACACTACAAGCTTTCTTTGAATAAAGGAATATTTACTCACGTTTGATCATGGACTGACATGTAGAAAAGTTCTCAGACACATTCTGCCATGTTAGCTGTACACGACAACTGCACGACGCTCTATCCCTGTTTATGTCTTCGCCGTGTAGTTAAGCATCAATTTACGCCATATTCGTGTGGAACATGTATGTTTACGATGTTACTTGTTTACTTAGCACCTGTGGATAACATTGAGATTCCAATTGAATGTGAAAGAGGGCTTATTCACCGCCACAACAGCAGTGGGAGAAAAATATTATAAGGGTGCAAAATTTGTTGTACAATTAGCGTCTTTAGTGGGGCAAATTGAAACTCCGCTCACTATTTTGGCGGTGCTTTCTGGCTTTTCATAGTCCACATTTTCAATCCTTGGTTCTTGCTCTGTAGTTGTTGTCGCTTTTGAAAGGTTAGGTTTGAAAAAATTACGTAGGCTATATCCATCTTGCCTCTTCATTCCTCAGGTGGTTTTAGCTAAGCAAAGCAAATGACCGTCTAAGGTGCTAGTTTTGTTTCTTTGTGGGTTTGTTGTATAAGACAACTTACTGAAAGGTTTGACTGACAGATCTTTAGTTAAAGAACAGAAGAGAGGCATCATCAATATTAACTGTCCAGTGGCGGGCTGTTTATCAGCTGTCTCGAGCTCGCTGTGTATCTCTGATCTCCGTGTGCTGTGACGAGCAGACATTACTAATCGAACATGCAGATACGATTTGCTCATATAATTACAATCGTCACATGATCTGTTTGAAAAATAATTTTGACCAGTTATAATTTTTATTTTGTTCATTTCATTCATTTTTGCTGTTTGTTTTATTGCTTTACAACTTTTATTGACAATATTTTACCGAAAAATTCTTAATTTTAAAATCATATATAGGAAAGTCAATTACATGCAATGACAGTTTTCTGTCACCAAGGGGGGCCTGGTTTATGGTCTCTGTCCATTTTAATCGCACCCTGCTTCGCTTGTGAGTGCAACTGGAGAAGGGTGCACTTTTGCTAGTTTATGTGCAGCGTCAGCTGTGACGCTACACACAGCGCAGGAAATACAGCATGCACGCTATTCAAAAGAAACAATGGCAAGATGACAGACGATTAACAATGGCCAAATGTTGTGCTGCGCTAAGCAGTTACATTTGATACAAAAAATCGTGTTCTAATGTGGCGGTTGTGTTTTGCATGCTGTTACTGAATAGAGCAGGGCGGTAAACCGAAAAGTCACCGTTACCGAAATTCTTCACGATAACCGACGTAATTTTGACCATGTCGGTAAATTCGGTAATTTAATAAAACAAGAAAATACTTCTAAGTTTTTTATATATAATAAAAAGTCTTTTCATCCCGCTTTGACTCTGTGTTGTTCGGCTACATTCGTTCCCCTTTAAGAAAGCAGTCAGTATGCCTACGTATGGAGTCACGTGGTTACAGGAAGTCAAACAAACAGAAGCCCGGTAGGCTAACGCTAATGCTACAAGCAAACGTGATGGAGTGTGGCTTACGGGAGGTTTGCCAAACTTTCACTCGACATTAAGTAGACTCTTGGCGGCATCCAGACGGGCTTTCACCCGCTGTCCTCCCCAGTTCTCACAATTTCTGGAGAGGGTGCTTTCAGTGCTTTCGACTGGTAGCCAGGCCACAGGCTAACGCTAGCGGCTAATGCTACAAATGAACGTGATGGAGTCGGATAATGGCTCTAACCGAAACGGTTAAACTGAATGAGTGGATTGGGAACGGACTGCATCTAGCAATTAGTATGTCACGTTATTTTGCATCTCTGTCTGTGTGTGATTTCTCTGATAGCTTTTGTGATGGTAAAGCTTTCAGCATAAAGTACAATCCAACAGTGAAACTTATATGACAGTTTAATGGCCATAGTGTAAAGCGCTTTGAGCGCCTTGAAAGGTGGAAAAGCGCTATATAAGTATAACACCATTTACCATTTACCACAGCTATTTTTCTGTAATTGCTTGCTTAATTCTGTGTCATTACTGCCATCATAAAATCTTAAATATTTCATTGGCAGAAGATCAATGTAGCTTTAATGGGTGTGTTTGTGTCTGTGTGTGGGTTCATGTGTGCGTGGATGTATTAAAAATGCACTGGGAAAAAAAACCCTGAAACCTTGGAGGTAAACACTTGTGTTTAGTAATTATGTCACAGCAGCCATTAACAATAAGTTGTCTGTTTGAAGTGTACTGTTCAAGCTGTAAGTCATTTGTGTTACAATGACATGTTTGCACAGTCATATTGATTTTGATAATGTACATTGTTCAAGCCATACAAGCTGCAATAAATGTTCATACTTGAATTCTTATTCTTTACAATATTTTTTTATATACTAAATGTTTAGACTGCATGTACAATTGTTAAATATGTTAAATTGAAAGCAAGTAAATAAATCAACGAGAAACGGCTCATCTGTATTTCATGCATTGATTCAGATTTTCAAATTATATAACAGATCGCTTGGGCGAATTTATCGTTATTTATCGTTATCGAGGTAAATCTGCTCAATTTAACGTGATACGTACTTTAGGCCATATCGCCCAGCCCTATTACTGAACGCACTTTTTGAGAGTGACAGTGGCTGAGACAAGCAGAGCCTCTCGGCGCGGCCGTTTCATGAGTCTCGCTCTCCTGGAAGTGGCGACAATTTGACAGTCCGAAGTCACAAAAGTGACAGCAATCACATGCCTGTGTGACTTGGGGTACCACGCGGTTCCCTTTCGTGGTTTAATTTTTCCCTATGCATTTTTTATATACTCCAGTTCGCTCAGTATCAATGCGGGAGCGAGTGACCTTGCCGCTGGCTGAGCGGCAACTTAATTCATGCTACATTACATCCCAGAAGGGAGGTATTTCTTGTTCTATTTGTCCACTCAATGAGTGCCTTTCTTCCACGAGATGCTACTCGGAAAGTTCGGTTGGTGCTGTGTGAGTGCGGTCATTTGCAAGTGCTGTTGCGAGGTAGCACTCCAACCGGACCCTGATCCTTTTGGTCTAATGTAAACGTGCCCTTAACTGCTTTATTTTTTCAATTTGTTTATTAGGAGGCTAGGAAAACTTCCATGTTTTAGTATTTTGTACATATGTTTAAAATATGTAGCAAGGGACGGAAAATATAATCCAATTCTGTAATGATCGATAGACTAAATTTAAATGTTTTGTTATTCTTCTCAGGGTCGCATCGGTCAGCTGGAGGAAGATGTGAACGATGAGCGCAACACTGCAGATCGCCTGATGGAGCGATTAGACAAAACCAAAGAGCAGGCAAGTTTACATGCTGTCATACATAACGCTGACCTCTCTTTAATTTGTGAGGATTTCATCAAGGGTCAACCTGCTCATCATAGAATTTTTATCATGAACAGATGTGCAGGCTCCGTTTTTAGATTTCCCCATAGTTGCTCATTTTTCCATACAGCGTTGGCCAAAAAAGTGTTTTTATTTCATTGTGCTCACTTTGTAGCCACGCTGAGGTACTTTTATTATCTTATGCCAGTCAGTATTGGATCATTTTTATTTGCTCCAGCAGGCCACTGTTCATGGATGCAAAGCACTGGAGACTAATTGACACAAAACACTGTTTTGGGTGCGGTGCGAAGACACAAAACAGGAAACTATTGTGTCTGTTGATTCACTTTCCCTTCGCTGGGCCTCAGAATGTTATTAGAGAGGAGAAGCTGCTAAGATTAGAAAGCATTTCCTTTTTTTTAAAAATTTTTTTTTAATGAAGTCCAACTAATCTGAAAGTGACCTTTTTAATGATTTTTTTCCTTCAATATGAAAGGTTGCACAAGTGATATTTAAAAAATATTAAAATATTTTGGCTTTGACTGAGACTCATCTAAGAAATATACTGTGTGTGAACGTGTGGGTACACGATCCCCAAAAGCTCACTGATTTTGTCTCCCGTGCATATTGTTGCGTATGATTATTAATGTTGCACCGATACCAGTATCGCTGGGAGTGGGGGCGGGGGGTGATATGGCACTAAAATCGTATCGGTATCGGTGGTATCGGTATCGGCGAGTACCAACAAATAGGGCGCTGATACCATATACTGATATTACTTGAAGTCCCAGCCTTCTCTCTCCTGACACTCACACATCAGTGATGTGTGATGACACGTGATCACTTACCATGCCAAGCAGCTACTGCTATTGGCCTGCTCCAGACCAATGAGAGCAGGCCGTTAGCCGCCCTTAACCGCCGTGGCAGCTTTTTCATATGAAGGATAAACAAACCAGGAGAAGAAATGTTGGCGGTCTGTGAATATTTTAGCACAAAAACTCCGTCGAGTACAATGGCTGAATGCAAGATTTGCGGCCTAAAAGTTTTGAGAGGTGGAGTTAAATCGGCCAGTTTTAATACATATACTTCTACATATATTTATCATTATACTGATAAAACATTTGAAGACGAAACATGTGAACGAAAACAAACAGTTTGAGGCTGCAACAACAGTCACTGCTACCAAGAGAAAGAGGGCTGGACCGGAGCAACAAACCCTGGTCAGTTCACTTTGTCTACTTTACTTGTATTGTCTTTTACTGAAAGACATGCTGCAGTAATTTTAGACTTGTTTCAAATCAAAAGTGCTGTAGAAGTACACAAAGTAAGTTAAGCTGAGTGGCGAAGTTGTGTGCGTCAGATAGAGACTCACTCGTGCGCTGCTTGCATTTGTGCGTTGCTATAAAGGAAGGAGTTGTTATGTTGCTGCTGGAGAACAGAGTGGGAGGCTGGTATAAAGACAGGATGCTGTGATAAATTATTATTAAATTATTATTATTTGTCACCCATACCAGCTATGCAATAAATAGTTATACTCGATTCACTTTTTATTAGTCTTTTTCCTGTTTCACAAAGGTAAGCAGCAGCCTCGCAAAGTCATGATAGCAATGATTTCACATCCAAGTATGTAGCTCTTCATATAAACAGTACATACATACATATATATATATATATATATATATATATACATATATATATATATATATATGTATATATATATATATTTTTTTTTAAATTAATTAATTAATTAATTTTTTTCCCAAACAAAGTGGTATTGGAATGGTATCGGTATCGCCCAATACTGCACAGCCAGGTATCGGTATCGTGGCCAAAAAAATGGTATTGGTGCAACTCTATATACTGTTTACATACCTACATGTATATTAGGCGGTTTTATAATACAGTGGGGCAAATAAGTATTTAGTCAACCACTAATTGTGCAAGTTCTCCCACTTGAAAATATTAGAGAGGCCTGTAATTGTCAACATGGTTAAACCTCAACCATGAGAGACAGAATGTGAAAAAAAAACAGAAAATCACATTGTTTGATTTTTAAAGAATTTATTTGCAAATCATGGTGGAAAATAAGTATTTGGTCAATACCAAAAGTTCATCATCTCAATACTTTGTTATGTACCCTTTCTTGGCAATAACGGAGGCCAAACGTTTTCTGTAACTCTTCACAAGCTCTTCACACACTGCTGCTGGTATTTTGGCCCATTCCTCCACGCAGATCTCCTCGAGAGCAGTAATGTTTTGGCGCTGTCGTTGGGCAACACGGACTTTCAACTCCCTCCACAGATTTTCTATGGGGTTGAGATCTGGAGACTGGCTAGGCCACTCCAGGACCTTGAAATGCTTCTTACGAAGCCAGTCCTTTGTTTTCTTGGCTGTGTGTTTGTGATCATTATCATGCTGTAGGACCCAGCCACGTCTTATCTTCAATGCCCTTGCTGATGGAAGGACATTTTCACTCAAAATCTCGAGATACATGGCCCCATTCATTCCTTTCCTTTACACAGATCAGTCGTCCTGGTCCCTTTGCAGAAAAACAGCCCCAAAGCATGATGTTTCCACCCCCATGCTTCACAGTAGGTATGGTGCAATTCAGTATTCTTTTTCCTCCAAACATGAGAGCCTGTGTTTCTACCAAAAAGTTCTATTTTGGTTTCATCTGACCATAACACATTCTCCCAGTCCTCTTCTAGATCATCCAAATGCTCTCTATCGAACCGCAGACGGGCCTGGATGTGTACTTTCTTCAGCAGGGGGACACGTCTGGCAGTGCAGGATTTGAGTCCCTGGCGGCACATTGTGTTACTGATAGTAGCCTTTGTTACTGTGGTCCCAGCTCTCTGTAGGTCATTTAAAAGGTCCCCCTGTGTGGTTCAGGGATTTTTGCTCACCGTTTTTGTTATCATTTTGACGCCACGGGGTGAGGAGGGAGTTGAAAGTCTGTGTTGCCGAACGACAGCCCCAAAACATCACTGCTCTAGAGGAGATCTGCATGGAGAAATGGGCCAAAATACCAGCAACAGTGTGTGAAAAGCTTGTGAAGAGTTACAGAAAACGTTTGGCCTCCATTATTTGCAACAAAGGGTACAAAACAAAGTATTGAGATGAACTTTTGGTGTTGACCAAATACGTTACAGAAAACGTTTGGCCTCCGTTATTGCCAACAAAGGGTACAAAACAAAGTATTGAGATGAACTTTTGGTATTGACCAAATACTTATTTTCCACCAGGATTTGCAAATAAATTCTTTAAAAATCAAACAATGTGATTTTCTGGGTTTTTTTTTTCCCCCCCCCACATTCTGTCGCTCATGGTTAAGGTTTACCTATGTTGACAATTACAGGCCTCTCTAATATTTTCAAGTGGGAGAACTTGCACAATTAGTGGTTGACTAAATACTTATTTGCCCCACTGTACATTGCAATATGATTGTAGTGTATCAAAGTGTACATGTTGACGTGTACTGCACATGGTGTGTGTCAGGTGGATGAAATGAGGAGTGAGTTGATGCAGGAGAGAGCAGTCAGACAAGACCTGGAGTGTGACAACATAAGCCTGGAAAGACAGGTAGGGTGAATTCAACCTTTACAAGAGAATCTAAAGTGCAAATACAATATGCTGTATTTTCGAGACCATAGGGCACACCATATATAAAGGCGCAGGCTCAAGGCTGGAATACACCAAGCGCGTCTGTGGCATGTCAACGCAGTGAAACGCAGCTGTTAAAGTCAAACAGCGAGTGCACACCAGTCGTGAAGCGGCTGTGTCTCAGACGCGTCCTAGAAGCGTTTGAACGTGTCGCACTCGAAACGAACAGCAGAATTTTAATATTTGTCACGACATGCAAGCCTTCTACTTCAATACTACTAGGTAGGATCGGGCATGACCGGAAGTTACTCAAATAAAAATACGGTGGATCTTCGACTTTCAAAATATATGCAGTCAATTTTATTAATTTCTGCATAGCGCTTTAACTTGAAAAAAAATCATCAATAAATCTTCATGAAACCGTTCATAAGAAGAAAAAAAAAAAAAATTCATTGAGGAATTTTATTTGTCAAATACATGTTAAAATCCTTGTCATTGCAGTTTCAAAAGTTTCTCTTGAGCACAGGACTTTTTTTTTTCTTCTTTCTTTCAGAAAGAAAGCTGACCAATACGTGGTGTCTAAAAGGCAAATAGTTGATGTATTGTTATCTCTAAATACCCGCTACTCTCACGTGATCTTGCAATCCTCGCGTGAACCGATCGAGCCGCTCTGCTCGTAAAACGCGTACTGTTGAAATTGGGGGCGTCAGCGGTGCGTTGACACGCTGGCAACACTGACGTACCACAGACGTGCCTGGTGTGTTACCAGGGTCATTTTCAGGTGATATTTTTGTATTAAACACACACACACACAATGCGCACTGCATTATTGGGCGCGCTGTCTGTTCTGGACAAGGGCGTAGGTTTGCATAGGGACGGTAAGGACATAACACTACCAACTTTTCAGGATGCACAAATTGTCCCCACCAACTTTTAAGCAACCTTATTTCCATTATGTAATGACTTCAGATAAATAAGTCATTTAGATATTTTTCCCATATGTTGTCAGGACAGAATGACCCTACCATTATAAAGTGAATTACTTTCATTAGGTTCAGACTTACCCAGACCCCTTTTCACTTGCTGAATGTGCCAGTCCAATTTATTCCCTCAAACATACGTTTGATTGGCTAATGACTTGACCCCCCACCCCCCACCCCACGGACACACAGCCGTGTCACTGCCGTGATAGAAAAACTGAATGCGGCCTCCTCAGCCCCCTTCGAAGATGAGGAATATTAGAAGTTCTTTTCCGTCAGGAGCAGCCACTGTAAGTAATAATAAAAAGACACCAATGTTGCGGAGGTGGTGAACACACCACTAATGTTGCTACTGAAAGTCCTACCTGCATCAGAATTGGCATAGCATTAATCTGTGTGAATTTCTCGAACTCGAGTAGGAAGCTTTTTAAAACAAAGGTTTGAATCCAACGGTGTATCATTTGAACCAATACATATGCACTGTAAAAACACACCTCCTTAAAACTAGTTAAACTCCCTTGTTTTCACTGTAAATCTACTAGAAATAGGCAAAATGATCTGCCAGTGCTTTAAGTAAATTTTACTCAGATATCTTGAAATAAGAGAAATGGCTAGCTGAAAATAATCTTAACACATTTATTTTAGCAGAAAGTTAGCATATTTCATCTAAACAAAAACTGAAATGTCCTTAATTCAAGAATAGATATTGTTCAAAACATTATTTGAAAGCATTTTTTTCTTGATTTAGGTGAAAAATGACCAACTTTTATAAATGACCAACTTTTAGATGTATGGGTTTATTAAGAACAAATGGTAATATTTACTTAAAGTAAATGGAATAATTTGACCCATTAATCTCTGAACTAGTCTTGAACACTCAAAACAAGATGGAGAAAATTATTCAACTAGATTTAAGAAAAATCTGATTAAGATTGTTATAAATTTGCACTCTGAAAGTTTAAGTCAATACAGATTTATTTTGCATTGATCATTTAACCTATAAATTTATTAGGTTCATACTCGTGACAAATGTAGGCCTGACCCCCCATTCACATCTGTTTGGTCTTATTAATGCCCTGTCCCCAGCAAAAAGTGTACATTGCAGGTTATGATTAAGGTTATATTGTCCCTACACACATTGAGACCAAACCTACGCCCTTGGTTCTGGAGATTTTTTTTTACTTTTAGGTGCGCCTTATGGTCGTGAAAATACAGTAACATTGTGTGTTATATCCTATATTACCATTTTCTTCTCCACAAGGTAAGCGTGAATACTTTATATGCTCGCTGACAGGTCGCAATTTTTTGTACCAAAAGGCGGGTGTGACCTATACGCTTGATATGCTGTCCTCGCTATGACCATTACCAAGTTTCGACCATCGTAAAAACTGAAAAAGCATACAACTTAGCATTAGCTATATACGCTAACTATACAGACAAGTGACGCTTGGTCAAAATAAACCACAAATGTCTAATATAAAAAAATACAACATTTCGTTCAACAACAAAAATATGCACTGTGCTTTAGACAAACAGTACGTACGAACAAAACTTGCCCAAAGAAGGACTAAAGACCAACATCGCGGGTGAAGCTGCAAATGTGTTCGCGTGCAGCCATCTCAGCTTTCACAACAAACAATATTGCCAAGCGACCTCAAGAGGGTGCTCTAAGAGAGCGCAAAAAAACCCCGCTTCTTTCAGAACTTTAGATAAGGAAGTATAATACAGTTAAGAAACAAAGACTAGAAACAATATATTTACCACATTGGCATTGGTTGTGTAGTGTACTTACGTTTTTACGATGTATGTAAGTTATTACGAAATAAAAATATAGTCAAGTAATGAAAATATAGTCTTTCAATAATAATAAAAATATTTTATTTGTTTCAATCGTACTGATATCGAAAATTGGCCCAAATATTTGCCCAAAAATTTATATAGTGGTGTGACCTATACGAGGGTCAACCTAAAATTCCTACTTTTTAAACCACAAACTAAGGATGCGACCTATCTACCGGTGCAACCTATTCGCGATTATACCCGGTAACTGTTTATACTACCATTATTCATAGGAATACAAGACAAACATTTACAGTGCACCACTCTGGTACATTTATTTTGTAATTATTCTGGAGGGCAGAAATAGACAATGCAAATAGTTTGGGTCACTTTTCAAGGTGTTAGGTTCGGGTTGAATCATGGGTAGGAAACCTTTTGTGATTAAGGGCCACATTTCGTGTCACAAACAGACAAATTGCAAGGTCAAATACTGTATGTGGCAATAACATTTTTCAAGTATGTACATAGCAGTTGTTTTTGGCAGCCCTTTTCATTTTCGTCTTAGTTTTTTGGATGGAAATAGTCATATTTTAGTCATTTCAAAATATGTTCGTCTTTGACTAGTTTAGTCAACGAAAACTCTCACAAATTTCGCCTGGTTTTAGTCAACAATTACTCAAAATGTTTTCGTCTGTAAACTTCCAAAGTTTTAGTCCATGAATAAATAAAGGTTTCCAACAATTACGAGTGAACATTGACAGACAGACGAGCACATAATTGAAGTGTCTACAAAGACATCCCCAACTTTAAGATGATAATACACAGTTAGTTTTACAAGAGTTTTAAACAACACTCACCACGCTTTATGCTCTTGTTAACGCAAACGCTTACCGTAATTTCCCGAATATAAGGCGCACCCGTGTATAATGCTCACCCCAAATTTACTTGTAAAATCTAGGGAAAATTATTGTACCCATTTATAACGCACACCCTAATTTTAGCACCAATAAGTAGAAGAATACAAGAAAACAGAGCTCGTGTACAGATACAGAAATGTCATTTTACTTACTGGTGAAACACAGCACAAGCATAGCACATTGGTAGTTCAAAACATTACCATAAACTGACAATATTTACGGTAATAAAAAAAATGATTTGACAACTTCTCCAACTTACCAGAATCTAGGAGAAAACAAAACAGATGTGACTTTTCTTTTAAAGGCTGCTATATAACTTGCTCGCTTCATCATGATGAATAAATGTTTCTTCCATGGATTGATACGGTAAAATGAAAGTGAGAACGTAAGTCGGAAATCCGTGAGAGCTCATCGCTGTCAACACGACAGTAAGATTAGGAACTATTGTTATTTGGGTTTGAGTTTCCTGAGGGACCGATATAGTTGACGGACACAGGAAGTGTGTGTGCTTACGTTTGTTATGGTCCGAGTTGCAGAGCTGCAATAAACGTCGACTCAAATGAGTTCAAGAAACTAAATTCTGTGCTTTATGAAGAGTGAATAAAGCAGAATTTACCACAGACGAAATCATTAGAGTGAAGTATTACCGAAACAAAATGGTGACGTCACGTACCGTAATGGTCGGCAATGTGTCGCCGCATACGTTTCTTCAACACAACGTGGCCGTGTCAATAAAAAAAAAATCGGTTTATATATATATATATATATATATATATATATGTAATATATATATATTTCTGTCTCCATCCATGAACTCGTTTATAATGCGCACCATGATTTTACAAGTTGATTTTGGGGAAAAAAAGTGTGCATTATATTCAGGAAATTACGGTATATTCGGGCCAATATGGTAAATGTAACAGAGCAAATGTAATGCATTACTACCCAACCTCTGCCAGTGATTAAGCGTGTGTTTAGGGCAAGGTTGCGGGATCCGGGGAGCAGCACGTCACAGGAGTGACACGACCAAACACTGCTATGATGCGTGCTAACTACACATACGATAAAATGTCAAACATTGTGAACTAAAGACGGAAACTATGACGAATTTTCATCTTGTTGTCGTCTCGTCGGACGAAAACTGGCATCTCGTTATGTTTTAGTCTCTCAAGACTTTTTAGCCCGTCATCTTAATGAAAAAAATTATTCGTCAACGACTAATTTTCGTTATCATCGTTTGTGAAAACAACACTGGTACGTAGTAAAAATGTACTTATTGGCTGCCAATCGCGGTGAAAAAACAAACCAGACTTGCTCTAAAATTGAACTGTTTTTACATAGACCACACAGTCAAATTGGAATATTACCGCTTACACTAGCGAAAAGAGGAAACATATCAACAGCCTTCCTGTTGTTCTAATGGCTTTAATGTTATTTCATAAATTAACTCATTGGCTGCCATTGACGGCAATAGAAATTCAATCCATTTGCACTGGGAGGGGCTGGCCACGATCGTTCACAGAGCTATAAATATGCTATAATTTGCTCCTTTCAATAATAATTTAATTTGTGAAATAACTAATTGTTTAATTACTGTACATAAATCAATCTAATGAAAAACTAAACGCATTTTGATGATGTGAGCGGAAAGGTAACAAATTGCAATTCTTATTGAGTTTATTGAATGAACTGGTGTCTCCTCATTATTGTGTGTATGCGACCAGTCTTTGACCTGTGTGGTTAATCCAGCATGAAGGAAATTTGCAGGGTCCTTTTAATTTTTCCTCGTTTGTGACATTCCTCTATTTCATTTCCTGTGTCAGAATAAAGACCTGAAGAGCAGACTGTCTCATTTAGAAGGCTCACAGAGGACCAACCAGGATTCTCTCATTTCCAAGCTCAACAGCCGCATTCAGGAACTTGAGGAGAGGCTGCAAGGAGAGGAAAGGTAAACACTCCACAAATGTCTGTTTTGCAGGGGACATATTTTGCATAGAGATGTCCCGATCGATCGGCATCGGGTCCGATCACGTCATTTTCAAAGTATCGGAATCGGCAAAAAAATATCGGATATGCCTTTTTTTTTTTAATATATATACTGTATATTTTTTAATTAAATCGTTTTCTAATTGTATTTAATGTTACAGACATAATGTGTTACACTCTTCCAGAGTCCTTAGTTTAAGCTTAAGGTAGGGTTATCAAATTTATCGCGTTAACGGCGAGAATTAATATTTTTTTTTACATTTATCACGTTACAATATTTAACGCAATTAACGCATGCGATGCACGACCCACTCACGCATTGTCCCGTTCAATCTATAATGACGCCGTTTTACCCATACAGCATATAGAGCTAAAAGGCAGCGTAAAATGAGTAGAGTGAATTTTGGGCAGCGTTTAGAGCATTTTTTTAAAAAGTTAAAGCCTTACAACCCCTCTCCCAATGATAAGAATAATTATTGGAAGCATTGTGGGGAAGAAAGGTAGTAGTTGATCTTTTTCTTAACACCCTATGTTATTTCACAACGCAGAGAAGATATATCAATTGGTACCACGACGCACAGTCATGGTTTCACTTCCCATCATGCATCAAGGCAGAAGTTAAATGGCTACAGTATCATTTACTGAAAGCTCAACAAATACACTAGATGGCAATATTTAGTCACAATTTACAAAGTCACATTTATCCTTTAAGAATTACAAGTCTTTCTATCCGTGGATCCCTCTCACAGAAAGAATGTTAATAATATAAATGCCATCTTGAGGATTTATTGTCATAATAAACAAATACAGTCCTTATGTACTGTATGTTGAATGTACAGTGCCTTGCAAAAGTATTCGGCCCCCTTGAATCTTGCAACCTTTCGCCACATTTAAGGCTTCAAACAAAGATATGAAATTTAATTTTTTTGTCAAGAATCAACAACAAGTGGGACACAATCGTGAAGTGGAACATTTATTGGATAATTTAAACTTTTTTAACAAATAAAAAACTGAAAAGTGGGGCGTGCAATATTATTCGGCCCCCTTGCGTTAATACTTTGTAGTGCCACCTTTTGCTCCAATTACAGCTGCAAGTCGCTTGGGGTATGTTTCGATCAGTTTTGCACATCGAGAGACTGACATTCTTGCCCATTCTTCCTTGCAAAACAGCTCGAGCTCAGTGAGGTTGGATGGAGAGTGTTTGTGAACAGCAGTCTTCAGCTCTTTCCACAGATTCTCGATTGGATTCAGGTCTGGACTTTGACTTGGCCATTCAAACACCTGGATACGTTTATTTTTTAACCATTCCATTGTAGATTTGGCTTTATGTTTTGGATCATTGTCCTGTTGGAAGATAAATCTCCGTCCCAGTCTCAGGTCTTGTGCAGATACCAACAGGTTTTCTTCCAGAATGTTCCTGTATTTGGCTGCATCCATCTTCCCGTCAATTTCAACCATCTTCCCTGTCCCTGCTGAAGAAAAGCAGGCCCAAACCATGATGCTGCCACCACCATGTTTGACAGTGGGGATGGTGTGTTCAGGGTGATGAGCTGTGTTGCTTTTACGCCAAACATATCGTTTTGCATTGTGGCCAAAAAGTTCAATTTTGGTTTCATCTGACCAGAGCACCTTCTTCCACATGTTTGGTGTGTCTCCCAGGTGGCTTGTGGCAAACTTTAAACGAGACTTTTTATGGATATCTTTGAGAAATGGCTTTCTTCTTGCCACTCTTCCATAAAGGCCAGATTTGTGCAGTGTACGACTGATTGTTGTCCTATGGACAGACTCTCCCACCTCAGCTGTAGATCTCTGCAGTTCATCCTGAGTGATCATGGGCCTCTTGGCTGCATCTCTGATCAGTTTTCTCCTTGTTTGAGAAGAAAGTTTGGAAGGACGGCCGGGTCATGGTAGATTTGCAGTGGTCTGATGCTCCTTCCATTTCAATATGATGGCTTGCACAGTGCTCCTTGAGATGTTTAAAGCTTGGGAAATCTTTTTGTATCCAAATCCGGCTTTAAACTTCTCCACAACAGTATCTCGGACCTGCCTGGTGTGTTCCTTGGTTTTCATAATGCTCTCTGCACTTTAAAGAGAACCCTGAGACTATCACAGAGCAGATGCATTTATACGGAGACTTGATTACACACATTTGGATTCTATTTATCATCATCGGTCATTTAGGACAACATTGGATCATTCAGAGATCCTCACTGAACTTCTGGTGTGAGTTTGCTGCACTGAAAGTAAAGGGGCCGAATAATATTGCACGCCCCACTTTTCAGTTTTTTATTTGTTAAAAAAGTTTAAATTATCCAATAAATGTTGTTCCACTTCACAATTGTGTCCCACTTGATGTTGATTCTTGACCCAAAAAAATAAATTTCATATCTTTATGTTTGAAGCCTGAAATGTGGCGAAAGGTTGCAAGATTCAAGGGAGCCGAATACTTTTGCAAGGCACTGTATATATTTGTCCGAGTTTTATTCATTTTTTTCTTAATGCATTGCCAAAATGTATATGATAGGGAAAAATTATCGGGAATGATTGGAATTGAATCCGGAGCAAAAAAAAAAAGCAATCGGATCGAGAAATATCGGGATCGGCAGATACTTAAACTAAAACGATCGGGATCGGATCGGGAGCAAAAAAACATGATCGGAACAACCCTAATTTTGCGTAATATTTCTGTACTGACACCCCAACACTAGCCTGGCTCTGCCAGACTATTCTCCCTGTATTTTTCAAACACTGAGAGAAATAGTCTGGGAACCATCCCATTAACGGCCTTTTCGAGCAGATACAAAATCAATCGACAAATCAGATTCGTTTATTTTTGTGACGTGTTCTTCACGAGCAACGTCACTCTTGCGCGTCGAAAGTCGTCTCTTCAACAACACAATGGTGAACGGCAGAGCCGAGAATATGTTCCAATCCACGGTAAAATCAGTTTTAAATGACCAAAAACACATCGACACGAGTCATTGACAACAGTCTGTCTCGCGCTAGCCATGTCGAATAAACTCCGCTCTCTTCGTATGTTTACTTCCGTGCGCAAGTCCCTCGTCCTGCCGTCGCCATTTTACTAACGTCACGTCTGCCCGTCGCTGCTTGGTCCACTCCGCTGTCTGTTTGCTGTGGCTTGCTCCGCCCTGGAAATTGTTTCCGTGGGAATGGTGGCCAGACTCAATAGCTGGAACAGCGTTGAGTCTGGTGTACCAGGCTACCCCAACACTCCTTTGGTATCACATTCCCTCAGGGACAACAACAACTTGCAGCAAACCAACCGCAAGCTTGAGCGTAAGGTGAAGGAGATGAAGATGCAGGCCGACGAGGAGCACGCTAACCTACAGACGCAGAGGGACCAGGTATGAGAGAGCAAGTCGCCGTCGGTCACGTTCGTCGTCTGAATTGTTGTGAACGGCGCAGCTGACTCAAAGGCTGAAGACAGCCAAGCGGCAGATGGATGAGGCGGAGGAGGAGATCGAGCGTCTGGAGCATGCCAAGAAGAAGCTGCAGAGAGAGCTAGAGGAGCAGCTTGAGGCCAACGAGCATCTTCATGGCCAAATCGACACCATGAGGAAAGACATGAGGTGAAGGTGTAGCTTCCGGATTACAAAGCGACAGCAAAGTACTTGCTTAAATCATTGACTGCACTAGAAGTCCATTCCATATGAAGTGGGAGGAACATTTGTTCATTCGCTGCCATCCTCCCACTTCAAAGGACTTGGACGTCTACTAGTGATAAACAGAAGGATGAATAGACCCACATGATTGGACGTCTATCATCGTTAATGGCAGTGAAAAACTGTTTTGCTCTGACAGGCGCAAACGGAAATCACCTCCTACAATCAAAGTGGCGGAAGATAGAGACAGGCTGGATGACACTGGTTCTGATTAACCGGACACATAACTCAGGTCATGTTTGAACTTCATGGGACGCTTGTTTTAGTAACTCTATTAACAACTGACTCTGGCATTGTGATAAGACTGACCTCTTGTGGCGACATTTTTAACGACATGGTGGAGCAAATACACTCGCATTGAAATATTCAGGAGTTGGACAAAATAACGGAAACCAAGGGCGTAGGTTTGCATAGGGATGGTAGGGACATAACACCAGCAACTTTTCAGGATACTCAAATTGTCCCGACCAACTTTTAATCGACCTTTTTTGCATTATATAATGAGTTCAGTTATATAGGTCGTTTAGATTGTCTTCCCATACTGGATAGAATTAACCCTACCATTATTAAATTAGTTCAGTTCATGATGTTCATACTTACATATACAGTACCCATTTTCACTTGTTGAATGTGCCGGTCCATTTTTTCCCCTCAAACGCACGCGTGATTGGCTGATGATTTGCATTTATTTAAAATACATTTATTTTCTACATTATTGAAAAATATTTTTATTTGCAGCCTATGCGGACATTTTCTTTCCAGATAAATATATATTAATCATAATCGAGGTTAAAAGTCTGTTAAAAGTTTGGCTGTGCTTGTGGGGAAAAAAAGCAGTAGTGTTTTACCTGAGGGAAGGCTCCATTTTTTAATATTAATTTTGTTATACCCTGACTCCAGACATTTTTTAGTTATATTTGATTTATTTTGACAAATATTGAGTGGTCTTAAAACAAATGTTTAAAATTTGAATTCCTGGATAGTTTGTTTTTAGTTTGTATTTACTGTGTATGTTAATATAATTTATGCTCAAATATTGCTATTTAAATTTGCTAATAAAATCCAGACATTTATTCTGGAAGTTTTCAAAATGTTTCTTTAGTAGTTTTTCAAAACAAAGGTTTGAATCAAGTGATACCTTAACCAATACACATGAAAGTTAAGTCAATACAGATTTATTTTGCATGGATCATTTAGCCTATCATTTTATTAGGTTCATATTCGTGCGAAATGAAGCCCTGACCGCTGTTCGCCCAATCTGGTCTTATTAATGTACCGTCCCCAGCAAAAAAGTGTTGGCAAAGTGGACCCCTTTCTTGACGTATGCTAGGGCCTTGAACTTTTCTCAGACTCCGGAATAATACGTTTTTGTTTTGTTTGACCCAAAAGCTCATATATATATTGTTGCATGCTTTTTTTTTGTTTTGTTTTTTCTTTTGCGTGTATGTTCAGCCTTTGAAGGGAATAGGTACCGTTCTCGCACACACCATATAATTGTTTGCATTAGTCTAACACATTCATCTAACTATAGTTTAGGCAGACTTCACTCCATGCCCTTGGACACAATAAAGTGAATCACCTTATCGGTGCTCATGAGGGGGAAATGAAGAAAATGGTACCGTTTCTCGTAGGCACCGTCTAACTGTTTGCATTACTCTAACACACGTAATACAATCAATCAGGGAATAGTATCATGTCTCATATGTACTGTAGGATTGTTTGTACTACTCTAAAACACCTAAATAAATAGCACACCATAGTTTAATGAAAAGAAGCAGAATAGATACACAACGCCATCTTATCACAGAAGCCCAACGTGTGCGTCACGAGCAAGATTGACGCACCAGCTATCGCAATCAGTTCTCCTGGCCACTCCAAGGACAAAGAGCAGGGCGCTCTATCCTAAAACAAGTAGCGTCTCGACCAGCCAGGATAACAAAGTTGATAGCGGGCGCTTAGGACGTCAAGACCAGCGTCGGTCGCTGTGGCAATCACGTCCCAGCCACGAAGGAGGACGCACGAACCTAACTGGCCTAAACCGGCCACAGAGGGATGATCCCAAAACAACACCCAGACACACTTTCAGCCCGGCCCGCTCCACCGAAGCCTTCAAAAACACTGGACACTGAGATAACAAACGCTTCGCTGCTCGGAAACATAATCTATGTAGCCTTGTTTTGAATCCAGCATTGGTCCCTCCAGCGTCTGTTTTTGCCTTATTTTTTGAAACTCATCATTTTGTGTGGCCTGCAAAAAATATTGTATACCGATTTCATGTTTTTCGCAAAAAGAAAAAAACAGAAAAATACAAACGTCTAATAAAATTAATGTAGTCCTCAATGAAAAACTGAGGACAACAGAAATGAAGAGTGCATTGTGTTTTTTTTTTTTTTTATATGAAAACCTTAATGAATATAAACAGAACATTTAGTGTTCCTTTTTGTTTTTTTATAAATACTACATAATGCGTTAAAATTAAAAAAGAAATGAATGAAAAAATAGATATTTGCTTTGTAGAGGCTAAAAAAAACAATTTGGTCAATTTATAGGTCAATGATGTCACGAGACCAGTGGTTAACATTGCATAGGGTACCGAACCCTGCAAGTTTCAGATACGGATTCACCAAATCCTTCATAATTAGATAAGCAAAACAAACATGAATGTTACACCAAAACAATGCAGCAGTGAGAAACAAAACTTTCCTCTTGGATGAAAACCAGTTGGCAGAAACACCGCTCTAAACTATTAATCGATTAAAACAATTTATTCATGTGGCCTGCGACAAATATGAATTTAACACTCCTGCTTTTGTCCATGGTGCGTACGTAAATTTCTATCCTGTCTGTTGAAGGGTAAAGTAAATCTGAATTACAATGTTTTCTAACTAGTGTTGTTTTTGGCAACCCTTTTAATTTTCGTCTCTGTCTTAGTCTTTTGGACGAAAATACTTATTAGTGTTTGTCATGTTTTAGTCATTTCAAAATGTGTTTGTCTTCGTTGTAGTTTAGTCAATGAATACTAGTTTTAGTCATCAAATATTCAAAATGATTTCGTCTGTGATCTTCAAAAGTTTTTGTCCAGTGTTTTTCAACCGGTGTGCCGCGAGAGATCGTCAGGTGTTCCGTGAGAAATTATCCAATGTATTTTTTTTACATCGTCGGGCAGAGGTGTAGTAGTGAGGAAGGAGTAGGTAGAAGGTTTCAGTTTTGATCATGTGCAGATTAGTGAGGTATTGCTCGTGTCGCGTTCATTAACTTCTCGGATTTCTAGCCATCCGCCACCTTGCTGTCCGTGACAATGTGGACCCCAGCACATCTACTGTCATCACTTCATTAGACTCGTCAAGTGCCGATATCCATGAAAGTGTCCTTTTCTATTTTATCCTTATGTGACGACCATCAATCCTCGCCGTATTTCAATTCCAACACATTGTCGAGGACAGCAAGGTGGCTAATGGTTGGAAATCCGAGCAGTTCTTGAATGTGACACAAGCAGCTATTTTGAGAAAAACTACAAAGGTAAATGAGAAAGCCCTCAAAGCCAGTTACCTTGTTGCTGGACTTGTTGCTAAATCCAAAAAGTCCCACACTGTGGCAGAGACATTAATTTTACCTGCCTGGAAAGCGATTGTCAGCGAGATGCTCGGCCCTGATGCGGTTAAATACGTTGCTGAAGTCCCCCTGTCTGACAATTCTGAGCTTTTCAAGCCAAACTGCTATAAAAAATATATATATATAGAGAGAGACAGAGCCACTGAAGAGCTCCATATGTGTGTCTTTCTTCAATTACCACCGGGATATTGGCTTTGTGTTCATCTAAACAGGCTCAAGTTTCACACTGATTAAGTGTAAATATTGAGAAAGTATTTCATAATTAAATATACTGTACATAAAGTAATTTTGGAACATTTTTGGTTTGAGGTGTGCCGCAAGATTTTTTCCAATGTAAAAATGTGCCTTGACTCAGAGAAGATTGAAAAACACTATGTTAGTCCATGAATAAATAAGTAATTAAAAGGTTTCCAACAATTTCGAATGAACATTGACAGACGAGCACATAATTGTAGAATCTACAAGGACATCAACATCTTCGTGATGATAATACACACTCAGCAGGATAACAGTATATTATTTTCAACTAATAAAACTCACCTGGAGGCCACAAAGTGTATTCAAAAAGTTTTCCAAGTTTAAGACGACACTCACCACTAGGGATGGGAATTGATAAGATTTTTCCGATTCTGCTTGACGATTCGATTCTTTATCGATTCTCTTATCGATTCTAATTTGGACTAATAACCCACAAGCACGCTGCGTGCACGTGCGGTCATCTTGGCCATAAAAGTGGCGAAAACTAAGCACTGTACACTAGAGCTGAAACGAATACTCGAGCAACTCGAGTAACTCGAGTTTAAAAACTGATCCGAGTAATTTTATTCACCTCAAGGAATCGTTTAATTTTGCTAGCTCTAAGCATCACGTTTTGCCCGGACTATTTTTAATGCGGGACAACCCGCTGACATCGCGTGCGTAGAGGAAGAAGCAATTAAAAAAAAATACCTTACTGCATTCGACAGCCGTTACTAACTGCGCCGACGTTGCTAAAAACAATGCCCGCATGTTGCTATGGTGGTAGCAAGTAGCGTTTGATGTGTGTCATAGATATCACATGTACTTGTCATCGATATCACATGTACGTAGAACTAGATGCGAAATGACCGACTCGGCGGCGTTAATACAACAGCCGCCATATTAAAGCAGTATACTTCTCAGCGCTCATAAATAAGATTAACGTTAGTGTGACTCGCTCACGTAACGTTATCCCTGCGGAAGGCTAGGTTTCTATTCATTATGGCCACTGTCGATGCGTGGCTAACTCTGACACACAGGCTTTATTTAATCTGTGAAAACAGCACTGTAGAGTGATTAGGGTGTAAAATAAAAACTTAATAATGCTAACTGTCAATTTTAGCTCAGTAGTCATTGCTAGATAAAACACCAAGTAGCACTGGTGCCTAATTTGCTCCAATACAGCACAGCATTTATTTTGAACACTGCAAAAACTCAAAACCTATCAGGACTTACAGTTTAGACCAACTTAAAACTTAACTAGAATTTATAGCTTGACACAAGTGGAAATTTAATTGAAACGTGGGAAAATCACCTAACTTTTAAGTGATGTGTGTTATCAAGCGTAATGACATTTTTAGGTAAGAAATATATATTTTTTTTTATAAGATCTAAAATTTTAAGAGAAAGCAGTGAGTTAGCCCTTTGTTTTTTAGTCACATTTGAGATGCAATTAAGTTGTTGGCTGTTTTCAACAATGTACATTGAAAATAAAGACATTGATTGACTGAAAATGGTTCAATATTAGATGAAATGTCTTGTTTTCTCATCTATATTTATAATTGCTCTTTACCTAAAAAAAAATGTTTTATCCTATTACTCGATTAATCGATAGAATTTTCAGTCGATGACTCAATTACTAAAATATTCGATAGCTGCAGCCCTACTGAACACTCATATGGATGTACAACATCATCTTAAGATGCTAAACTAACACATTCCCTCTTAACACAAATATGCACTGCGAATGTAATGTAAACAACGCTCTCGTCCACGCAGCGAGCGACAGTAAAAACACGAAACGGTCGCGCTGATAACGGCTCTAATTTATCATAAGAACTTTATGGCATGAAGAGGAAATACTTACTTTCGTTCATGGACACACAAAAATTAATAATTCCACTAACAGGTGGGCGTCTGCTCGAAATGTACACCTTACGCCTTCTCTGTCCCAGAATAAGCTGCGCGCATGACGTAGGACAATAACAGGAAACAGGCTGCTATTGGAACGAACGCATACCCATGAAATCTTTCTAAAAGGAGTATTAAAATTGCTAATAAAATCGTTTAGGATTATTTTAGATGCATGTATGTTATATTATAGAGTATTCGTCGAGGAATATGATGGACCCATTAAAACTTATTTGGAAAAATAACCATTTCTTTAAGTAGTCTCATGAATAATGACTTGGCCAGTGACTACTACTGGTTTATTACTTGGTGGCGACACCTGGCACTTTTGATAGGTGGCTACAATGTGAGCATTCCTGTTGTGACACTTGCTTGCTTGGCGGTGTGTATCATGCATCAATTCCGTGACATTGATTGTACTGTTAGGAATCTATAAGAGAATCATTAACTAATCTGCCAAACAATTCCATGGAGTTGATACACGTGGAACCGTTTCTCTATAAGAACCGGTTCTCGATTCCCATCCCTACTCACCACGCTAAATGCTAATGCCAAAGCGAACGCTATAGTAACACTACAAGTTACATTTAGTGTGTGATGATCACTCAACACAGATCCTTAGATCTTTTGTGAAACACCTGACATGTGTTTCACAAAAGGCAAGTCTGGAGCCTGGAGGACACCGGTGAGTAAGGGTGTGTGCTGGGCACCGCATGTCCAATGAGGAACACGACCAAACACTGCTTGGATGCGTGCTAACAACACATACGATAAGAAAATGTCACGCACTTATAATGGAAACTATGGCCAATTTTTTTCTTGTTCTCGTCTCATCAGATAAAAACAGGCATACGTCCCGTTGTTTTATTCTTCCAAGACGTGTTTTTAGCTCATCATCGTCAAGTCATCGTCATGAAAAAAAGTGTTCGTCGACGAAATATTTTTGTTATGGTCATCGTTGATGAAAACAACATTGCTTCCAACTAATGCAGGGGTCCCCAAACTATTTTCTGTGAGGGCCACATGACTTTTCCCTTCTCTGATGAGGGGCCAGGGTTAATACAATCCAGCCTCATGTTTTAGTAAGTTACTTGCAGAATTTAATATTGAAAGCAATCTTGTGAGGTGGATAATGGACTTTTTAACAAATAGAACACAAAGAGTTAGAGTAAACGGTTGTCTGTCTGAAAGATGCGTCTCTTCTACTGGCTCCCCTCAGGGTTGTGTACTCTCACCCTTACTATTCATCCTTTCCACAAATGATTGCAGGAGTCAGTATAGAAATAGACACATCCTGAAATATGCTGATGATACCGTCATTATCAGTTTACTGCAGAAACATGAATCCCAGCATGGGCCTGTGGTAGACGAGTTTGTTAGTTTGTGTGACAGATCTTTTCTCCAACTCAACACCTCAAAAACTAAGGATATGTGTATAGATTTTAGGAAAAAACAACCTGCTCGTCCTCAACCCACTCGTATAAAAGGTAGCAGTATAGAGGTGGTAGAGCAGTATAAATACTTGGGCACAGTGATAAGCAGTAAACTTAAATTCGAGGCAAATATAGAGACCATCTGCAAAAAGGGTCAACAACGACTGTACTTTCTAAGAAAGCTGAACTCTTTTAATGTTGATAAGGATATCTTTGTTTTATAAATCTTTTATTGAATCTGTTCTTACTTTTGCTTTTATTGCCTGGTATGGAGGTATCAGCCTGAAAGAGAAAAATGACATCAACCACATTGTTAGGTGGCTAGTAAGATAATAGGTTGTCCACAGGTCTCCTTAACTGATATTTATGAGAGGCAGGTTATGAGGAAGGCAAATGACATACTTGACTGTGCAGATCACCCCCTTCATTGTTCATTTGAGGTTCTCCCTTCAGGCAGGAGATTCAGAGTCCCTTGTTTTAAGTCCAACAGGACAAAGAACTCCTTTTTACCAAGTGCGATTAGGCTGCTAAATTTGCACAATTCTTGGACCGAGAGGCGAAGCTGTTCATAGCATTTTTTAAAATTGTGGTCTTTGTTATTTTATGTGTATGTGTTATCTGTTGTTGTGTATCTGTGTGCTCACCTGCTGTAAGATAAGTTTCCCCTCCTTAGGGGACAATAAACTTGAACTTGAACAGGGTCAGTTTGTAACAGAAAAAGTGTGACGATTGCAGGAGTGCCTAAATGTTAAAAATTATTGTTTTTCAGAAAGCCACAATCAAATAACCCTTTCTGGATTCTTCACGGAACAAAAGTAAATAAAATGAAAATAATAATATAATATAATAATAATAAATAATAATAACACTATTAATTAAATTGATAATAACCAAATAACCCTCTCTGAGTTCTTCACAGAAAAAGGCCAGGAATTAAATAATACTATTGAGAAAAAAAAAAATCAAAATGCTCTCTGGTATTGTTCAGGGGGCTGGACCAAATGTGGAGGCGGGCCGGATAACTAATGAAACATTTGCTATGATACTTCAAAACATGTAGTTTCTAAACCTTTATGTACTGCCAAAAACGGGGAAATAAAAACACGGCTTGCTTAAGAGGTTGTCTTTCCATATAGTTGTATCATTCATACAGGCAGTCACGACACAATAGCATCCACACGTGTCATTCACTGTGCCTGGAAACTGTGATGTTTGCACGAGCGGATCAATTCTGTCCACTGAATGGCTGAATTTAGGCAGAGATGACTGACATAACATCCACTCCGCTGAAGTTAATGCAGCAGGCACTTTTATCACAGTCAGCACAGAGGAACCTTGAAACAACACCAGAAAAGGATGAGGAAACACTGTGCGATCAAACATGGAATATTCAAGGAATTCCTGGCAGAATTCCTCGGGACCTTTGTTTTGGTTGTAAGTAAAATTTTGCTTTTATAACCTGTTCAAGATGTTACTTGAAATGTTTTTTTTTTTTTCTTCCTTTGAAATTGCACGCTTGCTTACCACTTCATTAGGCCTTTTCAATACAACAGAAGAAATATGAAACATTCTTTTAATGCACAGTGAAGAAAATTTGTATTTGAACACCCTCCTATTTTGTAAGTTCTCCCACTTAGAAATCTTGGAGGAGTCATTCTAAAAAGAAAAATCCAGACATCACAATGCATGATTTTTTTAAAACAATTTATTTGTGTGATACAGCTGCAAATAACTATTTGAACACCCGTCTATCAGCTGGAATTCTGACCGTGAAAGACCTGTAAGTCCGCCTATTAAAAGTCCACTTCCACTCCATGTATTATCCTGAATCAGATGCCCTTGTTTGAGGTCGATAGCAGCATAAAGACACCTGTCCACCCCATACAATCAGTAAGACTCAAACTTGTAACATGGTCAAGACCAAAGAGCTGTCCAAAGACGCCAGAGACAAAATTGTTCACCTCCACGAGGCTGGAAAGTGCTACGGAGCAATTGCCAAGCAGTTTGGTGAAAAAAAGTCCACTGTTGGAGCAATCATTAGAAAATGGATAAAGCTAAACATGACAGTCAATCTCAACTGCATTGGATCCCCATGTAAGATATCACTTCGTGGGGTCTCAATGATCCTAAGACAGGAGAGGAATCAGCCCAGAACTACACGACAGGAGTTACCATGACCTGAAAAGAGCTGGGACCACCGTTTTCAAGGTTACTGTTGGTAATACACTAAGACGTCATGGTTTGAAATCATGCATGGCACGGAAGGTTCCCTAAACCAGCACATGTCAAGGCCCGTCTTCAGTTTGCCTATGACCATTTGGAGGATGTCATGGGAGCAAGTTTTGTGGTCAGATGAGAGTGAAATAGAATGTTTTGGTCATAATTCCACTAACCGTGTCTGGAGGGGAAATTATGATGAAAACTATCACAAGAACATCATCCCTACTGTGAAGCTTGGGGGTGGTAGCATCATGCTTTGGCGGTGTTTTTCTCTGCCTAGGACAGGACAAGTGCAGTGTATTAAAGAGAGGATGACTGGGGTCTTGTGTTGTGAGATTTTGGGGAACAACCTCCTTCCTTCAATCAGAGTATTGAAGATGGGTCGTACCTGGGTCTTCCAATCTGACAATGACCCGAAGCACACAGCCAGGAAAACCAAGGAGTGACACCGTAAGAAGCATATCAAGGTTCTAGCATGGCCTAGCCGATATCCAGACCGAAACTCAATAGAAACCTTTGGAGGATCTCAAACTCCATGGTTCTCAATGACAGCGCAGAAATCTGACTGATGGGTGGGCCAAGATCCCTCATGCACATAGGCGGAATTTGACTTTTGGGGCAGGGGGGGCACAACATGTTGATGACCCCGAATCGCAGTGTCAGCAATGAAATTAACTTACAACATTATTTATAATAATAAGTTGACAATGAACATTTTTTGTTTCCCATCATTCTTGAGGTGAATTCTAAATCAGGCTGCTTAGGCAATACTTTTCGCCAAGATCGTCAACCATTGAATATGGTACGTCCGCTGTTGTCGTGCCAATGTAGTTACCCCAGTCAAAAATTGTGTCTCCTGGACGGAGCCATATGGAGGTAGATTTGTGTCTTGATTACTGAATTAAAAAAAGCTGCTTCAATTAAAAAAGTTGCTTTAATCAAAATATATATTTTCAATTTAAAAAAAAAAAGTCGCTTCAATAGAAAAAAAAAAAATCTGTTTGAATGTAAATCTAAATTCGAAACAAAAAAATGCATGTGAATGCTATTTTTCTTTGATTTAATTTTTTTTTTGATTGTAGTCATTTTTTTTTTTTTTTTGGACAGAAACAACTTTTTTGATTGAAGTAATGTTGATTTGTGTTTGGGCCAAATTTTGGCTAGGACGTTTTTGTCTTTATTATTCAATCAAAAAATAAGCTGCTTCAAAAAAATACATTTTCAAAAAGAATCACTTCAATCAAAAAAAAGAAAAATTTCCAATTATAGAAAACGTTTTGAATGCGAAAGAATATTTGAGATTTAAAAATTTGCATTTGAACACTCAAGTTTTCATTGAAAAAGTTTCATTTGATTGAAGCAATTCTTTTGTTTGGCCCATATTATGTGTCTAATCATTCATACCCAAAAAAAAGTTTTAAAAAATGCTCCTGCAGCGTGTACCACATATTAACATTCATTTTCTCAGGTGTTCAAATACTTATTTGCTGCTGTATCACACAAATAAATCGTTTAAAAAAATCATACATTGTGATGTCTGGATTTTTCTTTTTAGATTATCTCTCACAGTGAACATACACTGACTAGGAAAATTTCGAACCCCTCCATGGTTTCTAAGTTGGAGAACTTGCAAAATAGCAGGGTGTTCAAATACTTTTTTCTTCACTGTAACTAGGAGGTCTAATTTGTGCCTAGTAAGCGTATGATGTGCATAATGATAATACATAAGGAAGCTGTATATTTCTACAATTTCTTTTAGTTGTTTGGCTGCGGCTCCGTTGCCCAAACTGTTCTGAGTCGAAACTCCTTGGGTGAGCCGCTCACCGTGCACATTGGCTTCTCCGTTGGACTGATGATGGCGGTTTACGTGGCCGGTGGGGTATCAGGTAAGTACAACTACGAAACGTTACTGTGGGGGGGAAAAGTACTACTGTAGTTGTTAGTCACGGAAATGGTTAATTCCTCCCGAGTGGGAACGTGCCACCGGGTCAATACGCGTGTGTTAGCCATTGATTTGGTAGGGCCAGGCCTAGCTCAACCTTTCCTGGGTCATACATAACCTGCGGCGCTGAATGTCCTGTGAGCATCGATCACCGGGCCACGTTTGTGACAGTCTCTTCGAAACGTGTTAGTCTGCCTTTTTAACTGCATGACCAAATGGCTTGATTAAGCCAGAATATTTTATGTGGTGATACAATATTTGTTAAACCTTTAAAGGGCAAGTGACTATTTCTGGTCAAAATTGGTCTCATAAAAACGTGGCGTCGACATAAGCGGATTTTAAGGGGAGGCCAGGGGGTCCAGGCCCCACCCCTGGTGGCCAAAAAGTGTCATTGCATGTAATTGATTAATTATTATTAATTATTATTATTATTATTAATTATTAATAATTTAGATATATAGAAGTTGTAAAGCAATAAAACTGCAAAAATGAATGAAATGAACAAAAAAAACTATTTTTATAATGGGTCGAAATTATTTTTCGAGCACCTTAGACAGTCATTTGCTTTGCATATAATTTTTTTTTTTTAATTATATATATATATATATATATGTATTAGGGCTGTCAAACGATATATATAAGATCCTTTAAATGATTTATTTCTTTGATTGAAATTTTTTTTTGTTTTTTTTTTAAGCAACTTTTTTAGGGATTGAATGATTTAGACACAAATATCCTACTCATAATATGGCCCAAACACAAAAAGAATTGCTTCAATCAAAGAATTTTTTTTCAATGAAAATGTAAGTGTTCAAATGCAAATTTTTCAATCTCAAATATTTTTTCGCATTCAAAAACCTTTTTCTATGATTGATTTTTTTTTCTTTTTTTGATTGAAGTGAATTTTCTTTTTGATTGAATAATGAGAAAAATGTCCAAACACAAATCAACATTACTTCAATCAAAAAGTTGCTTCTACAAAAAAAAACTTGACTTCAATCCAAGAAAATAAAAAATAAATAAATAAAAAATAATCAAAGAAAAATACCTTTCACATGCATTTTTTTGTTGTTTTTTGAGTTTCAAATTTATTTTTGCATTCAAACACCTTTTTTTTTGATTCATGCGACTTTTTTTGATTGAAAATATATTTTTTGGTTGAAGCAACTTTTTTTTTTTAATTGAATAATAAAGACACAAATCTCATAAAAATAAAATCAAAATTAACAAAACACAAATACACTTTAGTATTAATAAGACTTGAAACATTCCCTTTTTCTTGTTTTTAATAAATGAGAATAATTGCAGCTTAATTATTTGAAAGTTTAAAAAAAGCATAAATACCCGAAATTGAAATGAATAAGAATATTTTTTTCATGTTTTTTTTTTAAATAATCAACTTTTAAACCAATAGGCGTCCAATTTTTTTTAAAGCTGGCTGTGAATGCTTTTAGTCCCATTGGCGGCGCTAGATGTCAAAATCCATTTTGACTGGGAGGACTAGCACCCATCAATCCAGTCAAAATGGAGAGCTGTCAATGGCAGCCAAAGAGTTAAATGATTGCCATATAAAGGGGTTACACCCCTTACCAGGAGAATCATTCTGGCCTCTTGTCCTCCATTCCAGGGGGCCACGTGAACCCTGCGGTCTCCCTGGCTATGGTCATCCTTGGCAAACTGAAGATTTGGAAGTTTCCTCTCTACATCATCGCTCAGTTTCTCGGTGCGTTTGCAGGAGCTGCTGCAGTATTTGGATTATACTACGGTGAGCATACAAGCAATTTTGTCATGTCTATATCAGACACGTACTAGGTATTGCATGAGGGAAAAAAGCCACCTCACCCCCCCCCCCCCCGCCCCCCCCCCAAAAATGTGGGTAAAGTGTCCACTCCTGTTCAGCTGCTTTGACACAGAGAATCTGAGTGTCTTTATAAACTGAACAGTCTTAACGTGCAAGATGGAAGTATGATGTGATCCCTCACTACTTCGCGCTTCAAACTACGTGCCCTCGGTCCATCTCGGATTTTTTTCAATTAAAAAAATAAGTAAATAAATACAGATGAGCTGTCTTCGATCTCGATCTCGCAGTCTTACTCTCCGTCCTGCTGCTTTTCGTGGTCAGGCAGTGCACTGGAATTGCGTATTAAAGTTAACCATGATTGACAGATTTTAGGGTTTGATCTTGCCAGGGATGTTTGGAAGCCGAAACTTCAAAACGCCACATACGTAAATCATCGTTTAGCTTGTTAAATAGGTGCTGTGGCAACTCATTGTGTGTGAGCAGCTTAAGCAGATTTGAGTGGACTCACTCCATGAAGCATTTAATAAAGACAAGCATTTTTCTACTTCATTCTTGTTTAAAAATTGTTGTTTACAGCTTCAAAATTAATTAATCGTAATGAATCGCAGTTCAAACCATCTATAAAATATGCCATATTTTTCTGTAAATCATTGTTGGAATGGAAAGATAAGACAGAAGACAGATATGTACATTCAACATACGGTACATAAGTACTATATTTGTTTTTATAACAATAAATCAACAAGATGACATTAACATTAGTAACATTCTGTTAAAGCGATCCATGGATTGAAAGACTTGTAGTTCTTAAAAGATAAATGTTAGTACAAGTTATAGAAATTTTATATTAAAACCCCTCTTAATATTTTCGTTTGAATAAAATTTGTAAAATTTTCAATCAAAAAATAAACTAGTAGTTCGCCATTGTTGATGTCAATAATGACACAATGCTCATGGTGCACAAACCCATAAAATCAGTCGCACCCAAGCGCCAGCAGAGGGCGACAAAACACCAAAAAACACAAGTAACAAATGGACATTACACTGTGCTGACATTTTAATCTGTTTGAGCGGGGCATGTGCGTTAAATGCGTCAAATATTTTAACGTGATTAATTAAAAAATTAATTACCACCCGTTAACGAGATAATTTTGAAAGGCCTTGTTTAAAACGTATAATTATTTAATTTGAAGTGCTTCAAACCCATTTATTAATATATATACACTACCGTTCAAATGTTTGGGGTCGCTTTGACCCCAAACTTATGAACCGTAGTGTATCATATGGGATTTTTCATTATGTACCATCCGGTTCAAAAGTCATCATAAAGCAGTACATTTCTCGGCGCTCATAAATAAGATTAACGTTACTTTAACTCGCTCACGTAACGTTATCCCTGCGGAGGGCTAGGTTTCTATTCATTGTGACCACTGTCGATGCATGGCTAACTCTTACATACAGGCTTTATTTAATCTGTGAAAACAGCGCTGTAGAGTGATTAGGGTGTAAAACAAAAACATAATAATGCTAACTGTCAATTTTAGCTCAGTAGTCATTGCTGGATAAAACACCAAGTAGCACTGGTGCCTTATGTGCTCCAATACAGCACAGAATTTATTTTGAACACTGCAAAAACTCAAAATCCTATCAGGACTTACAGTTTAAACTAACTTAAAATTTAACTAGAACTTATAGCTTGACACAAGTGGAAATTCAATTGAAACACGTTGGAAAAACACCTAACTTTTAAGTCATGTGTATTATCAAGCGTAAATAAAGACATTGATTGACTGAAAATGGTTCAATATTACATGAAATGTCTTGTTTTCCCAGCTACATGTATAATTGCGCTTTACCTAAAAAAAAAAAAAGGTTTTATCCGAATTTTCAGTCGATTACTCGATTACTAAAATATTCGATAGCTGCAGCCCGAGTTATGACGTAGATATTCGTGACTGATTAAAGACACCATTTTGTTCATTGTGATGTAATTTTTTTTTGTTTTAGTTTTTCAGTTAGTTTAAAATATGCGAGTGAATAATTTTTTTAAAGTCGTTTTTTTATTTTTAAATAAATATTTACAATCACTCAGTCAATTAATGATTCTAAGCTAAAAATGACAGACATTTTGAATAATAAGTACACTTACCTTCTTTTTTTTGGGCTGGGTTGAAACAAAAGCTGTTCCGCGACGTCTGTAAACGGGCTTCCAGGGTAAAACGGACAAATTAAAAATAGTTTGGGGGCTTAATACGCCATGAATCTGCTATGGCAGCATATAAACATAATAATCTATCAAACACAACAGTTCTTTTTGCTTAAAATACAGCAGTTTGTTTTAAAGATGGTTGCAAGAGCAGGAACTGCTTTTTCAGCCTTGTCTGTGTTTTCTGCCATATACATATATATACACTACCGTTCAAAAGTTTGGGGTCGCTTTGATTTTTTTTTTAAATTATACTTTCGGGGGGAAAAAAGTGAAAAAAAACGTCTTATAGGTATCTGTTTCCAATGCTAAATCTGAAAAAACACATTGAGCAGCAGACTAAAAAAAAAAAAACTTATCACGGTGGGTTCTTAAACGCGAAAAACGAGTGATCACTGTACTCCTACTGTGGTTGTTCATGTTGTTTTATTCATTAGGAGAAAGCAGCAGACATGAAGAGGTTTTGGGGAGAGAGAAAAGAAGATAGAAAAGGAGAAAAGCAAACAAAAATACACACCGCACCCTTTCTTAACCTTTTACAGGGCAATTGACAATTTTTGGTAATCAAAAAAAGATATTCTCCGTGAAGACTTTTAAATTTGATTTTTTTTTTTTTTTTTTTTACTGTTTTTATCCTTTTTAAAAATTGAAATCATAAGTAGAGAAGACAATCTGTACTGATTTTCCCTTTGCAGTTTTTGTATTAATTCAAAAATGCAAAAACTAAATAAAGTTTTAAAAATATAAATAAGGAATTAGAATACTGAGAGAGCAGACTTAAATCTAAGCAGCCAAATTGAACGCATCATCATATTCGGTAGAGTGGGCACTCATTACTTTCTCTCTTCTCATTATACAATCTTCCCTTCCCAAATTTGCGTTAAATCAACTAATCCGTTTTCAAGTTATTGCAAAATTCTTTTTCTGACCTTTTTGACCTGTGGCCTCTCCACCCCCAAATTTAATTACCTCTTCCGTTTCGTATGTATTACAAACGAATCCTACAAGTTTCATGAAAATCCTTTTATTCATTCTTGACATGGCTATATCAAACAATCTTAACCAAATACTTTGTGTAAGCTCCACCTACCGATGGAGGGAACTATTTAACAGTTAACAAATATTTTAATGCTAACTCGCTAGATGCCATTCAGTTCAAGACGTGTAATTTATTTACACAACACGACCAGTGAAGAGAGAATACGGGAAGCGGATTTGAAGAAATTTAAATTGGACAAAACAGCAGTGAACAACAGAACACGTAAGGTCCGCTTGAGAAAATAAAAGTACTGTATACATATAAAAAACTAGCGCCGTCAAAATTATCGCGTTTATGAGCAGTAATTTTTTTAATTAATCACGTTAAAATATTTGACGCAATTAACGCACATGCCCCGCTCAAACAGATTAAAATGACAGCACAGTGTCATGTGCACTTGTTACTTGTGTTTTTTTAAGTTTTGTCGCCCTCTTCTGGCGCTTGGGTGCGACTGATTTTATGGGTTTCCGCACCATGAGAATTGTGTAATTATTGACATTGACAATGGCAAGCTACTAGTTTATTTTTTGATTGAAAATTTTACAAATTTTATTAAAACGAAAACATTAAGAGGGGTTTTAATATAAAATTTCTATAACTTGTACTAACATTTATCTTTTAAGAACTACAAGTCTTTCTATCCATGGATCGCTTCAACAGAATGTTAATGTTAATGCCATCTTGTTGATTTATTGTAATAATAAACAAATACAGTTCTTATGTACAGTATGTTGAATGTATATATCTGTCTTGTGTCTTATCTTTCTATTCCAACAAAAATTTACAGAAAAATATGGCATATTTTATAGATGGTTTGAATTGCAATTAATTGCGATTAATTAATCTTTAAGCTGTGATTAACTCGATTAAAAATTTTAATCGTTTGACAGCCCTATAAAAAAACAACAACAATTTCATCACAGGATCAAACGGCATTGGAGATTATCATGCTTTACTCAGGCCATGTCTACACCTAGCAGGGATTTTTAAAACTGAGGTCCAGAAATAAATAATTCCTTCCACACCAGCACCTTTGTAGAAAAAAAAAGCTTCCACAGCCAACTGCATTCATTCGTTTTTTTAGTACATTCATAACAATGCGCGAAAAATAATTATCCATAATACTCTCATCCTTCACATGTGCAAGAGTTCTAAAACCCACTGAGAAAGATCTAAACCCACTGTGAAGGTCTACGTTTACTTCAAATGTAAACATTGGTCAGATGTGTGACATAGAAACAAAGTTTGCCGCAGTCAGTGACGTTTCTACAGATAAATCTTCGGTTATCAGTGTCCACATGATGGCGCTACAAACGCAGAATTCGCTCATCTTCACTTTGGATGGAGTTTTAAGAACCTTCATTTTCAATGCCCAAAATGTGCGTGTGCGTGTGGATGATAGACCAAACCGTAGAAAAAGTTCTTATTGCCAAATACCCTGCTATGTGTAGACATAGCTTTATTCACTCCCAAAATACAGTGGTATGAAAAAGTATCGGAACCTTGTGGAATTTCTTACATTTCTGCATAAAATCACCATCAAATGTGATCTAATCTTTGTCAAAATCACACAGATGAAAAAAAGTGCTTTAACTAAAACCACCCACCCATTTATAGGTTTTCATATTTTAATGAGGATAGTATGCAAACAATGAAAGAAAGGGGGAAAATAAGTAAGTGAACCACCACATTTAATATTTTGTGCCCCACCACCCCCACCCTTTGGCAGAAATAACTTCAACCAGACACTTCCTGTAGCTGCAGATCAGTCTGGACTAATCTTGGCCCATTCTTCTCTACAAAACTGCTGTAGTTCAGTCAGATTCCTGGGATATCTGGCATAAATCACTGTCTTTAGGTCACAGAATCTCAATTGGGTTCAAGTCTGGACTTTGACTAGTCCACTCCGGAACGTATACTTTTTTTCTTCTGAAACCATTCTGAAGTTGATTTACTTTGGTGTTTTGGATCATTGTCTTGTTGCAGCATCCATCCTTTTTTAGGTTCAACTGTCTGACAGACGGCCTCAGATTTTTCTAAAAAACACCCTGATAAACTTTGGAATTCATTCTTCCATTAATGATTAAAGGTGTCCAGGCCCTGGAAAACAGCCCCAAATCATGATGCTCCCTCCACCATGCTTTATGCTTTTGGGAGAGAAGCAACAGTGGCAAACTCTCTCCATTTGTAGACAACTTCTCTGACTGTCGATTGATGAACATCCAGACTTTTAGAGATGGTTTTGTATTCTTTCCCAGCTTTATACAAATCAACAATCCATGATTGCAGGTCTTCAGACAGCTCTTTTGACCGAGCCATGATGCATATCAGACAATGCTTCTCATCAAGATAATTCTTGCTAGGTGTGTATTTTATAGTGGAAAGGGCAGATTTAATCCTTTCATCAGTGATTGGGCACACACCTGACTTAAATTGTTTGGTAAAAATTGGTTTTAATTGCTCTTCGAGTCTCCTTAGGCAGAGGGTTCACTCATGTATTTTTCGCCCTTCTGTCTTTGTTTGAATGCTATCTGCATTAAAATATGAAAACCTGTAAATGTTTGGGTGGTTTTAGTTAAAGCAGACACTGTTTTTTCATCTGTGTGATTTTGACAAAGGTCAGATCACATTTGATGGTGATTTTATGCAGAAATGTGAGAAATTCCAAAAGGTTCAGATACTTTTTCATACCACTGTAGATTGGACACCTTGGGCCATCAACGGCAGCCAATGAGTTCAATGAGTGCCCTACATAAGGTTAAGCCCAACGACTAAATTAGTTTTCAGTTTAGTTTTCATTTAGTATCCTAAATGATATTCGTCGGAATACCGATGCAGGCAAATCATCTGTTCTGTTAGTATTGGATCTCAGCGCCGCATTCGACACGGTTGATCACAACATACTACTCAGCAGATTGGAACAGTGGGTAGGGCTTACTGACACTATTCTTCAGTGGTTCACATCCTATTTACATGATAGGGATTTCTTTGTGTCAATCGGAAACCATCAGTCAGAACAAACCAAATTCACGTGTGGAGTCCCTCAAGGGTCAATTCTTGGACCACTCTTATTTAACATCTATATGCTTCCTATAGCTCAGATAATGGAACACATCTCCTATCACGCCTATGCAGATGACACACAACTGTACATTTCTGTGTCCCCACATGATTATAGTCCCTTAGTCTCCCTGAGTAAATGCATTCATCAAATCAATGAATGGATGTGCCAGAATTTTCTCCAGTTAAATGTGGAGAAGACAGAAGTGACCATTTTTGGGCCAAAAAAGGAAAGGTCAAAGATAAGCAGCCAACTTAGCACAATGTCACTTACAGCTACAAATCAAGTCAGAAACCTTGGCGTAATTATTGACCCAGACCTAATATTTGATAGCTATCTAAAGTTCGTCACTAAATCTGCTTATTACCACCTAAAAAATATAACCAGAATTAAGGCGCTTCTGACTCAACAAGACACGGAAAAACTTATGCATGCATTCATTTTCAGCAGATTGGACTATTGCAACGGTATATTTACAGGTCTTGATAAAAAATCAGTCAGGAAGCTGCAGCTAGTACAGAATGCTGCAGCCAGAGTCCTCACAAATACAAGGAAGCTGGACCACATTACACCGGTTTTGAAATCGTTACACTGGCTTCCAGTGAGTCAAAGGATAGACTATAAAATACTACTGCTCGTCTACAAAACACTTAATGGCCTTGGACCAAAATACATGCTTGATTTGTTAGTTTCCTATGAGACATCTAGACCCCTAAGGTCGTCTGGAACCGGTCTCCTGCATGTTCCAAGAACAAGAACCAAGCAGCGTGAGGCAGCATTTAGTTATTATGCTCCTCACCTCTGGAACAAGTTACCTGAACGTCTGAAGTATGCTCAAACTGTTACTTTTAAATCAGGGCTAAAAACGCTTTTGTTTAGCACTGCATATCCATAACTGTCTATATATTTTAATCTACTTGCTTTCTATTCCTCTTGTGCTTATCTCCATTGCTGATTTCAATTATTATTAGTAGTAGTAGTTATCGTTTTATTTTTATTTATTTATTTTTATTCTATTTGTAATTAAATGCGATTTTTATGTATAATTTTATTTCCGATTTTGATTGTCTGGGTTTTTACGTTGTATTGATTTAAATGTGATTTTTGTGATCTTCATGTGATGTAAAGCACTTTGAATTGCGTTGTGTTGAATTGTGCTATATAAATAAATTTGCCTTGCCTTGCCTTCACAGAACAGAATACGTCCAATAGTACCTTGATTTATCGAGTTGGAATTTACTATTTTCTATCATACTTTAAGCACAAACTATTTTTAGAAAGTTGAATGTAAGAAGTGGCAGAGTGTCGAGTGAGAACTGTATGAATCCCCACCAAGCCCGTCGACAAGGGGGGGCAACCGGGTATGTTGGACCATGTGGGCCCCTGAGTGACCCTTAATTTATTTTATTTTACATTCACATATTTTCTTTTTGGCGGCACGGTGGCTGAGTGGTTAGCACGTCTGCCTCACAGTTCTGAGATCAAAGGTTCAATCCCGGGCTTCGGCCTTCCTGTGTGGAGTTTGCATGTTCTCCCCGTGCCTGCGTGGGTTTCCTCCGGGAACTCCGGTTTCCTCCCACATCCCAAAAACATGCATGGTAGGCTGATTGAAAACTCTAAATTGTCCGTAGGTATGAGTGTGCGCGTGAATGGTTGTATGTCTCCTTGTGCCCTGCAATTGGCTGGCAACCAGTTCAGGGTGTCCCCTGCCTACTGCCCGTAGTTGGCTGGGATAGGCTCCAGCACCTCCGCGACCCTCGTGAGGAAAAGCGGCATGGAAAATGAATGAATGAATATTTTCTTTTTATTTAAATTATTGTCTGATTAAATATTTTGTTCTACTCAATATATACGTAAAAACCTTAACATACCGTAAAAAGACTTTTTGAACACCAAATTCATTTTTATAAAGAAAATAATTACAGTACATCAGAAACAAATGATTATAACAATATATTTGAGAGAAAAAGCATGTTATTTTGCCTCATTCAAATCTTAATATCTGAACATTTAAATATGTAAAGTGCAATCACATTCGTAAATGAATGGCTTCCAGTTTTTGAAATGTAAAAAGAACAATCTATTGTGATAAAACAACAAAGTTGCAATGACTGCATTAAGCATCAAAGTGAAGTCTAACTAACTGTAGTCTTGAAACAAATCTGAATAAGGAAAAAGATTGCAATAAAATATTGCAAACTGGTTAAACTTGAGAGAAGCTGAGATCTGTCATGACAGAACATCGCTTCAATGATATCTGGCGCCATCTAGCGTCATGAATGGGTATAATGTCTAGACTGCGAATACAAGATGACCCCCTCTTTTTCAGTCTTATTTCAATGCAAAAAACAATGTCTTATATTCGGGCCAATACGGTATTAGATATTTTTAGAAATTTTTTTCGGGTTTTTTTTTTTTTTTTTTTTTTTTTTGCACAACACACCCCGCACCCCCAAATAAATGACTTTGCTGTCAAAAAAATATCGGTGCATCACTGTTTGAGGGCTTGATAGCCCCAAGGGTGTGGAGGGGGCAGGCACAGGATGTTTAGTTATACTGTTTTGTTGCTTAGCAGTCAGGCATCTCACTCTCAGTTGTATTGTATTGTATGTAGCCTACAGTGGGGCAAATAAGTATTTAGTCAACCACCAATTGTGCAAGTTCTCCTACTTGAAAAGATTAGAGAGGCCTGTAATTGTCAACATGGGTAAACCTCAACCATGAGAGACAGAATGTGGGAAAAAAACAGAAAATAACATTGTTTGATTTTTAAAGAATTCCAAATTAGAGTGGAAAATAAATATTTGGTCACCTACAAACAAGCAAGTTTTCTGGCTGTCAAAGAGGTCTAACTTCTTCTAACGAGGTCTAATGAGGCTCCACTCGTCACCTGTATTAATGGCACCTGTTTTAACTCATTATTGGTATAAAAGACACCTGTCCACAACTCATGCAGCACACTCCAAACTCCACTATGGCCAAGACCAAAGAGCTTTCGAAGGACACCAGAGACAAAATTGTAGACCTGCACCAGGCTGGGAAGACTGAATCTGCAATAGGTAAAACGCTTGGTGTAAAGAAATCAACTGTGGGAGCAATTATTAGAAAATGGAAGACATACAAGGCCACTGATAATCTCCCTCGATCTGGGGCTCCATGCAAGATCTCACCCCGTGGTGTCAAAATGATAACAAGAACGGTGAGAAAAAATCCCAGAACCACACGGGGGGACCTAGTGAATGACCTACAGAGAGCTGGGACCACAGTAACAAAGGCTACTATCAGTAACACAACGCGCCGCCAGGGATTCAAATCCTGCACTGCCAGACGTGTCCCCCTGCTGAAGAAAGTACACGTCCTGGCTCGTCTGCGGTTTGCTAGAGAGCATTTGGATGATCCAGAAGAGGACTGGGAGAATGTGTTATGGTCAGATGAAACCAAAATAGAACTTTATGGTAGAAACACAGGTTCTTGTGTTTGGAGGAGAAAGAATACTGAATTGCACCATACCCACTGTGAAGCATGGGGGTGGAAACATCATGCTTTGGGGCTGTTTTTCTGCAAAGGGACCAGGGCGACTGATCTGTGTAAAGGAAAGAAGGAATGGGGTCATGTATCGAGAGATTTTGAGTGAAAATGTCCTTCCATCAGCAAGGGCATTGAAGATGAGACGTGGCTGGGTCTTTCGGCATGACAATGATCCCAAACACACAGCCAGGGCAACAAAGGAGTGGCTTCGTAAGAAGCATTTCAAGGTCCTGGAGTGGCCTAGCCAGTCTTCAGATCTCAACCCCATAGAAAATCTGTGGAGGGAGTTGAAAGTCCATGTTTCCCAACGACAGCCCCAAAACATCACTGCTCTAGAGGAGATCTGCATGGAGGAAAGGGCCAAAATACCAGCAACAGTGTGAAAAGCTTGTGAAGAGTTACAGAAAACGTTTGGCCTCCGTTATTGCCAACAAAGGGTACATAACAAAGTATTGAGATGAACTTTTGGTATTGACCAAATATTTATTTTCCACCATAATTTGCAAATATTCTTTGCAATTATACAATGAAATATACAATTCTTTAAAAATCAAACAATGTGATTTTCTGTTTTTTTTTTCCTCCACATTCTGTCTGTCATGGTTGAGGTTTACCCATGTTGACAATTACAGGCCTCTCTAATATTTTCAAGTGGGAGAACTTGCACAATTAGTGGTTGGCTAAATACTTATTTGCCCCACTGTACATGGGACAATAGATGGAAATTGTTTTGTTTATATTGTGTCACATCACATTACGGTCTGTTAAATTTAACTGTCCATCTCAAATAATTTGAAAATTTACACTGTCATTGCATGCAAAGCATTAAAAGAACTGCGTATGTTGTCGTGACAAGCCGGTGGCAGGGGTGGGGTGGGGGTGTCCTATAATGGTCTCTTGTCCCCGGGCCCCTGCAAGTGTATTGACAGCCCTGATCCCCACAGATGCTTTCATGGACTTCACCAGTGGGATTCTGTCGGTGACGGGAATCAATGCGACCGGTCACATATTCGCATCCTACCCGGCGAGGCACCTGTCCATTCTTGGAGGATTTATCGACCAGGTGAATTCAGATCACAATGGCCCAATCACCTCCTTATTATGTTCTTAATCCCAGTCAGGCTCAAAATCCCACAAAAGCTCCAAAATGTCGGTAATGCAAATTGATTGGCCCAATCATTGATTGATCTAGGAACAACCCCCTCTTTTGTTTTGCTTGGTTTTGGGGTTTAATGACCCGTTTCCTGGTGCTCACCGGAAGGTCAGATCTATATGAACACCATGTCCAGTCTGTTAACTTGGTGCACTGATCCAAAAGTAACACACTGGGGTCAGAAAGTGTTGAAAACCACAAGTAAACCACTCATTTCAGTTTAGATACATTGCTACTAGTTTGCATGGATACAATAACAATAGAGGTTTCTAGGGCCTCACTAACATTTGTTTGTCTGTTTGGTTGAGTGAATCACTTTTTTATTATATTTTAATTAAGTAGATAGGAGTTTAAAAATGTGAACAGATTAAAGATGTGTTTAAAGGTTCCTTTTACGTAGTGATTGGCAAATGAAACCTTATGAAGCATCAAGGCTATCTTTTTGTATCAAAAATGTTTTGAGGTTTTGGGGCTTCACTGTGAGGAATTAACAGCAAACTTCTTTTTGTAGAATGAAATTACAGCAGCGTCATAATTTGACGAAAGCACTCGCACAAAACATAGTTTCAAATCGGAAACTATGCAATAAAAACTCAAACTCAATGTACAAGATGCATGTTTGTATCTTGATATACTTATGCTTAACCTACCGTGAGGTGGCTTCTATCACTTTTTGTAAAGCTTAAAAATTAGATATCATGTATAAGCCATTTGTTCATGTTTGTATCTTGATATACTTATGCTTAACCTACCGTGAGGTGGCTTCTATCACTTTTTGTAAAGCTTAAAAATTAGATATCATGTATAAGCCATTTGTTCATGACTGGATGCGACCTGCTCCCCAAAAGAGTGGAAAAATTTACCGTTTGAATGTTTCAATGAGTTAAACTGATGAGCTACACTAGCACATGAGATGTATATCGCAATTTGTATACGTACAGAGGGGCAAATAAGTATTTAGTCAACCACTAATTGTGCAAGTTCTCCCTCTTGAAAATATTAGGGAGGCCTGTGATTGTCAACATGGGTAAACCTCTACCATGAGAGACAGAATGTGGGGAAAAAAAAACAGAAAATCACATTGTTTGATTTTTAAAGAATTTATTTCCAAATTAGTGGAAAATAAGTATTTGGTCACCTACAAACAAGCAAAATTTCTGGCTGTCAAAGAGGTCTAACTTCTTCTAACAAGGTCTAACGAGGCTCCACTTGTTACCTGTATTAATGGCACCTGTTTTAACTCATTATCGGTATAAAAGACACCTGTCCACAATCTCAGTCAGTCACACTCCAAACTCCACTATGGCCAAGACCAAAGAGCTGTCGAAGGACACCAGAGACAAAATTGTAGACCTGCACCAGGCTGGGATCTGCAATAGGTAAAACGCTTGGTCTAAAGAAATCAACTGTGGGAGCAATTATTAGAAAACGGAAGACATACAAGACCACTGATAATCTCCCTCGATCTGGGGCTCCATGCAAGATCTCACCTCACCGTGGCATCAAAATGATAACAAGAACAGTGAGCAAAAATCCCAGAACCACACAGGAGGACCTAGTGAATGACCTACAGAGAGCTGGGACCACAGTAACAAAGGCTACTATCAGTAACACAAAGCGCCACCAGGGACTCAAATCCTGCACTGCCAGACGTGTCCCCCTGCTGAAGAAAGTACACATCCAGGCCCGTCTGCGGTTCGCTAGAGAGCATTTGGATGATTCAGAAGAGGACTGGGAGAATGTGTTATGGTCAGATGAAACCAAAATAGAACTTTTTGGTAGAAACACAGGTTTTCGTGTTTGGAGGAGAAAGAATACTGAATTGCATTCAAAGAACACCACACCCACTGTGAAGCATGGGAGTGGAAACGTCATGCTTTGGGGCTGTTTTTCTGCAAAGAGACCAGGACGACTGATTTGTGTAAAGGAAAGAATGAATGGGGCCATGTATCGAGAGATTTTGAGTGAAAATCTCCTTCCATCAGCAAAGGCATTGAAGATGAGACGAGGCTGGCTCTTTCAGCATGACAATGATCCCAAACACACAGCCAGGGCAACAAAGGAGTGGCTTTGTAAGAAGCATTTCAAGGTCCTGGAGTGGCCGAGCCAGTCTCCAGATCTCAACCCCAGAGAAAATCTGTGGAGGGAGTTGAAAGTCCGTGTTGCCCAACGACAGCCCCAAAACATCACTTCTCTAGCGGAGATCTGCATGGAGGAATGGGCCAAAATACCAGCAACAGTGTGTGAAAAGCTTGTGAAGAGTTACAGAAAACGTTTGGCCTCCGTTATTTCCCACAAAGGGTACATAACAAAGTATTGAGATGAACTTTTGTTATTGACCAAATACTTATTTTCCACCATGATTTGCAAATAAATTCTTTAAAAATCAAACAATGTGATTTTCTGTTTTTTTTTCCCACATTCTGTCTCTCATGGTTGAGGTTTACTCATGTTGACAATTACAGGCCTCTCTAATATTTTCAGTTGGGAGAACTTACACAATTAGTGGTTGACCAAATACTTAATTGCCCCACTGTATGTCTTGTAGATCCTCAAATATATCCAAGATTTTCACCCGTTTTGTAGATCCACAGATATATCCAAGATTTTCACATATATTTTCGAGATCCACAATTATATCTGTGATTTTCATTTTTTGAAATCCACAAATATATCCTCGAAATCAGCATGATTTTTTTTTTTTTTTAAATGTTTTGCATGCACTTATCATGACTTGACATTTTTAAGTATTTGATTTTGCTTGTGAATTGTTGGAGCTGTGTTTGTGGACAGCGAACGCGCACGTTCATTTTTGAGGCAAACGTCAGTACGTCACTCGATGTTAGACCAAGATTTTCTCACACACAACAAGCTGAGAATTTTCACGTGTGGCAAAACAACTCCACCTCCACCTGATAGGTGGTAGTATTGGGCGCATAGAGTATGAAAATATGATTCCTAAACTTCAAGAACTATCAAGACGGTCCATGTACCTTTTGGCCATTTGTTTTTTCTTCTAATTTTGGAAGACAAAAGAAGGGAAATGAGCCCAATTCTGTTTTTTCTTTTTATGAGTGTTAGCAAAAAAAAAAAAAAAAACAGAATGAACTGTCTCCCATTTCATGATGAAAACATGTGTGAATCGCGAATGTGCTTGTGTGTGAATATTTGACCGTTTCTTGTTATGTTTGTCTCAAAAATAAATGCACACGGCCGCTGATTCTCAAATACAGGTCGAATTTTTGCAAACAATAATTCCATGATAAGTGCACGCACGATATAAAAAAAAAATACATGTGGATTTTGAGGATATATTTGTGGATTTTAAAAAACACGTGAAAATCACGAACATAATTGTGGATCTCGAAAATACATGTGAAAATCTTGGCTATATTTGTGGATCTCGAAAACATATGTGTGAATCACCTAAGCCCCAGTAGAAGGCATGAAAACGCCAGAAAAACAGCACTACCAAATGCATACTGGCCCAAAACAGATAATGAAAAACCGATGTCAATATTATCCGATATCATTTTAAAATGTTTTTATTTTCCGATATTTTCAGCTACTAGGGTTGTTCCGATCATGTTTTTTTGCTCCCGATCCGATCCTGATCGTTAGAGTTTGAGTATCTGCCGATCCCGATATTTCCCGATCCGATTGCTTTTTTTTTTTTGCTCCTGATTCAATTCCAATCATTCCTGATAATTTTTCCCGATCATATACATTTTGGCAATGCATTAAAAAAAAAATGAATAAAACTCAATTCAATTGCTCCAAGTATCTTTTTTTATCGTCCAACATTAAATTGTTCCACTGCTTTGGATCAAAACAAAGCTTATCAGCACTGTGCCATAAAATATGTAAACAATAAAAATGTTAAATAAACAGTTTTTTTCGGTGCCACACTTTGTGAGTGCGACAATAAATGGCAGAGGAGGATGTTTGTTGTTATTACGAACCAATCTTTAAACCAAAACTAAAGACTCTGGATGAGTGTAAGACATTTTGTCTGTAACGTTAAATACAATTAGAAAACGATTTAATAAAATATATATATATATATATATATATATATATATATATATTTAAAAAAGGCATGTCCGATATTTTTTTGCCGATTCCGATACTTTGAAAATGACGTGATCGGACCCGATCGATCGGGACATCTCTATTGGCTACCCGATCGGACAACCCTAGTCATTAAAATCTGAATCAGCAAATCTATGTTTTTACAAAAAGTCCAAATATCAAACGAGTTTGTGATTTTTAGTCCACATTGGGATAGAAATAAACATAATAGCCAGGAATGACTCAAATGAGGAATGGCCCAAATTTATACTTTAAAAGGTATAAAATTAGTAAATATGTAGTGTAACACGAACAAACAAAATATAATATTTGGAAAAGCAATATTGAGATTCCTTGAATAGAATTTGCAGAACTTGAACATGGTCTTTCTCCCTGCAGGTGGTGGGCACCGGCATGCTGGTTTTGTGCATCTTAGCCATCATTGATGGCGGAAACATTGGTGCCCCCAAAGGTGTTGAGCCCCTGGCTATCGGACTGATCATCATGGCCATCGGTGTGTCTATGGGACTCAACTGTGGCTACCCCTTAAACCCTGCCAGGGACCTCGGACCACGACTTTTCACCGCCGTGGCAGGATGGGGGATGGAGGTTTTCAGGTGACTGCATTTGTGATGTCACAACAATGGTGACTCAAGAGCGACCACGTTTTTTAGTTTTTGAGACTGGAACTACCGTTCAAAAGAAATGTCTTAAATGGTCTCATTCGGGAAAAAAAAGAGCATACTATAAATAAAAATGTAAACCAAGCATGCGGCCATATATAGAAATCCTATATTAATGTCCACCATCAAGCACATGCAAACTGGTTAGTGAAAAACAAACATTCATTCATTCATTCATTTTCCATGCCGCTTTTTCCTCACGAGGGTCGCGGAGGTGCTGGAGCCTATCCCAGCTAACTCGGGGCAGTAGGCAGGGGACACCCTGAACTGGTTGCCAGCCAATTGCAGGGCACAAGGAGACATACAAACATTCACGCACACACTCACACCTACGGACAATTTAGAGTGTTCAATCAGCCTACCATGCATGTTTTTGGGATGTGGGAGGAAACCCACGCAGGCACGGGGAGAACATGCAAACTCCACACTGGAAGGCCGAAGCCCGGGATTGAACCCTTGATCTTAGAACTGTGAGGCAGACGTGCTAACCACTCAGCCACCGTGCCGAAAAACAAACCTATCAATTGAAATAAATGATTGGGCAACAAGCGTCGTTACCTCATTATATAAGGTCACATGCATGCAACAGATGCGATCAATTGTCGTAGTTGTTGTTGATCTATCACCCGCTTCAAAAATATTACCTAACGTATATTTCTATGCAGCACGGCAGACTACTGGTGGTGGATCCCTGTGGCGGGTCCTATGGTTGGGGCCGTGGTGGCGGCCGTCCTGTACTACTTGCTTATTGAACTTCACCATCCACGCTGCGAAGCCGAGAAGCCACAGGAGGATGGGGCCGAGGAGGAGGAGGAGGAAGAAGATGAGGAGGACGAGGACTGCAGTATGAAGGACAAATACGAGATGATCACCATGAGTTAAACTCAGTGGCATTTGCTACTATGACACAAATATAGAAGCAATCTATATCAGCCATCAGCTACAGTGGGGCAAATAAATATTTAGTCAACCACTAATTGTGCAAGTTCTCCCACTTGAAAATATTAGAGAGGCCTGTAATTGTCAACATGGGTAAACCTCAACCATGAGAGACAGAATGTGGATTAAAAAAAACAGAAAATAACATTGTTTGATTTTTAAATAATTTATTTGCAAATCATGGTGGAAAATAAGTATTTGGTCAATACCAAAAGTTCATCTCAATACTTTATGTACCCTATGTTGGCAATAACGGAGGCCAAACGTTTTCTGTAACTCTTCACAAGCTTTTCACACACTGTTGCTGGTATTTTGGCCCATTCCTCCATGCAGATCTCCTCTAGAGCAGTGATGTTTTGGGGCTGTCATTGGGCAACGCCGACTTTCAACTCCCTCCACAGATTTTGTATGGGGTTGAGATCTGGAGACTGGCTAGGCCACTCCAGGACCTTGAAATGCTTCTAACGAAGCCACTCCTTTGTTGCCCTGGCTGTGTGTTTGGGATCATTGTCATGCTGAAAGACCCAGCCACGTCTCATCTTCAATGCCCTTGCTGATGGAAGGAGATTTTCACTCAAAATCTCTCGATACATGGCCCCATTCATTCTTTCCTTGACACCAGACATGTCCAAAGTCTGGCCCGGGTGCCAAATGCGGCCCTTGGTCAAATTTCATCCGGCCCCCAGCCTCTGTCATAAAATAACATCTGGCCCGCACACAGATTTAATAAATTGGTCAGCAGTACTGCAACCAGCATATGAAGTAGCTTACACACGAAATGCTGCTCCTCATTTACCCACTAAAAGGCAGCAGCACTTTAACCCTTTATTGCCAAATGTATCACATTTGATACACCTAAAATTTCATAATTTTCTGACTAATTTAGAATTTTGACATTTCTTTTTGGAAAAAAAAAAAATATGGATGCAAGTCAACACATGCATCTGCAGGTTCCATGAGAAAAAAAACCATGATTTAGTATTGGTTATAGACATTAGAGCGCTTATTACACATATTCATTTTGACTTTTCTTTTCATAAATTTGAAAAAAGGTTTCATTAGGACCTTATTTTTCAAATTTTGGGATTCTCTGATAATTGCTTCATGTTGCAGGTATTTAAGGGCTAAGCAACATTACTACGTGTGACCCTCTACTTCCAATTTTCTAAGATGGTGACATTCAACAAAAAAAGTTGACTGTGACGCCGACGCTTCAAGGATGGATGGAAATTGGACTATTTCTTCACCAAAATACGCAACAACTGTGTCTTGCCTCATTTGCAAAGTGACAGTCGCTGTTTTTAAAGATTTCAATGAGGCGATGTTACCAAACAAGACACGCTCACATGTACGACAACATTACAGGGAAAATACGCAGCGAGAAATTGAAGCAACTTGAAGCTAGTTTAATTTTACAGCAGTAGTATTTCGCAAGAGCCCGAGAGTCGAAAGAGAACGCCGCAAAGGCTAGTTGCGAGATTGTTGAAATTATTCATTAAAAAGATAATAAAGCAAATGTGACACACTGAATTTTTTGCCTAAATATACTGTTCTATGTAAAGGACGTCAGCCACGGTCGGCCCCCCACATTTTTACCAAGCCAAATCTGGTCCCCTTTGCAAAAAGTTTGGACACCCCTGCTTTACACAGATCAGTCGTCCTGGTCCCTTTGCAGAAAAACAGCCCCAAAGCATGATGTTTCCACCCCCCATGCTTCACAATGGGTATGGCTTTCTTCGGATGCAATTCAGTATTCTTTCTCCTCCAAACACGAGAACCTGTGTTTCTACCAAAAAGTTCTATTTAGGTTTCATCTGACCATAACACATTCTCCCAGTCCTCTTCTGGATCATCCAAATGCTCTCTAGCGAATCACAAACGGACCTGGATGTCTACTTTCTCCAGCAGGGGGACACGTCTGGCAGTTCAGGATTTGAGTCCCTGACGGCGCATTGTGTTACCAAAAGTAGCCTTTGTTACTGTGGTCCCAGCTCTCTGTAGGTCATTCACTAGGTCCCCCCGTGAGGTTTTGGGATTTTTGCTCACCGTTCTTGTTATCATTTTGACGCCACGGGGTGAGATCCAGCATGGAGCCCCAGATCGAGGGAGATTATCAGTGGTCTTGTATGTCTTCCATTTTCTAATAATTGCTCCCACAGTTGATTTCTTTACACCAAGCGTTTTACCTATTGCACATTCAGTCTTCCCAGCCTGGTGCAAGTCTACAATGTTGTCTCTGGTGTCCTTCGACAGCTCTTTGGTCTTGGCCATAGTGGAGTTTGGAGTGTGACTAACTGAGGTTGTGGACAGGTGTTTTTTATACCGGTAATGAGTTAAAACAGGTGCCATTAATACAGGTAACGAGTGGAGCCTAGTTAGACCTCGTTAGAAGAAGACCTCTTTGACAGCCAGAAATCTTGCTTGTTTGTAGGTGACCAAATACTTATTTTCCACTCTAATTTGGAAATAAATTCTTTAAAAATCAAACAATGTGATTTTTTTTTTTTTTTCTCCATATTCTTTACCCATGTTGACAATTACAGGCTTCTCTAATCTTTTCAAGTAGGAAAACTTGCACAATTGGTGGCTTACTAAATACTTACAGTTGTGGTCAAAAGTTTACATACACTTGTGAAGAGCATAATGTCATGGCTCTCTTGAGTTTCCAGTTATTTCTACAACTCTGATTTTTCTCTGATAGAGTGATTGGAACAGATACTTCTTTGTCACAAAAAACATTCATGAAGTTTGGTTCTTTTATGACTTTGTTATGGGTGAACAGAAAAAAGTGATCAAATCTGCTGGGTCAAAAATATACATACAGCAGCGCTAATATTTGGTAACATGTCCCTTGGCCATTTTCACTTCAATTAGGCGCTTTTGGCAAGCTTCTGGTTGAATCTTTGACCACTCCTCTTGACAGAATTGGTGCAGTTCAGTTAAATTTGATGGCTCTCTGACATGAACTTGTTTCTTCAGCATTGTCCACAAGTTCTCAGTGGGGTTTAAGTCAGGACTTTGGGAAGGCCATTCGAAAACCTTAATTCTAGCCTGATTTAGCCATTCCATTACCACTTTTGATGTGTGTTTGGGGTCTTTGTCCTGTTGGAACAGCCAACTGCGCCCAAGACCCAATCTTCGGGCTGATGACGTTAGGTTATCTTGAAGAATTTGAAGGTAATCCTCTTTCTTCATTATCCCATTTACTCTCTGTAAAGCACCAGTTCCATTGGCAGCAAAACAGCCCCACAGCATAATACTACCACCACCGTGCTTGACGGTAGGTATGGTGTACTTGGGGTTAAAGGCCTCACCTTTTCTCCTCCAAACATATTGCTGGGCATTGTGGCCAAACAGCTCAATTTTGTTTTTGTCTGACCACAGAGCCTTCCTCCAGAAGGTCTTATCTTTGTCCATGTGATCAGCAGCAAACTTCAGTCGAGCCTTAAGGTGCCGCTTTTGGAGCAAGGGTTTCCTTCTTGCACAGCAGCCTCTCAGTCCATGGAGTTGCAAAACACGCTTGACTGTGGACACTGACACCTGTGTTCCAGCAGCGTCTAATTCCTGGCAGATCTGCTTTTTGGTGATTCTCAGTTGAATCTTCACCCTCCTGACCAATTTTCTCTCAGCAGCAGGTGATAGCTGGTGTTTTCTTCCTGATCGTGGCAGTGACAAAACAGTGCCATGCACTTTATACTTACAAACAACTGTTTGCACTGTTGCTCTTGGGACCTGCAGCTGCTTTGAAATGGCTCCAAGTAACTTTCCTGACTTGTTCAAGTCAATGATTTGCTTTTTCAGATCCATGTATGTATATTTTTGACCCAGCAGATTTGATCACTTTTTCTGTTAACCCATAATAAAGTCATAAAAGAACCAAACTTCATGAATGTTTTTTGTGACAAAGAAGTATCTGTTCCAATCACTCTATCGGAGAAAAATAAGAGTTGTAGAAATAACTGGAAACTCATGAGAGCCATGACAGTATGTTCTTCACAAGTGTATGTAAACTTTTGACCACAACTGTATTTGCCCCACTGTATATGAAAAACATACAGTATCTGGGGCAGGTAAGGATGAATACTGATCTGAAAACATGAACTATTTGAAAAAGTGAAATACATTCTTCTAAATCCAAGACCCTGGCAGACTAGAATGACATGGAAAAAAAGGGGTTGAGCATAATGAAGTCTCCTCAGTAAAATGTGCTGGAACAATAAATTGTAGTTACACTTCTTGAGCCACTACAGAGTATAATAAATGTGCATAAAATGGATGTCATCTGCTATAGAATTTGAGTTCAAGTAACATAATGACTATTAAGAATGGATGAATTCTGAATATTGTAGGCTACTGTCAGATGTTACTAATTCATTGGCTGCCATTAATTAGGGTGACCAAATGTCCTCTTTTGCCCGGACATGTCCACTTTTTACATCCTGTCCGGGGTGTCCGGCGGGGTTTTATAAATTCCTAAAAATGTCCGTTTTTTTTACTGACGATTTGCACAGAATACTACAGTACTGTGCTGCCTGTGACGTGTTCCCAAAGAGCCTGCCCAGTTGTTAACACTTGAATTCAATACGTATATAATCAAATGCTCATGTACCTAAAAGTGTAATTAAGTGGAAAAATACCTTTGTTTTACTTTGGATACAAATTTTGCGCACACGTGCGCAGGCACAGACTGGCTTTATAATGGAGTGAACTGTCAATTCTCATTCACAAACCTTCATGAGTCGTGACGACAGGAGCTCACAGGCTATCGGTATGTACACTTGCTAAATTTACCTCTCGGCAACTGTTGACTTCTGTCAGAGCTTTGTACTGGTGTAATCTATAAAATACCGTTTGGTGTTGCATCGTTACGCTGCTGATGATTGTAAACTTTGATAGCAACGTTTGATTTTTGCCTCAGTTACCGATGCTAGCTGTCCGTGAGGTAAGCCACGCTAGGCATTATGGGATATGTAGTTTTGAACTTCTACGTTTGGGAACATGCTGGTTGAATTGTTTCTCAGTTTATTTCGGTTATTGTTTGTTCGCGATCTAGAACACTTAAGGAGAATAATAAGTGAGTGGGAATAACAATTTGTCAACGATAGTTGTAGTGTTAGTCTTGAAACTAAGGTTTAATTTATATTATTTCACGGGAAAGAGAAATGAGTTTTTAGTTAAAGCCTGATTTTATACAGAAAAGGTATTATTTAGAATTTCAAATTATTTATTTGTACAGTAAGAATTGAAAAGACAGCTGTTATTTTGTTCAAGGATTCGCCAATACAGATGAGGCCTTTTTTTAAAAATCACTATTTAATTCTAGCGTTTTGTTTTGTTTTTTTTGGCATCTTTTTTTTTTTTTTTTTTTTTTTTTTTTTTAAGGCATCTTTGAGTGAACTTCAAGTAAAATTTAAGAATCTCGAGGCCGGGCCGAGTGTCCTCTTTTTTGGAAATCAAGATATGGTCACCCTACCATTGATGGCAATAGACGCCCAGTCCATTTTGTCAAATTAGATTGGACGTCTGTTGCTGTCAATGGCAGCGAAACATGATCACGCAATGGCAGCCATTGCAGTTAAAATGTATCTGATGTTGACGATTGTCAATGGCGGTGAATTTAAAAAGTATGATAATCCCCTAATGTCCGTCTCCTGTTTATCTGTAGCCGTTTAAGTATGTTTTAATTTCTTTTTTTGGTTTTATTTTCTAGAGTGGACCTTGTGTTCTCCTTACGTTCATTGTTTTGTTCAAATTAAATTTCTACAAACCAGCTGCCTGTATTCTATGCCTTTCGTGGTCGTGCTGCATGAATAAAGTTGGTTTCCCGAGTTAGCACATTACCGAACTAGCTAACTAATAAGCTACTGGTTAGCACACTCTGAGATTTCAGGGTCCAAATCTTGTCTCTGACCTCAAGTGTTGACCTTGTATCTTCTCTTTGTTCATGTGTTGGTTACGACTGACTGAATAACCATCACCCTTTAGTTCATTTTTGTGTGTGTAAAGTGATTTTTTTTATTTGACTCGTGCCTGAATTAATTAAATGCATATTGGAGATACAAGCACATGGAAAAACAATAACTATCAACAATGTATTTTTCATACATAATTTTAAAAAATAGAATAACGTTTATATCTGTCCTGCTTAACTTAAAACTATAATTTAACCCTTAATGTCTTGAGGCTTTTTTGTAATGTTTTCTTTTTTTTTATTATTATTTTTTAAATTAAAAATAACACTTTTTGTCTCTCAATACCCTGTAATAGTGTTTAACATGCCCTGGGTATATTGCTTGGTAGATTTTTCGCTCAGCACAATTTAACCCTTTAAGGTCTGGGCCTATTTTGTCTGATTTTGCATGCCTTTGAAGTTGCCTTTATATTTCAAAGACAGAATTGTTTACGATGGCCTGGTTTGGTCCCTTTTTTTGTGACACCTTGAACTTCATGTCCAAACTGTTGTTTCCTTCACTGACCAATTATAAATCATAATTTTGGGCCCAAAAAGACCAAAAATTCCAAAATCGTTTTGTCAAAATTTTTAATACTGATGTCCAATTGACAACCAAACATGCGTAACGAACCGTTTTGAAACTTTGTAATATTTATTCAACATGTTAGGATGAACATTCAACCAAAAAAAATTAGAATAAATAGTCTTTTATTTGACAATTCAACATAAACAACAGGTATAGCCATAGGCGTTTTTTGCATTTATACATGCTCTAGTCAAAACAGGTTATATACAGCAGACCAAACAGTGAAGAACAGTGAAAAAATATACCATCTAACACAAAACGTGTTTAGAGGCCATCTCTTTATGAGTTTAGGTATTGCGGCCCATCACCTGATGAAAACTATGTACACACAATCAAGCTTCTTGAACACACATTTATATACACAAATTGAGAAGACTGATTGTGGGAAAAAATATATATACATAACATTGGGGAAAAAAGTATTTTCAAAAATATTTACAATAAACAAGTTAAATTTTTTTCAGGCATGCCACTCCGAAAAGCAGTTTCGTCCTGGAATTAGACACAGGGCTACATCACAGCCCACACTTCCATGGGGTGTCGGTCCTCTTTCCACCCTTCCATTTTCATTTCACTTTACTTTCATTGTCACTATTAATGTACATGAAACAAAAGTCAGTATTTATGAAAATAATAAAGTATAAAATAAAAATATATACAGCAATAAATAATAATGGAAATCTATATGTATGACAATAGAAAGAATACCGTAGCTGAATATGTGCTACATCCCTAATCTTCATATAGAAAGAAGACCACAAATTATACTTTGATCTGATATGCACATTTTATTATTACATACACAAACACGCACTTATATTGCATCAAAATTAACTTTGTCTTGCAATATCAAAAGAAACTTTTACAGCATTAAAAAAAAAAAAAAAAAGTGAGTTGGCTTACCTCTGCTCGTCGATGGCGTCACCCACGTGTTCAAATCCGTCACTATCTTCACTCGAGGACTCTTCCGAAGAAGACGATGATGACGAATTTGGACCACCCTCTTCCTCAAGTTGATCAAAAAGCACAATTGCTTGCGCTAAATTTAGTTTTCCGTTCATCCTCAAAGTCACACAAAGTCGCTCGCCCGCTTGCTTGATTCAAACGGCCGTCGCTCGCCCCCTTGCTGCGTCAGAACACTCCTGCCTCTCGTTCGGTGGAACCTCGCACGGCAGATATATTTATAAAAAAAAAAAAACGCATTTTGTGCTTCCACTCTGACTTCGAAAGGGTTCGTTTGATTTGTGTTTTTTTCATGGAGCTTCCGTTTTGAAAAAGGACAAGAAATGATGGAAATATAGACATAAACAAATGATCCATGCAGCGTTTTTTTGAGAGGACAATAAAACTATAAAACTTAAATGACAATATCTCACGTTTTAGTTGGTCGATTGACTTCAAATAACAACGAGAGTAAACCGCAACTTCCGCACTTTAAAACGAGACCAACCAACGGCATGTGGGTGACGTAATTAAAACGCGAGGGTGCTTCAAAGACGACGTGCGCTGAGGACGCGCCGGCGCGTCCTTCGACTCTCAAGGGTTAATCGATATGAATTGTTATTATTACTAGTGTTGCACCGATTTTTTGCCATTTTTTGGCCCCGATACCTATACCTGGCTGTGCAGTATCAGCCGATACCGATACCACCCCGTTTATATATATATATATATATATATATATATATATATATATTATATATATATATATATATATATATATGTATATATATATATATATATATATATATATATATATATATATATATATATATATATATATATATATATATATATATATATTCCCCCAAAGAGCTACATAATTGGATGTGAAATCATTGCTATCAAGGCTCTGTCAGGCTGTTGCTTACCTTTGCAAAATAGGAAAAAGACTAGTACAAAGTATAATACTAGCCCAACAGTAAGAAAGTAAAAATAAATTCATAATAATAAACTCTGAATGAACTGAGTAAACTTTTTTAAACCTTTCAAAGGCCAAACAGTGCAACTTTCATGAAATTATTGTCACATTCTGCCGCTGGTTAGATTGTGTTTTGTTGCTGGGCTGTTAGTGGGGGCGTTCCTGACGTCGCGCCTGAATCCAATGCAGGCTCATCAATGCAGCATTTAAGCACGGGTGATCTCGGAGAAGGCTGCCGAGATATTTGCCTTGCTGATCGCCATTTGACATCTCGCACTATAGTCTCGCTACATTTGCTTGTTACGCCCCTGCATTGGGTTTTTTCTGTTAGTGTGCTGCACTCGTTTGTAACCTCTACCCTGTGCAGGTATTTGAGTGTTTTTGTTTTGGCTTTTTGGCTCGCTGCCTATCGTCTTAGTTAACCTTCGAGTTTGTAGTATTGAGCTCCGTCGACCTGCTGTCACGGACTCCTTTTGTTATCTCTACTATCCCGCGATCGCGTGTTATTTTTTGTTTGCAATCATTAAACCCTTGTACGTATCCCCCGCTTGTTGTCCGCTTCGAGGTCCAACCTTGTTTCCGCATTTGCGGATGCTAACAATTATAAGTAATAATAATTGACCACAGCATCCCGTCTCTCTATTAGCCTCCTTTTTTCGGGATGGGGGGAGTCCCTTATTTCTATTTCTGAAAAGTGGCAACCCTACTTTGGAAACAAATCCCAAATTACTGCAGCATTTCTTTAAGTAAAAGACAAAGTAAAGTTGACGTAGTGAACTTACCAGAGATTGTTGCACCGGTCCAGCGCCCTTCCTCTGGATAGCAGTCCTGCTCTTGCAGGCTCAAACTCGTTGTGTTCGTTCACGTTTCGTCTTCAAATGTTTTATCAGGTCCGAGGTATTGAAACTGGCCGATTTAACTCCACATCTCGAAACTTTCAGGCCGCAAATCTTGCATGCAGCCATTGATTTTAATCGACGGGATTTGGATTTTGAAATATTTCCCGACCGCCGCCATTTCTCCTGGTTTATTTTTCCTTCATATGAAAAAGCGCCCTTGTCATTGGTCGGGAGTGGCTATTGGCCCGTTCTCATTGGTCTGGAGCAGGCCAATAGCGATAGCTTCTTGGTGTTCACACATCACACAACACAGAGACAGAGTGTAGTGAGCGCCAGGGGGAAAAAAAGGCTGCGGTCAAATGTTATAATAATGGACCGGTAAATGGTATCGGCGCCGTCTTTGTTGGTACTCGCCGATACCACCATTTCAGGCCGGATCGGCGCCCCCTGCCGATACTAGTATCGGTATCGGTGCATCTTTAATTATTACACCATAACCTATTACATTACCAAAATTCTGTCTAGAAAAATACAGAAGTGAAGTGTCAGTCATCCCGTCCCAAGAGCATTAGTGACTTGTAGTCTACTTACTGTCCAGTTCGCATACATGCCAAATAAAAACTTGTAGTTTTAAGTCCGCATTTTTCTAGTCTAGTTGACAGCAGCGCCAAGGGCGTAGGTTTGCATAGGATCGGTAGGGACATAACACAAGCGACTTTTCAGGATGCTCAAATTGTCCCTACCAACTTTTAAGCAACCTTATTTGCATTATAAAATGACTTCACTTATATACAGTGCTATGAAAAAGTATCTGAACCTTTTGGAATTTCTCACATTTCTGCATAAAGTCACCATCAAATGTGATCTGATCTTTGTCAAAATCACACAGATGAAAAAACAGTATCTGCTTTAACTAAAACCACCAAAACATTTATAGGTATTCATCATAAGTGGAGTTTGACTTTTGGGGCATGGGGGGCACAACAGGTTGATGACCCCAAAACGCAATAAAATTTAAAATAAAATTAACTTAAAAGAATATTTATAATAAGTTGAAGATGAGTGTTTTTTGTTTCCCATCATTCTCGAGGGGGATTCTGAATCAGGCTGCTTAGGACTGCACTACTTTTCACCAAGAACGTCATCCATTGAATATGGCCCGCCCGCCGGTGTCATGCCAATGTAGTTACCCCCGTCAAAAATTTGCACATGCTGTGGGGCTGTTTCCCTTCCAAAGGCCCTGGGAACCTTGTTAGGGTGCATGGCATCACGAATGCTTTGAAATACCAGGACATTTTAAATCAAAATCTGTTTCCCTCTGCCCGAAAGCTGAAGATGGGTCGTCACTGGATCTTTCAGCAAGACAATGACCCTAAACATATTGCCAAATCTACACAGAAATGGTCCACCAGACACAAAATCAAGCTCATCCCATGGCCATCTTAGTCCCCAGACCTTGTTTTGTTGGCAAAAGGGGGTTGTACAAAGTATTAACACCAGGGGTGCTAATAATTGTGACACATTATTTGATGTCAAATATTTTTTTCTTTATGTTCTTTTATGTGGGATTTTCTTTCTTCTCTTGTTTCTTTTCTTCTGTTCCCCCATAACCCCTTCTTGTTCGCTGCTTTGTCATAATAAACGAGGTATGTGAATGATCACAATGGGTGTATGTCATACTCTCAATGTGAAACATTAAAACTGTTCAGACCAATCAGGCACTCAGACTTCCATTCTCCGTGTCAAACAGCTGAACAGGACAGGTACAAAAAAAAAAAAAAAAAGTGTTACTTTTATAACTCACTTTTTAAATGTGCACCAGGTACATGTTTTTTCCTAAGTACCAGGCTGTTTACAGAAGTTATATTTAGAACAGGTATTTTTATTTTTTGCATATATTAAAGTATGTACAATAAATGCAAATTTAGATTGCTTATCAACAGCCATAAATGTGCGATTCACAAGACAGATGCATTGGCAAAATAAAAGTGTCAACAAATAAAATATGCCTACTCCAAATACACGTCATATCTTGTTACACTAATTTAGTTAAAATAATAATAGTTGATAAAGGAACTCCTGGGTGAAAAAAGTGAGCTTCTACAGAGAGCAACTGACAGTAAACAGTGGTCTATTTTATTGAATGAGTCGTTTAATGCATTTCAAGTACTCCAAAAAATTACATCTCTTTGCACAATACAATTGAATTTTTTTGTTTTTTTTTAGTAAAAATGTTCAAAGTGAACAAAAATTTCCAATACTGTATAAAACACAGTGAACATTAAAATCAGACAGCAGTATTACTTTTTAATCGTGTGATCTTTCGGCCTACATCACCTACGACATTTCAAAATCAATTTGGACATTGCAGTGCACGTTTAGCTAAAAACTTTTTTCTCTTTTTACCAAGACTACGAAATGAGAAAAAGTCAATTTACAGGCATTATTCTTCTGCTCTTCTAGCCAAACCATGCCACAGGATAACAAAGACAAAAATGAGAATGTCACATTTAATCCATCATACTCATTTTTTTCCTTTTTTTTCATAATTGATGACAGTGGAGGAAAAGTATTATAAGCAAACTCCAGTTGAACTAGCACATACAAGAACATAAATAACTTAAGAGGTTTGTCACATATGAACATCTTTGAATTGGAATGAAAAAGATTCAACAGAAGTATCAAAATGTAATTTTCAGTTTTCAACGAAATGCAAATTTTCAAAGTACTGTACAAGTTTTTATGTTAGAATCTGGAGCTGAATGACATTTTAAAAAAGTACATTTAAAATTTTTTGATACAGACACAACATAAGCCTGATTTAGTTGCATCATTTTACATTAACGGTGACAGTTTTCCTCTCATCCCATTCAGAGCAAAACCCTCAGGACAGTGTTGTAAGACATTAGTTGTGAATTGAACTGCATGCACTCTACTAAATTTAATAATGCCGAGACAAACTCAATTCGAAAAAAACGATATAATGCAAAAATCATGTGCTTTATTGTTGTGTCGAACTATTAGCCTGCCAGCCAAAGCAAAGACTGAATTGTGCCAAGGCAATGGAATAGTGTTAGTTTGTGAAAGGAACAAAAAAAAAAAAAAAAAAAGTACAAGAGATTTAAACTGGGAAGTGAAAGACTGTGGAGTAGCAAGTCAATCTGTGTGAAAATATTGCCTCAACAAAACTTCCTTTTATTTTCACATTAATAGTTATCAGTATTGAAACACATCAAAGACCAAAGTTGATCAAGTCACATTGAATTAATGCCTCCGCATGCCCACAAAAGATTTGCTATCTGTTAAGCACAATAGAATGATAAGCCTACTTTTTGAGCACATTCACACCAAGTCATTTTGAAACATACTTCCATAAGCGTGTCAGTTAGACTCACTCCTAAACTAAGGCCTTGTTCAGACTGGCAGGCAAAACTGAGTTTTAGCCCATCCAGATTAAAACTGGATGGCTCTTTTGTGGTCTGAACAGTCACAAAGCACAGAAATCAGATTTTTGCGAGGCAGATTGAAACCACATACGGGAGGTAGTTTCATATCAGATATGGACAAAATGTTTCTCAGTCTGAACAGCTCAGATTGGTTTTGACTGTATGTGACTTCACTATGCTTGATGACGCCTTCGTTGCCACAGCAACCTGTCAGGTGTGTCAATTAGTGCTTCATCGATTAATCAATTAAGTCGAGTATTCGATTAGAAAAAAAGATTCAAATTAAATTTTGCTGCTTCGAGTATTTGTTTAATTAATGTGGCGTTGTAATGTTTTGTTTTGATAGTGTTTGCATTTAGCTGTATTGATTTGGGTGGATATACTGCACTCTCGTCTGCCTCATTTCACGAGGCTGAATCCAGCTTCTCCCTGTTAAGACCAACATAAGCCAAGTTTTTGTTTGAGCTAATGTTTTTTTTTTTTTTTAAATGCACTTGTAATTGCGTTTATAGGTATATTTAGCCGTTTTTTGTGGGCATATGTGTTTGAACCATTTGTTAAAAGCATGGTGTTAAAAAAAAAAAAAAAAAAAAAAGTTAGCGTTTTATAGCATTTAAGCTAGTGGACTTTTACTATTCAAGTTAGCCGATTGTTCTTTTGTTGTACTTACAGTGGGGAGAACAAGTATTTGATACACTACCGATTTTGCTGGTTTTCCCACTTGCAAGCCGTGTAGAGGTCTGTAATTTGTATCATAATTTCTCTTCATCTGTGAGGGACGGAATCTAATACAAAAATCCAGAAAATCACATTGTATAATTTTTAAACAATAAATTAGTATTTAACTGCATCAAATAAGTATTTGATACATTACCAACTAGTAAATATTTCGGCTCTTAGTTCTTTTTTAAGAACCCCTCCTGTTCTCCACTCATTACCGGAAGTAACTGCACCTGTTTGAACTACAGTTGAACTGTTTGGGCCACAGGAAAATAAGCAAGCAGCTTGGTGAGAAGGTAACAACTGTTGGAACGATTATTAGAAAATGGAAGAAGTTCAAGTTGACGGTCAATCTGCCTCGTTCTGGGGCTCCATGCAAGATCTCACCTCGTGGGGCATCACTGATCATGAGGAAGGTGAGGGATCAGCCCAGAACTACACGGCAGGACCTGGTCAATGACCTGAAGCGAGCTGGAACCACAGTCTCGAAGAAAACCATCGGAAACACATTAAGCCGTCATGGATTAAAATCCTACAGCGCACGCAAGGTCCCGCTGCTGAAGCCAGTGCATGTCCAGACACTTCTGAAGTTTGCCACTGACCATCTGGATGATCCAGAGGAGCAATGGGAGAAGGTCATGTGGTCGGATGAGACCAAAATTGAACTTTTTGGTCTAAAGTCGGCTCGTCGTGTTTGGAGGAAAAAGAAGGATGAGTACAACCCCAAGAACACCATCCCAACCGTGAAACATGGAGGAGGAAACATTATTTTTTGGGGCTGCTTCTCTGCCAAGGGTACAGGACGACTGCACCGTATTGAGGGGAGGATAGATGGGGCTATGTATCGCCAGATCTTGGCTGACAACCTCCTTCCTTCAGTGAGAGCCCTGAAGATGGGTCGTGGCTGGGTCTTCCAGCATGACAACAACCCAAAGCACACAGCCAAGGCAACTAAAAAGTGGCTCTGTAAGAAGCATCTTAAGGTCCTGGAGTGGCCTAGCCAGTCACCAGATCTGAACCCGATAGAAAATCTATGGAGGGAGCTGAAAGTCCGTGTTGCCCGGTAGCAGCCCCGAAACCTGAAGGCTCTGGAGAAGATCTGCAAGGAGGAGTGGGCCAAAATCCCTGCTGCAATGTGTGCAAACCTTGTCAAGGACTACAGGAAAAGTTTGGTATCTGTAATAGCAAACAAAGGTTTCTGTACCAAATATTAAGTTCGATTTTTGTGATGTATCAAATACTTATTTCATGCAATTAAATGCAAATTTATTATTTAAAAATCATACAATTTGATTTTGTTTTTTTGTATTAGATTCCGTCCCTCACAATTGAAGAGAACTTATGATACAAATTACAGACCTCTACATGCTTTGCAAGTGGAAAAACCAAAATCGGCAGTGTATCAAATACTTGTTCTCCCCACTGTAGATCCTCATTTATTTATTTTTTATACCATTCGAGGCTCAGCTCAGGTATTTTAAATGTTTATGTTCTTTATCCGATTACTCGATTATTCGAACTAAGTAGTTCATCGATTAATCGACTACCAAAATAATCGATAGCTGCAGCCCTAGTGTCAATGATGTTGCCCAGTCTGAACAGGCCCAGATCCGATTTGGAGACTTGCTAAAAAAAAAAAAAAAATAGTGTGAAAAGTTCTCCCTAAAAATCAGATTTGAGTAGGAATCCGACTGGAATCAGATATGCCTGCAGTCTGAACGCAGCCCAAGTGGCAGCAGTCATTGACTTACGCCTTTTCCTTATAAGTCGTCGCAGTTTTATTTAGTGGTAATTCATTCTTCATTGAGCTAAATTTAATCGGTAAAAGAAAAGATATATCAAGCAGAAGGATCCTTTTGTTTCTCTCAACGAGCTTGTTAAACACGACAAAAGCGCACAAGAAATAAAACAATGGAAAGACGGGCTTGGAAAAAAAACAAGAGGGATATGGTGACTTTGTTCAAATTGAGAAGCAAGCAACCCAAAATGAACGAGCTCCACCTGATTGGACGACCGCAGAGAGGATCTGACAAGATCCGAGGAACTCCTGGCGACCGTCATTCCTTCATTTATGTGTTAAAAGTCCTGAGAGCGCTAACCAAAACATAAAAGAAAAACAAAAGAGAGTGAAGAATTACACATTTACAGTAGAAGAAATAGTTCGTTTTCACTTATGATACACTAAATATGTACAGTCACATGCAGGAGACTGTCCGCACAAGAACGGAGCATGTGTCTTTCGCAGATTTGGGGAAATCCAAAACGTGGCGCCAATCCCCCGCCGAGTGTCTCTCTCTCTCCTGTTTGTGGTGAAAACGGCGCAAGAAAAGCACGCGACGATTCAACGGCAGCCACAAGCGTGTCACTTGAGACGACATCGCAACAGAACCAAAACACAGCACAAAAGTGGACTAAAGCTACAGATGGTTCTTTAAAACTCCTTGGCACTCCTTTGAAATGAGCCAAAACAAAATGACGATGGAAAAAGAAGCCAGATTGCGTGGCGGCGGAAACTGAGTCGCTGAATTTTTCTCTTCTTTCGCGTGGCTGTAAGACGGAGGAGACGGTGGTGACCGACAAGCTTTTCTTTGGATGGAGTGACGCTTAAGTTTCCCACTGTAGGCACAAGGAGGAGCCAAGGCATTGGAAGGGGTGGCGGGGGAGAGATTTGCGGGGTGGCAAGAGATCTCAGCGTCTCATTTGGCCCATCTGATAGTTCTCTCTGGGCTGACGGTGGTGCCGTTGGTGCTGCTGCTGGGACTGCCGCTGAGGCTGCCTCTGGCCCTGCCGCTGACCCCCGTGACCGCCGTGTTGCGACTGATGTTGCACCTGGGAGCTCGCGTGCTGCTGCGCTCGCCGCCGCTTCAAAGTGCCTGGAGGCAGAGAGAGAGGACGTGCATGAGATGTGGGCAGAAATAAATCAATTTCTACCTCCTCCCAGACAGTGTTGTTCTCGTCAACGATGATGATAACGAAAATATTCCGTCAATTAGAGCTGTCCCGACTAGTCGTAAATCCGTCGACGAACAAAACATCCCGTCGACGATTAATGAAGGGTTAAAAAAATATATGCGTGGAAAGTTCAGAATGTCGGACGCTCTGTATGCAAGCGGGGAAAGCGGCACAAAGCCAAAAAAGCGCATCAGAGTGTCCAAAACATTGACTTATTTCAAAGAAACAAAGGAGGGTAGACTCTTTTGTCCTGTCTCTTCAATGCCAAGCTTGGCTGCACGTCGGCCGTGAATAAACACCTAAAGCGCCGTCACCCAGTTTGTAAGTCCATCTAACTAACTGACGACATGTTTTATTGAAGTTGCTAAGCCTGTCACGATATGCAACGAGTCCATTTATCGCACGGAAAATAAAAATGAGGCCGGTAATTTTCACGGCTGCTTTTTATCGCTGCGCACGTGCGTGCATACATTGGTGCGTGCGTGCTGATGGCATATGAGACTCCAGTTCCTTTCTTTTATCAACACACTGTAGAATTAAAGTTCAGACATACAAAATAAGAAAACACATCCATATTAAACACTAACGTTAGCACTGCTACACTGAGGTGAATGGGGGGAAAAAGGCAACTTACTTTAACCTCATATAAAACATTGGCAGTCGTCTCGTGAAAGCAAACTTGCGGTTAAAAGGTGACACTCCAAACATGAAAAATCGCTGGTTAACAGCATTTGCAAACGAAAAAAAAAAAAGAACAAAAACTCTATTACAGACACTACATACAATTACCAAAAGTGCTTTTTTTGCGGAGTGTAAAGCTGAAGTTAGCGGTTTAGCGAACGTACTTCCGGTGAACATTTCAAAATAAAAGGATGTCATGTTCTCCATATAAATAGCGATTTCTGGAGTTAATCCCACACACTTCAAAATTCAGATTCTACACTAAGAATACCTTTAAAATGACACCCTTTATGAAAAATCTGATTGGCAATGAATAAATATTATAATTATTATAATACTATTATATATAGTACTATACTATAATATTAATGCTAGGTGTTTTTTTAAGAATTGTTTTGAATCATGTTGGAAAGGCGAAGTCAGTGTTCTGAATCTGTTTACATTCCATTCTTTTGCACTAGTTAATTCTATCAGCATTTGAACTCGTTTATTTTTTTATTTATTATTGTTATTTACGTGTTTTGTACTTAAATAAATAATTTACGTGTTCCATTATGTTTTTGTGAATTGATAAGCGTCAACAAAAATTTCATTGCTAAATTAGTCAAAAAAAAATTTTTTTTTTTTAAATTTTAATTATAAGATTAGTCGACTAATCGTAAAAATAGTCGGCTGACTAATCGGGACAAAATTAGTCGTTTGGGACAGCCCTAGCGTCAATGAACACTTTTTTAATGATGACAACGAGCTAAAAACGTGTTTTGGGAAACTAAAACATAACGAGATGAATGCCAGTTTTCGTCTGACGAGACGGCGAATAAAATCCGCTTTCTGTCACTTGTACACAATGTGACATTTTATGTGTAGTCAGCCTGCGTCGTAGCAGTGTCTGTTTGTATCACTCATTTGTCATGCCCCCCCCCCCCCCCCCGACTCACCAGTGTGTGGTCTCCAGTCTCAATGCAGGCTCGCACACACAGTCTGATTTGTTTTCTTATCATGGCCAGAGAGAATGTGCAATGTTGCTTTAGCCTTTAAGGTCTGTGCTGACTGATCGTCACACACTCAATGTAACTCTTAGCGTTAGCATATGGCTAATGATAACGGCGAGCGTAAACTCTGACAACTTTTTTTTACATACAGCTTGTGGCGTCCAGGTGAGTATAATTAATTGAAAAATTACGAAAATAATGTACTGTTTTCCTGCTGAGTGTGGCCTATCATCAAGTTGGCGTTGTCCTTGTAGACGCTACAACATATGCTCGTTTGTCAATGTTCATTTGAAATGGGCGGAAACTTTTATTATTTTTGGAGTAAAATTTTTAAATTTTACAAACGAAAACATTTGTATTAAATGTCAACAAAAACTAGACGGCGACAAACACATTTTGACATGACTAAAATTTGACTAAGACTACCGTAATTTTCGGACTATAAGGCGCATCTGACTATAACCCACCAAATTTGACACGAAAACGTCATTTGTTCATATATACAGTAAGCCGCTCTGGACTATAAGCCACAGCTGTCCTCACAGTATTATGGGTTATTTACACCAATAGATATTAACCAGTAACACTTTATTTGACAGCGGCATCAAAAGATGTCATAAAACCAAACACCATGAAGCTTTGAACCAATTGGCTACAAAGCTTCATTGCTTCAAGAAGCTTCATTTGGCCATCGCTCCTCCCTTTAAGGAGACTGTCAACCTCTGCTGCCACCTGATGTAAACACTGTTGTCGTCCAACAGGCCTCCTAGCATGCATTGCAGCGCTACACATGTAAATAACAATCAAAATTCATGTTCCATGCTAATTATCTCTTCAGTTACTGTTCCAGTTTACACTTTATATGACAATGGCGCCATCAGACTGTATTAAAGAGCATACGACACGAGAAAAAAAGTCTTAAATGGCATTATTATGTGAATTAGAATCATATTTTGAGACGATTCGACTATATACAACAATTTAGCAAAGCACAGATGACGAGAAATTAGCCTTTTAATCTGCCAGTTAGCCACGCCTACCATTATAGGGCTTTAGCGTCCCCAACAGGTGGATGACGTCAGCGGTAGACTGGGCTCATCGATTTTACGATTCAGCCCATTGAGGGGGAATTATTCAGAACGAGGAAAACGCGACGAAGAAAGCCGCCAAATGTCATTGTTTCAGTCTCTCTACTCCAATATTTTTACAGGATATTCTTTTTATCCAAGTATTTTTCCCCAATAGCAATATAAATGGCTTGAGAAGGACCAGTCAGCCTGTCGAGGGAGAACTATTCAGAACGAGGAAAACGCGACGAAGAGAGCAGCAAAATGTCATTGTTTCTGTCTCTTTACTTCAATATTTTTACAGGATATTCTTTTTATCCAAGTATTTTCCCCCAATAGCTATATAAATGGCTTGAGAAGGACCAGTCAGCCCGTCGAGGGGGAACTATTCACAATGAGGAAAACGCGACGAAGAGAGCGGCAAAATGTCATTGTTTCTGTCTCTTTACTTCAATATTTTTACAGGATATTCTTTTTACCCAAGTATTTTTCCCCAATAGCTATATAAATGGCTTGAGAAGGACCAGTCAGCCCGTCGAGGGGGAACTATTCACAATGAGGAAAACGCGACGAAGAGAGCGGCAAAATGTCATTGTTTCTGTCTCTTTACTTCAATATTTTTACAGGATATTTTTTTTTATCCAAGTATTTTCCCCAATTGCTAAATAAATGGCATGGTCATGAAAAATAACAGTCTTGTGCTGAATGGAATATGAAATAATAAAAATGTATCTATTTAGGGCGACATGGCAAAATTACTCCATAATGGTCAAAACTGTCGACTTCACCTTTACTGTCGCACCTCCCTAACTATATTTTATGACACCTAAATCGGACATATGTCATTTCCCTTCCCCGGCTTCGGAGAATGTAAACAAACCAGAAGGCGTGACAGCTAGCCGACATGCTAACCCGAACCGAGTGATGTTTCAAAGTCTTCAAAGCGGAAAATCACACATAACTATCCTGGATTATTTGACATGACGACCCGGTTGTCTATTGTCGTCGCGGATCGGCAAACCGCCCGGCGGAGAGCAATTTACAGTTCGTTCCCCGGAGGAGGGTGGCTGCAGTTGTTGTGCAGCTAACGGGCTGCTGCTAATGACCATTAGGACAGCTTTTTACATGCCTATCAATGATCAAACGTAAGTAGTCCTTCATTTAAAGGAAGTTTGTAGTGTTTACTTTGTAATCGCTGTATTCGTATTTGACATAATACAAAACAAGATGTTTACTCACTTTCTCGTAAGTCCAATGGTCCCACAGTAAATATCCACGGTGAATAGGAACCTTTTGAAACTCCAAAAAGGCGCATACGCCTCTCCCTCATACAGAATGATTTTTCTGCAGCCGTTTGGCTGGCGTGATGCGAAAAATAAACGTATTAATCCGCAAAATCAGCTGAATCATTCGTCCCCATACACAACAGTACGCTGTATAGTGAAGAGGACGTCTTCTACCGTACACGTCACAGCGCCCTCCTCCTCAATGCAAGACCGAAGCCGGAAGTCACTCATTTTCCTGGCGCGGGATTCAAAAAACTAAATAAATATAGCGATCGCTTCCACACACATCCAAGCGGTCCATATCATTCAGGAGCATAAAATACCGCGTGTATTATGAAATAAACATGCTTTTTCGTGTCACAGGCACTTTAAGACCATAGTAATTATGACATGACACTGCCATGAGCATTCATAAATACCTATGACATATGTCATTTTAGGGTTAGGGTTAGGCAAATTATCTAAATTTTGAATGGATGTAAAAGATCCTCGCTGGACATGGAGTTAGTGACATACAGTAATTTGCCGGATCACACTTAGTGACATCTGTTATGAGCATTCATTAATGCCCATGATAGTGTCATAATTATGACAGTCTTATGACGCCGCTGTCAAACATAGTGTTACCTATTAACACAATAAATCAACAAATAAGCTGCAGTGTACTACAAGCCGCGAGAATAAAAAATTCCGAAAATTACGGTAATAAGTATTATCATCCAATAAATTAAGACAAAAATTAAAAGGGCTACCAAAAACAACACTGCTCCCAGATATCGCACAGAATTGTGCGGTAGTTTGGTACACAATTTAAAAAAAAAAAAAAAAAAAAAAAATCAAAAACAGAATTGAACTGTTAAAAAAAGTGGGGGCCCTTACAAGACATTTGAAGGTACTGAAACACTATAGACCCTACTCACATGACGTCACAACCACGCCTCTGCGCCATATTGTCCGTCTACTCGTCATGTTGATGCATTACCGCTAGGGGGCCAGATTTGGTGTGGTAAAAATGCGGGGGGCTACCTTGGCTGATTTACATAGAACAAAATATTTAAACAAATTTTAGCAAGCCCTTCTGTGTGTCACATTTGCTTTATTATTTTTTTAAATTCATAATTTCAACAGTCTCATCTTTGTGGCTTTCTCTTTCGACACTCAAGACTCTTGCGAAATACTGCTGCTGTGAAAAAATAAACTAGCTTCAAGTTGCTATAATATCTCGCTGCGTATCTTCCCTGTAATGTTGTCGTACATGTCAGCGTGTCTAGTTTAGTAATATTGCGTCACATCAAACTCTTTGAAAACAGCTACTGTCTCTTTGCAAATGAGGCAGACACAGTTGTTGCGTGTTTTATTGAAGAAATAGTCCAATATCCACCTATCCTTGAAGCGTCGGCCATCGCAGTCAACTTTTTTTTTTTTTTTTAATGTCGCCATTTTAGAAATCACACAGGGTAATGTTGCTTAGAGTGCTGCTCTTAAAGTTTTTCAAACTTTCGTGAGAATAGGCTGATTTTGTGTGGACAAGATAGTTGTAGATATCAGGGTAGCAGATGTCAGGCAGAGAGGGCGAAGACAGCGGGTCGAAAAATATCGATTTACGCATCAAATATGGATCTGGCGAATGGATAGACTGAAGCTTTTCCACATAACGCCTTTCCTTTTATGCAACGCATCCAATGAGTTTACAGCGTCTGAAAGCACCGGGGCTTCCATGAATTGCTCTATAAACTGAACGACTAAGTGAAACCATTGAGAATAGGGCTAAACAGAGACGGACAATATGGCGGCCGGATACAGCGACACGTCATTCTGTGACGTTGGTGAGTAGGGTCTATAAAGGCTGAAAAGTTTTCAAAATTTTTTTTTTTTATTTTTCTGGCCAATACGGTAATTTTGATTCGAGTCACGATTTTCAGTGCAAAAATCACCGTAATTTTTACAAATACGACATGGAATTACATCATAACATCAAAGCATTATGGGTTATGACTAATAATGCAATAATACTTAAGTTTTATGCAGTCCATAAAATGTTTTTAAAAATTGGCTCAACAGAGCAGTGATGCTGCCATATTTACTATATAAATATGGTGTTACATTCTGTGGGAAAAATATATTCTGTGGGAAAAACATTTTTTTTTGTAATCATTTAAAACAGAGTATTTTTTTTTCTTCCTGATTTAGTTATCAAAACGTGAAATGTTTATATTTGCAGTTGAAAAGGGGCAGAAATTAACATGGTTTATTCATTAGCACAACAGATCCTGGCTCAGTCAAGCGCACATTAAATACCATACTGGCCCGAATATAAGACGGCCCTGATTATAAGACGACCCCCTCTTTTTCAAGACTCAAGTTTGAAAAAAGACTTTTTGAACACCAAATTCATTTTTATACAGAAAATAATTACAGTACATCCGAAATAAATGATTATAACAACATATTTGAGAGAAAAAACATGTTATTTTGTCTCATTCAAATCTTAATATCTGAACATTTAAATATGTAAACTAAAGTGCAATCACATTCGTAAATGAATGGCTTCTGGTTGTTGAAATGTAAATAAACCAATCTATTGTGATAAAACAACAAAATTGCAATAACTGCATTAACCATTAAAGTGAAGTCTAACTATAACTGTAGTCTTGAAACAAATCTGAATAAAGAAAAACATTGCAATAAAATAATGCAAACTGGTTAACTAAAAAGAGTAGCTGAGATCTGTCATGACAGAACATCGCTTCAATGATATCTGGCGCCATCTAGCGTCGTGAATGGGGAGAGTAGCTGAAAATAGCATAAAAAAAGAGTAGCATAAAAAAAATAAAACAAAATATAATAAATACATATATATTTTTTTAAAATAATGAATATATTTAACAGATTTTTGCCAGCTTAAATTTTGCCCTGGGAATTTTATGGAAAATTGAGTAGCAACATTTGGATTATAGTTGATGGATTTTCACGTTGGTTGTCTGGGAAAAACATTTTAGTCTAATCCTCGTTTAAAGGAACAGGTTCCATACCTGTACTGCCATACCTCAATTACATGCATAGACTCACCTGGAAGTGGTTTAGGCGGCGGAAGCTTGGGGTTACTGCTGGGTGTATGTACACTACAGATCTTAATGAAGCCAGCCATGAGCATGATGAGAGCGATTCCCATCAGTAGCACTGCCCACCAGTGGGCCTGGAAATCAAATCAAATGGTTACTGATAAATAGAGAGTACTTACTTTTGAAAAAATTAGGACACCCCATTAAATATTCAGTTCTTTATTAACAATGTTCACATATCAATGTCTGATCTTGTTTTTCTTTATCTCTGGAAAAGAAAGTAATTTAATAGCAGGTAAACAACAAAAATTAACATTGTTTTACTCATTAAACCAAATTTATCAACAAAAATGCATATTCTAACTGAGGAAAAAGTTAGGACACCCTATAACCTAACAGCTAGTGTTACCCCCTTTGGCTGAAATAGCTTCAGTGAGACGCTTTTTGTAGCCATCTACCAGCCTTTGACATCGGTCTGAAGAAGGTTTGCCCTACTCCTCAACGCAGAATACTTTCGGCTGTGAGATGTTTGAGGGGTTTCTTGCATGTACAGCCTGTTTCAAGTCACCACATAGCATCTCAATGGGATTAAGATCTGGGCTTTGACTCGGCAATTCAAGGACTCTCCATTTCTTCCTTTTCAGCCAGCCATTGGTGGATTTGCTGGTATGTTTTGGGTCATTGTCATGTTGCAGGGTCCAGTTTCGCTTCAGCTTTAAATTTTTCACAGATGATCTCACATGTACCTCAAGCACCCTCCGATACATGTTGAATTCATGTTGGATTCTACGATGGCGAGTTGGCCAGGTCCTTCTGTAGCAAAGTCTCCCCAAACCATGACATTTCCAAACATGTCATCTGTTCTGTTGTCCAAATAATTCAATTTTAAATTCATCTGTCCAATAAACATTATTCCAGAAGTCCTGGTCTTTGTCTACATTCACTCCGGCAAACTTCAGTCGTTCCTTCATGTTCATCTTGGAGAGCAAAGGTTTCCTCCTTGCACACCTCCCAAGAAGGTTAAACTTGTGAAGTTTCTTTCTGATTGTAGAGGCATGCACTTTCACATCAACAGATGAGCCTGCTGTAGGTCACGTGATTACATTTTAGGGTTTTTGGAGACTTCTTTTAGCATCTTGCGGTCTGCTACTTACTTGGACAGCCAGACCTGGGCATGTTGGCAGTTGTTTTGAATGTGCACCACATGTAGACTATTTTCCGGACAGTGGAATGGCTGACTTTTTATTCTTTGGAGATCTTTTGAAATCCCTTACCAGACTCATAAGAGTCTAAAATCTTCTTTCTGAAGGTCTCAGACAGCTCCTTTGATCTCACCATGGTGTTTTCACTCAATTCAACAGTCAGTCACTGTTTGCAAGCATTCTGGGTTGAGGAGTGGGGCAAACTTTCTTCAGACCGATGTCAAAGGCTGGTAGATGGCAACAAAAAATGTCTCACTGAAGTCATTTCAGCCAAAGAGGGTAACACTGGTTATTAGGTCGTAGGGTGTCCTAACTTTTCCTAAGTTAGAATATGCATTCTTGTTGATAAATTTGGTTTAATGAGTAAAACAATGTTAATTTTTGTTGTTTACCTGCAATTATACCTTTCTTTTCCAGAGATAAAGAAATACAAGATCAGACATTCTTATGTGAACATTTATTAATAAAGAACTGAATATTTAGTGGGGTGTCCTAATTTTTTCACATGACTGTATATAACCATTTATCTACATGTTTTTGCCATGCCCAAAGCATGCACATATGAATGGTTTAATGCAGTTATATGTTCCTACATTTTTCCTCCCAAGTGAAGAATGACATTCACTCACAAAGAAAAGGCATTTTGTCTTACGAAATTGCTTGAACACGCTTAAAACACGAGAATACATTCTGTATGTTCCAGGAAATTAGTTTGTTATATATATTTTGTATATCAGAAAGAACCACAAGTTTCCAGAAAAGATATTGTACTTACCACAATCCATTCAGCAATGTTCTCATAAAGCTCCGGGTTGAAAATGGCCTTCTTGAGCCGAGCGAGGGGGCCGTCCGCATCCACCAGACGACACTTCATGAACACGTCGCAGTACCCCTTGAAGTCGTTGCACGGCGAGCCGGCCGGCAGGGTGGTCACCTTCTTATTGAAGAAACGAGCCAGACGCTCTGACCCCGTACTGCTGCATGTGTTGGGATTCACTGGAGAGACGAAACCCAGTGAGCGATGACGAGAAGCAAAAAGAAAGCCCCCCCTAGCGCATGATTAGTACATGACTCACTCTTCTCCATGCAGCACACGTGACAAAGCTCCGTCTCATCCTTCCCTTCTTGGCTAGCGCATGTGCAGGCTTCCAGTCCGTACTTCTCACAGATGGAGCCGGAGCAGCCCTGCGGACAAGAATGGGAGAGGGTCAGCCATGTGACAGAGGTCCTTGAATCTCAATGACTTCCTGTCACTCACCCCATTCAGACAGACTTGAGTTTCGCCGTGGCAGGCAGTAAAGTTGGCCTTGGGCTCAGATGATGGACACTGGGGGCTCACTCCATTACACATGCCCTGATGAGCGCACTCCGATTCGTCCCTGCACTTTTCATTGCGCCCCTTGTAGCTGCACTCAGCGGTGCAACAGGGACCCTGGCTGGGACTGAGGGCCAAAGTGGAAAATGTTGGCTCAAAAATATGATGTGAAAAGTGCAGATGGACAGATTGTAATCTACCTGCAGACTTTGTTGGGCTTTAATTTGCACTTCTTGTTATCAGCCTGGTTGGCATCATAGCAGCACTGGTCCCTGCACTGGTCACTGTAGCCACAGTCACACTCCTCTCCTGGTTCCACGAGGCCATTTCCACAGATGGGCTGACCAGACTCTGGTTGGTAAGGGAAGAAATATTTGAAAAACTGTTCCTGGAAAAATGACATCTGCTACAAGATATTACTTGGATTTAGATCTACTGTACTGTAACTGCTGCCAGTGCTACCCCGAACATAGCAGCTTATTTGTAGGACATTCTTTAAATCCATCCTAACCACCTCCTCCTAGCCTTTGACTGTTTTTCTGTAATGGCATGAAGCATCAGACAGAGCCTCTGTCGGCAATCAAGTCCTGAAGATGCCTATTCAGTGTTGGCGTAGGAATCTCTCGTAGCAAACGGTAGATATCCTTTTGCTTTTGAATCAATCTCACTACCCAATGTTTAGCCTTTAACCAATTCCCATGGAGCCCTATTTATCGATAAAATCCACAGTGTTCGAGTCTGACGAAGCGAATGACAAGCTTTGTCAGCACTAGTGTAGCAGCTAAGAGCCATGTGGAGGCAAGATTTGGCTATCCAATCTTTAAAAATTTGCCAAACCATCTATGGTTAGCCTTGTAGCAAATGTAAGGTATGCGATTTTCTTCACGAAAATACTTCCGACTCACTGAATTCTTGACAGATTTACAGGCGCTTTGATTAATAACAAACTGTATTAATGTGGCTATGATTTATGCTAGGTGTTGAAAAGTATTTTTTTTTTTATGCAGGAGATTCCAAATAACAGACGCAAAAACAACAAGGGACCTTTATGCACCTTCTATTTGACCCTTTTGGAGACCTCTGCTGTAGCATTTAAATGTACAGCAACAAGAAAAAGAAGTGGGCGTTAAAAAAAATAATCTCCGTCTGGTACTTTGAAATGAGTTCAAGAAAGGTCAGTAAAATAATGAATATTATACTGGACTAACTCTGATATTTTCTTGAAAGCCACTGCAAGTTTGTATGTTTTTTGTTCTTCACCAAACAAATATGAACACTCTAATACATACCAACAAAACAGTTGCTTCTCTTTTTCTCCAGCACCTGGCTGATGTTGCGCACACTACAGATAGAGAATTTGTTGTTGTTCAGCTTGTCTCCTGATGTAGCTCTGGCATACATGATGTAATTGCCCTTCTCCTTTTTGTCTTGGCTCTTGGCTTCACCTGGTGTGCACTCAGATCCGGAGTCATGCTGTGTATGAGCGAGAAAAAAAACAAACGCCAAGGTCAAAGGAAGATGAGAAGACAAAGGTAGCCACGCTCCATTTAATCCTTCTTGCTGCGAGTGAATATATTACATGGGCTACTCACCGGGGAGCCAAAGTTGTGCCCTACTTCATGTGCAAAGGTGATATGGGAGACTTTGGGAGGCACGTGGGAGGCATAGTTTTGGACTGTGATGATTCCTGTGTTGAGTGACTTCTTTTTCCCATCGGAGTACAACTTGCTTTTTTCACAGATCCCACCAGAACTCCCTAACAAGGATGAGCACATTTTCTTTTACAAGATTCCCTCCAAAGCATGTATGTAATGTTTTGAGATACAGGAGAAAGAAGGAGAAAAAAAAAAAAAAAAAAAAAGATTATAAATAGTTTTATTGCCTCCTTAAGAAAACAACTACCGTATTTTTCGGACTATAAGTCGCAGTTTTTTTTTCCATAGTTTGGCTGGGAGTGCGACTTATACTCAGGAGCGACTTATGTGTGAAATTATTAACACATTATGATATCATTTCACATGTTATTTTGGTGTTTTGGAGTGACACTGATGGTTTGGTAAACTTGTTAGCATGTTCTTTATGCTATAGTTATCTGAATAATAGCTACGGCCACATTCGCGTTCTGCCTTTGGCAATGTGTGTTCAATTGTATTGTTGACTTTTTTTGTATTGAAATGCATGCTTTTAGTTTGTGGCAGTTTCACGCCCACGTGGGGGCGCACTTGCACTTGTTTACGTGAAGAAGAGCGCTCACACGCCAGAAGAAGACCGACAGCTACGTAGCTCTGAGTGAGTGGGCGGGTTAGCGAGAGAGAAACATGGCTGCGAACCTACGTTCATTGTTTATGCTTGTAAAATATCTCTACAGAGGCAACGCTTGTGTGTATCATCTTTTCTGTTGTTGTGGTGTGTTTTCCACCCGCGATCGAACACTTAGAGCCAGTTGTGTGGTTGTTTGAACGATGCGCTAATGCTAGCGAACGCATGCTAACCGTTTGTGTCATGTCATTGCTGTAAAACTAGGGGGGCGGGTATTGATAAGCATATGCTTTTTCCTGTCTTCCTTTGTCTGTCATCTGTCTTTTCGGGCAAATTATTCCATATTTTGTGACTCTCAATGATTCTCTTTCTTTGGCCAAACTATCTCACATTTTTAACTGTCAATGATACCGATGATGATGACAATAAATATTTCATATTTCATTTATTCATTCACTCAAAAGCACCTAATTTTCCTTTATTTACGTCGATGCGAACCTGTTTGGTATCGAGGACAAAATTGATTCAGCAAATTATACGGACGTACAGCATCGTCATTTGGGAGTTTAGCCAGCTGAATAGCCAGCACCGAGCCGTAGCGTCCTGGTGAGGACAGTATATTTGTATTTCATTGTTCATGCACTGTACACTGTACACTTATTCATCATGTTGTTCTCTATTTTATTTTTATATTAAATTGCCTTTGAAGATGACATGTCTGTTCTGTGTTGGATTTTATCTAGTAAATTTTCCCCCAAAATGCGATTTATACTCTGGTGCGACTTGTATGTTTTTTTTCTCTTCGTTGGGCATTTTATGGCTGGTGCGACTTGTAGTCCGAAAAATACAGTATGTGTCTTTTAAATATTTGACTGATTCCCATAACAAGTACCTTAGTCATATTGAACTACTAGAACGATTTTGTAAGGCAATTGTTTCATGACATTGTTGACCCAAAATTGTCTGAATTCTACCAAGTGTTCGTTTCAATTTTTTTTTTGTTGCCATTTACATTTGTTAACAAAAAATGCAAATACTGTACAGTATATTTTGATTCATTTCTAAACTTTTTTTTGTTAAATAAAAAGTAAAATACAGTAAATATTTTTTTTTTAACTTTATTCATTTCATTTGATTTTTAGTTAACAAACATAAAGGGGAAAACTAAATATTCCCTTATTATATATTTCACATTTATTAGTTTTTAATTAGAAAAACAAATATTCTCTTTTCATTTTCTAATTTTTTTTTTTTTTTTTTTTTAAAAGGAACAACTGTAAAAATTCTCTTACTTCAGAATTACGGTACTTGGCAAATACAAATTTATCTGATTCTGATGGGAACAACAGTATTGCAGTACCTGAGGGGGCTCCCACCCAGGCCAAACCCAAGACGCCATCATCAAAGTCTCTGTCAGTGAAGACGTAAGCCAAGCAGTAGTCATCGTGGTTTTGTTCAGAGTTCAGCTCCAGGAACTTTTCCACGCCGATGTTCCCGAAGCGAAACGGGTTGGACTTGTCCCTCTCGTCACTGGTGGTGTTTATCTGCGGGGGAGGAAGCAGGTTTGTTTAGAGGAAACAGGATTACAAGTATTTCCAACATAAACACAAGAGAATGCGGTGGCGGGGGGTGTTTATTAAATAGAAGACTTACCCGGATTCTTTTCACCATGAAACTGATGTTGCGAATCCCTAAGAAATCTGTGCCTTGATAGATAGCATTAATGGCCTTGACGTGGCTGGAAATCTGAAAGATATTAGGACATGCCAACACATAGCCACAAGAATTAGAGGAATTAATAGGCAGTTAGAATTTTTTTTAAACTAAAAAACAGTGGCTCATTTTGATGTTTTCTGAATAAACTGAACCAAAAGTAAATGAAATGTTCTGGTGACACTCGCATGTAAGAGGGTATCAGTTATTTTGTGTGCATCTGCAATGCAAAAGAACTGAAAAAATTTTCACCATATGGATTGCTATTATTTTGTATTAAAGGGAACCTCGGACTTTAGGACTTGTAGGCTCTAATAAGCCACAATTGTTTTCTTTAATTAAAATATGTTATTAGTAGGGGTGTAACGGTACACAAAAATCTCGGTTCGGTACGTACCTCGGTTTTGAGGTTACGGTTTGGTTCATTTTTGGTACAGTAAGAAAACAAAATGCAAAATATAAATGTGCTAGTTGTTTATTACCAGTGTTGTTAATCTTACTGAAAAAAAGTAATTAATTATAGTTACAAATTACTTCTCCCAAAAAGTAATTGCGTTAGTAACTCAATTACCTGATTGTAAGAGTAATTAGTTACTTGGCAAAGTAATTGGTGATAATTACTTTTTTTTTTCCTAAAAAAAAAACATTGGCCACACTATGTGAAGTTTTTTTGTGGAGGTTTTTGGTACAATTGGCCCGAGCCCAATTCTTTACCCTAATTTACCCTTTACCCTGAATCAACTGTTAAAAGTTGTTAAAATTGCTCCCATTATTGCATTAGTTCCCTTCTCTCTACTTTCGACATATGAAAGTTTTAAAACTGTTTCATCATTTAAAGATAGATTCAAGTCAAGATTTTGCCGATTTAGAAGTATTTTAGATAAAAATTTACTTAGGTTCGCTAGGAAGGTTCTCTACAACAGAGCCGTCCTAAAAAGCCTACTGCTTTAAGATGGCGGCTGTCTACTAACGCATTAAGTGCCATGTCTGTCATTTTGCATCTAGTTATATCTATATACAGTACATGTGATATCTACCATGTCTACCATATCTACCATAACATGCGGGCGTAGTTTGTCGGCTATCGGCTACAACATGTATTATTGGAGCTACCTAGCATCGCGTTTGGTCGGCGTCACAACTTTCTAGCCTCCTCCCCGCTCCTGCTCTGCTCTGTCGTCTCGGTGAGTCCGTCTCCCTCAGACTTTTCGACCAATATAGTAACGCATAGTAACGCATGCCTTTCCGTCCTCAGTAACGGTAACGGCGTTGCCAAGATAGAAAAGTAATTAATTAGATTACCCACTACTGAAAAAAGTAACGCCGTTAGTAACGCCGTTATATTGTAACACCGTTATTAACAACACTGTTTATTACACACTTTTGTGCTTTCAACAATAGGAACAGTAGCCTATACAAAGCTAGAATTCTGCTCAAAAAGTGGCGGGTATTTAAAGATAATAATCCAACAATAATTTGCCTTTCAGACCCCACGTATTGGTCAGCTTTCTTTCTGAAAGAAAGAAGAAAAAAGAAGTCCTGTGCTAAAGAGAAAAACAATCCCAATGACAAAGATTTTAACATGTATTTTACAAATGAAATGCCTCAATGATTTTTTTCCCCTTATGAATGGTTTTGAAAAGCTTTATTGGTGGATTTTCTCAAGTTAAAGCGCCACACAGAAATTATTCAATTTAACCCTTTAACACCGAAAGTGTCGGCAGCGACGCGTTTACGCATATAGTCTTTGAAGCTTCGTCACGCTGTAATTACGTCACCCATGTGCCGCTGGTTGGTCTCATTTGAAAGTGCGGAAGTTGATGTCCACACCAGTTTTTATTTGAAGTCAATCGACCAAGAAAAATGGGAGATAATGTCATTTGAATTTTATAATTTTACTGCACTCATAAATATGCATTAAAACGCTGAATGGACCATGTATCTATCTCCATATTTCCATCATTTCTTGTTCTTTTTCAAAACCGAAAGCAGCATAAAAGACTACACATCCCAAGAGCCGTTGTGATGTCAAGAAAGACGAACCGAATATGATCATTTTTAATAAGTTTCCGAGCGAGGCGCCAACTAATGAAAGGGAGGCATGCGACGCAAGCAACGGCCGGTTGTTTTGAGCGAGCGACTTTGAAACGTGCAGAATGAATCGAAAACTACATTTAGCGCAAGCTAATGCATTATTTCATTAACTCAAGGAAGAAGATGAGCCGTATGTTGTTGTTTTCCTGGGATGAGTCGGAGTCTCGGCGAGTAGAGGTGACAGCAGTGCGCAAACGGCGAAAGAGTAGGCTGTGTGACATTGTGTGTGACGCAGCTCCGTGACCTGTTCAAGAAGAAGCTTTATTGAGTGCGCAAAAAAAAAAAAAAAAAAACTTTATTGGGTCGCATGCCTGAAAAATTTGAATTGAACTGAACTACTTGTCAATATTTTTTAAAATACTTTTTTTCTATGTTATATATACAGTATATATATTTTTTTCTTCACTATAATCTTTTCAATTTTATGTAGATGTGAGTTCAAGAAGCTTGATTGCATGTATGTATATAATTTTGATAAGGTGATGGGTACAACACCTAACTTCACAAAGAGATATCCTCCAAACCCTTTGTGTGTTAGATTATATATATAATCTTTTTTGCACTGTATATAACCTGTTTTGACCATAGTATGTGTAAAGGCCAAAAACGCCTATGACCATACCTGCAGTTTGTGTTGAATTGTCAAACATAAAACTATTCAATCTTATTTTTTTCTATTGAATGTTTATCCTAACAAGTTGAATAAATATTATCAAGCTTCAAAACGGTTGGTCGAGCATGTTTGGTTGTCAATGGGGCATCAACGTTACAAATTTTGAAAAAAGATTTGGGATTTTTTTGTTTTTGGGTCCAAAATGTGGATTATAATTGGTCAGTGAAGAAAACAACAGTTTGGACATGAAGTTCAAGGTGTCCTGAAAAAAGGGACCCAACTTGGCCATTGTAAACATTTTTTTCTTTGAAATATAAAGGCAACCTCAAATGCATGCAAATTCGGCCAAAATAGGCTAAGGTGTTAAAGGGTTAATTGTGTAAGCAAGATCTGTGTATTATTTTTATTATAAAATTACAGGTGTTTTAGCTCATTTCAATTTATTTTATTCAAATGGGCTATTATTTATTTTGTGTTTGTATTTTACAAATGTGATGTAGTATTCATTTATATTGTATATTTTATGTCGTATAACTTTAGTTCCTATGTGAATATTAGTTCCTACTTGTTTTGTTGTGGTAGGAGGGTTTTGTATTGAACACGGGGCCGTGTTGGTTATTATTATAGCAGAGAAGACAACTGTAAATCAACAAAGACAAGTCAACTGTACCCTCCTTTGTTTCGTTAAAATAAGTCAATGTTTTGGCCACTGTGGTGCGCTTTTTTGGTTTTGTGCCGCTTTGCCCGCTTGTATACCAAGCGGCCGACATTAAAAAAATTGCCACCGCCCCTAAAAAATTTCTCCTCGGATCTACACAATTCACATACTGTAGGTCACCCTTTTTGACTTCAAAACAGCGAATTTCGCCAAAAGGTGAGAGATTTTCATGCCTGCATTAATGTTGCTCTCTGGTTCAAATAAAAAGGATTAAGAAGATGACATGTTTATGTTTTTAGGGTCATACTCTGGAAGCCCGGCAGCATCACCGCCCTACGACGTCAACAACAATGGCGACATACTAGTTAAACAAATTTTACAAATTGTATAAAAAGAAAACATCAAGAGGGGTTTCAATATCATTTTTTAAAACTCATAATAACATTTATCTTTTAAGAACTACAAGTCTTTCTAGCCGTGGATCCCTTTAAGTGTATTCAATTGTATTGACTTGCCATTTCTTTAAAGTGTGATAAAAAGCCTGAAACAAAGAGCACTCTCTATGCTACTGAGCTTGCAGAACGTATGAAAACCAACTGTCGTGAGTTAATATGGCGTGTCATGTTACACAATCAACATTGCGTTACGAGTGGTACACTTAAGCCCACGCAAGATCATCTGTTTACGTGCATCCCACCTGAGCAATAACAGCCTCTCTCGTCTTGTAATGCTTGTAGAAGAGGTGATCTGTTTGGATGAAGAGCTGGCACGTGTTTTTCTCAGCCTGTGCCATCCTCTTCTTTCTTAACATCACAGATTCATTATCGACTGCTTGACTGTGGATTGGCTGGTAACAAAGGAGGAAATGAGTTGCAGTTCAATTAAAGTATAAGGTCCAACTGACTATAAGCCGCACCCACCAAATATGACACGAAAATGACATTGTTCACAGATAAGCCGCACCGGAATATAAGCCACAGGTGTCCTCACTGTATGATGGGATATTTACACCAAATGATATTAACCAGTAACATTTTATTTGACGGCGGCGTCATACGACCGTCACAACTATGACACTGTCATAAATATTAATGAATGTTTATAACACATGTCATTAAGTGTCACCTGGCAAATTATCTCACTTTTGAATGGATGTAAAAGATCTGAAATGGACATAATTGAAGTTACTGACAAAATTTGCCTGATGACACTTAATGACATCTGTCATAAGTAGTCATTCATGCCCATGACAGTTTCATGTCATAATTATTGCAGTCTTTTGATGCCGCTGTCAAATAAAATGTTACCTATTAACTCAAATAAATCAAGAAATCAGCAGCACTGGACTATAAGCCGCAGGATTCAAAATGAGGGGAAAAAGGTGGCGGCTCATAGTGCGAAAATTACGGTAATCTTGCTGCCATCCAGTGGCCATAATATATCATTTTTGTTTGTTTGTTAGTTAGTTTGTCTGATTTTAGGGTTTACCCTGCCTATTGCCCAGAGTGAGCTGGGTTAGCCTCTAGCACCCCTGCAACCTTCGTGAGAATAAGCGGCACGGATGATGAATGAAAGAATGACTATACAGTATTTAGTAACATAGAACTTTAATTCCTTTAACTGCTATTGACGGGAATAGACGTTCAATCCATTCTGACTGTGAGGGCGCTCTACTGGTTCAAAATGGAATTGAAGTCTCTCGCTGTTAAAAGCAGCCAATGAGTGAATAGAGGTTTTGTGTTGCATCTCATTCCAGGCTCCACAGATTAGAGTTCTCACTTTTTCGCAGTACAGCAAGTGTGGGTTAAAGTTCACCTTGGATGGCTCTTCTACAGCAGAGGCTTGGTACTTTCTCATCTTCTCGAACACGGAGCTATCAGCACAGCCTCCCTCTGGGCCATACTTGTGAGAATAGTCTAAGTGAAAGAGGCCGACACAACATTGTCAGGATTATGGAGACATTGTTAGCTACTTATCCCCCTGAGTCACTCTGTTTGCGATGCTATTCATGATCAGCTAATCGCTATCCTAACACGCCACCTGAGCCTCTGTTGCCCGGTACGCTTACTTTCTGTAATGATTCTCATCTTTAACACAGTTAAAATGTGAAAGAGGACGAAAAATGAAGTGCGAGTGCTGCTCACTATCCCAACCATCGCTGTATAGACAGCTTTAATGAGCCAGCACCCTGAGAGAAAGATCATGTTCCTCAGCTAATGAGCACCCTTGGTAGCTCAGCTCTTCACGGGTGTTTCACACCAGTCCGCCTACATCAGCTCAGCGAGATTAACCTTACACTTTCAGATCACGCCTATCCATATGCAATCAGTAAATCAGTAAAACCGCTTACTGCAAGGCCTGTTTGAATAATCGTGAGCATGCGGTGGTCTAGGACTCACGTATGTCATCCTCGTGGTACATGACAGAGTGGAAAGGCACGTCTTTGCCCTCCAAGTATCGCTCAGTGGGTTCCACGTAGTAGTTGCCGTGGAAACTTTGAATGAAGCCCTCAAATTTACCATCCACGATGGAGCCATGAGCCAGGGTGCCCTTCTCACCTGAGAGAAAAATTATACATTTTATTTGACGGACTGACAGCAACAAGAAATCTAACCACAGTAGCTAAGTGGTGATTGTGGAATATAAAATTGCAAAATCCAAAGCCAAGGCACAACAACAAGAAAAGGAGGCAAACACGCATGATGGAGTGACAAGCTCACTCAGCCAATGTGAGACCAGTAGTGATTTGTGCTGGTCCACAGAGACTTCAATGGGAAGGCGAAAGACTACCACAAAATGTAATCCAGATCAAATAACAATAAGTGGATGTGGCGTTCATGATCATGGTTTGTTGTACAGCTTTTGCAAATGAAATAAAACCACGTCTCAAGTCAGTTAGCCACATTAGCCCACTAGCATTTGGGCACAACATTCATGGTTACAGTATTTTCCTACTTTCTGACTCTAATCTATGTTTACAATGGTCAAGTCTGCCGCTCTTTGGCCATTTTAATATTTGAAGAAGAGGAATTTGTATGGACGTTCTTTATCGTCACTGTGTTGTGACTGTTTTGCAGCCAGCTCGATGAGTGAATTCCGTCAGATAATACCCGTTTAGTGAGTGTAGATATCTGGCTCACATTCAAACTGTTGCAGCATTAAAAGGCATTATATGTAGAAAATGAAGGCTTAGAAACATGTGCGATCTAATTTAGTACTTAGTTAAGAAAAATCTATTTCCTCAAACATTTTTCTGAAAAGCAAAATGTTGCTGCATTTTATTTTTGGGTAAATGGAAGTTCCAATTATTAGTTTTGAAAGAAAATTTTAAACTTTCCTTTTTTAAGAGAACAACTGCATGTGCAGTTAAAAACTTTCTTGGTTCTCAGGTAATGTTCAATCGTTTACAACAAAGCAAGATTGATTGCAATATTAAAGGTGAATGTTGTTATTTATGAAAGAAAAATCAGGATCAGCAAAAAAAAAAAAAAAAAAAAAAAAAATCGAGATTGGCATGTCAAGTTTTCTTTTTTTGTTTTTAAATCAGTGATTGGCCAGAATATGGAGATCAGTGCACACCTACTGAAAACTTTTCAGAAGGGGAACACTTATTTCAAGGGAACAGTATATACTTCATTTTAATGTGGCTGACATAGTAGATCAGACTGATCAGACAAAATGACGAACATTTCCGAAAGTGTTCCGGAAACAGCAGAATGGGGCGGGGACGTCACTACAAGTGAATGAAAGTCGAGGCGGAGCCAGGTGCCATTGTTTTTTTATTGACGAGAGAGTAGCGTTCGGGTTTGTTTGACCAAAATATCACTAAAATGGTTCAAAACTGATGTGCTATGTGGTGTACAAAATAGCTATTTATCGGAATATAGTATCCATGAGTTCCCGAACGCGAAAAAAAAAGGTGGACTACGCAGACAATGGGTAAAGTTTGTCCGTGCAAAGAGGGCTAATTTTCTAGACACAGCCTCCACACACGGTTTTCTGTGGTGCGCATTTTCCACCTGAAAGCTTCTCGAACTATGGACAAGTGAAATCGGGTTTTGCTAAAAGATTGCTGCTCAAAGGAGATGCGGTGCCCACCATACACGCACACCCACCTAAATGTCCCGAGATATCAAGAAAGAAGATGATGACTGGCAAAGGAGGCTAAGGCTAAGCAAAGGAGGGGAGCAGCCAAGCTCGAAATGGCCAGAGTGAGTACTCTTTTATAATAAAAAAATATCACGCATTGGCTACAGGACTGGACACATGTATGAATTATCACTCGTAAAATATATAGAACAAATCCTCTGATCCCATTCATATTTGTGTCTGTTGGCAGAGCGAAAGCTATGATAGCGCAATAAATGATAATTATTCTATACATTACTTTATTTTGCGGTCACGGTGTATCAGCTTCACAAAAAGAAATGCAAAACAAATCATTGGTGTTTCCCACATGATCTGTTGCCAATGTTTCATCAGCGTCATTGCTCCCCTCAATGACCGTTTCATTACGCTGCATTGGCGTTTGTTTGGGCTCAAATTGGTAACCTAAAACACCGATTAAAGCTTCGTAACTCTCCTCGTCACCATTAGATGAACATTCGTTACGTCCTTCTAAGTCGGATTCGTCGCTGAAACTAGAAACGAAATTGTCTGCCATCATCGCCGCCATTCAGTATTAAAGCACTGAGCCTTTTTCTTGTTGAAGAAACACCCCTCACTGTCAATTCTGAATTCTCTTTATTGACAACGAGGGGTGTTTCTTCATGAGGGAACCTGGAATATGTGCAGGACGAACACAATGCAACAGCATAAACAGCTCAAAACACCCCTAATTCTCCCCTCACTAGAAGAAATTATATTGATGCACACAGGCGCTGCCCCCCTAGTGGCCGGTGGCACTCTCTTCACTTGTAATGACGTCACGCACACAATCTGCCAGATCTCGGGCGCCGGTCGTTTTAGCTTGACAATCGATCCAAATTTCTCTCATTTTCTTGTGTGTAATTACACGAAGTGGTATGATATGAATACAAAAGGCATGCGTTTATGGATAAATGATGGAATATTAACATTTCCCCAGGGGTTGACATACCTTTTAAGGACTGCTTTTAAAATATATAAACAGGCACCATATCTTTGATAGTGTTTAATGCAAGGGATGCCTTCCACTGGGCTCCTTTCTTGTCATTATGAAAATGTTTTCACTTGTAGTGGGAGTTTTCCACTCCTTTGCATGTTCTCCCGAGTCACGTACTGAGCAACATTTGCTGCTTTGTGTCTGTTTCAAAGGTTGAAATAATCTATTTGCACTATTCCCTTTGGTTGCAAAAGCCTATACACATGCTGCAGTGGAATGTTTTGGTTTTTTTTACTCATTGCCTGTGTGCTGCAAATCCAAACGACTGGCCAAACTGAGCTTCTTTTGTTAAACAACCTCATTCATATTTGGCACCATGCGTAAACAGCCCTTTGTACGATGCAGTACAGTTATGCAGTCATATAAACAGCATACTAATCATTAAACATATTGCTTAAAAACTACCCCTCTGACAGTCACAAACTAAAAATTATTGCTTTTGTTAAGACAAAACACAGTAGTCAATAACTTGAGTTGGACATTATTACATTTTGCAAGTAGTCAGACTACTAATTGCGTCCAGTCGGTGCACAGCACATTCATTTAAGGAAGACATTTCTTACCATATATTTCTCCAGTGTAGATGTGAGAGGTATCATATGTCGACTCTTCTCCCGAAACGTCCACCTTCATGTCTGGTGCAAAGAGAGTAGTATCTCTCTTCATGCGAAGATTGAAATGCCTGAAATAAAATCAAGGGGTAACATCAACAAATGTTAGATATTTTGCAGAAATGTTTTGGACCCGGATGACATTCAGGAAGCCTTTAAGGAATAAGGAGAACACTAATGAGAGGCAGAAAGTCAGAAAATGGTTTGACTGCTGAAGAAAATATTGTTTATGCAGACAGAAGAAATAAAAGCAAACATTGGGTATATTTGGACATGCGCATTGCGCAAACGCCATTTATCTTTTGGATATAGTAGATGTTGCACAATAAATGGAATTTTCAGAGGGACGATTGTGTGCCAGGCTTTGTCAAACAGAATTCAAACGGGAAAAGAAGCTGACAAGTCTTTGCTTTTCTAGGAAACGGGCGTCTTCCTTCCGTGTTCTCTGCAGCTCTTATCATCCTCCCGCTTATTAAGCAATATCTGAGGCCTGCAACAGCAGGCTCGGCTCTACACATGATGACAAACAGTCGTTGCCGAGCTACAATCCAGATGGTCTTAGAGAGTGTGGAAACGTTTTTGCTCAACACACCATTGCCTCAAAATACGCTAGAAAGAACAAAAAGGTCAATCATTTGGTTTATCATGAAGGCTTTTCTCCAAGCAAGCCCACTGATGAGTCAGTCACACTTTTAAAGTATTTCTTAGCACTCATTCTCTCGTGGTTGTCAGTTTTTCATTGCCTCAACAGTCACAGAAAGTTTTAGGCATGAGCCACACATAATAATACTAAAAAAGTCTTTTGGACTACAGCAGCAAAGCAGAGACTGGGGAGTACAATGCTACAGCCTCTGAGGCTAAACCACAGAAAAAGTAAGCTAACATTATGTTGTTTTTGTCAGTTCTATATGCAAATGTTCCAAATATATGGGGATGACAAAATTGTTGGCATGTTCCTGAAGTTCTTGCTGTTGGATGGAACTTACAAATGGTATAAAAGTTTAAAGGTGGGATATCACCTATTTTTCCAAACATATTTCACAGCATATTCAAGTAAAGACTTAACATAAAATTGTGCTGGCATCATGGCGGTCTCAAAAAGATGGAAATGAGACTGTGTCTTTAAGAAACTCGCCCCACCCTTCTCTCGTCTTTATCTCTACTTCTCTCCATACTCACGTTGAGCTTTTTACTGTGGTTTCAGTTAGGGATGTCCCGATCCGATCACGTGATTGGAAATCGGGCCGATAGTGCAATTTCCAGAGGATCGGAATCAAGTTAAAAGGATTGGGTTTTTAATTTTAAAAATATAGTTGTGTTTTTTTTGCTTCATGCTCGAACAGCGCCACACCCTCCCTCCTGCTAAGCAGTGCGGCCAAACCGTCCAATGCAGCTTGCGTTTGGTACTTAAAGTTAACCATGATTGACAGGTTTGTAGCTTTGATCTTACCAGAGAAGCTTGGTAGCTCTACGATAAAGGCACAACAAGCATTTTTCTACACTCTTGTTTAAACATAATTGACATTATGAAGGAGGCAAGGTGGGACAGTAACATGTTTGGAACTTTTGTTTAAAAAAAACAAAAAACAATCTTTTTTTGTTATCAGATCGGGATTGTATAGCCAGATTCTCAAAATCAGGTAACTCGGACTCGGGTGCAAAATGATGCGATCAGAACATCCCGAGTTTAAAATGTAGGGTAGTGTGACGTTTGGGCATTACGGACAATTCAATAAAAGTTCAGTGCAATAAAATAATCTTGTTAGCTCACTGTCGGACTCAACACATACATTTCCTCAATCTTGTAGTCTGCCCAAGCGCTAAGTGTTAGTGAAGCTCTAGCATTACATGATAACTTGTCTTGAGGTGTCTGTGGGGCAGCAATACGACACATGTCAGAGCAGAGTGTGAGCTCTAGGGAAAAGTACCACTAAGCGTTTCAGCAGACTGGAGACATTCGACGAATTCTCAATCATAGGTGTATGGTTCAGAAAACCTCTCCAACTGTGTTTTTAACCAGGAAATGGCCATTTAGCATGATTAAAAGCTCATAAAAGTGAAATATGCATGTGCCACCCCCCTTTGACAAATGAGGCACAACAAACAGCTACATATGTCTTAACAGGGTATAAATAAAACAATGAAATTAATGTCAGCATACATGTCAGAATTGCAGACAATGAGAGACAAGAAGTTAAGTCAAAAATGCTATTGTTGACGTTCACATTGCACACTGAATTAGAGTGGACTGATTTCACTTACTATACTTCACGCACACAATTTCACATGCTGTGACCAATGTTGTACATCATCCAGTTATAGACTTCACAGTTGCAAAGTTTAACTTCCATCTAGGGCTGCAGCTATCGAATATTTTAGTAATCGAGTAATCGACTGAAAATTCTATCGATTAATCGAGTAATCGGATAAAACAAATATATTTTTAGGTGAAGAGCAATTATAGATATACATGAGAAAACAAGACATTTTATCATTTTCAGTCAATCAATGTCTTTATTTTTGATGTATATTGTTGAAAACAGCCAACAATTGCATCTCAGATGTAACTAGAATTTTAAAAAATGACTAATTCACTGCTTTCACTCAAAAAACCTTTAGATCTTATTTATATATATATATATATATATATATATATATAAACACACCTAAAAATGCCTTTACGCTTGATAACACACATCACTTAAAAGTTAGGATTTTTTCCTACGTTTTTCAATTAAATTTCTATTTGTGTCAAGCCATTTTTAAGTTCTAGTTAAGTTTTAAGTTAGTCTAAACTGTAAGTCCTGATAGGATTTAAGTTTTTGCACTGTTCAAAATAAATGTATGATACAGGCTGTATTGGAGCACATCAGGGACTAGTGCTACTTGGTGTTTTATCCAGCAATGATTACTGAGCTAAAATTGATAGTTAGCATTGTTGAGTTTTTATTTGACATGCTCATCACTCCACAACGCTATGTTATGTTATAGCCTGTATGTAAGACACGTTAGCCACGCATCGAAAGCGGTCTTAACTAATTGAAACCTAGCCCTCCGCAGTGCTAACGTAAGGTGAGCTAGTAGTGACAGTAACGTTAATCTTATACAGTATATTAGCGTTTAGCGCTCTTTATTAGCGCTTAGCGCTCTACTGCTTTAAGATGGCGGCTGTTTGCTAACGCTGCCCAGACGCGGCCTAGTCTGTCATTGCGCATCTAGTTCAACATACATGTGATCTCTATGAGACTCACTGGACGCCACCTGCAACTAACGTAGCATGAGCGGGCTAGTATTTAGCAACGTCGGCGTCGTTTGTAGCGGTTGTCGGCTGCAGTAAGTTTTTTTTTTTTGCTTCTTCCTCTACGCACGTGACATCAGCGCGTTGTCCCGCATTAAAAGTAGTCCGAGCAAAACGTGATGCTTAGAGCTGTCAAAATAAACGATTACTCGAGGTGAATAAAATTACTCGGATCAGTTTTTAAACTCGAGTTACTCGAGTTGCTCGAGTATTCGTTTCAGCTCTACTTCCATCTATTGGTATTGAAACTCAGCACTTTCAGCAGTCACACCCTATTTCCAAGTTGAATCATTTTTTATAAAGGCGTCTGCTTTTTGCTCATCACGTCAAACAGTACTTCCATTTATGACACAGGAACCAAAGTTTTGACTCGACAGGAAATCAGCTGTTATGATTTTATTGTGTTCTAAAGTTATCAACGACAAAAATTTTAAGTGTCACCGAACCAACCTTTAGACACTGAGCCTGTCTGTTGTTTAATTAATGAGCCTTAGATTTCTCTTACACTTTCGCAAGTCTGCCGGTACTTCCTATTAAATGTCAACAATGTAGACATAGATTTTTGTCATAATGGGGGATGAGGAAGACATACTGTATGTACAAATAAAAGTCATATAAAGTATACCAACCTTCCATGAGCATGAAAATCTAAATGAAGAAACTGGTCTTGGTGGGAGAGTGCCCTCTTAGCTCTCTGGTGGTTGCTGTGTACCAGCTCTGTGTCATAGGAAAGACCTTCATAGTGGCGGATGTACTTGTTGAGGGGGTTCCTATAGTGCCCTGTGTGGAGGGGAAACAGGAAGACAAACACTACAGTATAATGTTTCTTGAAGTAGACTTGTAAGCAGGGGTGAAAGTGGGCCGGAACGGGCTGGAACAGCGTTCCGGCATAAGAATCGGGGCCGGAACCCCATTCCCGCGTACTGTGCTTTGATCCCGAAAATATGACGGCAACTGTCAAAACCCTTTGTTAAAAAAAATAAATAAATAAAAAATACCATGCTGCCACACACACATCTCCTCTCCAAGAAGAAAACGACCTAATCTACCAACGTAAGATTTACATACACAAGTGTTCACAACAAGCATAATTAAGTGGTTGAGTAGCATCATCCGTTTACACCGATATTTATTATTTATTTATTCCACGAACGGCACGGAGCTTCCCTAGCTGCTGCAGTTAACGGAGTCAGACAAGTGGCATCACTGCCTTGGACTCCGTTGTCCGTTCAATTGGCTGACATACATGTTTTCTAGCTCAGGGGTCCCCAACCTATTTTGCACCACGGACCGGTGTGATTTGGGTCTTTTTTTCACGGACCGGTGTTTTGACAAATTTTGCAACCCATAAAAAACAGCAACTATTAGGGGTGTAACGGTACACAAAAATCTCGGTTCGGTACGTACCTCGGTTTTGAGGTCACGGTTCGGTTCGTTTTCAGTACAGTAAGAAAACAAAATGCAAAATTCAAACGTGCTAGTTGTTTATTACACACCTTTGTGCTTTCAACAATAGGAACATTTATATTTACATGTAGTATTCATTTATATTGTATATTTTATGTTGTATAACTTTAGTTCCTATGTGAATATTAGTTCCTACCTGTTTTGTTGTGGTAGGAGGGTTTTGTATTGAACACGGGGCTATGTTGGTTATTATTATAGCAGAGAAGATAGCAGTAAATCAACAAAGACAAGTCAACTGTGCCCCGATCTACCACTCAAGAGATCTGATGGACTCAAAAAGTGGGTTACGATTGCATATTAGTTTGAAAATGGACCGGATCCACCGTATTATTACACGAGTGACTTCCGGTCTGCCCGATCCTAGCTACCGGTAGTAGTAATGACGCAAGGGGGTCGTGTCTCGCGTCAAATAATAAACTCTGCCGTTCCTTTCGCGTGCGTCATGTTGAGCCGCTTCTGGGACGCATCTAACACGCGGCCGCATTGCGACTGGCGTGCATTGGCTTATTGACTTTAACGCCTGCGTTTCATTGCGTTCTTGTGCCGGCCACGTTGTCGCACCGTTGACATTTCTGGGTTATACTGTCCTACCGTGTTGGTCCTCATTATAGTAGAGAAGAGGGAGTAAATATAATCTACACAAAGAAACCGTAACCCGATCAACTCACAGCCTTGAAAAGTAAGGGTTGCATTACGTCAAACTCGTTCGGTACGCCTCCGTTCCAAACCAGGCACCACGTAGCCAAACGGTTCAATACAAATAGATGTACTGTTAAACCCTTAGCAACTATGCGGTTCTGCGAATGCGCGTAACATTAAAAATGACCACGAATGCAGCGATTCCAAAGTAAACACTACAAACTTTCTTAAAGACAGGAATATTAACTTACGTTTGATCGTTGATGGACAAAAGTTCTCCTCAGACCTACCCTGCCATGTTAGCTGCACACCGCTCTCTCACCGTTAACGCCTTCGCCGTGTCGTTAAGCATTAATTAAGAAGCCTGCTTCACAAAGATGCGATGTTGGAAATTGTAGCAAAGTTTTCAGTGTTCTCGTCGCGCTGTCAGGATATTCCGGAATGACTATTTAATAGTCTCAAATGTACGTTTAAGGTCGCCGTCATTTCCGATCTCTACAAGCTGATCCTCCTGTTGCACAGACCTGCTCGAATCACTCGATTTATTCACAAACGAGTCATGAATCCACTCCTTCGCAGTTCATGGGTCTTCGAGATTTTAGGCTCATCTTCTGGCTCATCAGCTGCCCATATTCGCTGTAAAAAACCTCTCCAAAGACGTGTTTTCCAGTCATTTTCGCTAGTGTGGGGGAACAAATGTGCTGTGCCTGGGGCCTAGTCATACGTTATTATGGAGGACAAGCGCACGTAGATATATATACGAAACAAGATGTACTGCTTGCAGTCCAATCAATGGATTTCTATGACGACATTCTAATCTCTACTGTAGTATTATATCTAGAGTAGACGGGGATATTGATGTGTTAAGCTGGGGCACAGGCCAAAGTTAATTCGGCCAGAATGCGGTCGTTATTAAAATATTATTTCTGTGCGGCCAGGTAGCAAATGTGCCGCGGACCGGTCCGGTCCGTAGCCCGGCGGATGGGGACCCCTGGTCTAGCTTATTTTTCTAATAAGTATACGAGGCGTTGTAATCACGCTGACTCCTTTAATAAACACTTTTGGTTTCACCTGCGGCAGTTGTACAGTATAGACTGAACTTCCTTCAACATAACATCATGTGACTCAAACAGTAATCACACTGCATGCTGGGTAGTGTAGTTCTAACGCCTTACACCACAATACTGGCATGTGATCTGCAGAGCTAGTTAGTGCTGATTTGTTGAAATGCACGTTTTTTGCAATAGCAAAAAAATAATAATTTTTTTTTTAAATCAGCTCTTCAAGAAAGGAAAGAGTTGAAGAGGCTTATTTATTGTTTCTACCGTCAATCATATATTTAGACTCATCAAGTGTCTTTGTAAATTCTCACTGAAGGTGAAAAAACTATGAATGAACATGTGTGAAACTATGTACTTAGGAAAAACTAAATAATTTTTAAAAATGTACATAAAATATTTTTGTATCTTCAAAGCAGCCACCCTTTGCTCTGATTACTGATTTTTGCATACTCTTGCCATTCTCTTGATGAGCTTCAAGAGGGAGTCACCTAGAATGGTTTTTTGCTTCACAGGTATGCCTTTTCAGGGTTGATTAGTGGAATTTATTGCTTTATCAGTGGGGTTGGGACCCTCATTTCTGTTGCATTGAATGAGGTGTGTCCAAACCTTTGGCCAGTACTGTATGTTACTTATATCTTTATTTAAAAAAAAAAAAAAAAAAAAAAAAGTAAACATTTACATTAGCTTCAATTTTAATGTACATCCAATGTTCTTAAGTAGTTAAAATTGAAGTTTTGCATTTTGGAAATGTGGGGGAGGGAAATTAGGAAATGGAGGCTGGAGTTACTGCTGTTTTTGTTAACCTTTATTTAGCAAATTATTGAAAAAAATACAATTTTGAATGAAATTTATTTTTGTTTGTATGTGTTATATGAATAACTGTACCAAAAGCATTTTTATCTGCATTTCAGTGGTTTCAGTGGAGGTTTGAAAACATATAAAAATAATAATTCTGGCTCTGTGGCGACCTTCAGTCAGGGAGTTCCGGAAAGAAATTCTAGCCACTTTCACCCCTGCTCCTAAGATGCTAAAGGCAGTAGTGAGTCAAAGAGTATATTATGCCAATTGACCACCAAACAAACTGTTTGGCAATTTATAGACCTAAAGAGTGTCATCGTTCAGATACATGTTCATGAAAACTAACTACTAACATAATAAATCAGTTTTTTTTACGTGTAAGAAGGTGTATTTAAATTGTCAAGATGAACACAAATGACAAATTATGCAATAACATTAAAGCATTTAAGCTATGTGACATGTATATATCTTGTCAAAGGGAAAACTGGGTAGACACAAGACATGCAAGCCCAAAAATACAGGAAAATGACCCTGTGTAGTGTATGTAAAAATTGGGAAAATGTAAAATGTTGTCATGGCTGTGTTCAATATCAAACCCAAATGTCAGAGTATAATTATTTCTCCACATAAAGAGTGGGTGGTGGGCATGAAGGAGAATATTGCTCGAGCACCTCCACCAGTTTCTCCCACTGCTTCGCACTCCAAATGCTGCCTGAATTCCATTCGCACAAAACAAAACAATGCAACTCTTGGAATTGTGCAGCACAAATTGACAGTGATGGAACTATTTGCCGAGTACTGCAAAGAATTTGCAGGCTCATAGTAACAGATCGAAACCAACAGGAGGTATTTTCAGTAAAAGCACTATGTGATTCCCTGTAATTACGGATGAGAGAGAGAATTTCCATCATCCAGAGTAACAATGTAAAAGATGTTCCAAGTAAACTGAGCTTCAGCTATTTCACCACTCGTGCATTATGAAAAATTTAGGTGTTAACAATAAATTTTTCATTGAGGTGAGGACGAGAGCCGTGACTATTTTGAAAAATTCCAATTTCTAAAAACAAAAGACAATTATTTCACTTATGTGGAAGGCAGGTAGACGTCATTGATGACTTATGCCAAAATGTTCACAACAATCATAAAATGAGCTTCTCAAAGGAGCCCACATATAGAACTTACTTAAGGTAACTTTTTTTTTTTTTTTTTTTTTTTTAAATATAAGGGTTTCAACTGTCACTGTACCAATAAAATATATCACACCCCCCCCCCCACATATCTAAGTAAGAAATAAGTATCGAGAATGAATGGATTGAGTAAACTGGCTGAAGGACTTGCAACACAATGTAGATGACGCCACAGTGATGCACAGGTATGTAGCAAGATTCAAGGCATCATCACACCCTCAATAGAAGTACATTTAAACACTTCACCAATGGGAAATTTACTAATTGGCAGCCATTGACGTCGACAGACATCCAAGCCATTTGAAATGTGCGCCTCCCAAATCAACTGGCTTGAAAGTCTAGCAAGGCAAGGCAAGGCAAATTTATTTATATAGCACAATTCGACACAAGGCAATTCAAAGTGCTTTACATCACATAAAGATCATAAAAATCACATTAAATCAATAGAACGTAAAAACAAAAAATCGCATTTGCTCTCGAAAAAAAAATACTACCACTACTAATAATAATAATTGAAATCAGCAATGGAGATCAAGCATAAGAAAGCAAACAGATTGAAATATATAGACAGTTATGGATATGCTGAGCTAAAAAAAAAAAAAAAAAAACGTTTTTAGCCCTGATTTAAAGGAGCTAACAGTTTGAGCATACTTCAGACCTTCATGTAACTTGTTCCAGAGGTGAGGAGCATAATAACTAAATGCTGCCTCATCCTGCTTGCTTCTTGTTCTTGGAACATACAGGAGACCCGTTCCAGACGACCTTAGGGGTCTAGATGTTTCATAGGAATCTAACAAATCAAGCATGTATTTTGGTCCGAGGTCATTAAGTGTTTTGTAGACGAGCAATAGTATTTTATAGTCTATCCTTTAACTCACTGGAAACCAGTGTAACAATTTAAAAACCGGTGTAATATGGTCTACAAGCGTCAATTGCTGTGAACGAGTTAAGAACAAAAGTCACGAAGGTTTACTTTTTTAATCAAATATAAACTAAAATAATGTCTTTTCCAGGGGGAAAAAACGTGTTTTTCTTTGTGTCCGCGTATTCTCGGTCACTCATGTCACTTTAATCCGCAATGGGTGAATCGAGGCAAATGGACTGACAGGAAATTGTTGTTTTTTTCTGGACCAAAAAATTTTTTTAAAAAAGTAAAACTGTACAGATGCTTGAGGCGTCAGTCTTTTGACACCAAAACGCACGCAAGAGCAGTTAATTCTAACACTTTAACATGAAAAAGTATCGATAACCCAAACCATTTTAATAGCAAACCGCCCTAGAGTTGATTTATGTAGCATCGTATCTCTCCCGTTAGCTCATGAATAATAGCCATTTACCAGTGTGGATAGTCACAAGACAAAATACAAACTAAATAAGAACTTTCGTATAAATTGTTTAAATGTAACGTGACGCGTAAAATGTGTAGAACGACTTTGTCGGCGACTGTATTCAAGGAAAACAGCAACATTGAGGCTTAGCCTCAAGCTAACGGTGCGCTGAAGGCAGCCAGTCGGCTTCTCATCTTCACCCAACAATGGACGTCGGGTACACGGGCACCGAAATACAACATAAAACTAGCGAAAGGACCGGTGACAACACGCGGGAAAACACCCAAAACGTGCTCATATTTCAACGCGTCGCACGAATGTGCGCACGACTTTCCGACGAGTATCGCTTTCAAGAAAGAACGCGGTGAAAAGGGTGCAGTCCCCTTCACAACAAGCAGGCCCCGCTCATCCCGAACATTAGCCTAGAAGCTAACCGGGCAGCCTTTCGGCAAAGCCTTTCTCCACATATTTTATACGCGTAGGTTCCCCCCATTAACAAAACGCGCGCACTCACCTTGAGTGTCATGTAGCAAATAGGCGAAGAGGACAAGTTTGATGAGAAGCATATCGGATACATCCATTGTTATAGCATTGATACCGTTTGCACTTTATTGTCCTAGTTAGATAGGCGGCGCAGACGCCCTGTGTGTTTATTGCAGTTTCGCCCCCTCGCTCCTGCGCGTTGACGTCACACGCAGCGCAGTTGCTATCCCTTCCCCCGAATGCGCTCTGGAGACTTCAGTAGGTACACTTGTACAAATAGAAATAGAATATTTAAATTAAAAAAATTTTTTTTTTTTTTAAAAAGGTTTAAATGCTCAATTTAGAGTAAAACTACTGAGCCCCAATAGTGCCAGGCAGGGGCGCTGCCAGGGATTTTGGGCCCCACGAAAAGATATCAATTTGGGCCCCACCAAAAGTGCCGGGGGACACACACAAATTTAGAGTATCAGCTACGTAATTTCCTTCTTTCTGATGAATCTTTACACACTAATTTGTGCATTTTCTTCATTAATTTAAGCTGAAAATATATTTATGTAAACATTAGGGTTGGGAATCTCTGGCATGAAGCCGATTCGATATTTATCTAGATACACAGGTTACGATTCGATTAAAAAACGATACATTTTTAAGGCCAACCGATTCGATGCGATTCGATACAGTGTAAAGGCCCAAGTACACTGCATGCGTGATCGTTGCGGTTCCGGTCCGGTTCAGTGTTGACTGCGTACCACGCAGTCCGTCAAAAACAGGCAAATCATACCGGCTGCTGCACGGCTGCGGTCCGCCAACTCCGTCCCCTCGTGAGCTCTCGCGTGATCGCGCGCGATAATGTGCCATTTAAAACAACGACAAACACACGGAGTCTGTAGTATGTACTCATCAGAGAAGCAGAGAGAGAGCACATTTTTTTCCTTGCATATTGATATTGTAACGTTTGCGAAGCGGAAGTTTGGCCGCGAAAAACAACACACGAGCTTCAACGCCTTTTTCCTCTTTTTCTTTATTAACTTCCCGCCACCTCACCAATGCAAAAACAACAACTACAGTGGGGAGAACAAGTATTTGATACACTGCCAATGGGTTTTCCCATTGTCAGTGTATCAAATACTTGTTCTCTCCACTGCATTTACACTGACGCTATCTAGTCCACCAATCGGAGCGTCGGGCTGGTGCACCAGCACACCAATGACAGCCCTGCGTTGGTACATAAATTAACCCACCGATGACAGCCCCGGTCGGCACAACACCGGCGACGCTACAATATTTTAGTTGTGTCTGTCTCTTAATTTCAGATTGACTGCATCATGTTGAGATCAGGGCTCCGTGCAGGGGGGCTATTATGCCCTTGGTTGTGTCGGTGCATTTATATCTTTGTGCACATTTAAAATTTATGGCACATAACATCTCATAGAGCTGTTATAAACAACTGATAAATAATCTGTCATATTTATAAAATGGATAGGGAATTATATATGATACGAACTAAAAAAACAGCGTACTTGGAATTGGTGTCTCAACACTGCAGATTCATGTGCCCAGCGCAAACTGTTGTTTTTTCTATTAAGAGTCAAGTGAAATGTAGGAAAGAAGGAGAAACGTCTTGAATAGACCATCAGGTCGAAACTTATGGGTGTCTCTTTTTTCTCTTTCGTACTTTTCCCCCTCGACTCTGTATATAAACCGAGATTGTTTGTGCGCGGGGCACGAGAATTTCTGCAGTGGAACCACTTCCAGATACGCTGCTTTTTTTTTGCTTAGCACGTCGTGTGTTTGATATCATTGCCAGAAAAACACACATAATAGGACACTTTGCAGTTTCGCTTTTAATGGTGTCCTTATAGTAACGATCTGCTGCATCGTATATCACTTTGTGACTTTCCACCTCCATGATGAAGCGCTCATCATCCATCTTCGCTCATGTTTAAACCGTGATTAGGCACCTGGGCTTTTGACCTCAGGCCCAGCTCCGCCCATTTTGTCGGATGCGTGTCCGGCAAAAATAGAAAATAGCCTATACCATCCGGCAGGCATGCGGCACGCCGGAGGTGGTTCGCAGTCAATCCGGAGCACTGACGCGGCCGGTATACGTTGAACAATAGGATATAATGGGAATGGATTGGCGCTATTTTTCACCGGAGTCGGACCGGAACCGCAACGATCACGCATGCGGTGTACTTGGGCCCTAAGAACGATACGGTTCAACAGAGTGAAAACGATACGATAGTAAATATTTGTTGTGTGTGTTTGTACAGTATTTTAAACATATAAAAAAGACCACATTTCTAATATAGCAAAATTAAAACAACAAAATTTCATACCAATGTTATGTTTTATCTTTTTTTTTTATGAAAAAAAAATATGGCTTACTATACGACCGTCATTTTGTTGGATGGGATTGATAATAAAATAAAACTCCAGTGACAGACAACAATAAAGTGCAGTAATTCAATTACTGTATTTCCTGGTGTTTTTAACACAAGAGGTAAGTAATTTAAGTGCAAACTTTCAACGTAAACATCTTACAAACAAAAAATATTAATTATATGCAGGAGCTCTAGAAAAAAAAAAAGAATGAAACCTGCTAGTGTTATCATGAATAAATAATAAATTATGCTTTACGACTGGTATAATTGGGGGAATAAAAACATGGCATTTTAGACAGACAGGTCAATAATCATTACTTTAACCTAATACACAGCAAATTCATTCACTTGCCTGTGCTTCCTCATTTTTTATTCCTCATCACTGTCCATATCTTTTTTGAAGGGCAGATTTTTCTTGAGGAAGATCAATTAATCCACATGTTCATGTTTAAGTAGACTGCGTTTCGTTGAAACAATATGCCGCCCTTTCCACCATTGTAGTGGGTTATTTTTCAGGGTTAAAAACTCACCATCTCCGTACCGCTCCACACTTCACACAAGCTCTGTCCCATGCGAACAGATCTGGCTGCCTTCATCACTTCAAAGTCCGACTTTTGTTTTCCTGGGTGCGTTGAAAATCAATCGTTGCACGTCGCTGGCGTCGATGATCACACTGTCCATTGTTTTAGCATGTTGCTTCGTTGCCACTACTAGTTTCGTTTTGGGCTGTGAAGAAAATGCTACGGAGCGTGCGTTGCAGTGGTTTCGTTAGCTCTCGCGTTGTTATGACACGCCCATGACGATCGGGTAATGACAGCGACTAGTAGCTGTTCTGCCGAAATGCATGGGAAGTTAAGGCAACCACGACTGTGAGTAGTGCTTGTCCATATTATATCATGCGTGCGGTCTCAATCTAAGTGCGCTGTGTGATGAATGACACAAGCGAAGCATGTGAAGTAAAAGCTAAATTATTATCATATTACGCAATGCATTGAACTAGGCATTAGAAGCCGACTCTTGTGCTCGCGATAGCAGAATTCTATCTCTACTATCGGTTCATTGAATATTTGATGGCTAATTACTGTCGAATGGTAACTTTACTATCGATACATCTGTATCTCTCACCTGTAAAACCGGATATCCGGTCGCATCGGTTTATCGTTCTCAAGCTTAGTAAACATACAGCGTATAGAGCAATAATGAATAGACTGATATCATCTATAAGAAATGTACTGAAGGCCATCTTTTACAATCTAAACATTTTTATTAGAAATATTCTCAAAGCAAATACTATAATGGATGACTTAGAATAAATGTTTTGTTTGAACTTAACTATACTACAGTCAAGGGCGTAGGTTTGCATAGGGATGGTTGGGACAAAACACGACCAACTTTTCAGGATGCTTAAATTGTCCCCATCAACTTTTAAGCAACCTTATTTGCGTTATGTAATGACTTCAGTTATATAGGTTATTCATATTGTCTTCCCATATGTTGTAATTGTTGTAATTGACCCGACCATTATTAAGTGAATTATTATTATTATGTTTAGATTTACATGTACATTTTTTCACTTGCTGAATGTGCCGGTCCATTTTTTCCACCTAAACGCACATTTGATTAGCTGATGATTTAACCCTCACACACACTCACATTAGATATTCGAGATATGAGAAGTTTTTTTCCACCCTGCAGCAGCCACTGTTAGAAATGTAAAAAGACATCAGTTTTGGAAGTGGGGAACACACCATTAATTTTGCTACTGTAGGTCCAACCTGCATCAGTGTTAGCTTAACATTAAACTGTGTGAATTTGCTAACCTGCAAAACTCAAGTAGGAAGCTGCTTCGAGAGAAGTGTCCTTCTCTTTGTATTCTCTACTGTTAACATTAAATAAACTGTGAGAAATGTAGGAACCTCTGCTGGCAACTATGGAACTAGAAAAACATTAGCAAGAAGCTGCTTAGAGAGAGAGCGGTGCTGCATAACCTCGTACGTAGCTCACACAACACAACATCCACACAACAATCACAATTATGTACTTAAAAAAAAAAAGTATTTTTGAGGGGGAGCTACCCACACTAGCTTTGTGATTGACTGGTGGATCGTGATCAACGTCATGAGAACCCCTGATTTAGTGTATCAATTAATTACGTTCATATTCGTGAGAAATGTAGCCCTGACCCCCGTTCACCCAATCTGTTTGGTACTATTAATGTCCCATCCTGAGCAAAAAGTGTACATGCAGGTTATGCTGTAATATCATCCCTACCAATGTTGAGACCAAACCTACGCCCTTGACTACAGTATACATTACAGTATACAACCGTTTTAGTATGCAGAGATTGCTAAGGATTTTGGAACTAATGTTCTAATTTTCTTTGTGGGCCCCCATCAGGGCATGGGCCCTTAGAATCAGTCTCACTTTCCCCCCTATACGGCGCCCCTGGTGCCAGGGTAGAAAATATCATTTTTATAGGTCAACTGAACCCCCAGATTACTAAACTGTTGTTTACTACTGTACCCACAGATGATTAAACTGTGGGCACGGATTCGTAGACCATATCCAGTTTACTCATCTGTACTGAGGGTACAGATTAGTGCACTGTGCCCATTGATTACCAAATCTGTACCCACATATTACTAAACGGGAGCACATATTATAAATAGGGCTGTCAAACGATTAAAATTTTTAATCGAGTTAATCACAGCTTAAAAATTAATCGTAATTAATCACAATTTAAACCATCTATAAAATATGTCATATTTTTCTGTAAATTATTTTTGGAATGGAAAGATAAAACAAGACGGATATACTGTATACGTTCAACATACTGTACATAAGTACTGTATTTGTTTATTATAACAATAAATCAACAAAATGGCATTAACATTCTGTTAAAGCGATCCATGGATAGAAAGACTTGTAGTTCTTAAAAGATAAATGTTAGTACAAGTTATAGAAATTTTATATTAAAATCCCTCTTACTGTTTTCGTTTTAATAAAATTTGTAAAATTTTCAATCAAAAAATAAACTAGTAGCTCGCCATTGTTGATGTTAATAATTACACAATGCTCATGGTGCTTAAACCCATAAAATTAGTCACACCCAAACGCCAGCAGAGGGCGACAAAACACCAAATAACAAGTGGACATGACACTGTGCTTTCATTTTAATCTGTTTGAGCGGGGTATGTGCGTTGTGTCAAATATTTTAACGTGATTAATCAAAAAAATTAATTACCGCCCGTTAACGCGATAATTTTGACAGCTGTAATTATATTTGTGTATGGCGGAAAACACGGACATGACTGAAAAAGCAGTTTCTGCTCTTGCACTCCTCTGTAAAAGAAACTGCTGTATTTTAAGCCAAAAGAACTTGTGTTTGATAGAACAATATGTCTATATGCTGCCATAGCAGGTTCATGGCGGATGAAGCACCCGAACTATTTTTCGTTTGTCCATTTTACCCTGGAAATCCCCGTTTACAGACGTCGCGCAACCACTTTTGTTTCAACCCAGCCATAAATCGAAGGTAATTAATTATATTTATTATTCAAAATGTCTGTCATTTTTAGCTTAGAATCATTGATGTCTAATATTTCATTAAAAAAAAAAAAAAATTAAAAAAAAAAAAGACTTAAAAAAATTCACTCGCATATTTAAAAAAAATTACGTCACAATTAAAAAAATGGCGTCTGTAAAATAGTCACAGATATCTACCTCATAACTACCGCTTGTATTTTTTTTTTGTTACTGTCACACTTTCTCCGATATGTTAGATGATAAATAATCGATCCACACAAAGAAAAATTGAAAAAAAAAAAAAAAAAGTTTAAAATATAAATATAAATATATGAAAAAGAACATCTCGACCACTCCTTGATGTTTGAGATTTCTGCATCGCGACCAGTTATATTACCATGTTTCACCCATAAAATCCCCCAAAAATCCAGATGTGGACATTCACAGCTTTGTCTTGACACTCTGTGATACATGCTACATGGAGTTTTTTGATCGAAAAGAGGTAAGTACGCGATAATATCTCTAAAATCATGGCGTCTGCAATTCTGCTCTCGCGTGCTCTCACCTCCAGTTAGGGTTTTGCTTTTTTAAAAAAATACATTTTTTTCAAAATGCTGTTCTGTTCAAAATTGTTCTTCCCCCAGAAAATTGAGACTAAGCTTTCCAATTGATGTATCACACATGCACATAGGACAATTTCAAGTTTGGCCAAATTGGGGGTCTCAGAGCGGAACTTCAAGTCACCGGAGTGTTTTCAGCCATGGCGGAAAACACAGACATAATAACAATAATACATTTAAGGCTGAAAGAGCAGTTTCTGCTCTTACACCCCTCTTTAAAATAAACTGCTGTATTTGAAGCCAAAACAAATGTGTTTGATTGAACTTTGTCTATATGCTGCCATTGCAGATTCACGGCGCATTAAGCCAGTTTTTTTTTTCCTTTCCATTTTTAATTTGTCCGTTTGACCCTGGAGACCCCCGTTTACAGACGCTGTGCGACCGCTTTTATTTCAACCCAGCCATAAAAAGATTGTTATTCGAAATTTTTGTCATTTTTGGCTTAGAATCATTAAATGATGCCTAATATTTAGTTTAAAAAACGAATTTTATTATTTACTTTTGTTTATTATTCATTCGCATATTTTAAACAAATTACGTCACAACGAAAAAAAAAAAAAAATGTATCTAATTAAGTCACTGATATCTACCCATAGACCTCATAATACTTGACATGACACGAGAAACGGGGCCAATCCATTGGGGGGCTATTTTCAAAAAATTCAAATTCAAATATTTTCAAAACCAAAGCTGCTACCGACCTAAAACCAAAACAAGCACCTACCCTAGCTATATATGAGTCTCCATGAGCAGTGGCATCAAAAATTCAAAGTCGTTCCCTTATAAAACTACGATTAATTATTTTTTATATAACTTAAAATGGTTATAAAATTCCAAATTTTACACTAGATTCACAAAAATCACCAAATGCAGAGATAATCACCTATATTTTCAGGATCAGTAGCAATATTTAACATATCAAGTAAGTTTTTTTCCCCCCAAAATAGCATTTTTTAAGCAAAGTTTTATTTACTGGAAGTTTTCAACAGCTAATAAATCACTTAGTTTTCACATCAGAAGCTTAATACTTGAGTAAAACATGCAGAATCAATTTTAAATAATTTGTAAATACATTATTAATAAATTTTATATACAATCACAACTTATTAGAATAAAATAGCCCTTTATTGTCATTATACAGTTGTACAATGAAAATGTGGAGCATCTCCCTTTACAGTGCAGAATAAGATAAGTTAAAATCTCAAGTGACATGCATGTATAAAGTATGAAATCTAAATAAATATAAAATGCGTATGAGATAGTCCTATAATTCAGGCAGTGCAAACAATCGATGTGGTGTTACCAGTATGTGAGCCTCATCTTTCAACAATCACAAAGCCTTTTTCTATGCCTTGCATTTTCTGGTCGGATTCCTCGACTTGTACAAGTCCTTGTTCCTCACGGTCCCCTTTCTGCCCTTCTCAACTCTGCTCCTTTTCCTGCCGGCCAGCCTTGTTCCTCCTCGCTTCTGAAGTCACATCCTTGGAGACGTTCACACTAAAACAGTAGAATAGAATAGAATAGAATAGAATAGCCCTTTATTGTCATTATATGGTTGTACAATGAAATTGTGGAGCATCTCCCTTTACAGTGCAGGACAAGTAAAAAAATCTCGAAAGTGGCTTGCAAGAATAAAGTATAAAATCTAAATAAATATAAAATATGTATGAGGTAGTCCTATGTTCAGGCAGTGCAAATAATTGAAGTGAAGTAGCAGCAGTTGACAGTGAAGGCGCTGAATATTGCACAAGTAAAAATCTCGACAGTGGCTTGCAAGAATAAAAGTATAAAATCTAAATAGTATGAAATATGTATGTGGGTAGTCCTATGTTCAGGCAATGCAAATAATTGAAGTAGCAGCAGTTGACAGTGAAAGCATTGAATATTGCAGATTAATAATGCACGTAAACAAGTATTTCACATAGAATATGTGTGAATAGAAGTTGCAGAAGTTGATACTGAGGCAGTGAATATTGCAGCTAGTAAGTATTGCACATCGTATATTGCATGTAAATGAATATTGGACATTTGGTGATGTGGTGTTACATATGGCTATTCAGGGTGGAGATGGCTTTAGCAAAGAAACTGTTCCTCAGTCTGTTTGTTCTTGCTTTTAAACACCTATAGCGTCTCCCAGAGGGGGGCATTTCAAACAGCTGGGAACCAGGATGTGAGCTGTCCTTGAGGATGTTTAGAGCTCCGCTGAGGCATCGAGAGGAGTAGATGTCCATCAGGGAGGGGAGAGGACAGGCAATGATCCTCTGCGCTGTCTAGGCATTTCACAATGTAATACAGTAACTTTTAAGTAATGTACTGTACCTCTTCAACAGATTTCGTTCCATGGTGCAGAGGGGAGTCTGTTACAGAAACCTCTGCCTCACTTTGACCTGGCTATGATATGACCCACAAATATCCTTCATTACAACTCACAGAGTTGAAATCATACTTAAGTTTGGCATGTTTTCAGACACACCGTTTCTTTAGGTAAAGGTCAACAACCTTGCATATTTTCCAATTGTTATTCATCAAAACTGACCAAGTGTTGTCTAGAATGACTTGCAAAAGTACCCCCCCCCCCCCGCCCTTAGCATTACTTTAGCTATAAGTATTAAGAAAATAAAGTGTAGACAGTGTAGAGTCAAAATTCATCAAAGTACCCACGTTACCCGAAAGCAACATAATTTGGGTTGCTTTGATGGACTGTCTCTCAAAAGTCAACACGCCTCTCGTCGAGCCCCCCCCCCACGTTAAAACACAGCCAAAAGATTTAAAACTTGGGGGGGGAAAAAAAAAAAAAGATCTAAGAACAAAAGATTCGAAAGTGGACAAAAAAGATCTCAAAGTGAAAAAAATATTTGAAAAAGGAAAAAATAGGATGAGGGTTAAAAAAATAAATAAATAAAAATTGAACCTGAAAATATCTACTTTGAAACTAAACTTTTTTCAGTCGACAATACTTTTGGCCTTGATTTAACGCCATATTATTCTGCTTGAGTTGCTTTAAATAGGACCGACCTGACAACTGAGGCCTCGCATCATCTGAGAAGCATGGTGTCTTCTCAGAGCCGGACACTGGCTGAAGGTGAGCCCTTCAATGCTCTGAGGTCCGTTTTTTTACCTCATTCTCTGCAGCCTAATTGACATAATAAAATACACATTATAAGCATTTCTTCAAAGTCTGAGTAGGGTTAGTATTTCAAAAGTGGAAATCCTTTTAGTGTAGCTGTATGGGTTTTCTTACTGTGCGTACAAAAATGCCACAGTCGTCATTGTCCGTCTGCCTCCATTGCGTCGGGAATGTTACGTCCCAGGAGTCCAGTCCTCCCTGCTCCCTGAAAGCGTTGCATTTAAAAGACATAGCATCCATGAAAAAACACTTTTCAGTAACAGTAATTTTCTGTGCGCATCTGTCCAGTTGAATCGAAATGTGTTTGATCCATTACTTACCTTAGTATACCCAAGTCATTTTTACTTATTGTTGTATACAACGGTAGAGAGTCATATATACGGATCTCCTTTTTTCGGAAGTCCAATACCTAAAGTGGAAGACAAATATTTCCAAAGTGCATAAACCTCTACGTCCATTGGTTCAAGCAGAATGTTCATGTGTTTGTTGAGCAACATACCAATACATGCAGTATTAAGTTACCGTTGAAATGCATTACCGTTTATTGTAGTTCATCTTGTTGATCTCCCGTGTTTATAATTTACTGGTATTAGTCTCAGAACCATACCTGTAGTACATTACCACTTTAAATCAATTTCTTCACCCAAATAATTTGTGTCGAACCTTATCACTGTTTAAACTCAAGACCCCAAACCAAAATTTTGAATCGCCTAATGAAATTTAAATGAAGGGGAAAAGTCATATTGACCATGTACTTCTATAAAAATAATTCTTTGGGTCCCCGTTTTCATTTGCTCCCGATAAATCTAGTATTATTGTCATATGACCTTAAATCTTTCACATGTCTAAACCATAAGCGGATTTTAAGTGGGGGCCAGGCCCCCCCCGGTGGCCGAAAAGTGTCATTGCATGTAATTGACTTTCCTATATGCATATAAAAAATGTAAAGCAATAAAACTGCAACAAAAATGAATGAAATGAACCAAAAAAAAAAAAAAAATTTATAATGGGTCAAAATTATTTTTTGAACAGATCATGTGACAAGCACCTTAGACAGTCATTTGCTTTGCATATAATTTTCATTTTAAAAAACTATTAGGGGAGGGCAATTTTATTTTTCAAATGATGTTTTTCTTTGTATGAATTTTTTTTTTTTTTTTACCGAAGCAACTTTTTGAGCGATTGAATGCCACTCCGGGAACTCCGGTTTTCCTCCCACATCCCAAAAACATGCATGGTAGGCTGATTGAACACTCTAAATTGTCCGTAAGTATGAGTGTGTGCGTGAATGGTTGTATGTCTCCTTGTGCCCTGCGATTGGCTGGCAACCAGTTCAACCCTGCCTACTGCCCGTAGATAGCTGGGATAGGCTCCAGCACCTCCGCGACCCTCGTGAGGAAAAAGCGGCATGGAAAATTAATGAATGATTGATTGAGACAAATGTTCTGCCCAAACACAAAAAGGATTGCTTCAATCAAAGACAATTTTTTCAATGAAAAATTAAGTGTTCAAATGCAAATTTTTCAATCTCAAATATTTTTTCGCATTCAAAAATGTTCTACTATTGAAATCTCTTTTTATTAAAGTGATTTTTCTTTTTAAAACACATTTTATAAGCAACTTATTTTTTGATTAAATAAAAACAAAAATGTCTAAGCCAAAATGTGGCGCAAACACAAATCAACATTACTTCAATTAAAAAAAAAAATTCAAAGAAGTTTTCTCGTGTATTTTTTTTTTTTTTTAGTTTTTTGAGTTAATTTATTTTTACATTCAAACACTTTTTTTTTTTTTTTTTTTTTTAATTGAAGCGATTTTTTTTTTTTTTAATGGTTGAAAATATATATTTTGATTGAAGCAACTTTTTTTGATATGATAATAAAGACACAAATCTACCCCCATATGGTTCCGCTCAGGGGATACAATTTTTGACGGTAAATACATTGGCACGACACCGGCGGGCGTACCATATTCAATGGATGACGATCTTGGCGAAAATTATTGCCTAAGCAGCCTGATTTAGAATTCCCCTCAAGAATGATGGGAAACAAAAATGCTCATTGTCAACTTATTATTATAAATATTCTTGGAAGTTAATTTTATTGCTGACACTGCGTTTTGGGGTCATCAACATGTTGTGCCCCCCCTGCCCCAAAAGTCAAACTCCGCCTATGGTCTTAACCCTCCTACTGAGGAACTTCTGAACGCTTAAATTCTGGCTTACCCAGAAGATGAAGTGACTTCCTGTCTCTGAAGTGGTGTCTCCCACAAGGCTTGGCAGAAAGTATCTATATGCAGTCAAATGTGGTGAGAAAAGTACGTTACTTTCAGTGTCCATGTTAATTATATCAAGTTTTCATTTTAAGAAACATGGAAAAACATACCTTCAAGGCCTCCACAGTGTTGTCCGAGATGTAGCCATCCGTTTCCCACATTCGGCACCAAAGGATGAAGTCAAAGTGACCAAGATTGGCAGGCTGTTCAGTGTTGGAAATAAGCAAAAACATACATACATTTGCATGCATACACACATTACATTAACAAACTCTTAATTGCATTAGCCCCCACAAAACTGTTTTTAATTCAGTGGCGCCTCCAGAAATTTTTCATAGGGGTGGCCAAATGGGGCAGTTGAAATCTTGGGTTGGCACACCAAAACTAAAAGCCATAATTTCAGGTTTTCATTATATTATTGCAGTAAAAAGGTCAGGGGAAAACTATCAGAAAGACTTAAGGACACGGCTACTGATATATTTTGGTGTGTTGTGTAATATTTGATGTTACTAATGATTTAATGTGCGTGGTCCATAACTGTCCAGTCAACATTTTGAGTTCCACAAAAATTCTGTTTTATTGTGTTATGTATATATTAGGCATAAGGTGTACATTTAACAAAACAAAATAATTACTGGGGAAAAGCAGGTGCTGGCAGATACAAATAAAAGTACAGAGGCAATCATATCTTAACTGGATATTTCCCATCACAATGTTAATGTGACACAAAAGTAATTATTACTCAATGAACAAAACATAAAAAGTACTTCCCAATAGGGATCAACAGATTAACAGGCTATACTGTATGTGCAACATACACTCATATCCAGGGCCGTCCCACCCTATACGCAGACTATGCAGCTGCATAGGGCCCCTGACCACTAGGGGGCCTCCAATCTGGCAATTGTTTAATTTATATTCTATTTTGTTTACTACAGTTTGCTTTATTTGACTTTTGTGAGTTTTGATATTTGATTACAAGCTTTAAAAAATAAAAGCTGTTCCTTAACTTCTTTCTTTCCTGTTCTAGAAAAAGGTTTGGCGCTATCTACTGTAAGTACTGACAATCATTTGGGGTGAGAAGTTTGAAGTATGCAGTGCAACAAAATCCGATTAATATACAAAATATGGACGTATGGGTTTGATTGCATGTATGGGTTTCCCAGTATACTGTGACGAAATGGTGGCCCAAAAATATGGGCCCCTTAGCATTATTTTGCTTAGGGCCACAAAATGGCCTGGGCCGGCCCTGCTCATATCGTTGTTTAATGTAACGCAAAAATAATTACTGAATTGTCTGAACAAATATACTGAACAAAAAAATAACAAAGAGAGCTTGCCAAAAGGGATCAATATTCTCTGATGTTGATGACCAGGCTATCAGTATGCTTCAGTAATAGTTTTATTCGCCTGTTGCTATGTTTTTTGGCAAACACATCCACAGAGTCATCAAGATATATGGCCGTAGCCCGTCATGATTCAACACTTAGCACCCCCAAATTGCTTAAGATTACAAAAAAAAAAATATATAATAATTCATAATAATAATACATGCACACATACCTGGCTGACAGCTGCGTGAGGCTTCAACACCAAAGACCAATTGAGGGAGGTTAAGATAGATCCCTCCTAATATAGGATTGACCTACGAACCGATTGGCATTCTGGGTTGATTAGTCCAAAGTGCCACCAGGTGGGTGATATATGCCCTACTGCCACGATCTAAAACCAAATAGTTTCAGCAACAGTGTCCTCTTGTGGGTGATTAGTGGAAGTGGATAAATCCCGTCTCGGCATCTGTTACTGTCGGAAAAAAATCAGAGCTGAAAAATATGACCGGGTCCCCAAAACTAATAAAATAACGATCATGACATCATTACATTACATACTAATGCCTGCAACAGCGAGGCTTAGAAGCCTAAGCAGCACAGAGATCAACTCCAACTCTGTGTTATTTTGAAGTTCATCCAATGAACATGGAAACTACAGAACAAAGAGTACTACAAAAGTAGCGGGATTCATGGCCCTTAGTAATAATTACAACAACAACAACAAAAATACATTCAAAGAAGTTCAGCACTGCCTGTAGTGACCATATCATTTTGAGACGCTTTTGGGGGAGAAAATCCATTGTTTAAATAGTAAAAGTAAAAAAATTTAAATTAAAAGACACACACGCACACACACACAAAAGTCATGAGTAATAAAAAATAGATAATTATAAAGAAAATACAATTAATTTGGAAAATGTAATACTTAAAAAATGAATTAAAACTAATTGTAATTAATTGATAAAAAGAAGAAGAATAAAGACAAATTCATTCTTTCTTTTTTCTTTCAAGCAGGGTGAGGCAGCATTTAGTTATTATGCTCCTCAACTCTGGAACAAGTTACCTGAACGTCTGAAGTATGCTCAAACTGTTAGCTCTTTTAAATCAGGGCTGAAAACGCTTTTGTTTAGCACTGCATATCCATAACTGTCTATATATTTCAATCTACTTGCTTTCTATTCCTCTTGTGCTTATCTCCATTGCTGATTTCAATTATTATTAGTAGTAGTACTTTTTGTTTGATTTTTATTTATTTATTTTTATTCTATTTGTTATTAAATGTGATTTTTATGTATAATTTTATTTCCGATTTTGATTGTCTTAAATGTGATTTTTATGATCTTCATGTGATGTAAAGCACTTTGAATTGCCTTGTGTTGAATTGTGCTATATGAATAAATTTGCCTTGCCTTGCATTTTGACCTCAAACAACTCTTTGGCTCGTTCGATCGCTTCTAGACCTTCCCAGGTAAAATGGATTGGACGTCGATTGCCGTCAATAGGTGTTTTCAATATGAAATTTCCTCTTTTAATAACTACTACAACACATACTCTATGACATGGTCCGGCAGTGAATGAGTTAAACTAATGATAACTTTTGAATTAATGTGCACTGTAGTTTACACTGTCACTGAAAGGGTTAATTAGTAGGGGAAAAAAGCACACCGCTCCCAAACACTCTTTAAAGTGGATAACTCTACTCAAGGGCGTAGGTTTGGTCCCAATATTGGTAGGGACGATATAACAGCATAACCTGCATGCAGTGGCGGACTTGGCAATTTTGGGGCCTAAAGCGAACATATCCGGGGGCCATCTTCATGGGTCAGGGGTTAAAAAAGTGAGAAGGGATTGGAGGAAATATGTTCTGGTACACTAGGGCTGTCCTAAACGGCAAATTTTCTCCTGATTAGTCGGCCGACTAGTTTAACGATTAGTCGACTAATCTAATAATTGTCTTTTTTTTTTTAAAAACTAATTTAGCAATGAAATTTTTGTTGACACTTATTAATTCAGAAAACCATTTTGGAACACTTAAATTCCTTATTAAAGTACATATAATCATGTAAATAACAATAATTAATCACAAATAAACAATGACGTGAAATGCTGATAGCATTTACTAGTGCAAAAGAATGGAAAGTAAACAGATTCATAACACTGACTTTACCTTTCCAACATTATTCAAAACAATAAAAAAAAATCTGGCATTATTATTATAGTATACTTCTGTAAACCTTACTTTCCGTTGCTGTGAAGCTGTGGGTCAATCGGGTTACAGTTTTTATGTTGCGGTGCATTTACTCCATCTTCTCTACTAAAAAAAATGACCGACACGGCAAGAACGAGCGTGACATCGACTCCCTGATTCACCTCACGAGAATATACAGCAATGACATCGGGATGTCATTCGGACTAGATAAGTGTGGGCGAATGTTATCCAGAAGAGGGAAGGTGATCTCAACTGAAGGGGCTGAACTACCTGATGGCATCATAACTGATGTGCAGGACAGCTACAAATACCTGGGGACCACACAGGCAAATGGAAACCATGAGGAAACAACTAGGAGGTCTGCCACAACCAAATACTTTAAGAGGGTGAGGCAGGTCCTCAAGAGTCAGCTGAATGGCAAGAATAAGATCCAGGCCATTAACAGTTATGCCCTACCAATAATCAGATACCCTGCCGGAATCGTATCCTGGCCGCTAGAAGAGATGCAGGCTACCAACATCAAGACAATGCACGGAGGGTTTCACCCTAAGTCCAGCATCCTGAGGCTCTACACACAGCTGCTCAGCGAATGCCTCAGGCAACAGAAGCTTAGTAAGGGGGAGGACCCTGAGGAAATATCATGGAAGGACAAGCATGGTATATACCACCGAAAAATTGTGGGGGGAGCTGACATGGGGAAAACATACCAGTGGCTGGAAAAGGCCGGACTGAAGGACAGCACGGAGGCACTGATCATGGCAGCACAAGAACAGGCCCTAAACACAAGCTCAATAGAGGCCTATCACACCAGACAGGACCCCAGGTGCAGGCTGTGCAAAGAGGCCCCTGAGACAGTCCAGCACATCACAGCAGGGTGTAAGATGCTGGCAGGCAAGGCATACATGGAACGACATAACCAGGTAGCAGGCATAGTGTACGGGAACATCTGTGCCGAGTACGGACTGGAGACCCCGGAGTCAAGGTGGGCGACACCTCCAAAGGTGGTCGAGAACAACCGAGCCAAGATCTTGTGGGACTTCCAGATCCAGACAGACAAACTGGTGATGGCCAGCCAGCCTGACATAGTGGTGGTGGATAAACATCAGAAGACAGCAGTAGTGATAGATGTAGCAATCCTGAGCAATAGCAACATCAGGAAAAAAGAACACGAAAAGCTGGAGAAATATCAAGGGTTGAAGGAAGAGTAGGAGAAAATGTGGGGAGTGAAGGCAACTGTGGTGCCAGTAGTGATCGGGACACTAGGGGCAGTAACCCCCAAGCTGGGTGCATGTCTTCAACAGATACCAGGAACAACGACCGATTTCTCCGTTCAGAAGAGCGCAATCTTAGGGACAGCTAAGATCCTGCGCAGAACCCTCAAGCTCCCAGGCCTCTAGTAGAGGACCCGAGCTTGAGAGGGGAGACCATACCGCCCGGGTGGGCGAGACAACCATTTTATATATATTTTTTTTATATATGGCGGAAAACACAGACAAGGCTGAAAAAGCAGTTTCTGCTCTGGCAGCCGTCTTTAAAACAAACTGCTGTATTTTAAGCCAAAAGAACTGTTGTGTTTGATAGAACAATATGTCTATATGCTGCCATAGCAGATTCATGGCGCATGAAGTCCTCGAACTATTTTTAATTTGTCCTTTTTACCCTTGAAACCCCCGTTTACAGACGTTGCGCAACCGCTTTTGTTTCAACCTAGCCATAAAAAGAAGGGACGAAATCGTATTTACTATTCGAAATGTCTGTCATTTTTGGCTTAGAATCATTAATTGATGTCTAATATTTAGTTAATAAAATAAAAAAACTTTTTAAAAAATTATTAACTCGCATATTTTAAGCTTTTAAACAAATTATGTCACAATGAAAAACTCCCAGTGGTTCCCACGTTGAAAACTGGCATTTAATTTTAAGAAATGGACTTGTCAATGCCTCTAATACAAAATTCCAGGTTAGGCAGATCCATTGCTCCTGTATGATTTAAAAGGCAGGAAAGTTGGGAAAAATTATGAATAAAATTTATTGTTAATAAATGTAAGATAAGCTTGTTTTTGGGTGCCAAATATACAGTATTATGCCAGTTTGCTCTTCCACAGCTATTATACGCGCACTCCCAAGCTATTATGAAGAATACAGTTTTAGCCATCGTCATGTGCTTACAGGTCATTGTTCACATTCTGCTGATTGATAGAAGCACACACATATATTGATTCATCACACAACGTCTCAGTACCTTTCCACCAAGCTACAGTACTATGAGTACAAATGTGTGTTTAAAACAATGTTATCTTGCCTGCTCAGGTAATTCAATCAGGAAGGTTTAATCGGGAAGTGTGACTGTTCAATCACTGACTAGAATAAGGAATTTGCCCGACCGAACCTGCCACGTTGGACAACAAGTGTTGTAACTGTATTTTGCTCATCAACAAGCCCTCAATAAAAGCTGCACTCCTCAGGATGAAAGTCAGAGAAGCTTGCTGGGAGCCACGAGCTCCCATCAACCTTTTTCTCCTGACAGAGTAAAACCTTATCTCTGTCTCCTTTCTGTTCCTCTCTCCGTCCTCCCTCAGGTCTTTTATTATTTTCTTAGTACAGTAGTAAGATTAGACCCAACATTTCTTGGTGCCGAAACCCGGGACCTAAAAATCCGCGTTCATCCGGACCGCTGCGGGGCCAACGGACGCCGCCGGGATATTTACGACCTTTTTCACATGAACGGACGGCTGCGCCTTTGTTCCTGCGACGACCCGGATTGCCGGTGACAGGTCCCAGACGAACCAGGGCAGGACGGAGTGAGGTGGGATAAAGTTTAATTAAGTTGTTGACGCTTTCGGGTTTAAATACGGGGCGGATTGAATTGTGAAGTCGAAGTACTGACTCATAATAGTTCGAAGTACGGAACATCCGTTAAGTAAACCGTTGAAATTTAAACCATCCTAGTTCGAAGTACTGAACTATTGTGTGACGAATTGCGTGCGTTTAAAGGGTCTAAAAACGTTACGTAAACAGTAATCCTCGAAGTACTGAGGACTAACACACAGGCGATATTTTGCGAAGTAAAGACAAAATATTGCGGAAAGCGGGCCGAAGTACCGAGCCATAAAAAGTTATAAAAACGTCCGAACCCGGAGTCAGAGACGAGGTAAAGCAAACATAATAGCGTGATAAAAAGCAAAAGTGAAAAGTCCGTGCACGGCAATAAAACATAGGCGACCAAAACTGAACACAAAACAACTAAGAGACTACATAGGCGACGTAAATAAAACGTAAAAGCGTTACGTTTGAAAACTGATAAAAACCAAAAGAAAAAATGATAAAAGAACATCCTGATGTTAAATTCATGCAACAAATGAAGCCAGAAAAGTTGTTGTTACTTAGGAAAATGGGTAAAAAAAACATGCATTCGACCCCACATTGAAAAATGAAGAAAATATGGCCAAACTGAAGAAAGAATTGTTGATGAAGAAGCAACAGACAAAGAGAAAAACGAAAGGGGAATTCGGTCGAAAATAGGAATTTCTGTGTATCTGTGTTGACAGTTTGTCTTTGAGCTCAAATTGTTTGTTTATTTTTTTGTCTGGGGTGAGCCACTAGTAGAATGTACGGTGGCTTTGATTTGTATTTGAAATTGTACTGTCTGGTATGATAAGTCATTGTGGATAACTATGGTTGTTGTCATGTGACTGATTATGAGGCTGCTTTCTTTCATGATTTTTCATGTCCATAGTGATAATTGGTGAATTGTGCTGTTGAAAGTTTGAGTAAGCTGTATTGAGGAAGGTAACCGTAAGTCTAAGTAAAGATGGGTGGCGAATGTGTTTAGTTGTTTGGTGGACGTTCGGAGTGACAAAAAGGAATTAAGAAAGTAGGGTTGAGAAGGTTTTGGGTGTGTGAGAGGAGCGTCGATAAACGAGGGAATTGTTTGTGAATAGCTGACCGTTTATTGTGAAAAAATCGGGGAAAAACCTAGAAGTTTTTCAACATGTGGAGTGCGGCCCTTCGGTGGCCCCTATTTGCAACATGGGGTCCTCGACGGCATCCGCTGGGTTTTTGCCCAAATTAATTATAAGGGAAGGTTGTAATTGCAGCTGGGAATATTCCAGCCTTTCCCTTGTACTATTTAGGATATGAATTTTAAAATGGAATCTCAATAGCGATAAAAATAGATTGTTGAGCTAAATTGAAATTTATAGAACACTCTTAAAAGAAAATAAGAGAATGGCTAAAAGAGAAAGAAAATAGTTAATGTTTTGAAAAAGGAAAAGATCAACTGTTGATAGAGCTATTTGAAAACAAACTTAACAGATTTATTTTAAGCAAAGAGCTAGTATATTTGATAAAAAGAAAATTAGATTGTTAGAAATGTTCTTCATTCAAGAATAGATATTGTTCAAAATATTATTTGAAAGTAAATTATTCTGAATTCAGGTGAAAAATGACCAACTTTTAGATGTATCGAGCTAATAAGAAACAAATAATAATATTTACTCCAAGTAAGTAGAGTAATCTGACGTATTAATCTTTGAACTAGTTCTTAACATTCAAAGTAAGATGGAGAAAATTATTCGGCTAGATTTAAAAGAGTATTACGTTATAAAAGTTTACAATGAAGAAGGTGATTCAGAAATAGAGAAATGTACTCATTATTGGCAGATTTAAAGAGAAAAGGAATCACACATAATGACATAATAAATAGATTGACTAAATTAGATTTTGAACAACATGGCAAAATGCAGTAAGAACTGTCAAAAAGACTTCCCATTAATTCTTGGGAATGATAATAGATATCAATGCAAGTCTTATAGATAAAGAGCGGTCCAAATGTTGGTTAATAAACTCCTGTTGAGGAAGGAGCAGCGGTTTGGTATATGTCACAAAATGAATAAATATTAATAGCTGATGAAAAAAAGTTTTAGCAGACGTTAGAGCAATTTTAAACTTGCCGCTTTTTAAGAATGACAGAAGTAGTCTAAACTAGGGAAATAAGTTGTTACAGGGAGTGTATAAATAATAACAAATCAAAAGTTGGGATTAAAAAACGTTCTAAAAATTCACACGGAAAGCAGATAATTCTACCAACCTGGAGTGACATACGAATGGATGTTTTTTAGTGCACGAAAAAACATTCTTTGTTCTCCTCTGGACTGCTGCATTATCCTCCATTATAAATTATATGGATGTCAGTTGAAAATGATTGGAATTAAAATTCGAATTGAATGCTATAAGAGGTAGTGTTTACTTAGGTGTTAAAGAATAGACGAGAAGTCATAGTGGAATAAAAAAGATTGCTTAAAAGAGTATATCTGTCCCACAATACCCTCCCATTCAAATGAAAAACTTTGCCTGGGTAAAGAAGTCAGATTTTGACTTATGTGGACAACACACCGTATTATGGAAAATTCCAATTTGAAATAGAAATTTAAATTGATTTCTAAATTTACCCAAAAGATACCCTAGGCCTATTGAGATACTGCATTTGACTAAAAACAATTAATTGAATAGATTATAATTGCGTAGTGGAATTGTAATTTTTGGATTACATGTTGATGGATTTTCAACAGTGACCCAAAGAAGGTGAAAAGACATTTTTGTCAGCTCTAAAGAAATTCCAAAACAAAGACAAATTCCAGTTTTGTAATCTTGAGTGGAACATTGCGCGATATATTAATGCCACTGCAAAATTCAATTTACTGATTAAAATGGGAACTGACAAAAATTGTTCATAAGCAAATATTGGCATTTGCCAAGTGTAAATTATTATACTGGGAGAATTGTAACTCTAACTTTGGATTGATTGCGGAACGTAAACTGTTTTTGATACAGTAATAGTAACGGTAACAGTAATAGCATGGGGTTTTAGAAATGGGTTATTCGTTATTCTTGAATTTACGATACATGATTACCATTCTCCCAAGATAAGCTTAATCCTTGATTTTAGACTTTGAATATATCACGTTTATCCTAAGTATCTTTATTTCACATTTTTATTGACATAACATTTGGTTTGTTTTGAAGATATGTTTTAATGTAGAGTTTATAAAAGCTAATTTGGTTTCCTGTTTTGAATAATGAGTCAATTGTTTAGATCGTGCTGATAAATTAGGTTAACTGAGAATTCTGCAGTAGCGCGAAAAAACAAATGATGTTATTTTTAGGATTGTGCAATCACTGCCGAGCCTGGCTGTTAGATTTTGACCTCAAGCCAATGTCAATGAATGATCAATTGAATTGGACACCTGAAGCCGAAGTACCTTTCAGGAAACTGTAAACAGACTTGGCAGGCTCCTCAGTCTTAGCACATCCAAACTACCAAAAGCGTTAACCATTTGTACATGTGAAGCCCATATTGATGGCCTTGATAACGTGTCAATCCAGAACAGGCTAGCAGATGAAGCAGCCAAGATAGCGGTTGTAATTCAACGCAATAAAGCTAAAATACACCTATTGGCTGAAACTGAACCGCAACAACTAATAGATAAAAAACTTAAAGGCTATAAAAACATAGCATCGCAAACAGAAAAACAAAAATGGGCGATGAAAGGTTTCTACCTAAATTATTGATCTTATGGGTAGCTGAATTGAGCCACATGATTGTCAAGTGTCTACAGGGGAGAGGACTGAGTTGGTTAATAATTGGTTAATAGACACTATGACAATTGTGGCCCAATGGCTGTAATTTAATTCATACTTGAAATTTTTTTTTAAATTCAATTCATACTTGAGATTTTTTTTTTAATTCATACTGGAAAAATTTTTTTCAACCAGTGTTTACTTTGCATAAACAAGGTTAAGAGAGATGAATAAGAGGGAGGTTCCTAGAACCATCTGAACTATTTAAAACATTGCACATGGATTACATTGAGTTAAATAGAGCATTGGGGAAAAGATATTGCCTGGTGATAATAGATGTATTTTCTAGATTGGTTAAGATTTTACGTAACGCACGTGAGGACGAAAAAACAGTTATTGCATGTACAGACCCCAGTCTGCCGGACTATTGGGAAGGACAAATTAGTAACAGACTGATGCAGAAGGAAAGACTTTGCCACCTTTTAGACTTCCAGATTTAACTCCAGGACCTGTTAAAGGTTCTGGCAGCATTCCAGCTCACATAACGAAACAGTTTGATCTAAGACAAGTTCGAGACAACAATGATCTGCCAGAATGTTCCGATCCACAGACTCTCAAGGTGCGGGTCGGAGACTTGGTGTTCCTGAAAGTGTTGCAGTGTGCCAGGTTGGACAGTGAACGCTGGGACGGTCCTTAAAGAGATGGTTGGCGTCAGCCCGACTGCAGTGAAAGTCTATGGATGCGCTGGAAGAATTCATTAATCCCAGTGCAAGCTTTTCCGGTTGCCAGAAGGACCTAGCGACGCCAGTCCACCAGGCCCTGATTCCTAATGTCCCGACCTCACCTAAAGTCATCAAGAGCGGTGGAAGTGTTTTCCGCCGGCGGAAGGGTTTTCCGCTCTGCTGGCAGGCTGTCCACTCCTGTGAAAGACCAGAGCCAAGCCTGTCTCTCCAGGGGACCAAGTCTTCATAAAAATCAAAAGAATTGGTCCAGCCCACGTTGGGAAGGCCCCAACAAGGTTCTCATCACCACACCCGCAGTGGTCAAGGATGAGTCTGACACGGACAGTGACAACAAGGACACTCTTGTCTAAAGCAGATCTACCGTGCACTCATCGAAGACACCTTGGCACTCTACATATGTCAGAAGAGTTCCTGAATTTACAAACATTTAACTGTCGCATTTATCTACCATATTAAAGTGTATGTTGTCCGTATTTTTTCCAGAGATGCCAGGCAATGAGGCTCTCGTCCCCGCAAGCGGGGAGGGAATAGGGGAATTTTGGCCTAGAAGGTTTTCGCCCTTATCTGGTTTCTCAACTCCAATGTTGTGGTGTACTGTTGACAATTGTTACTGCAAACCCGTCTTGAGAAAAGTAATGGTTAGATGTTAACGCCAAGTGCCAATTGAAGCACTTTGTTTTAAACCCACAACAGGGGGGAAATGTAAGATAAGCTTGTTTTTGGGTGCCAAATATACAGTATTATGCCAGTTTGCTCTTCCACAGCTATTATACGCGCACTCCCAAGCTATTATGAAGAATACAGTTTTAGCCATCGTCATGTGCTTACAGGTCATTGTTCACATTCTGCTGATTGATAGAAGCACACACATATATTGATTCATCACACAACGTCTCAGTACCTTTCCACCAAGCTACAGTACTATGAGTACAAATGTGTGTTTAAAACAATGTTATCTTGCCTGCTCAGGTAATTCAATCAGGAAGGTTTAATCGGGAAGTGTGACTGTTCAATCACTGACTAGAATAAGGAATTTGCCCGACCGAACCTGCCACGTTGGACAACAAGTGTTGTAACTGTATTTTGCTCATCAACAAGCCCTCAATAAAAGCTGCACTCCTCAGGATGAAAGTCAGAGAAGCTTGCTGGGAGCCACGAGCTCCCATCAACCTTTTTCTCCTGACAGAGTAAAACCTTATCTCTGTCTCCTTTCTGTTCCTCTCTCCGTCCTCCCTCAGGTCTTTTATTATTTTCTTAGTACAGTAGTAAGATTAGACCCAACAATAAAAAATGTAATATTTTATTTCTAGGCCATTTTGCTCAGCCCTGCAAGCCATTTTTCTTTTATCTTTTTAAAAGATGCATGGAACTGCATATGGTAAAGGGATCTACTTAAACCCTGTTTCAAGCATATAATTTGGATATTCTGGTATGAATACACTTCAGTTTTATGTTACGAAAATGTATTCTTTGGATACCTGCAAGGATTGTTTTTTTTTTTTTTTTCCAGATATGGGGGAAGGACACAACCATATACCCACCAAAGAAGAACTGAAGAAACACAATCGCATGAACATAATCCGACAGGTAAATCACTTTTATACAATATTCATATGTTCCTATCGTTTTGCTTTACTTGTTATTTTCTTATTGTTGTAGGATCGCCCTGGCAGGTTTCTTCAAAGCAGGAATCTAAATTGTGTTGCACTTTGTGAGTATGTACTGTTTATATACGGTAAGCAAATATGATCATTTTGAAATTCTGTAATGATTGCTCATAAAATGTATTTGATTTTGGGTTAATTTCAGTCATAACATCGACAGACCTTAAAAAACATGGGATCATCTGAGTGTGTCCTGTGTCCGACCACGTGTGCACACGTTTCCTCTTTGTGTAAGAACATCCTAAACTCTCAAAATCCTTTTACCAGCTTGATTCTTGTGTTCAACACAACACTGATTTTTTGTCGTAGGTACGAAAACGGTTGCGTGGGAGATGTCCACATCTACACCCAGGAAGAAAAAATTCAGAACCAAAATTTAGAGATCATTGCAAACAAGCCCCGCTGAATGAATACCTCAAATCATGAACAACAGATGAGAATTGAGTGGGGCAATAAAAAGAACCGTCAAAATCTGCAAATTTTTATTTTGCATTTTAAACTAGCATACAGTGATGCCTTGACAAACAGTAAAACACAAATAGAAAATGACCGCGCACATAACCCGATGCTGCAAGAAGAGAAATCTCAAACTTCTTATATTGTAGTACTGGTTTTCTTGATTTAAAAACATAAACAACAAAAGACAATTTTGCTAGAAATTGTTGATACTATGGGAAAGCATTTATCAATAGAGCACCTCTGACAAGATGAATGAAAGACAAACTTGTGTAAAATAACATTTTTTAAAAAAATACTATATTCAATTGCCTTCACTTTTACTTAACGTTTGTGATTAAACATTGACTTACAAGTAGTTCAATGATAACTCTGTGATGCCCCGAGGTGGTCTCTATCACTTTCACTGGCACTAAGCAACTTTGAGGAGGGTGGTAGGAACCTTGCCAACACAAAAACTACAAATGTGTAGCCTGCTTTAAGGCATACTATACCGTTCAAAAGTTTGGGGTCTAAGCGACCCCAAACTTTTGAACCGTACTGTACATAATGAAAAATCCCTTATGATACACTTCGGTTCCAAAGTTTGGGGTCGCTTAGACCCCGAACTTTTGAATGGTAGTGTACATCACTTTCCCCTTTCCCCTTTTGCTACAAAGACGAAAGTCGATTTGAACGCACACGTAATTACTGGTATCATGGTAGAAGCTGCAAAACAACCTAAGAAATGAAGAATTTTGTCTGAAAGAACAAAAAAGAGAAAAAGTAAGGCTATCCAGATAAAGGTGCATTCAAGGATTGACATTGGTCCAGCTTTCACTCATTGGTGTAAGCCAGGGGTGTCCAAACTTTTAGCATAGGGGGCCAGATTTGGTGTGGTAAGAATGTGGGGGGCCGACCTTGGCTGACATCCTTTACGTAGAACAATATATTTTAGCAAATTTAAGCAAGCCATTCTTTGTGTCACCTTTGCTTTATTATTATTATTTTTATTTAATAATTTCAAGAATCTTGCAACTAGCCTTTGTGGCGTTCGACTCTCGGGATATTGCTGCTGTGAAATTAAACTAGCTTCAAGTTGCTTCAGTTTCTCGCTGCGTATCTTTCTTATAATCTTGTCGTACATGTCAGCGTGTCTTGTTTGGTAATATCGCCTCACATTGAACTCTTTAAAAACAGCGACTGTCTCTTTGTAAATGAGGCAGACACAGTTGTTGGTCATTTTAGTGAAGAAGTAGTCCAATTTCCACCTATCCTTCAAGTGTCGGCCGTCGTAGTCAACTTTTTGTTGTTGTTGATTGTTGCCATTTTAGAAAATTGGAAGTCAAGCGTCACACGGGGTAATGTTGCTTAGAGTGCTGCTGCTTTTTAGTGGGTAAATGAGGAGCAGCATTTAGTGTGTAAGCTACTTCATTTTCTGGTAGCAGTACTGCTGACCAATTTATTAAGTTGCTGTGCGGGCCAGACGTTATTGATGTTATGACAGAGGCTGAGGGCCGGAGGATATTTGACCATGGGTTGCATTTGGCCCCCGGGCCGCACTTTGGACAGGCCTGAATTAATGTGTAAGCTACTTCATACGCTGGTAGCAGTACTGCTGACCAATTTATTAAGTCTGTGTGCGGGCCAGACGTTATTGATCTTATGACAGAGGCTGGGGGCCGGATGAAATTTGACCACGGTCCGCATTTGGCCCCTGGGCTGCATTTTGGACATGTCTGGTGTAAGCGCACTTCTTTGCAACACTTGAGCAGGTCTTCCATTAGGCAAAACTATTGCTTTTGTCCACTGGCTTTGCCAAAATCACTGAAAACTGAAAGTCATCATGTGTGGCTTTAAGGTAGTTAATGCAAATAAAATTGGCTTGTTTTGTGAAAACACTTTTTAAAAAATCATCAATGAAGTTGTGTTTTTTTATGAGTAAGACATAATCCTAATTGTTATGTGCTATGATGTGCATAATTTCAAATGAACAAAAATCTATACCAGAACTATACACGACCTTCAAATACAAATGAAATATTCCATATCATACTTGCTTTTATTTAAAAAACAATGGAAATCACAAGAGTGTGCTCATTGCTCATATCAGCAAATAACAGGAGATGCATCCCATCCCGTGAGGCAGAAAGGAAACATTATAACACCATTGTGCTTCCATATGAGCCCTGCAGCTGCCTCCCCAATGTACCCCCGCTAACATTGTTGGCATCTGCGAACAAACCTGTTTTGTTGGTTTCACAAAAGAAGAAAAAGTGATAGCTGCTCCAAGGTTTAAATGTTCTCATTGATTTACAAGACTCGCTTTTTCTGGGTTAGCCCAGCAGGCGACTGAATGAGTGAATGACTGAGTAACTGACTAAAAGGAGGACAAATGTCTGAATTACCCCAAAGGAAGACATTTCTTAAATACCATATGGCTCTCTGTAAATAGTGCAATGGACACAAAAAAGCATTAAGGATGGCACACACACTAATTTCATAGAATGGGAACATGAAAACATTTGTAAAATGGTCAATCATTGGAGATTGAAAAAATTCCAACCGTATGCCTCATTGCATCTTGTTAAATTGTGTGTATTCAAGCAAACACACTGAAGCTTCAGGGTCTCACAAAACTTTCCTTGCAAACCCAACAAACAACGTTAATGACGGAATTCAGCCAAACAAAATGTTGCGTGTGCCTTTAAGAGCTCTTTGTACTACTGTACTGTTTGAGCCTAGTGAGTTTGTGGGCATCAGCTGTCCTCCATGCTTTACAGCGCAATGACATCTTTTCCATCACGTCAGAGGGATTAGACGAAGAATCCTCCATTTTCAATGTCATTTGTGCTTTCTGGACAGGCAGAAGACAAGGTTTGGATTTGTGAAACTGATCACTTTTGAAGAACTTTGCAGGAAAACACACCTTTTATTCAAAACTGCAGACTGGCAGAAGGAATTGTTTTTTGGAACACTTTTTAAACAATGACAGAACCTACTTCTCAAACGGTGTGTCCAAGTACTTCACTCAACTCTGCCATCCAGTCTTTATCTCCTATGCCCTATCAGAACAATTTAAGGGAAGTGAAGCAAACAGAAGACAGCGATCCCTTTCCTATTCCAGGACTTGCAGCAGACTTTCTCCACATGAGAGTGAAAGAAGGAAGCAAGATCCGCAATCTACTGCGGTTCGCAATCGCTCGGATGCAAGGAGAAGGGAAAGAAATCCACGGGCAGCCGCAGAGGCAGGTGGTCTTCACAGGCTCGGACAGAGGTGTCACCAAGACCATCACCTGTGTGGAGATCCTCAAACGTAAAGTGGAAGGACTCCACCAGGTATCCAAGCTCTACTACAAGACCATGAATGAGGTTTGGGAAGGATCACTACACAGTGCACCAGGTATAACCATTCAGAGGACAGTACCTGCCATCTGTATTCTGCTCTCCAAAGACCCACTCAACCCTCAGGAGCCTGGATATCAGCCCCCCGAGTCAACCAGCACTCCCACAGATAGCACATGGATATGCAAAACCTCGCTCAGACCGCCTCAGTGCCCAACATCAGCTAAGAGACACTGCCTGGAAAAGTAAAAAAAAAAAATCTGCTCATGATCTTGCAAATTACCTCCAAATAGATTTCTCTACTATACCCACTCTGGTGGCACAAAGGTAAATTTGAATCGATATCAAGAAACAGAACTGGGGAATAGGTATGGGGGTACCCAAAAAGGTGGTTTGGACGTTTTTAATTCCCTTCATTTTCACGAATGCCGCAAAGTCGGTCGAGATGAACTGAGGCCCGTGATCAGTAGCGATAACGTCAGACACATCCCAGCGGGCAAACGGAGGAAAGGAAGTCCGTGACAACCTTGAGTTAGGCTCAGGACTATAATTATTGGGGCATGAGTTCAATTTTCAGATGCAAGGAGTAGAAATGTCATCAGTTTTTACAGTTTAATATACATGTTTCCTTAATTTGTATGTGTGAACTTTAATTCTATGTCGTGTTGATGACCAATAAACGTCTGTGAAAGGAACTTGAGTCTCATATGCCATCAAAATGCACGTGTACACGCATGCACAAATGTATGCACGCACGCGACGATAAAACGCAGCCGTGAAAATTACCGCCTTCATTTTTATTTACCGTGCGATAAATGGACTCATTGCATAACGTGATAGGCTTAGCAACTTCAATAAAACATGTCGTTAGTTAATTAGATGGACTTACAAACTGGGTGACGGCGCTTTAGGTGTTCATTAACGGTCGACGTGAAGCCAAGCTTGGCATTGAAGAGATAGGACGACAGTGAACCCTCCTTTGTTTCGTTGAAATAAGTCAAGGTTTTGGCCACTCTGCAGCGCTTTTTTGGCTTTGTGCCGCTTTCCCTGCTTGCATACCAAGGGTCCGACATTAAAACAATCTCATAATCCCCCCCCTAAAAATTTTCTCCTCGGATCTACACAGTTCACGTAGGTCACCCTTTTTGACTACAAAACAGCGAATTTCGCCGAAAGGTGAGAGATTTTCATGTCTGAAACAGATTTTAATTTCCCGCTTCAGGGCACCTACATGGTGTAGCCTTGAGTGCGCCAGAGCGGGGTCAAACCATTCTCTGCTTATATATATATATATATATATATATGTTAAAGTTTTTAACAGTGTATATATATCGAGTAGAACATAATATTTTATCAGACAACGATTTAAATAAATAAAGAAATATGTGAATTTAAAGTAAAATAAATTAAGGGTCATTCAGGGACCCCTATGTTCCCATGGCCCGGGAAAACATACCCGGTTGCCGCCCCCGTTGACGGGCTTGCCTTTTTTGACTTTAAAACGGTGAATTTCGCCAAAAAGTGAGAGATTTTCATGCCTGAAACAGAATTTAATTTCCTGCTTCAGGGCATGTACGTAGAGTAGCCTTGAGTGCGCCAGAGCGGGGTCAAACCATTCTCTGCTTAGACAGAGTGGGGGGGGGGGGGGGCGTTGTGCAAAAAAATGGAAATAACATAGATTTGAAATATTCCATATGTTAAAGTTTTTAAGTGTTTTCTGAGTGAATCTCAGATCCATGCGGGCTCCAGTAGGTCTCCTGCAATATTTGCGGCAACAGTGGTGTAATTCAATGGAAGATTAATCTCAAAATCCACCTTTTGCCACAAAACAGTAAAGTTTGGTGGTGACAAAATCATGGTCAGGGGTTGCATCCAGTATGGGGGTGTGCGAGAGATCTGCAAGTTGGAAGGCAACATAAATAGTCTGAAATATCAACAAATCTTAGCTGCCTCTTACATTCCTAACCATAAAAAGGGACAAATTATGGAGCAGGATGGTGCTCCATCGCATACTTCAACCAAGATCCTCCAGGACTGGCCAGCCCAGTCACCAGACATGAACATCATTGAGCATGTCTGGGGTAGGATGAAAGAGGAAGGATGGAAGACGAAACTCAAGAATGTTGATGAACTCTGGGAGGTATGCAATACTGCTTTCTTTGATGTCCTGATGACTTCATCAATAAATTGTATGAATCCTTGCCGAACAGCATGGATGCAGTCCTTCAATCCCATGGAAGTCATACAAAATATTAAATATTTATCTCGCAGCGCCACTGCTTAATTCGCTTGTAATGTAACATTTTTGTATTTGAAGTACATTTTATGTTCATTTGTCACACTACTTTCTGTAGGCGACAAAACTTTTGTCTTGCCAAAATTTGACCATTATGTCTTCATTAAATGATAAATCTTTTTTCAGTGAAACAAATGTAGTTTTGTACATTCAACATCATTTGGGAGGGTCTTAGCTTTCATATGAGCCATTTCTGAAACCAATTGAATAATTAAAAGTCAGGTTATTAGCAATTGTTTCTACAAAATGGATAAGCGACAAGACTTTTGTCAGGGAGTGTATGAATTCGTATCCCTCCATTCCAAAGTCTGCTCCTTTTTCAATATTTATCCATGTTTCTGAAATTGCAATAATATCAAAATGTTCTCTAAAAGTATTCAAATAGTCTTTAATTTTCTTGAAATTTGCATACAAGCTTCTACTGTTAAAATGAATAATTTACAACTTCCCCATATGTTTAATGACCTTATTATATTGTTCATCTGTGTAATAGCAGCAGCTTTTGTCAATGGAAGAAAAAAAAAATACTGTCCGGATTCTTCATCTTGTTCTAAATCCAAATTGTGGTGATCGATGTACTCAAAACTTTTCAGTTTACGTTTCCCGCTGTCGCGGATTATCTGTGTAAACTGGTTCCTACTGTATCCCTAGATGAGTAGTAAGTTCTAGCCGTGAAACCATAGCTGTTACTGTATGTTTGCCACCTCCGTATCCAGTCCAGTCTTGATCCGCTCCATCCTATGTTGACACAGCAATCCGTTGACGTATACTAATATTTCTCCAATTCAGTGATATTTCGTATGCAGATTACTCTTGCTTCCTCGGGCATCCCGTTCAATTTTATGAATACTTTGCAACTTGAAGTCCACGTGTTTTGTATTTTTCTCTGTTTTTTAAGTTGTCGCGCTTTCCAGGCTATATCAGAGTTATGTTTGGTTAGGTGCTCATTGACGAAGACATCCGTTCCTTTCAGCTTTCTTCCTTGTTTCAATAGGGCAATTTTGTATTATCACCATATATCACCATTTCGATATTTCATCACACCCCTATTTTATAGGGTAGATTACAATTTTTGGGCATTTAAAACAAATCTGTTAGAAGCTCGGTCATCCGGGAAGGGCTCGGAGTAGAGCTGGTGCTGCTCCTCCGCATCTAGAGGAGCCACATGAGGTGGCTCGGGCATCTGAAGTCTCCTGGACGCCTCCCCTGTGAGGTGTTAAGAGCACAACCTACTGGGAGGAGGCCGCAGGGCTGACTGATGACACACCGGGGTCACCATGTCTCCCAATTGGCCTGGGAACACCTTGAGATCCTCCCGTAAGAGCTGGATTTCAAAGCATTTAAATGACTGACCTATAAAGGGTTGGTAATAAAAAAATAAAAATAAATAAAAATTAAAAAAAAGGTCAAGATAGGCAACTTGTGTTATTTTTTTCTCCCGATACGAGCAGTCACTCAGTTTTTTTAACATATGGTGCAGTGACTCAACTCACTTCACAACATGTACTTGTAAGAGTTCAATGTTATTCATGAAAGAAGGTATAAGTTGCTGTGGACATTCACAGTGGATATTTATTGTCAAACTAAAGTAAAATTACATTTGTAAACCAAATTGCTTATCCTTGAGTATTCTATCTTACTTTTAATGCGTGTATTGCAAAAATGTGAATCCGTCATATATTCTTTATCTTCTGCAAAGAATGACAAATTACTGGTAGTACTGGGGGGTTGAAACTTTTGTCTCAAAGTACAGTGGTTTCTTGACATACGAACTGAAATAATTCCTTGACCATTCTCATAACTCAAAACATATCTTCTTCTAGATCTTAAATCTTAGATTTTTAAATTCATCTTTCATCCCGGAATGTCTCTGACACAAGTTGTAGCATAATACGGAGTGACATATTCTAAAATGATGATATTCGTGTCAGCGATTCTTTCTCATCTGTGTTGATATTTGTTTCGAGATGAAATATCTGGGCCACAATGTCAGAGAATAGAAAACCACCACCAGCTTTGTATGAGCTCTGATAATCTTGAGCTGAAAGCTTTTTTTGTGATCCTGGCTGTACTGAGTGATGATGTTCCCTTTTGTAGCAGCAGTTTCTTAGATTAAAAAAAAAAAAAAAAAAAAAAGGCACAATGTGCGTAACACACTATACTCCATTTCCACTCTACAATCCATTCCCTGCAGCTGAGATAAGCAGTCTAGGTTAATAGAAAATAATAGGCATTGAAGTATTTTATTTCAGTTTTAGACTTTTCTTTCTCATTTCATTCTCCCGTTTTCTGTTCTTTTATTCCACTCGAGAGCCTTTGGCTCCAGTTGCCACCACATGACACACCTCCACATCAGCCCCAAGTTTTTGCAGTTCATCCAGCCAGATCTGTTGCTTCTGAGACAGACGGTCATTAGGCCCCTTCACCTCCACCAGCTAAAACAGCAAATGTCACCAATTTAAATACTCTACACCACCGCATTTACAGTGTGTGGTGAATCTCACCTTGTAAGTATTACTGGATGTGTTCCACACAACGAGGTCAGGCAAACCTCCACGACAGTGCCGGAAGTCTTTCGCCATCCGTGCTATGACTCCCGCTAAGAAGGCTCCACCCATGCAAGACACAAGAGACTGCAAACAAACACCACCGTGGTTCATTTATCATGACATAACAAACAGTAGTCTTTTAATACAACAAAATTGGACTTCAGCATATTTAAAAACAAAGTACCTGGGCTTGACTGACTGAGGAGAAACGCTCCCAGTTGGCGCATGAACACACTTTACCCTCCTGGGCAGTCCAGACATCCTCCAACATAGCATGCAAAATATCTACCGAAGCGTCATTAATTAGCTGTACACGGTTATCAATTGCCTCTTTTCGGTTCTTGTAAAAGCTGTCAGTGTAGAAGTCTAGTGGGCATGCCTGTGACAGATCGAGAAAATAAACATGTGAAGATGTACAAATAAAAAAAGTTAAGCACGTGGAACATATTATACCTGGTACACATTTCGGAAAACGTCCGGTATGCCGTCCATAAAAATGATGTCCCACAACAGAAGAGCAAAGAGCGTTGAAAATGTTGAGCCCTCTCCGTGGATTCCTGTTTGATTTTTTGTAATGGCAGAATTTATTTCGCCGCTCACCCAGCGCGAAATACATAATTCCCAAAAAGTTAACGCTATTAAAAGGCAACTCTGTTTGACGTCGCTGTTAATGTCATCGAATGAGTTCAAAAAGGTACAGTGTATCACAAAAGTGAGTACACTCCTCGCATTGCTGCAGATATTTCAGTATATCTTTTCATGGGACAACATTGACAAAATGACACTTGACACAATGAAAAGTAGTCTGTGTGCAGCTTATATAATATAATTTAGGGCTGCAGCTATCGACTAGTGTTGTTAATTTTACTTTAAAAAAGTAATTAATTAGTTACAAATTACTTCTCCCAAAAAGTAACTGCGTTAGTAACTCAATTACCTGAATGTAAGAGTAATTAGTTACTTGGCAAAGTAACTAGTGATAATTTTCTTTTTTTTTTTTTCTCTCAAAAAAAAAAAAAAAAAAAAAAAAAAAACAGGTCACGCAATGTGAAGTTTAAAGGGTTTGGGGGACAATTGCCCCTAGCCCAATTCTTTACCCTCCACTTAACTAGACACAAGGGTGTTGCGATAACTAGATAGTAACCTTTGCTATGTGTGGAAGTCATTTAAAGTTGTGAATCAACCGTTAAAGTTGTTAAAATTGCTCCCGTTATTGCATTAGTTCCCTTCTGTCTACTTTAAACATGTGTGTTTTAAAACCGTTTCATCATTTAAAGATAGATTTAAGTTAAGATTTTGCCGATTTAGGAGCATTTTAGATTAAAAAAAAAAAAAAAAGGTTACTTATGTTCGCTAGGAAGGATCTCCATCAGAGCCTTCCTGAGAGGTCTACTGCTTTAAGATGGCGGCTGTTTACTAACGCATGTAGTCCTTAAAACATGTTGCCAATGCAGCTGTGTCTATCATTTGCATCTAGTTCTATAATATGATATCTACCGTGTCATGTGGGCGTAGTTTGTCGGCTATGGCTACAGTCAGGTATTATTGGAGCCAACCATCGCGGTTGCAACGGCGTCCTCCCCACTCCTGCTCTGCTCTCGTCTCCGTGAGTCTGTCTCTCTCAGACTTTTTTTATTCAACCAACTTAGTAACGTATAGTAACGCATGCCTTTCCCGCGTCAGTAACGCTAACGGCGTTGCCAAGATGAGAAAAGTAATTAATTAGATTACTCATTACTGACTTAGTTACTTAGTAACGCCGTTATATTCTAACGCCGTTATTAACAACACTGCTATCAACTATTTTAGTAGTCGATTAATCGATGAACTAGTTAGTTCGAATATTAGAGTAATCTGATAAGGAACATGAAAAATTAAAATACCTGAGTTGAGCCTCAAACAGTAAAAAATAATTAAATGAGGATCTATGTACAACAAAAGAACAATTGGCTAACTTACATAGCAAAAGTCCGCTAGCTTAAATGCTATAAAATGCTAACTTTTTTTTTTTTTTACAATGCTCTCAACAAATGGTTCAGACTCATATTCCCACAAAAAATCGTCTAAATATAACTATAAACTAAATAACAAATGCATTACAAAACATTAGCCCAAACAAAAACTTAGCTTACGTTGGTCTTAACAAGGAGCAGTTGGATTCAGCCATGTGAAATGAGGCAGACCAGAGAGCAGTGTATCCACCCTTATCAATAAAACTAAATGTAAACACTTTCAAAATAAACCATTTAGGGCTGCAGCTATCGAATATTTTAGAAATCGAGTAATCGACTGAAAATTTGATCAATTAATCGAGTAATCGGATAAAACATTTTTTTTTTAGGTAAAGAGCAATTATAAGTATACATGAGGAAAAAAGACATCTAATCAAATATTGAACCATTTTCAGTCAGTCAATGTCTTTATTTTCGATGTACATTTGTTGAAAACAGCTAACAACAGCATCTAAGACGTGACTAGAAAAAAAAATTCACTCCTGTCACTCAAAAAACTTCTAGATCTTATAAAAAAAAAATATATATATATATTTCTTACCTAAAAATGTAATTACGCTTGATAACACACATCACTTGAAAGCTACGTGTTTTTCCCCACGTGTTTCAATTGAATTTCCATTTGTGTCAAGCTATTTTTAAGTTCTAGTTAAGTTTTAAGTTAGTCTAAACTGTAAGTACTGATAGGATTTTGAGTTTTTGCAGTGTTCAAAATAAATGTATGATACCTGCTGTATTGGAGCACATTAGGGACCAGTGCTACTTGGTGTTTTATTCAGCAATGACTACTGAGCTAAAACTGACAGTTAGCTTTATTATGTTTTAATTTTACACCCTCATCACTCTACAGTGCTGTGTTTTTAGTTTTATTTTACACCCTCATCACTCTACAGTGCTGTGTTTTTACAGATTAAATAAAGCCTGTATGTAAAACACGTTAGCCACGCATGACATTGGTCATAATCAATAGAAACCTAGCCCTCTGAAGGGCTAACGTTACGTGAGCGAGCGACAGTAACATTATATTTATTTGCGATGAGAAGTCTATTGCTTAAAGATGGCGGCTGTTTACTAGCGCTGCCCAGACGCGGCCGAGTCTGTCATTTCGCATCTCGTCCTAAATGCAAGGGATATCTATGAGACGCATCGAACACTACCTGCTACCAAAGTAGCATTATGTGGGCGTAGTTTTTAGCAACGTCGGCGTAGTTTGTAGCAGCTGTCGGCTGCGGTAAGTTTTTTTTTTTTTTAAATTATTGCTTCTTCCTCTACGCGCGTGACGTCAGTGTGTTGTCCCGCATTAAAAGTAGTCCGGGCAAAACGTGATGCTTAGAGCTGGCAAAATTAAAAGATTCCTCGAGGTGAATAAAATTACTCGGATCAGTTTTTAAACTCGAGTTACTCGAGTATTCTTTCAGCTCTAATATAATTAAATTTGTTTTCCCCTTAAAATAACTCAAAATATAGCCATTAATATCTAAACCCCTGGCAACAAAAGTGAGTACACCCCTTAGTACATACGCACATTCCTAAATGTCCAAATTGAGTACTGATTGTCATTTTCCCTCCACAATGTCATGTGACTCGTTACAGGAGTGTTGTCAGCATTGCTGCAGAGATTGAAGAGGTAGGGGGGTCAGCCTGTTAGTGCTCAGACCATACGCCATACTCTACATCAAATTGGTGTGCATGGCTGTCACCCCAGGAGGAAGTCTCTTCTGAAGACGTTACACAAGAAAGCCCACAAACAGATTGCTGAAGACATGTCAACAACGCACATGGATTACTGGAACCATGTCCTATGGTCTGATGAGACGGGCGGGCTTTCTTGTGTACCGTCTTCAGAAGAGCCTTCCTCCTGGGGTGACAGCCATGCAGACCAATTTGATGTAGAGTGCGGCGTATGGTCTGAGCACTAACAGGCTGACCCCCCACCTCTTCAATCTCTACATCAATGCTGACAGCACTCCTGTAACGAGTCACATGACGTTTGAAGGGAAAATGACAAGCAGTACTCAATTTGGACATTTAGGGATGTACATACAGTGGGGAGAACAAGTATTTGATACACTGCCAAATGGGTTTTCCCATTGGCAGTATATCAAATACTTGTTCCCCCCACTGTATTTACTAAGGGGTGTGCTCACTTTTGCTGCCAGGGGTTTAGAGATTAATGGCTATATTTTGAGTAATTTTGAGGGGAAAATAAATGAACTCTATTATATAAGCTGCACACAGACTACTTTTCATTGTGTCAAAGTGTCATTTTGTCAGTGTTGTTTAAATATCTGCAGAAATGCGAGGGGTGTACTCACTTTTGTGATGCACTGTATTTAATCCGAATTTCATCGTTGGAAGTTTTCTTGTAATTGGCACTTCAGCCATATTGTCAGGTATTAAACTTGCTTCTATGTCCTACGTAATGCTGCTGCTTACCTTGGTCAAAGCCTTGCAGGTGGTAATGTGCTAAAGACAGTTCTTCTACAGAGCATATTACAGTTCCGTCAGTGCAATTGTCCCCATTTGATGGTAGCAGAAACCGTGATTTCCCCATGCCTCCTTCATGGGGAAACAACTGTCCTCTGATAGTCACCTGCGGACAGAGGTCCAAAGTTCCAAAGGTTGTTAAGAAGTCTTAAAATGTACATTCCACGCTAGGGGTGTGACAAAATATCGAAATGGTAATACATCGTGATTCTTTGTATCCCAAAAGGTTATCGATATGCTCCTTTCAAGAATCGAGATATCGTTTTAAAAAGGTGTCAATTAAAAAAAAAATAAAAGTCTGCCATTGACGGTGCTCGACGCCCAATCCATTTTGACTGGGAACGTTCGTTCATTCAAAACCAGAGCATTCACAGTCATTCAGTCCGATTTTCGGGGCATTTACAGGTCACTTCCTTTTCATTTTAGGGCATTTACAGGTCATTTCCTATTGAGTTTGAGTCACTGCCTATTCATTTGGGTGATTCCCAGGTCACTTCCTGTTCTGTAACGCAAAATAAACAGCAAGCAACCCATAAAATACCCCCAAATCAACAGGAAGTAATTGAAAATCAACAGGTAAATGACCTTAAATGGCCCAAAATTACTCATTGCCTAGCATTGGCTGCCACTGATGGCCATAGACGTTCAATCCGTTTGAAGTGGGAGGGATGGCAGCGAATCAACGAATGTTCATTCGCTGCCACCCTCCCAGTTCAAATGGATTGGACGTCAACTAGTGATAAACTCATTCCAACTCACAGCAGAAGCTTGTTTTTCTGTTTGTTAGTTTTTTGTAGAATATCCTAGAATGATTTCCTGACCAATGTATCGAAAACCGTTGTATCGCTATATCGTCAGATCATCGTTATCGTGAGCTTTGTATCGCAAATCGTATCATATCGTGAGGTACCAAGAGGTTCCCACTCTTATTCCACGCTATATTGAAATCATACCCACATGTCTGACATCCTGAACATCGACAGTGGGCAGATCTCTGAGCTGCAGGCGGTACTTCTTGAAGCTGGCGGATTCTCTCATCCTGAAAGCTCTTTGATGGAGAGACAGCTTATGTCCTGTTCGCACAAGGGGGTCGGACAACCCATCTCTGATAGCGCAGATAGCCTGCGGGGCATCAGAGGTGACAACTCAGAGCTGTGTCACAATGAACAGATTTAAAATTACAAAAAAATAAAATCAATGGGCAACAACTCCATGCACTCACTTGTTCAGGTCTTTTGAGGTGCTGTTGAAGGTTAAGCGCCAGTCTGTCCCACCAGCGCCCTCGACTGTCAAGACAGTAAACATCCTGGAGCAGTAAGGATCGCAACTCGTTGACAGCCTCCTAGGATATTAAAAACAAGTTAGATTGTAGAAAAAGAAAAAAAAATCTGGGGAAACAAACTTCATATCGACGTAGCCGCTGTAATATCTCCACGCCTCTTGACAATATACGAGTGTAGGCCCATCCTGTAGTGAAACTGCGTAGGAATATTGGGAGCTCCTTGTGGTGACTAAGGAAACACAGCAATATTAAATTAAACCCAGGGTAAACAAATGTAAAAGATAAAATATTTCAAACTATTATACTATGGCTGAAAAGAGTACAGTAATTGAATTTACATGGAAATTGTGAATATAGACATTGCAATTTTGAAATCGCCAAGGCCATGATATATTTCATGTGCCCTTGATTGATCAAGAATCTGTTGTGCTAACTAAAAAGATTGCTAAATTCTGAACTATTTACATCTCACATTTAAAAAATAATTAACTCATTTGCTCCCAAAAACGTATAAATACGTTCTATTTTTAAATGCTTCATTGTTCCAAAAACGAATTTATACGTCTTTTGCGTTTTTTTTTTTTTTTAACAAGAAGCATCTATAGCTTCCGCTCTATCCGAGAAACAAAAAACAAAGCTCCAAACCCGTTTTAAAGCAATAAAACTGGCCACTGGAGGGCAGTAGCGCATTTTGTAGGGATGTACGATATCCATTTTTTGAAACCGATACCGATATCGATAACTTCCTGCTCCTCAAGGCCGATACCAATATGATAACCGATAATATATACAATTTTTTAATGCATATCAATCGGTCAATATCGTTGACAATGTGTTCCCCTGAACAATGAGCACTGATCTAAAACAAACATAAACCCAACAGGTATTGTGCTTTGTCGGCAGATAAAACATTTGGTGCAACGGGAGAAGAGACTTTTGTGGTCTTGGTCCATGAAACAACCTTCTTAGCCTGGCAATTATAGAACAGCAAGCCTATCAATAACCAAAAGGCCTCTCAATAACTTGAAAACATAACACTATAAAATGCAAACATTTGCTCATTGCCATAGAAAGTTTTATACGTAACTCAGTGAAGGAAAAATACGGCCTCCAGAACAGTAACAAAACTTTGCATACTGGCAAAACAGGAGTGGAAACAAACGCACATCCCAATCCGACACCAAAAATATTATTAAAAGGACCGATACCAAATATTGTTATTGGATTTATTGGGATGACGTCATAATTCCTATTATCGGACCGATAATTATCGTGCGCCTCTAGCATTTTGTAAGACCCGCAACCCGATTCAGCAGCAATGAAAGGCCGGGCAGCACGGTCGGAGCGCTGGTGGCATGATGCCAGGCAGCGGACGACCGAACAAAACAACTGAGAGGACGCCTGGAATGCCAGGCGCTGGACAACCGAGCAAAACGACTGGGACCACCGTGTAGCAGACTCGTCAAGCAGACCCCAAAGAAACTTCAAAATAATCCATCTTTGTGAGACAGACAAAGATGAGGGAAAAGTTTACACGGCTGACGCAGCAACAACGGTGTCATCTCGGCGACACCAGCGTCATCTCTCAGTAGTAATGTGTACATAAATTGTTGCTTTGTTATCAAAAGCTCTATTTGTCTTGATCTATATATTTTGTAAAAGGAAAACATTCATAGCTGTGTTAAAGTCAAAGTTATGTTTGAAATGTATGCATTTACAAAAAGCTCATTTTCTCCGTTTTTTTCATCAGAAATTGGAAAATTGCTCAACCTAAGCTATTTTCTAATGCTGATTTCTAAACAATGGAAAAAGATATGAACTTACTTTTTTTCTGATGAAAGAAGACAGTCTATCTTTCTTTTGGTGGGCTCCATGTTTATATAGCAATAGAATAGAATTTTCTGTGGGCCTTGCAAAATCAGTCAAAATTCAGTAAAACGGCCGGGAGCGAAGGGCCTTGCTCTGGTGAAAATGGCTGGGAGTGAATGAGTTAACATAGATACGTATGGCAGCAAGCATCACTGCACTCCAATTTTTAAAAACTGCATAACACTTGAGTCTACTTACATTCAGCGTTCAGTTCTATATTATACTGTACATAAACACAAATATTTCTCATATTTTGTTAATCCGTGCTAGTGGCAGCACTCTGTAACAACAGATCAAAACTTACTTGATCAAAGTGTAGATCAGCTGTCTCTCCGAACAATACTCATTACTATAGACCCCATTCACGTGACGTCACAACACCGCCCACCTGACTTGTGCCGCCATATTGTCCGTCAGCTCATCGTGTTTACATATTACCGCTACGTACATTCCTCCTATTACTGTGTGTTTTTCTGCTTGTCTAAGGAATCACCGCCTGGTAAACGAACCCAAAAACCTTCCTGACAATAGTTAACATTGATTAATCAAAATGGTGAAGGCATGTGTGGCGGTTGGTTGCAATAACAAAGAAGATAAAATAAACGGTCATTTTAGTAGTTATTGTGTGCCCATTGTTAAAAGGGCAAATCTCTAAAGCAGCACGGTTTGTTTATCTCGGTCCATGATGCGTTTGTGTCGACAGCCGTCAGACAGCGGCAAAAACATCGATAGTCGTGATGCCAACACAATCGCAGACATCATCAGACTGAGACAACGAAGCTCGTCGCCGCAGCAAGAAGGTGAGCGCGCCGACTGGTGTTGTGCCGAAAAATAGCCCCCCATGCCCCCCCCCCCCGCGTGAAATGTCTCCCCTGAAGGGAGCGCCCACATGGAAACGACTTTCTTGTACCGTGAATATGTATTATTTTACTCTGAACTAATAAATCTTGTACTGTGAATATGTATTATTTTACTCTGCTTGAACTAATAAATGTCATACCTGTGTGATTGTCATTGGGATATTGTCGTGATAACCTGTAGACTAATACATTTCTGTTCAAAGATGGTTATCTGGCCCAGTCCACGATTTGTTACTAAAATATAGTGCGAATATTTTGTGTAATTTAATTATTTAAAACTGATTTTACAGTCGTAAATCCATTACTGTAATGCGTCCATGAAAACATTTGATGTTTTCACTTCAATAAAGCTTATAAATAAGCGCTCCCGTCAGGGGGGACATTTCACGCGGGGCGGCTATTTTTGGGCACACACCGGCCCGTTGTCGAACTGCCGATCAAGTTTCATTTTACAATTGTGACAACGGTGACGCTTAGCTGCCTAAATGTCGGTTTATATTCGGGCCGGTGCCGATTTTGGGTACCCGGCTCCTCGTCGTGACATAAACCGGAGTATGATTGGAAATTTTGTAGTCTCAGGACGAGCTCTGATGCACGGGACGGGACCGGACGGGAGGAAACATCGATTTGGGCATCAAATATGGATCTGGTGACTGGATCGACCGAAGCTTTTCCAAATAACGGCGTTTATGCAACTCATCCAATGAGTTTACATCATCTGAAACACCGAGGCTTCCCTAATTTCCAAGGGAATCCACCTTTTGAAACTACGATCATTGACAATACGGACACACAATGACGGACAATATGGCGGCACAATGCAGGGATCACGTGATTGTGTGACATTGGTGATTGGGGTCTATACTGGAAATAGTTCACACTTTTTAAAAAGCTTGGTGACTTCTGATTTAGCTGCTGTGACATTCAAAAAACTTCATCAAATTAGTCAACAAAAACAAAACAGAACACTTAACAGTAGTAAATTATTTCACCAATGCTGTTCTCACCTGAGGTCACAACTCATCTTCAGGTCCTGCCAGTCATTCTTGGCTGTACTGTAAAGCTCCAGAGCTTCTTCCCAGTGGCCTGCCTGCATAGCCAAAGTCACCTCTTGCAAGACTCGCATGGAAGCTTCATATCTGACAGGATTGTCATAGCCATGAGGAAAAAAATAACATCACTCACACCTCAGAACACACAAAGGGCTCACCTGATAAGGTCCTCTCTTTCCCGAAACACCTTCACAGTGCGTTGCACGGTGTAATCTGGAAAGGCCAGGCGTCCCGAGTTGACTAGCAGGATGGTATAAAGCTGGCTTTGCCCGCCCGCTGCCAAATCCTCGTCATCCATAGAGTCGGTCAAGGAGAATAGCAGAAGAATGCGAGAAAAGACAGCCCGAGGACCGCGGCACAAACGCACACAGGAACCTGCGTAATGCTTTGCTCTTTAAGAAAAACAGTTTAATTTGGAGGGTTAGAATGGGAAATGAAACTCTAACTGTAAAACGATATTGCGCTAAATCACCTTCTTAAGATGACTGCACCAATGTTGTTTTGAGCCTGACTTGAAGAGAAGAGTGACTTTTGCTTGCTCAGCCGGAGAAGCCCATCCACTAGCTGTTGTTTTTGAGTCCCGGAATTGCCCAGATGAAAAGTCTTCGCCAGTGCTTTTAGCTCAGGTGCTGGCAACAGATCGAGAACTTCCTCGATATTGGACAGATCATTCTCTTAAAAAAAAAATTAAGTTGTATTAGCCAATTTTGCTTTACAGTAGACACATAACACATTATATTTTAATCAACTTGAAATTTTCTGTCTCCAATGCATTCCTTCCACCTAGCTTGCACTTGTTGTTCCTTAGGTCTACAGTAAAATTGAAAAAGGATTGAAAATGATGACAGTAAAACATCGAGGCTAAAATTTAGTTTTGACTTTCCTTTCTTGGATTCAAATTATTGAAGTAGCTTGTTATTGTTAAACTGTCATATCATTAAACCACAGTCATGCTAGTTGTGACCTACACATTAAATCCCCTTTTCGGGTTTGCTACGTCCCTATCATAGCCATTGTGACTTAAATTTTAGTAGACAAAACGGCAGCGCATTGAGATGATTGAAAATTTCCGGATTTATCCATCCATCCATTATCTTCCGCTTAGTCCGGGGTCGGGTCGCGGGGGCAGCAGCTTTAGCAGGGAAGCCCAGACTTCCCTCTCCCCAGCCACTTCAGCCAGCTCAGCCGGCGGGATTCCAAGGCGTTCCCAGGCCAGCCGAGCGACTTAATCTCTCCAGCGTGTCCGGGTCGTCCCCGGGGCCTCCCGCTGGTGGGACATGCCCAGAACACCTCTCCAGGGAGGCGTCCAGGAGGCATCCGAACGAGATGCCCGAGCCACCTCAACTCGTTCCCCTCAACGCAGAGGAGTAGCGGCTCGACAACAAGCCCCTCCCGCGTGACCGGGCTTCTCACCCTACCTCTATGGGAGAGCCCGGACACCCAACGGAGGAAACTCATTTTGGCCGCTTGTATCCAGGATCTTGTTCTTTCGGTCATGACCCACTTCGTGACCATAGGTGAGGGTAGGAACGTAGATCGACCGGTAAATCGAGACCTTCACCTTTTTCTTCAGCTCCTTCTTCACCACAACGGACCGGTGCAGAGTCTGCATCACTGCAGACGCTGCACCTATCCGCCTGTCAATCTCCCGCTCCCTCCTACCCTCACTCGTGAACAAGACCCCAAGATACTTGAACTCCTCCACTTGGGGCAGGATTTCATCCCCGACCCGGAGAGGGCATGCCACCCTTTTCCGGCTGAGGACCATGGTCTCGGATTTGGAGGTGCTGATCTTCATCCCAACCGCTTCACACTCGGCTGCGAACCACCCCAGTGAGAGTTGGAGGTCACGGCTCGATGAAGCCAACAGCACCACATCATCTGCAAAAAGCAGAGATGGAATGCTGAGGTCATCAAACCGGACACCCTCAACGCTTCGGCTGCGCCTAGAAATTCTGTCCATAAAAATTATGAACAGAATCAGTGACAAAGGGCAACTTGGCGGAGTCCAATCCTCATTGGGAACGAATTCGACTTACTGCCGGCAATGCGGACCAGACTCTGATACCGGTCGTACAGGGACCGAACAGCCCTTACCAAGGGGCTCGGTACCCCGTACTCCCGGAGCACCCTCCACAGGACTCCCCTAGGCACACGGTCGAACGCCTTCTCCAAATCCACAAAACACATGTAGACATGTTGAGCGAACTCCCATGCCCCCTCGAGGATCCTGTCAAGGGTGTAGAGCTGGTCCACTGTTCCACGGCCGGGACGAAGACCATACTGCTCCTCCTGAATCCGAGATTCGACTTCCTGACAGACCCGCCTCTCCAGCACCCCTGAACAGACTTTACCAGGGAGACAGAGGAGTGTGATCCCTCTATAATTGGGAAACAGCCTACGGTCCCCCTTCTTAAAAAGGGGATTTATCTTCTTTTATATAAAAAATGCAATAGCAATCAAAATGTTGTGTTTTCAAAAGTGGAAATAAATATTTTGCATTTAGTTCCCTTGTAAAGTGCGTATGACACCAAAAAAGCATCCCTGATAGCAGACAGACATTGAAAAGATGTTGGATCAACATTCCGCTGTCGATCTTATATTGTTGCATTAATGTCACTTTTGCACCCTCAATTAATGTTGTTTCAACGTTGAAATCCTTACAAAACTTAAATGTCATTTTGATTATTAATAATATTGGAACAACGCTGAATTAATATTATGCTTTCGACCAAAGCACCGGCTCATCCATAATCCAGTGACTTTTCAATCATATTTCCTGGTCAATCACAAATAAACTATTTGTCAGCATTAGTTCATCAACTATAAAACAATGTGAGCCCAACCATCGCCTGACATACCATAGAACAATGTTGTTTCAACGTCACTTGATGTCAAAAATTTCAATATCAACCATACTGACGATTTTGATGGAAAATCAACGTTTATTCAATGTCGGTCTGCTATCTGAGATGTTTATTTCATATTTCACGCGGTGTTTTATGCTCCTGAATAAAATGGACCACTTGGATGTGTGTTGAAGCTATCGTTTTATATATTTAGTTTTTGAATCCCGCGCCATGAAAATGATTGACTTACACCTTCTGTCACGGGTTTAGGACAAAGGCGAATAGATCGATAGAATAGATCCCCTCAGACCCAATCCTGCCATGTTAGTTGCACAACAACTTCACACCGCTCTCTTACTGTTTGTCTTCGCCGTGTAGTTAAGCATGAATTTACGCCATATTCATATTGACCATGAGGCAGCTACGCACTCCTCCGACGTCGGCCGGTTTGTCCGGTGGTACTCTCCAGCTACTTTCCCGGCGAGCTCTCCTGTCCGTAGCGGGGCAACGAGCTGTAACTTGCCCGCCGGCAAGCCAATCGACAACCCCGCCGCCGTGTGATATGAGCCAAGCTAGTTTTGTGTGATTTTTCGCTTCAAAAAGCGAAAATAGGACTTTTAGACATGACTCGGTTCGGGTTAGCATGTCAGCTAGCTGTCACGCCTCTTGGTTTGTTTACATTCTCCGAAGCCGGGGCAGGGAAATGACAAAAGCCTGATTAACTACGGTGGCATTAAATATCGTTCGGGAGGTGGGACAGTTAAGATGAAGTCGACAGTTTTGACCATCATGGAGTAATTTTGCCATGTCGTACTGAATAAATGAATCTTTATTATTTCATATTCCATTTAGCACAAGACTGTTATTTGTCATGACCATACCACTTATTTAGCAATTGGGGAAAAATACTTGGTAGAAAAGAATATCCTGTAAAAATATTGGAGTAGAGACTGCAACAATTACATTTTGCGGGTGTCTTTGTCGCATTTTCCTCGTTCTGAATAATTCCCCCTCAATGGGCTAAATTGTAAATCAGATGAAACCATTACCCTGCCGACGTCATCCACCTGTTGGGGATGCTAGAGCCCTATAATGGTAGGCGTGGCTAACCGGCAGATTAAAGGGTATGAAAACGCAAAGGGGGTGTGAGACATCAATAGAACCGTTATGTGCCAAGATAACAAACATTGATAAAGTTAACAAAAAAATCGATCACAATAATGAGCAATTATCGAAAATAGATCGAAAATGACGAACATTTCCGAAAGTGTTCCGGAAACAGCCGAATGGGGCGGAGACGTCATAACAAGGAAACAAAAGGTCGAGGCAGGTGCCATCGTTGTTTATCCACGAGAGAGTTGCGTTCGTGTTTTATCAAAAAATTACTAAAATGGTTCAAACCTGTCATGCTATGTGGTTTACAAATAGCCATTTGTCGCAATGTAGTACCCATGAGTTCCCGAACGCGAGAAAAAGAGCTGGACTACGCAGACAATGAGTAAAGTTAATCAGTGCTAAGAGGGCAAATTTTGCAGACCCAGCCTCCGGCACGGTTTTGTATGGTGCGCATTTTACATCTGAAAGCTATACGAACTATGGGCAAATGAAATCAGGATTTGCTAAGAAATTGCTGCTGAAAGCAGATGCGGTGCCCGGTGAAAGAGGACGATGGCTGGCTCTGATGAGACCACCTCACCACCCCGGGCAAATTAAGGAGGGAAATGGCCAGAGTGAGTACTCTTTTATAATAAAAAACATATCACGCATTTGATATAGGACTGGACACATGTATAAATTATCGCTCGTAAAATATATAGAACAAATCCTCTAATCCCATTCATATTTGTGTCGGTTGGCAGAGCGAAACCGATGATAGCATATTAAATGATAATTATTCTATACATTACTTTATTTTGCGGTCACGGTGTATCAGCTTCACAAAAAGAAATGCAAAACAAACCATTGGGTGATTCTGTTGCCGCCGGTGTTTCATCAGTGTGATTGCTCCCCTCAATGATCCTTTCATTAGGCTGCATGGGCTTTCGTTTGGGCTCAAATTGATAACCCAAAACACCAAAGAAAGGTTCATAACTCTCCTCGTCACCATTAGAAGAATGTTCGTTACGTCGGATTCGTCGCTGCAAATAGAAACAAAATTGTCCGCCATCATCGCCGCCATTCAGTACTAAGCACTGAGCCGGTTGTTTCCCTATAGTGACGTCACGCACACAATATGCTAGATTTCCGGCATCTCGGAGGCGGGTCCTTTTAGCTTGACAATCGACCTAATTTCTATCATTTTCTTGGTGTTGCAATGTGTGTAATTACACGAAGTGGCATGATATGAATTCAAAAGGCATGCGTTGATGGATAAATGATGGAATATTAGCATTTCCCCAGGTGTTGTCATACCCTTTAAAAGACTCATTTCTCGTCATCTGCGCTTTGCTAAATTGTTGTATATAGTCGAATCGTCTCAAAATATGATTCTAATTCACATAATAATCCTATTTAAGACTTTTTTTCTCCTGTCGTACGCACTTTAAGGGCTGTATGTTCAGTACACTATCCCAGAACTATCCCATCGTGCTCTGGGAGCAATTCTGAAGCATAATCTTAATCATATCATAACCAGTAATAGCTGTTACCTGTCTGCAAAAGGCCTGTTTGCACTAGTTCCTGAGCAACAGGCCCCAAGTCACTGGATATTTCTTCATAATCCAATTTATCCACTTGAAGCCACTTCAGTTTCCGCTGAAACAGCCTCACATACAATTTCTGTCCTTTGACTTTAAAGGAAGAGGACAAATACATATTAGAAACAAGGTATTACAACATTTTATATTTGGGCCTACCTGAGAGCTTCTCGAAAGCCTGAACCAGCATCATGTCATCTTGGTTGAAAAGGGCTCTGTCATCCTCGTTCTCCAATACAGCCTGTAGGACTGTCTGGAAATTGCGGAGGTAGTAGGGGAGTTTTTGTGGTGGTGAGGTGTCGTCAGTCTGCTCACTGTTGCTTTTCTCAAACACGTTGACTGCTTGTAAATGGTCGCTACTTTGAGAGGACTTGTCTAAGCTTAAACAGGGATCACAATCAACAGAATAGGGTACTTGAGTTTTCATTTTCAAACTATCCCCTTCCTCTCTAACAATCAATGCTGTTTCCGTCGAGCTTGTTCCCTCACGTTTTGGTTTCTTTATTAAATTAGCCACTTTACCAATGTCAGGTGTCTCCTTCTTTCGTTTGACTTTGGAGCACATTTCTGGTTTAGGGTCTTTTTCCAAATTTGACAGACTTGCTACTGCTACTGTCGTTGTACACATCTCAGCATTAGTCACTGGCAATTCGATGGCTGTTTTTGAGTCTTCATTGCTTTCTGAAGCCAAGCTGGCAAGATTTTCTTTCTGAGAGTTGCTAACATCTTGCAAAGAGTCTTTAGTCAGATCAGGGCGTGCATGCCTAACATCTGCAGATGTTCTGTCATTTCTTCTTTGGGATGTTTTAGACAACCTGGAAGAGATACTTCCCAAATCCAGCGTTCTGACGACAGTTCTGCTGCAAATCTCCCGAGACGCATTCAAAGAGGTTCTCGTCTTGAAATAAGGGCTTGTCTCGGTTTCTTCTTCAAACTGTGGATCCCTTGAGGACTTCCTGCTGGGTGACAGCACAGTGTTATCTGCTGATGAGGCTTGGCTGTCTGCTCTTTCAAAGTTCTTGCACTGCAAATCGATGTGTTCATTGATCCTGAATCTGGGTACCATTTGACCACAAAGAGGGCAGGAGACTTTGGGAGGCCGCGGGTTGCAGAAGAACGTCGTGATGGGAGTTGTGTTGACATCAGCGCCGCATTTCTTCTTGTTCTTGGACAATGACAAACTCCGTCTGGGTTTGTTTTTGTCTCTTTTGTCGGCCATGCTAAACGACAAAATAGGGGTGTTTCAAGTATATTTTCCCACAACTACTCGTGAAGAATCCGCTGCTATTGCTAACGCGCACATTTCCCGCTCGCCTAGGGGCTAAATGAGCTCGAAAAAGCGGGGATGGCGGGATGCTAAACTCTCAGTCAACAAGGTTTAAGCCAATGTCTACAAAAATGACCAACAGAGAAGCTGGACGGAGGAGCAAAAATGTTGTACTCATTTGAAGCATCAGTGCTACACCAGAAACGCCATAGTCAGAGTTGACAAGCAGAGCAACGAGAACATTTCAGGCCATAGTAATCGAGCAAACACACATCGATATGTTTACCTTTCTCCCATGCTCAATTGATATTCGAGTATATCGATATAATTAGTTTTTTCCCCGGCGAAGTATAAGAAAACGTTCTTTTCTTATTACTGTATATTAGTATAATCTTAGAATGTAACTATTTTATTTTTTGGTATACATACATATATGAAGGTATATCTATATCTATGTATTGTTTGTATATATAAACACACACACATATATATGGGGCGCCTTTGTAAAGCAGCACATGCTGAAAATGACATTTTCTCAAATTTAGCGCCACATAGTGTTTAAAATGGTGTGAAATTTTTAGGGTCACTTTTTTTTTTTTTTTTTGCACATTTACAACATTATCTAGCAACTTAAAAATTTATTTTTAAATGAGAAGTTTTGGACCTCAATGTTTAAATCCAGAACCAAATATTTAATTTAAATCTTAAATGTATATCCTATTTCCTAAATGTTAAATCAGGAAACGGTCGGAACTAAATATTTAGTTTAATATGCAAATTCACATGGCTGGAGACCGGAAGTAACAAAATAAAAGCTCTTGGAGCAGCTCAGACTGTCTGTTTACGTTGCTTGAAAATGAATAAAACCTACTCAACGGTGGCAGTTTGCTCTTGGACATGAGTCATTGTGATAATAACAATATATAGGTAAAATACATATTTAGGAGAAACTATTTAAAGAGTATTTTGTGTGCTCCAGCTTTTATTTTGTTACTTTCGGTCTACAGTCATGTAAATTTGAAAATTAAGCTAAATATTTAGTTCCAACCGTTTCCAGATTTAGCATTTAGGATATAGGATGTAAATTTAAGATTTAAATTAAATATTTATTTCTGGATTTAAACATTCAGGTCCAAAACGTCTTATTTAAAAAATCATATTTAGGTTGCTAAATAATGTTGTAAATGTGCAAAAAAAAAAGGTGACTCTAAAAATTTTAACACCACGTTTTCAACACTGTGTGGCACTAAATTTGAGAAAATGTCATAATTTTCAGCATGTGCTGCTTTACAAATATAAATATATATTATATTTATTATATGATATTATTTATTATTATTATTTATTTATTTATTTATTTTATTATATTATATATATATACACACATATACAATATACATATATAATAATATATTAATATAATATAATAATTAAAAAAAATGTATATATATATTTTTTAGTTTGTTTGTTGGTTTTGTTTTTTTCAAGGGCGTATCATATATTCTGCATAATGTAAGCGTGTGGGGGGGTGTAACTGTGGTCACGTGACAGCGACTTTACCTTCTATACACATGTTCCGGGGCTGTTGCTGCGCGTGTGCAGTTTTAATTCAAAATTCGCCATCCCAAAGAGCAATCTGTTCTTTTTGTGAACAACACGAACTTGGTTCAAACCGGGAGGCCAGGCTATGATAACGGTAGGTGCACGGATGGATGTTGCAATTTTATTTGGGGGCAGTTTGGTCGATGCTGATTTGATAAGAGACAAAGCTGGACGTGCTCATCTGGCAGCACATCAGTTGGATGTCAGCGTAGTGCAGCGTTGAAATCAAGGTCGATTTTCCGATTTCCTTTGATCGAGATGGAAATCCTCACGAGTGTTTGCTGGGCTTCATGCGTTAAATGTGTTTCTTTGATATTCAATTGTGTGTCGTATAATGCGGCGTTCACCGCGCGGAGAGACCACAACAAGCCAGCCTGCATCTGCGGCAAAAGTTCGCCATAAAAAACGGTTTTGAAATAGCTCCCCGAAAGCGTCAAGGGCAGGGCGAACTGCTCCACGCCTTTTTTGGGTGTACCTTTTGCTTTTTGATTGCCAGTTCAGCACCATGGAGAGATCAAGGGACATGGGAGGCTCCCATTCTAATCATTGCCATTTCATCTCATTTGATCTGAGCACCCTTACCACAACAATAATTAGGCGCAGCTAATCAATTTGTTCAGTTAAATCGAGAGCTGGATTTGAAGACTAGTGTCATTGTGGTCTGCCACACAGACATTGCCATTGCTTCAATTAACAGCAGGTGTCAAATAATGTGATGAAAAAGTCAGTATTAAAATTAAGATAGCAGGGCCGGAGTGGGACTCATTTTCAGCCTGGGAGTTCCATACCATAGACCGGCCCACTTTATATCATGACCTACCGTATTGAAATAATGTAATAATAATCATGCTGTCCAGCGAACAAAATTTTTAATCGCATGCCGTCAATAGTAAACTTGCGATTAGTGGCATTTTTCTAATTTTTATTTTAATTTTTAAATACACCTATTATCACATGAGTGGACCAATGTGCTAACCTTACATCATTCAAATTTAAGCCTCATTAGGAGCAAGAAAAGAGTTTTACTTTATACTTGTAAACATGAATTAAACTAGGGCTGTCAAACGATTAAAATTTGTAATCGAGTTAATCACAGCTTAAAAATTAATTAATCGTAATTAATCGCAATTCAAGCCATCGATAAAATCTGCCATATTTTTCTGTAAATTATTGTTGGAATGGAAAGATAAGACACAAGACGGATATATAAATTCAACATACTGTACATAAATACTGTATTTGTTTATTATAACAATAAATCCACAAGATGGCATTAACATTATTAACGTTCTGTTAAAGCGATCCATGGATAGAAAAACTTGTAGTTCTTAAAAGATAAATGTTAGTACAAGTTATAGAAATTTTATATTAAAACCCCTCTTAATGTTTTCGTTTTAATAAAATTTGTAAAATTTTGAATAAAAAATAAACGAGTAGCTCGCCATTGGTGATGTCAATAATTACATAATGCTCATGGTGCTGAAACCCATAAAATCAGTGGCACCCAAGCACCAGCAGAGGGCAACAAAACACCAAAAACATCAAGTAACAAGTGGAAATGACACTGTGCTTTCATTTTAATCTGTTTGAGCGGGGCATGTGCGTTAAATGCGTCAAATCTTTTAACGTGATTAATTTAAAAAATTAATTGCCGCCTGTTAACGCGATCATTTTGACAGCCCTAAATTAAACATGAATTTCCCCCAAATTAAGTTGTAAAAAGGGAGGCACGGAGGAAAAGTGGTTAGCATGTTTGCTGATAGTTCTGAGATCAAGGACTCAAGCACGGGTTCTGCGTAGAGTTACTGTTTTATTTTTGGGGTACTATCTATAATTTTGTACTGAATATTAGGCTGACTTTTTAAATACTCAGAAACCTTTTGCAGGTGTTTTGAATTACACATGTGGCAACTGTGTACAAAACTGAAGCTTTTCACCGTTTTCAAATTTTTTTTTTTGGTTTGTAGTCATAATAAGCTGAAAAATCTTCAGAATCAAAAAAGTTACAAGGTACTGCTTGAGAGGAGCCATTACATGCAAATTGACGTTTACAATTTTGTTGGTTTAATCTTTTATATTAAATTGTCGAAATGAAACAACTTCTACTTGATATTCAAATTTTCAGGGAGTACTGCTTATACTTTAATGTGATATATCATTGGTTTTGTATTATTTATGGCAGATTTTTTGGCAAGATTACAAAAAAAAAATTAAATGTGAAAGATGAAATGATTGAACTCACCAAAATGGCTGTCTCCCAAACAGTTCGAACATCTGTGCATTTCAGGGTAGTTCGCACCGATTAGTCAACCTCAGAGTGCCATGTTTAGGGTTAAAATGGCAAAGTTATGTTTTGCCTGAGAATGTGGATTTCACCCCAATCCTTCGTCTTTGTGCCCAAAAATAGTGAGCTTTGGGCAGCCGCGACAGGAGCACGAAGTGCCTGGAGCCACCATGCTGGAGGTTTTCTGGTGCTCTAAAACATTCCAATTCTTTCATTCTACACGTTCATTTGCAGTTTACTTTAACTGTGCATGGCAGTAATAAATAACAATAGTGCCATATTTTGGTCTAAAAAAGACAAAGCTATCTTTTGCCAGCCAAATGGATTTCACCCCGAGCCTCTGTGTGTATAAGGTGTCTCAGGTGGCCACGACAGCTGCGCAACATGCCGGTAGGTCACTGTACTTTCATCCAAGCATGCTCGAAAACAACCATAATGGGTCGCGCCAACAGCCGGAGTGGTTCACGCTTGTCACACTGCCTCAACGTGCCTCATTTCGGCCATTAAAACCCAAAATTTAATTTCACCAGGATCAAGTCAACAGAACTGGCGGCATTGGGAGAGAGTCATGGGGTCTACAATTTCAAATTACGGGATACTAGAAGGGCCATAACGTATCGCGCAAAGGGGGGTTGCGTTATTGCCGTTATTAGCGAGTTTAACTGGCAGCTTCGTTAGAAATGTATACTACTACCGGCCCAAACGTCAGGCCGGCCCACCGGGAAGTGTCCCGGTCCTCCCGATTTACCACTCTGGGCCTGTAAGATAGCATATGAGGCTGAGCTCATAATTACAAATTGCCAAGAACTTCTAATAGAGACTTCTGAGGACACCATTTCAGCTGACATAAAGAAAGGATATCAGTCAGCATCATTATTTGTGATGCATAATGAAATGCAGCATTTATGGCATACTAGTGTTATATCTCTCAAGACCGGTATTGGTCCAGAGATCACACTCTGGGCGGTCTCGGACTCACTGGCAACAGGGACTTGGGATTTTCTGTGAAGACCAGGCCTTTACCTTCATTAATGTGATTCTAATTAAGGAAAAACACTTGGTTAAAGAAACAAACACATTCAATATTTTGTATTACCAACACTCCACTACCACTATAAATGACTGCAACCTTAAAGAGCATACGACAGGAGAAAAAAAGTCTTAAATAGCATTATTATGTGAATTAGAATCATATTTTGAGACGATTTGACTATATACAACATTTTAGCAAAGCGCAGATGACGAGAAATTAGTCTTTTAATCTGCCGGTTAGCCACGCCTACCATTATAGGTCTCTAGCGTCCCCAATAGGTGGATGACGTCAGCGGGAGACTGGGCTCATCGGTTTTACTATTCAGCCCATTGAGGGGGAATTATTCAGAACGAGGAAAACGCGACGAAGAGAGATGCAAAATGTCATTGTTTCAGTCTCTCTATTCCAATATTTTTACAGGATATTCTTTTTATCCAAAGTATTTTCCCCAATAGCTAAATAAATGGCATGGTCATGACAAATAACAAGTCTTGTGATAAATGGGATATGAAATGATAAAAATGCACTTATTCAGGACGCCATGGCAAAAATACTCCATAATGGTCAAAACTGTCGACTTTCGCCTTTACTGTCGCACCTCCCGAACGATATTTTATGACACCTAAATGGGACATATGTCATTTCCCTTCCCCGGCTTCGGAGAATGTAAACAAACCAAGAGGCGTGACAGCTAGCCGACATGCTAACCCGAACCGAGTGATGTTTCAAAATCTTCGAAGCAGAAAATCACACATAACTAGCCCGGATAATTTGACATGATGACTGGGTTGTTGATCGCCTTTGCGGATCGGCAAACCGCCCGGCGGAGAGCAATTTACAGCTCGTTCCCCGGAGGAGGGCGGCTGCAGTTGTTGTGAAGCTAACGTGCAGCTAATGTGCATGATGAGAGCTTTTTACATGCCTATCAATGATCAAACGTAAGTAGTCCTTTATTTAAAGAAAGTTTGTGTTTACTTTGTAATCGCTGTATTCGTATTTGACATAATACAAAACAAGATGTTTACTCACTTCCTCGTAAATCCAATGGTCCCATAGTAGTAGGGCATGTTTTGGCCAATATCCACGGTGAATGGGAACCTTTTGAAACTCCAAAAAGGCGCACATGCCTCTCCCTCATACAGCAAGATTTTTCTGCAGCCGTTTGGCTGGCGTGATGCGAAAAATAAACGTATTAATCCGCAAAATCTGCTGAATCCTTAGTCCTCATACACAACAGTATGGCTGTACAGTGAAGAGGACGTCTTCAACCGTACACGTCACAGCGCCCTCCTCCTCAAGGCAAGACCGAAGCCGGAAGTCACTCATTTTCATGACGCGGGATTCAAAAAACTAAATAAATATAGCGATCGCTTCCACACACATTCAAGCGGTCCATATCATTCAGGAACATAAAATACCGCGTGAATTATGAAATAAACATGCTTTTTAGTGTCACATGCACTTTAAAAACAGTTTTGTTTTTTTTACATTCCTCTCAGTCTCGGCTTCGTGGTGCTGTAACAGTGTTCCTTTTATAGTTCTCCCATTTCTCCAACTGGAGTTTAAACACATGATGCCACTTTGGTAGTCAGGTGTGTGGACTACTCAGCCAGTAGCACAGTCTACACTGTTTTATGCTGTTAGCGAGTTTTGTTTTACAAACTTTCAAAACAGTGCCTCTTCCCGCTTGTCTGTTGTAGCCTATTTGTTAGCACGTTTGACTGCCAAGCTAATGGCGTGGGTTCAAGTTCGGGAGTGGGGGGACAATGGAAAAGATTTGACATGATGTCACGACAATCAAGATTGGGTACATATCAATCATAGTAAAAATATTATCAATATTAAATTTTTATTAGCATGACTTTCAGTTTTTAACAATAATAACGTACAATCCTGTTTTTAAATCTATTTCAGGAAAATGCATGTAATGCAGGGTTTTCCCAAAATTTTTTACTATGAAATTCTGGGAACCGCAGCTACCAGTATTTTACAGTAAATGCGATGGTTTTGTTGTTGTGGTTGTTGTTTTTGCAATGTGCATCTGGTGTTGTTGATCATAAAGTTAATGATACTTTTCCACATTGATAATACATACATTCATGATGCAAGAATCTCAGAAAGCTCATTTTTGTCCACCCCCCTCCCTGACCCCCAACAGGGTTGAGATTGTTTGGTTCTAATAACCAATAATGGTTCACGGAAAGGGGCCAGACACAATTTCCTGAAGGAGCAGAACCAAGCAGTTCACATAGATTTGCCAAGGGGCCGTCCGCCTGTATAATCATCCTCTACTTTGAAGGATGATCTCAACAAGCAGCTGATCCCTGCCAAACACTCCCATATGAGTTGTCAACCAAGAGGTGAAGACATGGACGACGCATGCTCTGAATATGACAATGTGGGCTCTGATGTGGAGCAGGACTATGATGAGGTACTACATTTAAACAGGGAGGCCATTGTGGATACGAGGTACTACAAGCAGTACTGCCTCGAGGATGGGGGTTACGTTAAGACCACGGCTGGTAAAAATGGAAACGAGCGGTCGACAGCCACGCCTCGCCAAAGCATGGAGAGACGGAATGGGTCACAATCAGAAAATAAGCCCCATATGGCCAGCCGTTCCTTTAGGTCGCGTTCTACCCACATACAGACTGCAGAGGTTGAAGAGGTAGGAAAAGGTCTAGAAAACAGGTTTTTCTTTTGTGACGGAGATGAAATAGAAGAGGTGCTGGATGGAGCAAGATTTATAGAAGATTTAGAAGAGGTAGAAGATACTGATCAAACACAGGCTGGCCTTTATCACGACAATGAATGGATTAGTAAGGGGTGTGATGAAAGGGAGAAAGAAGATGACAGTAGAATGACAAGGAACCATAACATGCCGGGAACAAATAGGAATTGCGACTCATCTCATGTGAGCTCTAAGGCAGAAAGACAGGGAAAAGGACAAGGGAAGACAGCTGCAGCACAGGACATTGAACACATTACTTCTGGGGTTAAAGGTTGCACAACCAACAAAAATGATCATCGTGTAAAGACATCCGCCAAGGAGAGCAGAAAAGCTCCTGTGCGAAACAAAGCCAAATACAGCAAGCAACACTCATCCCCTCATCAAGGCCAAGCACCAATGAACAGCCAGAAGGCTCAATCTCGTAGAGAGGTCACTTCTGTTCCCAGACCCTACTGTAATAACCAGGATGGGGAACCGAGGGTCATCAAGCCATCGCCACCTCTCCGTCAAACACCTGAGCAAGAGGAAATGCCGCCCACGGAGAGCCACACTCAACAACAAGAAGTCCAGAAGGTTTGATTAATTTCCCATCAGTATTATCGGATAATCACCTTCTTGGCAGAGGTAAGAAAATTCTTTAAAAATTAATTTCAATTATTTAAAGCAGGAAGAGAAGCCAACCCCAGTTGAGATGCAGCAGCCGACGAAGAGTCCAGAGCACCTCACAGATGCTGAAAGCAGTTCCCCAAAGGTTAAAACTCATTTTACTTACTTTGATGTTTTTAGAACCATGTAGGATTGTAGGATATCTCGAAAAAAATACAAAATTGTGTAAAACTGTAAGAAATAAGCTACCCTTGATAGTGATAGAGATGCGCATGCGCCGGTATGAGATTCTGACGGTAGGCAGAGGCGTCGCGTCCCATTAGGCAAACCAGGCAATTGCCTAGGGCCCCCAGCCACCAGGGGCCCCCAGAGGGCCAACGGATTTAGCACACGCAGCTTGTGAAGTGCTAGTGCCTTGTGTCTGAGTTCCCTGAAGCGGTCCCTTCACTCGCTCTACACCCCGCCCTCCACACGTGACTCAGAGGGAGAGTGAGCGGCGATTTGTTTTTTTGTTTTTAATTGGCGTATATCCAAAATGAAGAGAGGTTATCCTTATGGAAGCGACAAAAGAAAGAAAAAAAAGCAGAAGAGGAGAAAAGGAAGCAAGACAGCGGTGAATGTACTATGTTACTGTAGTTTTATGTCCTAATGTAGTAGAAGCCGGGGACTTTGAGTGTCCTAAAAAGCGCTCTATGAGATCGAGGCGTTATTATTAGGGCTGTCAAATTTATCGCGTTAACAGGCGGTAATGAATTTTTTAATTAATCACGTTAAAATATTCAACGCATTTAACGCATGTGCGGGACGATCCACTCATGCATTGCCGCAAACAGACTACAATGGCGCCGTTTTATATATATTCGGAGCTAAGAGGCAGAACAAGCGAGAGGAGTGGACTCAGGCATTCATTGGGGCCGCGCTATTTATTGGCATAAGCTTTGGCATCTCTTCCACAACAATAATATCTATTGTAGCGAGCGACGTGGTGTAGAATGACAGAAGATAATCTTTGTCTTAACACCCTGTATTGAATACAACGCAGAGAAGATCTACCATTTGCAGCCACCACTGACAGTCATGGTTGCCCAACTTCCCATCATGCATTTGGACGGAACAGTTAAGTCGCTACAGTATCATTTACTGAAAGCACAACAAAAATAATATTCCTATCCCTCAAAAAAAAAAAAAGTTCACAAAAAACAAAAACGCTCAATGCAAAGAGAACTGGCATTCCCACTCAAAATCGCTATGCAAAATAATACTCAGACTTTGGTCAAACTCTTATTTAAACATTTCGTTTAGCTCACCAAATACACTAGATGGCAATATTTAGTCACAATATACAAACTATCAGAGGTCTCGTACTTTGTGAAGTCAAAACTCAAATGAACGTAAGGTACAATGAACCCTGAAAGGACGGCGTCAAGTCGAGGGGAAAAAGGCACTAGAAAAACTTTAAAAAGTTAGACTCTAAAACAAAATATTTATTTAAAAAAAAAAAAACGTAAAATACTGCAGCTATCATTGCCAGAATAATACCATCAAAAAACAAAAAAGGTTTACTGTCAAATTAAAAATAAACTACTGTACTGTAAAAAGAACTAATATTTTAACATTTTTTGTTTTTCAGCAAATAACTCAAACATAAAGTATGTATGTGTAACTGGTATGGTGGTGGTGGTGACAACACTGTGCTTCCATTCTCAGTCTCCCCACTCTCCAACCAGGTTTTGAGCCCGCATTGTCCAACAGTCCAGTGTAGTTCCAGTTGCTGCTACGCTCTTTTAAGTTGTTTGGGAGTAAGGCTTCCCAATCCTTCTATACACACATTACTTCCTCCAACTGCTCTTCAGTAGCTTGCTAGTCAGCACGCTCAACAACTGAGATGCCGGGTTCGAATCCCAGTTGTAAATGGGGAGAACTAGACCGGGGTTACATAAGGATCACAGTATAAAATAATTATGAAATAGAATTTTTTAAAACCATGATTTTCAGTTTTTTAAAAATAATCCCATGAAAATCTGCGGTAAAATTTACAGTGACGGACCAGTTTTAAGTGTATTTTATGGTTTTCTTGTTTTTTTGTAATGATATTATTTTGGCAAATACAGCTGCCAGTATATTACAATAAATTCAACAAGGTTTTACAGTGTAGCGTCCCACTCAAAGCTGTCTGTGTGAAAAAAATCATACTATGTCGTACCTTAGTTTTAGTCGCAGACCCAGCCAAACTCTTAAAGAAAAAGTGCTTGATAGTTCTGATAATGCAGTACTTGTACTATAAAATCTATTAATAAAGGCAGAGGAAGAATGGATTTAGATAAATGCGGCAGTAGATATGATAACTATTGTTCTATTATCTCCCGTTTATTCAATTCATATTGTGTTAAAATTTAACCTGAGATCTAATTATTCACTTTTATACTTTTACTATTGAGATGATCATGTGAATACTGACTAATGTTTTCATTTTGCAGAAAACACAAGAAGCTGCTTCCTTCCCCAGTTTTGAAGACGGTAAGTCAGTGAAAGTCAGTGTTTGTTAACCAAAGTCTTGACACATTTGTAAGTCTTATACCGGATGCTTTTTTGGCTATTTTACAAAGTCCCAGGTCCTTGTGAGCCAGAAGATCTTATTGACGGAATTATCTTTGCCGCTAACTACCTTGGCTGCACTCAAGTGCTCTCTGACAAGAATCCAACCAAGACTGTCCGCATGTCACAAGCTCATGAAGCCGTCAGTCGTATCAAGGTAGATGACCTCTGCTTGAATTAAGAGAAATTAATTAATAAATTAATTCAAGGAGCTGATTGAGTTTTTCCAAATTTTGACCACATGATGACGCTGTTGCATCTCATTTTAAGTAATTGAATATTTTATGTACAAGAGCCAAGATGAAGACTCCCAAATGATGACTGAAGTCGACCTGTTTATCTCCACTAAAACCGTCAAGGTGCTCAATGCTGACACACAGGTGAAAAAGAATGTGTGCTCCAGCCACTTGACATTTTGCTACAGAAAATTCAGTCCTTTTCTCCCTGCAGGATACAATGATGGATAGCGCCTTACGTACCATCTCTTATATTGCTGACATTGGCAGCATAGTGGTTCTGATGGCACGCAGGCGTTTGTCTCAGGGGTCGTCTGAGGATTTCTCCGAAACTGTAGAGTCCAGCGGCGAAGGGAATAGTCAGTACGGCATGTTCTGCTATGTCTTTGAGTCCGAAGATGTAAGTAGTCACTAGTTTTACACCTAATAATAGCAATTTATCACACGCTACTCCAAGCAATTCATGATCTTATGATGATGATAGTTGCATTTGGCACGCCTAATTTAAGAGCTGTCTACAAGCAGTTATGAGGAATGTAAGGAATATTCCAAATGCCAATCAATTTCCGACCTAAACTTTTTGTTTGTTATTATATTAAGAGACTTGAAATAGTATTGTGCATTCATATAGAAATGTATATTCTTTATTATATAATAATAAAGGCTAACAATTGCATTCATTTTTACCTTTAAACTCAAAGAGTGACTTTTTACACACAATCTTATATTTAGTCCAGCACAGTACCAGTATACGTATATTGCTGGAGTTCTGTCCAAAAGCGGATTTTAAGGGGTGGCCATGCCCCCCCTGGTGGCCGAAAAGTGTCATTGCATGTATACACACATTACTTCCTTCAACTGCTCTTCAGTAGCTTGCTTGTCAGCACGCTCAACAACTGAGATGCCAGGTTCGAATCCCAGTTGTAAAGGGGGAGAACTAGACCGGGGTTACATAAGGATCACAGTATAAAATAATTATGAAATAGAATTTTTTAAAACCATGATTTTCAGTTTTTAAAAAATAATCCCATGAAAATCTGCGGTAAAATTTACAGTGACGGACCATATATATATATATATATATATATATATATATATATATATATATATATATATATATATATATATATATATATACACACACATATATACACACATATACACACACACACACACACATATATATGTGCGTGTAAGGGGTTTTGGTTTGCTTTTTGCATTTTTTGTTTTTTAAACTGCCTTTATTTTGCTTTTATGAAAATGAAATAAACACTTAAAATGTAAAAATGTTCAACTGTTAAAATGCCTCTTAGCTCTTTGGCTAGTTTAATGACTGACTACTGAAACACACACACAGTTAAAGATGCCGATCGATCGGGTCCGATCACGTCATTTTCAAAGTATCTGGATCGGCAAAAAAATATCGGACATGCCTTTTTTTAATATATGTATATTTTTTTTAATTTAAATCGTTTTCTAATTGTATTTAACGTTACAGACAAAATGTCTTACACTCATCCAGAGTTGTTTTGGCTTAAAGTAGGGCGATCAAATTTATTGTGTTAACGGAGGTAATTAATTTTTTAAAATTAATCACGTTAAGTAATTAACGCATGCGCTGCACGACCCACTCACGCATTGTCGCGTTGAATCTATAAAGACGCCGTTTTACCTATAGATAGCACTAAAAGGCAGCGTATAATGAGTAGAGAGAATTTTGACTGCCTTTGGAGCCATTTTTTATGTGATGGTGGTGGTATTATACTTATATAGTGCTTTTCCACCTTTGAAGGTGCTCAAAGCGCTTTACACTACATCGCCATCTACCTACTGGTGACGCAGTGGCTAAAGCCTTACAATACCTCTCTCAGCAATTAAATGTAACGTGGGAATGTGGGGAAGAAAGGTAGTAGTTGATCATTTTGTTAACACTCTACGTACTTTCCCAACGCAGAGAAGATATATCAATTGGTACCACTACGCACAGTCATGGTTGCACTTCCCATCATGCATTTGGGCAGAAGTTAAATGGCTGCAGTATCATTTACTGAAAGCTCAACAAATACACTAGATGGCAATATTTAGTCACAATATACAAAGTCACATTTATCCTTTAAGAATTACAAGTCTTTCTATCCGTGGATCCCTCTCACAGAAAGAATGTTAATAATGTAAATGCCATCTTGAGGATTTATTTGTAAATAAAGTTGTAAAGCAATCTCAATAAAACTGCAACAAAAATGAATGAAATGAACCCCAAAATTTTTTTTATATTATTATAATTATTTTTCGAGCACCTTAGACAGTCATTTGCTTTGCATACAATTCAATATATATATGGCGGAAAACACTCAGGTGACTTGAAATTCCGCTCTAAGACCCCCAATTTAGCCAACTTTCAAAATTGTCCGATATGCACACTTGATACATCATTGGAAAGCTTAAAATCTCAATTTTCTGGGGGAAGAAAAATTGTGAACAAGAGGGCATTTGAAAAAAAAAATAATAATAATTGAAACAGCGAAACCCTATCTGGAGGCGAGAGCATGCAAGAGCAGAATTACAGACGCCATGACTTTAACGAGATATTATCGCGTACTTACCTTGTTTCGATCCAAAAACTCCATGTCGCATGTATCACTGAGTGTCAAGATACAGCTGTGAATGGCCACAGCTGGATTTTTGGGGGATTTTATGGGTGAAACATGATCATATAACAAGGTTCACGATGCAGAAATCGCAGACATCAAGGAGTGGTCGAGATTTTCTTTTTCATATATTTACCTTTTCAAACATTTTTTTCCAATCCAATTTTTGTTTGTTTTGATCAATTATTTATCATCTAACATATCGGGAAAAATGCGACAGAAACAAAAAAAATACAATTAAGCAATAGTTATGCGGTAAATATCCGTGACTTTTTTACAGACGCCATTTTTTTCACACTGAGTTCATCTGTTTAAAAGTTTAAAAACATAATTCACGCGCATATTTTAAAGTCGTTTTTTTAAACGAAATATTAGACATCAATAAATTACTCAAAGCTAAAAATGACATTTTTAATAATAAATATAATTAATTACCTTCGTTTTATGGCTGAGTTGAAACAAAAGCGGTTGCGCGACGTCTGTAAACGGGGGTTTTCAGGGGAAAACGGGCAAATTAAAAATAGTTCGGGGGCTTAATGCACCATGAATCTGCTATGGCAGCATCTAGACATATTGTTCTATCAAACACAACAGATCTTGTACAGCAATTTCTTTTAAAGAGGAGTGCAAGAGCAGAAACTGCTTTTTCAGTCTTGTCTGTGTTTTCCGCCATACAGTGGGGAGAACAAGTATTTGATACACTGTCAATGGGAAAACCCATTGGCAGTGTATCAAATACTTGTTCTCCCCACTGTATATGTATATTAGAGAAAAAAGAAAAAAAATAATGATTTTTTTCTTTGATATGATTGAAAATATTTTTTTTGATTGAAGCAACTTTTTTGGGGATTGCATGATTTAGACACAAATGTCCTAATCATTATATGCCCCAATCACAAAAAGGATTGCTTCAATCAAAGAAATGAAAAATTAAGTGTTCAAATGCAAATTTTTCAATCTCAAATATTTTTTCGCATTCAAAAACATTTTTCTATGATTTAATTTTTTTTTTTTTTTTTGGATTGAAGTGATTTTTCTTTTTGATTTTTTTATATTTCTTTTCTTTTTTTGAAGCAACTTATTTTTTGATTGAATAATAAAGAGAAAAATGTCCTAGCCAAAATGTGGCCCAAACACAAATCGACATTACTTCAATCAAAAAGTTGCTTCAATCAAAAAAAAAAAAGAAAAAAAATTAAAAATTAATCAAAGAAAAATAGCTTTTACATGCAGTTTTTTGAGTTTCAAATTTGTTTTTGCATTCAAACACATTTTTTGTTGTTGATTGAAGCAAATTTCTTTGGTTGAAAATATATATTTTGATTGAAGCAACTTTTTTTCTTATTGAAGCAACTTTTTTTTGATTGAATAATAAAAATGCAAATCTACCTCCATATGGCTACAATTTTTGACTGGGGTAACTACACTGGCATGACAACGGAGGGCGTACCAAATTCAATGGACGATGACCTTGGCGAAAATTATTGCCTAAGCAGCCTGATGTAAATTCCCCTCATGATGGGAAACAAAAAAAAAACGCTCATTGTCAACTTATTATTATAAGTATTCTTGTAAGTTAATTTTATTGCTAACACTGCGTTTTGGGGTCATCAACATGTTGTGCGCCCCCCCCCCCCCCCCCCCCCGCCCTAAAAGTCAAACTCCGCCTATGGTCCTGTCCAATACTTAGCACCAATGCGCTATACTGTATATGGTTGCGTAATGTTGTCAACTGTCATTTTTGCTGAGTCATATCCTGGCCTGCTCGTAGGCCCAGCTCATCGCACAGTCCATCGGGCAGGCCTTTAGCGTGGCCTACAGAGAGTTCCTGCGAGCCAATGGCATCAACCCGACAGACTTGAGTCAGAAACAATACAGTGACATCATCAACTCGCAGGAAATGTACCACGACGACCTCATCCATTTCTCAAACTCGGACAACTGTAAAGAGGTACATGCTGTAGGAGATTATCTTTCTAACTTTTATGTCGAAGAAGTCACTTGAACTCAATTTGATGTATTGTAGTTGTGCGTGGACAAGCAAAAAGGAGAGAACCTGGGGGTTGTGATTGTTGAGTCCGGCTGGGGCTCCATTCTCCCCACGGTCATCCTCGCCGGAATGCTGAACAGCGGCCCGGCGGCACGTTCTGGGAAACTCAGTGTTGGAGATCAGATCATGTCCATCAATGACACCAGCCTGGTGGGGCTTCCCCTTGCTACTTGTCAGGGCATCATCAAGGTACACCTCCCTAGTGACGCTGAAAACTCATTTGCTGCATTTGATGACGACAGGCGTCCAATCTGTTTTAACAGTTCAAATGACTTGGATGTCTATCATCGTCAATGGCAGCCAGTCAATTAATGTTTTACTATTGTTTACCTCAGACACTTTTTTGCAGTTATTTTAGTTCCCGAGTTTATTCTGTCTTTCATTGCTCTATTTGAGCACCAAGAATACTTAAATGCACTAATTACCTCTTGGGGCTTGTGTGGTTTCTTCCAGGGCCTGAAGAATCAGGTGAAAGTAAAAATGAGTATTGTGAGCTGCCCCCCTGTCACCACTGTCCTAATCAAGCGGCCTGATCTTAAGTTCCAGCTTGGTTTCAGTGTTCAAAATGGCATAGTGAGTGTCCAACAACAACAACAACAACAAAAAAATCCTTGATTTACCAGAAAAAAATTCTTTGGCTAATTTCTAGCTATTGATGACTTTTCATTGTCCTAATTTTTACCCTTTTATAATTTTTTTTTTTTTTTTTTCAATTAAATCAGGTAAATGACATGTAGCGCATTAATATTTGATGTCAATAGATCTTAATTACCAATTAAATGATTAATAATAGTACACCTGACAGGGTGGAAATTTTAATCCCAAATCAACCACAGCTCTGTTTAGCGGCAACTTTAAGGCAAGGCAAGGCAAATTTATTTATATAGCACAATTCAACACAAGGCAATTCAAAGTGCTTTACATCATATGAAGATCATAAAAATGACATTAAAATCAATAGAACGTAAAAACAAAGACAATCGAAATAGGAAATAAAATTATTCATAAAAATTGCATTTAATCACAAATAGAATAAAAAGAAAATAAAACAAATACCACTACTACTGCTAATAATTGAAATCAGCAATGAAGATAAGAATAGAAAACAAATAGATTGAAATATATAGACAGTTATGGATATGCAGTGCTAAACAAAAGCGTTTTTAGCCCTGATTTAAAGGAGCTAACAATTTGAGCATACTTCAGACCTTCAAGTAACTTGTTCCAGAGGTGAGGAGCATAATAACTAAATGCTGCCTCACCCTGCTTGGTTCTTGTTCTTGGAACATACAGGAGACCGGTTCCAGGCGACCTGAGGGGTCTAGAGGTTTCATAGGAACCTAACAAATCAAGCATGTATTTTGGTCCAAGGCAATTAAGTGTTTTGTAGACGAGCAGTAGTATTTTATAATCTATCCTTTGACTCACTGGAAGCCAGTGTAACGATTTAAAAACCGGTGTAATGTGGTCCAGTTTCTTTGTATTTGTGAGGACTCTGTCTGCAGCATTCTGTACTATCTGCAGCTTCCTGACTGATTTTTTTATCAAGACCTGTAAATATACCGTTGCAATAGTCCAATCTGCTGAAAATGAATGCATTCATAAGTTTTTCTATGTCTTGTTGAGTCAGAAGCCCCTTAATTCTGGCTATATCTTTTAGATGGTAATAAGCAGATTTAGTGACTGACTTTAGATGGCTATCAAATTTTAGGTTTGAGTCAATAATTACCCCAAGGTTTCTGACTTGATTTGTAGCTGTAAGTGACATTGTTCTAAGGTGTCTGCTTATCTTTGATCTTTCCTTTTTTGGCCCAAAAATGATCACTTCTGTCTTCTCCACATTTAACTGGAGAAAATTCTGGCTCATCCATTCATTGATTTGATGAATGCATTTACTCAGGGAGACTAAGGGACTATAATCATGTGGGGACACAAAAATGTAGAGTTGTGTGTCATCTGCTGAGGTGTGATGTCATACTGTTGCACAATCTGAGTTTGGGGAAGCCTATAAATGTTAAATAAGTGTGGTCCAAGAATTGACCCTTGAGGGACTCGACACGTGAATTTGGTTCGTTCTGACTGATGGTTTCCGATTGACACAAAGAAATCCCTATCATGTAAATAAAATGTGAACCACTGAAGAACAGAGTCAGTAAGCCCTACTCACTGTTCCAATCTGCTGAGTAGTATGTTGTAATCAACCGTGTCGAATGCGGCGCTGAGATCCAATAGTAGCAGAACAAATGATTTGCCTGCATCGGTATTCCAACGAATATCATTTTTTTTAGGACTTTGATAAGCACGGTCTCGGTGCTGTGTTGTGGCCGAAATTCAGACTGAAATGAGTTAAAAAGATTGTTTTGCATCATAAAAACCTGTATCTGTTCGAACACAACTCTCTCGATAATTTTCCCCAGGAATGTCAGATTTGAGGTTGAGGCATCCAGATTAGGTTTTTTTTAGAAGAGGTTTTATTACTGCAGTTTTTAAAGTCTGTGGAAACTCTCCTGTTTGGAGAGAAGTATTTATAATCTAAAGTACGGCTGGGATTATGCAATGAAAAACAGTTTTGAAAAAGGTTGATGGAAGGATGTCAAGGCAGCATGTTGTGGGCTTTAATTTTGACACAATTTCTGTTAAAGTAGCATAGTCCAAGAGGCTAAACTGTCTAAGATTACCGTGGGGGACATTTTCGGAGGCATTTTAAGACAATTAACTCTCCACACAAATACCATTTTATTCTATAAGTAGAACATTCGTATTTTTATCAAGACTTGTTGATTACTTTCTTCACAATAGCGTAACAGTTATGAGTAAAGCGTAAGTTAATGTGGTAAATTGAGTGATTGCATTTCCTGATTGTAACACAATGGGAAATGTTGGCGTTTTGTGTAGGTGAAAAATCTAACTAGCCAGCGCCGACACTCATTTAATAAAATCGAAAATTAATAAAATCTTTTTGATTTCTATTATATGGATTTATTAGCAGATACGTTTTTACTTTATGCATTTTTAAAGTCAAATATATGTTTATGTTTCTTTTATTGCTAATATGTCTAATTGAAACTGAAATTTTGCCTTGGGGACATAGGAAAAACAAGTGTATGTCAAACACAAAAGTAAGCACAATATATTTTTCCTGCATCTTGAGTCCCACTCCAAAACTTCGACCTACAATAAAAGCTTTTAATCATTAATATGTCATTTATTTTAAATACAATATGGGCATTTATATCCCAGGGACAAAAAATGTCCTGGAACTACCTGTTTGTTTCAGTGTTTTTCAAGATAGATTTCCTTGTTTTTTGTTTTTTTTTAAAGATCTGCAGCCTGATGCGAGGCGGGATCGCCGAGAGAGGCGGTGTTCGCGTCGGCCATCGAATCATAGAGATAAATGGTCAAAGCGTGGTTGCGATGCCGCACGAAAAAATTGTGCAGACCCTGTCCGTGTCAGTGGGTGAGGTAAGAGATCGTCATCTGGAGGAGGAAGCTGTGAGCACAAAAAGATTTTTCAGTCTTTATGCTCACATAAACAAACGGGTTGCTTGCAGCATTCGAACATCTGCTCACTGCCATCTGCTCCACACAGAGCACGGCATAGTCATAGTTTAAAAAAATAAATAAAATAAAATAGACGCTTTATCATTCATTCTTATTTAAAACAAAATCTTGAACATTTTTATCTTTTGAAAAATGGTTGGGCACTATCCAGTTCATAAAAGGTAAACTAATGTATTCTTTAATGTAATTTTTTCATCAAATTCATCTCATAAATAATGTAGCAAACTTTTTGTGCTCTCTTTTTGATTAATTATTAACTTCACAACATATTTAAACTAGACATTTAAAGTGAAGCAGATGTGCTATCCGCTGAATCAGTGTTTCTTGAATGACATTAGGTGATTTTAAATGAATTTTAGCTTTAATTTTTCATAGAAAGCTCCTGTAAAGTGAAATGAGTTCTAAATTTGCTTGGGGAAGAGTGTCGTTAACCTGGAAATTTTTTATGACGTAAAAAAAAAAAAAAAAAAGTATTTTGTATAAAATGGGGTTCTGTACATGTCTGAGACCACTTTGAATTTAACTGAAGAGGTCTAACAGGTTTGGGCATGTGTGTAAATATATATATATATATATATATATATATATATATATATATATATATATATATATATATATATATATATATATATATATATATATATATATATATATTTGGCAGTGTATCAAATACTTGTTCTCCCCACCGTATGTATGTATATATATGGCGGAAAACACTGATATGAAGTGATTTTAAGTTCCACTCTGAGACCCCCAATTTGGCCAACTTTCAAAATTGTCTGATATGCATGTTTGATACATCATTGGAAAGCTTAAAAACTCAATTTTGTGGTGGAAGAAAAATTTTGAACAGGAGGGCATTTAAAAATAAATAAATAAACAGCGAAACCCTATTTGGAGGTGAGACCACACAAGAGCAGAATTAAAGACGCCACGACTTTAACGAGATATTATCACCTACTTACAGTGGGGCAAATAAGTATTTAGTCAACCACTAATTATGCAAGTTCTCCCACTTGAAAATATTAGAGAGGTCTGTAATTGTCAACATGGGTAAACCTCAACCATGAGAGACAGAGTGTGGAAACCCACCCCCCCCCCCCCCCCAGAAAATCACATTGTTTGATTTTTAAAGAATTTATTTGCAAATCATGGTGGAAAATAAGTATTTGGTCTATACCAAAAGTTTATCTCAACAATTTGTTATGTACCCTTTGTTGGCAATAAGGGAGGCCAAACGTTTTCTGTAACTCTTCATAAGCTTTTCACACACTGATGCTGGTATTTTGGCCCTTTCCTCCATGCAGATCTCCTCTAGAGCAGTGATGTTTTGGGGCTACCGTTGGGCAACACGGACTTTCAACTCCCTCCTCACCCCTTGACGTCAAAATGATAACAAGAACGGTGAGCAAAAATCCCAGAACCACACGGGGGGACCTAGTGAATGATCTACAGAGAGCTGGGACCACAGTAACAAAGGCTACTATCAGTAACACAATGTGCCGCCAGGGACTCAAATCCTGCACTGCCAGACGTGTCCCCCTGCTGAAGAAAGTACACATCCAGGCCTGTCTGCGGTTCGCTGGAGAGCATTTGGATGATCCAGAAGAGGACTGGGAGAATGTGTTATGGTCAGATGAAACCAAAATAGAACTTTTTGGTAGAAACACAGGTTCTCGTGCTTGGAGGAAAAAGAATACTGAATTGCACCATACCCACTGTGAAGCATGGGGGTGGAAACATCATGCTTTGGGGCTGTTTTTCTGAAAAGGGACCAGGACAACTGATCTGTGTAAAGGAAAGAATGAATGGGTCCATGTATCGAGAGATTTTGAGTGAAAATCTCCTTCCATCAGCAAGGGCATTGAAGATGAGACATGGCTGGGTCTTTCAGCATGACAATGATCCCAAACACACAGCCAGGGCAACAAAGAACTGGCTTCGTAAGAAGCATTTCAAGGTCCTGGAGTGGCCAAGCCAGTCTCCAGATCTCAACCCTGTAGAAAATCTGTGGAGGGAGTTGAAAGTCCGTGTTGCCCAACGACAGCCCCAAAACATCACTGCTCTAGAGGAGTTCTACATGGAGGAATGGGCCAAAATACCAGTAACAGTGTGTGAAAAGCTTATGAAGAGTTACAGAAAACGTTTGGCCTCTGTTATTGCCAGCAAAGGGTACATAACAAAGTATTGAGATGAACTTTTGGTATTGACCAAATACTTATTTTCCACCATGATTTGCAAACAAATTCTTTAAAAATCAAGCAATGTGATTTTCTGTTTTTTTTTTCCACATTTTGTCGCTCATGGTTGAGGTTTACCCATGTTGACAATTACAGGCCTCTCTAATATTTTCAAGTGGGAGAACTTGCACAATTAGTGGTTGACTAAATACTTATTTGCCCCACTGTATGTATGGCCATATATAGATGTGTATACACATATACTGTATATATAATATGTGTATGTATCTTAAACTATGCATTATCCTGGTCATATGATAGGTTGTTGGTAGGCTGGCTGGTTTAGCAGATGGAAAGGAAAAACATTCTCCATGATTGTGCTGGATCACATCGCATATCAACAATTCCAGGAAATGTGGATGATAACCCCACATCAGTGGGAGTAGAAAAAACAAGCAAACCAATGTTACAAATGTGGGAAAGAAAGTCACATCTAGTGTGAGTGTCCAAAATTGACAAACTGATAAGCGTTACCGCGCAACAGTTTAACAAATTGAACTAGAAACTGCAATTTCGGGAGAAATTACACCTGGGTCTTTCCTCTGTGGAGATCCAGATCTTAGCCCCACTTAAGTCTATCAATAGAATGGACAATAATGCCAGTCAATGGCATTAAACAAAGTAAACGCCATTAGAAATGATTGGGAGAATTGGACGTCCATGTCCGTCAATGGCAGCACCCTCCATAAGCGTCAATGCAATCGGGGATATTTGAATTTCAAAAATCATATAAAGAAAAAATATAAACATTTCTAAGTGACAGACAGCTACATACAATATATTATTAATTGTTATCATTACCAATGTTTTTTTTTGTTTTTTTTTAGGAATTAGTGAAGTTGTAAATTAATAAAATATGAATAAAAACCGAAACACTCTGGTTATAGCCTCCAATCTTTTTTTTTTTAAATGTAAATTCCATAGTATTATACTCATTGCCGGCCCGTGACAACAATAAAGGTCCAATTCATTTAAACTTGGGGGACTGTCTGAATGTTCATCTTTCGGTATCAGTGACAGGACTCGACGTCCAATCCATTCTGACAGCGATCATTCTCTCCCTGTCAAAATTGATTGGACGTCAAGCACCATCAATTGCAGCCAATAAGTTAAACGAGTGCCCTATAAAGGGTTAAGATGTGCTGTATGTTCCAAGGTTATTTGGGAACTTATTCTCAGCGGGAGCAACAGTTCAGTTCAGGAAAGCTTACTGCTACACACAATGAAAAAGTGGGACTCATATGGGAATAGGAACAAGGAGTTGAAGAACTTTATCAGCTGGATATGGAAAGAAATCTACCCACCTTTAATAGTGAGTCACCAGCAGTGAAACTGTGGCGGCACTAATGCATGTTCTCAATTCTCAGGCTTTGGGTGTGAGACACACACATTTCAGGCCATTCTCACACCCTATACCATTTGCGTTTGAACTTTTGACACCAAGTACCACCTTGAGAAATATCTGGTTCTCCAAGTTCCACCAGGATGATCAACATTGAACTACAGTTTCTTTGTAGGCCCAAGCGGTCACAATTTACTCAAATACTACTTCAGTATTCTTAAATGTGAATTATATACAGAGGTGGGTAGAGTAGCCAAAAATTTTACTCAAGTAAAATTAGGGTTACTTATAAATAATATTACTCAAGTAAAAGTAAATGCATTCTTCTAAAAGTTTACTTAAGTACAAATAATAAATGTCTTTGTTGAAAAGAATACTCAAGTCGTGGATAAAATTGTAAGTAATTGCTCACAATGTCTGATTTTCAAAAAAACAATAGTATTTTTTTTTTATATATCAGCACAACCTCCTCTATATGAACTCTTATTATCATACTGTACTATAATTATTACATTACCATATTGGGCTACAAATTTGACGCACAAGTCATTGAATTCAGACCAGAACAACACTATGAAACATCACCTGTCCAAAGAGCTTGAGTGCCACCTACTGGAGAAAATACATTGTTACCTCTAAATGGTATAATGGAAACGTGGTTAGTTCTACAACGTCTCATGGTGAAACTGAGACAGCCACTGTCAGCACCTCTAGCAAAAAAAGAAAAAAATAAATATGTTGAATAAAGAGGAAAAAAGTAATGACTCTAGCATGGCCCAAAGTAGCGGAGTAAGAGTAGTGTGTTTTTCTTCACAAATCTACGGTCCTCAAGTAAAAGTAAAAAGTATTGTGTGGCAAAACTGCGGGCTGTCAAATGATTAAAATTATGAATCAAGTTAATCAAAGCTTAAAAATTGATTAATCGTAATTAATCGCAATTCAAACCATCTCTAAAATATGCCATATTTTTCCTGTAAATTACTGTTAGAATGGAACGATAAGACTCAAGATTTTGTATTTGTTTATTATAACAATAAATCCACAAGATGGCATTAAAACCTTATTAACATTCTTTCTGTTAAAGGGATCCATGGATAAAAAGACTTATAGTTCTTACAGGAGAAATGTTAGTACAAGTTATAGTAATTTTATATTAACGCCCCTCTTAATGTTTTCGTTTTTATAAAATTTGTAAAATTTTCAATCAAAAAATAAACTAGTAGCTCGCCATTGTTGACGTCGCCGAGCAGGATGTCACATGGGCTCCCTACCGTTCTTCAACAGTGTCTTTAACTACATAAGGTAGTGATTGAAATACACCACAGTGTCAATGGCGAGTTTTTTAATTAATTAGAGATCTAGCCAAGAGTGCGTTTGACGATTGACGTCGTAATTTCCGGGTTCATTGTACCTTACGTTCATTTGAGTGTTGGCTTCACAACGTACGAGACTTCTGATAGTTTGTATATTGTGACTAAATATTGCCGTCCAGTGTATTTGTTAATCTAAACGAAATGTTTGAATAGAGTTTGACCAAAGTCTGAGTAATTTTTATGTGTATTTTGCATAGCTATTTTGATTGGGAATGCCTGTTCACTTTGCATTGTTGTTTAACTGTGTGAGAATAGGGCCTCATTAATACAGATTGAAGCGCTTTTCTTTTTGTGGAAATTATTGTTTTGAGAGAAAGGAATATTATTTTTGTTGTGCTTTCACTAAATGATACCTATGTTTGTTGTGAAGGAGTTGCCGAAGCTTATGCCCATAAATGGCGCGGTCCAATGAACGCCTGTGTCCACTCGCCTTTCTATGCCTCTTATTATGTGCAAAAAACGGCGTCATTGTAATCTGTTTGAGGCAATGCATAAGCAGGTCATTCCACGCATGCGTTAAATGCGTCAAATATTTTAACGCATTTGAATTTTAATATTTTATTTTAAATTAATTACCGCCCGTTAACGCAATAAACCTGACAGCACTAATATATATATATATATATATATAATATGTATATATATATTAGGGCTGTCAAAATTATCGCGATAACGCGCGGTAATTAATTTTTTTTCATTAATCACGTTAAAATATTTGACGCAATTAACGCACATGTCCCGCTCAGACAGTATTCTGCCTTTTGGTAAGCTTTACAGCAAGGCTTATTGTGCTGTCTAACAGCGAACTCTTGTGGTCGCTTTGCGACATGGTTTATTTTTTTCTTGCCATTTCAATATGGCTGCACGTCGTCTCGGGCTGACGCCCACGTTGTAATGTTGTGCTTATATGATCCTTGAAGAAGATTTGTCCGTAAGTATGGTTGTTGTAAAGAATGTACATATTATGTTAGTAAGCGAAATGTTCTATTTTTTTGTATGAGACGCTCTTTGTTTATGTTTAGTGAACCTGTATAGCGTGCTAAGCTAACGTTGTTGCTAATGCAATGCTTGTGTACTTTTTTTTTGGTAGTTTTATGACGGTCTAAAGAGGACAATGGTTTGAGGCTATTTTATTAATAAATCAGATGAAAAAGGAAGAAGTCTGATTATTATGGCATTGTTCACTAGCTGCCTAGCTTTGGAAAAAGTAGACGCTTCGGAGTGAAGACAGCATAGACAGATTTAAATGACAGTAGAGTGAAATGCCCACTACAGTCCTTATGTACCGTATGTTGAATGTACAGTGGGGAGAACAAGTACTTGATCAAATACTTGTTCTCCCCACTGTATATATCCATCTTGTGTCTTATCTTTCCATTCCAACAATTTATTTTACAGAATATATATATATAATTTACAGAAAAATATGGCATATTTTATAGATGGTTTGAATTGCGATTAATTGCGATTAATTACGATTAATTAATTTTTAAGCTGTAATTAACTCGATTAAAATTTTTAATTGTTTGACAGCCCTAATATATATATAAAATTTTTAATCGAGTTAATTACAGCTTAAAAATTAATTAATCGTAATTAATCGCAATTAATCGCAATTCAAACCATCTATAAAATATGCCATATTTTTCTATAAATTATTGTTGGAATGGAAAGATAAGACACAAGATGGATATATACATTCAACACACGGTACATAAGTACTGTATTTCTTTATTATAACAATAAATCAAGATGGCATTACCATTATTAACATTCTGTTAAAGCGATCCATGGATAGAAAGACTTGGAGTTGTTAAAAGATAAATGTTAGTACAAGTTATAGAAATTTTATATTAAAACCCCTTTTCATGTTTTCGTTTTGATAAAATTTGTAAAAATTTCAATCAAAAAATAAACTTGTAGGCCGCCATTGTTGATGTCAATAATTACTTACACAATGCTCATGGGTGCTGACGCCTTTAAAATCAGTCCCACCTAAGCGCCAGCAGAGGGCGCCAAAACTCCGAAAAACACAACAAGTACACATTTGACTGTGCTGTCATTTTAATCTGTTTGAGCATTTGTGCGTTAATTGCGTCAAATATTTTAACGTGATTAATTTTAAAAAATTAATTACCGCTCGTTAACGCGATAATTTTGACAGCCCTATATATATATACACACACAGTGTATCCAGTGTATATATGTATACATTTATAAATAAAACTCAACATAAATAAGTATAGCAAATGTATTATATACACAGTCAAATGTAAATTATAATTTAAAATATGTTTGAAACCAACCATTCTTAATTAATTGCAAATGTATTTTCATAATTTAAATTCAACAGAACTGTACTTAACAGATGAACTTGGGTTTTACAGTAATTGTACCAATGAATGACGCTGTTCCTCGTTAATGTATATGTATGAATGGAAACATCAGTTAGCTTCCTGAATTTTAATGTTGCATAATTGTCTGTGAACGCTCAAAAGCTTCGGTAGGCTAAAGCTAAACCCACAGTAATCATAGAAATCTACACTGTCCCTACTGTGAAACACAGAGGAGGCTGTTGTATGGAGGACCAGGAGTGCAAAAATTAAATAAATAAATACACAGTTAAATTATTAAATGTATCATTAAGATGCTTCTATTTCCATATTATATATTTCAATTGTTATTTATATATTTCAATTTATATTTACTTATTCCAGTTTTAATTTATTTCATTTTTTATTCATTTATTTCAATTTATATTTAATTATTTCAACATTTATTGCCACTTTTATTTATTTCAACATTTACTTATTCATTCCAATATATTTATCTATTTTTTTCAACATTAATTTTTTTCAATGTTTATTTCTTCATTTATTTTAATTTCTTTATTTCACTTTTTATTTATTTCATTCTTGCACTCTTGTTCCCCTTGTACAGCATGAAATAATTTTATCTGTCAATGGCTCGTCAAACTCAGTGGGCGGGCGTGAACTAGGCGGGGTTTGAGTTGAGCGAGTCAAGCTATTGCTCCTTTCTTCCCAACATGGCAGCAATTGCTGAGGTTCTGCATGAGCTCTCTCGCGATAAACTGCTGTGTTTTGTAAGCCACGTGCTCAGGGTCTGAATTTCCTGCGTCAACGTTTTCTGCTAAGTCTAACATGTTCATTATTAAATCCTGAGAAGGCTTTATTTTATCTAATTGTGTATTTATTATTTAATTTTTGCACTCCTGGTGTTTCATACTGTTATGTTCTGGTGCTCCTGTAATGTGAGAAATATATGTTCTGTGTAGTGGTGTAGCAGATTAAAATCAAGTAATGATGAATGTTTCTCAAAAAAACACTAACACCGTATTCTTTCCGTCTGTGTCAGATCAACATGAAGACGATGCCCGCCGTGATGTTCCGACTCCTCACAGGGCAGGAGACGCCCTCCTACATATAAAGAGGCAGCATTGATTAGTGATGAGCAAAGTTTTATTTTTCTATCATTTTAATCATTTGGGGGCTCTTGTTGCATTCTGTAAAGACTCATTTCAGGTTTAATCTTGAATTACGTTGTCATAATGGCCTTATTAAGTGAATTCTGTAGTGCTGTGTGTGAGTGTGGAAGAGAAGTAGCTTTATGGTCATATTTATTTTCCTATGAAAAGAAGTGCATTTATATTTTAGTTAGTCATTTTTATAGTGTCTATGTAATTCTAATGTAAATACTCCAGGTTACTCAAGGACTGGATTGAGAGGGCCATATTACTCGTACAGTATATGCATGGTAAAATGACAAATTCCTGACCAGAATTCATGCTAATCTATTTCCTAAGTATTACACATGCACTGTCTTACGCTACGTAAAGCCACTAGACTATGTGTTTTATGGAGACGCTGAAGGCCAAAGACACCCCTTCAATTTCAAATGCAGTTTTAAGAGCTAACCTTTACAAGAGCGTATAAGAATGTACTTTATGGAATGAATGTAATAATGTACCACAAATAATAGAATCTCACTGCTTAATTCTTGTCCTTTGCTTTTTCTTTTATTCCGCTGCTGCCACTTAAAGCATACAAGCTGACATGTCAACAAACACATTTTTATGTTATTTTTAGCTCTTTTCCTCATTAGACTGCAGTTCAGGAACCGGCAGTCACAGATGTTGATATAACACTTGAATTTTTATAATCCAACATACCGCACTGGCCCGAATAAAAGACGGCCCCAATTATAAGACGACTCCCCCTTTTTCATGCCTAAGTTTGAAAAAAGACTTTTTGAACACCAAATTAATTTTTGTACAGAAAATAATTACAGTACATCTGAAACAAATGATTATAACAATATATTTGAGAGAAAAAGCATGTTATTTTGCCACATTCTAATCTTAATATCTGAACATTTAAATATGTAAACTAAAGTGCAATCACATTCGTAAATGAATGGCTTCTGGTTTTTTAAAATGTAAATAAACCAATCTATTGTGCTAAAACAACAAAATTGCAATAACTGCATTAACCATCAAAGTGAATGAAGTCTAACTAACTGCAGTCTTGAAACAAATCTGAATAAGGAAAAACATTGCAATAAAATAATGCAAACTGGTTGAACTTGAGAGTAGCTGAGATTTGTCATGACAGAACATCGCTTCAATGATATCTGGGGCCATCAAGCGTCGTGAATGAGTATAATGTCTAGACCCCCACTTTTTCAGCTTATTTCAATGCAAAAAACACTGTCTTTATATTCAGGCCAATACGGGTATATTTTTTTTAACATCCAGTGAAAATGATAATATGGACCAATGCTAAACTAGAAAGAAATAATAAAGTTGTGTGTTTATTAACACTACAGTGCATGGATTCCATACAAAATATTTTTGTTCTTACAAATACAGTGCATTTAAACGCCTACCCACTAAATACATAGAACAACAACAATTGACATTCTCTGTAACAAATTCAGTAAATCTTCAAGTCTTGAGCACAAAAATTTGAGAGAAGGAAGGAGTCAGACATGCTCCTGAAGGGGGAAAAAAAAGGTTGTTAATCCAAACAATCGTTGATTCATTTTTTTCGCATCGATGTGACATCATCAAACATTTATGTACTCACCATTGCAAATGTACCTGGTGAGACTGTCACATGATCAAGGATGGCTGAATTCAGGTATGTTTCCCCATAAGACACGTCCTCATCTTCACAGGTTTCCATACCCACACTGAAAGCCTCTTTTATCTTCTCAGGTACCAAAAAGTTCATCATCACAACTACAACTCCGATGATAGTACACAGTGCACCTGTGAAGGATTTGAGTTCATAAAAATCTGACAAAAGTAATGAAATCCAAAAGCAAGAGCTTTGTTACCATTTAAAACTTTCTTTGATAGCAAAAGACTTCCACTAAAAGTACATTGGTGTATATTGTTGTTAAAAGGTATTTTTATATGATTAGCTGCCTTTGACGGCAATAGATCTGTTGTAAAAATTAACGGTTTTTACACTGGCCACACAGTAATTTTGGCATATCAATGCTTACAACACTGAAACTAAGGAAACAGATCAACAACTTTCCTACTGTTGTAACCGCTATAAATGCTTTTTCATAAATGAACTCATTGGCTGCGAGTGACAGCGAAAGTGCTGTCAGTCCCTCTCAATCAAAATGGATTGGACATCTATCGCCATCAATGGCACTGAAACATGATCGTCCCAGTTTAAATGGATATGATGTCTATCAATGACAGTGAATGAGTTGATGTACTGTAAATTTTATTTCAAATTTTTCTGTGTCTCGTGTACATCACAGGGGTCAAACTGGCGGACGGGGAAACATTTTGTGTGGCCCACAAAATTAAATCACGTTTATTGCTAAATTTATCTAAAATTTTAGTAGTCCATGATTAAAGATTAAGGGCTCACAAATAAGAGGAATTTTTGGCCCCCCGCCCATTTTTTCTCCCAAAATTATAAATAAATATTGGGGATTATAATGTTTATAATTATAAATAAATATTGGGGATTATAATGTTTGAAAATTATAATAATAGCATTTTTTTCCCTTTTTTAATTAATAAACAAAAAGTAAAATACTGTGTTTTACTTTTTAATTAAATAAATTAAATAACTGTCTCTGATGAAGGCGGAAGTAGTGTCCGAAACATCAGGTAATTAAAACAACCTAAAACTAATGTATGTGATAAAAGAAAAAAACTATAAGTGTAGAAAAAAAAAAACTCAATACAACTAAATTAATTTTTTTTTTTTTTTAAAGATCTGCTGTATGTAATGTTTTTCCCTGTGATGTTTTAATTCAATCTGAAAATGAAAAAGAACGTTTACCATTTGCCCTCTTTTTGTTTTTTTAAAACAGAAAAATAAAAATAAATAAATTAAAAAACATTATTTAAATTAGAATAAATAAAACAATTACACCCTCCCCGTTTTTTTTAAGTTAGGCTTTATATATGTATATATATATATATATATATATATATATATATATACAGTGGGGAGAACAAGTATTTGATACACTCACAAATCACAATGGGAAAACCCATTGGCAGTGTATCAAATACTTGTTCTCCCCACTATATATATATATAATACAGTGTATCACAAAAGTGAGTATACCCCTCGCATTTCTGCAAATATTTAAGTTAGGGGTGTCAAACGATTAATTTTTTTAATCGAGTTAATTACAGCTTAAAAATTAATTAATCGTAATTAATCGCAATTAATCGCAATTCAAACCATCTATAAAATATGCCATATTTTTCTGTGAATTATATATATATTCTGTAAAATAAATTGTTGGAATGGAAAGATAAGACACAAGATGGATATATACATTCAACATACGGTACATAAGGACTGTAGTGGGCATTTCACTCTACTGTCATTTAAATCTGTCTATGTTGTCCTCACTCCGAAGCGTCTACTTTTTCCAAAGCTAGACAGCTAGTGAACGACGCCTTAATAATCAGACTTCTTCCTTTTTCATCTGATTTATTAATAAAATGGCCTCAAACCATTGTCCTCTTTAGACCGTTTACGTAAAACTACAAAAAAAAGTAAACAAGCATTGCATTAGCAACAACGTTAGCTTAGCACGCTATACAGGTTGACTAAACATAAACAAAAAGCGTCTCATACAAAAAAATATAACATTTCGCTTATTAACATAATATGTACATTCTTTACAACAACCATACTTACGGACAAATGTCTTCCAAGGATCATATAAGCACAACAGAGACGTCGTGCAGCCATATTGAACTGGCAAGAAAAAAATAAACCATGTCGCAAAGCGACCACAAGAGTTCGCTGTTAGACAGCACAAAACACCTTACTGTAAAACTTACCAAAAGGCAGAATACTGTCTGAGAGGGACATGTGCGTTAATTGCGTCAAATATTTTAACGTGATTAATTAAAAAAAATAATTACCGCGCGTTAACGCGTTAATTTTGACAGCCCTGATTTAAGTATATCTTTTCATGGGACAACACTGACAAAACCACACTTTGACACAATGAAAAGTAGTCTGTGTGCAGCTTATATAAGAGTTAATTTATTTTCCGCTCAAAATAACTCAAAATATAGCCATAGCCATTAATATGTAAACCCCTGGCAACAAAACTGAGTACACCCCATAGAAACTACGTACATCCCTAAATGTCCAAATTGAGAACTGCTTGTCATTTTCCCTCCAAAATGTCATGTGACTCGTTACAGGAGTGCTGTCAGCATTGCTGCAGAGATTGAAGAGGTGGGGGGTAAGCCTGTTAGTGCTCAGCCCATACGCCACACTCAACATCAAATTGGTGTGCATGGCTGTCACCCCAGGAGGAAGCCTCTTCAGAAGACGATAAACAAGAAAGCCCGCCCGTCTCATCAGACCATAGGACATGGTTCCAGTAATCCATGTGCTTTGTTGACATGTCTTCAGCAAACCGTTTGCGGGCTTTCTCTTGAGTTATTTTGAGGGGAAAATAAATTAACTCTATCATATAAACTGCACACAGACTACTTTTCAATGTGTCAAAGTGTCATTTTGTCAGTGTTGTTCCATGAAAAGATATTCTTAAATATCTGCAGAAATGCGAGGGGTGTACTCACTTTGTGATGTATATATGATGTATACATATGTGTATATATATATATATATACACACACACATATATACTGTATTTCACTGCCATTGACTGTGTTAGACATCCAACCCAAATTATAAAATGGATTGAATGTCTTGTGCTGTCAATGGCAGCCAAAAATTAATTATAAGGGTTCTCCAACTTCATGGCAAGTGAATGAGTTAGTTACCGGTAGCTAGAGCCAGCCAGAAGGAAAGGCTGTACTCGGCTTCAAAAGAAGCTTTCCCAATTGAGAAAATGCACTGTGGCGCATTCTTGACGGCAGTGAAAGCGGCTGTAGAGATAAAGATGAAGGCACCTGTAGCCAACATCATGTAGCCGGCATATAAAATGACTGGCATGGAGAGAAGGACATTGGCCAGCATCCAGCAGCAGAATGCCGACCTGGTTGGAGAGTTGAGTTAATTTCTCCCACATTCAATAATTAGGACACCACAAGTTCATATTTCCATACCAGAGAGTCGCAGATGCGTATCGCCCAGAGTGTCTGTAGTGAAAGATGAGGCCGCACGGGCTGTTGACTGTGAATTTTTCAGCAATGTAGAGGATGGGGTTCGGAAGCCCTTTCTCCAATGCTGCCTTATACTCCTCTTCGATAGTATCGTGCCAGGTGAACATCTCATTGTAGTCGATTGTCTCATTCAACTGGATTACAGGATTCCCTATAGAGCACAAAAATGAAGGGTTTAGAGGTTTTTCAGCATAGTGACACAAAATCTGCTAAACTCACCTTTGAGTGTGACATTAATGCCATACAAGCCAACATGTAGGCCGATGTCGGCGTGAACCACCGCATTGCTGAAAGACTTGTAGGTGGCATTTGTGGTCATACGGGCCTCGGCCCAGTTGTCAGCAAAGTTGAGTGCTGCAGAAAAAAATGAGATTGCTGCTGAATTTTTAAATTTATTTATTTAAAACCACGTTTTAGTGCGATAGAGGTCCCATACGATCATCACCAGCCCCTGCCAGTCAGATTAAAATGGGCATCTGTCGCTTTCATGGCAGACAATGACTCAAGACCTAATTTGCGCCAATAAATTGAAGAGTACTAAGAAATCGGTTATGAGGTGTACTTAGAAATATCGTGCCAATGCTATGCAATATGTGCTGTATTTTTTTAGATCTAGTTTCCAACCCCTGGTCGCTCTATCCAAGACTGCAGCCAGCTACACACACAGCCATATAAAAACGAGTGCTAGTTGTCACCCTTCCCAGGATGATGATAGATGCCCAATCGTGTGGCGTCCAATCATGCTTCTGCTGTAAATTTAAATGAGTTTATCACTAACAGATTTCCAATAAATTTCCTTTGCAAGTGAATTCAGTCAGATGATACCGGTTTAGTGAAAGCTACACATTTGACTCACATTCAAAGTGTTCCAGCATTAAAAAAGATTAAGGTTCGAAAAAAGGACTTTGAGACAGGACTAAATTTAGTAGTTTTCTTCTGCAGAAAATTAATTGATCGGTTTTCTTAAAGCACTGCTTCTTGTGGAATTCAGTAGTTTGGAAAGAAAGATTTGTGAATTTTCAATCTTTTTTTAAAGAAAACTAATGCACATGTGGTTTATTGACATTGTGTTCAATATTTTAAAATACAACACGATAGATCGGAATGTTAAAGGTTCATGCTGTCATGAAAGAAAATCTTTATGGTAAAAATCGAGATTGACAATGTAGGCTTTTAGAAAAATCGGTGATCAGCCATAAAATTGTGATCGGTGCACTCCTATAGTTAAGACTCTCACAGTAAACTCACCAACGATGACAGCACCGATAAATAAGCTCAAAACGATCCTCAACAGCCAGAACAGCCGCTAAATCCAAAGAAAAAGTGAGAAGGGTCTGAAGATGAGGATTTTAAGAATTGGGACTAATTTGAGAGGTTTCACTCACCGGTTTTCCTCGAATGCCGGGCAGAATGAGTAGTAGACAAAGCGCCGTGACAAGGAAGCACACAATAACTGTGAGCAAGTGGCCACTGAAGATGAAGGAAGTCCTTCTCATATTGTAGAATGGATAAATATCATCGTAGAAAGTCATGGCAGCTTCAGCTTTTGTGACTGCGGACAGAATCGAACACACGTGTTACAAGGAGATGGGCTATGATGAGGAAAAAAATAAAAGACAAACCTGAATCTTGCAGGTGGAGGATTGAAGGTGCAAATGTGACTCATGAGGAAGCATACACCTGTTTTATACACCAGGAAAAGATGGTTTGACTGTCAAAAGTGGGAAAGGGTGTGATACAGCGCAAATAGCCGGCCCCATTTTGGGAATTCCAAGTCACATGGTTTTGATATTCACTGTGTCTCAACCTGCTGCACTCACTACTTTTCAACCTCCACACTGGGTAAGCATGACTCTTTCATCTATGAATACAGCACTGTATATTGCCATGCTTAGGAAGTATATGTTTGAGATCAGATCGTTATTAGGTGTAGTATAGATAATTTTGGTCAGGTGGTAAAATGTGAGAATTTAAATGTAAGATATGTACCTTTCACCTATGGTAATTTAACCGTTTATAGAACACTCATTTCGCCACAAGACATCCAATCCTTCTTGACTTGGAGAGGATCACAGCAAGTACTCCAAGTTTAAATGAATTGGACGTGTAGTGTTGTCAATGGCAGGCAATAAGTTAATAGTAAATATTCTCTCTCTTTTATTTTCTAAATGTTTAAATTTAGGCCCATTATTTTTTATTATATATTTAAAAAAGGAAAATGCTGTCGTAATTTTCTTATATATTTAAAATTTTTAAACGCTTAAATTAAAAAGATAAAACTTCAATTATTCTCTTTATTAATTTAAAATGTTTGTTGAATTAATGTTTAAAAATGTTATTCTTTATCAATACAATTTTATTGATTATCAACTATAAAGTGTTATTGAGTGCCACATCTTTTTACTTTTTTATTCATTTCGGGGAAAAAAATCAATTTGTATATATATATGTATATATATACTGTATGTATGTATATATATATATATATATATATATATATATATATATATATTAGGGCTGTCAAACGATTACAATTTTTAATCGAGTTAATTACAGCTTAAAAATTAATTAATCGTTATTAATTGCAATTAATCGCAATTCAAACCATCTATAAAATATGCCATATTTTTGTGTAAATTACTGTTGGAATGGAAAGATAAGACACAAGATGGATATATATATTCAACATACGGTACATAAGGGCTATTTGTTTATTGTAACAATAAATCAACAAGTTGGCATTAACATTATTAACATTCTGTTAAAGCGATCCATGGATAGAAAGACTTGTAGTTCTTAAAAGAAAAATGTTAGTACAAGTTATAAAAATTTTATATTAAAACCCTCTTAATGTTTTCGTTTTCATAAAATTTATAAAATTTTCAATGAAAAAATAAACTAGTAGCCCGCCATTGTTGATGTCAATAATTACTTACACAATGCTGATGGGTGCTGATGCCTATAAAATCAGTCGCACCCAAGCGCCAGTGAGGGCGGCAAAACTCCATAAAACACAACAAGTGAGCGTTTCACTGTGTACTGTCATTTAAATCTGAGCGGGGCATCTGCGTTAATTGCGTCAAATATTTTAACATTATTAATTTAAAAAAAATTAATTAACGCCCGTTAACGTGATAATTTTGACAGCCCTAATATATATATATATATATATACAGGGGCGGACTGGGACTAAAAAGCAGCCCTGGACTTTGACTCAGCCCAGCCCATAAGAATCGCTATACGAAGGGAAACACAGACCCCATAGGGGGGTCCGGGAACATGCCCCTCCCGGGAGAATTTTTTTTTTTTTTTTTTTACATTTTATTGTAAAATGCACCAATTTCGTGCACTTTGAGAGAAAAATGAAGAAAATGTGTCTAGACTGTGACTGTCTGACTACGGGCGCTCAAAGTACTGCAAGGCTGAACTGGAGTTGGATTCATTTTCTGTACTAGCTCTATGATCAACCTGAATAAACAAATGAAAGAATTTATTTTTCAAAGCAAGTTTTATGTATCCAATTGATTATAATATATCTCTATAGATCTCTGTCTATAAAATGACTTCATTGTTTATGCCATAATTCAGTGGTCTCCAAACTATTCCACATAGGGCTGCGGCGGGCGCAGGATTTCATTCCAACAAAACAAGACAAAACCTCTGCACCAATCTGGTGTCTTACAAGTGTAATCAGTTGATTGCAGTCAGGTGCTGCTTGTTTTAGCAGAAACTTCATTGGTTAAACTGTCGGTACTCGATCGGTTAAAACAAAAACCAGGCCCCACAGCGGCCCTTGAGGACCGGTTTGGAGACCCCTGCCATAATTAATCTTGCCATACAAATAATAAATTTCAATGAAAATACAATACACATTTCAAGACAAATCCTGTATACATAAACTTCATTGGAAAGTATTAACCAGAAAACAAAACGATATATAAATGATTAATAATGTATATAACATCAATTTAACTACCTAAACTTTAAAGTAAAACCATTCATTTTATTAATATTTTGTTATATTTCTTCTGAATTAATATTGCTATGCTGCGTGTGCATACATTGTTTTACGGCTAAAATATTTTTTCTTAGGAGAGGGATAGTAGGACTAGCATACTGTAACTTGACACGATTGCAAACGGGTACATCGACTAGCTGGCACTAAACCTTTAATTGTCATTTATTTGATTTAAAATGTAGCTACCTGATGGATAACAATTGCCAGTTTACAGAGCAAGTAACCCTCTTCATCCCAATTTACTTGCCCTGCGCTTGTCTGGGGAACTTCCAACAGTTTATCGTTGCCCCCTCCCTCTTCTTTTCTCTCTCCCAGCACCGTCTGCACGTCAGAGCGGCTGCAGCTCCCTCTCACCATCGCCGGGAGCTGAGCTGTTGTTACCCGACGTGGCCGTTGCAGCCAGACTGCTGCTTGCGAAAATATTTGTCGATTTATGACATTTTAATGCTTCACTCTCCAGTTTCTTTAATTTTTTCTCTCTAACCTTCTCCGCGCCACCCTGCTCTTTTCAGTTTTTTGCCACCATCATTCATATTGTGCATTAACACTCGTCGCTATTTTGCTTCCACAAGGAAGGAACCAATGAAGGCTTATGGGGGGCCTATGGGGAAAGGCTGCTCTGTGCTTTCGTCGTTCCTAGTCTATCAGATTGGCGGTGAAAAACCAGGCGCATTGCTGCCACCTGTCGGATTGGATGCGAACTGTCGATAATCAGAGGATAGGGGGGATAAAAACAGTGATGCATAATGAATGGCGGCCGCCGGCCGTCCAGGGCACCGGCCGTTCTGTGATCCTCCAGAACCCACAGATTACCAGTCCGCCCCTGTATATATATATATATACATACATACTTACAGTAGGCTTTATATCAGAAGATGAATGAATGAATGATATTGATAATGAATGTTTTTTTTTTTTTACAGAATAAACGTGAAAATTATTATGTTGCATAGAATCTACTAAATATTATATAGCTTGAAAATGTGACCATGCTCAACATTTTTTCATTTTGACACAACAGAGAAAATTAGTTTAAAAAAACAGTACAATACAATGTAGTAATGGGGGAAAACAGAGGTAGAGGTTTTTTTTTTTATGACATCCCAGTTGCAACACTTACCTGACATTGATTTAAAAAAAAAAAAAAAAAAAAAAATGGTTACCAATGTGCAAGGAAGTTCCACACAAATAATCCCATAGGAGATACAGGCATATAAATGTCTTCACTTTCACTTCACCTGAACTTTTCAGAAGTCCTCCACGGCTCTTGCTTGCAAACTGAGCTCATGAGTCTCTCTGCATCAATGGATTTGCGTAAACAGCTTTGGAGTGTTTCTTCATTGTTTGCTTTGCTGTTCATTATCGGTGAGTGGACGACGTAAAACGGGTTCGAACCTAGCGACAGTGTGTGTGTGGGCAACATCGGTAACAAATGCCTTTTGGTTGTCTTTGAGCAGATTCGCAGGCAAAAATCACATGGGAAGTTCCTCGTTTTGACGGCTGGTACAATAGTTTAGCTTGTCCCAAACGCGGAGGAGTGGGTGAGTTTAAAAATGAAAATTATTATGACAATAAGGAAGCAGTTTTACTTCCAGACACAACTTTTCCAATATTTACCGCTGCAGGTTTATTGCTTAGATTTAACTATTGATCAGAGGTGGGTAGAGTAGAAATATTACTCAAGTAAATGTAAGTCGTCATTCATTAAATGTACTCAAGTACAAGTATAAAAGTATCCAGTGAAAAGAGTACTTAAATAATGAGTAACATTGTGAGTTTGACTTTTGTGGCATGGGGGCAAAAATGTTGATGACCCCCGAAACGCAGTGTCAGCAATAAAATTAACGGTTCGCTTGCCAGGCGCCGGTGTATCGGCTGGATGTTGCCTGCTCCGATAGGGGACCCTGCCCTGCCCTGGGCTTGGTTGGCCGCTGGGGGTCCCGTGGCGTGCCGTGCCGGCTGGGGGGCTGCGGCTGCGGCTCGTGGCCCAGTTGGGCCGGACGGGGGTGGGGACGGGCACGGGGTTGGTGGTGCGTCCCCTCTTGCCATCCCTGAAGGCCGGTTGATGGGAGCGCGGGTGGCCCAGGGGACCACCCTGGATCCCGGGGGGGGGGGTATCTCCTTTTCTGGGCTGCGGGAGGAGGGATGGGCTTCGCTGCACCCCCAGGGGGTTATCGGGGAACAGAAGAAAAGAAACACAAGAAAAGAAAGAAAAGAAACACAAACAACAACAAGAAATACATTGAACGCCTACACTAACTACTAATATGTTGGTGCTATCGTTAGCTAAATGTATTTCCGTTTGACACCATGTGGGGGGCCTGTTGACCAGGGAAAGAGGGGGAAGGGGGTGGGGGAGTCTATAAGCTAAGTGATTGAAAGGGGTAGAGTGTACACAAATCAGCTCTGTGATCTAGAACCCAGTAATCGCGTGAATCCCTTGTGAGTGTAAGCCTGTTGGCGACCGATAGACAAAAAACCAATATTGCTGGTGAAATGTTTGGGGAATCGTTAAGCAAATGACCGTCTCTAAGGTGTTAGTCACATGATCTGTTTGAAAAATAATTTTGACCCATTATAAATTTTTTTTTGTTCATTTCATTCATTTTTGTTGTTTGTTTTATTGCTTTACAACTTTCATAGACAACATTTTACCGGCAATTGAATTTCAAATTCATATATTGGAAAGTCAATTATATGCAGTGAAATTTTAGGCCACCGGGGAGGCTACGCCCCCCCAGGACCCCCCTTAATCTCTTAACTGCTTATGTTTGTTTCATTTTCTTTTTGTAAACAATATTTTTTTTTCTCTCAGTACAAATCTATCTATATGAACTGTTGTTATAATGATATTGTACAATAACCCATTAAACCACATTAAGTCCCCCCCCCAAAAAAATCATTGAATTCTGGCGAGAGAGAAAAAAAAGACAGAAATGAAGCATTATTCGTCCAAAGAACACGAGGGCCCTCTAGTGGAGAAAATAGTTCCGAGTTTGAATAGTGAATAGTTCCTTCATAGTTACTACTGTAATTTTCTGACTGAAGCCGTTACTTTTTTCCCTCATTATGAATTTTGTTGATTTATTTGGGTTAATATAAAAGGTAACATTTTATTCGACAGCAGCGTCATTAGACTGTCATAAGGCCGTCATAATTATGACATGACACTGTAATGCTCATTAATGAATGCTTATGACAGATGCCATTATGTGTCATCCGGCAAATTTTGTCACTAACTCCATTTATGTCCAGCTCGGATCTTTTACATCCATTCAAAAGTGAGAAAATTTGTCAGATGACACTTACTGACATCTGTCATAAACATTCATTAATGCTCATGACAGTGTCATGCCATAATTATGACGGTCTTATGAGGCAGCTGTCAAATAAAGTGTTACCGGTTAATATACAGTGCCTTGCAAAAGTATTCGGCCCCCTTGAACCTTACAACCTTTCGCCACATTTCAGGCTTCAAACATAAAGATATAAAATTTTAATTTTTTGTCAAGAATCAACAACAAGTGGGACACAATTGTGAAGTGGAACAGAATTTATTGGATAATTTAAACTTTTTTAACAAATAAAAAACTTAAAAGTGGGGCGTGCAATATTATTCGGCCCCCTTGCGCTAATACTTTGTAGCGCCACCTTTTGCTCCAATTACAGCTGCAAGTCGCTTGGGGTATGTTTCTATCAGTTTTGCACATCGAGAGACTGACATTCTTGCCCATTCTTCCTTGCAAAACAGCTCGAGCTCAGTGAGGTTGGATGGAGAGTGTTTGTGAACAGCAGTCTTCAGCTCTTTCCACAGATTCTCGATTGGATTCAGGTCTGGACTTTGACTTGGCCATTCTAACACCTGGATACGTTTATTTTTGAACCATTCCATTGTAGATTTGGCTTTATGTTTTGGATCATTGTCCTGTTGGAAGATAAATCTCCGTCCCAGTCTCAGGTCTTGTGCAGATACCAACAGGTTTTCTTCCAGAATGTTCCTGTATTTGGCTGCATCCATCTTCCCGTCAATTTTAACCATCTTCCCTGTCCCTGCTGAAGAAAAGCAGGCCCAAACCATGATGCTGCCACCACCATGTTTGACAGTGGGGATGGTGTGTTCAGGGTGATGAGCTGTGTTGCTTTTATGCCAAACATATCGTTTTGCATTGTGGCCAAAAAGTTCAATTTTGGTTTCATCTGACCAGAGCACCTTCTTCCACATGTTTGGTGTGTCTCCCAGGTGGCTTGTGGCAAACTTTAAACAAGACTTTTTATGGATTTCTTTGAGAAATGGCTTTCTTCTTGCCACTCTTCCATAAAGGCCAGATTTGTGCAGTGTACGACTGATTGTTGTCCTATGGACAGACTCTCCCACATCAGCTGTAGATCTCTGCAGTTCATCCAGAGTGATCATGGGCCTCTTGGCTGCATCTCTGATCAGTTTTCTCCTTGTTTGAGAAGAAAGTTTGGAAGGACGGCCGGGTCTTGGTAGATATGCAGTGGTCTGATGCTCCTTCCATTTCAATATGATGGCTTGCACAGTGCTCCTTGAGATGTTTAAAGCTTGGGAAATCTTTTTTATCCAAATCCGGCTTTAAACTTCTCCACAACAGTATCTCGGACCTGCCTGGTGTGTTCCTTGGTTTTCATAATGCTCTCTGCACTTTAAACAGAACCCTGAGACTATCACAGAGCAGGTGCATTTATACGGAGACTTGATTACACACAGGTGGATTCTATTTATCATCATCGGTCATTTAGGACAACATTGGATCATTCAGAGATCCTCACTGAACTTCTGGAGTGAGTTTGCTGCACTGAAAGTAAAGGGGCCGAATAATATTGCACGCCCCACTTTTCAGTTTTTTATTTGTTAAAAAAGTTTAAATTATCCAATAAATGTTGTTCCACTTCACGATTGTGTCCCACTTGTTGTTGATTCTTGACAAAAAAATTAAATTTCATATCTTTATGTTTGAAGCCTGAAATGTGGCGAAAGGTTGCAAGATTCAAGGGGGCCGAATACTTCTGCAAGGCACTGTATTTTAGTGCAAATATCCCATAATACAGTGAGGACAGCTATAGCTTATAGTCCGGTGTGGCTTATCTATGAACAAATGCCGTTTTCGTGTCAAATTTGGTGGGTGGCAGCTTATAGTCAGGTGCGCCTTATAGTCCAAAAATTGCGGTGTTATGAAATTAAAAGGATCATATCTCCGTTTTTCCGTGGTCTATCATTCCCAAATAAAAACTGGGAGTGTGGCTTAAATCAGCGCTTTCGATTCATGTTGAGGGCAGCGTTCTACGTCAAATACTTCATTTTTTACAGTGCTTTAAAGACGCCACGTGATTAAATCGGCTGGCGTGATCACTCGTAATGGAATCGTGATTATTATTGCGACGTCTCATTGGTGAGCTACCCTTGGCATCGCTGGCAAAAAAAAAAAAATCTATTATGTAGAATAAAGAGGGAAAATGTAACGACTATTGTGTAACCCAAAGTAGTGGAGAAAGAGTAGTGTTTTTTTCTTCACAAATCTACTCAAGTAAAAGTAGAAAGTATGGCTTCGTTAAACTACTTTTAGAAGTACATTTTTCTCTAAAACTTACTCAAGTAAATGTAACAGAGTACATGTAATGCGTTACTACTCACCTCTGCTAATGATAGAGTTTGCTAAAAGGCACTGCCTGTAAAGAATTATGAGGTAATTATGACACTGAGTTAATGTGGAGTTTATGTGCTCATTGCGTAATCTCTCACTCCAGGCCTTTTTTTTGGGACCGCTTAAATAAATCACTTCCATTGTCTTTAAGTAAATAAATATTTGTTTTAATTTTGAAAAAGAACATTTTAACTGTTTTCCCCTTTTTGTTATTTTATTAATAAACAGAAAAAATATTCCCAGTTTTGCGTTGTTGTTTTTTTTTTTTTGTTAATAAAAATGTAAAATAACTAAATAAGATATGAAGATATAAAAAGAATACTTATGTTTTACCACTTTATATTTTTTTTTAATTAAAAAATAAATTTATAGATTAGTATTTTCTAGGGTTGTTCCGATCATCTGTTTTTGCTCCCGATCCGATCGTTTTAGTTTGAGTATCTGCCGATCCCGATATTTCCCGATCTGATTGCTTTTTTTTTTGCTCCCAATTCAATTCCAATCATGCCCGATAATTTTTCCCGATCATATACATTTTGGCAATGCATTAAGAAAAAAATGAATAAAACTCGGACGAATATATACATTCAACATACGGTACATAAGTACTGTATTTGTTTAATATGACAATAAATCCTCAAGACGGCATTAGCATTCTTTCTGTGAGAGGGATCCACGGCTAGAAAGACTTGTAATTCTTAAAGGATAAATGTGACTTTGTATATTGTGACTAAATATTGCCATCTAGTGGATTTTTATGAGCTTTCAGTAAATGATACTGCAGCCATTTAACTTCTGCCCAAATGCATGATGGGAAGTGCAACCATGACTGTGCGTAAGGGCACCAATTGATATATCTTCTCTGCATTGGGAAAGAACATAGGTTAAGAAAATGATCAACTACTACCTTTCTTCCCTACATTGCCTTCCACGTTTTTTTAATTGCTGAGAGAGGTAATGTAAGGCTTCAGCCACATAAAAAATGGCTCCAAAGGCTGTCAAAATTTTCTCTACTCATTATACGCTGCCTTTTAACGCTATGTATAGGTAAAACGGCGTCTTTATAGATTGAACGCGATGATGCGTGAGTGCGTCGTGCAGCGCATGCGTTAATTACTTAACGTGATTAATTAGAAAAAATAATTACCGCCGTTAATGCAATAAATTTGATAGCCCTACTTTAAGCCAAAACTACTCTGGAGGATGGAAGTAACGTGAAATACAATTAGAAAACGATTTAAATAAAACATATATAAATATATTAAAAAAAGGCATGTCCGATATTTTTTTGCCGATTCCGATACTTTGAAAATGACCTGATCGGCCGATCGGGACATCTTTAGTATTTTCCTTTTTAAAGTTACAATAAATAACGTAACATTTTTATATAAAAAGAAATAACTAAATATTTACTTTTGTAAGCAGGGGTGCACATAAGTGGTCCGCATGCGCGCATGCGTACTGGAGGTAGACAAATGCGCTGGGCCTCAACGGTTTCCATACGCTTTTGCGTACCGATGGCTGACCACTGTATTTGCGGCGGACACGAGAAAATCTCCTCTCGAAATGTCAAAGAGGCAGGCCCCATGAGTAATTACTTCCGTGTTTCCCCACCCCCGTCAAAAGACAGACGGACGACAGAGACGTCACCGGAGGTACCGGAAAAAAGGACTTTTGCTGAAAAGTGGCGGCAGGAGGTACCATGGCTAGAAGCAAATGCTGCTTGCATGGAAATGTGGTGCAACATTTGCCGTGAGAATCCCAATGTCGTTAATAAGGGCAGCGCATTTTATGTAGGGTCAAAGAATTTTAGCCATCCAAACTTTGAAAAGCACAAAAAAAAAACAGAGCATGGGGCAATTAAGAAAACTATCGATGTCAAGACAGGACCCCACTCGCCCTATGGACAAGTGGCGGAAAAAAAGTCATTGAAGAAAAGCGCCATGAGCTGACAAATGTGTTTTTGCTCGCATTTCACAAAGCTAAACATGCACGTTCAGTGAGCTCTTATGAGGAGGACATCCCACTTTTACAAAGGCTTGGAGTTAATGTGGGAGTCGCATATGAATGCCTTTTATTTTGAATTAGTGCTTTTATGTTTATTCCTTTACTTTTCACTTCGAAGTAATGGCAATTTTGTTGTGCCAGTTGATGTTAATCAAGCGTTAATTGTTTATATAATGAATTAAAGGTAACTGGCTCTAAGTAAAGCTTGTCATAATTTTTTCGTATCAGGCGGGTCGGCTCTCAAGCTCAATGAGGACCAAGTCACATCGCCAGGTCCTCCTCTGAGAACCTGGGCAAAAAAAATATGTGCACCCCTGTTTATAAGGCTCAAAAAAGACAATTAGGTTAAATTTTACCTCAATTAATCTACTATCAAAATTATCGTCGATAAATTTGATAATCGATTTATTGTCGATTAATTGAAAGTATAAGATACGATGTGGCGCACAACGAAGATGACTTTGACACGACTGACGTACAATATTGCACTCTAGTTAGTTTAGAAAAAGGGCGTGGGGAAAAATAAAGACATAAAAATGTTAGATTGTCATCGAAGTCTGGTTCCCTGCAGGCTCGCACTTCTCTCGTCTCGTGCCTGCGAACTTCCGGGATGGCGTCTACCAAGTTGAGCATGAGCCCGAGCTGCCCAATCCGAGAAGCCTGAGCCGCATTCTCAGCACTGGCTCATCCGGGGTGCCTTCCACAAGAAACCACACCGTATTAACTTTGTTTTTTGGTAAATATACCTCAATGAGATCCCTGACTTATCTCCCACGTACTTTTAGAGTGTCTCTTATCGCACTGTGTGCAATTCCAAATGGCCAAATGATCAATTTCTCCACATGCTAGGTGGTGCTTTTAGCTTGTTCAGCCAAAGTATGTCAAACCAACAAAGAAATAAATACTTTTCAACCCAACCAAAATTGACCATTTTCACATCTGGGTCATTGTAGATCTAGATAATGTATGTTGAATTTAACAAATTATCGTTGTTTCAGGTTACCATGTTGCATTTGAAATAATGAACTCAAGGACTCCTGGGTGCCCACCTGAATTTATGAACATCCCAGTCCCGAAAGGTGACCCTGCGTTTGACCCGAATGGCACCGGTAGTGTTCTGCTTCCCTTTATGAGAGGGTCATGGGACAAAAGCACAGGACAAAGTCCTGGCAACCCTCGCACACAGGTGAAACAGGAATTATTAGTTTATATTTGGGCCATAAATACCTTTTATTTGAAAAGGGAAGAACATCATTTTGTCTTGGTCGCCTTTTTGTACTAAAAAACATTCATTTCCAGGTCTGTGTGTAGTCATCATCTGTATATGCAGTACCTGTAAAGAATATCTGATATGAAAATAGGATAATGGATTGCTGTTTTTTTGCATTACAACTGAAGTAAATCTTTTTATGCACTTAAAGATCAACGCAGTCACAGCTTGGATTGATGGCAGTTCTATCTATGGCTCCTCCACCTCCTGGTCTGACTCCCTGAGATGTTTTTCGAATGGCCTCCTGGCCTCCGGCCTGGAGTGGAACATGCCGAGACAAGCGACTGGACACACTCTCATGTGGAGTGCTGCTGACCCCACAACAGGTGATAACGGACCCCAGGGACTATATGGTAAGATGTATTTGATGACTTTAAAGTGCCTACGACAGGATAAAAAAAGTCATAGATAGCATTATTATGTGAAATAGATTCATATTTTGAGACGATTCGACTATATACAACAATTTGACAAAGCGCAGATGACGAGAAATTAGTCTTTTAATCTGCCGATTAGCCACACCTACCATTATAGGGATCTAGCGTCCCCAACAGGAGGATGATGTCGGCAGGGTCATGGTGGTTTCATCTGATTAAGAATTCAGCCATTGAGGGGGAATTATTCAGAATGAGGAAAATTCAACAAAGAGAGCCACAAAATGTCATTGTTTCAATCTCTGTACTCCAATATTTTTACAGAATATTCTTTTTATTGAAGTATTTTTCTCCAATTTCTAAAGAAATGGTATGGTCATGACAAATAACAGTCTTGTGCTAAATGGTATATGAAATATTAAAAATGCATTTATTCAGTACGACATGGCAAAATTACTCCATTATGGTCAAAACTGTCCACTTCTTACACCTCCCAAACTATATTTTATGCCACCGGAGTTAGTCGGCTTTTGTCATTTCCCTGCCCCGGCTTTGGACAGCGTAAACAAACCAGGAGGCGTGACAGCTAGCCGACATGATAACCCGAACCGAGTGATGTTTCAAACTCTTTATCACGGTTTTCGAAGTGAAAAATCACACAAAACTATCCAGGATCATATCACACGGCGGCGGAGTTTTCAATTGTCTTCGCCAATCGTCAACCTGCCCGGCGGCAACCAAGTTACAGTTCGTCGGACTCGTTCCCCTGCTGCGGGCAGGAGAGCCCGTTTGCCAAGGAAGCAGGTGGACAAACCGACCGACGTCGGAGGAGCGCATAGCTGCCATATGGCTGTAAAGCAATGTTGTATTGTGAGATGCTGACCAGGGTGACGTCACATTCGCATTTGTCCTAAACCCGAGACTGGAGCTGGAAGTTACTCTTGTAATGGCGCGGGATTCAAAAATTGAACATATAAAATGATCGCTTCCACACACATCCAAGCGGTCCATTTCATTCAGGAGCATAAAACACCACGTGAGATGTAAAATAAACATGCTTTTTGTTGTCATACGCACATTATATCTATAAAGGGAAGTCATTAGACTCATTGGCTGCCAGCGGAGGCGCTATACATCAAATCTATTTTAATTGGCACTGAAGTGCTTTTGCTTACGTACTCGTGGTCCAGGAGATGTAATGAATGTAACGTTCATCGGTTTGCTTTTGTTCATATTTACAAGTATTGCATATATCCGTCACTGATATTGTTTGTGCAAACATTTACATACAATTCACTGCCACAAATCCTTATCAAATAACATGCCTACATTCATGAGCTATTTTATCTCATGCCCCAAAATGTCATCAATTGGGCTCATCTCATTATATCACCTATCCTGCAAATTTGTGTTAAGTAGGCTAATCCGTTATCAAGTTATTGTGAAACTCCTTTTCTGACCCCTGTGACCTTTGACCTCAGTACCCCAAAACGTAATAACATATTCCGTTTCATATTACAAACATATCCTGCAGGTTTGATAATAACCCTTTTATTTATGCTCGAGTAATCTTGAATACACACACTGACAACGAGCCATGCAGACATGTTGTACATAGCCGAAAACACAACTTCCGTAGGTTTCACCTACTATCGGAGGTAATCATGATTAATAATTCATTCATAAGATAAATAATATAAAAATACGTAATTGAGACATGAGGTCTATATATTCATACATCGCCTTTTGGGTCATTTGGCTTAATATTGTGGCCTACGTATCCCAAAATAAAATGTTGATATACAGTGGGGCAAATACGTATTTAGTCAACCACCAATTGTGCAAGTTCTCCTACTTGAAAAGATTAGAGAGGCCTGTAATTGTCAACATGGGTAAACCTCAACCATGAGAGACAGAATGTGGGGGGAAAAAACTGAAAAACACATTGTTTGATTTTTAAGGAATTTATTTCCAAATTAGAGTGGAAAAAAAGTATTTGGTCACCGACAAACAAGCAAGATTTCTGGCTGTCAAAGAGGTCTAACTTCTAACGAGGTCTAACGAGGTGTAACGAGGTTCCACTCGTTAGCTGTATTAATGGCACCTGTTTTAACTCATTATCGGTATAAAAGACACCTGTCCACACCGTCAGTCAGTCACACTCCAGACTCCACTATGGCCAAGACCAAAGAGCTGTCGAAGGACACCAGAGACAAAATTGTAGACCTGCACCAGGCCGGGAAGACTGAATTTGCAATAGGCAAAACGCTTGGTGTAAAGAAATCAACTGTGGGAGCAATTATTAGAAAATGGAAAACATACAAGATCACTGATAATCTCCCTCGATCTGGGGCTCCATGCAAGATCTCACCCCGTGGTGTAAAAATGATGACAAGAACGGTGAGCAAAAATCCCAGAACCACACGGGGGGACCTAGTGAAATACCTACAGAGAGCTGGGACCACAGTAACAAAGGCTACTATCAATAACACAATGCGCCGCCAGGGACTCAAATCCTGCACTGCCAGACGTGTCCCCCTGCTGAAGAAAGTACACATCCAGGCCCGTCTGCAGTTTGCTAGAAAGCATTTGGATGATCCAGAAAAGGACTGGGAGAATTTGTTATGGTCAGATGAAACCAAAATAGAACTTTTTGGTAGAAACACAGGTTCTCATGTTTGGAGGAGAATGAATACTGAATTGCATCCGAAGAACTTCATACCCACTGTGAAGCATGGGGGTGGAAACACAATGCTTTGGGGCTGTTTTTCTGCAAAGGGACCAGGATCTACACTGATCTGTGTAAAGGGAAGAATGAATGGGGCCATGTATTGAGAGATTTTGAGTGAAAATCTCCTTCCATCAGCAAGGGCATTGAAGATGAGACGTGGCTGGGTCTTTCAGCATGACAATGATCCCAAACACACAGCCAGGGCAACAAAGGAGTGGCTTCGTAAGATGCATTTCAAGGTCCTGGAATGGCTTAGCCAGTCTCCAGATCTCAACCCCATAGAAAATCTGTGGAGGGAGTTGAAAGTCCGTGTTGCCCAACGACAGCCACAAAAACATCACTGCTCTAGAGGAGATCTGCATGGAGAATAGCGTCAAAATACCCGCAACAGTGTGTGAAAAGCTTGTGAAGAGTCACAGAAAACGTTTGGCCTCCGTCATTGCCAACAAAGGGTACATAAAAAAAGTATTGAGATGAACTTTTGGTATTAACCAAATACCTTTTTTCCACCATGATTTGCAAATAAATTCTTTAAAAACAAACAATGTGATTTTCTGTTTTTTTTTTCACATTCTGTCTCTCATGGTTGAGGTTTACCCATGTTGACAATTACAGGCCTCTTTAATATTTTCAAGAGGGAGAACTTGCACAATTATTCGTTGACTAAATACTTATTTGCCCCACTGTATGTTGACGCCAGTTCAAATTACCAAAAGTGTAACTTGCCCAATAAAGTGTTAATATTAACATCACATCTGCATTTTTAGTGGCATTTGTTTAAATATGTTAGAATCTTATCTTATCTTATTAGAATCTATATCTTTGTGTCTAGAGTTGGGAAATGCTTGGGCCAACGAGAATGTGTTCACAGCAGCAGAGGGAATCATTTGGTTCCGTTACCACAACTATTTAGCCTCCAAAATGAGTAAGGAACACCCGCAGTGGTCGGACGAAGAGTTGTTTCAAAATGCTAAGAAGAGGGTCGTGGCCACTTTCCAGGTAGAGTTTCAATTTAACATTTTCTCTAGTTAAGAAATGATTTGACCTTATTATGTAATTTGCATTATTCTCTTACTACTGGTTTCATTTTATGCATGTGTTTGGGAGAACATCTTAAATAAACTTTTTTCTTTCTATTAACAATAGTGTATCATTTTCAAAAACAGAATATTGCTCTCTACGAATGGCTGCCTGCTTACCTGGGGGACAGAACTCTTCCTCCTTACTCAAGTAAGAATGAAAAAGGGTAAGGAAAAGAGAGCATATGCAAACAAGTAGAGCGCAGCAATCACACGAAATGCACTAGTGACCTTAAGTCTGTGCGAGTGCGAGGTGAAACAAAATTTTGCTGTCAGCAGAAATGCTTGTCTGTTAAATCCGCACCCGCAGTTGGAGAGTGATTCAGGCATGGTATCACTCCTTTTGTTTTTCTTTTTAATTAGTTATGTCTTTTTTTTTCATCTTCCTTTTTGATTTATGTGTACAGGTTACCAAAAGTTTGTCGATCCTGCTGTCTCCCCCGAGTTTCATGCTGCTATGAGTTTAGTTATCACAATGGCTTCCTCTGGTGTTTACATGAGGTACTCGTTTTTCTTAATTAAATACAGTACTTTTTTTTTTTTTTTTAATAAAGGAAACTCGGAGCATTTTAACAAGTAGCAACTGACTGATTAGATGATTATTTTTTCCAGGAATCGAAGTTGCCATTTCAGAGAGATCATTAACACGGATGGCAGTTCATCTCCAGCCTTGAGGCTTTGCAACAGCTTTTGGAAACGTCAGGTACAATCATAAGCGGATTTTAAGGGGGGCCAGGCCCACCTGGTGGCAGAAATGTGTCATTGCATGAAATTGACTTTCCTATATACATATGTATATATATGTGTGTGTGTGTGTGTATATATATATATACACACACACACACACATATATATATATAAGTTGTAAAGCAATAAAACTGCAACAAAAATGAATGAAATGAACAAACAAATATATTTTTATAATGGGTCAAAATTATTTTTCGAACAGATCATGTGACTAGCACCTTAGACGGTCATTTGCTTAGCATATGATTTTAAACAACAACAACAACAACAAAATTAGGGGAGGGCAATTTTATTTTTCAAATGATTATTTTCTTTGATTGAAAATATATTTTTTTTGATTGAAGCAACTTCTGTAGGGATTGAATGATTTAGACTCAAATGTCCTACCCATGATATGGCCCAAACATAAAAAGGATTGCTTCAATCAAAGAAAACCTTTTCAATGAAAAATCAAGTGTTCAAATGTAAATTTTTCAATGTCAAATATTTTTTGGTATTCAAAAACGTTTTCTATCATTACAATTTTTTTCTTTTTTTTGAATGATTTTTCTTTTTGAAAATATATATTTTTTGAAGCAACTTATTTTTTGATTGAAAAATAAAGACAAAAATTAGGGTTGTTCCGATCATGCTTTTTTGTTCCCGATCCAATCCCGATCGTTTTAGTTTGAGTATCTGGCAATCCCGATATTTCCCGATCCGATTGCTTTTTTTTTGCTCCCGATTCAATTCCAATCATTCCCGATAATTTTTCCCAATCATATACATTTTGGCAATGCATTAAGAAAAAAATGAATAAAACTCAGACGAATATATACATTCAACATAGAGTACATAAGTGCTGTATTTGATTATTATGACAATAAATCCTCAAGATGGCATTTACATTATTAACATTCTTTCTGTGAGAGGGATCCACGGATAGAAAGACTTGTAATTCTTAAAGGATAAATGTGACTTTGTATATTCTGACTAAATATTGCCATCTAGTGTATTTGTTGAGCTTTCAGTGAATGATACTGTAGCCATTTAACTTCTGCCCAAATGCATGATGGGAAGTGCAACCATGACTGTGCGTCGTAGTACCAATTGATAACATAGGGTGTTAAGAAAAAGATAAACTACTACCTTTATTCCCCACACTGCTTCCCACTATTATTCTAATCGTCGGGAGAGGGATTGTAAGGCTTTAGTCATTTAAAAAAAGGCCTCAAAGGCTGCCAAAATTCTCTCTACTCATTTTATGCTGCCTTTTAGCTCTATATACTGTATGGGTAAAATGGCGCCATTATAGATTGAGCGCGACTATGCGTGAGTGGAGCATGCAGCGCATGCGTTAATTGCGTTATAAATTATAACGTGATAAATGTCAAAAATATTGATTCTCGCCGTTAACGCGATAAATTTGATAACCCTACCTTAAGCTTAAACTAAAGACTCTGGAAGAGTGTAACGCATTATGTCTGTAACATTAAATACAATTAGAAAACGATTTAATTAAAAAATATATATATATTAAAAAAAGGCATGTCCGATATTTTTTTGCCGATTCCGATACTTTGAAAATCACGTGATCGGATCGATCAGGACATCTCTAACAAAAATGTTTTAGTGAAAATGTGACCCAAACACAAATCAACATTACTTCAATCAAAGAAGTTGCTTCAATTAAAAAAAAAAAAACTTGACTTCAATCAAAAAAAAAAAATTCAATCCAAGAAAAATAGTTCTCACGTGCTTTTTTTGTTTCAAATTTATTTTTGCATTTAAACACTTTTTGTTTTTTAAATTGAAGCGACTTTTTTTGGATTGAAAATATATATTTTGATTGAAGCAACTTTTTTTTCTTTTATTGAAGCAACTTTTTTTGATTGAAAAATAAAGACACAAATCTACCTCCACATGGCTCCGCCCAGGGGATAAAATTTTTGACTAGGGTAACTACATTGGCACGACACCGGCGGGCGTACCATATTCAATGGTTGACCATCTTGTCGAAAAGTATTGCCTAAGCAGCCTGATTTAGTATCTCCTTAAGAATGTTGGGAAACAAAAAAACGCTCATTGTCAACTTATTTTTATAGATATTCTTGTAAATCAATTTTATTGCTGACACTGCGTTTCGGGGTTATCAACATGATGTGCCCCCCCTGCCCCAAAAGTCAAACTCCGCCTATGGGTACAATTTACTCTCAAAGACAACCTCCAAGCATAACATGATGGGAAACAGAATATGTACATGTAAATGTTCACTATCCTTTGTTGTCTTTTTATCATCAGGAGATAAATGTGAACACAAGCCACGATGTGGATGAGCTCCTCTTGGGCATGGTCTCTCAGATTGCTGAGGAAGTGGACCACATTGTTGTGGAGGACTTGAGAGGTAATAACTATTGGCAACTCAAAACACAAGCTTAAATTATTTTAAGAAAATAATGTTATTCAGTACTCTGAATCTGATGTAATCCTTGACAGACTTCATGTATGGGCCGCTTAAATTCACTCGCACGGATTTGGTGGCGCAGATTGTCCAAAGAGGAAGAGATTTTGGCCTTGGTAGCTACGCGAAGGTCAGGCAGGCTCTGAATCTGCCTCCAGTAAAGACATTTCAAGACATTAATCCTCAGCTCAACAAGACCAAACCAAAGGTAAAATGCAGAGTATTCCTTTTCTAGACAACAGTTCAGTAAAGGCAGAAAGTATGTGAATAACACAGGGCATTGTTTAACAGTTGCTCCAAGAAGTTGCGCAAATTTATCACGGCGACATCTCCAAATTAGAACTCTTCCCTGGAGGTCTGCTGGAGTCAGTGGGTGGTCCGGGTCCAGTTTTCTCTGCTATAATTTTGGACCAGTTTGAACGGATAAGAAATGGTGATCGCTTCTGGTTTGAGAACAAACACAACAGGTGAGTTTCTCCCATTAGGACAGAGGTGTCAAACTCACCTTTGTATTATGGGCCAAATCGTAGTTATGGTTTCCTTTGGAGGGCCATTACATCTGCAAAATATGGGCCGCCAAGATTAACTGACAACTAACCAATGATCAATGATGGGGTGACGTGGCTCAGTGGTAGAGTAGTTGTTCCTCAGCCCAGAGGTAGGTGGATGGCGAGATAGTGTAAAGCGCTTTGAGGGCCTTGAAAGGTGGAAAAGCGCGATACAAGTATAACACCATTTACCGTCAAGTTAATTGTTTAGAGACATCGTTGACCTAAAAGTGTTTCAAACTGTCTCTTTTTGAGCTTCAAAGTTCAAAGTTTGCTTTATTGTCAATTCTACTTAACCCTTTTGGGAACAGTGGTCACTACACTGGACATCTATTCAAAAGTTATCGTTCGCGCAACTCATTCACTGCCACCACAAATTATTCGATCTTCTCCCAGTTAAATGGATTGCACGTCAATTGCCGTCAATGGCTTGCAAAGAGTTAAACTATGTCACATGAGATTTCTAAAACACAAACAGGCCACACTCATTTGAATTTTTGTCTTTATTCCTCTTTTTATCAATTTATTACAATTTCATTTAATGTTTTTTTTTTTTTTTTTTTTTTTTTTTTAATAACTTTTTGGGAAATTATTTTTAATCATTGCCATTTAAATGAATAACTTTTCCCCCTAAATTGATCCTTAAATTAATTCATTTGTTTTATTTTAAATTATTGACAGTACACTTTTCCACCATTGCAAAATACATCTGAGCAACACTAATGTTACAATTGAATGTCATTACAATTTATTTTGAAATGTATATACTGTGTTTATTTATCTATTCCTGTTTAAAAAAAAAAAAAACTCGAAACAACACAAAACACAAAATACTGTATTCACTGATTTCTGTTCTCCGCAATTCTTCATTGAGGACAAAAATATATATATGGCGGAAAACGCAGACAAGACTGAAAAACCAGTTTCTGCTCTTGCACCCCTCTTTAAAATAAACTGCTGTATTTTAAGCCAAAAGAACTGTTGTGTTTGATAGAACAATATGTCTATATGCTGCCATAGCAGATTAATGGCCTGTTAAGCCCATAACTATTTTTAATTTGTCCGTTTTACCGTGGAAACCCCCGTTTACAGACGTCGTGAAACCGCTTTTGTTTCAACCCAGCTATAAAAAGAATAGAATAGAATAGAAAAGTAATAGGGTTGTGCCGATCATGTTTTTTTGCTCCCGATCCGGTCCAATCATTCCCGATAATTTTTCCCGATCATATACATTTTGGCAATGCATTAAGAAAAAAATGAATAAAACTCGGACGAATATATACATTCAACGTACAGTACATAAGTACTGTATTTGTTTATTATGACAATAAATCCTCAAGATGGCATTTACATTATTAGCATTCTTTCTGTGAAAGGGATCCACGGATAGAAAGACTTGTAATTCTTAAAGGATAAATGTGACTTTGTATATTGTGACTAAATATTGCCATCTAGTGGATTTTTATGAACTTTCAGTAAATGATACTGCAGCCATTTAACTTCTGCCCAAATGCATGATGGGAAGTGCAACCATGACTGTGCGTAGGGGCACCAATTGATATATAACTTCTCTGCGTTGGGAAAGAACATAGGGTGTTAAGAAAATGATCAACTACTACCTTTCTTCTCCACATGTTTCCCATGATATTTCTAATCGTTGAGAGAGGTATTGTAAGGCTTTAGCCAATTAAAAAAAGGCTTCAAAGGCTGCCAAAATTCTCTCTACTCATTTTACATTACATTTAGCTCTATGTTTAGGTAATACAGTGCCATTATAGATTGAACGCGACAATGCGTGAGTGGGTAGTGTAGCGCATGCGTTAATTGCGTTAAATATTTTAATGTTATTACCGCCGTTGACGCGATAAATTTGACAGCCCTACTTTAAGCCAAAACTAAAGACTCTGGATGAGTGTAAGACATTTTGTCTGTAACGTTAAATACAATTAGAAAACGATTTAATAAAAAAAAAAAAAAATGTATATATATTAAAAAAGGCATGTCCGTATTTTTTGGCCGATTCCGATACTTTGAAAATGACGGGATCGGACCCGATCGATCGGCGTCCGACATCTTTAGTAAGTAATTATACTTATTAAGCAAAATGTCTGTCATTTTTATCTTAGAAGAATTAATTGATGTCTAATATTTCGTTAAAAAATTCACTTGCATATTTAAAACTTTTAAACAAATTATGTCACACTGAAAAAAATGGCGTCTGTAAAAAAGTCATGGATACCTACCTCATAACTCTTGATTAATTGTATTTTTTTGTTACTGTCGCATTTTACCCAATATGTTAGATAATAAATAAATAACCGATCCAAACAAAGAGAAATTGAAAAAAAAAAAACATTTAAAAGGGTAAATATATGAAAAAGAACATCTCAACCACTCCTTGATGTCTGCGATTTGTGCATCGCGAACCTTGTTATATTACCATGTTTCACCCATAAAATCCCCTCAAAATCTGGCTGTGGCCATTCACATCTGTGTCTTGACACTCGATGATACATGCTACATGGAGTTTTTGGATCGAAACGAGGCAAGTACGCGATAATATATCGTTAAAATAATGCCGTCTTTAATTCTGCTCTCGCGTCCTCTTCCTCCAGTTAGGGTTTTGCTGTTTAAAAAAATGTTTTTTTTTTTTTTAAAAATGCCCTCCTGTTCAAAATTGTTCTTCCCCCAGAAAATTGAGATTTTAAGCTTTCCAATGATGTATCACACATGCATATAGGACAATTTTGAGTTTGGCCAAATGGGGGGTCTAATAGCGGAAGTCACCTGAGTGTTTTCCGCCATATGTATATATATATATATATATATATATATATATATATATATATATATATATATATATATATATATATTGTAGTGATTATTTAATTTCAGGGGCCACACAAAATTATATGACAGCGGCCTGTATATGGTCCCTGGGCCTTGTGTTTAACACCTGTGCATTAGTACTTCCGTGTGCCATCACCATGAAAGTTTCCTCTAATTTCTGTTCTCAGTTTGTTCACAGATGACGATATCCAAAAGATCCGCAATGTGACTTTTCGCGACGTCTTGGTTGCAGTCATGAACGCAGACGAGTCTGACGTACAAAACTGCGTGTTCTTCTGGAAGAGTGGTAAACTGATTTTGAAACATGGACTCCAACGTCATTATGATATGACTGAATATATGAGAGTGATCTTTTGGCCTTAGGTGATCCTTGTCCTCAACCCACTCAGCTGACAGCATCAATGCTCCATCCCTGCACTAATGCCACTAAACTCAATTACTTTGACGGGAGCAAAGTTGGATTTGGGATGTGTATTATCGCATTGTTCCTCTTTCCTGTTGGTGAGTGTCATACATTCACCTCTGTCTCTTTTGGCACTCCATTGCTGTTAAAGGGAAAGACAACATCTTGGATAAATGTGTGTGTGGGTGTAAATGTGTGTGTGACTGTGAAAGACGGTTTCTAAAAGTTCTGGAAATACTGCCTTTTATTTATGTTTTTCTCCACTAATATAATTGTTTTTAATTTCACACCAGTGTTGTTTTTGGCAGCCCTTTTAATTTTCGTCTTAGTCTTTTGGACAAAAAGTACTTATTAGTCTTAGTCATATTTTAGTTATTTCAAAGTGTGTTCGTCTTCGTCTAGTTTCAGTCATCGGAAACGCCAACAAATTTCGTCTAAGTTTAGTCAACAATTCTCAAATGTTCAAAAGTTTGGGTCTGTTATTAAATAAATAAATTAAAGGTTTCCAACAATTTCGAATGAACATTGATAGCCGAGCACATAATTATAGAGTCTACAAGGACATCAACATCTTAATAATGTAATACACACTCAGCAGGAAAACAGCATATTATTTGCAATTGATTAAACTCACCTGAACGCTACGAACTGTATGTAAAAAGTTTCAAATGTTTAAGAAGACACTTATCGAGTCACCGTGCTAAATGCTAATGCTAACGTGAAAGCTATGCTAGCGCTACAAGTTAGTTTAGTGTGTGATGATCACTCAGCACAGACCTGTAAAGGCTAAAGCAACATGGCATAGCCAAGATAAGAAAACAAAACTTACCAAGCAGCATATGACACGTGTTTCACAAAAGGAACCTGGAACGGGCACAGTAACCCTGTGTCTAGGCTAAGAAGGGGGGGGCAGGGGCTCAGCACGTCACATGAGTGATACGAGCAAACACTGAAAAAATGCGTGCAAACTACACATACGATAAGAAAATATCACACATTGTGAACTTATGACGGAAACTATGGCGATTTTCTAATCTCTTTCTCGTCTTGTCAGATGACAACTGGCATCCATTTCATTGTTTTAGTCTCCCATTACACGTTTTTTTCATCGTCATGAAAACAATTGTTAGCTGACGAAATATTTTTGTTATCGTCATCGTTGATGAAAACATCACGATTTCACCCGTTTCACTTTTTTTCCCAATTGATTGTAAAGTCTTTATACTTGGATATCCATGATAAACTTACAGTCTTACCCTTTAATCATGCCCTCACAGTGAGTTATCTTGTGGCCTGTACGGTGGCGTATCAGCGAAAGTACTGCTACAGAAAGTTCCAGAAAAGAGGGAATCCTATTAGAAGAACTGAGCCTCCAAGTTCGGGATTTGCTGGTGAGATAATTACCCAGATTTTTATGTTTGTTTTTTGGGGGGGAATATGTCTCACAGCCTGTTTTCCCCCTCTGAAGCCTATGAGTGGCAGAACTATAAAAAGCCTTTGCATCCGGTCAGCATAGAGGTTTTCGAGGAGAGGAACCTGCAAATACGGGACAGATCTGGAGCCACTCTTCGCTGCTTAAATCTGAACAGACAGCAGTGCCTTGATGTTCTCATCTCCAATGACCACCACCAGAAAGTTCTCCTTCTCAAAGTGCCCAAAGAATATGACCTGGTTAGAATCAGCAAGAGGAAAACACTTATTTTCCTCTCCACCACCCCCTCCTCACCCCTGCTTTCCTGTCTTTTTCCAGGTACTGTTTTTCGATGACCAGGGTAAACGTGCTGCATTCCTCAAGTGTCTGCACCCTGAGGTGATTGAAAACAGGCTTGGGATTAGATTAAGGGAGATGTGCGAGAAGGAGCTACTGAAGGAGGCGTTAACAGGAGAGCAAAGGGCACAAATTGTGGAAACATTCATCCGACACGCTTTCGCTAAGGTTTGGCCGATATTTTTTTTCAACTATAAGTCACTTATGATTTACTGTATAATATTGTGTAGTTTTATTTTTTTTAAAAAAGGCTGCCACTGACAGCGAAAGACGCCCAATCCATTTCAACTGGCAGGGCCTGGCAGCAAATGGTCAATGCTAGTTCCCCCAGTCAAAATGGATTGGACATCTAGTACTGTCAATGGTAGTATGAGTTAACAGGGATGCCTGTAAAAGTTGTCTGTTGCCACACTGGCCAAGTGTGATTACATGTACTGCCGTTGGAGACTTCTACCTGTGAAATGTGCATTTGCCACATTTAAATGGTATGAAAGGAGACGTCTTGGTTAGCTGTGAATGGAACTGGTGTATTCAAATCTCAGCATTCATTTCATAGTGTCAGTCAAAAATATTAAAGGGCCATATATTTCTGGCTACAGTGGTTCCTCTACAAACAATCTTGTTTGTAAGTCGAAATGGTCGTATGTCCAGCAGGATTTTCCCATAAGAATACATTATAATTCAATTAATTCGTCCAACAGCCCAAAAACCTACACTAAGTCATTAATACATATTGCTGGTACTATTGCAAATAGCCGTTACACAGAGCAAAACAATAAAATTATAAATAAAAATGGGAAGAATAATATAATAATAGTGATAATAATAATAGTAGCGTACAGGTATATAATGTAACAAATCGGGTTCTAATGTGTCAGATGTGTTTTGCATGGTGTACCTAAACGCACGGCAAGGCTAACGTGACGGAGTAAGAGAGGTGCATTAGAGTTTATACTTTCACTTTTCATGTTCTGTTGTTAGCGTCAGCTGTGGCGGACAGTAGGCGTGTTGTTTTGCACAGGTTCTGAAATAAATTATTAAAAACCTGACGGAGGTGGGAGGAGGACAGTTCAGATCGTAGATATTCTACGGCTGTATTGTCGAGCCAGTTCAGGGACACACCACGGGACCACGCTCATGTTTTTCTATCATTTCAATCTTCATTTCAATGCTAAGCGTCACCTATTCCTTTTTTCACCACCTGCACTAACGTTCTTGGAACCCATGTTTATTTCTCTCACAAGCAAATCCGCCGTGCGTCTGTCTTGCGGGAAAGGAGTGAAACTGCGGCGCTGTCATAAATCAGCATATTTCGAGCATGTCGTCAGATGTTGAAACAAATGGCGAGTCAAATTTTACGTCGGCTGTCGAAAGATCGTGTGTCGAAGCGATCGTATGTCGAGGTACCACCGTATATGTCGCACCTGAGTATAAGTCGAGGGGAATTTTAGAATAGCAGAATAGATATTGTAATCGCACATTATTTCAGAGCAACAAAATTGATTCCAGGTACAACCCGCCTGCAGAAAAAGATACAACAAAGACATACAGGGGTAAACAGAACGAGTTGTTTACCATATCACCATCGAAGGCACTCCAGTTCACGACAAAGAAAGTGGGAGGGTTTGGGGGCAATAAAAAAAACTCTTCACTTCTCTTTTAAAGGAGGAAAATTAATCTGTTTGAAAAACAGCCCAGCACATCATAAAGCAACAACAACAACAACAAAACACACCAAATCACTGGACATTTCAAGGCTGAAGGGAGTGTAGACCCAGAACATACATTGTAGTAATGGGAATAAAATGGTGAACAACAGGCCAAATAAGCATCTGTTAATATAACATATACAGCATACAATTATTTAAACTAGGGCTGTTCCGATCATGTTTTTTTGCTCCCAATCCGATCCCGATCGTTTTAGTTTATCTGCCGATCCCGATATTTCCCGATCCGATTGCTTTTTTTTTTTTGCTCCAAATTCAATTCCAATCATTCCCGATCATTTTTCCCGATCATATACATTTTGGCAATGCATTAAGAAAAAAATGAATAAAACTCAGACGAATATATACATTCAACATACAGTACATAAGTACTGTATTTGTTTATTATGACAATAAATCCTCAGGATGGCATTTACATTATAAACATTCTTTCTGTGAGAGGGATCCACGGATAAAAGACTTGTAATTCTTAAAGGACTTTGCATATTGTGACTAAATATTGCCATCTAGTGTATTTGTTGAGCTTTCAGTAAATGATACTGTAGCCATTTAACTGTTCTGCCCAAATGCATGATAGGAAGTGCAACAATGACTGTGCGTAGTGATACCAATTGATATATCTTCTCTGCGTTGGGAAATAACATAGGGTGTTAAGAAAAAGATCAATTACTACCTTTCTTCCCCATATTGCTTCCCACGATATTTCTAATCGTAGGGAGAGGGATTGTAAGGCTTTAACCAATTAAAAAAAGGCTCCAAAGGCTGCCAAAATTCACTCTACTCATTTTACGCTGCCTTTTAGCTCTATATATAGTGAAAACGGCACCATTACAGATTGAATGCGACAATGCGTGAGTGGGTCGTGCAGCGCATGCGTTAATTACGTTAAATATTTTAACGTGATAAAAAATTTTTTTTAATTAATTACCGCCGTTAACGGGATAAATTTGATAACCCTACCTTAAGCCTAAACTAAAGACTCTGGATGAGTGTAACATATTATGTCTGTAACGTTAAATACAATTAGAAAACGATTTAATCAAAAAAAATATATATATATATTTAAAAAAGGCATGTCCGATATTTTTTTGCCGATTCCGATACTTTGAAAATGACGTGATCGAACCCGATCGATCGGGATGCCGATCGATCGGGTTCGATCATCTCTAATCTCTACATCTACATCTCTAATTTAAACATCACCAAACTCAATCTCTTATCTTGGCTGTCCATATAAAAAACATACTGTTTATAGGTTGCACCTACGTATAGATCGCAGGTTCAGCCAAACTCTGAAAAAAATGTGTGACTCATTGTCCGGAAATACTGATTATATATACAGACTCTCTTTGTCTGGCACAGGTATTGGAAATAGAGCAGTGCGATGCTGGGGATATAAGCAGTGTTTCCTGTAAGAAAGCCAGAGAAGTTCTGCAGTGCGAGTTGACAGCTGCAGAGTTTGCTGATGCCCTGGGCCTCAAGCATGATTCCTTATTTGTGAACTCCATGTTCACCCTAGCTGATAAAGACGGGAATGGCTACCTCTCCTTTCAGGAGTTTCTTGATGTTATTGTCATTTTTATGAATGGTAAATATCACATATTTAGCATTGGTTTACTCAATTTGGTGTTCCATGAAAAGATTCCAGTGTAAGTTTCATGTTTGCTTAGGAACTCCTGAGGATAAATCCAAGTTGATGTTCTCCATGAACGATATCGGCGGAACGGGTTATTTGTCAAAAGAAGAATTTGCCAGGATGCTCAGGTTTAATTCATATTTTTATTTCATTATTTACCAGAACTTCTTTTCATTAGATGGGGATTTGCAAGGCAAAGGCCTGGATAGTAAAATTCAATTTTTTTTTTTTTTTTGAATGGCGTTTCTTCGACGCGCCTCACAGTCCAAACGTTTGACCGACCGTCACCGTTCAAATATCAAAATGAACGGAATTTTCACGATACGTAGGGAATTTTTCGAATGAAAAATTGTTCCATTCACCTGCAGGTTTTTTCCTCAAAATATATGTAGTCCCACAATTTTTGTCCAAATCGCATAATTTACACATAAAAAATTCCAGGATGTTAGGAGGCATAAAAGTTGGATACAGAGTTTGCCGAAAGTCTTCCCCCGAAATTCGCCAAAAACAGTCCCATTAATTTCTAATTGGACGCCATTGACAACCATGTACGTCCAAATTTCCCATTCATTTTCAATGGCAGAAAAACATAGGTCCTTGTGATTTTTGACCATTTACCATAACAGCCCATTGACATTAAATTGGCGCACAAGTAAGTTGATGCCATGGACAGCCATCCATCGTCCATGCCATTGACAGCCATGTACGCCCAAATTTCCCATTTATTTACAATGGAAGAAAAACCTGCGTGGTTGGGATTTTGAACAAAAACTTACATTACGGCCCATCGACATTCAACTGGCACCCAAGTAAGTCGATGCCATTGACAGCCAATGTCCCCAAATCAACAGTCAACAAATTGATTTGATATCAACAGGATGTGTCCCCGAAATTTTCTCAATTCAACAGGAAATTACCTGATATCAACAGGACGTGTCCCTGAAATCTCCCCAATCCAACAGGAAGTGGATTGGACTATCATAATTTCTTTAAAAATGGCAGTTTCTCGTTTAATATAATTTTTTAAAATCCTTTCTATTCCCTTCAAGATCGTTTATTGAAATCTCCAATGGTGCCCTGTCAAAATGCCAGACTGACGATGCCATCAGAGCCACCATGCAGGCCGCCGGCTTTGACGACAAAGAGAATATTACATGGGAAGACTTCCATTTCCTGCTGCGGGATCATGAGAGTGTGCTACAGTTTGCCCAGCTAAATGTTAAAGGTTGAAGAAGGTTTTGTTGGTCATTTGTCTGAATCCGAAACTACAGTTTGGTTATTCACATTGTTTTCAACACAGGGGTGGAGAATCGAAGAAAGAATGTGCTTAATCGAGACCAGAGAGTTTCCTTTATCTGCCCCGTGAAAAGGTAAAAATTTCCATCGAGATCGTAGGGGAGGAGGTTTTGGTTGTCACAATTTTTAATCTTTCGTGGATATCTTCACACCAACACATCTTAGAATAGTCATCCAAAATCTTAATTAATTATCATAATTTAAAATGAACATTAGGATCTATGCATTCTTAGTTTTACAAACTGCTGCTTCAACAGCAGAGATCACTGTAATCTTAGTTGGTTGTGTACAAATAAGAATTAACTGCACTCAAAAACTCATCTAGAGGTATTCAACACAAAAATTGAGTTCATAACCAGTGTTGGGAATGACGCCGTTATAAATAACGCCATTAAATAAGGGCGTTTTGTTTTTTCAGTAACGGGGTAATCTAACTTATTATTTTTTCCGCCGTTAGAACGCCGTTACCGTTACTGACGGTCAAAAGCGGTGCGTTACTTACTTTGAATAAATTGAAGAAACTACCAGCCGTAGCGAGTCTACCCTGCTCTGTTTATTTGTCATCCAAGACTTGGGGTGCGTTCAGGTTCATGGCAACGAAAATAGTAAACACACATAACCTACCTTTGCAAGAACAATGTTTGATATGGTCATAATGTGCAAGTCCTGCACCCATCCGCAGCAAAACTGTTCGTAGCTTTGTAGCGATTTGTAAATTCGTAATCGCTAATGAGTTTAGTAACATACACCAAACAATAAATACAGCAGAATGTCCATTTCGCGTAATTGTGGAAGCCCGTCGACATCTTTACTCCATTTGTCTTCGCTTGCTCGTAAGGGTCAACATTGTTCACATCCTTAAGTTTGAACACATATCTGCTCTTCGCCTTAGTAACGAGTTTGTCTCTTTATCGAACTGGCAGGTTAAAGTTTAATGTCCCGCGAGCCAGACATGCTTTCAATATGGCTGCGTTGTTGTCAAATCTCACATGATCCCCCATTCTGTGACATAAACGCTCGAGCCTAATAGCGCACGTACTTCAGAGGCGGTGTTTTCACACACAAACCGGAACAGCGCGTGCGGCAAACACACACACGCAAAACAGATGCAGAGGGATATGATGGCAGAGCATTCAGAGGAAAATTTGTCCTTTACGAGGTGGGGATATAAAGACTATTTCAATTTGGTCGAAATAAAAGGAAAGAACGTGCATGTAAAGTGTAATTTATGTACCGGGGCAAAGCTTTTGTCGACATCTGTGGTAAGCAATTCAAATCTGTTTATTTTTGTTGCACTTCAAGTGTAGGCTAAATCTGTTGCTAGTGAGGTGCAATGAATATTACAAGGTTCTATAACACAACTAGCTGTCTGTTCTTCTCTATTCAACTGACTCGAACTCAGAAAATTTCAAATTCTTTGACATACAACAACTTTTTAAAGTAACGGAAATACTGTAGTTACTTTCGCTGGTAACTACTTACTTTTACTATAGAGTAATTCAGTTACTAACTCAGTTACTTTTTGGAAGAAGTACTGAGTAACTACAACTAATTACTTTTTTAAAGTAACGTGCCCAACACTGTCCAGAACTGAACATCGAAATCTTGTCCGATAACTAGCTATGTTTCCATTTTCCACATGTAATTTTTTTGTTGTTGATTACAGCAGTGACAACGCTGATGGACTGGATTTGCGGCGACGGAAAAAGTGTGTGCATGTGTTCTAGTTAATAACCAGATAAAAATAATTCTTGGAATGGTTAAAACCAAGTTTGTATTCTATTCGTTTCAATCCAGGTCTGACCTAAATTCTCCCAATGTATACGTGAAGCCCAAGCGTGACCCCTATATAAGAAGCCCCGTCCGGCAGAAGATCCAACAGTTCAAACGATTCATCGAGAACTACCGCCGGCATATTGTCTGCGTCATCGTGGTTTATGGCATTACAGCTGGGGTGGCGCTTGAGAGATGTTACTGTGAGGAGAAATCTCTTACGCCGTCCTGTTGATGCACTGCGAGGTCTAATTCATTTCCAAATGTGCTCCTCAGACTACAGTTTGCAGGCTACGTCTACGGGCATGCCCGAAACCTCGGCGGTGGGCGTGGTGGTGTCCCGTGGTTCGGCTGCTGCCATTTCGTTTCTGTTTCCCTACATGCTCCTCACTGTGTGTCGCAACCTCATCACCATGTGCAGAGAGACATTCCTCAACAGATACGTCCCCTTCGACGCCGCCATCGATCTTCATCGCTCCATGGCCGCGACTGCTGTCGTCCTTGCAGGTTGGCGCAGGCACCTTTAATTTGGTGACTAGTGCACTGTATATGTACGTAGGTTGTACTTAACGTACTTAGAAACTATCTTTTGTAGTTGTTCACAGCTTGGGCCATGTTGTCAACATCTACATCTTCTCCATCAGTGACCTCAACATCCTCGCTTGTTTGTTCCCCAAGGTTTTAAATAACAATGGGTAATGTCCTTCTTTTTCTTAGTAAAGCCAAATATAACTATCTATATTTATTAGGGGTGTGCCATCTTAGGCACCCCACGATTCGATTCGATTACGATTCAGGGGGCTACGATTCGATTCTTGAACGATGATCACGGTATTGACGATGATCACGGTAATCACGGTTATCACGATTAGCGACATTACTAATTAATAAAGTAGACACATTTTTGTCCATTTTTTATTTAAAATATCCTAATGATTCAACAGGAACGATAGAAACATGCTTATACAACAAAAAGCTGCCGTTTTATTTATTTATTTTTACAAGAAAGTGCAAAAACATTAACCATTTTAAATGGAGTACTTATTTCTCTCAACAATACAATAAAATTTACACTGGTGGAATGAATTCCAAATTTTCTGGACACAAACAAAGTGTCTTTAGACATAAGACTTCTTTTAACCAATATACTTTGTTTTCACAGATTTCTGTACTGTTTCGCATGTTTGCAGTGTTACCGCTGTACTTAATCATGGTTTTGCACGTTCTGCATATGAAATACACGTTAGCAAATTAGCTTAGTGCTCGGCGCTAACTATTAACACCTCAAAAGCAACAACAATACAGGCCAAACAGAAGAAGACGGTTCGTGTACTCACCTCTATAAAATAAATAACGTAGCAGACCTAATTTGGCCCCGAGACCATACTTTGACCACCTCTCACTCACAATAACTCCTGTTTGTTTACAACCTATGAAACATTTGCCGTAGCACAAGAGAAATGAGAGCATGAGTAGTTTAAATAGATAGGATGTCTTGATGTGATAGTGTTTATAATCACTATATTTTAACATTTTTACTGACCAGCTTATAACTGATTGTGTGTTTAGGTCTGAACTTCCTCTCAAGTGGTCATGGTGGTTTTTTCAAACCGTTCCAGGTACTGAATAGCTGTGAATTGTTATGTGATAGAGTGCCTGCTTCACATGGTATTCAACACTTTATTTGTCTGTGTTGATCTTAGGGCTCACCGGAGTGCTGCTTCTCTTCACTTTGTCGTTTATTTACGTTTTCGCCTCCCGTTATTTTCGCCGTGTCAGTTTCAGAGGGTTCTGGATCAGTCATTACCTTTATGTCGTTGTCTATATTTTGGTAGGTGATCTGCCCTGCTTGACAAATACATCACATAAAACTACAGTAATTATCCGTTAATCTGATTTTATTATGTGCTGTGGTTCCCTCAGACGATCATTCATGGCAGTTTCGGTCTCCTTCAAGAACCGCGTTTCTACATCTTCCTCATCCCACCTGCGTTGCTCTTCCTGTTGGACAAACTAATCAGTCTAAGCAGGAAGAAGGTGGAAATTCCTGTAATCAAAGCAGAGCTGCTGCCTTCAGGTGACCATCGGTCTGTTCTTACAAATGATCAGTTTGCCTTACTTCCTCAGTTGGAAGATATTGGTCATGCCTTGTGTAACGACTTCACCCTGAATAATGACTGTCTTCACTAAACTCTGCTGCACTCCCCGCAGGCGTAACTCATCTGGAGTTCAAGCGACCACAAGGCTTTGTGTATCGTTCGGGCCAGTGGGTCCGTATTGCGTGCCTGATGTTGGGCACGGATGAGTACCACCCGTTCACGCTTACATCAGCCCCTCACGAGGAGACCCTCAGCCTGCACATAAGGGCTGTGGGACCCTGGACCAGCCAGCTCAGAGAACTGTACAGTGGAGAAAGTCGGACTGAGCTTGGTGCTTATCCAAAGGCAAGATATACTTTGGGCCACCCAAATCTTAATTTACTGACTCCCATTGATCGTGCTAGACATCCAGTCCATTTCGACCAGTCAAAATGGATTAAACGTCTTATCACCGACAATGGTAGCAAATATTATTGTCTTTTTTACTTTACCAGACTTTCCTTATCACCTCTTCTCTTAGATGTAATTATTTACAGAAAAGCGCCTTTGTCCAACTGTTCCTAAGAAGTTGGAAAGAAACATACACTTGACCCAAAACTACCTACCGATAAGATCTAGCATCTGATAATATATCAATTTATCATTAACCAGAAGCAATAATAGTGCGCTTTAAAGGGGCGAAATGTATTTCCCACTTCAAGCAGGAAAGAGTACGTGTCTGCATTAAGGAATGTAGTATGTACACTTCCTTTTGGCTGCACTGAGGAAATGGTTTGCAGAAAGCAATTGTAAGCAGTACCATCAATCAATGATGATAATGACTGTGACGCATCCACATAAAGCACTGATACTTGATATTGCCTTGATGTCTTTTATTGTTGATGATGAAAATGTGTTTTAGCCCTGTCAGGAACAGTAGCCACTATGGGGCGCCGTTTGTAAAGCAGCACATGCTCAAAATTATGACAACATTTTCTCACATTTAGCACCAGACAGTGTTTAAAACGTTATGTGAAATTTTTAGAGTCACTTTTTTTGCACATTTACAACATTATTTAGCAACTTAAATATTTATTTTTAAATAAGAAGTTTTGGACCTGATTGTTTGAATCCCGAACTAAATATTTGATTGAAATCTTAAACTTATATCCTATATCCTAAATCAGACATGTCCAAAGTTCGGCCCGGGGGCCAAATGCGCCCCTTGGTCAAATTATATCCGGCCCCCTGCCTCTGTCATAAAATCAATAACGGACACAGACTTAATAAATTGGTCAGCAGTACTGCTACCAGCATATGAAGTAGCTTACATACTAAATGCTGCTCCTAATTTACCCACCAAAAGGCAGCAGCACTACACAACATTACCTCGGGTGACCCCTTTATTCCCAATTTTCTAAAATGGCAACAATCAACAAAAAAAAAAGGAAGTTGACTGTGACGGCCGACGCTTCAAGGATAGGTGGAAATTGGAATATTTTTTCACTAAAATACGCAACAACTGTGTCTGCCTCATTTGCAAAGAGACAGTCGCTGTTTTTAAAGAGTTCAATGTGAGGCGATATTACCAAACAAGACACGCTGACATGTACGACAAGATTACAGAGAAGATACGTAGCGAGAAATTCAAGCAACTTGAAGCTAGTTTAATTTTACAGCTGCAGTATTTCATAAGAGCCCAAGAGTAGAAAGAAAACGCCACAAAGGCTAGTTGCGAGATTGTTGAAATTATTAATTAAAAAAAAAAAAATAAAGCAAATGTGACACACGGAATGGCTTGCTAAAATTTGCCTAAATATATTGTCGTATGTAAAGGACGTCAGCCAAGGTCGGCCCCCCACATTTTTACCACACCAATTCTGGCCCCCTTTGCAAAAAGTTTGGACACCCCTGTCCTAAATGTTAAATCAGGAAACGGTCTGAACTAAATATTTAGCTTAATATGCAAATTCACATGACTGGAGACCGGAAGTAACAAAATAAAAGCTGGTGGAACAGCTCAGACTGTCTGTCTACGTCGCTTGAAAATTAATAAAATCTTCTCAACGGTGGCAGTCTGCTCTTGGACATGAGTCATTATAATAATAACAATATATAAGTGAAATACATATTTAGGAGAAACTATTTAAAGAGTATTTTGTGTGCTCCAGCTTTTATTTAGTTACTTCCGGTCTCCAGTCATGTGAATTTGCATATTAAGCTAAATATTTAGTTCCAACCGTTTCCAGATTTAGCATTTAGGATATAGGATATAAATTTAGGATTTAAATTAAATATTTTGTTCTGGATTTAAACAATCAGGTCCAAAACTTCTTATTTAAAAATAAATATTTAAGTTGTTAAATGATGTTGTAAATGTGCAAAAAAAGTGACTCTAAATTTCAAATCACGTTTTAAACACTGTCTGGCGCTAAATGTGAGAAAATGTTGTCGTAATTTTGAGCATGTGCTGCTTTACAAACGGCGCCCCATAAGCCACTAGAGTGGACAATTATTCAGAAATCATAGGGTGTGGAGTAGAATGGCCTCTATTCTGGAATGACCCACATTGGCTGAAAAGATCATCACATGGTCTAAAAAAATGAAAAGAAAAAACAATACCAGAATGTAACGATGACTGCTGGTGTTCTGCTCCTTTGACCTCAGCTGTACCTGGATGGCCCATTCGGCGAGGGACACCAGGAATGGACTGACTTTGAGGTTTCCGTTTTGGTAGGAGGAGGCATCGGCGTCACACCATTTGCCTCCATCCTCAAAGATCTGGTGTTCAAATCCTCCATCAAATCCAAGATTCAGTGTCAAAAGGTACGCTCCTCTTCCTGTGATACCCATTCATCGCTCAATACTTCTCTGTGCATGTACCACCCGGAGGTACGGGATTGGCGTCACTTGATGTGACCTGAGGCATGTTTGTCAGGTGTACTTCATCTGGGTGACGCGGACGCAGCATCAGTTTGAGTGGGTCTCAGACATCATCAGGGAGGTGGAGGAGATGGACACATTGGAGCTGGTGTCAGTTCACACTTACATCACACAGGTGGCCCAGAAGTTTGACCTCCGCACCACAATGTTGGTGAGCGAAGCAACCACCTTTTCGCAATAGTAAACAACTAGAACTTACAAATCTGAACCTGCTGTTTCTCTACATACATGTGGTGGATAACATTTCTTCTTGTGTTACCAGTACGTATGCGAGCGTCACTTCCAGAAGGTTTGGAACCGCAGTCTGTTTACCGGCCTGAAATCAGTCACCCATTTTGGCAGGCCACCCTTTGTGTCCTTTTTCAGCTCACTGCAGGAGGTTCATCCACAGGTCAGTCCTTTTTTGGCTAGCTCACGACTGCTTACAATTCTCAATGGCGTAACGTGTGATAGACATGATAGGATACACGTTATTTCCTGCAGGTGTCGAAAATTGGTGTGTTTAGCTGTGGACCGCCAGGACTGACCAAGAATGTGGAGAAAGCTTGTCAGCACATGAACAAGAGAGACCAGGCACTGTTTATGCATCACTATGAGAACTTTTAAATTCAGTATTTATGTTCATGATGTATTCGTGGTATGTTTTGCGATAAAAACTACAAGTGTTTTTGCATTTGGTCAATACATTGACAAAGCTCTTTTACAGTGCAATATTGTGTCTGTCACGCCTGAGTGAGGGTTGTCATGTCTTGGTATATTTTCTTCCTGCTTTATTTTGAAGCCTGACCCTCCTGTTTCCACCACTCACCCTTCCTGTTGTCTCACCTGTCTCTGATTATGATTACCTATTGTTCCCACCTGTGCTCCATTCCTCATGGGCTTAAATTGTTTGTCACTCCCTAGTCTCGTGCCAAAGTGTCTTCACCCTTCGTTGCTATCAAAGCCAGACCATAGCCAAGATATTCTAAGTTGTAAGTTGTTCATAGTATTTTGCCATTGCTCTTTGTTATTTTGTGCCTCATGCATAGCCCTTTGTTGTAGTTGAAAACTCCAGTGCATTTTGCCTGGCTCTCTTGTTTCTCGTTTGTATCATTTTATTTCAAAGCTCGTTATTTCCTCCTTCTGGAGCGCCCCAGTTTGTTCCTACTTCTTATTGTTTGTGTTAAATAAAAGACTGAATTCTGCACATGAGTCCACTCCAGTCCGTCCAAGTGTGACTGTGTCAAATTACAGTATGTAAACTGAAAGCCTGCCATCTGTCTGCTTCCTTTTAAAAATCTGTACCAAAACATCAAGTTGTTTTCACTTGAAATAATGTTGAGATTTTTTGTTATCGAAGCACTTTTTAAATAAATTGAACAAAACTATTGAAGTATTTGCCTTGTCCCGTGATTACAAAACTACTTGTGTGTGTGTGTGATATGATGAACCAATAACGCATTTACTGTCATGTCCATAAATAACAGTACACATATCCTATTTTGGGTCATTGGATTAATTGGGGAAAAAAGTGAAAGGTGCATTTAACCCTTCTATGCACGAATGATGTTTTTTTTTTGTTTTTTTTTAATTGATTCTCACCCTTTCTGGGCACTCATTTATCTCATTGGCTGCCTGTGACGACACTAGATGTCCAATCCATTTAGACTGGGAGGGAGCGAATGGACGTTTGTTCGTACGTCCATGGATTGGACGCCTAGCGCCGTCAATGGCAATGAAACTTAAGCATTCACAACCACTCTTCCCGTTATAAATCAATTGGATGTCTATTACGATTGAATGAGTTGATTACCATGCAAAAAAATCAACTTTAGCGTATTACTTGGGGCCCCATTGTGTATTTGTTTTTATGCACTTTTATTTACATTAATTAGTTGTTTTTTTAAGATTGAGATTAAGATTGTGCACATTTACAAATATAATGATAAAAGTTAAAACTGATGACCAATAATAATAAAACAAATATATATAATAATAGTTGCTAATATTTACTGTGTTTTTTTGTTGACCAAAAAGTCACTTTCCCTATAAGAGTTTTAAGGCCTTAACTGTTAAAAAAAGCTTTAAAGTTTTTTAAACGATCAAAAATAGTCACTTGCTCTATAAAGGGTTAAAGTGCAGTGGGGCAAATAAGTATTTAGTCAACCACTAATGGTGCAAGTTCTCCCACTTGAAAAGATTAGAGAGGCCTCTAATTGTCAACATGGGTAAACCTCAACCATGAGAGACAGAATGTGGAAAAAGAAAAACAGAAAATCAGTGATTTTTAAATAAATTATTTCCAAATTGGAGAGGAAAATGTTTTTTTTTTCACCTACAAACAAGCAATATTTCTGGCTGTCAGAGGTCTAACTTCTAACGAAGCTCCACTCGTTACCTGTATTAATGGCACCTGTTTTAACTCGTTATCGGTATAAAAGACACCTGTCCACAAACTCAGTCAGTCACACTCCAAACTCCACTATGGCCAAGAGCAATTATTAGAAAATGGAAGACATACAAGACCACTGATAATCTCCCTCGAGCTGGGGCTCCATGCAAGATCTCACCCCTTGGCGTCTAAATGATAACAAGAACGGTGAGCAAAAATCACAGAACCACACGGCGGGACCTAGCGAATGACCTACAGAGAGCTGGGACCACAGTAACAAAGGCTACTATCATTAACACAATGCGCCGCCAGGGACTCAAATCTTGCACTGCCAGACGTGTCCCCCTGCTGAAGAAAGTACATTTCCAGGCCCATCTGCGGTTCGCTAGAGAGCATTTGGAATCGCATTATTATGTGAATTACAATAATATTTTGAGACGATTCGACAATATACAATTTGGCGAAGCGCAGATAACGAGAAATTAGTCTTTTAATCTGCCGTTTAGCCACGCCTACCATTATGGGGTTCTTGCGTCCCCAACAGGAGGATGACGTTGGCAGGGTCATGGTTTAGATGATTTAGAATTCAGCCCATTGAGGGGGAATTATTCAGAACGAGGAAAATGCGACTAAGAGAGCCGCAAAATGTCATTGTTTCAGTCTCTCTACTCAAATATTTTTACAGAATATTCTTTTTATCGAAGTACTTTTCCCCAATTGCTAAATAAATGGTCATGACAAATAAGTCTTGTGCTAAATGGAATATGAAATATTAAAAAATGCATTTATTTTGTACGACATGGCAAAATTACTCCATAATGGTCAAAACTGTCCACTTCTTTCACCTCCCAAACTATATTTTATGCCATTGGAGTTAGTCCGGCTTTTGCCATTTCCCAGCCCCGGCTTTGGAGAGCGTAAACAAACCAGGAGGCGTGACAGCTAGCCGTCATGCTAACCCGAACCGAGTGATGTTTCAAAATCTATTCTTTGCTTTCAAAGCGAAAAAAAAAATCACTCAAAAATACTGGGGAACATGTCACATGGCGGCGGGGTTGTCGATTGTCTTCGCCGATAGATAACCCGCCCGACGGCGAGCAAGTTACACCTCGTCAGACTCGTTCCCCTGCTGCGAGAGGTCGTTTGCCGGCGAAGCAGCTGGAAAATGACCGCCGGACAAACAGGCCGACGTCGGAGGAGCGGGTAGCTGCCACATGGTCAACACGAATATAGTGTAAAGTAATGCTTAAAAACACAGCGAAGACGTAAACAGTGAGAGAGTGGCGTGCAGTTGTCATGTGCAGCTAACAAGGCAGGATGTTTTTGAGGAGAACTTTTCTACATGTCCATCCATGACCAAACGTAAGTAAATAGTCTTTTATTTAAAGAAAGTTTGTAGTGTTTACTTTGTAATCGCTGTATTCGTGGCCATTTTTAACACAATGTTGCAATTTCTGATGGGGTGGAAAATGTGACAGAACACCAGGAACACGAAGAGGGCAATAAGCAGAGTATAGCACTGTCCCGGCAAGGGGGTGTGCGACAAGCTGCCGGTCATCGGCCGAGTGGCATTCTCAATGGACAAGGAGCATGTCAGCCACAAAATGCAAGCCACCTCCATATTAAAACGTGTGCCATGATCCCAGTATTTGACATAATATAAAACACGATGTTTACTCACTTCCTCGTAAGTACAATGGTCCCAGAGTTGTCGCACACTTGTTTTGGCTAATCTCGGGGTGAATAGGAATTTTCTGAAACCCTAAAAGGCTCACACGCCTCTCCCTGGTGCAGCTACAAAAGCCTGCAGTCGTTTGGCCGGCGTGATGAGAAAAATGAACAAATTAATCCGCAAAATCAGCTCAATCCACAGTCCATCTGCATGCTATAAAGCAATGCTGTATTGAAAGATGCTGACCAGGGTGACGTTACATTCTCATTCGTCCTAAACCCGAGACTGGAGCCGGAAGTCACTCATTTTCATGGATTGGCATTCAAAAAATTGAATATATAAAACGATCGCTTCCATACACATCCAAACGGTCCATTTCATTTAGGAGCATAAAACACAGCGTGAAATTTGAAAAAAACATGCTTTTTGTTGTCATACGGACTTTAACGCTTTTAAGTGTCGACTTTTAAATAACTGTCCACTGAGAGGGTTACATTTTTTGTAATTCCTATATTGTTCACCTGATTTGGATTTAAATTATGTCAACTTAGAACTGCGCTTAAAGCACATCCAGCTCATTTCATTTCTAATCTTTTGTATTGGTGTTTAGAGCTGAAGAGATAGGAGTTGTGTCACTGTCCTGATTTTCCTGGATCTGACTACATGGCTTCACAGTGATAAGAGGTTAATAAACGAAATCATGTGACGGATGTAAAGAAAAAAAATACAGCGTGAAAATCCTATTGAAAATGATTGTGAAAGCAAAAATGTAGATTTCTTTAACAAATCTGTTTCTGTCCAGTCAATGTTGAGTACCGTTTAGTTGTATAAATTAATAGTTGTATGCTCTCATGGGGATCCAGGTCACAAATAAAAAACTGCTTATAAATTATTTGGAATTATTTTGAATAAATGCATCAATGACCTTTCTAATCTGAGTTGATGTTGCAAGAAAAGAAATTTTGACTGCATGTTTTCAAAATTGAATGGTACTTCCTCTTGTGGGGTGTACTTTCATAATGACGGTTTGCAAGTAGAAGATTGTAAAGGTGACTTCACTCCAAAGTAACCACAACAAAGGACACAAACAAAAACCGCAGACCACGCTAAGATCCTTCTAAGTAATTACTGGTTTTATTTTGAGAGATGACACATTTACTGTCTGGCAGTACGTGGACAAATCCTAGACGGAAGTAATCAGATACTGATATTTTCCCTGAAGAATGGCCTTATCAACAAATGCAGAACTCATTAAACGTTGACTAACATTCCAATACTCTAGGTATTTATATTGCTTGTGGAAAAAAACACCGATTGACTTATGAACCCACTGAGTCATAATCATATCATCCAGAAGCAAGAGCAGTTTTTCTTGGACGGAACGGTAACGGTCCATAAAGATTATATCCCATTCCCATGATAAAGGATTACGATCACAAATTAGCTTACTGTCATAGGCAGAGTTTGACTTTTGTGGCGGGGGGCAAAACATGTTGATGACCCCGAAACGCGGTGTCGGCAATAAAACTAATTTACAATATATACAGTGGGGCAAATAAGTATTTAGTCAACCACCAATTGTGCAAGTTCTCCTACTTGAAAAGATTAGAGAAGCCTGTGATTGTCAACATGAGATTCCTCAACCATGAGAGATAGAATGTGGGAAAAAAAAAACAGAAAATCACATTGTTTGATTTTTAACTAATTTAAAGTTAGAGTGGAAAATAAGTATTTGGTCACCTACAAACAAGCAAGATTTCTGGCTGTCAAAGAGGTCTAACTTCTTCTAACGAGGTCTAACGAGGCTACACTCGTTACCTGTTTTAATGGCACCTGTTTTAACTCATTATCATTAGAAAAAGACACCTGTCCACGATCTCAGTCAGTCACACTCCAAACTCCACTATGGCCAAGACCAAAGAGCTGTCGAAGGACACTAGAGACAAAATTGTAGACCTGCACCAGGCTGGGAAGACTGAATCTGCGATAGGTAAAACGTTTGGTGTAAAGAAATCAACTGTGGGAGCAATTTTTAGAAAATGGAAGACATACAAGACCACTGATAATCTCCCTCGATCTAGGGCTCCATGCAAGATCTCACCCCGTGGCATCAAAATGATCACAAGAACGGTGAGCAAAACTCCCAAAACCACACAGATGGACCTAGTGAATGACCTACAGAGAGCTGGGACCACAGTAACACAATGCACCGCCAGGGACTCAAATCCTGCACTGCCAGACGTGTCCCCCTGCTGAAGAAAGTACACGTCCAGGCCTGTCTACGAATCGCTCGAGAGCATTTGGATTATCCGGAAGAGGACTGGGAGAATGTGTTATGGTCAGATGAAACCAAAATAGAACTTTTTGGTAGAAACACAGGTTCTCGTGTTTGGAGGAGAAAGAATACTGAATTGCCTCCGAAGAACACCATACCCACTGTGAAGCATGGGGGTGGAAACATCATGCTTTGGGGCTGTTTTCTGCAAAGGGACCAGGACGACTGATCTGTGAAAAGGAAAGAATGAATGGGGCCATGTATCGAGAGATTTTGAGTGAAAATCTCTTTCAATCAGCAAGGGCATTGAAGATGAGATGTGGCTGGGTCTTTCAGCATGACAATGATCCCAAACACACAGCCAGGGCAACAAAGGAGTGGCTTCGTAAGAAGCATTTCAAGGTCCTGGAGTGGCCTAGCCAGTTTCCAGATCTCATCCACATAGACAATCTGTGGAGGGAGTTGAAAGTCTGTGTTGCCCAACGACAGCCCCAAAACATCACTGCTCTAGAGGAGATCTGCATGGAGGAATGGGCCAAAATACTAGCAACAGTGTGTGAAAAGCTTGTGAGGAGTTACAGAAAACGTTTGACCTCCGTTATTGCCAACAAAGGGTACATAACAAAGTATTGAGATTAACTTTTGGTAATGACCAAATACTTATTTTCCACCATGATTTGCAAATAAATTCTTTAAAAATCAAACAATGTGATTTTCTGTTTTTTTTCCACATTCTGTCCCTCATGGTTGAGGTTTACCCATGTTGACAATTACAGGCCTCTCTAATATTTTCAAGTGGCAGAACTTGCACAATTAGTGGTTGACTAAATACTTATTTGACCCATTGTATGCTCGCTGAGTAGCTTCGCCCATACTTGTAAATACAGGCATCCCAGCTATGTGTTTGTGTGTAGGTGTGCGTGCGTGTGTGAGCGCGGGCGTTTTTTAGACGAAGATTTTTGCGTTCCACGGTGAAATCCAATTTAATGCCAAGTTTTCCCAGTCACTCACACCCTTGCAAAACGAATCCTAACCGTGGTGACTTTGAAAATGGCGGCAGGCAAAACAGGAGACGGCATCCTTTTTGACTGAATATTCCAGCCCGGAATATTTATAATCATACATTGAAAATGAGCATTTTTTTGTTTCCCATCATTTTTTAGGGAATTCTAAATCAGACTGCTTAGGACAGCTATGCTTTTAGCCAAGGACGTCGCCCATTGAATATGGTACACCCGGTTGTGACTGTGTTGTACAATTAGCGTCTTCAGTGGGACAAACTGAAACTTTGCTCACTATTTTGGCGGTGCTCTCCAGCGTTTCATGGTCCAAATCTTCGATCCTTGGTTCTCGCTCAGTAGTTGTTGTCGCTTTTGAAAGTTTAAGTGTGAAAAAAATTACGTGTTTCCATCTTGTTTCTTCTGTCCTCAGGTGGTTTTGGCTAAGCAAAGCAAATGACCATCTCTAAAGTGCTAGTCATATGATTTGTTCAGAAATTAATTTTGACCCATTATAAAAATATTTTTTGTTCATTTCATTCATTTTTGTTGGTGGTTTTATTGCATTACAACTTTTATAGCCAACATTTTACCAGCAAAGTCTTAATTTTAAATTAATATATAGAAAAGTCTATTACATGCAATTATATTTTTGGCCACGGGGGGGGTATGCTCCACCCCTTAATCTCTGTCTATGCATACTGTAGCAGTCAGTTGCTTCCGCTTTAGGATTTTACACTGAAAGACTAATTAATGGTACACTTATCCTCACTAGGGTCATGGAGCCAATCCCAGCTAACTATGGACAGTAGGCGGGGTACCCTGAATCGGTTGCCAGCCAATCGCAGGGTCCAAGGGCCAATTTAGAGTGTTCAACCAGTATACCATGCATGTTTTTGGGATGTGGGAACCGGAGTCCACTATAACAGGAACATTGAGAACATGCAAACTCCACACAGGAAGGCCGGAGCCTGGGATTGAACCCTGGATCTCAGAATTGTGATGCAGACGTGCTTACCACACTCCCATCCAGGGGTCGGGTTAACCGAATATTTTCCGTCGTTGACCGTTTTTTTTAAAACGGTGACGGAAAAAACTGAAGTCCATCCGTCATTTTGACAGGTTGCAATTCACACCCCAGACCACAAGGTGGCGAGTGACCATATTAATTAGCTATTGTCCCTCTTGATGCATGATGTCGTTGGCCTTACTCGGAAAAATGTCAAGGCAACTGAGTGTTTGCCTGGCACGGCCAGACTGTTCTCCCTGTATTTTTCAAACACTGAGAGAAAAGTCTGGGACACAGCCTCTCGAGTAGGTACAAAATCAATCAACAAATCAGATTTGTATATTTGCGTGACGTGTTCTTCACGAGCAACGTCACTCTTGCGCGCCGAAAGTCGTCTCTACATCAACACGGATGGCGACGGGAGAGCCGAGAATATGTTCCAGTCCGCGGTAAATTCAGTTTTAAATGAGCTAAAACGCATCGACACGAGTCATTGACAACAGTCTGTCTCGCGCTAGCCATGTTGAATAAACTCCGTTCTCCTCGTATGTTTACTTCCGCGCGCAAGTCCTTCGTCCTGCCCTCGTCGCTTTGCTAACGGCACGTCTGCCCGTCACTGATTGGTGCACTCCACTGTCTGTTTGCCTCTTGTTAAGCTTGTTCGGACGGAATATTAATTAAAAATGAATGAAAACTAAATACTATTGAATATGTCATTATTATCATTTTAAAAATGTAAGTGACGGGTAAAAATAGATTATGACCGGATTTTTATGACACTGTCAGTCAAAATGACAGACAACGAAAAAGTCTAGCGCAACCTCTGCTCCCACCAGTCGAGTATTGCAGTGACAAATATATACAGTACATAAAGAATAGCCGAAGCCAGGATCATTGTTATATCATAATGTGACCTCAGACGCTGCATTTATTGAGTCAGATGTGATGAAGACAACACTACCAGAAATTATCCTCAACATAACATGTCATAATTTATCGGCCAGTCTATGGAGGTAGGTTTGTGTCTTTATTATTAATAAAATAAAAAAATAAAAAATAAAAAAATCACAAAAAAATTCAATAAAAGCAAAGTAGTTTTCAAATGCATTTTTTTTGTTTAAAGTTTATTTTTGCATTCAAACACTTTTTTTTTTTTTTTTTTGATTGAAGGGACTTTTTTTAAATTGAAAATATATATTTTGATTGAAGCATTTTTTTTTTGATTGAATAATTTAAAAAAAGACACAAATCTACCTATGTACCATTCTACTGAAACCAGATATTTGCTTCCAACATTCAAAATTGCTGCTCTTAGTGCGCTTTTGATGACCGTTTTCAAATAGGGAAGATTTGAACTCACTGTGATTGAAATTCACAAAATAATCTTGAGGAGGTTCTTGATCATAAAATGTGGGAACTTTACGAAACAGGCCTTGAGATGCAGTATGTTTACCTTACAAATGTTCTTAGGTCCATTCTTTATTCAAATAAACTCACTTCTGGCCCTCATTTAATTTCTGGAATATTGGCGCCACTACTTGGCCTCCCTGGGTATTGCATTTAGAAGCTGAAATCTGCAATAATGTTAAAATATCTAAAACAAATTTTTGGAGTATTATTTCATTGTTTTCTCAAAGTCGATGACATGCATGTTTACGAAAGCACACTAAACACACTTTAGGGAGCAAACCTTGAAGTGGACGTCTCAGAGGCGAAAGTTTATTAATATACCATTCAGAGAATAGTCCCAAAAATGTGTGACCCTGTAAGAGAAGTGTCTAGTTTACGCGAAAAAGTACATTCGTAAAAATCGTTAAAATTCGTTAAAATCAAGATTTAAAAAATGCTACAATAAAAACCTAAACATTGCCTGGTTTGACTCCACTCTATATCGGAATAGAATGAAGCTGGACTATTGGCCCAAAACTTTAAAGGTTGACTGTATTGATCCTCATTGATTAAATGGCACCCTCTCCTGGCCAAGAGTGAGGTGTCTCCATCTAAAGTGCTCCTGAAGGACATCCTGTTTTCCGCAGCATTACCTTTTTTTCTATAGATTTTCAATCCAACACATTAAACTGCCCTTTCGGTGTCCTTCTTCCGGCCAGCTTATTTTTACTCCTGATATAATGTAAATGTGTCATTGTGGGGAAAAAATTGTATCATTACTGGAGGTTGAATTCACGTAGTACTAAACGAAATGATAATATTAATATAATAGCAAGTGGCGTACCGCACACATGCTATTTTTAAACCGTGACGTCGCATCGTAAAGCGGAAGTAAAGCCGAAGTGGGACATTATAGACCCGCCCTCACATAAAAACCATGTTAAAGGTGCTAATTTTCTCCGGTAATCTTTCAAAAACGACCATGCCGATCAAGCATTATTTTTTTGGAACTTGTAGAAACGACTCTAGACATTACGACATATGAAGGATGTTTTCTTCATACGTTTCCAGAAACCAAAAACTCGGGAGGAAAAAATGTGAAGACTGAATCAACTTGCGCGGACTTTTAACACCAGCTCGGTGAATCCACATTTCATATGCAGTAAACGTTTTGTTGGGTTGCCATGACCTTTCAGAGGACAAGGAGGTAAGCCATTTTTATATTTTAAACTTATTTTTTAGCGTAACGTTGTGCCGTACTGCTTCTGTCTGACAATGAATGACCTGAAAAGAATTACAATGTTATCTGACTGCCACCGTTTGTTTCTGTTGTTAAAAAAAAAAAAAATTAGTAAGGGGGAAGTGTAAATAAATTATAGAATTAAGATTTGTTATCAATGAAAAAATTAAAAGTGTTCGTTGGCTGTCACTGAGTAGCATTAGCGATCGCTACACAAAACTAACTAAATTACCCCCGAGAACTGTCAGAGACATAGGATAACCAGAGGATATAATATATAAGAAAGACAGGGCTGATGGTAAAGGATAGCTTGTTGAAACAGGAGAATGTCAATCAGTCGCGTCTATAGAGGAAGTCGGACATCCGGGCATTTAATGACGTCACCAGCCACAACAAAGGGTCGCCATATTGACAAAGGGGCAAAAGACGAGTCACAAGCAGTTGCTCTGTCGTGCATTGTAATACAAACGCGTTTAACTTTCATTTTATTTGCGGTCTTTTTTCCGTCGGAATGACTAAAAGTTGCTGTGTTGCGGGGTTGTCACACAAGGAAGAGTTCGGAGCCGCATTTGAAGTTCTTCATTCTTCCACGTAAGAAGAAAAGGAGAAACAAATGGCTGAGAGCAATTAATCGAGGAACAGTAAAAGAAGACGGTTCCGTGGACTATTTTCGCCTGTGGGAACCTAAATCCAAGCACATTTACATTTGCAGCTGACATTTTATTACTGGTGAGTAAACTTTAGTTTTTGCCCCAATTAGCTGCTAGGATTCAATAGATTAGGCAGTGGTCATTATTACTGTAACCGGCAACTCGCAAAGCGTCATTTTTCTTTTACCGTGAACTGCTCTGATTAGTCAATCGGTATATTATTGGCCTGATGGGAATTGGTTATTTTGCCGTGACGTGCTCACGGCTAAATAACGCTTGGAGGTGAATTACCGGTTACGGCAGAAATAATCACTTCGTATATACTACCAATTTTCTTAGTTCCACACACTACATATTCCACGTAAATGATAAAGGTCAACATACTGGGTGACTTTATGAGGTAGTTGTAGATGTTTCCGAACTTCACTGCAGGCCATTCCTTTGTTTATCCAGCTATCAGCTGGGACTTTGTATCGGCAGCTTTGTAAGCCAATAAACGCTAATTTTAAATTGCATCGCCTCCTCGCATCTGTCGGCAGTGACTCGTGATAATAGTAAGCCACGTTTAAGACATTTTTAGGAAAAAAGACGCAAAACACACCTGAAATATATTCATTTCAGACGTTTGTCTATGGAATGTTTAGCTGTGCGTTCCTCCTTCACAAAATGGCGACACGTTGCTAAGCGAGGTGACGTCATCGTGACATCACGCCGACTTCCTCCATAAAAAAGCTAAGGCTATGCTTACCTCGGCTCGTTTTTTTTCGTCTTTTTCAGCCTTTGACACTCAAGCCATCTCTTTAACTGGACATTTTTATGTTCTTCCACATCTTTGCCAGTGAATTTGGTACCAGGGACATCATTTTCGGAGAGAATTGGTAGGTTTAGCTCTGTAAACATCTCCTTCGTACACGATTTCCATTCATTTCCTATTAGGGACAAACGGTGGCTTGTCCCTACTTAGCAACAGTAGCTAATGTCATGAATATTAATGAGCGGAAGTGACGTGTTGCTTGCGGTACGCCATTATGAATTGTCTCAAATCATTGCTAGTTTAATCAACCAGTTTTAATCACACATTTTTTGGGCTGAACAGAAAACAGTCACTTTAAATTGTAACACTTGCTAAGTGAAAGCTTGGCATTAAAAATAACACAGGAACCTTGACGCTTTTTACCCCGTCATTTTATTCTTCTTTCCGCCACCCTAATGCAAAACAAACAACAAGTCACTGGCGGGCTGCTATGCAGTCCACCAATCGGAGCGTCTCGCTGCCGCACCAAGAGGAGCCCCGCTTTGACGCATAAATTACCGTGCCGATGACAGCCCTGGTGATGCTACAATATAAAAAACGTTTTTAAAAAATGTCCATCCATCATCTTTCGCTTGCTCCGGGGTCGGGTCGCGGGGATAAAATAATAAGATGCATATATTCATTTACAGAACATATCACAAGAATTGCATATTGTTTACAATCTGCACTTTTGGTTAGCGATGCTTTCATCTCCGAACCATAGTAAAAGTCAACACCGCGCTTCCGTTCTCTCCCCCACACGCTCACCCACTTCTTCTTCTACACCAAATTGGCAATGCCGGTCACACTGAAATGGGACAGCGGCACCTTGGAGATGCTGCTAACAATGTTGTTTATAAAAATGTTACGTCATTTGAAAGAGTCAGAGATTTGGAGATACGCTCAAAAGCTGCACCAACAAATCAGCCCCTGACATAAATTAGAAAAAACTTTAGCATTTCAACATGCCTAAAAGACAGACAAACGAGTCAGAAAAGCAACAATGACAACAAGGAATTGTTTCGGACAACTAAATATAGTAAGCTAAATAGGCCACCGTGCCAATCTTTTTTTTATGTTTTACAAGTTAGACCTGTTGAGAAACTAATTGCTGAATGAAAGTCCCACCTGTGGTTATATGGACAATTGCCTGTGCTGTGCAGAGTATAGCCTAAATAATTCTAAATTGTTGTCATAACATTCATACCATGGATATTATGCTTTTAATTTTTTCATGATTGTTTTGCTGGTACTATGATTCTATCTTGTGAAGCGTCTTTGTGTGGCTTGAAAAGCGCTCTAGAAGTACAATGTATTATTATTATTATTATTATTTGAAATTGAAGCTTATAAGTCCCACAGCATGGCAGGTGGGCATTTGCATGTTGTTTCAGCACCATTTCTGCTTATATTCCGGGACCTGTGTCCGTCTTGTCACCACTACGCTGTCATATGTACGTTGCGTTCCGGCACCTTATGATTTACAAATTAAGCACTGGTTTTGGGTAACACTTTACTTGAACTTGATGTCACAAGACCATCATACTGATGACATGAAAATGTCTTCAATATTAATGAATGCTTTTGAGTATGACAGATGCCATTAAGTTTCCTAACCCTTACACAGTTGCTAAAGTCTAATTCCAAACCAAAGACATCTCAATATTGCATCAAAAGTGACATAATTTACTAAACGACACTCAATGACATCTGTGTCATAAGCCCTCATTCGTATTCATGACAGGTGTCATGTCAGAATTATGACAGTCATATGGCATCGAGTTCAAATAAAGTATAACCAAGTTTTGTCTTTTTGAATACGATTTTAAAGATCGAAAATTGAAGAATATACCGAATTTTGGCATATCGGTATTGCGATATAAAACAGCCTGCGTTGTGATAGAAGCCTAGTGCCACAGTCACTATAATAATTTGGAGCTAGAGGCAAATGTGTATAATAGAAATGTCACAATCCCATCACGGTGCTGGGTGATGGCTGCCAGCCGGGAACCTGGCAGCCACAGTAATAGGGTGGTAGGTGGGTCCCACACTTTTTCCTTATGGCGTGGCTCCTGGGGTGTGGCCTCCCCTCTGCCTGGGCTGCCGGCCGCGGGAGTGGGGTGGGGAGTCGGGGCTCCAATCTTGCATCCCCCGTGTCAGTTCCTCGGCGTTCTCCTGCCTCCGCCTTCCCCTCTTCTCTGACTGGACATCCGCCCTGCGCTCCGTCGCGGGTTGCTGGCTGGGCGCCGGTGTATCAGCGGGGTTTTGCCTGCAACGGCGGGGGGCCCTGCCCTGCCTTGGGCTTGGTGGGCCGCTGGGGGTCCCGTGGCGTGGCGTGCCGGTTGGGGGGCTGTGGCTGTGGCTCGTGGCCCGGGTGGGCGGGCGGGTGTGGGGGTAGATGTGGGGTTGGTGGTGCGTCCCCTCCTGCCATCCCTGAAGGCCGGTTGATGGGTGCGCGGGTGGCCCGGGGGACCACCCTGGATCCTGGGGGGGGGACGATGGCTCCTTGGGCTGCGGGAGGAGGGATGGGGTGCGCTTGATCCGCCCACCCCCCCGCCTGCCCTCTCTCCCTGGGCTGGCTGGGTGGGGGCCGTGGCCCCGGGTTGGCGCCCGCGTGGCTTCTCCACCGGACTGCGTGGCTGTCGCTTGCCCGGTGGGGCTCGCGTGCTGCTGGATGCGGTAGGGCATGCTCGGGTTGGAGGTCCTGGTGCCTGGATTGGCGATGGGGCGGCGTAGGGGTTGGTCGCCAACGGGCTTACATTCATAAGCGATTCACACGATTACTGGGTTCTAGATCACAGAACTGATTTGTGTACACTCTACCTCTTTCATTCACTTAGCTTATAGACACCCCCACCCCCGTCCCCCTCTTTCACTGGCCAATAGGCCCCCACATGGTGTAAACCAGAAATACATCTCGCTGACGATGGCACCAGCATATCAATAATTAGTCTAGATGTTCTATGTATTTCTTGTTGTTGTTTGTGTATGTGTTTCTTTTCTTTCTTCTCTCGTTGCTTTTCTTCTGTCCCCCCATAATCCCTTCCTGTTCGCTGCTTTGTCATAATAAAAAGGTATTTTGAATGATCACAATGGGAGTATGTCAGACTCTCAATGTGAAACATTAAAACTGTTCAGACAACCCGGGCACTTAGACTTCCATTCTCTGTGTCAAACAGCTGAGCAGGACAGGTTAAAAAAAAAAAAAAGAAAGAAAAAAAAAAGAAATGTTTAAGATGTGTACGTCTACTCAGTGTGTTAACCGTTTTCATGGGTGTATTTAAGAGTCTGCTAATCTTCTTAGTCTTGGTAAGTACCCAGCTAGAAATCAGCGACTGTCCAGATTGTCTCGCCTTCACTCAGACGACAACAACAACAAAGAGTGCTTCTACGAACCCGGTGGCGCGGTGGATTCTCTGGCATGAAATATGCACCTTCCTTCCTTTGGGAAGTGCGCTGACCGAGCTGTGGAAGAAGTGTTGGAGGGCCTGCTCAACTTGAAGATGTTTGGCAGTGGGAAGAAGAAGTGGTTCGTGAGGAAGCACAAGAGGCAGTACCAGCAGCAGCAGAGGTCCACCAGGAGGCCGTGCACTAAACACAAGAAGCGCTGGGCTGCCCAGCTCCTCCAGCAGCACAGGCAGAAACTCCTGAGCGAGCTGGATGTCAACGCCGTGCTCCCTTACCTGGTATACGACAAGGTCTTCTCGCTAGGGGAGTACAAGGAAATCCTGGGACAAGAGTCCAACAAGAGGCGCGCAGAAATATTTCTGGACTGCCTGTCTTCTAAAGGACCTGCTGCGTTCTGCTCCTTCTGCTCAGTACTGGAGGAGGTGTGCCCACACCTGCTTACCTGGTTTCTCTTGGATGGAGATGGTAAGTGGAAGAACTGGCACTGATACTGAATATGTGAGTTTCGGTGCCATTGAATGCGCTAGATGCCCTTCGCCCCTCCCAGTCGAAATGAATTGGACATCTAGTGCCATCAATGGCGACCACTGAGTTAGTAAGTAAGTTAAGTCAGCACTCCAGACTAAGAGCAGGCGAAAAATAGCCTCCTAAACCGGGGATGGCTGAGGGGATTAGTGAGCCGACAGCCTTTGTAACAAGCCACTGGTGGCATATGGCCGACGTGTCTGCTGTCTGTGGAGCGCAAACACAACATGACTGCTTGGTAACGCCACTTATAATCATGTAGCATTTATATCCAGTTATGAACCTCTTGTATTACGGACTCCTGTTCTTCATGTCTGTTCATTCTTTCTGTCCTTGAAACTATTTTATGTTTGGCTGCATCACATGTTCATTCATTCAGAGATTGGACATCTCTATGCTCAAACAGGTGGTGCTATTGGCGAAGGAAACAAAGAGGAGGTTCCCATGCTCCCAAACACTTCTGGAGAGGAACCTCTGTGCCCTCCTCCAGTGTACACTGACCCAGTGTTTGACTCGAGGTATGATTGCTCTTCTCATTCTATCCAGTGTTAGAACCAGAATTATTTTTGGTCTATTATATGTATACACTGATCCCTTGTTTTTCGCCATTAATGGGGATCCCCCGCGATAATTGAAATCCAACAAGTAGACGTGCAGCTTACTGTCAGAAAATAAAACACGCAGAGTAGTCTATTCAAATGACAGTCACAACGAGAGAAACCTCCCACCTTATCGGGGATGAAACCATTTGCAGTCAGAAACCACTCGAGTCTCAAGGTTTAACATGCACACGGGGTTCGGCAGATGCGAGGCCTAGTGTCGCACAAGTCTTCCACCTGTCGAAGCCACGTGCAGCCTTTTTATTTTACAAAGTCACATGGTCAGAAACATGTCATAACAATGGGTGTGTGGTTCACGATGATTGGTTAGTTCAGAGTGAGTCAGCTCTAACTGCCTCTCCTTATTTGGTGTTGTTTCTTAAAACTGGATACTTACTGTGAAACAGAAGTGAAACTTATCACAGCTCAACTTGTGAATTTTCCACAGAAAAACATCATAAGTTACGACCTTGGGAACTTAGTTGTAGATGGCACGAAAGGGAGTGAAGATCAGATAAGAGTCCACAGAAACTTTGTATGTTCAGAGAAATAGGTAGGGCACACAAATGAATAGTCTCATATGCAAGCATATAGTTTCACAGCAGTTAATAATTGTGTTTTATAATCTTGAATAAAATATATTCTTTCACAATTACTTACATTAATTTTTTTTTTTTTGGCATGTTCAAGGTATTTATTCAGATTTGACATTGGAAAGAGATACATATAAAGACCTGTTTCCCCCCCAAAGCATTATTCTTTATTAAATGTTTCATTGAGTGAGTCCTCTCAATGTCAGACCTTCAAAATAAAACAAGAAAAAACAAGACATGACACTCAAATCAACTCATGCTGCTTAGAACAGCGGGCAACAGAACACAATGAGTTGCCATAGCACACTAAAGCCAATGTTTAAAAAGTTAAACGAGTTGGTGCCTTTGAAAAAGCTTCTCTGGCAAGTTCAAAGTAGCCCCCTTGTCACTCATCTTTAACTACAAGCTACAACCGCCTGGTGAGAAAGAAAAGCTTCAGGGGGGAGAGTGAGAGGCTGTATGTAATCGGATGGGACATCTCTACAAAATCCTGCATTTATTTATTTATTTTTTTTATTTGAAAAAAAAAAAAAAAATCAGCAACGACCTGAGGGCAAAGGACCTGAAGTAGCAAGGGATCACTGTAATTCTTGTAAACGTATAATTTCTGCTTTGACATCTAATCTAAAATTGGTCCACCGGAGCTAGAGAAATAAACTGCTTCATTTTACATTAGTGTTCCACCGATACAATTTTTTTGGCCCCGATACTGCTACTTGGCTGTGCAGTATCGGCCCATACCGATACCATACCGAAACCACCCTGTTTATACATACATATATATATACACTGCGAATGGGTTTTCCCATTGGCAGTGAATCAAATACTTGTTCTCCCCACTGTGTGTGTGTGTGTGTGTGTATATATATATATATACATATATATATAGATGTATATATATGTATATATGTGTGTGTATATATATATGTGTGTATATGTATGTATATATATGTATATATATCAGGGGTCGCGTTAACCGAATATTTTCCGTCGTTGACCGGTTTTTTAAAACGGTGACGGAAAAAACTGAAGTCCATCCGTCATTTTGACAGGTTGCAATTCACACCCCAGACCACAGGGTGGCGAGTGAGAATATTAATTAGCTATTGTCTCTCTTGATGCATGACGTCCTTGGCCTTACTCGGAAAAATGTCAAGGCAACTGAGTGTTTGCCTGGCACGGCCAGACTGTTCTCCCTGTATTTTTCAAACACTGAGAGAAAAGTCTGGGACACAGCCTCTCGAGTAGGTACAAAATCAATCGACAAATCAGATTTGTATATTTGCGTGACGTGTTCTTCACGAGCAACGTCACTCTTGCGCGCCGAAAGTCGTCTCTACATCAACATGGATGGCGACGGGAGAGCCGAGAATATGTTCCAATCCGCAGTAAATTCAGTTTTAAATGAGCTAAAACGTATCGACACGAGTCATTGACAACAGTCTGTCTCGTGCTAGCCATGTTGAATAAACTCCGTTCTCCTCGTATGTTTACTTCCGCGCGCAAGTCCCTCGTCCTGCCCTCGTCGCTTTGCTAACGGCACGTCTGCCCGTCGCTGATTGGTGCACTCCGCTGTCTGTTTGCCTCTTGTTAAGCTTGTTCGGACGGAATATTAATTAAAAATGAATGAAAACTAAATACTATTGAATATGTCATTATTATCATTTTAAAAATGTAAGTGACGGGTAAAAATAGATTATGACCGGATTTTTATGACACTGTCAGTCAAAATGACAGACAACGAAAAAGTCTAGCGCAACCTCTGATATATATATATACAGTGCCTTGCAAAAGTATTCGGCCCCCTTGAACCTTGCAACCTTTTGCCACATTTCAGGCTTCAAACATAAAGATGTAAAATTTTAATTTTTTGTCAAGAATCAACAACAAGTGGGACACAATCGTGAAGTGGAACAAAATTTATTGGATAATTTAAACTTTTTTAACAAATAAAAAACTGAAAAGTGGGGCGTGCAATATTATTCGGCCCCCTTGCGTTAATACTTTGTAGCACCACCTTTTGCTCCAATTACAGCTGCAAGTCGCTTGGGGTATGTTTCTATCAGTTTTGCACATCGAGAGACTGCCATTCTTGCCCATTCTTCCTTGCAAAACAGCTCGAGCTCAGTGAGGTTGGTTGGAGAGTGTTTGTGAACAGCAGTCTTCAGCTCTTTCCACAGATTCTCGATTGGATTCAGGTCTGGACTTTGACTTGGCCATTCTAACACCTGGATACGTTTATTTTTGAACCATTCCATTGTAGATTTGGCTTTATGTTTTGGATCATTGTCCTGTTGGAAGATAAATCTCCGTCCCAGTCTCAGGTCTTGTGCAGATACCAACAGGTTTTCTTCCAGAATGTTCCTGTATTTGGCTGCATCCATCTTCCCGTCAATTTTAACCATCTTCCCTGTCCCTGCTGAAGAAAAGCAGGCCCAAACCATGATGCTGCCACCACCATGTTTGACAGTGGGGATGGTGTGTTCAGGGTGATGAGCTGTGTTGCTTTTACGCCAAACATATCGTTTTGCACTGTGGCCAAAAAGTTCAATTTTGGTTTCATCTGACCAGAGCACCTTCTTCCACATGTTTGGTGTGTCTCCCAGGTGGCTTGTGGCAAACTTAAAACAAGACTTTTTATGGATATCTTTGAGAAATGGCTTTCTTCTTGCCACTCTTCCATAAAGGCCAGATTTGTGCAGTGTACGACTGATTGTTGTCCTATGGACAGACTCTCCCACCTCAGCTGTAGATCTCTGCAGTTCATCCAGAGTGATCATGGGCCTCTTGGCTGCATCTCTGATCAGTTTTCTCCTTGTTTGAGAAGAAAGTTTGGAAGAACGGCCGGGTCTTGGTAGATTTGCAGTGGTCTGATGCTCCTTCCATTTCAATATGATGGCTTGCACAGTACTCCTTGAGATGTTTAAAGCTTGGGAAATCTTTTTGTATCCAAATCCGGCTTTAAACTTCTCCACAACAGTATCTCGGACCTGCCTGGTGTGTTCCTTGATTTTCATAATGCTCTCTGCACTTTAAACAGAACCCTGAGACTATCACAGAGCAGGTGCATTTCAGTGTTTCCCACAGGATTTTAGGAGACTGTGGTGGGAGGGTCTCTGACCATAGGATTTTTTTGAAACTGTGGTGGTGGGCTGCATCGGAGTCGGACAGCCACACCATTTCGTGCCACGGCGAATTTTTTATTTTTTTTTTCATTATTTTTCCCCCCCAAGAAGAACCATAACAAAGATATATTTGAAATATTTCATTAGCTAGGCTAATGTTATAGCTCTCAGCTACGGTACATGTATGTAAAATGCGTTGCTGATTACAGCTACGTTACCCTATGTAATAATGCGACTTTTTTTCTCGTAGCAATAGTACGACTTACATCTCGTAGTGACTCAGGGTTGGCAACCCAAACTGTTGAAAGAGCCGTATTTGACCCCCCCGCCCAAAAAAAAAAAAAAAACTGATACAGTATGTCTGGAGCAGCAAAAAATTAAAAGCCTTATACAAGCCTTATAATTATCAATACTAGCTATATTAGCCTACTATAAAAATGACTAAGTTGGCTAGAAATACATAATTAGCCCTCATGATTAAATGTTTATTTTCCCTGCAGTGGATCCTATAGCGCACCACGTGACTACTCTGTTGTACGATGCCACCACAAGTTTAACTTCATTACAATATTAATGAATTGAAAGAATGTTTGTGTCATGTTTGACCTCCTAGAAATCCTATTAAAGCAAAAATTATATTTCCTTCCCCCATCTTTTTCCATTAAAAAAAAAAAAAAAAAAAAAAAAAAAAAAAAAAAAAAAAAAAAAGCTCCGAAGCAGCGCTAAAGAGCCGCATGCGGCCCAAGAGCCGCGGGTTTCAGACCGCCGTCGTAGTCCTCCTTTTTCCTTTTTATTTGACCCTCATAAGTACTACATTACCACAACAATAACAGTCCTTCTGTCAACTGACCCAGTTACAGGACTGGGGGAATTCTAATAGCCGTGTAAAGAGTTTTACTTGATCCGGTGAGAAGGTGAATAGTTTTTTTCCCCGTTGTTCGTGAACTAAATTTCCACACAAACGCACATCGAGGTACCATTAACTTAGCAAGGAGAGGTATGAGAGTCATTTTTCGAGTGTCCCAGACTTCGCGAAATTGGGGGGGGGGGCGCATTTATCCAAGTTTCGTCAGCCGTAATTGTCTGAAGTTGGCGTGCCGGTGTTGTGCCGAAAAATAGCCACTCCACGCGAAATGTCCCCCCTGACGGGAGCGCCCACACGTCACTCGTACAAACAGCCTTTTCTTACCAATCGATGGACACGGATTCACGGAAACGACGTTCTTGTACCGTGAACAGGGCCGGAGTGGGACTCATTTTCGGCCCTGGAATTTCATGCCTCAGACCGGCCCACTCATTTAAAATTATGTCATTATGCATACACGTGTTAAGTTCAGTGTTCTCTAAAGCCGTGTACTGTAATTCTGTGTATTCCAATTCAGTGCAGGTAATGGTTGTTTAACAAGGTGGCTCTATTTTAACAAGTGCAACACAACATATTTTGAACAAATTTAAAAATGGATTTAAAAAAAAAAAACTATATTAAATGATACATTTGAAAAATAAATTAGGCCAGTCAAACGATTAAAATTTTTGATCAAGTTAATTACAGCTTAAAAATTAATCGTAATTAATCGCAATTCAAACCATCTATAAAATATGCCATATTTTTCTGTAAATTATTGTTGGAATGGAAAGATAAGACACAAGATGGATATAAACATTCAACATAAGGTACATAAGGACTGTATTTGTTTATTATAACAATAAATCAACAAGATGGCATTAACATTATGAACATTCTGTTAAAGCCATCCATGGATAGAAAGACTTGTAGTTCTTAAAAGATAAATGTTAGTACAAGTTATAGAAATTTTATATTAAAACCCCTCTTAATGTTTTCGTTTTAATAAAATTTGTAAAATTTTCAATCAAAAAATAAACTAGTAGCCCGCCATTGTTGATGTCAATAATTACTTACACAATGCTCATGGGTGCTGAATCCTATAAAATCAGTCACACCCAAGCGCCAGCAGAGGGCGGCAAAACTCCATAAAACACAATTAACAAGTGGGCATGTCATTGTACTGTCATTTAAATCTGTCTGAGCAGGGCATGTGCGTTAATTGCGTCAAATATTTTAACGTGATTCATTTAAAAAATTAATTACCGCCCGTTAACCTGATAATTTTGACAGCCCTAAAATAAATGAATCAATAAGACCTTTTCTGCAACATCAAATATTAACAAAATGAGTGCTTACAGATAAAACAAACATAGCAACATAACAATGTGAAAAATAAAGAATACGTATTGCACATTGTAACAACTTCTAATGATACTATTATCCATTTTCCATTTCCACTTTAAAAACGCCACGTAAATGATTACATTAATTCTAATGTTAACTCGCTGAACGACATGGCAATCCTACCTTCCAGCTCTGCACCTGTGGTGTGTTCATTATGGCTAATGCTTGCTGCTACATATCCCTTGTGAGGTGCTACAAGAAGCCAAAGTTTCCACAATTACATATTGTCGTATCACACGGTGCAAGTTGCATTTTATTCGCCATCTGGCCTTACCACTTTCGTTGTAATCCTCTGTAGTTTGAGGCAGCAAGGTCGTTGCATGAAAAAAAACAGCTATTTTTGCGCATTTTGCCGATTCTTTCACGAGTGCTTTTCTCTTTTTAATTCTTATTTTTCAGCGCCACCCTTGCTCTTTTTATCCATCCGAGCACCGAATTAGCAGCTAATTTGGCTCAATACAGACTACAATTAGGGGGCGGAGCTGCATGCTGTATTTTTCGTCTGCTCACGTGAGGATGAGTCTGGAAAAAAAATATAGTTTTTTTTTTTTTTTTTTTAAGACGGCCCACAGGGACAGCGGTAACAGAATGTAAGTTATACTCAGTGACACTGTCACAAATAAATACCAAACAAAAAATGATAACAGTGTAATTTTTTTTTTTTTTTTTTTTTTTTTAATAAAACCCGGACCGGCCCATCTGGCCGGCCGGCCCTTCTGGAATCGTCCAGAAGCTCCCGATTAGTCACTCCGGGCCTGACCGTGAATATGTATCATTTTACTCTGCTTGAACTAATAAATATTTTACTGTGACCAACGCTCTAAAAGTAGAGCAAGGCTTTATTTTGGGCCCCGCCTCTCCGCGCAAGTTCAATCAAAGTTTGCTTTCCGTCCCAAGACGGCCGTCCACCGCTCACTTTCGCCGAAAAGTCCGATCCAAACTATTGTAATGCCCCGGATATGGGGAAGAAGGAGAGAAGTCTGTATTTGCTTACCCACTTGATTGTGGTAACAATAATAAAGAAAAACAATAACAAAATAACAGCGTGCTGCTAAGACATGCGACCGCTATCTCTCGCTATCTCGCTCGTTCTCCCATTCTTCCTACTCCAGGGGTCAGCAACCTTTTTGGTGTGGAGTGCCACTTTCAAATTTTCTTGTCAATCAGTGTGCCACACCGAGATTAATGACACACATCCAATTTTTTATATCCAACAGAGCTGTAATTTTACCCCAAAGAAAACAACATGAACATATATTGAAATCGTATAACTACCATTCTTTTTCAATTAACTAAAAAATAAATGCATATTGTAGAAAATGTCAAAACTTGAAAATAAGTGCAACAGTTCACTAGCTAGTTGTTCACTATCAACTTAAACAGTAAATTATATGCAGCATTTTAGATATTCTTTTTATTACAAAGATAAAAGATGCCTACCTTAATGTGATCCCTGGCCCTGTTTTCCTTGGCTCAGCTCTGATTTCGGGGTTTGTGACTTTTAGCTGCTTATCCCTTTTTTTTGAGTGTCTCTTTGTTAGTCAAGCCATCAACCAAAACCTCTGAGCTTGACAAGATCGCCTCTTTGATATATTCGCCATCAGTTTTTCTTTTTTTCATCAGGTTTTCCTTGCTTTGCAATGCAGTGAGCAAAGTGATAGCTTGCTTCGGTGGCGGTGTTTTTAGCAGTGACAAAAGGTTTTCAGGGTGTTTTTGTTTACACTACCTGGACACAGCACGTTTTAATGTCTCTGCCTTGTCAGACTCCTCCTTGAATGAATTTTCATGTTTTGTCTCGTAATGACGTTTGACACTTGTTCTCCCCGGGGAGAGGCACGGGCCCGGGTGGAGCCGCCGCGGCCCCCGGGAGGCTGGCTCTTGCGGTGCGCACGAAAGGCTCGGGCGCGGGCCCGGGTGGAGCCGCGAGGAGCGAGCCTTTCCCCGGGGAGAGAAAGCTTCCCTATCGCGGTGCGCACGGAAGCCTCGGGCGAGAACCCGAGTGGAGCCCCCTCTCGTGGTGCGCATGGAAGCCTCGGGCGCGGGCCCGGGTGGAGCCGCGCGGAGCGAGCCTTTCCCCGGGGAGAGAAAGCTTCCCTATCGCGGTGCGCACGCAAGCCTGGGCGAGAACCCGAGTGGAGCCGCCTCTCCCCGAGGAGGCTGGCTCTCATGGTGCGCATGGAAGCCTCGGGCGCGGGCCCGGGTGGAGCTCTCGTGGTGCCCAAGGAAGGCGCGGGCGTGTGGGGCTAGAAGACTGATCTAGCCCCATACCAGCCCGGGTGGAGCCGCGGGTGCAGATCTTGGTGGGGGAATAACACTCTTAAATACAGTCTTGATGAGATTGAATTGGCTGCAGTTACGACGTTGGGAACGCTGACTCTGGAATAAAACACGATTTGACCAACATTGTGACAGCCGATGCCTACCAAAAATGACGTAATGTCAGAGGTTATAAAATCGCGCCAGCGGCCCTTCCCGCACAGCGAGCGCCAGTGGGCAAAACGGGACAAGTCTGTGAAAGCGTCCAACCCGCTCCATTCTCGGGACATCTTTTTATACGTGAAAGCAATGACGTGAGTAAATCCCATGTCTCTTTACACATGAATTCCCTTGGATGTGTGTGTGGCTTAAATAACAGGGCGCGCAACAGAAAATGTCTGAAATTCAGGTAAAAAGGCGTTTTTTTCTTGTTTTTTTTTTTTTTTGCCATGCGCTCGCGTGTCACTGGTTAACCCTTCGCGTGCCAATGCTGACACGCGTGTCATAGGTTGCCGACCCCTGTCCTACTCGTTCCCCTTGCGTCTCTTATTAAATAGATAAATAAATGAAATACTACTCTAAAATGCTACTCTACAAGTAGAGTGGAGTGCGCTACAGCTGTGTAATCGGCTGACTGACGCATCTGATGATTATCTTTTTTTTTTTTTTTTTTTCGGCGGGGGGGGGGGGGCAAACGAGACTGTGGCGGGCCCAAACGAGACTGTGGCGGGCCGCCACAGTCTCTTTCATTGGTGGGAAACACTGCATTTATACGGAGACTTGATTACACACAAGTGGATTCTATTTATCATCATCGGTCATTTAGGACAACATTGGATCATTCAGAGATCCTCACTGAACTTCTGGATTGAGTTTGCTGCACTGAAAGTAAATGGGCCGAATAATATTGCACGCCCCACTTTTCAGTTTTTTATTTGTTAAAAAAGTTTAAATTATCCAATTAATGTTGTTCCACTTCACGATTGTGTCCCACTTGTTGTTGATTCTTGACAAAAAAATTAAATTTCATATCTTTATGTTTGAAGCCTGAAATGTGGCGAAAGGTTGCAAGATTCAAGGGGGCCGAATACTTTTGCAAGGCACTGTATAATATGCATGTAGGTAGGTAGGTACGTACAGTGGAGCAAATAAGTGTTTAGTCAACCACTAATTGTGCAAGTTCTCCCTCTTCAAAATATTAGAGAGGCCTGTAATTATCAACATGGGTAAACCTCAACCATGAGAGACAGAATGTGGAAAAAAAAAACAGAAAATTACATTGTTTGATTTTTAAAGAATTTATTTGCAAATCACGGTGGAAAATAAGTATTTGGTCTATACCAAAACATCTCAATACTTTGTTATGTACCCTTTGTTGGCAATAACGGAGGCCAAACGTTTACTGTAACTCTTCACAAGCTTTTCACACACTTTTGCTGGTATTTTGGCCCATTCCTCCATGCAGATCTCCTCTAGAGCAGTGATGTTTTGGGGCTGTCGTTGGGCAACACGGACTTTCAACTCCCTCCTCACCCCGTGGCGTCATAATGATAACAAGAATGATGAACAAAAATCCCAAAACCACACGGGGGGACCTAGTGAATGACCTACAGAGAGCTGGGACCACAGTAACAAAGGCTACTATCAGTAACACAATGCGCCGACAGGGACTCAAATCCTGCACTGCCAGACGTGTCCCCCTGCTGAAGAAAGTACATGTCCATACCCATCTGCGGTTCGCCAGAGAGCATTTGGATGATCCAGAAGAGGACTGGGAGAATGAATTATGGTCCGATGAAACCAAAATAGAACTTTTTGGTAGAAACACAGGTTCTCGTGTTTGGAGGAGAAAGAATACTGAATTGCATCTGAAGAACACCATACCCACTGTGAAGTATAGGGGTGGAAACATCATGCTTTGGGGCTGTTTTTCTGCAAAGGGACCAGGACGACTGATCTGTGAAAAGGAAAGAATGAATAGGGCCATGTATCGAGAGATTTTGAGTGAAACTCTCTTTCAATCAGCAAGGGCATTGAAGATGAGACGTGGCTGGGTCTTTCCGCATGACAATGATCCCAAACACACAGCCAGGGCAACTAAGGAGTGGCTTCGTAAGAAGCATTTCAAGGTCCTGGAGTGGCCTCGCCAGTCTCCAGATCTCAACCCCATAGAAAATCTATGGAGGGAGTTGAAAGTCCGTGTTGCCCGAAAACATTACTGCTCTAGAGGGGATCTGCATGGAGGAATGGGCCAAAATACCAGCAACAGTGTGTGAAAAGCTTGTAAAAAAAACGTTTGGCCTCCGTTATTGCTAACAAAGGGTACATAACAAAGTATTGAGATTAACTTTTGGTATTGACCAAATACTTATTTTCCACCATGATTTGCAAAACAATTATTTGAAAAATCAAACAATGTGATTTTCAGTTTTTTGTTTTTTTCTCATTCTGTCTCTCATGGTTGAGGTTTACCCATGTTGACAATTACAGGCCTCTCTAATATTTCAAGTGGGAGAACTTGCACAATTAGTGGTTGACCAAATACTTATTTGCCCCACTGTACATTCAGTGTATTTGAACTTGAAAGGCTGGCAGTCAATGATCATGTTTCAGTGCAATCGAGGCTAGAAGCCATCCAATTCATTTTGACTGGGCAGGCTGGCAGTGGATGATCAAACCAAGTGGACGTCTCTCGCCATTGATGGAGTCAATGAGGAGACTACACATTTAACTATAACTGAGCAGTTCTGTCGGGGTGGGGGGTTATTAGTGTTTATAAGATGGAAGTCAACGCGTCTACTCTGTGCGTCACAGCTGAGTGACGGCTTAGTTCTGCGTGAGTGTGGACCCCCGGAGAGTACCCTTGGCCCAGCTGCCACAGAAAAGGGAGGGGCGAGGCCGCGTGAAGACCGCGTTTTTATGCGTGACGTGGGGCGCGTGGGGGGGCCTTGAGTTTAAAGTGACGGGACAGACTAGTTGATATGCGCTCCAGACCGTTAAGGAGGCCTCTTTAATGTGTGACAGCTAAGTCAGCATTGAGACGGCGTGCCCGGTGGTGAGACCCTAAGCGTGCGCACACACGACAAGATGACAGCAACACACACATCACAGCACCAAAACAGCCCACACAGCACAGAATGGTCAGAGAGCCACCACACAGCACGCAGACCACTCGTAAGGCGATGTAAGTCCTCTTGCAATTATTTATGAACATACACTTGATGATGATTTTTCTTTGGACGTCTTCCAAACCTCAAAAGGTCGGACTTGTTTTTGACCTAACTTTATTTCGTGGCAAGCGATAATGCGTAGTTGGGTCCAAGGGAGAGTCAGCAGTCCGTCAAGGTCGAGTGGGCGTATATCGAGGCTGAAAAATAGCATAATCGTTTGTTTATTCAATCTGAGAGGAAGTAGGACACAAAGCGCCTCGAGGTTCAGGGCTGCTGTGCCAGCGCGTGTGGCAGAGTGAGCCACGCTGGCGGCCACGCTTGTCAGGAAACAATGTCTTTTCGGCGGTACGCTGTACCTTCGCACCAAGTCGTTTGTTTTTTGGAAATTGTCAGCTGTGTTGAATAGGTGGTGCTGAATCAGAAAGGTGCTCGCAAGGAAGGCGAAGTGAACAAAAGCTGCCCTGCAAGTAGCAAGAGAGCCTCCCCTTAAAAAGAGCACGGCGGGAACAGATGTGAAATTGACTGAATCCGGTTTAAGTGCCGTCAGCTGAAATATTGCTTTACTAAACTTTTTTTTAAATTGGCTGAGGTGCAGAGAACAGTCATCTCATCTAAACAGAAATGAATCTGCTGATTCAAGTGTTTTCCAATGAATGATTAAACACAATGGAATTGATGGGATTGTACATTTTCAATGGTGTTTATTCAACCTAAATTATATTACAACTGGAACTGTTTTTTCTTATTATTTAGTTTTTAAGCATATTCTCAAATAGCCAAACAGAAGGTCATTTATTATGTCAGCATTATTCCGTGCTCTGATTGTTTGGTCAGGTTCACAGGCGAAACGTCTGTTGTGATTCTGAACATATTAATACAGGTATTGTCGAATCTTGTTGATCTGCATATTTGCAGCAAAGGACCCGTGTTTTTTCATTCCCTATCAATTTCTTTTTCTTTAAAAAGTTTTTCTTCCTTTTTAGAAGATAAAAAGTGGAAACGACTAAGTGGCGATTCATCAGTTCTTATTCAAGAATTGCAGTTGCATTTTCATGTTAAATACACCCCTGTGATTTACTTATACATTAAGTTAAGAAATATTTTTCCCTTTTTTTTTTTTTTAAAATAAAAAAATTATAAAAAATAAGTAAGTTATATATACATTTTTAATCGGGTGTTCTGGTTTCCTCGCACATCCTGAAAAATGTATGGTAGGCTTATTGAACACTCCAAATTGTTTGTTGTTATGAGTGTGTGTGCATGCGATGGTTGTTTGTCTCATTGTGTGCTGTGATTGGCTGGCAACCAATTCAGGGTGTAGCCTGCCTACCGACGAGCAGAGATAGTCTCCAGCACCCCCTTGATCCTCGTAAGGATAGGTTGCATGGAAGATGAATATATACAGTACATGTATGTGTAATTTCCCCCTGGGAATAAACTAGGGGAAACTGCTGAATAGACCTTTATCAATGCTTATTTAAAAATTGGGCTGTGTTTAAAAGGAAGAAGAAAAAAAAAAGACAAGTATTTTCCCAAATTAAGATTCCGTTTTTGAGTTCTTGTTCTTGTGTTATATACGTGGTAACATTGGTTTCATTTCACACTGTAAGACAATTGGCGGTGCCCTTAAAATAGATGAATAACAATGCAAGAATTTACTATTCAGTATTCTATGAACACAATATCAATTAGAAGTAGAATGCTGCGTTTTGACCGGTGCAGGATATACAGCCCTGAAAGGGATCTACGAATAGAAAAGCTTGTAGTTCTTAAAAGATAAAGATTATGATGAGTTATGAGAATTAGTCTAACTAGTAGGTTGCCATTGTTATTGACGTCGCAGGGCGATGATGTCATATGGTTAGGCTAACGAGCTTCCAGAGTATGACTCTAGCGACATAAACGTCATCTGTTCAGCCCTTTCAATTTGAACCCAAGAGGAACATTAATGAGCATGACAGCACTGTCGATATTTCAGAAAACGAGTAGCAAATGCAAATTGAACAGGAAAGACAGGATGAGACAAGGCAAGAGTAGGGAAAAAAAAAACGGTGTTCTGCCAAAATGTGCTACACCGGCGAAACGTACTACGAGAGGCGAATGTGACACCCAAAGTACAACCGTGCGCTTTCAGCTTGTTTTGTTTAGATGCATACAGAAAGAACATACTAAAGATGCCTTAAGAAAATACTTAAACATAGTAATATAAAATAACGGTGGTGTAAATATGCTACCTGACTTATGTGGTCAACAGATCAACAATCTGCTTTAAAGCTACCACAAGAAAATACAATGCTTAAAAGTATGACAGGGAAACACATGCAAAAAGTATTTTGAGGCAATAAAAAGGTAATAAAAGACTCAATTAAAACAATAATCGTAAGTACTCGCCGCTTTTAACCGATGTGCGCATGTGTTGGACGTCTTGCCGTGTAGAATTAATTGGAGTAACCCAGTAGTATTCGTCTCGTGACAGTGACAATCTACGTCATCACCCTGAGCCTCCATTGCGCGCATAAAACATGGCGCCCTCTGTAGGTCAACACATGTACTAAATATTATAGATTTTTAATTAAATAGCAATATTTTATGTATTTCTAATGAAATATTTTAGTAAAAGAGAACAATTGTGGCTTATTAGAGCCTATAGAAGAAGTCGGCGTGATGTCACGATGACGTCATCTCGCATAGCAACGTGTCGCCATTTTGAGAGGGTGGCACGCACAGGTAAACATCCGTAGACAAACGTTGTCTGAAATTCATATATTTCAGCTGTGTTTTGCGTCTTTTTTTCATAAAAAAGTCTTAAACATGACTTATTATCACAAGTCACTGCCGACAGACGCGAGGAGGCGATACAACTTAAAATTTTAAATCTTAAAATCTTAGCAGCTAATTGGGGGAAAAAAAAATCGATTAAAGTTTACTCACCAGTAATAAAATGTCGGCTGCAAACGTAAATGTGCCTGGTCCACGGAACAGTCTTCTTTTACTGTTCCTTGATTTATTGCTTTCAGCCAATTGCTTGTCATTTTCTTCTCACGAGGAAGAATGAAGAACTTCAAATGCGGCTCCGAACTCTTCCTTGTGTTACAACCCACAACACGGCAACTTTTAGTCATTCCGACGGAAAAAAAGACCGCAAATAAGACAAAAGTTCAGCGCGTTTGTATTAGAGATGTCCCGATTGATGCTGATCGGTCGGGTCCGATCACGTCATTTTCAAAGTATCGTAATCGGCAAAAAAATATCGGACGCGCCTTTTTTTGATATATATTTTAAATAAATCGTTTTCTAATTGTATTTAACGTTACAGACATAATATGTTACACTCATCCAGAGTCTTTAGTTTTGGCTTAAGGTAGGGTTATCAAATTTATCCCAATAATGGCGGTAATTAATTTTTTAAAACTTGTATCACATTACAATATTTAACGCAATTAATGTATGCGCTGCACGACCCACTCACGCATTGTCGCGCTAAATCTGTAATGGCGCAGTTTTACCTATATAGAGAGCTAAAAGGCAGCGTAAAATGAGTAGAGTGAATTTTGGAAGCCTTTGGAGCCTTTTTTAATTGGCTAAAGCCTTACAATCCCTCTCCCTACGATTAGAGCTATCGTGGGAAGCAATGTGGGGAAGCAAGGTAGTAATTGATCTTTTTCTTAACACACTATGTTATTTCCCAACGCAGAGAAGATATTTCAGTTGGTAGCACTACGCACAGTCATGGTTCCACTTCCCATCATGCATTTGGGCATGGCTACAGTATCATTTACTGAAAGCTCAACAAATACACTAGATGGCAATATTTAGTCACAATATACAAAGTCACATTTGTCCTTTAAGAATTACAAGTCTTTCTATCCGTGGATCCCTCTCACAGAAAGAATGTTAATAATGTAAATGCCATCTTGAGGATTTATTGTCATAATAAACAAATACAGTACTTGTGTACTGTATGTTGAAAGTATATATTCGTCCGAGTTTTATTAATTTTTTCCTTAATGCATTGCCAAAATGTATATGATCGGGAAAAATTATGGGGAATGATTGGAATTGAATCGGGGGCAAAAAAAAGCAATCGGATCGGGAAATATCGGGATCGGCAGATACTCAAACTAAAACGATTGGATCGGGAGCAAAAAAACATGATCGGAACAACCCTAGTTTGTACTACAATGCACGACACAGCAACTGCTTGTGACTGCTTGTGAATTTCAATATGGCGACGCTTTGTTGTGGCTGGTGACGCCATTAACGCCCGGATGTCCGACTGCGAGAATAAGTCTGAGGTTCCCTTTAAATCTCCTTAAATAACGATTCCGGCAAATATGTTTTAAAAACACGTCTTCTTTTGTAACTTCAAAATGTTATATACGTGGGGTCTGCCTTAACCCGAAGAGCCCCTGTACATTTATTTAGCAGTTTACTGCTTTGTATTACATGTAAAAGCCACATTCGTAATGAAGAAACATAGCGCCATCTAGTGTCTAAATGTTCCATCCATACTCCTAATGCTAAGTCCCAACAGGATAAATCAATTTCTCCTCTAGAAGGATATTTGTGTGTGATTTGCTGATGCGAGTGTGCGCGTTGGGACCTGAGGGAGCGGTGATGATGTCACTCCTTCGTCCATAAGTGGACGGATTGAGCCTGAGGCAGGACGGGGAGGGGGAGCCCGGGAGAGCTGAACCGAAGCTGCGAGGTTGCGCGTCTACGCGCTGATGACTCACCTCAAAGCACATACAGAGAAGGCACTGCGACAGCACCGAGGTGCGACTGCGTGCACGCGTGTGTGGATTTCATCCCGCTTGCTGCAGTGCTTTTAATGTGAAGAGGGCCTTTCTCTGTCAACTTCCTCTTTTGTTTGCTAGGAAACTAATAAATCACAGGGTCGCCGGAGTAGAGGTTTTCAGGGCTCCAGGCCAGGTTGGCGTCCTCTGGGAACAGCCAGCAAGTTCCACAAACTGGCCTATTTACGATTTGAGTAAGAAGACCATTTTAACTCATTGGCTGCCATTGACGGTGATAGACGTTCAATCTATTTGAAATGAGAGGGCTTTCAGCTATCATTTGCTAATAGATTGGCTGTCAGTGGCAGTTAATGTGTTAATACATGGGAAATGCCATTAAAAGCTAGTCAGTGGTTTCACATACAGTAAGAGGAAGGTAATGATTGGCCAGGCTGAGTCATTACTGTATGGTTGCAGGGGAAGAGAATAGAAGGCGCTGCTGCAGTGGGCTTCAGACTGCAGCACAACTGCTGACCCCCAACTCCACAAACATGCAAACACACACTTCTGCATTAGAGTGAGAAAAAAGTCCAATATGGTAACACTGGGGAACACAGTTTATGTTATTTTAGGTCTGACAACTCTTTCGAACTCATTACGGGTGCGGAATCTAAAAATGATCTCAGTTTGTCCCTATAACATTGCGTTTTTGAACTATAGAAACATTGTTTTCTTTAAAAATATGATAAAACACTGCACTTAACATGTGTTTTGTTAAAAAATGATCATATAATGACATGCAATAAACAGGGTTCCTACAGGTTTTTGCAGGTGAAATTTAAGAAAAAAAAGTAAATCATTTAAACTTCAACCATAACTCATTAAAAGTTAAAAAACAAACAAAAAAAGATGGCATTCGTAAATTTTAAGTGAAAAAAAGAATCCCAAAGGTGAGCTATATAAACCTTTAAAAAATTCAAATGGATTGAACTTCTAAACCTTAAGAAAAAAATTTAAATGTGAACCATCTAAGCCTGAATAAAATGTCAAAATGGATTGGAATTCATAAAAACAATTGTAAATGACCCCAAAATAAGAACCCAAAATATAAACCTTGCAAAAAAAATAAAATAAATAAATGTAACTCGTAAAATAAAAAAATCTCCTACAAGAAAAAAATAATTACCTTCTCAAGACATTCAAGATGAGTAAATTGAAGACTTAAGATTCTTGAAGACGATGAAGATGCTTGCCTGGCACGGCCAGACTGTTCTCCCTGTATTTTTCAAACACTGTGAGAATAGTCTGCGACCCAGCCCATTAACGGCCTCTCGAGCAAGAAGACAATCAACCGCCCAATCAGGTTCGTTTATTTGCGTGATGTGTTCTTAACGAGCAACGTCACTCTTCCGCGTCGGAAGTCGTCTCCACAACAACACAGATGACGAACATGAGAGTCGAGAATATGTTCCAATCCACGGTAAAATCAGTTTTGAATTAACAAAAACACATAGACACAAGTCATTGACAAGAGGCTGTCTCGCGCTAGCCATGTTAAATAAACTTCTCCGTTCTCCGCTCGCGCGGCATGAGTTGTCGCTTTACCAACGTCACGTCTGCCCGTCGCTGATTGGTCCACTCCGCTGTCTGTTTGCTGTGGCTTGCTCCGCCCTGGAAATTTGATCCACTTATTGGTCACCAGACTCTACCGATGGAACAGCGGTGAGTCTGGTGTAACAGGCTACTGGATGCAATATGAAAGAAAAAGCTATGACGACGGCCATGTTTATTTAACCGTATTGTGTTTTTAGGAAGCATAAGGCGAGTTAAAATTTGCTAAAAACGGCAGTCAGAATTTTTTCAAATTCATCCCCAGTGTAACCAAAACGAAAAATTACTATCTTTTTAAGGACATACTTTTTGATACAGAGCTTGTATTGAGGAGCATGAGACTGAATGGACAGAGTGAGTGAATGTTTATTGTGTCAGCTGATGAAATTACAACCAAACTTGTGAGCTATTCCTCCGTCTTTGTTCCATTCATCAGTGAACGTGTCCACTAATGAGGATCCGTAGTGTCTCATTAGTCTTGATAATCATCTGTACAGCATCATCAGCGGGAAGGGATGGAGCTTGTTGTTCAGGGGGGTCGTCAAAAGTCAGAGAATGACTATTAGACTGAAAGGGAGCATTACTATTGAATTTGAGATGAATGACAGTCATTATAATTTTGTGCTACGGCAACTAGTAATTCTATACTTTGTTTAGATTGTTTCCACAACCACACACCCATCGACCTACTCTCATGTCTACAACAGCGACAGTGGACAAAGCTATTGATTGAAAAATAACCCATTTGTGGTCAATTGACAAAGTCGTCTTGGGAAAAGACCATCATGTTCAGCAGAGGTAATTTAAGGCTGTGTGCAGAATGAATTATTGAACAGCTTGCACTGTCAGACTTGGAAGAATGACATATTATCGCGACAAAATTATTCATTGTCGTCTTCTGTTGGAGTCAAACGAGGACGGTGATAGACGTCTAATCTGTTTAAAAAATTCTTGCAGAAAGTCATGTAGATATATTTCCTTTTATCCACTCAAACATTTCACATTGTTGCTGTAATCATTCTTTGTTCTCATAACTCTGTGTCTAGTATATGAACGACGGGTATGAACGACTTCCATTGCTTTTATCTAGAGGCTGCTACTTGCTAGGACAAATACAGTGGGGCAAATAAGTATTTAGTCAACCACTAATTGTGCAAGTTCTCCTCTTTGAAAATATTAGAGAGGCCTGTAATTGTCAACATGGGTAGACCTCAACCATGAGAGACAGAATGTGGAAAAAAACCCAGAAAATCACATTGATTTTTAAAGAATTTGTTTGCAAATCATAGTGGAAAATAAGTATTTGGTCAATACCAAAAGTTCATCTCAGTACTTTTTTATGTACCCTTTGTTGGCAATAACGGAGGCCAAACGTTTTCTATAACTCTTCACAAGCTTGTCACACACTATTGCTGGTATTTTGGCCCATTCCTCCATGCAGAGCTCCTCTAGAGCAGTGATGTTTCGGGGCTGTCGTTGGGCAACACGGACTTTCAACTCCCTCCACAGATTTTCTATGGGGTTGAGATCTGGAGACTGGCTAGGCCACTCCAGGACCTTGAAATGCTTCTTACGAAGCCACTCCTTTGTTGCCCTGGCTGTGTGTTTGGGATCATTTTCATGCTGAAAGACCCAGCCACTTCTCATCTTCAATGCCCTTGCTGATGGAAGGAGATTTTGACTCAAAATCTCTCGATACATGGCCCTATTCATACTGGTCCCTTTGCATAAAAACAGCCCCAAAGCATGATGTTTGGAGTGTGACTGACTGAGCTTGTGGACAAGTGTCTTTTATACCGATAATGAGTTAAAACAGGTGCCATTAAAACAGGTAACGAGTGGAGCCTCGTTAGACCTCGTTAGAAGAAGTTAGACCTCTTTGACAGCCAGAAATCTCTCTTGTTTGTAGGTGACCAATTATTTATTTTCCACTGTAATTTGGAAATAAATTCTTCAAAAATCAAACAATGTGATTTTCTGTTTTTTTCCACATTATGTCTCTCATGGTTGAGGTTTACCCATGTTGACATTTACAGGCCTCTCTAATCTTTTCAAGTAGGAGAACTTGCACAATTGGTGGTTGACTAAATACTTATTTGCCCCACTGTATTTGTCCTAGCAAGTAGCAGCCTCTAGATAAAAGCAATGGAAGTCGTTCATACCAGTCGTTCATATACTAGACACAGAGTTATGAGAACAAAGAATGATTACAGCAACAATGTGAAATGAACAGATATACTATATGTTATTGTTAATACTTATTTGCCCCACAGTATAAACTGTATGAACTTGAATGTCGAGGCAGATCGACTCGGGAGCGCCTCGTGGTGGTTTCGGGTGATTTTGTCCGGAACGGCCAGCTTTTCTGTTTTCTTTCCTCAATAAATGTACACTCGGTATTTTCTTTTTGTTCCTAAATTGTGTGTCATCATCTCCTGTTCATTAAGAGACTAAAAGAACATGTATAAAGAAAAAAATCAACTTTTTCTTCAGTCATTTCACGAACATTGAGTACCATTGACGACAGTAGATGTCTTATACATTATTTTTAAATGCTCATGTCAGTCATATTTTTTCACACATTCGCTACCACTTGACCGGGTTGGCTGGCAGTAACCCGGTGCTTCACTGTCATCGATAGTAGTAGACGTCCAATCCATTTCTTAAGCTTTTATAGAGCACTTTTAACTCATTGGCTGCCAGCCTCTCTCAGTCAAAATGGATTGGACGTCTAGCACCGTCATTGGCATTAAAACATGTGCATTCACAGTCAGTCGTCCCAGTTTAAATTAATTTGGACCTCTATTGTTGTCAATGATAATAATAATAATGAACATTAGAGTGCAAGTTGCCGATGATGTAATGGTACATTCGCCTGACTATGGCGCAGGCACCGTGGAATTGGTTTCCACTCAGTGGTGGTCTGATTGTGGGTCAGATGGTTGTCGATCCCTGTGTGTGCCCTACGATTGACCTGCGACCAGTTGATAGTGTAGTCTGCCTTTTGCAAGAAGTCAGATGGGATAGGCTCCCGCAACCCTGGCAAGGATAAGCTGTGTTAAAAATGAATGGATGGAAAAACAGAATAACAATAAAAACTTCTTTTTTTTAAATTATAATCATACAGTATGTGGACATCACATTTTGGGTCATGCAGGCCAAACTAATCCCAAATCGCAGCCAACATGACCCAAAATAAGAAGTCTACCAATGCGGACGCCTGGTCTTTATGAAGTTAAGGTTTTTCTTTCTTTTTTTTTTTTTAATTACGAAAAAGAATCAGTGCCCTGCAAAGGGTTAAAAAAATGTACATTTAACAATCAATTAAAAAAAACTCATGATAGGTTACTTGACAGTGTTGTTTTTGGAAGCCCTTATAATTTTCATCTACATCAGCAGTCTAAGGGAGGAGTTTATGGTAACTCGGTCCAGGGAGCTGCTTCAATACCGGGAATCCTATGATACAAAGGTTGCCCAGGCTGGGATCGAGGTCAGGACGGGTCGCAGGTGAAAAGCTGACGAGGCTGTGGACATCGCAGACTCAAGACTACGACAAAGGGCGCTTGTGGGAGCAGTTGCACGGGGAAGAGTGGGCTTGGGTAGCGGTGGCCCAACACGTTATGGCAGGGGTCAGGGTAAAGAGACGAGGTCTTTGGTCCTGGAGGAAGTCCGAGCAGAAGTTGAGAATAGGCAGGCCAGCCAGATAGTGGGGATGCACCAGCGGGGCGCCTGGACAAGATGGGAGCAGGCTGTGGAGCGCAAGGTCACATGGAACGATCTGTGGAAAGCAGAGCCCCATCGTATAAAATTCTTGATCCAGGCAGTCTACCACGTTCTACCTAGCACATCTAACCTTTTCACCTGAGGAGAAGGGGAAACACCAGCTTGCCCCCCTCTGTCAGAAGAGAGGGACCCTGGAGCACATCCTCAGCTGCTGCTAGAGAGCCCTGGGAGATGGGCACTACCGATGGCGGTACGACCAGGTCTTGAAAGCTATAGCAGAGGTTGTCTGCAGTGGGATCAGTCAAAGCAATACTCTCCGCTCAGTAAGAAAAACTATCAATTTTGTCAGGGCTGGGGAGAAGCCTACAGTGGCTACCAGAAACAGCTCTTCAGGCCTTATGGCAACAGCACGCGATTGGGAGCTAAGAGCTGATCTGGGGAGACAGCTGAAGTTCCCAGAGGTGTTTGCCAAGACAACAGCAAGGCCGTACATAGTTCTCACTTCAGCAGCATCCAAGGAGACAGTCCTCTTGGAGCTAACAGTGCCATGGGAAGACCGAATGGGTAGGCGCACGTGTGAAAGGCGGCAAAGTACTCAGCGTTGGTGGAAGAGTGTCAGAGCAATGGTTAGCGGGCATGATGCCAGCCCATCGAGGTAGGATGCTGAAGTTTTGTGGGCCATTCCCTCTGCAGGGCCTACAAGATGTTGGGCATCACAGGGGCTATTCAGCGAGAGGCCATTAAGTTGGCTACCAATGCAGCAGAGGTGGCATCACGGTGGCTGTGGAACAGGAGGGGAGAGTCGTGTAGAGTAGGGTAGCACTACCTGGACACAAGCCGGGGCCTGATCATCCCTGGCTGGTCGCCTGGGGGAAGGGGTCTGATCGTTGAAAGACCCGAAACCCCCCCGATCCCAGTTTACACCACTGACGATGTGTCCAGGGCCACCGTTAGGTGTATTTCAGAACTTTTGGATGGTAACACCTATTAGTCTTAGTCAAATTTGTCTTATTGACAAAAACTCAAGCCTAATTTAGTCTAGTTTTAGTCGTTTACTAAAAATGTTTTCGTCCGTAAAATAAAAAAAAAAAAATCTCCAAAAATAGATGTTTTCCAACTATTTTGAATGAACATTGACAGACGAGCACATATTGTCAATGCCAACTTGGTGATAATACACACTCAGCAGGAAAACAGTACATTATTTTCCACGAATTATACCTGTCACGGACCTGACAGAGGAGGACCACAAATGGGTCATGTTTTTCAACAGTTTATTGAAGGTCACGGCAGGGCAGGTGAAAAGCAGCACATGCAGCAGTACAGACAAGGGCTAGGCAGAAGTCAGGTTTCCAAAAAGTAAAAGGCAGGTCGAGTTACCAGGGCGGGAGAGAAGGCGGCAGTCGGGCAGGCTCAAATTCCAATCTGTGGTTCGGCAGTGGGGTGCTGAAGGTGTGGCGCAGAAGGAGCAGGTACAGGTGGGGCTAGCGTGGCGGAAGAATCGGGAGCTAGGATAGGTGAGACTAGGTTGTTGAGCTACTGTATGTCCTGGTTTAGCAGTTCTTGTTGATGATGGATCTGTTGTTGCCTCTGGTGACCAAGCTGAATTAATGATGAGATTTCCTCCACCATCCGATTCATCTTGCCCTCTGCGTGTTCCAGACGCTGCACGGCAGTCGGGGTTGTCGGGTTGCTGTTGTCCATGCTGGGAGTGTTGTGCGCTGGGTCCATGCTGGTTAGACCATACTGTCACGGACCCGACAAAGGAGGACCACAAATATGTCACGTTTTTCGACAGTTTATTGAGGGTCACGGCAGGACAGGTGAAAAGACAGCAGCACAGGCAGCAGTACATACAAGGGCTAGGCAGAAGTCAGGTTTCCATAAGCAAAAGGCAGGTCAGGAGAGAAGGCAGCAGTTGGGCAGGTTTAGATTCGGCAGCAAGAGTCAGATTCAGAGAGCTAAGCAAGCAGGTAACAGGCAGGCTTTGCAGACGGTCTGACAGAGTGGAACTGAGAAACAAGGCTTTAAATACACAAGTTGATTGCTGAGTGAAGCAGTGCTAATGGCTGGGTTGTGAGTAGATGGATTGGGAACAGGTGGGGATAATTGAAGGCAATGCTGCAGCAAGGACTGAGGCCATGACAATACCCACCTGGACTCCACGAACTGTATGTAAAAGAAATAAAAAGTTGTCCGAGAGTTTAAGAGGATGCTCGCTCTTAGAACTAGCTCAATGCTAACACGAACGCTTCGAGTAACATTTAGTGTGTGATTATCACGCTACAGACCTTTGAAGGCTAAAGCAACATTGCATATTCTCTCTGGCCAAGATAAGAAAACAAAGCTTACCATGTGTGCAAGCTGGAGTGACTGGAGATGACGCTGGTGAGACGGTTAGAAATCAATAATCATCTAACCTATCATTATTAAATTAAATATGATCAATCTGTCAGTTTCCCCCCCACTTCATACAGTAAGGTAGTGAGCCCCTTCAGTATGTAATTATCCAATCCATTCCACTTGTTCATATAGAGAACGCCCACATCACTGTAAATCCAGTCCGCATTTTCCCTGTGACCTTGCTCGAAGTCAGTACCGGGCCGGCGTTCAGAGTATAACAGCGTATTTTTTTTCAGTTGTGAGTAATCTAATGAATTACTTTTCCCGTCTTTGTTACGCCGTTTCTACAGTTTGGTTGAATGAAAGGGGAGTTGTCAATCAATCAATCAATCAATTTTGTTTCTATAGCCTTTTACAAAAACCCGAAAGGTCCTCAAAGAGCTTTAGAACAATGACAAACATGGTTCATGATAAATAAAAGGCAGGAAAGTACTATACTATGACATAAAGAAAAAAAAACAAAAAACGTGATTTTGACAGCCGTCTGGACAGAACAGATTATGAATTGATGGATGAAGGATGGATATAAGGTTTTCCAAGAAAGTGAGTATTTATCACTGCTGGTAGTAACAGTTAGCCCCAGCCCCCGACTAACAGCAGAAAGTACTATGTAATTAATAAACCAACTGTTCTGTGTTTGACAAATAAAAACCTGCCTTGCACATTACAGACGATCTCTGCGCACGTCTTAAATTTGTTGTATTGCCGTCAAAAGTTACATCCCAGCACTAAAATAACGCTGGTACTTAGCTGCTACTACCTAGTTAGTCTGAAATGCATTGTGAAGGTCCTGGTTGTTTATAGAGTTAAGTGTGCCCTCTTTTTACTGCTATCTTTGGGGTGACTTCCTCTGGAGTATCAGCTGTGTTTCTCACTTTACGTATAGATGAGTACAGGAGCTGAGCTTATTCACATATGATTATCATTAGTGGATAGTCATAATAATACACTAATAATAATCAGTCCATCACCTTTATTGACCTTTAGGAGTCAGAGCAGAGTGATAGACCAATTTTTCACCCTTAAAAACAGACGGCATTCTTTGATGCTTTCATCTACCAAGTAACTTGCAATGGCGTACCGCACACCGGCTATTTTTAGAACGTGACGTCGCAGCGTAAAGCGGAAGTAAAGCCGAAGTGGGACATTATAGACCCGCCCTGGCAGAAAAACGATGTTAAAGGTGCTACTTTTCTCCGGTAATCTTTCAAAAACGAGCATGCCGATCACACATTGCTTTTTTGGAACTTGAAGAAACGACTCTAAACATTAGGACATATGTTACGACACAAACGGATGTTTTCTTCATACGTTTCCCGAAACCAAAAACTCGGAGGAAAAAATATGAAGAATGAATCAACTTGCGCGAACTTTTAACGACAGCTCGGTGAATCCATTCACATTTCATGTGCAGTAAACATTTTGTTCAGTTGGCATGGTCTTTCAGAGGACAAAGAGGTAAGCCATTTTGACATTTATAACTTATTTTTTAGCGTGACGTGCAGTGCTGCTTCTGTCTGACAATGAATGACCTGAAAATAACTAAAATGGTATCTGACTGCCAGTTACCTTTTCTGTTGTAAAAAAAAAAAAAAAACTTTAGTAAGGGGCAAGTGTAAATAAATTATAGAATTAAGATTTGTTATCAATGAAAAAATGAAAAGTGTTCGTTGGCTGTCACTGAGTAGCATTTGCGATCGCTACACAAAACTAACTACATTACCCCCAAGAACGGTCAGAGACGTAGGACAACCAGAGGATATAATGTATAAGAAAGACAGGGCTGGTGGTAAAGGATAGCTTGTTGAAACAGGAGAATGTCATTGTCAGTCGCGTAAGAAAGAGGTGTCGATAAAAAAGCTAAGGCTATGCTTCGGTCGGCTCGTTTATTTTGTCTTTTTCAGCCCTCGACACTCAAGCCATGTATTTACCTGAACATTTTTATGTTCTTCCACATCTTTGCCAGTGAATTTAGCACCAGGGACATAGTTTTCGGAGAGAATTGGTAGGTTTAGCTCTGTAAACATCTCCTTGGTACACGATTTCCATTCATTTACTATTGGGGACAAGCTCTCGTTTGTCCCCCACTTAGCAACAGTAGCTAACGTTATCAATATTAATAAGCGGAAGTGACGTTTTGCTTGCGGTATGCCATTGTAGCTATTTTTTTCCTATTGTTCTACTGCAGGGGTGCCCAATCCCGGTCCTCAAGAGCCCCTATCCAGCTTGTTTTCCATGTCTCCCCCCTTTAACACACCTGAATCAAATGATCGGCTCATCAGCAAGCTCTGCAGCAGCCTGATAACGATCCTGATTAGTTGATTCAGGTGTGTTAGAGGAGGGAGACATGGAAAACAAGCTGGATAGGGGCTCTCGAGGACCGGGATTGGGCACCCCCGTTCTACTGTATTTAAAAAATAGACTGAAACAATAACAACAATAATAATGAATAAATTATCAGTCTTTGTAAGGTGTGGTGAAGTTTGCTTGTACGCTACGTTCACTTACATCCTGGTCATCTCCTGGGGGCTAAGCCAACTTGTTCTTAAAACCTAGTGACGCCCCTGCTGGGAAATATCACTGCCATCGCATCCGTCCTATAGAGCCTACCCACGTACCACGTGTTCGCTGTAGGGTTCCGCCCACTTGTCCGTCAAAACGACTCTGTATTAGCATTGTTTTCAATTGATGGCGCAATTTAAAATGCATTTCATGGAAGACCCGGTGCTTTCTGATGCCGCAAACTCACTGGATCTGTTGCATAAAAGGCGTTATGAGGAAAAGCTTCGTTCTATACAGTTGCCAGATCCATATTTGATGCCCAAATCGATGTTTTTCGACCCACTGTCTTCGCCCTGTCTGCCCGACATCTGCTACGCAGATATTTACAATTATCTTGTCCACACAAAATCAGCCTATTCTCACGAAAGTTTGAAAAACTTTAAGAGCTTGGAGGCTTATAAATGCTACGTTGCTGGTTGGGTGAAACAGGTCCTCGTACACGAAAATTCGGCAGGAATCTTGTGCTCGGAAGGTGAGTTACGAAATTTTCAATTCAAAATCTTTTGTTCTTGCTAACATCCACTGTCAAGTCTAATGTATTTCATGTCATTTGTCAATGGAGCTAGGGCTTTTAATGTTTATATAGTTTAGCGATAGCACTCACTACATACGTGTATGTTGTCGGCGATTAGCCTAGCAATGATCTTAATTGTGGTTATTTGTCAGCCCCGTAGACGAGGCCAGTTTCTTTTACTTGGTACCAGCTAAATATTATTCAAAAAATAACGATGGTGGAAGAAAGGGAAGTCACAAACATCTTGAATTTGAAACTATGTCGTACTACGTCGTATGTTGTCGGCGATTAGCCTAGCAATGATCTTAATTGTGGTTATTTGTCAGCCCCGTAGACGAGGCCAGTTTCTTTTACTTGGTACCAGCTAAATATTATTCAAAAAATAACGATGGTGGAAGAAAGGGAAGTCACAAACATCTTGAATTTGAAACTATGTCGTACTACGTCGTATGTTGTCGGCGATTAGCCTAGCAATGATCTTAATTGTGGTTGTCAGGCCAAAACCCTCTAAATATATATTAAATGCATCTTACCGGATATAAAATGACTACTACATAGTCTGTGGTGATTTTTTTGGTGTCCAGTTTTCACGTCGAATTGCAGCCGTCCATTTCGCTCTTCTCTTTGGATCCCTCGGAATACGGTAAAACTTCAAGTCTCTCCTTCCATCTTCTCTGTTAGTGCAACCAACAGCCACACACGCCTTCACCATTTTGATTATTAATGTTAAGGAGCAGAAAAACACGCCGTAAATAGGAGAAATGTACGTAGCCGTAATAGGTTAACACTATGTTTTGACGGACAAGTGGGCGGAACCCTACAGCGAACACGTGGTACGTGGGTAGGCTCTATTGGCAGGGGTGAAAGTGGGCCAGAACGGTCAGGAACGCATAACGGTATAAGATTCAGGGCCAGAACACAGTTCCGGTACAAGATTCAGGACCGGAATGCTGTTCCGGTACACGATGCTTTGATTCCGAATATATAACAGCAACTGTCAAAACGCTATGTAAAAAAAAATAAATAAATAAATGCTAAGCTGCCACACATGCATTTCAGCTCCAAGAAGAAAACAATCAACCAACATCAGATTTACATAAACAAGTGTTAACAACAAGCAAAATAAAGTGCTTGTGTAGCGTAATCCGTTTCCACCAATATTTATTATTTATTCTATTCCACGGATGGCATAGAGGTTTTCCCAGCTACTGCAGTTATCTGAGTCTGACGATGATGAGTCACGTCAATGTGCGAATGCACGCAGCAAAGCAAAACGCCTGGACTCATTTATCCGTTCAATTGGCTGACAAACTGACATGTGATCAGCAGACATGGTTAGCTCTGATTGGTTCAAATGTGCATGTTTTCTGGAACAGCAAAAAAAAAAAAAAAAAAAAAGCTTGTTGAATTGATTCGATATAAAAAGGGCAATGCAACATAACACAAATCTTTAAGAGCAACGAAAGAGTTGCGGAGGCTTATTTATCATATTTGGTTTCATTTGCTCTGATGGGGAGGTTCAGAACATCTTAGCTGTCAATGTGCACTTTGGACTTATATTTGTTCATTTATGTTAGGCTACTTATTCATTTTCTTATGATTAGAAAAAAAAAAAAAAAGTCAATGTTTGCGCGATCTTCAAAATATATTCCATTTCACTCTGCGTAGTATAAGTCATTTGTACTTATTTTTCTGAATGTATGTTACTTATATCTATATTATAAAAAAAAAAGTAAATGTTTACATTAACTTCAATTTTAATATATATCCTATGTTCTTAAGTAGTTAAAATTGAGATTTGGCATTTAGTATGTGAGGAAATGAGGGAAAATAAAAATTAGGAGATGGAGGTTGGGGTTAGTGTTGTTTTTGTTAACTTTTATTTAGCAAATCATTGAAAAAAAAATACAATTTTGAATGAAAAATGGATAAATAAATTCCTGGGTCAGTGGCGACCTTCACGTCGGGGAGTTGTTGTGCCAAAAAATAGCCGCCCCGCGTGAAAATGTCCCCCCTGAAGGGAACGCTTATTTATAACGCTTTATTGAGCGTTTATTTTATTTATTTATTTTTATTTATTTGTTTATTTATTTTATTATTGAGCGCCCACACATCACTCGTACGAACAGCTTTTTCTTACCAATCAATGGAAATGGAAACGATTTTCTTGTACCGTGAATATGTATTATTTTACTCTGCTTGAACTAATAAATGTCATACCTGTCTGATTGTCATCGGGATATGGTCGTGAAAACCTGTAGACTGTAATACTGTAATACATTTCTGTTCAAAGATGGTTATGTGGCCCAGTCCATGATTTGTTACTAAAATACAGTACAATTATTTTGTGTAATTTATTTATTTAAAACTGATTTTACAGTCGTAGATCCAGTACTGTAACGCGTCCATGTAAACATTTGATGTTTTCACCTGAATAAAGCGTTATAAATAAGCGTTCCCGTCAGGGAGGACATTTCACGCGGGGGGGGGGACATTTTTCGGCACAAGACCGGTGTACTCAAGCCACTTTCACCCATGCCTATTGGACGTCTATCACCGTCAATGGCAGCGAGTGATAAACAGAGTAGCAGTTGAGTCCGCATAAAAGTTGGTTGACGCCTGACCCCCCTCACCCCCCTTTTGTGAAACGATGGTTACGCCCCTAACTACTACTACAACCTCCACCTCCAAAACGACGACCTCCCCTCCCTACCTCACGCATACGTACAGTCAGTTGGACGCTGCAGCGTTTTTTTAAGAGCGGTTCGGCGAGCCAGGAGAGGAGGGAGGAGGCAGCAGCAGGAAGCCCACCATGTCCGGAGCGTGTTAGGGGAGAGAGAGAACGCGCGTACGCAGTCAGCCAGTGGAAAAAGAAGCAAGGTAGCGAAGGGATGGAAGGGCGGCGCGTTTGGGCGCGAGTGTCATTGCAGACATGGGTCGCCGCGGCACGACACCTCGCTTCGAGCTCCTCGGAGGGGCTTTCCGCCGCCAGTCCTTCGGCTCTGCAAATGGCGATGCGCTGCTGAGCCCAGGAGACGCAGCCGAGGCGGCGGATGCCAGGGAGTAAACCGACTCCTATATGATCACCTGCGCTTTTCTTTGCCTGGGATTTTCCGTAGCGGTGGACGGTACCATGGTGAATTACCAGAAATACATTACTGTGATGCAGCTGGCTCTGGGGGTGACCGCCTCCAACAAAGAACATTGTCTTCCACCCAGGAAGCGAATGTGGTGAGTGGGAATCGACGAGGATGGGCTAAGGGGGGGAGAAAATGATATTTGTAGCCTGGTCCGATTTTTAAATGGTGCTTTTTGTCACTGCAGCCAATCTGTAAGCATCTCACTACAAGGCATGCTGGGAGTTGGCGTGTGCGTTCTCGCTCCTAAAGTTGAATGGCGAGGACATTGGCGGCTAACCTTAATGAGCCAGTCAACATTTTACACTGAAATATTGAAAAATCATGGCATGAAAAAGTGGATAAGGTTGGCTGTGTTCCTCCTGCCACCTAGTGGATGACAATTTCAAATCTGTCACTATACGTCGCTGGCGTAGATAGGTGCAAGTTAGTCGACTTTTATTCAGTCAGCGACGTCAACGACGATCATGTTGATGATAAGCGTCCAATCCATTTTGACTTTGATGGCATTAATCCGTTATCCATCAAATCGATCTAAACGCACAACAACGACAAACATTGTCATGTCGAAGTTATTTCTACAGCCCTAAGTCAACGAGTTTAATATGTTAAAGAAATAACAGTAAATTAAATGAGTAAATATTAGAAATAAAAAATCTTCTAAAAAAAAACACCGACAAAACTAAAAAGCAATAATTAAATCGACAACAACGGCTCCTAAACTGAACAAAAAACAACATCCGGCGGGAAAAAAAGCAAAAAAATTTCAAACTTTAGGTAAAATGTAACGGAATATGTTAAATATGTATATAATCTCATATTAAATTAATCAGAAACCTTTGAATTGAATCAAATTGTGGCTGATGTAAAAGGAATTGCCGCGTAATTAGTAATTTATGCTCCTGTTATTAGGTGATTAGGGCCTTTCCACAATACAGTATTCAAATATTATGAGAAACTGAATTATTGGTATTTACGATATGAATCATCAAAATGGATTGAACGTCTATACACTATAAACTACGCAGTAAGGTATATATATACATATATATATTTTTTGGGTGAATTAATTCCACACGCTTGGAGGATAGTTCTGTTGTATGCCGTACTGTAACAAGTGTTACTGCACTCTTGTTCAAATCAAGACAGGGAATGGACATTTGGCTGATCTACATAGCGTTATAGTCTGCCGACAGCAGCAGGCAAGCCAGTCCAAGGTCCTCTTAGATTTGAGCTGTTCCACTGAAAGCAGGCATTTTTCCTTTGTATTTTATCATCTTCAATTTGGAGGAAATTCAAGATCCTAAAATGTGAAAAAATGGCCACAGAAGCTGTAAAACATGTTTGACTTCTAATCCTTATATGGATAATTTAGGTAACATTCCTGCATTCCTTAGGCAAAATAGGAGTATATATTAGCCGTTTTGCTTAGGACGCGTTCTTGCAAGAAATAATCTCTACCTGTAATTTAGTATGTAATCCTTAAAGTGAAAGTTTCTGAGGTGTGAATTTACCTGTAAACTCCTTTTGACATAGTGTGAGAAACGTTGGCAAATTGAAAGATGAGACGCCAAAAGCACGTGATTAGGAAATCAGTCAGCTCCTTATTTTAAATAGATCATTCTTCAGACCAGTTAAGTTAGATTTGACAAGAAGGGGTGTAACGGTACACAAAAATCTCGGTTCGGTACGTACCTTGGTTTTGAGGTCACAGTTCGGTTCATTTTCGGGGCACAGTAAGAAAACAAATTGCAAAATATAAATGTGCAAGTTGTTTATTACACAATTTTGTGGTTTCAAAAATAGGAACATTAGCCTATACAAAGCTAGAATTCTGCTCAAAAAGTAGCGGGTATTTAATGATAATAATCCAACAACAATTTGCCATTCAGACCCCGTGTATTGGTCAGCTTTCTTTCTGAAAGAAAGAAGAAAAAAGAAGTCCTGTGCTAAAGAGAAAAGCAATCCCAATGACAAAGATTTTAACATGTATTTTACAATTGAAATGCCTCAATGAATCATTTTTTTGTTCATATGAACGGTTTTCAAAAGCTTTATTGGTGGATTTTCTCAAGTTAAAACGCCACACAGAAATTAATAAATTTAATTGTGTAAGCAGGATGTGTGTATTATTCTTGTTATTTAATTACAGGTGTTTTCGCTCATTTCAATTTATTTTATTTAAATGGGCTATTGTTTATTTTATTATGTATTTATATTTTACAAATGTGATGTAGTATTCATTAATATTGTATATTTTATGTTGTATAACTTTAGTTCCTATGTGAATGTTAGTTCCTACTTGTTTTGTTGTGGTAGGAGGGTTTTGTTTTGAACACGGGGCCGTGTTGGGTATTATTATAGCAGAGAAGACAGCAGTAGATCAACAAAGACAAGTCAACTGTGCCCCTATCTACCACTCAAGAGATCTGATGGACTCAAAAAGTAGGTTACGATTGTATATTAATTTGAAAATCGACCGGATCCACCGTATTTTTACACGAGTGCCCGATCCTAGCTACCGGTAGTAGTATTGACGCAGGAGGGCCACGTCTCGTGTCAAATAATAAACTCTGCCGTTCTTTTCACGTTCGTCGCGTTGAGCCGCTTCTTGGACGCTTCTGGGACGCATCTAACATGCGGCCGCACTGCGACTGGTGTGCATTGGCTGATTGACTTTAACGCCCGCGTTTCACTGCGTTGTCGCGGCGGCCACGTTGTTGTGCCGTTGACGTTTCTGGGATATATACTGTCGTACCGTGTTGGTCCTTATTATAGTAGAGAAGACTCAGTAAATATAATCTACATAAAGAAACTGTAACCCGATCGACTCACAGCCTCGAAAAGTAAGAGTTATATTACGTCAGAAACGCGTTTGGTACGCGTCCGTTCCGAACCGAGCACCACGAACTGAAACGGTTCAATACTATTACATGTACCGTTACACCCTTAATATCAGCTGTTTTGCTGAGGACGCGTTCTTGCAAAAATAATCTCTACTTTTACTTTAGGGTGTAATCCTTGGAGTGAAAGTTTCTGAGGTGAGAATTTACCTGTAAACTCCTTTTGACATAGTGTGAGAAACGTTGGCAGATTGAAAGATGAGATGCCACAAACACATGATTAGGAATTTAGTCAGCTCCTTATTTTAAATAGATTATTTTTCAGACCAGTTAAATTAGATTTGACAAGTCCTGACATTAGCAGCACATGGAATATTCTCATAGTAAATTAAACATGTTTACAACTGTGGGTTAATGTTAAAATGTTCAATGATTTTTAGTCTTAAATACTAATGTATAAAAACATATTTGGACTAATTCTAGTGACCTTTTCACTAAGTTTGTCGCAAACTATAAATGTAAGAAGAGATGTGACTTTTTTTATTCGGTGCTAGTAATCCTTTGCTATATCACTGTGATTTGGCTGAAATGTAAACATACGTTGACTTCCAAAATTCCATTCACACTTTAACCAGTATTCATAAAAATAAGGTGAGTTTCCTCCCCTCCTCCTTCCATTGTTTTGAACACAGAAAATCTTTCGACACCCCTGAATCACTGTGCTAGGCTAGACCTTGCTTAATCACCAACAGATTATCATCTTGCTCAAAATCAAAGATGCTTAATTAGGACTTGGCTCCATAGAAGTAAAATAGCAGGTGGTGCTTGCAAACACTTGGCTACAGCTTGTTTGGAGCAAACACTAACACAATTCATGAAATAGTCTTTGTATCTTGAGCTGGCAGTGAACCATCATGTTTCAGTGCCATTGACAACAGTTGACGTCCAATCCATGTCAAGCGTGAAGGCTAAAACAAGTTATTGTCTGGATCTGTGATTATTTTTGCCATTGGTCGACTAATTGGCACATGTATAAATCATGTAATTTAATGTAATATTACTCCGGGATTACATTTTAGCTGAATTTTGCAGTGGAACCAAAACTATATGCTGGACTAAAAGTTGGACTATGAATATTAGCTAACTACTTAATGTAACTGTATTATTATTTTTGTTCCGAAGAAAAAGATAATTGCAAATATTAAATTTTGATTACGGTAGTTACAAAGCTGCTCATCTGCTTTCATTTCATGTACAAATAAGAAAATGTATACTTAATTTTTTAACCCTTTAAGATTCAAAAGAATATAAACATATATAAACACACTGTATTTTTAAATAAATACTTACAGTTCTTCCTAATGATTCATTTTTTTAATTTAAAAAACTTAAATAAAAGTGAGAAAATGTATTTTTCAGATCATAAAGCGCGCTCAAAATCCTTTATTTATCCATAAAATTGAAAGTGTGCCTTATGTATAAATTGTGGTTATGCTTAATGACCTGGAATCTGTTTTGTTGGAGCATAAATGTATTATGCTGCTCCAGTAAAGTGCCCATAATACAAATTCATTATTCATCAAACCCAAAAATCAAACAAATTAATAATAAAACCCGCTCATTGATGATATCTGGTCTCTTACAATTCGGTGTGCCTTACAGTCTGAAAAATATGGTCCTTTTTTTTGTTTTTTTTATCAAATATAAAAAATAAATAAATACATGAAAACACATTTTCTATTAGGGGTACAAAAACAGGATCCTTGCGGGTTCTTAAAATGTCTTGAATTTAAAATCCGAATAATCAATGTCTTAAATTGTCTTAAATGAAATTAAAAATGTAAAAAATAGCAGGTATTAAATTTCTCGACGATATGTCCAGGGGAAAAATTTCAAATTGTGTGTATTTTTTTTATTAAGGGCCGTGCACTAAATATGAGAATTTGGGATTAACACTAGAAAACCCAGCAGAGGCCGACTCGGCCTTTCCCTAGACAAATACTCCTAATATTCTCCTAATATATTCCCCTTCTCACGACACAAACTCAGCCTGTTACTGTTTTTCTCAAAGTTTTCACACATTTTTCTTGGACTAATTTCAGACACAATGACCACAATTCATGCTCCATGCCCCTGATTCAGTCCTTCTAAACTATAGACACAATTCCTGCTTTACACTCAAATTGCAGATCTAAAACGCTATATTTCAAAACAATGTATATATTTGGTCCATTTTTTTCTGTTTTTGTGTGTAGTGTAGGAGAAGTGAGTTAAAAACTGTGTAAAAAGTGTAAAACTCCATGAATAGATGTAAATGAATAAATATGTAGCTTGACTTGACTGACGCAAACTATCACATGAATAGTTCATCTGTGCTGTCTTTGGGCCGGTTACCAACACAATGTATTTCTAGTAGATGCATTTCCATATGAACGTTTTTTTGTCTGTCGGACAACGACTTGCCAATTCAAAAGCATTTGGGTCATTTTGGCCACCTCTTGATTTTCCCAGGGGTTAAGCCATATCGGGCATTGCTTGGGACTATTAGGAGTACCAGAATTGTCTGGGACGTTTAGTGTTAATATATGTTATACGGTACGTTGTCCGCAACCTCAGCATACGTCGGCGACTTAAGTTGTCGCCATGAAACCATTTCCTGGTTATTCGCAATTGCTGGGGTGAGCGAGAATTGTCAGAGATGGGGATGTGTAAATTTCATCAAAAATGGATGTTAGATGGTTTATTTAAAAGGTGGTTGGCCCCTGGTGAAAATAACAACAGTGCCTGGTGCAAAGTCTTGCAAAAAAGACTTTTTTTGTTAGGGACAATGGGGGTCAAAGCCGTCGAGTTGCACATGAGAGGAGAAAAACACCAGCGGTCTGTGGCAGCAGCTCTGTGTTTACAGTGTAATAAAATAAGCTTTTTTCTTCATCAGAAATTGTTGCAACATGTTTGGTCGTAAATTATATTTTTAAGGTCTTAAAATGTCTTTAAAAAGAATTAACATTGACTTTTAAAATTGTGCAAGAACCCTGAAAAACAGGATTTAAAAAATGTTTAGGTGGATTAACAATTAATAATAATAATTAAAACAGTTTCGATTAATTTGATAATAGATCGGTTGTTGATTTGTTGCCCTACCTAGCAGGGAAATGTCATGTTTCAGTGCCATTTACGGTGTTAGATGTCCATTCCATTTCGACTGGGAGAGGCTGATATTGAATGATTGCCACCATCCCTCCCAATCCAAAAGAATCGGACGTCTTGACGTCAATGGCAGGCAATACGTTAATGAGCATGTCCATGTATGTATGCTCCCTCGCCGCACTGGTCGAGCGTGGTGACAATGCTCTGATCAGCTGTGCAGTTGGCAACGTCTCCATGTGAGGTAAATGCGCCACATTTAAAGGGAGTGAGAGGAGTCGTCTTAGGGGCAGTTTACATGGTGACTCTGTGATACAAAGACGCAATGACTGAGTAGCGGACTCGCCTCGCGTGCATATAGTGTCGGCGAAGACGGAAGGCGAAGACTAAAAATTCTGAATCCTGCCTCCAAAGTGGAAGAATCCGATTGCGGGGGATTGAGGGGGGCTTCCTCGGCATGCATAGCAAAAGCTCCTGCGGCGCCAGACCGTGCCGTTAACGTCAGCACTTGTACACGTCACATTGGGTGTGCGCAGCGGTGCTACTAAACATTAAAAACAGCAAATATGGCGGAATGTCGGCTTTAATTTACTGTTTTAATAATATTTTTAAATTAAATATGTTGAACGTTTCAATTTTTGTGCCTTTTTGAACAAAAGAAAAATGACATTGCTTCGAGTGGGCGGGGCATATTTTTTTCCGGGCTGAGGGAGCTTGGTGGGGTCAAAGTGCGTCATTCTCTGTCGCCCTGTAAATCTGCACTGCCCCCTATGGCCTGGCATGAATACTACATCGTTTTCATGCGGAATTGCGACATTGTTCAAATGGAGACGCAATGCAAATTTGAAATTTTTCGTATTCTCGGAGAGTCACCATGTAAACGGTTGGCTGTGAATCGAATCGACGCGTTCATGTATCTTAATTCAGTTTACTTTTATGATGCATATATTTTTGTAGTATCTGTCTCCCACAAACATGAACTGTTATTATCATTGGAGTCAAGGGTGCTATCACTTGCAGCTTTTCATCTTATTGCCTAATCATATTCATTGTCTTATCTCAACTGCTGCCCGGGGACAAGATGAGGGTTTTCTACGAGACCTTTCATGTCTCCCGCGTTGTTGTTTGTGATGATTCACGCATCTTTCTATCAAGTGTCTTATTATATTTTAGGGAACCCGGGCACAAAGCGCTGAATTATTCATGCAAGCGCCACGGTGAGCTCTGATCTCGTTAGATTGACGATTTGTAATGGCAAGTGACAGAGACAGGATGCGCCAACTGTTATCAAGTGTTATGAAAGTTATGTGCTTTTGTTACTTTACAAGAATATTGAGCTATTTTAGTACTGTCAAGGTTGCGTCACTCTTTTCAAGGGATCTTTTCCACCAAGCCCCCTCCATTTAACCGCCGCTAATAATGGATTTTGAATGAGGCTGTTGTCTCTTTCTTGAGATCTCTACTTAGCGTTGGTAATGATTTTAGTTAATTTCCCTAATTGTTTTCTATTCTGAGAATTCACTCGAGTGTGACGCTGCTTGGAAAGCGACATCCACTCCACAAACTGTTTATAGTTTAAGAGATTTAGTGAGTGAACTTAATCACGGCAGGAAATAAGACACTTCAATTAGTGGAAATAATGATGGTAATAATAATAGAAGAAATATTGTTATTTCAGTTGGATGGTTTTAATAATAATGCAGTACACAGTTTTTGCTGAGTAAGGTCTAACAGCTAATCATCACTATTATTTGATTGCAGAATCCAAAACTGATCTTAGTTTTTCCACTGTCATATTATGTTTTTGTTTTTTTTTAACTATAGCATTTTTTTTAAAGAAATATGAAAACTACTGTACTTAACATAGGAGCTTCATTAAATAAAAATCTAAGAAAGAATTGGACGTGACTCAAATGTGTATCATAGTTACTTACTTAGGTATAGTACTCTTGCAGTTTTACAAAGTACTGTATATGCCTACTGTAATTAATAATTGCATGAAAGTAGTAAAATCATTAGTGGTTACACAGTACATAAACTGTGTAGAAAAAAAGAAACTCAGCATAAAAATGTATGAATTCAAATTTTAAAAATCTTTAAAAATTTTCACCAGAATTTATTTGTCAAGTTGTTCACTAGTGTGATTTTCAGGTCAAAACTAAAACCTGATATGTGGATTTTGAAGGCTATGATAATATAACAATGCCACATGTAACTCATTCATTGCCATTGTTGCTATATATCATGGATTTCATTTTTGTTGATGACAAACTTCTCATCAAATCTTAACGTACGGGTAGTCCCCGGATTACGAACGAGTTCCATTTCAATGCTGGCGATATAATGTGAATTTTTGCGTGAATCGGAATTAACCCTTTATCCCTAAAAATACCCCCTAAACCTCAAAATAACTATCCAAAAACGTGTATTATTCGTCATATTAATAAAACAAAGTAAGAAAATAAGATACTGTACTTACCATCAATGCTGGTGGTTTATGAAAAAGGTACACTGATTATGCCAGCTTGTTCACTGTAGTTTTACTTTTAAATCACAGACACACTATAGAACACTTTCGCCTGCTAATGAACAAACAGGTTAGTCAATGTGACTTATGAAGCTTATTTAGAGCTTGATTTCAGCAATTTAGGTCGAGCTGCTTATGTTATGAGTTGCTTGCTGCATCGCACTTCAGTAGAAAACAGAAAGCGACCTGATTGGGTCACTGCAATTAAACATATAAATTTGATCATTACAATTTAACTTGTAAACAAATAATTGTTAACAATATAGTACCAAGAATTGTACAAGGACGATAGAAAAACTAAATGCACGCAAAAAAATATGTTGTTTATCATGTAAATTTTCAATTAACCTTGATGAGACAACAGCTCCCCTTATTGGCGAAACAAATATTTGTTGGGAAACTTGAAAGCAGTTAGACCAAGAAAAATATGGAGCTCCAACACACACTGTACACTGATATGCGACTACAACCCCCCCCCCCCCCCCCCAAAAAAAAAAAAAACGACTGGAGACAAAATGGCGGACGAGACTCTGTCGTCGTAAAGTTGAAATTATGTAAATCGAATACATCGTAACCTGGGCACTACATGTATTTCGTTTAGTGAAAATGAAAAGAATCATGAATATTTAATCCACAAGTGCGCGCTTAAATTTTCTACTTGCTCTCCTAAAATTTCAGATTCATAACCACTGTGATCCCGGTTTAAAAAAAAAAAAAAGTCCATAGCCCATTTTTCAAAGTACGTGTATATGAATATATTATGTACCATCTGGTTGAAGCCATGCCCATGGGTCAGGAGCAAGTCAAAGTCTCCACTCCTGCAAAGTCAATCTTGTCAAGTCGCTCCACTTGATCTTGTTGACAAGACCGGGCTGCTATCTAAATGGATTGGACATGGTCTGTGCATTAATACCATCAGTTGTGCTCATCTAGCCCCTCCCAAAAAATTCCCCAAAATAACGTTCAGTGAATCACTTTAAAATACACACTCCTAACACTTCCTGCCGAGACACCTCATTCCATCAGGACAATGCCGGTCGGTTTGTTTATTTAGTCTGTACTTTTTTTTCATTGTTGAGTAAAAGCAGGATCTGATGCTGTGTTTTGACATTTCGGTGCATAAAGAGGAAAACACACCACTGTTGCAATAGTTTTTCATCATTGTTCTGTTTTGTTTAATTTAGATATTTTTTCTCTCTAATTAAATTGGTTTTAACTAAAGATGCACCGATACCAATACCAGTATCGGCAGGGGGGACCGATCCGCGCTTCATTTAGCGCCGTTTAGCTTCGCTTAGCTCTGATTAGCATCGCTTAGGTCCGCTTAGCTGTTCGTTAGCTTCACTTAGCTCTCCCGCGTTTTTCACGCCACTAAGCTCGCTATTTTTACAGCTCACTTGCTACTTTGCACATCGGCTATCGTTTATTTCGAACACATGAGCGAACGTGCTCTCCATGAGAGCCAAAGTGCAGTGAGGGAGAAGTTAAGAACAGGCCGGTAATGCCTCTTTTAACTTTCTTCTTCTTCTTCACACCGAACATAAAATACACGACAGCACACCCTGTGGCGAAACAATGCAGTACAGTTCCAATCAATCATACAATAACTCAACAGCTGGTTAACAGCATTTGCAAACGAAAAAAAATTAAATCTATTAGTGACACCACTGACAAAGAATGTTTTTTTTTAACGGAGTGTAAAGCTTTCGGTTAGCGGTTTAGCGAACGTACCTCTGGTGAACATTTCAAAATAAAAGCAAGTCATGTTCATCATATAAATAACGATTTCTGGAGTTAATCACACATATTTCAGAATTAATATTATAATATGTTGAGTAAATACTACAGAATACAGATTCTACACTAAGAAAAGCTCTCAAATGACACTCTTTATAACAAATATGATTGGCAATGAATAATTATTATAAGTATTATACTACTATTATATATAGTAGTATACTATAATAATAATGCTAGAATAACTTTTTAAGAATTGTTTTGAATAATGTTGGAAAGACAAAGTGTTCTGAATCTGTTTACTTTCCATTCTTTTGCACTAGTAAATGCTATCAGCATTTAACCTCATTGTTTATTTGTAATTATTGTTATTTACATGATTATTTGTACTTTAATAAAGAGTTTAAGATTTCCAAAATGATTTTGTGAATTAATAAGCGTCAACAAAAATGTCATTGCTAAATTAGTTTAAAAAAAAAGAAAATTATTAGATTAGTCGACTAATCGTAAAACTAGTCGGCTGACTAATCAGGAGAAAATTTGTCGTTTAGGACAGCTGTTGGGTCTAAAACTCGTTCTTTAACTTAGTTATTTACCCAAGGCAAGCTGACAAAAGGCAGGGCACGGTGAGACAGAGTCAGAGAGTTGACGTTTTTCAACCTGCAGGTTGGGAGAGCCAGGAGACATGTTCCGCGACCAATGTCTCATCGAAGTCTCTCTCTGAACTCCCCCGCGCTGCTAACTTTTATTGAGGGCTTGTTGATGGGCGGAATACAGTTACAACACTGTTATCCAACGTGGCAGTATTCTAGTCATTGAATTAACAGTCACACTCTTGATTGAATTAACAGTCACACTCTTGAGCGGCCAAGATATCTTTGTTTTGAACACACATTTGCACTCAAAGTACTGTGGCTTGGTGGAAAAGTACTGAGACGTTGTGTGATGAATCAACATATGTGTGTGTATCTATTTATCAGCAGAATGTGAGCAATTGCCGGTAAGCAGATGATTATGGGCTAAAACTGTATTCTTCATAATAGCTTGGGAGTGCACGTATAAAAGCTGTGGGAGAGCAAACTGGCATAATATATTTGGCATATAAAAACAAGCTTATCTTACAACAGCCCTAGTGTACCGGAACATATTTCCTCCACACCCTTTTTTTCCTCCCACCTTTTTAACCCCTGACCCATGAAGAGGCCCCCCTGGATATGTTCGCCTTAGGCCCCAAAAGTCCGCCACTGCCGATACCATTTACTGGTCCAGTATTATAACACTTGAATGCAGCCTTTTTTTCTCCTGATGCTCACTAAGCTCACTGTTGTGTGATGACACGTGATCACTTTGCATGCCAAGAGCTATCGCTATTGGCCTGCTCCAGACCAATGAGACAGGCCAATAGCCGCTCTTAACCAATGCCGGGACAGTTTTTTTAGATGGAGGAAAAACAAACCAGAAGAAGAAATGTTTCGGCATAGAAAGCAATATTTGTGGCCTGAAAATTTCGAGAGGTGGAGTTAAATCGGCCAGTTTCAATACCTCGAAACTGATAAAACATTTGAAGACGAAACATGTGAACGAACACAAAGAGTTTGAGGCTGCAACAGCAGGACTGCGCTCCAGAGGAAGGGGGCTGGACCGTAGCATCAAACCCTGGTCAGTTCAAATCGTCTACTTTTATTGTCTTTTACTGAAAGAAATACTGCAGTAATTTGAGAACCATTTCAAATGTAGGATTGGCACCTTTCAGGAATAGAAATTCCCCCCTTGCGCTCAAATCCGTACATGCGACGTAAAAAAAGGGACATCCCCAAAACTCCTAAAATGCATAGAAATTTATCTATTTACGTATACTAGTATATATTGCCTATTGGTTCAATACGGAACGCAACTTTTATTTCCCAATTCGGAACGATTCCTCACTTCAAAGGACGGGTGGCAAGCCTATTCAAAAGTGCTGTAGAAGTAAGCAAAGTAAGCTAAGCTAAGTGGCTAAGTGTGTATTGCTGCTGGTGCACAGAGAGGGAGGCTAATCGAGAGACAGGATGATGTGGTCAATTATTATTACTTATAATTTCATGAAAGTTGCTCTGGTTGGCCTTTGAGAGCCATAACTCAGGGTTTAAAAAAGTTTATTCATTATGCCAAATGTATATTTGACATGTTGTCCCCCCCCCCCCCCCCCCCCCATAAACCTACAAACACAGATAATCCAACTAGAAAAAGAATCTTCGAGAATTGTGATCTCATTTTTCAAATATGCTTCAAAACTGAAAAATTAGATTTCATTTTTTTGTTTTGTTTCGAGGGACCATTAAAGGCTCTAAGTTCAAAGAATTTGAATTTTCTGTCGCTTATTTAACAGTGTGGCCTTAACAGGGTTAATTCGTTTTTAGAGTGTGGATTTGTTAGTTTATTTTTCTTGAAATTATGTATTGGGATATCCCTAAGCTGATTGTGCCATTTTTCAGACGATCATATTCGGGTGAAAAGGATCGGGTTTTTCATTTTTAACTCAAAGGTAACAAACAAATCCATTAATACAATGGCATTACCAAAAGAAACAAAAATGAATACGTTACATACTCCACAACACTTTTGGAAAAAGTGGAAGAGGAAGTACTGCATATAGTACAGCACTGTAACAAGTTTGGAACTTTTGTTCTAAAATAAATAACAAGCGGGACTCTGAATATTGTCAAACTCAGGTGACTCGGACTTGGGTGCAAAAAAAGGCAACCGGGACATCCCTATTTATTTTGTAATGATACTTTAGTTTTTATCACTATATTTATATTACTTTCAGTTTTTCATGCATTTGGGTTATTTGTAAGACACAGGATTCAGAAAGGATAAAATAAAATTAAAAATTCCCCAAAAAGATTAGAAAAAACCCCCAACATTTCTATCATTTTGAATTTTGTCATTTTGACGTGTAAATATTAAAGGGACTAAGAAAACCTTGTATAAATGTCCTTCATATGTAAGACTGATGCTCAAAATATTTATTTTGCAACGGTAAAATTTCTTAGACCTCTAATAGTGGAGAAAATAATGTTTTAAAACAAAAAATGATAGTGCGCAGTGGACGGCCAGAACGGCAAGTTTGAATGAATTTGCGCCGAGAGGCGGGGCCCGAAATAGAGCGTTGCTCTATTTTCAGAGTGCCGCCGCGCTGACGTCAACAATGCATCCAATAGCAGAGGGGCAGGCGTACGTATATCTGTGCTATCAGGCTGTATCGGCAGACGGATATACGCAAATCACGGCCGACGAAACCTTGATAAATGCACTTTTTTTTTTAAGTTTCGCGAGCTCTGGGACACTCGAAAAATGACTCTCATACTGCTTCTTGCTAAACTAAATGGTACCTCAATGAGCGTTTGTGTAGAAATGTTGTTCACGAACAACAACAAAAAAAAACTACGAAACGAAACTAGTAGAACACTTTGTACGGCTATTATAATGCCCCCTTCTCCTTGAAATGGGTAAAGTCGCTGTTTTCCGCATTGGTGCTGAGAACTATAGTAAATATGCTTGCCGCTTTTCACTTTCTGACAGCGTCTACGTCAGGCTACGTGACTCCTCCCGTCTTGGACCGCTCTTCACACTGGGCTGACACTAGTGTGAAAAGGCCTTAATTTTTGTTTTTCTCCACTATTAGACATCAGAAAAATGAAATTCTTTGTTTTTTCAATTTATTAAATAGATTATTTTCGCTGGGATGCATCATAAATAAAGATAAAGTAAAGGTAAGATAAAAATAAAGATAAAGGTGATGCCTGTCCGTCTAAATTAAATGTAAAAATTAAGGGATTCATGTCTTAAATATTTAATTTCAATACGATTTAGTAAGTTAAGGGGACACACAACAAAGTTTTTTTTTTTTTTCTCATTTTATGTTAGTTTTAATTTATTTCAGTTAACAAAAATATTTTTTCAGGGTTTTTTTTTCTGTTGTTTTGTTTGTTTTCTTTTGTAATAATAACCTTGATCCGCACTTGAATACGCACTTTGTCAGCTTGACTGCTGAGGAATAAGATGTTCAATATATTTAATACAAACCCATTATGCAAGCTAGTATTGTTCTATTCCACATGTTTCATCTCATGAAATGAACTCTTAACTCATTCACTCCCAGCCATTTTCCCGGCCGTTTTACTGGATTTTGACTGATTTTGCAAGGCCCACAAAAAATTCAGTTCTATTGCCATATAACGTAAACATGGAACCCACCAAAAGAAAGATTAGACTCTCTTCCTTAAGCAGGAAAAAAAAGTTAGTTCATATCTTTTTCCATTCTTTAGAAATCAGCATTAGAAAATAGCTTCGTTTGAGCAATTTTCAAATTTCTATGAATAAACAGAGAAATTGAGCTTTTTGTGAAAGCATACATTTCAAACATACCTTTGACTTTAACACAGCTATTTTTCGCTTATGTGATATCCCAAACATCTGAATAATGTTTTCGTTCTACAAAATAAACAAGACGAATAGCTTTTGATTGCAAAGTAACAATTTATTTACACATAACTAAACTATTAAACTGTTGAACTATTTGCACACATAACAGCGGGGAAGGCTCAGTAATATGATGAGTCCGGATCAAGATTGGTCTCACTTTTTTCATCATTTTCATCATCTTCTTCGTTGGTTTCAACCTCGGGCTAAGGAGTGATGCAACTTGAGCTCCGCAGAACACGTGTGGAACCTGATGTTGTTGTGGACGTCACCGTTTGTCTCATCAAGATGGATTTTTTTAATCCTTCTGTAACGATGGTTTCGTTTTCTTTTCAAAACACTCCTCCAGTGTCGTTTGCCTTTTTTTCCCGATCGTTCTTCACATTTTTCTCAAATTCCCATGCGTCTTCACAAGATCCCTCCAACGTCTGTTTCCTAGCTTATTTTCTTCACTTCCTTTCTTGATGAGTTCTTACCAAATGTGCTACTGACCTCCAGTGGCCAATTTTATTGGTTTAAGATGGGTTTTGAGTTTTGTGCATTGTGTCTTAGATACATCGGACTCTCGAGATGCCTTTTATAAAAAAAATAATAATAATAATTAAAAAAACGCAAAAGACGTATAAATACGTTTTTGGGACACTGAAGCAATTAAAAATAGAACGTATTTATACGTTTTTGGGAGTTTGAGTTAATATACTCTCTGATATACCGCTGGGGATAATTTCGGCTCAAGCGGCAAGTGATGGCATCATAAACCGTCAATTAGATTATTTTCAGCGGGAACAAAACTGAGTTCAATTGTACTTTTATTAAAGGATTTAACAAAGTACTCACATCAATCTTTATCAATCCACAAATCTATCAATGGCCCCATCTTTGATATCTGAATTGAACAGCTGGGCTAGGTCTCCATCAAACACAGCAGGTTCACTTCCCAATGTTGTTTAGCCTAATGCACACATTGGAACTTTATAGTTACTGGGTGCACGCCCCCAATCACACACTACCATTTCCCTTTAAGGTTCTCAAGCTGCTCTCACTTACGTCCGCCTTTTTAAAAATTGCTCAGTCAGACAGACACATTATGGTATTCCGTCCACACAATAGGCGCACCCTATTATTAGGGGCACCATCAATTTTGGTGAAAATATTTTACTTTTAGGTGAGCCTTATGGTCGTGAAAATATGGTATTCTACTATGCAGCGGCATAGTGAAGAGACTAATGACTAAAATGGGACAAATGAAAAAATATGGTTTGTTTCATTCATTTTTCAGTGCCTATTCTAATAAATATAGTTCCATATATAACATATGAAAAAATTAACTCGGCCGCAGTTGTCAAAAGTTGCTGTAAAAATGAATTGTTTTTACATTAATATTAGCCTGGAACTTCAGACTCACCTCTGTTCCAGCTATAGAGTCTGGGACCCAGCTCCTTATTGGCCTCTCGCGGCCGAACAAAATCGTCCGTACAATTAGATTCGTTTATTTGCGTGACGTGTTCTTAACGAGCAACGTCACTCTTGCGCGTCGGAAGTCGTCTCGTCAACAACACAGATGGCGGATGGGAGAGCCGAGAATATGTTCCTACAGTATTTTAAACATATAAAAAGACCACATTTCTAATATAACAAAATTAAACAAAATGTTATACCAATGTTGTTTTATTTTTTTATGAAAAAAAATAAGGCTTACTACATGACCGTCATTTTGTTGGATGGGATTGATAATAAAATAAAACTCCAGTGACAGACAACAATAAAGTGCAGTAATTCAATTACTGTATTTCCTGGTGTTTTTAACACAAGAGTTAAGTAATTTAAGTGCAAACTTTCAACGTAAACATCTTACAAAGAAAAAATATAAATTATATGCAGCAGCTCTAGAAAAAAAAAGAATTAAACCTGCTAGTGTTATCATAAATAAATAATAAATTATGCTTTACGACTGGTATAATTGGGGGAATAAAAACATGCCATTTTAGACTGACAGGTCAATAATCATTATTTTAACCTAATACACAGCAAAGTCATTCACTTATGCCTGTGCTTCCTCATTTTTTATTCCTCATCACTTTCCATATCTTTTTTTTTGAAGGGCAGATTTTTCTTGAGGAAGATCAACTAATCCACATGTGCATGTTTAAGTAGACTGCGTTTCGTGGAAACAATATGCCACCCTTTCCACCACTGTAGTGGGTTATTTTTCAGGGTTAAAAACTCACGATCTCTGTACCGCTTCACACTTTACACAAGCTCTGTCCCATGCGAACAGATCTGGCTGCCTTCATCACTTCAAAATCCGACTTTTGTTTTCCTGGGTGCGTTGAAAATCAATCGCTGCACGTCGCTGGTGTCGGTGATCAAACTGTCCATTGTTTTAGCATGTTGCTTCGTTGCCACTACTAATTTCGTTTTGGGCTGTGAAGAAAATGTTACGGAGCGTGCGTTACGGTGGTTTCGTTAGCTCTCGCGTTGTTATGACACGCCCATGACGATCGGGTAATGACACCGACTAGTTGCGGTTCTGCCGAAATGCATGGGAAGTTGAGGCAACCACGACTGTGAGTAGTGCTTGTCCATATTATATCATGCGTGTGGTCTCGATCTAAGTGCGTTGTGTGGTGAATGACACAAGTGCAGCATGTGAAGTAAAAGCTAAATTGTTATCATATTAAGCAATGCATTGAACTAGGAATTAGAAGCCGATTCTTGTGCTCGCGATAGCCGAATTCTATCTCTACTATCAGTTCATTAAATATTTAATGGCTAATTACTGTCGAATGGTAACTTTACTATCGATACATCTGTATCTCTCACCTGTAAAGCCGGATATCTGGTCGTATCGGTTCATCGTTCTCAAGCTTAATACACACTATTTCAAGGTGGTCGAAATTAAAGGAACGTGCATGTAAAGTGTAATTTAAGCTTTTGTCGACATCTGTGGTAAGCAATTCAAATCTGCTGAAGCACCTAACAACTACACACGCTACCACAAAGCTAGTGGCGAAAAGTCTTACTGTTTATTTTTGTTGCACTTCAAGTGTAGGATAAGTCTTGCTGGTGAGGTGCAATAAATATTACAAGGTTCTATAATACAACTACCTGTCTGTTCTTCTCTATTCAACTGACTCGAATACTGCTCAGAAAATTTCAAATTCTTTGAAATACAACAACCTCTTTTTAAAGTAACGGAAATAGTTACTTTCCCTGGTAACCAGTTACTTTTACGAGAGTAATTCAGTTACTAACTCAGTTACTTTTTGGAAGAAGTAGTGAGTAACTATAACTAATTATTTTTTTAAAGAAACTTGCCCAAGACTGCTCATGATGCTACAATAGTTTTAGGAAGAATGTCTTTTCCTTAAGTCATTTTAAAATATATTGTTTGAAGATACACAAGCACTGTACACCCCATGCAATTAGTGTATATTGTGTATATTTCAATAAAATGTAGTTAAAATTAGATGCATAATACTTTTGTAAACATTATTTACTTTGAAAGACCGGATATCTATTTTCTGCTTGGTGCGTGCTAAACAGCAGGGCCTGTTCCGACCGCAGGTTGACAGACCAGAAAATACAACTTATACGTATTTTAGTTTTGACGGACCGGAGAGGCGGAGCTGAGCGGATCATGTGGACCACCTCGTATTCACTACAATACAAACATATTTGTTGCGTCATTCGGAATGGAGCGGAGCGTAGCGAGGAGGACGCTGTGTGTTTCGGGGGTCAATTTCAGGTGAAAAAGCGCATTTTTGAATTTTATTTTGCCATGCGCTCGTGTCAAAGGTTGCCGACCCCTGCGCTAGAGTTTCTTGTTGCTTTACCAACGTCACGTCCGCCTTAGCTGATTGGTCCACTCCGCTGTCTGTTTGCTGTGGCTTGCTCTGCCCTGGGATTTGATACGCTGAACAGTTGCCAGACTCTATAGCTGAAACAGCGGTGAGTCTGGAGTTCCAGGGTACATTATTATAACTTTGGCAAATTACCACTTATAACACACAACCTAAGGAAACAGATGAACAAACCTTACCACTGTTCTAATGGCTTTTATGTTGTTACATGAATTAATTCATTGTCTATCACCGTCAATGGCAGTGAATGAGTTAACAGTCTGCAACCTGAGACTTGAGAGCCACACACGGCTCTTTCATCCCTCTGCTGTGGATCTCGTGACATTGGAATATACAGTGGGGCAAATAAATATTTAGTCAACCACCAATGGTGCAAGTTCTCCTACTTGAAAAGATTCGAGAGGCGTGTAATTGTCAACATGGGTAAACCTCAACCATGAGAGACAGAATGTGGAGGGAAAAAAAAAACAGAAAATCACTTTGTTTGATTTTTAAAGAATTTATTTCCAGAGTGGAAAATAAGTATTTGGTCACCTACGAACAAGCAAGATTTCTGGCTGTCAAAGAGGTCTAACTTCTAATGAGGTCTAACAAGGCTCCACTCTTTACCTGTATTAATAGCACCTGTTTTAACTCATTATCGGTATAAAAGACACCTGTCCACAAGCTCAGTCAGTCACACTCCAAACTCCACTGAAGATGAGACGTGGCTGGGTCTTTCAGCATGACAATGATCACAAACACACAGCCAGGGCAACAAAGGAGTGGCTTCGTAAGAAGCATTTCAATGTCCTGGAGTGTCTAGCCAGTCTCCTGTAGGGGTGTCACAATATATCGAAATGGTGATAGATTGTGATACTTTGCATCCCAAAAGGTTATCGATACGCTCATGCCAAGAATCGAGATATCGTTTTGAAAAGGTATCAATGTTTAAAAAAAAAAAAGAAGAAGGAACCAACAAGTTGCTACCAAAATCTTACTACATAATAGTGTTTCAGTTAACTCAATGGCAGCCATTGACAGTCACTTTTTCCGATTTTCAGTGCATTTACAGGTCACTTTCTCGTTCATTTTAGGGCATTTACAGACAACTTCCTTTTGAGTTTGAGTCACTGCCTATTCATTTGGGGATTCCCGGCTCACTTCCTGTTCTGTAACCCAAAATCAACAGGAAGTGTCCATAAAATGCCCCCAAATCAACAGGAAGTGACTGAAAATCAACAGGTAATTACCTAAAATGGCCCAAAATCACCTCTTTGCCTGGCATTAATTGGCTGCCACTGATGTCTATAGAAGTGGGAGGGGCCTGTTTGAAGTGGGAGGGATTAATTTGCTGCCACACTCCCAGTTCAAATGGACTGGACATAAACTTACAGCAGAAGGATGAATATAGCTTGTTTTTTCTGTTTATTTGTTTTTTTGTAGTATGATTTCCTGACCAATGTATCGATAATCGCTGTATTGCTATATCGTGAGATCATCGTTATCGTGAGCTTCATATCGGAAATCATATCGTATCGTGGGGTACCAAGAAGTTCCCACCCCTAGTCTCCAGATCTCAACCCCATAAAAAATCTGTGGAGGGAGTTGAAAGTCTGTGTTGCCCAACGACAGCCCCAAAACATCACTGCTCTAGAGGAGATCTGCATGGAGGAATGGGCCAAAATACCCGCAACAGTGTGTGAAAAGCTTCTGAAGAGTTACAGAAAACGTTTGGCCTCAGTTAATGCCAACAGAGGGTACATAACAAAGTACAGTGGTACCTCTACATACGATCGCTTCGACACACGAACTTTTCGACATCCGACGTAAAATTTGACTCGCCATTTGTTTCTACATCCGACGACATGCTCGAAATACGACGGCAATGGCAGCACCGCAGACGAATGCACGGCGGATTTTCTTGTGTGACAAATCAACACTGGTTTCAGAAAAGGTTGGTACAGGTGGTGAAACAAGGAAAAAGTTGACGCTTACCTTCTAAATGAAGATGCAAATGACAGAAAAATATGAGCGTAGGGTGGGCATCCGTGAAATGGCTCAACAATACATCTCCACGGTCCTCCTCCGACCATCGTTCGCCAGTCTTTATAAGTTAAGCTGACAATTCTTATTGTGGTAACATCTCCAGAGAAATCGCCAACTTCGCCACGTTTTTATCATTTATTTCACAACTTATTCAAAACAAAAACACCTTCTGTCTGCCGCAATTGACGGTGTTAAGAAAACATTCAAAGTGAAAGTGAAACTCAAGCTCACCGGTCTGCCTCTGGCACGTCAGCACCGCGGTGCGTTCAGGGTCAGCAAAAAACGTCCGCCACATTAGAACCCGATTCGTTACATTAATACAGGAATTATTATTATTATTATTATTATTATTCCGATTTTGATTTATAATTTATTTGTTTTGCTATGTGTAATTGCCATTTGTAATAGTACCAGCAGTATTTTTTTAAGGATTTAGTGAAGGTTTTTGGGCTGTGGAACGAATTAATGGAATTATAATGTATTCCTATGGGAAAATCCTGCTCGACATACGACCATTTCGACTTACAAACAAGGTCCTGGAACGGATTAACTTCGTATGTAGAGGTACCACTGTATTGAAATGAACTTTTGGTATTGACCAAATACTTATTTTCCACCATGATTTGCAAATAAATTCTTTAAAAATCAAAGTGATTTTTCCGGGGGGGTTTTCACATTCTGTCTCTCATGGTTGAGGTTTACCCATGTTGACAATTACAGGCCTCTCTATTATTTTCAAATGGGAGAACTTGCACAATTAGTGGTTGACTAAATACTTATTTGCCACACTATAATGAATATTTAATTCAAATTTTAATGAGCTCATTCATTTTTCAAATGTTGAGTCCAACTTTGAAGACAATGCTGCTCATATTCCAATGAAATATTACAGGTCTACAAACCTGAAGGCTGTTCACTGAGTTGAAATGACTTTGCTTTATTACATCAACTCGGTGTGACTTTTCAACATGTAAAAAAGAACCTGAATTGGAACTATTGGTGAATGCAAATTACAATTTGAATGAGTAATTATGTCATTGATGAGCAGGATATTACGTCACAGATACTCGAGCTTTTCAATGAAGAAACGACAGCCTCATACCAACCGATCCCATTGGAAGTCTTTAAATAATTTCCACGTTCCATCTGCCCTTTTCCATGCTCAAATGTTCGCCGCCGCTTCCTGTAGGCGACCGCTCATCCCTCAGCGTGTGCCGCTGAGATTTACACGTCCCAACTCAGCGTGTGTGCGTGCGCACCATGTGCTCTCCCGAAATTAGCGGAGGCACAACTCTGCTCGCCTTTGATAAAGACTGAATAGCTGTGGCTCGCTATATTAGGATTAGTCTTTGCAAACAGATGTTCCTCTTGCCTGCAGTCTTAAAACCAGACCCCCCCTCCCTGTGCACAGCCAAAGATTAGCATTAACCTGACTAAATGAACTTTACACTCTGTTGCAGGCCTGCAGGGATAATACAACAAGTCGCACGCATTTATGTAACATTTGTCTTTATTTTTAACATCCCCAAAGAAGAAGGGAGTGTGAACTTTAAGCTGTGATAGCGTGCGCCTCTTGTCCTCACCACTTTCTCCGGTTGGGAGCGCTCAGCAAATTGTTACATTAGCAGTGGCCAAGACTGGAGGAACCGAGCGTAACATTGCCTATTGACCTGCTGATTAAGCAGAAGCCGTTATCGTCCAAGTTAATCGCGCCCAATCGCTGGACTTACGGAGAGACTGCGGCGTATCTTGCAGCAGATTAATGCCAAGTGTGTCTCTGCTTCTTTCTTTGTAACAGCATCAAGCGCATGCTTAACTTTATTTGCTCTCTACATCAACAGCGCAGGCCGGAAGAGGTCTTCTTATTGATCTGTTTTCTTTTGAAGCAAATTTTTCTTTGTTCTCATTAGCTGATAGGAGGACCTAGACTTTCAGCGCTGAAGAGGTTCGCTAATCACTACCTTTAAAACACATGGAATACTGTAAATTTTTAAGACACTGTAAAATGAATTGAGAGGTTTCAAAAGGCCGATTCTGTTCGCAGTCAACCATGACTCCTTATAATCCCTATAAATGGAAATATACTATATTTTTCCAATTTTTCAAGTAGAATTGAATGATTATTGAATCAAAAGCCTTCTGGAGGTCAACAAAAATACCAACCACATCTTTATTTTGGTCAAGTGCATTAGTAATTTCCTCTACTGCCTCAGTTATCGCCTTTGAAGTAGTTCTTTGTGTTCTAAACCAGTGTTTTTCAACCTTTTTTGACTAACGGCACATTTTTACTAAGCTTGAGAACGATAAATCGATACGACCGGATATCCAGTTTTACAGGTATGAGATTAGGATGTATAGATAGTAAAGTTACCATTCGACAGTAATTAGCCACTAAATAGTCAATGAACCGATTGTAGAGATAGAATCCGGTTATCGCGGGCACAAGAATCGGCTTCCAATGCCTAGCTCAATGCATTGCTTAATATTTGACTTCACATCCTGCGCTTGTGTCATTCACCACACAGCGCACTACTCACAGTCGCGGTTGCCTCAACTTCCCATGCATTTTGGCAGAACCGCTACTAGTCGCCGTCATTACCCGATCGTCACGGGCGTGTCATAACAACGCGAGAGCTAACGAAACCACCGGAACGCAAGCTTCGTAGCATTTTCGTCACAGCCCAAAACGAAACTAGTAGTGGCAACGAAGCAACATGCTAAAACAATGGACAGTGTGATCACCGACGTGCAGCGATTTGTTTTCCTGGGTGCGTTGAAAATCAAAGTCGGACTTTGAAGTGATGAAGGCAGCCGATCTGTTCGCATGGGACAGAGCTTGTGTGAAGTGTGGAGCGGTACAGAGATCGTGAGTTTTTAACCCTAAAAAATAACCCACTACAATGGTGGAAAGGGCGGCATATTGTTTCCACGAAACGCAGTCTACTTAAACATGAACATGTGGATTAGTTGATCTTCCTCAAGAAAAATCTGCCCTTCAAAAAAGATGTGGACAGTGATGAGGAATAAAAAATGAGGAAGCACAGGCATAAGTGAATGACTTTGCTGTATATTAGGTTAAAGTAATGATTATTGACCTGTCTAAAATGCAATGTTTTTATTCCCCCAGTTATACCAGTCGTAAAGCATAATTTATTATTTATTTATGATAACACTAGCAGGTTTAATTATTTTTTTTTCTAGAGCTGCTGCATATAATTAATATATTTTGTTTGTAAGATGTTTACGTTGAAAGTTTGCACTTAAACTACTTACCTCTTGTGTTAAAAACACCAGGAAATACAGTAATTGAATTACTGCACTTTATTGTTGTCTGTCACTGGATTTTTATTTTATTATCAATTCCATCCAACAAAATGACGGTCATGTAGTAAGCCTTATTTTTTATTTATTTTTTTTCATAAAAAAATAAAACATAAAATTGCTATGAAATTTTGTTAATTTTGCTATATTAGAAATGTGGTCTTTTTATGTTTAAAATACTGTACACACACAACAAATATTTACTATCGTATCGTTTTCACTCTATCGAACCGTATCGTTCTTACACTGTATCGAATCGCTCGGCCTTAAAAATATATCGTTTTTTAATCGAATCGTAACCTGTGTATTTAGATACATATCGAATCGGCTTCATGCCAGAGATTCCCAACCCTAGTTTTTACACTGGAAAAAATCTCGTGGCACACCACAAACCAAAATGTTCCAAAATTATTTTCTGTACAGTATATTTAATTATAAAATAATTACTCTGTGTGAAACTTGAGCCTGTTTAGATGAACACAAAGTCGATATCCTTATTCTTCAACAGCTCTCAGTCTTTCTCTGTTTTCGCTTATTTAGTTATTCATTTTTTATCGCAGTTAGGCTTGAAAAAGTTTAGAATTATCAGACAGGGGGACTTGAGTAATGTTTTTAACAACATCAGGGCCGAGCATCTCGGAGACAATGGCTTTGCAGGCAGGTAGTATTAATGTCTCTGTCACGGTGTGGGACTTTTTGGATTTAGCAACAAGTGGCTTTGAGGGCTTTCTCATTTACCTTTGTAGTTTTTCTCAAAAAAGTTGCCTGTTTTTCTGTGTTTTCACAAAAGCGAATAAAATAGTCCGTCGACTTGTTTTGAAGCGACGGGTATTTTGTTTGGAGATGACGTTTAAACCTGCTTGGCACCATAGCGCTGTTGTTGGATAGCTGCTCGTGTTGTGTTCAAGAACTGCTCGGATTTTTAGCCATTAGCCACCTTACTGTTGTTCAACACTATGTTTGAATAAAACACAGGGAGAGGATTGACGGTGATCACATATGGATAAAATCGAAAGGACACTTTCGAGTATATCGACACATGACGTAAAAAAAATATTGTAATAGTCCCGAATGGGGAAATAGAAAGGAGAGGAGTCGGTGATGACTTTCCCACTTTATTGTGGCAACAATGGACAATAATACACAAAAAAACAGTGGCATCCGCAACATGCGACCTCTAACTTCGCTCAAACGCTGTTCTCCTTCCCTCCTTGCGTGCTTCCCGCTACGTCACCACTCTGCAGTCTGACGGCCCCTTCAAGGGCCCGCACAGTTACGGACATTACAATATATATATATATATATTTATATATATATATATATATATATATATATATATGAATGCGACATTAGATAATTTCTCGCGGCACACCTGACGATCTCTCACGGCACGTTTGCCGCAGCACACCGGTTGAAAAACACTGTTCTAAACCCATACTATCCTGCATTTAGTGTTTGATGTTTCTCCAAGAACTTTTCATGTCTAGAATTAAAAAGCCTTGCTACATTTTTTTTTTAAAATTGGGGCAATAGAGAAATTGGTCTATAATTTGTAAAATTGTGTTTATCGTTGCTCTGGAATAATGGTATAATAAATAGAGCTGTCAAAATTATCGCGTTAACGGCCGGTAATTAATTCTTTTAATTAATCACATTAAAATATTTGACGCAATTAACGCACATGCCCCGCTCAAACAGATTAAAATGACGGCACCGTGTCATGTCAACTTGTTACTTGTATTTTTTGTCTCTCTCTGCTGGCGCTTGGTGCGACTGATGAGCATTGTATAATTATTGACATCAACAATGGCGAGCTACTAGTTTATTTTTTGATTGAAAATTTTACAAATTTTATTCAAACGAAAACATTCAGAGGGGTTTTAATATAAAATTTCTATAACTTGTACTAACATTTATCTTTTAAGAACTAAAAGTCTTTCTATCCATGGATCGATTTAACAGAAGGTTAATGTTAATGCCATCTTGTTGATTTATTGTTATAATAAACAAATACAGTACTTATGTACAGTATGTTGAATGTATATATCCGTCTTGTGTCTTATCTTTCCATTCAAACAACAACTTACAGAAAAATATGGCATATTTTGTAGATGGTTTGAATTGCGATTAATTATGATTAATTCATTTTTAAGCTGTGATTTACTCCATTAAAAATTTTAATCGTTTGACAGCCCTAGATATAAGGAAAGACAATACCGAGGAATACTGTAAATGACTTTCATGTGAAAGGCGGTTGTTCAAAGTATTCAAATATGCAAACGGCAAAAGTGACACTTCTTGCCATTCAACTATTTTGTGATGTCATAATCACACGTAAAGTTAGACATAAGCACAGGTGTGTGGGAGGGTTAGTAAAGGTGGGCAATCTGGGTGTACTTGCGTTTAGTTGGGTAAACTAGGACCAGCATTGATGAATTGTCACTTCCAGGAAACACTAGCTGTTATTTATGTTTTTAAACTTTTAAATTTTAAAGCTGTGATTAACTCGATTAAAACTTTTAATCGTTTGACAGCTCTAATAATAAAGGCTTTAATTGATAACAAACTGTCTTGAAACCCCTTGTCAGACACATAAAAACCAAGATTTAAAAAAACCTCTCAACTTTAAATAAAGTTAAAACATATCTCTGTCAGAATGCACTCCGTACTCTGTACTGTACCTTGATTGTTCCATATTTTACATACTGTATGGAAGTGTCCGGGAACACCTATCACAATACGACAAATCCATTAGTCACAGTAAAGAAACGAGCGGTTCACGTCATTCACAAGACTGGATTTCTGGAACACACCTATGAACTATTTTCTTCAATGTAAATTGCTTAAATTTCAAGACCTTGTCAATTACAACACATCTACAATCCTGTATAAAGCTTTGAACAATATGTTTCCGGCAAATTTAACAACCTGTTGCACCATTCGAGAAAGAGCTCACAAATTGAGAGCTTACGGGGAGTTCACACTTAATAATTTCAGAACAACTCGCAAAAGCTGTGTGTCTGTACGTGGAGTTAAGTTATGGAACTCTGAGTTCACAACTTTAACAGTGTGAAAATATTAAAATATTGAAATTGTGTTATAAACATTTCATTTGGTCAAAATATATTCAGTCTTAAATGTATATCAGTGTCTTACGTCTTGTTAATTGTGTGTATGTCTATTACCATTGCTGGTATGGATATACAGTGTTATGAAAAAGTATCTGAACCTTTTAGAATTTCTCACATTTCTGCATAAAATCACCATCAAATGTGATCTGATATTTGTCAAAATCACACGGATGAAAAAAAAAAGTTTGCTTTAACTAAAACCACCCAATAGGTTTATAGGTTTTCATATTTTGATGAGGATAGCATGACAACTTTGTCAACGTGGATATTTAATTTTTCTCTCGTACTGTATCTCCTGTACATTTTCTGTTCTTTTCAAGTTTCCATGAATGTATAACATTGCCTGTCATTTATTACTAACTAACTAAAATAATTTTAGCAATGTGCGCCCAGCACTTACATTATGATACCTCTCGGCATGATTTCCGGAGACATAAATGAAAAAGCAGCAGTATGGGAAGTTATTATATGATGGCATTCTTCATTGACCAGCCTAGTTTTTAAGATGGGGTGGATCCAAAGTCGTTTCTTTTTTTTTTTTTTTTAAACCTGTCCTGTTCAGCTCTTTGACACGGAGAATGGAAGTCTAAGTGAGAGTCTGACATACTCCCATTGTGATCATTCAACATACCTAGTTTATTATGACAAAGCAGCGAACAGGAAGGGGTCATGGGGGAACAGAAGAAAAGAAACACAAGAGAAGAAAAGAAACACAAACTACAACAAGAAATACATTGAACGGCCACACTAACTACTAATATGTTGCTGCTGTCGTCAGCTAGATGTATTTCTGGTTAACACCATGTAGGGGGCCTGTTGACCAGGGAAAGAGGGGGATGGGGGAGTCTATAAGATAAGTGATTGAAAGGGTAGAGTGTAAACAAATCAGCTATGTGATCTCGCACCCAGTAATCGTGTGAATCCCTTGTGAGTGTAAGCCTGTTGGCGACCGACCCTTCGTTTCTTTTTTTAATTTTTTAATTTTTTATTATTTTTTTTTTTAATAAAGCAAGGTTAAAATCAGTATCTCTGTTAATTCCAACAAAACCTTCTGCCTCCACATGGTTGCAATCGGAAAATACCAGAAATTTTAAAAATTCATAGCCGATCGGAGACGAGCAATGACACTCAGGCAGAGGGCGGTGCATGTTGCTGTCCTTTGACGCTGCAGTTGCATTGCACCACATGTGTTGTCTTTCAGCTCAACGGCGATGACTTTCGCCATCGCTAATCACCTCTTGTGTGTCTTTCCCCTTTGGCTGCCGTTGACGGTGATAATTGTCCAATCTATCTCGACTGGGAGGGCTGACAGCAGTCATTCACTGCAAGCCTCTCCCAGACGTAAATGATTGGACGTCTCTTGCCATCAATGGCACTGAAGCACGTTCATTTACTACCATGTTTAGATAAAGTGGCACAATTAATTTCCTGCGTTAAAGAGATTATAGTTAACATATCCCTCGCTTGTTTGTTCGACTGTCAGGATTATGCCAAAGCTGGCAGTCGCTTGATTTTCGTAAAACCTGACGGGGCAGAGCATGAGTAATGGAGGAAGCTGTCATATTTTGAGCGGATCCAAATGGCAGCACTGATCTAGGTATTATCCTGAGTGACGTGATGCATTTTGTTGACGAAATGTTTATAGGCTGGCAAGCGATAGCACAAAGTTGGGGCAAGGTAGTAAGCCCCTCTCAAAATTAATCATTCAAACTGCTTAAAGAGTATAAATGAATAACACTTTTTATAAACCAGCTGTATATCAATTCACAGAAAATTATTTACCTTGGTATTTTTTTTTTGATTTTGGCACAAAAATCTCATTTGAATAGGGGTGTGTAAACGTTTTATTCACTCAAGGAGTTTATAATTTTTGGGGGGGAGGAATGACTTAAAAGCAGTGCCTTCATCATGTGCCTGTGAAAGATCTTATTTACCGTAATAAACTAAAAAGATACATTTTCAATTTTTATAATATGTAATAGTGGAGAAAACATAAATAACAGCTAGTATTTCCTGGAAGTGACGATTCATCAATACTGGTCCTATTTTACTCAACTAAACGCAAGTATCCCAGATTGCCCACCTTTACTAACCCTCCCACACACCTGTGCTTATGTCTGACTTTACGTGTGATTATGACATCACAAAATAGTTGAATGGGAAGAAGTGTCACTTTCGCCGTTTGCATATTTGAATACTTTGAACAACCTTCTTTCACATGAAACTCATTTACAGTATTCCTTGGTATTGTCTCTCCTTATAACTAGGGCTGTCAAACGATTAAAATTTTTAATCGCGTTAATCACAGCTTAAAAATTAATTAATCGTAATTAATCGCAATTGAAGCCATCTATAAAATATGCCATATTTTTCTGTAAATTATTGTTGGAATGGAAAGATAAGACACAAGACAGATATATACATTCAACATACTGTACATAAGTACTGTATTTGTTTATTATAACTATAAATCCACAAGATGGCATTAACATTATTAACATTCTGTTAAAGCGATCCATGGATAGAAAGACTTATAGTTCTTAAAAGATAAATGTTAGTACAAGTTATAGAAATTTTATATTAAAACCCCTCTTAATGTTTGAGTTTGAATAAAATTTGTAAAATTTTCAATAAAAAAAATAAACTAGTAGCTTGCCATTGTTGATGTCAATAATTACACAATGCTCATGGTGCTTAAACCCATAAAATCAGTTGCACCCAAGCGCCAGCAGAGGGCGACAAAACACCAAAAAACACAAGTAACAAGTGGACATGACACTGTGCTTTCATTTCAATCTGTTTGAGCGGGGCATGTGCTTTAAATGTGTCAAATATTTTAACATGATTAATTAAAAAATTTAATTACCGCCCGTTACCGCGATAATTTTGACAGCCCTACTTATAAACATTTCGGAATCAGTATTTCACTGTGTTCAAGCTCATTTCATGAAGATTGACTTTGAAAACGGTACAAATCTGCAAAATTCCTGGTTCTCTTGCAGCCGACCAGGCCATACAATATAGCAGGGTCATAAACTCTGGTCCTCAAGGGTATCTATTAGGGATTTCCCAATCATATACTGTATTTTTGCACCCGAGTACCGATCTGATACCGGAATTTTATTATTTTTTTCCCCAAACATGGTACAGTACTGTACTGTCTACAGTACTTCCTCCTCTTTTTCCGAGAGTGTTGCGGAACATAAATGCCATTGTATTTCTCGATTATTTTGTTACTTTGTAGCTCTTAAAAATATATATAAGTGTACTGGGTTGTTCGTCTCCTTGTGCCCTGCGATTGGCTGGCAACCGATTCAGGGTGTACCCCGCCTAATGCCCATAGTTAGCTGGGATTGACTCCAGCACCCCGTAACCCTAGTGAGTATGAGAGGCTCGGAAAATGAATGAATGAATAAGTGTACTGCCCAAAACAGTGTGTTTCCTTGTGCACTGCCTGACAGCCAGCTAACATAGTATGTCCGACAATAAAACAGAAGGTCTTTTCTTGTTTTGACATGAAGTAATTTGTTTAAGTTTGTGAAACTGTAGCAAGGAAACATGCATGCATTCAACACAACAGCACAACACATGCCGGTATACAAATACCATGTAGACACCAAACTTCACTTGAGCTATAAGTATAGGTTAGCTTCCATAAAGCAGGATTTATAAACAAATTTCGTCCATATAGCTTTTCCCCATAAATACACATATACTGCATATTAACAGGTTGGTATAGATGTAAATTACTTACAGACATATAGTTAACAAGGCAGAAACAGAACTCACTCAACAACGTCAGTGCAACCGACAGGCTGTGTATTGTAAAAGTGAATGAGCATATGTTCCAAACTGCGTCACACGGTGGATGCAGTGAATTATTATTACCACACGGTGACGGTAACATACCTTAAAATGCTAACTCTCTCTCGCTGTAAACCATGGCGACTCAAACCAGCACAATAGAATTTTAAAAATTGATATATAGCATAAATTAAAAATCCGATTATTTTCACACGATTCAGATTCTCTTTAACTTGGCCTAATCGGCCCGATTTCCGATCACCTGATCGTATCGGGACCTCCCTAGTTTTAAGGGTGTAACAATACATGTACTTGTATTGATCTGTTTCGGTACGTGGTGCTCGGTTCGGAACGGAGACGTACCGAACTAGTTTCTGACGTAATGTAACCCTTACTTTTCAAGGCCGTGAGTCGATCGGGTTACAGTATCTTTGTGTAGATTATATTTACTCTGTCTTCTCTACTATAATGAGGACCAACATGGTAGGACAGTATAACCCAGAAACGTCAACGGTGCGACAACGTGGCCGCCGCGAGAACACAATGAAACGCCGGCATTAAAGTCAATCACCGAATGCACACCAGTCGCAGTGCGGCCGCGTGTTAGTCGCGTCCCAGAAGCGGCTCAACACGACGCACGTGAAAAGAACGGCAAAGTTTATTATTTGACGCGAGACGCGAACCTCCTGCGTCAATAATACTACCGGTAGCTAGGATCGGGCAGACCGGAAGTCACTCGTGTAAAAATACGATGGATCCGGTCGATTTTCAAACTAATATGCAATCGTAACTAGGAGTGGGAACCTCAGGGCACCTCACGATACGATATGATTCGCGATACAAGGCTCACGATAACGATTATCTCACGATATCACGATACAGCGATTATCGATATATTGGTCAGAAATTTGATACATGATATTCTACGATATAACTGTTGAAACGAAAAAAAAAGATATTTCAAAGTAGAAAAAATATTGTTTAAGTCATTTATTAAACAGTGACAGCTTTTCTGTGCAACATTGCTGTAAAATATAAATCTACTGCAAATTGTGTACCTGCACATATAGAGGAAACAAACCATAACCACTGATATCTCTTGGAGAGATCATGATGAATGGCACCCTTAATTTCTTTAAAGTTTTAAATCTTTAAAAAAAAAAAAAAAAAATTAAATCTTAAAAAAAAAAAAATTAACAGTGCTCCAGGTGTCAGTCAGCAGTTGAGCTTGGAGTGGGGCACTGATAGAATTGGTGGGTCCCTTTTCGTCATATATGACCTTTGTTGCCAAAAGCATTGGTTTGAGCACTTCCACCATCTGCTTCAGCATTTGAGATGTCAGACTCAGTCACATTCTTCCTCACCTTAAAAACAACTAAATAAAACAAAAAATATTAGCTACTTAATAGCTTTTGAGTTGAAATCCTGATTTTTTTTTTTTTTGAGTTGGAACTTGGAAGTATTGAGTGAATTTAAAAAATATGAATTGAATGTATAGAAATTAAAAATGCATTGCCAATTTTTAATATGTAGGCTACATTAATTATCATGCACATCACCTTATATATCTTGGAAGCTATTCAAACCATGTTTATAGCTTATTGTATCAAAATGGCAGTAATAACAGTTTGAGTAGTAAACTAGATGGAAAGTGGTTCTCAAATAAATCAGTAAATTCATGTAGGCTTGTTCGATACTCATTTTCATTCAGTTTAGGGTCCTGGTTTATTTTATATCATTCAACACCAAATGTCATCAAAATAATACATGTAAATTAAAAAAACAATTACATTGCAAAACTTTACCTCAAGTGATGAAAACGAAGCAGTAAAGAAATCCGGTGTCGACTTCGTCACCAGCTGCCAGTGAACTTTATTTTTGTTAGACAATTCTTGCATACAGCAAAGTCCTTGTTCACCTTACTGCCTTTCTTGTTGGTGTAAAATCTAAAGTGTGTCTACATGTGTGATTTGTAGCAATATTTTTCTGACTTTTTTCCTCCACCGTTCTCACGAAGCTTTTTTGTTTTTTTTCAACCCAGCTTCCTCTCTTTTTCTCTAGATGCCTTGTGCACACTTTACCATCACCGCCACTCTTGAGTGCCCCTAGTGGACCGCCAAGGAATTGCTCAACAAACATTGAGCAGTTTACAACATCCATACTCCATTGTATGGCAAATATGTCAAATAACAGTATCGATACTTGGCGGGAGCATATCGATAACCGATCGGGTTGCAAAATATCGCAATATATCGCTGTATCAAGATATTGTCACACTATTAATCATAACCCACTTTTTGAGTCCATCAGATCTCTTGAGTGGTAGATCGGGGCACAGTTGACCTGTCTTTGTTGATTTACTGCTGTCTTCTCTGCTATAATAATAACCAACACGGCCCCGTGTTCAATACAAAACCCTCCTACCACAACAAAACAAGTAGGAACTAATATTCACATAGGAACTAAAGTTATACAACATAAAATTTACAATATAAATGAATACTACATCACATTTGTAAAATATAAACACATAATAAAATAGATAATAGCCCATTTAAATAAAATAAACTGAAATGAGCTAAAAAACACCTGTAATTAAATAATAAGAATAATACACAGATCCTGCTTACACAATTAAATTGATTAATTTCTGTGTGGCGCTTTAACTTGAGAAAATCCACCAATAAAGCTTTTGAAAACCGTTCATAAGAAAAAAAAAATCATTGAGGCATTTCATTTGTAAAATACATGTTAAAATCTCTCATTGGGATTGCTTTTCTCTTTAGCACAGGACTTCTTTTTTCTTCTTTCTTTTAGAAAGAAAGCTGACCAATACGCGGGGTCTGAAAGGCAAATTGTTGTTGGATTATCTTTAAATACCCGCTACTTTTTGAGCAGAATTCTAGCTTTGTATAAGCTAATGTTCCTATTATTGAAAGCACAAAGGTGTGTAATAAACAACTAGCACATTTATATTTTGCATTTTGTTTTCTTACTGTACCGAAAATGAACCGAACCGTGACCTCAAAACCGAGGTACGTGCCGAACCGAGATTTTTGTGTACAGTTACACACCTACCTAGTATCTATCCAGCTGTTTTCCTTGTCTCCCTCCTCTAACGCACCTGAATCAAATAATCAGGATCGGTATCAGGCTTCTGGAGAGCTTGCTGATGTGTTGATCATTTGATTTAAGTGTGTCAGAGGAAGGAGACCAGACTGGATAGTTGTCCTCGACAGGAGTTGGTGACTCCTGCAATACAGTGCATAAGTGCACGCATTTTGTGGTTTAATAATACCGTAATTTTTGGAATATAAGCCGCTACTTTTTTCCTTCATTTTGAATTCTGCGGTTTATAGTCCAGTGCGGCTTATTTGATGATTTTTTGGGGTTAATAGATAACAATTTATTACAGAGCGGCATCATAACATTGTCATAAGACTGTCATCGATACTTATGACATATCATGGGCATTACTGAATGCTTATGTCGTGAAGTGACATCCGGCAAATTATGTCACGAACTCCATTTACTTATGTCCAGCTCGGATCTTTTACATCCATTCAAAAGTAAGATAATTTGCTGGATAACACAAAATGACATCTGTTATAAGCATTCATAAATGCTCATGACAGTGTCATGTCATAATTATGATTATCTAATGACAGTCATATGGCGCCACTGTGAATTAAAGTGTTACCAAATACCATTACTAGCAATTAATGAAACAACTGGAACAGTAAGTGAAGAAATTATTAGCACAGGACATGAATTTTGATTGTTATTTACATCTGCAGCGCTGCAATGCGTGCTAGGAGGCATGTTGGACAACAACAGTGTTGACAGCAGGTGGCAGCAGAGGTTGACTGTTGACTGTTGCCAAATTAAGCTTCTTGAAGCAATGAAGCTTTGCAGCCAATTGGTTCAAAGTAATTGGTATGATGCCACTGTCAAATAAAGTATTGCTACTGGTTAATATCTTTTTCGTGTAAATATCCCAAAATACATACTTAATGAGTCACATACATACATACATACTATAGGACAGCGGCGGCTTATAGTCCAGTGCGGCTTATCTATGAACAAATGCCGTTTTCGTGCCAAATTTTGTGGGTGGCGGCTTATAGTCAGGTGCGCCTTATAGTGCGAAAATTAGGGTACCTAATATTTAGTATTTAAGTTAAATCTAGTCAGCCACATGTCAATGTGAATTTTTGCTGAGGCAAGTAAAAAGGACCACCTAAAATTGTATTTTCAAAACAAATTATTTCGCTAACATGGACATGAAAGGTGAGGGGAAAAAATAATTGGACAAAAACATGATAGGTCTCCCAAGTTATCGCTTGTAATATGAATATTCAAAGAACACGTGCCTTTTTTTCCCCCATCATTTTTTAGGTAAAAATGTAACCACAGGAAGCAATAGGGCCACTATTTCATGCTCACTTTCATAACTCAAGCGGAGATAATTACCTCTGAATTTTTGATAAAGAAGACTTAATCAAGTGAGAATGGAGATTTGTTCTCTTGCATATTTGATCTGCGCGGACCAAGTTGTTGAACCGTAAGCGCAAGTGTTTTGGCTGAAATCCATTTCTGAATCAACATCCCAAAAATGAGTTTGCTAACGCACAGGACCGCTCCGGGGCCAAGAGAGAGTCTGAGCGGCTTGTTCGCAGCGCTAACGTTCGCAATCTTGTTTTGGACAACAATCTGAGGTCGACTGTATTTGACCGCACAAATGCTTTTTCCATCCAGTAAGCACCTTATCTGCCTGGAGGCAATATTGAATTAATGCAGGGAGAAAAGTAGAAGCGATGTTGTCTTTGTTCCATCTCCGTTAATGCCTTTCTTTTATAATTTCTCATGCTGAGTCTCCAAATCCTGCAAGCTCCTCTTGGCCTTGCGCACGTGTCGCTTATGGATATCTGTGGTTCTTGATTGCTTTTGTTATATTCTGACGGAGGGCTCTTGTTGTAGGATACACCCCAGTCCGACCGCTGGCTCCGTTACAGCTGCCTCCTCTGCGAGCACTGTCCAGGGCAAGCCATCACTCCGCCGTATAAAGGGCCGAATTCACAGGAGCAAGAGCCTGGACAGCATTGACCTCATGGACTCCAATGTAAGTCATGTTAAAACATACCGTGATAGCTCACCTAGATTTGTTTCATTAAGTTTACTGATGGGCTCCCATAGCAAGGCAAAATTGAAGATGAGATCTTGTTCATGTCCCATATACATCTCTGAGAAATGAATCAGCAATACCGTATTTTTCGGACTATAAGTCGCAGTTTTTTTCATAGTTTGGCTGGGGGTGCAACTTATACTCAGGAGCGACTTATGTGTGAAATTATTAACACATTATGATATCATTTCACATGTTATTTTGGTGTTTTGGAGTGACACTGATGGTTTGGTAAACTTTTTAGCATGTTCTTTATACTATGGTATAGGGCTGCAGCAATCGAATATTTTAGTAATCTAGTTATCGACTGAAATTTGTATCGATTAATCGAGTAATCGGATAAAACATATTTTTAAGTGAAGAGCAATTATAAATATACATGAGAAAATAAGACATTTCATCTAATATTGAACCATTTTCAGTCAATGTCTTTATTTTCGATGTACATTGTTGAAAACAGCCAACAATTGCATTTCAGATGTGAGTAGAATAAAAAAAAAGACTAATTTACTGCTTCCACTCAAAAAAACTTTAAGATCTCATATATATATATATATATACATATATATGTTTCAAAATGTTAATTTCTATATATTAAAAATGTGATTATGCTTGATAACACACATCACTTAAAAGTTAGGCGTTTTTCCCACGTTTCAATTGATTTTTCATTTGTGTCAAGCTATTTTTAAGTTCTAGCTAAGTTTTAAGTTAGTCTAAACTGTAAGTCCAGATATTTTGAGTTTTTGCAGTGTTTAAAATGACTGTATTGCAACATTTCAAGTTATAATATGGCGGGGATATTTGCATGCGTTCCTGAATGCACCGCGTGACGTGCGGAGGTGAGGGAGGTGCGGGAGAGCGAGAAACGTGCCTTCCTGTTGTTGTCGTTCTGGCAGGTGCGTGTGCGTCGGCAGACTGCAGTCGTGTGTTGGTTGTTCCACAAGTTCCCCAAAAAAATAAATAATTGCAATCTAACGAAGGGGGTGACTCTTTGTCAACGTTACAGTATGATACCTGCTGTATTGGAACACATTAGGGACCAGTGCTACTTGGTGTTTTATCCAGCAATGGCTACTGAGCTAAAATTGACAGCATGATTAAGTTTTTATTTTACACCCTCATCACTTTACAGCGCTATGTTTTCACAGATTAAATAAAGCCTGCATGTAAGACACGTTAGCCACGCATCGACAGTGGTCATAATTAATAGAAACCTTAACGTTGCGTGAGCGAGTGACATTTATTAGCACTGAGAAGTCTACTGCTTCAAGATGGCGGCTGTTTACGAACGCCGCTGACTCTGTCATTTCGCATCTATTTCAACATACTTGTTATATCTATAAGACGCATCAGAGGCTACCTGCGAGTGCTACCACCGTAGAATCATGCGGGCTAGTTTTTAGCAACGTCCGCGTAGTTTGTAGCGGCTGTTGGATGCAGTAAGGTATTTTTCTATTGCTTCTTCCTCTACTCACGTGACATCAGCGCGTTGTCCCGCATTAAAAGTAGTCTGGGCAAAACGTGATGCTTAGAGCTGGCAAAATTAAACGATTCCTCGAGGTGAATAAAATTAATCGGATCAGTTTTTAAACTCGAGTTACTCGAGTTGCTCGAGTATTCGTTTCAGCTCTACTATAGTTATCTGAATAACTTAATAGCTATGGCCACGTTCGCGTTCTGCCTTTGGCAATGTGTGTTCAATTGTATTATTGACATTTTTATATTGAAATGTATGCTTTTAGTTTGTGGCGCTTTCACGCCCACGTGGGGGCGCACTTGCACTTGTTTACGTGAAGAAGAGCGCTCACACGCCAGAAGAAGACAGACAGCTACGTAGCTCTGAGTGAGTGGGCGAGTTAGCGAGACAGAAACACGGCTGCGAACCTACGTTCATTGTTTATGCTTGTAAAATATCTCTACAGAGGCGACGCCTGTGTGTATCGTCTTTTCTGTTGTTGTTTTTGTGTGTTTTCCACCCGCTATCGGACACTTAGAGCCAGTTGTGTGGTTGTTTGAACAATGCGCTAATGCTACAGAACGCATGCTAACCGTATGTGTCATGTCATTGTTGTAAAAGCACCTAATTATTATTTATTTATGTCGATGCGAACCTGTTTGGTATCAAGGACGAAATTAATTCAGAAAATTATACGGACCTCCAGCATCGTCATTTGGGAGTTTAGCCCGCTGAATAGCCAGGACCGAGCCGTAGCGTCCTGGTGAGGACAGTATATTCGCATTTCGTTGTTCACGCACTGTACACTGTACACTTATTCAGCATATTGTTCTCTATTGTATTTTTATATTAAATTGCCTTTCAAAGTGACATGTCAGTTCTATGTGTTGGAGTTTATCAAGTAAATTTCCCCCAAAAATGCGACTTATATTCCGGTGCGACTTGTATATGTTTTTTTTCTCTTCGTTGGACATTTTATGGCTGGTGCGACTTATACTCAGGTGTGACTTGTAGTCCGAAAAATACGGTAATCAAGACCAGTGTGGTTTTCTCAGTTTTCTCAAATTTGTCTCATGAGAAGTAAGTCTCATAGAGAGCATTACATGAGAAGGTCTTGAGAATAGTTCTGGCACGATTTTTCAGTAAAGTCTCACAATTGTCTTCTTTCGAGATCTCACCAAGAGACAACTATGAGGATTTACTTGGAGTTACGATCTCAGTAATGTCTCAGTAAAAGATATGAATGAACAAAGTATTTTATTTCTTCAACTTGCCTCAAAGCTGCCTCTTTGACTGATCTCGCGGAACAACCTTATATTGTGCCAGTCACAAATATTTCTCAATTTGATTTCCTTCCAGTCTGCAATTGCTTATTTTGGGTTTTCAAGATTCTTTCATTGTAAGAAAGACTAGTGTCTGCTCTGACATGTCCAATCACATTTTAAACAATCTCATGCCAAAATCTGAGAAAATATTATAATTGGTCAAATAATTAAATAACCTCAGGTTCATTTGGTTCATCTTGTTCAATGTAAAAATTAGAGATGTGACCGAAAATTCGGCGCCAAAAACTATCAGCCGCTACAAATGCATTATCGGTTTTTGGTTTCAAAGACCAAAAGTTTACCACAAAACAGTGTGAAGAACCTTAGTCCTCTTGTTTGATGATATAATCAAAAGAGGCAACACGCTGGCTGACGATGTCTCGCTAAAACTACTGGCTCACAGGCAACATGTCTGCGATTTGGAAGTTTTTGTGAAATATCAAAGAAATATATAAATTATTAATCGGACCAAAATACAATACATTTTCTTCATCGCTGCTACACGCCCTTTCTGAAGTTGCTTTCCATTGATGTGCCGCGTCACATCGAGCACAGTGCATCTGAGAACGTGCGTGGCTCAGTGGTAGAGAAGTTGTTCCCAACCCAGAGGTTGGCAGTTCAACTCTCTGTCCTGATGAATTCCTCAAAGTATCCTTGAGCAAGACACTGAACTCCATGTTGTTGCGTCACCCGCAGGTAGATGGGGATATAATGTCAAAGTGCTTTGTGTGCTTGAAAGGTGCTGTGCAAGTATAACTCAATTTTTAATTAAGAGAATTTCTCTTCTCACCTATTGCTCAAAGCTGGCTTTCTCAATTCAATCTCCTTTGTCTCAATGATGTCTTTGCTCATTTTGACTCATCACTTGCTATTAAGGGTACCCTTAGGAGCACAAACTCAGAAACAAATGAGCAGAGAATGAGATCAATTTGAGATTATCAAATTAGTCTCACGAGACGAAATTAAGCAACTGATGAGTAGCAAATTTTTGCTATGAGCAAAGGGGGATCTCTACTTACGAACACGTCTACAAACGGAATTTTCAGGTTACGACATGCCTGATCGGGGAAACTATGGCCTCTTGTTACAAAAGAAATTTCGGGATACCAGTGGAAAAAATACAGTGCAATACTGTAAAAGACACATAACATATTTTTGGACTACAAGTCGCACCTGAGTATAAGTCGCACCAGCCAAAAAATACGCAATGAAAAGGAAAAAAAACGTATATAAGTCGCACCGGAGTATAAGTCGCATTTTTAGGGGTAAATTTATTTGATAGAATCCAGCACCAAGAACGAAAGGCAATATAAAATACAATAGAGATCAACAGGCTGAATAGGTGTACGGTATGCTAACATTACATGACGCTAGAAGTTAGATCGGGCCTAAAAAATCCAGCCCGACCCGACCGGCCCACGGGTATTAAAGCCCAACGCGGGCCGAGCCCGATCTATTAACTTGATTTGGTTGCCCGAGCCAGAAAAACCCCGAAATGTTATGTTTTATTTGTAGGCACGATCCTGAAAAAAAAAAATAATAATAATTATATGTTTTATGTGTGAGGACTCAGGAGAAGGAGGAAATGCGGGGATGCGATGCGTGGTTGCGTTTTGTGTGATCACGTTTGTGATGATGCCGGTGCATATATGCATAATGATAACAAATTAAAGCCTATCTTTTGTAACTAATTTTCCCAGTTAAACAAGACTGTAAGATAGATATTCAATAAACATTTATAAATTCTATATTTGTGTGTCTGTTCTAACAGGCGTATAGGGGATTTGACATTTATTTTAATCTCCTCGAGTTGGCAAAAAAAAAAAAACGCAAGTTTTCTCAATGTTCAGAAAGTCTACATATTTTTATGATCATTATAATTGCATTTACTCAACGAAATAACACTGGTTTGTTAAATATATTTCTCGTCGGAAGCGGAGTATCAATCAACGGAGCTAATCCGCGTTGCTTTATTGACATTTATGCTGCAACAAAATACGGTAGCAATGTCTGTCTCACATGCAACATACAACTATCTCTCCGGCTGTTCCCTCAACAAAATACCTCTCCCTGGGAACTATGCAACGTGCCAACATAAGTTCCGCCAGTGAATTCTGTTAGAACTCGCTACACGGTAATACTTCACTCTGATTGGTCAAATGATTTCGTCTGTGTTAAATTCTGCTTTTTTCACTCTTCATAAAGCACAGAATTTAGTTTCTTGAACTCATTTGAGTCAACGTTTATTGCAGCTCCGCAACTCGGACCGTTACAAACGTAACACAACACAGACTTCCTGTGTGCGTCAACTATATCTGTCCCTCGGGAAACTCAGATCCAAATAACAATTCCGACCTAAATCCTCACTTTTATTTTACCGTATAAATCCACGGAAGAAACATTTATTCATCATGATGAAACGAGCAAGTTATACAGCAGCCTTTAAAAGAAAAGTCACATCTGTTTTGTTTTCTCCTGGATTCTGGTAAGTTGAAGAAGTTGTCAGATCATATTATTACCGTACATATTGTCAGTTTACGGTAATGTTTTGAGCTACCAATGTGTTATGCTTGTGAAGTGTTTTACCAGTCAGTAAAATGACATTTCTGTATCTGTACACGAGCTGTTTTCTTGTATTCTTCTATTTATTGGTGCTAAAATTAGGGTGCGCGTTATACACCGGTAAAATAATTTCCCCTAGATTTTACAAGTAAATTTGGGGTGCGCGTTATACATGGTTGCGCCTTATATTCGGGAAATAACGGTATTATCATCGTAAAGAACAGGTTCATCATCCAAAAATATACTTTCACCTGATAGAATAAGAATTGTGTCCAAAGTTGCAACATAAACTTGTGCAATTATTAAAGATGTAAGAACAGTCATCTCCCAGTACCTTTGCCGGACATGCATTCCAATATCATCAATGACTGGAAATGTGCAAGTCTTCAGGCATTTGTCTGAAAACCTGCATCCTCATACCTTCCAATCCAGATTCGCGATTCCTCACTGAATAAGTATGACTTTCCACGACCGTTTTTCCTTAGACCGTTGTAACCTTGTTCTTTTCTGTTTAGGTATTCATGATGGCTCGACTGCAAATTAGGGCTGTCCCAAACGACTATTTTTATCAGCTGACTATTTTTACGATTAGTCGACTAATTTAATAATTATTTTTTTTAACTAATTTAGCAATTTTTTTTTTTTTTTGTTAACGCTTTTGGATTCTCTAAAAAACATTTTGGAACACTTAAATTCTTTATTACAGTACAAATAAACACGCAATTATCAATAATAATCATAAATAAACAATGAAGTCAAATGCTGATAGCATTAACTAGTGCAAAAGAATGGAATGTGAACAGATTCAGAACATTGACTTTGCCTTTCCAACATGATTCAGAACAATTCTTAAAAAATATATATCTAGCATTAATATTATAGTATACTACTATATATAATTCTATTACAAGAATTATAATAATTATTCATTGCCAATCAGATTTTTCATAAAGGGACTCAAAGGTATTCTTAGTGTAGAATCGAATTCTGAATTATGTGGGATTAACTCTAAAAATCGTTATTTATATGACTAACATATCGTGCTTTTATTTTGGGAAAAAAAAGCACTTTTCGTCATTGCATGTGGTGTCAGTTAATTTTTTCGTTTGCAAATGCTGTTAACCAGCGATTTTTCATGTTTGAAGTGTCACGTTATAACCGCAAGTTTGCGTTTTGAAGAAGACTGCTAGTGTTTTTTTGCAGGCTAATGTAGGTTCTCTTTTTTCCCCATTAGCCTCAATGTAGCAATGCTAACGTTTACAGTGTTTAATATAGATGTGTTTCCTTATTTTTAATGTCTGAACTTTAATTCTACGGCGTGTTGATGACCCATCAACATCTGTAAAAGAACTGGAGCCATATGCCATCAACACGCACGTATACACGCACGCACAAATAATGCACGCACGCACTCGGCAATAAAACTCAGTCGTGAAAATTACCACCCTTATTTTAATTTACCATGCGATAAATGGACTTATTGCATATTGCGACAGGCTTAGCAACTTCAATAATAATGTCTAGCCAGCTACTTGATATGGTCGACGATATTTATGACACATACAAATATTTACTATATATGGCGGAAAACACGGACAAGACTGAAAAAGCAGTTTGTGCTCTTGCACTCCTCTTTAAAATAAACTGCTGTATTGTAAGCCAAAACAACCGTTGTGTTTGATAGAACAATATGTCTATATGCTGCCATTGCAGATTCATGTCGCACTAAGCTTCCGAACTATTTTTAATCTCTCCGGTTTACCCTGAAAACCCCCGTTTACAGACGTGGCGCAACCGCTTTTGTTTCAACCTAGCCAGAAAAAGAAGGTAAGTAATTATGTTTATTATTCAAAATGTCTGTCATTTTTAGCTTAGAATCATTAATTGATATCTAAATTTTAGTTAAAATAAAAAAAAAAAAAGACTTTAAAAAATGATTCACTCACATATTTTAAACTTTTAAACGAATTACGTCACAATGAAAAATTTGGCGTCTGTAAAAAAGTCACGGATATCTACTTCATAACTATCGCTTAATTGTATTTTTTTTTTGTTACTGTCGCATTTTCCCCGATATATTAGATGATAAATAATCGATCCAAATGAAAAAAAAAAAGAAAAAAAGAAAAAAAGCGTTTAAAAGGGTAATTATATGAAAAAGAACATTTCAACCACTTCTTGTTGTCTGCGATTTCTGCATCGCGACCATTGTTGTATCACCATGTTTCACCCATAAAATAAAACTTGGTGATACATGCTACATAGAGTTTTTGGATCAAAACAAGGTAAGTACACGATAATATCTCGTTAAAATCGTGGCGTCTTTAATTCTGCTCCTGCAAGCTCTCGCCTCCAATTAGGGTTATGCTGTTTAAAAAAAATATTTTTTTAAAAATACCTTCCTGTTCAAATTTTTTGTTCCCCCAGAAAATTGAGATTTTAAGCTTTTCAATGATGTATCACACATGCATAACGGACAATTTTGAAAGTTGGCCAAATTGAGAGTCTCAGAGCGGAAGTTCAAGTCACCTAAGTGTTTTCCGCCATATGTTAAAGGAATTTATGTAAAAAAAATTTTTTTTAAAAAGCAGAAATTAGTAGTGGGACTCGTGCGCAATATGTCTGACATGGAAGATGTGCTTAAAAGCCATTGTCTACTTGTATGTCCTTGCTTGATGCTCATGATTTTGTTTTGTCCCAGACGTTTTGTCGATGAAACAAAAAGAGTTTTATGCAGATGTCGATGTACTTCCTTGTTACCAGATGGAAGTGTGGTCCGTGGAAGGTGTGAGCCTCAGGAGTGTAATTTGGGGTTGACAACTAAGCTAACTGTGAATTCAGCTCAATACTCCACCTCATTAAAGTACATCAAAACCAAGAGGAGGGAGGGGTGTGGAGCTGCTTGAATTATTGATATCGGTGTTGGTCAGCAGTCATCTTGAGACCGTTGAGAATTTGAATGACTCAAAGATAAAAGATTAAAAAACATCAGTCAGCAAAAAACTGCTTAGAAGTGTGTTTGAAAAGATTTTCTTTTATTTATTTATTTTTTTAAGTATTTGTCATACCACTTTCAGTGTTTATCAACCCTCCCTGTAAAGCTGAATGTCAAACAGCATAAAAATCTTTAGAAACAAATGATTCAATTACATAGCAGTAATTTCTGTAATTTTCAGTCCAAACTGCTACTCTTGTGTGTGTGTGTGTGTGTGGGGGGGGGGGGTCATCAGCCAATCAAACGTGTGTTTGAGGAAAAAACAAAAGGACCGGCGCATTCAGCAAGTGAAAAGGGGTAAATGTATGTCAGAACTAGGGGTGTCAAACAATTAAAAATTTTAATAGAGTTAATTACAACTTAAAAATTAATTAATCGCAATTAATCGCAATTCAAACCATTTATAAAATACAGTGCCTTGCAAAAGTATTCGGCCCCCTTGAACCTTGCAACCTTTCACCACATTTCAGGCTTCAAACATAAAGATATAAAATTTTAATTTTTTGTCAAGAATCAACAACAAGTGGGACACAATCGTGAAGTGGAACAAAATTTATTGGATAATTTAAACTTTTTTAACAAATAAAAAACTGAAAAGTGGGGCGTGCAATATTATTCGGCCCCCTTGCGTTAATACTTTGTAGCGCCACCTTTTGCTCCAATTACAGCTGCAAGTCGCTTGGGGTATGTTTCTATCAGTTTTGCACATCGAGAGACTGACATTTTTGCCCATTCTTCCTTGCAAAACAGCTCGAGCTCAGTGAGGTTGGATGGAGAGTGTTTGTGAACAGCAGTCTTCAGCTCTTTCCACAGATTCTCGATTGGACTCAGGTCTGGACTTTGACTTGGCCATTCTAACACCTGGATACGTTTATTTTTGAACCATTCCATTGTAGATTTGGCTTTATGTTTTGGATCATTGTCCTGTTGGAAGATAAATCTCCGTCCCAGTCTCAGGTCTTGTGCAGATACCAACAGGTTTTCTTCCAGAATGTTCCTGTATTTGGCTGCATCCATCTTCTCGTCAATTTTAACCATCTTCCCTGTCCCTGCTGAAGAAAAGCAGGCCCAAACCATGATGCTGCCACCACCATGTTTGACAGTGGGGATGGTGTGTTCAGGGTGATGAGCTGTGTTGCTTTTACGCCAAACATATCGTTTTGCGTTGTGGCCAAAAAGTTCAGTTTTGGTTTCATCTGACCAGAGCACCTTCTTCCACATGTTTGGTGTGTCTCCCAGGTGGCTTGTGGCAAACTTTAAACGAGACTTTTTATGGCTATCTTTGAGAAATGGCTTTCTTCTTGCCACTCTTCCATAAAGGCCAGATTTGTGCAGTGTATGACTGATTGTTGTCATATGGACAGACTCTCCCACCTCAGCTGTAGATCTCTGCAGTTCATCCAGAGTGATCATGGGCCTCTTGGCTGCATCTCTGATTAGTTTTCTCCTTGTTTGAGAAGAAAGTTTGGAAGGACGGCCGGGTCTTGGTAGATTTGCAGTGGTCTGATGCTCCTTCCATTTCAATATGATGGCTTGCACAGTGCTCCTTGAGCTGTTTAAAGCTTGGGAAATCTTTTTGTATCCAAATCCGGCTTTAAACTTCTCCACAACAGTATCTCTGACCTGCCTGGTGTGTTCCTTGGTTTTTATAATGCTCTCTGCACTTTAAACAGAACCCTGAGAGCAGGTGCATTTATACGGAGACTTGATTACACACAGGTGGATTCTATTTATCATCATCGGTCATTTAGGACAACATTGGATCATTCAGAGATCCTCACTGAACTTCTGGAGTGAGTTTGCTGCACTGAAAATAAAGGGGCCGAATAATATTGCACGCCCCACTTTTCAGTTTTTTATTTGTTAAAAAAGTTTAAATTATCCAATAAAGGTTGTTCCACTTCACGATTGTGTCCCACTTGTTGTTGATTCTTGACAAAAAACATTAAATTTCATATCTTTATGTTTAAAGCCTGAAATGTGGCGAAAGGTTGCAAGATTCAAGGGGGCCGAATACTTTTGCAAGGCACTGTATGCCATAGTTTTCTGTAAATTATTGTTGGAATGGAAAGATAAGACACAAGATGGATACATACATTCAACATACGGTACATAAGTACTGTATTTGTTTATTATAACAGTAAATCAACAAAATGGCATTAACATTATTAACATTCTGTTAAAGCGATCCATGGATAGAAAGACTTGTAGTTCTTAAAAGATAAATGTTAGTAGTACAAGGTATAGAAATTTTATATTAAAACCCCTCTTAATGTTTTTGTTTTAATAAAATCTGTAAAATTTTTAATCAAAAAATAAACTAGTAGCACACCTTTGTTGATGCCAATAATTGCTTACACAATGCTCATGGGTGCTGAAGCCTATAAAATCAGTCGCACCCAAGCGCCAGCAGAGGACGACAAAACTCCGAAAAACGCAATAAGTACATATTTCACTGTGCTGTCATTTTAATGTTTGAGCGGGGCGTGTGCGTTAATTGCGTCAAATATTTTAACGTGAGTAATTTTAAAAATTAATTACCCCCCGTTAACGCGATAATTTTGACAGCCCTAGTCAGAACATGATAAAAATAATTCAATTAATAATGGTAAGGTCAATTCTATTCTTAAAATATATGGGGATATAATCTAAATTACCGTAATTTCCCGAATATAAGGCGCACCCGTGTATAACGCGCACCCCAAATTTACTTGTAAAACCTAGGGAAAATTATTGTACCCGTGTATAACGCGCACCCTAATTTTAGCACCAATAAATACTAGAAGAATACAAGAAAGCAGAGCTCGTGTACAGATACAGAAATGTCATTTTACTGACTGGTGAAACACAGCACAAGCATAGCACATTGGTAGTTCAAAACGTACGTAAACTGACAATATGCACGGTAATATAATGATCTGACAACTTCTCCAACTTACCAGAATCCAGGAGAAAACACAACAGATGTGACTTTTCTTTTAAAGGCTGCTGTATAACCTGCTCGTTTCATCATGATGAATAAATGTTTCTTCCATGGATTGATACGGTAAAATAAAAGTGAGGACAGGAGTCGCAAATCGGAAAGAGCGCACCACTGTTGACTAACAAGAGGAACTATTGCTATTTGGGTTTCACTTTCCCGAGGGACAGATATAGTTGACGGACACAGGAAGTCTGTGTTGTGTTACATTTGTTATGGTCCGAGTTGCAATAAACGTTGACTCAAATAAGTTCAAGAAACTAAATTCTGTGCTTTATGAAGAGTGAAAAAAGCAGAATTTAACACAGACGAAATCATTCGACCAATCAGAGGGAAGTATTACCGAAATAAAATGGTGACGTCATGTAGTGTAATGGTTGGCAACGGATCGGCGCATAAACTTTCTTCAACACAACAACGGCGTGTCAATAAAAAAAATCGGTCTTTATTAGGGCTGCAGCTATCGAATATTTTAGTAATCGAGTAATCGACTGAAAATTCTATCGATTAATCGAGTAATCGGATAAAACAAATATATTTTTAGGTGAAGAGCAATTATAAATATACATGAGAAAACAAGACATTTCATCTAATCTTGAAACATTTTCAGTCAATCAATGTCTTTATTTTCGATGTATTTTGTTGAAAACAGCCAACAATTGCATCTCAGATGTAACTAAAATAAAAAAAAAAGACTAATTCACTGCTTTCACTCAAAAAACCTTTAGATCTTTTTTTTAACTATATATATATATATATATATATATTATATATATACATACCTAAAAATGCTGTTACCCTTGATAACACACATCACTTAAAAGTTAGGATTTTTTCCACGTGTTTCAATTGAATTTCTATTTGTGTCAAGCCATTTTTAAGTTCTAGTTAAGTTTTAAGTTTGTCTAAACTGTAAGGCCTGATAGGATTTTGAGTTTTTGCAGTGTTCAAAATAAATGTATGATACAGGCTGTATTGGAGCACATTAGGTACCAGTGCTACTTGGTGTTTTATCCAGCAATGACTACTGAGCTAAAATTGATAGTTAGCGTTATTGAGTTTTTATTTTACACCCTCATCACGCCACAACGCTATGTTATGTTAAAGCCTGTATGTAAGACAGGTTAGCCACGCATCGAAAGTGGTCATAATTAATAGAAACCTAGCCCTCCGCAGGGCTAACGTTACGTGAGCTAGTGACAGTAATGTTAATCTTATTTATTAGCGCTTAGCGCTCTTTATTAGCGCTTAGTGCTCTACTGCTTTAAGATGGCGGCTGTTTACTAACACTGCCCAGACGCGCCCGAGTCTGTCATTTCGCATCTAGTTCAACATACATGTGATCTCTATGAGACTCATCAGACGCTACCTGCTACCCACGTAGCATCATGCGTGCTAGTATTTAGCAACGTCGGCGTCGTTTGTAGCGGCTGTCGGCTGCAGTAAGTTTTTTTTTTGCTTCTTCCTCTACGCACGTGATATCAGCGCGTTGTCCCCCATTAAAAGTAGTCCGAGCAAAACGTGATGCTTAGAGCTGTCAAAATAAACGATTACTCGAGGTGAATAAAATTACTCGGATCAGTTTTTAAACTGGAGTTACTCGAGTTGCTCGAGTATTCGTTTCAGCTCTAGTCTTTATGTATATATTGTATATTATATATATATTTCTGTCTTCATCCCTGTACCCGTGTATAATGTGCACCATGATTTTACAAGTTGATTTTGGGGGAAAAAAAGTGCGCATTCGGGAAATTACGGTACTAATATAACTGAACTCGCTATGCAGTGTAATGCAAATAAAATTGCTTAAAAGTTGGTGGGGACAATTTGAAGATCTGAAAAGTTGGGAGTGTTATGTCCCTCCCTATGCAAACCTACGCCCTTGTGTTTATGTATGGATTTTTACATGCTAATGAGCCATCGTATTAGGATCGTATAACACAATGTGGACACCTGCTAATGTCTCAAAAAGTAGTTTTCTTGTAAAATCTTGTGGGTAGGCCTTATAGTCCAAAAATTACGGTATATAATATTCATTGCTGCCAGCCCTCCTAATCAAAATGGAGTGCACATTTATCACTGTAAATGGCAGCCAGTGAGTAAGAAGGATCTTAAGATTTGAAATGTTATTAAAATATTCCCATCAAGCATAGCAGAAACAATAAAATGCCAAATTATCGACTGAATTGAGCCAATAAGCAGGCGCACCACACTCATTACATCCTGCCACTCTGCGGACCATTCAAGCGGCTCTCGAGTCCACTATCTTAACTGAAACTGAAGGCGCCCCCCACCCCAAAGTACAGCCTGCTCGTGTGCACTAAGGGAAAAGTTGCTGACGTAGCCAAACTCAAATGCAGCTGATGGAGGAAGCGGTCCGCCTCACAATGAGTGATGAGACTGCAGGATGCTGAGCATGAGGAGCGGTCTTTATCGTGTCCCGTCACTATGCACGCAGAACCGAAGCGGGTGACGGCAGAGTGTTTTTAATTAGTCTGCTCGATGTTTCATTTGGGAAATCGATGCGGGCGCCTCACTATCAGCAAGCCTAAAATAATCAATAACAGAGCTGCATGATAGTAGAAAAAGATGTGATCCGGGTCCAGGGTGTTGAATATCACCAATTAGACATTTTGGCAATTTTTAAATGGATCCACGGATAGAAAGGCTTGCCGTTCTTAAAACATAAACATTATTATGAGTTAAAAAATTGATATTGAAACACCTCTTGATGTTTTCGTTTTTATACAGTTTGTAAAATTAGTTTTACTAGTAGGTAGCCATTATTGTTGACGTCGCAGGGAGGTGAGGTCACATGGTTATGCAGCCGGGCTTCCAGAGTATGACTCTAGTGACATAAACATGTCATCTGTTCAAACCTTTCAATTTGAACCCCAGACGAACATTAATGACCATGACAGCACTGTCGATATTTCACAAAACGAGCAGCAAAAGCAAAATGAGCAGAAAAGACGGGATGAGACGAGAATAGGGAAAAAAAAAAGTGATCTGTCAAAATGTGCTACACCGGCGAAACGTCTACAAGAAGCGAATTTGACACCCAAAGTCCTAGCGTGAACTTTCAGCTTGTTTTGTTTAGCTGCATACGGACAGAACAAGCTAAAGGTGCCTTAAGAAAATACTTAAATGTAGTAATATCAAATAAGGGGGGTTTAAATATGCTACGTGACAAATGTGGTCAACAGATCAACAATCTGCTTTAAAGCTACCACAAGAAAACACTATGCTTAAAAGTATGAGAGGGAAACACATGCAAAAAGTATTTTGAGGCAATGAAAAAGTAATAAATAAAACCAATAATCAGTAATCAATAAAAACACAAATAGTAAGTACTCACCGCTTTTAACCGATGTGCAGGTGTGTTAGACGTCTTGCCGCGTAGAAGGAATTGGAGTAACCCAGTAGTGTTTGTCACCTGACTGTGACAATCTACGTCATCACCTCGAGTGTCCATAAAACATGGCGCCCTCCGTAGGTCAAAACATGTACTAAATATTATCGATTTTTAAGTTTTATGTGTTTCTAATAACATATTTTAGTAAAAGAGAACAATTGTGGCTTATTAGAGCCTATAAGTCGTTAAGTCCAAGGCTCCCTTTAACATGCCCTAGAGAAATTTTATTTTTATAATCTAATGAAAAAGGTACATGTATTATGGTCTAATTAATTACAATTGAGGCTAAACCAGGACAAGAATGGTCGCATTTTGCTCTTAAAATTTGATTTAAAAATATTTTTAGTCTACTCCTTATTGGTGGAATCAGTGAATCTGAAAATGCTACAAATTACTACTATGAAAAACCTTTTATTGCTGACAACCATCCACAAATTTCAGCTGATTCGCAACTGTTAACACTATGACTATCACAGTTAATCGACTAGTCAACAAATGCTTGTCAAATATGGATCGTTTAGCGACATTGCTGACTTAAAAATTGCCCAAATACCCTTGGGCCTCTAAGTAGTAATTAAAAATGTCTTATTTATTCATTATCAAGTAAAAAATAAATAAATAAATAAATAAAAAAACAAGGAGAAAAAAAAACCCTTAATATTGTCATTTTCATTTAATTTTCAAAATTATATTTATTTTAAAGAAATAGATGTTTCCAGTAAAAATAGGGAAAAAAATACTCATGGAAATATTTCACATATTGTATATTATTGTTATTATTATTTTGATTTTCTTAAATAAGGCAAAAGAAACTTTTAATATTCTATGATATATGTACAGTGGGGCAAATAAGTATTTAGTCAACCACCAATTGTGCAAGTTCTCCTACTTGAAAAGATTAGAGAGGCCTGTAATTGTCACCATGGGTAAACCTCAACCATGAGAGACAGAATGTGGAAAAAAAACTGAAAATCACATTCTTTGATTTTTAAATACTTTATTTCCAAACTAGAGTGGAAAATAAGTATTTGGTCACCTACAAACAAGCAAGATTTCTGGCTGTCAAAGAGGTCTAACTTCTTTTAATGAGGTCTAACGAGCCTCCACTCGTTACCTGCATTAATGGCACTTGTTTTAACTCATTATTGGTATAAAAGACACCTGTCCACAACTTCTGTCAGTCACATTCCAAACTCCACTATGGCCAAGACCAAAGAGCTGTCGAAGGACACCAGAGATAAAATTATAGACCTGCACCAGGCTGGGAAGACTGAATCTGCAATAGGTAAAAGGTTTGGTGTAAAGAAATCAACTGTGGGAGCAATTATTAGAAAATGGAAGACATACTAGACCACTGATAATCTCCCTTGATCTGGCGCTCAATGCAAGATCTCACCCCGTGGCGTCAAAGTGATAACAAGAACGGTGAGCAAAAATCCCAGAACCACACGGAGGGACCTAGTGAATGACCTCTAGAGAGCTGGGACCACAGTAACAAAGGCTACTATCAGTAACACAATGCGTCGCCAAGGACTCAAATCCTGCACTGCCAGACGTGTCCGCCTGCTGAAGAAAGTACACGACCAGGCCAGTCTGCGGTTTGCTAGAGAGCATTTGGATGATCCAGAAGAGGACTGGGAGAATGTGTTATGGTCAGATGAAACCAAAATAGAAATTTTTGGTAGAAACACAGGTTCTCGTGTTTGGAGGAGAAAGAATACTGAATTGCATCCGAAGAACACCATACCCACTGTGAAGCATGGGGTTGGAAACATCATGCTTTGGGGCTGTTTTTCTGCAAAGGGACCAGGACGACTGATCTGTGTAAAGGAAAGAATGAATGGGGCCATGTATTGAGAGATTTTGAGTGAAAATCTCCTTCCATCAGCAAGAGCATTGAAGATGAGACGTGGCTGGGTCTTTCAGCATGACAATGATCCCAAACACACAGCCAGGGCAACAAAGGAGTGGCTTCGTAAGAAGCATTTCAAGGTCCTGGAATGGCCTAGCCAATCTCCAGATCTCAACCCCATAGAAAATCTGTGGATAATCCGTGTTGCCCAACGACAGCCCCAAAACATCACTGCTCTAGAGGAGATCTGCCCGGAGGAATGGGCCACAATACCAGCAACAGTGTGTGAAAAGCTTGTGAAGAGTTACAGAAAACGTTTGGCCTCTGTTATTGCCAACAAAGGGTACATAACAAAGTATTGAGATGAAGTTTTGGTATTGACCAAATACCTATTTTCCACCATGATTTGCAAATAAATTCTTTAAAAATCAAACAATGTGATTTTCTGGTTTTTTTTTTTTCCACATTCTGTCTCTCATGGTTGAGGTTTACCCATGTTGACAATTACAGGCCTCTCTAATATTTTCATGTTGGAGAACTTGCACAATTAGTGGTTGACTAAATACTTATTTGCCCCACAGTATTTCAAGATTATTACAGATCTTTGTTGTAAATTAAAATTAGATATTTGCAAACAGCTGCTACTGCTTTGAAAAACAATGATACATTACAGTTATTTAGTACTTATAGTAAGGGCTGTCAACCAACTTGCAGGGACCCGGGGACAAGACACCATTACAGGGCCAACCCACCCCACCCCTGCCACCGGCTTGTCACGACAACATATGCAGTACTTTTAACACTTTGCAAGCAATGACAGTGTGAATTTTCAAATTATTTAATTTCAGATGGACAGTTAAATTTTACAGACCGTAATGTGATGTGACACAATATAAGCAAACAATTGCCATCTATTGTCCCTTGTAGGCTACAAAACAATACACTCTCCTCTCTCCTCGGTTCAACGCGAGCAGCATGTCTTGTCATACCGCAGCTGCTATGTACGTAGTGTAGCTTTGAGTGCGCCAGAGCAGGGTCAAACCATTCTCTGCTAAGACAGAAGCGGGGGCTTGTACAAAAAAAAGGAAAAAATATATGATTTGAAATATTTAATATGTTAGTTTTTAAGTATATATCGAGTAGAACATAATAGTTAATCAGACAATGATTTAAATAAAAAAGAAATATGAATGTAAAGTAAAATAAGTTAAGGGTCATTCAGGGGCCCCTATGGTCCTGAGGCCTGGGACAACATACCTGGTTGCCCCCCCGTGGACGGGCTTGCTTATAGTCCAACTTTTCTGAGTGGCTCGGTTGGTTTCATTGCTTCCTATACACATACGCTAAAATTCTTAGACCAGATGAATATAACAATAAATAACATTTTGAGTGGAATGCCCAAATGAACAAATAAAGACGCAATCAAATAATTAACATTCATTGCATTTTCCATGATCGCGATGTCGATATTTTTTCCGACATACTGTATTGTGCAGCCCTAATCACTAGTAGCTGAATACTTTGCTCTGTATGGATTGCTTCTTTTATTATTAGTTTTCTCTCTTGATGGTCAGAGGAGGACTTTGGCAACCGGCCCACTCCCGCTGTCATTTGTGTTGGCAAGCGGCGCGCGTGTTCACTGAGAGCTCGAATCAGATTTTAATGCTAAGGTTGCAGAAAACACATCGGGGGGAAAGCCGCTGTCTTTTATGGACCCAATGCTTTTGTTCTCGCACTTATTAAGCTAATTTTAAAAGAGAGGCATAAACTGTTTCATAAACATTCTACTATAGATTGTTTTGTAATTATTCTGCATATGCTATTTTACAGCATTGAATAGAAGGTGGGGTAACATTATATTGATCTGTTTACCAAACATCCATTCAAATCAATTAAAATGCAAAACATCAATCAACCTTGTCATAATATTTCAAATGCGAAGTTGTTAAAAAGAGTTAATTCAAATGTCTAAAATTTATTGGCAATATAATTGTCTAGAACATGAATTTTTTTTTATTGCTTTAGTTGAAATGGAGCTGATTGTGTTAAACTAAAGTAGGTGATTACAGGACATTTTACATCCCACCCATCAAATTTTAAATAATCCAAAATAGTACAGTGAGCCCTCGTTTTTCACGGTTAATGGGAAACAGGACTGTAGCGCGTAGACGTTTTTTATTTTGTTTTTTGTTTTATTGTTTTTGTGTGTGTTCAATGTATTTATTCAGATTTAGCTTTGAAAAGAGATACATATAAGACATGTTTTTTCACTTTTTTCCCCAAAGTATGATTACAATTTTTTTATGTATATGTATATTGTATGAAATTGTTTTTAAGCACTTCAAATGTAATAATTAAAGTTAAAGTTTTAAACATGTTACTGTCCCACCAAATTATTTTTAAACGAGATCAAGTATAAAAATTCTTGTCTTTATTAAATGATTCATTGAGTGAGTCCACTCAAATCCGCTCCATCTCCTCACTTACACAAGATGAGTTGCCACAGCAATTGCTTAACAAGTTAAACGATGATTGAGGCATGCCGCGCTTTGATGCTGAGGCATCCAGGGACCTGGCAAATTCAAACAGAAGACGTCTATCAATCATCGTTAACTTTAATAAGCAACTCCAGTGAATTGCCTGAACAACAAAGAGCGGAGGGAAGGAGGGAGAGTGAGACTACGGGATCGGCTTGCGACAGCTCATCTGTATTGTTTTTTTTTAATTGAAAAAATAGACTGAGCGCGCAAAGTTTGAAGCGTGAAGTTGGTAGGGATCACTCTATCCCCTAAGATGCACAACAATTTCACTGTTCCTTGTACGGTGAGAAATAAAAACCATTTGAATTATTTAACCATTTCAGAATCCCTTGAATGCCCTGTTGCCTAAAAGATATGAACTTGTTCTTCCTCTGGCCAACACATACCTTCCCACCAACATTTGACAACTGTGCTTGTAATAATTTTATTATTCTCTATCAGTTTTGACATCGACCAGTACACCCCTTAGAAATTAGGTTAACATGGGAATTTTGTTCTATTTTTGTCGCTGTCACCTAGCATTACAACCCATCAGCAAGGGAGTTAATAATCGACAAATCACCTGCGAAGACACTGGCCTACCTGGAAATTGACATCCCCAAGCCACAGTCTGTCAACATCGAGGAGCGTATCATTATAGCATTATGTAACCAGCACATATTTTATGATACTTATCAGTATGATTTCCGGGACATAAATAAAAAAGCAGCGGTATGGAAAGTTGTTGGTGCTCAAAAAAGACCGGAAATTTTAAAATGCCCTCCAAATTCATAGCTTATCAGAGAAGAGCAGTGACGTACAGGCAGATGTGTCGCTCATCAAACCCCTGAGTCGGACTTATTCCCCCCCGTCAGGCTCCTCTAAAACAGTGCCAGCGGGTTTGTAGAAAAGAAAGTAGTCACTTATTGTCCTTTTCGCCATTGTTCACAAGTGCTGTCAAGTTTTCCTGCTACCCCAATGATACCCCGCTCCACACATCGCCCACCAACTCCACCTTCTTTTTCTTCTGTTTTATTTTCCCATGGCAAATCAGCTTGTTACATGACTGCAAACTAGTGGATTTAACCGTGAAGGAGTTTGTCAACAACAACAAAAAACCTGCAATGTTACTGGCCCGCATGTGTGAGTAGATGAAGTAAAAAAATTTTTTTTTACTTTTTTAAAAAATAAATAAAAATATATATTTTTTAAAAAGTACGTGAGCCGCGCCTCAAATTTTAGCAATAAAATCATTTTAAAACATAATGAAATAATAAAAAGTAAATAAATGAGATTATAAGTACAACAAAAGAACAATGGCCAATTTACATAGCAAAAGTCCGACAAAGTCCAACAAAAAAAACGCAATGTTACTGGTCACGCATGTGTGAGTAGATGAAAATAAAAAAATTTAAAAACATTAAAAAATAAAATAAAATACGTGAGCTGCACCTCAAATGGTATAAAAAAAAATAAATGAGATTATTAAAAGTACAACAAAAGAACAATGGCTAATTTACATAGCAAAAGTCTAGCTAGCCAGCTTAAATGCTATAAAATGCTAATTTTTTTTTTTTTTACAATGCTCTTAACAAATGGTTCAAACACATATTCCCACAAAAACGGCTAAATATACCTATGAACTAAATTACGAATGCATTAAAAAAACATTAGCTCAAACAAAAACTTCGCTCATGTTGGTCTTAACAGGGAGCAGCTAGATTCAGCAATGTGAAATGGGATTATGTCATAGTCACTGTTTCCACTAGAGGGCAGTGTATCCACCCAAATCAATAATAATAATGCAAATACCTTACAACACCACTTTAATTAAACGAATACTCAAAGCAGCAAAATTTAATTCAAATCTTTTTTTTAATCGAATTACTCGAGTTAATTGATTAATCGTTGCACCACTAGTTGTCAGACATACACAATCTGATTTTTGTGAATTATAGCGTGACGTAAAGGGCGTAGGTTTGGTCTCAATGTTAGTAGGGACGATCTAACAACATAAAAGTGATTTGGGGAAAAAAATCATTTTAAAAAATCTCATATATCCAAGGACTGATCACTATCTGAGGCATAGTAGACTACCCCAAGACTCGAACCAAATTACTCTCAATTCTGATGTGTGATGTTTCATGTCAGTTCATGTTCATGTCAGTGTCCCCCTGAAGTGGATTCATTCTTGGATAGCGACCCATTTTTTTTTTTTTTTAAATAAAGTGACTTTCACTCTTAAGCCACTGCATTGCATTAGCGTAATGCACATAATGCAAACAACGATCGAATGAGGGACGGCCTGCTTGACTTTGTTGTTCCTGTGAAGGCTGGCTTGATCGCAGTAGTTTTGCAGGTTAGCAAGTTTACACAGTTTAATGTTATGCTAACTCTGATGCAGGTCGGACTTTCAGTAGCAAAATTAGTGATGTTTCCCCACCTCCACAACATTGACATCTTTTTTTTTACATCACTTACAGTGGCTGCTGCTGGCCGAAAAAAACTTCTAATATTCCTCCTTTTCGAAGGGTGCGGAGGAGGCAGCATGTTGTCAACATTAATCTGTCGGGGCTGTGTGAGTGTGCGTGTGTCTGTGTTGTGGGAGGTGAGATCAAGTCAACAGGCAAAATGTGCATTTGAGGGGGAAAAACGGACTGGCACATTCAGCAAGTGAAAAGAGATAAATGTAAGTCTTAGCATAAGGAAAATAATTCACTTAGTAATGGTAGGGTCTATTCTATCCTTACAACATATTAGAAGACAATCTAAATTACCTATATAACTGAACTCATTGTATAATGCAAATAAGGTTGCTTAAAAGTTGGTGGCGACAATTTGAGCATTCTCAAAAGTTGGTAGTGTTATATCCCTGCTGTCCCTATGCAAACCTGCGCCCTTGCGTGATGTGTACAACTAATTTAATTAATGGAAGGCCCTTGAATCAAAAATGAAATGTGGCAGACTTTTAATATCAGTAAATATTGTATTGTTGTCCAAAGAGTTGATATTGTATTGCGTAATCTTTTTGATTTTTTTTATTTATTTATTTTTTTTGGTATTACACCCCTATTTGCTATTATTGACAACGATAGACGCTGCCACTCCGAGTTGAATTGGCTTGGACGTTTATTGGCGTCAATGGCACTGAAACATGATCATTCACTGCCAGACCTCCAATCATGGCTGCAATGGTCAGATGAAGCAATCCCCCTTAAATTACCCTACAAAAAGGCCCAGCGTCAGCATTTAATGGGCTCTCAGTCAGAATCAGAAAGTGCTGTAGATGCATTTGCTGGGAGTGGAGTGCGGCTGTGGCCGAATGAGACAATCTGCATATTTGGGGGCGTCGCGTGTGAAGAAAGGGGCAAACCCAAGAGAGTGTGGAAAGCGAAGGGGCTGTGCAGGCACATCTGTATTGAACGGCGGGTCGCGTTTTATGATTGTAGCGCATGATTTTCTCGAGGTGAAACAGGACTGTTGCGTAAGGCGAGGAGGGGAACGGATGTGTTTTTTCAGGATTGTTGGAGGGTCGTTATGTTAGAGTTGGCCATCCGTGATATGTGCGAAGGTTGCATGTGCGGCAAGGCGGGCTGCTCGGAGGGGACGGCAGATGTTGCGCTCTGTCCTGGAGGCTACGACTCAGGGGCAAGGCCTGTCCATTATGTGGCCTTCGATGGGACATATGGCGGGTCACTCAGGGCACATACGTGCCCATTCATAAAATGAAATATGAAATCATTGTGGAATTCATGGTGCTCTTCTATAAGGCGCTGTTACCTAAATTTATTAACTTTAAAAAAAAAAAAAAAAAAATCCAAATCTTAACCCTTTCATGCACAAATTATTACCTTTTTTTTAACCCTTACGAGGCACTCATTTACCCAATTATATTTAATTCTCTGTGCATTGCTGTGTCAATCTAACCTGCCCACCGCCTTCAGATTCAACATTGCTGCCCCATGTCATTTTGCAAATTCATTCCCCTAACAGTATCAACATTTTTCGTGCTTCATATTTGTGGGTGCATGCAAAAATACAGCTGGATGATCATTATCTGTGTTGATTATTAGGGATGTAAATCAACAATGTTATGATTAAGCAATACAATATCAACTCTGTGAAAAATTTAATTGGATCGTCGCTATCAGTCCAGATTGGTGTAACGTTACACTCCTAGCGAGTCCGATGTAAAGTAGTTTGTGTAAATAGTTTTACAAATATTGTGTAAAAAATGTATTTTTATAATGGATTAATCGGACGATTAATTAAACGATTAATCGGATAAGCGTCACTTTTTACAGTTACCTTCACAATTTAACTTGAAGTTTTTTTAGGCATGTTGTAAGTAAAAATGAAGACAAAATGGATGACTATTTTTAACAAATAATCTTGTTATATATATATATACATTTTTTTATATATTATTTTATATTACACTTTTTTTTACAGCTTCCTTACTTAACTGTAGTCCACAATTGTACTGTTTTAAGTATACATCAAACTTGTAAAAGTTTTTAATAAAGGTTCTGAGCATAAAACATAAAAAAATATCTCAGTACACAAATCAGACAAAGATTTACTATTTTTTTTCTTATGGGCAAAGCGCTGATATAAATTGTGTCAATGACACATTTATTTTCTTTAAACAAACTTAACAACAAAATCGAATAAGGAGCAATGCGACTGTAATGAATCAGTTTTTTTTTGTTTTTTTTTTTAATCAAACAGTTGAATAAAATCCAAATCCAATTTCAAAGCACACTCTCTTGTATGACAATTTACAGTTTGAATGGGAGTTTGTGTTGAATGGAGACTAAGCTGTTACTGTATATGAGTGGGGTTATGTGTGTGGTTTCTTTATAAAAATAAACCAGACAACTTTACTATACAATACAAACGAACACTTAAGATACTGAGTAATTACGTCTCATAGGGGTGTAACGGTGCACAAAAATCTCGGTTCGGTACGTACCTCGGTTTTGAGGTCATGGTTCGGTTCGTTTTCGGTACAGTAAGAAAACAAAATGCAAAATATAAATGTGCTAGTTGTTTATTACACACCTTTGTGCTTTCAGCAATAGGAACATTAGCCTATTCAAAACTAGAATTCTGCTCAAAAAGTAGCGGGTATTTAAAGATGATAATCCAAAAACAATTTGCCTTTCAGACCTCGCGTATTAGTCAGCTTCCAGTCCTGTGCTAAAGAGAAAAGCAATCCCAATGATAAAGATTTTAACATGTATTTTACAAATGAAATGCCTCAATGAATCAATTTTTTTTCTTATGAAAAGTTTTCAAAAGCTTTATTGGTGGATTTTCTCAAGGTAAAGCGCCACACAGAAATTAATAAATTTAATTGTGTAAGCAGGATTTGTGTATTATTCTTATTATTTAATTACAGGTGTTTTAGCTCATTTCCATTTACTTTATTTAAATGGGCTATTATTTATTTTATTATGTGCTTATATTTTACAAATGTGATGTAGTATTTATTTATATTGTATATTTTATGTTGCATTACTTTAATTCCTATGTGAATATTAGTTCCTACTTGTTTTGTTGTGGTAGGGGGATTTTGTATTGAACACGGGGCCGTGTTGGTTATTATTATAACAGAGAAAACAGCAGTAAATCAACAAAGACAAGTCAACTGTGACCCGATCTACCACTCAAGAGATCTGATGGACTCAAACAGTGGGTTACAATTGCATATTAGTTTGAAAATCGACCGGATCCAATAAATATAATCTACACAAAGAAACTGTAACCCGATCGACTCACAGCCTCGAAAAGTAAGGGTTACATTACGTCAGAAACTCGTTCGGTACGCCTCCATTCTGAACAGAGCGCCACATACCGAAACGGTTCAATACAAATATATGTACCGTAACGCCCTTAACATCTCATCAACAAAGAACACAAACAATACAGTTGGCTTCATTTACTCACCTCTGTTGGACACACTGGATCTGACAACACAAAAGGCAATCTAACTCTCGACACTTAATATTATTACTTAATGTGTTTGATTTAGCAAACCAACCTGAGTCTAGCAGTGAACTCTCTCTCTCTTGCTCTAATCACCAGCACGCGCGTGCAGCCTCACATCACACACAAACGAGTCCCAAACGGGACTGCTCATAGCTGCTGGCAAAAAACGATTATTAGAATCGTTGGCAACTAATTTATTAAACATTTTAAATCAATTTAATCGATTAGTTGTTGCAGCCTTATTTGTCATGTTATAAGATCAAATGAATATGGATTTTGGACTGTAGACGTTGATAAACGAATAACAGTTGCGCTGTTTTTTTTAATGGTGTTGAGGCTTTCTATAGTTTGTGGTCGTACTGAAAGGTGCCATAATGCATACATTTGTGATTAACGATACTTTGAGTTACCATCTTTCATATGAAGGTAGGAATGTGCCGGTGAGATTTTGACGGTATGATAACCTTGATATGTATAAACCTATGATAAGCAAAAATACCGCGGTTTCACAGTATCACGGTATTGCAATTATAGCTCTATGATGCGTTGAGATGTATGAGTTAAAAAAAAATTCAATTGAACAGGAATATTTTTTAATTTTTCACATATAGTATTTCTTGTACCATGGCTAGACACACTAAAACAGCTTGAGTGAACTCTCGTAGCTGGTGGGTAACATTCATGACAGCGTTTACTTACCTTACATTTTGTGTAAAGTGACGGATAATTGTCATGTAAATGTGAAATCATGTTGGAGATGTTGCCTGCACGTAAGCTGTCCTTCCTCCTCTAAGCCGCTGCCGTCTGTTTCTTTTTGGTAGCCAAAGTATTCCCATAATAGCGACTTTTGTCTATTTTTGCAGTGGGAAACAGGTCAAGTATAGTTTCACTGACAGACACGGGACAGAGCAACAATTGGAAGGGGATGGGCGAGCACTGCCGCTCCAAGCCACGCATTTCTTGCTACATTTTTGGGACCTCAAAAATAGCTAATACCGTATCTACGGTATGATGGAAAATTTGAGTGGTTTTGTAACCGTGACGTTTTCATACACGGTAAACCTTGAAACCGGTAACCGGCACATGCCTATATGAAGGTCATTTAAACTTGGTGTTGTGTCCTCCGAAGTGATTTTTGCCGAGCCAGTGTGTTTCATTGTTTAATAATGTGAATCATTGAATGTGGAAATTGTTTCTTGAATATTTTCCCACATAACAGAAATCTCAACCCTTGTTTTATTCCTCACGGGATTTAGCATGAGGATTAGAACTGAAGGACCCTTCCCTTGTCAGGGAGTGATTGGAGGAAAATGCGTGCTTCTGAATTGTTTTTCTGGTCAGGATTGTGTTGCTCATGCACAACAAATCATTGTATGAGAGAAGAATAGAAACGGCATAAATCCCAACGAGTTTATTCCCTTACATGGGTGATTCATAACCAGAGTGCAGAGCTGGACAGTAAGCGTCTTCAGCATCCGCCGATTGGTGAAAACATAACACGTAATGAAACCTCGCATAAGATCTTCAATTTCTTATTCAAGCATGGATGATGGGTCTATTTATGTCTCACAACAACGTGTTGTTTTGATTTGAGATTTTCCGCAAGTTCTCGTCAATGTTATTTTCCCCACTTTTGTCCACTTGAGTGTGGGGTCAAGTGAAGGTCAAGCACCTGGATGATGTCATATTTGGGGGGAATGAAGATGTGGCCAATGTCGGCAGAAAGAATGACGCACTAAGAAGGTTGTTCTAAGACAAGCTAATCAATTGTAGTGCTTGGTGCTCACGGTCATGCATGCTTTAGATTACGTTGAGTGTTGACTGATTGTATCATGACGGGAATATACTATGTGCTTTTTGCTGTAATCAAATAAGGAGCTCAAAAGCATGGAACAGTTTGGTTATCATGTATAAAATCGGAGACACATGTATTATTTCACACAAGAAAGCTTTTAATGACCACAAATTGTGTTTTTTCTTTTGTCTGTATTATCTCGTTGGCTGCCATTGGCAATATTGATGATTGAATGTATTAACGTCAATGGCAGCTAATTAGTTAAAAAAATAGGCAAATATTTAGTGTGACTGTATATTTTTTCATTAACCTTTTCAGGGACAGTTGTCACTACAGTGGCCATTTAGTCAAAAGTTATCCTTAGCTTAACTCATTCACTGCCTTCCCAGGTCACAGAGTATGTATTGTGGTAGTTATTAAAAGTGGGAAATTGATATTGAAAACACCTATTGACAGCATTGGCCGTCCAATCCATTTCAACTGAGAAGGGCTAGAAGTGATCATTCGATCACTTGGTAACCAAAGAGTTAAACTATTTGAGCTCACAAGAGGTTCATAAAACAAAACAAAAATAAATTCTCAGAGCAAAATATGGATGGCCACACTTTTTGAATTTGTCTTGAGTCTTTTTTATTTATTTATTACATTTTGAATTGATTTATCTTTAAGTGAAATCGATCCTTCAAGCAATTCATTTATTTTATTTAAAAAATATATATATGTATATATATATATATATATATATTTCTTTATTTCTTTATTACTTTTTTTTTTTTTTTTTTTTTTTGCCCATTGCAAAATACACATGGGCAGCACCAATACTACAATGGGATTCCAAATGGGGGCCACAAAATATTGTCTACACTCTAGAGCAGACATGTCCAAAGTCTGGCCCGAGGGCCAAATGCGGCCCGTGGTCAAATTTCATCCGGCCCCCAGCCTCTGTCATAAAATCAATAACGTCTGTCCCGCACACACTTAATAAATTAGTCAGCAGTACAGCTACCAGCATATGAAGTAGCTTACACACTAAACGCTGCTCCTCATTTACCCACTAAAAGGCAGCAGCACTCTAAGCAACATTACCCCTTGTGACCCTTTACTTCCAATTTTCTAAAATAGCGACAATCAACAAAAAAAGACTGCGACGGCCGACACTTCAAGGATAGATGGAAATTGGACTATTTCTTCACTAAAATACGCAGCAACTGTGTCTGTCTCATTTGCAAAGAGACAGTCGCTGTTTTTAAAGAGTTCAAAATGTGAGGCGATATTACCAAACGAGACACGCTGACATGTACGACCAGATTACAGGGAAGATACGCAGCGAGAAATTGAAGCAACTTGAAGCTAGTTCAATTTCACAGCAGCAGTATTTTGCAGGAGCCCGAGAGTCGAAAGAGAACGCCACAAAGGCTATTTGCGAGATTGTTGAACTCATTAATAAAAAATTTTAAAAAATCATAATAAATGTGACACACTGAATGGGTTGCTAAAATTTGCTTAAATATATTGTTCTACGTAAAGGGCGTCAGCCAAGGTCGGCCCCCCACATTTTTACCACACCAAATCTGGCCCCCTTTGCAAAAAGTTTGGACACCCCTGCTCTAGAGGGACGTAAATGACCCCTGGGCCGCAGGTTTGAGACTACTATATGAAGGTGATTTTATAAAATGATGGGGGGAAAAAATCTTAATTTAAGCATGAAATCAATGTTTTCAAATTAAAAAGTTAGCCCTCAATTAAAGAGCCTTGATCGATTTAATATGATGTACACATTTAATACAAATCAGTTTCAACTACAGAAATGCTGCAAAGCAATTTTTGTTTTCGTCAGTTTTGTTGTCAAAACATTTCAGACATTTGACCATTTTTCAATCGGGCAAATATAAAAATAATTAATCATATTTTGATTTTCAATCTATTTCAATTCCACAGTGCTGAGCTTATCGATACATGGATTCCAGATTGATGTACTGTTGCACTCCTGATATTAGTATTACACATATTTCACATATTCAGTATTGAAATGCCCTTGGGAACCATTTCCAGAGGCTTTGCATGACAATTTGAACTACAATTTAAAAAGCTAAATTTAAATAAATAAATCAACGTGCAGCCATATACTGCAAGTAAACATAATTTTGTCTCTTGTTAATCTTTGAACAGTAAAGTATGTGTGTGTCCATACTGCATTTCCAAGCATGTCTGCTTTGTTGCTATCAAGTGTGTGCGTCATGCAGCGTGTGTGACTGGACATGTGTGTATGTGTGTTGACGCCTAGGGAGGCGGCCATATGCTGTTTAGACTCAGGAGCTTCCATCCCGGCCGACCTGCAGGGAAGGAAGCCCGACCCCTTGCTGCGTTGCGTCTCTAAGCTTCACACGACTGTCGTTGAGACCACGCAGATCCCACTTCACGCATCTTTTCCCACCGCCTATACATTTGGTCTTGTATTGTTCATTGAAATGCCTGCAGCACAAATTAGATGTGAGCAGAAGTCCTGCAGAGGGCAGAGTTTTCTTGCTGAAATGTCCTTATAACACAGGAGATTACATTTCACATAAAAGCATGTTAGTGTTGAGCAGGATATAATTTATTTTCAATAAAATGGGTGTAAAGTGTCAAGAAAGAGGATTTGCTATATAGATTCTTGGCAGGAATATTGCACCAGTCGGATTTTGGATTCATAAATTATTGAATACAGTGTACATTTTTTTTGCCGACTCATCCTTCCTCCTTTCTGCGGTATAATATATTTGCCTTTTTCTGTTTTACTATCCTTATTACTCACCACCGCCTGCCACAACACTGCTGATCCATATTTATCACCAAAGTGAGGCATTTTCCGAGAGAACAAAACCAAATAAGCAAGTAAAAGCTACTTTACTGGCCATTTCAGCAGTAGTTAGTTACTATCATTTTTTAGGATTTTTTTTTACAGCCATTGCTTGAATTCCAATTTTTTATCTGTCTTAACTGAAAGTCCCTCCTTCCAAAAATTGAGCATCAGGTTAGTCGACATCATGCTCAGAACCAAAACAACTCGACACACTGTTTGCTTTCTGAAGACCTCACACGCATTGACATTAACTGATTGGAAATGTTGGTCTTTATTAGCTTAGCCAGGATAAACATACTTTGGGTGATTGCTTCTGTACATGAGGCTGTGGTTGGATTCCCACAGATTTTGGATGTCTGCATTTACAGTGTCACATGATCCTCAGGCTGGCAATGTGAGGTTATGTCAAGTCACCTGATCACTCTGAGCTCTCTGGGAGGAAAAAAATTGGAGATTATGGCTTGGCAGTTGTGCTGTCTCAATTAATCGACTAATCGACAACTAATCGATTATCAATTTAATCGAGACCTATTTTGACAGTAATTAATTGTTCAAAGATGTTGCTGATCCTAAAAAATCTCCAAATCCTCATTTTTGAGACACTTAATATTGAAAATTCTTTTTTTTTATTTTTTATTTTTTTTTTTTATTATTATTTTGAATGTTAATGTGTTTTTTGTTGTTGCTTTTATAGATTTTTTTTAATTATTAAAAAACATTTTAAATTAAATACATTTAGATTATAGTTTTGTTTTTTCGAAGTATTTTTATTTTTTCATTTTAAAAAAAGGAAAAAAACAGTACCGGTAGATGTTCTCTCATTTTTGTTGTCTTCCCGATGTCTAACTAATGAAAAAATTGCAAAGTGAGCTTTTGCTTTGGGAAATAATGTTAAAATAAATAACATTATTTACCATATTTTACGGACAATTAAACATCCGTCTATACAGAAAAGCACTTTTTTTTTTTTTATCGACTGCGGGCTTGCCAAGCCGCCACTCATGTTGTTTATGTTATGGATGTGTACACTATCATTTTTATCTATTCCTCCTTTATTCGTGGAAGGGTCAGAATCAAATTTGGTGTGTTATAGGGATCATGTATATGCAACGATGCCCGGAGCCCGATTTTTATATACATATATATAAATATATATATATATAATATATTATATATATATATATATAAGATATGCACAGAGATATATCTGTTATAAAGGCGAGTGGACACAGGCGTTCTTTGGGTTGTGCCGTTTATTGGCATAAGCTTCTGCAACTCCTTCACAACAAACAGAAGTATCATTTAGTGAAAGCACAACAAAAATAATATTGCTATCTCTCAAAAAAAATAATGTTCACAAAAAGAAAAGCACTTCAGTCTGTAGTAATGAGGCCCTATTCTCACACAGCTAAACAACAATGCAAAGTGAACTGGCACTGGTCACTCAATTCTTATTATTGTTATTTTTATCCTTCTTATTAAATTAACTCTACTTTTAACTGAAAATTGTACAAATTTTATTAAAACGAAAACATGAAGAGGGGTTTTAATATAAAATTACTGTAACTTGTAACTAAGCCTGTCGCAATATGCAATAATTCCATTTATCGCGCGATATATCAAAAAGAAGGCGGAAATTTTTCCGCTGCGATTTATCGCCTCGCGTGCACATGCGTGCGCGCGTGCGGCAGACGTGCTGTTAAAAGTTCGGATTCCTCGTTACCAACTGCGCAAAATGCATCTTCGTTCCAGGTCCAGCAAAAACTAGCGCCGGAGCCAATCGTTCCCATTATTATATCCTATTGTTCAACGTATTGTTCAACGTATACCGGCCACGTCAGTGCTCCGGAGTGACTGTGGACCATCTACGGCGCGCCGGTGTTGTTGACGTGTGGCCGCTCCCGTCAGGAGTGACATTTCACGCGGGGCGGCTATTTTTCAGCACAACGCCGGATATTTACAACAAAGTCCGCCAAAACATTGTTACCGACTTGGCTGCGACGAACAACATCGCTTTGACAACGAACAGCTGAATGAAATTAAGAGCGCTGTGCTTCAAACGCGTCCTGTTTATGAAAGTCGATTGTCAAATGCTGGTTTTGTGTAGTAATGAGCAGAGGTGACTTCAGCGGCGCTTGCTAACTTTTTCAATGCGCCCACACACTAGATATCATGAAATGGCAAACTAGATGTGCTACGTCCCATGCCATTGGCTACGTGAGCCCAGAGTGATTATGGGACACGTAGTCCATATACTACATCGATGAATTCTAAACTGTCATGACTGAATGGAAGTTAAGAAGGCCAAATCAATCCATACCATTGACTATAGATAATGTTGCAAATATTGTTAATTCAGTACGTGACACAGATGGATTCGGACCACAAATAGGATGTCTTGCTCATGTAGTAAACCTAGCTGCTAAGAGAGCTGTAGCAATCAACAGTGTGCCCTGCCTCACTTTACAAACAGTAAAGATTGTTCTCAGCATTTTTGTATAAAAATTTTTCATATCAGTAAGAAGTAAGCACAGAAATATTATGCACTAAAATGCATGTTTATATGATGCAATTTAATTTTTGCTCGTTAGCAAAAAAAAAAAAAAAAAAAAACGAAACAAAAAATATAATTGTTATTTTTTTACAGAGCATTAAATGTATTGAATCGGATCCAAAATCGTGTCTCCCGTATCAAAAATCGTACCGAACCATGACTTAACTGTATCGTTGCATCCCTATGGAACACCATTGCAGAAGCTATGACGGGAAAAGTTTTCATTTGCCTAAATGCTTAAGTTATTAAGTGCAATTTTTTTTTTTTTTTAAACACATTTTATTTATTCTGTGTTTCTGTGCGGTATCAATATTGTTGATTTTTACTTAAGAGGGATGGTCTATTGTCTTAGTTGTGATTTCTTTAAGAGTATTTTTGAATTTAAGAGTAAATATTTATCGCATTTAAATTGGTGTACTTAATCTATTAATATATACTGTATTCTCACTGTGTTATTGTAAATTGGTTAAAAAAAAATATTGAGGGGGCGCAATAATATCGCATATCGCAATAATTTTTGAGAATAATTATCGCACACTAAAATTTGTTATCGCGACAGGCCTACTTGTAACTATAACATTTATCTTTTATGAACTACAAGTCTTACTATCCATGGATCACTTAAACAGAAAGAATGTTAATAATGCCATTTGTGGATTTATTGTTATAATAAACAAATACAGCACTTATGTACAGTATGTTGTATGTATATATCCGTCTTGTGTCTTATCTTTCCATTCCAACAATGATTTACAGAAAAATATGGCATACTTTGGAGATGGTTTGAACTGCGATTAATTACGATTAATTCATTTTTAAGCTGTGATTAACTCGATTAAAAATTTTAATCGTCTGACAGCCCTAATATGTGTATATATATATGCTATATAGGAGCTGATTAGATAATTGTAGACTGATTGCTGCCTCCAAATTAGGAGTTCGCCAGTAGAGGTCATGCACACTCTTTATTACAGCCTTCAGCCTGTAGTAGCACACTAGCTTTCAAATCAGCTGGACCTGCGACTAGACATGTGCCGATCATCGGTTTCAAGGTATACTATGGTATGAAAACTGTTAACGAGTTAAACTGAGAATGCAGTGACTCTGGAACAAAAAGGTCAGTTTTAGGATCCCCCCCGCCCCAGGGTCCGGATGCTCGTGGTGGGCTTCCTTCACTTTGTCCTCTATTTCCCATTCGATGGAGGCCAGAAAGCAGGTCAGGACCTGGGGTGAGAGCAAAGCAGTTGTGAGCCGGTAATCATGGAATATAATATAACAGGGATCCTCAAATACAAATCTTGAAGGTCCACAATTATTTTTTTCATACAAGCATGGGTCCATTTATTAATGTCGGTCAAGTACAAGATAGGTCAAAGGTGGTAAAGGCGGTTTTCTTTTGACCAAACAAAAATACAATGTACATTCTGATTAAATAAAAATAAAACAACAAAACATTTTTCGACTTAAAATAAAAATAAAATAATATAAAATAATAAATAATAATAATAAAATAATATTAAAAAAAATAATAATAAATAAAAAAAGAAACATGCAAGTACAATGTTTACACATGTACACTAAATAAGTGACAAGATCTGTCATTAAGGTCCAAACAATAACTATATACAGTACATTTTGTAACTTTAAAACACTGCTGGACAAAAAAGAAAACACATGCAAGTACTACAGTACATGTTCACTTGTTCAGAACATAAATGACAAGCTCTGTCATTAATAGGGATGGGAATTGATAGGATTTTTACGATTCCGATTCCATTATCGATATTGCTTAACGATTCGATTCTTTATCGATTCTCTTATCGATTCTAATTTGGGGAAAAAGAAGAACAAACGTTTTGATTGGCATCAAGTTTGTTTAATCAGAACTCACAACCTTACAAACTCACAACGAGATCAAAAGAGGCCCAAAGCCTCAATGTTAACTGTGGCAATAAGTGGCAAATACACAAGAATGTGTAACATTTTACTGAAACATTTATCTAATAGAAATAAAAAATATTGGTATATGTTGGCAGATAGGTTGTTGTTCTGCCCTTGGCAATATGTGTTAAAGCAGGGGTCCCCAAACTTTTTCCTGTGAGGGCCACATAACTTTTCCCTTCTCTGATGAGGGGCCGGGGTCAGTTTGTAACAGAAAAAGTGTGACGATTGCAGAAGTGCATAAATGTAAAAAATTATTGTTTTTTAGAAAGCCACAATCAAATAACCCTTTCTGGATTCTTCATGGAGTGAAAGTAAATAAAATAAAAATAATAATATAATAATAATAATAATTAATAATAAAAACACTATTAATTAAATAGATAATAACCAAATAACCCTCTCTGAATTCTTCAAGGAAAAAGGCCAGGAAATAACACGATTCAGAAAAAAAAAAATTTCAAAATGGCCGGACCAAATGTGGAGGCGGGCCGTATTTGGGCCGCGGGCCGCAGTTTTGACACCCGAAGAAATGCCGCATCCAAGCGAGTGAGCGAGCGAAGTGAGAGAGGGAAACACTTCTACGAGCCTACGTTCTTTGTTAATGTTAATATCTACAGAGGCAACACCTGTATGTATCATCTTTTGTGTTATTGTTGTTGTGTTTCCACTCGCGATAGGACACTTAAATCCAGTTGTGTAGTGGTTTGAACGATGTGCTAATGCTAGCGAACGAATGCTAACCATACTGTTATTAGCAGCTAATCATCGCTGATTTACGTTGATGCAAACGTGTTTGTTATTGGGAACGAAATTGATTTGTTTCATTTCTATTCTTAGTTTCACTCTTCAAGTGATGGTTGTATAAAGTCAGCAAATTATACCAACGTCTTCTACATCGTCATTTGGGAGTTTAGCTAGCTGTATAGCCAGAGCTGAGCCTTAGCCTCTCTGTGAGGACAGCGCAGTCGTATTCCCTCCCGATGCAGTTATCTCCACCTTGCAATGACTGCAAGTCGCTTTGTTGTAATTTTTCCTCGTGAAGTGAAGACACACTTTCGAGCGTTTGAACCTACGTGCTGTCATTGTTATGTTTATGGCAGCAATGCTCGTGCTTACCCGTCGTAACCTTTCATTTTCACACTCTTTCCTGGTGAAGTGTAGTCAAACTTTGGAGCGAGTGGTTCTTGGCGCCATGCTAGTTTGATGCGTCTGGACAACAAGACACGCCACGACGCAATACGCGTCTTTAGGAATCGTTAAAGGGATCGTTAAGGCTTTTTCATTGTGATGTCGAGGCCTCAAAACACTCGGAACCGGTTCCGAATTGGAATCGGATTTCGATTCCCATCCCTAGTCATTAAGGTGCAAACATAACAATTATTGACAGTAACTTGAACCATAAAACACTGCTCAATGAGAGAAATGGCATTTGGGGATCACAAAGCTGTTTACTCACATCATCAGTCAGTACTTCAGTGTGTCTTGTGGTTGATAAATCTGAGAGTGAGATTGTTTGATTTTTGTTGTCATTTCCTCCTTTTCTTCCCCTTTGAACATTGCTGTCATTACTTCAGTCATACACTATTTTATTATTTGTCAATCAGAAAACTGCTTCCTATGTTTGGCCAACACCCAGACACTCTGAGTGAGCACTCCGTTGCAGTTTGTTGTTGTGTCATAGATTCAACAATAACCTTGCTTGACTCTTGATATGACTGCTTCAACCAGTTAATTTCTTGCCTTCTCAATTCTGATTTCGGAGGAAACATCTTTAACACAATGGCGTTTCACATTTTCACTTTCTATCAGAGCAACTGTCTTTAAGCATATTAAGCACATAGGTTTGGTACTTGCAGTTGGTAAAATGGACGCATATTTGTCATTCCTTTCCTCATTGAAACAGCGATTTTCGTTGTCGACTTTTCTTCTCTTGGTCAACTTTGAGCACGCCATTTTGTTAGATTTGGTCTTGGTCTTCTACTGGTGGCATGGGTGGTGTTAGTGAATGTTGTTTAACGTTGTGATCTTGAACGTTGCCCCGTTGCCCGCATGTAGAGAGAGTCCCAGGGTAACACGGGAAAATAAATAAATCACGTTTGCTCACAGTATGACTCACGTTCTTTGGTGAAAAATATAATAAATGACAGCATGTACAAACAGATTGCAAAGTGCCGGGTGCGACTCATGTTAGAGGTAGCTGACACTGCTGCGGTCTGTCCACGCTAGCTAATAGCATGCAGGCGCTCTCAGCCAATCAGCGCATCCATTCCATGCACGCTCTCTCAGCCAAACAGTACATCCTCACAGGATCTCTCAGCCAATCAGCGCATCGTTGTCATAGCGGTGACAACAGAAGTGAGAACATGGAAGATATTTGACTAAAAATGAAACAGAATTTAGTGATAGAATAGTAGCGCATAGTGATAGATCGGCGATTCATACAAATGATATATGTTGAAAAAAGTTTTTTTTTCTCGTTTTTTTTTCGTTCATCCGTGGGTCCACAGAGAGGTGTGCCGTGGTCCAGTCGTGGACCGCGGTCCGCTAATTGAGGACCCCGGTCATATAAGAATGCGAGAAGCAACTGACGGCAATACCAGACAAGTTGATCGGACGACGTGGTGGTGCGTCTGCTGGGCTTTTAAAGCTAGCTGATGTTAACCGCTCTCAGCTGTGGCCGCTCCACTTGTCTGACGTCCAACTTGTAATCAGCTAAACTATCCTCACCTGAGGCAGAGCTCAGGAAGGAGGGGCGGAGGCCCTAACAAAAACGTCACGGTTTCAAAACCGCAAACATTTTCCGTCATACCCTACGGTATTATTATATAGTATTAGCTATTTTTATGTCTCCAAAATGGAGGGAGAAATCCCTCGCTTGCAGCTGCAAGGCTCAACCCTCCCCCACCGGTTGTTGCTCTGTGTCAATGAGCCTGCTGTGCTACACGATGGCTGGAGGAGGTGAAACTTTTTCCCCCATCGAAGAAAACAAAATCGCTGCTAGCGGAAAACATACATTACAGAAAAGTTACAGATGGCTCTGGCTTAGAGGAGGAGGGCCAACTGACAAGTTTGCAGAGTGTGGCTGCTGAGGAGGCAATACTTGCAATATGATTTCGCATTTATACAAAATTAAAGGTTAGTAAACACTGTCATGAACATTTCCCACCAGCTACGAGAGTTAACTCAAGCGTGTTTAGTGTGTCCAGCAGTGGTAAAACATGGGTGTTTTTTTCCTCTCTGGCAATTGTCTGTGTCGAAAAAGTGTGTATAATGTAAACATAATACGAGTCATACACACGTGCTTTTTATGGAACAAATTCAATTATTTTTGTTCTGATGTTAATGTTGAACTGTGGCTGTGTTGCCTGGCACGGCCAGACTGTTCTCCCTAGAATAGTCTGGAACCCCGCTCCTTAATGGCCTCTCGAGGCAAACAAAATCATCCGTCCAATCAGATTTGATTATTTGCGTGACGTGTTCTTAACGAGCAACGTCACTCTTGCGCGTCGGAAGTCGTCTCCACAACAACACAGATGGCGAACGGGAGAGCCGAAAATATGTTCCAATCCACGGTAAAATCAGTTTTAACTTACCAAAAACACATTGGCACAAGTCATTGACAACAGTCTGTCTCGCGCTAGCCATGTTGAATAAACTCCATTCTCGCTTGCGCTAGTTTCTTGTCGCTTTACCAACGTCACGTTCGCCCTTCGCTGATTGGTCCACTCCGCTGTCGGTTTACTGTGGCTTCCTCCGCCCTGGGAATTTTATCCGTTGGACGGTCACCAGACTCAATCGCTGGAAGAGTCTGGAGTTCCAGGCTAGTGCCTGTGGGTTTAGGCTCACCTTAAGGACTGCATTTATTTGAATTTTATTTAGGTTTTTTAAAAAAAAATATTTCAACATTATGCTTATGTTCCAATTTGCTAATATTTTTTGAAAAATAAAAAATTCTGATCAATGCAAAACCATTTTTTTTAAACCCAGATATCTCAAAGTAACACATTTTACAGCTGTGATTGCAATACTGTGATACCGTGAAACCATGATATTTTGGCGTAAGGTTATCATATCGTCAGAATCTCACACCAGCACATGCTTACCTGCAACTTATACTCAGGTGTGATTTATACTGGTAAAAAATGGTATATTTGAATAGATTAATCGGTTCACCACAAAAATTATCTGTAATTCGTCAACTATCAAAACAATCTTTTGTGCTGGCCCTAGTTCCCAATGAATGATTGCGTTTCAGTGGCATTGACGGTGATCGACCTCCAATCCATATCAACTGTGATGGCTTGCAGCGATCTAGGGCTGCAGCTATCGAATATTTTAGTAATCGAGTAATTGACTAAAAATTCTATCGATTAATCGAGTAATCGGATAAAATATTTATTTTTTTACGTAAAGAGCAATTATAAATATAGATGAGAAAAAAAAGACAATTCATCTAATATTGAACCATTTTCTGTCAATCAATGTCCTTATTTTTGATGTACATTGTTGAAAACAGCCAACAATTGCATCTCAAATGTGACTAAAAAAAAGACTAATTCACTGCTTTCACTCAAAAAACTTTTAGATCTTATAAAAAATGTCTTACCTAAAAATGTCATAACGCTTGAGAACACACATCACTTAAAAGTTAGGTGTTTTTCCCCACGTGTTTCAATTGAATTTAAACTTGTGTCAAGCTATAAGTTCTAGTTAAGTTTTAAGTTACCGGTAGTCTAAACTGTAAGTCCTGATAGGATTTTGAGTTTTTGCAGTGTTCAAAATAAATGCTATGCTGTATTGGAGCACACAGGCACCAGTGCTACCTGGTGTTTTATCCAGCAATGACTACTTAGGTAAAATTGACAGTTAGCATTATTAAGTCTTTATTTTACACCCTCATCACTCTACAGCGCTGTTTTCACAGATTAAATAAAGCCTGTATGTAAGAGTTAGCCACGCATCGACAGTGGTCATGATGAATAGAAACCTAGCCCTCAGCAGAGATAACGTTACGTGAGCGAGTGACAGTAACATTAATCTTATTTATGAGCGCTGAGAAGTGTACTGCTTTAAGATGGCGGCTGTTTTATTACCACCACCGAGTCGGTCATTTCACATCTAGTTCTACGTACATGTGATATCTATGACACGCATCAGACGCTACCTGCTACCACCATAGCAACATGCGGGCGTAGTTTTTAGCAACGTCGGCGCAGTTTGGAACGGCTGTCGACTGCAATAAGGTATATTTTTTATTGCTTCTTCCTCTACGCACGTGACATCAGCGCGTTGTCCCGCATTAAAAGTAGTCCGGGCAAAACGTGATGCTTAGACCTGGCAAAATTAAACGATTTCTCGAGGTGAATAAAATTACTCTGAACAGTTTTTAAACTCGAGTTGCTCGAGTATTCGTTTCAGCTCTACAGCGATCGTTTTTCTATTTCCGATAATGGTAGTGAACGAGTTAAAGCTCATACTCATGCGATTTCAAGTTGGAAATTTGTGACTTACTGGTGATGAAACTAACATTGTTGTGTTGCACGGCCTGTGAAGCTCCCTCTGTGCTGTCAGAGTCAGTGAGGCAAACACTGTTGTAGCTTTAGCAGAGGGTATTTCAAGGGCTGCAACAGAGGAAGATAAAGCTCTGTTAAGCTCACGTCAAAGCGTCACAGACTCTTAAAAGTTTGCTTTTGTGCATTTCCACGGGGCCTTTCTGCTCCAATAGTTCAGCCGTACCGCATGATAACAGATGATCACTTTCAGCTCATTTCTTTGGAATGACAGTGCTTGCTTTGTGGCCTGAAAATTGAATATTATTTCCTTGGGTTGATCCTGTATTGTTTCTCCACAGGATATCAATAAGGCTTGTCTTTATTTCTCTAATCCTAACGACCTTGGCCGACATGCATTCTTCCCTCCAAGACCCCCCTTTCCCCAGCCTTCGCTCCTTGTTATCCTCCGATGGAGTCTCCGGCAAGTCTGCTTACGTCAGCAACATTGCGGGACCTCTTTGCTCTCCCGGCATTAGATTCAGCCGCTATCTCACCCCCCCCAACAGTGCTCATTAGTGCCAAAGGTAGAGGTGACAGGAGCGGTCACAGGCTCCAATAGTGATAAAAGGCACAACAGTGGGTGCTGCGGGGAAAGGGCTATAATACTTCTGAAGATGCTGCTCCAGTACATGCAACACAAACTAAAGAGGGAAGGTTTGGCGCAGTGCACAATTTACATTTCACTGTATATTGATTTAATCTGAATACGGCATGGGAAGCTGTATTAAGCACCGCGACAGTGGGGTGGGTGTTAGATCTATCCTCACTGCAGGCTTCAGGCAGCATGTTATATTCAGTTCCATAAAACATACATCACTTTATCATTACCATCAACTACACTTTTATTCTCAAGAATCGGTCTGTCTTTCTCTGTCTGTCCGTCCGTCCGTCCGTCCAGCTGGATTCAAAGCCTTCACAGAAATTCGAAGCCCTTAAAGGAATCAAAAGATTCAAAGAATTTTAGTTGTCACTGGACTGGGCTGGACATTGTCACATGTACTTACAGTATAGATGCAATATCGACTTATTTTACAAATATGTACTGTACATATGAATGATAGCCTGAATCTCCTTCAATATTTCATTTGACAAATTTTTAGGGCTGCAGCTATCGAATATTTTAGTAATCGAGTAATCGACTGAAAATTCTATCGATTAATCGAGTAATCGGATAAAACATTTTTTTTAGGTAAAGAGCAATTATAAATATACATGAGAAAAAAAGACATTTAATCCAATATTGAACCATTTTCAGTCAATCAATGTCTTTATTTTGATGTACATTGTTGAAAGCAGCCAACAATTGCATCTCAGATGTGACTAGAAAAAAAAAACACTGCTTTCACTCAAAAAACTTCTAGATCTTATACAAAAAACATATTTCTTACCTAAAAATGTAATTGTGCTTGATAACACACATCACTTGCAAGCTATGTGTTTTTCCAACATGTTTCAATTTAATTTTCATTTGTGTCAAGCTATTTTTAAGTTCTAGTTAAGTTTTAAGTTGGTCCAAACTGTAAGTACTGATAGGATTTTGAGTTTTTGCAGTGTTCAAAATAAATGTATGATACCTGCTGTATTGGAGCACATTAGGGACCAGTGCTACTTGGTGTTTTATTCAGCAATGACTACTGAGCGAAAACTGACAGTTAGCTTTATTATGTTTTAATTTTACACCCTCATCACTCTACAGTGCTATGTTTTTGCAGATTAAATAAAGCCTGTATGTAAGACACGTTAGCCACGCATCGACAGTGGTCATAATCAATAGAAACCTAGCCCTCCGAAGGGCTAACGTTACGTGAGCGAGTGACAGTAACGTTATATTTATTAGCGATGAGAAGTCTACTGCTTAAAGAGGTCGGCTGTTTAGTAACGCTGCCCAAACGCGGCCGGATCTGTCATTTCGCATCTAGTCCTAAGTGCATGCGATATCTATGAGACGCATCGGACACTACCCGCTACCACACTAGCATCATGCGGGCGTAATTTTTAGCTACGTCGGCGTAGTTTGTAGCGGCTGTTGGCTGCAGTAAGTGTTTTTTTTGGTTTGCTTCTTCCTCTACGCACGTGACATCAGCGCGTTGTCCCGCATTAAAAGTAGTCCGGGCAAAATGAGATGCTTAGAGCTGGCAAAATTAAACGATTCCTCAAGGTGAATAAAACTACTCGGATCAGTTTTTAAACTCGAGTTACTCGAGTATTCGTTTCAGCTCTACTAATTTTACATTAATTTGTCATTTTTACTTCTTCTGGACCGGCGTCTTGATTGAGGGACCCTTGATCTTTTAATGTTTGACTAAATATTTCTATAATAATTATGCATTCTTTTTTGGGGGGGGGGGGGGGGGGGGCACGTACATTATGATTATTATCACTTTTGTTTGGGTGCATGTTGGCCAGAGGAAGACAACTTTGCATGTCTATTATTTACTATTTGATGGGTTGGACATACGATGTCCTGTGACTGCGTAAGATGGGCTTTCACATATTCTTTTCACAGTGAGGAGTAAATTGCAAGAACCTATCTACTATTTGTCTGTCCGGCTTTATACGGGGACTATGGCACGGTCATCAAACTTGGAAGGAGGGTGTGTGTTTGTGCCATTTTTTTAGGTTGACCCCCAAAATTGGTTTAAATATATTAATAGGAGGATTCAAAAGACTCCAGAGTGATGTATTCTCACTGGACAGGGCACATTAAACTTGCCTTTCAGTTAGGGTTACTTATTTTGTGTTGGGTGTAAAATGTTCTCTAACTGCGTCTGTAGTGAACAGAATAATAATATTTGTCTGTCTGTCTAGCTGGCTTTATTCTGAGACTATGAATCATATGGTTGTAGAACTAGCAGGTAGGGTGCATACTTGGCAGGTTTGTATTTTTTATGACTGATCGACAAATGGCCTCAAAACAGACACAAATAATTGTTCCCGTCACCATGTGAACCATCCGGTCTCAATTATTGAAAAAATTACCATTTTGGATAAGCTAAAATAATAGCCTCAAATTCATTAAAATCAGTAAAAATTGTTTGTCAGGGAAAAGCAACAGACACTGCATTTTGCAAGGGATAACCTATCCTCCTGAGGCATATTTTGTCAGTGCACCAGTCTTATTTTCTAACTGACAGGAATCTGGGCTGGAAACCTTGTTTGTGTGTGGCCAGGCTGTTGCGGCCGAGGGGGCGGCACTGAGCACTAGGTGCGCTAGTTATAAAATAAAGAGCAAGCTCCTTTTGGCACGAGAGCAACATTGCTACATTGGCACCACAAACTCGATACGCTTTGCCTACCGTACATCAATTTATGAGCTCTCAGTTTGATTAGGGGGCTTGGTAACAAGCTCTCGAAACATAGTAGTGTAGTAGTATTTGTATATACAGTCATGTGAAAAAATTAAGACACCCTATGGAAGCCTGTGTGTTTTCTAACATATTTGGTCATATGAAAGAATGCATATTTAATATCAATTTTAACAATCTTGATAGATTCAAGTAATAGAAATAAACAATTAAAACTGAAAAAAAGATTTTTTATAACTTTCTGTAAAATGTCATTGAGGAATAAATTAGGAAACCCCCACATTCAAACCCACTTAAAATGGCTAAAATCACACACAGGGGTATCACATCAGGTGCACATGATTAGAACAGTCTGGAAAATAGTCTACAATTGGAGGACATTCTAAACAACTGCCAACATGCCCAGGTCTGGCCGTCCAAGCATGTTCACCCCGAGAGTAGACCGCAAGATGCTAAAAGAAGTCTCCAAAAACCCTAAAACCATCACGAGATCTACAGCAGGCTGTTGCTACTGTTGATGTGAAAGTGCATGCCTCTACAATCAGAAAGAGACTTCACAAGTTTAACCTTCATGGGAAGTGTGCAAGGAGGAAACTTTGCTCTCCAAGGAGAACATGAAGGCCAGACTGGAGTTTGCCAGAGTGAATATAGACAAAGACCAGGACTTCTGGAATAATGTTCTTTGCACAGATGAATCTAAAATTGAATTATTTGGACACCAGAACAGAGGACACATTTGGCATAAACCCAATACAACATTCCAGGAAAAGAACATCATACCAACTGTGAAGCATGAAGGTGGAAGTCTCATGGTTTGGGGATGCTTTGCTGCAGCAGGACCTGGCCAGCTAACCATCATAGAATCCACCAAGAATTCTATCGTGTATCAGAGGGTGCTTGAGGAACATGTGATATCATCTGTGAAAAAACTAACGCTGAAGTGAAACTGGACCCTGCAACATGATTATGACCCAAAGCATACCAGTAATTCCACCAAGGACTGGCTGAAAAGGAAGAAATGGAGAGTCCTGGAATGGCTGAGACAAAGCCCAGATCTTAAACCCACTGATGCTGTGAGGTGACTTGAAATGGGCTGTACATGCAAGAAACCCCTCAAACATCTCACAGCTGAAAATATTCTGCGTTGAGGAGTGGGGCAAACTTTCTTCAGACCGATGTCAAAGACTGGTAGATGGCTACAAAAAGTGTCTCACTGAAGTTATTTCAGCCAACGGGGGTAACACGAGCTATTAGGTGGTAGGGTGTCCTAACTTTTGTCATGTCATGTCATTTCCTGTTTTATTTTGAAGGCTTCAGCCTCCTCGTGTCTGTGTACTTGCCCTTCCTCTTGTCACCCAATCGCATATTGTTTCCACCTGTTCCCCATTACATTGTGTGTATACTGTATATTGCCTGAGTTTCCCTTGTCTTGTGCAGAAGTGTCTTACGACCCATGTTGGTCACGTCAGCCGTCTCATAGCAGTCATAGTTGTCTAGATTTTATCCCACATTTCGAGTGCTTTGTATTTGAACTTTTGATCATAGTTATCTTGGCTTTTTCCTCCGTTTGAAGCATTTTATGTTTGTACTTTTCCTCCTTTTTGAATTCTTTTTGTTTGAACTTTTGATCGTGGTTGTCCTGACTTATTCCTCCGTTTGGATCGCTTTATGTTGGTACTTTTCCTCATCCCCACATGCCAGCGGAAGAACCTTTGTTTTCTTAAATAAACTTTGTTTCCAGAACTTAGCAGCTGAGTCCACCTCGTTATCTTAGCCAGACAACTTTTTCCTCAGTAAGAATATGCATTTTTGTTGATTTATTTGGTTTACTGAATAAAACAATGTACATTTTTGTTGTGTATATGCAATTAAATCACTTTCTTTTCCAGAGATAAAGAAAAACAAAATCAGATATTTATATATGAACATTTCTTAATAAAGAACTGAATATTTAATAAAGCGTCCTAATTTTTTCACATGACTGTATGTGCCTTTTATAGGCGGCTCTCCTTGTATGCACACATCTGAGAATGATGATAGACTGGAGCTAGTCTGATATAGTAAAGAATATACTCCATGCAGATGATTCATCATAATAAAGAAGTCATTCAACAGCAGCCAGCCAGTTGTTGTGTTGCATGTTTTTTTTTTTTGGGCCAAACATTGTGAAAACTTTACAAGCATTACGAACAAATTCTAGACCTTGTTGGATTCGCAAATAATTTATTGTGGATCTTGGATGTTTACCTTTTTATTTTTATCCACATGACATATGGACATGTTTCACAGCCCCATAAAAACTATCTAGGCTCCTATAGTTTGTCAGACATGAAGCCTATCGTAAGACAAATGTTTATTTTATAATGGCATATTGATTGCTGCCAAAATTTATAATCTGTGAATTTGGTATGGCTCATGAATATGTAGTATTACATATGCAGAATTTACAAACTAGGGTGCTGCAGTGACCTATAAAGTTTTCCAGAAACCTATTGTTGAACCACAAATTGATATCTTTGTACATCTTCCCATATTTGCAACGTATAGTGACTGGGTAAATAATCAAATGGAAACACTAGATGGCAAAAAAAAACAATTAATGAATATTTCCACATTTTGCCACAGGACAGGATTTTATTCTGACTCAAATAAACTTGTGATTAAATTGAGAGGGTATAATATCAGTCTGACGACCTTGAAAAGTGTAAATCTGTTTTTAACCCTTTATAAGACACTCATTTTATCATTGGTTGGCCTTGAAGGCGCAGAAATACACTTCGGTTATGAGCCCCAATAATATTCTAAAGTTTATTTTTGTTTCTGTATTGAACTTTTTGGCTGCCAGTGAAGGTGCTAGACATTCAATCCATTTTGACTGGGAGAAGCTGACTTTGAACAGTCTCTGCCAGCTCTCCCAGTCAAAATGGATTTAACGTCTAGTTGCATCAATGGCACAAAAAAATGAGAATTCACAGTCAGTCCTCCAAGTTAGAATAAAATGGAAGTCTATCGTTGTCAATTATGAGTAAAAAAAAATTTAAATTTTAAAATAAATAAACTTGCCTGTTATTGGAGGCCACAACCAGTGTGTTTGTTTTTTGTTCAATCAATTTTTCAATTAATTTTGTTTTGAATACGATGTTACCATTTACAATTGTATTTATTCGTAAAAATATGTAAAATAATGATGAATAATATTAATGAAGACCTGGTGTCCACATATATTTGGCCATCACATTTTGGGTCATGTAGGTCACACGAAATGTTATGTTGTGGCCTATATGATCCAAACGTCATGTCCACGCAGGGGCGGACTGGTAATCTGTGGGTTCTGGAGGATCACAGAACGGCCGGTGCCCTGGACGGCCGGCGGCCGCCATTCATTATACATCACTGTTTTTGTCCCCCCTTGCCTCTGATTATCTACAGTTCGCATCCAATCCAACAGGTGGCAGCAATGCGCCTGGCTGTTCATCGCCAGTCTGATAGAAGAACGAAAGAAGCACAAAGTTGCCTTCATTGGTTCCTTGTGGAAGCAAAATGGCGACGAGCGTTAATGCACAATATGGATGGTGGTGGCAAAAAAAAGAAAAGAGAAGGGTGGCGCGAAGAAGGTTAGGAAGAAAAAAATTAAAGAAACTGGAGAGCGAAGCATCAAAATGTCATAAGTTGACAAATATTTTCGCAAGCAGCAGTCTGGCTGCAACGGCCACGTCGGGTAACAGCAGCCCACTCCCGGCGTGAGAGGGGGAGCGGCAGCCGCTCTGACGCGCAGCCGGTTCAGGGAGAGAGAGAAAAAGAGGGAGGGGGTAATGATAAACTGGTGGAAGTTCGAGAGGGAAGTTCCCCAGACAAGCGCAGAGCAAGTAAAAATGGATGAAGAGGGTCACTTGTTCGGTATACTGGCAATTGTTATCCACCAGGTAGGTACATTTTAAATGAAATAAATGACAATTAAAGGGTTAGTGCCAGCTAGTCGATGTACCCGTTGGCAATCGTGTCAAGTTACAATATGCTAGTACTACTATCACTCTCCTAAGAAAAAATATTTTAGCTGTAAAACAACGTATGCACACGCAGCAGCAATATTAATTCAGAAGAAATATAACAAAATATTAATAAAATGAATGGTTTTACTTTACAGTTTAGGTAGTTAAATTGATATATATTTTTAATCATTTATATATCGTTTTGTTTTCTGGTTAATACTTTCCAATGAAGGTTATGTATACAGGATTTGTCTTGAAATGTTTATTGTATTTTCATTGAAATTTATTATTTGTATGGCAAGATTAATTATGGCAGGGGTCTCCAAACCGGTCCTCAAGGGCCGCTGTGGGGCCTGGTTTTTCTTTCAACCGATCGAGTACCGACAGTTTAACCAATGAAGTTTCTGCTAAAACAAGCAGCACCTGACTGCAACCAACTGATTACACTTGTAAGACACCAGATTGGTGCATAGGTGTTGTCTTGTTTTGTTGGAATGAAATCCTGTGCCCGCTGCGGCCCTATGTGGAATAGTTTGGAGACCACTGAATTATGGCATAAACAATGAAATTGTTTTATAGACAGAGATATATAGAGATATATTATAATCAATCGGATACATGAATGAATGAATTTATTGTCATTGTCATCATCATCATAATCATTGACAGTTTCAGAATGTGGAATTTGCCCGAATACTTAAAACTTGCTTTGAAAAATACATTCTTTCATTTGTTTATTTAGGTCTATCATAGAGCTAGTACAGAAAATGAACCCAACTCCAGTTCAGCCTTGCAGTACTTTGAGCGCCCCAAGTCAGACAGTGACATTCATTCATTCATTTTCCATGCCGCTTTTCCTCACGAGGGTCACGGAGGTGCTGGAGCCTATCCCAGCCAACTACGGGCAGCAGGCAGGGGACACCCTGAACTGGTTGCCAGCCAATCACAGGGCACAAGGAGACATACAACCATTCACGCACACACTCATACCTACGGACAATTTAGAGTGTTCAATCAGCCTACCATGCATGTTTTTGGGATGTGGGAGGAAACCGGAGTTCCCGGAGGAAACCCACGCAGGCACGGGGAGAACATGCAAACTCCACACAGGAAGGCCGAAGCCCGGGATTGAACCCTTGATCTCAGAACTGTGAGGCAGATGTGCTAACCACTAAGCCACCGTGCCACCCAGACAGTGACAGTCTAGACATATTTTCTTCATTTTCTCTTAAAGTGCAAGAAATTGATGCATTTTACAATAAAATGTAAAAAAAAATTCTCCCCGGGGTTGGGCGGTATGCCCCCGGACACCCCTAGGGGGTCTGTTTCCCTTCGTAAAGCGATTCTTGTGGGCTGGGCTGAGTCAAAGTCCAGGGCTGCTTTTTAGTCCCAGTCCGCCCCTGTGTCCACGTATGTGGTCTATTAGTATGAGGGGTAAAGTTTTGATTTTAAAATGACCAAGAAAGTAAATTGCCCTATAAAAGGTTAAATGTAACATTTAAAAAGTCATCAGAAATCTAAATACTCGTCTATATTCAAATATTATTTGCATTTGAAATTCACATATTAAGGTCTATTTAAGCTTTGCATTTACGTACAGTAAGCATGTTCGAATGCTCTTCCTATGAGGGAATTCGCGCTGGATGCAGTCGCATCCATTCCACCGAAGATGGCGGGGTTTTCTAGGCGAATAGCAGACGTAGCAAAAGCACAACATGTGAGTTGGGAGCTCTTTGCGCAGCTTCCAAGCTGGAATCACGCCGTGCTTGTTACTATTGTCGCTCCTGCTGCTGTACTGCAGCTGCCTTGGACAGCCTCCGCTGCATCATCCCCCCTGCGGACGAGCCCGAATGGTTTGTTCCAGGCGAACCTGTCACTGTCACCGCGGCGGGCAAGCCAGCCGAAGTGTGCGCGCACAGGGGGTGGAAAGCAGGGAAGGAAGGCATCATCCACTGCCTGCCTGCCATTGCAGTGCGGCGGCTGCTGCTGCAGCAGCGCAACGAGGACCTTTTCTTTCCCCAGTGCCTCTTTTTCGGAAAGGGTAGAAGCTCGCCGCGCGGACCGTTGTTTTTGCCAAGGTGAATACGTTTCTGGATGTATCCGTCGTGCTGTCATCTAAGGTAACCGTTAGCCGGGAACAGCTAGCCCAGCCGCTACTACAAAATGTCGGCCAGCAAAAGGGGCTTGATTGGACCGACCAAAGGAGGAGGGGGGCACGCGTTCAAAAAGTGTTGCGCCGCCGCGACGAAGGGCGCTGAGTCAGAAACGTGACGTCGCGCTGTCAAGTTTAGGGCGAAGGTCGGCCATTCGCTCTCCTTGTTTTGGTGGTCGACCAGCTTGAGGGTCTCTTTGGCCACAGCTATTTAGCATTGGGCTATCATTAGCTCCTTAGCTACCGAACGTCCGACTCTTAGCCGGTTCCGTTACTTGGATTTCCCAACAGGGACAGCTGCCGTGCTGTGTGAACGCATCAGATGTGCCTGGCGGGCGCTTTGCCGTCGCTGTTCTGTGACACGACTTAACTCGAGTTAGTTCGGTGGACTTCACTTGATGTTCTCAACAAATGGACTGCAGCCGAACCAAAGAACATCAGCCGTCACCTGTTGCATGTTGCCAATCAGCATTACAAGTTAGCGTTGTGTAAAGTTAAATAAACTAACATCGACTTATTAAGGAACCATTATCCATTAAGAGACACCTTTATTAGTTGCTGCTTTCATCTGCTGAGATAACCGATTTACAGTTAACCCATCACATCAAAATTACTGCATTCCAGTAGCCCTACAGACCACAAAACTAATTTTTCTTTTGCAGATAATTACCCTCCGGTACACATTTTAAAACTCAAGTCTATCATAGACAACAATATACATAAAATCCATTTTAATTGGGATGGCTGGCATTTAACGCCATTGATGGCATGAAGCAATCCGCTGCCAGGGCCTCCCAGTCAAAATGAATGTGACGTCTATTAACGTCAATGACAGTCAATGAGTTTTTTTTTTTTTTTTATGTTATAAAGGCTGTATAACACTAGCCAGGTTGTTAATTTGTTGCCTTAGTTTTAGTGTTGTAAGTGGGAGTTTGATAAAGTTACTCTGTATTTTAATGTAAACAGCTCATTTTCAGAACAACTATTGTTCGCGTACACCGTCAATGGCAACCTATAAGTCAATTTATTCCTTAGTCCAGTGGTTTTCAACCTTTTCTGTGTTACAACACATTTTTACATTGGGAAAAAAATGAATGAACAGCTGAAAAAGGACAGGTTTTTAAAAAAAAATAAATAATTTCTCGCGGCACACCACAAACCAAAAATGTTCCAAAATTACTTTCTGCACAGTATTTTAAATTATAAAATAATTTATCAACATTAAGGGTGTAATGGTACATGTATTTGTATTGAACCGTTTCGCTACGTGGTGCTCTGTTTGTAACGGAGGCGTACCGAATGAGTTTCTGACGTCATTTAACCCTTACTTTTCGAGGCTGTGAGTCGATCGCGTTAGTTTCTTTGTGTAGATTATATTTACTCAGTCTTCTTTACCATAATGAGGACCAACACGGTAGGACAGTATAACCCAGAATCGTCAACGGTGCGACAACGTGGCCACCGCGAGAACACAGTGAAACGCGGGCGTTAAAGTCAGTCAGCCAATGCACACCAGTCGCAGTGCGGCCGCGTGTTAGACGCGTCCTAGAAGCGGCTCAACACGACGCACGCGAAAAGAACGGCAGAGTTTATTATTTGACACGAGACGCGACCCTCCTGCGTCAATACTACTACCGGTAGCTGGGATCGGGCAGACCGGAAGTCACTCGTGTAAAAATACGGTGTATCCGGTCGATTTTCAAACTAATGTGCAATCGTAACCCACTTTTTGAGTCCATCAGATCTCTTGAGTGGTAGATCGGGGCACAGTTGACTTGTCTTTGTTGATTTACTGCTGTCTTCTCTGCTATAATCATACCCAACACGGCCCGTGTTCAATACAAAACCCTCCTACCACAACAAAACAAGTAGGAACTAATATTCACATAGGAACTAAAGTTATACAACACAAAATATACAATATAAACGAATACTACATCACATTTGTAAAGTATAAACACATAATAAAATAAAAAATAGCCCATTTAAATAAAATAAATTGAAATGAGCTAAAACACCTGTAATTAATAAGAATAATACACAAATCCTGCTTACACAATTAAATTTATTAATTTCTGTGTGACACTTTAACTTGAGAAAATCCACCAATAAAGCTTTTGAAAACCGTTCATATGAAAAAAAAAAAGATTCATTGAGGCATTTCATTTGTAAAATACATGTTAAAATCTTTGTCATTTGGGATTGCTTTTCTCTTTAGCACAGGACTTCTTTTTTCTTCTTTCTTTCAGAAAGAAAGCTGACCAATACGCAGGGTCTGAAAGGCAAATTGTTGGATTATCTTTAAATACCCACTACTTTTTGAGCAGAATTCTAGCTTTGTATTGGCTAATGCAGGGGTTCCCAACCTATTCCACTAAGGCACACTGTGGGTGCAGGATTTCATTCTTACCAAACAAGATGACAACACTTTTTCCCCAATCTGGTGTTTTACAAGTGCAATCAGTTGATTGCAGTCAGGTGTGGCTTGTTTTAGCAGAAGCCTCATTGGTTCAACTGTCTCTGCTGGATCGGCTGGAACAAAAACCAGGACCCACAGTGTGCCTTGAGGACTGGGTTGAAAACCCCTGGGCTAATGTTCCTATTGTTGAAAGCACAACGGTTTGAAATAAACAACTAGCACATTTATATTTTGCATTTTGTTTTCTTACTGTACCGAAAATGAACCGAACCGTGACCTCAAAACCGAGATATGTACCGAACCGAGATTTTTGTGTACCGTTACACCCCTAATACTTATACTTACTCAGTGTTAAACTTGAGCCTGTTTAGATGAACACAAAGCCGATATCCTGGCAGGAATCTTCTTCAACACCTCTCAGTCACTGTTTTTTTTTTTTGTTGTTGTTGTTGGTTTTTTTGTTTTACAGCAGTTAGGCTTGAAAAGCTCAGAATTATCAGACAGGGGGACTTTAGCAATGTCTTTAAACGCAGCAGGGCCAAACATTTCACTGACAATGGATTTTCAGGCAGGTAGTATTAATGTCTCTGCCACAGTGTGGGACTTTTTTGGATTTGGCAACAAGTTCAGAAACAAGGTAACTGGCTTTGAGGGCTTTCTAATTTACCTTTGTAGTTTTTCTCAAAAAAGTTGCCTGTTTTCACGAAGGCAAAAAAAATAGTCCATCAACTTGTTGTGAAGCGATGAGTGTTTTGTTTGGAAATTGTGTTTAAACTTGCATGGCACCATGGCGCTGTTGGATAGCTGCTCGTGTCGCGTTCAAGAACTGATCGGATTTCAGCCACCTTGCTGTCCTCGACAATGTGTTGGAATAAAACACATTGGAAAAAAACACACAGGGGAGGATTGACAGTCATCACACATGGATAAGGTGGCTGATGGCTAGAAATCCGAGCAGTTCTTGAACGCGACACGAGCAATACCTCGCTCATCTGCACACGACCACAACCTACTACTCCTTCCTTTCACTGCAAGACCGCCCGACGTTTAAAAAAAAAAAAAAAGCCATATAGAAGAATTTCTCGCGGCACACCTGACGATCTCTCATGGCACACTACTGTGCCACGGCACACTGGTTGAAAAACACTGCCTTAGTCCATATTTCTCTCTCGCACAAGCAGTTCTCAAAATTAGAGGCTAAGCATGCTTGCTTCAATTTATATTTCAACCCTAGTTCAAATTTACAGTAAAATTACTACAGAAAAAAATACTGTAATTAGGGCTGCCATGAATATCGTTTTAATAGTCGATTGAGTAATCACTGAATATTTTTTTGTTGTAATAATTTGTCGCCATTTTCTTGGCTTTACGTTTTAGCTGTCAATTGAAAACAAGAAACTGCGTGATACTAAATACTCAATACGATGTAACTGTACCATTATTTTTCAAAGTAAATACAGATATTTGCAAATATCTCAATTTGATGTATTACAGAAATAATCATCTGCTTTTAGGGACTACAGAAATCAGAATAGTTACTGTCCCCCCCTTTTTTTTATTTTATCTTATTATTATTATTTTTAAATAAAGAAAAAAAAGACTAGTTTTATACTGTTTTTCCCTGTTATGTTTTTGTATTTAAAAAAAGAAAACAATTTACTGTTCTTTAGTCATTTTAAAAATATCTTATTAATTAAAAAATCAAATATTAATTAAAATATTTCCTAATAAAAGGCTCAAAAAGAGGATTTGGGCAATTTTTAGGTCAATAATGTCTTGATTGACTATTAAAATGTTTGTTGATTAATTTGATTATCGATTACAGTGTTTCCCCTGGGATTATTTGAAACTGTGGTGGTGGGCTGCATCGAAGTCAGACAGCCTCACCATGTCATGCTACGGCGAAAATGCGTCATATCATGACAAATGAGATTTTTTTTTCCCCACATATTTTCCCCAAGAACAACCATCACAAAAATCTATTTGGAATATTTCATTAGCCAGGCTAATGTCGTAGCTCTCAGCTACGGTACATGTAAGTAAAATGCGTAGCTGATTATACCTACATTACCTTGCGTAATAATCACACTTTTTTTTTCTCGTAGCAATCGTACAACTTACATGTCGTAGTCCTTCTTTTTCCTCTTATTTGGCCCCATTTTGGAATGAGCTCGACGACAAGGAAAAAGTGTTGAAATTCATCTCCACCTTTAAAATTATACTAAAAAGCATTCTGATCAGTAAATATAAAAATTCCAACATACCTACTGTAGGTTGCAAATTCTCCTCTTCTAGGGAAGTGTTTCTTTTTTGTGTGTGTGTATTTGGCATTTGATTTTATTTTTTGTCAGTATGTTATCGAATGAGGGTACTATAATATGCGACAATTCACCCTTTCTGCTCTTATAATTTTTCTTATGATTGTCTTAATGTACGCAAGCTCCTGGCTATAGCTTTGAGTAGCTTGCCTCTTAAGGAGGCCTGACTCACACATGATCCTTGCTCAGCATTATGAGATGGTGTACACTTTGTGAATATGAATGTGTGTGTGAATAAATTGAGATAATTACGTACTACATTACCACAACAAAAATAGTCCTTCTGTTAACGGAACCGTTTCAAGAAGTCAGGGGAAATTCTAATAGCCGTGTAAAGAGTTTTACTAGTTTCGGTGAGAAGGTGAATAGTTTTTTGTTGTTGTTCGTGAACTACATTTCCACATAAACGCACGTCGAGGTACCATTTAGCTTAGCAAGGAGAGGTATGGGAGTCATTTTTCAAGTGTCCCAGAGCTCATGAAACTTGGGGGAAAAAAGTGCATTTATCAAGTTGTCATCAGCCGTGATTGCATATATCCGTCCACCGAAACAGCCTGATAGCAGATATAAGTAAGCCTGCCCCTCTGCTATTGGATGTGTTGTTGACAGTAGCGCGTCACGCCCTGAAATAGAGCAAGGACTCCTGCCTCTCGGCGCAAATTCATTCAAACTCGCCGTTCCGTCCAAGACAGCCGTCCATCGCTCACTTTCACCGAAAAGTCGAATCCAAAATGCTGCAATGCCCCGGATGGGAGGAAGGAGGAGAGGAGTCTGTATTGACTTACCCACTTTATTGTGGCAACAATAATATAGAAAAACAATGACAAAGTAACAGCGGGCTGTCGCCACATGCGACCGCTAACTCTCGCTATCTCACCCGTTCTCCCATTCTTCCTACTCGATTTCCCCTACGTCACAGCTCTCCAGTCCGATCGTCAATTAAGGAGGCCGCGCTTAGTTACGGAAATTACAATACACAATGAATTGGTTGCAACTGAACCCTTCATTTGGAGGTTCACTGTATACTTCAAAAAGCCATAAACATAAATGTAGTGAACAACTAACTACAGTATCGTTGGGTGTGTATTTGATTCGCTGTCATTGACAGTGATAGACGTCCAATACATTTGAATTGGGGCTGCCAGGCCTCTGACTTCAAATGGTTTAGATGTATGTTGCCATCAATGGCAGCCAATGTGTCAATTGCAATAAATATGCTGCTGCAGTTTGGCACACAATTCTAAGTGGTATGAATTAACAATTAGTAGATCATTTAGGAATTAACATTTTCATGCTTGTTTTTTTGCCCAGGTGAGTGATTAATTCCTGCAGCTGTAAAAGGTTAATTGATGACAGGTGACTTTATCTAATGAGACAGTAGATCTATACATTTCAGTGCACGAAGCAAAATGCAAATTTTCCATTACGCAGACATGAAGACAAAGACGACCCTTTCTGTCGGGAGTCTACAAGTGAACCAGAACATCTGAAAATGGACTGTGTAGGCCAGAAAGATAGATATTTTAATTTTATTCACTGTTGTCTTGGAAATAACTAATAGTGTGTGTACAGGATACGCAGAGCAGGACATAGAGACTACGTTGTGCTTCAAGGGCAGCCATACATGTTGTGATTTATGGCTCCCTGAGCTGTCACGGAAGCACCAGCAGTCTTCTGAGTCATTGTGGTTTCAGAAGGACACATTCATGTTGTGGTTTGTGTAGAAATTGATTTATACAGTATTATTCCTTTATCAGCTCATTGGCTGCCATTGACGGCGATAGATGTCCAAGCCTTTTCAAGTGGGATAGCTGCCAGTGATCATTTGCTGCCAGCCTCTCCCAGTTGAAATGGCTTTGGCGTCAATGGCGATCAATAGCACTGAAACGTGGCCAATAACAGTCAGCCTTACCAGTTTCATCTAATTCCATTCCATTAAACCAACATCAAAGGACTTGCCCTAGGAAGGGTTTGAGTGATAAGACTTTAAAACTTCTACAGTACATTACATTTGTGGTTCCAGTAATACAGAGGCTTCCCTATGACTGTGGTTGCTCAGAAAAAAAGTGCAACACATGACAAGTTATCAAAGCAGAGTTTGTCTGGGAAATCTAAGAATTCACCTATCAACACAAGCCTCCTCCTTCTGTCAGATGCACAATCAAGCTTTCATCATGAATGCTTTTCCTGGCTGTGTTGTCCTCATCCCACACACTGTGACAAAGATGAGACAGGGTGCAGGTCAGCAGCTCTGCTTATCAGCACATTCCTGCCCTCCTGGGCTCCGTATGGCCTGCTGATAGCTTCCACTGGGCTTGATTGAGTGCTAGAGCCGATTTCCTGCTCTGTGGCTCTGGTCAGGATCAACAGCTCCAGTTGTGGTTTTGCTCGTGGTATAAAAAAAGCACCTTCAGGCTGCAATGGGCTGTAGTTGTCTCTATACTGTATTTGTATTCAGTTGAGAGCCCTCAAAATCTTAATCTCTGGAAAATCCATCGGGAAAAAGGTTGCAATTGTAAAAATGGGAAATAAACCTCCTCTTTGGTCGTCCTCTATTAATGGAATTTTGTAGTTTATGTTCTGTGTGGGTTGAATGTCTTTCTTTTTAGTACTCTATTTCCAATTTTTTCGAAGGCATCACTCGCCTCATGGACTGGAAGGGGGAGTGGGTGTTCGAACTGAAATGATTGCTGGAATTACAAGCATGCCGTGTATTGGCCTTTTGTAAAAAAGTTAATAATAACTTGTTTCATTGCTTTTATTAGGGGTTAATTCTTAAGTCTTTTGTGATGTGTAGCTAATGTCATATTTAATGAAACTGATCTATAATAGCTGTTCACATAGATTATCCTTGTATTAAGCTTTCGGTTCATGTTATTCACAAAAAAAAATTTGCGCCACAAATGCCTGATACAGCATAGGCGTAATGTATAGTCTTTTAATGTCATTGACTGTGACACCTGTCTTCGCAATGTGACCGGGAACGCCAGCTGCATTGCAAAGAGGAAGATAACGTCAGCCTTCAATAACCCTTTCCCGCGTGTCGTGAGCTATGTTATTCCAGTAAGTGGTGAGGAAGAAAACTCAGCTCAGTTGTTCTCTCAAGTTTCTCGTTTGCCAGTTCATGGGGAACTGCTTTTGTCAACCCTGCGGCACTGCACAAACCCACGCTTTGTTTTGAACTGTTAATAGAAGTTGCCTCATTTTTATGATGTCGCTGTCATGTTTAATATGTAGTATGTACTGTATGTAAAATAATGCAGGTCGCTGAGAGAAAATGAAGCTGAGACACAATGTGGCTATTTCAGGGTTAAATCCGTAACAGCAGTTTGCACTGCGAATGGATGTTCACTGCACAGTGGACTCCCATGCTATAGCAGAACTGCAGATCCCACACAGATCGCTGCCAAGCCAGAGGGGATTTGCTTCAATCCCATGAGCGTGTGAAGAGAGTGTCAGATGGGGGGATCCATTTTGAGGAAGGATGTTCAGAAAGGACGTGTCTCGCCTCCGCGTGCGAGGCAGAGGAACCACTGGGACGTAGCTCCATAAAGCGTCATCTGAGATGATAATTAACGTTGTCTATGTCTATGAGTAGACAGACGCGAGTAAGCCGGGGGCCTCTTGCTCCTCACAGTGGTCAGTGTTGTAATGTCTTCCCGCTACTGAGTAAACTTTGTCATTAAAGTGGAGATGCTGTTTCGTGTAGCTTGAAAGGGTTGCTGCTATGTGTAACTTCGTATTAGGCTCATACAGTAGATGTTCTCTGAATTCACTTCAACTAATGCTGTGCATTCCTCTTTAATTTACCTTTGCAAAACACAAGTTGTCTCCTTCCAAAAGGGTTGAAATTGAATAAACCACATGGGGAACTGCCATTTTGCCTCAATTGAGAGTTGGTTTTTTTTTTGTCTCGACTGCCGAAAGTATTTTCGGGAGCTAAATAAAAATATATCCTCCTTCTTTGACGGTTTGTCTGGTGGCAATTGGCTAATCGTGAAGAGCAGTCATTACTTTTCGCCTGACCTGAACTCACCTAGATGTTTTTACTGAAAAAGATTATATTTTTTAAATTTTCTACTACGGAAGCTCATTTATTTTGTTTCGATTTAGCACAATCTGTTGGACCAACATTTTCAACATTTATGATTAAGTTTGAAAAGTTCTTTTTGAGGGGCCCCTTTCTCTTTTGACAATTGACATTCATTTATGTACTTTTGGTGTTTATTGAAGATGGTGAAATGGGTTTTAAATTAAACTTTGCAAGGGAAAAAATGTGCAATTTTATTTGAAGGCCAAATTGCCCAACCCTACACTCAGCTGTGTGTTCCATCTGTGTTGTGCCTGCTCCCAAGTTGCCTGGTCGTAATCCCCCAAGCATGGCCCGAGTGTCTCCGTCATTCTGCCAGCATTGGCTCTTTCTTGTGGCATGAGGCTTGGCACCAGTTGTTTGTTCTCAGGCAGGACAAAAACACATCATTCAATGGGGCGACTCAACCATCTGTACAGGAGCAGTTTTCTTGTTAGAACTCAAATGAGACTGGACTCATATAGGGGAGAATGGGGTTGAATGTCACAATTTTTACTCTTTCATGAATATCTTTCCAGCAACATGTCTAAAAATAGCATTTTATAATTACAGGGAAGCTTTATATCTTTTTATTAGGGCCCGAGCACTAAGCGTGCGAAGGCCCTGTTGTTTTGCAAAGGATTATTATTATTATTTTTTTTTTCCATGGCAAATGAAAACGGCCAATTTGGAGGCCTGAACATGCACGAAAAGTCACCAAAATTTGCACATACTTGTGGAAAATTGTAAATTTAGATAATTTTGCAACGTTGCAAAAAAATGTAACAAAATGGCTCAGTGACGCCCCCTTGAAATTTTAAAATTCGCCTATAACATTAGGGTCCGTCAGCGTAGAGCAATGAAATTTGGGGAGTCTATACCTTGTCCAAAACCGCTCCAAAAAAGCATTGGCACCCATATTCCAAACCCAACAGGAAATCGGTTATTTTGGATCGAATATTAAATTTTTATCGATTTACAGGGTGCACATTTGAGACCTTATCGCCGAGGGAGTTAGTTGGATCATCTTCAAAATTGGTGAGACTGTTCATGAGACATATGAGATCTTAAGTTTTGAAAATGGTGCGTTTTCATTCACGGGTCTGACCTGGGCGTGGTGCCAAAGTCGGCCATTTTTTCGGCAAAATGACAAATTCAGTAAATGACTAATAGTTCCTTGACACAACGTTCAATCTTTTTCATATCTGGCATGTATGTGCGGTATCCCACCCTTAACACGAGTGCATTGAAATATTACCCATTAGGCCTAGCGCCCCCTAGTGAGAACAGGAAATGCCTTTTTTTACGAGACAGGTTCCTTCTCCAAGGGAAAAAAATCTGTTGACCTCACACCTGCATCAGGGGAGCCTTAAGACCTGTGTTCAGGTGCCTGATGAAAAATATTGAAGTTTCGTTGAAGCGGAGGGGTCCAAACATGAAAGTGAAAATAACCGTCAACAATTTGTCTCGCAAAATACTTTGAACAGTCATAACTCAGCAGATATACAACATATCTGCGCCAAACTTCCCGTGCTTGTTGAGAGTCATACCCTGAAGGGTCTTGTAGGGGTCATTTGCATCAACTCTACAATGCCAACTAGTGGCGACAGAAAGAGTTTTAAAAAAGGCCTTTCCTTTTGGGTTTTTTCAACGTAGAGCAATGAAATTTGGGGAGTCAGTACCTTATGCAAAACTGCTCCAAAAAGTCTCTTGCACCCATTTTCCAAATCCAACAGAAAATCGGGTATTTTGGATCGAATGTGAAATTTTTATCCATTTGTAGTATAGTTTACATTTGGAGGCCTGAACATGCACGAAAACTCACCATATTTTGCACATACATGCGGCTTTGCGTGGATTTCGATAATGTTGCGACGTTACAAAAAAATGTAACAAAATGGCTCAGTGGCGCCCCCTTGAATTTTTCAAAAAGGCGTTTCCTATTAGGTTTTTTTAAACGTAGAGCAATGAAATTTGGGGAGTCGATACCATGTGCAAAACTGCTCCAAAAAGTCTCTTGAACCCATATTCCAAACCCAACCGGAAATTGGGTACTTTGGATCGGATGTTAAATTTTTATCAATTAACAGGGTGCACATTTGAGACCTTGTCACAGAAGGAGTTAGTTGGATCATCTTCAAAATTCATGAGACTATTCCGGAGACATAGGAGATCTAAAATTTTCAAAATGGTGCGTTTTCATTCATGGGTCTGACCTGGGCGTGGTGCCAAAGTCGGCCATTTTTTCGGCAAAATGACAAATTCAGTAAAAGACTAATAGCTCCTTGACACAACGTTCAATCTTTTTCATATCTGGCATGTATGTGCGGGATCCCACCCTTAACACGAGTGCATTGAAACATTACCCATTAGGCCTAGCGCATCCTATTGGGAACAGGAAATGCCTTTTTTTACTAAACAGGCTCCTCCTCCAAGGAAAAAAAATAGATTCACCTGAAACCTGCATCAGGGGAGCCATAAGACATGTGTTCATGTGCCTGATGAAAAATACTGAGGTTTGGTTGAAGCAGAAGAGTCCAACAGGAGAAGTGAAAATGGCTGAAGCCATTTCGTCTCACCACAAGTTTTAAACAGTCATAACTTCTATAACATATCTGCGCCAAACATCTCGTGCTTGTTGAGTCATACTCTGAAGGGTCCTGTAGGGGTCATTTGCATCAACCCTACAGCGCCAACTAGTGGCAATAGAAAGTCAGTCGTTTTTCCCAATACATGTCCAGTTCTTTTCAGGTTGGTCATTGTAGTTTCAAGACCTTTTGAAATACTTATTTTACGGCCCATGCCCACATGTCTCTGTCTTTTGCCGTGACGACCCTTTATTCGATCCTTTTTTGTAGAACTCTCTCCAATAGGGGTTTTTATCTCTTAGGTGTGTGAATGTAAATGGGCGACTTTCGAGCATGTTAGGTTCCAATGCAATGATTAGAGAGGACGATCTTCCACCACGCTGACCTGCACACTGTCGGAGTTGCGTGACGTCCGAGTTGTGCTAGATTGCGAGGGCCCGTTCAGTCCTGCTTGCAGGCCTAGTTTTATTTTATTTTTTATTTATTCACAGTAATTATTAATAAATGACATCCTGACACTTTGTGACAACCATCCCCATTTTGGTGGATTTTTGTCACACACTATGAGATTGTTTGTCACTTTTTAGTTAAATGAACTATCTCAATAAGTATGGAACATTAACAACAACACAATATAATGTTAGCATTATATTAGGTCAGCTTTACAAAGTGTCTTCAAAAGAATTGGACATCAATTTTTGAGGTTATTGTTGTAAAACAAGATCCCATTGTACTCATGAGCGTATTTAGACGTAAACTAGATGAAAATGAATTTGTATCCATATCAGAACAACATCTTGTCCAATAGCTATTCTGTCTGACAATAGACCTGCACTCTCCAAATACGGTTTGCCCTCTTCCTGCACACTACTCATGATACCTTTGTGTTTTAGGCCTACTACCTTGAATTGATTTTATTTTCTATAGTGTTTCTATATTGTAACAACCACCCCAACTCCAAAGTTCAACTAACAGCTTGCAAATTACTAGCTAACTATAGTATTGTAATATCCGTAACTTTGTGCGGGTCCTTGAAGGGGCCATAACTATAAACATTGTGTAAAAGCACAACTTCAACTGAATTTCAACTTTTGAAATTGACCTTAAAAAAAATGTGATTTCCTTTGATATCAGAGTGATGTGACGCTATAATAAAGACGATGTAGATTGGGCTATTCTGATATTTCAGTACTGATATTGCGCAACACCGCCTTCTGAAGGTCAAGTTTTACCTAGTATGGCAACCAACCATGTTCTTCCCAAATGGACTGTCATACCATACTCAGGGCCATGTAAAAAGGGTTGCAACACTCCCATAGGGATCAATTATACGATTATACTTCCGGGTTTTCCGGGCGGTGGAGCCTTGGGTAGTTTCAAACATCGTTCGACGAGGGCGGACCGCATTCATACGAATGGCTGTCAAATATATTCGGAGGTAAGTTGATGGGAAAAAACTATCCCTTTTGAATTTTCAACAGTTTGCATTCTGTCAGAGGCGCTTTATAATGTATATGTTGAGCTTCATTTGTATGTCCGTGACGTAATTGTACATATACTGTATGTATAATATTTAACATATATGTATGTGGGGTGGCGTGGCTCAGTGGTAGAGTAATTGTCCCCCAACCTGGAGGTTGTGGGTTCTATTCTTCGCCCTGATGAACTCGTCTAAGTGTCCTTGAGCAAGACACTGAACCCCACGTTGCTCCTGGTGCTGCGTCACCAGTAGGTGGATGGTGAGATAGTGTAAAGCGCTTTGAGCGCCTTGAAAGGTGGAAAAGCGCTATATAAGTGTAACACCATTTACCAACACCATATATTTTATCTTGGTTGACGAGCGATTTTGTCCTACTTTTTAAGCTGACTGTGCTAACTGGGAATGTATTGCCAGGGATAAATTGATTAAGTCACTACCTCTTTTAAATTGTCAACTCTTTCAGAGGCCCATTGTGACATACACATTCATCTGTATTTGTGAGTATTGGTAGATGACCGGCTTTCACGTGCTTATTAGCTCGATTTTGTAAGCTTTGAACTAAGGTAATCACCCTCATGGAAGAGTACCAAGTCAATGCATGACAACCTGTATTCTTTACACCAAAATGTGTGACATTATTATATTTTAGAGATGTGTATAGATTGAAAAGTGATGTCAACAAATAATAGACACAAATTTATAATAGAAAACTAATTTAATGTACATTATTTTTTTAGGTTACATTTTCATGATCCACATCACGCTCCTGCTTCTGCTGGGGACAGCTGCTAGTGCCTGCTGATGGTGACTGCTGGCTACGGGCACTAAGCCCATTTTTAAATAGATACAAACAAACAAAAAAAGCCTTTTATTTCATGTTTTGACGGCTGACCATTGCCATCCATTTTTTCTGCTGCTCTTGGTCCTTGGGGAAACCATGCTGCACAATCAACCATCAAAGGCCACTGATATATAAAATGTTAGGTGTAAACAATGAACCATGACACCATTTTCACCAATTGTTCAATAAAAATATGATTTTCTTTCTTTTTTTTAAAGGGTAATGAGTTGTTAATGTCATACATTACACCATGTTGAGGAAAAAAATAAAATTTTCTTCCTGTCTTGTAATAATTTCGTGTTGTTTGAGTCCAAACTAAATGAAAAATGCCTCTAAAGAGGTGCAGGTTTTGTTTTGCTAAAATTAGAGGCTATATTCAAAATTTAGTTAAGTTATGCTGGAAATATTTGTCAAATGTCATTTCTTTGTGTTTCAGGTCAAACTAAGTCTATAAAATAAAAAGGGAAATGTGCACACATATATATAAGCATTAGAAAGTGCAACAGTAAAGAAAAGTGGAAAATAGAATTTAAAAGTCAATGCGACAAAACAAACCAGGAACTACCACTGAGAACTTGGGAACAAAATATGTTATACGTGGTGTCATCTTTATTATATTACCACAGGTAGGTTAGTCGAGCAAATCTAGACATTCTCTGGAAAAACAGTTTCCAGTTGTGAAAAAAGAAAAACCTAAATCATCTTGCATTTCAATGTAAAAGTCTATTTCCAGTGCTAATGCTAACACAAACATGATACTTTCACTCTGCAACATGGGAAAGTTCCCTTCTGTGTAACAGTTTACTGTTTTCAGTTGTCGCCTTACCACTCCAAATGTTAAACTAGCATTTACATATACACTATGTTATAATGCAGTGATATAATGAAACAAGTACACTGATACGTGATTTTATCAATTTTCCCATAAATGTTGCAATTACCGCTGTCAGTTCTATTGAAAACCACTACAACGCAGCTTCTGTTTGGAACTACTCACGCCCTACATGAACCACGTGACCACCCGCGGCGAGATCAAAGAGTGTCGCAACTTTCTTTACCAGGCTCTGACTGTACTGCCCATCCCTGGGCTGCAATTACTTTGAGCACATTCAGTGCCAAAGATGTGTTTTATGCTTTTTGTTTTCTTCACAGGAATGTCTAACGCTACTTGATTGTAAATTGTGTGTGAGTGGACAAGATTAGCTCATTTGTTACCATTGACGGTGATGTATGTCGAATCCATTTTGACAGGTAGGGGAATGAAGCATTCAATCGCCGCTACCCCTACCTGTCAAAACAGATTGGACATCAGGCATGAAAATAACCTTTCGGCGAAATTAGCAGTTTACAGTGAAAAAGGCTGCCCTACTGTACGTGAATTGCGTAGATCCGAGGAGAAAAAAATTTCAGGGGTAGAGGGGGCGGGGGCGGGAGATTAATTTTGTTCATTATTATTAATATTATTATCATGTGATTAACTTAGTACATCATTTGAGCACTTCAGAAATAGGTCCTTTAAAAATGGTCACTTGGAGAGTCAGCAAATCCTCCTAGCTGCTTCGCTGACGAGAACCAATCATAGGCCCAAACTGCGTTCCAGTATTCCTATCGCGCACACTCTTCACCTGTACATGGAGTGCTTGGAGCAGTGGCGCCTCCAGAAATTGTTCATAGGGGTGCCCAGATGGGGCCACTTAAAATCTTGGGGTGGCACACCAAAACTAAAGGCCATAATTTCAGGTTTTTATTATGTTGTTGCAGTAAAAAGGCCACAAGAAAACTACCAGAAAGACTTAAGGACACGCTTACTGATATACTTCGGTATAAAGATACACGATAATATCGGTCGCCGATAATTATCGGCCGATAATGGCAATTATGACGTCACACAGATAATCCAGATAATAAAAAAATTCAACCGATAATGCAATCCGATAATTATATACTTGATTTAGCCTCCAAATGTGCACAACCGAAGAATTCAGCATGCCGCCTCCTCAACCCCTCCCCTCTCTGAAGCCCCTGAGGGAGGAGGGGTTGAAGAGGCGGAGTTACACGACAAGAAATAGTTGAATATTATGGCGGCTGTTACTAAAAAAACGACGCTCTCGCCATTTGCGAAACATGTACCGCAGAAGTTCCACGAGGCCTAAAGAAAGCGTCCTCATTCAAAGCCACTAACCCAGCATCCATTTAAAACTGCATCACAAAGATTTTTGGAACGAATACGAGGCTGCTGCTAGCGGGAATGCTACAGCTATTGTAAACACCAAGTTAAACTACGGGGCTTGTGACGATACAGAGTCGGGTTGTTTGGGAAAGCAGCCCAAGGCGGGTGGTAAACTCGCATCTAAGGCTAAACACCGGCACGACTGGAGACCGATAGTCGGCAAGTAGCCGTCTTTCGACAGAGCCTGCCGCTCTGGCCGGTCCGGCAGGCTACCGCCGCCTCGCCGTTAGCGCGGTAGGCAGAGCCCGGTTCCCCGGCTTCAGGACCTCCGGCGAACACCTCAGTTTCTCGAGCGTTCACTCACGGCGTGTGAGCAGAGCCAGGCCCCAAATACGCCGCGGCGAACCGGCCGGTGCGGGCGGATTATCCGGTACGAACGTAGCCGCCGCCGCCGAGACAAGACACGATTTTTTTTTACCGAAATGACCCGAGAGCCAAAGCCCTGGATAAAAAAATAATGCAGTTTATACGACCGCCATTCTTCATGAAAAACATGCCAAATTTTCACCACGTACATTTGGAAAAGTGATGTCCAGTAAGCAAGCTTATCATGACGGCTAAGTGGTTAGATGATAATTTAAACATGGAGAAAACGAAGTCAGCCAGTCAATAATGCATTCAGTATGTAAAATGACGAGCGGTCAGATGACTTTGTAACGCTGCCTTTATTTTCGGCTTGACAAAACTGCGAGCTCCAACTCCATCCAAATAGTACTGCCGTGTATCAGTTTAGCTGCTGTAAAGCAAATGTCGTGAGTGCCGCAAATGTAAACAAAGCGCTGCAGATTGGGTACATGACATCTCGCTCTTTTGAGTTAATCATTTTCACAGTGTGCAACAAAGCATATAACATTAGCAATCACTTTTCAAATTAATTTAACTTATTTTTCTGCTCAATTACACTCACAGTAGATAATCAAAACTTATTGGCACTTATTAACACTTCAATTTAAATATGCACATTCCTGTTGTAATGAAATAACAATAATATTCTGTAGCCACAAATATTCAAAATCTTTTCTTCTTCCAAGTTTTTTTGTTTTTTTTTTAGGATTAAGTATATTAATGAATTGCTTAAAATAAGGCTGTTAAGATTATTTTCAGCTAGCTATTTTTCTCCCAAGAAATCTGAGAGAAATATACTTGAAGTGCTGGCAGATAATTTCACTTATTTCCAATGGATTTACACTTAAAACTGACTAGTTTTAAGGAGGTGTGTTTTGCAGTGTATTAATGTTATATATGTTAGGAATGGCTTACTTTTAAAGACATTTTTGTGCAACTTAGGTATTTACTCGGTAAGTAATTGTTGCCAAAAGTTTACCATTACACAATGTCAGACAATCTGTCATTATTTAGATGTTGGAATTGACGACTTGTTCATATTTTATGTTGAAAAAAAGAGCAATAAATTATATTTTTGCACAGTAATATTTTCTTTTGTGTATAATTTAAAATTTTACATAAGTCTTTTAATAGAATTATCGGCCTGACATTATCGGTTATCGGTATCGGTTGAAAAATGTATTATCGTGCATCACTACTTTGGTATATTGGGCTATATTTAATGTTACTAATGATTTAACGTGCATAGTCCATAACAGTACAGTCAACATTTTAAGTTCCACAGCTACTACAATCTGACATTATACTGCAGCGGCGGTGGAAGTCACTCACAGCTTTTTTAGTTTTTCCCCATCCAAGAACAGCCGTTTTGGTTCAAATTTGTCATGATTGTGCATTTTCTCCATACATGCTGGATAGTTTACGTACTACTACTAGGCTACTACAAAGACGTTCTATTTCACCTCCAGTGTGTGTTGGAGTTTTTGTATTGGAAATAAAAGCGACCGTGTACAATAATGCAATCCCCTGCAGCTAAACGGTAATGACACACGAACCCATTTGAAAAATAAAAAGTCCAATAAGCCTGTTTTACACCAGGGGGTGCTGCAGCACCCTCAACACCCCACTTCTCGCGCCACTGTTATACTGGCCACTGTGGCCAGTAGGGTGGCCAAAAAATTTATAGGGGGGGGCCATGGCCACCCCCTGGTGGCGCCATTGGCTTGGAGAGCCTTTGGTTGCATTGCAAAGCTGCGAAAACAAAGAGCAGGCCTTATCCACACCGGGGCAGAACAAAGCGCAGCATACACACTTGCCTGCTTTTGCCAGCCGATTGAATCTGGTGAGTAATGGTTCCAATCGTTTTCATATTTTGCGATATAATAAAGTTACTGCCGATCGTTGCAGCTTGCGTCGAACACTGCCAGAGCTAGCCAAATCTCCCATGAAAAATAACTCTCGTTAAGTTAGCGTCAGCTTATGTATTTAGCGGTAATATAATCGAAGAAACACACTGCTGAGTCAAATTAAGCGGCATGCTCCCGGATGGGGGGGGTGCCTCACATCTAACCCGTCGTCCGCCTGAGGCACGTTATTTTCGGCTGGGACTTGAGCTGACGGCCTGCCGGACGAGTGGTGGGAATGATTCTTGCTTCTTAAAGCTTTTCAGAAATACAGTGATCCCTCGTTTTCCACGGTTAATGGGGATCAGAACTCGTCGCGATAAGTGAAAAACGCGAAGTAGCGCACCCCAGCGCAACAGACAGCGACATGTGGACATGGGCCTTAAAATGTAGTATTACAAAAGGTCTTGAAACTACAATGACCAACCTGAAAAAAATTGGACATGTATCAGTAAAATGAGTGACTTTCTGTTGCCACTAGTTGGCGCTTTAGGGTTGATGCAAATGACCCCTACAAGACCCTTCAAACAACTCTCACCAAGCACGGGAAGTTTGGCGCAGATATGTTTCATATCTGCCAGTTTATTAATGTTCAAAATTTGTGGCGAGACAAAATGGCAACGGTCATATTCACTTTCCCGTTTCCTGTCCTCAGCTTCAACAAAACTTTAATATTTTTCATCAGACACCTGAACACATGTCTTAAGGCTCCTCTGATGCAGATTTGAGGTCAATTGATTTCTTTTCCTTGGAGGAGGAGCCTGTCTCTTAAAAACAAGGCAGTTTCCTGTTCCCACTAGGGGGTGCCAGGCCTAATGGCTAAATATTTCAATGCAGTCGTGTTCAGGCTGGGATACCTTTCATACATGGCAGCTATGAAAAAAACTGCACCTTGTATCAGGGAGTTATTAGTCATTTACCTAATATGGTGTGTTGCCATAAAAATGCACAAATTTTGGTGAGTTTTCCAGCATGTTCAGGCCTCCAAATTGGCCATTTTCATTTGCCCTGAAAAAAAAAAGAATAATAATCCTCTGCATTACAATAGGGCTCTCGCACATTTGGTGCTCGGGCCCTAATTACAATGTTATTTTTCTATAAGATTTTATGTCATTGCTTTATTAGTGCTAGAGTTGTCAAATATGGATAATTATGAAATGATAGTTTTGAGAAAACTGCTGTTGGTGGCTCAGTGACCATCTAATGTGGTTTGGTCTCAGATGAACAACAAGTTGAGGAAGGAACAAAAGAGGCAGACTGAGTCACTGCCAGAAAGTGTTGATGACGGTGTTGATTTCTATTCACTGTTGCCCCTCCCAATTAAAGTATGTCACAGTCACAGCCAATTATAATCTAAAGCTGGTTGAAGTTATGTTGTTGTAAGGTGTATTAACTACTAGGGTTGTTCCAATGTTTTTTTGCTCCCAATCCGATCCCAATCGTTTTAGTTTGAGTATCTGCCGATCCCGATATTTCCTGATCCGATTGCTTTTTTTGCTCCCGATTCAATTCCAATCATTCCCGAAAATTTTTCCCGATCATATACATTTTGGCAATACATTAAGAAAAAATGAATAAAACTAGGACGAATATATACATTCAACATACAGTACATGAATACTGTATTTGTTTATTATGACAATAAATCCTCAAGATGGCATTTACATTATTAACATTCTTTGTGTGAGAGGGATCCATGGATAGAAAGACTTGTGACTTTGTATATTGTGACTAAATATTGCCATCTAGTGTATTTGTTGAGCTTTCAGTAAATGATACTGCAGCCATGCCCCATTGCATGATGGGAAGTGGAACCATGACTGTGCGTCGTGCTAACAATGGATATATCTTCTCTACTTTGGGAAATAACTGAAGGTGTTAAGATAAAGATCAATTGCCAACTTGCTTCCCCACATTGCTTTCCATGATAATTCACTCTACTCATGTAGCGCTGCCTTTTATCTCTCTATCTATGTAAAACGGCGTCATTACAGATTGAGCGCGACAATGAGTAAGAGGGTCGTGCAGCGCATACATAAATTGCGTTAATTATTTTAACGTGACACATCTTTTAATAAATTAAATGCCGCCGTTATCGGGATATTTTTGATAACCCTACCTTAAGCCTAAGCTAAAGACTCTGGATGAGTGTAACATATTATGTCTGTAACGTTAAATACAATTAGAAAACGATTTAATATATATATATATATATATATATATATATATATATATATATTAAAAAAGGGCATGGCTGATATTTTTTTTGCCGATTCCGATACTTTGAAAATGACGTGATCGGAGCTGATCGATCGGCATCCCTATTAAATACTTGTTCATGTCCCCCTTTTGATCTATGAGCACCTGCCCCTCCACCGGTCTCTGCACGGCCCTGCTGAAACACAGTGTGGGTCGACAGCTCAATATTTTGTTGGGTTGTACAGTGTACCGGAACATATTTCCTCCACACCCTTCTCACCTTATTAACCCCTGACCCATTTTCATGCCTGGGACATATATCGCTGTCAGTGGAACTGAAACTTGATCATTCATTACCAGCCTTCCAAGTTAAAAAATAAAAAAAGCAAAAAAATACAAAATATGATCAAATTTTGGTGAGTCCCTCACTATTCACTTAGAAATGGAATCAAAAGTCAGTCAGAATGAATGGACGTCTACCGTCGTCACTTGACTGAGTTGAACTGCAGAAAGGCAATTTAGTTTATTAATTCAATTGTCTTCCTGACAAGCACTGCAAATGTCAGGCTGCTTTTAAAAAAAAAAAACAAAAAAAAAACACCGGAGCTGGCTCCGGCTCCACCGTTGTTGCCGGAGCAACGAGCGCTGCAGGAGCCAAACGCCAAACTACATGCCTTCAAAGGGGAAGGTGTGCGTCAAAGTCAGAAATGGAGGAAGGGTGAGACCAAAGCATAAAAAGTACTTCAGATTGGATTCCACTCAATTTTGTGAAGCTTTTACTCTGTTATGATCATTGTGTGCCAAAATGAGGACCCTTAAAGTGTAAAAATGTCGGCAGAAAATGTGCTTTGACTTTGCAATGGAGTTTCCACGGTGCTGAGCAGTTGGACAGTGTTGTAAATTACCCTCCCCTAAAGAGTGCTGGTTGGAATTTGCTCTTTTCTGCAGTCTCGTTATTATTCCGATGTCTTTCACACCCCCACGCCGCACAATTGCTGCAGTGCACTGTATGTAGAAGGTCTGGGGACAGTGTGGGGGAAGCACTGATCTCATTCAAACTTGCTCGCTCCCTCTTTTTGTGTCGTGTCCCGCCAAAAGCTGCATGAGGAGTTAATGACTGTGACTGCCAGGCCAAGAAGGTGAGGGGCCCCTCACTTGTGGCGATTTATGCGTTCATGCCTCAGTTAGGCTCTTGTTAGCCAAAACATTTCTTGGTTGCTGTGTTAAATTTGAATAGGCACGAAGCTGCTCTGAATTTAAAAGTCCTCGCAATCCCAATATGAAATGGAATTTTAAAAGCACACACACAGCTTTTACTACTTTCAAACGTAATCATTAAGTTTTTAAGGAGCCATTTAAAAATCAAATTGTGGGGTGACACAGATCAGTTCAAGAATGAGTGGCGGAGGCACTGAGGACAAGGTCGCCCTTCCAGTTGAAGGAGTCGACCTTCATCTCATCGTCTCAGGGGGTTACCGTGACCAAGGCTGTACTTTAATATCATTGACTCTGTCAGTGTGGCCTCATTTTATTTAGCAAGGTTTTTTTTATTATCGTGGTATCAAGTGAGTGAGCGGCAATCAGCGGCAAGTAATTGTTACTAGAGAGACTGATTTAGATTGGCGCACAAATGTGAGTGTACTGGCATTTCTACATGGATTGTGTATGGAATAGATATTTTTTTTGATCAAAAGTCAAGGGTGATAGTTAGTTGAAATCACTTTAAAGAATGGGGTTTTATTACAAAAATCATGCTTGCAGTACCGTAACAATTTTATTCACAACTAATCTTTTTAAATTTCAATACAAATCTTAGATGGAATCTTGGATGTTGACATTTTTTATTTGTATTGCTTTCCATTCTTTCCATTTTACAACTGGAAGCTGGACTACTTTGACATGTAGTAGAATTTTGTCCAGTACTGCAATTTGCTAGAGCAGTGTTTTTCAACCTTTTTTTACTCAAGGCACGTTTTTTCGTTGGAAAAAATTTCACGGCACACCACAAAGCAAAAATGTTCCAAAATTATTTTCTGTACAGTATATTTAATCATAAAATAATTTTTACTCAGTGTGAAACTTGAGCCTGTTTAGATGAACACAAAGTCGATATCCTTATTCTTCAACAGCTCTGTCTCTCTCTGTTTTTATTATTAATTTTTTTTATTTTTATTATTATTATTATTTTTTTTTTAATAGCAGTTAGGATTGAAAAAGCTCAGAATTATCAGACAGGGGGACTTGAGCAATGTCTTTAACCACATCAGGCTGAGCATCTCGCAGACAATGGCTTTGCACCATCTGTCACGGTGTGGGACTTTTTGGATTTAGCAACAAGGTAACTGGCATTGAGGGCTTTATTTACCTTCGTAGTTTTTATCAAAAAAGTTATGTTTCTCTGTGTTTTCACGAAGGCGAACAAAATACTCCATCGACTTGTTTTGAAGCAATGGGTGTTTCGTTTGGAGATGACGTTTAAGCTTGCTTGGTACCATGGCACTGCTGGAATGGATTGCTGCTCGCATTTTTAGCCATTAGCCCCCTTGCTGTTCTTGACAATGTGTTGGAATAAAACACAGGGGGAGGATTGACGGTCGTCACATTTGGATAAAATAGAAAGGACACTTTCAAATATATCGACACATGACGAGTCTAACCAAATGATGTGCAGTAGACGTGCTGAGGTCCACATTGTCGCGGACAGCAAGGTCATTGATAGCTAGAAATCCGAGCAGTTTTTGAACGCGACACATGCAATACTTGGCTCATCTGCTCACGACCGAGAACTTTCTACCTACTCTTTCCTTCCGTCCTACTGGAACTCCGCCCGACGACGTAAAAAAATATATATATATTGTAACAGCCCCGAATGGGGAAATAGAAAGGAGAGCAGTCGGTCATTAATTTCCCACTTTGTTGTGGCCACAATGTAAAAATAACAGCGGCATCGGCAACATGCAACCGCTAGCTTCTTCGCTCACACGCTGTTCTCCCTCCCTCTTTGCTTGCTTCCTGCTACGTCACCACTCTGCAGTCTGATGACCCCTTCAAGGGCCCGCACACAGTTACGGATATTACAATATATATATTATATATATATATATATACATGAATGCGACATTAGATAACTTGCGGCACACCTGATGATCTCTAGTGTGCCGCGACACACCGGTTGAAAAACACTGTGCTAGAGGATGTTTTTGGGGGCCCACTATAAAAGTGTAAAGTATAAAAGTGCTCTATCATCTTTTGTCTTCTAGAGCGCAGCAATGGAGGAGACTGTCATTTGGGAACAGCACACTGTAACACTCCACAGGGTGAGTATTCATAGATCACTTTCATAAAGTATTCCTTAAAATCTTGAGGAAAAAAAGCATTGCAGAGTAACCTGACCTCAACAAAAACAGGTCAGTTTTGAGTCAGCGATGAGAAATTGTACTTCATTAGTTAAAAACAGGCATTGACAATAACAGTACAAATAAATCAGCTTTTGCTCTGTATTCATTTTTTAATCCAGGCACCAGGGTTTGGCTTCGGGATAGCCATATCAGGAGGCCGAGATAACCCTCATTTTCAAAGTGGCGAGACCTCCATCGTCATCTCAGATGTGCTAAAAGGTGGCCCAGCTGAAGGCCTACTGCAGTAAGTTCTTCGATCAGTTATTATCGATTTCTTGATGGCAACACAATCTGATCGGGACACACCTTGGAATGTCTCTTCTCCTTGTACCCACCCGTAGGGAAAATGACAGAGTGGTCATGGTCAATGCTGTTTCCATGGATAATGTGGAGCATGCATATGCAGTCCAGCAGCTCCGTAAAAGCGGGAAAATTGCCAAAATTGTGAGTTCAATTGTGTTATTGAATTTTGGAGCATGGTATTCCAGTAAGTCCAAAAATAAAGAATGAAACTCTCCTGAGCTAAGTTTGATCCATGCAATTGTTTCATATCTCTGTAAGTGATACTTTTCTAATACCTTGTTTACCTTGGGCAGACAATCAGACGGAAGAGGAAGGTGCACGTCCCCATGGGTCGTCTCGGGGAACGGGAAACCATGTCGGAACACGACGAGGAGGAGGACAGCTACGACGAAGAGATATACGAGACGCGGAGCGGACGTAGTGGCGCGTACAGCGGCATGGGTGGAGCCATGGGTAGGCGCAGCGGTAGGAGCTGTGGCCGAAGGGAGCGTGAACGTGAACGCAGCGGCTCACGGGAGAGGAGTCTCTCGCCACGTTTGGATCGCCGCTCACATAACCTGCCCCCTCGGCCTGCTAAAGTCACGTTAGTCAAATCGCGCAAAAATGAAGGTGAGGATCACAAAGTCGGGGATAGAAGCGAAACAATTAGTCAACTGTTAATCCAGGAAAATCACCTCCAATGTTATTTTCCTCGGGGTGTGATTTAAAAGCAAGGAAGTTTTGGTTAACTTCCAGGGAAGGCAAAACTTGCCAGCCACAGCAGAATCCCAAGTTACTCAAATAAATCTTAGTCAAAAGAGGAATTAATCTTCTTTAATCTTTACTTTTAATCCTGGAGGAAGCAGCAGCTGAGCACGGTCTGCGAAGGGCTGTCTTGTCAACTGTGTGCTAACCTTGTCTTTGTTGTTGCCATTTACCAAGCAGAATATGGCCTGCGCTTGGCCAGCCACATCTTCGTCAAGGACATCTCCCCCGAGAGCCTCGCAGCCAGGGATGGAAACATCCAGGAGGGGGATGTTGTACTGAAGGTGAGGGAGGCTGGCGGCAAAACATCAAATCATGTGAAAAATGAATGAAAGGACTGAATATGTTGTTCGTGTGATGGGAGAGACTGGTTGTCAATTTAAAGAGAAGCAGTCGCTTTGTGTCTTTTTACTTCTGTTCTGTGCTGTCAAATGTTGCATAACAGTACTTACAGATGCAGCCTGATGTGTCTCCAGAATCTCCACTGTTTTTGCACTGCAAATAAAATAACAGTATGTGCCTTAACAGGTATTTTCTGAACTGTAAATTTCTCAATCGATTGCTCAATCAGGACTGTTCGCTGTTTTAACTAATTGGCTGCCATTAATGGCGATAGATGTGTAATCCATTTTGATTGGGACATCTGGCAGCGATCATTCAAGTTGAAGTGGATTGGACGTCTAACGCCATCAATAGCAGTGAAGGAGTTAAATTTGGATTCACTCAAATGGATGGCCACTTGCTGTTGATCTGTATCCAATCATGAACATTAAATACGCTACTAATTGAAAATCACGGGATGAACAAAAAATAACTGGCTGCTGGAAAAAATGACACGTCATAGATACCGATCCGTCTTGTGATTCTCATAGATCAACGGCACAGTGACGGAGAACCTCTCCTTGATTGATGCCAAGAAGCTGATAGAAAGGTCAAAGGGCAAGCTAAAAATGGTTGTTCAGAGGGACGACAGGGCGACTTTGCTGAACATCCCTGACCTTGATGACAGCATTCCTTCAGCCAACGCCTCTGACAGAGATGGTAAGAGTGCTGTCGAGTGTTCAACGCTCACTGAATGCAGCTATTTAACAGCAACACGTGTGTCTGTAATTAGACATTTCAGATATCCATTCTCTTGCATCAGACCATTCCAATCGATCGCATGACAGACTTAGAAGCAGCCGCTCCCGCTCTCCGGACAGACGATCGGAACCCTCTGAGCACTCCAGACATTCGCCACCTCAAATAAGCAATGGCAGGTAAAAACAGTAACTCAAAAAATATGTTCCAGCTAAGGATGGCCATACATCCTAATTTCTGCAGGACTGTACCGGTGTCCTGCGCAGCCTTGAGCTGGTCAATTATTTTTCTTAACTTAATTTGTCGTTATTGCTTGCTGCATTGAAAGTAGCTACAGGCAGGCAATATTAATCAGCTGAGATGTTTTAAACTCTGCAGTGTTATTTCAGTTGTTGTTTGTATTAGCATGCTAGCAGTTAGCCGCTTTATACGGACTCGGCAGAAGTTGTTGGTGCTGGACTTTTTGTCTTTTGTAAATATTGTAAATGTTATTGTAAAATTATTAGACTAACACACGTCAACCTAATCAATATGGTTTTGGAACTTCTGTTTCCATGGACATGTAAAATTAGCATTTTTATTAATCAGTACTGTTTATGCGATTTTTCTCTACATTAATGTGATTTACCTTCTTTTTCCCTATCGTGACCAGTTGGAGAATACCGTGAGTTTATGGTTCATGTAAAATGTAACAATAGTTGTAGCTAGTAATATTTAGTGTAATAGCGTACTGTAAATATACCCATTTAAAGGAGGGGTCTTCGGACTGGTTCTCAAGGACCGCTGTGGGTCCTGGTTTTTGTTCTAACCAATCGAGCTTAGACAGTCTGCTAAAACAAGCATCACCTGACTTCAATCAAATTATTACATTTGTAAGACACCAGATTGGTGAAAAGGTGTCATCTTGTTTTGTTGGAATGAAATCATGCACGCACTGCAGACCTATGTGGAAAAGTTTGGAGACCCCGGATTTAAAGCATGAAGTAGATCTATATTTTTGAGGAGTCACTCAAAGCAATCCTTCCAACAAATATTTTGTGAACTGCAACCAAGGATCTGAGTCTATTTTCCCCTATTTTGATGGATGAACTCTATACAAAATGTTCCTCTACGAGGGAATGATCTGTTGATAAGTGAAGTTAATAAAGGGACTGAATAAATGTCTTTAAGTGGGGCCTCCAAAGCACTGGAGCAGTAATTCAAAATGCCAATTTTGTTGACATCACTCAGTTGTATGTGGCAACATTGTGTAAATTCACATGCCAGCCTTGATGTAAGCTAGGTGGTGGGTTGATGTCTTCATTTGGTGACGTTTCCAATCTCGACTGTTTATTAGAGCCTGATGGCGACTTGTAATGAAGGATATTTTTTCAGGAGAGGCATACATTCCTTTCACTCAGTGTTAAGTGTCTGCATGTTCACCTTGAAGAAGGAAGATAAAGATGCTCTATAAATAGAACATATTAAAGAGGGAAGTTGTGACCTTCAAAAGTTCAAGACACTGCCTCAGACTCCAGCTGTTAAAGTGCTCTGTAATTATTTTTTTCTGCAGCTTCTGGAGCCGGGGAGTATCCATGAATTTATTGTTCAGTGTAATCCAGTCCTCTTTTTCCTATTGCCTCCAAGGTCTTGATGGTGAACTGAACTATTTTTTTCCCACCTCAGTCACAGAAGTCGAGATGAGGAGAGGATATCAAAAGGGGCTTCAACACCAGCAAAGCTTCCAGAGGAAGTTCCTCTACCCAAACCGAAAGAACCTGTTCTTGTTAGAGACGAGAAACAACTCCCACCGCTCCCAGGTCAGGCACACACGCCTTTTCAATCCACTTTTTCCTCAATGTGTTTTCTCTGTCATATGCCACAGCTCTTTAGTCAGAAATCTTAATTTGCCTTTTTCCCCCCGTTTTTAATACATGAATTCCAAGAAAAAGTTCAGCTTCAGACGCCTGCTGAGCTAAGCTTAACATGCCCAGAGCCAAGTGAAAATAAACCATATGATCTTATTTAGTCTGACGTCTCATTCCCGCCTGCAGCACTCTCCTTCTTGTCTGTTTGTCCTCTCTGCTCAGGACATTGTGTGCCTTCACTTTTTGTTACCATTATTGTGAGTGCATGTGTTTTTTTTTTTTTTTTTAAGTTTGTCTCTATTATACAGAGCCGAAGCCAGTGTATGCCCAGCCTGGTCAACCTGATGTGGACCTGCCCGTCAGCCCATCTGATGCCCCCGTGCCAAGTGTTGCTCACGATGACAGCATTCTTCGGTAATCCTAAGTGTAAACTAAAGGTTCATCGATCAATCGGTTGGCGGAGCCAATTTTATGAATTTGAGGTTATCAATGATTGGTCGAGCACTAAAAATATGTCCGCCAATCGTGTCTACAGTCAGTTAGCCACATTACCCCTTTAGTATTTATGGATGTTCGTGGTGATTAATATTGGCATATAAGTGCACTTGTTGGGTATTTTTATATTTTCACAACCGTAACAAAATATTCATGACTGCAACGTCTGCCGCTGTTTACCATGTCAATGTGGGAAGCAGTGGAATTTGCATTGGCGTTCCATAAAGTCACTGTCTAGTAACTGTTTTGTTGCTGCTAGATGGCCTCATTACTCTTGTCTATCCTTTGTGACTGAATTCAGCCAGATAATAACTGTTTTGTGAATGCTTACATTTGGCTCACATTCAGACTGTTCCAGCATTATAAGCAGGGGTGCACATAAGTGGTCCGCATGCACGCATGCGTACTGGACGTATACAAACGCGCTGGCCCTCAACGGCTTCCATACGCTTTTGCGTACCGATGGCTGACCACTGTATTGGCGGCGGACACGAGAAAATAGCTTCTCAAAATGTCGAAGAGACAGGCCCTACTGAGTGATTATTTCGTGTTCCCCCACCCCCGTCAAAAGACAGACAGACGAAAGAGACGTCACCGGAGCTACCGGGAAAAAAAGGACTTTTGCTGAAAAGTGGGTGCAGGAGGTACCATGGCTAGAAGTAAATGATTCTCGCACGGAAATGCGGTACAAAATGTGCCGTGAGAATCCCAATGTCGCTGATAAGAGCAGCGCATTTTATGTAGGGTCAAAGAATTTCAGCCATCCAAACTTTGAAAAGCACGAAAAAACAGAGCATGTGGCAATTAAGCAAACTATCGATGTCAGACTGGACCCCGCTCGCCCTATGGACAAGTGGCGGAATAAAGGTAATGAAAACAGCGCCATGCACTGACAAACTTGTTTTTGTTCGCATTTTACAAAGCTAAATATGCACGTTCAATGAGGTCTTTTGAGGAGGACATCCCACTTTTACAAAGGCTTGGAGTTAATATGGGAGCCGCATAATGCCCTTTATTTTGGATTGGTGCTTTTATGTTTATTTCTTTACATTTCACTTTAAAGTAATGGCAATTTTGTTGTGCCAGTTGATGTTAATCAAGCATTAATTGTTAATGTAATTAATTAAAGTTAATTGGCTCTAAGTACAGCTTGTCATAATTTTATCGCATCAGGCGGGTCGGCTCTCAAGCTCAATGAGGACCAAGGTCCTCCTCTGAGAACCTGGGCAAAAAAAATATGTGCACCCCTGATTATAAGGTATTAAGATATGCAACAGTAAAGACTTCCAGACCAGATAATGATAATTTAGTAGTTCCCTTCACCAGAAAATTAATTTATTGATTGCCTTAAACCTCTTGATTCTCGTTTTGTACCCCACATTAAGGCTGAATTTACATGTTTTTTGTAATAAAGGAAGATATTAGTTTGGAGTTTGGGTAGAACTTTTTTTTTTCCAATTTTCAATTATTAGTTTCAGGAAAAACTACTGCATGCAGAGTTAAAAGACAGTCTTGATTAACAGATATTGTTCAAAGTTAAACAAAACAAGATTGATTGGGAAATTAAAGGTGCATGTTGTCATCTATTTAAAAAAAGGGGGGATTGGTAGGTCAGGTTTTTGAAAAATCGGTGACCGGTCAGAAAATTGTGATTGGTGCACGCATTTTATACTTTCTCTTATACTGCCATTGAAACCAGCGTTTTGGCAGCCCCTTTAATTTTTGTCATAGTCTTTTGAACGAGAACACTTATTACTACATTACATATATTTTAGTCATTTCGAAATGTTTTCTTATGTAAAATTCAAATGTTTTAGTCCAAAAGTAAATCAAGTTTTCCAACGATTTCAAATGAACATACTGTATAGCAGGCATGTCCAAAGTTCGGCCCGGGGGCCAAATGCGGCCCGCGGTCAAATTTCTTCCGGCCCCCACCCTCTGTCATAAAATCAATAACATCTGACCCACACACAGACTTAATAAATTGGTCAGCAGTACTGCAACCAGCATATGAAGTAGCTTACACACGAAATGCTGCTCCTCGTTTACCCACTAAAAGGCAGCAGCACTTTAACCCTTTATTGCCAAATGTATCACCTAAAATTTCATGATTTTCAGACTAATTTAGAATTTTGACATTTCTTTTTGAAAAAAAAAATATATATATATATGGATGCAAGTCAACACATGCATCTGCAGGTTCCATGAGAAAAAAACATGATTTAGCATGGGTTATAGACATTAGAGCGCTTATTACACATATTCATTTTGACTTTTCTTTCCATAAATTTAAAAAAAAAGGTTTCATTAGGACCTATTTTTCAAATTTTGGGCTTCTCTGATAATTGCTTCATGTTGCAGGTATTTAAGGGCTAAGCAACATTACTCCGTGTGACCCTCTACTTCCAAATTTTCTAAAATGGTGACAACAAAAAAAGCCGACGCTTCAAGGATAGATGGAAATTGGACTATTTCTTCAGTAAAATACGCAACAACTGTGCCTTGCCTTATTTGCAAAGAGACAGTCGCTGTTTTTAAAGATTTCAATGAGGCGATATTACCAAACAAGACACGCTCACATGTATGACAAGATTACAGGGAAGATACGCAGCGAGAAATTGAAGCAACTTGAAGCTAGTTTAATTTTACAGCAGTATTTCGCAAGAGCCCGAGAGTCTAAAGAGAATGCCGCAAAGGCTAGTTGCGAGATTATTGAAATTATTCATTAAAAAAATAATAAAGCAAATGTGACACACTGAATGGCTTGCTAATTTTTCCTTAAATATATTGTTCTACGTAAAGGACGTCAGCCAAGGTCGGCCCCCCACATTTTTACCACGCCAAATCTGGCCCCCTTTGCAAAAAGTTTGGACACCCCTGCTGTATAGACAGACGAGCACATATTGTATTGTCTACAAAGACACCGCCAAATTTGTGATTATAATACACACTCAGCAGGAAAAGCAGTACATTATTTTTCATTGACCCTACCTAGAAGCCACGAACTGTGTGTTAGTTTTTTTTTTTTTTTTTTTTTTTTTTTAAAGTTGGCCGAACACTTAACATACTGTAGACTGGCCAGTGTTTTAAGAGGATGCTCAACATTCCGAAGGTAATGCTAATGCTACGCTAACGCTAGGATTACATTTAGCGTCTGATGATCACTCAGCACAGACCTTTAAAGGCTAAGGCACCATTTAATATTCTCTCTTGCCAAGATAAGTAAACAAATCTTACCATGTTTCCAAACAAGCAAGATGGAGCGCAGCCTGGCTTGAGACACATCCTAAACTCCGGTGACACGCCACAAACACTGCCACGATTCAAGCCAACATACTACACGCACACTATGAAAATGTCCCACATTGTAAACATTTAACCAAAACGTCACATTTTTGTCTCGTCAGACGAAAATTGGCATTCTTCTCGTTATGTACTAGTCTCCCAAGCCACGTTTTTAGCTTGTCATAGTCATGAAAAATTGTTTGTTGACGAAGTACTTTCATTATCGTCACTGTTACTGTGCTTTCCCCTCAAATTGAAATAAAATTTGAAGAAACACAAGGCAGGAAAACATTCAGTAATTCACTCACAATTCACTTTGTTTTGGAAAAAACAAAAGTTCAAGCAAAAGTTAAAGAAAAAAAGTTAAAGAATATGGTGTAATAAAGTCTGACTGTTTTCTTTGTCCTCTGTTTTTTAGGCCAAGCATGAAACTGGTAAAGTTCAAAAAGGGTGAGAGTGTGGGACTGCGGCTGGCAGGAGGGAATGATGTTGGCATCTTTGTTGCTGGAGTGCTGGAGGATAGCCCAGCTGCAAAGGAGGGCCTGGAGGAGGGTGATCAAATTCTCAGGGTACATATATATATTTTTTTTTAACCAGAATTAAACATTTTAAGATTCATGTGTTATTGACAATCTGGTATTTTCGATGAATGCGGTGTCTTCCTTTCCTTTGTATGAACACTAGGGAGTGCTGAGTGACTGTGAATTGTATTATGTATGCAGTTCAAGCACTCCTGTTTTGTTTTTTTTCTTCCCTGTACACAATGCTGGCCTCAGAATTCTTGTACCTCTTGACCAGTCTCTTAGCAGTGACTTGGGAAGTACAAACAACAGAAAAACTTTCCTTCACTTTTGTACTATTTACATGTAGCCCTAAATCGTTTTGTGTTACACCACCAGTATCAGGAATGGTTTGAATTCTTCCACTGCAGAAAAATAGTTTCCCTCGCAATAAGGATTACTGAGCTTGGAATGTAAATATTTGTACCCTCCATCATGCTCTTGTGTTGAAATAGGCTGACTAACACTGTACATTAATGCACAAAAAATGAATGTTTTCACGGAAAAACAAAAACTTGAAAATGCATTTTCTGGAGATATTGCATCAGAATGCTTTCATGCTGGTCGCGAGTCTGAAAACGCATGGAGTGATGTAAAACTAAGTGATTTTGGAGCAATTCCTGGCCAATTGGTGTCGATGTTGACGCAATTCTGGGTCATTTACTGTTCATTTGGAGCATTGCCGGGTTGATTTGGGGGAATTTACAGGTTGATATCATGTCACTTCCTGTTGATTTTGCTGTTAATTATCAGGCAGTACCAAGTCACTTCCTCTAATTCTGGGTCACTTCCTGTTGATTCTGGGTCATTTGTAGGTCCCATTTTCATTTCACTTCTTGTTGATATTAGGTGTTTCCTTATTGTTTTTGGATCATTTTCTAGGACAATTCTTGTTGATTTGGGGGGATCTATATTTTTTTTGTGGTGGAAAAAGAATGACAGCCATTAAAGATTTTTAGTGGTACCAAAAGTTTTTGTGGGTCTGAGTTGAAAATTGGTAAGAATGAATGGAACAAATTTTGTTGGTGTGTAATGTGTATTTTGTTGTCAGAAAACAAAAAATGTGGTTTTCGTCATTGCAGGTAAACAACGTCGATTTTGCAAACATTATCCGAGAGGAGGCAGTGCTGTTCCTCCTTGATCTTCCTAAAGGTGAAGAGGTCACCATTTTGGCTCAGAAGAAGAAAGATGGTAAGACAATAATGCTAAAATATATTTTGGATCAGGTTTAATTATTGTTGTTTTGTTTTGTTTTGTTTTTCTTTTTGAAGTTTATCGGCGGATTGTGGAGTCTGACGTGGGTGACTCCTTTTATATCCGGACCCACTTTGAGTATGAGAAGGAATCTCCATACGGGTTAAGCTTTAACAAGGGCGAAGTGTTCCGTGTGGTGGATACACTCTACAATGGCAAGTTGGGTTCCTGGCTTGCTATTCGCATTGGCAAGAACCATCAGGAGGTGGAGAGGGGCATCATCCCCAACAAAAACAGGTGATCTTATTTTCACAAAAACAGATAACAATGTCAAAATGATGTATTATAATCTTTGTAGAAGAAGCAGTTCTTGTATTAGATTACATAAATTTTGTTACGTTTTATTTTTATGCTGATTAAAACTAAAACTGTGATTCTCATTCCAAAATTAGTCATTATTTTTTTAGCACATCAAATTCTGTTCCCCACAGTTTATCCGCTTGCTGTATTGTTGCTACTTGCACACAATTATGACTAAGTAGCCGTATCCTTTCTAAAAACGTAATAGTGTTAAATAAACATTGTAGTTTAGATCATATTTGATTCTATGTCAATATTTGTATTTTCTTTTTTTAAACAAGCCATAAATCATGTACAGATTTTTTTTCTTTTTTTAAGAAAATGGGTATCCTATAGAGACAAACTAAGATCCGTTTTGGATGCTGCACCCAAAAAGTTGTCCAAAAATTGTGTTCCCCAGTGTTAAGTGCAACGGAAACTTACATTATCAGGAAATATGACATCTAAACAAAATAGACATTTAAAATGAAACATGGGGTGTACTGTTTTATTTATTTCAAATCTGTCATTTCCTTGAAATGCTCTTTGTAGCTGGCAGTTTTTGAGATTAACAATGCTAAGTAGATGACACATCCATTACCTTTTGCGTCAAGTGCTCTCTGCCTCCCTGCGATATGTCAATAGAGCGGAGCAGCTCTCCAGCGTGCAATATACACTCCCCAAAACAGCCGGGGGCGACAGGGCAGACTTCTGGAGGTTCCGGGGTCTTCGCAGTTCAAAGAGGAACCTCAGGAAAAGCAGAGAAGATCTTTCTTCACAGCCGGTGCAGACAAAGTTCCCAGCCTATGAGAGAGTTGTATTGCGAGAAGGTGACAAATCTGACTGTAGTGCACAAAATGTAAATATCACATCTGTTTTGGAAAAGTCTACATTATTTCTGTGTCATTTTAGCTGGTTTCCTACGACCTGTGGTCATATTTGGACCTATTGCTGACGTTGCGCGTGAAAAACTCTCTAGAGAAGAGCCAGATCTTTTTGAGCTTGCAAGTAAGTTGAACATGTTTTGAATACAAGTTGTAAGAACTACATTATGGCAGCTAATGAGTGTATTTTAAATTTTCGCGTAATATTATTCCTTATATTTTTCAGAGAGTGAGCCCAGAGATGCAGGAACAGACCAGAGAAGTTCAGGAATCATACGTCTTCACACCATCAAACAAATCATAGATAGAGTGAGCAGATATCCTGCATGGGTAGTTCTTATTTAATCACCCTAACTCACATTCATTTTCTGTTCTCTTTTCAAGGACAAACACGCTGTGCTGGACATCACCCCAAATGCGGTGGACAGACTAAACTATGCTCAGTGGTACCCAATCGTAGTCTTCCTAAATCCCGACAACAAGCAGGGTGTGAAGAACATGAGGACAAGGTTGTGTCCAGAATCCAGGAAAAGTGCCAGGAAACTGTATGAGCGAGCCATCAAACTGAGGAAGAACAATCATCACCTGTTCACAAGTGAGTGGCCACAGAATATTAAAAGCCAGTAAAAAGCTGAGTTATTTCCTTTCCAATAATTACCGCAAATTCTCTTTTTACAGCCACCATTAACTTGAACAATATGAATGACGGTTGGTACGGTGCTCTTAAAGAGACAATCCAGCAGCAACAGAACCAGCTGGTGTGGGTGTCTGAGGGAAAGGTGAGCAGTGAATGTCTTGGATTTCGGAAATCTCTAATATGCTACAAGCGATAGGGTAGGTAATAGGTACTTAGTCTTGTCACAATAATTACTAGTTTTTTAGATAGTTTTTTCAAATTTTACTTATCATCCACATTGGAATATTATGCCAGCACCAGCATATTAAAAAACAAAAATAAAACACTATCACTAGTAAAACGACACGATCATTTATTGCAATAGTTTCAAGGTAAATCTGTCGTTCTTTGGGGGGGGGGAATGTGTAACAGCACTAGGGAGAAATCGCCATTTAATGAAGATACAATACGAGATACAGTAGATTCTTAGGACAATGATACAATATTACCTGATAGTACAAAGTCTGTCACTCTTTGATTGCAATCAGATGGTTTAATATGATATTTAGGGGTGTGACAATATATCGAAATGGTGATATATCGTGATACTTTGTATCCCAAAAGGTTATCGATATGCTCCTGCCAAGAATCGAGATAGTTTTAAATAGTAAAAAGGTGTCACTGTTTTAGGAAAGAAAAAAAAAAGGGGGGGAGCCAACAAGTTGCTACCAAAATCTTCCACCATAATAGTGTCTCAGTTAACTATAAGGCTTCATTGATGGTGCTCGACGCCCAATCATTTAGACTGGGAACGTTTGGTCATTCGAAACCAGAGCATTTACAGTTATTCTGTCCGATTTTCAGGGCATTTACAGGTCATTTCCTGTTGAATTTGAGTCACTGCCTATTGATTCGGGTGATTCCCAGGTCACTTCCTGTTCTGTAACTCAAAATAAACAGGAAGTGACCCATAAAATACCCCAAAATCAACAGGAAGTAACTGAAAATCAACAGGTGAATGACCTTAAATGGCCCAAAATTACCTCATTGCCTGCCATTGGCTGTCACTGACGGCCATAGACGTTCAATCCGTTTGAAGTGGGAGGGATGGCAGATTCGCTGCCACCCTCCCGGTTCAAATGGATTGGACGTCTACAAGTGATAAACTCATTCCAATTCACAGCAGAAGCTTGTTTTTCTGTTCATTAGTTGTTTGTAGAATTTCCGAGAATGATTTCCTGTCCAATGTATCGATAATCGTATTGTCTGATCATCGTTATCGTGAGCTTTGTATCGCAAATCGTATCGTATCGTGAGGTACCAAGAGGTTCCCACTCCTAATGATATTATGCACGTATTAAACACAACAGTTACATTTCACCAACAACAAAGCAATGTTGACGTTTTTGACAATTTTATTGCGAAAATGTTTCCAACATCTGAATGACAACCATTCTTGTTAACAAAGTGACAGATCTTAAAGATGTTAATTTTTATCAATTTGAACAATGTTTGCTTAACAAATTGATCCCGATTGACGCCTCTTAGTTGAACTAGGGGTGTAAGTCACCAATTTCATGAAACTCCGATACTGATTCTTTGGACATCAATGTGATATTTGCCGATATTACAAAGTCTGCCGCAATTTAAATCGATACAAGTGCCTTCAACCGATGTTTCCATCCAGATCGATGTATCATTACACCCCTACAAAGCAGGGCGAGTCGTGATCCAGAGAATGGTTTCTCCTCAGGCGGATGGCACAACAGAAGACGACCTGGATATCCACGACGACCGTCTGTCTTACCTGTCGGCGCCAGGTAGCGAGTACTCCATGTATAGCACCGACAGCCGCCACACGTCAGACTACGAGGACACAGACACAGAGGGTGGAGCGTACACGGACCAGGAGCTGGACGAGACCCTAAATGACGAGGTCGGTCTGCCGACAGAGCCTGCCATCACTCGGTCTTCTGAACCTGTGAGGGAAGACCCACCCGTCATTCAGGACACCCCTGGTTACCCTGGATACCAGCACCCTGTGCCGTCTGACCCGGCTAATCGGATAGACTCCACTGGCTTCAAGTTGCCATCCCCGCAGCAGGTAATGTTGCTAGCACCCTAAACACCTGTAGTGCGGCCGCTTATGCGGATAAATATACGGCATAGGTACCTCTTTAGTAGAGGGGACCGCCTTTTATCATCTTGGTTGTTGGCTAACACCATGGCCACACACTGAATAAAGAATGACTATTGATTTTTATATGCGCTGTTGCCCTTTTCTCCACATGCAAGCTGTGCTTTGCTGACTGAATAACATTTAGGTCAACTTGGCTCATGACAAATTCTAAAGAAACAGTTTGAATAAGTCAAATTAAACTTGAATGAGGGTAATCATTTTAAAATGTAAGCTTTGAAGTCTCTACGAGCAAATGAACAATTTTTAACAAGCATTATGCGTCTCATAGCATTCAGTGTTCCATATTTGTACATTTTGTGGTATGGAATGGTTGATTCTGAAATAAAAAATTATGTTGCACACTATGGTGGCTAAAAGGGCATAACACTTAGCAGTAGTATTCCTGAACCGGTTTGTCTTGAGGACTTTTTCTTTCCAATTGCATAGTTAATGAACAATATATGATCCATGCCTCCAAAACCAGACACTATTTTTTAATGTAAGTTTTACGAATAAACTATCACCTCAGAAAAGTTCACTTGTAGGTTTGCATATTATCATGTTTGCGTGTTATTTTGTTTTGTTTTGTTGTTTTTTTGCAAGCAAACTCTTTATAAGCATTGACAAGACAAATAAAATACCCAAAAGTCAGTTTTTTTTTTTTTTATTGGCTTTCTCTGCGTTTGTTGGTAAATATGTGGATCAGTCAGGTGGCGCCAGTATCTCTTTTTTTTTTTTTTTTTTTTTTCAAATTTTCACCCAAAGTGTCTGGTTTCAGTGGGATGGCTCAGGTTTGTGATAATACTACTTTGTTTTAAATAAATTATGGACATAGCCTAAGCATTAAAAACAAGTTAGATTGCAAGTTACCAGATAATATATGAGTACCGGAGTTTCTACTTCTTTTTGAAGCTACTGGCTTTTTATGTGATCCAAGCAGACATTTGCAAAAGCTTTGTGCAGCCATTATAAGAAGGAATGTTGAGGTGTTGGGTTTTACTTTGTGTGCCCTTGGAAAGCTGTGTTTGTAAATGTCTTTTAACAGCAAGAGGAGGCTTCTCTGCCTGCAGCGGCGGTAGCGCCCCCTGCTGTTGATCAGCCTGTACCGCTAGAGGCTTTGCAGCTCGAGGAGCCCCCCGCTGCAGCCGTAGCTCCTCAGGCTGACTCTCTTAGCAGCCCCAGCCCTGCCCCTGAGCTTATTCATCCCCCTCCACCACCATATGAACCCCACCCGGCTGGACCACCCGGTCCAGAAGCAAAGGTACCTGCTGTTTGAACTGCCCACTTGGACCGGGCCTGGGCCTCAGTCTGCCGTTTTAACTGCCTGTCTTCTCGCACACGCTTTCCACTTGCTCTCTGCATGAATCGCCCACACTGTGTGCCTCACTGAGCCCACCGTGTGCCTCTGGCTCCCAGACAATGTGTGACGTACTTGTCCACATGCACAATGGTGAAACCTGGGAGACCAGAAGGACTGGTAACTCGGAGTCTTTGACCAGGGTGAAGACCATCCACAGCCAGCTTTAACTCTTGCCTTTGACTTCCTTTGCATGGCTCTAAAAGTTTTGGGTTTCTTTTTAGTTTTAACTCTCTTCTGTAGATTAATTAAAAAAAAAAGCACTTTGAGTGGCATTATTGTATGTGTGTTGTGTTGTAGTGCCAGTAGTTTGACATTGCATTAGATCCAAACTGAATGTGCATGATGAAAGCTAACCTGCAGACAGCACTTTTGATAATGATTTCTCTTAAACATTTCTCCCTATGGAACAGAAAACTCAGTTATTCACTTTTTATTCTTTGTTCTAAGCTGATCAATAAACCAAGGAACTTTCTTCCATAGGAAGTGCTGTAACTCAATTTGCTGTCTACAGGCTACACATCATGTGTTTGAGATGAGGCCTTTCAGAAAAGAATTGGTTTTGGTAATGAAACATGGAAAAAAGAAAGCCCATATGAATATGGATGATCAACATTCTTGAAAGGCATCTTGTCAAATTGGCATTCGGAACTGTTTTAAAAATAATAGCAAATGTTTGCTTGTCTAATTTGCACTTTGCCAATTTTCTCTTATGTAATTTGGAAAATGTGACTTCTATGAATTTAAAAATTTGAAAATATTTGCTGGGTATGTTTGTCCTCAACCATTCTTTCTTTAAACCCGACAGTGGTTAAAAGCATAGCATCATCGCCGTCATAACGCAACCAAATCATTTATTTAGTATTCTTTCTTCACAGATGTACAAGAAAGATCTATATAATATGGACGATCCTGTGCAGATGAACCACGGAATGAAGCAGTCAATGAGCTACAGTCACCAGCCGCTGTACCAGGACAAGCAGCCATACCGAGAATACGACCACGCGCCTTACGGTTACGACAGGGGCGGCTACCCGGAACCAAAGTCTCACAACGCTGACCCTCACGTGCACTACGAGAACCGTGTGCCTCATTATAACGAGCAGTGGTCCCCCTACGACCAGCAGACCTCGCCCTCCCAGCCCGGCCACCAGCAACCTGTCGGCTACAACCTCCGAACGTACGAGGATGGGCCCGGGAGGGACTACAGCCCGCCTCGGCCTCGATACGAAGACCCGCTACCTGTGGGATACGGGCCGCGCCACAGTAAACCCATCCGTTACGATGAACTGCCTCCGCCGCCGCTCCCCGCAAACTACGATGCCCGCTCTCCTTATGAGGCGGACAGTCACAACTTTCCCGTGGAATCTCCAGAACCACCCAAGCAGTACTATGGCGACTCCGCTCCAAGGCCTTCCTACATGACGGGGCCTCATCGGAGCGTCAAGGCAGGGATGCACGAACCCACCCTAAACTCTGAACCTCCTATTCTCCCACCTAAAACAGAGACACTCACGTCCCCAAGTGAGTCAGCAGGCACTCCTGGATCAAAGACGTTGTCGCCTCTCCAACGGGAAGAGCTGGACGAAGACCCAGCCATGAAACCGCAGTCGGTGCTCAACAGAGTAAAGATGTTTGAAAATAAACGTTCAGTTTCCATGGACCGGGCAAAGGAAGGCGAATCCTCCGTTCTCAGGGTAACTTTCAACTATATGAATATAAGGTGATCGTGCTGTTCTGTCCTCTATTGAACTCATTGGCTGCCATTGACGGTAATAGAGGCCAAATGTAGGAGTCCTGGTAGTGAATGATCGCCATCGATGCCAACCAGAGTTAAAGGGACAGACAACACCTAGTATAAAGTATCTTTAAGTGAAAGATGGTTACTCAAAGTATTTAAGTATGCAAATCACGAAGTTCTTAGACCTTTTATATACAAATATTGTTTAAGCACAAAAAATGACACCGGAAAATTCAACACACTAAGTCCACAATTGAACATCAACATCTTTACCCATAGCTGTTCACTGTCTGAAACAGTGATGAAAGGAATAGTGTACAGTGACAATATAGATGTTGAATTTTGCGACAACTATTCCCAAATTGTCTTTTTTACTAAAAGCTAAACTAAGAGTTAGCAAGCATGTGAATCAAAATTGTAGCTTTTACCTTGTACTTTTTAATGCAACACTTTTATAACGAGAAACCTATTGTGCAAAAGCCCATCAAAAGAGTAGTAAAGCCTGTAAAATTTTTGAATTGACCTTAAAAAGTAAAATAATTGCCTCGGACGTCAAAGTGGTGTGACACTCTGCAGTAAAGACAATCTACAGTAGTTTTCAAAATAATAGCAGTCCGATGTGACAAACCACATTAATCCAGGTTTTCGGTATATTTTTTTATTGCTACATAATGGCAAATAAGTTACCAGAGGGTGAAGTAGATTCTCAGAAAACCAACAATACCCAGTATTAAGGGTGTAACGGTACATGTATTTGTATTGAAACGTATCGGTACGGGGTGCTCGGTTCGGAACAGAGGCGTACTGAACGAGTTTCTGACGTAATGTAACCCTTACTTTTCGAGGCTGTGAGTCGATCGGGTTACAGTTTCTTTGTGTAGATTATATTAACTCAGTCTTCTCTACTATAATGAGGAACAACACGGTAGGACAGTATATAACCCAGAAACTTCCACGGCGCGACAACGTGGCCGCCACGGCAACGCAGTGAAACGCGGGCGTTAAAGTCAATCAACCAGTGCAAATCATTCACAGTGCGGCCGCACGGCAGTTTATTATTTGACCCGAGACGCGGCCCTCCTGCGTCAATATTACTAGCTAGGATCGGGCAGACCGGAAGTCACTCGTGTAAAAATACGATGAATCCGGTCGATTTTCAAACTAATATGTGATTCGTAACCCACTTTTTGAGTCCCATTAGTTCTTTTGAGTGGCAGTTGACTTGTCTTTGTTGATTTACTGCTGTCTTCTCTGCTATAATAATAACCAACACGGCCCCGTGTTCAATACAAAACCCTCCGACCACAACAAAACAAGTAGGAACTAATATTCACATAGGAACTAAAGTTATACAACATAAAATAAACAATATAAATGAATACTAAATCACATTTGTAAAATATAAACACATAATAAAATAATAGCCCATTTAAACAGAATAAATTGAAATGAGCTAAAACACCTGTAATTCAATAATAATAATACACAGATCCTGCTTACACAAATTAATTTTTGTGTGCCGCTTGAGAAAATCCACCAATAAAGCTTTTGAAAACCGTTCATAAGAAAAAAAAATGATTGAGGCATTTCATTTGTAAAATACATGTTAAAATCTTTGTCATTGGGATTGCTTTTCTCTTTAGCACAGGACTTCTTTTTTCTTCTTTCTTTCAGAAAGAAAGCTGACCAATACGCGGAGTCTGAAAGGCAAATTGTTGTTGGATTATTATCTTTAAATACGCTGTACTTTTTGAGCAGAATTCTAGCTTTGTATAGGCTAATGTTCCTATTGCTGAAAGCACAAAAGTGTGTCATAAACAACTAGCACATTTATATTTTGCATTTTGTTTTATTACTGTACCGAAAATGAACAGAACCGTGACCTCAAAACCGAGGTACGTACCGAACCGAGATTTTTGTGTACCGTTACACCCTTACCCAGTATTCATGATACAATATGCACACTTTTTAAGGTTGTGCTATTGGTCAAGTAGCAAGGGATATGTTAACAAAAAAGTTGCAGTGTCTGTCGTTGCCTTTACAAACTCAAAACTATTTTGTACAAACTTTTCTGTTTCTAGGATTTAGCAATCATTTGAATCACTAAACTAACATTTACTGTAATGTACGACCACAGTTTTTTTTAATTACTGATTCACATCTGTTTGGCATGGAGTCAACCAACTTGTGGTACCTTTAAACTCATATTCCGCTACAAGATACCTTAATGACATTCCACAATTCATTTACATTCCTTGACATCACCCTACAAGTTCTCGATTGGATTAAGGTCCGGGGATTGGGTTGGCCACTCGATGACATTCATTTTGTTGTTTTTCAACCAACTTTTTGAAACACCCATTTCAACGGCATGTCTTCTTCAGCAAAAGGCAACATGACCTCTTTAAGTATTTTTGACCTATGCAAACCGATCCATGATCCCTGGTAATTCACCATTTAGTGGCCATCTCACAAACAGTCTGCAGCCCGTGGTCCCAAAAAGAATTTTACTCTAAGCAGTTCACAAAATGTTTCTCCATTCCTTTTTAGGTCATTGAACGAGTTCTTTGACAAATTGTAGCATTTTCAGCACGTGCACAGAGGAACTTTGCGGGGGATTATTGTAAATAGATTAGTTTCACGCTGATGTCTTCTGATTGTCACAATACTCACAGTACTTGAAATTGATGTTTTAACAAGACAATGACTTAATAATAACTGGCTTTTATATACAGTATGTCTTTCTCCACTGATACACATCGGAAAATGAAACATTGTGTTTTTCCTTTTTAATTTATTAAACATGAATCTGTCTGCTAGGATGCACAAGATAAAGATGTCTGTCCCTTTAAGGAAAAGTATCAGCAATACTTTTCTCATCCTAAACTATCCTTTTTTTTTTTTTTTTTTTTTTTTTTTTTTTTCCAAATCTTTCAGCCAGCAGATGTTCCCAAACCTTCAAGTGCACCTGGTCCTGTCCTCAAGGCAAATTCCCTCAGCAACTTGGAGCAAGAAAGGCCCTCTTACAGGTATATTGTGGTCATTAGATAACAGCAAAGATGCATAAGGGAGGTTTTTTTTGTTGTTGTTTTTGTGTTTTTTTTGTTGTTGTAATTCCTCACTCTTGTTTGCTTTCGCTGTAGGGCTCCTGAGCCCCAGAGGCCTCACACAAAACCGCTCGATGACATCATGCGTAGCAATCATTATGACCCGGAGGAGGACGAGGAGTATTACAGGAAACAGTTGTCCTACTTTGATCGTCGAAGCTTTGACAGCAAAACGGCGGGCCAACCCAATCCTGGCATGAACCGCTTCCACGAGCTGGCCAAACCAGCTCAACTGTCATACCCGTACAACAGGTAGGAAAAAAATCCCTGCTTTCATTTTGCCTCTAATCAACATTCACCAGTGTTCTCCCTCATTCTTCTTGTGTCCTCCTAAATTAGAGTGGAATCTGTTGAGAAAGTGAGTCCAGGGGAGAAGCGATTTGATCTTCTACCTCAGATTAGCCCATCTTTTCAGTACGGACCTCCCGGTTCTGCCATCCCTCCCAATACACTGCCCAAACTCAGCCCGACTGATGGTAAGCGCTCAAATGACCCTCTAGGCAGGGATGTCAAGCTCATCTTGTCGCCAGGGCTAGATCAGAGTTATGGCTTCCTCTGGAGGGGCTGCCAACTACTTTGATCGTTGATGAGTTTAGACACATTGTTTTTTCCATCTCTTAATAGCAAATACTGTATTTCTTTCTTTTGGACATTTTTTTAATTAAAAAAAGATGATTAAATAAACTGTAAATATTCACTTTTTCAAATGTATGTTTTGATTTTGTTTTTAAATTTAAAAAGGAAAAAAATGTAAATGCTTCCATTTTTAAATGTTTTTTTTTTCTTTGTATTTGATTTACCTTTTTCAATTAAACTAAAAAGGGGAAAACAGCTAATACTCTTGCCTTTTTATTCTTAAAAAAAGGGAAAGACATGTCTTTATTTTAAAAAATTGAATTCTTTTAATATGTTTTATTTGAAAAAGAAAGATTAAATATTCTCTAATTTCTGTAGTCTTTCCTCTTTCATTGGTAGTATAGTAATATAGAAATATGAAGTCAGTGCACATAATTTACTTTAGCTGGTCATGAGAAATGGCATAACAGACCAGATCTGACCCCTGGGCCTTGAGTTGGACACTAGTGTGCTTGCGTATTCAGTGTCTTACTGACAGGCCTTCCAGTTCAAATGGATTGAACGTCTATTGCTATTGACGGAGGTGAAACATTGATTGTCTTTTCTATTGTCCAGTGAATTCCATCCCTGAGCCGCTGACCTCGCCCAATCCCAAAACCGATCTGGCAGCCCTCCGACCTGTCAGCCGGGACGAAGCCACCCCTGTGAGCTACCCGCCCCCGAGGCCTCTCCCCGACAAGTCCCCTGTCAACGGCACGGATGTTGCGCCCCAGAAAAGCGTGGCCGCTCCATTTCCCAGCGGTTACAACCGCTACGTCCCCAAACCGTACACCAGCTCGGCACGGCCATTCGAGCGCAAGTTTGAGAGCCCTAAGTTCAACCACAACCTGCTGCCCAACGACACGCAAGTAAAAATGGAGCTCCCCGGCGTGCCGAACAACGGGAAGCTGCAGCTGTCACCTCAGCTGCCAGACCACGACAGCGGCCTGGACACCTTCACCCGCACTGTGGACAATAGGCCTAAATACCAGCACAATAACATCAACGCCATCCCCAAAGCCATTCCTGTCAGGTGAGGTGCACTGTTCCGCTTGCGTACTGTGGCGTTCTGACGCCTCCCAGACTGACGAGTCTGACCCGCGGCACAGCCCCGGCGCACTGGACGATGACGACGAGGACGAAGGACACACGGTGGTGGCCTCCGCCCGAGGTGTCTTCAACTGCAACGGGGGTGTCCTGAGCTCCATCGAGACTGGCGTCAGCATCATCATCCCACAGGGCGCCGTCCCGGAGAATGTGGAGCAGGAGATCTACTTCAAAGTGTGCCGCGACAACAGCATTCTGCCCCCCCTCGACAAGGAGAAAGGTGGGTCTCCTGTAGAGTGTGGAACATAGCTTTTTCTTGTTCGCAAGCCACAACGGGGATCACACTCCTCAGCCTCCCCGGTAAAGTCTATTCAGGGGTGCTGGAGAGGAGGGTCCGTCGGGAAGTCGAATCTCGGATTCAGGAGGAGCAGTGTGGTTTTCGTCCCGGCCGTGGAACAGTGGACCAGCTCTACACCCTCGGCAGGGTCCTCGAGGGTGCATGGGAGTTCGCTCAACCAGTCTACATGTGTTTTGTGGATTTGGAGAAGGCGTTCGACGGTGTGCCTAGGGGAGTCCTGTGGAGGGTGCTCCGGGAGTACGGGGTACCGAGCCCCTTGGTAAGGGCTGTTCGGTCCCTGTACGACCGGTGTCAGAGTCTGGTCCGCATTGCCGGCAGTAAGTCGAATTCGTTCCCAGTGAGGGTTGGACTCCGCCAAGGCTGCCCTTTGTCACCGATTTTGTTCATAATTTTTATGGACAGAATTTCTAGGCGCAGCCGAAGCGTTGAGGGTGTCCGGTTTGGTGGCCTCAGCATCTCATCTCTGCTTTTTGCAGATGATGTGGTGCTGTTGGCTTCATCAAGCCGTGACCTCCAACTCTCACTGGGGCGGTTTGCAGCCGAGTGTGAAGCGGTTGGGATGAAGATCAGCACCTCCAAATCCGAGACCATGGTCCTCAGCCGGAAAAGGGTGGCATGCCCTCTCCGGGTCGGGGATGAGATCCTGCCCCAAGTGGAGGAGTTTAAGTATCTTGGGGTCTTGTTCACGAGTGAGGGTAGGAGGGAGCGGGAGATTGACAGGCGGATCGGTGCAGCGTCTGCAGTGATGCGGACTCTGCACCGGTCCGTTGTGGTGAAGAAGGAGCTGAGCCAAAAGGCGAAGCTCTCGATTTACCGGTCGATCTACGTTCCTACCCTCACCTATGGTCACGAGCTGTGGGTCGTGACCGAAAGAACAAGATCCCGGATAAAAGCGGCCGAAATGAGTTTCCTCCGCAGGGTGTCCGGGCTCTCCCTTAGAGATCGGGTGAGAAGCTCGGTCATCCGGGAGGGGCTTGGTGTCGAGCCGCTACTCCTCCGCGTTGAGAGGAGCCAGTTGAGGTGGCTTGGGCATCTGGTTCGGATGCCTCCTGGACGCCTCCCTGGAGAGGTGTTCCGGGCATGTCCCACCGGCGGGAGGCCCCGGGGTCGACCCAGGACACGCTGGAGAGACTATGTCGCTCGGCTGGCCTGGGAACGTCTTGGAATCCCGCCGGAGGAGCTGGCTGAAGTGGCTGGGGAGAGGGAAGTTTGGGCTTCCCTGCTGAAGCTGCTGCCCCCGCGACCCGACCCCGGAATAAGCGGAAAATAATGGATGGATGGATGGATGGATGGAAGCCACAACGCATTGTCAGATGAAGTTTATGCATGCATGCATGCTGTTTTATAACAATAAGGCCACCTCTCCACGAGGATGAAGAATTTTATAAAGTGCATTTCTCACCCAGCATACCTGGCCTCACTGACATTTAAGTCTTTCAGGGACAGGGACAATTCGAAAGTTGACACTTGAGACCACTTAAGACCAGCAATTATTATTAGTGTTGCACCAATACTAGTATCAGATGTTGCCCTAATACGACATTTAATTCCAGGCATTGAAATCCTTGTCTACCTCTTCACTAATCCGAGTAGAGATTTGTGTACGTCGCCCTCTAGTAATTGGCAGCCATTACTGGGGTGTTTGCATGCCTATAGCAGCCCAGTGTTAGTTAATGTAAACAGTAAGTAACATTAACTGCAGTTGGCTGTGCGCTGCGAACGGTGATGTCTTTGGACAGGTTTTTTAAGGGGAAAAGGGCCACCTGCTGAGCCAGAAGAGGAGCCTACAACCAACTCCTTTCTGCATAATACTGTATGTTGCTAAAAGCTAGCAAACGAGGCAGCAAAAGCGAATGCACTTAGAGCATCATACCTCATGACGAACGGCATTCCTGAAGCTAAGAAACCTTTAATGAATGGAGAAGAACTCATTATGCCTGCAACCAAGGATATTTGCCGTCAAGTTTTAGGAAAGGCCATCCATCCATCCATCCATTATCTTCCGCTTAGTCCGGGGTCGCGTCACGGGGGCAGCAGCTTTAGCAGGGAAGCCCAGACTTCCCTCTCCCCAGCCACTTCAGCCAGCTCCTCCAGCGGGATTCCAAGGCGTTCCCAGGCCAGCCGAGCGACAGTCTCTCCAGCGTGTCCTGGGTCGACCCCGGGGCCTCCCGCCGGTGGGACATGCCCAGAACACCTCTCCAGGGAGGCGTCCAGGAGGCATCTGAACCAGATGCCCGAGCCACCTCAACTGGCTCCTCTCAACGCGGAGGAGTAGCGGCTCGACACCAAGCCCCTCCCGGATGACCGGGCTTCTCACCCTATCTCCAAGGGAGAGCCCGGACAACCGGCGGAGGAAACTCATTTCGGCCGCTTGTATCCGGGATCTTGTTCTTTCGGTCACAACCCACAGCTCGTGACCATAGGTGAGGGTAGGAACGTAGATCGACCGGTAAATCGAGAGCTTCGCCTTTTGGCAACAGCTTCTTCACCACAACTGACCGGTGCAGAGTCCGCATCACTGCAGACGCTGCACCGATCAGCCTGTCAATCTCCCGCTCCCTCATACCCTCACTCGTGAACAAGACCCGAAGATACTTGAACTCCTCCACTTGGGGCAGGATCTCATTCCCGACCCGGAGAGGGCATGCCACCCTTTTCCGGCTGAGGACCATGGTCTCGGATTTGGAGGTGCTGATCTTCATCCCAACCGCTTCACACTCGGCTACGAACAGCCCCAGTGAGAGTTGGAGGTCACGGCTTGATGAAGCCAACAGCACCACATCATCTGCAAAAAGCAGAGATGCAATGCTGAGGCCACCAAACCAGACACCCTCAACGCTTCGACTGCGCCTAGAAATTCTGTCCATAAAAATTAAGAACAGAATCGGTGACAAAGGGCAGCCTTGGCGGAGTCTAATCCTCACTGGGAACGAATTCAACTTACTGCCGGCAATTTTAGGAAAGGCCTCTGTTAAAAAAGTTTGATTCAGCGTTTTGTGAGTAATTTTTTCTGCACTTAATGTTTTTAATTTTTAGCCCCGTCAGGTTTTGATTTTTTTTTTTTTTTTTTTTTTTAATTTACTGTAATTTTATGCCACACATGAGCAGTTCGTAGTGCAAAAAAGTTTGGGGACCACTGGGCTATAGTACAGTATAATAATGACAGTTCCTATACAATCATGGACGAAATTATTTGCACCCCTGGAATATTTCCGTAAACTACAGTTTTTCCCAGACATTAAAGCAATTACGAATGTTTTCAGTATGAATGTGTTTGTATTTTGGATTTGCATTGGAAAAACACAAAAAGCTGAAGAGAAAACCCAAAATGTAAACAATTTTACACAGAATGCAAAAAAGTGGGCTTGACAAAATTGTTGACACCCTCAACTCAATGTTTGGTTGTGCATCCTTGAGAAAAAATAACAGAAAGTAATCGCTTCCTATAGCCATCAAAAGTTTCGTGCACATCTCAGATGATTTTGGACCACTCTGCGCGAAACTTGTTGATGGTTATTTAGGAGGCGATTGCTTTCTGTTATTTCTACCAAATCATGTGCAACCAAATATTGAGGTGAGGGTGTCAACAATTTTGTCCAACCTATTTTTGAGTTTTGTCTAAAATGTTGTCAATTTTGACTTTTTTCCTCAACTGCTTTGTGTTTTTACAAAGCACATCCAAGAAATAAACACATTCTTTCTGAAAACATTTATAATTGCATTAATTTTATTTATTCTTTTATTTTATTAACTTTACTTATTCATCTTTGTTGCTTCATTTGCTGTTTCTGATTGTGTATCATATTGCCTCTGCAAAGCCATTTGAGACAACTTTGTTGTGATCCAGGGCTATACAGGTAAAATTGAATTGAATTGATTTCCGTGAGAAATGCTTTTTTTTTCTGGAAAAATTCCAGGGGTGCCAATAATTTCATCCATGACTGTAGATGAAGTTGTGCTGAGGAATAAAATAGCATTATTAAATAAGAATCAGACATTACTCACAATCTTGAGTAAAATTTTTGGCTACTCTACCCACCTCCGTTTGTAACTGACGGCCATCATGGCAAGAGCGAACCCATCTCAAAAAGAATACAGCCGATTCTGATGCCCGCATTTTGGGCAAGGCAAATTTATTTGTATAGCACAAGAAAATTCAAAGTTCTTTTTAATGTCGTACCAGGGCCCCTTTTGATACTGGTATATGTAGTTATCTGTGCAACACTAATGAAAGTGAAACAGTCTACAAGGTCTGGCATTATTATGAAATGTGCATAAAACTGCACTTACGTGGTTAGGTGTAGGTGACATTTTTCCTAAAAACAACGTAGCTCCAGACCCACGTAACCCTGACAAGGGCAAGCGGTGTTAAAAATGGATGCGATGGACGGTGTGGTGTGTAAGTCGATTTTTCATTTTTCCTGACGAATGTGTCAAAATATTCGTTTTTAAAAAGCACAAAGAGAACAAAAGTCATATTTGTGATGTGGAATTTTATCTTATAAGAGACTAAGAACAAACATTATACTGTACATTATAGTAATTACAATGAACTGGAGGACAGCAGGCTATTAATGTAATCTGCGCAGAAATATCCCTAATCTCTAGTAGTACAGAGGAAATGACAATTTTCACAAATTTCTTCACTAATTTGCTACCATTAACGGCGGTAGACGTCCAGTCCATTTTGAATAGGAGGCCCTCCTAGTCAAAATGGATTGGACGTCTTTCACCATCAATGGCATTTAAACATAACGGTGCCATGTAAAATTTTCCTAGGAGAAACGCTGCTAAGTCCGCTGGTGATGTGTGGCCCCCACGGCCTGAAGTTCCTAAAGCCGGTGGAGCTGCGCTTACCTCACTGTGCATCCATGACCCCTGATGGTTGGTCTTTTGCTCTAAAATCCTCCGACTCCTCGTCGGGTACGCTGTCCTCTCTCGCTCTCTCTCCTTGTTGAATAAGTTGCATGTTCGCTTTCTTTTCCAAATTGCTCACTCCTTTACCACACTGCTTTCAATTTTTATCATTCCCCCTTTTTCATGAAACACTCACAAGTAAAGGGAGAACAGGGTTGATTGTGATATTGGTTGTTGGTTCCTCTTGCTATAACTCCACCACAGGATGGCGGCCTTCAGGGTTGCAAACAGTTCCTTGAAAAACGGAATCGTCCTGTATTCGGATGCAAAAGCTTGAGAGATGCACCTCGTCACGAATGATCATGAAACTTGAAAATAGTGTCTGATTTGTTGAACAAACGAAGACTGGGATGCTGCTTTTCAAGAATATGCAGTGGTACCTATACAGTGGGGCAAATAAGTATTTAGTCAACCACTAATTGTGCAAGTTCTCCCACTTGAAAATATTACAGAGGCCTGTAATTGTCAACATGGGTAAACCTCAACCATGAGAGACAGAATGTGGGGGGGGGGGAAACCAGAAAATCACATTGTTTGATTTTTAAAGAATTTATTTGCAAATCATGTTGGAAAATAAGTATTTGGTCAAGACCAAAAGTTCATCTCAGTACTTTGTTATGTACCCATTGTTGGCAATAACGGAGGCCAAACGTTTTCTGTAACTCTTCACAAGCTTTTCACACACTGTTGCTGGTATTTTGGCCCATTCCTCCATGCAGATCTCCTCTAGAGCAATGATGTTTTGGGGCTGTCGCTGGGCAACGTGGACTTTCAACTCCCTCCACAGATTTTCTATGGAGTTGACATCTGGAGACTGGCTAGGCCACTCCAGGACCTTGAAATGTTTCTTACGAAGCCACTCCTTTGTTGCCTTGGCTGTGTGTTTGGGATCATTGTCATGCTGAAAGACCAAGCCAAGTCTCATCTTCAATGCCCTTGCTGACGGAAGGAGATTTTCACTCAAAATCTCTCGATACATGGCCCCATTCATTCTTTCCTTTGCACAGATCAGTAGTCCTGGTCCCTTTGCAGAAAAACAGCCCCAAAGCATGATGTTTCCACCCCCATGCTTCACAGTGGGTATGGTGTTCTTCGGATGCAATTCAGTATTCTTTCTCCTCCAAACACGAGAACCTGTTTCTACCAAAAAGTTCTATTTTAGTTTCATATGACCATAACACATTCTCCCAGTCCGCTTCTGGATCATCCAAATGCTCTCTAGCGAACCGCAGACTGCCTGGACGTGTACTTTCCTCAGCAGGGGGACACGTCTGGCAGTGCAGGATTTGAGTCCCTGGCAGCGCATTGTGTTACTGATAGTAGCCTTTGTTATTGTGGTCCCAGCTCTCGGTAGGTCATTCACTAGGTCCCCCCGTGTGATTCTGGGATATTTGCTCGCCGTTCTTGTTATCATTATGACGCTACGGAGTGAGATCTTGCATTGAGCCCCAGATCAAGGGAGATTATCAGTGGTCTTGTATGTCTTCCATTTTTGTAATAATTGCTCCCACAGTTGATTTCTTTACACCAAGCGTTTTACCTATTGCAGATTCAGTCTTCCCAGCCTGGTGCAGGTCTACAATTTTGTCTCTGGTGTCCTTTGACAGCTCTTTGGTCTTGACCATAGTGGAGTTTGGAGTGTGACTGACTGAGGTTGTGGACAGGTGTCTTTTATTGACACCTGTCAAAACCTATTTTATAAATAACACACAGCCAGGGCAACAAAGGAGTAGCTTCGTAAGAAGCATTTCAAGGTCCTGGAGTGGCCTAGCCAGTCTCCAGATCTCAACCCCATAGAAAATCTGTGGAGGGAGTTGAAAGTCCGTGTTGCCCAACGAACGCCCCAAAACATCACTGCTCTAGAGGAGATCTGCATGAAGGAATGAGCCAAAATACCAGCAACAGTGTGTGAAAAGCTTGTGAAGAGTTACAGAAAACGTTTGGCCTCCGTTATGGCCAACAAAGGGTACATAACAAAGTATTGAGATGAACTTTTGGTATTGACCAAATACTTATTTTCCACCACAATTTGCAAATAAATTCTTTAAAAATCAAACAATGTGATTTTCTGTGGGGTTTTTTTCCACATTCTGTCTCTCATGATTGAGATTTACCCATGTTGACAATTACAGGACTCTCTAGTATTTTCAAGTGGGAGAACTTGCACAATTAGTGGTTGACTAAATACTTATTTGCCCCACTGTACAACAGTACGGCTGTATAGTGAAGAGGACTCCTTCCTCCGTACACGTCACAGGGCCCTCTTTCTCAACTCGAGACTGTTGCCAGAAGTCACTCATTTTCATGGCGTGGGATTAAAAAAAACTAAATAAATATAGCGATCGCTTCCACACACATCCAAGCGGTCCATTTCATTCAGGAGCATAAAATACCGAGTGTATTATGACACAAACATGCTTTTTCGTGTCACAGGCACCTTAAGCTTCCCTGTAATAAATAAATTACTATTATTAAACGTGTTGATGGGAAGATATTCATAAAAGAGTAAAAATTGTAACAACCAACCCCGTTCTCTTCTATTGAAAAGTTTGTTAGTATTGGATTAGGATTGCCATTTTTTTATCTCCCGAATGAAACCATTGTGTGTGTTATTGTTGTATGCAGGTGACCCAAAAGGATGGCAAAACAAATCCCTCCCAGGCGATCCAAACTACCTTGTGGGTGCAAACTGTGTTTCTGTGCTCATCGACCACTTCTGAAGAGAGCGACAGCTGGTCTGTTACTGAACGCCGCCGAAATGGGCGGGGTTTGTTTACCGGCCAACCCCTTCCTCGCCCCCCTCCCTTTAAAAAGAAAAAACACCGTGAAAAGTGTCAGCAGAGTCCAGGCGTTCTTTTTTGGGTTATTTCTCGGTGCTTTGAAAGCTTGCAAAAAAAATGTTTTTGGGACTGAAATGAGAGTGCATGACAGTGCCACAGACTGAGTAAATCCCATCTTGATATTTTTAAGAGACTTTTTGTAAATTGTCAGTAAAATTTGAGGGAATAATATATGATATTCCTGAGGATTTTTTGTTTTAAAAAAAAAAAAATGAAAAAAAATGAAAACTCCCAAAGGGTATAGAGCTGGTGTTTGTTTGCCACTGAGGATCTCGGAGGCTTAAAACTACGAGGACAGAAAATGTCGCATCAAGAGTTTTACTTTGTTTTTTGTAGCCAATTTTTTTCTGGTATCTAATACTGACAAACTTCTGCTGTCTCGAGATCTATGCATGTGCTACGACTCAGGTCCAGATGCCTGCTACCACTTCTACACATGAGAATCTCGTCCAACACTGCGAGCAGTGATGCCTTATCTGCATATATATAGAAATATATATACGTATATATATATATATAGAGAGAGAGAGAGAGAGAGAGAGAGAAACTTTCTCTAAAAGTTCTCTGCTTTTTTTTTTTTTTTTTTCCGTCTCTGAAACCCAACATGGATCCTAGCACACGTGAAAACTAAACTGAAGAAACAAAAGGTCTGCTTTCTTTTCTTGCTATGCATACGATTCTACGAAGCGTGACGAAAAGGACGTTGTTGCTGTACATACTGCTAGCATATGGCCTTGGTTCTCTGTAAATCAACTTTTGTATATCCCGATTTGTATTAAAAAGGACAAAAAGTTGTTAAAAAAAAAAGGTGCAAAGAAAGCAAAGTGGTTAGTTAAATTGTTTGTATTCCGGTTCAAAACCTTGAGCCTCGGAAATGACGTAAGCAGTAATAAGTTTGACTTTTCTACAAACTGCATAAATAAAATACGTAAGGCATTTTTAACCGAATGAAAAGTTTTTATTCTTCTTTACAAAAAAAACAAAAAACACAAGTGCTTGGTTTAAATGGTTTTAAAAGATGCGTTCAATGGGGTTCAACAACAACTGGTCCCTTCCTTTATTTGTGATACTGGATGTTTTATTGTGTGCCCTGAAATGTATTTTTGTACTAATAGACGATTTATTATGGCACAGCAGTCCTATTTTCTTTTGATATGATAACACTTCAGTGCTTCAAAGCGACAGTTTATTTCCCAATGTGTCAAAGTTCTTTTTATTTATTTGAATTTGGTTTTGTTTGTTTGAAATGTCCCTCTCTTCTGCAACACTTTTTTTTTTTTTTTTTTTTTAATGTATACCACTGTATTAATAAATCATTTTTAACGTAAACTACTCTGGTGTCCGTTGTCTTGTCATTTCAAATCCTTCTGTGAATGCTCATCTTTATGAGCCATTGACCGTGCTCGACGTACAGTCCATCTGGACTAGGAGTGGCGAATGGACGAAAGATCGTGTGGGTGTGTCTGTATGTAATAAGTACTGTGATTTTTGGACTATAAACCGCTACTTTTTTCCCCCTCATTTATGCTAAAAAAATAGCATATTGTGATAAAGTTCATTATTTTCTGCAATGTACTGATAAACATTAGACTTTCATATATTTTAGATTCATTACATGCAACTGAAGTAGTTCAAGCCTTTTATTGCTTTAATATTGATGATTTTGGCAAAAAAGTCAAGAAAAAACAAAAATCCCTATCTAAAAAAAATTGCGTATTGCATCCAACCACTACAAAAAAGTGTTTTTTTTTAAATACAAAAAAGTCAACCTTTGCTTAATTTTATCAGCTATGCACTCAATACTTGGTCGGGAATCCTTTTGCAGAAATGACTGCTTCAATTCGGCGTGGCATGGAGGCAATCAGCCTGTGGCACTGCTGAGGTGTTATGGAGGCCAAGGATTCTTCGATAGCGGCCTTAAGCTCATCCACAGTGTTGGGTCTTGTGTCTCCCAACTTCCTCTTCACAATATTCCACAGATTCTCTATAGGGTTCAGGTCAGGAGAGTTGGCAGGCCAATTGAGCACAGTTATGCCATGGTCAGTAAACCATTTACCGGTGGTTTTGGCACTATGAGCAGGTGCCAGGTTGTGCTGAAAAATGAAATCTTCATCTCCATGAAGCTTTTCAACAGATGGAAGCATAAAGTGCTCCAAAATTTGATAGCTAGCTGCATTGACCCTGCCCTTGATAAAACACAGTAGACCAACACCAGCAGCTGACATGGCACCCCAGACCATCACTGACTGTGGGTACTTGACACTGGGCTTCAGGCATCTTGGCATTTCCTTCTCCCCAGTCTTCCTCCAAACTCTGGCACCTTGATTTCTGAATGACATGCAAAATTTGCTATCATCTGAAAAGAGTACTTTGGACCACTGAGCAACAGTCAAGTGCTGCTTCTCTGTAGCCCAGGTCAGGCGCTTCTGCCGCTGTTTCAGTTTCAAAAGTGGCTTGACCAGCTCATTTAGCTGTCAATCAAAAAGGGATTCAGCCCCAGACAGATCATCCAATCATCATGCAGAGAAGCTGAGCGTCTGGGCGAGTCAAGCCCTGCCGACTGCCCCATAGACTCCCAGAGACTATGGGCATCCATTGAATGGGCAGGACAAGCCCAGCATCTATCCAATGACTCGTCTCGTTTCACTGCTAGGGAACAATGCACTCGCAACTCTGTAGACACGCAGCATCCACACTGTTTAAAGCACTGCGAAGCCACGCGAATGAATGAAAATAAAGCCATGCCGTAACCAGCGATCCGAAGCTGATTTTTAACAAAGTTGAGTGCGTTAGTTTCTCAATGACATTTACAACCCCTAGCAAAAAGTATGGAATCACCAGTCTCGGGGAGCACTCTTTCAGACATTTTATTATGTAGAACAAACTCAGACAAAAAGCTTAAAAAAAATTGAATTAGTTCAACAGTGCATGGAAATAAAAATAGAATCACTCCATTCTGCAGAAAAATATATGGTATCACTCCATTTTGAATAGAAAATACGGACACACCCAGTCAGTTTCCTTTCCTTAATTGGGCCCCTGCCTCAGATTAGATCTGCTCGTTAATCAGCAGTTAAAAACAGTGCAGTTATCACACCTTCGGGGGCCCCTGAACCAAGAGGATTCACAATAATCATTGCTCCAACAAGAGAGATGTGTCTTGAGACCAAGGAGAGGATTATCAAACGTCTTGAAGAAGGTAACGCTACACGTATGGTTGCCAAAGATGTGGGCTGTTCACAGTCAGCTGTATCAAAAATCTGGACCAAGTACAAACAGCATGGCAAGGTTGTTAAAGTTAAGCGTACTGGTAGACCGAGGAAGGCATCCAAACATCATGACAAACAACTAAAGGCCAAATGTCTTGAAAACAGAAGATGTACAAGACAAATGAAGAAATGGGAGGAAGCTGTAGTCAAGGTATGTGACAGAACTGTGCAAAATCTCCTATAGCAGGGGTCCCCAACCTTTTTTGCACCACGGACTGGTGTTATTTGGGTCTTTTTTTTCACGGACCGGTGTTCTGACAAATTTTGCAACCCATCAAAAATTGCAACGATGCGGTTCTGCACATGCGCGTAACGTTAAAAATAGCCGCAAAATGCGCAAATGCAGCGATTCCAAAGTAAACACTACAAACTTTCTTAGAAGAAAGGAATATTAACTTACGTTTGATCATGGAAGGACTTGTAGAAAAGTTCTCCTCAGATTCATCCTGCCATGTAAGCTTCACACAACAGCTGCACACCGCGCTCACCATTAACGACTTCGCCTTGTCGTTAAACATTAATTAAGAAGCCCGCTTCACAAAGATACGATGTTGGAAATTGTAGCAAGGTTTTCAACGCTCTTGTCGCGATGTCAGGATATTCCAGAATGACTTTAATCCAGAACCTCGGTAAAGTTGTTGTCTCAAATGTACGTTTAATAAGGTCGCCGTCATTTGCGATCTCTCTGTTTACTCACAAACGGGTCACGAATCCACTCCTTCGCAGTTCGTGGGTCTTCGAGGTTTTAAGCTCGTCAGGTGCCCTTTTCGCCATAAAAATATCCTTTTCGCCGTAAAAATATTTCCAAAGACGTCTTTTTTCCTGTTATCTTCGCTCGTGTGGGGGCTAATTATTTCCGGGAACAAATGTGCTGCGCCGCGGCCTAGTAATACGCTATTATCGAGGACAAGCGCACATAGATATATTATATACACAAACAAGATGTACTGCTAGCAGTCCAATCAATGGAGTTCTTTGACGACATTGTAATCTATCCCGTAGTATTATATCTATAGAAAACAGGGATATTGGTGTGTTAAGCAGGGGCACAGGGTTAATTCTGCCAGAATGCGGTCGTTATTAAATTATTTTTTTCTTTGCAGCCCGGTCGCAAATGCGGTACCGGTCCGCGGCCCGGCAGATGGGGACCCCTGTCCTATAGGACATGGGATTTTCATACAGGAAAGCTAAAAGGAAACCATCACTGACACGTAAACAGAAAAGAACAAGACTGCAATAGGCTAAGGAGAGGCAATCATGGACTGTGAATGACTGGATGAAGGTTATTTTCAGTGATGAGTCAAGAATCTGCATTGGACAAGGTGATGATGCTGGAACTTTTGTTTAGAGCCGTTCCAGTGAGATTTACAAAGATGACTGCCTGAGGAAAACATCAAAATTCCCTCAGTCCTTGATGATATGGGGCTGCATGTCAGGGAAAGGCACTGGGGTGTTGGCTGTGGTTTACATTGAAATTTTAGACAGTTTTCTCATCCCTTCAATTGAAAATATGTTTGGGGATAATGAAAACATTTTCCAAGATGACAATGCATCATGCCACAGAGCTTAAAATGTCAAAGCATTCCTTGGAGAAAGACTCATCCAGTCAATGTCATGGCCTGCAAATAGCCCAGATCCCAACCCTACTGAAAACCTATGGTGGAAATTGGGGGGGGGGGGACCAAAAAGAGTAAGGCTCAGGCCTGCAAGGATGATCTGGCAACTGCAATCAAAGAGAGTTGGCACCAAAGAATACTGTTTGTCACTCATCAAGTCAATGCCTCAGAGACTGCAAGCTGTCATAAAAGCCAGAGGTGGTGCAACTAAATACTAGATTGATTGATTATTTCTTTGTTTGTTTCTAATGATTCCATATATTTTTCCTCAGAATGGAGTGATTCTATATTCATTTCGCTGCACTTGCTTGATAAAAGTAACATTTACCGACCACAATGTTTTTATTCATTCTTTTAGTGTTTCTGAATGCTAAAGAGTTGCACTTTTGAACTAATTCAACGTTTTTTCAAGCTTTTTAATCTGAGTTTGTTCTACATAATTAAATGTCTGAGTGAGTGCTCATCCGAGACTGGTGATTCCATACTTTTTGCTAGGGGTTGTACACATTTTGTCACAGCTTTTTTGAAATTTCAGGGGAAGCCTCTTCCCTTACGGCTTTAAAGCGATCGGCACTGATTGGGGTGGATTGTCACAATTTGGATAGGGATGGTTGTCACACCAACAGTTCAAAAGGATATTTATTGTGAAAGTACAGGGCAGAGTGAAATTGTTTCCAACAGCTCTCAGTTGTGTACACTGCAGAATCAGAATTAAAAAAAAAAAAAAAAAAAGACGAAATCATTCAAGGCTGTAAAACACAACAGTGTGCTGTGTAGTGTTCTTTAATTCTTGTTTGTGGGCAAGGTAAGGCAAATGTATTTCAAAACAAGGTCATTCAAAGTGCTTTACATTCAAATCAGCAAGAGACAAAAACAAAAAAGTCAACTAAGACATATAAATCAAAACAGGATACATAAGTCATATTTAAATCAGCAACCAAATAACCTGATAAATGGATGTGTTCAGTTCTGTTGAAGCAACATTGTAAACATGCTCAAATTTAATGGTAACAACAATATATTGTTCTTATTAAGATAATAATTCTTTAAAAAAAAACATTCAGATGATTGTCATAATTTTCAAAGAAAATCACATCTAAATATCAAATGACAACCAACCCCACAACTGGTATCGTTGTCACAAAGTGTCCGCCACATTCTTAACCTGCGATTAGATCAAACACTGTCACGCCCGTTGCCTGATATAGCTCACTTGCCCATTACATCGGTTCAAAGGTAGTTTGATGATAACTCACACCAGATTGAAGAACAATCCTTTATATGTTAACCAAAGGTCACTTTTGTTTATTAACCCTCAAAAATACTTTATAAAAATATATATTGTATTTTTTCCAAAAGAAATTTGAATACAATATTTCAGTATTGTTTGAAATGCGAAATGTGCCTTGTAATGGAATGGTGGTCCATCCCTCAGATGAGTTGTTTGAAGCAGCGACTTTGCTCTTTAATGCTTCACCGCTACCGAGTTAGACTTTAATAGCTCCACAGGTTATAGCAGCGTACGCCTCCTCCGTCATTGGAGCAAAGGTGCGTTTGGCTACGTCGAGGTAGTATAACGGATCTCTGACCAAGGCCGGGTTAAAGCCTTCATTCACCAGCTTAGTTTTTTTCATCTTGAACGTGCCTGTCATCTCCAAGCAGGGCTGAAAAACACATTGTAGGACTTTCAGACAGGTCTTGGAGACAATTTGTTTGTGGTCAGCCTTACCTGGATTCTGATAAAGCGTGGCCGCGCATAGGCCGGCAGGTAGTTGAACACGTGCTCGTAGGCGTCAGCACAGTCCAAGTCTTGTCCCTCTTTCAAGGTAATGGCCGCCATGCCAGCCCGTCCCTCGTTACCTATCGCAACTTAGAATCAGTCGCATCCATCACACATCATAGGGATACAAGAAATACGTAATTGACAACAAATTGACTATTACATTACACCGTGTTGCAGATTTTTTAAAATTGTTCCTGGCTTGAAATAATTTTATTTGTGTTGCTTGGGTTTATACTTTTTATTTTCTGTTCAAACGCTTTCCAATTGCACCTAGTCATACATGAATCCCATCAGACGTGTGATAGTCCTGCAGACATGTGGAAATGCTGCTCGGGGGCCGTTCCAGGGCCACGGCCCCTCCCCAGCCCATCCCTCCTCCCGCAGCTCCAGCAAGGGGACAGCCGCCATCCCCCCAAGATCCAGGGTGGTCCCCTGGATCTGCGCACCCCCGCTTGGCTTCTAACTAAATGAAAAAGTGGCACTAATAAGAGAAAAGCTTGGTTTTGCTAAAATTAGAGGCTATATTTCAAATTTCCGATTTTACGTCCAAGTTAAGCCGAAAATATTTGTTAATGTGATTTCTTCGTGTTTAAAATCAAACTAACTGTATAAAATTAGGAAGAAAATGTACATCGTGCTTCAAACTTTGCGCTCTCGGTCAATCACGGATTTTTTTCAATCAAAAAAATAAATACAGTATTTTATTTAACAATGTTAAGATAAATGTATACATGTACAAATCATTGTTTTCTTTCATATATAATTTAAATCATTTATTTAAAAAAATATATACATACAGTGGGGCAAACAAATATTTAGTCAACCACTAATTGTGCAAGTTCTTCCACTTGAAAATATTAGAGAGGCCTGTAATTGTCAACATGAGTAAACCTCAACCATGAGAGACAGAATGTGGGAAAAAAAACTGAAAATCACATTGTTTGATTTTTAAAGAATTTATTTGCAAATCATGGTGGAAAATAAGTATTTGGTCAATACCAAAAGTTCATCTCAATACTTTGTTATGTACCCTTTGTTGGCAATAACGGACGCCAAACGTTTTCTGTAACTCTTCACAAGCTTTTCACACACTGTTGCTGGTATTTTGGCCCATTCCTCCAGGCAGATCTCCTCTAGAGCATTGATGTTTTGGGGCTGTCGTTGGGCAACATGGACTTTCAACTCCCTCCACAGATTTTCTATGGGGTTGAGATCTGGAGACTGGCTAGGCCACTCCAGGACCTTGAAATGCTTCCTACGAAGCCACTCCTTTGTTGCCCTGGCTGTGTGTTTGGGATCATTGTCATGCTGAAAGACCCAGCCACGTCTCGTCTTCAATGCCCTTGCTGATGGAAGGAGATTTTCACTCAAAATCTCTCGATACATGGCCCCATTCATTCTTTCCTTTACACAGATCAGTCGTCCTGGTCCCTTTGCAGAAAAACAGCCCCAAAGCATGATGTTTTCACCCCTATGCTTCACAGTGGGTATGGTGTTCTTCGGATGCATTCAGTATTCTTTCTCCTCCAAACACGAGAACCTGTGTTTCTACCAAAAAGTTCTATTTTGGTTTCATCTGTCCATAACTCATTCTCTCAGTCCTCTTCTGGATCATCCAAATGCTCTCTAGCGAACCGCAGATGGGTCTGGACGTGTACTTTCTTCAGCAGGGGGACACATCTGGCAGTGCAGGATTTGAGTCCCTGGCGGCGCATTGTGTTACTGATAGTAGCCTTTGTTACTGTGGTCCCAGCTCTCATTCATTCACTAGGTTCCCCCGTGTGGTTCTGGGATTTTTGCTCATCGTTCTTGTTATCATTTTGACGCCACGGGGTGAGATCTTGCATGGAGCACCAGATCGAGGGAGATTATCAGTGGTCTTGTATGTCTTCCATTTTCTAACAATTGCTCCCACAGTTGATTTCTTTACACCAAGCGTTTTACCTATTGCAGATTCAGTCTTCCCAGCCTGGTGCAGGTCTACAATTTTATCTCTGGTGTCCTTCGACAGCTCTTTGGTCTTGGCCATAGTGGAGTTTGGAGTGTGACTGACTGACAGAAGTTGTGGACAGGTGTCTTTTATACCGATAATGAGTTAAAACAGGTGCCATTAATACAGGTAACGAGTGGAGCCTCGTTAGACCTCGTTAGAAGTTAGACCTCTTTGACAGCCAGAAATCTTACTTGTTTGTAGGTGCCTAAATACTTATTTTCCACTCTAATTTGGAAATAAATTCTTTAAAAATCAAACAATGTGATTTTCAGTTTTTTTTTTTTTCCACATTCTGTCTCTCATGGTTGAGGTTTACCCATGTTGACAATTACAGGCCTCTCTAATCTTTTCAAGTAGGAGAACTTGCACAATTGGTGGTTGACTAAATACTTATTTGCCCCACTGTACATATAAGGGTTATTTTTTGTTTATTTTGGTTTGTTTTTTGCTATTTGGAAAAAAACATGTCTTATATGTATCTCATTCCAATGTTGTTAAATCTTGAATAAATACAAAAAAAAAAATTAATGGAAAAAAGCTCTGCGGATTTTGGATTTTCGCGGGAGGGCGTTATGCTGCTTTTTCCTCACGAAGGTCGCAGGGGTGCTGGAGCCTATCCCAGCTAACTACGGGCAGTAGGCAGGGTACACCCTGAATTGGTTGCCAGCCAATTGCAGGGCACAATGCGACATACAACCATTCGCGCACACACTCATACCTACGGACAATTTAGAGCAGGGGTCCCCATCCGCCGCGCCGCGGACCTGTACCGGTCCGTGGCGCATTTGCTACCAGGCCACACAGATATATTTTATTAACAACCGCATTCTGGCTGAAATAACTTTGGCCTGTGCCCCTGCCTAACACGATATCCCTGTCTACGATAGATATAATACTATACAGTATAGATAAGAATGTTGTCATAGAAATCCATTGATTGGACTGCAAGCAGTACATCTTGTTTGGTACATATAATATATCTATGTGCGCTTGTCCTCCATAATAACGTATGACTAAGCCACAGGCGCAGCACATTGGTGATATTTTTTATGGCGAAAAAGGGCACCTGACGAGCCAGAAGATGAGCCTGCAACCTCGAAGACCCACGAACTGCGAAGGAGCGGATTCGTGACCCGTTTGTGAATAAACCGAGTGATTTGAGCATGTCTGTGCAACAGGAGGATCAGCTTGTAGAGATCGCATATGACGGCGACCTTAAACATACATTTGAGACAATTAAAGTCATTCCGGAATATCCTGACAGCGCTACAAGAACAATGAAAACCTTGCTACAATTTCCAACATCGCATCTTTGTGAAGCGGGCTTCTTAATTAATGCTTAACGAGACTGCGAAGGCGTTAACGGTGAGAGAGCGGTGTGCAGCTAACATGGCAGGATGGGTTTGAGGAGAACTTTTGTCCATTCACGATCAAACGTAAGTTAATATTCCTTTCTTTAAAGAAAGTTTGTAGTGTTTGTAATGTTCCGCGCATGCGCAGAACCGCATAGTTGCAGTTTTTGATCGGTTGCAAAATTTGTCAAAACACCGGTCCGTGAAAAAAAGACCCAAATCACACCGGTCCGTAGTGCAAAAAGGTTGAGGACCCCTGATTTAGAGTGTTCAATCAGCCTACCACGCATGTTTTTGGGATGTGGGAGGAAGTCCCCGGACACCCCAGATAAAACCCATGCAGGCACGGGGAGAACATACAAACTCCACACAGGAAAGCCGGAGCCCAGGATTGAACCCTTGACGTGAACAACTGGGAAACAAATACGCTTTTGTTTAGCACTGCATAACCATAACTGTCTATATATTTCAATCTATTTGCTTTCTATTCCTCTTGTGCTTATCTCCATTGCTGATTTCAGTTATTATTAGTAGTAGTTTTTGTTTTTTTATTTATTTTTATTCTATTTGTGATTAAATGCGATTTTTATGTATAATTTTATTTCCTATTTTGATTGTCTTGGTTTTTACGCTGTATTGATTTAAATGTGATTTTTTTTTTATCTTCATGTGATGTAAAGCACTTTGAATTGTGCTATATAAATAAATTTCCCTTGCCTTGCCTTATATGTCAATGCGACGAAACAAACTAAAAATACCACTTAGAACCTGGGAACAAAATATGTGTTACATCGTGTTATTAAAGTATTCTGACGATCATTTGGAGATGTTGTTGACCTGAAAAAAAAAAAAAAGTAAATATTCCCTCATTTATGTAATATAAAGAGTAAATGATGTGATGCATATTTGAACTGATTAAATTGCAAAAATAATCTAGGATTAACTGACTATACAAATAATCTTTTGTAGCAGCCCAAATAATTGATGCTATACCTTCCACTTTCACGCCGTAAACATTTGCTTCTAAAATGCAAGGTATCATGGTGAGGATGTCTGCTACCTCTGATGTTGCCACATTCTCTCCCTTCCATCTGCATAAAGGAAAGAGCAAGTTAGGTTGAAGGTCCACTTCAATCATAGATCATTGGATCACCTGAAAGTGTCGCCAACTCGATCCTGGAAGTACACAAAGTTGTCGTGGTCGAAACGAAGCAAATCTCCCGTGTTGAAGTACAAGTCGCCTTTTCTCAGCACATCGCGGAGTCGTTTCTTCTCAGTCTGCTGATCGTTGCCGGCATAGCCCACGAAGGGCGAGCGCTGAGTCACCTTGCCCACTAGGAGGCCCGTCTCACCTGCCCGAAGGACGCACAACATAAAAAAAAAATGTATACGCACTAGTGATGTCCAAATGAAGCTCCTTGAAGCAATGAAGCTCCTTGAAGCAATGAAGCTTTGCAGCCAACTGTTGTGCACATGGTTGAAAGCTTCAAGGCGCCAACTAGTGGTCTTGAAACACAAGAGGTCAACAGTGTTGAAAATTCTATGGCTATTTGTTTAAGAAAATGAAATGAATGTACTTGTGTTACTAAATGAAAAAATGCAACTAATGCAATAAGGACAATTTGTTATTCATATTTACTTAGAAATAATAGCTTTTCCACAGTATTCGGCTTTAAATGGTTTCTTTTTTGGGGGGGGAGGGGCGTATTTCACTATCTTTAGTTTACAGAAAACAGACTCGGATGTTAAAATTCCTGTGCGGGCACATGCAAAAGACTTCTCGATGAATGTTGGTGGTAAATATGGGGGAATTAATTTGTGGGTACGCACCATCAGTAGTGTTCCACTGGGTCATGGGGTGTTTCGGCCTTTGACACTATACACCCTCTCCAGAGGCGGCCAGCTGCAGGATGATCAGGCCTGAGCTTGCGTCCCAAACCCAATTAGCCAAGGCAGTCGCCTTGGTGCTACGCGGCACAAAAAAAAAACTCAGGGGGACTATACATGGCAGAGGTGTCCAGTTCCCTGAGCCAGGCGAAGGCTGACCGCATACCTCCTGACACACTACTTTGATGGCTGTGCGCTGACTCTGGCCCCTGATTCCAAAGTCCCTCAGGAGCTTTGTGTAAGATGTTTCCACAAAGCCTCTGCACCCAACTTCCACTGGGCGGACTTCAGCGTTCCAGCCACGCAGTCGAGCTTCAGGAATATCGCAGGTGCTCATATGCCTCCTCTATGGAATCCTCCCATGGTACAGTGAGTTCGATGATATACTGTATACCTTTTTTAAGGAGGGGGACCAAAGCATCAGGTCAGGCCTCAACGTGGTAGTGGCGATCTCTGATTGGTGTAGTAGACCTCATGGCAGCTGTGGCCAATTCACAAACAAAGGCAGGTCCCCAAGAGTTATTAGATGTCTTGGTAGGGCGTTGTTGTTAAGTTGCTTTCCCTCCAGAGTAAAAGCAATGCTCTTCAAGACCTGGTTGTGGCGCCAAGTGTACCGTCCTTGGGTGAGGCTGGTTTTACACCCTGTAAGTATGTGTCTGAATTATGGCAGTTTGGTGTGACAATGTTTTGGGCGCATGGATATTTGGAACAATGATCTGCATTTTTTTTTTTTTTTAAACCTGTCCTGCTCGGCTGTTTAACACAGAGAATGGAAATCTGAGTGTCCGATTGGTCTGAAGAGTTTGAATGTATCACATGGGAGTATGAAATATTCCAATTGTGATCTTTCAACATGCCTTGTTTATTAGTACAAAGCAGTGAACAGGAAGGAATTGGAATTAGCAGAAAAGAAGGAGAGAGAGACAGAAGAAACAACAACAAGAAATACATTAAACGGCTACACTAACTATGAATATGTTGCATTTTCAGTTGACACCAAGGAAAAAAGAAGAGAGGGGGAGAGTCAGAAAGATAAGTGATTGGGAGGGGTGGAGTGTACACAAATCAGCCATGTGAGGTGTAGAACTCAGTATTTGTATGAATCCCCTGTAAGTCTGAGTATGCTGGTATCCTATTCAATGCTATCTGATCGCTCATCCTGACACCGAGTTTTACTACTTGAGTGTTTCTAATTGCACCTAGTCATGCGTGAATCCCATCAGACAAGTGATAATCCTGCAGACGAGAGGAAATGCTGGCGGGGGCCGCCCCAGGGTCGCAGCCCTTTCCCAGCCAATCGGGGGGAGGCGAGCCAGCGCAACCCATCTCTCCTCCTGCAGCCCAGAAAGGGGGCCACCGTCATCCCTCGGTATCGAGGGTGGTCCCCCAGGCCATCCGCGCTCCCATCAACTGGCCTTCAGGGATGGGATGAGGGGACAAACTGCACGGAATTTTTTGTAAAATCAACTCCACTGACTAATTAAACCCCCGCTAACTCAAAGATTAAGCCTAATGTCAAAAATTCTGAACTTCCGCTTTAACGATTAGGGTTAGTCAGTATCAGTCATATCCAATTACTTCTATAGACCCTACCCACGTGACGTCACAACTCCGTCCTCCTGACTGGTACCGCCCAATTGTCCGTCAACACATCGTGTTTACCTGTTACGGCTACGTACATTCCTCCTATTTGCGGCGTGTTTTTCTGCTCGTTAACATTAATAATCAAAATGGTGAAGGCGTGTGTGGCGGTCGGTTGCAATAACAGAGAAGATAGACGGAGAGACTTGAAGTTCTACCGGATTCCGAGAGACCCGGAGAGGAGAGAGCGAGATGTGCTGCTGCAATTCGACGAGAAAACTGGGCTCCAAACGATTACCACAGATTATGTAGTAGTCATTGCTAGGCTAATCGCCGACAACATACACGTATGTATGTAGTGAGAGTGCTATCGCTAAACCATATAAACATTAAAAGCCCTAGCTCCATTGACAAATGACATGAAATACATTAGACTTGACAGTGGATGTTAGCAAGAACAAAAGATTTTGAATTGAAAATTTCGTAACTCACCTTTCCAAGCACAAGATAGATTCCTGCCGAATTTTCGTGGACGAGGACCTGTTTCACTCAACCAGCAACGAAGTATTTATAAGCCTCCAAGCTCTTAAAGTTTTTCAACCTTTTGTGAGAATAGGTTGATTTTGTGTGGACAAGATAGTTGTACATATCAGGGTAGCTAGCAGATGTCAGGCAAATACGGCGGAGACAGCGGGTCGAAAAACATCGATTTAGGCATCAAATATGGATCTGGCGAATGGATAAACTGAAGCTTTTCCACATAACGCCTTTTATGCAACGCATCAAGTGAGTTTACGGCATCCAAAAGCACCGGGTCTTCCATGAAATGCATTATAAGTTGCTCGATCAATTGAGACCATTGATAATACAGACACAAAATGATGGACAAGGGGGCGGACAATACAGCGATCACGTGATTTTGTGACGTCGGTGGGTAGGGTCTATAGTCCAATGGTGGAAATAATAAATGAAAGATTTATCCATCAATTCCAAAGAAGGCCATATCCATCAATTTCAACGATGGCTATGTCCGTCAATTCCAATGAGAGAAATATTCCTCAATTCCAACAACGGCTATGTCAGACAATTCCAAAGATGGCTGGATCCATCAATTCCATTGACGGCTATTTCCTTCAATTACAATATTGTGCAGATCCGTCAATTCTAAAGACATCGATATCTGTCAGTTCCAAAGAGGGTCATACCTTTCAATTCCAATGTGGGAAATAAATGTCAATACCAATGGTGGATATGTCCGTCAATTCCTATGTCAGATAAATGCGTTAATTCATATGACAGCTCTGTCGGTCAACTACAAGACTGCTATATCTGTCAATTCAAACGATGGCTATAACCATCCATTTCAAAGATGGCAATATTTGTCAATTCCAAAGACAGAAATATCAGTCAATTCTAATGTCAACTATATTTGTCAATTCCACAGACTGAAATATCCATCTATTACAGTGAAGGCTATATCTGTCAATTCCCAAGACGTATGTACTCGTCAAGTCCAATGATGGCTATATCTGTCAATTCCAAAGATGGTTAGATATCAGACAATTCTGTTCCGATGGCAGATTGGAAATCAGGAAAACGTTATGACCAACAGAGCAAAGCATCTGATGTGGGAAAATATTACATTATGATTTTGTGATGTATGATTGCTTCTGTGACATAGATTGTAACAACAATTGTTTTTCACCTTGTTCCCATAGTTAGGAGACGCGCTTGAGAATCTCACGAGATAAGTTGTTTTGCACCATAGTATTGTTTTACTACACACCTGGGTCCTATAGTTACGCACCTGGGTCCCATAGAGATAACTTGTTTTGCACCCATAATATTTACCATTTGTTGGCATCTGTTGCAGCACAGCTCATTTGTCCCATGTGAAAAGCCCTTTTTCAAGGGGGCTGAACCAAAGTAGCTTAAATGTTTGTGATTGGACGGGGCCGCACCGCTCGGGGGCGGAAGTTGGCCTCTCCGCCTCCGAGGGGTGCGTCCTTACAAAACCGGACATTTCCGGGCGACCCGTGAGGTCTGCCAACGGGTCACGTACGGATCGCCTGGCTTTGTCCCTTTGCTGCTTTACTGGAGTGTTGCTGGCTTCCCACTCACTTGTCACAGTAAGCGATTATCATTGCTAAAGGGACATTTTGTTTTGCTGTAACGGTAACGCGGGGATTCTGAGGTTGACAAGCTCAAGTCTAGCGTCATCGTTGACATTTGTTGATAGTTGTTTGCTTGCTCTTGTGGGATTGTAATCAATAAATCTCATTTATTCTGCATTTTCTAATCAATAAACATTGTCTAATGAGCAAAAGTGTGCCTGTTACTGATTCACCGCGAACCTGGAAGTTTCATAAAACAGCATCCCCACCCCACGCAATTACTCCATTAATTGCATTTTGTGTGTGTGTGTGTTTAAATATTTTCTGCTTTATGAAGCTCTTTTTCTATATAACATGATAGGGACCAGGAAAGAAGCTTTTCACATTCCTGCATGTTTAGAACACAACTTTAATGGTTAGGATTCTGAAGAAATGTAATGAGGCTCTTCTCTATTGGAACTGTTTGGAGTCAAACTCAATTGGAGAAGAAAGAAAATAACTGTTTTGCATGTGTGATTAAAATAGCTAATGACAGAGATCAATTTGTGAGTAAACTCAGATTTAACTTGCCCAGACTAGTTTTTTTCTAAAAAGCGTCTCTATCTCACCTCTGGCCGCCTCGATGCAAAGACCCTGCGAGTTTCGGACCGGCTCTTCCTTCTCGATGTCAAATTTGATCAATCGATGTGGAAAGATTAACTGCAGGGAGAGGATTACAATATTTAAACTGAGAGGGCTGGCAGTGAGAAAACACGTTTCAGTGCTATTGACTGCGAAAGATGTCCAATCCATTTTGAACTGGGAGGGTCAAAACTGACTGGACGGCAGCCAAAAAAATGAAAAGGTAGATTGATACTCCCCAATACATGCCTCAGTGAAGTCCATCTGTACAGTAGATGTAATATTTCGTCTCCCTTGTTGAGTTCATTTTTAACCACAGCATTTTGGTACAGTATATCATAGCAGATAAGGCATTGTACCAACCCTGTGGAAAAAATTGCCCCGTCCAACAGCGCCGACCTTGGACGTGTAGTTAATAAAACCGATGTTTCCTTCTGTCGCCGCGTATAGCTCCTTTACTTTAATATCACCAAAGCGCCTCAGAAACTCCGACCAGATGTCTGCCCGAATGCCATTGCCAATGGCGATCCTCACGTTGTGATCCTTCTCATTCTCCTTCTGCAGAGGTCGCAACACACGTCAATGATGATGATCATCAACGCGTCGAGACGAGAAAGGATGGCGGATCGGCTCTTACTTTGGGTGTGTTGCATAGATAACGCATGGTTTCACCAATGTACTGCATAACGGTCACGTTGTGCTCCCTGCAGTCATCCCAGAACTGAGAAGCAGAGAACTTCCTCTTCAACACTACAGATATACCTGTAGCCAACAACATGATTGAACCACAAAATCATAGAGGGATTGCCAAGGATTGTTTGAGCACCCCATGTTTAAAGGTGCACAATGCAGGATTGATGACAAAAATAGGTATTGCAACTAGCTCAATATATGACTAGCACAAAATGCCCTCCCCCTTCGGATTGCCAGAATACAGCTTCACATTGGAGAACCTGAAGGAAAAGAAATTTAAGTGGCATGCAACGAGTCCTCTGTAGAAGGTAATATACATCTTATTTTTAATTGTCATTCCAGATGTTTTCATCGATGTAATAATGCCAAAATTTAGTAATGAGTTTATGTCACCATGACTTAAGTGAGGGCTGGCTACTTTTCTCAATGTATAAGCACATTGGCAAAGAAATATATAATTTAATACATTTAATAATGCAATGACAGCATCCACAAAGACGATTTAATTTCTTCATCCATTTTATTTTCATTCAACGACTAAGTTAAAGTTAAAGTCATGGTGTCTGTAATTCTGCTCTTGAGTGTTCTCACCACGCTGTTTAAATTTTTTTTTTTTTTTTTAAATGCCTTCCTGTTCAAAATTTTTCTTCCCCCAGAAAATGGAGATTTTAATATATATATATGTATATATATGTATATATATATATATATGTTAGGGCTGTCAAAATTATCGCGTTAACGGGCGTTAATTAATTTTTAGAATTAACCACGTTAAAATATTCGACGCAATTAACGCAGATGCCCCGCTCACACAGATTTAAATGACGGCACAGTGAAACGCTCACTTGTAAATTGTGTTTTATGGAGTTGTGCCGCCCTCTGCTGGCGCTTGGGTGCGACTGATTTTATAGGCTTCAGCACCCATGAGCATTGTGTAAGTAATTATTGACATCAACAATGGCGGGCTACTAGTTTATTTTTTGATTGAAAATTTTACAAATTTTACTAAAACGAAAACATTAAGAGGGGTTTTAATATGACATTTCTATAACTTGTACTAACATTTTTCTTTTAAGAACTACAAGTCTTTCTATCCATGGATCGCTTTAACAGAATGTTAATAATGTTAATACCATCTTGTTGATTTTATTGTTATAATAAACAAATACAGTCCTTATGTTCCGTATGTTGAATGTATATATCCATCTTGTGTCTTATCTTTCCATTCCAACAATAATTTACATAAAAATATGGCATATTTTATAGATGGTTTGAATTGGGATTAATTGCGATTAATTAATTTTTAAGCTGTAATTAACTCGATTAAAAATTTTAATCGTTTGACAGCCCTAATATATATATATATATATATATATATATATATATATATATATATATATATATATATATATATATATATATATATATATATATATATATATACACATACTGTATACACACAGTACATGCGTAAAGACTTTATCTTTGCCCCCGGTCATTGGATACACATGCTATATAACATAGCACCGGTTGATGGACCCACATACTAAATATCGTATCGGAGCAAAACCACGCTAATTGAATGCATATCCTAGTTTTTGCTTCACTTGTTGGCTTGAATACTTTGAGATTCATAACAAGGTTTTGTTTTGTTGTTTTTTTTTTTTTGCTTGAGTGGTAGACATAATTCAGACCGTTTGTCAAAGTTCGCGCAGCCTTAGTTTACAGAGTTGTGGCAGCCAGGACAAAGACTGGAAGTGTTTGGTCGTGTCACTCATGTGACGTGCTGCGCATCCCCCCCCACACACGCTTACTCACCGGCTGTGCCCATTCCAGGCTCCTTTTGTGAAGCATGTGTCTGGTGTTGTTTGGTAAGTTTTGCCTTCTTATCTTGGCCAGATATGCCAATGTTGCTTTAGCCTTTAAAGGTCTGTGCTGAGTGATCATCACACGCTAACCTAACTTTTATCGTTAGCATAGCATTCGCGTTAGCATTAGCATTTAGGGAGGTGACTCGGTGTGCTTTTAAACTCTTGGATAACATTTTATATACAGTTCATGGCATCCAGGAGAGTTTAATTAATTGCAAATAATGTGCTGTTTTCCTGCTTAGTGTGTATTAACATCAAGAAAATGGTGATATCCTTTTAGACTCTACAGTTATGTGCTCGTCTGTCATGTTCATTCGAAATTAATAAAAACCTATTTATTTACTATGGACTAAAACTTTTGAAGTTTATAGACGAAAACATTTTGAGAATTGTCGACTAAAACTAGATGAAATTTGTCAGAGTTTTCGTTGACTAAAACTAGACGAAGACGAACATATCTTGAAATGACTAAAACATGACTAAGACTAATAAGTATTTTCGTCCAAAAGACTAAGACTAAGACGAAAATTAAAATGGCTGCCAAAAACAACACTGCTCAGAAACTTTATTATTTTGAATATGGATAATTTACAATTTGAAGGGTTGGGTGTAAAATTTCCTCCAATTTTGGAATAGTCCAAATTCTTGGTGAAATAATAAAGGTCATCACCTCTCTCGATGGCGCCCGTTAACCCGAGGAGGAATCCTGAGCTGTGGTAGAGCGGCAGATTGATGTAGAATACGTCGTCTTGTGTGACACCGCTTAAAAACTGGACGAAAGATGCGGCCCACATCCGCTCGTGGGTGATAATCGCTGCTTTGGGGAAACCTAGTAGGGACAAGGAACATATACAACTTATGTATAGCAGTCATAGCTGTAATAAATTAATTTTTATTCGCACGCGATAAATTATGGCCCTTCCCTCACCATGTCGTTTGCAATTGAAGACAATTGCAAATTTTAAAAACGGGTGGGAACGCCAACGATTATCTTTGACGATTATTATCCGAACAGGTAACAGAGTAAATTTTCATCAGAAATGAATAAGAATTTCACTGGAATTGTGGTAAATACATTTAATTCCACATGACAACAAAAATCAATCCAGAAATTAGCGTGAACGTGGCAGACTTTCTCTGGACACTGAAATACCAATACAAACCTCATAAACACCAGTAGGCTGTTTAAAAATTGCAAATACTATACAGTAGGAGTGTGACAAAATATCGAAATGGTGATGTATCGTGATACTTTGTATCCCAAAAGGTTATCGATGCTCCTGTCAACACTCGAGATATCGTTTTATAAGATGTCAATATTTTTTTAAAAAAAAGAACCATCAAGTTGCTACCAAAATTTTCCACCATAATAGTGTCTCAGTTAACTCTACAGCTGCCAGTGATGGTGCTCGACGCCCAATCCATTTAGACTGGGAACGTTCGTTCATTCAAAACTGAGCGTTCACAGTCATTTGGTCCGATTATTTTGAGGGCATTTACAGGTCACTTACTGTTCATTTTAAGGCATTTAAAGGTCATTTCCTGTTGAATTTGAGTGACTGCCTATTTATTTTTGGTGATTCCCAGGTCACTTCCTGTGCTGTAACTCAAAATAAACAGGACTGACCCATAAAATACCCCAAAATCAACAGGAAGTTACTGAAAATCAACAGGTAAATGACCTTAAATGGCCCAAAATTACCTCATTGCCTGGCATTGGCTGCCACTGACGGCCATAGACGTTCAATCCGTTTGAAGTGGGAGGGATAGCAGCGAATGAACTCATTCCAATTCACAGCAGAAGCTTGTTTTACTGTTTATCAGTTCTTTGTAGAGTATCCTAGAATGATTTCCTGACCAATATATCGATAATTGTTGTATCGGCATATCGTCAGATCATCGTTATCGTGAGATTTGTATCGCAAATCGTATCATATCGTGAGGTACGGTCCTACTATACAGCGAGCTGAGAACGAACAACTCCCCAGGTGCAAAAAGAGAACCCCTGCGTGCCCCAATTTTTCCAATTTGTGGGCTCCTACCAGTGGTTCCCGAGGTGTAGATGTACAAAGCGGTGCTTCTGACGGTGACATTGGCTCGAAGGTCTCTGGACAGAGGCTCATCCGAGGCCTTGGAGATCTTGTCGGCCAAGAAGGTGATGCCCTGAATGTTCTGCGTCTCAGTAAGGAGGTACACTTTAACCCCCTGCTCTCTCAGTGCGGGTAAAACTTCTGCCACAGCATCCTGCATCTCTGTCAGCACACACACACATTTTAGTCATGTCACAAAGACAATTCTTCTCATTTATATGCTTTGTCCGACATCCTGCGCAGCATGGAACAGGGCAATTGAGCCCTTTTTACAAACATATCCCGGTAAATTCCCATTAAGGTGACGCGGGATTTACTTGCATCACTGCTTTCACGCATGTAGATATCCCAGGAATGACGCGGGTTAGACACTTTAACAGACTTGTCCTGTGTGGCCAATTGGCGGTCTCTGTGCGGAGAGGGCTGCTGGCGCGATTATATAAACCGGACAATAGGTCATTGTTGGTCGGCATTGGCTGTCACAATGTTGGTCAAATCGTCTTTTGTTCCAGAGCGTGTTGTGAGAGCGTTCCCAACATCGACTGCAGCCAATTCAAGCTCATCAAGACCAGTGTTGTTAATCTTACTTTATAAAAGTAATTAATTATAGTTACAAATTACTTCTCCCAAAAAGTAACTGCGTTAGTAACTCAGTTACCTGATTGTAAGAGTAATTAGTTACTTGGCAAAGTAACTGGTGATAATTTTCATGTTTTTTTTTTCCTCAAAAAAAAAAAAAGGTCACAATATGTCAGTACTTCTCAAATGGTGGGGCGGGCCCCCCAGGGGGGCGCGGAGCTATGCCAGGGGTGGTGCATGTGACCTTGGGCAACATAGGTTTTTTGCTGTACTAGAATAAAGTGTAATTGGACATCCACTCAGTGGGTGCCAGTGGCGCTCTGGACACTGAAGATATGAAAAGCGAAGACGAGGAAATATGACGAAGCCTATGTAGCATTTGGCATTGACTTTAAGCACAGTGGGAGACCAGGAAAGACCAGTCTGTTTACCGTGTCTAAAAATGTTCGCAGCGGACAGCAGGATGCCAAATCAATTAAGAGGTCACATAAAGACAGACATCTCAATTTAATCAAAATAAAATTAAATGGGGAAAAAATGAATATGAATCAGGAATTATTATGGATGAAAATTGTCCAATTTAAAAAAAAATAGGTCTAAATTAAAAAACTAACAAAAAAAAAAAAAAAAAAAAAAACAGGTATGAGATGTAAAAAAAATCTATAGAAAATTGGACATAAAATGAAAAACTTGAAAAATGTAAATTTTTAAAAAGAATAAATTCCATTTTTATTTTTAATGATTCCCCTTTTTTTCTCCATTTACAATATTTTTTCGTTTTTACTTTTAAGTATTTTATTTAATTTTTTTTTTTCACATTTTCTCATTTCTTGTTGTAATCTTAGTCAATTTTTTGGTCTATATTAAAAAACACATATATGGTTGATTTATTATCAATAATCATATGTAAATTTACAGCAAAACTGCTCAATGACAATGTCGTGTTTGTTCTATTAATTTTTGTTTTTTTCCGGTCAAATTGTTTGGGATTTAGTCCTCAAGAGTTAATGTTGGTAATCAATTTGAATTTATAATAATTTTTTGATATTATTAAATTTTATTTTTCAGTATCAAACGGTCAACAAATGTGCCTCGAGTGTATTTTTTTGCAGTTTGGAAGTGTTTTTGTTTGTTTGTTTTTTATTAAGGCAAATTGATGTGCTTGAAGTCTTTTCTATTTAAAACAAAACAAAGTTAGTAAAGTCATATTGTATTTTATTGTAAGTTGATCTACAGTGCCTTGCAAAAGTATTCGGCCCCCTTGAATCTTGCAAGCTTTCGCCACATTTCAGGCTTCAAACATAAAGATATGAAATTTAATTTTTTTGTCAAGAATCAACAACAAGTGGGACACAATCGTGAAGTGGAAAAACATTTATTGGATAATTTAAACTTTTTTTAACAAATAAAAAACTGAAAAGTGGGGCGTCCAATATTATTCGGCCCCTTTACTTTCAGTGCAGCAAACTCACTCCAGAAGTTCAGTGAGGATCTCTGAATGATCCAATGTTGTCCTAAATGACCAATGATGATAAATAGAATCCACCTGTGTGTAATCAAGTCTCCGTATAAATGCACCTGCTCTGTGATAGTTTCAGGGTTCTGTTTAAAGTGCAGAGAGCATTATGAAAACCAAGGAACACACCAGGCAGGTCCGAGATACTGTTGTGGAGAAGTTTAAAGCCGGATTTGGATACAAAAAGATTTCCCAAGCTTTAAACATCTCAAGGAGCACTGTGCAAGCCATCATATTGAAATGGAAGGAGCATCAGACCACTGCAAATCTACCAAGACCCGGCCGTCCTTCCAAACTTTCTTCTCAAACAAGGAGAAAACTGATCAGAGATGCAGCCAAGAGGCCCATGATCACTCTGGATGAACTGCAGAGATCTACAGCTGAGGTGGGAGAGTCTGTCCATAGGACAACAATCAGTCGTACACTGCACAAATCTGGCCTTTATGGAAGAGTGGCAAGAAGAAAGCCATTTCTCAAAGATAGCCATAAAAAGTCTCGTTTAAAGTTTGCCACAAGCCACCTGGGAGACACACCAAACATGTGGAAGAAGGTGCTCTGGTCAGATGAAACCAAAATTGAACTTTTTGGCCACAATGCAAAACGATATGTTTGGCGTAAAAGCAACACAGCTCATCACCCTGAACACACCATCCCCATTGTCAAACATGGTGCTGGCAGCATCATGGTTTGGGCCTGCTTTTCTTTAGCAGGGACAGGGAAGATGGTTAAAATTGACGGGAAGATGGATGCAGCCAAATACAGGAACATTCTGGAAGAAAACTTGTTGGTATCTGCACAAGACCTGAGACTGGGACGGAGATTTATCTTCCAACAGGACAATGATCCAAAACATAAAGCCAAATCTACAATGGAATGGTTCAAAAATAAACTTATCCAGGTGTTAGAATGGCCAAGTCAAAGTTCAGACCTGAATCCGATCGAGAATCTGTGGAAAGAGCTGAAGACTGCTGTTCACAAACTCTCTCCATCCAACCTCACTGAGCTCGAGCTGTTTTGCAAGGAAGAATGGGCAAGAATTTCAGTCTCTCGATGTGCAAAACTGATAGAAACATACCCCAAGCGACTTGCAGCTGTAATTGGAGCAAAAGGTGGCGCTACAAAGTATTAACGCAAGGGGGCCGAATAATATTGCACGCCCCACTTTTCAGTTTTTTATTTGTTAAAAAAGTTTAAATTATCCAATAAATTTTGTTCCACTTCACGATTGTTTCCCACTTGTTGTTGATTCTTGACAAAAAATTAAAATTTTATATCTTTATGTTTGAAGCCTGAAATGTGGCGAAAGGTTGCAAGGTTCAAGGGGGCCGAATACTTTTGCAAGGCACTGTATATTACGTTTTTTTCTTTAATATTAAAAAGGACACAAAGTTATTCAGAGGTGTACTGATTATAATAATAATCTTATAGACAAACGATACATTTACAGTCGAGGCAGAGAGTTGGGGGGGGTGCAAAACATTTCTGTCTTCCATTGGGGGGGCATTACAGAAAATAATTGAGAATCACTGCACTATGTGAAGTGTAAAAGGTTTTTGGGACAATTGGCCCTGGCCCAATTCTTTATCCTGATTTACCCTTTACCCTGAATCAACCGTTAAAAATAGTTAAAATTGCTCCCATTATTGCGTTAGTTCCCTTCTGTCTACTTTTGACATGTGGAAGTTTTAAAACTGTTTCATCATTTAAAGATAGAATCAAGTCAAGATTTTGCTGATTTAGGAGTATTTTAGATAAAAAGTTACTTAGGTTCACTAGGAAGGTTCTCTACAACAGAGCCTTCCTAAGAAGTCTACTGCTTTAAGATGGCGGCCGTTTACTAACGCATCTAGTTCCTATACTGTACATGTTGCTAACGCCCCCTGTATCTGTCATTTCGCATCTAGTTTTATATATACTGTGATACCTCAGCTCACGAACGCTTAAGCTCACGAACTTTTCGCCTCAAGAACAATTCGCGAGCATATAGTCTCTGCTGACGAACTAGTTTTCGGCGGACGAACCAAACCACGCGGTCGAACAGCACCACGAGAAGCTGATGCACGCTCACGGCGTCCCAGTTCGTCCCCTCCCTTTCGTTGAGTGCGGACGTGGTTTGTGTTTGATAGACATTTTGGACCATATTGAGTGTACTTTTGCTATTATGGGACCGAAAAAGACCCCACCACAGGCTAGTGCAGTGCTTCTCAATTATTTTCTGTTATGCCCCCCCAAGGAAGACGTAAATGTTTCGCGCCCCCCCAAACTCTGCCGCCACTGTAAATAGTATCATTTGTCTATAATATGACTATTAAAAGTACGCCTCTGCCTCACATTTGTATTCTTTTTTTCTATTAGCGAAAATAAGAGATCAACTTATAAAATATAACTTTATTAACATTGTTTCATTTGTAACAGAAAAGACGACGCGCATCAATTCGCCTGAATTAATCCAAACTGTAAAAATACACTCAAGGTACATTTTGACCATTTGATACTGAAAAATAAAATCAGTAAATAATAACAAATTCAAATTGATTAGAAACATTAACTCATGAGGACAATATGCCCAAAAAAATTGACCGAAAAAACAATACTGAATAGAACAAGAAGAAAAAAAGTGTTTTTGGACAGGACAGTTTTTATTTTCGGTGCTCCCACTATCACCTCCAGTTTGCAATGATGTGGGGTTATATTGCACTGAGCATGCTAACGGTGCTCACCGGTTTACTGATATAACACTGACAAAGCGGGACGATTGTTGGCAATATTCGGCACGTTTTCCCTGAAAAACAAACAAGCGGCTTATCAATGAGATTGGGGTCTAATGTCTTTAAGTGGCGTCTTCATTGATTTGGCTTCCAGCTGTCCGCTATCATCATTTTTAGAGATAGTAAACAGTGGTCTTTCCTCGTCTACCACTGTATTAAATGTCAAAGCCAAAAGGCAAACGGCTCGAAAAAAGCGCATTCCCGTAGATGAGGGCGGTCGTTGTGACGATCCCAAGCCGAAAATGGCGCTTCTTGGGCGGACACGTGAGAACCGGAGAAGACAGTGGGTCGCTGCGTGACTCCGGCCGGAAAACGGCCATCGATAACGGTGCACAGCTCTCAGTCTCCAGCTCGTCATGAGTCTCTTCCGTGTGCTCTTGCTTACTTCAAAAATACTGCGCGCACTTTGAAAATGAGAGCGCTACTGCCACCCACTGAGTGGATGTGCAAGTACACTTTATTCTAGTACTGCAAAAAAAAAAAAAAAAAAAAAGCATGTTCCCCGAAGTCACGCGCGCCACCCCTGGCATTGATCACTATTTGAGAAGTACTGGGCTAGTGTTACGCCTAAGAAGACATTAAAGAAAATAAGGTATATTTTTGTGTAGTTTTAAGGCTTATTTAGTAGAAAATTATGTTTTATGGGGACCTGGGAACGGATTATTCTCATTTTAATGGTTTCTTATGGGAAATAAATGTTCGGAAGACGAACTTTTCGCCTTACACACACGTTCTGGGAACCATTTATGTTCGTGAGCTGAGGTATCACTGTATATATATATATATATATATATATATATATATATATATATATATATATATATATACATATATACAGTATATAATACCTACCATGTATACTATATCTACCATATCATGTGGGCGTAGTTTGTAGGCTATCGGCTACAATCCGGTATTATTGGAGCCACCTAGCATCGCGTTTGCTCTGCGTCACAACTTTTTTGCTTCCTCCCCACTCCTGCTCTGCTCTGTCGTCTCGTTGAGTCTGTGTCCCTCAGACTTTTATCGCATCATTCAACCAATATAGCAACGCATAGTAACGCACGCCTTCCCATCCTCAGTAACGGTAACAGCGTTGCCGAGATGAAAAAAGTAATCAATTAGATTACTCACTACTGAAAAAAATAACGCCGTTAATAACGCCATTGTATTCTAACTCCGTTATTAACAACACTGATCAAAAATGTATATATAGCGCCGAGATATTAACTTGCTTTTCGCCATTCGACACCTTGTACTTTGAATTTCGTGCATTTGCTAGCTCGTTCGTATGCTGCCCTTGTTTTGAAATCCCCTACCTTGTGCTGGTATTTGAGTGCATTTGTTTTGTTGTCTTATCGGCTCTCTGCATACCGCTTAGGTTAGTATTATTGATCCCCGTCGACCTACTGTCACGAACCAATTGTGGTATTCCCCCTATTCTGCGATCAGGTGTATTTTTGTTTGTATTTAATAAACCCTTGAACGCATCCCTCGTTTGTTTTTTGCTTTGAGGTACAACCTTGTTTCCGAAGTTGCGGACCCTAACATCGGCAAGAAAATAAACCACGCATTTCCAAAGATTGATGATGGACTCTCTTCCTCTGCTCTATGATGCAGTAGCAATTTAATTTTGTTATGTTTTCCGTTTTGCTATTTTCAGCTTGCTATGTTGATATTTGCAATGTTTGTCTCCTGCGTTTCGTCTTACCGCGAAGAGAGAGGAAGGGACGATCGGCCCGCCAACATATTTACGTCTTCAGCCATTGTGCTGTGACCCATGAATTTAATGTTTGCTTTGACATACACCTTGTCCCGGAAAAGTCCCGGACACTATACTAAGACGCAACACGTAAAATGTCCAAGTAATCTCCGTGTCAGTCAACCCGGGAAATTTTTTTCATATATAAGGCCTGCCCGTTTAAATACCAGGATTTAAAAATTGTTTTAGTGTTTGTGAATGGGGATTCATTTGTCCTCTTTATTGGAGTTGCATTTGAACGCAAGACACTCCACTGTAAGCAGTTACATGTAGGGAATGTTAAACAGATAGGAAAGTGCTGTTATACCTCAACATCTGATATGCTGTTAATTTAATTTGCTGTTAAAACGACAGCCCCAAAACATCACTGCTCCAGAGATCTGCATGGAGGAATGGGCCAAAATACCAGCAACAGTGTGTGAAAAGCTTGTGAAGAGTTACAGAAAACGTTTGGCCTCCGTTATTGCCAACAAAGGGTACATAACAAAGTATTGAGATTAACTTTAGGTATTGACCAAATACTTATTTTCGACCATCATTTGAAAAATAAATTCTTTAAAAAATCAAAAAATGTGATTTTCTGTTTTTTTTTTCCACATTCTGTCTCTCATGGTTGAGGTTTAACCACGTTGACGATTACAGGCCTCTCTAATATTTTCATGTGGGAGAACTTGCACAATTAGTGGTTGACTAAATACTTATTTGCCCCACTGTATGAATAATTCGGGGATTGAAGCATTTATTCACAAGAATTTTCCCCAGAAAAGTTCTGTTTACGCCAGGTGGCCGCTAGCCTCATTCGCTAACAGTATATAGTGTATAGTGATTATAAAGGGCTATTGTGTTCTATAATAAGTTGTGATTGTATATAGAATTTATTAATAATCTATTTACATATTATTCATAATTGAGTCTGCATGTTTTCCTCAATTATTAGGTTTCTGATCTTAAACTGAGTGATTTATCAGCTGTTGAAAACTTGCAGTAAAAAAAAAAAAAAAAAAAAAAAAAGTAAGTTGCTATTTTGGTCGAAAAACATTTATGATATGATAAATATTGCTATTGATCCTGAAAATATAGGTGATTATCCCTGCATTTGGTGATTTTTGTGCATCTAGTGACTTTTATAGCCATTTTAAATTGTGTTATACTTATATAAAACATAATCGGAATTTTATTAGGGAACAACTTTGAATTTTTTGATGCCGCTGCTCATGGAGACTCATATTGGGCTAAGGTAGGTGCCTGTTTTGGTTTTCGGTCGGTAGCAGCTTTGGTTTTGAAAATATTTGCATTTGAAGTTTTTGAAAATAGGTCCCCTACGAATCGGCCCCTTTTCCCATGTCATGTCAGTAGGTTGTGAAGTCAGTGATTGATCATTTAGCCTATCAATTAATTAGGTTCATATTCGTGAGAAATGTAGCTAGGGTTGCCACCCGTCCCTTAAAATAAGGAACAATCTGTAACTTGGAGTTAAATTTTGCGTTCCGTATTGAACCAATACGTAATATAAATGAATAGCTATATTTCTATGCATTTTAGCAGTTTTGGGGATGTCCCTTTTTTTCTGCCAGTACAACTTTGGGCGCGAGGGGGGGCGTCCCGTATTTCTATTTCTGAAAGCTGGCACCCCTAAATGTAGCCCTGAGCCCCGTTCAATAATCTTTTTGGTCTTATTAAGGTCCTGTCCCCACCAAAAAGTGTACATGCAGGTTGTTATATCGACCCTACCAATGCTGAGACTAAACCTACACCCTTGGTTGCTGGTGCTATCATACCTGTCAATTTGTACGGTGAGCACTGATTTTTAAATGTGAACGCCCTACGTTCGAAATCTGTACGTTTTTCGTGCATTATGTTTTTTTTCTCCGTTCGGATTTTGTCACCGTTTCGGCAACGAGACAATGATGCGTTACTTTGTCGGTTGAATGACGCGAGAAAAGTCAGAGACACAGAGAGAGAAGAGTGTTTGTTGTGACGCTGTAGCAAACGCGATGCTAGGATAGGTGGCTCCAATATTTCCTGACTGTAGCCAACAGCCTAGATATGCCTACGCCTACATATGACATGCATATAGATCTACATGCGAAATGACAGACGGCGGTGTTAGTAAACAGCCGCCATTTTAAAGCAGTAGACCTCTCAGAAAGGCTCTGTTGTAGTGAACCTTCTGAGCGAACCTAAGTAACTTTTTTACTTATTTAAAAGTTACTAAGTAACTTTTTATCCAAAATACTCCTAAATCGGCAAAATCTTGACTTGAATCGGTCTTTAAATGATGAAACAGTTATAAAACTTTCACATGTCTAAAGTAGACAGAACGGAACTCATGCAGAGATGGGAGCAATTTTAACAACTTTAACAGTTGATTCACAACATTGAATGACTTCCAAACATAATTTGAAATTTATTTTTTTTTAAAAACAAAAAACATGAAACGTAACACCAGTTACTTTGCCAAGTAACTAATTACTCTTACATTCAAGTAACTCAGTTACTAACCCAATTACTTTTTGGGAGAAGTAATTTGTAACGAATTACTTTTTAAAAGTAAGATTAACAACACTGGTCATAAAGATGAAGTCTGCAGAATGAAAAGTGACGAAAGCGGGTATTTTATTCTGCCAATTTGTTGCCAAACACAATTTGCCTGCAACTATTGCTGGTCACTTCTCAGAATTAGCAAAATAAATGTTCCCTGACTCTAAGATTGCATCGGTAAGTTAATTTTATCAATTGACCTTTTTAGTTCACAATTGGACACACTAACGAACTACCTTCAAGCAGGGGTGAAAGTGGGCCAGATCGGTCAGGAACGCAGTTCTGGTATAAGATTCAGGGCCAGAACGCAGTTCCGGCATAAGATTCAGGGCCAGAATGCTGTTCCGGTATAAGATTCAGGGCCGGAATGCTGTTCCGGTACACGGTGCTTTGAGTCCGAAAATATGACAGCAACTGACAAAATGCTATGTAAAAAATTTTTTTTTAAATGCTAAGCTGCTACACATGCATTTCAGCTCCAAGAAGAAAACAATCTACCAACATCACAAGTGTTAACAACAAGCATAATAAAGTGCTTGTCTAGCGTAATGTTTCCACCAATATTTATTATTGATTTTATTCCATGGGCGGCATGGAGGTTTCCCCAGCTGCTGCAGTTATCTGAGTCTGACGATGATGAGCAGCAAAGCAAAACGCCTGGACTCATTTATCCGTTCAATTGGCTGACATACTGACATGTGATCAGCAGAGATGGTTAGCTCTGATTGGTTCAAATGTACGTTTTCTGGAACAGCCAAAAAAAAAAAAAAAAGCTTGTTGAATTAATGCAACAAAAAAAGGGCAATGCAACATAAAATGAATCAAATATTTAAGAGCAACGAAAGAGTTGAGGAGGCTTATTTATCATATTTAGTTTTATTTACTCTGATGGGGAGGTTCAGAATATCTTAGCTGTCAATGTGCACTTTGGACTTATATTTGTTCATTTATGTTAGGCTACTTATACATTTCCTTATGATTTAAAAAGGCAATGTTTGCGCGATCTTCAAAATATATTTTCAATTTCACTCTGCATAATATAAGTCATTTGTACTTATTTTTCTGAATGTACCGGTATGTTACTTATAGCTTTATTATTTAAAAAAAAAAAAAAAAAAAAAAAGTAAATGCTTACATTAACTTCAATTTACATATACAGTGCCTTGAAAAAGTATTCGGCCCCCTTGATCCTTGCAACCTTTCGCCACATTTCAGGCTTCAAAAATAAAGATATAAAATTTTAATTTTTTGTCAAGAATCAACAACAAGTGGGACACAATCGTGAAGTGGAACAAAATTTATTGGATAATTTAAACTTTTTTAACAAATAAAAAACTGAAAAGTGGGGCGTGCAATATTATTCGGCCCCCTTGCGTTAATACTTTGTAGCGCCACCTTTTGCTCCAATTACAGCTGCAAGTCGCTTGGGGTATGTTTCTATCAGTTTTGCACATCGAGAGACTGACATTCTTGCCCATTCTTCCTTGCAAAACAGCTCGAGCTCAGTGAGGTTGGATGGAGAGTGTTTGTGAACAGCAGTCTTCAGCTCTTTCCACAGATTCTCGATTGGATTCAGGTCTGGACTTTGACTTGGCCATTCTAACACCTGGATACGTTTATTTTATAACCATTCCATTGTAGATTTGGCTTTATGTTTTGGATCATTGTCCTGTTGGAAGATAAATCTCCGTCCCAGTCTCAGGTCTTGTGCAGATACCAACAGGTTTTCTTCCAGAATGTTCCTGTATTTGGCTGCATCCATCTTCCCGTCAATTTTAACCATCTTCCCTGTCCCTGCTGAAGAAAAGCAGGCCCAAACCATGATGCTGCCACCACCATGTTTGACAGTGGTTTGTTCAGGGTGATGAGCTGTGTTGCTTTTACGCCAAACATATCGTTTTGCATTGTGGCCAAAAAGTTCAATTTTGGTTTCATCTGACCAGAGCACCTTCTTCCACATGTTTGGTGTGTCTCCCAGGTGGCTTGTGGCAAACTTTAAATGAGACTTTTTATGGCTATCTTTGAGAAATGGCTTTCTTCTTGCCACTCTTCCATAAAGGCCAGATTTGTGCAGTGTACGACTGATTGTTGTCCTATGGACAGACTCTCCCACCTCAACTGTAGATCTCTGCAGTTCATCCAGAGTGATCATGGGCCTCTTGGCTGCATCTCTGATCAGTTTTCTCCTTGTTTGAGAAGAAAGTTTGGAAGGACGGCCGGGTCTTGGTAGATTTGCAGTGGTCTGATGCTCCTTCCATTTCAATATGATGGCTTGCACAGTGCTCCTTGAGATGTTTAAAGCTTGGGAAATCTTTTTGTATCCAAATCCGGCTTTAAACTTCTCCACAACAGTATCTCGGACCTGCCTGGTGTGTTCCTTGGTTTTCATAATGCTCTCTGCACTTTAAACAGAACCCTGAGACTATCACAGAGCAGGTGCATTCATACGGAGACTTGATTACACACAGGTGGATTCTATTTATCATCATCGGTCATTTAGGACAACATTGGATCATTCAGAGATCCTCACTGAACTTCTGGAGTGAGTTTGCTGCACTGAAAGTAAAGGGGCAGAATAATATTGCACGCCCCACTTTTCAGTTTTTTATTTGTTAAAAAAGTTTAAATTATCCAATAAATGTTGTTCCACTTCACGATTGTGTCCCACTTGTTGTTGATTCTTGACAAAAAAATTAAATTTCATATCTTTATGTTTGAAGCCTGAAATGTGGCGAAAGGTTGCAAGATTCAAGGGGGCCGAATACTTTTGCAAGGCACTGTATATCCTATATTCTTAAGTAGTTAAAATTGATATTTGGCATTTAGTATATGAGAAAATGAGAGAAAATACAAATTAGGAGATGGAGGTTGAGGTTATTGCTGTTTTTGTTAACTTTCATTTTACAAATCATTGGAAAAAAATAAAAATTTTGAATGAAAATCAGTTTTTGTATGTGTTATAGGAATAACTGTGCTAAAACAGTTTTCTTTGCATTTCAGTAGTTTTGACTCCCCCAACCCCCCCCCTCAAAAAAAAAAAAAAAAGAAATTAATAAATAAATAAATTCAAAATCTGGCTCCGTTCTAGCCACTTTCACCCCTCCCTTCAAGTCAAACTGAATTGCGAGCTGAAGTGACATGAAGTGCAGCCATCAAGACGTGATAGAAATTGCCAAAAGTGCTACATAGAATTATAACAAAAGTCACTGTTAAATTTTAGTAATCATGATATAGCTGAAGATATTGTTCTTTGATTGCACCAGGTTATATGTTACAATATTACCAATAAATTCATATTATTTGAAAAATTGAGTTTTATTTTTGTTTCATATTGCACGTTATATACAACGTTGTAAGATTGCCAACGGCCTTGGGTTGAAAGGTATGTGTTATGTCCCTACCTTCCCTATATGCAAACCTACGCCCTTGGTTCTTTTTCTTATTGTGGAACTGGCCACCTTTGTGATGTCCGATTTAAATATATTTAGTGTAAATAAATTAATTAAAAAACGGAAAAGTTGAGAATAATCACGTGCCGACAACAGGTAGGTACGATTGAGCCGTCACGCACCTGCCGACGTCACCAGTACTTTGGTCCCGCAGCAGGAGAAGCAGTGCAGTAGAGACTTGGCTCTTATGTTGAAGTTAAGCAGGGCAACCGGACAGCCCAGTTTGGCGAGTCCCAACCAGGTCCACACCACGTTGGGCTCGTTGCCCAGGAAGAGCGCTACGACGTCGCCCTCCCGCAGGCCTGCCTCCAGCCGCAGGACCCGAGCCACCCGGTTGCTGCGCCGCTCCACCTCGCCGTAGGAGAAGCGTTCGCCCTCGAAGTGCAGGAAAGTCTTGGCCGGGTGTCTCCGGGCAGCCGCCACGAAGTGGTCCACCAGACCGTAGAACGGCTTGCTCCTCTTGTACCGGACCAGTCTGACGGCGAGCAGGAGGCTCCGGAGGACGTAGGCGCAGTCGTCCGCCCAGTAGGGGAAGCTCGTCCGGAGGATGAGCAGCAGCAGCAGCAGGCCACCCACGACGACCGTCAGCCACACCAACATCTTCACTCGCTGCCGACGACGACAGTGCACTTGTCGGCACGGATGGCTGCGAGTGCGCGTGGGGCATTAGTGAGTGCTGAAGTTCAGAGACTTGACGCCTCCTACTTTCCGCGTTTTCAAGTCGACAGCCTGACGGATGACTTCCCACGCCTACAAGGGGACACACTTTGGAAGCATTATTGCACCCTTGCTTTTGAATTCTCCGTCCCCAGCGCGTGCCAGTGGCGCCTCCAGAAATTTTTCATAGGGGTGGCCAGATGGGGCCACTTAAAATCTTGGGGTGGCCAAAACTAAAAGCCATAATTTCAGGTTTTCATTATATTACTGCAGTAAAAAGGTCAGGGGAAAAATATCAGAAAGACTTAAGGACACAGCTACTGATATACTTTGGTGTATTGTGTAATATTTGATGTTACTAATGATTTAATGTGCATAGTCCATAACTGTCCAGTCAACATTTTGAGATCCACAACAATTCTGTTTTATTGTGTTATGTATATATTAGGCATAAGGTGTACATTTAACTAGGGCTGTCAAACAATTAAACATTTTTAATCGATTTAATCACAGCTTGAAAATTAATTAATCGTAATTAATCGCATTCAAACCATCTCTAAAATGTGCCAAATTTTTCTGTAAATTATTGTTGGAATGGAAAGATAAGACAAGACGGATATATACATTCAACATACTGTATATAAGTACTGTATTTGTTTATTATAACAATAAATCCACAAGATGGCATTAACATTATTAACATTCTTTCTGTGAAAGGGATCCACGGATAGAAAGACTTGTAATTCTTAAAGGATAAATGTTAGTTTGTATATTGTGACTAAATATTGCCATCTAGTATATTTGTTGAGCTTTCAGGAAATGATACTGTAGCGACTTAACTGTTCTGCCCAAATGCATGATGGGAAGTGGTGCAACCATGACTGTGTGTGGTGGCTGCAAATGCTATATCTTCTCTGCGTTGGGTACACTACAGGGTGTTAAGAAAAAGTTCAATTCCTGTCATTCTTCCACACGTCGCTTCCCACAGTATTTATAGTTAAAGATGACAAAGCTTTTGCCAATTAAAAGCACGGCTGCAATGAATGCTTGTATCTACTCCACTCACTTGACACTGCCACTTATCTCTGTATATAAGTAAAACGGCGCTATTCTAGGCTGTTTGCTGAGTCGTGCCGCGAATGTGTTAATTGCGATAAATTTTCACGTGATTAATTTTAACAAATTAATTACCGCCTGTTAATGTGATAAATTTGACAGCCCTACATTTAACAAAACAAAATAAATACATTGATTTGGGATGAAATGCATAACTGAGGCTACAACAATCTAACGATATACTGGCAAGCGGGGTGGCCAGTGGGGTGGCCAATCAATTTATAGGAGTGGCCGTGGCCACCCCTGGTGGCGCCACTGGCGCGTGCCTCTGTTTAACGGTGCTGAGGATTTTTTTTACCATCCACACTCTAAAAAAAAATCCACTGGCTCTACTTAAAAAAATTGTTGTAACAATTTGCATTTAATTTTTTAAGTAAATTCAACTAAGCAATGATTAAGTACTTCCCTTATAAATTTTCTAACTGGACTAATTCAATTAGTATAGTTGAACCATCATTATTTATTGTCCTCCACAAGCTTTATTGTGTAGAACCAACTCAATTTTTATAGCATTAATAAGAAATAAAACTACTTCATTTAGGTTGCTATGACGCCTTCATTTTAATTTCTCAACTCAAAAGTTGATGCAAAATGGTACTTAAATTTATTGAGTAAGAGCAACTCATTCATTTTCCATGCCGCTTTTTCCTCACGAGGAGCTGGAGACTATCTCAGCTAACTATGGGTAGTAGGCAGGGGACACCCTGAACTAGTTGCCAGCCAATCGCAGGGGACAAGGAGACATACAACCATTCAGGCCCACTCATACCTACAGACAATTTAGAGTGCTCAATCAGCCTACCATGCATGTTTTTGGAAACCGACGCAGGCACGGGGAGAACATGCTAACTCCACACAGGAAGGCCGAAGCCTGGGATTGAACCCTTGATCTCAGAACTGTGAGGCGGACGTGCTAACCACTCAGCCACCGTGCCGCCTAAGAGTAGCTTGTTTTTCTAAAATAAATTGGACATGGCAACTCCGGTTTTATTTGGAAAAAAATATATATTTCAAAACTCAAAAGAATGGACAAAATGAAAGTGCAGAGCAAAACCAATATAAACATCCTAAACATTGTCAACAGTTCACTTCAGGTGCAGGTATAAACGAAAAGTGTACTTCCAGTACTTTGATACACAGATATGGCACAACAACACACAGTGCAAAACAAGTGTACAACAAAATGTTTGCAAATGTACAAACAATATAGGGTGATTGAAAAGTAACTCCTGTTTTAAGATAATTTATTTAAATGTTGTAAACATTTTTGTAATTTTTTGAGTATGCTGCTTGATGTATGGTAATGAAATCTGTTTTAATTGTCTTTCTGACTGCAAATATTGTAAGGCAGAAAATGGCCAATTCTTTTCCCGTGGTAATATGCACATGTGATGGGAATTTAGGAAGTTGCACCAACTTAATAATGGAATAGAAATTAAATTTCACTCACTTAATCTTTCCCTTTGTTACGTGAAAGCAGAAAAGCTTATTCCAAAACAATATACTTTTAAGTTAATACGTCTTTCTTAATATTTAATTTTGATTAACTCCATAAAAGAAGTTACCAACTTAATAAAACAATGAATAGTAAAAAAAAGTCATTTTTATGTTGAAAAAGCTCATGTTTTCAAGTCATACCAACTAGCCTCATGAATCATTTTTTAGAGTGCAAAAACAGCTATTTTGGTCCAAATTTGTCATGCTCGTGCGTTTTCTCCATGCAAGACATGCACAACGGCAGTACACACGCATGCTGGGTAGTTTACGTACTACTACTAGGCTACTACAAAGACAGCATTCTACAAGGGTGTTGGTTTGGTCTCAATGGCGCCAGCAGGGGGTGGCCAGGGGTGGTCACGACCCCCCTATAAATTTGTTGGCCACCCCACTGACCACCCCGCTTGCCAGTATATCGTTAGATTGTTGTAGCATCAGTTATGCATTCCACCCCAAATGCACTGCCAGGTAAGCCGCTGCTTCTCACCTTCACAGTAGCCCCCCCCCCCCGCTGCTGTTGAGCGCTCCAACAGCAACGGTTTAGTGTGTGCGACAAGGTAGCACAATTCAAAACTACTGAAATGCAAAGAAAACTGTTTTGGTCAGGTATTTCTATAAAAACTGATTTTCTTTCAAAATTGTACTTTTTTCCCCAATGATTTGCAAAATAAAAGTTAACAAAAACAGCTATCCATCTCCTAATTTTTTATTTTCCCTCATTTCCTCACATACTAAATGCCAAATCTCAATTTTAGCTACCTAAGAACATAGGATGTATATTAAAATTGAAGATAATGTACAGTATGTAAACATTTACTTTTTGTTGTTTTTTTAATAATAAAGATAGAAATAACATACATTCAGAAAAATAAGTACAAAAGACTTATATTATGCAGAGTGAAATGGAATATATTTTGAAGATCGCGCAAACATTGACTTTTTTAAATCTTAAGGAAAAGAATAAGGAGCCTAACATAAGTCCAAAGTGGACATTGACAGCTAAGATGTTCTGAACCTTCCCATCAGAGCAGGGCCGGCCCAGGCGATTTGGGGGCCCTAAGCAAAATGATGCCAAGGGGCTCATATTTTTGGCCCACCATTTCATCACAGTGTACTGTGAAACCCATACATGCAATCCAACCCATACGTCCATATTTTGGATATTAATCAGATTTTGTTGCACTGCATACGTCAAACTTCTCTCCCCAAATGATTTTCAGTACTTACAGTAGATGGCGCCAAACCTTTTTCTGATTGGCATACTACTTGATAATAATGTCCGATATAAATTAAATGACTATATCTACGCTCTCCAGTCCAAATGCATATTACGCCAACAAATCGTTTTACTACAATCAGCGGAAGCCGTACATTTGCCGTTGCCGCCAGGTGACAACTTGTTCGGCTTTACTTGATTCGCTTCGGGCCTTCGCCCTGTGGCCAATGGCAATTACCAGTACAACATATTGACAAGCTCAACTGACAACAACGTTCAAGTCGGAGTGTCTTGCACGACAACAACAACATCAAAAACATGCTCTATTACATTGATACTGTTGTTTCTTCTCCGATTTTCTTCTTCTTTCATTTCCCTGCTCCAGAAGGATAAATTCTCTTCGACATATTCGTGCATCTATTATCCAAGCAAGTTTGAGCACCAATCATTGCAAAGCAGGTTCAACGTCACTCCCCAGGTTGCCAGATTGTAATGACAAGAAAATGGATGTCTGCATAGATAAACGGCAATATTCACGATGCTCTATTAACAACGTATAAAATGAGGTTGCCAGATTGGGGGCCCCCTAGTGGTCAGGGGCCCTAAGCAGCTGCATAGTCTGCGTATAGGTTGGGCTGGCTTTGCATCAGAGCAAATAAAACTAAATATGATAAATAAGCCTCCTTAACTCTTTCCTTGCTCTTGAAGATTTCATCCATGTTCTGTTGCATTGCCCTTTATTTTTGTTGCTGTTTCAGAAAACATGCACATTTGAACCAATCAGAGTTAACTATTTCTGGTGATCACATGTCAGTATTTCAGCCAATATAAATGAGTCCAGGCGTTTTGCTTTGCTGCGTGCATTCGCACATTGACATGACTCGTCATCGTCAGACTCGGATAACTGCAGCAGCTGGGGAAACCTCCATGCCATCCGTGGAATAAAATCAATAATAAATATTGGTGGAAAGGATTACGCTACACGAGCACTTTATTATGCTTGTTGTTCACACTTGTGTATGTAAATCTGATGTTGGTAGATTGTTTTCTTCTTGAAGATGAAATGCGTGTGTGGCAGCCAGAGTATTAATAACGGCATTACAATATAACGGTGTTACTAACGGCATTATTTTTTTTGTCAGTTGTGAGTAATCTAATTAATTACTTTTCTCATCTTGGCAACGCTGTTACCGTTACTGAGAATGGATAGGCGTGCGTTACTATATTGGGTGAATGACGCGAGAAAGGTCTAAGGGTGACGGACTCACCGAGACGACATGCAGAGCAGGAGTGGGGAGGAGGCCAAAAAGTTGTGACGCCGAGCAAACGCGATGCTAGGTGGCTCCAGTAATACCTGACTGTAGCCGATAGCCTACAAACTACGCCCACATGATATGGTAGATATGTTAGACGTCTCACAGATATAGAACTAGATGTGAAATGACAGACACAGCGGCATTAACAACGTTTACAGTATAGGAACTAGATGCGTTAGTAAACAGCCGCCATCTTAAAGCAGTAGACTGTGTAGCAGTAGGCTGTGTTGCAGAGAACTTTCCTAGCGAACCTAAGTAACTTTTTATCTAAAATACTCCTAAATCGTCAAAATCTTGACTTGAATCTATCTTTAAATTATGAAACAGTTTTAAAACCTTCACATGTCAAAAGTAGACAGAAGAGAACTAATGCAATAATGGGAGCAGTTTTAACAACTTTTAACGGTTGATTCAGGGTAAAGGGTAAATTATGGTAAAGAATTGGGCTAGAACCAATTGTCCCAAATACCTTTTAAACTTCACATAGTGTGACCTATGTTTTTTTTGTTGTTTTTGTTTGTTTTGTTTTGTTTTGTTTTTTTTTTGAGGAAAAAAACAAAACAAAACATGAAAATTATCACCAGTTACTTTGCCAAGTAGGTTGCCAACTAATTACTCTTACATTCAGGTAACTGAGTTACTAACGCAATTACTTTTTAGGAGAAGTAATTTGTAACTATAATTAATTATTTTTTTAAAGTAAAATTAACAACACTGATGGCAGCTTGCTTTGTACTTTTTTTTTTTTTTTTTTTTTTTTACATAGCGTTTTGACAGTTGCCATCATATTTTTGGAATCAAAGCACCGTATGCCGGAACAGCGTTCCGGCCCTGAATCTTATACCGGAACTGCGTTCCTGACTGTTCCTACCCACTTTCACCCCTAGATATGAGTGTATGTTGCACATACGTTATAGCCTGGTAATCTGTTGATCCCTTTTGGTAAGTACTTTTTTATGTTTTGTTCATTCAGTAATAATTATTTTTGTGTCACATTAACATTGTGTTGGGAAATATCCAGTTAAGATATGATTGCCTCTGTACTTGCTTTTATTTGTATCTGGCAGCACCTGCTTTTCCCCAGTAATTATTGTGTTTTGTTAAATGTACACTGTGTTTTGTCCCTACCGTCCCAATGCAAACGTATGCCGTTGGCATTCTATTACACCTCCAGTGTTTGTTGGAGTTTTTGCATTGGAAATAAAAGCGCCCGTGTCTTATAATGCAAATCCTCGCAGCTAGACAGCTTAATTACACATGAACACATTTTTTTATTTTATATCCATACGCAGAGATTCTTCCCTTGCCTAACAGTGTTTTCCACCTGTAAACAAATGAAGAAAAAACTTGTAAAACTTGCATTTATGCGTTATTGTGCGTACATAATTGTGCCATCCTACATGTTCGGATTAGCAACAGGCTAGCAGCAGATAGCATGTGTTGCAACCGCAGCAGTACAGTAGTTGTAGTAAATAATATTAAACATCATAATTACAATCTTCATCGAAATAATAATATCAAAGACAACAAGTCGTTTCATGCGCAAGATTTTAGCTTTAGTATTTTTGAGAAGTGGACACATGAAAATGCAGGGATAGGAAAAACATACCTTCCATCACACCAGCAGCAACATGGCTACATAAACACCCGGTGGTGGCACGGGCTTGGTTCCACATCTGCCTTCATGAACATATCGGCCTCTCATGTGTTGATGATGGCAGATGGATTCGGTATTTCGAAATTGTCTTTTTTGAGGGATTTTGATGAGTAATGTCACTCCAGCTCCACTGTTGTTTTGGATGGAGAAAGTGGAAAACGGAAGTCGCGAGCAGAAATGTGGACGTAAAGCGGAAGTACCTTGGAAACCTGTCTATATATGAATTTGAAATTATGACTTTGCCAGTAAAATGTAGTCTATAAAGTTGCAAAGCAATAAAACGAACAACAAAAATGAATGAAATGAACAAAAAGCAAAATTTTTTTATAATGGGTCAAAGTTACTTTTGGAACAGATCATGTGGCTAGCACCTTAGAGACACTCATTTGTTTTGCTTAGCCAAAACCAGCTGAGGACAGAAGATGCACGATAGATAGGTATATGTAATTTTTTCAAACCTAAGCTTTCAAAGGTGACCACAATTACTGAACGAGACATAGGCAAATTTAGTTATATAGATATACTTAATTCAACACAAGGCAATTCAAAGTGCTTTACAACTCATGAAGATCATAAAAATCACATTAAATCAATAGAATGTAAAAACAAAGACAATCGAAACAGGCAATAAAATTATACATACAAATCGCATTTAATCACGAATAGAATTTAAAAAATAATAATAATAATTCTAATAATAATAATAATAACTGAAATCAGCAATGGAGATAAAGCACAAGAGGAATAGAATGCAAATAGATTCCGTGAGTCATCACCTTATCGTGGTGGAGGGGTTTGCGTGTCCCAATGATCCTAGGAGCTATGTTGTCTGGGGCTTTAAGCCCCTGGCAGGGTCACCCATGGCAAACAGGTCCTAGGTGAGGGGCCAGACTAAGCATGGCTCAAACTGACCCCTTATGATGAGAAAAAGAAATGAACTCCAGTTTCCCTTGCCCGGACGCGGGTTACCGGGGCCCCCCTCTGGAGCCAGGCCTGGAGGTGGGGCTCGAAGGCAAGCGTCTGGTGGCCGGGCCTGTCCCCATGGGGCCCGGCCGGGCACAGCCCGAAAAGGCAACGTGGGTTCCCCTTCCCATTGGCTCACCACCTGTGGGAGGGGCCAAAGGGGTCGGGTGCGTAGAGAGTTGGGCAGCAGCCAAAGGCGGGGGCCTTGGCGGTCCAACCCCCAGCTGCAGAAGCTAATTCTTGGGACATGGAATGTCACCTCTCTGGCAGGGAAGGAGCCTGAGCTGGTGGGTGAGGCAGAGAAGTTCCGACTAGATATAGTCGGACTCTCCTTCACACACAGCTTGGGTTCTGGTACCAATCCTCTCGAGAGGGGTTGGACTCTCTTCCATTCTGGAGTTGCCCACGGTGAGAGGCGCCGAGCAGGTGTGGGCATACTTATTGCCCCCCGGCTTGGTGCCTGTACGTTGGGGTTTACCCCCGTAGACGAGAGGGTAGCCTCCCTCCGCCTTCGGTTGGGGGGACGGGTTCTGACTGTTGTTTGCGCTTATGCACCGAACAGCAGCTCAGAATACCCACCCTTTTTGGAGTCCTTGGAGGGTGTGCTGGAGAGCGCCCCCTCTGGGGACTCCCTCGTTCTACTGGGGGACTTCAACGCTCACGTGGGCAATGACAGTGAGACCTGGAGGGGCGTGATTGGGAGGAACGGCCCCCCCGATCAGAACCCGAGTGGTGTTCTGTTATTGGACTTCTGTGCTCGTCACGGTTTGTCCATAACGAACACCATGTTCAAACATAGGGGTGTCCACATGTGCACTTGGCACCAGGACACCCTAGGCCGCAGTTCAATGATCGACTTTGTAATCGTGTCATCGGACTTGCGGCCACATGTTTTGGACACTCGGGTGAAGAGAGGGGCGGAGCTATCAACTGATCACCACCTGGTGGTGTGTTGGCTCCGATGGTGGGTGAAGTTGCTGGCCAGACCTGGCAGGCCCAAACGTATTGTGAGGGTCTGCTGGGAACGTCTGGCAGAATCCCCTGTCAGAAAGAGTTTCAACACCCACCTCCGGCAGAACTTCTCCCTTGTCCCGGGGGAGGTGGGGGACATTGAGTCCGAGTGGGCCATGTTCCGCACCTCCATTGTTGAGGCGGCCGATCGGAGCTGTGGCCGTAAGGTGGTTGGTGCCTGTCGTGGCGGCAATCCCCGAACCCGCTGGTGGACACCAGCGGTAAGGGATGCCGTCAAGCTGAAGAAGGAGGCCTATCAGGCCTTTTTGGCCTGTGGGACTCCGGAGGCAGCTGACAGGTACCGGCTGGCCAAGCGGACTGCGGCTTCGGCGGTCGCCGAGGCAAAAACTCGGACATGGGAGGAGTTCGGCGAGGCCATGGAAAACGACTTCCGGACAGCGTCGAGGAAATTCTGGTCCACCATCCGGCGTCTGAGGAGAGGAAAGCAGTGCACCATTAACACTGTGTATAGTGAAGATGGTGTACTGCTGACCTCGACTCGGGACGTCGTGAGTAGGTGGGGAGAATACTTCGAAGCCCTCCTCAATTCCACCGACACGCCTTCCTTTGAGGGAGCAGAGTCTGGGGACTCTGAGGTGGGCTCTTCGATCTCTGGGGTTGAAGTCACTGAGGCGGTTGGTAAGCTCCTCGGTGGCAAGGCCCCAGGGGTAGATGAGATCCGCCCGGAGTTCCTAAAGGCTCTGGATGTTGTGGGGCTGTCATGGCTGACACGCCTCTACAACATTGCGTGGACATCGGGGACAGTGCCTCTGGATTGGCAGACCGGGGTGGTGGTCCCCCTTTTTAAAAAGGGGGACCGGAGGGTGTGTTCCAATTATAGAGGGATCACACTCCTCAGCCTCCCCGGTAAAGTCTATTCAGGGGTGCTGGAGAGGAGGGTCCGTCGGGAAGTCGAATCTCGGATTCAGGAGGAGCAGTGTGGTTTTCGTCCCGGCCGTGGAACAGTGGACCAGCTCTACACCCTCGGCAGGGTCCTCGAGGGTGCATGGGAGTTCGCCCAACCAGTCCACATGTGTTTTGTGGATTTGGAGAATGCGTTCGACCGTGTGCCTAGGGGAGTCCTGTGGAGGGTGCTCCGGGAGTACGGGGTACCGAGCCCCCTGGTAAGGGCTGTTCGGTCCCTGTACGACCGGTGTCAGAGTCTGGTCCGCATTGCCGGCAGTAAGTCGAATTCGTTCCCAGTGAGGATTGGACTCCGCCAAGGCTGCCCTTTGTCACCGATTCTGTTCATAATTTTTATGGACAGAATTTCTAGGCGCAGCCGAAGCGTTGAGGGTGTCCGGTTTGGTGGCCTCAGCATTGCATCTCTGCTTTTTGCAGATGATGTGGTGCTTTTGGCTTCATCAAGCCGTGACCTCCAACTCTCACTGGGGCGGTTCGCGGCCGAGTGTGAAGCGGTTGGGATGAAGATCAGCACCTCCAAATCCGAGACCATGGTCCTCAGCCGGAAAAGGGTGGAGTGCCCTCTCCGGGTCGGGGATGAGATCCTGCCCCAAGTGGAGGAGTTCAAGTATCTTGGGGTCTTGTTCACGAGTGAGGGTAGGAGGGAGCGGGAGATTGACAGGCGGATCGGTGCAGCGTCTGCAGTGATGCGGACTCTGCACCGGTCCGTTGTGGTGAAGAAGGAGCTGAGCCAAAAGGCGAAGCTCTCGATTTACCGGTCGATCTACGTTCCTACCCTCACCTATGGTCACGAGCTGTGGGTCGTGACCGAAAGAACAAGATCCCGGATACAAGCGGCCGAAATGAGTTTCCTCCGCAGGGTGTCCGGGCTCTCCCTTAGAGATAGGGTGAGAAGCTCGGTCATCCGGGAGGGGCTTGGTGTCGAGCCGCTACTCCTCCGCGTTGAGAGGAGCCAGTTGAGGTGGCTCGGGCATCTGGTTCGGATGCCTCCTGGACGCCTCCCTGGAGAGGTGTTCCGGGCATGTCCCACCGGCAGGAGGCCCCGGGGTCGACCCAGGACACGCTGGAGAGACTATGTCGCTCGGCTGGCCTGGGAACGCCTTGGAATCCTGCCGGAGGAGCTGGCTGAAGTGGCTGGGGAGAAGGAAGTCTGGGCTTCCCTGCTAAAGCTGCTGCCCCCGCGACCCGACCCCGGACTAAGCGGAAGATAATGGATGGATGGATGGATGGATAGATTGAAATATATACAGTACGTAGACAGTTATGGAAATGCAGTGCTAAACAAAAGCGTTTTTAGCCCTGATTTAAAGGAGCTAAGAGTTTGAGCATACTTCAGACCTTCAGGTAACTTCCCATAGCAAAGCAAATTTGAAGATGAGATCTTGTTCATGTCTCATTTACATCTCTGAGAAGTGAATCGCAATAATCGAGAGCAGAGTGATTTTCTCAGTTTTCTCAAATTTGTCTCGTGAGAAGTAAGTCTCACAGTGAGCATTACACGAGGTCTTGAGAATAGTTCTACTAGCTGGCACGATTTTTCAATACTGTCTCACAGCTGTCTCCTTTCAGATCTCACCAAGAGACAACTATGAGATCTTGTGTTGATCTCAAATGCATCTCAATTTGATTTGTGCACTTTGAGATTTGTTTTTCAAATGTAAAGTGCATTACAAATAAAATGCATTATTATTATTATTTCCTTACTTGGACTCACGATCTCAGCCATTTCTCAGTGAAAGATAAGGATGAGCAAAGTATTTATTTCTTAAACTTGCCTCAAAGCTTGCCAAGCAACCCTGTATTGTGTCAGTTACAAATATTTCTCAATTTGCTCTCATTCCAGTCTGCAATTGCTCATTTGAAGACGTCAAAGCACAATGATCATCATTTTCAACCTCAAACTGAATTTTAGAAAATGTCGCTGCTTTTGTAAAGAAAAAAATCGCTCATTTGTTTTTTTCCCATGTTAACGCTTCCTCTGTCAACAGTTTACTTTCCCATTCTAATAGCGCCTTATTTAATGTGACCCTGTCGCAAGCTAGGTGTCAGGTGCTGTTATTAACAACAACAAAAAATTTAAACCTATGTATTTAATCCCATAAATTGAATATGCCATTTTTTCAATATGTTGTATTTATTTATTTTTAAAAACAACAACAACAAAATAATCTAACAAAACACTTTTTTCTACCCAACACCTGGGGGTGCTGCAGCACCTTCAGCACCCCACTTCCTGCAACACTGCTTCAGTGTCAATGTGATGTCCACAAATAGCGCCAAATCTCAATTATTGTTACAGTATGTAAAAAAGAAGAAAAATCATGAATTTATACATTGTTTTTAAATAAATACAATTACAAATGAACAAAATGCAAACAAAAGTACACCAAGGTAATGCCCCAATAACATTCTAAAAATGTATTAACCCTTTCATCCGCGAATTCTGATTTTGTTTTTATGTCTTTTATTTATTTATTTAATTTAAAAAAAAAAAAAAAAAGATTCATATAGGACACGGGCCTTAAAAGTGCAGCCCAGGAACCAAGTGCAGCCCACCGGACAATATTTTGAGGCCCTCATTTGACATCCAATTTCACTCTTAGTGTTGCCCTGACGTAATTTGCAATCGGCAATAAAAAAAAAAAAAAGAAAGAAAAAAAAACATATATATATATTAGGCCTTTCAACAATAATGCGTTAATGACCATGATTAATCTGGAAATATTAACGCATTAAAAAAAAAAAAAAAAAAAAACGCAATTTACCGCTCACACTGAGTTTGGCCACAACTGTCTCCCGTAGTCCCACACGCTGATGTTTACATTCTCCGTGCAGCAATGCAGGACATAATGCAGCCAGCCACGATGAGTGAGGATGATGACCAAATTCCGTTTTAAAAAGCTGCCTAATGGAAATCTGGATAAGGCAAGGCAAGGCAAATTTATTTATATAGCACAATTCAACAGAAGGCAATTCAAAGTGCTTTACATCACATGAAGACCATAAAAATCACATTTAAATCAACACAACGTAAAAACCAAGACAAAAGATCGCATTTAATCACAGAATAAAAATTTAAAATATAAAACCAAAGTTGTGTGCACATACTGATGTAATGAACTGTCGTTCGATCGAAGTTCAACCAGCCTAAAGTACCTCCTTCGGGCACAGCTAGTGTTAGCAATGACGCTAACACTGCAGGAAACAAGCCGCAGTCATCAAGCTACACTGCCAGAGTGCGGACTCGGACTTGTCAACAAAAGACAGCAAGTGGGTTGACTTCTGCTATCGCTACATGGGTAGACAGAGGGGCAGTTTACATGGCGACTCTGCGACTCAAAGACGCAATGACTGAGTAGCGGACTCGCCATGCGTGCATATGGTGTCGGCGAAGACGAAAAAGTCTGAATCCTGCCTCCAAAGTGGAAGAATCCGATTGCGGGGGGTTAAGGGGGGCTTCCTCGGCATGCATATCAAAGGCTCTTGCGGCGTGACACCGCGCCGTAACGTCAGCACTCGTACACGTCACATTGGGCATGCGCAGCGGTGCTACTAAACATTAAAAACAGCAAATATGGCGGAATGTCGGCTTTAATTTACTGTTTTAATAATATTTTTATATTGAATATGTTGAACATTTCATTTTTTTTTGCCCTTTTGAACAAAAGAAAAATGACATTGCTTCGAGTGGGCGGGCATATTTTTTTCCGGGCTGAGGGAGCTTGATGGGGTCAAAGTCCATCATTCTCTGTCGCCCTGTAAATCTGCACTGCCCCCTAGGGTCTGGCATGAATACTATTTTCATGCGGAATTGCGACATTGTTCAAATGGAGACGCAAATGCAAATTTGAATTTTTTTGTATTCTTGGAGAGTCACCATGTAAACGGCCCCAGAGACTGTAGAGTGTAGACCCATTAACATAGTAGAAGATGAGGGCGTTGAAAGTCCAATGACAACAAACAACAACGACAAACCAGTAGACAGGTACAAGGCAGTGCCAGCATGGACTCATGTCCACTACAGTGGTGGTCTGCGCACAGTGGTGCCTACAGTAAGCTGGCCCATGCAAAAAATAAGTATCTGGTCACACCTGCCACAACCTTTTCTTGCGAGAGACTGTTTTCTTTGACAGGGCACATTGTGCAAAAGAAAAGGTCTGCTCTGTTATCTGAAAATGTCAACAAGCTAGTTTGCCTGAGCAATTGGTTAAAAAAAAAAAATTGAGTACGACTGGCTAATTTAAGCAGTGTTTCTAAACACCTTTACACACAGTTTAGTGTAATGTTTTTCAGTTAAGAGTGTGAACATTGACAATTTTTTTTTTTTTTATATCTCACACAGCTTTCAGGCCATTTAGTGTAAAACTGCAAATGCAGCATTTTTTTGTGTGAAATGTTCAATTTAACAGTCAAGTTGTTTACACATTTTTTGAAACACTAGCTATTGTTACTGTATTGCGCTTGTCTGCTCTTTAATTTGGCAGTTAATTTTGGGTAATATGCCAAACGATACTTGAGCCACATTGTTAGTCTGAGGCACTTTAATCTATTAAAGCTCTTTGCTGTATAATACAGACAATTTATTTTATTTATTATTTTATACGAGCTGAGTTGTTAAATAACATTTTAAAACTCTATTTGGTTAAGTATTAATTCATTCACACATCATACATTTCATCTTAAAACAAATTTTAAGTCAATTATAGTATTTTCCTAGATTTTTTTTTTCCCTTTAGAGCAACTTTATTTATCCCAAGGGAAATGTGATTAATCATGATTAATCACACAGTTGACATATGATTAACTAGATTAAATTTTTTAATCGTTTGACACCACTAATATATATATAAAATACATTTTATTTGAAGGCGCCTTTCTGGCACTCAAGGTCGCCGTACAATTATTTAAAAAGCAAAAAAATTAAAGACTAAAAACAGTCAAAATTATTATGTATAGAACGTTTAAAAAAATAGAAATACTAATAGATAAAAATAATTAACAGAAAACTAAAACACAAAGAAATCAGGGATTATTATGGATAGGCAAGTCTGAACAGGTGAGTTTTGAGTTTGGATTGAAAAAGGGGGAGTGAGTCTGTGTTCCTGAGGTCGGGTGGTAGTGAATTCCAAAGCCTGGAAGCAGAGAAGCGCAGAGGGGACGGACAAGTGTATGGAGGTGGAGGGCCTGAGGGCACGGGAGGGAGTTGTATTATGGAGGAGGTTGCACAGATATGGAGGGGCAAGGTTGTGGATGGCCTTGAATGTGAGGAGGAGAACTTTGAACTGGATGCGAAAGTGGACCGGGAGCAAATGGAGCTGGCGGAGAACTGGAGTGATGTGGTGGATGAATAGGGTACAGGTTATGATGCGAGCGGCTGAATTTTGGACCTGTTGGAGTTTATGGAGGGTCTTATGAGGAAGGCCAAATAGGAGGGAGTTGCAGTAATCCAGGCGTGAAGTGACAAGACTATGAACTAGGATGGGAGGAGAAAGGGGGGTGAGGGAGGGTCGGAGGCCGTTGATGGTGTGTAGGTGGAAGTGGGTCATCCGGGTCATATTATTGATGTGTGAATGAAAAGAAGGTGTACTGTCCAGGAAGACACCCAGGCTCTTGACTTGGGGGGAAGGATGAAAGAGTGCAGTTGTCGATGGAGAGGCGATGGCTATAGTATTTGGATATGGTGTATTTGGAGCCAATGAGGAGCACCTCGGTTTTACTGCTGTTGGGTTTGAGGAGATTATGGTTGAGCCAGTTTTTTATTTCAGTGATACAGTCAGGAAGGTGGCGGGAAAGAGGAGGAGGGTTCGGAAAAGAAGTAGAGCTGGATGTCATTGGCGTAACAGTGAAAGTTGATGTTGAATTTACACAAAATATTGCCAATGGAAAGGAGGTAGATGATGAAAAGTAGGGGCCCAAGGACAGAGCTCTGAGGCACACCGGAGGTAACGGATGAGGGAGTAGATTTAAGGGATGAGAACCAGTTCAACGGGGTGTGGATGATGCCAATGGTGGATTGACAGTGGAGGAGGATGGTGTGACTGATGATGTCAAAAGCTGAAGATAGGTCCAGGAGGATGAGGATGGTGAGAAATCCAGAGTCAGTCATATATAATGAATATACTATATAAATCATTTTAAATAAAATTGATTAATTGAAGGATCCACTTTGGGGAAAATTTAATTATTCAAAGAGTGACAAAAAAGTACGGGGAAAAAGGGCAAATTAAAAAAGTTAATGAGTAATAAATATTAAATAATACATATACCAGTGTTTTTCATCCGGTGTGCCGCAGCACACTAGTGTGCTGTGAGAGATCGCTAGGTGTGCCGCGAGAAATTATCCAATATGCATTTTTTCTGTTTGTTTTTTACGTTGTTGATGGAGTTGCAGTAGGATGGAAGGGGTAGGTAGAAGGTTTCAGTATCGCTCGTGTGCAGATGAGCGATATTTTGATCATGTCGCATTCAACAACTGGTCAGATTTCTAGCCGTCAGCCACCTTGCTGTCCGGGACAATGTGGACCCCAGCACTTCTACTGTCATTTGATAAGATTAATCAAGTGTCGATATACATGAAAGTGTCCTTTCCATTTTTCCATATGTGATGGCCGTCAATCCCCCCCGTGTTTTATTCCAGCACACAGTCGAGGACAGAAAGGTAGCTGATGACTTGAAATCCGAGCAGTTCTTGAACGCGACACGAGCAGCTATCCAACAGCATAATGGTGCCAAGCAAGCTTAAACTTCATCTCCAGATGAAACCCCCGTCGCTTCAAAACAAGTCGATGGATTATTTTGTTCGCCTTCGTTAAAAACACGGAGAAACAGGCAACTTTTGGAGAAAAACTACAAAGGTATATGAGAAAGCCCTAAAAGCCTTGTTGCTAAACTTGCTGCTAAAACCAAAAAGTCCCACACTGCTGCAGAGACATTAATACTACTAGGGTTGCCACCTTTCATAAATAGAAATAAGGGACGCCCCCGTCGCGCCCAAAGCCTTACGGGCGAAAAATAGGGGCATCCCCAAGACTCCTAAAATGCATAGAAATGTATGTATTTTTAGATGCGAAAACTGTATTGTGCACTATGTGGGCATGGCAGTTTCCTTGCAGCAGACTGTTTGTTTTTTTCTGCAGGTTAGTGAAAACAAAGTTATGGATATCGTAATTAACATTTGTGTTGTTGGCACTGAATTGGGTCTTGTGATCCATTGAAAAGCTAAATTTCTTAAGGGAATGTTGCAGGAGTGCTACAATTCCAGCAGCTGACTCGTCTGCATTCTCTATGAAGTCCGGGATTTTGTTGGTGACCCCAGACTCTGGACTGAAGTACTGTGGCCTATACTACAAAGCCGGTTTTCTGGCTTAGCAGGGTAACTTCGAGAGTAACTTTATCACGTGCGACGTAAGTTCGCGGCTATGCGAGACTACGAAAGGTGGATATGTTGGAACCGAGAAGTGTTGCCATGGCAACACACGCCACACGCCAAACCTGGTCGTGTCAGAGTTAGATCTTGCTTAACATCAGGATTCCAATTAACCACGCTCTATTTAAACAGCACTCCTCCGCGGACGTGTCCTCCTGACAATGACAGCGTACTTGGACGACCCATACGACATTGGCGTGCGGATTGTGAGGGGCGCTCTCCGGAGGGCACGGGTATTTTGGGACCGCCAGAATCCGCTGGCGTACCCGGAAGATGTTCTCCATGAAAGATATAGATTTTCAGCTGAGGGAATTCTTTACCTGTGCCAACTGATCTAGGCAGACGTCACTAATGTAACCCGCCGAGTCAGGCCCTCACAACCGCGCAGATTGTGTGTGCCTGTCCGTGCTCTCTTTCGCCAGGGACAATATATGTATTCCATCGGTGATGCTGAATATCTGCGTAAGAACACTGTATGCCGTGCGATTCGGAGTGGGGTATGGAAACGCTTCAAATTGATGCATTTATAATAATCATAGAAATATGTAGACTATTTAAACATTGAGAAAACTTGCGTTTTTTTCTGCCAACTGGAGGAGATTAAATTAAATGTCAAATCCACCGATAGGATAGACGCACAAATATAAAAGATATAAATGTTTATTGAATATGCATCTTACAGTCTTGTTTAACTGTGAAAAATCGTTACAAAAGACGGGCTTTTATTTACGCAACAACGCATGGCATCCCCGCATTTCCTTCTTCTCCTGAGTCCTCACAAATATAATTTTTTTTTTTTTGTCGGGCTCGGGCCTGCAAATCAAGTTTATTGATCGGACTCGGGTCGGGTCGGGCTGGATTTTTTAGGCCCAAACTAAAAAAAAAAGAACATACGTATTCGTACAGTCAAGGGGACTAAACATACAATCATCCTGTTTCGTGTGGTGATGCGTGACAATTATTTCTTACTGTTAATGTACCAAATCTTATTTTATTGTCCTGACAGCAGGCTTTATTTCTTTTCATGGACATAAGTAAACTGGCATATTGACGCATTCACAAATCACACGATCTGTAAATTCGCTGTCAACAGACCCGTTGCGCTCTACTCGCCGAAGCGGTGTTGGATTTCGCGGTGAGGGTGGATTTTAATTCCTCATAATTCCGCATGATCATCGCGCATTCCTCCTCCGTGAAGTAAGGTGCCCGTGCCATTGTCACAAGTAGTGTTTGACTCTGGTCACCGCCCCCTTTTATGTGAACGCGCAGTAACTCTGACTGGGTTGACACAGGTTCGACTAATCAACTTCATAATCAGCGTCGTAGTACCGATTGACCACAAACTAGACAACCAGGTTTTGTCAACTCCGGTTACCCGATGGTAAACTGGATTACTTCTGGGGAGGTTGAACTCGGTTCGTAGTATAGGCCACTGGACAGCAAGGGGAAACATCTTCCTGCTCAATTTATTCGAGGCATCGGTCTGTATGGAGAATGGGATGAGTGACGTTAAGATCTTGATCACATCACCCACTGCCTTTGAACACAGGACTTGTTTCAACAATGCCTCTTGCTTTGTTCTCCCCAAAGTCATTTTCTTCACCATTTTGGAATCACATAAAAATCTTCTGATTGAGTCTGTGTCCACAGTCAACACTATTGTAGCTCTGGCCACGTTTTACTGTGTAGTAAACCTGTGTCACCTCAGCTGCAGTAATTTAGAAGGTAGGCGTGCGATGATGTCAAGTTATTGCTTTAATTTTGGTATCACAATTAATCAATCAATAGATAGTATATATTCGCAGCAGGACTAGTTATTCGGTGTTTATTTGCTGTTAATCTATTAGGAATAATTCCAAATGAGGAGCATTAGTTAGCATAACAAAATAAGATGTTCTTTATGGGTTCATAAATCCATTCCATATTGATTGATAATGAATGCATGTTTTAAAAAAAAATTAACATTCCTGAAAATAATCAACTATAGTAGCAACTGAAATAGCCTAGCTATGCTCCTATCAATGCAAGATGTATGAAGGTAAATATAAATATAGCCTATATGTTATCCATATACAAGAGCATAATAACATACCAAATCAAGCTCAGGGGATGTTTCAGGTACAAAGAATTGTGATGAAGGCTCTTCTGGGATCTTATATTCCGTTTGTGGAGGTCCCCTGCAGCATGCTGTTTTACACCTCCGTGAGACACTGCAAAAGCTTTCCTGCCTGCCTTGCAGTTCGCTTTATAATCATAATCAGTGAATATCGAGCCACTCCATTTTTTGGAGACGTTTCCTCTTTTGAGGATAAGGTGGGGTGTCCTGACTCCTGGGCGTCTGCTTTTGGAGACACCTTTGTTTTGAAAACGCGTGGGGCGGTGCATTGAGCAGAGCGAGCGAGGTAACTAGGCAATGAACCCGGAAGTGGCGCGCAGTGCTGGGCAGACAGCAGCGGGCAGGCAGATAACCATCTTGCTGTCTTTGATATCGCCTGCCCTTTTTGTTCATTATTGTTGGCTCAGTGTTCACTCATTAGCGCAGGTATGTGTTTGTGTGTGACAGACGTGCATAGGCTGGGCGCACCGCCGCCCAACCCCACCCCGACGCCGGAGTTGCGGGTCGCGCGGGGTCGCCCCATGGGACAATTGTGAAATACGGAAAAAACTGCGTTCCGTATTGGTTCGATACGGAATGCAACTTTTAATTCCCAATTACGGAACGATTCCGTATTTCAAGGGACAGGTGGCAAGCCTAAATACTACCTGCCCGCAAAGCCATGGTCAGCGAGATGCTCGGCCCTGATGCGGTTAAAGACATTCCAAAACTTCCCCTTTTCTGATAATTCTGAGCTTTATAAGCCAAACTGCTGTAAAACACTAAAACAGAGAGAGACTGAGAGTTTTGGAAGAAGAGCTTCATGTGTGTCTTTCTTCAATTCCTGCCAGGATATCGGCTTTGTGTTCATCTAAACAGGCTCAAGTTTCACATTGTGTTAGTATAAATATTGAGAAATTATTTTATGATTAGATATAACGTACAAAAAGTAATTTTGGAACATTTTTGGTTTGTGGTGTGCCGCAAGATTTTTTCCAATGTGAAAACTTGCCGTGATTCAGAAAAGGTTGAAAAACACTGTATTATAGATATAAACGATTTGAAAATAATATAAAATTAGAAAAAAATTGAAATTCGAAAAGTAAACTGAAACAAATTGACAAAAAAATTGTGTTCCGTGTGTATTTTGCGCTGAAAAAGTTTTTGTTTTTTATTTCTTGTGACCACACATAGCTGAATTCTTTATTTACAGCAGTAGACAGGCTTGAATCGATTGATTGATGATCACTTTGAATAGTCGCAGTGTTCTTCATTGTTTCCTCAGTTTTACTGCATTAAAATTTAAATGTAAAAAATTTCATTTTAGAGAATCTCAGCTTTGTTTAGCATCACCAATGTCTGTTCAATGAGTAAAAAAACAAAGGTATAGTGGTAATATTGTTGAGGATTTACTATGAGGGATTGCAAATTACTGTGTCATTACCTCCAAAAGCAAATAGAAAATGTCCATGAAAATAACTTTATGAAATAAAATAGTGACGCCAACTAACCTGAAACAAGATAAAAACGTTAAAGTGACAAAAGACTATATTTTTGACACAATTCCATGTGGTTTGAAACTTCAAACCCAGAATTGCTGTGGGAAAAAAAGCGGGCGTTCACGATGCAATGTTTGGATGGAATAACTATAAAATAGTAAAAGACAGCAAGTTCTGAGTGCCAAATTCGTTTTCGACGTGTTAAAATTACAATAGCACAGCCATTTTCAATTTTTGACATGGTGACCATTTATTAGGACCTTTTAATAGACAGTTCATGGACACAGTATAAAGTTGAATAATGATACATATTATCCAAATCTCAGATGAAAAAATGATTTTATTTAAAGTTTTTATGATTTTGTTACATTAGACTGATATGAAGCCGGAACAACTTCTGTTATATTGCATTTTCTTTCAAAATTCATTGCTTCTATACAGTAATTAAGTAAAAATAGTGGTAGTAATGTGTTGCAAAGCAAATGCATAAATGTAGAAAATATCCTCTAGTTGTTCACCAATTTGACAGCAGCGGACTAACATAGATAACTTTTTCTGTACTGTAAAATAAGAGCAATAATAATGGTCGAAAGCATGTATTCAAATTCACATTTACACCTAAGTACAACTGGAGACTTCTTTTTTTTTGTACTTTATGTGATATTAAATATTATTCACTGCTGGTCAAAAGGTTGGAAGCAATTTCTCATCCTACTGAATTGTGAACAGTCTCTAAAACATTTGACTTGTAGAGTACAGTCTCATTTTAAATGACCAACTAGCTCTACAGGGCTACACTTAAAACCAGGAAGGGGATCTAATTAGTATTCACATAGGCTTTACTCGAGTCTTTCAAATCTCACTACCATGTGACAACTACATCCATTTATGTATCTAATAGTGATGCAAAACAGAAGATTATTGCAAAATCATCATAAAGAAAATTCAACTAAGCATGATATTTGGCATTATAAACAATGACATAGCTGAGAAGTTTATCACATATACTGATTGTTACCAAATACATTGGAGAACAATATCTTATTTTTAAGTCTGACAGCTGTTGGTGACCAACAGTTGGGTGCGGAACAGAAAGATTATTTCTAATGATATGTAATGTAATGTAATGATCTTCCACAGCAAGTTTTTTTTTTTTTTTTTTTACTATAGGATCACCATTTTTCATTAAAAATAATAATCAAAAAGACAAGGCTGAAAAAGCAGTTTCTGGTCTTGCACACCTCTTTAAAATAAACTGCAGTATTTTAAGCCAAAATAACTGTTGTGTTTGTTAGAACAATATGTCTATAGACCCTACTCACATGACGTCACAACCACGCCTCCGTGCCATATTGTCCGTCAACTCGTCGTGTTGACGCATTACCGCTACGTAAATTCCTCCTATTATGGCGTGTTTTTCTGCTCGTTAACATTAATAATCAAAATGGTGAAGGCGTGTGTGGCGGTTGGTTGCAATAACAGAGAAGATAGACGGAGAGACTTGAAGTTCTACCGTATTCCGAGAGACCCGGAGAGGAGAGCAAGATGGACTGCTGCAATTCGACGAGAAAACTGGGCTCCAAACGATTACCACAAATTATGTAGTAGTTATTTTATATCTGGTAAGATGCATTTAATATATATTTAGAGGCTTTTGGGCTGACAACCACAATTAAGATCAGTGCGAGGCTAATCGCCGACAACATACAGTTTCAAATTCAAGATGCTTATTTCTTCCACCATCATTACATTTTGAATAATATTTAGCTGGTACCAAGTGAAAGAAGCTGGTCTCGTCTACGGATCATCAGTTAAACAGGTGTGTCCAAACCTTTTGCAAAGGGGGCCAGATTTGGTGTGGTAAAAATGCGGGGGGCTACCTTGGCTGATTTACATAAAACAATATATTTAAACAAATTTTAGCAAGCCCTTCTGTGTGTCACATTTGCTTTATTATTTTTTTAAATTCATAATTTCAACAGTCTCGTCTTTGTGGCGTTCTCTTTCGACACTCGGGCTCTTGCAAAATACTGCTGCTGTGAAATTAAACTAGCTTCAAGTTGCTATAATTTCTCGCTGCGTATCTTCCTTGTAATGTTGTCGTACATGTCAGCGTGTCTTGTTCGGTAATATCATTATCACGTCACATGGAACTCTTTGAAAACAGCGACTGTCTCTTTGCAAATGAGGCAGACACAGTTGTTGCGTGTTTTATTGAAGAAATAGTCCAATATCCACGTATCCTTGAAGCATCGGCCATCGCAGTCAACTTTTTTTTTTTTTTGATTGATTGTCGCCATTTTAGAAAATTGGAAGTAAAGGGTCACACGGGTTAATGTTGCATAGGGTGCTGCTCTTAAAGTTTTTCAAACTTTCGTGAGAATAGGCTGATTTTGCGTGGACAAGATAGTTATACATATCAGGGTAGCAGATGTCAGGCAGAGAGGGCGAAGACAGCGGGTCGAAAAATATCGATTTAGGCATCAAATATGGATCTGGCGAATGGATAGACTGAAGCTTTTCCACATAACGCCTTTTATGCAACGCATCCAATGAGTTTACAGTGTCTGAAGGCACCGGATCTTCCATGAATTGCACTATAAATTGCACGACAAATTGAAACCATTGAGAATACGGATAAACAATGACGGACAATATGGCGGCCGGATACAGCGACACGTCATTCTGTGACGTTGGTGAGTAGGGTCTATATACTGCCGTAGCAGATTCATGGCGCATTAAGCCCCCGAACTATTTTTAATTTGTCCGTTTTACCCTGGAAACCCCCGTTTACAGATGTTGCACAACCGCTTTTGTTTCAATCTAGCCATAAAAAGAAGGTAAGCAGCCGGCATGACTGCAATTTTGATTTAGCACTAGTTTTTTTTTTTTTTTTAATCAAAAGATCTAGCTATAATTGTGTGCATGTAGTAGCAACATTGTAAATAGATAAGCTGTGAAGAAAAGAACTTGACGTGGTAGAGACCAGCTGAGATCAGTTTTAGATTCCGCAGCTAAAAATGAGTTCAAAAGACTAGTCAGACCTAAGAACAAAACTTTTTTTTTCAAATTGTTGCCCAGTTTCATTCTATTATAATGATTCAATATAAAATCTGAAAAAATAGGTCTTATTTTCTACAAAGCCAGCATGTAACAAAAGTCAAATTTTAATATTGCCTGATGTAACTCCATGGATGATCTCCATGGTAAGTGGGACATATTTCTTTTCCTTGTCATCCATAAAATAGAGTGGTTCCGTTATGGAAGAGGGGTCAAAACCCTCCTTAACCAGCCTGGACTTCACAAGCTTGAACGTTCCCGTGACATCCAAAGAGCCCTGCAACAAATTCAATCAAATTTGCAAACACATCTCATTTAGCAACGAGAAGATTCATTCTTTGGCTGCCATTGACAGTGATAGACGTCCAATTCATTTGAATTGGGAGGGCCAGTCCTCCCAGTTTAAATGGATTTGAACTCTAACAGTGATAAATTCACAGCAAAAGGATACAAAAAGCCACATGATTGGATGTGTATCATCTTCAATAACACTGAGAGGTTTAAAGTACCTGAATCCTTATAAAGCGTGGTCTGGCGTAAGGTGGCAGGAAGCTTTCGAGGTGCTTGAAGATGCCTACAGAATCAAACGTATACCCGTCCTTTAGGGCTACTGCCGCCATTCCCACTCGCCCCTCGTTGCCTGTTAACAGAAAAAAAGCAGGAAAAAGTGAATGACTATAAGTAGTGGCGAACATGGCTGGTTATCACCAGTGTTGTTAATCTCACTTTAAAAAAGGTGATTAGTTCCAGTACAAATTACCTCTCCCAAAAAGTAATTTAGTCAGTAAATCAGTTACCTCAATGTAAGAGTAATAAGTTACTCGGCAAAGTAACTGACTTTACTTTTCATGTTCTACACGTTATTACATGATCCATTCTATGTCTTTCACATTGAATATATTTATATCAACTGATTGAATTGAACTCCTTTTCATTCCAAAAAAAACATAGGTCACCCTTTTTACATTTTCTTAAATTTCTCCTATATAAGAGTGTAATAGTATATCCAAACTTTAACTATGAAATGCTGTGAGAAAAAAAGCCTTTTGATTTTCCTGTTTTACTGAACCCGGACCAAACCGTGACCCCCGTACCGTGGTACGCACTGAACCGTGACTTAACACCCCTTACATTTTTTCAATATGCAGGTGAAGCTCCGAATCTCTTCCCTCTTCTAACTTTGCTCTCGCTGTTTTATTTATTTATTTTTTTTAAATCACACAAGGTTTATGGATATGTCATTCAAGAAAATTTTAGGGCAAGAGACTATTTTTGGTTAGAGTTCGAAAAAAACATTTCTATACTTGAGCATCTACAAGGACAACGCCCACTTTGTAAACATAATGCATACTGGAAAGGAAAACAGTCCTTTATTTTCAATTAATTGTACCCACCTGAATGCCACAAACTGAATGTAAAAAAAAAAAGTTGCCCGAGAGTTTAAGATGACGCTTGCCATGCTAAATGCTAATGCTAGCGAGAATGCAAATGCTATGCTAATGCTCCGAGCTTATTGGCATCGCGTTTCCAATGGTGTCACAACTCTCTTCCCTCCTCCCGTCTCCCGCTCTGCTCTCTCCGTGTCTCTCAGACATCTCTTGTCATTCAACCAAATTGTAGTAACGCACGCCTTCACATCATCAGCAGTGTTGGGCACGTGACTTTAAAAAAGTAATTAGTTATAGTTACTCACTACTTCTTCCTAAAAGTAACTGAGTTAGTAACTGAATTACTCTATAGTATAAGTAACTAGTTGCCAGGGAAAGTTACTATTTCCGTTACTTTCAAAAGAAGTTGTTGTATGTCAAAGAATTTTGAAATTTTCTGAGCAGTATTCGAGTCAGTTGAATAGAGAAGAACAGACAGGTAGTTGTGTTATAGAACCTTGTAATATTTATTGCACCTCACCAGCAACAGATTTATCCTACAATTGAAGTGCAACAAAAATAAACTGATTTGAATTCCTTACCACAGATGTCGACAAAAGCTTTGCCCCGGGACATAAATTACACTTTACATGCACATTCTTTCCTTTAATTTCGACCAACTCGGAATAGTGTTTATATCTCCACCCTGTAAAGGACAAATTTTCCTCTGAATGCTCTGCCATCATATGCCTCTGCATCTACCCTAATTTTCGCACTATAAGGCGCACCTGACTATAAGCCACAGCCCACCAAATTTGGCCCGAAAACGGCATTTGTTCATAGATAAGCCGCACTGGACGATAAGCCGCAGCTATCCTCACTGTTTTATGGGATATTTACACCAAAAGATAGTAACCAGTCACACTTAATTTGACAGCGGCATCATACGACTATCATAAGACGAAATGAACCACCATGAAGCTTTGAACCACTTGGCTGCAAAGCTTTATTGCTTCAAGAAGCTTCATTTGGCCATCTTTGCTCCCTTGGAGGAGACAGGCAACCTCTGCTGCCACCTGCTGTAAACACTGTTGTCATCCAACATGCCTCCTAGCATGCATTGCATTGTACAGATGTAATTTTTAATCAAAATTCATGTTCTGTGCTAATTATTTCTTCAGTTACTGTTCCAGTTGTTTCATCAATTGTTAGTTATGGTATTTGCTAACACGTTATGTGACAGGGGCGACATAAGACTGTCATTAGACAATCATAATTATTGACATGACACTGTCCTGAGCATTAATGAATGCTTATAACAGATGTCATTTAGTGTTATCCGGCAAAAGATTTCACTTTTGAATGGATGTAAAAATTCAAGCTGGAAATAAATGAAGCTAGTGACATAATTTCCCGGATAATACTTAATAACATAAGCATTCAGTAATGCTCATGATAGTATCATGTCATAATTATGACTGTCTTATGACAGTCTTATGATGCCGCTGTCACATAAAGTGTTACCTATTAACTTAAATAAATCAACATATAAGCCGCACTGGACTATAAGGCACAGGTATCAAAATGAAGGACAAAAGTAGTGGCTTATAGTCCGAAAATTACGGTATTTTGAGTGTATGTGTTTGCCGCACGCGCTGTTCCGGTTTGTGTGTGAAAACACCGGCTCTGAAGTACGTGCGCTATTAGACTCGAACGTTTACGTCACAGAATGGGGGATCACGTGAGATTTGACAACAACGCAGCCATATTGGAAGCAGGTCCGGCTCGCGTGACATTAAACTTTAACTTGCCAGTTCGAGAAAGAGACAAACTCGTTACTAAGGCGATGAACAGATATGTGATCAAACTTAAGGATGTGAACAATGTTTACCCTTACGAGCAAGCCAAAAACAAATGGAGTAAAGATGTTGACGGGCTTCCACAATTACGCGAAATGGACATTCTGCTGTAGTTATTGTTTGGTGTATGTGACTAAACTCATCAGTGATTCCAAAAATTACAAATCGCTACAAAGCTACGAACAGTTTTGCTGCGGATGGGTACAGGACCTGCACATTATGACCGTATCAAACGGCAACTCCATCGTTCTTGCAAAGGTAGGCTATGTGTGTTTACTATTTTCATTGCCATGAACCTGAACGCACCCCAAGTCTTGGATGACAAATAAACAGAGCAGAGTAGACTCGCTACGGCTGGTAGTTTCTTCAATTTATTCAAAGCAAGCAACGCACCGCTTTTGACCGTCAGTAACGGTAACGGCGGAAAAAAATAATTAGTTTGATTACCCCGTTACTGAAAAAAATAACGCCGTTATGTATTGGTGTTATTTACAATGGCGTTATTCCCAACACTGATCGTCAGTAATGGTAGCGGCGTTGCAAAGACCGGAAAAGTAATTAGATTACTCACTACTGACAAAAATAACACCATTAGTAACGCTGTTATCTAACGCCTTTATTAACAACACTAGAAATTATCACACGGATTGGCTGTCACACTTGCGATAACTCCAACATTAGAGGGCAATGCTATGCAATATCAGTATTGAAATGTTTAGAACTGCACCAATAAATAAACTACACTGTCGTTATGCTGCGATCAGACCGGCCACTTTTTCTCTCGTCGTGCGATGGATTCCCATTCAAAGTCAATGTAATCGCATTGGAAGGGCGACAGTCGGCCTCATGAATGGTGAAACCCGTCAAGCCAGATCCGATGTCGCCAGTTTGACCAGACGGGCCCCGCCCTGCGATGTCCCGTGTTGATTTTTTGCGCCATAGACAAGATGGCTAAGATGATCTTTCTGCAACAGATCTGTATCAACACAAAACTACTTTTGGCATAATATATTAGGGGACAAAGTCATAAAATTAAAAGGTAAAGTCCCTATATTACTTTTAGTTACATTACGTGAACCGGAAGGTGTTCGAGATACGTAGAGTTCAGGTTTTGGTGACAGTAAGGCTTGTGTTAACGGGCGTAGGGCGAGTGACGCATTGTCACGCAACAAAATGCAGCCGGTCTGAATGCAGCATAACTGTAGAGTGTCACATCACTTTGAGGTAACAGGCAATGACTTTTTTACAGTCTAGTTACAAATTTTAAGTTCTTAACTCTTCTTTTTAGGGGATTTTTAAAAAAGTTTCTAATTATGAATGTGTTACCATTAAACGAGATCATTATTTTATGCAATCACCTGAAAAATACAGTGGGGCAAATAAGTATTTAGTCAACCACTAATTGTGCAAGTTCTCCCACTTGAAAATATTAGAGAGACCTGTAATTGTCAACATGGGTAAATCTCAACCATGAGAGACAGAATGTGGAAAAAAAAACTGAAAATCATATTGTTTGAATTTTAAAGAATTTATTTGCAAATCATGGTGGAGAATAAGTATTTGGTCAATACCAAAAGTTCATCTCAATACTTCGTTATGTACCCTTTGTTGGCAATAACGGAGGCCAAACATTTTCTGTAACTCTTCACAAGCTTTTCACACACTGTTGCTGGTATTTTGGCCCATTCCTCCATGCAGATCTCCTCTAGAGCAGTGATGTTTTGGGGCTGTCGTTGGCCAACACGGACCTTCAACTCCCTCCACAGATTTTCTATGGGGTTGAGATCTGGAGACTGGCTAGGCTACTCCAGGAGGATTTTCACTCAAAATCTCTCGATACATGGTCCCATTCATTCTTTCCTTTACACAGATCAGTCATCCTGGTCCCTTTGCAGAAAAACAGCCCCAAAGCATGATGTTTCCACCCCCATGCTTCACAGTGGGTATGGTGTTCTTCGGATGCAATTCAGTATTCATTCTCCTCCAAACACGAGAACCTGTGTTTCTACCAAAAAGTTCTATTTTGGTTTCATCTGACCATAACACATTCTCCCAGTCCTCTTCTGGATCATCCAAATGCTCTCTAGCGAACCGCAGACGGGCCTGGACGTGTACTTTCTTCAGCAGGAGGACACGTCTGGCAGTGCAGGATTTGAGCCTCTGGCGGCGCATTGTGTTACTGATAGTAGCCTTTGTTACTGTGGTCCCAGCTCTCTTTAGGTCAGACATGTCCAAAGTCCGGCCCGGGGGCCAAATGCGGCCCGTAGTCAAATTTCATCCGGCCCCCAGCCTCTGTCATAAAATCAGTAACGTCTGGCTCGCACACAGACTTAATAAATTGGTCAGCTGTACTGCTACCAGCATATGAAGTAGCTTACACACTAAATGCTGCTCCTCATTTACCAACTAAAAGGCAGCAGCACTCTAAGCAACATTACCCCATGTGACCCCTTACTTCCAATTTTCTAAAATGCCGACTATGAACAAAAAAAAAAAGAAAGTTGACTGCGACGACCGATGCTTCAAGGATGGGTGGAAATTGGACTATTACTTCACTAAAATAGGCAACAACTGTGTCTGCCTCATTTGCAAAGAGACAGTTGCTGTTTTTAAAGAGTTCAATGTGAGGCGATATTACCAAACAAACGCTGACGTGTACGACAAGATTCCAGGAATGATACGCAGCGAGAATTTGAAGCAACTTGAAGCTAGAATAAATCCACAGCAGCAGTATTTCGCATGAGCCGGAGAGTAAAAGAGAACGCCACAAAGGCTAGTTGCTAGATTGTTGAAATTATTAATTTAAAAAAATAATACAGCAAATGTGACACAAAAAATGGCTTGCTGAAATTTCCTTAAATATATTGTTCTACGTATAGGACGTCAGCCAAGGTCGGCCCCCCACATTTTTTCCACACCAAATCTGGCCCCCTTTGCAAAAAGTTTGGACACCCCTGCTTTAGGTCATTCACTAGGTCCCCCCCCCCCATGTGGTTCTAGGATTTTTGCTCACCGTTCTTGTTATCATTTTGACGCCATGGGGTGAGATCTTGCATGGAGCCCCAGATCAAGGGAGATTATCAGTTGTCTTGTATGTCTTCCATTTTCTAATAATTTCTCCCACAGTTGATTTCTTTACACCAAGCGTTTTACCTATTGCAGATTCAGTCTTCCCAGCCTGGTGCAGGTCTACAATTTTGTCTCTAGTGTCCTTCGACAGCTCTTTGGTCTTGGCCATAGTGGAGTTTGGAGTGTGACTGACTGAGTTTGTGGACAGGTGTCTTTTATACCAATAATGAGTTAAAACAGGTGCCATTAATACAGGTAACGAGTAGAGCCTCGTTAGACCTCGTTAGAAGAAGTTACACCTTTTTGACAGCCAGAAATCTTGCTTGTTTGTAGATGACCAAATACTTATTTTCCACTCTAATTTGGAAATAAATTCTTTAAAAATCAAACAATGTGATTTTCTGTTTTTCCCCCCCCCCACATTCGGTCTCTCATGGTTGAGGTTTACCCATGTTGACAATTACAGGCCTCTCAATTTTTTTCAAGTAGGAGAACTTGCAGAATTGGTGGTTGACTAAATACTTATTTGCCCCACTGTACATGTGTTGTCCTATTAAGCAACATTGAAAACCTGTTCAAATTTAAGGGTAACTTTATAATGTTTTTTTTTTTTTTTATGTTACTGATAGATTGAATTATTTTATGTAAAAAAAGCACTTGAATTTCATTCAGTAGATGAAAAAAAAATTCAGTTAAATAACAAGTGACTACCAACCCCACAATGGGGCTGTTTGTCAAAAAAAAAAAAAGGGATGTCATTGATTGATAATAAATAAATGTTAAAGTTTTAAGAGTTTTAAAATAAAAAAGATTTTTAAATCCAAACCAAAATATTAAGTTAGCCTGTAATAAATAAATCTCTATTCCATGATTGTGTTGATGAAAACATATTCATGAATGATTAAAAACAGTGACAACCTCGTTCTCCCCTATTCTTACCACCACATTCTTAATCTCCAATGTCATCAATAATTGTCGCATTCATCTTCTGATACTAGCTCTCTCGCCCATAAGTTTTGTCATTGTAGATTTAAAATATAAAAAGCATTCCTGTCAAGGTTTAAGCGTGAAAAGAACGAGGAAGACGATCAGCGGTGGACACAAACTACTTTAAAAAGAAGCAACTACAAACATCTTTGGAATTAGTACATCAAGTACGCTATCATTCATCGTATACAGTAGTTATTTACTCGGCATGCAGATAAGGTCACCTTTAACATCGCTGAACTTTACATTCATTCCATTTAATGTGCATCACAGTTCATGTGAAAGAAATAAAAGAGAAAGCAAACATTGGAGGTGACGCCTGAATGACACAGTTCAGTCACACGCGGCCTTCACCGCATTTAGGTGAAAGGTGAGGACCCGAACAATGTCCTCAGCTAAGTGAACCAGACACAAACTTGGATGGACTCATTGACTTGGCAACGGACGTCCAATCCACTTGAACTGGAAGGTCTAGCAGTTATCATTTGCTCAAAAAATTAACTGAAAATTTGGGTTCATGAACAACAAGTAACGCTCTATGAGTGTACAAAATACAATGGTAAAGCTAACACACGATTACATGCATGAAACACCGCCCCCTTGCGGCCGTAAATAATAAGGGCGACTGCATGCGAGTTTTGCACAATCACCTGGCACTTCCACACCATACACAGTTGCCTCAGTGATGCAGTCTGCCTGAGTGATGACATCAGCCACTTCATTAGTGGACACGTTCTCTCCTTTCCATCTGATGTTTAAAAAAAACTAAATTCAACAAAACAAACAAACAAACAAAAAATTCAGTTCTGATGAAGGAAGGTCGAAACATACCTGAAGGTATCACCGATCCGGTCTTGAAAGTAAATAAAGTCGTCTTTGTCGATGAGCATCAAGTCACCCGTGTTGAAATAGACGTCACCTTTCTTGACGACATCGTGCAGTTTCTTCTTCTCAGTCTGCTGCAGGTTTCTGGCGTAGCCCAAGAATGGAGCCCTCGCAGTTATCTCGGAAACAAGAAGGCCAGGCTCACCTAGAGAAAAAAGGAGAAAGGCTAGTAGTGGATCATCGCATGTGGCACTGGCTTGTTTTATGCCGTACTAGAATAAAGTGCACACCAAGTGTGCACACTTCGTATTAGCACTACGCGTAGTGTTGACTGCACTGTGCACAGAGCGGGAGATTTGAAGTACAGTGAACAAACCCAAAGAGGCAGTTACATGAATGCTTTTTTAACAGAAATACCAAGAGGGAGAAAAAGATGTGAAGATAATGAGACGAATAAAATTCACCCAAAAGTTAAGGAAATATGAAAGATTATCTTGTGCTTGGCTTCACTGTGACTACGGTAGGGGACGAGTAAAAACCAATGTGTTCACTGTGTGGAAAAATTTTGGAGGCAGACATCATAAACAAATACAGGTGTGTCCCTTATAGACAATTCACTCCAATCACGCTCTTAATCACTTGAGTTTTCCCCGTGAAAATATGTTGACAATTGGAAAAAGAAAGCTTTAAATCATGACACATGAAAGGAAGGAGATTTAATCTACAGAATGTTTTAAACAAGGGCGTAGGTTTGCATAGGGACAGTAGGGACATAATAGGACCAACTTTTCAGAATGATTATTGTCCCCACCAACTTTTAAAAAGCCTTATATGCATTATATACAGTGATTTAAAAAGAATGTGCCAAAACCATTGTGGTATATTTAAAAAAAAAAAATTACAATAAAAAAATCATTAATAACTAGCTGGATACAAGTATTGTATATAACTTTTAAGTTTTTATTTAATGCTTTACGAGTGCTCAATGTGACCACCACCAGCAGCATGGACAACATCAAGCCGAAATGACTTTTAATTTGTTAAAATTACTTACTTGTTAAGAAGACTTTTAATTCTTATTAAATTATTAATTAATGAATTAATTTTTATTCAGTCTATTTCAATGATTTTAAAATGAATCAATGTGTGATGATTTTGGCACATTCTTTATGAATCACCCTGTATAACGAGTTTAGTAATATAGGTCATTTAGATTGTCTTCCCATATGTTGTAAAGATAGAATTGACCCTACCATTATTATGTGAATTATTTTCATTATGTTCAGACTTACATTTACCCCCTTTCACTTGCTGAATGTGTCCGTCTATTTTTTTTCCTCAAACGCACATTTGATTGGCTGATGACTTGACCTCATGCCCTCCCCCCCCACACACACACACACACATGCACACGTAGCCAGCTCCGACACAGATATACAACATGCCCACAACATGCCTCCGAAGTTTTGTTTCGGCCAGCTGCAGCCACTGTATGTAACGTAAAAAGACGTCAATGTTATTGAGGTGGGAAACACCACTAATTTTGCTACTGAAAGTCGAACCTGCATCAGAGTTAAATTAAACTGTGTGAACTTGTAAACTCGCAAAACTCGAGTCCGAAGCTGCTTAGAGAGGTGTCCTGCTGTATGTGTTTTCTACTGTTATCATTAATTAAACTGTATGTAATGCAGTGAACTCTGCCGGAAGAGAGAGAGAGAGAGAGAGAGAGAGAGAGAGAGCGAGAGAGAGCGTTAAGGGATTATTAACACCTTTGTAATTGTTGTGTATGCTAATATAATTTAAATTATGTCCAATTTAAATTTGCTAATAAGATCCAGACATTTATTCTGGAAGTTTTAAAAATGTTTCTTGAGTAGTTTTTGAAAACAAATATTGGAAACGAACAGTTTATCACTTGAACCAGTACACATGAAAGTTAGTTTGAATCAATTCAGATTTAATTTGCATTGATCATTTTGCCTATCAATTAATTAGGTTGATATTCGTGAGAAATGTATCCCTGAACCCCGTTCACCCAATCTGTTTGGTCTTATTAATGCCCCGTCCCCAGCAAAAAGTGTACATGCAGGTTATGTTGTTATATCGTCCCTACCAATGTTGAGACCAAACCTATGGCCTTGGTTTTAAAACAAACAAACACAATATAAAGGTTTTGGTGTGGCCTATCACTCAAAAAAATGAGGTGTTGAACTGACATAAAAAAATTATGGAAAGAATTTGCACCTGATAATATTGCTTTCCTTCAGCATTTAGCAATTGTGTCCTTTTAACATAAAGCACGCATGTCTAGCCAATATTAGGCACTCATGTTGCGCGAACATAAAGCACTCTTGTTGAGCCAACATAAGGCACTCATGTTCACCCCAAAATACATGTTGAACCGACATTAAAGAAATACATAATTTGATTAAATTGCTTTCCTTCAGTATTTAGCAATTGAGTTCTTTTAACATAAAGCACACGTTGAGCCAACATAAGGCACAACTAGGGCTGTCAAATTTATCGCGTTAACGGGCGGTAATTAATTTTTTAAAATGAATCATGTTAAAATATTTAACGGATGCATGGAACGACCCACTCACGCATTGCCGCAAACAGACTACAATGGCGACGTTCTACGTATATACAGAGCTAAGAGGCAGTGACAGGTGAGGGGAGTGGATACAGGCATTCATTTGGACCGTGCTTTTAATTGCGTAAAGCTTTGACATCTCTTCCACAACAATTATAACTATTGAGGTGAGCAACGTGGGGAAGAATGACAGGAGTTAATCTTTTTCTTAACACCCTGCATTGTACACAACACAGAGAAGATATACGTATTATTTGCAGCCGCCACACACATTCATGGTTACCCACTTCCCATCATGCATTTGGGCAGAACAGTTTTGTCACTACATTATCATTGACTGAAACCTCAACACATACACTAGATGGCAATATTTAGTCACAATATACAAACTCACATTTATCCTTTAAGAATCTATCCGTGGATTCCTTTCACAGAAAGAATGTTACTAATGTTAATGCAATCTTGTGGATTTATTGTTATAATAAACAAATACAGTACCTATGTACAGTATGTTGAATGTATATATCCGTCTTGTCTTATCTTTCCTTTCCAACAATAATGTACAGAAAAATATGGCATATTTTAGAAATGGTTTTAATTGCGATTAATTACGATGAATTAATTTCTAAGCTGTGATTAACTCGATTAAAAATTGTAATCGTTTGACAGCCCTAATTTTAACGTAAATGGCCGTCAATGGCATCAATTTATATATGCCTCAATGGAATCCAGTACATTGGCATCAATAGTAGCGACATTCATGATAGTCAATGGCATGTACATAGCTGTCAGTGGTATTGACTTACTTAGGCGCCACTTTAATGTCAATGGGCTGTAATGGTAAATGGTCAAAAATCACAACCACCTATGTTTTCCTGTCATTGAAAATGAAGGGAAAATGTTTGCCATTAAAATGAATGGAATTCCGGTCATTCTGATATTGAAATGGTGCCGGTCGGTCAAACGGTTTGGAGTCTCCACTGCGCCGAAAAAATGTGGATCATAAGATTATGAAAGAAAGAAATAAAAATTAAAGTCGAGGAATTTTACTAGCTGGGCCTTTGCCTTTCAAAGTCCCATCTAATAAAAAATCTCTTTTCACATACAAAATGATAATTCAGTGGTGACGGTACCAATGAGGTGTCCCTTACTTTTTTAGGGAGTTGGCAATCCTACTTTTAAATCTCGCGAGAAATCACAAGACTATTGCAATTAGTTGGAAAGACACATTAACATTATGTTGCATAAACAATATCTAATCAAGCTCCTGATTCACTGTTCATGTTTATGTACAGACTGCATGATTCAATCATGCTCACCTTGGAAACATGATGGTTTCTTGCTGAAAATGCACACTATCTTTTGGTAAACTTTACAACCTGCCTGATTCATTTTTTTGAGTGTACTCAAAAGTCCTTCTATACCAGGGGTAGCCAATGTCGGTCCTCGAGGGCCCCTATCCAGCTTGTTTTCCATGTCTCCCTCCTCCAACACACCTGACTCAAATAATCAGGATCGTTATCAGGCTCCCGCAGCGCTTACTGATGAGCTGATCATTTGATTCAGGTGTTTTAAAGGAGGGAGGCATGGAAAACAAGCTGGATAGGGGCCCTCGAGGACCGGAGTTAGCTACCCCTGTTCTATACCATAAGCTTGTTAGCTTATATGAAGTGCTCTGTGGTCATTACTATGGGAGTGACACACCTTTGGGAACTTGGATGCAGAGACCAGATGAATTCCTCACAGGTTCTCCCAGGTCCACATCGTACTTGATCAATGCAAATGGATAACGCCACTGGAAGACGGAAATAGATGAAGTTAACAGATTAACCATAGACTTCACTATCAGTTGACGAGACTTCTACAGACATTGCGCCACGGCTTCCCGTACGGGGCCGGGCCAGGCAGAGCGTCATGGAGGCTATCACTGCAATAAACATACGCTGCATTCTAACGCCGAATTTACATGGAAACAGGACGAAAGACTTAGTACATACAAGCAGGCAGGAGTGTCTTAAGTGGGATTGGTCAAGGATTAAAAAGCTCTTTGTTTTGTGACAGCCGCCATGTTGGATTTTGTATCGTCACCCAACAGCGTAACTTTACATTCAAATATTGTAATCAGGTAATTTTCGGCCAACTGCCTGATTTTTGGCCAAATAAATAGTAATTTTGACATTTTTGCGTCCATACAAAAAAAAAAAGCTTTTAAGTCTTTTATTTTATGTAACGTTTCAAAACGACGAGGGCCGGATAAGACGTGCTGAGGCAATGGTGACATCGGAATTCAACATGAATAAGTTGTGATTGTAAATGGAAAGATGCAAATTTTGCTTTTGTTGAGTAAAATTAGGTTGGTTATGCATGCTTTCAACAAGTATAACGATGTGAAAATTGAGTGATTTATTAGCTGTTTTTTTTCTCAAATTTCATTTCAGGCAGTTACATTCATTTTTACAAACACAGTTCCTCTGCTTTCAACAAACAACAACAAGATCAAAAAATGCCTGAAAGAGTGGGACCAAGAAAACCGACTTCCCAATTATCATGCAAATAAGTAAAATATTTTCCTGCAACCTGTTTTTGTTTTAGATAGTTACATAGTGGACACTCTTCCCCGACAAAGGTAACGGAAGAACAGAACCTGCAAGGGTAATTTCCTCTGTCAGCAAGAGAGAAAAACACAGGATAAGAAAAAAAAATAAGTATAACCATAAATACACACATATTACATATCCATACCAGCAATAATAATAGACCTACACAGAATTAACAAAACATAAAACACTGATATATATTTAAGACTCTTCCTGAATATATTTTGACCAAGTCATATGTTTATAGCGCAATTAAATATGTGAATATTTTTACACTGTTTAAATTGGGAACTCAGCCTTTTCCATAACGTACAGATACTACAGACACACAAAAGCTTTGGTGAGTTGTTTCTAAATTTAGGAATTGTGAACTCCCCGTAAATCTTAATTTGTGAGCTTTTTCTCGATTGGTGAAGTGTGTTTGTAAATTTACCAGTAACATATTGTTAAAAGCTTTATACAGAATTATAGATGTGTTGTAATCGACAAGGTCTTGCAATTTAAGTAAATTAGATTGAAGAAATAGTTCATGGGTGTGATCCCGAAATCCAGTCTTGTGAACGATGCGAACCGCTCGTTTCTGTACTGTGACTAATGAGATTTGTCGGATTGTGATTGGTGTTCCCCCACACTTCCACACAGTATGTAAAATATGGAAGAATCAAGGTACAGCACAGAGTACGGAGTGCATTCTGATCGAGACATATTTGAACTTTATTCAAAATTGAGAGGTTTCTTGAAATCTTGGTTTTTATGTGCTGACATGGGGTTTTCTAGATGTGAGAGAATTTATTCATGCTTATAACACAACCATTATATATTATATGTTGAAGGCGTTTGTTATGCTTGGATGAGAACATTATAGCATAGAGTATCATTGTTAAAATAATCTGTTGTAATCTTTTTGAGTGGGCCTTCTCATGGCCTTGACGATTGTAGACAGAGTCAATATGCTCAAATATGGACTGTCATTTTCCTGTTGTTTCCAATATGCTCTGAATGAGTACAATATAGCAACTGTGGCTTATCAAACTTCTTCCTGGCCACAGCTTGTGATTCAAGGTTATAGTTTAAGGAGGTTTTTCCCAATGAGAGATGTTTTTCTGTAACTTGAGATGTTTTTACTAACTTTCGATTTCGTTTCTATGGTGTCAACCCATAAATAGAGGGATGCCCTGTATCTCTCTTTTGTGCACATGCGGAGAGGCGCTTTGTGTGTTACTCTGCGTCTGTACCCAAGAGCTCTTGTACTAAAACCTACTAAATCCATGATTGTGGTCGGATTTATTTCTCTAATCTAGCTATCAAGGTAACAATTGTCTCGGAGTTCAAACTTGAGCTTCCCTGACACTAGACAGTTTGGTATCAATCATAACTCCCAAAAATTTGTTCTCAACAAAATTTTTAATTTGTACACCTTCAATATTAAATGTTAGTTCAGTGTCAATTTTTGCATTCCCAAAAATCATTGATATAGTTTTACTTATGTTGTACTTGTATTATATTTACTTATAGTGTTGAAAACTTTGCGGAAATTGCACTAAATAAAAAACATTTAAGTAAAAAGTTATATGGTGTGTTAATATTGCTATTGATCCTGATTTGCATTTGTTGATTTTTTTGTGCATCTAGCGTAAAATCTGAAAAAAAAATTCAGCTATTTTCAGTTTTGTTGTACTTATATAAAAAAATGATTAATCAGGATTTTATTAGGGAACGACTTTGAATTTTTAGATGTTGCTGCTCATGGAGAGTCATAAATTTGTAAGGTAGGTGCTTGTTTTGGTTTTATAGGTCGCTAGCTGCTTTAGTTTTGAAAATATTTAAATTTCATGTTTTTGAAAAATAGGCCCCCTACGGAACGGCCCCGCACTCCGTTTCCCGTCAGCTGATAGTGAAGTCTAAGAATGAACAAATCGGGCTGAATTAAAACTTAGACTTACTCTGTATAAGAAGTTGTCTCGTCCAACAGCGCCAATCTTGCCGCAGTAATTCATCAACACGAAGTTCCCTTCCGTTGCTCCATAAAGCTCCAAGATTTGAACATTTCCGAAGCGGTTCAAGAAATCCTTCCAGACGTTGGCTCTGATGCCGTTGCCGATCGCAAGTCTTACTTTGTGGTTTCGGTCGTTAGGTTTCTGGTGGGAAAATGCAGATATAGCATTGCTTATGGAACAATGGATTTTTGATGATTTAGCAAAGTTGAGGAATGCATGCAGAAACAATCCACAGATTATATGAAAACAAGTGAGAGCTATGATTGGGTGTAAAATGAGCATTTCCAAAAAGCTCAGCTGGTTACAAGCAGGTATGGGGGTGGTGGGGGGGGTGACCACTCTGTGAACAGCTACGTGAACAGAGACAGTCTTTAACAGGGTTGTAACGGTACACAAAAATCACGGTTTGGTACGTACCTCAGTTTTGAGGTCACGGTTCGGTTAATTTTCGGTAGAGTCAATACGAATGATTCAATACGAATACATGTACCGTTACACCCTTAGTCTTTAGATGCCTAAATAACGCTTAGTTAATTATCCAGGTTAATTGTGAATTAATTTATTTTTGGTTCTATAAAACAAGTTGTTATTTGTTTTTTTGGTTTCTTGGGACGGGCTTGTGACGTCATGTCATACGATATAAATGGGCAGCGAGAGCTGTTTGGGTGAGTCAGTTGGTGTAGGCAGTAAGGAGGAAGCATAAGAGCCCAAACAATTTTTTGACCTTTACCTCATTAACTCTTTGGCTTAATCTCCCTCTTCACACTCTATGTTTTTGGATCTCATTTGCTCTTTTGTTTACATTTTTGGATGTTGCTCGGTGGAATAGTTTTTTGTTGGATTAAAGAACAAACACATAAAGAGCGGCGTGAGAGTTTTTCTTCGCCGCTGTCCAGCGGTGTGTGAGGGAGACAGAAGAAAAAAGCGTAGGGTTAAGGGCTTTGTGTTGTGAATCCTGCACAGTCCAATGCTAATAACAAACACAAACGTTTCTCAACAATTAAGGTTTTTATAATCTATGGTCCGAAAGATTCTCTACCCACACTCTTAGGTTCTGTTACCCTAAGTCAGGCAAGGGTGTTACATGTACGGCCCGTGGATTGGAACCAGGCCGCAAGTGGGTCCAACCTGCCGGGGTGTTTTGCCAGACAGGAATGTTTTAGTTCATTCTTATGGTATATACAGAATCACATAAAATTGAAAGTTCTGTGATTTGTTTGAGCGTGTCATTTAAAACCTTTTCTGCTTCATGACTGGCAGTGTTTGGGCTTATGTAAGCTCTTTCATTTCTGTATTAAGGGAAAAACCTCCACCAATACCAGCAATTCCGCTATATTTCTCTTTGTGGAAAGGTCCACGTGGTTTAAAAATTTCAGCGGGCGAGCAATACGTAAAGTTCGACTCATGCAGATGACGCATGGAGAGGCAAGGTTGCCGAAAAGACGAGAAAGGTCCAGCTGCGGCTCACAGTACAAACCAACCGCGCCCCCTGCTTTCAACAACCAGTCAGATCAAGCGTTCGCCATCCGCCAACCACGCCCCCTGCTTTCAATGACCCTAACTATTATATAACAACTCCTTATCCGCCTCTACGCTCATTTTGGGTTGGGGTTTAGGGTTCACAGCTACTTGCGTGAGTTTGTTTGGAGGCAAAGGTACCGAAACACAAACCTTTTCATGCAAATTATTGATGACATGTAAGTTTCTTATCCTTTTTCTTATCTTTTTTAGGTGGCAGGGGTGAACTTTTTCCCACTGAGATTTGCACTTGTAAATTAAAAACTGAATTTAGTGTTGCTGCTGTGTATCATCTTGTATACATCCCATTAATGTGAGGAAAGCCATCAATGTGGCGTGGTGCCAAAATTAGTTTGACACCCAATCCCTAAGTAAAAGCCACTCCCACTCGTCATGTGTGATGAAGAGTGCCTACCTTTGGTGTGTTACAGACAAAACGCATTATTTCCCCAATGTATTGTATTACAGTCACATTGTATTTCCTGCAGTCATCCCAGAACTGTGATGAAGAGAATTTACTCTTCAGGGCAACTGTGATACCTGAACACATGACAAAACAAAGACAATTTATCCAGCACATTCATGCTAGCTGTGTTTGAATCCAGGGTCTGCAGCCTGTCAGAGTCCAGCACCAAAAACTACTGTCCTATCTAATGTGGGAAGCAGCTAACCACAAGCATGCTGACACAAATAATAACAAGTGCATTAAACACACTTCTTTTTTGCAACTCTTTGACAATGAAAAATGACTCATCTCTGCCAGTTGAGTTGACAGCATATCAGACACTGAAGTAAAATAGCACATTCTTAAGTGTTTAACATTTCCTATCTGTAGCAGCTCAATGCAACGGACACACTGGAGTGTGATGCGTTCCACTGAATCTCCTAAAAGTAGGACAAATACGTGTCCGCAAATACTCAACGATGCGCAGGACGCCGGTCGAGGCATTTAAATGATTGACTGTCCCACATAAATCAGTATAAATCAAGGGCGTAAGTTTGCGTAGGGCTGGTAGGGATATAACAATACCAACTTTTCAGAATGCTCAAATTGTCCCAACCAGCGATTAAGCAGCCTTATTTGCATTATATACAGTAATGAGTTCAGTAATATTGGTAATTTAGATTGTCTTTAGATTGTAGAATTGACCCTACCAATAAACTTCAAAACTCTATTGACCTAACACTTCGTCATTCTTTGCGTCATGCCCTACCATAGGGGGCCCGGCTTCATTAATAATAGTCATTCGAAGACAGCACACGCTCATGTCAAAGCCAGATTTAAGTTTGGATTTTTGAAGTACAAAAGCTGTACCGCATACAAACAGGAGGGATTGTCTCAGGAGTGATTTGTTCGAGGATTTAAGGTAATTATTACATTTTTCGTACCATGCATGCATTTTGAAACATGAATACAGTGGGAAAAACTAGCTGCTACGGCCGCCATATTGGAATTCTCACTAACATTATACTTCAAAATTTTTACGAAACATGAATGGTAACTGTTTTTCCTTTTTTTTACCTCTAACCAAAAATCTTGTAGGAAAACCCATTGTGAGTGTGTTTGCTTTAGTTTAATTGTTGCGATGCTGGCCCTTTAAGAAGTGGGAAGCTCGCCAAAGCAACTCTACTCCGTTCACAGCCGTGTAGTTCATTCCCAATCTACCGTCATGTTTACTTACCATCCGAAAGTTGTGTGTAAATGGGAAAAGTAAGTATAGTGTTGAAGTGTGCCTTAACAATGTATAAACACGTTTAGTTGATGACAGTTGCTCAGCTAATAATCGATTGCATTCGCTAGCCACTGCGAGCTAACCGCTAGCCTCCCTGTGCTAATTGCTAACGCTAATTTGACTACGTTGATGAGGCTAAAAGTTTGTTATGTTTCCAATAGGGAATGGGACGTACTACGTCATTGTTTGGACGCGCCTCCATGCTGGCAATATGATTCACTTCCGGGCCGGCAGAGTCAATGCGGATTGTAACGTGTGGTAGTGCTAAGCTAACTCTTTCGGTGTTTTAGAAAGAAAATATGGGTGCTTATTGTTGCGTTACCGGGTGCAACAGCATCTCCTACGACAAAAAAAGGGGTTAGGAAAAATGGACTCACTTTTCACCGTTTTCCTGCATGGAGGACCAAATATCAGATCACGAAGGTACGACGGATGGCTGGATTGCAGCGGTTCGTCGGAAAAGCATTTCTTATGATCATATTTCTGCTGGAATGAGAGTGTGTTCCTGTCATCTCTACTCTTGTAAGTTGAACGATTTATCCACTTTTGGTTTCAATACGCTTTTCTTTTTTTACACCGTTGTGTAAATCTGCCTCGGTAGCAATGCTCGCCTACTACGACTCACCTACCTGTTGTGTTCCTAGGTAAACCTGCTGACAACACATCCCGATTTGTCACCATCTCTCTTCTTGGATCATTTGACAAAGAAAATTTGTTCAATGGAGTGGTTCCATTTGTCCTGTGTCACACTCAAACAAGCCCCTGCTGCAGACGCCATCTGGGTCTGCCCTTCTCGTCGATGAACTGCGGGCTTTTAACTTGTGAAAATGCAAGAACTGTAATGCACATATTTATTCTGCCTGGCTATTTAACTATGGCCAGTGACGTATTATTATTATTATTATTATTATTTTTTTTTTTTTAAACCACTTTGACAAAGACACGTTTCATTGTAATGTTGAATTTATATATTCTATTATTATTTTTAAATGATAATATTCTTATTTGCACTTATGGAGACTTTAGACTGTCAATTCAAATAGTGTTGGAAAAGTTGCAATACCTAAAATAGAAATGCAAGAACTGTAAAGTACATATTTTTACACCTTTTTTTACCTAAGGCCACTGGATGTTTTTTAACTGCTTTGAAAAAATACAGGTTTTGTTGTGATCTTGTATTTATATGGTATATAGCTTTTTATAATGTATTATGTATTATAATATTTGCTGCCCCCTGCCAGAGTGTGGGCCATTTTGTACTAAAAGGATTTTAAACTGTCAGTTCAAATACTGTGTTGGAGACTAGTACTTGCAATACTTAAAATGGAAATGCAAGAACTTTAAAGCACATCCTGTCTGGCAATTTACTCAAGGCCAGTAAATAGTGTTTTAAACTGCTTTGACAAAGACACGTTTATTGTGATCTTGTATTTGTGTATTACTTATAATTATATAATATTTGCTGCCACCGTCAGAGGGTGGGCCTTGTTTGCACTAATTTAAAGATTTTAAACTGTCAATTCAAATATCGTATTGGAGAAATTGCATTACTTGAAATAAATCTATTGCAACTTATCAGTCCCAGTTCTTGTCTACAACACTGTCCAAAAATTGTCAATGCATATTCCAAATAGAATAACAAAATTAAGTCACCTGACTTTGTAATTATTACACCTGTTTATTATGAAGACCTGAAGTAAACAACAAGCAGTTACAGTTTGTCAAGAAGTTGTTCAAGTCATGTTTTGGTATTCATATTTTATTGACTTTTCACAACAACACTTGGGATCGTGTTTGTAAGAGCAGAGCAAACTGAAGTTTCAGCGTGCACTCTTCGCCTTTCCAACCTCTCATAACGCTCCGATGTGGTGCGCTTGACCTCAGAATAACCCAAGAAGAGATATGGTGACCAATCGGGATGTGTTGTCAGCATTTCATATGCAGGTTTTCCTAGTAACACAACAGGTAGGTGAGGAGGAGTAGGTTAGCATTGCTACCGAGGCAGATTTACACAACGGTGTAAAAAAAGAAAAACGTATTGAAACCAAAAGTGGATAAATCGTTCAACTTACAAGAGTAGAGATGACAGGAACACACTCTCATTCCAGCAGAAATATGATCATAAGAAATGCTTTTCCGACGAACCGCTGCAATCCAGCCATCAGTCGTGCCTTCGTGATCTGATATTTGGTCCTCCATGCAGGAAAACGGTGAAAAGTGAGTCCAGTTTTCCTCGCCCTTTTTTTAGTCGTAGGAGAAGCTGTTGCACCCGGTAACACAACAATACACACCCATAATTTCTTTCTAAAACACCGAAAGCGTTAGCTTAGCACGACCACACGTTACAATCCGCATTGAGTCTGCCGACCCGGAAGTGAATCATATTTCCAGCATGGAGGCGCGTCCAAACAATGACGTAGTACGTCCCATTCCCTATTCCCCTCATCTCTACTCTTGTAAGTTGAACGATTTATCCGTTTTGGTTTCAATACGTTTTTTTTTTTTTTTTTTTTTTTTTTTTTACTGTTGTGTAAATCTGCCTCGGTAGCAATGCTAACCTTCTCCTCCTCCTCCTCACCTACCTGTTGTGTTACTAGGAAAACCTGCATATGAAATGCTGACAACACATCCCGATTGGTCACCATATCTCTTCTTGGGTTATTCTGAGGTCAAGCGCACCACATCGGAGCGTTATGAGAGGTTGGAAAGGCGAAGAGTGCACGCTGAAACTTCAGTTTGCTCTGCTCTTACAAACACGATCCCAAGTGTTGTTGTGAAAAGTCAATAAAATATGAATACCAAAACATGACTTGAACAACTTCTTGACAAACTGTAACTGCTTGTTGTTTACTTCAGGTCTTCATAATAAACAGGTGTAATAATTACAAAGTCAGGTGACTTAATTTTGTTATTCTATTTGGAATATGCATTGACAATTTTTGGACAGTGTTGTAGACAAGAACTGGGACTGATAAGTTGCAATAGATTTATTTCAAGTAATGCAATTTCTCCAATACGATATTTGAATTGACAGTTTAAAATCTTTAAATTAGTGCAAACAAGGCCCACCCTCTGACGGTGGCAGCAAATATTATATAATTATAAGTAATACACAAATACAAGATCACAATAAACGTGTCTTTGTCAAAGCAGTTTAAAACACTATTTACTGGCCTTGGGTAAATTGCCAGACAGGATAAATATGTGCTTTAAAGTTCTTGCATTTCCATTTTAAGTATTGCAAGTACTAGTCTCCAACACAGTATTTGAACTGACAGTTTAAAATCCTTTTAGTACAAAATGGCCCACACTCTGGCAGGGGGCAGCAAATATTATAATACATAATACATTATAAAAAGCTATATACTATATAAATACAAGATCACAACAAAACCTGTATTTTTTCAAAGCAGTTAAAAAACATCCAGTGGCCTTAGGTAAATAAAGGTGTATAAATATGTACTTTACAGTTCTTGCATTTCTATTTTAGGTATTGCAACTTTTCCAACACTATTTGAATTGACAGTCTAAAGTCTCCATAAGTGCAAATAAGAATATTATCATTTAAAAATAATAATAGAATATATAAATTCAACATTACAATGAAACGTGTCTTTGTCAAAGTGGTTAAAAAAAACGTCACTGGCCATAGTTAAATAGCCAGGCAGAATAAATATGTGCATTAAAGTTCTTGCATTTTCACAAGTTAAAAGCCCGCAGTTCATCGACGAGAAGGGCAGACCCAGATGGCGTCTGCTGCAGGGGCTTGTTTGAGTCCGACACAGGACAAAAGGAACCACTCCATTGAACAAATTTTCTTTGTCAAATGATCCAAGAAGAGAGATGGTGACCTATCGGGATGTGTTGTCAGCAGGTTTACCTAGGAACACAACAGGTAGGTGAGTCGTAGTAGGCGAGCATTGCTACCGAGGCAGATTTACACAACGGTGTAAAAAAACACAAACGTATTGAAACCAAAAGTGGATAAATCGTTCAACTTACAAGAGTAGAGATGACAGGAACACACTCTCATTCCAGCAGAAATATGATAATAAGAAATGCTTTTCCGACGAACCGCTGCAATCCAGCCATCCGTCGTACCTTCGTGATCTGATATTTGGTCCTCCATGCAGGAAAACGGTGAAAAGTGAGTCCATTTTTCCTCACCCCTTTTTTTGTCGTAGGAGACGCTGTTGCACCCGGTAACGCAACAATAAGCACCCATATTTTCTTTCTAAAACACCGAAAGAGTTAGCTTAGCACTACCACACGTTACAATCCGCATTGACTCTGCCGGCCCGGAAGTGAATCATATTGCCAGCATGGAGGCGCGTCCAAACAATGACGTAGTACGTCCCATTCCCTATTCACTTCTCAATCTAAGTTGTTATTCTAATTTCTAACTGCTTAAAGTGTTTGCTGATTATTGTCCATGATGAGCAATTATATGCATTATATGAGCGGTAGGCTATATTTCATTCATATTTAATGTGTTAATTTAGGTAGATATACTGTATGTTCATACCAAGGGCATAGGTTTGGAAAGGGATGGTAGGGACATAACACTACCAACTTTTCAGGATGCTAAAATTGTAAATAACAACTTTTAAGCAACCTTATTTGCATTATATAACGAGTTCAGTTATAAAGGGAATTTAGATTGTCTTCCCATATGTTGTAAGGATAGAATTGACCCTACCATTCTTAAGTGAATTATTTTCATTATGTTTATGTTTGCTAATAAAAAGTTTTTGAAAACAAAGGTTTGAATCGAACAGTGTATCACCTGAACCGATGCACATAAAAGTTATTATCAGTCGATACGGATTTATTTTGCATTGATTATATAGCCTATCAATTAATTAGGTTCATATTCATGAGAAATGTGGCCCTTTGCCCCGTTCATCCAATCTATTTGGTCTTATTAATGTCCCGTCCCCAGCAAAACTGTACATGCAGGTTATGCTGTTATATCGTCCCTACCAATGTTGAGACAAAACGAACGCCCTTGGTTTATACAGCATATGCGCGTGTGTATTATATAACTGACATGTTGCATATGGTTATACTGTACTGCAGAAAACCACACACGCGCATCCTCATCATTCTCTGAAGTAAACCAAAAATAAATCCTGAACAGCCTCTTTGAATCTCTGATCGGATTCACAACATCATAGCGTCACCAGCTTTATTCCACGCACCCATAGAGAGATCCCAATCCAAATTAGCTCTTTTTCAATCTAGACTGTTTTACATTCATATCTATAAAAAAAAAATCAGGGATTTACACATTTATTCACAAGATTTTTCAACTTAAAAAGCTCTTTGTTTTGCTACTTCGAAATATGTACTTACAGTAAAATGAATTATAACCCATTTTTTTGGTTTTTATTTTGCTTTTGGTCAGCAATAGGCCAGCCCAGCGCCTGCACATGCTAAAGCTCGTCGGGTTGTTCCCCGGGAATGTGCAGGCCGACTTGGACCGCGCCAAATTAGAGGAGAAAGAGGATGACGAGGAGATTTTGGCCGAGCTTGCCAGGGAGCTAGCCGGACCCGCCGACGAACAAGCTTGCCCAGCAGGGGAACATAGAGATCGCTGTGAAGCTCAAGAGGTGCAACCCGCCCTCCGTGATGTTCGACGTCCTGGTCGAGCTGGTGGACACGAGAGAGCTGGAGACGGGAGAGCTGGGCTGTCCTCAAGCGGCCATCTCTCCCCATGACCCATAGTGACATCGGAATTCAATAAATAATAAGTTGTGATTGTATATAGAATTTATAATTTATTTGAATATTGTTTATAGTTGATTCTGCATGCTTTCCTCAAGTATTACGTTTCTGATGTGAAAATTGAGTAATTTATAAGCTTTTGAAAAATGTCAAATTTGCACTTAATAAAAAAAATGCTATTTTAGGCAAAAATTCATATATGTTAAATATTGCTATTTTTCTTAAAATATAGGTGATTATCTCTGCATTTGGTGATTTTTGTGCATCTAGTGTAAAATTTGAAAATTTTATAGCCATTTTAAGTTTTGTTATACTTAAATAAAAAAATAATTAATCAGGATTTTATAAGGGAACGACTTTGAATTTTTTGATGCCACTGCTCATGGAGACTCATATATGCCTAACATAGGTGCCTGTTTTGGTTTTAGGACGGTAGCAGCTTTGGTTTTGAAAATATTTGCATTTGGAAGTTTTTGAAAATCGGCCCCCTACGGATTGGCCCTGCACCCGTTGTCATGTAAATATAATATGAAGTCTACGCCCTACTATTATTTAATGAATTATTTTCATTATGTTCAGACTTACATTTACACCTTTAAACTTGCTGAATGTGTTGGTCTATTTTTTCCCTCAAACACATGTTTGATTGGCTCATGACTTGACCCCACTCTCCCCCTCAGCCCACACACACAAACAATATATACGTATATTTAAAAAAAAATGAGGATCTTACAAAGGAACAATTGGCTAACTTGCACAGCAAAGGTCCACTAGGTTAAATGCTATAAAATGGTAATGTTCACCAGATTGTTTCTGGTGCACACTTGAAACAATATGGTGTGCACCTGATTGTTTCGGGTGCGCATCAGATAGTTTCTGCTGCACACCAGATGGTTTAAATTTCTTTTATTTCTGTTGATGTCTCTTTAGGGGCTCCATAGGAAACACACAACTAATTTTGCTCCTGAAAGTCTGACCTGCATCAGAGTAAGCATAACAATAAACTGTGTGAACTTGCTAACCTGCAAAACTCGAGTAGGAAGCTGCTCAGAGAGAAGTGTCTTCCTGTATGTGTTTTATACTATTAACTATAATTAAATTCTGAGAAATGTAGTAAACTCTGCTGGAAGCTATAGAACCAGAAAAACGTGAGCAAGAAGCTGCTTCGAGGGAGAGGTTGTGTTTCACAGAAAAGTGTTGGCAGTAAAAATACACATACTGATGCTTTTTTGTCTTGTAAACTGCCTGGTTTAGAAGGAAAGAGGGCTAGACCATGTTGTGACTTTACAGTTTCGAAACTAAATACCTATTAGTGCATTTCATTTATTAAAATGTATTTAATTCTACGTTATTTATTTAAAAATTCGCAGTCTATGCAGATATTTTTTTCCAGATAGTCATACATTAATCCAGTCCTTCTCAAATAGTGGTGCGATGCCAGGGGGGGAGCATGTGACCTCGGGAAACATAATTTTTGCATACTAAAATAAAGTGTAATTGCACATCCACTCACTGGGTGGCAGTGGCGCTCTCATTTTCAGGGTGTGCGAGGTATTTTTGGACCAAACAAGAGCACACAGCAAACAGCTGGGGCTAATAAAAAGAGCTAGGATGAGGAAATATGACGAAGCGTATGTAGCGTTTGGCTTCACTTTTAATACAGTGGGAGACGAGGAAAGATTGTGTCTAACAATGTTGGCAGCGGACAGCATGAAGGCAAATCAATTAAGACATCACTTAAAGACATTAGACCCCAATCACATTGATAAGCCGCTTGATTTTTTTCAGCAAAAGCGTGCCGAATATTACTAACAATCGTCCCGCTTTGTGAGTATTACATCAGTAAACCAGCGAGCACTGTTAGCATCTTATAAGGGGGCATTCCAAGCTGCTCAGTGCAAAATAACCCCAGACCATAGCAGAGGAGCCTATACCGCCTGCAGACAAAAAAAAAAGAAAAAAATCACTCTGTCTAATGACACTATCATTTTTGTTCATTTATTTTTTTGTTTTGTTGGTCAAATTGTTTGGCACATTGTACTGTTATTGTTGCTAATCAATTGGAATTTATTATTATTATTTATTTATTTTATTTTTTGTTATCAAATGGTCAAAAAATGTACCTTGAGTGTGTTTAATTTGGCTGTAACTGTCTTTTTAAATTCAGGGAAATTGATGTGCTTTAAGTCTTTTCTGTTACAAAAAAAATGTCAATAAAGTTATACTTTATTGTCAGTTGATCTATATTACTTTTTATGTTAACAAGGACAATGTTATGCAGAGGTGTACTTATAATAATTTTATAGACATATACTGTATATATTAGGGCTCTCAAACAATTAAAATTTTTAATTGAGTTAATTACATCTTAAAAATTGATTAATCGTAATTATTCGCAATTCAAACCATTTCTAAAATATGCCATATTTTTCTGTAAATTATTGTTGGAATGGAAAGATAAGACACAAGACGGATATATACATTCCACATATGGTACATAAGTACAATAAATCAACAAGATGGAATTAACATTATTAACATTCTGATATAAAGACTTCTTAAAAGATAAATGTTAGTACAAGTTATAGAAATTGTATCTTAAACCCCTCTCAATGTTTTCGTTTTTAATAAAATTTGTAAAATTTTCAATAAAAAAATAAACTAGTAGCTCGCCATTGTTGATGTCGATAATTACACAATGGTCATGTGGTGCTGAAACCCATAAAATCAGTCGCACCCAATCGCCAGCAAAGGACGACAAAACACCAAAAAACACAAGTAACAAGTGGACATTACACTGCTGTCATTTTAATCTGTTTGAGCGGGGCATGTGCGTTAAATGCGTCAAATATTCTAACGTGATTAATTTAAAAAATTAATTACCGCCCGTTAACGCGATAATTTTGACAGCCCTAATATATATATGTATATGTATATATATATAAATGGGGGGAGGAGGGGTGAAACCTTGCATCTTCCTGAGGGGAGCGTGACAGAAAATAATTGAGAAGCACTGCATTAGTCATAATCAAGGTAAAAAGTAATTAATTCCAATTTAGATTTTTTCCCCCCATAATTGCTTAACCCACTGATGCACTTTAGCGATGCTTCTGGACAAAAGCAGTAGTGTTTTACCTGAAGGAAAGCTCCATTTTTATTTATTTTTGTTAATCCCTGACTAAGAAGTTTCTTCAGTTACTGTATATTTAGTGTATTTATTCAGACAGACAATGTTGAGTATTCTTTTTTATTCTTTTATTTTTATTCTTTTGTATTTTTATGGCATTCCTTGATAGTTACAAGATTATTAGCAAGTTTGTATTTATTGTGTATGTAAATATGGTGCAAGCTATGTTCAATTAGTGAAATTTAAATTTGCTAATAAAATCCAGATATTTATTCAGGAAGTTTTTGAAAACAAAGGTTGGGATCGAACGTTTTATCACCTGAACCAATAAACATGAAACTAGAGGTCAGTACAGATTTGTTTTGCAATCATCATTTAGCCTATCAATTAATTATGTTAATATTCATGAGAAATGTCGCCCAGACCACCATTCACACAATCTGTTTGGTTTCATCAATGTCCCCTCCCCAGCAAAAAGTGTGCATGCAGGTTATGCTGTTATATCGTCCCTACCAATGGTGAAACCAAACCTACGCCCTTGGTATGTATGGAGTAGGACACGATTGACGCAGGGTGCAGACCCTGAATCTGGACACAGCTTTTAGTTGTCTCGCATGATAAAAGATATACTCAATATCAGTAATGTGATTGAGAGGGCGTACCTAAGTCAATTGCTCCTGCGAATCCAACAAATCCCGAGGTGTGATACAGAGGGAGGCTGATATAAAGCACGTCATCTGCGATTACTCCACAACTGCGAAGAATCATAGCCATGGCCCATAGTTTGGTATGGGTAAGCACTGCTGCCTTAGGGAGACCTGTTCAAGAGAAGATGAAGAAGGTGCAGGGAGCAACTAGGCTTGTTTCCCCTCCCTCTCAGAAAAAAAGCAACAACCCAACATGGCTCACCAGTAGTCCCTGATGTGTACACGTAGACGGCGGGACTCTGCATGTTCAAATCTGATCTTAACTCTCTAGAGAGCGGTTCAGAGGACATGTTGCTCATCTTGTCGGTGAAGCTGTGCACGCCTGCACATGTCACCGGGTTCCCCAAGAAGTACACAGTCACCTGCTGCTCCAATAGTTCTGGTAGCACCTCCTCCACTGCGCTCTGCAAGTCTGGACACATAGTTGTGTTCAAAATTATTCAATCTCCACCGCCCCATAAGTGTTTTTGCATGTAAGACATTTATTTTTCATCTTTTTTTAATAATACCATTATCTTTTTTATAATACCATTAAATAATTACATTTCCGATAGGTAAATACAAATTAAATAAAAATACTTTTGGGAATATTTCAATTTATGGCCTTTGTGTTATTACTTCACTGAAAAAATTGTTCAATATATATGCGTGTATAACTTCAGTACTTAGTACAACATCCTTTGCAACAGTAACATCCTTTAGACGTGAAGCATAACTTGACATAAGTTTCTTGCAGAGATCCACAGGTATCTTTGACCATTCCTCACAAGCAAAGGCCTCCAGTTCATTAACATTTTTGGAGTTGTGTGCTGCAACTGCCTTCTTCAAGTACCCCCAGAGATTTTCAGTGGGATTTAAGTCTGGTGATTGCAATGGCCACTCTAGAATCTTCCAGCACTTCTTTTGCAATCAAAATGTGGTAGAAGTTGAGGTATGCTTAGGATCATTGTCACGTTGGAAGGTCCAATCTCACCCAAGACTCAGCTTTGTCAGTGACTGCATGACATTCGCTGAAGATTTCCTGTACCTGAAGAAGCAAAACAACCCCAAGCATGACTGACCCCCCCCACCGTGTCTCGCAGTAGATAGGGTGTTCTTTTCTTTATAGGCATGATTCTTTCTCCTCCACACGTACCGTTGATCCATCAGCCCAAAAGCTTCCAGTTTGGTCTCATTACTCCAGAGAACAGTATCCCAAAACCTTTGTGGTTTGTCCACGTGGTTTTTGGTATAATTGTTGTGCTTTGGAGCCGGGGGGGGGGGGGGGGGGGGGTCTGGGAGTTCTTGCATGTAACCCATCATTTCGCAGTGTGCGTCATATTTGATATTTTCTAGGATGAAACCTGAATACCTTCCTATGACATGTCCTGTCATAGTTCCTGCGCAAGCACTCCAGACAAGGAAGAGTCAGAGCCAGGTTGAGCACCACAGTGGTACTTACTCCACTATTGCACCCGGGGAAAGTGCCCACGCTTACTCTTCTCTGCAGGCCCTGCAACGGCTGAAAACTACCCCACAAGAAGGGTATTAGGTCGAAAAACCTACCCTGCCATAGGAAGTGTGGAGAAGCCCGTCCGGAAATCCAAGATCAAGTGGCCAAAACTTAAAGCCAGCGACAAAGAAGGATGGAGCAGTTTTGATGCCACCCTGCACACAGTCCTCCAAAGCACCCTAAAGAGCAACACAACATCAAAGTTGAAATCGAAATTGAGGAAAGCTCTAAAGGACCTGGCAGAGGAAGCAGAGCAAGGGTGCTTCTGTCTCTGGCTCCGGAGGAAAGATAAAACGTGGGGGAAACAAGCAGCGTAGGACCTCCAAGTTTGCTCGGTATGTGGTCAGGCCTGCACTTTACTCAGGGACTTGGACTCCCCTGCCATGCATAGTCCATTGGGGCTGAGCCCACAACCCAGCTGCAGGGAGTGGCAGGGAGACGTCACTGACACTGCCCCACCACACAGAGATGTTTCGAGATGGAAGGAGCGAAACATCAATGGGGGGTGGCTTCCGGCTGACGACCCTGCAGCGGGCCCACTGCCACCGTCGGAGGTGCGACAAGCAGTTATGCTCAGCAGGCTCCATCTATCTGTACTCCCAACCAGCTGTCACCCGGGGATTTATCTCCACTTTTGGCTTCAGGTATCACACAGCAGTTCCAGACAGTAACCTTTTTCTGCCACACCCATTTAGCCTTTTTTACTGTGCCTTTAGCTTTATACTTGCAGACTATGCTCCCAATTGTGTCTCTTGAATTTTTTAGTCCTTTTGCTATATTTTGATATCCATATCCTTGGTTATGAAGTGAAATGACCTCCTCTCTGAACTTTTTCGACCATTTCTCTATACTTTACCATATTGTAAAGATGTCATTAACTGCCAAGAAGAGCCATGTGTCACAGTCCTTTTAAATCTGCCTAACTGCTGCTCATTAGGGTTTCGTTCACATCTACAGATGTTTTCATCAGCTGTTTGAGAACACCTGATGGAAACCTTTGTTCTTAAGAGTGGTGGACTTGGAGGGGGTTGAATAATTTTGTCAATGAGGTAATCACAGAAAGACCATTAATTGGAATATTCAAAAAAATATTTTTGTTATTTCAGTTGTATTCATCTATTTGACAAGTCATTATTTGATGTGATTATGAACAAGATGAAAAATGAATGTCAAACTTGCAAAAACACTTAACCACTGTGGGGTTGAATGATTTTGAACACAACTGTATGCATCTATGAATGCCAAAAGTCAGGCTGAAAGCGAATGATCAGCGGACGATTTAAACATTCATGTTGTTGGAAAATGTGTGAACTAATCTAAAAATAGTTTCCAAAGAAATTGGTGGTGTGAACGTGTAACGTTTTTTATTACTTTAGTCATATTTTGGTTGAGAAATCTGTCTTAATTTTAAATTTTGTCAGCGACTGTCAGATTATACAACACACACCCTGAAGTTAATTATTCATAAATGTCCTAATATAGTCATTGACAGCGTAGCGGTACACTGACTTGCTTTCGGTGAAGGCAATGAGGAACTTTCCTGGGTGACGCTGAGTGAACAAGCTCATTACGCAGAATTTGCAAACTCTAAATGTTAGGCTGCTTTCAGAATCAGATATAAATATTGCAACACTAACATGGAAATCACCAACTTCATGTCGATGCTTTACGATATCAGTTCTTTGGACAACAATATATTTGTTGATACCACAAAATCTGCCACTATTCAAGAGCCTTCAATGGATTTTATATGATTTGTACACATTTTACACAATCAGTTGCATGTCACTTAAAAACACAATCAGTTGCATGTCACATAAAAAAAAAAAAAAAAATCTCTCTCTCTCTCTCTCTCTCTCTATATATATATATATATAGCGGAAAACACAGACAAGACTGAAAAAACAGTTTCTCCTCTTCCACTCCTCTTTAAAACAAACTGCTGGATTTTAAGCCAAAACAACTGTTGTGCTTGATAGAACAATATGTCTATATGTTGCCATAGCAGATTCATGGCGCATTAAGCCCCTGAACTATTTTTAATTTGTCCGTTTTACCCTGAAAACCCCCGTTTACAGACATCGCGCAACCGCTTTTGTTTCAACCCAGCCATAGAACGAAAGTAATTATTTATATTCATTCAAAATGTCTGTCGTTTTTAGCTCAGAATCATTGATGTCTCATATTTCGTTTAAAAAAAAAAAAAAAACGACTTAAAAAAATTAATCACACACATATTTTAAACTTTTAAACAAATTATGTCACATTGAAAAAAATGGCGTCTGTAAAAAAGTCACGGATATCTACCTCATAACTATCGCTTAATTGAATTTTTTTTTGTTACTGTCGCATTTTCTCCGATATGTTAGATGATAAATAATCGGTCCAAACAAAGAAAAATTGGAAAAAAAAAAAAAACCTTTAAAAGGGTAAATATATGAAAATCTCGACCATTCCTTAATGTCTGCGATTTCTGCATCGCGACCCTTGTTATATTACAATGTTTCACCCATAAAATCCCCCCCAAAATCCAGCTGTGGCCATTCACAGCTGTGTCTTGACACTCAGTGATACATGCTACATGGGAGTTTTTGGATCAAAACAAGGTAGTTACGCGATAATATCTCGTTAAAGTCATGGTGTCTGTAATTCTGCTCTCGTGTGCTCTCGCCTCCAGATAGGGTTTTGCTGTTTAAAAATCATTTTTTGTTAAAAAATGCCCTCCTGTTCAAAAATTTTCTTCCCCCAGAAAATTGAGATTTTAAGCTTTCCAATGATATATCACACATGCATATCGGACAATTTTGAAATTTGGACAAATTGGAGGTCTCAGAGCGGAACTTCAAGTCACCTGAGTGTTTTCCGCCATATATAGTGCAACTTTGATGACTTTGACAGTGTCGCCGAAACATTTCAGGCATTTGAATGAATAATTAAAGACAGCCTGGCAACTCGCCAGGTTTATGAGACGAGTGCAAAGTTTACATCTGGAATAACTGACCCCAGCAGAGTGGAGAAACTGCATTACATCCTCATTAACTCAGTAGGTGCCATTGAGAGTCATAGATTTTCAATTCATCTTTCCTTGCTAGCCCTGCCAGTAGAAGGGATTGGACGTCTATGGCCGTCAATTTTTTAAATCTGATTTTGACGATGGATTACGTTACCTGGAGCGACCAGTAAAACTTGGGCGCCGCTGCACTTGAAGCAATGCAGCAGTGACTTGGACCTGATGTTGGAGTTGAGTAGAGCCGCTGAACAGCCGAGTTTGAAGAGAGCCAACCAGAGCCACACGAACACGGGCTCGTTGGCCACGAACAAAGTCACCGTGTCGCCTTGCTTCAGCAGGCCGCTTTGCAGCAGCACCCTTGCGGCTTGGTTGCTGAGCCGGTCGGCGTCCTGGTACGTGAACGTCTCATCTTTGAAGAGGACGAGTGGCTTGTGCGGCTGCTTTTTCGCCTGCTCCATAAAGCGGTCCAAGATGGTGTAGTTGGTTTCGATGTACTCCATGACTTTGCGACGTATTCGCAAGTTTTTCACGATGTACTTGACATCTTGTATTAGGTAAGGGAAGCGGGAAAAAAGGCAAACCGCCGCGGCTGCAAGGATAAACCAAAACAACATGTTTTCGATGGGTTGAGTAGCTAAATCTGCATTCACCATAAATCCACCATTTATCCAGCTGTTATCTCTTGACAGCACATCGTAGGCAGGGTCGTTTTGCAGTGGTGGGAGGGAAGTTTAGCATGTCAGAGATCAGATTTCACAAGAAGCCAAAGAGTCAATCATTTCCAAAAAAAAAAAAAAAAAAAAAAAAAAAAAAAACATATGAACTAATCCCTCCAACTCATTCGCTCTTTAGTTGTAGGTTGAACTGGTAAAAGTCACTCACACGCAGCGACTCATACTAGTACTATTGAGCGCAAACTGTGCAAAACCGTCAAGTCGGACTTAACCCTTTCATGCACAAGTTATTTTTCTCTTCAATGTTTTTATTCATACAGGCAAAGGTGGGTAGAGTAGTCAAAAATTTTACTCAAGTAATAGTGTTACTTCAAAATAATATTACTCAAGTATAAGTAAGTCATCCAAAAAATGGAATCAAGTACAAAAAGTATTTGGTGAAAAGAATACTCAAGTAATCAGTGACTGCTTACATTTTTTTTTTTTTTTTTAAACAATAGTATTTTTTTCCCCTCAACATAAAATTATCCAAATGAACTGTTGTAATGATACTGTCGTAATATGTACAATAACCCATTACATCACCACATTAAGCCAAAGAAATACAAAACGGTGGGAAAAAAATGATTGAAATCTGCTGAGAAAAAATATGAAAAGAATCACTATTTGTCCAAAGAGCATGAGTGCCCTCTTGTGGAGAAAATAGTTCCTAGTTTGAATAGGGACTAGTTCCTACAGTTACTTACTATTATGAAATTAAAAGATCATATCTGTTTTTCTGTGGTCAATCGGCGCAAAATAAAAACTGGGAGGGATTAAAATCATATCAATAATCTATTACATAACCAGTTTAAGCCAAAAAAATACAAAAAAGGGTGGGAAAGAAATCATTGAATTCCGCCGAGAGAGAGTAAAAAATGACAGAAAAGAAACATTATTCGTCCAAAGAGCATGAGTGCCCTCTAGTGGAGAAAATAGTTCCTAGTTTGAATAGGGAATTAGGGGTGGGAACCTGTTGTCATCTCACGATACGATATGATGAATAGGCAGTGGCTGCGTTTCAATCACAGTTTAAATGAGCCCTCGCTCACTTGCCCTAACCACCGCCCCCCAGGGGAATCCCCGCAGCGAGATGGACCCTCAGAGGGCTCAGTGATCGAGTGAAAAACGATGGTCACTCTGGAGCTCCCTGTATCCCACAATGCATTGCAATGGTCCATGGAAAATATGTCCATGCAGTGGTGGTAATGAAGCTCAAATACCGTTGGCTGCTGTGTATATATATACAATCAAAGAAGAAGAAAATGAATTTAGCAGCCAGCACAGTGTTTGAATGTTATACCAAACTGCCTTTCGAATTGTAAAATTCATCATTGTTGTTAAAAAAAAAAAAAAAAAAATAGACTGTATGTGGCAGTTATGGCAGAACCTATGGAATCACAATACTGCCCAAATTTAAAAAACACATGAATAAATAAATAAAGAGTAATAAATGAATAAATAGTTACTTTTTTATTGACTTTCACTTTTGCCATAAAAAAGGGGGATTTTTTTTTTTTTACCTTGGTCTTTCCTATGGAAAGAACAAGGTATTGTTATTCTGCAACTTTATTCGCCTTATTATTATTATTTATTACCTTGGTCTTTCCAAGGGAAAGAACAAGGTTATGTTGTTGTACAACTTTATTGTACTTTTTATTCTTTATTTATTATTATTCAATAATTGTTGACGTTTTTTTCGGCGCGCCGCGCAGCCCAAACCGTAACTCCGATCGGTACCGTTCAAGTATCGGCACGACCAGAATTTTCGCGCGACGATGGGAATTTTTCAAACGGCCCCGAAAAATTTTCCGTTCGCCCGTAAACGGCAATTTTCCGAAAAAAAAAAAAAGTTTAAAAATGTATCTAGTCCTACAATTTTTGACCAAATCACGTAATTTGGGTATCAAAAATTCCGGGACGGTGAGGGGCATAAAAGTTGTATACAGAATTTGGCAAAAATTTACGGTTCCCCGGAAATTTGCCAAAAACTTTCCTATTCATTTTGAATGGAAAAAAAACGCGCGCTTCACAGCCCGAACCGTTAGACCGATCGGCACCGTTCAAGTATCGGCACGACCGGAATTTTCATGTGACACAGGAAACTTTACAAATGGCCCCGAAAATTTTTCCGTTCGTCCGTAAACGGCAATTTTCCGTGAAAAAAAAAAACAGTTTCAAAATGTATCTAGTCCTACAATTTTTGACCAAATCACATAATTTGGGCATCAAAAATTCCGGGACGGTGAGGGGCATAAAAGTTGTATACAGAATTTTGAAAAAAATTACGCTTCCTCGGAAATTTGCCAAAAACTATCCCATTCATTTCGAATGGGAAAAGTTCCCATTCACTTCCAATGGGATTTCCAATGGAATTTACATTGCATTGATGCCATTGACGGCCATGCATGTCGAATCAACTGATGCCAATGTACTTGGATTCAATCGACTATATGGATGTCGATGCCATTGACTGCCATGGACGTCCAAAATTTTTCCCATTCATTTTCAATGGGGAAAAAACAAAATTACCCCAAATCAACAGAAAATGACCAGATATCAATAGGACGTGTCCCCCAAACTTCCCCAATTCCATTGACGATTATGAAGGGTGCCGCCATTGACTTACATGGACGTCCAAAATTTTTCCCATTCATTTTCAATGGGGAAAAAACTAAATTTCTCCAAATAAACAGAAAATGACCAGATATCAATAGGACGTATACCCCAGACGTCCCCAACTCCATTGACGCTTATGGGGGGTGCTGCCATTGACGTCCATGGACGTCCAAAATTTTACCCATTCATTTTCAATGGGATTTTTTTTTTTTTCCCCAAATCAACAGAAAATGACTAGATATCAGTAGGACGTGTCCCCCAAATGTCCCCGATTGCATTGCTGCTTATGGAGGGTGATGCCATTGACGTCCACGGACGTCCAAACTTCCCATTAATTTTCAATGGCGTTTCTTCATGTTTGTTCATTCTATTGATGCCAATGTACTTGGATTCCATTGACGCTTATGTAAGTTGATACCATTGACGTTCATGGACGTCCAAAATTTTTCCCATTCATTTTCAATGGGATTTTTTTTTTTCTCCCCCAAATCAACAGAAAATGACTAAATATCATTAGGACGTGTCCCCCAAATGTCCCCGATTGCATTGCCGCTTATGGAGGGTGATGCCATTGACATCCATGGACGTCCAAACTTCGCATTCATTTCCAATGTCATTTCTTAATGTTTGTTCATTCTATTGATGCCAGTATACTTGGATTCCATTGACGCTTATGTAAGTTGATACCATTGACGTCCATGGACGTCCAAAATTTTTCCCATTCATTTTCAATGGGAATTTTTTTTTTTCCCCAAATCAACAGAAAATGACTAGATATCAATAGGACGTTTCCCCCAAATGTGCCCCATTGCATTGCCGCTTATGGAGGGTGATGCCATTGACGTCCACGGACGTCCAAACTTCCCATTAATTTCCAATGGCATTTCTTCATGTTTGTTCATTCTATTGATGCCAATGTACTTGGATTCCATTGACGCTTATGTAAGTTGATACCATTTCCGAAAAATAAAAAAAGTTTCAAAATGTATCTAGTCCTACAATTTTTGACCAAATCACATAATTTGGGCATCAAAAATTCCGGGACGGTGAGGGGCATAAAAGTTGTATACAGAATTTGGCAAAAATTTACGGTTCCCCGGAAATTTGCCAAAAACTTTCCTATTCATTTTGAATGGAAAAAAAACGCGCGCTTCACAGCCCGAACCGTTAGACCGATCGGCACCGTTCAAGTATCGGCACGACCGGAATTTTCGCGTGACACAGGAAACTTTACAAATGGCCCCGAAAATTTTTCCGTTCGTCCGTAAACGGCAATTTTCCGTGAAAAAAAAAAAAGTTTCAAAATGTATCTAGTCCTACAATTTTTGACCAAATCAAATAATTTGGGCATCAAAAATTCCGGGACGGTGAGGGGCATAAAAGTTGTATACAGAATTTGGAAAAAAATTACGCTTCCTCGGAAATTTGCCAAAAACTATCCCATTCATTTCGAATGGGAAAAGTTCCCATTCACTTCCAATGGGATTTCCAACGGAATTTACATTGCATTGATGCCATTGACAGCCATGCATGTCGAATCTACTGATGCCAATGTACTTGGATTCAATTGACTATATAGATGTCGATGCCATTGACTGCCATGGACGTCCAAAATTTTTCCCATTCATTTTCAATGGGGAAAAAACAAAATTGCCCCAAATCAACAGAAAATGACCAGATATCAATAGGACGTGTCCCCCAAACTTCCCCAATTCCATTGACGCTTATGAAGGGTGCCGCCATTGACTTACATGGACGTCCAAAATTTTTCCCATTCATTTTCAATGGGGAAAAAACTAAATTTCTCCAAATCAACAGAAAATGACCAGATATCAATAGGACGTATATCCCAAACGTCCCCAATTCCATTGACGCTTATGGGGGGTGCTGCCATTGACGTCCATGGACGTCCAAAATTTTACCCATTCATTTTCAATGGGAAATTTTTTTTTTTCCCCAAATCAACAGAAAATGACTAGATATCATTAGGACCTGTCCCCCAAATGTCCCCGATTGCATTACCGCTTATGGAGGGTGATGCCATTGACGTCCATGGACGTCCAAACTTCCCATTCTTTTCCAATGGCATTTCTTCATGTTTGTTCATTCTATTGATGCCAATGTACTTGGATTCCATTGACGGTTATGTAAGTTGATACCATTGACGTCCATGGACGTCCAAAATTTTTCCCATTCATTTTCAATGGGAATTTTTTTTTTTTTTCCCAAATCAACAGAAAATGACTAGATATCATTAGGACGTGTCCCCCAAATGTCCCCGATTGCATTGCCGCTTATGGAGGGTGATGCCATTGACTTTCATGGACGTCCAAACTTCCCATTAAATCCCAATGGCATTTCTTCATGTTTGTTCATTCTATTGATGCCAATGTACTTGGATTCCATTGACGCTTATGTAAGTTGATACCATTGACGTCCATGGACGTCCAAAATTTTTCCCATTCATTTTCAATGGGAAATTTTTTTTTTTCCTCAAATCAACAGAAAATGACTAGATATCATTAGGACGTGTCCCCCAAATGTCCCCGATTGCATTGCCGCTTATGGGGGGTGATGCCATTGACGTCCATGGACGTCCAAACTTCCCATTCATTTCCAAAGGCATTTCTTCATGTTTGTTCATTCTATTGATGCCAATGTACTTGGATTCCATTGACGCTTATGTAAGTTGATACCATTGACGTCCATGGACGTCCAAAATTTTTCCCATTCATTTTCAATGGGAATTTTTTTTTTTTCCCAAATCAACAGAAAATGACTAGATATCAATAGGACCTGTCCCCCAAATGTCCCCGATTGCATTGCTGCTTATGGAGGGTGATGCCATTGACGTCCAGGGACGTCCAAACTTCCCATTCATTTCCAATGGCATTTCTTCATGTTTGTTCATTCTTTTGATGCCAATGTACTTGGATTCCATTGACGGTTATGTAAGTTGATACCATTGACGTCCATGGACGTCCAAAATTTTTCCCATTCATTTTCAATGGGAATTTTTTTTTTTTCCCCAAATCAACAGAAAATGACTAGATATCATTAGGACGTGTCCCCCAAATGTCCCCGATTGCATTGCCGCTTATGGGGGGTGATGCCATTGACGTCCATGGACGTCCAAACTTCCCATTCATTTCCAAAGGCATTTCTTCATGTTTGTTCATTCTATTGATGCCAATGTACTTGGATTCCATTGACGCTTATGTAAGTTGATACCATTGACGTCCATGGACGTCCAAAATTTTTCCCATTCATTTTCAATGGGAATTTTTTTTTTTTCCCAAATCAACAGAAAATGACTAGATATCATTAGGACGTGTCCCCCAAATGTCCCCGATTGCATTGCCGCTTATGGAGGGTGATGCCATTGACGTTCATGGACGTCCAAACTTCCCATTCATTTCCAATGGCATTTCTTCATGTTTGTTCATTTTATTGATGCCAATGTACTTGGATTCCATTGACGCTTATGTAAGTTGATACCATTGACGTCCATGGACGTCCAAAATTTTTCCCATTCATTTTCAATGGGAATTTTTTTTTTTTCCCAAATCAACAGAAAATGACTAGATATCATTAGGACGTGTCCCCCAAACTTCCCCGATTCCATTAACAATTATGAAAGGTGCCGCCATTGACGTCCATGGACGTCCAATTCTCCCATTCATTTCTAACGGCTTTTACTTTGTTTTTTGCCAATGACTGGCATTATGATCCATTCTATTGATAGACCTGAGTGGGGCTAAGATCTGTATCTCCACAGAGGAAAGACCAAGGTGTGTAATTTCTCCCGAAATTGCAGTTTCTAGTTATATCTTCATCTTATTCTCCGCGTTTTTTCGGCGCGCCGCGCAGCCCGAACCATACCACCGATCGGCACCGTTGAAGTATCGGCACGACCGGATTTTTTGCGCGACGCAGGGACTTTTTCAAAATCCCCCGAAAAATTTTCCGTTCGCCCGTAAACGGCAATTTTCCGGAAAAAAAAAAAAGTTAAAAAATGTATCTAGTCCTACAATTTTTGACCAAATCACATAATTTGGGTATCAAAAATTCCGGGACGATGAGGGGCATAAAAGTTGTATACAGAATTTGGCAAAAATTTACGGCTCCCCGGAAATTTGCCAAAAACTTTCCTATTCATTTTGAATGAAAAAAAAACGCACGCTGCACAGCCCGAACCGTTTGACCGATCGGCACCGTTCAAATATCGGCACGACCGGAATTTTCGCGCAACGATGGGAATTTTTCAAACGGACCCGAAAACTTTTCCCTTCGCCCGTAAACGGCAATTTTCCGGAAAAAAAAAAAAGTTTCAAAATGTATCTAGTCCTACAATTTTTGACCAAATCACACAATTTGGGCATCAAAAATTCCGGGACGGTGAGGGGCATAAAAGTTGTATACAGAATTTGGAAAAAAATTACGCTTCCTCGGAAATTTGCCAAAAACTATCCCATTCATTTCAAATGGGAAAAGTCCCATTCACTTCCAATGGGATTTCCAATGGAATTTACATTGCATTGATGCCATTGACGGCCATGCATGTCGAATCTACTGATGCCAATGTACTTGGATTCAATTGACTATATGGATGTCGATGCCATTGACGGCCATGGACGTCCAAAATTTTTCCCATTCATTTTCAATGGGGAAAAAACAAAATTACCCCAAATCAACAGAAAATAACCAGATATCCATAGGACGTGTCCCCCAAACTTCCCCAATTCCATTGACGCTTATGAAGGGTGCCGCCATTGACTTACATGGACGTCCAAAATTTTTCCCATTCATTTTCAATGGGGAAAAAACTAAATTTCTCCAAATCAACAGAAAATGACCAGATATCAATAGGACGTATATCCCAAACGTCCCCAATTCCATTGACGCTTATGGGGGGTGCTGCCATTGACGTCCATAGACGTCCAAAATTTTACCCATTCATTTTCAATGGGAATTTTTTTTTTTTTCCCCAAATCAACAGAAAATGACTAGATATCAATAGGACCTGTCCCCCAAATGTCCCCGATTGCATTGCTGCTTATGGAGGGTGATGCCATTGACGTCCAGGGACGTCCAAACTTCCCATTCATTTCCAATGGCATTTCTTCATGTTTGTTCATTCTTTTGATGCCAATGTACTTGGATTCCATTGACGCTTATGTACGTTGATACCATTGACGTCCATGGACGTCCAAAATTTTTCCCATTCATTTTCAATGGGAATTTTTTTTTTTTTCCCCAAATCAACAGAAAATGACTAGATATCAACAGGACGTTTCCCCCAAATGTCCCCGATTGCATTGCCGCTTATGGAGGGTGATGCCATTGACGTTCATGGACGTCCAAACTTCCCATTCATTTCCAATGGCATTTCTTCATGTTTGTTCATTTTATTGATGCCAATGTACTTGGATTCCATTGACGCTTATGTAAGTTGATACCATTGACGTCCATGGACGTCCAAAATGTTTCCCATTCATTTTCAATGGGATTTTTTTTTTTTCCCAAATCAACAGAAAATGACTAGATATCATTAGGACGTGTCCCCCAAATGTCCCCGATTGCATTGCCGCTTATGGAGGGTGATGCCATTGACGTTCATGGACGTCCAAACTTCCCATTCATTTCCAATGGCATTTCTTCATGTTTGTTCATTTTATTGATGCCAATGTACTTGGATTCCATTGACGCTTATGTAAGTTGATACCATTGACGTCCATGGACGTCCAAAATTTTTCCCATTCATTTTCAATGGGAATTTTTTTTTTTTCCCAAATCAACAGAAAATGACTAGATATCAATAGGACGTGTCCCCCAAACTTCCCCGATTCCATTAACAATTATGGAGGGTGCTGCCATTGACGGACATGGACGTCCAATTCTCCCAATCTTTTCTAATGGCTTTAACTTTGTTTAGTGCCAATGACTGGCATTATGGTCCATTCTATTGATAGACCTGAGTGGGGCTAAGATTTGTATCTCCACAGAGGAAAGACCAAGGTGTGTAATTTCTCCCGAAATTGCAGTTTCTAGTTTTAATTGATGTTTCTATTTCTCTTTTCTATTTTGCTTTTAACGAAAGGAATGGTCTGTCAATCAAATGGCATTGGGAGGGACTGGAACTAAACTTCAAAAAGGTTAAATGCATTTAAACAACAAATTTGTCTACAAATTATAAGGTATCGACAAATAAATAAAGAATTTCCCAAATAAAATTTGATACAAAACTAATAATTTGATAATTCCCAGGTGCCGACGTATTGCCATCAAGCGCAGAATACGTCTCTGGCTTATTAACATGAGTCACCGCTGATCAATTTTGAATAGATGTTCACTGTAGTGACCATGTCCCTGAAAGGGTTAAGTCGCTGCTCCATTTGTAACTTAGTACATTGATACCTTGTTATATTTGACTGCCATTGATGTCCAAACATTCACGCCATTTGATATGGCACTCTTCTTAACTTAGTGTAAAATAGATAATTTATTAAAATGCAAGACAAAACTGTAAAACAATATACACTAACTTGGTATATTAAAAAAAACACACAACACAGGAATAGAAAATAATCTTGGCTAAACAGCAAGCATGAAATCCATCCATCCATAGGTGTAAATATTTGAAGCTGACCTATGAATTTTGACCTTTTGAAACTTTTTGGGAGGATGAATCCCCTCCATTTGAAAACATGACTTGAAACATAGAACAGTCTTAAAAACGACACAACTCTGACATGTTGCTTTTAGGTCATTGACATTTTGGGTGATTGAATGGGCTGTCAAAGCCGCTGTCCTGCTGTATCAACTCCAACAACGGTGGCTTGGTAAACGCCATGCGTCGTTTGTCTCCCTCTGAGCCTGGCGTGGGCTCTCTGTGTGAGCTCATCTTTGCTTCGGGGGCGAAGGTTTGCTGCTGTGTCTTAGTCTCCTGAGCTATGTCATTATAAACTGTCAGGTCAGATGCATTTGGGCTCAGACCACCAAAGTCAGTGGCAGAGATGGAGAACGGCTTCACTGATTCTACTTTCCTTCCCGAGAAGGATGCTCGAGTGATGTGGACGCTGTCCGAGTCACTGGTGGTCAAGCTCCAGTCAGTGCATTTATCATCTCGGACCGGAAACTCCTGCTTGCTCCTTGTAATTGTGGCCGCTTTTTGAGGATAGATTTGTGCGTCCTTCGAAGTCTCTCCTGTACCTATGTTCTGCTTGCTTACGAATTTAGTCCGCGCCAGTGTCGTTTTTCGATCTTCCGTTATGACGTCATGCGCTTTAGTCAATGGGTTCCTCAAAGAATTATGACTTATCAGAGAGGGGCCAGTGGTAGACGCAACTGCCATCTGAGCTGTTAACACAAAGCAGTCTTAGAATTTTGAAGGATTGGGGAAAACACCTTTTGACAACACTCACTTGGTAAAGTGTGATTCTTTCCAGATTTATTTTTCATAGGTGTCTCCAGTACTTTCGCCATAGTTGCTAGCTTGCTGGCAGCATTCATTATTATTTTTTCAGCCCTGTAGATGACAAAAAATAACTATGATGGAAAAGAAGTCAAATAAGCTTTCAACAGGTATCAGCAAATCTCATTTAATTATTTTTAATGCCGCTTTTAACGCCACTTTATACTAATTTAATGCCCATGCCCAAGTGCAGATACTGTAGTTTCACACACACAAATTGTCAGCGTTAAACAATGCATTTTTTTTTTTATTGTTGAAGATATTAATGCAACTTAAACGCAAGAAAAAGTTTGATGCAACTTTTGTTCCAGTTAGAACACAAGGCTCAGGAAGGAGAACTCTGAGAGGTACTCTAGCAGCCCATCGATGGGTATCATCTTTAGCCCTAAAATTGGCAACCAGAGTGGCTACTAGTACATAAGAGCGATTCCTGGGCTTAAGATAAAGTTACTTTTATAGGAAGCAGAACTGAGAAAGAAACACCCATACTCACAAAAATTTTTTTTTTTTTTTAAATCAGAGAATCATGAAAAAACTGCACATCACTCACAAGGGGAGACAGGGCCTATGCATTAAGTTCTTCTCCATAGTACGACATGGAGTGGAGCTTTATGCGGACGAGCTTCTGTTATTTCTGTCTGACTTATCTCGTTCCATTCCTGCAACACTTGCCGTTTTAAAGGATCTTACTAAAATCTCAGGGTATAAATTGAATTTAGGGAAGAGTGAAATATTTCCGGTAAATCAGCTAGCCAAAAGATATCCGTTAGAAAACTTTCCATTTAAAGTGTTGAAATCAAGGTTTGTCTATCTTGGAATTTATGTGGCGGACACATTGAGCAACCTTCGTAGAATGAATTTTAACTCGCTGCTTGTACACTTAAACAAGACTTAAAAAGACGGTCCTTGCTTAATCTCTCCGTTCCGGCCCGGATAAACTCGGTTCAAATGAATCTTCTCCCCAGTTTTCTTTATTTGTTCCAGTGTATTCCGATTTTTCTTCCTCTTTCTTTTTCAAATCTGTGGACAGCCTTATTACAGATTTTATATGGAATAAAAAGAAACCTAGGCTGCGCTATCAGACACTACAAAGACCCAAAAAATTAGGTGGAATGGCTCTCCCTAACATGTACCTATTATTGGGCAGCAAACATTAAAAACTTGACATATAGGACAATGTTTCTGCCATGCTGACGAGGGCATTTGTGTAATATAGTACTTTCTCCCTTGTATAGCTTTCATTGTTCTGCACTCCTTTAATTATGTTTTTGCCTGCTATTCCCAGCTTGCCGTTTTTGTTGTTTTCCCATTTTTACTCTAAGGCAGTGCTTCTCAATTATTTTCTGTTACACCCCCCAAGGAAAACATAAATGTTTCACGCCCCCTCCAAACTCTGCCGCCACTGTAAATAGTATCATTTGTCTATAATATTACTATTATTAGTACACCTCTGCCTCACATTGTGTCCTTTTTTTCTATTTGAGAAAATAACAGATCAACTTATAAAGTATAACTTTATTAAAATGTTTTTGTTTGTAACAGAAAACACTTAACGCGCATCAATTTGCCTGAATTTTAAAAAAAAAAAAGAAAAAAAAAAGTCACATCCAAACTGTAAAAATACACTGAAGGTAAATTTTTGACCATTTGATACTGAAAAATAAAATCAGTAAATAATAACAAGTTCAAATTGATTAGAAACATGAACTCATGAGGACCATATGCCAAAAAATTTGACAGAAAAAAACAAAACTGAATAGAAAGGGGGGCCAAAGGAAGGAAAGTTTTTATTTTCGCTGCTTGCTGCTCACAGTATCACCTCCAGTTTGCAATGGTGTGGGGTTATTTAGCACTGAGCATGCTAACAGTGCTCACTGGTTTACTGATATAACACTGACAAAGCGGGACGATTGTTGGCAGTATTCGGCACGTTTTCGCTGAAAAACAACCAAGCGGCTTATCAATGAGATTGGGGTCTAATGTCTTTAAGTGGCGTCTCAATTCATTTGGCTTCCGGCTGTCCGCTATAATCATTTTTAGACCCAGTAAACAGTGGTCTTTCCTCATCTACCACTGTATTAAATGTCAAAGCCAAAAGGCGACCGAGGGAGAACCGTAGGTGAGGGCGGTCGTGGTGACGATCCCAAGCCGAAAATGGCACTTCTCGGTCGGACACGTGAGAACCGGAGAAGACAGTGGGTCGCTGCGTGAGTCCGGCCGGAAAACTGCTTTCGAAAACGGCGCACAGCTCTCCAGCTCTTCATGAGTCACTTCCGTGTGCTCTTGCTTACTTCAAAAATACTGCGCGCACTTTGAAAATGAAAGCGCCACTGCCACCCACCGAGTGGATGTACAAGTACACTTTATTCTAGTACGGCAAAAAAAAAAAAAAGCATGTTCCCGAGGTCACACGCGCCACCCCTGGCATCGCTCTGCGCCCCCCTGGGGGGGGGCGCGCCCCACTATTTGAGAAGTACTGCTCTAAGGTATGGACTCTTAATAGTTTAATGTTTAGATATTCGAACAAAGGACTTTCTGTTCTGTGTTGTTGTTATTGGCCAATGAGGAAAAAATAAAATCCTGTTAAAGTATGTAAATTAGAAAAAAATAAAAAATTCTATTTGTGAACATTTTTCATGCCTTTAACGCTTTATTTATGTAGATTCCTCTTATACATAGTTTTAATTTTTTTCAATTTATTAAACAAGATTGTTTCCGCTGGGATGCACATGATAAAGGGATAGTCTTTCCTTTCAGCGCATTGACCACCTCTAATTAAGTTCAAAGAAAGTTGACGCCGTGTTACCCTGTGGTTTTACCACCGTCTTCCAGCAGTTCCTGCAGGCACGTCAGGTAATAGTGTCTCATTTTGCGTGCTGTGTCCTTCCTCTCTTTTTGGACCTCATTCCGAATCAATTCAGCTGCTCGGTCACGGCTTTCTCTGAGGTAACGCAGCGTATCTCCTGCAAATAGGCAGTTCATAGAAAGAGTTTAGGTTACTGTAATTGTTGGACTAAAAGCCACACCTGACTATAAGCCGTCACCCACCAAATTTGACATGAAATCAGTATTTGTTCATAGATAAACCACACCGGACTATAAACTGGAGTTGTCTTCACTGTATTATGAATTATTTACACCAAAAGATATTAACTGCTAACATTTTATTTGACAGTGGTATCATAAGACCATCATAATTATAACATGACACACAGCATTCATTATAATTATGACTGTCTTATGATGCTGCTGTGAAACAAAGTGTTACCTATCAACACAAATATATCAACAACTAAGCCGCAATGGACTATTAGCCGCAGAATTCGAAATGAAAGAAAAAAAATATCGGCTTATAGTCCGAAAATTATGGTAGTTTTTCTATTGAATATACAGTATGTGCAATAATGGTTTCAAAGGGGAAAAAGGTTAGAGCTCCAACCTCTGATTCTTTCAACAGTCTTCATGTATTGCTGCTGCATCTCTTCCAGGCCCGATTGAAGGTTTTGTTGATGGTTTAAAGTTCTTAAAACACAACATCACATTTACATAGCTGGAAACAAAAGTCAACCTGCACATGCTTCATATTGACATATGTATACATCTCGAACAAAAGTTGATACAGCTGTTGTATCAACCATTGAGATAGCAGTATCCAGTTGTGTACTTTATAACAAAGCGCCAACAGCTGCTTCACGTGTATCAAGTGCTTTTTTATGCATCTATGGCTCGTGAGGCACATTTGGCATGTTTGCCTTGCCATTTCTGGACAACATGCACAAAGGAAGACCATGGATATCAAGACACATAAACCAGCACCAGCTTACTGACATGCCTGTGTGGCGTCTATACTGGGGAGGTCAACGTTGTTCTTCCGATCAAAAAGTAAGCCATAACTTGTCTATTTCTTAAGGGGACACTCCAGTGGATGTCAAGTAGCCAACATAAATAAATGATTTGGTTCAAAGAAAAGCTTGTTGTTAATTAACAACCAGCAGTGGATGAATACTGTCAGCTACTATTCAATTGAAATTTAGTGGGTTCAGTATTGTGACAAGATTGTATTGCTCACGGCAAGCCATTTTTCCCACCTAAAAAAACCCCCAAATAACATAAAACACATCTATGTGGTAAATGTTGTATTTGGGGGAAATGGGAATGTTGGCAACAAGACTTTCTTGCTATAACGCAGCAATCAATTGTTCTCAGTCTCTGCATGTTTTAAGCATTCCCAAACATGTTTCATGTATTTAGAAACATCATCAAATGATTGGAGAGTCATTTTAATCGATTTGCATGAATAGACTAAACTTTAGCCTAAATGCAACACACTCCCTCCCCAGTCATATCCAGTGTTATTTTTGTGGCTGTCAATTTTTATTTTCTATGAGAAATAAAGAGGTGCAAATGACTCATTTAATGCTGGCCCGTGGTAAACAATGACGATAGCTAGCCTGTAAAATCAACACCTACCCAGCAGCTTCGCTTCGCCTTACTTCTTCCAGTTGAAGCAGGTGTTCCGACTTTGCCTTTTGGAATCTGCTCTCATGCTCATCTAGGGGAAAAAAACATATCAACTACAAATGTCCATTAATATTTAACTGCCATTTCAGCAATAACCTTTGAGTTTCTGCACGGTCTTCTTGTTTTCTAGGACGCTGTGCTGAAGGTGCCGGCAAGCTTTCTCTAAACGCTTCTGCAGCTCCTGGTTGTCTTTCTTCAGTTTACTGGTGGTATCCATGCACTCTTTGCTGCCGCAAGCCTGCCCTCCCATCTGGGCCAAAGAGCCTACAGAGCATAGAGTACAGCGCTGTGTAAATTCTTGACCCACTGGTCTAGTCTCGTGTTTTATCGTACAATGGCATTTTTCTGACAATGAAGCACACTATAAATGAGTTTATTTTCATACACGAGGCGCACCTGGTTATGACCACCTCATAATGAATCAATGCATTATGCATCTAATAAAATATTGTATCCAGTAAATCAATGTACTGCGTTTGTAACTTGTTAACATATTTTTTGGGGGAATAATTTATATGTTATTAGTTTTATTTATGATGGGGGTGTTCTAACTATGAGCCAAAGTTTTTTTTACTGGCTCACAGAAAATTATGAAAACATTGAATATGGCCACAAAATTAAATTCAGACATTCTTTTGCACTATCCATCTTTAACACTAGATAGCGCAAGTCACCTAAACGATGTTGTCATTATTGCCAACCAATGTTGGAAACTGGATTCAGAATTTATATGAAAAATAATCCCATGGGATAAATTGATAAATTTATTTGCGGTCACTGGACATTTTTTATTTGCTCTACAAAGTTTGTTTCTGTAGTGAAAAAAAAAAAAAAAAAAAAAAAAACACACACAATATCCTTAAACCTCTTATTTTGTTGCTTTTAGCCCTTAAATTATTGACCGTCATTGCCAGTTACAGCCATCAAATTCATTTGAACTAGGAAGGCTGGCATTGAGTGATCATGCATGTTTCATTGACAGCACGCCGCCAATGAGTTAATTCTTTAAAAAAACAAAAAAAACAAACAGTAAATGTATTTTGAAAACCCAATCCTATTTTATCCGATTCCGATCCTCTAACAAATGAAAGTGGAAGGATTTTAAGTTTGTCTTTGCATCCTTTATATGAAAGCGGCATTTGGAGAAAAAAGTTTGGACACCCATGATTTATGGGTTTGATAAGTGCGTTTCTTGAACACTTTACTACAGTAGTAGAATACACTTATGCTCCAACAAAATAGGTTAAACGTCATTAAGCACAACCAGAATTCATAAAAAGGTACACTGTATTATAAAGTGCACTTTTTGGGAGTGAATGATTTTGAGAGTGCTCCTTTTAGTCTGAAAAATACAGTAAATATTTGACTTTCAACACAGCAGAAAAGCAATGAAGTAGTTCTTACTTTGCATCTCACTGATTTCTCTTTCATGCCGTTGTTGAGTTTCCCGTAACACACAGCTCAACTGAGCCTCACTTATCTGTTGGGAAGGAAATGAAATATCATTGAAGAAAACCACTTACGGCAATGGAAGTCTAATCCATTTTAACTGGAATGGCTAGCATTGAATGATCATGTTTAATTGCCCTGCTCGTTAATGGCAGCCAGTGAGTTAACAGATGAAAACTTACTTTCTTCCAGTCCTTCTTGGCCTGGGACACCGCTCGGTCAACAATGTCTACGCAGCAAGTTTGAATCAAGTGCTTCACTGCCCCTTCAGACAGTCTGTTTCCGTCGCCCTCGACGGTCCCGGAACTCCCAAGAAGCTGCGCCTGGACCTCTGCCAGGCCAGCCTGAAGTTCCGCGAGGAAATCTTCCCTCATCTGTTGTCTCTGGGCTTGTTCACTCTCAGCTTGCTGATGTTTCCACTTGTCCTCTCTCGCACTTATTGTCTGTTGAAGCTCAGCCTCCATTTGCAGGAGAAGCTCCTTCCTCTGGGCATCAGCATTGTCTCTGGCCTGCAGTAAAGCCAACTCCATCTTCTTGCACTCCTCTTGTAGTTTTCTTTGGTACAATTCCTCGCTGCGTGTTTGGAGAGCTGAGATTTCTTTCTGTTTGTCTCTTTTCCAGGCTGCTCGAGCTCCAGCGAGTTCAGCTTTCAGCAGAGCATCTTGCTCCCTCCTTAAATGGTCCAGTTGCCTCTGGAGTGTCACCAATTTCGCTTGGAGTTCCTCCACCGTCCCACAGTTTTGACCAAGGAGTGTTTCATGTTGCTCTACCGCTATCAGAGGTTGCCATATCTGACACATTTTCATTAAGTAGTAAGAGTAATTTTAAAATGTTGCTGCAAAAGTCAAACTATAAATTTTTCTATACCTTTTCTTCCAGGGATTGTTTTTGTAGCTGTTCCCATTTCTCCCTCTCTCTTTGAAGAGAGGCTTGATATTCTGGTAATGAAGTCAAATCCTCAATCCAGCGGTCATAGGCCCTGGTCACTGCATCTTCAACCTGAAAAGTGCACACTTTGTTTACCAGGTACTTGAAAAATGTAGGGGAGAACGGGGTTGGTTGGCACAATTTTTACTTTTTCATGAATTTAACAGTCATTTATTACAGTAAAACAATGTCTTGGGTTGGATTTAACAATTTTCCCAAGTTTTTTTTTTTTTTTTTTTAAACAGTAATTTGTACATTGTGGTTTACCCTGGTAGACGAGAAGGTAGCCTCCCTCTGCGATCTGGTGGGGCGATGGATCCTGACTGTTGTTTGTGCCTATGCACCGAACAGCAGCTCAGAATACCCACCCTTTTTGGAGTCCTTGGAGGGTGTGCTGGAGAGCACTCCCTCTGGGGACTCCCTCTTTCTGCTGCGGGACATCAACGCTCACGTAGGCAATGACAGTGAGACCTGGAAGAGGCGGGATTGAAAGGAACCCCAATCAGAACCCGAGCAGTGTTCTGTTATTGGACTTCTGAGCTCATCACGGTTTGTCCATAAAGAACACAATGTTCAAACATAGGGGTGTTCATATGTGCACTTGCCACCAGGACACCCTAGGCCGCAGTTCGATGATTGACTTTGTAGTCGTGTCATCGGATTTGCGGCCGCATGTTTTGGACACTCGGGTGAAGATGGGGGCGGAGCTGTCAATTGATCACAATCCGGTGGTGTGTTAGCTCTGATGGCGTGGGAAAATGCTGGCCAGGCCTGGCAGACTCAAACATATTGTGAGGGTCTGCTGGGAACGTCTGGCAGAATTCCCTGTCAGAAAAAGCTCCAACACCCTCCGCCGCCCTTGTCCCAGGAGAGGTGGGGGGCATTGAGTCCGAGTGGGCCATGTTCAGTGCCTCCATTGTTGAGGCAGCCGATCAGAGCTGTGGCTGTAAGGTGGTTGGTGCTTGTCATAGCGGCTATCCCCGAGCCCAATGGTGGACACAAGCGGTAAAGGATGCAGTCAAGCTGAAGAGAATCCTACTGGGCTTTTTTGGCGGGTCCCCAGAGGCAGCTGACAGGTACCGGCTGACCAAGCAAAATGGAGCGTCGGCGGTCGCTGAGGCAAAAACTCTGACATGGGAGGAGTTCGGCGAGGCCACGGAAAAGGACTTCCGTATGGATCCGGGGAAATTCTGGTCCACCATCCAGCCTCAAGAAAGGAAAGCAGTGCACCATTAACACTGTGTATAGTGGAGATTGGGTACTGCCCACCTAGACACGGGACATCCTGAGTCGGTGGGAAGGATACTTCGAAGACCCCCTCAATTCCACTGACATGCCTTCTTCGAGGAAGCAGAGTCATTGGACTCAAAGGTCGGCTCTCCTTTCTTTGGGGTCGAAGTCACTGAGTTGGTTGGAAACCTCCTCGGTGGCAAGGCCACGGGGTTGGAGGAGAGCCACCCAGAGATCCAAAAGGCTTTGGATGTTGTGGGGCTGTCAGGGCTGACAAACCTCTACAGTGCCTCTGAATTGGCAGACCCGGGGGGGGGGGCGCTCCTTTTTAAGAAGGGGGACCGGAGGGTGTGTTCCAATTATACTCCTCAGCCTCCCTGGTAAAGTCTATTCAGGGATGCTGGAGAGGAGGGTCCGTTGGGAAGTTGAATCTCTGATTCAGAAGGAGCAGTGTGGTTTTCGTCCCGGCCGTGGAACAGTGGGCCAGCTATACACCCTCTGCAGGGTCCTCGAGGGTGCATCGGAGGTTTGCCCAACCGTTCTACATGTGTTTTGTGGATTTGGAGAAGGCAATCGACTGAGTCCCTCGGGTAGTCTTGTGGGGGTTGCTTCGGGAGTACGGGGTACTGAGCCCGCTTTTAAGGGCTATTCGGTCCCTGTATGACCAGTGCCAGAGTTTGGTGTGCATTGCTGCCAGTAAGGCTGGACTCCACCAAGATTGCCCTGACCAAGATTGCCTTTAGTCACCGATTCTGTTCATAACTTTAATGGATAGAATTTTTAGGCGCAGCCAAAGCGTTGAGGGGGTCCGGTTTGGTGACCTCAGCATTGCATCTCTGCTTTTCGCAGATCATGTGGTGCTGTTGAGTTCATCAAGCCATGATCTTCAACTCTCACTGGAGCAATTTGCAGCAGAGTGTGAAGCAGTTGGGATGAGGATCAGCACCTCCAAATCTGAGACCATGGTCTTCAGTCGGCAAAGGGTGGCGTGCCCGCTCCGGGTTGGTGATGAGATTCTGCCCCAAGTGGAGTTCAAGTATCATGGAGTCTTGTTCACGAGTGAGAGTAGACAGACCGGGAGATCGACAGGCTGATTGGTGCAGCGTCGGCAGTGATGCGGACTCTGCACCGGCTCGTTGTGGTGAAGAAGGAGCTAAGCATAAAGGAGAAGCTCTTGACTTCCCACTCGATCTACCTATGCCTACGCAACTAACACTGGCAGAAACTTTTGCTATGCGTGACAAACTGGCACTCGACAGTCCCAAAGCCCAGGGAATAACAAGAGTCATTGCCGAAGAATTCATTCTGGATGACGAGCCATTATCTCTCGTGAGTAAAGACGCACCATCCAACACTTAAAACCACGGTACAACATGCCCAGCAGTCATTACATCCTTGAGCGATTCGGCCATGGAAGATTCGAGAACGATTCACAAACATCCAAATTCCGATTATTGAAATATATCAAGTAAAGCGGAACAAATACACAGCGCGGTCTTCGGGACGCAATGAGAATCGGACCGCATTGCGTCCCAAGAGTAAACATCATGCTTGTCATCGACCCGGGTAATGCCAATGCTCAACTCACGGCTTTAGCTCAACTCATGCCGCTGGATAAAAAACACAAGAATACCTGACTGCTGCTGACAGCCGCTACAAACTATGTCAACATCGTTTTACTGTAGATAATAGATATCATAACTTATATAAAACTAGATGCAAAATGACAGACTCGACGGCGTTAGCAACACTGAAGTATTGAAAACTAGTTGCGTTAGTAAACAGCCGCCATCTTAAAGCAGGAGACTTCCCTAATAGGCTGTTGTGAACCTTCCAAGCGAACCTAATTAACTTTTTATCTAAAATACTCATAAATCGGCAAAATCATGACTTGAATCTATCTTCAAAACAGTTTTAAAACTTTCACATGTTGAAAGTAGACAGAAGAGAAATTATGGAATAATGGGAGCAATTTTAACAACTTTAACAGTTGATTTGCAAAATTAAATGAATTGAATGTAGTTTAAAGCTGCTGATACAGAATGGGGACTTGAGTATTTTATTTACTGTTTTAAAATGTTAACTTGATACTGAAATAGTTGTTTATTTAAACCTGAGAGTCTTTTTATACAATTTTTGTAACTAATGCACGAAACATTAAAAGCATCTAATAGCTTGGGGGATTTGTGGGATTTTCCACTGAGGTTGTTTGTGTGTTTTGCTTTTTTAAGACAGTTTACAATATTATTTGCACGTTTTACTGACTGACTATGCCATTTCTGTTTGTTATTTATAATATTTGTGTTTGTCACTGAATAATCAGGTCCGTTTCTTGTTACCAACTGTTGTGTGTTATTCAAACTCACCTAATTCAGCTGGCTAGTTGTTATCAAGAGTACTAAAACCTTTTTCAACATGAGTCTGACAACTAAGTAAGGAGGTTAAATAACTTTAAACTTGAACACATGCTCAGATAGGCCGGTATCGGCCAGTATCGGTATCGGATCGGAAGTGCAAAACAATATCGGTATCGGATCGGAAGTGCAAAAACATGGATCGGGACATCCCTAACAACTACAACTAAAGTTATGTGAAAAGTGCCAATACTTTACCACTATATTTATTGTTGTAATCAAAATAACGCAACCATCAGTTTTTTGGTTTTATTTATTTTTTTAATCAAGTGCAAGCGCAAAGTGCCAATAAGGTCAATATGCATAACTGTGGTCCTAAGCTGTGACCAGCCCTTGTACAAAGGTAAATGGCTTCTACATTCACTTTGAAGGCAACATGCATGTTGGCCCAAAACCAATAGCGACATTGTCCAAAATAGTTTTAAAATGCTTTTATCAGCTGATTATTATCAGCTACTGCACCTGATAATATCACACAACTCTAATAAATTATGTAAAAACGTTTATTTAACCATCAAGTTTACATCATTTTTAATGCTTTGAACATTTAGTTTAATGCTTTTTAAGGCCTGAATTTTGACAAAACCCGTTTAATGACTTTAAATGCCTTTTAATGACCCGCATAAACTCTGTAATATTGCGCAACACCGCCCTATGGTAGGCGAGTTATAGCAAGTGTGACTAAGCCTGTCGCAATATGCAATAATTCCATTTATCGCGCGGTATATAAAAATGAAGACGGTAATTTTCCCGCTGCGATTTATCGCCTCGCGTGCACGTGCACGCACGCGTGCGTACGCACTTGCGGCAGATGTGTGGCAGACGTACTTGACAGCGCTGTTTAAAGTTCAGCTTCCTTGTTGCCAACTACGCAACATGCTGGGATGAGGACTCACTCTGTTTTATTGACTTCTGGGTATGTTCGTTTTATATATTTGAGTTTGAGTGACTGTCATTCAATGGAGGGAGGCAGGGCCGAGTGCACTGTCGGCCCACAGCAATGAGTGAGCGGAGTGAGGAAGAGGACGAACCAGTCAGCAAAATGTTTCTGGAGGTTGTTTCAACAAAGATGGCCAACAGAAAAAATCTACATGCTCATTTGAAACACTATCACCCTCTCCAGTTTTCACTGCTTAGTAGGAAAACTGCATCACAACAAGCGGAGCCTCCTCGTCACGTTAATTGACAATTAGAGGTGTTCGCCTGATGTGAGAAATACAGATGACACCGTGCAAAATAGGTTCCCTCACGGAAAGTGAAATCTGCTACATTGCTGAAGAAATGAGACCGTTTAACCTCTGTTTAGTGTTATTTGATACCTTTTGGAGCTAAATTTTTGTTACTGCAACTTAATTAGTCTATTTTTCTCTGTTGTTGTTGAAGTGAAATTACTGTTACTGCAACTTTATACATATGTGCCTAAATGCTTCGGTTATTAAGTGCAATTTTATTTTTTCTCGAAAAAAGACATTTTATTTATTATGTGTTTCTGTGCGGTATTAATATTGTTGTATTTTACTTGAAAGAGGCATGGTCTATTGTTTTTAGGTGTGATTTCTTAAAAGGTATTTTTGAATTTAAAAGAAAACATTTATTGCGTTTAAATGGGTGTTGTTGGTCTATAAATATATACTGTATTCTCACTGCGTTATTGTAAATTGGTTAATTTTTTTTTGGGGGGGGGGGGGGGGGGGGCGCAATAATATCGCATATCGCAATAATTTATGAGATAATTTATCGCCCACTAAAATTTGTTATCGCGACAGGCCTAAGTGTGACAACTGACCAATGCGACAACCAACCCAGTTCTCCGCTACATGGTGATTCATGAATGATTTACATGCTTTGGCATACTAACCTTAACGGCCAAGTCCTCCAGATGTTTCTCTTGAGTCTCCTTCAGGGTTTGTTTCCTGGCTTCTTCCACTGCTTGCCGCTGAACTTTGTCAGCTTCCATTTGCAGCTGGTTTCTTTGAATCCTGAGCTTGGCGTCCAACTCTTCAGTGGTAATAGTCATACAGTTAACTTGCGTCTCATCTGTCTGACAGGCTCCCTCAGAGGTCTCCAGGTGTTTTTCATGCCTGGCTTCTTTTAGCTTCAGAGTCCAAGTCTGCAGAGAATCACAATTAAACCAAATTGGTGTGTGCTAGCTCCTACTAGGGCTCTGAAAATTGTCCAGCCATACCTGATGGTGCTCCTCATCCCAAGCAGCCTTGGCCGAGGCCACGTGTCGCCGGATCTCTGCCTCCTTCTCCATGGACCAGACAGTCTTGAGCTGCGTTACAGAGGCTTGATGTTGCATCTCAAGTTCAGACCTTAGTTTCTCCAAATCGGCGCTGCCCTCTTCTTGTTTTTTCTGCTAAACAAGTAAAGAAATTAAAAACCTCTGTACCATTCCGTGTGAGTTCAAGGGAGCAACCAATTTTGATAAGCAAGCCATCTCACCGAGTATACCTCATTCTCCAATGAGTCCCTCTCCTTGCACATAGACATGTATTCCTTTTGCACAGCAGAAATCTCATGTCTGGCCTCAGACAGCTGAATACTGGACGGGTGGGAAAAAAAATGTTGAGTGATCTGTTCGGTTCAAACCTTAAACAGACACACCAGGCACGTACTTGAGCTGATGGATGCGTTGCTCATATTGTGTTGTCAGATGTTCAACCTGAGCGTCGTGATTCATCATGAGTTCTCTCTTGACTTGGTTCACCACATCGTCCATATGCTGCTGATTAATCTGCTCAGATCTCCATGAAGAAAGAAACACAAGTAACTCATTCACTGACATTAATGTCGATAGACATCGAAGAAGTCCAAAGGGATTGGACGTCTATCATCTTCAATTTTCTTGTTTGTCTCTTACCGCTTAGCAGTCTCCTGAATCTCCTTCATCTTGTGGCAGAGCTGCTTGTAATTAGATTGCAGGTTCTCCTCACTCTGCTTCCGCTGTTGAATTTCCTTTTTTAACATCTACATTGGAAAAACAAAAAGCAACAATCAGTAAGTAAATAACCTCCTTGTTTTCAACTAACAAAAAATGAAACTAAACTGGCAACCAACCTCCACTTTATCCTGCAAGAGTCGTGTGTTTTCCTGTAGTTTTGTGAACTCATTTTGGTCCCCTTCAGTCCTGTTTGGCTGTTTGATCTGGCTGGACTGTACAACCTATGGACACACATGCTTTCTTTATACCTACAGTAGCTAAGTGGTTCTCAAAGTGTGATACGGGAGCTCTCTCTCGTGGTATACGTAAGACTGAATTAAATCTTCAAATGACCTTTGATTCCCCTAAAGTGCATCAATCAAGTTAAGTACAGTTGTATTCAACTTAAACTACAAGATTCACATTTAACAGAACAGTCTCTTTAGAAATATTTAGGGAACAAAATCTAGTAAATACTATTTAACTCAATCCCAGTGGAAAGAATATCGTTTAGAGCTGCAACTGACGATTATTTTCATAACAAAATAATCGGACAACTAATCGACTTTTTGTGAGCATGTTATGAGTAATAATGAAGAGAAAATGGATGACTTTCCTTCAAAAATAATATCGCATTACAGCTTCCTGACTTAGCTGTAGTCTACAACTATACTTTCCAAGAACATAAAACTCGATTAAAGTTTTTAATAAAGGTTCAAAGCATAAAACAAAAATAATTTCTCAGTACACAAATCAGACAAAAATCCCTGTTCTTTCAAATAAAAAAAAGTGCTGCTGATTGACATTTTGTTCTGTAGGAAAAGTGCTGATATAAATTGTGTTAATGACAGTTGAATTTCTTAAAACAAACTAAAAAACAAATCAAATAAGGAGGAGGCAGACATTCATAAATACAATCCAAATACAATTTCAAAGCCCACTCTCTTGTATGACAATTTAAAGTTTGAATGGGAGTTTGTGTTGAAAGAACACTCTGAGCCAGGGGTGTCCAAACTTTTTGCAAAAGGGGCCAGATTTGGTGCGGTAGAAATGTGGGGGGCCGACCTTGGCTGACGTCCTTTACGTAGAACAGTGGTTCTTAACCTGGGTTCGATCGAACTCCAGGGGTTCGGTGAGTAAATCTAAGGTTCGGCGAAGGTAAAGAAACGCAGAGCCCTATTTTGGTACACTAACTACTCTAAGCAAAGTGGCTTTTCAGACCAGTTTTTGGACTGGTTTACTCCTAATTTACAGGCTTAATGAATTTCTTTTAACTCCTTGTCCTCGAGAAGGACGTGGCTTGCTCAGTAGAAGGTTGACTTGATATGAGGGAATTCAACAGACCAATGGGCAGCATGGTCTCAAATTTTGATCTGTTCGTAAAACATGCTGTAAAAATGAAAATAATTTTGGACAGGACTATAATAAATTATTATCTTGCTAGCTTAGATATATCTGTTTTGAATTAAAAATAAAAGTGCTTCATTATCTAATTCCGAAGGGTTTGGTGAATCCACATGTGAAACTTGCAGGGTTCGGTACCTTTAGCAAGGTTAAGAACCACTGACGTAGAACAATATATTTAAGCAAATTTAAGCAAATTAAGATACAAATAAAATCTACTGTAAGTGCAGTGTTCCTTTTTTTTAATGAACATTTTGGCTTACTATACTAATGTATTTTAATTCATTGGCTGCCACTGATGACAGTAGATGTCCCTTAGAGTTGGTAATTGCTGTTAAATGTTTATGATATACAAATTCAGTGCCAAGGTTTTAATTCTCACCGATAAACCGAGCTTGGCTTCCTCCAATTCGGTCTCCAGCTCGTTCACTCGGATCTGACTCTGTTGCAGTTGCTCCTTCAAGTTACTGATCTTCTGCCGCTTTGCCTTTAAACACATCAGGCAGCGCTGCACCTCTTCTCGAAGTAAAGCATCCTTTGGCAAATTGGAATCTGACAAGTTGGCCAAGGCCATCCTGATCAAGCAGAGGAAGAAGAGAAATGTTTGGAAGTGCACTCAATTCAATATCCCCTGAAGAGAATAAGACCTTATGATGAAAATGGCCAGTTGGACCACTACCTGTGGAGAGAACCATTTGTCAAGGTTGTTTTCTTAAAGCCCAAGTCCAAACAGGATTCCGTAAGTTGGTTCTCGCAGTCACCTTTTCCATCCAATGTAATAAGACCATGGTTCAAAGCAGATTCATATCGCGTAATCTCCTCTTTCAACTGATCCATATCCTCCTGCAGGGTAAAAAAAGATGTTTTAGAAAAATAAAGTGTTTTCGAGTGATAAAAATATATCACAAACCAGTAACACTTTGTTCATATTTTCGCTGATTTCCTTGGCTTTTTTGACCTGGTTTAGATTGATCTTTAGTTGATTTATTTCCAGCACAGAACCTAGAGAATTAAAATTTAAATCACAGTAAAATATAAGGAAAGATGGCTCTGTGAAGGCTGTTCACTTGTATGACAACTTTGCTTTGGCTTACTAGTCTGCAGCAGCGTGGCACATTGGCGCTGACTCTCCTCCAGACGCTGATTAAGAGCATTGACCACATCGGCACGCTTTAGTTGCTCTTCTTCTCTTTGTTGCTCCAGCTGTTTCACCTGCTGTTGGTACCTCTTATTACAATCCATCTGAAAATATGGCACGACAAGAGCAAAGAGGGGAGAATGGGGTTGGTTGTTACATTTGCCATTACTCTACCACCAGAGGGCAGTGCATTATGCTTTCATGCATAAGATATTTAGTTAAGAAATAGGTGTTTGCCCTGGGTGTTTTTTTTTTGTTTTTGTTTTTTTTAAAGTTAAATCTTTCTGCAAACTGTAGGTTTTGAAATTAGTCATGGTATGACACCACACTGTGCCTAAGTACCAAGTACCTGCCCTCTTCTTTCTTCCTCCACACTTACTAATATTGGGAGCACCCAGGAGACAGGCAAGCTTGTTTTTAGTTGGGGGGAACCTGGTTCTAAAGTGCTCCATTAAGTATACAGTATATAAATACTATTTAAAACTGGACGGGTACATGTGCATTTGCTGATGTACAGTGCTGTGGGTGTGTGTGTTGGCATCAAGTAAGTGAATGTTTTCTCTAAGAACATTAAAGGAATATCTAAACATTTTGGAACCAGGAAGTCCAAGTGACATCTAGGTTAAGCTTCCGCCGGTGCCGATTAAACTCACTAATGGACAAAAACAAGTGGATGAATCCAAATTTGTGCGTAGACATTGCTGCACGGCCACATAAAATGGCATCACCCCACAATGAAATCAGCCAGATTTTGTCTCTGCAACCATATTCGTGCTTTCTGCAGAAAATTTGGATACGTTCATCTTTCTTGCAAAAATCTGTAAACTTGGATAGTTCCATTTGTCATGTTCATGGGTTTAAAGTTTACAGTTAAGCTTATTTATAACTTTATTAAGACGTTAAAATTGACACAATTTTTGTTCTTTTAAAAACTAACGGCAATTTAAGTTTCACCCAAATGGGTCGCTTTTATTTATCAACCCACTTTTATTGTATATATTTTAAAAAATATAACCATTTTAAGTATTTTTTTCCCCAACTTGTCACAAAAAAATAACCAAACCGAACTGAAATTACATTTTAGTGTACTGTTACACACCTAGTGAGAATCAACCCGACAATGGGTATGGTTGTCACAAAGTTTGAAGAAGTCTGATAGACATTAAGTTACTGAAAAGAAAAAAATAAAATAAAAGGGAAAAATGAAATTTCATTGTAATAAATGAATCACTATTCAAAATATGTGTTGATGGGAAGATATTCATGAAAGTGAAAATTTTGACAACCAAACTCTTTCTCCCCTACGTTAGGGAAAAACCACATTCAATCAATCAGGCAAAATATATGTATTGAGACATTCAGAATGTATCATTATTGAATTGACAGCACCAAACCGATCAACGTATTGATAACCCAAACCTGTTCATCCAAAGCTTGAGATTTGGCATCAAGCTGTTGCTGTAAGACCAACAGTGTGGCTTCATGCTGCTCCCTGATGACGGTAATGTCTCTATCATGTCGCTCACGTGGTTTGGACAGTGTCTCAGAACGACGCAACTCCAATATCTGTTGATTTAAACTGTCCGCCAAATCCTTAGCCAGACCTAGTTCCTTTGTTTTCTGAAATCAGATTAAATATGGAAATTTTTACACCGATTAAAAGGGCAAAGACCTACTCAGCCATTGTTGCAAGGGGAAAAAAACTGACCCACAACCACCAGTCACATTCAATTTAGGTGGGAGAGGGAGACAGGAAAGAGGAGTAGAAGTCACCGTCAATGGCATTGAAACATGAACATTCACTGACAACCCTCCCAATTGACATGGATTTCACATTACCTCTCGGTCGCTCTCTTTGAGGGTCCATATAATCTGCTCATTCGCTTTAATTTTGTTTTCCATTTGAACCTCCTGCTTTTTGGCCTTAGCCAGTTGACAACTCAATTCCTTAACGTTTGCGTCAGAACTAGCTTTCTCATCTGTGTAGAAAACAAGACTCAATTGGAGGGGAGTGTTCCTAGTTGGGCATCAAAATGGAAAATATGTGAATACAGAAACACCTTTGTTTTAGTCCACAATAGAGTAACTGCTCCCCCTTAACCCTTTATAGGCCACTCATTTAAATACTATGAAAGTTATTCTGTTTTTATTAATTCTTATTTTGTTTCTATTAACATTTTATCAATTTAAAATTGTATTAATTCATGGAAAAAATATAACAATGATTATAGTATTGTTTGGATCATACAGGTGCACCTGATTACAGGGTGCACCACAGATGAATGAGTATTTTCATTTATAAGGCGATCCTGAATGCAAGGCGTACTACCAGTGCATCAATCTAGTGCATTTGTTCTTCATCTTTCAACATTGAAATTATCGTTTTTATGGATTTGTTTTTTATTAGTTTCATTTCTTAGTCCTATGTATAATTAATGTCTGTCCTTAAACACTTTGCTGGATTAGTATAATGCAGCTAAGCTCCAATAAAATAGGTTTGAGGTGATGAAGCACAACCAGAATTTATACATAAGGTGCACTGTCAATTTCTGGGGAAAAAAAAAAAAAAAAAGATTTTAAGTGCGCTTTAAAGTCTGAAAAATAATAGACTTATAATTGAGATCTGGCGTTTGGGGTCATGAAACTCACACATGTATACCAAATGTTAATATTGCGGCCTAAATCACCCAAAATGTGATGTCCACAGAGATTAGGTCGTAATGGAGTCAGTTTTGTTTCTTCCAATTAAGATAAGATATTTACTTGTCCTATAATGTCCAAACAATCCTAATAATGTTTAAATGCCAAGATTACAAGGGAAATATACTTTTGAGAATTCCAAGCTTGTGCTCAAGTTCTCTTATATTGCGTTTGGAATCCTCCAGCTTTTGCTCCAACTCGACAACATTATTTCTATATGCCTGGTTAACTGTCCGCTGTTGGGCAAGTTCCTCCTTCTCAGCGGTTTCTAAAAGACAGCAGAATATCACATCAATCACTCAAACATATAACCGTGTGGAGGGAGGGAAAACAACCTAACAAATGGTTGGGATTCCCTGCCTTTGCATCCCACTTACGTTGTGTTGAGTCAAGCAACTCTCTTTGCAGTTGATCATACGGATAATGTCGGTGCGTGGCCAGTGAGCTCAATTTCTGATGCGGAGAAATTTGAGGATTGGAGATGAGCTTGTGATCCGTCACATGTCGCTCCACTGCTCCAGACTACAGATTCAAAACAAGTAAACATGTTAAAAGTACATCACAATCGACCACAACACCAGATAAGCGGCATTTATTGATCCTTACGTGAAAATGGTCTCTTGGATTTTTGTAGTTACCGTTGTCGTATTTATCACCTGTGGTTTCTTCATTATGATTTACAACGTTAAGAGCACGAAGGTGTGGTTTCGACCCATAAGGTTCGTTGGTGTAAAAACCATTGACTTCCCCAGAATTTTCTGATCCAATGCTGGTACGTGTGCAGTCTTCCTGAGCGAATTGTGTATCTAGTGGCTGCTGGTTGCACATTTGAGCCCAAAGTTGAGTTTGAGCATGCCGCTGATGACCATTAATCTCAACTCCTCCATTCTCGTGAGCAAAACCACGGGGCAGTTGAATGTAGTTTTCTCCGTAGTTCTTTAAAGAGATATTAAGAGTAGTCATTTCTAATTTAAAATATAATAGAAAACTATAAAACATGAACAACAACAAAATCATGCCTGCTCATTAGAAGTTGGCAGAGGACGGTTTGACCCATGCTGATTCCTTTTGGACTGTGGGCTGTAAAGACAACAAAGGAACATGACCATACAAATCTACCAGGGATGGACATTTTACCTTGTATACTATAACTTGTCCTATAAAGTAAAGGGCAAATGACTATTTTTGCTAATTAAAAAAAAAAACAAAAAAAACCATTGCATCATAAAGATCTCAATTAATATATATGGTGTACAATATATTTTTAATTATGAATATTCTTTAAATAATTCTTTATTGAAGAAATTATTAATTTAAAATATGTTAATAAAAACTGCATTAAAATGGCCAAGTTGATCAATCATGACTAAAGTAGCATTAAAATCCATTTTGTTTCTAATAAAGAGCATAATTTCAGTTTGAAGCTTTTTTATTTAAGCTATTATTTTTAAGTAAAACCAATCATAAAAAGGAAATTATAATATTTTCTAAGATTCCCTCCACCCCTTTGTTTTGTGGATGGATTTTTAAACAAATCGAAAAAAAGAATTTGAAAAAAAAAAAAAAAAAAAAGTAATTACTGTCAACTCACTGCCAACCATAGTCAACAGCAGATGTCCAATTCATTCAAAATGGGAGGACTGACAGTGAACGTTCATTTTTCAGAGCCATCGATACTGCTAGACATCCAATCCATTTTGACTGGGAGGGTTGACAGCAATCATTCACTGCCAACGTCCCCCTGTCAAAACGGATTGGACGTGTAGCACCGTCAATGGCCTCCAATGACTCAAATGAGTGACCTATAAAAAGGTTTAATTAATTGAAAAAGAAAACGGGGGAAAAAAAAACAATACATTTAAAATTCTACAGTAAGACTTGTTGGAAATCTACTGTTTAAAGAATATCAAAAGGGCAAATATGTTTGTCATGATATAAAAAGAAGAAAAAGAGGATGACAAGAAAAAAGAAGATAATTGTGGTACCTGTTACTGGCATTTTTATTGCAGATTGGTGAATATTCCTGCTCTGTGCAGGAGGACTCTCGACTATCTTCCAGCATGTCATCATCTGGCATCTCAACAATAAGCTGTCTAAGCTGCAGAAAAAAAACACTCAGGTCAATGAGTTATCATGGTTATGCAGCCAACATGGATAACAACCCCCCTAAATTTACGTCATTTTGCAATATTAGAACTGAAACTGCTCCAAAGAGCTGTAAAAACAGTGGTCATTCTAAAAAAAATAGCATATTGTGATAAAGTTCATTATTTAATTAATAATTATTATTAATAATGTACTGATAAACATTGGACTTTTATATATTTTAGATTCATTACACACAACTGAAGTAGTTCAAGCCTTTTATTGTTTTAATATTGATGATTTTGGCCAAAAAGTCCAGAAAAAAACAAAAATCCCTATCTCAAAAAATTAGCACATCATGAAAAGGTACTCTAAATAAGCTACTAACCTAATCATCTGAATCAACGAATTGACTCAAAACCCCTGCGAAAGATTCCTGAGGCTTTTAAAAACTCCCAGCCTGGTTCATTACTCAAAACCGCAATCATGGGCAAGACTGCCAACCTGACTGCTGTCCAGAAGGCCATCATTGACACCCTCAAGCAAGAGGCTAAGACACAGACAGAAATTTCTGAGTGAATAGGCTGTTCCTTGAGTGCTGTACCATGGCATCTCAGTGGGAAGTCTTTGGGAAGGAAAAAGTGTGGCAGGAAACACTACACAACCAGAGGAGGTGACCGCACCCGGAGAAAGATTGTGGAGAAGGGCCGATTCCAGACCTTGGTGGACCTGCAGAAACAGTGGACTGAGTCTGGGGACCTGCAGAAACAGTGGACTGAGTCTGGAGTAGAAACATCCAGAGCCACCGTGCACAGGCCTGTTCTGGAAATGGGCTAAAAGTGCCGCATTCCCCAGGTCAAGCCACTTTTGAACCTGAAACAGCGGCAGAAGCGCCTGACCTGGACTACAGAGAAGCAGCACTGGACTGTTTGGCAGTGGTCCAAAGTACTTTTTCCGGATGAAAGAAAATTTTGCATGTCATTCGGAAATCAAGGTGCCAGAGTTTGGAGGAAGACTGGGGAGAAGGAAATGCCAAAATGCCTGAAGTCCAGTGTCAAGTACCCACAGTCAGTGATGGTCAGGGGTGCCTGCTGGTGTGGGTCTACTGTGTTTTATCAAGGGCAGGGTAATTGCAGCTAGCTATCATGAGATCTGCTGAAAAGCTTTATGGAGATGAATATTTCATTTTTCAGCACGACCTGGCACCTGCTCACAGTGCCAAAACCACTGGTAAATGGTTTACTGACCCTGGCATTACTGTGCTCAATTGGCCTGCCAACACTCCTGGCCTGAACCCCATAGAGAATCTGTGGGATATTGTGAAGAGGAAGTTGAGAGACACCAGACCCAATACTGTGGATGAGCTTAAGGCCGCTATGGAAGCATCCTGGGCCTCCATTACACCTCAGCAGTGCCACAGGCTGACTGCCTCCACGCCACGCCGCATTGAAGCAGTCATTGCTGCAAAAGGATTCCCAACCAAGTATTGAATGCATAGCTGATATAATTAATTGAAGGTTGTCTTTTTTTTGTATTAAAAACACTTTTTTTGTACTGGTCGGATGAAATATGCAAATTTTTTGAGATAGGGATTATTGGCTATTCTTGACTTTTTTTTTCCAAAATCATCAATATTAAAACAGTAAAAGGCTCGAACTACTTCAGTTGTAATGAATCTAAAATATATGAAAGTCTAACGTTTATCAGTACATTACACAAAAAAATGAACTTTATCACAATATGCTATTTTTTTAGAAGGACTTAATAGGACAATTTAGAACCAACACAAAGTTTCAACAGTAAAACAAATAAAATGCATGAAACAAGACACAACAAGGGCGGAAACTAACGGAACCAAAGGAATAAAAAAAGGGTAAACAAAGAACGAAAATATGCAATTAAAAAAAAAATCTTCACGTGTATCATTATCATATGAATTATCTATTTAAAGGGACAGATAAGACCTAGTATCGACGACCCTCATGTGAAAAATGGTTGTGCAAATAATTTAAAAATGCAAACCACGATTTCCTAGATAAATGATAACTAGGGATGCACGATATCCATTTTTTGAAACCGATACCGATATCGATAACTTCCTGCTCCTCAAGGCCGATACTGATATGATAACCGATAATATATATCATTTTTTAATGTATATCAATCAGTCAATATCGTTGACGATGGTTTCCCCTGAACAATGAGCACTGATCTAAAACAAACATAAACCCAACAGGTATTGTGCTTTGTCAGCAGATAAAACATTTGGTGCAACGGGAGAAGAGACTTTTGTGGTCTTGGTCCATGAAACAACTTTCTTAGCCTGGCAATTATAGAACAGCAAGCCCATCAATAACCAAAAGACCTCTCAATAACTTGTAAATATGACACTGTAAAATGCAAACATTTGCTAATTGACATAGAACGGTTTATACGTAACTCAGGGAAGGAAAAATACGGCCTCTAGAAAAGTAACAAAACTTTGCATACGAGCAAAACAGGAGTGGAAACAAACGCACACATCCCAATCCGACACTAAAAATATTATTAAAAGGACATATAACATATATTGTTATTGGATTTATTGGGATGATGTCATAATTCCTATTATCGGACCAATAATTATCGTGCGCCTCTAATGATAACAGACAAAAAATGTTTACGCACATAAAATGAGACCACTTGCGAGCTCAGCCATTGTATAACAAAAATGCTGGCACTCACTCCATATGTGTACAGCTTTAAAAAATTGTATTTGGATAATTCTGAGGTTAACTCATTCACTACCAACGACGTATAAACAACGTTAATTATAATGATCAACTAACTAACTGCTCATAATGCAAGAATATAGTCGAAATAAACTTTTTTCAAATTATGAAAGATTGAAATATCTTTTTGTAAGTTCTATGTTAATGTAGCCATAGAACACAATTATTCTCTGTCGCTTGAAAGAAGGGAATGTCTTGTAACATGATGATCAGTCGATTAAATGTGGCAGCACTAAATCCCAATAAACCATTATTTTCAGTTTTATGCTTTTAGTGACCAAAAAATGACTAAAAAAATCATTATACAGCATTGCCACTCCATCAAGAATATCATAGCCCTTTGTAACACAACAAACAGCATTTCTGTCTTTAAACACCTCAAATAATTGGACCAAAAAAAAAAAACACAACAAAAACAAAACTGGACTTACTTGCCATAGGGACCGTTGAATGGTCTTTAAATCCTCCACCGTGTCATCAAAAAAAGGACCCATATCATCGCATTTACACATTTAGCATAAAAAACACATATGTCCACTTCAAGAGCGAATGCAGTTCATGTCATCCTAACCAGTTTCACCAGAGGAGACTTTTCCAAACATCCGAACTAAGTCCAAGGCATGTGGTCGACTCCCAAAAGAACTCATGTGTTTTACTCCAAAAGAACTCGATTGTTTGAACAAAACATATAGAGAAGCTAAATAGAGCAGAAACATTCCACTTACTGGCAGGAAACATTTTCCACTTGACCAACTAGTCTATAAGACATAGGAGCCATTAGGTGAATGTGAACGGTAGATGATTAATAGAATCCCAAACTCCAGTTAGTCTTATTGTTGCAGAAGATGAGAACATAATTTGTCACTTTAGCCTAGCTCTTAAGTAGAGGCATTGTGAGCAAATCAAGTAATAGTGAGAAAGTAGGTTAACCACATGGTTTCTGCAATTCAGTGACACACCAGGAAGAACCCAGCAGGGCCAATAGCAACACAAGCTCAGAGTGTGAGTCATAAAAACAACCCTGCATACCAGTTAGATTGAACGGCTTATGCTATTCCTCAAACAGGTCCCAAACGACAACACATATTTGATGCTCAAAATGAATATTGTGGAAACATGAAATATATGTTTGTGGTGGAGCAAATTTTAGAAAATGTTGAAATCTTGAAACAAGACAGGTTTGAAAATGAATGTTTCATTCAATCAGCCAAAATTTTGAAACGTTTTTTCTTACCTCTTGGTCTCTGTCAATGTCGTTCTGGTCGTATTGTTCATCCTCATCCTGAGTTTGGAACGCAGCACCATCAAAATCCAAAGACATGACCGCAGATGCTGCACAGGGAGACATCCACACAGTACGAGTATTTAAGCAGTACCTTGGTATTTATTGTACTGTTTATCAAATCAGTAGCCTAATAGCATCATTCCTTTTGTCATATTTTGACCAAATATCGGCCTAAAAAAAGTTGTCTTTTTGCCTTTGGCAGTTTTGGCAAGGATGAAAGATGTCCAACTTCAAAGATGGAGACTGCATATTTGAATTCATCCGCATACAAGGCTATCTGGGCATACCACAATGAATACATGAAGTTATCTGGGACTTACGCATTACCGACACTCAATTAGATGGAAAGGTTTGTCATTCGGGCTATCTGGGACTTGGTAAATAATTATATATAATTGTATGTAGTTAAAGAGGACACGAAGGTAGTTGGTGTGAGAGCAGAGGATGCAGAGGACAGGGTTAATGGAGTCAACTGATTCACTGTGGCGATCCCTGAAGGGAAAAGCCGAAAAGAAAAGATGAATACAGTACAAGGTGGATTTTGAGTCAGGATCTGCCTGAGCGAATAAGCTTCCCCAAACAACCGCTCCACCAAGTTCAACTCTTTCCTGTCAAATTGCAAATTACTTTCAGGGAATTCAATTACTTACAGTCAGTGAAACCAGTACAGCAGAGTGGCTCACCTGTACTATAATCCCTAATCAATAGAAAGTGTGAAAATTAGTTCACACAGCGTCAGAGTATACAAAAGGAATGAAACATACTTAAGATTTTAGCTAATCACCATATCCCAATATTTCCAGGTAATGGTTATGTTATGTTAAATGCCAAAGCAAATTCCACCTCAGACTTATGCTGTTTTTGTTATTTATCTATTTAATCGTAAACTTGTTCTGACAGCTGGATGAGCAAAATGTTACGAAGTTTATATATAAATTGACTATACTTAATTGTTTATTTCCCCCGAAAACATTATGCTATTGAGCTAACGAAATGTACCATAAAGTCGCCAAACGTGAGAGCAACAAGTTGGCTAAAAGTTATGGCGGTGGATACAAACTGACAAAATTCTTACCTTTAGGAAAAACCCGGGTCAGATTTTCACGTGGATCTATATTAAACATCGGCGTCGTTTACGGGACGGTGAAGCGAATGAACAAGTCGTGTTTTACTTCGTTTACCATCAGATAGCGAGACCTCCAATACGGACGGGTCGTGTTTTAAAGGTTTGCGCATATTTTGACGTGGCTATTTACTGGACACCAATTGGTTTGGCACCACGTTATTTATCATTTAGCCCAGTAAAATATAAAAGCTAACTCTGGCTAGCCGGTTGCTCACTGGTCCTTTTTCAGAGCGTTACCATGTCGGTCGCCTACTTTGAAAAGCCGCGCGCACAGCTAGCACCAACGAAACTCCGTTTGAAATATTCTTTTCATGTGCATTACTGCACCAATCTATAGTTGCATAATTTTTTTTAACTGGTTGGATACCAAAGACCCTGAAAAACCATATTATTAAGAGTCATAACTTTTCATTTTGATACTTAGGAGGTAACTACGCCCCCACGGAACATGCGTCTTGCATTTTGGGTAGTGTAGTCCTCTTGTCTAAAGAAAACACCGCCATTCTTGCAGTACATGGTGACATCAGTATTTAGAATTACGTCTCTCAGTACGATTGGTAGGGCCCACCTTTCTCCCAAGAGAGTCTGGCTGCAGCCCGCCTCTCTCAGTACCCTGCGCCGCTCTTCTCAGTACCCATCCCGCAGACAGGAAGTGACGCAATATCGCAGCTCTCAGACCGGAAATGACAACATGAAGTAGCGCTCGAGCTCCGAGCTTCCGGTTTTATCGTAATAGTTAGCGTCCATTCGAACGTAAATACTAGTTTACTTTTCTTTTCGCACGTCTTTTATTTTCGGTTTCAGCATCACTCATTATTATTTAAATAATAATTTATTTCCATGCTCCTTAAATTGATTTGGTGAAATCGGGAGATTAACTCTTTAAGCGCGGTCAGTTTGCCAAAGCCTGCTGATTTTACCAAAATGAAAAACACGGTTACAGTACATCAAAATTAAAATACACACTATTGCAATAAAGGTTTAATTAGTGACTGAAAGATCGCCTGTGACCTATCACAGTGTGTACTTTAGTTTGTCAATTGTAAAATATACTCCAATTGAGAATTATTAGAAATTGCTGTCATCCTTACATTTTCATGAACGGACACATTAATATAGCTTCATTACAATTTAATGTATCAAAAACGTAATATTCTCTCAATGTTGCAACCAAACCAATTTTGTCTTTCATTTTGCTACTTAAATTCATTCATGTGGGTGAAGATCCTAATTAACTAATTCAGAAACTATATTAAACTTTCTGCTCCAGGAAAGGCACCTTTATTTCAAACAGAAATGACAAAATAGTTGTCATGTGTTAGTTGTTTTTTTCTTTTATCCCAGACAATAGTTGTAGGTTGTTTTAATTACCTGACATTTTTCGGCAAGCACTCCCGCCTTCATCACAGGTAATTAAAACTACCTACAACTAACATCTGGGATAAAAGAAAAAAAACAACTAATTTATAAGTGTAGAAAAATGAACTCAATACAACCAGTTCTAATGTGGTAAACTTTATTTTTTTAGTTTTATTATTTTTTATTATTATTGAGAGAACACCAGATATTTTCTTTAGTCAACAATCTCCTCAAAAAAGGTAAATCCATCTTCCAGATGGTTGAAACAGAACTTGAATGGCTCCAAGACATTGTAGTTCGTGCTCATCCTCTTCCATCTGCAGGATACTTGGGAACTCCTACTGCATTGATTCCACACCCCCAGCCCTGTCCGAGGCTTTTGTGCTGTCTTGCACAATCCTTTTAGCAAAACTGTTCATTGGAAAAGAGAAAGAAAAGAGCTATTTGAATATTACATAAGTAAAATAAAAATGATGCTTTGTTAATTTTATACTTGATTTTTCTTTTCAGGCATTGCATTAAACTAGGTATATAAACAATCTTACCATTTTTTCCCGCCATATCTTTTTGGAGTGGGCCACCACTAACTTGAAGGAGCTGTGGTTGCACCTCTTCCTAAAAATAAATCAGTGAATAAAGGGGGGCATGTTCAAAAGTGCGTCAGAGTAATGGACACTAAAAAGTCTTTAAAAGCTGACCTCAGCAATTATATTCAAATTTCACCTCTGTAACTGATAGACTGGTGGCACTTAACCCTGCAGTAATGCTTTTGCCTCATCTGTCCATAGGGCAAACTCTTTCCTGTGGCTCACATAAGTTGAAAAAATACAAAAATAAGTATTCCACATTTTCCAACAAAGAATTAAGGTGCTGTGCACCTACTTTCCTATGAATGCCATATCAACAGTTTCAAAGACTTACCATGCACCCAAGTTTGAAATTGTCCGCTAGCAATATACACCACCACTTCCTCAGAGTTGGCATATCAGTCTAACAAAATTAAAAACAAGTGTAAATAAAGAATAACGACAAGGATATTTTGTAGCCCAATTTGAATGATTAGGTGAACTTCATTTTACAATGGTTAAACTCAAAGAGAGCATCCAGAACAGTGCAAAGAGCATACTACAAATGGATAAATGAATACAAATATCACAGAAGACAAAATTGGACAGTTAAACTCACCTACCATCAACATGAAGATGCCACAGTCCTTCCCCTATGGCTGTCCCGGAAAACCATAACGTAAGAATTTAACCGAGTCACTTCCTTCAAGTTTTGAATCAATGAATATACACACTTTTCCAAATACCTCTATTTCACTTCCAATCCTCTCTTTCCATGTTCCCCTGTTGATTGACTGTAAACGTTTTCTGCAATTGAAAATATAGGTTTATATTAAATACAGTAGTTAAACAATTACAAACGTGTTTCCATGCATAAGAACACCAACCAGTCAGGTTTAAATGATTCATGCAAACAAAACAATGGCGTAGGTTTGCATAGGGACGGTAGGGACATAACACGACCAACTTTTCAGGATGCTAAAGTTGTCCCCACCAACTTTTGAGCAACCTTATTTGCTTTATATTCGTCCCTACCAATGTTGAGACCGGGCCAACGCCCTTGAAACAAAACATTCGTAATTTTAGAGTGGCATTTTAGAATTTTGCTTCAAATGAATGGATGAATCATCTGGAGTGCAATTCTGCTTTAATTGAAGGGGCAACATAAAAGGATCGACTGGAACATACCTTCAAAACCAAACAAGGCTATTCTGGATCATCATGGAAACGCCATGCCAATATGAATGGATACTGAATTTCATTGGAGATAACAATAGTTCTCTGTTCTGATGATTGGATCTGTTTTTCTTCCCACAAATAATTGGAATTTGGATCATTTAATTTGTTATGATTTGACTGTTCTTTGAAAATGAACCAATCCTCCAAGTTGTAGTTGTTACTAATCAGCCTTACAGGCAAATGCATGTGTGGGTCACATCCTGTAGGCTTTCACCATGTTGCAACAACATAGGGGTCAGCCACAAATATGGTCCTTCCCTGAAAAATACATAATCTATACCCACGGACATATGTTATATAAATACAAACGTACGCAGACACCTACATGAGCCCATACAATCATTCTGTAGGCTACATAGTTAAAATAATACCCTACACACGCCAAAAAATACATTTTTATACCTTTGAATGAGCTACTTGTTAGACAAGTTATAAATATGCATTTCATATCTGCAAAAAAACAAACACAAAAAGTTACATTTTACTTAATTGTACAAGTGACATTATGTTCTTTAGAGAAACTAAATCCTAAAAATTCACAGTTGATTCCATTTCATTGTTCAGGCCAACGTTCCAAAAGTCAGCACGTGTCAATCAAACTTTCTTTTTTTAGACAATCAACACCATTTCTGGCCTCTTTATATTCAAGATTTGCATAAGCTATTGAGAATGTTGATTGGTTAAATAAACAAAGAGTAAATAATCAATTATGTCCAATTGTTAACTAATATAAGGAATAATAAGCCTATCCAGATTTCCACTGAGCACAACATTTGTCTCAGACATAAAAACATACCAGCCGTTCCTGGGCAGGATGAGTTTGAACCGTCCATGAAGCTCGGCATGGTCTTATATTGTCACCATTGGTCCTGTCTGCACAGTGGGTTTTACAGTGTTCGATGTCTATCAAAAAAAAGTGTTCAGCACAGTCCAAAATCTAAAGTACATTACTACTTATGCTACTTACTTCCATTTGGATCTGTGTGACATCCCTGTATCTGCATGGGAAGACTACCATTTGGGGGTCGTGATTTAGTTTCTTCCCAATGGGGTGGTGATCAAGGAGCTAGTAAAAAATAATAATAATAATGATGAAAAAATATATAGCTAAGCAGAGTAACAATATGAAGAAAAAATTACAACCTTGTCCTATTTGGATCATGTGACAACATTCAAACTACAAAGGACCAGACAAAACAAATGAAGGCAAAACAACAATACCATACAACAACAAAAACAGCGAGCTGCGAATTGCAGGCATGTACATAATGAAAAATAAGAGTGCAATATAATGAAAACTACACAAAGAAGACTGTTCATTGTGAAAAAAAAAGTAAAATCATTAGCAGCATTAGCCAATTCGCTGCTGAATTCATCAGTACGTATTAAACAATATAAGTAGAGCAAAGTCATATGCAGTTAGTAAAGGAAGACATTATTTAAATTACATTAAGAATACTAGATATAAGTACGGTCTTTTCAACTCAGAATAAACACTTCATATTTTCACCGCAAGTGTTGTTTAACTATTTAACATTTTTAAACATGCATACGCTTTTAAAAACTTTTTTTCAGTGCGGCCACTTACCGTGTTTTCTTCGCGAGAGGTGAAATAACGTAACTTGTTTTCGTCGCAAGGGTTGACGACATTTCCGGTCTGAGGGAACTGAGAGCAGCGGTATTGCGTCATTTCCTGTCTGCGGGATGGGTACTGAGAAGAGCGGCGCAGGGTACTGAGAGAGGCGGGCTGCAGCCAGACTCCTCTCCCTTCTTTGGCCCATCGTTTCCGTGTTGCTGTGCTGTTCCCCAGTCAGTTATAATTTGGTTGAGTGAATGCGTTGGTTTATGAATGACTTTTAACAACTGACTTTGATTCAGATATATCAGCATCCGGGATCCGTTGGCCGTCAGCTGATCACGGCCAGGATGCCAGACAGACAGTACTCTGAGCTACTCTGCTGGCTGAGAAGAATCTGAAGTAGTTTATCTAAATGAAAATGGCCACTAATCCTCCCAAATTCAAAGTCCCGCTCGTTGATGATGAAAGGTGAGCACAGAAGGGATAAATGATTAAGACTTATCAGGGTATGTGTATTAATGTTGATTTTTTTTTTTTTCTAATGGCTGCAAAACTTGAAAAATGCTTTTGAGAGACATTATGGAGAGACTCCGCTCTTCTATGCATGTGCGCCTGGGAGAGTCAATCTAATAGGTAACTGGATGTTTACAAATTTATCTTCTTAACATTTACTGTAATGGACTCTATTGAATGATGAAATAATGAGCAAGTAACTATTTGCTCTATTTCTTTGATGCACATCAGGATATACTAGTATTTTTTTAAAGAGTGTATCTACGTTTCCTGATTTCCATTTAAGTGCTGTTTTTCCGGATTCTTCTTTATGACAGGAGAGCACATTGATTACTGTGGTTTCTCTGTTTTGCCAATGGCTATTGAACAGAATATCTTTGCTGCAGTCTCAGTGAATAATTTGGGAACAATCCAGCTGGCCAATATAAATCCTCTGTACAAGTTAGTCCTTAAAATTTTTAACATGTTTAAGAGTCTTATTTATCATATGTGTGATTTTTGTATCTCTTTTTATCCTGTAGCAATATCACTGTGTCTTGTTCAGAGGAAATCGTTATTGACAGAACTAACCCGAAGTGGTATTATTATTTCCTGTGTGGTGTTAAGGGCATTCAGGTAGGCCATGAACATTGGTCACATTGTCTAGTATGCCAAACATGGGGTAAAGATTTCATAATGTCATTTTTGAATTGATGACTGTCATTGAACTAAGCATTTTGTGTTAACAACAGGAGAAGTTTGGGATCACACGTTTACCAGGAATGTCGTGTGTCATCGACGGCAATGTTCCACCGAGCTCTGGTCTGTCCAGTTCTAGTGCCCTTGTTTGTTGTGCTGGGCTCGTAACAATGGAGGCAAATCAGAAGTCCCTCTCCAAAGTAAGCCTAAAACTAGTAAACCTAAAACTCTGTGATAATCAGTGGAACTGCTTAACAAACATAATCCTCCTCTTAATCTATTTTTTAGCTAGCTCTTGCAGAGATATGTGCAAAATGTGAGCGATACATTGGTACAGAGGGAGGAGGCATGGACCAGTCCATCTCATTCCTGGCAGAGAAAGGAACTGTATGTGTCGGAATTGTCACGAACACACTCATTTAATGGATAAGATTTCCACATTATAGTATATTGAATCTGTTGTGTGTGATGTGTCTTCCAACAGGCAAAACTGATAGAGTTTGAGCCGTTAAGGGCGATTGATGTCCAGCTCCCAGCCGGTGCTGTTTTTGTGATTTCCAACTGCTGTTTGGAGATGAATAAAGCGGCATCTTCTCACTTTAACATTCGTGTGGTAGAGTGTCGGATCGCCACAAAGGTGAAACCTCATGGGAAGGCGAATTTTTATCGATCATATTAGTTTAGAATCAAGATACTGTAAAATGTAAATTATTACTATTTAGAAACAAAACTAAAGGAATTCATGTAGTGTTCCATGAGGTTTGACTATGATGTTGTGAACACAGATGCTGGGCCAAGCCAAAGGGTTGAACCAAAAGGGGTTGCTAAAGCTGGCACAGGTGCAGACGGAGTTGAAAGCATCTCTGGAGGAGATGCTGCTTCTTGTGGATGAGGTTCTACATCCCGAGCCGTACAGCCGAGAGGAGATCTGTAAAGCTCTCGACATCACATCGCAGCAGTTCTCCACAGAGCTACTCAGTGCAAATACTCAACATGGTGAGAACTTAAAAAGCATGACTGGTGCTGTCACTTCTGAAATCCTTTCAAGATGTTTCTTTATTTGTCTGTCGCAGTAACACATTTCAAGCTGTACCAGCGAGCCAAACATGTCTACGGCGAGGCTTCACGTGTGTTGCGCTTTAAGGATGTGTGTGATTGTGAGGCTGAAGAGTCCATCCAGCTACTGGGTGACCTGATGAACCAGAGCCACGCAAGCTGCAGAGATCTGTATGAGTGCAGCTGCCCTGAACTAGACCAACTAGTGGATATTTGTCTGTGAGTACGTCTCACTTGAGCCCCTTTCAGGTATACCCTGAAGTCTGGTAACGTTTAAGCCAGGGGTGTACAAACCTTTTTGTCCGAGGGCGCTTTCAGAAAAATCGAAGGATGCAAGGGCCAACTAGAAATCCTTTCATTTGCTAAACACGATGATACAGTATACAGTGTATCATCATGTTGTACAACACTAATATGTTTTAAATGTACGCAATCCGATCACCTGAACCAAAATTGGGCCAGATCACATTTTTCTCAGAGGATTGGGTGTAAAAGATCGGGTTATATATATATATTTTTTCAAGTATTAACTAATTGGCTGCCACTAACAGCAATAGACATCCAATCCAATTTGATTGGGGGTTGGCAGCAATCGAACGATGAAAATTTCCAGCGACAGCAAAAGCAAAAGTCAAGAAAATCCCAACCAAGATAGCTGAGGAAGAGACTGTTAAAAGTTTTGGAATTTGCGAGAGACATGGGTACGTCGCAACTTAATTAGCAAATTTGTGTAATTAATTGGTGTATGGTTAAACAACAAGGTGTGTGTATACCAAGTGATTTTATTTTTTTGTTTTGTTTTGTTTTAATTAGCAAAGCATATTATTGAGAATGTGAGAACAGCCCTGACAAGCGTGATGGCACACTCTAAAAAGAAGCGAGCCGGATGTTTCATATTTTCCAGTTCACATTACTGCACGTTAATGTTGCAACATTTATATCTCAAAGTTATTTCAAGATAACCTACTAATTTAAGTTAAGGTTAAAAAAAAAAAAAAAAAAACGTTTTAAAAAAGATTCGAGACTCATTGACGTTTTGCTCATAACATTATTGCTGAGTAGTAAAGTAGACATGTATAGTCTTGTCTAAACTCTAAAACCTCTACAAAGCAGTGCACCCACAACAAGAATAAAATTCCATAACGACACTAGATAATGCTGATAGTGCGAGTACAGATGTAGATTAAACTCTTTCTGGTTGTTTCCTCTGCTTACAGGAAATCAGGCGCTGTGGGGTCCCGGTTGACAGGAGCAGGCTGGGGCGGCTGCGCTGTGTCTATGGTTCCCAGTGACAAAGTTCAGTCCTTCGTGCAAGCAGTGAGGGAAGCTTACTACCTCCCTGATCCTCGTAGAGCAGCAATGGAAAAACAAAGTTTGTTTGTCTCAAAGCCTGGAGGAGGAGCTGCAATTTACGTAGAGAATTGAAATGTACTGTCACAGCTGTAACTCTATCTAAAATATATCTATATTCAATTGGACCAAAGTTGAATGGAAACATTAATACTAGGTGACATAAAAATGGGACCTTTTAACAATCCAATCAAACCAAGAGTGATAGGAGAAAGAGATTTTATTCATAGTAATTGAAAACCATAAAACATGCCATTTTAGAAACAGTTATGGAATTTTTTTTGTTTTTAATTGTGTCCTTTAACTGGCGTCCTCCTGTACGAATGCATTGTTGAAATCTGTTGAGATTCCTCATTGACCGCTGCAACATCTAAGCTGGGATACTGTAATTTTCATCCTGCATTTACCATGGTTACTAAAAGGCAGAGTGTTTACTTGCTCAAGGTGACTGTCTCGCACTGCCGCTCCTTGCTCATGTCTGCCAATACGCTCTTCAAATATTCCCTTTTTTAAAAATCTGAATTTATACTGGAAAACAAAGGGAGTCTTTTTTTTTACTTGTATTTTTACAATAACTTTTCATAAATTTATCCAACTCATGCGTGGTGAGAAAAAAATTAAGCCATTTTTATATAAACTAATGGCTTGATTTAGGGTTGGATTGAGTGAAAAAGTGCATTTTCTTTTTAAATACATTTCATTTTTAGATAGAAAAAAATCAAATGAATGGAAATGAAGTAAAATGAACAGGTCAATGCAGAAAACACATATCTATATTTTTGTAAAATTCTGGTTTGCCATGGAGTCAATTGGTTAGCTCAGTATTACATGAAAAAAAAATCTGGGATTAGATATGTTGGGTTATCACAGCCTTTAATTGCTGAACTAACTAAAATGATTGGTTTCAAAGCAATGTTTTCATGAGAATAAAGCTTCATTTTGAAAAGTGTGCCTCATTTTTATTATTTTCAGGAAATGTTTTTTTCCTATTACTTATGCATTCAGTTGTTTACCATTAAGAGTTATTACGGTATACTGTACTGTACAGAATTATGAGCTCAAAAGCAGATTGGAAATGAGTTTGTTCTATTTAAAAATGATTTGATTTACATGATGTCCGCTGGGAGGTGGTGTTATCAAGTATAAATGTATGGTTATACACTAACTTCATTTTGCGTGAAGAAACGCAATTACACTAATTACATATATAATATTAAATTATATGTTGACACATGTGGTACATATCAACCTGTAAAGCAACTTTTAAATAACGGTGAAAGGTTATCAGCAGTATTTATTTATTTATTTATTTATTTATTTTTTTTGTGATTATTCCCCACGGGAACGAAATGAAGTTCCTGCGTAAGAAACTCACTTTCCCGGAATGCTTGGCGTCGGCCCGAGGCGGATATCCGCCGTCCGCCATTCTTTCTCAGAAACGTGCTACACTTTGCGGAGTTTGGCCTAAAATAACCTTTTTTTGTGTGGCTTTTTGTCCTTGGTGACCGTCGACATGTTCTTGCAATATTATGAGGACGAGAGTGGGAACAGAGTCTATACTTTGAAGGTAACGCTGTACAGGTTACCATTTTAAACTACTTGTTTAGCCCATCTTTGCTAGCTAGCACTGTACTATTGTATTGCACGAATTGGAGTTCTTTTTAATTTTTTTGTATTATTTTTGTTTACGTATTGGAGAAGTGTTCAGTATTTTTCAACATCAATCGCACGACAATCACAGGTCTTAAAAATTGTATGTCCAACATTCTCTCACATTCTCTCTCTTCTATTATGCAAATGTTAGTCTTTTGTTTTATTCCTTTGTTTCGATCATGTATCTTTCCTTCTCTTTCCTCCCAACGAACAGAAATTGTCGCCGAACGGGCAGCCCACCAGCTCAGCCCACCCAGCCCGATTCTCGCCAGATGACAAGTTCTCGCGACACAGGGTGACCTTGAAGAAACGCTTTGGACTGCTGCTCACCCAACAGCCTAGACCTGTCCTGTAAATGGGATTGCGCTAAGAAATGGAGAGAAGCAGCCATTGACGGCAATAAAAGTCTAATCAATTTTGACGGACAGGCACGGCAGCGTTCATTGGCGAATGTCTGCCCTCCCAATCAAAATAGTTTGGACATCGATCGTATCCAATGAGTTTTTAACATGCCAGGACAGCCGCCAATGTTCTTCCTGAACAAAAGTGTGCTGTAGTAAGTTTTTGTATTTCTTTTCAAAATTATCATTTGTTGTTGGCCTTTAAATATGTTTTGTGTTGAGTAAATACTAAATCAAAGGTGTGTTGTGAACGCGCAGAGAAAATAACAGCTGGAATAAACAACTGGTCAGCATGTCACAACTTGTTTGCCCTTGTTGTGTAAGGGAGTCTGTGTTCAAATTTCCTCCTTGAAAACAGTTTATTTTTTAAGCTATGTGGGGAGAAACTTGTGAGTTGTAACTAGAGCTGGATATCATTTTGATTTAGATAAAAGTGTTTCAGTGTTAATTCTGCAAGAAATAGCCAGTTTCTCAATGGAATGCACCATGGAAGAACCTTGTGAATATTTAAAAAAAAAAAAAAAAAGTCCATGCCCGATACATTGCATCACATTTTTGAGCATCTAGAGTAGACAAAAGTTCTGTACTATTAGTGGTATAACAGTACATTGATCTAATGATCAAATTAATTGATATGCAAAACACTGATCAACATATTTCAGATCCGTTTTGTTAAACGCGATAGGCCCCAGCACCTCCGCGACTCGTGAGGGAAAAAGCGGCATGGAATAATTGAATATTTTTAATCTTTAGGCCAGAAAATGTTATTTTTGGGAATTTTAACTGATTATGTTAAATGTGTACATAATCCTGTATTGAATTGACCTAAAAGCCCTTTAAACAAATCGGATAATGGCGTTCTTTATTATCGGCAAACATATTGACATGAAATTTCTGATTTTCACATGGATTCAAATTGACACTAAACTTAAAATCCTGGAATAAGATTCGTAAACTATCAACTAAGTACTTAACATGAACCCTTTCAGTGACTGGTCACTCATGTGCACAGCCATTTATTCAAAAGTTGACATTCATACAGACTAAAATGTATCTTTTTACACATAAAGCCTTTAACCCTTTATAGGGCAAATTGACTTTTTGTTCATTTAAAGAAATGTTAGCAATTGTATATATACTGTATTGATTATTAATAATTGTTGTATTTTGAAAATACATTTATGAATCAATACAGAGTTGGTGAAAACTGGTTGTATACTGGGGGCGGGATTCAATAAGCTTCGGCTTCTCCCGTCTGCCCTTTTCTTTTCAGGTTGAATTAATTGTAAACACATATAAATGCTGTATGTCTGTTTAGATTTGTCATGCCTGAAGAGAAAATAAACTAAATGAATGTAATTAAAATGAAAAAAAAAAAACAAAACAAGTACAAATTAGTTCAGGCTCCAAGTAACACTAAAGTTGAAAGTGGATGAACACTCGTTCATTCGCCCCTCCCAGTCAAAATGGATTGACGTCGCAGGCCGTCAATGGCAGCCTATGAATTCAACGCGTGCCCTGTAAGGGTTTTAGAAAAAAATAATTAAAATCATAATTTCCGAGAGAAAGGGTTCATTTTCCGATGAAGATGGATAGTTATTTATTTTTTGTGTTTTTTTTTTTTTTTTTAGTTTTGTTTTGTTTTTTTGCAGCGTTATGTGGCATGCACTGACAGCAGTTGTCGTGTCGCCTCATTGGTCGGTAGGTTATTGGGAGGCGTGACCCTCGTGCCTGTCAATCAGGGGAGTGTTGAAAGTTCATTTAGGGAGAGAGTCTTCGTCTTCTGTAGTGTCTCGACAAGATAAGACCTAAAATACACTTTTTTCCTCGAACTGACCGTGGCAACCGAGTTACCCATTAAGGTAAATTCAATTCAAGCAATTTCAGGCTGACTTCATCATGTAAAAAATTACCTGCGCATGTAGCTACTGGTTCTCAATGTTATCTCTCAAGATCGAAGGGACGTTATTCAGCACAGCAAACCAGTTTGAGATTACTATCTTCTAACCTTGAAGCTAGAAATGCAGCAAAAACAACGAGTTGCGCTTGAGTTTTAAAAACAACCCGTGACGTGAGGTTGTCTATAAGAAGCATTTTTATTTGTCTACAGAATGGCTACCTTGTGTCGCAATGTGGGAATTTGCGCCTCTCATCTACACACAAGCAGTCGTTTCTCTGCCAAACAGCATTACAAAATGCTGGTGCTCGGAGGGGGAACTGGAGGAATTGCAATGAGTGCTCGCATGAAACGAATGCTGGGAGCTGAGAATGTGGCTGTTGTGGAACCCAGTGAGGCAAGAACCCCTTTGTTTAACTCATTTGGAACCACTGACGGCCATAGACGTCCAATCTATTTGAAATGGATCGTTGCCAGGATCCTCCAGTCCAAATGGATTGGACGTCTATCGCAGTCATTAGCTGTCAATGATTTAAGATCCTGACCATAAAAAACACTTCTGATACGATCATGCAAATACTGTACAATTTCACTATTCAGATGCACTACTATCAGCCTTTATGGACTCTGGCTGGTGCTGGAGCTAAAACTGTGGCTTCATCAGGAAGGCTTACATCAAGTGTTATGCCATCAGGTGTTAAACTGTTCAAATCTAAAGTGCAGGAAATAAATCCGGACACAAACACGGTGCGCAGCGACGATGGGACGGAGGTATGTTATCGTTTCTCGACGTAATGTGATCATATTAAAAATAAATTATTAGACACACAATTTTGCGTGAAACTAAATGCGCATTAATTAATAAAATACGCAGTTGAAAAATGTGATATCTGCAGTTGTAATATTCAACAATATACAGTGCCTTGCAAAAGTATTCGGCCCCCTTGAATCTTGCAACCTTTCGCCACATTTCAGGCTTCAAACATAAAGATATGAAATTTATTTTTTTTGTCAAGAATCAACAACAAGTGGGACACAATCGTGAAGTGGAACAACATTAATTGGATAATTTAAACTTTTTTAACAAATAAAAAATTGAAAAGTGGGGCGTGCAATATTATTCGGCCCCTTTACTTTCAGTGCAGCAAACTCACTCCAGAAGTTCAGTGAGGATCTCTGAATGATCCAATGTTGTCCTAAATGACCGATGATGATAAATAGAATCCACCTGTGTGTAATCAAGTCTCCGTATAAATGCACCTGCTCTGTGATAGTCTCAGGGTTCTGTTTACAGAGAGCATTATGAAAACCAAGGAACACACCAGGCAGGTCCGATATACTGTTGTGGAGAAGTTTAAAGCCGGATTTGGATACAAAAAGATTTCCCAAGCTTTAAACATGTCAAGGAGCACTGTGCAAGCCATCATATTGAAATGGAAGGAGCATCAGACCACTGCAAATCTACCAAGACCAGGCCGTCCTTCCAAACTTTCTTCTCAAACAAGGAGAAAACTGATCAGAGATGCAGCCAAGAGGCCCATGATCACTCTGGATGAACTGCAGAGATCTACAGCTGAGGTGGGAGAGTCTGTCCATAGGACAACAATCAGTCGTACACTGCACAAATCTGGCCTTTATGGAAGAGTGGCAAGAAGAAAGCCATTTCTCAAAGATGTCCATAAAAAGTCTCGTTTAAAGTTTGCCACAAGCCACCTGGGAGACACACCAAACATGTGGAAGAAGGTGCTCTGGTCAGATGAAACCAAAATTGAACTTTTTGGCCACAATGCAAAACAATATGTTTGGCGTAAAAGCAACACAGCTCATCACCTTGAACACACCATCCCCACTGTCAAACATGCTGGTGGCAGCATCATGGTTTGGGTCTGCTTTTCTTCAGCAGGGACAGGGAAGATGGTTAAAATTGATGGGAAGATGGATGCAGCCAAATACAGGAACATTCTGGAAGAAAACCTGTTGGTATCTGCACAAGACCTGAGACTGGGACGGGGATTTATCTTCCAACAGGACAATGATCCAAAACATAAAGCCAAATCTACAATGGAATGGTTCAAAAATAAACGTATCCAGGTGGTAGAATGGCCAAGTCAAAGTCCAGACCTGAATACAATCGAGAATCTGTGGAAAGAGCTGAAGACTGCTGTTCACAAACACTCTCCATCCAACCTCACTGAGCTCGAGCTGTTTTGCAAGGAAGAATGGGCAAGAATGTCAGTCTCTCGATGTGCAAAACTGATAGAAACATACCCCAAGCGACTTGCAGCTGTAATTGGAGCAAAAGGTGGCGCTACAAAGTATTAACGCAAGGGGGCCGAATAATATTGCACGCCCCACTTTTCAATTTTTTATTTGTTAAAAAAGTTTAAATTATCCAATAAATTTTGTTCCACTTCACGATTGTGTCCCACTTGTTGATGATTCTTGACAAAAAATTAAAAATTTATATCTTTATGTTTGAAGCCTGAAATGTGGCGAAAGGTTGCAAGGTTCAAGGGGGCCGAATACTTTTGCAAGGCACTGTATGACCTTTGCCTCTGATTGCAGATCTCCTACGAGTATCTGATTGTGGCTCTTGGGTTGCAGCTCCATTTTGAGAAGGTGAGGATGTAATTTCTCTTAATTTGTCAGCAACAATGTCATTTAATTAATTTTTGAGCCTCTATATATGATTTGTTGTATGTATGTTTGATGGCCTAGTACAGTGGTCTCCAAACTATTGCACATAGTGGGCGCAGGATTTCATTCCAACAAAACAAGACAATACCTATGTACCAATCTGGTGTCTTACAAGTGTAATCAGTTGATTGCAGTCAGGTGCTACTTGTTTTAGCAGAAACTTCATTGGTTAAACTGTCGGTACTCGATCGGTTGGAACAAAATCCAGGACCCACAGCGGCCCTTGAGGACCGGTTTGGAGACCCCTGGCCAAGTACAACCCCTAGCAAAAAGTCTGGAATCACCAGTCTCGGATGAGCATTCACTCAGACATTTTATCATGTAAAACAAACTTGGATAAAAATGCTTGAAAAAATAATGAATTCAAAAGTGCAACTCTTTAGCATTCAGAAACACTAAAAGAATGAATAAAAAACATTGTGGTGGTCAGTAATTGCTAATTTTATAGAGCGAGTGCAGGGAAATATATATAGAGTCACTCCATTCTGATCCATATCATCAAGGTGACAAGGTGATGCATTATCACCTTGTCAAGAGTCAAGAATCTGCATTGGACAAGGTGATGATGCTGGAACTTTGGTTTGGTGTTGTTCCAGTGAGATTTACAAAGATGACTGCCTGAAGAAGACATCAAAATTCCTTCAGTCCTTGATGATATGGGGCTGCATGTCAAGCAAAGGCACTGGGGAGATGGCTGTGGTTAAATTTTCAATAAATGCACAAGTTTACATTGAAATTTTAGACCGCTTTCTTATCCCTTCAATTGAAAATATGTTTGTCATTTTCCAAGATGACAATGCATCATGCCACAGAGCTAAAACTATTAAAGCATTCCTTGGAGAAAGACTCATCCAGTCAATGTCATGGCCTGCGAATAGCCCAGATCACAACCTTATTGATAACCTGTGGTGGAAATTGAAAATAATGTTCCACAGCAAGGTTGCGCCCTGCAAGGATGATCTGGCAACTGCAATCAAAGAGAGTTGACACCAAATTAATGAAGAATACTCATCAAGTCCATGCCTCAGAAACTGCAAGCTGTCATAAAAGCCAGAGGTGGTGCTCCTAAATACTTGAGATGTGTTTTGATTGTTATTTCTTTGTTTCTCATGATTCCATATTTTTTTCCTCAGAATGGAGTGATTCCATATATATTTCCCTGCACTTGCGCTATAAAATTAACATTTACTGACCACTACAATTTGTTTTATTCATTTCTTTTGGTGTTTCTGAATGCTAAAGAGTTGCACTTTGGAATTCATTATTTTTTCAAGCTTTTTATCTGAGTTTGTTCTACATGATAAAATGTCTGAGTGAGTGCTCGACCGAGACTGGTGATTCCATACTTTTTGCTAGGGGTTGTATTATACAAAAATAAAATGATAGGGCTAGAGAGCATTACAGAGCCTAAACTGAAATTTTGGTGTCTCAACCGAAAAAATTCTGGGGTCGCACAAAGTACATCGACTCACGAGTAAATATTGTCAAACATTTATTAGCGCAGTGTCAAATTTTAGAGGCAAAAAGACCCCATTTACGTGCAGTCTGGATACCTCCTAAATGCTTTTATTCTGATTTTTACTGGCTGGAGGGTTGTTAGGTTGCTGCATGTCATGTTTCCGTTGTTGGTATGTACACAATAATTTTTAAAATCTAATCTTCCATGATTCGTGCACGGATCAGAATGAAATTTGTTAGGTATATTCAATGGGTCAATGCTCACTAAACTTCAGAGCTATTTTCTGATTAACAATGGAAAAGAAAACGATGAGGTGTCTATCAGTGAACACCCATTCAATCCTCTTGAAATTTGATACAGGAATTGTAAAAGACAGGACCTATGAAGCCTCGGGCCCAATTTCAATGGATTTATTTCCGAGGCTTATTCCTGATCTGAAACTTTACTACGCATAGGCTATAGTAGAAGGATATCTACATTGACGCACGGAGCCTGATTTTGGAATTTTTGTTTCCTTAATAATTTAATTAATTTAAATCTAATTCATTTTCAAACTCCTCAGAAAAGAGTCGTGTGTGGTATCAAATTAATTAGGAGTGAGCGTGGGACACAGCTGTATGGGTTACGGAGTAATACACAGGGAACGATCACATTTTGATCATTTTCAGTGATACTTAATTAAAATCCAATCAATTTTCAAAATCATCAAAAAATATTCATTTTTGATGTTGAATTCAGAAAACAGGAATTGATAACAATAAAATATTTCCACCATTTCAAGGTTTTTATAAGTGACAATGGCAATTGGAACTTCAAGTGTATACTACTGGATTTTAGCGAGAAATTTGAAGTCGATGCTCATTATTTGCTTTACCAGGCCCTGCAAAATGATGTATGATGTGGTGGGCTTTATCTGGCCCCAGGCCTAAAGAATGACACCTGTGCTCTAGATCAAAGGTCTTCCTGAAGGATTTGAACATCCGATGATTGGCTCCAACTATTCGGTGGAAACTGTGGATAAAACTTGGAAAGCTCTACAGAATTTCAAAGAAGGCAACGCTGTGTTCTCCTTCCCAAACACGCCGATCAAATGTGCCGGAGCGCCACAAAAGATAATGTACCTCACAGATGCTTTCCTTAGAAAGGTATTAGATTTTTTTCACATTATAAAAACGATCAGTTTGCATGTTAATTTGTGTTTTTTGTGTAAAGACAGGAAAGAGGGAAAAAGCCAATATTATTTACAACACATCACTTCCCGTGTTGTTTGGGGTGAAGAAATATGCTGACTCACTTTGGGACATTGTGAAGCAACGTGATCTCAAAGTCAACTTGAGGCAGAACCTTATTGAAGTACGGGCAGACAAGCAAGAAGCAGTGTTTGAAAATCTTGATAAACCGGGCGAAACCACAGTCTTTGAGGTAACTCTTTTATGCAAAAAATTTAAATTGGAACTCATTCACCACTATTGATGTCAATGAATGGCTAATCAATTTCAACTAGAAAAACTAAAAAAGGGGGAAATTGCAGCCAAATACTTAATTACCTGTGTGACATTAATAACATTACTTACTTTCCAAAAAAAAAAAAAAAAAATAGTACGGAATGCTTCATGTAACGCCACCCATGGGACCCAACTCCGTGATTAAAAATAGCCCATTGGCGGATGAGTCCGGCTGGTTGGACGTCGATAAAGACAACCTTCAACATAAAAGGTACCCAAATGTGTTTGGGATTGGAGACTGCACGAACCTGCCAACTTCAAAAACTGCTGCAGCTGTAGGTAAGTCAAATCTGACTGTGAAATGGCTAATGCTTATTTTACTAATTTTATAAAAAGTTTCAGTGAACCTTTTGCTAAGCAGTAGTGTATTGTCTACTATATTTGAGTCAAATGTATATTCAATTAATTCACTGCCATTGACATCAATAAACATCAGATCCATTTGAACTTTTTTGAGACGATAAGATGTTTAAAAAAAAAAAAAGCAGGTGAAAAACTAAATATTTGCAAATTTTATTTTTTTTTGTTCTAAATAGAAAATTATGTGTTCCTAAAGATCTGGTTAAAATGAAAATTCTAGAAATGTAATTGAAACTGAAAATGCCTAAAAGGTATTGAAAAATAACCTTAAATGAAACAAAGTTTGGGCAAATGTGTGAGATGGTCTGAGCACAAATGTGTTTATTTTTTGGTCTTTGAAATTAAGTGAAATGCTTTTGACCAAAAAATGCCTGTATTGCTAAAATTGTTTAAAGAAAAGAAGAGTTTTTTTCACAGTTGCAAGACGTAATTACATTATCAAGCATACTTGTTGGATACTGGCGGCTAGTCAAATGTAAGTATTGGTTTGCGTTCTTGGTATTGGAAAAAAGTGTTATTCATTCAATGCTATCTTAAGGATATGTTATGATGCTGAATGTATGCCCATTTTATGTTTTCCCCAAGTAGTTTTGTATGGTTCCTTCGATTTCAATTCTATTTCTCCACATAGAATTACTATGGAAATATATTGACATGTTTGAGTAGTCATTTAATAAATAACTTCTTTTTATAGAATATCACACTAACGATTATTTTCCCGTTTTAGCCGCACAGTCTGCTGTTCTGAACAGAACTATCAAAATGACACTGAATAACGAGAAACCAGACAAAAAGGTAATTCATTACTTTGTAATGACATCCTTCTGAATGTGCATGTACTCTGTAAAACAAAATAATATCTTTTTCCAATTTATAACAACCTACCCCCACATGTAGTATGATGGCTACACGTCATGTCCATTGGTTACGAGCTACAACACAGTCGTTTTGGCAGAGTTTGACTACAATGGGCAACCACTAGAAACATTCCCCATCGACCAAGGCAAAGAACGGAGACTGATGTACCACATGAAAGCTGATGTTATGCCTCACCTCTACTGGCACGGACTCCTTAAGTATGCTCATATTCAAGTACGTCATGCCAGCAGCTTTTGAAGATGCACCCATATGATTCTTTTTCCTTTATTTGTTGTGTCCTATTCAGGGGCTTATGGGGTGGACCAGAACCATACAGAAAACTCATGCATTTAGGAATGAAATGATTCCTCACTATCGGTGTGTTTATTGAAAAATATCCTTATGCTTCTAACTAATTTTCACTGCCAGCCGTCTCAGTTCAAATGGACTGGATGCTTATTGTCAACAATGCTATTGTAACACAACTATTCACTGTCAGCCTTCGAATTCGAGATAGATTGGTTATCTATCACTATCAAGCGCAATGAACTAATAGCCGAAATATGAGTAATATTCAGCCACAATCAAAGAACAAAAATTAGGTTTAAGATAACAAACCAACTGATTCAATTGCTCAAATGTTATTGTCATGAATTAGTTTGAAACAATTAGTTTTGTTCATTTTTTATTTACAGTTAATAGAAGATACTTTTTGGGTGCTGAATTTAAAAAAAAAAAAAAAAAACAAAATTCTCTACCACAAAGTTTGGGATATGATTTCTGTATTTAACATGTGCAAGTTTTATCAACAATTTTAAATATTGACATCCGAAACATGAAATGAACAGGCATGACTGCAATATTTATTCAATGCACTTATGTTTTTATAAAGGAAATGGCTACTATAATTATAATTGTATGCAACAATCTGTGAAAAGCTTGTGAAGAGTTACAGAAAACGTTTGGCCTCCGTTATTGCCAACAAAGGGTACATAAATCAAATCAAAATCAAATCAAATTTATTTATATAGCCCTTTACAAAACCCGAAAGGTCCCCAAAGTGCTTTACAACAAAGACAAACATGGCACATAGTAAATAAAAGGCAGGAAAGCAAAGTATTGAGATGAACTTTTGGTATAGACCAAATACTTCTGCCATGATTTGCAAATAAATTGTTTAAAAATCAAACAATGTGATTTTCTGTTGTTTTTTTTCCCATATTCTGTCTCTCACGGTTGAGGTTTACCCATGTTGACAATTACAGGCCTCTCTAATAGTTTCAAGTGGGAGAACTTGCACAATTAGTGGTTGACTAAATACTTATTTGCCCCACTGTACATGAAGCCAACCCGATCCATGGTTTTACAGGTAGCCTCAAAAAGTTGTCGAAGGAATGTTTTTTAAATTTATTTATTTATTTATTTATTTTAACCTGCAATGTCTGGATTTTTGTCAAATTTTGTAATTGTATTCTTGCCTCAAGAAAGCAATTTGCTAAATTGGAATATTTAGTCTTACTTGTGTGCTGCGGCATTTATTTTGGTTCACCTTTTCATCTGTTGGGTACGGTGGCCCTGAAGTGCATAACACAACAGCAAATACCAAATCACAACATCAAATCCCAAAACACAACATAAAATTCAAAAACACAACAGCTAATAACATAACAAAATGACAAATTAAAAAACAAAACACGAAATCACATAGCAAAAAAACTAATTCAAAAACACAACAGCAAATAACATAACAAAAATACAAATAAAAAAAAAATTAAGATTTATTAATCCAAATTTGCGCACACTGTAATTCAAATGTATTTGGTTTTATTCATTTTTAATTCCTTTTTAATAACATTGTATTAATTTATAAATGTATTGTATTTATAAGTATACAAAAATAAAATATACAAAAGTGATTAATTTAAAAAGATGTATAATAATTGCTAATATTTTTTTAAAGACCAAAAACGGTCACTTGCCCGACAAAGGGTTAACTGTCTTAACTGTCAAATAATACAAAAATAATTATTGCCAAAAAATAGTCAGCTGCTCTCTTAAGGGTTAAAGGTCTTAACTTTTGAACAGCTGACCATCTCCCTGATGTTTGATAATTTAAGAACGAATGACGGGATTATTATCTAGAACACAAACGTACAAGCAGCCATACGGAACCGACTACATAGTCTCCGCACCGTACGTTTTACCCAAGGGTAGGTTTGCATAGGGACTGTGGGGACATAACACTATCAACTTTTCAGGATGCTCATATTGTCCCCACCAACTTTTAAACAACCTTATTGGAATATAGTAATGAGTCCAGTTATATAGGTAATTTTGTGTTCTCAAATCTGTCAGGACAGAATTGACCTTACCATTATTAAAAGAATCATTTTTATTATGTTAAGATTTACCTTTTTTCACTTGCTGAATGTGCCGGTCTATTTTTTCCTCCTCAAATGCACGTTTGTTTGGTGATGACGTGCATTAATTTAAAATGTATTTAATTATTTTTTTTATATTATTTAAAATATTTTTATTTGCAGACTATGCAGACATTTTCCCTTATAATCATGTCTTAAACATAGTCGAGGTAAAAAGTAAGTATGCAAGTATGTTAATATAATTTATGTTCAAATATTGCAATTTAAATTTGCTAATAAAATCCAGACAATTATTCTGGAAGTTTTCAAAATGTTTTAGTTTTTGAAAACAAAGGTTTGAATCGAAGGGTGTATCACCTGACCAATACACATGAAAGTTAGTACAGTAAAAGACAATAGAGATTTATTTTGAATTGATAATTTAGCCAATCAATTCATATGTGTGAGGAAATGTAGCCCTGACCACCCGTTCAACCAATCTGTTTGGCTTTATTAATGTCCCGTCCCCAGCAAAAAGTGTACATGCAGGTTATGCTTTTGTCAAGGGCGTAGGTTTGGTGTCAACATTGGTAGGGACGATATCACAGCATAACCTGGATGTACACTTTTTGCTTGGGACGGGACATTAATAAGACCATACAGATTGGGTGAACGGGGATCAGGGATACATTTCTCACGAATACAGATTGGGTGAATGGGGGTCAAGGTTACATTTCTCACGAGTATGAACCTAATTAATTGATAGGCTAAATGATCAATGCAAAATAAATCTTGACTTATACTAACTTTCATATGTATTAGTTCAAGTGATTCATCGTTCGATTCAACCTTTGTTTTCAAAAACTACTAAAGAAAAATTTTGAAAACTTAAACTGTCTGGATTTAAAAAAAAAATTTTTTGCAAATTTAAATTGCAACACTTGAACAGAATTTAAATTATATTAACATACACAATAATCTCTTAATTATTTAGGAATGCAAAAAATAAGGAATTGTCTGAAGACCACTCAACATCGTCTAAATAAGTAAATTAAATATAGCTGAAAAAACATCTTGGCGTATAACAAAAAAAAAAAAAAAAAAAGGAGTCTAAAACACAACTGCTTTTGTCCACAAACAACCAAACTCGACAAAAAAAAAAAAAAAAAAAAAAAAAAAAAAGCTCTTTTGGGCTGCTTTAAGACCACATAAATAAAATGAAAATTGGGGAGAAGGGGTTAAACCTCAGTTCACTACATTTGAACGTTAACAGTAGAAAACATACTGAAGGACACTTCTCTCTAAGCAGCTTCCTACTCGAGTTTTGCAGGTCAGCAAATTTATACAGTTTGATGTTATGCAAACTATGATGCAGGTCGGACTTTCAGTAGCAAAATTATTGGTTTGTTCCCCACCTCCACAATATTGATGATTTTTACATTACTTACAGTGGTTGATGCTGCTGCTGGCTGAAATAAAATTCTAATATCCCTCGTCTTCGAAGGGGGCGGAGAAGGCGGCATGTTGTCGATATGCATCTCTCTCTGGGCTGTGAGTGCGCGCGTGTGTGTAGGGGGGGTCATGTCATCAGCCAATCAAACGTGTGTTTGAGGTAAAAAATGGACTAGCACATTCAGCAAGTGAAAAGGGGTAAATGCATAGGCGGAGTTTGACTTTTTGGGGCAGGGGGGGCACAACATTTTGATGACCCTGAAACGCAGTGTCAGCAATAAAATTATCTTACAAGAATATTTATAATAATTAGTTGACAATGAGTGTTTTTTGTTTCCCATCATTCTTGAGGGGAATTCTAAATAGGACTGCTTAGGCAATACTTTTCACCAAGATCGTCATCCATTGAATATGGTACGCCCGCCGGTGTCGTGCCAATGTAGTTACCCCAGTCAAAAATTGTATCTCCTGGGTGGAGCCATATGAAAGTAGATGTGTGTCTTTAATATTCAATCCCCCAAAAAATGTTGCTTCAATCAAAATATATATTTTCAACCCCAAAAAAGTCGCTTCAATCAAATAAGTGAATGCAAGAATAAATTTGAAACCAAAAAAAAAAATGCATACAAAAGCTATTTTTCTTTGATTTGTTTATTTATTTATTTTTGTTTTATTTTGTTATTAATTGAAGTAATGTTGATTTGTGTTTGGGCCACATTTTTGCAAGGACATTTTTGTCATTATTCAATCAAAAAATAAGTTGCTTCAAAAAAATATATATTTTCAAAAAGAAAATCACTTCAGTCACAAAAAGAAAAAAAATCAATGATGGTAAAAGTTTTTGAATGCGTAAAAAATTTTTGAGATTGAAAAATTTGCGTTTGAACACATAATTTTTCATCGAAAAAGTTTTCTTTGATTGAAGCAATCCTTTTTGTGTTTGGGCCATATTATGGGTAGGACATTTGTGTCTAAATCATTTAATCCCCAAAAAAGTTGCTTAAATCAAAAAAAATATTTTCAATCAAAGAAAATAATTTGGGGGGGGGAAAAAAAAAAAAATATATATATATATATATATATATATATATATATATATATATATTAGGGCTGTCAAACGATTAAAATTTTTAATCACGTTAATTACTGCTTAAAAATTAATTAATCGTAATTGATCGCAATTAATCGCAATTCAAACCATCAATAAAATATGCCATATTTTTCTGTAAATTATATATATATTCTGTAAAATAAATTTTGGAATGGAAAGATAAGACTCAAGATGGATATATACATTCAACATACAGTACATAAGGACTGTATTTGTTTATTATAACAATAAATCAACAAGATGGCATTAACATTATTAACATTCTGTTACTTGTAGTTCTTAAAAGATAAACGTTAGTACAAGTTATAGAAATTTTATATTAAAACCCCTCTTAATGTTTTCGTTTTAATAAAATTTGTAAAAATTTTCAATCAAAAAATAAGCTAGTAGCCCGCCATTGTTGATGTCAATAATTACTTACACAATGCTCATGGGTGCTGAAGCCTATAAAATCAATCGCACCCAAGCGCCAGCAGAGGGCGGCCAAACTCCATAACACACAGTTAACAAGTGGGCATTTCACTCTACTGTCATTTAAATCTGTCTGAGCGGGACATGTGCATTAATTGCGTCAAATATTTTAACGTGATTAATTTAAAAAATTAATTACCGCCCGTTAACGCGATAATTTTGACAGCCCTAATATATATTTTTTTTTCCGTCGTAAGTTGCTAGTCACATGACCTGTTCGAAAAATCCTTAAAATCCGCTTATGGCAGCCTGAACATAATGAAAGTAATTCACTTAATAATGGTAGGGTCAATTCTATCCATACAACATATATAGATAATCTAAATTGTCTTTCCATAACTGAACTCGTAATATAATGCCAATAAGGTTGCTTAAAAGTGGTGCGTGGGGTCGTGTGAGAGTGTATGAATACAAACATGGCAAATAAGTAGGATTATTTTATCATGATGGAGAGTGTTATCTGTTTTTTTATGTCAGATGTTGCAAATGTGTTTGCCTGCTTTTTGTTAGTAAATTTATAAATGTGTGAGGGGGAAAGAAAAAAAAAAACTTCCTGCACTCGGCAATGTCGCGCGCGCGCATGTCGCATTTGTCGCGCGCGCTCCCGTATGTTTGTGATGAGGAGGAGGCGGGAAATGGCGTCCGCAGACATGGCCGACCTGTGACTACTCGCCAGTGACTGACGCGACCGGGCTAGCAGCGAGCCACCGCTCCGACCTCTGGCGGGCGCAGTCGCGGCTTCCCCGGCTGCAGGGCCGAAAACCACCATTTTATGTGAGTGGAAAGGACAACGGCGTCAACATGTGTTTGTTCCGCCGCTCAGCTCTGTTGCTAACTAGCTGAAGGGGGCGTAGTCTAAATGGCCGAAAATAGTCTCGTTAGGAAACAAAACGAAGGCAGACTGCAGCTTTGGGAAATGTCGCCGTTTTGACTGTCTACTCAAGGGCACGTTGGAAAGCGCTCGGGTGTCCGGAATGTGACTGTTTGCCCAACGGTTTGTTAGCCTACGAGCTAACCGTGGCTAAACGTTAGCGGCTGCCTGACTGGCAGGGTTAACAAAATTGATAAATAACAGGGACAAGCCTGCCTCGAGTGACAGTGTTTTTTGTCGTAAAAACACTCGGCGAAGTTGCTATTAAGCACCATCAGAAGACGATCGTCTTGGATGTTCGTAACTTTGTTTGGTCGCACGCAACTTTGGGCACCATCGATCAGCAGAATTGCTTTACAAAGTGTAGTTAGTGGTGTAGACAGTCCCGAGTGATCAACAGGAGGAATTGTTGACATCGGCTGAGCCGCAATGGAAGCAGATGAGATGCCTTGAGTGATGTAAAGGGAATCCTCACACATTGTTACACAACAGATTCGAATGTTTGTCGTGACCGTAAAAAAAGACACAGCAGCAAACAATCATTTTTGGGGATAAAAAATACTAAAGTGTGAGCAATTTCACCAAAACCAAACACTCGGCGAGAAGTATTTTTCCTTATTTTGATTTCTATAGCTTTCCTGTCTTTCCTCATAATTCAGGAAATTTGTTCTTGTAGAATATGAGGTAAATTGTTAAAGATGCAATCTTTCCTCTCTAAGGTCCTTAGCGGACATCATTTATTAAAAAAAAAAAAAAAACAATTTTTTTTCAATCATTTTGATCATTCATGGAAAATTGGCATAGCTATCTGATGTTTGGTGACTGCTTCCTTAAAATTTGGGGTATATTCTTCTGCTAGTCCAGTTACGTTCAAGCAATACTACAGCTTTCCAAACTTGAAGTTTCTGGGGTGAGAGTTTATTGATAAATCATTTCGAAAATGTAAATGAAATGATCCAAAAGTTACCAAAATACAGTATTTGTAGTAATAAATCATTTGAAAAATAATGCTTCTGTCAGCGTTTTCAATGAGTTTACATTCTTTAAAAAGTTCAACAATGTTCAAATCTGCTTTGAGTTGAGTTTTGCTTCTGTCGGCGTATTCAATGAGTTTACATTCTTTAAAAAGTTCAGCAATGTTCAAATCTGCTTGAGTTGAGTTTTATTACATTTTCTAAAAATGTAGCCAATAACATTTTCCAAACCTTATTTTTCTCCAGATTCTTCTATGTGATGCTGGAGCACAATGCGGCTGAGAGCGCGTAAAGCTCCTCAGCAGCCCACCTTAGGCCGTCGAGCCACCACGTACAAGAGGAAACGCTGTGCGGTGGGGGCAACCCAGCTGAGAGCTCGAGGCAGAATGCAAAAGAATGACACGGGTCTGTTATCCACCATCAAGAAGTTCATCCGTGGGGATCCTGTCAAGGTAGGCCTCAGGAAAAGATTGCTGCTCACGTATAAGCGCCTTTGCCGTCTGTGGCCGTCAGCGGCAGCCAGTGACTTAAAAGATCCACAACAAACGGCTGTGTATCATTGTACACCTGTTTTAATATTTGGCAGGTGAAACCATATCTACCAGCCAAGAGAAGTCGCATTGATTGCAACGCTAAAAGTGATCTCATCACTTCGGCGGCACAAACGCAAGGCCTTGCCAACAAAACAATCTCGAGAGTTTGTAGAAAGAACCTAGTTAAAGGTACTGTTTAATCCCTGATTCCCTTTCCATTCTGCCACCAAGCAATATATCACCAATGTGGATTTTTTATTCCTTTTTCTCATGTTTTAGATGCGATAACGTGCAACAGCAAACCCTTGAAACCTAATGGCAAACTGGAAGCTTCAGTGGAGACGGCGAGCAGTCCGCCACACACCACGCTGCTGGGAACCATCCTCTCTCCTGTCTTCAACTTTTTTTCACCAACAACCAAAACTGGTAAAAGGGCAATAATAGGGTAATAAACAAGGGCTGTCTCGAACGATTATTTTTCAACTAATCACCAATTAGTGTTGTGAAAGGTTGACTTATCGGCTCATATAATAAAGCATGCTATTTACTTTTTACTGCTCATTGTCAGAGGTGCGTAGTGACACGTTACACGTACTCCGTTACATTTACTTGAGTAACTTTTAGAGAAAAACTTACCTCTAAGATTAGTTTTACTAAGCTATACTTTTTACTTGAGTAGATTTGTGAAGAAAAAAAGGCTACTCTTACTCCTAACTTTGGGCTACACAAGAGGTGTTACATTGGTCCTCTTTATTCTACATATTAGATTTATTTTTTTTTGTTTTTTGCCAACGATGCCAAGAAGAGAGACGTGTCTGGTGTATTACCGGGGTAGCTCTACCCATTTCACCAATGAGATGTTGCAACGATAATCACATGACTTTATTATACCAATCAGACACAAGCTTGCCGTTCTCGCGTCACGCCAGCCTGTTCAATCATGTGTCTTTAAAGCACCGAATAAAATGAAGTATTTGTTATAGAGTGCTGCCCTCAATATGACACGAAAGCGTGGATTTTAACCTCTCGGTTTTTATTTGGCAGCGATTGACCACAGAAAATAGGAGATATGATCCCTTTTAATTTCAAAATGGTAATTATGAAGGAACTCTTCACTATTCAAACTCGTAAATATTGCCTCCACCAGAGGGCGATCATGCTCTTTGGAAGAATAATGCTGCAATTATGTATTTTTTGTTTTCTATCGGAATTCAATGATTTTTTTTGTGTGTGTGTTTGTGTGAATCTTTGGCTTAATGTGATTATGTAATGGGTTCTTGTACAGAATCATTATAATTATAGATAACTTTGTGCTCAGAAAAATATAATTGTTTAAAAAAAAAAAAAATCCAACAAAAATATAAGCAGTTACTCACAATGTTACTCATTACTTGAGTATTCTTTTCACCAAATACTTTTTTACCTGTACTTGAGTACAATTTTTTGGATGACTACTTGAGTAATATTATTTTGAAGTAATGTTACTCTACCCACCTCTGCTCGTTTTCCAAAGCAAGAGATGTTTGCAAATCTCATTTTCATTCATCATAAAGATTGCTTTCATGGAGGACTACTAAAATCTGAGCTTTTTTCCCCTTTTTCATAAAAAAGCTTTAAAATGTAATCAAAATTAGAATATTTTTGTCCCCATTTATTTAATATATTAATTAAAAGTGATTTAAAAATGTTTACTTTTTTAAAATTGAAAATAAAAAAATAGAAAAATGTATTATATTTACACTATTAAAATTGTTATTTTTTTTTTCAATAAATGAAATTTTTTAACATTAAAAGATTAAAGTATTTACTGTTTTTGATGAACAAAAACAGAATATTTACTTTTTCGTTTTCAGTGAAGTAGAAAAATATATTTTTTAATTTAATCAATATAAAAATAAAGTACTGTTTTTCTTTTTTTCTGTTTTTTTTAATGAACAAAAAGCAGAATATGATTTAAAGCAACACTAGGTAACTTTTCAACCTTTATGAAATATTTTCATAACATTTGTGATATGTCTGCTGACACTAGTTGAATGACACCTCTTTTCCATGATGAGGGGGTCTGTATCGCTTTCACTGGCAGTAAGTAATTTTGAGGATGGTGACAGGAACCCTGCCACACACAAAACTACAAATGTGCCGACTGCTTTACGGTATAAATCACTTATCCTTTTCTCCATACATTATAAAGACGGAAGTCTATGCAAACGCTTTCGCGGGAATTCTGTGGATTAGCCACACCAAGCGACACGGTTGCTAGGAGTCATGTGCTATTGTTTAGCCACAACTGGATTCATTACCTAATTACCATTCATCATTCACAGAGCCGCTGGAAACAAAAATGTTGTTTAATCCATTGGCAGGCGATTGGGAGAGAGATTATGATTTAACGACAATGTGCGGGGGTTCGCTGGTCCTCATGGGAAATGCAGTGCTGATCTTCATGGGAAACAGTCTTCCTTAAGTCAAAACACTACCGCTTTCGTACACCGGCACCGCTAAAATCACCAAAACTAAAAATTTACCAAGTGTTGCTTAAAGATAATACAAATGAAAGAAAATGATCAGAAAAATAAAAGAATATTTACCCCCCAAAAAAGTTCTTGGACAACTTTTAAGCTAATTACGTTAATTACGCTAATTACGATCGATTATCAAAGTAGTTGTCAACTAATCTGATAGTCGATGTGACAGCTCAACAACTTGCAAGTTCTTCAACATCCACTCTGTAGCAACATCTGTGTACACTTGATTGCAGCTACGCCAGGTTCCGACTCTCCCGGCCAAGCGGTGGAGGCGGAGGAGATCATGAAGCAGCTGGACATAGAGCAAGCAGAGGAAATGCCTAGTAGCACGCTGACGTCCTCTGAGGGCATGGGCGCTTGTCACGGCGCCCCCCTGTTGTCCACCAGGCTGCAGATGAGCGCCGACGCCACAGTACAGGACGGCGAGATAGTAACTGAAAGCGACATGCCCTCGTTAACGGGTCAGCATTGCTTATAGTACAGTCAACCTGTTTTTTTCTACCTATACACGTGCTAATACAAGTACATCTCCAACAGCTCCACCTGGTTGTTTGCCAGATGGCAGCTATCCACACACGTTACCCTCCGCCCCCGCAGAGCCGTCGTACGAAGAAGACTGGGAGGTATTCGATCCGTAAGTATAAAACTGGAGCTTGACTCATTTCTTGCCATTGACGGCGTTAGATATTATCACGATTAGAACATGCAAAGATAGTGTGTTTTAAATGACATAATGAAAAATTGTACATGAATTATTACGTCCACACCAGCTCGTTCGTTAAAAAAAAAAAAAAGCTTCCACAGCCAACAGCATTAGTTTTTAAGTACATTCATAAAAATGCGCGAAAAATTATTGTCCATAGTACCCCCATCCTTTGCATGTGTTTTTCAATATGAAGCACTTCGAGAGTTTGTTTAAAAAAAAAATAATAAATAATTGAATCAAAAAGAACCTGTCTGATAGATCTAAACGTAAACGATGTAAACATTGGTCTCGTGTGGCGTAGGAACAAAGTTTGTACACAGTCAGTGATGTTTCCACAGTTAAATCTTTGGTTATCAGTGTCCACATGATGGCACCACAATCCGTTGGATGTAGGTTTTAAGAACCCTTGTTTTCAATGCCCAAAATATGCGCGTGGATGATAGGCCAAACTGTACACAAATTGCTTTTTGCCAAATTCCGTTCTACAGGTAGACATGGCCTCAGAGGCTGTGCTGATGCAGAGAAACAAATATATATTTTTTAATTAAAAACACAAACCCGATAATTTTCACCCGATTCAGATCCTCTGATAAACGGAGCGATCTGCCCAATTTCCGATTACGTGATCGAATCGGGACATCTCTAATCAAAAGGTTTGAAGTGGTAATTTTTTTTTCTTGCTCATTCACTCGGTTACATGACTTCTTTGCGTGGATAAACATTCTTCTTTGCGTGCGAAAATGCATTCTTTATCACGTGTGAAAGTCTAAAGCACTACGTCCTCCAAGACGCTCGTACCAAAATAAAAGCAATGGTTACTTTTTATCTGGCAGTTGAACAGGTTGCAAGGGGCCAGGGTGAGTAGAGGTCGATTTATCAATAGACCCTACCCACGTGACGTCACAACTCCGCTCTCCTGACTGGTGCCGCCCACTTGTCCGTCAACACATCGTGTTGACCTGTTACGGCTACGTACATTCCTCCTATTTACGGCGTGTTTTTCTGCTCGTTAACATTAATAATCAAAATGGTGAAGGCGTGTGTGGCGGTCGGTTGCAATAACAGAGAAGATAGACGGAGAGACTTGAAGTTCTACCGGATTCCGAGAGACACGGAGAGGAGAGAGCGAGATGGGCTGCTGCAATTCGACGAGAAAACTGGGCTCCAAACGATTACCACAGATTATGTAGTAGTCATTTTATATCTGGTAAGATGCATTTAATATATATTTAGAGGGTTTTGGGCTGACAACCACAATTAAGATCATTGCTAGGCTAATCGCCGACAACATACACGTATGTATGTATTGAGAGTGCTATCGCTAATCCATATAAACATTAAAAGCCCTAGCTCCATTGACAAATGACATGAAATACATTAGACTTGACAGTGGATGTTAGCAAGAACAAAAGATTTTGAATTGAAAATTTCGTAACTCACCTTCCGAGCACAAGATTCCTGCCGAATTTTCGTGTACGAGGACCCAACCAGCAACGTAGCATTTATAAGCCTCCAAGCTCTTAAAGTTTTTCAAACTTTCGTGAGAATAGTCTGATTTTGTGTGGACAAGATAGTTGTAAATATCAGGGTCAGGCAGAGACGGCGAAGGCAGCCGGTCAAAAATCATCGATTTAGGCATCAAATATGGATCTGGCGACTGTATAGAACGAAGCTTTTCCACATAACGCCTTTTATGCAACACATCCAGTGAGTTTACGGCATCCGAAAGCACCGGGTCTTCCATGAAATGCATTTTAAATTCCTCGATCACTTGAAACCAATGCTAATACAGAGTCAAAATGACGGACAAGTGGGCGGAACCATACAGCGAGCACGTGGTTTTGTGACGTTGGTGGGTAGGGTCTATAGCCTGGCAGAGAACACATAAGGCAATGCAAGATTGTACTTGTGAGTCCATTTGTGGCCACCAGTAGAGGTCGCGCAAGCGCTGCTTCGTGCGATCCCTTGATGACTTTCATGAGCAAGTGTAATCAGTGTGTGTCATAATCAGTGTTGTTAATCTTACTGAAAAAAAGTAATTAATTATAGTTACAAATTACTTCTCCCAAAAAGTAATTGCGTTAGTAACTCAATTACCTGAATGTAAGAGTAATTAGTTACTTGGCAAAGTAATTGGTGATAATTACTTTTTTTTTTCCTTAAAAAAAAAAAAAAAAAAACATTGGCCACACTATGTGTTAATGCTAAGTTTTTTTGTGAAGGTTTTTGGTACAATTGGCCCAGCCCAATTCTTTACCCTAATTTACCCTTCACCCTGAATCAACTGTTAAAAGTTGTTAAAATTGCTCCCATTATTGCATTAGTTCCCTTCTCTCTACTTTTGACAAATGAAAGTTTTAAAACTATTTCATCATTTAAAGATAGATTCAAGTCAAGATTTTGCCGATTTAGAAGTATTTTAGATAAAAAGTTACTTAGGTTCGTTAGGAAGGTTCTCTACAACAGAGCCGTAATAAAAGGTCTACTGCTTTAAGATGGCGGCTGTTTACTAACGCATCTAGTGCCGTGTCTGTCATTTTGCATCTAGTTATATCTATATACAGTATATGCAGTGTTGTTAATTTTACTTTAAAATAGTAATTAATTACAGTTACAAATTACTTCTCCCAAAAAGTAATTGTGTTAGTAACTCAGTTACCTGAATGTAAGAGTAATTAGTTACTTGGCAAAGTAACTAGTGATAATTTTGTTTTTTTTCTCAAAAAAAAAACAACAACAACAACAACAACAACAAAAAAACAGGTCACACAATGTGAAGTTTAAAGGATTTGGGGGACAATTGGCCCTAGCCCAATTCTTTACCCTCCACTTAACTAGACACAAGGGTATTGCGATAACTAGCTAGTAACCTTTGCTATGTGTGGAAGTCATTTAAAGTTGTGAATCAACCGTTAAAGTTGTTAAAATTGCTCCCGTTATTGCATTAGTTCCCTTCTGTCTACTTTAAACATGTGTAAGTTTTAAAACTGTTTCATCATTTAAAGATAGATTTAAGTTAAGATTTTGCCGATTTAGAAGCATTTTAGATTTAAAAAAAAAAAAAAAAAAAAAAAATACTTAGGTTCACTAGGAAGGATCTCTACATCAGGGCCTTCCTGAGAGGTCTACTGCTTTAAGATGGCGGCTGTTTACTAACGCATGTAGTCCTTAAAACATGTTGGCAATGCAGCTGTGTCAGTTTTTGCATCTAGTTCTATAATATGATATCTACCGTGTCATGTGGGCGTAGGCGTCAGGTATTATTGGAGCCACCTAGCATCGCGGTTGCAACGGCGTCTTCCCCACTGCTGCTCTGCTCTCGTCCCCGTGAGTCCATTTCTCTCTGACTTTTTTTATTCAACCAACTTAGTAACGCATAGTAACGCACGCCTTTCCCGCCTCAGTAACGGTAACGGCGTTGCCAAGATGAGAAAAGTAATTAATTAGATTACTCATTGCTGAAAAAAATAACGCCGTTAGTAACGCCGTTATATTGTAACGCCGTTATTAACAACACTGGTCATAATGAAAGTGGAGCGGCCAGTCTTGAGCCTCTGTGAATGTAGTTCTCTTTAACTGAGAGCTCATTTCTGATTTTGTAGTATGAGGTCAGTATACTACTACTACTTGATTTAGCAGAGGGAGGCCAACCACTCCCAATTTGCATGCGAAGGACAAGACAAGAAAGCAAAGTCAAACCCTGCCACTGGAAGGGAGCTCAGAGCAGCAGCAATTTGAGCCACCATTTCAGGTTCGACGTCTGGAAAAGAGTCAGAAGGCCCAGGTAGTGTTAGATGTGAAAGACTATTTGCAGTTTAGTTCTGAGAACCTGGTCGATAGACAATGTCATAATTAAAACAGAGCAGACGTGCTGACCAGCGGGCCACGCGCATCCCAGCACAACCGATTCCTTTTGTGCTGAGCAGCGTCGTTAGCGCCTGGTGATCTGTGCCGAGAGTAAAGCGACGACCCGACAGGGAGGTTCTCCATTTCCAATTGAATATTTTCTCTCGGTTTCAGTCAGCGTCCGCGATGCTAAAGCCACTGGCTTCTCTGTGCCATCAGGCTGAACTTGTGCAAAGACAGCTCCAAGGCTGTAGTCTCTTTCATCTGTGGAAATCACAGGTCGCAAGGAGGGATCAAGAAGGGCAACTGCAGGACTGCTTACAAGAAGTTGTTTTACTTTTCAAAACTGCATTGTTTTGCAGAAGTCCATGTAAACCTATCCTTGTTGCAAGCACAAGCGCGCATAAGGGCCCACAACTGTTGCAAAGTTAGGCAGAAACTTTGAGTACCAGGAGACTAGACCCAGGAATAATCTCAAGGCAGCAGCATCAGATGTCGGCGGAGCTTTCAGAACTGCATCAATGCGGTCTTGTAGTAATAGTGTGACCCAGGAAGCGTAGGGAGGTTTTCCTGAAGTGGCATTTGTTCTCATTGAGCACCAGCCCCAGCCTCTTTCAGCGTGTGGAGTACAGCGGTGAGGTGCTGGTCATGTTCTTCAGAAGTGTTGCCATAAACAGTCGGAGCATCCAAATAATCCTGGACACTGGGTTGACCACTGAGGATGTTAGCCATCATTTTCTGGAAAGCTGAGGGGGCAGATGCAAGGCCGTAAGGAACCCTGCGTAATCTGAACAGTCCCTTGTGTGTGATAAACGCAGTGAGGTCTCTGCTGTCTTCATGAAGAGGCAACTGGTAATATGCATTAGCCAGTTCAATGATGGAAAAAAATCTTTGCACCCTGTAAGCTTGCAAACAGTTCATCAACTTGAGATAATAGGTAAAAATCTGTGACAACAGCTTTTTTTACCCCATTCCGATCCTCTGAAAATGACATCACCCAATCGGATTGGGGACTAATTGTTTTGTGTCATGTTTTTCAGATACTTCTTCATCAAGCACGTGCCACCATTGACAGAAGAGCAGCTAACGCGCAAACCGGCGCTACCGTTAAAGACACGCAGCACGCCCGAGTTTTCGCTTGTCCTCGACTTGGTGAGCAGCCAGCAGTCTATGTTGCCTTAGGAAGCCAGTGGATAAGTTTTTCATTGCTTGGACTCGACTGTTCTTTTAGGACGAAACTCTAGTTCACTGTAGTTTGAACGAGCTGGAAGACGCGGCACTGACGTTCCCTGTACTTTTTCAAGATGTAATATACCAAGTAGGAACTTCCCGCTATCAGTTTGTGCTTTTTAAAATTCATTCTTGTTGTGGTTACCTATTTAAATTTTGTCTTGCAGGTGTATGTGCGATTAAGGCCGTTTTTCCGAGAGTTCCTCGAGCGCATGTCGCAAATGTATGAGGTAAGATTTCTAGGGTTCACCAAAGCCACCCTTGGTTTAGCCATCACGTTTACAACTCGTATCATATCTCAGATTATCCTATTCACGGCATCGAAGAAAGTGTATGCCGACAAGTTGCTCAACATCCTCGACCCCAAAAAGCAGCTGGTCAGGTCAGTGATGCGTTTTTATTGAACTCAATGGCTGCCATTGACGATGTTAGACATTCAATCCGTTTTCGATTGGGTCTGTCCAATGGATTGGAAGTCTAGCACTGTCAATGGCACTGAAAGAGGCGCATTCCCTGTTAAAATGAATTGAATGTCTAGTGTTGTCAGTGGCAGGGAAAGAGTAACCATAACCTGAGTGTTTTTAATCCACGTAAACTTAATAATTTGTTGTTGTATTTATTCATTTAAAATATTTAATATAAAAAATATGATGATGACTGGTATGAGATTCTGACGGTATGATAACATTAAGCCAAAATATCACGGTTTCACAGTATTGCAGTTACACCTCTAAAATGTGTTACTTTTGAGATCTGGGTTTGAAAAAAAAAGTTTTCCCACTGAACAGGATTTTTATTTATTCAAAGCATATTAGCAAATTGGAACATAAGTACCGTATTGGCCCAAATATGACTGTTTTTTTTTTGTTTTGTTTTGGTTTTTTTTGCATTGAAATAAGCCTGAAAAAGAGGGGGTCGTCTTACTGTATAGACCCTACTCACGTGACGTCACAGCCACGCCCCCGCACCATGTTGTCCGGATACTCGTCATATAAATGCATTAGCGCTTCGTAAATTCCTCCTATTATTGCACGTTTTACTGCTCGTCAACATTAATACTCAAAATGGTGAAGTCGTGTGTGGCGGTCGGTTGCAATAACAGAGAAGATAGACGGAGAGACTTGAAGTTTTACCGGATTCCGAGGGACCCGGAGAGAAGAGCGAGATGGGCTGCTGCAATTCGACGCGAAAACTGGGCTCCAAACGACTACCACAGATTATGTAGTAGTCATTTTATATCTGGTAAGATGCATTTAATATATATTTAGAGGGTTTTGGGCTGACAACCACAATTAAGATCATTGCTAGGCTAATCGCCGACAACATACACGTATGTATGTAGTGAGTGCTATCGCTAAACCATATAAACATTAAAAGCCCTAGCTCCATCGACAAATGACATGAAATACATTAGACTTGACAGTGGATGTTAGCAAGAACAAAAGATTTTGAATTGAAAATTTCGTAACTCACCTTCCGAGCACAAGATTCCTGCTGAATTTTCGTGTACGAGGACCTGTTTCACCCAACCAGCAACGTAGCATTTATAAGCCTCCAAGCTCTTAAAGTTTTTCAAACTTTCGTGAGAATAGGCTGATTTTGTGTGGACAAGATAGTTGTAAATATTAGGATATCAGATGTCAGGCGAAGCCAGCGGGTCGAAAAACATCGATTTAGGCATCAAATACGGATCTGGCGAATGGATAAACTGAAGCTTTTCCACGTAACGCCTTTTATGCAACGGATCCAATGAGTTTACAGTGTCAGATAACACCGGGGCTTCCATGAATTGCTCTATAACTTGCTCGACTAATTGAAAACAATGAGAATAGGTCTGAAAAAGAGGTACAATATGGCGGCCGGAAACAGCGACACGCCCATTTTGTGACGTAGGTGAGTAGGGTCTATATGCGCGGTCTGGACAGTATACCCATTCACGATGCTAGATGGCGCCAGATATCATTGAAGCGATGTTCTGTTATGACGGATCTCAGCTGCTCTCCCCATTCACGATGCTAGATGGCGCCAGATATCATTGAAGCGATGTTCTGTTATGACGGATCTCAGCTGCTCTCCCCATTCACGACGCTAGATGGCGCCAGATATCATTGAAGCGATGTTCTGTCATGATAGATCTCAGCTGCTCTCATTTTATTGCAATGTTTTTCCTCATTCAGATTTGTTTCAAGACTACAGTTACAGTTAGACCTCACTTTAATGGTTAATGCAGTTATTGCAATTTTGTTGTTTTATCACAATAGATTGGTTTATTTACATTTCAAAAACCAGAAGCCAGTCATTTACGAATGTGATTGCACTTTAGATATTTAAATGTTCAGATATTAAGATTTGAATGACGCAAAATAACATGCTCTTTCACTCAAATATATTGTTATAATCATTTGTTTTGGATGTACTGTAATTATTTTCTGTATAAAAATTAATTTGGTGTTCAAAAAGTCTTTTTTCAAACTTGAGTCTTGAAAAAGAGGGGGTCGTCTTATAATAATACATTACATCTGAAACATTATAACAATATATTTGAGTGAAAAAGCATGTTATTTTGCCTCATTCAAATCTTAATATCTGAACATTTAAATATGTAAACTAAAGTGCAATCACATTCGTAAATGAATGGCTTCTGGTTTTTGAAATGTAAATAAACCAATCTATTATGATAAAACAACAAAATTGCAATAACTGCATTAACCATCAAAGTGAAGTCTAATTGTAACTAGTCTTGAACAAATCTGAATAAGGAAAAACATTGCAATAAAATAATGCAAACTGGTTAAACTTGAGAGTAGCTGAGATTTGTCATAACAGAACATCGCTTCAATGATATCTGGCGCTATCTAGCATCGTGAATGTGTATAACGTCTAGACCGCGAATATAAGACGACCCCCACTTTTCAGTCTTATTTCAATGCAAAAAACAGTCTAATGTTTGGGTCAATAGGGTAATTTGCCGGATGACATAAAATGACATCCGTCATAAGCATTCATTGATACTCATGGCACCAATGTCAAATGTGTTTCCAAGATACCAGAAGTAGCAATTAATGAAACAACTGGAACAGTAACTGAAGAAATAATTAGCACAGAACATGAATTTTTTTGTTATTTACATCTGTAGTGCTAAAATGCATGCTAGGGGGCATGTTAGACCACAACAGCGTTGACAGTAGAGGTTGACTGTCTCCCCCAATGGAGCAGTGATGGGCAAATGAAGCTTCTTGAAACAATTAAGCTTTGCAACCATTTGGGTCAAAGCTTCATGGTGATTTTATGACGGTCTTATGATGCCGCTGTCAAATAAAGTGTTACCGGTTAAAATCTTATGTTGTAAATATTCCATAATGCAGTGAGGAAAGCTGCGGCTTATCTATGAACAAATGCCGTCTTCGTGTGAAATTTGATGGGTGGCGGCTTCTAGTCAGGTGTGCCTTGTAGACCCCACTCACCAACGTAATAAAATGAGGTGTCGCTGTATCCGGCCGCCATATTGTCCGTCATTATTTATCCGTATTCTCAATGGTTTCAATTTGTCGTGCAATTTATAGTGCAATTCATGGAAGTCCCGGTGCTTTCAGACGCTGTAAACTCATTGGATGCGTTGAATAAAAGGCGTTATGTGGAAAAGCTTCAGTCTATCCATTCGCCAGATCCATATTTGATGCCTAAATCAATATTTTTCGAGCCGCTGTCTTTGCCGTCTCTGCCTGACATCTGCTACCCTGATATCTACAACTATCTTGTCCACAGAAACTCAGCCTATTCTCACGAAACTTTGAAAAACTTTAAGAGCAGCACTCTAAGCAACATTACCCCGTGTGACCCTTTACTTCGAATTTTCTAAAATGGGGACAATCAATAAAAAAAAAAAAGTTGACTGTGATGGCCGACGCTTCAAGGATAGGTGGATATTGGACTATTTCATCAGTAAATTACGCAATAACTGTGTCTGCCTCATTTGCAAAGAGACAGTCGTTGTTTTCAAAGAGTTCGATGTGGTGCGATATTACCAAACAAGACACGCTGACATGTACAACATTACAGGGAAGATACGCAGCGAGAAATTATAGCAACTTGAAGCTAGTTTAATTTCACAGCAGCAGTATTTCGGAAGAGCCTGAGTGTCGAAAGAGAACACCACAAAGGCAAGATTATTGAAATTATGAATTAAAAAAATAATAATAAAGCAAATGTGACACACAGAAGGGCTTGCTAAAATTTGTTGAAATATATTGTTCTACGTAAATCAGCCAAGGTAGCCCCCCACATTTTTACCACACCAAATCTGGCCCCCTTTGCAAAAAGTTTGGACACCTCTGTTTAACTGATGATCCGGAGACGAGGCCAGCTTCTTTCACTTGGTACCAGCTAAATATTATTCAAAAAATAATGATGGCGGAAGAAATAAACATCTTGAATTTGGAACTGTATGTTGTCGGCGATTAGCCTCGCAATGATCTTAATTGTGCTTGTCAGCCCAAAACCCTCTAGATATACAGTGCCTTGCAAAAGTATTCGGCCCCCTTGAACCTTGCAACCTTTCGCCACATTTCAGGCTTCAAACATAAAGATATAACGTTTTAATTTTTTGTCAAGAATCAACAAGTGGGACACAATCGTGAAGTGGAACAACATTTATTGGATAATTTAAACTTTTTTAACAAATAAAAAACTGAAAAGTGGGGCGTGCAATATTATTCGGCCCCCTTGCGTAAATACTTTGTAGCGCCACCTTTTGCTCCAATTACAGCTGCAAGTTGCTTGGGGTATGTTTCTATCAGTTTTGCACATCGAGAGACTGACATTCTTGCCCATTCTTCCTTGCAAAACAGCTCGAGCTCAGTGAGGTTGGATGGAGAGTGTTTGTGAACAGCAGTCTTCAGCTCTTTCCACAGATTCTCGATTGGATTCAGGTCTGGACTTTGACTTGGCCATTCTAACACCTGAATATGTTTATTTTTTAACCATTCCATTGTAGATTTGGCTTTATGTTTTGGATCATTGTCCTGTTGGAAGATAAATCTCCGTCCCAGTCTCAGGTCTTGTGCAGATACCAACAGGTTTTCTTCCAGAATGTTCCTGTATTTGGCTGCATCCATCTTCCCGTCAATTTTAACCATCTTCCCTGTCCCTGCTGAAGAAAAGCAGGCCCAAACCATGATGCTGCCACCACCATGTTTGACAGTGGGGATGGTGTGTTCAGGGTGATGAGCTGTGTTGCTTTTACGCCAAACATATCGTTTTGCATTGTGGCCAAAAAGTTCAATTTTGGTTTCATCTGACCAGAGCACCTTCTTCCACATGTTTGGTGTGTCTCCCAGGTGGCTTGTGGCAAACTTTAAACGAGACTTTTTATGGATATCTTTGAGAAATGGCTTTCTTCTTGCCATTGATTGTTGTCCTATGGACAGACTCTCCCACCTCAGCTGTAGATCTCTGCAGTTCATCCAGAGTGACCATGGGCCTCTTGGCTGCATCTCTGATCAGTTTTCTCCTTGTTTGAGAAGAAAGTTTGGAAGGACGGCCGGGTCTTGGTAGATTTGCAGTGGTCTGATGCTCCTTCCATTTCAATATGATGGCTTGCACAGTGCTCCTTGAGATAGATGTTTAAAGCTTGGGAAATCTTTTTGTATCCAAATCCGGCTTTAAACTTCTCCACAACAGTATCTCGGACCTGCCTGGTGTGTTCCTTGGTTTTCATAATGCTCTCTGCACTTTAAACAGAACCCTGAGACTATCACAGAGCAGGTGCATTTATACGGAGACTTGATTACACACAGGTGGATTCTATTTATCATCATCGGTCATTTAGGACAACATTGGATCATTCAGAGATCCTCACTGAACTTCTGGAGTGAGTTTGCTGCACTGAAAGTAAAGGGGCCGAATAATATTGCACGCCCCACTTTTCAGTTTTTTATTTGTTAAAAAAGTTTAAATTATCCAATAAATGTTGTTCCACTTCATGATTGTGTCCCACTTGTTGTTGATTCTTGACAAAAAAATTAAATTTCATATCTTTATGTTTGAAGCCTGAAATGTGGCGAAAGGTTGCAAGATTCAAGGGGGCCGAATACTTTTGCAAGGCACTGTATATTAAATGCATCTTACCAGATATAAAATGACTACTACATAATCTGTGGTGATCGTTTGGTGCCCAGTTTTCTCGTCGAATTGCAGCAGTCCATCTCGCTCTCCTCTCCGGGTCTCTCGGAATACGGTAGAATTTCAAGTCTCGCCGTCTATCTTGTCTGTTACTGCAACCAACCGCCACACACGCCTTCACCATTTTGATTATTAATGTTAACGAGCAGAAAAACACGCCATAATAGGAGGAATTTACGTAGCGGTAATGCGTAAACACGACGAGCTGACGGACAATATGGCGCGGAGGCATGGTTGTGACGTCATGTGAGTGGGGTCTATGGTCCGAAAATTACGGTAATCTAAAAAAAAAAAAAATCCGGAACTTGCATTGTATGACTTTTCAATAATTTATTTGTATTTTACTGGGGTTTATAAGTATTTTTACTCCTGAGAAAATCAGTGCTAATATATAGTGCAGAAGCTTTGTTGTTCTTTACCAGGTTTTCACATATGGAAACGGGGATTTTGGCCCATTCCACCAAATAAATCTTCTCTAGATCTGTCAGGTTTCTGGGCTGTCGTTGAGAAACACAGTTTTAGCTCAATCCAAAGATTTTCTTTTGGATTGAGGTCTGGGGACTGGCAAGGCCTCGCCAAAACCTTTATATCCTTTTTACGCGAGCACTCCTTGTTCAGCTTGGCTGTGTGCTTCAGATCATTGTCATGTTGGAAGATCCAACCACGACTCATCTTCAAGTCTCTGACTGAGGGAAGGAGGTTGTGGCTCAAAATCTGTCGATACGTTTCACCTATTCATCCTCTGCTTTATTCAGTACAGTCATCTTGTCCCCTTTGCCGAAAAGCAGCCCCAAAGCATGCGGTTTCCACCCCCATACTTCAAAACGGGGATGGTGTTCTTGGGATTTTACTCATCCTTCTTTTTGTCCCTCACACGACAAAGTTTGCACCCAAAAGTTGTACTTTGGTCTCATCTGACCACATGACTTTCCCCCTTGACCCCTCTGCAGATTCAGATGGTCCCTGGCAAACTTCACACGTACTGGCTTCAACAGGGGAACCTTCTGAGCAATGCATGATTTTAAACCATGGCTCAGTAGTGTTCTATTGACAGTAGCCTTTGAAACTGTGCATCCAGCTGTCTTCAGGTCATTGACCAGCTTCTGCCGTGTAGTTCTAGGCTGAGCCCTCACTTTTCTCATCATGAGTAATGCTCCACGAGGAGAAATTTTACATAGAGCCCCTGTCCAAGGTAGATTATCTGTCACGTTTAGCCTTTTCCATTTTCTAATTGCTGCAACTGTTGATTTATTCTCACCTAGCTGCTTTCCAATTGTCCCATAGCCTTTGCCAGCTTTGTGGAGCTGAACAATTTTTTTCTCCATCTTGTCCATTGAAAGCTCTCGTCTTGCCTGTGGTAATAGTTGGATTATGGCTAATTTCGGGGTGCACAGGTGACAATAATGAGCTCAAATGGGTGGTAGGTGGGTTAGTCCACCATTACCCATGGGGTAATGGTGGACTTTTTTTAAGGTAGACTGACAACTCTTTGAGTGTCATAATTATAGCTAATTCTCAGGGGTACAAATACTTATGAACCCCAGTAAATTACAAATAAATTATTTTAAAAATCATACAGTGTGATATCTTAATTTTTTTAGATTGTCTCTATGAGTGAGGTTAATTTTTTTAAGTACCAAAAAAATAGTCATTTGCCTTATAAATGTTTAAATCCAATATAAAACAAGAGAAGCACTCTCAGCGAGCAGACGTCTGCCTAAGCAGCCAAATTTAAAGCATCAAAATATTGCTGACCTCTTTGACTTTTGACCCTTTCTCTTCTCTACCCCTACAAATTTGAGTTAAATAGGAAATGAGGTAAAAAGATTTTTAATTACCAAAAGCGGTTACTGCAATTTTAAAAAAATTTTTTTTAAATATGTTGAAATTGAAGAAACAGTTGCTCTCGATTGTTGTGAATTTATATAAAATATTTGAAGATGATGAAAGTGCAAAATTTTAAAAAGGATTAATTGTTTTTCAAAATTTTAGGCACCGTTTGTTTCGCGAGCACTGCGTTTGCGTCCAAGGAAATTATATTAAAGACCTCAACATTTTGGGACGGGATCTCTCCAAGACTATAATAATCGACAACTCACCGCAAGCTTTTGCTTATCAGGTAACCACCGTGATTTCTTTTTGTGTGTTTGTGTCAGTGATTGCGGAACATGTTTTTAAAAGACAGTGGAGAAAACACCTGAAAAATTCTCACACATCTGATTTTCACTGTTGTGTCGTCGTATGATCAGCTGTCCAACGGGATCCCAATCGAGAGCTGGTTTGTTGATCGCAATGACAATGAGCTTCTCAAGCTGGTTCCTTTCCTGGAGAAGCTGGTGGAGCTGGTAGGAGTCAACACAAAGTTCTTTCACGGGGCTTTAGCTGTACAGTGGTACCTCGACACACGATCTTTTCGACATCCGACGTATAATTTGACTCGCCATTTGTTTCTACATCCGACGACATGCTCGAAATATGACGATTTATGACAGCGCCGCAGTTTGTTTTCCCGCAAGACTGATGAACGGCGGACTCTCGGCGGGAAAAGGTGAGGCTCACCATTGAAATGAAGATGGAAATGATAGAAAATGAGCGTTGTGTAGGAGTCGGACAATACGGCTGTAGAATATGTACGATCTCGACGGTCCTCGTTCGACCTCCGTTCACCAGTCTTTAGAAGTTGAAGTGGCAATAATTATTGTGGTAACCTCGCCAAAGAAATCGCCAGCTTCATCAAGTTTTTAATCATTGATTTCAGAACTGATGCAACACAACATGCCTACAGTCCGCCGCTGTTGAACATGAAAAGTGAAAGTAAAAAGTCCTCTCACTCTAGTCACGTCAGTCACGTGGTGCGTTCAAGTACACCACGCAAAACACATCCGCCACATTAGAACCCGATTCGTTACATTCTTATACAGTCCTGGCCAAAAGTATTGGCACCTGTGGAATTCTGTCAGATAATGCTAAATTTCTCCCAGAAAATGATTGCAATTACAAATGCTTTGGTAGTAATATCTTCATTTATTTTGCTTACAATGAAAAAACACAAAAGAGAATAGGGGGAAAAAATGAATCATTATCATTTTACACATAACTCCAAAAATGGACAAGACAAAACTATTGCCACCCTTTGGAAAAATCAAAAGATGCTTTGTGAATTTTTGGAATTAACAGCACCTCTTACTTACCTGTAGCACATAAGATGTGGTGGCAACAACTAAATCACACTTGCAGCCTGTTAAACTGGATTAAAGTTGATTCAAACCTCTGTCCTGTGTCCTTGTGTGTACAACATTGAGCATGGAGGAAAGAAGAGGACTTGAGAAGGAAAATTGTGAGGAAGCATGGGCAATCTCAAGGCTACAAGTCGATCTCCAAAGATCTGAATGTTCCTGTGTCCACCATGCACAGTGTCATCAATAAGTGTAAAGCCCATGGCACTGTGGCTAACCTCCCTAGATGTGGACTGAAAAGAAAAATTGGCAAGAGATTTCAACGAAAGATTATGCGGATGGTGGATTAAGAACCTCGACTAACATCCAAACAAGTTCAAGCTGTCCTGCAGTCTGAGGGTACAACAGTGTCAACCCGGAATATCCATCGGCGTCTGAATGAAAAGGGACTCCATGGTAGGATACCCAGGACGACCCCACTTCTGACCCAGAGACATAAAAATGACAGACTGGAGTTTGCCAAAATTTACCTGAGAAAGTCAAAAACGTTTTGGAAGAATGTTCTCTGTTCAGATGAGACAAAAGTAGAGCTTTTTGGGGAAAGGCATCAACATGGTTTACAGGAAAAAAAGAGGCCTCCAAAGAAAAGAACACTGTCCCCACAATCAAACATGGTGGAGTTTCCCTGATGTTTTGGGGTTGCTTTGCTGCCTCGGGCACTGGACTGCTTGACCGTGTGCATGGCATTATGAAGTCTGAATGTAATTCCCTCTCGAGTCGAAATCATGAACCAAGTTGTTTCTCTTTTACGGGCTTTAATCACAGAACTTGATTTGCCGTGACTGCCGTGAGAACTAAACAATACAGATAAAAATATACATGAAGTCAGATCAGATAAATATATTAAGTCGGATCATTTTCATTTTCACACCAACACAGATAAATATATACATGAAGTCGAATTATATTCACACAGAAACACAAAACACAACATGAATACATAACTACACTAACTAACAGAAACTAAGTTGGTTAACGCAAACTAACAAATAACACAAACTAAATTACCTCATTGGCCGCTTTACTCCAAAAGAAATTAGTTCAGCTTCAATTCTTCAATGCACTATGTACTTCAGATGTTTCCTTGTTGATCTTAATCAAAGGTACGGACAAGTTTTCTGTACTCTACACTCCCTGACAAAAGTCTTGTCGCTTATCCATTTTGTAGAAACAATTGCCAATAATCTGACTTTAAATTATTCAATTGGTTTCAGAAATGGCTCATATGAAAGCTAAGACCCTTCCAAATGATGTTGAATGTACAAAAATATATTTAACTGAGAAAAAATTTAAATAAATCTTTTTTCAGTTAAATATATTTTTGAAGACGTAAAGGTCAAATTTTGGCAATACAAAAGTTTAGTTGCCTACAGAAAGTAGTGTGAAAATTGAACCAAAAAAAAGTACTTCAAATACAATAATATGTTACACAACATAAGCGAATGAAGTAGTGGTGCTGTGAGATTCAAATTTAATATTTTGTATGACTTCCATGGGCTTGAAGGACTGCATCCATGCCGTTCGGCAAGGATTCATACAATTTATTGATGACGTCATCAGGAACATCAAAGCAGTCTTGCATGCCTCCCAGAGTTCATCAACATTCTTGGGTTTCGTCTTCCATGCTTCCTCTTTCATCCAGTTCATGCCTCGTGACTGGGCTGGCCAGTCCTGGAGGATCTTGATCTTCTTTGCCTTGAGGAACTTTGAGGTAGAGATTGAAGTATGCGATGGGGCACCATCCTGCTGCAGAATTTGTACCTTTTTATGGTTAGGAATGTAAGAGGCAGCTAAGATTTGTTGATATTTCAGACTATTTATGTTGCCTTCCACCCTGCAGATCTCTCGCACACCCCCATACTGGATGTAACCCCAGACCATGATTTTGCCACCACCAAACTTCACTGTTTTGTGGCAAAAGGTGGATTTTTTTTTCAGATGAATCTTCCATTGAATTACACCACAGTCGCTGCAAATATTGCAGGAGACCTACTGGAGCCCGCATGGATCAGAGATTCACTCAGAAAAATACTTTATGTAGGCGACAAAACTTTTGTCTTGCCAAAATTTGACCTTTATGTCTTCATTAAATGATAAATCTTTTTTTCAGTGAAACAAATATATTTTTGTACATTCAACATCATTTGGGAGGGTCTTAGCTTTCATATGAGCCATTTCTGAAACCAATTGAATAATTAAAAGTCAGGTTATTAGCAATTGTTTCTACAAAATGGATAAGCGACAAGACTTTTGTCAGGGACTGTAGGTGTTTGTCATCTAATAACCCGATGTAACGCTTCATAGTGACCTCTGCCAACTCGCGGCAGAGAACTTTAATTCACACCCCATATCAAAGAAATTAAACGCTTAACATTACACACCCAGATCAAAGAATCATTTATTTCTTTATTCTGCCTTAATGGGAGCTACACTGAAGACTACCAACAAATTTTGCAGCATAATGTAGGGCCCAGTGTGAGAAAGCTGGGTCTCCCTCAGAGTTCATGGGTCTTCCAGCAGGACAATGACCCAAAACACACTTCAAAAAGCACTAGAAAATGGTTTGAGAGGAAGCACTGTAGGCTTATAAAGTGGCCAGCAATGAGCCCAGACCTGAATCCCATAGAACACCTGTTGAGAGATTTTAAAAATGGCAGTTTGGAGAATGCACCATTCAAATCTCAGAGACCCGGAGCAGTTGGCCAAAGAAGAATAGGCAAAATTCAAGCAGAGCATTGTAAGAAAGTCATTGGTGGATACCGGAAGCGGTTGTTTGCAGTTATTTTTTCCGACCCATTTTTGGAGTTTTGTATCAAATGATAATGATTAAATTTTTGTTCATTATCTTTTGTTCTTGGTTTTTTTTTTTTCATTGCAAGCAAAATAAATGAAGATATTACTCCCAAAGCATTTGTAAATGCAATCGTTTTCTGGGAGCAATTTGAGCATTATCTGACAAAATTGCAGGGGTGCCAATACTTTTGGGCAGCACTGTAGGTATTGTTATTCATAGTTTATTTGTTTTGCTACGTGTAACTGCTATTTGCAATACTACCAGCAGTATTTATTAAGAATTTGTGTAGGTTTTTGGGCTGTGGAACGAATTAATGGAATTATAGGCTGGGTTCATACTAGAGGTGTGCATCGGCACTGCCCTCACGATTCGATTCGACTACAATTCGGAGGGCCTCGATTCGATTCAGAGGGTCACGATTCGGTTCGATTCGGCGATGCATTAAAGCCTGGGATGCATTAAAATTCTAAAGCAAAGCATATTTTTCGTGAATCATGAGGCAACAACTAATATCAATCCAGGGATGAGTTCAGTTGCAAACAAAACATCAACTAAATTGCAATGTAGAACAAAAGTAAAATGTAGGCCTAGCCCACTATATATGTGCAATAGAGGTTAGATCGGGCCTAAAAAATCCAGCCCGACCCGACACGGCCCGCTGGTATTGAAGCCCGACCCGCCCGAGCACAATCAATTAACTAGTTTTGCAGGCCCAGCCCGAAAAACCCGAAGTTTTTATTTTATTATTTTTTTTTGTTGGAGTGACGCGAAGAAAAAAAACACAGCAGCAGCAATTTATTTTCATTTCTTCGAGTTGGCAGAAAAAACGTTAAAAAAAACACAGCAGCAGCAATTTATTTTCATTTCTTCGAGTTGGCAGAAAAAAACGTTTTCTTAATGTTTAAATAGTCTACATATTTTTATGATCATTATAAAAGCATTTACACAACCAAATAACGCTGGGAAAGTTTAATATAAAAAAAAAACCTTGGGTTTTGCAGACACACAGAGGAGATGATTCAAAAGGATCACATTTCTGTTACCTTTGCGTGCATAAATAAAAGTGTCCTTCGTAACGAATTCTCAGTTGGCAGGAAAAAAACGCAAGTTTTCTTAATGTTTAAATAGTCTACATATTTTTATGATCATTACAAAAGCATTTACACAACCAAATAACGCCGGGAAAGTTTAATATAAAAAAAAAAAAACCTTGGGTTTTGCAGACACACAGAGAAGATTCAAAAGGATCACATTTCTGTTACCTTTGTGTGCATAGATAAAAGTGTCCTTCATAACGAATTCTCAGTTGGCAGGAAAAAACAAGTTTTCATAATGTTTAAATAGTCTAGATCAGCCATGTCCAAAGTCCGGCCCGGGGGCCAAATGGGGCCCTTGGTCAGATTTCATCCGGCCCCCAGTCTCTGTCATAAAATCAATAACGTCTGGTCCGCACACTGACTTAATAAGTTGGTCAGCAGTACCGCTACTAGCATATGAAGTAGCTTACACACGAAATGCTGCTCCTCATTTACCCACTAAAAGGCAGCAGCACTCTAAGCAACATTACCCCGGGTGACCCTTTATTCCCAATTTTCTAAAATGGCAACAATCAACAACAAAAAAGAAGTTGACTGCGACGGCAGACGCTTCAAGGATAGGTGGAAATTGGAATATTTCTTCACTAAAATACGCAACAACTGTGTCTGCCTCATTTGCAAAGAGATAGTCGCTGTTTTAAAAGAGTTCAATGTGAGGCGATATTACCAAACAAGACATGCTGACATGTACAACAAGATTACAGAGAAGATACGTAGCGAGAAATTCAAGCAACTTGAAGCTAGTTTAATTTTACAGCTGCAGTATTTCACAAGAGCCCGATAGCCGAAAGAGAACGCCACAAAGGCTAGTTGTGAGATTGTTGAAATTATTAATGAAAAAAAAATAATAAAGCAAATGTGACACATGGAATGGCTTGCTAAAATTTGCTTAAATATATTGTTCTACATAAAGGACGTCAGCCAAGGTCAGCCCCCCCACATTTTTACCACACCAAATCTGGCCCCCTTTGCAAAAACTTTTTATATTATTATTATATTTTTATGATCATTATAAAAGCATTTACACAACCAAATAACGCCGGGAAAGTTTAATATAAAAAAACAAAAACAAAAAAAAACGTTGGGTTTTGCAGACAGAAGATTCAAAAGGATCACATTTCTGTTACCTTCGTGTGCATAAATAAAAGTGTCCTTCGTAACGAATTCTCAGTTGGCAGGAAAAAAAACGCAAGTTTTCTTAATGTTTAAATAGTCTACATATTTTTATGATCATTATAAAAGCATTTACACAATGAAATAACACTGGGAAAGTATAATATTAAAAAAAATAACCGTGGGCCACAGCGTTCATGTGCGTGCAAAAGCAAATGCACAATAGAGAGAGCCTGCTCTCGGTTTTATCGTCTTTTTTTTTTTTTTTTTTTTTTTTTTTTAAATAGTCCGGCGCGGTGGCCCGACCCGAACGTGAATGCTTAACATTTTTGGGCTTCGGGTCGGGCCCAAAATGTTAATCGGGTTCGGGCACAAGATCTAACCTCTAAGAGATAGGACATAACATCACGAATCCGTTTTTTTCGTGTTTTTCTGAAATTATGCAGCAATTACGTCAGCAAAGAGCAAGAGCGGCACCCAAGATGGCAGCGATGTACCTTTTCATTAGCGTTAGTGCTTTTACTAGGCAGGAGGCGGGCTTGACCACAGTCATAAAAAAAATACAATGAAGAAAAGGATAAGCCTGATAATGCTCGTTTTCTTACAGTGCTCAAAATGAGCAATATTTGCATGCACAGTGCGTAGTTATTTGTTTTGATGCCTCTTCGCATGCTGGTCAGTTTGCTCAACGCATGTTGGACTGCGAATTCCTACGCATGCGTGATACTTGAACGGGCTCAATGGACAAAGGCAGTCGGAACGGACACGCCAAAAAACAGATATGACAACAACAAAAATGGGAATTATGCATTAAGACCTGCGGTATGAACCTAGCCAGTGTGTATTCTTCTGGGAAATGAATTAACTTCGTATGTAGAGGTACCACTGTAAATCTTTTTTTTTCTTTTTTTTCTTTGTCGCTTTTTTCTTAGAACGACGACGTCCGACCACACATCCGAGAGCGCTTTCGCTTGCATGACCTCTTGCCTTCAGACTGAGCAGCTGCTGTCTGTCATTGGGAACGGCGCAGGAAAGAAAGATTTATTCAATGGATGGATTTATTCAATGGATACATTGAAGTTGGGGGAAAAAATGCAAAAAAAAGAATGAAAATGGATGTTTTTACGCAGACACTCTAACATGGCTGAACTGCTCGCTTCGTTAGTGTTTTGTCTGCCATTTTGGATCTCGACGGAACTGAATGTGTTGGATTCCTTTCACCCAGAACGGCCAGTTAAACTTGTATTATAGTCACTATTTTCCTGTAAATACATGTACAGATTGTTTTTTTTTTTATGTTGAAATTTTAGTATAAAAATTTAACTGTTTTTTAAGAAAAGTTTAGTTGAAGTATTAGTGTTTTTGGTTGCAGTATGCCTGCTTTACTTCTGTGATGCTTTACTCCATTACATGCAGTTGTCTGTTTAAAAGGTGCGTTTTTTTAAAGTACTGTTTCTGAAACAACATTTTAAGGTTCTGTAATGTAAGCTAGACTTTAGACTTAACTGAATACGAAGCCATAATGGCCAAGCCCTCATTTTTGAGATTTGTATATGCCACCATTAGCGTCCATGTTAAACATTATGAAGGGCTTTTGACATCCAGCCCTTTTGTGGGATTGTCATTTTTTTTGTTATGTAAACAGCTGTGTTGACTCCTCAGTTTGGGGGGGGGGGGTGAACACCAGCCATTGCTTTGGATTCCTGTTTTCTGGGACATCTATGTGGAATATTTCTGATTTTGGTGTTCCAAATAAGTTTTATTGACTCTTGAATGATCAATCATGTTGTATTCAGTGTTATTCAATGGTTTTCCATGAAAATAAATATGTTTTTATATGACTCAAGACTAGGCTTGCCACCCGTCCCTTGAAATATGGAACCGTTCCGTAATTGGGAATTAAAAGTTGCGTTCCGTATCGAACCAATACAGAATGCAGTTTATTCCGTAATTCACAATTGTCCCGGGCGACCCCGTTCGACCCGCGGCTCTGGCGTCGGGGAGGGGTTGGGCGGCGGTGCGCCCAGCCAATGCACGTCTGTCACACACAAACACATACCTGCGCTCATGAGTGAACACTGAGCCAACAAAAAGGGCAGGTGATCTCAAAGACCGCAAGATGGTTATCTGTCTGCCTAGCACTGCGCGCCACTTCCGGGTTCGTTGCCTAGTTACCTCGCTCGCTCTGCTCAGTGCACCGCCCCGCGCATTTTCAAATCAGAGATGTCTCCAAAAGCAGACGCTCAGGAGTCAGGACACCCCACCTCATCCTCAAAAGAGGAAACGTCTCCAAAAAATGGAGTGGCTCGATATTCACTGATTATGATTATAAAATGAACTGCAAGGCAGGCAGGAAAGTTTTTGCAGTGTCTCACGGAGGTGTGAAACAGCATGCTGCAGGGGGTCTCCACAAACGGAATATAAGATCCCAGAAGAGCCTTGGTCACAATTCTTTGTACCTGAAAAATCCCCTGAGCTTGATTTGGTATGTTATTATGCTCTTGTATATGGATAACATATAGGCTATATTTATATTTACCTTCATACATCTTGCATTGATAGGAGCATAGCTAGGCTATTTCAGTTGCTACTAGGGTTGATTATTTTCAGGAATGTTGATTTTTTTTTTTTTTTTTTTTTAAACATGCATTTATTATCAATCAATATGGAATGGATTTATGTACCCATAAAGAACATTTTGTTATGCTAACTAATGCTCGCCATTATTACAGTGCCTTGCAAAAGTATTCGGCCCCCTTGAACCTTGCAACCTTTCGCAACATTTCAGGCTTCAAACATAAAGATATAAAATTTTAATTTTTTGTCAAGAATCAACAACAAGTGGGACACAATCGTGAAGTGGAACAAAATTTATTGGATAATTTAAACTTTTTTAACAAATAAAAAACTGAAAAGTGGGGCGTGCAATATTATTCGGCCCCCTTGCGTTAATACTTTGTAGCGCCACCTTTTGCTCCAATTACAGCTGCAAGTCGCTTGGGGTATGTTTCTATCAGTTTTGCACATCGAGAGACTGACATTCTTGCCCATTCTTCCTTGCAAAACAGCTCGAGCTCAGTGAGGTTGGATGGAGAGTGTTTGTGAACAGCAGTCTTCAGCTCTTTCCACAGATTCTCGATTGGATTCAGGTCTGGACTTTGACTTGGCCATTCTAACACCTGGATACGTTTATTTTTGAACCATTCCATTGTAGATTTGACTTTGTTTTGGATCATTGTCCTGTTGGAAGATAAATCTCCGTCCCAGTCTCAGGTCTTGTGCAGATACCAACAGGTTTTCTTCCAGAATGTTCCTGTATTTGGCTGCATCCATCTTCCCGTCAATTTTAACCATCTTCCTTGTCCCTGCTGAAGAAAAGCAGGCCCAAGCCATGATGCTGCCACCACCATGTTTGACAGTGGGGATGGTGTGTTCAGGGTGATGAGCTGTGTTGCTTTTACGCCAAACATATCGTTTTGCATTGTGGCCAAAAAGTTCAATTTTGGTTTCATCTGACCAGAGCACCTTCTTCCACATGTTTGGTGTGTCTCCCAGGTGGCTTGTGGCAAACTTTAAACGAGACTTTTTATGGCTATCTTTGAGAAATGGCTTTCTTCTTGCCACTCTTCCATAAAGGCCAGATTTGTGCAGTGTACGACTGATTGTTGTCCTATGGACAGACTCTCCCATCTCAGCTGTAGATCTCTGCAGTTCATCCAGAGTGATCATGGGCCTCTTGGCTGCATCTCTGATCAGTTTTCTCCTTGTTTGAGAAGAAAGTTTGGAAGGACGGCCGGGTCTTGGTAGATTTGCAGTGGTCTGATGCTCCTTCCATTTCAATATGATGGCTTGCACAGTGCTCCTTGAGATGTTTAAAGCTTGGGAAATCTTTTTGTATCCAAATCCGGCTTTAAACTTCTCCACAACAGTATCTCGGACCTGCCTGGTGTGTTCCTTGGTTTTCATAATGCTCTCTGCACTTTAAACAGAACCCTGAGACTATCACAGAGCAGGTGCATTTATACGGAGACTTGATTACACACAGGTGGATTCTATTTATCATCATCGGTCATTTAGGACAACATTGGATCATTCAGAGATCCTCACTGAACTTCTGGAGTGAGTTTGCTGCACTGAAAGTAAAGGGGCCGAATAATATTGCACGCCCCACTTTTCAGTTTTTTTATTTGTTAAAAAAGTTTAAATTATCCAATAAATGTTCCACTTCACGATTGAGTCCCAGTTGTTGTTGATTCTTGACAAAAAAATTAAATTTCATATCTTTATGTTTGAAGCCTGAAATGTGGCGAAAGGTTGCAAGATTCAAGGGGGCCGAATACTTTTGCAAGGCACTGTATTCCTAACAGATTAACAGCAAATAAACACTGAATAAATTGTCCTACTGCAAATATATACTATCTATTGATTGATTGTGATACCAAAATTAAAGCAATAATTTGACATGATCGCACGCCTACCTTCTAAATTACTGCAGCTGAGGTGACACAGGTATACCACACAGTAAAACGTGGCCAGAGCTACAATAGTGTTGACTGTGGACACAGGCTTTTTATGTGATTCCAAAATGGTGAAGAAAATGACTTTGAGGAGAACAAAGCAAGAGGCATTGTTGAAACAAGTCCTGGGTTCAAAGGCAGTGGGGTGATGTGCTCAAGATCTTAACGTCACCCATCCCTTTCTCCATATAGACCGGTGCCTCGAATAAATTGAGTCCAGAGTCTGGGGTCACCAACAAAATGCTGGACTTCATAGAGAATGCAGACGAGTCAGCTGCTGGAATTGTAGCTCTCCTGCAACATTCCCTTAAGAAATTTGGCTTGTCAATGGATCACGAGACCGTACTCAGTGCCAACAACACAAATGTTAATTACGATATCCATAACTTCGTTTTCACTAACCTGCAAAAAAAAAAAAAAAAACAGTCTGCTGCAAGGAAACTGCCATGCCCACATAGTGCACAATACAGTTTTCGGATCTAAAAATACATTTCTATGCATTTTAGGAGTTTTGGGGATGCCCCTATTTTTCGCCCGTAAAGCTTTGGGCGCAACGGGGGCGTCCCTTATTTCTATTTCTGAAAGGTGGCAACCCTACTGAAGACCTGTCTGAGTAATGTACAGGTAGACGAGTCAGAGACCACTACAAATCGAATACATTTTATTACATATAATTCCTGGATTAGAGGACTTGATTACATTCACTTATTGCTGTATTTAATACATGTGGAAATGATTAGTACACAATTAAAATAGGCATTTTTAACAATCCTCATAGTCATACAACAGTGGAATAAAAAAAATTGCAGTGTAATTAAAACGATGTAACCCTTTATAAGACACTCATTTGCCGCCCAATCCACTTTGACCCCTCACAATATCAAGTGCCTTCAATGGTACTAAGACCATTCACAGGCCTCCAAGTTTAAATTGGATGTTCATCGTCAATAGCAGGCAATTATTTAAGTACTGTGAATGGGGGAAAAAACTAGTTCTACTGGTGGTCATAACCATTTTACACAATTTATAAAATGTATGTAAAAATTATGATTACTGTAATTTTCACACTATAAAGCGAGCCTGACTATAAGCTGCCACCCACCAAATTTGACACTAAAATGGCATTTGTTCATAGATAACCCCTCTGGACTATTTGCCGCAGCTGTCCTCACTGTATTATGGGATAATTACACCAGAAGATATTAACCAGTAACACTTTATTTGACAGCGGCGTCATAAGACTGTCGTAAGACCTTTGAACCAATTGGCTGCAAAGCTTCATAGCTTCAAGAAGCTTTATTTGGCCATCCTTGCTCCCTTGGGGGAGACAGTCAACCTCTGCTGCCACCTGCTGTCAACACTGTTGTTGTCCAACATGCCTCCTAGCATGCACTCCAGCGCTACAGATGTAAATAACAATCAAAATTCATGTTCTCTGCTAATTATTTCTTCTGTTACTGTTCCTGTTGTTTCATAAATTGCTAGTTATGGTATTTGCTAACACTTTATTTGACAGTATCGCCGTAAGACTGTCATTAGACAATCATAAATATGACATGACACTGTTATGCGCATTAATGAATGCTTATGACAGATGTCATTTAGTGTTATCCGGCAAATTATCCAACTTTTGAATGGATGTAAAAGATCCGAGCTGGACATCTAAATGGAGTTAGTGACATAATTTGTCGGATGACACTTAATGACATCTGTCATACACATTCAGTAATGCCGATGACAGTGTCATGTCATAATTATGACGATCTTTTGACAGTCCTTTGACGCCGCTGCAAAATAAAGTGTTACCTATTAACCCAAATACATCAACAAATAAACCGCACTGGACTATAAGACGGAGGATTCAAAACGAAGGGAAAAATAACGACGAAATTTACGGTGATTATTTTTCTTAAAAATGACACCCATACTCGTGAATAAATGTAGTGCTCCCGTATGTGGACGTGAGTATGGAGTATTTTTTTTGTTTTGTTTAATTGCCAAAAATAGTCACTTGCTCTATCAAGGGTTAAGTCGATTTTTTTGGTAACACATTTTATTTAAGTAAGAAACATCTTAGCCAAAGCCAGCAAAATGGTTCCAGGGTAACCATGGATTCCCCAATGCCTTATGAGTGACGGGCTGCCAGGCTTAAACCGTGCTACAAACAAATATAGAAAAAGTACACATACAGTGGGGCAAATAAGTAATTTAGTCAACCACTAATTGTGCAGGTTCTCCCACTTGAAAATATTGGAGAGGCCTGTGATTGTCAACATGGGTAAACCTCAACCATGAGAGACAGAATGTGGGAAAAAAACCCAGAAAATCACATTGTTTGATTTTTAAAGAATTTATTTGCAAATCATGGTGGAAAATAAGTATTTGGTCAATACCAAAAGTTCATCTCGATACTTAGTTACGTATGTACCCTTTGTTGGCAATAACTGAGGCCAAACGTTTTCTGTAACTCTTCAATTTTTTCACACACTGTTGCTGGTATTTTGGCCCATTCCTCCATGCAGATCTCCTCTAGAGCAGTGATGTTTTGGCGCTGTCGTTAGGCAACATGGACTTTCAACTCCCTCCACAGATTTTCTATGGGGTTGAGATCTGGAAACTGGCTAGGCCACTCCAGGACCTTGAAATGCTTCTTACGAAGCCTCTCCTTTGTTGCATTGGCTGTGTGTTTGGGATTATTGTCCTGCTGAAAGACCCAGCCACATCCCATCTTCAATGCCCTTGCTGATTGAAGATTTTCACTCAAAATCGTTCGATACACGGCCCCATTCACTCTTTCCTTTACACAGATCAGTCGTCCTGGTCCCTTTGCCGAAAAACAGCCCCAAAGCATGAGGTTTCCACCCCCATGCTTCACAGTAGGTATGGTGTTCTTCGGATGCAATCCAGTATTCTTTCTCCTCCAAACAAGAGGAACTGTGTTTCCACCAAAAACTTCTATTTTGGTTTCATCTGACCATAACACATTCTCCCAGTCCTCTTCTGGATCATCCAAATGCTCTCTAGCGGATGGCAGACGAGCCTGGATGTGTACTTTCTTCAGCAGGGGGACACGTCTGGCAGTGCAGGATTTGAGTCCCTGGCAGCGCACTGTGTTACTGATAGTAACCTTTGTTTCTGTGGTCCCAGGTCTCTGTAGGTCATTCACTAGGTCCCCCCGTGTGGTTGTGGGATTTTTGCTCACCGTTCTTATCATATTGACGCCACGGGGTGAGATCTTGCATGGAGCCCCAGATCGAGGGAGATTATCAGTGGTCTTGAATGTCCTATTTTCTAATAATTGCTCCCACAGTTGATTTCTTTACACCAAGCGTTTTACCTATTGAGTTTGGAGTGTGACTGACTGAAGTTGTGGACAGGTGTCTTTTATACCAAAGAGTTAAAACAGGTGCCATTAATACAGGTAACGAGAGGAGCCTCGTTAGAAGTAGTTAGACCTCTTTGACAGCCTGAAATCTTGCTTGTTTGTAGGTGACCAAATACTTATTTTCCACTCCAATCTGGAAATAAATTCTTTAAAAATCAAACAATGTGATTTTTTCCCCCACATTCTGTCTCTCATGGTTGAGGTTTACCCATGTTGACAATTACAGGCCTCTCTAATCTTTTCAAGTAGGAAAACTTGCACAATTGTCGGCTGACTAAACACTTATTTGCCCCACTGTAGGTCAACTGCATTTTAACCAAATCTGGTGAAATGGTTGAAAGCTCAATGGCATCTTAGCATCAATGCGTGAACAAACAAACAATCTCATCTCTCTTCCATTAAACTAAATTTCATTGTATTTTTTTTGTTTGTTAATATTTTTTAACAGCCTTTTTCCAAGACTCGGTTTTAATTATTGTTAATAAATGGCCGATAGTAGCACAATAGTCATACTTTCAAAATTCCTATCAACTTAATTTTTGCATGTACAACCATGCGCGCCATGCACGAGTTTTAGGTTTGCGAGTAAAAAAGTGACAAACCATTTAGTCCCTTTTAGGCATTCAATCAGTTCTACTTTTTAACTGAGGATATATACTTTTGCCATCTCTGCTTTTTATTAACCACAGTGGAACTTTTTTAGTTCAAACAAAATCAAGTCATTTCTTCAGGTTCGAAAAGTTATTACCTCTTAGGAAATCTTGGGGTGGGAAAAACAGCTAGTGCTGGTTCATCTCAGGCTATATTTTAGGTTGCCTTTCAACATTCTTAACTGTCATGCAAGTGTAAAGGTAAGCAGTATAATAACATCAGAGGTGGGTGGAGTAGCGACAAATTTTACTCAAGTAAGAGTAGCGTTACTTCAAAAATAAGATTACTCAAGCAAAAGTAGTCAGCCAAAAAATGTACTCAGGTAAAAAGTATTCAGTGAAAAGAATACTCAAGTAATGAGTAACATTGTGAGTAACTTCTTACATTTTTTATTTTTTTTAAACAATGGTATTTCTTTTCTCAACACAAAGTTATCTATATGAACTTTTGTTATTATGATACTGTACTATAACCCATTACATAACCACATTAAGCCAACGAAATACAAAAAAATAATAATTCCGGCAAGAGAAAAAATAAAATGACAAATGAAGCATTATTTGTCCAATGAGCATGAAGGCCGCCTAGTGGAGAAAATAGTTCCTAGCTTGAACTGTGAATAATTCTTTGTCACTATTATGAAATTAAAAGGATCATATCTCCATTTTTCAGCGGTCAATCGGCGCCAAATAAAACTGGGAGAGAGGTTTAAATCCGCGCTTTCGAGTCATGTTGAGGGCAGCGATCTGTCAAATACTTCATTTTTTACGGTGCTTTGAAGATGCCACGTGATTGAAAAGGCTGGCGTGATCATAAAACGACAAGCTTGCGTATGATTGGTATAATGGAGTCGTGATTATTGTAGCGATGTTTCATTGGTAAAATTGGTAGAGCTTTTCGAAAAAAAAAACAAATATTTAGAATATAGAGGAAAAATGTAGCGACTCTTTGTGCAGCCCAACGTAGCGTAGTAAGATTAGCGTTTTTTTCCTCCACAAATCTACTCAAGTAAAAAGTATGGTTTAGTAAAACTACTTATGGAAGTACATTTTTCTCAAATAGTTAAAGTAAATGTAATGGCGTACATGTAACGTGTTACTACCCACCTCTGATTGAAATGCATAATGAATTGTTTCCTTACACCTTTAATTTGACCTTTCAGAGCAAGAGTAAGGTAAGATAAGGTGTATTTTGTGTTTTTCTTCTTTGCACTGAATTTTAATACAGTAAGAGGTTGATTGTCCCCCATAAATTTGACTTTAGACGTTCCACTATATTTCTATTAGAATGTGCAAGCTATTTAATAAAAGCTGAAAAACTCAATTCCATGCTGCACACTTGCAAATAATGTTGTGTACTACAAATGTATTGTAGTATCATTTTTGCATAACAAGAGAGTGCTCATGGAGGAAAAGCGAACAGTATCAAAATGTGCGGTCCGTGTTGGCGAGGCCTTCAGTCACAGTCCCGACAAAAAGGCACAGCCGAACGGTCATCTGAAGCGTCTGTTCCAAAAGGACATGAAGGTGTTGGAGTTGACCGTGCTGATGAATATAAGCAGCAGAAGGTAGAGACTCATCATTATGGCAAAGTGGTGCCTGAGAAACCATGAGGTGTTGCGGGAATGTCTGTTGGGGGGAAAAACGGCAACAATGAACTACACAATCCACAAAAACACCAGGTTTGTACAAAAATTACTAGTTAAAATTGAGGCAGATTCAGCGTTAAAATCCATTACTTATTGGCTGCCGCTGACGGCGCTAGATCGCCAACTCATTTTGACTAGGAGGGGCAAATGAACGTTTGTCCTTTCCTCCTAGTCACTATGGATTGGACGTCAAGTGCCATCAACAGCCAGTCCTCCCAGTTTAAATGATTGGACATCTACCGTAGTCAATGGCAGTCAACTCTGGCTCACTTCCTTGTTAATTCTAAGGTCTTTACAGGTCAATTTCTGCACATTTTGCAGCATTCCAGGGTCACTTTCTGCACATTTTGGATAATTTCCTGCTGATTTTTGAGTATTTACTTCCTTTTCATTGGTCACTTCCATTTAATATAGGTTCATTTTTTCCTCATTATATATGAACGGGTCAATTGGAAATAAATGAGAATGTTTTTGCGCTGGTCCGACTAGTTAACGTCATCGATGACGTGAATGTGTCGACGAGCACACCATCCCGTCGATGGTTAATAAAGGGTTTAAAAAATATGTGCGTGGAAAGTTGAGAATGGCGGACGCTCGAGATTCAAACGGGGAAAGCGGCACAAAGCCAAAAAAGCGCACCAGAGTGACCAAAGCATGGACGTATTTCAACAAAACAAAGGAGGGTACACTGTGCAGTCTCTAATGTTAAGCTAGCATACCACGGCAGCACATCGGCCGTGAATGAACACCTAAACCGCCGTCACCCGGGTATAATTTTTGAAGCAACAGGAGACAACAAGCTGGCGGATCCTAAGTCCATTTAACGACTTTAATTGTTAATTTAAGTTGCTTTTTGGGTCGTACGACAAGGTACTGGGGGCTAATGTCAGCTAATGTACAGTGGGGCAAATAAATATTTAGTCAACCACCAATTGTGCAAGTTCTCCTACTTGAAAAGATTAGAGAGGCCTGTAATTGTCAACATGGGTAAACCTCAATAATGAGAGACAGAATGTGGAGGGAAAAAAACAGAAAATCACATTGTTTGATTTTTAAAGAATTTATTTCCAAATTAGAGTGGAAAACAAGTTATTTGGTCGCCTACAAACAAGCAAGATTTCTGGCTGTCAAAGAGGTCTCACTTCTTCTAACGAGTTCTAACAAGGCTCCACTCGTTACCTGTATTAATGGCACCTGTTTTAACTCATTATTGGTATAAAAGACACCTGTCCACAACCTCAGTCAGTCACACTCCAAACTCCACTATGGCAAAGACCAAAGTGCTGTCGAAGGACAAGAGAGACAAAATTGTAGACCTGCACCGGGCTGGGAAGACTTAATCTGCAATAGGTAAAACGCTTGGTGTAAAGAAATCAACTGTGGGAGCAATTATTAACAAATGGAAGACATACAAGACCACTGATAATCTCCCTCGATCTGGGTTATTCTGGGGCTCCATGCAAGATCTCACCCCATGGCGTCAAAATGATAACAAAAACGGTGAGCAAAAATCCCAGAACCACACGGGGGGACCTAGTGAATGACCTACAGAGAGCTTGAACCACACAGTAACAAAGGCTACTATCAGTAACACAATGCGCCGCCAGGGACTCAAATCCTGCACTGCCAGACGTGTGCCCCTGCTGAAGAAAGTACACGTCCAGGCCCGTCTGCGGTTCGCTAGAGAGCATTTGGATGATCCAGAGGAGGACTGGGAGAATGTGTTCTGGTCAGATGAAACCAAAACAGAACTTTTTGGTAGAAACAGGTTCTCGTGTTTGGAGGAGAACGAATACTGAATTGCATCCGAAGAAGACCATACCCACTGTGAAGCATGGGGGTGGAAACATCAGGCTTTGGGGCTGTTTTTCTGCAAAGGGACCAGGATGACTGATCTGTGTAAAGGAAAGAATGCATGGGGCCATGTATCGAGAGATTTTGAGTGAAAATCTACTTCTATCAACAAGGGCATTGAAGATGATACGTGGCTGGGTCTTTCAGCATGACAATGATCCCAAACACACAGCCAGGGCAAGAAAGGAATGGCTTCGTAAGAAGCATTTCAAGGTCCTGGAGTGGCCTAGCCAGTCTCCAGATCTCAACCCAGTAGAAAATCTGTGGAGGGAGTTGTGTTGCCCAACGACAGCCCCAAAACATCACTGTTCTAGAGGAGATCTGCATGGAGGAATGGGCCAAAATACCAGCAACAGTGTGTGAAAAGCTTGTGAAGAGTTACAGAAAGCGTTTGGCCTCCGTTATTGCCAACAAAGGGTACATAACAAAGTATTGAGATGAACTTTAGGTATTGACAAAATGCTTATTTTCCACCATGATTTGCAAATAAATTCTTTAAAAATCAAACAATGTGATTTTCTTATTTTTTCCCACATTCTGTCGCTCATGGTTAAGGTTTACCCATGTTGACAATTACAGGCCTCTCTAATATTTTCAAGTGGGAGAACTTGCACAATTAGCGGTTGACTAAATACTTATTTGCCCCGTTGTATAAGAAGTGCGTAGCAGCACACAGCTACATTACCCCTACGTAATAATGCGACTTTTTTTCTCCCCCGTAGCAATATTACGATTTTAATCTTGTTCTTTTTTAAATGTATTTATTTGGCCCTAATACTCCCTCGTAGCGTCGTATCAACGTGCATCATTAAGTTTTTTTCACCTCCAGAGATATGTGACATTTATTTATCTACTCTGCTGGTGCTCACTCTAATGCTGAGAACAACATAGACACACCACAAAAAGTGACAGAAAGAATTGTTTTGATCCTGTTGAAAAAGTGAAGTCACAGTGTTCCGAATCTGTTTACATTCCATTCTTTTGCACTAGTTAATGCTATCATTGACCTCATTGTTTATTTGTGACTTATTATTGTTATCGATGTGTTTATTTGTACTTAAATAGAAGTGTTCCAAAATATTTTTGTGAATTAAGAATCGTGAACAAAAAATTAGTTGAGAGTTAAAAAAAAAAGTTCATTAAAAAAAATTACTACACTAGTCGACTAATCGTTAAAAAAGTCTGCAGACTATTCGGGAGAAAAATAATCGTTTGGGACAGCCCTAGAATGTTTACATCAAATTTTAGTGGAACTATACATTTTTAGCAAAAACTGTATGCAACTTTTGTGCGCCTGGATTTCCTGATCTTTTTAATTTTTATGTAAATAACATGCACCTAATAAAAAAAAAAAACGAGGCTTTTGAAATGTTCTTCCCATTGTGTAATTCTAAAAAAAATCTTAAAAAAAAAAAAAAAAAAAAAAACACTACCTCTTGTTGTGTGCTAAACAAGTCAATATATCGATCCAGATTAATTAATGTTTGCACTCCTAGTCACTAATACTCTATGTTGTCCTTCCCAATATTGTAAAGCTCAATAACCCAAAGGTTGATAATACATACCGTACCGAGTGAAGTCTCATTATTTTTAGTTGATTTACCTGGACATGTGTCTCCTCTGAGAGTAAACCAGCAGATACTTGACACGTAGAAGCTGATTATTTGTGACCACAAAGTACTTCTCGGGCACGTCCCCTGCCTCGCTGTTCTTGGCCCTCAAGCGCTGTCGGTCAACCATTTCGGAATCTGACGTGGGTGAGATAAGCTCGTGTTAACTTGTGAAGCTTCACACGGGGGGATGACGAAATATTGACGGACCTTTTTTCTTGACCTGACACTTGACGTCAGGGTGATCGATGACTTCGCACAAGGCGATGCAGCTGAGCAGTGGCCCCAGGATGCTTTCCTGCCAACCGCTGCTGTGGGGACTGTAGAGTACAGCCATGCTTAGGTCACTGGTGAGGTAGGTGCCCTCTCCAAACACAGAGTTCTGTATGTTACACACAAAAAAAAAAGAAAATAAGGTCAAGGCTATCTTCACAGTGCCTTTCAATTCCAAGGTCTTTGCTCGTATGTGACACGCATCAGAATTTTTCATGCAATGAGAACAGTTAAATTCTGATTTTCTTTTTTCCAACCGACCTGGGCTTCTTTATTGTGTAGATACGCTGGTGGCCAAAAGTATTGGCACCCCTGCAATTCTGTCAGATACTGCTCAATTTCTCCCAGAAAACGATCGCAATTACAAATGCTTTGGTGTAATATCTTCATTTATTTTGCTTGCAATGAAAACACAAAAGAGAATAAATTTTTTTTAATCATTATCATTTTACACAAAACTCCAAAAATGGGCCAGACAAACATATTGGCACAAATCATGTGATGCCTTTCAAATCTGTGTAAAAAACAGCACCCGTTACTTACCTGTGGCACATAACAGGTGGTGGCAATACCTAAATCACACTTGCAGCCAGTTAAAATGGATTAAAGTTGACTCAACCTCTGTCTTGTGTCCTTGTGTGTATGACTATGAGCATGGAGGAAAGAAGAGGACTTGAGAAGCAAAACTGTGAGGAAGCATGGGCAATCTCAAGGCTTAACGAAAGATTGTGCGGAAGGTGGATAAAGAACCTCTACTAAAATCCAAACAAGTTCAAGCTATCTTGCAGTCCAAGGGTACAACAGTGTCAACCCGTACTATCCGTCGGCGTCTGAATGAAAAGGGACTCTGGTAGGATACCCAAGAAGACCCCACTTCTGACCCTGAGACATAAAAAAGCCAGGCTGGAGTTCGCCAAAACTTACCTGAGAAAGCCAAAAACGTTTTGGAAGAATGTTCTCTGTTCAGATGGGACAAAAGTAGAGCTTTTTGGGAAAAGGCATCAACATAGAGTTTACAGGGGAAAAAAACAAGGCCTTCAAACAAAAGAACACTGTCCCCACAGTCAAACATGGCAGAGTTTCCCTGATGTTTTAGGTTGCTTTACTGCCTCTGGCACTGGACTGCTTGACCGTGTGCATGGCATTTTGAAGTCTTGAAGACTGCCAACAAATTTTGCAGCATAATGCAGGGCCCAGTGTGAAAAAGCTGGGTCTCCCTCAGAGGTCATGGGTCTTCCAGCAGGAGAATGACCCAAAACACACTTTAAAAAGCACTAGAAAATGGTTTGAGAGAAAGCACTGGAGACTTCTAAAGTGGCCAGCAATTAGTCCAGACATGAATCCCATAGAACAACCATGGAGAGGTCTGAAAATGGCAGTTTGGAGAAGGCACCCTTCAAATCTCAGAGACCTGGAGCAGTTGGCCAAAGAAGAATGGTCTAAAATTCCAGCAGAGCATTGTAAGAAACTCATTGATGGATACCGGAAGCGGTTGTTCGCAGTTACTTTGTCTAAAGGTTGTGCTATTAAGTATTAGGCTGAGGGTGCCAATACTTTTGTCCGGCCCATTTTTGGAGTTTTCGATAAAATGATAGAGACATAGGGTTGACAAGACAGAAGTTGAGTCAACTTTAATCCATTTTAACTGGCTGCAAGTGTGATTTAGTTATTGCCACCACCTCTTGTGTGCCACAGGTGAGTAACAGGTGCTGTTAATTACACAAATTCGTGAAGCATTATATGATTTTTCCAAAGGGTGCCAATACTTTTGTCCGGACAATTTTTGGAGTTTTTCGATAAAATGATAATGATTAAAAAATTTTTTTGTCATTTTGTGTTTTTTCATTGCAAGCAAAATAAATTAAGATGTTACTACCAAAGCATTTGTAAATGCAATCGCTTTCTGGGAGAAATTGAGCACTACAGAATTGCAGGGGTGCCAATTCTTTTCGCCAGAACTGTATATATTGGATATGTATCCGATGCCTCATGCATGTACTCGTCATCAACAGGCCTAAAACGTCACCACTATTCAACAAAACTAAAAATTGGCGCGAAAGACCAATGCGGACAAAGGCGCAGAAAATACTCCATTTTGATGGTCGGCTAATCGCCAATTATTTTGGTGATTAGTCGGGTCAAAGGTTAACATATAAATTGCATCCTTCAGTGTTCATATTAAAGAAATCAGGTGTACACTGTACTTTTGTTTTTGTTTTTTTATATTTACAAATAATTATAAATTGAAACATGTTGAAATAGATAAAAAAAAGAGAATATTGGATGTTTTTTGTTTTATTTTACTAGAAAAACATTTAAGATTACACTGGGATTTTTTCTTTGAAAAGAAATTGAAAACATAGATACAAAAGAAAATACTTACATTTTTTTCCTTTTTTTGTTTTTATCTAACATAAATATTAGGGCTGTCAAAATTATCGCGTTAACGCGCGGTAATTAATTTTTTTAATTAATCACGTTAAAATATTTGACGCAATTAACGCACATGTCCCGCTCAGACAGTATTCTGCCTTTTGGTAAGTTTTACAGCAAGGCTTTTTGTGCTGCATTACAACAGCGAACTCTTGTGGTCGCTTTGCGACATGGTTTCTTTTTTTCTTGTCAGTTCATATGGCTGCATGACGTCTCGGGCTGAAGCCTACATTGTAATGTTGTGCTTATATGATCCTTGGACAAGATCTGTCCGTAAGTATGGTTGTTGTAAAGAATGTACATATTATGTTAGTAAGCGAAATGTTCTATTTTTTGTATGAGACGCTTTTTGTTTATGTTTAGTGAACCTGAATAGCGTGCTAAGCTAACGTTGTTGCTAATGCAATGCTTGTGTACTTTTTTTTGTTGTTGTAGTTTTATGACGGTCTAAAGAGGACAATGGTTTGAGGCTATTTTATTAATAAATCAGATGAAAAAGGAAGAAGTCTGATTATTAAGGCGTCGTTCACTAGCTGTCTAGCTTTGGAAAAAGTAGACGCTTCGGAGTGAGGACAGCATAGACAGATTTAAATGACAGTAGAGTGAAATGCCCACTACAATGTACCGTATGTTGAATGTACAGTGGGGAGAACAAGTATTTGATACACTGCCAATGAATTTTCCCATTGGCAGTGTATCAAATACTTGTTCTCCCCACTGTATATATCCATCTTGTGTCTTATCTTTCCATTCCAACAATTTATTTTACAGAATATAAATAATTTACAGAAAAATATGGCATATTTTATAGATGGTTTGAATTGCGATTAATTGCGATTAATTACGATTAATTAATTTTTAAGCTGTAATTAACTCGATTAAAAATTTTAATCGTTTGACAGCTCTAATAAATATACATATGTAATACTTTTAAAAATAATTTTAAAATATTTCTGTTCTCCCCCATTTTTTATTTAAAAACAATGTAAAAAATATAATAATAATTTGAATAATTAAAAATAAGTATTTACATTTTTTCTTTTTTTTGTATTGAAAAAAATAATAAACATTTAAGACCAGCGGTAAGGGATGCCATCAAGCTGAAGGAGGAGGCCTATCAGGCCTTTTTGGCCTGTGGGACTCCGTAGGCAGCTGACAGGTAACGGCTGGCCAAGCGGACTGTAGCCTCGGCGGTCGGCGAGGAAAAAACTCGGACACGGGAGGAGTTCGGCAAGGCCATGGAAAACGACTTCTGGACGGCTCCGAGGAAATTCTGGTCCACCATCCGGCGTCTGAGGAGAGGAAAGCAGTGCACCATTAACACTGTGTATAGTGAAGATGGGGTACTGCTGACCTCGACTCGGGACGTCGTGAGTCGGTGGGGAGAATACTTCGAAGCCCTCCTCAATTCCACCGACACGCCTTCCTTTGAGGAAGCAGAGTCTAGGGATTCCGAGGTGGGCTCCCCGATCTCTGGGGGTTGAAGTCACTGGGGTGGTTGGAAAGCTCCTCGGTGGCAAGGCCCCGGGGGTCGATGAGATCCGTCCGGAGTTTCTAAAGGCTCTGGATGTTGTGGGGCTGTCGTAGCTGACTCGCCTCTACAACATCGCATGGACATCGGGGACAGTGCATCTGGATTGGCAGATTGGAGTGGTGGTCCCCCTTTTTAAGAAGGGGAACCGGAGGGTGTGTTCCAATTATAGAGGGATCACACTCCTCAGCCTCCCCAGTAAAGTCTATTCATGGGTGCTGGAGAGGAGGGTACGTCAGGAAGTCGAATCCCTGATTCAGGAGGAGCAGTGTGGTTTTCGTCCCGGTGGACCAGCTCTATACCCTCGGCAGGGTCCTCGAGGGTGCATGGGAGTTCGCCCAACCAGTCTACATGTGTTTTGTGAATTTGGAGAAGGCGTTCGACCCTGTGCCTTGGGGAGTCCTGTGGGGGGTGCTCCGGGAGTACTGGGTACACAGCTTCTTGGTAAGGGCTGTTCAGTCTCTGTACTACCGTTGTCAGAGTTTGATCCGTATTGTCGGCAGTAAGTTGAATTAGTTCCCAGTGAGGGTTGGACTCCGCCAAGGCTGCCCTTTGTCACAGATTCTGTTCATAATTTTTATGGACAGAATTTCTAGGTGCAGCCGAAGCGTTGAAGGGTCCGGTTTGGTGACCTCAGCATTGAATCTCTGCTCTTTGCAGATGATGTGGTGCTGTTGGCTTCATCAAGCCGTGACTTCCAACTCTCACTGGAGCGGTTCGCAGCCGAGTGTGAAGCAGTTGGGATGAAGATCAGCACCTCCAAATCTGAGACCATGGTCCTCAGTCGGAAAAGGGTGGGGTGCCCTCTCCGGGTCGGGGATGAGATCCTGCCCAAGTGGAGGAGTTTAAGTATCTTGGGGTCTTGTTCACGAGTGAGGGTAAGAGGGAGCGGGAGATTGACAGACGGATTGGTGCAGCATCTGCAGTAATGCTCTGCACGGGTCCATAGTGGTGAAGAAGGAGCTGAGCCGAAAGGCAAAGCTCTCGATTTACCAGACGATCTACGTTCCTACCCTCACCTATGGTCATGAGCTGTGGGTCGTGACCGAAAGAACAAGATCCCGGATACAAGTGGCCAAAATGAGGTTCCTCCGCAAGGTGTCCGGGCTCTCCCTAAGATATAAGGCGAGAAGCTCGGTCATTCGGGAGGGACTCGGCGTCAAGTCGCTATTCCTCCGCGTTGAGACGAGCCAGCTGAGGTGGCTTGGGTATCTGGTTCGGATGCCTCCTGGACACCTCCCTGGAGAGGTGTTCCGGGCATGTCCCACCGGCGGGAGGCCCCAGGTACGACCCAGGACTCGCTGGAGAGACTATGGCTACGTTCATACTACAGGTCTTAATGCACGAATCCGATTTTTTGTCATATCTGGTTTTTTGGCGTGCCCGTTCAGACTGCCTTTGTCCATTGAGACCATTCAAGTATTACGCATGCGCACTAATTCGCAGTCCGACAAGCGCTGAGCAAGACGACTCGCATGCGCAGAAGCATCAAAACAAATGACCACACATGCTGGCTGTCATCAGTCATTCCAGGGATATCAATTTTTGCTTTTTAAAAAGAGGACACCTAACAGACATAAACAATCCCAGTTTAGGCTTGTATTCAAAGTATATGGATCGATAGCATGCACGCACTGTCCGTGCATGTCACACACACATACGCGCAGTTTGCCCCGACTCTCGGCCGTGTAAGCAATGTTGAAATATGCTTATATGGAGCAGACAGAAAACCGATCATTCTCAGGCTTATCCTCAACCCATTTTTTTTTTGTATGACTGTTGTCAAGTCCGACCCTTCCTAAAAAGCCGTGTTCAAGGCAAGCTAGGCGCTAATTACGCACAGCTGCACCGCTACGGTGGCGTCTCTCTCGCTTTTTGATGACGTAATTGCTGCATGAATTCCGATTTGAGAGACTGGACAGTACAGACCGCCGCGACAGTCTGGAAAAATGTGGCCCAGATTGGATTTGAACCACATACGAAAGTGACCCAGATCGGATTTGAAATGGTCCAGTTCTATGCGACTTGTCACATTCAGACCGTCAAGTTAATGCCTCACTCGAGTCGGAAAAACACGAAAAAATCGGATTCGTGCATTAAGACCTGTAGTATGAACGTAGCCTATGTCTCTTGGCTGGCCTGGGAACGCCTTTGGATCCCGCCGGAGGAGCTGGTTGAAGTGGCTGTGGAGAGGGAAGTCTGGGCTACCCTGTTAAAGCTGCTGCCCCCGCGACCCGACTCCGGAGCAAGCGGAAGATGATGGATGGATAAACATTTAAGGAATTAGAAAATAGATTAATCAGAGAATATTTACTTTAAAAAATATATATTATTTTAATTAGTAAACATTTTGAAAATTAAGAAATAAACAAGAGAATATTTACTGGTAAACTATTCACTGCCATGCAATCCATTTTGACTGGGAAGAATGGCACCGATGGGAGTGGCTGTCTATCGTCGTCAGTTGCAGCCAATGTGCTGGTATTTGGAACAATTCTGAGGTTAACAATGTCTCTGAAGGGTTAATCAAAATCATTGTCGACTAATTGAATAATTGAAGAACATCAATCGCTGACCTTGTTGAGGTGACAGTGCAGCCCGTTGTGAATGATGGAATGAAAGTTCTCCAGACGACTCCCGTGGAAGGCATAGAAGACCTCTCGATCCTCTCTCATCCGCTCAAATCGCACATTCAATTGGTCACAGTACTCCAGCTCAAACAGGAAGTCAGGTGCAGGGGCGGCATCGATGGCACATTGTGTCAAGGCGCAAAGTCTGCCATACTGTGGAGGAAGGATAAAATGGAGTTGGTGCTCACCAATGCTATTGTAATTATAAATCTGTTATAACCTCATCTTTCTGTAGTGTCTTGACAGCAAAACTCTTGGACGAGAGGATCCAGTGTGCAAGTGCCACATGGCGCTCACCCTCTCCTGGACGCAGTCGGACTAACTCCCTTACGCCAGGGAAGGAATTCACATCTACCAACTATACACACACGCACACACCATGGAAAATATGAATAACATTGCTACTATGACAATACACGTAGTCCCCGGGTTATGACATACGCAACCTACATGATTTCGACTTGACGACGCCGGAGTCTCATCCACCATTGTGTCTCCAGTCGTTTTTTTTTTTTTTGTAGTCGTGTAAACAGTATCTTTTTTTTTTTTTTTTACTTTATTTTATTAATATGTCTGTTCTGCTCCAGCGAAATGTGCATTGGATCATAATGTTGACTTTTGTTTTGTGATGCATGCTCTTATATTGGCAGAAGAAGCGTAGAGAAGGTAGTACTTCCGCACACGAGTAAGAGCGCAAGTACACACGAAGAACGTATTTGCGCAAAGAAGAGCGCACGTGCACACACGAGGAACAGCGCATTTGCTCCCATGAAGAAGTCGCGCAGTCGAGGGAGAGAGGGGAAAGATTACTAGCTAGGACTTAGCGCCAACGACAAGTCTTGGCAAGGACAATGATGTATAATACATGTTTTTTGGATAGTTATTTTGAGATTTAGGTGGTATTTAAGGGTACTTAAAGGGTTGATTCCAACTTAGGCGGAAATTTGGGTTATGTCACCAGCGTAGGAACGGAACTCGTCCGTAACCCGGGGACTACCTGTACACAGTGGTACCTCACCATACGATCGCTTCGATATTAGAGCTGGGAATCTTTGGGCACCTAACGATTCGATTACGATTACGATTCAGAGGCTCCGATTCGATTATAAAACGATTATTGATGCACCCCACTCCTTTTTTTTTTTCTTTTTGTTAATGTTTTGTACATTAGTTCCAAAATTGTTCAAAAATACTCTCAGGCTAAACCACACTACTATTTCAGTATCAAGTTAACATATAGCGTAAACAAATATACAAAAATAACATTAAATAAAAAACTCCAGTCCCCATTCTGTATCAGCAGCTTTACACTACATTCAATTAATTTAATGTTGTGAATCAACCGTTAAATTTGTTAAAATTGCTCCCGTTATTCCATAATTTCCCTTTTGTCTACTTTCGACATGTGAAAGTTTTAAAACTATTTTAAAGATAGATTCAAGTCAATATTTTACCGATTTAGGAGTATTTTAGATAAAAAGTTAATTAGGTTTGCTTGGAAGGTTCGCTACAACAGCCTTGCAGGGAAGTGTACTGCTTTAAGATGGCGGCCGTTTATAACGCCCGCATCTAGCTTTTTGTAGATGTGCTGCTAACACTACCGAATCTATATTGCATCTAGTCCTATATAAATGATATCCACCGTAACACTATATGGATGTACTTGTAGCAGCTTTTCGGCAGCAGTCAGGTATGTTGTTGTGTTTTTTTATCTCGTTGCATGAGTTGAGCTAGAGCCGTGAGTTGAGCATCGGCATTACCCGAGGGGCCGGGTAATGGGAACCATGATGTTTAGCTACTCTCGCTCCGTTCCGTCCCGAAGACCGCGCGGCACGCTGAGTGTTGTGTACTTCCGCTTTACTTCGCATTTTTCAATAATCGGAATTTGGATGTTTGTGAATCGTTCTCGAATCTTCCACGGCCGAATCGCGAATAATCTAAGAATCGGAAATTTTGCACACTTCTATTCGATATACGACTAGACATGTGCTGGTGTGAAATTATGACAGTTAATAACCCTAAGCCGAAATATCAGAGTTTCACGGTATTGCAATTACAGCTCTAAATTGTGTTACTTTGAGATATCTTGGTTTAAAAAAAAAACAAAAACAAAAAAATACTTTTTTTTAATGGAACAGGATTTTCATTTTTCAAAACATAGTAGCAAATTGGAACATAAGTATAATGTTAAGTTAAAATAAAAAAAAATAATTGTAATTAAAATTCAACTAAATGCATTCCGTGAGCCTAAACCCACAGCCCAACATTATTGCCATCAGAACCAAAATAATTGAATTATTTTGCATAAAAAGCACGTGTATGACTCATATCATGTTTAAATTATTATACAAACAACTCTCTTTCTCAATACAGACAGTTGCCAGAAAGAAAAAAAAACATGTTTTCCCACCGCTAGACACACTAAACACACTGGCGTGAACTCTCATAGCTGGTGGGAAACGTTCATCACAGTATTTACTAACCTTTAATTTGGTATAAATGCAAAATCATATAGGAGGTAATGCCTCCTCGGCAACCACCCTCCGCAAACATGTTTTACATGTCAGTGGGCCCTCCTTCTCTAAGCCGCTGCCGTCTGTAACTTTTATGTAGCTGAAGTATTCACATACCAGCGTTTTTTTTTTCCCATGGGGGGAAACAGTTCAAGAGTTTCACCTCCTCCAGCCATCATGTAGCACAGCTGACTCACTGACACTGAGCAACAGCCGGTGGATGAGGGTTGAGCCTTACAGCTGCAAGCGAGGGATTTCTCCATGCATTTTTGGGACATAAAAAATAGCTAATACCTTAGGGCAGTACATCTCAAATAGTGGGGCGCGCCCCCTGGGTGGCGCATGTGACCTCGGGGAACATGCTTTTTTTCCCCCCCGTATTGTAATAAAGTGTACTTGCACATCCACTCAATCGGTGGCAGTGGCGCTCTCATTTTCAGGGTGCGCGCAATATTTTTGAACTAAGCAAGAGCACACAGAAAAGAGATATGAAGAGCTGTGAGTGTGCGCCGTTTTTTTTGAAAGCCGTTTTCCTGCCGGACTCACGCAGCGACCTTCTCCGGTTGTCACGTGTCCGCCCGAGAAGTGCCATTTTCGGCTTGGGATCGTCACGACGACCGCTCTCACCTACGGTTCTCCCTTGGCCACCGAGAATGCGCTTTCTATCGTGCCGTTTGTCTTTTGTCTTTGACTTTTAATACAGTGGGAGATGAGGAAAGACCACTTTTTACCGTGTCTAAAAATAATTATAGCGGACAGCCGGAAGCCAAATCAATTAAGACGCCACTTAAAGACATTATACCCCAATCTCGTTGATAAGCCGCTTGTTTTTCAGCGAAAACGTGCCGACTATTGCCAACAATCGTCCCGCTTTGTCATTGTTATATCAGTAAACCAGTGAGCACTGTTAGCCTGCTCAGTGCAAAATAACCCGACACCATTGCAAAGGAGGTGATACGGTGAGCAGCAAAAAAAAAAACTGTCCTTCTGTTCAAAGACACTTTTTTTCCCCTTTAATTCAGTTTTGTTTTTTTGGTCAAATTTTTGGGCATATTGTCCTCACGTTTCTAATCAATTTGAATTTGTTTTTAATTACTGATTTTATTACATTTTATTTTTCTGTATCAAGTGGTCAAAAATGTACCTTGAATGTATTTTACAGTTTGGCTGTGACTTTTTTAAATGCAGGCAAATTGATGCGCGTTAAGTCTTTCCTGTTACAAACAAACCATTGTTAATAAAGGTATACTTTATTATAAGTTGATCTATGTTACTTTTTTTCTTAAATAGAAAAAAAGGACAATGTTAGGCACAGGCGTACTTATAATAGTAATTTTATAGACAAATGATACTATTTACAGTGGCGGCAGAGAGTTTGGGGGGGCGCAGAACATTTACGTCTTCCTTGAGGGGGCGTAACAGAAAATAATTGAGAAGCACTGCCTTAGGGTCAGTATGGCGGAAAATTTTTGCAGTTTTGAAACCTTGACGCTTTCATACCACAGTATACCTATAAACCGGTAATCAGCACATACTGTATATGATGAAATACGAAGATTTAAGGTAGAGTCGCAATTTCATAGATTTCCGGCAAGATGGACGCACAGCTGATTATTTTGTGAGAGAAATCATCATGGGTCCCAAGAAGGTTAGTGAAGGTGATGAAAAAAGGGAAAAGGTGATGCTTATTATTGAAATTAAAAAGGAAATGAGAGAAAAATATTAGCGTGGTTTTCATGTCATTGTACTGGTTAAACAATAAAGCCGAAATATGTTCAAGATCTCGAGGATGACTCTCCTTATTATTATTACTGTAACTTTGGCAAGAAGTTGCCAGGTTCGTCAGGTTTGTAATAATTTATTTCAGAAGCTGTGCAACACAAGACAGCTACTGTACGCTGTAGCCAACGCCAACAACAACATGAACATGAAAAGAGGAAGTAAAAACTTCCCACTCTTCCGCACCTCTCTCTCCAGTTAAACTGTGCATCCAGTAACAGCACATAAAACACAACCGCCACATTAGAACCCAATTCATTACATTATTGATATTATATTATTCCGATTTGTAGTTATAATTTATTTGTTTTGCTATGTGTAATTGCTATTTGTAATTGTACCTGCAGTACTTATCAAGGATTTAGCGTTGGTTTTTGGGCTGTGGAACGAATTAATCTAGTACTGCAACGATTAATCGATAAACTCCTGCAATTCGATTAGAAAACAAAGCTTTGAATCAAATTTTGCTGCCTTGAGGATTCGTTTAATTGGAGTGGCGTTGTAATGGTTTGTGTTCAAAGTGCTGCATTTAGTTTTATTGATTTGGGTGGATACACGGCTCTCTAGTGGCAGCAGTGACTATGACATAACTCATTTAATATGGTTGAATATAGCTGCTCCCTGTTAAGGCCAACATAAGTGATTATTTGAGCAAATATGTTTTTTAATGAAATTTAGTTTTTAGGTATATGTAGCGGAATATGTGTTTGAAGGATTTGTTAAGAGAATTGTGAGAATTTTTTTTTTTTATAGCATTTGAGCTAATTGACTTTGCGATGCAAGTTAGCTGATTGTTCGTTTGTTGTACTTAGATCCTTATTCATTTGGTTTTTTTAAATACTGTTTGAGCATTTTGATTTAGTTTTAAATTCATTTATTGCTCTTGTGAAATTATTGTGCAATTCTGCATAGTTTAATAAATTATAGTGGAATTTTGTATTCGAAATTAATGCTCTTTTGTAAGTGCAATCTTTGTGAGCCTTTGTTCTACATCTCATAAAACTGATTCTGCAACACATGAAATGTTCCCAATCCGATTGCTCGATCTGACTAGTTGATAGATTAATCGATTACTTAAATAATTGATAGCTGCAGCCTTAAATTAATCAAATTATAATGTATTCATATAGGAAACTCAAGCTCGACATACGATTATTCTGGAACAAATTAATTTCATATGTAGAGGTACCACTGTACAGGCAAACGTTTGACTTTGGGAACATCAATGGTGCATGTTTTTCGTTTAAAGTATTGCATTTGAACAATGGTGTATATCTTACCAGCGTGTCAAAGTCTTTATTGTCCCGGTGAACATATCGGGGAGGGAAGGGGCGAAGCAAAGAGTCCTTTTTGTAGTTTTGGGCAGCAGCGACAAACAGGCTACAGCGAAGATCGGCCGCCACGGGATCTCTGTGCAGGCAAGAGCGCACCAGCTCTCGGACCACCTCGGGTGGGAGCGGCGGCTGCATTCCCAGGACTGAAATTAGGTGGGAACAGAACTTGATTTGACTGTCTCTGAACTTGGAATTTCCCACTTTTCGGTGTTAGAATACTTTCTGCACAACTTACTCTCAAGTTTTTTTAACAAACTGTAAACAATCTTGCTATTGTTGACTGTATGTCTTGTTAGATTTGCTGAGTTGTGTGTGCATTGAGTAAAATTATCAATAAATGATTTAGAATGATGAAATTCACGCTTTATTTAAGATGTATGATCGAATGGAGACTTTACATTTCCTCTGTTTTATCTGTAAACCTTTGAAACTGCAAAGAAAATGGAGGGGTCCAGTTATGATCATCTTCAATTCAACCCTTCTATAGGAAAAGTATCTGTTTTTGTTCATTGAGGGAAAAAAATTCAAAATAATTTACGACCGCTCGGTCAACAACTTACACATATGTGGACAATACATTTTGGTTCATGTAATGTAATGCAATATTAACATTTGGTATACAAGTTAGGCGTACATGATCCAAAATGTGATTTTTTTTTTCTTTCTGAAAGATGTTTTGCCAATAGCGATACCAATTAGAAGCCAATATTTTTAGTAGAAATCGACCAATATAGGTTTTTCAGGACCAATTGTTAGTAATTCGAGGTGCTGATAACCTATTTTTGGAGTCGATTTTCATTTGTAGTAGAAGTGTAAAAATTGGCGTAATAATTTGGATCAAGCCAACACTAAACTTCATTGAAATGCCTAAAGCATGTTTATTGAATCACACAAATAGAAAGTAATAGCTCAAGAAGTGCCTGAATTTCCTGGACTCAGAAACGTCTCTTATAAAGTTGAATAAAAGGTTAAAAAATCTCCCTATAAAGTTTCCACAGAAAATACAAAATACAAGGAGTTCTCAAGGTCAGCAGCATCTCTTGTAAAGTTGAATAAAAACGTAACTCAAAATAATAGCTCCCTGAATTTTTTCACAATTAGGCTGTATTGGCTGAGCCAAAATTGTGTTGGTTCGTTCCACTGAAATGGATCTACATGACCTCTGCATTGTAATTTACATACGTTGCTAATTACTACCAAAAAAAAAGTTCTACTCACGGTTTCCAGTCATTTTTTAGTAATTAGCGTTTTCGTGTCGGTCTTTTTTTCCCCCGTGGCGCAGTGATATTGATACGGCGGAGTCGTATCGTCAGTGTGTGAAGCCATTTTAGGTCACGTGCACCAATAGGAGACGAGGACTGTTGCTATGCACTTAAAAAACAAACAATATGGCGGCGACCGTGTCAAGCTACGACACGAGCGAAGATGAACCAAAGATAAGAAAACCGCATTCGGAATTTAGTCAAAAGGCATCGAAACGATGCTATATGCATCTCTCAACTGTCCAAGGGCGAAAAAGGGCAGGAATTTAGAAAAAACGTGCAGAGCCCGCGTGGTTGCGTCAGACAATGGCTTTCTCCCCAGGCTCCGTTGAAGGATCTTGCTGAAAATGCGTCGACTGGGATTTTTAACGACATTCACTACAGGTAAGCCACACGCACGCCTTTACTACAAGGTTAATTGTTATTAACTTATGCTCAAAAAATTCTTATTTAAACTAGTGTTGTAACAATACCATTTTTTAGCCCAGATATCAATACCACTTTGTTATAAAATGTATATAGTGTACAGTGTGTCGAAAGTGAATCCAGTATAACTTTTTATTGCATACCAGTTATGGGTGACAATGGTTAAATAAACCTTTTGGCTCAAGAACATCAAGCTGTAGTCAATAAAAGCCCTGATACTGACGTGGCAGTGATTGCTGTAAGTCTGCAGATAGATTTACAGTGTAAATTGCATTTTTTCACAGGAGGAGGCAACAGAACGAGGACTGACGTCTCTAAGGTCTCTGCAGCTCCTGGCACTAGTGTGTGTTCAGCACTCATTGGCATCCATACATTCACAGGTTGTGACTCTGCTTGTGCCTTTCATGGCAAAGGCAAAAAAAAACCTTTTCTTTTGCACGTCATAAAAAAGAATACCTGACTGGGTTTGCAAAGCTGGGCAGCAGTTTTAAACTTGACCTACAAACATTTAACACGTTGTGTAAATACGTGTGCCACCTGTTTGGCCAGTCATGTGCCAAAAATGATGCCAAATGCAGATCTTTCTGTATAGCCTCGTCAGTCTTGCCAGAACATTCTATTCCCCCCAAAACTGATGCTCTGTACCAACATTGCAGGACAGCAAACTATCAAGCAGCAATTATGAAACGTTGTCTGACAGTTAAAATGTGTGCCCCTTCACCCATTGGGAATGGGTGGGACATTGAGGATGGGCAGTTGGCAGTGACATGGATGACTAAAAATCCTGCCCCTGATACTGTTTTGCAAGTAGTCAACTGTAGTTGAAAGGCAACCAATTGTGACATGGGAAGATGTTCCTGTATGTCTGCAAAACTTAAACTTAAATTTATATCGGTGCCAAGCATGTGAGAATGTTTCCAAAGAAACAGAAGACACTTGGATGGGATGATGACTTTGAGTAAAGCGATTTTGAGGAGTAATGTTGTCATGTACAGTTTTACTATTCTTTTATTTTATTTTATTTTTTTTTTCGTTTTTCAATATTTGTATGTGTAATGTGTATTTTTATAGTATGAGACACTTCCATGTTTAAATAAATGTGTACCAACAATACCATACTTCAATGATTCCAAACTTTTGTGTATATACAGTGTGATTAAAAAAGGCTGTGCCAAAATCAAAATGCCATGTCAAAAACGAAAAACATTAAAAAAAAAAAAAAAAACTACCTTGGACAGATGTAGGAAGTAACCAAGTTTAATTTCATGTTTTCATAGTACTCAAATATGGCCATCACCAGCAGCATGGACAACATCAAGTTGACATGAGAATTCCTCCCTCCCGCGTTGATTGCGTCTGTTATGTAATCTTTCATGTCATCAATATTTGCTGGAAGTGGTGGAACATACACTTAGTGTATAACATACGTTATGTGCCATAAAGATGGATAACGAACTTTGTCTTTAACATACCAACACGTCCAGCAAGTACTGATGATGCGAAATATCGAACAACAGTTGCAATCAAGACAATAACTGCGACATGCACACGTTTGAGAGGAATTCTCATCGTGGCTTGATTTTGTCCGTGCTGCTGGGTGTGCTCACATTTGAGCACTTGTGAAACATGAAATAAAACTTGGAAGTTATCTTCAACACGTGTCCATCACTTCTTTTGTGATGTCTTTCATTTTTTAAGTATCACGTTATGATTTTGGCACATTATATTTTTGATCACCCTGTAATTTTTTTGTCTTATTCCATTTTTGCCATGATTCACATTTAGGAGGGTGTGGTAGCAATTGGGTTGATTTTCAGCTATTTATGATCATGGCGTGCATTTTTTATTTTATATATTTCATTGCATAGTAGGTTGTGATATTTTTAATATGACACATAAGCCTTTAGCTTAATTCAATATATATTTCATTGTGCTGGGTGCAAATCATTAATGTTGAAGTGTTTCCTTCAAGAAATTAGCTACATTTCTCATTCTGAATTCACCTATGTGTATACTAAGGCACCAATACTTGTTTCAAATGTTTGGTAGATGTGTTTATGACATTTGATAAAGATTTTGTGTTGCCAGAATTAATATAACACCGAAAACAAGCAAAAACAGCAACACTAGATCTGTATTTTTGTGTATTCACATCAAGATACATTTCTGGCTGGTAACTAAGTTAGGAGGGTATTGTCTTTGAAAAAAATCCATTTTCTAAGCACTTTTTCCATGGTCCCAATAAAGCCATATTTCCACAAGCTTGTCCATTCGCAGCACTTCCTGGTCAACTCTAATCTTTTAATGGACGACGGTCTCACAGAAGAAGTTGCAGCTGTCAGTGAAGGGTGTTTCAGTTCTGAAAAACACGCACACACACATAAACCATGTGAGAACTGTTTCATCCATATCATATTTACATAATCTTCCAATCCAAATTATATAGGCTTGTCCATTCTGCCATTTTTTCCTGAATAAAATTATCAAATAGGTTTTTGGAACTACGGTTAAACAGACTAAATACTATGTTATTTGTCAATCTAAACTTTTTGCTCAAAGTTAACAATCTAACATCATAATAATGACCGCTACAGCCCAGAACTCACATTGCCAGTCTTAACTTCAATTGTGATCTGACCAGAAGCCCACAACTCCCATAGTTATTCACAACAAAAGGCGTGTGTGTGGCTTACCTGTAGTCAATGTCGTTAAAAATCCCAGTCGACGCATTTTCAGCAAGATCCTTCGACGGAGCCTGGAGAGAAAGCCATTGTCTGACGCAACCACGCGGGCTCTGCACGTTTTTTCTAAATTCCTGCCCTTTTTCGCCCTTGGACAGTTGAGAGATGCATATAGCATCGTTTCGATGCCTTTTGACTAAATTCCGAATGCGGTTTTATCTTTGGTTCATCTTCGCTCGTGTCGTAGCTTGACACGGTCGCCGCCATATTGTTTGTTTTCGAAGTGCATAGCAACAGTCCTCGTCTCCTATTGGTGCACGTGACCTAAAATGGCTTCACACACTGACGATACGACTCCGCCGTATCAATATCACTGCGCCACGGGGGAAAAAAAGACCGACACGAAAACGCTAATTACTAAAAAATGACTGGAAACCGTGAGTAGAACTTTTTTTTTTGGTAGTAATTAGCAACGTCTGTAAATTACAATGCAGAGGTCATGTAGATCCATTTCAGTGGAACGAAATCCATTTTCTAAGCACTTTTTCCATGGTGCCAATACAGCCTAAATAAATAAAAATTCAATATAACTGAAGTAATTCAACTTCGTTATAACTTTAAATTTAACTAATCAGAGAACGGGGTGAATACTAAGAGACAGCAGGCAGGAGAGAGTGGCGGCTGCATCTGAGCCAAAATAACCCGGTTTTAAATAGATTTTTCCATATCGGCCTAAATCGGATTTTTAAAAAAAAAGGCCAATATCTAAATATGTCAAATTTCCAAATATCAGCGCCAATAATTGGCACGGCCGATAATCAGTCCATCTCAAATTTTTAGACCAGTAAAAATATTGCAAACAGTAAATGACAGATCATATTTTTTATGTAAAGGGAGCCCTGCTGGTATATCCTCAACAAATGTTGTTTACAAATATTACATGATGCTCCGTTACTATCATTAATTCCTAAAGTGAAGTAATACTGGATCAGCGGTTATGATCAAATGTGTGACCGACGCGAAATCGGTATGGGGCGCTGATATCAATACTGGATATCAGATTGGGGTATCACTAATTATATAATGAAGCATTATTGTATTTTTTTTAATATACATTTTAATGAATATGTAAAATTATAAATCAGAAAAACGTAATTAAAAATAAACTTAATAACTTTTAACTAGGAGGACTGGCTGTGAATGCTCATGTTTAAGTGCCATTGACGGCTCTAGACGTCCAATCCATTTTGACTGGGAGGTTTCAATGGCAGTCAGAGTTAATTAATGTCTTAAAAGAAGTTAATTAAGGTAAATATAAGCTGTGGTGCGTTTTAGATTCACCTTGAAATTTCAAACGAGAGCCAATTATGCTGACAGTTATGTGTCGAACTGTTAGAAACAGAACACCCACCATATGAAAATGTACTTTTTGTATGGGAAAGGCATAATATTGCGTCCGTGTTGTTTTTTTTATTTAGACATTAGCCATCTTACTTGTCCAACAGCTGTTTCCTGCCCCATAACGGAGAACCCATGACTCCAAGATACGTATGCTCGTTTTTATGTACGTTTTGAGGTTTGAGAAATGTGCTGTCATGTACAGTATTTAGATGACGTTACCGTGTGGTTTTAGCCTCTAAGCTAACCGCCGATGCTATTTGTCAAAACAAGTGCCGAATACATGCGTGACAGTGTCAAAAAGAATATCGACTAAAACGCGTAATGTCGTTAAAAAATACTCTTATGTATTCGGTCTATTTCCACCTAAAAAGAAACGTTGAACGTCTTTAAGTGGCCTTACCAGAAGTTGGGTCAACTCATAGCAGTCCAGAGTGAAAAGCCAACGTCAGAGGATGTTGCGTTCAATGACTGCCTTGAAAAACACATATAGAATGCAATAGTTTGGTGAGTGAATTTTCGTACTGTTCAGTTAAGACATACACTGTAAATTAGTTATATTTGGGTTTCTCCTCTTAAACACAAATTTATTTCTATAATTTGTTTAAGTAGCACGTTTTGAAATGCTGTTCGACAAATGAACCTCGAATGCATCTGAAAGTTTTTAAAAATAATTTTCATGGCGTCCTTCATTAATTTTCAAATTAAGGACGAGTGACAAATTAGATGTAAACTAACGAGATTACGTTATCTAGAAACTGTATCTAACTCTAGTAAATTTGAATACTGTTTTGGATTTTTTTTCTTTCACCTTTGCCTCTCATAAAACTGACACAAAATGTAATAACACATGTGATGTGAGACGACAACAGGTTTTGTGGTAAAAAATAATGAAACATTAACTTTCAGCCTTTGGCTCAGGTTGGCCAAACAACTTGCTAGCTAGCTTCTCCACAGATTGCAGGTTGCCAGATGGGAAATACAGCCTTTAGCTCAATCAAACCGTAAAACCCACCATTTCAGAAACAAATGACAATTTACTACCTGAAAATAATGTTTCCCTAATACAACAAATGTATTATTAAAAATAAAAAAAATACATGTTTGTCAATAGAAATCACTTTCAAAATACAACTTTGACAATGTTTTCCAGAGCAGACTCCAAAGTGCATTCTCGGCAAAGTATTGCTATTGATCAAGCAGAAGTAAATCCACCTGTCACGAGGTAACAATTCGAAACACACCAGAATATATGGGCCCCACAGAATACGCTACAACAACAAAAAATATAGTGCTCCTAACCATGGGCGTAGGTTTGCATAGGGACGCTACAGGGACATAACACTACCAACTTTCAGCATGCTCAAATTGTCCCCACCAACCGTTAAGCAACCTTACATGCATTATATAATGAGTTCACTTATACAAGTAATTGAGATTGTCTACCCATATGCTGTAGGGAAAGAATTGGCCCTACTATTATTCAGTGAATTATTTTCATTATGTTCAAACTTCCATTTACCTCTTTTCACTTGCTGAATGCGCCGGTCCACCCCCCACCCCACACCACTCCCCAAAACACCTGTTTGATTGGCTGATGACATGACCCATCCCAGACACACACATGCACGCTCACACTCACACAGCCCTGACAGAAATATGTGTCGACAACATGCCGCCTCCTCCGCCCCCTTCGAAGAGGATGGATGTTAGAAGTTTTTTTCGGCCAGCAGCAGCCACTGTAATTATTTTAAAAAGACACCAATATTATGGAAGTGGGAAACACACCACTAATTTTGCTACTGAAAGTCAGACATGTATATCCATTAGCATAACATTAAAATGTGTGAACTTGCTAACCCTAAGTGTTCTACTGTTTGTGTTTTCTACTGTTAATGTTAATTAAACTGTGAGAAATGTAGTGAACTATGCTCAGAGCCGTGCCGTCCATAAGGCGAGCTAGACAAATGCCTAGGGGCGCCGCAGCGTCCAAAAGGGCGTCAAGAAAAATATTCAAATAACATTTGATGATAGCAGTATTCAAAAAATTATACAAAACAATAAAACAAAAGAACAACAGAACCTTTTGTAATAAGTCTTTAAATAATAATGAAATATTTTTTCTAGTGTGCCTTCTGCCCGTTTCACTTTTTCCTGTGATGCGATAATTTCACCACAGACCCTAGTCTCACCACCCAGCAGACCAGAAAGCTACCTGAAGGTGCAATTTTTAGCCTCCTATTTTTTTTTGTTGCTGTTGGCCTGTCATAAGTAGATAGATTTGCTGACAGGTCGTCTACTCATGTGATTTTATTACTATATCAAAATGTATTATGTAAATTAAAATGTCCCCAGCACCAAATAGGTCCTTGGCTAGTTATTTTTGGGCCTGTCACAGGGTAAATATAAAGCCTATATATAAAACAATCTACCTGCCAGGCTCTGATGTACCAAATATATCTCAATAAAACAATGACTATTGTACTACAGCATCAACATGAAGGTCTGCCTATTTGAAGAGGGAACACTAGCATCAAATAGATGCTGCTTTGACTGGGGAATTATTATTTCACCACCAAGAAATTATTAAAAATTATTAAATTCAAATAGGATTCATATTGTATTTTCATGCTACTGTCATTTTTTCAAATGCCAAACATAAAAAATAAAGCGGAGGAAACCCTCAACACGACGACTAAAGCGTTGCAAGTCAGTCGCCACCCAGTTTCCCGAAATCAAGAGAGTGGGTCGAGTCAGATGATGAAAAGTGATGCGGAGTCCAGTTTCTTCAGATGACGATGACTTAGAAGGAATAAATGTGACAAATTTTGATTAAATGAAATCATAAACTAGTCATATATACAGTACACATTTTTAAAAGAAAAATCTAGTTACCTTCATATTTTAATAATTATAATGATTTATCTTTGTATTGAGAAGACACTTAATGCTACAGAAAAGAGTAAATACATTTTTCCCACTCTAAACTGCTTCTCAGTCTTCTGCCATTATCACTTTTCAATGTTACTCTAGTCCGTTGCTATCCTAACTTTGTGTTGCTTACTAAATTTACGTTCTTTATTTACTTGGTATAACTTAGCTTTCCATGTTGTGTCACAATCTGACAGTGAAAGCTGATGCTGATTCAACATAAATCTGGTATTGTTCTTATTGTGGCCAATTGAATATTGTTTTAGAATATAATATAATTACAATATATTATATACCAATAGAGTACATTAAACAATCAACAAAATATGTCAATGTTGTTTACAATTTATGGTTGTATTGTTTTAATGTAATACATGCCCCTGTCAGTGCTTCAGCCTCCTCAAGTTTGGCTCTCACGTCTGGAATCTCCTGACGACACAGGTATTCTCTTGGAAGGGTAATTACTTGAAGGTTTACAGCAACACCTGGAAAATATATATTTTTTGTCATTTATTTTGAAAAATCGATACCATAAATCATTTATTTAGCCACATTTGGGCTAGCTTTACCATATTTAGATGGGTAGGAGGTGTCCCATAACCCAATATCCAGTTTCAGCTATGTGGGGAGCATGGAAAATGTACGGTATACAACCATGTAATCGCATTCTCTCAAATAGAAAAATCAAGATGCTGGACATAGGGTTACCACTCTCCCGTACGTGAAGTGTCGAGCTGTCAATTGGCGTCATGACGACGTCTGCTGTGTCAAGTAAATCGTCATCATCTGACGCCTCAGGTACAAACATGCAGGGATTAATTGTAGATCATCTTTCCTGGAAGCCTCTGCCATCGATATACGTCACGAAACAGCGATCCTGAACCTTTGGTGGAAATATCACTGACATTGTTGTTGCTTCTATGCTAGTTGTGGATAGTCTTCTCTGTTGCGTCGCGCAATCCACGTCACACTTCCGGGTTTGCGAAGGGACCATTAACGGAGTGCAAAAAACTAAAAAAAAAAAAAAAAACGCAAATTATCCTGGCAATTACGCGTTAATAAGGACATGGTTGTTTTGACGAACTCGTCCAAAGTTTATATTAGTATAATTATACCAAAATCCGAAAAGCTTTTCAGCTGCCCTTTAAACTGTGCTTTTCAAATAAATTTGCCTTGCCTATAGGTGCCAAGGTTAATTAAATAAATACACAATTAAATATGCAATTAATAATTTCAAAGTTCTGTGGTATGGGGGACTAAAAGTGCCACGGATTTAAATGCAAACATTTGTTATTAAATATGTCATTAATTCAGTAAAATAGCGATCACGTTCATGTAAAAAAAATTAGGGCTGTCAAACGATTAAAATTTTTAATAGAGTTAATCACAGCTTAAAAATTAATTAATCGTAATTAATCGTAATTCAAACCATCTATAAAATATGCCATATTTTTCTGTAAATTATTGTTGGAATGGAAAGATAAGACACAAGACGGATATATACATTCAACATACGGTACATAAGTTCTGTATTTGTTTATTATAACAATAAATCAACAAGATGGCATTAACATTAACATTCTATTAAAGCGATCCATGGATAGAAAGACTTGTAGTTCTTAAAAGATAAATGTTAGTACAAGTTATAGAAATTTTATATTAAAACCTCTCTTAATGTTTTCGTTTGAATAAAATTTGTAAAATTTTCAATCAAAAAATAAACTAGTAGGTCGCTAGGTTGTTGATGTCAATAATTACACAATTCTCATGGTCATAAAATCAGTCGCACCCAAGCACCAGCAGAGGGCGACAAAATTCCAAAAAACACAAGTAACAAGTGCACATGACCCTGTGGTGTCATTTCAATCTGTTTGAGTGGGGCATGTGCTTTAATTGCGTCAAATATTTTAACGCGATTAATTAAAAAAAAATTAATTACCGCCTGTTAACGCGATAATTTTGACAGACCTAAAAAAAATATTAAATTTATATTTTTTTGCTATATATTATCCCTTTCTTGCCAAATGTATCACATTTGATACTTAGAATATCATGATTTTGAGACTAATTCGGAATTTTGAAATATCTTTCCTCAAAAAATAAAAATACTAATAATAATGATGGATGCAAGTCACTGCAGATTCCATGAGAAAAAAAAAAAACCACAGGATTTAGCAAGGGTTATAGATATTAGAGCGCTTATTACACATATTACTTTTTTTTTTTTTTTTTTACAAATTTGAAAAAAAGGTTTCATTAAGGCCTTATTTTTCAAATTTTGTGATTTTCTGACAATTGCTTCATATTGCAGGCATTAAAGGGTTATTTAATTCATTATTATTGGATAGTCCTGTGTAGTTGCAGTGCTTCAAGAATTTATTTTCTTTTAATTACGCCCATCAAAGATATTGGCCGGATCCAGTAGACAGGTACAGCAGACTGCAAGAATTTAGGCGCTATTATGGTTATGTCATGCTGGTTTCACAATCAACAGCTATTTGACTAATATAATGTAACATTCCACTTTCTTCTCTTTGTAGATGCTCTTCTGAAATATTTTCATTCCACCTCTGTACATCCTGGGCCATCTTTTACAGCGAACTTATCCACATCAGGACCAAGTCCAAGCCCACCAAGTCCAGGAAAGAAGTGCACCTTCCAAAACAACTGTCATATGAAAGTGTAATAGATCCTTTTGCATCAGTGAAGACAAGGTGACTAAGGTTATATTTCAAGGTTATTAAAAAAAAAAGTTGCATTTTAAAGTGTTCTGTGTGTCTTTATATAGGTTTGTTTGGGTGGGTGTTAATCATATTGTAATAACAATTGTAATTTATTATATTTATTTGTTTTTTAAATGTTTTTATTGGTGTTTTTGAATAGTTATTAAAACATTTTTCTTTTAATTTTTGCACTTGTTTGTTGTTGTCTTTTTTTAAATAATAAATTACAAAGAGATAATGTGGTTTTTCAGTGTGAGTGTTTAGATATGTGGTGCAAATAAGGGGTGGGGGGGGTGGGGGCAACAAATATGTTGCCTAGGGTACCAAATTGGTCAGAAACGGCCCTGACTTTGCTGGGAACTATATAACCAGAAAAACGTTAGCAGGAAGGTGCTTACAGAGAGACGGATGCTGCATAAACTTATATGTTCCTCACACAACACAACATACACACCACATAATCATAATTAACTATGTACATTAACATTTTTTGGGGGGGTGCCGCGAGCTACCTATACTAGCTTTGCAATCGACTGGTCGATCGTGATCGACGTAATGAGCACCACTGATTTAGCATAAGAATCATACTCAATCATATTCGTAGGAAATGTAGCCCCTAGCCCCGGTCGCGCAATCTGTTTGGTCTTATTAATGTCCCATCCTGAGTAAAAATAATTATTAAGAATTATTTTGTTGAATTTAAACGCTTACCGAACAATCAGAAATAACATGCAGTTCACAGCTCCACGCGTTGTGGGGCGCTAAAATGCCAGTTCAGTAGTCTCAATACTTTATCATAAGAGGAAGATGCTGCTGTAAGCAACTAACTTAGCTGAACTTCAAGGTGTAGACATACACGTTTAACTGCTCAAACCTATCAAAAAGTGTCTCTCAAAACCGCCAAGTCTTGTCAAAAGTTTATCAACACGACCAATGCATCTCTCCCGCCCCGCGTTTTTGAAAACAGCCCAATTGAAGGGAACCCGCCCAATCTGGCAACACCGCTGGCAAGCGTCCAATGGGGTTTGATGGTGTAATCAACTCCAACGCAACGCACGAGCTGGTTCTTGATTGGTCGATTGTAACCAGCAGCAAATCCAGTGTTTGTGCTGGACTCTCGTCCAGAAAAAAAAAAACCATGAGCGAGATGGGTTAGGGAGAAAAAAAAAAAAAAATCACGTGATCGCCTCTTCCTCGCGAACCCATCATTCGAAGCCTAGCGGTACATTTCTCTGTTGGATTTGTCCGTTTTCAAAGCGTGCATTTGAACGAAAATTCATTCATAAGATGCATTTGAAACGAACTAAGGAATTCTAGCGAACCACGAAACGAAAGGTGAGTCATTTCCCTCCTATTTTCATTCATCCACAGAGTGGAAAGGCGTTGAAATGCAACCGGATTTTGTAGCCTCGCCGTCCGGGAGAAGAAGCGCCGATGCACCCGTGACGTGACGCAAAGGGTGAAGGACAGCGCGACGCATCGGTTCCCCATTGCAGCATCCACTGATTGAAAAACACATTTAGAATATATTCGGTATCACATTGTACCAAAAAAAAAACGTTCTAGACTAGTTCGGTTCTGCAGACAGTTTTCATATTCGGAGGCAGAAAGATGCCCTTCATAGCATCCACCATGCTGTGCACCAAAATGTCCTCCTCTAACAGCCAGCAAAATGTAGCCTTTTTATTGAATAACTATCATGAACTTAATGGGCCGGAATGTATCACCATTGTTCCAATTTCAGTATACAAGGCCAAATTGCTAAATCTCATCCATATTACACAGTTTACACAGGCTCTCACTTTTCATTCATTGATTCATTCATTCATCTGCACCAATGACAGGAGTTTTTATTAGGGATCAGTGCGCTGGTATGACCGGGGAGCGCCTCATATCTGTTTATTTTGGGGTCACAAGAAGGCCTCATTAACTCATTCACTGCCAGCTCAGGTATATGTGTAGTATTCGCATAGTATGTGTTGAGGTAGTTAAAGGAGAAAATGTATTTTAAAATCGCTGATTAACAACATATAGTTATTATAGATTGATAGATGTCTATCACCAATAGCATCTAATGAGTTAGAACCGCTCTCGCTTTCTCTCCCTTTTTTTTTTTTTTTTTTTAGCACTTTTTGCCAGCTGATCTGAAACTATTCTTTGCAAGTGGGGAAAAATACACAACCCTCGTCATGGCAGGTATGTTGCTGTAAGGTAACTATGCAACAGCCTCCTGTTTTCCTATGGCTGCTCGTCTCAATAGTGTTCTTGCAATCTTAGAGAACAACTTCCCTCCCCTGCCTCGATTCATCCCCCTCAAGCCGTGCTTCTACCAAGATTTCAACGAGATCCCTGACCAGCGTCGCACCATGTGCAAGCGCCTTTACTACTTGTGGATATGTGAGTTGTACACTGTCATTTGGGTTTTAAATGTCAGCCGGTCTGCCCGAAAGGCTGTTTTACCCAAAACATTGATTGCTGTAGCTGCAAGACCAGAGGGGCGGGTCTTTTTTGTTCGTCTGTTATTTAGTTATTTTGCATAATGATTGAGTGAAGAAGTGATGAATAAGAGTTTAATGATATATTGATGTGGGTTGATCAGAGGTGGGTAGTAACACTTACATTAGTAACATTTACTCTGTTACATTTACTCATAGGCGGAGTTTGACTTTTGGGGTTGGGGGGCACAACATATTGATGACCCCGAAACGCAGTATCAGCATAAAAACGCAGTGTCAACAGTAAAATTAACTTACAAGAATATTTATAATAATAAGTTGACAATGAGCGTTGTTTGTTTCCCATCATTCTTGAGGGGAATTCTAAATCAGGCTGCTTAGTCAATACTTTTCGCCAAGATCGTCAACCATTGAATATGGTACGCCCGCCGGTGTCGTGCCAATGTAGTTACCCCAGTCAAAAATTGTATCCCCTGGGCAGAGCCATATGGAGGTAGATTTGTGTCTTTATTATTCAATCAGAAAAAAAAGTTGCTTCAAAATATATAATTCAACTTACAAAAAAGTCTCTTCAATCCCCCCCAAAAAATGTGTTTGAATGCAAAAATAAATCTGAAACTCAAAAAAATGCATGTGAAAGCTATTTTTCTTTGATTGAATTTTTTTTTTTTTTTTTTTTTTTTGTGATCGAAGCAACTTTTTTGATTGAAGTAATGTTGATTTGTGTTAGGCCACATTTTAGCTAGGACGTTTTTGTCTTTATCATTCAATCAAAAAAATAAATTGCTTCAAAAAATTTATATTTTCAAAAGGAAAAATCATTTCAATCAAAAAAAGAAAAATTTCAATCATAGAAAACGATTTTGAATGCGGAAAAATACTTGAGATTGAAAAATTTGCATTTGAACTCTTAATTTTTCATTGAAAGTTTTATTTGCTTGAAGAAATCCTTTTTGTTTGGGCCATATTATGGGTATGACATTTGTGCCTAAATCATTCAATCCCAAAAAAAGTTGCTTCAATCAAAAAAAAAAAAAAATTTAAATCAAAGAAAAAAAATCACTTGAAAAATAAAATTGCCCTTCCCTAATTTTTTTTTATTTTGAAAATTATATGCAAAGCAAATGACCGTCTAAGATGCTAGTCACAGGATCTGTTCGAAAAATAATTTTGACCCATTATAAAAATATATATTTTTTGTTCATTTCATTCATTTTTGTTGCAGTTTTATTGCTTTACAACTTATAAATAAATAAATAAATATATATATATATATATATGTATATATATATATATAAAGTGTCATTGCATGAAATTGACTTTCCTATAGACCCTACCCACCTACGTCACAAAACCACGTGCTCGCTGTATGGTTCCGCCCACTTGTCCGTCATTGTGACTCTGTATTAGCATTGTTTTCAATTGATGGCGGAATTTAAAATGCATTTCATGGAAGACCCGTTGCTTTCTGATGCCGCAAACTCACTGGATCTGTTGCATAAAAGGCGTTATGAGGAAAAGCTTCGTTCTATACAGTCGCCAGATCCATATTTGATGCCCAAATCGATGTTTTTCGACCCACTGTCTTCACCCTGTCTGCCTGACATCTGCTACGCAGATATTTACAATTATCTTGTCCACACTAAATCAGCCTATTCTCACGAAAATATGAAAAACTTCAAGAGCTTGGAGGCTTATAAATACTTCGTTGCTGGTTGGGTGAAACAGGTCCTCGTCCACGAAAATTCGGCAGGAATCTATCTTGTGCTTGGAAAGGTGAGTTACGAAATTTTCAATTTAAAATCTTTTGTTATTGCTAACATCCATTGTCAAGTCTAATGTATTTCATGTCGTTTGTCAATGGAGTTAAGGCTTTTAATGTTTATATGGTTTAGCGATAGCACTCTCACTACATACATACGTGTATGTTGTCGGCGATTAGCCTAGCAATGATCTTAATTGTGGTTATTTGTCAGCCCCGTAGACGAGGCCAGTTTCTTTCACTTGGTACCAGCTAAATATTATTCAAAAAATAACGATGGTGGAAGAAAGGGAAGTCACAAACATCTTGAATTTGAAACTATGTCGTACTACGTCGTATGTTGTCGGCGATTAGCCTCGCAATGATGTTAATTGTGGTTATTTGTCAGCCCCGTAGACGAGGCCAGTTTCTTTCACTTGGTACCAGCTAAATATTATTCAAAAAATAACGATGGTGGAAGAAAGGGAAGTCACAAACATCTTGAATTTGAAACTATGTCGTACTACGTCGTATGTTGTCGGCGATTAGCCTCGCAATGATCTTAATTGTGGTTATTTGTCAGCCCAAAACCCTCTAAGTATATCTTAAATGCATCTTACCGGATATAAAATGACTACTACATAGTCTGTGGTGATTTTTTGGTGCCCAGTTTTCACGTCGAATTGCAGCTCTCTTTGGATCCCGCGGAATACGGTAAAACTTCAAGTCTCTCCTTCCATCTTCTCTGTTAGTGCAACCAACAGCCACACACGCCTTCACCATTTTGATTATTAATGTTAAGGAGCAGAAAAACACGCCGTAAATAGGAGAAATGTACGTAGCCGTAACAGGTTAACACTATGTTTTGACGGACAAGTGGGCGGTACCATTCAGGAGAGCGGAGTTGTGATGTCACGTGGGTAGGGTCTATTGGAAAGTCAATTTCATGCAATGACACTTTTTGGCCACCAGGAGGGGCCTGGCCCCCCCTTAAAATCCGCTTATGCATTTACTTGAGTAACTTTTTGGGAAAAATGTACTTCTAAGAGTAGTTTTACTAAGCTAAAATGCTTTACTTTTACTTCAGTAGATTTGTGAAGAAGAAACGCTACTCTTACTCCGCTAGTTTTGGCTACACAGTCGTTACATTTTTCCTCTTTATTCGACATTTTAGATTTTCCTCTTTTTTTTTTTGCCAGAGACGCCAACAGTGGCTCTACCAGTTTCATCAATGAGACGTAGCAACAATAATCACATGACTCCATTATATCAATCAGACTCAAGCTTGCCTACATGTTCAATCACGTGGCGTCTTTATGGTAGCACCATAAAAAATTAAGTACAGTGGTATCTACATACCAAGTTAATTCGTTCCGGGACCTTGTTTGTAAGTCGAAATAGTCGTATGTCGAGTAGAATTTTCCTATGAGAATACATCATCCTTCCATTCATTTGTTCCACAGCCCGAAAATCTAAATCCTTAATAAATACTGCTGGTACTATTACAAATGGCAATAACACATAGCAAAACAAAAAATTATAAATACAAATCGGAATAATAATATAATAATAATTCCTTTAATAACCTAACGAATCAGGTTCTAATGTGGCGGACGTGTTTTTCATAAAATGCTTTGGAAAAAAACCTGAAACCAGAAATGGTTAACATGCCAGTCTTTCTCATTAGGAACTTGAAGTAATCACTTGTGTTGCATGATCATGTCACAACAGCCATTAACAAAAAGTTGTCTGATACTCGGTCCTCTGTTTGAAGTGCACTGTTCAAGCCCCTCTTGCTGTAAGTCATTTGTGTTACAATGACATTTTTGCACAGTGGACATAGCAATATCTACAATGTTGTACATTGTTCAAGTCATACAAGTAGGGTTGTCCCAAACGACTATTTTTGTCCTTTTTACGATTTGTCGACTAATCTGATATTTTTTAAATTTATTTTTTTACTAATTTAGTAATGAAATTTTTGTTAACGCTTATTAAATCACAAAAACATTTTGGAACACCTAAATTCATTATTAAAGTACAAATAAACACGTAAATAACAATAATAAATCAAAAATAAATAATGAGGTCAAATGCTGATAGCATTAACTAATGCAAAAGAATGGAATGTAAACAGATTCAGTACACTGACTTCGGGTTTCCAACATGATTTAAAACAATCCTTAAAAAAAAAAAAAAATCTCGCATTAATATTATGGTATACTATTATATAGAATAGTATTATAATAATTATTTATTGCCAATCAGATTTTTCATAAAGGGTGTCCTTTTAAAGCTATTCTTAGTATAGAATCTGAATTCTGAAGTATGTGGGACTAACTCGTAACTAAATAACTAAATAGTTATTTATATGACGAGCATGACGTGCTTTTATTTTGAAATGTTCACCGGAAGTACGTTCGCTAAACTGCTAACACTTTTTACACTCTGCAAAAGAAGCACTTTTCATTGCATGTCGTGTCAGTAATAGATTTTTTTTTCTTTTGCAAATGCTGTTAACCAGCGATTTGTCATGTTTGAAGTGTCACCTTTTAACTCCAAGTTTGCGTTTTGGAGAAGACTGCCAATGTTTTATAGCAGGCTAAAGTAGGTTGTCATTTTTCCCCATTAGCCTCAATGTAGCAATGCTAACATCTACAGTGTTTAATTTAGATGTGTTTCCTTATTTTGTATGTCTGAACTCTAATTCTATGGCGTGTTGATGACAATCTGTGAGAAGAACTGGAGTCTCACATGCCATCAACATGCACATGTACATGCATGTGTACACACACGCACAAATGTATGCGCACACGCTCTCGGCGATAAAATGCAGCTGTTTAAAATTTTTATTTACTGTGTGATAAATGAACTTATTGAATACCGCAACAGGCTTAGCAACTTCGACAAAAAATGTCGTTAGTTAGATGGACTTACGATCTGCCAGCTCGTTGTCTCCTGTCGTCTTCCAAAATTACAACTGGGCTTAGGTGCTTTAGGTGTTCATTCATGGCTGACGTGCAGCATTGGCATTGAAAAGACAGGACACAACAGTGTACCCTCCTTTGTTTTGTTGAAATAAGTCAACGTGTTGGCCACTCTGGTGTGCTTTTTTGGCTTTGTGCAGCTTTCCCCGCTTACATAACGAGTGTCTGGATTCTCAACTTTCCACGGATATATTTTTTTAACCCTTCATTGACCGTCAATTGGATATTGTGCTCGTCGACACATTTACGTCATCAATGACGTAACAGTGGTCCTTTCAGATAGAATTTCTAACCATTTTTTTCCCCTTGGACTTTGGAGCAAAAATTTGAGATTGGGTTCCACGCAAACCAGATGCTTCTCACACAGTGTCGAAATGAGATGTGACATTATCTAATGGCGATATGTGTATTTCATCCAAATTTGTAAACAGCATTTCGCTAATAAGTTATGAGTTAACTCTCACCTCAGAAGCTTTCACTTCAACTTTTGAGGGATGTTAAATTGTAATAACTCGAGTGGCAGGGTGTCAAGTGTCATTCTTTCTCTGACAGTGAATAGTGCCACACTGGCTGTTAATCTGATTGGCTGTCTGGCGTGGATGTGCGGCGGAGGTGGGGCCACCAATTTCGGCATGGCCTTCCTGTGGCTCATCCTCTTCACGCCTTGTTCATACGTGTGCTGGTTCCGGCCCATTTATAAGGCCTTCAAGTAAGACGCTTACATGTCAATGCATGACGTCAAATAAGAGCTGGCTTCTGATGTTGAAATGTTTCCTTCAATCAGAACTGACAGCTCGTTCAACTTCATGGCGTTCTTCTTCGTCTTCATGGCCCAGGTTGTGATCAGTATTATACAGACAGTAGGCATCCCGGGTTGGGGAGTATGGTAAGCTTTTTACATCGGTTTACATATCTATGGCAAAACATGCACAATTTAATAACAGAGTGTTTTCCAGTGAGGGACACAAATACACATAAATAAAATAATTTATAATTTTTATTTTTGTCTTAGCAGGTTTACGTAACACTTAGGTTTAAGACAATTTACAAGATACAAGAGCTTGGACTCGCAGCTTTAATCCGGTTCTGCTATTCATGCTAGATTTGAAAAGTAATTCCTAGCACATTTTCCTGGTGGGAAAACAAAAACTGAAAAATCCATTTTATTAAGAATGGTAAACTGAGTGCAAGGCTTTTTTTTTACACCATACGCAGCTGAAAACCCAAACCAAACATTCAGCTATTTGAAATGATATTTTTTGAACGCAACATGTTATACATGCTGCTTAGGCCTACAGAAACATACCATACCATACCATACCATCATCTTCCGGTTGCTCCGAGGTCGGTTCGCGGGGGCAGCAGCTTTAGTAGGGAAGCCCAGACCTCCGTCTCCCCAGTCACTTCAACCAGCTCCTCCGGCGGGATCCCGAGGCGTTCCCAGGCCAGCGGAGAGACATAGTCTCTCCAGCATGTCCTGGGTCGTCCCCGAAGCCTCCCGCGGTGGTACATGCCCGGAAGGCATCCGAACCAGATGCCCAAACCACTTCAGATGGCTCCTCTCAATGCGGAGGAGTAGCGGCTCGACGCCGAGTCCCTCCCAGATGACTGAGCTTCTCACCCTATCTCTAAGGGAAACCCCGGACACCCTGCGGAGAAAACTGATTTTGGCCGCTTGTATCCGGGATCTTGTTCTTTCGGTCACGACCCACAGCTCGTGACCATAGGTGAGGGTAGGAACGTAGTTCGACTGGTAAATAGAGAGCTTTGCCTTTCGGCTCAGCTCCTTCTTCGCCACTACAGACCGGTGCAGAGTCCGCATTACTGCAAACGCTGCACCGATCCGCCTGTCGATCTCTCGCTCCCTCCTACCCTTACTCGTGAACAAGACCCCGAGATACTTGAACGCCTCCACTTAGGGCAGGATCTCATCCCCGACCCATAGAGGGCACTCCACTATTTTCCGACTGAGGACCATGGTCTCGGATTTGGAGGTGCTGATCTTCATCACAACCGCTTCACACTCGGCTGCGAACTGCTCCAGTGAGAGTTGGAGGTCATGGCCTGATTGAGCCGACAGCACCACATCATGCAGAAACATTAAAAAGAAAAAAAAAAAACAACAATCAACTATTACAGTACCAGAATCCCATGCTTAAATTGGATTGTGTTGACCAAATATTAGTTCAGTGTATCAAAAGCACTAACTTTTCCATTGTGTCCATCAGTGGCTGGCTGGCGACCATCACGTTCTTCAGCACCAACATCGGCTCAGCTGTAGTTATGTTAATCCCCACCATCATGTTCACTGCTGTGGCGGTGCTCTCCTTCATTGCCCTCTCAAAGGTTACTCACACCATCTGAATCCACAAAATTCCTACCCGTTTTCACACGCTTTCCTGTACAGGTGCACAACTTCTACCGTGGCAGCGGTGGCAGTCTAGGGAAAGCCCAGGAGGAGTGGGCCACCGGAGCCTGGAAGAACCCCCATGTCCAGCAGGCGGCCCAGCAAGCAGCCATGGGAGCTGCCCAGGGAGCCATGCAGCAGAACCAGTACTCTGCAGCACCCACCTACAATTACGATGACCCCATGTAGGACGATGAAAAGGTGCCGGCTTCTTCTGTAGGAGAGATAACAAAAAGGGATGAATTAAGAACACAATTCATAATTAGGTGCCCTTCATTAATAATCACTTCACAAACTGAGAAGAATAATGTAGGGTATTAGGTGCAAATGTACTGTACATTTATTGAATTTAAATGTGAATAAGTTACTTTTTGTATGAGTGAAGAGGGAGTCTCCCTTTTTCACATCTTCATAGTATCAACACAGGCCTTTAATATGTCACTAAACCACTTATAAGATCCAGCTTGTTCACTTTTTTGATTTTTTGACTCCTAAACATCAGAACAAGTGCCACTCCATCGATAAATTAAAGATTTTACTTAGTTTAGCCTAGTAAGACTAAGAGGAGGAATACCAGGAGTCAAAGCACACATTTTCATTCAAAACCACATAAAATCCCAACATGGGCATTCTTCCACCAAGTTGTATAAATGATATTAACTATAATGGGTTTTAACAACAATTTTGTAACCTTTGGATGTTATGCTAAGACAAAGTTGCAAAGCTAGCTTGTATTGATTCTGGGGCACTAGTAAAGTATTAACTATAACCACCGTTACAATACAAGTGCTAAAAACCTTATTATGCTCAAATGTCAAAGTCATTGAATTCATCCTGTGTGGTTTTATGCAGTATTTTTAAATCTGTAAGCTGCTGTATAACCTTTTTTTTTTTTTTTAACCCACTGTATCATCATTCAGTAGCAGCTCTGCAGCATTCAATGTTTGTGATACACATTGGTTGTGTGTAAAAGGGCAGAATCTGAAGGGCCCTATTTACAGCAGACTATTAAATTTAGAAAATATGTCTCCATTCCACAAATGAACCCAGTTTTGCTGCTTCAATGGTCAGGATGTGTGCTGTAATAAGAGCGCAGTTGACTGGAAAAACATTCCAAAACAGTGTCTTGATTTGGACATACAATGTGAATAGTCGATGTTGTAGGTGGTCAAAGCAGTTTTCTCTCTGAAAAATTCTGCCTTTTCTTGTAAAATGCTTTAAAAAAAATATTACACACACACATCCTTGTTTCGTTGTCATTCTGTAGCTGTTAAGTGTGATTCTACCAGGTGTACTATATTAACAATGAAGAAAATTACAATATGAATTTAAATGAGGTGATCCAAATGTCTTCGAGATTCCCTAGATGCTTATTGCCAGTGGCACAGTGTTAGATAGATTTGAAACAAATGTACAAAAAATGTTACTGATTTCTTGTCATTTCCGAAATGTGATTTGTCTTGTCTGGTTGTGATGATGTGAAAAATCTAAATGCAGTTTTGTTTAACCTTTCAGTTGCCATTTGGATGAATTTCAAGCACATGTTTTATTCCTCCATGTTTTTATTTTTTGTATTTTTAAAATGTAAGTAAATTGCCTCTTAACAAAGGTGCTCAGTGTAATCCAAGACTGTCAAATTGCAAAATGGTTTAACCTGTATAATTAGTGGAGCTCCTAAGTTTTGCTCGTAAAATGAAAACCACTACTGTTTATGGACTCTATCCAGTGTTTACGTTACATGTACACCATCACTTGTACAGTGAGTGTTCGGCAGATGTTCTTAAATGCATAAGAGTGCAAAAAAAAAAAAAAAAGTGACGTGAATTTGTGAATCAGACAAAGATGCATTGCATTATAGTGCTGTATTAAAGCTTCCAAAAGCAGTTTCTTCTAATGTTCCCATGTGTACTGTTCGCTGATATGTATTATCATGTACTATAAATGGAAAAAAGTATGAATAAAAACATTATTTGTGGGGTGAGTCAAAATATTCCAGGTGTATTTGAGGCAGGGTCTCCGTGAGGGAGATGCATATTTTTTGGTCCTGCAAAAATACCAAACAGTATCTGCAACCAATTTTCAGTTGGAATGCCTGTTGATTAAATTGCATTTTTGGAAAGATTCAGGACTTTGTGAATTAATCAAATTTAAAGCTTTATTTAGCTCGTCAGACGGCCGACACCTTAAGTTTCCAATATTCCAACAAACCCTTTTGCCGATGACAAATTAAATCCCCAAAACAATAATCATAAAAGTATTTATTCATAAACTTGATGCAAGTTTACAAATTACTGTACATGGTCAAAATGTCTTCAAATGGAAAAAAACAAAAGAACTCAAAGCAAGCAAATCGCACCAGACGCAGTCTTCGTTTTGTCCGTCGGTTTTAGAGATTCCTTTTCCATCACAGTCCAGGTTAGACAAGTGTAAGTCCATTCACTGCTAAATGACTTTCGATCTTGAATCTTTCATTTTGCCACTCAGAGCAGAATTTTGGCATCGGCAGGTAGGCGCTCACATCGGCAGATGACGGCCCTCTGAGCTGACCACTTTTGTTGTTGATGTTATACAATAAAAGTTAGAAAAAAGACAAAAAAAATCATCCTGACCAGAACTGCTTTCCAATGCTTGGGAGGAAGACCTTCAGTGGGAAATTACAAATCACTTCTAATGAAATCACAATGAGACTCTTGGTGATGAATGCTATTGTGTTGCTTTAGGACAATTCAAATAGTCTCTGAAACAGGACCTGAACGTGACCTGGGAATTTAATAATAAAAAATGGATTTGCAGGAGGGATGACAGCCAAATTGAGACAAATTATGCATTCTTTCGAAATAAGCAATCCTTTCCTTTCTCCCGCTAAAAGCAACACAAGTACATCTGCATATCGGAGCAATTTAGCCAGCTTTTTTTTTTTTTTTTTTTTAAATACGAATCACCCAACAGCTCTCCATCATGTAACAGGGTTGTGGCTGTGTAACTAAACTGGAAAGGTGCAAACCACTACAATCGAGGTGTGTCGGGACTAAAAAAGTACACTATAAAAAAAAACAACCTTTGTGTCTTCAGTGAGTCTGATATGAGGGATGAAAATGTTTCCAGCCACAACTGAGACTGCATTCATACCCACATCAACTGCTGCTGTAACTAGTAAAACTCTTGCAGGGATAATGTGCGGACAGGAAAAAGGCAATAGTTCTGCGGGAGCACATCATGATGCCTAGTTAAAACGGATCATGTTCAGTTTATCAAAAGGGAGCGCAATCTAAAGTTGATTCTTTAACATCAAGCCAACCATCTCTATCGTTATCATATAAGAAGAGTGGAAAGCCATTTCAATTTAAAGATAACCATCCAAACTATGACAACTGGCTCATTTATTGTCTAGGATGCTCAAATAAAATAAACATTTGCTAGATAGCTTGGGGGAAAAAAATCGTGTACCTGTTAATTAACAACAACAAATTCAATAAAAACACGTGAGGTGACGAGCCACTCCAAGGGCTTCAAAATGACTTTTAAAACTCTCATTTTAAGTCCACTTTTTCAAAAGCAGAAAATTTCCCCCTCATTCAGACCGGAGAAGAGACAATCGAAGATATCTGAACAAGGCGGGTAACGTCCCGACATCATACGAGGGAACACTTGTCAGATGAACCAACTGGATGGATCTGCAAGAAGCGTAATGCACTCCCAACAAGTCAGACAGGGAAAATACTCCAAAGAAAATGAGACACTTTGACCCATGTTCCCAGTGCATAGTGATTGAAGCTGCTTATCCATCCTTTTTAGGAGGGGTGTACCAGCCTGGGGAAGAACAACAACAACAACAAAACTTTTAAAGTATGTTGGAACATCTGCATAAAAGCCATTCTGATTCTGATTCCAATCAGTGATTGAAATGCACATACCATTCTTTTCATGAATCTGCACAAGGGATTTGTATGACTGTTGTGCTCTGGCAAGATTGTACTGGTTCTGTGAGACACACGAAATTACAACACATCTCTTTAAAGTACTGTTCAAATATGATGCACGAATTGAAAATTTTCGAACAAAGATTCCTCATTAAATGCTCCATAAACATCTTTTTTTTTGTGAAGTCATTTTTTGTCAAGTCACAAGTTTAATTACCATGAAATAAACATAGGAAATTTTGGCATTTTGCAAACAGTACTCCACCAAGACGTCAGAAATAATATTATATTCATAAAGCACGATACATGACTGTTTTAACTAGGGCTGCAGCTCTCGATTATTTTAGTAGTCGATTAATCGATGAACTAGTTAGTTCGAATAATCGAGTAATCGGATAAGGAACATGAAAAAATAAAATACCTTAGCTGAGCCTCAAACGGTTAAAAATAAAAAATAAAAAAATCAGGATCTATATGCAACAGAAGAACAATTGGCTAATTTACATAGCAATAGTCAGCTAGCTTAAATGCTATAGAACGCTAAGGTTTTTTTTTTTTTTAAACAATGCTCTTAAATGGTTCGTACACATATTCCCACAAAAAACGGCTAAATATACCTATAAAATAAATTGCAAATGCATTAAAAAAACATCTCAAACAAAAACTTGACTTATGTTGGTCTTAACATGGAGTAGCTGGATTCAGCCATGTGAAATGAGGCAGACTAGAGGGCATTGCATACACCCAAATCAATCAAACTAAATGCAAAAACTTTTCAAATAAACCTTTACAACGCCACTTTAATTCAATTAATACTCGAAGCAGCAAAATTTAATTCGAATGTTTTTGCTAACCGAATACTCGAGTTAATCGATTAATCGTTGCAGCACTAGTTTTAACCCTTTCAGGGACAGTGGTCACTACAATGAACAGCTATTCTAAAGTTGACACTTAAGACCTTTAACCCTTTAAAGACAGTGAAGTGACTATATTTGGGCAAAATTTTACGGTTCGTTTTCTACTAATTTTGGATATCAAAATGCAAACTGCACAACATTCCTACAGATGAAACTTTGTGGCAAAATGGTTGATGTCTTTAGAAAGTTGAAATCAGTTCTAATGGATGAGAAGTCTATGAAGAAGTAGTCTCAAAAAATGCCGAGGAATTAACAGTGATGAATACATGATTGTGTCACCTTATTGGCCCCGAATTGAACTCTGGCCTTTCCTTTCACCAGAGTTGCATTTATCTGCATAATAACAGATTCTATGGAATAGGCACTGCTCCAGCCCTAAGACACACAACGAAGCAATGCTGTTAATATTCAGAAAATCTGTCATTTTTTGGATGAAACTCATTTACTTATGTACCTGCTTTGTGAGAAGTTCCATACACAAGGCTCCTCCTCCTAAAACATAACTGGAATAATAACAATAATAATAATAAACAATATGGAGAATGGTTTCGTATTTAAAGCAATTTGTATGCAAACTGGACAAGAGCTGTTCTGCACACACTCACCCTCCAGAGAGCACAGGAGCGACAACCCGCACAAAAGGTGGGTCGAAAGGAAAATTATCCTTTCACAGCAAGAAAAGACAATCAGTTTTGATGCTTATATGTGGTCCAAAAAGACAATTCCACACACCTATGACGCGACTCACTTTATAAGAGAAATTAAGAAGAATATAATCCACGCCTTCTTTTTCTTTTAAGACCTGCAAATCACTATGCAGCGGGCTATCTGGATCTACCCTGTGAAAAAATTTTTAAAAAGGTGATATTATACAGGCGCAGCATAGAATGACAGGCAGCCTCTCAACGTACGTCCTTAACTTGATGTGCCAGTCATAGAGGCTGTCATTGACGAGTTCCACTGAATAAATACCTGTGAAGTGACACACAGATACACAGTTATGGAAAGTACATGCATGCGATAATTCAAACAGGCAGAGAGGTAGTTAAGTACTGTTACTGTTGTGTACACTAGAGATCAATTCGTATGTTTTTTTTTTGGACCGATACTGATTATTAGTAGATAGAGGGGCCGAAAACAGAATTTTGAAGCAGATATTCATGGAGTAAAAGTGTAAAAATTGGAGTAAAAAACGAATAATGCAAACACTGAACTTCATTGAAATGCCTAAGGCATGTTTATTGAATCACACAAATAGAAAATAATACCTCCAGAAGTGCATGAATTTCATACACTCAGAAACATCTCTTATAAAGTGTAATAATACAGGTAGTCCCCGGGTAACGAAAGAGTTCTGTTCCTACGCTGGCAACATAACCCGAATTTCCGCAGAAGTCGGAATTAACCCTTTGAGTACCCCTAAATCTCAAAATAACTATCCAAAAAGTCCTAAAGTATTGCATTTTGTTTAATGATGGATGGTACACTGCCCTCTGGTGGCAGCGTTGGATCTGGCTGGACTGTTGCCTTTTGTGACTGAGCAGACTTTGACGTCTGACATGGATAAAGGATAGGTGCGGCACGTCACGGGTTGCACAATCAGAGACCACTACGATGAAGGCTAACTACATAAAATGTCACACGTTGTGAATATGTGACTGAAAATATTAGCATTTTCGTCTAGTTCTTGTTTTCGTCAGACGAAAACTGGCATTCGTCTCGTTATGTTTTACGCTCCCTAAACATGTTTTTAGCTTGTTATCGTCACGAAAAAAAACAGTTGATTGACGAAATATTTTCTTTGAAAACAACACTGGCTCTTGAAGTAGTTTTGAAAACTGAACATTCTGTATGTAGATGTGTTTACCATGAAAATGCCCAATCTGTTCCAAGCACCTCAAAATTCAGACATAAATCTTTTTTAAAGCATTAAAATGCATGAAAACATGTAACAAATACATGTTACAATTAGGTTATTGCACAATTAACATAAAATGAGAGTTGTGCATAATGAAAAAAGACTAGCGTAAAGAATAAAAGTTAATACAATGACGTAAAGATGGTTAAACACCTTATGGTGCAAGGGTCGAATGAAGTTGCAGCACAAAAGAGCACTAACGAAGCAATGCAATGGTACATGTGCCTCTGAATTTTTTTTTTTTTTTTTTTAATTTAAAAATAAATAAAGTAAAATAAATCTGAATTTTGCAATCCTATGGCACTACAATACCATAAGTGCTGATTGGTTGACATCACTTTGCCCAAGCGGGCGCTGCTAAGCAGGATGTTGAAAAGACACTACTCTTTGGGAGCAGATAAATGAAAGAAGATGAACAACAGAAAGAACAGTCTCAAGGTAAGTTCGGGAGAATTTCATGCTGTGTGTTTGAGGGGAAAAAAACAGAACAGCTTTAGCAAGATATGTCGTGTTTCTCTAACGAAAAACAAAGTTTGATGTAGCAGTAGTAGCATACAATGGGGTATCAGGCACTAACCACCTGTTGTTATGTTGTGTTGTTAATCTTACTTTAAAAAAGTAATTAATTACAGTTACAAATTACTTCTCCCAAAAAGTAATTGCGTTAGTAACTCAGTTAACTGAATGTAAAAGTAATTAGTTACTTGGCAATGTAACTGGTGATAATTTTCATGTTTTTTTTTTCTCAAAAAACAAAACAAAAACAAAACAAAACAAAAAACTTATGCAATGTGTGGGAGTCATTTAATGTTGTGACTCAACCGTTAAAGTTGTTAAAATTGCTCCCGCTATTGCATTAGTTCCCTTCTGTCTATTTTCAACATGTGTAAGTTTTAAAACTGTTCCTTCATTTAAAGATAGATTTAAGTTAAGTTTTGCCGATTTATGAGCATTTTAGATAAAAAGTTACTTAGGTTCGCTAGGAAGGTTCTCTACAACAGAACCTTTCTCTAAAACAGAGCCTTCCTAAGAAGTGTACTGCTTTAAGATGGCGGCTGTTTACTAACGCATCTAGTTCTTTATTATACATATTGCTAATGCTGCCGTGTCTGTCATTTGCATCTACAGTGCCTTGCAAAAGTATTCGGCCCCCTTGAATCTTGCAACCTTTCGCCACGTTTCAGGCTTCAAACATAAAGATATGAAATTTAATTTTTTTGTCAAGAATCAACAACAAGTGGGACACAATCGTGAAGTGGAACAACATTTATTGGATAATTTAAACTTTTTTAACAAATAAAAAACTGAAAAGTGGGGCGTGCAATATTATTCGGCCCCTTTACTTTCAGTGCAGCAAACTCACTCCAGAAGTTCAGTGAGGATCTCTGAATGATCCAATGTTGTCCTAAATGACCGATGATGATAAATAGAATCCACCTGTGTGTAATCAAGTCTCCGTATAAATGCACCTGCTCTGTGATAGTCTCAGGGTTCTGTTTAAAGTGCAGAGAGCATTATGAAAACCAAGGAACACACCAGGCAGGTCCGAGATACTGTTGTGGAGAAGTTTAAAGCCGGATTTGGATACAAAAAGATTTCCCAAGCTTTAAACATCTCAAGGAGCACTGTGCAAGCCATCATATTGAAATGGAAGGAGCATCAGACCACTGCAAATCTACCAAGACCCGGCCGTCCTTCCAAACTTTCTTCTCAAACAAGGAGAAAACTGATCAAAGATGCAGCCAAGAGGCCCATGATCACTCTGGATGAACTGCAGAGATCTACAGCTGAGGTGGGAGAGTCTGTCCATAGGACAACAATCAGTCGTACACTGCACAAATCTGGCCTTTATGGAAGAGTGGCAAGAAGAAAGCCATTTCTCAAAGATAGCCATAAAAAGTCTCGTTTAAAGTTTGCCACAAGCCACCTGGGAGACACACCAAACATGTGGAAGAAGGTGCTCTGGTCAGATGAAACCAAAATTGAACTTTTTGGCCACAATGCAAAACGATATGTTTGGCGTAAAAGCAACACAGCTCATCACCCTGAACATACCATCCCCACTGTCAAACATGGTGGTGGCAGCATCATGGTTTGGGCCTGCTTTTCTTCAGCAGGGACAGGGAAGATGGTTAAAATTGACGGGAAGATGGATGCAGCCAAATACAGGAACATTCTGGAAGAAAACCTGTTGGTATCTGCACAAGACCTGAGACTGGGACGGAGATTTATCTTCCAACAGGACAATGATCCAAAACATAAAGCCAAATCTACAATGGAATGGTTCAAAAATAAACGTATCCAGGTGTTAGAATGGCCAAGTCAAAGTCCAGACCTGAATCCAATCGAGAATCTGTGGAAAGAGCTGAAGACTGCTGTTCACAAACACTCTCCATCCAACCTCACTGAGCTCGAGCTGTTTTGCAAGGAAGAATGGGCAAGAATGTCAGTCTCTCGATGTGCAAAACTGATAGAAACATACCCCAAGCGACTTGCAGCTGTAATTGGAGCAAAAGGTGGCGCTACAAAGTATTAACGCAAGGGGGCCGAATAATATTGCACGCCCCACTTTTCAGTTTTTTATTTGTTAAAAAAGTTTAAATTATCCAATAAATTTTGTTCCATTTCACGATTGTATCCCACTTGTTGTTGATTCTTGACAAAAAATTTCAATTTTATATCTTTATGTTTGAAGCCTGAAATGTGGCGAAAGGTTGCAAGGTTCAAGGGGGCCGAATGCTTTTGCAAGGCACTGTAGTTCTGTATATATGTGATCTCTACCGAAGCATCATGTGGGCGTAGCTTGTAGGCTATCGGCTACAGTCAGGTATTATTGGAGCCACCTAGCATAGTAGGATAGAGTTTGCAACGGCGTCACACTCCCTTGCCTCCTCCCCATTCCTGCTCTACTCTCTCGTCTCCGTGAGTCCGTCTTTTTCAGACTTTTCTCGCGTCAGTCAACCAACATCGTAACGCATAGTGACGGAAGCCTTTCCCGCCTCAGTAACGGTAACGCCGTTGCCAAGATGAGAAAAGTAATTAATTAGATTGCTCACTACTGAAAAAAATAACATCGTTAGTAACGCCATTATATTCTAACGCCGTTATTAACAATCATTTTATCAATACAGAATGTATTTCTGTTTATCTGTCTGTCTATCTGTCACTCTCTGTGTTCATATATCAGTAGTCTTGCTGAAAAATTTTCATAGTAAATTATGATTACACAGAAGTGGCAATTTTAGCTTATTGTTCTCGAATAGTTTTAGGCTTCTAACTTTCTTTCTTCTGGCGGTCAGCAGGAATGAAGTACAATGAAAGTTACGTATGAGACTACAATTCCATGAAACACGAATGACAGCCAGAACATTCCGTCACTCAGAAGATTCGTGTTCACGCGAGAAAGTTTTGTGGGGTGTGGTGGCTACCACTACCACCACAGTTTAGTGTTTCAGGATTTGGTTAATTGTGATATTTTTTGGACATGTATTTGCTAATGGGTGCACACTTTAGTTAATATTTGTCTGAATGATTACTGGATTTCATTTGCCAATTTAAGGTAACGACCACAGCTGTGTAAGATCTGGCACCTACCATTCTGACGGGGAGATATTTAAGTTGATTTAAGTTTTTACTGTTTGTTTCAATGCACATTTGTTAATTACTGTTTGAAAAAATGTATTTTTTCCATCTGTTCTCGTTTTATTAAGTTGACAATGTTTGGTTAATTTGTCATAACCCCTTCAGGTGGTCGTTAGTCCAGTCCGCCCTGATTTAAACGGCCACAAAGATGTGTCTGGAGGTCAGTTTTGGTTGAAGCCTTTTGTTATGTTGGCCTCTTTTATGTTGGGCCCAAGGTTTTGTTAAACCTTTTGTTTTGTGACTTTATTAAATGGAATTTTCACCTAAGTTGAAACACCAGTGTCCTCATGTATATTTGGTCCACTACATGGGGACAAAAACTTTGTCACCAAAATTGATGTCCTTTCAGGGGCTCAACCGGGAGTCACAGATGACTTCTTTTGGTTTTGCTACTTGTACTACGAATGCACGAATATGGATGACTCAGTGCACAGCTAGCACCGCCTCTAGTGATCAGCATGGATGGAAAAGAACACTTTTCAACATAGTCAATGCTACACTATGGACAATGGCATTCAAAAAGAATGTCTCTATTCTTTATTGTTTAATGATGATAAAGGCTGAAGAACAAACAGAAAATAATGATACAGTTTTTGGATACTTGGGCATTTTTTAGTGAGATGATTAAACCAGCACCAGTTATTACCGTAATTTCCCGAGTATAACGCGCATTCTTTCCCCCCAAAATCAACTTGTAAAATCATGGTGCGCATTGTAAACGGGTACATGGATGGAGACCAGAGGTTGCGCTAGACATTTTCGTTGTCTGTCATTTTGACTGACAGGGTCATAAAAATCCGGTCATAGTCTATTTTTACCCGTCACTTAAATTTTTAAAATGATAATGATGACATATTCCATAGTATTTAGTATTCATTCATTTTTAATTAATATTGTAACGCTTGCTTGGCGGCGAAAAATTAGACACGGAAGTCGTGGTATTTTTCTCCCTTTTTACTCTGCTTACCACCAACAACTCCGCCCCCAAAGAAAAAGAGGCAACAATATAGACCCCAATCACCAACGTCACACAATGATCTTAATTGTGGTTGTCAGCCCAAAATCTTCTAAATATATATTAAATGCATCTTACCAGATATAAAAAGACTACTACATAGTCTGTGGTGATCGTTTGGTGCCCAGATTTCTTGTCGAATTACAGCAGTCCATCTCGCTCTCATCTTCGGGTCTCTCAGAATACGGTAGAACTTCAAGTCTCTCCGTCTATCTTCTCTGTTACAGCAACCAACCGCCACACACGCCTTCACCATTTTGATTATTAATATTAAGGAGCAGAAAAACACGCCGTAATAGGAGGCATGTACGTAGCGGTAATGTGTAAACATGACGAGCTGACACACAATATGGCGGCTCCGGTCAGGGGGGCGGAGTTGTGACGTCATGTGATTGGGGTCTATACACAGGCGGCAATCTTGTCCATCAATTGGATGACGCGCTGGCACACCGGGTGCACCAATAAGAACCTCGCGTTGATGTGTCAATCACGGTGCCGCTGCCAGACCCCGGTGACGCTACAATATTCTGACAGAAGAGCCAACGACGTCATGCATTAAGAGAGACAATAGCTAATTAATATGCTAACTCGCCACCCTGTGGTCTGGGGTGTGAATTGCAACCTGTCAAAATGACGGACGGACTTCAGTTTTTTCCGTCACCGTTTTAAAAAACCGGTCAACGACGGAAAATATCCGGTTAACGCGACCCCTGATGGAGACAGAAATATATATATATATAAACACCGATTTTTTTTTTTAATTGACACGGCCACGTTGTGTTGAAGAAACGTATGTGGCGATCCGTTGCCGACCATTACGGTACGTGACGTCACCATTTTGTTTCGGTAATACTTCACTCTGATCGGCCGAATGATTTCGTTTGTGTTAAATTCTGCTTTTTTCACTCTTCATAAAGCACAGAATTTAGTTTCTTGAACTCATTTGAGTCAACGTTTATTGCAGCTCCGCAACTCGGACCATAACAAACTTAACAACACAGACTTCCTGTGTCCGACAACTATATCTGTCTCTCGGGAAACTCAAAGCCAAATAACAATAGTTCCTATTGTTACCGTCGTGTCGATAGCGATGAGCTCTCTCGGATTTCCGACTTACGTTCTCACTTTTATTTTATCGTATCAATCCATGGAAGAAACATTTATTCATCATGATGAAACGAGCAAGTTATACAGCAGCCTTTAAAAGAAAAGTCACATCCATTTTGTTTTCTCCTAGATTCTGGTAAGTTGGAGAAGTTGTCAAATCATATTATTACCGTAAATATTGTCAGTTTATGGTAATGTTTTGAACTACCAATATGCTATGCTTGTGCTGTGTTTCACCAGTCAGTAAAATGACATTTCTGTATCTGTACACGAGCTCTGTTTTCTTGTATTCTTTTATTTATTGGTGCTAAAATTAGGGTGCGCGTTATAAACGGGTACAATAATTTTCCCTAGATTTTACAAGTAAATTTGGGGTGCGCATTATACACGGGTGCGCCTTATATTCGGGAAATTACGGTAAATATATATTAATCCTATGATTTAAATTTGAATCTTTTTAAATAAAAATGGCTAGCCTGGAGACAAGGAATTGTTTTCAAGTGTACAGCGGTCAAAGGAAAGTAGGTGTTCAGTAAATTGTCTAACTGTGTTTGGTGATTTCTAATGCAGAAAAAGCCAGAGAAATGCACATTAGTTACCTGTCTTGTAACTCTGCGATCTATAGATCTCCCTGAGTTCCTTCATGAGGCGGTCCGAAGCCTGCACAGAGCCGGAGACTGCACCCTGAAAAACACACATGATTTACATCAATGCTGCGACTCCAAAGGACTCCCAGACAAAAAAATACTTACGTTCAAATGGTCCTGTCTCTGATTTTTACGGATCTTCTCCAAAATGGCCAAGTGTTCTTTTTCAATGCCGTCATCTTCTGATTTTTTGCCATCTACCGGCTCTTCTTCTTTCATGTCATAATGGTCCAGGTCTTGGTCCAAGTCAATATCCTGCTGCCACAGTGGATCAGTGGCATTTAGATAATAGGGTGATGAAACTAGAAGCGTTGACAATTTTCCTTAATGAAAACACATTGGCACCTCTCCCATTTCTTCTTCTTCATCTTCCTCAGACGTCACTTCATCTGATGGTCCGTGCTGAAGTGTAGGGAAACATTGTATGTCATAAGGTGACATTACTTTCAGGACCGTAAAAACAACATTTAGTACTTACCTTTCGCTCTTGGATAATGGGGCCAGCAGGCAGAGGCTGGTCAAGCATTTCCACATCTGGATGCTGAGGGAGGTTGTAAAGTCGACACAGGTCACATATGAGACGTTTCAGCTGTTGAAGAAGCTGCACAGGAAAGAAAGTCATGTTCACATTTCCCCTCTCAAGTATAATCCGTTATTTCGGGCACACTTACCAACGTGTTGCCTTTCCGCACATCCTCCAAGCGCTCCAACACTTCGGCGAGACTTGGATCATCGGAGTCGACAAACCATATGGGGGACGTTGAGGGATAAGACTCCTGCGACAGAGTAAGATGGTCTGCTAAAACGGCTGGTCATGACAATGCTCCATCAATGAAAACATCATGTTTTTGTAGTGACGTGAATGCTTGCGTGAAAGCTGCAATTCCTATGTACAGTGGGGAGAACAAGTATTTGATACACTGCCACTGGGAAAACCCATTGGCAGTGTATCAAATACTTGTTCTCCCCACTGTAGTGTCCTTAGAATCAGTTATTTTGAAAACATAGTAAAATAATGAAAGTCATTCTTATTGTCATAGCCCACACACTTTCGTACACATCATGTCAGTCAGGGTGATAATTTTTTTCGCAGTTTATGTTAATCTTCCAGATTAAGTTGGTTTTGATTCTTGTTTTTTTTTTTTTAATGCTTCATTTAATTCAGTTTTTTTAATATATATCAGGAGTATATGTAGCGAGCAAGATTTTAAAAAAATTAAAAATTAAAAAGTTATTTAACCCTCTCATGCATGAATTATGACTTCTTTTTGTTTTTACCCTTATGGAGCACTCTTTGGCTGCCACTGACGGCGCCAGACATACAAATTCATGAATGAACAATAGCACTGAAAGATAAGCATTCACGGCAAGTCCTCCCAGTTTTAATGGACGTCTTTGGCCGCCAATGGCAAGCAATGAATTAAATATTATGAAAAAAAAAATCTAGAGTGTGACCGAGTGTATTTGTTTTTATTCATTTGAACTTCACCTTTTTCAAAGATTGTAGTAATTCATAAATGTATAATATATTAAATAATACAGAAAAATACAATGATTATCAATAATCTAAAAAAATATAGAGATGGACCGATTACCAGCGCCAATATTTGGAAATTTTACGTATGTCGGTATCGGCCCATTTTTTTAATCCGACCGGCCAATATGAAAAAAATAAATAAAAATTAAAACTGGGTTATTTATGTTCAAAGGCAGCCTGATGAATTATTATTTAACTTTATATGAGGCGTTTCTGAGTCTAGGAAATTCAGACACTTCTGAACCTATTATTTTCTATTTGTGTGATTCTATAAACATGTTTTAGCCATTTCAATGAAGTTCAGTGCTTGCTTTAGGCAATTTTTTTTTTTTTACGCCAATTTTTACATTTTTACTGCAAATGAATATCGACTCCAAAAATGGGTTATCGGCCTCTCTAACTGCTAACAATCAGTATCGGTCTTGAAAAACCCATATTGGTCGATCCCTAATATATATATGTATACAAAACAATTATTTTTAATATCTATCTTTAATGATTGAAATAATCAATCGTCCTATGAAGGGTAAAGGTCTGAAGTGTTAACTTTTGAATAGCTGTCTACAAGGATGTCCCAATCACATTTTTCAACTGAATCAGAAACACCTGATTTTGGGGGTCTACTGATCAGCTGAGTCCTGATCCAATACCTTGGCAATGTATTAAGGAAAAATGTAAGCATCCAAATGTAAAATATTTTCATACTGAAACATTATCACTCTTGAGAAAATGTTGCTTTCTAGCCCTTAGAATGTTTAAATAAATAAAAACGTTTTTTTTTCTTCAATATGATCTTGTTACCCGATTCAGACCCTCTGAAATTGTGATCGGCCCGATTTCCAATCAAGTGATAGGATTGGAGACATCCCTAGTGTTCAGTATATTGACCACGGTCCCTGAAAGGGTGAAAATTTTGTTAATTAACAGATGAATAATAATCCACAATCGTCATATCTATTTGAACTGGATAGGGCTGGCATTAAATGATTATGTTTTAGTGCTATTGACGGTGATAGAAGTCCAAGCCATTTTGATTACCGTCACTGCCAACCCTTGCAATCAAACTGGCTTGGACGTCTATCAATATAAATGGCAGCTAATGGGTCAATTGCTTGAACTTTTCGATGGGATTTTCAGCCTCTTGGGTCTTCCCCTTTATAGAAAACACTATGTATGGTGGGACATATGGACGAATAAATAGTGGCATTGTTCAGTAGGAGTGGAAACCTCTTGGTACCTCACAATACGATTTGCAATACAAAGCTCACGATAACGATGATCTGACGAAACGGCGATACAACGATTATCGATACATTGGTCAGGAAATCATTTAAGGATATTCTAAAAACAACTAATAAACAGAAAAACAAGCTTCTGCTGAGAATTGGAATGAGTTTATCACTGGTAGACGTCCAATCCATTAGAACTGGGAGGGTGGCAGGAATGTCATTCAATGTTCATTCGCTGCCATCCCTCCCACTTCAAACGGATTGAACGTGTATGGCTGTCAGTAGCAGCCAATGCCAGGCAATGAGGTAATTTTGGGCCATTTAAGGTCATTTACCTGTTGATTTTCAGTTACTTCCTGTTGATTTTGGGGTATTTTATGGGTCACTTCCTGTTTATTTTGTGTTACAGAACAGAAAGTGACCTGGGAATCACCAAAATGAATAGGCAGTGACTCAAACTCAAAAGGAAAAGACCTGGAAATGCCCTAAAATGAACAGCAAGTGACCTATAAATGCCCTGAAAATCTGACAGACTGACTGTGAATGCTCTGGTTTCTAATGAACGAACGTTCTCAGTCTAAGTGGATTGGGTGTCGAGCACCGTCAAGGTAGCCCTAGAGCAGGTATGTCCAAAGTCCGGCCCGGGGGCCAAATGCGGCCCTTGGTCAAGTTTCATCCGGCCTCCAGCCTCTGTCATAAAATCAATAACGTCTGGCCCGCACACACACTTAATAAATTGGTCAGCAGTACTGCTACCAGCATATGAAGTAGCTTACACACTAAATGCTGCTCCCACTAAAAGGCAGCAGCAATCTAAGCAAAATTACACCGTGTGACTCTTTACTCCCAATTTTCTAAAATTGAGACAATCAACAAAAAAAAAGTTGACCGCGACGGCCGACGCTTCAAGGATAAGTGGAAATTGGACTATTTCTTCACTAAAACTAAAACTAACTGTGTCTGCCTCATTTGCAAAGAGACAGTCACTGCTTTTAAAGAGTTCAATTTGAGGCGATATTACCAAACAAGACACACTGACAAGTATGACAAGATTACAGGGAAGATACGTAGCAAGAAATTGAAGCAACTTGAAGCTAGTTTAATTTTACAGCAGCAGTATTTCACAAGAGCCCAAGAGTCGAAAGAGAACGCCACAAAGGCTAGTTGCAAGATTGTTGAAATTATTAATTTATAAAAATAATAAAGCAAATGTGACACAAGGAATGGCTTGCTAAAATTTGCTGAAATATATTGTTCTATGTAAAGAACGTCAGCCAAGGTCGGCCCCCCACATTTTTACCACGCCAAATCTGTCCCCCTTTGCAAAAAGTTTGGACACCCTGCCCTAGAGTTAACTGAGACACTACTATGGTGGAAGATTTTGATAGCAATTTGTTGTTACTTTTTTTTTTTTTAAAAGCCATTGAGACCTTTTAAAAATGATATTTCGATTCTTGTAGGAGCATATCAATAACCTTTTGGAATACAAAGTATCACGACATATCACCATTTCGATATTTTGTCACGCCCCTGTTGTTCAGTGACATACATATAGCCAATTAACGTTAAATGACAGAAGCAGCACACATCCTATTTTACATTGAAAACAGTATATTTTTCTGGGCAATCCCTAAATTAGATGATGAGTGATAAAGTACAAAGTAGCGTACATGCCCATATATCGTATAAATAATAAGAGCAAATCTGACTTTCAATTTGGTGATATTCGAAGCAGTGTTGACGGTTAGGACATGTTTGCTACGACAAGTAAACATCGGTGATGTCGAGCAAAAATGCATCAATTATTGCCGCAGATGAAAGGACGACGTTACGATAAAGTCGACTGTAAAGCTTTCCGCTCAACTTCTACCAAAAGTACCGCGAATATTTTGGGCTAACGAGGAAAGCTAGCCCTCTAGTTACTTTCAGTCAGGGGCGAGCTAAGCAAAAGCTACTGCAGCCTACTTTTACTGGACGCTTCAGGAAAGTTCGTTCGTTCACTTGTTGTATTTGAAATGAACACATAGGACGGGGAGAGAGTCCAGTCGGTTCGTCGGCGCTCACGGAACCCAGGGCGAACTCAAGTGTGTGTTGAGCGGACTCCCGTCTTTCGTCAAGCTAGCTCGTGCGCCACGCAGAGCTGGCCCACTTGGACCCACCGTAATGTTGCAGTGAATGATCAGCAGCTTCTCTCCTGTTACGTTAAACTGGCAACTCAGTTCGTCGGGTTTCCAGTCTATAATTCGGAATCTCTCGTGGTTTGGGTCAAATATTGACTCAAGAAACTTCAATTCGGCCTTCAGCCCCGACACCGACATCTTGTCCTCATCTCAAAATGAGCAGGCCGCTGGCGTAGGGGAAGTCTGGTCTGGGCGGAATGCAGTCGAGTCGCCTCTGCGGATCTCGCATGTTAGCGTGAGAACAACAACAAAAGGGTTGCGGGTTCACGTAGAGTACCCAACGTAAAATATGACAACGTTCTCAATAATATACATGCACGATGCATCAAAGACTTGCAAAAATAATTGACAGTCATCATACAGGTACAGCTACAAAAATAATAATTAATACGAAAAATACATGAAAATAAAATAAAACGTGCAGAATTTGCAGAAAGTAAAACTTGTGGACACAAGTGGGTACTAACGTGTTACATTTACTCTATTACTTACTTTAGTAACTTTTTGAGAGAAATTCAGTACTTAGAGTAGTCTTACCATACAATACTGTTTACATTTACTCATAGGCGGAGATTTACTTTTGGGGCTGGGGGGGGGGGGGGGGGCAACGCAGTTTCAGCAATAAAATTAACTTTTGACAATGAGCGTTTTTGTTCCCCATCATTTTAGAGGGAAATTCGAAATGAGGCTGCGAAATGAATAATTTTAGCCAAGATCGTCATCAATTGAATATGGTACGCCCGTCGGAGTCGTGCCAATGTAGTTACCCCAGTCAAGAATTGTATGCCCTGGGCGGAGCCATATGGAGGTAGATTTGTGTCTTCATTATTCAATCAAAAAAAGTTGCTTCAACAACCAAAAAAAAGTTGCTGCAATCAAAATATATATTTTCAGTTAAAAAAAAAAAAGTCGCTTCAATCAAAAATATGCCAAAATTAATTTGAAACTCAAAAAAAATGCATGTGACAGCTATTTTTCTCTGATTTTTTTTTTTTTTTTTTTTTTTTTTTTTGATTGGTGTCAGGTTTTTTTTTTTTTTTTTTTTGATTGAAGCAACTTTTTTGATTGAAGTAATGTTGATTTGTGTTTGGGCCACATTTTGACTAGGATGTTTTTGTCTTTATTATTCAATCAAAAAATAAGTTGCTTCAAAAAAATATATATTTTCAAAAAGTAAAAATCATTTCAATCATAGAATGCGAAAAAATGTTTGACATTGAAAAATTTGCATTTGAACACTTAATTTTTCATTGAAAAAGTTTTCTTTGATTAAAGCAATTCTTTTTGTGTTCGGGCCATATTATGAGTAGGACATTTGTGTCCAAATCATTCAATCCCAAAAAAGTTGCTTCAATCAAAAAAAAAATTTTCAATCAATGAAAAAAATCATTTTAAAAATAAAATTGCCTTCCCCTATTTTTTTTTTTTTTTTTTTTTTACAGTATACAGTATTACAGTATATGCAAAGCAAATGACCGTCTAAGGTGCTAGTCACATGATCTTTTTGAAAAATAATTTTGACCCATTATAAAAAATATATTTTTTTATTCATTTCCTTCATTTTTGTTGCAGTTTTATTGTTTTACAACTTTTTTATATATAGGAAAGTCAATTTCATGCAATGACACTTTTCGGCCACCAGGGGGGCCTGCCCCCCCCCTAAACTCCGCTTATGCATTTACTTAAGTAGTTTTGTGAAGAGACACTAGAGTCGTTACATTTTCCCTCTTTATTCAACAAATTTACTTTATTTCTGCCAGAGATGCCTATAGTAGTGGTCTCAGTTTCACCAATGAGACGTCCCAACAATAACCACATGACTTCATGATACCAATTAGTTGTAAGTGTGGTTTTTCCCCACTAGAGGGCACTCATGCTCTTTGGACGGGTGGTAATATGAAGAGAGTTGCGACACTCTTTGAACTCACCGCGGATGGTCACGTGGTTCATGTAAGGCGTGAGTAGTTCCAAGCATAAGCTTTTTTTTGTTTTTTAACAACAACAACAACATGACAGAATAAACAACAATACAAACACAGAAATAGATAGAAAATAATCAATAATACAAACCAAAAAACAAAAGAATACAAACACAAATACAGTGGTACCTCTACATACGAAGTTAATCCGTTCCAGGACCTTGTTTGTAAGTCGAAATGGTCGTATGTCGAGCAGGATTTTCCCATAGGAATACATTATAATTCCATTAATTCGTTCCACAGCCCAAAAACCTTCACGAAATCCTTAAAAAATACTGCTGGTACTATTACAAATGGCAATTACACATAGCAAAACAAATAAATTATAAATCAAAATCGGAATAATAATAATAATAATTCCTGTATTAATGTAACGAATCGGGTTCTAATGTGGCGGACGTTTTTTGCTGACCCTGAACGCACCGCGGGGCTCACGTGCCAGAGACAGACCGGTGAGCTTGAGTTTCACTTTCACTTTGAATGTTTTCTTGAGAACACCTCAGTTGCGGCAGACAGAAGGTGTTTTTGTTTTGAATAAGTTGTGAAATAAATGATAAAAACGTGGCGAAGTTGGCGATTTCTCTGGAGATGTTACCACAAAAGGAATTGTCAGCTTAATTTATAAGGACTGGCGAACGATGGTCGGAGGAGGACCGTGGAGATGTATTTTTGAGCCATTTCACGGATGCCCACCCTACGCTCATATTTTTCTGTCATTTGCATCTTCATTTAGAAGGTAAGCGTCAACTTTTTCCTTGTTTCACTACCTGTACCAACCTTTTCTGAAACCAGTGTTGATTTGTCACACAAGAAAATCCGCCGTGCATTCGTCTGCGGTGCTGCCATTGTCGTCGTATTTCGAGCATGTCGTCGGATGTAGAAACAAATGGCGAGTCAAATTTTACGTCGGATGTCGAAAAGTTCGTGTGTCGAAGCGATCGTATGTAGAGGTACCACTGTATACCAGGGGGTATAAACATACCAAACATTGCACATCAGAGAAGAAAAAAAAGAATGAATAATACAATAAGCAACTATTCACAAAAAAGTCGCAGCTTTTCACAAATATCAAGTATTTTTTTCCGCTTTCCTATTCTTTGATTTTTTAAACAGATTTATGTAGCATACCGTTTCATTGTGGAAGTGAGAAAAAGATGGTAACAGCTTGCTGAACTTACATTTGTGGATGAAGAATTTCGTCAACAAAAGAAGTAGATTAATAATAAAAATATCTTCATTCCTGATTTTTATAAAAACAAAAAATGACATTTTCCCATTTTAGCTTGAAGTCCACATGTAGATTCCTGTCAACAAACTTACAAAACTCTTTCCAAAATTTGTTGGGAAAAAAAGGTGCTGAACTGTCTCTGGATGATCTCCACAGAACGAACAGTTCGTGTCAATGTCCCTCGTGAATTTTATCATGTGCATCATTTGCAGGATAATATCTGAATAATTTTGAAAGAGACTTCTTTGACCTTATTAGTCAACAGGAAAATGTTCGGGATAGTCCATACCCTGGACCAAATTATATCTCTAACAAATCGATTCCAAAACGATTGAACAACAGGCGTGAATCTAACAGGTGTTGTGCCGAAAAATAGCTGCCCTGCATGAAAGGTCCCCCCTGACGGGAGCGCCCAACCGGAAACGACTTTCTTGTACCGTGAATATGTATTATTTTACTCTACTTGAACTAATAAATGTCATACCTGTGTGATTGTCATTGGGATATGTTCGTGAAAACCTGTAGAGTAATCCATTTCTGTTCAAAGATGGTTATGTAGCCCAGTCCACGATTTGTTACTAAAATACAGTACTAATGTTTTGTGTAATTTAATTATTTAAAACTGATCTTACAGTCGTAAATCCATTACTGTAACGCGTCCATGAAAACATTTGATGTTTTCACATCAATAAAGCGTTATAAATAAGCGCTCCCGTCAGGGGGGACATTTCACGCGGAGCAGCTATTTTTCGGCACACACCGGCCCGTTTCGATCAAGTTTCATTTTACAATCGCCACAATGGTGATGTTCAGCTGACCAAATGTCGGTTTATATTCGGGCCAGTGCCGATTTTGCGTACCCGACTCCTCATCGTGACATAAACTGGAGTATGATTGGAAATTTTGTGGTCTCAGGACGAGCTCTGACGCACGGGACGGGACTGGACGGGAGGAAACATCGGTTTGGGCATTAAATATGGATCTGGCGACTGGATCGACCGAAGCTTTTCCAAATAACGGCTTTTATGCAACTCATCCAATGAGTTTACAGCGTCTGAAAGCACCGGGGCTTCCATAATTTGCAAGTGAATCCACCTTTAGAAACTACGATCAATGACAAGACGGACACACAATGACGGACAATATGGCGGCACAATACAGCGATCACGTGATTGTGTGACGTTGGTGATTGGGGTCTATAGTGATTTTCAATGGAACTGACAGTGGTCATTGCGACATTTATGGGAAAATGGATAAAATTACGTGTCTAAGTACTTGTTTGATTATCTCATTGCACTATAACATATATTTAAATGCTAGTTTTACATTTGGAGTGGTAAGGCGACAACTGTAAACTGTTACGCAAAAGGGAACTTTCCCGTCTTGTGGAGTGAGTTTCATGTTTATGTTAGCATTAGCACGGGAAATTGACTTTTACAATTAAATGCAAGATGATTTAGGTTTTTTCTTTGTTCACAACTAGTAGGCCTGTACTGTTTTTCCTGATTATGTCTAGATTTCCTTGATTCGCCCACCTTTGGTTATATATTAAGTATGAAATAATGTTTAACATATTTTGTTCCCAAGTTCTAAGTGGTAGTTCCTAGTTTGTGTCATCACATTGACATATAAGAACACTTTTGTTTCCCAAAAAGTTTGGGTTTGTGGTCAAGACTTATAAATTCTATTTTACTCTTTTCTTTACTGTAGTACTTTGTAATGCTTATATATATGTGTGTGTGTGTGTGTGGGTTCACTTTCTATGTTATTCTATAGACTTAGTTTGACCTGAAACACAAATAAATGACATTTAACACTAACAGATATTTCCTGCATCCCTTGGATGTAAAATCATAAATTTTGAATATAGCATCTAATTTTAGCAAAACCAAACCTGTTACTCTTTAGAAGGATTTTTCATTTAGTTTGGACCCAAGCAACATAAACAAAATGATTACAACCCAGGAACAAAATTTTAATATTTTTCTGTAACATGGTGTAATGTATAACAATAACAACTTATTAACTCTGATTTAAAAAAAAAAAAAAAATCATATTTTTTTTCTTGAACAATTGGTGAAATTGCTGTCATGGTTCACTGTTTACACCTACCATTTTATAGATCAGTGGCCTGTGATGGTTGGTTGTGCAGCATGGTTTCCCCAAGGACCAAGAGCAGCAGAAAAAATGGATGGCAATGGTCAGCCGTCAAAACATGAAATTATCATACTCACAAATACAGATGAGTGTACATCACAAAGGACCTCTCAGGGAGATGACAATTTAAAAGAGTGACTTAATCAATTTATCCCTGGCGATACATTCCCAGTTAGCAGAGTCAGCTGAAAAAGTAGAAGAAAATCGCTCGTCAACCAAGATAAAATAAAATGTATAACTACGCCACACACATACAAATAAAACTCACGCACATACTGTACATATAAAACTCAACATATACTGTACATCATAAAGCGCCTCTGATAGAATACAGATTGTTGAAATTTCAGAAGGGATTCGTATGAATGCAGTCCGCCCTCGTCAAAGTGATGTTTGGAACTACCCGAGGCTCCACTACCCGGAAGTAAAATCGTATAATGGATCCCTATGGGAGTGTCACAACTTTTTTTACACAGCTCAGGTAATATGCTCATGCAATAGGTTATAGTACAGTATAATAATAACAGTTCATATAGATGAAGTTGTACTGAGATAAAAAAAACAGAAATACAGTGGTACCACTCCAAACAAAGTTAATTCGTTCCAGGACCTTGTTTGTAAGTCAAAATGGTCAAATATCGAGCAGGATTTTCCCATAAGAATACGTACATTATAATTCCATTAATTCGTTCCACAGCCTGAAAACCTACACTAGATCCTTAATAAATACTGCTGGTACTACAGCAAATAGCAATTACAGAGAGCAAAACAAATAAATTATGATTAAAAATCATAATGATAATATAATAATAACAATAATTGTGCCTGTAATAATGTAACGAATCGGATTCTAATGTGGCAGATGTGTTTTTGTGGTGTACCGCATCGCTGATGTGCTAGAGTGAGAGAGGAATTTTTTCTTTCACTTTGTTCTGCTGCGGCAGACAGTAGGCATGTTGTGTTGCATAAGTTCTGAAATGAATAAATTAAAAACCTGACGAAGCTGGCGATTTTTAGACATTCTACGGCCGTATTGTTGAGCCAGTCCACAGTAGCACACACTATGCTCATATTTTTCTATCATTTCCATATTCATTTCAATGGTAAGCCTGACCTTTTTTTCATTTTTCACCACCTGCTTCAACATTCTTGGAACCCATATTGATTTCTCTTACAAGAAAATCTGCCGTGCGTCCTCCTGCGGGACAACTATGAAATTGTGACGCTGTCATGAATCGTCGTATTTAGAGCATTTCGTCGTATGTAGAAACAAATGGGGAATCAAATTTTACGTCGGATGTTGAAAAGATGGTGTGTCGAAGCGATCATATGTGGAGGTACCACTGTACCATTAAATTAAATCTGACATTGTAAGCAGTTACTCACAATGTTACTCATTACTTGAGTATTTCAACAAATACTTTTTTACTTGTATTTGAGTACATTTTTGGATGACTACTTTTACTTGGGTAATAGTATTTAGAAGTAACACTGCTCTTACTACAGTATAATTTTTAGCTACTCTACCCACCTCTGCTTATGGACTATTTCAATTCAACATTTCGAGTATTGGTTTCTTAAAATTCAGATAATTACACTGTGTACCAGGTAATAATTTGTTTAAAATGTATGATTACTGAATGTGAGTAAAACATTCTGTTGAGTTAAGATTTTTAAGCTGATTAGCTCATTGCCTGCCATTGACAAATATAGACATCCAGTTCATTTAAACTAGAAGGCCAGGTTGTGGATGCTCATCATTCAGTGCCATTGATGGCGCCATTAATTTAAAAAATTTAAAATGGAATTTTGGCATGTTGGTTCCAAAATTGCTGTCATTTGTTTTTTCTTTCTCTCATGTCAAGTTTTTTTTTCTACACAAAGTTTACCTACATAATGTGTGGTTACTACGTGCACATAATTTTAATAACAGTAGTTGTATCTTTTGTAAAAACATAATTGTTAAACAGCCACGCCTGTTTCCTTTTATGTTAGATTCTATGTTGTTACGTCCCACGGACGGCTCGCTAAGGGCGTAACATATAACGAGCCACACAAATTTACAAGTGGACACAAATTTATTTACACAACAATCAAACTCGCAATGAATTTGTACAAAATGTGGATGAAGCGCGGCTTCAGGGTAAGCCCAGGCCAAAACAACAAAAAAAAGGAATCTACACTTAAACCCCACCCGCTAACTAAACCCTGATCATGAAAAAGAACAAAGAAAAGACAGCTACTAACCTAGCTTCCTATGCTATACAAAACAGGAGAGAACGGGTTGAACAGAAATGGCGACTTAACCCCTACTTGCTTCAGTGCTCTTATTTACAGTGGTGAACAAAAACGATCCAACAACAAATAAACACAAAAGACCTCACCGAAAAAGTGGGAGTGTATCAAACTAGCAATCAAATGCAAACGAGAGTGAATGGTGAGCAAACAGCTGGCGAGGAGGACCGCGGCAGAATGCTGTCAAATGCGACCTCCCAGAGCATTGACAGAGGCAGGTTTAAGAAGCTTGGCGCCTTTTTTCGTGGCCAATCAGGGGCGGCGACGTCGTCGATTCGTCCTGCGTCGTTCAGCTGTCATCACAGTGGAAGGGGAAGCAGCCAGCTGGTGGAGGAGACGATCAGCTGACTGGAAGAGTCTCAAAAAAGAACAATTAAACGGCCAGGGCCGTCACATATATCAATATTTGATTTCTTAAAAATAAAACAAGCTCAACTTATGTACAGTATTTGTCATAATTTGTAAGAGCACGGGGATACCATAGTTTAAATTAAGGGGATAGAGAAAACATGACGTTAAAAATGTTTTAACATTTTGATTAAAAAAACTGTCATACCCAACTCAAAAAAAAATGGTGTTCCTCAATGTTATTATGGCTTACAACGAAAACTCTAAATTCGTTACCTAAAAATTGAAACTTGCAGAGGCTTCCTGAGCCTTTAATTCATTGACTTCCATTGTTCCATCCACAGTTCAAATCGACTGGAGGTCTATCACCTGTAATGGCAATGAAACATGAAAATTCACTACCAGCCCTCACAGCAAAATTGATTGAAGACAAAATAGAAATACAGTAAACTATTTAACCCCCCCCCCCCCCCCCCCACACACACACACACCTACACACATCTTTAAGGGCTTCAAACACACTTTAGCAACAATACAAACACATTTAAATTTATACCATTGCGCAATGGAAGAAAATATTGTAGGTTTACACCAAAAGATGAGAAACAACTGTAAAAAGACTAGGACAAAAAATAATAATTAAAACTAGATTTTGTGTTTTCTTGGGTCATCTGTATTAATTTGTCTCTTTCAAAGGCATCCAATAGGGTAATTACATCACGTTAAGGACTAAATTATTTGGAACACCTCTCAGTAAAATCCAAAGCAATATAATGTACTGTAGTATCCAGTTGACGCTGTGTGTACCGTATTTAGCCGCTAGATGACGCAAAAGATTAATGCGTACAAGATAGATTGATTGCTTGTTGAGTAACTTGTTTAATCAAATATTACACTGCAGATAACTTGTCTTTAGGAGTGCCCGCCTTCTCATATAACAGAGGTCATATACTGTATTCCATCGATAGTCCATAGGTCAAGCACGGAACTAGCTTGTGCTGACTCCCTTCAAGCTTTATACTTCTGCAAACTATCATTTGGCTTTTAAAATACCGATAAGTGCTGTTTTGAAGTGTCATTTTGAGGACTGTCCTCTGAAACGTGACCTCAGGTAGGTGACAATATTTCTAAGAGTATTGCATAAAAATGGATACAGTATGTTTACTATTGAATTCTATGATTTTGAATTTGTGAACTGGCAACAAGACTAACTTTATTCTGTTTAATTGATTCTTTTCAAGATCACTTGTGGGCGTCACAATGATAAAGTCAGACGTGATCACCTTTACTCTGCTGTTCATGCAACTGTCATGTGGATTTGGGGGAAAAATACTGGTGTTCCCTTTAGATGGGAGCCACTGGATAAACATGAAAGGAATCATTGAAGTACTTCATGCCAAAGGCCACGAGATCACGGTGATTCGGCCGTCCGGTAGCTGGTACATTGCAGAAAAGTCTCCTCACTACATGTCTGTCAACCTTCCTGGTCAGGAAGGATTTAAGGAGCAGTTTGAACAATTTGTGTCTCTACAACTGGAAACAATGCTTCAACAGAGGTCTCTAACTCTTTTGCCTCGTATTTGGAGTAAGTTTCAGAACGAATTTGTAACTTTGAGACAGTTTTCCCTATTCCACGAGGCTCATTGTAAGACAGTAGTTCAGATGTTTGAGGATGAAACTCAGATGCAGTCCTTTCGTAATGCTAAATATGACGTCGTCTTGACTGACCTTGGTGTAGGTGGAGGAGCCATGCTTGCAAAGCTTCTCAAAGTTCCCCTCATTTACAATGTTAGATGGACGTTGCTAGGTGAATCTCACGACATCATTGCCCCCTCCCCTCTTGCCTACACTCCTTTCCTTGCTGCACAATTAACTGATAAGATGACCTTCTCTCAAAGAGTCTTTAATGTCCTATATTACACCTTTGGTTATTTGACAACGAAGTTCATATCAGAACCTCACTATAAGCCGATAGTGAAGCATTATTTTGGTTCTGATGTGGATTACACAACATTGTTTTTGGATGCTGATATATGGTTGATGAGAAACAATTTTGTCTTTGAATTCCCTCGACCCACGTTGCCAAATATCGTCTACATGGGTGGATTTCAGTGCAAGCCTCCAAAGCACCTCCCTGCTGACCTAGAGGAGTTCGTCCAGAATTCTGGAGATCACGGTGTTGTTATAATGACTTTAGGAACTCTAGTTGGGACACTTCCTGAAGATATGACTGAAGAAATAGCCGCAGCCTTTGCCCAACTACCTCAGAAGGTTATATGGAGGTATTTAGGACCAAAACCTGCCAACCTGGGAAACAACACATTACTGGTTAAGTGGCTACCACAGAACGACCTCTTGGCTCATCCTAAAACAAGAGTATTTGTCACTCATGGAGGCATTAACGGGGTCCAAGAAGCCATTTATCACGGAGTTCCAATCGTAGGACTTCCGTTGTTTTTTGATCAGCATGATAATCTCAACAGAATTCGAGCAAAGGGAGGAGCAGAAAATGTGGATATTGTCATGCTCGACAGGCACATTTTTGTTGATGCACTTCTCAATGTTCTTCACAACTCATCATACAGGGAAAACATGCAAAGGCTCTCGAGGCTGCAAAGGGATCAGCCAATGAAACCAATGGACCAGGCAGTCTTTTGGATCGAATATGTTATACGACATAAAGGAGCCGGTCATCTGAAGGCAGAGTCCAACAAAATGTCCTCAATAGTTTATCATTCGGTTGATGTCATTGTAACTTTGCTAACAATATTTTTGCTTCTAATTTTCACCTGCTTTTTCATTTTTAGGTTTTTGTGTAGGATATGTTTAAATATGAAAAAAACGAAAGACGAATAAAAGAATTTTTCATAAATTAAGGAAAAAATACAATAAAAATGTGGGGAAAAAATGAGACAGGATTGAAAATGCGTTTACTATTTGAAGACACTAATTTATTTGATTTTTCAACCTTTTGTGGAATTCCATCATTTTAATTTTTGACATGATTGACTATTCATTGCAAAATCAGATGTGTTCAGTTCTATAAAATATACAAATGCATCATTTTTATGTGGCAATTTTTCCCACTAACTCCTTTTTCCACCAATGTGTAAAATATATATTATTTTTAAAATGTGGTAGCACAGTGGTTGACTGATGTGTTCGCCTCACAATTCTGATGTTGAAGGTTCAATCCTCTGGCCTTTATTGGTGGAGTTTGCATGTTATACCTGTGTCTGCGTGGAGATTCCTTGGGAACTCAGTTTCCTTCCAAAAGCATGTGTGGTGGGCTGATTGGATACTCTAAATTCTCCATAGCTGTTACTGTGAGTGTGAAATGTGGTTTGTCTTTATCTGCGATTGGCAGGCAACAAGTTCAGGGTTTACCCTGCCTCCTGCTTATAGTATTTATCTGGGATATGCTCCAGCATCCTTGTGAACCTTGCGAGGTAAAGTCAAGGCCATAACTTTAACTTGAAAATTTAGGGGGTTGAGATAAAACGACTTAATTTTCCTTAGGAGCAACCACAGCGCATAGCCACCTTATAGACTCTACGGGGCGCTTCATATCTGTTGCGACTGAAATAGGATTAAACCTAAGATACTGGCTTAGTTAGCCTGAGTAGAGTAATTGAACTAGACATCTTCACCAATAGCACAGGTAGTGGTTGAACTATTGACACTTTGCACTTCTTGTACAAATAAATGTAACTCTCACAGCAGCTGAAGCAGTATACTGTTTATTTAACTCTTTATGGGGCCCTAGTTTAAATTCTATGAAATAAAAAAAATAAAAATTATTTTCAAGCGTTATGTTGGGCCATAAACAGAGTGTATTTCTGTTTTTATTCATTTTTATTCCCTGGATGTTTTAATTAACATTTTATTAATTTATAATTTTTGTTTGTTCATGAAAAATATATACAAAAATCCAATAAATGATTATGAATGATAAAAACATATGATTATGTTTGAGACCTGGCATCCAAAATTGAGAATATTTTCAGTTATAAAGGCTACATTGGTTTTCTAAATGTCCATGACTAGATCTTTATAGAGTTTTTTTTTTTTAATAATCGAAAATTGTCACTTGCCATATGAAGGGTTAACACATCACTGATCTATCTATGTTCTATAGTCCATAAAATGGCTTATACACAGGATGACCACACCGCTATTGGTGTCATTTCTTGCTAAAAAAAATCTCAATGAAAAAAATTGCAGTTTTATTGTTGGTTCTGGCTCCAACAAGATGGAGCCAGCTACCACACCTACAATATAACCTGAGACTGGTTAAAAGAGAACTTTGAAGGCGGTGGGATCAGTCTCAAGACTGATTTTGAGTGGGCATCTCACAGTCCAGACCTTAGCATCCCAGATTTCTTCCTTTGGGGCCACCAGACAGACCAAGTGTTTGCAGGGATATCAATAACTATCTCTGAACTACAGGAAGACATCAGGGAGAGGGTATAAGAGCCATTCCTCTGTCTGTAAGAATGTCTTAAAACTTTGTGCTGCGGCTCAAGAAATGCTCAGAGCTGAAGCATAGGCGGAGTTTGACTTTTGGGGCAGGTGGGCCACAACATGTTGATGACCCCGAAACGCAGTGTCAGAAATAAAATTAACTTACAAGAATATGTACGATAATAAGTTGACAATGAGCATTTTTTTGTTTCCCATCATTCTTGAGGGGAATTCTAATTCAGGCTGGTTAGGCAATACTTTTTGCGAAGATCGTCATCCATTGAATATGGTACGCCAGTCGGGGTCGTGCCAATGTAGTTATCCCAGTCAAAAATTGTAAACCCCGGGCAGAGCCATATGAAGGTAGATTTGTGTCTTTATTATTCAATCAAAAAAAGTTGCTTCAATCGAAATATATATTTTCAACCAAAAAAAGTCGCTTCAATCAAAAAAAAAAAATGTGTTTGAATGCAAAAATAAATTTGAAACTAAAACAAAATGCATGTGAAAGCTATTTTTCTTTGATTGATTTTTTTTTTTCTTTTTTTGATTGAAGTCGTTTTTTTTTTTTGTTTTTTTTTTAATTGAAGCAACTTTTTTGATTAATGTAATTTCGATACGTGTTTATGGCCACATTTTGGCTAGGACATTTTTGTCTTTATTATTCAAACAAAAAATAAGTTGCTTAAAAAAATATGTATATTTTCAAAAAGAAAATTCACTTCAATAAAATTTTTTTTTTTAAAAATCAATCGTTGAAAAAGTTTTTGAATGCGAAAAAGTATTTGAGATTGAAAAGTTTGCATTTGAACTCTTCATTTTTCATTCAAAAGTTTTCTTTGATTGAAGCAATCCTTTTTGTATTTGGGCCATATCATGAGTAGGACATTTGTGTCTAAACCATTTAATCACCCAAAAAGTTGCTTCAATCAAAAAAAATATTTTTAATCAAAGAAAAACATAATTCGCAAATATATATATATATATTCTTAAATATTTTTCTGACTGTCTAAGTTGCTACTCACATGATCTGTTCAAAAACTAATTTTCGACCCATTGTAAAAATAAAAGTTTTTTTGTTCATTTTTGTTGCAGTTTTATTGCTTTACCACAGGGGTCCCCAAACTTTTTCCTGTAAGGGCCACATAACTTTTCCCTTCTCTGATGAGGGGCGGGGATCAGTTTGTAACAGAAAAAGTGTGACGATTGCAGGAGTGCCTAAATCTAAAAATTTATGGTTTTTCAGAAAGCCACAATCAAATAACCCTTTATGGATTCTTCACGGAACAAAAGTAAATAGAATAAAAATAATATAATAATAATATAATAATAATAAATATAATATATAATATATTTATAAATATAATAAAAATAATAACACTATTAATTAAATAGATAATAACCAAATAACCCTCTCTGAGTTCTTCACAGAAAAAGGCCAGGAAATAAATAACACTATTGAGGAAAAAAAAAAATTCAAAATGCTCTCCGGTATTGTGTGGGGGCCGGACCATATGTGGAGGCGGGCTGTAGTTTGGGGACCCCTGCTTTACAACTTTTATTGATATAGACCCCAATCACCAACGTCACACAATCACGTGATCGCTGTGTTGTGCCGCCATATTGTCCGTCATTGTGTGTCCGTATTGTCAGTGATCGTAGTTTCTAAAGGTGGATTCACTGGCAAATTAAGGAAGCCCCGGTGCTTTCAGACGCTGTAAACTCATTGGGTGAGTTGCATAAAAGCCGTTATTTGGAAAAACTTTGGTCGATCCAGTCGCCAGATCCATATTTGATGCCCAAACCGATGTTTCCTCCCGTCCAGTCCCGTCCTGTGCGTCAGAGCTCGTCCCGAGACCACAAAATTTCCAATCATACTCCAGTTTATGTCACGATGAGGAGTCGGTACCCAAAATCGACACCGGCCCGAATATAAACCGACATTTGGTCAGCTGAGCGTCACCGTTGTCCTGATTGTAAAATGAAACCTGATCGACAACGGGTCAGTGTGTGCCGAAAAATTGCTGCCCCGCGTGAAATGTCCCCCCTGATGGGAGCGCTTATTTAAAACGCCTTATTGACGTGAAAACATAAAATGTTTTCATGGACGCATTACAGTAATGGATTTACGACTATAAGGTATGCTTTAAATAATTAAATTACACAAAATATTAGTACTGTATATTAGTAACAAATCGTGGACTGGGCCACATAACCATCTTTGAACAGAAATGTATTAGTCTACAGGTTTTTACGACGATATCCCAATGACAATCACACAGGTATGACATTTATTAGTTCAAGCAGAGTAAAATAATACATATTCATGGTACAAGAAAGTCATTTCCGTGTGGGCGCTCCCGTCAGGGCGGCTATTTTTCGGCACAACACCTGTTGTTGCGCTCACTTTCTTGCTGCGCGACCGTGGCGACGAGCTTCGTAGTCTCCGTTTGATGATGTCTGCAATCGTGTTGGCATCATATTAATGTTTTCGCTGCTGTCTAACGGCTGTCGACACAAACGCATCATGGACCGAGATAAACAAACCGTGCTGCTTTAGAGATTTGACCTTTTAACAATGGGCACACAGCAACAACTAAAATGACCGTTTATCTTCTCTGTTACTGCAACCAACCGCCACACATGCCGTCATTTTGATTAATCAATGTTAACGATTGCCAGGAAGGTTTTTTGGTTCGTTTACTAGGCGGTGATTCCTTAGACAAGCAGAAAAAACACGCAGTAATAGGAGGAATGTACGTAGCGTAATATGTAAACACGATGAGCTAACGGACAATATGGCGGCACCAGTCAGGGGGGCGGAGTTGTGACGTCACGTGATTGGGGTCTATAGGAAAGTCAATTACATGCAATGACACTTTTTGGCCACCAGGGAGGCTTGACACCCCTGTCCCCCCCTTAAAATCCGCTTATGAACAGGGATGTCCAAACTTTTTTCTTTGAGGGAAGCTTTCAGAAAAATCGAATTTCATTTTGTAAAATGTTCCGAACCAAATTTACTAGTTATAGTTGTGGTCTATTACCCCCCACCCAAAAAAAGATAAATAAATAAATAAATAGAAAATAAAGAAATGACACCTTGCAACAAAATTTGGGCCCTTTGTATGTGTCTGTGTTGGGGGTGGGGTCGTTCTTATCCACAATTAGTCTTTAGGCTAATTATATGCTAATTATTAAAAAAAAAAAAAAAAAAAAAAAAACTGTTAACAATTGTAAATTGATTGTGGCTTCTATGAGATCTCGCGAGAATTGACAGAAGACGCGTTGCTGTTGCTACACGGTGATTTTTTTGATGCAGATTGCAGAAGGCAAGGCAGACAGCAAGGTTGAAGGAGTGAGACGAACAGGTCCTTCTGGTCGAATCCGCGTCAATTCCCTTTCCCATTGGAGCGTGCGGAGGCGTGAGCCTCCTTGGTGATTCCTCCTCCCACCATCATATCACGCGTCACCCTCACGCACAGGCATTTTCCCTGGCCGAAGATGATACCTGGCAAACGCCGAGCCGCAGCCATGTCCCTCCCGGTGGCGATAGTTGGAGCCCTAATGCTGCATACCGTCTCATCGCAAAACGGTAAGAAATTAGCTACCCCGGTCTATGATTAGCTCGGTGTAAACGCCGGGAATTTTATTTTTTTTATCATTTAGAGTGGGCGACGTCGCCTTCTTCACAGACATTTAATTTAATGTCATTGACAACAGTTTGTCTGTGGGAAATATCCTCCTACCTGACGAGCCGCAAAGTAGCCCTTTTGGCTTTCACCAAGATAAACGGATATTTTTTCTAAATAAAGAAAAGAGCTGGGTTGATCGCGTTTTCTTGAGAGGATGGGTGTATAAAAGATTAATAAAACACAATCTGTAGAGGCTGAAGTGGGCCACACAACGGCCTAGTGTGATGTCCCCCAAAATGTCCTTTAAAAGTGTGGGGCTGAATACTGAAACGTAAGCCAAGGACAAGTTGTGGTGAGTAGCTATGGGTGAAGGTGGTTCTGTCACATTGAAGTTTACATACACACATGGACATAGAAACAGGTTGGTAAATGTATAGATTTTGGACCTCAGAAGTGAAGCTCTGTAAATAGCTTCATCAGTCCATTTTGCTGCATGCTTCTATTTTTAGAGCCGAGATGCTGCACTGGGATCCATGTCTTTAATGTCCTCTCACTACAATGAATCTGTTAACCCTTTGCTGAGATGCACTGCACTCAACTGCACTGCACAATCACATTGATTTTCACACTTCAGACCTGCTTGCGTAGATGACCCCCTGCCCATGAATCTGGTGCCCCACACCCCTCCAGCCCACCAAACCGATTAGAGCAGCTTAAGGTTACAAAACCGTACTATAAGTGTGTCTCTGCATTCATTTTGGTCGAGTTTCTAAAATTCTCGACCACTATGCAGCACTCATGCCTTGGACTCTTGTTTGCAAGTAAAGCTGCCGCAAATCATTAATTTAATAGTTGATTATCTTCATTTTTGGACTATAAGGTATAAGCTACTTTCCCCCCTCATTTTGAATTTGTTCATTGATTTGGGTTAATAGGTAACACTTGATTTGACTGCGGCACCTTAGGACTGTCATAATTATGACATGATACTATGTGGCATTAATGAATGCTCATGACAGATGTCATTAAGCGTAATCCAGTAAATTTTATCACCTACTCCATTTATGCCTAGCTCGGATCTTTTACATCCATTCAAAAGTGGGATAATTTGCCGGATGACACTTTTTTTCTTACCGTTTCTACCCTACAGCTTTTATAAGGTTGCGGCTCATTTATGGATTTTTTTTTTGTACAAACGGGCTTCATATTTTTTGTTAAAAAAAAAAAAAAAAAAAAAAAAAAAAAAAAAGGATAATTAGACATAGCACCGATAAAACTTGCCAGAACCTCGTCAGACTTACTCAAAAATTCAATTTTATGGACGAATATGGCTCCATCTAATGCTATATGCTGCGACAAAAGAACAATTTTAAATGGATGGGGATCCACTATTTGCTACGACAAGAGAACGCGATGCGAGCGTTGATTAGCCGTTTTCAACTGGTACTTGGAGGACTTTATTGCCACAGTATGCTACAACAAAGTTGCTATATAAGGACTACCACAAGCTATTAACCGTTTTTAAAAAGATTTCCTCCATTTAAAGTTTGGAAGGCAAGGTAAAGTGGATGATATATCTTTGCAAATGTAGTAACCTGTATTTTTTTAAAGTTAGTCTAAAGCATTCAGACAACACAAGTTAGTGATGTTGATGCGTGTTTATCTGGTTAATAAATGTTTATGATCAATCAAATATTTCTGTGTAAGATCTTTGTAGATATCCAATGTTAAGGTACGGACACCTGCGTCTTACAGTATAGTCAGGTACGGCATACAGTAGGGCAAATAAGTATTTAGTCAACCACCCATTGTGCAAGTTCTCCTACTTGAAAAGATTACAGAGCCCTGTAATTGTCAACATGGGTAAACCTCAACCATGAGAGACAGAATGTGGGAAAAAAAAAACAAAATACCATTCTTGGATTTTTGAAGAATTTATTTCCAAATTAGAGTGGAAAATAAGTATTTGGTCACCTACAAACAAGCAAGATTTCTGGCTGTCAAAGAGGTCTAACTTCTTCTAACGAGGTCTAACGAGGCTCCACTCGTGAATGGCACCTGTTTTAACTCATTATCGGTATAAAAGACACCTGTCCACAATCTCAGTCAGTCACACTCCAAACTCTACTATGGCCAAGACCAAAGAGCTGTCGAAGGACACCAGAGACAAAATTGTAGACCTGCACCAGGCTGGGAAGACTGAATCTGCAATAGGTAAAACGCTTGGTGTAAAGAAATCAACTGTGGGAGCAATTATTAGAAAATGGAAGACATACAAGACCACTGATAATCTCCCTCGATCTGGGGCTCCATGCAAGATCTCACCCTGTGGCGTCAAAATGATAACAAGAACGGTGAGCAAAAATCCCAGAACCACACGGGGGGACATAGTGAATGACCTACAGAGAGCTGGGACCACAGTAACAAAGGCTACTATCAATAACACAATGCGTCGCCAGGGACTCAAATCCTGCACTGCCAGATGTGTCCCCCTGCTGAAGCCAGTGCACGTCCAGGCCCGTCTGCGATTTGATCCAGAAGAGGACCGTGAGAATGTGTTATGGTCAGATGAAACCAAAATAGAACTTTTTGGTAGAAACGCAGGTTCTCGTGTTTGGAGGAGAAAGAATACTGAATTGCATCCGAAGAAGACCATACCCACTGTGAAGCATTGGGGGGAAACATCAGCCTTTGGGGCTGTTTTTCTGCAAAGGGACCAGGACGACTGATATGTGTAAAGGAAAGAATGAATGGGGCCATGTATCAAGAGATTTTCAGTGAAAATCTCGTTCCATCAGCAAGGGCATTGAAGATGAGACGTGGCTGGGTCTTTCAGCATGACAATTATCCCAAACACACAGCCAGGGCAACAAAGGAGTAGCTTCGTAAGAAGCATTTCCTGGAGTCCTGGAGTGGCCTAGCCAGTCTCCAGATCTCAACCCCATAGAAAATCTGTGGAGGGAGTTGAAAGTCCGTGTTGCCCAATGACAGCCCCAAAACATCACTGCTCTAGAGGAGATCTGCATGGAGGAATGGGCCAAAATACCAGCAACAGTGTGTGAAAAGCTTGTGAAGAGTTACAGTAAACATTTGCCCTCTGTTATTGCCAACAAAGGGTACATAACAAAGTATTGAGATGAACTTTTGGTATTGACCTGTATTTTCCACCATGGTTTGCAAATAAATTCTTTAAAAATCAAACAATGGGATTTTTTTTTTTTTTTTTCCACATTCTGTCTTTAATGGTTGAGGTTTACCCATTTTGACAATTACAGGCCTCTCTAATATTTTCAAGTGGGGGAACTTGCACAATTAATGGTTGACTAAATACTTATTTGCCCCACTTTATATGTGGATTTTTTCTAAACATTTTGTGAAATTTGGCCGGTGCGGCTTATAATTAGGTGGGCTTTATAGTCCAGAAATTATGGTACAAACAAAAGCCCCCAAAAAATCAAAGTACCAACTAAATTCAAACAAAAGACTGGGTATGAAATTTACTGTGGGGCACAGACATGAACAGAGAACAGACGCTTGGAGAGACACTTGGTTTGACAATGACCGAACAAGACAGACAGCACATGGGAACTTAAACACAGACACTGGGTATCAAGACAATGAGACACATGTGTTTGATACAAGAGGCAGTAGATTGGTCAAGACACAAGGAGCAGGCCACAACAGGTGAAATCAATAGGTAATCACATGGACAAGAAACAGTTGGGCAAAATCCACCAAAACAACTCAAGGCATGACATCATTAATGCTCATGACATTGTCATGTCATAATTAGGGTTAGGTTAGAACTTTTGGTGTAAACATCCCATAATACAATGAGGACAGCTGTGGCTTGTAGTCTGGTGTGGCTTATCTATGAACAAATGCCGTTTTCGTGTCAAATTTGGTGGATGGCGGCTTATAGTCAGGTGCGCCTTACAGTCTGAAAATTATGGGAATCACCGATTATTTTTGCGAATAATCAACAATCGGTTCATGTAAATCACGTTATTTTAATATATTATTTCGAGCTGAATATTTTAGTAATAAATGCAAATTGCAGCCAAATACTATGCACGTTGAACATTTAGACTATGTACTGTACTATAAGGGTGTAACAGTGCATGTACAGTGGTACCTCTACATACGATCACTTCGACACACGATCTTTTCGACATCCGACGTAAAATTTGAGCCGCCATTTGTTTCTACATCCGACGAGTTGCTCGAAATACGACGACATGACAGCACTGCAAACGAACCCACTGTGGATTTTCTTATGTGAGAAATCAACACAGTTTTCAAAAAAAGTTGATACAGTTGGAGAAACAAGGAAAAAAGTGATGCTTACCTTTGAAATGAAGATGCAAGTTATAGAAAAATATGAGCTTGGGGTGCGCGTCCCTGAACCGGCTCAACAATACAGCTCCATGGTCCTCTTATGACCACCGTTCGCCACTATTTATAAGTTAAGGTGACAATTATTATTGTGGTAACATTGCCAAGGAAATCGCCAGCTTTGTCACGTTTTTATCATTTATTTAAGAACTTATCCAACACAAAACGCTCATTGTCTTAAGCAGTTGACTGCTCTCAGGAAAACGAAAGTATTATCTCTACCGCACCGACCTATCTCACTGGAGACGTCACCTTCGCGGTGCGTTCAGGGACAGTAAAAAGTGTCCGCCATATTAGAATCCGATTCGTTACATTATTTTCAGGAATAATTATTAATTCTTCTTCTTCTTCTTCTATTATTCTGAATTATTTATTTATAACTTATTTGTTTTTCTATGTTTAATTGCCATTTGTAACAGTGCCAGCAGTATTTATTAAGAATTTAGTGTATGTTTTTAGGCTTTGGAACGAATTAATGGAATTATAATGTATTCCTATGGGAAAATCCTGCTCGACATACGACCATTTCGACTTACAAACAAGGTCCTGGAACGAATTAAATTCGTATGTAGAGGTACCACTGTATTTGTATTGAACCGTTTCGGTACGTGGTGCTCAGTTCGGAACGGAGGCGTACCGAACGAGTTTCTGACGTAATATAACCCTTACTTTTCACGGCTGTGAGTCGATCGGGTTACAGTTTCTTTGTTTAGATTATATTTACTCCGTCTTCTCTGCTATAATGAGGACCAACACAATATAACCCAGAAACGTCAACGGCGCGACAACGTGGCCGCCGCGAGAACGCAGTGAAACGCGGGCGTTAAAGTCAGTCAGCCAATGCACACCAGTCGCAGTGCGGCCGCGTGTGAGACGCGGCCCAGCAGTGGCTCAACACGACGCACGCGAAAAGAACTTCAGAGTTCATTATTTGACGCGAGACGCGACCCTCCTGCGTCAATACTATGACCGGTAGCTAGGATCGGGCACACCGGAAGTCACTCCTGTAAAAATACGGTGGATCCGGTCGATTTTCAAACTAATATGCAATCGTAACCCACTTTTTGAGTCAATCAGATCTCTTGAGTGGTAGATCGGGGCACAGTTGACTTGTCCTTGTTGATTTACTGCTGTCTTCTCTGCTATACTAATAACTAACACGGCCCCGTGTTCAATACAAAACCCTCCTACCACAACAAAACAAGTAGGAACTAATATTCACATAGGAACTAAAGTTATACAACATAAAATATACAATATAAATGAATACTACATCACATTTGTAAAATATAAACACATAATATAATAAATAATAGCCCATTTACATAAAATAAATTGAAATGAGCTAAAACACCTGTAATTAAATAATAAGAATAATACACAGATCCTGCTTACAAAATTAAATTTATTAATTTCTGTGTGGCGCTTTAACTTGAGAAAATCCACCAATAAAGCTTTTGAAAACCGTTCATAAGAAAAAAAAAAAGATTCATTGAGACATTTCATTTGTAAAATACATGTTAAAATCTTTATCATTGGGTTTGCTTTTCTCTTTAGCACAGGACTTCTTTTTTCTTCTTTCTTTTAGAAAGAAACCTAACCAATACTCGGGGTCTGAAAGGCGAATTGTTGTTGGATTATCTTTAAATACCCACTACTTTTTGAGCCGAATTCTAGCTTTGGATAGGCTAATTTTCCTATTGTTGAAAGCACAAAGGTGTGTAGTAAACAACTAGCACATTTATATTTTGCATTTTGTTTTCTTACTGTACCGAAAATGAACCGAACCGTGACCTCAAAACCAAGGTACGTACCGAACCGAGATTTTTGTGTACCGTTACACCCCTACTGTACTGTATGCAAATGTTTGCAAATATTTTATTTTGATCCGTTACAAAGATAGTCAGCCTGCTCTCAACGATGAATACATAAATCAGAGAGCTGTTCTACTGCCATTGATGGCTACAGAATTCTTAGATATATAGAATCTTGAAATAGTATCTTAATATGGCCTTATGCATCTATGTGAAACTTTTTTTAGACCTTCTTGATTTTTACTTTTTCACTGCCAAAGACGGCGATGGACTTCCAATACATTTTGACTTGGAGGTCTGGCAGCAATCAATGGCAGCCAATGAGTGAATATGCTGATGGAAGAGGATTTGTACATTTTTTAGGTACAGAAATGTCTCAAAGCCACTATTTATCAAATAGTGACTTTGAGTATCAAATAGCTGCCGATTTATCTGATAATTGATTGGTTGTTGGTTAGTCAATTAATTGTGGCAGGCTACGACCACTTTTGAACACATCTGATCCTTAAAGGATTAGGAAATCATTCGGTGTATTTTGAATCCTATGCAAATTATCATTAAAAAAACCCCTCAGAAGTCAGGACTGTGAATAAATTCACAATATTTCCTTAAAACATAGTGTTTTTGTTCACTTATAAACGTCAGAATGGTGAGCAGTATGACCAAAAGACTGCATGTTAGATGCATCTGAAGCGGCAGGTTTTGTCTCAGCAGTTCTTTTGTCAGATGCTGAGAAGCTGGTTTCAGTGGGTGGACTAGATCAGAATGTGCACAGATATTTAATTAACAGAACATTTTTCTTTTCACTTCAAATACATAGAAAGAATCATGCCACACAAATTATATTCATTCTCTGTCGTTATCCTCATTACTTTTTGCTTCACTCTTTACATTTCGTTGGTGGGGTGTGACGCGTCTCGGTCAACCAATCACTGGCCAGCAGTGTGTCTAGCTCCACCCTTGTCCAGTTTACTTTTAACGAAAGGTTACCATGAAGTGGGAAATTTGGATATTTTGGCAAGCTTTATTTGCATTGAAAGTACTGAACCAAACGTGGCAACGGCAAAAGATGAGTTCAGGGTGAAAATTGTATAACCATAGAAAGGAAACGAGCCTAGACATATTTGGGCATGGGAAGTTTGATTAACAAGATGATCATGATGCTGCAGCAAAAAAGCATTGCTGGCGCTCCGTATTTTACTTTGTTGCTGTAAAGTGCTTCTATGGAAACAAGGGCTGGGGGCAGGGGGGTTGTCTACGTTTCACAATGCTCCCACACACTACCCAGAGACGAAGAGAAGCAGCTTCTATAAATCTCCTTTCAATGTCATGTATTGCTCCACTGTGCTTCTAGACCACTCTTATGAATGCAGCAGCCCTCCTCCTGCTCTCTTCACTTGTTTCACTATTATTGCATTTAATGCTCAGATGTTTCAGTGACAGCACATTTTGCTAATTGTTAGATGACTGTTACAAAATAATCATTTTACCATTTTACAACAGCTCTTTCTATCACTCGTCTTATTTTCATCACATGTAATGCTCAGTATATAAATGGCAAGGTTGCCCAGAGGACATTTACATATGGGTTCTGTATGCTTCAAGAAAATAATCAATCTTTTTTTTGTGTGTGTGTGGAATGAATCAGATAATTTTTAGGAGACAAATTTCAAGTTAAACAATGTGTCTAAAGTGTGTCTCTAGTATAAATGTCATGTTGTTAGTTGAGCCTAACCTTGTGGAGGCCTCCCAGCACAATTGAATTAAAGCTTCCTGGGAAGAGCGCTTGTAACGGCTTCAACAATTCTGAATTCAACTTGTTCTATGCCAAACTGTAGACATTTTACTGTCAATTTCATCATGTATCAAATTTATTTGTGTTTCATTTTTTTTTTGCCTAATACCCATTTTCCTCATTGACATCACACACCTCTATTCTTTTTCCTGCACCTCTAAACTGTCATTGCTAGCCGGCTTTGTGAAATCGCCGCTTTCTGAAACCAAGCTCACCGGCGACACATTTGAGCTTTTCTGTGACGTGGTGGGAAACCCCACCCCTGAAATCCAGTGGTGGTACTCAGAGATCAACCGAGCTGATTCCTTCAGGCAGCTGTGGGACGGCGCTCGCAAGCGGCGCGTGTCCATCAGCACCATCTATGGCATCAATGTGGTTAGCGTGCTGGGTGTATCTTATCTCACACTGGACGATATCGGGACATACGAGTGCAGAGCCAGTAACGACCCACGACGGAATGACCTACACATAAATCCTGCCACCACCTGGGTCAGAGCGCAAGCTACCATAACAGTATTGCAGAGTGAGTGGTCAGTGTAGTGTAAACAACCTCCCCTTGGTGATAGAAATCAAATTGAACAGTTCCTGTGTGATTCAGCCTCCCTTCAAACATCTTCAGAAGACCATTTACTCCCCATGTAGGTGTTGTCATTCCCCCAGTTGCTGAATAACTGCACCAGCATTTGTGTTGATGTTCTCTTTTAAGCAGTTTTGTCTGCATTCAGAGATCCCGTAGAGCCTAGTCATTCTCTTTGAAATTCCCCTTTGTCCTCCCTTTGCGTAATTAACCTTTTTCCCCCTACTTTGCCATATTATCGTGTCGACAATATAGCAAAACAATTGTTGTTTAATGTACTGTATATGGGATAGTGGTGCACTATGCAGATCGGTTTGAGTAAATCTCGGAAAACAAATGCTGAGACAAAAGAAGAACCTTTTGTATTTTATAGACTGTTTATTTGAGTAGTTTCAACCATAAATATGAATTGTAATACAGGTCCATAATCAACATGCAAATGTGCCTATAGTAGATTTGTCAAACCAAGTAGTGCAACCCACTCATCTGGTAATGAATAATCAGTTCTCTGCAATTATAAAACAGTAAATCCGTTACATATCAAACTGCTTCTAATGCTCACATCCAATCCCGAAATATATTTCAGAATTTCAATATTTTGATTCACAAATTATGACCGTAGCGATGAAGTGGATGCGTCTTTTTTGGTGAGTATACACATTAGGACATTTACCAGTGTCTACATGTACAAACAAGATAATCAGGATTAATCTGAATACAAACACTCAAATCAGGATTTTGCACGGTTTTGAGCGCTAAGCATCCTAAGCCGCATTGTAGAGCTTATCTTTGAGTCACACTGTTAAGGTGAGTGATTACTGATCAAAGTTAAATATTGAAGTTTATTGGTGTTATACTGCAATTATCTGTTCTGTATATTAGTCTTTTCATTAATACTGTATGTTACAAACTAAAGTACATTGGAGTATAGGTTGCACCAACCCCCCAAAAATGCACAATGAATTAAAAAAAAAAGTCTCACTGGAGTGTAATTTGCATTTTTGGGGGGAATACTATTTCATCAGAGATCAAAAAACATTTCTAATACATTTTAGTAAGAACAATGAAAATGGAGAACAACTGGCTTAATAGGCAATTAATGCAACATATTAAGTTATTCTTAAGTTATTCTCGATCTCACTACCTACCAAATCCATCTTTTTCAGTATCACTTCTGAACAACTCCGCCAACATTGGAAGTAGAGGGAACGTTTAGAGCGCACTTGTTGTGACGGTCAATGTGTTAAACATATTTGCACCTGTGTATAAGTCGCAGGCTCAGCCAAACCATGGGACAAAAAGCATTTTTTAGAATACATAATTTAACAGACTCAACGATGCAAAAGGTTTGCATTTATTTAACACTTGAATGCCCATTTGAGGCTATAATATTTCAAGTGACCTCAAGAACTCTCATTTGGAGTCAGCATCACCTTTGTCCCCCGGCTGATCTCCTGACCGGATCATCTTTTTTCCAGAGCCGTCAATCGCAGCCTCAGAGCACACTTCACTCCCCGTGGAAGGCCACAGTCCCCCTTTCACTCTGCAATGCAACCTGACCAACAGTGACAATGCCCTCCAGGAGAGCTACTGGATGAAAAATGGGGAGGAGATTCCAGAAACGCGCAGTCCTAATAGGAACACAGAGTACAGGTATTAGCCTCACTCAATTTCCGTCTGCACATATGATGCACAAATTGACGTAACGTGGGCTCACTAGATGTGTGCTTTTGGTCTGAAGGCTTAATAAACCCAGGGGAGATGATGCTGGCGTGTATATGTGTGTCTTCACATTTGGAATGTCTCCTGCCGCCAACACCACCATTGAAGTTAAAGGTCTGTGATGATGTGTCGCTGTGCTTTTTCAAGGCTGGCCTCGTTGCTTATACTGTATTGCTAATAAAGCAATAAGTGATCAGGCAGGTAAGCAGGGTAGGCTCAAGAACGAGCAGGCTTGTCATGCAATGGAAAAGACCTGTGATTTGCTCAGGAGTTCTCATCGTTCCTGGCTCCTCTGTCAAACCAGTGGCCAGCTCGGTGGCAGCAGATGGTGTCTTGTTTGTGTGATACATGGGGATTAGGTCTCAACAGCAGAATCTAGTTGCAGCCTTTCTGCTGTCACACAAATTCCTGTTTAGGGAAATTAGGGACAGAAGCGAGACATATTGTTCTGTAATGGCATATATACTATAAAGAATACAATTTACCATACTGGGTGATGTGTCAACATTTCCATTTTACTAAAAAATTCAGGCCATTACTGTTTTCTTTTATGTTAGATTACTACTATGAGTGCTACAAATAAAAATTATTCATTTAACATGCCAATTTATTTTTTGGGATAAGCTGAATAAAATAAAACATTTTCATTTCTTCACAGGTTCTCGTTTCAAATTTTTGTTGTATAATCTTAATTCATAACATTTATGTTATCTTAAAATAGTTGATGGCAAAACTACATGATCTGTTCTATTGCCTTCACTGCTTTTAGAAACTGCATTTTAACACACTGTCATTTAGGAAAATTTATGTAGTATGTGTATTTTCTTCTTGTAGCTGCTCCTGAGATTACGGGCCACAAGCGTAGCGAGAATAAGAACGAAGGCCAGCAAGCGTTGCTTTATTGTAAGTCTGTAGGCTACCCTCATCCTGTGTGGACCTGGCGCAAACTTGAAAACGGCATTTATAGGGTATGATGTTTGTCACTATTTTGTGTTTGATCAACAAGAAACACCTGACTTTACAAGAATAATGAACAGTGATATCATCATCCCGTATTTTAATCAATAAAACATTATTTTAATTTGATAGGAAATTGACAACTCATCTGGGCGCTTCTCCATCAGCAGCAAAGACAATTACACTGAGCTTAGCATCACCAATCTGGACATAAATTTGGACCCGGGCGAGTACCAGTGCAACGCCACCAATTTGATCGGTAGCAGTGACGAAAGCTCCGTTCTGAGAGTCCGCAGCCATTTGGCCCCCTTATGGCCTCTTTTGGGGGTGTTGGCTGAGATCATCATCCTGATTGTCATCATCGTCGTTTATGAGAAGCGGAAGAAGCCTGAGGATTTACAAGACGGTGAGTCACCAACACGCTGGAGCTCTGTTTGCTGTTTCAAAACCTATTTGTTTTGTACTGTTTTTAACTATAAATGAGTAGACTTGGATTTTCATGGGAAAAAAAATTGGAATATTAAGGAAATGAATAAGTACTACAGTGATCCCTCGCTACTTCGCGCCCTCAGTCCATCACAGATTTTTTTTCAATTTAAAAAATACAGATGAGCTGTCCTGACCCGATCGCGTAGTCTCTCTCGCTCCCTTCCTCCCTCTCCCTGCTCTTTGTTCATCCCTGCTGCACTGCACTGGAGTTCCTTATTAAAGGTAACAGTGTTGGCAGATATTTGCATTTGATCTTGCCAGAGTCACGAGCTTCAAAAGCTCCGCACGAGTCAATCATCTTTAAACTTGTTAAACAGTTGCTGTGGCAACTCATTGTGTGTAAGTGAGAGGATTTGAGTAGACTCACTCAATGAAGAGTTGCGAGTGCTGTCTTGGAACAGACAGGCTTTGTGTGTGTGCATGCGCGGGCAGGGGGATAAGGATGCGAGCGCTGGAATGAACAAGTGTGTGTGGTGACGTTCGAGGCAGTGGGATGTGTTGTGTTGGCGACAATAAAACGCCTCACGTTAAAAGTGATCCTGAGCAGTTTGTAATTTCCACATGTCACTCCAAGTGTAACAGTCAAGGAGGGGTAACGGAAGCATTTAATAAAGCCAAGCATTTTTCTACTAATTCTTGTTTAGAAATTCTGTGGGACAGTACAATGTTTAAGACTTGTCATAATTATTACTTTTGAAGTGCTTAAAAATCATTTATTAATATATATATATATATATATATATATATATATTACTAGGGCTGTCAAACGATTAAAATTTTTAATCGAGTTAATTACAGCTTAAAAATTAATTAATCGTAATTAATCGCAATTCAAACTATCTATAAAATATGCCATATTTTTCTGTGAATTATATATATATTCTGTAAAATAAATTGTTGGAATGGAAAGATAAGACACAAGATGGATATATACATTCAACATACGGCACATAAGGACTGTAGTGGGCATTTCACTTTACTGTCATTTAAATCTGTCTATGCTGTCCTCACTCCGAAGCGTCTACTTTTTCCAAAGCTAGACAGCGAGTGAACGACGCCTTAATAATCAGACTTCTTCTGATTTATTAATAAAATGGCCTCAAACCATTGTCCTCTTTAGACCGTCCTAAAACTACACAAAAAAAAGTACACAAGCATTGCATTAGCAACAACGTTAGCTTAGCACGCTATACAGGTTAACTAAACATAAACAAAAAGCGTCTCATACAAAAAATATAACATTTCGCTTATTAACATAATATGTACATTCTTTACAACAACCATACTTACGGACAAATCTTGTCCAAGGATCATATAAGCACAACAGAGACGTCGTGCAGCCATATTGAACTGGCAAGAAAACAAACCATGTCGCAAAGTGACCACAAGAGTTCGCTGTTAGACAGCACAAAAACCCTTGCTGTAAAACTTACCAAAAGGCAGAATACTGTCTGAGCGGGACATGTGCGTTAATTGCGTCAAATATTTTAACGTGATTAATTTAAGAAATTAATTACCGCGCGTTAACGCGTTTATTTTGACAGCCCTAATATATATATATATATATATATATATATATACACATACACATTTTTTAAAAGTGAAAAAACATGTCTCAAAACATGTCTTATACGTATCTCTCTCCAATGCTAAATCTGAATAAATACATTGAACTCACACACAAACACACACAAAAAAAAATGTATTTTCTAATTTTTTGAGTGTTGCGCTACTTCACAATTTTCAACTTATTGGTCCCCATTAACCGTGAAAAACGAGGGATCACTGTAATCATTATAGAGTCTGAACAATACAAAATACATTTGTAGTTTTTTTTTGTACACAATCTTTTGAATAATCATTCTCTCAGCTCGATGCTGTGCTTTTGGTCCTGACCTCCAGGCTGGCTCCACTTTCCTATCGCTTGTCACTGTAATAATGTATGGCGCTGCAGTGCCTCTGCTGCAGAGTAGTTTGCGCGCCGCACAGCCATGCAGGAAATTGGGATTCCTTCCACCGCATGCACAAACACTTGTCGAGGCGAGTGAGGCAAACCGTCGAGGGGTTATTTGAGTATTTCCTCACTAAACAGTCACCTGAAACTGGGCTGCGCCAGCATTCAATTATTCATTCCAACGAGTTTCAGCCAACAGGCGGACACTGTTGCTGGAGGTTGCACCCTGTTAGGACAGTTTCATGAGAAATGGGATACTGCAGTGCTGTGGAGATGAACGTTCTCAGTGATTAATAGTAGTTTTACTCTGAGCTATCGATATGTACATTCAGTCTTAAAACATGTAAATATAACATGGAATTTTTCATTCTTTAAGAGCCATTCATCATAAATTACTGTATGTGTGATATTTTGTCTAGCTTTTACTTCCAAACTGAAAATTTGATATTGCTACAGTATGAATACCATGTACAGTATGAGGAGGTTTTGTGACTTATTGTCACTGAACGTTACGATAGACGTCCATTCCATTTTAAATTCGGAGAGCCTGCTAGCGAATGATCGCTGCCGATCCCCCCTGTTCAAATGCTGTCTATTGCTATTTTTGAGTTATCTATTGCCGTTATTGAGGTAAGGCCCATTAGCTGAAATTAAATTAACTTTGGGTAAAAATCCTTTTCTTTTATGTTTTTTTAAAAAGTTCAATTCAAATGGATTGTGTCATGAGCCAGAAATCAGAATTTGTGCTTGATTTGTTAATAATTAATACTGTAATTGCTTTGCCTTAAATCAGGTCAGCGCTCGCTGGTGAATATTTTATTGTTATCATATCTGCCTATTCCCCTTTTCCCAATTGCTCAACCTAACGCTGTATGCGGTAAGTGTGAGACCGCATGCAATCTCATCCCCAGTTGCTCGACTTGGAAAACATGAATTTCAGTTTGAAACCGTGTTTTTGTTGTTGAACCTTACTCTCATTGTTTCATGTTCCCTTCCTTATCAAACGTTGAGGAATGCAATTGTTTCTTGTCCCTGCATGAGGATTTTTGCAACTTAACCTGCATTCCATTTCTCCTTGGAATGTGGTGTTGTGCTGCTTCCACACATATTCTGTTTGTAAATTTACAATTTAGGCTGCATTTTCATTCCATAAACCAACTAAATGTGATTTAAATGTGAAAAGGAACCTTTTTTTTGTAATATGAGACACTAGTCCAAATACAGTTGTTGATAACACAAACAAACACACACAAAAAATTGTCCTTCAACTCCCTATCATGGCGATGCTCATTTTTGGTCTTCATTTCTCCATATTTCCCTTTACTGACTGCATCAGATGATGACCCAGCAGGACCAGTGTAAGTTTGATCTTTTAACCTTGTCAATATCACATGTTGAATTTAGATATTTTGTGCTTTGGATAGACTAGACCTCAAATTGCAATGATAATTTGAAATTGTACCTCCGCAGCAAAATGTGTTTTTAATACACAGATATTGTCCTATGTGATCTGATTGTGCAATTTTCTACCAAAGGAAAACCAATTCAACCAACAACCACAAAGACAAGAACCTACGCCAGAGGAATACAAATTGAGCCCCTGCTTGTCTGCAGAGTGAGTAATCAATTATTAAAAGGACCAAAATGTCCAACTAATGAAAAATAATATGTATTACAAAACAGTAGGGACAAATTACAAGATGAGCCAGTGTGAAGTTGGGATTAAAGCATGATGTGTGGCGAACAGTTCAAATGGGATATCTTTTGCTCTTACTTCCAGGTTACATTACCCGTGTATTGACCACATTAAGGTAAACAGCTATGGAATCAATGCCAGTTCTTTTTAGAATGTGTCTGCCAGGTGTGGTTGTGGGGGAGTTGAATGAGGCATGCCTTATAATTTTATTGTGTAAGATGCTCTTATTCATTCATATCACGCCAAGATTGTTAACATAAGCCCTGTTACTGCATGCAAACAGTGACGTGTGTGATTTATTTGCTTCCCCCCCTTATTCGCTACTTGGACACTTTTACTAATTCTAATAATTGCATGCAAGAGTTGACCCTTTCTTTGAGACAGGAATTTGTTCTGCATTTTTTTCTGAGTGGCTTCATGTAGATAACCTATATTGTTCTACTATTTCCAAAGAGAAAAACAGAAAATGATGCCATCATCAGTTATGGCAGTTTTTTTTTTTTTAACAGTTTCATCATGCAGTTGCATAGCATTATCCAAAAGTCATCTTAATAATCAATATTCCATTTCAAGGGCTTTGCAACGTCCCTCTAAAGGTTGAAATTATGTATGTATTGTATTTATCAAATACCTATTGCTATGTATTGATATGAATAGTATGCACTTCAATGTTGTCAATAACAGAACACTGTATAAATCTACTTTACGAACTCTGTAACAACCATTCTAACATTGTTTTGTCATTGTACAGCATGGCTTTACTCCTATGCAACCAAAACCCAGATCAGTTTATTGAAAAACTATTGGAGTTTTTGATTTTGATTTTTTTTCTGTGACAAAGCTTTGAACTTTAGGATCCCCCATAGAGCATAGACTTTATAGTACACCACTGCATGTTTTCTGTAGTGCAGATGGGACTGAACAGCCTGCCACACAAATTCTCCAGTCATTTTTCAGAATAAACATCTACAAACAACACACTAAGGCTGTTGACCTGTTTTCTTTGAAATGCTGCACAGAGGTGAGGCGATGGCAACGCAGGAGAGGAAGCTTTTGTATGACAGCGCTCTCTAGTGGCTGCAATGGCATAAGGGAAGAGAAAAATTGTGCTTCAAGTACAAAAAATATGACTTGAACTGTAATAAAAAACAATGAAAACATGTTATATACATTGTTTATTCAAATCTGGGATTATTTTAAATGCTAATCTTGCCTAACATTGATGCCGATAGAAGTCTAATCTATTTTGACTCTGATGGCTGGCAGCTGTCAATAGGCTACTTGAAAAGACAAAAGTCTCTGACAGCTGATCACCTTGATGCTGTCTCGAAAATGGGTGACTATAGACGTCTTACGGCCTACTCTCTACGACAGTTTCTGCTTTTGTTTGTAATGTCACCGCGTCAAATTAGATGGGGACAGATTGAAGAGGTGACAATGAAAGTACCCTGGATGAAAGTCCGGGGATCAAGCTGTATTATCCCTTTGAGATTATGGATATAGTGGAGGTGAAAAGTCAAACATCCATTATCAGAGTGGTAAGCATGCATACAGGTCATCAGCACATGCGTGGTTGTAGAATGGATGTCAATGGGTTGTGCAGTCCAGCTTTGTGTATAAGCTCTCCTGAACGTGTTTATGTACAGTACGTTTGCAAAGACAATATTTTTTAAAAATCACTATGAATTTGAAAAACTTGCACTGAAACCGTTTTTAACATCATGCGATAATTATTCAGTTTGCAGTCAGCGGAGGTAAGATGCATTCAATTTAGACTTTAAAAAAAACATGATGTTATCAAGCCCGCATCCTCCAAACAACACACACACTATTTCACATTCATGTCTTGTTTGACTGTACGATTACTTTTTCGGAATGACCAGTCTCGAATAGCTTTATTCCTCACTTTCTCAGCTGCACTCTGACAAACATCTGTCCATGCGGCACACATGGCACAGAATTAGATGATTAAAGATCTAGTGATCTGCTTAAATATGGAGGATTTGTTGGCAGTTTGTAAGAGACTATCCATTAAGGGGCACATGTATGCCCAATGCTGCACTATGGCCAAAATAATCTTGCCCATTACAGTATTTTGAAATCCAAAATAAAGGGAAGAAATAGCCTATACTTCTCCCAATTAGATCACACATAGTATATATAGAACTGACATTTAGATATTTTGCCAACTGTTGAATGATTTAAGTTTTGATTGCATTTAATTTAAGTTCCTTTTTATATTTATTAAATACAAGCACATAGCAAGATTATGTCAGGATTTTTTTTTCAATGTGGTTGGACCTCCAAAGTTCATTGAAACCCCTTAGTGGATGCTTGTTTACCTATGTGTTATGATTTTGAAACAATCTTTTGTTTCTGCTCTGCACAAATAAGTGAAAAAGGCAATTTCCTTTTGTTTTTTATCAAAAACTATGGGGGGAGAGAAAAAAAATATCCGCTCACAGGTAAATCCATACGTCCCAAACTGCAAATATCCAGCTTTCCGCTGAAAAAAGTTTACCGCACTTGACCTGGCATCGCAACCAGTTAGCAGTCGCATAGAGTGATTCCGAAACAAAAGGTAAATAATGTTTCTCAATGTGAAAATTTTCGATACTAACATTTCCTCAATCAGTATTCTATAAACACTTTTTATTGAATCCAAGTTCCATGATCATGAAATTAACATAGCGAAGTATTCAAAAGTTGCCTTTTGTAAAATGTACAACAAAACAAAACATTTCCTTACCATTTTTGTAAATAACCATATGGGAAATCCTCAACTTGAGAGGTTTCAGTATAAAGATGAAGATTTCTTAACCCTTTTAATAATTCTACATCATGTGCTAGAATTAACCAGCAAATTAGTCTGCCATATAATGACCGTAAATCCCTTTTCAGACATGAAGACATTGAAGTTCGGCAATGCGTTGTGGGATACTGAGTCTAGTCGGGAAACATGGTGAGACTCTTCCACAAACACAGTATTTTGCTGTAGATTTTCAAAGTTAAAACAAAAAACAAGTTAGTTTTAATTGGTTCTTTGGAAGAAAACAGAAGTAGCTGACAGCCCGAGTCAGCTGTCGGCTTGCAATTTGGATATTGCTCCAAATGAATGGTAATGGACTGGGCCAGTGCCCATACTTCAGTGACGATAATGGACTTGAAAGCTGCAAGTGGGAAGGATCAGAGAATGACAAAAGCTCTGGTCTACAAGAAAATGACACTAGTGATGGTAAATCAACAGGATTGACAGTCATGGTTCAGGTTTGGAAATTAATAATTCAATCAAGACAGGTTTAGTAAGACAGTTTAAGAGAGAATGGTTAAAGTAAAATGAACGACCTTCAGGTTGTCATATCATAGCTGAATTTACAATAAACTTATTCCTGAATTTCCCTGAATTTCTCTGCCAAACTTGGCGGTTGTCTTGCAAAACGAGCATGCCGTTTGCTATGGACAAGTGAAGGGTTGTAAAAATAAATAAATGAATAATAAAAATTCAGACTTTGTTTTTTTTTCTCCAATTTTGAAAATCCAAGATGCTCGGACCACCCAACTTCAATTTTCAATTTCTCGGTGATGGAATTTCATAGCATATTGTTTAACATGTCATTGGAAAACTAAGCCTGTATGCCTTTGATTATGCCAAAGCCTCAAATCTTTTTAAAAATGGGTCACTGTGACTTATTTTGCAGTGCTGAGACACAAAGGATGAATCAGCGATGCTATGAGTGAAAGACAAATAAATACTAATCCACTGATCAGCAAGTGGGTACAATAAATTTTATATCCAACTGACACCAGCCTTTGACCAGAATATTTGATTTGCCAGTAAAGTGCCACTGACGGTGATAGATGTCCAATCCATTTGAACTGTCAAAATGGTTTGGATGGAGTTAATAGAGAGATGCTCTTTGTTACGTTATTGTTTTTGGGCCTTTTTTGTGAAAAGCACTGTATAGATTTTTTTTTTTTTTAATAATTGTTAAATAATAACAATGATACATTCCCAGCACAGTAGTCAGTAATATCACGAGTACAGTAACAAAATATATGAAGTGCTGCAGTCATGTGAAAACTGTAAGGAATAGTGGTAGCTATAGTACTGTACTTTGCAGTAATATATTGGAATTTACTGAAATGATTTTTATTGTGGGAAATGTCTATAACCTGTACAAATGTATAAAGTATTCAACCAGTTTGGAAGTACAGCTCAAGTGGTCAGTGCGCCCAACTTTTGCTCAGATTTTGAAATCTGGTGGAATGAGAATGAAATTGATAATACAGTGTCGTCATCATCAAATTACATTATCAAAGTTCTCAGGTGGGCAGTATAACAGGTGTATTTTTGGTAAATTCATTTTTTACTCTTATAGCCTAATTGCAAAGTTAATACTATGAGAGCCAGTAAATGTATGTTTAACTCTTTCATTCATGATTTATTTGTTTACCTTAATTTACATTTATATAGGGCAGCAGCAAGGGCGCGGGTTTGCATAGGGATGGTAGGGAAAAACACAACCAATTTTTTAGGATGCTCAAATTGTCCCCACCAACTTTTAGGCAACCTTATTTGCGTTATATAATGACTTCAGTTACTGTATATACTAGGTCATTTAGATTTTCTTCCCATATGTTTTAATGGTTGTAATTGACCCCACCATTATTAAGTGAATTATTTTCATTATGTTCAGAATTGCATGTACCTATTTTCACTTGCTGAATCTGCCGGTCCATTTTTTCCCCCTCCTAAACGCACATTTGAATGGCTAATGACTTGAGCCCCCCTCCCACAGACCCCCCCCCCCCCACACACACACACACATACACATTAGATATTAGGGATATTAGATTTTTTTTTCCCAGCCAGCAGCAGCCACTGTAAGAAATATACAAAGACGTCAATGTTTTGGAAGTGGGGAACACACCACTAATTTTGCTACTGAAAGTCCGACCTGCATCAGAGTTAGCATAACGTTAAACTGTGTGAACTTGCTAACCTGCAAAACTCAAGAAGGAAGCTGCTTAGAGAGAACTGTTCTCCTGTATGTATTTTCTACTGTTAACGTTAATTAAGCTGTGAGAAATGTTGTGAACAGAGGTTTACCCCTTCTCCCATACTTTTTGTTTTATTTATGTGGTCTTAAAGCATCCCACAGGAGCTTTAATTTTTTTGTGGAGTTTGGCTGTGCTTGTGGACAAAAGCAGTAGTGTTTTACTTGAAGGACGGCTCCATATTTATTTATTTTTATTTCCCGACAAAGAGGTTTTTTTCAGTTATATTTGAATTTCTTTATTTAGACAATGTTGAGTGGTCTTAAGGCAAATGTTTATTTAATTATTATTTATTTATTTATTTTTGTAATTTAAAAATTTGTTCATAAAATCCAGACTTTTTTTGGGGAGGTTTTCAAAATTATGCTTTAGTAGTTTTTGAAAACAGTGGTTTGAATTGAACGGTGTAGGCTGAACCAATACACATACACGTTAGTATAAGTCAATACAGATTTATTTTGCATTGATCATTATAAAAATGTCCTGTCCCCAACAAAAAGTGTAGATGTAGGTTATGCCATATCGTCCCTACCAATGTTGATACCGAAACTATGAAGTCTTAAGCTTGCAGCCCCGTTGTCAATTGTGGCCCATGGGACAATATTTTGCAGACCCTATTTGAAATCAATTTGAAGTCCATTTCAGGGGCCAGAAGCAATCATGACTTGTCGCCCCTCCTAGTTGAAATGACGTCTATTGCCGTCAAAATGTCTTTTCATGATCAATTTCCCTGTTTTATTAACTACCTGGGCTGGCAAGGAATGAGTCAAGCTAATAACTTTTAAATAGATGACCACTTTCCCTGAAAGGCTTAATGTGTTTATTTCTGCAGTTTAAGCACGTTTTTGCCCTTAACAAATATATTTCTCGTCATTTGCTGCCATAAACGGATTTTAAGGGGGGGGCAGGCCCCCCTAATGGCCGAAAAGTGTCATGCATGTAATTGACGTTCCTATATATATAAAAGTCGTAAAGCAATAAAACTGCAACAAAAATGAAGGAAACGAACCAAAAATGTTTTTAATTGTTATGGTTGTTTTTCGAACAGATGATGCGACTAGCACCTTAGACTGTCATTTGCTTTGCATATAATTTTCAAAAAAGAAAAAAAAATTAGGGGGGGGCAGTTTTATTTTTCAAATGATTTTTTTTTGGGATAGAAAATATTTTTTGTTATTGAAGCAACTTTTTGGGGGGATTGAATGATTTCGACACAAATGTCCCACCCATAATATGGCCCAAACACAAAAAGGATTGCTTTAATCAACGAAAACTTTTTCAGTGAAAACTTAGTGTTCAAATGCAAATTTTTCAATCTCAAATATTTTTTCTCGTTCAAAAACATTTTATATGATTGACATTTTTTTTAATTGAAGTGATTCTTCTTTTTGAAATGTCGTTTTTTAAGCAACTTATTTTTTGATCGAAAAATAAAGACAAAAACGTCCTAAACGTCAAAAAAGTTGCTTCAATCAATCAATCAATCAATCAATCAATCAATCAATCAAAAAAAATTCAATGAGAGAAAAATAACTTTCAAATGCATTTTTTTGCGTTTTAAATGTATTTTTGATTTGAAACTTTTTTTTTTTTTTTATTGAAGCGCCTTTTTTTAAAAAAATTGAAAATACATATTTTAATTGAATAATAAAGACACAAAGCTACCTCCATATGGCTCCGTCCAGTGGATACAATTTTTGACTGGGGTAACTACATTGGCACAACACCGGCAGGTGTACCATATTCAGTGGATGACGATCTTAGCGAAAAGTATTGCCTAAGCAGCCTGATTTAGAATTCCCCTCAAGAATAATCGGAAACAAACAAACAAAAAACGCTCATTGTCAGCTTATTATTATAAAGATTCTTGTAAGTTAATTTTATTGCTGACTCTGCGTTTCGGGGTCATCAACATGTTGTGCCCCCCTACCCCAAAAGTCAAACTCCGCCTATGTTACTGCCAGTTAATTACTGCCTTTGTAATGCAATAGTGCTTTATGTAGTGCAGGTATCGATGGTGGTGCGTGATGGATCAGGGCGTCAGGAAGCAGGTGCCATGTGCGTGTATGCGTGTCCCCACCTTGTGCTGACAGCGCGCATTTATTCTGTAGGGAGGTGGAGAGTGAAGACCATGCTTTGTCATTGAGGAGCTCAGCAGCATCAGCGGCAGCAGTCACATTCTTTTACTCCTCCTGCACGTCCGACGCTCAATAGGCTGCATCCCGATGTCGTCTCGCCTTCCGGCTGTGGATCTCCACGCGTTTTCCTCCTGTCTCCGCCACACACGACAGACTTTGATTGTTGACGCATCTCCAATGTTTGGACCCGAGGTGGCGCGGAAAAGAAAGGCACGTCCCAAGTGTCAAAAACGACCCGTCCTGTCGCTGTTTTGGCTCGGGGAGAACCTTAAACGCACGATGTGATTTACCGCCCGTATGCTCTCATCCTGTAAACAAAATGGAAAGGTTCCAGTCTTCCATGCGCAAGCGGCTTTACAGCTTGCCGCAAAATATTGGGCAAAGACCTTTTGTGGTGGACGAAGGGGACAGCGGCGACAAGGACACAAAGAGGAAAAGTATTCTGCTGAGGCATTTGTCCTCTCTGTCCCCCACCAGCAGTTGCCGAAGCGTCGAAGAGGCCAGCAGGCTCGCCGCCGGTAAGACCAACTTGAATGGGGACTGTCGCCGTTTCAGAGGCAGCATCTCCTCCGTCGGCGGGCGCCATCCCGCCGGGTCAGATCCAGCGGAGCAGCGCTGTCTCATCCCCGAGGCGGACGCCGGTGGAGGGGATGAGAGTTCCCCCGGTGAGCGCGGCTCGGCAGCGGGAGGTCATATCGGCGCGGCCGGACAAGCGTCCCTCTATGACCAGACGAGTTTCATCAAGTTGGAAGGGAGCGAGCAAATCATCCCCGAGGATGAGCGACTTTACCAAGCCGGATTTATGCACCGGCAGTTCGGGGCGATGCTCCAACCCGGAGTCAACAAGTTCTCTCTGCGGATGTTGGGGAGTGAGAGGGCCGTGGAACACGAGAGGGAACGCGTCAAATCTGCGGGTTTCTGGATTATACACCCTTACAGTGATTTTAGGTAACTCACCCTGAAAAATATAGTACAAACCTTTTGGAATTACAAATGGTTTTCATGTTAACATTAAATTAGAGCAGGTACAAAAAGTATACAACAATTCATCTCAAGACAAAAAGACTGAGAGCGCTAACTCATTTTTGAATATAGGTGACGCATCACTGTTCTAAATCTAGTTATCTTGTAGAAAGATTCAATACAATTTTGTTCTGCATCACAATCACAATATATAACAAAATGAAATGTATACGACAGGGTAGAATTCCAAATTCTTAACTCTGAGCAAAAACTAATTGCGCCACATTAATGAAATTGACTAAACAAATGGCCTAATATGTGTAAATGACCCTCAACTGAAGACTTAATCGGATATCCTGCTCAGGCCGCTCTCACGGAAAATTGTTTCATGCCTGCTAAATGAGCTGATTAACGTACAAAGCAACTCACAATCACATTAGATTAACTCTGGTTTGGCATCTAGTCATTTTATGCTGGTGCAAGTAACTAGTCACCAGTCTGTTTGTGTCAAACAAAGTTTTACAGCATTCTGCCTAACATGTCTTTTTTAATGTCTCGCCTGGAAACTGAACCATTCTTTGTTGCACACCAATGTGTGTCGCTGCTGTATTTTCCACTCATCTGAATTACACTTCTTTATATATGTAATATATATATATATATATATATAAATCGTTTAGTGAGACCAGTGGATTAGAGCGAATGCAGCCGGAGCTTTGAAATGGGGTAATCAAAATAGGGTAACATGACCATTCATGATATTAGCAGCCCACATCAGGCAGGATTATTACAGCACAATTAGTTTAATGGAGTGGAGATGTTGTGGATGGGGCGGGTGCCACCTCCAGCATGCTGACATAGATAGACGGAAAAAGAAACTGGAATGGGCTCAAGACACCCAGCTGTTTGCTCTATGATGTGCATAATAGTATCCATGTGTACCCATTAAAAGATTATACCGCAAGCCACAAAGCCTTTTCAAAATTTTAAATGAAACAATAGGTAACTGTTGTCGCTTTGTTACTTTTATACTAAAGTTTAGTCCAGTATTGTTTACCAGCTAAACATTGGCCTGCAGAGATCGGTCCTGTTTTTAGATCAAATTCAGAACAGACTGCCAATTCGTGTGAGCTGTTTGAAAAATTTGCACTGCATCACCGATGTGTACTTTCCGTTGCTCCTCCAATACCTAGTTTCAACTCTTGCAGGCTGAGTTGTAGAAAAGTGAAGGATGGAAGGTTGATCATTAAGGAGCCAGCATCCCCTATTGCTAAATACATGGTCAAAGTTGTTGGCACCACTCTATTAAGGAATGAAAGAAAATTGTCCAAAGGAATTAAGGCATTGCTAAAGAATTTATTTAACAGAATTTTTAATATACTCATGTCACTAATAACGGTATCAATTGGTTAAACAAAATCTAATCGAGATAAATTAAAATGCAAAGCAAATATCTACATTGTTTTTAGATATGCTGTTTTGTTTTTGTGTTTTAAAAAAAGGGGGTTTTCATTCAAATGTCTGATATGTTTCAGCAACAAAATTGTCAAAAATATCAGCAGTGCTTTACAGACTTGTTTCCGAGGTACTTTGGCATTTCTGCTCGCAAAGTAACAGTAGAGCTGGAGTGGCACTACTCCTCAAAAAAGACAAAGTTTGGAAATATCACATTCATCTGCCATCATCACGACATGGGAGGACAACATGAATAAATGGCTCAGGGTCACCACAACCAAAATAGTTTTGTATTTTATTGATTTAATGGCAGGGGATGGAAACGTAATCAGGGACCTGAACATCTCTGAAGAATCCAGTTGAATGTATCCTAATACATGAATATGGGAATTTTGTGTTCATAAAGACAGATGTGGAACCAAGACAGTGCCACTACGAAGCAATCACAGGTACGATTATGTTCAGTTTGACTACAGGTCTGTGTATGCGTCACAACTGAGACATAATTAGCTTTGCACTAGCTTCAATGATACAGAAATGGAAAACAGTCATCTATTACAAGTCATACACGGGCTTTTTACACCGAATGCATAAATCCAAGTGTTGCACGTTTTTTGTTCGTTTCTTTACAGGTGGAAAACGTAAGGCAAGGGAAGACAACTTGATGTGCGTCACAACAATACTTACGTTGGTAGACATATATACAGACTACGTGCATTCTATACATTGATGATGGAATGCTCAACTTATGCTCCAGCTTCGTTAATATTTTTCTAAAAATTTTATTAATTGAGATTTATTGACCTGTTTTGCACCTGGACCAATCGTAAAAAAAAAAATTAAAAAAAAAAAGCGAATTGTTTCCCAAAAGGTTTATCGCGATCAATATCTGCAATAAAAAAGAATAACATGTACAGGTGCAATGAGCTCAAAATACCATATCTGTCTATAACCAGATGAAAATTACCTTATAGTATTTCGTGTTCACAACATAATCTGTGTCAGCCCTTATGCATTCGGCAACTGTAATATTATTTGTAATTTCGCCGCATTTTGGTCTCTCAAGTGGCTGGTATTTCAATCCACACCCCATGTTAACACAGGCTGCACAGATTGTTAGAATTTTGTCCAGGAGCGATCACCGAAGTGATAAGAACAAACATGCAATCTTGGTAGACCCTTTAGGGTTAAAAAGGCAAACCAAATCCTTCATCTGCTGCTGGTTTTGATTTAAGGCGCTGGACACAGTTTAAAACATTCCACTTCCATGCGCATATATATATATATATATATATGTAATATATAGGCGCTTCCAGTAGTTCACACAACATCGCACAGCACAGAAAATTCCGGAGTCTCATGTACGTTGAGCTGAATCCATTTTTGGAGATTCCCTGGGTTCCTCTGGTTTGTTTTGGCAGTTTAAAACTTGTCAACTTTAACTGCAATTCATGGTGTTCATTTTAAACCAAAGTCCGTAGCAGAAAATGTCAAAGATTGCGCCGCCCAATTTTCGCTCAGTAAACTTGTCTGTATTGTTTATTGACTTTAGATAAAATGTAACTTTCAAATGTGTACATAATATCGCATTAAATCAATACAAGGCCCTTGCATTGAACGGAATCAAATCCTGGCAGACTTTGTAATGCCGGCAAATATCTTTTGTATGATCATGAAATTGTCGATTTACCCATCCTATTAACAAAAATTATGGTATATTTAAAAAATCTAATTTTAATGACTTGCCACTGAGAAAAAGCTTTCTGACACTTCGTTTCCCTCTCCTTGTTCGTCTAGATTTTTCACTGTACTCTTTCACGGTACTCCAGAACAAAACGGAGCCTCTGTCTTGCTCCACTCTGTGTTCTTTTCCATTGACACTTTTGAGTAAATCAGAAAAAATGCAAAGCCAAGCTTTGAACCCCTAACTTCTGAAGAGCAAGGCAGACATATAATCCACTACACTACCCGTGTAACCGCGCTTCGTCGTTACCCAATTCTATGTCATTGACGGTGATAGGCACTGAATAGGGAGGAAAGTAAAGACTACGGTGTAATAGGGCAAGGTAAGTGTTACATTTGAACTCATTGGCTGCCAATGACAGCGATTGACATCCAGTCGATTTTGTCTCCCAGACAAAAATGCCATGAAAAAAACAAAAAAAAAAAACAACAAAAACTTAAATCCGGAAAATTATAAGAAAATAGTGTTATTTTGATGAAACTTCACATGCAGATGTAGTAAACGCTCACACACACATAACAGCTTTGTCCTTCTGCAACCACAGTGCGGCTGATGTTTTTATTGCGACTGCAGTGGATTCAGCAGCAGATGCTTTAGATTCGCTGGCACGTTGATATGATGGTGGACCTACGCCTCAGTACAGGTGTGTGTTAAGCCACTGAGCTGCATGCAGGCTGTTGTGTTTCAGCTGGGGTCTGGCAACAGGAGATAAGTATCTCCAGTACAAATGTGATCCCTTTTTTCAGCTGTCCCCATTGATCTAAGCTCCTTTCACAATTTTAAGCCTTTTTGTGTTCACTTTGCTTGTAACTCCTCTCTCTTTTGTGCTCTCGTGCTCTTTAACCGAGTTGCACCCTGACCCAAATCGTGCGAGATTCCTCTCCAGAGAGGTGAGTAGTCCCCCCAACTGCGATCTTTATTTGACGTGTGGCAGATTGCACCAACTAGTTGCCTGATCTTTGTGGGTCGTGTTCTGCGTGCGCTGTCAGCTGATGAGCCAACAGGAGGCTCTGCAAAGGGTGACAGTTATAATGCACTTTCCCCTGCACACTTTTTTTGTGGTCCAGCTGTTCTGACATTCTGCAGCACAGTGACGTGTGCAGAGCTGTAATGCTAACTACTCAACATCTGGCTGATGGGAGCTGACTTCTGGAGATGGCATGGATTCCCAGGAGATAACGGTGGATTTAGCCAGTGAGGGGATGAGCAATTAGGACCACTGTGTGACCACAGATACAATAGGCAGATGAAGAGAGCAATGCATATTAGGGCTGCTGTGCTTAATCGACTAATCAACTATTTTGACATCATTACGAGACATTATTAACCTCAGAAGTGTCCAAATACTTTTTTGGATCATTCGATCGCTGCAAGCCCTTCCAATCAAAATGGTTTGGACGTTTATCACTATAGATTAGTTATTAATAAATATTCTCTTTTATGTTTTTTCTATTTAAAAAAAAAAAAGAGGGGGGGAACAGTAATTCCCTTATTCATTTAAACCATGTGTAATTGCTTTTTTTTTTTTTTGTAAAAGCAAAAACAAAACAAAAAAAATTTTTTTTTAATGCATATTTCTTTGAATTAAAAAAATACAATTTTAAAAAATGCATTTTAAGTTTAAAAATACAAAACATTTATTTATTTTAAAAAAAAATACAGGTTTTTGAAGAAAGGGGGAAAACCCAGTAAATATATTTTTTTTAAATCTTAAATTTCAAATTATTTTACTGAAAAACAAAATACAGTAAATATGATCTTAAATCTTTAATTTATATATATATATATATATATATATATATTTAAAATAAAACAGAAAATACGTTTCTATTGTAATACAGTACAGTATTTCTCATTTTGTTAACACTTAACATTGGCCGCCATTGAATCAAATCACAGCCAGCCACTTCCATTTAAAACGGATTGGACGTCTATTACTATCAATGGCACCGAAACATGAGGATTCACTGCCAGCCCTCACAGTTCATGTGACAGAATCATTGAAAGTGAATCCTCCACTGATCAAAGTTCTTCCCTCAGGAAACAACTTAGAATTGAGGATACAGTGTGTTAATGCGCTCTCACTTGGCACAAGTGCCTGTGGGGTGCATCTTCAGAGGCTGTTGATTTGTGCTTACTGCTGGTGTGCAGGTGTGACAAGCTGCCGGCTGATCGATTCGAGGTTAATTAGTTCCCTGAAATGGATTGTGTGCAATCTCACACTCAAGATTGCGTTCAGTCGGAATTTGGCTCCGCTGAGAAACGCCAGGCCGATTATTGCTGTGCTTTGTAGCGATCTGTGATAGACTTTTACAAAAGGTCCTTCATACATCAGCGACTTAAAGGAGGTATTTAATGAAGCATGTAAAAACAAAAGTGATGTAGATATGATGACCGAAATCAATTTGTCACGCTGTTGCAGATGGAACAGACAGCAGAGGACGGGTGTGATTCCTAAACATTGAATCAGGTGTGGAAATCGATATTTTCTCATAAGCAAATCATAATGGCTTTTATGGTTCTTTTTGCATGCCTCAATCCTGCACGACAGGTAGTGTATATCTTCGGTGATGTGAGTTGTTGGTTATTTTGTACATGAGCGCAATCTGCCGTATATCACAGTTGACTTCAGTAATGTCCAATAAAAGCGCCTCTTTGACACACCACAGAGAAGCACTTACTAAGGCTGCAAATCACCAAAATCATTTGTCATGGCGATACGTTATAAATTCTTTGGCCAATGATATTTGCCGATTTATCATAGTCTACCATGGTATACGACATCATGTAAACATTTAACAAAATCAGTTACAAACCCCTAAAGCGATTAAAAAATAAAAACCCATTATGACGTTTTTGACAATTTTGTTGCTTAAACATTTCAGACATTTCAATTCTTTTTAACAAAACAGTACATTTAAAGATGACAGTGTTGATCGATTTATTTAGATTGCTGCTTTACCAACTAATCTATTGGTCTAGATCTGGATATTTAACATTCATTCATTCATTTTCCATGCCGCTTATCCAAATGTGCCAAATTTTTAAGAATTAAAAATATCAGCAAGTATATAAAATAAGGCTCCGAAATGGCGAATGGCCATCAGCAACCACACTGTCTTTGCTGTCTGTTTTGCTGTGCCTAGTTACACAGAGCAACAAGGCTCTTGCCCAAATAACAAATAAAATAACTCAAATTACATAACACTTGAGGGAAGATATATTTTTTCAGATTGTAGCATCGCTTGATGACTAACTGCACTTAGTAGTGTAGAAATGTGGCCAAGTTATTGTCAATGATGAAGTTGCAAATGTAGCTTATAGCTGATGGAATGAAGGCGCTCAGCAGTAGGTATGTCCCAATGCTGAATTTTTTAAACTTCCAATCTGATCTGATTTTTTTCAAGATATTTTGCCGATACTGATTTGATGCTGATCTGATACCCATATTTTTCTTTTTTTTTTAACCAGTAAACGTAAAGCAAAAAAATCGTATTTTTTGTATTAAACCGAGCTATACTGGTACCACCTCAAGAATATTACACAATGGTCAGTTACTTAGTCGTCTCACTCAGCAGACAGATATGTCGAGTGGTTTGAATGACAGCAGCCAAAATGCACGATTGTACTGAAAGCATGCAACTACTGGTTTGGATCCGATCTTGTGACCAAATGCGATACTGTCTGACACTCCAAAAACAGCCATATCGGGTGCTAATACAGATAGTATTACAGTAAGTTAAACATTATGTGAGCCATTCCACCAAAACCGGAAAATGAGATGACACCCAATCAGAGGTTGCGCTAGACTTTTTCGTTGTCTGTCATTTTGACTGACAGGGTCATAAAAATCCGGTCATAATCTATTTTTACCCGTCACTTAAATTTTTAAAATGATGATAATGACATTGTGGTGACCCTTTGTTTGGCATAATTCACCTTCCGTACTTCTGTGTCCATTTGGCCGAGTGCGTTACCGGTGTAGGTTCAAGCGCCTACACCGGCTACGACAGTCACGTGACAGAGACACTTAAGAGCCGCGCGCGGTCCCCTCACTATCCACTCGCTCTCGCTATATGACTGGCCGAAGAGCCGAAATGCTCTCCCGTGAAATGCCTCTTTAAAAATGTTCCCGTTGTTACTTCTTGCGTTCGCTTATAAGTGCCCATTTAAAAAGGAAAAGCGATGGATGATACTACACACAGAGCGTATTATTAACAAATGTTAAAGTTGTATAATCATATAGCGAGAATAAGAAACGTCACTGAGGCCCCAGTAGGTAGGTAGCCTACCATATGTAGCATATGGAACAATGAAATTAACAGTTCACCTGCTGTGGCCTGAACGTAGTCTCACACTTTCCTCCTGGTGCGCATGGACTTGAATTGCGTGCCCGCTTGTGCAGTCCCTGTTTTTTCACCTTTTATCAACACCATTGTCGTTTTGGGGCTTTTTGGAGAAACTTCGGACACTCAGTTGCCTTGACATTTTTTCAGAGTAAGGCCAACGACGTCATGCATCAAGAGAGACAATAGCTAATTAATATTCTCACTCGCCACCCTGTGGTCTGGGGTGTGAATTGCAACCGGTCAAAATGACGGATGGACTTCAGTTTTTTCCGTCACCGTTTTAAAAAATCGGTCAACGACGGGAAATATTCAGTTAACGCGACCCCTGCACCCAATATCTAAATGTAATGATAATAATAAAATATATATATAGCCTACATATACAGTCCCTGAAAAAAGTCTTGTCGCTTATCCATTTTGTAGAAACAGTTGCTAATAACCTCACTTTTAATTATTCAATTGGTTTCAGAAATGGCTCATATGAAAGCCAAGACCCTCCCAAATGATGTTGAATGTACAAAAATATATTTGTTTCACTGAAAAAAGATTTATCATTTAATGAAGACATAAAGGTCAAATTTTGGCAAGACAAAAGTTTTGTCGCCTACAGAAAGTAATGTGAAAATTGAACAAAAAATGTACTTCAAATACAAAAATATGTTACATAACATAAGAGAATTAAGTTGTGGTGCTGTGAGATCCAAATTTCATATTTTGTATGACTTCCATGGGCTTTGGCAAGGATTCATACAATTCATTGATGAAGTCATCAGGAATATCAAAGAAAGCAGTCTGGCATGCCTCCCAGAGTTGATAAACATTCATGGGTTTCGTCTTCCATGCTCCCTCTTTCATCCTACCCCAGACATGCTCAATGATGTTCATGTCTGGTGACTGGGCTGGCCAGTCCTGGAGGATGTTGATCTTCTTTGCCTTGAGGAACTTTGAGGTAGAGATTGAAGTATGCGATGGAGCACCATCCTGCTGCAGAATTTGTCCCTTTTTATGGTTAGGAATGTAAGAGGCAGCTAATATTTGTTGATATTTCAGACTTTTTATGTTGCCTTCCACCCTGCAGATCTCTCACACCCCCCCTACTGGATGTAACCCCTGACCATGATTTTGGTAATGACGTAACCACCAAAGTTCACTGTTTTCTGAGTAAATCTCGGATCCATGCGTGCTCCAGTAGGTCTCCTGCAATATTTGCGGCAACTATGGTGTAATTCTATGGAAGAATCATCTGAAAAATCCCCCTTTTGCCACTTTTCCAGCGTCCTTCCTTTTGACAGGCTGTGTGCCTGTATGCCACACGTTTTTTTTGTCTGCACCCTGAGAGATAAATAGTATGAAATATCAACACATCTTAGCTGCCTCTTACATTCCTAACCATAAAAAGGGACAAATTCTGCAGCAGGATGGTGCTCCATCGCATACTTCAATCTCTACCTCAAAGTTCGTCAAGCCAAAGAAGATCAAGATCCTCCAGGACTGGCCAGCCCAGTCACCAGACATGAACATCATTGAACATGTCTTGGGTAGGATGAAAGAGGAAGCATGGAAGACGAAACCCAAGAATGTTGATGAACTCTGGGAGGCATGCAAGACTGCTGTCTTTGATGTTCCAGATGACTGTATCAATAAATTGTATGAATCCTTGCCGAAGCCCATGGAAGTCATACAAAATATTAAATTTGGATCTCACTGCACCATTACTTCATTCGCTTATGTTATATAACCTTGTATTTGAAGTACATTTTGTGTTCAATTTTCACACTACTTCCTGTAGGCGACAAAACTTTTGTCTTGCCAAAATTTGACCTATGTCTTCATTAAATGATCAATCTTTTTTCAGTGAAACAAATATATTTTTGTACATTCAACACAATTTGGGAGGGTCTTAGCATTCATATGAGCCATTTCTGAAACCAATTGAATAATTAAAAGCCAGGTCATTAGCAATTGTTTCTACAAAATGGATAAGCGACAACTTTTGTCAGGGACTGTATATATATATATATATATAATAAAAAAAAAAAAAAAAAGACAAATAAACTCACCTCAGATACTTTCACATAAATGTTTGAAGTTGTAACTGTCAAATCTAACTTTCAAACTGCCAGATCTATTAATTCTCACCATCAAATCTGGTTGAGTTTGGGATTAAATGTTAAATCAAAGAAAAAGAAATTTAAGTTAAATTGGTGTGATCAACTCAACATACTGTACATATAGGCCTATATAAATACTAAATACAATTGCATATCTGGGGTGCTTGGGGTGTCCTTGTATTGTCCATGTATTGTTGTGTATTTGTTTGTACTGTAATAAGTTGTTGCATTCAATGTAGATTGTATTGTATGTGATGAAAATTGCTTTGGTACATTGTGAAGATATTGTATGGAATAACTTTACGACTGCCATAGCACATAGGCTCAAATAAATTAAATCAAATTGTCTTTGGTAAAAATATAACATCCCTGCTTAGGACGTTTAAAAGGCAATCATGTCTAATTTTTTATGGGCCATCTTCTCAGAGTTTATGATCTGGTCTGGTTGTGGCTAGTGTCCTCATTTTATCCTTGCCCCTCACATTTGTACAGCTCAAAAAGTGGGAAGTACCTTCATGCTCTCACGCTCCACAATTGACAACCAAATTGTTTCCAGTCCTTGCACGTCGTCAGCCCTTCTAACAAATTTAAAAACATGAAATTTCCCATCTGTTCCAGAACAGTTGGACTCATTTTTTACTCACTGAAACTTGTATGTACTGTGTAAAGATGTTGTTATTTTGGTGTATTTTAGATTCTACTGGGATCTGACCATGCTGCTTCTCATGGTGGGAAACCTCATCATCATTCCTGTGGGCATCACCTTCTTCAAAGATGAACACACACCACCCTGGATCGTTTTCAATGTGGTCTCAGACACCTTCTTCCTTATGGACTTAGTCCTCAACTTTCGTACAGGCATTGTCAAAGAAGACAACACTGAGATTATCCTGGACCCTCAGAAGATCAAGATCAAGTACCTGAAGGGCTGGTTTGTGGTGGATTTCATCTCCTCCATACCCGTGGACTACATCTTTCTCATTGTAGAGACTCGCATTGACTCTGATTTTTACAAGACAGCCAGAGCCCTGAGGATCGTGCGCTTCACCAAAATTCTCAGTCTCCTACGCCTGCTGCGCCTCTCCAGACTCATCCGCTACATCCACCAGTGGGAAGAGGTAAATCTGATACAAATTACAGTAGCACATTAATGAAATGGCTCCCTAAACGTAAGTTGAAAATGCCTATTTCATATTCACATGGTCAAACATACAGTATGTTCAATATTAGGTTAACATCTCAAAGTGCCTTTTGGGTTCTAATTGAAGTCATTCAGTCATTACAAAAATGGTAAAGAATAATGAAAGTCTGAGGTTTTATGATGAGTAGTTAAATATTTATGCACATAACAGTACAATGGAAAACCCCTCAAAATTGTAATTTTTTTCTTTGGATCTAGGTGATTTTTTGCCTGCCCACAAACTGCTTTGCTAACGAGTGTGTGTAACATACAGTGCAGTATATGGTTCTATTGTTCACAAGGTATTTGACAAAACAAGTTCTTTATATCAGGAGTATTGTATCTTCATGATCACACTGAACATCTTGCATATGACCCTGAAAATTGCTATCCATTTTGTTATGTTTGCGTAGCTGTCCCTATAAAAAATAAAAATAAACTTTTGTTTTTATCATTAGCACAGTTTTGTATCTATTTTTCAATGAGGGCTGATACAGTGCCTAGATCAGGGGTTTTCAACCCAGTCCTCAAGGCACACTGTGGGTCCTGGTTTTTGTTCCAGCCGATCCAGCAGAGACAGTTGAACCAATGAGGCTTCTGCTAAAACAAGCCACACCTGACTGCAATCAACTGATTGCACTTGTAAAACACCAGATTGGGGAAAAAGTGTTGTCATCTTGTTTGGTAAGAATGAAATCCTGCACCCACAGTGTGCCTTAGTGGAATAGGTTGGGGACCCCTGGCCTAGATAGCCAGCATAGTAAAAAAATATGTAAGTACTGTAGTAGCACTTAAGTTCATCACTTACAGTACTTCTGTACCAATTGTGGTAAAACAATAGACTGTTTTACCGCATATGTTTAAAAAAAAATCTGATCCAATCCGACAAATGCCATGCAAATTAGTCTTTTTATTATGTTATTGTCAATATCATACTTTACCTGAGATCTTTTTTTTTTTTTTACAATCTTTATAAAGAAACTAAATGCCTCAACTGAATCAATCAGTTGTCTTTAAAGATATTGTTTTTGTATCAAATGTAAATATGTATCGAATTGACCTTTTGCCAAAGATTCTCAAAGGAAATTTTTACTTTTACCAATATGTTCCCTGATGTTCATCATAGTTGGATGTCCTCAAGTTTACATGTCCGCCCAGTCATCAATTTTTTAAGCTACATTTTGGAAGCAATTTCATTATAGTGTAATAAAGTTCACTCACTGGGCTCCATTGATTGCAATAGATATCCAATTGTTGTGACCTGGGAAGGATGGTATAGCGAGTGATCATATTTCAGTGCCATTAACGACGATAGACGTCTGATCCATTTTAAATGGGAGGGACAGGCAGTGAATGAATTTTCCCATTAATTTAATCTTTATACTGTAATATAATTGAGACCCGTTAGCCAGTAATATTGGTGGCAGGTTATTACGCAACATTTGAAATAGCCTTTTGTGTTCTATTAAGATGAAGATTAAGAGCACTATGGTCTGGTATAGGACCTCTAGCCTTCAGTATACAGAGCACAGAACATTCTCCATTTTGCAAATCCTCTCATTGCATGAGTGATAATTTAAATTTCAGAGAGGTATTTACTAAGAGATATTCATCACATTGTTTCCCATCCATTAATGGTGATAATCTGTGTGTATATCAGGTTTTCCACATGACCTATGACCTGGCCAGTGCCATGGTGCGTATCATGAATCTGATTGGAATGATGCTGCTGCTGTGTCACTGGGATGGCTGTCTGCAGTTTCTGGTTCCAATGCTGCAGGACTTCCCTCCCGATTGCTGGGTCACTCGAAACAAGATGGTGGTATGTTAGTTGTGCCCTGTACATCGATGCATTTTCAGATAAAGACATTTTTCTGGATGTAATGTCATAATTTATTGCCGATATTTGATATTATTGTCAATTCTTATATGAACAGATTTAACCACTAATTTAGTGCCAATATATTTTAATGATGCAAGTACACCCATCCAATTGCAATGAATGTTACATTTATTTAAAATGTATTATTCATTGAATTAAAATTACAAATAGGTATGAGTGTGTGTGTGCCCTGCAATTGACTGGCGACTAATTCAGGGTGTACCTTGCCTACTGCCCATTTAGCTGGGATAGGCTCCAGCACCCTGCGACCTTTATGAGGATAGTAGAATGTTTGCAACATGGCTTTTCAGCTTCGTCAAATAGTTACATTTCTTTGCCGATGCAGTGGCCTGCACTCTGTGAGTGCACACACTGTAAAAAAAAAAAAAATTAGTTGGCATACCTAATAGGAAGATTTATTTTCAGTAGACTACGCAAAGTCTTCGGCTCTCTTAAGTAACTTGTTATTTAGAGTACACGTCGTCCCTGGGTTACGATTTATCCGATTTACGTTATTTCGACTTTACAACGCCGGAGTCTCGTCTGCCATTTTGTCTCTAGTCTTTGATTTATTAAATTTTTTCTAAAGTCGCGTAAACAGTACCTTATTGAACATCAGAGTATCTAAATTTTCACTTTATTAGTCTGACTGTTCTGCCCTTTGGTGAAATGTGTATTTGATTATAATGTTGACTTCTGTGTTGTGATGGCTGCTTTTTATATTGACGCAGGAAGCATAGAGCAAGTAGTACTTCATGTACTACATGTACAAACGAAGAAGAACGTATTCGGGCACACGAAGAAGAGCACACACGCACACACGAGGAAAAGCACATTTGATCACACGAAAAAGTCATTCAGCCAAGTGAGAGAGAGAGGGGATGGAAAGATTACAGCTTAGCTCGCTGTCTAGCTAGGACTTAGCTCCAACGTCTTGGCGAGGACGGTACAATGACACATAATACATGTTTTTGGATAGTTATTTTTGAGATTTCGGGGGTATTTAGGGGTACTTAAAGGGTTACTTCCTACTTACACGGAAATTCGGGTTACTTCGCCAGCGGAGGAGCAGAACTCGTTCGTAACCTGGGGACTGAATTCTTGAATTAATATTGTGAACTTGATCAAATTAAACTAAGTCAAATGAACTTACAGTGGGGCAAATAAGTATTTAGTCAACCACAAATTGTGCAAGTTCTCCTACTTGAAAAGATTAGCGAGTCCTGTAATTGTCAACATGGGTAAACCTCAACCATGAGAGACAGAATGTTGGAAAAACAACAGTTTTATTTTTAAATAATTTGTTTCCAAATTAGAGTGGAAAATAAGTATTTGGTCACCTACAAACAAGCAAGATTTCTGGCTGTCAAAATGGTCCAACTTCTTCTAACGAGGTCTAACCAGGCTCCACTCGTTACCTGTATTAATGGCACCTGTTTTAACTCATTATCGGTATAAAAGACACCTGTCCACAATCTGTCAGTCACACTCCAAACTCCACTATGGCCAAGACCAAAGCTGTTGAAGGACACCAGAGACAAAATTGTAGACCTGCACCAGGCTGGGAAGATTGAATCTGCAATAGGTAAAACGTTGGGGGTAAAGAAATCAACTGTGGGAGCAATTATTAGAAAATGGAAGACATACAAGACCACTGATAATCTCCCTCGATCTGGGGCTCCATGCAAGACTCACACCGTGGCGTCAAAATGATAACAAGAACGGTGAGCAAAAATCCCAGAACCACACAAGGGGACCTAGTGAATGACCTACTGAGAGCTGGGGCCACAGTAACGAAGGCTACTATCAGTAACACAATGCGCCACCAGGGGCTCAAATCCTGCACTGCCAGACGCGTCCCCCTGATGAAACCAGTACACGTCCAGGCCCGTCTGCGGTTCACCAGAGAGCATTTGGATGATCCAGAGGAGGACTGGGAGAATGTGTTATGGTCAGATGAAACTAAAATGGAACTTTTTGGTAGAAACACAGGTTCTTGTGTTTGGAGGAGAAAGAATACTGAATTGCATCCGAAGAACACCATACCCACTGTGAAGCATGGGGGTGGAAACATCATGCTTTGGGACTGTTTTTCTGCAAAAGGACCAGGACGAATGATCTGTGTAAAGGAAAGAATGAATGGGGCCATGTATCGAGACATTTTGAGTGAAAATCTCCTTCCATCAGCAAGGGCATTGAAGATGAGACGTGGCTGGGTCTTTCAGCATGACAATGATCCCAAACACACAGCCAGGGCAACAAAGGAGTGGCTTGGTAAGAAGCATTTCAAGGTCCTAGGGTGGCCTAGCCAGTCTCCAGATCTCAACCCCATAGAAAATCTGTGGAGGAAGTCCGTGTTGCCCAACGACAGCCCCAAAACATCACTGCTCTAGAGGAGATCTGCATGGAGAAATGGGACAAAATGCCAGCAACAGTGTGTGAAAAGCTTGTGAAGAGTTACAGAAAGTATTTGGCCTCCGTTATTGCCAACAAAGGGTACATAACAAAGTATTGGGATGAACTTTTGATATTGACCAAATACTTATTTTCCACCATGATCTGCAAATAAATTCTTTTAAAATCAAACTGAGATTTTCTGTTTTTTTTCCACATTCTGTCTCTCATGGTTGAGGTTTACCCATGTTGACAATTACAGGCCTCTCTAATATTTTCAAGAGGGAGAACTTGCACAATTAGTTGTTGACTCAATACTTATTTGGCCCACTGTACGTGATGAAGTATGTGGGCTATACTTCTATTTCTGAATAAACTAAACTTAAAATGACAAGTTGTGTGAAACGGTTGCTAACTCTCTCCCAGTGCCTTGTCAAGAGCTTGCTTGCTTTTTAAAGAGCTGCCAGCCTGGGTGTTTAGCACAGTTCACTGGTTGGAGCAATTATTACTGTACATATTTACTTAAAATGAATTCCAGTTTACTTCATGAGTTCTAACTCCTCAAGCTAACTCCTCAAGCTGAAGTCCTATTTACTTAGCATGTCAAATTCAAAGCAATAACATGTTTTATTGAGTTCTCCATCAAAACTAAAAGCCAGTGAAATTGGTCGACTTGAAATTTCATGCATGACTAACAAACTGTATGTGGTCACCAATAACAACTGCCTCTCTCTACCAACACAGAATTAAAGACTGAATGACTGACATGTTTATTCTTCACTCTGGTCATTCAAGTATTAAACAACATACCCAATTGCCAATAACACACACTGAGTCCTCGTGTCACAACAAGTTGTGTCGCTAAAAACCAGGAAGTTTTAACATGCACGCAGACTTAAGGGAACCAAGGACTTAATGACTTGTAGGTTCTAATAAGCCACAATTGTTCTCTTTTACCAAAATATGTTATTAAAAACATATGAAATATCTCCATTGATTTAAAAATTTACAATATTTAGTACATGTTTTGACCTACGGAGGGCGCCATTTTTTACATCCACAATGCACGCTGGGGGTTGTACTGGGAGAATAGACCCCAATCACCAACGTCACACAATCACGTGATCGCTGTATTATGCCGCCATATTGTCCGTCATTGTGTGTCCGTATTGTCAATGATCGTAGTTTCTAAAGGTGGATTCACTTGCAAATTATGGAAGCCCCGGTGCTTTCAGACGCTGTAAACTCATTGGATGAGTTGCATAAAAGCCGTTATTTGGAAAAGCGTTGGTTGATCCAGTTGCCGGATCCATATTTGATGCCCAAACCGATGTTTCCTCCCGTCCGGTCCTGTCCCGTGCCTCAGAGCTCGTCCTGAGACTACACAATTTCCAATCATACTCCAGTTTATGTCACGATGAGGAGTAGGGTACCCAAAATCGGCACCGGCCTGAATATAAACCGACATTTGGTCAGCTGAGCGTCACCGTTGTCACGATTGTAAAATGAAACTTGATCGACAATGGGCCGGTGTGTGCCGAAAAATAGCTGCCCCGCGTGAAATGTCCCCCCTGACGGAAGCGCTTATTTATAACGCTTTATTGAGGTGAAAACATCAAATGTTTTCATGGACGCATTACAGTAATAGATTTACGACTGTAAGATCAGTTTTAAATAATTAAATTACACAAAATATTAGTACTGTATTTTAGTAACAAATCGTGGTCTGGGCCACATAACCGTCTTTGAACAGAAATGTATTAGTCTACAGGTTTTCACGACCATATCCCATTGACAATCACGCAGGTATGACATTTATTAGTTCAAGCAGAGTCAAATAATCCATATTCACGGTACAAGAAAGTCGTTTCCGTGTGGGCGCTCTCGTCAGGGGGGGGGACATTTCATGCAGGGCGGCTATTTTTCGGCACACCTGTTGTTGCGCGCACCTTCTTGCTGCGCGACCGTGGCGACGAGCTTTGTAGTCTTCGTCTGATGATGTCTGCGATCGTGTTGGCATTTTTTTATTGATGTTTTCGCCGCTGTCTGACGGCTGTTGACACAAACGCATCATGGACCGAGATAAACAAACCGTGCTGCTTTCGAGATTTGCCCTTTTAACAATGGCCACACAGTAACTCATAAAATGACCGTTTATCTTCTCTGTTACTGCAACCAACCGCCACACATGCCTTCACCATTTTGATTAATCAATGTTAACGATTTTCAGGAAGGTTTTTGGGTTCGTTTACTAGGCGGTGATTCCTTAGACAAGCAGAAAAACACGCAGTAATAGGAGGAATGTACGTAGCGGTAATATGTAAACACGATGAGTTGACGGACAATATGCCGGCACCAGTCAGGGGGGCGGAGTTGTGACGTCGCGTGATTGGGGTCTATAGCTGTGCTTTGTACTCGTGAAGCTAGTATGACGACTGGCATGATTTTGTCACATTCTCCTGCTGGTCAAATTGTTTTGTTACAGAGCTGTGGGATGAGTTCCCGACTTCATACCTGCATCCATTTCCAGCTCATCAGCAGTGTCTTTAAACCGATCCTAGGCAGGTTGCCGAGATATTGATTTTCTGCCATTTGACAGTTTGTATTCTCAATCCCTTCGTTGCTAGTGAAGAAAAATAGTCGTGTAAAAACTGTCAAAGACGATTTCTCTTTTCTCAGGTTCTTTTATTCTCGTGGAAAAAACAGGAAGTGAACGGCACACAATTCTAGAGTTACAGAAAATGTTCAAATACATTTATTGAGGAAATACTGACCGGCCAGGACATTTCACGGATACGGGCTCCATGAAAGTGCCTCACCCCCCTTCTTGTCCCGTATATATTTGTGTTAACAGATGTGGTCAGAGCCAATAGGCAGCCTAGTCCTGCCTTATGGCCAAGTCTGAATACAAACTTAACCTTATTTGGAAATAGGTAATGTGAAGCTGGCTGTTGGGGGCTGTTGAATTCTGTGACCAGCACACAGAGATAATTAAGTCCTGATGGTATGTGGTAGAACAAAGAACACTGTGTTTTAGGGTATAAGATAAAGAATATATTCTAGTTATTAACTATATGAGTAAATATGCATACAAGAATATAATAATAGGTAAATATATATGTGTGTATCCTTTCAATCCCTCTTTGGATTCAAATTAAAAATTGAATCCACCCAACTAAAAAACAAAACAACAAATCAGCAAAAGAAAAACAACAACAACAAAACCCAAGTAAACTCAAAGAAAAAATACATCACAAACCACGTGAGAGGTGACGAGACAAAAACGGTAAAACAAAGAAACGAAAAACGTATAATATAAACAATTAAAAAATAAACCATAATATCTGAGTCCAGAGAGCATAACACATTCCCATCTCCCAAGGGTGAGCACACACGAATTCCCAGAGTCTGTCCCAAACAGGTGTGCAAAGTTAAAGTCAGCATCGCTGCAATCTCATGGCCTTGGTGTTATAAGGGATTGAGCTCATAACTTACTCCACGGGAAAAGGGTTCGGTCCATGAAAAGGGTCAGTTCCATGGTGATATTCCATGGCTCAGGTTGAAACTAATCCTTTTTGTCAATGTGTGTTGAAGAAAACAATAATCGCAATCCTTAACGCAATGTCCAGTGGTCGAGAAAGCAGTTCAGAAAACAAGACGCAAGCATCAATATCTCATACTATTGTAAACACTGACACCGCCCTCTTTTGTGCTGTAATCTGTTCAACTAAAAACACAGAATGCAATAGAAAAAGATCAAATCATAAACAATTAAACATGAAATGAGTCAGCCTATCTAAAAAAAAACAATGCTGGTCGCTCTTGTAGGTTGTAACGTCATAGTTGCTCATAAGAAAGAAAAAAATGTATTAATACTATAAAAATGGTCGTTTAAATGTGATACAAGTTAAACATTAATCAGAACTATCACTCAATGACCTCATTTAAATAAAATGCTCGTTGGAATTCTACAGGCAGGAAGATAACTGTCACAATTAAAATTCATTCATGTCAAAGGAACCTGAAAACCTTCACGCACAGAAGGACAATACCCTCGGCTGGGATGAAACTCGCAACAGTTAAAGCCAACGGGTGCACCCACTCAGGGTCCAGGTGGGGACTGAATCAGCCCTCCGATCATCTAACCTTCGGAGAGCATGGGCCCCATTCCTGACACCCGGGTCACCCTGCAGCCCCACCAGATCAGTGAGTCACCAAGCTCACGATGGTAATGGAGGCCGTGCGTCCTGCGAAGGCCGTGCGTCCTGCCAACGGTGTTGACAGGACTCAAAAACGACATGAAAATAGCCAAATTGTCATCACTTATCCTCTCAAGTTATCATATATGTAATCTTACCACCTGGAGAATCCCAAAAGCATCTATCTCCAAACTCCTGGAACATATAACATGACAAATCATTATCACCTGGGAGAGCAATAACTCATCTGTTTCTTCCTACCATATTACTAACACAGAAACTAAATCCCTTCCATTTAAAATATGGGAGAATAATGTGCTTGAACAATATGCTTGCAAAAATTTTAACTCATCTGAATATGTAGTGTCATTTTATCTGTATGTTTTCAGTTGAACAGATAGCACAGATCCATCAAACCTTCAAAAAAAACTATCCATATGTCAGTAGATAATTAACAAAACATAAAAATATAATCATGTTTTTTTAGAGTTTAAAAATCAACACAACCCCCCATAGGTACAGTATATAATAATGATGATGATGATGATGTCCCTCTTTTAGCCATGCTTACAAATCAAAGCATGGCTATATATAACATAAAACTATAACACTACTAGGTTACGTAAAAACAAAAAAGCATTGTAATGAAAAAATCCAAACGATCATCATGAATTTATAACAACATACGAGATAAATCAAAAATCCAAACAAAATTGAAAGATCCCTCTTTGGAAACTAAAAAACAAAATATCATTTCAAAAGAAAAAATTTCCTTGTAAATACATCATCATTATTATACCCAACAAAAACAAAATGAGCAAACCCCATAGAGGCAAACATTACCAACATTAATAAATCTAATCCATTTGAAGACGCCTTTCTGGCACTCCGGATCATCATGTAATCAAATGAAAACATCCTACCAAATGTAATATTAAAAGAAGAAAACATAAGAAAAACTGGTGACAAATTCAAAGACGGAGAAAAGATAGCAAATCCGACAAGGCTAGTCTGAAGTCAGTATTGAAATGGCGAAGAGAGTCAGTTTTCCTTAGGGAAAACGGCAACAAATTCCAGAGCCAACAGCTGGATGCCCTTCCCCCATGGTCAGACGAAGCAAAGGTCCAGTATATTCTGCCGGCTGTGAAACAACCTCTGTTCCGCGATATCATCAGAAAGATTCAACCAACTCTTAGTAGGACGTCAGTATGTCGCTGGATGGATAAATAGCCTGGCGTAATGGGGTCTTTGCCAGTCTGATAGAAGGAATACGGTTCAGTCAGCCCGCTCCGGTCCAGTTGGAGTCCACCAGGAGGCTTTCAAGGGAGGCCTGCTAAGGTCACCATGGCTCAAGCTAACTTTGGCACTCTACCCCACCTATGGAGAAAGTGGTTGAGTAGACCTAACTAAGTCCTTGCCTGATGGTAAATTTAAACGCACAAAGCAAGGTATCTCAAATCAAATCATGGCTTCTATAAATTTAAAAAAATAAAAAATAACCACAACTAAATAAAAATATTAAATTTACCGAAGTCGCGAAAGAAAAAGAAAACATATTAAAAGGAAATCAGAATCCAAAATTCATTATACAAAATTTCAAAAGTGAAAAAGATCATTTGAAACTTATCTTCAAAGTTAAGAAAAATGAAAAGCTAAAAATTCCAAAGAATAAAAATCGGAAACCGAAAAATCAATAGTACGTGCTATTAGCCAAACAAAAGTACTTGAGCCTCAATTTATCAAAACCACTTGAACGTAAAAATGAAAAATAAAAATCAAAAATGAAAAATAAAATCAAAAATGAAAAATCAAAAAATCAAAAATAAAATGAAAAATAAAAATTGGTATTATTCTGGGAAATTTGTTCCCTCCAACGTAAATATGAAATCATCATAAGCCATACGAAAACGCAATTTTCCCAACTGTACAAACAAAATTCTTACATGATTACAAAATTAACAATTTTCCCAGAATAACGTCGTTTAGCGTAATGCCAAATAAAGTCTATTTCCTCTCTCAAAATTGTCTGCTCCCTCTTTAGTAATTTGTCAATTAAATTTGGCTGTGGCATCTCTCGACGAAAATGGCCACTTATTTCCCACTATAATTTCATTACAACAAAATTTACATAAATTGGACTTCTCTTCACATCCCAGATTACGAAATTAATAAAAACGTTCATCCCATTATTTTGGTCACAGCTGAATTCAAAAATAGCCAGATTATATCAGCATGTGACCCAAAAGATTACATTTTAGCAAAGTTTGGCATTTTCAAGTCCTTAAAAATCAAAATTAGATTGCATATCGTCTAATATTTCGAACATGACTCAAGACAGGTCCCCTCTCATTCTTTCGTGAATCAATAGTTGCTCTTTGTCAATTTTAAGATTTACTTCGGCTGCTTCCAATTCTCAGTGTCCAATCTACATTAAAATTAATTAGTACTTTGTCACTTCCACCTTTGAATTAAATCATCAACACTGGAGTTTCTTGAGCGTCTATGTGGTGCCCTTGATTGTGTCCTGGTTACAGGAGTGCAGGGGCACATTAATAAAACCATTCAAAGCTACCTCAAATGTGATTGGATTCACCGTGATGCAGTCCAATGTCAGCAGGTCCCTCGGATCACAGTGACCTGTATACAAAAACATTCAGTACCTAAAGAATACATGTCAAGGGGTATTTGAACTCATGTCCAATCAGTTGCCAAACGGCATTGTCCCACCATGGGTCCCAATTCTTGAGCTTCGTGTCTTAGTCATCAATCTAAATACTTATGCATTAGTCGAGGTGAGATCTGGTAGGCATCATAGGTTAGAAGTCGGGGAGCTTTAGTGGTTGGTGTGGAAGATGGGAATCTGTCTCGGAAAACAGCAAACAATGGAGTGACAGGAGACAAAATGTTCAAGAACAACAAATTTAAACCTAGGATAAGACAGAATGTCAACCAATTGGTGAAAAATAAACAAGTACATATCAGTCTCACTACAGCACCGCAGGCCATAAATTATCTTCGTGCCTGGATCCAAACCTCTCCGTCGATAGCCAATTCTGGCAGTGTTTCTGCAAAAAGTCAAAATCATTTAATAACAATTTTAAGTCAATTAACTCACCTTATTGATTTGGAATCATGAGTTAATTTCCAGGTGTTAGGGTGTATATATTTAAGTTCCAACTTCTAGTCTTTGTCTGGGATCTTTTTTTGGATTTGGTCACAGGATAGCAGCCGACGGCCTTTGCCATCTGCTTTCAATTAGGGGAGGGGGTGAAAACAAGTCTGTGTCAGCTATCGTGGTCATCGTCTGGGCTGGGGTTCTGCTGCCCCCCCCTCCCTTTTTCACTGCTTCTGCAGTTCTCCTGTTACAATATTTATTTAATCCTAGCATAAATATAACAGCTGTGCCAACTGTTTCTTCATATTTGATAGATTACAGTTAAGATTTTGCTGATTTAGTCTCGCTTCAACAGCCTTCCAGAGAAGTTTATTATTATTATTAAGCTATTGGTTTAGAGTTCTCGGATGGAGTTTAATTTCGACATTTGTTGATCAATCAAATGTGAAATTATCTCCCACCGATGTATAATTTTAAATCAGAATACTACCTCCTTAGCACAATATTTTCACAAATCACAACAATCCTTGCTCCATATTTTAATCAGATATTTAAACCTATTTCAATCTATGAGCTCGTGAATGAATAAATCATTAGTTTAGAACTAAATAAACACATTAGAGAAAAAATGTCGTCTAGCAGCTCATTAGCTGGTCTTAAAACTTAAGGTAAACATATTTTATCAAACAATATAATCATTGTCTCGACATGTCATTTTCCGCCAAATTAAACAAATCTCATTACTTTTAAGGTTGTTTAACAAAACATTTTGAGCTCTAAAGATCATACTATCGATCTCAATTAAGCTCACTAGTTTATTATTTATTTCACCTCACTCGCTTTTCATTTCATTCATAAATTCTATTTCAATAATCAGTTGTTCCCCATTACTATCAATTTGATATTAGTTCTAGTAAAAAGAGAGGGCTTAAATATATTCTCAGTCACCCTTGTTGTGTTTGGCCAGAACACAACAAGGGGGGCTCACAGCGGCCCGCTCTCCTAAATTTTGAACACCATCCCCCTTTTCTTAATCAAAGGCGCCACGTGGCACACACGGGTGCCTGCCAGAATATGAACAAAGGCGCTTCATTTATTATCCTATACTCGATATTTAAGTATTTCAAAAACAGTTACTTTGTTTGTCCGCGCTCCCTCTCCACTCAGGAGAGCAGAATAAGGAGCGCTCACTTCACTCACAATTAGAGGAAAGAAAAGAAAGAGGACAAAGAAGAGAAAAGTTGGGGCACCCCACACACACTGACACAAACCAACGACAAATAACAAACATCCGCGGAACAAATTTGAGTTGCTCATGCCCCCCATCCCAGGATCTCAGCGTTCATGCATACGCTGGAAATGCACTTTACTCGTGATTTACGCAAATCGGTCCTGCCGGAACTCCTCACATAGGGAGTTCTTAATTACAACACGAAACGGGTCGTCAAAGACGCCCGGAACTACCTCACATAGGGTGTTCTTATATGCATTTTGTAATCGCGATATATAAATAGATAAATAACATACACATTATTAATTTCCTCAATAAAAATTCAACCCCCTCCGGGGCAGCAGCGTAATAAGGCAACAGTGCAATCTTGTAACACTCCTACCTTATTTTGGTACCACACCGTCTGTCCCCAAGTGAGCCGAATTCCAGAATTCTGTGCCGCCAACTCCCGCGAGAATCCTGCCGACAACGCCAATTGAAGAAAAATAGTCGTGTAAAAACTGTCAAAGACGATTTCTCTTTTCTCAGGTTCTTTTATTCTCGTGGAAAAAACAGGAAGTGAACGGCACACAATTCTAGAGTTACAGAAAATGTTCAAATACATTTATTGAGGAAATACTGACCGGCCAGGACATTTCACGGATACGGGCTCCATGAAAGTGTCTCACCCCCCTTCTTGTCCCGTATATATTTGTGTTAACAGATGTGGTCAGAGCCAATAGGCAGCCTAGTCCTGCCTTATGGCCAAGTCTGAATACAAACTTAACCTTATTTGGAAATAGGTAATGTGAAGCTGGCTGTTGGGGGCTGTTGAATTCTGTGACCAGCACACAGAGATAATTAAGTCCTGATGGTATGTGGTAGAACAAAGAACACTGTGTTTTAGGGTATAAGATAAAGAATATATTCTAGTTATTAACTATATGAGTAAATATGCATACAAGAATATAATAATAGGTAAATATATATGTGTGTATCCTTTCACTAGTTGCATCTTTGCATTGGATTTTTCCGTCCGTCTGCCTCTCACCTCGGTCACTGCGACCCACTATCACGGACCCTTTTTTTTGTCACCCTTTTCGTGATTACGTGTTTTTTGTGTGTATTCAATAAACCCTTGAACACAATCCCTCTTTTATTATTGTCTGTTCTGGGGTCCAACCATGCTTCTGCATTTGCAGACCATTTGTTGGTTTTCATCTGAGGACTTCAGTTACTGATTGCAGCTAATAGATAGATGAACAATACACACTATTGATGTAGGAAAAAAAATAACATGGTCCTTGTGGTGTAAGTTAATGTTACTAAACAGTGTGATCTTGAACGCTACCTTCATGCAGCGAATGTGCTTTAAATATAAATAAAGTACACAACAGTCCTCTTATATCTCATTGTGCAAAATAAGGCATCATTATAATCTGTTGGGTAGAAAATCATATGAATAGCCAGCAATAAAACTGAGTTTAATACATTCATTTATTTATTTTCTGTGTCGCTTATTCGTCATAAGCATTTATTTACACCGTATACATTTTGCATATGTGTGTTTATGATGTAAATTGTTTATTTAGCACCTTTGGATAATGAGAGTCCTACTGAATCTAAAAGAGTGCTTATTCACCGCCACAAAAGCTTCGGGAGCAACATCTGACAAGGGAGCAAAATCTGAGAACACCGGCAGGACGATCATCAATATGGACAGCGCTTTTACGTGACAATGATGGTTGATGATCGGGTAAGGCTGGACTCTCTCGGTCACTGAGGCAGAGCCCATTAAACGTCTCGGTTGAGGGAAAGTGCATCAAAGTTTTCGTGTGTTGTGATGAACGAAAGAAATAATCAAACTGCTGTGTTTCACTGTATATGCTAATGATATGATCAGCACACGACAGCTCTGGATGCTAACAATCTCCATTATTATATTGGGAGAAGTTTGATCACACAATAGTTTACCGTGAAGATCTGCAAACAAAAACTGGAGTTCTTGACAGCTGTCACTTGCCACGTTTACATGGAGCCAAATATTCCAATTACAATCGGAATATTTGTTCAAACCGAATAAATGTGTTCCATATAAACACTTCATTCGGAATGAACAGGCCCAAACCGAATGGAATTTCATTCCGATTCACAGAGGTGGAATATTCCTTTTCCCAAACCGATTAGAAGTAAAATTATATCATGTAAACAGGGAAGCGGAATGGTGTCTGGTTGAGTTCTTTTTGCGCATGCTCCGTACTGACGTGGTGACGTCACTTGGTGACGTAAGTAACGTCACATGCAACATGGCTTCCAAGCACACGCACAGCGCACCCACACAACTTTTTAAATGAATGGCGTGTCATTCTGAAGTTTTGTTTCCACTCGAAAAGTTAGAACAGCAGCTGATCTGACGATCGATCTCCATGTTTTGCAACGCGACGCTTTGTTTTGATTAATCTGCACATGTCAGACGGCAGTTGTCAAACGTCCTTTCGGAATAAAGGCAGACACATGTAAACGCTGGACCGGAATAGATGAAGTGACATGTAAACAGCTGATGTGAAATTTCCATTCGGAATGATTTGAATCGGTATGAATAAAAGTCAGCATGTAAACGTGGCTATTGTCACTAGACGAACTTGCGACATGAACACTACAGGTTTTGTTCTACTCTCGTCTCGTCCCGTCTTTCCTGTTCATTTTGCTTTTGCTGCTCGTTTTGTGAAAAATGGACGATTCTGTCAAGCTCATTACTGATCCTATCGGCTTGAAATTGACAGGGCTGAACAGATGACATGTATGACCTCTGTCGCTACAGTGATTCTCTGAAAGCCCGGCAGTGCAACCCGTTGATTTCACCACCCACAGTGCATTGAGACATACTAGTTAAACTGATTTTACAAATTTTATAAAAATGAAAAAATCAAGAGGGGTTTTAATATCAAATTATTATAACTCATGCATTTATCTTTTAAGAAAAAGTCTTTCTGTCTGTGGTTCCCTTTAAAAATTGCCGTCTTCATTTGTTACCTTTTCTACTGCCTCTCTAAGTAAGGGTTCTTTCCGCTCAATTTTCTCCTCCAGAACGACACATGGGGTCAGCAATATTCTTACGCCCTCTTCAAAGCCATGAGCCACATGCTGTGCATTGGCTACGGGCTGTACCCGCCAATCGGAATGGCCGACGTGTGGCTGACCATACTCAGCATGATTGTGGGCGCGACCTGCTTTGCCATGTTTGTGGGACACGCCACGGCCCTGATTCAGTCTCTGGATTCCTCCAGGAGGCAGTACCAAGAAAAGGTAGGAAGCCACTATTTATCAGTGCGCTGGAGTGACAATGCAGTTATTGAGCTATAATTGAAGTATAAGAAAGAAACCTCTCAGTATGAGACGGTGTACATCTTCAAGCATTGTCATATAACACATTATACATAACAAGATTATGCAATCTTGGAGAATGTTCACTGTTATTTGTGTAGAAAAAAAGCAGGTAATTTGCATTAAATTCTAAAAGAATTCTAGAAATAAATGTGATTATTAATTCTGACGTTTTCAGACCTAGCAGAGTGGAGGAAAAAAAATTAATCGATTTATTCTGAGGGTGGAAATGGTGGTATAACTGTAAAATTTAATTCCTAAAAGTACAAATATCTGCAGTAGATTTGATCAGTTCGTCAATCTGCAGTTTAAAAGGAGTAATCACACCTTGGAAAGCTGTCTGACCATATAAACTGACATGAATCATGGTTCCAGCATGAGAGATTTCAATGTAAACCAATGGTGTGTTTCCCACCTCCACAACATTGATGTCTTTTTACATCCCTTACAGTGGCTGCTGCTGCTACTGGCTAAATAAAAACTTCAAATATCCCTCCTCTTCGAAGGGAGTGGAGGTGGCGGCATGCTGCCGACATGAATCTGTCGGGGCTGTGTGAGTGTGTGTATGGCGGGGGGGGGGGGGGGTCAAGTCATCAGCCAATCAAACGTGCGTTTGAGGAAAACATTTGGACCAGCACATTGAGAAACTGAAAATAGGTAAATGTAAGTCTGAACATAATGAAAATAATTCTCTTAGTAACGGTAGGGTCAATTCTATTCTTACAACATACGGGAAGACAATCTAAATTACCTATAAAACTAAACTCATTGAATAATGCAAATAAGGTTTGTGGGGTCAATTTGAGTATCCTGAAAACTTAGCTGTTTTTATTTTTATTTTTTAATTGTTATTATTTTTTAACCTGTCCTGTTAAGCTGTTTGACACGGAGAATGAAAATCTGAGTGTCCGATTAGTCTGAACAGTTTCACATGGGAGTATGACATACTCCCGTTCATGTGATCATTCAACATACCTTGTTTATTAAGCATTCCTGATAACAAAGCAGTGAACAGGAATGGGTTATGGGGAACAGAAGAAAAGGAGAGAGAGAGAGACAGAGAAACACAACAACAAGAAATACATTGTGACACCCCGCAGTCGAGTGGAGATCCCAGGGCCATGGCCCCCCCCCAACCAACCTAGGGGGGCGAGCCAGCGGAGCTTATCCCTCCTCCCGCAGCCCAGCAAAGGAGCCGTCGACACCCCCCAGGGATTCAGGGTGGTCCCCCGGGCCCCATCAACAGGTCTTCAGTGATGGGATAAGGGGACGCACCACCAACTCCCACGCCCACCAGGCCCACGAGCCACAGCTGCAGCCCCACAACCGGCACGGCGCCCCGGGGGCCACGCCATAGAGAAAAAGTGTGGGACCCACCTACCACGCTATTACTGTGGCTGCCAGGTCCCTGACTGGCAGCCATTACCCAACACCGTGATGGGATTGTGTGGGGAGGGCAGTGCTGTGTATGCATTAAAAACAGGAGAACCCGGCTTAGGGCAGTGGGACCGCCGCATTGAGATTCTACCCAGCTGCCCGTCCCACCGCCCCACGTTGATGCTCGCCCATGGAGTCTGATGTATGTGGTGCGTTAAAAGAGGTGCGAGAATGGCGGGGCCAGCCGCGAGGAGGCAACCGTGAAGTCACCCCGCCCCCAACAGGTCCCATCCATCCCACAACCTCGATGTGTGGTGCATTAATATCAAGGGGGAGCCAGCCCGGACTGTACGGCCCCGTTACGACTCTCCCTGGAAGTATGAATGATTATGTAGATGCCAAGGTGATAGATATTTACAGTGCAAAGTGAAGTGTGCGTGAATTAAGAGGCAGCTTCCCGCAAGCGCGGCACCGTACACCCGGAACCCCACCGCCCGGCACCCACCGCGCACATTGGACAGGCGCCCCACCAAGCGCCGGAGACCAGGGGATACCCACCCCACTGTCAGGGGACAACAGCTGACAACTTGCCTGTTATGTTTCCACCATCCCTATGCAAACCTAGGCCTTTGTATTTACATACAAAAAGCCGAATGAAAGCCATCATTAAGACCTAAAAAGAAAAAACAAGGTTACCGTGTGGCCTATGGAAAAGCTATTGTAGACTGTATGGACAAGTTTCCTCAGCAAAACATGGGCGGCACCACCTTTGACATTTTCTGCTACGGACTTCCGGTTGAGACAAAACAACATGAAGTGCGGTTGAAGTAAGCAGCGTGTAGACAAAGTTAAAACTGCAAAATCAAGCCACAGGAACCCATGGAATCTCCAAAAATTAATTAAGCACGACATAGATGAAGCTCCAGGACTTTCTGTGTTGTGCGTTTGTTCTTATCACTTTGTTGATCGTTCCTGGAAAAAATTCAGCTGTTTTTACATCTTCAATAAATGCATACGTTTATGTTGACATTTTGGACACATTTCTTGTCCTATCAGTTGAAAGGATGTTTGGGGATGATAAAATCATTTTTTAAAATTATATTTCATCTTGCCCATCCATCCATTATCCACCGCTTAAACCGGTCGTTGGGTCGCGGGGGCAGCAGCTTTAGCAGGGAAGCCCAGACTTCCCTCTCCCCAGCCACTTCAATCAGCTCCTCCGGCGGAATCCCAAGGCGTTCCCAGGCCAGCCGAGAGACACAGTCTCTCCAGCGCGTCCTGGGTCGTCCCCGAGGCCTCCCGCCGCTGGAACATGCTCGGAACACCTCTCCTGGGAGGCATCCAGGAGGCATCCGAACCAGATGCCCGAGCCACCTCAACTGGCTCCTCTCAACGCAGAGGAGTAGCAGCTCGACACAGAGTCCCTCCGGGATGACCGGACTTCTCACTTTATCTCTAAGGGAGAGCCCGGACACCCTGCGGAGGAAACTAATTTCGGCCGCTTGTATCCGGGATCTTGTTCTTTCGGTCACGACCCACAGCTCGTGACCATAGTTGAGTGTAGGGACGTAGATCGACTGGTAAATCGAGAGCTTTGCCTTTTGGCTCAGCTCCTTCTTCACCACAACGGACCGGTGCAGAGTCTGCATCACTACAGACGCTGCACCGATCCGCCTGTCAATCTCCCACTCCCTCCTACCCTCACTCGTGAACAAGACCCCAAGATACTTGAACTCCTCCACTTGGGGCAGGATCTCATCCCCGACCCGGAGAGGGAACTCCACTATTTTCCGACTGAGGACCATGGTATCGGATTTGGAGGTGCTAATCTTCATCCCAACCTCTTCACACTCGGCTGCGAACCGCTCCAGTGAGAGTTGGAGGTCGTGGCTTGATGAAGCCAACAGCACCACATCATCTGCAAAAAGCAGAGATGTGCTGAGGCCACCAAACCGGACACCCTCAACGCTTCAGCTGCGCCTAGAAATTCTGTCCATAAAAATTATGAACAGAATCAGTGACAAAGGGCAGCCTTGGTGGAGTCCAACCCTCACTGGGAACGAATTCGACTTACTGCCGGCAATGCGGACTAGACTCTGACACAGGTCGTACGGGGACCGAACAGCCCTTAGCAAGGGGCTCGGTGCCACGTACTCCCGGAGCACCCTCCACAGGACTCCTCTAGGCACACGGTCGAACGCCTTCTCCAAATCCACAAAACACATGTAGAGTGGTTGAGCGAACTCCCAGGAAGTTTACTCTGTTAACGGATCACAGAACACTGACAACGATTTTGGGACCTAATGCAGGAATCCCTTGGCTGGCTGCTGCATGTCTTCAGAGGTGGGCTTTGTTGTTATCAGCTCACTCATACGACATCAAGTGATTTGATTTGATCAACTGATTTGCATTGCAATGCTGATGGACTATCGAGGTTGCCGCTTCCTGTCACAAAACATGAACCTACCTCAGTTGACATATTCTATTTCCGAAATGTTGAACATGCACCAATTTCAGCTTCGCAAGTGAAACGTGCAAATCGGAACCACCCCGAACTGTCAGTCGTCATAGACATGGTAATTAAAGGACAAACCAAGTGTGAGAACACCGCTCTCAAGCCTTTTTTGGATAGGAGGTGGGAACTTTCTGTTCAATCGGGTTGTTTGCTGTGGGGGAGGAGAGTGATTGTGCCACAGTCATTGCATGCTAAAATGCTTGCGTAACTGCATGCAGGTCACAGTGGTATTGTTAAAATGGAAAAAAGAAGTTATTTTTGGTGGCCAGGATTAGATAAACAGATCGAAGAGACTGTAAAAAGTTGTTCATCTTGCCAGAAGATTCGCAACAATCCACCTGCAGCCCCACTTCATCCTTGGGATTTTCCTCAGGACCCTTGGCACCGCATTCATATTGACTTTGCTGGGGCCTTTTGAAAATCGAATGTTTCTGGTTGCTATCGATGCCCATAGTAAGTGGTCAGAGGTAGCTATCGTGAAATCAACCACATCGGAAAAGGCAATTGAGAAGTTAGGGGAGATGTTCAGTTGTTTCGGAGCCTCTGCACAACTCGTGTCGGACAACGGGGCCCAATTTGTGTCAAAAGAAATGCTTGAATTCCTGCAAGCCAATGGGGTTCAACAAGTCGGCTCCCTATCACCCGGCAACCAACGGCTTGGCAGAGATGTTTGTGCAGACCCTCAAACATGACATGCTCTCAAAGCACAACAAGAGCAAAGTACACTCCATCAGAGACTACACAAATTTCTCCTCAAATACCAAACTGTGCAAGCAACTACCAAGGTATCGCCAGCGAGCCTAATGTTTTCTCGAGAGATATGAACTGGCATGGATCTTCTGAAACCACCAACCCTGAGCGAGATTGTTCAAATGGATCAACGGAAACAAGTCAAGTACAGAGACCTGCATTCCAAGAACCGAGTTTTTTGCACCTGGTGACTCTGTTATGACATATTTATGTCAAACTGCTGTTGCCATAGCGTGCACTTCCTGTGGGTGTGGTATTACAGTATAAAAGGAATCTCTGTGATGTTTCGGTGACATATATGCTGAGAAGCACACTGAATAAAGAAGTGTTGCTCCATGCAAGTCGCGGCCTTACATGTACTTAGATTAAGGAAGTACATACTGTAACCCTGCCAAGGGTGTAGAGCTGGTCCACTGTTCCACGGCCGGGATGAAAACCACACTGCTCCTCCTGAATCCGAGATTCGACTTTCCGACGGACCCTCCTCTCCAGCACCAGTGAAGAGACTTTACCGGGGAGGCTGAGGAGTGTGAATCATCTATAATTGGAACACACCCTCCGGTCCCCTTTCTCAAAAAGGGGGACTACCACCCCTGTCTGCCAATCCAGAGGCACTGTCCCCGATGTCCACGTAATGTTGTAGAGGTGTGTCAGCCACGACAGCCCCACGACATCCAGAGCTTTTAGGAACCCCGGGTGGATCTCATCTAACCCCGGGGCCTTGCCACCGAGGAGCTTTCCAACCGCCTCCGTGACTTCGACCCCAGAGATAGGAGAGCTCAGCCCAGAGTCCCCAGACTCTGCTTCCTCAAAGGAAGGCGTGTCGGTGGAATTGAGGAGGTCTTCGAAGTATTCTCCCCACCGACTCACGACGTCCCGAGTCGAGGTCAGCAGTACCCCATCTCCACTATATACAGTGTTAATGGTGGACTGCTTTCCTCTCCGCAGACGCCGAATGGTGGACAAGAATTTCCTCGAAGCAGTCCGGAAGTCGTTTTCTATTGCCTCGCCAAACTCCTCCCATGCCCGAGTTTTTGCCTCGGCGACCGCCGTAGCTGCAGTCCGCTTGGCCAGCCGGTACCTGTCAGTTGCCTTCGGACTCCCACAGGCCAGAAAGGCCCAGTAGGCCTCTTCTTCAGCTTGACGGCATCCTTTACCGCTGGGGTCCACCAGCGGGTTCGGGTATTGCCGCCACAACAGCCACCAACCACCTTACGGCCACAGCTCCAATCGGCCGCCTCAACAATGGAGGTGCGGAACGTGGTCCACTCGGACTCGATGTCACCCACCTCCCCCGGGACAAGGGAGAAGTTCTGCCAGAGGTGGGTGTTGAAGCTCTTTCTGACAGGGGATTCTGCTGGACGTTCCCAGCAGACCCTCACAATACATTTGGGCCTGCCACGTCTGTCCAGCATCTTCCCCCGCCATCGGAGCCAACCCACCACCAGGTGGTGATCAGTTGACAGCTCCGCCCCTCTCTTCACCACAGTGTCCAAAACATGCGGCCGTAAGTTTGATAACACGATTACAAAGTCGATCATCGAACTGCGGCCTAGGGTGTCCTGGTGCCAGGTGCACATATGGAGACCCCTATGTTTGAACATGGTGTTCGTTATGGACAAGCCGTGACGAACACAGAAGTCCAATAACAGAACACCACTCGGGTTCTGGTCGGGGGGGCCGTTCCTCCCAATCACGCCCCTCCAGGTCTCACTGTCATTACCCACATGAGCGTTGAAGTCCCCCAGCAGAACGAGGGAGTCCCCAGAGGGGGCGCTCTCCAAGGACTCCAAAAAGGTGGGTACTCTGAATTGCTGTTTGGTGCGTAAGCATAAACAACAGTCAGGACTCGTCCCCCCACCCGAAGATGGAGGGAGGCTACCCTCTCGTCTACTGGTGTAAACCCCAGCATACAGGCACCAAGCCGGGGGGCAATAAGTATGCCCACACCTGCTCGGCACCTCTCACCGTGGGCAACTCAAGAGGACTGGTACCAGAACCCAAACTGTGTGTGGAGGCGAGTCCAACTATATCTAGTCGGAACTTCTCTGCCTCACAACCAGCTCGGGCTCCTTCCCCGCCAGAGAGGTGACATTCCATGTTCAAAGAGTTAGCTTCTGTAGCAGGGGGGTCGGTCCACCAAGGCCCCCGCCTTTGGCTGCCGCCCAAAACACTAAGCACCCAACCCCTTTGGCCCTTCGCACAGGTGGTGAGCCCATGGGAAGGCGGACCCATGTTGCCTTTTGGGGCTGTACCCGGCCGGGCCCCATGGGAACAGGCCCGGCCACCAGACGCTCGCCTTCGAGCCCCACCCCAAGGCCTGGCTCCAGGGGGCGGGGGGGGGGGGGGCGGTAACCCGCGATCGGGCATGGGAAACCTGAATCCATTAATGTTCTTCATCATAAGGGGTCTTTTGAGCCATGCTTTGTCTGGCCCCTCACCGAGGACCTGTTTGCCATGGGTGACCCTGCCAGGGGCTTAAAGCCCCAGACAACATAGCTCCTAGGGTCATTGGGACACTCAAACCCCTCCACCACAATAAGGTGATGACTCAAGGAGGGGATTTCATCTTGCCATAAGGTAAAAACTGTGAAACACACATGAGGTCATTATCATGGCAAGTGAATACTGTAGACTGGATCTCAGTCCAAGTTGAAGAAAATGATCCATCGGGCAACAGCAGTCAGAGACAGTTGGAGCCGCGTGTTGGTGCATGACTGAGAAAGTTTACAGGCTGTTATAAAAGCCAGAGCTGGTGCAACAAAATATTAGTTGTGTGTTTAATAATTCTATATTTTTTCCCCAGAATAGAATGTGTCCATAATTTTTAATAACTGTTACTTTTTTTCTCTTTCTTTTAGTGTTTTTTTTTTAAAGCAGAAAGTTGCCATTTGAAATGACTGACGGTTGGGATTATGTCAACGATTTTCTTTATTTCTACTCAATTAGAAAATTAAGTACATATACTGTATGTCTGGTGATTTCATAATTTTTGCAAGGGGTAAAGGGTATACTTGAAGCGGAGCAAAAACAAACATACAGTAGGTTGGATCCACTCTCCGTCAGCGTTGTTTTTCTGTGAGAGTACATCTGGCTGAAGGACACAGGCGATAATAACATTGGCTGCAGCCTGCAGAGCACAACTGTATTTGTCAGATGGGGCGGAGGCCCGAACGCGCACTGTGGACAGGTCTCACAGATGGCCTGCAAGTTGAGTGTTAACATAATGAGCTAACAAATATATAGTATTCCATGAATTTGCATTTTACCTGCTTTACTAAAAACTGAGTGTTGATTTTCTTCTGCAGAAATGGCTGCCTTTTGACTCCTTTAATTGTGGTTGCAGTACAAACAGGTGGAGCAGTACATGTCCTTCCACAAGCTCCCCGCCGACATGCGTCAGAGAATCCACGATTACTACGAACACCGATACCAGGGCAAGATGTTTGACGAGGAGAGCATTTTGGAGGAGCTCAACGAACCGCTGAGAGAGGTCAGAAGTAATCTGCTTTGGGGATTTTGACCTCCTGTGAAACATTATCTGTAACCGGCTCAGAAATATGTTGATTGCATTGGATATGTAATCAAGTCAAATGCAAAGCCCCGCCCGGCATTTACATTTGACATTCACTTCTGCGACTGATATTGCCTGTCTACGTATTTGAAATGTCTTTATGAGAAATGTTTCAGTATAACATTAATAAAAAGAATTTCTGCGTGTGAATGAATAAAATAAGGTGACCAAATAGGTTTAAAAGGATGTGACTAAACACTAGGGAACTATTTGAAAAAGAATTCTTAGATTTTTATGCTGATTAAAATTTAAATTGCAATATTAATTTAAAAAAAAAAAAAAAAAAAAAAAAAAAAAAATATATATATATATATATATATATATATGTATACAGTATTGGCCCGAATATAAGACGGTGTTTTTGCATTGAAATAAGACTGAAAAAGTGGGGATCGTCTCATCTTCGCGGTCTAGACGTTATACCCATTCACGACGTTAGATGGCGCCAGATATCATTGAAGCGATGTTCTGTTATGACAGATCTCAGCTACTCTCAAGTTTAACCAGTTTGCATTATTTTATTGCAATTTTTTTCCTTATTCAGATTTGTTTCAAGACTACAGTTAGTTAGACTTCACTTTAAATGGTTAATGCAGTTATCGCAGTTTTGTTGTTTTATCACTATTGTTAATAGATTGGTTTATTTACATTTTATTTACATTTCAAAAACCAGAAACCATTCATTTACGAATGTGATTGCACTTTAGTTTACATATTTAAATGTTCAGATATTAAGATTTAAGTGAGGCAAAATAACATGCTTTTTCTCTCAAATATATTGTTATAATCATTTGTTTCGGATGTACTGTAATTACTGTATTTTCTGTATATAAATTAATTTGGTGTTCAAAAAGTATTTTTTCAAACTTTAGTCTTGAAAAAGAGGGGGTCGTCTTATAATGAGGGCTGTTTATATTCGGGCCAATACGGCATATACATATAAAAATAAATAAATAAATATATATATATATATATGGCGGAAAACACAGACAAGACTGAAAAAGCAGTTTCTGCTCTTGCAATCCTCTTTAAAAGAAACTGCTGTATTTTAAGCCAATACAACTGTTGTGTTTGATAGAACAATATGTCTATATGCTGCCATAGCAGATTCATGGCGGACTAAGCCTCCGAACTAATTTCAATTTGTCCGTTTTACCCTGAAAACCCCCGTTTACAGACGTAGCACAACCGTTTTTGTCTTAACCTAGCCATTAAAAGAAGGTAAGTAATTATATTTTTCATTCAAAATGTCTGTCATTTTTAGCTTATTTAAAAAAAACCAAAAAAAAACAAAAAACAAAACGACTTTAAAAAATTATTCACTCACATATTTTAAAACTTTTAAACAAATTACGTCACAATGAAATATTTGGCATCTGTAAAAAAAGTCCCGGATATCTACCCCATAACTTTCGCTTCATTGTATTTTTTTTTTTTTTTGTTACCGTCGCATTTTCCCCGATATGTTAGATGATAAATAATCGATCCAAAGAAAAATCGAAAAATAACTTTTAATAGGGTAACTATATGACAAAGAGAATCTCAACAATTCCTTGTTGTCTGCGATTTCTGCATTGCGACCCTTGTTATATCACCATATTTCACCCATAAAATCCCCCCAAAATCCGAATGTGGCCATTCACATTTCTGTCTTGACACTCGTTGATACATGCTACATGGAGTTTTTGGATCGAAACAAGGTGAGTACGCGATAAAATCTCGCTAAGTCATGGCGTCTGTAATTCTGCTCTCGCGTGCTCTCACATCCAGATAGGGTTTTGCTGTTTAAAAAACATTAAAAAAAAAAAAAAAATGCCCTCCTGCCCAAAATGTTTCTTCCCCCTGAAAATTGAGATTTTAAGCTTTCCAATGATGTATAACACATGCATATAGGCCAATTTTGAAATTTGGGCAAATTGGCGGTCTCAGAGTGGAACTTCAAGTCACCTGAGTGTTTTCCGCCATGTACATATGGCGGAAAACACAGACAAGACTGAAAAAGCAGTTTCTGCTCTTGCACCCCTCTTTAAAATAAACTGTTGTATTTTAAGCAAAAAGAACTGTTGTGTTTGATAGAAAACTATGTTTATATGCTGCCATAGCAGATTTGTGGCGCATTAAGCCCCCGAAGTATTGTTAATTTGTCCGTTTTACCCTGGAAACCCCCGTTTACAGACGTCGTGCAACCACTTTTGTTTCAACCCAGTCATAAAAAGAAGGGAAGGAATTATATTTATGATTCAAAATGTCTGTTATTTTTAGCTTTGGATCATTAATTGATGTCTAATATTTTGCGGCACGGTGGCTTAGTGGTTAGCACATCTGCCTCACAGTTCTGAGATCACGGGTTCAATCCCGGGCTTCGGCCTTCCTGTGTGGAGTTTGCATATTCTCCCCGTGCCTGCGTGGGTTTCCTCCGGGAACTCCGGTTTCCTCCCACATCCCAAAGACATGCATGGTAGGCTGATTGAACACTCTAAATTGTCCGTAGGTATGAGTGTGTGCGTGAATGGTTGTATGTCTCCTTGTGCCCTGCGACTGGCTGGCAACCAGTTCAGGGTGTCCCCTGCCTACTGCCCGTAGTTGGCTGGGATAGGCTCCAGCACCTCCGCGACCCTCGTGAGGAAAAGCGGCATGGAAAATGAATGATGAATGAATAATATTTTGTTTAAAACAACAACAACAAAAACGACTTTAAAAAATCATTTATTTGCATATTTTAAACAAATTACGTCAAAATGAAAAAAATGGTGTCAGTAAATAAGTCACAGATATCTACCTAATAACTATCGCTTAATTGTATTTTTTTTGTTACTGTCGCATTTCCCCCAATATGTTAGATAATAAATAATCGATCCAAACAAAGGAGAAAAAAAAAAAAAACCTTTAAAAGGGTAAATATATGAAAAAGAACATCTCGACCACTCCTTGATGTCTGCGATTTCTGCATCGCAACCCTTGTTATATTACCATGTTTCATCCATAAAATCCCCCCCAAATCCGGCTGTGGCCATTCACATCTGTGTCTTGACACTCTGTGATACATGCTACATGGAGTTTTGTGATTGATCGGAAATATCGTTTCGACCAAAGAATCTATGTAGTATCGTACCATCATGAAATTGACTGTACTTAACACCCCTGATGTTAAGTACTGTCTTTAAATATTTCTTAAGACAACAATGATCATATAAGTCATGTGAAAAATTAGGACACCCCATTAAATATTCAGTTATTTATTAAGAAATGTTCACATATCAATGTCTGATCTTGTTTTTCTTTATCTGTGGGAAAGAAAGTGATTCAATTGCAAGTAAACAACAAAAACTTCATTCTTTTACTCATTAAACCAAATATATTTTAACAAAAATGCATATTGTAACTGAAGAAAAAGTTAGGACACCCTACCACCTAATTCTTCCACCCCCTATGGCTGAAATAACTTCTGTGAGATAGTTTATGTGGACATCTACCAATGTTTGACATCGGTCTGAAGAAAGTTTGCCCCAATCCTCAACGCGGAATACTTTCAGCTCTGAAATGTTTGAGGGGTTTCTTGCATGTACAGCCCATTCCAAGTCACCCCACAGCTTCTAAATGGGATTAAGGTCTGAGCTTTGACTCTGCCATTCCAGGACTTTCTTCCTTTTCAGGCGGTCTTTGGTCTATTGACTGGTATGCTTTGGGTCATTGTCATTTTGCTAGGTCCAGTTTCGCTTCAGCTTTATTTTTTTCACAGATGATCTCACATGTTCCTCAAGCACCTTCTGATAAACGATAGAATTCATAGTGGATTCTGTGATGGTGAGCTGGCCAGGTCCTGCTGTTGCAAACCATCCCAAAACCATAACACTTCCACCTCCATGCTTCACAGTTGGTATGAGGTTCTTTTCCTGGAATGCTGCATTGGGTTTACGCCAAACATGTCCTCTGTTCGCGTGTCCAAATAATTCAGTGTTAGATGAATCTTTTCAAAGAACATTATTCCAGAAGTCCTGGTCTTTGTCTACATTCACTCTGGCAAACTTCAGTCTCGCCTTCATGTTCTTCTTGGAGAGCAAAGGTTTCCTTTCTTGCACACCTCCCATGAAGGTTAAACTTGTGAAGTCTCTTTCTGATTGTAGAGGCATGCACTTTCACATCAAAAGTAACAAGAGCCTGCTGTCAGTCCCGTGATGATATTTCTTTAAGGATCTTATGGTCAGCTCTCAGGGTGAACTTGCTTGGACGGCCAGACCTGGGCATGTTGGCAGTTTTTTTGAATGTCCTCCATTTGTAGACTATTTTTCAGACAGTGCAATGGCAGATTTTAGATTCTTTTGAGATCTTTTGAAATCCCTTACCAGACTCATAAGCGTCTGCAATCTTCTTTCTGAAGGCCTTAGACACTCCTTTGATCTCATCATGGTGTTTTCTCTTTGCCTGGTACACCAGACTCACCGCTGTTCCAGCTATTGAGTCTGGCCACCATTCAGCTGATACAATTTCCAGGGTGGAGCAAGCCACAGCAAACAGACAGCGGAGTGGACCAATCAGCGACGGGCAGACGTGACGTTAGTAAAACGACAAGGGCAGGACGAGGGACTTGCGCGCAAAAGAAAACATACGAGGACAGCGAAGTTTATTCAACATGGCTAGCATGAGACAGACTATTGTCAATGACTCGTGTCGATGTGTTTTTGGTAATTTAAAACTGATTTTACCGTGGATTGGAACATATTCTCGGCTCTCCTGTTCACCATCTGTGTTGTTGTGGAGACGACTTCCGACGTGCAAGAGTGACGTTGCTCGTTAAGAACACGTCACGCAAATAAACAAATCTGATTTGTCGATTGATTTTGTACCTGCTCGAGAGGCCGTTAATGGGCTGGGTCCCAGACTTTTCTCTCAGTGTTTGAAAAATACAGGGAGAACAGTCTGGCCGTGCCAGGCAAGTTTTCTCTCACTTCAACAGTCAGTCACTGTTGAAAGTATTTTGCATTGAGGAGTGGGGCAAACTTTCTTCAGACCGATGTCAAATACTGGTAGATGGCTACAAAAAGCGTCTCCCTAAGTTATTTGAGCCAAAGGGGCTCACACTAGCTATTAGGTGGTAGGGTGTCCAAACTTTTTTCTCAGTTAGAATATGCATTTCCGTTGATGTATTTGGTTTAATGAGTAAAACAATGTCAATTTTTGTTGTTTACCTGCAACTAAATCCCTTTCTTTCCCAGCGATTAATAAAAACAAGATCAGACATTGATATGTGCACATTTCTTAATAAAGAACTGAATATTTAATGGGGTGTCTTAATTTTTTTCACATGACTGTAGTTCTATAACTTGATGTGATAGAGTACCAGGGTTCCCGCTTGTCCCTAAAAAGTCTTAAAATGTCTTAAACTTAAAATCCAGATAATTAAGGTCTTAAATTTAATGGAAATTTGTAGTAGGTATTAAATTTCCAGAAAATGTGTTCAATGCCAGGGTTGCTACTAAAATCTTCCATTAGAATAGTGTTAGCTCACTGGCTGACATTGATGGCACTAGACATTCAATTCATTTTTAATGGATTGGACGTCTAGCGCTGTCAATGGTACTGAAACTAGAGCATTCACAGCCTCTCTTGTAGGCATATACACGTCACTTCCTGTTGATTTTGAGTCACTACGTATTCATTTGGGGACATTCTTGAGTCACTTCCTTTTCAGTAACCAAAAATCAACAGGAAGTGCCCTGTAAATGCCCCAAAATCAACAGGAAGTGACCTGTAAATGCCTCAACAGGAAAACGAAATGACCGAAAATCAACAGGAAATGACGTCCAATGCCCCAAAATTAACTCGTTGCCAGGCATTGACTGCCACTAACTGCAATGGATGTCCGAGGGATGGCAGCGAATGATTTTTTTTTTCTGCCATCCTTCCCACTTCAAACGGATTAGACGTTTTCTCGTGATGAACTCATTCGAACTCGCATATGAAGGATGAAAAGAGCTTGTTTTTCTATTCAAGAGTTGTTTTGTAGAATATCCTAGAATGATTGACAATGTTGTACCGCCATATCATGAGATCATTGCTATCGTGAGCCTTATATCGCAAATGGCATTATGTACCCTAGTGCAAAGACTTTTTGTTAACCCTTTAACACCTAAGCCTATTTTGGCCGAATTTGCATGCATTTGATGTTGCCTTTATATTTCAAAGAAAAAATTGTTTACAATGGCCAAGTTGGGTCCCTTTTTTCAGGACACCTTGAACTTCATGTCCAAACTGTTGTTTTCTTCACTGACCAATTTTAATCCACATTTTGGACCCAAAAAGACAAAAAAAATCCCAAAATATTTTTTCAAAATTTGTAATGTTGACGTTCCACTGACAACTAAACATGCTCGACCAACCGTTTTGAAGCTTGATCATATTTATTCGACTTGTTAGGATAAACATTCAATAGAAGAAAATAAGATTGAATAGTTTTATGTTTGACAATTCAACACAAACAGCAGGTATGGGCATAGGCGTTTTTGGCCTTTACACATACTATGGTCAAAACAGGTTACATACAGTGCAAAATAGTGAGAAAAAAAATTATATATATCATCTAACACAAAAAGGGTTTGGAGGATATCTCTTTGTAAAGTTAGGTGTTGTACCCATCACCTTATCAAAAGTATATACCTACATGCAATCAAGCTTCTCGAACACACATCTACATAAAAATTGAAAAGATTATAGTAAAGAAAAAAAAAAAAAAAAAAAAAAAATATATATATATATATATATATATATATATATATATATTTATATATATATTTATATAAAACATTGAAAAAAAGTATTTTAAAAAATATTAACAAGTAGTTCAGTTCAATTCAAAATTTGCAGGCATGCGACCCAATAAAGTTGACATCAGAACGGCTCTTGGGATATGTAGCCTTTTGTGCTGCTTTCGGTTTTGAAAAAATGACAAGAAATGATGGAAATATGGAGATAGATACATGGTCCATGCAGCGTTTGAATGCATATTTATGAGTGCAATAAAACTATAAAACTCAAATGACATTATCTCCCGTTTTTCTCGGTCGATTGACTTCAAATAAAAACTGGTGTGGACATCAACTTCCGCACTTTCAAATGAGACCAACCAGCGGCACGTGGGTGACGTAATTACAGCGTGACGAAGCTTCAAAGACTATATGCGTAAACGCGTCGCTGCCGACACATTCGGTGTTAAAGGGTTAAGGGACAACGGGGGTTAAAGCTGTTGAGTCACACATGAGAAAAGAAAAAAAAACAGTTTCTCCATCCGTCCGTCCGCCCGCCCGCCCGCTCGCTTAATCCGGGGATGGGTCACTGGAGGTGAAATAAAATTAGTTTTTTTCCATGACATGTTTAGGTCTTAAATTATACAGTTGGCCAAATAAGTATTTAGTCAACCACTAATTGTGCAAGTTCTCCCACTTGAAAAGATTAGAGAGACCTGTAATTGTCAACATGGGTAAACCTCAACCATGAGAGACAGAAAGTGGAAAACAAAACAGATAATTGCATTGTTTGATTTTTAAAGAATTTATTTCCAAATTAGAGTGGAAAATAAGTATTTGGTAACTTACAAACAAGCAAGATTTCTGGCTGTCAAAGAGGTCTAACTTCTTCTAATGAGGTTACCTGTATTAATGGCACCTGTTTTAACTAATTATCGGTATAAAAGACACCTGTTCACAACCTCAGTCAGTCACACTCCAAACTTCACTATGGCCAAGACCAAAGAGCTGTCGAAGGACACCAGAGACAAAATTGTAGACCTGCACCAGGCTGGGAAGACTGAATCTGCAATAGGTAAAAGGCTTGGTGTAAAGAAATCAACTGTGGGAGCAATTATTAGAAAATGGAACACATACAGACCACTGATAATCTCCCTCGATGTGGGGCTCCATGCAAGATCTCACCCCGTGGCGTCAAAATGATAACAAGAACGGTGAGCAAAAATCCCAGAACCACACGGGGGGACCTAGTGAATGACCTACAGAAAGCTGGGCCTGGGACCACAGTAACAAAGGCTACTATCATTAACGCAAACCTGCACTGCCAGACCTGTCCCCCTGCTGAAGAAAGTACACGTCCAGGCCCGTCTGCGGTTCGCTAGAGAGCATTTGGATGAATGATCCAGAAGAGGACTGGGAGAATGTGTTATGGTCAGATGAAACCGAAATAGAACTTTTTGGTAGAAACACAGGTTTTCGTGTTTGGAGGAGAAAGAATACTGAATTGCATCCGAAGAACACCATACCCACTGTAAAGCATGGGGGTGGAAACATCATGCTTTGGGGCTGTTTTTCTACAAAGGGACCAGGACGACTGATCTATGTAAAGGAAAGCATGAATGGGGCCATGTATCGAGAGATTTGGAGTGAAAATCTCCTTCCATCAGCAAGGGCATTGAAGGTGAGACGTGGCCTCGGTCTTTAAGCATGACAATAATCCCAAACACACAGCCAGGGCAAATTTCAAGGTCCTGGATTGGCCTAGCCAGTCTCTAGATCTCAACCCCATAGAAAATCTGTGGAGGGAGTTGAAAGTCCGTGTTGCCCAACGACAGTCCCAAAACATCACTGCTCTAGAGGAGATCTGCATGGAGGAATGGGCCAAAATACCTGTCTATCCTGTCTATCCGTCCTGGGAGTGGATTTCTCCTGACTGTGGTACTCCCCAAGGTTTCTCATTTTTCTCCCGAAGACTCTGGAGTTTTTCCTTGCCGACATGGAGGGTCTAAGGATGGGGGAAACCCAGGACTTGAATTTATCTATTCATCTCTGTTGCTTCATTTGCTGTTTCTGATTGTGTATCATATTGCCTCTGCAAAGCCCTTTGAGACAACGTTGTTGTGATCCAGGGCTATACAAATAAAATTGAATTGAATTGAATTGAAATACCAGCAACAGTGTGTGAAAAGCTTGTGAAGAGTTACAGAAAATGTTTGGCCTCTGTTATTGCCAACAAAGTATTGAGATGAACTTTTGGTATTGACCAAATACTAATTTTTCACCATCATTTGCAAATAAATTCTTTAAAACTCAAACAATGTGATTTTCTTTTTTTTTTTTCCACATTCTGTCTCTCATGGTTGAGGTTTACACATGTTGACAGGCCTCTCTAATATTTTCAAGTGGGAGAACTTGCACAATTAGTGGTTGATTAAATACTTATTTGCCCCACTGTATGTTTAAGGTCTTAAAAATGGTGTAAGAACCCTGAGTAAAACAGATCAGTTTTTGATCCCACACCCAAACATTTGTTAAAAACAGCTTCCAGACTAGGGATGGGAATTACGACTAATTTTCCTTTTGAGGAGTCTCAGATTTGATTTGCAACTAGTCTATAAGCAAGAAAACTCGCAATTTAATACACATGTTAAATAATATTTTTTAAAATGCAAATATTTTGTGTATTTATGAGCTATTTTAGCCCAAACATTCAGGACAAGTTGGGTATTTAAAATTCTATTGGTGTAACAAAAACTGACTGAATGAAGGTAAACATTTGAAAGAGAAATACTGTGGGCATTTCTCTTCCTGGCTGCTCAGCCTGTTTTTAAAGAGGCAGAGGCACAAAGACCAAAGATGCATGATCCAGCGTTTAACTGACTAGTAAAATATAGAGCTGTCAAATGATTAAAATTTTTAATCGAGTTAATCACAGCTTAAAAATTAATTAATCATATTCAAACTATCTATAAAATATGCCATATTTTTCTGTAAATTGTTGTTGGAATGGAAAGATAAGACAAAAGACGAATATTATACATTCAACATACTGTATTATAACAATAAATCAACAAGATGGCATTAACATTAACATTCTGTTAAAGCGATAGAATAGACTTGTAGTTCTTAAAAGATAAATGTTAGTAAAAGTTATAGAAATTTTATATTAAAACCCCTCTTAATGTTTTTGTTTTAATAAAATTTGGAAAATTTTCAATCGAAAAATAAACTCGTAGGTCGCCATTGTTGATGTCAATTAATTACACAATTCTCATGGTCATAAAATCTGTCGCACCCAAGCGCCAGCAGAGGGCGACAAAACACAAGTAACAAGTGCACATACCCCGGTTCTGTCATTTTAATCTATTTGAGCGGGGCATGTGCGTTAATTGCGTCAAATATCTTAACGTGACTAATTTAAAAAATTAGTTACCGCCCGTTAACGCGATAATTTTGACAGCCCTAGTAAAATACGAAACATTTCATTATGAATAGGCGTTTAATCGATTAAACGACTAGTCGCGCACTTGCCTATTTCAGACCTAACTCAACAAAAATTCAGTTTCCCAGTGTAATGTGTCCTTTTACAAAAATGTCTAATTCTGGCTATTATTGGCGGGGATAAACGCCACTCCATTTGAACTGGGAGGACTGGCAGTGATCATTTGCTGCCAACCTCTCCTTGTTCGAATGGATTGGACGTCTATCACGGTCAATGGCACTGAAACATGAACATCCTTGCAGGAGATCATCAACTTCAACTGCCGCAAGCTGGTGGCATCCATGCCCTTGTTCGCCAATGCCGATCCAAACTTCGTCACGTCCATGCTGACCAAACTTCGCTTCGAGGTCTTTCAGCCAGGTGACTATATCATCAGAGAAGGAACCATCGGCAAGAAAATGTACTTCATCCAGCACGGAGTCGTCAGCGTCTTGACCAAAAACAGCCAGGACACCAAGCTGTCAGACGGCTCTTATTTTGGAGGTAACGTCCCCACGCAACGGGCTTTTTTAATGCATACTAAAATAGCTCATTGCTAGCGGCGGTTCAGTGATGTGAAGAAGTGGTAATAGTCTGCCTTGTTTTGATTTATTTTGCTCAGGCACTCAGCAGATTAACTTCCCGCACTATTGAGGCTGGGAAAAATTGTCCACATCATCTCTTTAAAAGGGGCTCGGGACTAAGAGCAGCAGTGATGTTTTCATCTTTGCAAACATCTGTGGGGTTTCCCCCTTTTTCACTCAATATTTCCAGCGGATTTTTGAGGCTTTATTTTCCATTTATCCAGAAGCCTGTTTGAGAAAACGTAGTGTGTGACAATTGAGCCATTTCGGTTAACTACCAGTGATCAAATTGCAAGTGAAGAGAAAACGTGTTGGTACAAACACATGGACGATAAATTTGTCAGCAGTCCCATGTGCTCATGTGATTGAAATAGATTAAATCAATAAACAGGATAGCGAAGGGAGAGCGTGAGACCCTCTGTGTCTGTGTCTATATCCTCAATATGTCTGTCCTAAAAAATATGTCTATTTATTTATTTTTTTTTTTTTTCAAATGCCGCTTTATTTAATTTTTCTGATCTGGCACGACAGATTAGGTCAGGACAAACTGTAAGCTGCAGAAATTGCATTAAGTGCTCCATCTGTGGAGTTCAGAGGCAACGCTCTTCATGTTTCACCAACTAACCCTACTAAAACCATTTGGATTTTTTTTTGTTTTCATTTAAGAAAGCAGCCCAAAATATAGATAATTGTAGTGTTTGTGTCCTTGTCTTTTTATATAATCAAGTTGAAAAAATGTATATCTACATTTTTAAAATGTTCCTAAAATCTTTAACAGTAATCTACCAAATGTTTTCCATGCACTTATTTTGACACTTGAAACTCTTTCATGAGTGACTTCCCATGTTTTATATAATATTTGATGTCATTTTATTCACTTTCCAATGAAATTGCCCAGAATGTCCTTTACAAGCTATTTCAGTTGGTCATTTTTGCTTGCCTCTACAAACAGCCAGATTCTCATTAATATTTGGCTGACTGTATCCAATTTAAATACGATGTTTAAATTTAAAGTCTACGCTTCAATTGATCGTAGACAAGTGTGTATGCTGGTGCGCAATTGTTTATATGAAAGAAAAAGACAATTGTCATATCAATACCAGTCAAAAGAATCTTGTTTCACAAATTAAAGATAATAGAAATTAATTTTTCTGATGTGTAAGTCATCGGTGCGTAGCAACGTGTTACATTTACTCCGTTAAATTTACTTGATGAACTTTTTGAGAAAAATGTACTTTTTTGACTAGTTATACCATGCAATGCTTTTTCCTTGAGTAGATTTGTGAAGAGGAAACACTACTTTTGCTCCGCTACTTGGGCTACACTAGAGTTGTTACATTTTTCCTCTTTATTCTACATATTGGCTTTATTTCTGCCAGAGATGCCGACACTGGCTGTCTCACTTTCACCAATGAGACTACGCAACAATATCAACATGACTCGATTATACCGATCAGAGGTAACAATGTTTTTGTCCACTAGAGGACGCTCATACTCTTTGGACGGTTGATGTTTTAAGTGTTGTTCCGGTCTGAATTCAATTATTTTTGTGTCATCATTTTGACCTAATATCATATGGTCATGTCATACATTATAGACTTTAGTGTTGCACTGATACCATTTTTTTTTTTGGTCGGCACAAATTCGTTTGAAGTGAATCCATTAGATCTTTTTATTGCATAGCTGGTATGGGTGACAATAGTTAAATACATCTTTGGCTCTCAAAGGCCAAAATAGTGCTAAATTCGTGAAATTAAAACAGTGCAACTTTCATGAAATTAAAAGTACATCTTGTCTCTCTATTAGCCTCTCTCTCTGTGCACCAGCAGCAACATACACTTAGCTGCTTAGCTTACTTCTACAGCACTATTGAACAGGCTTGCCACCCGTCCTTTGAAATAAGGAATTGTTCTGAATGAATGCATTTATTGTCATTGTCATCATCATCATAATCATTGACAGCTTCAGAGTGTGGAATTTGCCCGAAAGAAAGACGATGACAGACAAAGGAAAGACGGGAAAAAGCAAATGCTTACCGATACCCGTCCCCCAACAGCCCGGGACGCACAGTCAAGCATGTTTGTGTTACAGTCCAGTTATCAGCAGTTTTTTTGTTTTGTTTTCTGTTTTTTTTCACATATCATTCAAAAGTCATTGATTGCCATGGAATTTCACATATTATCAATTTGAGTGGGTTCATTGTATCAGTTGATGTCCAAGTTGGTGAAGGGAGTTTAGCTTAGTTCTATATTTCTTAAACTTCTCCTCGCAGGCCCTGTCCTTGGGAGATAAAATACTCATACAGCGCTGTTTTCTTTTTGCAAGCATTGATAAGGGTCTTGGTCATCCAAGGTTTGTTTTGCATTCCAGTCTTGAGTTTAGAGATCTTTTGTGCATTGTCTTTGACGGATTCACGCAGTGGTTGCGTGGAGTGTAGTTTGTGAAGATAGGCAGATGGTCGGTGATATCACAGCAATGTTGTATCCGTGCAAATTAAAGTCAGTTCCTTTGTTTTCATTAAGCCAGGTTTCTGAGACGGCAATAACATCAAACTTGTTATTGAAGCTCTGTAGATATTCGTCAATGCTTTCAAAATTTTTGTATAGACCCCTGGCGTTGAAGTGGATTTGTTTTAGCTTACCGTCCACGCCCATGGAATTGTAGTACTGTTCCGCTGTGTAGTGCTTACAGTTGTTCGACATGTTATTGTAAAAGTTGAGGTCAGGATCAAGATTATCAGTTGGGTCATCATGGTACTCATCAATCTGGTCATCCAAAAGGTGGTAACAGGTGTCATCATTAATTTTCGAATGAGGTCAGCTCTTCCAGGCTTCTCACGACTCTAATCTTCATGTCTTGCGACTTGACAAGGATTTTACAATCAGAGACCCAGGTGGCAATTTTCTCCTCTTTTTTGAGCTGACGTGCTTTTCTCGCTATGTGGGCATTTCGGCGAGTCAAGTTGTCATTCAGAAAAATCTTTGTTCCTTTCAGGCGGTGGCGCTGGTCAAGCAGGGCAACCTTGCTCTCGTGGTCTGCCAACTTCACGACCACCGTTGCTGGTCCTCTCCCCCCAGTTGGGAGCAGAAAGTAGTGACGGATGTCCTGCGGGTCCACCTTTATTCCAAATTCTTGCAGCTTGGCAATTGCCTGTTGAGCCACAGGTGGGCTAGCGGCCTCGGCATATGGTCTGGGCGTCAGTTGTAATCCAGAGATGATGAGATCATTTGCGCGTCTGCCTTGGTCGAGATCATCAGCCAGAATTTCCAGCCTTTTGATGCGAGCCTCCTTCTCCTCAACCACTTGCTTGAGCTTCTCGTTTTCAGCGCGCATCAGCTGTAATTCTTTCATGACTTCCCGATTCTGGTTTTGAATCAGGTTAGTCAGAGAAGCCTCCAGGTTGGTCAGAGAGGCCAGAGAGGCCACTATTTTCTGGATGGAGGATTTGACTTCATCCAGATCCTCTGGTTTCAGAGTTTTCCGAGTCATACTGGAGTCGTATTTTTCAGGCTGGTCCCGGCCCTGAGCGATTGGGAATTAAAAGTTGCGTTCCGTATTGAACCAATACGGAATATATATAAATAGATACATTTCTATGCATTTTAGGAAATTGGGGATGTCCCTTTTTTTCGCCGCCTGTACGGCTTTTGGCGGGAGGGGGGGATTCCCTTATTTCTATTTCTGAAATGTGGCAGCCTTACTTTGGAAACAGGTCTCAAATTACTGAGGCATTTCTTTTAGTAAAAGACAATAAAAGTAAAGTAGATGTAGTGAACTGACCAGAGATTGTAGCTCAGGTCCAGCCCCTTTCCTCTGGATAGCAGACCTGCTGTTGCAGCCTCAAACTCTTTGTGTTTGTCCGCATGTTTCGTCTTTAAATGTTTTATCAGATTCGAGGTATTGAAACTGGCCGATATAACTCCACCTCTCGAAACTTTCAGGCCGTAAATCTCGCATGCATTTATTGTACTCGATGGAAATTATAAACTTAAATATGTCCAGACTGCCAACATTTTACCTACATAGTTTGTTTTTCCTACATGTGAAAAAGCTGCCCCGGTTGGTTGAGAGCGGCTATTGGCCCGCTCTCATTGGTCTGGAACAGGCCAATAGCGATAGCTGCTTGGCATGCAAAGTGATCACGTGTCATCACACAACACAGAGTGCAATGACTTTCAGGAGAAAAAAAAAGCAGCGGTCAGTGTTTGCAGTGACTGTCAGGAGAAAAAAAGCTGCATTCAGTGTTGACTGGGAAATGATATCGGCGCCCTGTTTGTTGGTACTCGCTGATACCACCTTTTCCGGCCGGATCGGACCACCCACCCGATACTGGTATCGGTGCATCAGTAGTTATAGTATGGTATAATAGTAACTGTTCATATAGATGAAGTTGTGCTGTGAAAAAAATATACCATTATTTAAAAATATCAGACATTGTAAGCAGTTACTCAAAATGTTACTCATTACTTGAGTATTTACCTGTGCTAGTGTAAAATTTTGGATGGCTACTTTTACCTAGGTAGTTTTAGTAATCAGAGGCGCGCAAAATTTCCTATTCTTATATTATTTGCAATTCGGCCGTGGAAGATTCGAGAACAATTCACAAACATCCAAATTTCGATTGTTTAAATACCAGGTAGAGTGGAACTAAAACACAGTCAGCGCGGTCTTCGAGACGGAATGAGGAACGAACTGAGAGTAAATATCTTGTTCAACTCATGCCGCTAGATAAAAAAAACAATAATACCTGACTGCGTCCGTCAGCCACTACAAACAACGCCCCGTTGCTAGTTGCTACAAACATACGGCCAGTGGGCCACATAGTGCTACGATAGATATCACATACAGTGTATCACAAAAGTGAGTACACCCCTCGCATTTCTGCGGATATTTAAGTATATCTTTTCATGGGACAGCACTGACAAAATGACACTTTGACACAATGAAAACTAGTCTGTGTGCAGCTTATATAATCAAGTTCATTTATTTTCCCTTCAAAATAACTCAAAATATAGCCAGTGATATCTAAACCCCTGGCAACAAAAGTGCGTATACCCCTTAGAAAAAACTGAGTACTGCTTGTCATTTTCCCTCCAAAATGTCATGTGACTCGTTAGAGGAGTGCTGTCAGCATTGCTGCAGAGATTGAAGAGGTGGGGGGTCAGCCTGTTAGTGCTCAGACCATACGCCGCACTCTAAATCAAATTGGTGTGCATGGCTGTCACCCCAGGAGGAAGCCTCTTCTGTAGACTGTACACAAGAAAGGCCGCAAACAGTTTGCTGAAGACATGTTAACAAAGCACATGGATTACTGGAACCATGTCCTATGGTCTGATGAGACGGGCGGGCTTTGTTGTGTACCGTCTTCAGAAGAGGCTTCCTCCTGGGGTGGCAGCCATGCACTTTTATAAAGCATAAAAATGCATCAAAACATGTAACAAATACATGTTACAATTAAGATTGTAACACAAGACTGCACAATAAATTTAAAATGAGAGTTGTGCGTTATGTAAAAAACAAGATCCATTGTGATCATTCAGTGTACCTCGTTTATTAGGAGAAAGCAGCAAACGGGAAGGGGTTATGCGGTAACAGAAGAAAGGAGGGAGAGAGAGACAGGAAAAAACAACAAGAAATGTTATTTATTATTAAACGCCTACTCTAACTATGACTATGTTGGTGCTATCGTTAGCTTGTTGTATTTCCGGTTGACACTGTGTGGGGGGCCTAATCACCAAGAAAAGGGGGAGTGGGGGGATCTGAGAGATAAGTGATTGGTAGGGGTGAAGTGTACTCATAAATCAGCCATGTGGTCTAGAACCCAGTATTTGTGTGGATCCGTTGTGAGTGTATGTTGGCATGCTATGACGTCGCATCGCTAATCCTGACACCGAGGTTTTCTATTTGAGTGTATATAATTTGACCTATTTATCAGTGAGTCCCATCTAACATGTGATAGTCCCGCAGACGAGGTGAGATGCCATGTGGGTGCCGCCCCAGGGCCACGGCCCTTCCCCAGCCAATCGGGGGGGAGGCATCGTCATCCCCCAGGGATCCAGGATACCCCACGCCACCCACGCCCCATCAACAGGTCTTCAGGGATGGGGTAAGGGGACGTACGCCCACCCCTGCCCGCCTACCAGGCCCACGAGCCACAGCCGCAGCCCCCCAACTGGCACGGCACACTGCGGGACCCCCAACGGCAAACCAAGCCCTGGACAGGGCAGGACCCCCGTTGGAGCAGGTGATACCCAGCCAACCCACCGGCATCCAGGCAGCGACCCGCGCCGGAGCGCAGGGCGGATACCCAGGCAGAAAAGAGAAGGGAAGGCGGAAGCAGGAGAACGCCGAGAAGCCACAGCAATGCGGCGCGAGATCGGAGCCTTGACCCCCACCCCCGCTCCCGCGGATGGCAGCCCAGGCAGAGAGGAGGCCGCGCCCCGGGAGCCTTGCCATAGAGAAATGGGGTGGGACCAACCTACCACCCTATCACTGTGGCTGCCAGGTCCACGACTAGCAGCCATTACCCAGCACTGTGATGGGATTGTGTCGGGAGGATAGTGCAGTGTATGCATTAAAATGGGAGTGCCCAGCTTGGCGCAGTGGGACCGCTGCATGGAAGTTCTACCCAGACGCCTGTCCCACCGCCCCTGGCTGGAGCTCCCCCGTGAAATATGATGTATGTGGTGCGTCAAAAGAGGTGCGGGAATGTCGAGGCCTGCCGTGAGGAGGTAACCGTGATGTCACGCCCCCCAACAGGTCCCATCCATCCTACAACCTTGGTGTGTGATGCATTAAAATCAAGGGGTAGCCGGCCCGAGACTGTATGGCCCAGTCCTGACTCTCCCCAGAAGCATGAATGAGTATGTAGGTGTCAGGGTGAAAGTTGTTTACAATGCAAAGTGAAGAGTGCGTGAATTAAGGGGCAGGTTACCGCAAATGCGGCCCCGTCCGCCAGAACCACCGGCCGCAGGGCGGGAAAAGAGCCAGGACCCCGATCAACCCCTGCCCCAGACCACCCCCAGCGCCCCTGTATCCGCCCACCCACTCCCCCGCATTTCTACATTTCTATGTACATTTAACAACCCATCTAATATTATTTATGAAATAAAATTACAACAAAAAAAAAGAGATAAAATGATTGAACTCACCAAAATGTTTGTCTTCCAAAGCATTTACTGTATATAGTTCATCTGTGCGTTCTAGGGGGATTTGTGACAGTCAACCTACCTTAGACTGCCACATTTTGGGTTAAAACACTGAATTTGTTTTGCCTGAGAACGTGGATTTCACCCCGATCCTCTGTCGGGCATCCATGAGAAGAGCGTGAACTGCCTGCAACCTCCATGCTGGAGGTTATCGTGGTGCTCGAAAATGTTCATTCTTTTCTTCAACATACCGCCTCAGAGTGCCACATTTTGGGCTAAAGAGCCAGAATTATGCCACAATTACTACCACAGGGATTTCACTCCGATCCTTCGTGTGCTTTTGCCTGCATTAAGTGCATCTCGGGTTGCCCAAGATGTGCACATGGCACATAATCACTGTATTTTCATCCAAACATGCTCGTAACGACCATAATGGATCGCGTCAAGTCGCCAGGCATGTTCTCGCTTGTCACACTGCCTCAACGTACCACGTTTGGGCTATTAAAATCCAAAATTAAGTTTCTTCTGAAAACCAGTATTTCTCTCTGGCGGCCACGGGAGTTACTGTATATATGTTTGACTAGCTGCCCTGTGTTGTATTAAGTGATGGCATGTACAGTGGGGCAAATAAGTATTTAGTCAACCACTAATTGTGCACGTTCTCCCACTTGAAAAGATTACAGAGGCCTGTAATTGTCAACATGGGTAAACCTCAACCATGAGAGACAGAATGTGCAAAAAAAACCCAGAAAACCACATTGTTTGATTTTTAAAGAATTTATTTGCAAATCATGGTGAAAATAAGTATTTGGTCTATACCAAAAGTTCATCTCAATACTTTGTTATGTAGCCTTTGTTGGCAATAACAGAGGCCAAACGTTTTCTGTAACTCTTCACAAGCTTTTCACACACTGTTGCTGGTAATTTGGCCCATTCCTCCATGCAGATCTCTAGAGCAGTGATGTTTTGGGGCTGTCGTTGGGCAACACAGGACTTTCAACTCCCTCCTCACCCCGTGGCGTCAAAATGATAACAAGAACGGGGAGCAAAAATCCCACAACCAGACGGGGGGACCTAGTGAATGACCTACAGAGAGCTGGGACCACAGTAACAAAGGCTACTATGAGTAACACAATGCACCGCCAGGGACTCAAATCTTGCACTGCCAGACGTGTCCCCCTGCCGAAGAAAGTACACGTCCAGGCCCGTCTGCGGTTCACTAGAGAGCATTTGGATGATCCAGAAGAGGACTGGGAGAATGTGTTATGGTCAGATGAAACCAAAATAGAACTTTTTGGTAGAAACACAGGTTCTCTTGTTTGGAGGAAAAAGAATACTGAATTGCACCATACCCACTGTTAAGCATGGGGGTGGAAACATGATGATATGGGGGCGTTTTTCTGCAAAGGGACCAGGATGACTGATCTGTGTAAAGGAAAAAATGAATGGGGCCATGTATCGAGACATTTTGAGTGAAAATCTCCTTCCATCAGCAAGGGCATTGAAGATGAGACGTGGCTGGGTCTTTCAGCATGACAATGATCCCAAACACACAGCCAGTGCAACAAAGGAGTGGCTTCGTAAGAAGCATTTCAAGGTCCTGGAGTGGCCTAGCCAGTCTCTAGATCTCAACCCCATAGAAAATCTGTGGAGGGAGTTGAAAGTCTGTGTTGCCCACAACAGCCCCAAAACATCCCTGCTCTAGAGGAGATCTGCATGGAGGAATGGGTCAAAATACCAGCAACAGTGTGTGAAAAGCTTGTGAAGACTTACAGAAAATGTTTGGCCTCTGTTATTGCCAACAAAGGGTCCATAACAAAGTATTGAGATGAACTTTTGGTATTGACCAAATACTTATTTTCCACCATGATTTGCAAATAAATTCTTTAAAAATCAAACAATGTGATTTTCTGTTTTTTCCCCCCACATTCTGTCTCTCATGGTTGAGGTTTAATTGTGTTGACAATTACAGGCCTCTCTAATATTTTCAAGTAAGAGAACTTGCACAATTAGTGGTTGACTAAATACTTATTTGCCCCACTGTATGATCGGCTCGTGTCTGTTTTTTTTTTTTTTCTTATATTGGGCGGAAAACACTCAGGTGACTTGAAGTTCCCCAATTTGGCCAACTTTCAAAATTGTCCAATATGCATGTGTGATGCATCATTGGAAAGCTTAAAATCTAAATTTTCTGGGGGAAGAAAAATTTTGAACAGGAGGGCATTTTTAAAGAGAATTTTTTTTTTTCTAAACGGCAAAGCCCTATCCGGAGGCGAGAGCACGCGAGAGCAGAATTACAGACGCCATGAATTTAACGAGATATTATCGCATACTTACCTTGTTTCGGTTCAAAAACTCCATGTAGCATGTATCACTGAGTGTCAAGTCACAGTTGTGAATGGCCACAGCTGGATTTTTGGGGGATTTTATGGGTGAAACATGGTAATATAACAAGGGTCGCGATGCAGAAATTGCAGACATCAAGGAGTGGTCGAGATGTTCTTTTTCATATATTTAACTTTTTAAACATTTTTTTTCCAATTTTTCTGTGTTTGGATCGATTATATCATCTAACATAGCGGAAAAAATGCGATAAAAACAAAAAAAAATACAATTAAGCGATAGTTATGAGGTAAATATCCGTGACTTTTTTACAGACACCATTTTGTTCATTGTGACTTAATTTGTTTAAAAGTTTAAAATATGCGAGTGAATAATTTTTTAAAGTCGTTTTTTTTTTTTTTTTTAAACGAAATATTAGACATCAATTAATGATTCGAAGTTAAAAATGACAGACATTTTGAATAATAAATATAATTAATTACCTTCGTTTTATGGCTGGGTTGAAAAAAAAAAAAGGTTCCACGACGTCTGTAAACAGGGGGTTTCAGGGTAAAACGGGCAAATTAAAAATAGTTTGGGGGCTTCATGCGCCATGAATCTGCTATGGTAGCATATAAACATATTGTTCTATCAAACACAGCAGTTCTTTTGGCTTAAAATACAGCAGTTTATTTTAAAGAGGGGTGCAAGAGCAGAAACTGCTTTTTCAGCCTTGTCTGTGTTTTCCACCATAGACATATATTTTTTGTATAGCGTCGTAAAGCGCCTCCAAAGGTCTGCAGCAATATCGACAACAAAACATGAAAAGCCCTTAACGTCCCAAGCCTTTTTTTTTTGCCCTTTTAATTGTGTGTTTGTGTTGGAGGGGGCTACAAAGCTCAGCAGCAACATTTCATAACGAAACATATTTAAGCTTTTTTGTTTTGGCCTATTATTTTTAATGCCGGGGTTTTCCCGCACTAGCGTTGCGATCGACTGGTAGATCAGTGTAATGAACACCCTTGTTTTAACACCTTGTGTGGCTGTTCGCGTGTGGGAAGCACAAAAGGGGCAGCTATTTTCATAATAAGGGGCCGTGGTGGTGTCACAATGTCTCTGATTTGAACCTGCTTGTTGACAGAGCTATGTGACTTTCAAATGCGATGTCAATCAAATCACAGACCAGATACAGTCATTTTGACCTTATGTTTGAAGCGAGGTGTGTATGTGTCTGTGGGGGAGGAGAGGTCAATGCACAGTCACCTTTAAACATTTTGCATATATGCAAGTTACATGGCAGATATTCCTTTCCCCCTTTCCTACAGAGATTTGCCTTCTAACCCGAGGCAGAAGGACCGCAAGCGTGCGGGCAGAGAACTACTGCCGACTCTACTCCCTATCTGTGGACAACTTCAACGAGGTGCTGGAGGAGTATCCAATGATGAGGAGAGCTTTTGAGACTGTGGCCCTAGACCGACTAGACCGCATTGGTGAGACTTTTGTGGATAAAACTTTGCCTGGCACGCCCAGGCTGTTCTCCCTAGGTGTGGGAACCTCTTGGTACCTCATGATACAATACGATTTGCGATACAAAGCTCACGATAACGATGATCTGACAATATGGCGATACAACGATTATCGATACACTGGTACATTGGTCTAGGATTTTCTACAAACAACTAATAAACAGATAAACAAGTGTCTGTTGTGAACTGGAATGAGTACATCTCTAGTAGACGTTCAATCCATTTGAAGTGGGAGGGATGGCAGCAAATGAATGAATTCGCTGCCATCCCTCCCACTTCAAATGGATTGAACGTCTATGGCCGTCAGTGGCAGCCAATGGGGCAATGAGGTAATTTTGGGCCATTTAAGGTCATTTACCTGTTGATTTTCAGTAACTTCCTGTTGATTTTGGGGTATTTTATGGGTCACTTCCTGTTTATTTTGAGTTACGGAACAGAAAGTGACCTGGGAATCACCCAAATGAATAGGCAGTGACTCAAACTCAACAGGAAATGACCTGTAAATGCCCTAAAATGAACAGCAAGTGACCTGTAAATGTCCCGAAAATCGGACCGAAGGACTGTGAATGCTCTGGTTTTGAATGAACGAACGTTCTCAGTCTAAATGGATTGGGCGTCGAGCACAGTCAATGGCAGCCTTAGAGTTAACTGAGACACTATTGTAGTGGAAGATTTTTTTTTTTAACATTGACACCTTTTTAAAACGATATTTTGATTCTTGACAGGAGCATATCGATAACCTTTTGGGATAGAAAGTATATATCACCATTTCAATATTTTGTCACACCCCTAGTTCTCCCTGAATTTTTCAAACACTGTGAGAATAGTCTGGGACCCAGCCCATTAACGGCCTCTCGAGCAAGCACAAAATCAACCGTCCAATCAGACGGCGTGACGTGTTCTTAAAGGGATTCTCGATCTTTAAGACAAGTAATTCTTAAAAGATAAATATTAGTATGAGTTGTAATAATTTGATATTAAAACTCCTCTTAATGTTTTTGTTTTAACAAAATTTGTAAAATTATTTTAAGTGATAGGTCGCCATTTTTGTTACGTCGCAGTGCGTGACGACACCAGACCGAACTTCCAGCGTGTCACTCTTAGCTACCCCAACATGTCGTTGGTTCTGCCCTTCCAATTTGAACCAGATCGGAAAAGTGAAGAGCAGGACAGCACTGTCGGTCGTTCACAAGATGAGCGGCAAAGGCAAAATGAGAACAGGAAATACAGTACCTTATAAGAGAAGAATTGGGCAAAACTAGTGATGTACTCGCTGCAAGTGCGTCTCAATGATAAAGGAGCAGCGAGTGTATGCTGTTGAGAACTCCGGTTTTTTTTGGCAGATCTTCAAGGCAAGGCAAGGCAAATTTATTTATATAGCACAATTCAACACAAGGCAATTCAAAGTGCTTTACATCACATGAAGATCATAAAAATCACATTTAAATCAACACAACGTAAAAACCAAGACAAAAGATCGCATTTAATCACAGAATAAAAATAAATAAAAATAAAACAAAAACAAAAATAAAAATAAAACAAAAACTACTACTACTAATAATAATTGAAATCAGCAATGGAGATAAGCACAAGAGGAATAGAAAGCAGGTAGATTGAAATATATAGACAGTTATGGATATGCAGTGCTAAACAAAACCGTTTTTAGCCCTGATTTAAAAGAGCTAACAGTTTGAGCATACTTCAGACGTTCTGGTAACTTGTTCCAGAAGTGAGGAGCATAATAACTAAATGCTGCCTCACCCTGCTTGGTTCTTGTTCTTGGAACATGCAGAAGACCGGTTCCAGACGACCTTAGGGGTCTAGATGTCTCATAGGAATCTAACAAGTCAAGCATGTATTTTGGTCCAAGGCCATTAAGTGTTTGGTAGACGAGCAGTAGTATTTTATAGTCTATCCTTTGACTCACTGGAAGCCAGTGTAGCGATTTCAAAACCGGTGTAATGTGGTCCAGCTGCCTTGTATTTGTGAGGACTCTGGGTGCAGCATTCTGTACTAGCTGCAGCTTCCTGACTGATTTTTTATCAAGACCTGTAAATATACCGTTGCAATAGTCCAATCTGCTGAAAATGAATGCATGCATAAGTTTTTCCTTGTCTTCTTGAGTCAGAAGCCCCTTAATTCTGGTTATATTTTTCAGGTTGTAATAAGCAGATTTAGTGACGGACTTTAGATGGCTATCAAATTTTAGTTCTGAGTCAATAATTACGCCAAGGTTTCTGACTTGATTTGTAGCTGTAAGTGACATTGTGCTAAGTTGGCTGCTTTGACCTTTCCTTTTTTGGCCCAAAAATGATCACCTCTGTCTTCTCCACATTTAACTGGAGAAAATTCTGGCACATCCATTCATTGATTTGATGAATGCATTTACTCAGGGAGACTAAGGGACTATAATCATGTGGGGACACAGAAATGTACAGTTGTGTGTCATCTGCATAGGCGTGATAGGAGATGTCATACTGTTCCATTATCTGAGCTAACGGAAGCATATAGATGTTAAATAAGAGTGGTCCAAGAGTTGACCCTTGAGGGACTCCACACGTGAATTTGGTTCGTTCTGACTGATAGTTTCCGATTGACACAAAGAAATCCCTATCATGTAAATAGGATGTGAACCACTGAAGAATAGTGTCAGTAGGCCCTACCCACTGTTCCAATCTGCTGAGTAGTATGTTGTGATCAATCGTGTCAAATGCGGCGCTGAGATCCAATAGTAGCAGAACAGATGATTTGCCTGCATCGGTATTCCGACGAATATCATTTAGGACTTTAATAAGCACGGTCTCGGTGCTGTGTTGTGGCCGAAATCCAGACTGAAATGAGTTAAAAAGATTGTTTTGCATCATAAAAGTCTGGATCTGTTCGAACACAACCCTTTCGATAATTTTCCCCAGGAATGTCAGATTTGATATTGGCCTGTAATTACTAATGGTTGAGGCATCCAGATTAGGTTTTTTTAGGAGAGGTTTTATTACTGCAGTTTGGTAAGATAGGTAAGATAAGAAGATAAGAAGGTAAGATATTGCGTTTTCAAACTTATCCCAGTATAATTATGTAGATTGTTAGTGTCCAGAGCTGTCGCATGCTTTACATACAGTACAAGTCAACAGTTTGACGGGAACAAATCCTGGAATCGAGTGTAATCCAGGTCTTGTACATTGTAACGTGTGGTAGGTAGGATACGTGCATAAATGTACCAAAAAGGGGAGAAGCTTACACTTATGCACACTCGTCTTGACCACTCGTCACTCGGGAGCTCAGCGGTACGCACACACGCGTTCCCAGACGAACTCCAACATAACATGTCAGAGTCACTGTCATTACTGTAGCGTGCCATAGTGCTTTAATTATTTGGTATGATTTGGGCAAAACTCCCACGAAGAATAGTCAACAAAAAAAATAGCAATAGTAATCCAAATCCGCCTTTTTTCACTCACTCGAAGATCTCATGGCAATGTTGCAACCGCGATCAGGCTGTCGAATCCACAAAATATACTGATCCCAAAAGCTGCTGTGGGACCGACGAATCCAGAAACTAGACAGATCCGAAACCAATATTGCAGCCGCGGTGGGACCGTCGGATCCAGAAATTAGACGGATCCCTTACTTGACTGAGGATCCAGGAAAAATGTTCGGGCGCCAGTTGTAACGCGTGGTAGATAGGATACGAGCATAGAGGGACCAAAAAGGGGAGAAGCTTCCGCTTATGCACATTTATTCACAAAAAATAATAATTCCACCTTGACCACTCACATCACTCCACTTGTTACCATTTGACTGGTAATTGCATCCAAAAGCAGCACATGGTGGCATTTTACTAAGCGAGTTTAGGCAGCAATACGCAATTGTTGTACACGCTACACATTTGGAAACATCCCCTTTACGTCATCACAGCGAGCCCGCAAAACTTGGCGCCAACTATCGGTCAAAATATGTACGAAATATGATAAAATATTGCCATTGATTCAACATTTTATGTGTTTCTAACAACATATTTTAGTATAAGAGAACAATTGTGGTTTATTAGAGCCTACATGTATTTAAGGTAGAGGATCACTTTAACGAGTAATGTCACTCTTCCGCGTCGGAAGCCGTTTCCACAGCAACACAGATGGCGAACAGGAGAGCTGAGAATATGTTCCAATCCACGGCAAAATTAGTTTTAAATTACCAAAAACAGATCGACACAAGTCATTGACAACAGTCTGTCTCGCGCTAGCCATGTTGAATAAACTCCGCTCTCCTCGTATGTTCACTTCCGCGCGCAAGTCCCTCGTCGCTTTACTAACGTCACGTCCGCCCGTCGCTGATTGGTCCACTCCGCTGTCTGTTTGCTGTGGCTTGCTCTGCCCTGGAAATTTTATCCGGTGAATGGTGGCCAGACTCAATAGCTGGAACGGCGGTGAGTCTGGTGTTCCAGTTTTTCAAATTTGGGAACTGTTGATTTTTTCCATTTGTTAAACATACTTGAGATCTTTATATCTCTTTTATATTTACTTAATCAATTTCAATTCAAAGATTAAATTTGAGCTAACCTTACAATTGGAAGCTTGTTTTACTGAACAATTTTATGTAACATGCAGTATCATAAAAGCATCAAAAAGTATGTTAACTGAAGTAGTAATCTCATTTTAAAGGAGAAATGTTACATCAAAACTAACGCATAGATATGAGAAATGTACAATGAAATCTTCTATAATCCAAACTTGTTTTGAAATAATACACCGTCATAGTTTTTTTAACAGGCATTTTTCTCATTGAGTTTCACGGGTCGTCTTAACAAATTAGTGCTGCAACGATTAATCTATTAACTCGAGTATTCGATTGGAAAAAAATATTCAAATTAAATTTTGTTGCTTCGAGTATTCGTTTAATTAAAGTAGCGTTGTAATGGTTTGTATGAAAAGTGTTTGCATTTAGTTTTATTGATTAGGGTGGATGCACTGCCCTCTGGTCTGCCTCTTTTCCCATGGCTGAATCCAACTGCTCCCTGTAATGAACAACGTAAGCTAAGTTTCTGTTTGAGTTAATGTTTTTTTTTTTTGTGCATTCATAATTTAGTTTATTGGTATATTTGGCTGTTTTTTGTTGTTGTAATATGTGTCTGAGGCTTTTGTTAAGAGCATTGAAAAAAAACATTAGCATTTTATAGCATTAAAGCTAGCGGACTTTTTCTATGTAAGTTAGCCAATTGTTCTTTTGTTTTACATAGATCCTCATTTAAAAAAAAAAATTATACTGTTTGAGGCTCAGCTCAGGTATTTTATTTTTCATGTTCCTTATCCGATTACTCGATTATTCAAACTAACTAGTCTATCGATTAATCGACTACTAAAATATTCGATAGCTGCAGCCCTAGTTTAGACTAACTTAAAACTTAACTAGAACTTAAAAATAGCTTGACACAAATGGAAATTCAATTGAAACATGTGGGAAAATTTTTAGGTAAGGAATATATACTGTATATATATATATTTTAAGATCTAGAAGTTTTTTGAGTGAAAGCAGTGAATTAGTCTTTTTTTATTCTAGTCCCATCTGAGATGCAATTGTTGGCTGTTTTCAACAATGTACATCGAAAATAAAGACACTGATTGACTGAAAATGGTTCAGTATTAGAGGAAATGTCTTGTTTTCTCATGTATATTTATAATTGCTCTTTAGCTAAAAAAAAATGTTTTATCCGATTACTCCATTAATCGATAAAATTTTCAGTAGATTACTAAAATATTCGATAGCTGCAGCCCTATAACAAATCAAAAATCAAATGGCGTGACCGGGTACTCTTTTTAATTTTCGGAAATGACGTCAACTAAGCCAGTCCAATGTAGAGAGTCTGCCATTTCGTATAGGCATAATTGTGTAAACTGTCCGCCATAAAATGACAAACTATGTTTGGCGTTTTTGGTGGATGCAAGAGTGTTGGAAACAAAGATGTAGGGGTATCAGTGTTAGGATTTTTCCAAAAAGGATGCACTTATATAAGGGTGGGTGAGATTTGTGCATTAAACGTCGAGCGATATTCGTGAACCTGGACTGGGGGTTTTTGGTGAAGCTAGACAAGGAGGCAGGCAGGCAAACAAAGCATTTCTCTCATCCATGACCATATCTTGAATGTTACTTGAATATCACAAAAGTGTTTTTAGGAGATCCTAACCAATTTTCCAGAATGTTGACGGCTTACTTCAACCAGTCTCTTATCACCGTCGGTGACTGCGTCGGCTGCTGGAGGTTCTGCCTCTGGCACGTATGTGTACTAATCAATAATATCGGGAAGATTTCTGTTGTCGTCAGCATATACTGTATATCGTCCTCAAAACCATCTTCCGCGAAAACGAAAACATTTAAATCTGATTCAATGTGTGAATCGCTGAAGAAAGATGAAATTGTCCAATGATTAGGGCTGCAGCGATTAATCGATTAACTCGAGTATTCGATTGGGAAAAAAAAGATTCGAATTTAATTTTGCTGCTTGGAGTATTCGTTTAATTAAAGTGGCGCTGCAATGGTTTATTTTGAAAGTGTTTGCATTTAGTTTTATTGATTTGGGTGGATACACTGCCCTCTCGTCTGCCTCATTTCACATGTCTGAATCCATCTGCTCCATGTTAAGACCAACATAAGCCAAGTTTTTGTTTGAGCTAATGTTTTTTCTAATGCATTCGTAATGAAGATTATTGGTATATTCAGCTGTTTTTTTTTGTTTTTGTGGGAATATGTGTCTGAACCATTTGTTAAGTACATTGTAAAAAAAAAAAAAAAAAAAGCGTTAGCGTTTTATAGCATTTAAGCTAATGGACTTTTGGATGTAAGTTAGCCATTGTTCTTTTGTTGTACATAGATCCTTTTTTTTTTTTTTTAATACCGTTTAAGGCTCAGCCCAGGTATTTTAATTTTTCATATTCCTTATCCAATTACTCGTTTATTCGAACTAACTAGTTCATTGATTAATCGACAACTAAAATAAGCCATAGCTGCAGCCCTACTTTTTGTCAATTTACATCGAAAATACTGTAAGATGATTGACTGAAAATGGTTCAATATTAGATGAAATGTCTTGATTTCTCATGTATATTTATAATTGCTCTCTACCTAAAAAAGTTTTATCCGATTACTCGATTAATCAATAGAATTTTCATTCGAATACTCGATTACTAAAATATTCGATAGCTGCGGCCCTACTAATGATTATGCCGTATTAGGCATAATACTACAACTGGTCCTACAACCGGCAACTGATTTATTGATCGACAAATACCTGCGAGGACACTAGCCAACCCGGAAATTGACATCTACATGCCACACTTTGTCGACATGGAGGAACGTATCATTTTAGCAGTGTGCGACCAGCACATGCTTTATGATACCTCTCGGCATGATTTCCGGGACATAACTAAAAAAAAGAAGCAATATGGGAAGCAGTTGGCACTCAGAAAAGACCAGAAATTTTCAAATGCCCTCCAAATTCATAGCCAATCAGAGACTATCGATGACGCACAGGCAGAGGGCGGTGAGGGTCGCTTGCAGCTGCAGTCGCATCGCATCTTCAATATCAATACGTGTGGAAAATATGTAACGGAGTGTTACAGGTTATTTCTGCATTCACTGGATTATAATAGAAACATAATTACGTGATTTTGGGAAGGTGAAGTATTTTCCTAAAAATTGAGAGTACTATTGACTGAACTTAATGTGTTTGGTGACCAAACTACTAACTCGATTGAAATGAAAACAAATTTCCTCATTAAGGAAAATGAATGAAATGAACAAGTTGAAATGATACTAATCTATTGTTGTGCCCCTAAAAACACCTTTTTAATCAATACAAATTAACACTGTATTGAACGGGTGTGAAACCAATTCCACAATGGGCCAAGAGGGTCCTTGATTTCGTTCCAACCAATGAAGAGGGCATCTTTTCACCAATCTGATCTCCTAGAAGTTTAATTAGTTGATTGCTGTCAGACGCTGCTTGTTTTAGCAGAAAATTCATTGGTTAATCTATTTGCGCGGTCTTGGTTGAAATGTAATCCAGGACCATCTTGGCCCTTTGTGGAATTGGTTTGACACCCCTGCTCTATTGTATAAAATTGACGCATAAAAATAGAATCAAACATCAATTAAAAGGAAGAAAGGAATATACTGGTTTTAAAAAGTGAAGCACATACACAAACACATACACTATTTAGCTTTTATGGGTGCGTGGCTGAGTCAGTGACATCAGGACTTCTGACTCCTGCTGTGGTTGGCCATTTATGACATGAGCATCATTTAGGTCTCCTCTAACAAGGAGCAAGTTTACTAAAATTTGTCCAGCAGAGAGCGCAATTTGTCATAATTTAACTGGACGCCTTCAGATTGTCATTGACAGTGCTGCCCAGCCCAAAAAAGATGTTTTGTTTTTACCTGTGCTAGAGCACCTCTGAACAAGCGGGCCCGAGGGGCTGCCCATGTTGTCCGTATAAAAAACGGTCAGTCTAGGTTAATAACACATATTTCGATTGGCTATGCCTTTGTCTTGAATAACTCATGATCTGTACTGTAAAACAAATGATGGCTCATGCCTCAAAAAACGCAGAAGGTTCTGCACTCGTAGTCAAGGCAACATGTTCTTTCAGATTTGACTGCTGTGCGACATCAACATTGTGCTGCACACTTGTTCCGAATCACTCAACTAGAAGTTACCTGTTGGTAATTAATTGCGTTTGTCTACAACAATTCATGTATATTTCTTCCTGTCTTTAACAACAGGGAAGAGGAACTCTGTTCTTCAGCACAAAGTCCAACATCACCAAAGTTCAGGGACACTAAACCTCCAAGAGAGTGAAATCATCCAAAGAATAGTGCAGCATGACCGCGATATGGCTCAGTGCACACGGTTGATCCAGACCAGCAACACACAGATCTTGGACAACCCCTCTGTTTCCTCGTCAGCCACCCCAGTCATCTGGGCCCCTCTAGTTCAGGCGCCACTCCAGGCCGCTGCAGCCACGACGCCATTAGCACTAGCTTTAGCTCACCACTCCCAGCTGCCTCCGATCCTTTTTCATCATCCTCTGGTTACAGGCTCCCTAAAAGACCCTATTGGCTACCAGAAAAGAACCCATACTGGAGCGGCGCCATCTAGTGTCTGCGGGTCAGTTCCCAGTTCTCCCGTTGGTTCAAGCAAATTCCGTGCAGAGGTTGAAAGTCCCACTCTCACCTCTATCAGCCCTCCACATCTTTCTACCAGGCACTTGTCCACTGTGACGTCCCAGCCCATCTTCACTAGCAGTATCCAGCCCCTGGCCCCTCCGGAACAACCGCCCCACCACCCTCCCCACTGCGCCTCAGTCTTACCTGTAAGCCGGGCTGCTGTCTCCTACGCTTGCACTGCTCAGCTCCACCCGCAGCCCTTCCAAGAGATTCGGAGATTCCCAGCCCCCTCTTCTTGCGCCCTAAATCCTCTGATCTCCAGCTCTGTTGGCCCGATTCTAAGCCAGCTGCAGCAGAGCTCTCACAACATGGTGCAGCAGATGGGGTCCAGTCATGGCAGTGTGGGCAGGATCGCCAGTGCTATGAATTTCCCACATTTTCCCATTATCACCAGCACGCAATACTCTAGCAGATCATCAGCAAATGGAGACGGGGTTGCGGCTTCTCTGGCGCAGCACAGCCTAGCTGGCCTCAATTCAGTTTTCCTGCCACAGGTTCTTCCTGAGCAGTCTGCACTCGCCTCCCTGATGCAGTATGGCTCTGCGGAAGCCTCGCCTTGCTACACGCCTCCTCTCCATAGTCCTAGCTTACAGAGTCCTGGGAGAAGGACTGTTCACCAAAGTGAGCCCTACCGGGCTCAAGACTCTGACAGCCCCCTTACAGTTCAGACCTCATGCCCTGTTCGTTTAGGGTGCACCATCAGGGAGGGCAATGAGTCACCAGCTAAGCTCTTTACCCAGGAAATAAAAACCATCTCAGGCTCTTACAGCTCTCCACAACACACGCAAGATAGACTTTTGGTTATCACTCCAGAGGAGGCAGAGGGAGCACAGAGTCCCTTCTTTTCCCCACTAGCAACTTTTAAACCCCAGGCAACGATCCCGGGTAACACCACTTCTGTTACCTGGGCATATTCAGGACTTGAACCTCGGAACAGGTTTATAGATGTGAACTCAAAAACCCTTGAGAATCAGCGCAATGAGTCTAAACTTCCCTCCAGTTTGTGACTTTCAGACACCCCTTCTTTTGATAACTACAACTCAATACCCTCGTCTTTGGCACTCCTTTTTAGCCCTGCTTTTCTCCTTCAAATATAGGAGGGTGTGTGATTTATTATCTGATTGCAGATTTCCAACACAGAATGTATGAATTGCAGGTATTAATGGACTATTTCTATAGCATGTTTATCCTTTAAATTTAGTCCCATTGGTGGCTACATACTGTAGCACTCCCTGAAAGTATGACTTTATCATGTTAGGTCTACTATATACGCAAAATGTGATTATTTCCACTGTTTAACCATGTTTTCCTTGCAACCTTTTGTCTTCACTCATTTACAGCTCTCTCAAGTATATGATACAACGAAAACCTAATAATACCCTTTACCCTCTTCTCAGCTATGAATGCAGTGTTACACAAAGAGAACTTCAGAGGCTCTGGTGCACTTTGATGTCCCCCCCCCCCATAATGTTTGCGTCACCAGCAGTAAGCCAAACTTATCCACGGTGGATGTTGTACTTCACAAAGGATCTATAGAATGGGCATACCAAATTCTGAGACAGACTCAACTGATATAGAGGTGTCTGAACTTCAGGTTTGATATGATAGTTTGCAGCGCAGATGAGAAAATACCACCTAATCGGAGGTTGCGGTTCTAAATTAAAGACCTAATGTGAAGTAAGGTTGGCCAACCATGTTTTTGAATAATATCAATGGCTAAACAATTCTAAGCATATTTTTGTTTTTAGTTTTTTAATCCAACCCTTCCAGATTCTTTGTTTAACCCATAGCAAAGCCCTTGACAACGAAAATGCTTTTCTTCGACAATCTTCGGAAATCTTCGGAAATAACGTCACACAGAGAACTGCGAGGGAAGTCCACCATAGAACAGTATTGTTGCATTGCTTCTCGGTAAGATGCCACGGCGGTGTGTGGCAATGTATTGTTCTCAATCTAAAGAAAACTTGTATGACTGGCCAAAGGATAGCAGAGCATGTAAATGGACATCTTTCGTTCGCACGAAGCGAATGAATTTCACGCCATCATCGAGTAGTGTTCTCTGCTGCAAACACTTCGATGATGCCTGCTTCCTCAACCGGTCGGCTAATGATCAAGGATTTCCCAAAAAGTAGATGACTGATGACTTTGTCAAAGCAGAGCTGCCAACTGTTGTGGAATGAACAGTTGAAGGTAGCGACATTAGCCGAAAGCTAACTCGTGGCGATCCCCGATCATAGTTGTATTGAGTTCATTTTGCCTACACTTATAAGTTGGTCAAAACTTTTCTTTTATCCCAGGCAATAGTGGGTGATTTATTTACCTGACATGTTTCGGCGAACACTTCCGCATTCGTCAGAGGGTCCGAAGGCGGAAGTGTTCGCCGAAACATGTCAGGTAAATAAAAGCTAACGTCGCTAGCTTCTACTGTTCATTCCACAACACGATCGGGGATTCGTCAAAACTTTTCTTTTATCCCAGGCAATAGATCCCAATCACCAACGTCACACAATGGCGTGTCGCTGTATTGTGCCGCCATATTGTCCGTCATTGTGTGTCCGTAATCTCAATGGTCTCAATTTATCATGCAATTTATAGTGCAATTCATGGAAGCCCCGATGCTTTCAGACGCTGTAAACTCATTGGATGTGTTGCATTAAAGGCGTTATGTGGAAAAGCTTCGGTCGATCCATTCGCCAGATCCATATTTGATGCCTAAACCAATATTTTTCGACCCGCTGTCTTCGCCGTCTCTGCCTGACATCTGCCACCCTGATATCTACAACTATCTTGTCCACAGAAACTCAGCCTATTCTCACGAAAGTTTAAAAAACTTTAAGAGCAGCACTCTAAGCAACATTACCCCGTGTGACCCTTTACTTCCAATTTTCTAAAATGGCGACAATCAATAAATTTTTTTTTTTTTAAAGTTCACTGCGATGGCCGACGCTTCAAGGATAGGTGGATATTGGACTATTTCTTCAATAAAATACGCAACAACTGTGTCTGCCTCATTTGCAAAGAGACAGTCGCTGTTTTCAAAGAGTTCGATGTGAGGCGATATTACCAAACAAGACACGCTGACATGTACGACAAAATTACAGGGAAGATACACAGCGAGAAATTAAAGCAACTTGAAGCTAGTTTAATTTCATAGCAGCAGTATTTCGCAAGAGGCCGAGGGTCGAAAGCGAACGCCACAAAGGCGAGATTGTTGAAATTATGAATTAAAAAAAAATAATAATAAAGCAAATGTGACACACAGAAGGGCTTGCTATAATTTGTTTAAATATATTGTTCTACGTAAATCAGCCAAGGTAGCCCCCCACATTTTTACCACACCGAATCTGGCCCTCTTTGCAAAAAGTTTGGACACCCCTGTTTAACTGATGATCCGTAGACGAGGCCAGCTTCTTTCACTTGGTACCAGGTAAATATTATTCAAAAAATAATGATGGTGGAAGAAATAAACATCTTGAATTTGAAACTGTATGTTGTCAGCGATTAGCCTCGCAATGATCTTAATTGTGGTTGTCAGCCCAAAACCCTCTAAAAAATATTAAATGCATCCTACCAGATATAAAATGACTACTACATAGTCCACGGTGATCGTTTGGTGCCCAGTTTTCTCGTGGAATTGCAGCAGTCCATCTCGCTCTCCTCTTCGGGTCTCTCGGAATACGGTAGAACTTCAAGTGTCTCCGTCTATCTTCTCTGTTACTGCAACCAACCGCCACACACGCCTTCACTGTTTTGATTATTAATGTTAACGAGCAGAAAAACGCCATAATAAGATGAATGTACGTAGCGATAATGTGTAAACACGATGAGCTGACGGACATTATGGCGGCTCAAGTCAGGGGGGCGGAGTTGTGAAGTAATGTGATTGGGGTCTATAGTAGGTGGTTTATTTACCTGACATGTTTCGGCGAACACTGTCGCGTTCGTCAGAGGGTCCGAAAATATTTGCTGAAAAGAATACTCTAGTAACGAGTAGGCTAACTGCTTGAACATGAAGTCTGATTATTATTTTTTTTAAACAATGTAATCAGACAAAAAAATAAAATTATGTGCCAATTCCTGCATCTTCAAATCCTACAAATAATAACAGCCTATATCTTACCAATCTTGTAATCTCGATGAGTCTTGTCCCATTACATGTCAGGTCGTGTGGGAACATTGTTTGCATCCTGATTAGCGTCTGGCTAATACATGTAAGGTCCAACATAAAATTCCAACCTCCTCCTCTTCCTCCAACTCTTCAAAAACTTGGATCTCCTCATTTGCGATCTATCCCTTATATCGCTGTTTGAATCATTGTTTGAAGGGCTTTGTATGGCGGCAGTATGGAGCGCTGCCATCGCTGTTCTTGGTGTGACGTATCACTTCCGGGTTCGTCCCCTTTCAGGCTCGAACTTCGGAAACGCGATTATTTTGTAAAATATACAACATATAAATTATTTTTTTCATGCTTTATTTGTTGAGCAATGTTTAATTACTTTAATTGTGAACCTATTTGGCAATTTATGAAATTACTTCACATTTGGTCTTTAAAGAAGAGTGAAATGCACCCCATGTGAGTTTGAAGTCCTCAGATAGAGGCGGTCAAGGTCTTGTTCAGGAAACAGGGAAAGATTGTTCCTGAAATTGAGAGGAAGACAAATTCAGGTGTGGTCAATGCAAGGGCGTAGGTTTGGTCTCAACATTGGTAGGGACGATATAACATATCAAGATATCCAAGGACTGATCTACATCTGAGGCATACTCGACTTCCCAAGGCTTGAACCAAAGTACTCTCATGAAATTCTGATGTGTGATTTAATTTCACAGATTTTTTTCTTGTGTCATTTAATGTTCATGTTAAATAAAGGGACTTGGACTCTGAAGCCACCACGTTGCATTACCGTAATGCACATAATGCAAACAATGATCCAAATGAGGGATGGCTAGCTTGACTTCGTTATTGCTTGTGGAGGCTGCTCTGACCTTGCCTAGCACAGCCAGACTATTCTCCCTGTATTTTTCAAACACTGTGAGAAATAGTCTGGGACCCAGCCCATTAACGGCCTCTCGAGCAAGGTACAAAATCAATCGTCCAATCAGATTCGTTTATTTGCGTGACGTGTTCTTAACGAGTAACGTCACTCTTGCGCGCCGAAAGTCGTGTCTCCAACAGCACAGATGGCGAACGGGAGAGCCGAGAATATGTTCCAATCCGCGGTAAAACCAGTTTTAAATGACCAAAAACACATCGAAACAAGTCATTGAGAACAGTCAACATGGCTCGCGCTAGCCATGTTGAATAAACTTCTCCATTCTCCGCTCATGCTAATTACTTGTCGCTTTAACAACGTCACGTCTGCCGTCGCTGATTGGTCCACTCCGCTGTCTGTTTGCTGTGGCTTGCTCCGCCCTCGGAATTCGATCCGCCGGACGGTCGCCAGACATATACCAGGCAAGTCCTGACCGCAGTAGTTTTGCATGTTCACACAGTTTAATGTTATGCTAACTCTGATGCAGGTTGGACTGTCAGTAGCAAAATTAGTGGTGTTTCCCCCACGTCCACAACATTGACGTCTTTTTACAGTACATGCAGAAGCTCCTGCTGGCCAAAAAAACTTCTAATATTCCTCCCCTTCGAAGGGGGCAGAGGGGGCGACGTGTTGTCGACATGAATCTGTCGGGGCTATGTGTGTCTGTGTGTGTTTTGGGGGGGCGGAGGCAAGTCATCCGCCAACCAAACCTGCGTTTGGGGGGGGGGGGGTGGATTGGCACATTCAGCAAGTAAAAAGGGATAAATGTAAGTCTGAACATAATGAAAATAATTAGCTTAATAATGGCAGGGTCAATTCTATCCTTACAACATATGGGAAGACAGTCTAAATTACATATACTAGTATAACTGAACTCATTACAAAATGCAAACAAGGTTGCTTAAAAGTTGGTGGGGACAATTTGAGCATCCTGAAAAGATGGTCGTGTTATGCCCCTACCGTCCCTATGCAAACCTACGCCCTTGGGTCAATGTGTGGTCAGTTTTTCAGATCCTTCCTTGAGGAAACTGGTTGTGTGCCATGTCCAATCATGACAAGTCTCAAGAGAACACCTCTGAAACGCTGGAGGGACTCTGGGCTCTATTCCTCTGAGTAAGCGCCAACCTTGCTGCACTGGTTGGAATTTGGCAGAGTACTCTGCATTGAGAAGGGGGGCTCTGGTGTAGCAAGTTGCTGTCCTTGAAGACCTGACCTGTGGTTTGATAATTTGGTAGCGTTTTTTAAAAACTTTTTTTTTTTTTTCTTAAGTTGTTCAGACCCAGTCATCAGTCCGGCATAACTTTTGGTGAGTCGGCAATTGAGGTAAAGGCAGAGAGATGCTGTGCGTGAGACATGTAGTGATTTTCATATATTAATAATTAAACAATGAAATGTGACGCGGGACATCAATGGAAAGCTTCAGACACTTCAGTAACTTCAGAATGAGCTTGTATTAGTGATGAAGCAAATGTATTTTATTTTCCTTTATTTAATCATTTATATATTTCTTTAATACCTCAAAATACTTGAGGTACCAAACCGTGGACCTGTTGGTTGTGAGCCAGTAGTGTTAGTGAAACAGCACAGCGTCAGCCAGCGTGTTGCTTCTTGCCGTGTTTTGATGACATCGTCAAAAGAAGACTGAGGTACTTCACCCTATTCAGTGGTAATCTTTCGGTCTTCACGACCAATAAGCAATGCATTTTCAACTATTTTCGGTCATACCTCTAACCAAAACCTGTCTGACATGCAGACCCACCGACTACAACAAGTCTTGAAAATAGAGGATGTTCTTGTTTGAAGTCTATATGTCTTCCAAGCTGTTTCAACAATATTGCACAGCCGAACGGCCACATAAATCCGATCATATTTGTAAAACTAGTGAATGTAGTGTTTGTCTATGTGGGTGGACCATGTAGGTCATCAGGAAGATAATCCTGCGTGAAAGAGGCAGCGTGACTCTCACTTCACTGTTCTATTGCAACCTTTTCTGAGGACAGTTAGGACACCTAAGCCATGCTTTTTGTATATCCACGCCTTCAATTACAAGCAAGTACTGAGAATCGAAGCACTCGATGATGAACTAAAGGCAACAAATCGCTGGCACATTTAGGCAGTGACACAGTGAAACATGAATGTTTCCCACACCAATTAAAGGGCTAAAAGCAACTTACTTGGACACAGCTGCACATTTACTTCTTTTGTGTCTCGGAATCACAAAGTATAAACCATCCTACGTTTTGTTTAGTTGCACCTCGCTGTTAAGGATTCATGATCCGTCATGTCTCTGCATCCTTGGCCTCGTTTAGCGATCTTTGGGATGCGTTCCGCCGCAACCAAGTCATGCCGCGGGTCACCGAGCAGCCTTCTCCGGTGGGCTCGATCAATTCCTCATTACTATTCTTCTCCAAGCCCACAACACCAGAGGTATGAGTGCAGTTTGACAAGAAGGTTACTGTGGGTGCAAGGTATGAGTGTACCTGGCAGTCTGCGGTTTTTATATGTTGTTGTTGTTTTTTTAGATGCCTTTAAAATCTGAGGATTCCATCTCCTATGTACAGTACGTAAGCTATATTTTATGAATTTAGGTATGGAATTCAATGCAATAAATGATTATCTGCTTAATAATGCTTTCTGTTGCCTTTTGTTGCACAATCTAAAAAATAAATCTTAAATCACTTTTAAACTGTAGAAATCCAAACTTTTCGATTTTTGATTTTTACGAAGGGCAGAAAATCATCAGCATGCACATCCTAGGAGAAAGAAAATTTTTTCATGATTTGAAAAAACAATTTCCTTTTTCCGATATGCAGGGTGAAAGTGGCTAGGATTTCATGCCGGAACTCCCCGACGTGAAGGTCGCCACGGAGCCAGAAATTTTATTGATTTCTTTTCTTTTTTCTTTTTTTTTTTTGGGGGGGGGGGGGGGGGGTCAAAGTTCTTAACTACTGAAATGCAAAGAAAACTGTTTTAGCACAGTTATTTCTATAACACATACAAAAACTGATTTTCATTCATAATTGTATTTTTTCAATGATTTGCAAAACAAAAACAGCAATAACCCCAACCTCCATCTCCTAATTTTTACTTTCCCTCATTTCCTCACACACTAAATGCCAAATCTCAATTTTAACCACTTAAGAACATAGGATGTATATTAAAATTGAAGTTAATGTAAACATTTCATTATTATTTTTTCATAATAAAGATATAAGTAACATACAGTCAGAAAAATAAGTACAAATTACGTATATTATGCAGAGTGAAATGGAATATATTTTGAATATCGCGCACACATTGACTTTTTTAAATCATAAAGAAATGAATAAGTAGCCTAACATATACAGTATGAACAAATATAAGTCCAAAGTTCACATTGACAGCTAAGATGTTCTGAACCTCCCCATCAGAGCAAATGAAACTAAATATGATAAATAAGCCTCCTCAACTCTTTCGTTGCTCTTAAAGATTTGATCCATTTTATGTTGCATTGCCCTTTTTTTGTCGCATCAATTCAACAACCTTTTTTTTATTTTGCTGTTCTGTAAAACAAGCACATTTGAACCAATCAGGGCTAACTATCTCTGCTGATCACATGTCAGTATGTCAGCCAATTGAACGGATAAATGAGTCCAGGTGTTTTGCTTTGCACATTGACGTGACTCATCGTCGTCAGACTCAGATAACTGCAGCAGCTGGGGAAACCTCCATGCCGTCTGTGGAATAAAAATAATAATAAATAAACGGATTACGCTACACAAGCACTTTATTATGCTTGTTGTTAACACTTGTGTTTGTAAATCTAATGTTGGTAGATTGTTTTCTTCTTGGAGATGAAATTCATGTGTGGCAGCTTAGCATTTTTTTTTTTTTTTTACATAGCATTTTGACAGTTGCCGTCATATTTTTGAAGTCAAACCACCATGTACCGGAACAGCATTCCTGCCCTGAATCTTATACCGGAACAGCATTCCGGCCTTGAATCTTATACTGGAACTGCGTTCTGGCCCTGAATCTTATACCGGAACTGCGTTCCTGAGCGTTCTGGCCCACTTTCACCCCTGCTGATATGTAATAGTACAGATTTTTTTTTTTTAAATGGCATTTCCGGGAAGTGGCCTCCTGACATGGGGCAGACTGGTACTATTTTAGCCAATCAAATTAGAGTACACCAGATTCCCTGTCCTTCCTCGTGACATCATTAATGCACATTATTAACATTATCCTTTGCTTGAGTCTATCAGTGTGTATGCACATGGGTATCATGAAATTGCATAATGTTTTTAAACAATATTTTCTCCATTATCGAAGGGCTAAGAAATTTTCTGTCAACATACAGTATCAAAATGTGTTGAGCAAATTTTTCTTTCACATTATGGTCATTTATACCAGGTGTAGTCTTTCCCAGAGGTGGGTAGTTACATGTACTCCGTTACATTTACTTGAGTAACTTTTTGACAAAAATGTACTTTTACATTACAATGCTTTCAAACGCAACCAACAACAACTGAGCTTGAACAGTTTTATATATATGTATATTTACAGTATTGGCCAAAAGTTTGGCGACACCTCAAAGGTGGATACTTTGAAGAATGTACAATATAAAACCCGTTTTCAGTTATTTCACTTTTTTTTTGGCATTCCACATGTTCGTTCATAGTTTTGATGTATTCAGAGAGGATTTAGTGAAAATATATAAAACGTAAAAATGTTTAGGTGTGTCCAAACTTTTGACTTTTGTTTCAGTCATCAACATGCTTTGCCCCGAGCCCCACAAAAGTAAAACTCCGCCTATGGTTACAAACACTGACAATAAAATGTGCATAAAGGCTGGTTACAAACTTTGTTTCGAGTTTTGTCGCGTTGTCCTGTAATTCCGCGTTGTCCTGTAATTCCAAGTGCTTCCTTGTTGAATTGAATGTAGCGTTTTTAGCGGCCGACAGTCTTTTACAGCCAGCGCAAAGTTTGCAACACACGGAGATATTTTTGTCATCTTTACTGGACAGAAATGTGAAGTAATGGCTGTATTTCCAGTGAGCAAAGGCATCCATTTGCGGTATATATCCTGCCTTTCACTGTTAGCCTCGCTGCCTCGTCAGAATGCTATGTTGTTGACCGCCGTGGCAGACAGCCTCAAACAGCATCGTAACACACGTGACCCGTTTTTTTTTTTTCTTCATTCTACATAGATTATGAGGCAAAAACAAAATAGTAATGCACAGGCATTAGGGAAACTAACTTTAATCGGATTACTGACTTGGAAAAATGAATGCGTTAAATTACTCATTACTGAAGAGGGTAATCAGATTACACTGCTGATAGACACTGCTGGTGACTAGTTACTTTTACCATAGAGTAATTCAGTTACTAACTCAGTTACTTTTTGGAAGAAGTAGTGAGTAACTATAACTAATTACTTTTTTAAAGTAACAAGCCCAACACTGCTCTTAATTGAATAAAATTTTTGGCTACTCTACCCACCTCTGGTCTTTCCTTTGAAGCTAAAGAAAAAAAAAAGCTTTAAGCTTTCATCTTGGCTTTGAATTCAAATCTGGGAATACAATTGGTTAAAAAAAATGTACAATTTCAGAGATGGTTTTTACATATGCCTTTGATTTAGAACTGCTTCGACGGCAAAAATGTGAATTTTCATCACGTGGTTGTATTCTTTTGTACGTACCAAATAAGTGGTGATAGTTTGAGTTTGAAATGCATTGTTTTTTATTGTCATCTTTGGGGAAGGGAGGGGTGCAATTGAAGTGAATTGCAAAAATTGGGTTATAGTGAGGCTTATGTTTCTTAAATATTAGTTTAAGGACATAACAAGGAAGAATGGTATTCATTGATGCCTCGAAATACAAGCGATCTGACTTGCGAGTTTCTTAAGATAAAAGCTGTTGCCAACTTGCTTTTTGACTTGACTTGAAAAATTCAAAATATGAGCGATGTACCCATCACAAGCAAGAGAAATAAGAGCTCAAGAGTCGTTTTTATTGAATGTCGTGATAATTCTTGGTGATTACTGTGTTTTAGCTTCCAAAGGATAATTATTGGCGAACTCTTCTTGAGTTTTATCTCAACATTTGGCCATGCTGTGTAAAGGGAGCTTGAGTTGTTCACCATGAACTCACACATGACAGTAGAGTGTCCAATAAAAATACTCTGGCAGTACAATTTAGATAATTGATTTTGCACATGACTGACACGAATTAGTGTACAAAATCATCTTTTTGGGTGAGGGAGGGGGTTACACAGCATGAGGAGGCAGGTTAGTAACATCCTTGGATGGAGCTCAAGGCACCAAGACCACCCTCATGGTGTTGGTGTAACCAGAACCGGGACGCCAGCCGGTCACGACGAGGGCGACGTCACCGCTCTTGAAGAAATTCTTGTGTTTGCCTGCGCAGGTAAAAGCGACGCACGGATTTTACTAACAAAGCACTGATGAGGCTTATCTGTTTTTTAAAAATTTCAGCAGTTACTCACCGACTTCCAGGGCAAAGTTGACACGTTGGTCGACGTCCTCTGCCCAGACGTCGTTGGCGGGTTTGGTGTAGAGCACAGGGTAGATACCACGGTACAGGTGAGCCTGGCGGGCGGCCTGTCCGCATCGGGTTACGGCGATGATGGGTGCGCGGGGCCTGTACCTGGACAGCATGTGAGCAGACCTGCCCGAGAACAAACAAAGCAACTGTGAAAGGCAAAGTCGGCTCAGGGTGATTAGGTCCCCCTCCCCCGCCCCCCAAATGACAATGTGTATATATACATATATATATATGTATATATATATATATATATATATATATATATTTTTTTTTTTTTAACATATTATTTACTTTGCAAATATTGTATTTTTACAATTTATAGTGTGTACAATTTAAAACCAAAAACATTGGGAAAGCTATTATTTCAAAATAAAAATGAATAGCAAATGATCCTTGTACAAGCACATTCATTTGATTTTCTCAAACAAATGACCACGGAATTTTCAACAATGTTCACCTTTCGGGCTTCAAGACTACTTGAGAGCAGATGAACCACCATGAAGCTTCGAATAAACTGGCTGCAAAGCTTCCTCGCGTCAAAAAGCTTTATATGGCTATCACTGCTCAATTAATCTCTCACTTCCCTTGGAAGAAACGGACAACTTCTCCTGCCACCTGCTGTCAACACCATTGTCATACAACTATGGCTGTCAAAATTATCGCGTTAACGGGCGGTAATTAATTTTTTAAATTAATCACGCTAAAATATTTGACGCAATTAACGCACATGCCCCGCTCAAACAGATTAAAATGACAGCACAGTCTCATGTCCAGTTGTTACTTGTGTTTTTTGGTGTTTTGTCACCCTATGCTAGCGCTTGGGTGCGACTGATTTTATGGTTTTCAGCACCATGAGCAATGTGTAATTATTGACATCAACAATGGCGAGCTACTAGTTTATTTTTTGATTGAAAATTTTACAAATTTTATTAAAACGAAAACATTACGAGGGGTTTTAATATAAAATTTCTATAACCTGTACTAACATTTATCTTTTAAGAACTACAAGTCTTTCCATCCATGGATCGCTTTAACAGAATGTTATTGATAATGCCATCTTGTTGATTTAATGTTATAATAAACAAATACAGTACTTATGTACAGTATGCTGAATGTATATATCCGTCTGTGTCTTATCTTTCCATTCCAACAATAATTTACAGAAAAATATGGCATATATTATAGATGGTTTGAATTGCGATTAACCCTTGAGAGTCGAAGGACGCGCCGGCGCGTCCTCAGCGCACGTCGTCTTTGAAGCGCCCTCACGTTTTAATTACGTCACCCACATGCCGTGGGTTGGTCTCGTTTTAAAGTGCGGAAGTTGCGGTTTACTCTCGTTATTATTTGAAGTCAATCGACCAACTAAAACGTGAGATATTGTCATTTAAGTTTGATAGTTTTATTGTCCTCTCAAAAAAACATTAAAACGCTGCATGGATCATTTGTTTATGTCTATATTTCGATCATTTCTTTTCCTTTTTCAAAACGGAAGCTCCATGAAAAAAACACAAATCAAACGAACCCTTTCGAAGTCACAGTGGAAGCACAAAATGCGTTTTTTTGGTTTTTTTTTTTAATAAATAAAACTGCCGTGCGAGGTTCCACCGAACGAGAGGGAGGAGTGCAGCGAGGTGGCGAGCGACGGCCGTTTCGACCAAGCAGCGACTTTGTGTGACTTTGAGAATGAACGGAAAACTAAATTTAGCGCAAGCAATTGTGCTTTTTGATCAACTTGAGGAAGAGGATGGTCTAAATTCGTCATCATCGTCTTCTTCGGAAGAGTCCTCGAGTGAAGATAGTGACGGATTTGAACACGTGGGTGACGCCATCGACGAGCAGAGGTAAGCCAACTCACTTTTTTTTTTTTTAATGCTGAAAAAGTTTCTTTTGAAAGTTTCTTTTGATATTGCAAGACAAAGTTAATTTTGATGCAATATAAGTGTGTGTTTGTGTAAATAATAATAAAATGTGCATATCAGATCAAAGTCGTACGTGCACTGTGTGTATCCCAGGCAGGAATTTATAATTTGTTCTTCTTTCTATATGAAGATTAGGGATGTAGCACAAATTCATCAGCTATGGTATTGCTATGGTATTCTTTCTATTGTCATACATATAGATTTCCATTATTATTTATTGCTGTATATATTTTTATTTTATACTTTATTATTTTCATAAATACTGACTTTTTTTTCATGTACATTTATAGTGACAATGAAAAATCTACATTCACTGCCCGAATGGAAAGAGGACGAGGGAGAAGGGGTCATCATGGAAGAGCAATGAGATGTCAGCGGAGGGGAGGCCGGAGAAGTCAGCGCGGCAGAAGCCGATCACCACTGGCTCAGCCTGCACCTGTGCCATGGAGCACAGAGCAAGACACAGACACTGCCCCACAGTGAAGCCGGTTCACACCCCGGAGACCACCAGGACCTCAGGTGAATCGTGACCATGCATACACCCCAAAAGAACTTTTTGACCTGTTCTTCACCTCATCGACAATGATGAATATATGCAAACACACAAACCAGTATGGCAGAGTCCGAAAAGAGATTGGGAAAAAGTTTGTGTGGACAGACACTACAGTGGAGGAGCTTGAAAAATTTATTGGACTCCTCTTGTACATGTCTTTGGTTTCACTTCCAACTGTGCAAGATTATTGGAAGGCAAGGAATTCCAGGACGAAACAGCTTTTCGGAATGGCATGCCTGAAAAAAATTTAACTTGTTTATTGTAAATATTTTTGAAAATACTTTTTTTTTTCCAATGCTATATATTTCCCCCCCCCCCCACAATCAGTCTTCTCAATTTGTGTATATAAATGTGTGTTCAAGAAGCTTGATTGTGTGTACATAGTTTTGATCAGGTGATGGGCCGCAATACCTAAACTCATAAAGGGATGGCCTCTAAACACTTTTTGTGTTAGATGGTATATATTTTTTCACTGTTCTTCACTGTTTGGTCTGCTGTATATAACCCGTTTTGACTAGAGCATATATAAAAGCAAAAAACGCCTATGGCCATACCTGTTGTTTATGTTGAATTGTCAAATATAAGACTATTTATTCTAAATTTTTTTGGTTGAATGTTCATCCTAACATGTTGAATAAATATTATAAAGTTTCAAAATGGTTCGTTACGCATGTTTGGTTGTCAATTGGACATCAATATTAAAAATTTTCACAAAACGATTTTGGAATTTTTGGTCTTTTTGGGCCCAAAATGATGATTTATAATTGGTCAGTGAAGGAAACAACAGTTTGGACATGAAGTTCAAGGTGTCACAAAAAAAGGGACCAAACCAGGCCATCGTAAACAATTCTTTCTTTGAAATATAAAGGCAACTTCAAAGGCATGCAAAATCAGACAAAATAGGCCCAGACCTTAAAGGGTTAATTACCATTAATTAATTTTTAAGCTGTGATTAACTCGATTAAACATTTTAATCGTTTGACAGCCCTACATACAACATATTACCAGTTGTGCCTTACGCATTTCAGCATGTAATGCGCCACTATAAATACCGTTCAAACTTCATCTTTTGTGCTAAATATTTCAATTACTATTCCAGTTGTTTCATTAATTGCTAGTGATGCTATTTAGTGTGTTGTTATGTGATCATTTTAGTTATGATCTGTAACCGTGACTTTGAATGGCCATTGATTTAATTCCATGCCATTATTTGTCGTTGTTCATGAAGTGGATCTGCTTACATACTATAAGCTTAAGCTGTTCCTGCTTCGTAAGTATCACTAAATAAATGTAGCATCTTCAAATCTACTTGATATTTTAGAAAATGTTCAGGAAGCGTAGCATGAGGATTTGTTTGCCCCAAAGCAATGTGGCACCCTCTCCATTAGATGGCGCCCTAAGCAACCGCCTAGCTCGCCTATGCTCAGGGCTGGCCCTGGATTGGCGGTTTTTCTATTTAAAAATGAAAGATTTGCCGCCAAGTAAAACTTCAGAGTACTGTAAAATCAACACTAGTCCTGCTGCAATAACTTTTAAAATTATATTGAACCTTTATTTGTACCCAAGATTTCATTTACAAGAAAACCTGTTCAAGCATGTAATCAACTAATCGACAGCTATTTTGATGGTTGATTAATCATTTAGAAACATAATAAGCTCAAAATTAACCAAACACTCTTTTCGAACCTCTTAAGTCTTTAGCTGCCATTGACGCTTGCCATCCGCTCTCAGTCAAAAAGGATTGGACATCTTTTGCCGTCAATGACAGGGAGCGGGTTAAAAGTAAGCATTGTTAATAATTTTTGTTTATAATTTTTAATTCATCTCTATGGACCATGCTTTATTTAAAAAAACAACAACATAAAAACACTTCATTTACTTTTGATTTTTTAAATGAACTTCTTGTTTTTATTATAATCAAATAAAAATAGTAGTTAAAAAAAACAGTTTAGATAAAGTATAACAAAAAATTAAAAAAAAAACAAAAAAAAACAACTGAATATTCTATTTCATCTATTTTGAAAGTGCTTAATTACTTTTTTATTAAAAAGCAAAAACATAAGCACTCCAGTAAAATCCTCTTATTTCCTTAGTATAAACAAAAATTTACATACGAACTGATTTGTCGACTAATTGAAAAAAATAATCGATTAGTTGACAATCAAAATAAATGCTTGTTGCAGCTCTAATCAACATTTATTGAGTTTGATTGTACTTTCACCTAACTCCTAATCAAAAAATTTTCTGTCACTGCTACACGTTCCTAAAAGAGAGGTGCTATTTGTAAGGTCAGCGTTTCATAACTGCCCACGAAGTGGACAGAAGGCATTTGAGGCTTTTCAGGGCACGCTGACATCTGGGAACAACTTGCTGACATCAGTGAGGCTGAATCAGTTTGAAAAGTTGCACGGTGGAAAACAAAACAAAACAATGAAGCTAAACCAGCTAAAAGCTAGTAAGAAACGCTGATCTGTGACGTTCTATCAGTCATACCAACTTGACTACTCATGAAATGCAGCTGCCAGTATCAAATGCTTTTTTGAGGATGAACTCCACTGGGAGAGGAATGAACAGGGAGTTAAAATTATCGTGTAAAATGTCAGGGTTCAGCTCCCAAAAGGTCAGAAGTGGCTCACTCCACCGGAGCTGGTGGGGCTTTTTTAGGGACGCACACGAGCAGGAAGGATTCTGACCTGCCAGTTTTGGTGAGCACGATGATAGCGCTGGCGCAACACTTGAAGGACGCCTCCACAGTTCCGATGGCGACGGTTTCCGTGGGGTCGCGGGTCAAGTGGGAGGTGCGACGGAGCTCTTCGAACATCTGCCTGTGGAACATTGCCGCCTCGGCTTCACGGGCGATCTGAAAGTGTGGGTAAAAAAATAAAAAACAATTCAAATATCCAATGATAATTACAATTATGTAATCCATTCAACAAAGTTGTAGAAAAGGAACTATGTTTTCAATAAAAGTGATACCAAATAGCAATGTCAAGACTAGAGAAAAAGCATACAGTGGGGAAAAGTTTTCACACCCCTGCCTGCTCAAATGATAGGCATTGATGATGCAACAAAAGCGCATTTTTCAGGCATGAAAATTTCATCTTTCGACGAAATTCGCCGTTATGAAGTCAAATAGAGGTGCAGGGCTGTCAACAGACTTGCAGGGGCCCGGGGACAAGAGACCATTACAGGGCTACCCCACCCCTGCCACCGGCTTGTCACGACAACATAAACAATATTTTTAACGCTTTGCAAGCAATAACAGTGTAAATTTTCAAATTATCTAATTTAAGATGGACAGTTAAATTCAACAGACCGTAATGTGATGAGACACAATATAAACAAACAATTTCCATCTATTGTCCCATGTAGGCTACAATACAATTCAATAAACTGAGAGTGCTATGCCTGCCTGCTAAGCAACAAAACAGTACAACTAAACATCCTGTGCCTGCCCCCTCAAAATCTCTGGGGTTATCAAGCCCTCAAACAGAGATGGGCCTGGATTTTTCGACAGCAAAGTCATTTATAACATTAGTGAAATCCAGTTCATGAGCAAGCTCACGCTCAATGGAGAACATGGCTGGGTTCTTAAACCTGCCCTGTGATATGGTGGAGCATAGGTAGTTTTTTATTGTTTTCATTTTACTGAAGGCTCGCTCTCCTCCAGCTTCAGTCACTGGCAAAGACAAAAAAATGCGTGTGCGATCCTGTTCAGCCTCGCGCACCTGCTCCCCACAGACTGACATATATCCCTGATCTCCCATCACCTTCTCTCTCCTCGGCTCAACGCGAGCAGCATGTCTTGTCATACCGCAGCTCAATATGCTACAAGTGGCTGGTGACAGACTCGAATCGGGCTTTGGTCACTCTGATCACGAATGTAAACGTTCAGTGTTTGCGGCTGTTGTTCACTTACTGACATCACCCTCCACAGCCAACTCTAGCCCTAATTCTCTGGCTTCTTGTCCCCCTTTTAAAAAATTCATCATTTTTTTCCGTTCACCTCTATGATCTTCATCTCGCTTTTCTTTTTTCTTTTCTCTTCCGCGCACCCGATTTATGACGACTCACCATGTTTAGAATTTATAACAAGGGTTTTATTTTCCCACTTCGGGTTACGTACGTAGTGTAGCCTTGAGTGCGCGAGAGCGGGGTCAAACCATTCCCTGCTAAGACAGATGGGGTTGTGGGGGGACGTTGTGCAAAAAAAAGGAAAAAATGTATATTTGAAATATTTAATATGATAAAGTTGTTAAGTATATATCGAGTAGAACATAATCAGATAATCAGACAATGATTTAAATGAAAAAGAAATATGTGAATGTAAAGTAAAATGAATTAAGAGGCATTCAGGGGCCCCTATGGTCCTGAGGCCCGGGACAACATACCGGGTTGCCCCCCCCCCCTCCCCCGTCGACGGGCTTGCCTACGTGAATTGTGTAGATTGGAGGAGAACGTTTTTAGGAGGTGGGGGGGGGGGTCGTAAGTTCATCTAACTAACTAACGACATGTTTTGTTGAAGTTGATCATCCTGTCACAATATGCAATGAATCCATACAGTATATCGTAAGGTAAATAAAAATGAGGGTGGTAATTTTCACAGCTGCGTTTTATCACCGCGTGCGTGCATACATTTGTGTGTGCGTGTCGATGACATATGAGACTCCAGTTCATTTCATAGATGTTTATTGGTCATCAAAACGCCGTAGAATTACAGTTCAGACGTACAAAATAAGGAAACACATCTATATCAAACACTGTGAACGTTAGCATTGCTACATTGAGACTAATGGGGGAAAAAATGACAACCAGCTTTAGCCTGCTATAAAAAATTGGCTGTCTTCTCCAAAACGCAAACTTGTGGTTATAAGGTGACACAAATCGCTGGTTAACAGCATTTGCAAACGAAAAAATGAAAAAAATCTATTAGTGACACCACAAGCAATGATGAAATGTGCTCTATTTGCAGAGTGTGAAACTTACGTTTAGCGGTTTAGCGAACGTACATCTGGGGAAGATGTCAAAATATAAGCACGTCATGCTCATCATATATATAACGGTTTCTGGAGTTAATCCCACTTACTTCAGAATTAACACTATAATATGTAATATGTGATACTACAGAATTCAGATTCTACACTAAGAATAGCTTTAAAATGACACCCTTTATGAAAAATATGATTGGCAATGAAAAATTATTATAATACTATTATATATAGTAGTATACTATAATAATAATGCTAGATTTTTTTTTTCAAGAATTGTTTTGAATCATGTTGGAAAGGTGAAGTCAGTGTTCTGTTTACATTCCATTCTTTTGCACTAGTAAATGCTATCAGCATTTGACCTGATTGTTTATGTGTGATTAATCATTGTTATTTACATGTTTATTTGTACTTTAACAAAGAATTTATGTGCTCCAAAATGTTTTCGTGAATTAATGAGCGTCAACAAAAAATTAATTGCTAAATTAGTAAAAAAAAAAAAAAAAAATTGGATTAGGCGACTAATAATTAAAAAGTCTGCTGACCAATCGGGAGAAAATTAGTCGTTTGGGACACCTAGTTTACCGGAACATATTTCCTCCACACACTTCACACCTTTTTAACCCCTGACCCATTTTCAATCTTGATTTTTAATAGCTGTCAATTACTGTCAGCAGCGGAACAAGATACGTACCTGTAGTTAAGTTGTTGGTTAAATATGCGGCAGGTCATATTGACCTGTTCACATTTACAGTGTACGGAAGAAACAAACATATCAGGTAGGTTGAAGAGAAATCCTTAAATAACTTCTTTTCATCATATCAATGTGAAAGTTGTATTTTAATATTTTCCAGAATATTTATATCCAGATTTTTTTTTCTCAGAGTTGCATTGTAGGAGTTGTGGAGGTTGTAGTTAGGGCGACCACTTCCATAAGGTCAATAATGGAGGAATTACTGCATTTTAAAAATAATCATACATGAAACTTGCGGTGTATTTTTATCAACAGTAAAGTTTTGCATGTTTTATAGATCATATTTCTGTAAAAAGTATAAAATACCATTTAAAGGTAAAGATTTTTTGGACAATTTATTTAGTTTACAGTACAGTGTTTTCAAATTGCAAAATGCCCAAAAACAAATCTTATTTTGAAACTGTGTTCTGCCAAAATATCCTACATGACATCCTATCAATGCCCAGTGCGCACGTATGCGCACATCAGTTAAAAGCAGCGAGTACTTATTATTTTCGTTTTTATTGAGTTTTTTACCTTTCCATTGCCTCAAAATACTTTTGGTGTGTTTTCTATGATGGATTTTAAGCATTGTGTTTTCTTGTGGTAGCTTTAAAGCAGAGTGTAACCACCCTTATTTGATACCTTTAATTGTTTTCTTAAAGGGATCCACGGATAGAAAGACTTGTAGTTCTTAAAAGATAAAAGTTGCTATGAGTTAAAATAATTTGATATTGAAACCCCTCTTGATGTTTTCGTTTTTATACAATTGGTAAATTTGGTTTAACTTGTAGGTTGTCATTGTTGTTGACGTCGCAGGGCGGTGACATCACATGGTTACTCGACATAAACATGTCACCTGTTGAACCCTTTCAATTTGAACCTGAGTGGAACATTAATGAGCATGACACTGTCGATATTTCACAAAACGAGCAGCAAAAGCAAAATGAACAGGAAAGACTGGATGAGACGAGAGTAGAAAAAAAACAAAAAAAACTGTGTTCTTCCAAAATGTGCTACACCAGCGAAATCTCCTACAAGAGCCGAATTTGACATCAAAAGTACTACCGTGCGCTTTCAGCTTGTTTTGTTTAGATGCATACAGACAGAACATACTAAAGATGCCTTGAGATGCCATAGTAATATCAAATAAGGGTGGTTTAAATATGTTACGTGACTAATGTGGTCACCAGGTCAACAATCTTCTTTAAAGCTACCACAAGAAAACACAATGCTTAAAGGTTTGAGAGAGAAACACATGGAAAAAGTATTTTGAGGCAATGAAAAGGTAATAAAAGACTCAATAAAAACACAAGTAGTAAGTACTCGCCGCTTTTAACCGATGAGTGCATGTGCTGGACGTCTCACCGCGTAGAAGGAATTGCAGTAACCTGGTAGTGTTCGTCTCATGACAGTGACAAACTACGTCATCATCCCGAGCCTCCATTGCACACATAAAACAGGGCCCCCTCAGTAGGTCAAAACATGTTCTAAAAATTTCAGATTTTTAAATCAATGGCAATATTTTATGTGTTTCTCATGACATATTTTAATGAAAGATAACAACTGCAGCTAGTTAGAGCCTATACGTCTTTAAGTCCAAGGTTTCCCTTTAAGGCATATTTTAGTACGTTCTTCCAGTATGCATCCGAACAAAACAAGCTGAAAGCGCATCGTTGTTCTGCCAAAATCTCCTCAATCGGCGAAACGTCCTACATTAGTCGAATTTGACACCCAAAGTACTACCGTGCGCTCCAAACTTGTTTTGTTTAGCTGCATACAGGAATAACATACTAAAAAATGCCTGCAGAAAATACTTAAATGTAGTTGTATCAAATAAGGACGGTTTAAATACGCTTCGTGACTAATGTGGCCAACTGCTTCAAAGCTAACACAAAAAAACACAATGGTTAAAAGCAGTGTTGTTAATCTTACTGAAAAAAGTAATTAATTATAGTTACAAATTACTTCTCCCAAAAAGTAATTGCGTTAGTAACTCAATTACTTGAATGTAAGAGTAATTAGTTACTTGGCAAAGTAATTGGTGATAATTACTTTTTTTTTTCCCCTCAAAAAAAAAAAACACACAAAAAAAAAACCATTGGCCACACTATGTGAAGTTTTTTGTGAAGGTTTTTGGTACAATTGGCCCGAGCCCAATTCTTTACCCTAATTTACCCTTTACCCTGAATCAACTGTTAAAAGTTGTTAAAATTGCTCCCATTATTGCATTTGTTCCCTTCTCTCTACTTTCGACATATGAAAGTTTTAAAACTGTTTCATCATTTAAAGATAGATTCAAGTCAAGATTTTGCCGATTTAGAAGTATTTTAGATAAAAAGTTACTTAGATTCGCTAGGAAGGTTCTCTACAACAGAGCCGTCCTAAAAAGTCTACTGCTTTAAGATGGCGGCTGTCTACTAACGCATTTAGTGCCATGCAGTGTTGTTAATTTTACTTTAAAAAAGTAATTAATTACAGTTACAAATTACTTCTCCCAAAAAGTAATTGCTTTAGTAACTCAGTTACCTGAATGTAAGAGTAATTAGTTACTTGGCAAAGTAACTAGTGATATTTTTTTTTTTCTCCCAAAAAAAAAACAGGTCACACAATGTGAAGCTTAAAGGGCTTGGGGGACAATTGGCCCAAGCCCAATTCTTTACCCTCCACTTAACTAGACACAAGGGTATTGCGATAACTAGCTAGTAACCTTTGCTATGTGTGGAAGTCATCTAAAGTTGTGAATCAATAGTTAAAGTTGTTAAAATTTCTCCCGTTATTGCATTAGTTCCCTTCTGTCTACTTTAAACATGTGTAAGTTTTAAAATTGTTTCATCATTTAAAGATAGATTTAAGTTAAGATTTTGCCGATTTAGGAGCATTTTAGATTAAAAAAAAAATGACTTAGGTTCGCTAGGAAGGATCTCTACATCAGGGCCTTCCTGAGAGGTCTACTGCTTTAAGATGGCGGCTGTTTACAAACGCATGTAGTCCTTAAAACATGTTGGCAATGCAGCAGTGTCTGTCATATGCATCTAGATCTATAATATGATATCTACCGTGTCATGTGGGCGTAGTTTGTCGGCTATGGCTGCAGTCAGGTATTATTGGAGCCATCTAGCATCGCGGTTGCAACGGCGTCTTCCCCACTCCTGCTCTGCTCTCGTCCCCGTGAGTCCGTTTCTCTCAGACTTTTTTTTATTCAACCAACTTAGTAACGCATAGTAACGCACGCCTTTCCCGCCTCAGTAACGGTAACGGCGTTGCCAAGATGAGAAAAGTAATTAATTAGATTACTCATTACTGAAAAAAATAACGCCGTTAGTAACGCCGTTATATTGTAACGCCGTTATTAACAACACTGGTTAAAAGTATGAGAGGATAATACTGTACATGCAAAAGTATCTTTGAGGCAGTGAAAAGGTTCTAAATAGCTAAAGAAAAACAAAAATAGTGAGTACTCGCCGCTTCTAACCGATGTGCGCATGCGTGTGGATGCATGCGCAAGCGTGCTGAGCATTGTGTGGGACGTTTCGCCGCGTAGTAAGGAATAGCCGAACACCGTACATAGTACTTAGGGTGTCAAATTCGCCATTGGTAGACATTTTGCCAATGTAGGATATTTGGAAAAAAGACTGTATTAACAAGGAACATTTGTAACAAACACAATTTTTAAGAACAAGAATATTTTGTGTAAAAACAATGTGAGCAGTAGGAGTGGGAACCTCTTGGTACCTCACGATACGATACGATTTGCGATACAAAGCTCATGATAACGATGATCTGACGATATGGCGATACAACGATTGTCGATACATTGCTCAGGAAATAATTCTAAGATATTCTACAAATAATTAATAAACAGAAAAACAAGCTTCTGCTGTGAATTGGAATGAGTTTATCACTAGCAAACGTCCAATCCATTTGAACTGGGAGGGTGGCAGCGAATGAACGAACATTCGTTCATTCGCTGCCATCCCTCCCACTTCAAGCGGATTCATCTATGGCCGCCAGTGGCAGCCAACGCCAGGCAATGAGGTAATTTTGGTCCGTTTAAGGTCATTTACCTGTTGATTTTCAGTTACTTCCTGTTGATTTTGGGGTATTTTATGGGTCACTTCCTGTTTATTTTGCGTTACAGAACAGAAAATGACCTGGGAATCACCCAAATGAATAGGCAGTGCCTCAAACTCAACAGGAAATGACCCGTCAATGGCCTAAAATGAACAGCAAGTGACCTGTAAATGCCCTGAAAATCGGACAGAATGACTGTGAATGCTCTGGTTTTGAATGAACGAACGTTCCCAGTCTAAATGGATTGGGCGTCGAGCACCGTCAATGCAGAGTTAACTTAGACATTATTATGGTGGAAGATTTTGGTAGCAACTTGTTGGTTCCTTTTTAATTTTTTTTTTTTTTTTTTTAGACATTGACACGTTTTTAAAACGATATCTCGATTCTTGGCAGGAGCATATCGATAACCTTTTGGGATAGAAAGTATCACGATATATCGCCATTTCGATATTTTGTCACACCCCTAGTGAGCATGTAAAAACAATGTGAGCATTGAACTGCTCAAAAGAAGTGAACAGTTGATAAGAGGAACAACTTTACAATGTTCAGCTGCATAGATTTTGTTTTCCCGAGGCGATGAGGGTTCTCGAAAAAATGTTTTCAATATCGGCGCTGTTGCTGCTCTCCTCATTCTTTTATGTTTCGCGCTCTCTGCGTGATGTTCTACTGCTGGTCTTCCCCTTCTGCTCACGTCCACGTCCCACCGGCAAAGCGTACAGAAACCGTGGAGCTAGTCTCAAATGTTTTTGGCGAGGAAATCATGCTTTTTCGTCCATTCAATGTTAAAAGATGTTGGCGGTTTTGGCATGTTTGCTAGCACAGTTGTAAAATCTCGGCAAGGAAATGATGTGTCACCCTATTTGTAGTGTTAGCATATAGTGAATGATTGCTACCAGCCCAGGCAAAATGGATTGGAGTGTTTAGCACCGTCAGTGGCATCCATTGAGTTAACTCAAAACACAAAATGAGTGCCGTATACAGTGTAAAGTGTTAACTAACCAAACAGTTCAGTGTGTACACTTCGGAATGACTGCTGAGCCCTCACCTGGTGCTGCGTGCGCACAGCCTCCAGCGGGTAGTCGCCTTTGGCCGTCTCCCCGCTCAGCATTATGCAGTCATTGCCGTCCAGCACGGCGTTGGCAACATCGCTGGCCTCAGCGCGGGTGGGACGAGGCTTCTTGGTCATGCTCTCCAGCATCTGAAGGACGACAACAACATGTTATTGTATAGCACGAGGGCAATACTTTTCCCTCTGCGGCGACACGATGGACCTGCGTGGCGCAGACGATGGGCTTGCCCAGCCTGTTGCACCTGCCAGTCATCATCTTCTGAGCGATGAACACCTTCTCCGTTGGGATTTCAATTCCAAGATCTCCGCGGGCCACCATGATGCCGTCGCTAGCCTCAAGGATTTCATCGAATCTAAGATGATCGGAAAATCTCGCGTCAATTTTCGATTCTTGGCATGTATTCCTAAAGGTTCTCAGTGCCAAGAGTTGCTCCTTCTACAATGCATGCAACGCCTGTGCATAAAGATTTGTTATCAATAGGTGAATACTTTGCAATTGGACCTTTTAACTCATTTTGTAGGTTAATATTAAAGGATAGCTTAATTTTCATTTAATATATATTTTCTTTAATGTCAAATATTAAACTGTATATCTGGTTTGATGATAATACATTATCATTAAACTTAGGAAAAACAAAATTCATGTTGTTTGGTAAAAATAAAAGTAATTCACAGTCATTTATTTCTATTGAAGGGGTGGACATTAAGAGAGTTTCTGAAATCAAATTTCTTGGAGTCGTTATTGAGGGAAAAAATCAATTGGAAACCACATATTAAATATTTGCAAAATAAAATATCAAGGGGTATTTCAGTAATAAATAAAGCAAAATTGTTTTTAGATTTTGATTCTCTATTTTGTACTGTTCTTTAGTTCTTCCTTATCTAACTTACTGTGTGGAAGTCTGGGGAAATACTTACAAAACCTCACTGCAATATCTAACTATTCTTCAAAAAAGAGCAATACGTGTTATTCATAAGAAAGGATATGTGGACCATACGCATTCACTTTTTTTTTATTCAAAGATTTTAAAATTCGCTGATTTGGTTGCTTACCGAACAGTACAAATTATGTTCAAGGCAAAAAATAATAAATTGCCTGGTAATATTCAACAATTGTTTAATTTAGAAGAAGCGCATTAAAATTTAAGAAGACATTTAATTTTAAAAGGATTAAGAACAGAACAACAATGAGCGGTTTCAGCATATCAGTTTGTGGAATAAGGCTATGGAATGCTCTGAATGTAGAGTTAAAAGAACGTCAAAATATTTATCAATTCAAGAGAATGTTTAAACAGTCAATATTTCAATGTTACATGTGTGAACCTGTGCAAAGATGGTTTTGAAGTTTGTATTTATCTTAGGGCTGTCAAACGATTAAAATTTTTAATCAAGTTAATCACAGCTTAAAAATTAATTAATCGTAATTAATTGTAATTAATCGCAATTCAAACCATCTCTAAAATATGTCATATTTTTCTGTAAATTATTGTTGAAATGGAAAGATAAGACACAAGACGGATATATACATACAACATACTGTACATAATAAGTACTGTATTTGTTTATTATAACAATAAACCCACAAATGGCATTATTAACATTCTTTCTGTTAAAGTGATCCACGGATAGAAAGACTTGTAGTTCTTAAAAGATAAATGTTATAGTTACAAGTTATAGTAATTTTATATAAAAAACGCTTTTCATGTTTTCGTTTTAATAAAATTTGTAAAATTTGCAATCAAAAGTAGAGTTAATATAAAAGTAATAAGAATAAAAATAACAAAAATAAGAATAGAGTGACCAAAGTCTGAGTAAGTTGCTGGTTCAAGCCAGTTCACTTTGCATTGTTGTTTAACTGTGTGAGAATAGGGCCTTATTACTACAGACTGAAATGCTTTTCTTTTTGTGAACTTTTTTTTTTTGAGAGATAGGAATATTATTTTTGTTGTGCTTTCATTAAATAATACTTATGTTTGTTGTGAAGGAGTTGCCGAAGCTTTTGCCAATAAACGGCGCGGTCCAAAGAACGCCTGTGTCCACTCGCCTTTATAACATATATATCTGTGTACATATCAGACCCAAAATACAACAAGAGACACATAATTGCCACTAAAAGAAAGAAAACTTACAGAAATATGCGTGGAGCACAAATAGCACAATGTAACAGCATAAACGTCTTTCAACTACTAATTCTCCCACTAGTAGAAGGAATAACATTAGTATGGAACGGCGCTGTGGTATTCTCTTCACTATTAATATCCATAAACAGCGTCATTGTAAAATGTTTGAGGCAATGCGTGAGCGGGTCATTCAGTGCATGCGTTAATTGCGTCAAATATTTTAACGTGATTAATTTAAAAAATTAATTAATGCGATAATTTTGACAGCCCTAATTTATCTTTTTGTGTTTATTTACTTATTGATTTATTTTGTTATATTGATATGCATGTACAGTTTTGAATTATATGGAGGTACGTCTTATGTATAAAATTCATTGTATTTTGAATGTGTAGGGGTGGGGACCTTATAAGCTATGCTCTAGATGTTTTTGTTATTTCAAATAATATTTTTCGTGTGGATTATTTTGTCTTAACACCTGAAATCAATCAATCAATCAATCAATCAATCAATCAATCAATCAATCAATCAATCAATCAATCAATCAATCAATTTACACAAATACATATCTATTCATGTCACTTGTTTGTACATGATATTTTCAAAGCTGTATGTTTTGTCTACAGTACAAGGACTTCTGCTCTTTTTGTTTTGTCTTGCTATGGGCGGCACTAGGCAGCGATATAACTGGTATGCACGCCGAGTTTTGGGGCACTTCTTCTACGGTCACCTCACAATGTTTTGGGAGATGTGTCCTGATCGATCAGCTTTAAATTACTCTTTCCTTAATTAATGTATGTATCTTAGGTGATTAGGTGTTTTTTTTTTTTTTTAATCCAACTTTTAGGATCAACCAATTTCAGTTTTTTAAATGATTTGAGATCCATTGGGGTCAACCACACATCCTCACTAAATTAAAGAGTCTTTGTCCATTCCTTAAAGTTCTCTGAGAATATTCTGGAATCACACTTAAGCTAAGACTCGCAGGAGCTCGCTGAGAGAATTCTTAGAATCTTTAAGAATACAGGCTCTGATCTTTAACTTACCTGCGTACTCCCTCGTGGTTCTCCAATTTGCTGATGATCTTAATGTCCTTTCCCTTCTCCCCCAGAGCTTTCCTGACAGCGTGAACGTCAGCAGCCTTACGGATGAAAGAGGCAAACACCATGTCGACGCCTTGCTCCACGCCGAACTTCAGGTCAAGGAGGTCCTTCTCGGACAGGGCGGGTAGGTCGACGGCTGCACCGGGCAGATTAACGCCTTTCTTGCTGCCCAACATGCCGCCGTTTTCAATCTCGCACATTAGGTAGTCGTGACCTTCCGGGATAAGAATTCATGTCATTGCACAGTTGACCAGAAGAGGCCCCAAAAACTCTTCTGTTATTGTTCTTACCGATATCTTTGACCTTGAGGGAAATCAGACCGTCATCAACGTAAATGTGGCTTCCGCTCTCAACGACCTTAGTGATGTTTTTGTAGTCCAGCCACAGTGTCTTCTCATCACAGTTGTCCTTGTAACGGTCATCGAGCGTCAGCTTGATGTTGTTACCTTTCTTCAGCTCCACCTCAGCAGTGCCACTCTGAGCAAGTTGACATCCTTCAAACTCAAACCCACCATTGAGGCTGTTGTGATTCTTTTGCAGGAAGAACTTACCCCCCTGATGAGCCCTGTTCGGATTTCTGGTCCCTTGGTGTCCAAAGCAATGGCCACAGGCCTGTAGTTGTGAGAGCCAGCTACAAAGCTCTCGGTTGCTTCACGGACGTTCTTGATGGTCTCAGCATGGTACTGGCGCACAAGTTACAAAACAAGGGCAATTAATTCATATATATAGTATAAAAGTCTCAAATTCCAGTAAGTTACTACATGTTTAAATTAGTGATGCATGATAATGCATTTTTCAAGCTATACCGATAACCGATAATTTCCTCCTCATTCAAACTGATAACCGATAATGTCAAGCCAAGTATACACATGAGAAAATATTACTGTGCAAAAATATAATTTATTGCCCTTTTTTCAACATCAAATGTGAACAAGTAGTAAATTCAACATCTAGATAACGACAGATTGTATGACATTGTGTAATGGTAAACTTTTAGCAACAATTAGAGTAAATACCTAAGTTGCACAAAAATTAGGGTTGGGAATCTGGCATGAAGCCGGTTCGTTAAGTATCTAGATACACAGGTTACGAGTCGATTAAAAAAACGATACATTCCTAAGGCCGAGCGATTCGACACGATTCGATACAGTTTAAGAACGATACGGTTCGATACAGAGTGAAAACGATAGTAAACATTTGTTGTGTGTGTGTTCATACAACATATATATAAAAAAAGATTTAAAATTAAACAACATAATTTCAAACCAATGATATGTTTTATTTTTTTAATGAAAAAAAATAAAAATAATAAAGCTTACTATATGACCGTCATTTTGTTGGATGGGATTGATAATAAAACTCCAGTGACAGAAAACAATAAAGTGCAGTAATTCAATTAATGTATTTCCTGGTGTTTTGAACACAATAGGTAAGTAATTAAAGTGCAAACTTTCAACGTAAACATCTTACAAGCAAAAAATATTAATTATATGCAGCAGCTCTAGAAAAAAAAAAAAAAAGAATTAAACCTGCTAGTGTTATAAATGAATAATAAATTATGCTTTACCACTGGGATAACTGGGGGAATAAAAACATGGCATTTTAGACAGACAGGTCTATAATCATTACTTTAACCTTATTCACAGCAAAGTCATTCACTTATGCCTGTGCTTCCACTTTTTTTAATTCCTCATGACTGTCTATATCTTTTTTGAAGGGCAGATTTTTCTTGAGGAAGATCAACTGATCCACATGATCATGTTTAAGTAGACTGCGTTTCGATGAAACAATATGCCGCCCTTTCCACCATTGTAGTGGATTATTTTTCAGGGTTAAAAATTCATGATCTCTGTACCGCTTCACACTTCACACTAGCTCTGTCCCATGCAAACAGATCTGGCTGCCTTCGTCACTTCAAAGTCCTACTTTTGTTTTCCTGGGTGCATTGAAAATCAATCACTGCACGTCGCTGGCGTGGTGCGCGAACTGTCCATTGTTTTAGCATGTTGCTTCGTTGCCACTACTAGTTTCGTTTTGGGCTGTGAAGAAAACGCTACGGAGCGTGCGTTACAGTGATTTTGTTAGCTCTCGCGTTGTTATGACACGCTCGTGACGATCGGGTAATGACGGCGACTACCAGCGGTTCTGCCTAAATGAATGGGAAGTTAAGGCAACCACGACGGCCGTCACCATCTAAGTGCGCTGTGTGGTGAATGACTCAAGTGCAGCATGTGAGGTAAAAACTAATTTATTATCATATTAAGCAATGCATTGAACTAGGCATTAGAAGCCGATTCTTGTGCTCGCGATAGCTGAATTCTATCTCTACTATCGGTTCATTGAATATTTAATGGCTAATTACTGTCGAATGGTAACTTTACCATCGATAGAGGTGTATCTCTCACCTGTAAAACCGAATATCCGATCGTATCGGTTTATCGTTCTCAAGCTTAACAAAAATGCCTTTCAAAGTAAGCCATTCCTAACATATATAACATTACTACACTGCAAAAACACACCTCCTTAAAACTAGTCAATTTTAAGTGTGAATCTATTGGAAATAAGTGAAATTATCTGCCAGCGCTTGTAGTGAATTTCACTCAGATTTCTTGGAAGAAAAATAGCTAGCTGAAAATAAGCTTAACAGCCTTATTATAAGCAATAAATTATTATAAGTAATCCTAAAAAAAAACGTGTTTGTCAGAAATGTTCTTTATTCAAGAATAGGTATGGCTCGAAACATTATTTAAATTGAGAAGTGTTAATTGTTGCCAATAAGTTTTGATTATCTACTGTGACTGTAACTGAGCAGACAAATAGGTTAAATAATTTGAAAAGTGATTGCTAATGTTATATGCTTTGTTGCACACTGAGAAAATGATTAACTCAAAAGAGGGAGATGTCATGTATCCATTGTACAGCGCTTTGTTTACATTTGCGGAACTCACGACACTTGCTTTACGGCAGGTCAGCTGATACACGGCAGTATTATTAGGCCGAAGTTGTAGCTTGCATCCCCATGCGTGTGCCTGAGTTTTGTTAAGCTGAAAATAACGGCAGCGTGGATGAATTTATCCTTGTGTAAAAAAAAAAAAAAAAATCTCCTCCCGCCTGTGCCCTTCAGTCCATCCAGCCGCCAAATTGGCACCCGCGCCAGGCATCTGTCTGGCTCGATGAGAGGAACTGGACTGGTGGTGGCGGCATCTACGTTCGTAACGGATATCTGCCCACCTCGGCCTCCGGACGGAGGTGCACGGCGTGGGGGAACGCTCGAGAAACCCGCCCCGCTTAGGGCGAGGCGGCGGCGGCCTGCTGGACCAGCCAGAGTGGTGGGCCCTGTCGCAAGATGGCTACTTGTCAACTATCGGTTTCGTGCCGGTGTTTAGCATTAGATGGAGTTTACCACCCGCTTTAGGCTGAATGAGGACGCTTTTTTTCCGCCTCGTGAAACTTCTGCAATGCACGTTTTGCAGATGGTGAGAACGTCGTTTTTTTTTTTTTTACACAAATCTAGCCACACCAGTGACCGCTGCCATTATCTCAAACTGCTTCTGTTGTGTAACTCCACCTCCTCAACCCCTCCTCCCTCAGGGGCTTCAGAGAGGGGAGGGGTTGAGGAGGCAGCGGTGCTGAATTCTTCGGTTGCGCACATATGGAGGCTAAATCAAGTATATAATTATCGGATTGCATTATCGGTTGAATTTTTGTTATCTGGATTATCTGTGTGACGTCATAATGGCCATTATCGGCCGATAATTATCGGTAACCGATATTATCATGTATCTTTAGTTTAAATAACCAATTTCATGGTGATATGATACCATATCAGTTTTCTTCAAAAACAATACAATATTAGTATTATTACAAAAATACTGTGTATTATAAAATTTGCTATGATTCCATTCAACAGGCCTTTGATTTTGATGTTGATATAAGATGTTGTCATTATATGCACACATTTAACACAGTTAAATTTCACCTCAAGCAGTAAAACAATACAAAGCTATTTTTACATTTTTGACAATTTTCCAGCTGAAAATTTTCAAAGGTTGAATAAAACCCATTCTTTAAACAAAACCCTATATGTAAAGATGACAATCTTGGTCGATGTTTTGCGTTTCGATATGGTTGGATTCCTGCTTGACCGATTGATGTATATAAACCTTTGGTGTCCTTTTTCAATATCTGAAATTTTTCGGCCTTCAATACATCATGAAATTTTTGCCTTTAATTCAACTTTTTTTCAATTATGTTAAATATATCTACAGTATACATACAGTTTAATGCATGTACTGCATGTACATATATATATATATATATATATATATATATATATATATATGTATGTATGTGCAGTATATACTGTATGTATATGTATCTATTTGGGTTGGAGGGGTGTTTTTTTTAGTCACATATATAATTTGAGATTAAAAATATATATATACTGTGGTACCTTGACATGCGAACGCATCGACATACGATTCTTTTGACATGCAATGTAAAATTGGACTCTTTCCCAACAAATGAGGACATGCTCGAAATACGAAGATTTACGACAGCATCGCAATTTTATTGTTTTCCCACGAGACGGCAGCACGTCAGATTTTCTTGTGACAAAAATCATCATGGGTCCCAACAGTTTAATTCAAGTGGCAGTAGTGGTGAAAAAATTAAGAAGGTGACGCTTACTATTAAAATAAAGAAAGTAATCATAGAAAAACATGAGCGTGGCGTGCGTGTGAGTGAACTGGCTAGACCAGTCATGTCCATAGTCCGGCCCGGGGGCTAAATGTGGCCCATGGTCAAATTTAATCCAGCCCCCAGCCTCTGTCATAAAATCAATAACGTCTGGCCAGCACACAGACTTAATAAATTTGGTCAACAGTACTACTACCAGCATATGAAATAGCTTACACACTAAATGCTGCTCCTCATTTACTCACTAAAAGGCAGCAGAACTCTAAGCAACATTACCCCATGTGACTCTTTACTTCCAATTTTCTAAAATGGCAATAATCAACAAAAAAGAGAAAGTTGACTGCGTTGGCCGATGCTTCAAGGATAGGTGGAAATTGGACTATTTCTTCACTAAAATACGCGACAACTGTGTCTGCCTCATTTGCAAAGAGACAGTCGCTGTTTTTAAAGAGTTCAATGTGAGGTGACATTACCAAACAAGACATACTGACATGTACGACAAGATTACAGGGAAGAGATGTAGCGAGAAATTGAAGCTAAACTGTAGCTAAACTTTAAGGTACCGGTAGTTTCATTTCACAGCAGCAGTATTTCGCAAGAGCCGGAGAGTTGAAAGAGAACGCCACAAAGGCTCGTTGTTAGATTGTTGAAATGATAAAAAAAATAAAACAAAAGAAAATGTGACACACAGAATGGCTTGCTAAAATATATTGTTCTACGTACAGCCAAGGTCGGCCCCCCACATTTTTACCACACCAAATCTGGCCCCCTTTGCAAAAGGTTTGGACACCCCTGGGCTAGACAATACAGCTACCAACACAGCCCACCGTATCCTCCTCTACCTCCACACCCGCTGTCTCCTCCGACTTCCGTTCACCAATAAGTTAAGGTGACACTAAAAACATTTTTAAAAATTTCTTATTTATTCATAATTTATTTGTTTTACATGTGTTTAATTCAATGCAGTTGTTAAATTAGACAGAACACAGCTCACAGTATACTTTACCTCCACACACACCGCCTCCTCTAACCTCCATTCGCCAGTCTCTATAAGTTAAGGTGACACTAAAAGTAATTTTTTATTTCTGATTTATTTATAATGAATTTGTTTTGCTATGTGAAATTGCTATTTGTAATTGTACCTGCAATAATTATTAAAAATTTAGCGTAGGTTTTTTGGGCTGTGGAACAAATGAATCAAATTATGATATATTCTTATCCCTCTCAGCATACGACCATTTTGACATACAAACCAAGTCCTGGAACGAATTAAATTCATATGTCGAGATACCATTGTGTACCATATATTTACTGTATATATAAAAGGAATCTAGATCAACTCGGACAGTGTGGCGCTTTCTTATCACGAGCCGAGAAAAGAAGTGTAAATCCTGACCGACAACTGCAACACCAATTTTAGCTCATGGCGCAGTTTGGGTTCACCGTCACAAAACAGCTGCTCTGTTCAAGGTGTGAGAAGAATATTTCCTCCTAAATTTGCATTTATACATGTGTGTGTGTTTGTATACACTTGGATGCTCGGCAGGCATCTTTGTTCTCAAATGTAAGTTGAAAATATTCACGAGGAGGACATGAGGTCAGAGCAGACATTGAACAGAACATTGCTTCCAGTGAGGCCACACACCCCACATGCTTCCAAATAAACTCGGAGTCTCAAACTATTAATAGCTGTACCGGCAAGTCACCATGCAGAGGTCAATTTGGTTTTGTCCTTCCCGAGACCATTTGCGCATCCACTTTGCGTTTATGTCTCTGCAACTAAAACAACATACTGTGAGCCAAAAAGACTTGTGTGCTTTTGCACTTCTCAAAGTCACCTTTTCCTTGAACTTTAAAGTGCTTATGACCCAAAAAAGCATGTTTATTTCATATTTCACGCAGTGTTTTATGCTCCTGAATGAAATGGACCCCTTGGATGTGTGTGGAAGTGATTGTGTACAGCATTGCTTTATAGCATGCAGATGGACTGCGGATTTTGCGCATTAATTTTTTTTATTTTTCGCATCACGCCAGCCAAACAATGCAGAAAATTGTTGCCGCACCAGGGAGAGGAGTGTGGGCAGTTTTGGGTTTCAAAATAGTCCCGTTCACTGCAGATATTGGCCAAAACAAACCCTACTGTGGGACCATTGGACTTACCAGGAAGTGAGTAAACATCGTATTTTGTATTATGTCAAATACTGGGATCATGGTACATGTTTTAATACGGAGGTGGCTTGCATTTTGTGGCTAATTGTCCACCATGCCTGCTACTCGGCCGACGACCGGCAGCTTGTTTGCACCCCCCTCCCTCTATACTCGGCTTATTGCCCTCCGGGTGCTTGATGTTCTGTCAAATATTTAACCCCATCAGAAGTTGCAACTTTGTGTTAAAAATGGCCAATAATACAGCGATTACAAAGTAAACACTACGAACTTTCTTTAAATAAAGGACTTTTTATTTACGTTTGATCATGGACAGACATGTAGAAGTTCTCAGATCTCTTCCTCCATGTTAGCTGCACAACAACTGCACGTCTCTCTGTTTACGTCGTCGCCATGGAGTAAAGCATTATTTCACGCCAAATTCGTGTTAACCACGTGGCAGCTACGCATTCCTCCGACATCAGCCCGTTTGTCCGGCGGTACTCTCCTGCTGCTTCCCCGGCAAGCTCTCTTCTCCTTAGTAAGTCAACGAGCTGTAACTTGCTCGCCGCCGGGCCGGTTGTCGGTCGGCGAAGACTATCGACAACCCCGCCACCGTGTGATATGATCTGGGCTAGTTTTGTGTGCTTTTTCGCTTCGAAAAACAAAAATAAGACTTTAAGACCCCACTCGATTCGGGTTAGCATGTCAGCTATCTGTACGCTTCTGGGTTTGTTTACATTCTCCGAAGCCGGGGGGCAGGGAAATGACAAAAGCCTGACTAACTGCGGTGGCATTAAATATCGTCGGGAGGTGCGACAGTAAATGTGAAGTCAACAGTTTTTATCATTATGGAGTAATTTTGCCATGTCGTACTGAATAAATGCATTTTTATTATTTCATATTCCATTTAGGACAAGACTGTTATTTGTCATGATCATACCATTTATTTAGCAATTTGGGGAAAATATTTATATGAAAATAATATCTTGTTAAAATATTGGAGTAGAGATACTGAAACAATGACATTTTGCGGCTCTCTTCGTCGCATTTTCCTCATTCTGAATAATTCCCCCTCAATGGGCTGAATTCTAAATCGGATGAAACGATGACCCTGCTGACGTCATCCTCCTGTTGAGGACGCTAGAGCTCGATAATGGTAGGCGTGGCTAAACGGTGGATTAAAACTAAAGATGCACTGATACCGATACTAGTATCGGCAGGGGGGCGCCGATCCGGCCCAAAATGGTGGTATCGGTATCGGCGAGTACCAACAAAGACGGCGCCGATACCATTTACCGGTCCATTATTATAACATTTGACCGCAGCCTTTTTTTTTCTCCTGGTGCTCACTACACTCTGTCTCTGTGTTATGTGATGACACGTGAACACCAAGCAGCTATCGCTATTGGCCTGCTCCAGACCAATGAGAACGGGCCAATAGCCACTCCTGACCAATGACAAGGCCGCTTGGTGGTGGCGGTCGGGAAATATTTCAAAATAGAAATCCCGTCAATTAAAATCAATTGCTGCATGCAAGATTTGCGGCCTGAAAGTTTCGAGATGTGGAGTTAAATCGGCCAGTTTCAATACCTCGAACCTGATAAAACATTTGAAGACGAAACGTGAACGAACACAACGAGTTTGAGCCTGCAAGAGCAGGACTGCTATCTAGAGGAAGGGCGCTGGACCGGTGCAGCAATCTCTGTTCAGTTCACTACGTCAAATTTACTTTGTCTTTTACTTAAAGAAATGCTGCAGTAATTTGGGAACTGTTTCCAAAGTAGGGTTGCCACCTTTCAGAAATAGAAATAAGGGACTCCCCCCCCCTCCCGAAAAAAGGAGGCTAATAGAGAGACGGGATGCTGTGGTCAATTATTTTTACTTATAATTGTTAGCATCCGCAAATGCAGAAACAAGGTTGGACCACGAAGCGGACAACAAGTGGGGGATACGTACAAGGGTTTAATGATTGCAAAAAAAAATAACACGCGATCGCTGGAGTAGAAATAACAAAAGGAGTCCGTGACAGCAGGTCGACGGAGCTCAATACTACAAACTCGAAGGTTAACTAAGACGATAGGCAGCGAGCCAAAAAGCCAAAATAAAAACACTCAAATACCTGCACAGGGTAGAGGTTACAAACGAGTGCAGCACACTAACAGAAAAAACCCAACGCAGGGGCGTAACAAGCAAATGTAGCGAGACTATAGTGCGAGATGTCAAATGGCGATCAGCAAAGCAAATATCTCGGCAGCCTTCTCTGAGCTTACCCGTGCTTAAATGCTGCGCTGATGAGCCTGCATTGGATTCAGGTGCGACGTCAGGAACGCCCCCACTAACAGCCCAGCAACAAAACACAATCTAACCAGCAGCAGAATGTGACAATAATTTCATGAAAGTTGCACTGTTTGGCCTTTGAGAGGTTTGAAAACGTTTACTCAGTTCATTCAGAGTTTATTATTATGAACTTATTTTTGCTTTCTTACTGTTGGGCTAGTATTATACTTTGTACTAGTCTTTTTCCTATTTTGCAAAGGTAAGCAACAGCCTGACAAAGCCTTGATAGCAATGATTTCACATCCAATTATGTAGCTCTTTGGGGGAAAAAAAAATATATATATATATATAAACGGGGTGGTATCGGTATGGTATCGGTATCGGCCGATACTGCACAGCCAGGTATCGGTATCGGGTCCAAAAAATGGTATTGGTGCAATACTAATTAAAACACAAATTTCTCGTCATCTGCGCTTTGCCAAATTATTGTACAAAGTCGAATCGTCTCAAAATATGATTCTAATTCACATAATAATGCTATTAAAGACTTTTTTTTTTATCCTGTCGTACTCACTTTAAAGAGTACCAAGTGGAGAGTCTTACTGTGCCTAGTCCACTCAGGTGACAGTCAAGTCAAAGAAGTATGACCTTTACAAAAGGTGACAGTTCAACGGGATATCTCTCCAACAGGCCAAATCTCAAGCTGCCAGACAGACGGCGCACAAGATTCCATTACAGGCACTGCACTGCCGACGCTAAAGGGTAAATTCACTTCACTCAGCCACAAAGGGCCACCTGTGCTGTTTTCATTTCATGAGATGGGAAGGGAGTGTGAATTAAGACTAAAACTTGAAATCCAAGGGAATTCAAGTCATTCAGTCTTAATAATTGCCATTATGTGTCTTTAAGAATCCAAATATTGCGTGTAAAAAAAAAAACAACATAAAACGTTATTTTCAGGTTATGACACATTTAAAGGGGAAAATATTGCCTCTTGTTAAGAAAGAAATTTCAGTTCGCAAGGGGCAAAAATGCTATACAATACTGTGAAAGATATGTATGTTCTTCCTGCTTTCTGCTTTTAAATGTCGCAATCTAAGGTCCTGCAGCCTTATTTGTCATAATATTTCCCATCATGCTTAGTAATGGAATTCCGCTCTTATATTGGCCGATTGTTGATGATGTTTCAATTTGGGTGTCGCTGTATGATGACATGCACAGGCGCGACGGTGTTATTGTTGATAATGCGGGGACGTCCGAGACAAATGAGCACAAGGCTCCTCATTATTTTGTCTCACGAAGCATTTTTTTAAGCCCACAGATGGTTCATTACATTAGTAGCACATTAGAGCATAGGTCTTCTTGCGTTTTTGTGTCACGAAGCGTGAGATAGGCGATAGGCACCATCGATCTCGTGAAAGAGGACATTGCCTCACTCAAAAGGAAAGATATATTTTTTTCTTTTTTTTCTTTGCATTTTGTTCTGTTATCTACTTCATTACAGGTATTAATGGTTAGGTTAGGTTAGGTTAGGTTAGGTTAGGTTAGGTTAGGTTAGGTTAGGTTAGGTTAGGTTAGGTTAGGTTAGGTTAGGTACAATGGGGCAAATAAGTATTTAGTCAACCACCAATTGTGCAAGTTCTCCTACTTGAAAAGATTAGAGAGGCCTGTAATTGTCAACATAAACCTCAACCATGAGAGACAATGTGGGGAAAAAAAACAGAAAATTACATTGTTTGATTTTCAAACAATTTATTTCCAAATTAGTGGAAAATAGGTGTTTAGTCACCTACAAACAAACAAGATTTTTGGCTGTCAAAGAGGTCTAACTTCTTCTAACGAGGTCTAACGAAATCTAATGATGCTCCACTCGTTACCTGTATTAATGGCACCTGTTTTAACTCATTATCAGTATAAAAGACAACTGTCCACAAAATCAGTCAGTCACACTCTAAACTCCACTATGGCCAAGACCAAAGAGCTGTCGAAGGACACTAAAGACAAAATCCAGATTTCAACCCCATAGAAAATCTGTGGAGGGAGTTGAAAGTCCGTGTTGCCAAACGACAGCTCCTAAACATCACTGCTCTAGAGGAGATCTGCATGGAGGAATGGGCCAAATTACCGGCAGCAGCGTGTGAAAAGCTTGTTAAGAGTTACAGAAAATGTTTGGCCTCCGTTATTGCCAACAAAGGGTACTGTACATAACAAAGTATTTAGATGAACTTTTGGTATTGACCAAATACTTATTTTCCACCATGATTTGCAAATAAATTCTTTAAAAATCTAACAATGTGATTTTCTGTTTTTTTTTTCTCCACATTCTGTCACTCATGATTGAGGTTTACTCATGTTGACAATTACAGGCCTAATATTTTCAAGTGGGAGAACTTGCACAATTAGAGGTTAACTAAATACTTATTTGCCCCACTGTAAATGGAATGATTCAAGTGTGTTTGGCTGTTGTTTTATTCCGGTTTTAACCCACTTATATAATTTAATGTGGTGTGTTAGTAGTGCTTGGAATGGATTAGGGTATTTACATGTAAAACGCATATCTATTTACGAAATGTTCTTGTTACGAGACTACCTCCAGAACCAATTAATGTCGTAAGTAGAGGTACCACTGTAGTAATATATGCAGTATATGGATGGATAAAGAGCTCTGTAATAGGATAATGGTACTTGACTAGGATAATTTCAATCTGGTCTTTCTCATTTGAGAGAAATGTTTCAATAAACTCATTACAATGGACAGCTATTCAAAAGTTGACACTTGAATCCTTTAACCTTTTATAGAACAAGTGACTATTTTCGATCATTGAAAAAATCTTAAATATTAGCAATTATTGATGAAGCTACCTGTCCAATTCATTTGAACTTGTAAGACTGGCTGTGAATTTTCATGTTCCAGTGCCGTTGAGGGCGCTAGATATCCAATCCGTTTTGACTGGGAGGGAGTAATGGACGAACATTAATTCACACCTACACAAACTCAAATGAACTTACTTCGTGCGTGCCATGTGAGAAGTTCATTCTTGCAATGTTCATCCCGGCCATGATCATCTCCTTGGCCATGGCGACGGACCGAGAGGCCGGTCCTATAAGATGACATTTTCAAGAGAAATATATGTAAAAAATATATTTTAGGAAATATTTTTTGGTACTAAAGTCAGGGGTGAAAGTGGCTAGAATTTCTTGCCGGAACTCCCTGACATAAAGGTCGGCACGGAGCTTGTCCCCCCCCCCCCCCTTTTTTTGAGGGGGAGGGGGGTGTCAAATCTCCTGAAATAACCGAAATGCTAAATCTTCTTTTGGCAGAGTTATACATATAACCAACAACAAAACACAACAGGTTTTAGATACGCATTAGGTACTGCATTACACTGAAACAAGGCAGATGAGTCAAATGAACAGTGTTATTTTCGTCAATGATGACGATAACGAAAATATTCGTCAACGATCACATTTTTCATGACAATGACATCACGATGTCGAGCTCTAAACGTGTCTTCAGAGACCAAAACATAACGAAATGGATGCCAGTTGACGCCTGGTGAGACGAGAACGAGACGAAAATTCATCATAGTTTCCGTCACAAGTTCTGATGTGTGTGATATTTTCTTATCGTATGTGTAGTTAGCACGCATTTTAGCAGTGTTTGCTCATGTCACTCATGTGACGTGCTGCGCCTCCCCCTAGTCCCCCCGCCCCCCACACAGGATTAAGCGTGTGCCTATTCTAGGCTGTTTTTGTGAAACACATGTGTCAGATGCTGCTTGGTGAGTTTGGTTTTCTTATCTTGGCTATGGCATGTTGGTTTGGCCTTTAACGGTCTGTGCTGAGTGATCATCACACACTAAACTAATTGGTAGCATTAGCATTGCAGTCACGTTAGCATAGCGTTCGCGTTGGAATTAGCATTTAGCGTGGTGGAAAACTTTTTACGTACAGTTCGTGGCGTCTAGGTGTGTTTAATTAATTGCAAATAATTTGCTGTTTTCCTGCTGAGTGTGTATTATCATCATGAAGATGTTGATGTCCTTGTAGACGCTACAATCATGTGCTCGTCTATCAATGTTCATTCGAAATTGTTGGAAATCTTTTATTCATTCATTCATGGACTAAAATTTTTTAAGTTTATAGATGAAAAAATTTCAAGAATTGTCAACTAAAACTTGACGAAATTTGTCTGTTTTTGTCGACTAAAAGTAGATGAAGACGAACACATTTTGAAATAACTAAAATATGACTAATACTAAAAAGTAGGACGATTAAAAGAGCTGCCAAAAACAAGACTAAAAATGAGAAACTGACTTTCATTCAAAATTGTATTTTTTCAGTGATTTGAAAAAAATCCATCTAAAACTTAATCTTATTTTTATTTTCCCTCATTTCCTCAGATCTAAAGGAAAAACCTCAATTTTAACTATTTATGAACATATGATGTACATTACAATGGAAGATAATGCAAACATTGCCTTCTTTTTAAAGATAAGGAAATAAATAAGTAGCTAACTAACATAAATGAAATAAATGAACAAAAATAAGTTCAAAGTGCACATTAACATGGAAGATGTTCTGAACCTACCAGTTACAGCAAATAAAACAAAATAAAATGAAATAAAAACCTCTTCAACTCTTTCCTTTCTCTAAAAGATCTGATCAATTTTCCTTTGCATTTCCCTTTTTTATCACATTAATTCAACAAGCTTGTTACCCCCCCGCCCCCATTTTTGCTCTAAAAAAAACACACAAAAAAAGTGCATTTGAACCACTCAAACCTATCTATCCTTGCTGATCACATGTCAGTATGTCAGTCAATTGAACGGACAGCAGAGACCAGTGTGGTTTGCTGTGCGTATGTGCACATCGACACAACTTGTCAAACTCAGATACTGAGATATAGACGCTGGGAAGAACTATGTGGATTAAATAAATAAATAATAAATATCGATGGAAACAGGTTACACTCCACAAGCACTTTGTTAGGCTTGTTGTTGACACTTATGTATTTAAATCTAAATTTAAATTAGTAGATTGTTCTTCTTGGAGATGCGTGTGTGGCTGCCTGACAGTATTTTTTCAACGTGGGGTTTTGACAGTCGGTGTCATATTTTCGGTATCCGCCTCGTTCCGGCCCTGAATCTTTTACTGGACCGATGTTCCGGACTGTTGCGTCCCACTTTCACCTCTCACTATAGTCACACTTCAGTCGAGGTGCAACAATTAATCGATTAATCAACAGCTAATCAATTAAAAACTAATCGACAACTATTTTGATTACCGATTAATCGTTTAGGACCTTCTTCACCTTAACTTGTCTAAATTGTTGGAATTATTACATATATATAACTTCTCAGTTGTAAATATCCTCAGCTTTCTTCATTATATTGTTGTTAAGCCAAAGTACGACATGAACAAAAATCAGCTTTTAAACAACAGTTCACATTTTTGCCAGTTTTCGGACATTTTACTGTCTAAACTAGCTTCTTAATAAGGCTGCAACAACTACTCAATTAAATCGATACGGTTGTATACTAGCAGTAATAAAATAATAATACTGTATTAGCCCGAATATAAGACGGTGTTTTTTGCATTGAAATAACACTGAAAAAGAGGGGGTCGTCTTATATTTGCGGTCTAGACATTATACCCATTCACGACGCCAGATGGCGCCAAATATCATTGAAGCGGTGTTCTGTCATGATAGATCTCAGCTACTCTCCCCATTCACGACGCTAGATGGCGCCAGATATCATTGAAGCGATGTTCTGTCATGACAGATCTCAGCTACTCTCCCCATTCACGACGCAAGATGGCGCCAGATATCATTGAAGCGATATTCTGTCATGACAAAGCTCAGCTGCTCTTTTTAGTTTAACCAGTTTGCATTATTTTATTGCAATGTTTTTCCTTATTCAGATTTGTTTCAAGATTACAGTTACAGTTAGACTTCACTTTGATGGTTAATGCAGTTATTGAAAATTTGTTGTTTTATCTCAATAGATTGGTTTATTTACATTTCAAAAACCAGAAGCCATTCATTTACGAATGTGATTGCACTTTAGTTTACATATTTAAATGTTCAGATATTAAGATTTGAATGAGGCAAAATAACATGCTTTTTCTCTGAAATATATTTTTATAATCATTTGTTTCGGATGTACTGTAATTATTTTCTGTATAAAAATTAATTTGGTGTTCAAAAAGTCTTTTTTCAAACTTGAGTCTTGAAAAAGAGGGGTCGTCTTATAATCAGGGCCATCTTATATTCGGGCCAATACGGTAATAATAATTAAAAAAAAAAGATAAATAAAAACCTGTAATAGAATGTTATTTTAGAAGGAAACAGTCATCCATTTTGTCTTCATTGCTGCTTACAACATGCCAAAAACAACTTAAAGGTAAATTGTGAAGGTAATTGAAAGAAGTGACATTTTTCCAATTAATTGTTTAATTAATTGTCCAATTAATCGATTATGAAAACAATCGTTAGTTGCAGCCCTACACTTCAGTATAAGTTGCACCAACCAAACTATGAACAACATGTATGACTAATGCTCCAGAAAATACAGTAACTGTCATTAATGTTTTGGGAGTGTATTTCTGACCAATTGTGCAGATGATGCCAGTGTTGCGGGACACGGCAGGCTCTGAGTCGATGTCCAGCAGGCACATGTGCTCGATGAAGGTGTCAGCCATGGCAGCGTGCAGCTGCTGGGTGTGGATGATGGAGGACTCCTTTGACTTGGACATGATTGGACACGTGCCTTCGGGACTACACCTGCAGGAAGATATCAGACGAAGAGATTGATTTGTAGTTGGTGATCAGGATTTTTATTCAAGTCTACTTGAAGACTTTTGACAGGCCCTGGAATTAGTCTTAGAACAGGATAAGATCAAATACTGTATCAGTTTTCCATGACTATTATGTTCAATGCTCAAATGTTCGAAGTGTTATCAGTATGATTTACTTTACCACAACTACAACAATTACTAAACATTTTGTACAATAAATACGACTGCTGGGTGAAGAGTTCGTTCGAAATATTTGACCTGGTAGAGCACAATTAGTCAGAATTACCTTTTTTTTTTTTTTTTTTTTAATAGTGAGGGTTTTGGTGTATTCAAAAAGGCACTCTGTAAGTGTAAGGTAATGAGAGAATGTTCTTGTAAACATTTCTGACATCTTGTTGGATACCATTTACAAAATCAGATTTTTGAGCAATTTACGATTTTTATTTCAGGGTGATAGAACTTTGATTTTTAAAAATATGTTTCTGAAATGTTTCATAGGGAAGTGTCAGTTTTGAAAAATCACACCAAATGAAGCATTTTTCCCTTTTGTCTCGGAATCTCTGCGATTTCCAACTCATTTTACTACACATGTCAAAATTAGGCTTCCGTACAGTAAGATGCAAGCCAATAATACACAAGAGAATTACCGTAGAACACCGTACAACAACAAATTCACAAGGTCTGCATTCCTATTCACCGTATGGTATTGGCCATTAACCCTTTCATGCACAAATTGTCATGTTTTTATTATATTCACAATGGTCAGGGGTCCCAGACGTATGGCTCAAGGGCCTATAGCAGAGCCCATTTGGCAATCAATTGCAGTATTAGATTTGCATGCACGTACTGTATTTTGCACTGGGCATTAAAAAAATATGTAAATAATTTGAAGCAAAATGAATTAATTAATTGCAGGATCCAATTTAGAAAAAAAAAAAAATATATATATATATATAGTAATTCATTTTTTAAAAAATCAAAAAATAAAACACATTGTAATATGTTGAATAAAAGAAAAAAGGCATATATTAAAATAGATGTGGCATATGTGTATTTTGCGCTGGGAATTTTATTTATTTATTTTATTGATTTTGTTTCATAAATCTCTTGTGAATTTACATAGTTTCACGCTATAACTGGAAGGGGCAGCCCCTTCCAGCTGAAATTGATTGGATTGGAATATCAATTTCCCCCCTTTTTTTTTTTTTTTTTTTTTTAAACTAACTACAACAACACGTGCTCTGTGACCTGGGCTGGCAGTGAATGCACGGGCATAGGTTTGCATAAGGATATAACACTAGCAACTTTTCAGGATGCTCAAATTGTCCCCACCAACTTTTAAGCAACCTTATTTGCATTAAACAATGAGTTCAGTTATAGAGGTAGTTTAAATTGTCTTCCTATATATTGTAAGGATAGACTAGACCCTACCATTGTTAAGTGAATTATTTTTACTGTGTTCGGACTTAAGTTTATCCCTTTTCACTTGCTGAATGTGCCAGTCCATTTTCCCCCCTCAAACGCACATTTCATTGGCTGATGACTTGACCCCACCCCTCCCACACAGCCCCGACAGATTAATGTCGAAAACATGCCGCCTCCTCCGTACCCTTCGAAGGGGTGAGATATTAGAAGTTCTTTCGGCTAGCAGCAGCCACTGTAATTAATGTAAAAAGACGTCAATGTTGCGGAGTTGTGGGAAACATCAGTAATTTTGCTACTGAAAGTCCGATCTGCATTACAGTTTGCATAACATTAAACTCTGTAAACTTGCTAACCTGCAAAACTAATGCGGGCAGGCCAGCCTCATCAAGGAACAACAAAGTCAAGCTAGCCGTCCCTCATTTGGATCATTGTTTGGATTATATGCATTGTGGTAAGGCAATGCGGTGACTTCAGAGTGCAAGGCCTTTATTTGGGAAGAAAAAAAATAAAAGAAAAAGGGGGGCGCTATCCATGAGTCCACTTCAGGGGGACACTGACATGAACATGAACAGGCATGAAACATCCCACATCAGAATTGAGAGTACTTTGGTGCAAGTCTTGGGGTAGTCTAGTATGCAGCAGATGTTGATCAGTCCTTGGATATATGAGATTTTTTTTTCATTATTATTTTTTTTTTCCCAAATCACTTTTATATTAATACTTTGGTAACACTTTAGAATAAGCGTCCCTTAATTAACATTAGTTAATGCATTTTTAGACAATAACTAATGTTTAAGTAACATGATAATAATTTATTTAATCCCATATCTAACATTTATTAATATATTAATTAACATGAGTTAATGCATTAAGTTAATGCCTTAGTTCATGCATTTTAAGACAATGACTAATGTTTAGGTCATAATAATTAATTAATTATAATAATTATAATAATTCATATAATCCCTTATTTAACAATTAGTAATATATTAATTAGCATTAATCAATGCATTTGTTAATGCATAACCAGACAGTAACTAATAGTTTGGTAAACATTTTTAAACAATACAGGTCTATATAGAGTTCGGGTTTAGGGTTAGGGTTTGTTAAGCTAAGCATTTATAATTTCTTAGTTAAGGAACACATGTGCTACACTTTACAATAAGGGTCCAAAAAACATTCAGTAATGGTTAATTAAGGTTAAGTAATACTTATGAGGTACGTTCACGTGAAATAATACCATACTCAAGGTTAGGTTATAATATATAATATAGTATATAATACATTACTTAACATTAATTCAATGAAACATTAGTGCATTAATAAATAGTTATTAATGTACACTGGTACTAGAAAGTGATTATGTTATTTAAAAATTAGAAACATTGCTCTGTGAGTCCTTGGGTGCTGCTAGCCTAACCTTAAGTATGGTATTATTTCACGTGAACGTACCTCATAAGTATTACTTAACCTTAATTAACCATTAATGAATGTTTTTTGGACCCTTATTGTAAAGTGTAGCACATGCGTCCCTTAACTAAGAAATTATACATGCTTAAGTTAACAAACCCTAACCCTAAACCCTAACCCTATATAGGCTTTTTTTAAAATTGTATTTTACCAAACCAATTGCTACTGTCTGGTTATGCATTAACTAATGCTTTAACTCATGTTAATTAATATATTAATAAATGTTAGATAAGCAATTATATTAATTATTGTAATGTTACTTAAACATTAGTTATTGTCTATTGTCTAATGTTAATTAACTGACCCTTATTGCAAAGTGTTACCGATACTTTAGTTTGAGTCTAGGGGGGCTCCAGTGTTTCCCAGAAGTACACCCATTCTTGGATAATTCCCGTTTTTTTTTTTTTTTTTTTTTTTTTAACAAACTGACTTGCACTTCAAAATGTTTCCTTAGTAGTTTTTGAAAACAAAGGTTTGAATTGAACTTGTATCACCTGAACCAATACACATGAAAATTAGTATAAACCAATAGAGACTTATTTTGCATTGATCATTTAGCCTATCGTTTAATTAGGTTCATATTCATGAGAAATGTACCCCTGACCCCTGTTCAATAGTGTGTTTGGTTGTATTAATGTCCCGTCCCCAACAAAAAGTTTACATGCAGGTTATGCTGTTATATCATCCCTACTAACATAGAGACCAAACCTTACGCCCTTGAGTGAATGAGTTAAGCTAATGATAACTTTTGAATAGATGTCCACTGTAGTGACAACTGTCCCTTAAAGGGTTAATGGTATGAGTGGGCAGACGTGCAGTGAGACAGTGGTTTTCGTGTGAGCTGATCAAACAGCCGGCATGCATAAAGCAACAAGGACAGAAAAGTGCCTGACTGGCTGCGCTCTCCACATTCCACCGGGAGTTCGTGTGGAGCTGAAGGAGAGGAGCATGTCACATGGACTTGAAGTTGAAACACAGTCACAAACAGGGGCTACAGTCTATTGTTGAAAAATAAGTGAGACATCACCGCTATTGGTGTATGTGAGACGCACAACCGACAACTGTTGTTGAGTCTGAGAGCGTGCTGGCCCACAGCACTGACCCTAAAATAACCACCTGGGGGTATTTCTGGGCAGTGGACAAATGCTATGAATGTCTTTTCGTTTTGATAGCATGATAGCACACGCACAGGCTTATGCTTAAATTAGATTTGTTGGGGAAGTCTCATCAAATTTGGGGTAAGCATTAGCGGTGCCGCGTGTTTAACCGTTTCGGGGACAATGGTCACCACAGTTGATAGCTATTCAAAAGTTGAATCTTAAGACCTTTAAGCCTATATAGCAGGGGTCCCCAAACTTTTTCCTGTGAGGGCCACATGACTTTTCCCTTCTCTGATGAGGGGCTGGGGTCAGTTTGTATCAGAAAAAGTGTGACAATTGCAGGAGTGCCTAAATGTATAAAATTATTGCTTTTCAGAAAGCCACAATCAAATAACCCTTTCCGGATTCTTCACGGAACAAAAGTAGATAAAATAAAAATAATAATATAATATAAAATAATAATAATAAATAGTAACAACACTATTAATTTAATAGATAATAACCAAATAACCCTCTCGGAGTTCTTCACAGAAAAAGGCCAGGAAATAAATAACACTATTGAGAAGAGAAAAAAAAATTTCAGAATGCTCTCTGGTATTGTTCAGGGGGCCGGACCCAATGTGGAGGCGGGCCGTATCCGGCCCGCGGGCCGTAATTTGGGGACCACTGCTATACAGTATGAGGTAAGTTACTATCTTTGGGCATTAAAAAACTTAAAGATTAGCTTTTTTTTTTTTTTTTTTTAATAACTATTCTTTATTGTTCAATTTTATTTTATTTGTATTTTTCTTACATATTTATAAATGCATTTATAAATTAATTCAAATGTTACTAAAAGTTCAATCAATGAAATTAAAATGAATAAAAACAGAAATACACACTTGCAACAGTCTAAGTAAAACTCCAAATAATTTTTTTTTCATAGCACCTTTTTTTCCCGGGCTATAAGTCGCTCCTGTGTATAAGTCGTACCAGCCAAGAATGCACAATGAAGAGGAAAAACAAACTATATAGGTCGCACTGGACTATAAGCCGCAATTGTGGGGAATTTTTAAAATTTATTTATCAGAAACCAAAAACAAATGAATGAACGTTCGTTTCTTTATTCATTCACCCGTCCCAGTGAAAATGGATTGGGCGTCAAGCGCCAACATCAGCGTTAGCCAATGAGTTAAATGAGTGCCCTATAAGGTTAAAAATAATAACTTGTGCTTGAAAGGCTTAATATATGAATGTAACTCTGTACTTAAAAAACTAGAGACGTCTTTATGAATTTGAATATCAGGTTAAAAATTTTCAGTTCAAACTATATTGATTATTTGAGTAAAGTGAACTAATTCATCTTGTAATTTTTATTTTATTTTTTTTAGGATTAAGTTAACATCATTCTAATTCTTCACCTCAAGTTAGTGGTCAAAATTGGTCCATAAAAAAATATTAACGTAAAATAAAGTATTAATGTAAAATAATGTAAATGTAATTTTCCACGACAATATTCCAATTCATTGAAATAGACCTGTATGCGGTGAAATGCACTTCAGAGTAAAGCTGAGTAAAGTTGCAAATAAAAACGTAGTGGTGCAAAATTTCCGGGTAAAAATCACTTTTCAGTTTATCATTAACAATTAAGAAACAATAAACACCAAATTGAAAATGGAAGCAACAAAATATAGTTACAGTACTATAAATTCCTGTGATTACAGACTTCCCACGATACATATTGTAATAGGTGTATTCTTCATAAATGTTTTTAATTATATTTTAACCAAATGTCCTGTTGAACTGTTTTCATACCTACATACACACACTTGTATGTGCACTCACCTTCGGGATGAACTTTGCAGGGAACCAAAGCGCCACTTGACTGCCTGTGGCAGCTGGTATTTATGTTACTTGGCTGACTGGAACTACTTTCCTGCCACCAATAGAATTTAGTGCGCGATGAGGGCGTTGGTGCTCCGGTGAGTAGGAAATAACTCCGCCGCTGCATGCATCTCGCATGTATCCATTTTAACGCATTCACTGCGATTAACAGTGAAAGTCATTAAATCCATTTCAACTGGGATGGCTGGCATTGAGTGATCATGTCTCACTGATCGAATCGATCGAATGATCGCTGCCATCCCCCCTTCAAATTGCATTGGACGTCTATTGCCGTCAATGGCAGCCAATGAGAAAAGACTTCCGGCTAGTCAGATTAAGTGGACCACACGTTAGAAATCTTGAAAACATTTGACAAGAGTTAACATTTATCACTAAGCATATGAACATATTTTTGGGATTTTAAAGGGAAAATGATCAATGCTATTATTGCAAAAAGAAAAAAATTACTGCAAAAAGAGTAATAACATAATTAAAATGAATGCCACCTTGGCCGCTGTGAATACAGTGTATATATATTACGTTGATATACTGTACAATATGTAGTATGATACATTAATGTAGACCTGTGAAAACTTATTCTCCAATTACAAGTCCAATTTAGTCAAAATACTATAGTATTTGTCAACATTCTCAAAGGATAAATAGTTTTAACGCAGTTATTTGAAATTTTTTTACATGGTCGCCATTTTTAGAAACTTAGTGATTTTTTTCATTTACTGTTTTCATTTACTTTATTGTTTTAAATACACAGCATGTACAGTAAATCTGTTGTCTCATTTAACACTTTTGTCATAAATTGTTAACTGCAACTTTTTGCAGTTGGGTAATAACATTTTCTCTGTTACATTTACTTGAGTAACTTTTTGAGAAAAATGTACTTCTCTGAGTAGTTTTACAAAGCTATACTCTTTACTTTTACTTAAGTAGATTTGTAAAGAAGAAACGCTACTTCAATACTTTGGCTACACGAGTCGTTACATTTTTTTCTCTTCTTTACTCTACATATTATATTTTCCTTTTTTTTTTTTTTTTTGCCAGCAATGCCAACAGTAGCTCTACCAGTTTCACGAATGAGACGTCACAACAATAATCACATAACTCCATTATAACAACCACACTCAAGCTTGCCGTTCTACGATCACGTCAGCCAGATCAATCACATGGCGTCTTTAAAGCACCGTAAAAAATTAAGTATTTGACATGGAGTGCTGCCCTCAACATGAATCGAAAGTGCAGATTTTAACCTCGCTCCCAGTTTTTATTTGGCACCGATTGACCACGGAAAACCGGTGATATGATCCTTTTAGTTTCATTTTAGGAACTATGAAAGAACTATTCACTATTCAACTATTCAAACTAGGAACTTTTTTCTCCCGGAGAGGGCACTCATGCTGTTTTGACGAATGATGCGTCATTTCGGTAATTTTTTTTCTCTCGCTGGAATTCAATGATCCCCCACCCCCCCTTTGGCTTAATGTGATAATGTAATGGGTTATTGTACAGTATCATAACAACAGTTAATATAGATATCTTTGTGCTGACAAAAAAATAATTTAACAAAACTTACTTGAGTATTCTTTTAACCAAAAACAGGTTTACTTGTACTCGAGTACATTTTTTGGATGACTACTTTTACTAGAGTAATTTTATTTTGAAGTAACGCTACTCTTACTTGAGTAAAATTTTTGGCTACTCGCTCGCTGCCTCCAATACCCACGGAACTGAAACATAAAAATCTTTCCGGATGAGCGAAAAAATAAAAATAAAAAAATCAGGTCACCCGCCACTCATTGCACTAATGAATGTAGATTTCCTATTTGGAAAAAAAAAAAAAGGGGGGGGGAGATAAGTATCATTTTATTAGTTCTCAAGACTAATTAATGATAGGATAATGACCATCTGCAGCATTACTGAGAAGCTCCATGATCTGCTAATGCTGAATTTCCATGTAACACGAAACGATGAATATAATAAGATCACCAGTGAGACAGATGCTCCATACTGCACATATCGTGCAGTACATATCGTACACGTACAGTAGTTAGTCAGCACTGCCCTGCAGATACATATGTCAGATAAGTGTCATGTATAGAACTCTCTATAAAAATAGTCATCCTCCAGTATGTCATGTCACCAGGCAAATCTTGTACATACCATTCCAACATTACCATGTATGCTGTATTTGTGTCCTGATTGATAGCGTTATTCGCCTGTCTAATGTTGTCATTGCATGTGAATGTTAATGGGAAAAAAATGCAAATGAAAAGAAAATAGGAGGACGTCTGAAATTTCAATCATAGATGCATTTCCATTTATAGAGACATAATCTGACAAAAAAAATCCAGAAATCGCATTGTATGATTTTTAAAAATAATTTATTTGTATTTACTGAGGTTCAGAACTATTTGTACCCCTGAGAAAATCAGTGCTAATATTTGGTGCAGAAGCCTTTGTTTGCAATTACAGAAGACAGACGCTTTCTGTAGTTCTTCACCAGATTGTCACATATGGAAACAGAGATTTTGGCCCATTTCTCCACACAAATCTTCTCTACATCTGTCAGATTTCGCCAGTCCTTGGTGGATTTACTGGTATGTTTTGGGTCATGTCATGTTGCAGGGTTCGGTTTCACTTCAGCTTTAATTTTTTCACAGATGATCTCACATGTTCCTCAAGCACCCTCTGATACACGATACAATTCATGGTGGATTCTAGGATGGTGAGCTGGCCAGGACCTACTGCAGCAAAGCATGGCCGAACCATGACACTTCCACCTCCATGCTTCACAGTTGGTATGAGGTTCTTTTCCTGGAATGCTGCACTGAGTTTACACCAAACATGTCCTCTGTTCTGGTGTCCAAATAATTCCATTTTAGATTAATCTATCCAGAGAACATTATTCCAGAAGTCCTGGTCTTTGTCTACATTCTCTCTGGCAACTTTGGTCTGGCCTTCAAGTTCTTCTTGGAGAGCAAAGGTTTCCTCCTTGCACACCTCCCATGAAGGTTAAACTTGTGCAGTCTCTTTCTGAATGTAGAGGCATGCACTTTCACATCAACAGTAGCAAGAGCCTGCTGTAGGTCCAATGATGACATTTTAGGGTTTTTGGAGACTTTCAGCATCTTGCAGTCTGCTCTCGGGGTGAATTTGCTTGGACGGCCAGACCTAGGCATGTTGGCAGTTGTTTAGGATGTCCTCCACTTGTAGACTATTTTCCGGACAGCGGAATGGCTGATTTTATATTCTTTTGAGATCTTTTGAAATCCCTTACCAGACTCATAAGCGTCTACAATCTTCTTTCTGAAGGCCTCAGACAGCTCCCTTGATCTCACCATGGTGTTTTCTCTCACGTCAACAGTCAGGGGCACACCAAACTAAATATGAGGTTTAAATAAGGCAAGCCTTCTTCAAAACACTGGGTAACAATGTTCTCATGTGTACCTGATGTGATACCTCTGTATGTGATTTTAGCCAATTTAGTGTAGTTAGGATTGAATGTGTGGGTGTCCTAATGTATTCCTCAACAGAAATGTATTTAAAGTTACATATAAAAAGGTCTTTTTCCCTGTTTTAATTGTTTAGTTCTATTACTTCAATCTCTCAAGATTGTTAAAATTGAAATTAAATATCCATATGACCAAACATGTTTGAAAACACACAGGCTTCCACAGGGTGTCCTAATTTTTCCATATGACTGTTCATGGAGCCCCAGTCCGAGGTAGATTATCAGTCATGTTTCGCCTTTATAATTTTCTAACAATTGCTGCAACTTTTGATTTATTCTCACCAAACTGCTTTCCAATTGTGCCATAGCCTTTTCCAGCTTTGTGGAGCTCAACATTTTTTTTCTCTGGTGTCTTTTGAATTCTCTGTGGTCTTGCCCATGGTAGAAGTTGGATTATGACTGACTGAGGGGTGCAAAGGTGACAATAATAAGATCAAACGGGTGAGACTTTGTTAAGGTAGACTGACAACTCTTCGAATGTCATAATGATTGTTGATTCACAGGGGTACAAATACTACACCAGTAAATTTCAAACAAATTATTAAAAAAAAAAAAAAAAAAAAAAAATCATACAATGCGATTTCTGGATTTTTTTCTGCAAATTACGTCTCTATGAGTGGAAATGCATCTATGTCATTTTTAGCTTAGTATATGACGTCCAATATTTCGTAAAAAAAAAAAAAAAAAAAAGACTTTAAATAATTATTCACTCGCATATTTTAAACTTTTAAACAAATTATGTCACAATGAAAAAAATGTCTTTGGACAGAAGGACAGTTTTTATTTTTACTGCTCACAGAATCAGCTCCTTTGCAATGGTGTGGGGTTATTTTTCACTGAGCATGCTAACAGTAAACACTGGTTTACTGATATAACACTGACAAAGCGGGACAATTGTTGTCACTATTCGGCACGTTTTCGCTGAAAAACAAATCACGCGGCTTATCAATGAGATTGGGGTCTGATGCAGGGGTGTCCAAACTTTTTGCAAAGGGGGCCAGATTTTGAGTGGTAAAAATGTGGGGGACCGACTAGGCTGACGTCCTTTACGTAGAACAATATAAGCAAATTTTAGCAAGCCATTCTGTGTGTCACATTTGCTTCATTTTTTTTTTTTTTTAATTGCTAATTTAAACAATCTCGCAAGTAGCCTTTGAGGCGTTCTCTTTTGACTCTCAGGCTCTTGCGAAATACTGCTGCTGTGAAATTAAACTTGCTTCAAATTTCTCACTGCATATCTTCCCTGTAATCTTGTCGTACATGTCAGCATGTCTTGTTTGGTAATATCGCCTCACTCTTTAAAAACAGCTACTCTTTGCAAATGAGGCAGACACAGTTGTTGGATATTTTAGTGAAGAAATAGTCCAATTTCCACCTATCCTTGATGCGTCGGCGTCGCAGTCAACTTTTGTTGTTGTTGATTGTCGCCATTTTAGAAAATTAGCAGTCAAGGGTCACACGGGGTAATGTTGCTTAGAGTGCTGCTGCCTTTTAGTGGGTAAATGAGAAGCAGCATTTAGTGTGTAAGCTACTTCATATGTTGGTAGCAGTACTGCTGACCAATTTATTAAGTCTGTGTGCGGGCCAGACATTATTGATATGACAGAGGCTGGGGGCCGGATGAAATTTGACCACGGGCCGCATTTGGCCCCCAGGCCGCACTGGGTCGCTGCCGAGTCTGGCCGGAAAACGGCTTTCGAAAACGGCGCACAGCTCTTCAGCTCTTTTCTGTGTGCTCTTGCTTAGTTCAAAAATACTGCGCGCACTCTGAAAATGAGAGCGCCACTGCCACCTACTGAGTGGATGTGCAAGTACACTTTATTCTAGTACGGCAAAAAAAAAAAAAAAAAAAAAAAAAAAAAAAAAACCTCTTGTGTTGAAGGACAAAGTAGGCTAAACTAACATGTAGTTCCATCTATTGGTTAAGTTAAATTAAATCCAGACAATTTATTGTGGAAGTTTTCAAAATGTTTCTTTTGTAGTTTTTTTTAAAAACAAAAGATTTGAATCGAACGGTGTATCATCTGAATCAATACACATTAAAGTTAGTATAAATCAATAGATTTATTTTGCATTCTGGATTATGGTTCATAAATATATTGCATACTCGCACACCAATTGTCCCTTGTCTGCTTTGGTGTCCACTTTCCAGCGCATCCTAACAATATTTTAGAATATGCTTCGCAAATAAAGAAATCCTTTATCTTTTGGCTCATCTACATCAATAGATCGCTTTATATTGATGCTTCGTTGTAGCTCCTAGCTAAGGTACATGTATGTAAAGTGCGTAGCGGTTTAATAATTTTATTCTCGTAGTACCAGTACGACTTTATTCTCATTTTGTCCTCTGCTTTATTTGGCCCTAACCCTTCATTGCACTGATCTTTTTTCCAGAAAAACGGAGAAAAAAAAAAATTTTTTAAAAAAACAACCATCATAAAAAAATATTTAAAAAAAGAAAAAAAAATCCCCCCCAAATCACTTATAAAAACAAAGTTGGGGAAAAAAGATTAATTCAAAATAATCCCAAAAATATTAAGAAAAACATAATTTTTCAAATTTCCTGTGAATGCAATATGCTTCTGTAATTCTACTGTATATTTTACTGATTAATAAAAATCTATTTTAACCCCCCCCCCCCCCCCCAAAAAAAAAAAAAAAAAAAAAAAAAAAGATTAATTTTCTGAACTGTTTATGCTCACATGGGTCGTGGGCGTGCTGGAACATATCCCAGCTAACAACAGACAGGAGGCAGTGTTACCAAAATAAGATCAATAAAAATGATAATTATAATTGGGATTATATTTGGACATCACATTTTGGGCCAAATGTTAACATTGTGTGCAATATGACCCAAAAATGTGATGTCCGTGTATGTGTTCGGCAGGTCTTTATGTGGTCGTTTTTTTTTTTTTCAAATGACCATAACAATAGGCACTTCCTCTTTAAGGGGTCGATTTCCTGGATATCCAGTTCAGGTCACAGGTAGACGATAGGACAATTATTATGTGGACAAAAACAAAACAATTAAAAAAAATTAATAATGCTTGATCATGGAAAAAACACCTCTTTTTGCCAATTAAACCCTTGACAGACTGTTATTCATTTAAAACCCATCTGTTGTTTTTGTGTCAAAACTCATTCTACACTCAGTAGGCATGTTTGTCAGCATTTTAAATGCTAAAACCTCCTACCCAATTTTCAACCGCATGCTCAACATTGGCTGCAACCGCTTGGTGGCGCCATGGAGCTGTAGCAGCAAGCATCAAAACCGAGTGGGGTCAGAAGCACAAACCTTGGGAAAAGCAGTGCTTTGTCCATATAAGGCTGCGATCCATCCGCTTCCCTCCTGCTCCCTGCTTCCCTCAGACCGTAGGGATATTTACAGACAGCGCCTGCCTTATTAGGAGCTCAGCTTGTCTAGCCTGCAGGACAGCAAGCAGTTCAGTTCTTATATGATGAGATCTAAACTGATGGCATTTGACTGGGCTGCAGACGCCAAGCCTCCCATGTTGTGCATCACTTGCAAATAATTCGTATTGGTAGCTATACATTACGAAGGTGTGTCATTTTCTTTTTCTAATTTTGCGTCCAACGTGAAAAATGCCAAGCTCCCAAAACAACAATGCACTGGAATGTGCAGAGCAAAGTGGTGTGGAGCAGGTGACCACAAATGACGAGGCAACAACATTTCGAAACCAAGTTAGGGGATGGAGAAGTAGTACGTTTGAGGTGCATTTTAATATATTAAAAAACCAATATGTGAAGGAAGACTACCGGTACATGGCATTCCACTTCAAAAAGAGTATACTAAACTAATATTTATACAAATATAATATACGAGGGGCATTCAAAAAGTAATGCACTCAAGTGTATTGCTCGTACAGGATTTTAGCAATCTTGTTTCTATTTGGCACAAACATGATAGGACACACCTTTTTGCGATTGTTATATGTGTTTTTCCTATTTTCAGATTTTGAAAGCTTAAACTAGCTTTCAAAATGGCTGCCCCTCTTGAAGCTTGTCAGAAACAAAGAGCTGTAATCTAAATTCTTGTTGCAGAGGGAGAAACCCATCCGAGGATTCACAACCGTACTGCAAAAAGATGGGTACAGCGATTTAAAAACACTGAAGACCATGAAGAGGTGGGAGAAGTCAGCATAGCCGATGAGCCCCGTAGTGGTCGCCCATCCACCTCTGTCAATCCTGACAACAAAACTTATGCTGATGAGTTAGTTTAAGCTTTAAAAATCTGAAAAGAAAAACACATATAACAATCGCAAAAAGGTGTGTCCTATCATGTTTGTGCCAAATATAAACAATATTGTAAAATCCTGTACGAGCAATGCACTTGAGTGCATTTCTTTTTGAATGCCCTTTGTACATAACCATGCTCTCTTTGAAGAATTTACAATGAAAAACTATGACATTTAGATTTTTATCAAAGATTTAAAAAAATGTTCATAGCTTAATAGGCTTGACAGAACAGCAATTTTTGTCGGCACGTCTGTTATTGCTTTGCAGAGAGTAAAGTGCCATGACCTTGATCGGCGGTCTTTTCATTTAAGGGCTTGGAGTGTGTATGGGGTAACAAAAATAAAAATATACAAGGCAGGTGCATAGGTGGAGAGGTAGGTGGGTTCAAATACTTGTATGAGGTGAAAAAACAGCTTTTGGCTGAATCTTAAAACAAACCAAACCTTTCCTGCTTGATAACATGAGATCAGGACGGCCAGTTAATACAAATGTGAATGTGTGATGCAAATGTGTTCACAAAATACTAAGTAGGAGATTTAAGACCAATTGGCCTTGTGCGTTCAAGGGATGTGCATGAAAGGATTGTGCCTCCTCCAATGCACAGCTGTGGCACAATGTGGACCTTCTGGCTTTTGTGGGACCGGTCAGTTAGGCCAAAACACTTCCTGTGACAAACAGACCCAACAAGGCACGCAAAAGCCACTCCAGCTGTTCGAAAGGCATCACAAGCCAAGTCAACACTCGGTGACCCACTCCTTTGGCTTGGGGCGGGGGTGTGTGTGAATGTGGTAAGATGGAAGGGAGAAGGAGGAGGGTCCCAGCTTTCTGTCTCATCCTCTACTTGGAGAGTTTGCTGATGACACGAATAAGTGCTCCATTCTCATCTTTAAGCCGCTGGTTGTCTGCTCTCAGGTCAACTAGAACCTGGTGGTAAAAATGTCACATTGCTTAGTACACAAAAGGGATATTCAGAATGGATTTCAAATGCATTACTGGTGAACTTAAGTAGACTTGGAAAACTGCTGGTATATTTACAGATCTTAATAAAAAAAAATCAGTCATGAAGCTGCAGCTACGACAGAATGCTGCTGCCAGAGTCCTTACAAATACAAGGGAACAGGACCATATTACACCGGTTATTACATCGTTACACTGGCTTCCAATGAGTCAAAGGATTGACTATAAAACACTACTGCTTGTCTACAAAACACTTAAAGGCCTTGGACCAACATACATGCTTGATTTGTTGGATCCATATGAAGCATCTAGACCCCTAAGGTCATCTGGAAACAGTCTGTCGTATGTTCCAAGAACAAGAACCAAGCAGGATGATGCAGCATTTAGTTACTATGCTCCTCACCTCTGGAACAAGTTACCTTAAGGTCTGAAGTGTGCTCAAACTGTTAGCTCCTTAAAATTGGGGCTAAAAACGCTTTTGTTTACCACAGCATATTCATAACTGTCTATATTTTTTTTTTCAAATTTTAAGCTATTTGCTTTTTATCCATTTTCTGCTTCATTTCGATTTGCAATTTCAATTATTATTCTTTAATTATACTGATGATTTAATGTGATTTTTATGTATGATTTTATTTCCTGTTTAAATCGTCGTTTGATTTAATGTCATTTTTACGAATCATTTTATCTCTGCTCGTGGATCTTCATGTGATGTGAAGCCTTTTCAATTGCCTTGTGTTGAATTGTGGCATACAAATAAAATGTGCTTTGCCAAATTATGCAAATGGTGTCAGAATTACAATTTGTACACCTCACACTTTCTAAAGGGACCAAAAGTAATGGGAAAAATTATAATCATAAACTTTCAGTTTTTAATACTTGGTTTAAAATCCTATGCAGTTACTGACAACCTGAAGTCTGGAACATACAGACGTATTCTTCTTAGCTGATGATCTGACAGGCAGATGACTGCAGCTGTTCTCAGTTCCTGCTTACTCTTCTGACATTTTGTCTTTAGCAAATTTAGATTTTATTAATCCCTCATAGGGGAAATTCAGGCATTGCAGCAGCGCAGACAGTGCACAGTCAAACACACATATAACTAAGAACTATATAAAAAAATTAAATTAAATGCATACTCGATCCTGTTCAGGTCAGGTGACTGACTTTGGCATCGCATAACATTCAACTTCTTTGCATTTGGTTGCTTTCGTAGTACGCTTTAGGTCATTTTTATCTGCCGTCTTATTACTTTTGGTTCTTCAAAAAGTTGCGTGCACATGAAATTTTGGAATTCATACACCAATCTTGTGATCTCCATGTACCTTTAAATCTTTTATTTCAAAATCCATTGCGGTGATAACACCAAATCATTGTTTGAAAATCATGCCCACGATGCTGCTGGATGGCACACGCTAAAGCAAAGCCAACTAGGTGGCAACATGCAGTGTTCACAAGAGCTCACCTTCAGCTCCTCCTCAAGCTCTGCCATCCGCCGCTCCAGCATCCGACGGTCCTATAGTGTCGGGAACACGGACGGAGGAGTGGAAGTAAAGAGGGATCGTGAAAGTTGAGTGTACGCGAGCGAGGGACGTGGTTTAGTGTCAATAGTGAAAGCAGGTAGGCAGGAGTGAAGTGAAGGAATCCACAGAAACACAACAGGTGAGAACAAATTAGGACAGTTTACCTTTCTCTCAAGGTCCAGCAGGGCTGAACAGTCAGTAAAGCGCTCTTGTCTCTGGAACACAACAAAAGTCATAATTAATTCACTCAGTTATAAAATTGTTTATTATGTGATGGATTCTTATGGAATTTCTGTCAGAGAAGGCCCTGAAGTACAACGCTCAGTTTTGTTTACAGGGTAAACACCATTCGCTTCATGCGAGAAAATAAAAATTACAAGTGAGAATCCCAGTGATTGTTGAAAAAAGAAGGAAATAATAGCTAAATGTATTGGCAATCACGTTCAGTTTGGTTTGGAAAAATCTACAATTGGTTCCATCCTACTAAGTGAAGACTTTTATTGATTTAATTCATTAAATACCATGAATAAAAATGTATTTAAGTTTACATAAAAATCAATTTTAAAAAGTCTAGACTAACTTGTTTGTCCCTTTATGTCCCCTCATCTTTTTTTTTTTTTTTTTTAATCACCATGTCTGTGGTTTTTCTCTTTTTTGTGCATCACCTTCATTAACATTTTCATCTTTATTCAATAATCTTTTAAAACACAACTGAGCTTGACCGTGGTTCTATGGTTAGGTCGTACCATAGCTTCAAATGATTTATTCCAACAAATATGCTCTGCTATTAAAATATCAAAATAAATTATAATGGTGTACTGAACAGATTTTCACAAATTAATTTTTATACTGTACTTTTGTTTCAAGTAAACCCATAAAAGTAAGGTAACATGACTTGGTTCATTGAGAGGAGGGGATTAATTCCTCTCACGTTGATTTTTATGGGGGAAAAAAGTTGCAGTTTGGGAATCCATTGGTGTATTCTTATATGTGCCATTAATCACAATCTACATGGCTAAACCTTGTGGTAAAATGCTGAACTTTGAACATATTTAAAATGTTCCTTTTTCTGTTGAAATACCTAACGTTATTAGTGCTTATATGTAGCCAAGAACTATTGTGACATATTAGCGTGCATGTTTTGTGCTTTGGCACCTGCGTTGCCTTTTCTATGTCGTGCATGTTTTGTGCTTTGGCACCTGCGTAGCCTTTTCTAAGTCCATCCTGGTCTGAGTGACAACCCTCTGCGTGTCCTGCAGCTGAGATTGCAGCTGGCCGTTTTCTCTGGTCATATCCTCAAAGAGCTGAGTCCATGAGAAAAGGTGAAGTCATCAATTGAAAAAAAGATAGTAATATAACATAAATAACTTGCGTTCTGACCTTTTTGAAATCCTTGCTCTCAACACCCTCGTTACATTGCACACTGGGCCTGAGTGGACAAGTAAGAGACTATTGTAGCGCTGACAGGAGGCGGAAACATGTCAAAGTATGAGTCATACCTGGAAACCAAGAGCTGGTCTGACTGTAAACAGAGGAGACAGGCCGACAAGTTATGAGTAGCGTCTTTGGTTAAGGGTCTGTGGAGACCACAGATAAATTAAATGCACCTGCAGATCTAGCCGGCTGCCTAAAAATTCTTCCTCTCCGCTGGGATCATTGTCATCAGGCTTGATTGGGATGACACACAGTATTAAAAAAAAAACAAAAAAACTTTCCAGGTGTTTTATCTTTTCCAATCCAAATGAGATCTAAACATACCTCTCCGCTCCTCTGAACCTTCCTCCTGGCTCGAGCTTGTCTTTTCTCCCTGCGCTCCTGGGCCCATCGCTCAGTCTCGCTCTCCCCAGCGCTGGCCTCATTCGCTGGAACAAACCCAGTTGTTTAACACAAGTACTCCAACAGCAAGTTGTGTGGTTAGGCAAGACAAGAGGAACAGTCTACCCCTTCTGTCAGCCGTCTGAGGGCGTGGTGTGCCGGCGGGCTGCGTGAGACCTAGCAGGTCGGACTTCTGTAGGCTGGCTATCCGGGAGCGCCAGCTCACTTCCTGCAGACAAGTTGTCTTTTTGAGGTCAAATGACATAAAAAGCAGCATTAAACGTATGCCGACAACAAGAATGCCAGCTCACCCCTTCTTCTCCCTTCTTAGACTTTGCTTCTCTCTCTTTTTCCTTTTCATCCTCATCCTTCTTTTCTCTCACTTTGTTGTCCTGCCTCATGGTCTTCATTGTCTTCTCAGCTTCTTGCAGATCCGTCAGCGTCACCCCCTTTAAACCAGAGACATTTGTTTAAAGGATTTTCACAAGAACATGTGAAAATGACATTCAGGAGAAAGATGGTTGCTCAAAGAACATAAATGTGCAAATGACAAATTTCTTAGAACTATAATAATGGTCAAATACAGAAAATGACAGTATGCAAGCGCATACTGACCAACGTGGCGTCAGTTACGCCATGTGAATACAGCACATAAACGCTGATACCAGAGGTTGCGCTAGACTTTTTCGTTGTCTGTCATTTTGACTGACAGGGTCATAAAAATCCGGTCATAATCTATTTTTACCCGTCACTTAAATTTTTAAAATGCTAATAATGACATATATTCAATAGTATTTAGTTTTCATTCATCTTTAATTAATATTCTGTCCGAACAAGCTTAACAGAGAATCTACACCGCGCCATCACACATCAAGCAGCTGTGCGTTATTAGCGCCTAGCTTGCCTTAAACACGGCTTTTTAGGAAGGGTCGGACTTGACAAGTCATAAAAAAAAAAAAAGGGTTTGAGGATAAGCCTGAGAATGATCGGTTTTCTCTCTGCTCCATATAAGCAATATTTTAACATTGCTTACAGGGCTGAGAGTCGGGGCAAACTGCTCGTATGTGTGTGTGACATGCACGAACAGTGCGTGCATGCTATCGATCCATATACTTTGAATATAAACCTGTACAGGGATTATTTATGCCTGTTATTTGTGTCCTCTTTTTAATAAGCAAAATATGATATCCCTGGAATGACTGATGAGAGCCAGCATGTGTGATTGTATGGTCATTTGTTTTGATGCCTCTGCGCATGCGGGTCGTCTTGCTCAGCGCATGTCAGACTGCGAATTAGTGCGCAGATATGACAAAAAATCGGATTCGTGCATTAAGACCTGTAGTATGAACGTAGCCATAGGCTTGTTGCTGTTAAAAATAGGACACAAATAACAGGCATATATAATCCCTGTTTAGGCTTATATTCAACGTATATGGATCGATAGCATGCACGCACTGTTCGTGCATGTCACACACATACGGGTAATTTGCCCCGACTCTCGGCCGTGTAAGCAATGTTGAAATATTGCTTATATGGAGCAGAGAGAAAACCGATCATTCTCAGGCTTATCCTCAAACCTATTTTTATTTTTTTTATGACTGTTGTCAAGTCCGACCCTTCCTAAAAAGCCGTGTTCAAGGCAAGCTAGGCGCTAATAACGCACTGCTGCATCGCTACCGTAGCTACCGTACAGTCTCTCGCTTTTTGATGACGTAATTGCTGCATTAAATCCGATTTGCGGGACTGGACAGTACAGACCGCCGCGACAGTCTGGAAAAATGTGGCCCAGATCGGATTTAGACCACATACGAAAGTGACCCAGATCGGATTTGAAATGGTCCCGTTCTATGCGACTTGTCACGTTCAGACCGTCAAGTTAATGCCTCACTTGAGTCGGAAAAACACGAAAAAATCGGATTCGTGCATTAAGACCTGCAGTATGAACGTAGCCTTAGTTCGGACGCTCAGTTGCCTTGACATTTTTCCGAGTAAGGCCAACGACGTCATGCATCAAGAGAGACAATAGCTAATTAATATGCTCACTCGCCACCCTGTGGTCTGGGGTGTGAATTGCAACCTGTCAAAATGACGGATGGACTTCAGTTTTTTCCGTCACAGTTTTAAAAAACCGGTCAACGACGGAAAATATTCGGTTAACGCGACCCCTTGCTGATACACTCAAAACAGGTAAAAAGTGGCTAAAAATGAGGCACACACAGTTTTATAGTTTCTGTATCTGTACAATATGTCTCATCTTTCTCCTTTTTCCACCTGAGACTGAGCCTGTTACTTCCTCAGTTTAATAAAGTATGTGTATAGGCTATTGACAGCGCACAGCGATTAGTCAACGCGTGACAAGTAAGCGGAGCATTCTGAGATATTCATATTTGATTAGCTAAAAAAGTGCTGGCATTTAAAAATGTTTGAAAATGGCTATTTAACCTATTTCCGGGAAATATTGGCTATTCACTATTACACACTGAAAACAATATATTTTGTGTCTTTTCACTTCATTAAACAAGATTCGTTCAACGAGAGGAACTCAATCAAGATCTCTTCTTGCTCTTTAATGCTGGAAGAGCTGCCACACACATCCTGTCAACTATATAAGCATTTATGTACTTGAGTGGAGCGACGAGACTGCCGTGCATGCCGTGAGCGAGCTTTCCTCTGTGCCTCTGCCTCCTCGTCCCGAACTGGTGTCAAGTAGGACCTAAACATAGCGAAAGTCATTTTAATAACCAGACAACGGAGCAGCATGAAGATAGTCTCCCACAGACTTTTGTCCAACTCACTTGCGCCGCTGCTTGGTCTCAGATTCAGGGCCAATTGTGTTCTGAGGGTTGGTGTTGTTGTCCAATGGCAACTGGTCTGTCTTATCAGTCTGTTCCTGAGGAAATCTTTAAAAAACAAAAAAACAAACAAAAAAAAGTTATCAAAATGTCACGAAAGAAATTTCAGGTTTACCCTCATGTAGGTCAACATATTAACTACATGGCTGTCATTGACACCAATAGATGTCAAATCCATTTGAACTTGGAGACCTGGCATTGTTGTTAAGGTCCAAAAGACCCTGAAAAATTGTGGTCCTATAACCACACATGGAAACAAAAACAAAAAAAATCAAAAAACAAAAGAATAAAATTCATTTTTAAAACACCTATTGATGCCTGTTGATATCGCGTCACTTCATGTTGCTTAAGGGGGCATGTGCGGGTCACTTCCTGTTGATTTGGGGGCATTTCAGAGTCACTTCCTGTTGATTTGGGGGCATTTTAGAGTCACTTCCTGTTTGTTACTGGGTGACTTCCTATTTATCTGGGGTCATTTCAGAGTCACTTCACTTACTGTTTTCATCAGGTCACTTATTTATCTGAGGTAATTCCGCGGTCACATCCTGTTGATATCAGGTCACTTCGTGTTGATTTTGAGTCACATGGGGTGGATGTCATCAGGAATGAATTGAAGTCATGGAAATGGATTAAATTATTTTCTGTAAATAAGAAACTAATTAGAAATGAAATCTTGGCCGAACCCTACGTTTTTGGCAAAAACAGCACACAACTGTTGTGACCCTTAGTGTCCTGTATTATTTTTATTTTAAGTATAAATTATGTGAGTTTTGGTATAAATGCTATTGAAAGGGAAAAAAAATGAATATTATATATCGGAGGTGCCCAAATCCGGTCCTCAAGAGCCCCTATCCAGCTTGTTTTCCTTGTCTCCCTCTAACACACCTGAATCAAATTATCAGCTCATCAGCAAACTCTGCAGGTGCCTGAGAATCACTGTAATGACACATTTAATAATTTATTCATTTGTGCATTTATTCATTTAATTTTTGCACTCCTGGTCCACCATACTAGGCCTGACCACAGTAATAAACTAAAGTGCTGTATTTTGTAAGCCAAGGGTGATTCGGGTCCGAATTTCCTGCATGAACGTGTTTTACCAAGTCTAGCATGTCCGTTATTAAACTGTGAGAGAGCTCATGCGGAACCTTAGCAATCGCTGCCATATTGGAAAGGAAAGGGCAAAAGCTTGACTCGAATTCAAACCCGACCTAGTTCACGCCCGCCCACCAGGTTTGATAAGCTAATGACTGATAAAATGATTTCAAGCAGCATAAGAGGAACAAGAGGGCAAGAAATAAAGTGATTTAACTATATATTGAAATAAATAACAAATGTAATATATAAAAATTGAAATATATGCCTAAAAATGGAAATAAATGTTGATATATTGAAATAAACTAAATGTTGAAATAAAAATGTAAATGTTGAAATAATATAAACATTTAAATATAAATTGAACTACATATCTAAAATTGGCATCACTAAAAATATTGAAATAACTAAATGTTGAAAATAAAAATGGAAATAAATGTTGAAATAAAATTAAAAATTGAATAAAAATTTAAATAAATATTGAAATAGAAGCACTTTAATTACACATTTAATAATTTATTTAACTGTGTATTTACTTATTTTTTGCACTCCTGGTCCTCCATAAATAATGATCCTGATTATTTGATTCAGGTGTGTTGGAGAAGGGAGCCATGGAAAACAAGCTAGATAGGCGCTCTCCAGGACTGGACATGGGCCTGTTAAAGATGGTAGCGTTGCAATACAGTGATCTCTCGTTTTTCGCGGAATTGGGGGGAGCTCCCTCGCGAAAATTGAAAACCCGCAAAGTAGAGGCAAATATATATTATATATTTTGTGTTCAATATATTTGTTCAGATTTAACTGCATCGGAAAGATACATTTAAGACATGTTTTTTTCCAAAGTATAATTATTGGGAAAAAAAATAAAAGATTTGTATGTGTATACATGCATATACTGTATCTTAACATTTTTAAATAAAAATTACACATTGGACTCCAGCGGCTCCTTCTTTGACTGACAATGATAATTAAGAAACACCTATGCCAGTGGTCTCCAAACTATTCCACATAGGGCCGCAGTGGGCGCAGGATTTCATTCCAACAAAACAAGACAACACCTATGCACCAATCTGGTGTCTTACAAGTGTAATCAGTTGATTGCAGTCAGGTGCTGCTTGTTTTAGCAGGAACTTCATTTGTTTAACTGTCGGTACTCGATCGGTTGGAACAAAAACCAGGACCCATAGCGGCCCTGAGGACCGCTTTGGAAACCCCTGACCTATGCACTTCGATGAAGATGTAGATGACACAATGCACAGGTGTCAAGGTAGCTTTACACAGTACCTCAAAAATCTGCAAATAAAAAAAACGAACATTTCAAAGCGCGAATTGTGAGGGATCTCTATACAGTCATAGTGGCCATCAATGATTAAGTGCTACTTTTATAGTGTTAAAATATATTAGAATGTCTTTATTCTATCAAAAAAGTCAGTTTTAAATGAACTAACACACACCTCTGTGCCAAAGCGCTGTTGAGGCGAATGAGTCCAGATGTGCTTGTTCCTGTGCTACCCGAGTTGACGCTGGCTTCATCCAGTCTCCTTCCGTAAGATGAGCTGTAAATAAAATCTCTTTGAACGAAATGCAAAGGAAAAAAAAGACAACACAAACAGCGCAAGTAAATAAAGGCCAGACGTCCACAACTGACCTGCGAGGCAAAAAAGGGTTGGAGCTAGTGAGGTCATTCCCTGATTGGCTGTGAAGCCGACGGGTGTAGGATGAGCTTCGGCTCAGCCAACTGACAAGGGCAAGGTCAACAGCGGAACGAAAGCGGTGAGAAAATCATGCTGGTCAATAGTCCAAAAGAGCGTGTGAGCAGAGGTCCACCTGTTTGAGTTGTCAGAGCTACTGTCTGGAATACTGAAGAGTCTCCTTGTTGGTATAGGAGGAACTCTGGCCAGTCTTGGCTCCTGTGAAGAAGAGGGGATGTATTTTTGAAATCAAAAGCATTGTGCATTAAAAAAAAAAAAAAAAAAAAAGTTAATTTTGTACCTTGGTGTCTGTCTCTGAACTAAGACGAGGACTGGAGGCTGAGCGAGTCATCCCGAGGCCAGACTCTTGAGACTTGTTCTGGTCTGGGGTGGAGTCGGACAGTCCGGCCGAGCCCAGAGTCACCGAGCTCCCTGCCTTCCTAAGCGATGTTCTCCATGAGCCTGGAGCCTCGCTGGCAGGGAGTTTGCCTGGTTCCTGTTGTTCAGAAGGAGATAGGATTGTTCCTTTGGTATTTTTGTCTTGCAGCCAAGAAATTGTCATATAAATGGCTGCTCTTTTGACCTTTTTGACTTGATTTGCAGTGGTGCCAGCTGGTATGGAGGTAGGAGGGAGGCTGCTGGTGTTGCGTTTGTTGTTCAAATTGTTTATGATCTCTCGGTTTTTTGCCTTCTCTGCAGAGGTTGCATAAATCTCATGTGAAATCACAAAAGTTAATTGAGACAGTAATTGACACTTCTCAGTCAAAGGCAGTTTCTCTCACCAGACTCTGCATCACTCTCTGATTCGCTCTCATCCTCCGAGCTGGAGCTGCTAGATGCTTTGGGCTGATTTTGCGACTGCGTCCGTGCGGTCTGGCCTTCTTCTTCCTCGTCCTCCACAGGGCTGCTTTGCAGGGCATGTGGTGGGTGCTTCTCCCGCTCATGGAGGCAGATTTTTTCCTTACTGCTCATGCGCGAGATTGAAGTCCTGAAAGTGAGCAGAGACACAGGTGCCACACAGAAAGCTTATCAGTTCCATGTGCAGCCAATAAAAAGGAACACCTACTAATCAACACTTTAGTGTTCAGAAATGTGTGAAACTTAATATTTATAAACCACAAACCAATTTTGCGACCACTTCATTGTCAATAGTTTGTCCTAAAAAAAAGTTTAAAATACCGTGGAAAACTTAAAACTTAATTTTTTGTCAGTTGTTTCTGAAATTAAAATTCTGATTGAAACACTCCAGGCCTTTCAGATAAAATAATTCTAAATTCACTTTCAGAAAATAATATATCTGTGAAAACTCTGATATTGGAACCTCATCTGGTTACACCCTAATCAGCTAATTAACTCAAAACGCCTGCAAAGGTTTCCTGTCTTTCAGTCTGGGTCAATTTGACTGCGTTCAGACTGCATGCATATCTGATTCCCATCGGATTCCTCCTTAAATCTGATTTTTAGGGCTGACTGTTCACACTATTTTTAGCAAATTTCCAAATCCGATCTGAGCCAGTTCAGGTTGGGCCACATTGACACACCTGATAGGTTGCTGTGGCAATGGAGGCATCAGGCAGCAGAGAGTGACGTAATGGACACTCAAATGCCATTTGAGCTGTTCAGCCTGAGAAGCATCTTGTCCATATCTGATATGAAATTGCCTCCCATATGTGATTTCAATAACTCTTGCAAGAATCAGATTTCTACGCTTTATGACTGTTCAGATAACAAAAGAGCTATCCAGTTTTAATCTGGATAGGCTAAAAATCGGGTTGTGGCTGCCTCGCTAAACAAGATGCACAGGGTTGACAGTTCCCTGTTGACAAACAGTATGGAGATGCTGTATAATTTTGGGCAGCCATTATAAATTTGTTCATGTGCAGATATATATTTCTTTTTAATACATTTTTTCTTAAATAAATTAATGCAATTGTTCTTTAAAAAAGTGTCCAGCAAGTGATTTATTTAGCTCGCTGGTTGTTTCCTATCATTTTGATGATTTCCAAAAAAACGTGACTGAGCAGGACAGTTGTAAACCAAAAATTGATTTTAACAGACACTAGTGAGAAATCTACATCTTAAATCGTTCATTTGATGAAACATAAAACTGGCCTTGTTTGTATTTATGTATGCAACAACAGACACTTTGTGGAGGACGTAATGTCAATGAAGGCCTCTACAACAAAGCAAGTTGAACCTGTTCATGAAATATTAGCTGACACAACCAAACCACACAATCACAGAAAAGCACACTCACAGCTGTGGTAAGCATTGGGAACGGTTGATACAGCTTTGTGTGCATGTTCACATGAAATATGATATGATAAATACAGGAAGATCAGGTGCAACATACTACATCACCCATTGTGGAAAAATCCTCTTCAAACATTTGAAACACCAAAACATAAAAAGACTAGTCCTGTAGAGTGGGTAAATGGTAAGATTTACGAACTGTGGGTTTTAACTAAATAAGGTATATCAGAACTCTTTTCTGACTATAACACAGTGAGCTTGTGAAGCTTTTGTAATTGCATAAAACACCATCCTGCTTTATATAGGACAAAAGGCCACTAATTGAATATTATAAAAACCTAGTGAACCTTATATTTAGGTTGAACGTCAACAACAGTTTTCATAAAAGCTACCGTTCACAACTACAGTGCCTTGCAAAAGTATTCGGCCCCCTTGAATCTTGCAACCTTTCGCCACATTTCAGGCTTCAAACATAAAGATATGAAATTTAATTTTTTTGTCAAGAATCAACAACAAGTGGGACACAATCGTGAAGTGGAACAACATTTATTGGATAATTTAAACTTTTTTAACAAATAAAAAACTGAAAAGTGGGGCGTGCAATATTATTCGGCCCCTTTACTTTCAGTGCAGCAAACTCACTCCAGAAGTTCAGTGAGGATCTCTGAATGATCCAATTTTGTCCTAAATGACCGATGATGATAAATAGAATCCACCTGTGTGTAATCAAGTCTCCGTATAAATGCACCTGCTCTGTGATAGTCTCAGGGTTCTGTTTAAAGTGCAGAGAGCATTATGAAAACCAAGGAACACACCAGGCAGGTCCGAGATACTGTTGTGGAGAAGTTTAAAGCCGGATTTGGATACAAAAAGATTTCCCAAGCTTTAAACATCTCAAGGAGCACTGTGCAAGCCATCATATTGAAATGGAAGGAGCATCAGACCACTGCAAATCTACAAAGACCCGGCCGTCCTTCCAAACTTTCTTCTCAAACAAGGAGAAAACTGATCAGAGATGCAGCCAAGAGGCCCATGATCACTCTGGATGAACTGCAGAGATCTACAGCTGAGGTGGGAGAGTCTGTCCATAGGACAACAATCAGTCGTACACTGCACAAATCTGGCCTTTATGGAAGAGTGGCAAGAAGAAAGCCATTTCTCAAAGATATCCATAAAAAGTCTCGTTTAAAGTTTGCCACAAGCCACCTGGGAGACACACCAAACATGTGGAAGAAGGTGCTCTGGTCAGATGAAACCAAAATTGAACTTTTTGGCCACAATGCAAAACGATATGTTTGGCGTAAAAGCAACACAGCTCATCACCCTGAACACACCATCCCCACTGTCAAACATGGTGGTGGCAGCATCATGGTTTGGGCCTGCTTTTCTTCAGCAGGGACAGGGAAGATGGTTAAAATTGACGGGAAGATGGATGCAGCCAAATACAGGAACATTCTGGAAGAAAACCTGTTGGTATCGGCACAAGACCTGAGACTGGGACGGAGATTTATCTTCCAACAGGACAATGATCCAAAACATAAAGCCAAATCTACAATGGAATGGTTCAAAAATAAACGTATCCAGGTGTTAGAATGGCCAAGTCAAGGTCCAGACCTGAATCCAATCGAGAATCTGTGGAAAGAGCTGAAGACTGCTGTTCACAAACACTCTCCATCCAACCCCACTGAGCTCGAGCTGTTTTGCAAGGAAGAATGGGCAAGAATGTCAGTCTCTCCATGTGCAAAACTAATAGAAACATACCCCAAGCGACTTGCAGCTGTAATTGGAGCAAAAGGTGGCGCTACAAAGTATTAACGCAAGGGGGCCGAATAATATTGCACGCCCCACTTTTCAGTTTTTTATTTGTTAAAAAAGTTTAAATTATCCAATAAATTTTGTTCCACTTCACGATTGTGTCCCACTTGTTGTTGATTCTTGACAAAAAATTTAAATTTTATATCTTTATGTTTGAAGCCTGAAATGTGACGAAAGGTTGCAAGGTGCAAGGGGGCCGAATACTTTTGCAAGGCACTGTACAAGGGTCCTTTACAAAATCTTATTTTGTTAGATTGACCAAGCTGCAGGTATCATTTTAATATTCTTCACTCACTGTTTATTAATTAAATATGCTAAAACCAATCTAATGCAGGTCAACCTTTTGTTTTTCTTTTTCTATGTGCCTGTAATCCGTTGCCGTGTCCTGATGTGGGTCATGTTTAATTATGTTTGTAAAATATGCCACAGTACAAAACCCCTCACCCCCACCAGCACCAGCACCAGCACCAACACAAACACACACACACGCACACAAAAATAATGGCTTACAGGCTGGACTTTTGGCACTCCAAAATTACAAAGGAAACGTGGTTTAAGAACAATTTAGTATACGAAGAGTTTAACAAAAAATTCTTCAGCTCCTTCTTGGTTAGGCCCCAGAAATCTCAACTGCATTTTAGTCCATGTGTCATAGTTTCAGGCATGTATTTTTTTGTCCTAAAATTAACTCTAGGTGTGTTTGCAAATAAAGTAAAAACTAATAGACGATATTAGCAAGCCTAAACCTACCACTGTGTCTTGTGCTTTTAAGATACCTAAACAAGTGATTCTAACTTTGACAACAGTGCAAGAGCCAACTGCTAGTAGTGTTTTTGAGGCTTCATGGTCTATTGTTATCCTGTATATCCCGTTCCTTGCTTGCATTTTAAAGTGCCACTTACACTCCCATGACTAAACAAGATACAAATTCCACAATGCAGCGTGAAATTCATGTGGTGTTGTGGGAGGTGGTATTTATTTTCAGCTAGCTGTCCATGGTCAACATAGACAGCAATGTTAACAAAAAGCACAGCGATTTACTAGCAAACACACTGTTATTTGTTCATAAGGTGTGTTTTAACACATTTCCATATTGTACAGCAGGGATGCTCACTGATTTTTGCTCCAAGATCTACTTTTCGAAGAGACAAACTCCAGCGAGATACCTTAACAGTCTTTAACCAAAATATGTTAGATAGACTTCACTATCAATAGCGTATTGCACAAATGCTATTTTTAGACCGTGACGTCGCCATCGTAACGTGGAAGTGGGACCTCATTGACACGCCCTCGCATACAATCAATGTTATTTCAGCTTGTTTTCAATGGTGATCTTTCAAAAAACAAAATGCCGATCGAACATTGCTACTATGTAACTTGTAGAAACAACTCTAGACATAACGACGTATGAAGGATGTTTTCTTTATACGTTTCCCGAAACCAAAAACTCGGAGGAAAAAATGTGAAGATTGAATCAACGCGCGGACGTCCAACAGACCAGTTTAACGCCAGCAAGGTGAAGTCATTCACCTTCATATGCCGTAAACATTTTGTCGGGGGCCACGGACCTACAGATGACAATCCCCAAGTGACTAAAAGAGCTAAGTGAACGGGGAGGACTGTTAATACAGAGGAGATTGCAAAGGTACGGAGACACACACACGTATAAAATTATATGGCCTCCTACAGAGTTACTTGTAGGTGGTACTACAGCTTTGACTTTATATATCGCAACGATCATGTAGGCCTATTTTTCTAATATACGGATATTTTAAAAAATTTGCCATGTTTTAGCCGGATTAACCTTTTCTGTTGTAAAGAAACAACCTTAATAAAGGGGAAGTGTAAATAAATTATTGAAAAATAATGAAAAAATTTAAAAGTGTTCGTTGTCTGTCACTCACTACACCAAAATAGCAATGTCAATTACCCCCAAGAACAGTCAGATACGTAAGACAACCAGAGGATATGATATATATGAAAGACGGGGCAGATGGTGATAAATGATAGATTGTCGAAACAGGAGAATGTCATTGTCAGTGGCGTAAGGCAATTACACAAGAAAAAGGTGTCGATAAATAAGTTACCTCTGGATAAGCTCAGCTCTTTTTCCCTTCTTTTTTAACCCTCCACACTAAAGCCATCTCTAACTGAACATTTGCATGATCTTCCACATCTTTACCAGTTAACTTGGTACCAGGGACATCATTTACGGACAGAAATGGTAGGTTTAGCTCTCAACACGGTTTTCCCTTTTTTAAAAAATTTTTTATTTATCCCGACCTACTGTCACGGACCCTTTTAGTGTCTCCCTTTTCGCGATCGCATGTTTTTTTTGTGTGATCAATAAACACTTTTACGCAATCCCTATGTTATTGTTTACTGCTTGCTGTCTGAAGTGAGCCGCGTTTTTCAATTCCGTAGTCAAGCCAGCCAAACTATCTTTTCAGTTGCGTTTCCATTTCAGGTTTTACTGCACAGACAGACAACGCATTTGGGTTGCGATTGCATTTGCTGTTTTGCTGCTTGTTTTGTGCTCATCACTTTTCCACTCTGGTTCAAATTGGAAGGGCAGAACCGACGACATGTTTATGTAGCTAACAAGTGACACTGTGGAAGTAAGGCAGCGCTGCCCAGTGAAGTCACCGTCCAGACTGCATTTTGGCGTCAACTACTACTGGTTAAACTAATTTTTCTTAATTTTATAAAAACGAAAATATAAAGAGGGGTTTGAATATCAAATTATTTTAACCTATTCTAACATTTATCTTTTAAGAACTACAAGTATTTCTTTCTATGGTTCCCTTTAAGACAAACGCAGATATAATAAGGTGAACAACATTGATCTGGTTTCAACAAACGTATTAAAGTCTGAAGAATATTAATACAAATGTTTGCAATTTTAATGATTATAGTTGTAATTTGCAGTAGCTTTGAGTTAATTTAGGAGCAATTATCGATAAAGGGAGAATTTTTCATATACCTTTTGTCATCTCATTTCTTGTGCATTTGAATATACTCTTGTTGTGAATGATCATACTTGGGAGAAAGGCATGACGATTTAGGTTTGTGCTTGCACAAAGGCACAACAATAAGTCAAAAGTCATTGGCACTGACCTGCGTGTGCGCACTGGTACTGTGGAGATTTGCAGGTTGGTCTCGATGACAGGAGTCTGTTTCTCTTTCTCGGTGCGTAACTGAACAGGAATATAAACATTCATAAACACAGAGGATATTCAGAGCTCTTGCATTATCAGTCATATCAAGTTCATCTGCCAGAATAAGAGTTGTCGCCTGCGTGCGGGCACACTTACAGCATTCTGTTTCTTCTGTAGCTCCTCTAGTGTCTCCACTAGGTTCTCATCGGCAACATCTAAAGGTGTTTGGCCCTACAAGGACATTCATAGTGCAGCGCAGGCTCTAAGTAAATGCTTCGAGGGTCACGCGACTAACAGCGAGGATGGTTGTCAGCAGCTCACCACATTGTTGACAGCATTCATATTGCACATGTGGTCCGCCAGAAGCGTGCACACCTCCTCCTGCCCCCAGTGAGCTGCCGCGTGCAGAGGTGACCAACCGTCAACGTCCTGGCTGTCCACATCCACCCCACATTGTAACAGGACTCTGGTCCATGTGAAACAAAGACAGAATGAAAAACTCAGAGGGACAGACAAGGTTTTGATCCATGCGAACAAATCCTCACTTTAAAACTTCAATGTATCCCTTAGCTGCTGCTACATGCAGAGCTGTTGCATTCGTGTTTGGGTGAGGTGTCAAAGTGCCACCACCTTCTTGCATTGCCTTGGCATCCTGAAGCATGACCCTCTCCTCCTCCTTTCGGGCCTGGTCCACATCAATTCCTGTAAGGCGAACATGGACATACTAGTTCAAGCAATGACTTAATACAGAATGTAGTAGAATTGTACAATAAAACCACAATTTCACAGTTTCGCTTACCATTCATGTTTTTTTTTTTTTTTTTTTTTTTTATAAATGCATATGCAGAGGTTGTGTTTTAAGCTCTGGTAATTATGGTGCCCAGAGGGAAGATTGTTTATACGGTGTTGTATTTAAGGTCACCCGAGTCACTTCACACAAAACCAGTCTAATTATTTAAGTTCAGAGCAGCAGGACCAGGGGACTGCTATTATATCCTTACAAGATTTTGGAAAATGCTCACCTCGCAGTGGCATAGCTAAATAACAATTTGACAACAGTCTTCCTAGCGGTCTTAATTTCCTTTTATTGGCTCAAAGCAGAAGTCAAACATGCAAGGCCAGTTCATAAAAACTGAGCTAGTGTGGCCACAATTATGATACGGATATTATATGAATACCTATTTGGCAATTGTCAATCAAAATAAAACAAAAATCAAAGATTTATAAAAGGGACAGGTTTGTTTGTTTTTTTCCCCAAACAAGTCGTATTCTGGATCTTATTCAATTTCTGCAGGAGTACCTCAAGCTGTAAATATTCTACCTAAAATTTAAAAAAGTGCACCATCTATCTTCTACTTTTGTTCAATTCAAATGACAAAAAAAAGAGACATTTCTGGTTCACGGATCCATACAAATATGATCAGATTTATAAATGCATGTATTCAACTAATTTTCAAGCTAGTACATCAACCCACCACTGAGATAGCAATATTGTCAATAAATTTTGTGATTGTCTGCAATAACTATAAGTTTGGTTTTACATCAGTTTAAACATATGGTAATTAGAGATGGACTGATTATCGGCCGGGCTGATTATCTAAGGCGATATTTGGAAATTTGACGTATATCGGTATCAGCCCTATTTTTTATTATTATTTTTTTTTAATACGACCGGTCGAGATGAAAAAAATCCATTTAAACTGGGCGATTTCGGCTCAGATGCAGCCGTGCCTCTATCTCCTGCACTAGTATTCACCATACCCTGATTGGTTAAATGGTAATAGTAAATGGAGTTAGACTTTTATTGCGCCTTTCCACCTTTTAAAGGCCTTCAAAGCACTTCATACTATAACCTCATTTACCTACTGGTCACGCAGAGCCAGGGTCAACGTGGGGTTTAGTATCTTGCTCAAGGATACTTAGACGAGGTAATCAGGGTGGAAAATCGAACCCACAACCTCTGGTTTGGGGAACGACTACTCTACCACTGAACCATGCCACCCCCCAAGCGGCAGAGGCATGTCCTCACACACTCTAGTGAGTGAGAGGAAAAGTTTTCTTGTGGGAGAAGCTCCAGACAGAAAACACTTGTCAAAAAAATCTATTTTTTAACGCCCATTTTTATAATTTTACTGCAAATGAATATCGGCTCCAAAAACCAGTTATCGGCCTTTCTGACTACTCATACTCGGTATTGGTCCTAAAAAAACCTATATTGGTCGATCCCTAATGGTAATATATCCACACATCACCTTGCTTTTTGATTTCAGCTTTCAACAATCTCTTCATGGGGTCCTCTGTGGCCTTGTCTAGAGGAAGTTCCCCTTCGCTGTTTACTGCTCCAACGTGGGCTCCGTGCTCTATCAAGTACCTTCAAAAAACCCCAATCCAACAAGTCAACAATTAGTGCAACTCACCAGAACTAATTGCCTGTAAAAGGAATCAAGCCTGACGCATCGAGTGTTAAAGTCTCAATGACTCACTTGGCGATCTGGATGTAGCCACAAGACGCTGCGGCATGCAGGGGGGTCCAGCCCTCGTTGTCGCCCGTGTTGACGTTGCTCCCACTCTCCACCAAAAACTGAACCATTTCTGCGTTCTCATCGATACAGGCCTGCCGGAGAACATAAGAATGCAGGACATTGCAATACACTGCTGTGTGTGTTCCTCAGGAGGATATTTCGGTTTGTTTTTAGAAGAACCTTAATTAAGCCCAGCTCTAAGAATCATCTCAAACAGAAAACATAAACAATGAGTGTCTGTTGGTTTGTTGTGTCTATTTCCTGCGTAGTGGGCTGCTAAAAGCCCTCGAGTATGTTGAAAAAACAGAATGTCGCCTGAGTGAAAGCACAAATCTATCATTTTTCCTGAGGACATCGGAATAGAGAACTTCATACAATGATACAATGATCTGTTGCGTTCATTTTCACTTGTAATTGTTATTAGAAAGCCAGCTAGGGCAACTATGTTTGTATGTATGGTTGTAGGACTAACATTAATGATTAAAAAAAACTGCCGAAGTTACAATTTAATTGATTAGAATGAATTGTCTCAGCATCTGTGAAATGACTGATGCAATTCCTTTTTGCCACGTAACATTCTGTCCACATTTCAAAAAACTGAGTCATGTAGCAATGGCGACAATCCATTAAGTCTGGCCTCAGCAATTGGCAGACTTAGGTTTTATTTGACTCCATGTGTTGTCAGCACTCAGAGCATGAGGCAAGAACCCAACATGTGTTTAGAGCAGCATTGCCTCCTACCCATCTTTTTAATTTGTCATTATTTTACCAGAGGTTTGTAGGAATTCGCTACATTTCATCATTATAATTAAGTATCTTTCAGACTAAATTGTACTCATCATCATCATCATCATCAACAGTGCAATTGTAATTTGAATACTTACTTTTTTTTCTTGATTAGAGTTTTACACCGTCCTGTTCAACTCATGACTTTTTATCTACAGGTATTTATTAATGCTTGCACGATCTATTTTGTTTTGTCCCTTATTTCACATGACTGTTTTACCAATCTAACAAACCTACTAGTAACATTAGACTTAACTGCAACTAAAAAACAGAGCCAGGAAGTAGCAGGACTGCACATTTGGTTTGCAGCAGCAAAGTATGACACAGTGGCATGCGCTTTTGTGAGAAATTGGCAGGATTTTTAAAATTTACTTTACAACTAGGCTTCAGCTCACCCATGACCCAAGTAAGGATATACAAAACAAAACCATGCACTATGAAATAGAGCCAGCTATTCAACCACAGCAACAAAAAAGAACTGCATTTCCTCAGACCTAATTGATATTAGTTTTGATGATAAATAATAGGGCAACACAAAAAGTTGATATTGAAATTCAATGCCAAATACTTAAAATGATCAAAATATTTTTTCAGGCATAATATATAATCATAAATCTGCCAAGGTATTGAGAATCGGTATCAACAGATCCTCAAAACCTAAATGTGGCAATGGTTTTGGTCTTTGTGGAGTTTACGAAAAAATATGAAATGGGCAATTTAAACGCCTCTAAAATGCAGCAAAACAATTTCAGCAAAAAAACATAAGTACACACTCTTTTCTCTCCAATGGTTCGGTGGAGAATCGAACCCACAATCTCTGGGTAGGGGAACGACTACTCTACCACTGAGCTTCGCCACCACATCATATGAATAAAATAAAACCTTTACCAGTATATGGATTTCTTAAATCTCTTATTTTTTTCTCTTCTATGTAAATGTCTGGAGCATATCCCTGACAATAAATGGGGGTTCAATGTACGGCTGTATTTCAGCAAGTTAACATTCTTTTGTTTGTTGTGCTCCTTTTATTACCTCATAACATTAGGGTTCATTACTTTTGCGCACAGAGGATCTTCAATATATTTTTTTAACATCATGTCTGATATCCACTTATAATGTCTCTCTGAATCACATTTGGGTCCCTACCAATCAGTAGAGATTGAGAATCACTGGTCTATAATACAACATACAATGGGGCAAGTAAGTATTTAGTCAACCACCAATTGTGCAAGTTCTTCTGCTTGAAAAGATTAGAGAGGCCTATAATTGTCAACGTGGATAAACCTCAACCATGAAAGACAGAATGTGGGAAAAAAAAAACAGAAAAACACATTTTTTGATTTTTAAAGAATTTATTTATAAATTAGAGTGGAAAATAAGTATTTGGTCACCTACAAACGAGCAAGATTTCTGGCTCTCAAAGAGGTCTAACTTCTTCTAACCAGGTCTAACGAGGCTCCACTCGTTACCTGTATTAATGGCACCTGTTTTAACTCATTATCGGTATAAAAGACACCTGTCCACAACTTCAGTCAGTCCCACTCCAAACTCCACTATGGCTAAGACCAAAAACGCTGTCGAAGGGCACCAGAGACAAAATTGTAGACCTGCACCAGGCTGGGAAGACTGAATCTGCAATAGGTAAAACGCTTGGTGTAAAGAAATCAACTGTTGGAGCAATTATTAGAAAATGGGAAGACATACAAGACCACTGATAATCTCCTTTGATCTGGGGCTCCATGCAAGATCTCACCCCGTGGCGTCAAAATTATAACAAGAACGGTGAGCAAAAATCCCAGAACCACACGTGGGGACCTAGTGAATGACCTACAGAGAGCTGGGACCACAGTAACAAAGGCTACTATCAGTAACACAATGCGCCGCCAGGGACTCAAATCCTGCACTGCGAGACGTTTCCATCTGCTGAAGCCAGTACACGTCCACGCCCGTCAGCAGTTTGCTAGAGATCATTTGGATGAACCAGAAGAGGACTCGGAGAATGTGTTATGGTCAGATGAAACCAAAATAGAACTTTTTGGTAGAAACGCAGGTTCTCGTGTTTGGAGGAGAAAGAATACTGAATTGCATCCAAAGAACACCATACCCACTGTGAAACATGGGGGGGTGGAAACATCATGCTTTGGGGCTGTTTTTCTGCAAAGGGACCAGGACGACTGATCTGTGTAAAGGAAAGAATGAATGGGGCCATGGATCGAGAGATTTTGAGTGAAAATCTCCTTCCATCAGCAAGGGCATTGAAGATGAGATGTGGCTGGGTCTTTCAGCATGACAATGATCCCATACACACAGCCAGGGGAACAAAGGAGTGGCCTCGGAAGAAGCATTTCAAGGTCCTGGAGGGGCCTTTCCAGTCTCCAGATCTCAACTCCATAGAAAATCTGTGGAGGGAGTTGAAAGTCCGTGTTGCCCAACGAGACCCCCAAAACATCACTGCTCTAGAGGATATCTGCATGGAGGAGTGAGCCAAAATACCAGCAACAGTGTGTGAAAAGCTTGTGAAGAGTGACAGAAAACGTTTGGCCTCCATTATTACCAACAAAGGGTAGATAACAAAGTATTGAGATGAACTTTTGGTATTGACGAAATACTTATTTTCCACCATGATTTGCAAATAAATTATTTAAAAATCAAACAATGTGATTTTCTGTTTTTATCCCCACATTCTGTCTCTCATGGTTGAGGTTTACCCATGTTGACAATTACAGGCCTCTCTAATATTTTCAAGTGGGAGAACTTGCAAAATTAGTTGTTGACTAAATATGTATTTGCCCCACTGTAAGCAGTGTTGCTCTTTAACAGCTTCCCACAACAGCCAGACTGAATTTTGTCCATCGGTACATCTTAAGCCACCAAAAAGGCTTTGCTTTTGGGCTAAATCACAAAGCCATTCCAAGTCTCCTTCCTCTAATCAAGCCTGCCAGTTAGGGGTATTGAATAAAAGAGATGAGGCAGCCGAGTGAGTAATCGGACTTGATGAATGAACAGAGGGCACTTGTGGCACTCTTGTATGTTACAAGGGGGGCAAAGCACAGGCTCCCAGCAGACTCCTTGCTTTGCTCTTCAAGTGACTCATTGTGGAACGCGCCTGGACAACAGCAACTCCTGCTGTTGGAGAAAACTTTTCCATTTCCTCATCTTGAACTCTCAAAAGTCCCCTCTATGGGGAATTGGTGAGTTGGGGAGAAGGCGGAGGAGGGGTGGCAGAGAAAAGAGAAATGGCGGAGACATAAAGGTCTTTGGATGGAGGGGACGGAAAGTTTGCAGTGCAGCGACTATATTTAATAGCGGTTGCTCGGCAACTGATGAGCAACATTCGGAGAAAGGGATGGAGTAGAACAGAGGGACCACACTGGGTGACGCGTGTGAATCAACCAAAAAGGGGCACGTTTGCAGAATATTGTTGGCACACTGCATCTGCGCCATACAAGTCAAACAGGAGGTGGGAACACCACTTTTAACTCTGAGCATGACATCATTGGAAGCAGACAGGCCAACAAATGTGGGGCCACAACAATCTTTTCAGAGTGTGCAGACACTTAAATAGCAGTTTTACAGCTAAATCAATGCCGGTGTGGAGACTGTAGAAGTTGAACGGTGTGTTTATGACATGCATTGTCGTAAAATTGGAGACAGAGGATTACTGAGGACTTGTGTGACAGTGAGAATTTCCTGAAGAAAAGAGATAAAAAATAACAAAGAAGCATGCGCGTTACCAGTTTAAAATCCACATATTGCTGAAAGTAAATAATCATGTTTCATTACCACTGGCAACAAGATCCAATCCTAGCCGCTCAAATGGGGTTGACGTCCATCACTGTCAATGGCAATTAATGACTTAAATAGACACATTATAATTCCCAAATAGAGTAGGATATTATCCATTTTTACTTGATGGATCACCCATTAAAAAAAAAAAAAAAAAAAAAATTCGTTGGTCTACATCACTGACACTGACTTCTCTATTGTAAAAATATATGCTTTGGCTCAAAACACTGCAATAGAGTGCAAAAGAAGAAATTTCTCCCATCTGATGATAAACCTCAATTAGGAACTTGTCACGTCCAAAAAGTGCAGGACTACCTCTTGTTTGCTATAAATGTTTCGTTTAACGCGTCAACGTGTGACAAAGTGTTCAAGCGAGACACTTATGGCGCTCTTAATGACGAGGCTATTTTTTAAACACAACCCAAAAGAGAAAAAAAGTGATGGGGCGCAAGTTTAAGCGCCACTAGCGGCTAACGGAAATGTTTCGATTAGCTGTATGTACACCACCCGCCCGAATGCGCGCTTGAATTGTTCATTAAATGTATTGGTAAAAAGTTTCGAGGGTGAGTCGACTGACCTGGTGGAGCGCTGTCAGTCCGTCTACGTTGGCGTGGTTGATGTCAGCTCCTTGGCGGAGAAGCGCTGCCACCTCCTCCCGGTCCCCGGCGGAGCAGGCGGCCATAAACACGGCTCCCTGAGCAAAGCGGACCCTCGCCCGCCGAGTCCCCGAACTGTTGCTGGCGCCTCGTGCTTCGGAGTCCGTCTGGTCCGTCTCCGAGCCCAGCCAGCGTTGCAGTTGATCCTGTCGTCGCTGTTTGGCAGCTTCGGACCGGGACTGGTCAGTAGCCGCCATCTTCTCTCGTCTGTCCCGGACCGAATCAGCTCATGGTGCGGTAGAGGTTGCTTGGATGGGCTTGGATCGGGAGCCTCTCCAGGGGTGCGCCCCCTGGTGGAGAAAAACTCCAAATGAAACTCCTCAAAGTGTGGAGACCGCGGCAGTCAAGTGATGCGTTCAAGTCTACTCGGAAATCTAGTGATTCCGCATCTGTGTATGATTACCAAGGGGACGTTGAAAAAAGGGGAAAAAATGTTGTTCAAGTGTGTATACTCTGTAATTGGTTGCTCAATTAAAAATTACACAATCACATTCAAACTCAAGTTGAATGGGATGTTCTACCAACGAAAATGCCTCGAATCACCCTAAGCGAATTCTTTCTTTTCGAGTAAGATGTTTCTTTATGAATTTTTAATTTGCTTTCCACATAATCATCAAAGTTTAGTGCCTACACAAACTGCTGTTTGGAATTCCCTCCAAATTGTCTAGTGTATTCCCTCAAGACACGAAAAGTTAAAGATGTATCCATTTATTTTTACTGCAATTAATCAAACTATTTACATTATCTGAGACCTAAATGGTTTTCTATCTCGTAGACATTAAAACAAAACAAAAAACATACTGTTCATCGAATCAAACAGTGTAGGAAAAAGAAAACAGCAGGATTAGCTATATGTGACAGTAAAGGATAGATCGTCCACCTGTTGGCACTTTGGGCTAATCAGCCCAGGATACCAATCGGCATGTAGACCCCTCCTATATAAGGAGGAATCTATCTTGAACTCTTCAATTGCTCTATGGTCAGGTGTTGAGGTCTTCGCACTTCCTCACTTTCGCTCCTGTCAGCCGCCAATCGGGTAAATTCGCATGGCTGTGGACTGTTAATCTTGTGCTAAAACACACCGATCGCTTCACGCATTGTCGTGACTACCCGCAAAAGCAAATCTTCAGCTGTCGTCGGCACAAATGTGTCACACCTGGCACTTTACTTTGTGGCGAGTTAGGAAAGGAGTTGGAGGAGCACACTAAATTTCCGGCTATTCCCTTAACAAAACACCTCCCCGCAGGAACTACATAACGTGCCAACTTGAGTTCCGCCGGTGAATTCTGTTAAAACTCGTTACAACTTCAACTTTGTGATTAAAAGTGCACAGACTTCCTCCTCCCTCGGGGGGGATCAGTGACTCGGATCGGTACATATGGCGTATTTTAAACCTTTTTTATTTTTATCTAATTTTATATATATATATATATATATATATATATATATATATATATATATATATTTTTTTTTTGTGCCCCGTTTCTTATTTGGTTGCTTTTACCGTTGAGCGATTGCAAACTGGCCATTTGACGAAGCCAAGGCCGATACGAAACGCTGCTGCTTTGTTTTACGCTACTTTTTACTTCAGACGCTTCCGTGTTGGGCGGAGCGGACGTCATTGCTTTGCGGTATATGGGTTGCGTGCGCGCACTGCTCTGCCGCCCTACAGGAGCCTGTACCACACGAACGGTACCTTCTGGCTGGCCCTTGAGGCCGTTGTATAGTTTTCTTGTTTATTTTGGGACATTATAATACGAAATGCGACTTTTGTCATTACAACTGCTTGTTCAGTTTCTTCTCTGTTCAGGGCTGAGGGCTTGCAGTAGGTGTGGCGTTCACGTGGTGGCGGCCCCCAGGTGTGCCGTGAATTCTTGTTAGGGTTTGGTTTTGGGGGTTCGCCCCCACTGGTAAGTCCCAGCCCCGTTGGTCCATCGATTTCTTTTGGTAGCTTTTTATTTTATTTTGGGGCTATCAAAATTATCACGTTAACGGGCGGTAATTAATTTTTTTCAAGTAATTACGTTGAAATATTTGACTCATTTAACGCACGTGCCCCGCTCAAACAGATTAAAATGTCAGCACAGTGTCATGTCCACTTGTTAATTGTTTTTTGGGTGTTTTGTCGTCCTCCGCTGGCGCTTGGGTGCGACTGATTTTATGGGTTTCAGCACCATGAGCATTGTGTAATTATTGACAACAATGGCAAGCTACTAGTTTTTTTGATTGAAAATTTTTACAAATTTTATTAAAACGAAAACATTAAGAGGGTTTTAAAGATAAATTTCTATAACTTGTACTAACATTTCTTTTAAGAACTACAAGTCTTTCTATCCATGGATCGCTTTAACAGAATGTTTATAATGTTAATGCCATCTTGTTGATTTATTGTTATAATAAACAAATACAGTAGTTATGTACAGTATGTTGAATGTCCTATCTTTCCATTCCAACAATTTACAGAAAAATATGGCATGTTTTATAGATGGTTTGAATTGCGATTAATTACGATTAATTTTTCATGTGTAATTAAGTCGGTTAAAAATTTTTAATCGTTTGACAGCCCTATTTACAAAATAAATGATTTGTACTTCGCAGACTGGCTCTTGCTCTTTGTAGCATGAACCGTGGAGCCTTGCTCATCTTTTTTTCCCCCTCCCTCCCCCCACAATATTTTGATTTTCAAACTAATAATTCACACCATCAAAACGATACCATAAAGAGACCACCCCAAGAACACACATAAAAAAACAATTGACCTCTACCATTATTAAGCTGCAGCTTCACCCCCCCTTTCCCCCCAAAATATGATCCAGTGAACCTTGTTTCATCTTTTTGACATAATTCATAAAAGGTGTCCAAAAATCAGTTGTGTGCCCTTCAATATGTACTAGTCCTTCTAATTGTGATAAAGTTCATTATTTTCTGTAATGTAGTGATAAACATTAGACTTTGATATATTTTAAATTCATCACACACAACTGAAGTAGTTCAAGCCTTTTATTGTTTTAATATTGATTTATGGCAAAACAAGAAAAACCAAAAATCCCTATCTCAAATAATTGGCATATCATAAAAAAGGTACTCTAAAGAAGCTACTTAACTTATCATCTGAATCAACAAATTAACTCAAAACCCCTGCGAAAGTTTCCTGAGGCTTTTAAAAACTCCCAGCCTGGTTCATTTCTCAAAACCACAATCATGGGCAAGACTGCCGACCTGCCTGCTGTCCAGAAGGCCATCATTGACACCCTCAAGCAAGAGGCTAAGACGCAGAAATTTCTGAGCGAACAGGCTGTTCCCAGAGTGCTGTATCAATGCACCTCAGTGGGAAGGAAAAAGTGTGGCAGGAAACGCAGCACAACCAGAAGAGGTGACCGCCCTTTGAGGAAAGATTGTAGGGAAGGGCCGATTCCAGACCTTGGGGGACCAGCAGAAACGGTGGACAGTCTGGAGTAGAAACATCCAGAGCCACCGTGCACAGGCGTGTGCTGGAAATGGACTACAGTTGCCGAATTCCCTATAGGTCAAGCCACTTTTGAACCTGAAACGGCGGCAGAAGCACCTGACCTGGGCTACAGAGAAGCAGCACTGGACTGTTGCTCAGTGGTCCAAAGAACTTTTTTTTTTTTCAGATGAAAGCAAATTTTGCATGTCATTTGTAAATCAAGGTGCCAGAGTTTGGAGGAAGACTGGGGAGAAGGAAATGCCAAAATGCCTGAAGTCCAGTGTCAAGTACCCACAGTCAGTGATGGTCAGGGGTGCCATGTCAGCTGCTGGTGTTGGTCTACTGTGTTTTATCAAGGGCAGGGTCAATGCAGCTAGCTATCAGGAGATTTTGGAGCACTTCATGCTTCCATCTGCTGAAAAGCTATATGGAGATGAAGATTTCATTTTTCAGCACGACCTGGCACCTGCTCACAGTGCCATAACACCTCAGCAGTGCCACAGGCTGATTGCCTCCATGCCACACCGCATTGAAGCAGTCATTTCTGCAAAAGGATTCCCGACCAAGTATTGAGTGCATAGCTGATATAATTAATTAAAGGTTGACTTTTTTTTTTGTTTAAAAAAAAAAAAAAATTGTTTTTGTATTGGTTGGATGAAATATGCTTTTTTTTTTTTAGATGGGGGATTTTTGTTTTGTCTTGACTTTTTTTGACAAAATCAATTAAAACAATAAAAGGCTTGAACTACTTCAGTTGTGTGTAATGAATCCAAACTATATGAAAGTTTATCAGAGTTCATTATTTTCTGTAATGTACTATCACAATATGCTAATTTTTTGAGAAGGACTATATGTCATACGTTTTAGATGTATTACTGAAATCTGATTCATCCATTGTCTGCTAGAACATCCATGATCCGATTTCCATACTAACGCAATGCATTTCTTTGCCATTATTAAACCAAGATTGATGAGTGGCTGTTCATGTTTGTTGTAATTATGTTCTTCTGGAAACAATCCCAACAGAAAAATTATAATGTCCAAATATAATGTCTTTTAAAATAACTCCAATGTCTTTACCTCATCCCAAAATTTACTTCTCCTCATTGCCATTGAGTGATGCAGGGTACCTTTTTCTCTTGGACATTTGAGGCAGGTATCAGGAATATTTTTATTATATTATATATGTTCTGCTGGTGTTATGTATGTTCTCATTGTCCATTTGTATTGAATAGGTCTCAGCCGTGCGTTCATGCATATTGTTTGAGCAATTACACACAGCTTAGCCTATTCCCTTTCTGTTATGAATCCATGCCCTCATTTTGTCCTTTGAATTTTCTGGAGAGTTACATAGAATTTTGTACAACCTCGAGATAGCCCCTCTCCTAAGAATGTCTTTAGTCATAAAATCCTCTAAAAAGGAGAGAGAATTAAGGAGATCAAGATTATGATTTGTTTTAATAAAACTCCTGGGTTGCAAGTATTTTAAAAAAAAAAAAAAAAAAAAAAAAAAAAGCGTTTCCTGTCAAGTTAAAATTTCAGTCTTAATTGATCAAAGGACATAACGTTTGTGTCAGAAATATAGAAATTGTTGTAAGTCCCTTTGAGTGCCACAACTGAAATATAGCGTCCGCCCTCCCTGGAATGCACAAATTATTTCCCCAGACTGGACTAAACCGGGATAGTGTATTTGGTTCTCCTAAATATTCAATTTGATGCCATATTAAATTTTTCAAAATTGGGTTTTGGTCTGCTTGAGCAACCTTTTTTTTTTCAAATCTGAGTATAAATATAAAAAGACCGGCAACTTAAGACCACAGGACTACATTTCGACCCAACATGGAGGGTCTTTGTTAAAAAAACTAAGACATAATAGATCTTAGTTGAGTTGCTTGATGCCAGTTCAGTTTAGGGCATTTCAAGCCGCCCCGATCCTTGCTCATCTTTTTAACATCTCCCTATTGCAAACCCAGGGTGGCGTTGTCCAGCAAAATTTTTAAATCCCATGTGTTGCCACATATGTATACACTAGTCATAAATTGGAATAATATAACCTTATTTGATGTGATGTGAAAAGCAATTTACCAACATTATGGTTCAGCATTCCAATTTCTATTTGTAGTGCATCAAGGTAGCCTCGGATATCTTTAAAAGGAATTCAGATACTGTATAAGGAATTATTCATCATTTTGTACAATACCAGTAAAAAACGGCCATAAATTATGATCAGAGAACTTCTGTGACAAATGTGTTCATACAGTGTCGAACTACTTTGAATAAATTCATGACCACGTTATTAAATCAATCCAATAATTTAAATTTGTCATTTTAATAGCGTGAATCAAAGCTGAACAATGTGATCACTTTATATAATTGTAAATGTACCTTCAGAGCAATGAATGTATGTCCTGCAATTTGAAGATGTTTCCCCCACTAAACCCAATTATCAAATGAACTGTGGCTACTGTTTCATCTACAATTGTGGCAGCATCAGCATGTTCGCAACCACGATTTCCTCAACTTATCAGTGACTCGTTGTTTACCTACTTATGCAAGAAAGCACAGAAAGATAATTGTGTGATAACAATTACGTAATGATCATTTTGTGGAAGTTTCTCACATGTTGACATTGATCTAAGACTGATAAATGGATCAAACCTACTGTAGAGTTATGCTTACAAGTCATTTAAAACAGTACTTTGTGTTCAGACATGAGCTATTATGACATTTATGAATTCAGAATTGTACGGTGAGATGTAAAATATTCACATGTACCAATCACAAAAAAATGGGCAGATTCGGCTTTTGTGCAAAACTTCACAATGAAGTTAAAATGTGCTATAATCTTTCCTGGAGGACAGATTTTCCTAAAATATTTTAATGCAGTCTATTTGTAAACCTGATGTATGGTACAGTTCAATAGGAACCAAAAAACAAACTGGTGTTTGAAGATCCATGAACCCAGCAAAACATTTCCAAGTTTTAGGAACACGTTTCCCATATCGTCACCTTATTTTAATTTTTTTTAACAAAAATATTCTGTACATTTATTAACTTTTAAACAACAAATGATTATTTTTTGTTTTTCCTGATTAAAAAAAAATAATTTTTTTTTAAACGTTATTATTTTAAGAAGGCATTGATGTAATTGGGCAAATGAAACCACTGCATCATTGAAATAAATCATCAATGAACTATAATCAATGCTTATGTGCTTTTTAGTTGTTTTTTTTATCAATACTGTTGCCTCAAATGTCTCCCAATGCACAGAAAATAGATTTATTTCACTGGTTTAGCTACAAACTATAATTGGAATAATTGTGGCACTTTTGGAAATCTCTGCTAGAGTGCTAGAGGCATTTGGGTAGAACTGTAAGGGAATTGTTCTTCATTCTGTGAAGACGCTTCATGCTAATTTTAAGCTTTTCTAGATAATGTGGCTATTCACACAAAAGTCATTTATGGTAAACATTTTATTTGTAGGTCACAAAATATCCCCGTGTCCGTTTAATTACATATTAATGCACTTGTAGGTAATACAACACAAGTTTAAGGCATTAGAGGTTCAGTCATAATGGAATGCAGTTTCTCATGTTACAACGTATAGGTCGAAGACAATATAGGTAGCTTAACTATCACAAAGGTTTCTGAGATAAATTCCCATATGATTCTTTGGTAAAACAGTTAAAAAGCAAACAAAACCCAGTCAATACAGCATAAACTGAAATGGAACAGATTGTTAGAAAACAATTAAAAGCACAGCATGTTCCTAAAAGCTGTACATGGATGTATTAAAAGTAGATCAGGATTATGGAGATGAACATAACTGGTATACAAAGTATAAATCACTGTTTATAGAACTGATATTGCTGCATTGACAGTTACTGTATGTGCAATGTATGGAGTAACTTCCAGTAATAGGCTAAGTGGTAGCTTCACCATTTTCTTCCTACGATCTCAAAATGCAAATAATACCGTATAGCAAGGGCCCATTACTATACATTTCATCCAAAGGGACAAACGCCAACCCTAACATATGCTTAAGTACAGGTCAAACCACATTCCAAGAAAACAGAAACACTTACCGTCTTCAACCACAGCACTTCAAAAGTGTTTATGTTTACACAATCTTACAATTCAAGTTTTCACATGACTGTACAAACAACCTTGGGCCTTCATGTAGCCAATGGGCTTACATGAAATGTAGACAACAAAAACGTATTCATGGTAAATTGTTACCATTTGCAATCAACTTATTAAAAGGTCCTGTGGGGAAAATCACTATCTGCTTTTCAAACAGATATTTAAATCTGATAATAATTGGTCTGATGAGCACCTGTATTTAAAAGTGATGATTCTGTATCAAAGTGCTGCATGCCACCTTTGGAGTCATTAACACCTGCTGTGTCTGTTGGGAAACCTTCTACCGTATGGAACGAAGCAGCATTTTTGTCCACTGACACCTGCTCTGTTTTGAAGGATCCTTTGAGATTCATGTTGACGCTAAATGATCCAGATAGAAGCTGCCTCTTGTACTGGTCAAGACGTGTGAAGATGTCCTGGACCGAAAGAGTGCTGCTACCTACCCAGGTGGCATACAGACTGGTGGAGCGGATCTGCGATGGGAGAGACTGGTAGTGGTGAAGCTCCAGTTGACAGGAGAATCTAAAGTACATAGTGCAGTATATGGAGAGGTCTTTTAAGTTAATACGACTCAAAAAACACTTTTAAAATATAGCTTGCCTGCTACCAAATAAGAAAATCACTTACGTCCTGAGCAAAAACGGAAAATGAAACACATTGACTGTAGTAAAAATTAAAGCCATTCATTGCCAACTACCGATTTGAGAATAATGACTGGCTTTAATTTTTCCGTTTTTGCTTGCAGCCATTGAGTTCACTAATTGGCTGGCATTGATGGTGATAGATGAACCCGAGCTAAAAATGTCAGTGACCACACAGTAGCTTTGGCATATTAAACATAACACAGAAAAACAGGAAATAGATCAACAACCTGCCAACTGTTGTAACCAAAGGTCGGCCGATATATGGACTGTTTTCAAGATAAGCCACTGGCTGTGTGACGGCCCTCCCCTGCCTGGTATGGGTGGCTCTCTATCAGGCAGAGGCCAGGTCGTTTGATTGAAGGCACCTGGGCTTAAAAGATCTGGGTTCCTGCTAATCTCTCTGCTCTGCCTTTAGGTACTGTTGTTGGTTGTTCCTTGCTTGGGTTGGACTTAAGTTGGATACTCACACTTTACTGACATAAAGATCCTTTTAAACCCACATTTTGCAAACACCACTGACTTTACACCTACACACACACACATTTACTGTTTATCATGTTGTTTAAACCTTCTTCTGAATAAATCATTGAAATTGGCCCATACCGACAGTATGTCTCGGCTTCCCACATTTTGTCATGTGCCTGTGTGTGCATGTGACAGGTGTTATATGGCAGATGTAATAGCTGTTATGAGTTGGATAGCTGTTATTGTTATGTTCACTGTATGGGTGATTTTCTTATAAAGGTGTACAGATAAATTGGCTGGCTAATATATGGATTAAAAAAAAAAAAAAAAACTGTTACATTCACTGTTTGGGTGATATTTGTTGTTATTTTGCACCGCCTACTGGCAAGTGTTACAAAAGGAAGTAGCAGAATAAAAAAATAACTTCGAACGTGCAGGTAGTTCCCGGGGCAGGTGCACTATCCGCTCAGGGGGTCTACGCTTGACAGTGATGTTAGGTTATTCTCGCGATATGATTGGCAGAGTCTAAATGCACGCCCAGAGCCGTGCTCTCATGTAAAATGCCTGTTTAAAAGTATGACCGTTGTTCTTGAGAGTTTTAGTAATGTGTCGCTTAAAAGTGCCAGTTTAAAAATGCATATGTAAAGCGATTGATGATATCACACACAGAGATAATTATTAACAATTAAATGCTCACACACCTGTCACTCAGACATTAAATATCAAGGCCCATCACTGTCCAAAACTAAAACTAGTTAAAAAAAAAAAAAAGTTTAATTCCCTGGCTTTTAACCCTGCATCAGACTCAACCCTTTTAATTTTTTTTTCTGCTTGCTTGCTTTTGAGATCAGATACTGATGTTGTATGTTCCTTTCTTTAAATAATGAAACATTTCTTGATGTAATTTGTCCATTATTAACCCAATAGAAAAACCAACCCGAACGCTTTTGCTGCATTTGAGGAAAGTGGGAAGTCGCACTTATCTCACTCGGATGGTCTCAGTTGCGACCTCAAAGCGTTCCAAGTCAATGTAGACAACAAAGATGGTTGATAGCAACAATTAGCTGTTTTATAGTTTGGCCATTTAAACACATTTTGACCTCCAGCAAACCTACCTTTTCATAAGCGATCGAAAAGTGCAGGAAAAATGATGGCTGAGATAAATTGTAACTGCCATGCTGAAAGGCAATATAAAAATATCAATTCATTAAGCTAATTTACTGTAGGAGAAAAAAATACATGGCGCCTCAAACAAACTCCATTTAACTTCATTATTGTGTCATCAATTTTTTGTCTTGAGCACCATTTTGTCGAGTGACGTCAGATTTAGGCACTCATGAAGTGGTTACTTTTTCCCCCTGATTTCGCGACTAGGATCTCCCAGTTCGAGTTGCGTTCCAATTATGCTTTTCGTGGTTGGCGGTTGAAAAAGTCAGATTTCCCACATTACCCGAATGCTTCACGTGCGTTGTTGTGACATCAGCAGCAGGTGCAGGCCCCCTGAACAGATTGGACTATCCGCACGGGATGCACACCTACATCGGGTTACGAATGAGTTCCCTACGCTGGCGATGCAACCCGAATTTCCGCGTAAATCTGAATTAACCCTTTAAGTCAGGGGTCTCCAAACCGGTCCTCAAGGGCCGCAGTCAACTTGTCGGCGGCGATGTGTTTACGCATATCATCTTTGTAGCCTTGTCACTAGGGATGGGAATTGATAGGATTTTTACGATTCCGATTCCATTATCGATATTGCTTAACGATTCGATTCTTTATCGATTCTCTTATCGATTCTAATTTGGGGAAAAAGAACAAACGTTTTGATTGGCATCGAGTTTGTTTAATCAGAACTCACAACCTTACAAACTCACAACGAAATCAAAAGAGGCCCAAAGCCTCAATGTTAACTGTGGCAATAAGTGGCAAATACACAAGAATGTGTAACATTTTACTGAAACATTTATCTAATAGAAATAAAAAATATTGGTATATATTGGCAGATAGGTTGTTGTTCTGCCTTTGGCAATATGTGTTAAAGCAGGGGTCCCCAAACTTTTTCCTGTGAGGGCCACATAACTTTTCCCTTCTCTGATGAGGGGCCGGGGTCAGTTTGTAACAGAAAAAGTGTGACGATTGCAGAAGTGCATAAATGTAAAAAATTATTGTTTTTCAGAAAGCCACAATCAAATAACCCTTTCTGGATTCTTCACGGAATGAAAGTAAATAAAATAAAAATAATAATAATAATAATTAATAATAAAAACACTATTAATTAAATAGATAATAACCAAATAACCCTCTCTGAATTCTTCAAGGAAAAAGGCCAGGAAATAAATAACACGATTGAGAAAAAAAAAAAATTCAAAATGGCCGGACCAAATGTGGAGGCGGGTCGTATTTGGGCCGCGGGCCGCAGTTTGGGCACCCGAAGAAATGCCGCATCCAAGCGAGTGAGCGAGCGAAGTGAGAGAGGGAAACACTTCTACGAGCCTACTTTCTTTGTTAATGTTAATATCTACAGAGGCAACGCCTGTATGTATCATCTTTTGTGTTGTTGTTGTTGTGTTTCCACTCGCGATCGGACACTTAAATCCAGTTGTGTAGTGGTTTGAACGATGTGCTAATGCTAGCGAACGAATGCTAACCATACTGTTATTAGCAGCTAATCATCGCTGATTTACGTTGATGCAAACCTGTTTGTTATTGGGGACGAAATTGATTTGTTTCATTTCTATTCTTAGTTTCACTCTTCAAGTGATGGTTGAATAAAGTCAGCAAATTATACCAACGTCTTCTACATCGTCATTTGGGAGTTTAGCTAGCTGTATAGCCAGAACTGAGCTTTAGCCTCTCTGTGAGGACAGCGCAGTCGTATTCCCTCCCGATGCAGTTACCTCCACCTTGCAATGACTGCAAGTCGCTTTGTTGTAATTTTTCCTCGTGAAGTGAAGACACACTTTCGAGCGTTTGAACCTACGTGCTGTCATTGTTATGTTTATGGCTGCAATGCTCGTGCTTACCTGTCCTAACCTTTCATTTTCACACTCTTTCCTGGTGAAGTGTAGTCAAACTTTGGAGCGAGTGGTTCTTGGCGCCATGCTAGTTTGATGCGTCTGGACAACAAGACACGTCACGACGCAATACGCGTCTTTAGGAATCGTTAAAGGGATCGTTAAGGCTTTTTCATTGTGATGTCGAGGCCTCGAAACACTCGGAACCGGTTCCGAATTGGAATCGGATTTCGATTCCCATCCCTACTTGTCACGGTGTAAATACGTCGCCCACGTTATCTCCATATTTCCATCATTTCTTGTCCTTTTTCAAAACCGATAGCAGCACGAAAGACTAAATATCCCAAGAGCCGTTGTGAGATCAAGAAAGACGAACTTGATGTGAACATTTTTAATAAATTGCCAAGCGAGGCGCCACCTAAGGAAAGGCAGGTATGCGAAGCGAGCAACGGCCGGTTTGATTGAGCGAGCGACTTTGAAACGTGCGGAATGAATCGAAAACTAAATTTGGCAAAAGCTAATGCATTATTTCATTATCTATTTCCATTTCATTAATTATTTTCCTCGGATGAGTCGGCGTCTCGGCGAGTAGAAGTGACAGCGTGCAAACGGTGGAAGAGTGGGCTGTGCGACATTGTGTGTGACGTAGCTCCGTGTCCTGGTCTAGAGCAGGGCTGCCCAATCCCGGACCTCGAGACCCTGCCTTTTTTTTTTTTTTTTGGACCCTGCATCTTAAAAGAATCGGAATTGAGAATCGTTCGGAACTGAAATCGAAACATGGAACTGGAATCGGAACCGGAATCGTTCAATTTCAAACAATGCCCAACCCTTGTATTGAAAAGAACACCTACCGGGCAGAAACATGTTGCGTGATACTTTTCGAGGCCTGGCGCAGAACATGCTGAACAACTTTCACCAACTGCTCATGAATCCACCCAACATCTTCCTGCACGTCTGGCAACCATTCTAAAAGTCTAAATAAGACATCAGAATTAAATAAAATATATCACCACAAAACATGCAAATAGGTAATGTGTCGTTATTTCAAATAAGGAGGCAGGAGGCCGAAATGCGATTCAAACGACTAGTACCTGAGACTCAAAGACAAAGCGGACTCCAGAGGGAGAGTGTATGGAAGCATCATGGCAGATGCCATCCTGAAAGGAAGCAGGTTGCTAAGCGACTGCACAAGGCTCCTTCTCTCGGTGCACGCCTCAATTAAGGCTGCAGGGGGAGGCAAAGATCACATACATCACCAATAGTCCAATACTCCACTGTACTTGATAGAGCAGTTTCTACAGCAACTAATTTAACTGTCCACAAATTTTCTGTTATTACATAATGATTCAGTCTAATGTCACCTTTGTGTAAAGTAGGGGGAAGTCGTACAATGATGTGCTCCTCTATTGAAGGATGAACAGTCAATGCTTCATCGATAATGCACATCTTCTCCTCCTCTCTAACACCTTTGGCATCGGTACGAACATGGTCAACTTGATTGTCATGCTGTTCTATGTTGGGCAGCAGGACTCTGTCTATGTGAGGGTCACTGAAATTGAGCAATCCTGAATACAAATACAAACACCAGTGTTCATTCGAATCAGTGGTGAAAATAAAGGATTTCTTAGTGGGTAACATAATTTCTTAAATACCAGCACCCCCCGCCAATCACCCTTCAAAACCTGTTCAAAACGTTTTATCCCATATGTACCTATGAATCATACACTCCCCAATTTGCTGAAACTCATATTTTAAACAAGTAATAACAATACATCTCTAATTTGTTTATTTAAATTTGTTTTTCAATAACGTAAATGAAACATTATCATTCTCTGCCAGCACTGCCAGTTAAAATGGATCAGATACAGTGTATCACAAAAGTGAGTACACCCCTCGCATTTCTGCAGATATTTAAGTATATCTTTTAATGGGACAACACTGACAAAATTACATTTTGACACAATGAAAAGTAGTCTCTGTGCGGCTTATATAATAGAGTTAATTTATTTTCCCCTCAAAATAACCCAAATATAGCCATTAATATCTAAACCCCTGTCAACAAAAGTTAGTACACCCCTTAGAAACTACGTACATCCCTAAATGTCCAAAATGAGTACTGCTTTTCATTTTCCCTCCAAAATGTCATGTGACTCGTTACAGGAGTGCTGTCAGCATTACTGCAGAGGTTGAAGAGGTGGGGGGTCAGTCTGTTAGTGCTCAGACCATACACCGCACTCTACATCAAATTGGTGTGTATGGCTGCCACCCCAGGAGGAAGCCTCTTCTGAAGACGGTACACAAGAAAGCCCGCAAATAGTTTACTGAAGACATGTCAACAAAGCACATGGATTACTGGAACCATGTCCTACGATCTGATGAGACAGACGGGCTTTCTTGTGTACCGTCTTCAGAAGAGGCTTCCTCTTCAATCTCTGCAGCAATGCTGACAGCACTTCTGTAACGAGTCACATGACATTTTGGAGGGAAAATGAAAAACAGTACTCACTTTGGACATTTAGAGATGTATGTAGTTTCTATGCGGTGTACTCACTTTTGTTGCCAGGGGTTTAGATACTAATGGCTATATTTTTAGTTATTTTGAGGGGAAAATAAATTAACTCTATTATATAAGCTGCACACAGACTACTTTCATTGTGTCCAAGTGTCATTTTGTCAGTGTTGTCCCATGAAAAGATATACTTAAATAAATGCAGAAATGTGAGGGGTGTATTCACTTTTGTTATACACTGTATGTATTGCTCTCAGTGGCAGCAGCCAGTATATATAATTGTATATACCGGTCATAAAACAGTGTTTTTCAACCTTTTCTGAGTCACGGCAAGCTTTTACATTGGAAAAATCCTCGCGGCACACCACAAACCAAAAACGTTCCAAAATTACTTTCTGTACAGTATATTTAATTATAAAATAATTTCTCAAAATTTATACTTACTCAGTGTGAAACTTGAGCTTGTTTAGATGAACACAAAGCTGATATCCTGGCAGGAATTTTCATCAACAGCTCTCAATGCTCTCTCTGTTTTTCTTATATATATTTTTTTATAGCAGTTAGGCTTGAACGGCTCAGAATTGTCAGACAGAGGGACTTTAGCAATGTCTTTAACTGCATCAGGGCCGAGCATCTCGCTGACAATGGCTTTGCAGGCAGGTAGTATTAATATCTCTGCCACGGTGTGAAACATTTTGGATTTAGCAACAAGTTCAGCAACAAGGTAACTGGCTTTTAGGGCTTCCTTATTTACCTTTGTAGTTTTTCTCAAAAAAGTTTTTTTGTTTTTTCACAAAGACGAACAAAATAGTCCATCGACTTGTTTTGAAGTAACGGGTGTTTCGCTTGGACATGACGTAGCTGTTCGTGTCGAGTTCAAGAACTGCTCGGATTTGTAGCCATCGCCCACCTTGCTGTCCTCGACAATGTGAATAATATGAATAAAATGTAAAGGACACTTTCGTGTATATAGACACTTAACAAGTCTAATCAATTGATGTACAGTAGACGTGCTGTGGTCCACACTGTCGTGGAGAGCAAGGTGGCTGTTGGCTAGAAGTCCGAGCAGTTCTTAAACGCGACAAAAACTATACCTCGCTCATCTGCACACGACCGAGAACTTTATACCTTTCCTTCCTTCATACTGCAACGAGATAAAACGCGATATAGAATAATTTCTCGTGGCACACCTGACGGTATCTCAGGGCACACTAGTGTGCCACGGCACTCCGGTTGAAAAACACTGTAATAGAACATTTGACTTTCCAGTGTAGTGAAGATGGTTCGGTGGAACAAAAAAAGAGGGGGATAGGGGGCATGTGTTGATTCCTACCGTTCTTCTTCAGGAAGTGCAGTGCATCATTATATCCCTGTTTACACATGGCTTTCATAACCTAGACGTCAACAAAATCATTAAGTTCACTGAAAGTTGTGGAATTTGTAAATAGATTTGAGAAGGTGCTTTGAAATGACCTCACCATTGGATCTGGTGGGAAAAGTGCCCTTGAAATTCTGTAAAGGTTGGTGAGCGTGAACTGTATGCTGGTGTTGGTAAAGCGGAGCTCATGTATGTTGGTAGAGGTGTCTCGCGGACAGATGTCACTCTCACCGGAGAACGGGGACACGGTAATAGTGTTTTTCAGCTCGTACTGAGGCAAGTTGTCAGAGATTCCCCCGTCGACGTATCGCTGCATGAATGAAAAAAACAAAACAAAATTGCGCTTTAAGATACAGTCAACAGAGGGCCAATGGCTAGCCCATGACTATTCACATGATGCAAGCAATTTACTTCTCTAGGCATACTATTTAATCAGTCCATTCTATTTAATCAATCCATTCACCCTCACATTCACAGAGGAGAACCTCAGAACTGTGAGCTAGACTGACAAACCAATAAATATATATGCGTATATATTTTTCATAAGAGAAAGTATTTGGTTTAGGATAAGACAGCATTAAATTCATTGAATTCCTCAATGTTCAGAGATTATCTCTTGGGAAAGCCATCGAACCAAAGACATTCTTGTCTCTTTAATTTTCAGCCAGTCTCATTCAAAGTTCAGGGATTTATTGTTCTGCTAGGACAAGCTATCTATTTACTTTGAGTGATATCCTAAGAAAGCTGAGGTAGTTGGGTTCAAAAGGACATGGAGTATATTCCCTTTTTTGTCAGCAGTTTGACGTAACTTTTAACTGACCTTCCTTGTTGCAAATAATGTATTTACTCATACACTTTAACGCAGAACTAAATTTAAATTGGTTTTAATTAGAACAATGTTTTCTTATGGTCAAAAGGAGTTTGCGTAGCTTTAGTTTAATTTAAACCAAACTGGTTTAATTCATTCCCGATCCCCTCAATTATGAGTTTCTACCAAGAATGTTTTTACCATTAAACACGTCGTATTTGTCAGCTGATGATCAGAGTAAAATCATTCTCTGAGCTAGAGCAGGGGTTCCCAATTGTCGGGCCGCGGACCGGTACCGGTCTGTGGCGCATTTGCTACCGGGCCATACAGACATAATAAATAATTTATTAACGGCATTCTGGCCAAAGTAACTTTGGCTTGTGCCCCTTAACACACCAATATCCCTGTCTACTCTAGATATAATACTACAACTGGACAGAATGTCGTCATAGAAATCCGTTGGACTGCTAGCAGTACATCTTATGTTTTATATCTGTGCGCTTGTCCTTGATAGTAGCGTATGACGTATGCTGTAGAGCGGGCACATCACATTTGTTCCCAGAAATAATTAGCCCCCACACTTGCGAAGATGACTGAAAACCAGACGTCTTTGGACAGATTTTTTACGGGGATAAGGGCACCTGACAAGCCAGAAGATGAGCCTACAACCTCGAAGAAAACAAAATCTTCTTTTAACAGACAATACCAAGAATCCTACCTAAAATATGGGTTGGTCACAACAGGTGACCGTCAGGCGCCAAGTCCGCTCTGCATAATATGTGGCCCACGAACTGCGAAGGAGTGTATTCGTGACCCGTTTGTAAATAAACCGAGTGATTCGAGCATGTCTGTGCAACAGGAGGATCAGCTTGTAGAGATCACAATGATGGCGACCTTAAACATACATTTGAGAGAACAACTCTACCAAGGTTCTGGATTAAAGTCATTCCGGAATATGCTGACATCGCTACGAGAGCACTGAAAACTTTGCTACAATTTCCAACATTGTATCTTTGTGAAGCTGGCTTCTCTGCAATGACTGCAACCAAGACAAAGTTAGGGAGCAGACTGGACTTAAGGAACACACTACGTGTCTCACTGTCTCCCATCACACCTAGATGGGACCATCTCGTCTCAACGAAACATGCTCAGGTCTCCCACTGATTCAGCGGGTCAGTTATATTTTCTATGCACTTAACATTTGTTTTTAGCACCGTCGTGTTATTTTGTATTTGCTGTATTTTTCTGCCGCACATTTCTGGTCTGTGGAAAAAAGACCCAAATCACACCGGTCCGTGGTGCAAAAAAGGTTGGGGACCCCTGATCTAGAGGGTACGAGAGGACACAATGAATTGAAAAGCTAGCATACACAACTGGCACAGCCTTCCTAAAATGTTGCTCACACAAGGACGTGTGAGCTTGCCAAAATCCATCACAAAGGCCACAGAGGAGAGGCTGCTGTGAGCTGTTTTTACGGAATGGCATTTCGTAGAAGACCAGACAGCTACTAAGCTTGCACGTTAGAGTCAAGAGAAAAGCAGAATTTCCCATTTGCCCATTAATGCGAAACGCGATCCACAAGTATTGCTTCTGCACATGCCTAGACAGTCATAAAAACACATCTGGTCATGACAGGCTTTATTACAATAGGTAAAATGAACGAAATCAAAGTGAAAATACTGCTAATGTACCTCATTCACCATCAAGACAAGTTTAACAATGTCGTTTATGATCCTCAACTGATCATAAGTAAACAACTACAGAGAGTAGAAAGAAACTTTTTTTAACGATGAAAGATGGGAATCTAATCTTTCTTAAATTAAAAAGTGAAACTCGTACAAATTCACAACACACAAATAATTTTTAAAATTAAATAGTAAATTGGGAATTTGTTTCAGAAATATTTTCCTTTTTATTTGAGAGTTCCACTTTTAATTGAACCATGGAAGAGGTGACTTTAATATGGCATGCACCAGCATGATCATTTTTAATGATATTTATTTATTGCTATTGATTCTAATATACATAATTGGCACTCACCACTCCTTGCAGTGTGGGAGGAATAATGCCACAATACACTGGGATGTAGGCACTGCAAACACATGCCTGTCGAAAACAAAAAGGAAATTTATTACAGTGCTACTAATAGTTCAACATTTCATTGCCTTTTTATAAACTCATTGGCTGTTAATGATGGATATAGACTTCCAACAGTTTTGACTGGGCTTGAGAGAATAATCAATGCCTGCCCTCCCAGTTCAAGTCAATTAGATGTCTATTGCTTTCAATAGCAACAAATGGGTTAAACACAAACAGAAAAGTGTCATTAAAAGTCACACCTGCACAATTTCTTCTTTGTTGTTGAAGTGTGATACAAGCACATTTTCTCCATCTGTTACTCTGGTCAGAGATATTCCCAGCCTCCCGTTGGCAATTTGGTGTGAGTCAGCGGGCAGAGTACGCTGTAACATGAAGCGCACAATCTTCACCAAGTTGAAGGACGGATGCATGGGACCGAGGAAGCGTTTTCTGGCTTCCTTGGCGACCTCAATGATACTGGCACCAGCCTCTCCTGTACATGGAACAGAAAAAAAAATTGAGATTGATGAAAATGACATCACTGCAAAATAACTGCCCAGGACAGTTTAGAATTCTGGAATAAAAAGATTTTTAATTCACATAAACCAACAGCTGAACAGCTACAAATTTTGAGGAATGAAGCATGAAGGGAACAATAATTTAAACTCTGTAAGAGATCAGGGCAATAATTTAAACTCCAATCATAGTAAATCTGTGAAGAGAGTGTGAAGTCTGTGGCAAGCTAGATAAAAATAAAATGAAAATAAATAAATAAAAATTCTAATTACAGACTTTGCAGTTTCACTTTTACTTCAAATCCATCCATCCATCCATCCATCCATCCATCCATCCATCCATCCATCCATCCATCCATCCATCCATCCATCCATCCATCCATCCATCCATCCATCCATCCATCCATCCATCCATCCATCCATCCATCCATCCATCCATCCATCCATCCATCCATCCATCCATCCATCCATCCATCCATCCATCCATCCATCCATCCATCCATCCATCCATCCATCCATCCATCCATCCATCCATTTCTCCCACTTATCTGAGGAATGTCTGAATATTACTATACAACTGCAAATGTCAGAAATGTCACGTTTAAATATTCTCCAACATGACCAACAATTTAATTTCTAAGATACTTGTACAATTAGTCAAGTATTGAACTAGTAAAGTATCATGTTTTCTTTGCAATAAATATAATTACAAATTAATAAACTGGTAATTACAACAAAATAAAAAAATAAAATGAATAAAACCAATTACATTCTGATTATGTCCACTAATAATATTCTAAAGTTGATTGTTTTCCCCATGGTATTTAACTCATTGCTTGCCAGTGATTAAACTCTGAAGCCTGGTAAAGTCACGTTTCTGAGCCATTTAATTGCACCCCCCTCCCCTATATTTTTAATTCCCTTTAAATCCCTTAATTAAATGAATGAAATAAATAGAAAATAATACATTTTTACTGTTGTTTGGTTTAAAAAGATAATGTAAAAAATTATCATATTAAAAAATAATGTTTAAAATATTGCAATAATAAGAATTCAGATAATAATATTACACAAATACAAAAAACAAATCTTTAACTGTCAGATCAGGTATACAGTATGCATAGTATTCACAGTGTATGTGTTGTAGTAGTTAGTAACAGGAAGAATTACAAACATATGAGAACACGCTGGGAGGGCTGGTCGCTGCTAGCCTCTCCCAGTTAAAATAGATTGACCGTCTAGTGCCGTCAATGGCAGTTCAAAAAGGGACGTATAAATGGTTAATTTACGGAGTCCATCCGGCATAAATTGTGAGGCTGTTAACTACAATCGAGTGACGTACCAAGACACACGCCGGTGACCAAGGCAGTGGCGGTCAGCGCTCCGGCCGACGCTCCATAAATGTGTTTGGCGTTGTGCACCAGGAACGGAGCCTGCTCCAACAGGCAGCTGGCGACGCCGACATGGTAGATGCCCAAGAAGCCGCAGCCTGCGAACGAGATGTTCCATGACGAGTCTAAAGGGAACATATCGTGGGTTGACAGGCGTGTCAAAGGTCGTCGGCCGGGCTCGCCGGCGAGAACAAAATGTTCCCTCTCAGATTTTGGGAGCTGAATAAATACAATAAAAAATTAAAAAGCGCTGCTGCTAGGTCGGAGTGCCGCTCGTAATTTCCCCACTGCCTATTTGCATTCTTTAATTTCGCAGTTTTAAGCTCTTCTTCTAGCTCGATAGGTCACCTTTGTCCCAAATTAAACGGCTAAACTCACATGTTAAAAAAAGACAGAAAGAAAGAAAGGAACAGTAAACCAACACGACGGAAATAAGCTTTTACTAAGTAAATACGGCCCCAGATAAATTGTTAAGACACAGCGGTTTACCCTAGTTTGAGACTGTTAATACTTTCATGCACAAGTAGGCGGGATTTAAGTGACTTCTGTTTCCACTCACAATTGAGAAGACAAAACAGTTTGACCAATCAAAATCGACGTATTTTTCGTGTGACCAGTTACAACCCGCGGTGCTCTCACGCTCGTCAATCTATTCGTGATTGGACGACTTGCGCCACAAACAAAGTCACGTGGAGAGCTAATATTATTTGGGGTTTTTCTTTTATGTCTTTTGGGGAGTGTTTTCATTATTAAGAGTAGCATGTCTTCACTCTATTGGTGACATTTGAAATATGTTGGGTATATGTAATGTACAGTATCTAAACAAAGAAAAATTGAAAAATAACGTTTAAAAGAGTAACTATATGAAAAAGAAAATCTCAAACACTCCTTGATGTCTGCGATTTTTGCATTGCGACCCTTGTTATATCACCATGTTTCACCCATAAAATCCCCACAAAATCTGGCTGTGGCCATTCACAGCTGTGTCTTGACACTCGGTGATACATGCTACATGGAGTTTTTGGATCAAAACAAGGTAAATACGCGATAATATCTCGTTAAAATAGTGGCGTCTTTAATCCTGCTCTCGCGTGCTCTCGCCTCCAGTTAGGGTTTTGCTGTTTAAAAAATTTTTTTTTTTCAAAAGCGCCCTCCTGTTCAAAATTTTTCTTCCCCCAGAAAACTGAGATTTTAAGCTTTCCAATGATGTATCACACATGCATATCGGACAATTTTGAAATGTGGCCAAATTGAGGGTCTCAGAGCGGAACTTCAAGTCACCTGAGTGTTTTCCGCCATATATATATATACAGTATATATATATATATATATATATATATATATATATATATATATATATATATATATATATATATATATATATATATATATATATAAAGCAGTTTCTGCTCTTGCACTCCTCTTTAAAAGAAACTGCTGTATTTTAAGCTAAAACAACTGTTGTGTTTGATAGAATAATATGTCTATATGCTGCCATAGCAGATTAATGGCGCATTAAGCCCCAGAACTATTTTTAATTTGTCTGTTTTACCCTGAAAACCCCCTTTTACAGACGTCGCACAACCAAGTTTGTTTTAACCCAGCCATAAAACTAAGGTAAATAATTATATTTATTATTCAAAATGTCTGTCATTTTGGGCTTAGAATCATTAATTGGTGTCTAATATTTCATTTGAAAAAAAAAAAAACACTTTAAAAAATTATGCACTCGCATATTTTAAACTTTTAAACAAATGACATCACAATGAAAAAATAGCGTCTGTAAAAAAGTCACGGATATCTACCTCAACTATCGCCTAATTGTATTTTAATTTTTTTTTGCTGTCGCATTTTCTCCGATATATTAGATGATAAATAATCGATTCCAAACAACAACAAAAAAATTTGAAAAAAAAAAAAAACGTTTAAACAATATGAAATATGAATATATGAAAAAGAAAATCTCGACCACTCCTTGATGTCTGCGATTTCTGCATCGCGACCCTTGTTATATTACATAAAATCCCCCCAAAATCCGACTGTGGCCATTCACAGCTGTGTCTTCACACTCGGTGATACATGCTACATGGAGTTTTTGGATCGGAAAGAGTATGCGATAATATCTCGTTAAAATCATGGCATCTTTAATTATGCTCTCTCATGCTCTCACCTCCAGTTTTTCCAGGTTTTGCTGTTTTGAAAAAATGTTGTTTAAAAAAAAAAAAAAAAAGGCTCTCCTGTTCAAAATTGTTCTTTTTTTTCTATATTAGGGCTGTCAAACAATTAAAATTTCTAATCGAGTTAATCACAGTTCAGAAATTAGTTAATCGCAATTAATTACAATTCAAACCATCTCTAAAATATGCCATATTTTTCTGTAAATTATTGTTGGAATGGTATGATAACACACAAGACGGATATATACATTCAACATACTGTACATAATTAATGTATTTGTTTATTATAACAATAAATCCACAAGATGGCATTAACATTATTAACATTCTTTCTGTTAAAGGGATCCACGGATAGAAAGACTTGTAGTTCTTAAAAAAATATTAAAACCCCTCAATGTTTTCGTTTTAATAAAATTTGTAAAATTTTCATTTAAAAAATGAACTAGTGGCTCGTCATTGTTGAAGTCCCTGAGCGGTGACGTCACATGGGCTCCTTGCTGTTCTTTCACAGTGTCTTTAACTACGTAAGGTAGTGATTGAAATACACCACAAGGTGTCAATGGCGAGTTTTAAATTACTTAGAAATCAAGCAAATGAGTGTGTTTTGTCCCTCAACGGATGCCGTAGTTCCCTGTTTACTGGTCCATACATTGTACACCACAGGTGTCAAACCGATTCCAGAAAGGGCCAAGTGAGTGCTGGATTTTGTTCCAACCGATAAAACGCAGAGAGTTTAACCAATGAACTTCCTGCTGAAACAAGCAGCACATGACAAAGTTTAACTGATTTCACATTTAAAAGATCTAATTTGTGAAAAGGTGTCGTCTTCATTTGTTGGAAAGCAAACCTGCACCCACTTGGCCCTTTCTGGAATCGGTTTGACACCTGTGTTGTACACGGTCATTTGAGTGCTGGCTTCACAACGTTCGAGACCTCTGATAGTTTGTATATTGTGACTAAATATTGCCATCCAGTGTATTTGTTGAGCTAAACGAAATGTTTGAATAGAGTTTGACCAAAGTAAGTTTTATGTGTATTTTGCATAGCTATTTTGATTAGGAATTAACTTTTTTTTTGAGATAGGAATATTATTTTTGTTGTGCTTTCACTAAATGATACTTATGTTTGTTGTGAAGGGGTTGCCGAAGCTTATGCCAATAAACGGCACGGTCCAATGAACGCCTGTGTCCACTCGCCTTTCTCTGCCTCTTAGCTCTCAAATCTGTTTGAGGCAATGCATGAGCGGGTCATTCCATGCATGCGATAAGTGCATCAAATATTTTAACGTGATTAATTTTAACAATTAACGCATGCACGGAATGACCCATTCATGAGTTGCCTCAAACAGTTTACAAAGACGCCGTTTTAGCACATTGAGCGCGGAAAGGCAGAGAAATGCGAGTTGACACAGGTGTTCATTGGACCGCGCCTTTTATTGGCTTAAGCTTTGGCAGCCACTACTAACAGTCATGGTTGCCCAACTTCCCATCATGCATTTGGGCGAAGCAAGAGACAATCTTTTGTTAACACGCTTAATTGAACACAACGCAGAAAATATTGTACACCATTTGCAGCCACTACTGACAGTCATGGTTGCCCAATATCCCATCATGCATTTAGGCGAAGTAGGAGACGATCTCTTTCTTAACACGCCTAATTGAACACAACGCAGAACATACTGTATACCATTTTGCAGCCACCACTCGCATCATGCATTTGGGCGGATCAGGAGACGTTCTTTTTCTTAAAACGCCTAATTGAACACATCGCAGAACATACTGTATACCATTTGCAGCCACCACTGACAGTCATGGTTGCCCAACTTCCCATCATGCATTTGGGCGGAGTAGGAGACGCCCTTTTTCTTAATACAAAATTACTATAACTTGTACTCAAATTTATCTTTTAAGAACTACAAGTCTTTCTATCCGTGGATCCCTTTAACAGAAAGAATGTTAATTATGTTAATGCCATCTTGTGGTTTTATTGTTATAATAAAAAAATACAGTACTCATTTACAGTATGTAAAATGTTTATGTCCGTCTTGTATCTTTCCATTCCAACAATAATTTACAGAAAAATATGGAGTATTTTAGAGATAGTTTGAATAGCAATTAATTAATTTTTAAGCTGTGATTAACTCGATTAAAAATTGTAATCGTTTGACAAACGATTACAATTTTTAATCGAGTTAATTACAGCTTAAAAATTAATTAATCGTAATTAATCGCAATTAATCGCAATTCAAACCATCTATAAAATATGCCATATTTTTCTGTAAATTATATATATATTCTGTAAAATAAATTGTTGGAATGGAAAGATAAGACACAAGATGGATATATACATTCAACATATATATATATACACATATATATATATACATATATATACACACACATATATATATATATATATATATATATATATATATATATATATATATATATATATATATATATATATATATATATATATATATATATATATATATACTGTGTATATACAGTACTGTGCAAAAGTTTTAGGCAGGACACCCGCCTAAAACTTTTGCACAGAACTGTATATATATTTTTTTTAATTATTAAATTTATTAGGATCATGGAAGCTTCCACTTGGGGAAAATATATACATACAGTATATCCTGTATATACATAATATAATAAAAATATACAGTACTGTGCAAAAGTTTTAGGCAAGTGTCCTGCCTAAAACTTTTGCACGTAGCTGTCCCTAGGATTGCGCTCTTCTCAACGGAGATGTCGGTCGTCGTTCCTGGTATCTGTTGGAACCATGCGCCCAGCTTGGGGGTTACTGCCCCTAGTGTCCCGATCACTACTGGCACCACTGTTGCCCTCACTCCCCACATTTTCTCCAACTCTTCCTTTAACCCTTGATATTTCTCCAGCTTTTAATGACCTCTTTTCCTGATGTTGCTATCGCTCGGGACTGCTACATCTATCACTACTGCCGTCTTCTGATGTTTATCCACCACCACTATGTAAGGCTGGTTGGCCATCACCAGTTTGTCCATCTGGATCTGGAAGTCCCACAGGATCTTGGCTTGGTTGTTCTCGATCACCTTTGGAGGTGTCGCCCACCTTGACTCCAGGGTCTCCAGTCCATACTCGGCACAGATGTTCTTGTACACAATGCCTGCTACCTGGTTATGTTGTTCCATGTATGCCTTGCCTGCCAGCATCTTACACCCTGCTGTGATGTGCTGGACTGTCTCAGGGGCCTCTTTGCACAGCCTGCACCTGGGGTCCTGTCTGGTGTGATAGACCCCGCCCTCTATTGATCTTGTGTTTAGGGCCTGTTCTTGTGTTGTCATGATCAGTGCCTCCGTGCTGTCTTTCAGTCCGGCCTTTTCCAGCCACTGGTATGTTTTTCCCATGTCAGCTACCCCCTCAATTTGTCGGTGGTACATACCATGCAGGGGCTTGTCCTTCCATGATATCTCCTCAGGGTCCTGCTCCTTACTGCGCTTTACATATACACTAACATTCAAAAGTTTCCTTATTTTTGAAGGAAAAGCACTGTTTTTTTTCATTGAAGATAACATTAAACTAATCAGAAATACACTCCATACATTGTTAATGTGGTAAATGACTATTTTAGCTGCAAATGCCTGTTTTTCAATGCAATATCTACATAGGTGTATAGAGGCCCATTTCCAGCAATCAGCACTCCAGTTTTCTAATAGTACATTGTGTTTACTAATTGCGTTAAAAGGCTAATGCATGATTAGAAAACCCTTGTGCAATTATGTTAGCATAGCTGAAGAGAGTTTAGCTGGTTAGAGAGGCTATAAAACTAACCTTCCCTTTGAGCTGGTCGAGTATATGGAGCATCACATTTGTGGGTGTGATTAAACTTTCAGAATGGCCAGAAAAAGAGAACTTTCATGTGAAACGCGACAGTCTATTCTTGTTCTAAGAAATGAAGGCTATTCCATGCAAGAAATTGTCAAGAAACTGAAGATCTCCTACAATGGTGTGTACTACTCCGTTCAGAGAACAGCCCAAACAGGCTATAACCAGAGTAGAAAGAGAAGTGGGAGGCCCCGCTGCACAACCAAGCAAGAGGACAAGTACATTAGACTCTAGTTTAAGAAATAGACGCCGCAAAGGTCCTCAACTAGCAGCTTCGTTAAATAGTACCCGCAAAACACCAGTGTCAACATCTACAGTGAAGAGGCGACTCTGAGATGCTGGCCTTCAAATATTTACTCATGTAATTATTGCAGTGATTGAAAAAATCAGTAGTTTGTACACATGAAGTAGTTTGTGCACAAGACCCCCACCCCAATGTCATGTCTGGACTTTCATAGAAATTACTTACAGCTGGCTCAGTGTGAAATCTAGGTCTAACACCCAGCTAATCTCCCAACGAGCCATACAACCACAACAGTTACACAGGCCTGCTGTGCCCTGAGCCATCTAGCGGAATAGCATTTAATTTTTCCACCTGCCACAGGGATAATTAGATGACAGTAAACTCACACAATATCATTTCTCATGTGGCACACCAATTTTTAATGGCACTCTGGTAGGGAATTTCTGCATTAAAATACACAATATTCTTCTCGTGAACAGAAATTGTATCTGTCATTGGGTAGTTTTTAATTTGTTGTCACATCAACAACAATACACTGTGATAGAAAACAGCACCTATTTCAGGAATAGCACAATGTACAAATATTGCCACTTGGCAAATAAATTGATTACAAAGTCAAAGTTGTTTTGTTACTCGGAATGCCTTGCATTTTAGGAGAATCTCATTCTAATGTGTACGATTTTTTTTTTTTCCTGGAATGTTCCTTTTAAAATTGTTGTTGTACACTGAACCTAGTAAGACCACGATTCCCCTGAGAGGATATTCAGTTGTGCAACTTTACCTCAGTGTGTAGAACAAAAAGTGTGTATTGATTACTGACGGTTGAAGCAAGATTAGATTTGACCAAAACAACAAGACCGTGTGATTTGCATTGTGACAATTGTTTTTACTCTATCTTATTTTAAATAGAAGTTTAAACAAACTTTTACAATTGAACATTTATTGACTATACTCTTATTGTAGAGTAAGCCTCCAGGACGTGTGTTGTTTGTCAACTTGAAAATTGCAATGTCTGAAAGGTGGGGGACCTAAGGACCTCAAACTGTGAATCTGTCAAGTTTTAATTGACCATTATGAATCTAACTACTGACATTTTTTTTACATTATTGTTGTAACTACACAAAAAAAGTAAGTGTTGTTAATGAACATTTCACTAATAGTGTGTAAAATTAGCGTTCACGAAGAGTCTGAGTTACATATCCAATGTTTAGTTTTTTTGTGCATTTTTTCCCCTAATATTGTGCAAATGGAATTTCTTTAATATTGCTGTACCTTTAAAAGAAACAATATTACAATAGTTTCAGTAATCTCACTAAATTCATGCGTATTTTTTTTAAAGCACTGTTGTAGCGATTATGACTGAGAACATAAGGTAAGCAGGTCAACATGAACTGAACATTTATCTTTAAATGTTAAGATAATGAGAAGCTCGTTATGATAGCTGGTAGATAGATCGCTCTGAGAATCTAAACTGAAACATACTTAAATTTTCCATTTAAAAATGTCATATATTTGAATACTTGATTACTCTCCATTTTAATTTTTCATGAAATATAAAATAAATTCTTGAGTTCATATGAAAATTCAGTTTGAAACAGGAATATGACAGATTAGGATATTAACTTGCAGCATTACTACACATTTGATATATTTGATGATACACATTTGATACACTCTAAAATTGAATGCATGTAGTTCTGTTTAGAGTATATTGCATTCCACTCTACATGGTGCGATTATAGTAAACTCAGGTGGCAAAGGGGAAGCCTTTTCTTAAGCAGCAGCACTTTGAAACAGTAATCCATGATGTCGTCATATCTCGCCTGGATTACTGTTGCATACTGTACTTTGGAGTCAGCCAGACCTCCCTCAAATGTCTCTAGTTGGTCCAAAATGCTGCTGCTTGCTTTTAACTGGAACACATAGGAGGGAGCACATGAATCCTGCTCTCTCCTGTCTCCAATGGCTGTCTTTACATTTAAAATTCATTTTAGGATTCTGCTCTTTGTACTCAAAGCTCTAAATGCACTTGCCCTGCCTTGTCTGCCAGGTACCTCAGCTCAGATAACCAGCTGCTCCTTGAGGTTCCAGAAAGAGCTTAGAGGAAATTGGGAAAATTTGCTGTAGCCAGCAACAGAAATTTTTTACAGAATAATCTCAGGCAAGCACCCGATTGCTCCATTTCTAAAACTTGCTATAAAAATGACTTGCATTCTTGGCTTTTAACACAGTTTGAGTTTTTGCCTTTGGTGTATCTGTCCTTTATTTATCTATTTTACACACACTTCCAAAGTGCTACAGATCTCTAGACTGAAACACCCTTAACCTGAAAATTTTGGGTCGCAGAATGTAAATTGAATTGCAACACCAGTAGCCATCATTTTTAAAAGAAAGAAACAAAACTGTTTGAAATAAACAAAACTAATAACTTCAATGAAACGATCAGCACATTAAATTGCACACAGTACTTCTGCATAGGTGCAAAAAGAAAAAATTGACTAGCACAAATGACAAATTGTAGGGCAAAATGTCCCGGTTTCTCGACAATTATATTAATTATATATTGTAGTGACCACTACCTCTTAACAGAATTCACCTAGGGAACTTGGGTGGGGCATGTTGTGTTCCTGGGGGGAAACTATATTTTGCCGTGGCCGTTTCCGGCACAGACACTCTAAAGCAGACATGTCCAAAGTACGGCCCGGGGGCCAAATGCGGCCCGTGGTCAAATTTAATCCGGCCCCCAGCCTAAGTCATAAAATCAATAATGTATGGCCCGCACACAGACTTAATAAATTGGTCAGCGGTGCTGCTACCAGCATATGAAGTAGCTTACATACTAAATGCTGCTCCTCATTTATCCACTAAAAGGCAGCAGCACTCCAAGCAACATTACCCCGTGTGACCCTTTACTTCCAATTTTCTAAAATGGTGACAATCAACAAAAAAAAAAAGTTGACCGCGATGGTCGATGCCTCAAGGATAGGTGGAAATTTGACTATTTCTTCACTAAAATACGCAACAACTGTGTCTGCCTCATTTGCAAAGAGACTGTCGCTGTTTTTAAAGAGTTCAACGTGAAGCGATATCACCAAACAAGACACGCTGACATGTTTGACAGATGCAGCGAGAAATTGAAGCAACTTGAGGCTAGTTTAATTTCACAGCAGCTGTATTTCGCAAGGGCCCGAGAGTCGAAAGAGTACGCCACAAAGGCTAGTTGCGAGATTGTTGAAATTATTAATTTAAAAAAATAATAAAGCAAATGTGACAGACAAAATGGCTTGCTAAAATTTGCTTTAAAAAATTGTTCTACGTAAAGGACGTCAGCCAGGATCGGCCCCCCACATTTTTACCACACCAAATCTGGCCCCCTTTGCAAAAAGTTTGGACACCCCTGCTCTAGAGTTAACAGAGAGAAGAGCGTTACGAGTGGCCGAACACGGCAACACGTCGACTCAACGAGCTAAGCAGACTCAACAACATTCATCCGCTACACTGGTGACCCCGACTTGCCTCGCTGAAGTCTCAGAGGCATTTTACGAACACTTTAAAGCAATAGCGGACACTAGCTTTCTCCAGCTAACGATGTTCAATGAGTCTTCTGCGGCCACGTGGTTCGCGTGCACGGAGGCACAGTTCGCCCTCCACGGTATAGCAAATGATACCATGCGCTTCTACCCGCACTCGGGTACTCGACGGCGGTCATAGTTCAGCGAGTCGTTGCTTTTCCGCCGAAAGACAAATATGGGGCACTTAAGACGGACCTTCTCTGGTGTTTTGAAACGCCGCTTGCGCTATCGACTTCAAAGGCACCCGCTACGAGAGCCCTACTGCCCGAGGTTCCCGCCTACGATGGCGGTGCTTCCGCCCCGGTTCCTCGCAGTCGTACTTCTGTTCCAGTACCCGCGCCACCACAGCATGCTCCCGCTCTGGCGCTTCCCGACGCCGACGTTGCTGTCTCGTCTCCGGCTCCACTCTCGCTCGCCTCAGCTCCGGCGCTGCTCTCCGTCGACGCCGCTGCGCCCGTCCACGGGCTTCTTGGCTCCTGCGCTAATGCGCCCGCCTCCGGCCTACTCGGCGACGCTCCGTCCGCCTCCGGCCTTCTCGACGGCGTCCCGTCCGGTCCTGGTTTTCTCGATGGCGCTCCGTCCGGCCCTGGTTTTCTTGTCGACACGGCGTCTGCTCTTGGTCTTCCTACCGATGTCAATCCTGTGCCTGCGTCTCTGGGCGCTGCTGAAGCTGAAGTCGCTCCAGCACTTGCGCCTCTGGAAGTCTCCGAGGTTGCCCCACTAACGGCGCCGCTGGACGCTGCCGCCACTGACCTCGCTCCAGTGCCTCCGGGAGTTTCCGAGGTCTCTCCTCTGCCGGCGCCTGCGAACGCCGATGTCTTTTCTCGTCCACAGCTTTTGGACAATGATGACGTCGCTTCTGCTGCGGCTGGTGTACTTGGTTCGTTTCGCCAGTCGCCCTCATCCCCAGCCGGGCAACTCCGACCACCGTGCCTGTCGTCCTCATCTTCGGCCTCGACTGGGTGGCACTGCACGTTGCACGCCTCGACATCATATTTGGCTGCGGCCGAGCAATGCATGCCGCCTCTCTCAGCGTCCGCTTCTCCGGCCACGCCTGGGGGGTGCTGCACGACGCGTTCCTCGTCCTGGACATCCACCAGATCGTCCTGCTCGGTTGTCCGTCGCCTGGCATCCCGGAAGTCCTCCGGATCGTTCTACTCGGTCGTCCAACGCCTGGCATCCCGGTCGTCCTCCCGATTGTTCTGCTTGGTCGTCCACCGCCTGGCATCCTGGACGTCCTCCTAAATGTCGCACTTGATCGTTCATCGCCTGCCATCCCGGACGTCCTCCCGATCATCCTGCTCAGACGTCCCACACCTGGCATCCTGGACGTCCTCCTGATCGTCCATTCGGTCGTCTTCCACCGGCGCCCCGGCCGTGCAGCCCGACCGTTCCGTTCTGTTGAATCGGGTTGCGCCTGGTGTCCTGTGTGGGTGAATTCTGGGGGGGACCTGTGCAGTGACCACTACCTCTTAACAGAATTCACCTAGGGAACTTGGGTGGGGCATGTTGTGTTCCTGGGGGACAACTATATTTAGCCGTCCGTGTTTCCGGCACAGACACTCTAGAGTTAACAGAGAGAAGAGAGTTACGAGCGGCCGAACACGGCAACACGTCGACTCAACGAGCTAAGCAGACTCAACAACATTCATCCGCTACAATATATTATATAGATATAATATATATAATATATTATATTAATATAATATTAATTCTGGGCAGTGCTATATGTTGAGTAGACGTATGGTCATACTATAGTAACGCTAGCTTACAGAAAGTTAACGTATGCTTACATGATGCTTTAAGATAATTAAGGAATACAGAATGACTTGTGGCGCAAGTCGAATCAAAGAGAGAGAACAGCATTAAACAGCAGAACTACTTTACGTGACCCCGAATCGACAGATAACAAGGGCAAGAAACAGCGTCCCCTGTTGGGTGATAACAATAAATCAACAAGTTGCTCAAAGCAGCGATGTCGCGCCTTCGGTTGAAATTTAAGCCGTGTCCGCCAGGAGGCGTTCGTTATAATAATCAAAAAGAGCCAGAGGGGCGGTGATTGTAGCGTTCAAATGCAAAAAACATTGCTCAATGCCTCTTCCGCCATTCCGTGGTATATAAAATAAGCACACATTAACAGTGACGTAAGACGTTTCACTTTTTGAGCCAGCCCAGTTGAGTTTGAGGAAGTCTGAAAGGAGAGACGCTCAGCCCGGGTAATGTTACTAAATAGGTTATAAACTTTACTAACATAACAAAACCCCGAGCCGAATCGGAGTTTTGTTGTCCATCGTTAAACATAACTCAATGTTAAATTTCGAAGTTAGGAGCACTGAGGAGCACTATGGCTATCATAAGCTAATCTCAAGAAAGGTATAATGTATTGTATCTTCAGTGTTATCTTTTGTTCGCTTTTTTTTTTTTTTACTGATTGATTTTAAACATGCACGGACCTATTCCACGTCAACATGTAGTACTTGAAGCAGAAAAGACATTTCGGATATATAACTACACTGTGCTCACTGTCAAGTGAAGTGTATTGTTTTCAATGGAGAAAAGCTTCCAAGCAGAAAACACCAACAATGAAGATGAAGATAAAGCAGCCGAAGATGTTGTAGTGATACCTACATCCAAATGTGAAGAAGCAGACTTCTGGGAATCTTTAGAGAAGGACGGCAAAATACAGTCCAATGAGCAGCTGGAATCAGAGAGGATAAACCAAGTACAAACACAAAGCGACGAAGATGTTTCGACTTCCTGCTTTATGGACACATGCAAACCTTCCATATCGAGCCTTTCTTCCTCAAACAGTGCATGTTCATCATCGTCGTTTTCAGTGATGTGTCTCACACCACCTTTACCCGCCTCTGTTGAGCTCTCAGCTGTGTTGACTGATACCAGGCTCACCTTGGATGTCTACCAGGGAGGAGCATCTGTACTGCCACTGCTTTGGAGTTCTATTCCAGGACAGCTCAGGAGGCTCCAGTACCTGAGACTTGGTTCTGAGGATAAACACGCACTTGATGGTGCACTAGTTGTACTCCCACATTTGACAGAGCTACGCTCCCTTGCCATTCGAGGTACTTTCTGCGCACTTCTACAGGACAATACAATGTTTTTTTTTTTTTTTTTTTTTTTTTTAAATAAATGAATGTAAAGTGGATTGATTCGTTTCACGGTCAAACTAAAACCTGTGTTTTAACCGTGGATAGAATCAAAACAAAACTTCTGATTCAGACAAAGAAAACTCTTGTATAATCCAACTAAATAAAACAAAAACTCAAATCAGGAAGAGCAGTCTCTTTAGTGCCTGTTTTTGTAACAGTATCATCTCACTTACCATTTTTAACAGAAAAAATGCATATGGACCAAACTTTTTTTTTTTGGATACAGTACAATCATTTTTAAAATAGCTCAAGTCTTTTGTCTGCATTACAGAGATATGCATGTTAGTTTAACTGAAGACTAAATGTTTTGACTTGAAATTTCATTCATCAATCCTGTGATTGACTAACAAATCAAAACCAGATGTGATAGGCTCCAGCTCATTTTCATGATCAAAGGCATTTTATATAACGGTTGGTCGCACTGTGAACAACAAGTATTTTTACATTAACATCTGCTCAATGAAATGCATTTCCTTGTATAAAATATGCAATAATTGTAATCCCTGTTTGCGTTCTTTCCCCTCCTTTTAATTTTTTTTTTTTTAATTGTTTTTTTTTTTTCTCTTTGATTTAAGGGCACCGTTTTTACGACACTCAAGGAAACTCCTTGCCTGGGTTTCTCACCACTCTGCCCACATCCCTTGTCTCCCTCTCTCTTCTGGCGCATCTGGATCTCTCCTTCAACCACCTCTCCGTCCTTCCATTGTGTCTCCTCAGTTTACCTGCGTTGTCTTCCTTGGTTCTCTGTCACAACCACCTCTCAGAGCTCTCCCCCGATATAGGCCAGTTGTCCAGCCTCACCTATCTCTCACTCAGTGGAAACAAGCTGGTTGCCCTCCCTTCGAGCTTTGGGCAGCTAAAAGAACTGCAGACACTGGATGTTTCCAATAACCTCCTAGAGGACCTGCCAAATGAAATTGGGTTTTTGGGAGAGCTTGTTAAACTGGAACTGTGCCACAACAAGCTGAAGAGGCTACCAGAGACCATGGGTATGAGTCATGAATTGGTGCGTCCATAATGTTTGTGTGCCACAAATGAAAATGATAACCAAATAAATCACTTGTACTTCCTGGTGCTCAGGTTTGCTCCATTCCCTGAGGGAGCTTCTCATCTTCAGCAATGATCTCCGCTTCATCCCACCTAATCTGAAGCAACTGCCTCTGCTGAAAATCGATGTTCGTGACAATCCTTTGGGGCAACCGCTAACTCCTCTCCCTCTTCCCCCAGCACCTGGTAAGGGAAAACAAATGGGGGATACGGTAGTGCCCCTACATAATGTGTTGTTAGTAGATGCTTTATTTAAATGTGTTCACTCTCATTTGAATTTTTCTCAACAGATGAAGCAGTCCCAAATATTCCCGAGTTGCATCTCCTATTCAATCAACATAAGTACTCTTTATTCAGTTGTTATTTTATGATTTTGCTTCTCACATTCTTGTAAATGTGACAATAAACGCAATTTGGTTCTTTTGTCAATTCAGTTTTAGTGTTACGTCTGCTGGGTGTCATGTGTTTCTCCCAGGGGGGATGCAGCTGCTGTTTCCCCCGGGGTGCCTAAAGACACCGACGACTATCGAGTGGGGCGAGAGGAGACCAAAGCGAAAGTGGGTGTTGCTCGAGGAGCATGACATTCTCCTCCGACGTCCACTGGAACTTCGACCTCATGGAATTACATTTTATAAGGTGCTGTGCCTGAAATACAATTTCTTTGCAGCAAAATCCGCTTCATCTAAAGTCAAAACTGTCCTTCCAGCCAGTAGAGGTGTGCATAGGACATCACCGTAAAAAATGGAAGGAGGTTGTTATACGGAAGTATGATGGGAACTCGTGGAGCACTTTACCCACTTCTCTCCGGAAAGGAAATGAGAGAGACAGCATTCACTCCCTTGGGCGTCCAGTCAGGGTAATTAATATTACATGAATTTACATATTTCACCGCAAGCATATTATAGGATCTGTTACAGTAAGATCTGTTGCCTGCCTGTAGCTGGCCTGCTGTTCCGTGAACCAGTTCTCCTGGTTTATTGTGGTGGCCCGTCCAGTGAGGGACAGCTGTTCACTTTCACCAGAGGGAGCTCTTTTAGTGTCCAGCGCTGACCCGGGAGTCAAACTTGTCTTCCCTCCAGACTCTACCAATCAAACCCGCACTATAACTTTACAGGTAGTCAGAGATAGTGTTTTCTATACTGAACACATGTTGCCAAGATATATGGACATGGTTTTACTGTATACTTCAAAGTTTGTCACATTTTTTTCCAGTTTCGTTTTAAGTATTGTTTGAAAAGATGTGCGCTCCATTAGTATTTGCCCATCGTTTGCCTAATGACATTGGACAGTATTGTAAAAAAGAAGAGTAATTATTTGCGTGCAGTATTAATGTTCAGAGTGCACCATATTATAATGGCATACAATTATTATTAAAATACTTTTTTGGAATGTGATCTCTGCCTAATGCATTTTAGTGTTCGTCATGATGCTGGTAATTTGGGAGCTAAGAGTTTTTTGGTTTTTTTTAATTAAGTGGGACTTCATGTCAAATGTTTGCGAACCACAGCGGTAAAATATTCATGCCACATTTAAAAAAATTTTTTTTTTCTGTCTTGTCATAACAGGAGGGACAAAAGTCAAACTAACAAAATGTGGAAAAAGTGAAGCATTGTGAATACTTTATGAACTCACTAATTTAAGGGAGGCTTGCCATCATAGGTGCTGCAGGTGTCTGTGCCAGAGGTACAAGCACTGTGCGGGGATCCAGAGGCAAGTGTCAGTCCTCTTCTCTGCCTCTCACAAACTCCCAGCATACACTTCCTACAACCAATCAAAGTTCAGGTCCCATTGCCACCAGGCGTTACAGGTACAATCTACTCTGTTTGTTTGCTTTTATAATTAAATTTAATTACCAACACCCAGAAAACCTCTACATTATTATCCATTGTAAACAAACCATGGTTAAAATGAAACACATTAATTAATTGTCTTTGTGCAGTATCCATTTTCAATACTTAAGTTGGTTCTGTCTCCAGGTCACACAGTTGATGAATCATGTTTGTATCTGCTGCACGGAGACCCCACGGCCCAAACCTGGACAGACATCACGTCCCAAGTGTCCCTCTATGTCACCCATTTGTATGCAATTTTCTACATTACACATTTTTCCTGGTAAGTAGTGTCAATATGCACAATAAATACTGGTAATGTAAAAGTGTTATACCCTTGTGTTTTGCATGTTATCACAGGTACTGGCTCTGGTACAAGACTCAAAGCTGTGTTAGTGGTATGGTGAGAAAGGTGTACCAAAAGCTAAAACAGTTTAAAGTCCAGTTCATGGCCCTGCAGCGGAAAACGGATCCTGCGCAAGTCTTGCTGCAGTGTTTGCCAGCTAACAAGGTTGGTTTTTATGTCTGTATTGATGATGATGATGATGAAGCTTTTTATTTCAAGCATACACAAGAAACAGAAATGTCTTTATCCTACAATTTAAAGGGGAAATGTGAACTAAGGTTGGCCAACCATGTTTTTGAATAATATCAATGGCTGAACAATTATAAGCATATTTTCATTATTTTTTTTAACGCAACCCTTCCAGATTCTTTGTTTAACCCATAGCAACGCCCTTGACAACGAAAATGCTTTTCTTTGGCAATCTTCGGAAATCATCGGAAATTACGCCACACCGGGAAGTGCGAGGGAAGTCCGCCATAGAACAGTATTGTTTGTTGCATTGCTTCTCGGTAAGATGCCACGGCGTTGTGTGGCGATGTTTTGTTCTCACTCAAACGAAAAATTGTATGGGTGGCCAAAGGATAGCAGGGCACGTAAATGGACATCTTTCGTTTGCACGAAGCGAATGAATTTCACGGCATCATCGAGTAGTCTTCTCTGCTGCAAACACTTCGAAGATGCCTGCTTCCTTAACCGGTCTGCTTATGATCAAGTATTTGCCAAAAAGTAAGTGTGATTTTTGGATAGATGACTGATGACTTTGTCAAAGCAGAGCTGCCAACTGTTGTGGAATGTACAGTAGAAGCTAGCGACGTTAGCCGAAAGCCAACTCGTGGCAATAGTCGTGGCATAGTTGTTGTTGTGTTCGCTAGTGTTACGTCCCAAGGACGGCTCGCAAAGGGCGTAACATAAAACGAGCCACATAATTTCACAAGTGGCACAAATTTATTTACACAACAATCAAACTCGCAATGAATATGTACAAAATGTGGATGAAGCGCGGCTTCAGGGTAAGCCCAGGCCAAAACAACAAACAAAAGGAATCTACACTTGAACCCCACCCGCTAACTAAACCCTGATCATGAAAAAGAACAAAGAAAAGACTGCCACTAACCTAGCTTCTTACGCTAAACAAAACAGGAGAAAACGGGTTGAACAGAAATGGCGACTTACACCTATTGCTTCAGTGCTCTTATTTACATTGGTGAACAAAAACGATCCAATAACAAATAAACACAAAAAACCTCACCGAAAAAGCGGGAGTGTATCAGACTAGCGATCAAATGCAAACGAGCGTGAATGGCGAGGAGGACCGCGGCAGAATGCTGTGAAATGCGACCTCCCAGAGCGTTGACAGTGGCAGGTTTACACCGCCGGTGAGTGTGTGCACATTTATTTGTATTTGTATTATATATTTCCACCTTCATGCTTCAAGCATTGCATTGCATTTGTAGCGGCGTTTCTTTCACGGTGATCGCTTGATAGCCTTCTAGTTTATGTTTCGCGAGAGCCGCTGACAGGTGACAGCAAGAGTGTTGGCATTGAGTCAATCTCGCAGCGAATCAGAGAGCGGCTCAATTCTCGCAGTGAATCATGGGAAATGTAGTCTCGGGGCACCACTGAAGTGGTGCTTTGTAATCCGTTCGCTTGTGTGAAAAAACGAAAGTTACTTATGTAACTACGGTTCTATGTATCCCGAATGACCGCCAGAGGCGGTGCTGAAAGCACTGAATGACCAATACCAGCGGGGTCACGAAGAACCAGACACAAACCTCACAGGGAAGCCCCTTCAGAGCCGAAGACCGCACCCAGCGGGTGGGGAGAGGTGACGTCCAAACAGTAGAACCTGAAGAAGGTGCCAGGCGCCGACCATGAGGCAGCGGCACAGATGTCCCCCAGGGGCACCCCTTTCAGGGCAGCCAGGACGTGGCAACGCCCCTGGTAGAGTGACAGCGTACACCCGACGGCAGGGGGCGATGAGCCATCCGATAGGAGTAAGAAATAGTATCCACGACCCAATGAGAGAGGCGCTGCTTGGAGAGGGCAGAGCCCCGGCCACGAGCCCCGTAGCAGACAAAAAGTTGGGACGACCTACGAAAACTTGCCGTAGAGTCCACATAAAGCCTCAGGGCCCTCACCGGGCACAACAGCTCCCGTCTGCTCCCACCCTCCCCAGGCGGGGGGCGGTAACGAGCAAGGCGTAAGGGACGATTGCAACGGGAGCCAGCCAACACCTTGGGCACAAACGCAATGTTAGGCCACAGTGTGACACCCGAACCCCCGGGGTGCCAAAACATGCACAACGGGCTAACCGAGAGCGCGTGCAGTTCGCTGACCCGCTTAGCAGAGGCAATGGCCAGCAGGAACGCTGCCTTGCGGACGACCCACTGAGGCTCGGCCGCAGCCAGAGGCTCGAAGGGGGGGCGGCACAAGCTGTCAAGTACCAACTGCAGATCCCAGACCGGGGCGCGAGGACACCTGCGGGGGTGGAGCCTCAGAGCCCACTTGAGGAACGTAGAGACAAGGCCGTGGCTCCCCACAGATCCACCAGAGACCTTGGCGTGATGAGCAGAGATGGCGGCGACGTAGACCTTGAGGGTGGACGGAGAGCGACCCATATCAAGGAGGGACTGCAAGAAATCCAGAACAGTGGGGACAGAACAACTCACCGGGTCATCCCCACGGTCCCCGCACCACTTCACAAACAACCTCCACCGACCAGCGTACTGCAGCCGGGTGGAGGGCGCCCGGGCGTTCAAAAGCGTCCGCCTGACTGAACCCGAGCAGGCGTCAAACAGCGAGTCGGTCCTCTCAACGGCCAGACGTGCAGGCGGAGACGGCGAGGATCGGGATGCCATAACTGGCCCCCCAACTGGGACAGTAGATCCCACCTCTCGGGGAGGCACCAAGGCTTGCCGGTACACAGGCTGCGCAGTAGGGGAAACCATAGGCGAGCCGGCCAGAAGGGGGCCACCAGCAGCAACGAGTGCCCCTCCAGAAACACCCTCCGAAGCGTCAGCCAGATCAGAGGGAGCGGCGGGAAGGCGTAGAGCAGGACCCTCGGCCAAGGGTGGGCCAGCGCGTCCTGACCAAGAGGGCTAGAGCGCTCCCCCAGGGAAAACCAGAGAGGGCAATGGGCCGACTCCTGGGAGGCGAAGAGGTCCACCTCGGCTCGGCCGAAAACCCTCCAAATCGCGCGCACCACCTTGACGCAGAAAAGGTCAGATACGGACGCACCTGACCCATCCGAAAATGCGAGAGGAGGCGAAGAGCGGCCTCCACCCGACGGCACGACGGACGAGCCAACATGGCCACCGAGTCCAGAGACACCCCAAGGAAGGTCGCCTGCTGGGAAGGAACCAGACACGACTTCCCCAAATTCACCCTGATGCCCAAGCGAGCCACGTGGGCAAGAAGGACAGCCGTATCGCCGCACGCCTGAGCGCGTGACGGCGCACACAACAGCCAGTCGTCGAGGTAGGGCAGAATCTTCATGCCCTCCGACTGGAGGGGAGCCAGACCAGCCCGCACAACACGGGTGAATACCCTCGGGGAAAGGGAGAGCCCAAAGGGGAGCACCCTGAACTGCCAGTGGCGACCCCTGTAGGCGAAGCGGAGAAACCGCCTTTGGTGAGGAGCGACCGGCACGTGAAAGTAGGCGTCCTTCAAGTCCACAGAGGTGAACCACTCCCCCTGGGCGACCACCCGCAATACATCCGCGACGGTCAACATCCGGAACGGAAGGACTTTCAGGTACCGATTGAGGCCCCGCAAATCCAGAACCGGACGAAAACCACCGGTCTTCTTCGGAACCAGAAAGTAAGTCGAGTAAAAACCCCGGGGGCAAGCCCGGGGATCCACAGGCTCGATGGCCCCGATGGCCAGGAGAGAAGACAACTCCCGGCCCAGAGCCAGAGCCCTCGCCGGGTCCGAGACAGTAGTCACCCGGACCCGGCGGGACACAGGGGGCCGGCGTCGGAACTGGAGCACGTACCCATGGGTCAAGGTGGATATCACCCAGGGGTCCGAAACTCGAGCAGCCCAGTACCTGAGCTGCTGGTTGGAAAAAAATCCGCCGGCCGGCCCAACGGCCTCAGTCCCTGCCCCTCCGGCCCCGACGGGCCCTGGGGGGCTGGCGGGCGGGAAGCCCCGTCTGCGCCCGACGTGGAGGCAAGCGGGCGGGGTCACGAAAGGAATCGGCTGAATGCCGGGAGGCTGGCTGGGGACCATAGCCCCCATCTGGGGAAAGGCGCGCCGCACGACGAGAACGAAAACCAGCAGAGGGAGCCCCCGGCCCACCTGCAGGAGCGGAGCCCCGACGCAGGCCCGACAGCTGTTGCCTGGTCGTACGGGCCGAAATAGTCCTCTCCAAGGCAGACACCGCTGCCGAGCCAAAAAGATGTCCGGGTTCAACCGGAACGCTACGGAGCGTCCTCCGGGCAGCCTCAGTCAGGGGGGACTGAGCAAGCCACACCTGACGACGAGCCTGCACAAGATAGGACATCATCCGCCCGAGCTCCCTCGTCACCAGGGCGAACGCGTGCAACGCCGCGTCGCTGAAGCCCACGGCAGAGGCGTCAGCACCACTCTCGGGCAAAGACGCCGAGAGGGCCAACAAAAGGTGAGCCATGGAATTACCGATGCGCCCAGCACGCACACCGGCACCATAGGCCCGGAGAAGGAGCTCGTCCGTCAGACGACACTGAGGCTGAGGGCACCTCACAACCGGGCAGAGAGACTCCTCAGGGGACACGATGAGGGATGCAATGGCGGGCTCAACACCCGGCATGCGGTCCAGGCCCACAGCGGCCGGATCATGCATGGCCGCCAGAGCACGACCATCGGCCGAAAGACGAGAGAGAGCCGCTGGATCCCTCCAGCCCGCATGGAGTTCCCTAACAAAGTCGGCCGAAGCAGGGACCGAAAAATTCGAGGCGGACCGCTGGTGCCGAAAAAATGCGCTCGCCGGCGCCGAAGCGGGCCGTTGAGGCGAGTCCAGCTGTAGACGCGCCAACGCGCCGCGCAGCACCGCCAGCATGGAAGCGTCAGGGGAGTCCGCTGACGAGCCCAGCGCAGAGGACGAGGAGCCGAGCTCCGAAGACACAAACGCCGACTCACCCACGTCATCGTGGAACAGGGAAGCACCCAGGGGACGGTCACCCAAGAGAGACCGCAACTCCGCCACCTCCCTGCGCAGCCGCTCAACATCAGAGGCAAGCAGCTCGTCAACCTTCGCTCTCTTTGGACGGGGGCCGGACGGAGGAGCCGAAGGACCACGGCGCTTCGAGCGCCTAAGCCCAGAAGGGGGCCGCGTCCCTGACGCGGACGGGCCCCCGAGCACGACGGGGGGGGCCAACAAACATTCGCAAACCCCCCGCATGGATCGTCAGACAGGCCACGGCAAGCCGCACACCGGTCCAGGGTGTCGGACGGCCCAAGGAGGGAACCGCAGGCAACACAGCAGTGAGAGCCCTCCATAGTGACGCGACCGCGATAACAGCAAGCTGAGGGAAGTTGGCGCGAACGGCACCTACACGGCAAGCGCAGGCAAGCTAGCGAAAAAGGCTAATTGCAGGCAGGCTAGCAAAAAGGCCAACCACAGGTATGCTAGTGAAGAAAAAGCTAACCCCAGGTACGCTAGCAAAGAGGCCCACCACAGGTAGGCCGGCGAAAAGGCAGACCACAATAAGGCCAGGCACCGATCGCCCACAAGCGGCGGAAAACTGACGCCACACGGCGAATGTCCGCGCACAGCCAAACAGGGCGGCATGGAAGCCGACGCGGCGGTCGTGAGCGCCGACGCCAGCAACACGCCGGAGGGAAAAACCAAACGGGCGAACGGAGCCGGCGGCCACGCAAACAGCGAGCCAGCTGGGATCACTCACCCAACACAGACGCCGCCGGCCGGGAGTCGCGCACAAAGCCGTCACCGGCACGGGTCGTCAGTAGTCCCAAGTCCGGAAAAAAAACAAAAGCCCTAGACTTCCCGATTGCCAATAAAGTAACGCAGCCTTAGGAGGGCGAACCCGCAGCTCCGACACAAAGTCAAACAAGGCTATCCGCGACACAATTAGCAACTGCCACGCGAGAAGAAAAAAGGGGCTGGTACTAGGTTGACGCCGGAACCTATACCCTGGCAGGGGGTCAACCTGGGGTCACAGGTGACTTCTTTGGTATTAATACTCGCACTGCGCATGCGCGAAGGGATCATTCAGTGCTTTCAGCATCGCCTCTGGCGGTCAGCAGGGATGAAATAGAACTACATTTCCTCACGCCATTAGACGCCACTTACTGCCGAAAGCCCCAGCTACTGTTAGCTCCATGTGTTAATAAAGAAACAAAGTTGTTAGCACGTCGTGTGTTCGATACCTTTGTCAACAAAACGCTCATAACAAGACACTATGCATGATCCGTTTAAGAGACGCTGGGACTGGAAGTAGTAGTAGCTGGTAGTGCGAGGCGAGGCGTAGATGAGCTAGAAGCAAAATTTCGCGGTCGAATGTGGCGGCAGTCCGCTATTATTTTGTTTTCTTATTGTTGCCACAATAAAGTGGAGAAAGCCATCAACGACTCATCTCCTTCTCTCCCCCCCAACGTTTTTATATTATTATTTTATATGCATGAGCGCTGCCGGATCTGCCAAAATGAACATGCAGTCTGATTATTATTTTTTTAAACAATGTCATCAGATAGACAAAAACATAAAATTATGTGCAAATGCCTGCATCTTCAAATCATGAAAATAATAACAGCCTATATCTTACCAATCTTGTAATCTCGATGGGTCTTGTCTCTGTTCGATGTCAGGTAGTCTGGGCACATTGTTTGCATCCTGATAAGCGTCTGGCTAATACATGTACGATCCAACATAAAATTCCAACCTCCTCCTCTTCCTCCAACTCTTCGAAAACTTGGGTCTCCTCACTTGCGCTTAATCTGTCACTTATATCGCTGTTTGAAGCATTGTTTGAAGGGCTTTGTAGGGCGGCCGTATGGAGCGCTCCCATCGCTGTTCTCGGTGTGACGTATCACTTCCGGGTTCGTCCCCTTTCAGGCTCGAACTTCGGAAACGCGATTATTTTGTCAAATATACAATATATAAATTATTTTTTTTTCATGCTTTATTTGTTGGACAGTGTTTAATTACTTTAATTGTGACCCTATTTGGCATGTTATGAACTTACTTCACATTACAGCTTTAAATGTTTGGATATTTTGACAGTGCTTGAAGAGTTTTTGTCAAAATTGTTCCACAGTTTCACTCCACATACAGACACACAAAAACGTTTGAGAGTTGTTCGAAATCTGGGTCAAATGAAATCTCCAGAGCCTTGCAGATTATGCGTACTCTCCTGGATCTTAAAAAGGTTTTATATATTAGATGGCAGTAGTTTATTGTATGCTTTAAACAACATTATAGTTGTATGATATTTTACAAGAGCTTCCATTTTAAATAGTTTTGAGTGAGCAAACAGGTGATGAATGTGATCAAGAAATCCAACTTTATGTATGTAGGTATGTTCTGTACCGCTCGGTTCTGCAATGTGACTAATGGATTAATTTATTTTAATTTATTAATTTATAACTGTTTCACCACACCTCAATGCAATATGTAAGACATGGGAGCACCAGGGAACAGTATTAGGTACGTAGTGCACTGTCATCAAGGTATAATTTAACGTTATTTATTAGTGAGAGGCTTTTTGAGATTGTGGTTTTAGTGTGTCTGATGTGTGCTTTCCATGATAATTTACTATCTATAATAACTCCTAAAAATTTTATTTCATGCACATTACCGATTGGGACCCCATCTATCATTATCAGTAATTCTGACTTATGAATAATGTTACTAAAGACTTTTGTCTTATTTTATTCATTTATTCATTATTTTATTTATTCTTATTATTAAATGATAATCTATTAATATCCATTCACTTCTTTAATTTACTTAATTCCTCATTTAGGTGTTCACTATGTATTGCATAATACACTCCTTCCATTTTGTTAACACTAAAAAACTGATAAAAACAAATCACTACACAATGAACAGTGAGTGTGGCCTTCATTTCTGTCAAATCTAAAATGTGTTTTATATTTTATCTTGGGTGTCAGACTGTCAGTCATTGTACTTACAGTGCTTTTTTGTGTTGGTTGCCTACAAGGTGGATGACAGAGTGAAGTCACTATCCGAACAGTATGATGGACCCCAGCCTTCCGACCTTTGTGACCTTCTGGAAGGCGAACAGTTCTTTGCCGGCTTTGAGAGAGGCTTAGATATCTGCACAGGTCAGAGTTCCTATTTTATCAAGTTTATCACAAGTCAGTATTTTCTTTGTTCACTTTTTTATGTGTATTTTGTGAAATAATTGACCTGTGATGGCTTTGCATGTGGTGGTAAGATGTTGGTTTCATACTCTCACCAGACAGACCCGACTGTGTTGGGGGAAGACTGTGTTTTGTGTTTTATTCCAGTCTGAAGAATCTGAAGGAAGTGTACATCTCTCCTGCAAAGGGCCTTCAGGGTCCAGTGCGAGGAGAAGTAAGACAGTTTTCATAACAGCCAATAAACCATAGTGGCTTGATATTTACACTTTTCATATCATATTTATCATTTCATAACTTTATAAAGCAAACTTTCAGTCCTAAAGCGTATTAATAAGTACTTTTCTCTCTCGTTTATGACTTCCTTTTCCACACTACACTTTAGTAAATCATTTCTTTTTAGACACATTTTTAAAATACTTTCTAAGTTCATTTAAATTATCAACCTAAAAATGAACCCTTTATACTCCATCTGTTGCAGGTCTCATTTTATAGAGGGGGGATTCCCAGTGGTTTGCCAGAGGAAGTAGTGAGGAAGAGGAAAGGTCATGAAAGCCAGTGGCTTGCAACTTTACCGCTGAGACTTCCTGTAAGTTGAGCACTAACTCTAATACTCTAGTGTGATTCATATACCTCTAGTATTGGTTGTTTTACTTTAATGATGTGGATGGTGAAGTGAATGATTCAGTTTCATTTAAATAATGTGAACGTTTTGTGTACTGTTGTTACATGTTGCTTCGAATGCTGGAGATATTATTTACAATTTTTTATGCTCTTCTTCTCAAACAGTACATTCATCTTTTTTCCTCTCTACTGTTTTGCTAGGCGCTAGATGCTGATAACAAGTACATAATTGAAGAATTCCAGCTTCCTCCTCTAAACCTCGGTGATCCTGAGAGCGGTTACCTGACGGAAGCCAATCTTCTATCCATCTCCCTCCAAATTGGACAGGATTGGCGCATGATTGGCATCAATCTTGGATTAAGCTACCATGAGTTAGACCGCATTCAATACAAATACAGGTTTGTATTGGCAAACAAACAAAAATCCTACATTGTAAATACGTTTTTGTTGAATCACATAATAAATCGAAAGGAAAGACCGAATACAGTAAAGTATTAATGATGACAGATCTCAAATATGACAAAAGTTCACATTTAAAATATGGAATTATAATGAAGTTAAACAATTTGACTTCTTTTAAAAGTGTCTGGACTAACATGTAAAATACCAAATGATGGCGTGCGTTTTTGCTAAAAGAGGCCAAAACGTGAGTGAGATATAACGTGACTGCAGTGGGAGAGAAATGGTAGAGAATTTTGATTGTTTTAATCTGCGCTGTTAGAGGCTGCTAAGCCATCTGGGACATTGCAGGAGATTACACACATAGGCTGATGCTCATCTCCCCTCCCCTCTACCCCCTCTGCTTGTGCCTCATGCTTGCATGACACATCCTGCAGGCGTACAAATAAAAGAGACAGCTTTGATCCTATGGCTTTCTTGGTGGTTTATGTTATTTTTATATTTGATAGATTTAAGAATGCATGTAATTTAGAGGTTAAGGCTGCAACAATTAATCGATTACATCGATTAATGAATTGGTAGCCAACTAATTTGATAATCCAATTTTGTTGGCAACAATAAGCAGTCCTGTTTGGGTCCTTCTTTGTGTGGAATGTGAGGCTGCGCTCGCGCCCCAGTGAGTCGAGCAAGAGAGAGTTTACTGCTGCAACTGCTGCAACTGCTGCTGTTGGGTTGCTGAATCAGTAATATTATGAAGTGTCGAGAGTTAGATTGTTTTTTTTGTGTTGTTAGATCCAGTGTGCCCTCGTCAGAAGTGAGTAAATGAAGCCAATTGTAGTGTTTGTATTCATTGTTGATGAGATGTTACTACTTAGCACTGAGCGCTAAACTAGTTACCGATTATGCTAATTAGTGTCCGTTTGTACTGTGCTTTGAAGAAGCATGATAGCACATGAGTTGTTTTTAGATAGTGAAGTTGTCTCATTTTCTTTTTATAAAGAAACCACACATAAACCCATTTATTAACAGCTTAGACCCCTTTCAATACAAGTGCAACCTGAAAATTGTCATTCAAAATAGTTTGCTTTGAAATTGAATTTGGATTGTATTTATGAATAACTGTTGTTCATTACAGTCTGCCTTCTCCCCTTTCGATTCTGTTGTTTAGTTTGTTCAAAGAAAATAAATGAGTCATTGACACAATTTATATCAACGCTTTGCCCACAAGAGAAAAAAAAAATGTCAGTCAGTAGCACTTTTTTTATTTGAACAGGCCTTTTTCTGATTTGTGTACTAAGAAATTATTTTAGTTTTATACTCAGAACCTTTATTAAAAACATTAACAGGTTTCATGTGCTTAAAACAGTACAGTTGTAGACTACGGTACAGTTACGTCAGGAAGGTGTAATAAAATATTGAAGTAACTAGTCATCCGTTTTGTCTTCATGGTTACTTACAACATGACTAAAACAACTTCAAGTTAAATCGTGAAGGTAATTGAAAAAAGTGACATTCATCCAATTAATCGATTAATCATTTAAGTTGTCCTATTAATCAATTATAAAAAATAATTGTTAGTTGCAGTCCTATTTGAGGTATTTTAAGTTTTTTTTGTTTTGTTGTTTTAATGTATTTAGCACGCTTAATATTTACAAAATCATTCAGCACCTCAAATGACAAATTGTCATAAATTTATAAACAGGGTGCATTAATTACTAAGTGGCACTCCAATTCAGTGTTAGAATAGAATAGAATAAAATAGAACACCTTTATTGTGTGTGTCATGAGATTCAAAGCTGCCCCATGGTGTGCGTGTGTATCACACACACATTTTATTTCACTCGTAGTTACAACAATTACTTGAAACAGTTCAGTTCAGTGCATTCATTGATTTAAGAAGTGAAATATACCAGTACTGTGATTAAGTCACTCTTCTCTCCAGGGACAATCTTGGAGCTCTGGTGCTGGAGATGCTCTTCCAATGGGCCCGAGAACAGAAAAGGGCCGGACCTGGGGCGGTGTCACGATTGACGGCAGCCATGATTGAAAGTGGCAGGCAGGATCTCGCAGATGAGCTCGAAGACATAGTCAGTCTGGGAAGGCAAAAGTACACTGAATCACTGAGGAGAGTTGGCCTGGAGGTGGAGGGGCAGCCCCTCTCTGAAAGCCAGCAGTAGAGAAGTTCTCACTGGGTGCAGCTGGCTTTCCTGTTTGTTTATCCTATTTTACACAACCACTGTATGCACATACAGTATATGACCTGCTGGTTGCACCTGTTTCACCTAATGGGCTAAACTGTGTGAGAGATTTCAATCAGGTTATTGAACTTTTGTATTTAATTGGGCCTTTTTGAACCCCATAGGTTTCAAGCTGACCGGTCATTACAATGTTAAGCGGCTGAACGCTAGCAGCTATTAACCTTTCTCACAGCTTTGACTCATTTAAAGAAATTTTGTCCCTGTCAAGAAAATACTTGTACCTTGAACTGCCTGTTAGTTTTGCAATTATGACTTCATCTAATTTTCATTCTGTGAATGATTACTGCTATCCTTCAAATACACGTTACATAATAGTAACATTTGGCATGTGCTGACTACTCCTTCAATTCATGTACATCATTATTTCTCTTTTGGAAAACAGCTTTTTATTAGCAGCGTTAGTTGGGTATCACGGTGGAGTAAAAGTTCAAATCCAAGTAATGTACAGAATGAAGTCTGTAATTTCTTGTGTATAATACACACTCCTGTGTAATTGCCCTACAAAAGCTGATTTTCCTTTGTATAATACACTGCCCTGATTTTCTGGTATTCATGCTCAAAGTTGTTGATAAGTTCTCTTACCTTGATAACAGTACTCAAACCTGGTTCTGGATGCAGGCTGATTTTTTTTTTTTTTTTTAACAGAGTGGCCGAGCTTTATGATAATGCAATGTTCCTTTAAACATACTTCCGCTTGTCTGGCGGTGTCATGCAAAACATGCCATCGAGTCAGTTGTGCTTTTACTCCTGGCCCTTTTCTGGTTCTCACCTGGCTTGTTTTAGGAAAAAATCCACCTTAGAAGCTGTGTATATATATATATGGCGGAAAACACTCAGGTGACTTGAAGTTCCGCTCTGAGACGCCCAATTTGGCTAAATTTAGAAATTGTCCGATATGCATGTGTGATACATCATTGGAAAGCTTAAAATCTCAATTTTCTGGGGGAAGAAAAATTTTGAACAGGAGGGCATTTGAAAAAAAAAATAAAAAAAATTTAAACAGCAATTCCCTAACTTGAGGCGAGAGCACGCGAGAGCAGAATTAAAGACGCCACAATTTTAACGAGATATTATCGCGTATTTACCTTGTTTCGATCCAAAAACTCCATGTAGCATGTATCACCAAGTGTCAAGACACAGCTGTGAGTGGTCACAGCCAGATTTTTATTTTGTTTTATGGGTGAAACATGGCGATATAACAAGGGTCGTGATGCAGAAATCGCAGACAACAAGGAGTGGTTGAGATTTTCTTTTTCACATAGTTACCTTTTTAAACGTTATTTTTCAATTTTTCTTTGTTTGGATCGATTATTTATCTAACATATCGGAGAAAATGTGAAAAAACAAAAAAAAAAATTACAATTAAGCGATAGTTATGAGGTAGAAATCCGTGACTTTTTTTACAGACGCCAATTTTTTCATTGTGACGTAATTTGTTTAAAAGTTTAAAATATGCGAGTGAATAATTTTTTTAAGTCGTTTTATTTTTTTAAACTAAATATTAGACATCAATTAATGATTCTAAGCTCAAAATGAGACATTTCGAATAATAAATATAATTGTTTATCTTTTTATGGCTAGGTTGAAACAAAAGCGGTTGCGTGACGTCTGTAAACGGGGGTTTTCAGGGTGAAATGGACAAATTAAAAATAGTTCGGGGGCTTAATGCGCCATGAGTCTGCTATGGCAGCATATATACATATTGTTCTATTGAACACAACAGTTGTTTTGGCTTAAAATACAGCAGTTTCTTTTAAAGAGGAGTGCAAGAGCAGAAACTGCTTTGTCAGTCTTGTCTGTGTTTTCCGCCATATATATATATATATATATATATATATATATATATATATATATATATATATATATATATTTGCAACACTAGACATTACATATAATTGGAATGAAATTACACTTTCAAAGCCCTGAGGTATCAGTAAATGTCTTATCAATATCACAAACCATTAAATGCCCTTACAATACATGGCTATGAAGCCACTTGTTGCCATTTACACAACTGAATTAGTCATGGCTTCACTTGTGAGATCTAAATTAAGAGGAGATTCTCATTATTTAAATAGTCATACTTTTTCTGGTATTAATATATATTGTGTGAATTTTTAATGTAAAATGGGCACTTTGGCCCCATAAAGGTCTAGAAATTTGGCTATAAATTATGGACTGATTGATTAATGGTGATTACTATGGTGATTACAAATGCAAATTTGGATTAGATACTTTAAAAAAAAATGACAATCTCTAATTCGCCTACCTTTAGTATGTGTTGTGATTTAACAATTTTGTATTTTTCTCCTTTACGATCCCTGTATAGACCACTTACATACAATTGATGTACACTGCTCAAAATAAATAGAAAATAGAGGGAACTCTAACGTAGATCTGAATGAATGAAATATTTTTATTAAATACTTTGTGTGGCACGCGGAGGCCACACACACTACTGAGCCTCATTTTAACTTGTTTTTTTTTTTTTACACTGTTTTTTTATTGCGTTTTTGTTTCCAGCAGTCATCAAACATAACAAAATGACCGACACAAATACAATAAATTAGGAAGAAGAAGAAAAGTAAAGGAAAAAAAAAAAAAAAAAAAAAAAAAAAAGAAGCGAGCCATCCAGGGTTTGTCTGTAGGGGTGAAGATAGGAATCCCATCCTTAAGTTAGAAAAAGTTTCCATTTCTCCCAGTATCTATCACATTTTTCGACTGAGTTTCTTAAGGAAAAAGTCATTCGCTCCATAATGTAAATCTCGTGCATTATGTCCATCCATTCCGTGACAGTAGGTGGTATTTCTTTTAACCACTTTCGAGTTATTGTTTTCTTGCTTGCAGCTTGCAATATCTGTAGGAGGTACCTGTCTCGTTTTGTGAAACCATTTGGGATATTACCCAAATAAAACATATTAAGATCCCGGATACAAGCGGCCGAAATGAGTTTCCTCCGCAGGGTGTCCGGGCTCTCCCTTAGAGATAGGGTGAGAAGCTCGGTCATCCGGGAGGGACTCGGCGTCGAGCCGCTACTCCTCCGCGTAGAGAGGAGCCAGCTGAGGTGGCTCGGGCACCTGGTTCGGATGCCTCCCGGACGCCTCCCTGGAGAGGTGTTCCGGGCATGTCCCACCGGCGGGAGGCCCCGGGGACGACCCAGGACACGCTGGAGAGACTATGTCTCTCGGCTGGCCTGGGAACGCCTTGGGATCCCGCCGGAGGAGCTGGTTGAAGTGGCTGGGGAGAGGGAAGTCTGGGCTTCCCTGTTAAAGCTGCTGCCCCCGCGACCCGACCCCGGAACAAGCGGAAGATAATGGATGGATGGAAAACATATTAAAACTTGCTTCTAATTTTAAACACAAAATCTTCTCAGAAACCATTGCTACATGTCTCCAGAAAGAGGAGATCTTGGGACACTCCCAAAAGATATGGAAGTGGCCCACAGATGAACTTCCACATTTCCGCCAACATTTACCATATTCAGAGTTTTTGCTTTGGAGTTCCTTTATTCTTGGTGTAATGAAAAAACGCATAGTATTCTTCCATGTGAATTCACGCCATAAATCAGAGCTCGATGTAGTAGCCGCTGTTTTACATATGTTTGACCAGTCTTCATTGGAAAGTTTTATTCCCGCCTCCCTCTCCCATCTGAATTTGATGTATGTAGTGGTGAGGTTTTTTATCCTGTGTAGTGCTAAGTATGTTTTAGAGATCAATTTTTTGGTGAGTGTGCCTCTTGAAGCGTCCACAAAGATAGTAGTTATTGGGTGTCTGTCACGTTCATTTAAAATACTTGTGTTAAGATAGTGGCGTAGTTGAAGATATCGAAAAAAGTCGGTCTTCCCCAGACCATATTTGTTTACAAGTTGTTCGAAAGAGTAGAGGTTACCTCCTGATGTTAATGACCAATATGCGGTGATGCCTATGCTACACCAGTGTTTAAAACCACCGTCAGTTTTTGCGGGAGTAAAGTCAGTGTCATACGCCGGCCACCGTAAAACCTTTGCATCCTTCTCAATAGTTTTATTTTTAAGTATACCAAGCCATACTTTTAGTGGCACTCTGGTCCAAGTAGAAACTTTATCCAAATAAAAAGCCAATAATACCTTATTCCCCAGTATAGATGCGATAGGAATGTGAATTTGTGCTTGGTCCATTTCTTTCCACCTAGCATCGTACGCGGGGTCACACCATGCAATCAATGTTCTAAGTTGTGCAGCTTTGTAATAATTTTCCAAGCATGGTAGAGATATGCCTCCATCCATTTTAGTCAACTGAAGTGTAGCATACTTTATTCTAGGTCTCCGATGGTTCCAAATAAAATTAGAGATTAATCTATTCCATTCGGTAAATTGTTTAGTGTTCACCTCGACTGGGAGAGCCAGAAAGAGGTATAGAAACCTGGGGAGTATAATCATTTTTATTAAATCAATTCTTTTATATAAATTCATTGGCATGATGGACCATCGGTTCAAGTCAGCTTTAATATCACCTGCAAGGGGAACAAAGTTTTGCCTATAAATATCATCTAGGTTTTTAGGTATACAAACTCCCAGGTATTTAATCTTGTCATTCCTCCAATTACCTTTTAGTAGTGCTTTAACTTGTTTACTAGGGTTATACTGAAATGAAAGAATTTGCGTTTTGTGATAATTGAGTCTATAACCGGAGAGAGAGCCAAACCTGTTTAAAATGGATATTAATACTGGTATGCTTTTTTCCGGTTTGGTGATGGTCACCAACACATCGTCTGCGTATAGTGAAATTTTATAATCAAAGTTATATATAGAAACTCCTGTAATGTCCTCACTTCCTCTAATAGCTTGGGCCAATGGTTCGATGAAGAGCGCAAAGAGTGCTGGGCTCAGCGGGCAGCCTTGTCGACAGCCACGCGCAAGTTTAACTGTATTGGACAGATCCCCATTTACCTTAATTCTGGCTGTAGGTGTTTTATATAACGACCTAAGACAACTGATTACTTGTTCCCCAAAACCCAGCCGTTTTAAAGTTAGGAATAAAAATTCCCAACCAACAGAATCGAACGCCTTTTCCGCATCCAAGCTAAGTACAACTGATTCCATCGATGTCATTTGATCAATAACATATAGGGCCCGGCGCACATTGTCATGCGTTTGTCTGTTTTTCACGAAACCTGTCTGGTCGGTGTCTATTAAAAAGGGGACAATAGTTTCCAATCGTTTAGCCATTATCGTTGCAAATATTTTATAATCTGTGTTTAGTATTGAAATAGGTCTGTATGAACTACATTCTGTCGGTTCCTTCCCTGATTTTGGTAACAAAGAAATAATTGCATGTTGCCAAGAGGGTGGTGGCGTGCCACCTCCTAAAACATGATTAAAACATGATTTTAGCAAAGGTGTAATAGAGTGTTTTAGACATTTGTACCATTCAGAAGGGTAGCCATCCGGCCCCGCCATTTTATTCCCCTTCAGGTTCGACAAAGTTTTTTTAATTTCCTCCTCTGTTATCTGTCGTACTAACATCTCATTCTGCTCCGTACCAATTGAAGGTAAATCAAGAGAGGTCAGGAAACTTTCTATCTTAGTCGCATCCATTGGGGGCTGAGTATATAATCTGGAATAATAAATCACAAAAGACTCTTGTATTTTTTCTAAAATATGTTCCAATTTGTCAGTTTCAGGGTTTTTAATTTTGTAAATGTGCCTATTCGCCTGTTGTTTACGTGACCTCCAGGCGAGGAGCCTTCTGGCCTTGGGTCCGTTCTCATTTTAACTTGTTTAAAGGACATTACATAAAAGTTGGATCAGCCTGTAGTGTGTTTTTCCACTTTCAATTTGAGTATAACTCCCAAATCCAGACCTCCATGGATTGATACATTTGATTTTCATTGATCATTCTTGTGTGATTTTGTTGTTAGCACATTTAACTATGGAAAGAAGAAAGAATTTAATAAAAATATTTAATTCATGTCTACAATGTATTATTCTACTGTTCCCTTTATTTTTTTGAACAGAGTATTTAATAGAGATTTCTCCGCTGCTTTTCAAGGTCACTATTCCCATCCCCCATTCGTACACCTTTTTTCCTGTCCACACAGAAAACGAGTGTACTTCCACTACAAAACCACTAGAGGACCCCTTTCAATATCCCCTTTCTCTTGAATTCAAGTCATCCTAGTCTATCCAGTATCAGTTTCCCCTCCCCTTACCTTCCCACTAACCACCCACCTCCCTCCATCCCCACTTTACTTCCACCTCCTCTTCTTCCCTTCCCGGTACTCAGATGCTAGTAAGACCGGTGGTTAGCCGCTCTGTCGCTAAATCATTTTCAGTGTAAGGGTCACATTTCGCCTGATCATCTAAACCGGAGAAAGAGGGGTTAACGGGAGCAGATATTTGTGGTATGTAGGCTACTCCAACGCTCTATTTTTCATGTCAATGTGGCGGTTGTCTGGGGCTCAGAGTTGCCCATTACAATGTTTCGAATCGACATGTGCATATTCAATGTATTAATAAAATTACGCGACTGCGTCATTTGAAGAAAAATGCACTAATTCCTGTCGTGAGAGTGCTGGATAAGCTACGCGAGAAACGGCGAGCCTTGGTTTTGCGATCGGAAGCGACATCCTCGCCGTTATTTGACATCTTTGTCATTTTAATAGCTGAGTGAAGAGAAACACAATACACATTTAAAGCGTTATGATCACGTATTGGACATCCAGTAAGGCAGGTGTTGCAACCAGATTTATGATACATATCTTCCGAAATACATATTTTTGCGTGAGACTGACAAGCCTAGTGTTTTTTTTTTTTTTGTGTTTTTTTTTTTTTTTTTTTTTTTTTTTTTGCTGGCTGTCGCGCGTCATATGCGGCGCTGTTGTGTCATTTGTGCATGAACGGAGAATGGTAGTATTGTAGTGGATTGTGAGCACACCTCTTTTCTCACCAATTCTCTCATTGCCACTATTGATTCAGAGTCAGTAGTGCTGATATTGGGAGCTATACTGTACAGTAGGGGTGTGACAAAATATCGAAATGGTGATATATCGTGATACTTTGTATCCCAAAAGGTTATCGATATGCTCCTGCCAAGAATCGAGATTACGTTTTAAAAAGGTGTCAATGTCGAAAAAAAATTAAAAGGAAACAAGTTGCTACCAAATCTTCCACCATAATAGTGTCTCAGTTAACTAAGGTAGCATTGATGGTGCACAACGCCCAATCCATTTAGAATGGGAACCATAAGCGGATTTTAAGGGGGGGTCAGGGAGGCCAGGCCCCCCCTGGTGGCATGTGTCATTGCATGGAATTGTCTTTCTTATATGTATAAAAGTTGTAAAGCAATAAAACTGCAAAATGAATGAAATGAACCAAAAATATATGTTTATAATGGGTCAAAATTATTTTTCGAAAAGATATGTGACTAGCAACTTAGACGGTCATTTGTTTTAATTGAATAAAAAAGACAAAAATGTCCTAGCTAAAATGTGGCACAAATCACAAATCAACATTACCTCAATCAAAAAAGTTGCTTCAATAAAAAAAAAAAAACTTGACTTCAATCCCCCCCAAAAAATCAAAGAAAAATAACTTTCACATGCATTTTTTTTTTGTTTTGTTTTTTGAGTTTCATAGTTCAGTTTTTTCCATTCAGACGCATTTTATTGATTGAATCGACATTTTGGGGGGTTGAAAATATATATTTTGAATGAAGCAACATTTTTTTGATTGTATAATAAAGACACAAATGTACCTCCATATGGCTCCGCCCAGGGGATACAATTTTTGACTGGGGAAACTACATTGGCACGACACCGGCGGGCGTACCATATTCAATGGATGACGATCTTGTTGAAAAGTATTGCCTAAGCAGCCTGATTTAAAATTCCCCTCAAGTATGATGGGAAACAAAAAACGCTCATTGTCAATAGTAAATGGTGTTATACTTATATAGCGCTTTTCCACCTTTCAAGGCGCTCAAAGTGCTTTACACTATCTCGCCATCCACCTACTGGTGACGCAGCACCTATTATTATAAATATTCTTGTAATTTCATTTTATTGCTGACACTGCGTTTTGGGGTCATCAATATGTTGCCCCCCCCCACCCCACCCCAAAAGTCAAACTCCGCCTATGCTGGGAACGTTCATTCATTAAAAACCAGAGCTTTCACAGTCATTCTGTCCGATTTTCTGGGCATTTACAGGTCACTTGCGGTTCATTTTAGGACATTTACAGGTCATTTCCTGTTGAGTTTGAGTCACTGCCTGTTCATTTTGGTGATTCCCAGGTCACTTCCTGTTCTGTAACTCAAAATAAACAGGACGTGACCCATAAAATAACCCAAAATCAACAGGAAGTAACTGAACATCAACAGGTAAATGACCTTAAATGGCCCAAAATTACCTCATTGCCTGGCAATGGCTGCCACTGACGGCCATAGACGTTCAATCAGTTTGAAGTGGGAGGGATGGGAGCGAATGAACGAACCCTCCCGGTTCAAATGGATTGGACGTCTACTAGTGATGTACTCATTCCAGTTCACAGCAGAAGCTTGTTTTTCTGATCATTAGTTGTTTGCAGACTATCCTAGAATGATTTCCTGACCAGTGTATCGATAATCGTTGTATCGCCATATCGTCAGATCATCGTTATCGTGAGTTTTGTATCGCAAATCGTATCATATCGTGAGGTACCAAGAGGTTCCCACTCCTACTGTACCATATATTACACTGTAAGTGAAGAGTAATTTAAATTCAGGGGCATGTTTCACAGACTAAAGAGGTCATGCAATGAGAGAGAGACTTGCAGTAATTGTTGGTTTTAGTAGGCCAACAATGTAGTTTCACTGCCAGTCTTGGTTTACAAGGGTTGCTGCACCTGAAAAACATTACTGGAGCCAAGGAATTATTGATGAGCAAGGCCATTCTTGGTGTAGGGTGACATCCCATACATCTTTAGTTCTTTTTTGGGCATACTTTGTCCTCCACTGCTTGTTTTTCCTCTGTTTAATCTGTATACAACAGTCCTCTAGAGTATGCTAAAATCCCAGAGGGAAGGACTTTGAATGTCACTTGGTTGGACAGTATGTGTTTGTGGTTGCTTGACATGCTCTGCTCTCGCCTTGTGAAAGTCATTCAGGTCATTCAAGTTTTTATTATAATCTATAAGTGAAACCAGATGCTTCAGTGCTGCATATTGTCTTTTTGTTTTCTTGAGGCAGGCTCACTCACTATTGTGCTTCCATATCATGTTATAGGGAACCAGAGAGGCTGGCAAATTTAAGGTGTGCAAGGGATAGGTGTGCTGTCACACAGAAAGGGACTGCGATGATAGTGTTATTTTTAGTGGTTTTTTGTGTGTGTGTTTGTTTGTTCGTTGCTTTGGCCAGCTTATAACTCACTTGCACCAAGAGACAAATTGCAAAGGGAGATTTCAGCGAGTTGGTTTATAATCCTCATGTTGGAGGAAAGAGAGTCGTAATCAGATTTATCTGTGACACCACAAAGTTCATCCCTTGTCTCTGCCATGCTGTCCAAAAATAGATAAAAATTTGCAAATCGCCACCAGAATAAGCATGATGACTACCAGCTGCTTCAGCAAATAGATGCTAAATGACAGATGTAAAATTTGTAATTGTCATAAAACATCTATATAACCTGAGGCACATAGTATCACACTAATTAGAGGCTCTAACCTCTAAGGCTGAACCAATCTGTTTTAGGATACTTGTCAAGAATTTGTTTTGATTTCAGAAATGTTGTTCATAGAGAAAATGTTCATAGAGAAAATAATTGAATAAAAATCTGAAAAGTACAGGCAGCACGTCAGACTCTTCTGTGTACAATGGTCACATTTGTCACTGGTAATAACCGCCACTCTGCTAGAGTAGTTATCTTTTTGGGTTCATTTTGCTGACGTTTTGTGTCAATGCACGCTCATGTGACTATTCCAGGGCTAGGCGACTTCCTGTAATGATTTTTCTAGTCACACTGTCAATGAGTGAGGGTCCTATTCCAATCTATTTGCTACATGAGGACTGAAAGGCAGCCAAGAAGGCGTGACGCACAAGGTACTCTGATTTGAATTAGTGAAAGGAATTTGCTTGTAAATTTACTTGTGGCAATTTTGGCTTTAGAATCTAAAGCTATTACAGTGCTATTTTAAAACATTTTCTAAGCGTCCTAAAGTATATGAATCAAAGCAGATCAAATCAAGCAGCGTTATCGAGCTATGTCATCACTTTTTCTCTGGTCTTATCTGCGTTGCAAATGGAAAAACTCAATGTCACTTTAAGTTTTGTAGGACACTTCAAAAAGTGCATATTTGTGCTTTCTTTTCAGTTGGCCCTGTAAGTTAGCATATCTATACAGCCATTCAAAAAATACATCATTTTAATGTACAGTATTTCTTTTTTAAAGTTGCGCAATTCCAATGTCTTTTTTTGCAACACAATATCTCTCCTTGAGAACAAATTTTGACAGTAAATCAACTTTTATCCCTGTCAAACAAAGCATTGTATTTGTTTTTGGTATATAAACCTTGTTTCGATCAAATATCTATTTTAAAACTCAGATTACCCTGTTGTGAATAATTCTTGTTCATGTACATACAAATACAGCCACTTTTTATTTTTATGGTAACAGACTAGTAAAAATGATGTAACATTGTTAATATTAGGAGTGTTGCATGGAATGTTTTACTGTATTTGATGTTATAACCCTTTTTAGTTACTCATTACTAAACATTCACGCACAATGTAACCATAATTTCCAGAGCAAGGCCAACGGCAACTGATTTAAGATGAACATAAAATTCACAGAGCGCATTATGACTGTGTCACCTGATTGTAGTGATACTTAATCATGTTTTTAAGTGATAAATCCCCCCCCTAGGGTTATGGTTAGAAAGAAATAGAAATTGACCTAATTATCAACGGTATACATTGCGTTTAACCGTTTGCATTGTGTACTTATGACATTTTGCGTTGGTTGTTTTTGCTGCTTGCTGGCGCTGTCCTTGTGAAAGAAGCAATATTTATGGACTCATTGTTGAAATGATGAACAAGGGTCACAACAGAGTTGTTATCTGTAGCAGTCAGTGGGTGCACTCACTGATTTTATTGAACGTGTCCAATGGCTACTTTAAATGCCGAGTTCAAGGTTCTGCAGTAGAGACTGCTTTTCAATGAGTGACTAAAGATATTGAAGGATACCATAGCCATTTACAGTTGTGGTCAAAAGTTTACATACACTTGTGAAGAACATAATGTCATGGCTCTCTTGAGTTTCCAGTTATTTCTACAACTCTGATTTTTCTCCGATAGAGTGATTGGAACAGATACTTCTTTGTCACAAAAAACATTCATGAAGTTTGGTTCTTTTATGACTTTATTATGGGTGAACAGAAAAAGTGATCAAATCTGCTGGGTCAAAAATATACATACATGGATCTGAAAAAGCGATTCATTGACTTGAACAAGTCAGGAAAGTCACTTGGAGCCATTTCAAAGCAGCTGCAGGTCCCAAGAGCAACAGAGCAAACAATTGTTTGTAAGTACAAAGTGCATGGCACTGTTTTGTCACTGCCACGATCAGGAAGAAAACGCAAGCTATTCCCTGCTGCTGAGAGAAAATTGGTCAGGAGGGTGAAGATTCAACCGAGAATCACCAAAAAGCAGATCTGCCAAGAATTAGAAGCTGCTGGAACACAGGTGTCAGTGTCCACAGTCAAGCGTGTTTTGCATCTCCATGGACTGAGAGGCTGCCGTGCAAGAAGGAAGCCCTTGCTCCAAAAGCGGCACCTTAAGGCTCGACTGAAGTTTGCTGCTGATCACATGGACAAAGATAAGACCTTCTGGAGGAAAGTTCTGTGGTCAGACGAAACAAAAATCGAGCTGTTTGGCCACAATGCCCAGCAATATGTTTGGAGGAGAAAAGGTGAGGCCTTTAACCCCAAGTACACCATGCCTACCGTCAAGCACGGTGGTGGTAGTATTATGCTGTGGGGCTGTTTTGCTCCCAATGGAACTGGTGCTTTACAGAGAGTAAATGGGATAATGAAGAAGGAGGATTACCTTCAAATTCTTCAAGATAACCTAACGTCATCAGCCCGAAGATTGGGTCTTGGGCGCAGTCGGGTGTTCCAACAGGACAATGACCCCAAACACACATCAAAAGTGGTAATGGAATGGCTAAATCAGGCTAGAATTAAGGTTTTCGAATGGCCTTCCCAAAGTCCTGACTTAGACCCCATTGAGAACTTGTGGACAATGCTGAAGAAACAAGTCCATGTCAGAAAGCCATCAAATTTAACTGAACTGCACCAATTCTGTCAAGAGGAGTGGTCAAAGAGTCAACCAGAAGCTTGCCAGAAGCTTGTGGATGGCTACCAAAAGCGCCTAATTGAAGTGAAAATGGCCAAGGGACATGTTACCAAATATTAGCGCTGCTGTATGTATATTTTTGACCCAGCAGATTTGATCACTTTTTTCTGTTCACCCATAATAAAGTCATAAAAGAACCAAACTTCATGAATGTTTTTTGTGACAAAGAAGTATCTGTTCCAATCACTCTATCAGAGAAAAATCAGAGTTGTAGAAATAACTGGAAACTCAAGAGAGCCATGACATTATGTTCTTCACAAGTGTATGTAAACTTTTGACCACAACTGTAGGTATTCTTCACCTACGATATTTTTAAACAGGTTGAAAGCATTTAGCCCATAAATAAAAAATATTGTCTTTATGTCTTTACAGGTTGCTCTGATTTGGGTAGGGCATTGTTTAAATTTATAATGATTCTGATTCCAAATCAAAATTACTGACAGTTTACTTTCATTACCTAGATGATATTTTTCACATTCTTTTTGCATAAGAGTAAATATAACTCTGCAACTCTTACCTCAGTTGGTAGATTACTTGAAAATGTTTGCACACCTGTGGTTTCAATGAAGGATATATTCAGTTAATTTGGGATGAAATCGTCTGAGCTTTTTAATTCATCATTTATTTTTCCAAAATAATTCACAGACTTATTTTAAAGTAAGTGCAATAATGTATTTATTGTCATCATCATCGGTATCATTGCAGTTACAAGCTTTGTGATATGATTAACCCGAAGAAACAAAACCGAAGAAAAAAAGACAAGTGCTAACGGGAGAAGCATATGCTTATCAAGTCCCGTCCCCTTCAACCAACTAAAGACGCACAGTCAATACATGGTAGCATTATACATTGTGATACATGAACAGCTTTTTTTTTGTTTTTTTTTTGTCTTCACATGAATTTTATTCCCAAAAGTCATTGATTGGACGTAACAATTAGGTAAAGTTGTCGATCAATTGTGAGTTCATTCGATTGTCAGATTTGTGAATCCAGACGTGAAGGTGTTGGCCGGACATGGGTGTTGGCTCGATGTACATCGCATTGTTGGAAAAAAAAAAAAAAAATTCTGTCCAGAGAACTCAGCGACCAGTTCAGCAACTCCATTGTACACAACTGTTACAGTTCAAATCAAGTGGACAGCATGCAAGACAGCAGTTAATGTTCTGCATTTACTATGGGCTTATTTTTAGGGCATGCTACGTTGTGACTACTTTATCTTTGCCCCTGACATTCCTATCATTTATTTGTTGTGGGAACACTATGTTGTGTCAGTGTGTGTGGCAGTAGTTTTATAGTATTAAGGTCAATCATGGTAGCAACTCAGAATACTGTCCTTGTATATCCTTTTAAAGGCAGCCAGTGACCCTATGCTGGTCAGTGCTGGGTCAATAGCATTCCAGAGGCGAGTGCCAATGTTAGTAACCGAAAATGATTTTAACGTAGTTCTAACTTTGCGATAAGTAAACAACCTGCTCACTCTCAATTCATAATTGAATTCCCTCACTTGGAATCGAATTTGTAAATTAGACAGGAGACAATTTGAGTGGGCCTTGTACATCATCTGAACAGTTTTGAAGTGTATCAAATCATAACATTTTATAAGCTTGGATTTGATGTAGAGCTCATTTGTGTGTGATCTGAATGGCGCATTGTGGATGATCCGAATTGCTTTCTTTTGAAGGATCAGTAGAGGATGAAGATGTACTTTATGTGTGTGTCCCCATATTTTTGAACAATAGCTGAGATGCGGCAAGATCAGTGCACTGTAGAGAGTTTGGAGAGCCTTCTCATCTAGCATATTTTGGGCTCTAAAGAGAATAGAAATGCTTCTGGCAAGCTTATTACGCAGATGGCTCACACGGGCCTTCCATGTCAATAAATCATCAATTACTACTCCTAAGATTTTGTGCTCCCTTACGCTTTGTATTGTCACATGGTTTATTTGTATGTTTAAGTGCTCCTTGAGACCTTTTCTGCCAAATAGCATGTATTTTGTTTTTTCAAGATTCAGAGATAATTTATTAGCGTTGAATCATTGCTGCAATTTTGCTAGTTCGACATTGATAATCCCAAACCTATCACCTTAATCTTATTTTATTAATTCACTTTTCACGTGAGTACTATATAACATGTTACGGACCTCCCACTCATGGACTAACCTGCGTGTGTAGATGTCAAACAAAACTGGAAAACTTGGCAAACCTGTCCAGACTAGCAGCAGGTACAGCATAAACTCAAAAACAGTTCTTATTAAGTAAAATTGTGTAGCTCATAAATGTGACAGCTTCCCAAATGAGTTTGACAGAGATTAGATATTGAAGGAAACCAATGTTGCTTCTGAATTATAATTATCTTTATTCACTGAGGCAAAGTTTTGCTTACCTAGAAAAGCCTTATACATATAAAATACATTTAAAGATAAGGAAAACAAAGAAGCATGCTGTGCTTGCCCATGGCTTCATTTGTTGTACGATTAATTGATTTATTGATTGCTGCCAGAGTTGTACTGTAGTAATTGGGGCTGGACTTTGAAAGACTCCTGACTCTAAAGAGCTCAATTTGAAATAGTCTGTAGGTATAATTTCAAGGGTTCCTTTTATCTTGCATAATTTCTGTTGGCATAACAATGGTAAATTGTTGACTAAAACAAAAAAACACGTCGAGGACACTATTGTTCCACTGGAACTGCAACTGGAGTGTACGTCCCAATAATGCATTTTGGTGCGTTTGGTGAGAAGTAATATTCTGCGATTTTGTCAGCAAGAAATGAGGCCACTGAGGCCACTTGTCTCATTCACACAAACTCAGATTGTCATGACAGCACCGGCAAGCAAAAAACATACTGTGGGCCAAATAAAAAACACACTGACTACACAGTGCAGTATGGGTTGGTGATAAACTACATTTGACACGTTAAGCTGCTGGCATGACCAAAAAGATAGGCAAATGCAGTTTTATGGATGACTCATGAATTGGTGTACAACACAGTTATATTCAATCCAGATTTAAAATGAAGTCCAGTTTATGTAGATGTTTTTTCGTGTGTCGTGAGCAACACTTTTTCTCCCGATTAGTCTTCAGACTTTTTTAAACGATTAGTCGACTAGTCTAATAATTATTTTACTAACTTTTTTTTTTTAACTAATCTTGCAATTAAAATTTTTGTTGACGATTATTAATTCACAAAAACATTTTGGAACAATTAAATTCTTTATCAATGTACAAATAAACACATAAATAACAATAATGAATCATGAATAAACAATGAATAAACAATGAGGTCAAATGCTAATGGCATTAACTAGTGCAAAAGAATGGAATGTAAACAGATTCAGAACACTGTGACTTCACTTTTCCAACAGGATTCAAAACAATTCTTACTTTCTCTTTTTGTGGTACGCCTATATTGTTCGCAGCATCAGAGTGAGCACCAGCAGAGTAGATAAATAAATGTCACGAATCATTTGAGTGAAATACGTGCAAAAAACTTAATGATGCACATTGATACGACGCTACGACGGAGTTCTAGGGCCCCCACCCCCCCAAAAAAGGACTACAAGATCAAAGTAATACCATTGCTACCAGAAAAAAGCCTCATTATTATGTAGGGGTAAGGTACCTGTGAGCTGCTACGCCCTTTACATACGTAAATGGTAAATGGACAGTACTTATAGAGCGCATTTAACTACATGTCTACCTTGCCCAAGGCGCTTTACATTAGCACACATTTACCCTTTCACGCACACATTCACACACACCAATGGTGCTGCTGCCATGCAAGGCGCTGCCAACCCACTGGGGGCAAATTAGGGTTCAGTGCCTTGCCCAAGGGCGCTTTGATAGTGGGAAGTCATAGCCTGGAATCGAACCGTTGACCCTTCAGTCCAACAAGAACTCCAGCAATCAACTGCGCCACGGCTGCCCTTACGTGTACCTTAGCTGGGAGCTACGACAAAGCATTAGTATATATTCTTCGATTGATTATACCGCTTATTCAGCTACATTTGCAAGACATTAACCCCTAATTCTCCGTTGTACATCGCACATAAAGGCAACTTTAATAAAAAATGTCGTTATATGGTCTTACGAGCCGCCAGCTTGTTGTCTCCTGTCTCTGTCAGATAATGCTCAATTTGTCCCAGAAAATGATTGTAATTACAAATGCTTTGGTAGAAAAATCTTCATTTATTTTGCTTGCAATGAAAAAAAAAACACAGGCGGCACGGTGGCTTAGTGGTTAGCACATCTGCCTCACAGTTCTGAGATCAAGGGTTCAATCCCGGGCTTCGGCCTTCCTGTGTGGAGTTTGCATGTTCACCCCGTGCCTGCGTGGGTTTCCTCCGGGAACTCCGGTTTCCTCCCACATCCCAAAAACATGCATGGTAGGCTGATTGAACACTCTAAATTGTCCGTAGGTATGAGTGTGTGCGTGAATGGTTGTATGTCTCCTTGTGCCCTGCGATTGGCTGGCAACCAGTTCAGGGTGTCCCATGCCTACTGCCCGTAGTTGGCTGGGATAGGCTCCAGCACCTCCGCGACCCTCGTGAGGAAAAGCGGCATGGAAAATGAATGAATGAATGAATGAAAAAAACACAAAAGACAATGAAAAAAAAATTAAATCAATATCATTTTACACAAAACTCCAAAAATGGGCCGGACTTACAGTAAGTAGTGGCACCCTCAGCCTAAAACTTGGTAGCACAACCTTTAGACAAAACAACTGCGAACAACCGCTTCCAGTATCCATCAATGAGTTTCTTACAATGCTCTGCTGGAATTTTAGACCATTCTTCTTTGGCCATTTGCTTCAGGTCTCTGAGATTTGAAGAGTGCCTTCTCCAAACTGCAATTTTTTTAGATCTCTTCACAAGGCGTTCTATGGGTATCAGGTCTGGACTCATTGCTGTTCACTTTAGAAGTCTCCAGTGCTTTCTCTCAAACCATTTTCTAGTGCTTTTTTGAAGTGTTTTTTGGGTCATTGTGCTGGAAGACCCATGACCCCTGAGAGAGACCCAGCTTTCTCACACTGAGCCCTACATTATGCTGCAAAATTCTTTGGTAGTCTTCAGACTTCATAATGCCATGCACATGGTCAAGCAGTCCAGTGCCAGAGGCAGCAAAGCAACCGCAAAACATCAGGGAACATCTGCCATGTTTGATTGTGAGGACCGTGTTCTTTTCTTCGAAGGCCTGTCCCCCCCCCCCCCCCCCCGTAACCTCTATGTTGATGACTTTTCCAAAAAAGCTCTACTTTTGTCTCATCTGAACAGAGAACATTTTTCCAAAACGTTTTTGGCTTTTCTCAGGTAAGTTTTGGCAAACTCCAACCTGGCTTTTTTACGTCTCTGGGTCAGAAGTGGGGTCCTCCTGGGTATCCTACCATAGAGTCCCTTTTCATTCAGACGCCGACGGATAGTACGGGTTGACACTGTTGTACCCTCGGGCTGCAGGACAGCTTGAACTTGTTTGGATGTTAGTCGAGGTTCTTTATCCACCATCCGCACAATCTTTCGTTGAAATCTCTCGTCAATTTTTCCTTTCTGTCCACATCTAGGGAGGTTAGCCACAGTGCCATGGGCTTCACTCTTATTGATGACACTGTGCACGGTAGACACAGGAACGTTCAGGTCTTTGGAGATGGACTTGTAGCCTTGAGATTGCCCATGCTTCCTCACAATTTTGCTTCTCAAGTCCTCAGACACTTCTTTGGTCTTCTTTCTCTTCTCCATGCTCAATGTGATACACACAAGGACACAGGACAGAGGTTGAGCCAACTTTAATCCATTTGAACTGGCTGCAAGTGTGATTTAGTTTTTGCCACAGGTAAGTAACAGGTCCTTTTAATTACATAAAATAGAGAAGCATCACATGATTTTTCAAAGGGTGCCAATACTTTTGTCTGGCCCAATTTTGGAGATATTACTACCAAAGCATTTATAATTGCAATCATTTTCTGGGAGCAGTTGAGCATAATCTGACTGAATTGCAGGGTATTAATTGAGCATAATCTGACAGAATTGCAGGGGTGCCAATACTTTTGGCCAGCAATATATATATTATATATATATTTTTTTCATAACTCCCTTATAACCGTCGACGGGATATTGTTCTCGTGGACACATTTACGTCATCAACGACGTTGACAACGTCCACTAGTCGGGACAACTCTATTCTGAATGAATTTCCCCATTTACTTCGTCGACAACTTCGACTAGTCGGGACAACTCTATTCTGCATGACTTTCCCCATCAATAAACTAAATTATGAAATTGTTACCTGAAAGGATGGTCATAAAAACAATTATGCGGCCTTCCTGGGGAAACAGCCATGTTTTTTCAAAATCAGCACCAACAAAGAACAAGATATGATGATCAGAAGAACACACTGATGGCATTTTCATGTGTTTTGATTTTCAAAGATTGGCTGCTTATGTCATTTGCCACAAAAGCATTGCAAAATATGTTGCTTTGTTTTCTTGATCAACCAAATTTCCAAAGATTAAAAACAGTACAGTATCTTTTTAGTGACAGAGTAAAAACACTGTCAGAAGTTGCCAGAGGGGCAGATTTATGACCTCATCTGACCTGCCAACTCCACATACACACATTCTTTTCTCCACCTCTGGAGGAGGTCGGGGGTGGGGGTGGGGGGTGTCACGAAGCTGTATGAGCTAAACACACCAAATCACAGCTGCCTCCTTGTTATCTACCATGGAAACATCCATATTTTTGTAATCTGTCCGAGCAGAGTGACGTCCTAATGATATTTGCTAATGTGAGGAGTACACAAAAAAGCCAACCACTCTGCAGGGTTGTGATTCATAAAAGCTCGGAGTCGTGACTCGTGACTGAGACGCATAACTAGGCGGAGGCAGGCTTTGGTCTCCTACAGAGGCAACCAGTGATTGGTGGAAGCAGGGGGAGGGGATATCAAAAGTGGGAAAAGGAAGCATCTTGACACACTGAAGCACCAGAAATAGAGAGCACTTTAGCAATGTATTTAATGTGTTGGCTAAAAATTATTGTTTTAAGAAGAACAAAAAGAAGCCTTCTTCCCTACGACTATAACATGGCAACATTAAAGTGTCTGATTAAGTCCCATTTCTAATGAAGTCAATTTGAGTGACACAGCGAAAAGTCATAGAAAGGTGGTACACTCAGCACCCATCTTCGAACAGTAAAGTGTACGACCATGATACCTACCTATGAAAGCAAAAACAAATACTTATGTTGAATCTGCAACCTCTGACACATTCAAGATATATTGTTGTTTTTTGCTTCCATTTATTCAGTGTACCAGAAAATTGTATAACATAATCTACGATTAAAATGTTATTTATTTAACTTGTTAAATCTTTTGAAATACAAAATATCCCTTTTGGCTCTACCACTAAGTGGTCATCAAACCGAAACAGTTGATTCGCCTGATAAATTTGCCACAAAAGTTTTTACGACGAATGCCCTTCTTGATATAACCTAGAAACGGGAATCATACCATTGACTTTTAAATCTTTTAAATCATCATTTGAGCTTGAGTTGGCTTTCAGACTCTTCTTGTACCACCCTGTATATTGCAAATTATTGTGGTTTAAGTTAGCGTCGGTGCATTCAATCCACATACAATATTCACCGTAGGAATTTGTTTTCATATTAAATCATAAATATATCATCATGAATTTAACACACTAATATCGTAGTAAAATATCTCCCTGCATTTCATTTCAGATACCCCCACGACAGCAGAAAGTGTCACAAGACAAAGTAGACTAAGAATCATCATTCTCAATACATAATCTGACTCCACTGCAGGACGCATCTATAACAAACAGCCCACTGTATAACACGACTGTTCCACCACACCAAGTTAACACACATTGACAGAACAGTGAGGAGCCAGGGCTTCATATAAATGGCTGACAAGCAGATCAGGTAAGGTTGTGCTATAAATACAACAGTACTTTGGCCTTATTTTTATCTTGCACATTCATGCTTTCGTCTTTTCTAGTTTGCCTGCCAAATTGATCAATGGGGGTGTCGCTGGTCTAATTGGAGTCACCTGCGTGTTTCCCATCGACTTGGCTAAAACTCGCTTGCAAAACCAGCAAAATGGATCTCGCCTTTACACCAGCATGTAAATCCTCTTTGACACACAAGACCTGTCATCAGCGCTTTTCTGTAACATTTCTCCGGTTGTTGTTTTGTTTTGTTTTGTTTTCTATTTCAGGTCAGATTGCCTTATCAAGACTATCCGGTCAGAGGGATACTTTGGGATGTACAGAGGTAAGTTTAGAAGTTGAGGAAAAAGTTGATAAAAATTAAGAAAGCAAGAAGAGTCAAAGGGCATCAATCGCATTAAGGACTGCGGACAACAACAGTGGAACCTCAGAGGTCAAACACAGTTTGTTCAGGAATGCTGATCAATTGGTGAATGACTTCCAATCTAGCTTCGCTTATCCCATCTATTCATTTTTAAAATCTTGTCCTCAATAGATTCATGGATGAGCTCGAGCCTCTCGCATTTGATTTTATGAGGCAGGGAACAGCATGGACTAGTTGACAGACCAAATGAAGGTCAGAAAGAGACAACCATTCCTACTAGATCGACAATTGACAATTTAGGGGGGATGGAGAATAAACTGACATTAAAATCAAGGTTAAACTGCCATAATGATACTGTCATTAACTGTCCAGGCAGTGTTTTAATTCATTTGGAACATATTTAACTGTTATACATGAGTAAAAATGAATCTACTTTCTAAAACCATAATAGAGTAACAGTCGGGCATTCATGAAGTACGCTATTGTTTCGCAATATGCTGACATTCTGTGCAAAATTAGAAGCATGATTTAGGTAGCTGAGTGGTCGTCTGCCAACCAAAGGTTGCACGTTCAATCCTCAGTCCTTCCGTGACCATGTGGAAGTGCCCTGGAGCAAGATACTGAAACCCCCAGTTGCTCCTCTTCCCGGATCATCAGTTGATGAATGAGGAATCCGTGCTTTGAGTAACTTGAAGGTAGAAAAGTGCTAAATACAGTATGTGCATCTGAAAATATTACAAAACTGTGGAAAACAATGTAATTTCTTCAGAAGTGTAGTTACAAATACAAAAAGTAAAGTGGCTGTAGATTCACAACACACAGATCACAACATCATGATTATTTTTTTCTTTTCACAATTTCGCTGATCGTAGTTTACCATCAAGGAACATCCAAAGTCCATATGATATAGCTACAGAAAACAAGGCAAATTGTACCGCATTCAGTGATCTAAATAATATCTGAGCTTCACATTTCTAATGGAAATATTGATATAAATCAATTTTTCTAAGATATTGAAATATATTCAGATGCACCCACAAGTGAAAGCCTATTTGCATCATTGTATGAACTCCTAATTATACAACATTAGGGCCATTAAAATTGAGAGGTTCCACTGAATTTTTTTCGTCCTATTATTTCTATTTTTTTTCTTTCCCTTTTACTCATTTATGCTTTGCCACTTCTCTCCCCTTCTAGGTGCGGCGGTGAATTTAACACTGGTCACGCCAGAAAAAGCCATCAAATTAGCGGCCAATGACTTCTTCAGGCATCACCTCTCCAAGGATGGGTGAGGGATTAACACGTGTCTAGGCTGCTACTTGTTCAAATAGTGATAAGCAAGTTTGCTAACATGTACCTGTACACATTAGCTGTCTGTGTTCCAATGTTGGGCTGTGCCAAACAATGCATGGCAAGAGTTAATGGATATAGAGTTACTTGTATGCAAGACTGTTAATCCAGTGTGTAATCCTATTTACAGTTTTAAATATCATATTCACCAGCAGTTATGTACCTTGGGGTTAATATTCTTTGTCCCTAATGAGATATACTGTAGCTTTAACTCCATCTCCATAGTGACATACGTTCAGACTGATGAATGATTGACTTGACTGACCCAGCCGCATGTCAATTATTTATTCTTCCATGTGTCTGGACTGTTGAAATTGCCAGTGAACACTCAGAAGTGGTGTAAAGTCTCATTTCAATTCTAGAAAAAAATCTTGATTATCATGCTCCATTTGACTTTTTTTTCACCTTTTTTTTGCCTTTTGACTCTCCAGAAAGCTCACTTTGCTCAAAGAGATGCTGGCTGGGTGCGGTGCAGGCACTTGCCAGGTGAGTAATTGAGGTGGTGCTTGAATAGTATCCTGCAGTTCTCCATCTGGAACTGCTGCCTCGTTCATGCAGAACACCAGCTCTTGCCCCCTTATGTGTCTAAGCCTGCAGCAACAATTACACAAGACCATATGTACAGTAAATGATTTGGAAGCTTCTTCTTAGTTTCTGAATGTGAAATCCTTACCAGTTAATATAAAAGGTGCATTTTTTCCTCAGTTCGTGCACTGTGTGACTCAAAGGTAAATAATTGCTTGTTCTCGTCAATGAGGGCAAAGACTTCAAACCCAAAGAACATGATTAGATTAAACGTATCTAACCTTGGATTAAGATGGTAGCTGCAAAGGGGACCATTTTCTTCTTCTTCTTCTTCTTGTTCAGACGTTATACATATTAGTATGACAATCGGAAAACAGGCTGACATTTAGTTTAGTATATTTTTGGACATGTGATATAATCAGATTCATTCCAATGACTGTAATCATAGTTTGTGGAAAAAGTACTTTTAACATTTAAACTCTGTTCTGTTGTAGGTTATTGTCACCACTCCTATGGAGATGTTGAAAATTCAGCTCCAAGATGCTGGACGTATTGGTAAGAAAATTAAACTGTTCTTGTGGCTCTGTGTAAATCCTTAAACTAGAGAAATAGTGGCTCCATGCGGTTATTTGAAGACATTACAAAATTTACATGCTGCTATAAAATGTTGGCAACAGAAAAATGTTCTGGAATTTCAGAGACCACCTTTAAACATTACTAACTTGTTGTGAAATTCTCAGTATTTATGATACTGATGCATCCATCTGTTTTCTGTATTGTTTGTTCTATTTTGGATGATGAATGATAATTGCAATAATAATGGTTTACTGAAATGGGTCATTTTTAGCATATACTGTATTTTGAGAAAATTAACACCTATATGTTTACAAAAATATGGGAGAGTAGACAATATATCAGCTTAAAATGGCACTACACTTTTTTGCACGTTTAACCTGAAGCTAAAATTATGACCTTTCATCCAATCCAATATTGCATATTTTAAGAAGTATGAGAAGCCATACAATTTTCAGGTAAATAAATAGTACAGCATCTCATTTGGTTCTACTGTGTCTCACTGTTTAAAAATCAGACAATACCATGTATTCTAAAATGCATCTGAGAAACAAAAAACAAACAAAAAAAAGCTACATAACATCACTAAGACTTGACTAGAAAACTACTTTTGTTTTAATCTTTTCTTTCTCAATATTTCCTATGCTTTTTAGCGGCTCAAAGGAAGCTGATGCCAGAATCGGTGCCAGCTGGCACAGTGGAACCCAAGTCGCCAACTGCAATGCAGCTCACCAGACAATTACTGAGGGAAAAGGGAATTGCTGGATTATACAAGGGCCTAGGTGCCACATTGCTCAGGTAAAACAAAGATAGCACAGTGGCGTTTGTCTTAGTAATGCAATGTAATTCAATTTGTATTCTGTTTCCTAGGGATGTTCCATTCTCCATCATCTACTTCCCTCTTTTTGCTAACCTGAATAAATTCGGAAAGGGAGGTGCTGATGGACCCGCTCCTTTCTATGTGTCGTTCATTTCCGGCTGCTTAGCGGGGAGCACGGCTGCAGTTGCGGTCAACCCAGTCGACGGTGAGTGGCGAACCTGTGAACGTTATTGATGCCGATTTGGTATTCTGATGTGCTCTTTGTGTGCTACAGTGATAAAGACAAGACTTCAGTCTTTAAACCGGGGGAGCACAGAGGATACGTACAGCGGAGTGACCGACTGCATCAGGTGATCTCATTGTGTCTTAACTGACACCGCATACAGTTGGACAAATAAGTATTTAGTCAACCACCAATTGTGCAAGGTCTCCTACTTGAAAAGATTAGAGAGGCCTGTAATAGTCAACAATGGTAAACCTCAACCATGAGAGACAGAATGTGGAAAAAAAACAGAAAATCACATTGTTTGATTTTTAAGGAACTTATTTCCAAATTAGAGTGAAAAATAAGTATTTGGTCACCTACAAACAAGCAAGATTTCTGGCTGTCAAAGAGGTGTAACTTCTTTTAACGAGGTCTAACGAGGCTTCACTCGGTACCTGTATTAATGGCACCTGTTTTAACTCATTATTGGTATAAAAAAACACCTGTCCACAAGCTCAGTCAGTCACACTCCAAACTCCACTATGGCCAAGACCAAAGAGCTGTTGAAGGACACCAGAGACAAAATTGTAGACCTGCACCAGGCTGGGAAGACGGAATCTGCAAAAGGTAAAACGCTTGGTGTAAAGAAATCAACTGTGGGAGCAATTATTAGAAAATGGAAGACATACAAGACCACTGATAATCTCCCTCGATCTTGGGCTCCATGCAAGAGCTCACCCGTGGCGTCAAAATGATAACAAGAATGGTGAGCAAAAATCCCAGAACTACACGGGGGGACCTAGTGAATGACCTACAGAGAGCTGGGACCACAGTAACAAAGGCTACTATCAGTAACACGATGCGCCGCCAGGGACTCAAATCCTGCACTGCCAGACGTGTCCCCCTGCTGAAGCCAGTACACATCCAGGCCCGTCTGCGGTTCGCTAGAGAGCATTTGCATGAGCCATAAGAGGACTGGGAGAATGTGTTATGGTCAGATGAAACCAAAATAGAACTTTTTGGTAGAAACACAGGTTCTCGTGTTTCGAGGAGAAAGAATACTGAATTGCATCTGAAGAACACCATACCCACTGTGAAGCACGGGGGTGGAAACATGCTTTGGGGCTGGTTTTCTGCAAAGGGACCAGTACGACTGATCTGTGTAAAGGAAAGAATGAATGGGGCCATGCATCGAGAGATTTTGAGTGAAAATCTCCTTCCATCAGCAAGGGCATTGAAGATGAGAGGTGGCTGGGTCTTTCATCATGACAATGATCCCAAACACACAGCCAGGGCAACAAAGGAGTGGGTTCGAAAGAAGCATTTCAAGGTCCTGGAGTGGCCTAGCCAGTCTCCAGATCTCAATCCTATAGAAAATCTGTGGAGGGAGTTGAAAGTCCGTGTTGCCCAACGACCGCCCCAAAACATCAGTGCTCTAGAGGAGATCTGCATGGAGGAATGGGCCAAAATACCAGCAACAGTGTGTGAAAAGCTTGTGAAGAGTTACAGAAAACATTTGGCCTCCGTTATTGCCAACAAAGGGTACATAACAAAGTATTGAGATCAACTTTTGGTATTGACCAAATACTTATTTTCCCCCATGATTTGCAAATGAATTCTCTAAAAATCAAACAGTGTGATTTTCTGTGTTTTTTTTCCACATTCTGTCTCTCATGGTTGAGGTTTACCCATGTTGACAATTACAGGCCTCTCTAATATTTTCAAGAGGGAGAACATGCACAATTAGTGGCTGACTAAATACTTAATTGCCCCACTGTATGTCATGTTTATGTCTCCAACTTGTGTAATGCTTTGTCGTTATGGGCTTTCAAGGAAAATCTTGCGCAATGAAGGCCCATCAGCCTTCCTGAAGGGGGCCTACTGTCGAGCTTTGGTCATCGCACCTCTTTTTGGCATCGCTCAGGTGGTTTACTTCCTGGGCGTAGGAGAGTATCTTCTTAGCTTCTTGCCTAAAAAGGACAACTAGGAAGCATATCCTTTCCTGTCCAGATCGCATCACACCACCACCTGAGTGAAGAGTCATCTCATTCTTCTAGACCATCATGTTGGTATTTTTTATGATTATGTGCTAATTTCTGTTTTGAATTTATTGTCTTGAATGTCTGAATCATGCAGGAGGTAGCCTCTGTTTGCTGTCTAGCCGCCTATGCTGGCACATATCAATCCTGATGTGAAGCTACAAATGTCAGTTTAGGTTTTGAGGGCGGCTGAATTTTTAATGACAAGACATGTCGTTTTATATTATTGAAATTTCAAGGTAGACTGACTGCCCTTGGTTGCTGCAGTTTTGCAAGCTGCTCTTTACCTGATTGTTTAAAACAGCGATCCTCATCGAATCAAATGTGACAAACTTAAAATAGATGAATGCAACCACTTTAAATATAAGCACACATATCGAGATTTTTACTAACAGCGCTATTCAGGATATTACCCAATGCTCTTGTTTTAATATATACTGCTAAAAATATAAAGGGAACACTGGATAAATGAAATTTAATGCTTAGTGTAAAATCTGTATTTGGATTGCATAATGTAATTATTGGACAGCAAAATAACAGGAGAACCATCACTAGGAACTTAAAATCATACATAAATTAGAAACATCCATGTCTCAATTCTAAATGCCTCCATGCCATCCCTATAACATCTTTTAAAAAAAATGTGTATTCGTCTGTCTCCTGGTATTTCCTCCACATTTTTGACTATGCTGGTTACACGGCATACCTCCTGGCCATGATGATTATGGATGTGTCATACTGGAGGATCTGCACTGCCTAAGCAACTAGTGTGGGCTGCTGATAGCACCTCATGCGTTTACTGGTGGCGATAGCAGTGAAAGCATGTGAATCTAGGCAAATGTTCCCTTTGCACAACAGCAGGGCAAACTGATTCACGATCGTTATTATGTATGACAGACTTAAGTTTCACTGGGATAAGAATGTGTTCCCTTTATCATTTTTTTGGAGCAGTCTAGTTCAGGCAAAGTGTTGATGTGATAACAGTACACCTGAGAAGCCACATCCCTTAAACCATAAGATGTCTTTTATTACCTGTTTATTTTTTCATCTCTTTTAACGTAGATCAGATTCCATCCGCCACATTTACAATGACTCTCCTGTTCACTCATTCTGAAAGATCCTATTGTGTTGTGTAGACTGGAGTGGGCTATTCTCAAAGAACCACACATACATAATCACAGAATGCTGGTAGACAGTAGTCAGTTATCATGGATGGCAGTTTTAAATCATTGTTTACAGAAATTTTGATGTATGGAATTTATCGGAACTTGAATCGTGCAGGGCCCAAAGAGCTATTTACCAACCTTAATCGTGAAATCCAAAATCAAACCATTGCTTGTTTTGTTTACCAAACATATTTGTGGATGTGCTTGTTTGCTTTACGCTGCCTGGGAAAGCGGTCCCTGTTATCTCTCAATGTATGCATCGCAGTTCTAAATCCCTGCCATTGGTTTATCGAACCGGAGATCAAGGTGACTTTGATGTCTTTTTAATCCAATCACATTCCGCTCTAGCGCCCACTTTGCTGTATTGTTGCACTGTAGATATCAGATGCAACTTTTTAACATGTACTATCTGTGGGAGTAACAACTATTTATCAATGTTTCTTTTTATGGGTTGTATGGCACTGTATGTTTGTATGTAATATTGATGTGTCCACCTTGACTATATTGTACATATGCAGATGATATGAAGTCTATGCTTTTGGATATATTGTTTTGTTTTGAACATGATGGCTTATTTGCACACCTACCTCTCATTCCCATCATATCCATTGTGAGGTGACTTTGTGTTATGATGAAGGAATTCATCAAATATCGCTTACATGCCAATGGGTGTATGCAATAGGAGAAATTTGCTCGGCGGTGCCAGTACTTAGCATTCATTTGATATAAAATTCAATGATTTCACAAACAATGGCACCCAAATTCTATCCTTGTTTCCATTCGATATATTGTACTTTGAGCTCTTTTTCCTCGCTAGTAGGAAAACCTCAGCCCCCAAGTAGGACAAAATACATGGCAAGGCAAGACATCAGTCTCATTCTTCAGAGATCATGGGGTAATATTTGGGCTCCGGTAATATTTGGGCTCCAGCTTTCAAAGTTTTATTCTGAAGATGGCTAAATGTTTTATTTTGACAGCACGATATACTGTACATAATAAATGCACTTCATATATACTGTACGGTATACATACATATGTATACTGTACATGTATGTATGTAATAAGCGGAACACAAGATATATACCTCCAGTCTAATGGACGTCACAAAATGTGATTTTCAGATACGTATGTAGACATCATATCTCAATTTATCTGTGTTATATATTGTTAATGAATAAATACAATTATAAAAGAATAAAATGTAAAAAACAAAAAACACACACACACAAAAAAAAAACGAATTAACTTAAAATGAACACAATATAAATAATCTGGTTATGGCCCCTAATAGCTTTCTAAAGTTGGTTTATTTACTTTTTAAAATTTTATAGTATTTAACTCATTGCCTGCCATTGACAATGATTCAATTCCAATTCACTTAAACTGAGAGGACTGGCAGGCAATGCTCATCATTTAGTACCACTGAGAGCCCTAGACCTCCAAACCATTTTGACTGCGCTCCAGTCAAAACAGAACTCATGTTTATATTTTTCTTCAAAATGGGTGTGTAAACTTTTTGTACCCACTGTAGTTGTCCTACTAGATTGCAGAAATCTCATAGAAGGCAGTAGTTGAGTGGGGGGTACTAGCAAGCCACAATCATTCCTCATATGCTGAATGGTGTTACTAGTGAGGAAAAAAAGTATACCCGTACATGGACCTTAAGCTGGATATCAAGGGTATAGAATAAATGCTGCCTGGCTTTTCATAGATCATATAAGTCTCACTTTTGTTTAGCTGGATGAAATGAAGAGGCATATAATAGTGGTAGGACTATAATAAAGACCTAGCCAATAGCCTTTGGCCCTATTAAAATGAAGTATACTTTGGACAAGGCCAATGAAGATTTGCTGACATGAGACTGTAACATCGGTCTTTTCGACCATTTCTCACTCCATTACGTGGCCCCGCAATGATGGGGACACCGCTAATGATAGTGTCTGAATCTCATGCAAGCAATTGTCAGCAGTCTAAGCCATAAGGTCGGCTGGCACCTCCGGCCGTAATGACTGTAACAGCTGAGCCACAGGAAAATTTGCTTACATAAGATCATCTTCATAATCGACTATTATGCTTTTCATAACATTCCAAATTTTCATCTCATGTATGCCGTTCCTGTGATTACACTTATTTTGTTTAAATCTAATTGGTTATTATTTTGAAAACCTCTCCCTTGTTTTATCTTATTTAGCTCTGACAATGTTGTGTAAGCGTTACTCATGCCATGAATTATTGCTGACCTTGTGAATTTGCTTACGTGAGTGTGTGCGTGCGTCCAGACAGTGTAGTGATGTAGCTGAAGTGTAGTGGTTCTCTTTGCTTCTGTGTGTCTGTCTGTCTGTCACACTTATGTGCTGTCCCTGTATCCTTGTGCAGAAAAGACATTTGAGTGTTGGTAAAGAAAGCACAAAGGACGAATAAGGCACATGATTTCACACTTTGATGAACAGTCCCAAAGGGTGTACAGACACACAGATTCCAATGTGAAATGTATTTCAGTTCATTTAAAACAATAGCAGAGTTTCTATATGTGGGGTTGAGACAACCCTGACCCATGTGATGGTGTGCACTATGAGCAGTTATCCACAAAATATATATTGCCTACATATTCTTAATGAATCAAATATAAGAATGTAACTTAGATATAATAAGATGTATTATTTAGTGAATCATTTATTATCTAAAGATTTATTGCTTTACACGGTTACCTAAAACTTAGACGTACACGGAACCAGCTCACTAATATGCAATAAGTAGAAGCGAAACACACTAGGAACAAAAATAAACTTACCAACGTCAGCATCACAATAATGTATAAACGAGACCTTCACAACCTTTCGGGGGTCTGATCCCTCCTCACAAACTCTGTTCACATCCTCTGAGAGGAAATGTGCATTACACAGCACTTTAATACACCCCCCCCACACAAGAATACCTTTCATGACACAGAGGGTGTTTATCTTTGTGTGCGGTGATTGACACCACGTCCTATGCATTGTTTACGATGCCATGGTAAAAAAGAAAAGTGTTTCCTGTCACAATTTACTGTTCAATAAACTGACTGTCCCTATTTGACTGAGGGTCATGTTTGTTTTCACACCCGTCTCTGGAGCTACTTTCAAGCTCTTGCAACGTTCTTACTCTGTTATGGTGGCCTTCATTGTTTGATTCAAAATGGAGAGAGCATGTGAATGTGCACCAGTATCTGATGCGAACCAATAATTCACACCCACTTGCGTGCAGCTCGAAGGTGCTTGAAATTCAAGCCATCCATTTTCTATTGCTCGTTCAGGGTCAAGGAGAAGCTGTAGTATCTCTGCTGACTTTGGGGCGAGAGGCAGACAACAACTGGGTTTGGTTGCCAATCAATCACAAGGAACATGTAGATGGATTCACACAATTACAGTGGCAAGCATGTTTGGGTCCCGGCTGCACCAAAGTCAGCTGAGTGAACCACTCTTCTGTCAGTTAGTCTCACTTCAAATATTTGAATACTGCATCTAGAACTTAAAAATACTGTACTTGGATTGTGTGTGTGTGTGTGGGTGTGAGAAAAAAAATCTTTGGTTTCGACACAAATACTATTGGCTCTGGATAGACATACAGTACTGGCCAAAAGTATTGGCACCCCTGCAATTCTGTCAGATAATGCTCAATTTCTCCCAGAAAATGATTACAATTTCAAATACTATGGTAGAAATATCTTCATTTATTTTAGCTTGCAATGAAAACACACACACACACACACAAAAATAAATAAATATAAAATAAATCATTTTACACAAAACTCCAAAAATGGGCTGGACAAAAGTATTGGCACCCTTTAAAAAAAAATCATGTGATGCGTCTCTAATTTGTGTAATTAACAGCACCTGTAACTTACCAGTGGCACATAACAGGGGGTCACACTTGCAGCCAGTTAAAATGGATTAAAGTTGACTGAACCCTCTTTTGTGTTTTTTCATTGCAAGCAAAGTAAATAAAGATATTACTATCAAAGCATTTGTAATTGCAATCATTTTCTTGGAGAAACTGAGCATTATCTGACAGGATTTCAGGGGTGCCAATACTTTTGGCCAGCACTGTATACTATACTGTACGTGTGTAGATCTGATATTATTACACTTGCAACTATGACCTATAGTGTAAAGTAGGGCTGTCAAAATTATCGCGTTAACGGGCGGTAATTAAATTTTTAAATTAACCACGTTAAAATATTTGACACAATTAACGCACATGCCCCGCTCAAACTGATTAAAATGACAGCACAGTGTGATGGCCACTTGTTACTTGTGTTTTTTGTCTCCCTCTGCTGGCGCTTTGGTGCGATTGATTTTATAGGTTTAAGCACAATGAGCAATGTGTAATTACTGACATCAACAATAGCAAGCTACTAGTTTATTTTTTGATTGAACATTTTACAAATTTTATTAAAACAAAAACATTAAGAGGGGTTTTAATATAAAATTTCTATAACTTATACTAACATTTATCTTTTAAGAACTACAAGTCTTTCAATCCATGGATCGCTTTAACAGAATGTTAATGTTAATGCCATCTTGTTGATTTATTGTTATGATAAACAAATACAGTACTTATGTACAGCATGCTGAATGTATATATCCTTCTTGTGTCTTATCTTTCCATTCCAACAATAATTTACAGAAAAATATGGCATATTTTATAGATGGTTTGAATTGCGATTAATTACGATTAATTAATTTTTAAGCTGCGATTAACTCGATTAAAAATTTTAAATGTTGGACAGCCCTAGTTTAAAGACATAATAGACAATCCCAATCCCAATTTAGATTTAAATGTCTTGGGAACTTATTCATTCAGTTATTATTGACATTGCATTATTTTATAAATGTATTTATGATTATTGATAAATAATATGAACAAAAAAGCTAATATTTACGTTTCACAAAATAAATAAATATAGTCCTACAAAGGGTTAAAAGTCTTAAGTGCCCCCCCCCAAACAAAACAAAACAAAACAAAACAAAACAAAACAAAACAAAACAAAACAAAACAAAACAAAACAAAACAAAACAAAACAAAACAAAACAAAACAATCCACTGGCACTGTAGTGACCACTGTCCCTGAAAGGGCTAATTTTAAAACAAATTCTTTGAAAACTAATTCGCATGTAGGATTAGGATTATAAAAAACATACACACATGGAATAAACAACCTAGAAACGGTCAGTGCATAACGAAACCAAGGACACCTTGACATCGTGACCCATACCATAATGTCTACCCCAAAAAGCCACTAGGTGTCAGTAGAGTGCTATAAAACAACTTCTGGAACCCAATGGAACGAGGGATCGCTGTTATTTGCACTACAGGTGTAAACTGAGCTTTCCATTCCTACCTACTCTTCATCCTGCTATCATACCCATCCATGTTCGTGATCCCTGCAGGCTCTACTAACAAAACACAGTCTAATGCTGAGAATACCGAGAAATTAGTTTTTCCATGTCGATATTTAGCACCCCCCGTTTTTGGGGTCAGTGAATCCATCCTGTGTGAGTCCTGCTTGTTTTAGCAAAAGTGATTTTATGGCAGAAGGTGATACATTATTAATCTCCCGCTGTTTGCACCGTATTCAAGATTATGCTTCAGAGCATTAGTTTCCAGGGGTGCAATTTCGAAGCACCCTGCTGAATAATTATAAGCTACCACCTTCATATAACAACACACAGACACACATAAAGTGCTACAGACAGTGTTTGTGTTCTCAGCTGTAGTAGGGTTTAATCTTTGGGAGCATTTTTTTGGTCCTTCATTTCTGCAGTCTCCACATGAAAGCCAGGTTAACCCAATAATTTAAAGTTGGATGAAATGACATTGAACAGCAGTCCCTGTTCTCATGATGTGTTTTAAGATTGCACCAACAGTTTAGCCTCTCTGCTTGCGAATAAGGAGACAGGAAAAAAGGTTTGCAAATGTTCCATTCAAAACAAAAATGAAAATACAACAAATTTGTTTTGGATCACTTTTTGTATATTAATATTAACTGAAACATGTAAGACTTGTTCTATGTGCACAAATGGCCTCTTCCTTCAAAACCACACGAGTTGATGAGGTTGTACAAGAGGATCATTTGTGTCTTTATTGTTTACACTTCTTGCATTGCATCCAAGTAGTGTGTGACAATAACCTCTGTATTTCACGTATTGTTTGATTGTTTTGCTCTTTAGCGAGGCAGATGGTTCACTCTTGCTGTATGGACAATTGTACTACAGGCTTGAGGCCAAATAAAAAGTGTTTTCAAATTTCCACCGAAAGGTACAGCAAAAAATGAAAGAGATAGCTGAAGATGATCGAGGAATTAAACCCGGATTTCTGTCAAATTATCATATCTGTACGAATACAGAGCGCTTTCCCACACATTGTGTTGCCCAAAGCGTTTCACAATACTTATACTTGTTATAGACCCCAATCACCAACGTCACACAATCACGTGATTGCTGTATTGTGCCGCCATATTGTCCGTCATTGTGTGTCCATTTTGTCATTGATTGTAGTTTCTAAAGGTGGATTCACTTGCAAATTATGGAAGCCCCGGTGCTTTCAGACGCTGTAAACTCATCGGATGAGTTGCATAAAAGCCGTTATTTGGAAAAGCTTCGGTCGATCCAGTCGCCAGATCCATATTTTATGCCCAAACCGATGTTTCCTCCCATCCGGTCCCGTCCTGTGCGTCAGAGCTTGTCCTGAGACCACAAAATTTCCAATCATACTCCAGTTTATGTCACGATGAGGAGTCTGGTACCCAAAATCGGCACCGGCCCGAATATAAACCGACATTTGGTCAGCTGAGCGTCACCGTTGTCAAGATTGTAAAATGAAACTTGACAACGGGCCGGTGTGTGCTGAAAAATAGCTGCCCCGAGTGAAATGTCCCCCCTGACGGGTGCGCTTATTTATAACGCTTTATTGATGTGAAAACATCAAATGTTTTCATGGACGCTTTACAGTAATGGATTTACGACTGTAAGGTCAGTTTTAAATAATTAAATTGCACAAAATATTAGTACTGTATTTTAGTAACAAATCGTGGACTGGGCCACATAACCATCTTTGAACATAAATGTATTAGTCTACAGGTTTTCACAACCACATCCCAATGACAATCACACAGGAATGACATTCATTATAACAAGCAGAGTAGAATAATACATATTCACGGTACAAGAAAGTCGTTTCCGTGTGGGTGCTCCCGTCAGGGGGGACATTTCACGTGGGGCGGCTATTTTTCGGCACAACACCTGTTGCTGCGCTCACCTTCTTGCTGCGCGACCGCAGCTTCGTAGTCTCCTTCTGATGATGTCTGCGTTCGTGTTGGCATCATATTGATGTTTTCGCCGCTGTCTGACGGCTGTCGACACAAACGCATCATGGACCGAGGTAAACAAACCTTGCTGCTTTTGAGATTTGCCCTTTTAACAATGGGCACACAGCAACTACTAAAATGACCGTTATCTTCTCTGTTACTGCAACCAACCGCCACACATGCCTTCACCATTTTGATTAATCAGTGTTAACGATTGTCAGGAAGGTTTTTTGGGTTCGTTAACTCGGCGGTGATTCCTTAGACAATCAGGAAAACGCAGTAATAGGAGGAATGTACGCAGCGATAATATGTAAACACGATGAGCTAATGGACAACATGGCGGCACCAGTCAGGGGGGCGGAGTTGTGACGTCACGTGATTGGGGTCTATAGATGTAATTGTGGACTAACTTCGTTTGGCGTACACCAGTGCTTCCCAATTGTTTTCTCTTACGCCCAAGAAAGATGTAAATGTTTCGTGCCCCTCCAAATCGCATCAATTTGCCTCAATTGAAAAAAAAAAAAAAAGTCACATCCAAACTGTAAATTACACTGAAGGTAGATTTTTTTGCCCATTGGACTCGGAAAAATAAAATTCAATAAAATCAATAAATAAGAACAATTTCAAAATTATTGGCAACATTAACTAAAGAGGACAATACAAACAAACAATTTGATCCAACAAACAAAAATTAATAGAACAAAAATGACGATGACAGTTTTTTTTTTTGCTGCAGGCAGTATCAGCTCCTCTGCTGTGGTGTGGGGTTATTTTGCACTGAGCTACTTGGTATGCCACTTTACATGACGCTAACAGTGCTCGCTAGTTTACTGATGTACTGTAACACTGACAAAGCTGGACGATTGGTGGCAATATCATCCCAGTCTGTACTCCTCAACACACCTATACTACCAGAAGAAAACATAAAATCACAGGGAAAAAACGAAGGCTAAAGTGTACAAGCTTTAGCATTTTGTGCAAAGGACCACAGATTTGGAATGAACTGGATGAAACACTTAAAATATCACACTCCATCTCCACCTTTAAGAAAAAACTCAAAACTCATCTCCTGGCAATGTATGTGTAGTATGCTGATTCTTTGAATAACACTACTGGTGTCTCTTATCAAATCCAATGTAACCAAAATTTTGAAATTGTCCACAGTTTATTGTATGTGTGTGTGTGTGCGTGTGTGTGTATGTGTGTGTTGTCTAACTGGGCCCCTGCTAAAAGCTTTGAATAGCTTCTTTGGAGTGTCCTATTCGCCCATCTTAACATGTGAACTGCTAGCGTATGATCATGTACTGTATTTGATGATGTGTGAATAAACTGAAACTGAATATTTAGCATGTTTTAACTGAAAAAAATCAAGTGGTTTATCAGTGTGTCATTAAGTGACGTCTTAATTAATTTGGCTTCTTGATGTCCGCTGCAAACATTTTTAGACACAGTAAACAAACTGGTCTTTCCTCGTCTCCCACTGTATTAAAAGTCGGCAAATGCAACATACGGTACGCTTTGTCATGTTTCCTCGTCTTAGCGCTTCATATCTCCAGTGCTCTTTGCTGTGTGCTTTTGTTTGGTTAAAAAATACTGCGCACACTCTTAAAATGAGAGCGCCACTGCCACCCACTGAGTGGATGTGCAATTACACTTTATTCTAGTACGGCATAAAAGTTTGTTACCCGCGGTCACATGCGCCACGCCTGGCATCGTTCTGCGCCCCACACTATTTGAGAAATACTGGCGTACACGGAACTGCATTTCATGAAGTTGTGTGGCCGACATATTTTCTGCATCAAAATGCAGAAAAATATTTACAGGATTGGTGTTATACCATTTTTTGCCCTTATAGTAAGTATGTTTCGTATTTATTTTAACAACATACAGTGGGGCAAATAAGTATTTAGTCAACCACCAATTGTGTAAGTTCGGCTACTTGAAAAGATTAAAGAGGCCTGTAATTGTCAACATGGGTGAACTCAACCATGAGAAAAAACCACAAAATCACATTGTTTGATTTTTAAAGAATTTATTTGCAAATCATGGTGGAAAATAAGTATTCGTTCAATACCAAAAGTTCATTTCAATACGTTGTTATGTACCCTTTGTTGGCAATAACGGAGGCCAAACGTTTTCTGTAACTCTTCACTCTTCGCTTGGTGTAAAGAAATCAACTGTGGTAGCAATTATTAGAAAATGGAAGACATACAAGGCCACTGATAATCTCCCTAGATCTGGGAATCCATGCAAGATCTCACCCCGTGGCGTCAAAATGATAACAAGAACGGTGAGCAAAAGTCCCAGAACCACACGGGGGGACCTAGTGAATGACCTACAGAGAGCTGGGACCACAGTAACAAAGGCTACTATCAGTAACACAATGCGCCGCCAGAGACTCAAATCCTGCACTGCCAGACGTGTCCCCCTGCTGAGGCCAGTACAGGTCCAGGCCCGTCTGCGGTTCGCTAGAGAGCATTTGGATGATCCAGAAGAGGATTGGGAGAATGTGTTATTGTCAGATAAAACCAAAATAGAACTTTTTGGTAGAAACACAGGTTCTCGTGTTTGGAGGAGAAAGAATACTCAATTGCATCTGAAGAACACCATACCCACTGTGAAGCATAGGGGTGGAAACATGATGCTTTGGGACTGTTATTTTCCATGGGTGAGGTTTACCCATGTTGACAATTACAGGCCTCTGTAATATTTTCAAGTGGGAGAACTTGCACAATTAGTGGTTGACTAAATACTTATTTGCCCCACTGTAAATGTTGCATAAATCTTCATTTTAACTCATTGGCGGCCATTGGTAACACTAGACATCCATCCAGTTTGATAGGAGAGGCTGACAGCGAACGATTGCCCGCCCAGTCAAAATGGGTTGGGCTCCTAGAGCTGGCATCACTGGCATTGAAAGTTGAGCATTCACAACCAGCCCTACCAGTTTAAATGAATTGGACGTCTGTTGTTGTTTATGGCAGGTAGTGAGTTAATACAGAAATCCTTGGCAGCGACAAAACTTTATCAAATGCAGTTGAGTATACACTAATTAACTACATCTATAGTTGAACATGTAATATTATAAAGCATTTTTCAAAATACTAAATGTTTATAAAAGCGCTAAATTAGTTTTCGGTTATGCTACTCTGATAACGTATGCTAATCTGACAACACTGATCCTTCTGAAGAAAGCCTGAATACATTTTGATCCTGACAAGTTTTGTGAGGCTCATTTGTTTATGGTAAATTTTCATGAATATTTGTTTGTTATTCAGAAAAGATCAAGAAAAAAAAGGATCTGATTTGCCTCATATACAATCCACTTGAAGCACGATCATGGCTTTGTGCTTCGCAGAAGAAACGGGCCCAATTTTCCTTGAAACAAAATAATCGCAGGGCTTTGAATTATTTCGATTTTGTCGCCAATACATATTTTAGGTTTTTAAGCCTCTTCCAGTCTTTAGATGTTAAACTGTTTATATCTCAGAGATTTCACCAGCTAACTGTTCGTCATGTCTTCACTGCCTACCATCATTTTGATGACTTCTTGTGACAACCAATTGCTTATACGCTGAAAATATGTTAACCAAAATCTTTCTACATATAAAATGTTAATCGCTTCAACCCACTTTTCAACAGGTTTAGCTCCTTAAGATCTGGAGCAAGCAAGAGCTCAGTTTTCTGTCAGGATAGGTTAGCCTAGTATCATGTTACTTTAAAGATGACTAAATTCAATTCAATTCAATTTTATTTGTATAGCCCTGGATCACAACAACGTTATCTCAAACGGCTTTGCAGAGGCAATATGATACACAATCAGAAACAGCTAATGAAGCAACAAAGATGAATAAATAAATTCAAGCCCTGGGTATCCCCATCCTTAGACCCTCCATGCCGGCAAGGAAAAACTCCAAAAATTCCAGAGTCTTTGGGAGAAAATGAGAAACCTTGGGGAGTACCACAGTCAGGAGAGATCCACTCCCAGGACGGATAGACAGGAAGCCCCAGGACAGCTAATGGGAATTAGCAGGCGAAGTTACAGTCCGTAAAGATGCAGTGGAGTAAAGGAACAAGAAGAGGTCCATCTAGCCAGATGAGACAGGGGTAGCAACGAGGACGTCCATCCAGCCAGGGGTCCGGACAGTCAGGAGGCTGCAGCTGAAAAATAGCCCCTCCCCTTTGGGGAGGGGGGAAAGGGGACACCGGGTGACTAGTGATGAAGAGACTAGACAACTCGATATTAACATTGGAAAATAGAAATAAAGTAAGATAAGTGGTAGGTGGAGTGAGAAAAAGGAGATAGAACTCAGTAGTTGTACTTCCCCCAGCTTTATAGCTTCTAGTGCAGCTTAGACTAAACTTCTACTCCGACTTTAGCTAGCCTGACCATAAGCTTTGTCGAATAGGAACGTTTTTAATCTAATCTTAAATGTGCAGACTGTCTCGGCTTCTTTAATATTAGCTGGAAGCTGATTCCATAAAACAGGGGCTTGGTGGCTAAAGGCTCTAGCTCTGACAGTACTTTTAGAAACCCTGGGAACTACCAGTAGACCTGCATTCTGAGAGCGGAGTGTTCTGTTGGGGTGGTATGGAACCAGAGCATAGGTGAGATAAGATGGCCCCAACCCATTAATGGTCTTAAACGTAAGAAGGAGGATTTTAAATTTAATTCTAAACTCGACTGGAAGTCAGTGAAGGGCCTGGAGCACAGGGGTGATGTGCTCTCTTCTATTGGTTCCTGTTAAAAGTCTTGCTGGCACGTTTTGGACAATCTGAAGACCGTTTAGATAACTTTTAGGACAAGCTGCAAGTAGGGAGTTACAGTAATCCAATCTCGATGTAACGAACGCGTGAATTAATTTTTCTGCATCGCTTTTAGATAAAATATTTCTAATTTTGGCTATGTTGCGCAGGTGAAAGGAGGCCGTTCTGCAGGTTTGTTTAATGTGAGCTTTAAACGATAAGTCAGAGTCGAATAAAACTCCTAGGTTTTTAACTGTGGTGCTGGAGGCTACACTTACATTGTCCAGAGTGACTATCTGGGCAGCTAAAGAGTCTCTCACACTCTTCGGGCCTATTATAAGGACTTCTGTCTTTTCAGGATTAAGTAGAAGATAGTTAGTGCTCATCCAGGTATTTATATCTCGGACGCAGGTGCTTAGTTTGTCCACTTGCCTGATCTGCTCAGGTTTAATTGATAAATACAGTTGTGTGTCGTCAGCGTAACAATGAAAGTTAATGCTATGTTTTCTGATGATATTACCTAGAGGAAGCATATACAGCGTAAACAAGATGGGCCCGAGGACCGATCCTTGCGGCACACCATAACTAACTCTAGAGTACGGTGATGATTGCTGGTTACATTGACAAACTGGTACCTATTAGATAAATATGATTTAAGCCAGCAGAGGGCTGCTCCTCTAATGCCTATGTCACATTCTAGTCTCTGCAATAAGATATTATGGTCGATTGTGTCAAAGGCTGCACTCAGGTCCAACAGAACCAGGATCGAGACTAATCCAACGTCAGCGGCTAGTAACAAGTCATTAGTTACTTTGACTAATGCGGTTTCAGTGCTATGATGAGCTCGAAAGCCAGACTGGAAATGTTCAAATAAACTATTGTCCTATAGGTGCTGACAGAGCTGTGTAATTACCATTCTTTCAAGGACTTTGGAGAGAAATGGTAAATTAGAGATAGGTCTATAATTGGCCAAAATATCAGGATCAAGAGTAGGTTTTATCAAAAGCGGTTTAATAACTGCATATTTAAAGCACTGCGGCACGTGGCCAGTAACTAATGAGGTATTTATTATATCTAAGATAATATCAATAGTTAGAGGCAGGGTCTCTTTAAATATTTTGGTTGGGATCGGGTCTAGGAGGCACATTGATAGTTTGGAGACATTATAATTTAAATTACATCAATTTGGTCTACAGTGGTAAAGTTATTTAATATTTTAGAGGGGTTTATAGGAGATTCTGAATTTTTAGTCTGCCCTTTTTCAGACCTAATAGTTGGAAGTAATTCATTTATTTTATTTCTAATAGTTGCGATTTCATTGTTAAAATTTTTTAGGAAGTCATCACAGCTAAGGGTGTTTGGGATATAAGGTTCGATTGAGCTGTGACTGTTTGTCAGCCTTGCTACAGTGCTGAACAGAAACCTAGGATTATTTTTGTTTTCATCTATTAAGGATGAGTAATATCTGGTTTTAGTCATACGCAAGGCCTGTTTATAGGTCACTAAACTGTGTTTCCAGGCAAAGAGAGTGTGCTTTGTGTTGGAACAGCACCAAAGTCTTTAATTTACGTGCCGATTGTTTAGGAGAGCGTGTTTCAGCATTATACCGGGGAGAGGCTCGTCTCGGCTTGACAAATTTTAATTTGGGGGGAGCGACAACATCGAGTGTAGTACAAAGAATAAACATAACACTATCAACAAACTCGTCAATAATAGCAGGGCCGGACATTATTCCTTCATGATCAGATGACATGGAGGCAAATATTGGCTGGATTATCTGTTTTTACTCTGAAACAGAGCGATCACATAATGTCCTTTTCATCTGAGTTCTAGTCACTAGTGACGGATTATCTTGAAGCACAAACTGAAAGGTAATTAGAAAATGATCAGACAGCACGGGGTTGTTGGGATGGACACTATGATTACTAATCTCCGTACCGTAGGTTAAAATCAGGTCCAGGGAGTGCTTGTGACTATGAGTTGGCTTATTTACATTTTGAATGAAGCCAGTCCCATCTAGTAGGTCATTAAAAGCCTTACCAAGAGTGTCACCGTCATCATCAACATGTATATTAAAATCCCCTACAATTATAATTCTATCCCAACTTAGCAAAATACTGGATAAAAAGTCAGAGAAATCTAACAAAAACTGTGAGTAGGGACCAGGGGGATGGTAAACCACTATGAAAAGAACTGGTTTTTGGTTCTTCCAGTTAGCATCTATAATTGATAGTACTAGACTTTCAAAGGAGTTACAAATGTAATTAGCTTTACTTTTTGGGCTCATACCTAGACAAGAGTGTGATATTACTGCCACCCCTCCTCCGCGGCCTGTGCTTCTAGCTGTGTGAAAATTCATGTGACTTGGGGGTGTGGCTTCATTAAGTCTAACAAAGTCATCCTCCTGAAGACAAGTTTCAGTCAGGGCCAAAATATGAATATTATAATCCCCAATTAAGTCATTAACTAACAGAGATTTGGGCGAGATTGACCTGATGTTTAATAATCCGCATTTTATATATTTATTAAGAGTTATTTTATTTTCACTGCTATCAGGGGCTATAGACCCTACTCACATGACGTCACAACCACGCCCCCGCGCCATATTGTCCGTCAACTCGTCACTGTTGATGCATTACCGCTACGTAAATTCCTCCTATTATGGCGTGTTTTTCTGCTCGTTAACATTAATAATAAAAATGGTGAAGGCGTGTGTGGCGGTCGGTTGCAATAACAGAGAAGATAGACGGAGAGACTTGAAGTTCTACTGGATTCCGAGAGACCCGGAGAGGAGAGCGAGATGGGCTGCTGCAATTCGACGAGAAAACTGGGCTCCAAACGATTACCATAGATTATGTAGTAGTCATTTTATATCTGGTAAGATGCATTTAATATATATTTAGAGGGTTTTAGGCTGACAACCATAATTAAGATCATTGCTAGGCTAATCGCCAACAACATACACTCAGACGTTGTGAATGAACTACCTGAAAATATATAATTATAAGGGGATAATAAGACAGTTGTCATACAATTAATTTACAATTTCACTATTGAGGTCAAAAGCCAAAAAATAAATTCAACTAGGGACAATCTGGAGTAGTGCTATCGCACTTCATATTTATTACATATTATATATGTATGTAGTGAGAGTGCTATCGCTAAACCATATAAAGATTAAAAGCCCTAGCTCCATTGACAAATGACATGAAATACATTAGACTTGACAGTGGATGTTAGCAAGAACAAAAGATTGTGAATTGAAAATTTCGTAACTCACCTTCCCGAGCACAAGATAGATTCCTGCCGAATTTTCATGGACGAGGACCTGTTTCACCCAACCAGCAACGAAATATTTATAAGCCTCCAAGCTCTTAAAGTTTTTCAAACTTTCGTGAGAATAGGCTGATTTTGTGTGGACAAGATAGTTGTAAATATCAGGGTAGCAGATGTCAGGCAGAGACGGCGAAGACAGCGGGTCGAAAAACATCGATTTAGGCATCAAATATGGATCTGGCGAATGGATAAACTGAAGCTTTTCCACATAATGCCTTTTATGCAACGCATCCAATGAGTTTACAGCGTCAGATAACGCCGGGGCTTCCATGAGTTGCTCTATAAATTGCACGACTAATTGAAACCATTGAGAATAGGGCTAAAAAATGACGGACAATATGGCGGCCGGATACAGCGACACGTCATTTTGTGACGTAGGTGAGTAGGGTCTATATGAGGCACGGACACAGTCTCTATCTTCTGTCCTGAATGTTGGATTTGTGACAGCTCAGAAAGAGGCGAGTGATCACTACTAACAGAGTTGTGTTTTACACTACAACACTGCGCCCCACTCTGGAGTGTCACTTTGGGAGACTAAGTTTGGCGGCCATGTTTAAATTGACCTTAGATCTGAAATGTGAATAGCTGTTTATGTACATTTGTGCGATGTGATTGCATAGACGTCAGGTGGGATAGGTCACAGGTTTTCTGTGACCCCAATGATTTTACAGTAAGTGGTTCAGAAAATGGATTGGTGGATGCATAATTAAAATGCCATCAAGCAACATGGTGGATGGGCAGTTAAGCATTTCCTCATCAGTTTTGAGGTTGGAACTTTGAATTTCTGTTCCGGCTTGTCCTGTTCTCCATGTTCTCTTTTGTTTTGTTTTCATTCTAGCTTCATCAACATTCATTGAAGACCAAGTCTGTGTGACTAAATGGCAATTAGTCCATGTAATTATTAAAGCACATTTTCATTTTGTGAAATTAGCTCACATGATGTAAAAAGATGGTCCATTTCCTCCCAGAATATCCCAGTTTATGTATATTTTTGCTCAGGAAAATTAAAATGGAAAATTACATTATCTTCAATCCATTTTGGAGCAATCTGTAAATACTGTAATGACGTGACCTCAAAACACCTACTTTTCATTCCCTTGCTGATGTGTCAAAAGATTGCTAACCCAACCCCAAAAATAGAGTCGCCCTAGAATGTGCTGAAAGCACATTAAAAATCCGTAAAATCACATCCTAACTAAGTAAAAAAAAAAAAAAAAAAAAAAAAAAAATTAGGAGGAATTCATTTTAACGTTGTTGTACAGTAATTTTTATATACAGATCTGATAAATAAGAGCCGGTGTTAAACCGAATTAATGATCCCTTTAAGATTTTAAACAGACAATATACTGATTAATTGACACACAGCACCAATTACGGCGGTGGCTACATTTAGGAAAGAAACGGGCGTTAAAGGAGAAAATGAGGGGAAATTATAGGGTGCTGACAGAAGGTGTTACCTACATAAACCAAAGGGAGATATTTCTTTAAGGCGGTAGGGTGAAGGCAATGTGGATGGCTGTGGAGACAGGAGCCATGAGGGTATAAATGCAATAAAAGGAGTTTAGGTCCAAAGGAGTCAGCAGAGGATTCCCATAACAAATGGGCGCAGATTGTCAGAGTTAAGGCACAGCGAGTGGTGCACAACAAAGTATTATCAAATGGAAATCACCGCAGGATGCTGCGAGCAAACGACCTTCCCGTCTCTATTGACAGAGCGTCGGCTTACTGTTAGTGGTGCCATCGCCACTCATCAAAGTGTTTTCATCCATACAGTACTGCTCATATTGAATTGCAATCTACAATATCAGTGAGGGCCACAATAGAGGAAGATAGAATATTTACACACACGACTACACACAGCCACCGGACACCATCAAAAACATTCGAATATCATATTTTCATCATGAACCTATTTTGGAAGCACTCTAAATGCCAATATACTTAAGGAATCTTTTTTGGGGGGTTCACTCCATCTGTTGTGTAATTTCCCAGGTCTTTTGCAGACTTGGACTCTGTGAAGAAGAAGAACAAATACAAAATATAATTGAACGGTTAGGTTTGAATGCCTTTTTATGGTGATGTTGTAGTCAAAGTCATGTCCTTCTGACAGTGTGACCACTTGGTGCTAAAATATTTGTGACGATGTCACCTCTAAAAAGTGGCCGATTACATGGTGAGCTCTTTTCATCTGAGCTCTAATAGTCTTTGAGGCCATCTGACCACCATCTGTGGTGGGATCTGCAGTAGTTGGTGGGGTGCCACCATTCTTTTCCCTATTAGTGTCACGTGTGTTGTAAACCTTTATAACGCCCGACCAAATCAGACAATCTCTGTTAACATGGGTAAAACCAATTTTTAACAGCAAAACAGGTTTTAAGAATTTGAGGGACAGGACAACTCAGAAGTGTGTTCGTATTGGTGTACTCGAGTTAACCAGCAAACTGACCATGATTCGATAATCAGTACACACCGCTCAATATAATTTGATAGAAAACCACCACATGAAAATCCACTCCATCTATTTTATTGGATTTTTTGTTCAAGTCCTTCCCATATGGATTTGGTGATTTCACTATACTCCTCCATTCGCCAGTCTTTAAAAGTTAAGGTGACAATTCTTATTGTGGTCACATCGCCAAAGAAATTGCCAGCTTCGTCAGGTTTCTAATCATTTATTCCATCAACTTGATCAACAGCAGCGGACGCCAGCATCAAAACAGAAAGTAAACGCTTGCTCACTGTCACGTCAGCCCCGTGGTGCGTTCAGGTACAGCAAAAAAGTCCGCCACATTAGAACCTGATTTGTTACATTATTACAGGTATTATTATAACTATTATTATATTATTATTATTATGATTATTATTCATAATTTATTTGTTTTGCTCTTTGTAATTGCTATTTGCAATAGTAACAGGAGTATTTATTGAGGATTTAGTGTAGGTTTTTGGGCTGTGGAACGAATTAATTGAATTATAATGTATTGTTATGGGAAAATCCTGCTCGACATACGACCATTTCGACTTACAAACAATGTCCTGGAACGAATTAACTTTGTATGTAGAGGTACCAATGTATTTGCGTTTTCTGGCATGCTCCCTTAGTTGCACTTTGTTATTCTCGCGTTTTTTTGGCTACAAACAATGTCCTGGAACGAATTAACTTTGTATGTAGAGGTACCAATGTATTTGCGTTTTCTGGCATGCTCCCTTAGTTGCACTTTGTTATTCTCGCCTTTTTTTGGCATGCTCCCTCAGATGTACTTTGTTATACTGTACTCACATTTTTGGCGTGCTCCCTTTGTTATACTTATTAAATACAAACATTTCCTGGTCTCCGGGTCTGTGATTGGGATCCACATCAACAGTTTGCTGTTCATAACAGAAACCTGAGCATTCACAGCTAGACCTCCCAGTTTAAAGTATATGGATGTCTGTAGTTGTTTGAGGCTGTATAGTTTATTTCTGTTATTATTCAGTTTAATTTTATTAATTTTGTTTTTAATGAACATTTTTTTATTGGGGCTGATTAATTAGATTATTTAATTACAGTCCTAAACTTGCTACTCCGTTAATCGTGGACTGATCAGAATGAAATTTTATGGGTATAGTCATAGACTTCATAATATATTGACATGACACGGGGCGCAGGGCCGATCAGTAGGGGGCCTATTTTCAAAAACTTCCAAATTCAAATATTTTCAAGACCAAAGCTGCTACCGACCTAAAACCAAAACAGGCACATACCTTAGGCATATATGAGTCTCCATGAGCAGCGGCATCAAAAAATTCAAAGTCGTTCCCTTATACAATCCCGATTCATTATTTTTTTTATATAAGTATAATAAAACTTAAATTGGCTATAAAATTTTCAGATTTTACTCTAGATGCGCAAAAATCACCAAATGCAGAGATAATCAACTATTTTTTCAGGCTCAATAGCAACACTTAACATATATGAATTTTTGCTCAAAATAGCAACTTAATTTTTTTAAATTTAGTGCAAATTTGACATAAGTTTTCAAAAAATTATTAATTACCGGTACTCAATTTTCACATCAGAAATGTAATACTTGAGGAAAGCATGAATAATCAACTATAAACAATATTCAAATAAATGATAAATTCTATATACAATCACAACTTATTATTTATTGAATTCCAATGTCACTATGGGTCATGGGGAGAGATGGCTGCTTGAAGACAGCTCAGCTCTCCCCTCTCCAGCTCTCCCCTGTCCACGAGCTCGACCAGGATGTCGAACATAACGGAGGGCGGGTCACACTTCTCGAGCTCAAGCTCAAGCTCCAGCTTGGCCTGGACCTTCAAATGCAAATAAGGTTGCTTAAAAGTTGGTGGGGACTATTTTAGCATTCTGAAAAGTTGGTAGTGTTATGTCCCTACCGTCCCTATGCAAATCTACGCACTTGGTATGAACATATCTACCTAAATTAACACATTAAATATGAATGAAATATACCGCTCACATAATGCATATAATTGCTCATCATGGACAATAATCAGCAAACACATTAAGCAGGAATTTAGAATAACAACCTAGATTGACAAGTGAATTGGTAACGTAACAAACTTTTAGCCTCATCAATGTAGTCAAATTAGCTTTAGCAATTAGCACCGGGCGGCTAGCGGTTTGCTTGCGGTGGCTAGCAAATGCAATAGTTTATTAGCTGAGGAACTGTCATCAACCAAACGTGTTCATACATTGTTAAGGCACACTTCAACACTATACTTACTTCTCCCATTTACACACAACTTTGGATGGTAAGTAAACATGACGGTAGCTTGGGGAACGAACTACACTGCTGTGAATGGAGTAGAGAGTTACTCTTGCGAGCTTAACACTTCTTAAAGTGCCAGTATTGCAACAATTAAACTAAAGCACACATATACAATGGGTTTTCCTGCAAGATTCTTGGTTAGAGGTAAAAAAAGCAAAAAAAAAAAAAAAAAAAAACGGGCAGTTACCATTTATGTTATGTAAATATTTCGAAGTATATCGCTAGGGAGAAATCCAACATGGCGGCCGTAACAGCTAGTTTTCCCCATTGTAATTCACGTTTTAAAATGCATGCATGGAACGAAAAATATAATAATTACCTTGAATCCTCGAACAAATCACTCCTGAAACAATCCTTCCTGTTTGTATGCGGTACAGCTTTCGTACTTTTTCAAAAATCCAAGCTTAAATCCGGCTTGGGCTGCAGCGTGTGCTGTCTTCGACTGACCATTACTAAATGAAGCCGAGCCCCCTACGGGAAGGCGTGACGCAGAGAATGACGAAGTGTCAGGTCAGTATAGGTTTTGTTGTTTATGGTATAGTAAGAATGTATACGCATCAATCCTCAGAGCCTGATTTTTTAAAATCTTCAAGCTGATTAATAACATTAATTGATTGCAGACTAATTGTGACCTGTGGGTCTCGAGTTAGCCAGTAAAGGGCATGGACAATCTTCGTTTGTGCTTTGAATGTCTCTGGGATAATGAAACATTTACTGGGCGAGCCGGAAAGTCGTAGTTCATTTAGAACTTTTTTCAGGCCCAGATCCAGGTTTACCCACCAGAGTAGGCACTAAGAAATCTTGAGGGGGCACCCCCAATGCAGGCTTTTTTTTACCCTCTGCATTTCTCCGGGCTTGGGACCGGCGCAAGCAGGACACTGGCTTGTGTCCTTTTGAGGCTGCATTAATTTTTGTTTTTTTTATTTGTTTTTTGTTTTTTTTTTGTTTTGTTTTTCATTCATCTATCTACTTATTCTCACATTCGGCGTGATGTCACGATGACGTCATCTCGCATAGCAACGTGTCGCCATTTTAAGATGGGGGCACGCACAGGTAAACATCCGTAGACAAACGTTGTCTGAAATTCATATATTTCAGCTGTGTTTTGCGTCTTTTTTTTCATAAAAACGTCTTAAACATGACTTATTATTATCATGAGTCACTGCCGACAGACACGTGGAGGCGATACAACTTAAAATTAGCATGCATTGGCCTGCAAATCTGCCCATACAAAGTCGCAGCTGATTGCTGGATAAACAATCCAAAGGAATTGCCTGCAGAGGAGTTCGGAAACATCTACAACTACCTCATAAAGTCACCCAGTAAGTTGGCCTTTATCAATTACGTGGAATATATACTGTGTGGAACTAAAAAAAACTGGTAGTATATAGCCTATGGAGTGATTATCGATTACCGATTACCGATAAGCTTCTGCTTTTTTTCCGTCTTCTTTGTCATGTCTATTCTCATCTTCTTTGGATAAACAAACATACGCGATGATTTTGTTCTTTCTTTTTTCTCTCTCCTTTCTTGTGACATTGATTTTAATGTTGATGATGATGATGATGATGACAATGACAATAAATTCAAATTCAAATTATTACTGCCGTAACCGGTAATTCGCCTCCAAGCATTATTTAGCCGTGAACACGTCACGGCAAAATAACCAATTCCCACCAGGTCAATAATATACCGATTGACCGAACAGAGCAGTTCACGGCAAAAGAAAAAAAACGCTTTGCGAGTTGTCGGTTACGGTAATAATAACCACTGCCTAGTCTATTGAATCCTAGCAGCTAGTTGGGGCAAAAAAAAATCGATTAAAGTTTACTCACCAGTAATAAAATGTTGGCTGCAAACGTAAATGTCCCTGGATTTAGGTTCCCACTGGCGAGAATGGTCCACGGAACCGTCTTCTTTTACTGTTAGTCGATTGATTGCTTTCAGCCATTTGCTTGTCCTTTTCTTCTCACGAGGAAGAATGAAGAACTTCAAATGCGGCTTCGAACTCTTCCTTGTGTTACAACCCGCAACACGGCAACTTTTAGTCATTCTGATCGAAAAAAAGACCGCAAATAAGACAAAAGTTCAACGTGTTTGTACTTCAATGCACGACAGAGCACCTGCTTGTGACTCGTGTTTTGCCCCCATTTCAATATGGCGACGCTTTGTTGTGAGCTGGTGACGTCATTAATGCCCGGGTGTCTGACTGCGAGAATGTGTGTCTGGAGGAGAGAGAGGAAGCACGCGGATAACAAACGAGGTTGGAAAAAACAGCTTGTTTTGGTGATTGCTTGTTCGGCGTTGTTGTGGCCAACAGTAACCGTTAATCCTGCAATAAAAAAGTAGGTGAGAACAACTCTCTGTGCGTTCTCTATATCCAGTGCGACGCTACAATAGATATTCCCAACATTTTGATTATGTGGGCACGACTCACGTCTGGATGGGCTTTTTTTTCTTCTTTTTATAGTGTACAATACAAATACCCAAAGTAAAGCTCAACAGTTTTTTCATTTGATCATGAAACCAATCAAATGCAACAGCAATTTTGTTATCCACCCATGCGGTGGACAAAACCCACATGCAATAGTAAAAGGGGGGGAATCATCATCTCTCTGCTCTAGTTTGTCATGTGAGCCACTAAAGCAAGATGTTGCTTATTGGGAAGGAAGGAGGGAGCCAGAAGGAGGCAAGAGGAGGAGGAGGGAGCTGGTGAGAGTATACAGCAGACTGTACCTACACACTCTGACTCTTAGGAGGACACACGCGCACACACGACAAGAGAGCGAGAGAGAGAGACTGTGCAGGAGCAAGGCAACAATAAAACAGCTCCAACTACACCGAAGGAGGAGTTGAGGAGTATACTGACACCGCCACGAGCTCGACATCAGCACCTCCACCGTCGCCTGTGCCGCCAACTCCAAGAGCCATGTATCTCAACAGGGAGGAGAACAATAGCAGAGGTAAGATGCGAGGTTGGTGGGCGGGGTGGCTCTGACACTTTCAAGGTGTTTTGCCAGCGAGAGGACTGACAGGAGGGACGACGTCCTTTTCAAAGTGTGTGTGGGGGTCTCATTATGTAATGTGTCAAGCGTGCATCGTGCTTACCGTGACGCGTGTGCGTTGACCTGTTGTTGAGGCGTGAGTGTTAATGCAATGTTTTTGCACATGTTTAAGGACAACACTTGCAAGGTCAAATGCTCCCCTCACCTCCACTGCCCTTTTCAATGGAATCCAAAGTGAACCCCCCCGCTACCAACAACCTACAAATACATATTCCTTTGCTGGGGAAGAGAGCTGTGCAGCATTCATGAGGGTAAAAAAAGGGGTATTTGTGTGTGTGTACGTGGTTAGGGATGGGAGGGGGCATATTTGAGTAATCTCCCACGTGTTTCTGAGGCGTGATTCCTCCTCTCATCACACGCCACTTGTGGCCCCTGCTGTTTGGACGCTGCACATAATGCTAATTGGAGTTTGACTCTTTTTGTGCCATTGACGGCAATAGAGGTCCAATCCATTTTGACCGGTGTTGTTTGGCAGCGATCATTCCCTGCAAGTCTCACCTAGTCAAAATGGAATGGACCTCTATTGCCGCCAACGGGTGCTTGTAACATAAATTTTACTCTCCCAGTCAAAGTGCATTGGACTTCTATCGCCGTCAATTGAGTTTTATATATATGTATACTGTATGTATATATATATATATATATATATATATATATATATATATATATATATATATATATATATATATATATATATATATATATATATGTGTGTGTGTTAGGGCTATCAAACGATTTAAATTTTTAATCGAGTTATTTACAGCTTAAAAATTAATTAGTCGTAATTAATCGTAATTAATCGCATTTCAAACCATCTCTAAAATATGCCATATTTTTCTGTAAATTATTGTTGGAATGTAAAGATAAGACACAAGATGGATACATACATTCAACATACGATACATAGGTACTGTATTTGTTTATTATAACAATAAATCAACAAGATGGCATTAACATTAACATTGTGTTAAAGCAATCCATGGATAGAAACACTTGTAGTTCTTAAAAGGTAAATGTTAGTACAAGTTATAGAAATTTTATATTAAAACCCCTCTTAATGTTTTTGTTTTAATACAATTGATAAAATTTTCAATCAAAACATAAACTAGTAGCCTGGCATTGCTGATGTCAATAATTACACAATGCTCATGGGTGCTTAAGCCCATAAAATCAGTGTATCCAAGCGCCAGCAGAGGGCGACAAAACTCCAAAAAACACAAGTAACAAGTGGACATGAGACTGTGCTGTCATTTTAATCCGTTTGAGCGGGGCATGTGCGTTAATTGCGTCAAATATTTTAACGTGATTAATTTAAAAAAATAATTACCGCCCGTTAACGAGATAATTTTGACATCCCTAATATATATATATATATTGTTTATCTGTACGGTACATTTCATTTAGTACTGGGAGTCAATTAATTAAAAAATCTTCAGGTTAGAATAACACCTGCTGCTGCAAAGGAGCCACAGGAAGAGGAGGTAAAGGGAGGTGTTAAAAAAAAAAAGAAAGGGCAGAGTAGGGGGAACCGTTCTTGTTCATTTGACTGGACAACAGCAGACTACAGTACTGTACGTGCAATCGTGTGAGGGCGGCGGAGCGTATCAGATATGTGATGTGGGCAAGTCTATTTTTGTCTAGCAACTTAGAGGAAAGAAGGTTTCAACATGTTACATTTTTACACATCTGCATAGAAAATATCACTTTGTAATATGACCTCTAATGAAAATGAGTGATTGCTCAATAAATGTATTGGAACAGAGTGTCCGTTACTGCTACAGCATGTACAAATGAAGGGTGGTTGATCATAAATAAGTGGCTGTGCTTCTGTTTAGAGGTTACCATGATCATTGTTATAGTTACCTCAATGTGTCCTATTAAGATTGTCCATTTTTCAGGAACAAACTCACCATTTGCTCAGGGAAATGAAATTGGCATTCATTCTCGTTATCGTCAGTCAATCTTGGAGCAATCTGTAAATAATGACCTGTCTTCAAAAAGCTTTTTATAGGCAAAATCGACCCCCCCCCCCCCAAGTGGGCTTGTGTACAGTGGTGTGACGTCTGCAGTCAATGGAAACAATTTTTATTAGTACAGACTGATGGCTTGTCAAGTCGCCGCTCGTGTTGTTGTTGTTGGTTTGTACACTATTACTTTTTAAATCTATTTCCTGTTATTTTTGGACAGATCGCAATTAAATTGATCAGGGTTATTATGCACATATACAGCATACACATCGATTGTTGGAGCTTGATTTTTAATTTTTTTTAATTATCGATGCTGATTAATTAATTGCAGACTTATGTTTGCCTTCAGCCAATATAGCACACCAGTGCTTGTTACATTGGAAACTACGACGTATAAGGTCCTTCTAAAAAAATTAGCATATTGTGATAAAGTTCATTATTTTCTGTAATGTACTGATAAACATTAAACTTTCATATATTTTAGATTCATTACACACAACCGAAGTAGTTCAAGCCTTTTATTGTTTTAATATTGATGATTTTAGCAAAAAAGTCAAGAAAAAACGAAAATCCCTATCTAGAAAAATTAGCATATTTCATCCGACCAATGCAAAAAAAGTGTTTTTTAATACAAAAAAAGTCAACCTTCAATTAATTATATCAGCTATGCACTCAATACTTGGTTGGGAATCCTTTTGCAGAAATAACTGCTTAAATGCAGCGTTGCATGGAGGCAATCAGCCTGTGGCACTGCTGAGGTGTTATGGAGGCCCAGGATGCTTCGATAGCAACCTTAAGCTCATTCACAGTGTTGGGACTGGTGTCTCTCAACTTCCTCTTCACAATATCCCACAAATTCTCTTTGGGGTTCAGGTCAGGAGAGCACAGTAATGCCATAGTCAGTAAACCATTTACCAGTGGTTTTGGCACTGTGAGCAGGTGCCAGGTCGTGCTGAAAAATTAAATCGTCATCTCCATAAAACTTTTCAGCAGATGGAAGCATGAAGGGCTCCAAAATCTCCTGATAGCTAGGCCTGTTGCGATAATAAATTTTAGTGTGCGATAATTATTCTCATAAATTATTGCGATATGCGATATTATTGTGCCCCCCCAATTTTTTTTAACCAATTTACAATAACACAGTGAGAATACAGTATATATTAATAGATCAAGTACACTAATTTAAACGCGATAAATATTTACTCTTAAATTCAAAAATACTTTTTAAGAAATCACAACTAAAAACAATAGACCATACCTCTTAAGTAAAAAAAACAACAATATTGATACCGCACAGAAACACAGAATAAATAAAATGTGTTTAAAATTTTTTTTTTTAAAAATTGCACTTAATAACTTAGGCATTTAGGCAAATGAAAACTTTTCCCGTCATAGCTTCTGCAATGGTGTTCCATAGGGATGCAAGGATACAGTTAAGTCATGGTTCGGTACGATTTTTGATACGGGGGACACGATTTTCGATCCGATTCAATACATTTAATGTTCCGTAAAAAAATAACAATTACATTTTTTGTTTCGTTTTTTTTTTTTTTTTTTTTTTGCTAACGAGCACAAATTAAATTGCCATCATCTAAACATGCATTTTAGTGCATAATATTTATGTGCTTACTTCTTACTGATCTGAAAAAATTTTGTATAAAAGTGCTGAGAACAATCTTTACTGTTTGTAAAGTGAGGCGGGGCACACTGTTGATTGCTACAGCTCCCTTAGCAGCTAGGTTTACTACATGAGCAAGACATCCTATTTGTGGTCCGAATCCATCTGTGTCACGTCCTGAATTAACAATATTTGCAACATTATCTATAGTCAATGGTATGGATTGATTTGGCCTTCTTAACTTCCATTCAGTCATGACAGTTTAAAATTCATCGATGTAGTATATGGACTACGTGTCCCATATTCACTCTGGGCTCACGTAGCCAATGGCATGGGACGTAGCACATCTAGTTTGCCATTTCATGATATCTAGTGTGTGCGCACATTAAAAAAGTTTGCAAGCGCAGCTGAAGTCACGTCTGCTCATTACTACACAACACCAGCATATGACAAACGACTTTCATAAACAGGACGAGTTTGAAGCACAGCGCTCTTAATTTCATTCAGCTGTTCGTTGTCAAAGCGAGGTTGTTCGTAGCAGCCAAGTCGGTAACAATGTTTTGGCGGACTTCGTTGTAAATATTCAGCGTTGTGCCGAACAATAGCCGCCCCGCGTGAAATGTCACTCCTGACGGGAGCGTCCACATGTCAACAACACCGGCACGCCATAGATGGTCCACAGTCACTCCGGAGCACTGATGCGGCCGGTATACTTTGAACAATAGGATATAATGGAAACGATTTGCTCCGGCGCTAGTTTTTGCCGGACCTGGAACGAAGACGCATTTTGCGCAGTTGGTAACGAGGAATCCGAACTTTTAACAGCACGTCTGCCACACGCGCGCACACACGTGCACGCGAGGCAATAAATCGCAGCGAAAAAATTACCGCCTTCATTTTGATTTATCGCGTGATAAATGGAATTATTGCATATTGCGACAGGCTTACTGATAGCTAGCTGCAATGACCCTGCCCTTGATAAAACACAGTACAGCAACACCAGCAGCTGACATGGCACCCCAGCCCATCACTGACTGGGGGTACTTGACACTGGACTTCAGGCATTTTGGCATTTCCTTCTCCCCAGTCTTCCTCCAAACTCTGGCACCTTGATTTCCGAATGACATGCAAAATTTGCTTTCATCTGAAAAAAGTACTTTGGACCACTGAGCAACAGTCCAGTGCTGCTTCTCTGTAGCCCAGGTCAGGCTACTCCAGACTCAGTCCACTGTTTCTGCAGGTCCCCCAAGGTCTGGAATCGGCCCTTCTCCACAATCTTTCTCTGGGTGCGGTCACCTCTTCTGGTTGTGCAGTGTTTCCTGCCACACTTATTCCTTCCCACAGAGGTGCCTTGATACAGCACACTGGGAACAGCCTATTCGCTCAGAAATTTCTTTCTGTGTCTTAGCCTCTTGCTTGCGGGTGTCAATGATGGCCTTCTGGACAGCAGTCAGGTCGGCAGTCCTGCCCATGATTGCAATTTTGAGTAATGAACCAGGCTGGGAGTTTTTAAAAGCCTCAGGAATCTTTCGCAGGTGTTTTGAGTTAATTCGTTGATTCAGATGATTAGGTTAGTAGCTTCTTTAGAGTACATTTTCATGATATGCTAATTTTTTAGGATAGGGATTTTTGTTTTTTTTTCTGGACTTTTTTGCCAAAATCATCAATATTAAAACAATAAAAGGCTTGGAACTATTTCAGTTGTGTATAATGAATCTAAAATATATAAAAGTCTAGTGTTTATCAGTACATTACAGAAAATAATGAACTTTATCACAATATGCTAATTTTTTGAGAAGGACCTGTATACAAGTACATCTATACCTACTTTAACCATTGAAAATATCAAGTAGCTGCGCCTCTCCATGCATTCACCCTAAGTGATGAAGTGGCATTAGCACCATGTAAAGTGGGAGGATAACTTAAGCACAATGCAACCAGTTCGGATATTCTCAGAGAATTAATCAGAAAATAAATATGTGCAATTGGTAAGGAAATCATTACAATTTGCGCTCAGTCATGTACTGTAGGTTAATGCATTTTGTCAAATTTGTATTTTGATTTTATTTTTCATACTCCACCAAAGGTGGCACGGTGGCTGAGTGGTTAGCACGTCTGCCTCACAGTTCTGAGATCAAGGGTTCAATCCCGGGCTTCGGCCTTCCTGTGTGGAGTTTGCATGTTCTCCCCGTGCCTGCGTGGGTTTCCTCCGGGAACTCCGGTTTCCTCCCACATCCCAAAAACATGCATGGTAGGCTGATTGAACACTCTAAATTGTCCATAGGTATGAGTGTGTGCGTGAATGGTTGTATGTCTCCTTGTGCCCTGCGATTGGCTGGCAACCAGTTCCCAGTTCAGGGTGTCCCCTGCCTACTGCCCGTAGTTAGCTGGGATAGGCTCCAGCACCTCCGCGACCCTCGTGAGGAAAAGCGGCATGGAAAATGAATGAATGAATGAATATTCCACCAAAATGTTTTTCACTTAGATTATTTTCTGAGTTACACTTGTGAGCTATTTGAAGCTGTTTAGCGTGTTTTGTGTTTACAGAGATGGGAAGACACACTTGTGGGAGTTTAAAGAATTATAATCTATGCAGACAATCTATAATATGATTTGAATAATTCAAAATTTAAAATCATCGAGCCTGTACTTTCAAATGTCATTTTTCAATACAGAAGAGAATTGAAAATCAAAGCAAGTTCGGGTGATTTTATTATATTATGTAAAACAGAACATTTCATGTTTTTGGCTAATTGCATTTTTTATTTGAAAATTAAAAAAACATGATTTAATGACTGATACACTGATTCACAGTCAATTTGTTTGGCATATTTGCTTGAATCTTCTAAAACCATTTAAAAAAAACACATTTTTAAAATCCAGATTATAGGAAATGATGAGATATTACATACCTGCACTGACGTCATAAAACAGAAGCTCCCATGAAATGGAGATGTCGCAGAATGTGCTAAAAGCGACACAAAACCCCCCATCAAATCACAACCGAGTCATTTAAAATGTTTAATTTCATCATTTGACATGTCATTTTTTATCATTTGAAATATTAGTTTTACCTGTAGACCAATAACATAAATGCCAATGTGTCTTTGTCAGGAAGGGTCATGTATATCTTTTTAGCATTTGATTAAAAAGTGGCATTATACTTTGTCTTATACAGTAGTTCTCTCTTCTGTAGGTATCGATCCACTTTTACATCTTATTTTGATTTTATCTTAGACCGTAGTCTTAGAAGAACAACAACTCAATGTAGCACTTATTCTTTCCAGTAGTGAATTGTCAGTATTAAAATATACACGCAGCAGATACTATCGGGTTTTGTTGATTGCTGTGAATGCAAAGTCCCACAACATTGACACTATAAAAGATGATATTAAAGCCCCTTTCAGAGTAATAGCCCACTAAATTCCAGTATAAGATCACGCGGGTTTTACCCGTGTCATAGCTTTCAGACATGGGGAGATGTAATGGGAATTGCCTGGGTTGGACACTTTCAGACTTGTGCTGTGTTGGTGATGCGGTGCGATCTGTGCGGGTAAGGCAGGGGGCGGGATTTTATAACCCGGATATTACGTCATTTTTGTTCGCCATCGGCAAAAAAAAACAACTACAGTGATCCCTTGTTTTTTGCGGTTAATGGGGACCAGAACCCACCGCGATAAGTGAAAAACCAAAAAGGAAAAAAAATGTTTTTGTTCATTGTATTTTTTCAGATCTGTCATTGGAAAGAGATACAGTAGATATAAGATGTTTTCTTTACCCTTTTTCCCAAGGTATAATTATGGTTTTTAAGCACTCTAAATGTAATAATTATGATAAGATTTAAACATGTTGCTGTTAAGGGAATGCCAAAAAAATGATTATTAGATGCATCGCGATTTGACACGTGATGATCGATTACGATTCATAAATGTTCAAAAACGATGATTTTTCCCTAATAACTTTATGACAGACCCTTGTAGCAGAATGAAATTCAAGACACGTCTGCCGCCCGGATACCTTCAATGGACGCACGCACAACGTTATGATAGATACTGCCGGTTACTGAGCGAGAGATTTACTCCTTTTCAAAAGACAGGAGAATAAATTTGTGTATGAGACAGGCAGGGACCCGGTGGTCGCGCTTCTGTGCGAAAGTTATTTTTATGAGCGAGAAGGGAAGAGAGATAGTTCATTGCTCCTTTTCTGTCAGTTGTTTAACAGTAGGTTCAAGTCGTGTTAATTGGAAAAAGTCCCTAGTGTTTTGCTAAGTATGGATGGGCAGATCAATACCAAAATATCGATATTTCGATCCAGCGCGTTAAGTTTTAGGTATCGATCCCCAGGCAAAAGTATCGATATTTGGAATTAATTAATATATTATATTTTCTTTGTCTATTTTTTGGGTATATTTTTGTGCACACTTTTTGTACTACTTTTCCCTTTCGCGTTCTACATGGATATAAGCAGTGCACCGGCGTCCGCTCCCGCCCCCATTTACCTTTATTTATATACCATTTATCCTGTGTCGATCAGCATGCTTTTCCTCCGCCCCTCTCACGAGGGACCAACACAGTCACAACAAACAAACATTTGGAAGCTGGTACTACCAGCCTGGTAGCATGGCTGCGGCATCTACGACGGATCATAAAAGAAGTCTGGTTTGGACATATTTCATTTTAATAAATAGCAAAGAGGCTAAGTGCACAGTTTGTGCCTAATACCACAAACCTCACGAAACACTTAAGAAAGGTGCATCCCGAAGCACACAACGAAATGAATGAAAAACTTGCCACTCAAGCTGAGGAGGACATGAGAAAAGACAAGACCACGCTGCCGAAGCAAAAGCAAAGTACTTTAGAAGTGGCGTTTGCGAAAGGCAGGACTTCTCCAGGTAATGGAGGTGCTAATAGATAATCAGAGACGATATAAGCATTCATGGCTGATGTGAAATATGAAACGATAAATTTGGCGTTTTTGTCATCTTACATAAAAAAAACTTTGCAGCACTACTGAATATGCTTTGTAATGGAAAGTTATAGCTACATCTTATTTGTGAAAAGCAAAGTTCATTCCACATTATATAAAAAAGGTAAAATGACCATAGTGACATATTTAACGGTGAAGTATTACTGTAAACTAAATGTGAGTCTCCATTTTATTAATTTTTGATGCAATGAGGACAAATCAGCCCACATCACAGTCCATAGGATAGTCAAGTGAACTACGAGCAAGCAAGTTGGGAATAAAAAAATATGTATGAATTATAACATAACATTTTAAAATTTCCATATTGTTTTATGTTACAAACAATTAAATGCTTACTTTCTTATGTTTTGTTGCTATTTACTTCTATTTTGTTAAAGGTCTGTTTCAATTATTTCTAAATTGTGTAAGTAAAATAAAATTCAAAAACGGAAAGTGCTATTGTTTTTTGGATTTGTTTTCAATGATCTACCATTAGAGGGCGGTAACATGCTACTATTAATTTGTTCTTTAATTAGATCAAAAATATTTAATTTAGGTAGATTAAAATTTGATCAAATACAACATGTAGCAGGGAAATAGTTTGTGCATATGAATTTAAGGGTCATGGTTAGAGTGAGACTGACTAATCAGATTTTGTTGTTGATGGATTGGTTTGTGAGTTTGTAGGGACACTGCTTTGCTAGTTATTAAAAGCAGCAGTTTTTCCATTGCAATGCATATTTGACATAGAGACTTTTAATAGTTTTTGAGTGCTTGCTGAAGTTGTACATTAGATATCATCTGAGAACTGCAGGGTTGTATATAATATATTTGGCCTTGGTATTACTTGGTATCGGATCGAATCCAAAATCACTGGTATCGCCCATCCTTATTGCTAAGTCCCGTGTCCGTCTATCAGAGGTGACTACACGAAACCTCTTGTACTGGTTAGCCTTTATTGTTGTTGTTTTTGAGATGTTACTAGTTAGCGCCGAGCACTATGCTAATTAGCAACTTCGCTTGGTTGTGCGTTGTTTGGTGGTGTACATAAGTTACTCCAAATGCAGAACGTTTAAAACCAGGATTAAGTCCAGCGATAACACTACAAACATACGAAATAGTACAGAAATCTGTGAAAACAAAGGATATTGGTTAAAATAAGTCTTATTTCTAAAGACACTTTGTTTGTTTCCAGAAAATGTGGAATTCATTCCACCAGTGTATTGTTGAGAAAAAAAAGTACTGCCTTTGAAACAGCTAATGTTTTTGCACCTTCTTGTGAAAAAGAGTATCTCAAGGTCAGCTGTGCGTTGTATCGGCATGTTGAGAAATAAGTACTGCCTTTAAAATGATTAATGTTTTTGCACTTTCTTTAAAAAAAAAAAAAAAAAACAGTTTAAGGGCAGCTTTTTGTTGTATGGGCATATTTCCATTGTTCCTGTTGAATCATTAAAATATTTTAAATAAATAATGGACATAAATTTGTTTGGCTACTTTATTAATTAGTAATGTACGATGCATCGATAATCGTGATAATCGTGAAAACCTTGATCATCGGCAATACCATGACCATCGTTCAATAATCGAATCATACCACCCTGAATCGTAATCGAATCTAATCTTGGGGTGCCTAAGATGGCAGTTGCTGTCCCACAGAATTTTTTTTTAGACATGAAAAAAAGTAGACTCCAAATCCATTTAAAAAAAGTAAAAAAAAAATGCTTATCTTTCTTAAATGCGACATTGAGTGTCCACTCAATTCCGCTCCAGCTGCTCACTTACACACAATAAGTTGCCAAAGCAACTGTTTAACAAGTTAAACGATGATTGACGCATGCGGCGCTTTGAAGGTCGAGTGTCTGGCAAGATCAAAGCTTAACTCTCTGTCAATCATCGTTTACTTTAATAAGCAACTCCAGTTCACAACAAAGAGCAGGGAGGGGGGCGGCGAGTGTGAGACTATGCGATCGGCTCGGGACAGTTCATCTGTATTTTTTATATTTTTTTTTTAATTGAAAAAAAAAAAAATCCGCAATGGACTGAGGGTGCGAAGCTTGAAGCGCAAAGTAGCGAGGGATCACTGTACAAATTTCCAAAGAGAGACGATGGACTGTCTATTCCTCGGCTCTAAGATCCAATAGCAATTTAATTTCAATATGTTTCCAGTTTAATTTAGCTATCTTTCTTTTTTTGGCATGTTGATATTTAATAATAATAATACATTTTATTTATAACGCACTTTATATTTAAAAACCAAATCTCAAATTGTGATGTTTGTTTACCGCTTTTCGTCGCACAGCGAAGATAAAGGAAATGATGATTGGCCCGCCATGATATTGACGTCATCAGCCTCCATGCTGTGACCCGGAAATTAAATGGCTGCTTTCATGCTGGATCCTGGGACCCGGTTAATGTCCATGTCATCTTCGTGTCAGTCGACCCGGGAAATTGCTTTCAGATATAAGCCCTACCTGTTTAAATCCCGATATTTAACCTGAGTTCAGCGTATGTCTGAAAGTCTATCTGTATTAGTATATCTGTATTTATTTTAACTGGTTAATCTCGATGAACAGACTTGTACTGTACTTAGCACTGCACAAAAATGTTGTTTGTTGCTATGGCTGCTTATCAAACCATGTCATCTTTTCACAGTCTCATATTTGACTTGAATGCTATATGGTTCCTTTCGGATTCCACACTTTTCTGTTGCTAAGGATTCTGTCAATTGTGGGTAATTGCTTATTGATTGTGGCTTGAAGTTCCTGAATGTTTTAACTCGGTCAAAACTACAACTAATGTCTGTCAAGTGGTCTCCCTCTGACATCCCTCCACAAATGTGGGACCAATATGCGTGAAATGTAGTTTAGTTGAAACGATGAATCCCAATGCTCCCGCTGCTCCTCCTGCCGCTTAATGTCAGTGCTTCTAAGACAGAAAATGGATGAGAACTTTTGGGCGGTCAAGCCATTTTCAGGTCTGTAATAGCTTTTCCAATTATGCATTTTGGCTGTCATTGCAATGTCAATATGGCAGTTATGCTCATTACATTTAGGACCAAAAAGTACACATTGGAGCTTAGTGGACTCAAATTGTGAATTCCAATTAAGGAAGTAAGGTTTTGAAAAGGTTCGGGGAGCTCGATACTTGATTGACATGCAGCTAATTGACTCCATTAATAGGGTGTTCTTGTGTACCGGGTGTTCCCCTCATGCCTCTTTTATATTCATCGCGCATCTCAAGGTGGTGTGGCACCGAGATAGAGAAAGGCATATCGATTATGGAAGATTAACGGGGGCGCTGAGGTCAAAGAGGTTGATCATATATGAGACTTAAAACCACACAGGGTCAAGTCAGAAGAAGAAATATTATGGGCTGTGTCAATACAGTAGAGAATTGTAGGGAGGAGAGGGGGCGGATAATTTGGCCTTCTTATCGTCACTACAGTCTGATGGCTTAATGGTTTCTTATTTATGCCCACTGGGAAACAATCAACAGCTATTTGGACTGTTGGCTGATGTTCAAAATGCACTGTGATGTTTGTTTGCCTTAAAGCAACCTTATGCAATTAGCTTCTTGGAACGCTACAGATGTCTGACAGCAATTCTTAGTAGTTTTTAACTTGGCACTATTTACTATTTGTCATTATAATCTGGTTCACATTTGTGCTTATTGATCATAAAATTTTGTATGCCAAAGTGCAGTAAACACCAGCTTTTTACATACTTACAGGTTATTTCTTAACTTGTGCTGAACATTATCCACAGTAAACAACAGTCGCCCCTCCATTTTTTGAAACCTACGTAGCAACAGCGCCAGCCTCAGGTTGCTTTCTAATTGGCTACATACACAAGCTAGTCAATATAGAGTTCATTTTGACATTGTTGTCGTCTGTATGTAAAACAATGCTGATGACACAACTTTCCTACCTAACGTGATTGTCGTGAAACAGTTCCTTTGTCTCAGTCAACTGATTTTCCTCATTGTAGCTGCCGCTTTTACAGGGCTGATTGTTTTTCTACTTCTACTCAGCAATGAGAAGAAATTGTCACACAAGCAAAGCTGCCACCACTGCTACAATGAACAAAATTAGAAGGGCTTCTCTACTTGTGAAAAATCAAGTCAAAGTATTTCTATTCACACTCGGTTTCCAGCTGAAGCCAGAGCATTAGTTTGATATTTTTTTCCTCTTTCATTTTGACATCTTAGACAGAAAGTTGGTGCATTGGGAACAAATTGCCACATATTTATTAGATGAGTGCTATGGCACCCTGCACTATCTACCTCTTGAATATGATTTATATTTGATTCTGTCGGGGTTCTTGTTGATTTAAGTTGACGTTTGCCACAGATGTGGGCGCGGATCCAAGCCTTCAGCCAGGGATACTGATCCAAATGACTTACTTTTGGCACGCGGAACCTGCACTAAAACAACTCCTCAGGTGGAGTGCATTATTTTCAGGGCTTTTTAGCAAATAGATGCGCTTGGGTTTAATCCTCTTGCAACACATGAATTTAGGATCCCATTGCATTTCTATTTTCTCTTCTTCGTCAAACAAGTTAGAGGTTTTATAAGATATCCATCAACATATTGACCAAATTTTGTCCTAGATAATTCCCATTTGAGTAATATCTTTGTTTTTCATGAGATGCAAATGAAACTTAAGTGATTTTATTTGACAAGATAGGCCAATTTTTCTAAACTGGGCATGCAGAGACATATACCACTAAAGTTAGGACAGTGTGTAAAATGTCGAGTAAAACAGAATACAATTTTTTTGCATACGGTTTCAACCTATATTAATTTGAATACTCAAATCGGACATCAGTTGTGGTCAATGGTTGTGAATGAGTAAAAAAAAGGCATTTAATTATATAATGTATTACTGGTAGGCAAGCCTGTAACGTATTACCAACAAAGCGTGAAAGCTTTCAAAGTGATAACCACAGATTTATTAGAAGTCGGCCTCCTTGCCTCATTTTAATTATTTGATTTATCAATAAGGTTGTTAAACAGTGTCAAGAGTATACACGATTGTACTGCCTTAACAAGTGGGCTGATAAAACAAGATAGGGAATTGACTTTATTTCCGTAATCAGTTACATGGAAAATTGCTGATTGTTTTGAGTAAAAATAAGGAGCTATCCATCTATTATCTATAGGGCTTACGTTCAGAATAATGAGGAACTGCAGCCTATCCCAGCTGACTCTGGTCTAGTTGCCAATCAATTACTGGGAAAATATAGAGACAGGGAAGTATAAATGTAACCGGTGTGTCAGCGCCGCCCCGCGTTCCGCTCCCACCTCTGACCAGGTTGGGACGCAAACCGACGCACCGCGACGCTTCCACTCGGCAGGTAGGGACACTAACCTCTGCGCCAATAAAGCTTAAGTCAACAGCACAGCCGCCAGTGTCCCTACATGAAGGAATCGGCAGGGAGGTTTCAACACTCCACAACGGACCTGCGTGTACCTGTTACACTCACCCCCTGAAACCTTCGCTGCCGATCCGGGTCACGGCACCAATGTAACCGGTGTGTCAGCGCCACCCCGCGTTCCGCTCCCACCTCTGACCAGGCCAGGACGCAAACCCGCGCGCCACGACGCTTCCACTCGGCAGGTAGGGAGGCTAACCACTGTGCCAATAAAGCTCGAGCCCACGGCACAGCCGCCAGCGTCCCTACATGAAGGAATCGGCAGGGAGGTTTCCACGCTTCACAACGGACCTGCGTGTACCCGTTACATAAAACCTTTCATAGTCACAATGACAACAAAATGGAGTGTGGTGTTGTTCTTTTTCGAATTAAAAATTTGCTCAAAGCGAATTGACAGCCTGCGATTGGCTGGCCAACAGTCCTAGGCGGACCCTACATCTTGCTAAAATTCAGTATAGATAGGCTCAACAGTATAAAACATGGATGGATGAATTAAACATGTCTTTGTCGAACTCATGTTTATTAAAACAACAGCAGTTTGGACTGTACCCCACTGCTTACCCAAAGTCAACTGCAATAAACTCATGCTACCCTAATACTAAGCACGACAGAAGGAAATATTTTCATCCATTATTCAAGTTTTCATTAGTTTTTGATGATATTTTAAAATGCATGAATCCCTTCATATCTGGGATCCATGCATGTTCACAATACCTTCCCCTTGTTCTCTGTGACATTCAGGCAACATTCTTGTAACACATCCTGCCAAAATTTGAACCTTCACAATTAAAGCATGAAGTGCAATAGCACAGTATTACTACACTATCTTGGGCTGAATTTGTGACATATTCAATAATCAACAAGCAGAAAATAGTTTAAGATTCCTGAGTCACAAAGGAGCCAAAGAAATTGTGGTAAAGTTCACATTTGATGTTGCACCAAATTATTTGAGTGTTGCCGAGCAAAGCCGGAGGCTTGTTATTGCCTTGAATTGTTAGTAGATCTATAAGTTGAACTAGGGCTAGCTGATTTTAAGATGGACATGGTATTTTCGATCTCAGTGGTCGGCCATTTCCTATTTAATGGAATTTAACATTGAGTTGATTGAAACTGACACAAGTTTGAAACATTTTGAACAGTCCCTTAAAAAGATGTCCAATGTTGATGGTTTTCAAGACTTTTATTACACTCCAGTTGAGGTAAACTGTAACACTAAACACACATAACATTACATTATATTGCAGCAGCCTTCCAGCATTCTCCACCTTCCTCTCTTTTCTACCCGGGCATCCTCCTTGGGCCCCGATGTAGATCGAGGGCTGGGCGCTGGTGCCGCCCCCTCAGGGTGAGGATCCTTTCCCTCCCTTGGTCTAGTGAGCCGTGGGGTACCGCGGTGTGCTGCGTCGGTGTGGAGGGTGTAGCGGTGCCTGGTGTTCCGGGTGGGCGGGTGGTGGTGGGAGCAGGCATGGGGGGTGGTGGCGCGTCCCCTCATCCCTTCACTGAAGGCCAGTTAATGAGGGCGCGGATGGTCAGGGGAACTCCCTGGATCCCGGGGGGATGACGGTGGCCCCTTTGATTAGCTGGGATGGTGCCGAGGCCCTCGGGAGGCCATCGCGCAGCATTTTCTGCAGGACTATCTCATGCCTGAGTGGGTTCACGCATGACTGATTATGCAAATTAGACACATTCAGATAGAGAGATTGTCGGTGCCAGGATTAGCGATCAGGTAGCATGGAATAAGATGTCAACATTTCCACACTTACCAGGTGATTTATATAATGCTAGGTTCCCCACTTCACATTGCTGAATTGTGTACGCTCCAGCCTGCCTAATCATGTCTCCTTTCGACTCACCTACCTTCTTCTTTCTCCTCAGTTATCAGGCCCCCCACATGGTGTCCAAATTAATTAGCTAACGATAGCACCATTATTTTCATTGGTAGCATAGGCGTGTAATAATGTATTTCTCGTAGGGCTGTCAAACGATTAAAATTTTAATCGAGTTAATCACAGCTTAAAAATTAATTACAGTGGTACCTCTACATACGATCACTTCGACACACGATCTTTTCGACATCCGACGTAAAATTTGAGCCGCCATTTGTTTCTACATCCGACGAGTTGCTCGAAATATGACGACATGACAGCACTGCAAACGAACGCACGGTGGATTTTCTTGTGTGAGAAATCAACACAGTTTTCAAAAAAAGTTGATACAGTTGGAGAAACAAGGAAAAAAGTGATGCTTACCTTTGAAATGAAGATGCAAGTTATAGAAAAATATGAGCTTGGGGTGCGCGTCCCTGAACTGGCTCAACAATAGCTCCATGGTCCTCTTCCGACCACCGTTCGCCACTATTTATAAGTTAAGGTGACAATTATTATTGTGGTAACATTGCCAAGGAAATCGCCAGCTTTGTCACGTTTTTATCATTTATTTAAGAACTTATCCAACACAAAACGCCCATTGTCTTAAGCAGTTGACTGCTCTCAAGAAAACGAAAGTATTATCTCTACCGCACTGACCTATCTCACTGAGACGTCACCTTCGCGGTGCGTTCAGGGACAGTAAAAAGTGTCCGCCATATTAGAATCCGATTCGTTACATTATTTACAGGAATAATTATTAATTCTTCTTCTTATTATTATATTATTCTGAATTATTTATTTATAACTTATTTGTTTTTCTATGTTTAATTGCCATTTGTAACAGTGCCAGCAGTATTTATTAAGAATTTAGTGTATGTTTTTAGGCTTTGGAACGAATTAATGGAATTATAATGTATTCCTATGGGAAAATCCTGCTCGACATACGACCATTTCGACTTACAAACAAGGTCCTGGAACGAATTAAATTCGTATGTAGAGGTACCACTGTAATTGTAATTATCGCAATTCAAACCATCTATAGAATATGCCATATTTTTCTGTAAATTACTGTTGGAATTGAAAGATAAGACACAAGACGGATATATGCATTCAACATATTGTACATAAGTACTGTATTTGTTTATTTTAACAATAAATCAACAAGATGGCATTAACATTAACATTCTGTTAAAGCGATCCATGGATAGAATGACTTGTAGCTTTTAAAAGATAAATGTTAGTACAAGTTATAGAAATGTGATATTAAAACCCCTCTTAATGTTTTCGTTTTAATAAAATCTGTAAAATTTTCAAACAAAAAATAAACTAGTAGCTCACCATTATTGATGTCAATAATTACACAATGCTCATGGTGCTGAAACCCATAAAATCAGTCGCACCCAAGCGCCAGCAGAGGGCGACAAAACACTAAAAAACACAAGTAACAAGTGGATATGACACTGTGCTGTCATTTTAATCTGTTTGAGTGGGGCATGTGCATTAAATGCGTCAAATATTTTAACGTGATGAATTAAAAAAATTAATTACCGCCCGTTAACGCGATAATTTTGACAGCCCTAATTTCTCGTTGTTGTTTGTTCTTTTTGTCTTCTCTCCGCTTCCTTCCTTTCTGTACCCCCATAATATATTCCTGTTCGCTGCTTTCTCCAAATAAATAGAACATTATGAACAACAACAATTGGAGTGTAGCAAACTCCCATGTGATACATTAAAACTGTTGCGACCGTAAGGAGACTCAGATTCCTATTCTCGGTGTTTAAGCAGCTGAACAAGACAGGTAAGAAAAAAAAAATACTCAGCATTAAAATACAAAATATATTTTGTTATCCGATCACAGCACCAGCTTAATGCTAATATTTTATGGGCAGTGTTGGGAATAACGCCGTTATAAATAACGCTGTTACATAACGGAGTTATTTTTTCAGTAACGGGGTATTCTAACTAATTATTTTTTTTCTGCCGTTACAACGCCGTTACCGTTACCGACGGTCAAAAGCGGTGCGTTACTTACTTTGAATAAATTGAAGAAACTACCAGCCGTAGCGAGTCTACTCAGCTCTGTGTATTTGTCATCCAAGACTTGGGGTGCGTTCAGGTTCATGGCAATGAAAATAGTAATAGTAATAGCACATAGCCTACCTTTGCAAGAACGATGGAGTTGCCGTTTGATACGGTCATAATGTGCAGGTCCTGCACCCATCCGCAGCAAAACTGTTCGTAGCGATTTGTAATTTTGGAATCGCTGATGAGTTTAGTAACATACACCAAACAATAAATACAGCAGAATGTCCATTTTGCGTAATTGTGGAAGCACGTCGACATCTTTACTCCATTTGTCTTCGGCTTGCTCGTAAGGGTCAACATTGTTCACATCCTTAAGTTTGATCACATATCTGTTATTCGCCTTAGTAACAAGTTTGTCTCTTTATCGAACTGGCAAGTTAAAGTTTAATGTCCCGCGAGCCAGACCTGCTTCCAATATGGCTGCGTTGTTGTCAAATCTCACGTGATCCCCCATTCTGTGACGTAAACGCTCGAGCCTAATAGCGCACGTACTTCAGAGCCGGTGTTTTCACACACAAACTGGAACAGTGCGTGCGGCAAACACACACACGCAAAACAGATACAGAGGGATACGATGGCAGAGCATTCAGAGGAAAATTTGTCCTTTACGAGGTGGAGGTATAAACACTATTTGAAGTTGGTCGAAAGTAAAGGAAAGAACGTGCATGTAAAGTGTAATTTATGTCCTGGGGCAAAGCTTTTGTCGACATCTGTGGTAAGCAATTCAAATCTGTTTATTTTTGGTTCACTTCAAGTGTAGGATAAATCTGTTGCTGGTGAGGTGCAATAAATATTACAAAGTTCTATAACACAACTACCTGTCTGTTCTTCTCTATTCAACTGACTCGAATACTGATCAGAAAATTTCAAATTCTTTGACATACAACAACTTCTTTTTAAAGTAACGGAAATAGTTACTTTCCCTGGTAACTAGTTACTTTTACTATAGAGTAATTCAGTTACTAACTCAGTTACTTTTTGGAAGAAGTAGTGAGTAACTATAACTAATTACTTTTTTAAAGTAACATGCCCAACACTGGTAATAGGATATATCGTTCAAGCAGTAACGAAAATTAGCATCGATGCTAAGAGAAAAGGGCAATAAAATATCATATGATTATTTTCTTTTATTATTTTATTATTATTTACTTTTTTTCTCAGCTCTCTTTATATACCTCACACTCTTCCATTTGTATGCAATTGATATCAGATGTCCATTGGAAAATGTGATATTACACAACAGCAGGCTGAAGGGAATATATTAGATTGAGTTTGTGCATGCCATGTGCAAACATGATCCCTCCAGAGACCTTCATAGCGGTGCAAGGTGCAGGAATTGGCAGAGGAATCGCATAATTGCATGAGCGCACAATCAGCGCATCAATTTGACATTTAATAGATCCCTCCGTCACTACGGCTTAAGTTTATTTAGCTTTGAATGAAGACTCAAAATGCTTAATAGGCTCCAATTTATTATACAGATGGATGTGTAGCGTGATAAACCATTGGGAAAACCTCAAGAGACATTTTGGAGTCAGAGGAGCCGGTTACAATGGCGCCGTGGCGGCAATTAGGCGCTTTTGTTGGAACACCTGCAAAGAAACGCTGATTCAAAACCGCTGCGACTCGCGAGCGCTCGTCGTGCGCCGATGGAACAGGAAGTCGTATCGTATTCATGTTAAATGCGCCCCTAAGAGGCACAATTGCACCCGTGATTGGAATAGAATCGGAAAACCGACCTGAAAAGTGGCCTTCAGTTCAGATGATCTTTTCAAAATATCGCAAGTAATGAAAATGTTTCGTTAGTTGTTTGCGCTCATATTAAATGAAGGCAGGAAATGTGCTCAGAAAACAAAGAATAACAGGTTCGGTGAGCGGGAGTTATTTTTACAACTGACTCTCACTGCTGACTTGATTGCAGAGGAGGAGGAGGCGGGTGGGCTCACTCGCTCTCTCGCTCTTTTTACTCCCTTTCTGCCATCTTCTGTCCCTTCCTCCTGTGTGTCTTGGGGACGGAGTATAAAAAGGGTGAGTGAAAAAAAAGAAAGTGCGTTGCCTAACATCAGCTGGACGGGCGAGAGTGACAGATAGTGAGCGGATGAGAGGCAGACGATGAAGTGGGAGTGAGCACGAAAAGATGGAGGGAGCGGGAAAGAGGGAGAAGCAAAGAACAAGCCCTGGAGTGCTAGCCAGTCAAGGTCACACAGAGGAGAGGAGAGGAGAGGAGAGGAGAGGAGAGGAGAGGAGAGGAGAGAAGAGAAGAGGAGTAGGCCTTGTGTCAGAAAGTGGAGTAAAAGATGAAAAGTCCTTGAAATATAAACAACATGTGATCATAATTCATTCATTCACTGTTACTGTTGGGTATAGACATCTAATCCATTTTGACTGGGAGAGGCTGGCAGGCCAATAATCGCTACCAACCCTCCCAGGAAAATGGTTTGGATGTACTGTATATTGTTGTCAATGGCAGGCAATGTGTTAACCTTGTCGACAATTTTAGAATTCAGAGTAGAACAGCCTGGGACATTCCTGCACACTTCCCCTTGATAAAAAAAATCGTGAAAGACATCAAAACACGTTTGTGGAAATGAATGAGTTCCTTTAGTTCTTGTCATTAAAACGAGGGTCACACGTAAATGCCACTTTCATTAGCTTTTAATTAGAGTTGGGAATCTCTGGCATTAGGCTGATTCGATATGTATCTAGATACACAGGTTACGATTCGATTAAAAAACGATACATTTTTAAGGCCGAGCGATTCGATACAGTTTAAGAATGATACGGTTGGATACTGAGTGAAAATGATATGATAGTAAACATTTGTTGTGTCTGTTCGTACAGTATTTTAAAGGTATAAAAAAGACCACATTTCTAATAGCAAAATTAAACAACAAAATTTCATACCAATGTTAAGTTTTATTTTTTATTTAAAAAAAAAAGACTCACTATATGACCGTCATTTTGTTGGATGGGATTGATAATAAAATAAAACTCCAGTGACAGACAACAATAAAGTGCAGTAATTCAATTACTGTATTTCCTGGTGTTTTGAACAAAAGAGGTAAGTAATTTAAGTGCAAACTTTCAACGTAAACATCTTACAAACAAAAAATATTAATTATATGCAGCAGCTCTAGAAAAAAATAATTAAACCTGCTAGGTTATCATAAATAAATAATAAATTATGCTTTGCCACTGGTATAATTGGGGGAATAAAAACATGGCATTTTAGACAGACAGGTCAATAATCATTACTTTAACCTTATACACAGCAAAGTTATTCAATTATGCCTGTGCTTCCACATTTTTTATTCCTCATCACTGTCCATATCTTTTTTGAAGGGCAGATTTTTCTTGAGGAAGATCAACTAATCCACATGTTCATGTTTAAGTACACTGCATTTCGTGGAAACAAAATGTCCAGAGGGTCGCGCTGCCCTTTCCTCCATTGTAGTGAGTTATTTTTCAGGGTTAAAAACTCACAATCTCTGTTCCGCTCCACACTTCACACTAGCTCTGTCCCATGCGAACAGATCTGGCTCCCTTCATCACTTCAAGTCCGACTTTTGTTTACCTGGGTGCGTTGAAAATCAATCGCTGCACGTCGCTGGCGTCCGTGCTCAAACTGTCCATTGTTTTAGCATGTTGCTTCGTTGCCACTACTAGTTTCATTTCGGGCTGTGAAGAAAAAGCTACAGAGCGTGCGTTAAACAGTGGTTTTGTTAGCTCTCGCGTTGTTAGGACACGCCCGTGACGATTGGGTAATGACGGCGACTAGTAGCGGTTCTGCCGAAATGCACGGGAAGTTGAGGCAACCACGACTGTGAGTGGTGCTTGTCCACATTATATGCGTGCGGTCTCAATCTAAGTGCGCTGTGTGGTGAATAACACAAGCGCAGCATGTGAAGTAAAAGCTAAATCTTTATCATATTAGGCAATGCATTGAACTAGGCATTCTTGTGCTCGCGATAGCCGAATTCTATCTCTACTATCGGTTCATTGAATATTTAATGGCTAATTACTGTCGAATGGTAAGTTTACTATCGATACAGCTGTATCTCTCACCTGTAAAACCAGATATCCGGTCGTATCGGTTTATCGTTCTCAAGCTTACTTTTAATCATGCTATATGATCATTTCCTGTTTAAAAATACAGTCAGAGTGGTTTTCTGAACCATTCACCTATGTTTGAGAAATCGTTGCATGTCTCCTGACTGTTGATGGGGGCTGCTGAAACGCTTGGTGGTACCTAGCTCTGCCTCTTTCCCCTACCTCATCCTCTCCTCTGATGTGAGCTGCACTGCTTCCTTCCACCGCGCCTGGCCTCACCTACCCATGCTCCCCCTCAAAGACAAGTTGCTTGTAATGTTACAGCTTGGCTAACACTGGGCAGACTACAAGTGGGAGGAAAAATGAACGCGGCAGTTTTTCTCATCGAACAATTAATGTTATGTTATGTAAAATGTATTTTTTTTTAATGCACTTTCACACTTCCAAAGGATCACACACTTCCTCAGAAATGGCTTGACTCTAATGTCACGTTTACAAGACAACAATCTTAATCAATAATGCAAAAGTAGCGTTTTGCCGTTATTTTAATTCTGTGTTTACCTGACCATTATGTGTGGGGAAAAGTGTGTGCACATGGAAGCACCTAAATGCATGAAACCTCCAATTTGTCAATGTAGTATACAGAAAGAATTACTGGACATTAGCTGCAATTGATTAAATTTCCAAACACATCACTGATGGGATGTAAAAATTGGACATGTCTTGGGAACAGAGGTTGTTGGTCAGCCTATAGTGTAGCCACGATGTATGAGCCACCACTCATTTATGTATAGATGTTTTGTGAAAGATTTTGCGCCAGTTGTGTTTTTCCCTCCAAACTTTCCATTTGCTGATCTCTGCTGTAACATTGAACTTCATCAGAGTTGTCAATTTGACCAGTTTTGTGCTGTAGTTGGACATAGTTTGCTTGTTCAGTGGGTTTAACCATTCATGGGAGACTCATTTAACTTATTTGCTGCCAGTGACAGTGCTAGATGTCCAATCCATTTTGACTTGCAGTCAAAACCGATTGGACGTCTAGTGCCTTCAGTGAGACTGAAAAATGAACATTCACAACCAGTCCTTCCAGTTTAAATGAATTGGACAGCTATCGTTGTGAATGGCAGGCAATGAGTTAAAGGGTATCACGGATAGAAAGATGTGTAATTCTTAAAAGATAAATCTTAGTATGAGTTATAATAATTTTGTATTAAAACTAGAGATCACGTCATTTTCAAAGTATCGGAATCGGCAAAAAAATATCGGACATGCCTTTTTTAAATATATATATATTTTTTAATTAAATCGTTTTCTAATTGTATTTAATGTTACAGACATAATATGTTACACTCATCCAGAGTCTTTAGTTTAGGCTTAAGGTAGGGTTATCAAATTTATCCCGTTAACGGCGGTAATTAACTTTTTATAAAATTTATCACGTTAAAATATTTAACGCAATTAACGCATGCGCTGCATGACCCACTCACGCATTGTCGCGTTCAATCTGTAATGGCGCCGTTTTACCTATATATAGAGCTAAAAGGCAGCGTAAAATGAGTAGAGTGAATTTTGGCAGCCTTTGGAGCCTTTTTTTAATTGGCTAAAGCCTTACAATCCCTCTCCCCACGATTAGAAATATCGTGGGAAGCAATGTGAGGAAGAAAGGTAGTAATCGATCTTTTTCTTAACACCCTATGTTATTTCCCAACGCAGAGAAGATATATCAATTGGTACAACTAAGCACAGTCATGGTTGCACTTCCCATCATGCATTTGGGCAGAACAGTTAAATGGCTACAGTATCATTTACTGAAAGCTCAACAAATAAACTAGATGGCAATATTTAGTCACAATATACAAAGTCACATTTATCCTTTATGAATTACAAGTCTTTCTATCCGTGGATCCCTCTCACAGAAAGAATGTTAATAATGTAAATGCCATCTTGAGGATTTATTGTCATAACAAACAAATAGAGTACTTATGTACTGTATGTTGAATGTATATATTCGTCCAAGTTTTATTCATTTTTTTCTTAATGCATTGCCAAAATGTATATGATCGGGAAAAATGATCAGGAATGATTGGAATTGAATCGGGAGCAAAAAAAAAAAAAAGCAATCGGATCGGGAAATATCAGTATCGGCAGATACTCAAACTAAAACGATCGGGATCAGATCGGGAGCAAAAAAACATGATCGGAACAACCCTAATTAAAACCCCTCTTAATGTTTTCGTTTTAATAAAATTTGTAAATTTTTTAATTTTAAACCAAAAATTATCTAGTAGGTCACCATTGTTGTTGACATCGCAGGGCGGTGACGTCACATGGGTACGCTGCCGGATTCCACAGTGTCACTTTTTAACTACATAAACATGTCGTCGGTTCTGCCCTTCCAGTTTGAACCCGAGTGCAATAATAAGGAGACGGACAGCCTTGTCGATATTTCACAAAACTGAGAACACCGGCAGGGTGATCATCGACATAGACAGCGTTTTTATGTGACAAAAATAAGGTAAGCTGTCATTAGACGTCTCAGTAGAGGCAAACTGCATCAACGTTTTCCTGTAATGTGTCAAACTGCTGTGTTTCACTGTATAGCTTAATCACATGTAAGCACACGACAGCTCTGGATGCTAACTACCTCCATAATAATATTGGAATAAGTTTCATCACACAGTAGTTTACCATGAAGATCTGCAAATATTTTTTGACATCACTCTCCTGCTCCGTCACCAGAGCAGGAGAGTGCTAGCTGTCACTAGCCAACGCTACTCGTCTCATTCCGTCTTTCCTGTTCATTTTGCTTTTGCTGCTTGTTTTGAGAAATATTAACAGGGCTGTCCTTCTCATTAATATTCCGCTCGGGTTCAAATTGGAAGGGCAGAACCGACGACATGTTTATGTAGTTAAAAAGTGACACGTGTGACGTCAACAACAACGGTGACCTACTAGTAAAATAATTTTACAAATTTTATTAATACGAAAACATTAAGAGGGGTTAAATATCAAATTATCATAACTCGAACTAACATTTATCTTTTAAGAACTACTTGTCTTTTTATCCGTGATCCCCTACAAGATAATCGACAAAATCTTGTATATACGACCTTCACGTGAAATATGCTTGCACAGAGGAATATATACACACACATTAAGAGTGTTAAATAAATAGATTCTGAGATATATCGTGATCCAACGTCACGCAATTCTCGCATCGATTCCAAATCCGTCTGTATTGATACTGTGTGTTTTTGGTGGAAATAATCAAATCAATGGCTTCACTTCCGTCCGTTCTTCCGTCCATTCGTTGGCAACTCGCAGCAGCATTGCCTTGCAGTCTGCTGAATTAACAACATTAGACTAATCTGAGTAGAGATTTGTGTATGTCGCCCTCTTGTGGTTGCTCGGATTAGTCATTTTATAAGGATGAAACGGGCTCATTTTGGCTTTGACTGCAAAATCGGAGGCATGCCGTATTTAGAATTCTGCATTTAAGCAGGTTTGGACTAAAGCAGGTTTGCACTAAAAAGAAATCATGTTATAATGAAAGCCATTTGTTGTGCACACATAAAACAAAAACATTTTACTTGACTCCTGGATGATGTTTCAGGAATGAATTGATATAAATGTAATTATGTCCATTTTGATTATTTTTTTCTCTCTAGTGATATACAAATATCGCGATATCATCTTCAAGCGCAGCAACATGATTATTCAGGATCGAATCGAATCTTGACCTGTGAATCATGATACGAATCGTATCACCAGATATGACACACATACAGTACACCTACTGTATACAGTATATATGTATTTACACTAGGGCTGTCAAAGGCTTAAAATTTTTAATCGAGTTAATCACAGCTTAAAAATTGATCGAAATTAATCGCAATTCAAACCATCTATAAAATATGCCATATTTTTCTGTAAATTATTGTTAGAATGGAAAGATAAGACACAAGACAGACATATACATTCAACATACTGTACAAAAGTACTGTATTTTTTTATCATAACAATAAATCAACAAGATGGCATTAACATTATTAACATTCTGTTAAAGCGATCCATGGATAGAAAGACTTGTAGTTCTTAAAAGATAAATGTTAGTACAAGTTATAGAAATTTTATATTAAAACCCCTCTTAATGTTTTCGTTTGAATAAAATTTGTAACATTTTCAATCAAAAAATAAACTAGTAGCTCGCCATTGTTGATGTCAATAATTACACAATACTCATTGTGCTGAAACCCATAAAATAAGTCGCACCCAAGCACCAGCAGAGGGCGACAAAACACCAAAAAACATAAGTAACAAGTGGACATGACACTGTGCTGTCATTTTAATCTGTTTGAGCGGGGCATGTGCGTTAAATGCGTCAAATATTTTAACGTGATTAATTTAAAAAATTAATTACCGCCCGTTTATGCGATGAATATGACAGCCCTAGTTTACACATATATATAATTCATGAACCTATTAATTGAGACCCGGCATCCACATATGTAAACATTACATCTTGGCTCTTGTAGGCCACACTTGTATTCCAAATATTAAAATTGTGGACTACTTGAGCAAAATGTGATGTTCACACATGTGAATGCCAGGTCTCACAGGGTAAATGTTTTTTGGCTAGGAAGTGTTGTGATCATGTATGAGCACTTCTTTTGCATGAGGTCAAGTTTTTCATTTTCTCCACCACACTCGGGTCACGAGCAGTGCCTTCTTTTTATTTAATTCATGTCACCTCAATTGGGACTTGTTCTTTTTTGTTCTCCGCCATCCTATAAAAGGTAATCACCATCACTAATCCACGTGAAACCTCTTGTGGTCCCACAAATCGCTTTCACTTAAAGACTCCCGGCAAATGATCTTGTTGACAGACGTCATTACCATTTGGAAGGCTAATTAAAAATTTTCCACAGGATGATTTCAAAAAGATGTAAGAATCACTGTTATAGTATGTTGAAAGCTGTCATTTGACTAATCTTTAAAAGACTGTGGAGGTGACCCTTGGACAAGAAAATGGGTTCTGGTGAGAGACAGTGGAGTGACACAAGAGAAACACTTGACTGGAAGTGAATGGTTGTGTTGACGTGGCGCCGTTCGTCGATCAAAAGGTCGTCTTAACTTCTTACGTCTTCTAACTTCTAACGTCTTAATCGACTGGAAACCACCACGAGTCTTTAACGGAATGTCACGCGCTTTGATAGTTTGTGTTCAAAAGAAAGAACAAAAACCCGAAAGGGAACTGCACTTCTGTAAGTCCAGGAACTAACTTTATCGCTGTCAAAGGGATGTTATTGAACTGAGTAATTCATATTAAGTGTGAAATGAACAAAAACTTGGCTGATGATGTACGATTTGCTTTCAGTACAGCATGTTCCCAAATTCCAGTGCATACTTGGAATCTAATTCGTGTTTTTTGTGTTTGTAGTTACACTGTCGCTGGGCATTTAGTAAAGAGTGTGGTTTTGTGCGAGCCCCCACCCTCTGTTAACTGGCAAGGTAGTGCGACTGACAGATTGGGCTGTGTGAGTGCCATCTCCTCAGCTTGGCTGCCTGAGCATTTCGTCAACGTCCTTCCTTCCTTGCTCCATCTCATCTCGCTATTAGCCTGCTTCAGTGGCAGCAAGAGGGATAGGGGACATTTTGCCCACGCTATCTAGCAAGATCCTTTCCCAAAAACAAGTCAGGTTTTGCCCGTTTAACTGCTTTGTCTCCCCTTGACATGGAAAAGCTGGAGCTCCGAGTACTTCACCACTAGCCCAGACACACTTGGGAGGAATTATTTCTGCTCATGATGCTGTCCTTTTCAATCACAACCCTGAACTTGTAAGCATAGGGTTGGAACAGCGGTCAACCGGCAAATCAAGAGTTTCACCTTTTGGCTCCGCTTGCCCGTCAAAAAAGAGCATTGAAAGTTTCGACTTGTGGAGAATAAGTTTTTTTTCCTATCATTTTATTGTAATTCTTTTTCCATCAGAGCAGAGAAGATTTCTCCATTGATCTGTTTGTGGAGAACAGTTTGTGGAGTTATGTTAATGGAAAGTAGGGGTGTAGCGATGTATCGATTGGTAAAGTAACAATTGAATCGATGAAATTCCAAAACATTAATTAACATTGTCATCTTTTAAATATTATGTTTCATTAAAAACAATGATTTTCATTCAGAGTTCCGTAAATATTTCAACAATAAGATTAAAAAATGTCAAAATTGCTTTGTATCTTCATTGCTTCAGTTGAAATGTAACTGTGTTAAATATGTTCTGTATACGAAATAAATCGATTGAAGTCCCTTGAATCGAATCAAATCAAATCAAATCAAGATCGAATCATGGCAGACTTTGTAATATGGGTAAATATATTACGGTTAATCCATAATCCATATTGTATTGTATTGTCATGAAATTGGTGATTTTTTAAATTAAAAGATTGCCGGTACAGAAATGGGATAGTTTCCCACAGCATTCAAGATGATCCGTCACGACACAGTGGTTGGAAAAGACTGCCCTTTGTGGCTTCTGGCAAAATAAATTCATTCACCGCCATCCAAATGGATTCGACGTCTATCACCATCAAAACCATTGAAACTTGATCATTCATTGCCAGCCCTCAAAGTTCAAATGGATTGTAGAGTATGGGTTGTGCTGGTTAGTAAAAGAAATAAAATTGCTATCAAAATTTTAACAGTCAAATGTTATCTGCCAAATACCAGATGTGTTATCTTACTCCGAACCAGAATATGTTGATTTGTTTTCCCTAGGAAGAATGAAGTCCCTCAGTTGGTCTCATGAACAGATTTCAATGGTTACAATCAACAGAGTATCAATCAATCCTGAACCTCCACTATGTCTCACAGCAAAATCAGTCGAGCTTTCACCCTTCATCCCCCAGAGGTTCATAATACAGTGGGGCAAATAAGTATTTAGTCAACCACTAATTGTGCATGTTCTCCCACTTGAAAATATTAGAGAGGCCTGTAACTGTCAACATGGGTAAACCTCAACCATGAGAGACAGAATGTGGAAAAAAACAGAAAATCACATTGTTTGATTTTTAAAGAATTTATTTGCAAATCATGGTGGAAAATAAGTATTTTGGTCAGTACCAAAACTTCATCTCAGTACTTTTTTATGTACCCTTTGTTGGCAATAACGGAGGCCAAACGTTTTCTGTAACTCTTCACAAGCTTTTTACACACTGTTGCTGGTGTTTTGGCCCATTCCTCCATGCAGATGTCCTCTAGAGCAGTGATGTTTTTGGGGGGTCGTTGGGCAACACGGACTTTCAACTCCCTCCACAGATTTTCTATGGGATGGAGATCTGGAGACCGGCTAGGCCACTCCAGGACCTTGAAATGCTTCTTACAAAGCCACTCTTTTTTTTCCCTGACTGTGAGTTTGGGATCATTGTCATGCTGAAAGACCCAGCCACGTCTCATCTTCAATTCCCTTGCTGAAGGAAGGAGATTTTTACTCAAAATCTCCTGATACATGGCCGCATTCATTCTTTCCTTTACACAGATCAGTCGTCCTGGTCCCTTTGCAGAAAATCAGCCCCAAAGCTTGATGTTTCCACCCCCATGCTTCACAGTGGGCATTCTGTTCTTCGGATGCAATTCAGTATTCTTTCTCCTCCAAACACAAGAACCTGTGTTTCTCCCAAAAAGTTCTATTTTGGTTTCATCTGACCATAACACATTCTCCCAGTCCTCTTCTGGATCATTCAAATACTCTCTAGCGAACCGCAGATGGGCCTGGACGTGTACTTTCTTCAGCAGGGGGACACGTCTGGCAGTGCAGGATTTGAGTCCCTGGCGGTGCATTGTGTTACTGATAGTAGCCTTTGTTACTGTGGTCCCAGCTCTCTGTAGGTCATTCACTAGGTCCCCCCGTGTGGTTCTGGGATTTTTGCTCACCGTTCTTGTTATCATTTTGATGCCACGGGGTGAGATCTTGCATGGAGTCCCAGATCGAGGGAGATTATCAGTGGTCTTGTATGTCTTCCATTTTCTAATAATTGCTCCCACAGTTGATTTCTTTACACAAAGCGTTTTACCTATTGGAGATTCAGTCTTCCTTGCCTGGTGCAGCTCTACAATTTTGTCTCTGGTGTCCTTCGACAGCTCTTTGGTCTTGGCCATAGTGGAGTTTGGAGTGTGACTGACTGAGGTTGTGGACAGGTGTCTTTTATACCGATAATGAATGAAAACACGTGCCATTAATACAGGTAACGACTGGAGCCTCGTTGGACCTCGTTAGAAGAAGCTAGACCTCTTTGACAGCCAGAAATCTTGCTTGTTTGTAGGTGACCAAATACTTATTTTCCACTCTAATTTGGAAATAAATTCTTTAAAAATCAAACAATATGATTTTCAGTTTTTTTTTTCCTCCACATTCTGTCTCTCCTGGTTGAGATTTACCCATGTTGACAATTACAGGCCTCTCTAATATTTTCAAGTGGGAGAACATGCACAATTAGTGGTTGACTAAATACTTATTTGCCCCACTGTATGTCTCACGACTGATGAATGACTCATGAAAGACTCAAGAATGATTGACTTCTGATCCATGTCCAAATATGCAAGATCTAAGGATTTGAAGCGTTTTCTTCTGGATTTTGTCAACTGCCATGTGGAATGAGGTAGAGACAAGGAGGAGCTGGAGGTGGAGCAGCCAGAGGGGAGTAATGAGCCGAGCCATGAGGGACAGATGAAGTGGGACATTGAGGGCACAAATACACTACTCGCCTCTTTGAACTGAAATGCACATTTACTGGGCTGATTGGGAAATTTCAAATCTGGACTCACGGGAACAAGTGTGATTGTTCCTGTTATGACTGCCCTAAAAGAGAACAAAAATCATATCACTGTTGGCTGGAAGAAACTGTTATTGTTCTCGCTTCCGCCCACTTCAAAAAATGATCACTTTTATTGTTTTGAATTGCCCATCAGTCATCTCATTTTTGTAAGCGCATCATCCAGTGTTTGCCTTGGCAACAGAGGGAATTTGTGCATCTGGAGGAGCATAGTGAATTGGAGGCGAGTAATTGTGCATGCATGGGAAGGAGTGAATGAGCTCAGCTATGGACCTACAAGAGGCCAGACACACCAGATTGGCCAAGCAATGCATCTCAGATTGGTTTGAGCTGCAAAGCTGAAATGGGCGCCAACCCTTCACACACACAAACACACTTGCTGAAAAAAAAAAACATTCCAGTTATACTTTCCTTTGGAGAGCCATCTCCCATCGAGGACTGCCACGATTAATCGTCAACTAATCGATTATCAATTGAATTGTGTATGAAGAATGTTTTGGCCTCAAAATGATTCTGAATGAAGTTTCTTTTTTGAGCCGCTTAATAACAAAGATTTGCTCACATATTTTTATTTTTACTTTTTATATCTTCACATTTTTCGAATAAAATAGGAGGAGTACTGTAGTTATCCTTTTTCTTTAATTTAGATATGCAATCTTATCATTTTTAATTTAATGGAGGAAAAAACTGTAAATATACCCTCAATTAAATAAACAAAATTGAATAAAAAAACCATAATAAGGAAAAAACGGAATATTATCCTATTTATGTATTTGTAAAATGTGCATTTTTTTTAAAAAACAAAAAAGAAGAAAGAAAGAAAGAAAGAAAAAGAAAAGAAATGAGAAAGAAAAAAATACTTGTAAATATTCCTGTTTTTAGTTTTTATTTATTTTTTTAAAAAGAAAAACTAAGTATTCTCTCATTTAATTATGTATCTATTTATCTCTTTCAATTAAAAACAAAACAAAGGGAAAAAAACGTGAATATTCTCTTTTTTCCAAAAATGTTTTTTGATACAAAGAAAAAAGAAAAATATTTTAATTCTTTTATATCTGTATTTCTTGATATCACAGTGACCCCTTGTTTTTTGTTTTGTTTTGTTTTGTTTTGTTTTGTGTTCAATGTATTTATTCAGATTTAGCATGGGAAAGAAATACATTAGACATGTTTTTTTTTTTCCACTTTTTTCCCACTAAAGTATAAAAAAAAAAAAAAAACTTTAATGTGTATATATATATATATATATATATATATATATATATATATATATATATATATATATATATATATATATATATATATATATATATATATATATTAGGGCTGTCAAACGATTAAAATTTTTAATCGAGTTAATTACAGCTTAAAAATTAATTAATCGTAATTAATCGCAATTAATCGCAATTCAAACCATCTATAAAATATGCCATATTTTTCTGTAAATTATATATATATTCTGTAAAATAAATTGTTGGAATGGAAAGATAAGACACAAGATGGATATATACATTCAACATACGGTACATAAGGACTGTAGTGGGCATTTCACTCTACTGTCATTTAAATCTCTCTATGCTGTCCTCATTCCGAAGCGTCTACTTTTTCCAAAGCTAGACAGCTAGTGAAAGACGCCTTAATAATCAGACTTCTTCCCTTTTCATCTGATTTATTAATAAAATGGCCTCAAACCACTGTCCTCTTTAGACCGTAGTGAAACAACAACAAAAAAGTACACAGCATTGCATTAGCAACAACGTTAGCTTAGCACGCTATACAGGTTCACTAAACATAAACAAAAAGCGTCTCATACAAAAAATATAACATTTCGCTTACTAACATAATATGTACATTCTTTACAACAACCATACTTACGGACAAATCTTGTCCAAGGATCATATAAGCACAACATTATCAGCCCGAGACGTCGTGCAGCCATAATGAAGAAAAGAAGAAAATAATAAACCATGTCGCAAAGCGACCACAAGAGTTCGCTGTTGGACAGCGCAAAAAGCCTTGCTGTAAACCTTACCAAAAGGCAGACTACTTTCTGAGCGGACATGTGCGTCAATTGCGTCAAATATTTTAACGTGATTAATTAAAAAAATTAATTACCGCGCGTTAACGCGATAATTTTGACAGCCCTAATATATATATATATATATATATATATATATATATATATATATATAGATATATATAGATATATATAGATATATATATATATTAATAAATGGTTTTTAACCTCTTCAAATGTAATAATTAAGATGAGTTTTAAACATGTTACTGTCCCACTGAATTATGTTTAAACAAAAAGTAGAAAAATGCTTGGCTTTATTGAATGCTTGATTGAGTGAGTCCACTTAAAATCCGCTCAAGGTGCAAACTTACACACAATGGGTTGCCACAGCAACTGTTTAACAAGTTAAACGATGATTGACGCATGCGGCGCTTTAAAGTTCGCGTCTCTGGCAAGATCAAACCCAACATCTGTCAATCATTGTTAACTTTAATAAGCAACTCCAGAGCACTTTCTACCTGACCAACAAAGAGCAGGGAGGGAGGGAGAGTGACACCACGCGATCGGCTCGGGACAGCGCATCCGTATTTACATATTTTTTTTGTAATTGAAAAAAAATCTGCGATGGACTAGGGGCGCGAAGTTTTAAGCGCAAAGTAGCGAGTTGATGCATGTAATTTACTTTGGCGGACCATACGAAATTATGTAGTGGACCGGATCAGGCCCATGGACTTTGAGTTTGACACCTGTAGTCCAAGCTTGCTTTCTTTCACTCTCTCTCACACTAATTTGCTACCTTTGATGGCGACAGACGTCCAATCCATGGCATCACTGGCACTAAAACTTGATCATTCTTGACCAACGCTCACAGTTCAAATGAATTTGGCGTCAATTGCAGCGAGTGAGTTAAAAATCTGTGCTGCTTTACTATGTCTACAGATTATATGTCATATACGCTTGAGTCATTGATGAATGATAAATGCCCGAGACCCCTCCTGGTGAATATTCCTCAGGGAGTGACTGCTCATATTATAAATGACTTATAAAAGGCATAGAAAGATCCACCTCGTTTGTCTCGACATTTGGGGCTGGGGCTATTTCAATATTGGGCCACTAGCTGTTGAAGTGTATTTTCTCTCAGAGTTGGCAGACAGTCAAATGCCCTCCGATTGCATTTGCAAGAGCAAACAGTCAAATCTGGACTCGGTAGTCCCGCAGTGAGTTGCATGCGCTCGAATGTGTGGTCACTGGCACAATCCAGCTGCACAGTCCGCAAAAACAAACACGCGGGTCAAACAGAGACCTCCCAGAATGCAACAGTGATTCAACTCGGCTCACTCGGCACCCAAAAAAAGCATGAGGATTACGTAATCAAAACAAGAACGCCAGTATATGATAATTGTCATGCGATCATCTAGTGTGTATCTTGCCTGTGGGGCAATTCCTTCCTGGGTGCTACAATAAATAAGACTCACGCTGCTAAATTATAATGTCTACTACGTGATTATCCATTGGGAAAGTGTTTTGTTTGCCCATCAGTGGCGTTTGGAGCAGTTTTAACGAGACAACGGGAATTTTCACTTGTTAATTAAGCCACCCTAGAAGAATAATACATGCATAGGACAACCGTGTCAGTTTCTCACACCATCCCTGGGGTGTATCGAGTCCTTTCTAGTCTTGAAGTCCACTGCCCTCTCAAACACACTTGCCTAATTACTTATGCTACATTTACACTATGTTACTGGAATGAAATCCATTGCGATTATATTACAAGCCATCGTAGACAGAATGGATAAAAATTGCCAGGGCAATCATGGTGTGGAGTAGTCAGTGAGGTGAATACAACAAGGGAACAAAAAAACTTCGGCAGTCAATAGGAGGCAAACTACAGTTAAACCTCGACGTAATTGACTAATGGGGGGTAATATGTTTTTCATTATTTACAATCATCTGCTAAATCAAAGCAAATTTTTTCCAGGACTGAAAAACTTCCAATACAGTACAATTTATTGTTGTTCGGATAAAATTATTTGACATTTGTGAAGTCTTTTTACCCACGGTTGGAGAGAAACCAATACCATTAACTGCATAATCTGCAAAAAAGCTGCTTTTGAAATTTTGATGTCACATATGAAAGTTACCACATATACTCGGATTATCAGGTTGTTTTTTTTTTCTTCCACATTTGCACCTCCTAACGCTGACGCCCGTGAGTCACACGTCGTGATTGGTTGTTTCTAGTAGTGAGTTATATTTAATCTCTATTAAATTCACTAGTTATTGGTACAGTAGTTGATTATTTCTGATTAAATAACAGTGGTTTGAATTAAGATGTTACTCTTAACTCTTTACAGGGCAGTCATCATTCTTTGGCCAAAATGGCTGTCAAAATGGCCGTCAATGGCAATGAAAGATGAGCATTCATGGCCGATCCTCCCAGTTGTTATGAATTGGACGACTCTCGTCCTTAATGGCAGACAATGAGTGAATAGTAAATATTCTTTTTATTCATTTCTAAAATACTGTATATACATTTTTTTTTTTTTTTTTTTACACATTTAAGACAAATTTTAAAAAAGGGGAAACTCTAAATTTCGTCCCATTCATTTATTTCATTTTAATTTTTAAAAATAAAAAACATCTGCAATTATTATTTTTAATAATTCAAATTTTTTATTCTTTTTTTTTTTTTTTTTTTTTTTTTTTACTTTAAAACAAAACCACTTGAGCGTGCTATTGGGGGGCATAACCAGAGTATATTTATAGTTTTATTCGTTTGAATTTAGTTTTTAGTTAACATTTTATTTATTTAAAATTTATTCATGAAAAATATTATATAATAATAATAATAATTATTATTATAAAAATTATTATTTGTCATAATTAAAAACCAAACAAACATACAGTGATACCTCAGCTCACGAACATAATTGGTTCCCAGAAAGTGTGTGTAAGGCGAAAAGTTCGTCTTCCGAACATTTATTTCCCATAAGAAACCATTAAAATGAGAATAATCCGTTCCCAGGTCCCCATAAAACATAATTTTCTACTAAATAAGCCTTAAAACACAAAAATATACCTTATTTTATGTATAATAAATGTGCTATTGTATTATAATTAAAGAAATAAACTGTACTGTATAATAAAGTCGTTTTATTTACCTTTGTGATGGTAGTTGATGGCTTGATGGAATGGAGTGGGAGGAGGAGGGAGGGAGGGAGTTACTGTTTGGAAGGAGAGTGTTACCGGCAAAGTGCGCAGTTAGCATAGACTCCACTGCTGTGCCCCCCACATGCTTTTGGTTGTTAATAAAAGTGCCCACAAAAAGCCATCCGACGCCTCTGGGTGTTTGTATGCACGCCGCCACCTTTCTGGAGAGGAAATCGGGCGAACCGAAGACAACCGACGACAACGAGCCAACGTGACTCGCCGGTCCACTTCTCACTACGGTGGGAAGCTGAAAGCACCGCCAATTACCAGTCGAGGGCGAATTGGTAACACGAGTCACCTTCCATAAGGACTGTAGGTAACTCTTTTTCGGTCCCATAATAGCAAAAGTACACTCAATATGGTCCAAAATGTCTATCAAACACAAACCACGTCCGCACTCGACGAAAGTGAGGGGACGAACTGGGACGCCGTGAGCGTGCGTCAGCTTCTCGTGGCGCTTTTCGACCGCGTGAATTGGTTCGTCCGCCGAAAACTACTTCGTCAGCAGAGACTATATGCTCGCGAATTTAATGTTCTTGAGGCGAAAAGTTCGTGAGCTTAAGCGTTCGTGAGCTGAGGTATCACTGTATAATTATCATTTTGCTCTCACATATGTTGACATCACATTTTGGGTCAAGTAAGACACACTTACACACAAAAGGAAATGCAAACAAACAAACAAACAAAAAAGTTGATATTGTGACAAATATGATCCAAACCGTGATGTCCACATAAAGTATGTGGACACCACGTCTTAACGAGGTTAGCTTTTTTTGTAAATGACCAATAATAGCCTTTTGCCCTAAAAAGGGCTAAAAACAGGCCCGGAGTGGCTAATCGGGAGGATTGGGCCAAATTCTTGTTTGGTATTTATTCATGACAGTGAGTATTATTTTAATGATTAAAAGAAGCAAGAGTGAAGCCAAACAAACAATAATTAAAAAGAGAAAAACGTAAAAGAAGCCTAAAAAATGTGCAAAAAAATCTAATTTTTAATGCAATGAGCTAGCGGCCTTAAAAGACATAGGATTACAACAAAAGTGGTAAGAATGCAACTTGCACCATATGATATGACAACATAAGGTAACTGTGGAAACTTTGGCTTGTAGCACCTCACAAGAGAGATGCAGCAGTAAGCACCAGCCGTGATGGGCCCACCACAGGTGCAGAGCAGGGAGGTAGGATTGCAATGTTCAGTGAGTGAATATTAGAATTAATATTATCAATTACGTGGCATCTTTAAAGTTTCTGCCTTGGAAACTGTGGCTCGATTCATAGCGATGCTATTGCCAAGAGTAGCCCTACTGATTTCACCAATGAGACGTCGCAACAATAATCACATGACTCCATTACACCAATCAGATGCAAGCTTGCCGTTCTGTGATCACCTTAACCTGTTCAATCGTCTTTAAAGCACCGTGACAAATGAAGTATTTGACATAGAGCGCTGCCCTCAACATGAATCGAAAGCGCGGATTCAAAACTCCCAGTTTCTATTTAGCACCGATTGACCACGGAAAACCGGAGATCTGATCCTTTTAATTTCGGAATAGTAACTATGAAGGAACTACAGTATTCACTATTCAAACTCAGAACTATTTTCTTCACTAGAGGGCAGGGCACTCATGCTCCTTGGACGAATAATGCTTCATTACTGTTTTTTCTCCCTCTCTTTAATTTAATGTGATTATGTAATGAATGATTGTAAAGTATCATTATAGCAACAATTCATATAGATACGTTTGTGCTGAGACACAAAAATACCATTGTTTAAAAAAAAAAATCAAACAAAAAGAAGCAGTTACTCAAAATGTTACTCATTACTTGAGTAGTCTTTTCACTGGATACTTTTTAACTTGCACTTGAGCACATTTCGCTTTACTCTTTCTTGAGTTATATTATTTTGAAGTAACGCTACTCTTACGTGAGTAAAATTTGTTGCTACTCTACCCACCTCTGCCAACATTGTATTCAAGTATGGAGGAAAAAAAGGCCAAATTACATCGATGTTTTATTGAAAGGGCTGTCAGTGCTGCAGGGAACACAGATAACGTAAACGTGGCATTACAGAGCAAAAGACGGAGAAAGTGAGGACAAAGCAAATGTGACAAGTTTGAGGTAAAACGCACATTGGCAGCTGCGCCGCGCGACAGGGAGAGGATTCACAATCAGGTTTGCTTTTAAACGTTGCTTTTGAAACTAATACTACTCACAGCCAACCTTGGGCTTGACGGCCAGGCAGACCCAGTGCACATTGGACGTGGCACAGCATTGACAGGCATGTTGCTGCCGGCTTCTTCCCACAATCTTCCCTTGGTCTTGCGGCGCCTGACAAAGCTCATTTAAAGACAGTTTGCGATCTCTGTGGCCATGAGGAAGTGCCATGTATTAAACATGAATCACCCAAGGTTAGGTGGCATAGTTCATACATGGATCTGTAGCAATTAGAAGCATATGGGCTACCAGGGGCGCAACTTTCCATTCTTGTTATGGTATGCGAATGAAAAATGCCGCCCCACTCCGCCGCGTCCCAAACTTGTTAGAAGATCCTAAGTGTTGTATAGTTCGTGAGAGTGGAATATGCTCGAAGTTCGAAGTAGCATGAAAAATATGAGTAGCACTGGTTAAATATTGTAGTGACTCGGGGACGATTTGATTTTAAACTGCATCAAACGGGGTAATATCGAGAGGATTGGGACTAGAACCCAAACTGTGTATGTAGGCGAGTCCGACTGTTTATATCTAATTGGAACTTCTCTGCCTCACACATCAGCTTCCCTGCCAGAGAGGAGACATTCAATGTCCCAAGAGTTCGCTTCTGGAGCTAGGAATTATAATGTATTCTTATGGGAAAATCCTGTTGGACATACAACCATTTCGATTTACAAACAAGTTCCTGGAACAAATTAACTTTGTATGTAGAGGTACCACTTTATATATGTATATGGCAGAAAAAACCTAGTGACTTGAAGTTCCGCTCAGAGACCCCCAATTTGTCCCAATTTCAAAATTGTCCGATTTGCACGTGTGATACATCATTGGAAAGCTTAAAATCTCCCTTTTTTGGGGGGAAAGAAAAATTTTGAACAGGAGGGCATTTAAAAACAAAAAAAAATTAAACAGCAAAACCCTAACTGGAGGCGAGAGCACGCGAGAGCAGAATTAAGGACGCCACGATTTTAACGAGATATTATCGCGTACTTACCTTGTTTCGATCCAAAAACTCCATGAAGCATGTATCATCGAGTGTCAGGACACAGATGTGAATGGCCACAGCCGGATTTTTTGGGGATTTTATAGATGAAACACGGTCATATGACAAGGGTCGCGATGCAGAAATTGCAGACAACAAGGAGTGGGCGAGATTTTCTATTTCATATATTTACCCTTTCAAACATTATTTGTCAATTTTTCTTTGTTTGGATCGATTATTTATCATCTAACATATCGGGGAAAATGCGACAGTAACAAAAAAACAATACAATTAAGTGATAATTACGAGGTAGATATCCGTGACTTTTTTACAGACGCCAAATTTTCATTGTGACGTAATTTGTTTAAAAGTTTATAATATGCAAGTGAATAATTTTTTAAAGTCGTTTTCTTTTTTTTAAACTAAATATTAGACACCACTTCATGATTCTAAGCTAAAAATGACAGACATTTTGAAAAATAAATATAAATATTTACCTTCTTTTTATGGCTAGGTTGAAACAAAAGCAGTTGCGCGACGTCTGTAAACGGGTTTTTTTTAGGGTAAAACAAACAAATTAAAAATAGTTCGGGGGCTTAATGCACCGTGAATCTGCGATGGCAGCATATAGACATATTGTTCTATCAAACACGACAGTTGTTTTGGCATAAAATACTGCAGTTTCTTTTAATGAAGAGTGCAAGAGCAGAAACTGCTTTTTCTGTCTTGTCTGTGTTTTCCGCCATATACTGGTATATATATGTATGTATATATATATATATGTATATATATATATATATATATATATATATATATATATATATATATATATATATATATATATATATATTTGGCGGAAAACACAGACAAGACTGAAAAAGCCAAAAGGACTGTTGTGTTTGATAGAACAATATGTCTATATGCTGCCATAGCAGATTGATGGAGCATTAAGCCCCCGAACTATTTTTATTTGTCCGTTTTACCCTGGAAACCCCCGTTTACAGACGTCGCGCAACCGCTTTTGTTTCAACCCAGCCATAAAAATAAGGTAAGTAATTATATTTATTATTCAAAATGTCTGTCATTTTTTGCTTAGAATCATCAATTGATGCCTAAAACATCGTAAAAAAAAAAAAAAAGAAAAAAAAAAAAATTATTCACTCGCATATTTGACAGTTTGGCATTTTCCCCGATATATTAGATGATAAATAATCGATCCAGACAAAGAAAAACTGGGAAAAAAAATGTTTAAAAGGGTAAATATATGAAAAAGAAAATCTCGACCACTCCTTGATTTCTGCAATTTCTGCATCGTGACCCTTGTTATGTTACCATGTTTCACCCATAAAATCCAACAAAAATCCGGCTGTGGCCATTTATAGCTGTGTCTTGACACTCGGTGATACATGCTACATGGAGTTTTTGGATCGAAACAAGGTAAGTACGCGATAATATCTCGTTAAAATCATGGCGTCTTTAATTGTGCTCTTTCATGCTCTCACAGTTAAGGTTTTGCTGTTTATTTTACTTATTTAGTTTTTTAAATGCCCTCCTGTTCAAAAATTTTCTCCCCCTCCAAAATTGAAATTATAGGCTTTCAATTGACGTATCACACATGCATATCGGACAATTTTGAAATTTGGCCAAATTGGGGGTCTCACAGCAGAACTCCAAGTCACCTGAGTCTTTTCCCCTATATATTAATCAGCATTTTTAAAACAAATAAATTAGATCATAAATATAAAATGATAATAAAATAAAATTTTAAAGGATACCACGAATAGAAAGACATGTAGTTCTTAAAAGATAGATGTTAGTACGAGTTATAATAATTTGATATTAAAACCCCTCTTAATGTTTTCGTTTGAATAAAATTTGTAAAATTATTTTATCTAGTAGGTCGCCATTGTTGTTGATGTCGCAGGGCGGTGACGTCACATGGCCACGCTGCCGGACTTCCACCGTGCTACTCTTTAACTACATTAACTTGTCCTCTGTTCTGCCCTTCCAATTTGGACGCAAGTGAAACATGTGAAGTACAGCAAAAGCAAAAGATGCGAATGAATCGAACAGCGTTCATGTGTCAAGTTTGCTAATGACAGCACTCCCCTGCTCTAGTGACGAGATTATTATATTATTAGGGCCGTCGAACGATTAAAAATTTTAATCGAGTTAATCACAACTTAAAAATTAATTAATCGTAATTAATCGCAATTCAAACCATCGATAAAATATGCCATATTTTTCTGTAAATTATTGTTGGAATGGAAAGATAAGACACAAGACGGATATATACATTCAACATACTGTACATAAGTCAATAATGCAATGCAAAGAGAACTGGCATTCACAATCAAAATAGATATGCAAAATTCACATAAAACTTACTCAGACTTGGGTCAAACTCTATTCAAACATTTTAGCAACACGTTTAGCTAAACAAAAATACACTGGATGGCAATATTTAGTCACAATATACAAACTATGATGCTGGGAGCCATTATTAGGAGTCTTGTACTTTGTGAAGACATCATTCAATGAAGGTAAAGTACAATAGACCCGTAGTTAACAGGGAACCATGGCCGTAGGCGGAGTTTGACTTTTGGGGCAGGGGGGGCACAATATGTTGATGACCCCAAAATGCAGTGTGAGCAATAAAATTAACTTACAAGGATATTTAAAATAATAAGATGACAATGAGCATTTTTTGTTTCCCATCATTCTTGAGGGCCACTCTAAATCAGGCTGCTTAGGCAATACTTTTCGCCAAGATCGTCATCCATTGAATTTGGTACGCCCGCCTGTGTCGTGCCAATGTAGTTACCCCAGTCAAAAATTGTATTCCCTGTGCGGAGCCATATGGAAGCACGTATATTTGGGTCTTTATTATTCCATCAGAAAAAAGTTGCTTCAATCAAAATATTTATTTTCAACCCAAAAAAAAAGCCGCTTCAATGACATAAAATGTGTTTGAATGCAAAAATAAATTTGAAACTCAAAAATCTAAAAAAAAGAAATGCATGTGAAAGCTATTTTTCTTTGATTAATTTTTATTTTATTTATTTATTTTTGATTGAAGTCAAGTTTTTTTTTGATTGAAGCAACTTTTTGGTTGAAATTTGAAACTCAAAAATCTAAAAAAAAGAAATGCATGTGAAAGCTATTTTTCTTTGATTAATTTTTATTTTATTTATTTATTTTTGATTGAAGTCAAGTTTTTTTTTGATTGAAGCAACTTTTTGGTTGAAATTTGAAACTCAAAAATCTAAAAAAAAGAAATGCATGTGAAAGCTATTTTTCTTTGATTAATTTTTATTTTATTTATTTATTTTTGATTGAAGTCAAGTTTTTTTTTGATTGAAGCAACTTTTTGGTTGAAATTTGAAACTCAAAAATCTAAAAAAAAGAAATGCATGTGAAAGCTATTTTTCTTTGATTAATTTTTATTTTATTTATTTATTTTTGATTGAAGTCAAGTTTTTTTTTGATTGAAGCAACTTTTTGGTTGAAGTAATGTTGATTTTGGCTAGGACATTTTTCTCTTTCTTTTTCAATCAAAAAATAAGTTGCTTTAAAAAAAATATAGATTTTCAAAAAGGAAAATTACTTCAATCAAAAAAAAAAAAGGAAAAAGAAAATTTTCAATCAAAGAAAAATGTTTTTGAATGCGAAAAAATATTTGAGATTGAAAAAATTGCATTTGAACACTTAATTTTTCATTGAAAAAGTTTTCTTTGATTGAACCAATCCTTTTTGTGTTTGGGCCATATTATGATTAGGACATTTGTGTCTAAATCATTCAATCCCCCCAAAAGTTGCTTCAATCCAAAAAAAAAAAAAAAAAAAATCAATCAGAGAAAAAAAAAATCATTAAATTTTCCCCCCTAATGTATATATATATATATATATTTTTATAATTTTTAAAAAAAATTATATGCAAAGCAAATGACTGTCTACGGTGCTCGAAAAATAATTTCGACCCATTATAAATATATTTTTTTGCTCATTTCATTCATTTTTGTTGCAGTTTTATTGCTTTACAACTTTTATATAAATATAGGAAAGTCAATTCCATGCAATGACACTTTTCGGCCACCAGGGGGTCCTGGCCCCTCTGCCCCCCCCTTAAAATTCGCTTATGACCGCGGCGTCAGTCGAGGGACATAACACACTCATTGGCTTGATCTCTAATTAATTTAAAACTCACTATTGACACCTTGTGGTTTATTTAAATCACTACTTTACAAAGTTAATGAGTGACACTGTGAAAGTACAGCACGGAGCCCATGTGACGTCACCGCCTTGCGACGTCAACAACAATGGCGAGCTATGAGTTTATTTTTTTTATTTAAAATTTTACAAATTTTATTAAAATGACAACATTAAGAGGAGTTTTAATATTTAAATTATTATAACTCGTACTGACATTTATCTTTAAAGAACCACACGTCTTTCTATCTGTGGTATGCTTTAAATAAATAAAACTGAAATACACTTTGGTTATAGATTTTATTTCTCATAGTACTTAAGTCATTGCCTTTCACTGACAACCATAGATGCTCAATTAATTTAAACTGGGAGGATTGCCATTAAATGCTCATCTTTCAAAGCTACTGACGTTGCTCGATGTCCAGTCCATCTGGACAGGGAGGTTTGGCAGCAATAATCCACTGCCAGCGTCTCTTTTAAAATGGACTGGATGTCTAGCTCTTTTAATAGCAAACAATGAGTTAAATGAGTGACACATAAAGGTTTAAGCACTTAAATGTCCAATGGTACCTTTTAAGTTCACGTTCACTGAGCACCTTTCTAAATGTCTGAAATCTTTTTTTTTCTTTTTGTGATTGCATGAATTGCTTCAGAACGCTAAAACTCACAGTGCTCTGAATTAAAATACCAGCTGGAAATCGCTTGAGCAGATGAATAGAAAAAGCTTCTTTTCCTAATGTCTGCTCTAGCATTCCCTCTCCCCTTCTTCAACTACCTGTAAAACACAATAAAAACCTCCCATATGTCTCCCTCTGTTTACTAGCCACTGTTTGCTTCAGCACTTTGTCTGATGTACTCCACACACATTTGACTACCTGGACATGGCCCATAAAATATCTCCTGTACAAGCACTACACTATCTTGTGACTCAAGTACTTAGAGATTCAGAGTTTAGGTAAAGGATGGGAGATAAAGAAATGGATGGAATGGAAGAATGGCTTGAGGGAAGTTTGAAATGAGGTTTGTGATTTTGAAATCATTGCCTTAGGGAAATTCATCCCACTTTCTTCAGGAAAGAAGTCCATTCTTCAACTTGAATGTGATTTAATTTTAAATACAGAACAGCATATAATAAGGCAATGGAGCTTTAATTAAAGATAGGAATAAAACATTGAATGAGAATGTGGATAGATGTGTTAATAACAAGAGTAGAACTACGTTGCTCTTTGAATTTCCAAGCTTGTGTGCTGCATCTGTCCCATGGCGTGACCTCGAAAGGTAAGGAGCCATTGGTTTATTGATGATAGCTCTTAGATATACATTTGTGCGACAGCAATGTTCTGCTTTTGCATTTATCGAGACCCATTGGAGGATTGATTTGCACTAATTTTCAGAGGAAGACACTTGTAAATAAACTAGGTGCATTCTGAATATTTCATTTGTCTTTGTGTCACAAAAGCATGGAGCGGATAATTAATTGCTTTGATGCACATGATGTAAATTCAGACGTGATGTGATTCAGATGTGATTCAGACAATAATATCAGGCAATCCTGCCCTAAGTATTAGAGATGCACCGAAAATTCAGTGGAAAAATACTTTCGTCTGAAATGTGACTAAAAATGTGGTTTCGGTCCAAACGCTTTTTCCACCGAAATTCCATTACCGAAACGGACAAGTTGCGTTGACGCAAGCAAGAGCACAGAAGCATGCACTTACCGACCGACTAGCGAGGCAACATGGTCGGTGAATGAGTGTGTATTGGTTCAGTGCAGCTATTGGTATTTAGCACGAACAGTGGAAGAGCACTCACAACATTCACTTCCAACCTTTTGATTCTCTCTTTTTGCTCCCTTTGGGCAGCTAAATATTGGGCTACCAGGTGGTCTGCGCAGCTTTGGAGACTTTTACTTTGCGTGTCGGCAACCACAACCGAATTCTATTCTCTCACGGTGCTGCTTGGGGTGCGTTACGTTCAAGGGCCATTAGAGAAAAGAGTTTTAAAATGATCCCTTCACTTACCTGAAACAGAAATGATAGTGACAAAACACCAAAATCTAATGCAGAGGTGAAATGTAGTACAAATGAGGTGATGAGGTGCCTGTGAACCAAAAACAGAAACTATTAATATTATTGTTAATAGCAGCATTTTGAACATGCTTGTTGCTCTATAGACCCCAATCGCCAACGTCACACAATCACGTGATCGCTGTATTGTGCCGCCATATTGTCCGTCATTGTGTGTCCGTATTGTCAATGATCGTAGTTTCTAAAGGTGGATTCACTTGCAAATTACTGAAACCCTGGTGCTTTCAGACACTGTAAACTCATTGGATGAGTTGCATAAAAGCCGTCATTTGGAAAAGCTTCGGTCGATCCAGTCGCCAGATCCATATTTGATGCCCAAACCGATGTTTCCTCCCGTCCGGTCCCGTCCCGTGCGTCAGAGCTCATCCTGAGACCACCAAATTTCCAATAATACTCCAGTTTATGTCACGATGAGGAGTCGGGTACCCAAAATTGGCACCGGCCCGAATATAAACCGACATTTGGTCAGCTGAGCGTCACCGTTGTCAAGATTGTAAAATGAAACTTGATCGACAACGGGCCAATGCGCCGAAAAATAGCTGCCCCGCGTGAAATGTCCCCCCCTGACGGGAGCGCTTATTTATAATGCTTTTCTGACGTAAAAACATCAAATATTTTCATGGACGCATTACAGTAATGGATTTACAACTGTAAGATCAGTTATAAATAATTAAATTACACAAAATATTAGTACTGTATTTTAGTAACAAATCGTGGACTGGGCCACATAACCATCTTTGAACAGAAATGTATTAGTCTACAGGTTTTCACAACCATATCCCAATGACAATCACACAGGCGTGACATTTATTAGTTCAAGCAGAGTAAAATAATACATATTCATGGTACAAGAAAGTCGTTTCCGTGTGGGCGCTCCCGTCAGGGGGGACATTTCACTCAGGGCGGCTGTTTTTCGGCACAACACCTGTTGTTGCGCTCACCCTCTTGCTGCGCGACCGTGGCGACGAGCTTCGTAGTCTCCGTCTGATGATGTCTGCGATTGTCTTGGCTTCATATTGATGTTTTCGCCGCTGTCTAACGGCTGTCGACACACGCATCATGGACCGAGATAAACAAACCGTGCTGCTTTAGAGGTTTGCCCTTTTAACAATGGGCACGCAGCAACTACTAAAATGACCATTTATCTTCTCTGTTACTGCAACCAACCGCCACACATGCCTTCACCATTTTGATTAATCAATGTTAACGATTGTCAGGAAGGTTTTTGGGTTCGTTCGTTTACTAGGCGGTGTTTCCTTAGACAAGCAGAAAAACACGCAGTAAAAGGAGGAATGTAGGTAGCGGTAATATGTAAACACGATGAGCTGACGGACAATATGGCGGCACCAGTCAGGGGGGCGGAGTTGTGACGTCACATGATTGGGGTCTTTCGTGGGTCAAGTTAAATATTTAATTCTTATTTTTATTTATTATTATTATATTGATTTATTTTTATTCTGTTTCGTGCATTGTTATAACATCACTACCAAATAAGTGTTTTTGTAATTCTAAGCATTAATTAAGGGTGCTTAGCATTTAATGCCCAGAATGTCATTTTTCAAGCTATTACTTGGTCATTTTTGGGCTTGTCTGCAGACGTGCTGTTTTCCAGTATTGGGCTGACTGGTTGACTCTATTGTTATTATTATTATTATTATTATTATTATTTTTTTTTTAGTTTCACAGTAAATACTCTCATTTTTATTTATTCTATTTTCTATAATTAAAAATACTAACAAGAAAAAAAACAAATATTTTAATCTATAACCTTCGTATTTTTTTAAATTTCAAAACGTATTTATTAAAAAAAAAAAGTGGAGAAATTAATCTGTGATTAATGTAGTCCTTGATCTTTCATTCGGGAACACAGAAATTTTAATTTAAATTCCATTTCAATGAAAAATCATGGAGATGATGCATATGAATAACTTTCACGGGCCATACAAAATGACACGGATAGCCGGATATGGCTCCCGGGCTGCGTGTTTGACACCTGCGCCTTTGCTGGAGGATGGAAAATGAGGGTGAGTGCATGGACAAAAACTCAACTCCGAACCAAGCTCCTATGTTTGTGTGTGTGTGGGGGGCGCACAAGACGAACGAAGCCTTTCATCCGTAAGCAACTATTGGTCTTCTCGCCCGCACTCGCCCGCTGTCCTCTTCAAGTCGGCTGCACAGTTAGCCATATGTGCGCTCCCCGTGGCCCCTCACCACTACAACGGCCTGTCCGTAGCCTTTAGGTAGGGCACGCAAGTAGTCGGAAAGCAGTCCCTTGAATGTTTGTCCCCTCTTTCCATCCGTCGAATCCTATTTTGGGATGCTGTGTTTGGAGAAAAGGTTTGCATAATCTAACTGGACCAGATGGAAGAGATGCTTCAGACCCCTCCCCACACACGTTATTACATCATCTGTTTGTGACCACTCAACCATTCGACCATACAGTAATCAGCCAGAAATGCAATGGAAGTGACACTTGTCATTTCACCAGTCTGTGAGCACATGGGTGCCAGGGTCCCTTGTGGGCTCCTCTGGACTACCACCTCCATTGTCTTGGGTCCACCACTCCAGGACAGGAAGGAATCCTCTAGTGGTGCCTGCAAAGGCTGTGCATAGTACAAATCCCACAAAGGCAGGCAGGCACATATCCTGCTTTCCATTTCATTTGCGCATCAATTAGTCTTTTGAAATGATGCGGCGATAACCACTTCACACATAGCCATTAGATAACTGCTGGGGATTTGAACAAACCTGAGCCATTAGCTGATGGCGTGTTTTTGTCACACTTAAAATACTGGATCTGATATTTATCTCAGAATTGATATTATTACGCTTATTTTTGTATTTGCTTAGCTTGGCTTTCATGCAATGTTTTCAATGCTCTCTGAAAATAGACCACAGTACACTGGTACCTCTACATACGAAGTTAATTCATTCCAGGACTTTGTTAGTAAGTCGAAATGGTCGTTCGTATGTCGAGCTGGATTTTCCCATAAGAATACATTATAATTCCATTAATTAGTTCCGCAGCCCGAAAACCTACACTAAATCCTTTATATATATGGAGGGAAACACTCAGGTGACTTGAAGTTCCGCTCTGAGACCCCCAATCTGGGCAACTTTCAAAATTGTCCTATATGCATGTGTGATACATCATTGGAAAGCTTAAAAATCTCAATTTTCTGGGGGAAGAAAAATTTTGAACAGGAGGGCATTTAAAAAACAAAACAAAACATTTTTAAACAACAAAACCCTAATTCCAGGCGAGAGCAGAATTAAAGACACCACGATTTTAATGAGATATGATCGCGTACTTACCTTGTTTCGATCCAAAAACTCCATGTAGCATGTATCATCGAGTGTCAGGACACAGATGTGAATGGCCACAGCCGGATTTTTGGGGGATTTTATAGGTGAAACATGGTCATATGACAAGGGTTGTGATGCAGAAATCGCAGACAACAGGGAGTGGTCGAGATTTTCTATTTCATATATTGACCCTTTTAAACGCTATTTTTCAATTTTCCTTTGTTTGGATCGATTATTTATCATCTAAAATATCAGGGAAAATGCAACAGTAACAAAAAAAATACAATTAACCCATAGTTATGAGGTAGATATCCATGACTTATTTACAGATGCCAAATTTTTCATTGTGACGTAATTTGTTTTAAAACATAAACAACAACATAAAAGTTTAAAATATGCGAGTCAATAATTTTTTTGAAGTCGGTTTTTTTTCTTAAACTAAATATTAACAACAATAATTAATGATTCTAAGCTCAGTGGCGCCTCCAGAAATTTTTCATAGGGGTGGCCAGATGGGGCCACTTAAAATCTTGGGGTGTTCAAAACTAAAAGCCATAATTTCAGGTTTTCATTATATTATTGCAGTAAAAAGGTCAGGGGAAAACTATCAGAAAGACTTAAGGACACGGCTACTGATGTACTTTGATGTAATATTTGATGTTACTAATGATTTAATGTGCATAGTCCGTAACTGTCCAGTCAACATTTTGAGTTCCACAACAATTCTGTTTTATTGTGTTATGTATATATTAGGCATAAGGTGTACATTTAACTAGGGCTGTCAGACGATTAAAATTTTTAATCGAGCTAATCAAAGCTTAAAAATTAATTAATCGCAATTCAAACCATCTCTAAAATAGGCCATATTTTTCTGTAAATTATTGTTGGAATGGAAAGATAAGACAAGACGGATAAATACATTCAACATACTGTACGTAAATACTGTATTTGTTTATTATAACAATAAATCCAGAAGATGGCATTAACATTATTAACATTCTTTCTGTGAAAGGGAACCACGGATAGAAAGACTTGTAATTCTGAAAGGATAGATGTGAGTTTGGAAATTGTGACTAAATATTGCCATCTAGTGTATTTGTTGAGCTTTCAGTAAATGATACTGTAGCGACGTAACTTTTCTGCCCAAATGCATGATAGGAAGTGGTGCAACTATGACTGTGTGTGGTGGCGGCAAATGCTATATCTTCTATGCGCTGGTTACACAACTAGGTGTTAAGGAAAAGATCAACTCCTGTCATTCTTCCCCACGTCGCTTCTCACAATATTTATAGTTGCTGTGGGAGAGATGACAAAGCTTATGCCAATTAAAAGCACGGCCCCAATGAATACTTGTATCTACTCTATTCACTTGACACTGCCTCTGATCTGTGTGTATAAGTAAATCGGCGCCATTGTAGGCTGTTTGCGGCAATGCGTGAGTCAGTCGCACCGCGAACGCGTTAATTGTAATAAATATTTTCACGTGATTAATTAAAAAAATTTATTACCGCCTGTTAACTCGATAAATTTGACAGCCTTACATTTAACAAAACAAAATAAATGCATTCATTTGGGATGAAATGCATAACTGATGCAACAACAATCTAACGATATACTGGCAAGCGGGGTGGCCAGTGGGGTGGCCAACTAATTTATAGGGGTGGCCGCGGCCACTGTCTAAGCTAAAAATGACAGACATTTTGAATAATATATATAATTACTTACCTTCTTTTTATGGCTAGGTTGAAATAAAAGCGGTTGCGCAACGTCTGAAAACGAGGGTTTCCAGGGTGAAACGGACAAATTAAAAATAGTTTGGAGGCTTAGTGTGCCATGAATCTGCTATAGTAGCATATAGACATATTGTTCTGTCAAACACAACAGTTGTTTTGGCTTAAAATACAACAGTTTCTTTTAAAGAAGGGTGCAAGAGCAGAAACTGCTTTTTCAGTGTTGTCTGTGTTTTCCGCCATATACTGCCGGTACTATTGCAAATAGCAGTTACACACAGCAAAACAAATAAATTATGAATAAAAATCGGTATAATAATAGTAATAATAATAATAATAATTAGAATAATACTGATAATAATAATACCTGTAATAATGTAACTAATCGGATTCCAATGTGACAAATGTCTTTTTGCGTGGTGTACCTGAACGCACCGCGTGACTGAAATGACAGAGTGACAGAGGACTTTTTACTTTCACTTTTCATGTTCAGCTGCGGCGGATAGTAGGCATGTTGTGTTGCACAAGTTCTGAAATTAATGATTAAAACCTGACAAAGCTGGCGATTTTTTTGGGCGATGTTACAAACATAATAATTGTCACCTTAACTTATAAAGACTGGCAAACGGAGGTAGGAGGAGTACCGTCGAGATCGTAGACATTCTACGGCCGTATTGTGGAGCCTGTTCACGGATGTGCACACCACGCTCATATTTTTCTGTCATTTCCATCCTCATTTCAATGGTAAGCGCCACCTTTTTCCTTTTTTCACACAAGAAAATCCGCCGTGCGTCCGTCTTGGAGGAAAACAAAGAAACTGCGGTGCTGTCATAAATCGTCATATTTCGAGCATGTCGTTGAATGTTGAAACAAATGGCGAGTCAAATTTTAAGTCGGATGTCGAAAAGATCGTGTGCCGAAGCGATCGTATCTCGAGGTACCACTGTACTAGCAGTGTGAGGTGAAAACAAATGTGTCAAAACATTCACATTTGTGAATTATTATATTTACATTTGACAGAGAAATGCAATTTCCTTAACAAAACTAGGGTGAACCAAAAACAAGTATACAAGTTAACATGATAATGCTCACTTTCTCCGAGAAAATGATTGTAATTACAAATGCTTTGGTAGTAATATCTTCATTTATTTTGCTTGCAATGAAAAAACACTAAAGAGAATGAAAAGAAAAAGATTCAATCGTTATCATTTTGCACAAAACTCCAAAAATGGGCCGGACAAAAGTATAGGCACCTTTTTTTTTTAAAATCATGTGATGCTTCTGTAATTTGTGTAATTAACAGCACCTGCTACTTACCTGTGGCACATAACAATTGGTGGCAAAAACTAAATCACACTTGCAGCCAGTTACAATGGATTAAAGTTGACTCAACCTCTGTCCTGTGACCTAGTGTGTACCACATTGAGCCTAGAGAAAAGAAAGAACACCATAGAACTGTCTGAGGGCTTGAGAAGCAAAATTGTGAGGAAGCATGGGCAATCTCAAGGCTACAAGTCCATCTCCAAAGACCTGAATGTTCCTGTGTGTACCATGCGCAGTGTCATCAATAAGTGTAAAGCCCATGGCACTGTGGCTAACCTCCCTAGATGTGGACGGAAAAGAAAAATTGACGATAAAGAACCTCGACTAACATCCAAACAAGTCCAAGCTGTCCTGCAGTCCGAGGGTACAACAGTGTCACCTTGTAGTATCCTTCGGTGTCTGAATGAAAAGGGACTCTTAAGGTAGGATACCCCCCACTTCTGACCCAGAGACAGCCAAAAACGTTCTGGAAAAACGTTCCCTGGTCAGATGAAATAAAAGTGGAGCATTTTGGGAAAAGGCATCAACATAGACTTTACAGGAAAAAAACAAGGCCTTCAAAGAAAGGAACAAGGTTCCCACAGTCAAACATGGTGGAAGTTCCCTGATGTTTTGGGGTTGCTTTGCTGCCTCTGGCACTGGACCGCTTGACAGTGTGCATGGCATTATGAAGTCTGAAGACGACCAACAAATTTTGCAGCATAATGTAGGGCCCAGAGGGAAAAAGCTAGGTCTCCCTCAGAGGTCATGGATCTTCCAGCAGGACAATGACCCAAAACACTTCAAAAAGCACTAGAAAATAGTTTGAGAGAAAGCACTGGAGACTTCTAAAGTGGCCAGCAATGAGTCCAGACCTAAATCCCACAGAACACCTGTGGAGAGATCTGAAAATGGCAGTTTGGAGAAGGCACCCTTCAAATAACAGAAACCTGGAGCAGTTGGCCAAAGAAGAACGGCCAAAAATTCCGGAAGAGCATTGTAAGAAACTCATTGATGGATACCGGAACGGTTGTTCACAGTTATTTTATCTAAAGGTTGTGCTGGCAAGTATTAGGCTGAGGGTGTCAATACTTTTGCCCGGCCCATTTTTGGAATTTTGTGTAAAATGATAGTGATTAAAATTTTTTTCTTTCTTTCTTTTGTGTTTTTTCGTTGCAAGTAAAATAAATGAAGATATTACTACCAAACCATTTGTAACTGCAATCATTTTCTGGGAGAAATTGAGCAATATCTGCAGTGTTGTTAATCTTACTTTTAAAAAAGTAATTAATTACTGTTACAAAAATAATTGCGTTAGTAACTCAGTTACCTGAATGTAAGAGTAATTAGTTACTTGGCAACTGGTGATAATGTTCTTTTTTTCCCTCAAAACTGGTCACACAATGTAAATTTTCAAGGGTTTTGGAGACAATTGGCCCAAGCCAAATTCTTTACTCTAAACTTAACTAGACACATGGGTATTGCGGATATTGCGATAACTAGATAGTAACCTTTGCTATGTGTGGAAGTTTAATGTTGTGAATATAACTAGATAGTAACCTTTGCTATGTGTGGAAGTTTAATGTTGTGAATCAACAGTTAAAGTTGTTAAAATTGCTCCATTAGTTCCCTTCCGTCTATTTTTGACATGTATAAGTTTTAAAACTGTTTCATCATTTAAAGATAGATTTAAGTCAAGATTTTGCCGATTTAGGAGCATTTTAGATAAAATAGGTTCGCTAGGAAGATTCTCTACAACAGAGCCTTCCTGAGAAGTCTACTGCTTTAAGATGGCGACTGTTTACTGATGCATCTAGTTCTTTACACATGTTGCTAATGCCGCCGTGTCTGTCATTTGCATCTAGTTCATATTATATTTGATATCTACCGTAGCATCATGTGGGCGTAGTTTGTAGGCTATCGGCTACAGTCAGCTACCTAGCATTGCGTCTGCAACGGCGTCACAACTCCCTTGCCTTCTCCCCACTCCTGCTCTGCTCTTTCGTCTCTGTGAGTCTGTCTCTCTTTTCTCGCGTTATTCAACCAAGATAGTAACGCATAGTAACGCGCGCCTTTCCCGCCTCAGTAACGGTAACTGCGTTGCCCAGATAAGAAAAGTAATTAATTAGATTACTCACTACTGAAAAAAAATAACGCTGTGAGTAACACCGTTATATTCTAACGCCGTTATTAACAACACTGATTATCTGACAGAATTGCAGTGGTGCCAATACTTTTGGCCAGCAGTGTACATTAAAATAGTGGCAATGCTACATTAGCACCCTGTGGTAACACAGTATTTAAGCATGTAAACATGATTACATTATTTACCGAGCAAACTCCCACAATTATCATTGGATTGTGTTTTATGTTATGCATTCATAACAAGCACAATATCATTTCATATCATCTATTTATGTCCAATTATGTAGCTCTTTTCATCCTTGTGCTGTAAATTTAAATTAGTTTGTCACTAGTAGACGTCAAATAATTTTTGAAATGGGAGGGCGTGAATGAATGTATTCAAATGGATTAGACATCCATTGACGTCTGTGGCAACTAGGGGTATCAAACGATTAAAAATTTTAATCGAGTTAATTACAGCTTAAATATTAATTAATCGTAATTAATCACAATTCAAACCATCGATAAAATATGCCATATTTTTCTGTAAATGATTGTTGGAATGGAAACATAAGACACAAGATGGATATATACATTCAACATACGGTACATAAGTACTGTATTTCTTTATTATAATAATAAATCAACAAGATGGCATTACCATTATTAACATTCTGTTAAAGCGATCCATGGATAGAAAGACTTGTAGTTCTTAAAAGATAAATGTTAGTACAAGTTATAGAAATGTTATATTAAAACCCCTCTTCATGTTTTCGTTTTAATAAAATTTGTAAAATTTTCAATCAAAAAATAAACTAGTAGCCCGCCATTGTTGATGTCAATAATTACTTACACAATGCTCATGGGTGCTGAAGCCTATAAAATCAGTCGCACTCGAGCTCCAGCAGAGGGCGACAAAACTCCGAAAAACACAACAAGTACACATTTCACTGTGCTGTCATTTTAATCTGTTTGAGCGGGGCATTTGTGCGTTAATTGCGTCAAATATTTTAACATGATTAATTAAAAAAATTAATTACCGCCGTTAACGCGATAATTTTGACAGCCCTAGTGGCAACCAATGAGTTAACCACTGTTTTGAATTTAGCATCAAAAGCCTAATTTGACATTATTTTGTCAATTCAACTGGCTTCTGGAAAATTACTGCTCTATTGTCACTAGTCCCAAAAACATCTATCAATAAAAAGTTTAAGAAAAAAAAAATACAAGGACAATTTCATTGGTCACTTACAGTAGATGTGCTGTGTTTACTACATGTAGGAAAGTGTACAAATTTTCAGACATTCAGCCAAACATATTCAGTTGACATTATCGATATCTGATTCTGCACAGTGAGAGATAAAATAGTGCTGTGCTGGAAATACCTCATTTGATGCATTGAATGTCATTACAGTATTTTATATCCCAAATGCTTTAAAAAAAAAAAAAATCTAAAGTAGATGTTGACATTAATTGCACTATCAATTAGTTCTGACACTGACATGAATTGGTTTTAATTATGGAATCCAGCCTATTTAGATTAGACTTCTTTAAAGACTATGTAAATTAAATGAGCAGTGAGAGACTTCCCAAGGAAACAAATGCAAATTTTGGACTTGAACAAAACTGCATTGTTGTAGATCTGTTTGTAAGCTTTCGTTAACACCTCAATCGTCCGAAAGGTTGAGTCGTATACAAATAGCTCAAGCTCCCTGTTTGTCCTTTAGGTAATTTAGTAAACCTCATCGAGACAAGGCTGAGAGGCTGCCTCTTAGCATTCGTTACTCATGGCCTACTCCATCTGGGCTGTGACATATGAAGGGAGCTATAGGTCTCCTGAAAACAGTTTATAAATCAACCTTGATCAGGTTTGATCTGCCTCTTTGTTTTTCCAATCTAATCGTAACAAATAACGTGCGTGGTACTGGCGAGATGCTTTGTGGTCATTTAGCAAGCGCGCACCCTGGTCAATGCTGTGAACACTCATCACAGGTGAAATGGAAAATGAAAAAGAACACCTTTATTTACTCCAAATATATTAAACTTTTTAGTTTTAGGATGGTCCATGTATGTTCATTCATCTTCTGAGCTGCTAATCCTCACGAGGGTCGCAGAGGTGCGAGAGCCAACCACAGCTATCGACAAGCAGTTGGCTGGGTACACCCTGAACTGGTTGCCAGCCAATTGCAGGGCACAAGGAGAAAAACGGACATTCACTCATAGCTTGGGCTAACTATGCATGTTTTTGGGATGTGGGAGGACAATGGAGTACCTGGAAAAAAACCTATGCGGGCATAGGGACAACATGCAAACTCTAGACAAGAAGTCCAGAGCCCTGGATTGAACCCTTGATCTCAGAACTGTGAGGTGGATATGCTAACCACTCACCTGCAATGCCGCCAGTCTGTATATGTTTGATTGCAAATTTAATTCAGTACTTACATCACATTCATTAAAACCTATTCACTGCTAGCTCAAGTAAATGTATAATATTCACAGAGTATGTATAGACCCTACCCACCGACGTCACAAAACCACGTGCTCGCTTTATGGTTCCGCCCACTTGTCCGTCATTTTGTCTCTGTATTAGCATTGGTTTCAATTGATCGAGGAATTTAAAATGCGTTTCATGGAAGACCCGGTGCTTTCTGATGCCGTAAACTCACTGGATGTGTTGCATAAAAGGCCTTATGTGGAAAAGCTTCGTTCTATACAGTCGCCAGATCCATATTTGATGCCCAAATCGATGTTTTTTGACCCACTGTCTTCGCCCTGTCTGCCTGACATCTGCTACGCTGATATTTACAATTATCTTGTCCACACAAAATCAGCCTATTCTCACGAAAATTTGAAAAACTTCAAGAGCTTGGAGGCTTATAAATACTTCGTTGCTGGTTGGGTGAAACAGGTCCTCGTCCACGAAAATTCGGCAGGAATCTATCTTGTGCTTGGAAAGGTGAGTTACGAAATTTTCAATTCAAAATATTTTGTTATTGCTAACATCCACTGTCAAGTCTAATGTATTTCATGTCGTTTGTCAATGGAGTTAAGGCTTTTAATGTTTATATGGTTTAGCGATAGCACTCTCACTACATACATACGTGTATGTTGTCGGCGATTAGCCTTGCAATGATCTTAATTGTGGTTATTTGACAGCCCAAAACCCTCTAAGTATATCTTAAATGCATCTTACCGGATATAAAATGAATACTACATAGTCTGTGGTGATTTTTTGGTGCCCAGTTTTCACGTCGAATTGCAGCCGTCCATTTCGGTCTCCTCTTTGGATCCCTCGGAATACAGTAAAACTTCAAGTCTCTCCTTCCATCTTCTCTGTTAGTGCAACCAACAGCCACACACGCCTTCACCATTTTGATTATTAATGTTAAGGAGCAGAAAAACACGCCGTAAATAGGAGCAATGTACGTAGCCGTAACAGGTTAACACTATGTTTTGACGGACAATTGGGCGGTACCATTCAGGAGAGCGGAGTTGTGACGTCACGTGGGTAGGGTCTATTGTGGTAGTGAGTAACAGCAATAATGAGAAGGCTGTTGCAGCAAAAGAGTTAGCGTATTGGCCCGAATATAAGACTGATTATAAGACGACCCCCTCTTTTTCAAGACTCAAGTTTGAAAAAAGATTTTTTGAACACCAAAATATTTTTTATACAGAAAATAATTACAGTACATCCGAAACAAATGATTATAACAATATATTTGAGAGAAAAAGCATGTCATTTTGCCTCATTCAAATCTTAATATCTGAACATTTAAATGTGTAAACTAAAGTGCAATCACATTCGTAAATGAATGGCTTCTGGTTTTTGAAATGTAAATAAACAAAACTATTGTGCTAAAACAACAAACTTGCAATAACTGCATTAACCATCAAAGTGAAGTCTGTAGTCTTGAAACAAATCTGAATAAGGAAAAACATTGCAATAAAATAATGTAAACTGGTTATACTTGAGAGTAGCTGAGATCTATCATGACAGAACATCGCTTCAATGATATCTGGCGCCATCTAGCGTCGTGAATGGGCAGAGTAGCTGAGATCTGTCATGACAGAACATTGCTTCAATGATATCTGCCTCCATCTGGCGTCGTGAATGGGTATAATTTCTAGACCGCGAATATAAGACGATCCCTTCTTTTTCAGTTTTATTTCAATGCAAAAAACACCGTCTTATATTCGGGCAAATACGGTAATTATATATTTAGGGCTAAGGAGTGATTTAATTTTGTTTCTTTTAAATCGTCTATAGCATTGGATTCTTGTGATTAACCACGATGAATTAAATTGTCATATACAAACCAATAATAATTTCAAATGTAGAAAATACTGTAGTAATGTTCATACGCAAATCTGTCCTGACATCCTTCTTCCTGTGTATCCCCTCCCAACATGGTGTCCCCTCAGCAGATGAAGTTGTCAAGAGCTTGTAACCCTACTTATAGTCAGTTAGCATATATAGTGGTATATCTAAGAAGCACATTCTGTGGAAGCCTACACATTTGGTCCACCAGTACTTTAAACTGATGCTGGTTTCTACTCTGTGTTGAGGAAGGCTGTCTCATATGAATCTGTTCAGCTTGTGAGTTAGCTCGGATTTAACTCACTTAACTTGTTAACTTTGCTAGCCTTACTATTATTTTACCGGAATACAGTTGTGATATCACCTGTTTGCTGCTAAAGACTTGAATATCTCCCCTCATATCTTCACTTTAGCTTTAGACTCCTATTATTTTCCATCCTCAGTTAGTTAGCCGAATGGCACCCTTGCTATGATTTACTCAGCGACGGCGTCTGAAGTAGGTGATAGAGCACTGACGGCATACCACTCCATGTAATGGCGGCAACCAGACCTGCCATTTATTCTCTGCCACAGGGCGGCTGTATTATTAGTTGATGTGACAAACTGTGACATCCTTCTCGGTATTGCAGGTAATGTATCCATTCTCATACGCGGCTGTAGCTCCATAAGAGTTCTTATTATATAATATACTTATGAGTAAGAATTAAGGTGGCTGAAATGTCCCCAGGTACTGTATAATTGAGTTTAATGCAAAGGGAAAATTACATTCTGCGTCTTGGCCGTGTGAAAGACACAAGAAGAAAACTATATTTCCCATGAGCCTCTGTCTCTATCCTGATGAGAGCGAGCAGCTGCGCGATGAGTCTCAGTCTACTGGGTGTTACGCTGCTGCAAATTGTTGACAGTTCTACAAGCAAACACATCCCTGGGCAGTCAAGCAACAGACATCGGTGGTGGGGGCCCGTATTTTCTTATGGAGAGCAAAGGGGGTTTGTATAGCAAAAATTTTATTTTAATTTTAGTCTCAGTCTTTCGGACAAAAATCGATCAATCTGTCTGTCTGTCGTCCTATAGCTTAAAACGGGGGTCGGTAACACGTGTTTTGAGAGCCGCATGCGGCTCTTTAGCGCTGCTCTTGTGGCTCCCTGGAGCATTTAAAAAATGTTTGAAAATGGGAAAAAGATGGGGGAGGGAAATATATTTTTTGTTTGAACATGGTTTCTGTAGGAGCAAAACATTACACAAACAATTGGTAACACTTTACAATAAACGTCCCTTAATTAACGTTAATGCATTTTAAGACAATAACTCATGTTTAAGTAACGTGACAATAATTTATTTAATCCCTTATCTAACATTTATTAATATATTAATTAACATGAGTTAATGCATTAGTCAATTCATTAGTTAATGCATAATCAGATAGTAACTAATAGTTTGGTAAAATTAAAAATATATAAAGGCCTATGTAGGGTTAGGGTTTAGTGTTAGGGTTTGTTAACTTAAGCATTTATAATTTCTTAGTTAAGGGACACATGTACTACACTTTACAATAAGGGTCCAAAAAACATTCAGTAATGGTTAATAAAGTTAAGGGGTGGGACTTAAGCATTTATAATTTCTTAATTAAGGGACACATGTGCTAGCTTTACAATAAGGTTTCAAAAAGCATTCATTAATGGTTAATAAAGGTTATGAGGGGGGGAACTCAAGCATTTATAATTTCTTAGTTAAGGGATACGCATGCTAGCCTGGTACACCAGACTCAACGCTGTTCCAGCTATTGAGTCTGGCCACCATTCCCACGGAAACAATTTCCAGGGCGGAGCAAGCCACAGCAAACAGACAGCGGAGTGGACCAATCAGCGACGGGCAGACGTGACGTTAGTAAAATGGCGACCGCAGGACGATGGACTTGCGCGCGGAAGTAAACATACGAAGAGAGCGGAGTTTATTCGACATGGCTAGCGCGAGACAGACTGTTGTCAATGACTCGTGTCGATGTGTTTTTGGTCATTTAAAACTGATTTTACCGTGGATTGGAACATATTCGCGGCTCTGCCGTTCACCATCTGTGCTGCTGAAGAGACGACTTTCGACGCGCAAGAGTGACGTTGCTCGTGAAGAACACGTCACGCAAATAAACGAATCTGATTTGTCGATTGATTTTGTACCTGCTCGAAAAGGCCGTTAATGGGATGGTTTCCAGACTATACTATCAGTGTTTGAAAAATACAGGGAGAATAGTCTGGCAGAGCCAGGCTATACGCATGCTACACTTTACAATAAGTAAATACACTGTAAATGAGAAACATTGCTCTGTGAGTCCTTGGGTGCTGCTAACCTAACCTTAAGTATGGTATTATTTCACGTGACCGTACCTCATAAGTATTACTTAACCTTAATTAACCGTTGCTGAATGTTTTTTGGGCCCTTATTGTAAAGTGTAGCACATGTGTCCCTAAACTAAGAAATTATAAATGCTAAATTAACAAACCCTTAACCCTAAACCCTAACCCTATATAGGCTTATATATACAGAGGGGAGAACAAGTATTTGATACACTGCCAATGGGTTTTCCCATTGTCAGTGTATCAAATACTTGTTCTCCCCACTGTATTTTTAATTTTACCAAACCATTAGTTACTGTCTGGTAATGCATTAACTAATGCATCAACTAATGCATTAACTAACTAATGCATTAACTCATGTTAATTAATATATTAATAAATGTTAGATAAGCAACTATATTAATTATTGTAATGTTACTTAAACATTAGTTATTGTCTAAAAATGCATTAACTAATGTTAATTAAAGAACCCTTATTGTAAAGTCTTACCAAACAATCTTAACATTTTCCAATGCTGTAAAAATGTGTAAAATAAATATTACATTTCAACATTTCTGTCATTTGCATCATAGCCTGCGACGCACGTTTCTATCAGCAGGGCGGCTGTTGTAAACAAATAACACCAGCGGCTAAATTATGGGACATGGATTCCAAAGAGGTAAAGAGAAAAAAAACTGGGGAGAATAGAGGATTCAACGTTTCTTGGACCGAATAAATTGCGTTCATTGCCAATGCGGAAGGATTTTCTGAATGTTTGCTCTGTAGCGAGAAGTTGTCAAATCACAAAAGGAGTAATAGGGAAAGACATTTACAGGGAAGGCATACTACTTTTGCAGCCGAGTACCTAGTAAGTGTGATTGCATAACTTCTGGAGAAATTATAGGAGTGCAAAAATAGTGGATTGCATCTCCAAACTCCACTACTGCTTCATGTTCTTTTGCAACTCGGGATAAATCATGTCTGGAAAACCGTTCACAGATGGTGACTGGTAAATGAACGAGTCATTCATCAACATATCAGACCACCTATTTGCAGACTTCAAAAACAAAACCGAGATAATACAGAAAATCAAATACAAGCCTCTCGCACTAAGACAGTGAAGGAAAGGGCCATAAAAATGGCAGGCAACTTTACCAATAACCAAATCAATGACATTAATTCATCGGTAGCATACTCTGTGACGAGTCGTGTGATGTGATCGATATTGAACACCCATCGCTTTTATGCAGGTACGTGAACTCCGATTATATACTTTACCTTTTCAAAAGGGTGCCGTTTTATTTTTTTATAAATGCAAAAATGCAGGCTGCATTTTGTCACACTATGTTTGTTGACCAGATAAGGGGCACGTAATGCACATTCTATTTTGTTGTTGTTTTTTTAAATCGTCAAAATACAAATGATATCAAAATTGGGATTTCTTTAATTTTAACAAAGTAATTAAACTTGAGGCAGTATCAGACAACAACAAGTGGTCAGGTCGTGCGTCATTCTTTATACAATGCACCGCATGGAAAATAAACATTTAATCATGAAGGCTCCCTATATATTTATAGCCAACTTAGTCATTTTGATAGTAGGCTAATATAGATGCCTGTTGCCTTCATTATAATGCTTCTATAAGACCTTTAAATTTTTGCGGCTCCAGACATGTTTGTTTTTTGTTATTTTGGCCGAATATGGCTCTTTCAACATTTTGGGTTGCCGATCTCTGGCTTAAAAGAAAGCTTATATGACACGTTCGATCAGTGGATGCCAACCTATCTCAGTCCAAATGGATCGAACATCTGTTACCGTCAATGGCATCCCAGTCCAAATGGATTGGACGTCTATGTTCATTCCCTGCCAACCCTACCTGTTCAAATAGATTTACTCATCACAGACAGTAAAGGTTATGGAATATATTTCATTACTTTGATTTGCCCTTGCTTTGACATTGGCTGATGCTAATGAGGTGTTATTTTTGGTGCCTCTGTCCAGAAGGAGTCTAAAAACAGGTGCCTCTAAACCAATGTAGTTTCCTCCCCAGAGCATTTCCCTTCACTCGACTTCAGAGGACGACATCACTGCGGAGGTTGGCTGCTGATAAATGAGAGGTCACTTGGGGAGAGAGGCCGTCACCAACGATGTGGGATTTTCCGTTCCATCTAATTTAAGCAGCAGCCCCTGAACAAATATAATGTAACCTGTTGTCAAGTTACGCCGTGCACTATTGACGCTTTAAATTATAGTTATAAAGCATCCAACTGCTCATGAAAAGACAGGATCACAAATAGTCCTCCCTCTGTTCTAACCTTATGGTGCATCTCACTTACAGTACCTGCCTGTCACAAAGGCTGCCAACACTGGCCTGATATATTTTATGATTACAGTCGAGCCAAAGTTTTGTCTCTACAATTTTGTCGGAAATAATCCTCTGACACTTCTTCCTCATAAAGCTTGAAAGATTGGAAATGATCAATTTCAGGGTCATCCTGTCAAGATCAGCACGATTTATAACCGTGACAATATTTGAATTTTTTTTTTTTTTACTTGAGTAAGTATAAATACACTGCGCTGTTGTACATGTGTTCTATTTTAATTTCTTTCAACTACCGTATTTTTCGGACATAAGGCGCACCTGAGTATAAGTCGCACCAGCCATAAAATGCCCAACGAAGAGGAAAAAAAACGTATATAAGTCAAACCGGAGTATAAGTCACATATTAGGGGGGAAAGTTTCTTGATAAAATCCAACACATAGAACGGATATGTCATCTTGAAAGGCAATTAAATATAAAAATACAATAGAGAACAACATGCTGAATAACTGTACAGTATGATATGATGTTACATGATGCATGAACAACGAAATGCGAATATACGGTCCTCACCAGGACGCTACGGCTCGTTCCTGGCTATACAGCGAGCTAAACTACCAAATGACGATGCTGGATGTCCGTATAATTTGCTGAATCAATTGCTTTTACAGCAATGACACAAACGGTTAGCATGCGTTTGCTAGCATTAGCACATCGTTCAAAAAAACCACACAAATGGCTCTAAGTGTCCGATCGCGGGTGGAAAACACACAACAATAACAGAAAAGATGATACACACAGGCGTTGCCTCTGTAGAGATATCTTACAAGAATAAACAATGAATGTAGTTTCGCAGCAGTGTCTGTCTCTTTCTCTCGCCCACTCGCTCAGGGACATTGCATAGCTGTCCGTCTTCTTCTGGCGTGTGAGCGCTTTTCTCCGCGTAAACAAGTGCGAGTGCGCCCCCACGTGGGCGTGAAAGCGCCACAAAATAAAAGCATGCATTTCAATATAAAAAAGTCAAGAATACAATTGAAGACACATTGCCAAAGGCAGAAAGTGAACGTGGCCATAGCTATTAACTCACTCACTCCCAGCCATTTTCACCAGAGCAAGGCCCTTCGCTCCCGGCCATTTTTCTGGATTTTGACTGATTTTGCAAGGCCCATAGAAAATTCTGTTCTATTGCTATATAACCATGGAACCCACCAAAAGAAAGATTAGAGTTTTTTCTTTCAGCAGAAAAAAAGTAAGTTCACATCTTTTTCCATTCTTTAGAAATCAGCATTAGAAAATAGCTTAGTTTGAGCAATTTTTAAATTTCTGATTAAAAAAACGGAGAAAATGAGCTTTTTGTAAACGCATACATTTCAAACATAACTTTGACTTTAACAAAGCTATGTTTTGCAGTAGTTACATCCCAAACATCTGAATAATATTTTTCTTCTACAAAATACCATGAACAACCAGACAAATAAAGCTTTTGATTGCAAAGTAACAATTTATTCACACATGACTACAGAGAGATGATGGTTTGTCGCCGAGATGACGCAGTTGTCGCCACGTCAGCCGTGTAAACTTTTCCCTCATCGTTGTCTGCCTCACAAAGCTGGATTATTTTTGCGTTTCTGCGGGGTCTGCTCGGCGAGCCGCTGCACTGGGGGTCCCACTCGTTTTGCCCGGTCGTCCAGCGCCTGGCCTCCCAGGCGTCCTCTCGGTTGTTTTGTTCGGTCGGAGCGCCGCCTGACATCATGCCGCCAGTGCTCCGACCATGCTGCCCGGCCGTTAATTGCTGTTGAATCGGGTTGCCTGGTCTTACAAAATGCGCTACTGCCCTCCAGTGGCCAGTTTTGTTGCCTTAAAATGGGTTTGGAGCTTTGTTCTTTGTTTCTCAGATAGAGCGGAAGCTATATATGCTTCTTATTTAAAAAAAAAAAAAAAAAAAACGCAAAAGACGTATAAATACGTTTTTTGGACAATGAAGCATTTCAAAATAGAACGTATTTATACGTTTCTGGGAGCAAATGAGTTAAGAGTTATTCAGATAACTATAGCATAAAGAACATGCTAACAAGTTTACCAAAACATCAGTGTCACTCCAAAACACCAAAATAACATGTGAAATGATATTATAATGTCACACATAAGTCGCTCCTGAGTATAAGTCACACCCCAGCCAAACTATGAAAAAAATTGCGATTTATAGTCTGAAAAATACGGGACTGTTAATTTCAGTTACTCTTGTTTACATATTTATCTGAAATTCTTCAATTATTTTTGTTATTCTATTTTTTCCCCAAATGTATTACATTTTTTTAAGGAATTAAAATAAAAATCATTTTATTTGTTTTAGAAATATTCATGTTTGCATTCATTTATTTATTTCTTCATTTTTAAAATTTATTTGTTTTTAAAGATTCACCCCCCCCAAATGGATCCCTCAATCAATTTATTCATTTTATTTTAAATTAAAAATATAGATATGTATTTTTATTGCCCATTGTAAAATACATGCGGGCAACACTAATACTATAATTGGACGTTAAATGGGGGCAACAGATTATTGTCCCATGAGCCACAATTGGCCCGTGGGCTGCCAGTTTGCGTCCCCTTTTCCTAAATGAATGTAAAAAAAAATTTAAGAAAAAAATAATCATAATTGGTGGATAAAAGGGTTAAGAATGATCGCATAAAACAATACAGCACTATACAGGTGTGGAGAAAAGAAAGATGGAAAGGGTTAACATCAGGTGGTGTGAGGTCGACGTTTTAATGGCTTTTAATGGAGTCTGAATGGGTTGCTGCCAAGTCAATAGTTCAACATTTAGCTCCGTAATGATGCCTCATTTTTATTGGCTTGTAAAGACAGGCCATAAAAGAATCGTTTCCAAACAGTCTTTAATTAAATGAAGGAAGTGCAGGTAAAGAGCTCCCGGTAATGTTGAAACTTACTCATGACTAACACATCCTGTCTGACTTTTAGTACGTGTTCGTGTTGCATTTGTGATTTTCCTGCAAATGTCTCAGGCAAGCTAATTCACTTGATGAGATTACAAGAAAAACATAACGGAAACGGTGCGACGAGGCTGACTCACTGTCATTTAGCTGTCATTCAATTACAGTTGCACTTGTCCTTCCAATACTTTAATTACACTCTCAATAATTGTTTTGCCACTTTTGAAGGAGAGAGGATACCAGAGTGTGAAGAGTAGAGATGGAAATTGGACAAAGGCACAAAAGCCCACTGCTACACATACAATATAAACAAGAGCACACATTCACAAATAGACATACTGTTTAGAGACATACTGCACCGTTAAGGCATTCAGCCCTACTGTATGCTTAGGGAAATACAATAAACTCGGATTTGATTTTATAATGCCACCCACATAATACATCTGGAACAACGGAGACCGCTTTGTCTTGGTTTATGTCCCCTGCATTGAGCTGATGATGTGGGCACACAGAGGCTGGAGGCCTTTATGCATATAATTACTCCTCAATAGCGTTATAGTTAAGTCCGGCTTTTTTGGCTCCCACTTTTTCCTGCTTGATTATTTGTCTCTGCACTTTTGTAAGATCTCTAAGGGCACATGGCTCCCTCTCATCTCACTGTGTTTGCACTATCTCAAGCATTTAAAAACGTGTTTATTAGCGTGTGTGATCATATGCGAGGACAACACGAGTCAACATAGATGTTAAAGGGAGGGCTTCCATGTGGAAGATTCCTGATAAGGGGGTTAAGTGTAACAAAAACTAGGGACGTCCCGATCACTTATCTTGGCACTCGAGTCCGAGTCACCAGATTTTGAGAATCTGGCAATACCGAATCTCGATCTGATACAGAAAAAGGTGGTGTTTCTAGTCGGTTGTGTGTGCTTGTGTGTGCGCGTTTTTTTTTTTTTTTTTGTAACAAACGTTCTAAAAATGTTACTGTACTGTACTGTTTAGAGCAGGGTTCTCCAAAGACCGGGCCGCGGACCATTACCGGTCCGTAGCGCATTTGGTACTGGGCCACGCAGAAATAATAAATAATTTATTCACGACTACATTCTGGCTGATTGACTTTGGCCTGTGCCGCTTAACACACCAATATCCCTGTCTACTCTAGATATACAACTACATGATAGGAAGTTATCATAGAAATGCATTAATTGGACTGTTAGCAGTACACCTTGTTTTGTATATCTATATGCGCTTTGCCTCGATAATAACGTATGACGTAGGTCGTCGCCCATCACATTTGTTCCCGGAAATAATTAGCCCCCACACTAGAATGACTGAAAAACAGACGTCTTTGGACAGGTTTTTTACGGGGAAAAGGGAACCCGACGAGCCAGAAGATGAGCCTACAACCTCGAAGAAAACAAAATCTATGCATATTCCCAATCACTAAAGACCCACATACTGCGAAGGAGTGGATTCATGACCCGTATGTGAATAAACCGAGTTATTCGAGCATGTCTGTGCAACAGGAATATCAGCTTGTAGAGATCGCAAATCATGGCGACCTTAAACGTACATTTGAGACAACAACTCTACCGAGGTTCTGGATTAAAGTCATTTCGGAATATTCTGACATCGCTAAGAGAGCACTGCAAACTGTGCTACAATTTCCAACATCGTATCTTTGGAAGTGGGCTTCTCTCACTCTCCCATTTCGGGACCATCTCGTCGCAACGAAACAAGCTCAGGCCTCCCACTGATTCAGCGGGTGAGTTGTATTTTCCCTGCTCTTAACGCGACGGAGCTAAAAACAAATGTTATTTTATATTTGCTGTATTTTTCTGTCGCACATTGCAGGTGTTATGACAAATTTGGCATGCGCGTAACATTAAAAATTACCGCAAATGCAGCGATTCCAAAGTACACACTGCAAACTTTCTTTAAAGAAAGGAATATTAACTTACATTTGCCATGATAGCTGCACGTAACAACTGCACGCAACTCTCTCACTTAATGACTTCGCCGTGTCGTTAAGCATTAATTTACGCTATTTTGCACATGTATGTTTATGTTGTAAATAGTTTTTTAGCACCGTTGGATAACATTGAGAGTCCAACTGAATATAAAAGAGGGCTTTTTTTCATCGCCACAAAAGCTTTGGGAGCAAAATTTTATGAGGGTGCAAACTTTGACAGAACACCGGTCCGTGAAAAAAAGACCCAAATCACACTGGTCCGTGGTGCAAAAAAGGTTGGGGACCCCTGGTTTAGAGTACTTCTTCTTCCGATGTTTCTGGGAGTGTTGCAGAGTATAAAATGTATATATTTTTCTTTTCTTTTTGCAATGTCATTGTATTTCTGGATTATTTTGTTATTTTTTTAGCCCTTTAAAAAATTACCAGATTCTTCTCACACGATTCCGATCCTCTGAAAAATGGCCCGATCGGGCGGATTATCACGTGATCAGATTGGGGACATCCCTAACAAAAACACTTTATTTAATGAATGCAGCCTTTAAAGTTTACATAATGTGCAAGTAGGCATGTGCTGGTATAAGATTCTGTTGATATGATATCCCTAAGCCAAAATATCACGGTATCATGGTATTACAATTTTAGCTTTAAAATGTGTTATTTTGAATTATCTGGGATTTTTTTCCCAAAACATATTAGCAAATTGGAACATAAATATAATTATATTAATTATTATTATTATTATTATTATTATTATTTTAATACCAAAAAAAAACAAAAAAAAAAACTGGAATATTCTTAAATAAAATTCAAATCAAAGCAGTCCTTTAGGTGAGCCTTAACCCTCAGCCGCAGCTCAACATTATTACCATCAGAACAAAAATAATTGAATTATTTTCCATACCATGTATCATGTTTACATTACACACACACTCTCTTCTGTCAACACAGACAGAGAAAAAAAAACACGTTTTACCACCGCTAGACACACTAAACACACACTAACCTTTAATTTTATATAAATGTTGAAACACTATTGGAAGTATTGCCTCCTCGGCAAACCCCCATCGCAAACTGGTTTTTCATGTTGGTTGGCCCTCCTCCTCTAAGCCATGGCCATTCTGGAACTTTTCTGTTGCCGAACTATTCCCATACCACCGATTTCGTTTTTTTCGATAGGGAAAAAGTTCAGGAGTTTTACGTCCTCCAGCCATCGTAGTGCACAGCTGACTCACTGACTCTGTGCACCAACCGGTGGGGGAGGGTTGAGCCTTGCAGCTACAAGCGAGGGATTTCTCCCTGCATTTTTGGCTCATAAAAAATAGCTAATACCGTAGAGACGGTATAACGGAAATGTTTTGCGGTTTTCAAACAGTTTTCATACCACGGCATACCTTGAAACCAGTGCCACATGCCTAGGTGCAAGGATTGTGGTAGCCACATTTAATATATTCTTTTGTAAATATAAGCGCAAAAGTATAGCAAATGGATTACAACAAGTGTGTCAAGCTCACAGGCTACATCATAGTTGTGGTTTCATTTGGAGGGCTATTATGTTTTGTGACTAGGGCTGCCACAGTTTATCAATTTATCAACAACTAACGGATTAGCAAATGAATCGACCACTGTTTGGGCTCATTTTAAGGTACTATATGGAATTCATAGTGTTAATGTAAAATACTTTTCTACTCCTGATGAACACAAAGAGACCTGACAATTTAACTGAGACTGCCCCAAAGTGCCCTTTTTCTTCCATCCAATAGAAAGTGTTCGATTTGAACAATCTGGGTATACACGTGCCTGTGCACGTACCAGCAGTACCCCACTGCATCAGTGTTGTTTTACCTACTCTCTGCTTGGCATAAACACTGCACACCTGAGCCAGTAACTGTCTGCAATTTACCATGGATTCAACTGCAGCCCCAACTCCAGTACAACTCGTACAAGCATGCGCACCATGCATCTTAAAACAGAGGCTGCAGTTACGATTTAGGCGTAAAAAATTGACAAACTCTAAAGAGCACCTTTAAACATTTTGCTGACCTAAAAATAGAGCCTCCTGATTGCAAAAATTCCATTTTTAATTATTTACATTTTTTAAATTAAAAAAGGGGAAAACATTCACTATTCTTTGTAAATTTTTAATAAAAAAAGAAAAACGACAAATATTCTATTTATTATTCATTTAGTTCAATGTTTATTTTTTTAAAATTGCATTTAAAAATATGACAAAATGAAAAACATTAATATTCTCTTTTTATGTTTTTGAAAAGATATATATATATAGGTAGTCCCCGGGTTACAAACGAGTTCCGTTCCTACGCTGGCAACGTAACCCGAATTTCCACCTAAGTTGGAATCAAGCCTTTAAAGGGCAGGGGAAGAGGTTTTCAAAATTCGATGTACCGTATTGGCCCGAATATAAGACGGCCCTGATTATGAGACGACCCCCTCTTTTTCAAGACTCAAGTTTGAAAAAAGACTTTTTGAACACCTAATTATTTTTATACAGAAAATATTACAGTACATCCGAAACACATGACACATAACAATATATTTGAGAGAAAAGGCATGTTATTTTGCCTCATTCAAATCTTAATATCTGAACATTTAAATATGTCAACTACAGTGCAATCACATTTGTAAATGAATGGCATCTGGTTTTTTGAAATGTAAATAAACCAGTCTGTTGTGATAAAACAACAAAATTGCAATAACTGCATTAGCCATCAAAGTGAAGTCTAACTGTAACTATAGTCTTGAAACAAATCTGAATACGGAAAAACATTGCAATAAAATAATGAGAGTAGCTGAGCTCTTTCATGACAGAACATCACTTCAATGATATCTGGCGCCATCTAGCGTCGTGAATGGGGAGAGCAGCTGAGATTTGTCATGACAGAACATCGCTTCAATGATATCTGGCGCCATCTAGCGTGGTGACTGGGTATACTGTTTAGACCACGAATATAAGACGACCCTCCTCTTTTTCAGGCTTATTTCAATGCAAAAACCGTCTTATATTCGGGCCAATACGGTAATTTGACGAATTTAAACTTTGGACGCCGATTGGTGGCTCAAAACATCACGAAAGGAAGTGTGGTAAGGTTATGTCTAGCATCGTGATTTCTCATCGTTCTGTGATATATATATCATTAATTGCAAAAAACATATGACGCCGTTACGTAACGGCGTTATTTTTTCAGTAACGGGGTAACTAATTACTTTTTTTCCGCCGTTACAACGTCGTTACCGTTACTGACGGGCAAAAGCGGTGCGTTACTTACTCTGAATAAATTGAAGAAACTACCAGCCGTGTCGGGTCTGCTCTCTTGATTTGTCATCCAAGACTTGGGGTGCGTTCAGGTTCGAGAATAGCGCACGTACTTCTGACTCCAAGCTGTTTGTCCCTGCTCATTCAATTAGACAATGCTTTCCAAAGTTTGGTAACGTTTCTGTGTTTGCTACACCTGATGCTAGCCTCGTTCCCATCTCCCACTGTCAGCCAGCAATAATTCTGCTTCCATCTTGAGGACGGCAGACGCTTTGAAGGTGACGTGAATTGTCGGGAAACGAGCCTACCTGAATGCTGCCCCTCAAGAGATGCGATGGAAGTGATTGTGATTGGCTGAGGGTTAGTCATGTGTCGTGGTAAGCCAATCAGAGCCGGTGATTTCACAAGCAAACCGGAACAGCGCGTGCGGCAAACACACACACGCAAAACAGATGCACAGGGTCGGGATGGCAGAGCATTCAGAAGAAAAATGGTCTTTTAAGAGGTGGAGATATAGACACTATTTCAAGTTTGTCGAAAGGAAAGGAAATAACCTGCATGTAATGTGTAATTTATGTCCTGGGGAAAAGCTTTTGTTGACATCTGTGGTAAGCAATTCAAATCTGCTGAAGCACCTAACAAGTTAACTACCTGTCTGTTCTTCTCTATTCCACTGACTCGAATATTGCTCAGAAAATTTCAAATTCTCTGACATACAACAAGTTCTTCTTAAAGTAACGGAAATAGTTACTTTCCCTGGTAACTAGTTACTTTTACTATAGAGTAATTCAGTTACTAACTCAGTTACTTTTTGGAAGAAGTAGTGAGTGATGTAACTAATTACTTTTTTAAAGTAACGTGCCCAACACAGGTAGTTTTATAGATCTAGTGATAAATGTATCAAATTCACAATAGATGACCTGTCAGCTGTCCTTTCTACTTATGACAGGCCAGCAACAACAACATAAAAAAAAACAGGTCGCACGTCAACGAACAGGCAGTAGAATTCGCCCTCCTATATCAACAGAATGGCATCAAATTTTAGAATTAGAAAAGCCAGTAAGGTATTGTATTTTCTTAAGCTTTCAAAGCTGTCGTCCCTGAAATGTTAAAAAAAAAAAAAAAAAAAAAAGAAGCAATGTCTAAATCCTTGCAAAAGAAGGTTTTTTTTATGGCCACTGATAGTGTCTCGAGCCGTGTGAGTAATTCATCGCAACACATCAAGATGGCATGAGGAATCTCTTGCGAGTAAAACCGTGAAAATCTTTGCAATACTGTATATGGCGAGGATACGGTAGTGCTATACTTCTGTATTGGAGTGCTGGCGAGGCGTTCTGTAAATTACGTCATCAGGTAGCGGCCATCAGCGGGGGACGTCCCCTGTTGCTAAGGTGTTGCTATGGCGTACCCTAAAAACTACCCGGTCAATTAAAAAAAAGAAAAACTGGAGACAAAATGGTGGACGAGAATCCGGCATCGTAAAGTTGAAATCATGTCAGTCCAGTACGTCGTAACTTGTATTTGGAATTTTATTCTAGCAAGAAACATGAAGTTGATCCACATGATTATATTTGTAGGCAACGCTCTGTGTGCAGTGGCTTCCAATGGTAGTTTGATGAACTACAAGCATGTAAAAGTATAATTCATCCACCAATCAGTGTTGTTAATCTTACTGAAAAAAAGTAATTAATTATAGTTACAAATTACTTCTCCCAAAAAGTAATTGCGTTAGTAACTCAATTACCTGAATGTAAGAGTAATTAGTTACTTGGCAAAGTAATTGGTGATAATTACTTTTTTTTTTTCCCTCAAAAAAAAAAAAAAAGAAAAAAAAAAAAACATTGGCCACACTATGTGAAGTTTTTTGTGAAGGTTTTTGGTACAATTGGCCCGAGCCCAATTCTTTACCCTAATTTACCCTTTACCCTGAATCAACTGTAAAAAGTTGTTAAAATTGCTCCCATTATTGCATTTGTTCCCTTCTCTCTACTTTCGACATATGAAAGTTTTAAAACAGTTTCATCATTTAAAGATAGATTCAAGTCAAGATTTTGCCGATTTAGAAGTATTTATATAAAAAGATTTTAAAAAGATAAAAAGTTACTTAGGCTTGCTAGGAAGGTTCTCTACAACAGAGCTGTCCTAAAAAGTCTACTGCTTTAAGATGGCGGCTGTCTACTAACGCATTTAGTGCCATGCAGTGTTGTTAATTTTACTTTAAAAAAGTAATTAATTACAATTACAAATTACTTCTCCCAAAAAGTAATTGCGTTAGTAACTCAGTTACCTGAATGTAAGAGTAATTAGTTACTTGGCAAAGTAACTAGTGATATGTTTTTTTCTTTCTCAAAAAAAAAAAAAAAAACACACACACAGGTCACACAATGTGAAGCTTAAAGTGTTTGGGGGACAATTGGCCCTAGCCCAATTCTTTACCCTCCACTTAACTAGACACAAGGGTATTGCGATAACTAGCTAGTAACCTTTGCTATGTGTGGAAGTCATTTAAAGTTGTGAATCAATCGTTAAAGTTGTTAAAATTTCTCCCGTTATTGCATTAGTTCCCTTCTGTCTACTTTAAACATGTGTAAGTTTTAAAACTGTTTCATCATTTAAAGATAGATTTAAGTTAAGATTTTGCCGATTTAGGAGCATTTTAAATTTAAAAAAATTACTTAGGTTCGCTAGGAAGGACCTCTACATCAGGGCCTTCCTGAGAGGTCTACTGCTTTAAGATGGCGGCTGTTTACAAACGCATGTGGTCCTTAAAACATGTTGGCAGTGCAGCAGTGTCTATCATTTGCATCTAGTTCTATAATATGATATCTACCGTGTCATGTGGGCGTAGTTTGTCGGCTATGGCTGCAGTCAGGTATTATTGGAGCCACCTAGCATCGCGGTTGCAACGGCGTCTTCCCGACTCCTGCTCTGCTCTCGTCCCCGTGAGTCCGTTTCTCTCAGACTTTTTTAAAATTCAACCAACTTAGTAACGCATAGTAACGCACGCCTTTCCCGCCTCAGTAACGGTAACAGCGTTGCCAAGATGAGAAAAGTAATTAATTAGATTACTCATTACTGAAAAAAATAACGCCGTTAGTAACGCCGTTATATTGTAACGCCGTTATTAACAACACTGCCACCAATGCATAGTGGATGCTTGGAAAACAGAAGGTGTGCTGTATGTGCCTCATCTTGGTCAAGGACAGAACGCAAAAAAACCCCCCAAAAAACAAACAAACAAACAAAAAAAAACAGAACAAGTAGTGAATGATGAATTCTTCTTCACCACCCCGAGATATCAGTACAGTAGTTGGTTTTGAACTGTACACAAACAACTAGATAGATTTTATTCGCACCAGAGTTAAGTGATTGAGTTGAAACTCGAGCAAATGAGTCACACCAATGGGGAAAGCTAAGTAGAGCTCAGTTATGACATACTAAAGGGCGCTGGTGTAAAAGCAGTTTAAGACAATGGGTGCATGCTCATACTTCCTCCCCCAAGACATTAATATAAGGAGACCAACTCCGGTGGCATGGAATGAATATGATTCTTAATTGGAATTGAACACATGAAATGGAGCATTGTATTACACACATCACCAAAACAATGACTGAAAAAAAAAATGGTAGTAGAGGTTGACAAAACCTTGCATGTTGTCAAACTCTTCTTTGTCAAATTCTTACCACAAACTGTAATTTGAATGACATGCATCACTTCTATTTTTGTAAACGCACACTGAATATTATGTACCATGCCAAACCTTAGGCACTATTAGATTAAGTACACAGTGCGCACTGTAGTATATGGGAAAAAAGGCGGGAGGAAATATCTGGTTTGGGCAAAGCATCAATTCTGGTTGCAACGGTGCTCCCTGGAATTACAATCTTGGAGAATGATGGCACTGAGGGCTAAAGGTGTTTTTGAGCCGAAGATACTAAGAATTTGAGCCAAAGCGAGAAAGACCTGCCGGGAAGGGATCGTCAAATAACTCTGTACATTCTATTTTTATTGGTTGTATTTATTATCACTAATAAATAAGTGCACGCCGGTAATTTGATGTTTGTCATGGATGAATTAGTTTACAACTCACTGACTCATTACTGTGATGGACACTCTTCTACTGCTTGAGTCCCAAGAGCCACCTCGTGGACTCCAGTCTATAAAGTCAAGGGCACGAAAGGGGCCCTTGACTAATGGCTTGTTTGTAACCAACCACAATAAGCCAAATCTGTGAAACCACTAAACAGGACAAGCTCCTTCCGTTCCATCAGGTTTCTAGAAAATCACCTACGGCCACACTCAGAAAATGCAAAGTGAGAAGGAAAGTTTCTGATGGCAAGAGATTTAAAATCCAGCAGCAGTGAGAAGCTTAATCAATGATCATGATCCTGAATCAAATCAAAGTCTTGATGGATAACAAGGAGTGGTGCAGGATATATGACTGTAATCTTTTATTATTGCAAGCTTCATGAAGGCAGGGCCTCGTAGCAGTGGGAAAACAAATCACCCTGTTAGGTGTTGTTTATATAATATGTTGCGCTTTTCATATGAAAGTCATCTATTTCAAGCCGACTTGTTAATTCAGTCTTTCCCAGACTGAGGCATTGATAGATGTGATAGACCAAGACCATGCATACTTTATGAAGACCTTATGAGAGCTGCCAGGGAGAGAAATAGAGGTAGATGTTATTTCCCGTTCAGTCAAAGTGTAATGTAGATCTTAAAAATCTTTTAACATACCACAGAGAACGTCACACTCTTAACTCATTCAGTGCCACTGACAATGAGAGACGTCCATTTTTAATTTGTAATGTACAGGCCTCCTAAAACACCAATTTCATGACAATGTGATACAAATGAATTCTTTGCACTATAATGCGATATCTTCCAATTTTACAAAGTGTGGCACGATTTGATTCAACACCAGGACCTTTCATCGATGTCTCAATCCAGATGTATCGATGTAAAGTGTAAAGTGTATATCACCAATTACATGACAAATACGATAGAATATTGATTCTTTGGACAATGAAATGATATTTCCCAACACAGTGGTACTTCAACATACGTTTAAAAGGTTTCCCCTAGGATTTTTTGAAGCTGTGGTGGTGGGCTGTATCGGAGTTGATCAGCCTTACTATGTTGTGCCAAGGCAAAATTGAGTCATAACATGACAAATGAGATTTTTCCCCCACATTTTTTCCCCAAGAAGAACCATAACAAAGATCTATCTAAAATATTTCCATTAGCCAGGCTAATATCGTAGCTCACAGCTACGGTACAAGTACGTAAAATGTGTAGCTGATTACAGCTACATTTCCCTACGTAATAATCCATCTTTTTTTTCTCAGTTTCAGTTTCAGTTTATTTATTTTTTATTTACACATGGTATCATGGTACACACAAGAACATGTGTATATACAAGCAGTTCATCTGACAAGAGGCATGAAAGGGACACTCCGAATAAGCTATTTAAAGCTTTTAGTAGGGGCCCAGTCAAACAGCACACACATACACACATCCATACACATACATACAATTAACTATGGAAAATTTCAAAATTCTGATTACATCGGATTTGACATGTGATACCTTAGTAATGTTATTCAAAGACAGCATATTAAGCATGCATTGCAAGGAGATGAGTTTTCAGTTTTTTCTTAAAAATGGAGATGGAGTGTGACATTTTAAGTGTTTCGTCCAGTTCATTCCAGATCTGTGGTCCTCTGAACACAATGCCAAAGCTTGTAGACTTTAGCCTTCTGTTTTTTTCCTGTGATGTGATTTTTTCTTCTGCTAGTATATGTGTGCTGAGGAATATAGATTGGGATGAGATCACCTAATTTATGGTTTAGTTTATGGATGACCTGATACATTATGCAAGCATTTTGAAAGTAGTTGTGTTCTTTTAGCTTCAGAAGGTGGTGATGGTGAAATATTAATTTAGTTGGAGCATTGAACCCGAACCATGTTATGGTACATATGACTTTTTTCTGTAGTGTTTTTTTAGATAGGTTGGAAATGTGTTGCACCATATGATATTACAATATTGTAAATGTGGTTCAAATAAAGATTTATACAGGGTGAGAAGTGCAGATAGTGGGATATAATGTCGCAGTTTAAAAAACAGCAGCAAATTTTGACAGTTTATTTTTGAGCTCATCGATATGTTTTTTAAAATTAAGGTACTCATCAATATGGACTTGTAGAACAGACTCTTTCAATGGTTTCTCCATTTATGTTTAAACAAATTTGTTTGATGGGCTGTATTTTTATAGGAGCGAAACACAATGTAATTTTTGAAATTGATATTTAGGGAGAGTTTATTACATTACAACCATGTGTCTATTTTCTTTAGTTTACTATTTATGATTTGCTCAAGTGCAGAGGGATGTTTATGGGGAAAAAAATAATTTGTATCATTAGTAAATAGTACTTTATGAAAATGGATGAGGAATTAACAAAGTCATTAATGTACAGGATGAAGAGAAGCGGCCCTAAGATGGAGCCATGGGGAAGTCCAGGATTGATGAGTTTGCATGATTATTCTGAATTATTAATGTTGACATACTGATGTCTTCCAGATAGATAGCTACGGAACCACCCTAGCGCCAAGCCTCTAATCCCATAATGTTGTAGTTTTTTAATTAGTATATCGGTCTTAATGGTGTTAAATGCTTTGGATAGGTCCAAAAAAATGCCGATTCCGTAGTCCCCTTTCTCATAGCAATAGTACAATTTACATCTCAGAGTCCTTTTTCCTATTATCTGGCCCTAATACATACTACATTGCCACAACAATAATAGCCCTTCTGGCTGTCACCCCTGGAGGAAGCCTCTTCTGAAGACGATACACAAGAAAGCCCGCAAACAGTTAGACTTACACTGACACCATTTTTGTTTCCCTCAAACCCACGTTTGACTGGCTGATGACTAGTTGTATTCCCTTGAATTCAGCGTAAATCTACTAGAAATAAGTGAAATTTCCAATTTATGAATTTAAAATTGAGACTTTTCCAGTAAAATGTTGTCTATAAAAGTTGTAAACAAATAAAACAAACAGCAAAAATGAATTAAATGAACAAAAAAATAAACATTTCAGCGTCATTAACATGTTTTGTCCCCCCTGCCACTAAAATCAAACTCCGCCTATGTCTCGAAGGTTCTCCTCCGACCTTCGTATGCCAGTCTTTAAACAGTAAGTTAAGGGGAGAATTATTGTTATTGTACCGTAACATCGCCTGGGAAGTTGTCAGCTTCGTCAGGTTTTTAATCATTTATTTCAGAACTTGTGCAACACAACACCAAAAGTTTCTGTTTTGTGAAGTCACGCATATTTTACAATAATGTTGCACTGAAGTATGCTCATAGTCTCCAAAAAAGATTGGAGTTTTTCACAGATTATCCGCAAAAGTAAATAAATAAATAATAAAATCCAATTAGAAGTACCTTGTTTTTACTCTTTAATAGTTGTATGATAGAATATCATAGATACATTTCCTGACCAATGCATCAATAATTATTGTATCACCCTATTATGAGATAATTGCTTTCGTGACCCTTGTATTGCAAATTGTATTGTATCATGAGCTACATATACAGTGGGGCAAATAAGTATTTACTCAACCACCAATTGTGCAAGTTCTCCTACTTGAAAAGATTAGAGAGGCCTGTAATTGTCAACATGGATAAACCGCAACCATGAGAGACAGAATGTGGAAAAAAAACAGAAAATCACATTGTTTGATTTTTGAAGAATTTATTTTCAAATTAGAGTGGAAAATAAGTATTTGGTCACCTACAAAAAATCAAGATTTCTGGCTGTCAAAGAGGTCTAACTTCTTCTAACGAGGTCTAACTAGGTCTAACAAGGCTCCACTCGTTACCTGTATTAATGGCACCTCTTTTAACTCATTATCGGTATAAAAGACTCCTGTCCACAATCTCAGTCAGTCACACTCCAAACTCCACTATGTCCAAGACCAAAGAGCTGTCGAAGGACCCCAGAGACAAATTTGTAGACCTGCACCAGGCTGGGAAGACTGAATCTGCAATAGGTAAAATGCTTTGTGTAAAGTAATCAACTGTGGGAGCAATTATTAGAAAATGGAAGATATACAGACCACTGATAATCTCCCTCGATCTGGGGCTCCATGCAAGATCTCACCCCGTGGCGTCAAAATGATAACAAGAACGGTGAGCAAAAATGCTCACAAGGTCCCACACGGGGGGACCTAGTGAATGACCTAGAGAGAGCTGGGACCACAGTAACAAAGGCTACTATCAGTAACACAATGCGCCGCCAGGGACTCAAATCCTGCACTGCCAGACGTGTCCCCCTGCTGAAGAAAGTACACGTCCAGGCCCGTCTGCGGTTCGCTAGAGAGCATTTGGATGATCCAGAAGAGGACTGGGAGAATGTGTTATGGTCAGATGAAACAAAAATAGAACTTTTTGGTAGAAACACAGGTTCTCGTGTTTGGAGGAGAAAGAATACTGAATTGCATCCGAAGAACACCATACCCACTGTGAAGCATGGGGGTGGAAACATCATGCTTTGGGGCTGGTATTCTGGAAAGGGACCAGGACGACTGATCTGTGTAAAGGAAAGAATGAATGGGGCCATGTATCGAGAGATTTTGAGTGAAAATCTCCTTCCACCAGCAACGGCATTGAAGATGAGATGTGGCTGGGTCTTTCAGCATGACAATGATCCCAAACACACAGCCAAGGCAACAAAGGAGTGGCTTCGTAGGAAGCATTTTAAGGTCCTGGAGTGGCCTAGCCAGTCTCCAGATCTCAACCCTATAGAAAATCTGTGGAGGGAGTTGAAAGTCTGTGTTGCCCAACGACAGCCCCAAAACATCACTGCTCTGGAGGAGATCTGCATGGAGGAAAGGGCCAAAATACCAGCAACAGTGTGTGGAAAGCTTGTGAAGAATTACAGAAAACGTTTGGCCTCCGTTATTGGCAACAAAGGGTGCATAACAAAGTATTGAGATGAACTTTTGGTATTGGCCAAATACTTATTTTGCACCATGATTTTCAAATAAATTCTTTAAAAATCAAACAATGTGATTTTCTGTTTTTTTTTTTTCACATTCTGTGTCTGATGGTTGAGGTTTACCCATGTTGACAATTACAGGCCTCTCTAATATTTTCAAGTGGGAGAACTTGCACAGTTAGTGGTTGACTAAATACTTATTTGGCCCCACTGTATGTTCCCACCGTTAGTTTTACCTAGGTGTGTAAATCACCAAATACATGACATAAGATAGGAAATTAATTCTTTGGACGATATGAAATTTTTCCTATATTACAAAGTCTTCCATGGTTCCATTCAATACATATAACGTTTTGTCAGTGGCAGAATGTTGGGCTCTCTCACCATTTACATATATGAAACTCATGTTGAATTACTCAATAACCTGACCTATGTATATTCATTTGTCATTATTCAACACATTCTTCCAGTCTCCCGTGTGTCCACATATCTGCAGTTGCGCTTTCATTCAGTGTCAGAGGTACTAATAAGAAGAAGGCACCATGTTAGGTGACATGTCACACGAGGTCTTTCCGATCCAACTGCAGCCAAGCTTGTCGATGGAGTCGCGACGGATCTTGTCCCTCATTTGAGAGCAGACAAGACGTGGGTGGTGGCCTTTTACCACCGACAGCCTGTGGGACTGCTGAAGCTGAGCCGTGGACAGAAAGGAGGCTAAGCTTTATGTGGCTTGGAGGGGCAGTCACTCTTAGCCACAGGTGCTGACCACCTGACAGGGTCATAGTGCTGCCTATAGGTTTGTCATCTGCTTTTAAGTCTCATTTCATATCCTCCAAGTTTGTTTTTTACTTCCCCATATGCCAGAAAGGTGCAGTTGTATTCCCAGTTCCACCTCTTTTTCAAGGATTGATAAATGGCCAAGACCAGTCCCACTCATAACCCGTCAAGGTGCCCATTTGTTCTCCTAATTACCACTTTGCTGCATAATGACAAAGGAAAACACAGCCCTCCAGTCATCATTGTATGTGTGAAATGGTGGAGAAAATACTGATAGAAATGTGTTGCTCAACACTCAATTGCTAATGAAACACAAACACCACAGAAATGTGTTTGGGGTTCATTTCAATTTTTCTTCTCCCATAAATATACGCGATGTCATTGTCAAATACATTGCAACACTAAAACTACAGACTTGCGCACCATCATAAAATCCGAAGACTTGCAATGATGGGTTTTCCTCAACATAATTTTGATTCTTAAATGTTACACTGAATAGATAACTATACATTTTAAAGGTGACCAAAATGACATCTAAATGGGTGTGAAATTTGTCATCACACAGTTGTAGCATGAGTATCCACCAAGGGCATTCAGTAGACACAAGTCAATCATCCGTCATATGTCACTTTTTGAATGCTCTTATGCTCATCTGAGTACAAAACATCCCAAAATCCTTCCGGCGTGCACGAAGCCTCTGTGTTCATGGTGCGAAATGTCCTCTCAGCTCTCGATCTTACAATGACATTATTCACGTGGAAGCAGCTATTATTCATTTTGTCTGCATTTCACATCTTCGAACCCATTTTATACACCTAGAGAATTGCTTAGCTTGAATGTATTGAAATGCTTCACTCTCTATTACTTTGCGTGATAACAGTCAGACAAAAGCTCATAAATGTGACATACTCAAGCATGCATCTTTAATATTCCAACCAATCTCGTTTTGTTGTATAACATTGAACTTTACCTGTGAACCACAACCGTTCTTTTTAACTGTAATGAAGTAGTTGTAAAAATAAATAAGTAAATAAATAAATAAATAAATAAATAAATAATCAAAAACATTTATCTCCAAACTAATAAATGATTAACTTTTAACCCAAAATTAAAATGTGACACTATTTTGCGTGGCAAAAAGAAGGTATGAGAAAAACAATTAAAACATTTTCTGGAAAGAAGAACCACAATTACTATCTGGTCTCCAAGTCGTTTTTTTTTCTTCTAATTTTAATGCGGAAACAGTTTTAATGTGAGCCAAATGTCCGCACTCACTAAACAGGTTACATTTGACTAGATGATCTCATAAAGGAAAAAGAGGAATCAGTTCATCTAGCTGCTGCAAAATCATTGACTACAGAACAGTGACTGTATGGAACATCAAAAGCAATTCCACTCCTTTACTCATTAACATAGCAAAGAATGGCAGACACTACTATTGTAAAAAATATGTTGGGGTCTGAAAGTTAGTGATGGGACGAAATGGGCCGAGGTTCCAAAGCTTGTGTCGAGTAATGGGAGGGGCGTTTCCACAAAGCTTGTATCGAGGCGCGCGTCATTTCGGCAAAACCCGGATTAGTTGTCATGTGAAGCCTCGCCGGCCGGCTGTCTCACATGAACGCTTCGGGAGTGGTCTGACGTTTGGCGCGCATTGAAAACTCAGTACAGGTTACGGTATAAATTGGTTGCAAAACTCAATGGCGATCGCCTGTTCTCTCACATTTTGTGGCTTTCGGGCTCCTATACTTGTTACAACTGTGCGCAACAGTGCAACTTGTGCAAACTTTATTCGAGTCTTGTCCGTTGCTTGCGATGGAACCTGCGCAAAAAAGGCGATCCTCCCCTGTATGGGAATATTTTTATTTGATTGCGTCCAATAAGGTAAGGGAGAAAAACTTCATTAATCCCCAAACATCCTAGCTAATGCAACCCTGGAGGTCCAAAAGTACCTCTCTGAACCAAACATCGACAGAATGAACAATCCATTAGTGTACTTGGAGACACATAAAAATACCTACCCAAATTTATATAAACTGGCACTCGCATTACTCTGCACCCCAGCTTCATCTGTGCCTTGTGAAAGAATATTCTCTAAATCTGGTGAATATTGTCCAAAAAAAGAAACCATTTAAAGCCAGCCACTGTGGGAAAGCTATTATTTCTAAATAAAAATGAATAACAAATTATCCTTAGCTCTTGTTGTATTTTGTTCACATACTAAATTACTAACACAAGCCGAATCATATCTTTGTCTTAACCCTATAATGCCTGGAATATGAAGCAGTTGTCAGAGAATCACAAAATTTGAAAAATAAGGTCTTAATGAAACCTTTTTTTCAAATTTGTTAAACAGAAAAAAAAAACACGTGTAATAAGCGCTCTAATATCTATAACCTTGCTAAATCATTTTTTTTCTCATGGAACCTGCAGATGCATGAGTTGACTTGTATTTTTTTTTTTTTTTGAGGAAAGATAATTCAAAATTCTGAATTAGTCTCAAAATCATGAAATTCTAAGTGTATCAAAAGTGATACATTTGGCAAGAAAGGGTTTTTGGGCTTTTGGCCATTGAATTCTTAATACTGTTGCCGTCTTGGGCTTCTAGACCACTTGACGGCGCTATAGATTAAATGAAGCACCATGAAGCTTTGCTACATGTGCAAACCAATTGGCTGCGAAGCTTCATTGCTTCATGAGGCTTCATTTGGCCATCCCTACTGAAAGTATAAAAACTACCCGAACAAGTGCACTTGCATTCTCATTAGGGCTGTCAAATTTATCACGATAATGGGCAGCAATTAATTTTTTAAATCAATCACGTTAAAATATTTAACGCATGGTGGAATGACCCATTAATGCATTGCCGCAAACAGACTACAATGGCGCCGTTTTTTGTTCATTGAGAGCTAAAAGGCAGAGAAAAGCGAGTGGATGTAGGGATTCATTGCGGCCGTGCCATTTATTAGCATAAGCTTTGGCAACTCTTTCACAACACTCATAACTATTGTGGTGAGCAGCATTGGGAAGAATGACAGGAGATGATCTTTTTCTTAACACGCTTCATTGAACACAACGCAGAACATATACCATTTGCAACCACCACTGACAGTCATCGTTGCCCAACTTCTTATCATGCATTTGGGCGGAACAGTTAAGTCGCTACAGTATCATTTACTGAAAGCACAACAAAAATAATATTCCTATCTCTCAAAAAAAAAAAAAAAAAATGTTCACAAAAAGAAAAGTGCTCAGTGCAAAGAGAACTGTCATTCCCCATCAAAATAGCAATGCAAAATACATATAAAACTTACTCAGACTTTGGTCAAACTCTATTAAAACATTTCGTTTAGCTCAACAAATACACTTGATGGCAATATTTAGTCACAATATACAAACTATCAGAGGTCTCGTACGTTGTGAAGTCTACACTCAAATGAACGTAAGGTACAATGAACCCAGAAACTACGGCGTCAGTCGAGGGGCAAAACACACTAGAAAAACTTGGCTAGATCTGTAATTAATTTAAAACTCACCCTTGACACCTTCTGGTGTATTTCAATCACTACCTTACGTAGTTAAAGACACTGTGGAAGAACGGCAGGGAGCCCATGTGACGTCCCGCTCGGCGACGTCAACAATGGCGAGCTATTAGTTTATTTTTTGGATTGAAAATTTAGCAAATGTTATGAAAACGAAAACATACAGAGGGGTTTTAATACAAAATTACTATAACTTCTACTCACATTTATCTTTTAAGTCTTTCTATTTGTGGATCCCTTTAACAGAAAGAATGTTAATAATTTTAATGCCATCTTGTGGATTTATTGTTATAATAAACAAATACAGTACTTATGTACATTATGTTGAATGTATATATCCGTCTTGTCTTATCTTTCCATTGCAACAATAATTTACAGAAAAATATGGCATATTTTAGAGATGGTTTGAATTGCCATTAATTACAATTAATTATTTTTGAAGCTGTGATTAACTCGATTAAAAATTTTAATCGTTTGACAGCCCTAATTCTCATATTAATGCTTAGAAATGGCCTTGCTCGCAACAAGTCATTGCTAAATTTGTTCTTATTCAACCCTCATTTTCAAAATTGCTTGATTATACTCTGCCACAGATTTGAACGATTCTCAAGAAACTAAAGGTAAAATATATATATATTTTTGTTTTTAAATATTTTATTTGTAGCATAAGTGTCCCCTCGGGCATAATGACCACAAAGCCTCTGAGACATTGCCCTTCCACCCTTTCACAGTATAACAATATGTTGTCTTATGCATTGTGGCAGCTGTGCTGACTGGACATTGCTCCAGATTCGCCTGTCCAATTAGCAGTTTCTCTTACTGTACCCCTGAGAAGTGGTCCCTTTTCTGCATGGCTTAGCTCCCTGAATGTGGGCCACATCACCTGCAGGTGCAGTAGCATGAGTGCTTGTTACACTTGCAGACCTTCCACCTGTAAAAACGTGTTACATAAGATCTAGATTTTTATATAAGTCCCGCCTCTGCTACCAGTTCAATGTCCACATGAAGCCTGTTGCATGACTTTTATTTTTCACTTGAGCGAACTTTGGAAAGCTCCTTTTTAACAACTACGGGCATGACTCATCTTCATTTTACTGTACATCGCGCCATTATGTTTTTCACTTATGCGCACATAAAACAAATGAAATATGATGATAGCAAGTTCCTTTCAAGACAATGATGGCTGTGACTTCTAAAGCTGTAAATCAAATGGCTCAATGGATTTTTTCTTTTTTTTAAATGCTTGTCACATTTACAAATCCATCAAATCCTTCCCACTTTGCGTCTTGGTTGAAAGTATTGAAATATGTTATTTTGCTCATGGGTAACTGCAAATGATCAGTCGACTTCTAAACATGGGATAAAACAGGCTCATATTCTACAATGGCATGTGATCTCCATTTTTAAAAATTTGTAATTTCTATTTCTCCACCAAAGTAGGTTCTCCCTTGGTCCAATTTTTATGAAAATGAGCTTGGTAGTATTTGCGTAATCCTGCTGCCAAACAAACAAACAATCAAAGACGATGGAGGCAATGCTGCTGCTGGCTGAGGATTTGCATATCTTCACAGGGTGGATTTCCCACTTTTCATTTAGTTGCACACGCTGACAAAATGAAGTCCTTTTCCTTTTTTTTTTTTTTTTTTCTATCAACCAGGCCGCAGGATATAGGTGTCACTGAGCAATAGTGGTAATTCTGATTGAATGTTTTATACCATGAACTGACACACGTCATAAAACATCGCCCCTCTACATCACCTTTCTTTGACCTTGAGGAAACTACATCGCTAATAAACTGCCTAACTCTTCGCCACACGAAACCTTCATCACTGATCCGCATTGTGCTCGCTCTTCTTGTATCTACTCATTGGCTACCATTGTTGGTCATAGATAAACCTGATCTGCTCTGGAAATAACCCGTTTTTACATTGCTCACACAGAAACCTTAGACTGTTCTAACTGCTTTAATGTTCTGTATTTTTTGGACTGTAAAAAGCACCGAATTGTATTTTATAAGGTGCACCATCAATGAATATATTACATGATTATGAATTTTACTTTCTTACACAAGGCACACCAGATTACGTGGTGCATTAGTGCATTGATGTACTGCATTCTTCATTAGTTCGTTATCTTTTATCATTGTCATTATTGTTTTATTTGTTAATTTATTTATTAGTTTCATTGTTCATCTTCCACTAAAAATATTAAGTTTAAACTAAACTACTACTGTAATTTTCAGTCCAAGGGCGTAGAATTGGGTAGAGATACTCTGGACATGACCCTACCAATATTCAGCCGCTACTGTGTAGTCACTATCATTACAACCGCTGTCCGTTGTGTCTAGTCAATGATTATGTAACACAAAAGATTAAATGTGGGTCTCTGCTAGAAGTCCCTCCTCTAACCGCAATATTTTTCCCTGATTATCACGTTAACGGGCGGTAATTAATTTTTAAAATTAATCACGTTAAAATATTTGACGCAATTAACGCACATGCCCCGCTCAAACAGATTAAAATGACAGCACAGTGCAATGTCACCTTGTTACATGTGTTTTATGGAGTTTTGTCGCCCTCTAATGGTGCTTGGATGCGACTGATTTTATGGGCTTCAGCACCCATGAGCATTGTGTAATGATTGACATCAACAATGGCGGGCTACCAGTTTATTTATAGATTGAAAAGTTTACAAATTTTATTAAAACGAAAACATTAAGAGGGGTTTTAATATAAAATTTCTATAACCTGTACTAACATTTATCTTTTAAGAACTACAAGTCTCTATCCATGGATCGCTTTAACAGAATGTTAATAATGTTAATGCCATCTTGTTGATTTATTGTTAAAATAAACAAATACAGTACTTATGTACCGTATGTTGAATGTATATATCCATCTTGTGTCTTATCTTTCCATTCCAACAATAATTCACAGAAAAATACGGCATATTTTATAGCTGGTTTGAATAGCGATTAATTACGATTAATTAATTTTTAGGCTGTAATTAACTCGATTAAAATTTGTAATTGTTCGACAGCCCTAATGTATATGCCGTATATATACACATACTACATATATATATATATATATATATATATATATATATATATATATATATATATATATATATATATATATATATATATATATATACAGTGCCTTGCAAAAGTATTTGGCCCCCTTGAACCTTGCAACCTTTCGCCACATTTCAGGCTTCAAAGATAAAGATATAAAATTTTAATTTTTTGTCAAGAATCAACAACAAGTGGGACACAATCGTGAAGTGGGACAAAATTTATTGGATAATTTAAACTTTTTTGACAAATAAAAAACTGAAAAGTGGGGCGTGCAATATTATTCGGCCCCCTTGCGTTAATACTTTGTAGCGCCACCTTTTGCTCCAATTACAGCTGCAAGTCGCTTGGGGTATGTTTCTATCAGTTTTGCACATCGAGAGACTGACATTCTTGCCCATTCTTCCTTGCAAAACAGCTCGAGCTCAGTGAGGTTGGATGGAGAGTGTTTGTGAACAGCAGTCTTCAGCTCTTTCCACAGATTCTCGATTGGATTCAGGTCTGGACTTTGACTTGGCCATTCTAACACCTGGATACGTTTATTTTTTAACCATTCCATTGTAGATTTGGCTTTATGTTTTGGATCATTGTCCTGTTGGAAGATAAATCTCCGTCCCAGTCCCAGTCCAGTCTTGTGCAGATACCAACAGGTTTTCTTCCAGAATGTTCCTGTATTTGGCTGCATCCATTTTCCCGTCAATTTTAACCATCTTCCCTGTCCCTGCTGAAGAAAAGCAGGCCCAAACCATGATGCTGCCACCACCATGTTTGACAGTGGGGATGGTGTGCTCAGGGTGATGAGCTGTGTTGCTTTTACGCCAAACATATCGTTTTGCATTGTGGCCAAAAAGTTCAAGTTTGGTTTCATCTGACCAGAGCACCTTCTTCCACATGTTTGGTGTGTCCCCCAGGTGGCTTGTGGCAAACTTTAAACGAGACTTTTTATGGATATCTTTGAGAAATGGCTTTCTTCTTGCCACTCTTCCATAAAGGCCAGATTTGTGCAGTGTACGACTGATTGTTGTCCTATGGACAGACTCTCCCACCTCAGCTGTAGATCTCTGCAGTTCATCCAGAGTGATCATGGGCCTCTTGGCTGCATCTCCGATCTGTTTTCTCCTTGTTTGAGAAGAAAGTTTGGAAGGACGGCCGGGTCTTGGTAGATTTGCAGTGGTCTGATGCTCCTTCCATTTCAATATGATGGCTTGCACAGTGCTCCTTGAGAGGTTTAAAGCTTAGGAAATCTTTTTGTATCCAAATCCGGCTTTAAACTTCTCCACAACAGTATCTCGGACCTGCCTGGTGTGTTCCTTGGTTTTCATAATGCTCTCTGCACTTTAAGCAGAACCCTGAGACTATCACAGAGCTGGTGCATTTATACGGAGACTTGATTAAACACAGGTGGATTCTATTTATCATCATCGGTCATTTAGGAAGACAGTGGATCATTCAGAGATCCTCACTGAACTTCTGGAGTGAGTTTGCTGCACTGAAAGTAAAGGGGCCGAATAATATTGCACGCCCCACTTTTCAGTTTTTTATTTGTTAAAAAAGTTTAAATTATCCAATAAATGTTGTTCCACTTCACGATTGTGTCCCACTTGTTGTTGATTCTTGACAAAAAAATTAAATTTCATATCTTTATGTTTGAAGTCTGAAATGTGGCGAAAGGTTGCAAGATTCAAGGGGGCCGAATACTTTTGCAAGGCACTGTATATGCCGTATATATATATATATATATATATATATATATATATATATATATATACGGCATATACATTAGGGCTGTCGAAATATTACAAATTTTAATCGCATTGATTACAGCTTAAAAATTAATTAATCGTAATATATATATATATATATATATATATATGTATATATATATATATATATATATATATATATATATATATATAGTTTTTTTCATACAGGTACGTATATTAACAAATACAGTTTTTTTTTTAAATTGTAGTGGGCGTGGCTGATAGTCAAGTGCGTCTTATAGTCCAATAATTACTGTAATTACGACACTGCTGATCAAAGGTATTGGCACCCCTGTAATTCTGTCAGATAATGCTCAATTTACAAATGCTTTGGTAGTAATATCTTCATTTATTTTGCTTGCAATGAAAAAACACAAAAGAAAGAAAGAAAAACGAGGCCTTCAAAGAAAAGAACACGGTCCCCACAGACAAACGTGGCGGAGGTTTCCTGATGTTTTGGGGTTGTTTGCTGCCTCTGGCACTGGACTGCTTGATCGTGTGCATGGCATTATGAAGTCTGAAGACTGCCAACAAATTTTGAAGCATAATGTGTGAGAAAGCTGCGTCTCCCTCAGAGGTCATGGGTCTTCCAGCAGGACAATGACCCAAAACACACTTCAAAAAGCACTAGAAAATGGTTTGAGAGAACTCACTGGAGACTTCTAAAGTGTCCAGCAATGAGTCCAGACCTGAATCCCACAGAACACCTGTGGAGAGATCTGAAAATGGCAGTTTGGAGAAGGCACCCCTCAAATCTCAGAGAACTAGCGCAATCGGCCAAAGAAGAATGGTCTACAATTCCAGCAGAGCATTGTAAGAAACTCATTGGTGGATACTGGAAGCAGTTGTTCGCAGTTATTGACAGAATTGCAGGGATGGCAATACTTTTGGCCAGCAATGTATTACTTAATGAGTAAACAATTAATACTGCTTTTACTAGATTTAAAGAATGATTAAAATGATTTATTTTAATTGTTTTTATAGTAAATAAATAGTCCATGTTCTATTTTAATTATCCCTAGAAACTCCAATATTAGTCATTTGACAATGGTAGCCATTCTTTTTTTGTTTGTTTTGGTATTAGCAAAAAAAAAAAAAAAAAAAAAAAAACCTAGGAGGATGTGAATAGCGCTGGATGTTGGATGGGTGAATTTTTCTTTTTTTCTTCTAAATAGCCTTCTTAGATGTAAAAAAAAAAAAAAAAAATGGGTTTTTTGCACTGAAAGAGTTAAGACTTGGGCTCCAATGATGATACCGTTCAGCTAATGGACTCATTGTTAGTGACCCAGTGACTAGAGACTTTCCCACTTTGAATGAAGACATACAACAGACGGTAAGCATGAACCCTCTTTGACCTTCTCCTGCTGAGGAGAACAACAATCTAGCTTTTGCTATTAATGGGCCTCTCTGAGTGCAGATAAATACGAGGAGGGCGAGGGGGGCAACATGCTCGCAAGGTTTGAATCCACATCTTTACGATCAGAACAAGATTAATCAAGTGGAGGCCGGGCGGGTGTCAGGACATAAAATGACGCTGGTTGGAATGATTGAGATGTTTAGGACACGGTCCATAAGCTGGCTGCGCCACAGATTCCTTGCAAAATGAATCATAATTTGAAAGAACTTGCTTGGGAAGGGAGATGGTAAAATGTAGGCTTATTATGAGAAAATAATCCTTAATTTGACTTGCATTTTTCTAAATCATATGCTCCACTTGGACATTAAAGCCATGCATGTTTATTAATACATTGCCCTGCAAAAATAGATTGAAAATGCTTAATACAGCAAGAGAACTACATAATGTATATCTACTTTGTAGCTCATTAACTTTCACATGTAGGGCACAATGTGTATTTTTTTTTGCAGTGGTTTAATATTTCAAGTTTTCAAGGACTCATGACCCCCTCTGACCGTCACACTCACTCACTCACTCACTCACTCACTCACTCACTCACTCACTCACTCACTCACTCACTCACTCACTCACTCACTCACTCACTCACTCACTCACTCACTACATAATTGTACGGACGAGGCTAAAGAGAAGAAGCGCCCTCTAGGAATATAATTATGCAAGAAGAAGATCGTGAACCAGTAAGTAAAGTAAAAAAGTTGTAATAAAACTTAACTCCGTCTTTGTAGACTAGAGCACTTTAAAAATAACCACAGATGAAACAAAAGCTGGTGCACAGGTTCAAGGGCACTACCACACACAAAAAAACAAAATATAGTCATTTAAAAAAAAAATCTTCTGTTGTCTTATTAACTTTTGAGTACAGTGGTACCTCTACTTACGAAATTAATTGGTTCTGGAAGTAGTTTTGTAACTTGAAAATTCTGTAAGTAAAGACAAGTTTTGCATGTAAATGCCCTAATCCATTCCAAACCCCCATAAATTCAGAAAAAAATCTTTTATAATTCATAAAAATGCATTAAAACATGTAACAAATACATGTTAAAATTAGATTATTGCCAGGGGTGAAAGTGGGCCGGAACGGTCCGGAACGGCGTTTCGATACAAAAAAAAAAAAAAAAAAAACTTCCAGGCTGCCACACACACATCTCCAAGAAGAAAACAATCTACTAAAGTCAGATTTACATACACAAGTGTTAACAACAAGCCTAATAAAGTGCTTGTGTATATGTGTATGTGCAAAATTTAGTTTTTTTTTTTTCTACCCAGCGTCTCATGTCTCAGTGGAAGTCTGATGAATCGTGTTGATGTGCACAATTAACCACCCTTCCTGGACTCCAGTTGTATGTTCAATTTGCTGACATACTGACATGTGATCAGCATGGATAGTTAGCTCTGATTGGTTCAAATGGACATGCCTCTGGGACAGCAAAAAAAGAAAAAAAGAAAAAGCTTGTTGAATTAACGCGATAAAATAAAGGGCGTGGCATCTGAAAATGGATCAGATCTTTAAGAGAAAGGAAAGAGGCTTATATTATTTGCTATGATTGGGAGGTTCAGAACATATTCCACGTTAAAATGCCTGACCCCAGAAATAATGAGCAGACAATTTTAAATTTCAAAGCTTTATACTTTATACTATACTCGGCTTATTTCCCTCTTCATGTTCCCGGTGTTCTGTCAAATTTTCTGACCGATCAGAAATGGCAACTTTGAGTTAAAAATAGCCACAAATACAGTGATTACTAAGTAAACACTACAAACTTTCTTTAAATAAAGCACTACTTACCTTTGATCATAGATGGGCATGTAAAAAGCTCTCCTCATACACATTAGCTGCACATGTTAGCTGCACAACAACTGCAGCCGCCCTCCTCCACTGAGTCTCTCGCTGTTTACGACTTTGCCGTGTAGTAAAGCATTATTTTTCCATATTCGTGTTGACCATTGGACGGTTTGTTCAGCGGTCATTGTCCAGCTGCTTCCCCGGCGAGCTCTCCTGTCCGTAGTAGTAGGGGAACGAGCTGTAAATTGCTCTCCGCTGGGCGGTTTGCCAATCGGCAAAGAGAATCGACAACCCAGCCGTCACATGAAATGATCCGCGCTAGTTATGTGTGATTTTCCGCTTCGAAGACTTTGAAACATCACTCGGTTCGGGTTAGCGTGTCAGCTAACCGTCACGCCTCTTGGTTTGTTGACATTCTCCGAAGCCGGGGAAGGGAAATGACATAAGTCTGATTTAGGTGGCATAAAATATCGTTCGGGAGGTGCGACAGTAAAGGTGAAGTCGACAGTTTCACAGTTTGTCGTCTTGAAATAATGAATTTTTATTATTTCATATTCCATTTAGCACAAGACTGTTATTTGTCATTACCATGCCATTTATTTAGCTATTGGGGAAAAATACTTGGATAAAAAGAATAGCCTGTAAAAATATTGGAGTAGAGAGACTAAAACAATGACATTTTGCGGCTCTCTTTGTCATGTTTTCCTCATTCTGAATAATTCCCCATCAATAGGCTGCATACTAAATCAGATGAAATCGTGACTCCGCTGACATCATCCACCTGTTGGGGACGCTAGAGCCCTATAATGGTAGGCGTGGCTATCCGGCAGATTAAAAGACTAATTTCTCATCATCTGCGCTTTGCTAAATTGTTGTATATAGTCGAATCGTCTCAAAATATGATTCTAATTCACATAATAATCCTATTTAAGACTTTTTTTCTCCTGTCGTACCTACTATAAGGATGCCTATCACCATCTGCAAGTGTACTTCATCATCCTTCGTGCTTTACCGACATTTCTACGGCCGTGTCCTGGTTTGATCATTTTTATTTTAGTCCTCTTTTGGACTTTGTAGTTAGATTTTTGCCCTGTTGTATTCGCGTCTTCTGGCGTGCTCCCTTAGTTGTACTATGTTATCCTCGTATTTTTTGGCGTGCTCCCTTTGTTGCAGTTATTAAATACAAACATTCACTATTTCTAGGGTCTGTAAGTGGGATCCAAATCAACGGCTTGCCGTTCTAAACAACACATTTGGCAATATACAAGTTAATGTGTGTAGTTAATGTGCACTTTGGACTTATTTTTGTTCATTTACCTACATTAGGCTCCTGATTTATTTCCTCATAATATAAAATAGTCAATGTTTGCGTAATCTTCAAAATAATTCCATTTCACTGCGCGAAATATAAGTCATTTGTACGTATCTTTTTAATTTATGTTACTTTTTGATTCATTAATGTTTTTAATATATCAGTCAATGCTTACATTATCTTTAAATTTAATGTACTGTAGATCCTATGTTCTTAAGTAGTTGAAATTGAGGTTTTGCATTTCTATGGTTTTAGGAGGTTTAACACCCCCACCCCCAAACAAACAAATAAATAAATAAATACATTCTGGCTCTGTGGCTACATTTATGTCAGGGAGTTCACCCCTGATTCTTGCACAATAAACATTAAATCAGAGTTGTGCATAATGTAAAAAAAACAAGAATAAAGAATAAAAGTTAATACACTCAGGGCGAATGAAGAGGATGCTGGGATACACACATACCATACCTGTTGTAGAAATTGCAAATAGGGAGATTTCTGTTTGCCAACCCCGATGACGCGCGCGCGCGACAATCGCTAAGACAAAATGCAACCATTTTTTTTCAAGTTCATTTTGGTCACAACACTTGTGTAAAAATTAACTACACTGTCAAAGAACCTCTTTTTGGTGGCATCAGAGATAGTCTTCAACTTGCTCCATGTATTGTCTGGCATCATGTGATACTGCTATGTTGCTTGTGTCATGCCAGTTCTCCTTGTTCCTGTAATCAACATCTAGGATATCCTCAGCTTTCCTGATCACATCCATTTGCACAAATTTGGACATCAGCTTCCTCAGCAGCCTCTTCATCTCATCAACCATCACTCCAATTAGGGTTTCGTCAGACTAAATCAGCAAGATTAAAAACAATAATTACATCATTTAGAAAATTAATCATATTTGTTTTTAAAAGTATCTTTGTCATGGCAGTTTTTTTTAATTGAATTGTAACCTAGAATTGAAACTTTATATTTTTTGTTTCAGCACAGTAATAATGATATAATGTAATAAAGTGTATATTATACACTTTAGCTTTAGCATAATAGCGAATCTAAATGATTAAACTTCAAGTAAGTAACGATATGCTTTCTCACTTAAATTCATATATTGTGGGGGTAGGACCGCAGTGGTTTAATATTCCATGATGTTTGATCCACGAAAACACAGAGTAAAGCAGCGACTTCTTCCTCATCGTTCTCCCATCATTAGCTCTAATGCTATTAGCATTAGGCTAGTTAGCTATCACTGGCAGGTAAGACTTACGGCAATTACGTTGACGAACGTCGTTTTTCCCGAATACTGGAGGCCGACCAGGGTCAGCTCCATCTCTTCCTTCCAAAATAAAGACTTGAACCAGTCTAAAAGCCGGTTTATTAGTGCCAGCATCTTGGGAAGTCGGTGGTGCTTCGCCTCTTCCCTCCCTGTCAGATGATTGGTTGGGCTTTTCCAGCTCTGAAGGGGAGTGAGGGCAGGGAAGTCGGAGACGGCCATGCTATTCGTTGTTGGTCACTTTCCGAATCGGGCCGAATGGTATCGTTACAAAACGTTGACAAACAAAAACGTAAAAAAAAAAAAAAAAATTGACATTTTTGGAAAATCGGGAGATTTGGCTTTCTAATCGTGAGGCATGAGCATTGGGGTCAAAATCGGGAGTCTCCCGACCAAATCGTGAAACTTAACAGGTATGACATACACATACAGTAGCGGTCCCTCTTAGCCAATTGGATTCCAGGAATGCTCGCAATAGCCAATGGCTGAGCAGCTATAAGAATGTTATGTTCAGTAAACTATGGGAGCAGCGAGTACCAGCCATTCTGCATTTTTGCCTTTCGTATTCTAAAATTTATTTTGTAACAAGAGGCAATATTTTCCCGTTAAAGCATGTCTTAACCTGAAAATTCTGTATGTAGAGATGTTCATAAGTAGAGGTACCACTATAGTTCTAATTTTTCTTTTCTGCTTTTCCTCACTGCTGGAACATATCACAGCTAACTATGGGTAGTAGGCGGGGTACAACCTGAATTGGTTGCCAACCAATTGTAGAGCATAAGGACACAAAAACCAATCAAAAACACACACACTAACACACGTGCCAATGGACAATTTGAAGTGGTCATTCAACGGATTATGCATATTTCTGGGCTGGGGTTGGAAATTGGAATACCACGAGAAACCCACACAGGCATGGGGAGAACATGCAAACTCCAAAGGCCGGAGTCAGGAATTGAACCTTTGATCTCAAAACTGTGAGGTGGACATGCTGACCACTTACCCATTGTGCCACCAATCTGTTTATGTAAGAATATTGGAACGTAAAATGTGTCCAGCCTTATTTGGTGTTACATAAATAATGCACAAAAAAGTGTTTTCTGTTTTACATGGTCGAGACCAATGCTACACTAACCCTTATATATGGGTGTCATGTTAGGATCGTCTTAAAAACCTTTCAATGTGCCTTCTTTTCCTTTCTGAACATATTGCCGAGGTATCATATCGGGACTTTGTATCGTGACTCAGATTCAGACTAAGTGAAAAAACATCCGCATCAACTTCCATTTAAAATCAAGCCCATATTTTTCCATTTAGGACCTAATATTTTTCATCTTGGTTTGACTTAAATTTTTAAAACGTGCAGTTCAAGAAGTCGAGTCATCATCAAGCTTTTGTTTGCTGTTTCCAAGCTGCTTTGTGTGCACCTGCCGCGCGCGCGTTTTTGTGCTCATTCCAACTTCAATCGGCCTCAGGTGTCAAGTTGACCTCAAAGCTGTGGCCCTATACCAACAAAGTTCTGTGCAATCCTATCCTGGTTTTCCATATGAAACATTTTCACCTTATGCGATTTCTTTTCTGTAAACTCGTCCCTTCCCAGAGGACACGTGGAGGTGGGGAAGAATAGTAAGACAAAGATATGATGGGATGAAAAGGCCATCAGTGACAAGTGAAGGAAGGCAAGGAGACAGTAACTGGGGAGAAAACAAATCTACTTATTGAAGGCAAAGTGCGGGCGGTTGTCATTCAGCGGCATGGAAATGTATCCTGACACCTGTTTATCGCTGTATATTTGGGGATAAGAAATCTTAGGAGGGACTCACACATTTGAATACATTAGCATCTCCCCCTGCTGTGCAAATATCAAAGCTCAATGAGGCGTTAGTTCCTTGTCCTCCTCTGAAGTAAATGCTATTACGTTGGTAAAACGACTCACTGTGGTGAAGCCCTTCATTGTGAAAAGCAACATGACTCAGGTGCATTTGTAAGTCCTCTCACACGTAGACACATGTATGCGCAGAACTGGGGTATGTGCATTTTCCCTCTCTCCTACTGATACCCATTAATCGTGAGTTGTGTTGTATTGTCAGCCTCCCTGGCCACTCCCATAGCCTGCAGCCTATCAGTTAACAAGCTGTGACACATGACAGTGATGTGTGATGTGTCGTGAGTGGATTTGGCTCCTATTGAAAAAGGTATTGAAATGCTCCGGCTCATGGGTGGTGGGGACGGGGAATGTATCGTCATGGGATTGCATTTCCCGGCTGCTTATGACGGAATGTTAAAAATGGCAACGCCCCCCCCCCCCAGCTTTTCAATTAAACGTAGGCCTTCCCCCCTGCATTTCGAGATGGGCAACCATGGCTGAAAATCAACTCCGTGTAAATTTGCATTTGCACAATGAAGAAAAGACAACCTTGAATGCAAAAAAAAAAAAAAAGAAAAAGAAAAGAAAGAAAGAAAACTCATGTTTTTGGCAAGCATGTAACCATGCCAATACCACTTTCACTGGCCTAACACGAGGTGCCAAATCCACTTCTTGGAAAGAAAAAATATACCCCATGATTTTCCACAATGGAGAAACAATGAATGCAAATGTATTCAAACCCTCAATAACACCTCTCAGCCTATTTAACTTTGACTGGCGTACAGTCGTGTCATAAGATGCAAGTGACTTGTCTTTGAGGTACAAGATTGCCCTTGTTCCAAGAACAAGGACAAAGCAGGGTAAGGCAACATTTAGTTGCTATGCTCCTCACCTCTGGAACAAGTTATCTGAAAGTCTGAAGTGTACTCAAACTGTTAGCTCCTTTAAGTCAGGGCATAGACTTCATAATGATATTGACCGGTCACATCCGTCATACACTGCGCCTCGCCTTCTAGTAGGGGGCATCAAGAGGAGTTATTCCCAGACAACACGCACGCAATGATCTAACGCCAGATTTAGGTTGAAAAAGTACAAAAACTGCACCGCATACAAACAGGAAGGATTGTCTAAGGAGTGATTTGTTTGAGGATTCAAGGTAATTATTATATATTTCGCACCATGCATGCATTTTGAAACGTTGTGAAAAATATCAATGGGAGAAATTAGCCGCTACAGCATTGGTGTATAGTTCACAATATTTACGTAAAATAAATGCTAACTGCCCAGTTCTTTGTTCTTTTAACAGGCTGCGCCACAGAGATTTAAAGACTACCAGCACATTCGACATATTTACGTAAAGTAAATGCTAACTGCCTGTTTTTCTTTTTTCTTTTTTTTTTTTGCTTTTCACCAAGACTTGAGACTGTTTTACGTCCATATCTATAAAGAATTGAGGGATTTAAGCATTTATTCACAAGAATTTCAACGTAAAAAGCTCTTTGTTGTGGTAAGGCGGTGCCACAGTGACTTAAAGACTAGCAGCACATTCGACATATTTACGTAAAATAAATGCTAACTGCCTGTTTTTTTTTTTTTTTTTTTTTTTTCACTTTTAACCAAGAATCAAGACTGTTTTACGTCCATATCTGTGAAGAATTCAGGGATTTAAGCATTTGTTCACAAAAATGTAAAAAGCTCTTTGTTGTGGTAAGGTGGCGCCACAGTGACTTAAAGACTAGCAGCACTTTTGACATATTTATGTAAAATGCTAACTGCCCGTTTTTTTTTTTTTTGTTTTTTGTTTTTTGCTTTTAACCAAGAATTGAGGCTGTTTTACGTCCATATCTATAAAGAATTGAGGGATTTACGTATTTATTCACAAGAATTTTCAACGAAAAAAAACTGTCTGTGTTTCCAATTGGTCAGCTTTGATGGAGACAGGTCCCTTATTAACTCATTTGCGCCCCAAAACGTATTAATACATCTTTTGCGTTTTTTTCCCGATGTATCTAAGATACAATGCACCAAGCTCAAAACCCATTTTAAAGCAATAAAACTAGCCACTGGAGGTCAGTAGAGCATTTGGTAAGAACTCGGGCCAAGAAAGGAAGTGAAGAAAAATAGTCAGGAAACGGAAGTTGGAGGAATCTTGTGAAACCATGTGAGAATTTGAGAAAAATGTGGAGAATGATTGGGAAAAAAAGGCAAATGACACTGGAGGAGTGTTTTGAAAAGAAAACGAAACCATTGTCAAAGAAGGATTAAAAAAAAATCTATCTTGATGAGACACACGGTGACGTCCACAACAGCGTCAGGTTCCACACGCGTTCTGCAGAGCTCACGTTGCGTTTCTTCTTTCCCAAGGTTGAAACCAACGATGAAGCTGATAAAGATGATGAAAAAAGTGAGACCTATCTTGATCTGGACTCTTCAGATTACCAACTCATTCAACCGCGAGCAGCAGAGAGCCTTCCCCGTTGTTATGTGCGCAAATAGTTGAACAGTTTAGTTATGAGTAAATAAATTGTTACTTTGCGATCAAAAGCTCTATTTGTCTTGTTGTTTGTTATTTTGTAAAACGAAAACATTAAGCAGATGTTTGAAATGTCCCATATGCGAAAAATAGCTGTGTTGAAGTCAAAGTTATGTTTGAAATGTAGGCTTTCACAAAAAGCTAAATTTGTCTGTTTTTCACCAGAAATTGGAAAATTGCCCAAACTAAGCTATTTTCTATACTGATTTCTAAAGAATGGAAAAAGATATGAACTAAAAAATTTTTTCTTCTGAAAGAAGACAGTCTAATCTTTCTTTTGGTGGGGGTTCATGTTTATATAGCAATAGAACAGAATTTTCTGTGGGCCTTGCAAAATCAGTCAAAATCCAGTAAAACGGCCGGCAGCGAAGGGCCTTGCTCCGATGAAAATGGCTGGGAGTGAATGAGTTAATTGGCTCCGCTTCCCATGTCCCGTCAATATCATTATGAAGTCAATGGTCAGGGCTAAAAACGCTTTTGTTAACCACATCATATGCATACCTGTCTATATATTTTAAATTTCAAGCTATTTACTTTTAATTTGTTTTCTTTCTATTTAAGATTTCAATATTATTTTAGATTCTATTGATGATTTAATGTGATTTTTATCTAGAATTTTATTTCCTGTCGCAATTTCCTTTGTTTTGAACTTTTCTGATTTAATTTGATTTTTATGAATCATTTCATCTCTGCTCGTGGATCTTCATTTGAATTGCCTTGTGTTGAATTGTGCTATACAAATAAATTTGTCCTGCTTTGCCTTGTTCAGTTTTGTTGTTGTTGTTGTTGTCTCCAGATAGGAACAAATATCTGAGATACCCACCTGTAGATCGTGGAAGTAGACTTCGCAAAATCAAGTTACATTAGTTTACAGTGGTAAGACAATATCAACTGGAAGAAGGAAAGACACCATTAACCTTAATAGACTTAAATCCTCTTTCAACTCATTGGCTGCCATTGACGGCACTAGATGTCCACTCCATTTTGACTGGCAGAGGTACAGTGGGGCAAATAAGTATTTAGTCAACCAACAATTGTCCAAGTTCTCCTACAGTAATTGTCAACACGGGTAAACCTCAACCATGAGAGACAGAATCTGGAAAAAAAAAAAACAGAAAATCACATTCTTTGATTTTAGAATTTATAAATTAGAGTGGAAAATAAGTATTTGGTCACCTATAAACAAGCAAGATTTCTGGCTGTCAAAGAGGTCTAACTTCTTCTAACGAGGTCTAACGAGGCTCCACTCGTTACCTGTATTAATGGCACCTGTTTTAACTCATTATCGGTATAAAAGACACCTGTCCACAACTCCGGTCAGTCACACTCTAAACTCCACTATGGCCAAAGAGCTGTCGAAGGACACCAGAGACAAAATTGTAGACCTGCACCAGGCTGGGAAGACTGAATCTGCAAAAGGTAAAACGCTTGGTGTATAGAAATCAACTGTGGGAGCAATTATTAGAAAATGGAAGACATACAAGACCACTGATAATCTCCCTCGATCTGGCATGTAAGATCTCACCCCGTGTCGTCAAAATGATAACAAGAACGGTGAGCAAAACTACCAGATCCACACGGGGAGACCTAGTGAATGACCTACAGAGAGCTGGGACCACAGTAACAAAGGATACTATCAGTAACACAATGCGCCGCCAGGGACTCAAATCCTGCATTGCCAGACGTGTCCCCCTGCTGAAGAAAGTACACGTCCAGGCCCGTCTGCGGTTCCCTAGAGAGCATTTGGATGATCCAGAAGAGGACTGGGAGAATGTGTTATGGTCAGATGGAACCAAAATCGAACTTTTTGGTAGAAACACAGGTTCTCGTGTTTGGAGGAGAAAGAATACTGAATTGCATCCGAAGAACACCATACCCACTATGAAGCATGGGAGTGGAAACATCATGCTTTGGGGCTGGTTTTCTGCAAAGGGACCAGGACGACTGATCTGTGTAAACGAAAGAATGAATGGGCCATGTATCGAGAGATTTTGAGTGAAAATCTCCTTCCATCAGCAAGGGCATTGAAGATGAGACGTGGCTGGGTCTTTCAGCATGACAATGATCCCAAACACACAGCCAGGGCAACAAAGGAGTGACTTCGTAAGAAGCATTTCAACGTCCTGGAGTGGGCTAGCCAGTCTCCAGATCTCAACCCCATAGAAAATCTGTGGAGGGAGTTGAAAGTCTGTGTTGCCCAATGACAGCCCCAAAACATCACAGCTCTAGAGGAGATCTGCATGGAGGAATAGGCCAAAATAGCAGCAACAGTGTGTGAAAAGCTTGTGAAGAGTTACAGAAAATGTTTGGCCTCCGTTATTGCCAACAAAGGGTACATAACAAAGTATTGAGATGAACTTTTGGTATTGACCAAATACTTATTTTCCACTATGATTTGCAAATAAATTCTTTAATAATCAAACAGTGTGATTTTCTGTTTTTTTTTTTTTTTCCCGACATTCTGTCTCTCATGGTTGAGGTTTACCCATATTGACAATTACAGGCCTCTCTATTATTTTAAAGTGGGAGAAATTGCATGTGATTGTATTTTGTATTTTTTGTAAATTGTATGTGAGCCATACTTCTATGTCTGAGCAAACTGAACTTGACATGACAAGTTGTGTGAAATATATATAACATCACTCCCAATGCCTTCAAAAGAGTGATTGATCGCTGCCATCTCTCTCAGTCAATATTGATTGGACGCGTAATGCCGTCAAAGGCAGTGAAACTGGAGCATTCATTTCAAATGAAATGGATGTCTTTTGTTCTCAATGGCAGGCAATGAGTTTAAGACTACGAAATTAAATAATTTGAGCTTGCGTTTTCTGTGGTTGCAGCTTTAGAGCAAATGGTATCATTGTGTGTTTGTTTCTTGTACAATTTTGTTAACCAAAGGTTTTCCTTAAAACTACATTGAGTCTACTGTGAGTCAGCTTTGTTGTATGTTTGTACTTTCATTATTTATTAGGCAATGCTATCCTCACTGGCCATAACATTAGGTACACTTGAACAACAAATAACTACATTGATTTATGAAGTGCTTTTCAAAGTACTCAAGTGTGTTCTGTGCTTTGCAGGTCCAGTGTCCCTAAGTGTGTTCCTGGTCTCCCTAGCAGTGACAGTGTGTGCCGTTTGGCTGGTGGCTCTTTGTGGCGTCTGCGGTTGGTGTCAACGCAAGCTGGTGAGTGTACAGTACACACACAGACGCACGCACACTCTGTTGCTTCCAGTCATATTAGTAGCTTCACAAAATGCTTTAATTATCAGAGATGCTTAAATGTCACTGTGTTTAGTAAATTTCAAATCAAAAGTGTGATTTAGTTAAGAAATGAAAATGTGTGTCAACTTTTACAGAAATCCCTAATCAAAAATAAATATCCACAATGTAATTTAAGTGTAGTCTTTGGCTTGCAGAAGAGTAATTAATGAATAATTATTACTGAAGGTGCAATGTGGGCCCTGTTGCATCGCTTTCCCAAAACCATAGCAGGAGCAGTGTAATTCATTCCCAGAAGCAGCTTCAAAATTAGCCAAGTGTGTTTCCACAGCCTCGGTTAGATGACGACAAAGATTGAGCACGATGACCTCCGTTAAGGGCACATTATTGTGATCATGTGCTATGAAATGTGATTAATTCAAAAGAGAGGGAACCCGTTATCAGTCAGTCTAAACTGCATGTCAAGTCTCTCATTGTGTGTCCCATAGCATAGCATGATAGATGCAACGTAGTTGAAAGTCTTCTGTAAATTAGCCTTTGGAAAGATGACATGCCAAATTGTGAATAGCAATTAGTCCATTTGAGATTTAAACATAACTGCGGAGAAATGAAGTCGACTAGATAGTCTACTTGTTGAGGGGTCCTCAACCATCTGCTGGTCAATATATCTTCACATGAAACTGTTCTGTGTTGCATAGCGCAACACTCGACAAGTCCACTAATCTATTCAACGCCTACAACCTGGTGGGGCAAAGCTCAACTAATTTACCACTGCATTGCTGTGAAGCTTATTGGGGCACAGATGGCAGGCCTTGGCATCCCAGTGGGCTTTGTAGACAACAAGCTTCTCTACATAACGTTTGCATTAAGACACACCCGTAATGGCACTGTAACTAGATTACGCCATTATAATGTATAAGAAGCAGGAGGATAATGATCTCAGAGACATACTGTCCCTTCTTGTTTCCTTTACTGAAACACGTTATTTGAGATTCCACCTGGAAGGGAATGGAGCAGGGAATGGCTCCTGATTTCCTGTTGTGGAGTGAGGGAGTCGATCCGCCAGCTCTCTGGAAGTCCCTACGGCCCTCTCCGGGAGCTCTGTTGTAAATGGATCTTATTTGCAGCCTGTGACAGTGCTGTTGGAGTAGCAGCAGCAACGAGCTGACAGAGCGGCAGCTGCACGGGATGAGGTGGTGATCTGCAGGCTACGCGACCTGGCTGAGCACATGCGCCTGCACGGGATGATGCTGTACCTTTCATGTCAGTGCATCTTGCTCGGGCAAGGTGTGAGGTGGTATTGAAGGGGGTGTTACAGGGCTGTCGATTAAGCAAGCTCCTTGTCTTTCGAGCACTTTGCTTGAAAAAGAGTTGCCTCCCACTGGTGTGAAGCCACATTAAGCACTTCTTGCTTGGTACATGCACTAGATAACCAAGGAAAACTGTGATAAATGGGAGTAATGCGTAACAGTCTATAACAATTGGTTGGTGTCTTTTGTGCAGTCTCTATTTCATGTAACGATGTCATCACAATTGAGGTTTTATACTGGCTGTGTCTTACATTACATGATGATGTTATTGGCATGTTATCTCTAGGTGCATGTTGCCCTGTCCCAAAGGGATCCTTTAGTTACCATGCAATTAATCAACATTATACTGCAACTACGAAGACTCTTTTACATACTGCGTATACGCTAGAGTTGTACCTGTTAGGGTTTCAGTTTGATCGACCCGTTCGGTCGACCCACGTCTGACGTCAACTCGTTCAGTTACCGATTGTTTCACGTCCCGGACGCACATCTGACTAGCCCTGATGGGCTGACCTACCTTTGTAAAGATAGTGTCAAGGATTGCTGCAGTGATGGTATTTGGCAGCTTTGTGGACCCATTAGCAGAGAAAGGATTGACGAGCCAAACCCAAAAATATAACAAAAACTGAATGATGACAAAAACAACATACAAAGTAAGAAATAAACTGAAACCAAGTGGAGAACTACGGTAAACACAAAGAAGGTGACGAGACGAAAAGGAACACCTAGACAGTGGCGCCTCCAGAAATTTTTCATTGGGGTGGCACACCAAAACTAAAAGCCATAATATCAGGTTTTCATTATATTATTGCAGTAAAAAGGTCAGGGCAAAACTACCAGAAAGACTTAAGGACACGGCTACTGATATACTTTGGTGTATTGTGTAATATTTGATGTTACTAATGATTTAATGTGCATAGTCCATAACTGTCCAGTCAACATTTTGAGTTCCACAACAATTCTGTTTTATTGTGTTATGTATATATTAGGCATAAGGTGTACATTTAACTAAACAAAATAATTACTGGGGACAGGTGCTGGCAGATTTGCATTTGGGATGAAATGCATAACTGATGCTACAACAATCTAACGATATACTGGCAAGCGGGGTGGCCAGTGGGGTGGCCAACAAATTTATAGGGGTGGCTGTGGCCACCCCTGGTAACCCCCTGGGGGCGCCACTGCACCTAGACAAGACAGAAAATGGCTCGGGGAAGCTGATTGGCTGAATTCGAGAACCAGAGATGACAAAAGATGGAAAAGATAACCTAATTAGACGACAAGAACATAAACAAGAACAAGAAACGTTAAGCAGGGAGCAAACAATCTAATCAGAACAAAACAGATCATGACAGATTGCATCAACGGACACCATTGGAAATCATTGGAAATCATTCGAAAAAAATCTTAATTCATTTAGAGGAGTGATGTGGCAGAAATTCACTGCTTCATAGGCATAAATTATTGATTAATTTATCACCATTTTATGTTAAATAACCCCAAAATGTAGTCGACTGTTCTAATGATAGTCAATAACCTACATAGTATGTGTTAAACAATTTGGTTGTTCGGAACATTTTCTCTTGTCATATCCAATGCCACACACATTCATTATCACTGACACAGATGATAAAAGCTTTGCAGGCACACAACCTGGGCTCCCTTGATCTCTTTTCTTTAGGAGCCCTATAGTCCCCAGACTCGTCATTAGAATGTAAACACACTGTGATTTGCATAAGCACGATGCATGGCTACCCTTGGTTATAGCAGTTACCCTGCACATATTACCATGCATCGTTCTTGCAGTCCTAAACCTTCCATTTTCAAAAAAGTCCGCGTGTACTCTTTGGCGGTGTCAGCTTTCATAAGAGCAAACGTTTGCCCGCAGCTTCACGTGTCACTTGTGAGGAGGCCTGTGCCAGTTTTGCTTATGATTCATAGGTTAATAGACAAGACATTTTGCGCAAGTGGTGCTTTTGGTGTTTTAGCTTTGGCAACCAGTGCAAAAGGTTAGATTTTAAAAACTCTTTGTGTGCATTGATCTTTAAAATGTTATTTATGCTCATTCATAGACTTCATAATACTTGACAGGACACCGGAAACGGGGCCGATCCGTAGGGGGCCTATTTTCAAAAACTTCAAATATTTTCAAAACCAAAGCTGCTAATGACCTAAAACCAAAACAGGCACCTACCTTAGCCATATATGCGTCTCCATGAAAAGCGGCATACAATTTTTTCAAAGTCGTTCCCTTATAAAATTCTCAGATTTTACACTAAATGCACAAAAATCACCAAATGCAGAGATATAACCTATATTTTCACGATCAATAGAAATATTTATCATACTAGTAAATTAGTTTTTTGCCCAAAATACCAACTTATTTTTTGTTTTACTTAATGCATGTTTTTAACAGCCAATAAATCACTCAATTTTCACATCAGAAACGTAATACTTGAGGAAAACATGCAGAATCATTTATAAATAATATTCAAATAAATTATAAATTTCAATATACAATCACAACTTATTATTTATTGAATTCCGCTGTCACTACGGGTCATTGGGAGAGATGGCCGCTTGAGGACAGCCCAGCTCTCCCCTGTCCACCATCTTGACCAGGATGTCGAACATCACGGAGGTCAGGTCACCCATCTCGAGCTCCACTGCGATCTCCATGTTCTCCTGCTGGGCAAGCTCCTGCTTGGCCTGGATCTTCCTGACCAGGTAGCTGTTGTTCATCATCATCTTTCTCCTATAACTTGGCGTGGTCCAGGTCGGCCTCCACGTCCCCGGGGAAGAACCGGCTGAGCCTGAGTAAGTGCAGGCGCTGGCCTGGCTTATTGCTGACCATGAGGTTCTTTACGCTGGTCCAGTATTTGGTGCCGCACATTGTAATGCGTGGCAAGGCAGGATAAGTGTATAAAAAGTAAAAAAGGGCGCAGACTTCCACTTATGCACTTTTAATACACCCAAAAAATAAAATAAAATAAATCCAGCTCAACCACTCGTCACTCAGGAGTGCAATGGACCACGCACACATGATCACACTTGACACCCCCAAAAGTAGGTAGCAACTGAAGAACAAAGTGAACATAAAGAGGCGCCACCGTGTGGTGGATTTCCTAAGGAACAAAGAGGATCACAGAAGTGAACATTACAACATGTGGCGGCGCTTGCTTAAAGAATGCTCAGTAGGCTCAGAGTTGGCCTTCCCCATGCATACATACTTGACTTTAGGCATTCTTGTGGAGGATGATGTCCCTGCAGAAGGCGGGCAGGGCATTCCAGGATATATTTTTGGTTTACTTAAGAGAATGATGAGGATGGGTGTGTGTGGTTTTCTGCAATATAGTATAACCCTATGCAACACGTCAATTATATAATACACACGTGCACATGCTGTATAAACCAAGGGCGTAGGTTTGGTCTCCGCATTGGTAGGGACGATATACCAGCATAGCCTGCATCTACACTTTTTGCTGGGGACGGGACATTAATAAGACCAAACAGATTGGGCAAACGGGGCAAAGGGCCACAATTCTCATAAATATGAACCTAATTAATTGATAGGCTAAAAGATCAATGCAAAATAAATCTGTATTGACTGATGCAAACTTTTACTTGCATTAGTTCAGATGATGCACTGTTTGATTCAAACCTTTGTCTTCAAAAACTATTAAAGAAACCTTTTGAAAACTTCCAGAATGAATGTCTGGTTTTTATTAGCAAACATAAACATAATTAAAATAATTCACTTAATAATGGTAGGGTCAATTCTATCCTTACAACATATGGGAAGACAATCTAAATTCCCTGTATAACTGAACTCATTATATAATGCAAACAAGGTTGTATAAAAGTTGGTAGGAACAATTTTAGCTGCTTAAAAAGTTAGTATTGTTATGTCCCTACCGTACCTATGTAAACCTACCCCCTTGATATAAACATATCTACCTAAATGAACACGATCAACATTCAATATAAATTAAATATACAACTCACATAATGCATATAATTGCTCGTCATGGCCAATAATCAGCAAATACATTAAGCAGGAAATTACAATTACAACCAAGATTGACAAGTGAATTGAAAACATAAACCTTTAGCCTCAATAATGCTGTCAAAGGGGCCAACGATTAGCGTTACCATATGGCACAGGGCGGCTAGTGGTTAGCTCACGGCGGTTAGCTCGTGGCGGCTAGCGAATGCAACAGATTATAAACTGAGGAACTGTCATCAACCAAACGTGTTTATACATTGTTAAGGCGCACTTCAACACTATACTTACTTCTCTCATTTACATGCAACTTTCGGATGGTAAGTAAACATATCGGTAGCTTGTGGACAATCTACACTGCTGCGAAGGGAGGAGAGATTGGGGCGAGCTTCGCTCTTCTTAAAGAGCCAGCATTGCAACAATTAAAGTAAAGCACACACATACAGTGGGCTTTCCTACAAGATTCTTGGTTAGAGGTAAAAAAAACGGGCAGTTACCGTTCATGTTACGTAAATATTCGAAGTACAACGATAGTGAGAAATCCAATGTGGCGGCCGTTGCAGCTAGTTTTTCCTATTGTATTCACGTTTCAAAATGCATGTATGGTGCGAAAAGTAATAATTACCTTGAATCCTCGAACAAATCACTCTTGAGACACGTGCCTGCTTGTAGGCTTAACTTTCGTCCTGTTTCAAGCTAAATCTGGCGTTAGAACGCAGAGTGTGTGCTTGAGAACTGCTCTCCGTACCAGGGGCCCGGGCCGGTGTGGAGTGGGCCGACCCCGTACCGGAAGAGGCTAGGCAGGGTCTTAGAGAAGTCTCATGTCAATATCATTATGAAGTCTATGGCTCATTGCTTCCAGGAGTGCAAGCGCTTGAATCCTCAATCATTTCTATGTACTACTTGCTGTCTTTCATAGAATTGGAATGTAAAGCCTGCTGCCTGTGTCCTTCCTATAACAAGCAAGCGTTTTTTTGTTGTTGTTTTGTCCACATTAATGTCCACAATGACTGTTTGTTTGCCTTGTTGTTGACCACTCCAGAGAGTTCACTTGAGATAGCTAGAGAAAAACCCCAAATCAGCTGGTAGATAAGCTCTGAAAACTATAAGAGGTAAAACAATATGAACATTTCACATAACATTTAAAGTTACCAGAATCATCACAGTTATCAAGAATGTCACAATGTTGCCAAAGTACTTTAAACGCTTACTTTTTATACATTTAGAACACCACACATGACCCCAAAATTGTTTTGCGTAAAACATAACTCCAGAAAGTTGACGTCTTTCCCCCAATTGTAGCTATGAAAATCTTTCTCTATCTTGAATTAATTTACCATCTGTAATCTTTCAAAAATGAAATACTCCCACACTTCTGCCTTTGCCCTCTTTGTAGGCGAGATTCGCATATATCGCTGCCACCTGTTCTTCCTTCCGCCATGTTTCATAGCACCGTCATGTGTGTCTAATGTTCTGTTGCTGCCTGACTCACGTTATTCTCTTCTTTGTGGCGCACGTATAAAAGTATATTTCTTATTTGTTTTCTGCCTCTCAAAGATCTTAAGTACCGGTACGGTAGCATACTGTGGAACCTCAGTTAGATTAAGAAAAAAAAAAAGTTCCCGTTAAAATAAAATCACCATTATTATGCAATAGTTTAAGCAGGAGATTTCACGTGAAGCATTGAGGCAATTATGCTATATGCAAAGCGACAAAAAAGACAAAAGTGCACTTGTTCACAGACTGATAGTTGTACATTAAACAAAGTAATTTTTCGTGGCAAGTTTTTTTTAAAAAACCAATTTGTACCAGTTTACTGCTTCAAAAACTAAATAATCCTACAACACTGAGCAAGACTACAACCATACTACTTCGATAAAACATCACTCACCTCTCATTAGATTGAGGATGATTTGAGGATATATAATTTTGTTGATTTTCTTCCTTTTTTTCCCCAAATTACATAATTTTTAGGCTTTTATTTAAACTTATTCTGCTTAATAGTACATTTGTGGTAACATTGTGACTCTCACAAACTGCTATATGCTCATTGATGACTTTAATGCCAAATTCTGACCGCAGGGCATGATGCCCAATTCGGAATTTTTGTAATTTAGTAAATATTTGCGCCGTCGCTCATGTTGCACAAACATAGGCGATTCGCAGTGTGAAGGGAACACTTCTATAACATAACATGCCTGTGTACTTTGACATGTTATCATTAGTCACAGTGTTTACAAAGTAAATGTGGTCCCTTCAGGAGAGATCTTAGCCGTCGCACTTTTGTTGCAGTTTTTTTTTTTTTTTTTTTTAAAACCCGGTAGCTTCATGTGCAGTATCAATAAGCAAAAGATATTTTTCAGAGGATAGATGGATAGATTTATCCGCCATTGCTCATTCATGTCTGTTCTTTGTTTTGTCGAACTGTGGTGACATATTTCAGTTGTTGATGATGTACAGTTTGGATGTGTGCAGATGAGCGTTCATAGTGAAGAGGCCTCGTATAAATATCAGAATTGTCATTTTACATCATATATATGGCGGAAAACACAGACAAGACTGAAAAAGCAGTTTCTGATCTTGCACTCCTCTTTAAAAGAAACTGCTGTATTTTAAGCTAAAACAACTGTTGTGTTTGATAGAACGATATGTCTATATGCTGCCATAGCAGAAGTCATGGTGTATTAAGTCCCCAAACTATTTTTAATTTGTTCGTTTTACCCTGAAAACCCCCGTTTACAGACGTCGCGCAACCGCTTTTGTTTCAACACAGCCATAAAACGAAGGTAATTAATAATATTTATTATTCAAAATGTATGTCGTTTTTAGCTTATAATCATTAAATGACGTCCCATATTGGGTTTAGAAAAAAAAAAAACGACTTAAAAAAATTATTCATTCACATATTTTAAACTTTTAAGCAAATTATTCCGCAATGAAAAAAATTGCATCTGTAAAAAAGTCACGGATATCTACCTCATAACTATCGCTTAATTGTATTTTTTTTGTTACTCTTGCATTTTCTCCGATATGTTAGATGATAAATAATCGATCCAAACAAAAAAAAAAGTTGAAAAACAAAAAAAAGTTTAAAAGTATAAATATATGAAAAAGAAAATCTCGACCACTCCTTGATGTCTGCGATTTCTGCATCGCGACCTTTGTTATATTACCATGTTTCACTGATAAAATCCCCCCAAAATCCAGCTGTGGCCATTCACAGCTGTGTCTTGACACTCAGTGATACATGCTCAGTGGAGTTTTTGGATCGAAACTAAGTAAGTACGCGATAATATCTCATTAAAGTCATGGCGTCTGTAATTCTGTTCTCGCGTGCTCTCACCTCCAGGTAGGGTTTTGCTGTTTAAAAAACATTTTTTTTTTTTAGAAAATGCCCTCCTGTTCAAAAATGTTCTTCTCCCAGAAATGTGAGATTTTAAGCTTTCCAATGATGTATCACACATGCATATCGGACAATTTTGAAAGTTGGCTAAATTGGGGGTCTCAGAGCGGACCTTTAAATCACCTGAGTGTTTTCCGCCATATACATCCTCATATACATCCGGATTTAAAAACATTGGAATTGGAGTGTTCATACTGCCTGAAAATGTCAGCATATGGGCAAAAAAATCTATATTTGCGGTGTGAACGTTGCCTAAAACCTCTGATAATTATTGACTAAGGTGAAACATGGCATGACAAATTTTAACTCTTGTTGTAGGGCTGTATATTCTCTGCAGTGGATCCTCATGTTGTTGGTGTTAGGTATTATTTTAACACATCAGTGCTGGTGCTGTTAACATCTGTTTCAGCAGCAGTGGCTATTTGGCATTCAGAGGGCATCAGCCTGCTTCTGTGAACGCTCTGCTGTTTGATCCGTAACAGTTGTGAGCGCAGCTGAGATTGAATCAATCGTATGAGCAAAATTTTTATTTTGCATTAGGTCGGACGTTGAGACTCACAAGAAAAGTATCACTATAACGCCATTCAGCAAAGTGGTGAAAATCGATGATTGCGGAGCTTAACTAAAACGAATTAGTATGGTAATAGCCAGCCATTACGATTAACAATAGCCCTAATGTTGTCAGTGACAGATTGTCTATGATTGTGCTAATGTGTGGATCATAGGATTCAAAGTTAATTTTGGTTAACAATAATGTTTGGACAGATAAATGATCACTCCTTTTAAATTATAGTGTAATGTGCGTAATATTGAGCGTGTATGCAGACTCTTTCTGTCTTCTAGTTCAAACAAACACAGCTGGGTGTTGGAGGGCAGTGCACTGCCAACTGATGCAGACAGAATATGAGCTTCTTTCATTTCTCATGTCTAGAGCCTTTAGGAAAAAAAAAGAAAAACGGCTCATCATCACTGCGGGCAGTCTTCCTCTACTTCTCCAGACCTCACTTTAGGTCTCCCATATTTCAAGACGTTGGTTGTAGATTGCGACAATTTGACTCGCACTCATAAGTAGACTATTACATCACATTGGAGCTGTTTTGAACGGGTGGCTCAGAGCCAAGTGAAATTGCAATCGTGAAACTCTTTTGTCATGTGACAATAAAGCAGCAGGTTTAAATTAGACTTAAGTATTTTCAAGGGTATTTGAGTGGAGGATTAGAGGGAAATTGCTCACTCTTCCATTTGGTTTGCTTTAACCCTCATTTGGGGCACTGAGCTGATTTTTCTGTATTGTGCATGTCATAAGAGCTTTGTCATATTCATTGCCATGGATCCCTGCAGCATTTATTCGTCTCACATGCACACACACATACACAAGTGTTTATTAAGAAGAAGGTGACTGATGTGAAACTGTTGCATCACGTGCCTGCACGTGTAAAGGAAAGCCGTAGGACTCAGTAGGTGGCCAATGCTGCATGTTTCAGTCTGTTCTTATTGTCAACACCAGTCCACTTGAGACTTTACTCACTTTGCACCTGTCCCTCTCCTTGTATCCCCTATCCCCTTTCACTTTTTTGCCTTTGTCTGACACCTTTATTTATTTATTTGTTGAAAATCTGATTCCTATTTCTAGCCCTCTCTTCTAGCAGTAGACTTTCTTTGTCATCCTGGCTTACTGAAATTTTTACGACACCATTGAATGATATATGACCAGCCTGCGAAAGCTTACCTGCCAGGTATTAGGGGGATATTTGGTCCTTTACTGACTATTTTGCTATTGGTGGCACAGGCTTTGTAATGAATCCAAAAGTGCTTTATTGAAGATGTGGGCTCTACTTTGAAATGATATCAGAAGTTATCTGGGCCAAGCAGTTTGCCTGGTGCACTATCCTTAGTATCCTATGTAGGCTTCAGAGCTATTTGCATCCTGATGCACTTTGTGAATGAATCATAGATAGAGACTGAAATGACTCATCTATCAGAAACTCATCCACAAGCATAGTCCTGAGTGCTTGGCTCTTAAGGGACTGCATTCACATAGATAGCCTCAATATGGACTAATGTATATTTGAGCGGTGCCAATATGGCAAACTAACCGGCAACCATCCTAAAATCCACGGAATAATACGTTTGGTGGCATGTTTCTGTGTGTTTGTCACGCTCAGATTCTAAAACGAAGAACATCTGGCTCATTCCAGAATTTGAGAAGTTTTGATAACCCACTCAACCAATTCAGAATAATCTAATTAATTATGAATGATTATTTGTGGAACATGTGTGACCCCGGAATCCCACAGGATCCGCCGCGCTACTCTCAGCTACCTTCTGAACGAAGCAACAAATACCTTTGTATTGTAGTCAATACGAGGTGGTCCACATGATGCGCTCAGCTCCGATCCGGATCCGCCTGAGTCCGGCCACTCCGGTCCGTCAAAGCTAAAATACGGACGAGGTCTATTTTCTGGTCCGTCAACCTGCAGTCGGATCAAGCCCTGTCCTTTAGCACTTACCAAACAGAAAAGAGAATGGCAGCAATATCCGGTCTTTCAAAGTACATAATGTTTATAAAAGTAATATGCATCTAATTTTAACTCTGTTTTAATTGACATCTACACAAAACAAAGGCTACGTTCATACTACAGGTCTTAATGCACAAATCCGATTTTTTCGTGTTTTTCCGACCTGAGTGAGGCATTAACTCGACTGTCTGAACGTGACAAGTCGCATAAAACTGGACCATTTCAAATCCGATCTGGGTCACTTTTGTATGTGTTTCAAATCCGATCTGGGCCACATTTTTCCAGACTGTTGCGGCGGTCTGCACTGTCCAGTCTCTCAAATCGGAATTCATGCAGCAATTACGTCATCAAAAAGCGAGAGAGACGCTATGGTAGAGGTGCAGCTGTGCGTTATTAGTGCCTAGCTTGCCTTGAACACGGCTTTTTAGGAATTGTCGGACTTGACAACAGTCATAAAAAAATACAAATGGGTTGCGGATAAGCCTGAGAATGATCGGTTCTTTGTCTGCTCCATATAAGCAATATTTCAACATTGCTTACACATCTGAGAGTCGGGGCAAGCTGCCCGTATGTGCGTGTGACATGCACGGACAGTGCGTGCATGCTACCGATCCATATACTTTGAATATAAGCCTAAACTGGGATTATTTATATCTGTTATTTGTGTCCTCTTTTAAAAAGCAAAATATGATATCCCTGGAATGACGGATGACAGCGAGCATGTGTGGTCATTTGTTTTGATGCTTCTGCGCATGCGGGTCGTCTTGCTCAGCGCGTGTCGGACTGCGAATTAGTGCGCATGCGTAATACTTGAATGGTCTCAATGGACAAAGGCAGTCTGAACGGGCACGCCAAAAAAAAACAGATATGACAAAAAATCGGATTTGTGCATTAAGACCTGTAGTATGAACCTAGCCAAAATGTATCTAGGTCATTTGAATGGGATGTACAGTTTTTATGTATTTCCAAACAATATCAAATATTTTAAAATGACTGAAGGAAATGACATTCTTCCGAAAACTATTGTAGCGTCACTAGGAAGTGCTATAATGATGTTTCAGCGTGACCTTCCTTTTGGTGCGTTTGATGCGGCAACGCGACGCTCCCATTAGTGGATTACTGACATCACGATTGAGTGCGGAGAAAAATAAACATGAAAAGTAAGCTGCCAATTCTTACAAGCGCTACACTGGTGACAAAACTGGGATGTAGAATGGAAAGCACGATTGAGGAGAAACCGGGTGGTCGTCCTTCACCCATGCTTTTCTGTGTGTTGAACAGAATTTAACTGTAGCTAAACAGTACTATTGGCCTTTGTGCATTTTTGGCCCATATACTGTATGTGTGTGTTTTTTTCTGAAAATACTGTCACAATAATCAACTTTGTGTTGATCTGATCAAATAGGCTAGGTTCATACTGCAGGTCTTAATGCAAGAATCCGATTTTCTCGTGTTTTTCCCGACTCGAGTGAGGTATTAACTTGACTGTCTGAACGGGACAAGTCGCATAGAAGTGGACCATTTCAAATCCGATCTGGGTCACTTTCGTATGTGGTTTAAATCCACATTTTTCCAGAATGTCGCAGCAGTCTGAAGTGTCAAGTCTCCCATATCGGAATTCATGCAGCAATTATGTCAGCAAAGAGCGAGAGGCATGGAGGACGGCAGCTATGTAGCTGTACAGTAGTGTTAGCGCCTAGCTTGAACTCGGCTTTCTGGGAAGAGGCGAGCTTGACAATAGTCATAAAAAGATAAAAATGGGTTGAGGATTAGCATGAGAATGCTTGGTTTTCTCTCTGCTCTATTTGAGCAATATTTCAAGATTGCTTACACGGCTGAGAGTTGGGGCAAACTGTCCGTATATGTGTGTGACATGCACGGACAGTGCGTGCATGCTATCGATCCATATAAACTTTGAATATAAGCCTAAACGGGGATTATTTAGGTCTGTTATTTGCGTCCTCTTTTTAGACATCAAAAAATGATCTCCTTGGAATGACAGCCACCATTTGTAGTCGTTTGTTTTGATGCTTATTCCGGAGTTACACAGCATGCACGCCACTATGTTACTATGAACCTTTTTATCATCGTTGAAGAAAGCAGTAAATCACATGATACACCGGACTTGTCAGTTTTCCCAAAAATATGGGTAAAGAAAATGGATGTCCTTGCTTGTATTTTTTATACCCTTTTAAATTAATATGACTAGATTGAATGTCTCACTCAACTTCAAGCAGTGCCTGTAATGTGTATAGATTAAGACAATTATATATATTTTTTCCTTTACATATCATCTTGGTCAGCAGTAACAGCTATCTAAATATCCAGCTTCTACTCCTGAGAAAAAGCTAACATTAGTACGGGTTTACATCTCTGTATTGTAAATAGCCGATACATTAGGTAATGAACAGTGTTGGGCACATTACTTTAAAAAAAAGTAATTAGTTATAGTTACTCACTGCTCCTTCCAAAAAGTAACTGAATTACTCTATAGTAAAAGTAACTAGTTACCAGGGAAAGTAATTATTTCCGTTACTTTAAAAAGAAGTTGTTGTATGTCAAAGAATTTGAAATTTTCTGAGCAGTATTCGTGTCAGTTGAATAGAGAAGAACAGACAGGTAGTTGTGTTATAGAACCTTGTAATATTTATTGCACCTCACCAGCAACAGACTTATCCTACACTTGAAGTGCAACAAAAATAAACAGTAAACAATATAATAAAATAACAATCAGCAGTAAACAATTTAAAGTGAGTTTAATCAATTAAATCTAACTCTCACAACATGAGACAACTGGTCAAGTAGACATAGCCTACTGTACTTCAAGTATTTTGACTTGAAATAGTGTTTATATCTCCACCTCATAAAGGACAAATTTTCCTCTGAATGCTCTGCCATCATATCCCTCTGCATCTGTTTTGCGTGTGTGTTTGCCGCACGCGCTGTTCCGGTTTGTGTGTAAAAAAAACACCGGCTCTGATTGGCTTACCATGACACATGACTCTAACCCTCAGCCAATCACAATCACTTCCATCGCATCTATCCAGGTGGTGCATTCAGGTAGCCTCCTCCCCCTACCCCTCCCGTCACCCTCAAAGCGTCTGCTGTCCTCAAGATGGAAGCAGCATTCTTGCTGGCTGACAGTGGGGGATGGGAACGAGGCTAGCATTCAGGTGTAGCAAAAACAGAAACGTTAGCAAGCTTTAGAAAGCATTGTCTAATTGAATGAGCATGTACAAACAGCCTGGAGTCATAAGAAGTATGTGCTGTAATATTCTGATGTAGAATTATCCGAGGCACCCTAAAGTGCACACGGCGCCAATATTGTTTTGCTCACATGATGCGAGAATGAGTTAGAGACACGGCCTTCCGAGAGCCGTACGATTGTGTTAATGTTGAAGTTATATGCGCTATTAAAGAAACAGAGTACCAGCACGTTCTGTGTGGTATATCTTTGCTAAGAAAAAGCACGAAACAAAACACGTGCGCTATTCTCGAACCTGAACGCACCCCAAGTCTTGGATGACAAATAAACAGAGCAGAGTAGACTCGCTACGGCTGGTAGTTTCTTCAATTTATCCAGAGTAAGTAACGCACCGCTTTTGACCGTCAGTAACGGTAACGGCGTTGTAACGGCGAAAAAAATAATTAGTAAGATTACCCCGTTACTGAAAAAATAACGCCGTTATGTAACGGCGTTATTTACAACGGCGTTATTCCCAACACTGGTAATGAAGAATATAAAAATCAGAACTCATCATACCTTTAATATTTTATTATATATTATTGACGATTACATAGTAAAAATTAAAGTTATTTAGCCTAAAGTATCCTCCAATTCTAGAATAGCCTGTCAATCTACGGTGCACAGCATTATGGCCAATTTAAAAAACATTTGAATTATTTGGGGGCACGGGCAGCGTCTGCCTTATCCCTTCTTCTTTGCCTCATATGTAACCAAGTGTCAATGGAGATTACCTGCATTGTGATGAAGGCCAAACACCTTTGATTCTAATGAGCTTTTCTAGCAGAATGCGCCGAGCATACCAAACTTTTTCAAATGCCATTATTTCCACGGTAACAGCAGGTCATGCTCTAGCTGTTTGAAATCAGAATGGAGCAGGACTTTCCAGACGCTTCTCCAGTGCCTAGAGGATTACCTTTAAAGAGGCAATTGCCATGTAAATTTCTGGGTGGCTGTGGTTGATAATCATGAAATGGCACTCGGCAGAAGACTTGATTTGACTAAGATGAGTATAATCAGGGGACCATCGGGGTGTTCCAGAGATAATAGGGGTGGCAACGTTACCTGCAAAAACACTGCTTCAAAAGGATAAATACATGCTAACCTATTTTTCCTCTTCTTGTCTGTGGCCCTCTCTGTGCACTTGGATTAAGGGGAAGAGAAATAAGCCGGGAGTGGAAACGGCAGACACTCCAGACTCAGCACGTGAGCGAGGGGAGAAGAAAGCCATCAAGTAAGTGCCTGGTAACTGGTTGGTCTTGAATAATCTGATGCTAGTTACCTGCATCGAGTTCACCTTTAGGGCTCTGAGCGCTGCAAGTGTGTGTGATCAAGCAGATCTTATAAGTGAGGCTTAGTGATGTAATGATTATAGATTATATTTACACCATCATAACTGCGACTGCACATAAGGCTTCTTCAGTGAAGGCAGCTTGCTAATCCTATGTTAACTTTGATTAATGAAAAAGGTATGTGTTTGTAAGTGATGGCATTCATTTTTCTCCCTTGTGAAATTGTCAGAGTATAAAAGTATGAAATGAGGTGCGCTTCTCCCTCTGATTAATTCAGGCTAGAGGTCAATACTGGAAAATGTCAGCTTTGTAATGCTAAGTACGATTCTTAATTTCACAAATGTCTTTTTTAACCTGTTCATCATCACTTCTCTTCTATATGCCGCTCTTGTGGTTTTCTCTGAATGTAATGCTTTCCCTCTTATTTCATATGTCAATTGTTTGAACATGGTTGGTTATGAAAATTGTTTGTGATTTAGGTGACTTATGGTGTTTTTTTTATCCACATTTTCTCTCTTCCGGCCTCAAGCGGCATCGATGTGCTCTGTTGTTCATTTCAGCTTCCAACTCTTTTGTTTGTGCATTGCCTTTGTCTCCTGTGCCTTAGCTCTGACCACTGCTGTGTGGCTTGTATGACATCAGTGATTATGCTCACCTTTTCCTCTTCAACTACTTGGATTTACCTCTTTTCGTCTTGTACATTTTTTTTTTTCTTTCTTCTCATGCCGGGGATGGGGGTTTGGGTGTCCAGATTTCTGAATATTTAGTTCAATGTAATTCATTAATGGTGCCATGCTAGGTGGACAAATTGTCATCACATGCTATTGTGCTCTTTTCTTGCTACCTATCACCTTCAAACCACTGTGGTGAATCTTCAGATTTAGGCTGGAAAACAGCCTCCCATTTCATGCAGCTCTAAGACCGACTGTTCCTCAAAGCGAGCTCTTGCGTCATTTCCAGATGCAACGCTTGCTGGTTGGTGCGGAGGCTCTCCACAATTGTTTTGCTCTGACCTCTCTTTCTCTTTGGCCACAGTGATCTAGACAGAGACTTTTGGAATAACAATGACAGCAGCACAGTGCAGCAGAGGTGGAGCTCCTATCCGCCGAAGGAGTTCGTACTTAACATTTCTCCCTATGCCCCATATGGAGACCCTCGCCTCACACTCAAGTGAGTCTTGGTCCAAGACTGGTAAGAGTCTTCACCCTTGAGTAGGGCTGTCACGAGACAGGGACATCACTCCTTTCCCTTTCCTACCATTCCGCCTTTACTCTTCTATCCCCTTCTCCTGCCCCTTTCCCTCTACCCTTTCCATTCAACTTTCCCTTCGCTACCTTTCAATTTCCTTCCTCTTACTTATCCAAATTTTCCCTTCTCCCTCTCGAACTAAACCCATTTAGTGTGCCAGTCAGACGGCATTATGAATCTTATTTTATTTTTCATCCCTCAAGACAACTTCATTCACATGAGTAACTCGACAAAAGGCTTATTTTAAAGGCCACTTTTAAAATATTTTTATACATTGCAAAATGAATACGAATTGCAGCTTTCAAAGCTAAGTGTTATTATTGAATTTCATGGACCACTGTAAGAACAAGAGGGGAGGAAAATGCAACAAATGTAACCATACTGGAGGGCACAAATGGTTACGAATGATTATTCATAATCTTCTGTAGACGTGTGTGGGTAAAATGTCATACACGCACATTGCAGCCTCCCAACAACAGCCATTCGAATATGACTGCAGTGGAAAGCAGCGCACCCCTGCAACTGCCTCTGGCTCCTTTCTGCTGATCCTCCTCACTCCCTGTCACCTTTTAATGAACACCCAGGCGCATGTTCTGATTCCTGCTCCGCTCCCTACAGCCTTGCCGGTCATTCTAACTCCTGACCTCTAACCTCTCACCTTTCTCCCATGGAATGTAACCATGGAGACGGACAACCCTCATAGCTGTTCCCATTTCAATGGTGTATACCTCCGTAATCTCCCCCAATCCTTGTCTGTGCACTTGTTGTGATGGGTTGACCGTTATACCAGGTAGCCGTGTGATGCCAGTGTTCGCCTGTGGTTGACATTCGCCTGCGCCATTTCTCTGATCCCTCATTATATCTCCAAAGTATACGACATTAACACTGTTACACTTGAGCTGCATCTACTGTCAGTCACAATGGGAGATAAGACATTTTTACGCCAGGCCATAAAAGTAATATTTTGAGTCCAGTAAGAGATCGAGCAAGGTCAGACTTATCTCGCTCCAGGCAGTGTCAGGGCTTAGATTTCCTGCTACCAGGAATCTGTCAGATAAACGATCTAATGAATGGTTATTTTTAATAGGCTGAGCTTGTTAAGAAAAGTGTGCTAAATGGCCTGAAGAGATGAGGCTGCAGTGTGCTGGTAAAGATGCTGGATACATGGCTCTCCTGTCTAAAAACTCCAACAGAAGATGATAGCTGCTGATCCCAGTTAACTGGCCTTCACAAGCCTGCAGCGCTCATGTTTTCAGATAATCATTTTTCTTCAAACAACCCTCAAGTTTGGCATTTATTGTCTATAAAACTACTTTATGCTTCAGTTATTATTTTGTCCACTCATGGTAATGTACAATTTTCAGTGAAAAAAAAAAAAAAGCTAAATAGGTTTCTTTTTCAACAGTGTGCCTGAAAATATGCCAGCATTGAAAAGTTGAAAAAAAAAAAATCTATTTATTGTTATAAGGAAGGACAGGTATAACCAGGGGTGAAAGTGGCCAGAATTTCTTGACAGAACTCCCCGACGTGAAGGTCGCCACGGAGCCAGAAATTATATTTATTTATTTCTTTATTCATTTCTTTCATTTTTGGGGGGGCGGGGGGTAGAGGGGTCAACACTCTTAAACTACTGAAAAGCAAAGAAAACTGTTGTCAATGTTTTGCAAAATAAAAGTTAACAAAAACAGCAATAACCCCAACCTCCAGCTCCTAATTGTTATTTTCCCTCATTTCCTCACATACTAAATGCCAAATCTCAATTTTAACTACTTAAGAACATAGGATATATATTAAAATTGAAGTTAATGTAACATTTACTTTAAAAAAAAAAAATAAATATAGAAGTAACATATGTTCAGAAAAATAAGTACAAATGACTTATATTATGCAGAGTGAAATGGAATATATTATAAAGCTCGCGCAAACATTTACTTTTTTAAATCATAAGGAAATGAATAAGTAGCCTAACATAAATGAACATATATTAGATGTTCTGAACCTCCCCATCAGAGCAAAAAAAAAAATATATGATAAATAAGCCTCCTCAATTCTTTTGTTGTTCTTAAAGATTTGATCCATTTTATGTTGCATTGCCCTTTTTTTGTCGCATCAATTCAACAAGCTTTTTTTTTTCTTCTTTTTTTTTTTTTTTTTGCTGTTGCAGAAAACATGCACATTTGAACCAATCAGAGCTAACCATCTCTGCTTATCACATGTCAGTATGTCAGCCAATTGAACGGATAAATGAGTCCAGGCATTTTGCCTTGCTGCATGCATTCGCACATTGACGTGACTCATCATCGTCAGACTCAGATAACTACAGCAACTGGGGAAACCTCCATGCCGTCCGTGGAATAAAATCAATAATAAATATCGGTGGAAACGGACTATGCTACACAAGCACTTTATTATGCTTGTTGTTAACACTTGTGTTGTGTATGTAAATCTGATGTTAATAGATTGTTTTCTTCTTGGAGCTGAAATGCATGTGTGGCAGCTTAGCATTTATTTATTTATTTATTTATTTTTACATAGCGTTTTGACAGTTGCTGTCATATTTTCGGAATCAAAGCACCGTGTACCGGAACAGCGTTCCGGCCCTGAATCTTATACCGGAACAGCATTCCGGCCCTGAATCTTATACCGGAACAGCATTCCTGCCCTGAATCTTATACCAGAACTGCGTTCTGGCCCTGAATCTTATACCGGAACTGCATTCCTGACGGTTCTGGCCCACTTTCCCCCCTGGGTATAACTTCTTGACTCAGAACAATTACTTTATATGATTTTAAGCCGAAAGCTACAAAATCCTTTCCTGTTTCGAATTCATTTAAGATCAGAAGCTTTTTTCTTTTTGTAATGACACTGGGCCTCATTTATCCAACAGGTTACTATCCTGTGTGATCTGTACACATTTTTAAGGATCACTGGATTTGAAAGTCATACCAGCCTTTTTCAATAGACCCCAATGACCAACGTCACACAATCACGTGATCGCTGTGTTGTGCCGCCATATTGTCCGTCATTGTGTGTCCGTATTCTCAATGGTCTCAATTTATCGTGTAATTTATAGTGCAATTCATGGAAGCCCCGGTGCTTTCAGATGCTGTAAACTCATTGGATGTGTTGCATAAAAGGTGTTATGTGGAAAAGCTTCGGTCGATCCATTCGCCAGATCCATATTTGATGCCTAAATCGATATTTTTCGACCCGCTGGCTTCGGCGTCTCTGCCTGACATCTGCTACCCTGATATCTACAACTATCTTCTCCACAGAAACTCAGCCTATTCTCACGAAACTTTGAAAAACTTCAAGAGCAGCACTCTAAGCCACATTACCATGTGTGACCCTTTACTTCCAATTTTCTAAAATGGCGACAGTCAATTAAAAAAAAAAAAACAACTGTGTCTGCCTCATTTGCAAAGAGACAGTCGCTGTTTTCAAAGAGTTCGATGTGACGCGATATTACCAAACAAGACACGCTGACATGTACGAAAACATTACAGGTAAGATACACAACGAGAAATTATAGCAACTTGAAGCTAGTTTAATTTCACAGCAGCAGTATTTCGCAAGAGCCCGAGTGTCGAAAGAGAATGCCACAATGGCGAGATTGTTGAATATTATGAATTAAAAATAAATAAATAAACAAAGCAAATGTGACACACAGAAGGGCTTGCTACAATTTGTTTAAATATATTGTTCTACGTAAATCAGCCAAGGTAGCCCCCCACATTTTTACCACACCAAATCTGGCCCCCTTTGCAAAAAGTTTGGAAACCCCTGTTTAACTGATGATCCTTAGACGAGGCCAGCTTCTTTCACTTGGTAGCAGCTAAATATTATTCAAAAAATAATGATGGCGAAAGAAATAAACATCTTGAATTTGAAACTGTATGTTGTCGGCGATTAGCCTCGCAATGATCTTAATTGTGGTTGTCAGCCCAAAACCCTCCAAATATATATTAAATGCATCTTACCAGGTATAAAATGCCTACTACATAGTCTGTGGTGATCGTTTGGTACCAAGTTTTCTCGTCGAATTGCAGCAGTCCATCTCGCTCTCCTCTTCGGGTCTCTCGGAATACGGTATAACTTCAAGTCCAACCGCCACACACGCCTTCACCATTTTGATTATTAATGTTAACGAGCAGAAAAACACGCCGCAATAGAAGGCATGTACGTAGCAGTAATGTGTAATTAGACGAGCTGACGGACAATATGGCGGCTCCAGTCAGGGGGGCGGAGTTGTGACGTCATGTGATTGGGGTCTATTATATTCTGTATATCCATTTAGTTCTGATGACAATGAGACAACTGTAAAACCAGCTGTTTTGACAGCAAACATTTTTATGTATTCACATGTGAGGCTGAACTATATATTCAGTATACTGGTATTTCAGAATTTATCAATCTTATATATTGGAGGGGAGGAACTATCAAGGAAAATGTGGCGATATAGCCTTTGTAAATCACTCCTACTCCCAGGCAGTAAAGGGATTGATGCCTGACTGTACTGCACATTCCTGTAAATACTTGCGTTGATTTACAGTATGACCCCATTTAGTTACATGTTCCTACTTTTAATTCAACTTAAGACCTTGTTGACCTTACATCAGGTCGATAAGCGAGGCCCCTGTCTTTGTATGTGTTGACCATTGCTCCAGCAGTGTCATCCATGATGTTACTACGATTGATGACTTTATCTGCATGCACCTTCAGGTCACTTGTTCACAATCAAATGTGAAGGTTGACCTTCAAATGACAGCAAGACAACTAGTAGTCTTTTCTGACCTCAACGTTTGCTATTTCTCATGTTTTGTCCCTGCAGGAGGACTGTGTGAAAAGCAACCATGTCACCAATGGGCACAAACATGCTTTATTTTTTTATTACCATTATTTCAAATTGGATATGGTCATGGTCACTTTCCAAAACAGTATTAAGCATTCATGGGAGTTACCAACAATGATGTAAGCACTCAAGATAGGTAGCAATCGATGCCTATTTAGTATAATAAGTGCACTACACGGACAAAGGTATGGGGTAACTGTGGTTATATTAAATCCACAGCTTGTGGCAATGTAACAAAGTTTCTCGCAGTGTTGTTTTTGGCAGCTATTTTAATTTCCGTCTTAGTCTTAGTCTTTTGGACGAAAATACTAATTAGTCTTAGTTATATTTTAGTCATTTCAAAATGTGTTCGTCTTCATCTACTTTTAGTCAACGAAAGCTCAGACAAATTGTGTCTAGTTTTAGTGAACAATTCCCAAAATGTTTTCGTCTATAAACTTCAAAAGTTTTAATCCGTGAACAAATAAAGACAATTTTCCAGTAATTTCGAATGAAAAGGACAGATGAGCAGATAATTGTAGTCTATAAGGACATCACCATTTTCATGATGATAATACACACTCAGCAGAAAAACAGCACATTATTTGCAATTAATTACACAAACCTGGACGCCACAAACTGTATGTAAAATGTTTTCCAATAGTTTAAGAAGACACCGAGACACCTCGGTAATTGCTAATGCCAATGCGAAAGCTATGCTAACGCTACAAGCTAGTTTAGTGTGTGATGATCACTCAGCACAGACCTTTAAAGGCTAAAACAACATGGCATTGCCAAGATATGAACTCAAAACTTACCAAGCAGCACCTGACACATATTTCACAAAGGGAATCTGGAATGGACACACGCCTGTGTGTGGGGCGGGGGTGGAGCAGCACGTCACATGAATGACACAACCAAACACTGCTTAATGCGTTCTAACTACACATACAATAAAAAATATCACACAGTGTGAATTTGACGGAAACTATGGCGAATTTTTATCCCATTTTCGTGTCTTCAGATGACAACTGGCATCCATCTCGTCGTGTTTTAGTTTCCTAAGACACGTTTTCAGCCCGTCATCGTGACGTCATGAAAAAAATTGTTCGTTGACAAAATATTTTCTTTATTGTCATCGTTTACGAAAACAACACTTGTTTCTCATGCTTTTCAGCACTTTGTTCTGCTCTCTCAAACACTTTCTAAAGCATTCATAGCGTGTCTGTAGCAATTTGTGTCCATTAATCAGAAGAATACGACCAAAAGTACAATTCTATTTTGCCCCAAAGTTGTTTGATGGCGGGCAGGTAAGAGCTTTGTGTTGTTCCTTTTTACCAATCTCATCCTAGCATACCATTTCTGAACTTGCATTGTGTGCCAAAACACAGTCATCCTGTTACAGATAATTACCGACCAAAAACAAATCTACAGTGGCAGGACATTTCAGGCAATTTGCAAATTCCAATGCTTCGCAAAAGAAAAAAATGTGAATGCCAAAAGAATCACCACAGCAAAAGTATATACTTACATCGGAGGTATACTGAAAACAAAAGCAGACTTAAGACAGTAGATACAATTTGATAGATCTTGCATTGTGACCATAGTTTTTTGTAGCTCTGATATTAGCCACCAATGTTAGGCAGTCTGATGTGTGTCCTGACTTAAGTATGGAGTCCCCACGCGGCTCCCTTGTAAGACTTTGAATCTAAATAAGTACTTACGTCTGACTGGCTGACATTAGCAGACAACATTCTTGTAAAATCCTAATATGCCCGATTCCTTATACTTTTGTCCATTTAGTGCATTTCAAATCATTCAGTTCATGTAAAATAGCATTTGAAGTAGGCAAGGCAAGGCAAGGCAAGGCAAGGCAAGGCAAATTTATTTATATAGCACAATTCAACACAAGGCAATTCAAAGTGCTTTACATCACACGAAGATCATAAAAATCACATTAAATCAATAGAACGCAAAAACAAAGACAATCGAAACAGGAAATAAAATTATACATAAAACTCGCATTTAATCACGAATAGAATTAAAAAAAAAAAAAAAAACTACTACTACTACTACTAATAATAATAATAATTGAAATCAGCAATGGAGATAAAGCACAAGAGGAATAAAAAGCAAATAGCTTGAAATATATAGACAGTTATGGATATGCTGTGCTAAATAAATGTTTTTAGCCCTGATATAAAGGAGCTAACAGTTTGAGCATACTTATTAGTTATTATTATTAGTTATTTACATGAAAAATAAAAATATATTCAACGTTTTATAAAATATTAAGCTCAATTTCACTTTCAATTGTTCCCTAAAATGGTTTATTATTTTCGCTCCACTACAAACCATCAGTCTTTGTTTCCACCGTTGAACTGCCTCGTATAGTGGCGTGTTTCAAGTCCTAAACACATAAATGAAGGAGGGAATGAGAATTTAATGGCCAGCATCCACACACTGCTGCTGCTGTTGGTGAATGCTGGCAGCTGTGAGATTGGTCCTCTCCGCCCTGCCGGAGTGACCTTGTTGGTTTTCCACCTTCCACAGGCTGCTTTTCCTTGTCCCTGCACTCTACTCTCCATTTCTTTGTTTGAACACACCGGACTCCAGATCCTTTTCATTTACCTGCTTCTCACTGGGTTTGGAAAGCTGTCTCCTCACACACTCTACTAATGTGTCTCACCTACTTAGCCATGTGGTTGCTCAACTTCTTTTCTCTGTGTGTATGTTGTGTGTGTGTGTGTGTCTCTCCTTCTTTCTCTCTCACACGCTTTTTGGTGTTTTTTCCTCCTGTGCTTGTCGTTGTTCTCCTTCTTTGTATCCTCTCTGCTGCCATACCTCTGCACCATGGCTGTCTCCTTTAGTGGAGGAGTGTCAGGGTGTCAGAAGGGGGCAGCGACCGGGCATGGGGATGATGTGGGTGGGCCTTATCGCAGTGACAGTATGAAGAGCATGATGACGGAGGGAGCGAAGGCCGGGAAATGGCAGACTGTCCAGGGCCACGTGCAGTCTGGAGGATTCAGACCCAGCAAGTGAGTTTAGCCGGATGCGGAACAGTGCGGGAACAGTGTGCAACTCCAATGTTAATTTTTTCTTTTTTCTTTTTTTTTTTTTTTAAAGGCATGTGTGGTTGGCTCAATTTTACCATAAAAAATGAATAACGTAAAATAAAGGTTAACAGTAGTATTTAAGAAAACACATACATTTTACTATTTTTTTTATAGGTTCTTAAAAACTGAAAATTATGGAGAAAAACAAAATCATTTATTTTATACTCTGATCCATATTTAGCCAGTTTTAATGGTGGTGGAAACGTCACTGAGCTTCTGCAACTTTGAACTCTGATCTTTACAGTTGAGCTGTCTACTGAGCTAATGAAAACAAGATGGAGCTGGTGTACTGCATGTAGAAGGCTAGGAAAATGTTACTCCATGAGAATTTAGAAGGGTGTGCTTTCAGATGAAGCCACGTTGGGTCATTAGCTCAGTAGTTAGCATGCTCGACTGCCGCAGTGACAGTCTGTGTTCAAACCTAATTAGAGAGTAGGGAGAACAAGAAAAGGATGCAGAGATATCACCATTGGGCCGGTTATGCATACTGTACAGTATTTCCTAGTCATTTGCTGTAAAACAACAGTTAAAATGTAGTTCTCAGTAGTTTTTTGTTTATTTTATTTTATTTTATTTATTATTCACTATATTACGAGTAGGGGTGCACGATATCCATTTTTTGAAACCGATACCGATATCGATAACTTCCTGCTCCTCAAGGCCGATACCGATATGATAACCGATAATATATATATATATATATATATATATATATATATATATATATATATATATATATATATATATATATATATATATATATATATATATATATATATATATATATAATATATATATATATATTCATTCATTCATTTTCCATGCCTCTTTTTCCTCACGAGGGTCGCGGAGGTTCATTTTCCATGCCTCTTTTTCCTCACGAGGGTCGCGGAGGTGCTGGAGCCTATCCCATATATATATATATATATATATATATATATATATATATATATAGTACTGTGCAAAAGTTTTAGGCAGGACACCTGCCTAAAACTTTTGCACAGGACTGTATATTTTTATTATATTATGTATATACAGGATATACTGTATGTATATATTTTCCCCAAGTGGAAGCTTCCATGATCCTTATAAATTTAATAATTAAAAAAAATATATATACAGTTCTGTGCAAAAGTTTTAGGCGGGTGTCCTGCCTAAAACTTTTGCACAGTACTATATATATATATATATATATATATATATATATATATATATATATATATATATATATACATATATATATATGTATAATTTTTCAATGTATATTTACCTGAGTTTTTGAACACCTGTAGGTCAAAAATACCAGTGGTTGATTCAGCTTAGATTTGCCTTTGACCGAACCAGAATTTTCATGATGACATGAACATTATTATAATGAAAAAAAAACAGACAGTAACAAAACTTTGCATACTGGAAAAACAGGAGTGGAACAAATGCACAAATCCCAATCCGACACCGTGCCAAAAATATTATTAATAGGGCCGATAATATATTATGTTATTGGATTTATTGGGATGATGTCATAATTCATATTATCGGACCGATAATTATCGGACCGATAATTATCGTGCACCTCTAATTACGAGGGGCATTCAAAAAGTAATGCACTCAAGTGCATTGCTCGTACAGGATTTTACCAATCTTGTTTATATTTGGCACAAACATGATAGGACAAACCTTTTTGCGATTGTTATATGTGTTTTTCTTATTTTCGGATTTTTAAAGCTTAAACTAACTCATCAGCATAAATTTTGTTGTCAGGATTGACAGAGGTGGATGGACGACCACTACGGGGCTTATCGGCTATGCTGGCTTTACCCACCTCTTCATGGTCTTCAGTACTGTTTTTAAATCGCTGTACCCATCTTTTTACAGTACTATAGACATTTGTAGGCATTTTCCAGCCGGTTGTGAATCCTCATAGGGGTTACTCCCTCTGCAACAAGGAATTCGATTACAGCTCTTTGTTTCTGGCGAGCTTCAAGAGGGGCAGCCATTTTGAAAGCTAGTTTAAGCTTTAAAAACCTGAAAATAAGAAAAACACATATAACAATTGTAAAAAGGTGTGTCCTATCATGTTTGTGCCCAATATAAACAAGAGTGGTAAAATCCTGTACGAGCAATGCACTTGAGTGCATTACTTTTTGAATGCCCCTCGTATTTATTTTTTTATTATTTAAAAAAATACAGTATTCAGCTTGTTTGTTTTATTGGTGGTACAATTTTGTTGACCACAGCAGCCACTCTTCTACTGTAAATTTAACCATTTTTATTCGTAGTGTAGCTTTCATGAGCTACTAACCGTAAAATGTTGTGTCCTATTCGAAATTCAATAGTAGATGAACAATATTTGAGTGTTGTATATTCTTAAATGAAAAATACCATGCGACCACATGAGAATTACATTTCTATACATATTTCATATACCATCACATTTACTGCCATTGACGGTGATAGACTTCCAATCCATTTCAACTGTGAGGGCTGGCAGTGGTCTTTCACAACCAGCTCTCCCAGCCCTTTGTCACTGTCAATGGCTGCGAGTGAGATCGTGTTTATTCTGGATTTTTTTTTAAACATCAGCAGCTATGCTTGGTATTCTCTCAAGTTCAGCAGAGAGGTGGGTGGGGCATCGGTGTCAAGGTGAGAGTTGTTATTAATCCAGTAGGACCTTGATGTGACACCACAGTGACTCAAGCTTTCATCTCAAATGCACAATGCAACCAAAATGGGACTGCACAGCCTGCAAATTTCCCTTCTAAAATAAATAATATAGCTTCCACACGCTAGCTCCAGTGAAATGATGTGTCATCCATTTGGTACCAAGTTAATGTGGACCACGTCATTTCGCTCTCCTGTGACGTATGCCATCACTGAGATTCTATATTCAGTATGTTGATTTTCAGTTGGGCGCCATTTTTTTCACCTTTCTTTGCCACCTTTCTTTTCTTCCAGCACAACACATTCGCGCTCTTCACTACCTCATCTACTCAGTCCACCCCCTCCTTTCTTTTTTACCCCCTCTCTATAATTGGTTTCTATTTTCGGGCAGCCATAAGAGTCTCTGTGTCTCGTGTTTGTGTCTCGCACCCCATTTTCCGACTCCTCCATCCTCACCCTCTGATGTTATCACTCTGCATCTAACTATTTCCATGTACAGCCACACCTACTAGTGTCTGCATCCTGTTTCATTTTGGCACAACCTTAATTTTCCCCTTTTATCTTTGCTGTATGCCCATTATCTCACTGGCTGCCTTCAACGATTATAGATGTACCAGATCTGCTCTAAAAATGAGCTGTGTATACATTGACCACACAGTAACTTTTACATATTAACGCTTAAAACACTGAAACTAATGACACATACAGTATCAACAACCTTCTTACTGTTGTAAAATCTGCACTGTTATTTTCATTGAGTAACGTTTTTGGCTGCCATTTACTGTGATAGACGTACAATCCAGTTTTGACTGAACGGGCTGGGAGCGATCATTCAAGTGATGCCAGTACTCCCAATGAAAATGGATTGGAAGTCTATTGCTGTCACTGGCACTGAAACGTTCAATGTCAGACATCTGAGTTCAAATATATTTGATGTCCATAACTGCTAATGGGAGTGAATAATTTAAACTTGGTTTCCGATGCACCAGAGTCCAAGAATGCAAATTAACTTTCAGTGAAGTAATGCAAAAGCTGACTAAACCGAGGTGAATAGCTTTCATGACCTAATTCACAGTCTGATGACAGTGGTGTATATATTTAGCCCACAGCAAAAAAAGTACGTTTCAAAGATAATACAATGTGCATGTGTTCATAAAGTAGATGAAATGTCATAAAGGTTTTGTCACACGACCACTAAAAGTGCCACTATAAACAATCCCGAAAGGGGAGTGGAATTAAAACTTGTTAGAGGGAGGGAGACGTAGTGCAGACCTTGGTTGGCTGTTGGATGTCTCTAGAGAGGTAGCATGTGTTTAAAAGACCCAAAAAGACTTGGAGAGAGAGGATGAGAATCTGTCAGATAATTTTCACAAGTGAGTGGAGGACAATGGGGATATCTCATCAAAGCAAAAAAAACTCGCCTAGAAAGCCCGGAAGCTGCAAAACTTCAAGCCAAACGTCACAGAGACGCCCTGCTCCTGTTCGGACTCCCCGCATCCGACCGCCGCCACCTCGAAATCCTCTTTCACGCAAGTGTCAGGCTCAGACACGCGAGGCACACTTGCACACGACACAACCGCGCAGGGCGAGTACACAGCTGGCACACGGCTGGCTGACGCCGACGCGCGACCAGCAAACGACACATGGCATTCACTCGGGTTGTACCTTCTACTGCTATTTCTGCTACTGTTGTTACTGTTGTTGCCTCACGCTACTCTCCTTTTCTCTCTTCCTCCTCCTGTCTCCAACACCACCCTCTGACTCCTTCACTCCACCTCCTCCCCACTTGCCGACATCAACTTCCTGCGCGGATGAACTTTTGATCCATCCTGACATCAACCTGACTGTTTCTGCCACGACTCCATGCTGCCCTTTGTCACCCTGCCCTGAACTTCTCAACCCTTCTTGCCCTAACACCGCTCCCACTTCCTCTTCGGACTACTCCTTTTCTTTCCATCGCCATGCCCTTTGCCGGCCGTGGCCATGTTCTCGTTCTCTTTCCTCCCTGCTTCTGTGCCCTCCCAGTTTTGGGGACCCAGTCTTGTCCTACACATCCACTCTGGAACACATCCCCTCCGGGCCAGCCCGTCCCCGGACGCTGCTACGCCAGCAGAGTCTGCAGCAGCCCCTTATGAACCCGCCGGGCGCTGGATTCGGACATCCGCCCACCACATCCCAGAGTTTGGGACAGTTGCACCCGGCACCTGGACAGACCGGGGGAGGTGGGGCTGCTGGGAGAGGAGAGGCAGGTGGGGGCGGAGGTGAGGGTGGGGGAGCGGGTAAAAGAGCTGTTCCACGGGCCGCGAGGGGCGGCCTTGCTGGAGCGGGTACCTCTCGCTATAGAGGAGGTGGCGCGGGCGGGCGCTCGCGTGCCAATCCTGGCAGCTGGGATTACATGATGGACCAGATCCGGAATAGAGGCCTGGACGTCAAATCCTTCCTGTGAGTCTTGACTTGTATATGATTGTGGATTCTCCTACTCCTTAAGCACTCATGTGTCTAAATGTGTTCCAATGTAGTTATATAGAGTTATTATACCGTTTATTTACTAGGGATGTCCCGATCTCATCAAGTGATTGGAAATCAGGCCGATTGCGTCATTTTTCATAGGATCATAATCGGATGCTAAGGATCGGGTTTTTAATTTAAAGAATTTTTCTGCTTCATGCTCGTATTGCCTCTCACTCTCCTCTCTGCTGCTTTTCTTGGTCAGCAGGGCACTGGTGTTTGCTACTTAAAGTTACGATGATTGACAGGTTTGTTGCTTTGATCTGGTGAGTGAAGGCTCTGTAGTTCTATGACACAAATGTGGTAATCATCGTTTTAGTCAATTTTCATTGTCTAGATGCTGTTCTCGGCAGCGTGAGCGTCAAAGCCTGATTGAATTTGAGTGGAATCACTCATATGAATGATATGAAAAGTTATAGAGAGTGATTAAAAGTATGGCTTTAATGGTGATGCAATGAAAAATGTGGGTGTGCCTACATTTATTGCTGTTGCACCTTAAGAAAAAAGTTTTGCGCACCAGTGCAACCAATGCAAAAAAATAAGCGTGGCGCCTTGGCAATATATCTTGCAATGTTATTTTTTTCCAATATCATTCAGGCCTATTATATATATATATATATATATATATATATATATATATATATATATATATATATATATATATATATATATATATATATATATATATATATATATATATATGTATGTATATATATAATTTAAAAAATGTTGAAAAAGCTAAAAGTGACAAAATAATACAGGAATACAAAAATGTATATGTATTATATCCACAACAGTGGACAAAGTGAAAGTACTGAAAAAAGTACAGGAATGTAACAAGTTTGGAACTTTTGTTCAAATAATAACAACAAACAAACAAACAAACAAACAAACAAACAAACAAACAAACAAACAAGCAAAAAAAACCAAAAAAATTTTTCCGGTATTGGATCGTGAGTCTATATTGACAGATTCTCAAAATTAGGGAATTCGGACTTGGGTGCAAAAATATGCGATCGGGACATCCTTATTAATTACAAACTAATCCTTACCGTTACCATACAGTTTGTGTCTATTCATCCTCTGATTTACTCACTTTTATTTCATATCAGAGATCCAGGGAAGGATATTACATCAAGCTGTCAAAATATGCTTACTAAGTTACTGTGTATATATGTAATTAATGTGGGTGTGAACTGTGGAATTTTGAATGATTATGAGCTAATTTGCTTCCATTGCCTGTGATAGACGACCTAGGGTTGCACTAAAAATGAACTGATTTTACTTTGACCACATAGCAACTTTGGCAAATTACAACTTATAACACCGAAACTAAGAAAATAGATGAACAACCTTCCTACTCGTCCAGCCACTTAAATGTTTTTTCATAAATTAACCTATTGGCTGCCATTAACAGTGCAACCTTTTGGAACATTATCTCACTCTCATTCTAATAGCAAACCTGGACTGCTAGCATACTGACATGTGTCTGCATGGCCAAATCACACAGGCCATGTGTCACTGTGCATCAGTATAAGAGCAAGGGCTAAGCAGCTAAAGCATTGATCTTATGTCAACAGCACCATTACATCTACAACATATTGTTACTTCAGGCCATAAGAGGATGGAGTCACACAGTGAAAGAAAGGTGATGAAGGGATGAGAAAGGGCACAGCCAGGTACAACGTACAAATTTTTGTGCTTTTAGGCTGATTCTGTGCTACAATAGCCTTTTTAAATGAGCTTACATTTCTTTTTTTATGTGGTTTAAGCTTCAGCGGCTATACAAGAGTGACACAGGTGGACTAAAGCCTTCAGTTCACTGAGCATTAGCAATGTGACACATGCAAGCACCAAGGTCATTGAGTGTACTCCCCATTATAGTCAACTCATCATTATAAATGTGAGGTAGAGGTCATTGTTTTATTTTTCAGCAACATCAACACCTCAGATGATTGATGACAAAGCTGTGCGATAATAGACACGAGCCATTGTTCAGGCTTGTTCATTTCAATCTCTGACAAAAGGCTGAACCATTTCTAAGGGAAATGCCTTTGAAACGGGAGTTGACATGTTTTTTATGTACTTGCTTGAGTTTTCTCTAGGTACAGCAGCTTCCTGCATGTTAGATTCAGTAAAGGCTCTTAATTTCTCTACAGGTTTGAATGTCAGAGCAAATGGTTGCTGTCTGGCAGCCAGCCCAAAGTCAGCTGTGATAGATGGAGTAAGAAAACAGGGAAAAAAGTTGACACTAATGAATATCCCTTTAAACGGAAGGTCAGTGCTAACACATGCATCGTTTTGTCAACAGATAGTATTAATATTTTTCAGGCAATACCAATTCATTTGATAACTACTATAGTTTCCACAACCAGTTGAAATATTTGTCCTATTATTTCTTCATTATTTGACTACTTTTAGTGATTTTTCTGAATATGACCAGTGATTTGACTTGATAACAAAAAAGAAAAAAAAAAATGTGTGGAACAATACGTGAAACCTTTGAAATGATTTAAATATGTGTATAAATTGATCATAAAATTTTGTCGTATCTTTATTTGTCTTAAACTGACACCACTCTAACAACGATGTATCCATATTTCTATAGAAAATAACAAGTAAATAGTCACAGGATGGAGAGGTATAAGAAAATGAAGTAACCTAGTGGATGGCCACTCCTAAGAAGTGAAGCAGCAGTTCTGAATTTTCTCAATTTATGGACAGCATGGCTAACCACGGAGGGATGAACATTATGAATTTAATAGAACCTTTGAAATCTTTTTCCAGCTTTTTACAGGCAAACATTTTTAATGTTATGTCCTACGAGAGCTCTTTTGACCAACTCCAGTGTTGTTTTTGTCAGCCCTTTTAATTTTCGTCTTAGTCTTTTGGATGAAAGTACTCATAAGTTGAGTCATATTTTAGTCATTTCAAAATGTGCTCGTCTTTGTCTAGTTTTAGTCAACAAAAACTCAGACAAATTTCGTCGTAATGTTTTCGTCTGTGAACTTCAGACGTTTTAATCCATGGATAAATAAATAAAATGTTTCCAACAATTTTGAATGAACATTTCAGACGAGCACATAATTGTAGGGTCTACATAGACATCACCATCTTCATGATGACAATATCCTCAGCAGGAAAACAGTGCATTATTTTCAATTAATTAAACTCACTTGGATGCCATTCACTGTATGTAAAAAGTTGTCCAAGAGTTTAAGATGACACTCACCACGCTAATTGCTAACGCAAACACAATGCTAACGCTACAAGTTATTTATTGTGTGATGATCACTCAGCACAGACCTTTAAAGGCTAAAACAACATAGAATATCTAGCCAAGATAAGAAAACAAAACTTACCAAGCACTTTAGCACGCTGCACGTTACATGAGTGACACGACCAACCACTGCTATGATGCATGCTAACTACACATATAAGAAGAAAATGTCACACATTGTGAACTTATGACGGAAACTATGGCGAATTTTTATCTCATTCTCGTCTCATCATACGAAAACTGGCATTCGCCTCGTTATGTTTTAGTCTCCCAAGACATGTTTTTCACGTTCTTGGCATCATCACAGTCATTGTCATGAAAAAAATTGTTCGTTGAGGAAATAATTTCTTTATCATCATCGTCGAGGATAACAACACTGTGACCAAGGCATGGTTGACAATGTTTCTTGACTGGAGACTAGGGATGGGAATTGATAGGATTTTTACGATTCCGATTCCATTATCGATATTTCATAACGATTCAATTCTTTATCGATTCTCTTATTGATTCTAATTTGGGGAAAAAGAAGAACAAACATTTTGATTGGCATCTAGTTTGTTTAATCAGAAGTCACAACCTTACAAACTCACAACGAGGTCAAAACAGGCCCAAAGCCTCAATGTTAACTGTGGCAATATATAACTTTGGCAAATAGACAAGAATGTGTAATATTTTAGTGAAAGTTTTCTAATAGAAATAAAAAAAATCCTATGAGCTAATAGCACTCAAAAATAATAATAAAAAAGATAAATACTGTCCAATACAACAGAACAGTGCATAGTGCAAATGTGCAAAATTAACGATTCTTTTGCAGAAAAATAAGCATGTCTGGTTTTTCAGGTAGGATACATGATCTTTCTGGACTTAGGGTGTCTCCAGCAGTGGAGAACACCCTTTCAGATGGGGTGGAGAAAGCCTGCACACACAGAACGTGTTCAGCTATTCCAGACAGCAGGGGCAGAGTATGTCTTTTGTTGTCCCAAATATTAACAAGTTTATAATTAGGTTGGTGTAATTACATAAGACGGTTGGATCTCATACAATATAAGAGGAATTTTAGCACAATCCTCCGTTAATTTGGACTTGTTAACTTCCAAGACATAGTTGGGGTACTCTATGGAAAGGCCTTTTGATACTGAGTAGAATAAAAGTGGTTTGGGACCAATGGGACCATCCTATCTCGAATTACGGGCGGAAATACGCTGATTGGCTGTAGTCGTCAGGTGCATTTCGGGAAGTCATTTGGAGCATCCACTTCCGTTAGTTGTAGCAACACAAAAATACCACCATCGGATGCGGAGGTATATACTTTTGTGTGAAATCAGTAGTCAGATTGGCCCTAAAACCCACTAAATTCAAATTATTCAAAAAAAAAAAAAAACACTGATTGGTGGACTCCGACGGAAATGAGTATTAAAATTGCTAATAAAATTGTTTGGCATTATTTTAGATGCATATATGTTATATTTTTCTTATAGAGTATTCGACGAGGAATACGATAGACGCATTAATAGACTTTTTTGGAAAAATCACCGTTTCTTAAAGTAGTCTCATGAATAATGACTTGGCCTGTGAAAACAGCTCAAAATCACTGGGCAACAGCTCTTGTAATTGTACCTGATGGGTGGTCGCTATTTGAATAATCACGTAAACTTACCTGCTGAATTAAATCTGTGTAACATGCATAAAGTACATGACATAGATGAGTCGTAGTCTGTGCTGCTTGGAATCTCTAAGAGAATCATTAAATAAATGGCCAAACAAATCCATGGAATTGAAATGCACAGAACTGGTTCTTTATAGGAACCGGTTCTCAATTCCCATCCAGACTGGAGACATTCCAATTCAGGTGTGTTGTAGTGTTATGCCACAGCCACAGTCTGGTTGCATTGACTAGACTTCCAGGTTAGCTCACACTTGTCACTGATTAGCCCTTGGAAACTTTGCAGACTAGGGGGCCATTTACATTGTTACGCTCCAAGAATACCACAAATTTCATGTTTGCGTTTATATGGTTCCATCTTGGTTCTGTCTCCATTCGAACGATGTTGCAATTCCATGTGAAAATGATGTAGCATTCATGCCAGGCCCTAGGGGGCAGTGCAGTTTTACAAGGCGACAGCCAATGGCGAACTTCCTTGACAACAACCTTTCGAGCCAGGAAGGCAATATACCCGCCCATTCGAAGCAATGGCGTCCATGCATTTTTTCCCCTTTTGCTTCAAAAGGCACAAAAACGCAAACATAAAACATCCATCCATTCATCATCTACCGCTTAACATGAAACATATTTGAATTAAAAAATATATTTTTTAAAACTGTCATTTAAAGTCGACGTTCCACCATGTTTGCTGTTTTGAATGTTTACCAGAAACGACTGCGCATGCTCAGAATGACGTGTGCGAATACTGACGTCCATTCATATGGTTGTGAGCAATCCCTGCAAACAAATCGTTTCACTTTGGAGGCCGGAATCATAAGTTTGCGTCTTCGCCTTCCGTTTTCGCTGTTACCATGTAAAGGCGAGGCCATTCCACAACACAATCGTTGCGTCTTGGTGTCGCAACGTCACCATGTAAACGGCTCATAACAGTTTACTTAGCGTATTGGCCCGAATACAAGACGGTGTTTTTTGCATTGAAATAAGACTGAAATAGTGGGGGTTGTCTTATATTCGCGGTTTAGACATTATACCCATTCACGACGCTAGATGGCGCCAGATATCATTGAAGCGAATGCTGAACTTGAGGGGTAATGTTCTGTCACGACAGATCTCAGCTACTCTCATGTTTAACCAATTTGCATTATTTTATTGCAATGTTTTTCCTTATTCAGATTTGTTTTAAGACTACAGTTACAGTTAGATCTGACTTAGATGGTTATTGCAGTTGTTGCAATTTTGTTGTTTTATCACGATAGATTGGTTTATTTACATTTCAAAAACCAGAAGCCATTCATTTACGAATGTGGTTGCACTTTAATTTACATATTTAAATGTTCAGATATTAAGATTTGAATGAGGCAAAATAACATGCTTTTTCTCTTAAATATATTGTTATAATCATTTTTTTCAGATGTACTGCAATTATTTTCTGTATAAAAATTAATTTGGTGTTCAAAAAGTCTTTTTTCAAACTTGGGTATTGAAAAAGAGGGGGTCGTCTTATAATCAGGGCCGTCTTATATTCGGATCAATACGGTAATTTTGTCACCCTGATCTAGGAATGTTTAATGTTATTACTATTTTGAAAAAAAACAAACTTGTTTTTGTGTTCAAGCAGACTGTTTATACTTATGATTAGACCACATTTTATGACCAATGCATACAAATATTTCAGAAGTTCCATATTGTTTTCTTGCAATAGTTATTTTACAAAACTTTTTGTGAGGCCTAACCCAACCATTTGTAATCCTTTTGTAGTTTTAGATTCTTCATGAAGTTCATCAGACAGTACTGGGTTACCGTTTTTGTAACAGCCTTAAGCAAGCAATGGGGGCCAAATTATGACCTGGGAAATACCTACATCTAATATGATGACAGTAAAGTTGGGGAACTAGTCATATATATGTGCAGCTAAACATTAATAAAGAGCTTAATCCTTAAGCAAGAAACGCTCTGAATTACATATAAGAAAGACAAAATTGTGTGGCTGACAGTTACATATTTTCTAAGCGGAAGTGCAGTAGTGGCATCAGCGGCTTAAACTATAGAAGCGTGGGTGTATGTGACAGGCGGCAGGAAGCGATGAGGAAGCAGAATAGTTAAGACGAAGGGAATAGGGATGTGGAGGATTTGTGGTAGGAAGCTGAATAGTGAAGTGTGAGGAGTGCAGCATGGCGGGCGATAGAGCAGTGACCCAGAAAACGGTGAAACACTGTGAGCACCTCTAGACGCTATGTCACTCAAATAGAAACAATTAGTCCAGATCCTAGTAATGAGGCTTAATTCAATCCTAACTCTGGCCAAGGAACACAACAGCCATGTTGGGGAAAGACATGTTTGGCCAAGATGAGTGCCTGTACAAATTTTACTTTGAAATGTGTTAAATCCTTCACATTTGCAAGGCATTAACTTTTCACTAACAGTTTGCCCAAATTAGTTCATGTCTGTGGGATTAAAAACTACCTGGTTTTGCAGACAAATTTGAAGTCTTTAATTCCGTTCCAAGGTGGCAATTTTCTTCCTAGTGAAGTTGCGTTAAAAATAGATTATTTCATTCATTATTATTATTATTATTTTACATTTTCATTAGTACATGCTGGAGGTCAGAAATAGTATCTTTACAGAGTCGGATTTGGTGCTGATTTGAATTAAGATTTTTCATCCCAGGGATTTGTGTGATAATCCATTAATTGAGCTTTAAGATTTCGTTTGATTTTATCTAACCATTTCCTGAAGCAAGGAAGGCCAAAATGAAATGCTCTATGACAGTGTCTTGAAATATGAGTGGCTTAAATTTTTTAATACTACCTGTTATTTTGTCAGTTTATTTTGCTTTGACTGAGTCGAGCTGTGTGTGGTGGCAATGAACTAAACTGAAGATTTCTTTATTGAGAAACAAACACAATATTTTCTGGGGCCAGGGGCTAATATTGACTAAGAACATTTCTATTTATTTCAATTTAGAAAAATTATTTGAAATACAAGCGTGGTCATGCAACAAACAAACTCCAGGTACCACCACGGGTGCTGGGATTTAGGGGCCGTTTACATGGTGACTCTCTGAGAATACGAAAAATTTCAAATTTGCATTTGCGTCTCCATTTGAACAATGTCGCAATTCTGCATGAAAACGATGTAGTATTCATGCCAGGCCCTAGGGGGCAGTGCAGATATACAGAGAATGATGCACTTTGACCCCACCAAGCTCCCTCAGCCCGGAAAAAAATACGCTCGCCCACTCGAAGCAATGTCATTTTTCTTTTGTTCAAAAAGGCACAAAAATTGAAACGTTCAACATATTTAATTAAAAAAATATTATTAGAACAGCAAATTAAAGCCGACATTCCGCCATATTTGCTGTTTTTAATGTTTAGTAGCTCCGCTGCGCACGCCCAATGTGACATGTATGAGTGCTGACATTAACGGCGCGGTCTCGCGCCGCAGAAGCCTTTGATATGCATGCCGAGGAAGCCCCCCTCAACTCCCCGCAATCGGATTCTTCCACTTTGGAGGCAGGATTCAGAATTTTTTCGTCTTCGCCTTCCGTCTTCCCCGACACCATATGCACGCGAGGCGACTCCGCAACTCAGTCATTGCGTCTTTGTGTCGCAGAGTTGCCATGTAAACTGCCCCTTACTCACAGCAGAGGGTGCTGAGGATCTTTTTTAGTGTTTCCCATTCAAAAACTGTTTCGGTCCAAATTTGTCAAAAACTCCCAAACTCAGGGGCCGTTTACATGGTGACTCTCCGAGAATACGAAAAATGTCAAATTTTCATTTGCATTTGCGTCTCCATTTGAACAATGTCGCGATTCCGCATGAAAACGATGTAGTAATCATGCCAGGCCCTTGGGGGCAGTGCAGATTTACTGGGCGACAGAGAATGATGCACTTTGACCCCACCAAGCTCCCTCAGCCCGGAAAAAAAATATGCCCGCCCACTCGAAGCAATGTCATTTTTCTTTTGTTCAAAAAGGCACAAAAATTGAAATGTTCAACATATTTAATTTAAAAATATTATTATAACAGTAAATTAAAGCCGACATCCTGCCGTATATGCTGTTTTTAATGTTTAATAGCACCGCTGCGCACGCCCAATGTGACGTGTACGAGTGCTGACGTTAACGATGCAGTCTCGCGCAGCAGGAGCCTTTGATATGCATGCCGAGGAAGCCCCCCTCAACTCCCCGCAATCGGATTCTTCCATTTTTGAGGCAGGATTCAGAATTTTTCGTCTTCGCCTTCTGTCTTCGCCGACACCATATGCACGCGAGGCGAGTCCGCAACTCAGTCATTGCGTCTTTGTGTCGCAGAGTTGCCATGTAAACTGCCCCTTACTCACAGCAGAGGGTGCTGAGGATCTTTTTTAGTGTTTCCCATTCAAAAACTGTTTCGGTCCAAATTTGTCATCCTCGTGTGTTTTCCCCATACAAGAAGTGCACAATGGCGGTACACACGCATGCTGGATAGTTTACCTGTTGTCTGCATACTAAGCTACTAGAAAGAGAGCGTTCTATTTCACCTACAGTGTGTGTTGGAGTTTTTGCATTGGAAATAAAAGCGCCCGTGTATTATAACGCAAATCAGTGCAACTAGACGGCGCATTGACACATGAACATATTTGAAAACTAAAAGGTCCAATAAGCCTCAGTTTAACACCCTATTTTCACAACACTAAAAATAAATTGCACACGACTGTCCAACAGCGCTCTGTACAGCGACAGCTTAATCGCAACAACAAACAATAATATGGCCACAATGCAAGCATGTCTTACCTTGAAGACACCAAAGGTAGATAGAACGATCATCATAATCTTTATTTTCAACCTCGAATTCATTTTTAGAACATTTCGGTGTTTTTAATAGAGAAAAAAATCAGCAATTCATTTTTGCGCCATGTTAACGCCTCATCTGTTAACAGATAACTTTTCCAATAGCACCTTATTCAAGGTGTCAGGTGGTGATATTATATATGAAGTTCCGCTCTGAGACCCCCAGTTTGACCAAATTTTCAAAATTGTCCCATATGCATCTGTGCTACATCATTGGAAAGCTTAAAATCTCAACTTTCTGGGGGAAGAAAATTTTTGAACAGGAGTTCGTTAAAAAAAATAAAATTAAATTAAACCCTAACTCGAGGTGAGAGCATGAGAGGGGGCATAATTAAAGGGTATTATAATACTAAGGGGCTGTGAGATATCAATAGAACCGTTATGTGGCAAGATGACAAATATTAATAAAGTTAAAAAAAATAAATAAATCACATTCATGAGCAATTATCGAAAATAGATCGAAAATTACGAACATTTCCGAAAGTATCCCGGAAACAGCCGAAAGGGGCGGAGATGTCACAACAGGGAAACAAAAGGTCTTGGCAGGTGCCACCGCTGTTTATCGACAAGAGAGTTGCGTTCGTTTTTTATCAGAAAATCGCTAAAATGGTTCAAACCTGTCATGCTATGTGGTGTACAAATAGCCATTTGTCGCAATGTAGTACCCATGAGTTCCCGAACGCGAGAAAAGAGCTGGACTACGCAGACAATGAGTAAAGTTCATCCGTGCTAAGAGGGCTAATTTTGCAGACCCAGCCTCCGGCACAGTTTTGTGTGGTGCACATTTTACACCTGAAAGCTATTCGAACTATGGACAAATGAAATCAGGTTTTGCTAAGAAATTGCTGCTGAAAGCAGATGCGGTGCTCACCATACACGCGCAGCCACCTCAATATCCCGAGATATCAAGAAAGAGGACAATGACTGGCTCTGATGAGACCACCCCAGGCAAAGCAAAGGAGGGAAATGGCCAGAGTGAGTACTCTTTTATAATAAAAAAACATATCACGCATTGGATATAGGACTGGGCACATGTATAAATTATCGCTCGTAAAATATATAGAACAAATCCTCTAATCCCATTCATATTTGTGTCTGTTGGCAAGCAAAAACCTATGATAGCACAATAAATGATAATTACAGTGCCTTGCAAAAGTATTCGGCCCCCTTGAATCTTGCAACCTTTCGCCACATTTCAGGCTTCAAACATAAAGATATGAAATGTAATTTTTTTTTTGTCAAGAATCAACAACAAGTGGGACACAATCGTGAAATGGAACAACATTTATTGGATAATTTAAACTTTTTTAACAAATAAAAAACTGAAAAATGGGGCATGCAATATTATTCGGCCCCTTTACTTTCAGTGCAGCGAACTCACTCCAGAAGTTCAGTGAGGATCTCTGAATGATCCAATGTTGTCCTAAATGACCGACGATGATAAATAGAATCCACCTGTGTGTAATCAAGTCTCCGTATAAATGCACCTGCTCTGTGATAGTCTCAGGGTTCTGTTTAAAGTGCGGAGAGCATTATGAAAACCAAGGAACACACCAGGCAGGTCAGAGATACTGTTGTGGAGAAGTTTAAAGCCGAATTTGGATACAAAAAGATTTCCCAAGCTTTAAACATCTCAAGGAGCACTATGCAAGCCATCATATTGAAATGGAAGGAGCATCAGACCACTGCAAATCTACCAAGACCCGGCCGTCCTTCCAAACTTTCTTCTCAAACAAGGAGAAAACTGATCAGAGATGCAGCCAAGAGGCCAATGATCTCTCTGGATGAACTGCAGAGATCTACAGCTGAGGTGGGAGAGTCTGTCCATAGGACAACAATCAGTCGTACACTGCACAAATCTGGCCTTTATGGAAGAGTGGCAAGAAGAAAGCCATTTCTTAAAGATATCCATAAAAATTCTCGTTTAAAGTTTGCCACACGCCACCTGGGAGACACACCAAACATGTGGAAGAAGGTGCTCTGGTCAGATGAAACCAAAATTGAACTTTTTGGCCACAATGCAAAACGATATGTTTGGCGTAAAAGCAACACAGCTCATCACCCTGAACACACCATCCCCACTGTCAAACATGGTGGTGGCAGCATCGTGGTTTGGGCCTGCTTTTCTTCAGCAGGGACAGGGAAGATGGTTAAAATTGACGGGAAGATGGATGCAGCCAAATACAGGAACATTCTGGAAGAAAACCTGTTGGTATCTGCACAAGACCTGAGACTGGGACGGAGATTTATCTTCCAACAGGACAATGATCCAAAACATAAAGCCAAATCTACAATGGAATGGTTCAAAAATAAACGTATCCAGGTGTTAGAATGGCCAAGTCAAAGTCCAGACCTGAAACCAATCGAGAATCTGTGGAAAGAGCTGAAGACTGCTGTTCACAAACACTCTCCATCCAACCTCACTGAGCTCGAGCTGTTTTGCAAGGAAGAATGGGCAAGAATGTCAGTCTCTCAATGTGCAAAAATGATAGAAACATACCCCAAGCGACTTGCAGCTGTAATTGGAGCAAAAGGTGGCGCTACAAAGTATTAACGCAAGGGGGCCGAATAATATTGCACGCCCCACTTTTCAGTTTTTTATTTGTTAAAAAAGTTTAAATTATCCAATAAATGTTGTTCCACTTCACGATTGTGTCCCACTTGTTGTTGATTTTTGACAAAAAAATTAAATTTCATATCTTTATGTTTGAAGCCTGAAATGTGGCGAAAGGTTGCAAGATTCAAGGGGGCCGAATACTTATGCAAGGCACTGTATTCTACACATTACTTTATTTTGCGGTGACGGTGTATCAGCTTCACAAAAAGAAATGCAAAACAAACCATTCGGTTTTTCCCACACGATCACTTGCCGGTGTTTCATCAGTGTGATTGCTCCCCTCAATGATCCTTTCTTTAGGCTGCATTGGCTTTCGTTTGGGCTCAAATTGATAACCCAAAACACCAAAGAAAGGTTCATAACTCTCCTCGTCACCATTAGTAGAACGTTCGTTACGTCGGATTCGTCGCTGCAATTAGAAACTAAATTGTCCTCCATCATCGCCGCCATTCAGTACTAAGCACTGTGCCGGTTGTTTCCTTGTTGTGACATCACGCACACAATATGCTAGAATTCCGGGATCTCGGGCGCTGGTCGTTTTAGCTTGACAATCGATCCAAATTTCTATCATTTTCTTGGTGTTGCGATGTGTGGAATTACACGAAGTGGCATGGTATGAATCCAAAAAGCATGCGTTTATAGATCAATAAAGGAATATTAGCATTTCCCCAGGTGTTGTAATACCCTTTAAAGACACCATGATTTTAATTAGATAATATGTCGTACTTACCCTGTTTCGATCCAAAAAGTCTGTGTAGCATGTCTCACCGAGTGTCAAGATACAGCTGTGAATAGCCACAGCTGGACTTTTTGGGGATTTTATGGGTAAATCACGGTAATATAACAAGGGTCTCATGCAGAAATCGCAGACATCAATGAGTGGTCGAGATTCTCTTTTTCAAATATTTACCCTTTTAATTTTTTTTTTTTTTCTCTCAATTTTTCTTTGTTTGGATCATTTATTTAACATCTAAAATATCGGGGAAAATGCGACAGTAACAAAAAATAAATAAAATTAAGCAATAGTTATGAGATAGATATCTGTGACCTATTTACAGACACTATTTTTTTTATTGTGACGTAATTTGTTTAAAATATGCGAGTGATATAATCTTATGAAGTGCTTTTTTTTTTGTAAACTAAATATTAGACATCAATTAATGATTCTAAGCGAAAAAATTTCGAAAAATAAATATAATTACTTACCTTCTTTTTATGGCTGGGTAGAAATAAAGTGATTGCGCGTTGTCTATAAACAGGGGGCTCCAGGGTAACACGGAAACACTGAAAATAGTTCGGGGGCTTAATGCGCCATGAAACTGCTATGGCAGCATAGCAAGAGCAGAAACTGCTTTTTCAGCCTTGTCTGTGTTTTCGGCCATATTATATATATATGTGTGTGTGTATAGTTATATACTGTGGTACCTCTACATACAAAGTTATTTTTGTTCCAGGACCTTGTTTGTAAGTCGAAATGGTCAAATGTCGAGCAGGATTTTGCTATAAGAATACATTATAATTCCATTAATTAGTTCCACATCCTGAAAACCTACACTAAATCCTTCATAAATGCTGCTGGTACTATTGCAAATAGCAATTACACAGAGCAAAACTAATACATTATGAATAAAAATCGGAACAATAATAGTAATAATTAATACCTGTAATAATGTAACGAATCAGGTTCTAATGTGGCGGATGTGTTTTGCGTGGTGTCCCTGAACGTGGCTGATTTGACAGAGGGAGGGAGGACTTTTTACTTTAACTTTGTTCAGCTGCGGCTGACAGTAGGCATGTTGTTTTGCACAGGTTCTGAAATGAATGATTAAAAACCTGACAGAGCTGGCGAATTTTTGGAGATGTTACAACAAAAATAATTGTCATCTTAACTTAAAAAGACTGGCGAGCAGAGGTCAGAGGAGGACCGTCGGGATCGTAGACATTCTACGGCCGTATTGTCGAGCCAGTTCACGGACGTGCACACCACGCTCATATTTTTCTATCATTTCCATCCTCATTTCAATGGTAAGCCTCACCTTTTTCCTTTTTCACCACCTGCACTAACATTCTTGGTACCCATATTGATTTCTCTCACAAGAAAATCCGCCATGCGCCTGTTTTGCGGGTAAACAAAGAAACTGTGGCGCTGTCATAAATCGTCGTATTTCGAGCATGTCGTCGGATGTAGAAACAAATAGCGAGTCAAATTTTACGTCGGATGTCGAAAAGATTGTGTGTCGAAGCGATTGTATGTCGAAGTACCACTGTACTCTATTGTTTCAGTATGTTTTATTTCTTTATTTTTAACAACTACAAAAGAATACCAAAACACCCCCCCAACACCAGGAGGTGCTGCAGCACCCTCAGCACCCCATTTCCTGCGCCACTGGGTACCACTATACATTGGTGCAACCGCCAGTCTTAACTTCTTACAAAAATGTGACATGAAGTATCAAAAAACATGACATCGTGCATCCACATTTGAGTCAGATAACAGATAAATAAAGTGAATTGAAATTGAATCCAACTTAGTGCAACAATGACATGAAGTTCTGAACGGTGATATTTCAACAAGTAACAATTGATAATTGATTGTCAGGTTTTTTGTAGTCTATAAAGTATTGTCAACTGCAAATCGGTGGTTCAATCTACTGAGTGCTATATTAGTTTTTATTTTGAGTTCTCATTTCAGACTCAGTAATATCCCTCCCTGGACAAAGTGTTACTGTTTTCTAATGTTGTTATGTTTCTCTGAATGACTATTTTCTTTATGATGCCGTTTTGTTCCCTCTCCTGAAATGTCCTGTCACAGCGCTGCTGTCCTTACCTTAATTGACTTCTCTTTTACCCACCATCCCCTACATGCACCGCATCCTCTCTGTGCTCGATTTTCTTCGACACTTTGCATCCGTTCTCCTTTCTTTCTCTTCCCATCTGTTTGTCTCTTTCTTATCCGATATTTGTTTTCTGGGGAGCCAGCGAAGGGAAGCTGGTGGTCCTGTCTTTGGCCATCGGTGTGGCCGAGCAAGATGACTTTGCCAATATCCCCGACCTGCAAGAAACACAGCAGACAGTCCCGGCTGCAAGTCAGGAGCCCCCCCTCGAGAAGAGGTACCAGATAATGTATGAGAGTGTGTGTGCTTGTGTGTGTTAGGGAGAGTGTAAAGGATGGTAAATCAACGAATGGGATATCGAAGAACAAGCTTAGAGAGGATTTCTAAAGCAAGGGAGAGGAGAGCAGATTTGTCTAGTGGTGAGCGAGGACACTTAAATGCTTTATGATAAAAGACTGGCGCTGAAATAGCACCGCAGATATATACAGGAATAAATAGAGATGACAGGACGACTACGTGTGGGGAAAAAGATGCCTGCAATTTTGAAATCAGTCAAATGGCGAAGTGCTTTGAATGTTAGCTGTAAAAGCAATAATCATTTCATATATCATATCATCTTGAGGATCAGTTGCACACGCTGGTGTTCCCGTCCTTTCTCTCACAGCATTTAGCCAATGGAATAAAATCCCATTTTTCTCAAACCTGTGATTCTTTTAAATCTGGGATGATAATCACGACTGTATCAATATGACATCGTCTTCCATTGTCGTTACCTTTTTTGTTTGTCATTTCACTCTTGCTACCCCCATTAGTTATCACGTTTCCTTTGTATTTTCATGCTTTTATTATTCACGTCCCATCTTCTTTCTTTTTTTGCCTCATGCTCATTAGCTGCCTTCAATCACCCACTGCTGCTCTGAGAGTCCTGTCTCTGTAGCTCCACCAAGGGCCCACAGAGCCTTCTCATTATTTCACAACATGTTCGTCGCTTACATAAATATGCTGCTAAAAATAAACCCCTTCTTTATCTGCCACCTTACACACTAGAAGCCAAAAGATTTCCACTCATCTATGAGGATCCATTACACTCGTCTGCCAAAATAATTGCTTTAGCATTGTGTACAGAAATTCTGTTGGGAAGAAACATTTTAGGCATTACAATAACGGTCGTTTTCTTCTTGTTAAACAAAGCTAGCGGCTGTTGTGCACAAATGCGGTCAGTTTTACAGTATTTTTACCGCCTCAGAACAATGGTCAAATACTTGGCATAAGCAGCATGTTAGAGTTCCCACGCTGGCCTAATATTCTTTTTTTTCCTTTTAAACCTCACTTGTTTATTCCATGACAAATTGGAGACAATTTGAAAATACCTGATGTGACACAATACCGTAGTCGGGTAGACAAATTCTGATTATTCATTACACCAACTATGTTTTACTCGAAGGTTTTTCATCAGTATGAGAGGTACAAGACATGAAACTAGAGTTCTCTTCCAAGACATTGGATCAATCTTATGGAGTTAATGTAGGTACAAGACAACGTGACATGTCAGCTATTGTAAAAAAAAAAAAAAGCCTCCCGGCATGGCTGCAGATGTAGATGCACATGCAAAGAAATACTTGAAGTACTTGCAAAACGTCCCACGCGTTTTTCATTGGGCTTAATTTAACACAGCAAGTATAAAAATGTCCTTTTTGAAAGAATATCTCTTTAATGAATGTCAAAACTATCTCTGTTGCGCAGGCCCCATATAAAACTACGTCACAGAGAATTACCCTTTTCTGCCATTTTCTCCATATTACATCTAGCTTCTCCAGCCATTGTGCTCACCTGGAAACCTGCTTTAATGCTTTGTGAAATCCACTAATAGGACCAACAAAAGCCAGGCACGGCAAGGCTGCTCTGCACTCCAGCACAGAGCCTTAACTGCTCACCTTGATTAGCTGTGATTGAGTGCTTGTAGATTAACCCAAGGTTTGTGTAATTTCTTGGAAATCCAGTAATAAAAAAGGAAAAGAAGCATTTTGCCATATTGGAAAAATTCAAATGTCATAACCTTTGGCTGAGTTCGTGCGTCCCTCATGTTTGCTGATTACTAATTCGTCTCCAGTGCCCTATTGTTTTGTTTGTCTATTGACAAATTACAAACTGAAGTGTTATAACGAGAGATTTCGCCACACTTTGGTTGGATGCCAAATGCAATGGTCTGTGAACACTTTCAGTGAGGTCATGTTTCCCAGCCATATTCACAGTTGTCAGACTGTGATCATATCCATCAAGTTTCCAGCTGCTTATTATCATCTGTGAGCTGCGTCAAGGTGGAGACAAAATAGCATTCACTTTCATCTCACTTTCTCCATCTCTGTGTATTTGCAACAAACATACACTCTTTGTGTCTGTCACTTATCCCCATCAAATGAATATCCGTTGTCTTAATTAATGGCCAAAAACACACAAAAATCTTCCTATTTAACTTCAAGTCCAAGTACAGAAATTGTCAGGTCAACTGGGAGCATGGGGAAGATTTACCTGGCAAGTCAAACATCAGGAAAAAACATCATAGTGAACTCAAATAAAATAACAAATTTCAATGCTGAACAATGATGAGCCAAACAATTAATCCATATTTTAGTAACCTTCTTAACCCACTTTAGTGTCATCAATATTTAACAGACTGCCTGAGTGTCCATTATTGTGTGATTATGTTTTACATCAATATTATAGTTTCAATTTGACTAGCTAGTTAAATACTATGTCTATATTTGATCTTGTAATGGAATTTTTCATGGCAATTCTTACCTTGCCAAGTAATTAACTCATTCAGTGATCACACACTGCCGGCTCTTCCAATTAAAACGGATCAAATGTCTATTGGCGTGAATAGTTACAAATGAGTTAAAAGTAAATATTTATTAAATAAGAATAGGTCACATACGTATATCAGCAGACTTGCCTTTTAGCAGCATGTTTACGCTTAATTGTCCCTTTGCTTTGCTTGAAAGCCAACCAAACAAACATGGCATCATCCCCTACAGGCTGTAAGAAGCTGATATATTCATTAAGCACTACCATGGACCTTGTGCATGCGTGACCACGTGATGAAAATGTTATAAAAGGGTTCCACATGCCCGTGAGTTTATGAGTGAAGCTTGAGCTGACAGACAATCGTCTACATTTGCTTGAGACATTTGCTAAAGAACTGAAGAAAAAAAAAACAGAAAAGGCAAATGAGTGTTCAGTCGTTATGGAGAATCGGTTGCTATAATTCAGGCCAAGCTTGAGCTTGAGATATGTGACGTAAGTATCCATAGGCTTTTGATATTAGAAAGCTTGATTAGAATGTTAGAGTGGCTAGTTAATGCCTCATTGGTCTTTACTCATACAATTGTGTTCCGATTCAGTGAACCTATACAGTACACGCTCCTTCAGTGTTGCTATAAAGAGCGACCACATTCCCCAAGAGCTTGGAATCTAGATCTCTGTGTGAGCAGCGAGACAGCCTCCCAATGAAGATAGTGGTTCAGGACAGCGGAGGCGGGATGTATACTTGTGCCACATTAACATTCAATCCATTTGCCTGTGGCCTTTCAATTATTCAACTGTAGATGTTGCATCATTTTGTGTAAGCCAGTGGAGACATTGCTTGTTTTAGAATACATCTGGGAGATATTAATAGATATAGATGCAAATTTCCCAGCCTGAAAGATTGCTGGCACTCTGTGAGAGTGTATGTTTATTGCCAAGTGGCTTATACAATATATTATATATTTTATAAGATGAGGGTGACTCTTACGTACTGACTGGATGTAAACAGCAAAATCAAACATGACAGGTGGAGGTTGTGACCTTTATCCAAACCATTAATGGAATACATGCGTTCAGTGGTACCACTACATATGATCGCATCGATACACAATTTTCATCATCCGACGTAAAATTTGACTTGCCATTTGTTTCTACAGCCGACGACATGCTCGAAATACAACGATTTATGACAGCGCTGCAGTTTCTTTGTTTTGCCGGAAGACGAACGCACGGCGGATTTTCTTGAGAGAAAACACAGGTTCCAAGGTTAGTGCAGGTGGTGAAAAAGGAAAAAGGTGACGCTTACCATTGAAATGAAGATTAGGGATGGGAATTGATAGGATTTTTACGATTCTGATTCCATTATCGATATTGCTTAACGATTCGATGCTTTATTGATTGTCTTACCGATTCTAATTTGGGGAAAAAGAAGAACAAATGTTTTGATTGGCATCGAGTTTGTTTAATCAGAAGTCACAACCTTACAAACTCACAATGAGGTCAAAAGAGACTCAAAGCCTCATTGTTAACTGTGGCAATAAGTGTCAAAAAGAATGTGTAACATTTTACTGAAACATTTTTCTAATAGAAATAAAAAATATTGGTATATATTGGCATATAGGTCGTTGTTCTGCCTTTGGCACTAAGTGTTAAAGTGTATTATTTACCATTATATTGAATTGCATGCCTTTTAGTTTTCATGGTGCTTCCCGCTCAAGTGGGGGCGCCCTTGCGCTTCCTTACGCGAAGAAGAACACGCGAAGAAGAACGCGCTCTCGTGAAGAAGTGCGAGCTTACACGCAAAGAAGGAGTGCCGCTACAAAGCATCCAGGCGAGTGAGCGAGTTGGTGAGGGAGGGAAACACTGCTACTAGCCTACGTTCTTTGTTAATGTTTGTAAAATATCTACAGAGGCAACGCCTGTATATATCATCTTTTGTGTTGTTGTTGTGTGTTTCCGATCGGACACTTAATTCCAGTTGCGTAGTGGTTTGAACGATGTGCTAATGCTAGCGAACGCATGCTAACCGTTTTTGTTATTACTGTATTAGCAGCTAATCATCGCTGATTTACGCTGATGCGAACCTGTTTGTTATTGGGGACGAAATTAATTTGTTTCATTTCTATTTTTAGTTTCACTCTTCAAGTGATGGTTGAATAAAGTCAGCAAATTATACCAACGTCTTCTGTATCGTCATTTGGGAGTTTAGCTAGCTGTATAGCCAGGACTGAGCCTTAGTGTCTCAATGAGGACAGTACAGTCGTATTCCCTCATGATGCAGTTATTTCCACCTTGCAATGACTGCAAGTCGCTTTGTTGTAATTTTTCCTCGTGAAGTGAAGACACACTTTCGAGCGTTTGAACCTACGTGCTGTCATTGTTATGTTTACGGCTGCAATGCTCGTGCTAAACCATTGTAACCTTTCATTTTCACCCTCTTTCCTGGTGAATTGTAGCCAAACTTTGGAGCGAGTGGTTCTTGGCTCCATGCTAGATTGATGCGTCTGGACAACAAGACACGTCATGTCACGTGACTACGCAATACTTTAGGAATTGTTAAAGGGATCGTTAAGGCTTTTTCATTGCGATGTCGAGGCCTCGAAACACTAGGAACCGGTTCGGAATTGGAATCGGATTTCGATTCCTGTCCCTATTGAAGATGGAAAGGATAGAAAAATATGAGCGTGGTGTGCGCATCCGTGAACTAGCTCGACAATACGGCCGTAGAATGTCTACGATCTCAACGGTCCTCCTTTGACCTCCGTTCGCCAGTCTTTATAAGTTAAGGTGACAATTATTATTGTGGTAACCGCCAAAGAAATCGCCAGCGTCGCCAGGAATCTAATAATTTATTCCATTAACTTGTGGAACACAGCACGGCTACTGTCCGCCGCAGTTGTCGCCAGCAACAAAACATGTAAAGAGAAAGTAAATTCTCTACTCTACAATCTCTACTGCACTCTCTATCTCACTTTCACGTCAGCTACGTGGTGCATTCAGGTACAGCAAGCAAAAACCGTCAGCAACATTAGAACCCGATTCGTTACATTATTATAGGAATTATTATGATTATAATATTGTTCCGATTTTTATTTACGATTTATTTGCTATGTGCAATTTTGTAAGTGTACCAGCAGTAGGCCTATTTATTAAGGATTTAGTGTAGGTTTTTGGGCTGTGGAACGAATTAATGCAATTATATTGTATTCTTATGGGAAAATCCTGCTCGACATACGACCATTTCGACTTACAAACAAGGTCCTGGAATGAATTAACTTCATATGTAGAGATACCACTGTAATTTGTCATGTTGCATTTCTGGAAGGAATGCACTTCTAAGTATTATCACTCTTAGCAAATGAAGGCGAACTTGAGAATGGCTAACAAATCGATGGGTTACATTCATACATTCAAGCGGCATCTTACTTCCAATTGAGTAATCGGAGCGTGTACTGTGTGTCCTTTGCACATCCATGCATTATGTGGGCCTGACAGCTGCAAGTACAAGGTTGGTACACATGCGCTCCTCAAGTAAATAGACAGGGAGTCGAGTAATTAGGAGATTTAGATGTGATATAAGCGTGTCCTGCCTCCAAACAGGTGGCTCATTTGCTGCTGCCTTCACCTCAGAGTGAGTTCTTCTATTTGAATCAGCATTCAAAACATTTAGTGGTTGTACAGTGTTTTTTGTCACAGATAGCAAGGGCGTGCCCTTAAAGACCTTGGATGTCTAACTTTCCCGCATGCGTAGAGTAAAAAGAAATTCACAGCAATAATCCAGCAGGACATTTTATGGAAGTTTGCACGAATGATGAACTGGTCTGTCTCTTAAATTGGACTATCTGTGCCCCCTTTGTACTGCATTTAAAGGGAATGAAAAGAGCTTCTTCGATTGCAGTCAGTGGTGTTCATTCATTATGCAATTTCAAATGAACAAAGACAAGCAAGCATATATTGTAGCATCTACAAGGACAACGCCAACTTTGTGATGATAATACACACTCAGCTGGAAAAGCAGTACATTTTTTTCAGTTAAACCTATCTAGAAGGCACAAACTGTATGTAAAAAAACAGTTGTCCGAGCTATTAAAATCCTCCAGACTTACTGACCATAAAAGCCAAGTGACTCTGCTTTAGATTGGCCAGTGTTTTAAAAGGAAACTTGCCATTCTGAAGCTAATGCAAATGCTACGCTAATGCTAGGATTACATATAGCGTCTGATGATCACTCAGCACAGACCTGTAAGGCTAAAGCAACATTGCATATTCTCTCTTGCCAAGATAACAAAACAAATCTTACCATGTTTCAAAGAAGCAAGATGGACCGCAGCCCAGTTTGAGACACATCCTAAACTCCGGTGAAGAGGGGGTGGCGCGACACATGATCCAAACACTGCCACGATGCAAGCTGACATACCCCACGTACAATATGAAAATGTCACGCGTTGTGACCATATGACAGAAATTATGTTGCATTTTCGTCTCGTCAGACAAAAACTGGCATTTGTCACGCTATGTTCTAGTCTCCTAGGCCACCTTTTTAGGTTGCCATCGTCACGTCATCGCCATGAAAAAATATTTTCGTTATCGTCATTGTTGACGAAAACAAAACTGCTTCAAGTCAAGCTATGAGAGGGGTACATACAGTTGTGGTCAAAAGTTTACATACACTTGTGAAGAACATAATGTCATGGCTCTCTTGAGTTTCCAGTTATTTCTACAACTCTGATTTTTCTCTGATAGAGTGATTGGAACAGATACTTCTTTGTCACAAAAAACATTCATGAAGTTTGGTTCTTTTATGACTTTATTATGGGTGAACAGAAAAAAGTGATTAAATCTGCTGGGTCAAAAATATACATACAGCAGCGCTAATATTTGGTAACATGTCCCTTGGCCATTTTCACTTCAATTAGGCGCTTTTGGTAGCCATCCACAAGCTTCTGGCAAGCTTCTGGTTGAATCTTTGACCACTCCTCTTGACAGAATTGGTGCAGTTCAGTTAAATTTAATGGCTTTCTGACATGGACTTGTTTCTTCAGCATTGTCCACAAGTTCTCAATGGGGTTTAAGTCAGGACTTTGGGAAGGCCATTCGAAAACCTTAATTCTAGCCTGATTTAGCCATTCCATTACCACTTTTGATGTGTGTTTGGGGTCATTGTCCTGTTGGAACACCCAACTGCGCCCAAGACCCAATCTTCGGGCTGATGGCGTTAGGTTATCTTGAAGAATTTGAAGGTAATCCTCCTTCTTCATTATCCCATTTACTCTCTGTAAAGCACCAGTTCCATTGGTAGCAAAACAGCCCCACAGCATAATACTACCACCACCGTGCTTGACGGTAGGCATGGTGTACTTGGGGTTAAAGGCCTCACCTTTTCTCCTCCAAACATATTGCTGGGCATTGTGGCCAAACAGCTCGATTTTTGTTTCGTCTGACCACAGAACTTTCCTCCAGAAGGTCTTATCTTTGTCCATGTGATCAGCAGCAAACTTCCGTCGAGCCTTAAGGTGCCGCTTTTGGAGCAAGGGCTTCCTTCTTGCACGGCAGCCTCTCAGTCCATGGAGATGCAAAACACACTTGACTGTGGACACTGACACCTGTGTTCCAGCAGCTTCTAATTCTTGGCAGATCTGCTTTGTGGTGATTCTCGGTTGAATCTTCACCCTCCTGACCAATTTTCTCTCAGCAGCAGGTGATAGCTTGCGTTTTCTTCCTGATCGTGGCTGTGACAAAACAGTGCCATGCACTTTATACTGACAAACAATTGTTTGCACTGTTGCTCTTGGGACCTGCAGCTGCTTTGAAATGACTCCAAGTGACTTTCCTGACTTGTTCAAGTCAATGATTCGCTTTTTCAGATCCATGTATGTATAGTTTTTTGACCCAGCAGATTTGATCACTTTTTCTGTTAACCCATAATAAAGTCATAAAAGAACCAAACTTCATGATTTTTTTTGTGACAAAGAAGTATCTGTTCCAATCACTCTATCGGAGAAAAATCAGGGTTGTAGAAATAACTGGAAACTCAAGAGAGCCATGACATTATGTTCTTCACAATTGTATGTAAACTTTTGACCACAACTGTATGTTTGATCTTACGGACAGTTAGCTTTGAATTAAATATGTTACACATCGACAACTAGGTTGACCACCTGTCCGGTTTTAGGACGGACACTCAGCGTTTTCATTGATGTGTCTGGCGTCCGGCACAACCCCTTAGCTGGACGCTATTTGTCTAGTTTACAGAAAATGGGCCGTGGTTCAGTTTATGTGACGCAACTCAGCTCCAAGGTTGTCACAACAGGCCTGTGATTGACCAAGACTGTCTTCAGTTAAAAATGTTCTACATCATTGGTTCAACAAAATGTAAACAAAGCTTCACGTATGGCTATCTGACGACATCGTTTCCTTGCCAAGATTTTACAACACTGCTAGAAAACATGCCAAAGCGGCAGACATCTTTTCACATTAAATGGACGGAAGAGCACTTTTTGCTCAACAAAAGCAGTAGAGACTCGTTCCACAGTTTCTGCTAGCTTTGCCGGTCTGACGTAGACATGAGCAGCAGGGGCAAAACAGTCGTAGAACGTCACGCAGCGAGTGAGAAGCATAAAAGAATGAAGCAAAGCAACGGGTGCGTCGACATTAAAAACATTTTTCGCGAACCCTCATCGCTTCTGAATAACAAAACAATTGCATCTGAACTTTGCAAAATTGTTCCTCTTATAAAGGGTTCACTTCTTTTGAACAGTTCAATGTTTACGTTGGTTTTACACAGAAAAATCTTGCCTTAAGAAAATACTTAAACGTAATATTAAATACCGGTAATGGTTTATATAAACTACGTGACTAATGTGATCAACAGATAAACACTCTGCTTTAAAGCTAGCACAAGAAACCACAATGCTTAAAAGCTAATGTGCGTAAATCCTTGACACTCGCCAAAAGTATTTTGAGGCAATGGAAAGGTAAAAAAGACTCAATGAAAACGAAAATAATAAGTACTCGCTGCTTTTAACTGATGTGCGCATGCATGCGCAAGTGCACCGGGCATTGGTAGACATTTCTCCGTGTAGGACATTATGGCAGCACACCATTTCAAAATAAGATTTGTTCTTGGACTCATTGCAATTTGAAAACATAGTATTGTAAACTACATAAATTGTTAAAAAATGTTTTATTAACAAACAGATAAACAGTGCAAAACTTTATTGTTGATGAAAATGCAAAGCAACTCTAATGTTTTTTTGAAAAAATATGCCCTCCATTTTGACCTTATGGTCACCCTATCGACAACCGGTATTTTCCAAATGATGCATTTAGCAGCACATTCCCTGTGAATGAAGCAGCCACACAGAAGACAACATTTAGTGCCTCCAATGTTGCCTCTTCTTGAAATGGGATTTCAGCAAATGCCACTATTTAAGTCACGTTTGCAGCCTTGACATGCAGGCAGCAATTAGTTAGCAGTGAACGCATCTGTCTTTTGGTCTGGTCGAGCATCAGGGATGGCTGGCTGAACGTTCATGCGGATGGGTTGTGTGAGCATTAGTTTAGCCGTGACTGTGATCTGGGGAGTGTCAAGCACGGCCCCTAATTTGTCAGATGGGTCGGGGAAGTTATGAGATGGAAAAAAGACATGCTGGCGTGTTTTGAATGTGTCTTGTCTCCTGGTGTCGGGGAGGGAAAAAGAGGGGCTGGGTTGGGCTTTTTATTCTCGCGTCTCTCTCCAGCCTTGAAGCGGAGTCTCTTTCCCCCTACCCCCAAATCCCTCTTCGAGCGGCTGGCCCTCGGTCAGGTAACAAAACAGGATAGTATCACAGGACGGTGAAACCCACAGTGTCCCCGCCTGCCTCCACATGTGTGTTTGTGTGAATGTGTGTCCGCGAGGCTCTCACCAGTACCTGTCATATATCCTAAACTCTTTGTTCTCATTGTGTTTGCCTGTTTGCTGCACCCCTCAAAATAGACCTGCCCCTGTGCCCACTCCCAACTGCCTCTCACACCCCCTAAATCCCAATATGTATGATCTATGTTTCTATAATCTGTTGCTATGCCAACAGCCCATTTTCTGAGCTGCAGTAGTATCTGATCTGAACTCGAGTCAACTGTGCCTTCTACTGGCTACTTTAGGAGACTGCAGGCTTTAACACATCTAGAACATCACTGTAAAGCCCAAAAGGGTTTAGACCAAAATGCCATCGGTGCTGAAATGCGTCGTTTAATAGATTTTGGGGGGATTTAATCAACCTAAACCCAATTCTTATTTGAATTCAAGAGCTGAAAGGACATAAATATTTCCTGCTACTAATATGCTACACCAGCCACTTTGTTAAAAGAACCAGGAGGCAGCACTGGAGCAGAGGATCACCTGAGATGCTGTAGAGCAAAGTGGTAGGAAAGCCTTTGCATTGACCTGCTTGCAGGAGTTCCTACCTGAGAATGTAACAAACCCCAGAGTGAAGCATGTAGGAGAATGAATAATTGAGGATGTTCACCCCCCATCGATACTTGGAGGTTGAGGAGGAGGGAGGTGCCTTGCTCTACTCTAAATCCTAAGCATCACCTTCTGCTTCAGAACTCCTTTGAACTAAGTCCCAGATTGTGATGTCGAGTTTCAGATGTATTTTCCCTGTCTCTCGCCTGTAACCTGTTGCCTGCAGCTTAAAAAAAGAAAACAATAATACGGCCCTTGAAAATGGAATGACCTCCCTGTGCAACTAATACAACTAACACTAATTGATAACAATCCCTTCACTCCTGCAATTGGTTAACATCCCTCCTCCCCCCCCTTTCTTGCTCCAATTCCTTTGCTGTGATTGTGTGCTCGTCCCGTTTCGCTCGCTTTTTCTGTCTGTCTTATTGTCAGTATATTTTCCCCAGTTCTGTCCTTGTGTCTGCAAGAAAAGTACACATTAATGCATTCAACATCAAATTTGGTGTTCAGATAAAATCCAAAAAGCAATATGAATTAAAAAAAAAAAAAAGACAGATGCTGGCCGGACAGACAGACTTCTTTTTATGGGCTCTTTGTTCCCTGCCTGTCCAAGGCATTGCCCTCACTCTTGTGAGTGATACCTACTTGCATATGTCATATATGCACATGTAGCCAATGCCAGGTTGTGCTTTGGCCCTTGTAATCCCAGTTCTCACTTTTAGAGTGTTGCCAAATAGTTGGAAAATTAAGCTCGAGTCAAGTTGGCATGACATCATTTGAAAGAACACCCTCTTTTGTAACACTCTAAATGTGCATTTCCTCCGTTTTAACCAAAGTCAGTTATCCGTATCCTACAATTTTTTTCATTTCATATTTATCCCATTATTATTTTATTTGTCATATTTTTTTCTGCTGTTGATCAATTGTATTTATTGTCCTTTTCTTTAGCGTTCTCTCCCTTCAGCATGTGTCTTCCTTTGTCTACTGTTAGATAGATTGTGTGTGCAGAGCTCTTTATTTTGCTATCTTATTCTTTGATACTTATCAGACTGACCAAACTAAGCCTCTCTTGTGTTTCCAGGCTTTCCTTCCTTCATTCCCTATCTTTTCTTGCAGCTCTCTTTTTTTTCTATCTAATGTGGTGTTCGTAACAATCTCACTCTGTTTTGTTTTTGGTTTTTGTGACCCCACTGTTCATGCTATTAATACTTGATATCTCTTCTTATACAGACAAATGATTCTTTGCTTGATTTTCTCTTTCTTACATTCCTTGTCAGACCTTCAATCTATTCTATGGTCCTTATGATTTCTGTCAGTTGGTGTCTTCAATCTTCTTCATCCTCTTGTTTGAGTTGGTTCTTCTCTCCTCATTTGTTCCTTTATTGGCTTAACATCTTTTGGTGTGAAGCCTGTATGGACTGCCGTTTTCCAAAGTGTTACATTGTATTGGTCAGGACGTTTAGATATGTGTATTCACTTCTATTACAAGCTTTCTTTAATTTCATATCAACTATCTCAATTGTATTGTCTTCTGCTGTTTCATTCTGTACACCTTCTTTTCATGCTGTATGAACTCAAAACTGTTTATTCTGTCTAAATGTTTTCTCATGTAAAGCAACAGGTGTTGAAATCTATTTATATTCAGGAATCTGCTCTGCCATGTCAAATCTCAGTTTAGTTTGTTTGTTTTTTTTTGGTTCATTTTTAAAAATGTCTATTTTGTTTATGGTCAAACAGAATCCAGGTCGATATAAACACACTACACAAAATGTCCAGTGTCTAAATGTCGAGTCTTATCTATGTTGCTATACATGTTTGTCCTGTGTGATGTAGTTATATCATGTTGTTTATGTATGTCATTTGCATATATGTGGGTGTCTTGTCCATGTCCTCCCAAGAAACCAATGGTTGGCTAATGAATTAGTTTCAATGAATACAAATTTAGCGGTTCATCTTTCAAGAGCGGTATTTTTACTTGCTGGACGTAACTTTCTTGTAGGAGGTATGGATGTTTGCCAAAGTGAACATATGTACGGTCATTTCAGATTCCAAGTTCCATCAAACGCAATTCCACGCATCAAATGTCCTCAGTTCTAGCACCCGTTGCTGATCTGTGGATTTTTCTTTTTTTTTTGGCAGATCTGATTTGGCTGCGCTCATAGAAAGTTAGAGAATGAATAATCCCCCTTGAAGCGACATCTATCCCAAAACAAATTTGGATTCAATTGGATGTTTCTGATAGATAGTTTTCATGTGCCAAACAGGTGGAGGATGGACTCAGGCATTCTCTCTTTCTAGAGACGACTTTGTATGGTCCCTTTCGTCACTGTGTGTTTGTGCTTCCAGGGGCAACAAGCCAGCCAATAGTCCCAAAGGCCAACCCCCTGATGCCGATGGCCACTCCTCCGTCACCGACCTGGCTAACTCCCTCACCGGCGATATGGTGATGGTAAGACCCACTCTCACAGCAAACATATGTCAGATTGTATAATAACCCTTTTATAGATTAATTATAATTTCTATTTCTTTTAAACCCTTACATGGCTCTTTTAACTCATTGGCTGCCATTAAGGGCGCTAGACTTGTAATCCATTTTGATTGTGAGAGGCGAATGAACGAATGCCATTGAAACATGAGCACAACCAGTCTTCCCAGTTTAAACTGGACGTCTATTGCCATCAATGGCATTCGATGAGTTAAAGACAATGAATAAATAATCAACTTTAGCAAATTACTTTGGGCTGTATATATATATATATATATATATATATATATAGATAGATATATAGATAGATAGATATAGATATTCGATCCAAAAACTCAATGTAACATGTATCACTAGCCACGTTTACATGCTGACTTTTATTCATACCGATTCAAATCATTCCGAATGGAAATTTCACATCAGCTGTTTACATGTCACTTCATCTATTCCGATCCAGCGTTTACATGTGACTGCCTTTATTCCGAAAGGACGTTTGACAACTGCCGTCTGACATGCGCAGATTAATCAAAACAAAGCGTCACGTTGCAAAACATGGAGATCGATCGTCAGATCAGCTGCTGTTTTAACTTTTCGAGTGGAAACAAAACTTCAGAATGACACGCCGTTCATTTAAAAAGTTGTGTGGGTGCGCTGTGGGTGTGCTTGGAAGCCATGTTGCAAGTGACGTTACTTACGTCACCAAGTGACGTCACCACGTCAGTACGGAGCATGTGCAGAAAGAACGCAACCAGACACCATTCCGCTTCCCTGTTTACATGATATAATTTTACTTCTAATCGGTTTGGGAAAAGGAATATTCCACCCCTGTGAAACGGAATGAAATTCCATTCGGTTTGGGCCTGTTCATTCCGAATGAGGTGTTTATATGGAACACATTTATTTGGTTTGAACAAATATTCCGATTGTAATTGGAATATTTGGCTCCATGTAAACGTGGCAATTGAGTGTCATGACACAGCTGTGAATGGCCACAGCTGGATTTTTGGGGGATTTTATGGGTGAAACATGGTAATATAACAAGGGTCGCGATGTAGAAATCGCAGACATCAAGGAATGGTTGGGATTTTCTTTTTCATATATTTACACTTTTAAACATTTTTTTTTCAATTTTTCTTTGTTTGGATCGATTATTTGTCATCTAACATATTGAAGGAAATGTGAGAGTAACAAAAGAAATACAATTAAGCGATAGTTATGAGGTAGATATCCGTGACTTTTTTACAGACACCATTTTTGTCATTGTGACGTCATTTGTTTAAAAGTTTGAAATATTCGAGTGAATAATTTTTTAAAGTTTTTTTTTTTTAACGAAATATTAGACGTCAATTAATGATTCTGAGCTAAAAATGACAGACATTTTGAATAATAAATATAATTAATTACCTTCGTGTTATGGCTGGGTTGAAACAAAAGCGGTTGCGCGACGTCTGTAAACGGGGGTTTTCAGGGTAAAATGGACAAATTAAAAATACGACGATTGATGACAGCGCTCAATTTTCTTGTTTTCCCGTCCCGCACGGTGGATTTTCTTGTGAGAGAAATCATCATGGGTTCCAAGAATGTTAGTGCAGGTGGTGGAAAAAGGAAAAAAGTGAGGCTTACCATTGAAATGAAGATGGAAATGATAGAAAAATATGAGCGTGTTGTGCACATCCATGAACTGGCTCCACAATACGGCCGTAGAATGTCTACGATCTCGACGGTCCTCCTCCGACTTAAGTTCGCAGTCTTTATAAGTTAAGGTGACAATTATTTTTGTGGTAACATTGCCAAAAAATCGCCAGCTTCGTCAGGTTTTCAATAATTTATTTCAGAACTTGTGCAACACAACATGACTACTGTCCGCCGTACAGTGCTGCTCAAAAGTTTGTGAACCCCCTCAACATTTTGGAATTTTCTATTATTTCAACCTGATTTCCTAATCAATCAATTCAGTAGTTTTTTTTTGTTGTTTTTTTAACAGTTGTGTTGTCGAGACTAAATTAAAAAGAGTTTTCATCAACTGATGTAGGTGCATAATTGAACTGTTTGGTCACAACCAAAACCGCCATGTCTGGCGAAAAGTCAACACTGCATACCACCAAAAGAACCTTCTCCCAACAGTGAAGCATGGAGGTGGGAATGTCAAGATCTGGGCTTGCTTTTCATCCTCAGGACCTGGACAACTCCACATAGTCCAGGGAATCATGAATTCTTAGGAATATTGTCAAATCCTAGAACATAACCTGACGCCATCTGTATTGAAGTTAAAGCTTGGCAGAAGGTGGATCATGCAACATGATAATGATCCAAAGCATTCCAGCAATACAACCAAGGAATGGCTGAAAAAGAAGAAGATTCGTGTTCTGGACTGGCCCAGTCAAAGTCCTGACCTAAATCCCATTGAAATGCTGTGGCGGGACCTGAAGCGAGCAGTTCATGCCAGACGCCCATCAAACCTCTCTCAACTGACTGCGTTCTGCAAGGAAGAATGGGCAAAAATCCCCCAAAGTAGATGTGAGAGGCTGATTAGTCACTACAGAAACCGTTTGGTTGAGGTAATCTCTGCAAAAGGAGGCGCAATATCCTATTAACTGAAGGGGTTCACATACTTTTGCACACATGATATCTGAGTTTTTCTTAAATCAACCACTTTTGTTAAATAAAGAATGACAATATAACTATTTCTTTTGTTTCAGTCCATTATTTGGAATGTCAGTATTGTGGATTTGGGTATAACTTAACATTTAATAAGGTTATTTTAGTTTTTTTTACAAAAAATCTGACCATCGCTGTGGGGTTCACAAACTTTCGAGCAGCACTGTAGGTGAACAAAGTGAAAGTAAAAAGTCCTCCCTCACTCTGTCAAGTCAGCTACGCAGTGCGTTCAGGTACACCACGCAAAACACATCCACCACATTCGAACCCTATTCATTATTTTATACATTATTATTACTATTATTATGTTATTATTCCTATTTTCATTCATAATTTATTCGTTTTGCTCTGTGTAATTACGATTTGCAATAGTACCAGCGCATTTATTAAGGATTGGGTTAGGTAGGAGTGTAGGTTTTCAGGCTGTGGAAATAATTAATGAAATTATAATATATCCTTATGGAAAAATCCTGCTAGACATACGAACATTTCGACTTCTAAACAAGGTCCTGGAAAGAATTAACTTTGTATGTAGAGGTACCACTGTGTATACAGTGGTATGAAAAGTATCTGAACCTTTTGGAATTTCTCACATTTCTGCATAAAATCACCATCAAATCCAAATGTGATCTGATCTTTGTCAAAATCACACAGATGAAAAAATTGTGTCCTCTTCAACCAAAACCACCCACACATTTATAGATTTGCATATTTTAATGAGGATATTATGCAAACAATGACAGAATGGGGAAAAATAAGTAAGTGAACCATCACATTTAATATTTTGTGCCAACCCCCCCCCCACACCCACCCCCAATTTTGGCAGCAATAACTTAAACGAAATGCTTCCTGTAGCTGCAAATCAGTCTGGCACATCGATCAGGACTAATCTTGGCCCATTCTTCTCTACAGAACTGCTGTTGTTCAGTCAGATGCCTGGGATGTCTGGCATGAATCGCTGTCTTTAGGTCATGCCATAGCATATCAATGGAGTTCAAGTCTGGACTTTGAGTTGGCCACTCCAGCGCGTGTATTTTGTTTTGAATTTTTTTTTCTTCTGTGTTTTGCATCATTGTCTTGTTGCAGCATCCATCCTCTTTTTTAGCTTCAACTGTCTGAAAGACGGCCTTCAAAACATCCTGATAAACCTTTTAATTCATTCTTCCATTAACGATTGCAAGTTGTCCAGGCCCTGAGGCAGAAAACAGCTCCAAATTATGATGCTCCCTCCACCATGCTTCACGGTGGGGATGGCGTGTTGATGTTGGTGAGCTGTTCCATTTTTCCTCCACACATGACGTTGTGTCTTTCTCCCAAACAATTCAACTTTGGTTTCATCAATCCACAAAAAATGCCAAAACCTCTGTGGAGTGTCCAAGTGCCTTTTTTCGAACATTAAACGAACAACAATGTTTTTTTAGACAGCAGTGGCTTCCTCCGTGAAGTCCTCCCATTAATTTCATTCTTGGCCATAGTTTTACATATAGTTGATGTGTGCACAGAGATTTTGGACTGTGCCAGTGATTTCTGAAAGTCTTTAGCAGACACTCTAGGGTTCTGTTTTTTTTTACCTCTGAGTATTCTGCACTGAACTCCTGGCGTCTTCTTTGGTGGATGGCCACTCCTTGGAAGAGAAGCAACAGTGCCAATCTCTCTCAATTTGTAGACTACTTCTCTGACTGTCAATCATCAGGACTTATAGAGATGGTTTTATATCCTTTCCCAGCTTTATACAAATCAACAATACTTGATCGCAGGTCTTCAGACAGCTCTTTTGACCGAGCTATTATGCACATCAGACAATGCTTTTCATCAGGACATTTCTTACCAGGTGTGTGTTTTATAGTAGGCAGGGCAGCTTTAAACCACTCATCAATGATTGGGCACACACCAGACTTCAAATGTTTGGTAAAAATTGGTTTCAATTGCTCTTTAAGTCTCCTTAGGCAGAGGGTTCACTTACTTATTTTTTTCCCCTTCTGTCATTGTTTGCATGCTATCCTCATAAAATATGAAAATCTATAAATGTTTGGGTGGTTTTAGTTAAAGCAGGCATATTTTCCTCTGTGTGATTTTGACAAAAATCAGATCACATTTAATGGTGATTTTATGCAGAAATGTGAGAGGAAATTCCAAAAGGTTCAGATACTTTTTCATACCACTGTATATATGTGTATATAATTCACGTAGTTTTGAATTATCATTCAAGTAGTTTTGAATTAACATTTAATCAAAATTATGTATTTACTGTACAGCGATCCCTCGCTACTTTGCGGCTCAACTTTCGCACCCTCAGTGCATCGCGGATTTGAGTTACACATATTGTTATAAGAACAAATGAGTTGTAAAAACATACTTTTGTACACATTACCTACATTTACGTTTGTATGTACACATAAACACACACACATGAATCATGAGAGAGAGTGAGAGAATGAATTAACAGCACGTATTATTTTTTATTATTTATTATTACAATATTTTATGTATGTTTTTTATATTATGAATATGCTATTTACGTGTTCCAAACTATTTTTTAATGTTGTAATGATTACATGTGCATTTATAGGCTTTTATATAGACTTATTATATATACACAAACAAATGCATTTTGAAATAGGATGGTGACACATCTTTTTTTTTTTTTTTTTTTTTTTTTTTTTTTTTTTTTTTTTACTTCACGCTGTCTCTTCTGGTCCCCATTAACAGCAGTAATTTAGGGATGAATGATTTATGTAAGTGGTTGAGTGAGACCTTCAGTTAAGGTTAACTATGCTATAAAAGTATTAGGAATAGCAAATAAATATTGTACCCTTAATTTTTCAGTACTGTCAAAAAATATAACAACTCATCAGGGAGTGGTGGCCAAGAGAAAAATGGGTACACACCTGTTTGGTATTATAAAACATTTTCAACCATTCTTTTCACATTTTTTGGGTCTCAAGAAAAGTAAGAAATGTACAATTTAGTGTTTTGTTTTAATTAGGTATAGTTCAAAATCAGGAAAAGTCTGTTAGGGCCAGTAGGCCTATAGGTTCCTTTTTTTTAATGAATCGATAATGCAAAATACAAAAAAGTGTACTTCATCAGCCTTGCACTAGCCATGCAAATGGAGGTCTTGATGTCTGCTCCACACTGGAATTTATCTACCACTGCTGCATATGTACAGCTGTCTCCAGGTTCAGAGGATGACGATGGAGAGGGGCCTATCAGCGAGAAATTGGGTCGGATCCAGTTCAGTATAGGCTACAGCTTCCAGAACACGACCCTCACTGTCAAAGTTCTTAGGGGTCAGGAGCTCCCGGCCAAAGACTTCTCGGGCACTTCGGATCCCTTCGTCAAAATCTACCTACTGCCTGATAAGAAACACAAGCTGGAGACGAAGGTCAAGAGGAAGAACCTTAACCCCCACTGGAACGAAACATTCCTGTTTGAGGGTGATTATCATTTTCCTTCATTTTTTTAAATTCATTGTTCAATGTGTTCAATTTTTGCATGTTTAACCCTTCTGTTACCTGAGTTTTGTTGGGTCAGTTGGACCTCATATGCAAGTGTTGACAAATTATTAAAAAATAAGCTAGGGCTCATTGGATGCCTTTGGTGTCATAAGCAGATTTTAAAGGGGGGCCAGCCCCCCCCCGGTGGCTGAAAAATGTCATTGCATGTCTTTCCTCTATATACAGTGGGGAGAACAAGTATTTGATACACTGCCATGACCCATTGGCAGTGTATCAAATACTTGTTCTCCCCACTGTATATAAAAGTTGTAAAACAAAACTGCAACAAATATGAATGAAATGAAAAAATATATATATTTTTATAATGGGTCAAAATTATTTTTTGAAAAGATCATGTGACTAGCAACTTAGACGGTCATTTGCCCAGACACAAAAAAGATTACTTTTTGGGGGCCGTGGCGCAGTTGGTCACTGGAGTTGTCCTTGGACCAAAGGGTCAGTGGTTCGATTCCCGGCTATGACTGCCCACTTTCGAAGTGCCCTTGGGCAAGGCACTGAACCCTGATTTGCCTCCAATGGGTTGACAGCGCCTTGCCTTTCATAGCAGCAGCCCCATTGGTGTGTGAATGTGTGTGTGAACGGGTAAATGTGTGCTAATGTAAAGCGCTTTGGACATGGTAAACATGTAGCTAAATGTGCTATATAAGTACTGTCCATTTACCATTTACCATTCAATCAAAGGCAACATTTTCAATGAAAAATTAAGTGTTCAAATGCAAATTTTTCAATCTCAAATATTTTTTCGCATTCAAAAACTTTTTTTTATGATTGAAATGTTTTTTTTTGATTGAAGTGATTTTTCTTTTTTAAAATATTTTTTGAAGCAACTACCAATTTTTTGATTGAATAATAAAGACAAAAATGTCCAAGCAAAATGTGGCACAAATCACAAATCAAAATTACTTCAATCAAAAAAGTTGCTTCAATCAAAAAAAAAAACTTGACTTCAATCCCAAAAAAAAAAAAAAAAAAAAGCTTTCACATGCATTTTTTTTTTTTGAGTTTCAAATTTATTATTGCATTCAAACACTTTTTTTTTGTTTTTGGACTGATTGATTGAAGCGGCTTTTTTGGGGGTTGAAAATATATATTTTGACTGAAGCAACTTTTTTTTGGATTGAATAATAAGGACACAAATGTACCTCCATATGGCTCCACCCTGGGGATATAATTTTTGACTGGGGTAACTACATTGGCACCCAACCCTAACCCTAACCCTGGCACGACACCGGCGGGCATATCATATTCAATGGATGACGATCTTGGCGAACAGTATTGCCTAAGCAGCCTGATTTAGAATTCCTCTCAAGAATGATGGGAAACAAAAAACGCTCATTGTCAACTTATTATTATAAATATTCTTGTAAGTTAATTTTATTGCTGACACTGCGTTTCGGGGTCATCAACATGTTGTGCCCCCCCACCCCAAGTCAAACTCCGCCTATGATTGACGGCGATAGATGGCCGATCCATTTTGACCCCTCCCAGTCAAAAATGGATCAAACGTCCATTGCCATCAATGGCAATGAGAGTTAAACGTGTCAGAAACTGAATGATTAAAACTTTTAATCGGATTGTAAACATGTACCACTAAATCTCATTAAGACTAGCAAAACATGTTTAATACCCCCAAATATACATGTTTTTTATTTTTATTTGTTTCTTTGTAAAAATAAAAAATATTCAATTTGACATGTACGAGTAAATATCCTAATATAAAAACCCCACAAAAAATTACACTGCAAAATGTGTTAAAATGTTTCATAAATAAAAATTTAACTAATTAAATAGTAAAAAAAAGTGAGTAATTTTGAACTCCATGAGTAAACATCCAAATGGAAAAAAAAAAAAAAACATCTAAGTGGCAGTTTCACGTTAAGAAATGTGTTAATATGACCATCGACGCAACAGGAGGGTTAACAAATGTTTGATACTAAAACTGTAGTATGTAAGTTTACTAGCATTTTCCCTCCAGTGATTAAAGAGAGTGGAAACCTATCTCCTTTTTTTCTTTAGGTTTTCCCTATGAGAAGGTCAGAGAGCGCACACTTTACCTTCAAGTGTTGGACTATGACCGCTTCAGCAGGAATGACCCTATTGGAGAGGTCTCAATTCCCCTTAACAAAGTGGAATTGGGTCAGATAAAGACCTTCTGGAAGGAGCTCAAGCCCTGCAGTGATGGCAGTGTAAGCGAGGGAGGGACAACCACTGAGGTGTATGATGATAAATCCATTTGAATGTTTTTCACTAAACATGCCAGAGCCATCCAATTTCAGCAGTGTCAACTCTATCTTAAACCAAAACTTCTTTGTTTTATGGACGGTTAATTATTATATTACGTCGTGATGAGGAATGTGGAATTCGATACTCCTTTGCAAAGTCAGATATTTTCTGAAAGATGATTCATGCGGCGTGTGTGTGTTCCCTAGGGGAGGCGAGGGGACTTGCTGGTGTCTCTGTGTTATAATCCCACTGCCAACACCATCACTGTGAACATCATCAAAGCCCGTAATCTTAAAGCCATGGATATTGGGGGCACCTCAGGTAGACTTTGTTGATTGTATGCCATTTCTTTTCCTTTCTAACGCTTGCTCCGCAGCCCTCCACAGAAAGTTAGAGGTCTCAAAACTACGGTCTTAGGGCCAATGGAGGCTCGCAGGATGATATGTTGCAGATTACCATTACCAGACAGTTTTACCATTACCAGACAGTGTTTAGTGTCAGTGCAGCCTGTACATTTTATGCAAGTACAAGTATTTCCTCTGGGTGTTTTTTCACTGTACAGGATAGAATGACCAAAATCTCAATGTCAGATTTGTTAATTATTCTATCACACATTTTAAACTTTTGTAAGTCCAGACATATTTTTATTAGGGGTGTCAAACGATTAAAATTTTTAATCGAGTTAATTACAGCTTAAAAATTAGTTAATCGTAATTAATCGCAATTCAAACATCTATAAAATATGCCATATTTTTCTGTAAATTATTGTTGGAATGGAAAAATAAGACACAAGATGGATATATACATTCAACATACGGTACATAAGTACTGTATTAGTTTATTATAACAATAAATCAACAAGATGACATTACCATGATTAACATTCTGTTAAAGCGATCCGTGGATAGAAAGACTTGTAGTTCTTAAAAGATAAATGTTAGTACAAGATATAGAAATTTTATATTAAAACCCCTCTTAATGTTTTCGTTTTGATAAAAGTTGTAAAATTTTCAATCAAAAAATAAACTAGTAGCCCGCCATTGTTGATGCCAATAATTACTTACACAATGCTCATGGGTGCTGAAGCCTATAAAATCAGTCGCACCCAAGCGCCAGCAGAGGGTGACAAAACTCCGAAAAACACAACAAGTACACATTTCACTGTGCTGTCGTTTTAATCTGAGCGGGGCATGTGCGTTAATTGCGTCAAATATTTTAACGTGATTAATTTTAAAAATTAATTACCGCCCGTTAACGCGATAATTTTGACAGCCCTAATTTGTATTATTATTTATTACACCCAATAATATACCTACAAAAGGCCAAAAGGTTATTTTCAGATGTTATAGAGTTGCAGTCTTGTTTGTTTTTGCAGGGCCCAAATAATCAATCCTGTAAATACTCATGTTTTGGTTTACTTAGTCAGGGAAACAGTTGACTTAAACACCATGGTCATGTGCTTCCCAGCAGAAAGTGTCTTGTTTAACAATGTGAAAAGACACTGAAATTAATTTTTTTTTCTGAAATAGAGGACAAAAATGTAAATGAAAGTCAACATTTCTCTGAAGTACCGTAGGTGAAATAGCAGTTGTGTACGCGTTTGGTGTGGCCGATGTCATGTTTGCCACATCATGGCTGCGCTTGTAAACGGTGCTATTTTTGGGGTATGAACATTTTTTTTCTCTATTAACAGAGGTCTAAGAAATCATTGATGCAGGCATCAATACTTTGAGCAACCCTCTTTCATACACTTGAAGGTCATTTACATATATGAGGTGTCTATTGTGTTACAACTCAAACTATGTATCTGCACCCCTGACACCTTCCTATGGATAAATCATTGGTCACCATTGACGGTGATTGAAGTCCAATCCATTTTGACTGGGAGGTTTGACAGCGATCATTAGCTGCCAAACCTCCCAGCCAAAATGGATCGAATGTCTATCATCTTCAGTGGGTATTTTTAAGACACATTTTCTTTGTCAATAACTACATACACTGTGACTAATTCAGCTACTGTATATCTGGGCTGGCAGCAAATTTGTTATTTGCCAAAGGGTCTTTCATTTTAACCATTGCTCTGGAAGGTAACATGCCACATGTTGCTTCCGCATTGCAGATCCGTACGTGAAGGTTTGGTTGATGCACAAAGACAGACGTGTAGAGAAGAAAAAGACTGTGACGATGAAGCGCTGTCTCAACCCCGTCTTCAATGAGTCCTTCCCCTTCGACGTCCCCGCCCATGTGCTGAGAGAGACCACCATCATCATCACTGTCATGGACAAGGACAGACTCAGCCGCAATGATGTTATCGGCAAGGTAAAGTCTGCGTGTAGGTTTTGTTGTTGTCGCCCTTTATTACGACAAGAATGTGCCCTTCCGATTTGCACCGCAGGTTAGATGCAAATGTTAAAACCTCCACAGTTTGGGGCGATGATACGGTTCCTCATGCATATTTACAATGGACACATAACAGCATACAGATAAACAACATCAGTCATCTTCACTGTCACTTGATTGAAATAATGCGCTTTTTCCCCCCGACACAACACTGCTGCCCTATGCATCCTTCAAAAGATATGTGATCACGCGGCCTTTCCTAGGGCACCTGCCGGTCGAAGGGATTTAACATGGCACATTTACATACGGCAATTTAAATTATTAAAAGAATCAGGTTTTTGCTGGACATATTAAAAAATTGAGCTGGAGACAGAGCTGTTAAGTTAGTTAATTAGTTGAACTACAGCGGACTGCGGGTGATAACCTCTATCAGCTCATGCCTACAAAGGCAGTAAAAACTATTATTATACACGTACTGTATGACTTTCACATTTTAAGTGTGACATAAATGATGAAAAAATGTAGCTGTAATTAACCTGTTAGGATACTCATTGAAATTATTGGCTGTCAGTGGAGGCCATAGAGGTCTCAAAAGCAGTCCTCAAGGGCCGCTGTGGATCCTGTTTTTTGTTCCAACTGATAAAGTACACAAAGGTGAACCAATGTGGTTTTTGCTAAAAACCAGCAGCACCTGACTGCAATCAACTGATTACCCATCCATCCATCCATCCATCCATCCATCCATCCATCCATCCATCCATCCATCCATCCATCCATCCATCCATCCATCCAACCCACCCTACTTTTAGAACGTTCTTGGGCCATAACCAGAGTGTATTTCTGGTTTTAATGATATGAATTTTGTTTTCATTAGTATTTTATAGGGCTGTCAACTTTATCGCGTTAACGGGTGGTAATTATTTTTTTTAAATTAATCACGTTAAAATATTTAACGCATTTAATGGATGCGCGGAATGACCCGCTCATGCATTGCCGCAAACAGACTACAATGGCGCCCTTTTATGTATATTGAGAGCTAACTGGCAGAGACAAGCGAATGGATTGGACACGGGCATTCATTGGGGCTGCACTATTTATGGGCATAAGCTTTGGCATTTCTTCCACAACAATTATAACTATTGTGGCGAGCGATGTGGGAAAGAATGAAAGGAGATGATTTTTTTTCTTAACACCCTGTATTAAACACAACGCAGAGAAGATATACCATTTGCAGCCACCACTGACTGTCATGGTTGCCCAACTTCTCATCATACATTTGGACGGAACAGTTAAGTCGCTACAGTATCATTTACTGAAAGCACAACAAAAATAATATTCCTATGTCTCAAAAAAATAATGTTCACAAAAAGAAAAGCGCTCAATGTAAAGAGAACTGGCTTCCCCAATCAAAATAGCTATGCAAAATAATACTCATACGTCGTCGTCAAACTCAATTCAAACATTTCGTTTAGCTCAACAAATACACTAGATGGCAATATTTAGTCACAATATACAAACTCACATTTATCTTTTAAGAATTACAAGTCTTTCTATCCGTGGATCCCTTTCACAGAAAGAATGTTGATAATGTTAATGCCATCTTGTGGATTTGTTGTTATAATAAACAAATACAGTACTTATGTACAGTATGTTGAGTGTATATATCCGTCTTGTCTTATCTTTCCATTCCAACAATAATTTACAGAAAAATATGGCATATTTTAGAGATGGTTTGAATTGCAATTAATTACTATTAATTAATTTTTAAGGTGTGATTAACTCGATTGAAAATTTTAATTGTTTGACAGCACTAGTATTTTATTAATGTATACAGTAATATTTCAAGGCGTGCGAAATTTCCGATTCTTAGATTATTCGCGATTCGGCCGTGGAAGATTCGAGAACGATTCACAAACATCCAAATTCCGATTATTGAATTATACCAGGAAAAGCGGAACTAAAACACAGTCAGTCTTCGGGACGCAATGAGGAACGGACCGAGAGTAAATATCATGTTCAACTCATGCCACTAGATAAAAAAACAATAATACCTGACTGCGGCCGACTTGCCTGGCACAGCCAGACTATTCTCCCTGTATTTTTCAAACACTGTGAGAAATAGTCTGGGACCCAGCCCATTAACGGCCTCTCGAGCAAAGTACAAAATCAATCATCGAATCAGATTCGTTCATTGGCGTGACATGTTCTTAACGAGTAACGTCACTCTTGCGCGCCAAAAGTCGTATCTACAACAACACAGATGGCGAACGGGAGAGCCGAGAATATGTTCCAATCCGCGGTAAAACCAGTTTTAAATTACCAAAAACACATCGAAACAAGTCATTGACAACAGTCAACATGGCTCGCGCTAGCCATGTTGAATAAACTTCTCCACTTCCGCTCACGCTAATTACTTGTCGCTTTAACAACGTCTGCCGGTCGCTAATTGGTCCACTCCGCTGTCTGTTTGCTGTGGCTTGCTCCGCCCTCGGAATTTGAGCCACCGGACGGTCGCCAGACTCAATCGCTGGAACAGCGGTGAGTCTGGTATACCAGGCAACTACAAACATACGGCCATGTAACGCTATGGTAGATATCACATACATGTAGAACTAAATGTGAAATGACAGACGACGGCTGCGTTAGAAAATGTATAGAGAACTAGATTCGAAATGACAGACTTGTCGGCGTTAGTAAACAGCTGCCATCTTAAAGCAGTGGACTTCACTGGAAGGCTCTGTTGTGGCGAACCTAATTAACTTTTTATCTAAAATACTCCTAAATCGGGAAAATATTGGCTTGATTGTATCTTTAAATGATGAAACAGTTTTAAAGCTCACATGTCGAAAGTAGACAGAAAGGAAATTTTGGAATAACGGGAGCAATTTTAACAACTTTAACGGTTAATTTAAAACATTAAATTAATTGAATGGAGTTTAAAGCTGCTGATACAGAATGGAGACTTGAGTATTTTATTTATTGTTTTTAACTGTTAACTTGATACTGAAATAGTAGTTTGGTTTAGCCTGAGAGGATTTTTGAACAATTTTGGAACTAATGTACGAAACATTAAAAGTGTGTGTGTGTGTGTGTGTTGGGTGTGCATCAATAATCGATTTATAATCGAATCGTATCCTCTGAATCGTAATCAAATCGTTAGGTGCCCAAATCCCACCTCTAGTAAAATATTATTTATCCATTCAAAATATTTTGACTTTATTCCGAATCTTGTACCCAAATGTGATGCCCACATATGTGGACCACAGGTCTTTATGTTTTTTTTTTTTTTTTTTTTTTTTTGGGGGGGGGGGGGGGGGGGGCGGACCAAAAATAGCCTCTTGCCCTATAAACGTTCTTAAAGGGAGCGCATGGATGAATATATTTTGGGAAAAGTAGTAGGAATTGTTTGTTTGTCAGGGCTTTACCAAATAGAGACACAAAATTGATTAGTAAGGAAAGGATATGCTATCTCATTGGCTGCCGCTTTCATTCCATTTGGACTCCTATCTCAATGAAGATGTCGGATGTTATTTATGAACTTTTTAAGGTATTTGCACTCATGGCTAATAGTTAGGGTCTCGTCTCAATGGTTCTCAATGATTCTAATACAGGAGAGGTTTCAAATAAATGAGCCTTTCCAAATATCATTTTGAAAATATTTAATATTTTCATGGCTCCTCTTCCCCTGTTCCGTTAGATCTACCTTTCGTGGAAGAGCGGACCAGCGGAGGTGAAGCACTGGAAGGACATGCTGGCCCGGCCGCGCACCAACGTGGCCCAGTGGCACGCTCTGAAGGCCTGATGGCACAGCCCACCTTCCTCCTTGGTCCCCCGCCCCCTGTCTCCTCCCAGTCCCGTCCTTATGCACAAGACTGACTTGCTGCCAGGCTGCGAAACACGGGTACAATTAGCCATCTGCTCTCTTGAACCTTTAAACGCCTTCCCTTGTCCTCTCCAGCTCTTCTTCTTGTTCCTCCTGTTTTTATTTCCTTTTCCCCTCATTTTGACTGCCCATACTCCCTTGTGCACTTTGTTTGTGGAGGCCCAAAGTTTTGTTTCTACGGGGACCGCTCGGTCCTGAACTGCACTGCAGCAACTGATCCACTGAAAGGTGCCAGTCCCGTGGGATCACAGAGAATCTTAAGTGATACATATAATAGTGTATGATAATTCCAGGAACACTCTACTGTCCAGTATGTACTGTATGTACATAAACATGCATATAAATTATAGATGACCCCTTCCGTCCAACACCAATAGGATACGCTATCCATAGCCTATCTTTGGTTCTCTCCATTCATTTGTCTCTAATGTACTCTATCTTCCGTTATGTTGCTTCTCCTTTTACTTAAAGTAAGTGGATTTTAATGTTTGACTCAAGTCATAGAAAGCAATCAATACTTGGTTTGTGACGAAACCAACTGAGTTCAAGATGGTATTGTTAATACTCGTGTCTCTCTTTTCTCTTCTATTCTCTCATTACCTCTTTATTGTTCCCTATTTTTATCCTCTGGCAAAATATTAGCGGTCCCCACCCTCCCTACAACCACCGCCATGTCCTTGTTGTCCATGTGCTGTGGGTGCTGTGCTGTAGCTCCAAACAAACAAAAAATAGAGGTTAAAAGATATACTGTATATGTACTGAACTTTCCGAAGCTGGGAAACCGGGAACAAGATAAACTCACGAGACGGATCACTCCTGATTTTTCCAGACAATAAGCCCTTGACACGGAAAGAGAAAAAAGAAGACGTGAGGGAGTAACAAACCCAAGTTCAAATCTGAGATGCTACGATGATGTCATTTTTCACAGCGAAGGAGGGACCTAATTTCCAAATCTTCTTGCAACAAAGGCAACGCAACGTTTGTGCTGTTCTGTGTGCATGCGTTCCAATGTGTGCGCTCACTTGGATTTGTGTATTGAGCCTATGAATTCTTCGTGCTGCCGTGTGCTCTTGTTTTGCCCTGTTGTGCTGAAGATCTCAGAGAATCGCTCTATCTTCCTCATCCCTTTGCCTCTGTGGCGCATCTCTATTAACGTACGCCTGCTGGTGAAAAGTGTGTATTTGAGTGCGCGTAGGTGCGTGCGCGTGTGTGTTCCAGCAATGCAACAGAAGTCTTCTCTTTTCTCTTTCTCTCTTCTTACTGCCATCGCTTCCCCATCCTCCTTTACTGCCCTGCCTTCTGAACGAGGTTGCGGGGAAGTTCTATCTGCACTTTTTCAAAATGTAATAATAATAATAACCTTGGGGGTGAAGATGTTTTTGATGATGATTATAGTACTGGTGAAAATGGAGGAGGGAGTGTGTGAAAGGGGAGAATGGGGAGAGGCCGCCTCTGCACCGTGACTTGAGGGTGTCGAGATGAAGACGAGGACACAAAGGACGGATGAAGGGCTCTCATCCTCCTCTTTCTGTGCTGCCTCTTGTTTTTTTGGGGGGGTTTCTTTTTTTGTCTGCCTTCACTGGCATGTATGTGGATGTTTCCTGTTGGCGGGTGGAGAAAGGAGAGATCGCACTTGCTTTGCTTGTCATTTGGAGGCTCGCCAAGCCAGCATTGTTATGACACAAAGTGGAAAGCATGATCAGAGTTCCAACCGAGTGACTGGCAAATTCTGTATGTTGTTCTGGATGCTGTAAGCAGTCTGGCTGAAGTGGATTCCGACTCTGTTGGCGACCCCTTCCAAAAAAAAGATAGCATAGAATTTTGTGTCTCGCTGTTTCGCACTCCGTGGGTGTGATTTTTGAAGATGGACTGATCTGTGACTGCGAGATATTGGAGAAGCAGATAATCTTTTCCCCGGGTGCTACGATCCAGCAGTGTTTCAGTGGCTGCCTGTTTTGTCAGCCACAGTCAACTCAAATTCCTTCACAGTAAATAAAACAGACAGCAGGAATACTTGCAGTCATTTCAAGCTACTTGCTTAGGAGTGTTTTTACAGTAGTAAAGACCCTTGTAGGCCTAATCCGAGGACTAGTTGGGATGCCCAGTGTTTCCCCTAGGATTTTTTGAAGCTGTGGTGGTTGGCTGCATCAGAGTCGGATTGCCTCACCATGTCGTGCCATGGCAAAATTGCGTCATATCATGACATTTTTTTTTTCACATTTTGCTTCCCTAAAAGAACCATAACAAAGATCTATTTGAAATATTTCATGAGCCAGGCTAATGTTGTAGCTCTCAACTACGGTTCATATACGTAAAATGCGTAGCTGATTACAGTTACATTACCCTACGTAATAATACGACTGTTCAATGTCGTAGCAATAGTATGACTTACATTTCGTAGTCCTTCTTTTTCCTTTAATTTGGCCTTTATATGTACTACATTAACACAACAATAATAGTACTTCTGTTAATGGACCAATGGCGTACGCTTGCATAGGGACGTTAGGGATATAACACTATGAACTTTTCAGGATGCTCAAATTGTCCCCACCAAATTTTAAGCAACCTTTTTGCATTATATATTGAGTTCAGTTGTATATGTCATTTAGATTGTCTTCACATATTTTGTAAGGATAGAATTGACCCTACCATTATTAAGTGAATCACTTTCATTATGTTCAGACTTACACTGACACAATTTTTTCCCCCTCAAACGCACGTTTGATTGGCAGATGACTAAATTCCCTTATTTTCAATCTACTAGAAATAAGTGAAATTATCTGCCAGTGGTTTAAGTAAATTTTACTCAGATTTCTTCAAATAAGATTATTTTCAGACATCTATTTTTTAACACACTTATTTTAAGCAAAAAAAAAAAAAGTTTTTTTTTCTTCAGGAATGTTCTTAATTCAAGTGATTTTGTTCAAAACATTATTTGAAAGCATTTTTCCACTTGATTTTGGTGAAAAATGACCAACCTTTAAATGTATAGGCTTAATAAGATCAAATGGTAAAATTTACCTATAGTAAATTGAATAATTTGACCCATTAATCTGTTAATAGTCTTTAACATTCAAAACAAGATGGAGCAAATTATTCGAATAATTTCAGAAAAATCGTATTAAAACGTTCTAAATTTGCACTGTGAAAGCTGGTACGTCAATACAGATTTATTTTTGCATTGATCATTTGACCTATCAATTAATTAGGTTCAAATTGGTGGTGTGAAATGTAGCCCTGACCCCCGTTCACCCAATCTGTTGGGTCTTATTAAAGTAATGTCCGTCCCCAGCAAAAAGTGTACATGCAGTTTATGCTGTTATATCGTCCCTGTCAATCTTGAGAGTGAAGTATTCTTGAGCAAGATACTGAACCCCACATCGCTCCTGGTGCTGCGTCACCAGTAGGTAGATGGCAATGTAGTGTAAAGCGCTTTGAGCGCCTTGAAATGGAAAAGCGCTATATAAGTATAACACCATTTACCCACTTTATTGTGGCAACAATAATAAAGAAAAACAATAACAAAATAACAGCGGGCTTCCGTGACATGCGACCGCTATCTCGCTTCTCTCTACGTCACAGCTCCTCGTCCAAATGTCTCTTAAGGGGGCCTCGCGGAGTTACGGACATTACAATACACAATGAATTGGTTGCCGCTGAACCCTTCACACTAGGCTGCCGCTAGTTTGAAATAGCCTTAATTTTTTTAAACATCTTTTTTGCACGATGTGGCGGCTTTTATTTTGATGTGGCGGTGCGCCACAATAATAATATGTAGGGGAAACCCTGGATGCCGCTTACATCTAAGTTTCTTTAAATTGTCACTAGGACTTCAGTATAAGTAGTTGGAACTCAACATGTAAAGAAAATTGAACTTCAGTTAAAGTAAATATGTAATATGTTCCACCCGGAGATTGATACCGGAATTGACCTGGGGTATGAACGTAGCCTAAGATATCGCGTGGCCTGTTCATGTTTTCGTTCTTCAGGCAGATAGGACCACAATGTTTGCTGAGGCAACACTTGCAAGGGGGAAAAAAAGATGGAGTGTGCACTCATTAGTTATGAATATGCTGTAAAGACCTAAACTTGAGGAATATAATCAAGACCCATTTGGTTTCCTAGCAGGTGATTTAGTACTGCGGCTATTTCTTTTCGCCGTGATTACATGGTGCGCAAAAAGGGATAAATCAGCAAGATCGGCCTAATAAACTGGCAAAAATGTGGCATTATTCTTAGCAATACAAGGTCTTTGTTTTGCTGCTGTTGCACATGTACAGCACTTTTAAAAATGTGTAGCACAACACTGAGGGGGAATTTGTGTTGTTATCTGTAACCTTTGTTTGAACTAAAACATCCCTTGGGCAAATAAAGTCTATGTTAATGATCTGTTATGATCTTTTTTGTGATAACAACTCGTGTAAACCACATGAATAGTCATGCTCAGGATTGCCGAGTGAGTAAACATTTTAAATACACTATCTACGATTATTCAAAGAGTTGCATAACAAAGAAGCCCTCTTTTCCAGCTGCCCTAAAACTAGATGATGTTATGTTAAACAACATTTTTGGAACACACACCATTTTTTAAGTTATTTGAATGTATTCACCGCCATTGACGGTGATGGACATCCAAACCATTTTGACTGGGAGAGACTCAGAGCAAATAATCACAGCCAGCCCTACCAGTCGAAATGGGTTAGACATCTTTCACCGTCAATGGCAGCCAATGAGAAACTGTATCTGTGGTACCTGAGTTCTGAATACTGTACCTTCAACACTGGGCAACCCAATTTTGTTGTTTTAGCTCTGCCAGCTGTTTTAACGCATTTTTGGGTGCAGAATCCACAATTGATCACGTCAAGTTTTTGAACTGGACGATCCCCATTTTCTTAATCATTCATCATCTGCACCGCTTATACTCCCGAGTCTCTTGGGGGTGCTGGAGCCTTTCTCAGCTAACTATGGACAGTAGGTGGGGTAGATCCTGAATTTGTTGCCAGCCAATTGCAGGGCACATCTAGGCAAATCTAACTATTCATTCTCACAATCACACCTATGGGGAATTTAGACTGATCCAATCTACCTGCCACACGTTTTGTGATACTGGAGGATGGCAGAGTGCCTGGAGAAAGCTTGCTTTAATGAAAATTTTCAAATTTTGACATACAATTAAATAACGAAGCTGGCATGACTGATTTATTTGTTTATTTGACACTTTTTTTTCCCACAGCATGCACGGAGTAACAACATAGTACATAGGTAGAGTAGGCTGTGGAGAAAAACCTTGATGTAATGAGGAAATTGAGACCAGTTTTGGATTCCGCACCAAAACTTTATTAAAACAGCTTTCAGACCTAAAACAACACCCCCCCCCCCCCCCCCCCCTAAATTTTTGTCCAGTGTAATCAATCCGGCTTGACCCCTTAGCTCTTAAATCTTTAAATTATTCAGCTAAAAATGCACGGCTGATTTTGACCACGGTGTATCCCGCCTGGCATCCTCCAATTGTGTACATATACAATTTATGTCCCATTAAACAAAAACAGGCTGCAAACATAAGGTTATGAGGAAGGTCAGCAACATTTTGTGCCCCTTTTTCTTATATGCACACTGAGTGGCTCCTCAAAATTTGCACAGACTAATGAGATCCACACTTTTTCATTTAAACATAGAATGATTTAGTATGACAATTAGCGCATCCTCAAAGCTCCTGGTGTTAACTTGGCACCAGCTTTTATGCTGAATCAGATTGTGAACATGATTGCTTGTAAAAGATTTGAAAGAAATCCAAGTCAATACAATTTCATCAAAAAAAAAACAAACAAAACAAAAACAAAAACAAAAAAAAACAGCTGTAGCTTTTTCATGATCTTGCTAACAAGCAAGTGAGGAGAGAAGACCAAGTTTTCCCTCAGAGACTGATTATAGTTTGTTCTTGTCACAACATGTCCCCCCGCATGTGTCATGCAAGTTTTCCCAGGATGGATTTTGTGTTCAGTGTTGTTTCAGGCAGCCCTTTTATTTTTAGCCTCTCGGACAAAAATTAGAAATAGTTGTATTTTAGCCATTTCTAAATGTATTATTCTAATTATAGTTTTAGTTGAGAAATACAAGACTTTAATCAGTCAAAATTCAAATGTTTCCACAAATTTAGTATCTACAGTACAGTGGTACCTCTATATCCAAAGTTAATTCATTCCAGGACCTAGTTTGTAAGTCAAAATGGTTGTATGTCGAGCAGGATTTTCCCATATGAATACATTATAATTCCATTAATTCGTTCCACTGCCCAAAAACTTACGTTAAATCTTTAATAAATACTGCTGGAACTATTGCAAATAGCAATTAGGCAGAGCAAAACAAGTAAATTGTGAATAAAAATTTGAATTATATTAATAATAATAATAACACCTGTAATAATGTAGCGAATCAGGTTCTTATGTGGCAGTTGTATTTTCGCGTGGTGCACCTGAACGCACCGCGTGGTTGCCAGAGTGAGGGAGGACTTTTCACTTTCACTTTACATGGTCACCTGCGGTGGAATGTAGGCGTGTTGTGTTGCACAAGTTGATGGAATAAATGACTAGAAACCTGATGAAGCTGGCGATTTCTTTGGCAATGTTATCACAACAATAATTGTCACCTTAACTTATGACGACTGGCGAACGGAGGTCGGCAGCGGACCGTCGAGAGTAGACATTCTACGGCCATATTGTCAAGCCATTTCACGGATGGCACACGACGCTATTATTTCCGACTTAATTTCAATGGTAAGCATCACCTTTTTCCTTTTTTTCATCACCTGAATTAACATGATTTGAACCCATGTTGATTGCTCTCACAAGAAAATCTTCCGTGCGTCCGTCTTGTGGGGAAAAAAAACGAAACTGCGCCGCTGTCATAGATTGTCCTATTTCGAGCATGTCGTCAGATGTAGAGGCAAATGGCGAGTCAAATTTTACGTCAGATAGCGAAAAGATTGTGTGTTGAAGCGATCGGATGTCGAGGTACCATAGTTTTTTTTTCATTCAAATAGCCCAAGTGCAGTGAATATGAACATGTCCAAAATATGACCAAAGATTAATACAGATGATCAATTAACTTCACAGTCTCTTTAAGTACATTTTACAAGTGTGTATAAAAATAGACATCACAAAAACCCATCTATATATATGTAGCACACTGCAAACAATCTAAAACAAAGTAATGCAATAAAGAAAAACATCCCTGTGGTGCATTCGCAAACCTAGCCACGCAAACAAGCTAAAATATCAGCCTGATCTCGCCGCTCGTTTTAATCGTATTTCAAGTATGACTATGTATCCTCTTGTCGTTACAGGCCACAAATACCCGTTGCTTACATTTTAAGTCATGTAAATCTAACATAGTAAAACAAACCATACGCAATGCCATGCCTTGCAACCATAAGTGGAGTTTAAGGGGGGCCAGGACCCCCCTGGTGGTCGAAAAGTTTCATTGCATGTAATTGACTATCCTATATATATATAAGTTGTAAAGCAAGAAAACAACAAAAATGAATGAAATGAACAAAAAATAAGATATTTTTATAATGTGTCAAAATTATTTTTCGAACAGATCATGTGACTAGCAACTTTGCATATCATTTTCAGAAAAAAAATGGGGAGGGCAATTTTATTTTTTATAAACGATTTTTTTCTTTGATTGAAGCAACTTTTTGGGGGATTTAATTATTTAGACACAAATACCCTACCCATAATATGGCCCAAACACTAAAAGGATTGCTAAAATAAATGAAAACTTTTTTTTAATGAAAAATTAAGTGTTCAAATGCAAATTTTTGAGTCTCAAATATTTTTTCGCACTCAAAAACTTTTTCTATGATTATTTTTTTTCTTTTTTTGATTGAAGTGATTTTTCTTTTGAAAATATTTTTTTTATTTATGAAGCAACATATTTTTTGATTGATTAATAATGACACAAATGTTCTAGCCAAAATGTGGCCCAAACACAAAACAACATTACTTCAATCAAAAAAGTTGCTTCTATCAAAAAAAATTGACTTCAATAAAAAAATCAAATAAGAATAGCTTTCAAATGCATTTTTTTGAATTTCAAATATATTTTTGCATCCAAACACATTTATTTTAATTGAAGTGACTTTTTATTTTTTTTTATTTTTGATCAAATAATGAAGACACAACTCTACCTCAATATGGCTGTGTCCAAGGCATACAATTTTTGACTGAGGTAACTACATTGGCTCGACACCAGCGGGCGTACCATATTCATTGGATGATGATCTTGGAGAAAAGTATAGCTATCCTTCTAGCAGCCTGATTTAGAATTCTCAAGAATGATGGGACACAAAAAACGCTCATTTTCAACTTATTATTATAAATATTCTTGTAAGTTAATTTTATTGCTGACCCTGTGTTTCGGGGTCATCAACATGTTGTGCCCCCTCTGCCCCAAAAGGCAAACTCCGCCTATGCTTGTAACCACTAAGCATTTTCGTGTCGTCTCCTCAGACTTAAACTGGCAAACATTTCGTTATGTTTTATGTTCATCCAAGGCATATGCTTAGCTTGTCGTTTACGTCGAATCATCATGAAAAAAAAAAGGGCGTCAACGAGATATGGTTGTTGAAATGATTGTGACTCGGCTGTCAATGACTCACCTCTTCGGAAAGGTGCCTGCTCATCTGCTCTCCTGTAAATGAGCAATATTAAATTAAAGCTGCACTCACCGTGCGTGGATTCAAATAAGGCCGTTGTGATCTAATTGCAGAGGGAGAATTAGAGTGTCATGGTAGCCAGTTTTAATCGCTTTGGGTGATTTTTTTTTTTTTTTTTTTTTTTAAACTTTTATGGCATGGGCAGACTCGGCCTCCACCCCCAAACTCACCTTTTAATTTGTTTGAAGCATTTGTCAAAAACCAGAGTGACTTCTCCCAATCAGGATTCAAATAAGCATTATTTGAATTATAACAATAATGAGAAACAATCTATTTTTTTTCTTTTTGTTCACATTCGATTGTCGGTCAGTGTGTGTATTTTGATGTTGCTGTGTCGGGTTTATTTCCTTACAAACGTGATAAGAAATTCCTTCTGTTTTTGAGAACTTTATGTAAATATCTTTGGTGGGAGTTAACATTTGTTGTGCAATGGGTTTTCCTTTGTCACTTGAAATGATAAAGAAAACACGTTCATGATAACAGTGCTGATGTTGACCATGCTGATTATTACAGCCCTTCTTGAATAAGGGCTTTTGATGTCCGCTGCATTTTTGTCAGAGGTAGCCATGCCGTTGGAGGAGAGAGAAGAGGAGTGCTAGTTGAACATCCGAGGCTCACTGTAGAAACATTGCCACTTAGATGTGTTTTTTATATCGCTGTTAGCTGTCAGCCCTTCCAGTCAAACTGGATTGGACGTCTATTGCCGTCAGTGGCAGCGAACAAGTTATGAGAGAAATAATACATGATCAAATATTCATGCTACATGACAATAAGTAGTGTGACAAAGTAGTCACGGTGGCTGAGATGTGTGAGGAAATTGGAACAAAATTCTAACCTGTCTGTTCTTCTCTATTCAACTGACTCGAATACTGCTCAGAAAAATTCAAATTCTTTGGCATACAACAACTTCTTTTTAAAGTAATGGAAATAGTTACTTTCCCTGGTAACTAGTTACTTTTAGTATCGAGTAATTCAGTTACTAACTCAGTTACTTTCTGGAAGAAGTAGTGAGTAACTATAACTAATTACTTTTTTACAGTGACGTGCCCAACACTGACGCAGAGATGGTCACAAAGAGTAATCTACCATAGTGTATTTACTATTGCAAGTCTACTACTTCTGTGAGTCTGCTACTACCGTTGTGCTCATTTTGCGTTCGTGTTGTGGCTATTTGCGTTTGTGTTGCAGCTATTGGCATTCGCGGGTTTTCCTTTTGCAAAGCGTTTGGAATTAGCAAAATCAGTACATTGTTATTTGAATTAGGAGGGAAGCATTTACTTGCATTTCACATTTCAGGCTTGGCCCAACACGACAGTTACTCCAGCAGCCTGCAGGAAGGACATTGGGTACACTAGAATCTCTATTTGTAATGTCATCCCATAGCGGGCATCCTGAGGGGGGTTAGACAGAAAACACTCGTTTAGCGATGCGCTAAAAATAATCCTTGATGCCAGTGCATCCGCCGTAGGAGTATTTTGCTTTCTCGGCTGGTAGTAGTAATTTGGTGAGAGCAACTCCGATCCACTGCCATCATGTATGAGAAGCCAAGGGATTGGAAGGAGTCATTAGTGAAAATTCTACTTAGCGGGGTCTCGTTTGATAAGGTACAGCTGGCACTCCTGTCTCTTTGCCTCCTCTCTGAACTCGCCATGGCTCACCTACTCAACAAAGAGTGCTCAAACTATGATACACACAATTGCGATGTGTTCAACTGAATTCAATGTATTTACTGATTTGTTTATTTATTTATGTACTTTTGCCAACTTTGTAAAGTGTATAAATATCTATAAATATATGAACAAGACAGTACTGTATAGATTTTAGCTGCCTGGTAAGGTTTCCTAGTATATACTTGGTAGACTAAAGCAAGTGTAGAGCTGTTCAAAAGCCAGTTACTGACATTCTCGCAGTAACTCTGTGCCACTGGCGCTTTTGTATCCTAAGTTTTGCTTCTGCTTTATTTTTTTTTTTTCTAGCCAGTGGCGCCAATGTGTGTCCTTAATTTTGTCTCTGTTAGTTGGTTCTTCTGTTACTGGTGTTTTTTTCCCCTTTTTCTTTATAAGACACAGCAAGGTTCTGGCAGCCAGGAGAGTGCAGTGGAACGCAGACTGGGACCCAGTGCATATATGTATGTGTGTGTGTGATAAGTGTGTGTGTGTGTGTCTGTCCGTCTGTCTGTCCAGGCTAGTGCAAGTGTTCTCTGTGCAAAGCTCTTCTCCTTACATTCCTCCCTTTGTTGTGACTCCGGTGTTTGTTCAGGTGCAGGATGACTGTGTTGGCTGAAGCTGGCAGTTGCCCCCCCATGACCACTCAATTCCTTCATTGCAAAGCTTCATTTTAATCCTCCACCAAGTATAGATTTCCACTTCCTCCACTCGATTGTTCATTTACTCTCCTATTCAGACGGTAATGCATACACCTACAGAGTCTAATTTACCAGTAATCCATGCTCCCTCATCTATCTGGGATTCAGTGTCCATTAGCGGCTCTTATTCCTCACCTTATTTTTTCCTTTAGCTCTGTGGACCAGACAGTGATCATGCATAAAGAAGAAAGATACAGTTCTGGCCCAGACGGGTCAGTCACATTTACAATATGTACTCTGTAGCTCTGATGTACAAGTATGCACTCTGTAGCTTTGATCTACAAGTACTAGCAATTTAGAAAAGATCAAAGTAACCCCAAGGTCACAGCAATAGATCATTTACAAGTAAGCTTGCATTTTAACGTATTGGCTGCCATTGAAAGCAATAGATCTCCAATCAATTTTGACTGGATTGGAGGACTTTCTATTGACAAACTGATTTAAAGTCACAGCAGAAGGACGATCAGAGCCACATTCGGTCCTGGGCATCTATTACTGTTAATAGCATGAATAGTGATCCAAGAGGCTTTTACATCTGTTTTTAAAGGGGAAGCTCAGAAATGTTGACATTAAACTTAATCTTCGAGTTAGCAGGTGTTTAATTAGTCGGTGGAGTTGATTTCAACAAATTCCGTGCAGTTTGTTAGTTATTTTTGGCTATGAGTGGCTAAGCCAGCGTGAGTCAATGGTCCTGTCTTAGCATGCCAATAAAAAACATGCAACTGATGACCCATGCAATCAATAGAGTTGGCTATGTTTTCAGGATAAAGTTAATAAACTTACCATTGCATGTCAATAACTGTAGTATAAACAGCAACATTTGTAATCCAGCAGCTCTGCAGGGAGCAGGCTGCAGAGCGGAGTGATAGTTTTTTCCACCGGTGTGTTTATGTCGTAGCCAGCAGCAATTAACCACAGTTTATATTGTTCCTCAATGTTCATAAGGAATTTGTGGAAGCTTTCACTGGCCCGTTTCCTCTGTCTGTTTCCACAGCCTCTAAATTAACATTCCACCATGTTGCCGTTCTTCCGACACGACTCAGTAGAATGATGCTGCATTCGATGAATGTGCGAAGTCGGATTTTTGCAACCCTCGACCAGGAAAAATCATTATTGGAACGCCACTTGAACTGGGAGGCCCTAGTCGCAAAGTCATAAAAAAAAGTACCCTGACTTCGTGAGTTGCTTTAATCTGACGTCACTCGACAAAATGGCGCTGCCAGTTGCCCGTCACAGGCCATTTACAGAATTTGCTATTTACCTTAGCCGCCATTTTTCCTTCACTATTTGATCGCTTACGAGAAGCCAGGTTTGCTGGAGGTCAAAATGTCTTTTGATAGCCAAAAGAAAAAACAACTTGTCGCGATCAGCCATCTTGCTGTTTACTTTCACTTGGAATGCTTTGAGGTCGCAATTGGTACCATCCGCGTGGAATAAGTCCGACTTCCCACATTCCTCGAATGCACCATGAGGACGAGTGGCCGAAGCACTCCTCTCTATTGTAGTCGTGTAATGCATCGAAATAAATACTCCTGCAGAATGAAATCAATTACGGCAGTTTGGTGCGACATTGTTTTGGCCGCATGTGTATTTTGAACAATGATCTGCATTTTGAATTTATTTGACTATGTTAGATCTGTTAATATCGTTTATTATTTTTGGCATGCTAAGACGGGACAACTGATTCGTGCTACCTTAACCACTCCGGAGCCCTGAAACTAATAAATAACTAACATGCTGCACGGAATTTGTTGAAATCAACTACGCCGACTAAAAAAAACCTCCGTTTACTTGAAGATTAAGGCTAATGTCAAAAACTTCCACTTTAAGACATCTCAGTGTGTTAATTGTTGAAAGAGGCACAGCTTGCAGGCGTCTATCATCGTCAATGATACTATGCATTTAAGTTATCAAGAGTGGGGGAAAATTTCTTACTAGCCTGGAACAGCAGATGTTTTTTCCATATATCCGGTACGGCTATAGTCCACATATCAATCTGGGTAAGATCCAATTGAGACCTGTTTCATAGGGGAACTTTAAAAAAATATACAGTTGCTGATTGGACGATGGTTCTTCTCGTCACCCACACGAAAACATTGTTTCATATATAAAGTAAAGCTTTAAGTGACGTTTTTTGGTCGTATTTTAATGAGGAAATTAAGTGTGTTTCCAGCGAAACTTCAGAAATTGACCTATCTACAAGAAAAGCTTTGCACCCCGACATTGTATTCAACCAGATAATTGCTCCCTGGTTGCATCTGCATCTCGTATCTCTTACTCCTGATCGACTCGAACATTAGGTGAGATTAGATTAGATTAGATTAGGTTAGATTACCATATTGGCCCGAATATAAAACGGTGTTTTTTGCATTGAAATAAGAGTGAAAAAGAGGGGGTCGTTTTATATTTGCGGTCTAGACATTCTACCCATTCATGACGCCAGATGGCGCCAGATATCATTGAAGCGATGTTCTGTCCTGACAGATCTCAGCTACTTTCCTCATTCACGACGCTAGATGGCGTCAGATATCATTGAAGCGATGTTCTGTCATGATAGATCTTAGCTTCTCTTAAGTTTAACCAGTTTGCAATTTTTTATTGCAATGTTTTTCCTTAATCAGATTTGTTTCAAGACTAGAGTTACAGTTAGACTTCAATTTGATGGTTAATGCAGTTATTGCGATTTTGTTGTTTTATCACAATAGATTGGTTTATTTACATTTCAAAAACCAGAAGCCATTCATTTGCGAATGTGATTGCACTTTACATATTTAAATGTTCAGATATTAAGATTTGAATGAGGCAAAATAACATGATTTTTCTCTCAAATATATTGTTATAAACATTTGTTTCAGATGTACTGTAATTATTTTCTGTATAAAAATTAATTTGGTGTTCAAAAAGTCTTTTTTCAAATTTGAGTTTTGAAAAAGAGGGGGTTGTTTCATAATCAGAGCCGTCTTATATTCGGGCCAATATGGTAGATTAGATTAGATTAGATTAGATTAGATTAGATTAGATTACATTAGATTACATTAGATTACATTAGATTAGATGAGTAGTTAGACTGCTGTGGTTTGCAAGACGTAACAGCATGATGAATCACTGAATCAGAAAGTACTTGCTGCAAGTTGCTTGCGGGGCTAATTTCTTATATAAAACAAAATTTGGTGCATTAAAATGAACCCATTTCATTCATTTTTCTCATTGAATAATTGGTTAAATGTCTATATTGTTTTTACTTTATTACTTAAACCAATTAGATTTATTTCATGGATCATTTAACGAACTATAATTAGATTAATAAAAACATGAATATTTTTTTTTTCATTAACACTTCCCTCTACATGACCCAACCAAGTAGTTGGATGAACTATATTGAAAAATCAAAATGAAGGTGTGGCTGTCAGCAAAACAGTCTTCAAGTCAAAAACTGCCATATTCACTTGTTAAAGGTCAAGTGGAGGTCTGCTTGTCCCCTTGTTTGCGGCAAGAGATATAGAACAGCCTTTAAGATTGCTTCCCCTCCCTTGCACATTTTTAACTAGTGCTCTGATGTGTTGCTCGATTGCTCGTGCAATTGTGTGTTGTGCTTTTGTTGAAGTCTCTATTCGCGCAGCATCGGGTTCTTACTGGGTTAGCTCCACAGACGTCCTCACCCTTCTCGTACTTACTAAGTTCCATGCTGGAAAACGTGCCATTTCTGCACAAGCCATGATTCTAACAATATTTAGATGCTAATTTTCTCTAGGTCCTCCTTTTACCGCTCTGCTACTTCAACCCTGCCGTCAACCAGGATCACTCGACAAGGGTGAAGGAAGGATTGTCGGCGGAAGAGCCCGGTGAAGCAACAGAGCGGTTACTTAGTGTGTCCCATAATGAAGCGTGAGGGCATCTGAAGGTCGAACCCAGTAGCTCTTTGGTTTTGCGTTCCATGTTTTTTTCTTCAGCCTCTCCGGTTTTTTGGCCGAGCAGACTGTGATCTTACTGGTGATCGTTGTTCTCCTCCCATCAGTGTTACAGAGTGTGATGGAGGGAGCCATGGAGCTGAGCTCTGATTTTGTTCCATATTAAAGAATCATTTTTACAACATAATGCAGTGGCTGTCTTAATGAATGATGCCTCATTTACTAAAACAAACGCCTTTGGTCTAATAGTAATTATTGTCACAGATTAATGATGCATTCATCAAATCCTATTGAAGATGTAACCATTTGACCGGTTGAATCGTCACTGTGCAAACCTTTTAAAGTAGCATCCCCACCTTTTTTTTAAGCATTTAAATCTTCGTCTGCCATTGACAGCAGTAGACGTCCAATCTATTTTGATCAGGAGGGATTCCAGCCATCGAATCCTAGTCAAAATTGATTCACATTTATACGCGCTAATGGATGTTTGTCGCGTAAATTTTACTAACTACCACAACACATGCTCTGTTAATATACCTAATAAATATATTTTTTTAAACTGTTCAACAATGTAAATCAGCATAGGCTATACTTCAATTTGCTCACAACCTTAACCTTTTTGGAATTCTTTTTTTCTTCTCTTTTGACCCTAATAAAATACAGTTGTACCTCAACATACGAATTTAATTCATTCTAGGACCTGGTTTGTATGTCAAAATGGTCGTATGTCACAACAGATTTTCCCACAACAATACATTATAATTCGATTAATTCGTGCCACAGCTCAAAAACCTATGATAAAGCATGAATAAATATTGCCGATATAATTACAAATAGCAATTACACATTGCAAAACAAATAGATTATAAATAGATAGGAAACAGAAAAAGCATTTTTAATGTCACCTTAACTTAACCCTTTAATGCCAGCCATATGAAGCAATTATCAGAGAATCCCAAAATTCGAAAAATAAGGTCCTAATGAAACCATTTTTTCAAATTTGCAAAAAGAAAAGTCAAAATGAATATGTGTAATAAGCGCTCAGATATCTATAACCTTTGCTAAATCCTGTTTGTTTTTTTCATGGAACCCGCAGATACATGTGTTGACTTGCATCCATCATTTTTTTTTTTCAAAACGAAATGTCAAAAATCTGAAATTGTAGGTGTATCAAATGTGATACGTTTGGCAATATAGGGTTTAAAGTGTGTACGACAGGAGAAAAAAAGTCTTAAATAGGATTATTATGTGAATTTGAATCATAGTTTGAGACGATTCGACTATATACAATAATTTAGCAAAGCACAGATGACGAGAAATTAGTTTTTTAATCTGCTGGTTAGCCACGCCTACCATTATAGGGCTCTTGCGTCCCCAACAGGTGGATGACGTCAGCGGGGTCACGATTTCATCTGATTTAGTATGCAGCCCATTGAGGTGGAATTATTCAGAACGAGGACAACGCAACGAAGAGAGCCGCAAAATGTCATTGTTTCAGTCTCTCTACTCCAATATTTTTACAGGTTATTCTTTTTATCCAAGTATTTTTCCCCAATCGCTAAATAAATGTCTTGAGAAGGACCAGTCAGCCCATTGAGGGGGAATTATTCAGAATGAGGAAAACGTGACGAAGAGAGCCGCAAAATGACATAGTTTCAGTCTCTCTACTCCAGTATTTTTACAAAGTATTTTTCCTCAATAGCTAAATAAATGGCATTGTCATGACAAATAACAGTCTTGTGCTAAATGGAATAAGAAATAATAAAAATGCATTTATTTAGGACGACATGGCAAAATTACTCCATAATGGTCAAAACTGTCGACTTCACTTTTACTGTCGCACCTCTCGAACGATATTTTATGTCACCTAAATCGGGCTTATGTCATTTCCCTTCCCCGGCTTCGGAGAATGTAAACAAACCCAGAGGCGTAACAGCTAGCCGACATGCTATCCCGAACCGAGTGATGTTTCAAAGTCTTCGAAGCGGAAAATCACAAATAACAAGCCCGGATCATTTCACATGACAACTGGGTTGTCGATTGTCTTTGACGGTCACCAACTCGCCCGGCGGAGAGCAATTTACAGCTCGTTCCCCTGCAACTACGGACAGGAGAGCTCGCCGGGGAAGCAGCTGGACAATGACCGCCGAACAAACCGGCCGACGTCGGAGGAGCGTGTAGCTGCCAAATGGTCAATCAATAAATCAATCAATCAACGAATCAATCAATCAATCAATGAACTTTATTTGTATAGCACCTTTTAAAAATCCGCAAAGGAGTCCAAAGTGCTTTACATACCATAAAACAACAAAATAAGTTAACTTCCAAAGATAAGACAAACACATAAAAATAAAATAAATAAAAGATGAGGTCATAAACAGTCATTGCTAGAGATGCTAAAATCGGGGTGATATGTTCGCGCCTGCGGGTTCTAGTTAGGAGTCGAGCAGCACAGTTTTGTACAAGTTGCAGATGGGCCAATGCAGCCTGACCGACACCTGCATACAAAGAATTACCATAATCCAGCCGAGTTATGACAAAAGCATGGATCAATTTCTCCAAATCAGAGGGTGAAACAATAGATTTCACCTTAGCAATCTGGCGAAGCTGATAAAAACAGTCCCGTACAATGCAAGAAATCTGCTTCTCAAATTTAGAATCAGAATCAAATTGGTCAACACGAATATGGTAAAAATAATGCTTTACTACACGGCGAAGAGGTAAACAGAGAGTCATACGAAAGCGGCTGCAGTTGTTGTGCAGCTAACATGTGCAGCTAATGTGTATGAGGAGAGCTTTTTACATGCCAATCCATGATCAAACGTAAGTAGTCCTTTATTTAAAGAAAATTGGTAGTGTTTACTTTGTAATCGCTGTATTCGCGGCTATTTTTAACACAAAGCGGCAATATCTGATCGGTCGGAAAATTTGACAGAATAAGCCGAGTATAGTGCTCTCACGGCGGGGGGGGGGGGCGACAAGCCGCCGGTCGTCAGCCAAGTGGGCAAGGAGCATGTCAGCCACAAAATGCAAAATGCAAGCCACCTACATATTAAAATGATTCCAGTATTTGACATAACACAAAACACGATGTATACTCACTTCCTCGTAAGTCCCATGGTCCCACAGTAGTAGGGCTTGTTTTTGCCAATATCCACCAGTGAATGGGAACCTTTTGAAACCCCAAAAAGGCGCACACGCCTCGCCCTCGTACAGCAAGATTTTTCACCACAAGAAATCCCGCAAACAATTTGCTGAAGACATGTCAACAAAGCACATGGATTACTGGAACCATGTCCAATGGTCTGATCAGACAGGTGGGCGTTCTTGTGTACCGTCTTCAGAAGAGGCTTCCTCCTGGTGTGACAGCCATGCACACCAATTTGATGTAGAGTGCAGCGTATGGTCTGAGCACTAACAGGCTGACCCCCCACCTCTTCAATCTCTGCAGCAATGCTGACAGCACTCCTATAACGAGTCACATGACATTTTGGAGGGAAAATGACAAGCAGTACTCAATTTGGACATTTAGTGATGTACGTAGTTTCTATGGGGTGTACTCACTTTTGTTGCCAGGGATTTGGATATTAATGGCTATATTTTGAGTTATTTTGAGGTGAAAATAAATTAACTCTATTATGTAAGCTGCACTCAGACTAATTTTCATTGTGTCAAAGTTTCATTTTGTCAGTGTTGTCCCAGGATAAGATATACTTAAATATCTGCAGAAATGCGAGGGGTGTACTCACTTTTGTGATACACTGTACATATTTCTCTGAGCAGCTAATAAGTCAGCAAAATAACGATAGAATTGTCCATTCTGTTTTCAGTTGAGACTCCAAGCTTTGCCCGTGTCACTTCATCAGCTCATTCATTGTTGATACACGTTGCAATCACGGCGAGTAGAAAACATGAAAAACAAAACTAAATTTAATCTTTTTGCTGTAACGTTAGTAGGAGTCTTGCTATGACTTTTACACATCAGAAACTGTGCTTGTTTTGACATTGAAATATCTTTTTTCTTGGCAGTGAGGCTGTATGAGTATGTGAAATAATGCTTTTATTTTGCTTGATTTAATGGAGAAGCACCTCAAGCAACAAATGTGTGTCATGCTGTAGAAATGCTCTTCCATGCTCAAAAGGTGGAGCAGCCGGAAGCAAGGTTATTAAAGTTAGCGAAAATGAACAAGATTTTTTGAAAATTACAAGTGAAAGAACATTTTCATCAACTGAAATAAGTAGAACCTATAATGGAGCTCTTTCAGGGACAGTGGTCACGACAGTGGACATCTATACTCAAAGGTTATTAGGTGTTAACTGCCAGCGAGGTCACAGAGTATGCTGTGGTAGATATTGAAAATGCCTGCTGACGGAGATAGCCATCAAATTCATTTTAGCTGGGAGGGGCTGGAAACAATTGAATGATCACTTACAGTTAAAATGGATTAGATGTCTATTTTCATCAATGACAGCCAAAGAGTTAAGCTATGTGAAGTTATAACAATTCATAAAACAAAACAACAAACAAATAAAAAATTTCCTGAGCAAAACACACATGGGACACACTTATTTGAATTAATGTCTTTCTCCTTTTTTTAGTGTTACAAATTGAAGTTTTTTTTGTTTGTTTTTTTTTAAATAAAAAACTGCTGTATTTTAAGCCAAAAGAACTGTTATGTTTTATAGAACAATATGTTTATATGCTTCCATAGCAGATTCATGCCGCATTCTGCCCCCGAAATATTTTTAATTTTTCTGTTTTACCCTGGAGATCCCCGTTTATAGACACTACGCAACCACTTTTGTTTCAACCCAGCCATAAAAAGAAGGGAAGTAATTAGATTTATGATTGGAAATGTCTATCATTTTTCGCTTAGAATCATTAATTGATGCCTGATATTTAGTTTAAAAAAAAGAGACATTAAAAAATTATTCACGCGCATATTTTAAACTTTTAAACAAATTACGTCACAATGACAAAAATAGTGTCTGTAAATAAGTCACGGATATCTACCTCAGAACTATTGCTTAATTGTAATTTTTTTTGTCACTGTCGCATTTCCCTGATATTTTAGATGATAAATAATCGATCCAATTAAATAAAAAAAAAAAAAAAAGAAACGTTTCAAAGGGTAAATATTTGAAAAAGAAAACCTTGACCACTTCTTTTTGTCTGTGACTTCTGCGTCGTGACACTTGTCATATTACCGTGTTTTTTGGATCGAAACAAGGTAAGTACGCGATAATATCTCGTTAAAATCATCTTGTCCTTAATTATGATCGCTCATGCTCACACCTCAAGTTACCGGAAACCCACAAAAAGACATACATTGCAGTCGACACAGCAGGCTAACTGACTAGCGTGCTATCCATTATCTTTTCGACCCTTGTTGCCGTTTGAAATGCTTATTATGGGATGATATCAATATATTAGATACATTAGATGCTTAAATCATAATGCTTAGGTCCTAGATTTGTAGGCTAAAACAATAAATAGATCGAAGGATTATTGCCCATTGCAAAATATGTGCAGGCTTTCATGTCATTTCCTGTTTTATTTTGAAGCCTTCACCCCCCCTGGTGTCTGTGTACTTGCCCTTCCTCTTGTCACCTATTGTTTCCACCTGTTCCCCATTACCTTGTGTGTATATATTGCCTTAGTTTCCCTTGTCCTGTGCAGAAGTGTCTTTCTACTCAGGTTAGTCATGTCAGCCTCTCGTCATAGCTTTCATAGTTATCCTGTATATTATCCTCCATTTGGAACGCTTTGTGTTTGAAAATTTTGATCCTAGTAATCCTGACTTTTTCCTTCTTTTGGAGCTTTTTACGTTTTTACCTTTCCTCCCTTTTGGATGGCTTTGTGTTTGAACTTTTTGATCCGAGACATCCAGACTCATTCATCAGTTGGAGCGCTTTTTGTTTGTACTTTTTGTCATCCCCGCATGCCAGCGGAAGACCCTTAGTTTTCATTAATAAACTTTCTTGCCTGTACTCCGCATCTGAGTCCGTCTCGTCACCACAGCCTGACACAGGCAACAATAATACTGGGCTGCAAATATTGTCCCGCGGGCTATAATTGGCCCTTAGGCTGCAAGTTTGAGACCACTGTCATATATACATGGTATTGGGGGAAAAAAAGGAACTAAAAAAAATAAAATAGAAACTAAAATCATAATACATGCATGAAAGTGGTAAAAGCAAAACAAAATAACAAATTGAAATTTATTTATTTTTCTAATTTTGTGTTCACAAAACTAAATCGTATTGAAATAAAAAACACTCGTCCCTTTGCATTCTTATTTTATCCACAGATGCAATACTTACACGTGAAAAACATTCAAAATGTTTGAGTAAATTAAAAAAAAAAAAAAATTATTTGATATGGTGTAGGTCTGCCTTTTGCGGCAATTACAGCCTCAATTCTCCGTGGTATTGATTCATACAACTTGTGAATTGTTACCATCGGAATTTTAAGCCATTCTTCATTATTCAGTTAGAATACCCTCTAACTCTCTGTGGAAATCGACGTCTTAATTGAATTTCTAAAATTGACCATAAATGCTCAATAATGTTGAGGTCTTGAGATTGTGCCGTCCATACAAGATGCTCAACTTCCTTAGAATGATCCTCATGCCATTTTTAACAATTATGTTCAATGATTATGACGCCAAAATGTTGAGTGTTTCCATTATTTTGCCCAATCCCTGTAGAACCTTTAGATTGGACTATGTCTGAAAAATAATTGTGAAATAATAGAAATCAAAGCCCCTTGTAAATTCCACTGAATGTGACAGAAACAAAATTGTCAAAAGTGCTGTAGGTTGGTCTCGTTTTGCTAAATTCACTGATGAGTTTCATGCTGTTCTGCTATGATGATGTCACGCTATTTACAGAGCTCATGCTGCCATCTGCTATGGTGATCAGCCATCAGCTACACACCCGCAGTTCAAATGCAAACTAAATAGAGTTTAGCGCCCCAGATCATGCCCTCTTGAGTTGTCAACTAGAACAAAAAGGGGATGGTAAAGATAATTACAGCTACCTAATGGCACCACCTGTATTTTGTATCCTGGGGGGGGGGGGGAATAGTTCATATTTACAACTTGTTTGGTGTTTCATGTTTGAGTATGTACATTATTACTACAGTGTATAAAAATGACTGTTGTGGAAAGGTAATGTCAACAGTAGCCGGGGCCGGATGTATGGGGGGGCACGGCCCACCCAGACGTGAGTCGTGCCCACCCAATCAAAATGTCGGGAATATCTATTGTAGCGTCGCACTGTGTATAGAGAACGCACGGAAAGTTGGTCTCACCTACTTTTTCATTGCAGGATTAACTGTTACTGTTGGCCGCAACCATGCCGAACAAGCAATCACCAAAACAAGCTGTTTTTCCAACCTCGTTTGTTAACCTCTCTCTCCTCCAGACACATTCTCGCAGTCGGACATCCGGGCATTAATGACGTCACCAGCCACAACAAAGCGTCGCCATATTGAAATGGAGGCAAAATATGAGTCACAAGCACTTGCTCTGTCGCGCATTGTAGTACAAACGCGTTGAAATTTTGTCTTATTTGCAGTCTTTTTTTCCGTCGGAATGACTAAAAGTTGCCGAGTTGGGAGTTGTCACACAAGGAAGAGTTCGGAGCCGCATTTGAAGTTCTTCATTCTTCCTCGTAAGCAGAAAAGGACAAGCAAATGGCTCAAAAGCAATCAATCGAGGAACAGTAAAAGAAGACGGTTCCGTGGACCATTCTCGTCAGTGGGAACCTAAATCCAGCCACATTTACGTTTGCAACCGACATTTTATTACTGGTGAGTAAACTTTAATCAAATTTTTTTTCGCCCCCATTAACTGGTACGATTCAATAGACTAGGCAGTGGTTATTATTATCGTAACCGACAACTTGCAAAGCGTTATTTTTCTCTCGCCGTGAACTGCTCTGATCGGTCAATCGGTATATTATTGGCCTGGTGGGAATTGGTTATTTTGCTGTGACGTATTCACGGCTAAATAACGCTTGGAGGCGAATTACCGGCTACGGCAGAAATAATCACTCCGTATATACTACCAGTTTTCTCAGTTCCACACAGTACATATTGCTCATAATTGATAAAGGTCAACTTACTGGGTGACTTTATGAGGTAGTTGTAGATGTTTCTGAACTCCACTGCAGGCTATTCCTTTGGATTGTTTATCCAGCTATCAGCTGCGACTTTGTATGGGCAGATTTGCAGGCCAATACACGCTAATTTTAAGTTGTATTGCCTCCTAGCGTCTGTCGGTAGTGACTCGTGATAATAATAAGTCATGTTTAGGACGTTTTTATGAAAAAAGACGCAAAACACAGCTGAAATATATGAATTTCAGACAACGTTTGTCTACGGATGTTTACCTGTGTGTGCCCCCATCTCAAAATGGCGTCACGTTGCTATGCGAGATGACATCATTGTGACATCACGCCGACAGCAAGAATAAGTAGATAGATGAATGAAAAAACAAAACAAACAAAAAAAACATTAAAAAAAACAAATAAACCCCCCCCAAAATTAATGCAGCCTCAACGGGACACAATCCAGTGTCCTACTTGCGCCGGTCCCAAGCCCGTAGAAATGCAGAGGGTAAAAAAAAGCCTGCATTGGGGGTGCCCCCTCAATATTTCTTACTGCCCACTCTGGTGGGTAAACCTAGATCCAGGCCTGACAGTAGCTAATATGCAGTAGTCAGGAGCAGTGGTTCTCAACTAACGGTCGGTCATGGAGCCATATTGGTGGGTAGCCGGTTGCAAGTCAAAAATTACACTCGCGATTGAAATTAATGAATTAGTTTGTACAGCAATGTAAGAACAAGTTACTGTCGTCATGGATGCTTTTTATTTGTTTTAAAATAAATAACAGAAAAACAGTATTATGTTCATCCTCAGTTACTCAGTGCTCTAACAGGCACGTGTAACTAACATATTATCAAAGGCTCTTATTTTTAAAAGTATACATTTTCTATTGTTCTCAACCATTATAAAAGTCGGTCACAACTTAATCGTGAAAAGCACCTCTCAGGCTCTCTTAACAGGGGTCGACAATATAAATGGCTCAGTGGCCCGGACGTACTTTGAAAACCATCAGGGCCACCAGAATGTTCCAAGTTCCAACCACCAAAAAATATCTTATCTCACATTAGTTCCCATTGTTTCCGTGTTCTGGTGACGTTAGGCTATCCCAATCAAAGACAACCTTAGAGTCTATGCAACCAGCCGTTGCTTTCCGTGGAGTGTAAACGCACCCACACACCCCTTTCCTGGTTCACTTCCTACCTGTCCAACCGCACACAATTCGTCAAACTTGGCCCCCATAAATCTAGTTCCCTCCCTGTCTCCACTGGCGTGCCCCAGGGCTCTGTCCTGGGGCCGCTCCTCTTCATCATCTACATTCTCCCCCTCGGTTCCATCTTCCGCAAACACAACATTCACTTTCACTGTTACGCAGATGACACCCAGCTCTACATATCCTCAAAACCAACCGCCTCCCTCCCACCTTCCTCCCTCACCCTCTGCTTAGATGACATTAACTCCTGGTTCTCCTCCAACTTCGTCCTACTTAACAGCTCCAAAACAGAAGTCCTCTTAGTTGGAACCACCACAACGCTCTCCAATGTCCATAAGTTCTCTATTACGATCAACAACTTACCGATCTCTCCTTTGTCTCAGGTTAAGAGTCTGGGTGTCATCCTCGACAGCACACTTTCCTTCCGGTCACATATCAACAGCATCACCAGATCAGCCTATTTCCACTTTTGCAACATTTCTCGCCTCCTCCCTTCTCTCACCCGCCATACCGCTTCCACCCTGGTCTTTAATCTAATAACCTCCCGGCTCGATTATTGCAACTCACTGCTCTTCGGTCTCCCTAACAAGTCCCTCCAGAAACTGCAGCTCCTCCAGAACTCAGCAGCACGCCTCATCACTCGAACCCCCACAACACACCACATCCCCCATCCTCCGTCAACTTCACTGGCTTCCCGTCAAACAAAGAATCAACTACAAGATCCTCATCATCACCTTCAAAATACTCCATGCCCTGGCTCCTCCCTACCTTTGTGATCTTCTCCGTCTAAACAATCCAACCCGTTCACTTCGCTCTACCGCTATTCTTCCCCTCTGCGTCCCCCGTGTCCGCCTCTCCTCCTTTGGTTCCAGAGCTTTTAGTCATTGCGCCCCCCAGCTCTGGAACTCCCTACCCCCTGAACTTTGCAGCATATCTACCTTATCACTTTTCAAATCTAGACTGAAAACACAGCTGTTCACTCTTTCTTACACACCATAACCCCTAGCTCTGTTATATTTTTACTTCTTTTTATTGGGCTTTTAATTTTTTATCCTTTTAATGACTTTTTATTGTACTGTGATTCCATGTCTCTTGTGAAGCGTCTTTGTGTGTTTTGAAAAGCACTCTAGAAATAAAATGTATTATTATTATTATTATTAAACACTCCTCGTTCATTCGATTGCTCACACGTGAACGCAGGCAACCTGATTACTGCTGCTGATTGATTGTCAGTATCTCAAGACCCACCTAACGTTCTACTACAAGACGACATGTTTCTGAAACCCCCAGCACTTGGCCAAGCACCAGGAAAATATGACCACTCAAGAAAGAAAAAGTCAGCGGAGCAGTTTAAGCCCAAAACAAAAAGAAAAGGGAGAGAACGTTTCAACCCTAGTGACTAGACTGCTGGAATTGGCTCGGCTACGATGAGCCAAAAAAACTAGGTTTACTGTGAGGTGTGCAGATCAATGCCCACATATGGAGACAAGTAAGTTTGAGAAAAGTTAACGAGGCTGAAACCTATGGTATGAACATGAAGTGATCATTCATAACAACGGTCTCGCTTGAAAACTGTTAGCTATAATTGCATTAGTCATCTCTTTGACTTCGAAAAGGTTGCCATGAGAACCGAGCCAGGGGCGGTAAGGGGAAGACAGGAAAGCTCCACCCAGGCACGGGGCTCTCCCGCAGCCCCGCCTCCCGCTGGAACTCCCAGGAAAAGAATGTTGGCTATACTGGAGTGATTATGGAATTGGAATAGGATTATTTGCATTAGGTTCATGTTTTTGCACTGTTTTGCTGTGCACTTTCCATTAAATCTACCTAAAAAAAAATGTTACTCAACAAAATTGTTATTTTTCATGATTATTGGGATCATTAACTAACACGTTGACATGGGCCAGTGGTGTTGATAGTAGGGCCAGTGAACATCAAAAGCTCTCCCTGCTTAAGATAAACTCAAAACCCTAATAAGTGAGAAATTATTCCAACCAACCTTTCCATAAATGCTCACAGACATGTTTGCTAGTTTTAATTAAGGGAGGAATTTTAAGACATTTTTTTCAAGTGGCATTGAATGAGTTAATTCGTCCAGAGTGACATAAATATCACAGTGTATTTTACTCCAAGCTGCCTGTGGCAGATTGGCCAATTAAGTCGAGAAGTCCAAATGAAGCAGGAAGGAGATAAGAATGAAAACTGGTGCAGTGAGGCAGAGAGAAGATGCCTGAGAGACCTGACTTACAAAGAAGGGTCTCCTCAGCTGTCTTTTTATGTTTCTCCTGGTATAATCAACTCTATGGGCTGCAAATTACAGCTTGTGTGGACACCGCCGTGATCCTCCTCCCTGGGAAAGGCAGATCAGAGTGGTGCCGAGACACAAGGCGGGCTTAGCGTCCGGGGGCCAAGCTTTAGTCGCTCACTGAACTACAACAGACGGCTGCGGGCGAGCCAAGCTCAGCTACTCAACAGGAGAGCCTTGCTTGCATCACCTCCGTCTATTTTTAGAGCCGCCGCACCCATCTTTTCTCATCTTTGAAGCCATCTCAAGGGTAAACTGTTGCACCTGCGTATTTGTGGCTCACAACATTCGATAGAGGATGTGTATGCAAATTCGGCCTTTACAAAGTCAATATAAAGTATTACTGTAAGTGACAGCTGTCCTCGTCCGAATAATTCAGTCATAATTAATATATGGCAAAGCAACAAAAATGACAACAGAAAAAAAGGTTTTTCCTGTCCACAAATCATTTGATAACACAATCTTATTTGATTGTGTGCACTATCTCGGGGAGAATAGGGTTGGTTGTCACAATTTTTATGCTATCATGAATATTTTCCCACCATTTGTTACAGGGAAACTTAATATCTTCTGTTTGATTTGACACTTTTTTTTTTTTTTTTTTTTAATTTAATATCAATCAAAAACATCCTGACATTTTGTGACTGCCCTTTAATGGCTCCTGTTTTAACTCATTATCGGTATAAAAGACACCTGTCCACAACCTCAGTCAATCACACTCCAAATTCCACTATGGCCAGGACCAAAGAGATGTCGAAGGACACCAGAGACAAAATTGTAGACCTGCACCAGGCTGGGAAGACTGAATCTGCAATAGGTAAAACGCTTGGTGTAAAGAAATCAACTGTGGGAGCAATTATTAGAAAACGGAAGACATACAAGACCACTAATAATCTCCCTCGATCCGGGGCTTCATGCAAGATCTCACCCTGTAGCGTCAAAATGATAACAAGAACGGTGAGCAAAAATCCCGGAACCACGCAGGGGGACCTAGTGAATGACATACAGAGAGCTGGGACCACAGTAACAAAGGCTACTATCAGTTACACAATGCACCGCCAGGGACTCAAATCCTGCACTGCAAGATGTGTCCCACTGCTGAAGCCAGTACACGTCCAGGCCCATCTGCGGTTCGCTAGAGAACATTTGGATGATCCAGAAGAGGACTGGGAGAATGTGTTGTGGTCAGATGAAACTAAAATAGAACTTTTTGGTAGAAACACAGGTTCTCGTGTTTGGAGGAGAAAGAATGCTGACTTGCATCCGAAGAACACCATACCCACTGTGAAGCATGGGGGTGGAAACATCATGCTTTGAGGCGGTTTTTCCGCAAAGGGACTAGGACGACTGATCTGTGTAAAGGAAAGAATGAATGGGGCCATGTATCGAGAGATTTTGAGTGAAAATCTCCTTCCATCAGCAAGGGCATTGAAGATGAGACGTGGCTGGGTCTTTGAGCATGACAATGATCCCAAACACACAACCAGGGCAACAAAGGAGTGGCTTCGTAAGAAGCATTTCAAGGTCCTGGAGTGGCCTAGCCAGTCTCCAGATCTCAACCCAATAGAAAATCTGTGGAGGGAGTTGAAAGTCCGTGTTGCCTAACGACAGTCCCAAAACATCACTGCTCTAGAGGAGATCGGCATGGAGGAAAGGGCCAAAATACCATCAACAGTGTGTGAAAAGCTTATGAAGAGTTACAGAAAACGTTTGGCCTCTATTATTGCCAAAAAAGTGTACATAACAAAGTATTAAGATGAATTTTTGGTATAGACCAAATACTTATTTTCCACCATGATTTGCAAATAAATTCTTTAAAAATCAAACAATGTGATTTTCGTTTTTTTTTCTCCACATTCTGTCTCTCATGGTTGAGGTTTACCCATGTTGACAATTACAGGCTTCTCTAATATTTTCAAGTGGGAGAACTTGCACAATTAATGGTTGACTAAATACTTATTTGCCCCACTGTATGTTTAAAAATTTTGTTTTACACAAGTAAACCCCAATAAATAACATACACGTTTGTTTCAGTTGTGTAAATATAAATATATGGATTAAAAATTTTGTGTATTATTGTAATTGTTTTTGCCAAATCCTTAAACCTCTGGATTCCTTTGTTGACTCATTCACTGCCTTTAACAGTTAAAGATGTCAAATCAATTTCAACTGAGAAGGTGGGCATTGAGTGATCACGTTTCACTGCAATTGACGGCGAAAGACATCCTATGAAATTAGACAGCGAACTTTTGATTCCTGCCAACCCTCCTAGTCAAAAAGGATTGGACTTCTGTCGCCGTCAGTGGCAGCTAATGACTTAAATATAAAAAATAAGTACGTATATTCTAACAACCCAATGGCGTACCGCAAGCAACACGTCACCTCCTCTCATTAATATTCATGACATTAGCTACTGTTGCTAAGTAGGGACACCGTTTGTCCCTAATCGGAAATGAATGGAATTCGTGTACGAAGGAGATGTTTACAGAGCTAAACCTACCAATTCTCTCCGAAAATGATGTGCCTGGTGCCAAATTCACTGGCAAAGATGTGGAAGAACATAAAAATGTTCAGTTAAAGAGATGGCTTGAGTGTCGAAGGCTGAAAAAGACGAAAAAAACGAGCCGACCTAAGCATAGCCTTAGCTTTTTTATCGACGCGACTGACAATGACATTCTCCTATTTCAACAAGCTATCATGTACCATCAGCCCTATCTTTCTTATATATTATATCCTCTGGTTGTCCTACTTCTCTGACCGTTCTCGGGGGTAATTTAGTTTGCTTTGTGTAGCGATCGCAAATGCTACTCAGTGACAGCCAACAAACACTTTTTATTTTTCATTGATAACAAATCTTAATTGTATAATTTATTTACACTTCCCCCTTACCAAAGTTGTTATATATATATATATATATATATATATATATATATATATATATATATATATATATATATATATATATATACAGTGCTGCTCAAAAGTTTGTGAACCCCCTCAACATTTTGGAATTTTCTATTATTTCAACCTGATTTCCTAATCAATCAATTCAGTAGTTTTTTTTTGTTTTTTTAACAGTTGTGTTGTCGAGACTAAATTAAAAAGAGTTTTCATCAACTGATGTAGGTACAAAATTGAACTGTTTGGTCACAACCAAAACTGCCATGTCTGGCGAAAAGTCAACACTGCATACCACCAAAAGAACCTTCTCCCAACAGTGAAGCATGGAGGTGGGAATGTCAAGATCTGGGCTTGCTTTTCATCCTCAGGACCTGGACAACTCCACATAGTCCAGGGAATCATGAATTCTGAGGAATATTGTCAAATCCTAGAACATAACCTGACGCCATCTGTTTTGAAGTTAAAGCTTGGCAGAAGGTGGATCATGCAACATGATAATGATCCAAAGCATTCCAGCAATACAACCAAGGAATGGCTGAAAAAGAAGAAGATTCGTGTTCTGGACTGGCCCAGTCAAAGTCCTGACCTAAATCCCATTGAAATGCTGTGGCGGGACCTGAAGCGAGCAGTTCATGCCAGACGCCCATCAAACCTCTCTCAACTGACTGCGTTCTGCAAGGAAGAATGGGCAAAAATTCCCCAAATTAGATGTGAGAGGCTGATTAGTCACTACAGAAACCGTTTGGTTGAGGTAATCTCTGCAAAAGGAGGCGCAATATCCTATTAACTGAAGGGGTTCACATACTTTTGCACACATGATATCTGAGTTTTTCTTAAATCAACCACTTTTGTTAAATAAAGAATGACAATATAACTATTTCTTTTGTTTCAGTCCATTATTTGGAATGTCAGTATTGTGGATTTGGGTATAACTTAACATTTAATAAGGTTATTTTAGTTTTTTTTACAAAAAATCTGACCATCGCTGTGGGGTTCACAAACTTTCGAGCAGCACTGTGTATATATATATATATATATATAATATACTATATAATATACTGTATATGAAACAACAGAAACGGTAACAGTGGCAGTCAGGTACCATTGTAATTCTTTTCAGGTCATTCATTGCCAGACACAGAAGCAGTAGGGCACAACGTTACGCTAAAAAAATAAGTTAAAAATATAAATATGGCTTACCTCTTTGTCCTCTGAAAGACCATGCAAACCCAACAAAATGTTTACTGCATATGAAATGTGAATGGATTCACCGAGCTGGTGTTAAAGTCCGCGCAAGTTGATTCGGTCTTCACATTTTTTCCTCCCGAGTTTTTGGTTTCCGGAAACGTATGAAGAAAACATCCTTCATGTGTCGTAATGTCTAGAGTCGTTTTTACAAGTTCCAAAAAAAAACAATGCGTGATCGGCATGTTCATTTTTGAAAGATTACTGGCGAAAAGTAGCACAAATTACAGGGTCTATAATGTCCCACTTCGGCTTTACTTCCGCTTTACGATGCGATGTCACGGTCTAAAAATAGCATGCGTGCGGTACGCCATTCCAAATCCTCTGAACATGATCGGGTATCCCAACGTTGTATACTGTAGTATTGTTGATTGACAGCGGCTGGGTAGCATTAATATAGTAAATAGTATGTATAGGGCTGATGTTTAAGCTAGTACTTTATCTTTTAGGCTTGAACAAGAAAGCTGCATCATAACTGATACTCACTACCACGCGGCCCTGTTTGTGTTAATCATTCAGGGACACGACAAATACAGATTGCTATATTTACATAGATGAACAATCACACGCTCATCGGGCGACAACAGCAGCAGGTGCCACAGCACTGATGTGACTTTAACTGGAACCAAAATCGCCGCCTGGCCCACTCCAGTCATATGGAGCCTCTGCAAATGTGTAATTAGAAATATGCCAGTGATATGCACATTGTGTTTAACTGAAAAGAAGCAGGAAATGAGACTGTCACTTTCAATGACGCAGGCGTTTCCCCTCAAGTTATTTTTGTGGGCAAAGATAATGAAGCGCTCCAGACTTGGCATGACAGCATGTCAAGCATAAGAAATAATAAAAATTAAAAATAAAAAAATAAAAAGCTGCAGTGAAAGCAACAGCTTGATAAAGATAGGCCCTGCAGACTGGCAGCCTTGGACAGATGGGAGGATGGAAGGGGGGGGGGGCAAAAAGTGGCGTGACAGAGGTGAGGTAGCAGCATTAACAAAAAAATAGGGATGAGAGGAGTGACAATTAAAATGTAGATGGGCAATCATTGTGATTATAAGTGTCATATTAAATGATGCAGTAATCCAAAAACTGAAAAAGCTGCCAGATAAAGGGCGGGGAAAAAAATCGGATTTTGTCTTTTGAAGACACACTGCAATTATCATGGTGTGTTTGAGGTGTCCGTGTTGTATCTCGGGCACAGAAGGCAGTGTGAGCAATAAAAGATTGAACAGCTCACTGTTTAATAGTTTGATGACTGTTTTACTTGGCTGAGTTAATTTGAAGGGGACAAATGCACAAGGGAATTGGATTGTCTGAAAAATCACACAGATATCCAGCTCAGGCTGTTCTTCTCTCTCTCTCTCTCTATTTTTTAAATTTTTTTAATGAATGTACTCCACACACCAGGGGGTGTCTTAGATTATAATGTGATATACATGTAAATGGATCGTATACAGATGGCGTCTGTGGACATTTTCTTCAAATTATCATCCTGCCTCTGTTGGATGTTTTTTTTTCCAAGATGTCAATGCAAATGTGAAACCATCCATCATTTTTACATAACCTCCATTTTATAGGACTGGCCAGTGTGGCGTCGTACTGCCATCCAGTGGCTAAAATTTAAGAAGTTAAAACTCATCTTTTTATCAAGCACACAAACATCTGCGCTCCTGCACGCACCTCCCACCCTCCAAACACCATATATACTATAGATATAGACGGGGTGAAAGTGGCAAGTTCTTGCCGGAACTCCCTGACTGATCCCTGATTTTTTTGAATGGGGGTGGGGGATGTCAATCTTCCTAAAACCACCAAAATGCAAAAAAAAAAAAAAAAAAATCAAGGGTTCAATCCCGGGCTCCGGCCTTTCTGTGTGGAGTTTGCATGTTCTCCCTGTGCCTGCGTGGATTTTCTCCGGGTACTCCATTTTATCCCCACATCATGCATGACTTTAAAGCAGTGCTTCTCAATTATTTTCTGCCACGCCCCCCCAAGGAAGACGTAAATGTTTCGCGCCCCCCCCAAACTCTCTGCCGCCACTGTAAATAGTATCATTTGTCTATAAAATTACTATTATAAATACGCATCTGCCTAACATTGTGTCCTTTTGTTCTAATAAAGAAAAAAGTAACATAGATCAACTTATAATAAAGTATAACTTTATTAACATTGTTTTTTTTTTGTAACAGAATACTTGACGTGCATCAATTTGCCTGAATTTAAAAAAAAAAAAAAAATTCACATCCAAACTAAAAAATACACTCAAGGTACATTTTTGACCATTTGATACAGAAAAATAAAATGTAATAAAATCAGTAAATAATACCAAATTAAAATTGATTAGAAACATTCACTCATGAGGACAATGTGCCAAAAAATTTGACCGAAAAAACAAATCTGAATAAAAGGGGGAAAAAAGTGTCCTTGGACAGGACAGTTTTTATTTTTGCTGCTCACAGTATTTGCCTCCTTTGCAGTGGTGTGGAGTTATTTTGCAATTAGCATGCTAACAATGCTCACTGGCTTACTGATATAACACTGACAAAGCAGGATGATTGTTGGCAATATTCGGCACGTTTTCACTGAAAAAATCAAGCGGCTTAACAATGAGATTGGGTCTAATGTCTTTATGTGGCGTCTTAATTGATTTGGCTTCTTGCTGTCTGCTATAATTATTTTTAGACACAGTAAACAGTGGTCTTTCATCATCACCCACTGTATTAAAAGTCAAAGCTAAAAGGCAAACGGCACGAAAAAAGCGCATTCACGGCGGCCGAGGTAGAACCGTAGGTGAGGGCGGTCGTCGTGACGATCCCAAGCCGAAAATGGCACTTCTCGGGCGGCGACGTGAGAACCGGACAAGACAGTGGGTCGCTGCGTGAGTGAGTCAGGTCGGAAAACGGCTTTCGAAAACGGCGGTGGCACACTGCTCTTCATATCTGTTGTCTGTGTGTGCTGAGTGCTCTTCCTTAGTTCAAAAATACTGCGTGCACTCTGAAAATGAGAGCGCCACTGCCACCTACTGAGTGGATGTGCAAGTACACTTTATTCCAGTACGGCAAAAAAAACAAACAAAAAAAACATGTTCCCCGAGGTCACATGCGCCCCCCCTGGCATTGCTCTGCGCCCCCCCAGGGGGGCGCGCCCCACTATTTGAGAAGTACTGCTTTAAAGCGACTTTAAAAAATTATTCACTCGCATATTTTAAACAAATTACGTCACAATGAAAAAATTTGCGTCTGTAAATAAGACACGGATATCTACCTCATAACTATCGCTTAATTGTATTTTTTTCGTCATTGATGCATTTTCCCCATTATTTTAGATGATAAATAATCAATCCAAACAAATACAAATTGGAAAAACAACAACAACAACAACAACAAAAAATTTAAAAGGGTAAATACTAGGGGTATAACGGTACACAAAAATCTCGGTTCAGTACGTACCTCGGTTTTGAGGTCACGGTTCGGTTTATTTTCGGTACAGTAAGAAAACAAAATGCAAAATATAAATGCGCTAGTTGTTTATTACACACTTTTGTGCTTTCAACAATAGGAACATTAGCCTATACAAAGCTAGAATTCTGCTCAAAAAGTAGCGGGTATTTAAAGATAATAATCCAACAACAATTTGCCTTTCAGACCCCACGTATTGGTCAGCTTTGTTTCTGAAAGAAAGAAGAAAAAAGAAGTCCTGTGCTAAAGAGAAAAGCAATCCCAATGACAAAGATTTTACCATGTATTTTACAAATGAAATGCCTCAATGAATCATTTTTTTTCCTTATGAACGGTTTTCAAAAGCTTTATTGGTGGATTTTCTCAAAGCGCCACACAGAAATTAATAAATTTAATTGTGTAGGCAGGATCTTATTATTTAATTACAGGTGTTTTAGCTCATTTCAATGTATTCTATTTAAATGGGCTATTATTTATTTTATTATATGTTTATATTTTACAAATGTGATGTAGTATTCATTGATATATTTTATATTGTTAACTTTAGCTCCTATGTGAATATTAGCTCCCACTTGTTTTGTTGTGGTCGGAGGGTTTTGTATTGAACACGTGGCTGTGTTGGTTATTATTATAGCAGAGAAGACAGCAGTAAATCAACAAAGACAGGTCAACTGTGCCCCGATCTACCACTCAAGAGATCTGATGGACTCAAAAAGTGAGTTACGATTGCATATTAGTTTGAAAATCGACCGGATCCACCGTGTTTTTACACGAGTGACTTCCGGTCTTCCCGATGTTAGCTAGTAGTCTGTATTGACGCCCGCATCTCGCGTCAAATAATAAACTCTGCCGCTCTTTTCTTGTGCGTCGCGATTGACTTTAACGCCCGCGTTTCACTGCGTTCTCGCGGCGGCCACGTTGTCGTGCCGTTGACGTTTCTTATACTGTCCTACCGTGGTGGTCCTCATTATAGTAGAGAAGACGGAGTAAATATAATCTACACAAAGAAACTGTAACCCGATCGACTCACAGCCTCGAAAAGTAAGGGTTACATAACTTAGAAACTCGTTCGGTACGCCTCCGTTCTGAACCGAGGACCCCGAACCGAAATGGTTCAATACAAATACATGTACCGTTACACCCTTAGTAAATACAGTATATGAAAATGAAAATCTTGAGCACTCCTTGATGTCGGCGATTTCTACATCGCGACCCTTGTTATATTACGATGTTTCACCCATAAAATCCCACCAAAATCCGGCTGTGGCCATTCACAGCTGTTTCTTGACACTCGGAGATACATGCCAAATGGAGTTTTTGGATCGGAAAGAGGTAAGTACGCGATAAAATCTCGTTAAAATCGTGGCGTCTTTAATTATGCTCTCGTGTGCTCTCATCTCTGGTTAGGGTTTTGCTCTTTTTTTTTTTTTTAAATACCCTCATGTTCAAAATTTGTCTTCCCCCAGAAAATTAAGATTTTAAGATTTCCAATAATGTATCACACATGCATATAGGACAAGTTTGAAGTTTGTCCAAATTGGGGGTCCCAGAGAGGAACTTCAAGTCACCTGATTGTTTTCCGCCATATATTAGGGCTGTCAAAATTATTGCATTAACAGCGGTAATCAATCTTTTTAATCAATCATGTTAAAACATTTGATGCAATTAACGCACATGCCCCGCTCAAACAGATTAAAAGGACAGCACAGTGTCATGTTCACTTGTTACTTGTGTTTTTTGGTGTTTTGTCGCCCTCTGCTGGCGTTTGTGTGTGACTGATTTTATGGGTTTCAGCCCCATGAGCACTGTGTATTTATTGACATTAACAATGGCAAGCTACTAGTTTATTTTTTGATTGAAAATTTTACAAATTTTATTCAAACGTAAGCATTAAGAGGGGTTTTAATATAAAATTTCTATAACTTGTACTAACATTTATCTTTTAAGAACTACAAGTCTTTCTATCCATGGATCGCTTTAACAGAATGTTAATGTTAATGCCATCTTGTTGATTTATTGTTATAATAAATACAGTACTTATGTACAGTATGTTCAATGTATATATCAGTCTTGTGTCTTATCTTTCCATTCCAACAATAATTTACAGAAAAATATGGCATATTTCATAGATGGTTTGAATTGCGATTAATTGTGATGAATTAATTTTTAAGCTGTGATTAACTCGATTAAAAATTTTAATCGTTTGACAGCCCAAATATTGTATATATATATAATATATATATATATATATATATATATATATATATATATATATATATATATATATATATATATATATATATATATATATATATATATGAACTAAACCTGATTATTGCATTTGCTTGTATTAGTGCACATTAGTGGAGATTATATAGAAAATTAAATCAATTAAAAATTGACTGTACACATTACGAACAAGTGGAAACACTAAGCAGTCTTCTAATCTGGTGTAATTGTTCACTCATCTGACGAGAAGAAGCATTATTCAATCATGACTCCTTACCAATGATTTTGAAAAGTTATGCATTGCCTAATGAAATTCCCAAATGACTAGTTTTGTTTTAAATTAACAATAGCCAGAGACGTATAAATGTAAAAATATACCTACGAGTTGTGTCAGAACTGCTGAATTATTAGCAGCACTCTTCAGTCAGCCATACATCTTCACTGGTTACTTTGAAAAGAAGAACACAGTAAATGCAATTTAAAGGAGTTGTTTTCACATGCTCGTCTGCACTCATTTAATAAAGATTCACATCACAAATTCCATTTCTGACAACTTCCAGTTGAGCTGCGTTCCATTAAATCTAACAGAAAGCCGTCAAGACAATGTTTGCCTCTTTTATTTGTGCTTACAGTACTGGCCGACGTGCCCTGAGGAATTTGTCATCCATCAGTGTATCCAGTGACGTTTCCATTGATATATGGTCTCACATGGCTGAGCAGGCGAGGACAATCGTGATGACTGAGAGACTGTGACTGACCACCAATAACCTTCATGATCTTCTTGTAAAGAAGATCAGAGAATAAAAACAATGTGTTGATGTGGACGAGTTGCAAGGCAAGGAAGGCATATTGACATTAGGTAGCAGTGGAATTGGGTATTCTGCAGTTATAGTTCTACAGACACCATTAACGCAAGCAATTACTAGTGTGATTTTACACAGTAGAAAACTACAATCAATATGTAACTCTAACTCCTTGCAGGCAGACAGCGAACCAGCCTATTTAGACAATATTTATTGAGTTGAACACGAACACACAAATATACCACGGATATTTTTATATTAAAAACTGCCTAAATGTCATCATGGTTTTGTCTGTCCTAAAATCTGGTTTTGGGTTAGCTGTGTACTTTGATGTGACACTTTAAATTTTTTCATTGACAACAAATCTTAATTCTATAATTTATTTACACTTCCCCCTTACTAAAGTTTTTTTTTTTTTTTTTTTTTACAACAGAAAAGGTCAAATACCATTTTAATTCTTTTCAGGTCATTCATTGTCAGACAGAAGCAGCACGCCACAATGTCACGCTAAAAAATAAGTTAGAAATATCAAAATGGCTAACCTCTTTGTCCTCTGAAGGAGCATGCCAACACAACAAAATGTTTACTGCTTATGAAATGTGAATGGCTTCACTCTGGGTTCATCTATCTGGCGTTAAAACATCTGCGCAAGTTGATTCATTCGTTACATTTTTTCCTCCGAGTTTTTGGTTTCGAGAAACGTATGAAAAAACATCCTTAATGTCGAGAGTCGTTTCTACAAGTTCCAAAAAAGCAATGCGTGATCAGCATGTTCATTTTTGAAAGATTGAAAGAAGAGAAGACAAACTTGAGACACAACCCATCGGCTAGGCCTGCACAATATATCCGCTGAACATCGCCATCAAACGATGATTGACAGTTGTGTAGCTTTGATCTGGCCAGAGAAGCCTCGATAGCTCTACGATCGAAGGCACAAATGTGTTAATCTTTGTTAAACTTGCAGCCCAGTCTGACGGATGCTGTGGCAACTCATTGATTGTGTGAGAGGCTGTTTTCGGCTGCATGAGCGAATTTGAGTGGACTCCCTCAATGAAGCATTTAATAAAGACAAGCATTTTTCTACATTATTCTTGTTTGAAAATAATTCACATTATAAAGGCAGGATGGTCGGACAGGAGTTAGCCGGTCCACTTCACAGTTCTGGGATTGTGTATGCAATTCCGAATGCGGCCTTCCTGTATGGAGTTTACATGTTCTTCCCATGCCTGCGTGGGTTTTCTCCAGGCTCCTGCCACATCCTAAAAAAAACATGCATGGTATGTTGATTGAGCACTCTAAATTGTTCATATAGTGTGAGCGCATGCGTGAATGGTTGTGTTTCTGTATGTGCCCTGCGACTGGCTTGCAACCTGTTCAGGGTGTACCCCGCCTTCTGCCTAAAGTTACCTGTGATAAGCTCCAGCACCCCCACGACCCTCATGAGGATAAGGGGTTCATAAGATGAATGAATGAAGGAATTATTTGAATGTTATGGAGAGTGATTAAAAGTATGGTGTTAAAGGTAATGCAATTAAAAATGTGCCTCCATTTTGTGCTGGTGCACCTCAAGAAAAATGTTAGGTGCATCCAATGAAAAATGTAAATTTGGAGACTTGGTATTATACAGTCATGTGAAAAAATTAGAACACCCCATTAAATATTCAGCTTTTTATTAAATGTTCACATATCAATACCTGATCTTGTTTTTCTTTAAATCTCTGGAAAACAAAGTGATTTAATTGCAGGTAAATAACAAAAATTAACATTGCTTTAATCATTTAGCCAAACATATCAACAAAAATGCATATTCTAACAGAGGACAAAGTTAGGACACCCTACCACCTAATAGCTAGTGTTACCCCCTTTGGCTGAAATAACTTCAGTGAGATGCTTTTTGTAGCCATCTACCAGTCTCTGACATCAGTGTGAAGAAAGTCTGCCCCACTCCGCAGCGCAGAATACTTTCAACAGTGACTGAAATTTGAAAAAACAGCATGGTGAGATCAAAGGAGCTGTGTGAGGCCTTTAGAAAGAAGATTGTAAACGCTTATGAGTCTGGTGAGGGATTTCAAAAGATCTCAAAAGAATATAAAATCCGCCATTCCACTGTCCGGAAAATAGACTACAAGTGGAGGACATTCAAAACAACTGCCAACATGCCCGGGTCTGGCCGTCCAAGCAAGTTCACCCCGAGAGCAGACCGCAAGATGCTAAAAGAAGTCTCCAAAAACCCTAAAATGTCATCACGGGACCTACCGCAGGCTCTTGCTACTGTTGATGTGAAAGTGCATGCCTCTGCAATCAGAAAGAGACTACACAAATTTAACATTCATGGGAGGTGTGCAAGGAGGAAACCTTTGCTCTCCAAGAAGAACATGAAGGCCAGACTGAAGTTTGCCAGAGTGAATGTAGACAAAGACCAGGACTTCTGGAATAATGTTCTTTGGACAGATAAATCTAAAAATTATGTGGACACCAGAACAGAGGACATGTTTGACGTAAACCCAATTCCAGGAAAATAATCTCATACCAACTGTGGTGGAAGTGTCATGGTTTGGGGACGGTTTGCTAAAGCAGGACCTGGCCAGCTCCCCATCATAGAATCCACCAGGAATTCTATCGCGTATCGGAGGGTGCTTGAGGAACGTGACATCATTTGTGAAAAAATTAAAGCTGAAGCGAAACTGGACCCTGCAACATGACAGTGACCCAAAACATACCAGTAAATCCACCAAGGACTGGCTGAAAAGGAAGAAATGTTGAGTCAAAGCCCATTTCTCAATCCCACTGAGATGCTGTGGGGTGACTTGAAACTAGCTGGACATGCAAGAACCCCTCAAACATCTCACTGTTGAAAGTATTCTACGTCGAGGAGTGGGACAAACTTTCTTCAGACTGATGTCAAAGACTGGTAGATGGCTACAAAAAGTGTCTCACAGAAGTTCTTTCAGCCAGAGGGGTTAGACTAGCTATTAGGTGGTATGGTGTCCTAACTTTTTCCTCAGTTTGATTTGCATTTTTGCATTTTTGTTGTTAAATTTGGTTTAATGAGTAAAGCAATGTTATTTTTTGTTGTATACCTGCAATTAAATCACTTTCTTTTCCAGTGATAAAGAAAAACAAGATCAGACATTGATATATGAACATTTCTGAATATTTAATCTCATATCGCTCAGGCCTACCGTCTGCTACAACAGCCAATTTTAGTTACTGTCTGGGGTGGGGTGAAATGTTCACTGCAGAAACGAGTTCATTTCAACGGTCCACTCAATTGAGCCGGCATCTTCATGACAAAACACTTCCTCGTCACAGTACCTTTTGGAAATTAGTGCAGTGTTCTAAGACTAGGTTCCGACGACTTCATATTACACCCCAATCAGTCGTGACTTATGAATGGAATAATATGGAAGTATGGCCTCGCAACAGTGTAAACACCTCATGTGACATTTCCTCTGATCTGGAAGTGTCTTGCAACTCGTGAGGCAGGTGGACTTTAGATGTCAAATTGAGCCAAAAATACTGGACAGATTGGGACTAAATGTTGCTACTATATTTCAGGTCATTACAGAGAATAAGTTTGGCCATGGAAAATGGAAAGTACAATTTGACCAGAGACACACTTTAACAGTTGTACAGACAACAAAAGCCTAAACAACAAACTGCAACACTTTGTTTATCAAACTCTGTCTCATTCCAAGTCAGTACCAAATCCATTTAAGTCTTAATCTTCCGTATCATTTCTGAACAACTCGGACAACACTAGAAATAGAGGGCATGTCTAGGGTGTCCTTCTCACGGCTGTCAATGTGGAAATTTTAAAAAGAAACAAAACAAAACAAAACAAAAAGTCACATCTGAGTTTATACAGTGGGGCAAATAAGTATTTAGTCAACCACTAATTGTGCAAGTTCTCCCAATTGAAAATATTAGAGAGGCCTGTAATTGTCAACATGGGTAAACTTCAACCATGAGAGTCAGAATGTTAAAAAAAATAAAAAAAAACAGAAAATCACATTGTTGGATTTTTAAAGAACTTATTTGCAAATCATGGTGGAAAATAAGTATTTGGTCAATACCAAAAGTTCATCTCAATACTTTGTTATGTACCCTTTGTTGGCAATAATGAAGGCCAAATGTTTTCTGTAACTCTTCACAAGCTTTTCACACAACTCCCGCCACTGATTTTCTATGGGGTTGAGATTTGGAGACTTGCTAGGCCACTCCAGGACCTTGAAATGCTTCTTACGAACCCACTCCTTTGTTGCCCTGGCTGTGTGTTTGGGATCATTGTCATGCTGAAAGACCCAGCCACCTCTCATCTTCAATGCCCTTGCTGATGGAAGGAGATTTTCACTCAAAATCTCTCGATACATGGCCCCATTCATTCTTTCCTTTACACAGATCCGTCGTCCTGGTCCCTTTGCAGAAAAACAGCCCCAAAGCATGATGTTTCCACCCCCCTGCTTCACAGTGGGGATGGTGTTCTTCGAATGCAGTTCAGTATTCTTTCTCCTCTAAACACGAGAACCTGTGTTTCTACCAAAAACTTCTATTATGGTTTCATCTGACCACAACACATTCTCCCAGTCCTCTTCTGGATCATCCAAATGCTCTGTAGCGAACCGCACACGGGCCTGGACGTGTACTTTCTTCAGCAGGGGGACACGTCTGGCAGTGCAGGATTTGAGTCCCTGCGGCACATTGTGTACTGATAGTAGCCTTTGTTACTGTGGTCCCAGCTCTCTGTAAGTCATTCACTAGGTCCCCCCGTGTGGTTCTGGGATTTTTGCTCACCGTTCTTGTTATTATTTTGACGCCACGGGGTGAGGAGGGAGATGAAAGTCCGTGTTGCCCAACGACAGCCCCAAAACATCATTGCTCTAGAGGAGATCTGCCTGGAGGAATGGGCCATAATACCAGCAACAGCGTGTGAAAAGCTTGTGAAGAGTTACTGAAAACGTTTGGCCTCCGTTATTGCCAACAAAAGGTAGATAACATAGTATTGAGATGAACTTTTGGTATTGACCAAATACTTATTTTCCACCATGATTTGCAAATAAATTCTTTAAAAATCAAACAATGTGATTTTCTGGTTTTTTTTTTCACATTCTGTCTCTCATGGTTGAGGTTTACCCATGTTGACAATTACAGGCCTCTCTAATATTTTCAAGTGGAAGAACTTGCACAATTATTGGTTGACTAAATACTTATTTGCCCCACTGTATCCTGGAACCAGCTAAACTAGGGAAAAAAGGCAGTACTGTACTTATGTACTCATTCAGTGGCAGATGCTGGTCTTTCACCAAGGGGAAGCTCAGTTCAGCCTACAACATAAAATGTGTCCGCTTATTTATAGGAAAATATAACCTGCGTTTTTTTCTAAGAAAATGATCTGTCATCCTGTTGTAACAACAAGGCGTCAATGTAGCAAAGAAGTGTCGCTAGGACAATAAGGAACGTCTCTGGTTCAACTCAGAACAACGGAATGAAAATTGACAAATGCTCCTGCGGATGATCACACCACAAGATCGCTAATTCGCTCATTTCGCTGTCAATCAAAAAGGGATTCAGACTCAGACAGATCATCCAATCATCATTCAGGGAAGCTGAGCGTCGGAGCTAGCCGAAGCCTGCTCACTCCCTCTTATAACTCCAGAGATGCTGGGCATCCGATGGGCTGGACAAGCCCAGTAATTATCCAATGACTCGTCTTGTTTCGCTGCAGTGGAACAACGCACTCTCAACTCTCTAGAAGCTCAGCATCCACACTGTTTAAAGCACTGTGAAGCTGCGCGAATGAATGAAAAAGACGTATCGTAACCAGTGATAAACTGATTCTGAACAAAATTTAAGCCGGTAGCGCATATATAGTTTGATCACTTGTTTTTTGTAACATTTTAGGGGAAGCTAAGCTTCCCTAACAGTCTTAGACCAATCGCCTCTGGTATTTATTGTAGTTGACTCTCAAAAGGCAGAAGCTTTGTATTGGATGCCAGTAAATCTTTCAGGGATGGCATGTTGTTGATGAAGTTACACAGTTGTATTGAGAATCTTGCGGCCGTTGGAAAATGAGGAAACTAATTGCTCATGTTCACTGACCTACATAGGAAGAGAGCAGAGTAAACACACAAAAAGAAAGCAAAAATCTCACAAGGGAGTGTGACACAGATTCCCACAGACGTCTGCGACATGTCAGACTTTCGCGCCACCCAGTGTGGACACATTGAAGCAGTTTGTGTTGTCTCCATCGTCGTGTTGCGTCACGCTGTGCAATTCTGAGGGTTCAAAAGTGCACATGGTGTATGCCGTGCTTGTAAATGCCAAATAGGCACTTGTTCTGTCAAAATAAGAAACACATGAGTTTGCAGGGGGACTGCAGAGCATTTACTGTATGTAAAGATTAGAATAGATTAGACAGTTGTGAAAATACAAAGGTGTAAACATGAAAACAAAAACATGAATATCTGGTCCATTTTACAAATTGTGTTGTATCTTTAGGATTATTTTTGCAAATTATGTGTCAATCAGTGGAACGTCTGCCTCCATAGCTCGAGCTTTTACCTACACATGATCTTTCTTTCCCTGCGCTGTATGTGTGTGCTGCTTACTTCTGTGGTGGGCATGAAAAATAAGAATGCTTAGAATTATTAAGTCAAATATACTTCGCAATATAAAGCTATTATGACAGCTTCTTCTTCAATAAATGAGGTTACACAGCCAGTGTTGCAGAGTATTTATCGTGGTGAAATGAATGTTTTAAACCGGAATTTGCAAAACTTTGAAACAAATCAATCAGTTTAATGGCAATCAATGACTTTTTGAAAGATGTATGAGTAAAAAATAAATTTAAAAAATGGACTATTTAACACAAACATGCTAGACTGTGCGTCCCGGGCTGTTGGGGGACGGGTATCGATAAGCTTTCGCTTTTTTCCCGTATTCCTTTGTCTATCATCGTCTTTTTCGGGCAAATTATTCCATAGTCTGTGTCAATGTTTCTCCTTTCTGGCCAAACTATCCCACACTCTGTAACTGTCAATGATTCTGATGATGATGACAATGACAATAAATAAATAAATAAATTAATTCATTCATTCATTAGTATGATGTGATAGAGTTATCTTTTTTTACAGTTTAAAATGACTACTCAGTAAACCTCCTGACCTAACGCTTTGAGACAACTATCCCCACTGTGGCATTGGCTGTCAAAATACGGGGTTGGTTGTCACGACTGCTTTGACAATCTTCTGAATAAAAGTTATGTGGTTTTATTTTGTTATTACCATAATAAATAAGGAACGTTAACAATAATACATTATAACATTATCATCAATAGTAACACTTTCATAACTGAAAACCTATCATGTAAAAGAATAGTGATGACCTTCAAATTTTGAAATTGACATATAAAAAAAAAGTAAGTATCATCTTACCTCAAAATGAAGTGTCAGACAATGTAAATTTTTTACTGGTAATTTTCATCATTTCAGTACTGATATTGCGCAGCACCGCTCTCTAGTGGTCGAGTAACAGTAAATGTGAAACCCAACCTTGTTTCTCACCTATTTAGACTACTACAGTACAACCAATAGCAAAAAGTATGGAATCACCAGTCTCGGACGAGCACTCACTTAGACATTTTATCATGTAGAACAAACTCAGATAAAAAGCTTGAAAAAATAATGAATTGGTTCAAAATTGCTCTTTCAGCATTCAGAAACACGAAAATAAATAAATAAAAAAACATTGTGGTAGTCAGTGAATGTTACTTTTATAGAGCAAGTGTTGGGAATATACATATATATATGGAGTCACTCCATTCTGAGGAAAAAATATGGAATCATGAGAAACAAAGAAATAACAATCAAAACACATCTCTAGTATTTAGTAGCACCACGTCTGGCTTAGACAGCTTTCTTATCCATTTAATTGAAAATGTGTTTGTCATTTTCCAAGATGACAATGCATCATGCCACAGAGCTAAAACTGTTGAATCATTCCACGGAGAAAGACTCATCCAGTCAATGTCATTGCCTGCAAATAACCCAGATCTCAATCCTATTAAAAACCTGTGGTGGAAATGGAATAAAATGGTCCACAGCAAGGCTCTGACCTGCAAGGATAATCTGGCAACTGCAATCAAAGAGAGTTGGCACCAAATTGATGAAGAATACTCATCAAGTCCATGCCTCAGACTGCAAGCTGTCATAAAAGCCAGAGGTGGTGCTACTAAATACTAGAGATGTGTTTTGATTGTTATTTGTTTGTTTGTATGTTTTGTTTTGTTATGTTTGAAGGAATTCGCCCCCCCCGGCCAAGCCGCACAGAAACAGTGACAGCCGAACGAAGTGCCGCTCTGCTGATGTCGCTCCTGCGCGAGTCCACTCCCGTTTTTAACCCTTTGTACTGACTCCATGTTCCAAAAGTCTGAAGAAGGCTCACCGAAAACAGGTTGACAATTTATTCACCGACAATGTCAAAAAACAAGGCAAAAACAGATGACGGAGGGACAATTCTGTTTCCAGGGTCGTTAAAACAACGGCTACATAGAAATGTTCCCGAGCAACGGCCGCGTTATTTAAATGTTCAGTTTTTTTTTTTTTGAAAGCTGCGGTGGAATGGGCCGGGCCGAAGGTGTGGTTGGGTGTTGTCTTGGATAATCCCTCTGTGGCCGGTTTTGGGCGGTTATGTTCGTGCGTGGCTGGGACGTGGTGGCCACAGCGACCGACGCTGGTCTTGATGTCCCAAGCGCCCGCTATCAACTTTGTTATCCTGGCTGGGTGAGACGCTACTTGTTTTAGGACAGAGCACCCTGCTCTTTGTCCTTGGAGTGGCCAGGAGAAATGATTGCAAGAGTTGGTGCGTCAATCTTGCTCGTGATGCACACGCTGGGCTTCTGTGATAAGATGGCGTTGTGTATCTATTCTGCTTCTTTTCATTAAAGTATGGTGTGCTATTTATTTTATATTATATTAGGTGTGTTAGAGCAGTGCAGTCCTACAGTAAATATGACAAATAATACTATTCCCTGATTAATTATATTACGTGTGTTAGAGTAATGCAAACAGTTATATGGTGTGTGCGAGAAAGGTAACTATTCCCTTCACTCATGATTCCATATTTTTTTCCTCAGAATGGAGTGATTCCATACATATTTCCCTGCACTTGCTCTATGAAGGTAACATTTGCTGACCACCACAATATTTTTTATTTTTATTTTTTTTTAGTGTTTCCGAATCCTAAAGAGTTGCACTTTTGAACGGATTCATAATTTTTTTCAAGTTTTTTATCTGAGTTTGTTCTACATGATAAAATGTCTGAATGAGTTCTCGTCTGAGACTGGTGATTCCATACTTTTTTCTAGGGGTTGTAAAAAATGCTGTTATTTATGAATAACTGTGTTGATGAACATGACATGTGACACTTTCTCTCGCCCACAGAGTCAGCCATTTCAGCATGGTAGGAAAAGGATGGACTGTGATATTGAAAAATATATTCGATAGCATCTTGATATTTAGAGCTTGCCCCTTCATATGTGAATCTTGTGTTCCTTGGATAATAGATATTCAAGTAAAGCAATCATCAGATTGAGTGTGCTGGGCAACACCAGCAGCAAAGACAAGATAGACACATGAGAGTATGCGGCAGCATGAATATTTCAGCACTGGGATGAATATTTTACTCTTTCAATGAGAATAGAAAAAAGATGCGAGGATTGCATTACGCTTAGAGGCCCCCATGAATAATGACTGTGGGGATAAGAGGAGGACATGTTCACGTTCAGACACACAGGTGGAGGAGGTGTGGACACAGACGTGGGAAAAAAGAGGTATACAAAGTTGATGAAGGACTACAGGCTGTGACCTACAATGAGGGGCGGCCTAGTTTTGAAAATTTCCAACCATCTACTTGTTGCTTCCTGTTAGAAGCCTCTCTCCATGTGGACTTGCCTTCTATGGTGATGCCACATGCTAACGTTTTTGTAGAAGCTCACAGGCCTGCTTACACAATGTCGACACCGGGAAGAGGTGTGTGTTTAACGCGTCATAAATATTTTGTTGCTCTAAAACCAATACACGCTTTTACATGGCTGCCTTGAGGTGAACTGCTAGGTACATAAAACAGACGTGGACCACGATGAGTGTCAATTCTGCAATGTTATGTACACCATCAGACAGAAAAATGGGTACAATAGGTCAGTTTTTGCCAGATTTTTCAATAGAAAAAATTGGAAAGTTTTGATATGTGTTTTTCAGCCAGTTGTCACTTCTGTGGACACTGGACAGCTATTCAAAAGTTGACACTTAAGTGTTTTATGCCTCTACAGACCAAGTCACTATTTTTGTCAATAATATATATATATATACAGTGGGGAGAACAAGTATTTGATACACTGCCAATGTGTTTTCCTATTGGCAGTGTATCAAATACTTGTTCTCCCCACTGAACATATTTACATATATATATATATATATATATATATATATATATATATATATATATATATATATATATATATATATATATATATATATATATATATTACAATGGTGAAAATAAGTATTTAGTCAACCACCAATTGTGCAAGTAAAAGATTAGAGAGGCCTGTAATTGTCAACATGAGTAAACCTCAACCATGAGAGAAAGAATGTGGGAAAAAAAACAGAAAATCACTTTGTTTGATTTTTAAAGAATGTATTTCCAAATTAGACGGGAAAATAAGTATTTGGTCACCTACAAACAAGCAAGATTTCTGGATGTCAAAGAGGTCTAACTTTTTCGAACAAGGCTCCACTCGTTACCCGAATTAATGGCACCTGTTTTAACTAATTATTGGTATAAAAGACACCTGTCCACAGCGGTCAGTCACACTCCAAACTCCACTATGTCCAAGACCAAAAAGCTGTCGAAGGACACCAGAGACAAAATTGTAGACCTGCACCAGGCTGGGAAGACTGGAATCTGCAATGGGTAAAACGCTTGGTGTAAAGAGATCAACTGTGGGAGCAATTATTAGAAAGTGGAAGACATACAAGACCACTGATAATCTCCCTCGATCTGGGGCTCCATGCAAGATCTCACCACGTGGCGTCAAAATGATAACAAGAACGGTGAGCAAAAATCCCAGAACCACACGGGGGGACCTCGTGAATGACCTACAGAGAGCTGGGACCACAGTAACAAAGGCTACTATCAGTAACACAATGCGCCGCCAGGCACTCAAATCCTGCACTGCCAGACTTGTCCCCCAGCTGAAGCCAGTACATGTCCAGGTTGAGGTTTATCCATGTTGACAATTACAGGCCTCTCTAATATTTTCAAGTGGGAGAATTTTCACAATTAGTGGTTGACTAAATACTTATTTGACCCACTGTATGTACAAATTCAAATTTTCTTTGTTGATGATGAGGCAGACCAAGTTCATAGTCGATGATGATGGAACCAAAAGACCAGTTCTCAAAACTAAGAAAGGGAATTTATGTGTAAGATTTAAATTGGTAAGTTTTTATTTTGAAGTTTGCCCACAGTGTCTTTGGGGTAGATTGTATTGATACATCGATCTGGATCGATCGGTTCAGTGCGATCGAATCTAAAGCGATTAGAACGCAAAATATTGATCTACTGTACTGTATATTGCCATCATTTAAGATATGCTGGTTTGTTGAAAAGAATGCTCCCTTTTTAAATATTTAAAACTTTGAAAAACAAATTGGTCAAAAACATCAGAATTGCTTTGTATCTTTTATTGCTATGGTTGAAATATAACAGTTTGTGTTAAATGTGTGCATCATATCTTATTAAATCGATCGAAGAACCTTGAATCGGATAAAATCGTGCCAAATCTGTGTTATCGGCAAATATCAAATCGTCATGAAATTGGTGGTTTAAACCCCTGGTTACCGGTATTCTGCCGTAATGCAAATTGGGACGTTTGATCAGTAACAACTGTAGTGTTGTCATTAAGACTCCCGAGTAGGTCCCGACATAGCACCCCATTGAGATTCCCAGTTAATGTTGATTAGACGTTTATCGCTATAAATGACAGCAAATGTGTTAAAAATAAGCCACTCACTGTTCCGATTCATAGTAAACTGAAACCTGCAGACAGAGCTTTTCAGTCTGGAAAGAGATCTGTGATCTTATACCTCCACCTTCTTTTCCATTTCCTCCTCGTACTCATAGTCCATATAAGCCCTGTCATACTCCAGCTCCTCACCCTCATAGTCCAAAGCATCCCCCTCACAGATCAGCTCCTCGGTTTCATACTCAAATGCCTCGTCGTCATACTCCAACTCGCCACCGTCGTATTCAAAGACGGGAGATTCAGCCTCCTCCCCTTCTCCTTCCTTGAAGTTGTCCTCGTTAGCGGCTTGTCTGGAGCCGCTGTTCTTCAAGATGCCGTGAATGATGGGCTCTTCGCCCGCCAGAGCAGCCTCTTCTGCCTCCTTGCGCTGCCTGTCCTTCCTAGCCTCACGTTCCTCCAAGAACTCCGCTGCACCTTCTCCAACTACTGTCACCTCATCTCCCACTTTAGGAGGCTCCTTGACCGGATTGTGGTCGTAAGAGAAGAGACGAAGGGATGTGATGCGCTTCAGGTTGGGGAACTCGGATATTTTGTTGCGGTCAAGGTCCAGAATCTCCAAGCCGTCCATGCTCAGGAGGACTTTCGGAAAGGTTTGGAAGCGATTCCCGTAGAGCCACAGTCCTCTTAAATTCTCCATGCGGCAAAGGTCAGGAGGCAACGTCTTCAGTCGATTGTCACCTATCTGCAAGGATTTGAGGTTGGGAAGTTCGTACAGCTCTTTGGGAAACCACTGGAAGTAGTTGCTCTCCAGCCACAAGCAGCGGAGACATCGCAGGTTCTTCAGCTCGGGTGGCAGCGTCATAAGACGGTTGCTGCCCAGGTAGAGACGGCTGAGGTTAGCCAGCTGGCAGATGGCAAGAGGAACATCCTCCATCTTGTTGAAGTCCAGGGCCAGAATCCGAAGACCTTGGAGCTGAGTTATACCGTCGGGAAGAGCGCGCAGGCTATTCCCACAAACGTAGAGCTTTTCCAAATGCATCAGTCCACAAACACGAGCAGGTAAACGTTTAAATTTACGGTAGCTTAAATCCAACACGGGATCTCCACTCTCCAACAATTCATCCACCCCCAAAGGAAGCTCTTCTTCGACTTCTTCTTCTTTGATCTTTTTCTTCTGCACTATTTCCACCTCTTCGCCATCTTTCTCCTCCTCTTCCTCCTCCTCCTCCTCATCTCCCTCGCCTTTGCCGGAGGAGTTGCCCATTCTCTGGCCTCCTGACTCTGTGCTTGAGTCAGAGCAGAGTCATGTGATGTGATGACAGGCAAACATCGGAGCCGCTCTTGTTTCCAGTATGCAAAAAAGCCTCACGCCTCGGGCCCATTAACTGTCGCCGTGCCGCACTCGGCTAAGTGTCCTGGAATTGTAATACAAATAATGAGCAGTGCTACAGGTAGGTGACATTTACAGTATTACATAAAACTCAGTTCACAGTTGACTCTGCTAGTCTTACCGTTCTTTTTGTCCGTCGATAATTCTACACTTTTTAAGTCACGTGATCAGATGGAATTCAGAGTTCCACTTTAGCTCATGAAATTGGCACCGACTGCCCATCATCCATCGCCATGCTGCTGAATGAGCCCGCGGGCTGCCTTTCTGGCAGCAAAGAAAAACACTTAAAATAAGTTAATACAGCTTCCCCCCATTTAAAAGGGACCAAGGTCCATCCAGAGCTCCAATTCACCATGGAGCAATTAACTCTAAATTTCAGCAACACAACAAAGCAGACCGTTATCCAAGTCCTGATGTTGTCCGTGTGTTGCCATCAGTAAGGAAGTTGACATTCAACTGCTACCTCCTCCTCTCCTCCTTCTCTCTCCCCCATCATGTAACCGGAACGGCGGGCATCAAATCACATGGTCAAGTGTATGACTTTGTGTATGTTGTCTCACTCCAAAAATGTATTGTAGTTCTCCCACCTTTGTAAAAAATAAACAAGTAAATAAATTAGGGCTGTCAAAATTATCGCGTTAACGGGCGTTAATTAATTTTTTAAATTAATCAGGGTAAAATATTTGATGCAATTAACGCAGATGCCCCGCTCAGACAGATTTAAATGACAGTACAGTGAAACGCTCACTTGTTGTGTTTTATGGAGTTTTGCCGCCCTCTGCTGGCGCTTGGGTGCGACTGATTTTATAGGCTTCAGAACCCATGAGCATTGTGTAAGTAATTATTGACATCAACAATGGCGGGCTACTAGTTTATTTTTTTAATGAAAATTTTACAATTTTTATTAAAACGAAAACATTAAGAGGGGTTTTAATATAAAATTTCTATAATTTGTACTAACATTTATCTTTTAAGAACTACAAGTCTTTCTATCCATGGATCGCTTTAACAGAATGTTAATAATGTTAATGCCGTCTTGTTGATTTATTGTTCTAATAAACAAAAACAGTCCTTATGTACCGCATGTTGAATATATATATCCATCTTGTCTTATCTTTCCATTCCAGCAATAATTTACAGAAAAATATGGCATATTTTATAGATGGTTTGAATTGCAATTAATTGCGATTAATTACGATTAATTAATTTTTAAGCTGTAATTAACTCGATTAAAAATTCTAATCGTTTGACAGCCCTAAAATAAATATTTAAAAGTACAGTAAAAGTAATGTAGTCACTTTTGGCAACAAGTTTTCTTAAACTAGGTTGGCAAAAAATGACTCATTAACAATAACTTGCATTGTTGTCCGTTCAATTATAACAGCCTAAAAAATACATATGGTCAATACTTAAAGTGCCTATGACAGCAAAAAGCATGTTTATTTCATATTCACGCAGTTTTTCATGCTCTTGAACAAAATTGACCTCTTGGATATGTGTGGCAGCGATCGAAATTTTTATGTCAATTTTTTTAATCCCGCGCCATGAAAATGAGTCTGGATTTAGGAAGAAGGCGAACGTCAGCGGACTAATCATCTTCACAATACCACCATTACTCAGGCATGAAAATCTCTCACCTTTCGGCGAAATTCGCCGTTTTGAAGTAAAAAAGGCTGACAACGTGAATTGTGTAGATCAGAGGAGAAACTTTTTAAGGGGGGGGGGGGGGTCAGGTGTAGGCATGTAAACCTTCACTGTTTACCATGCTATGAAAACATCACGGTTACAAAACCACTAAAATTTTCCGTCATACAGTAAGTAGTACGTGTTGAGAGAAATGGTGGAGGAAATGTTTTGTATTCATAAATGTGTCCTCAGTTGATGTTGAAATAATGTTCCTATTGCTTGTTATTATTGACATATTATCTTTTCGCCACAAGATGGCAGGATGGGACTTAATTGTCTAAAGTGCTACTTTTATTACTTCTTTGTGTTTGACTTTGATTACTTTGATTTGTGAAGACAGCAGTGAGAGAGGATGTATCCGCATGTCAATTGAAATTAAATACGCCGAGTTTTGGCTGAAGGACGGCTTGTTCTCCGTCAATTCTTCCTGCGAATGCAACGTTGAGCTGCAACCACCTCAACAGGTTATGGGCCCAGGAGTCATTCGAAGGTAAAGTCAGTTTCCACCATGTAGAAGGTCGCGAAGGACAGCGTGCTTACGGACTGCTGATTAGCGGAAAAAGCTAACAGGCAACATGGATCCACGAGGAACAAGTAGGTTACCTCGACTGGCATTTGACGGAGATGAAGCTAAATATTAACTCTGGGAAACTAAAATGTTGGGACATGTTCATCTAATCGGGCTAAAGAAGACAGTGCTGGTAGGACCAACCACTGAAGCAGAGAGAGAAAATGATGAAATGAAAAATGCGGACGCGTATGCTGAAATGATACAACTTCTTGATGATAAAAGCCTTTCGTTAATAATGAGAGATGCGCCAAATGACGGAAGAAAAGCTCTGAAAATATTAAGGGAATATTATGCTGGGAAGGGAAAACCCAGGATTATAAACTTGTACACCATGCTAACATCTCTTCAAAAGGGAACCTAAGAAAGCATAGTGGACTACATAATAAGAGCTGAGACCGCCATCACAGCATTGCGAAATGCAGGTGAAACAATGGCAGATGGTCTACTTATCGCAATGGTCTTGAAGGGGCTGCCAGAAAGTTACAAGCCATTTACAATTAATGTGGCGCATACTGATGAGAACATGACATTTGCAGAATTCAAAACCAAACTCTGAAGTTTTGAAGAAACGGAAAAATTAAATGCAGCAGAATCAAGCGACAGAGTGATGAAGACTAAAGCAAGAGCTTCAAAGCAAACCACAAAAGCAAACGCTCGTGACCGGATCAAAGACGACACAGAGTTGGTGTGCTTCAAATGTGGGATCAAAGGTCACCGTGCAAAATCATGTCGACAAAAGACATGGTGTAGTCGGTGCAAAACGGACACGCACAAAGACACCACTTGCAGACGCAAGGAAACACCGGACGGAGCGAGAAAAATTGCTGAAGATGGAGATCCTGACTTCGCGTTCAAGGTGAGAGATGAACAGCCCGACACCAGGCGGCAGGATACACACAGCATCCGTGAACGAGGTCTGATGGTGGACACGGGAGCGACATCTCATATCATCACTGGCGAGACCAAATTCAAAAGCTTCCAGGAGACGTTCAAACCAGAGAACCACAGCGTCGAGTTGGCAGATGGTACCCGGTGCAGTGGAGTCGCACTCAAAAGAGGAGATGCGGAGTGCTACCTGATTGACAACGGATGACATGATTGCTGATATCATGACAAAACCTGTAACAAAGTTAAAATTGATTAAGTTTGACAGTGTTATTTTTGGAATTTGAAATGTAAAATTTCATTTGGTTGTTAAAAAGGCCATCAACATGAGAACAAGTGGCGGTGTTGAGAGAAATGGTGGAGGAAATGTTTTGTCTTCATAAATGTGTCCTCAGTTGATGTTGAAATAATGTTCCTATTGCTTGTTATTATTTACATATTATCTTTTCGCCACAAGATGGCAGGATGGGACTTAATTGTCTAAAGTGCTACTTTTATTACTTCTTTGTGTTTGACTTTGATTACTTTGATTTGTGATTACTTTGATTTGTGGGATTGCCTGTGAAGACAGCAGTGAGAGAGGATGTATCCGCATGTCAATGGAAATTAAATACGCCGAGTTTTGGCTGAAGGACGGCTTGTTCTCCGTCAATTCTTCCTGCGAATGCAACGTTGAGCTGCAACCACCTCAACAGTACGTATTCGTTATTTTTCATGTGTCAAAAATGCAGCCAGAAGTGGCTTGGCGCGGCAGCGCTTATCCCTTCCCCTGTATGATGCTGCGTGTGTCAGTGACCCAAACCCAAAAACAAACCCTCCAAACACAAGGCGTACTTTTCTTCAATTTATTTAGCTCTCAAATCGTGGTAACTGAAATATATCAAATGAATACATTTAAAACGTTGTACAATCGTATTTTCAACGTGTGAGTAGCTTCAACAGTTTAGCTTCATGAAGAAGTTCGCCAAACACAAAACACACATTTTCCTTTCAAATTCAATACACAAAGTTGCTAAAAACTTAGAAAGACGAATCATAGGCAAGGCTTAGCTAGGAGAGCAACTTCATTGAGGTCAATCACAGCCGCTGAGAGAGAATCAAGTTTGAATGCAGGGGAGGGGGGGAAGAGAGCGTCAAAGATCGCTAATTGCGACAGATGATCTTGTCCTAAGCACAAATTGACGTTCGCTGGACGAGGAGAGGTCTCACTCCAAATTTTTTTTAGATGAATGCATTTGCTAGCATATTGAATTTGGTGAGTAATGGTTTCAATCGTTTTCATATTTTGCGGTATGACAGCTAGCCAAATCTCCGGTGAAAAAATAGCTCCCGTTAAGTTAGTGTCAAGTTTGTGTATTTAACGGTAATATAAAAGCAGTGTTGTCAGTAACGCGTTATGTGAGTAATGCGTAACTGTAATCTGATAACTTTCAGTAAAGAGCAATGTACCGCGTTCATTTTTCTAAATCAGTAATCTAACTAAAGTTACTTTCCTTGATGCCTGTGCATTACTATTTTGTTATTGCCCCATTATGTATGTAGAAAGAAGAATACTGTAGTCATGGGAGTGACATCACATGTCACATTTTCTAATCGGGGATGGGAAAAAAACGGGTCACGTGTATTACCATGATTCGTGAGCCGTGAGCGATAGCCTTGCTACCTCGCCAGGATACAATGAAATAGGCAGGAGATATAATACAAACGGCTGCATTTGCCCACTGGAAACACAGCCATTACTTCACATTTTTGTCCAGTAAAGATCACCAAAATATCTCCGTGCGCTGCGAACTTTGCGCTGGCTCAAAAAGGCTGTTGATTGCTAAAAGCATCCAATTCAAGCACCACTTGGAATTACAGCACAACAGGTTACAAGACAGCCAGGACTTTTTGATACTGCTCGTGCTCAATCCTCAGTTCAAGCTCAGTTGTTGTTGAAGGTTTTGAAAGCTTAGGTTTAAAGAAATTCTAAATATCCATCCGCCTCCTCAGCTGTAGTTTTGGCTAAGCAAAGCAAACGGCTGTCTCTAAGGTGCTATAGTCACATGATCTGTTCGAAAAATAATTTGGACCCATTATGAAATACTTTGAACGATTCTTGTTCATTTCATTCATTTTTGTTATTTGTTTTATTGCTCTAAAACTTTTATAGACAACATTTTAATGGCCATATTCACTGGTCTTTATTTTAAAGGGGAAGTTCAGAATTTTTTACATTAGGCTTAATCTTTGAGTTAGCCGGTGTTTATTTATTCGTTGGAGTTGATTTTAACAAATTCTGTGCAGTTTGCATGTTATTTGTTAGTTTCAGGGCTCCGGAGTGGCTAAGCTAGCGCGAGTCAATGGTGGTTGAAATCAACTCCTTCAACTAATTAAATCCCCGCTAACTCGAATAATAAGCCATATATGAAAAATTTAAAATTTCAAATTCGCCTCATGTAGGACGTTTTGCCAACGGAGGACATTTTGGCAGAACGCCGGAACATATTTCCTCCACACCCTACTCACCCTTTTAACCCCTGACCCATTTTCATGCCTGATTACTATAGAATGCAGAAGGACTGCGGATTCAGTTGATTTCGCTGATTAATTTGTTTATTTTTCGCATCCCACCAGCCCGATGTGCTGCAGGCTTTTGTTGCTGCACCAGGGAGAGGCGTGTGAGCCTTCTTGGGTTTCAAAAAGATCCTGTTCACCGCGAAGAATGGGCGAAACAAGTCCGACAACTGTGGGACCATTGGACGGGGAAGGAAGTGAGTAAGCTACATGTTTTATATTAAGTCAAACAGTGGGATCATGACACACATTTTAATGAGGAGGTGGCTTGCATTTTGTGGGTGATAATGCCCCTTGTCCTCGGAAAGGCGGGAGTGGCCACCTCTCTTGGCCGACGACCGCCGGCTTGTCGCACACCACGGTCGCCGGCTGAGGAGCGCCCATGCTCGGGCAGCCACGCGCTCTCATCTGCGGTTTTGCGGTGAGTAAGTCTAAGGGGTTCAGCGAAGGTAAAGAATAGCAGAGCCCTATTTTCGTATGCTAGGCAAAGTGGCTTTTTAGACCAGGTTTTGGACCAGTTTACTCCCAATTTACAGGATTAATCCATTTCTTTGAACTGCAGGTCCTCGATTTGATGGGAGGAGGAACTGGTTTGCTCAGTGGCAGGTTGACTCGCACTTGGTATGAGGGAATACAACAGACCAATGGGCAGCGTGGTCTTAAATTTTGAGCTGTTTATAAAACATGCTGTGGAAATGGAAGACTTTTGAACGGAAATTTGCTAAATTATTAGCTTGCTAGCTTAGATATATCGGTTTTGAATTTGAAAAATTGTGCTCCCACGTTGGCCAGTTTCTCCACCGAGAATGTGCCATTATCGGCGTTCAACGAGGAGCCAAAACTTGCTCGCCGCCAGGACATGAGTTGGGGTACTTTTGTGTGATTTTTTTTGTTTTGTTTTTGAAAGTAGAGGAAGACACTTGGAAGAGCCGCTCAGTTCGGGTTATCATGTCACATAGCTCTCACGCCTCCTGTTTTGTTTATGCTCTTTCTGCTGTCTCTGAAGCCGGGGCAGGGAAACGACAAAAGCTGGACTAACTCCAGTGGCATAAAATATCATTCGGAAGGTTTAAGAAATCGGCAGTTTTGACCAATATGCAGTAATTTAGCCCTGTCTTACTGAATAAATGCATTTTTAGTATTTCATATTCAATTTAGCACAAGACTGTTATTTGTCATGACCTTACAATTTATTTAGCAATTGGGGAAAAATACTTAGATAAAAAGAACATACTGTAAAAATATGGGAGTACAGAGATAAAAACAATGATGACATTTTGCTGCTCTCTGTTGCACTTTACTCATTCTGAATCTTCCTCCTCTATTGGGCTGAATTCTAAATCAGCTGAAATCATTAGTCTGCCGATGTCATCACCCAGATGGCGGCGCTAGAGCCCTATAATCACAGGACTAGCTAAACAGCAGATTGAAAGACTCATTTCTTGTCATCTGCGTTTTGCCAAATTGTTCTACTAGACTATACTACTATAGTCAATTCGTCTCAAAATATGATTTTAATTCACATAATTAAAAAAAAAAAAAAAAAAGGTGTCACAGGCACTTTAAATCCACATAACATTGAAAACCCAAATACGGCATTGATAAGGACTACTGGAATTTTTACGAGATGAGAACGTTCATTATGTTTTGACCTTGTTTCACACTTTAGTTTGCGCTTAGCAAAGTATTGTGGCAACACATTTCACTCCTTACCTCGATATATGAAAGTAAAATGAATAGATTAATTGAAGTTGCAGTAATGTTTTTGATTGGTTGACATTGCCAGTAATAGATGAACCAGGGTTCCGCTAAGAAATTAATTGTTTTTGTATTGACCGAAAAGAAACTTTGACATATTGGCACTGAAAATGATTTGAGCTAGGAGTGTTTTTGAGTTATTTGAACGACTTCAACTTGAAAGCTACAGCACGACTTGTAGTTTATTTAAAAGGACAAATACAGTATAGGAATACAGTAGTAGCTGTCCATTTAGAGAAGTAAAAGATGGACACTGGTTTGTCTCATAGCTTTTATTGACCATTTAAAAAGCTGTGATGACAGCCTTTGTGTAACATTCAGCTAAAGCACAAAACAGGCACACAAATACAGAACAGCTCAACGGTCCTTGGCAGGCATCAAATTTGTTGTTGAAGCAATGCTATAATTACCATTCAGTAGCAACCAAGTTTACTTATTGGCTGCCATTGACGGTAATAGATGTCAATGGCAATGAAAGAAAATCACTTAATGCCAGCGATACAAGTTGAAGTGGATTTAATGCCCATCACTGTCAATAGCAGTGAATAAGTTTCATTTATATCTGTATTAGTGTTTTTGCTTTTGAGCAGATGCCAAAGCAAGTTGAGAAAGTAAACTAAACTGCATAATTAAACAATCGGTTATAATATATAAATAATAAATAAAATAATTGTTTAAAAATAAATTATATATATATATATATATATATATGTATATATAGTGGGGCAAATAAGTATTTAGTCAACCACCAATTGTGCAAGTTCTCCTACTTGAAAAAACTTAGAGAGGCCTATAATCGTCAACATGGGTAAACCTCAACCATGAGAGACAGAATGTGGAAAAAAAAACTGAAAATTACATTGTTTGATTTTTAAAGAATTCATTTCGAAATTAGAGTGGAAAATAAGTATTTGGTCACCTACAAAGAAGCAAGATTTCTGGCTGTCAATGAGGTCTAACTTCTTCTAACGAGGTCTAACGACACTCCACTCGTTACCTGTGTTAACGGCACCTGTTTTAACTCATTATCGGTATAGAAGAAACCTGTCCACAACCTCAGTCAATCACACTCCAAACTCCACTATGGCCAAGACGAAAGAGCTGTCAAAGGACACCAAAGACAAAATTGTAGATCTCCACCAGGCTGGGAAGACTGAATCTGAATCTTGAACTGACTTGACTGAATATTTACCTATGTAAAATACTAGGTGTAAAGAAATCAACTGTGGGAGCAATTATTAGAAAATGGAAGACATACAACACCAATGATAATCTCCCTCGATCTGGGGCTCCATGCAAAATCTCACCCCGTGGCGTCAAAATGATAACAAGAACGGTGAGCAAAAATCCCAGAACCACACAGGGGGACTTATTGAATGACCTACAGAGAACTCGGACCACAGTCAAAAAGGCTACTATTAGTAACACACTGCGCCGCCACCGTCCCCCTGGTGAAGAAAGTACATGTCCAGGCCCTTCTGCGGTTCACTAGAGAGCATTTGGATGATCCAGAAGAGGACTGGGAGAATGTGTTTTGGTCAAATGAAACCAAAATAGGACTTTTTGGTAGAAACACAGGTTCTCGTGTTTGGAGGAGAAAGAGTACTGAATTGCATCCGAAGAACACCATACCCACTGTGAAGCATGGGGTTGGAAACATCATGCTTTGGGGCTGTTTTTCTGCAAAGGGACCAGGACGACTGATCTGTGTAAAGGAAAGAATGAATGGGGCCATGTATCGAGAGATTTTGAGTGAAAATCTGCTTCCATCGGCAAGGGCATTGAAGATGAGACATGGCTGGGTCTTTCAGCATGACAATGATCCCAAACACACAGCCAGGGCAACAAAGGAGTGGCTTCGTAAGAAGCACTTCAAGGTCCTGGAGGGGCCTAGCCAGTCTCCAGATCTCAACCCCATAGAAAATCTGTGGAGGGAGTTAAAAGTCCGTGTTGCCCAATGACAGCCCCAAAACATCACTGCTCTAGAGGAGATCTGCATGGAGGAATGGACCAAAATAAGCGAACAGTGTGTGAAAAGCTTGTGAAGAGTTACAGAAAACGTGAGGCCTCCATTATTGCCAACAAAGGGTACATAACAAAGTATTGAGATGAACTTTTTGTATTGACCAAATGCTTGTTTTGCACCATGATTTGCAATAAATTCTTTAAACATCAAACAATGTGATTTTCAGGTTTTTTTTTTTTTTTCACATTCTGTCTCTCATGGTTGAGGTTTACCCATGTTGACAATTATAGGCCTCTCTAATATTTTCAATTGGGAGAACTTGCACAATTAGTTGTTGACTAAATACTTATTTGCCCCACTGTGTATATACAGTATACAGTTTTATGTACGGTACAAAGTAGTGACAATAGGCATCTATGGTATTTTTTTTAAAAGTAAGGCTGCTTTAATGTGGACTGTCACTCATTCACAACAATATGCATTAAGGGGTTAAGAATGAAGTCATAATGCAGAAACCATTAATTCTCTAAATTCTATTTTAATATTAGGCTATGTTTTTGTAAAGTACCTCAGTGCCTTTTCTTTTTAAAAACAGGTTTTTGTTGTTTTTTATGAGTAAAATGAATTAATGGTGACAATGATTTCAATGTTTTAAGCTTTTTGTCATTATAAAACATATTAACTGTGAATGCCAAGGCACTACTTTATTCTAGTTTGTTTTTCACAGCATTGAACCGAGGAAAGCTGACTCATAAAAACATAATCAGCTGAAAAGAGCAAAGGCTCTTTTTATTAATGACCCAAGTTATATAAATACTTTACAAGTACAATGTACCGACTAAGAAATAAATTCAGTCCCCGACACTCCCAAAAAATAAAGCTACTGTTCAAAGCCCTAAATCAGGGGTTCCCAAACTACGGCCCGTCTCCACATTTGGTCCGGCCCCCTGAACAATACCAGAGAGCATTTTGAATCTTTTTTTTTTTTTTTCCCCAATAGTGTTATTTATTTCCTGGCTTTTTCTGTGAAGAACCCAGAGAGGGTTATTTGGTTATTATCTATTTAATTAATAGTGTTATTATTATTTATTATTATATTACCGTATTGGCCCGAATATAAGACGGTATGTTTTGCATTGAAATAACACTGAAAAAGTGGGGGTCATCTTATATTCGCGGTCTAGACATACCCATTCACGACGCTAGATGGCGCCAGATATCATTGAAGCGATGTTCTGTCATGCAAGATCTCAGCTACTCTCAAGTTTAACCAGTTTTATTTTATTAAAATGTTTTTCCTTATTCAGATTTGTTTCAAGACTACAGTTACAGTTAGACTTCACTTTGATGGTTAATCCAGTTATTGCAATTTTGTTGTTTTATCACAATGGATTGGTTTATTTACATTTCAAAAACCAGAAGCCATTCATTTACGAATGTGAGTAAACTTTAGTTTACATATTTAAATGTTCAGATATTAAGATTTGAATGGGGCAAAATAACATGCTTTTTCTCTCAAATATATTGTTAAAATCATGTTTCAGATGTACTGTAATTATTTTCTGTATAAAAATTAATTTGGTGTTCAAAAAGTCTTTTTTCAAACTTGAGTCTTGAAAAAGAGGGCGTCGTCTTATAATCAGGGCCGGCTTATATTCGGGCCAATACCATAATACAATTATATTATATTATATTATATTATATTATATTATATTATATTATATTATATTATATATATATATTTTTTATTTTATTTACTTTTGTTCCGTGAAGAATCCAGAAAGGGTTATTTGATTGTGACTTTCTGAAAAACAATACATTTTTACATTTAGGCACTCCTGCAATCGTCACACTTTTTCTGTTACAAACTGACCCCGGCCCCTCATCAGAGAAGGGAAAAGTTATGTGGCCCCCACAGGAAAAAGTTTGGGGACCCCTGCCCTAAATGAAACTCCTCAAACAAATCCCAATGCTTCTAAAAGCATGTTGTACGTCCCATTTACATTTGTCAAAACGACATTTGTTAAACTGATTTGCGTCAACAAGACAACCAGAGAGGTGACCTTAACTTATGCAGTATACTGTAGAGTATTTCTAAAACATGACACCACCCATCCAGACCACACCACTGTGTAAATCTGTTAGGACTGTGACGAAAAGCATTGAAAAACTGCTAGGGTCAGATGTTCAGAACCACAGTCTTTGAAGGGAGGATGCTGGGTTCTGATGAAGCCTTTGGCTGCTTGAGGATAATCCTGTCTGATGTGCTGATTTGCACATTTGCTCCACATTGAAACTGCTCTGCTATGACACAGCAAATTTTAAGCAGCAGACAGACAAGACGGGTGAAGAGGTCAATGAAAGTGACTGTGGAGGTGAATGCAAATGAACAAATATACTTCTACCATGCTTATATTTAGGGTCAAAGGGAGCAGGGGGGAAAATTACACTGAATAAATCTTTACATGATAATATCTGCCCTTGTAGTTTGGATTTTTGATTGGAAGTTTGTCACCTTTAGATGACATTTAAACAAATATTTCTTTTATTTTATCCATTTTGATTTATTTGGCAAACGTCTTTGAAAGTGATGTCACAAAGAGTTGTACTTCATAGACCACCTGGAAAGACAACACTTCATTCAGACTGAGGAGAGAAGGACTTCACACTTAATAGACTAACTGGAAAGACAACACTTCATTCAGATTGAGGACAGAGGGACTTCACACTTGACGAAGAGGAAACTCTAAGAATGTAAGCTTTCAATCTCATGTTTTTGTCAAAGACAAACCAAAGGAAAAGAAATATTCTTCGTTTTGAATTGTAATGTAATTGTTTTTCGCTTTATATTTCTCGTCCCAATGTTTGAAGTGTAGCTAAACCATGCTCAAGTGTGAGAGTAATGGGGTTGTATTTTTAAATTTATATGAATAGTGTGTTTCATTAAATGTATATATATCATTTTAAAAATGGTTCCCGTTAAATAAAGGAACCAACAAGTTGCTGCCCAAATTTTTCCCTAAAAACTAAATTTTCCACTCGAATAGTGTTCGTTAACTCATTGGCTGCCATTGATGGCACTGGACGTCCAATTCATTTTGACTGGTAAGGGCGAATGAACAAATGTTCACGTGCTGCTTTCGATCACTTCCAGCAGCGTCAATGGCACTCAAGCATGAGCATTCAAAGCCATTCCTCCCAGTTTCGATCACTTCCAGCAGCTTCAATGGCACTCAGGCATGAGCATTCAAAGCCATTCCTCCCAGTTTTTAATTAATTGGACATCAATCATTGTAAATGGCGGGCAATGAGTTAAGAAAGAATATGATTCGTTTGTTTCACTACTACAGTGCTGTTTTTATTTACAGAAATGTTGCACTAACATATTCTCATTTTTATGGGAAGACAAAGGGTTTGTCTTTGATAGTTGTATATTTCCCGACACGATATAAATAATTGTTGTATCACCATATTGTATTGCAAATTGCATTGTATCGGGAGGTACCCAGAGGTTCAAACCCCTACTAATCCGGTCAGAAATGTATTGAAGCACCCATCGAGTGAGCTCTAATGAAGCTAATTGATGGCCATGCTTTGATGGCCAAGATAGTAACATAATGGAACTTTTTCCCCACTTTGTATGGTTACAGATGTAAGTGCATTGTTTTTGTGGGTCACCTCTGGACAAGTTGCTTCGTTGAGCTGATTGCAAGAATAGGTAAGTCTTATGGGAAATTCCAAATGTCTTTTTTTAGACCGCCCAGAGGGGGGCTCAAAAACTCACTTTATTCTTTTTCTTGTTGTTCTTGGGCAGGACACTAACTAAAATGGCTACTCGTCCATTATTTGTGGACTGATCAAAATGAAAATTGGTAGTTATATTCTAGGGATGTATACACATCGATTCTTGGAGCCAGATTTTTCTTTTTTTTTGTTTGTTTGTTTTCAATCATGCTGATTGATTAGAATAATTAATCACTGCTTAAAAATTGCTACTCCACCAATATTTATGGACAGATCAGAATGCAATCTGGTAAGTATTTGGTATTCAAGGGATGTATAATGTACACGCATCAATCCTTGGAGCCCTATTTCTGATGCTTTTTATCTCAGGGCTGATTAGTTATATTTATTAGTTGCTGACTCATTGTTGCCGAACTAGCCAATAGAGGGAGCTGGGTGGTCTTAGCTCATTTCGAACTTGGTGATACTGTATTCTATTTTAAATCATTCAATGCTGAAGCAAATAGTTTTAAAGTCTTTTGTTATTCAAGGTGAGTGGTGTCGGAATGTCGTAAGCCTAAGGTGCTAATTTCTCATATGTACAGTTAAAAATCCATTGGCTGCCTATTGACAGTGGGAGGAAGCATTTGAACCTGGAGAAATGCCAATGTGGATTGGATGTCAATCACTGTTAATGAGTTAAAAGACTCCAAACTTAAGTTTATTTCTATAGTGCTTTCGCAACAGCCTTAGATAGACCAAGGTACTTTACAGAACACAAAAGACTAAACAGTAATATAAACAAACCAAGAAAATGTGTGTACAATTTCTGAATCCTTTTTGAGGCAGTCGAAAGAGGAGTTCTGAAGTCATCTTTAAAGCAGTGTATCAAAGGTATCCCGATTACAATGTCTGATGTCACTAACAATTAGCAAGAATCTATTTAGACAGACTGCTGTGGCAGTCAGGTCTTAGACTTCATAATATACTGACAGGTTGCGGGGCCGATTGATAGGGGGCCTATTTAAAAAACATTTTTTAAACAACCTTAAAATTCAAATATTTTCAAAACTAAACCTACCTGAGGCATATGAGTCTCCATAAGCAGCGACATCAACAAATTAAAAGTTTTTCCCTAATAAAATCCCCATTAATTATTTTTTATATACTGTAAGTATAACAAAACTTCAAATGGCTATAAAATTGTCAGATTTTATACTAGATTTAGAAAAATCACCAAATGCAGAGATAATCACCTATATTTTCCAGATTAATAGCAATATTTAACAAATCATATAACTTTTTGCCCAAAATAGGAACTGAATTTTTTTTTTTTTAGTGCAAATTTGACGTTTTCAAGAATCTATAAATTACTCAATTTTTACATCAGAAACGTAATACTTGAGGAAAGCATGCAGAATCAATTATAAATAATATTCAAATAAATTATATATCTAATATATATAATTATATACAGTGGGAAGAACAAGTATTTGATACACTGCCTATTTTGCTGGTTTTCCCACTTGGCAAGCCATGTAGAGGTCTATAATTTGTATCATAAGTTCTCTTCAACTGTGAGGGACGGAATCTAATACAAAAATCCAGAAAATCACGTATAATTTTTAAATAATAAATTTGTATTTAACTGCATGAAATAAGTATTTGATACATTACCAGTTAGTAAATATTTCGGCTCTTAGTTCTTTTTTGAGAACCCCTCCTGTTCTCCACTCATTACCGGAAGTAACTGCACCTGTTTGAACTTGTTATCTGTATAAAAGACACCTGTTCACATGCTCAAACAAACAAACTCCAACCTCTCCACAATGGCCAAGACCAAAGAGCTGTGTAAGGACATCAGGGATAAAATAATAGACCTGCACAAGACTGGGATGGGCTACAGGAAAATAAGCAAGCAGCTTGGTGAGAAGGTAACAACTGTTGGAGCGATTATTAGAAAATGGAAGAAGTTCAAGTTGACGGTCAATCTGCCTCGTTCTGGGGCTCCATGCAAGATCTCACCTCGTGGGGCATCACTGATCATGAGGAAGGTGAGGGATCACCCCAGAACTACACGGCAGGACCTGGTCAATGACCTGAAGAGAGCTGGAACCACAGTCTCGAAGAAAACCATCGGAAACACATTACGCCGTCATGGATTAAAATCCTACAGCGCACACAAGGTCCCGCTGCTAAAGCCAGTGCATGTCCAGACACGTCTGAAGTTTGCCACTGACCATCTGGATGATCCAGAGGAGCAATGGGAGAAGGTCATGTGGTCGGATGAGACCAAAATGGAACTTTTTGGTCTAAACTCGGCTCATCATGTTTGGAGCAAAAAGAAGGATGAGTACAACCACAAGAACAACATCTCAACCGTGGGTACAGGACGACTGCACCGTATTGAGGGGAGGATGGATGGGGCTATGTATCGCCAGATCTTGGCTGACAACCTCCTTCCTTCAGTGAGAGCCCTGAAGATGGGTCGTGGCTGGGTCTTCCAGCATGACAACGACCCAAAGCACACAGACAAGGCAAAGAGTGGCTCTGTAAGAAGCATCTTAAGGTCCTGGAGTGGCCTCGCCAGTCACCAGATCTGAACCCGATAGAAAATCTATGGAGGGAGCTGAAAGTCCGTGCAGCAGCCCCGAAACCTGAAGGCTCTGGAGAAGATCTGCATGGAGGAGTGGGCCAAGATCCCTGCTGAAGTGTGTGCAAACCTTGTCAAGGACTACAGGAAACGTTTGGTATCTGTAATAGCAAACAAAGGTTTCTGTACCAAATATTAAGTTCGATTTTTGTGACGTATCAAATACTTATTTCATGCAATTAAATGCAAATTTATAATTTAAAAATCATACACCGTGATTTTCTGTTTTTTTGTACTAGATTCCGTCCCTCACAGTTGAAGAGAACTTATGATACAAATTACAGACCTCTACATGCTTTGCAAGTGGGAAAACCAGCAAAATCGGCAGTGTATCAAATACTTGTTCTCCCCACTGTATTATAAATCCTCGACCAAATCACTCTTGAGACACTCGTGCCTGCTGGTCGGCTCGAGTTTCGTCCTGTTTCAACCTAAATCCGGCATAAATCCGTGAGAATTGCTCTTCCTGCCAGGGACCCGGGCTGGTGTGGAGTGGGCCGGCCCCCTGCCGGAAGGCGTTGCACAGGGTCTGGGGGAAGTGACATGTCAATATAATTATGAAGTCTATTGTCAGTTTTTCCTAACCTTCAACACCAGGGGTGCTCATTATGTCAATTGCAACGCTTGTGTGGGTTGCTCGTGTCATTAAAAAAATAAATAAATAAATAAAAACATTTTTTAATAAAAGCACGTTAATTATGCTGTGTTACCCCCCACTCCCCATCCCCGCCCGCTGTTAAGATAGATCGCGGGAGGATGTCTCCTTGAAAAGTAGATCTTGGAACAAAAAAAAAGCGCCCCTGCTCTACACAATCAGCACTCCTGCCGTACATTTCCACCATGATGTTGTGGGTTTAAATCTGGACTGGAGAGATGTGATGATATCACCAAGACCAGTTAAATATCAAAAAATTACTGTAAAATAACAATGATAAAATTTTATTACAATTTTCAGTTCAACAAAAGTTATTGTAAAATTAATGCCTAGCTCTTTGTATTTAACAGTTTTCCCATATTTTATTTATTTATTAATAGTTAGATTTAGGCAACCTCAGCTGCAAGTATTATATTAAGTAGTATATATGTTTTCTTACAGTGTAGTGCAAAAATTGTGATGACTCATGTCACAACTTCACAACAGTAGCATCCTGCATATCAAATTCATCCATGAATTATTTGTGGGAGTGCTCCACGGCTCATTGTCCTTCTTAACTTGCGTTACAAAAGAGGAACACATGCAGCAACAGGTCAAAGCGCCCCCCTGTTGCAGGCAACGAAGCACCCGTATGAACTTCTTGGTGGTCACTGTTGTTTGCTTTAGAGATTCTGGAGAGGGTCTGAGAAATGGGTGCTGGAGGCCAACAGACAGAGATGGCAAGCTGCAGTGGGATTTATACCTGGGAAGAGGTGCAGAGTCATTGCAGAAGGAATGATATGTGGCTGGTGATCCAACGGAAGGTCTACAATGTCACAAATTGGGCCACCAAACATCCGGGAGGCTTTCGGGTCATCCATCATTACGCGGGAGAAGATGCCACGGTTTGTGATGCTTTTTTAACATCATTTGGCAATATATCCCCCTCTTAATGTGTGTTATTGAATTTAAATCTAGGAGGCATTTACTGCCTTTCACCCAGACAAAAAGTTTGTGCATCGCTTCCTGAAGCCACTGCTGATTGGAAAGCTGGCAGAGACAGAGCCCAACCAGGACAGACAGAAGAATGTAAACTCATTTTTCTCTTCATTCGTATGCTGCCATTGACGGTGATAGACGTCCAATCCCTTTGAACCAGCAGTCATCATTCGCTAGGATGTCTTATCGCCGTCAATGGGACTGAAACCTGATCTTACACTGTTGGCTTCCTGCTATGCTTTCAGGCTGCAGTCAGTCAGGACTTCAAGGATTTACGTGCACGTGCAGTGCAACAGGGTCTATTTCGAGCCCATCCTCTGTTCTTCATGGCCCATCTAATTCATATTGTGCTGCTAGAAGTACTGGCCTGGCTGCTGGTGTGGTTTTGGGGAACAAACTGGATCTCGACGATAGTCTGCGCCGTCCTGATGGCAACTGCGCAGGTAAGAGAAAACAAGGCGAAGTCCGTGGATCACTAAGACATTTCCGGTCTTCATTACAAGATCCAGGCCGGATGGCTGCAGCATGATTTTGGTCACCTGTCTGTCTTCAAGAAGTCCACATGGAATCATCTTGCACACAAGTTTCTCATTGGCCATTTAAAGGTGACACATCTTTAAAAAATCTAAAGTATGATTTCATGACTTTGTTTTTACCGCTATACACAGGGAGCTTCTGCTAACTGGTGGAATCATCGGCACTTCCAGCATCATGCTAAACCCAACATTTTCAGTAAAGATCCAGATGTCAACATGCTGCGCATGTTTGTTATCGGATCCGTTCAGCCTGTTGAGGCAAGTTGTATAGTACATACAGTACAGTAGATTCATGGGCTCACCATTGTCACCCAGCTCACTCTCACTTCTGTTTCTCAGTACGGCACCAAAAAGATCAAACATATGCCGTACAACCATCAGCACCGATACTTCTTCCTCGGTACTCTTATTTTCACTCTAAATATAATATATATAATATAAAACAAAACAGTTCCAACAACTTTTTGTGTTTCAGTTGGACCTCCACTTCTGATTCCAGTATATTTCCACCTTCAAATCATGCGTGTGATGATCGTTCGACGAGACTGGGTGGTAAGATGCTGCACGTCTGTCTGCTCGATAAATGAAATGCCATTCTTTATGCTGCATTGTCATCGTTAACAGTTGAACCATCTCATAAGTATTAAGGTCGTAACACTCAAATGTCGTTATGTACAGTGGGGCAAATAAGTATTTAGTCAACCACTAATTGTGCAAGTTCTCCCACTTGAAAATATTAGAGGCCTGTAATTGTCAACATGGGTAAACCGCACCATGAGAGACAGAATGTGGGGGAAAAAAACTGAAAATCACATTGTTTGATTTGTAAAGAATTTATTTGGAAACCATGGTGGAAAATAAATATTTGGTCAATACCAAACCTTCATCTCAGTACTTTGTTATGTACCCTGTAACTCTTCACAAGCTTTTCACACGCTGTTGTTGGTATTTTGGCCCATTCCTCCATGCAGATCTCCTCTAGAGCAGTGATGTTTTGGGGCTGTCGTTGGGCAACACGGACTTTCAACTCCCTCCACAGATTTTCTATGGGGTTGAGATCTGGAGACTGGCTAGGCCACTCCAGGACCTTGAAATGCTTCTTACGAAGCCACTCCTTTGTTGCCCTGGCTGTGTGTTTTGGGATTATTGTCATGCTGAAAGACCCAGCCAAGTCTCATCTTCAATGCCCTTGCTGATTGAAGGAGATTTTCACTCAAAATCTCTCAATACATGGCCCCATTCATTCTTTCCTTTACACAGATCAGTCGTCCTGGTCCCTTTGCAGAAAAACAGCCAAAAAGCATAATGTTTCCACCCCCATGCTTCACAGTGAGTATGGTGTTCTTCGGGTGCAATTCAGTAGTCTTTCTCCTCCAAACACGAGAACCTGTGTTTCTACCAAAAAGTTCTATTTTGGTTTCATCTGACCATAAAACATTCTCCCAGTCCTCTTCTGGATCATCCAAATGCTCTCTAGCTAACCGCTAGGTCCCCCCTTGTGGTTCTGGTAGTTTTGCTCACCATTCTTATCATTTTGACGCCACGGGGTGAGATCTTGCAATGAGCCCCAGATTGAGGGAGATTATCAGTGGTCTTGTATGTCTTCCATTTTTTAATAATTGCTCCCACAGTTGATACATTTACACCAAGCGTTTTACCTATTGCAGATTCAGTCTTCCCAGCCTGGTGCAGGTCTACAATTTTGCCTCTTGTGTCCTTCGACAGCTCTTTGGTCTTGGCCATAGTGGAGTTTGGAGTGTGACTGACTGAGTTTGTGGACAGGTGTCTTTTATACCGATAATGAGTTAAAACAGGTGCCATTAATACAGGTAACGAGGGGAGCCTCGTTAGACCTCATTAGAAGAAGTTAGACCTCTTTGACAGCCAGAAATCTTGCTTGTTTGTAGGTGACCAAATACTTTTTTGCCACTCTAATTTGGAAATAAATTGTTTAAAAATCAAACAATGTGATTTTCAGTTTTTTTTCCCTCATTCTGTCTCTCATGGTTGAGGTTTACCCATGTTGACAGTTACAGCCTCTCTAATCTTTTCAAGTAGGAGAAGTTGCACAATTGGTGGTTGACTAAATACTTATTTGCCCTGCTGTAGTTGACTGAGCTGTTAAATTCCGAGCTCTGTTAAGATTAATGCCACTTTAATTGAATAGGGTTAAATATGTTATTATGCAGGGTGGGTCAGAGCAACTTCTTATTTAAATTGGGCGCCCTGAAGCGATGGTTGCTCAGAGGATGTGTTTTTTTTTTGTTTTTTTTCAAGAACCCAAGTGAGCATCATGGAGTGGACGAAGTTGTAACGCGGTTTCATTGTTTAGGCATTTTTTTCAAACGACCACGGGGGACAACATTAAAATGTCTACAGAATGCACGTTGCGTTGTGACGATTGAGCGACCCCTTGAAAAAAAATGCCTCACAGCAAAAGCGCGATCTAACTTCGTCCACTCCATGATGCTCACTGGGATTCCTGAAAAAAAAAAAAAAAAACACAAAATAATGAACGAACGTTAAGAACCAAACTTTAAGCCCCACCCTCTCAAATAAGTACATCCCTACCATCCTCAGAGCAACCATCGCTTAAGGGCAGCAAATCTAAATAAGCAAGTTGCTCCGTCCCACCCTGTTCTAGATTAGGTAATGGTACACAAAAAAAAATATTAGGAATGATATACAGTAAATCATGAAAATATTCTTGTGCTATCGCTTATTTTGTAATTTTTTCTTAGTTCTGTAATTGTATTAGGCTTTACAGTGATAAGTTATCCCAGAAATGTAGGACATATGGAAAAATAGACTTTCACTTTTCTCATTTTCTACTACATATTTAACTGTAGTGTGTAATCAATTAACTAATGCTTGATAAACTCAGTTTACACATCATTTGTATTTTTTTTTAATTTGAAGAGAAAGCAATTAAATAAATAATAATAATAATAATTTAAAAAAAAAAAAAAAACATTTCAACTGATATATATATATATATATATATATATATATATATATATATATGTTTTTTTTTTTTTTTTATTTTTTTTATGGAATTTATGGACTTTATGGCATTTTGAAAACCATTTTTCAAGCATTCTTTGAATGAACTATCAAGCAAGCTTTTCTTCTGCAGGATATGGCCTGGGCCTTGTCCTACTATCTTCGCTATTTCAGTTGTTATATTCAACTTTATGGTCTGCTGGGCTCATTCGCACTCATCGTATTTGTCAGGTAAGTGATTGTCTTTCACAAAGCCTCAACACTTTTAAATTCACCTATAAGATGAAAAGTTAATGCTCCCTACCTGCTGGATCAGAATAATTACTGTGGCGGAACATGAACCAGGAATTGCTCCCGAATGTGAAGCAAATGATTTATTGGACACCAAAGTCACACTATGTGACTATTACTGTAAGTGACAATATTGCTTCACACTTACCTGTAAAAGTGTTCTCCTACCACCATTATTCATCTCACACAGATATGTGTACAATTGGGTTGGGAGGAACAAGTCTAATACAAATGGTCAACTATATAAACATGTTTTTATAGAGTCACTGTTGTATTAACTCAATGGATGCGATTGACGACGACTAATGTATTGGATGTCTTATTGTCATCAGTGGCAGCTACTGAGTTAATAATATAGGCAATAAAAGAAGTAACATCACATTCTAGTGTTGCTGTGATTTCAGATTTCTGGAGAGCCACTGGTTCGTGTGGGTAACTCAGATGAGTCATCTACCCATGGACATTGACCATGAAAAGCATCAGGACTGGCTCACCATGCAGGTGCTTGCTGCATGGGAAATCTACAACACTTTCTTTGTTTTCATCTTCAAGTTTGTCTTTTTGTGTTTCAGTTACAAGCCACCTGCAACATTGAGGAGTCCCCCTTCAATGACTGGTTTAGTGGACACCTCAACTTTCAGATTGAACACCAGTAAGTACTCACGCAAGCGGGGAAAAGATGGGAAAAATGATTGATTGGCATGGTTTCTTTCCAGTCTTTTTCCTACAATGCCGCGTCATAACTACCATCGCGTAGCGCCACTTGTGCGCGCTCTCTGTGAGAAGCATAACATTGCTTATCAAGTGAAGACACTGAGAAAAGGCTTGACTGATGTCATCAGGTAAAATGTTCCATTTCTGCCTGCGGAAAAAAACAACAACCTATACTTACTGATGTTTCAACCACTTGTTGTCATTAACTTTATTTTGCAGATCACTGAAAACCTCAGGGAATCTCTGGCTTGATGCATATCTTCATAAATGATCTTTTTCTCACATCTTTTGAATCTTTGACTGTTTGCTTTGATTCTATACAATGAAACAGAATGTCCTGTCTTGCCTTCAGATTCTGTGCAGGAATTCTGTAGTTACTGTAATCTCTTGTACTGCCGTCACATGATGTAGGTGGACATTTACTGCCGGTTAACATTGTATTTGGCATAGTTGATTTAAAAAAAAAAATAAAAAAAAAAAACTTGTGAAGTAAAAAGGTGATCCAAACATTTTTGTCACTTGTTTCTTCATATTTAATAAATAAGCCTACATTTCATCTTGGCATTAATCTATATAGCAATTATTTTTTTAAAAATGTTTTTTGTTTTATTTTTATTAAACATTAAATCTCACAATATGATGTCACAAATAACCCATGTAAAAAAAACCTCATTCTATTCCACTGACGGCGAGAAAATGTCACACTTCACAAAGGATTTGACGTCTGTTCCTGAGTTATGCATTTTTTTTTTCATGAAAATTAAACCTTTCTAGGAAGTAGAATGATCTGAATTTTTAAAATACAAAAAATACCAAAACAATCAAACGCCACAGAAAGGTGGATTGGTGGCCGTCTGCTATCCTCATTAAAACATTTTTTCAATAATTACCACAAGATTGTTCAACATCAAACATTTAATCAACATGTTTTGCACTTGCTTCGCATATTTAAAGGCAATTTGGTTATGTGTCAATCTTTTTACTTACAGTTAAACAGAACAGTTGAAATACACAAATTATAATTGTCAGAATTATTTCACTGCTTTCCAGATTCCCCGCAGAATTACGGTCAAATGTAGAATACATAACTTTATTCCCATATAAGGTGATGCTATTTGTATCACCTGCTTCCCACTGTAAACTGGCAATATTAAAATCATTGGCTATACATGAAAAAAAAATTGTGAAAACATTCTGGCACAAATTATTCAAAATCTTTTTCACTGAGTCATTGACTAAACTGCCATACTGATATTGCCATTAAGCATCAGCATGTACCACGACAAGCATGTACAGTATTGCTGTTACATGAATAACGCATGCGCGCACAACACACGCACTAAACTGTACATCCTCTCTAAACACAATATTTGATCCACACTGAAGAGACATTACAGACAAATTAGTTTGCATAGATACAGAATGGGAGAAAATAAATATACAATTCAAATGTGTACAAAGTGTACTAAACTACACCACTGATCTGGAAGAGTCGGGAGGGACTTTGGGGCGATTCTTCAGTCTGTGCTGCCTGAGTCGATTCGCTCCTGTCTGCGCTTCATGACCTCTTGAAGCTCATTGTCTCCACACGCTTTCTGCCAGGACAACGCAACAGTTAGGTCATTCATCTTGTCCATTACATTATGGTGCCAGTATGCAGTGGCGCGAGGAGTGCTGAGGGTGCTGTAGCACCCCCTGGTGTTAGGGATGAAAAGTTTTGGTGGATTTAAAAAATATATATACATAAAACATTGAAAGAATTGCAGATTTAACTTTGGGGATTAAATCTATATTTTGAAAACGTTTTTTTAAATTTAGTAACACAGTCACCGCCTTATACCTTGCTTGTCTGAGGCAAGACGTCCTGTACAATGCCCAGTGCACTTGCGCACATTGGTTAAAAGCGACTAGTACTGATTATTTTTGTTTTATTAAGTCTTTTATTACCTTTTCATCGGCTCAAAATACTTTTTGCATGTATTTCCCTATCATACTTTTAAGCCTAGTGTTTTCTTGTGGTATCATTCAAGTAGATTGTTGAGCCGTTGACCACATTATTCACGAAGCGGATTTAAACGACATTTATTTGATATAACTACATTTAAGTTATTTTCTTATAGCATTTTTTAGTACGTTCTGCCTGTATGCATATAAACAAAAGTTGAGTGCACGGTAGTACTTTGGGTTACACCAATGTAGGACATTTTGGTAGAACACCGGGTCAAGTTAAACAAGGCGCTATTTGTGAATAGGGGGCGTTAAACCGAGGCTTATTGGACCTCTAAATTTTCAAATGTACTGTGTGTCGTTGCGCAGTCTAACTGCGGGAAATTGCATTATAATACACAGTTTTCTGAGTGAATCTCGGATCCGTGCGGGCTCCAGTAGGTCTCCTGCAATATTTGCACCACCAAACTTCACAGTTCTCTGAGTGAATCTCGGTTCCATGCAGGCTCCAGTAGGTCTCCTGCAATATTTGTGGCGACTGTGGTGTAATTCAATGGAAGATTCATCTGAAAAGTCCGCCTTTTGCCACAAAACAGTGAAGTTTGGTGGTGGCAAAGCATGGTCTGGGGTTACATCCAGTATGGGGGTGTGCGAGAGATCTGCAGGGTGGAAGGCGACATAAATAGTCTAAAATATCAACAAATCTTAGCTGCCTCTTACATTCCTAACCATAAAAAGGGACACATTCTGCAGCAGGATGGTGCTCCATCGTATACTTCAATCTCTACCTCAAAGTTCCTCAAGGCAAAGAAGATCAAGCTTCTCCAGGACTGGCCAGCCCAGTCACCAGACATGGGTAGGATGAAAGAGGAAGCATGGAAGACGAAACCCAAGAATGTTGATGAACTCTGGGAGGCATGCAAGACTGCTTTCTTTGATGCTCCTGATGACTTCATCAATAAATTGTATGAATCCTTGCCGAACCGCATGGATGCAGTCCTTCAAGCCCATGGAAGTCATACAAAATATTATATTTGAATCTCACAGCACCACTACTTAATTGGCTTATGTTATGTAACATTTTTGTATTTGAATTACATTTTTTGTTCAATTTTCACACTACTTTCTGTAGGCGACAAAACATTTGTCTTGCCAAAATTTGACCTTTATGTCTTCATTAAATGATACATCTTTTTTCAGTGAAACAAATAAATTTTTGTACATTCATCATCATTTGGGAGGGTCTTAGCTTTCATACGAGCCATTTCTGAAGCCCAGTTGAATAATTAAAAGTCAGGTTATTATCAATTGTTTCTACAAAATGGATAAGCAACAAGACTTTTGTCAGGGACTGTGTACTGTGCGGTGTCGTTGCGGCAGTTTCACCGATACTGATGTATGACATCAGGGCTCCTTCTAATATTAGTATCATTATCGGTACAACTCTAGTTAGTCTCATTCCTTGACTGGTTGCCTAACCTCTATTTGTGTTTTCTGCACGGTGATCTGAGATGAGACGCGGGCGCCTTCGTTTCCACACACGGCCTTCAGCTCTTGTTTATTGAGGGAAAACAACTGCGCACCAGTCAGGATGCCCAAACATTCCACCGTCCTATTTGGGGATAGGTAGGTAAAATAACTGTACTATGACTATAACTATACATCATGTCATTTTAAGAAATATATGTGTTAGGCTACTTACGCGTTGGAGAAACCCTTGTCAGTGAGCCAAGACTTGACCTGCTCTGGGCTGGATTGTTCGGTCAGTGTTACTTTACTTGCGACCGGTCGCTCAACGCGGAACTTTCTGGCAGGTGCCTGGCTTTTGTTTGCAGTGATCTTCATCAGTAGCTCGCTGTTGACTTCATCCATCACTGAAATACAGCGGGAACCCAAATTAATACATGCGTGATCAATTTTTTTCTAAAACTCCTTTTAAAAAATTGCTTACTCTTGTCTTTGTGCCGACCCTTGCTGAAGTTATCTCCTGGGCTGAGTGAACGTGGGGATATTGCACCATAGCCTTGCTGTATGCACACACAATTACCTTTCACACTTACTGTATATAGCATCACTTGCGCAAACATTACACATGTATGGACGACTCTTTCAAATGTAAAACTCTCAAACGTACAATTTCTGTTGCTCAAGAGTCTAGTCTCGTTGTCATACTCTGTCTTCACTTTCAGTGGGAGACAATTCTGGACTGCTGGCAGGCCAGTCTCTTACACAATTTTACTACCATGTCGCACTGCTGTAACACGTGTAGAATGTGGCTTGGCATTGTCTTACTGAAATAAGCTGAGACATGCCTGGAGAAGATGTTACTTTGGAGGCAACATATGTTGCTCCAAAACCTCTGTGTATCTTTCAACATTTATAGATTTACAAATTTCTTTTACAAGGGACTAACACATCCCTGTATCAACACAAATGCTGATTTATGAACTTTATGCTAATAACAATGGTCATTTTCCAGATAAATGGAGTACTGCAGTTTACCTGGCCGTATATAGCATCATGCTCTGAAATGCTGACAACATCCAGGATGTTAGACGGAACGTAACCTGCTTGGCCGCTATGATTTCTTAGTTTCCACCACTGCTTGCCGTCCTCAATCACCTGAGACACAAGCCGAACATCATTTAATAAGCTGCTATGCTACATGCAGCTATTATATGCTTTCCATTTCGAATATTAATCTAAGTGCCCTGCTGATAGCCACATTATGCACAACAATTGGACATCTGAAAAGGATGATATAAATGTACAGAGCCAGCTGACGTATCAGGCTCTATACTGTACATTGTAGTGTAGGCAAATGCTAGGGGTGAAATGGTCGCTAGGAAGCGCCACAAATTCTGAAAAAAACTCTAAATCTCTAATATACAGTAATTAGTATAATAAATCTAGGGCTGTCCAACGATTAAAATTTTTAATCGAGTTAATCACAGCTTAAAAATTAATTAATTGTAATTAATCACAATTCAAACCATCTCTAAAATATGCCATATTTTTCTGTAAATTATTGTTGGAATGGAAAGATAAGACACAAGACAGATATATACATCCAACATACTGTACATAAGTACCGTATTTGTTTATTATAACAATAAATCCACAAGATGGCAGTAACATTATTAACATTCTTTCTGTTAAAGGGATCCACGGATAGAAAGACTTGTAGTTCTTAAAAGATAAATGTTAGTACAAGTTATAAAAATTTTATATTAACTAGGGCTGTCAAAATGATCGCGTTAACGGGCGTTAAATAATTTTTTTAATTAATCACGTTAAAATATTTGACGCAATGGCGTACCACACGCAGGCTATTTTTAGACCGTGACGTCGCATCGTAGAGCGGAAGTAAAGCCGAAGTGGAACATTACAGACCCGCCCTCGCATAGACACAACGTAATTTGTGCTATTTTCTCCGGTAACCTTTCAAAAACGAACATGCCGATCACGCATTGCTTTTTTGGAACTTGTAGAAAACGACTCTAGACATTACGACACATGAAGGATGTTTTCTTCATACGTTTCCGGAAACCAAAAACTCGGGAGGAAAAAATGTGAAGACCGAATCAACTTGCGCAGACTTTAACACCAGCTCGGCGAATCCATTCACGTTTCATATGCATTAAACATTATGTTGGGTTGGCATGGTCTTTCAGAGGACAAAGAGGTAAGCCATTTTTATATTTTTAACTTATTTTTTTAGCGTAACCTTGTGCCGTACTGCTTCTGTCTGACAATGAATGACCTGAAAAGAATTACAATGGTATCTGACTGCAACTGTTACCGTTTCTGTTATATATGTATATGTATATATATATATATATATATATATATATATATATATATATACATATATATAAAACTTTAGTAAGGGGAAAGGGGTCCATCACGGTCATTTGAGTGCTGGCTTCACAACGTACAAGACCTCTGATAGTTTGTATATTGTGACTAAATATTGCCATCCAGTGTATTTGTTGAACTAAACGAAATGTTTGAATAGAGTTTGACCAAAGTCTGAGTAATTTTTATGTGTATTTTGCATAGCTATTTTGATTGGGAATGCCAGTTGTCTTTGAGCTGTTGTTTAACTGTATGAGAATAGATTGAACAGATTGAAGCGCTTTTCTTTTTGTGAACATTTTTTTTTTGAGAGATAGGAATGTTATTTTTGTTGTGCTTTCACTAAATGATACTTATGTTTGTTGTGAAGGAGTTGCCGAAGCTTATGCCACTAAACAGCGCGGTCCAATGAACGCCTGTGTCCACTCGCCTTTTGTAATATTCTGATATAGAATTATCCGAGACACACTGAAGTGCACGCGGCGCCAATGTTGTTTACTCACATTATGCAGGAGTGAGTTAGAGTTACGGCCTGCCGAGAGCCGTAAACTGTGTTAATGTTGAAGCGGAATGTGCTAATAAAGAAACAAAGTGCCAGCACGTCGCGTGTTGTATACCTTTGTTAAGAAAAAGCACAAAACAAGACACCTTTCTCTGCCTCTTAGCTCTCAATGTGCAAAAAAACGGTGTCATTGTAATCTGTTTAAGGCAATGCATGAGCAGGTCATTCCGCGCATGCGTTAAATGCGTCAAATATTTTAACGTGATTAATTAAACAAAATAATTTACGCCCGTTAATGCGATAAATTTGACAGCACTAAATAAAACTTGTCATTACTATTAACTTTAAAGGGAATGTAATAAAGTATAATATAGCAGTAATGGAATAAAATATACAACATAAACAAATTTAGGGCAGTGTATTAATACACTGCCCTAAATGATATGCCCAGAAGATATGAACAAACAATTGTTAGTTCATAACTTCTGGGTAGTTAGCATCAAACAGTAAGGAAGCAAAAATTATAAGAATGTTAAAAATAAGTCATAAACGTAAATTGCCCATGTATAAAATCTCACCTAGAGTTCCATATTGGTTGATTCAAAATGTAATATTTGAAAAAATGTATACTTTTTCCTCCTGTTGTATATTATCGGTATGATTATGATGAAGCTTTTTTATTTCAAGCATGCGCAAAAAAAAAAAAAAAAAAAAACAGACATACAGTATAATCTAGAATATTTATTTGCACTCGAAAGGGAGTGGGAAGAGGAAAAAATTATTCAATCCCAGCCCTGATCTCTCGTCCAGAATTCTTATTATTTCATAGGATACTACTGTCCTTTAAGTCCACGCAATGAAAGAGAGAGAGAAAAAGAAAAAAAAACAAAAGAACTAAACCAATAGACAACCAACTAGAGAAAAAAAAACAATTCAGAGTTGGCTTATTAACTGTAATTTTCATTACATACGCTAATTGGACAAGAACAGCAACACACATTGTCAGTAAATTTGTCATACTCTGACCGAACCATATACTGTCTGAAATTTTTTACCTCAAGAATTTCATCCATCAGCACTGACAGCTCATTGGCATTCCGCGCTACAAAGTGGTAACGGATTTTGGCAAATTTGCGAGGGGGCAGCATCCCGTTGTAGGACCTGTTGAGACACATGTTTGCCATTTTTACCTTAGTGAATCTCAAAGACACCATAATGATCCAACAACATGATGTCATTTTTACCCATTGGACGAATTAGAAGAATGAGTTCCATAGAACTGCAAAAAAAAAAGTGCAGCAAAAAGTTGTTTGGACTAATATTGAGCTTTTGATTTAATGTACATTTAGTTTTTAAAAACTCTTACATCATCAGCTGAGTGTTTCCTGTAATCTGGACTAATGGGAGATCCCAGCGAAATGGGGGACACTGGAGTCCCACCAGGACCCTCTGTTTCCCACGGAGCTGTTCTAAAGAGCTCTGCAGGAGGCTCCCAGCCGTTCCGGAACTTGGGATAGTAAGGAGGAGCACACTGATCCCTTGGCCATTCAGCTCTTAAGAACAAAAGAGAATAGAATTATCATACAGTACTAGATTCGGATTTTGAAAACATGCCCAGTAAGAGTTGATAACAAACCTGGGTTTAGTCCATCCCTCTCCTAGAAGCTCAAAGGTGATAGTTTCTTTGGGGGTGAGGTGACCCCGCAGGAAGTCTACAGCGTCTTTGGAAAGGTGGGGGGAGATGATGGACCGTACCAGCTCAGGACTGTGCAAACTTTGCAGGACCTGTAAAGACAGAGGGAAACTATCAGAATTGCACCTTTATAAAACACTAATGAAAACAGATTTCTACTGTAGTCAATTGACAAGTTCCACTTTGGATTGGGTCGTTATTTTTTACGCATCAAATTTTATTGACCCTTCATATGGCAGGGGATTATTTTAGTTAAAAAAAAACCAAATTAACCTGACCTGGCTTCTACATTCATGGACATCACATCTTGGGTCATGTAGGCCACAACATTAACTGTGAAATGTGATGTTTACATTTGTGGATGCAAGGTCTCAATTATGATTATACATATATATTTTTTATTCTTAACCCTTTCAGGAAGTGTGGTCACTACAGTGGACAGTTATTGAAACGTTGCCACTTAAGACCTTTAATGCCTTATAGCTGAATTAACTATTTGTGGTCATTAAAAAAACTTAAATATTAGCAATTATTATATATATATACAGTAAGGAGCAGAAGTATTTGCATCCCTTGTGATTTTGCAAGTTCAAAATAGGTAGAGATTTGAAATTTCAATCATATATGCATTTCCGCTTATTAGGACATAATCTAAAAAAAAAAAAATCCGGAAATCACATTGTATGATTTTTTAATAATTCATATTCAATTTACTGGGGTTCATAAGTATTTGCACCCCTGAAAATCAGCAATAATTATGACACTCAAAGAGTTGTCAGTCTACCTTAACAAAAAAAAAAAAGGCCACCTTTACCCCATTAGTAACCACCCACCCACTACCCATTTGAGCTCTTTATTGTCACCTGTGCACCCTACAGTCAGTCATAATCCAACTGCTACCATGGGGAAGACCACAAAGCTTTAGAAAGACACCAGAGAAAAAATTGTCGAGCCCCACAAAGCTGGAAAAGACTATGGGACAATTGGAAAGGAGCTCGGTGAGAATAAATCAACAGTTGCAGCAATTGCTAGAAAATGTAAAAGGCTAAACATGACTGATAATCTACCTCGGGCTGGGGCACCATGTAAAATCTCTCCTCGTGGGGCATCACTCATGATGAGAAAACTGAGGACTCAGCATAGTACTACAAGGAAGGAGCTGGTCAATGGCCTGAAGAGACCTGGATTCACAGTTACAAAGGCTACTGTCAGTAGAACACTACGGTGCAATGGTTTAAAATCATACATTGTTCAGAAGGTTCCCCTATTGAAGCCAGTACATGTGTAGGCCCATCCGAAGTTTGCCAAGGACCATCTGAATGATGCAGAGGGGTCATGGGAGAAAGTCATGTGGTCAGATGAGACCAAAATAGAACTTTTTAGTGCAAACTTTACCGTCGTGTGCGGAGGAAAAATAGAAGGAAGAGTACAATCACAAGAACACCACCCCCACTGTGATGTATGGGGTGGAAACCTCATGCTTTGGGGCTGCTTTTTGGCAAAGGAAACAGGATGACTGTACTGTATAAAGCAGAGGATGAATGGTGAAATGTATCGTAAGATTTTGAGCCACAACCTCCTTCCCTCAGTCAGATACTTAAAGATAAGTCGTGGCTGGATCTTCCAACATGACAATGATCTGAAGCACACAGCCAAGCTGACCAAGCAGTGGCTGCGTAATAAGCATATCAAGGTTCTGGAGTGGCTTAGCCAGTCCCCAGACCTCAGTCCAATAGAAAATCTCAACAACAGCCCCGAAACCTGACAGATTTGTGTGGAAGAATGGGCCAAAATCCCTGTTTCCGTATGTGAAAACCTGGTAAAGAACTAAAGAAAGCGTCTGACCTCTGTAATTGCAAACAAAGGCTTCTGCACTAAATATTAGCACTGATTTTCTCAGTGGTACAAATACTTTTAAACTCCAGTAAATTACAAATAAATTATTGAAAAATCATACAATGTGAGTTCCAGATTTTTTTTTATTTATTATGTCTCTATAAGTGAAAATGCATCTATGATTGATATTTCAGACCTCTACCTATTTTTTAAGAGGGTGAACTGGCAAAATCACAAGGGGTGCAAATATTTCTGCTCCTCACTGTATATATTTCCCTTTAAAAAAAAAAAAGCTAATAATTAAGTATAGTTATGTATAACTATATAATTATAAATAAATATATGAAGTAATACAATGTTAATAAAACCTAATTTAATTACATTAAATGTGTAAAGTATTGCATCAGTATTGCATTTAAACTGGGAGGATTAGCTATGAATGCTCATCTTTCAGTAGCATTGATGGCACGAGACGCCCAATCCATTTTTACTTGGAGGGTCACTGTCAGTCTCTCCCAGTCAAAATGGATTGGACGTCTAGCATTTTTACTGGGAGAGTCACTGTCAGTCTCTCCCAGTCAAAAAGGATTGGATGTCTAGCGCCGTCACTGTCAGCCTCTCCCAGTCATTTTTCAACAAGTCTCCAGCTGTAAAATAGGCCTAAGGCGTGTTCACTCGAGGGCACACAAAGTTGAAGTTGCTGCTTTATCTGAAGCTTATCAAACAAATGTGGTGTTTCTGGAAACAAGCAAACCATATCAATGCAAAGTCCATAAGAGCAGCGTCATTCATGAAAAATGCCAGCATGCAAAGGATGGCTTTTGCAGGCTTGAAGAAACAAAAAGTACACCTGTTTGTGCAAATCGTATCATGGCAACAGTGGAGACTGACCTGTATTATATACAGTGGTACCTCTACTTACAGTGGGGCAAATAAGTATTTAATCAACCACTAATTGTGCAAGTTCTCCCACTTGAAAATATTAGAGAGGCCTGTAAGTGTCAACATGGGTAAACCTCAACCATGAGAGACAGAATGTGGGAAAAAAACTGAAAATCACATTGTTTGATTTTTAAAGAATTTATTTGCAAATTATGGTGGAAAATAAGTATTTGGTCAATACCAAAAGTTCATTTCAATACTTTGTTATGTACCCTTTGTTGGCAATAACGGAGGCCAAACGTTTTCTGTAACTCGTCACAAGCTTTTCACACACTATTGCTGGTATTTTGGCCCATTCCTCCATGTAGATCTCCTCGAGAGCAGTGATGTTTTGGGGCTGTCGTTGGGCAACACGGACTTTCAACTCCCTCCACAGGTTGAGATCTGGAGACTGGCTAAGCCACTCCAGGACCTTGAAGTGCTTCTTACGAAGCCACTCCTTTGTTGCCCTGGCTGTGTGTTTGGGATCATTGTCATGCTAAAAGAACCAGCCATGTCTCATCTTCAATGCCCTTGCTGATGGAACTCACTCAGAATCTCTCGATACATGGCCCCATTCATTCTTTCTTTTACACAAATCAGTCATCCTGGTCTCTCTGCAGAAAAACAGCCCCAAAGCATGATGTTTCCACCCCCATGCTTCACAGTGGGTATGGTGTTATTCGGATGCAATTCAGTATTCTTTCTCCTCCAAACACGAGAATCTGTGTTTCTACCAAAAAGTTCTATTTTGGTTTCATCTGACCATAGCCTGGTGCAGGTCTACAATTTTGTCTCTGGTGTCCTTCGACAGCTCTTTGGTCTTGGCCATAGTGGAGTTTGGAGTGTGACTGACTGAGGTTGTAGACAGGTGTCTTTTATACCGATAATCAGTTAAAACAGGTGCCATTAATAGAGGTAACGAGTGGAGCCTCGTTAGACCTCGTTAGAAGAAGTTAAACCTCTTTGACAGCCAGAAATCTTGCTTGTTTGTAGGTGACCAAATACTTATTTTCCACTCTAATTTGGAAATAAATTCTTCTTAATTTTTCCACATTCTGTCTCTCATAGTTGAGGTTTACCCATGTTGACAATTACAGGCCTCTCTAATCTTTTCAAGTAGGGGAACTTGCACAATTGGTAGTTGACTAAATACTTATTTTCCCCACTGTACAAATGTCTCTACAAATGGAATTTTCAGGATACGGCATGCCACAATGGGAAAATATTGCCTCTTGTTACGGAACAAATTTCAGGATACAAGAGACAAAAATACAGTACAGTACCGTAAAAGATACAGAGGGGAGAACAAGTATTTGATACACTGCCAATGGGTTTTCCCATTGACAGTGTATCAAATACTTGTTCTCCCCACTGTACATACTGTATGTACTTCCTGCTTTTAAATGTCGCGCCAAAAGATCCTGCTGGCATATTTTTCCCATCATGCTTCAGTATTCTGCTCTCCTATTGACCTATTGTTGATGGCGTTTCAATTTGAGTGTCGCAGTATGATGACGTGCACAGGCGCAACAGTGTTGTTGTTGGCATAGCGGGCTCAACGTCCTAGCCAAAAGAGCAAAAGTCTACTGTTGTTTTTGTCTCATGAAGAGTTTTTTGATGAGACGGAGAGACATCTTCTCCTCTCGATTAAGGAAAACGAAATTGCCGAAACGGTAGTCTGCCACAAAGCCAACACCATTTTCAATTTCGTCAAAGAAGAAGACGTCGCCTCACTCGAAAGCTTAGATATATTTTTCCTTTTTCTTCCTGGCATTATGTAGTTCATTGCAAGTTTTAACGGTTAGGTTAGGTACAGTGCCTTGTAAAAGTATTCAGCCCCCTTGAATCTTGCAACCTTTCGCCACATTTCAGGCTTCAAACATAAAGATGTGAAATTTAATTTTTTTGTCAAGATTCAACAACAAGTGGGACACAATCGTGAAGTGGAACAACATTTATTGGATAATTTAAACTTTTTTAACAAATAAAAAACTGAAAAGTGGGGCGTGCAATATTATTCGGCCCCTTTACTTTCAGTGCAGCAAACTCACTCCAGAAGTTCAGTGAGGATCTCTGAATGATCCAATGTTGTCCTAAATGACCGATGATGATAAATAGAATCCACCTGTGTGTAATCATGTCTCCGTATAAATGCACCTGCTCTGTGATAGTCTCAGGGTTCTGTTTACAGTGCAGAGAGCATTATGAAAACCAAGGAACACACCAGGCAGGTCCGAGGTACTGTTGTGGAGAAGTTTAAAGCCGGATTTGGATACAAAAAGATTTCCCAAGCTTTAAACATCTCAAGGAGCACTGTGCAAGCCATCATATTGAAATGGAAGGAGCATCAGACCACTGCAAATCTACCAAGACCCGGCCGTCCTTCCAAACTTTCTTCTCAAACAAGGAGAAAACTGATCAGAGATGCAGCCAAGAGGCCCATGATCACTCTGGATGAACTGCAGAGATCTACATCTGAGGTGGGAGAGTCTGTCCATAGGACAACAATCAGTCGTACACTGCACAAATCTGGCCTTTATGGAAGAGTGGCAAGAAGAAAGCCATTTCTCAAAGATATCCATAAAAAATCTCATTTAAAGTTTGCCACAAGCCACCTGGGAGACACACCAAACATGTGGAAGAAGGTGCTCTGGTCAGATGAAACCAAAATTGAACTTTTTGGCCACAATGCAAAATGATATGTTTGGCGTAAAAGCAACACAGCTCATCACCCTGAACACACCATCCCCACTGTCAAACATGGTGGTGGCAGCATCATGGTTTGGGCCTGCTTTTCTTCAGCAGGGACAGGGAAGATGGTTCAAATTGACGGGAAGATGGATGCAGCCAAATACAGGAACATTCTGGAAGAAAACCTGCTGGTATCTGCACAAGACCTGAGACTGGGACGGAGATTTATCTTCCAACAGGACAATGATCCAAAACATAAAGCCAAATCTACAATGGAATGGTTCAAAAATAAACGTATCCAGGTGTTAGAATGGCCAGGTCAAAGTCCAGACCTGAATCCAATCGAGAATCTGTGGAAAGAGCTGAAGACTGCTGTTCACAAACACTCTCCATCCAACCTCACTGAGCTCGAGCAGTTTTGCAAGGAAGAATGGGCAAGAATGTCAGTCTCTCGATGTGCAAAACTCATAGAAACATACCCCAAGCGACTTGCAGCTGTAATTGGAGCAAAAGGTGGCGCTACAAAGTATTAACGCAAGGGGGCCGAATAATATTGCACGCCCCACTTTTCAGTTTTTTATTTGTTAAAAAAGTTTAAATTATCCAATAAATTTTGTTCCACTTCACGATTGTGTCCCACTTGTTGTTGATTCTTGACAAAAAATTAAAATTTTATATCTTTATTTTTGAAGCCTGAAATGTGGCGAAAGGTTGCAAGGTTCAAGGGGGCCGAATACTTTTGCAAGGCACTGTATATGGAATGATTCAAATGTGTTTGGCTGTTGTTTTATTCCGGTTTTATCCTAATTATTAAATTTAATGTGGCGTTTCAGTAGTGCTTGGAACAGAAGTTTCAGGTTGCAAGACTATTTCCAGAACAAATTATTTCCTAATTAGAGGTATCACTGGACAACACAAAAAGGAGACGTTCACCTTGTCACACTTGCTCTAAAATACATAAGGTAAACCTCAATAAATTAGACTACAATTACTTTGTTGATTTCCGTTTCATATTTTTAGCGATTTAGATCAAAATGAGGCCATTTGTTTCTGTACCGATAGTTCATACAAAATCTAAACTTGTTCTTTCAACCAATGAGGAGTGGTTTGTTTCAATGATTGGGGACCGGTTGGGTCCCGTGATGATGGCGACACCTGCTGGTGGTGTGTCTGATTTAGATCATAAATATGATTTGCGATTTTGAGGCCATTTCTTGTAAATAAAAACTTGTTCTTCTTCCACCAGGTTTGACAACAGTGGGATTCATCGTCTCCGAATATAGCCGACAGACAGAAAGACGGACAGACAGACAGACAGACAGACAGACAGACAGACAAACAGAGAGACAGGTTCTGATAATCATAGCATGATAAAGGCAATGTGCATTTCCTACCAGCTCCAAAGGGCCGAAGAGGAAATGAACCAATTCAGAGGCACTTGGATTCTGGATGTGCTTCTTCAGTTTGGCCTGCAGGGAGTGCAGTCACAGAGCCAATGAGGAGGGGAAAAGGAGAGAGGTAGGTTGAGCGATCTGAAATAGCTCACCAAGAGGTTGAAAGCCAGCTTCAGTTTCTGGAGGCTATCGATGAACTCTTCTTCTGAGGGGGGCTTTGCTCGCAAGGTCAGCATGCCCTCTGCGAAAGAGCACAAAAGACACATTAGTTTACAGTCACACCAGCACCATTTTACTCAATGGACAGAGGTCAAGCTACACATGAATGTGCCTAAACACTCAGCTACCATCTCTGCCAGAACATATGACTTATAACAAACAAATAGCTTTAGCATAGTTTAATATCCTTGCCCTTGGCCACACAAACCCAAGTGAGGTTTTGTTATACAGTAATGGGTTTCTCAGCCTGAAATCCATCATGTTTGTTACTTGTAATAATGAGCAGGGTATGATCTACTCATTCCAGTAACTTGATACTGTTAACATTGGATATACAGAGTAATAATTACATCCTCCAATTCATAGAGTTCCAGAGTTGAGAAACCGATTGAGTGGGGCAGATAAGTATTTAGTCAACCACTAATTGTGCAAGTTCTCCCACTTGAAAATATTAGAGAGGCCTGTAATTGTTAACATGGGTAAACCTCAACCATGAGAGACAGAATGTGAAAAAAAAAAAGAAAAAAAAAAACAGAAAATCACATCGTTTGATTTTTTAAGAATTTATTTGCAAATCATGGTGGAAAATAAGTATTTGGTCAATACCAAAAGTTCATCAGTACTTTGTTATGTTACATTTGTTGGCAATAACTGAGGCCAAACGTTTTCTGTAACTCTTCACAAGCTTTTCACACACGGTTGCTGGTATTTTGGCCCTTTCCTCCATGCAGATCTCTAGAGCAGTGATGTTTTGGGGCTGTCGTTGGGCAACACGGTCTTTCAACTCCCTCCACAAATTTTCTATGGGGTTGAGATCTGGAGACAGGATCGGCCACTCCAGGACCTTGAAGTGCTTCTTACGAAGCCACTCCTTTGTTGCCCTGGCTGTGTGTTTGGGATCATTGTCATGCTGAAAGACCCAGCCACGTCTCATCTTCAGTACCATTGCTGATGGAACTCCCTCAAAATCTCTCGATACATGGCCCCATTCATTGTTTCTTTTACACAGATCAGTCGTCCTGGTCCCATTGCAGAAAAATAGCCCCAAAGTATGATGTTTCCACCCCCATGCTTCACAGTGGATATGGTGTTCTTCAGATGCAATTCAGTATTCTTTCTCCTCCAAACATGAGAACCTGTATTTCTACCAAAAAGTTCGATTTTGGTTTCATCTGACCATAACACATTCTCTCAGTCCTCTTCTGGATCATCCAAATGCTCTCTAGCGAACCGCAGACTGGCCTGGACGTGTACTTTCTTCAGCAGGGGGACACGTCTGGTAGTGGAGGATTTCAGTCCCTGGCAGCGCATTGTGTTACTGATAGTAGCCTTTGTTACTGTGGTCCCAGCTCTCTGTAGGTCTTTCACTCGGTCCCCCCCGTGTGGTTCTGGGATTTTCGCTCACCGTTCTCGTTATCATTTTGATGCCATAGGGTGAGATCTTGCATGGAGCCCCAGATCGAGGAAGATTATCAGTGGTCTTGTATGTCTTCCATTTTCTAATAATTGCTCCCACAGTTGATTTCTTTTCACCAAGCGTTTTACCTATTGCAGATTCAGTCTTCCCAGCCTGGTGCAGGTCTACAATTTTGTCTCTGGTGTCCTTGGACAGCTCTTTGGTCTTGGCCATAGTGGAGTTTGGCGTGTGACTGACTGAGTTTGTGGACAGGTGTCATTTATACCGATAATGAGTTATAACAGGTGCCATTAATACTGGTAATGAGTGGAGCCTCATTAGACCGTGTTAGACCTCGTTAGACCTCTTTGACAGCCAGAAATCTTGCTTGTTTGTAGGTGACCAAATACTTATTTTCCACTCTAATTTGGAAATAAATCCTTTAAAAATCAAACAACGTGATTTTCTGTATTTTTTCCACATTCTGTCTCTCATGGTTGAGGTTTACCCATGTTGACAATTACAGGCCTCTCTCATCTTTTCAAGTAGGAGAACTTGCACAATTGGTGGTTGGTTATTTGCCCCACAGTATTTAGAGAATAAATGACTGCCAGCAGATTTGTATTTGTAGTCAGTGACAGCACACATCTTTTCACACAATAGTGAAAAATTAAAGAGTTCAAATTACATCTTTACTGATCAGACATGCGGAAATGAGAAAAAAAGATTTTTAAAAAAAATCACTCAACACATTACGGCATTATTATAACTTCGTGTCTTAACTCACTGGCTGCCATTGACATTGAAAGATGTCCAATCCAATTTGACTGAGAGTTAAAATGGATTGGATGTCAGTCGTCCTCAATGGAATGAAACATTAAGTAATTATGTTAATAATAATACCGCTGCAATAAAAATCGAGTATTAACTTCTTAACAAAGGCCATACTGGCGTGTTGGTGTTTACCACCACGCACATCACTGGAGGACACAAAGAGATACAAACATGGCAGCGTGAGCAATATTCAACATATTGTCACTTCATGGTTGCTACCACAGAAGAAGAAAGGGCAACAGACCTGCTGGTCCTTTCTTCTTATTCTTCTTACTCTTGTTGCGTTGGCTGAGTTGGGAAAAGGCCTCGGCTGCTTTTTGCACCCTCGCCACAAAAATTTCAATATCGTCCAGAGCACAGTTGAGTATTTGCTGCAAGAGAAGAATTTTGGATAAAGCTGTTGTATCATATACAGTTTCATTTTGAAAGACTTCATAATAAGATGTCCACCTTGAAAGTGAAGGAAAACACTTACTACATCCTTCTCAATGCGCTGGGCCAACTTTTCATGCGACTCTGAGTCATTGTGTCCAGAGACTCGCCTCTCTGCTCCCCATCCCAAAAAAACAGATGACAAACAAGCATTCATTCAACTGGTGACAAAACATTACTTGTAATGAAATACTGATGCTTTTAAAATAAACTGATTTTGACACTAGTAGCTCTTTTTGGAACAATTTAGACATTAGTACTGAGAAATTTTAACCCTTTCATGCACGAATTACGATTTGTTTTCCTAAATACCTTATCAAGACCATCTAGGACAGGGGTCTCAAAATTGCAATAGCGTACTGCACGAACGCTATTTTTAGACCACAAGGCTGCGTGACGTCACCATCATAAACCGGAAAGCGGTCAACCAATGCAAGTACTGATTAATTGTATTTTTTTGTTACTGTCGCATTTTCCCCGATATGCTAGATGATAAATAATCGATCCAAACAAAGACAAATTGAAAAATAATGTTTAAAAGGGTAACTACAGTATATGAAAAAGAAAATCTCAACCACTCCTTGTTGTCTGCGATTTCTGCATCGTGACCCTTGTTATATCACCATGTTTCACCCATAAAATCCTCCAAAAATCCGGCTGTGGCCATTCACAACTGTGTTTTGACACTCAGTGATACATGCTGCATGGAGCTTTTGGATCGAAACAAGGTAAGTACGCGATAATATCTCGTTAAAATCTTGGCGTCTTTAATTCTGCTGTCGCCTCCAGTTAGGGTTTTGCTGTTAATTTTTTTTTTTTTAAATGCCCTCCTGTTCAAAATTTTTCTTCCCCCAGAAAATTGAGATTTTAAGCTTTCTAATGATGTATCACATGTGCAAATCGGACAATTTAGAAATTTGGACAAATTGGGGGTCTCTGAGCAGAACTTCAAGTCACCTAAGTGTTTTCCGCCATATTTAAATAAATAAGCCATGTTTGGCCTCGGTCTTTTTGTAGTACGCCTGTTCATGCCAACAGCTAGGCTCTAGATTTAACAGCTTTACCTTTTCTGTTGTAAAGAAATAACCTTAGTAAGGGGGGCGTGTAAATAAATTAATTAAGATTTGTTATTAATGAAAAAATTAAAAGTGTTCGTTGGCCATCACTGAGTAGCATTTGCGATCGCTATACAAAAATAGCAATACAAATTACCCCCAAGAGCGGTTGTAGAGAGACGTTAGATAACCAGAGGTTATAAGAAAGGCGGGGCATATGGTGGTAAAGGATAGTTTGTTGAAACAGGAGAATGTCATTGTCAGTGTCGTAAGGCAATGCACACAAGAAAAAGGTGTCAATAAAAAAGCTACCTCTGGATCAGGTCGGCTCTTTTTCAGCCCTAGACACTCATGCAACGTCTTTAACTGAAAATTCGTATGTTCTTCCACATCTTTACCAGTGAATTTGGCACCAGAGATATCATTTTCGGATAGAATTGGTAGGTTTAGCTCAATAAACATCTCGTTCGTACACTGTTTACATGCATCTAGCATGAGGGGCAAACGCGAGTTTGACCCCCCCTAGCAACAGTTGTTAACGTCCTGAATATTAATGAGCAAAGGTGACGTGTTACGTGCGGTACGCTATTGCGGCCCACGGGAATATTTTATGCGGCCCCATTTGTTATCTAACTGTAATACTGCATTATTGTTGCCTGCACGTATTTCGTGAAAGGGCAAAAATAAACTAATAAATACATTTAAAAAAATAAATATTTTAAATAAAATGAATGAAAAACGATTATCTAAATTGTAATAAGTAAAAAAAAAACCAAAAAAAACAATAAAAAGCTATGAGTAATAAAACATTTTTTTAAAAAATCAAAATATTTTCAATATCAATTTCCTTCTTTTACCAACTACCACAACACATACTCTGTGACCTGGGCTGGCAAGTTAAGCTAATGCTAATTTTTGAATAGATGTCCACTTTAGTGACCACTGGCGCTGAAAGGGTTACACATGTTAACAATTACTTGACTTGACACGTTTATAATGTGCATACCAGTGGAAAGAAGTTTAATTTTATGAAGTTTAATAATTATTTAATGAGTTCAATAAACTGAGAATTAAAAGCAAAAATAAAAAAAACACACAGATTTAAAATTTTCTGATGTGAAATACTGTCAAAAAACGTAAATAAATTCCAGTATTCCCAAGAAGTGGCCTCCCAACAAAGGGCAGACATTTTATCAACACTGACACTATTTTAGCCAATTGAATTTGAGAGACTTTCAAAATGTATGTGCATGATGTTACATAACGGCTCTGCTCGTAAGTTGTGTCATATTTTGTGTTGAAACATTTCTTCAGATTTCTAAGAAAGTTTCCCTTTGCATGCAAAGTAAGCAATGTGAGCAATCATCTTTCAATATCATCCCCTCAAAAAATAACTACGACTATAAAAATATATGTGTAAGAGGCTTGATGTCCTCTTGTTATTTTATTTTCACCTTGTGGAATGGGGGCAGCAACACGTCCCTTTGCAACAGGGGCGGGCTTGGTCGGCGAGTGGGGTATGATGGTCTCTCTTTGGCGCTTCATTTTCTCCTGGTTGATTCTAAAAGAGCAAGAGGACATCAACGCCTTCACTGAGCATGATAAGTATGTATGTATGTATGTTTGTGTGCACATCCCTTACTTGAGTGTCTGAGGCCTTGATTTCTTTCCATATTTGTTGTCTCCAAGTGCACTGTCTATATCGGCATGAACCAGTTCAGCCTGTACTTGTGGAGATGGAGCAGACACTTAAATATTGTAGTCCCCATTACGTTTTTAACGTGAACACATGCAACTAGGTCAATTTACTGCAGTCCGTGACCCACCTCCACCTCGTCACAGTGGAAAAAATGGATGTCCGGCCGGTGCTGATCCTTGTCTTGACACACGAGCAGCAGGACCGACGGGTAGCGAGTTTGGTTTAGCACAGCCTGAGACAGATGGATAGTGGGTAGGGGGAAGTTCTCCAGCTCCTCCTGCAGAGAAAGAATTTACATTTATCAGAAGGGAATATAAAATCAAATTACTTATTAATTTGCCCTTTCAGGGACAGTGGTCACTACAGTGGGCAGCTACTTAAAAAGCTACTCAGGAGCTTTTACCCCTACATAGGGCAAGTGACTATTTTTGGTCACTACATTTATTTTTAAATGTTATTAATATTGTAATTACTAATCATTATTGTACTTTTATTAATATTAATCAGGGCTGTCAAACGATTAAAATTTTTAATCGAGTTAATCACAGCTTAAGAATTAATTAATCGTAATTAATCGCAATTCAAACCAATCTATGAAATATGCCATATTTTTCTCTAAATTATAAGTATACATAAGTACTGTATTTGTTTAATATGACAATAAATCAACAAGATGGCATTAACATTATTAACATTCTGTTAAAGCGATCCATGGATAGAAAGACTTGTAGTTCTTAAAAGATAAATGTTAGTACAAGTTATAGAAATTTTATATTAAAACCCCTCTTAATGTTTTCGTTTTAATAAAATTTGTAAAATTTTCAATCCAAAAATAAACTAGTAGCTCGCCATTGTTGATGTCAATAATTACACAATGCTCATGGGGCTGAAACCCATAAAATCAGTCGCATCCAAGCGCCAGCTGAGGGCGACAAAACACCAAAAAACACAAGTAACAAGTGGAAATGACGCTGTGCTGTCATTTTAATCTGTTTGAGCGGGGCGTGTGCGTTAAATACGTCAAATATTTTAACATGATTAATTTTAAAAAATTAATTACCGCCCGTTAACGCGATAATTTTGACAGCCCTAATATTAATATTATCTTCCTATAATTATAGGTACATTTATCAATTAAAACAATGTTAATAAAATCTATTAAGGTAAAAGCTAGTATATATCTCATTCCATGCCTTTTACAGCAATAGACATCCAATTCATTTAAACTGGGAGGAATGGCCATCAATGCTCCTCTTTCAGTGCTATTGACGGCGCTAAACGTCCAATCCATTTTGACTGGGTAGGCTGGACGTCTCACACCGACAATGGCAGCCAATTTGTTGAATGAGGGTTAAAAAAAAAGGCATAATTTGCCAATGAAAGGGTTAAGTTGAAGTAGTCACCAAGTGGGGCGGTACCTGGGTGTCACAGTCCAACAGCCGAACTGCCTTATCAGTGACTTGCAAAAGCATTTCCTGAGTCCAAATCTTGTCTTTTGAATCCAAAAGGACAAGTTTTTTGATGGCATCGTCCACAGTGGCGATGGACTCGGTCTTGTCCATGATGAAGGTGGACAGATGCTAATGAAGGCAGAGAGATGACAATATCACAATTTTCTGATTTCTCATGTAATGTGACCAAAACAAATGAATGCTTAATGGTCAAAAATCTGACTCAATCCTCAGCAAAATGTATGTAGACCGATCTACTCTTTTACTCGATCCACTTCAACCTCTGAAAATTTTACAACAATCCACTCAATTTTTGGAATTGTATGGACATTTTAGTTTCGGTCAGTCATAACAGCTCTCTAGGAAAGCGCTACTCAGCATGCGCATGACAACCACACCCCCCCAAGGGTTATCACAGGTCAGATGTCGATTGAGTTGACCAACCATTTTGACGACAGTGTCGTTTCTGTTGTTGTTGCTACAAGTGAGTAATATTTTTAAAGTAAATTCATTTTATAGTGCTTTTTGACCACTAACCACTGTAAGCAATTACATATGCACGAAACACTAGAATATTGATGATATAACGAGATAATAGCATAAGGAAGTGATTATTGTATGATAAGCAGTAAACACATGGGTTTCCTGAGTTTTGATAGTGTTTACTGTTCAGTATAGAATATTGACATTATGGTGGGACAAAAGTGGGAGTATATAAATACCTAATATATCTATGATATATCCAAATAGGCGTGTCAAAACGTAAGGTAGATTTGTTCGACATTAAGTTGCTATCAACAACGGGGAGATTACTTCGAACATCAGCATTGCTCAGGTATCAAAGTGAAAATTGGCATTGGTATGTTATGCTAATTTTTGGAGTTTCAAAGTAATTTTCTGCACTAAATGAAGGCCTACAGAGTTCAAACCAATCCAAGAACACTCCCAGACAAATAGAGTAAAACTGTGTGAAATTTTGTCAAAATCCGCCCAGCAGTTTCAGCATCCATAAAACACGAACACACACACAGGCATACAGACAAACTTTTACAACAAGATTAAGATATCCAGCCGAAATGAATCCCCTAATAATATTTCGGAAAATTGTCCTTTTTTTTTTTTTTTTAAATCCAGCTTCTTTTTGAGGAATACTCAAAGCCACAACAAATCGTCACATTTAAATTGTTACATGAAACCGTAAAGTTTGAAAGCTAACTGCAATATTGCGATCGCAACTGACGCGTATTTCGCCTCCACAATCAGGTCACATTTTCTATGCTAATTTTTGGAGTTTCAGATTAATTTTCCACTTTAAATAGAGGCCTAAAGAGATTAAACCCATCTAAGAATCCTAAAACACATGAAGTACAACTGTGTAAAATTTCGTCAAATTCCAGAATTTCGGAGTCCATAGGGAAGGAACACACACATGCAACCACACACACACACACACACACACACAGTTCCATTCATACAGGTGTGCCCAAACCGGTCCTCAAAGGCCGCTGTGGTTTCTGGTTTTTGTTCGAACTGATTGAGCACAGATAGTTTAACCAATGATGTTTCTGCTACAACAAGCAGCACCTGACTATAATCAACTAATTACATTTGTAAGACACCAAATTGGTGCAAAAGTGTCATCCTGTTTTGTTGGAAAGAAATCCTGCGGCCCTATGTGGAATAGTTAATATATATATATATATATATACTGTAAGTATAGTAATATAGATAATTACTGACTTCCTGTTAGAACAACCTGAGATAATTTTATATCACCAGATAAGAGCTGACTGACACCCATCAATAATTACATTGAAACAACACTTTTCCGCTTCGTCATAAAACAATAACACTCATAGGGCAAGTATGACTTAAAGTAGGCTACATGAGTTAATTTCAAAACATTTTCTTCTACTGTGTAAGCAAGATGAAAAGAACATTTTACCATTCTTGGTTCCATCAGTTTAACATGCAAAACAAACTAAAAAAAATTACATTCCTTGAATAAAATGGAAAATATCAAGCCATAATTTGCTATTTGAGAACAACACAAAACGTTTACATAAAACGTTCAAATAGAATGCTATCAAAACTTGAATTCAAAATTTGCAAATGCAGTCTTACCTCAACATGATACTGTGACGTTTCATGCATGATGTAATTGGAGTTAGAATATTTTTTCCTTTGCTCTGAGAAAGAAAAAAAACACTTTGAAAACATCTGTCTGACAGTAATAGCAGTAAAAGTAAAAACACTCGCCTGAGACCCACATGATACACTGATCGGAGCAGGAGTGAACAGAACTCATGAGCGAAGCAATCACACCAGCAGAGCAATAAGGAAGAATACCTATTGTGTGCATGCGTGTCAAACTTTATCTATACTCTAGTGGGTAACGATGCGAGTCAAAGAAAACCATGAAAGGCAACGTAAACTCATGTACTCAGATTATTAGGTTCTTACAAATAGGTTTTACCTAAACATCATCATATTTTTTATTCCTGGTTGACATTTGAAGGAGAGGCAGAATACATACTTAAAGTTAATTATTAATCCTGCTTTTTTAAGCTCAAGTGCTCTCCCTCACTTTATATCACGTTGGCAAGGGTTACACTTGGTCAATGTGCCATAAAAGCAACCAAACCTCAAGATCAAAGATCAAACATAGTCACTACACAAAAACACAACAGCATACAAACCTCTGCATCATTATCAATAGATGTTTTTTTTCCAGTATGTGGCGCCTCAAACTCTTAGGCGCCTGCTCTGTTTGAATTGATTTTGACTCCAAGTTCATTTGGGATTGGATGTCAATCGTCGTCAATGCCAGCCAATGTGATATGACATGGTCACAGCTTTTGTCAAATTGAAAACCTTCAAAATCCTAATTTTGCTAAATATTAATGAATACACCATAGAAAAAAACAAACTGTACAAATTTGCAGTAAATTACCGGTAGCTTTGGTTGCCAGAATTCTACCCTTAAGAAAATAAACCATAAAATACATGTAATAACAAAGTAGTCCTTTGGTAACAGTAAATTTTACTTTAGATTTTTGTTTTAATGAAAATCATGTTAGAAAAAAAAATAACATTGTGATTAATTGATACTGTGATCCATATTTAACTGGTCTAGATGTTGGGGATGACACCACAACGCTCCTGTTCTCATTATCACAATGCTCATTTTCTCATTGTGTTCCCTCTCCAACCGTGGTCCGAACCCATGGCTTCCTCAAGGCAGTCAAGCGTGCTGACTACTGAGCTGTTGAAAACTGGTTAGTGCAAGTTGTGTGCATGTAAAAGCTTAAAAAAACCCTGTGAATTTAAAAGAGTGTGCTGGCAGCTGATGCTGGATAAAGGAAGTGATTAGCTCAGTAGTTAGCATGCTTGACTGCCGCATTGACGGCGTGGAATCAAAACCCATTTGGAAAGTGGTATAAAGAGTAAGAAGTACTTTTTACTACATTAATACTTTTGATGTTTGGTTGTTGTAAAGCAAAAGTTAAAATGGCATTCTTCTTAGAATAGTTTATTGTTAGTTTGACAATACCAGTTTTACATTTTTTCTTGGATTTTCTTAATGGTACAATTCTGGCAACCACAGCTGCCAGTATTTTAAGGTAAAGGTTAAGAGGTCTTTGACTGACTGCCCTCCCTCTACTGATTTTTTTTTTTTTTTTTTAATTGGCAGAAAAGCATAACTGTGCGCCTGCTCACACACAGTATTTACCAGGTAAATTACACGCAGGTAACCATTACATTGTTATAAAATGGAGGCATATTACTATCAAGCTCACACTACCAGATGTCTTCTCTCCACACCCGGTAGAACAAACACTTTGTATGGCGTGTGCAACATTAAAAGCACTTGTTCCCTCTGCATGGGGTACATTGCACTGTGTGTTGAATTCAACACAAAAGGGACGGACTTTGAACATGAGTTGACTGAATATGTTAAGTGTCCTTTCATTGCCAGGAACCTTTTTAAAGTCAAGTGTTATTTTGAAAAGGGATAGCTTGTGTCAATGCCACCATGTGCGAATGACGGCAGTATTTGCCTCTCTGCCAATCCCTCTCGCCTCACTGCTGCCTGCTTTGGCTCCACACAAGTAAAAGAAAGGCATCAAGTGTCTGCCTGAAAGTGGAGCTGGCAACATTTCTTATTAATGCCATTTATGGCATAGAATTCGCAGCTCCGCCACAGCAAGCAATGAGAGCCATTTAGCAGGTAGATGGGCTGAGCAGCAAGAATCGATGACTAGAGATAAACAGTGGTGGCTGGAGGGCAGACTGTCAAACTGATTTTGAGTCTGGATCACGTGGTGGACATTAACTGAAAAAAAAAAAACTTCTGGGTGAATATGATTAAATTTTATGTCAACATGATAAGCTAAAGCTTCCCAATATGTCATACAAAATGACCATGCAACAGAATAGAATAGAATAGAACAAAATAGAATAGCTGACTTTTTGTTTTTACTCCCCAATAACATTTGGATATTAGTGTTCGGTTGTGTTCAGCTCATAGGCGGACTTTGACTTTGTGGCAGGTGGGGCAAAACAGGTTGATCACCTCGAAACGCAGTGTCAGCAATAAAATTAATGTACAAGATATATGCTCGGATAGTAGGTTACCCCATGCTCGTAAACACAGGCAGGCATCCCAGCTGTGTGTGTGTTTTTCTGTCTTACCTAGTGGAGAAGTAGACGGCGCTTCTTTTTTAACTGAATATTCCATCCAGGGATATTTATAATAATACGTTGAAAATGAGCGTTTTTTTTTTTGTTTGTTTGTTTATTTGTTTGTTTCCCATCATTTTTAGGGGAATTCTTAAAGGGATCCTCTATTTTTAAGACAAGTAATTCTTAAAAGATAAATGTTAATATGAGTTATAATAATTTGATATTAAAAGCCCTCTTAATGTTTTTGTTTTAATAAAGTTTGTTAAATTATTTTAAGTGTTAGGTCGCCATTCTTGTTACGCCGCAGTGCGTGACGTCACCAGGCCCGTTGCCGAAATTCCAGCGTGTCACTCGTTCGCTTTCCCAACATGTCGTCGGTTCTACCCTTCCTATTTGAACCAGATCTGAAAAGTGAGGAGCAGGACAGCACTGTCGGTCGTTCACAAGACGAGCTTCAGGGAAAAATTCGTGCAGCAAATACCTGATAAGACAAAAGTTGGGCAAAAGTCTCAATGACAACAGAGCGAGGGAGCGTATGCTGTTGGGAACTCCGGTTGGGAGCAAGAGTGTATGCTGTTGGGAACTCTGGTTTTGTTAGCATATATTCAAGGTAAGCATATTGCGTTTTCAAACTCCTCCCAATATAATTATGTAGATTGTTAGCATCCAGAGCTGTCGTGTGCTTTACATACAGTACAGGCCAAAGACCGCACCTTGTGTAATCCATGTCTTGTACATTGTAACGCGTGGTAGGTAGGATACGTGTATAAAAGTACCAAAAGGGGAGCTTCCACCTATGCAAATTTTATTCACAAAAAATAATATTTCCACCTTGACCACTCTTCACTCGGGAGCTCAGCAGTACGCAAACACGCGTTCCCTGACGAACTCCAACATTGTTGTAAGGTCCATGTCAGAGTCACTGTCGTCACTGTAGCGTGCCATAGTGCTTTGATTAAAAAACTCCCACGAAGAATAGTCAACAAAAAAGATAGCAATAGTAATCCAAATCCGCGTTTTTTACTCACTCGAAGATCCAGGAATTAGACCGATCCCATGGCAATGTTGCAGCCGCGATCAGGCTGTCGATTCCAAAAAATACACTGATCCGAAAAGCCGCTGTGGGACCGACGAATAAAAAGAAAAGACAGATCCGAAACCAATATTGCAGACGCGGTGGGACAGTTGGATCCAGAAAATAGACGGATCCCTTACTTGACTGAGGATCCAGGAAAAATGTTCGGGCGCCAGTTGTAACGCGTGGTGGGTAGGATACGTGCATACAAGGACCAAAAAGGGGGAGAAGCTTCCACTTATGCACATTTATTCACTAAAAATAATAATTCCACCTTGACCACTCACTTCACTCCCCTTGTTTCTATTTGACTGGAAATTGCATCCAAAAGCAGCACATCATGGCATTTTACATCGCAAGTTTAGGCAGCAATAAGCAATTGTTGAACACGCTACACATTTGGAAAGATCCCAATGACGTCATCACTGCGACCCCGCAAACCATGGCGCCAACTAACGGTCAAAATACTGTATGTAGTAAATATTACAAAATATTGCCATTGATTAAACATTTTATGTGTTTCTAACGACATATTTTAGTACAAGAGAACAATTGTGGTTTATTAGAGCCTACGTGTACTGTATTTAAGGTAGAGGATCACTTTAAATCGAGGTGCTTAGCACAGCTATGCTTTTGGCCAAAATCGTTGTGCATTGAATATGGTAAGCCCAGTGGTGGCTCTGTTGTACAATTAACGTCTTTAGTGGGGCCAACTGAAATGCCGCTCACCATTTTGGCGGTGCTCTCCGGTGCTTCATGGTCCACATGTTCAATCCTTGGTTCTCGCTCAGTAGCTTTTGTCGCTTTTGAAAGCTTAGGTTTGAAAAAAAATCTGTATATCCCTCTTGCCTCTTCTGTTCTCAGGTGGTTTTGGTGCTAGGTGCTAGTCACATGATCGGTTCGAAAAATAATTTTGACCCTTTAAGAAATATATATTTTTTGTTAATTTCATTCATTTATGTTATTTTATTGCTTTACAACTTTTATAGACAACATTTTACCAACAAAGTCTTGATTTTAAATTCATATATTGGAAAGTTAATTACATGCAACAACATTTTTGGCCACCAGGGGGGATATGCCCCCCCCTTAATCTCCGCGTATGGTTGATCTGTATTTTTATGATTTATAGAAAAAAATATTCACTACAGCAGTAAATCTACAATTTATTACAACAAGCAGCACCTCAAAAAAAAGTAATCACTCCAACAACCATCCCAGAGATCAACATTAAAAACAGTAACATAGTAGGCCTATGTTTAGTTGAATTATTCTTTTATAATCTATGTGTGCCTATGTGTTCATGAAAACCTGTTTTTCAATATTTGAAGCCACTGTAACATTTTGCACAGTTTGAACATGAATATATAAAAATGTCCCCTTTACATCTACATGCACGTCAAACAACATAGACATATTTATTTATGCTGGAATTGTTCATTTGCCCCACCCAGTCCAAATTGATTGGACATCTAACACTGTCAATGAAAGTCAATGAATTAACAAAGAAGAAAAATTAATGGGAAGTATTTTAAGCCCAACTTTTCTCAGTGCAAGGTTTTGAAGATGATATAAAATTTATCAGGGATCAAATGTCAATATCTTGAACTGTACTGAAAATAATGTACTCTACTTAAGGAGATAAAATGTATTTTACCACAAGGCATCAGTGTATTCTATTTTGACCTAGTAGATTATGTCGTTTTGTATTTCTGTCCCGAAGGTGGTGATAAAGGCACATTTGCATCAGCAAGTCAAGTTTTGCATACAACATACGGAGACTGGACCTTTGCACATTGTGTGTATTCAACACGGAGAAGGCCACATGCGGTTCTATACTGTTGTTGTTGTTGTTGTTGTCACACACAACAGCATGCCATCACCTGATTAGTCAGGACAGACTTGCTGTTCTCATGCCGCACACAACCCTTTGACGACCATCTGTCACACAGACTGAAGCCAGCCCAAAGGAGAACCACACAGCCTCCAGTCACCGCACGTAATTGTGAATCATTTCACAAGGAACAACACGGTCCCGCACATCCTGTGGATTTTTGGACAAAAGTCTCAGAACGCAAGGTGTGAAGCCAGACGCTGTGAGAAAACCTCATGCGCCAGTATTACCACAGTTAAGCAAAATTCTAAATTTGGAATAGAAGCAGTGGTAAACGTTTCCTCAACATGAGCAGTACATTCGTCTGTATTTGCTCAAGACTGAGGCTTCATAGGCTGCAACAGACGTGAGAAAGAGGCAGTTTACCTCGTCTTTTCCTCCCTTCTCAATGAGGCTTTTATTCACCTGCAGAACTTGGGTATCCCCACCCTGTTCCAAGCAGACTTTATAAACAGGCACACCCTGCGCCATCCACTAATGTCCATTTATTACTAATACTGTATGAGTTTTTGTTCTGGAATTATTTTAAGCTTTGGCTAACGAGCAAAAATTTAGGTAACTTTGCTGTCTGGAAATTGAAGTCAAAACTCAGCTAGCAACAGTTTGGAAGATATGGAAATCTGTTCAAACTTTTTAAGCAGCAGCAGTAGCAGCAATGTTTTTTTGTATAATCTTTTGTCTCCTCATTTGACTTTCGTTTCCACAAGTAATAAAATGTGTAATTTACTTCTAATTATAGATAAGAATATAGCTTTTATTACCAATTTGTATGCCCATTAACTTTTCAGACAAAGACATTGTCCCAAGCCTATGTAGACATCAGACGCCACTTTTTCGATAAATCTTTATTTGAATAGAAAGCGTGTCAAAAACTTGTTTGGTACTTGGCAAAAAAAGGAAAGGCTTAAGTTCGTGTTTAATTACAGGTGGTAGGACAAGTAAAGGCAAACACTAAAGTGGCCATTAATAAATTGCTTGCAAAATGAAACATGTCCTAACAATATCATGAACAATGCTGCGGATGTCCCAACTCATGGATTTGAGATACAAGAAATACAGTTTGTTTGGTTTGACAGCTCCTGAACCTGCACACACATTTATTTCCATTTGAATTCTGACATTTTACAACACCATTCATTTTTGGTTTCTCCTATATCTTGAAAATTGAATCTTAAAATGCGAGGTAGGATTAATAAGTCAAACAAACCCAAACACAAAGTGCTATTTGAAGGTAAGCAGTACCATCACTTACCAAAGAGGGCCTTTGCACTCATCCTGCTTTCTGATCTAGCCACTCCACTGCAATGACAGGAAGAGATGGGGTTACGCTGCATTCCCTTCATCTCGTCTCCAATGAAAAGCTAACTTAAAATCCCAATGTTTTATTTCTTCATGAGTCATAAACCAACCACACAGGAGCAATGCAGAGAAAGTGTCCGATAAATTAGCCTGAGATTTTGACCATATGGAACTAGAGAGAGAGAGAGAGTGGAAAAGGGATAGGAGGAGGGGGCCCGCAGGGAAGTTGGAGCAAAGCAAATAATTCTCAACAGAGGCACTCTGTGCCTGAGGTCCATGACCTGTACCACCTTCCACATAATGGCTTAGTGATTCTGTGGCCGCTGTGACAGTCACCTGCGATAACGAGCTAAGGTAGGGAAAGGTAAATAGTGAGGGAGAAGGTGGAATGTGTGGTACACTCACTTCGCTGGCCTGGTTGGAGTTCCCAAGACATTCATGGCTCAAGACATCAACCTGAGGAAAGAGCAAGATGACATAAAAGACTGGCCGCTAAATTAAGTATGCCTGCGTTCTGTCTTATGGTAGTGCTCATCAAACTATGGCCCCGTTGGTCATCTACAGTACATCTCACTTTGTTTAGCAAGCAATTACATCAAAGTTCCTGTAATACTGTATGTGTATAGAGGTAGATTTGTGTCTTTATTAGTCAATCAAAAAAAAAAAAAGTTGCTTCAATCAAATAAAAAGTTGCTTCAATCAAAATATATATTATCAATTGAAGAAAAAGTCATTTAATTAAAAAAAATGTGTTTGAATGCAAAAATAAATTTGAAACTCAAAAAAATATACTTGAAAACTATTTTCCTTTGATTGATGTTTTTTTTTTAAATTTAAGTCAAGTTTTTTTTTTTTTTGATTGAAACACCATTTTTGATTGAAGTCATGTAATTTTGCGTTTGGACCACATTTTGGCTAGGACATTTTTGTCTTTATTATTCAATCAAAAAATAAGTTGCTTCATACAAAAAAATATATATTTTCAAAAGAAAAATCACTTCAATCAAAAATTTAAAAAATTCAATCGTAGAAAAAAAGGTTTGAATGTGAAAAAAATATTTGAGACTCAGAAATTCGCATTTGAACACTTTATTTTTAATTCAAACTGTTTTCTTTGACTGAAGCAATCCTTTTTTTGTTTGAGCCATATTAGGGGTAGAACATTTGTGTCTAAATCATTCAATCACAATAAAAGTTGCTTTAATCAAAAAACTATTTTTAATCACAGAACAAAAATCATTTTTTAAAGTGGAAAAAGTTTTGAAGGCACTTTTTTTTAATTCAATCATTTTGACACAAAGATTCAACTTCAACGCTACTTCCGGTGTGTTTGAGTGGCAGGTGACTCCGCCAATGGCATAAAAGTATGACACAAGAATAATGACCACCAGGGCTCCATCCAGCCATCGGACTCTGCTGGCGTCCAAGCCGAATATAGGGCAATGGTACAGGGGTGTTGCCGAACGACTGCCCCAAAACATCACTGCTCTAGAGGAGATCTGCATGGAGGAATGGGTCAAAATTCCAGCAACAGTGTGTGGAAAGCTTGTGAAGAGTTACAGAAAACGTTTGGCCTCCGTTATTGCCAAAAAGGGAACATAACAAAGTACTGATGAACTTTTGGTATTGACCAAATACTTATTTTCCACCATGATTTGCAAATAAATTCTTTAAAAATCAAACAATGTGATTTTCTGTTTTTTTTTTTTTTTCCACATTCTGTCTCGCATGGTTGAGGTTTACCCATGCTGTCAATTAAAGGCCTCTCTAATATTTTCAAGTGGGAGAACTTGCACAATTAGTGCTTGACTAAATACTTATTTGCCCCACTGTATGTTTTCAGTGGGATGTGTATGCTAATTGGAAACTTTAATATAAAACTGCCTGCTTTTTTGCTGAGCTCATCTAGACAGGGGCCTATTGTTATCACCTGGGCATTCATCTGAGGCATTGACTGGCAAGTATTTTACATCAACTACTGATTAAATCCACTGTTTATTACAATCCTTTCTTAGCCAGATTTAATTGTCTGATTCGGTTTCATACGCCGTCAGACTCATTAGCAACAATTATCACGGCCTATGAGCCGCTGTGCAGGGAAGCATTGCGTCTAGATTGACCAGATTAACACAAGAGGAATATGAGAGAAGTCACCTCTTAGCGCAGAGCTTCCATGTTGTCTGTTAAGGCATGCCCTCAGGATATTACATAACACAAGCCGCCACACATCCTATCACCATGGACACTAACAAGCGGTTACACAACAAAATAGCCTGTTTGTTTGTTTTCCCTCACAATGACTGCAATTCACCATACACTGTATATGTAATACCGGGATTATGATGGAGAGTTGTAGCTTTATTATTCATTGATCTAATGAGGGAGAAATGTATAAACAGATGACTGTCAAAATAATAATAGGTAACTAAATTGGTATCCATTCTTAATAGGGATTGGCACCAATTAAACGCGTGCTGTAGATCACAGGTATAAGAATCCAAGTTCAATTTCTTTTATGTGTTCAGCGAAATTTTGCCATCATTTTTCTGAAGTAGCCGTATGATTTATGATGACACGCTGAGTACACTAGATATTGAACAAGATGTGTAACTGCCACAGCGTAGTCAGTTGTGCATCTTAACATCACTCATTTGCTGCCAGTGACTGCAATAGAAGTCCAATCCATTTTGACCAGGAGGGTCGACAGTGATAAGTAAATGAGCCTCTTTTCTGCAATTGTGCAGTTTTGAAAATGTTTGGATACCATAACATGATGGCGCACTATCAGACTGCCAGAGATCACTTTACTGATAAAAGACAGTTAACTGATGACATAACAATAACTGGCCAACTTAAGTCAACACCAACAATTGAAAAAGTATTAACACAAATACATAAGCAAAGCAGACCATAAAATTATTTATTCTCAGGCAGGAAGGAAGGAATAGTTGGACTAAATCTGCCCTTTTACAGGGTATCCGCAGGGTCAAAAAAAAAAAAGTCTTCTAAAGTCTTCTAAAAGCCTTCTAAAATTTCATAAAAGGGTTTAAATATGACCGTGAAAGGTCTTAAAAATCCATTGACTTTACTTTTCTTTATTTAATTATTTATTTATTGTCATCATCATCGGTATCATTGACAGTTACAAGATGGCTTTGTGATTTGATTAACCCGAAGAATAAAAAACGAAGAAAAGACAAGGGCTGACGGGAGAAGCATATGCTTATCAAGTCTCGGCCCCTTCAACCAAGGACGCACAATCAAAACATGGTAGATTAGGCATTATACATTGCGGTACATGAGGCAAGGCAAGACAAGGCAAGGCAAATTTATTTATATAGCACAATTCAACACAAGGCAATTGAAAGTGCTTTACTTCACATGAAGATCATAAAAATCACATTTAAATCAATACAACGTAAAAACCAAGACAATCAAAATCGGAAATAAAATTATACATAAAAATCGCATTTAATAACAAATAGAATAAAAATAAATAAATAAAAATAAAACAAAAACTACTACCAATAATAATTGAAATCAGCAATGGAGATAAGCACAAGAGGAATAGAAAGCAAGTAGATTGAAATATATAGACAGTTATGGATATTCAGTGCTAAACAAAAGCGTTTTTACCCCTGATTTAAAAGAGCTAACAGTTTGAGCAGCTTTTTTTTTTTTTTTTTTGGGAACACTATGTTGTGTCTGTGTGTGTGACAGTTGTTTTATAGTATTGAAGGTCAATCATGGTAGCGACACAGAATACTATCCTTGTATTTCCTTTTAAAGGCAGCTAGTGACCCTATGCTGGTCAGTCCAGGGTCAATAAGCATTCAAGAGGCGAGCGCCAAAGTTAGTAACCGAAAATGATTTCAAGGTAGTTCTAACTTGGCGATAAGTAAACAACCTGCTCCCTCTCAAATCATAATTGGATTCCCTCGCTTGGAATCGAATTTGTAAGTTAGACGGAAGACGATTTGAGTGGGCCTTGTACATCATCTGAACAGTCATCAAAAAATTTTAAAAGCTTGGATTTGATGTAGAGCTCATTTGTGTGTGATCTGAATGGCGCGTTGTGGATGATCCGAATCGCTTTCTTTTGAAGGATCAGTAGCGGATGAAGATGTACCTTATATGTGTGTCCCCATAATTCTGAACAATAATTGAGATGCGCCAAGATCAGTGCACTGTAGATAGTTTGGAGAGCCTTCTCATCTAGCATATTTTGGGCTATAAAGAGAATAGAAATGCTTCTGGAAAGCTTATTTCGCAGACGGCTTACATGGGCCTTTCATGTTAATAAATCATCAATTACTACTCCTAAGATTTTGTGCTCCCTCACTCTTTGTATTGTCACATGGTTTATTTGTATGTTTAAGTGCTCCTTGAGACCTTTTCTGCCAAATAGCATGTATTTTGTTTTTTCCAGATTCAGAGATAATTTATTAGCGTTGAACCATTGCTGCAATTTTGCTAGTTCGACATTTACTAGCTTAGTTAGACCTATCAAGTCCTTCCCTGAACAAAATATATTGGTGTCGTCTGCAAAAAGTACCATTTTTAGTAGTTCAGACACTTTGTATAAGTCATTTACGTATATTATGAACAGTTTAGGTCCCAAAAGAGAGCCTTGAGGCACGCCGCATGTAATTTGACGTGTTGTTGATCTGTCCCCATCAAATGTTACATATTGCGATCAATTATGTAAATAACTACATACCCAGTTCAGCACAACACCTCGAATTCCAAATCTCTCCAGTTTGTCCAGTAAGGTCTTGTGGTTAACTGTGTCAAAGGCATTTTTTCATATCCAGGAAAATTTCCACAGAGTGTTGCTTTTGGTCAATAGCATCCGTGATGATTTCTACTGACTCTGTTAATGCATGCGTGGTGGAGTGGTTTTTCATAAACCCATACTGGCTATCATGTAGCAAATGATGCTTTAATACATGCATAAACTTTTCTTTAGTACATGCATAAACTCCAGTCTTGGTTTTAAATGTTTCAATTTTTTGAACACTGTAACGTAACTACAAACCGGAACTACGTGTGCTGCCCAGTCAGAATTTCTTGAACACCATCAGCTACTGCTGCACTGCAAAAACACACCTCCACTAAAACTAGTTGCCTTGTTTTCAACATAAAGCTACTCAAAATAAATGAAATTGCCAGGAACTGCCCGTGCTTCAAGTAAATTATACTCAGATTTCTTGAAATAAGAAAAATAGCTAGCTGAAAATAAGCTTAAGACTTATTTTAAGCAATAAATTATCTCTTTTTTTTTTTTTTTTAAAGCTTTGAAATGTCACAAATTTCTTAATTCGAGAATAGATATTTTTCAAAACATTATTTGAAAGCAATTTTTTCTTGATTTAGGTAAAAAAAAAATGACTTTTAGGTATGGGCTTAATAAGAACAAATAGTAACATTTAAAGTACGTTAAATAGAATAATCTGACGCATTAATCTCTTAAATTGTCTTTAACAATCAAAACAAGATGGAGAAAATGATTTGACTAGATTTAAGAAAAATAATCTGATTAAGACATTATAAATTTGCGGTGTGCGCGCGCGCAGTTGGCAATTTGGCTTGTTGAAACCTGCAGAGACCCTGTTTTAACTAGAGTGGCACCTGTTTTTCATGTTATAGTGGAGATACATTTTAAACAATAAATACAAAATAATAATAATTAAAAAAAAAAAAAAAAAAACAGCGCAGCCAGCTTTTGTATAAAAATGCATTACTAAATTGACTTTATAATTATGTCTTTGAAATTCTCAAAACCAAAATCCTTCTATTTACTTTAATAACTGGGCCAGTGCTAATTCCTCAAACCATATTATGACATGATTCCTTATCTTTTGAGATGAGAAAATATTATTACTGGAGTTTAGAGAGCAAGAATTGCAGCAGGGAAGCAGAATGTAATGATGTCACTTAAAACAATTTTGCGGTACATTGTGATGATAGCTTCTTTCAATAGATTACATGAAGTACAGTAGATAAACATTCACCGCCAAAAGCAACATTTTTAAAAATGTTCACTTCCACACCACACACAACAGCAAGATTTAGTAAATAAAAAGTGTCCGATATACTTTGAAGTAGACCAACAGAATACTTCCTCTTTTAGTCCTTATCTGCATTCGTCTCTTTGCTCTTTTGTCCTCTCTCTGGCACAAAGCCAGTTTTCAGAGAGTGTCAGGTATTGTCAAGAGGCCCACTGCACTACTCCCCTCAACTCAACTTTTTTATTTAACAAAGGCAGACATCTATTCAAAAGTAATCATATGGTATTGGAGCAACAATAGCTGCATAGAAAATGGATCATTGAGGTATTCCTTTCTCACAGGTTACGAGTCTGTTTCGGCCATTTTCCAAAGCTTCTAGCATTGACTGAATGTTTTGATATTCATGTCTGCAGGAATGAGGTGAGACAGTTGCAAATTCACAATCCTGCCAAATAGTCAGTGAGGCGAGTTCTTTCTTGTTGACTATGATATCTATGCTAGTGCCTCACATGTGACCAGTTCTTCTCAAATGTTTAACAGAATGTTAGTCTAGGATTTTTGCAGAAAAACGTAAGAACTTTTTATTGCATTCCGTTGATTTGACGGCGCACGAATCAAGTGGTAATAAACATGAAGTAAGGACAACCAAATTTTTATTCAAATCATTGTTTATATTCTCATGGTATATCCACACAGACATCACATACATCTTTTTAAGGAAACGCCCTGCGATAGCCACTCCAGTCAGAAAATAATTAACACTATAAAATGGTAATTTTATGGAAACCTCATAAAGCAATGCCACTTTTTTTATCTTAAAATGTAAAGATGCACTGTCCTTAAACCAGCCATGGATTAGTTCCTAACCGAAAGAAAAATATATGCTTTACATTTTTTTTCAAAAACATATTTTTTTTCAATTATCCTGTGCAGCCACCGCTTGTCATTCATACAAATGAGTAAAACATGTTTATTAAAGATTAAAGGGATCTGCTCGCAATTATCAGAAACTTAAAATTAATTTATACACAAACGACAACAATCCTTGATCATAGGTCTTCAGACAGCTCTTTTGACTGAGCCATGATGCACATCAGACAATGCTTTTCATCAAGACAATTCTGACCAGGGGTGTGTTTTGTAGTGGGCAGGGCAGCTTTAAACCACTCATCAGTGATTGGGCACACACCTGACTTAAAATGTTTGGTAAAAATTGGTTTCAATTGCTCTTTAAGTCTTCTTAGGCAGAGAGTTCACTTACTTATTTTCCCCCATCTGTCATTGTTTGCATGCTATCCTCATTAAAATATGAAAACCTATAAATGTTTGGGTGGTTTTAGTTAAAACAGACACTGTTTTTTTTTCATCTGTGTGATTTTGGCAAAGCTCAGATCAAATTTGATGGTGATTTTATACAGGAATGTGACAAATTCCAAAACGTTCAGATACTTTTTCAAACCACTGTATTTTGCAATGTAAACCTGTGCAACAGTTGTGGTTGCAGGTAACGAAGAAACTCATTCCTTTTGAACGGCATGATTCCATTGTCTCCAAATCTTTGTCTTCTCGGCGATCTGAATGCAGTGAATATCTCAAATAATCAAGCTCGTCCGCTGCTTGCAATTTTAACGACAGCTAAGAAAAAATATTGCTAAATCGGAAAAATAAACTAAACTATTACCACGGGTCAATAGCTAAATTTATCCATAGAACATACTTTATAACATTGGAGAAAATATACGCAAAACAGACAAATAAATTGGACAACATTGGGTTCTCGATAATCAATCTCTTCTTATAACAGGTTCATAGGTGCTGCAGCTGCGTGGGTGCCCCTGTGAGTCCGGCCATCTCGACCCGGAAGTGGTGTAGGAGGATGTGCCTCCGTCCCTGAGGCCTGGCTCTGGCTCTGCCCGCCCCTCCGGGCCTGTGGCAGCTGCTGCTGCCCTACCATCGACAGGGTCGTCGGCAGGCCCATAATGGGCCTGTGGGATCTGGGGTGGGGCTTGTTGTCCCCTGCTGTGAGGATGTTTGTCCTCTGGTCTCCAGCGCATGGTGTGACACTCATTCGGGGATGCGGGGTGGATGCCCGGGGTGCGGGGGCTGTGGGACGTTTTGGTGCTGGGTGTTGTCTGGGGTGGGGAGTCGGGGCCCCACCTGTAGGAGCATGCCTCTTAACTCACGCACTCTTAACTTGGTGATTCACATCATATACTGGATTGTACACCTGACATTGCTTATTTGTTTATACCCCGCCCCACCTAATCACATCTCTTCCTGACTCTACCCCCTCCTTTTTCTGCTTGGTCATCAGGCCCCCCACATGGTGTCATCCTGAAATACAATTAGCTAACGATAGCAATACTATATCCATAGTTAGTGTAGGCATTGAATGTATTTCTTGTTTTTGTTTGGTCTTCGCATATCTTTCTCCTTTTCTGATTTCCTTTCTGTCCCACCATAGCATCTTCCTACAACATGTTTTTCTGCATTGTGAGCTTTCTGTAAGTTTTGTGTTTCATAAAATAGAAGAGTGAATTGAGACAAGAACATTATTACCTTCGTATTTTGTTGGGTGGTATGCTTTGAAAATCTTCTCATATAAAATGGCCATCAAATAATCATTTGGAAACACTGGATGAAACAACTGAACACCTTAAATAAAGATCCATAAGCAGCAACACTACACTGCTCATCCGCAAACAGTCTCCGACATGACTTGTCTCGTGCAAGTTAAGTAAAGAGTTAAATAATTCAGTTTGTTGTACAATTTACCATTTAGTAAGTCTGACATGACCTCGTGTGATAAGTTTGACTACACAAAAGAAAGGTTGTTACTGTGGTAGCACAACAATTTAGTGTTTAGAGTATTGAAACACTATATACATTAAGAACATGTTGAGAGAGTTTGCAGTCCTGCTTATATAATGTGTCAGGAGAAAAAATATATATAAAAGCTTCAGCAATGTGGACTTCACCCACGCTAGATGACTAAGCATTTTGCCAGAGATAAGTTATCTAGATTTATATTTTAATATATTACTGCAAGCTAATCAGGTGAATGTGGCAGTTGGATAAGTGAGAGAAGAGAATTATGTGACTAAAATGCCATTCAAAACAGCATTTTAAGCTTCATATATATGTAAAATTTTGCACTGGGATCATTTGGTTGCTGATGTGTATCACGTTATAAGGTGATGAAAGCAAATTGAGACATGTTCTCCTCTTTGTTACCGAACTTTGTCCATTAAGATTATGCATGATTAGATGTAATTGAAGACAGCTACGTCTGACAAATTGAAAGATGGATATTGGGAATTAATTCATTCATTTATTCATCTTCTGAATTGCTTAACCTCATTAGGGTCGCGGTGGATATTGTGAATGAAATTATAAAATTAAGCTTCATTCGCAGTTTCAACCAAAGATTCAACCATTAACTCAATGTCTTCCATTGCCAGTGAGAAATATTCAATTCATTTTACATAGCGAGGGACGGAAATGACAGTTCAAATTGATTGGAAGTCTCTCTCAGTTAATTGTACAGAAAAATAATCATTCACTGCCAGCCCTCAAATGTTCAAATGGATTAGATTCTGATCAGTGCTATTGTTGTGGAAGCAGAAAGTTTTTTTTTTTTTTAATTTAAGATATGCATATTTAATTAACAGAATAGTAGTCTTTTCAGTTATACAAAATGCAAAAGAAAGAATTCAACTTACTCTGGAGTTTTCTGCTCAGGATGCTCAAGGTGACCAACATGGGGGGGACGAGAGCATCAACCTGCTGCCGATCAGCAGACACAAAAAATCAGCAGGAATAGTGCACCGGCGTTAATCGAGGTAGAGCTTTTTAATCCCAAGTGTGCAAATGGTCCTGTGGCTGCTTTAACATTACACACACAGAGTTGTTGTTGGTTCCCAGGAGCAGTCAGCGGGGAGGGAATGTGGGAGCAGGTGAGTGACAGATGCCTCCCAGGTAATTTAATACCTGAGGGGAGGAGCTTTTCTGGCACTTGAGTGAGGGTGGGGTGGTCACTGTGCATATGAGCTGGCCACAGAGTTTGAATGGCGGGGTGTGATGCAACTGGTTTACCTGTTACATTTAGCTCATGCAGGAACTTATTTAACCATAATACAAAAGCTGTTTTTTGATTTTGAGACTCATTTTGACTGCTTGAACAGGATTAGAAAAGTCCTCTGCAAAATAGTTCAATGTATTATTATTATTAGGGTTGTTCCGATCATGTTTTTTTGCTCCCGATCCGATCCCGATCGTTTTAGTTTGAGTATCTGCTGATCCCGATATTTCCCGATCCGATTGCTTTTTTTTTTTTGCTCCCGATTCAATTCCAATCATTTCCGATCATTTTTCCCGATCATATACATTTTGGCAATGCATTAAGAAAAAAATAAAACTCAGATGAATATATACATTCAACATACAGTACATAAGTACTGTATTTGTTTATTATGACAATACATCCTCAAGATGGCATTTACATTATTAACATTCTTTCTGTGAAAGGGATCCACGGATAGAAAGACTTGTAATTCTTAAAGGATAAATGTGACTTTGTATATTGTGACTAAATACTGCCATCTAGTGTATTTGTTGAGCTTTCAGTAAATGATACTGCTGCCATTTAACTTCTGCCCAAATGCATGATGGGAAGTGCAACCATGACTGTGCGTCGTGGTACCAATTGATATATCTTCTCTGCATTGGGAAATTACATAGGGTAATGAGAAAATGATCAACTACTACCTTTCTTCCACACATTGCTCACCACAATATCTAATGGTTGAGAGAGGGATTGTAAGGCTTTAACCAATTAAAAAAAAGTTTCAAAGGCTGCCAAAATTCTCTCTACTCATGTTATGTTGCCTTTTAATTCTATGAATACGTAAGATGGGGCCATTATAGATTGAACGTGAAAAAGCGTGAGTGGGTAGTGCAGCGCATGTGTTCATTGCGTTAAACATTTAAATGTTATTACCGCCGTTACCTCGATAAATTTGATAGCCCTACTTTAAGCCAAAACTACAGACTCTGGATGAGTGTAAGACATTTTGTCTGTAACGTTACATACAATTAGAAAATATATTAAAAAAAGGCATGTCCGATATTTTTTTGCCGATTCCGATACTATAAAAGTGATGTGATCGGACCCGATCGGGACATCTCTAATTATTATTATTATTGTAATTACATCATTATTCCAAAATATATTTTCCACATACATAGTGACCATAGCATTCAGTAGTGAGGGGGTATTTAAAAGGAGACAGTGTCAGGAAAGCAAACAAAAGTTTGCAAAAGACCCATGCACTTGACTGTTGCACAAGTCTTCTATGTGAATTGTTTTGATGCCGGTAACTACGGAAACCTGACTATGGGGTTCGATCATTAACCAAAGCTGTCAGCGGCAGCTCTGACAAATTGCATGTTTGAAGAATGGTCAAAAACTGGCCAAAAATACCTGTGTGATTAATATATGTGGCAGTGTAAGTGGCAGAAGGTATTCCTCGACATTTCTTAAAGCCCATTCCTCAACAAGTACATCATGCAATTCTTTCTTATTTGTTACCCAATTAGGTCGACAACCAAGGGTTAAATCTTGATGTCTATTGATGTACAACATCACGACAGATCATATGTATTTAGGCCTTGAATTCCATCCTTACACGTTCATATGATTTTGTGTTCAGTATTTATTAGAACGTCTGCGCCCTCTGTTGGAAGATGTGTGCTCAAGATAACCAATCACAAACGTTGATATAGTTCATTTGAATGGGAAAACAAGATGAAGTTCAGGGTATTTCAGTTATTTATTTACAACACATAGCACAATACTAATTTGGTCTTGTAAATATTTCTCAGCAAAATTCGAAATTTGTTTAAAAATAGTGTGTCAAATGTGCAATTACAGAACATAAAAAATATATTCATATACCATAAAAACTGCATCTGCATCTATAATTGCCCTGGCATCTTCTGTACCCTAAGAGGAAACCAAGGAGGCATGTGGCAGAATTACACTTGGGTATACAGTATCACTTGAATGAATACCACTCTGATCAATAATTAAATGTTATTCTTAAAAAGACACAAAAGCAAAGAACAAACAAAATGCTAATTACAGGGTTTTAAACTGAGGTCACATTGACAGTTTCTGTGATAAAGAAGTACAGTATGAGTCGATGCACTGACCTTGTTTGGCCTCAAGTAGCTTAAAAATGTGACAATTTGAACACAAGAATCAGGCCACAGCGACATGGGGATTACAAAAATTGGTGCAAATTGGTGCGTCACTTACTGCCAACAGCTAGCTCCAATCTTCTGAGAAGATTTTCTGCTAAATTTTGGTATCCCAATGTCCAGGTGGTGTTTGATGGAGTTGCGGTCAGGGTCTTCCACAACCAACCTTGATTTTTGTACTGAGGCAACGTCTCGTTGAAACAAAAAAATATATTTCCCAAGCGACATAACTAATACTCTGAGAATTAAAAAAAGATCTACATTACACATCTAAATGTAAGAATTAAATGTTCAAGATGACTAGGCACATTTATTTAAATATGGATTCATTGGCAAATGGCAATTAGTGCATCTGAAAGAAATCTCTTTAGAAGCAAAAAAAGCTTTCAAGAGGCAGGTTTCGCCAGAAATGTCCATAGATATACAATCATTAATCATACAATCATCTGCTGCCTTAGAGGCTTTTCGAAACACCATCTAGGCGAGGGGTGTCCAAGCCCAGTCCTCGAGAGCCCCTTTCCAGCTTGTTTTCCATGTCTCCCTCCTCCAACACACTTCAATTAAATAATAAGGATCATTATCAGGCTCCTGCAGAGCTTGCTGATGAGCTGTTACTTTGATTGAGGTGTGTTAAAGGTGAGAGCAGGAGTGAAAGTGGGCCAGAACGGTCAGGAACGCCGTTCCGGTATAAGATTCAGGGCCAGAACGCCGTTCCGGTATAAGATTCAGGGCCGGAATGCTGTTCTAGTATAAGATTGAGGGCCTGAATGCTGTTCCGGTACACGGTGCTTTGATTCCGAAAATATGACGGCAACTGTCAAAACGCTATGTAAACAAAAAGTAAAAATGCTTGGCTGCCACACATGCATTTCATCTCCAAGAAGAAAACCATCTACCAACATCAGATTTGCATACACAAGTGTTAACAACAAGCATAATAAAGTGTTTGTGTAGTGTAATCCATTCCACCAATATTTATTATTTATTTTTTTCCACGGACAGCATGGAGGTTTCCCCAGCTGCTGCAGTTATCTGAGTCTGACGATGATGAGTCACGTCAATGTGCAAATGCACGCAGCAAAGCAAAACTCCTAGACTCGTTTATCCGTTAAATTGGCTGACATAGTGACATGTGATCAGCAGAGATAGTTAGCGCTGATTGGTTCAAATGTGCATGTTTTCTGGAACAGCAAAAAATAAAAAAAAAAAGCTTGAATTGATGCGACAAAAAAAAGGGCAATGCAACATAAAATGGATCAAATCTTTAAGAGCAATGAAAGAGTTGAGGAGGCTTATTTATCATATTTAGTTTTATTTGCTCTGATGGGGAGGTTCAGAACATCTTAGCTGTCAATGTGCACTTTGGACTTATATTTGTTCTAGGGCTGTCAAACGATTAAAATTTTTAATCGAGTTAATTACAGCTTAAAATTTAATTAATCGTAATTAATCTCAATTAATCATGTTCTCCCCGTGCCTGCGTGGGTTTCCTCCGGGAACTCCGGTTTCCTCCCACATCCCAAAAACATGCATGGTAGGCTGATTGAACACGCTAAATTGTCCGTAGGTATGAGTGTGTGCGTGAATGGTTGTGTGTCTCCATGTGCCCTGCGATTGGCTGGCAGCCAGTTCAGGGTGTCCCCTGCCTACTGCCCGTAGTTAGCTGGGATAGGCTCGAGCACCTCCGCGACCCTCGTGAGGAAAAGCGGCATGGGAAATGAATGAATGAATGAATAATCACAATTCAAACAATCTATAAAATATGCCATATTTTTCTGTAAATTATTGTTGGAATGGAAAGATAAGACACAAGATGGATATATACATTCAACATACGGTACATAAGGACTGTATTTTTTTATAATAACAATAAATCAACAAGATGGCATTAACATTATTAACATTCTGTTAAAGCGATCCATGGATAGAAAGACTTGTAGTTCTTAGAAGAAAAATGTTAGTACAAGTTATAGAAATTTTATATTAAAACCCCTCTTAATGTTTTCGTTTTAATAAAATTTGTAAAATTTTCAATCAAAAAATAAACTAATAGCTCGCCATTGTTGATGTCAATAATTACTTACACAATGCTCATGGGTGCTGAAGCCTATAAAATCAGTCGCACCGAAGCGCCAGCAGAGGGTGGCAAAACTCCACTAAACACAATTAACAAGTGAACGTTTCACTGTACCATCATTTAAATGTGTCTGAGTGGGGCATCTGCGTTAATTGCGTCAAATATTTTGACTAGGGCTGTCAAACGATTAAAATTTTTAATCGAGTTAATTACAGCTTAAAAATTAATTAATCGTAATTAATCGCAATTAATCACAATTCAAACCATCTATAAAATATGCCATATTCTTCTGTAAATTATATATATATTCTGTAAAATAAATTGTTGGAATGGAAAGATAAGACACAAGATGGATATATACATTCAACATACGGTACATAAGGACTGTAGTGGGCATTTCACTCTACTGTAATTTAAATCTGTCTATGCTGTCCTCACTCCGAAGCGTCTACTTTTTCCAAAGCTAGACAGCTAGTGAACGACGCCTTAATAATCAGACTTCTTCCTTTTTCATCTGATTTATTAATAAAATGGCCTCAAACCATTGTCCTCTTTAGACCGTCGTAAAACTACCAAAAAAAAGTACACAAGCATTGCATTAGCAACAACGTTAGCTTAGCACGCTATACAGGTTCACTAAACATAAACAAAAAGCGTCTCATACAAAAAATATAACATTTCGCTTACTAACATAATATGTACATTCTTTACAACAACCATACTTACGGACAACTCTTGTCCAAGGATCATATAAGCACAACATTACAATGTAGGCGTCAGCCCGAGACGTCGTGCAGCCATATTGAACTGGCAAGAAGACAATAAACCATGTCGCAAAGCGACCACAAGAGTTCGCTGTTAGACAGCACAAAAAGCCTTGCTGTAAAACTTACCAAAAGGCAGAATACTGTCTGAGCGGGACATGTGCGTTAATTGCGTCAAATATTTTAACGTGATTACTTAAAAAAATTAATTACCGCGCGTTAACGCGATAATTTTGACAGCCCTAATTTTGACATGATTAATTTAAAAAAATAATTAACGCCCGTTAACGCGATAATTTTGACAGCCCTAATTTGTTCATTTATGTTAGGCTACTTATCCATTTCCTTATGATTAAAAAAAAAAAAAAAAAGTCAATGTTTGCGCGATTTTCAAAATACTACTATATTTCATTTCACTCTGCATAATATAAGTAATTTGAACTTATTTTTCTAAATATATGTTACTTATTTCTTCTTTATTATTAAAGAAAGATAAATAAATAATAAAATAAATAAAAGATACATCTTTTTTTTTTTTTAAAGTAAATGTTTACATTACTTCAATTTTAATATACACCCTTTGTTCTTAAGTAGTTAAAATAGAGATTTGGCATTTAGTATGTGAGGAAATGAGGGAAAATAAAAAATTTGGAGATGACGGTTGGGGTTATTGCTGTTTTTGTTACATTTTATTTTGCAGATCATTGAAAAAATACAATTTTGAATGAAAATCTGTTTTTGTATGTATTATAGAAATAACTGTGCTAATACAGTTTTCTTTGCATTTCAGTATTTTAAGAAGTTTGCCCCCCCCCCCCCCCCCCCAAAAAAAAAAAAAAGAATGAAAGAAAAATAAATAAATAAATAAAATTTCTGGCGACCTGGCGACCTTCACGTCGGGGAGTTCCGGCAAGAAATTCTAGCCACTTTCACCCCCGGGTGAGAGACATCGAAAACAAGCTGGATAGGTTCTCTCGAGGACCAGACCTGGGCACCCCTGATCTAGGCTATAGATGCCACTGGTCGGAGTATCAATTGGACTTTTTAAATTTCCCTGTGCCAAGCCTGTTCACAAGAGAATATTTCCTTTGAACTTAAGAATTTAACGTATCTATTTATTTAAAAAAATAAATACATCTTGGTTAAGTTCTCACACATTTTCTTGTTATGCGTTACCTGAGAGTATACAATATAAAAGAAAATTTTTAAAAAATACAGAATTGCTGACAGAGTGGACAAAAACAGCGGGGATCATTTTGGCTAGTGTTATCATTTTCTGAGTAAAGACTCGCACATAATTCCTGAATGTTTTTTTTCTTCTACTAACTGTTATTTCACTAAGATAGGGGACAGGGGGAACTACTAGTCAAAATTAGGGTTGTTCCGATCATGTTTTTCTGCTCCCAATCCGATCCCGATTGTTTTGAGTATCTGCCGATCCCGATATTTCCCAATCCGATTACTTTTTTTTGCTCCCGATTCAATTCCAATCATTCCCGATAATTTTTCCCGATCATATACATTTTGGCAATGCATTAAGAAAAAAATGAATAAAACTCGGACGAATATATACATTCAACATACAGTACATAAGTACTGTATTTGTTTATTATGACAATAAATCCTCAAGATGGCATTTACATTATTAACATTCTTTCTGTAAGAGGGATCCGCGGATAGAAAGACTTGTGACTTTGTATATTGTGACTAAATATTGCGATCTAGTGTATTTGTTGAGCTTTCAGTAAATGATACTGTACTCATGCCCAAATGCATGATGGGAAGTGGAACCATGACTGTGCGTAGTGCTACCAATTGATATAGCTTCTCTGCGTTGGGAAATAACATAAGGTGTTAAGAAAAAGATCAATTGCTACCTTGCTTCCCCACATTGCTTCCCATGATATTTCTAATCGTAGGGAGAAGGATTGCAAGGCTTTAGCCAATTAAAAAAAGGCTCCAAAGGCTGTCAAAATTCACTCTACTCATTTTACGCTGCCTTTTATCGCTCTATATAAGTAAAACGGCGCCATTATAGATTGAGCGCGACAATGCATGCATTAATTGCGTTAAATATTTTAACGTGATACATTTTTTAAGAAATTAATTACCGCCTTTGTCGGGATAAATTTGATAACCCTACTTTTAGCCTAAACTAAAGACTCTAGATGAGTGTAACATTCAGTATTACGTCTGTAACGTTAAATACAATTAGAAAACGATTTAATTAATATATATATATATATTTTAAAAAAGGCATGGCCGATATTTTTTTGACGATTTCGATAATTTGAAAATGACATGATCGGACCCGATCGATCGGGATGCCGGTCGATCGGGACATCTCTAGACAAAATAATTGCAAAATGATCAAAATGACCTGTTTGATCAAATAACTTGATGTGGACAGTAAAACCAGTTTACCAGCTTTGAGACCCACATTTATGCTGATCTACCGTACACTATTCGAAGAGCGTGATCAGATATATGTAGAATAGCAAAATGAACTGCCTTAACTTGGCCAGCTGTTTCATTGTCCCCCTTCAGCATCTAGCTGGCTCTCTGTCTCGCTTGTCCTCTCAAACAATCTACGTAGTGTGGCTGCAAGAAGGGAGGCGTTGTTTGCCTTGAATGGAGGAAAAGCACAGGGGGTGAAGAGGGAGATGGTCCAGCTGTGGGGGGATAAGACAACACAACAACATCTCACATGTGGCAAAGGGGAGGTGGGTGTCCAGGCTGAGGGGGCTGCACACAGTGGCATTGTTATGGGGGTGGGGGTGCAGCTGATAAGAGGGAGAGAAATGGATCATTCCCTCAAGTCCTCCCCTCCTAACGTAGAACACTCCTGTTGATGTAAGATGCGGAGGCCCTGCAGATGTGTTTTCAATCATCAAACTATGGAAAAAGAGTGATGTTATATGGTTTTCATTAGAAAACTTGTCTTATCGGCAGTAAATCCAATGCATTTTTCCAAGTGAAACATAATTTGTAGTGACAGTATAAAGTTTAGTACATGCGTTCCCGCCTCCAGATGTGATGCAAGGATGTGTGATCTGAAACATTTACACAGTTAAACCTAAGTCAAGTGGTTTATAGGATTAGTATGAAATGTATTATTCAACTGTATAAGAACTTTCCACAAGTCCAGTTGAAATGTGTATTTAGAGAATGACATTTTTTTTTTTTTATGTATGTATTAAAGTTAACTTTTTTATAGTGGGAAAGGAAACTAGATGGGAATGGAGTGGTTTAGGGGTTTGAATGCTTGTACAGTTGTACCTCGACATACAATCGCTTCGACACAAGATCTTTTCAACATCTGACATAAAATTTGACTCGCCATTTGTTTTTTACATCCAACAACATGCTCGAAATACGACGATTCATGACAGCCGCGCCGTGTCTTTGTGTTTTTCACAAGACGAATGCACGGCGGATTTTCTTGTGAGAAATCAAGAGAAGAGAAATCAACAGGGGTTTCAAGAATGTTTGTGCAGGTGGTGAAAAAAAGGTGAGGCTTACCATTGAAATGATAGAAAAATCTGAGCGTAGTGCCTGAGTCCGTGAAATGGCTCGACAATATGGCCGTAGAATGTCTACGATCTCGACGGTCCTACTCCGACCTCCGTTCACCAGTCTTATAAGTTAAAGTGCGGACGACAGGGTAAAAAAAAGTCTTAAATTGCATTATTATATGAATTAAAATCATATTTTGAGACGATTCGACTATATACAACAATTTGGCAAAGCGCAGATGACGAGAAATTAGTGTTTTTAATCCGCCGTCTAGCTACGCCTACCATTATAGGGCTCTAGCGTCCCCAACAGGTGGATGTCAGCGGGAGAATGGTTTCATCTGATTAAGTATGCAGCCCATTGACGGGATATTATTCATAACGAGGAAAATGTGACGAAGAGAGCCGCAAAATGTCATTGTTTCAGTCTCTCTTCTCCAATATTTTTAAAGGATATTCTTTTTACCAAAGTATTTTTTTCCCCAATTGCTAAATAAATGGTATGGTCATGACAAATAACAATCTTGTTATTTATTCAGTACAACATGACAAAATTACTCCATAATGGTCAAACTGTTGACTTAATCTTTACTGTCGAACCTCCCGAACGCTATATTATGCAGCCGTAGTTAGTCAGGCTTTTGACATTTCCCTGCCCCCCGGCTTCCGAGAATGTAAACAAACCAAGAGCCGACATGCTAACCCGAACCGAGTGACATCTCAAAGTCTTATTTTCGCTTTTCCAAGCGAAAAATCACACAAAACTAGCCCGGATCATGTCACACTGCTGCGGGTTTGTTGACTGTCTTCGCCGATCGGCAACCTGCCCGGCAGAGAGCAAGTTACAGCTCGTTCCCCTGCTACTACGGACAGGAGAGCTCACCGGGGAAGTTGCTGGAGAGTACCGCCGGACAAACCGGCCGAGGTCGGAGGAACTCGTAGCTACCTAATGGTCAAAACGAATATAATAAAAAATAATGCTTTACTACACGGCGACGACGTAAACAAACAGCGGCGTGCAGTTGTTGTGCAGCTGACATGACAGACAGAATGTGTCTTAGGGGATCTTTTCTACCTGCCCATCCATGATGAAATTTAAATAAATAGTCCTTTATTTAAAGAAAGTTTGTAGTGTTTACTTTGCAATAGCTGTATTCGCGTCTATTTTTAACACAAAGTTGCAATTTCTGATCGGGTGGGAAATTTGACAGAACACCAGACAAATGAAGAGGGAAATAAACCGAGTATAGTGCTCTCCCGGTGGGGGGATGTGCGACAAGCCGCCGGTGTCATCGACCGAGTGGACAAGGAGCATGTCAGCCACAAAATGCAAGCCACCTATGCATTAAAATGATCCCAATATTTGACATAATACAAAACACGATGTTTACTCACTTCCTCGCAGAAAGCCCGCAAACAGTCGCTGAAGACATGTTAACAAAGCACATGGATTACTGGAACCATGTCTTATGGTCTGATGAGACGGGTGGGCTTTCTTGTGTACCGTCTTCAGAAGAGTCTTCCTCCTGGGGTGACAGCCATGCACAATAATTTGATATAGATTGTGGCGTATGCTCTGAGCACTAACAGGCTGACACCCCACTTCTTCAATCTCTGCAGCAATGCTGACAGCACTCCTGTAACGAGTCACATGACATTTTGGAGGGAAAATGACAAGCAGTACTCAATTTGGACATTTAGGGATGTACATAGATTCTATGGGGTGTACTCACTTTTGTTGCCAGGGGTTTAGATATTAATGGCTATATTTTGAGGGGAAAATAAATTTACTCTATTATATAAGCTGCACTCAGGCTACTTTTCATTGTGTCAAAGTGTCATTTTGTCAGTTTTGTCCCATGAAAAGATATACTTAAATACCTTCAGAAATGCGAGGGGTGTACTCACTTTTGTGATAGACTGTAAGTACTACATGTTTAACTGACAGGATTTTATATATACAGGATCAAAAAATATATAATAGCAATAAAAAATTCCCATATGAATGTTTAAGAAGCGATAATTCATAAATGCAAACCCTCAACAATCTTCTGAAATATTGAGATTATTCTGCATTTTTTTGCATCTTGTTGAAAAAAATTAAAAACTATTTTTTGTGAAAATGATCAGTGTTTTCCCATTGATAAATATGTGACTATTTAATCATTTTCTGTACCAATTATCTTCACGTAGTTCACTGCATCCTGGTTGAGAAGTGTTTTACACCCTAAACATGAATTTATAATGTCATGAAATTGACTTAATCCACTTTGATAAGTGCTCACACAGCCTACTACAGTATATGTTCAACGCTGTTTTATAAATGTTACACACCAAATCTAAAAATAGCCCCACACTTGTAAAACTACGAAAAACTCATTAACTATTTTTTCTCCCACCGAGGTCAGTTGAAACGTAGTCAGATTTAATCAAATGCAGAATTACAGCATTTATCCGTCTCCGGTGCTTCCGATTGCGTCCATAGCTGAGCATGCAGCCCATCCCTCACCTGCTCAGCTCTTCTCATCCGACCTCTTGCTTGTCCATGCACACGTCCTGTCCGAGAGGGAGCGGCAGGAAGAGGGAAACCCAACTTCTTTCGCGTTGGATGACTTTTACGCAACTTTTACGCGCATCATTTGACAGATTTGATGCACAATCCCCTCTATTTTTAACACTGTTACGTGTTCGCGATGGTTTGTAGGGGCTGAATTAGGAAATATGCGACTCAAAATGATTCTCCACAACACCTGTGGATTTGTTTGAAAAAGTATTCTTTGGCTGCGATTCGTCGTTTCGCGCAATTCAAGGCTCTGAGAAAGACGCTCTCCTTATGCGAGATTGGATAAACCTTAAATTCCTTGCAGTCAAAGACTTTGCGTTTTGTTATGCATCCGTGAAAGTTTCCCCTATCCGAATTGCTGTCGTTCGGAGCAGGGGGAACATTTGATGGATTTTTTATGTGGAACCCGCTAGGATGGACGTGGTAGATGAAACTGAAGCCTTACAGAGATTTTTTGAAGGTAAGACGTCTCACTCTAAAAACGTTTGCATTCATGATTTAGGATTTTTAATAGTTCAATCAACACTAATGGACATTTTCTTTATAAATACACAATAAGGCCATTTTAGCTCATTGTCTACCACTGGCAATTACAGACTTCCAATTGCTGCATGCTCCAAATGCTGTTCATTCAGTTCCATTGACAGCGTTAGTCGTCAGATCCCTTTAGACAAGGAGGGTCATAAGCGGATTTTAAGGGGGGGCCAGGTGGACGAAAAGTGTCATTGCTTGTAATTGACTTTCCTATACATATAAAAGTTGTAAAGCAATAAAACTGCAACAAAAATGAATGAAATGAACAAAAAAAATATTTTTTTTTATCATGGGTCAAAATTATTTTTTGAACAGATCATGTGACTAGCAATTTAGACGGTCAATTGCTTTGCATATAATTTTCAACAACAAAAAAATAGATAAATTAGGGGAGGGCACTTTTATTTTTCAAATGATTTTTTTCTGTGATTGAAAATATTTTTTGATTGAAGCAACTTTTTTTTCGGGATTAAATGACTTAGATACAAATGTCCTACCCATAATATGGCCCGAGCACAAAAAGGATTAAATTTAAAAAATGAAGTGTTCAAATGCAAATTTTTCAATCTTGAATATTTTTTCGCATTCAAAAACTTTTTCCATGACTGAATTTTTTTTTTTTTTTTTTTTGATTGAAGTGATTTTGCTTTTTGAAAATATATATTTTGTGAAGCAACTTATTTTTTGATTGAATAATAGATACATAAATGTCCTAGCCAAAATGTGGCCCAAACACAAATCAACATTACGTCAATCAAAAAAGTTGCTTCAATCAAAAAACAAAAAAAAAAATGTTTCATTAAAAAAAAAATTTTTTTTTTAAATTGTTTTTTAAATCAAAGAAAAACAGCTTTCATATGCATTTTTTTATTTATTTATTTTTTTTTGTTTCAAATCTATTTTTGCATTCAAACACTTTTTTTTTTTATGATTGAAGTGACTTTTTTGGGTTGAAAATATACGATATTGCGATTGAAGCAACTTTTTTTGATTGAATAATAAAGACACAAATCTACCTCCATATGGCTCCACCTAGGGGATACAATTTTTGACTGGGGTAACTACATTGGCACGACACCGGCGGGTGTACCATTTTCAATGCATGACGATCTTAGCGAAAAGTATTGCCTAAGCAGCCTGATTTAAAATTCCCCTCAAGAATGATGGAGGGGGAAAATGGTCATTGTCAACTTACTATTATAAATATTCTTGAAAGTTAATTTCATTGTTGACACTGCGTTTCGGGGTCATCAACATGCTGTGCCCCCCCCCCGCCTCAAAAGTCAAACTCCACCTATGGGGAGGGTTAGTAGTGATTGGCTTGCAGACCTCCCTGTCAAAATGAAATGGACGTTTAACGCCGTCAATGGTAGCCAACTTTAACTTTGTCTGTTTTAATAACTTTATGCAATAGTCATTGACTTTAATGTCAACATAGCATTGTTATTCGTCCTTTTAACTCGAAATGCAAGCAAGCTGCAGGGTTAAAGGGTACAGCTGCAAAAGTGCTAGTGATGGGTAGCAGATGAGGTTAAACAGTTTTGTGTGTGCGGGGGGGCTGCTTGAAGTTAATAAGATAAATGGTCTGTTTTGCAAAGGCACTATGAGGCGCACAGAAATTTGGGGGACGGTTGTGTCATTTGATGTTGGCAGGATTATGTGGTGGTACATGCGTGTAGGTGTATACATACACAGGCACAGACATTTTACATACTGTATATGGCGGAAAACACTCAGGTTACTTGAAATTCCGCTCTGAGACCCCCAATTTGGCCAACTTTCAAAGTTGTCCGATATGCATATGTGATACATGATTGGAAAGCTTAAAATCTTTATTTTCCGGGGGAAGAAATTTTTTGAACAGGAGGGCATTTAAAAAAAAAAAAAAAAACTTTTTTAAACAGCAAAACCCTATCTGTAGGTGAGAGCACACGAGAGCAGAATTACAGACGCCATGACTTTAACGAGATATTATCGCGTATTTACCTTGTTTTGATCCAAAACCTCCATGTAGCATGTATTATCAAGTGTCAAGACACAGATGTGAATGGCCAAAACCGGATTTCTGGGGTATTTTATGGCCGAAACATGGTAATATCACAAGGGTCGTGATGCAGAAATCGCAGACATCAAGGAGTGGTCGAGGTGTTCTTTTTCATACATTTACCCTTTTAAACGTTTTTTTTTTCTCAATTTTTTTTGTTTGTGTCGATTATTTATCATCTAACATATCGGAGAAATTGCGACAGTAACAAAAGAAATACCATTAAGCGATAGTTATGAGGTAGATATCCGTGACGTTTTTACAGACGCCATTTTTTTCATTGTGACATAATTTGTTTAAAAGTTTAAAATATGTGAATGAATAACTCTTTAAAAAGTCGTTTTTTATTTTTTTCAAACAAAATATGAGACATCAATTAATGATTCTAACCTAAAAACGACAGACATTTTGAACAATAAATATAATTAATTACCTTCGTTTTAATGGCTGGGTTGAAACAAAAACAGTTGTGTGACGTCTGTAAACGGGGGTTTTTCAGGGTAAAACGGACAAATTAAAAATAGTTCTGGGGCTTAATGCGCCATGAATCTGCTATGGCAGCATATAGACAAGATGTTTCTATTAAACACAACAGTTGTTTTTGGCTTAAAACACAGCAGTTTCTTTTAAAGAGGAGTGCAAGAGCAGAAATTGCTTTTTCATTCTTGTCTGTTTTCCGCCATATATAAATTGAATTCACAGCTCACTAATTAGACACAATCAATGTCAGGTGGTTCACAGAAGTCAAATGCACCTATAGACAGTGGGATAATCTATTAACTGTGCAAATACTTAACACGTTTTTGTAGTATACAAACTTATATACAAAACCATCCTGGACTGTCAGTGATTCCGTGCAATTTTGACAGGAATTTGGTGTGTTTACATTCTTGCTTTGGGAGTAAGAGAGATGTTCTCCCTCTAGCTTTATGTCAGCCACACTCACTTGCACAAAAATGTCAGCTTGGCCATGAAAAGTAAATAGGTGGTTGTTTTTATGCTTTGAGCCGCATTGTGTCAGCTTTGTCCTTTGAGGGACTGTTAATGATTTTTAAGATAAAGACCGTAAACTAGCAAGCCTTTGATTTTTTACTCAGATTAAGGTTTATGGAACTCAGTTGTGTAAATCCTCAGAATCAAGTATTCACGCAATATGATCTGTAAACAATTTCAATTTTAATGGCAGGTGATGACTTTGCTGCTTCTCAATTGACTGCTGTTCAAAGACGATTTAAAGAAACGTAATGCTGGGCTGATGACTTCATCGTGCCTAACCACGTTGCTCTGAATCATTCCTATGCAGTTCACAGCAATGGGTACATACAGTATTTTGTAATTAATGCGGATTGCCGTAAATTGCCTTAAATTGCCATAAATATTGTTTTGTATGCCTTTCTTCTTGAACAAAATTAAGACACTCAAATGCACAACATAAAAGACTCATCATATGTACAGTGCCTTGCAAAAGTATTCGGCCCCCTTGAACCTTGCAACCTTTCGCCACATTTCAGGCTTCAAACATAAAGATATAAAATTTTAATTTTTTGTCAAGAATCAACAACAAGTGGGACACAATCGTGAAGTGGAACAAAATTTATTGGATAATTTAAACGTTTTTAACAAATAAAAAACTGAAAAGTGGGGCGTGCAATATTATTCGGCCCCCTTGCGTTAATACTTTGTAGCGCCACCTTTTGCTCCAATTACAGCTGCAAGTCGCTTGGGGTATGTTTCTATCAGTTTTGCACATCAAGAGACTGACATTCTTGCCCATTCTTCCTTGCAAAACAGCTCGAGCTCAGTGAAGTTGGATGGAGAGTGTTTGTGAACAGCAGTCTTCAGCTCTTTCCACAGATTCTCGATTGGATTCAGGTCTGGACTTTGACTTGGCCATTCTAACACCTGGATACGTTTATTTTTGAACCATTCCATTGTAGATTTGGCTTTATGTTTTGGATCATTGTCCTGTTGGAAGATAAATCTCCGTCCCAGTCGCAGGTCTTGTGCAGATACCAACAGGTTTTCTTCCAGAATGTTCCTGTATTTGGCTGCATCCATCTTCCCGTCAATTTTAACCATCTTCCCTGTCCCTGCTGAAGAAAAGCAGGCCCAAACCATGATACTGCCACCACCATGTTTGACAGTGGGGATGGTGTGTTCAGGGTGATGAGCTGCGTTGCTTTTACGCCAAACATATCGTTTTGCATTGTGGCCAAAAAGTTCAAGTTTGGTTTCATCTGACCAGAGCACCTTCTTCCACATGTTTGGTGTGTCTCCCAGGTGGCTTGTGGCAAACTTTAAACGAGACTTTTTATGGATATCTTTGAGAAATGGCTTTCTTCTTGCCACTCTTCCATAAAGGCCAGATTTGTGCAGTGTACGACTGATTGTTGTCCTATGGACAGACTCTCCCACCTCAGCTGTAGGTCTCTGCAGTTCATCCAGAGTGATCATGGGCCTCTTGGCTGCATCTCTGATCAGTTTTTTCCTTGTTTGAGAAGAAAGTTTGGAAGGACGGCCGGGTCTTGGTAGATTTGCAGTGGTCTGATGCTCCTTCCATTTCAATATGATGGCTTGCACAGTGCTCCTTGAGATGTTTAAAGCTTGGGAAATCTTTTTGTATCCAAATCCGGCTTTAAACTTCTCCACAACAGTATCTCGGACCTGCCTGGTATGTTCCTTGGTTTTCATAATGCTCTCTGCACTGTAAACAGAACCCTGAACCTATCACAGAGCAGGTGCATTTATACGGAGACTTGATTACACACAGGTGGATTCTATTTATCATCATCGGTCATTTAGGACAACATTTGATCATTCAGAGATCCTCACTGAACTTCTGGAGTGAGTTTGCTGCACTGAAAGTAAAGGGGCCGAATAATATTGCACGCCCCACTTTTCAGTTTTTTATTTGTTAAAAAAGTTTAAATTATCCAATAAATGTTGTTCCACTTCACGATTGTGTCCCACTTGTTGTTGATTCTTGACAAAAAAATTAAATTTCATATCTTTATGTTTGAAGCCTGAAATGTGGCGAAAGGTTGCAAGATTCAAGGGGGCCGAATACTTTTGCAAGGCACTGTATATTTAAAAAATCGTATCTTATAAAATTTGGTAGCAAATTGGTAAGTCATGGGCAAGGGACAACGAGGTTAAGAAAAGCTGCAAAACCCTACACGTGAAATGCTATTGGCCTCAGGTCTGTCCAGAAGCTACCTGAAATGAAATAGAACAAAAGACAATTGTATAGTTACCTTTGGGAATTAAAATACATAAAAATCGTGATTTAAGGACTTTAAGAGCTCACTTTTTTTACCACAGCTTTGAACTCTGTGGCTTATACTCCAGTTCATCCTATATGGGGATTCTTATAGGCTAATGAGCTGCAAGTATTTTGGTGTAAACATACCATAATACAGGGGTCATGAATTAAAAATCCTCTGGGTCCGAAATAAAAAAAATTACAACAATCTCGGGTCCGGAAATATTTTTAATGCTTCTTTTTTTCCAAAAAATACAAATGTATCTTTATGTGGCCATGTTGATAATTACAACATTCAAAAATGTAAATAAAATATAAAAGGTGCATAAAACTAAAAAAGTGCTTTAATTAAATCATTAAATAGCAACATAAGCGCATGCTCAAGACTTCTTTTTTTTAAATTGTGGATGCTGACAGGGTGATTTGCTTTATTTTTTGACAGACCTCTTTTTTTTGCTTTCCATCAAGCAAAGTTTCAGCAACTGCACTAATACAATCTTTGACAATCGGTGCGTCACTGAAAGACTTTTTGTTTTGACCCAACATCCACGCTATTCTGAGGGAGCATTCGTTTGCGCGTTGCTGTGCAGTGAATAAATGAACCATGAGCCTTGAGGTGCGATCATATTGAGCCCTTAATTCCGCTATTTTTTGAGAACGGATGGCAGAGTTCATAGGTAAACTTTGCAAAAAAGCTGCGTGCTTCATCTCATAGTGCCTTTTCGAATTGCTGCTTTTTACAAGCGCTACTGTCTCTGAACAAATGAGGCATAGCGGTCTTGTGCTGCCACCAGGTAAAATGAACAAAAATGTGTTGGTCCACTCCCCTCCTTAAACACTCTGTTTTCTGCATCAATCTTGCGTAGTTTTGAGCACGCCATTTGCTGTACCTTTTTGCCTCTGCCTCCATCTTCATTCGGCTCAGTTTTTGGCTGTCACTCCGCGGAGTCTGGAAAGCGAGTGTGAGACATGCTGTTCTAAAAGTAACTTTCAAATGCTTCAGTCACGCGGGTCACCGCTAATGTTTTTGTTTGTTGCCCACCTCCACTCTGCAAACCCCCAGAAAAAAAAAAAAATTTTGTTGTTGCAACGTGTATTAGTCCGGACAGCTTGAGATCCGGTCCAGACGGCTTGGGGGTCCGGAACCGGACCGAGGTCCGCGATTCCGTGACCTCTGCCATATTATTATAATGAGGGTACCTACGGCCACTGCGGGCTTTATATGAACAGTTTATATGAATAGTTCATCTTGAACTACCCTCTCCCCAAAACGAGAATAGGTAATCCAATTGAAAGTCAGTTTTCTGGACCAATACACAGTTAATGATGCTATTAGATACTAAAAATGTATTGACTTTGATTCGAGATTTTTATCCAGTTGGCTGTTTTTGCTATCATTATCCAGGAACACATGTACCCATCACAGTGATGGATGTCACTCGTAAACTATGTTTTAATAGGATTACCAAAATATGTATACATCACGCTAATGCACAGCCTGCATTCCTGGCATAGCCTTGGTGGTTGTTAAAACACAATAAGGTGAGATCGGTGTGTTTCTCCTCAGCAAACTCCATTAGAGTAACAGTGAGCAGACAGGGTGAGGAGGTGAGACAGAGCAGACTCACAGTGCTGAGAGACTCGCCCGTTGGGAGAAAGCCAACCAAATCTCCACTGCCCTCTTACCCCCCCACCAGCACCACTACCATAACTTGACCTTCTCATCTCTGACTCAGACAATAAACAGTTGCTCACACACATGCACACAAAAAGGGTTAGTGACAGTTATTGCTGCTGTGTTGATTCATCTTAAGTAACCATCCCTCCTAAGTCAACTGAACAATTGATTGAAAAAATAACATTGTGTTTCATGTAAGGTGTCACATAAGTTTCTGGAGCTTTAGCAAGCAGTGCTTTCAAGGGCAAACTTAAAATGCATGTCAAAATCTTCAACGTAAACACAACTTTATTAAACCGATTTGTCACTACAGTACAGTCTAGTTGCAATAGTGTGCTGAGGAAAGTGTGCATATATGGATTGTCAACATTAAAAATTAAACTGTTTCAGCATGTTTGTGGTAACTGACGATGAGCAACAAAACAAAACAAAACAAAACACATAAAGTGATATCTCCACTGATAACATTTGGGATTGCAAATGTAGTCTGTGGAATTGAAAAGCAGCAGCTCGTATCACTATGGATACATGTTTTTTAATGTTTTGGTTGACGTGGACAATACTGGTATTTTCATATCAGGGGTTTTCAACAACCATGTGTGGTGCACTTTCCTTGTAATAAGTGAAGATCATCCAACAGTTGAACAGTAAGAAAATCAGATTTGTTTAAAAACCTGTTAAAACCTGACTTGAATAAGAGAAACTTATGTCATTTTTAGATTTAGTAATGCAAAATTGTCCAGAATCAATTGAGGGGAGAAACATAACATACAAATACAGTGGTACCTCTACTTACAAAATTAATTGATTCTGAAAGTAGTTTCGTAAACTGAAAATTTGTTTTCCATGTAAATGCCCTGATCTGTTTGAAGCCCCTCTAAATTTGGACATAAATCTTTAATAAAGCATAAAAATACATCAAAACGTGTATGCATTTTTATGCTTTACAAATAATGAAAGATGAGACCTGTGCATAATGTAAAATAAAAAGAATAAAGAATAAAAGTTAATACACTCATGTAAAGCTCTCGGAACATGAGTGGCAAATGAAGAGGACGCTGGGATACACACATGCAGATGCAATAGAGGTCCCTCTTAGCCAGCTGGATGCCAGGAAGATGCTTGGCATTAGCCAATGGCAAAGCAGCTATAATTATGTCACTTTCAGTAAACTCCGGGAGTTGCAAGTAGCAGCTCATATTGCATTTTTGCGTTTCGCATCCTGAATTTATTTCCTAACAGGAGGCAATATTTTCTAGTTGAGGCCTGTCGTCACATGAAAATTCTGAATGTTGAGACGTTTGTAAGTAGAGGTACCACTGTATGTACAATACAGGCCAAAAGTTTGGACACACCTCATTCAATGCAACACAAATGGTCCCAACCCCAATGATAAAGCAATATAGTCCACTAATTAACCCTGAAAAGGCATACCTGTAAAGTCCAAGAACATTTTAGGTGACTTCCTCTTGAAGCTCATCAAGAGAATGGCAAGAGTGTGCAAAAAAGTAATCAGAGCAAAAGGTGGCTACTTAGAAGATACTAGAATAAGAATATTATAAATGTTTTTAGTTATTTCACCTTTTTTTGCTAAGAACATGATTCCACGTGTTCATTTATTGTTTTATTACCTTCAGTGAGAATGTACACTGTAAACAGTCATGAAAATAAAGAAAACGCACAAATGAGAAAGTGTGTCCAAACTTTTGGCCTGTAATGTATATATTTTTGTAACCGTGGCACACTGCTAGGGAATTACTGTCGTAATGCATATGACATGGATCACTGCAAAATGGTGACAGTTGAGCGATTACTAGAATTCTAGGAGAACAGATAGAAGTTTGTGTGATAGTCGCGAGTAAGACATAAACTTCAGAGTAGTGAGCACAATCAGTGCACTGTGCTTCCATCATATACTCATCCATTCATTCATCCCTCCAGCCAGGATCATAAATGTGCCAATTTTTGAATGAAATGCTTGGCATTTGGTCGAGCAAAAAAAGCCCTCTCTCAACAGCATTCTTGCCATAGAGATAAAGTTTCACTTTAGGCCAGTTGATTGACTAAGTGTCCGGGCAGCACTGACAGCTACGGTGGTGCGTATATCACAGTCATACTCTTTCTTCCCTTGGTGGAAAAAAAAAATACAGTTCATTACTCATGTCTCTTAATAAGAATTCCTATTAAGTCCCGCTGTACTCCCAACAAGTTAGTGAATCATGCTTCCAGAAGGCCGTTTTGGAAAAGCTGGTTGAAAGCCATATACACCCGCCAGCCATTTTTGATTTACAGGTCCGAAGGTGATTTGCTTTGAGAGGAATGTATTGTTTGAGAGCAGCCAGGCGTGAGGTGCTCACATGTGTGTATGACTTTTCATTGTCGTGCCTCACCTTCATCATTAGTTCCAGCAATCATCCTCAACAACATTCTATTTGAGTGTTCTTTTGACTGACTTTTAGCATGAACACCACAAAAGCTTTTATATTGTTTTATTGCTTAGTACTTAGTTTTATATCTTGTTTTTCAAACTTAATTGTACCACATTGTTAAATGTCAGTACCATTTAATTTTTTCCTTTTTATGTCTTGATGTCAACCCTGCTCCTTCTGTTTTACCCAGTCAGCTTCCCTGAGCCACTCGTGTCTTGTTCAGGTGGTCCTCGTCTCGACACCGTGTTTGTATTTTGTTTCTTGCTTCGTTTTAAATTCTATTCAAATGTTTCTTGATATCAGCGGTCTGTCATGAAGGCACAGTGGAAAAATGGACCCAAAGCATCAAGTAGGGAGTCAAGGCATGGCAGCAGGTGCAAACTGAAAGTATTTATTTTCAGAAATACCAAAAACAAATTAAAGAAAATTAAAAAATTAAAAAACAAAAAAAAATCTGTGTGGAGGAACAGGACTGAGAAGCTGATTGGGTGAACACGAGGTGAACAGCTGCAACTAATTCATTAATCAGAACACAAGTACAAGACAGACAGGGAAACCAGACCAACCAAGTCAGAGTGTGTCCTGACTCCCGATCTCTTGGTGATGGTGGGAATGTGAGAGTGAACGCTTGTCTGGATCTTTGTATGCCCCAAAATTTACTAGTAACAAGCAGTGTTGTTAATAACGGCGTTCCAATATAACGGCGTTACTAACTGCATTATTTTCTTCAGTAGTGAGTAATCTAAATAATTACTTTTCTCATCTTGTCAACGCCGTTACCGTTACTGAGGCGGGAAAGGCGTGCGTTACTATGTTGGTTGACTGACGGGAGAAAAGTCTGAGAAAGAAGGACTCACGGAGACGAGAGAGTAGAGCAGGAGTGGGGAGGAGGCAAGGGAGTGTGACTCCGTTGCAAACGCGATGCTACTATGCTAGGTGGCTCCAGTAATACCTGACTGTAGCCGATAGCCTACAAACTACGGCCACATGATGCTTCGGTAGATATTACATATACACAGAACTAGGTGCAAATGATAGACACGGCTTCATTAGTAACATGTATAATAAAGAACTACATGCGTTAGTAAACAACCGCCATCTTAAAGCAGTAGCCTTCTCAGGAAGGCTCTGTTGTGGAGAAGCTTCCTAACGAACCTAAGTAACTTTTTATCTAAAATGCTCCTAAATCGGCAAAATCTTGACTTAAATCTATCTTTAAATGATGAAATAGTTTTAAAACTTACACATGTCAAATGTAGACAGAAGGGAACTAATGCAATAACGGGGGCACTTTTAACAGCTTTAACGGTTGATTCACAACATTAAATGACTTTCACACATAGCAAAGGTTACTATCTAATTATCGCAATATCCGCAATACCCCTGTGTCTAGTTATGTTTAGGGTAAAGAATTGGGCTAGGGCAAATTGTCCAAAAAAAAAAAAAAACTTTAAACTTCACATTGTCAGACTTTTTTTCTTTTTCTTTTTTTTTTTTGAGAAAAAAAAAACAAAACGTGAAAATTATCACCAGTTACTTTGCCAAGTAACTAATTACTCTTACATTCTGTGTGTAACTGAGTCACTAACGCAATTACTTTTTGGGAGAAGTAATTTGTAACTGTAATCAATTATTTTTTTAAAGTAAGATTAAAAACACTGGTGACAAGACCAGGGTGTAATCTGCCTTTTGCCTGAAGTCAATTAGGATAGACTCCAGCTCCTCACAACCCTGAAAAGCATTCATGACTATTTTGGGACGGTTCTTGTTGGGTAAATGAGTCACCCCTTTGTTCAATCTGCTGACTAACAATAGGAAAGGTTACTAGAAACTTTACCATTCGTTTCCAATGGCATTTAAATTGCCATGTTAATTTCAACTGTAATTAATGTTAATGTCACGGCTAGGGTTAGGGTTATGGCTGGTTAGAGTTACAGCTAGGGTTAGGTACATATTGATGGGCCATTTACGTCCATGCCAATGACAGTCATGTACGTCAATGCTGTTGATGCCCATGGACATTTGACCAAAAAAGTTTGCACTGGACCCTATAGAATAATTTGACTCCATGGTCAATGTTATTGGACCCACAAAACCTTCCAATTGCTTCCCATTCATATTGAACTCTCGCCCCCCAAAAAATCCCTATTGGGTCCCATTGATAGTGATAAGACCCACAAAATCTAAACCCATATACATCGATGCCCTTGACACCCATGTACGCGTTTGACATTGACGGTGATGTACATCCATGCCAGTGACGACCATGTACGCCCATGTCAATGATGGCAATGTACTGTATGTCCATGACATTGACAGCCATGTATTTCCATGCTATTGATGTCCATGTATGTCCATGCCACCCACTGACGGCCTTATTGGTCAATTCCATGGTCAGGAAGTGACGGCAAATTGTCCCCAAATCAACAGAAAGTGACACAATATTAACAGAAATTGACCCCGAAATGCCCCAAATCAACAGCAAGTGATCAGTTACCCACAAGAAGTGATTCTGAAGTAACCCCAAATCAACAGGAAGTGACCCCAAAATACCTCCAAAATCAACAGGAAGTGACTCAAAATCATCTAAAAAATCAACAGGAAATGTCTTGGGTGTTCACTGACCATCACAGCAAACCTATCATCACAATATATCCCAGAATTTCATTTTCTAGTTAGTAACAACCTATTCTGACGAACCTATCTGCTGCACAAAAATGAAAATATTCGCACAGCATTTGGGGAAAATATAATCAGACCTTGTCTGACTAACAGAAAGTGAAATCATTTTATCCAAATCCGCAGCTAAATTGAATACAGTCATTCCTCGTTTTTCGCGGTTAATGGGGACCAGAACCCACCGCGATAAGTGAAAAGCCGCGACGTAGCGACCCCCCCTCAAAAAAAAAAAATAAAAAAATATTATTATTATTATTTTTTTTTTTTAAACCTGTCCTGTTCAGCTGAGATTTCTTGAGATGATTTATTGAGAAGCTTGAGAGTCACGCGATCTTTGTGGGCCTTAAAGCCTTGCCTCTTCACTTCTTCCTTGAAAAGGAACGTCCTGGATGGCATCCTCTTCCAAAAAAGACCAGTCTCGTCCATGTTAAAAACATGCTCCGGGAGATAGCCACCCCTTTCAATTAATTTGGGAAATTGGTCCTCAACGTAACGAACAGATGCGTCATGGTCCGCCGAGAAAGCCTCCCCATGCAACGTAACACTACGAAGTCCAAACCTCTTTTATAATTTTTCAAAAAAGCCCTTGCTGGCAAAAAACCCACAATTTTCTTCACTTGAAGCACTGGTACTAGGCTGTGATTCATCTTCGTCGTAGTCGGCATCACCGCCACCTTCATTCAACTCTCCTTCAGGAATGAGGCTATTATACAGCGCTTTGGCTTTTCATGTTTGTGTCGAGACTCACCTTCTTTTCCCGACAGTCCGATATCCACACTGTTAGTACATTTTCCATTTTTACAATAGTCTTGTTGCAAGGAGTCACGACTCGCTTAGTGTCCCTGGAAAACGAATTTGAGGCGGTCTTTCGGATTTTCGCCTTGTCTTTTTTTATGTAACGAACGGTTTATTCGTTTAGTCCGTAATGGCGTGCAACAGACACATAGCAGTGGCCAACTTTAAGTATGTCCAGTAATTGAACTTTCTCGTGCACTGTCATCATTTTTCTTTTCTTCTTGGGTTCGCTAGAGGATTGAGCAGGCGGAGGACGCTTTGGAGCCATTTTCCTTCGATAGCAGCAAGGTTAAACATCTCGGCCAATCAGCTTGCGATATTCCCGAGTGATACTGGCCAGCGAATCAGAGCGGTGGAATATGAGTTGGGCTGGCTCTCCTTGCCTTCTGTTAGGGAACGGGCAGATTTTACACCATATTTTCTCCATTATTTTAATCTTTTATGCATGTATTTTTTTTTGACTGAAAACAAATCTGCGATAGACTGAAACCACGAAATTTGAAGCGCGAAGTAGCGAGGGATCACTGTATTTGTACACTGACTGCCGCCTCATGTTTACCAGTGCTTGCATAATCCTGCTAACACTGATAAAAATACATCCGATTTGAGTGAGGTAAAGTATGGAGAACTTATTTAACAAATAAGCACGGCCGAGCACTTTTTTGTGTATTTTCTTCTAATATTCAACCAAGCTTCTTTCTATTGGGTTCCCCTCATTTTTCAGTCTTTTGTCTTTCTCCAGCCATTCGCTCTGACCCTCAAACTGGCCGTCTCATTTCTTTTAAAGCTTGCTGCATGTCGTGCTCCCAGCCTTGTCACTCCTCTAATCTCCTGAGCCTGGTCCACCAGTGCGACCAGTGCTTGTGAGCGACGAGGGCTGTGTGTGGTAGCCTGGTACAGCCCTTTCTCATGACTGGGGAATAATCCTCATTATAACACCCCCAAGCCACTCACATGCACGCCCGTACACAACTAGGGTTTTGCACATAGGCACGCACACGCAACCTCACACGTACACACTCGTTGAGTTGATGTGTGACTCTAAAGTTTGCGCTAGAAGGTCGCCCGGTGCCATTCGTGAAACATGTAAAAATTAGAGTGGAGTTGTTCTTCTGGTCTTTTTGAAGGTGTTTTCATCTCAAGGACATCAACATGCTTTGGCTACGTGCAGGTACTTTGATTAAGTGCTCCTCACACATTGAGGAGCTATACTGTATATATCTTGTCCATCATGTGCATAGTATGTATAGAATCATTAGGCTGCTGGCAGAATCCCAATGTATTTGAGAGCACTGCATTTTCCTTTGGGTTATTTACAGTATGATAACTCATTTAGAACTAATTTTCTATCCTTGACCAACATGTATTCTAAAATGTGTAAAAGATAAGACAGAGGGAAAAAATAATCACAATGTTGGTACTGAGGAGGACCTTCAATGGTATGACCTTAATTGTACCCTTGATAGGGAACATACCTGTGCATACTCTGTTTGTCCCTGAAAAAGGTGCAAAAAGGCATCTTGGACAGGTTCATGTTCAACCTGGGATGGTAGATATGCTCTACTGTAGATCATATTCTGAGACTGGAGCAATCTGTTCAATAGTGTGATCTGTCTTTGTTGTTCCGAAGATTTGCATCCAGTAATTTAGTAGCCGTACGATTTGAATATGTGGGGTTTTTAAAGACTTTGAAATTGTCGAAGTGTCACAGTATAAACAACTGCAATCAAACGCAATTTTATCACATCCAGAATGCTGATCGATCTTTTTGTCTTGACCGTGGAAATAATGTAATTATCTGTTAAAGAGGCAACTGTCACAAACTACTGTATATTCTATGACTGTTGTCACAAAAAATTAACACACACAAAAAAATGTATAACAAGTGCAAACATTTATTGGCACACTGGATGGACGTATTGGTACATCACTGCAGCTTTCAGTGTTTTCAGGTACAATTTAGTGAGTATATGCGTTTACATTTCTCGACATCTTTTATTGAGGCCTCTGTTTTTTCATGAAAAAATTCAAAATCAAAGATAGAGCAACGGGAACCATTTGATGCTTATTGGACGTGGTTCTCGAGGGCGTTTTACATCAGTATTTAAACTTGGGTCTCTTTAGTCACTTAAGAGGTCATTCCATATCCTACGACTTCAGGGACAGGAGGATTCTCCTTTAGAGCTTTCGCATAATATCGTACTAAAGAAGAAAAAGAAAATTGAATGTGTGCCTGCAATCTAATTGCTACTCACACCAGGGGTCGCGTTAACCGAATATTTTCCGTCGTTGACCGATTTTTTAAAACGGTGACGGAAAAAACTGAAGTCCATCGGTCATTTTGACCGGTTGCAATTCACACCCCAGACCACAGGGTGGCGGGTGAGCATATTAATTAGCTATTGTCTCTCTTGATGCATGACGTCATTGGCCTTACTCTGAAAAATGTCAAGGCAACTGAGTGTCCGAAGTTTCTTCAAAAGCCCCAAAACGACGATGGTGTTGATAAAAGAGGTGAAAAAACAGGGACTGTACAAGCGGGCACGCAATTCAAGTCCATGCGCACCAGGAGGAAAGTGTGACACTACGTTCAGGCCACAGCAGGTGAACTATTAATTTCATTGTTCCATATGCTACATATGGTAGGCTACCTAACTACTGGGGCCACAGTCAGCTGTTTTTGTCACTGCGGAGAAAAAGTAACATATTCATCTGCTTGATGTGTGATGGCACGGTGTGGATTCTCTGTTAAGCTTGTTCGGACAGAATATTAATTTTAAATGAATGAAAACTAAATACTATTGAATATGTTGAAGCGGTATGCAATGTTAAGAGTTTTTAGCTGTAGGCGCACTATCCTAGACCCCTCACTATCCACTCGTGGGGGCCTGCGCTTGTCAGTGACGTTCCTTATTCTCGCTAGATGATTATACAACTTTAACATTTGTTAATAATACGCTCTGTGTGTAGTATCATCCATCGCTTTTCCTTTTTAAATGGGCACTTATAAGCGAACGCAAGAAGTAACAACGGGAACATTTTTTAAACAGGCAGTTCACGGGAGAGCATTTCGACTCTTCGGCCAATCATATAGCGAGAGCGAGTGGATAGTGAGGGGACCGCGCGCGGCTCTTAAAGGCTCAAACACACCAGCAACGTGAACGTCGCGTCAACGATCTCGCCGTGATTACGCTTCGAAACGCGGCCGTTAAAGTCAATCAGCCAATGCACACCAGTCGCAGTGCGTCCGCGTGTTAGACGCGTCCCAGAAGCGCTAAACGCGACGCACGCGAAAAGAACAGCAGAGTTTGTTTTTTGACGCGAGACGCAGCCCCCCTGCGTAAATACTACTAGGTAGGATCGGGCAGGCCGGAAGTCACTCGTGTAAAAATACGGTGGATCCGGTCGATTTTCAAAATAATATGCAACCGTAACTTCCTATATAAATATAATAAACTGAAATGAGGTAAAACACCTGCAATTAATACGAATAATACACAAATCCTGCTACACAATAAAATTAATTACTTCGTGGTGCTTTAACTTGAGAAAAAAACATCAATAAAGCTTAGAAAAATGTTCATAAGAAAAAAAATGTTAAAATCTTTGTCATTGGGATTGCTTTTTGCTTTAGCACATGACTTCTTTTTTCTTCTTTCAAAAAGAAAGCTCGCCAATACGCGGGGTCTGAAAGGCAAAGTGTTGTTTTATTACGTTTAAATACCCGCTATTCTCGCGTGATCTTGCAATCCTCGCGTGAACAGATCGAGCCGCTCCACAGACGCGCTGCTCGTGAAACGCGTCCTATGGAAATTGACGCCGAGTGTCACTGGTGCGTAATCGCGGCGAGATCGTTGACGCGACGTTCACGTTGCTGGTGTGTTTGAACCTTAAGTGTCTCTGTCACGTGACTGTCGTAGCCGGGAATGCGCTCGGCCAAATGGACACACAAGTACGGAAGGTGAATTATGCCAAACAAAGGGTCACCACAATGTCATTATCATCATTTTAAAAATTTAAGTGACAGGTAAAAATAGATTATGACCGGATTTTTATGACCCTGTCAGTCAAAATGACAGACAACGAAAAAGTCTAGCGCAACCTCTGACTCACACACACATTCTTCTTTTTGTTTGAGTGTAATCAAAATGAATGCTCTGTTGACAGCCTGACTTTGAAAAACTACCCTAACACACGCACACGTGACCCATATATTGTATACAATCGCATACGCAACCTCCCAATCTCTGAAAAGACCAGCCAGAGTCTGACAATGATTTTACTGTTTCTTGCTGGACACAGCTGTACTGAGCTTAAATAAACTTGTGCGCACCAATACGTCTTTTAAACTTGGCTGACTGAGTGATAGAGGTAGAAGTCAGTATTTCCCTTTTTTTTTTATTGAGCCAAGCCAAATATTTCACTTTTGAAGGTCACAAAAAGTACACTTGACACAGAACTAATGATGATCTCACCTAAGTTTATATCGCTATTACAGCTGCCTAGCAGAAAGTCGGCCACGATTTTTCTGTTTCGGTAGTGGCAGCAGGTGGATATGTAGGTTTGTTTTCTGCTATCTAGTGGAAGAGCATTTATTTGTTCTGCCTGTCACCGAACCTCGCATTGAGGAAATACAATCTTCATGTTGCTGGGGTATTTTGTTGTTGTTGTTTTTTTGTCATGCACGGCAGGACAGTGAGGTGAAACGCTACACATTGAACATTTGACTTATTTGTATCGTCCTAAGTTTGCATTATTAGTAAGTCAACTTTATTTTAGGGCTGTCAAAAGTATTGCGTTAACGGGTGTGTTAATTTTTTTTTGATTAATCACGTTAAAATATTTGACGCATTTCATGCACATGCCCCGCTCAAACAGATTAAAATGACAGCACAGTGTGATGTCCATTTGTTACTTGTTTTTTGGTGTTCTGTCGCCCTCTGCTGGCGCTTGGGTGCGACTGATTTTATGGGTTTCAGCACCATGAGCATTGTGTAATTATTGACATCAACAATGGCGAGCTACTAGTTTATTTTTTGTTTGAAAATTTTACAAATTTTATTAAAACGAAAACTAAGAGGGGTTTTGATTAGGGCTGTCAAAATTATCGCGTTAACGGGCGTTAATCAATTTTTTAAATTAATCACGTTAAAATATTTGACGCAATTAACGCATATGTCCCGCTCAGACAGATTTAAATGACAGTACACTAAAACGCTCACTTGTTGTTATGGAGTTTTTCCGCCCTCTGCTGGCGCTTGGGTGAATGACCATCTCGCATATTGCCTCAAACAGATTACATCATATGAGGCCGTTTATGGACATTAAGAGTGAAGAGAATGCCACCGGCCGCTTGGGGGCAGCGCCGTTCCATACTCATGTTATTTCTTCTAAACGTGGGAGAATTAGTAGTTGTGAGACGTTTATGCTGTATTCACAATGCAATGCAAATTGCTATTTGTACTCCACACATATTTCGGTAAGTTTTCTTTCTTTTAGTGGCAATTATGTGTCTCTTGTTGTATTTTGGGTAAGATATGTACAAATATATGTCATACAGTAGAGGCGAGTGGACACAGGCATTCTTTGGACCGCACCGTTTATTGGCAACTCCTTCACAACAAACATACAGTGGGGAGAACAAGTATTTGATACACTGCCAATGGGAAAACCCACTGGCAGTATATCAAATACTTGTTCTCCCCACTGTAAGTATCGTTTAGTGAAAGCACAACAAAAATAATATTCCTATCTCTCCCCCAAAAAATAATGTTCACAAAAAGAAAAGCACTTCAGTCTATAGTAATGAGGCCCTATTCTGACACACAGTTAAACAACAATGAAAAATGAACTGGCATTCCATATCAAAATAGCTATGCAAAATACACGTAAAACTTAAGACTTTGGTCACTCTATTTTTATTATTGTTATTTTTATTCCTCTTATTATTATATTAGCTATACTTTTGATTGAAAATTTTACAAATTTTATTAAAACGAAAACATGAAGAGGGGTTTTAATTAGGGCTGTCAAACGATTAAAATTTTTAATCGAGTTAATTACAGTTTAAAAATTAATTAATCATAATTAATCGCAATTAATCGCAATTCAAACCATCTATAAAATATGCCATATTTTTCTGTAAATTATTGTTGGAATGGAAAGATAAGACAAGATGGATATATACATTCAACATACGGTACATAAGGACTGTATTTGTTTATTATAACAATAAATCAACAAGATGGCATTAACATTATTAACATTCTGTTAAAGTGATCCATGGATAAAAAGACTTGTAGTTCTTAAAAGATGAATATTAGTACAAGTTATAGAAATGTTGTATTAAAACGCCTCTTAATGTTTTCGTTTTAATAAAATTTGTAAAATGTTCAATCAAAAAATAAACTAGTAGCCCTATTCTGTCCTCAATGTGTGTGAGTACACAAATTGACAGATAGCGAACATAAGTTCCAAAAAGTAATCAGACGGTGTGGCAAAGTTGCATGCGGGCTTTACTGAAGTCATCTCTTTTTGACAGGAGCACATTTCTTGCATTTTTGTAAAACTGAAAATAACAAGGCAATGTGTTAATAACTTGCATAAATCACAAAATAACATAAAATGTACACACACGTGTCCATTTGAGCAGTAGCACTAGCCAATTAGCTCACAAGCATCTAACAATGTAACTGCATTTCACCATATATGTGAACAAATTCAAATACACATCATCAATAACTATCTAATGCTCATGAATATAAACAAAGGAGGAATATAACTCACAAGCGAAGCATGTATTAGACACAAACAGTGTGATGGGGCTATGAGAACTGCCACTGAATACTGGATGCGGACATTAGCTGGTCTGAATAGCACTGTCTATTAGTGTGTGTTCGCGTCGACATATAATCACGTCAGAAAAGCGCGCCGAAACCCAAATAATCAGCTGCACTGAATCGCCAGCAGAGGGCGACATTACGCCACATAACATATGCAAGTCACACCCAAGCGCCAGCAGAAGACGGAAAAACTCCATAAAACACAATTAACAAGTTGGCCTTTCACTGTACTGACATTTAAATCTGTCTGAGCGGGCCTAGTCCGTTAATTGCGTCAAATATTTTAACGTGATTAATTTAAAAAATTAATTAACGCCCGTTAACGCGATAATTTTGACAGCCCTAGTTTTAATATAAAATTACTATAACTTGTAACTATAACATTTATCGTTTAAGAACTACAAGTCTTTCTATCCTTGGATCACTTTAACAGAAAGAATGTTAATGCCATTTGTGGATTTATTGTTACAATAAACAAATACAGTACTTATGTACAGTATGTTGTATGTATATATCCGTCGTGTGTCTTATCTTTCCATTCCAACAATAATTTACAGAAAAATATGGCATATTTTAGAGATGGTTTGAATTGCGATTAATTGCGATTAATTACGATTAATTAATTTTTAAGCTGTAATTAACTCGATTAAAATTTTTAATCGTTTGACAGCCCTAGTTTTAATAGAAAATTTCTATAACTTGTACTAACATTTATCTTTTAAGAACTACAAGTCTTTCTATCCATGGATCGCTTTAACAGAATGTTAATAATGTTAATGCCATCTTGTTGATTTATTGTTATAATAAACAAATACAGTACTTATGTACAGTATGTTGAATGTATATATCCGTCTTGTGTCTTATCTTTCCATTCCAACAATAATTTACAGAAAAATATGGCATATTTTATAGATGGTATGAATTGCGATTAATTACGATTAATTAATTTTTAAGCTGTGATTAACTCTATTAAAAATTTTAATCGTTTGACAGCCCTACTTTATTTACATAGTGTCTTTCACTGATAGTAGATATTATGTGCTTAAAATGGGGTGAAAAAGAATCCTGAAATACATTCATCTCAGCATTTTAACACAATTACCCCATTTCCAGTTCAAATATTATCTCTTCAACGCACACTCATGATTGTGATCGCATATCAGAGGTACTTAGAGTCTGTGATGACGTAGAGAAATACATGAAAAAAACAGTTTGGTCAAGACATTAGCATTAAAAATGTTGTGCTGTCAATTTTTGTCAACAGCCGTGAACATGGACAAAATGACGGCCCCCTGAGATAAATGACAATCAAAGATTTTTTTCTGTTTATTTGGTATTCTGAGAGGTATTGGTATTCTGGCAGCATATACAACAGATTGTGTTGTGTATTTAATTGTCCCTGAATGGTAAAAAAAAATATATATATATAGTTCATCTTTATTTTATGCTTTCTGTATAGTACAGTGTAGTTTAGTATATATTATTGAGCGTATAAAATTCCTCCCTCTGACTTCAGCCTAGAAAATAAACACAACTGTGATTTTCATTATGTTTAGTAAGTGGATTTAAGTTATATAACCTTTAATGTTTCCGAAACATAAATGTTTCATTTTTCATGTGGAAAAGTTTAATTATGGGGGGGCTAAATTTGAATTCTTTCACAGCCCTGTTACTGCTGTTGGAGAAATTGGCGCAAAAAGGGTTTTAAAATATTACAAGATTCTCTCATGAAGGAGAATTCAAGTCAATCAATGGTTTATCAACTTGCATGATTTGAACTTGCCAATTTTTCGTTTTTTTTGTTTGTTTTTTTTACACCAGGATGAGTGTTTTGTAGTTGAACAGCAACCTTAGGAGACAGTTTGTTAATCTTGTGCTTGCACGCTGAACTCAAGGTCTTTGACATCACAAACTTCATACGTTATTACAACTCTTGAATTTCCCTGTCTTTTCTATCCTGGGAAGTCCAACTTGCTGTATATTTTGTCCACCTTGCCCCCCTTCTCCTCACCCTCCATCTATCGAGCCTCCCCTTTCCCTGTAGCATTTCATTATCAGGCCTGCCAGTTTAGATTTACGGCTGTTGTGGGTGGGGTGCACATCTGGATCTTATTTCAGGGGAACCATCCTGCTTTTCTGCTGCTGCATTGGCACGCATTAGCAGACATTTACCATCTGCTTCTATCTAGTGAATAGAGTATAAACATGGTAAAGGTTGCGGAGGACCTGACATTGCAATGTGAAGATTGATGTGACACAATAAAATTCAGAAAGACCCTAATCCGGTTAAGAACGTTTGGTCTGGGTTGTGCCTTGAATACTTCATGTGGTGGTTTGAACTTTGCTGTGGCATAATTACTTTTATTTTCTTTGTTGTTTCTAATTAGGAGAAATGCATTTGCATAGGGTAGAAGGCGGAAAATTAGCATTATTTTTCAAATGGCTCAAGAATTCTCAGCAATTCCTCCCTATGAACTGCTGAATTTATCGTGAAATGCGTAAGTAAAACAAAAATGCACTTGTTTGCTCATACAGATTGTTCCCTTCTGTTTTGACCTACAGCATGCACACACCCCTACACACACACAGACTCACAAAACCTCAGTTGAACCTAGTTGTTGCTTTTAAGAATAAGAAAAACATTGTTTTCAAGCGAACTAGCTCTCTGTATTTTAGGTAGACGGCTGATGGAATCACTAAATCTCAGTTTTCATGGTCTTTAAGTGTTTGCCAACAGGAAAACAAAAATTAACAACATTGTTTCTCACAACAGTTTGTAAGGAAAATATAACATCCTTAAAAAAAAAAAAAACCAGCATCCTCATGACAGGTTTAAACTCACCCATCCCAGAGCAATGTGATAGATAGACAGACGGACGGACGGACGGACGGACGGACGGAGGGAGGGAAGGAGGGATAATGTGATATAAATACTTACCAGATTGTTTGACATGACTAATCATTTTGCAGCTTGCCGCAGTAATCAAACCGATCACAAGCTGTTTGATTTATGGACCCACTTTTTTTCCCATTGTTATGGCGAAGATGACGATAGACTTCACTGGCCATATATGCATAAATAACATCACATACATATTCATAGACAACAGAAGCCACAAGAGTTCCCAAAATCATGTGAACACAGTCTGGGTTATTTGCATTAATCAATTAATTAATTAATTAATTAATTAATTAATTTGTAAAGCCTTTCACAAATAATGTTGCCTCTTATGTTCATGAGGAAATATTCTAGCGACTATAAGGCGTACACACACACACACACGCGCGCGCGCGCGCATCACGCAGACAAAAGCAAGTATACTTAGTATAAATCACTGACCTTTTCCATTGGGTATGTGGCATATACTTGCGTATCATGTAGACTACACCACTGGTCGTGCACTACTTCCACAAAATGTAGCAAGGAGCGATAGCATTAAAAGTTTTAGTGAAAGATAAACAAGCATATTACTGAAAGGAAATCTATAATTTTGGTTAAGTCAACTGGCACTCATAAGGCAAAAAACTGTTTAAAAATTGGGGAAATACACCATGTACAAAAATGCTATAGGACAGCATAGCACCAAATACAATAGAGGTGAGTCTTTTCAGAAATAATATGTATATATTAGGGCTGTCCCAAACGACTAATTTTCTCCCGATTAGTCAGCCGACTATTTTTACGATTAGTCGACTAATCTAATAATTAAATTTAAAAAAAAAAAAAAAAAAATTTTTAAACTAATTTAGCAATGAAATTTTTGTTGACGCTTATCAATTTAAAAAAAACATATTGGAACACTCAAATCATTTATTAAAGTACAAATAAACACGTAAATAGCAATAATAAATCACAAATAAACAATGAGTTCAAATGCTGATAGAATTAACTAGTGTAGCATCCCGATTGAAAAGATGGTCTCTTAAACTGATGGTTTACAACTTTTATTCCATCCTTGATGTAAACACACTGTAAGAGCTACGGTGCACACAAATAAAGCAACACAATTAGAAATTAACAAAAACTTTTCACCTTTTTCCTTTTAAACCTTATTTATATATCAATGAATTGCCTATATGAATTGCCTTTACCTTATCATTGACAATCTCTCCCTTGAGCGCAATCACTGTATATACTTTATATATTTATGACCTTTTAACCTTATATAATTTTCTATACCATAAAATAAACCATAACATGAAATAAACCTTTCAATTAGCATTAAGAACAATACTAATAGCACTTATAGGCCCATTGTCAATGAAACATTATTATTTAGTAAGGCGACAGCACCCTCTGGTGTACAAAAAAAAAAAAAAAAAAAAAAAATTACAAACTGCGTGAAGGCGCTTGAGGTGTTTATTCACGGCCGACGTGCAGCCAAGCTTGGCACTGAAGAGACAGGACAGAAGAGTGTACTCTCCTTTGTTTCTTTGAAATGAGTCAATGTTTTGGACACTCTGGTGCGCTTTTTTTGGCTTTGTGCCGCTTTCCCCGCTTGCAAACAGAGCATCCGACATTCTGACTTTCCACGCATATATTTTTTTAACCCTTCATTAACCGTCGACGGCATGTTGTGCTCGTCGACGGATTTACGTCATCGATGACGTCGACTACGTCGACTAGTCGGGACAGCTCTAGTATACATAATATAATATATAAATATATAAATATATATATATATATATATATTATATTATATAAATATTATATATAAATATAAACATGTAACGCTTTCTTGTGAATGGTTTACTTTCAAGTAAGCCCTTGGATCATTCAGAAGCTGTGAAAAAGCACTGCCAAAGAGACGGCAGTTTTTAGTTTTTTAGTTCATGAATATATATACAAGTGGAAACATCTCTTGCTGCTTCTTTGTAGCAGCCAGTCAGACCCGTTACTCACAGACAGAATCAGCCATCACGATGTCAGTTTGTTCATTTGTTTCAAGTCCAATTAATTAGGTTGCTATTGGTTGATTCCTCTATTTACATATACACCTCCCAGAGCAACAGTTCATTGAACAGTTCATTGAGAAGCATTTTTAAAAATTGGCACAACCCAAGGTGTCCCTGCTTAGTAGAGCTGTTTCCAAATTTTTCATACAGTGATCCTTTGTTTTCATGGTGAATGGGACCTCCCCCACGAAAATCGAAAATCCGCGAATTTTTGTTTTTGTTTTTTTGAGTGTGTTCATTGTATTTATTCAGGTTTAACAGAATTATTCAGGTTTAACAGCATTAGAGAGAGACATATAAGACATATAACCCTTTTCCCTCTTTTATTCCTCGAAAGTATATTTAAAAAAAAATAATAATAATAAAAATAATAATAAAAAAACCTATAAGTAAATGGCGGAAAACACAGGCAAGACTGAAAAAGCAGTTTCTGCTCTTGCACTCCTCTTTAAAAGAAACTGCTGTATTTGAAGCCAGAACAACTGTTGTGTTTGATAGAACAATATGTCTAAATGCTGCCATAGCAGATTCACGGCGTATGAAGCCCCCAAACTATTTTTAATTTGTCCGTTTTACCCTGAAAACCCCCGTTTACAGACGTCGCGCAACCGCTTTTGTTTCAACCCAGCCATAAAACGAAGGTAATTAATTATATTTATTATTCAAAATGTCTGTCGTTTTTAGCTTAGAATCATTAATTGATGTCTCATATTTCGTTTCAAAAGAAAAAAACGACTTTAAAAAAAATTTCACTCACATATTGTAAACTTTTAAACAAATTATGTTACAATGAAAAAAATGGTGTCTGTAAAAAAGTCCCGGATATCTACCTCATAACTATCGCTTAATTGTATTGTATTTTGTTACTGTCGCATTTTCTCCGATATGCTAGATGATAAATAATCGATCCAAACAAAGAAAAATTGAAAAAAAATGTTTAAAAGGGTAAATGTATGAAAAAGAAAATCTCGACCACCCCTTGATGTCTGTGATTTCTGCATCGCGACCCTTGTTATATTACCATGTGTCACCTATGAAATCCCAAAAAATTCCAGCTGCGGCCATTCACAGCTGTGTCTTGACACTCAGTGATACATGCTACATGGAGTTTTTGGATCAAAAGAAGGTAAGTACGCGATAATATCTTGTTAAAGTTATGGCGTCTGTAATTCTGCTCTCGCATGCTCTCACCTCCAGATAGGGTTTTGCTGTTTAAAAAACATTAAAAAAAAAAAAAAAAAAAAAAAAATGCCCTCCTGTTCAAAATTTTTCTTCCCTCAGAAAATTGAGATTTTAAGCTTTCCAATGATGTATCACACATGCATATCGGACAATTTCGAAAGTTGGCTAAAATGTGGGTCTCAGAGTGGAACCTCCAGGTCACCTGAGTGTTTTCCGCCATATATATATATGTAATATATTAATAAACAGCTTTTAAGAACTGCAAATGTAATAATTATGATATAAATGAGAGATACATACAAGAAGACAATGATTTGTACGTGTATACGTGCATGTATCTTAACATTTTTAAATAAAACAATTTTTTTTTAATGAAAAATCAGCAATAAACTGAGGGCACGACGTTTGAAGCGCGATATAACGAGGGATCACTGTATTTGCTGTAGTGTTTGTGTAAGCATTCAATTTTGTGCCTGTTTTTGCCTGCTCAAACTTAAATCATTAAATCAGGCTATTGGGGTGGTCATGTGTTGAGGATTTGAGAGGCTTTGGCTCATAAAGGGTGAAAAAGAAAGGTCCTACGCTCAAGTAGCACGGAACGATTGTGTTTCCAACTTGCATTGAGCAAGGGCACCCATTTTACACTTGAAAAATCTCATAGCACACCACAAGGAAAAATGTTTAAAAAGTCAAAATAATAAAACGGTGAAGTCTCACTTCAATCACAAAGGGACTTTGCTTTACCTTTTATTAAATGCCACTGCCATCAATAGATCATTACACCCACAGTGACCTCTCACAGCACACTGGTTGGGAATTTCTAGACATTTTTATGATGTGTAACATATTAAAACATTTCAATAGGCGTTAAAACTATTTTCAAGTCAGACATTGGAGTACAGTCATCTAGTCACAACAAGAATTACTGTTTACTGTAAATTAGGAGGGCATGTATGTACTAAAATACTTTGACGGAAAGTAACTCCTCATTTCCAGTAAGCAAATCATAGATTTTGCTCTACGTGTTTATCCTTTTTGAAATACAGTACATGGAAAATGCCATCAAATCAAGTAAGTTGTGATAAGGAGAAAAAAGATACAAACTGCTCATTACAACATTCTGTAAGACTGTTTTAAAACTGGCAATGTGAGCAAGAAGATTCCTATTGCTAATTCCCAGATGCTCTCTATCTGCCCTCTGTGACCCCCTTCCCTTTTACTACAGGCCATGATATTACCAGTTCTCTGGATACATCCAACATCGACACCAGTATCCTGGAAGAGTACATCAGCAAGGAGGACGATAGCACTGACATGTAAGTAGGGACTTCTCACCAAAACAGCAACGTCACAACAACACACATTGGCCATGTAGATCATGTCGTTACAAAGGAATTTGTTTTCTCTGATAAGGCTAATCCCCCCTTTTTTACTCTTTGGTCTCCCAGCTGTTTCTCAGAGGTCCACAGCACCCCAGGACCAAATTACTCATCTCCTCAAGCCGGAGTGTCGTCCTCTGGGGGGTTGGTGTGCGGCGTGAGCCCTCCAATTCCTCTCCGCCAGGGAGCCCCTCCCACTGCCCCCACGAACTGTCCCAACGCATACCCTCCTGGTCCTTCCTTGAGCCTACGACACAGCTACCCCTGCCTGGGTCAGCACCAACAGCACCAGCAGCAGGCTCACGTCAAACCTGAGCACAGAGGGCACTACGCTCCTGGGTGAGCACAATGTGATTTAGGTTCAGGTTAATAGTTGTGCCTGAGGACCAAATGTATTTTTTTTATATATTTTTTTTAATTGCCACTGACAATTGCTCCAAAGTTGCACATGGCGCTTTTCATGCTTCTGATGTGAATTGAAATTAGTTTGTCACTACATAGACATCCAATCCATTTGAACTGGGAGGGGCAGGAAGCGATCCTTCCTGCCCAAATGGATTGGACATCTATCACCGTCAAAAACAGCTAGTAGGTTAAAATGGATAGATACAGTGGGGCAAATAAGTATTTAGTCAACCACTAATTGTGCAAGTTCTCCCACTTGAAAATATTAGAGAGGCCTGTAATTGTCAACATGGGTAAACCTCAACCATGAGAGACAGAATGTGGAAAACAAAACTGAAAATCACATTGTTTGATTTATAAATAATTTATTTGCAAATCATGGTGGAAAATAAGTATTTGGTCAATACCAAAAGTTCATTTCAATACTTTCTTATGTACCCTTTGTTGGCAATAACGGAGGCCAAACGTTTTCTGTAACTCTTCACAAGCATGTTGACAATCACAGGCCTCTCTAATCTTTTCAAGTAGGAGAACTTGCACAATTGGTGGTTGACTAAATACTTATTTGCCCCACTGTATATCCTATTTTTTGGTCTTTAAGGCACCCTTAAAATTCTTTATTTTCCCCTTTATATATGCAGTAAGCCTAATGTAGGAATTCTGGTGCATAATGACTTCCATGCTACGTATTTTGTTGGAGCATTCCAGCTACTGTAGTCAAATGAATAATATCATTGCAGTTTACGGTTACTTAAAGAAAAACAGAGCATTTCCTTAATATTACAACAATTTACAGTTAAAGTTGTTTGAAGTAGCTCAAACCTATTTATTTAAGTAGAATATAAATAAAACTAATAATAAATTAAATCAATCATAAAAATAGATAGGCTACAGGACAAATGTACAGTCGTGGATTGATACAGTAATGCACTTTATAATTCGGGGCTCTTAATGTACGAAAGCATATTTGTTCATTGACACTGTGCTTTATAATCCGGTGCACTTTATAGTCAATAAAATATGGTATGTAACATTGTTCATTTGTAATAAATTACAATTATTTTTGCCATGTATGGTAATAGACCGCCTAATCCATTTGAGCAGTTGTTCACTGCAAGCACCTCCTAGGTTGAAATGATGTTCATGGCTAGCATCTTCCGGGTGAAATTGATTGGACAAATATCGCTGTCAGTAGCATTGCATGAATTAAGTTACTGATCTAATTTGAAGAACCACTCAAAGAAACTGGTATTCTCAATTAAGCTAGTCATGTATTATTTTGTTTTTTTTCATTGCTATTTTAGAACTCTTCCCGAGTCCCCGCCAGACTCCAGCTCAGAGCCATATTCTCCTCAACAGGTGAATGGTGAGTAAGTATACAGTATTTTGAACAAGATGCAATAGTGTAATTGGCTTTTGTTGGTATTACAAATGTAAAATTCACTATGCAGCATATCATTATAATGTAAGTGCACAGTTGGTATACTTAAATTTGCATATAAAACCGAAAAGTGCAGTTGATGTTTTTCATTCAGGCTGTCACTAAATGTGAGTACAACACTGAAGTCCATTTGGGTCATACACTCAATCAATATGATGTTACTCATCACTTAATGGCATTAAAAACAGGTCTACGAGTGACAAGATGCATATTGATCAACAGCTAAGTCAACACTTATTCTTAGAATGTATTGTTTTAAGACATAAGGAAAAGAGGTAGTTTCTTTTTTTATGGCTGTGTAAACGTACCGATGGCTCTCTTAGACCCGCACATGATCAGGACCATGACACCGGAAAACATGTGTCACATGACTCCTACGCCACCACTTCCCCCGCACGGCCACTATCCTGGCATGCACCGGGACATGTACCTAAAGCCAGAGCCAATAATATCACAGTATCCCATTGGTCCAGCAACAAGCGCGGGTGGAGACATGCAGCAGACGCAAATGCTTCACCAACTACTCCAGCATCCGCAGGGACAGGAGTAAGTGATTCTGCTGTTCACTCCTGGAAAATTCTCCTACTTTTTGGGGGTGATGTAATTTTTTTTCATCCATTTCTTTCAACAGCGGAATTCCTGTTCACCAGGCCAAAAAGAGGAAGCATTCCGATTCACCCAATAGCACTCTTAATTCCCAAATCCTCACAGGTATCATCAAACAAGAACCAGGTAGGCTGGCAGCTTTCTTTCATTCTCACCTCATCTACCTCACCACACTTATGTTATAGCAAAACAGAACAGTTTGGGCATTTAAGTTGTTCTACGTATTGTTGCTGTGATCCTGAAATCATAGCATGTTGTTTTATTACAGGTTTGATGCAGGATGCAGAAAATGGATACATGGACCCAAACTATCAGTGCATTAAGTGGCAACCTCACCAGCAGAACAAGTGGACGCCACTTTATGATGCAAACGGAAAAGAGCTGTGGGTGAAATTTATGCTGGCAAATCTTTTATTTGGAGGAAAAAATACAGAAAGAATTAAGAGCCAAAAATGGAAAGGAGGGATAATTGTTTGAGAAGATAATTCAACCACAGATTTGGCATAGCTGAACCGCAGAGGTCTATAAATTCCTCAGAGGTGAGCCGTGCGGGGGAGTGCTCAAACGAAGGGTTTCGATTAAGAAAGACATCAGGCGGAGGGAGGAAGAGAGTGAAGGAAAAAATTAGTGCACATATACTCTGGCATACGAGTGTTGTTGCAATCGTGGAAAAGACCTGTAATGAATAGAAATGATCTCACCAGCATTTTAGTTGTGGACATCACATGGAAAATATATATATGCATATAGTTTAGGAAACTCGGGGATCCAACACCAAACTAGACGAGGACTCTCCATTTGTTTGACTGTTGTAATAAAAATTAGAATAATGAGTAAAGTAAAATACAAAACACATTAATGAGATTCTAACATTAATGAAAATGTCCAATTTCTATGCTTCTAGATTTTTACACTTCTCACTTCACTCTCTCTCATCTCGTCTTTAGTCCGATGCCAACCTACAGAGTTGATGCCGACAAAGGCTTCAACTTCTCCTTGTCCGATGATGCTTTTGTATGCCAGAAGAAGAACCACTTCCAGGTGACCGTGTATGTTGGGATGCTAGGAGATCCGAAGTACATCAAGACAAGTGAAGGTCTTCAACCCATTGACTGTTTCTATCTCAAACTCAACGGCGTAAAAGTGAGAGACTTTAGTGACGGCTGATATCCTTTCATAAAGGATCATTCATCGTATTTATTTAGTGATTTGCTTTTTTTTTTTTGGATTGCAAGGTAGAGGCTATGAACCAATCCATCAGTGTGGAGCAGTCACAGTCGGATCGAAGCAAGAGGCCTTTCAAGCCAGTTTTGTAAGTTGGGACTCAAGGAATGTAGTCAACCCCACATCATTGCTGTTCTTACTCGTTCTTGTGAATTTTGTATCCCCAAAGGGTCACCTTGCCCCCAGAGCAGGTCACAAAAGTGACAGTGGGCCGGCTCCACTTCAGTGAAACCACAGCAAACAACATGCGAAAGAAAGGCAAACCAAATCCCGACCAGAGGTGCGTGTCAAAATTCAGATAAGTTCCAAAAAGGATTCTACAAGATTGAGGCAGAGATGCAATTTCTGTCCTTGCAGGTACTTCATGCTGGTTGTGGCATTACATGCTCAGTCCCACAGTCAGACCTACACTGTGGCTGCTCATGTGTCTGAGAGGATCATCGTCAGGGTAACGTCCAGCCATGTCTGTCTGCCTCCTACAGCAATCTTATCAGCTGTGAATGGGACATCTCATTTTCTCTGCATGCCATTTTTAATAGTTTCTCTCATTCAATTTTTCTCCTTTGTGTGGCTGGGATACCATTACAATAACGCCAGAGAGAAGAATTAAAACTCATGATAAACTAACAATTTTTAAAAAAAATAGATAATTCATGATGAGGCCTCTCCCAATACTTTTTCCCACGGTTGTTATTCTGACCTTCTTAGCCTGTTGTATAAAATAACTCAACGACAGCTCTTTGTTCCTCTACCTTCATATGTGTGTCACAGGCATCTAACCCAGGCCAGTTTGAAAGCGACTCTGATGTGCTGTGGCAACGAGGCCAGTTACCCGACTCAGTCTACCATCACGGGAGAGTCGGCATCAACACAGACCGGCCTGATGAAGCCCTTGTTGTCCACGGTAATGTCAAGGTCATGGGCTCCCTTGTGCATCCGTCTGACATCCGAGCCAAAGAGAATGTACAAGAGGTCAGGATGTTCGTGTGTGTGTGTGTTTATCTGTCATTCCTTCCTTGTCAGCATGAATCATGTCTGCTTTGAACCATTTCATCTGTGTTTTCATCCCATCTGCTCGGTTGTTTTTTCATGTGCATGTAGGTGGACACCACTGACAATTTGAAAAGGATTTCTCAAATGAGGCTGGTCCATTATCAATACAAGCCCGAGTTTGCAGCCACAGTCGGCATAGAGAACACTGCGGAGACGGGTAATTAACATTGTAACTCATCTCATTTCATCACTTTCTGTATATGGTGTCGATGATCCGAATAATCGTGTCTTTGCCTCATCTGTGTCGGATTTCTTCTAGGAGTGATTGCTCAAGAGGTCCAACAAATCTTACCTGAAGCAGTCAAAGAGGGGGGAGATGTTGTGTGCGCCAACGGCGAAACCATTCCTAACCTGTTAGTTGTCAACAAGGTAACAAAAACCAGCCTATTACCATGTTCATGCTGGAGTATAGTTAGCAACTTCAAAAAGGTGGAAATATGTATTTCTTCCTTACACACTAGTATCGCTCTGTCTCTCATTTCCTCCCTGACAAGGAGCGCATCTTCATGGAGAACGTGGGAGCAGTGAAGGAGCTATGCAAGCTGACAGACAACCTCGAGACCCGAATAGATGAACTGGAGCGCTGGAGCCGCAAATTGGCTAAGCTGCGACGTCTTGACAGCATGAAGAGTACCGTGAGTGGAGGCACGGTCAGGTAGGAGTGAAGTTGTGAATGCAGAAGTTCAGTACATCAATATTTTTGATGAAAGATTTAACATCTTATCATACACGTCTTGTCATTTTCTCTGTAGCCAGTCAGGAAGTTATTTTAGCAGGACAGGAAGTGGTCCCCTCAAAAAGAAGACAGTCAAACCTGGAAGCAAGGTCTGCTGGGATAAAAATGCAACTTAGTTACTACAGTCAGAAGATATTTATCTTCTGTGTGGTTTTTGACAGAGCCCACTTCCAGATCAAGGGTGTATCAGTCAGAAGTTCATGCAGGGGAGCATCCTGGCGCTTGTCATTGTCATGGCCTTCAGGTAAGCAAAGTTAAAAAGGAATTTTCCCTGTTATTGTAAGGATGCTAGCCTTTAAAAATCTGACTTTTACCGGCAGGAAGATTCTTGAGTACAAACTCAGTTTTTGGCCTTTCAAACACCATTTATGTTTCTGGTTGTTTTACCAGAATGAGAATTGTTTTCAACAATTCAAAAGTAATATTGTCCTTTAGAAAACACAGTTCAAGTAAATAACGACCGCCTGGGTAACTCCCTAAATGACTAAACAGCCCTAACACACTATAAGCACACCCGAAGAGCGTGCATGCCGTCTACTGGCTAACTCGGAACCTACAGGCAAGAATAAGCCCGCAATGAATTAATCTAATTAATTAGCGATAATACAGTAAAATAAAAAAATCATGCACCCAGGAATGATGAGTATGCATCCCTATAATCAGGGGTGCACATATTTTTTTGCCCAGGTTCTCAGAGGAGGACCTGGAGATGTGACTTGGTCCTAATTGAGCTTGAGAACCGACCCGCCTGATGCGATAAAATTATGACAAGCTTTACTTAGAGCCAATTACCTTTAATTAATTATATAAACAATTAACGCATGATTAACATCAACTGGCACAACAAAATTGCCATTACTTTGAAGTGAAATGTAAAGAAATAAACATAAAAGCACTAATTCAAAATAAAGGGCATTCATATGCGGCTCTCACATTAACTCCAAACCTTTGTAAAAGTGGGATGTCCTCCTCATAAGAGCTCATTGAACGTGCATGTTTAGCTTTGTGAAATGCGAGCAAAAACACGTTTGTCAGTGTATGGCGCTGTTCTTCAATAACTTTATTCCGCCACTTGTCCATAGGGCGAGTGGGGTCCTGTCTGACATCGCATCGATAGTTTGCTTAATTGCCAAATGCTCTGTTTTTTTTTCCCGTGCTTTTTAGGGCTGTCAAAATTATCGTGTTAACGCGCGGTAATTAATTTTTTAAATTAATCACGTTAAAATATTTGACGCAATTAATGCACATGTCCCGCTCAGACAGTATTCTGCCTTTTGGTAAGTTTTACAGCAAGGTTTTTTTGTGCTGTCTAACAGCGAACTCTTGTGGTCGCTTTGCGACATGGTTTATTGCTTTCTTGCCAGTTCAATATGGCTGCACAACGTCTCGGGCTGACACCTACGTTGTAATGTTGTGCTTATATGATCCTTGGACAAGATTTGTCCGTAAGTATGGTTGTTGTAAAGAATGTACATATTATGTTAGTAAGCGAACTGTTATATTTTTTGTATGAGACGCTTTTTGTTTATGTTTAGTGAACCTGTATAGTAGGCCTGTACGATATTGGAAAAAACTATTGCTGCGATTTTTTGGGGATTTGCGATATATTGCGATATTATATTGCGATATTAAAAAAAAATGTATATATATATTTTTTCAATAAATTTTCAGAAGATGACTTAAATAGCTGTTTGGAAAGACTTTAGATGACTCACCATCACCACAGTGTACAGTCATCCCTTGTTTTTCACGGTTAATGGGGAACAGAACCTACCGCGATAAGTGAAAAACTGCGAAGTAGCGCACCCCCCCATTTTTTTGTGTGTGTGTGTGTGTGTTTTTTGTGCCCAATGTATTTATTCAGATTTAGCATTGGAAAGAGATACATAAAAGACATATTTTTTTCTCACTCCCCCCCCCACAGTGATTTTAAAAATGTATATAAATAAATGGTTTTTAAGCACTTCAAATGTCATAATTATGATAAGTTTTAAACATAACTGTCCAACCAAATCATTTTTGAACAAGAATAAAGTACTGTAGCAGATAAATGCTTGGCTTTATTAAATGCTTCTGTTTATCTACTTTAGCTGTGACCGTTGAAGTGACATGTAGAAATTTCAAACTCCTCATGATCACTTCTGGCATTTAAATGTCTCCAACGTCCTCACAGTACACACATTCATTCCAGCGCGGCTTCCTTGCAACTGTTTAAGAAGTTAAACGATGATTGACAGACGCCCGTGTGAAGTCTGCTTCTTTGGCCAGATCAAAGCCATCGTTGTGCCAGTGACTGAGAGGATCAAAAGGCTGGGAGAAGGAGGGTAGGAGGCTGTGCGCAGACCAGAAAGTGAGGCGTATGTGGATAAAAAAAAAAAGAAAAACTATCGCACGTGCTTGCGATGGGACTATCGCGCACACGCACATCGCGATGGCGATGTCTAAACGATATATCGTTCAGGCTTACTGTATAGCGTGCTAAGCTAACGTTGTTGCTAATGCAATGCTTGTGTACTTTTTTTTGTAGTTTCACGACGGTCTAAAGAGGACAATGGTTTGAGGCCATTTTATTAATAAATCAGATGAAAAAGGAAGAAGTCTGATTATTAAGGCGTCGTTCACTAGCTGTCTAGCTTTGGAAAAAGTAGACGCTTCGGAGTGAGGACAGCATAGACAGATTTAAATGAAAGTAGAGTGAAATGCCCACTACAGTCCTTATGTACCGTATGTTGAATGTATATATCCATCTTGTGTCTTATCTTTCAATTCCAACAATTTACTTTACAGAATATATATATAATTTACAGAAAAATATGGCATATTTTATAGATGGTTTGAATTGCAATTAATTGCGATTAATTACGATTAATTTTTAAGCTGTAATTAACTCGATTAAAAATTTTAATCGTTTGACAGCCCTAGTGCTTTTCAAAGTTTGGATGGCTAAAATTCTTTGACCCTACATAAAATGCGCTGCTCTTATTAGCGACATTGGGATTCTCACGGCAAATGTTGCACCACATTTCCGTGCGAACATCATTTGCTTCTAGCCATGGTACCTCCTGAAGCCACTTTTCAGCAAAAGTCCTTTTTTTCGGTAGCTCCGGTGACGTCTCTGTCGTCTGTCTGTCTTTTGACGGGGGTGGGGGAACACGGAAATAATTACTCAGTGGGGCCTGCCTCTTTGACATTTTGAGAAGTGATTTTCTCGTGTCCACCGCAAATACAGTGGTCAGCCATTGGTATGCAAAAGCGTATGGAAGCCGTTGAGGGCCAGCGCGTTTGTCTACGTCCAGTACGCATGCGGACCACTTATGTGCACCCCTGCCTATAATATACCTTGCAAATTTCATTCTGATCCATCCACAAATATTTGTCGTGTCTCCCCCAAGAAGAACATAGGAAGTGAGATCTTGAGCCATCACTCCCTCCCCATCAACAATTCCTTTGAATGTGAAAAAAAATTCTATGCACCTAATCACAATTTCTCCAACTGCAGTGTCATATCCATGTCCATCTTGTATGTACTGACTCTTCATCATAGAGGAGACATCACAGATAAAGATGGGTATGTCATGTATTTCAGGAACATACCTCACTGGTGAACTTTATGATTTGAACACGATTATTGTGATTACCTCTTTCTTTAAACTTCCTTTCTATGTCATCTGTGTCGCTTTACTGTAGCTTTGTTTCCTACCCATGTGCTCTCTACATCTCTTGGATGCCCACCTTTACTGCCACTGTCACTTTCTGTCCGCCTTCATGTTCATGGTATGATGCAGTAATGCACTCTTCCCTTACAGCTACTTGTTTGACTTTCTAACCTTTGCTTTAAATGTGATATTTGACTACACTGCTCAGAAAAAATAAAGGGAGCACTAAAGTAACACATTGTAGATATGAATGAATTAAATAGGCTTCAGCACCCCCGCGACCATCGTGAGGAAAAGCAGCATGGAAAATGATTGAATGAATGAATAAACATTTTAACTAAATACTTTGTTCTTTCCATAGTTGATTGTGCTGACAACAAAATCACACAAAAATTATCAATGAAAATGAAATCTATCAACCCAAGGAGGTCTGGATTTGGAGTTATACTCAAAATAAAAGTGGAAAAACCCACTACAGGCTGATCCAACTTTGATGTGATGTCCTTTAAACAAGTCAAAATGAGGCTCAGTAGTGTGTGTGGCTGCCGCGTGCCTGTTTGATCTCTCTACAACGCCTGGGCATGCTTCTAATGAGACGACGGAGGGGGTCCTGGGGGACCTCCTCCCATATCTGGACCAGGTCATCACTGAGCTCTTGGACAGTCTGAGGAGCAACCTGGCGGCGCTAAATGGAGCTAAACATAATATCCCAGAGGTGCTCTATTGTACAGTGCTGCTCAAAAGTTTGTGAACCCCCTCAACATTTTGGAATTTTCTATTATTTCAACCTGATTTCCTAATCAATCAATTCAGTAGTTTTTTTGTTTTGTTTTTTTAACAGTTGTGTTGTCGAGACTAAATTAAAAAGAGTTTTCATCAACTGATGTAGGTGCAAAATTGAACTGTTTGGTCACAACCAAAACCGCCATGTCTGGCGAAAAGTCAACACTGCATACCACCAAAAGAACCTTCTCCCAACAGTGAAGCATGGAGGTGGGAATGTCAAGATCTGGGCTTGCTTTTCATCCTCAGGACCTGGACAACTCCACATAGTCCAGGGAATCATGAATTCTGAGGAATATTGTCAAATCCTAGAACATAACCTGACGCCATCTGTTTTGAAGTTAAAGCTTGGCAGAAGGTGGATCATGCAACATGATAATGATCCAAAGCATTCCAGCAATACAACCAAGGAATGGCTGAAAAAGAAGAAGATTCGTGTTCTGGACTGGCCCAGTCAAAGTCCTGACCTAAATCCCATTGAAATGCTGTGGCGGGACCTGAAGCGAGCAGTTCATGCCAGACGCCCATCAAACCTCTCTCAACTGACTGCGTTCTGCAAGGAAGAATGGGCAAAAATCCCCCAAAGTAGATGTGAGAGGCTGATTAGTCACTACAGAAACCGTTTGGTTGAGGTAATCTCTGCAAAAGGAGGCGCAATATCCTATTAACTGAAGGGGTTCACATACTTTTGCACACATGATATCTGAGTTTTTCTTAAATCAACCACTTTTGTTAAATAAAGAATGACAATATAACTATTTCTTTTGTTTCAGTCCATTATTTGGAATGTCAGTATTGTGGATTTGGGTATAACTTAACATTTAATAAGGTTATTTTAGTTTTTTTTACAAAAAATCTGACCATCGCTGTGGGGTTCACAAACTTTCGAGCAGCACTGTATTTGGGTCAGGCAACAGTGGGAGCCAGTCAATGTTATCAATTCCTTCTTCCTTCAGAAACTGCTTGCATACCCCGGCAACATGAGGTTGGGCATTGTCGTGGACTAGGTGGGAGGAACCCAGGTCCCACTGCACAAGCGTAGCTTATGACAATGGGTCCAAGTATTTCATCCCGATACCTAATAGCAGTCAGGGTGCCATTATCTAACCTGTAGAGGTATGTGTGTCCTTCCAGGGATATGCCTCCCTTGACCATTACTGACCCACTACCACACCGGTTATGCTGAATGATGTTGCAGGCGGCATACCGTTCTCCACGGCATCTCCGGACCCATTCACGTCTGTCGCATGTGCTCAGGTTGAACCTGCTTTCATCGATGAAGAGCACAGAGCCAGTGGCTTAGTTGCAAATTGGCAAATGCCAATTGAGCTCTACGGTGATTGGCAGTGAGCACGGGGCTCACTACAGGATGTCAGGCCCTCAGGCCAGCCTCATGGAGCCCGTTTTTTATTGTTTGGTCGGAAACATTCACACCAATGGCCTGCTGGAGGTCATTTTGCCGGGCTCTGGCAGTGCTCATCCTGTTCCTCCTTGAACAAAGGAGTGGATACCGATCCTGCGGAGGGTTTAAGGACATTCTCTGGCCCTATCCAGCTCTCCTGGACTAACTACCTGTCTCCTAGAAACTCCTGTGGGCTGCCAGGCGGCTCCTCAAAATGTCGAGGAGCTCACTGATTCCCTGATCCAGCTCTTGGAGAAGTTCCATCAGGAGAACACCCGCCTTCTCATTAGGAGCACGCCCAGGCATTGTAGGGAGGCCATACAGGCCCACAGAGGCCACAGACACTACTGAGCCTCATTTTGACTTATTTAAAGGACATCACATCAAAGTTGGATCAGCCTGTGGTGTGGTTTTCCACTTTCATTTTGAGTTTAACTCCAGATCCAGATTTTCATTGATCATTTTTGTGTGACTTTGTAGTCAGCACATTCAACTATGGAAAGAACAAAGTATTTAATAAAATATTTCATTCATTTTTTATCTGCAACATTTTACATTAGTGTTGCCTCTATTTTTTTTTTTTTTTTTTTTTTTTGAGAAGTGTACATGGCTCTTCCAACCTTGTTTGAATACACATTGCCAACACGAGCACAGGTATGGTTCCATGTATGGTTGAGGTACAGTATTATTGTATGATGTGCTTGGGGCAGGTCAAGAGCAGCATTGGAATCCTCACGCAAGAGTCCATTTGTTCCAGTTTCCACGACACCTACACCAGGTAAAATACCTATTTTGGAGGTTTCATGAAAGTGGTGTGCAACTGTTTAGCACATCTAGTCTTTGGGATTACTTTTGCCGAGATATGAACACTATGCTTTATTGGCAGCTTGCTGTTCAACCACAACCTTGAACAACCAATCATCGACGATTTTGACAATAAATAACAACCATTCTGCTACAGGTAAGAAAGCAACTCTAAGAATACCACCAATATAAGGAAAAACACTCACGGTCACATAATTTGATACAGCTCCACACACACAAATGCATTTGGCGGAAAACACAGACAAGACTGAAAAAGAAGTTTCTGCTCTTGCACCCCTCTTTAAAATAAAATGCTGTCTTTTAACTGTTGTGTTTGATAGAACAATATGTCTATATGCTGCCCTGGCAGATTCATGGCGCATTAAGCCCCCGAACTATTTTTAATATGTCCGTTTTACCCTGGAAGACGTCGCGCAACCGCTTTTGTTTCAACCTAGCCATAAAAAGAAGGTAAGTAATTATATTTATTATCCAAAATGTATGTCATTTTTAGCTTAGAATCATTAATCAATGTCTAATAATACGTTAAAAAAAAAAAAAAAAAAAAAAAAAAAAAATTAGTCACTCGCATATTTTAAACTTTTAAACACATTACGTCACAATGAAAAAAATTGGTGTCTGTAAATAAGTCACAGATATATACCTCATAACTATCGCTGAATTGTATTTTTTTTTGTTACTGTCGCATTTTCCCCGATATGTTAGATGATAAATATTCGATCCAAACAAAAAAAAAAGTTGGAAAAAAACGGTTAAAAGGGTAAATATATGAAAAAGAAAATCTCGACCACTCCTTGATGTCTGTGATTTCTGCATCGCGACCCTTGTTATATTAACATGTTTCACCCATCAAATCCCCCAAAAATCTGGCTGTGGCCATTCACAGCTGTGTCTTGACACTCGGTGATACATGCTACATGGAGTTTTTGGATCGAAAAGAGGTAAGTACGCGATAATATCTCATTAAAATCATGGCATCTTTAATTCTGCTCTCGCATGCTCTCACCTCCAGTTAGGGTTTTGCTGTTTAGATTTTTTTCTTTTTAAATGCACTCCTGTTCAAAATTTTTCTTCCCCCAGAAAATTGAGATTTTAAGCTTTCCAATGATGTACAGTATCACACATGCATTTAGGACAATTTTGAAATTTGGCCAAATTGGGGGTCTCAGAGCGGCACTTCAGTGTTTTCCGCCATATGTATGTTTGTGTTCCATACTGGTGTATATTAAAAAAACCTTTTTAAAGATAAATTATTTAATGTATTAAGATGAATAAATGAAGTTATGTGTTCTGTAGCTTCAGACAACTTGGTTCCCACACCAGGCTCCATTAATAAGAAGGCCAAGTCCAGAATAATGGACAAGGATGGTCGCAACAGAAACCGTCTCAGTCACACATCCGCTCCATTATACCTTTCCAAGTCCAAAAGGCCTGCATCAGCAGACTCCGACGGAGCGGGAGTCATCAACCGGCTGCCCGGCGGACAGCAGCCAGTGCCACGCAGGCAACGGAGTGTATATCTGAAGGGTAAACTCACAAACATGACTCTTTTTACTGGTATTAAAGCACACCTAAAGAAGTACTTCTGTTGGCAATGAATAAACTAGACTTTTTACTGGAATGATTTGCTCATTTTTACCAGGAGGAAGATCAACTCCATCTCTGACTGGTGTTCATATAGTGGAGACGGACCAAGAAATTTCAACACAGCATTGTAAAACCCCCAAGAGCTGCAGGTGCACATTTAATCTTACAGTGCACGATAGTAATGCTGTATTTCTACTTGTGTTTTGAGACTATAAATTCAGGTCTTTATATACTGTTGCTCCTTTTTTCTCTCTTTGTTCTAGCTACACAATATCCCTCCGTGGAAACAAAAATTCGTCATTATCACAACTCACTTTGCACATGATGTGAGTATATAAGCCCATCACACTAATGTACTTACATGGCCATCATGACCAAACGTTAAAATATAGTTAAATAGCGAGCATAGTGTCATCAAAAAACAAGAGCATTGTTTTTTTTCATATGTACTTTAAAGTGTTCAACCTCACTCCACTTTGGCAGTATCACTCGAGGAAACCCACGCACACGGGAGTTTTTTTCTTTAAGTAGAGACGGTGAACAAAAAGTACATGACTGAAAGAAAAAAAAATGCCAAAAACTAATAACTACTCACTGTATTTAATAACGAGCAACTTGGACCGAATAAAAACATGTACTGGAATGTATTGAAGCCCATTCATTTCCTGATTGCAGGGCTACTGACAGTGTGTGGGTCCACCAATGTCGAGCCACTAAAGGACGTTTATGTCCCAACCACACTGAGATCGAGCTGTACAGTGGACAAAGAACATCAACACAAGTATAAATTATTTTCATAAAACCAAATTACATTTGAACTCAGGTTAAAATTTCCCTCTGGTATGCTGGCTGATTGTTAATTTTCTTATTTAGGGCACTCATCACTTGTGGTCACTGCCTCTGCTGTCTTTCCAGGACATCAGCTATCACTTTCGTGTGTCCTCTTCTGTGAGTACGCTGCATGTAGTCATTTTATTAATAAGCATTATTTTGCCATGAAGTGTTCATTGTTTTTCTTTCTGTTGTTTTTTGATCAGAATGGAATTAGCTGTACCACTAAGGCAGAAATGTCATCCTTCTCCGACTACCACTTTGTCATTGAAAGCAGCTGCATGTGAAATGTGAGAGGATGCCTGCCCACCCCTTCGTGCCTTATAGCGAGCCACATCCACCTGTGGGATTGCTGTGTTTTTAATGTGCATTTTGTCTCTATATCGTACATTATTCTCAAAGAAAGTCGTGTAAAACAATATATCACTGCACTTTGTGTTGTCTCACTAATGTCGACGTTTGTTTTTGCTATCATGTCTGGAAATGTTTGAGAGCGATTGACGACTATGTTGCACCACAGTTTAATCTCAGCGTGAAATGATATTTGTGAGGTTTGAATGCAAATTACTGATCACAAACATCCCACTGTGCACCAGACTACTCTGGATGACATAGTACACATTTGTGTTGACTTTCTGTACACTGAAATTACCAATGCCTCAAAACATTTATATGTTCATACACTGCGGACTTAAATGTTACGGTTATGTATGGTTGCAAGTGATTGCATTTTTAATTTTTTTTAATTTTTTTTTACCTCAAATAGTCCACACTGCAATTTGGGAGAATACTGCACATACAAATGAGGAAAGTTTTCACTTAATGGTATATTCAAAACATCGGAATTCTACATAAAACGAAAATGTATGCATTACTTCACGTACATTGTTATTTTTGTATCTTGTATTGAAGCGACCAAGACATGCATAGAATTACATGTGATAAGACTGGATGAACAAATGATTAGTAACTGGAATTTATAAAGGATTGAAAAATAATATGTCTAACACTGCCAATATTTCACAAGAAAACACTGGAATAGCTCACACTGAATATCGCCTATGCTGATAAACAACGAAAGTTTTTTTTTTCCCAATCTTATCCCTGAAAAAAAAATTCAATCGCCACATTTTCATCTGCAATTATAAAGCTGCAAGGGAGTTTAGTTTCGAACTCCACAATTGACCTCACTGCATAAATATTTCCCTCTTACAAAATATATAATTATTCTGTATCATCTTGTAACAATTTTAATATGTGTGATATAATATTGGTTATAAGGTTTTCTGGTTTTAAAAAATTATTGCGTTATTCTTAAATGTTGTGCTTTCAAATCTGTTGTCCACACATTTTTGACCAATTCATTATCAAAGAGGAAAAACAGCCATTGGAGAAAAAGAAAATGTACTGTTTAGGAAAAGAAGAAGATTATATAATATGAATACTCAGAGCAACTATTTTCATTTACATATGGCTTGTGTAGTACTCTTGCTATTTATAATGCACCAGCTAGCATCAATGAAACCACTGTAGCACTTTTCACACTGTGTGTACATATACACTGTATATATAAATAATGACCTGCTCTTGCTCTGTCCAGCTGCTTTAGATAATCCAGTAAAATTGCATTACATGTAACCGTGTGGAAGCATTGTGTTTAAAACACATTTGTATTATTATATTATTTTTTTTAATCCGTTCTTTCATTTTTTTTTCTTCCTGTAAATGTAATACTTTTAGCTGATGATGAACCAATTCTTTACATTTCTACATGTGAAGTCGAAATACCACATCACTAACTTGAAAACTTAAATATCACTGTTGAGCCCACTTTTGTCATCATTTTTCCTCAGAGCTTTTTATGTCAAGAATATGCTGTAATACTGTAAAAGCAAATAAATATATGATTTGTGGCGCAAGGCGAGTAATACTTTCTTTTGGCCAGCAGGTGACAGCCAAGGACTTGGTACAGTATTTTTTTTGCCCTGACTTTTATTTTTGTTTTATTGTATCATTTTTATTTTTTAAATACTTGAACCATGCAAAACGCAAAAACTACAAATCAACCAGTTTACATGATATAAATTATAGGTACATCAGTTACATTATTACCTTATCATATTGAGACAATGGCAGGCAAAATAATTATAATATTTAAGAAATAAAGTGTGTACATTTTATTTGTTAAATATTTATGAATGAGTTTCAATCGCAGACTTGCTTTTTTGTTTGTTGCCCTGACAATCTTGAAAATTTCGTGAGAACATTTGCCACGTCACAAACGGATAACATGGTCAATTTGGGCATTTTAAAACATATACTTATCATATATATATAATTTTATTTGATCAATGTTTTAAACGCATTTATTCCGGACAGAATAAAATAATATTAATTAAATTGGGTTTTGGTGAAACCTGACAGACAAAACAGAGGAAATACTGTTAACATACGTCACCTAAACCCGGAAAACATTCGGAAGCGAATCAGTACGTGGCCTTATTTTCTCGGACCAGAAAAAGTGGCTTTGCTTCATTCATAATGGTATGGTTTTGACTTTTAATTTTTTTCTAATGTATTTCTTATTTGCTATCTGTGTGCAAGCGACATAAAACCAAGGCACTTAGTTATTGTAATCTGTCGTTGTTTGAACAAATTGTTAGCGTCTCTTGTCCAACTCCGAATCAGCTCTAACTAACGGGTGAACCCAAACGTTTTCGCTCAGATGTTAAAAATATGTGCAATAATACTACTACACTCACTATATGACTGTTGTTTCATTGTAGGAACTCGAGACGATGACCAGATACACCAGCCCGGTAAACCCGGCTGTGTTTCCCCATCTAACAGTGGTCTTGCTGGCCATCGGCATGTTCTTCACCGCCTGGTTTTTTGTGTATCCTTTCGCCTACGTTTTGAAGACTTCTTTGAGTCGGTGTTTCGTAACCTTTCTTAATCAAAACCGGATGTTTACGTAACGAAAAAGGTCTTGGGGGGTATTCCAAAAAGGAGGCTCACCAAAAGCCAGGTTCATTAGTCAACCCTAACTTGATTTACACTGAGATGGGAAACACTGGTTACTAGAGGTGGGAATCTTTGGGCATCTAACGGTTTGATTACGATTCAGAGGCTCCGATTCAATTATGAATCGATTATTTTTGTACACTAGTTCCAAAACTGTTCAAAAATCCTCTCAGGCTAAACAAACCACTATTTCAGTATCAAGTTAACCGTTAAAAACAGTAAACAAAATACTCAAGTCCCCATTCTGTATCGGCAGCTTTAAACTACATTCAGTTAATTTAATGTTGTGAATCAACCGTTAAAGTTGTTAAAATTGCTCCCGTTATTCCATAATTTCCCTTCTGTATACTTTCGACGTGAAAGTTTTAAAACTGTTTCATCATTTAAAGATAGATTCAAGTCAAGATTTTGCCGATTTTTTATTTATTTATATATTTTTACGATAAAAAGTAATTAGGTTCGCTACAACAGAGCCTTCTAGAGAAGTCTACTCCTTTAAGAAGGCGCCTGTTTACTAGCGCAGGAAAGTCTGTCATTTCGCATCTAGTTTTTGGTATATGATCTAACACGGCCGTCGTCTGTCATTTCACATCTAGTTCTAGATATATGTCATATCTACCATAGCCGTATGTTGCTATATGTTTGTAGCAACTAGCAACTGGGCGCTGTTTGTAGCGGCTGACGGCCACAGTCAGGTATTATTGTTTTTTTGTTTTTTTTATCTAGCAGCATGAGTTGAACATGATATTTACACTCGGTCCATTCCTCATTGCATCCTGAAGACCGCGCTGACTGTGTTTTATTTCTGCTTTACCTGGTATAATTCAATAATCGGAATTTGGATGTTTGTGAATTTTTCTTGAATCTTCCACGGCCGAATCGCGAATAATCTAAGAATTGGAAATTTCGCACGCCTCTACTGGTTACCTAATTCCAAAGTAGGAAATCTCAAATAGTGAAATAAACTCTGATTAGATTCACCAGTGGCCTATACTACGAAGGTGGGACTACGAAATGTGGATATGTAAAATGATATACCGCAAACCGGGGAGTGTTGCCATAGCAACACACGTCAAACCTGGTCGTCTCAGAGTTAGATCTTGCTTAACCCAAGGATTCCAATTAACCACGCTCTATTTAAACAGCACTCCTCCACGGGCCTGTCCTCTTGACAATGACAGCGTACCTGGATGACCCATACGACATTGACGTGCGGATTGTGAGGGGCTCTCTTCGGAGGGCACGGGTTTTTAGAGACCGCCAGAATCTGCGGGGATACCCGGACGATGTTCTCCATGAAAATATTGATTTTCAGCTGAGGGAATTCGTTACCTGTGCCAGCTGATCTAGGCGGACGTCTCTCAATCAAGCGGAATGTGTGCCTGTCCTTGCGCTCTTTCGCCAGTGGACAATTTATGTATTAGAGGTGTGCAAAATTTCCGATTCTTAGATTATTCGCGATTCGGCCGTGGAAGATTCGAGAACGATTCACAAACATCCAAATTCCGATTATTGAAATATGCCAAGTAAAGCAGAAGTAGGACACACTCAGCGCGCCGCGCGGTCTTCGGTACGCAATTAGGGACGGCGCGAGAGCAGCTAAACATCATGCTTCTCATTACCCGGCCCCTCGGGTAACGCCAATGCTCAACTCACGGCTCTAGCTCAACTCATGCCACGAGATAAAAAAAAAAAACAAAAAAAAAAACAACTTACCTGACTGTTGCCGAAAAGCTGCTACAAGCCACATTATGTTACGGTAGATATCATTTATATAGGACTAGATGCATTATAGCTTCGGTATCGTTACCAGCACATCTACAAAAAACTAGATGCGGGCGTTAGTAACGGCCGCCATCTTAAAGCAGTACACGTCCCTGCAAGGCTGTTGTTGCGAACCTTCCAAGCGAACCTAATTAGCTTTTTATCTAAAATACTCCTAAATCGGTAAAATATTGACTTGAATCTATCTTTAAAATAGTTTTAAAACTTTCACATGTTGAAAGTAGACAAAAGAGAAATTATGGAATAACAGGAGCAATTTTAACAACTTTAACGGTTGATTCACAACATTAAATTAATTGAAAGTAGTTTAAAGCTGCTGATATAGAATGGGGACTGGAGTTTTTTATTTACTGTTATTTTTGTATATTTGTTTACTGCTATATGTTAACTTGATACTGAAATAGTAGTTTGGTTTAGCCTTAGAGGATTTTTGAACAATTTTGGAACTAATGTACAAAAAAAATAAAAATAAATAAAATAAAAAAATAAAAGGAGTGGGGTGCATCAATAATCGTTTTATAATCGAATCGGAGCCTCTGAATCGTAATCGTAATCGAATTGTTAGGTGCCCAAAGATTCCCAGCTCTAATATGTATTCCATCTGTGATGCTGAATATCTGAGTAAGAAGACTGTATGCCGTGCGATTTGGAAAGTGGTTTGATTGGGGTATGGAAATGCTTCTAATTGGTTGTTGAAAATCTTATATAGAAACCTGTGTCAGCTTCGCTGAATGTAAACGAATGTGGAGCTTTGCTCTCATACAAGAAATATATTAAATATATTTTGATTATATTTAATTTGGGTTGACACAGGTTCGACTAATCAACCTCATAATCAGCGTCGTAGCAACGATTGACCACAAATTAGGTAACCAGGTTTTGTCAACTCCTGTTACCCGCTGGTAAGCAGGATTACTTCTGGGGAGGTTGAACTCCGTTCGTAGTACAGGCCACTGGAGTTACAGGTGTGCACAACAACCATAAAAAGCCATGGTCAATGGAGCCCCGATCCCATGATTGTCACCATGGCAGTGGGGAAAAAAATTCGTTATCTCAGCCCCAATGAGCTAGAGATAATAATGCAGGCATATACAGTGGGTACACAAGAAAGCCTGCAAACAGTTTGCTGAAGACATGTCAACAAAGCACATGGAGTACTGGAACCATGTCCTGTGGTCTGATGAGACAGGCAGGCTTTCTTGTGTACCGTCTTCAGAAGAGGCTTCCCCCTGGGGTGAGAGCCATGCACACCAATTTGATGTAGAGTGCGGCGTATGGTCTGAGCACTAACAGGATGACCCCTCACCTCTTCAATCTCTGCAGTAATGCTGACAGCACTCCTGTAACGAGTCACATGACATTTTGGAGGGAAAATGACAAGCAGTACACAATTTAGACATTTAGGGATGTACGTAGTTTCTAAGGGGTGTACTCACTTTTGTTGCCAGGGGTTGGGATATTAATGGCTATATTTTGAGGGGAAAATAAATTAACTCTATTATATAAGCTGCACACAGACTACTTTTCATTGTGTCAAAGTGTCATTTTGTCAGTGTTGTCCCATGAAAAGACTTAAATACTTAAATATCTGCAGAAATGCGAGGGGTGTACTCACTTTTGTCATACACTGTACACAAATATTTCGTCGAATATCCAACACAGATGCTATTCAATTAAACATTTAAGATTCAAGATTTATTTAGGTCCAATGCAACAGGAGAAAAGGATTTGAAAATATCATTTAGAGCGGTATGGTATTCTCCTCGGAAATCAGTTTTAATTAATTTTCATTCACTAATGTTTTTTACTGCTTTTTTTCTGATGAACAAAATGTTTATACAATGGCGAATTCAAAATGAAATGTAACAAAATACTGCTTTATGTTCCCTCCTAGTTAGTAAATTGCATAATATTGGCCAAAATTAACGTTCGAGACCTGGATATTGATGTGAAAAGTTTTCTGTTCACATAATCCCTCTTATTTAAAGATGGTGCAGGAATAAGAATTTATGATCTATCAATGCACCTGATGACATTTGGAAGCCCTGCAAAATAGCAGTTAATTATATTAGCTATATATCTCGTGCTGAGGTAGCGTACTATTAGGTCCAAAGGAAGGGGGGAAAAATGAGGACGACGAGATTAAAATTTTACTATTAGTATGATAATAAATGTAGCACTTCGCCGCCTCCATTAAAATCAGCATTTAGAACAGGTCGTATATTAGATTCACTTTCACAAATGAGGAAATCCTTCATTTTTTGGCCCATCTCCATCAAATTATAATCACAAGAAGGATTTATACTAATACTTTGTCATAGCCCCCAGCTAAGGTACGATCATTTACGTGACGTACGTAGTTTATTCAGTAACATTATCCATACATAATTATACAACATTAGTCTCGGACAAACAGTGCGACTTTAATCTCGTATTAATAGTACGATTTAAATTATCATAGTCCTTTTTTCCCTTACTCTCTTTGGCCCTAACACTCTATAGTACTGTCATACATTCGAACAGATACTCAGGAAAATATCTTCATAAAACAGTATAATTTTTAAGAGGTATGTCACACCAATTTTGAATACATTAAGAGGAAAAAACAAATTTGCAACCATCGTTGTTCAAATACTATATCACGGTTGCGCACCAAATTTCTGTAACATTTATACTTCTCGGTAGAAGTCCCCCTCGCCCGCCCTCTCAATGTAAGTTCCACCTTGACAGTACATATCAGCTATGAGGTTACTTCAACCAAATACACCAGAGACATCTACAAGGAGCTGCTCATCTCTTTGGTGGCTTCACTTTTTATGGGCTTCGGTGTGCTCTTCTTGCTACTCTGGGTTGGCATCTACGTATGAAGGTAGAAGATCGCATGGAAACTTGTTTCTTGTGAAGTTCTTGTTTTGGTAGCTGCTAAATCGGCTCTGCTGTCATTTCAGGTGCCTGATTAAAATTTGAGGACTAATTCCAGTGAGACTGATAACAACACAAACCCAGGAAGTGGATTTTTCAGTTGGATTGAACTGCACTGACAATTTAAATTGTTTTCAAATAAATGTGGGATTTATACATCTTCTGCCATTAGTTTTTGCGGAGTGTTAACCAACACTAGCATTGCTCTATTCACAACAGGTTTGCGACACCAGTCCAGTTAGAAGATAAAGCCATGAAAATGAAAAAAAAAACAACAACTTGACCTGCAACAAGAGGTGTTTTTGTGACACTCGGACATCTATTTATGGCTTGTTGGACTTGTGGCACCTAAATCCTGATTAATCTTTGCGTTAAAAATAGAGCCGTCTGTTTCACCTTGTCTCCAAGATTATACGCAGTGATGGATTACACACAGGATTAGAGAAGGATTATTTAATAAAAAAGAGAAAAACGAACACAAATCAAGAGATGGATTCACTCTAAAATTAGCACTGGCACCAAGTAAACATACATATATACCTGCCTTCCATGAAGCCTAAAGATCCACTTGGACTTGAGACAAGTGATAATGTGTATAAGTGATGAATAAATCATAGAAGCAGTCTAAAATGGAAAAATGTATTGCTACATCATTTTGATTTGAAATCTTATACTCTGAATACAAAGGCCACATAGTAGATTACCAGGCTCAATCCTGATTAATACAATATGCCACCCTTGTCTTACCTGCCAGTGGAAAGTTATAACCAACTGCCTTCTTGGAAACTGTAAACATGGTGTGCTTTCTTTTGTAAAATGGGCTTAGAGTTTATAATAGCTGTTTTTTCTGCATCTTTGAGGAATAAACTACACCTACATTTATTTCTGACATTTTAAATGAGGCAACAATGTTGAAAACCCACTTTGCGTCTTCAATGTAGAACAGCAGCGGTTCCATGCACTAAATTTTCACCAACAGCCGGCTGCCATGTGCTTCATGGCAAATCAAATTCCTTGCTATCGGGCTTTTCGTGGTCTACTGCCGAGCTCTGGCAAAGGCCTCTCTTAGCCAAAGAGAGTCCGTGTACAGCCGAGGGTCCCCCATGTACTCTGTTGTGCGCTTGTACAAGTAGTAATACAACACTGCCACTGTAAGTAGAAAAGGAACTATTTATCACACAAAAATTGCGTTTCAAATTGTAAAATTTTGATAAATTACCTATCCTTTGGAACACAAAGAGTGTTATAAGGCCATCTGTCCAAACAAAGCGATTAGGTGCTTTCCATCTTAGATTCTATACAAAAAAGACATCATTAAGCACACTTCTACAAACCACTGGTGTCATGCTTGAAGTCTTTGCAGTGTTGACGTGCTTACCATCACCCAGCTGTGTAGGCAAATGCTAAGGGTCAAGTAGAGAGCGGAGAAAAACAGCAGCGCTCTAAAGCGTTCCAGCAACAGAGAGACCAGGCCCACCTGGAACACGTATGTGTTGAACATCATCAGCAGGATGATGATCACGTTGAACAAGATGGCGATGTCCTGGATGCTGCAAAAGCAGTGCAGAAATAAAGAAAGTACCAACGGAACACCTGAAAACCCTTTTAAGGTCTCAGACGTCTAGAAATCTAAATAATTAAGCACTACACTGTGCAATAAAATATGTACCGTAATTTCCGCACTATAAGGCTCACCTGACTATAAGCTGCCACCCACCAAATTTGACATGAAAATGGCATTTGTTCATAGATAAGTCATACTGGACTATAAGCCACAGCTGTCCTCACTTTATTATGGGATATTTACACCAAAAGATATAAAGCGTTAACACTAATTGACAGTGGCATTAAGACCAAATCAACCACCATTGCTTCAAGAAGCCTCATTTGGCCATCACTGCTCCTTTGGGGGAGTCAATCAACCTCTGCTGCCACCTGCTGTCAACAATATTGTCATCCAACTTGACTCCTACGATGCACTGCAGCGCTACAGATATGAATCACAATCAAAATTCATGTTCTGTGCTAATTATGTCTTCGGTTACTGTTCTACTTGTTTCATTAGTTGCTAGTTATGGAATTTGATAACACTTTAACAGTGGTGCCACAAGACTGTCATGAGACCATCATAATTATGACATGATACTGCCATGAGCAATAATTAATGCTTATGACAGACATTTTGTGTCATCCGGCAAATTATCTCACTTCTGAATGGATGTAAAAAATCTGAGCTGGACATAAATGGAGTTAGTGACATAATTTGCCGGATGACACTGAATGACATCTGCATTCATTAATGCCCATGATAATGTCATGTCATAAATATGATGGTCGTATGGCAATCTTATGACACCGCTATCAAATAAAGTGTTACCAATTAACCCAAATAAATCAACAAATAGGCCGCACTAGTCTATAGCGTCTTATAGTCCGAAAATTATGGTAGATGTGAGTATGAGTAAATGACAATATCAGCTTGTGGCAATTGTATTATAAAAATATTACATTATTTGGGGGTACACAATAGAATAATAGATCCATATGATTGAAGGGGAAGCTTGTAACAACATTCTGTTAAACATTCGTAACAGGTAAAACATGATTACAGAAATACTTTTCTTGTAACCATGCATTAAAAAGTCAGTCCAAAATATTTGATCACAAACACTTGTTAATCCATATAACTAATTACAGTAATTACAACTTGTATGTGTCACAGCGCTTTGTTTTAGTTCACACTACTGATGACCGATTCCATCTAAAACGCAGGTACTTACATGAAAAGCACCAGCTGGATGAAAGCAGCTCCTCTCAGGAGTTCACTGAAGGAATTGACGAAAAGATCAAAAGCTAGAAGTGTGAGCTGTATCAGCAGCACCAGCGAATAGTTGCCTGTTTGCAGCATCTCACAACACGTATAAATTACAAAAAAAATTATGCTGATGTTTGGGACTGCACATGGCTTCTGGACACTTGAAGTTGATTCACATTGTGAGGAAGTGGTAAAAACTGCACTTCCAAAAACAAGCTGCCTCTATCCAGAAACATGGCCTTCTCAAGCATAGGGTGTTTGTTGATGAAGATTGTAAGAGGTCCAGGGAATCACTGAGGACATTGAAAGTTCTTTCATGTTTGGATGTTTCACGGAAGGTCACCTACAGCTGAATTCCCTGCAAGGAAGCACACACAAATTAAGACACAAAGTTATTGTAGACGATGCCGAAGGTTGTACCTGAATATAGTGCTGATACAGGTTGATGTAACACTGCAAACAACTTGGTAAGTTTTTCTAAAGTCCAATCATCAATCAATTTGAACTAGAAGATGAACGTTTGAACCCATGATTATCTCACGTAGGCTACAGTAGCTCAGAAAACACATACGCGTTCGGAAACGGCAGTTTTATCTCCACTACTAATCGCTAGATTGGCATGGCTGTTCAAATACAGTATTTACTTCGAGGAATTCCAAACTCGTAGATTAAGCCCTCGTATTGTTATTGTTCGATTTTGCTAATGCACCCAAGGCATCAAAAGCATCTTCTTACCGACAAAACAATGATAAGATGAAAGATAATACGTAAAATAACTTTGAAAAACAACAACTGCAATAACAAAATCCTCAAGATCCAGATTGAAATAAAAACAACGCTCTCACAGCGCGACAATGCTTTTCAGCAGTACTGTACGTCGCATTTCCGTGTCTGCCATGGTAACTGAACATTCTACCGTAGTTAACAATGTAAGGGTTCATGTAATAATTATCAAAATAAACTAATTTGTGTATTTTGAACAATAAAACACTGTTAAATGTGTTTAAATTATTCATAAATGAAAAATACTCCAAATTTACTAAAAAATCGGGAAAAAAGACGTGTAATGCAGGTATTTATGTTTGTGAAATATTTCTACTACTGGCTTTACGGTAAAAGTTTGAGCGGCAATCGCGGCAATGCTTAGCTGCTGCCATCTACTGGCAATACGCAGTACTATTTGCCAGGTTTTCTATGAGAGGTGGTCAAAGGTGGTGGAGTACAGGAGTAGTGGACACCTGCGTCCAGATCGGTGTAAGTATGGCAATTTTTTTACTTTTACTGCTTGTTCCAAATGGTATTCGGTATCATACAATCATAATCTGACAATACTCTGAATATTAGTCATGTTTTGCACCACAAATGAAGCGTGGTTTAATGTATTTTTCAATGAATCATTTGAAATACACTATATTTTGCTACATTACGTTTGGTATGGTTCGGTTAGCTTGGTCAGCTAACGTAACACAGACAATCAAATTGACAGCTGTTTCGCTTTGAGGCTCAGTATTGTATTTTTCTTTACCTAATTAGTACATGTAAAAATATGTACTTGTCAAATGTGTCATTGTAATCATTGCGAAGTCAATCCTAAATTATAAAGGTTACCTATTTTCCCCAGCTTTCCCTTTCTTTGACAAAGAAACACACCTTGCTTAACACATGACTAAAATTATTTGCGCTTTGCCCTGCCTGGGAGTTACTTCAAACGTAAAATTCTCTATATGCTGTTGACAAAGTTTTCCACGATGGAATTCATATTATCACTAGTGTTAAGAGGAAGTTGTGAATGCTTCATTGATCATCTCCTAGAGTGCTATCAGTAGTCTTAATGTTTATCTTTGCAGATATGGGTAACATCACTGTTTGGAGAGGCTTATGTCGTTACATTAAGCCTGATTCTGCATTTGAAGTTGAATATCTAGAATCAGTGGAAGAACAAACCACTTAAGTCATGAATTGACGATAGTCTGACTATTAAAAATGTGTAATATGTCATATATAATCTTGGAGAATGTATTTGCCTGCACTTGTGGTAGTCATAAGTTAGTAACCATGCAAATGAGTACAAACAGTGTATTTGCATCTCCTCTCTCATGGCTATCAAGTGCTGTGCACACAAACGTACATGACTCCATCCTGTTTCCTGCCATATATAAATCCTGGGTCTTGGCTCATTTATCGTACCTTGACTTTTGTCGTGGAAAAAGGTATGAAGAGTTAGCATTGGTCCTGCGGTGTGCCTCTGTATAGATTGTCCCTTAATGTACATACAGTGGGGCAAATAAGTATTTAGTCAACCACTAATTGTGCAAGTTCTCCCACTTGAAAATAGTAGAGAGGCCTGTAATTGTCAACATGGGTAAACCTCAACCATTAGAGACATAATGTGGGGAAAAAAACAGAAAATCACATTGTTTGATTTTTAAAGAATTTATTTGCAAATCATGGTGGAAAATAAGTATTTGGTCAATACCAAAAGTTCATCTGATTACTTTGTTATGTACCCCTTGTTTGCAATAACGGAGGCCAAATGTTTTCCGTAACTCTTCACAAGCTTGTCACACACTGTTGCTGGTATTTTGGCCCATTCCTCCATGCAGATCTCCTCGAGGGCAGTGATGTTTTGGGGCTGTCATTGGGCAACACGGACTTTCAACTCCCTCCACAGATTTTCTATAGAGTTGAGATCTGGAGACTGGCTAGGCCACTCCAGGACCTTGACCTGCTTCTTACCAAGCCACTCCTTTGTTGTCCCTGGCTGTGTGTTTGGAATCATTGTCATGCTGAAAGACCCAGGCCATGTCTCATCTTCAATGCCCTTGCTGATGAAAGGAGATTTTCTCTCAAAATCTCTCGATACATGGCCTCATTCATTCTTTCCTTTGCACAGAGCAGTCGTCCTGGTCCCTTTCCAGATAAACAGCCCCAAAACATGATGTTTGCACTCCCATGCTTTACAGTGGGTATGGTGTTCTTCGGATGCAATTCAGTATTCTTTCTCCTCCAAACACAAGAACCTGTGTTTCTACCAAAATGGTCTATATTTCATCTGACCATAACACATTCTCCCAGTCCTCTTCTGGATCATCCAAATGCTCTCTAGCGAACTGCAGACGGGCCTGGACGTGTACTTTCTTCAGCAGGCGGACACGTCTGGCAGTGCAGGATTTGAGTCCCTGGCGGCGCATTGTGTTACTGATAGTAGCCTTTGTTACTGTGGTCCCAGCTCTCTGTAGGTCATTCACTAGGTCCCCCCGTGTGGTTCTGGGATTTTTGCTCACCGTTCTTTTTATCATTTTGACGCCACGGGGTGAGATCTTGCATGGAGCCCCAGATCGAGGGAGATTATCAGTGGTCTTGTATGTCTTCCATTTTCTAATAATTGCTCCCACAGTTGATTTCTTTACACCAAGCGTTTTACCTATTACAGATTCAGTCTTCCCAGCCTGGTGCAGGTCTACAATTTTGTCTCTGGTGTCCTTCGACAGCTTTTTGGTCTTGGCCATAGTGGAGTTTGGAGTGTGACTGACTGAGGTTGTGGACAGGTGTCTTTTATACTGATAATGAGTTAAAACAGGGCCCAATAATACAGGTAGAGCTTCGTTAGACCTCGTTAGAAGAAGTTAGACCTCTTTGACAGCCAGAAATCTTGCTTGTTTGTAGGTGACCAAATACTTATTTTCCACTCTAACTTGGAAATAAATTTTTTAAAAATCAAACAATGTGATTTTCTGTTTTTTTTTTCCACATTCTGTCTCTCATGGTTGAGGTTTACCCATGTTGGCAATTACAGGTCTCTTAATATTTTCAAGTAGGAGAACTTGCACAATTGGTGGTTGACTAAATACTTATTTGCCCCACTGTACCTATGCTCCCAACACCGCATTTCTGAAGGTGTGACAGCAGTGCTGGAGAAAAACCTTGTTTGAAAACAATATTTTGACTCTAACATGAGACAGTTATGTTCATTGTCCGGACGTACTGTAAATGGAAACAAGTTTGACAGAGCAGCTGAAGATAATGCGTGTGGTTGCAGCACGGTTTGTTGTTTCTTGTTTGACAAGGGAGGACCTGTGAGCTCACTTCCCAGAACAGTGCAGCGAAAAGGTGAGTAAAAATGTCAATAAACTGTACTGGTCCACTCAGATGTGTATATTTCTATTCATTAATCTGTCTGTTTAAGCAGAGCTAAAATATGTCTCAGTGGCTGAATGATGGGGAGGTGCTAGAAGGTCAAGGCAGCGGTGAGGCTGTACCTGTAAGCCCGCGACCTCAGAGCCTGTCACTGGGGAGCCCCAGACTGGGCAGGGGCCGCAGCCCACTCGGGTCCCCCATCCCGAGAAAGGCAGCAGCAGCAAGTCCACAGGCGGAGACCATTGGGAAAGCCAAGCAACTGTTTGTGTTGTGTGACAAAGAGGGGAAAGGCTTCATAACGAAACGGGACATGCAGGTGAGCAAATAGTTTCCCGTAATAGAAATGAACTCCTCAATTTTAATATTCATAGCCTTTTCTCAGAGGCTCCAGATGGAATTGCCTCTTTCGCCCGAACAACTTGAGACTGTCTTTGAGAGTTTGGACCGCGAGAGCAATGGCTTTCTTACACCACTTGAGTTCAGCACAGGACTTGGTACGGAAACTTACTGCGGTTTACTACAACAGCTATAGAGAATTATGACTGTCAAACAACTGAAATTTTGGTACAGGTGAGTTTATGGGGCAGAATGACACGGCTGAACAGAGCCAAGAACTTGACAACCAAGACTCAAATCAGGTGGACCTGTCGGAAGATGCTACCACAATGAGACTTAATGACATACTGAATGCGCTTGGTGCTGACAAACTCTCTGACAGGTGGGAATACGACTTTTAGAAGAAAACACTATCGGGAAGTGCCACTTTGTTTTGCTGTTGTGTGTCAGTCAACAGGAGCTGTCGTCTCTCTGGTGTGAGCTGCAGAGAGCGCGACCAGAGCTCCTCAGGCTCTTGGAAAGCATCCTGCACCGCGCTGTCACACATCTACAAGACACCTTCAAAGAGAGAGACACCCTGGAACAAGCTTTGCGCAGGTACCACACACATACTTTGAGCTTTGTGGCCTTCTACAGTGAGGTAAGATTTTAAATTCCCTCCAACTTTGCAATTTAGAAGGGAAAGTGAGCACGATCAAGTTGTTCGGTCTATATGTGAAGAAATGGAAAACCAAATCCGTGAGGAACAAGAAAAACGCCTGGCACAGGTACAGCTCATGTGCGCTTTAGGAGAATCTTTGTTGACATATTTTTGGCGCATGCACAGTAGGTTGGGTGGCAAGAAGTCAAAAACATGATGGCAGTCAGTTGAGACACGATGAGAATTTAGCGGGTGAAATTTTCCCAATACATAAACATTAAACACTTTAGTGTCTGAAGACTGGAGGAAGTTTAGAGAGAAGATTAAAATATGGCAACAAAGTCAAAGTACATTCACAAGTTAAATTAATAGAAGACATTTTCAGCAACATCTAATGTTTGGAAAAGCATTATATTATTATAGGGACATGCTAATCTGACAGAGAACAAGGTTCAATCTCCTGATCGCTCACAGCTTTTTCTTGTTTTTTTGCATTCCTTTTCAATGAGAATTCGATAAAACTTTTTATCAGGCCACCAACGGGCCATACAATCTACCACAAAGCAAGATTCTGCCTCGCTAAATCCTCCTCCAAACATCCAAAACAATCGAACGACATGTATAAATTATCATTATTGCCACACGCTATCATGATACGATGCGAGAAATGTAAAAAAAAAACGTTACAAAAGCTAGTCCTATGAAGCCCACACGGAAAGACAAATAGGCTGTCCAGCTGAGGTCCTCCCTACATGAAAGATTATCTTTATGTATGTTTAGGACTCTCCATTTCCGTAAGTCTGCGTTAAAAGCACTTAATGTCAATTCAAAGCAAATTTTTAAAAAATCCTAAGTCTTTAACAGCTTCCAACATTACTTTTATCAGTTCAATACTGTACTTGTTGGAATACAGGAGAGTATCAGACAAAAGCAGAGAGGCATTCAGGTTGAAGAGGAGTTAAGGATGCGGGACCAAGCGTTGGAAATAACCTTGAGCAGACAGAAAGAGGTTTGTACTGATGTTTCTGTTGGTAGTCATGTGATTAAAGCGATCACCAGCATCATGAGCAAGTGAGGGGAACTTCTCTTTGCATAAAGCTGGAGAGCAGAGTACAGCAGCTGATTTTTGAGCAGTCAAACATCCAGGAACAGAATCAGGAGCTACGCAGCGTCAACGTCCAGCTGCAAGAGCAGGCAGAGAGTTGCAAGGAGCAACTGCAGACTGCTATGGTTCAGCTGGCCCAGCTGCAGCTCAGTGCTGCCCAGGAGCAAATGGCCAGACAGCAGTAAGTGTCAAGCTCGTTTTGTTTTTGGGTAGATTTCTTATGTCATCTTAACCCTTTGTAGGAGCTTCATTTAACTCATTGGCTGCCATTGCCGGCGCTTTATGATCAATCCAGTTTGCCCAGTCCGAATAGATTGGGCAACTAGCACCATCAATAGCATGGAAAGATGAGCATTTACAGCCAGTCCTCACAGTTTAAATGAAGTGGAAATATATCCCTCACAATGGCAGGCAATGAGTTAAATACTATGAAATTTAAAAAATTAAAACAACAACTTTTGAGAGTGGGCCTTAACCATAGTGTATTTTCTTTTTTTGAGCATTTTAATTGTATTACTTTTGTTTTTAGTAAATTGTATATTAATCTATATGTCTTCATAAACATGTATTTAAAAATCCTGTTTAATAATAACATTTATAATTTGGACTTGCCGTCCACATTGCGTGAATCTCATGTTTTGTTCACATACGCTACACCTGATTATGGCAGAAAACACAGACAAGACTGAAAAAGCAGTTTCTACTCTTGCACTCCTCTTTAAAAGAAACTGCTGTATTTGAAGCCAAAACAACTGTTGTGTTTGATAGAACAATATGTCTATATGCTGCCATAGCAGATTCATGGCGCTATTAAGCCCCCAAACTATTTTTAATTTGTCCGTTTTACCCTGGAAACCCCCGTTTACAGACTTCGAGCAACCACTTTTGTTTCAACCCAGCCATAAAACGAAAGTAATTAATTATATTTACTATTCAAAATGTCTGTCGTTTTTAGCTTAGAATAATTAATTGTTGTCTCACATTTCGTTTAAAAAAACAAAAACGACTTCTAAAAAATTATTCACTCGCTTATTTTAAACTTTTAAACAAATTACGTCACAATGAAAAAAGGGTGTCTGTAAAAAAGTCACGGATGTCTACCTCATAACTATCATTAATTGTATTTTTTTGTTACTGTCGCATTTCCCCCCCATATGTTAGACGATAAATAATCAATCCAAACAAAAAAAATGAAAAAAAAAAAAACATTTAAAAGAATAAATATATGAAAAAGAAAATCTCGACCACTCCTTGCTGTCTGTGATTTCTGCATTGCGACCCTTGTTACAGTACCATGTTTCACCCATAAAATCCCCCAAAAATACAGCTATGCCCATTCACAGCTGTGTCTTGACACTCAGTGATTCATGCTACATGGAGTTTTTGGATCGAAACAAGGTAAGTACGCGATAATATCTCGTTAAAGTCATGGCGTTTTTTTTTTTAAATGCCCTACTGTTCAAATTTTTCTTTCTCCCAGAAAATTTAGATTTTAAGCTTTCCGATAATGTATCACACATGCATATCGGACAAGTTTGAAATTTGGCCAAATTGGGGGTCTCAGAGTGGAACTTTTAACTCACCTGAGTGTTTTCCGCCATATCTATATTGTGGCCTCTGTGACCTGAAATGTGCCAGGTCCTCATAGGGTTAGTTTTTTTTTTGTTTTTTTTTTAATGATCAAACACATATTTGTCACTTTCCCAATAAAGGGTTAGTACCACAAATGTAATTAGAAGAAAAAAGTTTTTTCTTGATGGAAGTACAGTATGTTTTGTTCAAACTTGAAAGCATAATTATTGCATCTATTTGGTAGTGTTAAGAAATGAAAAAAATATGATTACAGGTGACAGAAGATCAAATACTTTTTTAAAATCTGTGAATGAATATATATTATTAATATAACATTTTTATCTGTATGAATTTACTATAGAAATATGATTAAAGTGTCAAGAAACATACAGAAAGAGAAGGACAGTCTCTTGAGACAACTCAGCCTGTTGAGGTAAGTCAATTGCAAACTGGCAAATTGTAACAACAATTGTAACTGATACCCAACACACACACACACACACACACTATAATTTGACGTAACACAATCAATTGTCTTTGGATACAAGAGTCATTTTAAATATGGTGCCTTATAAATTCACTTGCAACATATAGCAAATGTTGTGATGCAACCACCTTTATTAGTCTTACTCGTTCATATCACAAAAACCTACTTTTCAATCTGTTGCCAGCTGTTACTAAAAACAACGCAAAACAGCTGTTACTAAAAACAACGCAAAACCTTTTTTTTGCAGGGATATGAATAAAAGTCTGCGAGATGAGAAAGATGCCCAGCTGACTAGGAAGAGGGTTAGTCATCCATGCACACTACCTCCTCTGCCACTAAACTATGACCTCAGTGAAGACTTGCACAGTTCATGGACACAGCACACTTATCCTCCCTAAACTAAGTGTGGGAACAACCACATTGATCCTTCCCGCTCTTGCCCACCAAACCATATGGCATTAAGTTACTCGTTGACCTCAGCCATCTTCATGTATGCTTAAGGGACTGACGGCTTAAACTGAAAATACATATATTCTGCGTTTATGACGTCATTCTGCCAAACTATTTATTATCTATAGCTAACAAATGTCTATGTATACTAGTAAACACTTAATTAAAATGCCACCTGTTTGTGATGGACTATTTATAATTGAATGAGTGTTCCTCCACTTAATTGTACAGCGGAATAAATGTCTTGTAATGAGAGCTGGATTCCTCTTTTTAACTATTAACTCATTCACTGCCATTAATGGTAAGAGAGATCATAGCCATTTTAACTGAGAGGGATGGCAGTGAAAGAGTTCATAATGAATTATTTACCCATGAGGATGGTGTTCACTAATAACTTTTCACCAAACCCCTTTCAGAGTCCAAATATGGAAGAAACCATGCAGAAGAGAGGGTCAGTCATAGGGCATTACTTTCTCCAAGACAAGCCTGTGGAGAGGTTTGTGTGAGCAAGTAAAAACTGTATCCACTGTCCTTGCGGACCACTGGGTGAAAGCAACTAATTGTGTGTACTTGCTCATTTGCACCGAAGCTCGCACAATGAGCAGGAGCAGTACACTGGGAAAAAAGTCGTAAATTCGAAGACATTGCATAGAGTCAGGTGTGAGAGAGCTGGACAGGTAGGGAAGATGCTGTGTTTTATTCACAAATATGGAGTGCATTGCAGCAGAAAGTCAAATTTCTTCCTCTTGAGAAAAAAAAGGCTGATTCAATTTGCATATTTGTGAATCTTCAGCATGTGTTTAAGGTGGTCTTCCTTGGCAACTCAGGGGTGGGTAAGAGCTCCCTCATCCAGCACTACTGCACGGGACATTTCTACAGCTCTAAGGGTGCTACAAATGGTAAGCTTTTATCAGCTTTTCACAGATGTGTTGTTTTATGAGCTTGCTTACTGCTACGTATAGACTTCCAGATGAGGACCATCACTATGGGCTCCACCTCTATCACCCTGCAGCTTTGGGACACTGCCGGTCAGGAGAGGTCAGTTTTTGACAGGTCTCCCCCCCCCCCCCCCCACCCCCCCACTTCTGTGTGACCCCTATTCTTTGTCATGTATTTCAGGTTTCGTAGCATCACTGAGCAGTACTACCATAAGGCTAACGCCATCATGGTAGTGTATGACATTACATGCATGGCCTCTTTCACCACTGTGAGAGAGTGGATGAACTCAGTGAAGGTGAGTAGTAGATAGGAGTGGGAACCTCTTGATACCTCACGATACGATTTGCGATACAAAGCTTACGATAACGATGATCTCACGATATGGCGATAGAACCATTAGCGATACATTGAATGAATGAATGGTCAGGAAATCAACCTAAGATAGTCTAAAAAACAACTAATAAACGGAAAAACAAGCTTCTGTTGTGAATTGGAATAAGTTTATCACTAGTAGACATGCAATCCATTTGAACTGAGAGGGTGGCAGCGAATGAACTTCGCTGCCATCCCTCCCACTTCAAACAGATTGAACATCTATGGCCATCAGTGGCAGCCAATGCTAGGCAACGAGGTAATTTTGGAGCATTTCAGATCATTACTTTATTGATTTTCAGTCACCTCCTGTTGATTTTGGGGCATTTTATGAGTCAGTTCCTGTTGATTTTGGGTTACAGAACAGGAAGTGGCCCAGGAATCTCCTAAATAAATAGGTAATGACTCAAACTCAACTGGAAGCGACCTGTAAATTCACTAAAATGAACAGAAATTGACCTTTAAATGGACTGAAAATCAGAAAGTGACTGTGAATGCTCTGGTTTCAAATGAATGAAAGTTTGTTCGACCCTCCCAGTCTAAATGGATTGGGCGTCGAGCGCCATCAATGGCAGCCATAGAGTTAACTAAGACACTATTATAGTGAAAGATTTTGATAGCAACTTGTGGGTTCCTTTTTTTTTTTTTTTTAAACATTGACACCTTTTTAAAACGATATCTCGATTCTTGCCAGGTGCATATCGATAACCTTTTGGGATACAAAGTATCACGATATATCACCATTTTGATATTTTGTCACAGCCCTAGTAGTAGATGCTAAGTCTTTAGAGTTTTGCACTTCTTGTTTCAATTTGTTATCATATAACCATCAGACATTGAATGACAACAAACCAAATTGCGCTTATTTTTTCTGTAAATATTTCATTTTCATGTATCTGTGTGCCAGCAAAATATAGTGACAGCCAGACACAATAAACCTGTCTATCAAGTTGTTGCCACTCATGCAACATTATTAGTCAGGGCCCTATGGCTTTTGTGTTCAAATAAATAAGCCCACATTTTGCAAGCCAATATGTGAACATATTGAGTCAAAAAAAAAATTTCAGCATTCATTTTTTTGTGTGTCATCTTTGTTTGGTGATGCACAGTAAGATTTTTCAAATGTAAATGATGAAGTCACTCAAAATAAATGGGAAAACACTGCACTAACGTGTGTCATGAAACAGATGTGTTATTGTGTCCTAGGATAAGATGTGTGATGGTGTGATGCTTGTGCTGCTCGGAAACAAGTTGGACCTGGCAGACAGTCACTGTAGGAAAGTGTCAAGAAGAGCTGGACAGATGTTGGCAGAGGTAAGATCACCTTTAAAAAACAAAAAAGGCATATTTTTAATATTGTCTTTATATCTCCATGCAGCAGCACGAGGCCTCATTTTACGAGTGCAGTGCCAAAACCGGAGAGAACATAGAGCAGCTGATGACTCATATGGCTGAGTATGGGCTTCATTTTTATATTGGAATTGTACTTCAATTTACCTTATTTAACCAATGAAACAAGTATAATTTTAATAGATTTATACTTATTAATGCCATTATACACATCCAGCTAGCTTTCAGTACCTTCAGTATTTCTATTTAATTCTGAGTGTACATCACCTTTCCTTTATTCCAGGATGTTAATTGCCCAGCCTGATCGCAAATGTGACAACACACTTTCCCTGACAGAGTATGTAGCACAAAGAAGTTGTTGTGTGTAATTGGTAAAGAAAAAGGGGGGAAAAAGACTAATGTTTGAAAAGGGGTGAAAGTTCAGCTGCCATCATTTGTTGACCTTCAGTTCCAAAGACAGTTTTATTTATGTTGGAGTTAAGGTTAAAATAACACTACAATTAGACCATGAAATCCAGAAGTACATCATTCTGTACGCAGTTTGTAGTCTACGGTTTACTCAGTCAGGTTTACTATTAAGGTTTTATGTTGGGAAAAAAAAAAAAAACAGTCAAATATCGTCATGTTGTCTACAGTTTTCATAGTATTCATCAGCATTTGCTGAAGGTGCTCTAAGAGCTCGAACTCACTAATGTGGGAGGCCAGTGGGTGGCAGCCATGCAATTTTAGAAGTGTTTTGGGTGGGCAAGCGGGTCCAAGAGGTCACACTACTGAAAGACAAAGTGCTTCAGACAACCTCAACCACAAAGAAGCACATCCATCTTGGCATGCCAGTCTTGAAGGACGTTGCCACAGGAATTAACATCTTGAATCAGGTAGGAAAGTTTTGGCATCTTTTTGAAGCGGGAACACTTTTTTCCATGACACTATAGTTAAAAATAACTCCTTTGGAAGCTTTTGCTTCGCTGCCACTCAGACATTTGCACTTGCTCTTATGACAGGGACATTACATACTAATTTGTTTTTCTTTGTAGGTTTAACAATTCTGATGAGTGAAGTGCTTCATTTTAAATATGTGATTTTTTTTTTATTTGCCTCAAAAAAATCTAATCGTCCAAGAGGAACAGTTATTTTAGGCTGAGCTAAAGCTCCTCTGCTCTGCAGTATATTTTTTGCTTCATGTCATGCGACACAAGCTGTAAAGTATCTATACCCATCACATATTTGATTTCATCTGTGAGCTGCTCCTGCTCAGTCCTTGCACATTTGGGGAGCCTCTATCTTAAAATTTAATCCAGGCGATTATAAGAATATAGCCCATGTAATGTGCTGTATAAATGTTTTTTAGCAGCATTGTTAAATGTTCATTCCCTGCAGGACTTGTGCAAGGATAAGCCAATGTTGCTTTTTTTTTTTTTTTTTTTTTTTTTAGTATTACATTATACTGTAATTTAGAGTATACTGTCATTCAACGAGTAATACAGTTTGGTCGCAAAATCTAGCAGTTTTTAAGTTTGGAAATAAATAAATAAACCAAGTTTTAGGTCCAGGAGCACTTGGAAATCTGGAAAATCCTTATTTTTTATGTTGCCAAGTTTAACACTTTAAGATCAGTAAATGATATATGTTTACTTCATAGTCATATGAAATTAATCACTACACTGTACATATTGTATTTTCTGTATACGAACCATTTTAATTGTCCAAATATGCTCTGATGCAACTTTGATTGAGACCATAATTCACCTTTCAGAATGGAAACTCAAAGGGAAAACACCAATGCCTGTGGGATAATTTGTCTGAAGTATCTTCTATTTATATTTAACATCCTTTTTTGGGTAAGTTACAAAAATTTGCGGCGAAATTTTGATTAACAACAACAATCACTTATTTTTATATCAGTCAAAGAAGATATAATATTGAGTGCACACTATATATTCACAAATGTATACAATTTAGATTTTGTAAAATTGAGTGGCATGTTCTCTCAGCTGGCAGGGGGTGCATTGCTAGGCGTGGGTGTGTGGACTTTGGTGGAGAAGAGTGACTATATCAATCTACTAAACTCCAGCTTCTACTCCGCATCCGCTTACGTCCTGATCACGGCCGGGGCCGTCGTGATCGTCACCGCCATCATCGGATGTTGCGCTACACTGCGGGAGATTAAGAGTCTGTTGATTGTGGTGAGGAAAAAAAAAAACAACAACAACAACATTGCATGTCCTTTTCATAGCATTTAGGTAAAATAGACAATGAAAGTTCATAGAAGATCCTGTCTGACAGTCTCTCAGACACATACACACAGTGGTCTGAGGGGTTGACCTCATATCAACATGCAGCAAACTGGAACGCCCACACAGTGTAGCTGCAGTATGACGGCCAGGTCACGTTGCGAGCGTCCTGAACAGTTTACTTTTAGAGTGCACCTAATGTCTGAGGAATGAGTAACATCAAAATCACCCGCCTGCAGCAGACATGCCACCTCAGTCGGAAAGCACATGTTGTGTAAATAGAGACGTCAACAAACCCACTGACCTTACTACAGTCACAACATACAACTTGCTCTGTAGCTTCATAATACTTAAAATATGAATAAGTGCAGAACTGAATGTCAAAGACTGCTTTTGTTTGAGAGATACAGTAATTTTTGGTAGTGTTTATGTAGTGGTTAGGTTACGTGAGTGTTGTCACAGATTACTGTGCCTGAAAAAGTAATTTAATTACTGATTATGCCTCAAAAAAGTAATCTAATTACTTTCCTAATTACTTCATTATCAAAGTAACTAATTTACTTTAAAAATAATCTGTCAGTTACTTTTTACCAATTTTTCTAACTTTGCAGCCTCAACACCAGAATGACAACAGAAAAATGTCATGACATGTAATTTACTTTCCGATGATTGAATTTAAAGGGGAATATCAGAATTTTACACATAAGCAACACTGACTCGCGCTAGCTTAGCCACTCTGGAGCCCTGAAACTAACAAATATCTGACAAACTGCATGGAACTTGTTGAAATCAACTCCACCGACTTATTAAACCCCGCTAAATCAAAGATTAAGCCTAATGTCAAAACTTCTGAATTTCGGGTTATGGTTAACAGCATATCAGTGCCAATGTAAAACAATGCAAACTGACTGCACAAGAATCAACAACACACAAGTGGATTGTACAGTGAAATGAACACAAAGGTGGTGGTGGGCACGGATGCTTGTGCACAACCCGGAAGTACTCCTCTCAACACACATGTGGTCAATTTGGCCACGAAACTTGGCGGCAACTAAGCACTTTACTCTTAATATTACTTACAACACATCCCAAAGATGGTAAACGAACACATCACTTTATGGCATAAATGTGCAACACGCATATGATCTAAACAAAGCTTGCCAACTTGGAGCGATGACTGCCCGTCATTGCAACAGCAAAGCTACAAAACGGCCGCGCATATAAGGGGTCCAACCTTTTGCTGATACCCTCTAGAATGAAGGAAAAATACTCACCTTCATTCATGGATATCCACAGATCAACATTCCCTCGCAACGTCTCCACACTCGGCTCGAATGTCCATCCGCCTGGCCCACGCCTTTCTCAGTCCCACAACACATGTGACGCGAGACCAAAACAGGAAGTAGCTGAGCAGTTGTCATGGAAACACGTACCGGGAACCTTTTATTTTAGCATTTTCTATTCAAAATGCTCTTCGTACATGACTACAATATTCTTCATTCTCTATACATTATGAGGCAATGACAAAATAGCAACGGAGAGACACTAAGGAAACGTTAACTTTAATCAGATTACTGGTGAAGAAAAATGGAACGCGTTAGATTACTCGTTACTGAAAGAAAGTAATCAAATTACAGTAACGCGTTACTTAGTAACATGTTACTGACAACACTGCGTGTTTAATTCATTGGCTACCATTGATGGCAGTAGACGTCTAGTCCATTTTAACTGTCAGGATCGAGGTTAATAATATTAGCGGAAAACTAATTTGGGGATAATGTTAATGGAATTTGCCATTGATAAAATGAGAAAAAAATTCTTAAACCATATTGCCTACTCATACAAAGGTGATTGACAGTTGTTGGTTTTTCTTATTCTTTATATCACTTGCAGTATTTGGTCCTGTTGCTGGCTGTATTTCTGCTGGAAATCGTCACAGGTGTCTTGGCATTTATTACCTACCAAGAGGTAAATTGTTTTACCGCCATTTTGTTTGTTCCAAGTGCTGGCAACCCTGTCAAATCCCAGTCTGACATCGTTTTCAACTCATTTGCTGTGATAGACGACCATTCACTTTTAAGTGGGAGAGCTGACACTGAACAATCATTTTACAGTGCTAGCATCAGCAACAGACGTTCAGTCCATTTGGACTGCGAGGACTGGCAGTGATCATTCACCATTTGAATTTTTCCCTTAATGCACGTTTCTCGCATTTTTTTGCTCACCCTCATTTTTTGTCTAGAAATTGAAAGAATTCCCTGTACATAATGTACTGTAGTTTCTGTGCACCACTCAGGTGAGCCTTCTCACACCTTCCTTCTTTCTTTTTTCCTTTTGCTCCAGTGTTTCCCTTTCTGCCACCAGGTAATTTGCTGCCACTTCTTTCATTTTACAGGTGCATCTTAATGAATTTGAATATCGCTTGCAATTTCTGACTTTAAAGTAAGAACGCTGAGAATAAAGTCAGAATCCTGACCACTGTTTTTTTCTTCTCCTTCATTGGCCCAAGTCCCTTCCGTATACAATACTTTATAAAATTCCATGATTTTTTTTTTTTTTTTTTTTTGAGGAATTAAAATAATTAGAAACAACACAAATGTTTTAATATACTGTAGAAGTAACTGTAGGTTGACATTTGTTTGCTAAAAAGTTTTGCATTTTTTGCTTCGGAATGCCCCTGTTTGAATGAAGCTGCCAAAGAATATAATATTCTACTTAATTGAGCTGCACCTGTATAGCAACATGCTGGGTTTCGGGTTCATATGAAATCAATTGGAGTTCAAATCAACTAAAAAGAATTAAAGATAAAACTGTATAAAGATCAATACCCATGTTAAACTTTGTAGGCTTTATGGGAGGGAGATTGGAAATATTTGTTGTGCACGAATGCTAAATTACACTACTTGGATTTCACAGCTGGATGAGGAATTAAGGGAGAACCTGAAGGTCACCATGCAGCAGAAATATCAACAAGATGGGGAGGAAACCATCACAAATGCTGTGGACAAGCTTCATCAGGAGGTGTGGATGTCCACCACTTCCTCACTGACTGAGTCTTGTTGAAATTGGACTCATCTGGTTGCATTCTTCCCTTTCAGTTCCAGTGCTGTGGCAGTAACAGCTCTTTGGACTGGAAAGACAGCATTTGGATCCGGGTCGCACAGGATTCGCGACTTGTTCCAGACAGCTGCTGTAAAACTCCCAGCAACCTCTGCGGCCTCAGAGACCATCCCTCCAATGTTTACAAAGTGGAGGTGGGTACGCATTACCTATTGAAATCCATTGACATGCATTATTATCAATATTGTAAAATTCTTGCTCTGCTGCCAGGGAGGTTGTGTCGTGAAATTGGAGGAGTTCATTCTCAGTCAGTTGTATATTGTTGGCGCACTGGGCATTGGGATTGCAGTTTTACAGGTGATGGTTAATAAGTAAATAGAGTGAGAACAATGCCTATGTAAAGTGTTGTACAAATACTTTCCTTTTATCTTTTGTTTCAGATATTTGGGATGATGTTTACTTGCTGCCTTCATCAAAACCTGAAAGATGAGCCACACTAATGTAGGACTTTTTGAATGTTTACACAGATGAGTGCTTTGGTGCTGAAGTGCCCTCAATTGACAAGTTTGGAATTTTACACACTTGAGTTGCTGTTATGCTGCTGGGCAGCACTTCACTCTGCAAACTGTTGTCTTCTTATTTATGACAAGGATAATGTAAAAAAAATTTTAGCTTGGTGTGGATGTTTACTTGTACTACACTGCTGTACTTGGTGTGCCACATAGTTTTGTTAAAGAATAATGCATCCGCTGCCTAATATAAAACAATAAAACCAATTGTGTTACCCTGGATGCAAATAGAAAGGCATTTTTATATATTACTGTCAATACATTATCGTGATAATGTCATGCAGCCCCAATTCCAGTGAAGTTGGGATGTTAAGTATGAATAAAAAATACAATGATTTGCAAATTATGTTAAACCTATATTAAATTAAATACATTACTACAACATGAGATTTAATGTTAAAAAATGATGAACTGTACTACGACCCTATATTATTGGAGCACATGCAGAATGTGGTTTAGCATTGTCTTGTTGAAATAAGCAGGGGCATCCATGAAAAAGACATTGCTTGGATGGCAGCATATGTTTCTGCAAAACCTTTATGTAGCCTCCCTTTTAGCATTAATGGTACCTTTACATACAAGTAAATTACCCATGCCATTAGCACTACTACCCCATACCATTTGAAATGTTGGCTTTTGAACGGAGCAGTGTTAGCAACTTCGGTTGTTTTTATCCTCTTTAGTCTGTATGAAATAGAACAGTTTCCCACTTGTGACACTCCATTTTAAATGACCCCCAGCCCAGAGAAATTGCCTGTGCATGGCAGATGGCATGGTGGATTGTATTGACAGACTATGGTTTGTGGAAGTATTGCCGAGTGAATCAATTATGTGATTTCCTTTACAGTAGCATTTCTTTTTGTGGTGCAGTGTTGTTAAAGGTCCAAAGGTCAGAGGCATCCAGTATGGTTTTTCAGCCTTGCTACTTGCATGCAGTGATTTCTCAGGATGCGCTGAAGCTTTTGATGATATTATGGACTGTCAAAGATGAAATCCTGAAATTCCTTGCAATAGTGATGGGTCCAGTGATACTAATGCGCCGGCGCGCGCGCCGAGCTCATGGAGCAACCCCTGCGTCGGTGCGCGTATCGCTACAAGAAAATCACGTGACCGATGCATGAACTCATTGAACTGTGTCGACACAGTCATGACGCGGCAAACTGGTTCAAAAGGAAGCGCGTCTGTCAACGCGAGGGAGTTGCTGAAACAGTCCACATCTCACGGTTACTTCCTCGTTGTCTACCTGCTGTGGAAATGGACATAAGACAGGGAAAACGCACTTGTCATCATTCATTCAAAATACAATTAATTTTAAGGTAAAGCTTAGTTTATTAGTGTGACGGGTGCACGCGGGTCCGTCGATTGCCGTCCCTTGTCTTTAAACTACGCACCGGTGTTTGATCCGCTAGCATAGTGGTCAGAGCAAACGCCTCTCGTCCCAACACGTCGTGCGCGTGGGTTCGAATCCTGGTCAGATTGCAATTATCGGGTCCTTACGCGATCCCCAAAGTTTTGATTTTACTATCAAAAGTTATTTTTTTGCAGGTGAAATGTCGCATTTGTACTTTGTATATGACTAACCTGTCATATAAAAACAGTTGCCACCGCCTCATTGCTGAAGCATTACTGGCCAAGCATGAGAATGAAGTTTCTGATAATCCCCAAATAAACACAGGTATAGAACCATTCCTTTTATTTTCACACAGTCACTTTTTTGGTAATTTATTAGAAATCTGTAATTAAGCTATAATTTATTTTTTTGTCCACTTCAATTTCTTTCTGACGGGCTATGGTAGCACTTAGATGACAAAGTGGGGAGTCAAGGAGGAAATGCAACTGTAGATGAAATTGCAAAAGTGCAACGATGCATGGCTGAGCCGAACATGGCACGCAATGCCGATTTTCTTCGATACTGGAGGAGCCAATGGATATCTTATCCAAACCTCTTTCAACTGGAAATTCTTGTACATGCCGGCATTGTTGGTTCCATGCGAGTGTGTTGTCCACAGCAGGCTTGTTAAAAAAAACAACAACAACAACAACTAAATTTAAAAACAAAAACAAAAAAACAAAACGGTTTTTGAATAAAATTTTATCAGAAAAAAAAAGTCCACAGGCATTCCTTATTCACCCATTCATTATTACTTACATTTTCACATTATAATATATGTTCACATGATGTAAAGATATGGACTAATGCAATATGAATGCAAAGACTTAAATGATTTGATTTTACATGCTATGTCATCAATTCAGTGTCAGTCTGTCAAGTGGGTTGCCTGTAGGGTTTTTTTATGTCCAGCAGGTGTCAGTTTTCAATGACACAGTATCCACACTGTGTCAACACAATGTGTCACTGTGTCGACACGCTTCATGAGGTTTCACGGACCCATCACTACCTTGCAATTGTACATTGAATAACATTGTCCTTAAACAGTTATAATATTTTCTCACACACTTGTTCACAAAGAGGTGAACCTCACCCCATCTTTAATTGTGAATGACTGAGCAATTCAGGGAAGCGCCATTTATACCCAGTCATGGCACCCACCTGTTTTGAATTAGCCTATTCAGCTGTGGGATGCTCCAAACAGGTTTTTGATGAACATTCAACTTTTTCAGTCTTTTCCCACCTGCCCCAGCACTTTTGGGACATTTGCAGCAATAAAATTCTATTTTAATGATTTTTACTAAAAGCAATCATGTTTATCAGTTTGAACATTAAACTGCATACAACACCAAAAAGCATGTCTATTCCATATTTCACGCGGTGTTTTATGCTCCTGAATGAAATGAACCGTTTGGATGTGTGTGGAAGTGATCGTTTTATATATTGAATTTTTGAATCCCGCGCCATGAAAATGAGTGACTTCCGCCTCCAGTCTCGGGTTTAGGACGAATGCGAATGTGACGTCACCCGGCGCAGCATCTCACAATGCAGCATGGCTTTATAGCATGCAGATGGACTGCGGATTCAGCTGATTTTGCGGATTAATTCGTTTTCGCATCACGCCAGCCAAACGGCTGCGGGCTTTTGTGGTTGCACCATGAGAGGGGTGTGAGCCTTTTTGGGTTTCAGAAAGTTCCCGTTCACCCCGAGATCGGCCAAAACAAGTGTGCGACAACTGTTGGACCATTGGACTTACGAGGAAGTGAGTAAACACCGTGTTTTGTATTTATGTCAAATACTTGGATCATTTTAATACGGAGGTGGCTTGCATTTTGTGGTTGACAAGCTCCTTGTCCACTCGGCTGACGACCGGCGGTTTGTTGCACATCCCTCCGCCAGGAGAGCACTATACTCTGCTTATTGCCCTCTTTGTGTGCCCGGAGTTTTGTCAACTTTTCCACCTGATCAGAAATTTCAACTTTGTGTTAAAAATGGCCGCAAATACAGCGATTACAAAGTAAACACTACAAACTTTCTTTAAATAAAGGACTATTTACTTACGTCTGATCATGGACGGACCCGTAGAAAAGCTATCCTCTGACACATTCTGCCATGTTAGCTGCACAAAAACTGCCTCCGCTCTCGTATGACTCTCTCGCTGTTTACATCTTCACCGTGTAGTAAAGCATTATTTTATGCCATATTCGTGTTGACCATGTGGCAGCGAAGCGCTCCCCTGACGTCGGCTGGTTTGTCTAGCGGTCATTGTCCAGCTGCTTCCCAGCAAACGAGCCCTCTGCCCTCAGCAGGGGAACAATGAGGTCCAACTTGCTCACCGGCGGGCGGGTTGCCGTTCGGCAAAGACAATCGACAGCCCCGCCGCCGAGTGAAATGATCCGTGCTAGTTATGTGTGATTTTTCGCTTCGAAGACTTTGAAACATCACTCGGTTCGGGTTAGCATGTCGGCTAGCTGTCACGCCTCTTGGTTTGTTTCCATTCTCTGAAGCCAGGGCAGGGAAATGACAAAAGCCCGACTAACCACGGTGGCATAAAATATCGTTCGGGAGGTGCGACAGTAAAGGTGAAATTGACAGTTTTGACCATTATGGAGTAATTTTGCCATGCCGTATTGAATAAATGCATTTTTATTATTCTATCTTCCATTTAGCACAATGCTGTTATTTGTCATGACCATATCATTTATTTAGCTATTGGGGAAAAGTACTTTTTTAAAATATATTTTGCGGCTCTCTTAATCACATTATCCTCGTTCTGAATAACTCCCCCTCAATAGGCTGAATTGTAAATCAGCTGAAACCATGACCCTGCCGACGTCATCCTCCTGTTGTGGACGCTAGAGCTCTATAATGGTAAGCGTGGCTAAACGGCAGATTAAAAGACTAATTTCTCGTCATCTGCGCTTTCAAATTGTTGTATATAGTCGAATCGTCTCAAAATATGATTCTAATTCACATAATAATGCTATTTAAGACTTTTTTTCTTCTGTCGTACGCACTTTATATATCATGTCTTTGTAGTAGTGATGGGAAAAATGACGCCTTGTGAACCAATGAGACATTTTGTTTCATTGTGTCAGCCAAAGGTTCAATACGTGGATGTTTCATTTATATCAGTTCTATGCTGACACCACCTGTACAAGGGAAAGTACAGCCAATGAAATCTTGAAATCATTGTAATACCATCTGCCTGGTCTCTTACATTTTTTTTTTTTTTTTTAACTTTTTAAAAATTCATGTTTTGACAGCATGAACCACATGACCACCTACGGTAAGATCAGAGAGAAAACCTTTTTCTACATGGCTCTGCGTCTGTCAATCAAATAGGTAAGGTGGAGTCAGTCAAGTCATTGGCTGGTTCGTTTAGTCTGGCCGTTAGCATTTGGTAGCGTCGATGAACTGGTTAGTTTAGGTAAACTTTCAGAAAGCATCTCATCAAAAACACTGGTGCTGAAATCCTCGCTCAGGCGGAGGCAATGGCAATTCATTACAATCCAACCAGTTCGCAACTTCTCAGAGTAAAACTCTGAAAGTGACGCTGCTTCTGTCTGACGATGAATGACCTGAAAAAAATTAAAATTTCATTTATATATCACTACAGTCATGTAGGCGTATTTTTCTAAAATATGGATATTTAAATGAATTAGCTATGTTTGGCCTTGGTCTTTTTGTAGTAAGACTGTTCATGCCTACTGGTAGAGTCTAAATTTAACAGCTTTACCTTTTCTGTTGTAAAGAAACAACCTTAGTAAGGGGGAAGTGTAAATAAATTAATAGAATTAAGATTTGTTATTAATGAAAAAATTAAAAGTATTCATTGGCTGTCACTGAGTAGTATTTGCGATCGCTACACAAAAATAGCAATATTATAAATGACCCCCAAGAACGGTCAGAGACGTAAGACAAACAGAGGATATAATAAAAGACGGGTCATAAAGGGGTAAAGGATAGCTTGTGGAAACAGGAGAATGTCATCGTCAGTGTCATAACGCAATGCACACGAGAAAAAGGTGTCAATAAAAAAACTACCTCTGGATCAGGTCGGCTCTTTTTCCCGTCTTTTTCAGCCCTCGACACTCAAGCCAACTCTTTAACTGAACATTTGTCTGTTCTTCCAAGCGACATCATTTTCGGACAGAATTAGAAGGTTTAGCTCATTAAACATCTCGTTCGTACACTATTTACATGCATCTAGCAAGAGGGACAAACTCGAGTTTGACCCCGCTAGGAACAGTTGCTAACGTCATGAATATTAATGAGCAAAGGTGACGTGTTACGTGTTGTACGCTATTAACCTGCCCTATCTGTCCCCAAATCATGGCCATGTTCCTCCGTAACATGTAAATAGATTAATAAATGACTAAGAAATAAATAAAAAAGAGCATTTAATAGTGAAGTTAAAGTACACTGAGCACCTTCAACTGAGTGCTCGGTAGAATGCAGTTTACACGCGGGAGAAGTAGTGCTTTTCTTTTGAAAAGTCTACCGGCGGATGTTGTGGTCAGCTGACTCGCCTTCCTTCAAGCGGTGTTTCCTGTTAGTGATTGGCAAACACATCTGATTTTTTAGTTTTGCTAACGATATAACATTACGTGGCTGTAAAAATAAGAAAATGTCTGCCAAACCGACTTGTTTGATAGTGTTGAGCGCCTCTCCACAAGGTGTGTTCCATAAGCTATTGTTACCTAAAAATTTTGCTCTTCTTAAATAAAACTTGTATGAATGTCGTTTTTTAATTTTTCATTTCTTCATTGGCGCTAGGAGTTTCGGCGAAGTCTTGCCAGCAATGCTTTAGTCTGTGCTCGTCGTTGTTTAATCTCCAAACAGCCACCCCGGCGGTAAGTCTTATTTTACTGGAGAGAGGTTTGAGCAAACTGGACTGAAAGAGACTGACGTACATAAGTAACTTGGTCGAGAGGTTCTGATACGAGTCTCGTTTGCATGTTCTCCCCGTTATCTCTGGGGAAAAAATAACTATTTAATCACTCTGTTCCTGCGCAATACATGACAAGTCTTGAAACTTATTTTATTAAAGGGGAAGCCAATAGATTTTGTTGGGGTGGATGATGGCACTTCCAGATGGGTACAGGACTTCAACCTGAAACCTTACGCCACTCCTGCCAAACTTGAATCCATTGATGGTGAGAATCATTTAAGATCACTGAACTGTCCGTATGGGTGCTTTATCTACTGTGTCATCATGACCCTTTTTATTAATTTATTTACACAGGTGCTCGTTACCAGTCTCTGCTCATCCCGGACTGCCCGGGAGCACCCAACGACCTGGCACACAGCGGCTCCCTGCACCGAATCCTCTCACACTTCATCTCCCAGCAGAGTGAGTGAGACATCTCATCAAATGTCCTGCAAGCAACAGCAACTCATTGGCTGCCATTGATGCCAATAGAGGAAATCGGCGTGATGTCACGATGACGTCAGCTCGCTTAGCAGCGTGTCGCCATTTTGAGAAGGGGGCACGCACAGCTAAACATTCCATTGACAAACGTCTGAAATTCATATATTTCAGGTGTGTTTTGTCTTTTTTTCATAAAAACGTCTTAAACATGGCTTACTATTATCTCGAGTCACTGCCGACAGACGCGAGGAGGCGATACCATTTTAAATTTCCGTGTATTGGTTTGCAAATCTGCCCGAGTCACCCAGTAAGTTGACCTTTATCAATTACGTGGAATATGTACTGCGTGGAACTAAGAAAACTGGTAGTATATACGGAGTGATTATTTCTGCCGTAACCAGTAATTCGCCTCCAAGCGTTATTTAGCCATGAACACGTCACGGCAAAATAACCAATTCCCACCAGGCCAATAATATACCGATTGACTAATCAGAGCAGTTCACGGCAAAAGAAAAATAACGCTTTGCGAGTTGCCGGTTACGGTAATAATAACCACTACCTAGTTTATTGAATCCTAGCAGCTAATTGGGGCAAAAAAAATCGATTAAAGTTTACTCACCAGTAATAAAATGTCAGCTGCAAACGTAAATGTGCTTGGTTTTAGGTTCCCACAGGCAAGAATAGTCCACGGAACCGTCTTCTTTTACTGTTCGATTAATTGCTTTCAGCCATTTGTTTCTTCTTTTCTTCTCACGAGGAAGAATGAAGAACTTCAAATGCGGCTCCGAAATCTTCCTTGTGTGACAACCCGCAACACAGCAACTTTAGTCATTCCGAGAGAAAAAAGACCGCAAATAAGACGAAAGTTCAACGCATTTGTATTACAATGCACGACAGAGCAACTGCTTGTGACCCGTCTTTTGCCCCTATTTCAATATGGCGACGCTTTGTTGTGGCTGGTGACGTTAATGCCCAGCTGTCCGACTGCGAGAACAGCATCCAATCACTGCCAGACCTCCCCAATTCAAATGGGTTGAGCGCCTGTCCCCATCACTGACAGCCAATAAGTTCAGTATTTGTGCCACAGAGCCTGTGTGTGCCATCGGGCAAGGAGTGTCAGCGCTGTGTTGTGCCACAGAGGGAAACAAGTGGATCTTCAATGGCTATAGTTTGACAGGGGTATGTTCAATACACACAAGTGCCAGCCCTCACATCCAAAATCTAGGTGAGAATCTTTCTATATCATTTTTGAAGCCGTCAGTGTTTGAACTGGTGCGGAGGCCGGACTTTGCCAACCTGCCATTAATCGTAGAAGACTTTGTGAAGGACAGCGGCGGCTCTTACACAGGTGAGCGCAAATTCCTCATATCTGATGCCGTGATATATGATGTAAAGGTTATTTGGAAACAACTGCTGTTGACCTTCTGTTTTGCAGCGAGCCAAGAGGACACCGTGCATGTTGTCATTGACAGACACCTTATAACTGGACAGAACACACAGTCGACCTGGCTCGCTCTCAACAATCTAATTCTGCTCTCTAACACCAAGGAAGCTTAGCTGTGTCCCATTCTAATTTCCATTGCAGTGGTCCACTGTTTTTTATTTTAAATTCTCTGACTCAAACTTGCTACTTAGTTTAATCATTTATCAATTTTCCACCATTAAAATGTTATTAATTCATTCAGTGCAATTGGCGGCGATAAGATGTCCGTTCAATCCTTCTAAACTGGGAGGACTTCACTGGCAGCACTTTGTCAACATAGATTGGATGTCTATAGCTGCCAATGGCAGCAAATAAGGGATCCTTGTGTACAAATTTGAGCAAAGCATTCTTAGACATTCCTACACCCTGTACAGATGTACAACCGCATCAGGCACTTAAATTAATTCCAGTCAAACAGAACAGTAAAAATGCCATTTTTGTTGCTCATGATAATTACAACTTGTCACAATATATAAATACATGAACATTTAATGTAAAAATAATACTGCTTTGTTTGTACTGTTGTATTTGTGTGTTGAATGTGTGACATCAGAAACTGGACTCAGCATTTCTCTGCAAGTGTTAGTGTTGTCAATTTTTTTATTGGTTGTGCTGTTCAATAAACAGCAGAAAAGTGCATTAGCAACTGGTTCTGCCTTTCTCTATTGTAAGGCAGGGTTCTTCAAACCGGTCTTCAAGGGCCGCTGTGGGTCCTGGTTTTTGTTCCTACCGATCGTGCACAGACAGTTTAACCAATGATGTTTCTGCCAAAACAAGCAACAACCGCAATCAACTGATTACACTTGTAAGACACCAGATTGGTGAAAAGATGTCAACTGATTTTGTTGGAATAAAATTGTGAACCCACAGCAGCCCTATGTGGAGTAGTTTGGAGACCCCTGCTTTAGGGCCTTGGAGTACTATTATTTTATTATTCATACATCACTCAAGTTGCGGCCTATAGGAAACTCACTAATAACTTTAAAAGATTTATATAATGTAATTTTAAAAAATTTAATTTGAAATGCTAACTGGTTCTTTTCAACATTTTTAAAGCAAATCAAATTTGGTCCTAGAGAAAACACATTTTATAGTGTGGATATTAAAAAATTATTTTGACTGATTGTGCACTGTGTTCTGCTTAAATGTTCCTCCTTACTGCAATACACATGACTGAACTACTCGATTTATTTAGTAAAGACACAAACATCACAAGTATCTTCTTTGCCACGTTCAACAATTAAATCTGTTAAGCAGCTCATTTTAGAGTTCATGTCATTCACACTTCCCAAACCAAAGAGCAATTAGGCTTTTTAGTGCAACAAAATGAGAAATGGAGATGAAAAATCCATGTGATGATGGCTCAAAAGAGGTCATAGAAGTAGTCCAGGCCTTGTCCCAGTTCCCATAAGGAGATGCCGGTGCCAAATTTTTTAGCCAAAGCAATCCTCAAAAACAGTGACTGGAAAGTCAAAAGAACATTAATATTAACATAAAACTATAAATAAAGATTTGTAAAGCACATATTGGACCTTCTTAACTCATTAGCTGCTGTTGATAGCGAAAGGCATCAAGTCCCAGTTAAAATGGATTGGACCTCTTTCACCATCAATAGCAGCAAATGAGTTAATTAAAAAACTCATTTACCACCCAGAAAGTAAGTTTAAACATTTAACTAGAGTTGCACCTTCAATGATGGATAGTACACCACGTGTTTAACTGCATTATTTCTGCAACAAAGAGGGGGCAAATCAGTTCCAAATGGACTGGTGAAAGTTAAGTCATTAGTTAATAAAGTAATCTTTACTTCTTGTAGGTGAAGAAGTGCTCAGCATTAAAGTCATCCCAGACGATTTTTGGCTTGTGTTCCCGTAAAATCTCGATGTACCTGCAGGAGTTCCACAATTAAGTCAACCAAAATGTCAAAGATGCACAAAAGTAGAGAAATTGCATGATGCTGACCTTCCCCCGATGACAGGCTCCGTTTGCTGGTTTGCAAAGTCCACGCCATACAAATTAAGCCCGAGTAGTATCTTAGACCTCCACTCCTTGTTGGGGGCCAGCTGGAGAATACATTCTTTCACCCAGGACAGAGGAGCATTCGGGCCCGGTCTGACACACAAAAAACACAAATGTATCCTCTTGTCTCTTTGATAATTTTTTTACTCCAACTTATCATTGATTCAAACAAGCCAAAAGTATGCTTGGCCTCACTTTAAACCACTGGAGTAGTCGTACGTCATGAGGCTGAAGGCGTCCACTACTTGGACAAGTTGCTCAAACTCCTCCCTGCCAAACATGCCGGGCTTTCCTGTGCTGATTAGGACATACATTCCACACACAGTCAACGGTGTCATCGCTGACTACTTGACTTGTTTTACCGGCTTCAACTCACCTCGTCACAGGGGGAGGAATGACGAGGATGCAGTCTAATTGGTTAGCCCTCAGCGTTTCACATGTGTGCGTTATTAAATGCACCAGTTCCCTTTTGGGACAAACATATAGTTTCGTGCTCAGGCAGAATTGGGCAGTTTTTCATGCCACTCGTAAGAGTTCTAAAATGCTCAGCGATGAGGAATCAGAAGAAAAAAAAAAACTCACTTTCTTTTGTGGCCTGCCAGCTGGGTCCAAAGTTCCAAGGTGTAGCCATCAAATTTTTCTGACTGCAGCACCAGACAACCAAGTAAAAATACACCATATGACAAACTTATCGGAACAACTGCCAATTACTGATACCAAAAGTGAAATGAAGAAAATTAGACCATCATGGCAATGTTTAAAAGTAAAAAATCCAGTGCCAAGAAACGACCACTTGCCCCCATTAGTTTGTTCGATTGAGTGGGTGCACCAAGCGATCTGCCACCGATCATTTTTCGGACATTTTTGTCACCTGTTGAAAATGAATTGGAAAAACACTCAACACTAGTATACCTTTGCAACTTGTACCAACACACTTCCCAGCTCCTCGATCTCATCTTCACTGGACATCACGCTCACGTAATCCTGATAGGACCAATCATCAAACAGCAGCCTGGGTACTGATCACAATCAATATTGAGTCTTCCACTGGATAAACACAATGAGCCCTCCTCCCACTCACCAATCCTGACTTCTTTGTTGGAATTGCGCACCGCTTCGACCCAGCCTAGAAAAAGGCAAACGCTGAATGGACCCTGAATGACTTCAAAGTAAGAGTGGCATTGAGCTGTATACTTTCGTCATGGTCGTGTAGGCCCGTGACCTCGAAATGCTCACGCCAGCGTCGGTGAAGTTGAAGCCACACCGGAGACACTGAGGTCAGCTTGGGGCCAAACAGCTTTGCGATGTCATACCCGTGGGAATTCCACTGGGAAAAAATAGATATGCACAATGAGTTCGAGTAAACTGATGATTTAGTAGTGCTGTAGGAGGTGACCATAAGAGGTAGTTTGGAAAAAGAATGCACTTACTGGCGTAACATAACCAAGCACTGCTCCTTTAAAATTCTTTTTGATTTTAGCCCAGTATCTCTTCTCCTCCTTTACAACATCCTTCCAATGAACTGCTGTCACCACCAGTTCTCTCTCCGACACAGATTCTGATGCTGGGGATGACTGGACACCAACACGTGGATAAAGGTTAAAAAAATTAATTAATTAATTAATTAATTAACATACAATAATAATAAGGACCTTAAACATTGTAAAAGAAATCCAATAATAGAACAAACAAAGCAAATGTATGTCTTTATCAAAGGTGTTCGTCTGTGCAACACCTGTAAACGTATGAATAACTTGAGATGTTCAAAACGAAGTTGAAATAAATTACATAAATTTGGTAATAATACATAATAAGGTGAAACTACAAAAAGGAGTCCATTTTTAAATGTCATCTTGAGTAAGAGAAATTGTGTAAAGTTGTATTAATTTATCTAGTGGGGAGAACAAGTATTTGATACACTGCCAATGGGTTTTCCCATTGGCAGTGTTTCAAATACTGTATATACATTGTTATGTTAATATTCTCGACTCGAGTTCAACATAATTTACACGGGTTTTTTTTTTACGAAAAGACTATACTTTTTAAAACTATACTTTTTAAAACTATTTTTATTTACAAAGTGCATAGCTTTAAACGTGCAAACAGTGATGAATAATCATACTTTTATGTTTTTTCCCCCAAATGTTTCCATTAAAACTCATTCTGTAATGTGTTTCGTGAACATTTCAAAATATAATCTAAAATATATATATACTGTACAGTACATACTAATAAAGACTTCCATAGAAATATGATTCAATTGAGTTCTACAATTAAAAAAAAAAACTATCACCAATTCATACTTTCAGGGCTTTGGCGCTATCTTATGGCAATTAAGAAAGTATTTAGGTAAAAACGACAGCAGGTGAGATTTTTAGCTTAGAGATTCTAGAAAACCACAACATGTTTTGTGAGCAGTAACCTGAGTAAATACGACAGTCCCGACACATGGTTATTATTCACTGGTATTATGTGATAATTTTAGCTAAGGTCAGTTCGTATTAATTGGGACTAAATCAGCGGATGCTGAAAAATGTAATTGCGTCATACAACAATAATACTTCTTTGTGTCAAAGTGTTGCTCACCGCGTTTTCCAGCACATCGTCCGGAATCCTTTTCGGGTCTGTTTTGGAGAGTGTGCCGCTGACCAACAGGTAGCAGCAGGAGCACGCCACGATAGCAAACATTAAAAACATCGTTTTCATTTCCACACAACTGAATAATGTTCTGCATCCAGGAAACTAAATAATTGGGGCTAGTTCAACTCTGAAGGGTCGCCGTCGCCCCGTGAACAACGAGAGTATTAAAACACATCTGACTCCGCGTTCAAATACAGTCGCAGGACGAGCTAAAAACCGAGCCTACATAAATATCTAATCATGAACAGAAATTACAAAACAATAATTCTGTAGAGTGGCGCTTCATTGACAACCTGCCTCTGCGGTGTCAATACACGAGATTTCAACACGACTGACGACTCGCTCCTGGTTACTTCCGTGTTCACAGATTTTCAAAATAAAAGTCGTGCAGAACGCTGACTACATATCCCATCATGCAAACATATCCCATCATGCAACTGGGATTAGTTATTGGCCCAACACTTGGGAGCACTTTTTTTTTTAAGAATCCCAGAACCCTATAATACAGTGTGCATATATATTAGGGCTGTCAAATGATCGCGTTAACGCGCGGTAATTATTTTTTTTAAATTAATTATGTTAAAATATTTGACGCAATTAACGCACATGTCCCGCTCAGACAGTATTCTGCCTTTTGGTAAGTTTTACAGCAAGGCTTTTTGTGCTGTCTAACAGTGAACTCTTGTGGTCGCTTTGCGACATGGTTTAATGTTTTCTTGCCAGTTCAATATGGCTGCACGACGTCTCGGGCTGACGCCTAAGTTGTAATGTTGTGCTTATATGATCCTTGGACAAGATTTGTCCGTAAGTATGGTTGTTGTAAAGAATGTACATATTATGTTAGTAAGCGAAATGTTATATTTTTTGTATGAGACTCTTTTTGTTTATGTTTAGTGAACCTGTATAGCGTGCTAAGCTAACGTTGTTGCTAATGCAATGCTTGTGTACTTTTTTTTGTAGTTTTACGACGGTCTAAAGAGGACAATGGTTTGAGGCCATTTTATTAATAAATCAGATGAAAAAGGAAGAAGTCTGATTATTAAGGCGTCGTTCACTAGCTGTCTAGCTTTGGAAAAAGTAGACGCTTCGGAGTGAGGACAGCATAGACAGATTTAAATGACAGTAGAGTGAAATGCCCATTACAGTCCTTATGTACCGTATGTTGAATGTATATCCATCTTGTGTCTTATCTTTCCATTCCAACAATTTATTTTACAGAATATATATATAATTTACAGAAAAATATGGCATATTTTATAGATGGTTTGAATTGAATTAATTGCGATTAATTATGATTAATTAATTTTTAAGCTGTAATTAACAGCCCTAATATATATATATATATATATATATATATATATATATATATATATATATATATATATGTATAGCATGGTAACGCAACATCAATTAAGTTAAACTCATAAATTCACTTTTTTAAAAAAAATACTTTTTGACAATAGAAAATCACTCCTCTGTGTTTGTGTTGACTGTACAATAGATGATGGGGTAAAATGCATTTTACTCTGGCACATTTAACCCTTGTCTGCCACTGACTGCAGGAAACGTCCAGTTCATTTGACCTGGGAGTCAATGGCACTGAAAGAGTTAACATTGCCGACCTGTAGCTGCTTGCAACGCAGAGGACTCACCAGCACACTATCGTGTGTTGCGTTCAGGTGCAATTAAATAAACTAAGATGACCATTCTTCTTATGCTTCACGTTTCAAATGAAAATGTCAAAGACCTATAATCTATCAAATTCTTCTAAAGTGGGGTTAGAATGACTCATTTCAGGGTACTAGACTTTGCTTGTCATAGTCGCAGCCCCCCCACCCAGAAAAAAAAAAAACTGAATAATTAAAATTGTAGGGGGAAAAAATGTTACATCTACACAATTGAATACTGCCTAGTTCTGTCTCTTCACGTTTTTACAACAAATCTTGAATTCACTTTTGTCAAGTACCGCACAAGTCTGTCATTTCTGGTGAGCATCAAGTCACCGCAAGTCTTGCCAGAGTGCCTTTTTTGGTTTGGGGTAGCCTATAGGGTAATAGACTTCACACGACAGTCGTCAGGTCGTGACTAAGCAACACTGTCACACAGATTTGATTTCAAAGTGATTTCTCAGTAATACTTATGTCATCACTATATCCATAGTTTACAACAAAGCTCTTTGCCATCTACTTTTGGCCCTAAAGGCTGTCATACTCGAGTGCGTTTTAGGGACCCAAGGACTTGGCAAGCTCTTAATTTTGCACTCACATTCAGCCCAAGAGATGGAGGACTGTCTAGTACACCCATCGACCAAACGGACGCAAGCATCATTGATCTTAAACAATGCCATCAAACCTGATGGTTTACAGGAAAATGCGAAGTCTAAACAGCCATTTTAATAGTGTCATGCAGGGGTCACCAATTGCAAATAGGACGTTCCACAACTTTTGCTTTGACTATTGATCACAATTAAAAAGTATATCTATATTGATGAACATATAAATCACATAATACGGGCACTTACAAAAACAATTTGTAAAAGAAAAGTTCTCCAACTTTCACAAGGATAATGATCATAATATATTTATTGTTTTTACTTTGGCACCTTATTGGCACAGAAGACAGGAAAAAACCCAAAAGCTTACTCATTGACATGAGCATTCCAGGAACAAGTCTGGCACGATTTGCAACATTGTGATCCTTGATGACCTCTTGACAATGCTGATACTTTTTCCCCCCCTCAGACTTGTATTTTCACATTCAGCATAATGTGTCTGTGTCTATTATGTAAGCTTGCTAAATTTTCATAATTGTTCCGAGAAATTATATGACTTTATTCCAAACAGTCTATTAGTCTCATTTTGTAGTGTTTCTCTTAATTGCACTGTATCTATTACTCGTATGTTTTTGTTGTTGTCGCCATGAGCTGTGGCCATCACTTGTCTGATACAGTGAGTGTGATGTTCTGAGAACATATTGCCAGGGGGAAGGAGCCACTGCCTTCTTCGTGAATCCCAACAGAGAAATAGGGGAAGATCCTCTCCGTAAACTTGTCTTTAAATGTGAAAATGCTCTTTGAATCTGCAGCATTGATAAACGCAACCTTGCCCTTGTCGTAGTCCAGCTCCACCGTAATCCTTTCAGCCTTCTGCTTCCATTCCAGCCTGGTACGAGGCGAAGTCTGAGCCCACAGGACGTCCCCTATCATCCCGCCAATGATCCAGACTCCGTCAGACGGCTTTAGGGACATGGCCCCCTTCCTTTGGATGGACTCCCGGACAACCCCGATGTACCAGTCTTTACCCCGACTCACGTCCACTGTCCAGCTGTGTTTACCTGACACAAATCCACCCGCTCCCAGCACGCAAACCCCACCCGTGCAGCGTTCAGGGTTGTCTGGGAGTGCTCGCTGACTGCTGTACTGCATGCAACTCAGCTCCTCTGACAGCTCTAAGTTGGCCTGGGCCGTGTTTGGATCCAACGTGATGGGAACTGGAAGAACATCAAGAGGTGTTTTTAAAACTGAATCTGTTCCCATGTTAGGTAAGTGTTCAACTGCCTCTTTAGTAACCCACATTATCTTTCAATTTAATAATTTTATTTGATACTTATATTTTAATCTGAGCAAGAATGAATTAAAGTGTTTAACTCTCACTTTCAGATATTTTCATTCATTGAAACCTACCCGTTTGTTAGCCATTTTTGAGCACTTTAATACATTTCTTTTTAAATTCCACAGAATATTGATATAATACATATCAAACGAAAGAACAGAATCCCTTCATTCTCCAGGAAAAATGTTTACAGTTGACCCTTTTCTGTTTTCCAGTAAACAGCAGTGAAAGATAGGTAGTTTTTATAAAATGCATCTGTTTCTTCTAGGAACCTCTCACACTCTGATGCACAATGGGACATTAATTGTGTCCAATTTCACTTCATTTTTGTCAGAATGTCACTGGGAATGATCATTCAACTTCCAACTCTTCCAGTCAAAATGGATTGGACATCTATCGCCGTCAATGACAACCAGTGAGTTAAATGCTCAACTTCCACTAGTTGACAGAAACTACATAGTTAACCTGTGTACTCACCATTTGCAATGAAGTAAATTTTTAAGTCATATAAGATGAGTTCACTATTATATTAACAGACATTTAATTATTGTTGTTTACTAACCATATTTGACAAGGTGCTCCATCTTCCTCCAAACATGAAATTTAAGCGACGCCAGATGTGTGGCAGAGTTGATCAGGATGTCTCTGATTATTTCTGGTTCTTTAAAATTGCACTTGAGCCTAAATGGGAAGGAAAAACAACAACAAAAAACAAAACATCTTGACAATTTCAGCAGAGTAATTTTATGTTGATAGGTTGTATTGCATACACTTACTTCTTCTTGGTGTCATTGTAGTCCTACGGAGTAGAGGCAAGGCAATTACCGCTGTGTTGAATCTTTTAGTGACAAAACTTTAGCATATTGAGCATACCAGCAAAAACGATAAATCATCTCCTTCCAGTCTCTTCTCTGTGTTACTGATGACAGAGGAGAGACTCTTGATCTGCTTCTCCATGAAATCCAGTTTGAGACTCATCACCTTGACCTTCACTTCCACTTCCTGTGCAAGCACCTGAAGTCTGGAGTTTTCCTCCTCAAAAAGAAATTTGTGCAACTTCTGGAACTCCTCCCGGATGGTTCTGTTGTTTTCATCTGCTTGCCTCTGAAATGTGAACGTAGCATCTTATGTGAATCAGGAACCCTGGGATCTACATAGGTTGAATCTACAGACATAAGCCTTATGTGCAATTGAACCTGTATAAATGTCCTTGTTCTTTCCCAGCTCTCCCTTGTCTTGTCCAGCGTCTGCAGCTTCTTCTTCAGAGTCTCCAGCCTGCCCGTGATATCTTCCTGACATGTTCACATTAACATGGAATTGTGAACACCGCAGCCACTGTCACCAATGATTTTGCTACTCACACAAAGTAAGGGACATTTGGGGGGTTGACTTTACTTGAATCTTACCATAAGGTTTCAAAGAACCTTTTTGTCTTTGATAGTGAAGTGCATGTTTGGCCATTTTCTAATATCCTATTATCTTGAATAACCTTGTAATGGAAGGGAAAATGTGATGCCTTCTCCAATTTTATTCCAGCCAGAACCTTTACAAGTGACTTTAAATTATCTAACCAATAGAATGTGTCAAATTTCAGCACTGTCTGCACAATTGTCCAGTAGTCTTTTTAAATACTTTAATAACCAAAGCTCTGCGGAGAACAATTGTGGTTTAAGCCAGGCAGATGTGATTTTTTTTTTTTTTTAAATTAAATCAGATATCCACACTAAATGTCGGCTCCGTATATTCTAATATTATAGAGGGCTAACTTCCTTGTGTAAAAATAATGTCCAGAGAGGGGACAGGTTAGTGTGGAAACCATAGTGTATTGCCTAAATAATTTTTAAGTGTAGCATAACTCTCAGAATTCAATATGAAACCACAATGAAGAAATACTGTTTAAAAACCATTTCTAATTTCAAAAGGAAATTGGTAATTATGAAAGCACGTTAGTGTGGCAGAGCGTGTTCAAATTTGGATTTTGTACCTTCTTTTGCTTGGCAGCCTCATCCAGTGGGCAGCATTCGTGGACCTTGTGCAGTTTGGACATTTGGCAGAGCAGACAAATAGGCTTCTCGTCATTCTGACAATAAACAGTGAGCTTTTCCTCATGAAGGCTGCAACGCTCCACACTCATCTTGGCCTTCTCCTGGTGGTACTTGTCCGCTGCTATCTTCAGAGCCAAGTTGATGGGAGGCCTTTTGGGAATGGACACGACCTTGCACACAGGACACTCTTGACATCCTTTCCATTCCCAGAACTTCTGCAGGCAAAGTTTGCAAACATTATGTCCACACAGGAGGAGAACAGGGAAGCAGTAGATGTCCGTACACTGAGGACAAATGAGGTCCTCTCGGGAGATGATGCTGTGTGTTGCCATCACCTTGAAGCATGACAGTCTTATGAGCAAAGTGTGAGATCTTGCTGCTGTTCGTTTACACTGAACCTTCACGTTTCATTGCACATGCAGTGCCGCTGTCAATGCTGGCAAACATGTAAAACTGGTTCAATGCAAGCTCAGTTATATAAATGTACACGAACAACACTTAAAGTCTTGCCTCTCTGTGACGTCTGTGTTAAAAAACAAAACACTTATGCGCTAATAATACACACATTTTCAATTGGTCAATTAAAAAAAGCAACTTTGAAAAGGGGAACTGGAATTTTATTAAGTACACAACATGGAAACTGCAAGACTACAGGTTAGCCGGTAAACTCTGCTAGTAAATCCAGCAGATGCTGGTTTGTGAATCATGACAGTAGTGTATGCTGGATACTTGTGAGATGGAATATTAGTTCATTAGCTGCCCTTGACAGTGATAGATGTACAATACAGTTTGACTGGTACGGGGAAATAACAAATACGGTAAGTGTCTAAATAGATTGGACACCTATCGTTGCCAATGGCTACAAATGGGTTCTTTTTGTAAATGTTAACAATTTTAATTAAAAATAAAATACTCATTTTACTAAGACACATATAGTATTTACAGTGGGGCAAATAAGTATTTAGTCAACCACTAATTGTGCAAGCTCCCCCACTTGAAAATATTAGAGAGGCCTGTAATTGTCAACATGGGTAAACCTCAACCATGAGAGACAGAATGTGGGGGGAAAAAAAACAGAAAATCACATTGTTTGATTTTTAAATAATTTATTTACAAATCATTGTGGAAAATAAGTATTTGGTCAATACCAAAAGTCCATCTCAATACTTTGTTATGTACCCTTTGTTGGCAATAACGGAGGCCAAACGTTTTCTGTAACTCTTCACAAGCTTTTCACACGCTGTTGCTGGTATTTTGGCCCATTCCTCCATGCAGATCTCCTCTAGAGCAGTGATGTTTTGGGTCTGTCGTTGGGGATTACAGACTTTCAACTCCCTCCACCGATTTTCTATGGGGTTGAGATCTGGAGACTGGCTAGGCCACTCCAGGACTTTGAAATGCTTCTTACGAAGCCACTCCTTTGTTGACCTGGCTGTGTGTTTGGGATCATTGTCATGCTGAAAGACCCAGCCACGTCTCATCTTCAATGCCCTTGCTGATGGAAGAAGATTTTCACTGAAAATCTCTCAATACATGGCCGCATTCATTCTTTCCTTTACACAGATCAGTCATCCTGATCCCTTTGCAGAAAAAACAGCCCCAAAGCATGATGTTTCCACCCCCATGCTACACAGTGGATATGGTGTTCTTCGGATGCAATTCAGTATTCTTTCTCCTCCAAACACGAGAACCTGTGTTTCTACCAAAAAGTTCTATTTCGGTTTCATCTGAACCGCAGACGGGCCTGGACGTGTACTTTCTTCAGCAGGGGGACACGTCTGGCAGTGCAGGATTTGAGTCCCTGGCGGCGCATTGTGTTACTGATAGTAGCCTTTGTTACTGTGGTCCCAGCTCTCTGTAGGTCATTCACGAGGTCCCCCCGTGTGGTACTGGGATTTTTGCTCACCATTCTTGTGATCATTTTGACGCCACGGGGTGAGATCTTGCATGGAGCCTAAGATCGAGGGAGGTGGCCCACTCAGTGGTCTTGTATGTCTTCCATTTTCTAATAATTGCTCCCACAGTTGATTTCTTTACACCAAGCGTTTTACCTATTGCAGATTCAGTCTTCCCAGCCTGGTGCAGGCCTACAATTTGGTCTCTGGTGTCCTTCAACAGCTCTTTGGTCTTGGCCATGGTGGAGTTTGGAGTGTGACTGACTGACTGAGATTGTGGACAGGTGTCTTTTATACCGATAATGAGTTAAAACAGGTACCATTAATACAGGTAACGAGTGGAGCCTTGTTAGACCTCGTTGATAGCCAGAAATCTTGCGTGTTTGTGGGTGACCAAATACTTATTTTTCACTCTAATTTGGAAATAAATTCTTTTTAAAAAATCAAACAATGTGATTTTCAGTGTTTTTTTTTTTTCCATATTCTGTCTCTCATGGTTGAGGTTTACCCATGTTGACAATTACAGGCCTCTCTAATCTTTTCAAGTACAAGAACTTGCACAATTGGTGGTTGACTAAATGCTTATTTGCCCCACTGTATAACACATGCACGTAGGTATGCAACAACAGTAAGTTACATTTCCCAAACATGTAACATTCCAATGCGTGAAATGTTCCATTAGGCTTGCTGCCATAGTAGAGGAAACTCCCTAAAGGTAATGGGTTTTTTCCCCCCCTCAATGCTGAAAATACCATGACTCAGGTGATACATTGACAAAAATAACAATGAAAGCCTTGCAAGTTACAAAGATTGTTGACGGCTCCAGGAAACTACGTGTTAGGCCGTTAGACATTGTCTTAGTAGATAGGTTCTTTTTGATTGTTTTGTTCAGACAGTTCAGTCTTTCTATTTTCTTCTGTTTTTGATTACTTACTCTGTTGTCCAATGGGCATTGCAAATGAGAATGTTCTCAGGTTAATTTTGTTTCAACATTTACTGTCAACTGTTGAAAGAAAACCATCGTAAACATGAGCTTTTATTATATTTTGGTAGAAAACAGCAATATTTGCAAAATATTAAACAGCACCATGAAGTAATGAACATATATATATATATATATATAAAGAAATATTCACAAGCTCTTGATCAATTCTTTCTTGTGCGTTTTGTCTTGGTCATAGTTTCCGATTGTTGCCCTGAAACCAGCTTCTTCTTAAGCTTGCTTTGGTCCGCATCTGTTCTTCTCCTGGCTGGTCTCCGCGCTGGACCAATGGCCGAGGTAGACGTTTCCTCTTCCGGCGTACATTCATCATCGAGAAATGACTTATCTTGGTCCCAAATGACCACTGTATAACCTGGGGAACAAATAACGTAGTTTTTTCCCCAGTCCATAAAAGAAAAAAACAAAAAAGAAAAAACTGAAAATTTTCCCCCTGCGTCATCATCTTACCCATTCCAGAGGCAATTACATCACCCGTTGGATTAAATTTGTTGATCTGAAAAATATATTTACATTAATGTATATTAGGATTTTGTGTTTAAAAATAAATAAATAAATAAATAAATAAATAAAAACTAACTAACAACATATGCAGTTGTTATAAAAATCTAACGCCTTTTAATGGCAAGATTGTCTTACTTAAAGCAACACTAGGTAACTTTTCAACCTTTATAAAATATTTTCATAACATCTGTGATATGTCAACTGACAACGAGGTGAATGACATCTGTTTTCTGGGTCTGTATCCCGTTTACCGGCACTAACTTTGAGCAGGGTGGCAGGAAGCCTGCCACACACACACACACACACACACACACACACACACACACACACACACACACACACACACACACACACACACACACACACACACACACACACACACACACAAAAAAAAAAAACCTACAAAAGTATTGACTGCTTTACGGCATAAGTCACTTCCCCCTTTCCCCATTTGCTATAACAGCCCCCCCCCCCCCCCCCCCAGAATTGATAAATCTAAATTCAAGACTTTTAAGACCTTTTTTTAATGCCATTTCAACTGAAAATAAATACTTTTCTTGCACCCATTTAGATCATATTGAATAAAATAAAGCACTGAACATCAAATTTAACCTCAATTACTAAGTGTGTTTGACAAAAGAATGCACATATATTGAATATACAATTAAAACACATTTAAAGTAACATTATAAAGTTTGTCAGAATTTTTTAAACACACACACAATAATTATGGACAAAAAGAGGAGGAGGACAGGACTCAGACCAGCCATCTTCTGTAAAAGGCTAGCCGCTAGTGCACCTGCCAAGACCCCAGTTAACATGGCAAACTCTTGAGTTAAAACGGCGAAATTCACATTCATTCGAAAGGCAAACCGAAATGTTTAAGCAGATCCACTGCCTTCGCATGACCCATAAACTGCAACCTAAAGTATCTGGATCTAACTTGAGCCCCGATCACATACTCCAAAACAACGTTAATATCGCGGGACTTAACCGTGCAGCAGTCGTGTGTGAAAACAATTTCCCGTGTCGACTGACATGGGAAGCAGTGTGCGTGAAAGCAGGCATTAATTTCCCAGGCTGATGACTTAAATATCATAGCGGCGGCCAATGTAACTTCCTCCCTCTTCGCAGTAAGAGGAAAAGTGGTAAACAAACATCGCAATTATAAACATAGCAAGCTAGAAACAGCTAAATTAAACTGAAAACATGACCAAAATTAAAATGTCAATTATTACGTCGGGCCGGGCCAGGGTTCTTTCTCGCTAACTTTTTGAAATAACTATATATTAACGATGTATAAATGATAAACTAAGGAATACTTGTTATAAAATAAATAATTTGGATAAAAAAGAAGGCGCTGTATGGTCATTGCAGAGCCAGAGCGTGCCTATACGCCCTTCCCCTCTGCGAGTCCGCAAAACCGCATCTGTTTAATTATATTTAACTTTTCCAGCGTTATTTCGTTGGGTAAATAAATTTATAATGATCATAAAAATATGTTGTCTATTTAAACATTAAGAAAATGTGCGGGGTTTTTTTCTGCCAACTGAGAAATCGTTACAAAAGACAGGCTTTTATGCAGACATCGTCATAAATGTTATCACACAAAACGCGGGTCGGGCTTTAATACCCGCGGACCAGTTCGGGTCGGGCTGGATTTTTTAGGCCCGATTTTACCTCGATCTTAAAGTCTTGATGAGCTTAAATTGGCTGCAGTTACGAAGTCGGGAATGCTCCCGCCGGAAAAAAACACGATTCGACCAACATTATGTTTAACAAACTTTTCCAGCGTTATTTCATTGTGTGAATGCATTTATAATGGTCATAAAAATATGTAGACAATTTAAACATTAAGAAAATGTGCGTTTTTTTTCTGCCAACTGAAAATTCGTTACAAAAGACAGTTACGACATCAGGAACGCTCCCTCTGGAACAAAACGCAATATGACCAACATTGTGACAGCCGATGCCGACCAAAAATGACGTAATATCCGAAACAGATCACCAATGGACTCATTTGAAGTATATAAATGGTGGTCTGTTTTGGTGTTCAGAATCCACAATACTTTTCTGCCTGCAGGGTTTTCGTTCCACCGACAAACGATGCAGAGGCGGGTGGATTCTCCGTTTTGCCGGTTGTGGTGGTTTGGCACGCACGAGTTGCATTTCGATTTGTAGTGCAGTGCATCGTAAAAATTCTATGCATATCTTCGTTATGGATTAAAAGAAAAAAAAACTTTGTCACGGATATAATTTAGGTTGCATTGAGATGTTCTTGAAAATTAAGACCACGGTGAAAAAATTCCAGACTTACATCAGCAAATTTAATACTTTTAATACCTTTAAGAATGGAAAACTAAATTCAATGCTTTTTTAATACTTTTAATAACCCGCGGGTACCATGTATAAAGAGAGAAATCGATGCGAACGCTTTCACACCAATTCTGCATAGATGGCAGAGCAACAAAAGAGACAAAAAGTTTTGTCCGAGGAGACAAAAAAGGGAGGTTACCAGGATAAAATGACACTCAAGAATAAACATTGGCCCTGACGAGTTCGGGTGGGAGGATGGGGGAATATGGTACAAAATCAAACGTTTCTTATTTTCAATATCGTCATATGCTATTGTTTAGCCACAACTGGATTCAATACCTCATTACTATTCATCCTTCACACAGCTGCTGGAAACAGAAATGCCGCTTAATCCATCTGCAAGCAACTGAGAGACCAGGATTTTACGACAATGTGCGCTGGTCCTCATGAGAAACGCAGTGTTCCTTAAGGCAAAACACTACCGCTTTTGTCCACCTGTGTCGCTAAAATCGACCAAAACTGAATAGTTACCTAGTGTTTTTTTAACAGTCACCTCAATTCAAATGGAAATAGCAATTATGGGAATTTGGTTAGAGTTGGGGGTGACAAGAATTTGTAATGGGGCCGTACGTATTCACTTGTGAGGCTAAAAGGCCCATTATTTGATTACAATAAGCCAGGGAAGTTTGAATATTGTATTCCTTTGAGTTGCTCTACTCACAGATTTGATTCCGTCGATACCGTGCACCTGACCCACAAGCTCGGCTGTGTTGGAATCATAGATATCGATAGTTCTCTCATCGCCAATGCTAAAGTTCTTGTCAGGGTAACGACCCACAACAATGAGGTCGTGGAAAGGATGCCATGTTGCCTGTCGAAATGTTGAGAAAACAAGTTCGGCTTGTTAAGTATACGTCTTGACTTGTGTCAGACATATTTTGCGAAAACATCTGAAGACTCAAGGGACAACGACAAGGAAGTCACTCTACAGTGATAACCAACCTTGATTGATGTAATGTGCTGAAATTGCCTGTGTGGATGCCGGATGATGTTCTGTGGTTTAGACCAATCAGAGGATGAATACACACGGATCTGGTCATACTGGTCAGTGGTTAGCAACTTGGAGCAATCGACTGGATGGAAATAGGCTGTGATGATACAACAGAAAACAATATATAAGGATGATTTGCCAACGCCACTGAACGAGTGGTTATGAAATACCAGCAGGGTTGACAGACAGATACTGTTCTTTACTAAGTATGTTTGAAACGGGCAACAATAAAATCTCTCTAGTCTAGAGGATGTTCCTTTACATAGTGGTGTGGAATGTAATGAGTTATTTTTCTTGTCCGAGTTGCTTGGGAAATTGTCAGGGCCAAAGCAAACCGGTTCAATTATCTACACAGATAATCACGAACGAAAGCTTGTTGTGAAAAAAAAACACAATAGCCACATAGGTTATGATGGGGGAAAAGGGGAAGAGATTGTGTTAAGTGTTTCTAACTTTCTAAAACATCTATGATGTGTCGATCATACAGTGGGGAGAACAAGTATTTGATACACTGCCGATTTTGCTGGTTTTCCCACTTGCAAGCCATGTAGAGGTCTGTAATTTGTATCATAAATTCTCTTCAACTGTGAGGGACGGAATCTAATACAAAAATCCAGAAAATCACATTGTATAATTTTTAAATAATATATTTGTATTTAAGGAAATAAGGAAAGAGGAAAAAGAAGGATGAGTACAACCCCAAGAACACCATCCCAACCGTGAAACATGGAGGAGGAAACATCATTTTTTGGGGCTGTTCTCTGCCAAGGGTACAGGACGACTGCACCATATTGAGGGGAGGATGGATGGGGCTATGTATCGCCAGATCTTGGCTGGGTCTTCCAGCATGACAACAACTCAAAGCACACAGCCAAGGCAACTAAAGAGTGGCTCCGTAAGAAGCATCTTAAGGTCCTGGAGTGGCCTAGCCAGTCACCAGATCTGAACCCGATAGAAAATCTATGGAGGGAGCTAAAAGTCCGTGCTGCCCGGCAGCAGCCCCGAAACCTGAAGGCTCTGGAGAAGATCTGCATGGAGGAGTGGGCCAAAATCCCTGCTGCAGTGTGTGCAAACCTTGTCAAGGACTACAGGAAACGTTTGGTATCTGTAATAGCAAACAAAGGTTTCTGTACCAAATATTAAGTTCGATTTTTGTGATGTATCAAATACTTATTTCATGCAATTAAATGCAAATTTATTATTTAAAAATCATACAACGTGATTTTCTAGTTTTTTTACATTAGATTCCGTCCCTCACAGTTGAAGAGAACTTATGATACAAATTACAGACCTCTACATGCTTTGCAAGTGGGAAAACCAGCAAAATCGGCAGTGTATAGAATACTTGTTCTCCCCACTGTATGTCTATGGTAAGTCATTCTGACCAAAAGGTAGACCTGCAGCAACATGCGGCCCCTCACACATGATATTTTCTGAAATATTTAAAATTTACGTTTTCCTCATTCTGTGGTTTGATTTGTTCTGGTACCTAAGAATGAAAATTGGAAGGAGGCACCAGATTTCCCTCTCAAATGAAAATAAGTTATAATAAGTTCGTCCACACTTACAAGTGATTCACATAATACTGGGTTGTACAGCTCACATTGCTTATTTGTGTAACCCCCCCCACCCCCTAATCACATCTCTTTCTAACAACCTTCCTTTTTCTCCTCGTTCATCAGCCCCCCCCCCAACATGGTGTGCAACTAAAGATGCACCAATTCAGATACTAGTATCGGCGGGGGGATTGGGGGTGGGGGGTGGGGGTGGGGGGGCAGTTGCAACCCGAAATTATGGTATCAGTAATCCCTGGTCAGTTCAGTTCGTTTACTTTACTTTATTGTCTTTTACTGAAAGAAATCCCACAGTAATTTGAGACCTGTTTCAAAAGCAGGGTAATTTGCCACCTTTCAGAAATAGAAATAAGGGACGCTCCCCTCACGCCCAAAGACGTACAAGCCACAACTTTTAATTCCCAATTCGAAACAATTCCTTATTTCAAATAATGGGTGGCAAGTCTATTCAAAAGTGCTGTAGAAGTAAGCAAAGAAAGCCAAGCTAAGTGGCTAAGTGGGTGTTGCTGCTGGTGCACAGAGAGGGAGGTTAATAGAGAGACAGGATGCTATGGTCAATTATTATTACTTACAATTTCATGAAAGTTGCACTGTTTGGCCTGTGTGCGCCAAAACTCAGGGTTTAAAAAAGTCTAGTCTTCATTCATTGTATTTTTACTTTCCTACTATTGGGCTAGTATTATACATGTTTTAATTTCACAAATTTAGCACTATTTTGGCCTTTGAGCGCCAAAGGTTTATTTAATCAAAAGTTCTACTGGATTCACTTTGTGTGTGTATACACACACACACACACATATATATATATATATATATATATATATATACACATATATAGTAGGGCTGTCAAACGATTAAAATTTTTAATCGAGTTAATTACAGCTTAAAAATTAATTAATCGTAATTAATCGCAATTAATCGCAATTCAAACCATCTATAAAATATGCCATATTTTTCTGTAAATTATTGTTGGAATGGAAAGATAAGACAAGATGGATATATACATTCAACATACGGTACATAAGGACTGTATTTGTTTATTATAACAATAAATCAACAAGATGGCATTAACATTATTAACATTCTGTTAAAGTGATCCAAGGATAGAAAGACTTGTAGTTCTTAAAAGATGAATATTAGTACAAGTTATAGAAATGTTATATCAAAACGCCTCTTAATGTTTTCGTTTTAATAAAATTTGTAAAATTTTCAATCAAAAAATAAACTAGTAGCCCTATTCTGTCCTCAATGTGTGTGAGTACACAAATTGACAGATAGCGAACATAAGCTCCAAAAAGAAATCAGACTGTGTGGCAAAGTTGCATGGGCTTTACTGAAGTCATCTCTTTTTGACAGGAGCACATTTCTTGTATTTTTGTAAAACTGAAAATAACAAGGCAATGTGTCAATAACTTGCATAAATCACAAAATAACATAAAATGTACACACACGTGTCCATTTGAGCAGTAGCACTAGCCAATTAGCTCACAAGCATCTAACAATGTAACTGCATTTCACCATATATGTGAACAAATTCAAATACACATCATCAATAACTATCTAATGCTCATGAATATAAAGAAAAGAGGAATATAACTCACAAGCGATGCATGTATTAGACACAAACAGTGTGATGGGGCTATGAGAACTGCCACTGAATACTGGATGCGGACGTTAGCTGGTCTGAATAGCACTGTCTATTAGTGTGAGTTCGCGTCGACATACAGTATAATTATGTCAGACAAGCGCGCCGAAACCCAAATAATCAGCTGCACTGAATCGCCAGCAGAGGGCGACATTACGCTACATAACATATGCAAGTCACACCCAAGCGCCAGCAGAGGGCGGAAAAACTCCATAAAACACAATTAACAAGTTGGCCTTTCACTGTACTGACATTTAAATCTGTCTGAGCGGGCCTAGTGCGTTAATTGCGTCAAATATTTTAACGTGATTAATTTTAAAAATTAATTAACGTCCGTTAACGCGATAATTTTGACAGCCCTAATATATAGATATATATAAATTTCAAACAAAGTGGTATCAGTATGGTATTGGTATCAGCCGATACTGCACAGCCAGGTATCGGTGCAACACTAGTGTCAAAAGTAAATGCAATTAGCTATAGACCCTACTCACATGACGTCACAACCACGCCTCCGCGCCATATTGTCCGTCAACTCGTCGTGTTGACGCATTACCGCTACGTAAATTCCTCCTATTATGGCGTGTTTTTCTGCTCGTTAACATTAATAATCAAAATGGTGAAGGCGTGTGTGACGGTTGGTTGCAATAACAGAGAAGATAGACGGAGAGACTTGAAGTTCTACCGTATTCCGAGAGACCCGGAGAGGAGAGCGAGATGGACTGCTGCAATTCGACGAGAAAACTGGGCTCCAAACGATTACCACAGATTATGTGGTAGTCATTTTATATCTGGTAAGATGCATTTAATATATATTTAGAGGGTTTTGGGCTGACAACCACAATTAAGATCATTGCGAGGCTAATCGCCGACAACATTCAGTTTCAATTCAAGATGCTTATTTCTTCCACCGTCATTACATTTTGAATAATATTTAGCTGGTACCAAGTGAAAGAAGCTGGCCTCGTCTACGGATCATCAGTTTAACAGGTGTGTCCAAACCTTTTGCAAAGGGGGCCAGATTTGGTGTGGTAAAAAGCGGGGGGCTACCTTGGCTGATTTACATAGAACAATATATTTAAGCAAGCCCTTCTGTGTGTCACATTTGCTTTATTATTTTTTTAAATTCATAATTTCAACTGTCTCGTCTTTGTGGCGTTCTCTTTCGACACTCGAGCTCTTGCGAAATACTGCTGCTGTGAAATTAAACTAGCTTCAAGTTGCTATAATTTCTCGCTGCGTATCTTCCCTGTAATGTTGTCGTACATGTCAGCGTGTCTTGTTCGGTAATATCATTATCGCGTCACATCGAACTCTTTGAAAACAGCGACTGTCTCTTTGCAAATGAGGCAGACACAGTTGTTGTGTGTTTTATTGAAGAAATAGTCAACTTTTTTTTTTATTGATTGTCGCCATTTTAGAAAATTGGAAGTAAAGGGTCACACGGGGTAATGTTGCTTAGGGTGCTGCTCTTAAAGTTTTTCAAACTTTCGTGAGAATAGGCTGATTTTGTGTGGACAAGATAGTTGTAGATATCAGGGTAGCAGATGTCAGGCAGAGAGGGCGAAGACAGTGGGTCAAAAAATATCGATTTAGGCATCAAATATGGATCTGGCGAATGGATAGACTGAAGCTTTTCCACATAACGCCTTTTATGCAACGCATCCAATGAGTTTACAGCGTCTGAAAGCACCGGGGCTTCCATGAATTGCACTATAAATTGCACGACAAATTGAAACCATTGAGAATACGGATAAACAATGACGGACAATATGGCGGCCGGATACAGCAACATGTCATTCTGTGACATTGGTGAGTAGGGTCTATTGATAGAAATACCATATTCATAGTTAGTGTAGGTGTTGAATGTATTTGTTGTTGTTGTTTGTTCTTCTATTCTGTCTGTCTCTCCTTTTCTATTTTCCTTTCTGTCCCCCCATTACCTCATCTCAAGTACACCGCACACAATTTAAGTTTCTTACATCATGATTGCTCATATTTAAAAATCAGTTAATACGATAAAAATATGTTTTGGGGGGTTTTACTATGCAATAACATGTCAATTTCTTAGATAAGCACCTGAGTTGACGGCCTTCTCGTGAGGCATGTTATGAAGAAAGCTGTTCTTGTCCTTCATGTTTCTCAGGTCCCACAGCTTCACCGTGTGGTCCACTGATGCCGTTGCAAGCAGCCAATCACAGCGTGGGTTGAACTCGGCGTGGGTCACTTTGGCTTTGTGTAATTTATTACTGAAAATCTGCGATATCGAAAGAAACCCGAAGGGCGTTTAGTATTTGTGTATGCAAAAAGCAAAGTCTTTCTAAATACTTGGAAAATATGTCCCAGAAAAAAAAAAAAAAAAAAACGGTCACACACCTTTTGCCCATCCAAACCCGTCAACAGAAGCATTCCAACATTGTCTCCTGTCACAACCATCTGTCGGCTAATGGACACGTCGACACAGCAGTACCAGAAACTGGGAGTACAAATTTGGAAAAATAAGTCTGCGAAAATCAGTTTTTTTTGTTTTCAAACCCTTAAAATAATTCCTTAAAGTGGCACTAAAGCTGTATTTTTGTTTTTAATGTTATAATTTTTATAACATTTGATGCCGTTTTACCAGGTTTGCACCACAATTCAGAAAGTAATTTTTCAAGCTACTTGGTCCTTTTAGGCTCTTATGCAGGTGAGCCGTATCTCAATAATATGCAGCTGACAGCATTCAATTTGAATATTCAATATTTGAATTTCAAATCGTTGCTCTGATTGGCTGTCTCTGGAGTAACTGTGTCACTGCAAAGCTCGTGAGTGTTGGCAAAGTAAGGCAAAGTGTGTGGTGACTGACACATCACGGAGACGATTCTTCAATGACACCAAGTTTTACTATTTCAGAATTATACAAAAATAAAATATGCAGTCACTACTTGACACTCCTGCTTAAGCAAGAACTGAAGCAGAGAGAAATGAGGATTTCAGTCAGATTTAGCTAGGACTTTTTTTTTTAAAATATACATTCTTATATATAAGATTCTAATATACTGTATTCCTTATTTCAACGCTCCAGCTTTTTGGGGCATGGGGGAAGAACGAATATACGGCACGATGTGATGTCTCTCCATGACCAATTTCAAAACCTTCCGTTTGCAGAATACAATTGCTATCAAATTTACAAAAAATAACACACACACAGACACCTCGATTCAACCAAGGAACACTCCTATTTTGATCTTATGCATGAAAAGGGTGAAAAAATTAGAAAATGACTTTAGTGCCTCTTTAAACCACTGAAAAGGGCATACATAGTTCATCAGTCTTCTCCATACGTTTTCTCACCATCTGTCGTGGTGATCATGGCCACAATCTTCAGTTTGTGATAGAACTGAGGCTGTGTGGCCCTCAAAGCTCTGCATGGTCAGTGTGCCTTCACCAGAGACTACATACACTCTGGTTACATCCGTGGGACAAAACTTTATCCCCCCGATGAAGCCACCAGCGCCGATCTACGCGCAGAACAAAAAAAGCAGGCCTTTCATTGGGCGTGCATTATTACATGCTGCAATTATCTCTGTGAGAGGGTGCCCCTAGTTTCCCCTACGATTTTTTGAATCTGTGGTGATGGGCTGCATTAGAGTGGGACAGCCTCACCATGTCGTGCCATGGCAAAAATAATTTTTTCACGTTTTTTTTCCCCCCAAGAAGAACCATAACAAAGATATATTTGAAATATTTCATTAGCCAGGCTAATGGCGTAGCTCTCAGCTACGGTACATGTATGTAAAATACATAGCTGATTACAGCTACGTTACCCTATGTAATAATACGACTTTTTTTTCTCATAGCAATAGTACGACTTAGATCTCGTAGTGACCGTGGGTCGGCAACCCAAAATGTTGAAAGAGCCATATTTGACCATAAAAAACAAACTGATACAGTATGTCTGGAGCTGCAAAAAATTCAAAGCCTTGTATAAGCCTTATAATGAAAGCAACGCCGGCTGTATGTATCGATATTAGCTATATCAGCCGACTATCAAAATGACTAAGTTGGCGACAAATACATAATTAGCCTTCATGATTAAATGTTTATTATACCTGCAGTAGATCCTATAGAAAATGACGCACTACGTGACTACTCTGCTGTACAATGCCACCTCAAGTTTAACTTAATTACAATCTTAATGAATTGAAAGAATGTTTGCGTCATGTTTGTCCTTCTACAGAAACAATATAAAAATAAATAAATAAATATATACACACACACACACATATATATATTATATATATATTATATACATATATATATTTCCCTCCCTCATCTTTTTTCCATTTTCAAAAACCTTTGAAAAAGATCCAGGGAGCCACTAGGGCAGCGATAAAGAACCGCACGCGGCTCTAGAGCCTTCTTTTCACTTTTATTTGGCCCTAATACGTACTACATTACCACAATAATAATAGTCCTTCTGTTAACGGACCCATTTCAAGGAGTAGGGGACAAATTCTAACAGCCGTGTAAAGAGTATTACTAGTTTAGATGAGAAGGTGAATAGTTTTTTGTTGTTGTTCGTGAACTACATTTCCACACAAATGCACATCGAGGTACCGTTAACTTAGCAAGGAGAGGTATGACAGTCATTTTTCGAGTGTCCCAGAGCTTGCGGAAAAAAAAGGCGCATTTATCAACGTTTCGTCAGCCGTGATTGCTTATATCCGTCCGCCGTAACAGCCGGATAGCACAGATTTAAGTACGCCTGCCACTCGTTGTTGACGTTAGCGCTGCGCTCTGAAAGGGCCCTGCCTCTCGGCGCAAATTCAAACTTTGCCTTCTGTCCAAGACGGCCGTCCACCGCTCACTTTCACCGAAAAGTCTGATCCAAACTACTGTAATGCCCCGGATATGGGGAAGAAGGAGAGGAAGTGAAATTGGCTTACCCACTTTATTGTGGTAACAATAATAAAGAAAAACAATAACAAAGTAACAGCGGGCTGCCGCAACATGCGACCGCTATCTCGCCCGTTCTCCCATTCGTTCTACTCGCTTCCCCCTGCGTCTCAGCTCCCCAGTCCGATCGTCTCTTAAGGGGGCTGCGAATAGTTTCGGACATTACAATACACAATCAATAGGTTGCCACTGAACTCTTCACACTCGGCTGCCGCTAGTTTGAAATGGCCTTAAAAAATAAAAAAACATTTTTAACATCTCATTTGCAAGCAAAGCGTGGCGAATTTTATTTTGGTGTGGTGGTGCGCCACAATCTCTTATATGAAGGGGAAACCCTGAATACCATTTATAAAATGAAGGATTCTAAAATTACACCAATAAAGGCCACCTTAAAGAAGACTGATGAATTACGTTTCAGACCTTGAACTCTGTGAACCTCACTACATATAACGGTATCTAATGCAACAAAAGCTAACTGCAGTCTTACGTTGGTGTCTGGGCAAACACTGTGAGAGGGTTTCCAGTGAAATCTTGCAGTGTTGTTGTACCCCCCATAGAAGATATGAACAGCTGAGTGTGGTTGAATGGGTTAAACCTCATATCTGTAACTGAGTATCCAGCACCCATCTGAACAGAGAACCAGCAATGGGCTTTTCAACACAACACAGGCAAAAAAAAACAGTGTGTTTACCCCTTTGATGAAAGTTTTCTGGTCGCGGAGTTTATAGTCCCACAACTCGATGTCACCACCCTTGGACCCCACTGCCAGCGTGTTGGGTTGAGTGGGATGCCACTCCAGGCAGGTGATTCTGCGATCGAAGGGAACATTTGATGCGTGATATCTGTACAATTTGAGTGAGCGGACAAAAGGCTCCTGGAGACACTGGAAGTGAACATTAAAAAAAATTAAGAGTGTTAATATGGCTTCGTAGAAAATGGAACAGTGAAGTCAAATGGGTTAAAAGTGGACAAATTATCTTACCTGTCTCATCTGGGTATGAACACTTTGTCCCAAAGTGTTTTTGTAGATGTAGTGGAGTATGCTTCCATGCACAATCTTCCTTTGGATTCCTGTAGATTTAAGAGAAGACGGAGAAAAAACACTCACCACCACAGTTAACGTCACTCGAAGCCAAGGGCGTAGGTTTGCATAGGGATGGTAGGGACATGACACGACCAACTTTTCAGGATGCTCAAATTGTCCCCACCAACTTTTAGGCAATACCAACTTTTCAGGATGCTCAAATTGTCCCAACTTTTAAGCAACCTTATTTGCATTATATAATGAGTTCAGTTATTTAGGTAATTTAGATTCTCTTCCCATATGTTGTAAGGATAGACTAGACCCTACAATTATTAAGTCAATTATGTTCACTATGTTCAGACATACATTGACCCCCTTTCACTTGCTGAATGCGCCAGTCCATTTTCTTCTCTCAAATGCACGTTTGATTGGCTGATGACTTGACCCCCCCCCCCCCACAATATGCCACCTCCTCCACCCTTTTCGTAGACGAGGGATGTTAGAAGTTTTGTTGATGTTAGAAGCCACTGCAAGTTATGTGAAAAGACGTCAATATTGTGGAGGTGGTGAACGCACCACTAACTTTGCTGCTTAAAGGGTATGTAGTGCCCTGGGAAAATTTTAATATTCCATCATTTATCCATAAACGCATGCCTTTTGTATTCATATCATGACACTTCGTGTAATTACACACAAGAAAATGAGAGAAATTTGGCTCGATTGTCAAGCTAAAACGACCGGCGCCCGAGATCTGGCAGATTGTGTGCGTGACGTCACGACAAGTGAAGAGAGTGCCACCGGCCACTAGGGGGGCAGCGCCTGTCTGCATCAATATAATTCCTTCTAGTGAGGGGAGAATTAGGGGTGTTTTGAGCTGTTTATGCTGATGCATTGTGTTCGTCCTGCACATATTCCAGGTTCCCTCATGAAGAAACACCCCTCGTTGTCAATAAAAGAGAATTCAGAATTGACAGTGAGGGGTGTTTCTTCAACAAGAAAAAGGCTCAGTGCTTTAATACTGAATGGCGGCGATGACGGCAGACAATTTCGTTTCTAGTTTCAGCGACGAATCCGACGTACAACGACGTAACGAATGTTCATCTAATGGTGACGAGGAGAGTTACGAAGCTTTAATCGGTGTTTTAGGTTACCAATTTGAGCCCAAACGAACGCCAATGCAGCGTAATGAAACGGTCATTGAGGGGAGCAATGACACTGATGAAACATCGGCAGCAGATCGTGTGGGAAACACCAATGATTTGTTTTGCATTTCTTTTTGTGAAGCTGATACACCGTGACTGCAAAATAAAGGAATGCATAGAATAATTATCATTTATTGCGCTATCATAGCTTTTCGCTCTGCCAACAGACACAAATATGAATGGGATCAGAGGATTTGTTCTATATATTTTACGAACGATAATTTATACATGTGTCCAGTCCTGTATCCAACGCGTGACATTCTTTTTTATTATAAAAGCGTACTCACTCTGGCCATTTCGAGCTTGGCTGCTCCCCTCCTTTGCTTAGCTTTAGCCTCCTTTACCAGTCATCGTCCTCTTTCTTGATATCTCGGGACATTTAGGTGGCTGCACCTGTATGGTCGGCACCGCATCTCCTTTTAGCAGCAATCTTTTAGCAAAACCCGATTTCTCTTGTCCATGGTTCGAGAAGCTTTCAGGTGGAAAATGCGCACCACAGAAAAGCGTGCCGGAGGCTGTGTCTAGAAAATTAGCCCTTTTTGCACGGACGAACTTTACCCATTGTCTGTGTAGTCCAGCTTTTTTTTTCGCGTTCAGGAACTCATGGATACTATATTCCGATAAATAACTATTTGTACACCACATAGCACAGCAGTTTTGAACCATTTTTGTGATGTTTTGGTCAAACAAACCCCAACGCTACTCTCTCGTCGTTAAAAAACAATGGCACCTGGCTCCGCCTCGACTGTCAATCACTTGTCGTGACGTCTCCGCCCCATTCGGCTGTTTCCGGAACACTTTCGGAAATGTTCGTCATTTTCCATCTATTTTCGATAATTGCTCATTAATGTGATTGATTTTTTTGTTAACTTTATCAATATTTGTTATCTTGGCACATAACGGTTCTATTGATGTCTCACACCCCCTTTGCCGCTACATACTCTTTAAATTTGCTAATAAAATCCAGACATTTATTCTGGAAGTTTTCAAATTGTGTCTTTCGTAGTTTTTGAAAAAAAAGTTTTGAATCGAACGGTGTATCACCTGAACCGATACATATGCACTGCAAAAATCAGCCTACTTAAAACTGGAAGAAAAAAAAAAAATTCCCCTGTTTTTTTTTTTGTGTAAATCTACTAGAAAAAGTGAATTTATCTGCCAGTGCTTCAAGTACATTTTAATCACTTAGATGTCTTGAAATAAGATAAATAGCTAGGTGAAAATAAGATTAACAGACTTACTTTAAGCATAAAGTTTGAATATTTAATTTTTAAAAAAAAACTTGTCAGAAGTGTTCTTAATTCAAGAATAGATATTGTTCAAAACATTATTTGAAAGCATTTTTTTCTAGATTTAGGTGAAAAATGACCAACTTTTAGATGTATGGGCTTAATAAGAACATATAGTAATATGTACTCAAAGTAAATGGAATAATCTGACGCATTAATCTGTTAACTAGCCTTTAACACTCATAAAATGGAGAAAATTATTAAGCTTGAGAACGATAAACCGATATGACCGCATATCCGGTTTTACAGGTGAGAGATACAGCTGTATCGATAGTAAAGTTACCATTCGACAGTAATTAGCCATTACATATTCAATGAACCGATAGTAGAGATAGAATTCGGCTATCGCGAGCACAAGAATCGGCTTCTAATGCCTAGTTCAATCCATTGCTTAATACAATAATAATTTAGCTTTTACCTCACATGTTGCGCTTGTGTCATTCACCACACAGCGCACTTAGATTGTGACCGCCGTCGTGGTTGCCTCAACTTTCCATTTATTTCGGCAGAACCGCGAGTAGTCGCCGTCATTACCCGATCGTCACGGGCGTGTCATAACAACGCGAGAGCTAACAAAACCACTGTAACGCACGCTCCGTAGCGTTGTCTTCAATTCAATTTTTTCAATTCAATTTATTTGTATAGCCCTGGATCACAACAAGGTTGTTTCAAAGGGCTTTGCAGAGGCAATATGATACACAATCAGAAACAGCAAATGAAGCAAGATGAATAAATAAAGTTCTTCACAACCCAAAACGAAACTAGTAGTGGCAACGAAGCAACATGCGCACAGTTTGCGCACCACGCCAGCGATAGCCAGCGATTGATTTTCAACGCACCCAGGAAAACAAAAGTCGGACTTCAAAGAGCATATGACACGAGAAAAAAAGTCTTAAATGGCAATATTATGTGAATTAGAATCATATTTTGAGACGATTCGACTATATACAACAATTTAGCAAAGCATAGATGACGAGAAATTAGTCTTTTAATCTGCCGGTTAGCCACGCCTACCATTATAGGGCTTTAGCAGGTGGATGACGTCAGCGGTAGACTGGGCTCATCGGTTTTACTATTCAGCCCATTGAGGGGGAATTATTCAGAACGAGGAAAACGCGACGAAGAGAGCCGCAAAATGTCATTGTTTCCGTCTCTCTACTCCAATATTTTTACAGGATATTCTTTTTCTCCAAGTATTTTTCCCCAATAGCTATATAAATGGCTTGAGAAGGACCAGTCAGCCCGTCGAGGGGGAACTATTCACAACGAGGAAAACGCAACGAAGAGAGCGGCAAAATGTCATTGTTTCTGTCTCTTTACTTCAATATTTTTACAGGCTATTCTTTTTATCCAAGCATTTTCCCCAATAGCTATATAAATGGCTTGAGAAGGACCAGTCAGCCCGTCGAGGGGGAACTATTCACAACGAGGAAAACGCGACGAAGAGAGCGGCAAAATGTCATTGTTTCTGTCTATTTACTTCAATATTTTTACAGGATATTCTTTTTATCCAGTATTTTCCCCAATTGCTAAATAAATGGCATGGTCATGACAAATAACAGTCTTGTGCTGAATGGAATATGAAATAATAAAAATGCATTTATTCAGGACGACATGGCAAAATTACTCCATAATGGTCAAAACTGTCGACTTCACCTTTACTGTCGCACCTCCCGAACGATATTTTATGACACCTAAATCGGACGTATGTCATTTCCCTTCCCCAGCTTCGGAGAATGTAAACAAACCAGAAGGCGTGACAGCTAGCCGACATGCTAACCCGAACCGAGTGATGTTTCAAAGTCTTCGAAGCGGAAAATCACACATAACTATCCTGGATTATTCGACATGACGACCCGGTTGTCGATTGTCTTAGCGGATCGGCAAACCGCCTGGCGCAGAGCAATTTACAGTTCGTTCCCCGGAGGAGGGTGGCTGGAGTTGTTGTGCAGCTAACGTGCTGCTGCTAATGAGCATTAGGAGAGCTTTTTACATGCCTATCAATGATCAAACGTAAGTAGTCCTTCATTTAAAGGAAGTTTGTAGTGTTTACTTTGTAATCGCTGTTTTCGTATTTGACATAATACAAAACAAGATGTTTACTCACTTCCTCGTAAGTCCAATGGTCCCACAGTAAATATCCACGGTGAATGGGAACCTTTTGAAACTCCAAAAAGGCGCATACGCCTCGCCATCATACAGAATGATTTTTCTGCAGCCGTTTGGCTGGCGTGATGCGAAAAATAAACGTATTAATCCGCAAAATCAGCTGAATCCTTCGTCCTCATACACAACAGTGCACTGTAGCGTGAAGAGGACGTCTTCTACCGTACACGTCACAGCGCCCTCCTCCTCAATGCAAGACCGAAGCCGGAAGTCACTCATTTTCATGGCGCGGGATTAAAAAAACTAAATAAAAATAGCGATCGCTTCCACACATATCCAAGCGGCCATATCATTCAGGGGCATAAAATACCGCGTGTATTATGAAATAAACATGCTTTTTCGTGTCACAGGCACTTTAAAGTGACGAAGGCAGCCAGATCTGTTCGCATGGGACAGAGCTAGTGTGAAGTGTGAAGCGGTACAGAGATTGTGAGTTTTTAACCCTGAAAAATAACCCATTACAATGGTGGAAAGGGCAGCACGATCTGCTGGAGATATTATTTCCACGAAACGCAGTCTACTTAAACATGAACATGTGGATCAGTTGATCTTCCTCAAGAAAAATCTGCCCTTCAAAAGAGATATACACAGTGATGAGGAATAAAAAAATGTGGAAGCACAGGCATAAGTCAATGACTTTGCTGTTTATAAAGTTAAAGTAATGATTATAGACCTGTCTGTCTAAAATGCCATATTTTTATTCCCCCAGTTAAACATAATTTAATATTTATTTATGATAACACTAACAGGTTTAATTCTTTTTTTCAAGAGCTGCTGCATATATTTTTTGCTTGTAAGATGTTTACGTTGAAAGTTTGCACTTAAATTACTTACCTATTGTGTTCAAAACACCAGGAAATACAGTATTTAAATTACTGCACTTTATTGTTGTCTGTCACTGGAGTTTTAATGTATTATCAATCCCATCCAACAAAATGATGGTCATATATTAAAGTGATCCTTTAACTTAAATACATGTAGGCTCTAATAAACCACAATTGTTCTCTTGTACCAAAATATGTTGTTAGAAACACATAATATGTTAAATCAATGGCCATATTTTATAATATTTAGTCCATATTTTGACCGTTAGTTGGCGCCATGGTTTGCGGGCTCGCAGTGATGACGTCATTGGGATCTTTCCAAAAGCGTAGCGTGTTCAACAATTGCTTATTGCTGCCCATACTCGCGAAGTAAAATGCCACGATGTGCTGCTTTTGGATGCAATTTCCAGTCAAATGGAAACAAGGGGAGTGAAGTGAGTGGTCAAGGTGGAATTATTATTTTTAGTGAATAAATGTGCAAAAGTGGAAGCTTCTCCCCTTTTTGGTCCCTGTATGCATGTATCCTACCCACCACATGTTACAACTGGCGCCCGAACATTTTTCCTGGCTCCTCAGTCAAGTAAGGAATCCGTCTATTTTCTGGATCCGGCGGTCTCACCGCGTCTGCAATATTGGTTTCGGATCTGTCCGTTTTTTTGATTCGTCGGTCCCACGGCGGCTTTTCGGATCAATCTATTTTGTGGAATCGACGGCCTGATCGCGGCTGCGACATTGCCATGGGATCGGTCTAATTCCTGGATGTTCGAGAGAGTAAAAAACGCGGATTTGGATTACTATTGCTATCTTTTATGTTGACTATTCTTCGTGGGAGTTTTCCCCAAATCATACTAAATAATTAAAGCACTATAGCACGCTACAGTGACGACAGTGACTCTGACGTGGACCTTAAAACAATGTTGGGAGTTCGTCAGGGAACGCGTGTTTGCGTACTGCTGAGCTCCCGAGTGAAGAGTGGTCAAGGTGGAAATATTATTTTTTTGTGAATAAATGTGCATAAGTGGAAGCTTCTCCCCTTTTTGGTACTTCTATACACATATCCTCGCTACCACGCGTTACAATGTACAAGACATGGACTACACAAGGTGTGCTCATTGACCTGTACTGTATGTAAAGCACACGACAGCTCTGGATGCTAACAATCTATATAATTCTTAGTGATGCACGATAATACATTTTTCAACAGATATCGATAACCGATAATTTCCTGCCCCTTCCACCCGATAACTGATAATGTCACGCCGATAATTCTATTCAAATATGTATGTAAAATGTAAAGTATACAAAGATCAAATGTTACTGTGCAAAAATGTAATTTATTTTTTTCCCCCACATCAAATGTGAACAAGTAGTAAATTCCAACATCTAAACAATGGCAATGAAATTGTGTAATGGTAAGCTTTTGGCAACAATTACTTAGAGAGTAAACACCCAAGTTGCACAAAAATGCCTTTAAAAGTAAGCCATTCCTAACATATATCACATTACTACACTGCATAAACACATCCTTAAAACTAGCAGAATTGGACAAAACTGTTGATTGCGCACATTTGGAGGCTAAATCAAGTATATAATTATATATAGATCACAGAACTGATTTGTGTACACTGACACTCTACCTCTTTCAATCACTTAGCTTATAGACACCCCCACCCCTGTCCCCCCTCTTTCACTGGCCAATAGGCCCCCACATGGTGTAAACCGGAAATACATCTCGCTGACGATGGCACCAGCATATTAATAATTAGTCTAGATGTTCTATGTATTTCTTGTTGTTTGTGTATGTTTCTTTTCTTTCTTCTCTTGTGTTGCTTTTCTTCTGTTCCCCCATAATCCCTTCCTGTTCGCTGCTTTGTCATAATAAAAAGGTATTTTGAATGATCACAATGGGAGTATATCAGACTTTCAATGTGAAACATTAAAACTGTTCAGACAACCCTGGCACTTAGACTTCCATTCTCTGTGTCAAACAGCTGAACAGGACAGGTTTAAAAAAAAAAAAAAAAAAAAAAAAAAAGAAAAGAAAAAAAAAAAAAAGTATATAATTATCGGATTGCATTATCGGTTGAATTTCGTTTTATCTGGATTATCTGTGTGACGTCATAATTGCCATTATCGGCCGATAATTATCGGTGACCGATAATTAATTGGGATAAGTTTGAAAACGCAATATGCTTACCTTGAATATCTGCTAATAAAACCGGCGTTCCAAACAGCATACACTCTCGCTCCCAACCGGAGTTCAACAGCACTCTCTCGCATCACCAGTTTTGCCCAACTTTTGTCTTATCAGGTATTTGCTGCACGCATTTTTCCCTGAAGCTCGTCTTGTGAGCAGTGCTGTCCTGCTCTTCACTTTTCAGATCTGGTTCAAATAGGAAGGGTAGAACTGACACATGTTGGGAAAGCTAACGAGTGACACGCTGGAATTTCAGCAACGGGACCGGTGACGTCACGCACTGCGACGTAACAAGAATGGCGACCTATCACTTAAAATAATTTTACAAACTTTGTTAAAACAAAAACATTAAGAGGGGTTTTAATATCAAATTATCATAACTCATACTAACATTTGTCTTTTAAGAATTACTTGTCTTAAAAATAGAGGATCCCTTTAAGCCTTATTTTTTTTCTCATAAAAAAATACAACATAACATTTGTATGAAATTGTGTTGTTTAATTTTGCTATTAAAAAATGTGGTCTTTTTTAAAAAAATTTAAAATACTGTACGAACACACACTACAAATGTTTACCATCGTATCGTTTTCACTCTGTATCGAACCGTATCGTTCTTAAACTGTATCGAATCGTATCGAATTGCTCGGCCTAAAAAAATGTATCGTTTTTTAATCGAATCGTAACCTGTGTATCTAGATGCATATCGAATCGCCTTCATGCCAGAGACTCCCAAGAATCCCAACCCTAAAAATTATTCGACTAGATTTAAGAAAAATTATCAGATTAAGACGTTATAAATTTGCAGTGTGAAACATAATATAAAACAATACAAATTTATTTTTGCATTAATCATTTAGCCTATCGTTTAATTAGGTTCATAATTAAACCTTGTTTATGTCTTGTCCCCAGCAAAAAGTGTACATGCAGGTTATGCTGTTATACCGTCCCTACCAATTAGGCTCGAGCGTTTACGTCACAGCAGCACGGGATCATGCGAGATTTGCGACAACGCAACCATTGCGGAAGCATCACGGGACACTTAAACTTAGCGGCAACCAACGATGGAAAAAAGTAAGGAATACTTGCCAGTTCGATACAGAGACAAACTTGTTACCACGGCGAAGGACAGATATATGAGCAATTTTAAGGATGTGAACAATGTTGACCCTCACGAGCAAGCCGAACACAAATGGAATAAAGATGTCGACAAGCTTCCACCACTACGCGAAATGGACATCATGCTATGCTGTATTTAGTGTTTGGTATATGTTACTACACTCATCAGCAATTCCGAAACTACAAATCGCTACAAAGCTACGAACAGTTTTGCTGCGGATGGGTGCAGCATCTTCACTTTATGACCATAGCAAACGGCAACACCATCTTTCTAGCAAAGGTAGGCAATGTGTGTTTACATTAGTCTGTGACCACGGATGTACAAATCTTTTGCTGCATAAAATGTAGCCTGTGTACAAATTCTTTGCCACTCTCTCACGTCAAAATATTACAGCTTTTTCATTTAGCAACGACATGAATTATGTCTTATGAAGACAATGCACATGTATGCATGCTAGTTGTTTAGCTGTAGCAATAGCTAACAACAGGCCGACTTAGGACGTAAAGTTACTGAAATTTGCGTAAACAAACGAAATTAACTTACCGGAGTGGAAGTGCATAGAGCAAACTCAGTGTGTAACTGGAGAATCAAACGTTATGCCCTTCCTTCTGATCGAGGCCACCCATGCCATTCTTCGACGTTTGGTAAGTTCAGATATGAGCTTTCCCTCGCGTTTTCTCCATGTAGGGATCCGGAAGAAACTCAATGGTGTTCCGTCGAGCTGTACATTCTCCTTTCTATTCGATCGGTTGTTGATATTCTTTACCGCACAATAATTTCCAACCATTTTTAAAGAGCGACCTGTGTTGAAATGCCTCCGTTTATCTTCCACAATGGCGATAGCGGCGGAAACCTCGCGAGTGCCACGTCATACGCTCGAGCCTAATATTGAGACCAAACCTACGCCCTTGCTCAAAGCTAATGAAGACACAGTGTTGCCACTAAAGAGTCCACACACCTTTTTTGCGTAGCCTTGCATCCTTCTTGTCCCGTAGTTTAGCTGACAAAGTGGCACTCGACTCCCCAACATCACTTTTCTTCACCTGAGTCTTTTTGGGTTTGGGACCAGCCGACTTTGAAGGTTTGGGTTTCATCGCAAAACCTGCAAGTTTAGAGTTTTAAAATAGGAAAGCAAATACGTCGTAAATCTAACACAGACACTTATAGCTCACTTTTGATTGTTAGTGTGAGGGGTAGCACCTTAGCTTAACCGACGATAGACCACACGAGCTAATACATAACACACGGGACTACAAAACATGGCTGTTTTGTAATTCTTGTAATACTCGCAATGCCCCAGTAGATGGCAGTGTTTAGATTTAGAATGACCTTTCAGGGTTGTTGCCAAAACAAAAACCCTTTGATTGCATTTACTAGTTTACCATTTTCAGATTCAGTTTCTGATGGCACAAATAACAGGCCGTAGTTAACTACTATTTTTAAAAATGAGTGTTTCTCTGTAGACTTTGTGAGGTTTTTGAACAGCAATCCATCCATTAGATTTAAAATCTGCGATTTTCACCGGGCAATGTAATCGGCCTGTCATTACAAATACTGTGCACTCTGCCAGCTTTAAATTTGACTTAAAGTCAAATTTATTAAACCAAGATGACTGTCCTTGACTAAAAACCGATATGAACTACATTATTTGAGACAAACTATTGTCATGAAAATTACATTGGTAACCTGAACGCACCAATGAAGAAGCGGAAACACATGATCAAAGGCAATGAATCTGATTGGCTGAGGCCGGTAGGTTTTGAAAACGTTCTCCCGTTTGAATGCAGGCGAGGGAGAGAAAATCAGCAGCAAGAGTGGAACTGAGGGTGCAAGGACAAAATGACAAAACAAACGTAAGTAAAGACGACCAAATGCAAAATGTGTAGTTTATCACCACAGACAAATGTGATATTTGTAGGTCATGTGTTGTTTTCAGTTCTTGAACGATTACTTGTTTGGGTTGAAACCTCTAGCCGCAGGGCTGACCGGCGTGTGACTTTGTTTCCTAACTGCGAAATAACAATGGCGTGTGTTTCAATATCGATTTTTTTAAAAAAAAATTTTTTTTGCCAGGAAAGGCAAAACCCCCCGTCGACTCCCTCCCAAAAAAACAGCCAGCCAGAAAGACCCAGTTGGCGTGAGTGTTTAATGTTTTTGGAACGATAAAATGTCAATGTGCGCAGCACAAAATGTATTTTCACGTTTACACCAATTTATCGCCCCTTCACTCAGGTTTACTGTCGTGTGCGACCCCTTGGTGGAGAAGACGAGGAATGTTGTATCGAAGTGATCAGCAGCAACACCATCCAGCTGCATGCACCCGAAGGCTTCAAAACCAGCCGCAATGGAGAATACAAAGAGGTGAACTATAATAATCAGGCAAACGATTTGGCTACAGGGACCCCTTTCAGTAGCTATGTGTAAAAAGCATTAAAACAGATTACAAGAGGCAGTTCTTCGAAACATAATTCCAGTAGTAGAACCATGTGTTTCCTGTGATGACTATCGAGAAATTAACACATTTAAAATAGAATAGAATAGAACGCCTTTATTGTCATTGCACAAAGTGTCATGAGATTCAAAGCTGCCCTGTAGAGTGCACACACACTTACACATAGAATGGATTGAAAAATATGTGCAATCTCCAATCTGCAAAATATATATACACAACACAAGATAAAACGCAATATAAAACAGATCAGTGGGGAGTCAATGACTAGTAACAGTCATACTCTTGTTGTACAGGTAAGGTGACATTTGATAGCAGCAGCATTCAGTAATAAATATTCGCTATTAACAGTACAAAAAAACAGATTTCAGTTTACTGTATGCGTCCATTTGTAGACCGCCGCAGTGGTATAGGTAAAGTGACGTGTGATAGCATTCAGTAACAAATATTGGTTCTTAACAGTCAAAAATACAATTTACAATATGTTTCTCAATGCAAACTAGAGTTGAGTATTGTGACAGCTTTAGGAAAGAAGCTGTCTCTGAGTCTGTTTGTTCTGGCAGATATGGTCCTGTATCGCCTGCCAGAGAGTAGCAGGTTGAACAGATGGAAGCCGGGGTGTGTAGTGTCCTTTATTATGCTTTTTGCTCTGTTCAGGCATCTGGAGTTGTAGATGTCAGTCAAGGAAAACTGGGAGTAGCCGATGATTTTTTGTGCCGTGCAGTCTCTTCCTGTCTGCCACTGTGCAGCTTTAGTGCCACACTGACACAGCGTAGGTCAGCAGGCTTTCTATGGTGGAACGGTAGAAGGTCACCAGCAGGCTTGTACTCAGTTGTTCCTTTTTGAGCACTCTGAGAAAGTGTAGTCGCTGCTGGGCCTTCTTGACCAAGGCTGACTGGTGATCAAATGATCAAAATCTTAAGATGATAATCAGGCAAGAGTTTATATTCTGGACAGCTTTAACACAGAAACAGAAGGAATATATTAATGTTGATTATGTTTTTTAAAGTCCAAAGTTATACCTGACTCTGAAGTAATTCCTTAAGATATGCGGTAATAATATTGGACAGTTAAAGACCTATAGTATCCAGATGTTAAATGCTATTACATTAACACAGACACAGCAGCACCCTAAAATCATGTTTAATCTTACAAATGTGCTGCCATCATATCACCATTTTATCAAAGAAGTAAAAACAAGTCTCGGTCTGTACGATACGAGCTGCTGTGAACTTTTTGAGAGCAGATGGCTGTGTTGCATCATCTTTCTTCAAACTCTTATTTCAAAGCCACAAACATACAATACATACAAGAATAACTTCCACCTTCCCTATGGGGGGAAAAGAGCTTGTCATCTGTGTCTGACTTTTTCAAACTTCCATAATCTGCAAAAAGTCACCAGAAAACAAGCTTAAAATAAATACTCAATCATTTTTGGGGTGATACCAAATATTTGTTGTGTTTCAGATGCCCTTTTAGAGTAATTTCAAGTTGATAATATTCATTAAATTAGAATTACAAACAATACATTTGAGTCATTATGCTGGTCGGAGTAGCATTACCTGCTCTCGAAAAAAAAATAAGACCACCATGTTGCAAACATAGATTTAGATAGGATGATGCTAAGCCATGTGATGTTGTAAAAGTACATAAAGTCTTATAATCACATCTCAAGTGGACCTGTGTAAAAGAGACAGAATTCATGTGCATGAAAATTTTGCATGCCGTCATGTAAATGCATCGTTTTCTGTGAAACTTTGAAGTTCGTAAATTAAACTATGCTACTCAAAGTAATAAAAAAAAAATACACCACCCTTAAAGCAGCTTCTTTTGAAGGGGAAGTTTGAAAGTCGTAAATTAGCCAGGGAAGTTTAAAATTCTACCACTTGAATTAAAACGGACCTTTTTACTCGATATTATTTTGTTCTTCACAGACACAGTACTCCTTCAAGAAAGTCTTCGGAGTATCAGTATCTCAAATTGAGCTGTTTGAGAGTGTTGCCAAACCTCTTGTTGATGACCTCATCCATGGAAGAAATGGTAAAAGTACTGGTGTTTTTTTTTTTTTCCCCTGTACAGTATTTAATCCTACGGAAACTTCCAAGGTTCACATTCGGGTTGCTTTCAGACATAATATACTGCAACAATAATGGGTAATGTGACACGAATTGAGAGTTATAATTTATTTACTGCACCTATCTGACCCATTCATTTATAGGAGGGCAGACTGAAACATGATGTATTCTCATTCACACTTATTTGAAATAATCATAATGCAAGGAAAATATGCTACAAACTAGGCCATAATATATCATTTGAATATCGCCATCGCGATGTGTTCATGCGCAATAGTCCTATCGCAGGATGTGCGGCGATTATTATTTTTGTAACACGTAAACTTTTGGTTTGCTTCATAAAAGCAGCAAGTGTGCCGAGATATGGCTTCCTGTATCCCTTATACAGCAATCTTCATGAATGAATGAATGAATTTATTGTCATTGTCATCATCATCATCAGAATCATTGACAGTTACAGAGTGTGGGATGGTTTGGCCAGAAAGGAAAAACATCGACACAGACTATGGAATAATTTGCCCGGAAAAAGACGATGACAGACAAAGGAAGACGGGGAAAAAGCAAATGCTTGTCGATACCTGTCCCCCATTCATCATTCACAGATAAACCCCCTTAGCCAGGATTAAAAGGTATTATATAAATTCAATCATATATCGCAGTTTTGCAAATTTTTTTGCACTTTTACTTCCTAAATAAATGAATAATAAATAAATAAATAAAAATTAAACCACCCTAAAACTATAATGCAACAAATTACAGAAATTAAAACATTTTTATAATGTAGAATATGATAAAAAAAAAAATTTAAAGAACATAAAATAAAGAAAACATTAAGAATAAAAATACTGAATGCAATAGACCAATACAAAAACATGGTGGGTCAAACAGTCTTTCCAGGACTATTGAAGTCATGTGAAAATTCTTTTAGTTTATATCGCATATAATAAGTATAGTAATTAATTTATATAATAATTTAATTTAAATAATTTATAATATATAATTTATATATACTGGGTTAACAATACAGCCGTAGAATGTCGATCTCGACGGTCCTCCTCCGACCTACGTTCGCCAGTCTTTGGACGTTAAGGTGACAATTCTTATTGTTGTAACATCGACAAACAAATTGCCAGCTTCGTCAGGTTTCTAATCATTTATTCCATCATTTTGTGCAAGTCAACATGCCGAGTGTCTGCTGCAGTTGACGCTAGCATCAAAACATTAAAAGAGGAAGTAAAATAGAACCGCACTCTCTATCTTACCGTCACGTCAGCCCCGTGGTGCGTTCAAGTACAACAAAAAACTTCCCTCACATTAGAACCCGATTCTTTATATTATTAGAGGTATTATTATTACTACTACTATTCATTCATTCATTTTCCATGCCGCTTTTCCTTACTGGGTTGCGGAGGTGCTGGAGCCTATCCCAGCTAACTGCGGGCAGTGGGCACGGTACACCCTGAATTGGTTGCCAGCCAATCAGGGCAGGGCACAATGAGACATACAACCATTCACGCACACGTTCATACCTACGGACAATTTAAGACTGTTCAATCAGCCTATCACGCATGGTTTTTGGATGTGGGAGGAAACCGGAGTCCCCAGAGAAAACCCACGCAGGCAAGGGGAGAAATTGCAAACGCCACACAGGAAGGCCGGAGCCCGGGATTGAACCCTTGATCTTAGAATTTAGAACTTTGAGGCAGGCGTGCTAACCACTCAACCACCGTGCACCACTACTCAGGAGTCGCGTTAACCGAATATTTTCCGCCGTTGACCGATTTTTTAAAACAGTGACGGAAAAAACTGAAGTCCATCTGTCATTTTGACAGGTTGCAATTCACACCCCAGACCACAGGGTGGCGAGTGAGCATATTAATTAGCTATTGTCTCTCTTGATGCATGACGTCGTTGGCCTTACTCTGAAAAATGTCAAGGCAACTGAGTGTCCGAAGTTTCTTCAAAAAGCCCCAAAACGACGATGGTGTTGATAAAAGAGGTGAAAAAACAGGGCCTGCACAAGCGGGCACGCAATTCAAGTCCATGCGCACCAGGAGGAGGGTGTAAGACTTTGTTCAGGCCACAGCAGGTGAACTGTTAATTTCATTGTTCCATAATGTAGCCTACCTACTGGGGCCACAATCAGCTGTTTTTGTCACTGCGGAGAAAAAGTTACATATTCATCTACTTGATGTGTGGTGGCATGGTGTGGATTCTCTGTTAAGCTTGTTCGGACAGAATATTAATTTAAAAGGAATGAAAACCAAATACTATTGAATATGTTGAAGCGGTATGCAATGTTAAGAGTCTTGTTAGCTCGAATAGCTGTGTCCAGCCGCTGTAGCTCTGCTGCTCTCTGTGAACTCTCTATTCAAGCCGGAACGCGCGCGGCTCTTAAGTGTCTCTGTCACGTGACTGTCGTAGCCGCTAACGCACTCGGCCAAATGGACACACAAGTACGGAAGGTGAATTATGCCAAACAAGGGGTCACCACAATGTCATTATCATCATTTTAAAAATTTAAGTGACGGGTAAAAATAGATTATGACCGGATTTTTATGACCCTGTCAGTCAAAATGACAGACAACGAAAAAGTCTAGCGCAACCTCTGCTACTACTATTATTTTATTATTCCGATTTTCATTCATTATTTGTTTTGCTCTTTCTAATTGCTATTTGCAACAGTAACAGCAGTATTTATTAAGGATTATAATCAGGGGTGCACATAATTTTTTTGCCCAGGTTCTCATAGGAGGACCTGGAGATGTGACTTGGTCCTCATTGAGCTTGAGAGCCAACCCGCCTGATGCGATAATTTTATGACAAGCTTTACTTAGAGCCAATTAACTTTAATTAATTATATTAACAATTAATGCTTGATTAACATCAACTGGCATAACAAAATTGCCATTACTTTGAAATGTAAAGAAATAAAAAGCACCAATTCAAAATAAAGGGCATTATGCGGCTCCCACATTAACTCCAAGCCCTTTTAAAAGTGGGATGTCCTCCTCATAAGACCTTATTGAACGTGCATGTTTAGCTTTGTAAAATGCGAGCAAAAACACGTTTGTCAGTGCATGTCGCTGTTCATTACCTTTATTCCGCCACTTGTCCATAGGGCGAGCGGGGTCCTGTTTGACATCGATAGTTTGCTTAATTGTCACATGCTCTCTGTTTTTTTCGTGCTTTTCAAAGTTTGGATGGCTGAAATTCTTTGACCCACATAAAATGCGCTGCTCTTATCGGCGACATTATTTGCTTCTAGCCATGGTACCTCCTACTTTTCAGCAAAAGTCCTTTTTTTCGGTAGCTCCGGTGACGTCTCTGTCGTCTGTCTGTCTTTTGACGGGGGTGGGGGAACACGGAAGTAATTACTCAGTGTGGCCTGCCTCTTTGATATTTTGAGAAGTTATTTTCTTGTGTCCGCCGCAAATACGATGGTCAGCCATCGGTACACAAAAGCGTATGGAAGTCGTTAAGGGCCAGCGCGTTTGTCTACGTCCGGTACGCATGAGCGCATGCGGACCACTTATGTGCACCCCTGATTATAATGGAATTATAATGCATTCGTATGGGAATATCCTGCTCGACATACGACCGTTTAGACTTACAAACAACACCCTAGAACAAATTAACTTTGTATGTGAGGTACCACTGTACAGTTACACAAGCGGACTTCATCATATGTTTGTAAGGGGCTTATGTCTCTGTTGCCCATTGCAGGCCTTCTCTTTACATATGGGGTAACAGGAAGTGGGAAGACTTTCACCATGACCGGATCTCCAGGCCTTGGTGGACTTCTTCCTCGCTCTCTTGACATGCTCTTCAACAGCATCGGGGACTTCCAGGCCAAGAGATATGTAAGGGCTGCACTGAAATCTCTGTACTTGCATTTATTCTCATAACACATTTGACCAAACATCATTTGTTCTTACAGGTATTTAAGTCAGATGACAGAAATGGCATCGAGGTCCAGAATGACGTTGATGCCCTCTTGGACCGTCAAAGGCGAGATAATGCGTGTCTTCCCAAATTGTCCTCATCCAGGTACAAGTCCTTTAATTTGCTTCTGTGTAAGTGATTCTTAACTTTGAGATGGAATTTTCAACTTTGGCTTCAGACAGAAGCTCGATCCCGAGATTGCTGACATGATTAAGATGGCGGAAGCCTGTAAAGCCGACGACGTGGATGAGGACAGCAGCTACAGCGTCTTTGTGTCCTACATTGAAATCTACAACAATTACATCTATGATCTTCTGGAGGAAAACACGGAAGATGCAATCAGGCCCAAGTGAGTTCCAGAAAATCAAATGATCAGTTTGACATGAGAACTACCACAACATATTCCATTAAAGTAGATTAAATGGAAGAAGATGAATGTGAATTTTTTGTATTTTCTTCTAACTAGGTGGAATGCTGGAGGCACACCTGTGCGTCAGAACACTGAGTTCATGTATGTGACCAGTGAACATACTGTACACCAAATTTAAAGCCCGATGGAAAACTTACTACTTCATAGTTTGTACTCAGTACAATTTCTGCATGATATAAATGAGGTTTTCCATCACATTTAGTTTTTCAGTTGCACATTAATGTGCAAACTGTGCCTCAAAACTTTGCCATTGCTGGATATATTCACGCAGTCAGTAATGTCGGGTGGTGGGGCGGTCAAACAAACTCTTTGAGACCTTATTAACTCATTCACTGCCGTTGACAGGGATGGACGTTGAATCCATTTGAACTGGGGTGGCAGAAACTGAACGGTTTAGTGATATTGATGGCGATAGAAGTTCAGTCCATTTGAACTGGGTCTGGCTTGCAGCAAATGATTGCCACCCTATTCAATCAAAATTAAGCCTGAACGATATATCGTTTAAACATCGCCATCGCGATGCGCGTGTGCGCAATAGTCCCATCGCAAGCACGTGCGATAGTTTTTCTTTTTTTTGATCCACATACGCCTCACTTTCTGGTCTGCGCACAGCCTCCTACCCTCCCTCTCCCAGCCTTTTGATCCTCTCAATCACTGCGGCACAACAATGGCTTTGATCTGGCCAAAGAAGCAAACTTCTTTGGAGTGAGAAAAAAACATGTCTTATACACGGTGACCCAAAAAAAAGTTTACACTGCCATAATACAACTTAAATGCCATGTTTATTCAGCTTAGAATTAGAATTGAATCACAAATTATACATTATTGTAAAGAACATGTACAGTACACTCTATTTTTCAATGTGTCCTCCCTTAAGTGTCACAACAGCCTCCAGGCGCCTGCGGAACGCTTCTTTATGTAGGATGCTGTCATCTTTTCCCAAGATCTAACAATGGACTTCTCCAAGGCTGCCACAGAAGTTTGTGGCTTCTTACAGGCACTGTCCTCCACAGTTGCCCATATGCTATAATCCAGGGGATTGAGATCTGGACTCTGGGGTGGCCACATATCACCTTGTCAATCAACTTTTTGGTCCGCACAGATCGGCACTTCCAGACCCAGGTTTTCGTGAGGCTGTTCCAATATCTTTCAGCTTCTTTTTAACTTTGTAGACTGCACATCTGGATATTCTCAGATTTGCTGCAATCTCAGTAGGTGTCAGACCGGCACGCAGCAATTCAGGTACAGTTAAAGTTTTCTTCATTTTCAGCAGAAGCACAGGAATTGTAGAGACGAGAGATTACCAGCTGCATTGAGTGACCTTAATGAATCACTTAAGCATGACAACCTATTTAGATATGTTTCAATGGCTTTTAAACAAGCAGTCAACTGAGTGTAAACTTTTTTTGGGGTCAACCTGTATGTATCTCTTTCCAATGCTAAATCTGAATAAATACATTGGGCACAAAAAACACACACACAAAAAAAAAAAATTAAAATGGGGGGGTGGGCTACTTCGCGGTTTTTCACTTATCACGGCGGGTGCTGGTCCCCATTAACCGCAAAAAACAAGGGATGACTGTACACTGTGGTGATCTAAAGTCTTTCCAAACAGCTATTTAAGTCATCTTGTGAAAATATCTTGAAAAAAATATATATAATTTTTTTTTTAATATCGCAATATAATATCGCAATATATCGCAAACCCAAAAAAAATCGCAGCAATAGTTTTTCCCAATATCATTCAGGCCTAATCAAAATGGATAGCATCTTTCACCGTCAATATCAGGCAATGATTTATTTAGAGAAATAATGTCAACCGTTCACAAAACAAGTAACTGTTTTGGGGAATTTAAAAAAAACTTAATGTTATTATTATTTTTTTGTAATCTGATTTTAAGATTTTTGTCTGAGCTCTTTTTTTGGGGCAAATCAATTTTTTCCCTTTTATTTTGCAATGCAAAATGATGACAAAGCAATATCTCTAACAAAGTGCGGATTTGGCGGGCACTTGTAAAGCCCCAAAGTTGCAATATGTAGCAAAATAATACTGGTTATCCCTTGTTTTAAACAACTGCAGACACAGGAGACCAACAATGTGAGTTGCAGTATACTGCACTGCTGCCGTAGTGTTCCAATATGTGAAAATCAGTCAACTATGAGAAGCTAATGTTGACAACATTGCAGAAAGGCGTATATAACTATGGAAAGAATTGAAAAGTGGTATTGGGTGAAAAAATATGGATATAGGGGGGGGGGGGACGATGGCAAATTTGAAATCAATCAAAAATTAAAACCTTCATGCAATAGAACATGGGGCAAAAATTTTTTTATCAGTTTTAATTGTCTATAAATAAATAAAAATGCATTTTGAAATTAACAACATGTAATGAATTGTGAATTAATAAAACAAAAATGATTAGAAAACAAAAAAGGTTTAACACTCAATTTAATTATTAAAAAAAAACCATATTTAATTGAGTGTGCCAGTTACTCTATGGTCAAAGTAAAAACTTTAAGAGCAGATCAGTTTTGTCTATAACTGTCAATGGGAGCCAATGAGTTAATAGTGACATCTCTATCTAATGAGATCCTTTCCAAACTATACTCAGTCTAGACTAATGCAATGCATTCAGATAACTCAGTAATGCATTAAAAAAAAAGTTTTGTAATTTTTCTTTCGTCAAGACTCAAGACATACTTCATGACCACATCTGAATTGTGCAGGTGCACCTAATTTTGTGACAGGAAATCAAGAGGAGTAAAAAAAATTAACACATATCCAGCAACGGCATCCTTTCCGCCTGATGTTGCCTCCCTGCCGCTTGCTGTCTTTGTCATGGCAAACTTCCCAAATGTGCTGAAAACAGCATTGCTGTTTCCCCCCTCTTCTTTCCATATGATCAAAAGCTTTGCTTCACATGTAATCGTCTTTGAGACTTGTCCCACTCCTCTCTCCTAACACAGACCGCCGCAGTCTAGAATTCTCCGAGAGGACCAGAACCACAACATGTATGTTGCCGGTTGTATGGAGGTGGAAGTCAAATCTGCTGAGGAGGCGTTTCAAGTGTTTTGGAAAGGTGAGTGGCAGAAATTGTAATGTAAAGGTCAGGCGTTTCTGCGTTGATGATCTTAGATCAATCTGACTTGGTATTGTTGGTCTCTGGGTCAACTCTGACTAGGAAGTGACTGCAGTTAATCTTCTCTCTGAGCAGGCTACGCAAGAGTTTCAATATAGAGTCATAAGATTGTATCTCTGGTAGTAAATGTTGAAAATCCCGCTGATGTGTGATGGCACTCTAGGTCAGAAAAAAAGGAAGGTGGCTAACACCCGTCTAAACAGAGAGTCCAGTCGCTCCCACAGTGTTTTCACCATCAAGCTGGCGCAGGCTCCTCTGGATGCAGATGGGGACACCATCCTGCCGGTAAGCTAAAGTTTACTGTGACTTGTGTGAACTTGCGTTTTAACTTTTTTTCCCCCTCTCCTCTTTTTCGCTCGTTACTTATTTGAATGAGAAGAATCAGGTGACAGTCAGTCAGCTGTGTTTGGTGGACTTGGCAGGGAGCGAGCGAACTGGGAGGACAGGAGCCGAGGGCACTCGTATACGTGAAGCTGGTAGGATTTAAAAGCTTGTTTTTTTTTTTTTTTTTTTTTTTTTTTTTTTTTTTTTTTTTTTTCAGATTTCCCTTCATTCTTCCCTAAGCTGCATGTGTTGCCTTGCAGGAAACATCAATCAGTCTCTACTTACCCTGCGGACGTGTATCGAGATCCTCCGAGAGAACCAGATGTGTGGCACAAACAGGGTTGGTGTTTGGTTAAAGTGTATTACTTATCAACTTTAGTCCACAATGTGACTGACTTTAGGTTTCTCCACTAGATGGTTCCCTACAGAGACTCCAAAGTCACCCACTTATTCAAGAACTATTTTGATGGAGAAGGCAAAGTCAAGATGATTGTCTGCGTCAACCCAAAGGCTGGCGATTACGAAGAAACCTTGGTCAGCTCAACATGCGCTTTAATTTAGTCATTTAATTCATAGGCTTCCAGTGACGGCACTAGGCACCCAATCCATTTTGAGTGTTCCAGACACCAGTCACAATGGATTGGACGTCTAGCACCGTCATTGGCACTAAAATATGAGCATTTACAGCCAGTCCGTCCAGTTTAACTGATTTGAACTAGGGATGTCCTGATCACATATTTTTGCGTCCGAGTCAGTCACCTATTTTGAGAATCTGCTGATACCGAGTCCTGATCCGATACCCACCTCCAAAAAAGGTTTTATTCAAATAAAAAGGAGGGGAAAAAAGTTTGAAACAATCCGTTTTTTCGGGAGGGTTTCTTGAGTTTAAAACATATATATTTTTGTTTCTTTTGGCAATGCCTTTGCATTCCTGGATTCTTTTGTTAGATTTTAGCACTTAAAGATTCGACCTCATGCTGCTGTTGAATCTTTGCTGTACATATGTCCAAAACTGTGTCAATGTTTACACTTGGTACTGATGGGTATTTATTTTATGGGTTTGCACTTTGCACTTTACCGACTTAGCTGTATGAGCTGGATGGATGCTCCAAACAAAGTTTCGTTGTGCTTTTTTTTTTGTAACAATGACAATAAATATTCTGAATCTGAAAAAAAGAAAAAATTAAAAACCCGATCCTTTTCATCTGATTATGATCCTCTGAAATATGGCGAGGGGCCAGATTTCCAATCACGTGATCGGATCTGGGACATCCCTATTCTAGTCTATTATTGTCATTGGCAGGCATTTAGTCAATGTTGCCTTATTTATTGTTAAACTTTAAAAATTAGAAATAACAAGACAAAAATAACATCAAATAGTCTGTTATTTATCTTTTATTTTGAAAAATGGCTTAAAGAGAATATTTGCAGTTTTGTTTTATTTTTTTTAACATAAAACAGACTGTTATTATTTCATTTATTCTCAACTTTAGACTTATTGGGAGCTAATACCAAGGTGTATTTCTCTCTAATTCATAATTATTATTTTTAAATATTTTATTTAGTATTTATATAAAAAAATTTAAATCAATGAAATATATATAATTGAGACCTGGCCTTCACATACAATTTGTGGATATTAAGTTTTCATTCAGGAAGGCCATAATATAGACATTTGGTATACAATTGTGGCCGACAAGACCTAACTCTTTATGAAGCTACGATTTAAAAAAAAAAATTAATAATACTCACTTGCCCAGTAAAGGGTTAAAAGGCTAATTCCCTCTTTTTTAAACATGGTATTTATTTAGATTTTATTTTTACCCCCTCCAGCTGGTTATGCGCTTTGCGGAGATGACACAGGAAGTGGAAGTAGCACGGCCAATAGACAGACCCATCTGTGGCTTTACGCCAGGACGCCGACATAGAAACCAGGCTTTCAAAGATGAACTGTCTCGGAAATTGGAGGAGCGTGGTGGTCCAATGGACATAGGTAATATGTAAATAGAGGTAAAACTGGATTATGTAAAATCGTTGCGTACACCATACCATGCAGATGTTTCAAAAAAAATCTTGCTTCACAAAGATGATGGTGTCAACCAAACAGGTGTATTATCAGATGTAGAACGTCAAAGTTAAAAAAATATATATTTTTCACATTGAAAATGCTAATTTTAATGTTTTTTTGTTTTTTTTCTAGATATCCCCTCAGTTTTGAACCTTGCGATGCACAGCCTTCCTCCAATCCCCTCCACTGAGGTCGCAGATGCTCACGATGATATCACCTTGCCAAGATTGATTGAGGCACTGCAGAACAGACACAGGATCAGACAAACCATGTTAGAAGATTACAACAAGTCAGGTGCCTGCTCATGTTTGAGATCACCCACTCTTGTCTTTGAATCCAGAACAATCTTTGTTTATTTCCTTCTCTTGGTCTTTTAGCAAGCACCATGATGTCTCTCCTACAACAGCTTGACGGCAATATTAATTCCAAAGAGAACTACATTCAAGAACAGAACAACAAGCTCTTAGAAAAGGACAAGCACATCCAAAACAACAAAGCAGAAATTGACCGGCTGGAGAAAAAAGCAAAGATGCTTGAACATAAAGTGAGTTCTTTTTCCAGACCTGGCTTCTCTGACTTTACTGTTCCTAACGACATCACTCATGTTCCTTTTCTAGATTGACATTCTTCAAAAAACGGCCCAAGTCTATGAGGACGACAAGCGTTCGCTGCAGCAAGAGTTAGAAACCAGAGAGCAAAGGTTGCAAAGAGAGCAATCTGAGAAGAGGCGCATGGAGCAGCGCATGCAAGGGGCCGTCACAGATACTCAACACAAGTGGGAAAAAGAATGTGTGAGTGTCTGTCCCTCAAAAAATGTCACATTTTTGTGATGGCCACACAATTATGTACTGATGCGGAGCTTTCCTCACACAATGCAGGAGCGGCGTGTGAACGCAATGCAACAGGAGATGCAGAACAAATTGTGGGTGAAAGATGAGAAGCTGAAGCAGCTCAAAGCCATTGTGACTGAGGGCAAGACCCCAAGTCGCCCTGAGCCACCACCCCGTCGGACTCAACCCAAACCACCTCCCAAGGAGGAGCCTGTCCCCCTGCCCGCAAAGAGATCTGCCTCACCCTCACCAACGGTATGCTAGCATAGGGAAAACCATATTTTTTGTAATAAATTACAGGGTTTCACCCTCACTGCTTCATAAGCCCGACAGGCTGCCAGGCCTAGCCACCAAAATTCAACAATCACGTAAATGCAGTCCTTTTTGGAACTAAAATTGGTGTGTGTCTTTGGTTTGGGAGGGGTTGATCTGTATCTACCGTATTTTTCGGACTATAAGTCGCGTTTTTTTTATCTTTTTCATAGTTTGGCATAGGGTACGCCTTATACTCTGGAACAACTTATATGTGATTATTTACGATTGGGTCAGGCCGACTTCTCTCTTGCTTTTTTAAAAAATATATATATATTCACATATTTATACTTAAACGATGTATGGATGTTAAATGAAATAAATAATTTGGATAAAACAGAAGGCGCTGTGTATGCCTGCGCACGTGAACGCAGTGGCCCCGCTCTTTTCAATCTTCCTCTCCGTGAGCATCCTGGTATTTCCTTTTCGATATGGAGCAGCTATAGACCCTACTCACGTGACGTCACAGCCATGCCCCCGCGCCATGTTGTCCGTATACTCGTCATGTTAATGCATTAGCGCTTGTGTTTTTCTGCTCGTTAACATTAATAATCAAAATGGTGAAGTCGTGTGTGGCGGTCGGTTGCAAAAACAGAGAAGATAGACGGAGAGACTTGAAGTTTTACCGTATTCCGAGAGACCCGGAGAGGAGACCGAGATTGACTGCTGCAATTCGACGAGAAAACTGGGCTCCAAACGACCACCACAGATTATGTAGTAGTCATTTTATATCTGGTAAGATGCATTTAAGATATATTTAGAGGGTTTGGGGCTGACAACCACAATTAAGATCATTGCTAGGCTAATCGCCGACACCATACACTCAGACGTTGTGAATGAACTACCTGAAAATATATAATTATAAGGGGATATTCAGACAGTTGTCATACAATTAATTTATAGTTTCACTATTGAGGTAAAAAGCCAAAAAATAAATTCAACTAGGGACAATCTGGAGTAGTGCTATCGCACTTCATATTTATTATATATTATATATGTATGTAGTGAGAGTGCTATCGCTAAACCATATAAACATTAAAAGCCCTAGCTCCATTGACAAATGAGATGAAATACATTAGACTTGACAGTGGATGTTAGCAAGAACAAAAGATTTTGAATTGAAAATTTCGTAACTCACCTTCCCGAGCACAAGATAGATTCCTGCCGAATTTGCGTGGACGAGGACCTGTTTCACCCAACCAGCAACGAAGTATTTATAAGCCTCCAAGCTCTTAAAGTTTTGCAAACTTTCGTGAGAATAGGCTGATTTTGTGTGGACAAGATAGTTGTAAATATCAGGGTAGCTAGCAGATGTCAGGCAAAGACGGCGAAGACAGCGGGTCGAAAAACATCGATTTAGGCATCAAATATGGATCTGGCGAATGGATAAACTGAAGCTTTTCCACATAACGCCTTTTATGCAACGCATCCAATGAGTTTACAGCGTCAGATAACACCGGGGCTTCCATGAATTGCTCTATAACTTGCACGACTAATTGAAAACAATGAGAATAAGTCTAAAAAATACGGACAATATGGCGGCCGGATACAGCGACACGTCATTTTGTGACGTAGGTGAGTAGGGTCTATAGAAGTGGAAAAACAAACTAAAGACAGGGGAATTGAAAAGCAAACAACTGCGGTAGGAGTGGAATATGGAAAGGATTCAAATTGATTGTTGAAGATACGGAAACCTGTGTCGGCTTCGCTGAATGTAAACGAATGTGGCGCTTTGGTCTCATATGAGAAATATTTTTAACTAACTTTTCCAGCGTCATTTTGTTGTGTAAATGCATTTATAATAAAAAATATGTAGACTATTTAAACATTGAGAAAACTTTTGTTTTTTTCTGGAGATTAAAATAAATGTCAAATCCACTATTTGCATGTTAGAACAGACACGCAAATATAAAAAATATAAATGTTTATTGATTATCCATCTTAGTCTTGTTTCACTGGGAGAATTCGTTACAAAAGACAGGCTTTAATGTGTTATCATTATGCATCTATGCACCGGCATCGTCACAAACGTGATCACACAAAACGCAACCACGCATCGCATTTCCTCCTCCTCCTGAGTACTCACAAATAAAACAAAATTTCGTTTTTTTTCCAGGCTCATGCCTACAAATAAAACATAACATTTATGGGGTTTTTTTTTTTCGGGCTGGGGCAAGCAAATCAAGTTAATTGATCGGGCTCGGGCCGCGTTGGGCTTTAATACCAGCGGGCCGGTCAGGTCGGGCTGGATTTTTTTTAGGCCCGATCTAACTTCTAGCGTCATGAAATGTTAGCATACCGTACACCTTTCAGCCTGTTGTTTTCTATTGTATTTTAAATTGCCTTTCAAGATGACATGACTGTTCTTGGTGCTAGATTCTATCAAATAAATTTCCTCCCAAAAAAGCGACTTATACTCCGGTGCGCCTTGTATATAATTTTTTCCTTTTCATTGCGCATTTTTTGGCTGGTGCAACTTATAGACCCTACTCACTAGAGGTGTGCAAAATTTCCGATTCTTAGATTATTCGCGATTCGGCCGTGGAAGATTCGAGAACGATTCACAAACATCCAAATTCCAAGGCTGTTGTAGCGAACCTTCCAAACAAACCTAATTAACTTTTTATCTAAAATACTCCTAAATCGGTAAAATATTGACTTGAATCTATCTTTAAAATAGTTTTAAAACTTTCACATGTCGAAAGTTGACAAAAGGGAAATTATGGATTTACGGGAGCAATTTTAACAACTTTAACGGTTGATTCACAACATTAAATCAATTGAATGTAGTTTAAAGCTGCTGATACAGAATGGGGACTGGAGTTTTTTATTTACTGTTATTTTTGTATATTTTTTTACTGCTATATGTTAACTTGATACTGAAATAGTAGTTTGGTTTAGCCTGAGAGTATTTTTGAACAATTTTGGAACAAATGTACAAAATATTAAAAAAAAAAAAAAAAAAAGGGGGGGGGGGGTGCATCAATAATCGTTTTAGAATCGAATCGGACCATCTTAATCGTAATCGTAATCGAATCGTTAGGTGCCCAAAGATTCCCAGCTCTACTACTCACATGACGTCACAACCACGCCCCCGCACCATATTGTCCGTCAACTCGTCACTGTTGATGCATTACAGCTACGTAAATTCCTCCTATTATGGCGTGTTTTTCTGCTCGTTAACATTAATAATCAAAATGGTGAAGGCGTGTGTGGCAGTCGGTTGCAATAACAGAGAAGATAGACGGAGAGACTTGAAGTTCTACCGGATTCCGAGAGACCCGGAGAGGAGAGCGAGATTGGCTGCTGCAATTCGACAAGAAAACTGGGCTCCAAACGATTACCACAGATTATGTAGTAGTCATTTTATATCTGGTAAGATGCATTTAATATATATTTAGAGGGTTTTGGGCTGACAACCACAATTAAGATCATTGCTAGGCTAATCGCCGACAACATACACTCAGACGTTGTGAATGAACTACCTGAAAATATATAATTATAAGGGGATAATAAGACAGTTGTCATACAATTAATTTACAGTTTCACTATTGAGGTCAAAAGCCAAAAAATAAATTCAACTAGGGACAATCTGGAGTAGTGCTATCGCACTTCATATTTATTACATATTATATATTTATGTAGTGAGAGTGCTATCGTTAAACCATATAAACATTAAAAGCCCTAGCTCCATTGACAAATGACATGAAATACATTAGACTTGACAGTGGATGTTAGCAAGAACAAAAGATTTTGAATTGAAAATTTCGTAACTCACCTTCCCGAGCACAAGATAGATTCCTGCCGAATTTTCGTGGACGAGGACCTCTTTCACCCAACCAGCAACGAAGTATTTATAAGCCTCCGAGGTCTTAAAGTTTTTCAAACTTTCGTGAGAATAGGCTGATTTTGTGTGGACAAGATAGTTGTAAATATCAGCGTAGCAGATGTCAGGCAGAGACAGCGGGTCGAAAAACATCGATTAAGGCATCAAATATGGATCTGGCGAATGGATAAACTGAAGCTTTTCCACATAACGCCTTTTATGCAACGCATCCAATGAGTTTACACCGTCAGATAACACCGGGGCTTCCATGAATTGCTCTATAAGATGCACGACTAATTGAAACCATTGAGAATAGGGCTAAAAAATGACGGACAATATGGCGGCCAGATACAGCGACACGTCATTTTGTGACATAGGTGAGCAGGGTCTATACTCAGGTGCGACGTATCGTCCGAAAAATACGGTAAATTCTCTGCAATTGATGTCCAAATCATTTTGACTGGCGATTTGGAGGTCGAGTGTCATCAATGGCAGCGAATGATATAAATATTCATGTTTTATGGATAGTGTTAGGTCGGCGGATGGCGAAATGAAAAAAGGCATCGCCATTGAGATGAAAGCCAACACACAGGGCGCGATGCGACAGTGACACGCCTTGCCCTCTGCCAGTGCGTCATCACTTGTCTCTGACTGGCTATGAATTTGGAGGGCATGTCAAAAGTTCTGGTCTATTTTCTGTGCTGAACGCAGGTTCACTGCTAAAATGACACACTCATCCATGTTGTCAGTGTTTTTTTTGTTTTGTTTTGTTTTTTGTTTTAATCCCAATGTTGATAAAGTGTGGCGTGCTGATGTCAATTTCCGGGTTGGCCAGTCTCCCTGCAGGTCAATCAATAAATCTGTGTCTGATTGGTTTTAATGCCAGGCGACAGAAATAGAACCATTTCCTATTGTCCTATATCGCGTCACTGGTCCGCGTGTGCACGTGTACGAGCGCTAAATTTTGCATGTTGCTTCGGCGCAAGAGGGTTGGTGATTTTCGCCTCGTTGCCCTCGTTCTATAGAAAAGGTATAGAACGCGAGCGAAGCTGTCTCCCTTGTCTTTTGCCCCTAACTGTGGGTCTTTATCTCATCTCAAAATTGAAAGTGTTGAATTATTTCCACTCTAAAAATGCAAGCATGTTTCTTCTATGTGCATGCTCTAAATAGACCTCCACGCCGGTTCGGCCCTTGCACCGACGGTCCCGTTCAGCCGGCGGAGAAAAGTGGGTGGACCACAAGCCGTCCTCCAGCCTGGACTTGGGAACGGTGATGCAGCCCATCATCCCGAATGCCATCAAAGTGTCCACCCCCAATGAGAAGGTGCTGTCCAAGTGTGACCGATATGTGCTGACGCATCAGGAAATTGCCTCCGATGGTGAAGTAAAGACCCAACTTATTAAGGTCAGGAAGCTTGAAGAGTTCTCCTAACGTTGATCACTTCATGGAGGTATTTGGCTCATAGCTACATGTATATGTTCTAGGGTGACGTGATGAAGACCAGAGGAGGAGGCCAGGCTGTCCAATTCACTGACATTGAGACATTGAAGCAACAACTCACAACAATTGAATGGTATTGATGCTTCGGCCGTAATAAACTGCAAATATATATATATATTTTTTTAAACACCATGTTTTGTTTTTTGTTTTGTCTCCAAAGTCGTAAGAGGAAATCTTCAGAAGGAGAGGGTGGAGACCAAGAAGTCGCTTTGACCGATGTAGAGAAAAGGGTAGGATCATTATAATCAGAAAGTAATGGAATATACTGAAACACTCAATTGTGGTGGTAGTGGTAGCCACCACAATTCTGAAAATACATTCGGTTTGGTTTAGGGACCGAGCACTGGTGGAAACAGTGAAAATCTGCATAATTAACCCCCAAAAGTTTCACTTAGGGTTGCCTTGAGAAATGATTTTGACAATTTAATGATCATACTTGTAATGCAAAGTACTTGTCTCTCAAATAACAATTTCCTATTGAAATGAATAGATAAGTAACTCATCCATTCCAGTTTGCCCCCCAAAAAGAACTGTTTACAGGTAGTCCTCTGGTTACAATGTCCCCAACCAAACACATATTGACTTTAAGACGCCTGTACATTCATGTTCCCATGGTCTAATCGGCTGACTCTAAAAATTTGCGCACCCACGTAATCAAAGTATTACAGTAAGTGCATTCAAACATCCCGGATGAGCAAAGAGGCACTTAAGTTCCGATGTGCTCCCAGGGCTCTCAACTCTCAAAAATATTTTAAACACACACACACACAAAATATATATATATATTAAGGGTGTAACGGTACATGTAATAGTATTGAACCGTTTCGGTACGTGGTAGTCGGTTCGGAACAGACGCGTACCGAACGAGTTTCTTACGTAATATAACCCTTACTTTTCGAGGCTATGAGTCGATCGGGTTACAGTTTCTTTGTGTAGATTACAGTGCTGCTCGAAAGTTTGTGAACCCCACAGCGATGGTCAGATTTTTTGTAAAAAAAACTAAAATAACCTTATTAAATGTTAAGTTATACCCAAATCCACAATACTGACATTCCAAATAATGGACTGAAACAAAAGAAATAGTTATATTGTCATTCTTTATTTAACAAAAGTGGTTGATTTAAGAAAAACTCAGATATCATGTGTGCAAAAGTATGTGAACCCCTTCAGTTAATAGGATATTGCGCCTCCTTTTGCAGAGATTACCTCAACCAAACGGTTTCTGTAGTGACTAATCAGCCTCTCACATCTACTTTGGGGGATTTTTGCCCATTCTTCCTTGCAGAACGCAGTCAGTTGAGAGAGGTTTGATGGGCGTCTGGCATGAACTGCTCGCTTCAGGTCCCGCCACAGCATTTCAATGGGATTTAGGTCAGGACTTTGACTGGGCCAGTCCAGAACACGAATCTTCTTCTTTTTCAGCCATTCCTTGGTTGTATTGCTGGAATGCTTTGGATCATTATCATGTTGCATGATCCACCTTCTGCCAAGCTTTAACTTCAAAACAGATGGCGTCAGGTTATGTTCTAGGATTTGACAATATTCCTCAGAATTCATGATTCCCTGGACTATGTGGAGTTGTCCAGGTCCTGAGGATGAAAAGCAAGCCCAGATCTTGACATTCCCACCTCCATGCTTCACTGTTGGGAGAAGGTTCTTTTGGTGGTATGCAGTGTTGACTTTTCGCCAGACATGGCGGTTTTGGTTGTGACCAAACAGTTCAATTTTGCACCTACATCAGTTGATGAAAACTCTTTTTAATTTAGTCTCGACAACACAACTGTTAAAAAAACAAAAAAAAACTACTGAATTGATTGATTAGGAAATCAGGTTGAAATAATAGAAAATTCCAAAATGTTGAGGGGGTTCACAAACTTTTGAGCAGCACTGTATATTTACTCCGTCTTCTCTACTATAATGAGGACCAACACGGTAGGACAGTTCAGAAACGTCAACGGCGCGACAACGTGGCTGCTGCGAGAACGCAGTGAAACGCGGGCGTTAGAATCAGCCAGTGCACACCAGTCGCAGTGCGGCCGCGTGTAGATGCGTCCCGGAAGCAGCTCAACGCGACGCACACGAAAAGAACGGCAGAGTTTATTATTTGACGCGAGACGCGGCCCTCCTGCGTCAATACTACTAGCTAGGATCGGGCCAGAAGTCACTCGTGTAATAATATGGTAGTTCCGGTCGATTTTCAAACTAATATGCAATCGTAACCTCCTTTTTGAGTCCATCAGATCTCTTGAGTGGTAGATCGGGGCACAGTTGACTTGTGTTTGTTGATTTACTGCGGTCTTCTCTGCTACAATAATAACCAACACGGCCTCGTGTTCAATACAAAACCCTCCTACCACAACAAAACAAGTAGGAACTAATATTCACATAGGAACTAAAGTTATACAACATAAAATATACAATATAAATGAATACTACATCACGTTTGTGAAATATAAACACATAATAAAATAAATAATAGCCCATTTAAATAAAATACATTTAAATGAGCTAAAACACCTGTAATTGCATAATAAGAATAATACACTGATCCTGCTTACACAATTAAATGTATTAATGTGTGGCACTTTAACTTGAGAAAATTCACCAATAAAGTTTTTGAAAACTGTTCATAAGAGAAAAAAAATGATTCATTGAGGCATTTCATTTGTAAAATACATGTTAGAATCTTTGTCATTGGTATTGATATTCTCTTTAGTACAGGACTTCTTTTTTCCTTCTTTCAGAAAGAAAGCAGACCAATACGCGGGGTCTGAAAGGCAAATTGTTGTTGGGTTATCTTTAAATACCCGCTACTTTTTGAGCAGAATTCTAGCTTTGTATAGGCTAATGTTCCTATTGTTGAAAACAAAAAGGTGTGTAATAAACATCTAGCACATTTTTGCATTTTGTTTTCTTACTGTACTGAAAATGAACCGAACCGTGACCTCAAAACCGAGGTATGCACCGAACAGAGATTTTTGTGTACCATTACACCCCTAATATATATATATACATAACTTGAGTCTTGACCATTGTCATAATTTAAGAATAAAATAAAGTCGCCTGACCTTAAAACCATTTCAGCTACATTTGCATTACATGCGCTGTTCCATGTCAGTACAATATTATTTGAATGCCCTGAACAGTGGGTCCTCGTCTTATTAATTGGCAAAGTACATAAGTAAAGTGGGAAAAAGTAAGTTTACCTACATGAAGCTGCGCTTAATGACAAACCTGCTCTCTATCCACCTCTCAGCAGTAGAGGCGTGAGAAATTTCCGATTCTTTAATTATTCACGATTCAGCTGTGGAAGATTCGAGAACAATTCACAAACATCCAAATTCTGATTATTTAATCATACTGGGTAAAGTGGAACTAAAAGACAGTCGGCGCGGTCTTTGGGATGCAATGAGGAACGGACCGAGAGTAAATATGTTCAACTCATGCCGCTAGATAAAAAAACAATAATACCTGACTGCAGATAATGGTCAGTTTCTACCAGAAAATGATTGCAATTACAAATGCTTTGGTAGTAATATCTTCATTTATGTTGCTTTCAATGAAAAAACACAAAAGAATGGGGGGGAATCATTATCACTTTACACAAAACTCCAAAAATGGCCCAGACAAAAGTATTGGCACCCTCAGCCTAATACTTGTTAGCACAACCTTTAGACAAAATAACTGCTAACAACTGCTTCCGGTATCCATCAGTGAGTTTCTTACAATGCTCTGCTGGAATTTTAAACCATTCTTCTTTGGCCAACTGCTCCGGGTCTCTATGATTTGAAGGGTGCCTTCTCCAAACTGCCATTTTCAGATCTCTTCACAGTTATTCTATGGGATTCAGGTCTGGACTCATAGCTGGCCACTTTAGAAGTACCCAGTGCTTTCTCTCAAACCATTTTCTAGTGCTTTTTGAAGTGTGTTTTGGGTCATTGCCCTGCTGGAATACCCATGACCTCTGGGAGACCCAGCTTTCTCACACTGAGCCCTACATTATGCTGCAAAAGTTGTTGGTAGTCTTCAGACTTCGTAATGCCACGCACACGGTCAAGTAGTCTAGTACCAGAGGCAGCAGAGCAAACCCAAAACATCAGGGAACCTCCGCCATGTTTGACTGTGGGGACAGTGTTCTTTTCTTTGAAGGCCTCATTTTTTCCCTGTAAACCCTATGTTGATGCCTTTTCCCAAAAAACTACTACCAGAGAACATTCTTCCAAAACGTTTTTGGCTTTCTCGGGTAAGTTTTGGCAAACTCCAACATGGCTTTTGTATCTCTCTGGGTCAGAAGTGGGGTCTTCCTGGGTATCCTACCATAGAGTCCCTTTTCATTCAGATGCCGACGGATAGTACGGGTTGACACTGTTGTACGCTTGAACTGCAGAACAGCTTGAACTTGTTTGGATGTTAGTCGAGGTTCTTTATTCACCATCCGCACAATCTTTTGTTGAAATCTCTCGTCAATTTTTGCTTTCCGTCCACATATATAGATGTCCCTCGCACGGTAGACACAGGAACATTCAGGTCTTTGGAGATGGACTTGTAGCCTTGAGATTGCCCATGCTTCCTCACAACTTTGCTTTTCAAGTCCTCAGACAGTTCTTTGGTCTTTTCTTTTCTCCATGCTGAATGTAGTACACACAAGGACACAGGACACAGTTTGAGTCAACTTTAATCCATTTTACCTAACTGGCTGCAAGTGTGATTAAGGTTATTGCCACCACCTCTTATGTGCCACAGGTAAGCAAAAGGTGCTGTTAATTACACAAATTAGAGAAGCATCACATGATTTTTCAAAGGGTGCCAATACCTTTGTCCGGCGCATCAATAATCGATTTATAATCGAATCGTTAGTTGCCCCAAGATTCCCACCTTTACTCAGCAGTAGTAAAGTACCTTTTTTTATTTTAAAATATACAGTGTTTTAATGTATTTTACCTTTTTATATGTAGTATTTTCACCTAAATTTCGACTCTATTCCTACTTAGACTGAAATTCGCTGTACGTTGCCAGCGTAGGAACGGATCTCGTTCGTCACTCGAAGGCTCCCTGCATTATGTTGCACATAAAAGAGCGCATATAGTAGTCATTGAATAATTTAATAGGCTGTAAAGATTTATTAACTGTATTTCACTGGTTGTAATTTTGCAGCTCATTCTGGTGTACATTTGGAGGGATTATGGGGACACAGTCATGGGGACAATGGCAATTCGTCCGTATGCTTCAGTAATATAAGTTATTTTTGCAGAGGATAAATAATATATTCATGTGAGTGAATAAATTTTTTTTTTTTTTTCCTACATGTGTTGCGGCACTAATTGCCTTCATTTATTCAATCCTTAAAGTGCGTACGACAGGAGAAAAAAAGTCTTAAATAGCATTATTATGTGAATTAGAATCATATTTTGAGACGATTCGATTATATACATCAATTTAGCAAAGCGCAGATGACGAGAAATTAGTCTTTTAATCTGCCGGTTAGCCATGCCTACCATTATAGGGCTCTAGCGTCCTCAACAGGTGGATGACGTCAGCGGAGTAACGATTTCAGCCGATTTAGAATTCAGCCCATTGAGGGGGAATTATGCAGAACGAGGAAAACGCGACGAAGAGAGCCGCAAAATGTCATTGTTTCAGTCTCTTCTATATTTTTACAGTATATTCTTTTCATTTCATTTTTCCCCAATAGCTAAATAAATGGCATGGTCATGACAAATAACAGTCTTGTGCTAAATGGAACATGAAATAATAAAAATGCATTTATTCAGGACGACATGGCAAAATTACAACATAATGGTCAAAACTGTCGACTTCACCTTTACTGTCGCACCTCTTGAAAGATATTTTATGCCACCTAAGTCGTGCTATGTCATTTCCCTCCCCCGGCTTCGGAGAATGTAAACAAACCAAGAGGCGTGACAGCTAGCCAACATGCTAACCCGAACCGAGTGATGTTTCAGTGTCTTCGAAGCGGAAAATCACACATAACTAGCCCGGTCATTTCACATGACGACTGGGTTGTCGATTGTCTTCACCAATCGGCAACCCGCCCTGCGGCGAACAATTTAGAGCTCGTCGTTCCCCTGCTGAGGGCAGAGGGCTCGTTTGCGGGGAAGCGGCTGGACAATGACCGCCGGACAAACCGGCCGACGTCGGAGGAGTGCGTAGCTGCCAACACAAATATGGCAAAATAATGCTTTACTACATAGCGAAGTCGGAAACCGCGAGAGACTACTGAGAGGAGGGCGGCTGCAGTTGTTATGGAGCTAACATGACAATATGTGTATGAGGAGAGCTTTTTACATGCCCATCCATGATCAAACGTAAGTAGTCCTTTCTTTAAAGAAAGTTTGTACTATTAATTTGTAATCGCTGTATTCGCGGCTTTTTTTAACACAAAGTTGCAATTTCTGATCGGTTGGAAAATTTGGCAGAACACCGGGCACATGAAGAGGGAAATAAGCCGAGTATAGTGCTCTCCCAGCAGGGGGAGGTGCGACAAGCCGTCGGCCGAGGGGACAAGGAGCATGTCAGCCACAAAAATGCAAGCCACCTACATATTAAAATGATCCCAGTATTTGACATAATACAAAACTTTTGAAACCCCAAAAAGGCGCACACGCCTCTCCCTTGTACAGCAAGATTTTTCTGCAGCCGTTTGGCTGGTGTGATGCAAAAAATAAACTTATTAATCCGCAAAATCAGCTGAGTACTTAGTCCTTCTCATACAACAGTACGGCTGTATAGTGAAGAGCACTCCTTCTCCCGTACACGTCACAGCACCCTCTTCCTCAATGCAAGACCGAAGCCGGAAGTCTGTCATTTTCGTAGCGCGGGATTTAAAAAATTGAACAAATATATCGATCGCTTATTTACACATCCAAGTGGTCCATTTCATTCAGGAGCATAAAATACCGCGTGTATTATGAAATAAACATGCTTTTTCGTGTCACAGGCACTTTAAAGGGTGAGCACCACAATACAAATTTCATATCTTGAGCCCATCTGTCATTTTTTTCATTGGTCAACATTAATCTAGTTTTCGAAGGCAATGTTATGTTATTAAATACACAATGAGTCATTCTTTGTTTCAAGACTACCGTAGTTTTGCAGCAAACCTCAACGACAAGTTTTATTAAACAGCTCCTACAAAACTGCTAATTCTAATCAAATGAGTTCGGTTCAGTTGAATTTATTGGATGTCCTGCTGGGCGATTTGTTTCACAGTAGTTCAAGAATTCTGTACAACACGTGCATATCATTTCCTCCCCTCACAGCTAAGTTAAAAATAATTAGATACATAATATATGAATACACGTTTAAAGATTGACTGAACATTGACTTGTATTTCAGGAAACTTGAAAATTTGGTCGCAATTTCTTTCAACATAATTTCTTGGTGCCAAAGAAGTAACTTATTATACTTCACCTTATCAAATTGGCCCAACCACAAAAACTGCAAGTTGTGTCACAGATACAAATATCTAACCAGAAAATATGGAGGGAGTTCACTATACTGGACTGTCTCAGGAAATTAGAATACACAATATTCTAATTTTTTGAGACAGTCCTGTGTATATATACAGGACTGTCTCAGGAAATTAGAATACACAATACACACAATACACAATATTCTAATTTCCTGAGACAGTCCTGACTGACTGTCTCAGGAAATTAGAATATTGTGTATTCTAATTTCCTGAGACAGTCCTGTATATATACACAGGACTGTCTCAAAAAATTTGAATATTGTGTATTCTAATTTCCTGAGACAGTCCAGTACAACCATACAGCAGGCTTGCTTCCATTTACATGCTGTCATGTTTCATCAAACCAGCAAAGATAATGTCTGTAAAATGTGTCAGTTCAGTCAAGCGCATGATAAATGAGCTGCATATAAAAACATCTCCACAGCCAAAATTAAACAAAACCCTTACGGCTGCTTTGCTGTATTACCAAAGAGATTAAACTGATTTACAGTTAACACATTTCTCATGGATCTTTTTTGGATCTGAACCCTGCCGTGAAATTTTGGTGAGGCAGAACAGTTGTAATCTTTGTTCATGCAGTATTTGCAGCCAGTAGATAGTGATCAGTAAATCGAAAGTTGATTGTACATTAGGGGTTTCACACAGTGATTTCATTACAGTGTGCTGTTGCTATGGAGATGAGGGCTGGCTCCACTATGGGACCTGGTGTTGAGCATCATTGTGTCACCAAGTAAGAACCCATGTGTTTGACTTAAGAGCTTTAATATTGGAAGACAAAATAATGGGACTAATCAATCAGTTTCATTTCCAGGCGCAGAAAACCCTGAAAGCGGCAGTTGGTTTGTCCACTGACATTATCTCCCTTTTTGTATTACATTTTGTGCAATATTCCAAACCTTATGTTTTGTTTTTCACTTTTTATCTATGCTGATATTGCGCCTTTATAATATTCAAGTGTACACTTCCAAAGATGTTTATAAAATATTTCGATGTGTTGTTTGAACCAACAGAATTTCTGATAGCTTAGGTCTGTTTAGTAGCGTGTTTAGACCTTTTGTAGATTCTGCATTATAGAAAGTTTCCTTTGATAATTGGAACCTGTCAGTTGCCACTCCTTGGGAATAAAATTCCTTAGAACCTTAATGTCTTTTTATTTTTTTATTTTTTATTTTGGGGGGGGGGGGGGGGGTCTAAATCTCATGCAGTATAATGAGTAGCCACTGGGTGGTAGCACAGGACAACAGTTAAACCTGAACAGGGTTCAGAAAATGTTCATTAGCATCACTGCTAGTTAAATAAATGCCCAGTTGGACAACTTCACAATCATTAAAAAAAAAATATATATATATATATATATATTTATATTTCAGATTACCAATTATATCAAACGTGTTATGTAAAAACAAAAAATGGTTTTAAAGTATTTGCACACCTACTGACAATACAAGTTCATTCATTTAAACGCGCATTCTTCAATTGTTTATATTGAAATACAGGTACTACACAATAATTTGAACTCTGCACTAATGTGAGCGCATACATGAGACGAAGCTGTTCCCAGCTAGACTGCACGTAGTTAAAATCTCATCTGGCTGAGTTTCAACTGGAAAGGTTTGAAGAGTGACTAACATGAAGCCTCTTGGAGAAGGTCAAGAGCCCAGAGCAACCAGCGGCCATTAAATTCACTCAGAGTGCTTTGCTTTTTGACCAGGTTTGTACCGCACTATTATAGTCGGCAAACCCTTGACGCAAAGTGGCACGAGGGTCATAGAGATGCTATTACATTTGAGCCCCCAATCAACATTACGAGTTTTAAAAGAGACACTTGAGAGTTGAGAATCACTGTGAGCTGTGCACGGACATCTGCAATAAGCCAATGTGACTACTTTTAATTCTGATACTTTTTTAAAAATATATTTTTCAGATGTTTTTCTGGCGTGTACATTATATTTAAAGCTACTGAACAGCATTGTTTTAAAATACATCCATTCTTAATAAATATAATTGCAGTGTTGCCCTGAGATATGAGTGACATGATTTTTTTTTTTTTTTTTTTTTTTGATTAGGTCAAATTTATTTTTCAATACCATTATTATTTGTTTGTTTGTTTGTTTTTGCTTTGACTTGTGAGCACACACCTGAGGTACAAGAAATGTGTTGCCAGTATAGAACAATTACACTCATTCTTTATCCTCTGCAAGGATCGTTGACATGTACATATACAGTATGTATAGTTACAGAATGTCTTCTACTGCCCCCAGGGGGCCAAGGTTGATATCGGCAAAATGTCCATTCAACTGGTGCAGCAATTTTAATTCTATTTAATTCATAGTGTTTTTTTTTTTTTTTAATTAAGTACCGTATTACAAAGTACTATTTTTCCCATTATAACAATATTTTGTGGGGTGGGCGGCACTGGAGTGTTTTAATGGTATTTCCATTCATTTCAATGGGAGAGGGAGATTTGTGATCTGAGTGTTAATTATGAGTGTAGTCATGGAATAGAAACCTATATAACCTATACAGGCATTGCAAAGCTTTCTTAGGAAGTGTTTTAACTACTTAATAAATGCTTATTTAAAAGCATTAACTGGAGCATGAACCTCAACCACAGTCGCACTAGAATTCATGATGACACTTGGAGACAAGAAACCCCGACAAAGAAAGTCAATTAGTGGCAAGCCTACAAATCGCACGTGAGAGTCGTGCTTTGGTTGAGTGGGGTCTGTCTACATTGTCATATGTCAAGGCTGTGGCTGCCTGCCAGCCAAATGTTCGACAAAAGATATGAAGCTGGAGATGAGGGCTGACAGACGGTCAATTGTCATTCAGCTCATTTCTAAACGTCTTGGGAATTTTTCCCCTTCTGCACTTGCTCACCCCACGCACCTTTGCGTTAGCGCATGCTCACACTCTTGCTGAGCGTTTGGAAGGAATGAAATCTCCCATGCTTTTCCTGCTGCTGATGTATGCAAAATTCAAAGAGTCACAAGCCTGCAGAGCTGCTCGAAGGTAAAATGGAAAACTGTCAAAAATGATTTGCTGGGTGTGCTGGCAGTGAGTGATAATGTTTCAGTTCCACTGACGATAATAGACGTCCAATTCATTTGACCTGTGAGGGGCTGGCAGCAAATTCTTGCTGCCATCCGTCCCAGACTCTCAGTCCAAATTGACTGGACATCGTAGTCAATGGGAGAAATTGATACATAATCTTAAACTAGAAACTAGAAAGGAAAATAGAAAAGGAGAGAAGAGAAGAACAAACAACAAGAAATACAGTCAACGCCCACATTATGTATATAGACGTTTCCTGTGCGAAATATGGGCGCCGCCATCTTGGACAATGTCTGCCTCGAACTTCCGGTTTAGAAAAACACCTCATGAGTTGCGGTGGAAGTTAGCATTGTGTTGACGACGTTAAAACTGCGAAATCAAGCCAGAGGAACCCACAGATTCTTCAAAAATTTATTCAGCACGACGTAGATGAGACGTAGATGTGATTGGATGATTGTTCTTATCACTTTGTTGATCATTTGTGGAGAAAATTGTAACAACCTGTCAGCCTGTGTTGACGTGAGGTATAGATTGATACACCGGCCACTTGAGTAACCAAAATGAGCTGAAATTACATTTGCCGAATGCAGAAGGAATGACACGGATTTTGTTGTTACAAGGAAATACGACAAGGTATATACATATAAACAAAAATAGTATGTCATTATTTTTTATTGCAGATCGTGATCGCAATAAAAACATTTGGACAACATGACATGACTACAACACGTAGCCTCGATATATGTCCATCAACGTACAAGTCGTCTTCCCTTACCTAACAGCGTTTTCCAGCTGTAAAGAAACGAACAAAAACTTGTAACACTTGGATTTATGCGGAGGCTACAGGCTAGCAGTAGTTGTAGTAAAAATTATTAAACTTCATAATTACAATCATCATCAGATTATTAATAGCAAAGGCAACAAGTCGTTTCATGCGCCAGATTTTAGGTTTCGTATTTTTGGAGAACATACCTTCCATAACACAGCAGCAGCAGCATGACTAAACGAAATCCCGGTGTACTGGTATGCCTCGAAGCATCCTGATGGCCTTTCCATCCACTTGCCATAGTCAATAAAATACGGTAATATTTTACTTGTGGTCACCCTCGGCCACTTCTTTATGTTGTCTTCCCGTGTCAAGATGGATGCTATATTTCCAAATCGTGGTTAAGGTTAGGTTTTTAGTGAGTAATGCCACTCCAGCGCCATTGAAGTCAATGGTAAAACAATTGAAGATGGAAGTTGTAGGCCGACATAAGGAAGTAAAGCGGAAGTACCTCGGAAAATTGTCTATAGTGGGCCTGATGATCGTGGAGAAAAAGGAGGGGGGTGAGTCAAAAAGAGATGTGATTAGGTGGGGTGGAGCGTACACAAATCAGCAATGTGAGTTGTACAACCCAATACTATGTTAAATCGCTTGTAAGTGTGGATATGTTGACATCCTATTCTATGCTACCTGATCACTAATCCTGGCACCGCTAGTTTCTCTTTAGAGTGCCATTAGATTAGACACACTTGATACCTTAGTTACGATCAGCTTTAAATGTCTTTATTCTTTCCATTTTTCAGGTGATTACATGTGCTGTATTTTTCTTTCAGAGTTTACATATTTTCCTACCGTCACAAATTTTCTGCACTACAGTATTTAGAAGCATTTAGATTGATTCGCTTTTCTTAATTGCCAGCCACTGCAATTAGGCAATAAACAATTATGTATGTGCGCCTCGTGAGAAAGGGGGGGGAATTGTGCATAATGTTGCTCCGCAAGTTAGAAAAACTTGAGTTAATATTTTAAATTGTCGAAAGTATATATATATATACATACGAATATATATATATGTATAGTATATATAAACCCTCAAAATTATGTCATTAATTTATCGCCCATGCAAAGCATGAACCATTCTGAACCAAAAGCATGGAATTTTGATGCCAGACATTTTTGTTATTCTGGTCTGAATGAATGGATCCCTGAAAGAAACAAAGGGCACCGTGATTTTCGGACTATAAGGCGCACCTTACCCTCCAAATTTTACAAGAAAGTCATATATATATATATATATATATATATATATATATATATATATATATATATATATATATATATATATATATGCAATGGACTATAAACTGCAGGGTTCAAAACGGGATAAAGCCAAACAAAAAAATAGTTTATAGTTCAACAATTGCAGTAGTTTTCTGCTGAGGATATTAGAATTCGCTATCAGCAGGCACAAATTTAGCTGAATAGTATTTTTTCCTTCCCCTTTTGCCCTCTTTGTTCTAAGCAGTCGACTAAGTGCTTGCAGTTGTCAGCTGAGTGTGTACTGGCTGCACTTTCAGCTGGCCGGGTCCTTCCTGTGGTGACAGTATGCCATGACGGATTTCCGTTGACTCACTTTCATTGTAACCACAATGGGTCTCTCAGGCGGGAGAGAAAAAAAAATCACAAGTGCTTGATGTCATCCAGTTAAAGCTGTGGCTTTGCGTGTCGCTGGCAGATGATTTAAGCAGCGCTGAAAGGAGTTTGCTGACGAAATGAAGGGTTAGGTTACATGACGCTTATACAAAGCAGCCTGATGGATGATGACTAAATAGTGTCTGAATGTGACGAGCCTGACTTTCACATCACGTGAGCTTCCTTTTATCCAATGCAAAATAGACTGAATGAGCGTCAATAATAAATATCTAGTGGAAGTAAAAAAAATCTACCCACCCATTTTCAAATGTGAGGTTAATTTATTAAAATAAATAAAGAGAGAGATTTTAGATCAGAGAGAGAACAATTTAAAGCGTTTTTCGTCAATCTGAATTGCTCTATCATTGGTTTTAGTGCAGAAGTAAAAACCAGTCAAAATAATGGCAGTACTGAGTGCACATTCTTATCATAGGTATGTGATCATCTCACTTTTTTCTTTTTTACCGCTCGTCTTGAAAAGACCCCACAACTCTTTAAATGGCACTTATTTAACTCATTGGCTGCCATTGACAGCGCCAGATGTCCAGTCCATTTTGACTGGTAGGGTACTGTAGCGATCGACTGAAGCATGAGCATTCACAGTTAGTTCTCTCAGTCTAAATGAACTGGATGTCTATCAGTGTCAATGGCTGGCAATGAGTTAAATAATATGATATTTAAAAACAAAAAAACCTTCGAGCGATTTGAGTATAACTTTTTATTCATTAGAATTTTCTTAATGTGTGTTTTTAGCATTATTTTATTAGTTTATACATTTATATTTTCCGTTAAATTATGGTATATAGAAAATATTGGTAACACTTTATAATTATCCGTTTTATTAGTTAATAGGTCATTAGTAAACTGTTGATAAATGATTTATTTTTGATTTGTGAAGTATTTGTTAACAGTTTGTTAACAATAAGCATTTACAGGGTGCTCCAATATGGTTGACCCCATTCTAAATGCCCATGCTAGTTAATGGATCTTAATAAAACTATATACATTTTATGTTGAAGGTCATAAGTTTTATTGGTTAAATATACAAGAAAAGTACAAATATTTGTTGGTTCTATGGAAGATTTTCATAAATATGCAACATGAGCGCTGCCTGCAAAATGCCTTATAAAAATGCCTTTTCTTGTGAAGTGAACGGTATTTCTTAACCTGAAAAGATAGAAATGTCCAACGTTACACACAAAAACTTGAAACGTTTCTACACAAACTGTGTTTCAAGTTAAGAACACCCTGTAAATGCTTAACAAACTGTTAACAAATACTTCACAAATCAACAATAAATCATTTATCAACAGTTTACTAATGATCTATTAACTAGTAAAACGGATATTTATTAAAAAGTGTCACCAAAAATAGTATAAAAATTAGGGCTCTCAAAATTATCGCGTTAACGGGCAGTAATTATTTTTAAAAATTAATCACGTTAAAATGTTTGACGCACATGTCCCGCTCAAAGAGATTAAAATGACAGCACAGTGTCATGTCCACTTGTTGTGTTTTTTGGTGTTTTGTCACCCTCTGCTGGCGCTTGGGTCCGACTGATTTATGGGTTTCAGCACCATAAGCATTGTGTAATTATTGACATCAACAATGGCAAGCTACTAGTTTATTTTTTGATGAAATTTTATTAAAACAAAAACATTAAGAGGGGTTTTAATATAAAAATTTCTATAACTTGTACTAACATTTAACTTTAACATTTAACAAGTCTTTCTATCCATGGATCGCTTTAACAAAATGTTAATAATGTTAATATCATCTTGTTGATTCATTGTTATAATAAACAAATACAGTACTTATGTACAGTATGTTGAATGTATATATCCGGCTTGTGTCTTATCATTCCATTCCAACAATAATTTACAGGAAAATATGGCATATTTTATAGATGGTTTGAATTGCGATTAATTACGATTAATTTTTAAGCTGTGATTAACTCGATTAAAAATTTCAATTGTTTGACAGTCCTATTAAAAATACAATAATATTTAGTAATAAGATTTATCTAAGTCTAATCTCAATTTATATATATCGATGGAACTTTGTGTGCGTGTGTGTGTTTGTTCCCTCGGGACTCCGAAACGGCTCGACTGATTTTCTTGAAATTTTACACATTTGTACTATAAGTGTCTGCGAGTGTTGTTAGGTAGGTTTTGTATCGTACTACGTCCGATGAGTATCCACAATCGGGGAAAAAATCGTGTTGCAGAAGGAATGGCCTGATTTTAACCATATTTGACACACTCATAGAGAGTGACATCAATAGTGGTTGCAGAGCTTTCAGTAGTGCAGAAAATTGACAAAATTACAAAACCGATATATTCCGATTGCTTCCAAACCATATGTCGGATTTTAAGTAAAATTGGCAGATTCGTTGTTGGGGGTCATCTTGGATATTTCACACCGGTGCACCCCTGAATAGAGTGACAAATTGACAATCAATAAACCGTTAATAGGACTACTTTAAAAAGTGTTGTTTTTGGAAAGTAGGTCACGGTAAAGTCACCCTATGCGCGAAACGGAAATGTAGGTCACAGTGCAGTGGTGTGGAAGTTGGATGCTGTGGAGTTAAATTGGCACCTTTGAAACGTGCCGCTATTAATGGGTGAAATGTATCAAATAGCGATAAATCACGTTACCCTTATATGCCTGGGTAACAACGGTTCTACCATTGGAACAGGTATCCCCAGAAGTGTGCCCATGCAGCCCAGGTTGTTAGGAATGAGGCAAAATTGACACATTCGGGTGTCCAACGTACTCATTTTTAAAAACTTCTGCCATTTTTTAGGGGAGCAAAATTTAAAAAATTGCAGCCCAGCGTAAGGTAAGGTAAGTGTGGTACCACTGAATTGGCGGCCAAAAATCATGTGGAAGCCCTGATTTAGAGGTTTCCTATGTGTCGATTTAACAAACCTTGGCCCCAACAACTCAGCACAAGTACTAGTATGTCCGGCAACGCCGGGCCATATAGCTTGTGGAATTAGAATTAAAAGACATCGTCCCTGTGTATGTGGACATCAAATTTTGTGTCATCGTGGTTTATACAGTGGGGAGAACAAGTATTTGATACACTGCCAATGGGAAAACCCATTGGCAGTGTATCAAATACTTGCTCTCCAAACTGTATGACCCAAAATGTGGCCTCCACATATATCAGTGCTTCTCAATTATTTTCTGTTAGCCTCCCCACCCCCGAACACGTAAACTCTCTGCTGCCTCTGTAAATATTTTTATTTGTAAATATTTTATTTTTCATTTGTCTGTAAAATTATTATTATTATAAGTACACTTCTGCGTAACACTGTGTCCTTTTTAATATTAAAGAAAAAAATATATACAGTAGATCAACTTAAAGAGAATTATAATACTAAGGGGCTGTGAGATATCAATAGAACCGTTATGTGGCAAGATAACAAATATTAATAAAGTTAACAAAAAAAGAAATCATATTCATGAGCAATTATCGAAAATAGATCAAAAATTACGAACATTTCCGAAAGTATTCCGGAAACAGCCGAATGGGGCTTTGACGTCACAGCCAGGAAACAAAAGGTCGAGGCAGGTGCCATTGTTGTTTATCAACGAGAGAGTTGCGTTCTTGTTTTATCAAAAAAATCGCTAAAATGATTCAAACCTGTCATGCTATGTGGTGTACAAATAGCCATTTGTCGCAATGTAGTACCCATGAGTCCCGAACGCGATACAAAGAGCTGGACTATGCAGACAATGAGTAAAGTTTGTCCGTGCAAAGAGGGATAATTTTGCAGACCCAACCTCCGGCACGATTTTGTGTGGTGCGCATTTTACACCTGAAAGCTATTCGAACTATAGACAAATCAGGTTTTGCCAAGAAATTGCTGCTGAAAGCAGATGCGGTGCCCACCATACACGCGCAGGCGCAGCCACCTAAATGTCCCGAGATATCAAGAAAGAGGACGATGACTGGCACTGATGAGACCACCCCACCACCCCAGTCTAAGCAAAGGAGGGAAGCAGCCAAGCTTGAAATGGCCAGAGTACTCTTTTATAATAAAAAACATCACACATTGGAAATAGGACTGGACACATGTATAAATTATCGCTCGTAAAATATATACAACAAGTCCTCTAATCCCATTCATATTTGTGTCTGTTGGCAGAGCGAAAACCTATGATAGCACAATAAATCATAATTATTCTATACATTATTTTGCGGTCACAGTGTATCAGCTTCACAAAAAGTAATGCAAAACAAACCATTCGGTGTTTCCCACATGATCTGTTGGCGGTGTTTCATCAGTGTGATTGCTCCCCTAAATGATCGTTTCATTAGGCTGCATTGGCTTTCGTTTGGGCTCAAATTGATAACCCAAAACACCAAAGAAAGGTTCATAACTCTCCTCGTCACCATTAGAAGAACGTTCGTTACGTCGGATTCGTCGCTGCAACTAGAAACAAAATTGTCCGCCATCATCGCCGCCATTCAGTACTAAACACTGTGTTTCCTAGTTGTGATGTCACGCACACAATATGCTAGATTTCCGGGATCTCGGGCGCCGGTTGTTTTAGCTTGACAATCGATCCAAATTTCTATCATTTTCTTGGTGTTGCGATGTGTTTAATTAGACGAAGTGGCAGGATATGAATCCAAAAGGTATGCGTTTATGGATAAATGATGGAATATTAGCATTTCCCCAGGTGTTGTAATACTCTTTAAAGTATAACTTTCGTAACATTGTTTTGTTTGTAACAGAAAAGACTTACAGTGGTATGAAAAAGTATCTGAACCTTTTGGAATTTCTCACATTTTTGCATAAAATCACCATCAAATGTGATCTGATCTTTTTTTTTTAAATCACACAGATGTAAAAACAGTGTCTGCTTCAACTAAAACCACCCAAACATATATAGGTTTCCTCATTTTAATGAGGATAGCATGCAAACCATGACAGAAGGGGGAAAAATAAGTAAGTGTACCCTCCGCCGAAGGAGACTTAAAGAGCAATTGAAAACAATTTTTACCAAGCAATTTAAGTCAGGGGTGTGCCCAATCACTGATAAGTGGTTTAAAGCTGCCCTGCCCACTATAAAACACACAAATTGTCTTGATGAGGAGCATTGTCTGATGTGTACCATGGCTTGGTGAAAAGAGCTATCTGCAAATCAAGGATTGTTGATTTGTATAAAGCTGGGAAAGGATACAAAACCATCTCTAAGAGTCTGGATGTTCATCAATCGACACTCAGAGAACTTGTCTACAAATGGAGAGTGTTTAGCTCTTTTGCTTCTCTCCCAAGGAGTGGCCGTCCACCAAAGATGACACCAAGAGTTCAGCACAGAATACTCAGAGAGGTAAAAAAGAACCCCGGAGTGTCTGCTAAAGACATGATGCTTAAGCTTTTGGTGCTGTTCCAGTGAGATTTACAAAGATGACTGCCTGAAGAAGACATCAAAATTCCCCCAGTCCTTGATGATATGGGGCTGTATGTCAGGTAAAGGCACTGGGGAGATTGCTGTGGTTAAATCTTTAATAAATGCACAAGTTTACATAGGAATTTTAGACAGCTATCTTATCCCTTCAATTGAAAATAAGTTTGTCATTTTCCAAGATGACAATGCATCATGCCACAGAGCTAAAACTGTTAAAGCATTCCTTGGAGAAAGACTCATCCAGTCAATGTCATGGCCTGCAAATAACCCAGATCTCAACCCTATTGAAAACCTGTGGTTGAAATTGAAAAAAAAAAAAAATGGTCCACAGCAAGACCCCGACCTGCAAGGATGATATGGCAACTGCAATCAAAGCGAGTTGGTACCAAATTGATGAGGAATACTCATCAAGTCCATGCCTCAGAGACTGCGAGCTGTCATAAAAGCCAGAGGATGTGCTACTACATACTAGAGATGTGTTTTGATTGTTGTTTCTTTGTTTGTTTCTCATGATTCCATATTTTTTTCCTCAGAATGGGGTGATTCCATATATACTGTATTTCCCTGCACTTGCTCTATAAAAGTAAAATTCACTGACCACCACAATGTTTTTTTTATTCATTTCTTTTAGTGTTTCTGAATGCTACAGAGTTGCACTTTTGAACTAATTCATTATTTTTATCAAGCTTTTTATCTGAGTTTGTTCTACATGATCAAATGTCTGAGTGAGTGCTCGTCCGAGACTAGTGATTCCATACTTTTTGCTAGGGGTTGTATGTAAACGTCAGGTTTTTTAATTTTTTCTCAAATTACCAGAAATATTCACTTGCTCTAAAAAGCGTTAAACAACCTATTCTATGAACAACTCAATTGAATTTTTCATGGAATAGCTCATATTAGTGGTTGACCATGTTGTGAAATGATTTAGCTTGGTCACATTTTTTAAAATATCACAAATTCTCTCAATTTAAAAGGGGTGTGTTGATTAAAGACTCATTATGCTAAGGTGAAATCACGAAAAGCATTCACGTGTAAGTCAGACCCATACTTGGGTTTTAAATATATACATTATTGGTTCATTTTTTTTAAATGAGTCTTCCCACTGCTGCTCTTATCCACCGCTTTGCACATTGCACTTGTAATTGGTCGGCAATTACAGGCGGTGCGTTAAGGAGTTGTTACTTAATTCATTAGACATGGCCAACTTCGTTCAGTCTAATAAAGCAGCACCTTTTATCGCACAAGAGCAGGTCTGTGTAAAATGGTTGAGATTACAGCATTCGTGTGCTTGACAAAGATTAGAATTCTGGCGAACGGGGCCAGAGTAAAAACATCCAATGCCTACTGCGGCGTTTTGCGGATTCACCGAGCGTGTTATTTTCACGCCGTGTTTATCCACTTGATTAATGCCCATTGAACATTAACATTTGAACATAACCTGAGGAGTGCATATATCTGCACGCGACACCGCACATGCTTGATAATGTAAAGTCAAAAATGGTAAAGAGGCTCAAGCTGCCTGTGAGGCCAGTTTAAGCAAACTACAGGACAGCTGGCAGAGAAATCATTGTGAATAATGGCCTCAGTGTGAGACAGGAGCAGTGCCGTGGGCGGTCTTTGTTTGTCTGTTGTGCTTACAAGTCGACTTTATGATTCTGGAAGTGTTGTTTATATTTGTGCTAGCGTTGCCTTTTCTTGCCATTGGATTATGGCACCTGGACCATTGGACACTTGTTTTCCCATGATGGAAAGGCCTGACTGGAAATTAATGGTCATGTTTCAGTGCCATTGACAACAATAGATGTCCGATCCATTTGAACTTGGAAGGGCTGGATGGGCGACGTATCGCTATATGATATCATTTCGCCAATCATTTGAATTACAAGTTGTTTTAATTAAGCAAAATTCAAAAGGACAGACTAAACCTGGTGTAAATTACTTTCATGTAGAAGTTGGCTGTTAAAGTATTTAAGTGTGCAAATGGTGATTTTGTTGTTGTTGTTGTTGTTGTAAATTCAGTGATACCAATGCACGGTACACTTATAACTCAAGCACAGGTGCCTAATAATAGTAATAATGAGTATTGATTGGAGTTGTCCAATACTACCGGGTAGCCGATAATATACAATAAAAGCATTTTATACTGATATCAGATGATAGCAACGTCAACTTTTCATTATTGGTTTTGGACCAAGATGCATGTTGCCTCAAAAGTGCCTTCTGCTTTTATAAATGCTGTTCTCAATTTAACACAGCAAAAATAAACAATAAATGATTGAAAAATAATGAATTATTACCTCATTACATATAAATTCTGCGTTACCAGAAAGAAATAGTCACTAAAAGAACAACAACAACAACAACAAAACGTAATAAAATTAGGGCTGTCAAACGATTAAAATTTTTAATCGGGTTAATCACAGCTTAAAAATTAATCATAATTAATCGCAATTCAAACCATCTCTAAAATATGTCATATTTTTCCGTAAATTACTGTTGGAATGGAACGACACAAGACAGATATATACATTCAACATACTGTACATAAGTACTGTATTTGTTTATTATAACAATAAATCAACAAGATGGCATTAACATTATTAACATTCTGTTAAAGCGATCCATGGATTGAAAGACTTGTAGTTCTTAAAAGATAAATGTTAGTACAAGTTACAGAAATTTTATAATCAAACCCCTCTTAATGTTTTCGTTTTAAATAAAATTTGTAAAATTTTCAATCAAAAATAAACTAGTAGCTCACCATTGTTGATGTCGCCGAGCGGTGACATCACATGGGCTCCCTGCCGTTCTTCCAGTGTCTAACTACGTAAGGTAGTGATTGAAATACACCACAAGGTGTCAATGGCGAGTTTTAAATTACTTAGAAATCAAACCAATGAGTGTTTTGTCCCTCGCTCGACGCCGTAGTTCCCTGTTTACTTGTCGAGACCTCTGATCGTTTGTATATTGTGACTGAATATTGCCATCCAGTGTATTTGTCGAGCTAAACGAAATGTTTGAATAGTTTGTCCAAAGTCTGAGCATCATTATTACAGATAGAAGCTCTTTTCTTTTTGTGAACATTATTTTTTTTGAGCGATAGGAATATTATTTTTGCTCTGTATTCGGTCCTCAATGTGTGTGAGTACACAAGTTGACAGATAGCGAACAACAGAAGCTCCAAAGAGGAATCAGACGTTGAGGCAAAGTTGAATGGGCTTTACTGTAGTCATCAATTCTCTTGACACGGGCACGTTTCTGATTATTGTAAAACTGAAAATAATAAACACTGAGCCAATAACTTGCACAAGTCATAAAATAACACAAAGTATACACTCATGTTTCCGTTTGAGCAGTAGCACTAGCAAATTAGCTCACAAGCAACAAATTATGTAACTACATTGCACCATATATGTAAACGAAATGAAATGTACATCACCAATAATTACACAATGCTCATGAATATATATAAAGAAAGAATGCAACTCACAAGCGATGCATGTATAAGAGACAAACAGTGTGATAAGACAGCGATAACTGCCACTGAATACTGGATGCATACGTTAGCTGGTCTGTCTAGCACTGTATTGGTATGAGTTCGCGTCGACATATAATCACGTCAGCAGAACGTGCTGAAACCCATAAAATCAGTCCCACCAAGCGCCAGAAGAGGGCGACAAACACAAAAAAACTCAAGTAATGAGTAACAGCTTATTTTTGTTGATTTTTTTTTTTTTAATTAAACAATGGTATTTTTTTTCTCTCAGTGCAAACTTATCTATATGAACTGTTGTTATAATGACACTGTCCAATAACAATTACATAACCACATGAAACCAAAGAAATTATTTTAAAAAATCATTGGAAAGAAAAAAAACAGTAATTAAGCATTATTTGTCCAATGATCATGAGTGCCCTGCCCTCTAGCGGAGAAAATAGTTCCTACTTTGAGTAGTGAATACTGTAGTTCCTTCATAGTTACTATTATGAAATTAAAAGAATCATATCTCCAGTTTTCTGTGGTCAATCTGTGCTAAATAAAAACGGAGTTTTAAATCCACGATTTCGATTCTTGTTGAAGGCAGCGCTCTATGTAATTTGTTACGGTACTTTAAAGACGCGTGATTGAGCAGGCTTGCGTGATCAAAAAACGGCAAGCTTGTGTCTTATTGTTGTAATGGTGTCATGTAATTATTGTTGCGAAGTCTCATTGGTGAAATTAGCAGTGATACTCTTGGCAATAGCATTGGTAGCAAAAAAAAAAAAACAACCATCTAATATGTTGAATAAAGAGGAAAAATGTAACGACTCTTTTGTAGCCCAAGTAGCGGAGTAAGAGTAGCATCTACTCAAGTAAAAGTAAAAAGTATGGCTTAGTAAAACTACCCTTAGAAGTACATTTTTCTCAAAAAGTTACTCAAGTAAATATAACGGAGTACATGTAACACGTTATTACCCACCTCTGTCTATAGACCCTACTCACATGACGTCACAACCACGCCCCCGCGCCATATTGTCCGTCAACTCGTCACTGTTGATGCATTACCGCTACGTAAATTCCTCCTATTATGGCGTGTTTTTCTGCTCGTTAACATTAATAATCAAAATGGTGAAAGCGTGTGTGGCGGTCGGTTGCAATAACAGAGAAGATAGACGGAGAGACTTGAAGTTCTACCGGATTCCGAGAGACCCGGAGAGGAGAGCGAGGTGGGCTGCTGCAATTCGACGAGAAAACTGGGCTCCAAACGATTACCACAGATTATGTAGTAGTCATTTTATATCTGGTAAGATGCATTTAATATATATTTAGAGGGTTTTGGGCTGACAACCACAATTCAGATCATTGCTAGGCTAATCGCCGACAACATACACTCAGACGTTGTGAATGAACTACCTGAAAATATATAATTATAAGGGGATAATAAGACAATTGTCATACAATTAATTTACAATTTTACTATTGAGGTCAAAAGCCAAAAAATAAATTTAACTAGGGACAATCTGGAGTAGTGCTATCGCACTTCATATTTATTACATATTATATGTGTATGTAGTGAGAGTGCTATCGCTAAACCATATAAACATTAAAAGCCCTAGCTACATTGACAAATGACATGAAATACATTAGACTTGACAGTGGATGTTAGCAAGAACAAAAGATTTTGAATTGAACATTTCGTAACTCACCTTCCCGAGCACAAGATAGATTCCTGCCAAATTTTCGTGGACGAGGACCTGTTTCCCCCAACCAGCAACAAAGTATTTATAAGCCTCCAAGCTCTTAAAGTTTTTCAAACTTTCGTGAGAATAGGCTGATTTTGTGTGGACAAGATAGTTGTAAATATCAGCGTAGCAGATGTCAGGCAGAGACGGCGAAGACAGCGGGTCGAAAAACATCGATTTAGGTATCAAATATGGATCTGGCGAATGGATAAACTCAAGCTTTTCCACATAACGCCTTTTATGCAACGCATCCAATGAGTTTACAGCGTCAGATAACACCGGGGCTTCCATGAATTGCTCTATAAATTGCACGACTAATTAAAACCATTGAGAATAGGGCTAAAAAATGATGGACAATATGGCGGCCGGATACAGCGACACGTCATTTTGTGACGTAGGTGAGTAGGGTCTATAGTAGGGGTGAGGAACCTATGGCTCTTTTGAGGGCTGCACCTGGCTCGCAGACAAATCTTCAATTAAAAAAAAAAAAAGTTTCGGTATGTAATGAGAGGGCGCTAGAACCTCGGGGAAAACGGGCGGGCGTAAGGGCCACAGGGGAAGCGTTACAATTAGAAACCAGTAAGGGGCGCTCACATTTTTTCCTTTGGCAAGCCAGTGGTCAGGCGACTTTCGGGACAGGTGCGGCAGTGGAGAACGCAAAAGTCTGATGATGCGTCTGGCAGTTGGTTTAAATGATAGCTATGCATCCGTAGCGTGGTGCAGACAGAGATGAAATGCTTCAGTCTGTTGCTATACATTTAATTTTGTTTTATTTCCATTTTTCTTGTACAGCTGAAACAAGATAAAAACAACGTCCGTCTCGCATTGCTGCACACAGACGGCTCATTTCTTATTCGCTCTAAAACACATTTTTTTGTGTGTCATTTAACTTCTGCATTTTAGACACTAGCATTCTCTCGTCGTCCGCGCGCCATTACGAACACATCTGCAGTCATACATAAACATAAAGATCAACATATTTCTGAACTATATTAACACACAATACATATCACAACCGTCCTAAAATAAAGCAATCCGCTAATATACACAGTCAAATTATACTCTTTTTTTTTTTTTTCACCTGAAACAAGAAAAAAAAAAAACTTTTAACAACGTCCATCTCGCATTGCTGCACAGACGGCTCTTTTCTTATTCGCTCTCAAATGCGGACAATTATTGCCCATGCACGCTAAGAAGCCAACACTGCCCCCTACTGGTTTAAAACCGTAAGTACAACAGTCTTTTTAGACTGAAACTTATGTATTTTGCACAAACACAACGAAATAAGATTAAACATTTTAAACATAGGTTTAATATTTCTGTGGACACAACAAAATATTAAAATAACTATTGTAATATTATCTAATTATTATTTTAAAATAATTCAGAGACTTATTGTACTTTCAAAGTGTTGAAATTAAATAAAATGCACATATTACTTGTATTTTTAGTTTTAAACATATTGTATGGCTCTCACAGAATTACTTTTAGAAATATGTGGTGTTCATGGCTCTCTCGGCCAAAAAGGTTCCCGACCCCTGGTCTATAGGTTTTTGGGCAAAATGGTTAAGTTGTGATACATCGGGTCGAGAGCAACGCTGTGCAGCCAAGGCTATATTGGAGGCTTTCTTTACAAGTTTGGCTTCGTTGCCAGAACATGTGACCCTGAGTCCAAGTGACTTTACCAAAAGCAAAAATATTAAAAAGTTATAGGCCCAGGTACAAAAAGTTTAAACCATAAAAATCGTAAGTGAAAACAAAAAGTATTATTAAAGCAAGGGATTTGTAACCAGGGTGATTAAGGGGGGGTGCTGGAGGTGGTTGTCGTAGGAGTGGAGTCCAATGTCTTTCATGGGCAGCTCCCGTTGACTCCTTTTACTGGAGGCAGGCCTAAGGCGACAAAATATCAAACACCAGTGCGTGTTTGTGAGTATCAGATGCCTTTGTCGTGGTTAGTGCGCTCAGCTGCGTGTCACAATTATTTCTCTGGCACACAAAAACCCAGGGAGAGCCTCTCACCCTGCTGCTGCGGTTGTCTCGCGCTGTGGCACCCATCGAACACTGTCTCCATGTGATCGTCTGTCAGGTTGCCTGGCCGTTGCTGCCTTTCTTGCCTAGACTCCTTCTTCCTGTGTCCATCTGACCTCTGCATTTTATCCTGCAGGGTCATTCCACAGTCTCGCCCCGTTGGCCTCCGATTGGCTCAAATGTAGGGTTGGGAATCTCTGGCATGAAGCCGATTCGATATGTATCTAGATTCACAGGTTATGATTCGATTAAAAAAACGATAAATTTTCAAGGCCGAGCGATTCGATACGATTCGATACAGTGTAAGAACGATACGATTCGATAAAGTGAAAACGATACGATAATAAATATTTGTTGTGTGTGTTTGTACAGTATTTTAAACATATAAAAAGACCACATTTCTAATATGGCAAAATTTAATAACAAAATTTCATCCCAATGTTATGTTATTTTTTTTATGAAAAAAAAAAAAAAAGCTTACTATATGACCGTCTATTTGTTAGATGGGATTGATAATAAAACTCCAGTGACTGACAGCAATAAAGTGCAGTAATTCAATTACTGTATTTCCTGGTGTTTTTAACACAAGAGGTAAGTAACTTAAGTGCAAACTTTCAACGTAAACATCTTACAAACAAAAAGTATTAATCATATGCAGCAGCTCTAGAAAAAAAAGAATTAAACCTGCTAATGTTATCATAAATAAATATAAATTATGCTGTACGACTGGTATAATTGGGGGGTGGGGGGCATGGCATTTTAGACAGACAGGTCAATAATCATTACTTTAACCTAATACACAGCAAAGTCATTCACTTATGCCTGTGCTTCCTCATTTTTTATTCCTCATCACAGTCCATATCTTTTTTGAAGGGCAGATTTTTCTTGAGGAAGATTAACTAATCCACATTTTTAAGTAAACTGCGTTTTGTGGAAACAATATGCCACCGTTTCCACCATTGTAGTGGGTTATTTTTCAGGGTTAACAACTCACGATCTCTGTATACCGCTCCACACGTCACACAAGCTCTGTCCCATGCGAACAGATCTGGCTGCCTTCATCACTTAAAAGTCCGACTTTTGTTTTCCTGGGTGCGTTGAAAATCAATCGCTGCACGTCGCTGGCGTCGGTGATCACACTGTCCATTGTTTTAGCATGTTGCTTCGTTGCCACTACTAGTTTCGTTTTGGGCTGTGAAGAAAATGCTACGGAGCGTGCGTTACAGTGGTTTCGTTAGCTCTCGCGTTGTTATGACACGCCCGTGGCGATCGGGTAATGACAGCGACTAGTAGCAGTTCTGCCGAAATGCATGGGAAGTTGAGGCAACCACGACTGTGAGTAGTGCTTGTCCATATTATATCATGCGTGCGGTCTCGATCTAAGTGCGCTGTGTGGTGAATGACACAAGCGCAGCATGTGAAGTAAAAGCTAAATTATTATCATTTAAAGCAATGCATTGAACTAGGCATTAGAAACTGATTCTTGTGCTCGCGATGGCCGAATTCTATTTCTACTATCGGTTCATTGAATATTTAATGGCTAATTACTGTTGAATGGTAACTTTACTATCGATACATCTGTATCTCTCACCTGTAAAACCGGATAACCGGTCGTATCGGTTTATCATTCTCAAGCTTACTCAAATGGTGCCATCTCTGATTTTCATTGGCTTATTCCTCTGCGTGTTTGGAATGGTAAGAGTCCTGCAGGTGCCTTGCATTAGTGTTCTAACCGGAGTCAATTAGGCTCGAAGTTCAACGTAAACACTAAAAATGAAGCAAAAATGCAAAAACAATAATCATCACACAAACCCAAAAGACAAAAAATAATATCACAACACTTCCACCATGTGACATATTACTTGAATGATCTCATTTCAGTTTTTTTTTTTTTTTTTTAAATTGTCCCTGACTTGTTAAAACAAGTTGACCTTATTTTGAATTTAAAGACGAATAACAATAACCATGCACTTTCTCCCAACTACTCTGAACAAAAATTCAGTGCAGCATAGCTTCTGGATTATGGATGTCATGTCCATTAGCCACAGACTCCTAGACCCAAATGTAAACATCATTTAGTTTGGACCAAAGTAAAGGAAAACACCAATTGTTAGACAGTATTTCGATTTCATTTTGGTTGTACTGTGCTTAAGTACGTTGTGGTAGAATGATTCAATTTGCGCTTGCCTTTTACCTAATCCCATCCAGCTTCCAAATTGCCATGCAGCCAAATTACAGACAATGTTTTTGGCCATTATCTTGTCAGTCTGAGTGACAGTGTTTCTCACCGGCTGCTGTGTGATCAATACACACATACAAGCGTTGCGCAGAGATGGCTGGCTCCTTTGAAGCCTGTTTGTGGAGCTGGATTTGCTGAGCTAACATCGTCCACAGTAGAGCCCCCGTGAATAAGCTTGTTTGGCCAGAATCCTCTGTGTTTGAACAGCAGCGGAGTGTATTCAAACGGAGAACAGACAACGCCCCTCCTGTCTTTCTTCCTCAATATGAGCAGACAAACATGTCAGCCCTGCCAATTCCTCCTTTTTTCCTTTCCTTTGTTCATCTGACTTATGCTTGATTGCATGCCACCACAAATATCTGACATGAAATTGTCTGTAATATTGTTGGAAGGATTTCTCACTGAGAACTCAAAAGAATGTCCAATTGATACTTGTAGGGTGACAAGTGAATTATACATATCTTGAAACAATGTGCTGCATCTTGAAATGTTGAAACACAAAGTACAGTCCTTCCTCAAGGTGAATGTAAAATGAGGACCTTTGGAAAAAAATGAGCTTTTGCACTCATTCTATCACAAACAAACAAGAACTGCAACTTTGCTCAAAAACTGCCTAAACCAGGGGTCCCCAAACTACAGCCCACCTCCACATTTGGTCCGGCCCCCTGAACAATTTTTTATTTTATTTTTTCCAAAAGTGTTATTCATTTCCTGGCTTTTTTCTGTGAGGAACCCAGAGAGGGTTATATTATATTATATTATATTATATTATATTATATTATATTATATTATATTTTGGGCTGTCAAATGATTAAAATTTTTAATCGAGTTAAGCACAGCTTAAAAATCAGTTAATCGTAATTAATCGCAATTCCAACCATCTATAAAATATGCCATATTTTTCTGTAAATTATTGTTGGAATGGAAAGATAAGACACAAGACGGATATATACATTCAACATACTGTATATAAGTACTGTATTTGTTTATTATAAAATTCTTAAAAGATAAATGTTAGTACAAGTTATAGAAATTGTATATTAAAACTCCTCTTAATGTTTTCGCTTTAGTAAAATTTGTAAAATTTTCAAACAAAAAATAAACTAGTAGCTCGCCATTGTTGATGTCAATAATTACACAATGCTCATGGTGCTGAAACCCATAAAATCAGTCGCACCCAAGCGCCAGCAGAGGGTGACAAAACAGCAAAAAACACAAGTAACAAATGGACATGACACTGTGCTGTCATTTTAATCTGTTTGAGCGGGGCATGTGCGTTAAATGCGTCAAATATTTAAACGTTATTAATTAATAACATTAATTACCGCTCGTTAACGCAATAATTTTGACAGCCCTATATATTATATTATATTATATTATATTATATTATATTATATTATATTATTTTTTGTTTTTATTTTATTTACTTTTGTTCCGTAAAGAATTCAGAAAGGGTTATTTGATTGTGGCTTTCTGAAAAACAATAAATTTTTACATTTAGGCACTCCTGCAATCGTCACACTTTTTCTGTTACAAACTGACCCGGCCCCTCATCAGAGAAGGAAAAGTTATGTGGCCCTCACAGGAAAAAGTTTGGGGACCCTGGCCTAAACCTTCTGCAAATTATTATGGATGTCATAACATTGAACAGTGAAAAAGAGTGAAAGTCTATCCCTGCCAACGGCAACCGTTGCGTTAATACTGCAACACATTGCTACTAGACTACTACCCATTTAAAATCAGCTCAATTTTGTCTTTGCTTTTCCATCATAGACAAGTGGTCCCTAACTTGAATGTATGTCCTGAAAATATACACTTGTTCTCAAAAAGGACTCATGATCAAAATCACTTCCGGCACATGAGGCCTTTTGTTGCTTTGCGTGAATATCTGCGTAGCGCACGGATCAGGTTGAATGTGATATTTTTCCCCAAAAAAATAAAAGCCAAACCAAACCTGAAAGGTAAATAGTGAAAATAATGTTCCCCTAGTGACTAAAAATAAACAAACAAACAAATAAATAAATAAATAAATAAATACCCCCCATGAGTCATCATCTTATCGTTGTGGGGGGTCCGTCTGTCCTGGCGGAGTCCCCTGTCCGGAGGAGTTACAACTCCCATTTCCGGAGAGCTTTGTCCATGTCCAGGGAGTGGCGGAGGACGTTGAGTCTGAATGGACCATGTTTCATGCTTCTATTGCTGAGGCGGCTGCAAGGTGGTCGGTGCCTGTCGTGGCGGCAGTCCCAGAACACGCTAGTGGACTTGACTGGCATGGCCAGACTGTTCTCCCTGTATTTTTCAAACACCGTGAGAAGAGTCTGGGACCCAGCTCCTTATTGGCCTCTCGAGCGCGAACGAAAGTAACCGCGCAATCAGATTCGTTTATTTGCGCAACGTGTTCTTAATGAGCAATGTCACTCTTGTGCGTCGGACGTCGTCTCCACAACAACACAGATGGCAAACGGGAGAGCCGAGAATATTTTCAAATCCGCAGAAAATTCAGTTTTAAATGACCAAAAACACATCAAGTCGCTAAAACCCCAGCAATTGACATCACTGGAAGCCTTTCTTTTAAAAGAAGATGTGCTTCTTCATGCTAGAGTTCCTTGTTGCTTTACCAACGTCACGTCCGCCCGTCGCTGATAGGTCCACTCCGCTGTCTGTTTGCTGTGGCTTGCTCGGCCCTGGGTATTTGATCCGCCAGATGGTCGTCACCGACTTTATCGCTGGAACAGCGATGAGTCTGGAATTCCAGGCAACTGGTGGACACCAGCGGTGAGGGATGCTGTCAAGCTGAAGAAGGAGTCCTATAGTGCCTTTTTGGCCTGCGGGACTCCAGAGGCAGCTGATGGGTACCGGCTGTCGCTGAGGTGGTTAAAAAGCTCCTGGAGTTTCTAAAAGCTATGAATGTTGTGGGGTGGTCTTGGTTGACACGCCTCTGCAATATCGTGTGGACATCAGGTACAGTGCCTCTGGATTGGCAGACCGGTGTGGTGGTCCCTCTTTTTTAAAAGGGGGATCGGAATGTGTATTGCAATTATAAGGGGATCACCCTCCTCAGCCTCCCTGGGAAGATCTACTCAGGGGTTCTGAAGAGGAGGGTCCGCCAGGTAGTCGAATTCCGGATCCAGGAGTAGTGTGGCCTCTGTTTTGCATCTCTGCATTTTGCAGATGATGTAGTTCTGTTGGATTCATCACGCCGTGACCTCCAACTCTCACTGGAACGCCTTACAGACGAGTGTGAAGGGGTCGGGATGAGAATCAGCACCTCCAATCTGAGACCATGGTCCTCAGTCGGGAAATGATGCAATGCCCTCTCCGGGTCAGAGATGAGGTCCTTCCCTAAGTGTAGGAGTTCAAGTATTTCGGGGTCTTGTTTACGAGTGACGGAATAATGGAGAGGGAGATCGAAAGGCGGATCGGTTCTGCGTCTGCAGTGATGCGGACTCTGCATTGGTCTGTCGTAGTGAAGAAGGAGCTGAGCCGAAAGGCAAAGCTCTCTACTTATCGGTTGCTCTACGTTCCTACCCTCACCTATGGTCATGAGCTGTGGGTCGTGACCGAAAGAACAAGATCCCGGATCCAAGCGGCCGAAATTAGTTTCCTCCATACGGTGTCTGGGCTCTCCCTTAGGGATAAAGTAAGAAGCTCTGTCATCCGGGAGGGGCTTGGAGTAGAACTTTTGCTTCTCCTCATTGAGAGAAGCCAGATGGGGTGGCTCGGGCATCTGATTAGGATGCCTCTGGCGCGCCTCCTTGGTGAGCTGTTCCAGATGCCACTGGAAGGAGGCTGCGGGGCCGACCAAGGACAGGAGAGGAGACTATGTCTCCGGCTGGCCTGGGAACACCTTGGGATCCTCCAAGAAGAGATGGATGATGTGTCTGGGGAGTGGGAAGTTTGGGCTTCCCTGCTGCAGCTGCTGCCCCTGCGACAGGACATTGGATAAGCGGGAGAAAATGGATGGATTCTAAAATATTATTTTAAATATTTTATGCTCATGTTTCCGTGCCATTGACGGTGCCAGATGTCCAATCCCTTTTGACTGGGAGTGTTGTAAGTGGCCGTTCGCTCCTAGCCTCTCCCAGTCGAAATGGATTGGACATCTAGCGCCATCAACGACAGGTAATGTGTTACTTGAATAATCTGATTAGATGCTTTATAAATAAATACAAATCTTAAGCCTTTTAACAGCTACTGATTATTTAATTTTAGACTAAATAAATGAAGTGTACCAGTTCAGGGTGTCCCCTGCCTACTGCCTGTAGTTAGCTGGGATAGGCTCCAGCACCTCCGCGACCCTCGTGAGGAAAAGCGGCATGGAAATGAATGAATGAATAAATGAAGTGTTTGGGGCTCATTTGTAAGTAAAATGAGGCAAAATGCTGACATCTCTTTGTTATCCCTCCCAACAACATTTGCACCTCTGCCTCTTTTTTTATTTGCACTAAGTTCGGCTCGTTTAACTTACATGACCCAGTGGATATATAACCCAGGGCCATTGAAAACATTCCGAGTGCCTGTAGGGATCAAATTAAACCACGTAAGCTGGAAAGACTGCTGTGCTGCCACCAGCCTTTCACTATGCTCGTCACCTCCTTCGTGCGGTTTGAAATGTGGTCTTTTGCTGCCTCGGAGGCCTCGACTCGACAAGCGGCATCCATTCAACACACTTAGATGGGCACTATGTTGTGGCACTGATACGCAAAATCTAACCCTCGTGCACAATTTGTGGCTTGCAATGATACGTATTATTTATAGTAACAGGTTTGGAGGGGGCTGATTTTGTGTCCAATTCTTCTTTCACTGCATTAAATACCACTTTTGGGCACCCTATTTCAAATCAGCAGCACATTCCGATGTTATTTGACATAAATGTTTTAGAAATGGCCCACCGGCACAGCTAAACTTACATACACAGCACATTCACATTAGGCCAAGAGGACCAGGGTCTGGTTGGAGAGCTACATTGCAACAACCCTTGCAAATGACTTGTTGAAAAGATTTAGCATTCACGCTGTGCCAACCAAACTGTTTTTTTTGTTTGTTTTTTTTGTTTTTAATTGTAAATAAACCTCTTCGTGTGAAAAGACTGAAAAGACCCGTCCAATGTCCTCCTGTTGTGTCTCAGGGGCGGTGCGAAACTGCAGTTCGTTACAAATGGAGCCTCCGGTGCAGGCATTTGTTTCCTTAATACAGTAACAAGGACAAGGAATTCATCAGCTTCGTCAGATTTTTAATCCTTTATTTTAGATCTTGTGCAACACAACACGGCTACTATCCGCCAAAGGCAAGGCCAACAACACCAGAACGTGAACAGAATAGTAAATGTATCCCACCCCACTCTTCCGCACCCTCACACGGTGCATTCAGGAACAGGATGCAAGACACAACTGCCATACTAGAACCCGATTCTGTGTATCAAATGCAACTGCTTAGCGCAGCAAAGCAACATTTGTCCATGGTTCGTCTGTCCTCTTGCCATTGTTGATTTTAAATAGCGTACGCGCAGTACTTACGCTTCCAAAGATGCAGAGCGTGCAGCATCACAGCCTAGAGCATCACAGCTCCACGCTGTGACGCTGCATGTAAAGTTGCAAAAGTGCACCCTGCTTCGCCAGGGTCTGCTTAAAGCGGACCGAGACCCACAATTTTTGGGTGGACCACAGTTCGTTTGTTTGGTCCGAACTACAATTCTGATGCAAGTTCCGCATTAAACACACCCGCTGAATGTCTGTGCGCCAGATGCAGCCGGGTTAATCAATCTGACTGTCCAAATGGTAGGTTACGCAGTGTCCGGGGCGGACCATGCAGACTGGATGTGTTCGAAATCAGAACTTTAACAGTCGACGTGTGACGTCACAGCAGCGCGCACCCTAAAGGTGGGCATCTGCACTGCGACATGAAAAAGAACATACAGGAGTCAGGACAGAACATCTCAGCGAACAGCAAAGTTTTATGGTAAGTACTTTGTTCAAAGTCACAATCACGTTTTGAAGTCACTGCTTGACTCTTAAGTTATTCAGTTGAGCGTTAAGGTGTTCCAGATAGCAAAATACAACTGCAGCGGACATGGGCTATATGTACTGCAAATTTCGGCCCAAATTCGTAAAACGATTTTGTAACATATGCGCCATATCCAGCCCATACATTATTGTCGTGTGTGCTACTTTGGACCTGTTCTGGCTCAAAGCTGTTTGGTGAGCTTGCAAGTGAATCCTTACGGACTTTGGCACATTGTTCAAAAAGAGACTGGGGCGGATCCGTTTTATGAAATTGGGCCGAAACTTGCAGTACATCTGGGCGATGCCCACTCCAGTTATACTTTGCCATCTGGCCCAGGACTCTCCGACCCTGACAAGGATAAGTGGTGTTGAACTGCATGGATGGACGTGAGCTGGGGCCTGGGTATGATTTTCAATAGAGCATTTTAATGGGGTTGAGAACACCTTGATCATGTGCATCCCAGCAGAAAGAATCTTGTTGAATAAAGTGAAAAGAAATAGGATTTAATTTTTCTAGGGAAAAAGTAAATGAAAGCCAATATTTTTCAAAGTAGGCAAAACAGCTGTTGTCTGACATTTTATCAATGGCAGTACTATTTAGCCTCTCAAATTGCCCTGACTACCAGTCACGCATTGGCAACTCACTGAGCTGTGCACCGTCAATGACCTATACATACTGTATTGGCCCGAATATAAGACGGCCCCGATTATAAGACGACCCTCTCTTTTTCAAGACTCAAGTTTGAAAAAAGGCTTTTTGAACACCAAATTAATTTTTATACAGAAAATAATTACAGTAGATCTGAAACAAATGATTATAACAATATATTTGAGAGGAAAAAGCATGTTATTTTGCCTCATTCAAATCTTAACATCTGAACATTTAAATATGTAAAATAAAGTTCAATCACATTCGTAAATGAATGGCTTCTGGTTTTTGAAATGTAAATAAACCATTCTATTGTGATAAAACAACAAAATTTCAATAACTGCATTAACTATCAAAGTGAAGTCTAACTGTAACTGTAGTCTTGACACAAATCTGAATAAGGAAAAACATTGCAATAAAATAATGCAAACTGGTTAAACTAGTAGCTGACATCTGTCATGACAGAACGTCGCTTCAATGATATCTGGCGCCATCTAGTGTTGTGAATGGGTATAATGTCTAGACCGCGAATATAAGACGACCACCACTTTTTCAATCTTATTTCAATGCAAAAAACACCGTCTTATATTCGGGCCAATACGGTACTTTAATGAAACCAGAAGTGGGCTTCATCTGAGTCTAAGACAAAGAAAGGAGGACGACAGCGACAAATTGCACAAGAACAGAGTGTATCAGCGCTTTGTGCTTTATGTGCATGGTGTGACTGATGTCACGTTCGTCACACAATGACTACATTTATAGGCGATGTCACTTTTAGTGTGTTACAAATTATTTTTTTTCCATCATCAAAGGTCTAAGAAATGTTCTATTTGCATACTAAAGACGTATTCACAACTGCCCTGTTTGGGCCGGACCAAACCAAAAAAAGTTCTTCTCACCTTTTGGGCTGGTGTGAATACAAACCAGCGAACTCTGGTGCGGACCAAACAGCCGGTCAGAGACCTCGCCGGAGAGGTGGTCTCTGTTCGCTTTCAAGTGTACTGTGGTGTGGTATGCCATACAGTAGGTGTGAAATCAACCACACTGTGGTCCAGTCTATAGTTGAAATCACATTTCTTTTTGCATGTACTGTAACAGGCTTCTGTTGCCAGGAAAGGTTGTTTGGTTAGCATCACAGTCTGTGGTTATCAATATGTCAGCTAATATGAGTCAGGGTTCAACGTGAAGCAATGAGAAGCGGAATGTCTACTGTCCTTGTAAAATGAACATGGCATCAAAGGCTCCTGATTCTCCAAATTTCCCACGAATGCTTTTAACTGGATAAAAACAAATCATTATGAGCACCTTTTCAGTACTCGGGAGCTGTTTAATCGTTTACTTCCTTTATTTTACTGTGTTACCCCGCCCATACCATTTTGCCCAACGATTGGAGGATTTTTGCCCATTCGTAGTATGTTGTCAAATCCTGGGCTCCCTTGCTCAAATTACAATGTGAAAAGGAACTGCATCAAAAACAGTCCGGACCGATTTGGTGCGGACCAAAGAAAGTGAACTATAGACTTTCCTGGTGTGAATCCGCCCTTAAATACTTCGTGCATCAGTCTTTTACATGGTCCTTCATACTCGGTGTATCAATTGCTTTAATGATATGATCTAGTGGATGGTCTTCCCACTTATATTTACTATTTTTATAGGGTGAAAAGAGAGATAGTTTAATACTGATAAATGTTTACCAGTATGATTATTCAACATGAGTGCTGAGATGTAGCTGTTTGTTCATGATTAAACAGATTGGCTTACTTTGGAAGTATGATATTTTTTTCAAGTATCCGACACCTTTTAAAGACATGGAAAACTTATGCATGCATTCATTTTCAGTAGATTGGACTATTGCAACGGTATATTTACAGGTCTTGATAAAAAATCAGTCAGGAAGCACCTGCTAGAACAGAATGCTACTGCCAGAGTCCTTACAAATACAAGGAAATCGGTTCACATTACACTGGTTTTGAAGTTGTTACACTGGCTTCCAGTGAATCAAAGGATAGACTATAAAATACTACTGCTCATCGGAAAAACACTTAATGGCCTCGGACCAAAATACATGCTTGATTTGTTAGATCCCTATGAAACATCAAGACCCTTAAGGTTGTCTGGAACCGGTCTCCTGTAGGTTCCAAGAACAAGAACAAAGCAGGGTGAGGCGGCATTTAATTATTATGCTCCTCACCTCAGGAACACATTACCTGAAGGTCTGAAGTGTGCTCAAACTGTTAGCTCCTTTAAAACAGGGCTAAAAATGCTTTTGTTTATCATAGCATATCCATAACTGTCTATATATTTCAAATTTCAAGCTATTTGCTTTTTATTCATTTTCTGTTTTAGTCCCATTTCTGATCTCAATCATTAATAGTTTTTTTCCTTTTTTTTTTAAAATTCTATTCCTGATTTAATGTGATTTTTATGAATAATTTTATTTCCTGTTTCGATTGTCTTTGTTTTAACTTTCTTTTGATTTAATGGGATTTTTAGGATGTTCATGTGATGTAAAGCACTTTGAATTGCCTTGTGTTGAATTGTGCTATACAAATAAATTTGCCTTGCTTTGCCTTTAAAAACAAATGTTTTACTCCTGTTAGTAGTAATATATTATAAACTATAATTAGCCTGAAAACACAATTGCCTAAGTACATTTTAACTTGCTGTTACAAAGCAATACAAAACTACAATAAAATTATGTGGGTTTTTTTGGTTGTCTTATGCTTGTCTAGATGCTAGATTATCCATGTGATGTTAATCCTGAAACGTTGAATCAAGAAATCTCTTTTGTTGTTGTTATTTTGAATTTGTATTTTTCTTCTTTTGGAAAATGTTCAAAAATAACTCAGGAAATTAAGCATTTAGGTAAACAATGATGTGGAATTCTTGAATTTAGTAAACCATGAATTAATTTCCACACCACCACCTTTTAACTTCTTCATTCATTCATGAACTCAAATTGATTAGCAACATTAACTCATCAGGATAATATGCCAAACAATTAGACATAAAAAACAAAATAGAACAAAAACGACAGTGTCATTGGATGGAGGGACAGTTTTTATTTTTGCTGCAGGCAGTATCAGCTCCTTTGTTATGGTGTGGGTTTATTTTGCATTGAGCAACTAGGTACTGTATGCCACGTTAAATGATGCTGACAGTGCTTGCTGGTTTACTTATTTAACATTGACTAAGCGGGAGGATTGCTGGCAATATTCGGCACGTTTTCGCTGAAAAAAGTCATTCTTGGTATCCGCTGCGAACATTTTTAGACAAAGTAAACAGACTGGTCTTCCCCCCACCCCCACTATTCTAAAAGTCAAAGCCAAATGCTACATACGCTTCGTCATATTTCCTTGTCTTAGCTTGTCATATCTCCGGTGCTCTTTGCTGTGTGCTCTTGTTTGGTTCAAAAAATACTGTGCACACGTTGAAAATGAAGGCGGCACTGCCACGGCAAAAAAGTATGTTCCCCAAGGTCACATGCGCCACCCCCAGCTTCGCTCTGCGCCCCCCTGGGGGGGCCCGCCCCACTATTTGAGAAGTACTGCTGTAAGCATAAATACCATGAATTTAATATATGCCAGGAATTTGATTTTCAATGAAATACCCAGGGTGTATAGATCCCAAGTTTCGTAAATTTAAACTCAGATATATATGTTGCCGTTTATTTTAAAAGTCTTCTTTGAAATCATTCAATCCATTGCATGACAATGTTTTGACTGACTGGCATTAGCACCTCACCCCCGCCTGGGCTGCTGCATGGCTGTTATCTCAATGATGTTCTAATTCTAGCCAAACACTTCTGTGTTTGACTCAATGGAGGCAGTGTAAGTCAGCAGAGTCAATATTAGCACAGCACACAGGGTTGGTGTGAGGAAGGGGTGTGTGTACGTTTGTGTATGTGAGAGAGAGAGAGAGGATAGGTGGTTAAGGTTGCTCCGTTAGTGAACCTCAACTGCTTGCTCCAGTAACAACAATAGAGATAATAGAAAAGGAATCAAGAAATTCCTGCTTACATTTTCCTCGCTTACTTCCTCTGAGTGCACGACATTTCTTTTTATCACTTTTTTTCCCTGTAGTATTCTTTATGAGGGAGTTATTGTTAGACTCGAGAGTTCCTGCTTTCACCCTCGTTGCTGTCGGTGCTCTTTGAGCCAAGTCGGAGCTCGATGACTGTGAACAGCTGAACACTGCATGTCAATTTTTTATTTCTCATGATGAATGGAGATAATTATGTTGGCACTATTTGTTTTCTCACAGTCAAGACTGTAGAAACAAATGTAATTCTCCGTCTTTAAACACATTTTAAATAACAAGAGATGTATCCCAAAAAAAGATTTTTTTTTTTTTTATCATTTCATGCACAAATTATATATATTTATATATGGCGGAAAACACTTGAGTGACTTGAAGTTCCACTCTGAGAGCCCCAATTTGTCCAAATTTTAAAATTGTCCAATTTGCATGTGTGATACATCATTTGAAAGCTTAAAATGTCAATTTTCTGAGGGAAGAAAAAATTTGAACAGGAGGGCATTTAAAAAAAAAAAAAAAAATTAAACAGCACAACCCTAACTGGAGGTGAGAGCACGCGTGAGCAGAATTAAAGACACCATGATTTTTAACGAGATATTATTGCGTACTTACCTTGTTTCGATCCAAAAACTCCATATTGCATGCATCATTGAGTTTCAAGACACAGATGTGAATGGCCACAGCTGGATTTTTTCGGGATTTCATGGGTGAAACATGGTAATATAAAAAGGGTCGCGATGCAAAAATCGCAAACGTCAAGGAGTATTTTCATTTTCATATATTTACCCTTTTAAACGCCCCCCCCCCCCCCCCCAATTTTTCTTTGTTTGGATCGATTATTTATCATCTAAAATATTGGGGAAAATGCGACAGTAACGAAAAAAATAAAATTAAGTGATAGTTATGAGGTTGATATCCGTGACTTTTTCACAGACGCCAATTTTTTCATTGTGATGTAATTTGTTTAAAACTTTAAAATATACGAGTAAATAATTTTTTAAGGTTTTTTTTATTTATTTATTTTTTAAACGAAATATTAGACATCGATTAATGATTCAAAGCTAAAAATGACAGACATTTTGAATAAGAAATATAATTACTTATCTTCTTTTTACGGCTGGGTTGAAACAAAAGCGGTTGCGCGACATACAGTATGTAAACGGGGGTCTCAAGGGTAAAACGGACAAATTAAAAATAGTTCGGGGGCTTAATGCACCATGAATCTGCTATTGCAGCATATAGACATATTGTTCTATTAAACACAACAGTTCTTTTGGCTTAAAATACAGCACTTTATTTTAAAGAGGGGTGCAAGAGCAGAAACTGCTTTTTCAGTCTTGTCTGTGTTTTCCGCCATATAATTTTTCAAACAATGAAAAGGAATTCGTTTAACTCATTGGCTGCCATTGACGGTGCTAGACGTCCAAACCATTTAGATTGGATAGGGGCGACTGAGTAAGAGTATTTACAGCCAGTATTTCCAGTTTTAAAAATTATATATCGCTATCAATGGCATGCAATGTATTGAATCCTATGAAAAAAAATCATCAACTTTCGAGTTTTACTTCAGGCCGGAACCAGTGTGTATTTCTGTTTTTATTCATTTTAACTAGAGTTGTCAGATATTATCGGGTAGCTGATAATATCGGCCGATAAAAGCATTTGGAAATGATATAGGATAATATCGACATCAGTTTTTGATTCTTGGTTTTGGGCCATTATGCATGTTGCCTTCGAAGTGAATGTGGAAACCATATGCCTTTGTACAAGGGCTGGTCACAGTTTAGCACAGCAGTTATGTTTATTGATATAGTGGTGCAAAATACGCACTTTTCCCATAACTTCAGTTGAAGCTCTCTTATTTTTCACAGAATGTTTATTTTGAAAACCTTGAAGTTGTTACATTCATTATTATTTAAGCATTCAGTGGTGCATCACAATACAATTAGCCATAATATCCACCATCACCGCATATACCGGTATCAGTTTGATATCGGTATCAGATTTTTTGAGTTGGACAATATCAGGATACCGGTTATCGGTTAAAAAGTCATTATTTAGTGGATACAGTGGCATGAGCACATTCCGTTCCACGAATGTAACATGAACGTATTTTATCCATAAGAATTAATTCTAGTTAATTGTGCAACACTTCCCGTGACACCCAATGTAAGACCTTGTTAATAATTCAAGACATGATTTTTAAGGCTGAATAATCTGAAAATCAAATTAAAGGTATTAAAAACAATGCTATACATATACAATACAATATAATACAACTATTTATATACAAGGACTTGCCAGATTGTAGAATTTGAGCACGCACACTCTTTTTATGTTTTCTTACTATTTTTGCTTTGTCTCATTTCAGAGCATTGTTTTCTGTTCCTCAGCAAAGTCTTTGGTCACCGTTTTCCGGGGGGACATGGTTAATGTTCACTTGTAAACACACACTCACAGTAGATACAAAATCAGACACCGAAGATGAGCAAGAGGTGGGCAGAAGGGAAGAACAAGAGAGAAGCTTTTCTGGATTTTGCTCATAACGTGAAAATTGTCTCGCATAATGAGACTTATTTGCTCTCATGATGATGTTCGAATCGTGAAAGACTCGGAAGGTGAGGTGCTTGTATCATGAGGGTCCACTGTATTAATCTAGTTTTACTGTATATTAGCATTGTATGAATGTATAGATTTATATATTACTTTTATCTTTTTTAAATTGATTTTCAATTGTGTTGCACTGGTTATTGAACAAATCAATGGTGGATTTTCATGTTTTTATTTATTTATTTATTTATTATTATTATTTTTTTAATCCAAGTAGAATTTGTTTTTGTTATGGAAAGTTGGCATTTGAACAGGGGTGTTTAAACTTTTTATATAAACTACATCCAATTATCATGGCGTACCACAAGCAACACGTCACTTTTGCTCATTACCATTCATGACGTTAGCAATTCTTGCTAGGCGGGTCAACCTTCCGTTTGTCCCTAATAGTAAATGCATGGAAATAGTGTACGAACAAGATGTTTACTGAGCTAAACCTACCAATTCTGTCCGAAAATGATGTCCCTGGTGCCAAATTCAATGGTAAAGATGTGAAGAATATACAAATGTTCAGTTAAAGCAGTGCTTCTCAATTATTTTCTGTCACGCCCCCCCAAGGAAGACGTAAATGTTTCGCGCCCCCCCAAACTCTCTGCCGCCACTGTAAATAGTATCATTTGTCTATAAAATTACTATTATAAATACGCATCTGCTTAACATTGTGTCCTTTTTTTCTAATAAAGAAAAAAAGTAACATAGATCAACTTCTAATAAAGTATAACTTTATTAACATTGTTTTGTTTGTAACAGAAGACTTGACGTGCATCAATTTGCCTGAATTAAAAAAAAAAATTCACATCCAAACTAAAAAATACACTCAAGGTACATTTTTGACCATTTGATACAGAAAAATAAAATGTAATAAAATCAGTAAATAATAACAAATTAAAATTGATTAGAAACATTCACTCATGAGGACAATATGCCAAAAAAATTGACCGAAAAAACAAAACTGAATAAAAGAAAAACAAAAGTGTCCTTGGACAGGACAGTTTTTATTTTTGCTGCTCACAGTATTTACCTCCTTTGCAATGGTGTGGAATTATTTTGCAATGAGCATGCTAACAATGCTCACTGGTTTACTGATATAACATTGACAAAGCAGGACGATTGTTGGCAATATTCGGCACGTTTTCACTGAAAAAAATCAAGCGGCTTAACAATGAGATTGGGGTCTAATGTCTTTAAGTGGCGTCTTAATTGATTTGGCTTCTGGCTGTCTGCTATAATTATTTTTAGACACAGCAAACAGTGGTCTTTCATCATCACCCACTGTATTAAAAGTCAAAGCTAAAAGGCAAATGGCACGATAAAAGCGCATTCACGGCGGCCGAGGTAGAACCGTAGGTGAAGGCGGTCGTCGTGACGATCCCAAGCCGAAAATGGCACTTCTCGGGCGGCGACGTGAGAACCGGACAAGACAGTGGGTCGCTGCGTGAGTGAGTCCGGTCGGAAAACGGCTTTCGAAAACGGCGGCGGCACACTGCTCTTCATATCTGTTGTCTGTGTGTGCTGAGTGCTCTTCCTTAGTTCAAAAATACTGCACGCACTCTGAAAATGAGAGCGCCACTGCCACCTACTGAGTGGATGTGCAAGTACACTTTATTCCAGTACGGCATAAAACAAAACAAAAAAAAAACGTGTTCCCCGAGGTCACATGCGCCCCCCCCTGGCATCGCGCTGCGCCCCCCCACTATTTGAGAAGTACTGAGTTAAAGAGATGGCTTGAGTGTCGAGGGCTGAAAGAGCCGAACGGATCCAGAGGTAGCTTTTTTATCGACACTTTTTTCTTGTGTGCATTGCCTGACGCCACTGACAATGACATTCTCCTGTTTCAACAATCTATCCTTTACCACCATATACTGTACTTTGTCTTTCTTATATTTTATATCCTCTGTTTGTCTTACATCTCTGGCCTTTCTAGGGGGTCATTTATATTGCTAGTTTTGTGTAGCCATCACAAATGTTACTCAGTGACAGCCAATGAACACTTTTAATTTTTTCATTAATAACAAATCTTAATTCTATAATTATTTACACAGTTTTTTTTTAACAACAGAAACAGTAACAGTGGCAGTCAGATACCATTTTAATTTTTTCAGGTCATTCATTGCCAGACAGAAGCAGCACGGCAAAACGCCCCGCTAAAAAATAAGTAAAAATATCAAAATGGCTTACCTCTTCGTCCTCTGTAGGACCATGGCACCCAACAAAATGTTTACTGTATATTAAATGTGAATGGCTTCACCTTGCTGGCATTAAACTGGTCTTATGGATGTCCGCGCAAGTTGATCCATTGTTCAATTTTTTTCCTCCAAGTTTTTGGTTTGGGAAACGTATGAAGAAAACATCCTTCATATGTCCTAATGTCTAGAGTTGTTTCTACAAGTTCCATAGCAGCAGTGTTTGATCAGCATGTTTTTTTTTGAAAGATTACTGGAGAAAACAAACAGAAATAACATGGATTGTATGCGAGGGCGTGTCTATAATGACCCACTTCCGCGTAACAATGGCGTCGTTATGGTCTAAAAATAGCATTCGTGCGGTACGCTATTCTCAATCTTTCCAATCATCCCTGTTGTATTTGGGGGTTACAGTTGCACACCCTAGGACAAAGACACTGTTGTTAAAAATGTGAAGACCAAAAGACAACACAAAATAGAAGACACACATTCATCTGAGAGTCTGCAGTAGCCGTAACAGGAGCAGACAGTCCTGTTTGACTCAGCCGGAGGCCTTGTTAGCAGTAATAAGCCGTGTAAACAAAATGCGGCGGTGTATTTTAAGGTCATCGCAAACAGCAGCAATAACCTCGTAGTCAGCACAGTCTTCTCCCTGATGTGGCGGCACAATCTCCCCATTGAAATCTGCTGACACGCGGAAACAGCAACATGAACTAATGCACTACTTAAAGAGCATAATCGCTCTTTCCTTTACTGTTAATGAATGCTAATTAGGAGTCTGGAGCAGTTTCTGGCATGTGCTGGCTGGCCCTCTAATGTGCTGTATTGTTCTTCTTCTCGCTTCAGCTCAGCACTAATGCTGCTGTGCCAGCTATTAAAGTCAGATAAGCGATCCATCTTTAACATTGCCAGCCAAAGCGGCGCTAATAGCTCAGCCATTAAATTGTTCATTTCCATGGCTTCCTTTCATTGTTTTAGTCATCTCTATATAAATGTGAGTGTAGCTTTGACATGCAGTTTAACGCCTTCTTGAAATACTCGCCTGTCATTTTTTTTTTTGATGATTTAAAAAAAAAAATTATGAACAGTTTTTGTAAATTATTTATTCATATATATGTGTGTGTGTGTATATGTATATATATATATATATATATATATATATATATATATATATATATATATACATATACGTATATATATATATGTACGTATATATATGTATATATATGTGTTTGTGCGCATGTACAAAATTTGTGTGTGTGTATATACTGTAAATGGTGATATACTTATATAGCACTTTTCCACCTTTCAAGGCGCTCAAAGTGCTTTACACTATCTCGCCATCCACCTACTGGTGACGCAGCACCAGGAGCAACGTGGGGTTCAGTATCTTGCCCAAGGACACTTAGGCGAGTTCATCAGGGCGGAGAATTGAACCAACAACCTCTGTGTTGGGGGACAACTACTCTACCACTGAGCCACGCCACCCCGCACTATGCACTGTATGCATATATGTAGTCATATATTATCCTTTAACTTCTATCAACATTATTCCAATGTTTACATTCACCTATCTGCAAAATGACAATATGGAGGCACTTCTAATATTACGATATAACATATATATATACTCCCTTGGCCAAAGGTTTTGAGACACTTTGTCATCCAACTGAATGGGGAAGTGTCTCAAAATGTTTGACCGCAGGTGTAGTAAATATACTGTAAAACATATACAGACCCTTTCCAAAAATATTGGAATGTGATTGAAATGTTTCTTATTCATGATTTATAAAATTAACTTTTCTGTCATATTCATGTTTTAAATTCAAATTTTTTGGAATGGCCTGTATTTATTTATTCATTTGTAATTTATATACAGTGGGGCAAATAAGTATTTAGTCAACCACTAATTGTTCAAGTTCTCCCACTTGAAAATATTAGAAAGGCCTGTAATTGTCAACATGGGTACACCTCAATCATGACAGACAGAATGTGGGGAAAAAAAAAAAAACAGAAAATCACATTGTTTGATTTTTATAGAATGTATTTGCAAATTATGGTGGAAAATAAGTATTTGGTCAATACCAAAAGTTCATCTCAATACTTTGTTATGTACCCTTTGTTGGCAATAATGGAGGCCAAACGTTTTCTGTAACTCTTCACAAGCTTTTCACACACTGTTGCTGGTATTTTGGCCCATTCCTCCATGCAGATCTCCTCTAGAGCAGTGATGTTTTGGGGCTGTCATTGGGCAACACGGACTTTCAACTCCCTCCACAGATTTTCTATGGGGTTGAGATCTGGAGACTGGCTAGGCCACTCCAGAACCTTGAAATGCTTCTTACGAAGCCACTCCTTTGCCCTGGCTGTGTGTTTGGGATCATTGTCATGCTGAAAGACCCAGCCACGTCTCATCTTTCACTCCAAATCTCCCGATACATGGCCGCATTTATTCTTTCCTTTACACAGATCAGTTGTCCTGGTCCCTTTGCAGAAAAACAGCCCCAAAGCATGATGTTTCCACCCCCATGCTTCACAGTGGGTATGGTGTTCTTCGGATGCAATTCAGTATTCTTTCTCCTCCAAACACGAGAACCTATGTTTCTACCAAAAAGTTTTATTTTGGTCCTCTTCTGGATCATCCAAGTGCTCTCTAGCAAACCGCAGACGGGCCCAGGACGTGTACTTTCTTAAGCAGGGGGACACGTCTGGCAGTGCAGTCTTTGAGTTCCTGGCGGCGCATTGTGTTACTGATAGTAGTCTTTGTTACTGTGGTTCCAGCTCTCTGAAGGTCATTCACTAGGTCCCCCCGTGTGGTTCTGGGATTTTTGCTCAACGTTCTTGTTATCATTTTGACGCCACGGGGTGAGATCTTGCATGGAGCCCCAGATCGAGGGAGATTATCAGTGGTCTTGTATGTCTTCCATTTTCTAATAATTGCTCCCACAGTTGATTTATTTACACCAAGCGTTTAACCCATTGCAGATTCAGTCTTCCCAGTCTTGTGCAGGTCTACAATTTTATCTCTGGTGTCCTTCGACAGCTCTTTGGTCTTGGCCATAGTGGAGTTTGGAGTGTGACTGACTGAGATTGTGGACAGGTGTCTTTTATACCGGTAATGAGTTAAAACAGGTGCCATTAATACAGGTAACGAGTGGAGCCTCGTTAGACCTCGTTAGAAGAAGTTAGTCCTCTTTGACAGCCAGAAATCTTGCTTGTTTGTAGGTGACCAAATGCTTATTTTCCACTAAAATTTGGAAATAAATTCTTTAAAAATCAAACAGTGTGATTTTCATGTTTTTTTTCCACATTCTGTCTGTCATGGTAGAGGTTTACCCATGTTGACAATTACAGGCCTCTCTAATCTTTTCAAGTAGGAGAACTTGCACAATTAGTGGTTGACTAAATACTTATTTGCCCCACTGTATGTTCCGTACCGCTTATCTTCCAACAAGAGATGTTCATCACAGTCGAGTCCTAAAAGCTTTCCAGGTGTGAATTTTAAATGGTGAGTAGTAATAATGTGATGTAATCCATGAAATGGCTCGCTTCTAATAAGGTTAATCACATCCACACTTTTAACGAGCAGTTGGGGCCATATTAGCAGCCATATTATTCTCATTCCAGAGTCGTGTTGACTTTACTATTGATTTTAAGATCTGGCACTTATTCACAAGGCAATTTACTCAACTTGGGCCACTGAGAATTGGCTGAAAGGGTAGAGGAGAGGAAGACAGAAATAAGGCGTTTCCTCAAGTGCTTAATTTTTGTGAGTTGCAAATCACAACAAGAAAATGATAAAATAGCTAGTCTAATACAAACACTGTCAGTGGATCATATATATTATGGACATTAAAAAAGAGGCACAGTGAATGAGGGTCTGCAAAGTATAATACAATATTTCTCATTTTGCGTCTGCTAAATAATGATAAACAGGCTGAAACAACATAATATTTTCTTCTTCCCAGAGGTGAACTTGAGGGAGTGTTTAGTTTATAGCCTGTGCAGGAATAATGGGATTGTGATTGACCGAACGCATCCCACGCAATGGCATCGCAACAAGTCAAAAGATTGCTCTCCATCATTTTTCATTTGATTTTCAGAAAAGTGAAATTTAGCATTTATTACCACACTTACAAAGGCTGATGGATTAAACAGATTCTGGCCTTGCTTACATTAGTTCTGGAGAGAACCCAGTGAGTTTATTAACAAACTTTTCACTGATGTTTTTACAAAATATACACAGCTCAGTGGTTCTTAACCTGGGTTCGATCAAACCCCAGGGGTTCCGTAAGTCTATGGGGTTCGGCGAAGGTAATGAAACGCAGAGCCCGACGCTTATTAATTCTAAGCAAAGTGACTTTTTAGACCAGTTTTTGTACTGGTTTGCTCTCAATTTACAGGCTTAATAATAATAATAATAATAATAATGATACCGTAACAATAATAATAATAAATTTTATTTGAAGGCGCCTTTCTGGCATTCAAGGTCACCGTGCAATCATTGAAAAAAACATTTAAACAAATTAAAGATTGAAAACAGTAAAGATAATAACTTATAGAACATTTAGGCCAAATTTAAAATACTAAACAGACGTAAAACAGTAAAATACTAATAGATAAAAAATAAGTACAGAAGATCAGAGAGAAGTCAACACAGGTTGGTTGCAAGTGCTCCTTAACATTGTCAACCTCCTGGCACAACTTCCGGGTCACGCGAATGGCTGCGTGGGATACTCAGAGGGGCGAATGGCTTCGCTAAGAACGAGCTTCATGCTTGTTGAAAGAGCCTGAAAATTGTTTAGAACGCTGCCCGTTGGAAAACAATCTCAAACAAAGGCAAGAGGAGGAAAGAACTGGGATCGTTTCCAGCCAACTAGCATTCCTAGCTTGCTGGCTATTCTCGCCTAGCCGCACGCAACAAGCGACACCTTGACCACACCGTTTACAACGCAATGCCGCCGAAAAAAGGTCCGACACCAGAGGAGTTTGAGGACATAAAACATTCTCTTACTTCCTTGATTGAAGAGGTGACTGCGATCGGAGTACAGCAAAGACAACTTCTGGGGCTGCTGGAAGAGGTCAAACAACTTCGCATCCAAAATGCGGAAAAAGATCGGCGCATCACTCAGCTGGAGAGGCGAGTGGACGAGCTGGAGCAAAGTGCCCGTAAAAACGACGTGGTTATCACCGGCATCAAGATCCGACCGCGCACTTACGCGCGTGCGGTGGCCACGGACGACGTGGAACCCAGCCAGCAGGAGGAAAACTCGGTGGAGCAACAAGTGGCATCTTTCCTTCGGAGCAAGGGAATAACGTTGGACTTGGAGCACATCGAAGCGTGCCACTCGTTGCCGATGAGGAATGACAGACCGCCAGCCATCATCATGAGATTTATCAGTCAAAAAAACAAGACAATGCTGCTGAAACAAGGTCGCAAGTTAAAAGGTACCGACGTATATATGAACGATCACTTAACACGGAAGAATGCTGATATCGCCAAAAAGGCAAGATATCTTAAAAAGCAACGCAAAATTCAACACACGTGGGTAGTCAATTGTAAAATATACATTAAATTGAACGGAACGCCTGAGGAAGCAAAAGTGCTGATGGTGCGAGATATTGAAGAGCTTGAAAAGTACTGATACCTATCAAGACCAGGTACCATCTCTGCATACATTGACTATGAACGATACATCAAACACACGAACTCTACTCAGGAATAAGAGCGATATTGATACACTACTGCGAACCCTTCAGCACAAACAAATAGAACTTGAGGCCTTTGAATCCAACGAGTCCAACAAAACAGACCCTAATATAGAAATTGATCCTGACAATCATTTTTTTTCTTCTACTGTTACCAATTGTAATTATTTTACACGGCATCTGTATGAAAATCATATCAACTCAATGGGCAAACTGTCAATTATACATTTCAACAGCAGAAGCATGTACAAAAATTTCAGCTCTATCAAAGACTATCTGCAACAATTTACACACCCCTTCAGCATAATTGCTATCACAGAAACGTGGTTTAATATTGATAAAGGTATTGATTTTCTTATGGATGATTATGAATTAAAATACATAAATAGAGAAAAGAAAACTGGTGGTGGAGTTGCCCTATATATACATAAATCAATTAAATGTATGGTATTAACAGATATGTCAAGAACACTGGATGGGTGCATGGAATGTTTGACAATAGAGATCTACAATGAAAAAAAGAAAAATATAATTGTCAGCTGTATCTATCGATCACCAGGTTCATGTATTGAATCCTTCACTGAATGGATGGGCCAATTGTTTTCCACTATTAAGCAAAAAACATTATTCATCTGTGGAGATTTTAATACTGATTTATTAAATCCAAGCAAACTGGCAGCAATAGACGATTTTTTGGATACAATGTATAGTATGTCTCTTTACCCAACAATAACTAAACCAAGTAGGATTACATCACACAGTGCTACAATTATCGACAATATCTTTACTAACAACTTGGGAAATCAGATAGTCAGTGGCTTGCTCATATGTGATATTACAGATCATTTACCGGTTTTTACCTTATTTGATTGTGATATCTGGAAAAGTAAGGATAGTGAAGTGGTATATCAACGGAAAAGAAGCGAAGAAAATACTAACGCATTCAATAACAGTTTGATGGTCCAGGATTGGACTACTGTATTTAGGGAATCAAATGTGGACAGTGCATATGATAAGTTCCTAGAGAAATTTACTTCTCTTTATAATACGCACTGTCCTGTTGAAGGAAGCAGTACAAAGAAAAGGGAATTCAAATGCCCTTGGTTGACAAAAGGAATAATCAACGCCTGCAAAAAGAAAAATTATTTATACAAGTTGTTTATCAAGTTAAAAACCAAAGAAGCTGAACTGAAATATAAGATTTATAAGAACAAATTAACAGCTATAATAAGAACTAGTAAAAAGCTATACTACAACAAACAATTATATGAAAATAAAAATAATATAAAAGGCACATGGAACATATTGAACAAATTAATCAAACAAGGATCTACCAAGGCAACATATCCTGACCACTTCATTGAAAAGAATGGTATAAATTATGATATGAAAAAAGTTGTTAACAGCTTTAATAGTTTCTTTGTAAAAATCGGTTCAGAATTGGCTGCAGGTATTCCGGACCAGGACCCCGACCACTATTATAAAAGAATTAAACGGAATCAGAATTCAATCTTTCTCTATGCCACCAGTGAGCAGGAGGTGATAAATACTGCATTGAAGTGCAAGAGCAAGCTGTCCACCGACTGTCACGATATTGACATGTTTATTGTTAAAAAAGTTATACATAGTATAGCAACGCCCCTCACTTATATTTGTAATTTATCATTTCAATCGGGTCAATTTCCAAACAAAATGAAAATTGCTAAAGTAATTCCAATACACAAAAATGACAGTAAACACAGTTACACAAATTATAGACCAATATCACTATTACCACAATTTTCTAAAATCTTGGAAAAACTATTTACCTGCCGATTTAATAATTTTCTTGATAAACATAACATAATTAACCAGGGCCAGTATGGATTTAGAACAAAAACAACCACCTCAATGGCAATTACAGATGCAGTAGAAGAAATCACAAATGCATTGGATGAAAAAAAACATGCAGTTGGAATTTTTATTGATCTAAAGAAAGCTTTTGACACAATTGATCACACAATTTTACTCAAGAAACTACATCTGTATGGTATCAGGGGGGTTGCTGGGGAGTGGTTGAGAAGTTATTTAACAGGAAGGGTACAATATGTGAAAATGGGGAAATGGTCATCAGAACATCTCAGTATCTCTCATGGGGTCCCTCAGGGGTCTGTTTTGGGACCAAAATTATTTAATATTTATATCAACGATATATATACTGTATCTCAGTTATTGAAATTTATACTTTTTGCAGATGACACAAACATATTCTATAGTAGTGAAAACCAAAATGAATTGGTAACTACCGTTAATGAGGAATTAAGTAAATTAAAGAGGTGGATGGATATAAATAAATTATCACTTAACTTAAATAAGACAAAGGTAATGATATTTAGTAACCTAAAATATAACGCAGAACTACAAATAAAGATTGATGGGGTCCCAATCGGGAATGTAAATGAATTCAAATTTCTAGGAGTTATTGTAGATAGTAAATTATCATGGAAACCCCACATCAGACATATCAAAACCAAGATCTCCAAAAGCCTGTCACTAATAAACAAAGTGAAATCATACCTTGATGACAGTGCACTCCGCACTTTGTACTGTTCTCTAGTGCTCCCATATTTCACATATTGCATTGAAGTGTGGGGAAACACTTACAAATCTACCATCAATTCATTAGTCACATTGCAGAAACGTGCGGTACGAATCATACATAAGGTTGGATTTCTCGATCACACCCACCGTTTATTTGCTCTCTCAAAACTATTAAAAATCAAAGATCTTGTAAACTATCATACAGCTATAATGCTATTTAAAGCAAAAAATGAATTACTGCCCCAAAATTTACAAAACCTATTTAAGGTTCGTGAGAATATCCATAGTCTGCGAGGCTCTGGAGATTTTATGTTGCCAAGATTTCGAACCACTTGCAAACGTTTTCGTGTGTCTGTATGTGGAGTGAAACTCTGGAACAATTTAGACAATCATTTCAAGCAGTGTCAGAATATGCAAAAATTTAAATCGCTGTATAAAAATATGGTCTGGTCACAATATAATGACATTTGCTGACAATGTGTGTTGCTGTTTATGTCAGTTGGTGTAAATATTGTAATTTTTGGGAATGAGCCAACATTAGTTGGTTGTCTGTTGGTTTAGTTGTTTTTGTCTGTTTTTCCTTTTTTCTTCTTTTCATTGTGTGGACATGAGTATCCCACAAGTAAGGATGCCGGACAATGAGATCAGGGGTGGGACAAAATAAGTTTTTTTCTTCTTCCCACTCCCTTTCGAGTACAATTATTTTTGTTGAATTATATTGTATGTTTTTTGTTTCTTTTGTGTGTGCATGCTCGAAATAAAAAAAGTTTCATCATCATCATCATCATCATCATCAAAGATTGAAAACAGTAAAGATAATAACTTATAGAACATTTAGGCCAAATTTAAAATACTAAACAGACGTAAAACAGTAAAATACTAATAGATAAAAAATAAGTAGCAGAAAACTAAAACACAAAGAAATTAGGGATTAGGGACTAAGGATACAATACAATAATTTCATCACTTTTTTGAAAAGCCATATTAAATACGAAAAGCAGCATTAATATTTAACCCTCTAGAATAGGCCTGTACGATATTGGAAGAAAATATAATTGCGATTTTTTTTTTTTTTTAAGGGTTTGCGATAGTTGGCAATATTAATATTGCGATATTAAAACTAAAATAGCTCTGTCTGGGATATGCCTGAACGATATTAGAAAAATCATTGAGATATATATTGCAAAGGCTACTTATTTACTTTTTGTATTGGTTGCACTGGTGCCCTAAACGAAAACCCATTGAACCGCCTTCATAATGTGAGTTATTTTGAAACAAGAATAACGTAGAAAATTGCTTGTCTTTATTTAATGCTTCATTGAGTGAGTCCACTCAAATTCACTTACGCTGTCGAGAACAGCCGTTCACTTACACAATGAATGAGTTGCTATTTCACACTTCAGACCGGGCTACCGCCAGTGTGTAACAAGCTTAATGATGATTACCGTAATTTCCCGAATATAAAGCGCACCCATGTATAATGCGCACCCCAAATTTACTTGTAAAATCTAGGGAAAATTATTGTACCCGTGTATAACGTGGACCTTAATTTTAGCACCAATAAATAGAAGAATACAAGAAAAGAGAGCTCGTGTACAGATACAGAAATGTCATTTTACTAAATGGTGAAACACAGCACAAGCATAGCACATTGGTAGTTCAAAACATTACCGTAAACTGACAGTATGTACGGTAATAATATGATCTGATAACTTCTTCAACTTACCAGAATCCAGGAGAAAACAAAACAGATGTGACTTTTCTTTTAAAGGCTACTGTATAACTTGATCTTTTCATCATGATAAATAAATGGTTCCTCCATGGATTGATACGGTAAAATGAAAGTGAGAACGTAAGTCGGAAATCCGAGAGAGCTCATCGCTGTAGACACGACAGTAACAATAGGAACTATTGTTATTTGGGTTTGAGTTTCCCGAAGGACAGATATAGTTGACGGACACAGGAAGTCTGTGATGTGTTCCGTTTGTGATGGTCCGAGTTGCGGAGCTGCAATAAACGTTGACTCAAATGAGTTCAAGAAACTAAATTCTGTGCTTTACTAAGAGTGAAAAAAGCAGAATTTAACACGGACGAAATCATTCGACCAATCAGAGTGAAGTATTACCGAAACAAAATGGTGACGTCACGTACCGTAATGGTCGGCAACGGATCGCCGCATACGTTCTTCAACACAACATGGCCGTGTCAATTTAAAAAAAAAAAAAAAATCAGTTTATACATACATATATATATATATATATATATATATATATATATGTATATATATATATAAAATAACACTGTGTATAGTGAAAATGGGACGTCGTGAGTCGGTGGGGAGAACACCGACACGCCTTCCTTTGAGGAAGCGGAGTCTGGGGACTCCGAGGTGGGCTCTTCGATCTCTCGGGTTGACGTCACTGAAGCGGTTGGAAAGCTCCTCGGTGGCAAGGCCCCGGAGTTCCTAAAGGCAGTTGTAGGGCTGCCGTGGCTGACACGCCTCTACAACATTGCGTGGACATCGGGGACAGTGCCTCTGTCAGACCGGGGTGGTGGTTCCCCTTTTTAAGAAGGGGGACCGGAGGGTGTGTCCCAATTATAGAGGGATTACAATCCTCAGCCTCCCCGGTAAAGTCTATTCAGGGGTGCTGGAGAGGAGGGGCCGTCGGGAAGTTGAATCTCGGATTCAGGAGGAGCAGTGTGGTTTTCGTCCCGGCCATGGAACAGTGGACCAGCTCTACACCCTCTGCAGGGTTCTCGAGGGTGCATGGGAGTTCGCCTAACCAGTCTACATGTGTTTTGTGGATCTGGAGAAGGCGTTCGACCGTGTGCCTCGGGGAGTCCTGTGGGGGGTGCTCCGGGGGTAAGGGGTACCGAGCCCTTGGTAAGGAATGTTCGGTCCTTGTACGACCGGTGTCAGAGTTTGGTCCGCATTGCCGGCAGTAAGTCGAATTTGTTCCCAGTGAGGGTTGGACTCCGCCAAGGCTGCCCTTTGTCACCGATTTTGTTCATAACTTTTATGGACAGAATTTCTAGGCGCAGCCGAAGCGTTGAGGGGGTCCGGTTTGGTGACCTCAGCATTGAATCTCTGCTTTTTGCAGATGATGTGGTGCTGTTGGCTTCATCAAGCCGTGACCTCCAACTCTCACTGGAACGGTTTGCGGCCGAGTGTGAAGCGGTTGGGATGAGGATCAGCACCTCCAAATCCGAGACCATGGTCCTCAGTCGGTTCCTACTCTCACCTATGGTCACGAGCTGTGGGTTGTGACCGGAAGAACAAGATCCCGGATAAAAGCAGCCGAGATGAGTTTCCTTTGCAGGGTGTCCGGGCTCTCCCTAGAAGATAGGGTGAGAAGCTCAGTCATCCGGGAGGGACTCAGCGTTGAGCCACTACTCCTCCGCATTGAGAGGAGCCAGCTGAGGTGGCTCGGGCATCTTGTTCGGATGCCTCCTGGACGCCTCTCCGGAGAGGTGTTCTGGGCATGTCCCACCGGCGGGAGGCCCCGGGGAAGACCCAGGACACACTGGAGAGACTATGTCTCTCGGCTGGGATCTTGCCGGAGGAGCTGGTTGAAGTGGCTGGGGAGAGGGAAGTCTGGGCTTCCCTGTTAAAGCTGCTGCCCCCGCGACCCGACCCCAGAGCAAGCGGAAGATAATGGATGGATGGATGGATATGTATAATATATACCAGGGGTCCTCAAACTATGGCCCGCGGGCTGGATACGGCCCACCTCCACATTTGGTCCGGCCCCCTGAACAATACCAGCGAGAACCCTATTTTTCAGTTATTAACTTATTATCATTTATTATTATTATTATATATTATTATTTTATTTACTTTTGTTCTGTGAAGAATCCAAAAAGGGTTATTTCATTGTGGCTTTCTGAAAAATTGATTGAGGCACTCCTGCAATCGTCACACTTTTTTATGTTACAAACTGACCCCGGCCCCTCATCAGAGAAGGGAAAAGTTATATGGCCCCCACAGGAAAAAGTTTGGGGTCCCCTGATATATACAGTATATATTTCTGTCTCCATCCCTGTACCCTTGTATAATGCACACCATGATTTTACAAGTTGATTTTGGGGGGAAAAAAGTGCGCGTTATATTCAGGAAATTACGGTATATGGCGGAAAACACTCAGGTGACTTAAAGTTCCGCTCTGAGACCCCCAATTTGGCCAACTTTCAAAATTGTCCGATATGCATGTCTGTTACATCATTGGACAGCTTAGAATCTCAATTTTCTGGGGGAAGAAAAATTTTGAACAGGAGGGCATTTAAAAAAAAAAAAAAAAAAAGATTAAACAGCGAAACCCTATCTGGAGGCGAGAGCATGAAAGAGCAGAATTAAAGATGCCATGACTTTAACGAGATATTGTCACGTACTTACCTTGTTTCTATCCAAAAACTCCATGTGGTATGTATCACTGAGTGTCAAGACACAGCTGTGAATGGCCACAGCTGGATTTTGGGGGGATTTTTTTGGTGAAACATGGTAATATAACAAGGGTCGCGATGCAGAAATCGCAGACATCAAGGAGTGGTCGAGATTATCTTTTCCATATATTTACCAGCTGTGTGGTTGTTTGAACGATGTGCTAATGCTAGCGAACACATGCTAACCGTTTGTGTCATTGCTGTAATAGCACCTAATTATCATTTATTTACGTCAATGCGAACCTGTTTGGCATCGAGGACGAAATTGATTCAGCAAATTATACGGACGTCTAGCATCGTCATTTGGGAGTTTAGCTCGCTGTATAGCTAGGACCGAGCTGTATCGTCCTGGTGAGGACAGTCTATTCGCATTTCGTTGTTCATGCACTGTACACTGTACACTTATTCAGCTTGTTGTTCTCTATTGTATTTTTATATTAAATTGCCTTTCAAGATGACATATCTGTTCTATGTGTTGGATTTTATCAAGTAAATGTCCCCCTAAAAATGCGACTTATACTCCGGTGCGACTTGTAGTCCGAAAAATACGGTATATATATTTTTTATGCCTGAGCTACCCACACTAGCGTTGCGACTGACATAATGAGCACCCCTGATTTACAAGAACTGCTTTGGCACTCCAATATGATACTGCATGATTAATCTGTAAAACAGGAAGTACTGCCTTGCTAGCAAGTTTAGCATTGATTGCTAGATGGGTGTGAATTAAACAAAAACAGGACATTATTTTTTATAGATTAGAAAAGTTTTTAGTGTCAGGCTATAAGCTCAACTTGAATAAAAGCGAGCTGATGCCTCTTAATACTGCTGCCAAGGCCTTCCCTTTAGATACTCTACCCTTCAAAATAGCTGACAAACAATTTACCTATCTTGGAATACACGTCACAAACACCTTTAAAGCTCTCTATCAAGCAAATTTTATGCCCTCCTAACTCCCACTAGAGAAGATTTGGAACGCTGGTCCCTACTTCGGATCTCGCTGATTGCAAGGGTTAATGCAATAAAATGAACACCCTTCCAAAATTTCTATACCTTTTTCAATGCCTCCCTATCTTCCTTTCTCAGACCTTTTTTTTTTTTTTTTTTTTTTTTTACGAAAGTAGATAGTTTACTTTTGTCTTTTCTTTGGGATGGGAAACCCCCTAGAATACGGAGGATATTGTTGCAACGAGCCAGGATAAATGGCAGCCATGCACTTCCAAATTTTAAGTTTTACTACTGGGCAGCAAATCTTAAGATCATTACATATTGGCTTAAAGGTTCAGAAGAGACTTCAGTTCCGGTATGGCTGGAAATGGAGGCGAGGTCATCTAAACCTGCGACATTGTCTTCCTTGGCTCACTCGTCTATTGCAAACCCTTTTGTATTATTCACACAAAATACACGTGTTCGAGTAACATTAAAATTACAAAAAATTTGGAACCAATTCAGACGTCATTTTGGGCTTCAAGCAGTCTCATTCTTTGCCTTCGTTCTCTGGGCCAATAGAGGTATTTGCAGGCTTAGGGACCTTTACATAGATAGCACATTTGCAACATTTGAACAACTGGTGATGAAATTTGATATACCTCGGAATAATTTCTTTAGGTTTTTGCAAGTACGCAGTTTTGTTAGCAGCTTAAACACCTGCTTCCCCATTTTACCAGAGGAGACTGCTTTGGACACATTTCTAAAACCCCTGCCTTCACTTAAGGGTAGTCTATCAATTATTTACAACCAAATTTGTAGCTTACAAAATGTCTCATTGACACCAATTAAAGCACAGTGGGAACAGGAATTTGGGGGGATGATTTCAGAGAAAGTATGGGAGGCTGCATTGAAAAGAGTTCATCCCTCATCAATTTGCGCGTGGCATTGACTTATGCAATGCAAAATTATTCATAGAGCACACTGGACTAAGGAAAGGTTATCCAAGATCTATAAAGATGTTGCCCCTACCTGTGCACGTTGTAACCGTTCACCAGCTAATCACACCCACATCTTCTGGTCTTGCCCATCTTTATATAACTTTTGGTTGGAGGTATTTAAGACAGTTTCAGAAATATGCCGCAAACAAATAAACCCAGACCCCACTATAGCGCTGTTTGGAACGTTCTCATCCGTGTTGGAATCATCCAAGATGGATCAGGATAGAATTGCCTTCGTTACCCTTTTGGCAAGACGACTAATATTACTTGCATGGAAATCTCCCTTCTCGCCTACTCACACGCTTTGGATAAAGTCAATCTTAAGCTGTGTCCACTTAGAGAAGATCTGATGTACGCTTAGGGGCTGCAGAAACAAATTTTATGTTAGGTGGAATACTTTTCTGACTTATGCTAGGGCCTTAAACTTCCCTCATATTCCGGAATGACGATATTTCCTTGCTTCTTTTTTCCTCTTTCTCCTTCTCTTTCCCGTTAGCAACATACGAAATGGGGCTGCTCCTCTAACCAGACCCAAAGTATATACAGTATTTGTATGTAGATTTTTGGGGAGCGCGGTGTGGGGCTAGCTGGTGCTGTGGAACTATGGAGACGTTGCCTTATAATACAGTTTTTTTTGTTTATTTTTTTTTTAACTGACGAGGTGCTGTGTGTGTTGTGTGTGTCTGTTTTTTTGTTGTTGTTGTTTTGCATGTATGCTTATAATCAGGGGTGCACATATTTTTTTTGCCCAGGTTCTCAGAGGAGGACCTGGAGATGTGACTTGGTCCTCATTGAGCTTGAGAGCCGACCCGCCTGATGCGATAAAATTATGACAAGCTTTACTTAGAGCCAATTAACTTTAATTAATTACATTAACAATTAATGCTTGATTAACATGAACTGGCACAACAAAATTGCCATTACTTTAAAGTGAAATGCAAAGAAATAAACATAAAAGCACCAATCCAAAAGAAAGGGCATTATGTGGCTCCCACATTAACTCCAAGCCTTTGTAAAAGTGGGATGTCCTCCTCATAAGACCTCATTCAACGTGCATGTTTAGCTTTGTAAAATGTGAACAAAAACACGTTTGTCAGTGCATGGCGCTGTTTTCATTACCTTTATTCCGCCACTTGTCCATAGGGCAAGTGGGGTCCTGTCTGACATCGATAGTTTGCTTAATTGCCACATGCTCTCAGTTTTTTTCGTGCTTTTCAAAGTTTGGATGGCTGAAATTCTTTGACCCTACATAAAATGCGCTGCTCTTATCAGCGACATTGGGATTGTCACGGCACATTTTGTACCGCATTTCCGTGCGAGCATCATTTACTTCTAGCCACGGTACCTCCTGCAGCCACTTTTCAGCAAAAGTCCTTTTTTTCCCGGTAGCTCCGGTGACTTCTCTGTCGTCTGTCTGTGTTTTGACGGGGGTGGGGGAACACGATATAATTACTCAGTAGGGCCTGCCTCTTCGACATTTTGAGAAGTTATTTTCTCATGTCCGCCGCAAATACAGTGGTCAGCCATCGGTACGCAAAAGCGTATGGAATACGTTGAGGGCCAGCGCGTTTGTCTACGTCCAGTACGCATGCGCGCATGCGGACCACTTATGTGCACCCCTGCTTATAATCAAGGTCACATAGCATGTAAGTTGGATCCCATTGCTGAGACATAAATGTTAAATTGACTTGCGACTGGAAAACAATAAAAAGAACGTTAAAAAAAAAAAGAGAGAACAGTTTTTAGAAAAAAGTTTTTAATCTCCCCTCTATATGCATGAACACACGAGCCATGTAAATCCATCACCTGCAAGCACACACGTGACATGCTCCTTGGGCTTTGATTCACACACCTCCACTTTACCATGCAGCTGCTCAACCACCAACAGTTTCGCATGCTGTGGAATGTGGTTTGAGATTAAGGCAGAACAAGTTTTAGTGAATCACACAAAGCCACAGGGCTGAACGGCGCCAGCATCTCCTATAGCAGATGCTCATCATTACTATTATTACCAGCAGTCTTTAGTTTGCTGTTTTATTCCTCAGGTAGTCTGACTGTTGCCAAAACAACATCACGTTATCGGCTAAATAATCAGCATGTGCTTGCTGGAGGTGCCGTCCCACAAGACGATTGCACTGAGGTGAGTTGCTACAGGTGTGAACATTCTTTGGCGGATGAAAGGAGAGTTAAAAACACCCACACCTCCAGGGCTCAAGATTCCTTAGATAAGGATTATGCACAATAAAAACGCTTCAACTCTTTGGCTTCTATTGCAACTCACCAATAGGAGGCATTCTGCTCTTGATATGACCTCTTGACAAGGATAATCCAGAAGCTTGTTACACCTCTTTAAGATGTAATTGCTTGCTGTCACAGGACAAGAATCTTCCCTCCCTTTTTTACAAGGACCATAACAGCCAAAAGCATCAATCTTTTTTGTGGAGCAGCTCATCAACCTAAAAGGCGGATAAGTAATCTGACAGATGATAGATAGAAGGAAACCCTCATGAGCCAAAACAGCCACATTGATAGAGGGTTAGTTTGTGGTGAAATTCTTACTGTGATTCTGGGCGGCGCCACACCGCACAGTTGGGCCTGGAGCACAGGGGGAAGAAGGGCGCAGCAGGTTAACCGACGTGTCTGCTGGAGCGCCCTGCTTATTTGCCTGGCAGGCAGTTCAGAAGGCGTGTCGCCTTCTGGGTGTCAACCCTAACACACCCGAGCCACTGCTCTGTTCTCCCACAGAGTGGCGGCAAAGCATTTGAGGAGTGAGTGATTTATATGGCAGCTGTCAGGCGATTTTTGGTCATGTTGCAAAGTGGAACAGCTGACAAAGACTGGCCTTTTCTGATGTTGTTGCCTCTGTGAGGATGCAAATGAGATTTTATGATGTCATTGTAGCTTTGTCTGACTGTGCCCTCTCACCCAAGTTGCCATGGAAACAGTCTAGTGAGTACGAATGGGCATGAGGAAAACTCTATTAATTGGCTACCATTAGGGAAATAGACATTAGATATATTTGAATTTTGGAGAGATGGCAGTGAATCATCATGTTTCAGTGCGATTGACAGCAATAGATGTACAAACCATTTGAACTGGGAGTGGCTGGCAGCGAATGATTGCTGCTAGGTCACCCAGTTCTGAGAGACTGTCACTGTCAATGCTAGCAAAAACTCTTGCAAAACATATCTTCACCAATTTTCAACTTTCCAAAGTATTACATTTTTCTAAGTCTTGATGGCACAAATGACTGCATCCTATCTATTCTGCCTAGCAACAAGTGCTCTAAGGAGCTTGAAATGTTCTTTCCAAAGTTGACTAAACTTGAGATGTGCAGTTATGGGGAAAAAAAACCCACATCATACCGTAAGAGAGAGTTGTACCTAAGTGGTTGGTGCGCCACCAATTTGTTTCACTTTAAAAGATATTCTGGTGCCAACTGCTCCTTTCCCAATGACCAATCTTTTTAATCATTGTTCTGAAATCCCGATCCCAAAGAAGAGCTTTAGAAGTGGAGATGTTTGATATCTGAGATGAAGGCACTAAAGCCCCCTGCAGTGCACTAGCAGAGTGTAACCTTATTTCACGCTGGCTCTCAAATAGTGTCGAGAATTTGTGAGGCAGTTAGTGGCCGTCATTAATAACGACCCTGGCTGGCTTGACAGCTGCTGATTGGAATGAAGAGCAGCGCTCCAGCAGACAGCTACAAATTTTCCTGACAGCCATGTCTCCATTACAGGGCGTCAACTGCCAAAACAGCAGTAATCAGAGAAGAGAGAAAACACGCTTTCACACCGCAGACACCTTCTTTTATGCTTTCACTGTACGGAAGCATTAGCACACCAACAAGCACGTAAACACATTGCTGATTGCTTATTTCCGATACCATTTTGAAACAAACTGCACATCTGTTAGCAGCGGAGCTAACACTTAGCTTTGTGTTTTCTGAAGCGTTGTTATTCAAGATTCAGCACTAGCTGTTTTTGACAACTTTCCTATGTCTATTATAAATGCCAAAAGCAGTTAGTTCAGCCAAACAGCAACAGTCCCGGTTGTCCACATAGGATTTTAATGATCATACACTGTTGTTGTTGTTGTTGCTGTTGTTTTTGCAAATAAACTTCATCTCGCGGCTTATGTTACAATTAATGCCCAAACATAAATGTCAGTACAAGATTATGTCCTTAAATGGGTCAACACACAAAGCACGGAGATCGTGCTTATTAAAGTCCAAAATGAAATTTGTCGGAATTTACTATTGGATCTCAGTCCCGCATTCGACACGGTTGATCACAACATACAACTCAGCAGATTGGAACAGTGCGTAGGGCTCACTGACACTGTTCTTAAATAGTTCACATCTTATTTACATGATAGGGATTTCTTTGTGTCAATCGGAAACCATCAGTCAGAATGAACAAAATTCACATGTGGAGTCCCTCAAGGGTCCATTCCTGGACCACTCTTATTTAACATCTTTATGTTTCCCCTGGCTCAGATCATGGAACAGTGTGACATCTCCTATCACACCTATGCAGATGACACACAACTCTAAATTTCTGTGTTCCACATTATTATAGTCCCATAGTCGTCCTGAGTAAATGGGGTCGGTGGTGCGTCCCCTCTTGCCATCCCTGAAGGCTGGTTGATGGGTGCGCGGGTGGCCCGGGGGGGGCTCCTTTGCTGGGCTGCGGGAGGGGCTGCGCTGCCCCCCCGAGTGGCTGGGTGTGGGCCGTGGCCCTGGGTTGGCGCCCACGTGGCGTCTCTGCTCGTCTGCGTGGCTGTCGCGTGCTTGGTGGGGATCGCGTGCAGCTGGATGTGATTGGGTGCGCTCGGGTGGGTGGTGGGGTGCTGGGAGTGGCGATGGGGCGGCGTAGGGTCGGTCGCCAACGGGTTTACACTCACAAGGGATTAACACGATTACTGGGTTCTAGATCACAGAGCTCATTTGTGTACACCCTACCCCTTTCAATCACTTAGCTTATAGACTCCCCCACCCCCGTTCCCTTCTTTCCCTGGTCAACAGGCCCCCCACATGGTGTCAAGCGGAAATACATCGAGGTGACGATAGCACCAACATATTAGTAGTTAGTGTAGATCAGATATGTCCAAAGTCCGGCCCAGGGGCCAAATGCGGCCCGTGGTCAAATTTCATCCGGCCCCCAGCCTCTGTCATAAAATCAATAACGTCTGGCCCGCACACAGACTTAATAAATTGGTCAGCAGTACTGCTACCAGCAAATGAAGTATCTTACACACTAAATGCTGCTCCTCATTTACCCACGAAAAGGCAGCAGCACTCTAAGCAACATTCCCCCGTGTGACCCTTTACTCCCAATTTTCTAAAATAGCGACAATCAACAAAAAAAGAAAGTTGACTGCGACGGCTGGCGCTTCAAGGATAGGTGGAAATTGGACTATTTCTTCCCTAAATTCCGCAACAACTGTCTACAGTCGCTGTTTTTAAAGAGTTAAATGTGAGGCGATATTCCCGAACAAGACACGTTGACATGTACGACAAGATTACAGGGAAGATGCGTAGCATTAGCGAGAAATTGAAGCAAGTTGAAGCTAGTTTAATTTCACAGCAGCAGTATTTCGCAAGAGCCCGAGAGTCGAAAGAGAACACCACAAAAGCTAGATATACTGCCAAACGATTCCGTGGAATTGAGATTCCGTGGAATTGAGATTCCGTGGAACTGAGATTGTTGAAATGTATTCATTTAAAAAAATAATAAAGCATATGTGACACACAGAATGGCTTGCTAAAATTTGCTTAAATATATTGTTCTACATAAAGGACGTCAGCCAAGGTTGGCCCCCCAAATTTTTACCACACCAAATTTGGCCCTCTTTGCAAAAAGTTTGGACACCCCTGGTGTAGATGTTCAATGTATTTCTTGTTATTGTTTGTGTTTCTTTTCTTTCTTCTCATGGGTTTCTTTTCTTCTGTTCCCCCATAACCCCTTCCTGTTCGCTGCTTTGTCATAATAAACGAGGTATGTTGAATGATCACAATGGGAGTATGTCATACTCTCAATGTGAAACATTAAAACTGTTCAGGCCAACTGGGCACTTAGCCTTCCATTCTCCGTGTCAAACAGCTGAACAGGACAGGTTTAAAAAAAAAAAAAAAAAAAAAAAAAAAATTGCCTTGCCTCTCCTCCTTTTCTGCTTTATTTCCATTTCTGATTTCAATTATTATTAATTAAAAAATATATATATATTTTAATTCGATTCGTGATTTAATGCGATTTTTATGTATAATTTTATTTCATGTTTGAATTGTCTTTGATTTCATGTGATTTTTATGATCTTCATGTGATGTCAAGCACTTTGAATTGCCTTTTGTTGAATTGTGCTATACAAATAAATTTGCCTTGCCTCGCCTTGCCAACAGTTGCACAAGACACAACATGTCTTTTGCCGCATGTAACCAAAACCACAATGTCTAACCATCAAGAGTGTTATTAACTTAAATGTCCAAGTCAAGACAGGTTGTTTACCCTCCAGTGCCCACAAATCACATCGCATCACTATTACGCACAGGAATGTGCACCCCAGCCTAGGCTACAATTACAGTTACTGTGAAATTTATTCGGTCAAACTAATTACAAGTACACAATGTCCTTTTTAGAAGTCAGAAAGTGATAGGCTACTGGACCAAGGGCATCGTGTCTTTATTTTCCTGCAAGAGGCCAAAGATGTTTTGGCCAAAGAGTTAGGAGCCAAATAAAGTCATGTCTTTCCTGGAAGTATAAAAGTAGAAATGCTGATTACATTTCAAAGAGATGCTAATGTTGTAATTTAACAAAAATAGGATGCATTCTCAATGAGGTTGCTAAACCTAAATAGTAGTAAGGCTGTCATATCCATGAATGTGTATGTTGTGCATTCTTGTGGAATGTTCTGCTCTTGCAATGATACTTTTTTCCCCAGTAAACATTCCAGGTCCAGAAAGTGGAGTGAGTGAAAGTCTGTGGCCTTGAACAGTTTGATCCCTGTAGTGACAGCGGGTTTTAGTGTGGGTCATCCTGTCAACGCTCAGCTTCCACGCATTCCTTCTGTTCTTCAATGCAAGGCATGCTCGTGCAAATACAGTATATAAACACTGCTATGGAGTCATGCATGCGTATCATAGCATGAAGCATCACCCTCAAATAAAGGATTTAAAAATAATATAGGTATAAAATACTGTGACATTATTCTGAAAATTATTTTTGTGACATTATGGATTGAAGACCTCAAAGAGTATAACTTTTATTATTATTCTTTTCGATCTATAATCAAACCTTTGGCATGTACAGTGGGGCAAATAAGTATTTAGTCAACCACTAACTGTGCAAGTTCTCCCACTTGAAAATATTAGAGAGGCTTGGATTTTTAAAGAATTTATTTGCAAATCATGGTGGAAAATAAGTATTTGGTCAATACGAAAAGTTCATCTCAATACTTTGTTATGTACCCTTTGGTGGCAATAACAGAGCCCAAACGTTTTCTGTAACTCTTCACAAGCCTTTTACACACTGTTGCTGGTATTTTGGTCCATTCCTCCATCCAGATCTCCTCTAGAGCAGTGATGTTTTGGGGCTGTCGTTGGGCAACACGGACGTTCAACGCCCTCCACAGATTTTCTATGGGGTTGAGATCTGGAGACTGGCTAGGCCACTCCAGGACCTTGAAATGCTTCTTACGAAGCCACTCCTTTGTTGCCCTGGCTGTGTGTTTGGGATCATTGTCATGCTGAAAGACCCAGCCACGTCTCATCTTCAATGCCCTTGCTGATGGAAGGAGATTTTCACTCAAAATCTCTCAATACATGGCCCCATTCATTCTTTCCTTTACACAGATCAGTCATCCTGGTCCCTTTGCAGAAAAACAGCCCCAAAGCATGATGTTTCCACCCCCATGCTTCACAGTGGTTATGGTGCAATTCAGTATTCTTTTACCTCCAAACATGAGAACCTGTGTTTCTACCAAAAAGTTCTATTTTGGTTTCATCTGACCATAACACATTCTCCCAGTCCTCTTCTGGATCATCCAAATGATCTCTAGCGAACCGCAGACGGGCCTGGATGTGTACTTTCTTCAGCAGGGGGACACGTCTGGCAGTGCAAGATTTGAGTCCCTGGCGGCGTATTGTGTTCCTGATAATAGCCTTTGTTAGTGTGGTCCCAGCTCTCTGTAGGTCATTCACTAGGTCCCCCCGTGTGGTTCTGGGATTTTTGCTCACCATTCTTGTTATCATTTTGACGCCACAGGGTGAGGAGAGAGTTGAAAGTCCGTGTTGCCCAACGACATCCCCAAAACATCACTGCTCTAGAGGAGATCTGCATGGAGGAATGGGCCAAAATACTAGCAACAGTGAGTGAAAAGCTTGTGAAGAGTTACAGAAAATGTTTGGCCTCCGTTATTGCCAACAAAGGGTACATAACAAAGTATTGAGATGAACTTTTGGTATTGACCAAATACTTATTTTCCATCATGATTTGCAAATAAATTCTTTAAAAATCAAACAATGTGATTTTCTGTTTTTTTTTTTTCCCACATTCTGTCTCTCATGGTTGAGGTTTACCCATGTTGACAATTACAGGCCTCTCTAATATTTTCAAGTGGGAGAACTTGCACAATTAGTGGTTGACTAAATACTTATTTGCCCCTCTTTAGTTATAATTTTACTTTTCGAAAAGGTTCCATCGCCAACAAAAATGTCCAAATTAGGAAGTGCAGCATTGTACACACTCACAGTTAAGTGAGTTTCTGTGCATTCAGTGAACACACACCAGGAGTGTTCTGAAACACCAACAATGTCACGATTACTGCCATTTTTAAGCCTTTTATACATGGCAAGTCCTTTAATCATTAAAATTCGGTCCGTTTTTGTCATTTGTTAAATTTAAAAGAACCAATTTCTGTCTTTCAATCACTTTTATTATTGTTTAACTTTAACTTTAAAAATGAAAAAATAGATCTTCCTCTTTACAAAATTCGAACTGCCAGCTAAGAATCACCCATGGGGAAATATTGCCAGGCATATGCAATGCAGTGTCGTTTTCATTATGCGTTAAGATGGCACAAAAGACCTTAAAGATACTGAACTGTCCCTTTAAGTGCCATGATAAGATGGTGGATGGGAGCCATGCATGCCAGTATGTATCTTTTCATAAAATGATGGCACAAGATACCCAGGAAAATACCATATATTTCTTGCAATTTTTAACATTCCATCAAAGCATTTACTCCATTTGAATACTTAGTAGCAGGTTTTACTGATGGTTGGTCTATTGCAGAGATTCAGCCTCTCATCTCCTACCAACTGAACAAACAAACAAGCCCACAATGCACATCAATCCCCAGCAAGCACTTACAGTTGACATGGACACACATGCATAAACACTGCAGAGCCGCCACAGGAGGTGGCAGACAATCAAGAATGGGAGGCTTCATTTTATAGCTGCCGCTTCCTTGTCAGCTTTACTCCCGGCAGCAATAAAACACTCCATAATAAAAGCTGCAATCCCAGGAAGCAGCAGGACTGCGGCTATAGATAATCTACTCAGCTCTCAAACGCCTAGCACTGCGTTTGCATTTCCTGTCCCAGAATCCATCATGCAGGTTTACATCGGGGTTTTCTGGTTTTAAGCATAATGAAAAGCAACGAGGCAAAGCTTATCTGCTGGATCCACGTGGGCCAAGCAATATTGTGACCTTCGCTTCCACTGCTTAATTAGCAGCTTCTTCGCTGTCCAAACATGATCTGAGGGGAGATGACTTAATTCAACCTCCAGATAAAAACCAATAAGGGAATATCCGTCGAGTTGTTTAAAAAAAAAAGAAAAAAAAAGTGCATTTGTATTGTACTTTTATTTACCCACATAACTTTGATTTTTCAGAACAATAATATACAGTGCTGCTCGAAAGTTTGTGAACCCCACAGCGATGGTCAGATTTTTTGTAAAAAAAACTAAAATAACCTTATTAAATGTTAAGTTATACCCAAATCCACAATACTGACATTCCAAATAATGGACTGAAACAAAAGAAATAGTTATATTGTCATTCTTTATTTAACAAAAGTGGTTGATTTAAGAAAAACTCAGATATCATGTGTGCAAAAGTATGTGAACCCCTTCAGTTAATAGGATATTGCGCCTCCTTTTGCAGAGATTACCTCAACCAAACGGTTTCTGTAGTGCAGCGGTCTCAAACCGACTCCACAAAGGGCCGCAGTGGGTCCTGGTTTTTGTTCCAACAGATCCAGCACAAACAGTTCAACCAATGAGGTTTCTACTAACATAAGCAGCACCTGATTGCAATCAACTGATTACACTTGTAAGAAACCAGATTGGTGAAAAGGTATTTGTCTCGTTTGGTTGGAATGAAATCCAGTACCCCCTGCGGCCCTTTGAGGACCGGTTTGAGACCACTGCTGTAGTGACTAATCAGCCTCTCACATCTACTTTGGGGGATTTTTGCCCATTCCTCCTTGCAGAACGCAGTCAGTTGAGAGAGGTTTGATGGGCGTCTGGCATGAACTGCTCGCTTCAGGTCCCGCCACAGCATTTCAATGGGATTTAGGTCAGGACTTTGACTGGGCCAGTCCAGAACACGAATCTTCTTCTTTTTCAGCCATTCCTTGGTTGTATTGCTGGAATGCTTTGGATCATTATCATGTTGCATGATCCACCTTCTGCCAAGCTTTAACTTCAAAACAGATGGCGTCAGGTTATGTTCTAGGATTTGACAATATTCCTCAGAATTCATGATTCCCTGGACTATGTGGAGTTGTCCAGGTCCTGAGGATGAAAAGCAAGCCCAGATCTTGACATTCCCACCTCCATGCTTCACTGTTGGGAGAAGGTTCTTTTGGTGGTATGCAGTGATGACTTTTCGCCAGACATGGCGGTTTTGGTTGTGACCAAACAGTTCAATTTTGCACCTACATCAGTTGATGAAAACTCTTTTTAATTTAGTCTCGACAACACAACTGTTAAAAAAACAAAAAAAAACTACTGAATTGATTGATTAGGAAATCAGGTTGAAATAATAGAAAATTCCAAAATGTTGAGGGGGTTCACAAACTTTTGAGCAGCACTGTATTTTTCATATTTACTTTTATAAATCTATTAGTAATATTAATATTAAAGGAACTTCAGGTTTCATGAGTTATCACTCCCTAAATCTGACCAAATCATTGAAAACAAACAATATTTGCTGGAATCTGCTCCAACCACCTAAAAATATTGACGAAAATACAGTACATAGATAACAACTTGGAATCAAAAAAATAATAATAACAAATAGAGATACATCCGATCATAGACTTCATAATGTATTGACGGGGCGCGGGTCCGATTCATAGGCGGCCTATCTCCGTCAAAGCTGACTGGGTGGAAACACAGACAAGAGCTTTTTCCGTTGAAAATTCTTGTGAATAAATGCTTAAATCCCTGAATTCTTTATATATATGGACGTAAAACAGTCTTGATTATTCGTTAAAAGAAAAAAAAAAGTGCAGGTAGCATTTATTTTATGTAAATATTGCAAACTACGAGGCTAGTCAGTAAGGAAATTAACAGCTGCCATTCGTAAAAAAAGAGCTTTTTCCGTTGAAAATTCATGTGAATAAATGCTTAAATCCCTGAATTCTTTATAAATATGGATGTAAAAGAGTCTCGGTTCTTGGTTAAAGCAAAAAAAAAAAAAAAAAAAAAAAAAAAAAAAACGTGCAGGTACCAGACAGACACATCTGTGTCTTGACACTCAGTGATACATGCTACATGGAGTTTTTGGATCGAAACAAAATATGTACGCGATAATATCTCGTTAACGTCATGGCGTCTGTAATTCTGTTCTCGCGTGCTCTGACCTCCAGATAGGGTTTTGCTGTTTAAAAAACTTAAAAAAAAATTTTTTTTTAAAAAGGAAAAAAAGAACGAATGCCCTCCTGTTCAAAAATTTTCTTCCCCCAGAAAATTGAGATTTTAAGCTTTCCAATGATGTATCACACATGCATATCGGAAAATTTTGAAAGTTGGCTAAATTGGGGGTGTCAGAGCGGAACTTCAAGTCACCGGAGTGTTTTCTGCCATATATAAATGGCTTCAGAATATGTAAACACAATGTTGTACAATTAGCATTCTTATTCTGCTAGGAACTTTAGCTGAACCTGAGAAAGCGTCTTGATCAGTCGGACACGTTAATGATCTTTCAACTCTGTGCTGGTTTCCAGAAACAAAGTGCACAGGCAAACCATCATGTACAAACCATTTTTAATCATGGACACGCTGACAAAACCAGTCAATATGAAAGAAATGATGGAAAACTGAATCGTAAGAAAACCAAGGTATGCCTGACACTGTCAGAGCAGTAAGAACACATACACTATGCTTTAAAAAAATGTTTATTCACTCTAGTCTTGTCTTTTGAGACCATTCTCTCCTTCTCATGACCTCCAATCAAGTGCAATAGCTACGCCAGCCTCCAAAATGCATCTGCACTACCCGTCTGCTGACTACAGGTGTGCTCAGAGGGAGAGTTCACATCTCCTCTAATCTCATTAAACCCTCAGCTGCTCTCGGCCTTTCCCTCCTCACCTCCTTCAGCCTCACACGGCTGCTCGCACCACACTGATCACACCAATCAAGCTTTGATTTACAGTATTTACACCGTCGTCTTGCTCCCGCTGCGGCTACGAGGGAATGCGAGGAATGGCCCACCCCTCCCTGCAGGCAGCATCCAAGCTAAATGCCAACCAATCAGTTGTGGTGGGTGGAGGGCCATGTCACAGAGCAGTTCTTCACCCTTGGCAGGCTTCCCTGTGGTGGCTCTGATCACAGCATAGTGTTAACAACACGTGACCCGGCCTCAAAGCCCACAGTAATTGAGGTTACATCCCAAGCAACACCTTGATGAATAATTAAAAGGGCAGAAACAGAACTCAGAGTGACTTACCCTGGGCCCTAGGGTCTAATAACGTGCTTGGACTGTATTAGGTAATCTATCCACCGGTGCCAGTTAGTGTAGCACACAAATGGGTCAAGGTAAAGGTAAAATAACTGCATCATTGTCAGGGTCGAGTTCTACTTACAGAGCCTAATATTTTCAGGTTAGGTAATGGATAAAACTGGACGGGAAAAAAATACACCTCCTTGTTTTCAACACCTCATCAAAGACACCTTCTATTTACTGTGTGCAGTGCACAAAAGTGTAACAAGAACTACTTTGTGTCCTTGACAAATTGAAACCCGAGTGCAGAAACACGAGCCGCGTTTCCAAGTTGCCATTAAGTCTGCGAAGGTGATAAAGATGCACCTCCATACCAGTGCAACCCGTTGAAGCGACTAACGTCATTCGCAGAGTAACTGGGGTCATTCACACTATGCTAAAATATGACTTGTTTTATGGACTGTAACCCTGAGGATAAGATTAGAAAGTGTGCACCTTACTGAATATTTTTTAGTGGGCGACACTTTCTGTTTGAAAATTGAATGTCATTTTTCGAGTTTCTTTCCTTGCGATTGATGTGCTATCCAAATCCAGTGATCATTCACTGCCAGCCTTCGCAGTTGAAACAGATTCAACGTATGTCAATGTCAATGGCAGCCAATTAGTTAAAGCATAAAATTGAAACAATAACAACAACTTATTCTCAAATGAAAGCACATAGTATTATAATTACTAAAGTCCCTGACAAAAGTCTTCTCACGTTTGTAGATTTTGTAGAAACAATTGCTAATAACCTGACTTTTAATTATTCAATTGGTTTCAGAAATGGCTCACATGAAAGCTAAGACCCTCCCAAATGTTGTTGAATTTACAAAATTATATTTATTTCACTGAAAAAAGATTTATCATTTAATGAAGAAATAAAGTTCAAATTTTGGCAAGACAAACGTTTTGTCGCCTACAGAAAGTAGTGTGAAAATTGAACAAAAAATGTACTTCAAATACAAAAAAATGTTACATAACATAAGCGAATTAAGTAGTGGTGCTGTTTATATAATCTATATAAAAGTTGTAAAGCAATAAAACTGCTACAAAAATGAATGAAATGAACAAAAAAATATTTTTATAATGGCTCAAAATCATTTTTCGAACAGATCATGTGACTAGCACCTTAGACGGTCATTTGCTTTGCATAGAATTTTCAAAATACTGTATATATATATATGTTAGGGGAGGGCAATTTTATTTTTCAAATGATTTTTTTCTTAGATTGAATTTTTTTTTTTTTTTTTTTTTTTGATTGAAGCAACTTTTTTGGGGGATTGAACAAATGTCCTACACATAATATGGCCCCAAAACAAAAAGGATTGCTTCAATCAAAGAAATTTTTTTCGATGAAAAATTAAGTGTTCAAATGCAAATTTTTCAATCTCAAATATTTTTTTCGCATTCAAAAACTTTTTCTATGATTGAAATTGATCTTTTTGGGATTGAAGTGATTTTTCTTTTTGAAAATATATTTTTTTTGAAGCAACTTATTTTGTGATTGAATAATAAAGACAAAAATATCCTAGTCAAAATGTGGCCCAAACACTTTTTTTTTTTTTTTAAGTTTTTTGAGTTCCAAATTTTTTTTTTGCATTCAAACACATTTTTTTTAATTGAAGTAACTTTTTTTTGTTTGAAAAGATACATTTTGATTGAAGGAACTTTTTTTTTTTTTTTTTTTAATTGAAGCAACTTTTTTTGTATTGAATACTAAATACCTCCATATGGCTCCGCCCAGGGGATAAATTTTTTGACTGGTGTCACTACATTGGCATGACACCGGCGGGCGTATTATATTCAATGGATGACGATCTTGGCGAAAAGTATTGCCTAAGCAACCTGATTTAGAATTCCCCTCAAGAATGATGGGAAACAAAAAACACTCATTGTCAACTTATTATTATAAATATTCTTTTAATTTTATTGCTGACACTACGTTTCAACATGTTTTGCCCCCCCCTGCCCCAAAAGTCAAACTCCGCCTATGCTTCTTTGCCTTGAGGAACTTTGAGGTAGAGATTGAAGTATGCGATGGAGCACCATCCTGCTGCAGAATTGGTCCCTTTTTATGGTTAGGAATGTAAGAGGCAGCTAAGATTTGTTGATATTTCAGACTATTTATGTTGTCTTCCACCCTGCAGATCTCTCGCATACCCCCATACTGGATGTAACACCTGACCATGATTTTGCCACCACACAACTTCACTGTTTTCTGAGAATCTCGCATCCATGCGGGCTCCAGTAGGTCTCCTGCAATATTTGCGACGACTGTGGTGTAATTCAATGGAAGATTCATCTGAAAAATCCACCTTTTGCGACTTTTTCAGCGTCCATCCTTTTGACAGGCTGTGGGCCTTGGCAAATGCCACATGTTTTTTTATTTGTCTGCACCCTGAGAGATCAGCCCATTTTTTAAATTTTTGTGTAAAATGATTATGACTTATTATTCTCTTTTGTGTTTTTTCATTGCAAGCAAAATAAATGAAGTTTTTACTACCAAATCATTTGTAATTGCAGTCATTATCTGGGAGAAATTGAGCATTATCTGACAGAATTGCAGTGGTGCCAATACATTTGGCCAGCACTGTATATTGAAATAAACGGGGCCACCAGTGTCACTTTGAGTCCCGTAGAATTCAAACTAAAGTTAGTGAAAAATATTATTGTATTCTGCCTTTATTTAGCTAAGCTAGTCGTAGCTTATGTTAGCTAAGTTTAATATATGCTTCAGGCATTTCTATATTCTTATATTGTTCGGTAGGATGATTGACAATGCCATTTATTAGTTATCTGAGGTTTGTAAAGGAAATATTTTTAACTATTATGGGTTTGTTTCAATCATCGGTGGCAGTATTATTTTCTTAACAGGTTTTCAACCCGACTCAAAGACCTTAAATATGCAGAAGATAAGTTGCCGTCTTAGTTTATAACCTACATTCCCTGCTATTTGTTGCAAAGAATGAGGCAAAGCTTCAAATCACAACAACCCCCCCCCCCCCAAAACTGCATATCACAACAATATCTAATACAGTCATTAATGAAGAGGTTTAAAAATATATATATATATATATATATATATGCACACACACACAATTTATTCCACTGAACAAATGAATCAAATGTACAGTCCCTAACAAAAGTCTTGTCGCATATCCATTTTGTAGAAACAATTGCTAATAACCTGACTTTTAATTATTCAATTGGTTTCAGAAATGGCTCATATGAAAGCTAAGACCCTCCCAAATGATGCTGAATGTACAAAAATATATTTGTTTGACTGAAAAAAGATTTACCATCTAATGAAGACATAATGGTCAAATTTTGGCAAGACAAAAAGTTTTGTCACCTACACAAAGTAGTGTGAAAATTGAACAAAAAACTGTACTTCAAATACAAAAATATGTTACATAACATAAGCGAATTAAGTAGTGGTGCTGTATGACTTTCATGGGCTTCGGCATGGATTCATACAATTTATTGATGAAGTCATCAGGAACATCAAAGAAAGCTGTCTTGCATGCCTCCCAGAGTTCATCAACATTCTTGGGTTTCGTCTTTCATGCTTCCTCTATCATCCTACCCCAGACATGCTCAATGATGTTCATGTCTGGTGACTGGGCTGGCCAGTCCTGGAGGATCTTGATCTTCTTTCCCTTGAGGAACTTTGAGGAAGAGATTAAAGTATGCAATGGAGCACCATCCTGCTGCAGAATTTGTCCCTTTTTATGGTTAGGGATGTAAAAGGCAGCTAAGATTTGTTGATATTTCAGACTATTAATCTCTCAGGGTGCAGAACATTAAAAAACTGTGTGGCATTTGCCAAGGCCCACAGCCTGTCGAAAGGATGGATGCTGGAAAAGTGGCAAAAGGTGGATTTTTCAGATGAATCTTCCATTGAATTACACCACAGTCACCGCAAATATTGCAGGAGACCCACTGGAGCCGGCATGGATCCGAGATTCACTCAGAAAACAGTGAAGTTTGGTGGTTACATCATTACCAAAATCATGGTCTGGGGTTACATCCAGTATGGGGGTGTGCAAGACATCTGCAGGATGGAAGGCAACATAAATAATCTGAAATATCAACAAATCTTAGATGCCTCTTACATTCCTAACCATAAAAAGGGACAAATTCTGCAGCAGGATGGCGCTCCATCGCATACTTCAATCTCTACCACAAAGTTCCTCAAGACAAAGAAGATCAAGATCCTCCAGGACTGGCCAGCCCAGTCACCAGACATGAACATCATTGAGCATGTCTGGGGTTGGATGAAAGAGGAAGCATGGAAGACGAAGCCCAAGAATATTGATGAACTCTGGAAGGCATGCAAGACTGCTTTCTTTGATGTTCCTGATGACTTCATCAATAAATTGTTTGAATCCTTGCCGAACCGCATGGATGCAGTCCTTCAAGCCCATGGAAGTAATACAAAATATTAAATTTGGATTTCACAGCACCACTACCTAATTCGCTTATGTTATGCAACATATTTTTGTATTTGAAGTACATTTTTTGTTCAATTTTCACACTACTTTATGTAGCTGACAAAACATTTGTCTTGCCAAAATTTGACCTTTATGTTTTCATTAAATGATAAATCTTTTTTCAGTGAAACAAATATATTTTTGTACATTCAACATCATTTGGGAGGGTCTTAGCTTTCATATGAGTCATTTCTGAAACCAATCAAATAATTCAAAGTCAGGTTATTAGCAATTGTTTCTACAAAATGGTTAAGCGACAAGACTTTTGTCAGGGACTGTATAATTGTTGATGTAAAACTGTAAATATCTCACAGCACCCAGTCATCTATTTGGTACCTGTGCCTTCGATGGGGACATACATAGATTAATAAACCTCTTAATAGCACGGCATGCAGCTCACCATAAACATGTTTTGTTAGTCTTTTTTTGTGGTCGCTGTATACAAGCCCTAACTGATCTTGGCACCATCTGCAGGTGGAGAACAACATGGCCCTTTTTACTGACAGGTCCCTGTGTGTCAGAGTTCCCAACCGTGAGCAGAGGGAGCTGCCAGTGCAGAATAATTAAGACCTCTGTCGAAGTGACAGGGTCACCAGGAGGTATGCAGCACAGCAAAGCTCCTCTTTTCAGCTGCTTCCTCTGTGAGCTGTCACTGCTTGGGCGTATTTATAGCATACTGGCAAGCACTCTACTCTCCCTTCTACATCGCAGACAGATGTCACCTTCAAGCTGCTATATCTGGGACAAAACACAATGCTGTCAGCATTGGAACAAGAAGCGTGAGCAGGTACACACACATGCACGCAAATACACATTCAACAGTACCATAAGATTGCAAAGGACATCAACAACTCCTCGTTCACTTGGATTTCAACCAGGTAGCACACTAGCATTTTTCCATCCACCATCCACATGACATTTTAGTGTAGAATATATGCCAGTATTTTGAGAGTGGCATTGGTTGACTTCCTCTATGCAGGCATTTTTAGCTTGAATATGAACAAACTTTTGACTGTTGTCCCCTGTGCGACCACTGAATGTCAAATTTAACGTGACTACGTGTCAAGTCCAAAATACAATCCTTAGGGAGACATAAAATTACCCAAAAAAAGGAGAGAATGCACTCAGTTTCTGTTTTCTTGGCCTAGGAGAGCAAAGATAGAGAGAAATATAGTGAAATTTTAGATTACACCATATGTCCACCAAAATTGATCTAAAGAAAAACCCTCCTTGGTATTTTTATTTAGGGGTTTGTCCTAACACAAAATGGGTGCCGCCCTGAGGGAGGGGGAAGCAAGCTGGAGACACCCATGTGATTTTGATTGGATATGTGTGAGCATGTAGGTGGAACTAAGTAAGTACACGTATGTAAGCAAAGGCTCATGTAAACAATGGTCAAAATGACCCAAAAACTTCAGTTATGTAATGCTGCGGCCATGGAAGATGTCCTCGGATGGAAAATTGTCCTCGAAGGTCTAGACGAAAGTCTAGACGTAAGACGCTGAAGATGTCCTAGAAGGTCTAGTTACGCAATGTTGCGGCCATGAAGCAAGGCAGTTGTCATCCCGACCCTCTTTACTCTTTGTAACACTTAAACATTATACTACACCCTAGTATAGCAAGCAATAATCATTTACTGGTTATATTAATCATTTACTGGTTATATCAATAAGAAAAATATTATTATGCAATAGTATTATGCATGTATTAGGTATGTATGAGCACAAGCAGATATTCAATCAATCAAGCAAATATTCAATCAACCCTCGATAATTAACTCAACACTACGCAATCAAAGTCAACATAAATAATTTGATTGAGCCAAAGAAAACAGTGTTGATGAATAACAATACTAAATTTGGATTCATAAGAACATTGGTAAGTATAATAAGGATTCAGAATGGCGAAAAATACCATATCATGTCCGCTGACTCAACCCATGGCCTCCTCAAGTGCCTAGTATCCTTCAGTACACTAGCTCTGTGTCTGTTCACGAGTCGCTTGCTTCCAATGTCTACACAGCTCATCTACCATGCCAGCGAGGCTTTGTGAGCGTGTACGCATGATCAGAAACATCTTCCTCTCCCCCACATTTTCGGCACTACTACTCGTGTATTCGAGGAAGATTACAGACCTCATTGAAGTGGGCTTCACTGTTGTGCTCCTGTCTGCAGCGGAGCCAACTTCAACAGGGATGCTTAGGGCTTAGGCGGAGTTTGACTTTTGGGGCAGAAGGGGCACAACATGTTGATGACCCCAAAATGCAGTGTCAGCAATAAAATTAAAATACAAGAATATTTATAATAATGAGTTGAAAATGAGGGTTTTTTGTTTCCCATCATTCTTGAGGGGAATTCCAAATCAGGCTGCTGAGGTTATACTTTTCGCCAAGCTCGTCATCCATTGGATATGGCACGCCCGCTGGTGTCGTGCCAATGTAGTTACCCCAGCCAAAAATGGTATCACCTGGGCGGAGCCACTGCGCTGCACTGATTTGCTTGATTTCCGTGTTTTGGTGATGTAGTTATACACAAGGTTTTAAAACATGGCTCATCCATAAAAAAAAATTTTTTTCTTTCGTATAACATAACATACGTACTGAACGTAAAAAACGCCATGCTTCAGTTTTACTCGAGTCGTAGGATGACCTATAAGTGTTATTACTGTAATTCAAGTATGTATGGAGTTTCTCCAGTTTAATAAACGTCGATGTCCAAAATATATAACTGTGGTTCTAATATGGCTTCAATTAATTGTTTAAGTCGACATAAGTCATAACTAATGTGTGTGTGTGTGTGTGTGCTCCTGCGGCCAGGGGACACAATTTCTGACGGGGATAACTACATTGGCAAGGCACCGGTGGTGGCTCTGTTGTACAATTAGCGTCTTTAGTGGGGCAAATTGGAACTCCACTCATCATTTTGGCGGTGGTCTCTAGCATTTAATGGTCCACATTTTCAATCTTTGGTTCTTGCAAAGTAGTTGTTGATTTTGAAAGCTTAGGTTTGAAAAAAATTACAAATCTCCATCTTGCCTCATCGGTCCTCGAGTTGTTTTGGCTAAACAAAGCAAATGACTAACGTGCTAGTCACATGATCTGTTCAAAATATAGTTTTGACCCATTATAAAAATCTTTTTTTTGTTCATTTCACGCATTTTTGTTGTTTGTTTTATTGCTTTACAACTTTTATAGACAATATTTTACGGGAAAGTTTTAATTTTAAAATCATATACTGTATAGTGAGTCAGTTACATGTAATGACACTTTTTGGCAACCAGAGGGGGCCTGGCCCCCATGTCCCCCCCCCTGAAAATCTGCTTATAGCATGCTTTTTTCTTACATCTAGCTGTTACTTTACCCAAGTAATGTAAGAAATTCAGCAGGCCCTTGGCAGAAGGGTAGCCAGAAGGGTAGCCGACCATAACGCACCCCTTGTTCGCCTGTGCTGTATGACGCACCGCTGTCATGCCTCTGGCTGTGCTTATTCATAATTTTCCAAAACCCACATTACATATAACACATATACAACCGACAGAAGATGTACTGTATTTTGGTGACGGGTCATAGGGGTTATAACTTATTCACAGATAACCCCAGAAGTAACGCTAAAGATTCCTTTGGCAGAATTTTATCCGACCGGAATGCACGCACTGTGGGCCGGTGCTGCATGACCCACTGCTTGTTAGCAGGGCTTCCCGTAGTGCTTTGTTACGGCTCAATGCTGGCCCACTGTGTTTCTTGCATTATTACACAAAGCCCAGATACCATAAAACTCATACTTGTGTTGTACTTGCGGGTTTGGGGGAAATAAATTATCAGCATAGCTGGAAGGCGAAGTAAATGATGAAGTTGAAATTCTGCTAAATAGCCACTGACAGCGCTTAGCCATATATATTGGTAGGGGCGGGCCATAAAGCAAGCTTTCTAGGTGATGTAACCTAGACCCGCTTAAGGCCAGCCCAAAAATCCTGCTGAATGAGTTTCTTCTCATTCAATTGTTCTTAGCATGTGTCAGGACTTATGTTCAAACATATTTCATATACAGTGAGGAGCAGAAGTATTATGCACCCCTTTGATTTTGCCCACTTAGAAAATAGGTAAAGGTCTGAAATTTCAATCACAGATGCGATGCATTTCCACTTACATTGTATGAGTTTTTAACAATTTTTTGTAATTTACTGGGGTTCATAAGTATTTGCACCCATGAGAAAATCAGTGCTAATATTTAGTGTAGAAGCCTTTGTTTGCAATTACAGAGGTCAGACGCTTACTGTAGTTCATCACCAGGTTTTCACATATGGAAACGGGGTTTTGGCCCATTCTTCCACACAAATCTTCTCTAGATCTGTCAGGTTTTGGGGCTGTCATTCAGCTCCATCCAAAGATTCTTTATTGAATTGAGGTCTGGACACTGGCTAGCACACTCCGGAACCTTGATATGCTTTTTACGCAGCCACTCCTTGGACAGATTGGCTGTATGCTTTGGATTATTGTCATGTTGGGAGATCCAGCCACGACTCATCTTTAAGTCTCGGACTAAGGGAAGGAGGTTGTGGCTTAAAATCTGACGATACATGTCACCATTCATCCTCTGCTTTATACATGCAGTAGTCGTCCTGTCCTTTTTGCCAAAAAGCGACTCCCATACTTCACAGTGGAGATGATATTCTTAGGATTGTAGTCATCCTTCTTTTTCCTCCACACACGACAAGTAAAGTTTGCACCAAAAAGTTCTACTTTGTTTTCATCTGACCACATGACCCCTCTGCATCATTCAGATGGCCCCTGGCAAGCTTCAGAAGGCCCTTCATATGTACTGGCTTCAACAGGGGAACCTTCTGAGCAATTCATGATTTTAAACCATTGCACCGTAGTGTTCTACTGACAGCAGCCTTTGAAACTGTGCATTCAGCTCTCTTCAGGTCATTGACCAGCTCCCGTCGTGTAGTTCTAGGCTGAGCCCTCACTTTTCTCATCATGAGTGATGCTCCATGAGGGGAGATTTTACATGGAGCCCCAGTCTGAGGTAGATTATCAATCATGTTTAGCCTTTTCCATTTTCTAACAATTGCTGCATCTGTCTATTAATTCTCACCAAGCTGCTTTCCAATTGTCCCATAGCCTTTTCCAGCTTTGTGGAGCTCAACATTTTTTTTCTCTTGTGTCTTTCGAAAGCTCTCTGGTCTTGCCCATTGTAGCTGTTGGATTATGACTGACTGTGTGGTGCACAGGTGACAATTATGACCTGAAACAGGTGGTGGGTGGGTAGTTACTCATGGGGTAAAGGTGGACTTTTTTTAAAAGTTGACTGACAACACTTTGAGTGTCATAATTATTGCTGATTCTCAGGGGTTCAAATACTTATGAAACCCAGTAAATTACAAATAATTTTTTTTTTTTTTTTAAATCATACAATGTGAGTTCTGGATTTTTTTTTTTCAGTTTATGTCTCCATAATTGGAAATGCATCTATGATCTACAGTGGGGAAAACAAGTATTTGATACACTGCCAATGGGAAAACCCATTGGCAGTGTATCAAATACCTATTTTCTATACCTATGTATGTACCTATTTTCTATGAGGGTGAACTTGCAAAATCACAAGCGGTGCACAGACTTCTGCTCCTCACTGTATTTAGAAACAAATGATCCAAATGACTGTACAGTCCTTTAAATATGGGTGCGGTCAGGTTTAAAGTACTGGTGAAAAATGTCACTTTCCTGCTCCATGATGAAAATAATTTGTATAAGTACAGTCATCATATCTAAAATACATACATAAAGTATGATTTCAAATGACAATGATAGCTGCACATTTTGCTACCAAGAAATCAAATATGCACAGTGAGTGGGTTGGTACCCAACACTTTTGAAGAACGTGCATTGAAAATCTACAATGAGAATTTAAAGCCTTATTTTTTTCATTACTATTTAAGCCAACGCTGTCTTCAGCTACAAGTCTTTAACTTGAGTCCTTCAATAAATAATACATTCAACTACTTTCTAATCCTTGTGTGTTGTAAACAAGGCAAACAAGGCCTCATGGCGCACAACAGAGAGACTCCCGAGCTCATTTGAATTTCAACTCAAAAATATATTTAGAGAATAAACACGAGGAGCTGCATCAACTGCGTGCGTGATGTAGTTTACTGTGTCGGTGCCTCAGATAAGCGACAACTGTGAGCTGCTGTAAAATAAGCCTAGCCGGCCCAAAGTGTTGACATAGCTTTAATTCAGCTTGATACCAGACACCAGTAGTCTGTCAAAGCCTCAGAGTGCAGGGGTGTTAACCTCTCAGAGATACACACTCAAAATATACAAACACTAAGCCTGACTGGCCAGCGGGGATTAAAATAACTTTGACGAGTACAGCGTTCATACATTTTCCACACTCACACCCGTTTGCAATATAAGTTCCTGAAATGTATCAAAGAAGCACTTCATTGACAAGAATCCATTTAGCTGATACAGTAGATGTCAGAATTCTTTTCAGCCTTTGCCGTTTGTCAAAGCAGCAATAAATTCCAGTTCAAACATCCCAAAGCATTAACATCTTTTATAGCTACGTGATGCAATTTATAAATGTGGCTACAATTTGATCCCTTAACCTTAAACAGGTTGCTAATGTGTCAGGGCATCTGACTTGCGGTGTGCTCTCAAGGCTGGGGTAACAGAGCCTGAGCCTGCGGATGAAGTGTTGGTTACTCGATATCAGCATTCCTTGCGGGCCAGGAGCCGGTCTCTGCCAAAGTAGGTTTCTTTTACTGCCACAGTGGCGATAATCAGCTGATGCTGGCGGAGTGGGGGGGGGGGCAACAGAATCCTGTTGGGACCAGGGGTGATGCGCAACACAGTACAAGTGAACGCGTGCCTGGTCGCAAACCAATCACGGAGCATAAATGAAGCGCCCATGTGACTGAGGCAATGCTTGCGTAATGGGCCCTAGTAATCATGGGATAAACCAACAATCAGGTGCAACATTGTTTAAGTGCATTCGCTCAGATTAGACAACTATTGAGAAATGTCACAGTCCCCTTCCACATGCTGTTTTGTGCGCCCCCCATATTCTACACATAAAATAGATGCTTTGACAAAATATCAAGAAATTATTTTCATGAGAAATGAAAAAGAGTAAGTGACTTGAAATCTTATTACAAATGCCAATTGTATTTTGACTGACCATTTTTGCTGAAATTCTGGATTCATGAATTAGTTTCCATCATATCTAACTTCATTGATTTAATATATGTTATATACTGTATATATTAGGGCTGTCAAAATTATCGCGTTAACGGGCGGTAATTGAATTTTTAAATTAATCACGTTAAAATATTTGACGCATTTAACGCACATGCCCCGCTCAAACAGTTTAAAATGACAGCAGTGTCATGTCCACTTGTTATTTGTGTTTTTTGGTGTTTTATTGCCCTTTGCTGGCGCTTGGGGGTGACTGATTTTATGGGTGTCAGCACCATGAGCATTGTGTTATTATTGACATCAACAATGGCGAGCCACTAGTTTATTTTTTGATTGAAAATTTTACAAATTTTATTAAAACAAAAACATTAAGAGGGGTTTTAATATAAAATTTGCACGCCAGACCCACTTAGAGTGTTTATTGCCAAAAAGCTCAATCTCAACGGTCCCAGTTGAAGCCTGGGACTGTGTGCTTTGGTCAGATGAGACCAAGATTGAGCTTTTTGGAACCACATTTTTGCAACAAACACTCTAAATGGGGCTGGCGTGCCACGAAAGATGCACATGCTGAAAAGAACCTCATACCCACTGTGAAGTATGGGGGTGGGTCAGTGATGCTGTGGGGCTGTTTCGCTTCCAAAGGCCCTGGGAACCTTGTTAGGGTGCATGGCATCATGAATGCTTTAAAATACCAGGACATTTTAAATCAGAATCTGTTGCCCTCTGCCCGAAAGCTGAGGATGGGTCGTCACTTGGTCTTTCAGCAAGACAATGACCCTAAACATATGGCCAAATCTACACAGAAATGGTTCACCAGACACAAAATCAAGCTCCTCCCATGGCCATCTCAGTCCCCAGACCTTGTTTTGTTGGCAAAAGGGGGTTGTACAAAGTATTAACACCTAGGGGTGCTAATAATTGTGACACACATTATTTGATGTAAAATAATTATTTCTTTATGTAGGATTTTTCCCCCACTGAATAAATGCACTTGTATTGAAGGTTGGATTATTCTCTTTTTTCCATTAAGGTCCCATATTATTTGAATTTAAAAAAATATTAGAAGCTAAAAAACACAACTTAACAACTTATGGAGGGCACTATATATAAAAGCTCATTCCTCTTCATTTGTGTAAATTATGCTATGACCCATGAGACAGAGGGCATGCTTACTGTGTACAGACATATTACTCCTTAAACATATGTACAGCACAGACCCGTGACAATCTGAGGCCATTGAACATGAGTGAGCACCCCGAAGGGAGGAGCTTGACCCCGTCTATTTTGATTGCTGCGTAAAGAGCTCAACAGGACCACTGACCATGGAATGAAGTAACACGTCTGTAAGAGCAAAAAACAGCTGGCAGGAGCGAACTGTGAAGATCAAGCTTTCACCAAGTATAAGAAAATATCCTCAGCATTCTCTCTCCCATTTCACAGCACCATGGATTCTGGCACTTTAGAAGCCAATTAGCCAGGTAGGAAGTTGTTATAGCAGTGCAGCAGGAACAAAGCGCAACCTAATGCAGTAATTGAAATAACATACCTTTTACTTAGGTTTCCCTTGATTCACAATGAAGCATGAAACCTTCTAGATGCAAACAAATAACTCTGATCCGCTAGACATCATTCATACAAGTAATATTCTGAAGGTTTGTTTTGCAAATCCCAAACCGACATTCTGCAAGGTAGCCGAACGACACCCGGTGACACAGTCGCATATTGTCACAGCCAATTTGAAGTGCCGAGCGTTTATGTCTTCATACCGCCTCACATATTGCAGTTAAATTAGCAGCAAAGAGGCCTGAAGAGCAGTGCTCTCAGGCTCTCAATGTACCTTGCCTTTCCCATCTTGTGGATTAACTCTCACATCACATTTAATTTAACAAACATAGTAATAAGAGCTGAAATGAATACTCGAGCAACTCGAGTAACCCGAGTTTAAAAACTGATCCGAGTAATTTTATTCACCTCGAGTAATCGTTTAATTTTGACAGTTCTAAGCATCACGTTTTGCCCGGACTACTTTTAATGTGGGACAATGCGCTGATGTCACGTGCGTATAGGAAGAAGCAATAAAAAAAAATAAAAAAAAACTTACTGCAGTCGACAGCTACTACAAACGACGCCGACTTTGCTGCAAACTAGCCCGCATGATGCTACGGTTATGGTAGGTAGCGTTTAATGCGTTTCATAGAGATCACATGTATGTTGAACTAGATGCGAAATGACAGAGTCAGCGGCGTTAGTAAACAGCTACCATCTTAAAGCAGTACACTTCTAAGCGCTAATAAATAAGATTAATGTTACTGTCACTCGCTCACGTAACGTTAGCCCTGCGGAGGGCTAGGTTTCTATTAATTATGACCACTGTAGATGCGTGGCTAATGTGTATTACACACAGGCTTTGTTTAATCTGTGAAAACATAGTGCTGTAGAGTGATGAGGGTGTAAAATAATAACTTAACAATGCTAACTGTCAATTTTAGCTCAGTAGTCATTGCTGGATAAAACACCAAGTAGCACTGGTCCCTAATGTGCTTCAATACAGCAGGTAACATACATTTATTTTGAACATTGCAAAAACTCACAATCCTATCAGGACAGTTTAGTCTAACTTAAAACTTAACTAGAACTTAAAAAAAAGCTTGACACAAATAGAAATTCAATTGAAACACGTGGGAAAAACACCTAACTTTTATGTGATGTGTGTTATCAAGCGTAATGGCATTTTTAGGTAAGAAATATATATATAATTGTTTTTTTTTTTATAAGATCTAAAAGTTTTTTGAGTGAAAGCAGTGATATAGTCTTTTTTTTTATCCTAGTTACATCTGAGATGCAATTGTTGGCTGTTTTCAACAATGTACATCGAAAATAAAGACATTTATTGACTGAAAATGGTTCAACATTAGATGAAATGTGTTTTTTTTTTTCATGTATATTTATAAATGCTCATCACCTAAAAATATATGTTTTATCCGATTACTCGATTAATCGATAGAATTTTCAGTCGATTACTCGATTACTAAAATATTCGATAGCTGCAGCCCTAATAATAATAATTCAGGGAAGGTTTTTCATTGTTTCTTCACAGTGAATTTTAATAAGCGGGCAGCTCCAGTATCAACACTTATGCACCACCCACCTTCTGCATCGATCATTGCCTTTGCCAACAAGATAATACTATTCCTATTATAAACCTTGCTGTCCGATCACATGGAATGGGCTCACTTGACTGATAACTTTTGTGGTAAAGGTTGAGAAGATAATATGTGGATGAACGTGCACCACAGACATGACACTATCACAGTCACAGGTTGCCACGGTGATACTAACTGCTTTATTTATACACAGTGTGGCAAAGCTACAGCAGAAAGATTTGAACTGGAGATCACTTCAAGATGAAGCGTTTAATGACCTTTTATTTTCTGCTTTAATTGAAAAGTCTTATGACTAGTTCCACCAAGAATTTCAGTTCACTCAGTTATCATTTGAAAGGGTAAACCACAATCCAAAAATCTCAACAGATGGCAATAGCTGTCACAGCTATTTTAGTAGTGACATCCCAGTGTGCCAATCTGCCAATAAATTAAACAAACAGAAGGACCGCGTGCAGTGCAACCTAATATGGAAAATGGATTTCCTAAAAGTTTTTGTATTTTTAAATATGTGAACTGTTTCACTGAAACCAGATGTTTCAAGCAGTATCAAAATGAGGTGCAATGTGAAAATTTCATCCATTAACGGATAAACTCCGACCTCAGAAACTTCACTTCATTGCTAGTCCTCCCAGTAAAATGAACGTTTAGTGCCACCAATAAGAGGCATAGAGTTAAAGGCTTTTGAAAAGCAAACAGGTCTCATGTTTTTGGAGTCAATTTCTCACATCATACAGTGCTGGCCAAAAGTATTGGCACCCCTGCAATTCAGTCAGATAATTCTCGATTTCTCCCAAAAAGTGATTGCAAATACAAATGCTTTGGTAGTAATATCTTTATTTATTTTGTTTTCAATGAAAAAACACAAAAGAGAATAAAAAACACCGGACAAAGGTACTAGAAATGTCAGCCTAATACTTGGTAGCACAACCTTTAGACAAAATAACTGCGAACAACCGCTTCCGGTATCCATCAATGAGATTCTTACAGTGCTCTGCTGGAATTTTAGACCATTCTTCTTTGGCCAACTGCTCCAGGTCTCTGAGATTTGAAGGGTGCCTTCTCCAAACGACCATTTTCAGATCACTCCACAGGTGTTTGATGAGATTCAGGTCTGGACTCATTGCTGGCCTATTTAGAAGTCTCCAGTGCTTTCTCTCAAACCATTTTCTAGTGCTATTTGAAGTGTGTTTTGGGGTCATTGTCCTGCTGGAAGACCCATGACCTCTGGGAGACCCAGCTTTCTCACACTGAGCCCTACATTATGCTGCAAAGTTTGTTGGTAGTCTTCAGACTTCATGATGCCATGCACACAGTCAAGCAGTCCAGTGCCAGAGGCAGCAAAGCAACCCCAAAAAAATCAGGCAACCTTCGCCATGTTTGACTGTGGGGACCATGTTCTTTTCTTTGAAGGCCTCGGTTTTTTTCCTGTAAACTCTATGTTGCTCCCCTGTTCCCAAAAAGCTCTACTTTTGTCTCTTCTGACCAGAGAACATTCTTCCAAAACGTTTTTGGCTTTCTCAGGTAAGTTTTGTCAAACTCCAGCCTGGCTTTTTTATGTCTCTGAGTCAGAAGTGGGGTCTTCCTGGGTATCCTACAATAGAGTCTCTTTTCATTCAGATGCCGACAGATAGTACTGGTTGACACTGTTGTACGATTGAACTGCAGGACAGCTTGAACTTGTTTGGATGTTAGTTGAGGTTCTTTATCCACCATCCGCACAATCTTTAATTGAAATCTCTCATCATTTTTGGTTTTCTGTCCACATCTAGGGAGGTTAGCCACAGTGCCATGGGCTTTACACTTACTGATGACACTGTGCACGGTAGACACAGGAACATTCAGGTCTTTGGAGATGGACTTGTAGTCTTGAGATTGCCCATGCTACCTCACAATTTTGCTCTTCAAGTCCTCAGACAGTTTTTTGGTTTTCTTTCTTTTCTCCATGCTCAATGTGGTACACACAAGGACACAAGACAGAGGTTGAGTCCACTTTAATCCATTTTAACTGGCTGCACGTGTGATTTAGTTATTGCCACCACCTGTTTTTTACAACAGGTAAGTAACAGGTGCTGTCAATAACACAAATTAGAGAAGCATCACATGATTTTTCAAAGGGTGCCAATACTTTTGTCCGGCCCATTTTTGGAGTTTTGTGTGAAATGATAATGATTTAATTTTTTCCCCCATTTTCTTTTGTGTTTTTTCCTTGCAAGCAAAATAAATGAAGCTATTACTACCAAAGCATTTGTAATTGCAATCATTTTCAGAGCGAAATTGAGCATTATCTGACAGAATTGCAGGGGTTCCAATACTTTTGGCCAGCACTGTATGATCTGGTACTCCTTCAAATTGAAGGCAAAAAATGTGACTACTTACCCCAGTTCTAATGACAAGGGCAGGCAAAAACCAGAATATCTGCTTGACATAACTCACATATGATTGATTGCAATAATATTAAATTGTAAATCAGAGGATGCAGTCATGGGGAAACATTGTTTTACATACAGTCATAAATCATTATATAAAAACTGAACTGATTGTATTATGTAATAATTATGGCTTCGCCACATCATACCGTCATAAATCTTTCTATATTATTACACGGTTAACAGTCTCACTTTTCTGATAATGACAGCACACACTGGTCCAATACCATAAAGCCTTCAGTTAACATGGCAGTAAATATGAGTGGAGCATTTTCCCCCTCTTTTATTAATTATAAGATGATGGAATCTGACAGAGATGCTCCAGGGGTTGGACGGCAGTAGCATATTATTATCTCTGCTTGTCACATTGTCAAGATAGTAAACATGAGCTACTGTCGTGAAACTTCTCTCTTTGTGAATTCACGCAAGGTTAGCTGTCCTATTGATTCTTTTGCCTTCTGCCGAATAGGACAACATCAATTTCATTACCGACTCATCTTTAGTAGCTCATACTAGCAATTATGAGACAAGGTTGAATAAAATAATGACTGAGTTTGTCTCAGAAGAGAAGATATGTAGTGATAATTTAGGACTACAAAATGAATTCAGATGGTGTCTTTGTCTCTGGCAGGGATTGATTATCCCTTGCTGCGTTGCTTTATTAAAATAACTACAGTGGGGCAATTAAGTATTTAGTCAACCACTAATTGTGCAAGTTCTCCCACTTGAAAATATTAGAAAGGCCTGTAATTGTCAACATGGGTAAACCTCAACTATGAGAGACAGAATGTGGAAAACCCCCCAGAAAATCACATTGTTTGATTTTTAAAGAATTCATTTGCAAATCATGGTGGAAAATAAGTATTTGGTCAATACCAAAAGATCATCTCAATACTTTGTTATGTACCCTTTGTTGGCAATAACGGAGGCCAAACGTTTTCTGTAACTCTCCACAAGCTTTTCGCACACTGTTGCTGGTATCTTGGCCCATTCCTCCATGCAGATCTCCTTTAGAGCAGTGATGTTTTGGGGCTGTCGTTGGGCAACACGGACTTTCAACTCCCTCCACAGATTTTCTATGGGGTTGAGCTCTAGAGACTGGCTAGGCCACTACAGGACCTTGAAATGCTTCTTACGAAGCCACTCCTTTGTTGCCCTGGCTGTGTGTTTGGGATCATTGTAGAAATAAATTATTTAAATTTAAATTTGTTTATTTTTCCCACATTCTGTCGCTCATGGTTGAGGTTTACCCATGTTGACAATTACAGACCTCTCTAATCTTTTCAAGTAGGAGAACTTGCACAATTGGTGCTTGACTAAATACTTATTTGCCCCAATGGACATACATTTCACTTGTTTGTACAACTATGTAAAGTGCAATGTGATTTAGCTCTACTCTATGCATTAATATAACCATCATTAAGTGCCTCGACTGTCATTATCATTACCTTGATAAAGGGCGCTGCAGCTTAACACACTTTTACTGGCCGGTTTCACACGGAGAAGAGGAATGGAAGGGAACATTTTGTTAATTGGACATCGAGTGCCGCTAACAATAAGCTTTGCACGACGAGATTTGCCTGGAAGAGCCGAGCTGAGGATTTGCGAGAAGAGGAGTTATAATTGGCCCGAAGATGAGGAGCTCAAGCCAGCTGCATGCATCCAGACTGTGACAGTGGACTCATATTCCCTTCTCCTCGGTGAAAATGAGCTCAAGATTCACTGCCTCGGGAGACATAATACATGTCACAGCCTACAATAATGGTTAATTTGAAATCATGTAGCACCCATCTCTCTCACTCTCTGTCGCCATCTCCCCCTTCAAGTTCACTTCCTCTCACTCTCCCCCATCGCAGAAATAACCCATTCATCCTAAAAATGGTTTTCATCTTTGCCTGCCTCTACCCCCGCACACCATTAGTCCCGTCCCTCCATGCTCTAACGACCAAATGCATTTGCTAGATTTTCTCTGTAGCAACCATTATGATCCCGATTCCCGAAGCTAATGTTTTAAATTCAATTGCAACAATCCATATCCAGGCCAAATTAATGTCTCCCGTTTTTAAGCGGGGATTCCCAATACAAGAAAGTGTGTCTGTGAAGCGAAGATAAAGGCTGCTGGCTCACCATATAAGCGAGAATTCCCTAACAACAAGCACATTTGTTCATAATATATTCACACAAAATGCCTCGACAATATGCAGCCTCCTCCACCAGCCTTTGAACATAGTGAAGGGAATTTGAGCTTCCGGATTCATATACGCTCACACACAGCTGTAGAAAAACTGCAACTAGGGCTATTAATGTTTCAAAACATAGTGTATCTATGTCTGTGCCTTTTTTTTTAAGACCACACCGCCACAGGGAACGCGTGGGAGGGTTTGGTGGAAGGTTGGGGGTTCAGACGCAGACAATATTCCCCCCATCTCCCATGCCTGACTGCTTCCCTGCTCACCAGACTCAATCACATGCGCACTGTGCTTTCATGAATTAATAACAGGCACTTTGGAGGCCAGGCAGGAACATGGTGACCACATGCTGATGGAAGTTTAATGAGCAGCACGGGGACTGCGCTGCCATGGCACCGGCGCGTCTCCCGGCGCAATAGGCCGTGTCGTGCCCTCCCCACAGAGGCGCGGTGTTTGGGCTCTCATTACTTAGATAAATATATCTGCCCTGTGGATCAGCCCCACAGGCCCCGCTCCTTCCGGCTCCCACCCGAGGGATGATATCACGACCCTGATTACCGTGCCCTGCCCTTGGGAGAGAGGATGGCGGGCCTGGAATCACTAGAACACAAACATCAGTCTCAATTCGCCTCTCTGCTAAATATCAGCCATGACAGCGGCTGAGCCACAAAATGACACGGGTTCAGGGTGGTGCAAGCATGGATCACTTGAAGCTGTGGCTCAAATAGCTTTCCAAAATGACAATTGCCTGAAGTGAATAACATTTAGATTCAAGCAATGGCTGCGGTAATTATAGAGCTCCCTATCTCTCACCTTCTCTCTAATGTCAATATCCCTTTTCCCAGTGAACTAGGCACCATGTGTGGTGTGATGCAAGCTTTCTATGTACCAAGTGGGCATGAGCTAGAAGTGGGCAATATTATCTACAGTGGGGCAAATAAGTATTTAGTCAACCACCAATTGTGCAAGTTCTCCTACTTGAAAAAATTAGAGAGGCCTGTAATTGTCAACATGGGTAAACCTCAACCATGAGAGACAGAATGTGGAAAAAAACCAGAAAATCACATTGTTTGATTTTTAAAGAATTTATTTCCAAATTACAGTGGAAAATAAGTATTTGGTCACCTACAAACAAGCAAGATTGCTGGCTGTCAAAGAGGTATAACTTCTTCTTCCTCGATCTGGGGCTCCATGCAAGATCTCACCCCGTGGCGTCAAAATGATAAAGAGAACGTGAGCAAAAATCCCAGAACCATACGGGGGGACCTAGTGAATGACCTACAGAGAGACCACAGTAACAAAGGCTACTATCAGTAACACAATGCACCGCCAGGGACTCAAATCCTGCACTGCCAGACGTGTCCCCCTGCTGAAGCCAGTACACATCCAGGCCCATCTGCGGTTCACTAGAGAGCATTTGGATGATCCAGAAGAGGACTGGGAGAATGTGTTATGGTCAGATGTAATCAAAATAGAACTTTTTGGTAGAAACCCAGGTTCTCGTGTTTGGAGGAGAAAGAATACTGAACTGCATCCGAAGAACACCATACCCACTGTGACGCATGGGGGTGGAAACATCATGCTTTGGGGCTGTTTTTCTGCAAAGGGGACCAGGACGACTGATCTGTGTAAAGCAAATAATGAATGGGGGCATGTATCGAGAGATTTTGAGTGAAAATCTCCTTCCACTTGCAAGGGCATTGAAGGTGAGATGTGGCTGGGTCTTTCAGCATGACAATGATCTCAAACACACAGCCAGGGCAACAAAGGAGTGGCTTCGTAAGAAGCATTTCTAGGTCTTGGAGTGGCCTAGCCAGTCTCCAGATCTCAACCCCATAGAAAATCTGCGGACGGAGTTGAAATTCCGTGCTGCCCAACGACAGCCCCAAAACATCACTGCTCTAGAGGAGATCTGCATGGAGAAATGGGCCAAAATACCTGTGTGAAAAGTTTGTGAAGAGTTACAGAAAACGTTTGGCCTCTGTTATTGCCAACAAAGGGTATATAACAAAGTATTGAGATGAGCTTTTGGTATTGACCATATACTTATTTTCCACAATGATTAGCAAATAAACTATTTAAAAATCAAACAATGTGTTTTTCTGTTTTTTTTTTCCACATTCTGTCTCTCATGGTTGAGGTTTACCCATGTTGACAATTACAGACCTCTCTAATATTTTCAAGTGTGAGAACTTGCACAATTAGTGGTTGACTAAATACTTATTTGCCCCACTGTATGGGTTAACACAAGCGGTGCCCGGTTGATCCCAGGAGCAAAACAAAATTGATTCATAACAACTCAGGCTAGAGTTTTTACACATGAAGAAATGTTTTGTTTGTTGTGTTGGCCTTGGTTCGCCCTGAAATCTTTATGTTTAGGTAATTGTTGATGCATACTCCGAAATAATCAATTATTAAATAATTAAGTGTTTTTGTGGGGCTAATTGGGCCTTGAGGGATTGGGGGCCACATCTTCAAGTGTCCTGGACACCGATTGACGGAGCACAATACTGTTAAAATCCCATACCAAGACCATATAGGCAAATACACATGATACACACCTGGACATGACATGAAATTGTCCAATTGGAATATACCGGAAACCAATGTGAGCCACGTGGGCTCGCACAGGTGTGCCCCTAGTAGTACCTATGAGTAAAATACCACCGATGTCCATATTGTATGCTTAAGTTAAAACCTAAATACGTCCTGATTGGAAATGTTGGCTGTGTTCAGTCCTGTTCTCATTCTACTTTTCCACTCATTCTCTCAGGGGACGTTCCACTGATGAGCCTTCGAGATGCAACACACTCATTGATTTAAGAGCCATCACAGACATTGATTTGAGATGGCCGAGGTAGCGGAGCGCGCTGCATCCTGTTGCTCTTAATGACTAGATCAAATGCGTCACACCTCGTCGACCAGCCGCTCCTGTATTGATTACGCTCCAGACCATATACGATCATTTCAAGTCAAATGTATTCTGTGATCCTTCTTTCTTTTAATCCTTTGGCCGTGGTCATCAATTTGCAGCAAATACTTTGGAGATTAAACATACAAAGCTCCTTTCTGACAAAGAAAAGCTGAGTTGTGCTTAAACTTGGGTTTTATCATCGAATACTGTTCAAAAACAGTATTCGATTAACCCTTGAGAGTCGAAGGACGCGCCGGCGCGTCCTCAGCGCACGTCGTCTTTGAAGCGCCCTCACGTTTTAATTACGTCACCCACATGCCGTTGGTTGGTCTCGTTTTAAAGTGCGGAAGTTGCGGTTTACTCTCGTTATTATTTGAAGTCAATCGACCAACTAGAACGTGAGATATTGTCATTTAAGTTTTATAGTTTTATTGTCCTCTCAAAAAAACATTAAAACGCTGCATGGATCATTTGTTTATGTCTATATTTCCATCATTTCTAGTCCTTTTTCAAAACGGAAGCTCCATGAAAAAAACACAAATCAAACGAACCCTTTCGAAGTCACAGTGGAAGCACAAAATGCGTTTTTTTTTTTTTATATATAAATATAACTGCGGTGCAAGGTTCAACCGAACGAGAGGGAGGAGGAGTGTTCTGAAGCAGCGAGGTGGCGAGCGACGGCCAGTTGCTGGATCGAGCAGCGACTTTGTGTGACTTTGACAATGAACGGAAAACTAAATTTAGCGCAAGCAATTGTGCTTCTGATCAACTTGAGGAAGAGGATGGTCCAAATTCGTCATCATCGTCTTCTTCGGAAGAGTCATCGAGTGAAGATAGTGATGGATTTGAACACGTGGGTGACGCCATCGACGAGCAGAGGTAAACCAACTCACTCTTTTTTTTCATGCTGAAAACGTTTCTTTTGAAAGTTTCTTTTGATATTGCAAGACAAAGTTAATTTTGATGCAATATAAGTGTGTGTTTGTGTATATAATAATAAAATGTGCATATCAGATCAAAGTCGTTCGTGCACTGTGGGTATCCCAGGCAGGAATTTATAATTTGTGGTGTTCTTCTTTCTATATGAAGATTAGGGATGTAGCACATATTTAGCTATGGTATTCTTTCTATTGTCATACATATAGATTTCCATTATTATCTATTGCTGTATATATTTTTATTTTATACTTTATTATTTTCATAAATACTGACTTTTTTTCATGTACATTTATAGTGACAATGAAAGCAAAGTGAAATGAAAATGGAAGGGTGGAAAGAGGACCGACACCCCATGGAAGTGTGAGCTGTGTGATGTAGCCGTGTCTAATTCCAGGACGAAACTGCTTTTCGGAGTGGCATGACTGAAAAAAATTTAACTTGTTTATTGTAAATATTTTTGAAAATGCTTTTTTCCCCCCAATGTTATATATATATATTTTTCCCACATCAATCTTCTCAATTTGTGTATATAAATGTGTGTTCAAGAAGCTTGATTGTGTGTACATAGTTTTCATCAGGCGATTGGCCGCAATACCTAAACTCATAAAGAGATGGCCTCTAAACACTTTTTGTGTTAGATGGTATATATTTTTTCACTGTTCTTCACTGTTAGGTCTGCTGTATATAACCTGTTTTGACTGGAGCATGTATAAAGGCAAAAAACGCCTATGGCTATACCTGTTGTTTATGTTGAATTGTCAAATAAAAGACTATTTATTCTAAATTTTTTTGGTTGAATGTTCATCCTAACATGTTGAATAAATATTACAAAGTTTCAAAACGGTTCGTTACGCATGTTTGGTTGTCAATTGGACATCAATATTAAAAATTTTGACAAAACGATTTTGGAATTTTTGGTCTTTTTGGGCCCAAAATGATGATTTATGATTGATCAGTGAAGGAAACAACAATTTGGACATGAAGTTCAAGGTGTCACAAAAAAGGGACCAAACCAGGCCATCGTAAACAATTCTTTCTTTGAAATATAAAGGCAACTTCAAAGGCATGCAAAATCAGACAAAATAGGCCCAGACCTTAAAGGGTTAACTTATTCACTGTCGTTGACAGACGTCCAATCCATCATGACTGGGAGGGTCTATGATCGCTGTAAATTGCTCTTGAATTTTCATCAAAATTACAGGAAGAGATGACAGTATCAAATATTGGTACTTTGTATCATCAACAGTAATGTTAATCTTACTTTAAAAAAGTCATTAATTATAGTTAATAATTACTTCTCCCAAAAAGTAATTGCGTTAGTAACTCAGTTACCTAAACGTAAGAGTAATTAGTTACTTGGCAAAGTAACTGGTGATAATTTTCATGTTTTGTTTTTTTTTTCCCTCAAAAAAAAAAAAAAAAAAAAAAAAACTTATGTGACATTAAGTGAAGTGTAAAAGGTTTTTGGAACAATTGGCCAATTCTTCACTCTAATTTGCCCTTTACCCTGAATCAACTATTAAAAGTTGTGAAAATGGCTCCCATTATTGCATTAGTTCCCTTATGTCTACTTTTGACATGCGTAAGTTTTAAAACTCTTTCATCCTTTAAAGATAGATTCTAGTCAAGATTTTGCCGATTTAGGAGTATTTTAGATAAAAAGTTACTTAGGTTCGCTAGGAAGGTTCTCTACAACAGAGCTTTCCTAAGAAGTCTACTGCTTTAAGATGGTGGCTGTTTACTAACGCATCTAGTTCCTCTACTGTACATGTTGCTAACGCCCCCGTGTCTGTCATTTCGCATCTAGTTCTATATATATGTGATATCTACCATGTCTACCACATCTACCATATCACGTGGGTGTAGTTTGTAGGTTATCGGCTACAGTCAGGCATTATTGGAGCCACCTAGCATCGCGTTTGCTCGGCGTCACAACTTTTTTTGCCTCCTCCCCTCTCCTGCTCTGCTTTGTTGTCTCGGTGAGTCCGTCTCGCAACGCATAGTAACGCACGCCTTTCCGTCCTCAGTAACGGTAACGGCGTTGCCAAGATGAGAAAAGTAATTAATTAGATTACTCACTACTGAAAAAATTAAAGCCGTTAGTAACGCCGTCTGAAATGTGAGTACTTTTACTAGTCTAAAACATGAGTTACCCTTATTTAAATGTATGAAAGGGTGAAACGTATTTCATGACGATACGATACAATGTCGATTCTGTAGGCGATACGATATTTGGCAATATTGTCTCTATTCAATTTCGAATCAAGGACCCTCTATTGATCTAATACAATTTTATATCAAACCTTTTATGCAGAAAATCTTTTTTTTTTTTTTTTAACCCTTACAGGGCACTCATTTAACTCACTGAATGAACGAACGTAGGAGCTATCTAACGAACGTTCATTGGCCCCCTCCCAGTCAAAAGGGATTGAATGGTGCCATCAATGGCATTGACCAGTCTAACCCAGTCTAAATGAATATGACATTATTACACTCAACCACATTCACACACTGAGTCAATTTGACAATATTTAACTAGTAAGCCAAGATTGAGAATAACACACAACCTTAACGAACCCGTAAATACAGTGGGGCAAATAAGTATTTGGTCAACCACGAATTGTGCAAGTTCTACTTGAAAAGATTAGAGAGGCCTGTAATTGTCAACATGGGTAAACCTCAACCATGAGAGACAGGATGTGGGAAAAAAACCAGAAAATCACATTGTTTGATTTTTAAAGAATTTATTTCCAAATTACAGTGGAAAATAAGTATTTGGTCACCTACAAACAAGCAAGATTTCTAGCTGTCAAAGAGGTCTAACTTCTTCTAACGAGGTCTAACGAGGCTCCACTCGTTACCTGTATTAATGGCACCTGTTATAACTCATTATCGGTATAAAAGACACCTGTCCACAACCTCAGTCAATCACACTCCAAACTCCACTATGGCCAAGACCAAAGAGCTGTCGAAGGACACCAGAGACAAAGTTGTAGACCTGCCCCACCACGGGGGGACTTAGTGAATGACCTACAGAGAGCTGGGACCACAGTAACAAAGGCTACTATCAGTAACACAATGCACCGCCAGGGACTCAAATCCTGTACATGTCCAGGCCCATCTGCTGTTTGCTAGAGAGCATTTGGATGATCCAGAAGAGGACGAGGAGAATGTGTTATGATCAGATGAAACCAAAACAGAACTTCTTGGTAGAAACACAAGTTCTCGTGTTTGGAGGAGAAAGAATACTGAATTGCATCCGAAGAACACCATACCCACTGTGAAGCATGGGGGTGGAAACATCATGCTTTGGGGCTGTTTTTCTGCAAAGGGACCAGGACGACTGATCTGTGTAAAGGAAAGAATGAATGCGGCCATGCATCGAGAGATTTTGATGAAAATCTCCTTCCATCAGCAAGGGCATTGAAGATGAGAAGTGGCTGGGTCTTTCAGCATGACAATGATTCCAAACACACAGCCAGGGCAACAAAGGAATGGCTTCATAAGAAGCATTTCAAGGTCCTGGAGTGGCCTAGCCAGTCTCCAGATCTCAACCCCATAGAAAATCTGTGGACGGAGTTGAAAGTCCGTGTTGCCCAACGACAGCCCCGAAACATCACTGCTCTAGAGGAGATCTGCATGGAGGAATGGGCCAAAATACCAGCAACAGTGTGTGAAAAGCTTGTGAAGACTTACAGAAAACGTTTGGCCTCTTTTTTTGCCAACAAAGGGTAATGGTAAATGGTGTTATCCAAGAAAGTATTGAGATGAACTTTTGGTATTGACCAAATACTTATTTTCCACCATGATTTGCAAATAAATTCTTTAAAAATCAAACAATTTGATTTTCTGTTTTTTTCCCCACATTCTGTCTCTCATGGTTGACAATTACAGGCCTCTCTAATATTTTCAAGTGGAAGAACTTGCATAATTAGTGGTTGACTAAATACTTATTTGCCCCACTGTATGTGATGAGCAAGTGCAATGGCAGTCAATGCCTTCAAACAATGGCACTCTATGACTCCAATATGACTGCAAAGAATCGGAAAATGTTTCACCTCCCGCACAGACAGAACAAAACACCCACGACGAGCATTAATATAAAAGTGCTGTGTTTATGCATTTGTATTCAAAGAGTAACCACCGGGTTTGGAGGCAGATGTAATATGCACACGTAATGAAATGGGAGGGCCTCTTTGAATTCCCCGGTGCGCGGGGTTCTCTCGGTTCTCCGACGTCGTGCACCTCTTGCTCTCATGTTTATATAACAGCGGAGTCTCAATCATTCTCTCCAGCTGGTTGAAGGTTACTCGGGGCAAGAGGGGTAACAAATGGGCTCTGCGCGCCATCTGAGAGCAAGCAGGCTGAAGGCTGGATAATGGCCTGTCATAATGGACAATATAGGCAGAACCCTCCTGAGACCAGGGAACCAAAGAACAAGTAGGCTGAATTATTCATGGTTACCATGGCGGCCCACACAGCTGCATTGCATTAGGCTCTTCATTAGCCGCGTCGTATTCGACAAAAAGCTTGAAACTAAAATACGAGCAATATTTCCCATTGAGGGAACACATTATCATAAGCTCTCAAGGGGGTTTATTCCTGCTTAAATGTGCCTGAGTGCTGACCTTCGTCACCGCGGTAATAATGTGGCGCGGATTAAAATGTGATTCCATCCACGACAAGAGCTTCTCATTCTAAAGATGGCTGCACTGTGACAGCTTGGGCTGCTCTGACATTGCAGTCATTTCCCACTAATAAGACACTTAACATCGGGCCCTCTTGCCACTCTTGTCTCTCGGAACACTGCAATGAGCTAGACACAAGTAGGAGAGAAAATTGCTCTCTGGGTTCTATTTGCTTTTCAGCTAGGTGCAAATGCATCTGTCAGTCACATTATAGAAATGAGATCATGTGGAGTGTGCTGAAAAAAAACCAGAAGATACCGTTGTTTTCCTCGCTGAAGCGGAGGAGCCCAAATGCTGCTTTGGAGATACAAATGCTATCTTTAAAAATTAAATCCATCACGTTTCAGTGTCATTCAATGGTAGCCAATGAGTTAACTTATGAAATAAATCAAAACAGAATTGAATGGATTGTAATGGATTTTAGCCTGTGCAGTCGGCGGCACAATTTAAAGCTCATTTTGGCCAAATTGAAAGAGGTCAGGTTGCAATATGAAATGCGGTGATGGTCCAGTGTTCTGTTGTGTCTCACCCCTGAATGTACAAATCACACATCCGCAACATTTGACCTCAGCATTAAATCCGTCACTTAATTGAATTTAATGATGTCCATTAGAGCATTTGTTGTTCTTGAACCAACGTGGTGCTTTGAAAAGAATCACAAATTGCAATGTGAGAAATGTTACTGAGAAAAATGTTCATTAAAAATGTCAGCCCCGCAGTTCAAACGGCTGGCCATACATGCGTATGCACTTTAGTATCAAGAATTTGGACTTTCAGTGGTGAAAGTAAAGTTGAATCAGACAACACATCTGATCTAATATCATAACCAGGAGCCGGACGAATACTGACTGATACACCTCCACATTCAGTTACATGCATACTGCATGACAAGTAGAAATGCATCACCTCTAAGCAAGCAGTTATTCACGCGTGACCTTTCATACATAAACAGATGCACACAAGCAGACGTAGATGTCATACTAGCTCAACCACACACACACTGGCATGCAAACAAACATGCAGGATCCAATTTCAGCATTCTCCCAACTGAAACATGAACAATTAATAAAAAGTCAATGCATTGTCATCTTAGTGCCAATTGTTCCCCCAGAGTGACAAAATTGATCTATTCAAGTGCTTACCGGTCATCGATCGGACCAGTCAAACGGATGTCTTTTATCTAAATTTACAGTATAATTGACTCATCAGTTTGTCGGTTTGCTTAAAGTGGCACTGGGTGTTTTTTGGGGGGTTTTTTTGTGCGTTTTTTTTTTTTTTTTAACTCTTTATTCTATTTACCTTTATATAGATATAGATAGAAGGGGGGAAAAATATATATATATATATATATGTATATACTGTACATATATTTGGGCTGTCAAAATTATCGCGTTAACAGGCGGTAATTAATTTTTAAATTAATCATGTCAAAATGTTTTCGCAATTAACGCACATGCCCCGCTCAAACAGATTAAAAAGACAGCACAGTGTCATGTCCACTTGTTACTTGTGTTTTTTGTATTTTTTCGCCCTCTACTGGCGCTCGGGTGCGACTGATTTTATGGGTTTAAGCACCATGAGCTTTGTGTAATTATTGACATCAACAATGGCGAGCTACTAGTTTATGTTTTGATTGAAAATTTTACAAATTTTATTCAAACGAAAACATTAAAGAGGGGTTTTAATATAAAACTTCTATAACTTGGACTAACATTTATCTTTTAAGAACTACGAGTCTTTCTATCCACGGATCGCTTTAACAGAATGTTAATGTTAATGCCATCTTGTTGATTTATAGTTATAATAAACAAATATAGTACTTATGTACCGTATGTTGAATGTATATATCAGTCTTGTGTCTTATCTTTCCATTCCAACAATAGTAAAAAAAAAAAAAAAAACAAGTAAAATATGGCATATTTTATTGATGGTTTGAATTGCGATTAATTATGATTAATTAATTTTTAGATTTTATATATATATATATATATATATATATATATATATATATATATATATATATATATATATATACAGTATATATATAGTGGAAAACACAGACAAGACTGAAACAGCAGTTTCTGCTCTTGCACACCACTTTAAAATAAACTGCTGTGTTTTAATCCAAAAGAACTATTGTGTTTGGTAGAACAATAGGTCTATATGCTGCCATAGCAGATTCATGGCGCATTAAGCCCCCAAACTATTTTTAATTTGTCCTATTTACCCTGGACACCCCATTTACAGACATCGAGCAACCACTTTTGTTTCAACCCAGCCATAAAGAGAAGGTAAGTAATTATATTTATTATTCAAAATGTCTGTCATTATTATTTAATATTATTATTTTTTAAATACTATTTTTAAAAATGATTATTTAGTTGATATTTTGTTATTGCCTCCGAATGTATGTGTAATGAAGAATATTGTAGTCATGTGTGAAGATAAATTTTGAATAGAAAATGTTAGAGAGGTTCCCGCTACACGTTCGTTTCCATGGTAACCGCCCAGAGTTACTTCCTGTTTTGGTCTCCAGTCACACGCGCTAAGTGTTTTGTGACTGAGAAAGGTGTGTGGCGCAGGGGTCCATATTCGAGCCGAGTGCAGTCACCTATTGAGATGTGCGAGGGAATGTTGATCTTGTGCGTCCATGAATAAACTTGAGTATTTTTCCTTCATTCTGGAGGGTTCCAGCGATAGGTTGGAGCCGCTACATGCGTGGCCGCTTTGCCATTGCAACGGTGGGTAGTCGTCGCTCCCGCTCGTCCTCGGCGAGCATTGTTTACATCATATTCGTGTTGCACATTTATGCCGTGAGGTGACGTGTTCGTTTACCATCTTTGGGATGTCTTGTACTGTAAGTCCAACTGAGTGTGAAGTGCTTAGTTGCTGCCACGTTTTGTGGCCAAATTGACTGTGTGTGTGTGTACGGCATACTTCCTGGTTGTGCGCGCCTGCCCCCACCTTTGTGTTTATTGCACTGTGCAAATCATTTGTGTGTTGTTGATTATTGTGCAGTCAATTTGCATTGTTTTAAATTGGCATTGATATGCTGTTAACCCTAACCTGAAGTTCAGAATTTTTTACATTAGGCTTAATCTTCGAGTTAGCGGTGGTTTAATTAGTCCTCGGAGTTTATTTCAACAAATTCGATGCAGTTTGTCAGGTATTTGTTAGTTTCAGGGCTCAGGAGTGGCTAAGCTAGCGCGAGTCAATGGTGGATGACTAAAGCCCTGCTAAGATTAAGCCTGATGTGAGAAATTGTCACCTTCCCCTTTAAATTATTGGAAAGTCAATTACATGCGATTCTTATGTTTAAGCAGCAAAGGGAGAAAAGTTGGTAAAAAGTAACCAATAAATTACTTTTAAAGTAACTTAGTTACTTTGATAATAAAGTAATCAGTAACTAAATTACTTTTTTAGGGCGTATTCAGTAATCAGAATTTAAATTACTTTTTCAAGTAATCTGTGACAACACTGAACTCTACAAGAAATAAGTGAAATTATCTGCCAGTGCTTCAATTAAATTTGACTTGAAATAAGAAAAATAGCTAACTGATAATAAATTTAACTGATTTATTTTAAGCCATACATTAGTATATCTAATCTTAAGAAAAGCTTGTTTGTCAGAAATGTTCTTAAATTTAAGAATAGATATTTTTCAAAACATTATCTGAAAGCAAATCTTTCTTGATTAAGGTGAAAATGACCAACTTTCAGATGTATGGGCGTAATAAGAACAAATAGTAATATTTACTTCTACTGGAAGTAAATCGAATAATCTGGTGCATTAATCTGTTAACTAGTGTTCAACACTCAAAACAAAATGGAGAAAATTATTTGACTAGATTTAAGAAAAATAATCCGATTTGGATGTTATAAATTTGCAGTGTAGTTGGTGGTGACATCACAGCACTTTCTTTCTCCTTCTCCCGTTTCTAACAGCGGGTTAGAACCCATGTTTTTACTTTGCAAGTCAGATGTGATGACTACCGAGCCTGTATCACAATCTAGCTTCTGATGCCAGTACACTCTTTTACGTTCTCAGGGAGAAATGTTTTCGTAACTGTCTAAACTACCTCCAATTGGTCTATTGTAACTCAAACCTTAGCACCTTTGACTACCAAGGTACTAGTGTGGTTCAAATCCTAGTTGGAAAGGGTGGAGAACAAGGAGGTGCAATGAGTTGTCAACACTATTAAGACCAGTTACATATCAATCACAGTATTTAGAAATGATGTTGCATTTTAACTACCATTATTTTGAGTTTAAAATGAATTACAGAATACTATTGCAAAGCATTATACGATTTTCCTTGTATTTATTTATTAAAAATTTTGCCACATGGCAAATACCACTTTTGGTTCTCGCTGTCTCTCAGAATGAAGTGGCCATTAGATTGTTAGTTACCGTATGTTACGATCAAGAAATTAACAGGTATTCACAACTACTTGTGATGATATATAGCCACACTATTAAAAAAAAAAAAAAGGGAAAAAAAGCAAAACCTGTTTAATTTACGGTAAAAAAAATGGCAACCGTGGTTGCCAGAATTTTGTGCAAACAATAAATACAAAGAAAATCGTATGCTGTGATATCACCACCAATTACACTGTGGCATTTTTTTGCCCCAAAAAATTTGCCACATGGCAAAAAAAAAAAAAAAAAAAAAATGCCACATGGCAATAAAAAATGCCACAGGGCAAAACATTTTTGCCAAGTGGCAAAAAAAAAAAAACTGCCACATGGCAAAAACATTTTGCCACGTGGCAATAAAAAATGCCACATGGCAAAAACTTTTTGCCACATGGCAATAAAAAATGCCACATGGCAAAAAAAAAAATGCCACATGGCAATAAAAAAAAAAAGCCACATGGCAATAAAAAAATGCCACATGGCAATACAAAAATGCCACATGGCAAAAAAATGTTGCCACATGGCAAAACATTTTTGTAACATGGCCAAAAATTGCCACATGGCCCAAAAAATTTGCCACATGGCAAAAAAAAAAAAAAATGCCACATGGCAAAAACCACTTTTGGTTTTTGGCTCTGCTGTTAATTCTTCTCTCTAAGGAGAATGTATAGTATTTCCACACAATGAAATATACAAAAATAATGCACCTTCCAACATCGTTTTGAGAGCTCTTCTTGTCATGGTGGGAACGATTGTTTACTTGTATTGCTCGGAATGGTTCAAATAAAGTCCTTGTCATGAGGGAGGTATTTAAATTTGTCTGTAATCCTTTCATTTTATGTATGCTACGTGATTTGCCAGCGCCAAACCTATTGGAAAATACAGATTTCACTCTTTAATATTCATAATCCTTTTTTAACCGTAAACTCCATCTGTAGTTTAAAGTGATGACTCATTCAAAGCGTAATCTTAATCCTTTGGTACGCAGCTTAGTCCTGAAACCGAGTGGAACAGGGGAAATAGAAGCTGCCGTCAATGCAATAAACCGGATTCCGATACGAGCAGAAGGGTACAATGTCATTCTCATACAAGGGCACTAAAGCTGTTCATCCGTGTCCCTCAGTGCCAAAGCATTGTTACTTCCACAAGCTGCAAAAATATCCAGGCTCTGTGCAGCACGGACGAGATGAGTTAATTCCCTTTCGGTAAACTTTAAAATATTCCTGTTATCACGGAGTCGAATTTATTGGCTGCCATTGATGGCAATAGAGGTCCAATCCATTTGAACTGGGAGACTGGCAGCGAATGATCGTTGCTAGCCCTCCAAGTTCTATCCCAGGCAAGACAGCCAAACTAGAAAAACAAGCCGTATCATTTTTTTTAGATAAAAGGGTATAGCAATATACAGTGGTACCTCTACATACGCAGTTAATTCGTTCCAAGACCTTGTTTGTAAGTCGAAATGGTCGTATGTTGAGCAGGATTTCCCTATAAGAATATATTATAATTCCATTAATTTGTTCCACAGCCCGAAAACCAACCCTAAATCCTTAATAAATACTGCTGCTACTATTGCACATAGCAATTACAAAGAGCAAAACAGATCAATTATGAATAAAAATTAGAATAATAATATAATAATAGAAATAATAATAATAATACCTGTAATAATGTAACAAATCAGGTTGTATTTTATGTGGTGTACCTAAACACACCGCGGGGCTGACGGCAGAGAGAGAGAGTGCAGTTGAGATATTACTTTCTCTTTTAACGTCCTGTTGTTGCTGGCAGTTGGCGTGTTGTGTTGCACAAGTTCTGAAATAAAGGATTAAAAACCTGACAAAGCTGGTGATCTGTTTGGCAATGGTTTTCACCTTAAAGACCAAATGTGAAGTAATTTCTTAAAATGTTATAATATTTTAACGTGATACATTTTTTTAAAAATTATTTACCGCCGTTATCGGGATGAATTTGATAACCCTACTTTAAGCCTAAACTAAAGGCTCTGGATGAGTGTAACATATTATGTCTGTTACGTTAAATACAATTCGAAAACGATTTAATTAAAAAATATATATATACTGTATATTGAAAAAAGGCATGGCCGATATTTTTTTTCCGATTCCGATACTTTGAAAATGACGTGATCGGACCCGATCGATCGGGATCGGGACGGCGATCGATCGGGACATCTCTAGTTATTATTTTTATGATTTGAAGATGCAGACAATTGCAAATAATTTTTTTTTTTGTGTGATTACATTGTTTAAAGAAAATAATAATCAGACTTGTTTAAGCAGTTAGCCTACTCGGTAATTGGGAACACTTCCGCCTTCGGACCCTCTGACGAACGTGGAAGTGTTCGCCGAAACATGTCAGGTAAATAAACCACCTACTATTGCCTGGGATAAAAGAAAAGTTTTGACAAAAAGTTTTGACGAATCCCCGATCTTGTTGTGGAATGAACAGTAGAAGCTAGCGACGTTAGCTTTTTTTTACCTGACATGTTTCAGCGAACACTTCCGCCTTCGGACCCTCTGACGAATGCGGAAGTGTTTGCCGAAACATGTCAGATAAATAAACCACCTACTATTGCCTGGGATAAAAGATACGTTTTGATGAATTTATATGTGTAGGCAAAATGAACTCGATACAACTATGATCGGGGATTGCCACGCGTTAGCTTTTGGCTAACGTCGCTAGCTTCTACTGTTCATTCCCCAACACGATCGAGGTTTGGCCTCAAGTTACTTTTCGGCTACGTCGCTACCTTCTACTGTTCATTCCACAACAGTTGGCAGCTCTGCTTTGACAAAGTCATCAGTCATCTATCCAAAAATCATACTTACTTTTTAGCAAACCCTTGATCATAAGCAGACCGGTTGAGGAAGCAGGCATCTTCGAAGTGTTTGCAGCAGAGAACACTACCCGATGATGGCGTGAAATTCATTCGCTTCGTGCGAACGAAAGATGTCCATTTACGTGCCCTGCTATCCTTTGGCCACTCATACAACTTTTCTTTAGATTGAGAACAATACATTGCCACACACCGTCGTGCCATCTTACCGAGAAGCAATGCAACAATACTGTTCCAAGGCGGACTTTCCTCGCAGTTCTCTGTGTGACATAATTTCCGAAGATTGTAGAAGAAAAGCATTTTCGTCGTCAAGGGTGTTGCTATGGGTTAAACAAAGAATCTGGAAGGGTTGCGTTGAAAAAAAAAAAGAAAATATGCTTATAATTGTTTAGCCATTGATATTTTTCAAAAACACGGTTGGCCAACCTTACTTCACATTTGGTCTGTGACATGAAAAAGCATGTATATTTCATAATACACGCGGTATTTTATGCTCCTGAATGAAATGGACCGCTTGGATGTGTGTGGAAGCGATCGCTATATTTATTTAGTTTTTTGAATCCCGCGCCATGAAAATGAGTGACTTCCAGCAACAGTCTTGAGTTGAGAAAGAGGGCGCTGTAACGTGTACGGAGGAAGGAGTCCTCTTCACTATACAGCCGTATTGTTGTATGAGAAGGACTAAGGATTCAGTTGATTTTGGGGATTAATACGTTTATTTTTCGCATCACGCCAGCCGAACGGCTGCAGAGAAATCTTGCTGTATGAGGGAGAGGCGTGTGTGCCTTTTTGGAGTTTCAAAAGGTTCCCATTCACTGGTGGATATTGGCCAAAACAAGCCCGACTACTGTGGGACCATGGGACTTACGAGGAAATGAGTAAACATCGTGTTTTGTATTATGTTAAATACTGGGATCATTTTAATACGGAGGTGGCTTGCATTTTGTGGCTGACATGCTCGTTGTTGCACATCCCCCCACCGGGCGAGCACTATACTCGGCTTTTGCCGTCTTCGTGTGCCCGGTGTTCTGTCAAATTTTCCACCCGATCAGAAATTGCAATTTTATTTAAAGAAAGTTTTTATTTTTAACACAAAGGACTACTTACGTTTGATCATGGATAGGCATGTAAAAAGCTCTCCTCATACACATTAGCTGCACATTAGCTGCACAACAACTGCAGCCGACCTCCTCCGGGGAGCGAGCTGTAAATTGCTCTCCGCCGGGCGGTTTGCCGATCGGCGGTGACAATCGACAACCCAGTCGTCATGTAGTTAGCTAGTTATGTGTGATTTTCCGCTTCGAAGACTTTGAAACATCACTCGGTTCGGGTTAGCATGTCGGCTAGCTGTCACGCCTCTTGGTTTGTTTACATTCTCCGAAGCTGGGGAAGGGAAATTACATAAGCCCGATTTAGGTGTCATAAAATATCGTTCGGGAGGTGCGACAGTAAAGGTGAAGTCGAAAGTTTTGACCATTATGGAGTAATTTTGCCATGTCTTCCTGAATAAATGCATTTTTATCATTTCGTACTCCATTTAGCACCATACTGTTATTTGTCAGGACCATGCCATTTATTTAGCAATTGGGGAAAAATACTTGGATAAAAAGAATATCCTGTAAAAATATTGGAGTCGAGAGACTGAAACAATGACATTTTGCGGGTCTCTTCGTCGCGTTTTGCTCGTTATGAATAATTCCCCCTCAGTGGGCTGCATACTAAATCAGATGAAATCGTGACTCCGCTGACGTCATCCACCTGTTGGGGGCGCTAGAGCCCTATAATGGTAGGCGTGGCTAACCAGCAGATTAAAAAGACTAATTTCTCGTCATCTGTGCTTTGCTAAATTGTTGTATATATTCGAATCGTCTCAAAATATGATTCTAATTCACATCATAATCCTATTTAAGACTTTTTTTCTCCTGTCGTACGCACTTTAACTTATAAAGACTGGAAAATGGAGGTCAGAGGAGCATTGTCAAGCAGTTCTTGGACGCGCACCCCATGCTCATATTTTTCCACTGTAAGCATCACCTACTTTAAAATTTTTGGAACCCATGTTGATTTCTCCCACAAGAAAATCCGCCGAGTGTCCGTCTTGCGGGAAAACAATGAAAGTGCGACCATGTCATACAGTAAATTGCGAGTCAGATTTTACATCGGATGTCGAAAGATAGTGTGTCGAGTGATCGTATGTCAAGGTACCACTGTGCTTACCAGATTAATTTTGATAAATCGGCTAAACACATTTATATCCACCAGCTACTCTACAGGGAACAAAAAATCAGTCATGTTATGGGTTAATTCCATTGATTTAATATCATAAAATCCCATTGAATGGGTAACAAGCATCAGTGTTGTTAATAACGGCGTTAGAATATAACGGCGTTACTAACAGCGTTATTTTCTTTGTTTATATTTTGCTATGTGTTACGATGTTGGATGATTGCCGCGAAAAAGTCTGGAAAAAGATGGACTCACGGAGACGAGAGAGCAGAGCAGGAGTGGGGAGTAGGCAAGGGAGTGTGACGCCGTTGCAAACGCGATGCTACTATGCTAGGTGGCTCCAATAATACCTGACCGTAGCCGATAGCCTACAAACTACGCCCACATGATGCTTCGGTAGATATCACATATATACAGAACTAGATGCAAATGACAGACACTGCGGCATTATATAGTATAATATAAATGAAATGTATTATTATTAATAAAGAACTAGATGCGTTAGTAAACAGCCGCCATCTTAAAGCAGTAGACTTCTCATGAAGGCTCTGTTGTAGAGAACCTTCCTGGCGAACCCAAGTCACTTTTTATCTAAAATGCTGCTAAATCGGCAAAACTTAAATCTTTAAATGATAACACAGTTTTAAAACTTACACATGTCGAAAATAGACGGAAGGGAACTAATGCAATAATAGGGGGGGATGATAAATGTCAACTTCAACCGATGCAAATTGCCACTCAATCACGTGTTCCGCACCTAAAATAATGATGATTGGTACCTTTGGAATGATCATGCGATTAAAAAAAACTTCTGCACCCTGACATATTTTTGCAACATGGGCATGCATATGCACACATAGGTAGGTATAGGCAATGAATTATTACAGCATGGCAACCGATGTATTTCAAGTCAGGCACAACAACAGACTGCGCATGTCTCACAGAACGGCTTTAGGAGCCTGTCACGAGCTTGCTGAGACATTCTTTAAAGGTGTTGTAGTCCATCACCTTCCTATCCCCCTTCCTCCCCAAGAAGACCTTGAGAGCCTCCCCAAACTCCTGAGCTGTCTTGTCTCTCTGTTTCCCATTTATATCTGTCTTTCTGATCTTGAAGAGTGGATCTGTCTTGGGAAGGAGCGTGCTTGTGTCTCTCGCGTACTGCATCTCTGTCTTCATCCTCTCCTGCTTCTCCTTCATGTTGTTAGCGGTCATGTCGGCCAGGAAGGTGTCCACCTCCTCTGCCGAAGTGAAGGGCCCACCGCTCTCCTTCAGCTTCTCCAGGGACTCCAGTTTCTTCCTTTCGTGTTGCAGTGAAGCCTCCCTCCTCTCATCAGACCCCTTCTGCATCCTCTCCTTCATGGAGCTCGTCCAGGTGAGCTCCAGCTCCCTCTTTGCCATGGCCGTTTCCCTTTAGCCCCTAAAGCTGGGGGTTTGGTCTTCCCTCAGCTCCTTGCACCTTTGCAGAATCATCTGCCTGCTGACAGCCTGGAGGCTGCGGGTTTTGTGAAGCCTGTAGTCGACTTTACCACAAGCCCTCTCTGCCGCAAGGTTTGTCACAGGGGTTTCGTCGACGTTCGCAGCTTGCTCCTCCACTGGGTACTGAGCGGGGAACCGCTCATCATCGATGCTGTAGTCCCGCCGCTGCCTGGCCAGCACAGTTCTCATGTGCGGCAGCATCACACTGGCCAGCTTCGTCACTTCCTCCACATGCTCCCTGGCCACCTTCGTGACGGCCTCCAGAACCTCCTCTTTGTAGCTTAGCTTCACGCCCTCCAACAGATCATCCTCCACCCCATCAAACACCGGCTTGTTGAAGGTGTAGAAGTCTTCAGGCACCTCCTTGACGTCCATACTTCTGTACAGGCTGGTGTAGAAGAGCTTGAGTTTGCTGTGGGTGGCCCTGGGGCTGATGGTGTGGGCGAAGAACGGTTCCACCAGGTGTACACCGAGGCAGGCGAACACTGCTAGCACCGGCTTCAGGTAGGTGAGTCCCATCACCTCTCTCACCAGACAGGCAAGGCGGTTGTTGATGCTGGGGTTTAGGGCGAGAAACTCGCACAGGTGGGGCCAGTGGTAAAGCAGCACTGCAGCAGCCCTGGAGAGGCAGCCGAACCTGCTGTCTTTGTAGCTGAATAGGACAGCCTTGGCGCCCCTCTCCTCCAAGAACATCATGAACTCCTTGTTCTTGTTCCAGGGCTTGGCACTGTACTCTGGGGCCACCAACTTCAAGCACATGTCAAGGGCCTGCCCTGCTACGCTGCTGTTCTTGCTGTCTAGATCAACCATGAAGCTCTGGATCACCTTGTCAACGCCCATTTCTGCCTCCAGCACCCTCATGACCTTATTCATGGCTGAGGCCATTCCCAGGGTGGTGTGGCTGCTGCAGAAGAGCTGCCCTGCCGGCCTTTCCAGGTCGTACATCTCCTGCAGCACCGAAACCCTGGTTGACATCATTGTATTGAGTGTGGACATAAGCATTATTGTGGTACTGTATATCCAGCATAAACTTCAGTTGCAGGGTGCAGAAGTTTTTTTTAATAGTAGAACCCATTCTTTGGTGTGATTCTGTCCCATTTTTGATGTAGTTTTGCTGTGTAAGTGGTGGTTTGCATATTCTAAAATTTCTGTTTTTGCGCCAATTACCATCCCCCCGTAGCAATAACAGGAACAATTTTAACAACTTTAACGTTTGATTCACAACATTAAATGGCTTCCACACATGGCAAACGTTAGTATCTAGTTATTATTATTATTATCTAATTATCGCAATATCAGCAATACCCCTGCTGTCCCAAAAACCCTTTAAACTTCAGATTGTGTGACCAGTTTTTTTATTTTTTTTATTTTTTTATATATAAAACATGAAAATTATCACCAGTTACTTTGTCAAGTTACTAATTATTTTTACATTCAGGTAACTGAGTTACTAACGCAATTACTTTTTGGGAGAAGTAATTTGTAACTGTAATTAATTACTTTTTTAAAGTAAGAGTAACAACACTGACGAGCATAATGTATAATGGATCTTTACTTTTTGTCATTTTTAGCCAACATCACGACATCCATACTAACTACTCAAAGCCAGCTACTACTCTCATGCACCATTATGTACTTCTCACACCCACTCACCGTGATTTTCATCGTCCAAGAGCTGACATTTGGGGGCAAAAGAGAGATGGTATTAGTCTCGACGAGCTTACACTGATTCATTTTGTCTCGTAATGCCACTTTGATCTTCACCAGGCAATGGTGAAACAAAGCAATGCCAGATGACTTTCTGGCAGTATTTAGCCATGATTGATGAGGTAATTTTGTACAATTAAGTTCACTCTAAATGTATTTATAAAGAACAATGAATTCACTCTAAATTAATATTAAAAATAAATAAATAAATAAATAACGTAAAAAAGAAACATCAGTAATAATTTCGGTTTTTGGCCTCAGTTTTTGTGATACAGTGGTACTTCTACTTACGAACGTCTCTACAAAAGGAATTTTTTGGTTGTGACGTGCCTCAACAGGAAAATTTTGTCTCTTGTTACAAGAGAAATTCAGGATACGAGAGACAAAAATAGAGTAAAAGTAAGTATGTACTTTCTGCTTTTGAATGTCTCACTGTAAGACCATGCCCTATTGGTCATAAACTTTCCCATCATGTAATGAGTTTCTGCTCTCCTATTGGCCTATTGTTGATGATGTTTCAATTTGGATGTTGTAGTATGATGATGTCCACAGGCGCGACGGCGTTGTTGTTGTCATAGCGGGCTCGACGTCTTCCCCAAAAGAGCACAAGTCTCCTCTCGTTTTTGTCTCATGAAGAGTTTTTTTTTTTAGCCCACCAACAGTTCACTACATTAGTGGCACACTAGAGCACAGGTCTCCTCACGTTTTTGTGTTACAAAGAGTAAGATAGGCGATAGGCACCATCTTGAAATTTAAGCAAGGTCCTATATTTTATTTTTTCATTTTCCTTTGCATTATATTCGATTACAGTATCTACTTCATTACAGGTATTAACAGTTAAGTTAGGTAGATGGAATGATACAGATGTGTTTGGCTGTAGTCTAATTCCGGTTTTCCCCCTGATTATAAAATTTTAATCTGGCGTTTCTGGAGTGCTTGGAACAGATTAGGGCATTTGCATGAAAAACACGTCTCTACTTATGGAATTTTCAGGTTATGAGACTACTTCCAGAAGGAACTAATTTCGTAAGTAGAGGTACCACTTGAAGGTAATAGGTACCTTTCTCGCAGACACCATATAACTGTCTACATTAGTCCAACACATTTCTTATAGTAAAGCAGTTAGGAAGATGATTTGACATGCCATTTGACACGGTAAAGTTGACGGGCTTATCAGCCCTCGCCTGATAAGCGAAGAAAAAACGTCATCAAGTCTCCGGTGGGGTCAGGACGAAGGAGATGGTACCGTTTCTTGTAGGCACTTTCTAACTGTTTGTATTACTCTAACACACCAAATATAAAATAAATAGCACTTACACCATAGTTTAATAAAAAGAAGCAGAATAGAGGGCATAAAAGATTCACAACGCCATCTTATCACAGAAGCCCAACTTGTACGTCATGAGCAAGATTGACGGACCAACTCTTGCAATCAGTTCTCCCGGGCACTCCACGCCAAAGAGCAGGGCGCTCTGTCCTAAAACAAGTAGCATCGGAGAACATCCTCGCCCAACCAGGATAACAAGTTGATAGCTCGGCGCCTGAGACGTCTAGACATGCGTCAGCCACGAAGGATGACGCACAAACTTGACCACCCAAACCTGCCACAGAGGGATGATCCCAAGACAACAACCCGGCACGCCTTCCGCCCGACCCACTCCACCGCAGCTTTCAAAAGGACTGAACACTTAGATAACAACTGTCGTTTCTCGGGGACATTCCGATGTGTCCGTTGTTTTGCGGACCTTGAATCTAACATTGCCTCCGTCATCTGTTTTGCCTTGTTTTTTGACCGTTGTCGACGAATAAATTGTCAACCTGTTTTCGGTGAGCCTTCTTTAAACCGTTCAAAATGGAGTCAGTACAAAGTGTGAACGCTGGAGTGAAGGCGCGGAATTTTCGCCTCTCCCGGACTACTTGCGGGAGCGGTGCCAGTGGAACGCCATGTGGTTCGGCTGTCGCTGTTCCAGCGGCTTGGCCAGGGGGCCAAATTCCTTCACATTGTATTTGGTTTTTGGTTTTAGCCAAGAATTTTCATTTTTACTCAACCATACGTAATTCCCATGCCATCAAATGATAGTAGTAACGATGAAATCATTGATCTTTCTCCAGAATGGTGTTCCAGAATGGCTTTTTCCCCATTAGAGATCCTTCACTCTCTATTAGAAAACATTTTCCTGAAATACTAATTCTGGTTGTGATGTCTTTAAATTCGAAGAGAAGGCTTAGGAATCCACACAATTTTAAAGTGTTGATAAAATGAAGGCCATAGAAAAATTCATTATGTAAATCCATTACGTAAAACCAAGGGAACAGTGAATTAATTGAACCAAGTAGATGCCTTACATCTTGATTATAGATACATTATGTTTGTTCCAAAATATATGAACAAATACACTTGATAAGTCACACAAATTAAAACAACAATCTTTTTTTTACGACTGTCAGAAACAGTATTGACAGCTCTTCCTCGTCCTTGTTTGCATGTGTTTCCATGTTGCGTGGTGATGAATGAGCACCCGGCTTAATTAGCAGCGAGAGCTCATCTCATTAGACAGCGGCTGGCATCGATGCTGAGTCGACAACGTGCAGTCAGAGCGCTGACGATACATTCCTCCAAAGACAACAACGCTCCATTTATTGGACTGTATTTAGACAGTGACCACCTCGTTGCTCAGATACATGGATTGCCTACATGTCAAAGGTGCTATCCTGTTATGTTTACATAATGATGAACTGCCACCCACTGTGAAAATAATTGAGCTTTTATTTTGAAAACAAGAGATTATTATGTCACTAATTTGGTCATTTATTACTCTGCTCTTGAACATTGCCATTCAAATACTGCATTTCATGGATAAAATAAGAGAATATTGGACATCTATCACCATCAATGGGAGGCAATGCCTTAAATGATCTTCACAATGAGTGGTTGAGTTTCTTACTTGGTAATCAAGATAACCACAGGTGCTTTGTCTATAATAGTCCAACACAGATCATTTGACAAATTGCCTTCCCACCTCCATAGAAGCCTAATGTCTTGTGCATATTCATAGCTTTGTTAAATTTCCCATCAAAGTGGCGGCAGGTCCCTGGTGTGAGCTGCACCTCATTTTACTCTATAAATCATTCATGCTGTTTAGCTCACAGTTGTTTGGGTGCATCTGGCTAAGGGAGCCACTAGGCTTGGCCAAATGGAGAGGCCACATGGTGGCTCCAGATGTTTCAGCTTTTTGTATACAAGCAGGTTTTTTTTTTTTTTTTTTTTTAAATTAATAAATAAATAAAGCAAGCAGCGCCACCCTGGAGTCATTGCCATCTGCAGAAGACCAGACAAAAGCATCCCATCTTCCCAGGTGAATTCAAGCAGAGATCATTTCTAAACATGTGAGATACTTTTGGCAAACCCCTTACGTCATTGCCAGATCAAGAGAACAGAAATGAGCATTTACTTGATAATCGAATGTCTCGTAATTTGAAAAGAACTACTTTTGACTAAGGTCAACCATGATGTCGCACAATCAGTTCAAATCAATTCAGGACAGTGTGATTTGCCTCATGCTCTGTGTGAGTCAAAAATGGTGCATCAGTGAAACGTACTATATTTTTCAGACCACAAATCACACTTTCCCCCCCGTTTGTTTGGCTGGGCCATATACAGTAATTGTACTCAGGTGTGACTTGCATGTTTCTCCCCACATTGACGGTTGTAGAGAAGTTATACCCAGGGCCGGCCCAGGCCATTTGGAGGCCCTAAGCAAAATAATGCAAAGGGGCCCATATTTTTGGCCCACCATTTCGTCACAGTGTACTGTGAAACCCATACATGCAATCCAACCCATACGTCCATATTTTGTATATCAATCAGATTTTGTTGCACTGCATACTACAAACTTCAAAGAAGAACTTCAAAGAAGTTAAGGAATAACTTTTATTTTTTTAAGCTTGTAATCAAGTATCAAAACTCACAAAAGTCAAATAAAGCAAACTGTAGTAAACAAAATAGAATATAAATCAAACAATTGCCAAATTGGGGTCCCCTAGTGGTCAGGGGCCCTAAGCACCTGCATAGTCTGCGTATAGGCAGGGCTGGCCCTGGTGATACCAAAGAAGACTTTGGAAGAAATTTGTGAGGTTGAGAGTTTGGTAAACAAATTATGTTGTGTTACAGTATCTGAACTCCATTTAATTGTTATTACTATAATGTATAAGGTTTGATCTTGGTGTCTGATCAAATAAAATTCATGTTTCATTCTGTCTTTTTTGGCAATCATTCGCTGCCAGCCTCTCCCAGTCAAAATGGATTGACATCCTTCGCCTTCAATGGGTGTTTTTAATGTTTCCCCCCCCTTTTTTTTTACCAACTACCACAACAGATACCCTTTTCAGTTCAGTTCAGTGAATCCTATGCACACATCTGTCCTAGCATTGAATGAGTTAACAAAGCAATTACCGTATTTTTTCTGACTATAAGTCGCACCCGAGTATAAGTTGCACCAGCCATAAAATGCCCAACGAAGAGGAAAAAAACATAAGTCACACCAGAGTATAAGTGGTATTTTTGGGGGACATTTACTTGATAAAATCCAACACATAGAACAGATATGTCATCTTGAGAGGCAATTTAAAATATAAAATACAATAGAGACAACATGCTGAATAAGTGTACAGAATGATAATGTTACATGATACATGAACAACGAAATGCGAAAGTGACCGGTATGTTAACGTAACATAGCTATTAAGAGTTATTCAGATAACTATAGCATAAAAAACATGCTATTAAGTTTACCAAACCATCAGTGTCACTCCAAAACACCAAAATAATGTGAAATTATATAATAATGTGTTAATAATTTTGCACATACAGTGCCTTGCAAAAGTATTCGGCCCCCTCCCCTTGAATCTTGCAACCTTTCGCCACATTTCAGGCTTCAAACATAAAGATATGAAATTTAATTTTTTTGTCAAGAATCAACAACAAGTGGGACACAATCATGAAGTGGAACAACATTTATTGGATAATTTAAACTTTTTTAACAAATAAAAAACTGAAAAGTGGGGCGTGCAATATTATTCGGCCCCTTTACTTTCAGTGCAGCAAACTCACTCCAGAAGTTCAGTGAGGATCTCTGAATGATCCAATGTTGTCCTAAATGACCGATGATAATAAATAGAATCCACCTGTGTGTAATCAAGTCTCCGTATAAATTCACCTGCTCTGTGATAGTCTCAGGGTTCTGTTTAACGTGCAGAGAGCATTATGAAAACCAAGGAACACACCAGGCAGGTCCGAGATACTGTTGTGGAGAAGTTTAAAGCCGGATTTGGATACAAAATGATTTCCCAAGCTTTAAACATCTCAAGGAGCACTGTGCAAGCCATCATATTGAAATGGAAGGAGCATCAGACCACTGCAAATCTACCAAGACCCGGCCGTCCTTCCAAACTTTCTTCTCAAACAAGGAGAAAACTGATCAGAGATGCAGTCAAGAGGCCCATGATCACTCTGGATGAACTGCAGAGATCTACAGCTGAGGTGGGAGAGTCTGTCCATAGGACAACAATCAGTCGTACACTGCACAAATCTGGCCTTTATGGAAGAGTGGCAAGAAGAAAGCCATTTCTCAAAGATATCCATAAAAAGTGTCGTTTAAAGTTTGCCATAAGCCACCTGGGAGACACACCAAACATGTGGAAGAAGGTGCTCTGGTCAGATGAAACCAAAATTGAACTTTTTGGCCACAATGCAAAACGATATGTTTGGCGTAAAAGCAACACAGCTCATCACCCTGAACACACCATCCCCACTGTCAAACATGGTGGTGGCAGCATCATGGTTTGGGCCTGCTTTTCTTCAGCAGGGACAGGGAAGATGGTTAAAATTGACGGGAAGATGGATGCAGCCAAATACAGGAACATTCTGGAAGAAAACCTGTTGGTATCTGCACAAGACCTGAGACTGGGAGGGAGATTTATCTTCCAACAGGACAATGATCCAAAACATAAAGCCAAATCTACAATGGAATGGTTCAAAAATAAATGTATCCAGGTGTTAGAATGGCCAAGTCAAAGTCCAGACCTGAATCCAATCGAGAATCTGTGGAAAGAGCTGAAGACTGCTGTACACAAACACTCTCCATCCAACCTCACTGAGCTCGAGCTGTTTTGCAAGGAAGTATGGGCAAGAATGTCAGTCTCTCGATGTGCAAAACTGATAGAAACATACCCCATGCGACTTGCAGCTGTAACTGGAGCAAAAGGTGGCGCTACAAAGTATTAACGCAAGGGGGGCGAATGATATTGCACTTCCCACTTTTCAGTTTTTTATTTGTTAAAAATTTTTAAATTATCCAATAAATTTTGATCCACTTCACGATTGTGTCCCACTTGTTGTTGATTCTTAACAAAAAAATTAAAATTTTATATCTTTATGTTTGAAGCCTGAAATGTGGCGAAAGGTTGCAAGGTTCAAGGGGGCCGAATACTTTTGCAAGGCACTGTAGGTCGCTCCAGAGTATAAGTCGCACTCCCAGCCAAACTATGTAAAAAAAACTGCAACTTATAGTCCGAAAAATACGGTAAATTCAAGAATAAGTAAGTACTGTTACGCTTAAGCTATTTACAACTTGAACTTTAAAACTTTAACTTAGAAATTTCTAAGGTATCCCAGTTAAATATAATGTCTTGCTTTTCAAAAATCAATGTTTTTTGGGGGGGGGGAAAAACATTGTTTCTCTTATGCTTAAAAAGGTGAAGCTCAGTTTCCATTAGTACATTAAAAAACTCTAATTCTTGTCTTTTTTTTTTTTTTTCCAAATTATGCCCACAGAGAGTGTTATCATTATGAACCCTATGTTTGAGAGTTGAAGTTGAGTTTTTCTCCAAAGTTTCTGAATTTCTGTCAGACTGCATTATTTGGAGCTCTTGTGAGCTCCGTTCTCCGTAGGCTCTTTGTGTCCGGCCCCCGTACGCATCACACCCGTTCCCACATCGCTGCCACTCTCAGTAAAATCATTATTTAGTCCTTTTGTAAGCAAGCAGTGTCCCAGATCACAAATTAATCTTTCATACGTTTCCAAGATCTAGCCCTCTGTAATCCCATCTGTATGAGACACAACAAAGCACAGCAAGAGCGATCCTATAAATTATTCATTGGTTTCTCATGAAAGCCTTTCGTTATGTCTGTCATGTTTCACTCTTGCGAGGAAAAGCCATTGATCCTTGCCTTCTCTATGACAAAAAGAACAAACACATGACATCACATGGCCACGCGTTTTCCCGTACTCATGACAGATCTGAGGAAAAAGCAGTGACAATAAGGAAAGGCAATGATTATTATGCATAAGTGCCTAATCTGTACACATATTACGTAGACGAGCTCACACGCGCTTGTATGCGCACCACATTAAACACTGCTCTTAACTAATAGCTCCAAGTGCAACCTGAGGGAAAATGTTCTAACTAGAACACACAGGCACGGCGCATGAAGTCACATGCGCCTTGCCGGAAATCATTTATCTCCAGTGGTATCATCTAATAGGCGTGTCTCGGTTCTGACATGTTGACTTCATAATTCAGCACAACAGAAGAGAGAAAACAGCATTGTTAACAAGAAAATGCTTTAAATCACAAGCGTGGAGTAAATTTCTTGTAAAATATTCATGTGGAAAGTGTGTTTGTGTACAGGGAACAAAGGCCAGAGTGTTGTACATCAATGGGCTGACAACGCTGCGGGCTCTGCTTACTCCAGCTATGGCACACTGTGTATGTACTGTATATGTGTATGGGAGAGAGCTTTCATTTATAATGGATAGGGCTGCCAGAGTATGAGGTGCCGGGCCTGTTCAGGTTGTGTGCTGAGCTCACCGTCTTCATTCTTGTTTACTTTAAAAGCTTTCGTCTTGTTTGGAAACTTGGCCTTAATGGATAAGACGGATTCAATTCCCTAATACAGGGAATTATACAAGTAAGGGAGCAGACACAAAGTCTTATATTTTTCTGAGGCCACATGAACTCATTGGCTGCCACTGAAACATAATCAGTTTGTGTACTTCTGCTGATGACCTCAGCACATATTCGGACAAATCTGTACCTTAGCGACGATAGTGAAGCAGGTGGTTGAGTGGGTCCAATAATCGAGCAATCCAGCTCCCACTTGTGTTTGTTTGCGTTGCGTCCTTGGCCAAATGCATTTTACCTTACTGACTTGTGTGAAAGTATTGTGAGAACCAGTTGTTGGTGGTCAGAAGTTTTTGATGGCGCTAATTGGATGCCTCGCTTCTGTCAGACTGCCCCAGGGCAGTTGTAGCTACAAATGTAGGCTTACCACTAGGGGTGTGACAAAATATCGAAATGGTGATATATCGTGATACTTTGTATCCCAAATGGTTATCGATATGTTCCTGCCAAGAATCGCGATATCGTTTTAAAAAGGTGTCGATGTCTAAAAAAAATAGATAAAAATGAAGCAACAAGTTGCTACCAAAATCTTCCACCATAATAGTGTTTCAGTTAACTCTAAGGAGTATGGGTGTGACAAAATATCGAAATGGTGATATATCGTGATACTTTGTATCCCAAAAGGTTATCGATACGCTCCTGTCAAGAATCGAGATATCGTTTTAAAAAGGTGTCAATTAAAAAAAAAAAAAAAATAAAAAAAAAGGCTGCCATTTACGGTGATCGAGGCCCAATCCATTTAGACTGGGAACGTTCGTTCATTCGAAACCAGTGCATTCAGTCATTCGGTCCGATTTTCGGGGCATTTACAGGTCACTTGCTTTTCATTTAAGGGCATTTACAGTTCATTTCCTGTTGAGTTTGAGTCACTGCATATTCATCTGTGTGATTCCCAGGTCACTTCCTATTCTGTAACTCAAAATAAACAGGAATGACCCATAAAATAACCCAAAATCAACAGGAAGTAACTCAAAATCAAAAGGTAAATGACCTCAAATGGCCCAAAATTACTTCATTGCCTGGCATTGGCTACCACTGATGGCCATAGACGTCCAATCCATTTGAACTGGGAGGGTGGCAGCGAATGTTCATTCGCTGCCATCCCTCCCACTTCAAACGGATTGAACGTCTACAACTGATAAACTCATTCCAATTCACAGGAGAAGCTTCTTTTTCTGTTTATTAGTTGTTTTTAGAATATCTTAGAAGGATTTCTTGACCAATGTATCGAAAATCGTTGTATTGCTTTATCATGAGATCATCGTTATCGTGAGCTTTGTATCGCAAATCGTATCATATCGTGAGGAATCAAGAGGTTCACACTCCTACTAAGGAGGCATTGACGGTACTCGACGCCCAATCCATTTAGACTGGGAACGTTCGTTCATTCGAAACCAGAGCATTCACAGTCATTCTGTCTGATTTTCAGGGCATTTACTTCATTTACTTTCACTTGCTGTTCATTTTAGGGCATTTACAGGTCATTATCTGCTGGGTTTCAGTGACTGGCTATTCATTTGGGTGATTCTCAGGTCACTTCCTGTTCTGTAACTCAAAATAAACAGAAAGAGAGCCATGAACTACCCCAAAATCAACAGGAAGTAACTGAAAATCAACAGGAAAATGACAAATGGCCCAACATTACCTGGCATTGGCTGCCACTACTGGCCATAGACGTTCAATCCGTTTGAAGTGCCAGTTCAAATGGATTGGACGTCTACTAGTGATAAACTCATTCCAATTCACAGGAGAAGCTTCTTTTTCTGTTTATTAGTTGTTTTTAGAATATCTTAGAAGGATTTCTTGACCAATGTATCGATAATTGTTGTATCGCCATATCGTCAGATCAACGTTATCGTGAGCTTTGTATCGCAAATCATATCGTATCGTGAGGTACCAAGAGGTTTCCACTCCTACTTACCACCCTCTGGAGTGAAAAGGTCATGCAATGTAAAGAGTCTTTAAGTATCCTCCAAATTGCTGTGTAATTACTGTATTGTTGTTTTTATTTGAATTGTAAATGCATCAACTGTTGGCCCTGTCCATTTTCATTAGGTTGGGAGCAACCTGGTCCAATGTCCTATCAAAACTTTATTTGCCGGCGATTTGATCCAATTAACCTTGTCCAAAAGCTTGGAAATCATGAAAGAGCTGCTTTAGAAACTTTAGCACCAATCCTGGTGGGGGAAAAAAATAATAAAACATTGAAGAGATTATAGTACCGTATAACATGGACGATAAAAACCCATTGGATTATAAGGAGGACCAACATTAAACAAATGTATTTTTTTTTCATAAGGTGCATTAATGCAACATTGCACTGCATTTGTAATTTGTTTTTGTTTTTTCTTTTAACATTGTAATTAGTGTTTTATTAATTAATTATTAGTTTTATTCATGTGATGATGAAATGAATAACTAAACTACTGATTGCTATTAATTGAACTACTTAAACTATTACTACTACTACTACACTTAACTACCGTATTAGCCCGAACATAAGACTGTGTTTTTTGCATTGAAATTAGACTGAAAAAGAGGGGGTCGTCTTATATTCGTGGTCTGGACGTTATACCCATTTACGACACTAGATGGCGACAGATATCATTGAAGCGATGTTCTGTTATGACAGATCTCAGCTACTCTCGACCAGTTTGCATTATTTTATTGCAATGTTTTTGCTTTTTCAGATTTGTTTCAAGACTACAGTTACAGTTAGACTTCACTTTCATGGTTAATGCAGTTATTGCAATTTTGTTTTTTCACAATAGATTGGTTTATTTACATTTAAAAAACCAGAAGCCATTCATTTACGAATGTTATTGCACTTTAGTTTACATATTTAAATGTTCAGATATTAAGTTTTGAATGAGGCAAAATAACATGCTTTTTCTCTCAAATATATTGTTATAATCATTTATTTCGGATGTACTGTAATTATTTTCTGTATATAAATAATTTGTTGTTCAAAAAGTCTTTTTTCAAACTTGAGTCTTGAAAAATAGGGGGTCGTCTTATAATCAGGGCCGTCTTATATTCAGGTTAATACGGTACTTTAATTGTAAATTGCTTTATTGATATTAAAGCAACAGTAGGTAACTTTTCAGTTTTAGTCAATTTTAGCAACGCAGGTGGACAAAAGCGGTAAAGACTGTTTCCCATGAGGATCTGCGCACATCGTCGTAAAATTCTGATCTCCCAGTCGCATGCAGATGGATTAAACGACATTTGTTTCCAGCGGCAGAGTGAAAGATGAATAGTAATGAGGTAATTAATCCAGTTGTGGCTCAATAGTAGCATATGACAATGTTGACAATGAGAAACGTTTTGATTTTGTACCAGGTTCCTGCCACAAAGTTAATTAGTGCTTGTGAAAGCGTCATTCAACTAGTTGTCAGGCGACATATCATCACAAATGTTATGAAAATATTTTATAAAGGTTGAAAAGTTACCTAATTTTACTTTAAATGTTCTACTGTAAGTAACTATATAAACTGCAATGATATTAGTCATTTGACTACGGTAGCTGTAATGCTTCAACATAATAGGTTTAAAGCTATGAAGCACAAGCAGAATTCATACATAAGGTGCACTGGATTATAAGGCGCATTATCCATTTTTATAGTGTGAAAAATACACTTCATGTCTTAGTAACGAATGAGTTAATTTTTCAGACAATTACAAATACATGTTCGTTTATCTATGCCAACCACGTGTAATGACAGGCAGAACAATTTATTGCTATTTCGATTGCATATGGTGCGATTACGTGTGATGTGGTGGATTTCTCTTATACCATTACGGGCTCTTTTCACTTTGGATGCCAAACAATACAACAGTAGAGATCCTGTGCCTAGCTTTGTTCTGTTTCTGCATAATTATTTCCCAAATCCCAGCAGCTTCGCTTTGACACCAGTGGCTAGTGCCGATTGCTCGTGCTTGATATGCACATTGACGCCAGCTTACAGGAGAAGAGAGCTGTTGTTGGCCCGTGATGCCTCCTCGCTCGTTGTCAACGCCAAGCGGAGATGAGCCGGTGGCCTGCTCTGCGCACTGTTAATCCTGCCTGTTCTGCTTTGTCAAAGCTGCTGTTTGAACAATGGAGCTGTCTTCGTGTCTGCTAATTTAGGAACAAACATTTGTCTGCACGGCAAACAAGCTCTCCCAGGAAGTACTATTAATAGGATAATTAAGCAGATGGTAATGAGCAGGATTACTGCTAATTATGACAAGATTTGTTTTGGCATTTGCCTGAGAGGCAGCAGAGAGTTTAAGTCTGCACAGGAGTTCAGCATCGAACTGAACGAGCGGGCACCTGACCAAATAGGCCGGGACGCCACAGCATTATGCAGTTACTGTGTTACACACAATGATATTAATTGTTTGCGTTTTTAATATAAGATAAAGTACACCGCTATAAAATATGGTAATAAGATAATGAGGTTTTGACTGGGGACCAAGTTCAAATGGATTGGGTGTCTATCGATGTCAGTAGGTGTTTTTAAAATGTATAGGGCGGAAAACAGACAAGACTGAAAAAGCAGTTTCTGCTCTTGCACTCTTCTTTAAAAGAAACTGCTGTATTTTAAGCTAAAAAACTTGTGTTTGTTAGAACAATATGTCTATATGCTGCCATAGCACATTCATGGCGCATTAAGCCCCCGAACTATTTTTAATTTGTCCGTTTTACCCTGAAAACCCCCGTTTACAGACGTCGCGCAACCGCTTTTATTTCAACCCAGCCATAAAACGAAGGTAATTAATTATATTTATTATTCAAAATGTCTTGTTTTTAGCTTACAATCATTAATTGTTGTCTCATTTCGTTTTTTAAAAAAACGACTTTAAAAAATTATTCACTCACATATTTTAAACTTTTGAAAAATTATGTCACAATGAAAAAAATGGCGTCTGTAAAAAAGTCACGGATATCTACTTCCTACTGTAACTATCGCATAATTGTATTTTTTTTGTTGTTGTTACTGTCGCATTTTCTCCGATATGGTAGATGATAAATAATCGATCCAAACAAAAAAAAGTTTAAAACAAACCCTTTAAAAGGGTAAATATTAGGGGCTGTCAAACGATTAAAAATTTTAATCGATGTTATTACAGCTTAAAAATGGTAATTAATCGCAATTAATCGCAATTCAAACCATCTATAAAATATGCCATATTTTTCTGTAAATTATTGTTGGAATGGAAAGATAACACACAGGATGGATATATGTACATTCAACATACGGTATGGATATGTATACATTCAACATACGGTACATAAGGGTAAGGACTGTATTTGTTTATTATAACAATAAACAAGATGGCATTAACATTATTAACATTCTGTTAAAGCGATCCATGGATAGAAAGACTTGTAGTTCTTAAAACACAAGTTATAGAAATTTTATATCAAAACCCCTCTTCATGTTTTCGTTTTAATAAAATTTGTAAAATTTTCAAACAAAAAATAAACTAGTAGCCCGCCATTGTTGATGTCAATAATTACTTACACAATGCTCATGGGTGCTGAAGCCTATAAACTCAGTCGCACCCAAGCGCCAGCAGAGGGCGGCAAAACTCCACTAAACACAATTAACAAGTGAGCGTTTCACTGTACCGTCATTTAAATGTGTCTGTGCGGGGCATCTGCATTAATTGCGTCAAATATTTTAACGTGATTAATTTTAAAAAATAATGAACGCCCGTTAACGCGATCATTTTGAAAGTCCTAGTAAATATATGAAAAAGAAAATCTCGACCACTCCTTGATGTCTGCAATTTCTGCATCGCGACCCTTGTTATATTACCATGTTTCACCCATAAAATCCCCTAAAAATCCAGCTGTGGCCATTCACAGCTGTGTCTTGACACTCAGTGATACATGCTACATGGAGTTTTTGGATCGAAACAAAGTACGCGATAATATCTCGTTAACGTCATGGCGTCTGTAATTCTCTTCTCGCGTGCTCTCACCTCCAGATAGGGTTTTGCTGTTTATATATAAAAAAAAAAAAGATGCCCTCCTGTTCAAAATTTACTAAAGTACATGAGACAATAATACATGAGACGTTCAATTCTGTTGTTTTTTGAGACCTCAAAATAAAAACGACATTAAAAATCGGATTTCTCTCTTGCAATCCTATAGTTTCATAAAAGCAATGAAACCATTAATATTGTAATGAAGTTAAACGAGGTGGCATCATACAACAGAGTAGTCACGTGGTGCGTTGGATGCACTACAGGGAAAATAAACATTAAATCATGAAGGCTCATTATGTATTTTTAGCCTACATAGTCATTTTGATAGTAGGCTAATTTAGCTAACAGATAAATACAGCATGTGTTGCCTTCATTATTAGGTTTATTTAAGACCTTTAAATTTTTTGTGGCTCCAGACATATTTGTTTGATTTGGTCCAATATGGCTCTTTCAACATTATGTGTTGCCGACCCCTGGTTTAGACACTGCTTACTTTAACCGCACTTCATGTTGTCCGTAGCAGAAAATGTCAAAGATGGCACCACCCATGTTTCGCTCAGGAAACTTGTCTACATTTTCATTGTTTTGCAAACTACCACAGTAGCCACTACTCTGTGAATACAATACTTCAATTGTAATAAAGTCAATACCTTTCATTGACGAATAATCTCTGCCAGCCTCCTCATGTCAAAATGGATTGGACGATTATTGTAGTCAATGGCAATGATTCTTGCTATATTTCTGACTGTAAATGAGTGATTCCAGATTTGACAACACAACCATTCTTTTTGATTCTGTATCAAACGAAACGTCTCATCCACTTTAAGGTTTTATAAAACTGCCTTACAATGGCAAACAAGGAAAGTGTTTGTAGTGAAACTTTCTTTTTGTAACATGAATAAATCTGTGATCGCTCTTTTTTTCCCCCCATTGCTTTGGCTCCCTTTGAAAATTACAAATAAAGGGAAAAGAAAAATCTGGCGCACTTATTGTAATATTATTTAAAGCTTTGTTGTCATTCTTGCTGAGAGATTAAACAAGACTGTTCCATCTTGGAAGCGCAGTAGTCATAAGAATTAAACCGCGGGGTGACTTTTACCAAGACGACACGAGATTCAATCAAAAAGTGACAACAAACATGCCTCGTCGAGGTGAAGGGGAATCTTAATGCGATTCTAGCTAAAGCTCAGACAGTGAGCCGCCTCCATTAAAGCATGCCACACAGCCCAGATAAGACAGCTGAGTCTGGGATTTAAAGCTTTGGCTTATCGTCATCTTCACACACTGCCTCACCAAGAGCAAAGTACACGGCCCTTAAATCCTTCGCGACTGGGAACCCAGTTTGTCTTTGGGCTGCAGGTGCCGTCCAAATCTGGCACAGGTACCGCTAATGGCTCGTAATGCTTCTTCGGTAGGAGTCCCGTCGCTCGGCAGCCATGAAACACGGCATCTTCGGCGATGCCAGCGTTTCACATGCTGCAGCGAAAGCCGGGATAAGATTATCGAGAGGGAAAGCGGAGTACTGTTTCAGAAATAAAATTGCTTTTATTCCACCCAACATGTGTTCTGTGAGATTAACACATAATCTTACAACGTTTAATAAGTGCCGGTTTGCCGGCTGAGGCAGAAAAGTGGAGCATGCCTGCCCTACTTGAAATCCTGTTTATTGAATTATAAAGAACCTTAAAGGATCAGGACTGTGACTCATACCTTTAAATACTTTGTAGTAGTTTCATGTCAAGGAATGTCATCAAGTGCATCTAACAAGGTTTTTAGTTAAGAAATTTATTTTCTGAATATCACAGATGGAATGTTCAAATCCATGCAAGAATGAAAGATACAGGCAGGCTAAAGCTTCAGTAATCAGCACTTTGAGACAAACTGAGGAACATTTGCCCCTCAACTAACATCCAAATCCTGCTTTCTTCTCAACCATTGGGCCATAGTGGAAATCCCTAACTTCAATTTATGTAATCCAGAGCCCTCGCGTGAACTTCAGTTTGAGCTGTGGCTTTCAAGAGGTATTTGGAAGTTAAAGTCTCAGATCAGATTTGGACAGATTAGAATTAAGAGTTGGAAGTCTGGGAGGGGTGGATATGAGGATTTGTACCGCTCCACGAGACGGCCTTGTCAGTGATAAGTTATACTGAGCTGCGGGTAAGAGGATTGCCCGGACTAATCCGAATCAAAAGACATACCATGTGAATTACATCCCGAAACAGGTTCGCTGACAAAGATTAGGAACGTGCATGTAAATCCTGTCATACTCTACTTGCGGCTGGAAGATGAGCCAGCCGAGTACAAACACAAACATGTGCTTTGTACCCTGCTGCTACTGCTCCATACAGCTTGGCGAGCAAGATTACGTGCTTGCTTGATTGCAGACGCTTTGATTTATTCTGCTTGCGAGGGCTGGCGGTGAGCGATCATGCTTCAGTGCCATCGACGGCGAGACACGTCCAATCCATTTCAATACGGAGGCAATCCAGCCAAAATGGTTGGATGTCTATCGCCGTTAATGGCAGTCGACAAGTTAATCAGTGATCAAAATGGTCGATTTTTTTGACAATCACTTAGGAAATATTTGAAGAAAAAAATAACATCCGCCCGTCTCGTATGACCATAGGACATGGTACCAGTAATCCATGTGCTTTGTTGACATGTCTTCAGCAAACTGTTTGCGGGCCTTCTTGTGTACTGTCTTCAGAAGAGGCTTCCTCCTGTGGTGACAGCCATGTGCACCAATTTGATGTAGAGTGTGGCGTATGGTCTGAGCGCTAAAAGACTGACCCCCCCCCCCCCCCCCCACCACCTCTTCAATCTCTGCAGCAATGCTGACAGCACTCCTGTAACAAGTCACATGACATTTTAGAGAAAATTTGACAAGCAGTCCTCAATTTGGACATTTAGGGATGTACGTAGTTTCTAAGGGGTGGATTCACTTTTGTTCCCAGGGGTTTGGATATTAATGACTATATTTTAAGTTATTTTGAGGGGGAAATAAATTAATTCTATTGCCGTAATTTTCCGAATATGAGGCCACCCGTGTATAATGCGCACCCCAAATTTAGTTGTAAAATCTAGGGGAAATTATTGTACCCGTTTATAACGCACACCCTAATTTTAGCACCAGTAAATTGAAGAATACAAGAAAACAGAGCTCGTGTCCAGATCCAGAAATGTCATTTTACTGACTTGTGAAACACAGCACAAGCATAGCATATTGGTAGTTCCCAGTTACCAGAATCTAGGAGAAAACAAAACAGATGTGACTTTTCTTTTAAAGGCTGCTGTATAACTTGCTCGTTTCATCATGATGAATAAATGTTTCTTCCATGGATTGATACGGTAAAATGAAAGTGAGAACGTAAGTCAGAAATCCGTGAGAGCTCATCGCTGTCAACACGACAGTAACAATAGGAACTATTGTTATTTGGATTTGAGTTTCCCGAGGGACCGATATAGTTGACGGACACAGGAAGTGTGTGTGCTTACGTTTGTTATGGTCCGAGTTGTGACGTCTATGAGTGCTGACGTTATCGGCGCGGTCTCGCGCCGCGGGAGCTTTTGATATTCATTCTGAGGAAGCCCCCCCTCAATCCCCCGCAATGGAATTCTTCCACTTTGGAGGCAGGATTCAGAATTTTTCGTCTTCGCCGACACCATATGCATATTCCGCTACACAGTCATTGCGTTTTTGTGTCGCAGAGTCGCCATGTAAACTGCCCCTTAGAGGGAACATTGCTGAACACTGCAATAAACATCCCAGCTATGCCTGGTTCTTTCGTATTTCATTTTTATGTCAATATTATTATTATTTTAATAAAACAAGTGCATATCTGTTAAATATAGTATTTTTCTATTATTTAAGAAGTTAGGTATCCTATACTTGACAAAGTAGAGGAAAACAGTGCTCAGTTTTGGATTCCCCACCCAACAATTTAAAGTAATTTTCAGACCGAACTCAACAAAAAATGTTGCCCAGTGTTAATTGTGGCGCTTCAAATGCATTCAGTCTCCTCCCACCGCCAGCGACTGTCACTTCCTTATTTTCACCTCGTCTATCTCATCATCACTAAGCTGTTCTCTAGTTCAATGAAGCATTTATTTCACTTCCTGTTTGACACGGCTGATTCTACCAAAGCATCTGGCAGCGAACACTGTAATACAAGGCTTTCTGTTAAGACGTCAAAGAATGTTACTCTGCTATGGTGAAAGAGAAAAAAATAGCTTGCATTTTTTTTTTTTCTTCTCTCCCCTCACTCCCTCTCCAGAAGCACTGAACAAACAAGACTTGTATCCCTGGCCCAGAAATGCTTCAAAGAGCACATGTCTGCTGGGACTGGCTGTGAAATGTAGAGCAGTGTTGGCTGCTTAGCTTTGCAGTTCAGCCAGAGTAAGCTCTTAAGAGGACTGCGGAACCCTGGGCAGAGCTGTAAAGCACGGAGAGTGGGGTGTGGGGCCAAACCTCTCTCACGGATGCCGCGGTTGCAACCAAAGACCCCTGCAGTTTCATCAATGATTCTTACATTTTTCCTGCTCTGAATGCTGATTGCAGTGATCAAAAAGACACGAGGCCGACTTACAAAACGATGAATAATATAGGACTTTGAAGGCAGAATTCATCTGTTGGGCCCCGTGTGTACAAGGAAGATATGGTAGTTACCTCCCACCCAATCCCATCAGGGCTTGTGAAAAATGCAGCAAAGCAAAGCTATTTTGTTGCAGATTGAATAGATGGAAAAGCTCTAGGGCACGGTGTAAATGTAAAGCGTTGAGACGAAAGCAGCGGGAGAGAGCGTAAGAAAAACCATCAGGCAATTGTGCAGAAGTCTGTGCGGCTCTACGGAGCGTGCCGAATAGAGGTCTCTCACTGCAGTATAACGGCTCATAAAGCCGCAAATGGTATTTCCACTTCATTCAGTCTCAAGGCCGGGTTCCAAGCAGCTCCTCCACGTTAGAGTTGAACCCATTAGCAATCGATTAAAGAACCAGCAGGCGGTCACTCCTCAGCCTGACAGGAGGGCGGGGTCTGCCAGGCGTCGGGGGCTTTTGGCCTACAGAGACGCCTGGGGATTGAGGTTCAAATCTTTGTTTTTGCAAAAATAGTGGCAAACACTGTAACCCTTGGATTGCACCCCTGTGGAGCTGATTGGGGAAGCGGTTTAAAGGGATCCTCTATTTTAAAGACAAGCCATTCTTAAAAGATAAATGTTAGTATGAGTTATAATAATTTGACATTAAAACCCCTCTTAATGTTTTTGTTTTAATAAAGTTTGTAAAATTATTTTAAGTGATAGGTCGCCATTCTTGTTACGTCGCAGTGCGTGACGTCACCGGGCCCGTTGCCGAAATTCCAGCGTGTCACTCGTTAGCTTTCCTAACATGTCGTCTGTTCTATCCTTCGTATTTGAACCAGATCTGAAAAGTGAGGAGCAGGACAGCACTGTCGGTCGTTCACAAGACGAGCTTCAGAGAAAAATGCGTGCAGCAAATACCTGATAAGACAAAAGTTGGGCAAAAGTCTCAATGACAACAGAGCGAGAGAGCGTATGTAGCTGCTTATAGTCGTAAAATTACAGTATATATACCAGTCATTCCAGAATGGCGTACCGCACTCTACACGTCACTTACGCTCATTAATATTCATGACGTTAGCAACTGTTGCTAATGGGGGACACGCTCCCGTTTGTCCCCAAAAGGAAGTGAATGGAAATAGTGTACGAAGTAGATGTTTACAGAGCTAAACCTATCAATTCTGTCCAAAAATGATGTCCCTGATGCCAAATTAACTGGTAAAGATGTGGAAGAACATACAAATGTTCAGTTAAAGAGAAGGCTTGACTGTAGAGGGCTTAAAAGAGCCGAGCTGATCCACACATTTTTCCTTACGCCACTGACAATGGCGGTCTCCTGTTTCAACAAGCTATCCTTTAACCCCATATGCCCCATATATGTCTTTCTTATATATTATATCATCTGTCTTACGTCTCTGACCGTTCTTGGGGGTCATTTAATATTGTTAGTTTTGTGTAGCGATCGCAAATGCTACTCAGTAACAGCGAACAAACACTTTAAATTTTTTTCATTAATAACAAATCTTAATTCTATTAATTTATTTACAGTTCCCCCTTACTAAAGTTGTTTCTTTACACCAGAAAAGGTGACAACAGTGGCAGTCAGATACCACTTTAATTTTTTTCATGGCCTTCATTGTCAGAAAGAAGCAGCACGGCAAAACGCCACGCTAAAAAAGAAGTAAAAATATCGAAATGGCTTACCTCTTCGGGGGACGCTGTGGCAGGCAATGGGTCGGGATTGTCATTTGTAGGACCATGACCCCCAACCAATTTTTTACTGCATATGCAAGTGAATGACTTCACCTTGCTGGCGTTAAACTGGTCTTTCGGACGTCCGCACAAGCCAATCACATTTTTTCCTTAGTCGTTGGTTTCGGGAAACGTATGAAGAAAACAGCTTTCATATGTGGACGGTCGTAATGTCTAGAGTCGTTTCTACAAGTTTCATAGTAGCAGTGTTTGATCGGTATGTTCGTTTTTGAAAGATTATCGGAGAAAACTTGTTTCATAGCTTTCTCTTGTCACTGTGGAAAGTTTGTTTCAATAAACACAATATTTAAAATATGAATTTTTATGGAATATGTGCCGCGCAACTTGTACGCAACTCTGTTACAATTACCTTTTTATCATGGTAGATATATAGTAGGGCTAACGCGCGGTAATTTTTTAAATTAATCACGTTAAAATATTTGACGCAATTAACGCACATGTCCCGCTCAGACAGTATTCTATCTTTAGGTAAGTTTTACAGCAAGGCTTTTTGTGCTGTCTAACAGCGAACTCTTGTGGTCGCTTTGCGACATGGTTTATTGTTGTCTTGCCAGTTCAATATGGCTGCACGACGTCTCGGGCTGACGCCTACGTTGTAATGTTGTGCTTATATGATCCTTGGACAAGATTTGTCCATAAGTATGGTTGTTGTAAATAATGTACATATTATGTTAGTAAGCGAAATGTTATATTTTTTGTATGAGACGCTTTTTATGTTTAGTGAACCTGTATAGCGTGCTAAGCTAACGTTGTTGCTAATGCAATGCTTGTGTACTTTTTTTTGTAGTTTTACGACGGTCTAAAGAGGACAATGGTTTGAGGCCATTTTATTAATAAATCAGATGAAAAAGGAAGAAGTCTGATTATTATGGCGTCGTTCACTAGCTGTCTAGCTTTGGAAAAAGTAGACGCTTCGGAGTGAGGACAGCATATACAGATTTAAATGACAGTAGAGTGAAATGCCCACTACAGTCCTTATGTACCGTATGTTGAATGTATATATCCATCTTGTGTCTTATCTTTCCATTCCAACAATTTATTTTACAGAATATATACATAATTTACAGAAAAATATGGCATATTTTATAGATGGTTTGAATTGCGATTAATTGCGATTAATTACGATTAATTAATTTTTAAGCTGTAATTAACTCGATTAAAAATTTTACTCGTTTGACAGCCCTAATATATAGTAAAACACTCAGGCTCTGAGACCCCCAATTTGGCCAAATTTCAAAATTGTCCTATATGCATGTATACATCATTGGAAAGCTTAAAATCTCTATTTTCTGGGGGGGAAAGAACATTTTTTAACAGGAGGGCATTTGGAAAAAAAAAAAAAAAATTTAACCCAAAGCATAAATCAGGACACCATGATTTTAACGAGATATTATCGCATACTTACCTTGTTTCGATCCAAAAACCCCGTGAAGCATGTCTCACCGAGTGTCAAGACACAGCTGTCAATGGCCACAGCCAGACTTTTTGGGGATTTTATGGGTGAAACATGGTAATATAACAAGGGTTGCAATGCAGAAATTGCAGACATCAAGGGGTGGTCGAGATTTTCTTTTTCAAATATTTACCTTTTTAAACGTTTTTTTTTCTTCTTTTTTCTTTTTTGTTTGGATCGATTAAAAATATCGGGGGGAAAAATACAATTAAACGATAGTTATGAGGTAGATATTGGTGATCTATCTACAGTCACTATTTTTTTCATTGTGACTTAATTTCTTTAGAAGTTTAAAATAAGCAAATGAATAATTTTATGAAGTTTTTTTAAAACTAAATATTAGAAATCAATTGATTCTAAGCTAAAAATGATAGACATTTTGAATAATAAATATAATTACTTACCTTCTTTTTATGCCTGGGTTGAAACAAAAAAGGGGTTGTGCAATGTCAGTAAACGGGGGTCTTCAGGGTAAAACAGACAAATCAAAAATAATTTGGGGGCCTAATGCACCATTAAACAGCTATAGCAGCACACACACACACACACACACACACACACACACACACACACACATATATATAATTTTTTATACTAAATAGCGTTGTTTATCAGCCTTAACAGATAGAAACAGCTAGCTAGGATCAAATTAGAAGAGATTTGAAACCTTCTTGCAGTGATTATAACAAATATTGTAAATAAAACCAAATAAATCATGTCATTAAAACTTTACCACTGATCTCTAAGATGAGCTAATCAAGCCGTTGATGGTGTATTACCTATTGTTGATGAATATATAGCAAAAAAAAAAAAAAAAAAATACAGAATTGGAAGCTTATTATTCAAGAATTCTGAAACAAAATCTCCACCAATTCTGGAATGACCCATATGGGTATTCTACTCAGATGAAGTATGCCAGTCAGTCACACAGAATAGCAAACGCTTTTGATTGACATTTCATGTCACTACTGCTCCCAAAGGACACCTGCTTTGCCTCGTTGGATAACCAATTTGATGAAAATATTCATAAGTCCAATCGACTCTTTGAGATATTTACCCAGACCATGAGATATGAATGATGAACAATTTGACCTTTGCAAGCAGATTTGAATTTCAATCAAGTGACCACAAACGAATGCACAAAAGTAGATGAAAATGTGTAGTGGCTCCATGTAATTAGCTGGGGCTTACGACAATGTACTTTGGTCATTAGAACGGGTCCGTTGGGCAAATAATGAGCACGCATGTAGGAGGGGTAGATTAATTCAAGTGTATGAAAATCCTTCCCTCAAATGCAAAAGTATGGGCTCCATCTATAGCAGCCTGTCAGCTTTTATTCATGGAGTCGACCTTTGTCTGCACAGGCCTCATAACTGACATTTTCAATTACACTGCAAACAACTTATCAATATGCATGGATTTCCCGGCCAATATCGGAGCAAACAGAGTCGTTGGGAGCGGCGAGTCTGTCGGGGGAGAGAAATAGGGCAGACGTGTCAAGGTCAGGATTTCGTTAATGAGGGACGGGCCGCTGAATAATTGAATGGGCTGAGCGATATCGACTGTTGAAGCAGAAGCGTTTAAAGCGTTGGCGATCGTTAAGGAAAATCCTCCCGGCGCTTTATGTTCCGTGGCAGTAATTTATGCGCGGGCATCCGAGCGGGTGCCCTATGCTTCGCAGCACTCAAGGCACAAAGCAATGAGTGGATTAGCCCAGCACACTTTAGAAACGGCAGTCGAGCGTGCGAGTTATTCCTGCGGATGAAGCCACTCTTTCTGTTTTAACTCATTCAGTGCTTTTGACAGCAATTGAAGTCCAAACTATTTGAACCGGGAAGAGTTTGAATACCATTGACGGCAGTAGCTCTCATTCGATTGCTACCAACAGTGAATGAGTTCATCAGCTGTTGTTGAGGCAACAAGCAGTTCTCATGCCTTAAACCTTGAGTTATCTCCCCTTCTTACAGGTTGAGAGCTACCGGGGTGTGCACCTAATCCCTCTATGTAATTACAGGTCCTCGCAATGACCAGAGCATCTCTGTGTAAATCAGATTAGCCGCTCTAAATCACTCTCGTTTCTCCAGAGCCCATCAAAGAGTTCCTTATCTCCAATCGGAGAGCTGAACAACACAGAGACAGCACGCCCGCCACCTCCCACCCCCAAAAATGGAGCCTGTTTATTTGCTCGGCAAGTCGAATCTCTATGATACACAAACAGACCATGGTCATTCCAGTAATCGAGGACAAAATTCTTGAAAAATAAGCCTGACTTTTCTGATTTTCTGTTACACATTCATCAATAATAGGTAATAAATTTTCACATCAATGTTAACATCAAGGGATCACCTTACTCTATCACACCCTTATCCGACCTATCTTCCCTCTTCTTATCCTTCAGTTACTAGGCACCCCACTCACATGCTGTCGTCTGATAAGAATAATCATATCGCGACAGCACCGCTACTTACATTAGGTAACGTGAATTTAATGATGTTTTTTCTTCTTCTGTTTGTTCCTTTCTCTCTGTCCCCCCAAAAACACTTTACTGTCCACTGCTTTCTCTGAATATGCAATACAATATAAAGAACCACATTGAGAGTACACCAAACTCCCATGTGGCACACTAAAGCTCTTGAGCCTTTAAAGGCAGATTCCCATTCTCTGTTTCTAAGCAGTTGAACATAACAGCTTTTAAAAAAATAAATAAATAAAAATAAAGTAATAAACTCTTCATAGGTCTATTAGCTCTTATTAGCTTAGTTTACAGAATAATGGTAAAACGTTTGTGAAATGATTTGTTGATTACAATATTTGGGTAAACGGTTGAATATGCATAATTATGTTAGCTTTTACTTGGGAAAACAAGCTGGCTGTTTAGCTAGCTGTTACTTACGACAAAGAGGACAAACTTACTTATGTAAATAAGAAACAAAAAATACCCAATTGTTTCGCTCCAATCATATGCATAACATGATTGTGTGAGGTCGAGCTTTTTTTGTAGCCTACAGGTCATATATGAAAAACAGAAGCTAGGATAGGGTGAACAAACATCCTGTTTTGCATGGACATTTCAAGTCTTCAAGTCCTGCCCGTGGCATACGGCCGGGTGTTATAAACTCACGAAAAAAGTTTGTCCGGTTTTCATTATTTTTCACAGACCCAGTTGGCGTGTGCTGAAATTGACTCACACTTTGCACAGAATACTATGGTACTATGCTGCCTGTGAGGTGTTCCCAGAGAGCCTGCCCAGTTGTTAACAGTTTTTTACGATCAATATGTATATAATCAAATGCTCATGTACCCAAAAGAGTAATTAAGTCAAAAATACCTTTATTCTACTTTGGATTCAAATTTTTGCTTGCGTGCACAGTCACATACTGACTTCATCATGGCGTTAACTGTCAATTCTCATTCACAAACTTTTGTCACGACAGGAGCTCACAATCAGGTACACTTGCTAAACTTACTTTTTGGTAACTGTTGACTTCTGTCAGAGCTTTGTACTGGTGTGATCAGTAAAATCCCATCTGGTGTCACATCGTCGCGCCACAGATTCTCGCAGTCGGCGGGATGTCACAATGACTCATATCGCATAGCAACGTGTCGCCATTTTGAGAAGGGGGCACGCACAGGTAAACATCCGTAGACAAACGTTATCTGAAATTCATATATTTCAGTTGTGTTTTGCGTCTTTTTTTCATAAAAACGTCTCAAACATGATTTATTATTATCACGAGTCACTGCCAACAGACGCGAGGAGGCGATACAACTTAAAATTAGCGTGTATTGGCTTGCAAATCTGCCCATACAAACTCGCAGCTGATAGCTGGATAAACAATCCAAAGGAAAGGCCTGCAGTGGAGTTCGGAAACATCTACAACTACCTCATAAAGTCACCCAGTTAGTTGACCTTTATCAATTACGTGGAATATGTACTGTGTGGAACTGAGAAAATTGGTAGTATATACGAAGTGATTATTTCTGCCGTAACCGGTAATTCGCCTCCAAGCGTTATTTAGCCGTTAACCGTGGTAGTAGAACTAAATGGGGTGTCACGAGGCAAGAACGCAGTGCATGAGTCACGTCACGGCAAAATAACAAATTCCCACCAGACCAATAATATACCAATCGACCAATCAGAGCAGTTCATGGCAAAAGAAAAGTAACGCTTTGCGAGTTGTCGGTTACAGTAATAATAACTACTGCCTAGTCTATTGAATACTAGCAGCTAATTGGGGGAAAAAAAAAAAAAAAAAATCGATTAAAGTTTACTCACCAGTAATAAAATGTTGGCTGCAAATGTAAATGTGCCTGGATTTAGGTTACCACAGGCGAGAATGTTCCACGCAACCGTCTTTTACTGTTCCTTGATTGATTGCTTTCAGCCAGTAGCTTCTTTTCTTCTCACGAGGAAGAAGGAAGAACTTCAAATGCGGCTCCAAACTCTTTCTTGTGTTTCAACCTGCAACACAGCAACTTTTAGTCATTCCGATGGAAAAAAAGGACCGCAAATATGACAAAAGTTCAACGCGTTTGTACTACAATGCACGACAGAGCAACTGCTTGTGACTCATATTTTGCCCCCTCTTCAATATGGCTTGTTGTGGCTGGTGATGTCATTAATGCCCGGATGTCCGACTGCGAGAATGATTGTAAACTTTGACAGCAATGTTTGATTTTTCCTCAGCCACCGGTGCTCGCTAATAGGGTAGCTATCAGTGAGCTAAGCCGTGCTTGGGATTATGGGATATGAAGTTTTGAACTGCTGCGTTTGAAAATGTGCTGGTTAATTAGTTTGTCAGTTTATTTTGGTTATTGTTTGTGTGAATTCTAGAACATTGAATGAGAACAATTAAGTGGGAACAACAATTTGTCAACGACAATTGTCGTGAACGTACTTAATAAAAATGTTTAGTTGCCACATAGCCTACTGTGTGTGTGTATTGACTGGACTACATTTCCATGGGTCTGTATCATATTACTATTATTTTTTTATCATTATTTAGTTCGGGGTTTTTTTTTTTTTTTTTTTTTTGGGAAGAATAAAGCCTGTTGAGTAACACCTGAGAATTTGAATTGTTCTTTAGTTATGTACTATATGCAGGGGTGCACATAAGTGGTCTGCATGCGCGCATGTGTACTACACGTAGACAAACACGCTGGCCCTCAACGGCTTCCATACGCTTTTGTGTACCGATGGCTGACCACTGTATTTGCGGCGGACACGAGAAAATAACTTCTCAAAATGTCGAAGAGGCAGGCCCCACTGAGTAATTATTTCCGTGTTCCCCCACCCCCGTCAAAAGACAGACGACAGAGACGTCACCGGAGATACCGGAAAAAAAGGACTTTTGCTGAAAAGTGGCTGCAGGAGATACCATGGCTTGAAGTAAATGATGCTGGCATGGAAATGCGGTACAAAATGTGCCGCGAGAATCCCAATGTCGCTGATAAGCAGCACATTTTATGTAGGGTCAAAGAATTTCAGCCATCCAAACTTTGAAAAGCACGAAAAAAATGGAGCATGCGGCAATTAAGCAAACTATCGAAAATCGATGTCAGATAGGACCCCACTCGCCCTATGGACAGACAAGTGGCGGAATAAAGGTAATGAAAACCGCCGCCATGCACTGACAAACGTGTTTTTGTTCGCATTTTACAAAGCTTAACATGCACATTCAATGAGGTCTTATGAGGAAGACATCACACTTTTACAAAGGCTTGGAGTTAATTTGGGAGCCGCATAATGCCCTTTATTTTGAATTGGTGCTTTTATGTTTATTTCTTTACATTTCACTTTAAAGTAATGGCAATTTCGTTGTGCCAGTTGATGTTAATCAAGCCTTAATTGTTAATGTAATTGATTAAAGTTAATTGGCTCTTAGTAAAGTTTGTCATAATTTTATCGCATCAGGCGGGTCGGCTCTCAAGCTCAATGAGGACCAAGTCACATCTCCAGGTCCTCCTCTGAGAACCTGGGCAAAAAAAATATGTGCACCCCTGACTATATGGCAGTATTTTATTTTATTATTATTATTTTTTTTTTTCATAAAACTTAAGTTTTCTATCCAGAGGAGGCGGCACACTTTAGATACATTAAAGTGATATAGGTACCTTTGCGTGAACTTCGAGTAAAATTCAATTATCTCGAGGTTGGGCCAAGTATCCTCTTTTTTGGAAATCAAAATATGGTCACCCTAAGCAAGGACATAAATTTGATCGACCCATTCATTTGGATCAAGTCTAGTTTAACACGTAATTACAGACTAGAAGAGGAAAACAGTTAAAGAAAACAGTATTACTTATATTAACAGGGCTGTGTGCATGGTATGGGACACCAGTTCCAAAAATGATAATTAAAAAAAAAAACACCAATGAAACAAATGATACCTAAAAATAACATTTTAATTAAAAGTTACTATTTTGTTTGAGATTCTGCATTAAAGTGTAAAATGGATTTTTAGGTGTTGCAAAGAGTTTGTATTGTTTTAAAGGTGAACAATGTTGGATTTGCACTTCAACTATTCATGAAATGGCCATAATATTTCAATAGACATGAAAAAAAAAACATGTTTTTTGGTAATACCCCTAAAACGGTTCTCAATGGTTAAGCGAAGATTTTCCCATTTTTGTTTCTGTTGTGCTTCCGTTTTCATCATCAGCCAAACACGAGATCAGTTTCTAGTCTTCGTCCGCGTTGCCACAGCTCTGTACGCCCCATAAACTACTTTGACAAGTTACAATCTGAATCATATCCACCACTCAAGCAAAAAAAAAAAAAAAAAAAAAAACGTCGTTACGAATCTCAAAGGATACAAGACAATGAGAGAAGCATAACAATAATATGCATTTGGTGTGTTTGTGCTACATTATTAACCATGTGGATCCATTGACCAGTTCTACGTTATTTAGCATTTGGATACATTGGCCATTGCAAAGATAATATCTTTATGTGTGTATATATATTTAGTCCATATTTACAATTAAAATGCATGGAGCAATTACATTGTCTTTGTGAATGCTGTCAATGCATTACCATATTACATATTTCTTTGCCAGTGTGATTATACAACAGGCAAGGGCGTAGGTTTGCATAGGGACGGTAGGGACATAACACTACCAACTTTTCAGAATGCTAAAATTGTCCCCACCAACTTTTAAGCAACTTTATTTGCATCATATAAAGAGTTAAGTTATATAGGGAGTTTAGATTGTCTTCCTATATGTTGTAAGGATAGAATAGACCCTACCATTACTAAGTGAATTATTTTCATTATGTTAGCTAATAAAAACCAGACATTTATTCTGGAAGTTTTCAAAATGTTTCTTTGTTTGTGAAAACAAAGGTTTGAATCGAACAGTGTATCACCTGAACCAATGCATGTTAAAGTTAGTATCAGTCGATACGTATTTATTTCGCTTTGATCATTTAGCCTCTCAATTCATTACGTTCATATTCATGAGAAATGTGGCCCTTTGCCCCGTTCACCCTATCTGGTCTTATTAATGTCCCGTCCCCAGCAAAAAGTGTACATGCACGTTATGCTGCGATATCGTCACTACCAATGTTAAGAGCAAACCTACGCCCTTGAGACCAGGGGTCCTGAAATACAAATCTTGAAGGTCCACAATTAATTTTTTTCATTCAAGCATGGGTCCATTTATTAATGTCGGTCAAGTACAAGGCAGGTCGAAGGTGGTAAAGGTGGTTTTGCTTTGACCAAACAAAAATACAATGCGCATTAGGATTAAATAAAAATAAATTAACAAAACATACACACACAAAAAACATGCAAGTACAATGTTTACACATGTACACTAAATAATTGACAAGATCTGTCATTAAGGTCCAAACAATAATTATTGACAGTTCATTTTGTAACTGTAAAACACTGCTGGACAAAAAAGAAAACGTGCAAGTAGTACAGTACATGTTCATACATACAGAACATAAATGAGAAGCTCTGTCATTAAGATGCAAACATAATATTTATTGACAGTAGCTTTAACTGCAAAACAGTGCTCAATGAGAGAAATGGCATTTGGGGGGGTCACAAAGCTGTTTACTCACATCATCAGTCAGTACTTCAGTGCGTCTTGTGGTTGATGAATCTGAGAGTGAGATTTGTTTGATTTTTGTTGTCATTTCCTCATTTTCTTTTCCTTCGAACATTGCTGCCATCGCTTCAGTCATACACTCTTTATTATTTTTCCATCAGAGAACGGCTTATGTATGGCCAACACCCACGACACCGAGTGAGCACTCCGTTGCAATTTGTTGTTGTGTCATAGATTTAACAATAACTTTGCTTGACTCTTGATATGACTGCTTCAAACTGTTAATTTCTTGCCTTCTCAATTCTGATTTACAGTAGGAGGAAACTTCTCTCTTCAAAAGAGCTATGCTCTTTAACATAATGGCGTTTCACATTTTCACTTTTATCAGAGCAACTGTCTTTTATTAAGCACATTGGTACTTGCAGTTGGTAAAATGGACGCATATTTGTCTATTCCTCATTGAAACGGCAATTTTCGTCGTCCACTTTTCTTTTCTTGGTCAACCTAGAGAGTGACATTTTTTTAGATTCGGTCTTCTACTGGTGGCATGTAAACAAACAGATTGGAAAGTGCTAGGTGCGAGTCGTGTTTCACACTGCTTATGTCCGTCCACTCTGGCTAGCAGCATGCAGGCTCTCTCAGCCAATCAGCGTATCCATGCAGGCTCTCTCAGCCAATCAGCGCATCCTTGTCATAGAGATTAAAGATGTCCCGATCGATGCCGATCGATCGAGTCCGATCACGTCATTTTCAAAGTATCGGAATGGGCAAAAAAAATATCGGACATGCCTTTTTTTAATATATATATATTTTTTAATTAAATCGTTTTCTAATTGTATTTAACGTTACAGACAAAATGTCTTACACTTATCCAGAGTCTTTAGTTTTGGCTAAAAGTAAGGCTATCAAATTTATCGCGTTAACGCGGTAATTATTTATTTCACGTTAAATTATTTAATGCAATTAACGCATGCGCTGCACGACCTACTCACGCATTGTCGCGTTCAATCTATGATGGCGCCGTTTTACCTATATATAGAGCTAAAAGACAGCGTAAAATGAGTAGAGTGAATTTTGGCAGTCTTTGGAGCCTTTTTTAATTGGCTAAAGACTTACTATCCCTCTCTAAACAATTAGATATCGGGGGAAGCAAGGTAGTAGTTGATCGTTTTCTTAACACCCTATGTTATTTCCCAACGCAGAGAAGATATATCAATTGGTGCCTTTACGCACAGTCATGGTTGCACTTCCCATCATGCATTTGGGCAGAACAGTTAAATGGCTACAGTATCATTTACTGAAAGCTCAACAAATACACTAGATGGCAATATTTAGTCACAATATACAAAGTCACTAGTCTTTCTATCCGTGGATCCCTCTCACAGAAAGAATGTTAATAATGTAATTGTCATCTTGAGGATTTATTGTCATAATAAACACAGTACTTATGTACTGTATGTTGAATGTATATATTCATCCGAGTTTTATTCATTTTTTTCTTAATGCATTGCCAAAATGTATATGAGCGGGAAAAATTATCAGGAATGATTAACATTGAATCGGGAGCAAAAAAAAAAAAAAAAGAAATCCGATCGGGAAATATAGGGATCGGCAGATACTCAAACTAAAACGATCGAGATTGGATCGGGAGCAAAAAAACATGATCGGAACAACCCTAATAGAGATGAAAATGGAAGTGGGAGCATGGAAGATATTAGACTAAAAATGAAACAGAATTTAGCGATAGAATAGTAGCGCATAGCAATAAATCGGCGATTCATACAAATAATATATGTTAAAAAAAGTTGTTGAAAGTGCCATTTGCTCTGGGTCCGCAGAGACGTGTACTGTGGTCCGGTCGTGGACCGCGGTCCGCTATTTGAGGACCCTGGTTATACATTGAGAAAAGGAGCCCTCCCTCACTCTTTTCTCAGATAGTCGCTTCGTTTTGTAAATGTGAATGCACATTCGAACTCTAGTTTGGACCAAACAAACGACCTCTTGTCCGCTCAAAAATCGTGGGTCTCCACTTTAATCGCACCCAGGCTGCGCTTTTGCTACTTTATGTGCAGCTGTGATGCTTCAGGCTGTGAAGCTTCACGCAGGGAATTCTTGTAAACGGAAGTACAGCACGCATGCTATTCAAAATAAACAATGGCAAGATGACAGACCGATTAAGCGTGGTTAAATGTTGTCGTGATTTTCTAAGTTGCATTTGCTACACAGAATCGGGTTCTAATGTGGCGATTATGTTTTGCATGCTGTTCCTGAACAGACCGCGTGAGAGTGACAGTGGCCGAGACAGGCGGAGCCTCTTGGGGAAACCGTTTCACGAGTCTCGCTCTCCTGGAAGTGGCAACATTTTGACAGTCCAAAAAGTCACGAAACTGAGAACGATTGCACGCCTGCTGGACCTTGGGTACCACGGGATTCCCTTTCGTGATATAATTTTCTCCTATCCTTTTTTTATATACTCCACTTCGCTTGGCATAGAATCGGGAGGGAGCGACCCCACTGCTGGCCGAGCGGCGACTTTATTTATGCTACATTACCACGCTCCCTTCCAGGAGGGAGGTATTTCCTCTTCTGCGCCTTTCGCCCACGTGATGCTCCTCGGAAAGTTTGGTTGGCTCAGTGTGAATGCTGAACTTTTTCAACAAGTCATTTGCAAGTGTTGTTGAGATGTAGCCCTCCAAACGGACTCTGGTCCTCTTGGTCCAATGTGAAAGCGCTCATAAAGTTCTTTTCCTGCAGGTTCTCCAATGTGAAGCGGTATTTTGGTATCCCGAAGGGTGAGGGCATTTTGTGCTAGTCAATATTTTGATCTAGTTGCAGTACAATTTTTGGCCACCATTCCTACATTGTGTACCTTTAAATATTTTCAAGCATTCTTTTCTCATAGTTTGTTGATTTCAGGACAAGTAGATTTGCCAGTTTTGCTGCACGTTTTGGATTTGAATGATTTAACATTTGAAGGGTGTGATGTAAAATGTCTTTCAATTCTGTAATGACCCACCGACGGCCAGAATACAATGACATGTAGATAACCTCCTTCGTCGCTAGCACGACTTCCGAACAGTGCTGTAAATAATAGGTCACCTGACATGATAGAGCTGTATTACTCCTCCTTCCCGTCCAATTTATTCCTCAGGTCAGACATTTACTTTGAGAGAAGAGGAAGCCGGGGGAGGGGTTTGGCTTGGGGGTGCTGCTTAGAGGAAATGCAGCTCTTCAGCGGGAATAGAGACAGGCTAAAGTAAAGAGGGGGAACAAATGAGGTCTGTGATCCTGGCCCCTCCCCCATCCCTCACAAGCAAGCCCCAATCAGGCTGAAGCAGAGCTCTCAGTGTGACAGCCAGGCTTTTGTTGCTGTTTGAATGGAGGTTAAATATCCCTCCAAATCAGAGCTCTTTGCTTTTCTGGACAGCAAGTACCTTTCACATGCTAATGCAGATGTTTTTTGAATTTCTTTTGTAACCATGGTTGGTCAGAGGTATCATGCTAGCGGACGATGAATAAAGCGAGCAAATTTCGATTTTTTTTTTCCCTTCAACTTTCTCCTTTCTTTCATCCCCGTTTTTTATCACCATCTCTAACAGCCAGCCCACGTTCCTCCCCCTCTTGCAGGGGTTTAAAAAAAAAAAAAAAGCACAGATGGTCTCTCCTGACCCGCTATTCAACATTGTGTCAAACGCTTTGTCAGAATAATGCACCCCAACAACAAGCTGGAGGATTTTTATTTGTTTCTATTGATGAGGCCCGTTAATTTCACAGGCGTCTCATTAGGCTTAAAACCACCAATTAATTCCTTTTGTTCTCATTAAGCGGCTAATTCCAAACATGAACCGCCATGACTATGAGTGCTGCTCAGCGTCAAAGGCAGACAACACAGAGCCACTGGAGCGTGAAGCAGGTAGGCAGAGAGAAAATTGCAGAGGGGGTCGTGGGGGGTGGGGTTCGCATGAGCGAGTGAAAGTGCTTGAGCAAAATAGAGCCCTGACAAAGGCTCGTGTTAATTTGGACACTTGACAGCAACTCATTAACTGCTGTAGATGCCCCTTGTCCACCTCAAGGTTATCAGCAAGACGCTTTTCGGAATCGAGGCTGCTCATTGGCAATGAGTGTAGCGCGTCCAAATCTTCGCATGGCTAAAGGAGCTGCCTTCAGACGGATTATCTGTCGGGAGTCCAGACAGGGACAAGACCAAGGCCGTAAAAATGGCAATTAAGGATGTATTAATATATCGATTGGTTAAGCACAATGAAATGAAAATCGACCAAACGCAAAACATCATCATCTTTTAGATATGCCGTTTGGTTGGAAAAGAATGGTTTTCATCAAAAACACCCATTGGTGGTGTTAGACATCCAATCTATTTTGACTGGAAGGTTAAAGGTCAGCTGAAGAGCTTTTCGGATTTCGGTGTAATTGTATGAATAGGCTATAAACTTTGGATGAGTTCGTCAAAACAACCATGTCATTTTTAACGCGTAACTATGAGGATAATTTGCGAGGGTTTTTTGTGTTGTTTTTTTGCACTCCGTTAATAGTCCCTTCCCAAATCCGGAAATGTAATGTAAATTCCTGAACTCAACAGAAGACTGTCCACAGTGAGCATAGCAGCATTAACGATATCAGTGATATTTCCACCGAAAGTAACTATTCAGTATCGCTCTTTGGTGACGCTAACAATGGCATAGGCTCCCAATAAGGTTTATCTACAATTAATCCCTACGTTTGAACCTAAGGCGTCAGATAACGACGATTTACTCGGCACTGCAGACATACTGTATGTGATGACGCCGGTTGGCAGCTCAACACTTGACAAAAGGAAGAATGGTAGGCATCTAGCTTAATCATGATTTCTCTCTGAACCTTTCTTTCCCCAGTCATTCTGTGACATAATTATCAGTAATTGCAAAAACAGACAAGTAGTTATATAGATCTTGTATTTAATGTATTAAACTGACATGGATAGGCAACCTGTCACCTGTCTTATGACAGGGAAGCAACAACAACAACAAAGAAACAGGTCACGATCAAGTAATAAACGTATTAAATTGACAATAAGGGTCTACCTACGTCTTTGAAAAAACAAGGTTATATCTTCCTAGGCCTACAGTGTATCACAAAAGTGAGTACGCCCCTCGCATTTCTGCAGATATTTAAGTATATCTTTTCATTTCACAACACTGACAAAATGACACTTTGACACATTGAAAAGTAGTCTGTGTGCAGTTTATATAATAGAGTTAATTTATTTTCCCCTTAAAATAACTCAAAAATATAGCCATCAATATACAAACCCCTGGCAACAAAAGTGAGCACACCCCTTAGAAACTACATACATCCCTAAATGTCCAAATTGAGTACTGCTTGTCATTTTCCCTCCAAAATGTCATGTGACTCGTTACAGAAGTGCTGTCAACATTGCTGTAGAGATTGAAGAGGTGGGGGGTCAGCCTGTTAGTGCTCAGACCATATGCCACACTCTACATCAAATTGGTGTGCATGGCTGTCACCCTAGGAGGAAGCCTCTTCTGAAGACGGTACACAAGAAAACCCGCAAACAGTTTGCTGAAGACATGTCATCAAAAGCACATGGATTACTGAAACCATGTCCTATTGTCTGACGAGACGGGCGGGCTTTCTTGTGTACCGTCTTCAGAAGAGGCTTCCTCCTGGGGTGACAGCCATGCACACCAATTTGATGTAGAGTGCGGCGTATGGTCTGAGCACTAACAGGCTGACCCCCCACCTCTTCAATCTCTGCAGCAATGCTGACAGCACTCCTGTAACGAGTCACATGACATTTTGGAGGGAAAATGACGAGCAGTACTCAATTCGGACATTTAGGGATGTACGTAGTTTCTAAGGGGTGTACTCACTTTTGTTGCCAGGGGTTTAGATATTAATGGCAATATTTAAGAGTTATTTTGAGGATAAAATAAATTAACTCTATTATATAAGCTGCACACAGACTACTTATCATTGTGTCCAAGTGTCATTTTGTCAGTGTTGACCCATAAAGATATACTTAAATATCTGCAGAAATGCAAGGGGTGTACTCACTTTTGTGATACACTGTAGGCTTTCAAAGCTGCCTTCGCTAAAATGTTGGGTAAAAAACGAGCTGGGATGAAGTTCTTCCGCTTGACTCTCAGAAAAGATGTCCAAATCCCTGCAGAAGAAGGGTTTTTGGGCCACTCATAGAGTCTCGAGCCTTCATGTGAGCAATTCATCACTACACATCGAGATAGCATGACGAATCTCGCTAGTAAAACCCAGAAAATTTTTGCAATTTGTGACGAGGATAGCGTGTTGCTATACTTTCATATTGGAGTGCCGGCTAGGTCTTCAGGAATTGACGACATCAGGTAGAAGCCGGCAGCGAGGCGCGTCCCTCTTTGCTATGGTGTTGCTATGGCTGTAACTCAAAAACTACGCAGTCAATTAAAAGTTTTGAGACAGCGATTGACGCATTCAATACAATTTAACCGAGTGAAACGCTCATGAATTGAAATCTTCAGCTGCCCTTTAATGACTGCCAAATGATTAAAATATTTGTTAATCTGTGCTGGCCACTTTTAAATTAATTAACCGATAAACTGCCACTAGCAGTGGTCGACGTCAAATCAATTTCAACCTGAACGGCTGGCATTGAATGATTATGTTTCAGTGCCACTAGAAGCAATAGAGGTCCATTCCAAATGGATTGGATGTCTTTTGCAAACACTGGCAGCCAACGAGGTAATATTGGCATATATTACATCTTTACCCCAAAATATCAATATCATTGTCAGGAAATTGATGATTTGCACGCCTACTGTCCATGGTGTACAAACTCTCTTTACTGTAATTTATATCTGGACGTTGCAGTATGATACTGTCTTATAAGACTTATAAGTCTTATGGTCCATTCTCTTGATGCTTTCATTTGAAATGTGTCTTCTTACTGCGGCCAACAGCCATAGAACATATCAAGCAGTAAATACAGAACCTACTGCCATAGTGTGGCTTCTCTTGACTGACGCGGTCGATGCAGACTTTTTCCACAGTGGACCACAATATTGTTTTGAAGCAGAAAACTGACCACTGGTTGCAGAGTATAGTCGAGCTGCTGTTGTGAAGTGGGAAAGTGGTTACTGTGATGGTTTCCACATTAATGCTAAAAATGGAGGCCAAGTGTTCAGTCTGGATAGGAATCCGTTAGACCAAATATTGGTGAAACATACCATAGTTGTCAAGTGCGTTAACTAAATTGCAAAATGGACTTACTGCGCGTGACCGTAACCGAAATGCACGTATGTTTAATGGTTCTTTGATTAATCAAAAATTAATTGATTTTGAAACTGACATCTATCGTGATCGCCAGTTAATTTTTTAGGGACATCAATAATCTTAAGAAACTTAATCATAATCAATTTATGTTTGGGAATTTTCACTGTCAATTTGGAGTATTGGAATGGAAATTAAATTGTGTTATAGTACCTAATTAATCAGTTGAAGAAATAATAAAAACATTTTTTAAATGATTATGAAAATAATTAGTTGCAGATCTAATAAACAAAAAGTCATTGCACACGATAAACACGATTAGATATTTATATACCAGGGTTGTCCAAACTGATCCTTAAGGGCCGCTGTGGGTGCAGGTTTTTGTTCCAACCAATCCAGCACACAGTTTAACCAATGAGGTTTCTGCAGAAACAAACGGCACCTGACTACAATCAACTGATTACACTTGTAAAACATCAAATTTGTGAAAAGGTTACCTCTTGATCACTTGGAATGGAACTTGCACCCAATGCGCCCCTTTGTGGAATAGTTTGGCAACCACTGATATGGATATATCATATGAGAGTTTTGTGTTTCGTGTACAAAAACCTGCCAAATCGAAAATGCGAATGTCAAGGTCAAGGCCAAAAAAACATTTTCTGATTTCTATTGCTTGCAGGTGTTTCCCTTACGTCACCGACAAGTAGCCCCTTGGGATGAATGTTGCAATCATGTACTGATGGAAGCGGCAAACACTTTATACAAAAACTAAATGGCGGATTGGGGGGGTGGGGGTAGCATAAACAGCTCAGAATACAAGCGAGGATTTACAAATAAGAACGCACGCAAGTGGCAAGCAGGGCTTTAATGTCTGTATTGGAAGTGTACTCACAAAGTCTATCCGGTGACACCACTCCATTATCAGTGTGCAAGTTGTCATTACAGCCAAGGATATATGGAAGGCTCATAATATCCAGAAATTGCTAGTCTGCTGGACAGCAGCGTACAATTTGCTGCAGCCTTGAAGGATCCTTGAGACTCTCCTGACAATTTACCCAGGGAATTGCCCAACGTTGCCTTTTGTCTGCTGGAGACATGGGGCAATTATCCAGCCCCCAGTAATGTTTCCCTGACTTTAATCTCCTGGCTGAGCGCGTAAAGCAGAATGGGTAGTCAGGTTTCACAGTGCCTCTGGGTTCTATTAACACACAACGGCTGTTTCTGCTCAGGCCAGGCAGCCAAGAGAGGAGTTCAAACTGACAGACAACTCTCCTCTGGGCTTTCAAGGAGAAAACATGATTATGTCATAATATATTTTTGAGACAGAGTGAGAGAGAGATCCATTCCAAAGATTGCTCGTCTGTTTTTTCAATCTAATGTGCCTCTGCTTTTGGGGGGCTCAGTGGGAATACTGGGAGTGACGGATGCTTCAAAGGACGGCAATAAATATAGAGTACTTCACTTGTAGGAAAACAGACGAGGGACCAAAAAATAAGGTCAAGATCCAGTTTCTCTAACAATTGAATCCAATCCTCTCATTGTTCTTTAGGAATACTTGATTTATTGCGAACTTCCCTGCATGCTGCTAGATATTAACTAGTGATGAAATTCAATGACAATAAAATGTCACTATCAAACTCTTTATAAAGAGTTCACATGGCGATTTTTACAATCAATTTTATCGTGTATGTTTGCACTCTCACTTCACTAGAATTGCGTAGACTGCAGCTATTTCTTCTATCAGCTGTTGGAATTGGCAAAGAAAGTTTTTCTGTGTCTAACTCTGGTTTAAGAGCGGACCTGTGAACAGCTCATGTTGTGGGTGCGTGGGCACTTGGATGATGCAGTCGGTCTTCCTTTAGGCTCTGCAGTGAAGAGGCCACGAAGAGAAGGAGCTAGTAACATGGTGATCTTCTCAATCTTATCTGATCATCAACACGACCGAGTCAAGAGGCAATTTTAGACTGTTTGAGAAATCCTGCACACAAGTGCTTGTATGTGTTCCATGGGCCAAAGTCACAATTATATTTTTTGCAAACATTATTTTTATTAATAATTTAATGTGCTTACAACAGGATAAAAAAAGTCTTGAATAGCATTATTATGTGAATTAGAATCATATTTTGAGACTATTCGACTATATACAACAATTTGGCAAAGCGCAGATGACGAGAAATTAGTCTTAATTTTCAGCTTAGCCACGCCTACCATTAACAGGAAGACGTCGGCAGGGTCATGGTTTCATTTGATTTACAATTCAGCCCATTGAGGGGGAATTATTCAAAACGAGGAAAATGCGACGAAGAGAGCCGCAAAATGTCATTGTTTCAGTCTCTCTACTCCAATATTTTTACAGGATATTCTTTTTATTGAAGTATTTGTCCGGAATTGCTAAATAAATGTTATGGTCATGACAAATAACAGTCTTGTGCTAAATGGAATATGAAATATTTAAAATGCAATTATTCAGCAAAATTACTTCATAACGATCAAAACTGTCCACTTTTTGCACCTCCCAAACTATATTGAATGCCACCGGAGTTTTTTGTCATTTCCCTGCCCCGGCTTCGGAGAGCGTAAACAAACCAGGAGGCGCGTCAGCTAGCTTACATGCTAACCCGAACCAAGTGCTGTATCAGTCTTATTCTCGGCTTTCGAAGCAAAAAAAAAAAAAATCACACAAAACTACCCAGGATGATGTCACACGGCGGTGGGGTTGTTGATTGCCTTCGCCGATCGGCAACCCGCCCGGTGACAAGCAAGTTACAGCTCATCAGACTTGTTCCCCTGCTGCGGGAAAAAGAGCTTGTTTGCCGAGGAAGCTGCTGCAGAATGACCGCCAGACAAACCGGCCGACGTCGGAGGAGCGCGTAGCTGCCACGTAGTCAACACGAATATGGCATAAAAAAACTTTACAACACAGCAAAGGACGTAAACAGTGTGAGAGCAAAGTGCAGTGGTTGTGCAGCTAACATGGCAGGATGATGTGTCTGTGGAGGGCTTTTCTACATGTCCGTCCATGATCAAACGTAAGTAAATATTCCCTTATTTAAAGAAAGCTTGTAGTGTTTACTTTGTAATCGCTGTATTCGCGGCCATTTTTAGCACAAAATTGCAATTTCTGATTGGGTGGAAAATTTGACAGAACACCAGGCACACAAAGAGGCAATACGCTGAGTATAGCGCTCTCCAGACGGTAGGGGGGTGCAAAAAGCCGCCGGTCGTCGGCAGAGTGTCATTCTTGGTGGACAAGGAGCATGTCAGCCACAGAATGCAAGCCACCTTCATATTAAAACGTGTGCCATGATCCCAGTATTTTACATAATACAAAACACGATATTTACCCACTTCCTCGTAAGTCCAATGGTCCCACAGTTGTCGCACACTTGTTTTGGCCGACCTTGGGGTGAACGAGAACTTTCTGAAACCCAAACAGGCTCACATCACCATCCCTGGTGCAGCTACAAAAGCCTGCAGCCGTTTAGCTGGCGTGATACAAAAAAAAAAAAAAAAAAACGAATTAATCCACAAAATCAGCTGAACCCGCAGTCCATCTGCATGCTATAAAGCAATGCTGTATTGTGAGATGCTAGCCTGGGTGACATCACATTCGCATTCATCCTAAACCCGAGACTGGAACCGGAAGTAACTCATTTTAATGCAGCGGGATTCAAAAATTGAATATATGAAACAATTACTTCCACAAACATCCAAGCGGTCTATTTCATTCAGGAGCATAAAACACAGCGTAAAATATCAAATAAACTTGCTTTTCGGTGTCATACGCACTTTAAACCTGTTGAGAAACTAATTGCTGACTGCAAACACCCTCCTGCAAGTCTCACCTGTAGTGGTGTGAGCAATAAATATGTATTACTCTGAATAATTGTAAATTACCGTCATCAACATGTACCGTGGATTTTATCTGAAATTGCACTTCCCCTCAGCATGGCAAGCAGGCATTTTGCAAGGGCTTACACTACCAACTTTTCAGAATGCTGAAATTGTCCCCACCAACTTTTAAGCAACCTTATTTGCATTATATATTGACCTCAGTTATATCGGTAATTTAGACTGTCTTCTCATATGTTGTAAGGATAGAATGGACCCAACCATTATTAAGTGAATTACAGTACTTTCATTGTGTTCAGATTTACATTGACCCCTTTTCACTTGCTGAATTTGCCAGTCCATTTTTTCCCCCTCAAACACACGTTTGATTGGCTGATGACTTGACACCGCCCCCTCCCCCCACAAACGCACACGCATTCACAGCCCGACAGAAATAAAACATACCACCTCCTCCACCCCCTTCAAAGACGAGGGATATTAGAAGTTTTTTCCTGCCAACAGCAACCTCTTTATGTAAAAAGTTGTCAATGTTGTGGAGGTGGGTAACACACCACTAATTTTGCTACTGAAAGTCCAACCTGCATCAGAGTTAGCATAACATTAATGTTTGCATAATTTCTCAAACTCTAGTAGGAAGCTGCTTTGAGAAAAATATCCTTTAGTAAATAAACTACTGTTAACGTTAATTAAACTCAGAAATTTAGTGAACTAAGGATTACCCCGTTATAGTTAATGAATGATAAACAAGTTTGTATTTCTTGTGTGTGTTAATACAAATTGTGTTCAAATATTGCAAATATTGCATTGAATTTGTTAATAAAATCCAGACATTTATTCTGGAAGTTTTGAAAATGTTTCTGTAGTAGGTTTTGAAAACAAAGGTTAGAATCGAACGGTGTATCACCTGAACCAATACACATGAAAATTACGAGGGGTATTCAAAAAGTAATGCACCCAACTTTATTATGTACAAACAAATTATAATAGCAACATGTATTATACATCAACAGAAAAGTACAAGTGTGAGGATTACATTTTTACTTCTCCACATAATCTCCACCTCTCTCAAGAGCTACAGTCCACCTATGAACGAGGGCATGTATACCAGTGTTGTAGAACTCAGCCGGTTGATCTCTAAGCAAATTCTTGACAGCGGTTTTCACTTCATTGTCATTGCCATATCGGTTGCCCCGGAGTCCTTCTTCCATTGGACCAAAGAGGTAGTGGTCTGACGGTGCCAAATCAGGAGAATATGGTGGATGTGGTATCACAGTCCATCCAAATGAAGTGATGACCTCCATGGTCCTTATGCTTGTGTGAGGATGTGCATTGTCATGCTGGAAGAGCACATTTGCCAGGTCCAAGTTGGGCCGAACACGTCAAATTCTTGCTTTGAGCTTCCTAAGAGTCTCAATGTATACCTCAGAGTTAATGGTTTCCCCCTTCGGCAAAAAAATCCTCAAGGATTACACCTTGAGAATCCCAAAAAACGGTGGCCATAATTTTGCCAGCTGACTTTTGGACCTTGAACTTTTTGGTCCTTGGTGAATTTGGGTGACGCCATTCCATTGATCTCCTTCATGGTCTTCAGTACTGTTTTTAAATTGCTGTACCCATCTTTTTACAGTACTATAGTCTATGGTATCATCCTTTTAGACATTTTCCAGCCGGTTGTGACTCCTCAGAGGGGTTTCTCCCCCTGCAACAAGGAATTCGATTAGAGCTCTTTGTTTCTGACGAGCTTCAAGAGGGGCAGCCATTTTGGAAGATAGTTTACGATTTAAAAAATCTGAAAATAAGAAAAACATAATAATTGCAAGAAGGTGTGTCCTATCATGTTTGTGCCAAATACAAACAAGATTGGTAAAATCCTGTACAAGCAATGCACTTGAGTGCATTACTTTTTGAATGCCCCTCGTAGTATAAGTCAGTTCAGATTTATTTTGTATTGATCATTTACCCTATCAGTTATTAGGTTCATATTGGTGAGAAATGTAGCCCTGTTCACCCAGTCTGTTTGGTCTTATAAATGTCCCGTCCCCAGCAAAAAGTGTACATGCAGGTTATGCTGTTCTATCATCCCTACCAATGTTGAGACCAAACTTACGCCCTTGCATTTTCGTGATGAATTTCTGCCCAATTATATGTATATAAATGTATTTTATTATTACCAATAATAGTCACTTGCCCTAAACTTTTCTTAAATTAAGTATCCATGAACCTTGTGTGATGTTTTCTAATCAAAACAACCAGAGTAAGGCAGGAAATTCACAGCCTCAACTGCATATTGGAAAAAAATATATATATTAGAGGTGTGACGTTACACACAAGTCACGGTTCAGTATGTACCTCGGTACGGGGGTCATGGTTTGGTGCGGGTTCAGTACAACAGGAAAAAGAAGGCTTTGTGTCACGTTGCAGGTGAAAGTTGACCCAAACGCAGGGGAAACAGGGACGCGAGACATGGTGGAGGAAAAATCAAAAATGTTTCAATAATTGTAACAAGCAAAAACCCCAAGAACAAACAAAAAGACTGGGAATAAAAAGGGCAAGGTTCAAATAGAAATCAGGAGTACGAACGAAAACTGGATCAAACTTACTTAATCAAATCAAATCAGAGGACCAGGAACACAAGAACTTGGACAGGATATCGACTTGGATTGACACTTGGATAGACAAAGACCCAACAAGAACAGACAGCACATGGGGAACTTCAATACAGACATGGGGTAACGAGACAATGAGACGCAGGTGGTTGGTGGAAGAGGCAGCAGATTGGTCAAGACAATTGGCGCAGGCAACAACAGGTGAAATCAATGGGTAATCACATGGACAAAAAGCACTAGGACAAAAACCTAACAAAATTCAGCAGAAGGCATGACACTTTGTTTCTCATAGCATTTGAAAGTTAGATATTGTACTGTTACACTCGTTTATAAGTGAAATTTAAAAAAAAAAGTATGTTTTTTTTTTTTTTGTGGAACGTAAATGAAAGATGTTATAGAATGTATAATGTAATAAGTTGAACATGAAAAGTAACGTCAGTTATTTTGCTGAGTAACAAATTACTCATACAATGAGGTAACGGTTAGAAACTCAATCACTTTTTGGGACAAGTAATTTGTTAATGTAACTAATTACTATTTTAAAGTAAGATTAACAACACAAATTTTGACAACCGTGCGATTCATAGTCTCCAAATAAAGACATAGACAAATGTCGGTGAATAGCATACCGCACGAATGCTATTTTTAGACCGCAGGGCTGCGTGATGTCATCATCTTAAACCGGAAGGGGGTCAACATATAAGCGCGCTCGCATACAACCAATGCTATTACTGCTTGTTTTTTGACGGTAATCTTTCAAAAAAGAACATGCCAATTAAACACTGCTGCTATGGAACTTGTAAAAAACGATTCTAGATATCACGACCGTCCACTTATGAAGGATGTTTTCTTCATACATTTCCCGAAGCCAAAAAATCGGAGGGAAAAAACAATGGATTAACTTGTGCGGACGTCCAAAAGACCAGTTTAATGCCAGCAAGGTGAAGCCATTCACCTTCAAATCCAGTAAAAATTTTCCCGAAGAAGTAAGCCATTTTGATTTTTTTGCTTATTTTTTAACATGGCATTTTTGCCGTGCTCTTTCTGTCTGACAATGAATGACCTGAAAAAAATTAAAATTTTATTTATACATAACAACAGTCATGTAGGCCTATTTTTCTAAAATGCGGATATTTAAACAAATTAGCTTTATTTAGCCATGGTCTTTTTTGTAGTAAGCCTTCATGCCTACAGATAGGCTCTAGAGCAGGGGTCATGAATTAAAAATCCTCTGGGTCCGAAATTAAAAAATTACAACAATCTCGGGTCCTGAAATATTTTTAATGCTTCTTTTTTTTTTTTTTTTTTTTTTACAAAAAATACAAACGTATCTTTACGTGGCCGTGCTGATAATTACAACATTCAAAAATGTAAATAAAATATAAAAAAATAAATTTATAGTAAGTAATAAATAATATTTAATAATAATTAATTAGTAATAAATAATAAAGCGATCATATTGAGCCCTTAATTCCGCTATTTTTTGAGAACAGATGGCAGAGTTCATAGGGAAACTTTGCGAAAAAGCTGCGTGCTTCGTCTCATAGTGCCTTTTCAAATTGCTGCTTTTTACAAGCGCTAATGTTGTTCGGCCATTCCTTACTACGCGGCGAAATGTCTACACAACGCTCAGCGCGCTTGCACAAGCATCCGAACACATGCGCACATCGGTCAGAAGCGGCGAGTACTCACTATTTTTGTTTTTATTTAGTTTTTTAGAACCTTTTCATTGCCTCAAAAATACTTTTTGCATGTATTACCCTCTCATACTTTTAACCATTGTGTTTTTATGTGTTAGCTTTGAAGCAGTTGACCACATTAGTCACGTAGCGTATTTAAACCGTCCTTATTTGGTATAACTGCATTTAAGTATTTTCTTAAGGCATTTTAGTACGTTCTGCCTGTATGCATCCAAACAAAACAAGTTTAGCACGCACAGTAGTACTTTGAGTGTCAAATTCGAGTAATGTAGCACATTTCGCCGATGTAGCAGATTTTGCCAGAACACCGTCACTGAACAGATGAGGCATGTGCTGCCGCCAGGTAAAATGAACAAAAATGTGTTGGTCTACTCCTCCTTAAACACTGTTTTCTGCATCACCCTTGCGTCGTTTTGAGCACGCCATTTGCCGTACCTTTTCGCCTTTTCTCCAGTCTGGAAAGCGAGTGTAAGACATGCTGTTCTAAAAATAACTTTCAAATGCTTCACTCCCATTGGCTGGCTCACGCGCGTCACCGCTAAGGTTTTTGTTTGTTGCCACCCTCCGCTCTGTAAACCCGCAGAAAAAAATTATTTATGTTGTTGCAACGTGTATTAGTCTGGACAGCTTGAGATCCGGTCCAGACGGCTTGGGGGTCCGGAAACGGACCGAGGTCCGCGGTTCCGTGACCTCTGCTCTAGAGTTATCAGTTGTACATTTTCTGTTGTAAAGAAACAACCTTAGTAAGGGCGAAGTGTAAATAAATTAATCGGATTAAGATTCGTTATTAATGAAAAAATTAAAAGTGTTCGTTGGCTGTCACTGAGTAGTATTTGCAATCGCTACACAAAAATAGCAATATTAATTACCCCCAAGAACGGTCGTAGAGAGACGTAAGACAAGCAGAGGATATAAGAAAGACAGGGCATATGGTGGTAAAGGATAGCTCTTTGAAACGGGAGAAAGTCAATGTCAGTGGCATAAGGCAATGCACACAAGAAAAAGGTGTCGATAAAAAAAGCAACCTCTGGATCAGGTCGGCTCTTTTCCCCGTCTTTTTCAGACCTCGACACTCAAGCCATCTCTTTAAATGAACATTTGTACGTTATTCCACATTTTTACCAGTGAATTTTGCACCAGGGACATCATTTTCAGACAGATTTCGTAGGTTTAGCTCAGTAAACATCTCGTTCGTACACCATTTATATGCATCTAGCTTGAGGGAAAAACGCAAGTTTGACCCCCTAGCAACAGTTGCTAACTTCACGAATATTAATGAGCAAAGGTGACGTGTTACGTGCAGTGTGCTATTATAGTATGATGATGATAATGAGTGAACCAGAGTAAGTGAAAATGGATCCCTTGATTCATTAATTGATCTTTAATTGAAACGATTAACCCATTTGCTGCAACTGGCTGAGATGAACTCTATTCGATTGGAAGAACTGGCTACCAGAACATACAATCCTCTTTAACCTGAAATGACTGAATGTAAACGTGTTATTTTCATCCAAACAAAGAAGTAAGAAAGACTCGCGTGTCAGGCACAAAATGAGGCCAGAAAGGAAACCTCCACTAGCTCTGAAACAGGCTCCAGCATATTTTCCCGTGTAATTAGTCATGTTGCGTTTAGACCTCCAGCTGTGCCTTATTCAAAGAATGTGTGTTGAAATATAGTAATCATGTTAGCATACTGTGCATAATAATGAAGCACGTAGAGCTTCAAAGATAGAAGTATTATCTTGGGTATTGGGGGGAAAAAAACACATTTTGCTGGAAACTTGGAACAAAACAAGATTGTGATGATTAAACAGAGAAAGAATTCAGCAGCCGTGACACAGACTCCGTTTGGACTGGATCTAATGTAGCATTCAGTCCATCATGTGACTCCACAGAGTCAAGTGCAACATCAAGTGCACAAAA